>NC_084773.1:796349-5796349 GCF_028858725.1 Colius striatus | reverse complement strand
TTCTTGGCAAAGGCAGCCTTGGGGGGAAGGTGTCTCCAACTCCGCCGCGGCAGTGGGACGGTGGGGACGGACCCACCTGGAGCAGTTGCCGCAGTCGATGATGGCGTTGTAGGTGGCGTTGACGGTGCTGAAGTAGTACTGCGTCTGCTTCATGATGCAGCTCGTCTCCCTGGCCTCCATGCTGTCCCCCGCCACCTCCTCTGCACCGGCACAGCGCCGTGGGCCACAGGCCACAGACCCCTCCTCACACCCCCACCACATCCCCTGCCCGCCCCCAGCCCGGGGCTCCCCGGGCACTCACCCGTCTGGAACCAGCTGCTGTAGGTGAGGCCGTACAGGAACTGCTGGAAGAGGGACCTGGGAAGGAGAGCGTGGCCACATCGGATCTCAGAGCCCTGGGGATGTGCCGGTGTCACCCCCCAGGGAAGGGATGCCATAGGGCTCACCAGGCTGCGGCCGAGGTCCACCAGGCGAGGTTCAGCAGATCGGCCACGGTGGGCTGCGGGCACAGCAGGGTGGTGAGCTGGGGGGTCCCTGTGCAGGGTGCTGAGTCCCTGGGCTCCCAGACCACCTGGAGGCCACCCGTCCTCATCCCAGCACTCACCACGAAGACGCCGCGGGGCGCAGCACCCGTGTTGCTCTGAGCCTCGGGGGCACAGACGGACTGGAAGTCGTAGGACTCCTTGCGAGCGTAGAAGGAGTTGTTGTAGAGGGCAGACATCAAGTTGGCGTCCACCTCGCTGAAGAACTTGCCCACCTGGGATGGGGACACTGAGTCTGCACCCCCACCTCACCTCGCTGTGGGTCTGCCCCAGCGAGGGCTCGAGTGGGGCTGTGTCACACCACAAGCTCAAAGGTCTCAGCTCTCCGCTGGCGTCCCACGGCCAGGAGAGCACGGCCAGGAGAGCTGGTACCACTCACCTGGTACCAATGGTCCTCCTGGTTGGAGAGCACAAGAAAGCCCCCATCATCAATAAGGACGCAGATGAGGTCCTGGAGAAGAAGGGCAATGTCACCCACCCACTGGTCATCTCCAGGGCAAGGCAGGGCAGATAGGGCAGGGGGGTGACAGGCAGTGGGGCACGGGGGGCTAGCATGGTGTCCCCAAGTTGAGAGGCTGCTCTGGAGCATCTTTGTGCTGGGAGCACCTGTGCTGGTTGCAGGGAGTGGAAACCACCACCCACCGTGGGGGGTTCAACAGTCCCCTCGTGGGGTAGGTCCACAGTCCAGGGGGCAACCCCTGGGGCTTCGTCCCTGCAAGTGGCTGAGCTCTGGGAGTGGCAAGGGGTCAGGGTGGGTGGGCAGAGGATGGGAAGCCCTCCCAGCCATCCCCTCTCCCCCTGCCTGCTGTCCCCCGCTGCCCCCACCCACCTTGTTGTTGGCCTCACAGTCCATCTCGCAGCTGGTTGAGGGGTCACACTGTCAACCGAAAGCAGGGCAGAGGGACAGCTCAGCTGGTCTGTCCTTTCCCCCAGAGCTGTCCTCCTGCCCAGGAGGGAAATTGTGGGCTAGTGTCCCTGGGGGGTGGGAAAGGTGCCCCAAACAGGGTAACAGGCAGTGCTGTGCAGTGGTACAAACAGGGCCAAAGGCAACATGTCCCAGCAGTGCTCCCCAGCCACATCCCCAGCAAGCAGAGCTCCCTCTGTCCCTGTCCCCATCCCCATGGCCGTGGGGAGCCCAAGGGGACATACCCGGCGGGCGCCTAGCTGGTCGCGGTCAGTCCGGTTGCTCGCCAGCACTTTGAACTTCTCAGCCCAGGCCTCCAGGTCCAGCTTCACCCCCACCACTGAGGCAATGGGGAGATGGGGTGAGCCCCGGTGCAGAAGGGACCACAGGGACCTCCCAGCCTGGTGGCAGGGCCCCCAGCCCCTGTTTACCTGCTGGCTTCAGCGTCTTGCCCCCGATGCTGAGCTCCACGGCAGTGCTCACCAGGATCCCGATGGTGTTGTTCTCCAGGTCCAGACCCCGGTAGGCATCTGTGGAGAGCAAGGGTAGCATCAAGGGACATGAAGAGCCTGTGGCATCCTCTGCCACCCCCAAAACCCTGAGCTGGTACCCACCATCCCGGTAGGGTGGCTTGAAGATGTAGCCCTTGTTGTCCAGGCTCCGCCGGTAGAAGCTGGCGTTGAAGGGCTCTGGTTCCTCTTCCCAGTCATCTGCAGCCCTAGGGGGAGCAGCCACAGCCACAAGTGTCACTTGGCTCTGACCCCACTGGAGATGGCCCCACGGGAGTAGAAGTGTCACAGTGTGGGGCTGGGCATGCATCCCCATGCCCTGGGCACTCACTTGTTAGGGAAGACTCGGGTGATGCCCCCGTCGGTGGCCGCAAAGACAGCCAAGAGGCTGTACCTGCAAGGAGAGGGGTGGGCACACCGGGCATCAGTGGGGTTTGGCTCTGTCCCTGTCCCCATAGCCCATCCCAACCCCTAGCCAGCACTGTCTGTTCGAGGCCACCTTGCCTCCACCTACGTGTTGAGGTCCTGGTCCTTCCAGACCCGCTCCACCAGCTGCTGTGTGATGCCCGTGTCCAGGATCAGGTTGTGTAGGAGGAAATTATCACCTTGGGAAGAAGATGGAGAAGAGGAGGAGATGAGGGCTGGTCCTGTGGGGACCACTTGTGCCCCCCTGCCCTGCCCCAGCACCCACTCTGTCACAGCTCCTGGAACCCCAATCCCAGCATGGTTCCTTTCCCCATATCCCTGTCCCCTCCCCACCCTCCCTCCAGCTCCTTCTCCCCACCAGCCATCCCCAGCTACTCACACTGCTTGGAGTCTGGGGTCACCTTTTCCATGAGGGCAATAAAGTTTTCCAGGAACTCGGTGTTGTTATCCGACAAGTCGAGGTCTTTGCAATACTCTCTGGGGTTTGGGGGACAAGGTTTGTCGTTCGCGAGGATGGAAAAGGCAAGGTCAGTTCTCCCCCGGAGCTGGTGGGACGGGCGCTGGCCACGCTGCCAGCACCCCGGCTCTCGGGGGGCATGACATGAGTGTCACCCCACAGGGGAAGCCAGCTGTGGGCATCTCTGTGGGCTCTGCACCTCTGCCTGGCACCCACTGCTGCCCGCAGTGCCGCCGGCTCGGCTGTCACGCCGGCCACCAGGCCCGCCACTGCCACGGGCACCAAGGTGCCGTCACCTCTGCCAGGGCCGGGCTTGATGGATCCCAGTTTGCCTACAGTGGTACAACCCTGAGCCTGTCTCTCCCCATACTGGTGGGGTTACTGGTGGTACTGGGTGGCTCTGCCTCCGTACTTACCTGCGGGGCCTGGCGGGTGCCGTTGTGCCCCCTGCCCTGTCCCTGTGGCTCCCCGGGGAGTGGGGGCTCTGCTGCAGGTGCCAGCAGGGCTTTGCCTCGGGAGCCCCACGGCTGCGCTGGCGGCACATTGCAGGTGCTTGGCAGCCACATCTGTACCCTTTCACGGAGTCAGGTGCCAGGGGAGGCCCCGCTGGCAGGGACGGGTGATTGCCCATGGGCATCGCTGGCCCCAGCTGACCCACTCAGGCCGCCGCCATGGGTCAGTGGCCAGTGTGGATGGCCCAGACCCTCCTGGGACTGGCACTGCAGAGGGTGCAGCATCCCCACTCTGGTCTGGGGCCTCCCTGAGTGCATAGACCCAGCCCTGCCGATGCTGAGGACAGACATAACCCCATCGGGCACCACAAGGTTCTACGCAGGTGGCACAGTTTAGTGCCACTCTGGGTGGCCCAGAGCTTCCCAGCCTTGGTGGCGCAGCTGCGGGCAGTGCCGGCGGGCTCAGGGCTTCCCCCCTCACATCCCCTCTGCCAGGCTCCTAAAACCTCCTCAAGAGGACAAATACCAGAGCAGAGGGTGGCAGGGAGCATCCTCACAGGGGAGCCTGGGCTGGCCCCCCGCCCCCTGCTCGGAGGGAGCAGCCAGCTGAAGCCCTCCACCGACACGCACAGGTACAGGTACTCACACACCCACGGAGGACGGGGGATATACGGTTTCTGAAAATGTCCGGAGGCCCGTGGGCACGGCAGCGCCAACGGCAGATCATACAGTCGCCCTGGGTGCCAGGCACCGCCCCGGGCTGGCACCCACTGCGGGGAGGGTGCGTGCCGAGGCACTCTGGGGGCACCGCAGAGCTCGCCCCGAATTTCAAAGCTCGCTCTTCTCTCCGGCTGCGGAGCCCCACGCTGGGCACTGACCCATGGCGGTGGCTTGAGTGGGTCAGCTGGGGCCAGACCTGCTCCTTGGGCCTCAGACATCACCTCTCTCTTTTTTCCCTTGGCACACTTCACGGGTCAGGTTTATAATAGCAGGGTTTTTCTCTTTCTCGTTAAAACTCTGCTCTGGCTCCCATGTTTCCCAGACCTCACCCTCACTGCTGCATACAGCACCCAAGGACCAAGTGCCCCCTGAAAAAGCTGAGGCTGCACAAAACCTGTCCATTTTACCCAGAACTAGTGTCAGCGAGTGACAGCTGCTGTAGACAGGGAGGGCAGGGGGTACCCACAGATGGCACAGGCTGCTGTGCTGCAGCCTCCGCCTGCTGCAGTCCCCAAGAACTGCCATGAGAACCCATCTCCTTACGGGGCGTTTAGCTGTCACAACGATGTGTAAGTACATAGGTAGAGTTAATTAGGGCTGGTCAGAGGTTGTACTGCAGTGACAGGAAGAGCAGGGTGCTGGCGGAGACGTGGGGGCCTCCCCAACACCTTGCCTTAGGGATGGCCCTTCGTCCCTGCTAGGTGACAAGACTGGGTGGCACAGACACGTCTGGCTGTGTGGGGGCCACTACGCTGCCCTGAGCTCCCTGTTTGCAGCCTGTGGCCAGCAGCCTCCCCAGCCCCGCTGGGCATCTCGTAATTGAGCTGGAACCTACCCTTGCCTCCCCCTACCCGCCCTGTAGCCAGCACGACTGTATGATGCCACCGCCGGCCCCTCGCTCGGCGGGGGGATTTTCAGAAACTATACCTATACATGCAGCCGGTGCAGAGGCGGGCTGGGGCCGCACCGGGTGCATATATACCGTGCTGGATGCAACCGGGGGGTGCAGCGGGGCCGGGGCGCCGGCGGCACAACCCCCGGGCCGAGCGGGCACACGACACACACAGCGACAGGGGACGAGGAGGAAGGGCCACAAGGCACGATGAGGTGAGGATGGGGGGGCGATGGCCGGGGCGGGAGGGTCGGGTCGGCAGCGGGGCCGGGGTGGATGCACACCTCGGCAAGCGCACACGCAAAGCTACCTGGGAGCAATGAACACATGTCCCTCCGACTCAAAGCTGTTGGGCAGCAGGTATTCAAAATCTGCAACAGAAAGGGGAGGTTATCCGGCGGGGAGAGCGAACGGGGGGCGCTGGGGGGCCAGGAGGGAGAGAGACGGACAGAGAGAGAGAGAGAGAGAGAGAGAGAGGGGTGGGGGGAGGGAACAACGGAAGATAATAGGCATTTGCTGCTCTTGGTAACAAGAGAGGAAGGAAAAGGCCGTTCTGCTGTCGCTGGCACCGCACGGGAAGGAAAGTTACAGCCCAATCGGGAGAGGTTTGCCTGTGTTGGCTGGAATTTGCTCGGTCCGGGCCGGCGGCGGGCGGGAGCGTACGCACGGCCGCTGGCGCGTACGCAGGGACACACAGACACACACACACATATATATATGTGCGCTCGGGGATATATATATGCGTGTTTGGGAGGGCGTGGGGGACGTCTCTCTCTCGGGGGAAAGGGGTGGCGGTGGTGGGCGAGGGCAGGGAACCGCATGCTGTGCTCCTGGCCGCAGGAGGAGGAGGATCACCAAAACACTCGGTTGTCAGGAGGAGAAAAAACAGGAGAAAGTGAGGAGGAGTTTTCAGGCATCGACATGGCCAAAGGGAGAGCCTTGCTGAGGACAGTCCAACCAGAGGCTCCCTGCCCAGCAAAACGCCGTGCAATGCGCTGCCGGGCTCCTCTGCCAGGCGCTGGTGACCCTCTCCCCCCGGGGCGGTGGGACCTCAACGGGGCTGGGGGCCCACGCACCCGTCAGCCCCGCACCTCGCTCTGCTTTAACGGGGGGCTACAGCCCAGCAGGGTTTGGGGTGCCTCTTGGGGAATCCCCTGGCAGACGGGCAGCAGATGCGGGGTTTGGCTGGTGGGGGCGGGCTGGGTTAGGGGGTGCATTGTGGGGTGCTACGGGACATCCCGCCACTGCCACCCCCTCGCCCTCCCGCCGGCCCCGGTGCATTGCAGGGCACAGCCAGAGGTTGGACTGTTGCTCTCCGAGGGCTGTAGGCAGGGGCTAGGTACAAGCCGATGAGAGGAAGAGGAGGAGAAGGAGGAGGAGAGGAGTACAAAACACTCGTACTTGGTCCATCAGCATTGCCATCGCAGGGGCACTGGGAGGAGGCAACTCAAAGCTGATAGAACAGGGCTGAGGCTGACACTTCCACCTCCCCCGCTGTCCTGCTTGCCTGGCCCCGTCCCCCCCTGTGCCCCTCTGCGCTGCCACATCCCCCACAGCCGTCCCCCTGCCCGTGCTGGGGAGCGGGTGCTGCCGGGCAGGTGGATGCATGTGTGGGAGGAGCATGCAGTGGGTGCATGCTGGGGCATCCCGTGGGAGCCATGGGGATGGCCACACAGGGCCCCTCCTGCTCAGGCACCACGGGCATGTGGGCCAAATCCTGCCCTGGGTCGCATGGGTGACGTCCCGCTCCACTGCAGGGGGGGTTAATGGCCCCAGCCCTCCCCAGCCTGCCTCGTTTCATAGTTGACTGCTCCTGGGGGGACACAGATGATGCCAGGACTCCGTGGCTACCAGGGGCTCATGCCATGCTGGGCCCCAGGGCAGCAGGGACGGCCACTGAGCAGCCATGGGGACAGCCAGCACGGCACTCTTGGGCTCAGCCACCTTGTGTCCCCATGGGGCCAGGCTTGCTGGCACATGCAGCGGGGTAGCACTGTCCCAGGGTGGTCCCATCCCCACCTCTGCAAAGGGTTTCTGCTTGGGGGGCTTCCCTGAAAAAGTCCGTCCCGGAGGGTGATGGCGGCAGAGGGCTGTGTCCCCCAGCTGCCTTCCGTCCCCGCTCGCCCTGCAGCCCCCCGCTCCCTGCACAGCCCTATCCCTTTCAGGTTGAGTTGTCTTGGGGAGGAGGAAGCAGAGGAGCCAGGACAGGGAGGGGAGAAGGAGCTGGAGGAGACGAGCTGGGAAGAGGAGCCAGAGGGGTGGTGGGAGGAAGAGCAGGGTATCAAACTAGCTACAAAAAAACCCCGTGGATCGAAAACGGCAGAGTTTCATACGAGATCGGATCTTGAACGATATCAAACTGTGTTTGGGAGCGATGCGCGGGGAGGGAGTGGGGGATCGTCGTGACAAAGCTCTCATGGACAGAACAAGACATGTTGCTTTCAAATAAAGGAGGAACTGGAGGAGAGGAGGAGGAGGAGGAAGAGGGAGGAAGGGCGAGTCAGTGGCGGTTTGCAGGTTCGGCGTGGTAAACGGGCAGGGAGATGGGCAAGCAGGGGGGCTGGAAGGGGGGGGACTGGACACGGGGCAGGGGACAGGGTGGTGAAGGTGAGTGGTCTGAGACTGAAAATACTTGCCCTTCATTTTGATGTTTGGTACTGTGTGAATCCACCATAGAGAGAAAGCAAGAAAAACAACAAACAAAAAAACAACAAACAAAAAAAAAGGGGGTTGGGTGGAAAGGGGGAAGGGGGGGCACAAACAATATTTTATTCAATCGTCGTTTGAATAAAAATATTGTGTATCATAATCATACCAAAAGGAAACCTCTTGCAAAAAACGACATGGAGAAAAGAAGAAAGAAAGAAAAAGAAAGTCCCCAGTAACGGAAGGAAAAGAAAAGGCCACGGTGAAATAACAGCAACAAAAATATGCAAAGATATAACTAGAGAAATATATATAGATATATATTCAATACTCCAAAGGAAAAATGAGAGTCAGTAGCAAACAGTTGCAACAGTCTTGCTATAGAAATGTCCTCACTGAGTCAGGGGGGCATGCACGGCACGGTGGGCACAGTTGGGAGGACAGGGGGGATCCCCCCTCCCGGGGATGGGGTCAGCCTGGCCTCGGCTCTCGCCGGTGGATGGAGGGGTGATGGGGCTGGAGCTGGATCCGGAGCGGGGCCGGAGCTGAGCCGCCGCCGGGGACAAACCGGGGGGAAGTGGAGGGGAGAGGGGAAGGGTCCGGTTCTCTCACAGGGAAGAGGGTCCCCGGGAGCAGCGTGGACCTGTGGTGGGAAAAAGGCTTTTGGGGGTCAGGGGAGAGAGAAAGAGAGAGGAAGGGGGTGGCCAGGCTAACACACACGTACACAGAGTAATTCCAAACGAAAAGCGAAACCAACTGAAACCAAACTCATAAAAAGAAGAAGAAATGGCTTAAACCAAAACCAAAGCATCGTAAGAAACCAAAGGAAACCAAAGAGATCCATGCAAACTTTCCCAGGCTGCCGCAGCGGCATCCCTCGTCCCCAGAGGTGTGCGGGAGCAGCGCCTGCCTGCAGCCTGGGGCTCGGGGTGCAGCGCCTGGGGAACAAGCCCCGGCACCCCTGGCACCCCAGGCGGGCAGCTCGCTGTCCCTCTCTGCCTTCAGCTCTACTCAGGCCTCTCTCACTATGCTTTTTGGCGTTGCTTTTTCTCTCTCTGTCTCTCCCAGCGAGCCCTATCTCTCGTTGCGAGGTTTTGCTTCGTGTTTCTCCCCCCCGAGAGCCGCGGGCTGGTGTGAGGGCGAGTGGGGGGGTGAGAGGGCGACCGAGAAAGCCAGGGGCTACTTACACTTCACTTGCAGGATCTGGTCGCTGAGGTTGGCCTGGATGTAGTAGGTGCTGTAGGGAGGCAGAACCAGCCCCAGGCTGTGGAAAGGGAGAGCAGACAGGAGATGTGAGGCTTTACACCCACCCAGGGCCCTTGGCCAGGCCCCCCGGCAGCACCCAGCCCCAGCTGATGGCAGGCAGCAGCCCTGCTGGCCTCCTGCACAGCCATGTGTCCCTGCACACAGCTCGGTCCTGGAGACACCCAGAGTCATCCCTACAGCACCCAGGGTTCATCCTGGAGCATCCAAGGCTATCTCCAGAGCACCCAGGGGCATCCTGGAGCATCCAGGGTCATCTCGGGGCATCCAAGGCCATCCCCAGTACACACAGGGTCATCTTGGGGCATCCAAGGCCGTCCCCAGAGCACCCAGGGTCATGCTAGTGGCATCCAGGGTTGTCCCTACAGCACCCAGGGTCATTCTGGGGTATCCAAGGTCATCCTCAGAGCACCCAGGGTCATCATGGAGCATCCAGGGTCATCCCTAGCGTACCTAGGGTTAACCCTAAAGCACATAGAGTCATCCTGGATAACCCAGGACTACACTCAGAGCACCTAGGATCATCCTGGAGCACCCAGACCCATTTTGATGGCAACCCAGGTCATCCCCAGCACACCTACTGCCATCCTGATGGCACCTAGGGTTGTTCCCAGGGTAGCCAGGACCATCTCCAGAGCACCTAAGGTCATTCTGGTCATCTCAAAGACACTGTTCAAGTACAGCAGGTGTCAAGCCTGTCCAGCCAGGGCTGCGACAGGCAAGATGTGCCTGCTTGGGAACCAAGCGTGATGTATGTGGAAGAGGAAGATGACCTCCTGGTAATGGAAGAAGGTGGGGAGAGACAGCCCTCCAAAGAAGGGCTAAAACCTTCTCAGCAAGGAGAGACCAAAGATAACAGTCACCAGCCACTGGTGAGCCAGGAAAAGAGAAGGACCCACCAGGCAGGAGTCTGACACACAGGGTGCAGGATTGGGGTGGGAAAGGAGCTGGGAAGAGGTGGTGCTGAGGCTGCTGAGCCCATGGGATATGCTGCCTGGAGAAGCTGGGCTCCTGGGTGCCCACTGCAGGGGCTGGTGGTCTTTGGGGTTTGTGCCTGATGCTGCTTGGTGGGTCAGGGATATGTTCCTCACTCATGGTATGTCACACTTGGACCTGAGCCACTGGGACATGGACTTGCTGTCAAAGCCAACCTGGCTGTGACTGGTAGCACATATTGGGCACCTCAGTGAGTCTGGCAGAGGTGGTGGCACCCCAAACCACAGGCAACGTTTTTCTGTTCAGTGCTGGAGGCACCCTGTGCTGAGGGTGTCCCAGGGAGCCTCGGGGAACCTCCCCACCGTGGTGCAGAGTCCTGGCAGCACAGGTCATCCCACAGTCCTGGCCACAGTTGTGTCACCCTGGGGCATTGTCCCCTCCTCAACAGTGCTGCTTTGCTTCAGAGGGACATGGGATCAGGCTGTGTGGGGGACAGCTGGCAGCACTGGGAGGGGGCTGTGACCCTTGGCAGCCACTCCTGAGCCAGGTGGGAAAAGACCTTTAAGATCGAGTCCAAACCCTCCCTTCACCCTGCCAAGCCCAGCATGAACCCATGGCCCTCAGCACCTCTTTGCAACAGCTCCAGGGCTGGGGACTCCCCCACCTCCCTGGGCAGCCTGGCACAGGGACTGACACCCTCTCAGGGAAACAGTTCTTCCTCAGCTCCAATTTCAACCTCCCCTGGGGCAACTTGAGCCCATTTCCTCTTGTCCTGTCATTCATTACTGGGGAGAGGAGACCGGTCCCCACCTCACTGCAGCCTCCTGTCAGTGGGTTGCAGAGTGCTCATGCATCTCCTCAGCCTCCTCTTCCCCAGCCTAAACATATTCAGTTCCATCAGCCACTCCTCATCCAACTTGTGCTCCAGACCCTTCACCAGCTTCGTTAATGATGATTACATGAGGATACCAGAGTTTTTTAACAGACCTGCTGGCCCAAAGTGGTGCAAACCAGGCGACAGATGCAGTTGGAAGCTTCGCTCTGCCTCTGAAGCCACTGCCTGTGCTGCAGGGTGGGCACACGTCACTGCCACCCACCCCGGAGCAGGCAGAGACCTGTGTGAGCCCCTGGATGGTGGTGGCAGGGCCATCCCTTGTGTGGCACCACGCATACCAGCTCTGCAAGTGCCCAGCCTGCGCCCTGGGGACCGTGGCCTGGCTCAGCAGCGCTGAACACAGCAGGGCAGCACTTTTGGGAACACCCTCTAGAACGTCACTGGCAGTGCAACGGTGTGATGGCACTTCTGCCACCCCACAGCCCAGGGGACACGGTCCTCGTGGCCTCAGGGACCTCCCGAGCTGCAGGCTGAAGCCCACAGGCCTGTGCTGTGTGGGTGTGGGCGATGCTGGGCAGTGCTGCTCACCTGTAGTTGGTGCTTTTGATGGGGGCCCACGTGTAGGTCCTGAACACCTCGTCGATGTATTGCTGTGGGTCAGAGGGAGCTGGTCAGGCCTCTGTAGGACCAGGGCCCTGCCAGTGCAGTGACACAGGACCCCAGCTGCGAGCTCAGGGCCCGACACGGCCCCTAACTCCCTTCAGCCAGGGCTGAGTGCTCAGCACAGCAGCAGCTTTGGCTGTGACCCCCTTCCCCTGCAGCGTTACCTCGTCAAGAGACTTGATGAGGGTCTTGATGAACCTCTGCCCATCGTTCCCATCAATCATGCTTCTCCGGATCTGGGGGACATGGAGGAAGCAACTGAGGGTCACAGAGCCTGCCCGTGGCACGCACCCCGTGGGGTGAGACCAGGGCCCCAGGAGGTGCAGGGGTGAGCAGTATGGTGGGGGTGTTTATTAATCTGGCACCCAAGGCCCACTGTGGCCCTTAGGATGAGGCTGCCTCTGGGTCTGCCCACCTCCTCCTTGTTCTCGTCCTCCAGCTCAGCATCCAGAAAGTCCAGCGTCACTGGCTCGCGGAAGTTGATGATCTGCAGGCAGAAAGGGAGAGCTGGGAAAGGGCTCAGGGCTCCTGCAGCCGCTGCCAAGTCCAGGCAAACTCCTCACAGTTCCCCCCATGAGCTCCTAACGACCTCAGGAAGCCACAGTGCCTGGCCACCCCCTGCTGCTGCCTCACCTGGGGCTGCAGGTTGGGGTGCAGCAGGACGTAGCCGTTCAGGTCGATGGCGAAGACGTACCCGTTTGCCCCCAGCTGTGGGAGAAGAGGAGGGATAAAGCCGGCCAAGCAGCTCTGTGCCATGCTGGGGATCACCCTCATCTCTGTGGGCAGAGCTTGCTCCACACCATCCCCAGGCCTCAGCCTTTTCCATCAGTTTCTATTCTCAGGTCAACAGCATCTCTCACCTCTGCTTTGGATTTTACCCACTGCCCCTTCTCCCAGGCTGGTATTCCCCACTGACCTGCAAGGGTTTTGGCTCTGTTCTGGGTCCCAGAGCATCCCCCAGCTCTGATCCCTGCCTGCTCCAGTCCCTTTCTACACCCAGGGCTCCTGCACCCTGCTCCCACTGGAGGTGCTGGGGGTGCAACCTGGGGCTCCCCAGCACGGGCTCCCACACTGGGCTCGGGCAGCACGGGGCAGGGAGGGAGGAGAAGGAGCCCCACGCACGTTGTATCGCGGCGTCAGTCTCTTGATGTCATTGAGAGCCACGTCGATCCCCATCACGCCCAGGATGAGCTGGTTCTGGAAGGAAGTGCAGGGAGGGAGGGAGGGAGGCACGTGGGAAACAGCAGGATAGATCTTTTCTCCTTCTGGGGATATGTGGGTCAGATCTGGACTCCACAGGGGCACAGGGTGGGATGTGCCACCCCCCATTAGCCCTTCATGGGACACTGCAGCTCCCAGGAACTCACAGCTGCCCCCATTGAACTGGCAGAGCTAGCCAAGGCTGTTTCGAGTCCTGGGGATGGCAGTCACCTGCTGTGGGCTCACCCCAGGGATGGGGTGCAGAGCAGCAGCACCCCAGCTGTGCCAGTGCCCCCTGCCCTTCTGTAGCCATGCCAGTGTCAGGGCAACCTCCTCCACACCACAGCCCCACACCAGGGGTCCCAGTGCAGTGTGGGTGGTGGCAGCCACAGTCTCCTACCTTCCTGTCACTGCTGTCCTCTGTCAGGTTGAACACCGGCAGCGTGCCCGTCACCACCAGCCCCAGCCCCTGCACAAGCACAGAAGGGTGTCCAGGGCTCCTGGCCAGCCCCTGGCCTCGGAGCTGAGGGTGGGCAGCACTGGGGGATTACCCCCTGGCAAAGGAGATGGGAGTATCTGTGTGGGATTCTAGGATCAGTGTCCCCACCCTGCACATTGGGGCTGGGGGTCCTTACCAGGGCATCCTGGTAGACATTGGTCCACTGAACTTGCTTGGCTCGGTTCCCAGCCAGGACCATGGGTCTGCCCAGCACGTCCAGGTACTCCTGCAGGGACACAGGGCAGGGGAAAGCATGACATGGGAGCCCCATGCCTCCCTGCTCCAGCCTGGTGACATCTCTGCTCCCACACATGCCCCAGCGGTGCTTGGTGCAGGGTGAGCTGGGGAGGAGGCTTGGCAGCTGCAAAACCCGAGGGAAACAGCTCCAGCTGGGAATGGAAGGGGCCTGTTGAGACACAAACAAGGCTCTGCTTGCCATCAGCTGTGCACTGGCAGGACAGGGGCTCCTCAGGCAGCACTCAGCTCAAGCCCTCCGCCCAGGCTCCAGCCATCCCTGCGGCTGGGCTTGTACCATCACACTGCTGTTTATTTGTAAGCCGCTGATGACCTTTTGGGATTTTTCCCTGCAATAGCATTTCCTTATCCTGGCTCACCTTCCCCAGCCATACCCCTGTGCCAGGATGTCAGCCCTGCCCAAGGGGCTGCCCCGCTCCAGGACCCCCATCACCCATGGCACCTCGTGTGCACCCACCAAAGAAAAGGGGCTGTGGGATGAAGTGTGGGGTGGACAAGCCTGGCTCTGCCCAGCAGGGTTCTGATGGGGTTGGCCCTGGCTGAGCTTGCTCCCTGCTTGCACTCAGCTCTGCTCTGTGCTGATTAATGCCTGATGTTTCATAATTAGTCACTCAAAAGGCAGCAGGTCCATGGGGAGCTGCAGAAGATGAATTACTTGTTTCAACAGCACGAGGCCTGGCTGAGGGCTCGGCTCCCCAGCTCCCTGCTAGCCTTTGGGCTCCGTGCAGCAGGGTTTGGCGCTGCCTGAGCGTGTCCCCAGGCAGGCAGGGGACCCCAGGAGCACCCTTCCTGCCTGTGCCCTGCCTGCCCATGCCCTGCCTGCCCCACACCTTGCTGTACCTGCGTGTTGATGCGGATGGCGCCGATGGAGGGGATCTCAAAGTAGTAACCTTGGAAAAGGAAGAGAAAGGCAGCTGGAGAGCTGGCAGCCTGCCTGTCCTGCTGCCCAGCCCTCCAGGGTTGCGGCCAGGGCCCTGCTGGAAGCGGCACACACCGGAGCACGGGTGCCAGTGGTCGTGTGAGGGGTGAGCCCCATGCCCTGCAGCCCCCCGTGCCCCAGCCCCGCTCACCTTTGTTGGCACAGGCCATCCACTGCAGCGGGGTCACGTCGTAGTTGTGCTGCCCGACGGAGAAGGTGAAGACCCGCACCTGTGGCACAGCACACAGCAGTGAGGGCTGGCTGCAGGCCAGCTCTTCCTCACATGGCACTCCTGGCTGCTGGCAGCCTCCTCAGGGACAGTGTGGCATTGCTTGCCACGGCCTGCAGACTGTGCTGCCTGCAGCCAAGCACAGGTGGGCAGGAGAAGGCTCCTGTGGACGCTGACTGTGCTGGCAGCAAGGGACCTCCTCTGTCCTCCAGTGCCACCACATTGGCCTGAGCCACCTACCACCCCAGGGACCTCAGGTTGGGGCATGACTGCACCCAGAGAGGTCTGTGCTCTCCAAGGGTCCTGCATGGGCAACGGGGACCCTCCTGCCAGTTCAGCTGCCCACCAGCAGCCCTGTCCTATGCTTGAGGTGTGCTTCCCCCAGGGCTGTGCTCAGAGACCCCACCAGCCCTATCTCCCTACTGGAAGCCCATCAGGCATCTGGTCCCATGCATCCTGCACGTCAAGGTGGAAACTGGTTATAAAGGGCACTGGTGCATCGGCCAAGCCATTGCCAGGGCGAGGTGAGAGAGCAGGCTGCCAAGGCTCTAGAGAGGATGGTGATGAGGCAAAGGAGGCAGAAGATGCCAATGGAGCTGCAGCAGCTATCTCCCTCCCCGGAGAGTGGCCCCAGCACAGGGCCCCACAGCCCCTCACCGTCTTATTGGGCCAGTTGTACTTCTCAAAGACATCCTGCACTCGGTCCTCGCCGCCGTCTGTGAACATCATGATCATCTTGTTGCAGTTGGCACGTGTGATGTTGGACTGTGGGGCAGAGAGATGGTGCCTGAGGCTGGACTCAGAGCAGGTGGTGCTGGCCATGGGACTGGAGGCAGTCAGGAGGGCTGGCCCTGACCCAGCCTGTTTGTCTGAAGTGAGGGTGGGCAGGGTGAATGGGCAGGAGGAGGGGCACTGTCTGTTTGGAAATGATCTTGTGGCTTTATCTGCTTAGCACCTAACAGGACCATTCATCTTTATTTTGCTCCTGGCATGGTGTCTGCCTGGATCCAGCAGCCTCTGCCCAGCCCTGCTAACTTCTAACCCAGAGGGGCAACAGGTCCAGCAAAACCTCAGCTCCAGCATGCTGGGGATAGGATGTACCCTCTGGCACTGCAAAGCAGGTCAGGGAGCCCTCTGCACATGGAAGCCCCAGGCACAGGGCAGCAGCTGAGTGCTCAGAGTTCCTCCATCACCCAGGGGTGCCTTCTGCCCCCTCAGCCCGCAGCCCAGTGCTCTGAGCTCCCCCGTGACCCAGGAGTGCCCTCTGCCCCCGCAGCCCAGCCCTCAGCTCACGTTTTGCAGCTGGTCGAAGGCATACTCAAAGCCAGCCTTGTAGTCAGTCGTGCCCTTGGCCACCATCCCCTGCACGTCCTCTTTGAAGACCTTCTTGTTCCGGATATTGGCCTGCACCAGGTGCTTGAAGCACGACACTGGCTTTGCCTTCTCGTTGAACTGGGAGGTGAAAGGGAGGGGAACGGGTCATGGAAAGGGGACAGGGCAGCCCACAGGGCTTAGCCTGGGCCACTTCCAGCACTGAGCTGCCTGGCATGGGAGCTGGCAGCGGGTGCAGCAGCACAGGGCTCGCCTGGGCCTGCAGTAGGATCCCCCGGGCTTGTGCCGGGCCGTGCCGTGCCAGGCCATGCCGGCAGCGGGAGCAGGTGCTGCCTCTCACTTATGGCTTTGTTTGCTGGCGGGAGGGGCCACTCATTAGGGGAGCAGGGATCCAGTTAACAGAGCCAGGCCAGACACATTAATTAGCACCAGCACTCTGTGCAGCCAGGGGCTGGCCGGCCAGGCCGGGCGCCCAGCGAGGCTCAGATGCGGTGGGATCGGCACCGTGCAGAGGCCGTGGGCTGGCGGCAGCGCCATGGGGGCATCATGTCACTGGCTGGGGGCAGGCAGGAGGTGGCTGCTTGGGATAATCCCGAGGGCATCTCTACCCAACTGCTCCTGATGGGGCAGTTTTGTTCACTGCCACCTCCAGCTGGGCCCCGGGCAGCCATTTCCCTGCTCATGAACACATTGAGAAGAAAAAGAAAAGGCATTTCTCATTGTGCAGAGCCTCTGGATGTGTGGGTCTGGGGGCAAAGGGCTCCCGTGGTGGGGAGCTGCCCAGGGGTACAGCCCTGCCGCCTGCCCTGCGACACTCACTGAGGCCACATTGACATAGTCATCATCCGAGAGGGTGTCCAGCATCTCATAGACAGAAGTCTTCATGAGCTTGAGGGTGAGGCCGCTCACGCTGCCGCTCCTGGTAGGAGAGAAAGGGGCTGGTGGCTCGGCAGTGAGGGGACATGGGGCCAGGACAGTGGCTCCTGTGCCGGCATCCTGGCCTGGCTCAGCCTGCCCACGGCCCCCACTCCTGTACTCACACATCCACGATGATGACCATGTCCTTTGGGGAGGAGGCACCTTGGATGTACCTGTGGGGTGCAGAGAGGGGCTCAGCAGGGTCAACTCATTTTAAGGGGAGACTCTGATGCTGCTGGGTGAAGCCCAAGAGCAAAGCTGTGCCAGGACACAGGGGGACAGGGGGCCGTGCTGGCAGTGCCCGTGCCCCCGTGGCTGCCGTGACCCCACGGTGAGGAGCAGGGCTGAGGCAGGGCTGGGTGAGCGCTGGCAAGGACGTGGCACAGCACAGCAGACTGCCAGGGACCCGCTGCCCCATACCCTACCAGCCTAATGAGCTCGAAATGCTAAGCTCTTCCATCATCCCAGGCCCTTTTCTGTGCCTGATTATGCTGACACACACATCCATATTAAGATGCTATTTACCCCCCTGGTAGCTTCAAAGGCCAGGCTGATTAGGTTATTTTTAGCTATGAGGAGAAAAAAACAATACTACTACGTAAACTCTATCCCCTGAAAACAATTAGGGAACCCTTCCTCGTCCTTTGAAGCACCAAGTCCTGCTCCTGGCCCTGCTGTGCCATCCTGTGTGGGACAGAGCTGGAATCCAGCCCAGCAATGGCCAGGCACATCCCAGCCTCCTTGTCCCACCATGCAGGGCCTGATCCTACCGTGGCCAAAGTCCAAGGGAGCCTCATTATTGGTTTGATCAGGATCAGGCCTGACACAAATTAATTAGTGTGTTATTAGTATCAATTACTCAGCACTATTGGTGAGGACTGGGGAAGGCTCTGATTGCTAATCCCAGCTCCTGATGTTCCCTAATTACAAGTGATTACATGGGTGGGATGTGGCATAGGGGATGTTGGCACATAGGGCAGGCCTGGTGTGAGTGCTGCATCCCCCCAACACCTCATGCTGGGGTGCAAGATGGGCAGGCAGCTACCCACAGGCTTCCTGAGGGCTGGCAAGGGCTGGAGGGCTCAGGGCCTGCCCCACTCCCTGGGACTGGAGGGCTCGGGGCCTGCCCTGCTCCCTGGGGCTTGGCTGCCAGTGTGGAGCAGAGCTTAAGGTGCTCCCCATCATCATCATCCCCATCCATCTCTGGCTGCCCCACTCAGACAAATACCCTGTGTTCCTTTAGAAGGCTGTGGTTGATAACACCATTCATCAAGGGGCAGGGGAAAGACAGGTGAGCAGTGCTGGTGGCCAGGCCCAGGCTGTGGGCAGGGAGCTGGGCTTGCTGGGCTTGGTATCCCCATATGCATCAGCAGCCCCCCCAAAACAGCCTGCCCATCCTCTCTCTGCTGACAAGCCCCATGGCTTCCTCATGGAGTTAGTAATGAATGTGCAGCAGAGACAATTAACCCCAGGAACAGGGCCACTCATTTTCTGACAAGGAGCGGGGGCAGCTCCTGGTGCAGGCAGGGCTGTCCCTAGGATACAGAGTCCTGGGCACATGCCCAACACTTGCCCCCACCTTCCTCTCCTGCCTGCATTTTTAGGCAGCAACCATGAACAGGGGGGCTGCAGCTCCCCCAGTGCCACGGGCAGCCTGGTAATTAGTGCAGGTCTGATTGCACTAAGGGGAAGCGACTCAATGCCTCCTCAGAGTGTGGCTAAACGGCCCCTGGCAGCTATGGCCCAGCCCCAGCCTGGCACTGCCTGACCACTTCTCTCTCCATCCTCCTACCCCACGGGTTTTGAGAGCTGGTTGTTCTTCTGTTTGGATGGGGATGCTGGCTGGGATGGAGCACCAGCAGCCATGGCTGCAGACGGGGAGAGGGGTGAGGGGCAGCTCTCTCCATGCCTGATCTGTATCCAAGGATTTATCTCTCCATCCCACTCTGCCTTCCCAGGGAGGGGAGCCCAGAGCTGCAGCTCAGATGCCCCTACCCGTGTGACCGTGTCGTTTGCCAATGCCAACCATGTGTGAAATGAGAAGGGGAGGGAGATGGCAGGTCCCAGGCAGGAAGGGCCGGCGAAGGGACCCCCCCTCCCCACCCAGCACCCCCTTACCAGGGCCGTCTGCGCACATCGTAGAGGTCAATCTTATTGGGGGCTCTCCAGGGGGTGGCTGTGGGGAGAAGGCAGCAGTGAGCGAGGCGGGTCCGACCCAGGGTGGGCGACAGGGCACGTGGGGCACGGGACAGAGGGATGCCCAGGCCCAGGAAGCGGCAGGCTCACGGTTCCGTGTGCCATCCCCCTGGCACGCACCGGGGTAGTAGCGGGTGACGCCGGTGGCACTGCCGAACACCTGCCAGAGCAGCGAGGGATCCTCCTTCCTGTTCTCGATGAACACGTCCTCCAGCGCCTGCGTCCAGTTCAGCTCGTTCAGGATGACGGTGGCTGCGGGAGACAGAGCCAGGGCTGGGCGGGTGGGTGTGGGGGAGGCAGCGGGGCTGGAGGGGGCTGAGGGTGACGAGGACCATGGTGTCCCCATGGGGTGAGAGAGGAAGAGTGTCCCATCTGCCCCTTCCCATGGAAGAGCCCACAAAGACACTGCAGCCATTCCAGAGTCCCCCTCACTCCCATGGGGCTCCAGCATCAGCCTGCTGGCCCGTTTCCAGAGACCCCAGCCAGCATCTCCCCCAGCTCTCCCCATCCCTGTGCCCTGGCTCTGAGGCAGGGGCAGCAGCTGCTGGGGACAGCCAGCTTGCCACCTCACCCCTGCTCCTCCTCCCATGCTGCCAGCCCCTCTCCCTGGGACAGCCAGCAGCTGGGCAGCCAAGGGGCTGTGGCTGCTCAGAGCCCCAGGAGCCTGCTCCGTGTTCCCACCAGCCCCTGCACCTGATGCAGCAGCAATTAAGATGCCAGCAAACAGCAGTTTTAAATTATTCAGCTATTAAAGTAAAAAGATAAGCTGTCAGCAGCCCCAGCCTGTGATTAATCAAGGAGGGCTGGCAGAGCGCGGGGGGGCCAGTGTGGTGAGGCAGGTACGGGCTGGTGGGGAGGCTGTGGGACCTCCTGTGCTCACAGGGCCCCCGGGGAGCCCTAAATGCTGTGGGTGCCCCAAAACCCTGGGTGGAGAGGGTGGTGTGGAGGAGCCAGCTGAGTCCCTGCAGGCAGGAGCTTGCAGCCTGAGGCCAGGTGCTGCTCCTCCCTCTGCATTTTTGGGGTGCAAGAGCTGCCAAGAGCAGTCCCTCTCCTCGGCATTGGGTAAAGCAACCACTGTGGTGCTGCAGGGCAGCTGGTACTCATCTCAGGAGTACGCTTAGCTCTCCTAAGGCCTCCTCCCACACGCGGCTCTCTTGGAGACAGGATCATCACCCTTTGCCACAGCCCCAAGACAGTGGTGGGATGTGAGCAGGTTTTATCCAGGGTGAATCCTGGACCTCTCCATCCCAGCACCACTCCTGAAGCCTTTTCCTTCCCTCAGACAGCTGTGCCTTCAAACACGATTCACTGTGCCACGCCTGCACAGAGACCTGTCACCTGGGCACTTGGGATGATTTCTTGTTTGGCTCTTTCATGGGACATGTTTTTTCCCAAGAAAAGGGGCTGTGAGCAGGCTGCCAGCCTTGGCTGGGCACCAGGCTGGGCACTGACACAACCCAACAGCCCCGGCACCATCTGCACCCCTCAGCCCTCAGGGCCCCTCAGCCACAACAGGCTGGTGCTGAATGCAGCTCCTGTACAAAACCACAGCTCATATACCATCTCTGAGGAAAAACACAGCTCTATATCATCCCTGAGCATGAGTGATTCCCTATATCCTCCCAGTGCATGAATGTGGCTCCCATATCATCCCTGTGAACACACACAGGCCCTACACAACCCCTGTGCACAAATGCAGCTCCTATACCATCCCTGTGCATGAATGCTGTCCCTGTATCCTCCCTGTGCACAAGCACAGCCCCTGCCCTCTCCCCACACAGTTTGCTCACCCATGGGAGGTTGTGTCCACGGCTGGGACGGCTCCTGTGCCCCTTGGTCAAAGCCAGAGCTGCCAGCCCTCCCTGGGCTGGTGGCATCCCTGCCCCTGTGCCCATCAGGGTGAGCCCAGCCCCACCCCGCCAGTGAGCGATGGCAGAGTTAATTAGAAGCGGCACAGTAAATAAAACACATATAGGATGTAATTTGTGTGTGTAGCGAGGGGTGACGGCGGAGGGCGTCTGCACAGAGCTTTAATTAGCGTGCCAGGCAGAGATAGTGCCCCTCTGCTGGGTCCCACCGGGGACATGCTCCCTGCCCGTGGCTCCCTGGGGACTGGCCCTGCTTGCCTGTGTCCCCAGCAGGACAGAGGGCACAGGGATGGCCCCATGCCCACACCCGAAACACACTGTCTGGGGTGCAGCAGCTGAGCCTTTCGGAGCACTCTGGTGTGGTCAGACGTGGTCTGATTCCTGTGCACACACACTGCTGTACCATCCCCCTGCTGGCAGGGGGCTTTGGGAGGGTATCCTCTGATTGAGACCTCTCACTACCCCCTTCCTCTCTCCAGCACCCCTCTGCCAGTGGCTGTGAGTCCCTGGAGCACATCAGTCTCTGCTCTTGTCCCATGTCCGGGTATGGTTACACAGGTGGCTGTGGCAGAGCATCGGCTGTGGCACAGGCTGGCGAGCAGGGGTGAGGAGTAATGACTCTCCCAGCCCCTGCAGCCCACCCTGCGTGCATGGTGTGCTTCATTAGCTGCCTGGCCTGTGCTAGCTGGATAATAAAACTAATTGCAAATGTCTAATGTGCTGCTGCTGTGGTGAAATCACCCTGTGGATGTGGCTCTGAACACGGCTGTGCCCAGAATGAGCTGCTGCACACATGCTGCTCAGGGCAGGAACCTGAGCTTGGCCCCTGCCACCACTGTGCCCACCCGGGAGCCCTCAAGTACCACCGAAACAAAGGGGGTGAGGGGAGCACGGGGTGTCCCTCCTCAGCGGGGCCTGAGGCCGTGGGCAGGATGCGGCCCGCGGGTGCTGGAGGCTATGGCAGGGCTGCGATGGTGCCCAGCTCGGTACAGAGCAGCCACTAGAGGGAAATGGAGACCCACTGTCACCATGTGCCACAGCAGGGAGAGGGAGGAGAGCTCTGGAAGCTCAGGGGCTGAAGGCTGATGCGGCCGGTCCTATCCCACCCCCCATCCACTCCCGGGCTGTCCCGGGGCTGACACCCCCTGCACTGCCTCGCCATGGCCCTCGGCTGCCTCCCTGCAGCCTGTCAGCTGCCTCTTCTCCCTTGTGGTAACCTCAGCCCCGAGACAGGGAGGATGCCTCCCTGCCTTGCCCCTCTGCCCAGCCCTGTCTCCATCTCTTCTATGAGCAGGGAGTTGCAGCCCCTGTAACTGCTCCTGCAGGGAGCTGCTCTCTGATTGTCTGGCACCCGCTCTGAACCTCCTTGAGCTTTGCTGAGCTCTTCTACAGGAAGAGTCACAGCCGTGTGAGCACGGCTGAGCTTCGCCCTGTGCCACAAGGACCGTTTCTCCTTTGCTCACTACCCCTTCCTAACAACTTCTAACCCTCAGTTTGCCTCTTTGGCCTGTGCTGAGCTCTTGAGGGCCCCCGGGGGGTTATATGCTGTTACCTCTGTCCTGACACAGTGACTCTGCCTCTTCTCAGTGCCTGCCTGGCTGTGAGCCAGCCCACCCCAGCACTGAGACCCATCCGAGGCAGCCGGGGTGATGGCCCTTGGGGCTGCAGCACCCCAAGCAGAAGAAGTGGAGTCTGAGCCCAGCCTGGCAGTGCATAGCAGGTGAAGAGGGGCACTCACAGCCTTTGTAGATGTCCGTGGGGATCTGCACGGCAGCATACGAATAGTTAACCTTGGTCTTGAAGTTGTCGTCGTCGGTGAACTCCAGCTTCAAGGAGTTGGACTTCTCCCTCTCGATCTCTTCTCCATCAGGATCGTCCTGGGGAAGAAGCAGAGCACAGGGAGTCACCTGGAAGTGCCAGCCCTGGATACCCACCAGGAATGCCCCTGCCCAAAGCTTGTCAGCCCCTGCAGAGACCAGTGGTGCTGCCTCTCACGCCGGATTTGGCCCACAGCCCGTGCCAGCACCGGCAGCCGAGGGGAGACGGTGGCCATGACAGCGAGTGCTGGTCACCCTTTGCCTCTCCAGCTCTGACAGCACAGCAGGTATTCAATCAGACAAAAAAACCCAACCCCAAACCAGAAAAAAAAAGCCTTGAAAATCAATTAGCAGCAAAAGGCAACTATCAAAGAACAAATTAAAACGGAGTGCAGCTTAGTGCTCTGTCAATAAGCAACGCAAACAATATTTAATGATGGTGGAGAGACGGTGAATTCCCCACTGCTGGTGCTGGAATGCACTCCTGGAATGCACTCCTGTGCCTTCCCCTTCCCAGGGTCCTGCACTGGGAGTAAAACCCCTCCAGCGAGGCGAGGCAGGGCTGAGCTGCTGCAGGCACAGGGACAGGGCTTCAGCCACGGCATGGGGCTGTGCAGGAGAGTGGGAGAATGGGGGTGGCCTTGCTACAGAGCTGGGGAGATCACCTTTGGCACCCCACCTGGAACAAAGTAACCTGGGAGAAGGTGCTGGCTCCAGGCTGCTGCATCCCTGCCATGGGCCCAGCTGCCAGAGAAGGTTGTTTTCAGCCAGCTATGAGATGCTCAGGGTGGGGAAGAAGAAGAGGAGGAGGATGCAGCATCTTCTCTTTGTGACCCCTGAGCTACATCCCCATTGAAGAGGGGCCAAGTGCAGAGCTGCCTGCCCTGTCCACAGGCAGGGATAGGAACACAGGGGCAGGGACACACCAAGCCCGAGCTGGGGAGCAGGATGGCTCCAGCCCCTGTCCCACAGCCCTGGCCCCAGCCACAGGAGTGGATCTGGCTGCTGAGCCTCCTGAAGAGGGTGTGAATTCCCCTTGAGAAGCAGCTCAGTGCCTCTCTCTTTGTGCCTGCCAAGTGAAATGCTCATGTAAAGCCATTTGATTGCAGTAGCAGATATCAGTCCTGGAAAAACAGCAGCGGCTGTGACTGGGAGCGTGAGCAGCTCTGGCCAGGGCTCGTGCTGTGCTGTGCCGTGCTGGGGATGGCTGCCTGGGGAGATGACCCCTCCTGTCCTATGGCAAAGCACTCCACCAGCAGTGGGGACAAGGGGTAAGGGACAGTCCCATCCTGCTGTCCTCCACGGCCCAGTGCGAGCAGCTGTCCCTCTGGCCAGGCACCTCTTAACAAAACCCAGGGGATAAGAGACCCGAATTTCTCGTGGGCAAAGCCATCTATTCAAAGGCAAATAAACCAGGAAGCTCCTTTAAAACTCCTCCTGGCCTCCTCCTCCTCGTTTCCCCTCTGCAGGCCACTCTGAGAGATGCCAGCACCAGCGCGGTGGTGACATTGCCCTGACATTGTGAGGGGCGGCCAAAGCATTCGCCACAGCTCGGGAAAGTAACAGGATTGCTATGTGAGGTCTGGGCTTTAATTCCAGCCGAGGGATTGGAGTGTAAACACGCTGCCCAGCTGCTCCTGATGCTGGGGCTGCGGATGCCCAGAGAGATGAACTCAATGACAGCCGCAGGAGCCGGGTGGGAGGCGGGCAGGGACTGTCCCCACCTCCCCTGAGCCCCGTCGCCAAGATGAGAATCTGGATTTGCTCTCAGTTTCACATAAATCCGGAGAAAAAGCACAAACCCCACTGCTGCCCCCCTGCAGAGCTGTGATGCCAGAGCAGAGCCAGGCCACCGTCTACCCAGAGAGCGGATCTGGCCCCAAGGCTGCCATCCATGCGGGGCAGTGGGGATGTGGGTGCACGCACCAGAGTTCATCCCTTCCAACCTCTGGGAGCACCAGCAGTGATCTAGAGGTACCTGCTGAAAACAGGCTTCAGACAGCATACAGTTGTAGCCCTGAGGGCACCTGCAGCACCAAAACCTCTGCTTTGATACTAAACCCTTTTTTCCCCCTGATCTCAGTGAAGCACCGGTGCCACCTCCCCATCTCACATCACTGGGGTACCCTGCCTGGCTCCAGCCCACCTGCTGTTCCTCCACCACTGCTGGCAGCCAGGAAAACCCAGTCCTCCTTATTCCCCCCACACACACTGGTGTGGTTATTCCCAGCCTCTCTGGAGCTGGAACCACCACACACAATTACCACTCCCGTGTTTATCATCGTTCCCTTACATCACCCACTTCTGAGGGGCTAATTTGTATTCTGCCAGGTTGGGCACTGTCTGGCTGCTCTCATTCATGTAGCTGTAAAGAAGTATACGTATAGATCTCGGAGACAAATACACAGCTATCTATATGTGGGACACTTCATGCATCACTGACACCTACATGGCCAACAGAAGCACAGGAAGAGCTGATGTTATCCCAGACACCGTTATCCTTCATCCATAAACCTCCCGACCTCCACCGAGCTCTTTCTGTGACTGCCAGGCTCAATGTGGGCCCTGAAACAGGATCATTTCCTCCCAGGTGGAAGCAGGCAAAGCCATTACCAGCCTGGACAGGGAGGGCAGCATCTTGATGCTGGGCTGGGGCTGAAAGGAGCCACTTTGGGCAGGCTGGAGGAGGAGGTTCGGTTTATATTAGAGCAAAGGAGAAAGTGATTCAGGTTCTCCTGGATTTACACCATGAGCACCTTAGCGGGCTCCCAGCCAGGTTTTGCAGCATTCCTCTTCATTACATTTCAACAGAACTTGGAAACATCCATTTATCTGTTACAATATGTACCACGTAACACAAATAGATGCTACAGTTGGAATACATTATTTGCTACACACCATTAGAAATCGACTCTGTGGCAATATATCAATATCACATGTATTTATTGCTTCAGCAAGAAGCCATCACACACTAAGAGCTTGTGCCATCTTCAGGGCTTTAGCAGCTGGGTTGTCAGTCACAACATTTTCTCACGAGTCTCCCAAAATGATGGACAGGGAGGAAAACGTGGAGATGCCTCAGCACTCAGTGGCACCAGGCAACAGCTTCACTGGAGGCTGCCACGCTGCTGGCAAGTACTTGCCCTCCATCACATCCAGGCTGGTGCTAGCTGAGGACAGCTAACTTGCTCACGGGCACAAGGACTACTGGGGGAGCTCCATCAGTGACAGGGGCTGGAGCTGCAGGTTGAGCTGGACCCTGACCTGATGCAGCAGCTGCTGTGGATGCTGACACCCCAGTTCATTGCTCATCTCCATGGGAACGAGCCATCACAGCTAATGATGAGCGCTCAAACAGTAGCACTGATGACAGACAGGGCTGACCTTGACTCCTGGCTGTCAGCTGGGGTTTTGCAGCTCTGGGTGGCTGTGCTCTTCCCTTCATGCTCCTCTGAGTACCCTCAGCACCAGCTGAGCTCCTGTGAGCCACAGCACCCTGACAGCACCCCTGCATCCCCCGTCCTGCCCCTCACATGCCCCATCAAGGACATATCGCACCTAGGTCTCAACACATCAAGTTTCCCTAGGGCACCCACCCATGGTAAGTCTGGAAAAGTGGGTGGAACATTCCTGTCAACACACTGTGATGACTACTGCTAATGAATGCAAACGGCATGTCTGGCTCCATTCACCAGCCAGCCTCAAAGCCCTGGCAGTGGGGAGGGGTTTGTTGCCATTCCCAGATGAGGAGAAAGGAATCCCAGGGCATGGGATCATTTGCCCAAAGTCATGGGAGAAGCTGAGGAGAAGAACAGTGGCAGCACTTACTTGTCTGCCTCCTGGGGCTCGGTGGTGTATGTATGTGTGTCTGTGCACGTGTGAGTGCTCACCTTCCTGTGCAGCAAAGCCCCCAGCTTTGCCTGCACAGCACTCACTGGCAGCACCACCTTGCAGTGGGACCTGGGGGCTCCTTTGCTGAAGTGTTTTGCTGTTCTTGCCAGAAAAAGCCCTTTTTTTTTTGGCAAGACAGGACCATCTCACCGGTCTGAAGAGCACACATTCCTGCTCTCCTTCTGCAAGCTGTCCCAGGGCAGCCTGCTCACACCTTCTGAGACACAAAGATTTTGAAACCATTCAAACAAATCACTTCATGTGAGGAGTCTGAGGAGCTCCCTCCCCTCCTTTTTACCCCTCCCAAATTCAGAAGGATTTCTTTTTCCCCTTAACCATAACCCCCACACTGCCCTGTGCCAGCTCAGGGCTTAGCAGAGAGGCTGAGACCATCCCTGGCCTCTTGACCCCGCAGCAAGCTCCAAGGCACATGGCTGAGCAGCTCCAAGCCTCCCCCCTTCTTAAATATTTCAGCTTTTCCTCAAATGCAGCAGTTTAATGCCAGAGAGGGAGACAGTGTGTTCTCCAGCCACGTTCCTGCCTTTCTAGCAGCCCAGGTTATAAATAACAACCAGTCTCTCCCTCCAGCCTGCTCCCCTAGCCCCCCGCGCTTGTTTTCATCTTTGCCAAAGGTACTGTTTAGAGATCTTTCTAGACCATTTAGTTTTAAATTAGCAGCCAGAGGAGAGAAGAAGGGGAAAAAAAAAGAGAGAAAAAGGCATAAGGCAAAAGAAAGAAACTTGTGGGGCTGATAGCTTATCAGGAGGAAATCCAAATGTCACATTAGTCGAGAAAGTTGGAAGATTAAATTTTCCTTCATCTGCTGCTGACATTTAGGGGCTTTTTTTTTCCCCCCTCCTCCTCCCTCTCCTTGCTGCATCTCCTGAGCGAGGTGAGCAGCGAGTGGGCAGTCCCTGCCTGCAGCTGGAGGGTGCTGGGGTTGGCACAGAGCCTCTCACCACCAGCCCTGGTGAGGTTGAGCAGGCGGGTGGGTGCCAGGGGGGTGACCTTGGGGCAAGGATACCTTCACAGAGCTGTGCTGCTTTCCACCAGAGAACAGTACATCCCAGGAGATTTTGGCCTCAGCTGTGACTTAAGCATCATCCCCTGCCATAAATGAAAGACTAAAGATGGAAAATCGCTTTACTTCTGCCTTGTTCTGCCTGTGATACCCGACTGAAAGCATCTGCTGATTTGAACACCTCTCCCCCCGACAAACCCCACAGCCCTTGTCAGGAAGGAAAGGTGAAACCTTCCCTTCTGCAAACACTTTGAGAGCCTTGAGGACCCCCAGGAAAATTCTCTGGTGTTCCCATTTGTTAAAGAACCCCTTGGAAATCCACAATCTGTTTAGGAAGACAGTGGAGCTGAGGTGCAAGCAAAATGAATAGGAAGCTCATTTCTTTCTCAGTGTAGTTAAAGCCGGCGTAAGGCTTGTGAATAAGCCCCAGTTATGTTGAATAGGCATTGTCCATCAGAACTAACTCCATTTCAGCTAGATCCTGCTCAATTTAAACATAAAAACTGAAGCTAAATAAAGAAAAGCTGGAAAGAGCACTATTTAGTTCCATTCAGACCTTCTGGTATCATCTCCCTCCTTTTTCATTGCAGCAGCACCTTTTTTTCCCTCCATTCTTGTTGCTGGAATCAAATTTGCTGGGATTTCATCAGCAAGCAGCAACAGCATTGACAGGGCAGCTCCCTCCCTGCCAAACCCACAAACCTGGGCAATAGGACACCCCCAGTTCTGACTGATACTTCCCCAGAGGAGGACTGGAGTTGCTGTGGCTGATGATGGATTTGCAGGGCTGTTCCTCCCCTCCCTTGGGGAGTGCCAGGCAGGGAGCTGCACCCGTGGTCCCCAGGGACAGTGTTGTGCTGTGGTGTGTGGTTTCTCCCCAATGCCCTGTGTTCCAGGAGGGCTCAGCAGGCACAGCCCCGAGGTTGAGATGCTTTGTATTTCCTAATCCTGCCTAATGTCAGCAGGATGCTCCTCCTTACTTGCACAAATGGCTAATCCCAAAGCTAACAGAGCCAGGAGCTGCTGGGATTGCCACTGGCAGAGGTGGGCAGCTGGAGCTGGTCAGGCTGATGGTGGGCACGGGGACGGCCACCTCTCCCGTCCCCTGCCCTGATGGCCAAAGCTCTGCCCAGCCTGATGGATGCATCGGTCCTGCCCCTCACCCCCTGGGCAGGGAGCTCCCCCAGTTGTCTCCTCCAGCCTCGATCACCAGACAGTTTTTCCTCTGCTTCTATCCAAAATCTGCTTTAATGCACTTTAAACCCTTTAGCTCTGTCCTCTCCAGAGCAGCCATGGAGAGCAGGATCCCCTCCTTCCTTTGGCAGCTTCCCCCAGGCTGGGGAGGGACATGAGTGGGACCTTGAGCTGAGAGACCTGCTTGATGAAGCAAGCACCTTCCCCTTCAATGACAGCATCTGCCTGACCTCTCCCTTCCACTGCCCAGACTCTGCATGGCTCTGGCTTCCCCAGCCAAGGAGCCCTCCTGCTGTCACCACCTGGGCATGATGGCAGCAGGGGCTGGACAGTAGCTCTGCTTTGGAGGTATTCATCCTCTGCTCCAGCCTGACCTGGCTCTGCTCTGGGGCATCACCTCCAAGACAGGGTGAGAGGAGAGACAGAGCTTGGCACAGGGTGTGTTGCCTGAGCTGGTGGGACCCCAAAAAGCACAGATCTTCCCCTCCCTTCTGCACAGGGCCTTCTGAAGGCTTACAGAGTCACTCAAGTGTTAATTTTGGATGAGGACATGTAGTTTGCAAGAGATTTGCCACCACTGCTGCTGCTCCAATGCCAGTACACAGCATCAATTAAGGAAGTTTTGGGGATGTGTGGCTGGAGAGCTGTCTGCTGGAAAAGAACCTGGGGGTGTTGGTCAACAGCTGTCTAAATATGAACCAGCAGTGTGCCCAGGTGGCCAAGAAGGCCAATGGCATCCTGGCTTGTATCAGAAACATGTGACCAGCAGGACCAGGGAAGTCATTGTTCCCCCGTAGTCAGCACTGGTGAGGCTGCACCTCGAGTGCTGTGTTCAGTGTTGGGCTCCTCATCACAAGAAAGACACTTGAGGGGCTGGAGTGTGTCCAGAGATGGGCAGCAGAGCTGGGGAAGGGTCTGGAGCACAAGGCTGATGGGGAGCAGATGAGGGAACTGGGAGTGTTCAGCCTGGAGAAGAGGAGGCTGAGGGGAGACATGAGCACTCTCTGCAACTGCCTGACAGGAGGTTGTAGTGAGGCCGGGGTAGGTCTCTTCTCTCAAGTAATGAGTGACAGGACAAGAAGAAATGGGCTCAAGTTGCCCCAGGAGAGGTTGAGATTAGAGCTGAGGCAGAACTGCTTCCCTGAGAGGATCGTCAGCCCCTGTGCCAGGCTGCCCAGGGAGCTGGGGGAGTGCCCAGCCCTGGAGGGACCCCAAAGCCATGGAGCTGAGGTGCTGAGGGCCAGGGGTTAGTGCTGGGCTTGGCAGGATGAGGGGAGGGCTTGGACTCAATGAGCTGAAAGGGCTTTTCCAACCACAGAATTCTATGATTCTATGACCTGCACTCTCTTGCTTACTCTGATGGCCACTCTCACGCCTGCTCTCCAGCCAAGATGACTCTGTGTTTCCATGAACACACCCCTGGTGCCACACACTCCTGATGGCACAGCTGCTGCTGTCTCTGCCTTGGAGCAAGGACCTGCCTAATGGCACCAGTGCTGGTTGGGGCTGCCTCCAACCCCCATCCACTCTGCTCAGGGCTCCCAGCAGCTCTGAGGACACCGCGAGGCACCGTCTCCCCAGCGGCCCCACACCGAGACAACCACCCCGTTTCAGAAGGATCCCCCGGCACAGCACAGTGTGGGAGCTGAGTGACCTGTCAGCTGCCAGCAACAGCCACTGCCTCGTGCCCACGGTGTGGCAGGTGAGGGCTGCCAGTGTCCCCAGGCTGAGGAGCAGGGGCAGGCCAGCAGCCCCCGGGGAGCGCCGGGAGAGCGGAGCTGGCGGCTCGGTTAACGCACTGTGATTGCCGGGAACCACAGGACGGCTGTGCCGGGAGGGGGGCACGCAATTAGATTCAGTCTCTAATTAGAGGTTTGCTCTTCATTTGAATTTCAGATGCCAGCTTTAATTTTAGAAACTTTTTGAGGCAGGGGAGCGACCTGCCCACCTGCCTGCTGCCCGAGGCTGGGGCACACCGGCCGCTCGCTGCGCACCCGGGAGCTGTGCTGCGCCAGCTGTGATGAGTGCTGTGCCACGGCCTCCTGGCACAGTGCTGGCACAGCCCTGGCACAGGCTGGAGTGGTGGCTGTGCTGGCAGTGCAGTGGGGACACTACTCACGTATTCGGTGTCGGCCTTGGAGTCGTAGTACTCGATGTCTTCCTCCTGCAGAGAAACGAGAGAGCTGTTAGTGCCAAGCAGGGATGGGGACAGCAGAGGGGTCTCTCCTCCTTACTTCACCCCTCGGCACCTCCACCATGCTGCTGGCAGCCACCACATCATAGAATCATAGAACCATAGAATGGTGGGGGTTGGAAGGGACCTCTAGAGATCATCCACTCCAACCCCTTGTTAAAGCAGGTTCCCCTCAATGAGGTCACACAAGGACAAGTCCACGTGGGTTTGGAAACCTTGGTGGGGACCAAACCTTGCCCACCTCCTGGGACATGGCTGAGACCCCACATTCCCCTCATCTGCCCTTCCAAGGACCGGTCTCCACCTGCTGCCCTTGAGCTGCAGCAGCTCAGGGCCATGCACAGCCTCCACTATGGTCAAACAGCCATGGCAGTGCCACTGGCATGACCCCAATGTCTGTGCTGCCACTGGATGTGAGGCTGCACCATGTCCCGTGCCCAGGATGATCTGGTCCTGTTGCAAGCATCAGGAGCTGCAGGAGAGCTGGGCATGGCGCAGTGTGGCAAGCAGCAGCCCCACAGCTGGCAGAATTCCCCTCTCTCCTTGCAGAAACAGGGACAAGTATCCTCTCCTCCACAGAGAAATGCACATCACTAATTTGGGGTATTTAGAGTCTATTTAGGCAGAAAGGTCTGCTCAGATTCCTCTTCCCTGCGTGTCAGGATGTAAGGCAGCCGACAGAATTCCTAAAGAGGCCATTCAGAGAGCAGCAATGCTGTCACAACAGCATTTCGTGTGCCATCACAAGAGGTAATTAAAGGGCAGTGGGAGGCTGTTGTCTGCGTGCCGGGCATGAGCACGGTGCCGGCAGCTGCGGCGCACATGGGCAGCGCTTCACAGTGCTTCCCAACACTGCTCTTTAACAAGGAAAGCGAGCTGGGCCCACAGCAGACACCCAGCCAGGACAGGGCTGACTGCATCCCCAGCCTCCCTGCTCCTGCTGTTACATCTGCAGCAGCCAGCGTGGCCATGGGCTCATGTTGTGACGTGACACTGCGACACCCAGCCCAGCCTGGCCACGGGCTTGCGCCAGGGCCAGTGGCACCACGACACCCATTCTAGACACGGGCTCACGCTGGAGGCTTGTCAGGCCTGAGCTGCTCACCAGGCAGCCAGCACCACAGGATGACACTGTAAAAGCTGGTCTGAGTAAACTCTCTAAGAATCAGTTTGGAGTTTTAGAAAGCGTGCATTCTTTTCCAAGGCCTACATGACATTCTTTACTGTTTAATTCTTGTATCACCGCTCCCCATCCTGCCCCCCTGAGAGCCACCAGTCACAGAGCCCTCCCCAGCACTATCCTCCAGCCATCAACATGCTCTCCAGAGCAGTTTGCTGCTGCTTCTCCAGGCTGCTGAGACACAAGAGCACCAAGAGTTGGGAAAGCCCTGGGGTGAGGATGCTGCTCCCGGGGGCATTGGTGGCAGGGGGACTGTGGTAGCTGTGCAGCCCATGTCCCCACGGGATGATGACTGCAAAGAGCAGTTGCAGCACCCTCCTTGGCAGAGGGACTCACCCCTCCCACGGGCTCTGTGACTCTAATCACAGCCACAAGACACAGCCGAGAGGGGGAAGTGGGAAAAAAAGTCAACGCAGCATCTTCCAATTTCTGCTCTTAAAAAGCCTAGTCATTAAGGGAATGTACTTATTAATTATCTGTGATTTGTTGTGAAGTGCTGAGGGGTTTACAACAACAAGAAAAGGAAAAAACCCTTATGTTCTCTTTGGGTGCCCTCCCAGCCCCACACACACCCCTGCCCCTCACCCACGCCGTGCCTCCCCGGGTCCGTGGCCAGCTGTGCTTCCTAATTAAAGGCACCCCCAGGAGACCCGTAACACAAACGAGCTAATTTCATGTTTAATGATCTTTAATCAGGAGCGAGTGTGACTAACAACAACCATCCAGAAGGTGCTGTGTTATTCATTTTATCTTCCGTTAGCTCCTCTGAAAAGCTCAAATCCCCTCCGGCACGTGGTGGGCGAGGGCATGAGGTGATGCTCAGGGAGGAGAGCTGCTCTCCTGCTCCTGCTTTCACCTGCTCCAGCAATCCCATGGCATGGCATGGCATGGCATGTCACAGCATGGGGAGCAGACCTCCTGGCAGGACATCTCTCCCACTGCTTTTCCTAGTGATCACAGAGCCCCTGCCATTGACTTTCTCAAGCCCTGACAAGCCCAGGAGCAGCCAGGTGAGATCCTGGCCCCACTCCCCACTGCTGCTGAGGTTTGCACAAGTGAGATGGCACGTGTGGGACAGTCAGAGACACACATGCTGAGCCCTGGTGCCAGGCTCTTCTCTCCTTGCCACAGCCCTGCTGATTATGGGGGTGATTCATGAGGTGCGAGGGGGCCCGTGGGAGCTGTCACGTCACCCATGTCCTCAGCACCCAAAGGCCAGAGGGAATTTATTCCAGGAAGGAGTGACAGAACCCTTGGAGACACTCTAGAGAGATGCCACAGTCTCAGAACCCTTGGAGACACTCTAGAGAGATGCCACAGTCTCCCAAGAGGCAACATGAGGGCCTCTCCCCAACACTTGCTCTTTAAACCACATTTGCCTCTTCCATGTAATCTTTTCTTCCTCCTCCTCCTCCTCTGGTCCATCTTAAACCCAGTGCCTGCTCTGTGTAAATAGCACTGATATTTCTAGAGCCTTTCAGAATAAATACCAATAAAGAAAACAAGGGGGTGAAGATGTAGAGGGATTTCAGAGCAAAGCATTGTCCCCATGTCTTGCAAACCAGGCTGCAAAATGCACTGCAAAAAGCAGTGATGAAGGGCAGGCTGATGCTGAGTAACTGCTCCTCGATGATGTGTTAACTGTTGCCCATTTTCTTGTACTGTAATTGCCAAATGGCATCTGCATAATGGCACTGCCCTGGGTAAGCATGGAATTCAGTTCCCCAAACACCAGTGCAAGTTCAGGGGAAGGAACTTTGGGGGTTGAGTGCAATTGTAGAGTAATCAGCAAATTCTTCTCCAAGAATACTCAAATCGGACTTTTTTCATCTAAAACAATTACAGCAACTAGAGACAATGCTATAAAGATCAGTGCTCTGCTGTCTGGCTGCAGCCTGGTGATGCCAGGATGGAGGGGTGCTGGTCCAAACCTCCAAGTCAGTGGTCTAAGGAAGTGGCAGTCAAACCACATCATGCACACAGCTGCCACTGCCCTGAAAACACCTTGGAAGGAGCTGTGGATGGCACATCATATCCTCTCTCCAGCCCATCTGGCTGGAGCACACACAGCAGGCTGGGACACAGCCATGGCTCACTCTGCCCCTAGAGCTTTTCTATAAGATCACTCAAGCCAGATAATCTTTCTCCCATGGATCTGCTACAGAATCACAGAATCTGAAGGGCTGGAAGAGACCTTGAAAACTCATCCAGTGCAACCCCCCTGCCAGAGCAGCACCACCTAGAGTAGGTCACAGAGGAACTCATCCAGCTGGGTTTGAATGTCCCCAGAGAAGGAGACTCCACAGCCCATCTGGGCAGCCCCTTCCAGTGCTCCCTCACCCTCACACTGAAGAAATTCTTCCTTGTACTTGTTTGGAACCTGTTGTCCTTGTAGGATTGCTCCCAGCACCTTGTAAGGGTGCCCCTGCTGATTGCATGTCCTGGGCATGCTGCAGCTCCTCAGGATGATTTTGCAGGCAGGTCCTGCTGCACCGCATTGATTTTGGTCCATCTCTGCCCTCCTGCTGCGAGTTTCATTCCTCTGAGCAGCAAGGGTGACCCCTGAGGTCAGGAAATCTCTTTCAAGATTTGCCTGCTCAGACCCGTGGGCAGCTCAGCGGGTGGGGGGAGCAAGCGGGAGCCGCGATGCCTGCGTGGCAACGGTGGCTCTGCTCACAACCCCATCTTCCCTCTGCCAGCAGCACCTGTAACAGGCAGTGAGTATTTAGGGAATTCTTTGTGTCCTTGAACCATTGAGCACACAGAAATAGCAACAGATTCTGCTTGCAGATGCACCTTTCATACGGGAGACAGGCTGCATCTCCTGCCACATCTGCAGCACCTGCAGCCTCACGGCTGGAGGGGGTGAGCAAAGGGACACAGCACATTCCCACAGCAGCATCGCCCCTGCCAAGCCCATCCATGCTGGGAGCAGTGGGAGGAGACTGCCTGATGGCCTTGCCTGGGGATGGCTCCATGCTGCCAGTTTGCCCCAGCCCACAGCTGGGGCTGGAGGTCTCAGCTGGGTGAGTGCTCACCCAAGGTCTCCCAGCCCTGCCATAAGACAGCAGCCTTCCTGGCTGTGTATCTGCCAAGTGTTTCTGCAGCAGTTGCCATGGGGTGGTGTGAGGGCCACAGCCAGGAACAGCCTCCCAATGGCACCAGATGAAATTCCTACCTGGGGTCACAGCCACACCTGACTCTGGGCATCAGGAGGAACACAGGCAGCGGTTGGCAGGGACTAAACCTTTCATTTCCACTCGAGGGCTCGAGCTGTCCTTGTCCATACACACCAGTATGAAACCTTCCCCAGCTGCCAGGATGAGGAGGATGTTCAGGGTTAGCCCCAGTCACCAGGGGCTGTTGGATGGACCCAGGACTGTGCAAGTCCCCAGAATCCTCTCCAGCAGCAGAGACAGTACACAGAACCCAGGACAGGTGGAAACAGTCATCATAATCTCCCTTGGCATCTTTTTTTTTCCCTTTAAAAGCAATTTCCTCCCTCTGCCTCTCTGACAGAGCTGGGGAAATATTTAAGTGACCCGTCAACAGTTTTTTTCATCTCCCTGAGAAGATGTTTTATCTGATCACGCCTCACCAGCTATTCCTTACACGGCATCTGCCGTCCGCTCCCGCTCCTTTGAGCCTGCTGCCAACGAGAGGTGGCTGCCTCGCCCCATCACTGCCCCTGGGCACCATGGGGATGCCAGCACAAGGGCAGAGCCTGCAGCTGCCAGGGACCCCCTGCCCTGCCCTGACAGCATGATGGGATGGGATGGGATGGGATGGGATGGGATGGGATGGGATGGGATGGGATGGGATGGGATGGGATGCGATGTCAGCACTGGGAGGAAAGCTGGCAGCCCCCACACCAAACCACTGCACCCATAGGACCGCCATGGGTGGCCCAGCTGTGGTGCAGAGCAGAGGGCAAGGTGAGCCCTCTCAAGTCCTATCCCTCATCCTTTAAGAAGGAACAGCACCGACACGGGGGTTTTGTGAATGATTTTCTTGTTCTGCTTTTCGGCCAGAATGGCTCTACAGCAAGGTTGGTGCTTTAACACAGTAATTCTCCGAGCGTAATGAAAGCTGACATTATATCAAACACAATAAAGACTCTCAGTTGATGGAGATCATTCCTGAACACACAAACCCATTAAACTGAAAAAAAAATATCAATTCTACACACTCGCCAGCCAAAAGAAAATGTGATTTGTTATCTAAAAGGGGGTTATAAACACAGCTTCAATGCACTTTCTGTGCTGTAATGAAAACTGGGTTTGAAATGGCAAGACGACTGCAAATTAGGGTATTTGATTTTATTTTCTAACTTTTTAGGTAAACCTTCCACAAGGGCAAGTGCAAGGTCACGGCGCCGATCTTTCTGTTCTTGGCCGATAAGTAGGATCTGTAATTAAAGGAGGGGAAAAATGAAAAGGGGGATAAGGAGCAGGCATTCGCCCTTCTAACGCTGCTTTGAACACAAAGCCCTGCCTGCACTGCTGTGGCAAACCCACGGGAGCAGCCACCGGTGCCCATGGGCAGTGTGGCACAGCCACTGCTCCCACCACTGGCACACACTGGGCACAGCCGAGGGAGCAGCCAGGCGCAGGGGCTGGCGCCTGGAAGGATGCTGCACCCAGGGCTGCACCTGGGGCTGCAGGGAGGGATGCTGCACCCAGGGCTGCACCTAGGGCTACAGGGAGGGATGCTGCACCCAGGGCTGCATCTGGGGCTGCAGGGAGGGATGCTGCACCCAGGGCTGCACCTAGGGCTACAGGGAGGGATGCTGCACCCAGGGCTGCACCTGGGGCTGCAGGGAGGGATGCTGCACCCAGAGCTGCAGGGAGGGATGTTGCACCCAGGGCTGCACCTGGGGCTGCAGGGAGGGATGCCCGCAGGGATGTTGCACCCAGGGCTGCACTGTACAGCTATGAGGGGCATCCAGCCATGCTGCCATGTCTCCCTGCTTTATCCCTCACCTTTCTCAGGCAGCTGGGAGCACAATCTCTGTTACTCCTCCTGTCCTTCCCCATTTGGCAAACAGCGATCCCGTTTTCCCTGGAGTTTCATTTCTAATGGAGCTTGAAATTATCTGGGCTTTGTTATTTGCCTGTGTGCTCACAGGCAGGGGTTATGGATAGAGGCAGTGGCGTGGGGCTGCCCAGTGTCTGTGCTCCCTCTGCCACCTCCACACAGGCCACTGCACCCCAAACCACCCATGCTGTGCCCAGCAGTCAAACCCTGTGGCCAGCAGCTCTTATACCCACAGCTCAATGTCTACCTATTTTTCTTTTCCAAGGAGAAAGGGCCTGCTGGGTTCTGACCCTTCAAATGCCCCTTTCCAGCACCTGAAAGGTGGGGAGAGGGGGAGGCAGAGAGGTAGCAGGTGAAGGAAGAGAGGAACTTCCCAGTGTAGCAATGGAAAATGCAGTGTGGAAGAAGAACTGGGAGAAAAACAACAGTAATAAACATTTTATGAAGCAGAAAATGGCTTATAAAGAAGTCAACTTTTAAAGGCAATTTATATAATGCTGCCAAGCACACATAAATGCAGGGATGGCTCTCTGCAGCGTCAGAGTGTCCCTTAAAGGGACAAATAGCTCCAGCAGCCCCAGCAGACTGACACACAGTGATGACAATGCCCTGGGATGCATTTAGTGGCTGTTGGTGTAGACCTGTGCTTTCAACAGGGTCAGCAGGGCCCTGCTCCCATGTATCAGGAAGGTGCAGGACACCCAAGACCCCGCTGATGATGCTGAGATGGGGCTGATGGTCTGGAAGAGAGCTGTAGGCACTGAATAACCCTGGAGGACAGAGGAGCATGTGGGCAGAGAGGAGCTGGGACGACATGGAGCTGGCTGTGATGCCCGACAGGCAGCGTGGCAGCCTGTCAGTGAGGATGGATACAAAGGATGGCAGCCAAACACTCAACGTGACCTTCCAGCGTTTTTATGGGTACACTTTGCAGATCTCTCGCCTGAGCAGGGTGGCAAATAGATGATGGAAACCTGGTAACCAGCACCACGGTGTGGGCTGCACCCCTGGCACCTCTGTCTGCTGCTGAGGATGGTCTGCACAGGGGGGCTCAGCACTGCTGCTACAGCTAGGGGACACAGCTGGGGACATCCAGAGTAGCCTTGGGGAAGCATTGACTTGCCTTGAGAGACCTCTGGGCCAGCCTGGCTTGAGAGATCCCCTGCAGAATGAAAGCCTAAAGGCAAGAAGCTTCTCAGTGGGAAAACTGTCTGGCCAGGCCACTGGGAGCTTTTTTGTGGTCTCTACTCATACCAGTGCCAGGCTGCCACAGTGCCCTGTGCTGGGAGCACACCTTGTGGCAACAGCACCCAGCTCTCACTGTTCCAGTGTAAAAGTGCATTTGTGAGAGACCTTCACTGTCCAGGCTGTGAGGGGCACAGCCTCTCCCCCTCTCCAAATCACTGAGGCTGATACAACAGCCCCACACCACACGGGGCTCACATGCCTCATGCTCCCTGCTCACTGTGTCACCTTGAGCTGCCAGCCAGCTCTGGTGTGAAATGAGCTGGCAGGACAATATGAGGGGTGAGCTGGGTGCCACTGCATGGGCTACCTTGGGGCCAAGACTGCATTTGTTCAAGGAAAGTGCTCTGGTGTCCAGGGGAGCTCTGGGGACACATGGGGACACGGCTGGGAGACACAGGGGGATCTGAAGGCAGGCAAAGACAAGGAACAGAGATGGGGCAGGGAGGAGTGTTTTTGAAACAGGGAGCAAAGCTCCCTGAGGTGAGAGGCTGAACTCAGCCCCTTCAGCAAGGCCAGAACAGTGTGCAGCCGGCAACAGCACAAATAAGCAAGAAACTTCCCCAGCAGAGGTGTGGTGAGCGATTGCTGGCAGCAGCCTCCTGGGCACGAGAAGCTCCTATTCTGTTTCATTGTCCCCTGGACTTCCATAGCAACCCATGTGCAGGAGGGCTTAATGGAGCTGCCATTAGCACTAAGGCAGCACAAACACTCAGCATCTGGCTGGGAACACAGGCACCACTGCATGAATGCAGACACTGCCACATGAACACACAGACAGCACTGCATGAACATAGACACATACAGACAGCACTGCATGAACATAGACACTGCCACACGAACACACAGACAGCACTGCATGAACATAGACACACACAGACAGCACTGCATGAACACAGACACTGCCACACGAACACACACAGACAGCACTGCATGAACACACATGGACAGCACTGCATGAACACACACAGCACCATGCTCCCCGCGAGTTGCTGTACCAGCCTGCCAGAGCCATGGCCTCAACCCACACGTGCTTGCTGGGGAATGAGGAGGGGAGCTGGGGCTGCAGTGCTGCCCACCTCCCTGCCCACAGCAGCACCCAAGGGCAGCAGCGGGGCCCGTGTCAGCGCTGCAGGCAGGAGAGTCTGACTATGCCCTCATGTTTGGTGGATGAAGTTCAACTGCATCATCCAGAGCCATTTGTGCAGCCCCTCCATCCCTCTGCTCTGCCCAGGAGCCAGGGCTGAGGCAGGCAGGGCCTGTCAGGGCTGCCAGCTGAGGGGAGGCAAACGCCAGCACCCCGGGTGCCAGTCCATCAGTGTCCCAGGCAGGCCTGGGCTGTCCTGATAAAGCTGCGGTGAGCTCTGCGGTGACGCATCGCTGCACATCGTTTCTGGGTGACTCGCTCCTAATTACCTTGATTAAGTGGTTGCAAACAGTGCTATTAAAAATATTCTTTTTTTTTCCCTCTACAGAAGTGGATTTCTGAAAGGCTTGTGCTGTGAATGGCAAAAGGAGCCAAGAGCTCTTCACTGCTACAGCCCTTCCCAGCATGTTCTGTAGCCTGACTGTTGGCCCCCTGGCAGCAGAAGGCAGCCAGGCCTGGATGAAGAGGGAGCAATTTGGGGCTGTGGAGGGGACCTCCAGCAGGAGCCTCCACAGCACAGCAGCTCCTCGTCCCTGCAGAGCAGGAGATGGGCAGCAGCAGCAAGGACTGCTGTGAAATGCAAGGACCTTGCTCCAGTTCTGCCTGACCTGCCTGTGCCCCTGCCACAGGGCATCCACCTCTGGGTGCCAGCCCAGAACAGGTCATTACAATGCTCCTGGGGTGCCCGTGGTCAAGCTTTGGCTGCTGCTTGAAGTTGAGCTGCCTTGGGGCTCCTAACCCCAGAGAATACACAAGATCAGACCAGCACTAGGGATGGAGAAGAGAGCCTGTGGGAGATGCCCACAGCTCCCCTGGCACGGGTCCTGACCTCTCCCAGGAGCTCCGAGCCTGCAGCTGAGGCACTGGCATTGACATCAGCTGGTGACCACACCAAACCTCATTCTCCTCTTATCCTCTCCTCCACTGGCCTCCCAGAAAGGGGTGACAGTAATTCATCAGTGCTCTCATGCAGAAAGGTCTCAGTGACCACTGGTGCCAATGGAACTGTGTGCCAGACAGGAGGGCCTGTGGTGACACCTCACCTCTCCTTAGTGAGGCTGCTGATGGCAGGAAGCCCCCTGTGAGCTTGGCCTCCCCAAAAGCCTACAGAGGACAGGTCCTGGGGAGATGAGAATCAGCCTCCAGTGTCCACCTCAGGCTGGCCACATGGCAAATGAAAGCCAAGGAGGTTGCCACCCTGCCTTCTCTCCTGCTCCTCCTGCTGCTTCCTCCTCACATCAAACCCTGGTGACCAGGGTCTGCACGCAGTGGATGTGGCTCCAGGTCCTCACCTCCTCACTTCCCTGGGTGGCTCAGGGTGCAAACAGAGCAATTCCCCCCAACACACACCAGCAAGGCCAGGCAGCAGAGTTGCCCCCTCGGTGACTGCAGGGGCTTCCCCAGGCAGGACAGTGTTTGGCCTGACCCAGAGGAAGGGGCTGGGGGGCTCAGGAGTATTTTTTATTGTAGACTGCATTTGCACTGGAAGAAAAACAACCTTTCCTTCCTTTTGCATTATTGTTATAATTTGAGAGCATTTCCAGACAGAACCCTTCAGGCTCCTGCTGAGCGCTATCATCGCCAGAATTACAAAGTCAAATGCAATCATTAAACCCGCATCTTCCCTCTCCCAGCCCAGATTGCTGCCTCCCCCAGAAACAGCCCCCACCACAGCCACTGGCAGGTGCCAGGGATGAGCCACCGCTGCCGTCACCCCACGCCAGACCCCGCTCGGCACCAAGCTCACCGGCCGCCACAGATGGTGCAGGGGGGTAAGAGTCTCTCCCCCCGCCACTGCCAGCTCCCAAACCCTCATCTCTGAGCTGCCAGCTCGACCTTCACCTCCTGCCTTCTTCTCAGGGTGCACGCAGGCAGAGGCAGGGCTGGAAATGAGCTCTAAATGGCCTCATTTGCCGTGGCTGGCGCTGAGGTTTGGCTGCCTGCGGGCCCAGCGGCACGGCCTGGCCCACGGCAACTCTCCGGGGAGCCAAGGATGGGGACACACAGGGAGAGGAAGAGCCCAGGGGTGGGAGCAGGAGCTGATTCCTGTGCCAGGACTCGTCCCCGAGGCCGCTGCCTCTGCAGAGCTCAGTGTGCAGGAGGGATGGGGCACACGCAGAGCCTTACCCGGATGTTGTCCTGCCAGTGATGGGCCTTCTGGAACTTCTCTGCCGCGTTGGCAAGTCTCTGCAAAGCAAGTGGGAGAGGAGAAGTAAGCCCAGGGAAAGAGAGAGGAGCCAGGCATTGCTCATGTCCACCATGGGTCCTGCCCCAGCACCCACCATCCCTCTGTTGAGGGGATCCCCCAGGACTCTGCCACCCCTTTGCCACACAGGCAGTGGGGCAGGAGGAGGGATGTCAGGCAGAAATGCCTGGTGAAGGGCACCCTGGGCATGGGGAACCAGTGTTTCTCTGCTTGCTCCTGTCTCTCCCAGAGCAAGCCATTGTTCCCACTTGAATTTAACCAGGGTTGAGCCTGGAAGCTGTTGGCAAGAGCAGCACTGAGGTTTCTGTGCTTATTGTCTCCAGGCTCTCTGCAGGGCACGGCAGACCCTTCAAAAAGGCTTTGAAAACCCCCTCAAAATGCCCCAGTGCTGGGCCCAGAGATGTGCAGCTCTGCCCCTCCATGTGTCTGTGCCCTTCTTCATCCCAACACGTGTCCAGGGCCATTGGCTCAGCCCACACCAGTGCCCCTGGGGAGATGGCGAGAGGAGGAACCAGCTACGAGAGGCAGCAGCTCTGCCTGCAATTGCTGCCTGCAGCAGCAGGCTCCAGACCTTTCCCTGTGCTCCCAAGGACAGGGGCAGCTGCCTGGGGAGCTGCCTGCCAGAGCTCTACAACACGATTAGCACCAAAGCGCAGTTGGAGACAGCACGTTGTCCTGAGGCAGCCCACAGAGCTGAGGCTCACCCGTGTGCCTGGGCACCCTCTCTGCTCACAGGGACACAGGGTTTACCTCTGCAGGCTCGCAGCACCTGGCACACTCCACCCACACCCCACTAGCTGTGGGATTTACAGAGCTCCTGGGAACACACCACAGAGGTCTCAGCTCCAGAGCCCGTGTGGCTAATGTGTACACGTTTAATTGGCCATGAGCCCAATTGTTGAAGCCCAAGAAGGCTCCCTAGTGAGTTAGTGGGAGATGCATCAAGCAAAGCTGTGCCTTAGGGCAGGTGCTGCTGCATCTCCTGCTCTCTTTTTTCCTGCATGTCCCAGTGGGACAAGACACACTCTGCTCCACACAAGTGATGCTAGCAGCCAGAGCATGGGCAGGGAGGGGAGATCACCTAGGTGTGCCTGCCTATAGGAACACACACACATGAGATGATGATACCCTGGGCACAGTCAAACATGCTGCAGCCCCAGCCCTGCTGTCACCAGCTCCTCCAGTGCTAACACACAAAATGCCTCAGCCCTAAGAGAATGCTGAGGGGAAAGCAAGTCCTGAGGCTTCACAGTGGCAGCTTCACGTGCCCCTGCTGCCCGCAGGAGAGTGGCAGCACCCAGTCCCAGCACCGTGGCACGAGCAGGGCCACAGCCGTGGGTGCTGTGTCACAGGTATCAAACGTGAGGTGATGAGTGCTGAAAGGCACCACAGATCCGTCCCTCCCCAGGCACAGAAGGCAGCTTGTTCTTATCAGACGCAGGGAAACACATCTCCATCACTGCATAATCTCAGCATGTGCTGGTCCAAACTTTCCTGTTTCATCTTTTCTCTTTCTTTCCAGCTCGATTTCCAAATCAAAGCGTTTGCTTTCAGCAGCCCCCATACCCACAGGGAAGGATCAGCTGTCAGCTGAGCATGGGAGCAAAATACCTGTGGCTGTGGTGGTGGAGAGAAGAGCACGGGAGACAAGGCGTGGCTGGACAGTAAAGCCAAGTCATGTTCACTTTGAGAGTGTTTTAGGGAGGGCTCAGAACCTCACTGCAGCCACCTCAAAAAGCTGTGGCCCAATCCTGCACCTGATTCCCCCAAGCTGTTGTGCTGTGTTTATAGATGGAGGTGGCTGATTAAAGGAGAGCATTTATTCCGAGCCGTGTTTAAGGCAGCTGTGATGAAATATGCATTTTGCTGTACTTGATAAGAGGGTGTTTGTTTATTATGGGCTGGGGTAAGATTTATGGATATCTTTAACTATTCATTGCCTCCTGCAAAGTGCCTGGAGGGCTGCAAATGTTGCAGTGAGGGACAGCTACGCCCAGCAACGACACTTCCACGGGAGAGATTTCTTTCCTCTGGAAAATGTCAATTTGTCAAAGTCAATGGGGACACAACTCAGGGGTTGTTCTTTTCAGAAAAGCAAATCCAGATGTGTTTGTTTGAAAAACAGCACGTTGCAGGGATGGGGGGAGCACACAGCAAGATGGCACAACCAGAGCAGGGTGCTGTGTTGGCTGGTCACTGCTGCACAGCCATCATGGGACAAGCACACCCAGAGGCTCCCAGATGTTGCTTCTGCAGCATGTTCCTTGCTGAAGGCATTTTGGTCCTGTGTCCAAGATGGGAACTGGGAGGAGAGAGGGACCAAGCAGGCAGCCAGCCATCCCTCCTCTGCATCAGGGAAGCCTCTGCCCGCCTGTGCCCTTGCTGGGGTACGCACCAGGAGCGATGCCATGTCAGGGGCTGCCATGGGAGAGCTGGTGCCAGCATCCCCACCCAGGGATGGGCTGCTGGCATGAATGGGATAGGAGATCGCTGCATCCAGGGCTCTCCAAAACCATGCTGACAAAGATGGGGTGGCAGAGGGGGCTATTTTGGACAGCTTTGCTCTCAAGTAGGACCTGGAGTTGTGTGTTTGGGCTGGGAAGGTGCTGCTGCCCCAGCAACCCCCCTGCCCCTGGCCACGTCTCCCTGGGGAAGGTGACGGGTCTGTAGCTCCACACTGCTGCAGGACGTCCCCATTAATGCTAAATGAGTTCATCATGAATAATGTTATTGTGATCGATACAGCTCAAGGATTATTTCTAATCCTTAATAATGATTAAACCATTATTTTTCAAGTGTTACAGATCAATCAGTCCATCTCGAGGTGTGCTGCGTGCAGGGACTGCCAGATGCCCGCCATGCAGGCAGTGCACTGGGGAGCTGGGCAGGGGTCCTGTGCCTCTGCATGGCAACCACTGAAACCTCCCAGGGCCTTCAGACCTGGGGTTGCCAACTGTGTGCTTCCAACAGCAAGAAAAATTAAAGGAATTCCCAAAATGAAGCACAGGCGTGAAATACCTGCACATTTCCATCAGGCTCTGCTGCAGGGGCTGCCCTGGCTGTGGCAGCAGGAGCACAGCTCTTTCCCCAGAAGTCACTGAGGGCTAAGAACAGGAGATTTAGAGGCTGAAGACACCAAATTGAAACGACTCTGCAGGTCATAAAAGGGCAGCAGGAGATTTGCAGGGGATTGGTGTGTGGATATCCCAACGGCGGGGTCTGCGAGAGGGAAGGAGCTGCGTGAGCTTTATTGCTTTCTGGCCTCTTGTATCCTGCACGGTGCTGCTCTCCACCTCACTGCTCACCCAGGCAGGGCCATCAGCAGCCCCCTGCCCAGCACAACTCACTCACCCAGGATCAAGGAGCCCTGGGGACAGCACGGGCTGGGGATGGGCAGGTGCCAGCAAAGGTGGCATGGCTGGGTGTGCAGTCCCTCTCCTGAAAGCCACGTGAGGAACGAGAGTGGGGGGACCTTCTGTCTGCCTGGAGGATGGCACCTCCAAATGCACTGCTGCTGTTTCCCTGCTGCTTTGCTCCAGGACCTCAAGTCTCTGCCTCAGTTACGCACAGTCTCACCCATGGCAGCACCTTCCTGGGGGCTGATGCCCTGAAGCTGCTGGGAATGAGACAGTGGGAACTGCAGGAGACTCTCTGCTTGAGGGGCCAGCGTGCAGGGGACTGTCCTCAAGGTAGCAAGCACCCTGGATATTTTTGCACAGTGGCTTTCCAAGGGAAGCTGGTCCAAAGCTTTGCTAAATCTCTCTTCCCATCCCCCACATGGCAATAAGTATGCCCTGGCTGTTCCTGCCTCAGTCAGATCAGAGAGTTTAACTTGGGAGGCAGCAGAGCAGAGACCAGAGCGGCACAGGGAGGCCAAAGGCCAAGGTTGGATCTATAAAGCAGGATTATGGCAAACACCCTGTGAGAGGAGACCGAGCATGCCCTGTGTGATGGCAGCATGCCCTGTGTGCCCTGTGTGCCAGGCCTCTGCATGGAAATAAAGCACCTCATGCCTGTGCCAACGCAGAGGGATGCTCCTCGGGGAGCCTGGGATGATGCCCCAGCTTCTCCCCTGCAGCCAGTAGGGATGAGCCCAGCAGTGGTCTGGCATCAGCAGCTGCATGTCCCCAGGGGTATTTGCTCTGAGGGAGAGCTGCTCCCGCTAAGCCTTCAGTTAACTTCCCTGTGCTCACTGTTATCACCCTCCTCTCAGTGCCTTCCCCAACTGCATGAAGTGTATTAACCTCTTGCACCTGAGCACACAGCTGGAGAGAGAGATCTTTGCTGGAGACTAAAACAGCCCTGTGCTACCAGGCCAGAGAGGTCCCTGCAGCATCTTATCATCCCAGCCCTCCTCCACAGGCAAGAAAACATGGGTGTAAGGTTAAGGCAAGCAGGTGAAAAACAAACACAAACGACAAAGCCAAGCAACCCAACTCCCAAGCAGGAACAGCCCCTTGGAGCTAGATTTGGAGCTCTTCCTCCTTCATGATGAAGGAACGAGGATGACATAAACCCTCTTCTTTGGCACTAATCCCCCCTCCACGGATGGGGCATCTTGAAAATACATCTGTCACTGCTGACCATCCAGAAAGGTGACAGAAAGGGGCCCATTCCTTGTGCTTCACATGCCTCCATCCCAGCCTGCCTGCACTCATCAGGGCAGTGGGCACCTTCTCACCTCCTGCCACCCACTCCAGAGTGTCCCCAGCCTGTCTGTCCCGTTCATCCCCAGCCCCTCCCCTCCTCATTCACTGTGCTTGCCACTCACACAACCCACTGCAAACCCCAAGGGCACAGCGCACACGCTGCCATCACAAAACCATCAACCAGCCACAGAAGACGACAGCCCCCTCACATACACATAGGGAATATAAATCTTGAGTAAACACTGTAAAGCAGTGAAGCATCTCATCCTGTAATAATCTCCGAGACAGCTGATCCCAGGGCTCTTATTACCCCCGTAGCCATCATCTGAAATCCAGTCGGCAGCGGGCTCGGCCACGGCTGGGTATTGATCAAGGAGGCAGCATCAAACACACTGTAGAGGGGTTTTTTTTGAGCACTAACCTGTTTGTCAATAAGTCCCTCAGCTGCATGGAGGGAAAGGGGTGGCTAGAGCTCATCTCTCCTCCTCTCGCACCCAGATCCAGCCCATGCTCGAGGCAGGATGGAGCTGGAGTTGGCACTGGCTGTGAATGCTTTCCTGCCCAACAGCTATGCTTTGCTGTGCAGCTTGAAACAGGCAGAGGTGACAAACTAGAGGTCATTCCTCAGCAAGTCCAAACTAAGGCAAATACCACAAGCCTCTGAGACAGAAGAGATGGTAACAGAGTATGTGCTTAGCTGGGCCAGTGCTCTGACAGCTGGCACTTGCTGTCCCTCAGCCACAGGAGCAAGCTCCTCTATCTCAACCTGATCTAAACTCATCCCTGGGGCTAGCAGGCAATGGAGTTGCTGCAGAAAGCTGCCATTGGAACTTGCCATTCATATCATTAGCAACCTCAGGAGGAAGAGGACTCAGTGCTGAGCATCAGGCATCTCTTTCACCCAAAATTTAGGTAGCATTGGATGGTGAGAAGAAAACTAAGGATGTAAATGGTCTTTCAAAGGCTGTCCTGAGTGATAAATCCAAGCTTTAAAGGGTGCTCATTTCATACCTCTTGCTCTCTTCTGAAGCAAGAGTTCATGGGATGAGAGGGGCAGAGAAAGCCTTGTCTTTTCCTGATGGAAGTTCCTACCACGTCCATAGTAGCCAGATCAGTTAAAGTCTAGCTAGCCTGAAACTGCCTACACAAAATGCTGTCTGGCAAGGAAGAAAATTTCTCTTGGGATGAAGGTAGAATATCGATAGCTGGCTCCTGGGAGGTGCTGAAGTGCTGAGGCAAGAGGGGTGCTGGATACAAACCCCCCGACAAATGGGGCTCCAGTGCTGTTTGTCAGGTGCGAGTGGGACAGACGTGTCCCACCAGTGTCAGGGCTGCGTGTCTCAGTCTGAGCTTCCTGGTAATTGAAGGTGGGGATGGGGTGGGTGAGCTACTGGGCACAAACTCAGCACAGCAGGTCTGCCTGGGCTCTGGCACGACTGGGAGGGCCTGGGGCCTCTCTCCTGCAGCTCTCCTTTGCTGGGTGATGAGCACTTTGGGTGCTGCACAACACAGTTTCAGATGATCAGAAATAATTTGGGTCAAGATGCATTTGCTAGAAGGTCAGGGCTGTGGAAATGAGAAGGTGGGAGACTCACAGAGCAGGAGAGGAGGCAATAGTGGATTCCTTCCCTGTCTTTTTTGCCCTGGAGCAGTGTGCTGTGGCTCCAATGGGACGGATGAGCAGTGAGGCTTGGCAGACTGACGGGACGTGGCTCCCACAAAGAGCTTCAGGAGATGGTGCCTTAGGGCACGAGCTCCTGGGGCAGCCTCAGCTCCTGAGGTGACAGGAGGGACAGCAAACATGTGAGCTGTCATTTCAGCCCGCTGCTCCAGTCTCATCTCCTCCTCAGATCAACTCCAATCATTCAGTTCGGCGGTGCTCCCCAAACCACACTCGAATGACCTGTGGAGCTCCAGTTAATGATCATCAGGCAGGACCTGTCGCAGTTCAAAATCCATTACAATAACCACAAGGCATTTCAGTGGCAATTATAAGAGATAGTTTCATTTAAAAATCAATTTTACTTAGAGCTTGGGGGAATATCTTTTTAAAAGAACTAAAGAAGAGAAGGAAGTGATGGAGCTTTGCCACTTGGGCAGCAGGAATCTGTCTGAGCAAATCCTGAGGTCTCAGCAGCCAGTCTCCCAAGATAAAAGAAAATATTCCTTATCCTTCCTTATTTTAGAGAAATAAGTCCCATGTCAAGAGGACAATAACTTCACCTCACTATGAGAAAGACACTGAGGGGCTGGAGTGTGTCCAGAGGCGGGCAACAGAGCTGGGGAAGGGGCTGGAGCACAAGGCTGATGGGGAGCAGATGAGGGAACTGGGAGTGTTCAGCCTGGAGAAGAGGAGGCTGAGGGGAGACATGAGCACTCTCTGCAGCTCCCTGACAGGAGGCTGTAGTGAGGCCGGGGTAGGTCTCTTCTCTCAAGTAATGAGTGACAGGACAAGAAAAAATGGGCTCAAGTTGCCCCAGGGGAGGTTGAGATTGGAGCAGAGGCAGAACTTTTTCCCTGAGAGGGGTGTCAGCCGCTGTGCCAGGCTGCCCAGGGAGCTGGGGGAGTGCCCAGCCCTGGAGGGGCCCCAAAGCTGTGGTGCTGAGGGCCATGGGTTAGTGCTGGGCTTGGCAGGATGAGGGGAGGGCTTGGACTCAAGGACCTTAAAGGTCTTTTCCAACCAAAACAATTCCATGATTCTATGTTTCTACGATTCAGAGTGTGGCTCTTCACCCCCTGCTTGTGCTTTGCATAGTACCAACAACAGAAGAGCTTCTGTAAGATGCAGGAGGGCACCTCTGGGAACCCAAAGCACAGCTGGCTGCTTTGCCTGCATCCCAGAGGGTCCCCAGCTCCCCACTCAGAGGGATGAGGCTTTTTGTACCTTCGAAATTCTCCACTTTAGCTCTTCACCTTTCATTTAAGTGGAAGCTGTTAGAAAGTTTGCGCTGGAAACCACTTACAATCGATTTATTTTAAGGCACCACCTCTTGCTGCGCTGTGATGTGTGAGCTTTAAAAAGCACCTCGTTTATTATCTGCTGCCGCGTGGGGATCTCCATATGACACACCACAGCACACTGAGAGCTCATCCCTTATTAAGTTTTCATGGTGAGGCATATTTTCAGCAGGCAGAAGTTCCCCCAGTACACACCAAAAGGTCACCACCCTGTGCCTCCAGCAAGCCTCAAGAGGAGCCCCAAAACTTCCCAGCTGAGAACCCTCCAGAGACACACATGACATTGTCCTGTTGTCTCCCAGTGCTACCAGCAACCCTCCTGCAGCCTGAGAGGAGTTGGCCAAGCTGATCAGCAACTTGGACCCCCACTACCACTGCAATATAAACATGACCAAAGCAGTTTAAGTTGCCAGTTTAAAACACCAAAGGAAAGCAACTGCAATGGATGAGGGAAATATTCCTTATCTTCCTTATTTTAGAGTAATAAATCCCATGTCAAGATGACAAGAAGTTTACCTCACTATGAAAAAGGCACTGAGGTGCTGGAGCATGTCCAGAGATGGGCAATTAAGCTTGTGAAGAGTCTGGAGCACAAGTCTGGAGCTGGGGATGTTCAGCCTGGAGAACAGGAGGCTGAGAGGAGACATGATCACTCTCTACAACCATCTGAAAGGGAGCTGTAGCAAGGTGAGAGTTGATCTCTCCAGTAATGAACGACAGGACACAAGGAAATTGGTTCAAGTTTCACCAGGGGAGGTTCCAACTATAGTTGGAACCAGTTTTGCTCAAACTCTCAGAAAAATGGCAATCAAGCCCCAGCAGCTCCATGTGGAAGCAAGCAAGCTCAGTGGGTCACCAAATGGCTCTTCCCAATGTGACAGCTCACAGTGACCCAACACTCACCCACCTACCCCCAGCATGAGGCAAGAGGCAGCATCCCAGCTGTCAGGAACGGATGGGTCTTCAGCACCCCTTTCCATCCCTTTGGGACATCCCTTTCTGTGTTCTTGCTGTCCTCTTCTGCCATGGGGACAACACTGATGATACCCAGGTGGAGCACTCAGCAGGGTCCTGTGCTTCCCTCATGCAGCCCTGCCCTGGGAGGAGATGGGGTTGTGCCACAGCAAAGGAATAACAAGCAAGGAGGAGGAGATGAGACTGAGCAAAGAAAATGTACTATCTGAGGGGTAAATGGTGCCCTTGAAGACCTGAAACTATAAGGAGTGAAGCCTACAGAGAAGCCATGGCTTTGGATGCTGCCAACAGGAGTGGACAGAGCAGCAGGATGCCAGGCAGAGCCTCAGGTGGGTTGGGAAGACACCTGGGGCTCACCCATCACTGCAATTTCACAACAACTATACATAGAGAGGCCCTGAAAATCTATCAAGCAACTTATATGCTCCATTTTGAAACTACACAACAGAAATGTAAGAAAAGACTTTCCTGTCCTGGCCTTGTATTACCAGGGCAGTTATTGTCCTTCCCTGAGCGATGCAGGAGCACTGGCTGAGCAGCCCTTTGGGCTGATGGGATCACTCACATTCTTCAGCCCAGTGCCTGTGGAAGGATCTACACTCCTTTTTGAGACCAAGATGCTCGCTCCCCCTCTCTTGGCCCTTCAGCCTCTTGCTCTTTGGCAAAGCTGTAAGCTCAAGCTCTTTAGGCTTCATTGCTCTTTGGCAACATGTCCCAGTGTCCTCTCCCACTCCTCTATCTCCTTGTTCAAAGCCTCAAATCCTCATGCAGCGTTTCCCTCCAGACCCTGCCCCTGTGTTGATGCTTATGTAGCACACGACAATCCAGGCTGCAGGTCAGCTGCTGTGCTGATGGAGAGGATTGTTGTTGCTTTGGTTTTGCCCTCTGTTCACCTGCTCTCTTTTGTCTGGAGCCTAAAATCATCATTTAGCTCTGCATTTCTACAGCACTGCCAGCCCAACTATTACAATCAAAGAAGGAAGCAAATAGCAACCAACCTCCATGGATGCACAGGGGTCTGACACCCACCCTTGTGTCCAACACCCAGCCTAGCCCCTGGCAGGAGATTTGTCCAGTTGACTTCACCCCCAAATCTCTCCATTCTCTGGCTTCCACAGACTCCTAATGTTCTTGTAATATAATTTGCCCAACAAGCTCCAATACAGCTCCACCTCTGACTCCATTATTATCTTTTAAGTTCTTCCTTATCTTGCTTCTTTCATAAGGAGGCTACATTCGTCACCTGCTGCCAATCTCCTGCCCAGCAGATGTGGCTCCCAGAAAGGGTTAGTGCTTAGCAAAAGGTCCCTGTAATGTCAGCTCTGCTCCCCTCCCTCTCCTGCAGCAAATGTGATTGCCCTCCATTCTCACTGTGCAAAAAGAGACATCCAAGCCAAGGAGAGGGACTCAAAGTGCATTCCCTCACCCCTACACCCATCTCTTGGGCTTTGTCTTTATTCATTTCCTCTGAGATGTACCCCTGCTGCAGACCAGCTCTTGGATGAGCCTCTTCCTTCCCTCAGGTGCATGGCTCTGGCAGGGCTGGACACCCTACAGCCCTCCCTTGGGGTCTGTGTCTGACAGAAGAAACCCTTTCCAGCTCCATTTTTCCCTACGACAACACTGGCCTGACCCTGTGTCCTTGTTTCAGCTGGGATAGAGTTAATCTCCTTCCTAGTAGCTGCTATGGGGCTGTATTTTGGGTTTATGCTGAAGAGAATGTGACAACACAGGGATGTTTGGTTATGGCTGAGCAGTGCTGCACAGCATCAGGGCCCTTTCTGCCTCTCACCCTGCCCTGACAGCAAATAGGCAGCTGCACAAGAGGCTGGGAGGGAGCATGGCCAGGAGAGCTGACCCAAACTAGCCAAAGGGCTATTCCATGCCATAGGATGTTGTGCCCAGTATGTAAACTGGGGGGGCTGGCTGGGAGGGGGGATGGCTGCTGGGGCATCGGTCAGTGAGCGGGCAGCAACTGCACGGGGCAGCACTTGTCTTTTCCTTGGGTTTTGTTTCTCTTAATTGCTATTATTACATTGCTCTCTTCTTACTGTTGTTATATTTCAATTTAGTTCTTGGATTGCTGCTTAACCCATGAGTTCTGATTCCCTTTCCAACGGGGCTGTGGGCAGGGCAGAGGCTGCCTGAGGCTGCCTTGCCTGAGGAGCTGGGCCCCTCACAGCCAGCAGCTGGCCAAGGGCTGCCAGAGAGCCTGCAATGCCCTCCCCTCCATCACACTCCAGGAGCACCTTTCAGTGTTACTGCTAAACCCAAAACTCCAAGCCACTCGACACATTTTGCTTTAAAGACCAAGGTGGGGGAAGGGAAGGCATGGAGGAGCTCCCCTAAGGGAAAAGCCATCAACTGGAACAAGATTTCAACAACTACACGTTCCTTGACCTTTTCCACAGCCGTAGCTTTAATGTTCCACGGATGGATTTGATAAAAAGAAAAAATTAATAAAATAGATTTCATTTTTAAAAAAAGGTCAGGACACGTGTTACAGGGAAAAACTCATTTAGGGCCCTCCCCTCCTCCCAGCCTGCCATCCACCTCCCTGCCTTCATTCTCATCACATTCGAGGTTTGATCCTTTCTGGGCTTTTCCTTCCCCTGCCAGCTGTGGGATCAGGAACAAGAAATACTCAGAGATGCTGATAATGCTAGACAGCCACAAATATCTGGTGGGACGTTACACTTCTAACCTGGAGAGGCAGCCAGGGAGCTCAGGTGTGGAAAAGATACTTGTCTGAGCTTCGGCACAGCTCTTCTACCTGCTGCTGCTCAACCTTGGGCCCTAACTCCTCCCCAACATCTAGGCACATGTCGAGGTTCTTGTGATGCCTGAGCCATGTTCAGCACAATGGCCATCATCTTAAGACAATGAGCTGCTGGAGTGTGTCCAGAAACAGGCAGTGAAGCTTGTGAAAGGTCTGGAGAACAAATCTGATGGGGAGCAGCTGAGGGAACCAAGGGGTGTTCAGCCTGGAGAAGAGGAGGCTGAGGGGAGACATGAGCACTCTCTACAACGGGAGGTTGTAGTGAGGTGCAGGTCAGACACCTCTCCAAATTAATGCGTGACAGGACAAGAGGAAATGGGCCTCAAGTTGCACCAGGGGAGGTTTAGATTGGAGCTGAGGAAGGCCTTTTTCCCTGAGGGTTGTCAGCCCCCCTGCCAGGCTGCCCAGGGGGGAGTGCCATTCATGGAGCTATTGCAAAGCCATGGAGATGAGGTGCTGAGGGCCATGGGTTAGTGGTGGGCTTGGCAGGTGGAGGGAAGGGGTTGAACAATTCTGTGACTCTCTGATCTGCACTCCCTTGCTCACTGTGACAGCCATTCTGTGGCTCTTACACTCCCCCCATGGCCATCACCCCTTGCTGCTGCTCGTGGACACCAACACAAATCCCATCCACTGTGTTTGAGGTTGAGCTTGCCAAGAGCAAGCAAAGTAAAATATACTCCTCAAGCCCAGAGCCAATTCCTGATGAACAAGATGTTTTAAAAAAGAAATGTTATTTAACAGCAGCTGCTTCTGGCTGTCCCAGTGGCTTGTTCCCAGAGGCTCAGACACAAAAGCAGCCGGACACCGGCGACGGACATTTGTATTATTAAGCCTGCTCTGCAATTACAGTGGAGTTCTGCCTAACTTCTGCCTCTTTTTACCACTCCCTGAGGGGTTTTTTTTATTATTATTCACTAAGAACAAAATATAATTCATCAAAGTTTGCAAAAAAATATATGAATGCATGTGATAACATCATATGAAGTTATTAAGTGATGACAATGGGGGACAATTACGGTATATAGTCCATTATACAGCGCTGCCGTCGGGATGAATCAAAGTAAAACACACAGTGAATAGCGAGGAGCTTATTAATGGGAACATTAGTGTGGCAGCACATAATACCTGCCATTCAACCAGGGAGTTCTTGCTGCTGGGGACCAGAGAGGAAAGTTGTGCAAAGAGCTGCTGGCTTCACTGCACGGTTTGAGGCACCAGCTCCATGCTGAGGACACTGTGGATTGATCCTTGATGCTTCAACAGGGAAAAAGGGCAGAACCTCAACTCTGGGCTACCACTACTTGGAGAACAAGTCTTATGAGGAGTGGCTGAAGGAGCTGGAGATGTTTAGCCTGGAGAGGAGGAGGCTGAGAGGAGATGTGATTACTCTCCACTACTACCTGAAGGGGAGTTGTAGTGAGCTGGGAGTCAGGCTCTTCTCTCCAGCAATGAATGTTGGGACATGAGGAAATGGGTTCAAGTTGCACCAGGGGAGGTTTAGATTGGACATTAGGAAGAACTTTGTCACCAAGAGGGTTGTTAAGCATTGGAAGGGGCTGCCCAGGGAGGTGGTGGAGTCACCATCCCTGGAGATATTCAAAAGACACATAGATGAGGTGCTGAGGGATAGTGACAGGCCTGGCAGTGTGAGGTTAGTGGTTGGACCCGATGATCTTAAAGGTCAACTGTAATGATTCTACTACACAATGTCTCCCTCAATTCTGCTTCTGGAAGGCCTTAAGGGGTTTTGCAATGTCTCAGCCAAGCACAAGTGCACAAGGATTTCCCCCAGCTCCCACCAGCATCCTCTCTGTGCTCACCAGCACTCTTCCCTGCCTTTTGGGCAAGGGCTGCTCCACCACTGTCAGCAAGACTTTGCACATGTGGTTTCTTATTCTGAGTTTTCCTCCTGCCTGAGCAGAGCCTGTCTCATGGCAGCAAAGCCTTTTCACCCCTGGCCTGCATGGCAGCAGCTTGCACATGGGATGCCAGGCTGTGACTGTGGCATCTCATGCCCACCAAGCAGTACATTTTTTTTACTTTTAATTTTGAAAGCTTAGGAGAAAATTCAGAAAAGGGTGGCCAGATACAGAGCTCAGTGCTTCTGTGAGACCAGCAAAAAGACAGGCAGCAATGACAGTGCTGAGCAGCACCCAGCACTTCCCTGTCCTGGGAAGAAAGCCACGGCAGGCATCAGGGCACTGCCAGAACAATGCAGGTAGCAGAGCAGTGGAAAAGCCTCATCCCATTCCTCTGCCCAGCTCTGAATGGGCAGAAAATGCCACCACCACAGCACAGAGTGCCTGTCTGGGACAGCACTGGGAACACCACTGCAGCACAGCCAGAAAAGCTGAAGGATAAACTCCTGACACAGCCTACACCACAAATGTGCATTTTTTAGGGGGAAGGAGCATAAAAACCCAGCCCAGCTCCCGTGCCATCACCTCAGTGACAATCTTCAGCTGAAACACTCCCTGCACAGTGCTTGCTCTTAGTTGGCTGCTCAGTGTTGAGTTTGGATGTCTCAGTCCCCATCACCAGCATTGGACCCTCACCTGAAGCTGTCTCTCGCCTCCATGACATTGGGAGATGTAAGAATGATGTTTGTTGGGATGGGGAGCAAGAGAGGAAGCTGCACTCACTCCCAGCACATAGCAGTGAAATTCCTCAGCCTGGTTCTGCACAAGGACTAACCCCCAGGAAGGGCTGGTTTGATGCTCCTCCTCCCTGGCTCTGCAGCCCCCTCGAAGCCAATGCATCTAGTTATAGTCTAGGCAGGTCCTGTCCCTTCCCTCTCTGCTGGGCTGAAATTCTTGCTGGCAGAGAAGCCCTCCTCTCCTTGCCTGGAGTGGCTCCTGGGTTCCCTGCTGCTCCAGCAGCTCGGGCTCGCTCCTTCCAAGACGTTATTTTTACACTTCTCTTAAAATACAACGCTAAGAGAGGCTTCTTGACTATATTAACATTAGGAATCTAATCAGCAATCAGACAGCTCATAATTTTCTGATTAGCTCTGATTATACTCAATCTTTAGGAATGGAAAAAAAAAAGGAAAGGAAAGAGAAAGAAAAAAAAAGGAAGGAAAAATGTAAAAATATTCTCAGCTCGGTTTTTGCCACCCCAGTTCCCTCAAGGATGCACAGAACCATGGCAGCAGCAGCTCTGCTGTCCCTGGCTGAGCAGCATGGTGACACAGTGACCTGCTAAGCCAGTGTTGCCCAATAACCCGGTGCTGCTGCTCTTTGTCCTTCCAGGCCTGGCTGGGATTTGTCCCAGGGAATGGAGAAGACAGCAAGAGTGGCAGAGCCACTGACAAACCCTGAGGAGTGTTGTGAGCTCTGCTCCTGAGCCTAACATCTCAGATAACACATCAAAATCGGTGTAGAAGCATGCCACAGAGGAAAGAGATAATGTGTGCATCCAGCTGGCTTCAGGTTGGAAGGAGGAGTCTCTCCAGGAAATGAGGAGGAGGAGGCTGAAGAATGCTGTGAGATGAGGCCCTGGCCACACACTGGCTTGGTAGGGGATGACAGGTGCTTTGAGGCAGCTCAGAGGGAAAGATCTCAAGGATTCAGGATCTGAGGTTTGCCAGAAACTGGGAGGCAAATGAGCAAATGGCCTGAAGTCTCCAGAGCAGAGGCAGAAGATGCTCCCCAGCAGGCAGGTTTACCTGCAGACGAGGCAGCAGGAGCCACGACACCATCCCAGAGCAGGCTGCTCCTCCAAGCAGCTCCAGCTCTGCAGCAGCAGGGAGGACCAAGAGGAATTTAAGAGGTGTCAGGTCCCCAGCATCACCTGGCCAGGGTGGCTGGGACACGGCTGGGCAAGCACTGATGTCAGTGGGGAGCTTGGGGAAGACTTCTGCTTGGCCTGCCTCCACCCCTGCAGAGAGCCCTCAGAGGACAACTTCCTTGCTGGGTTTTTGTGAAGAAGGAGAAGGAGATCTGCTGGTGCTGAGCCTCACAGCTGCGGCCAGGAGGAAGGAAACTGAGGTACAAGCCAGAGGAAGGAGATTTAAACCAAGCCCTCTAATGGAATTAATTAGCTGTGCACGCTCTGCGTAGGAGCCTCACTCCTGACTGCGGTAAGCGATCAGCTGATGCTGTGAAGCATGAGATTTAATTATTTGTATCATAGCTGTGCCTTGCATAACTACAAATGATACTAATGGTCATAAAATTGTCCAGCTGTCTCTTCAAGTCTGCTACTGCCACCCTGACTCGCTGCCTCCCGTGGCAGGGACCTGCTGCCTTGCAGGGACCTGCTGCCTGGCAGGGAGCGTCTCACACCACAGCTCAAGCAGCGGCAGCCCCCCTCCCCGAGCCTCGCTGCACACAGGCACCATCTGGAAGGGCCATCCCACCTGCACTCAGGGTCACTGAGCACTGAATGTATGCTTCATGTCTTGAAGATGGCCTCGATAAGGAGAGGTGCTCTGTCACTGGCCTCTGCCCATGCACCTGCATCAGCTCAGCTGAACTTCTCACGAGCCTCGTGCCTCGGCCTTGCTGGGGAGGAGAGGGCAGCCCTGGCTCCCTCCAAGCTGCTCGCCACTTGCCTTTGCTCCAGGCTGTTGCTCAGGCCTGCTGACAGAGCTGCCCAGTGAACTGCTCCTCACCCTGGTCAAACCAAACTGGGTTAGCAAAGATCCATGCTAAGCTATGAACCTGCCAGAAAACGGAATGCAACGGGACAGAATGGATGGAAAAGAATAGCTCAGGTGGAAAGGACCTGTAGTGATCATCTAGTCCAACTGCAACACTAGAGCATACACCCAGCCCAGTTTGAACCCAAAGAATACAACTGTAAAAGCACACAGCCCAGGTCAGAGTGGCCAAGACACTATGCCCCTAGCAGCCTGATACCTCCTGGGCTGAGGTCCCCAGGCACTTTTACACTGACTTCAAAGAAAACACTGGGAAATCTCCACTTGAACTAAAAAACTGCAAACACCCCAGGGCTTGGCTCTCCCAACCCTCCTTCATTGCAGCATCCCAAGCAGGCAGCGGGGTTGCCCCATCTCCTTCCAGCCAGAGACCCAGAAGGAGGTCTCTGTGCCTGCGCTGGAGACAACAATGGGGGGATCAATCCCTTTCACGTGCTGGGGCTCGAGCTGCTGCTGCTGTCCCTCACAGCAGACACAGTTCCCAGCACCCACATGTACCCAGTGGGCACACACAGAAACCCAACTGAGCTCACACGGACTAGGCCTCCCAGGCAAGTCTCCTCTTCCCACCCCAGCCCTGCCACGGCAGCCTCACAGTCTCTTTTGTAAAGCTGTGCCAGAGCTGTAATTAGTTTGAGGTGACCTCTGGAGGGAAAAAAAAAAAGTTCAAGTTTAAAAAGAAAATCTCTCTGGTTAATGCTATGCAAATTGCCAGCCAGGCAATCAGGCTGACTTTTAAACACTGGCCGCTGTTGGAAGGGCTCACAAGACAGCCTTATTGTCTCGCTATCAATTTGCATCTCATTCCCCACAATGCGCAGCCTGGTGGAGGTAACCTTTTGGGGAACGCGCCCGGGCTGGGGACAACTCCCTTTCTCCTGGCTACAAGGCTTTTCTGTGGCCTGGCACCTGAAGTGTGACGTTGAGAGGCCAGGCTGGCATCAGCCCTGCCCGTCCCTTGGCTGGTGGCATCACAATCTCATGTCACTTGGGCCTGGTACCTTCTGCTGCCTCCTCTCCCAGGGCCCTGCTTAGGTTGGTCCCTTGCACACCGCAGACTCTCTCCATGGGGCTCACCAGCTCCCTTGGTGCCATGGTCCCCAGAGGCTATGTGGCAGCAGCCTGCCTCCATCCAGCCATTAAGGACGTTTCTGAGGGTCTTTGCAGGCTTTTTCACTCCTCTGCCACCTCTCACCACCCAAGGGAGACGGTGCTAACACAGCTTTTTTCTGCAGGAAGGAAATCTGCCACATCCTTGTCCTCAGCCTGTTCCTGCTCCTCCAGGCAGCTCGGCCCCTGCAGCAGTGTCCCACACCAGCTGCCTCTGCTCCCTTCTCCATCCCCACCTATCTGGGGTCAGGAAACCAAGCGCTCAGCAATCATCTCACCTAGGTGAACCAGCGATCCCGACAGAGCTGCCCTCCACACGCTGCTGCAGGAGGCTGCCTGGCCCTGTCCTGCATTACTCAGCTGCCTCCCACTGCCACTTCCAACAAAGACCTTTTGTTCCCCAGTGAGCTACATGATTTCTTACACCCTTTGCAACATCATTCATCCAGCGAGCATAGGGACCCTAGAATCTTAGAATGGCAGGGGTTGGAACAGACTTTTAGAGATCATCCAGTCCAACTCCCCTGCAGAAGCAGGTCCACCTAGATCAGGTCACACAGGAATGGATCCTGATGGGTATTGAAGACCTCAAGAGAAGGAGCCTCCACACCCTCCTGGGCAGCATGGGCCAGGGCTCCCTCACCTCAGCAGTCAAACAGTTCTTCCTTATGTTTAAATGGAACTTTTTGTGTTCCAGCTTCTTTCCATTACCCCTTTGTCCTGTCACCAGATATAAGAGAAAAAAAAGAGATGCCTCAACCTCCTGACACACACCATTTAGATATCTGCAAATGTTAATAAGATCCCCTGCCCCAGTCTCCTCTAGACTAAACAGCCCCAGGTCCCGCAGCCTTTCCTCATAAGGAAGATGTTGCCTCCAGGCTCCAAGGTGCTCACCTTCACCTCTGGCTTGCTTGGGTCAGGGATGGTCGAGCCAAACTGCTGGCATAGCATGTCCCCCTCCTGCCCTGCCTTGCCAGGTCTGGCCAAGGACATGCCCACCTCCTCCAGCACCCAGAGGCTTGGCCCAGAAGTCCTCCCAAGATGACCCTGTGCTCCCTGAAGCAGCGTCCTGGGTCTTGCTTGCTCCATTTTTTTTCTCCCCATGACCTGTGTGGCATGAGACCTCCCCAGTGGAGCATCAGAGCTTTTCAGCTTCGTCCTTTGCAGCCCCCGTGATGCCCAGCTCCCCGGCATCCCGTGTGGCACGGGCGCGTTGCTAAGCGCTGGCCGGGCCCTCCGCCAATGCGCCGGTGCCACCTCCGCCACTCAGCCTAGAGGTGCCAAGGCAACAAAGGCACTTTTAATAGGTGAGAGAGCACCACTGTGAGGAAGAAAACCCGACCGTTTAAAACCCTTCTGAGAAATGGTGCTGCCTCCCCGCTGCTCAAATCAGCCGCGGCACTTTGTTATTATGGTAACTAAATACAGAAGATTTTAACAGCTGGAAACCCAGCAATAATATTTAAAAGAGTTTTTAAAATTGTTGGTATTTTATTCAATAATGGTAATGGGCTTTTTATTATTATTTATTTGGTTTTATTTCATTTTAAAGGCACAAGGTTCCCTATGCTGCTGTTTGTGCACCGTGCCGGCCAGGCTGCGAAGCTGCCTCTAGCCTGGTGATGGCAGGGAACAACACCGAGATGCTTAACAACACCCGACACACTTAGTAACACCCAGACACTTAATAACACCCAGACACAGGGCTGCTGGAGGGAGTGAGCAGCTGATGGAGGCATGGAAATCACAGCTTGCTGCTCCCACACCCTGCCTGGCCCCGCGTCTCGCTGGCTGGCATCGCAAGGTGCTAAACCCAAAGATGCAGGATCTGAAAGACAGCAAAACCTGAAGGTGCTGCATGGGAACCAGGCAGGAATAATGACAGCTCCCTGCCTGCTGAGGTCAAGGAGAGGACTGGAGGTGGCTGCTGTTACAGCTCACACCCTCAGATACCAGAGCCCTTTTGCCCTGGGAGTAAAGGAAAACACTTGGTGATCTCCAACACCACATTGGTAACAGCTGGGAAGTGTCTCCTTAGAGGAAGTGCAGAGCTGGAGAGGGGGGTTTGGAAATGTGCTGCAATGAAAAGAAACATCCAGAGACAGGGCATGAGGCTGAAGGCTACCAGCACATCCTGCCCACACACACCTGGAGACAGCACTCACCGCTCTGTGGGGTTTCTGAAGCGTGCCTGAGCACAGGCATCGGGGCTCCTGTGGCACATTTCATGAACTGCCTGGCTGAGACCTGGCAAGTGAAGTGAGCAGTGGATGGTGGGACACGCAGCGAAGGGACAGGACCCTCTCTCCTCCCTCCCAGGCCTGCAGAGTGTGAGGTCTGAGGGGCACTCATCGTGTTCATCTTGCAAAATGCACCGCAGCCCATTTGTGGTGCATCAGCAAGTAATTCAGAGAACACTCCCAGTGCCCCTGTAAACAAAAAGGGCCGATTTACCACACAGTGTTTTGGGATGTGGGTTTGTTTCTCCTCACACTGTGCTGTGCCAATGCACGAGACGCAGTTGGCAGCGGCTCTGCCAGTCGTCACTGAACGGCACAGCACCCAGCCCTGTGCCCGCAGCTCGGGGTGCCCACAACGCTGAGCCCCAGCAGAAGAGGGGCCTGACAATGTGACATCTGGGAACACACCTTGTGCAAAGCACCCTGTCTCTCTGGGACTTACATCCCAGAGCCAGTGGCTGATGGGGAAGCCTCAGAGAGCCCAGGCAACAAATCTGCTGTGGCTCCTCCATGAGTCAATGTGGACCATCACTCATGGCAGTGGCAGGTACTGCTCCGGAGGGGAGAGCATTCCATGAGCTCCTGGAAGAAGCACAGGATGAAGACAAGGCTTCCAAGTGCCCCTTTTCCCAGTTCTGCTCTTGCTTTAGGAGTTCTGGACCCTCACAGTACACCCAGACCCACTTATGCCCTCACCTGTGCAGCACCATTGCGGCTACACCTCGTCCCTGCATCCTCCCTGGGACATCCAGAGGACTGCACAAGCAGATGAGTGGTCCAAACCTACAGGTACAAGCTACAAACCTACAAGTCAACCATCAGCTCCCAAGGGGAACCTTTCCACCAGCAGTACAAGACAGGACCTAGGCTCTGGGTCTTGCAGCCACCACCCTCACCCCAGACCCATTACCTCTTCACAGCAGAGGACAGTCCTCTGCCCTGGCCAAGACTTTTTGCCTGGAAGCTATTAAAATAATAGAATCATAGAATCATGGGGGTTGGAAGCGACTTCTAGAGATCATCCAGTCCAACCCCCTGCTAAAGCAAGTTCACCTCCATCAGGTCACACAGGAATGCATCCAGGTGGGTTTTGAAGACCTCCAGAGAAGGACCCTCCACACTTTCCCTGGGCAGCCTGGCCCAGGGTTCCCTCACCCTTACAGAAAAGTAGCTTTTCCTTATGTTTAAGTGGAACTTTTTGTGTTCCAGCTTATGCCCATTACCCCCTGTCCTGTCACAATAAACCACAGAGTTCATTGCTACAGTGCTCAGTGCTGTTGCAGAGGTCTATTTTCCCTACTATCACTTAAATAAATAAACCAGGATTTGGAAGCCCTGTGAAAACCAGAGCAGGGAGAGCAGCCCCTTCTGCTGCTCGGGCTCTGGGGATGGCAGGGGCTGCAGCAGTGGTCCCCAGCCAGAGAGAAGGCATTAGAGGCAGGGGCACCTGCTATCTGTCTGGGAGAGACAGGATGACTGGAAACCACAGGGAAGGGATAGAGAGATGAAATTGGAAAGAGCTGGGGGACAAAGGGATGGACTGGTGTGGGCAGCAGGAGAACTGGCAGAGGGAAGCAGGGAGGAGGGGCTGGAGCTGCCAAGGGTGGACAGCACTATTCCCATTCTATTCCTCACATGGAGGTTCTGGTGCCCTTCACCCTGATGCCTATTTAATGTTGTCCTATTCAGAGAGTGTCCCCATGATCTGGTAATTATCTTCTACTTACAAAAGAGCATCTCTGTGTCACAAATGCTTCCCTCTCCAGCTCTGCCACAGATCAATATCTCCTCAAGGCCTTCGCCATTGTTGGGGAATGGAATTGATTTCTCTGAGGAACGAGGGGTGGGAAAATGTATAAATAAGTGCTGCAGAGATGTGTCCCTGCCTGAGCCCTGATGAAGGCTGTGCTGGGCAAGTGAAGGGTAAGGAAAGCAATCCCAACTGACCATTGCATGGATTGCATCCCATTGCTGTCCCTGCTGAACAGGACACTCAATGGTTTTACCATCCAGTGCACATGCAGCCAAAATGCTGGAGCCAAAACAAATCTTGAGCTCCAAATATCATCAGCTTCCAAGGATTTTACAGCAGGATAAGAAGTGTGGAGGTGCTGATTCAGCACCATCCATAAGGATGTGTTTGTGTCCTACTTTAGAGTTGAAGCACGTGATTAAGTAGTTGCTACTGTGACCCTTGTGGGTCCTACAGAGGAGACTTGAAGAATGGAAGATCTTCCCTTGGTGGAGGATTAGGTTAGACACCTAATCTATTAGGCAAGCAGGACACCCACAAATCCATGGGTCCTGATGGGATGCACCCATGAGTGCTGAGGGAGCTGCTTGATGTTACTGCTAAGCTGCTCTCCATCATTTCTGGACAATCGTGAGGTACCTGAGGACTGGAGGAAGGCCAATGTCACTCCAGCCTTCAAAAAAGGGCAGGAAGGAGGACTGGGGCAATTACAGGCTGGTCAACGTCAGCTCCATCCCTGGAAGGGTGATGGAACAGCTCATCATGGATGTCATCTCTAAATATATGAAGGAAGAGATGGTTATTGAAGGGAGTCAACATGGATTCACCAAGGGGAAATCCTACTTGACCAACCTCATACCCTTCTCTGATGACATGACTGGCTGAGAAGATTAGGGGACAGTGGCAGATGTCATCTACCTCGACTTCAGTAAGGCTTATTTACACTCTTATTGTAAGGGTGAGGGAGCCCTGGAAAGTCCAGAGTCTCTGGAGGTTTCCAAACCTGCCTGGACGTGCTTCTGTGTCCCCTGATCGAGGGGAATCTGCTTTAGCAGGCAGTTGGACTGGATGATCTCTAGAGGTCTCTTCCAACTCCCACCATTCTATGATTCTATGATTCCTTGCCTTAGACCTTGTCACCTTGGTGTGACCAGCACAGCACTGACACTGAAATCCAGAGCAATGCAAGAGCCACCGAGCCACGTCACTGCCGGGCTGCCGCCAGCGAGACTGCAGCAAGCGCCAGCTAATCCCAGCCACGCTAACCAAACACCCTTCACGCTCCTCTCCTCTACACAGAAGATCACCTTCAAAATCACGAGATACAGGGTAAATACAAGTTGAGCATATGTTTGAGTCCAGGTCTCTAAACCTTTGTGATCTCTGAGCTGAGCCCCCAGGGCACCACAGGGTCCTTGTATCACCAGAGGCATCAGAGAAATGGGGAATGGCAAGAGGCAGAGGCAGAAAAAGCTGTAGCAAAAGGAGATGAATGCAGGGGAAAATCCAAAGGGGTTTAAAAGCTATGCAGGTGTGGGGAAGGAAAGGGGGTTTGTTACTGTCTTCTCCCAGCAGCAGCAACCTTTCATGCATCTGGAGGCTGTTAGCCTGTTTTACCTCCACCTTCTCTAAAAAACAACCAACCTCTTTTTGTAATATCTACAACTGGGTCCTTGCTTTCTAATCCTCTTCTCTGTTCTGCTGACTGTCTTTTATTTTGCATCCCTCTGCAAGCACACTGCCAGGCCCTGGTTCCCAAGCCAGGGGCTGCTGAGGCTCGGATGGTGCCGAGGAGGGAGCCAGCGTTGGGTGCCTCATTTGTCCAGGGTGCTATGAGATTCCTATTTGTCTTCCCTTAAAACACCTTTTCAGAGTTGAGCTATGCCAAGCCTGCAGTCTAGTAGAACCACTGCCATCCATTTCTACCTTTCCCATCATGTCCTAATTTTTTGTTGCTCAAGTAGGAGGAAAGGGGACAAAAAAAGATTGCAGGGGAGAGTGGAGATTTGGCTTTAGAAAACCTTCAGCAAAGCCCTTCTCCGAGGACTTCTAGATATGTATCACTGCTCAGCTGCTGGGGCCTCGTCCCCTGAAAAGCAAACAAATCTCAAAGCATGCATAAGATGCATAAGATCTCACTTAGGCCTGGTCAGTCTGGGGAAGGAGGAATGAAAAAGGTTGGGAAAGAGCATGAGTTGAAGGAGAAAGATGTCTTCCAATGCTAAGGCACCAAAACCTGGGCTGTAGGAGGGAATAGTGGAGCATCCTAAGCAGGAATATATATGCAATGAGAAGATGGCAATCCTTTATGGAGGGAAAAAACATCAGAGGGGATTAGATACATATGCAAGTAGCTCTGGAAGGAGTCAGTTCATTCAGGAAATTCAATAGCACATTGACAGATGAAATTCACATCTAAGGTAGCACTTTTGGGGAACAACAATTAGGACCCATCACGCACACTGATACAGCTCCAAATTAACCCCAGGCATTCGAGGAAGAGCTGGAGGCACTCTGGAACACAAACATCTCAGTGGAAGCGATGGCCCAAAGATGCTAGTTTGTGCTCAGGAGGGAGTGGTATTAGCAAGCAGGTCTATAAATCAGTGGGTCCCTCATCTGTGACACTGCACGTGGTTCTGCCGTGCCAAGAGAGGGGAAGAGGCAGATGCGGGGCAAAGAAGAGCAACGTGGCTGCTGGGAGCATTGGGAGGAAGCCAGACTGAAAACATTCAGGGGATTTGATTCATGTAAAGGAAGAAATGAATTTCAATAAAGCCTCACGTAGGGGAGAAGGTATTTAAACACTCAGATCTGATGATGAGCAGCAGTTCCCCGCGGAACCCAGCGCCTCGAGATGCCGCGGACACGATCCTTTTTTAAGGACCAAAAATCAGATTAATCAGAGTATCATCGGTTGTGCTAGCTGAGATCAAAGTACAGAGGAATATAAGTGCTATCACTCAAGGATTTATACATCCCAAGTAACTGCTTAGGATTAGAAAGAAATTTCAATAATCTGCCAACTAAGTATGCATTGCGAGAGTAATAATCCTTCTCTCCCAACATCTGCTAGCAGCTACTAATGGAGATAGTAATAAGCTAGGTGGATCATAAACCTGACCTGATCTGATTGCTACCTTATAAACTGGAACACCAGGGTGTTATCCTTTCTCCTGGGGTAACCTGTTGTCAAGCAGGGCCGTGCCAGGGTGGGAGCCGCAGGAGCTGAGCACTGAGATGCCTCCTCCTGGAGCTCTCCCTCCATGGAAGGCAGAGTCTGTTGCTATCACATCCTTTGTTACTTCCTAAAATGGAGCATTTCCCCAGAAGACAATCTATGTACAAAGCTACAGGAGGACAAGGACTGAAAATGTGTGCAGTTTCTTTGTGCTAGGTCCATGGTTTGAGCTGTGGCTTGACACAGCACCCAGAGAAGCAGAATCTAGGAGGCACTGGCGAGGGGACTGGAGCATCTGTCTTACGAGGAAAGGCTGCAGGCCCTGGGACTGTTCAGCCTGGAGAAGCCTGAGGAGGGATCTTATTAACACAAGCATTTAAAAGGTTATGTCAAGAGGATGGGACAGCACTTTTTTCTGTTGTCTCAAGTGACAGGACAAAGGGTGATGGACAAAAGCTGGAACACAAACAGTTCCACTTAAACATAAGGAAGAACTTCTTTACTGTTGAGGTGAGGGAGCCCTGGCCCAGGCTGCCCACGGAGGGTGTGGAGGCTCCTCTGGAGGCTTCCAAACCCACCTGGACATGTTCCTGTGCCACCTGATCAAGGAGAACCTGCTTTAGCAGGAGGTTGGGCTGGACAATCTCTAGAGGTCCCTTCCAACCCCCACCATTCTGTGATACTGTGATTTGCATGTGCCTCAGCCAAACCAAACCCTGCCATCGCTCTCATTGGCTTTCCCTTCCTGCCTCTGCTTTTTTCAAACGTGTTCCACTTAATGGAAGGTGACCCACTTGCCATTTAAGGTTGAACACAGGGATTTGGGAAGATGCTGCCCACTTCCCCTCATGTTCAAAGCCATAATCTGGTTGGCTGGGACACATCCAAGGCAGGGTGTGTGATAGAGTACACTGCCTATGCCCCAACAGCCCCAAACACCATTGAGGAGGGTTGGCTGGAGAGAGAAGGGATGGAAATAACAGCAAGAAGACACAACATGCCCAAAGTGAGGAAGCAGGGAGAGAGGAGAATTCTAACACCAAAGCACCCAGTATGACTGATTTCCTCCAACAAACTCTGAGGGAAAGGTTAGCTCTGGTGTTACAGCTATGGAAAAAATGCCAAGAGTTTTTCAGAGAGAAGTGAGTAACATTTCCATTGCCTGTTCTCTCCCCAGAAAGTAAAATGAGGTGAAACAGGAGCAGGGAGCAGCACCTGGCTGGTTCCAAGCCCTGTTCTGCGTGTGCAGAATCAATGCGAAACACATAGGAAAGGAAAATCTCCTGTATAATCTCCTTCCAAATTCACCACAATTTTGGTCATAACAGCCATAAACTCCAGTCCCTCTCAAATCTTTTACTGTTTTACCTACATCAGCAGCTGGTCTGGAAGCAGTGCCCCAGCACCTCGGTGGCTGTCCCCATCCCAGAGGCTGGGCACGCTCTCCCCTGTCTCCCAGCCAAGCTGGGACAGCTTCAGGGCACATGAGGCCTCATGGGATGTGACACCAGAGCCCTCTGTGAGGCTTCTCCCTAGAGACCAAGCCTTGCTGGCCAGGGCAGCAGTGCCAACCCAGGCAGCCAGGCAGGACAGTCCCCAAAGTGATCTGTGTGACTGTTGTGCTGCAAATGATCCTGGCTGGAACAGCAAACCCTGGGCAGCTCTCCACACATGGCTGGCTGCCTCTGGGGAGGCTGCAGGGGTGACCAGGAAATCCCCCACGTCCATCATCTCTACTGCCAGGTGCTGTCACACCAGGCCAAACCAGTGACAGCCTCTCCCAGCTCTGCTTTTCATCTTTACAGGCCTTAAAATGCAATTGTAGGAGAGAGAAAGCAAGAAAGTCCCTTCTCCAGAGGAGCAGGGCACAGCCCTGAGTCCCTCCAGGTGCTGGTGAGGTGACCCTGCTCCTTGGCACACCATCTTCCACTCACAGCCATCTTCCCTGGCACAGGAGAAGCACGAGTCATCACAAGAGCATCCCTGCAAGCGTGTTGGTGTCAGCGGGAATACATTGGCTCATAGCTTAAAATGACCAACAGATGGTAGGAATAGCCTTAAAAGCCCTTGCAGAAAAAACCCACAACCCATAAACACAAAGCACTGCTCAAGGCAGAGCACCTGTGGGGCCAGCTCTGTGTGGAGACATATGAAGGGGAGCCCAGCCCAGCCATCTCCCCATGCTCCTGCAGATAGCAGGAGCTCCCAGCCCCCCATCACTCTCCCTACACACCAGCATCCATCCTGTCAGCTTCTGGTGGCCACTCAGAGCTGGATGCTGAGGGGTGACAGATACAAAGCATTTGCCAGCGCCCCCCTGTGTTCTGTCTGTGGCCACCCCACCTTCAGGAGAATGAGCCCTCCCTTTGCAGCACATGTTTCTCTTAATACAAATTAATCCCCTATTGATTCCCAGCTTAAGTGGAGCTGAGCTGCTTATCCTTGCCTGGTGCAGCCACTGATGCTCACGCACCTCCTGGGCTCGGGCAGAGAAGTCAGTGTAGGTGACGAGGGCCAGTGCAGAGCTGAAACAGGCCTTTCATGGAGATGTGCAGCTGAGGAGAGTGCAGCTCACTCCCAGCAGAGACACCCCAAACAATGCAGCTCACAAGCTGTTCACCCCAGCCTGACCAAAATGATGGGTAAAGAAAAACCCTCTGTATGCACCCAGCACAAAGGCATCAGCTCTTTTTCTCCACTTCAAAATAACGACCATAAAAAGGAGGAATGCTCATCACTGCAGAGAAAATACAGCAAAAAACATGCCCAGGGCAGATGCCTCCCCTGGAAGCTTCAGATCCCCAGGAGACATCTCCCTGGAGCCTCTCCTGTGACTGAGCTCGCTGGTATTAGTCCCACACGTTTCTGCCACATGCCCAAGGGGCTGTCACCACGTACATGGTCCAGAGCAACGGAGCAGACAGCTGGTGCGAGGAGCCCTGGGAGCTCCTGGCAGCTCAGCCCTGGGGACTGAGCACAGCTTCTTCCCACCGACACCTACCCGTGTTTCAGCAGCTGGGTTATTTGTTATCTCACACAGAAGGGCTCTGCTGGGTGTTCCCAGCGCTGGGGCTGGCCCGAGGGTGCCCCAGCAAAGAGAGAAGCCAGAGGTGCGGTCCCAGCCCCGCCTGCCACAGCCCAGAGCATCAAGGACTATGGCAGAGCCTCCCCATGCGTTTCACTGGCCATGAGCAGTGGAGAGAAAGCATTGCTATGGGAACAGGGCATGGGAGCTGACAGGAGCTGGCCTCTGCACACTCCTGGGAGGGTGGGGACGTGGCGTGCTGCTTCTCATTTTAGGAGGCTGTTGTTCAAGCTGTGCAGGGAAAACGTGCTGTAAAGGGGACTGAGCTACAGCCCCAGCCAGCAGCAGGTCCCACAGGCACTGGGGACACACACCAGATGCTGACAGTGCCTGGGGCAAGGCACTCTGTCCACTCAGACCCATCGTCCCCTCCATCCACTGATGCTGGATGCCTGGTGCACGAGCCCTGTGCTGGCTCTGCCTCCTGCTCCAAGCTCACACAGCTTCTCCTGGACTTGGCAGAGGGGCAAAGCAGCAAGGATGGAAAAGAAAGAGCTCAGAGAATGGGGACAGTGGAAGGTGCAGCTGAGCAGAGCAAACATTGGGGCTGGGGAAGACAAAAGCAGGAAGCAGCAGAAGTTAACATAAGATAGCGTCTTCCCGTCTTTGCCATGATGGGAGCCCTTCTGCTTCAGACAGCTCAGGGTGCCCTACAGTGAGGGGAAAGGGGGTAGCTGAGAAGGTGACTTCCATCATCTTTCCACCAAAAGGCCTGTTTTTAAATGAAAACTGACTTCCAGAGTCACCTACCACTGGGAACTTGGAGGGCAAGTGGATATGGTGTTATGTTCACACACCAAAATTCCCCACATGGCTCCAGGTCCAACTGTGCAACCTGTGCTCATGCAAATCCCTCTAGATCATGGTATCCTCCAAGGCTCACCTCCAAAAGTCAGCTCAGCACTGAAGCACGTAGCCCAGAATTAGAAATGAAGTCTCTGGAGTCCTATGGAAAATAGCCAGCAGAAAGAGGCAGCTGAATCCAGCTTTTTGGTACTCAGGGCTCAAAGATGTGAGCTCTGCTCAGGCTCTCTGCGACCTTTGCCATGCTGTTTAATGTCTGTCCCAGCTGGCTTCAAACAAAAGAGAACAACTTTCCTCTTGCTGAGTGCTGTGAGGGACACCAGGCAGAGAACATGCCAAGATGAGAGGGGCTGCACCAGTAAGGATCTTTATTACAGGAGCTGACTCTAGAAGTTAAAGAAACAACAAACAAGCCAAATCTGCAGTGTGTCAACCAGAACATTTCACTTCATGTTCCCCTCTCCATAAAGCTTGGAAAAAACACAGTAACATATCAAAAGCATCACAAAAGACTACCCTGGTCTTTTCTTGCCTTGTTCTCCATCCTTTCAAGGGTGAAATCTGTGCTTTGTTTGAAAACCAAAACATCTGCTAAAACATGCCCCCCCTGATGGGTACAAATATACTGCAGGTGAACCAGAAATATCCAGCAACAGGCTCCTGTGACGAAGGACTGATGTCAGAGACCCAAAGGATGCTCTAGCCAGCTCCACCAGTCAGACCCTAATCATACCAGAAGGCTTCTGGCTTGGGTTGAGACAAACCAATTGCTTTTTAATTCGCAAACTGTGCATATTTTGCTGATGATGTTTACGCCGAGCTGCAGATCGGTGCTCTGCCATTGACCACATAATTGCCCAAGAGTTACCTCCTGTCTGGGGTACTTTAACCTTGCTGCCTCTATTCAGCAACACAATGGCTTGAAGTCCAACTCAGAAGCACTTGAGGGTAATAAACTGGGTGAGGGGAGGGGGAGGGTTACGCTATATTGTTATGATTCTGCAAAGGTTTCTGTTTTCTTTCTTGTTATCCTAATAACCCTTTTATAGAGCACGTTGTTGGCAAAGCCCTCTGCTGAGGCAGCCGGTTCTGTGTAGGCACAAGACAATTTGCAAAAGCAATAAACTGACATTCAGCTGAAAAAGCCTGCTAGAAAGATGAGCCATCAGCAAATCCCCCTACACATGCATGGCCTTAAAGACACACTGGGTTTATATTGCAGTGAAAAAAACACCCCAAAGAAACCAAGCCCAAAGCAAAGAGGCAGGGTACTGCAGCACCGCAGCCACCCCGGCAGCCCTGGCCCTGCTCCTGGCTGGCTGGTGGCACTGGGAAGCCCTTTGGAAACTGCTAAGGGACCTGCCTGAGGACAGGATTGCATCTGCATCTGCTGGCAGAGTGATTTTCCAGAACCAGCTTCCTTTGGTGGTTAGAAACCCTCAGCTGTGCAGCCCAGAGCTGTCCACTGGAAATCTCCCACTTATTCCAGAATTGATGCTGTATGTGAGCTTGATCACCCTTTGTCCCTCTGCACATTTGCTCCCTTGATGTATTTACAGGAATAACTCTATTTCCCCTCAACCTTTTGGCTCTGACTGACTCACAGGCAGATGCCCCAGATGAAGAGGGGATAGGTATCCTCATTAGCCCCCATCTCTCCTCTCCCTGGAAGCTGACACCCCATGGCAGGGATGGTTGAAGAGGACAGGTAGCTGCTCCAAGGCTGCTGCAGTTCCCAAGACAGCACACACCACACACATAGCTGCTGACCACAGGCTTACACCATAAACCACAGCTCACCAGAGCCCCATGGGATGGCATTTTGACCCCACATTTTGCTCTCTGGGGCTTACCTATGAGCTCCTCTAGATCCTGTGTGCTTTTCCTACAAGCACATCATGTCAGCCATTCGCAGTCACTCTACAACGACAATCACAGCTCAGACTTTCTGGTCAGTCGCCCCCCGTTTGCAGAAGCAGCTCTCATGCTCACCTGTGTGCATGACCTTCTGCCCCATGTCATCCTTCCAGCCCACCCTCTTTGCACTCGCCCAGTCCAAGGTTGTTGGGCTTCTTGTGAATGGCCTGAGCTTCCCTGTATAGTGCACATGGCAAGCCAATAGATTTGACTAGCACATCCCCTTTGGTGCCCAGGCCATTAATCAAAAATGAAATTAATTTGGAGACTGCAGAACTGCACCAGCAACATCCTTCAGCCCTAATGGTTACACACGTCCTGGTCCTTCCTGTAAGGGCCTCATTGGCTTCAGTGTAGGCAAGCACAAAATTTAGCTTTGAAGGGTCTCTGGCTAGCCAAGGACATAGGCTCCAAAGAATAAGTCATCAGCTGAGGTGTAAAGAAGAGCAGAATTTATTGCTTTCAGGGCCAGGCTGGCTGGAGAAATCAAGCCTGAGAAAATAGAGACATATTACCAGGGCAAAGCCTACCGCTGAGTCTTAAGCCTATACTTTTGCAGCCAGCTAATCCTGCTAACATTAAAACAGGAGCTGAGGGTTTTTAATGGCACAGCTATTTATGGAGAGCTCATCTAACTCTTCATCATCTCCCTAAGATCCTGGTGAAGGAAAGAGCCTCGTAACTCAGAGGCCTGCTGGACACAAAAGGCAAACAGATGTCAATGTGAGCGGGGAGAAGACACGGGGAGGATCTGGTGGCACATCTGATCGCCCTGCTGATGGCTGTGCTGGCTCAGAGGTAGCAGGCTGAGCACACAGCAATGCTGCTCTTGCTTTGGTGATACCACTTACAGTCTGTGCAGCTCAAACAGCTCATTGTCCAGTCACCTTCCCTCTCTGGTTCTTTACTGAGCCTCATCCCACCCAACATCGTCAGGGATATCTTCTACCCAACACACTTCTCCCCAGGAATCATTTCCACTAACCACTGACCTTCGGGGCACCCAGCCAAGTGAGGCAATGAGCACAGGGCCACCCTTCAGCTGGAAACCCTCCCCATCTTTGCAGTGTGGCACCCACCTCTGCTGCTGGGATGGGCACTGGGGGCCCAGTTGCACCCATGCCCAGTGGCCACAGGAGACTGGTCCTTAATCAGGGAGGGAGCAGAGGCAGAGGAGCTGGAGAGCAGGTGGAGTGAGGAGGAGCAGCAGCTTGCTGCTTGCTGGAGTCCTGGCAGCCCTGCTTGGTGCTCTGTCAATGCTTCCTCTGCCTAATCTTCTTTTAAGAGGAGCATCTTGTTTAAATGGGATGATTCTTATTAAGATCATTAACTCCTCCAGTGAGAGGTGACCTGACCTCTCGTTACTCTGCTCTGTGCAGTCCCCTTTCACTGGCTCCACATCCCCCTTCATCCCCTGCTGCCCTGTCCTCCTCATGTGCTCCATCACCACTGACTCAAAGCTGCCCAAGTCCTTACCTTTTGTAGCTCCATCCCCTCCCTCCATAGAGACCTGCCATGACCTGCTCCTCATTTAAGTCTCTTTTTGAGCTTCACATTTCTTCCTCCTGCCCATCACTGTCATGGTTTAACCCCAGCCAGCAACTGATGCCCAATGCAATTGCTCACCACCCACTCACTGATGTCCCAGTAGTGACCCACACCTCCCAACCAACTTCTCCCAGTTTATATACTGGGCATGACATTCTATGGTATGGAATAGCCCTTTTGGCTAGTTTGGGCCAGCTGTCCTGGTCACGTTCCCTCCCAGATTCTTGTGCCCCCCCTAGCCCACTTGTTGGCAGGAGAAGCAGCAAAGGCACACTGACATCTTTTTGCCTTTTGTGTCCAGCAGCACTGCTCAGCAGTAACCAAAAACACACCAGTCTTACCAACATTCTTTTCAACATAAACCCCAAACATGTCCTTATAGCAGCTACTAGGAAGAAAATTAACTTTATCCCAGCCAAGGCCAGGACAATCACCTTCCCTGGGTGCAACCTTGCCGTGCAGGAGGGAGGTCCCACCCCAGGCAGGATGAGCAGGGACAGATGCAACATGTGGGTACTGCTGGTGTGGCCAGGAGGATGTAGCTCAGATGCCCTGTTTCTCCCCAGCACACTTCAGCCTGTCAACTCCAGCTCCCCAGCCTGCTGCCTTAACACCTCTCTGTAAGCTCTTTGCCATCATCCTCTAAAAGCACTCTGCCACTGAAGGAAGTCCATCACATCCCAGCTCAGGTAAGCAAAGGGGTTTGCTGCTCCAGCTGTTATCCAGCTACCAGCACCATCTTAATTTCCATCACCAGCCACAAGAAAAGAGGGAAGCCAAATCCCTTCTCACCCTGGCACACTTGGTCTCTTGCTCCCCACTCCCAAAACAAGGGTGTCTTTCAGGGGGTGGGGAGGGCTGAATTTTTTTTTTACATGTTTCATGTCCCTTTTATTTAAAAACCACTTTATGCAGCTGTCAGAAACCAAAATGAGAATTTTATATTTTTTTAACAGTCTTTGAAATAAGGATGCTATGTGGGATCAATTTTTTATGGCAGTAAAGGGGGAAAATAGCAGCAATTTTCTCTTTTGAACAGGGCCTATTTAATGGCATGGATGTCACAGTGCAGCTTTATCCAGAGAGAGGGAGAAAAAGCCACAAAATGGTACTGTGGTCAATCAAAGACTTCTACACTACAATCTGCTTCTCCACCTCTCCCACAGCCAGCTGAGATTTCTATCACTTCTCCTCTTAGCCTTTCTTCCCGTCTCTCCCTTCTCCGCAGCCCGACAGAAGTCAAAGCACTAAGTGCTCAGATCTGCTGGCCCCTCCAGGGCAGAAGCCAGCCCAGCAGGCACAGCCCCTCCCCAGGAATCACAGCCCAGTGCAGCACGTCAGGGCTGTGCCACCTGCACGCAGCGAGCCAGAGCAATGCTGCTGCTCCAGCCCTGTTGCAGTCCCTGTGATGCCACATGAGAGAGAAAACCCATTTCACTACAGGGCTCACAAACCCACTCCAGCTATGCTTAATGCCACAGCACAGCTCAGGATGGGGCAGATGCTGCTGTCCTGCCTTCCTGCCAGAGCAGAGCCCAGGGGTCCACTCGCAGCCTCCCTCTCATGGGAGCTGCATCCCGGTGCTGCCTCATTGCCTGTGCCTGTGGTGTGCAGCAGTGTGGGCTTACTGCCTTTTCCCTGCCTCTTCTTGCCCTTTCTTTACTGCAAGCAGCCTTGAGGATGCCCACTGGCCTCCTCCCAGCATGGTTTTGCTGGGACGAAGTGGGACACAAGTCCTGGGCAGACACACGTTTCAAACCACATTCTTGAGGTGCTGCCAGCTGCACCCACCCCCACGTATCCAGTGCAACAGGCAGCTCTGCTCCATCCCTCAGCCTTCCCCAGGGACTCTGCTACAGGCCAGGCAACATCCCTGCTGCATCCTCCCGTGGGCAGAGGCTCTGTCCCCTTCCTCCAGAGCCAGACAGGAGGGAGGTCTCACCCCATGGAAGTCAGGCAGGGATAGATGTGAAACGGGGGTACTGGTGGTGTGGTAAGGAGGACATAGCCTTTACACCTCACCCTCTCACTGACACTGTCCTGAAAGGCCCTGGGATGGTCTAGGGAGGAGGTGACCCACATGCTTGTGGGTCTTGTGCCAGAAACTGCTCCTGGGAGCTTGGGGTGAGTTGGTGCTCACTGAAACACCCAACAGTGCTCATACAGCAGCGGTGAGGAGGCTGCAGGCAGCAGGGCCAGGAAAGCCTGGTGCACAGCAGCGTGCCAGTGGCTTGGCTCATCCTTCATCCCCTGCCATGGCAGAGGCAGCTGAGGCAGGGGACAAAGGGCAAAGCCTCCTACAGAAGCCTTGCCAGGTTCTGATCTCATCGACACCCTCCTGCATGACCCCATGGCAGCACACAAGGCAAACAGGGCTGCAAGGCTTGCCTGGCTCCATGCCTCCCCTACCAGCAGCCTGCCCACGGGCTGGGCAATGCACAGGGCTCGGTGGGCTGCAGCCATATCCCCCCTGCTGTGGATGGGCAGTGGGCACAGACTCAGGGTGCACACTGGGACATGCAGGATTGCATTTCTTCTCAAGTCACTTAAAGCCACAATGTGTTTCAGCCTCCTCCTGTGCAGAGGCCCTGGCAGAAGCGTGCCCAGCTCCAGCAGGCAGCACAGACTACCCAGTCAGGATCTGGCCCAGCAAAGGCTCAGCACAAACAGTGCTGGGAAGGAGCAGGAGTGCCCCTTGTTTTGATTATTTCAGCCTTAATTAGACACATAGTGGAGGCTTGGAGCCAAGTTTCAGATTCCAGCTTCCCTGAGGCTCAGGAGCACCAGGGTCTGGGGTTTGGTTTCAGAGCCAGAGGCGGTTTAATTCTCATCATTAACAACACGGGGAGGGATTTTACTGTGGCCCAGACTAATCTCTGCTGTAATTAGCTGTGAACAGGGAGGACACACAGACCTCTGGCTCTGAACACAACTGACCTGCAAATGTCAAACATCTCCATGTCCCACGGTCTGCTCTTGACATTAGGGTCGAGTTGGAAGCAAGGGCATGGGGATTGCTCCCAGGGACCCCAGCCCTCGCTCTTCACATGCAGAGCCACAGTGGTGACTTCCACCACAGAGCCCATCCCCAGCTTGATGATGACACCATGAGCAGCAAGAGGGCTCTGAGCTTTGTGCATTGGTCACCATTAGCTCTGCTTCACACATAGGGAGACCAAGCACCAAGGGTAAAGTCATTTGCCTGAGCCCAGACAATGAGTCAAAGGCAAAATTAAGACACTGTAGCCAAACCCTATTTGATAGACAAATCCTACATCCAGAGCAGGCACTGCATTGTGTTAAGGGTTAAAAGCAATACCAGAGAGGGATGCAATGGGACAAGGGGAAAAAGTCCCTGTGGGAAGGCAAAGCACAGTCTGAAGGATGGATGCAGCCCAGCTCTTTGCAGACAACTATTTCCACTGAAGCTCCAAGACAGGGGTGAAGAAGTGATGAAACTCCCCCTGAGCTGCTCCTGCAGGATGAGGGCAGCACAGCCCTGGAGGCCATGCTCATGGGCAAATGTCATCAGGAGCTAGAGCAGGGCTGGGCACCTGGTGCTGGCAGCTTTCCCCAGGCTGGGCACAGTGCAGCCTGCTGCCCTCCTGCTGCCTGGGCAGCCTCTGCCAGCCCGTGCTCTCTGTGCAGCCCCAAATCCCCGCTGCAGCAGCACGGTGAGCTCCTCCTGAGGCGGCTGCAGTTGCCTTGCCCTGCCCTTGCCACGCTCCACTCTGCAATAGGCTCCTCTGTCTCCAAGGGCACAGGAAGGACACAGGGACGTGCAGCAGAGATGTGAGGGGTGTTGGGGCAGCTGCAGACAAAGGGGCTGCTCCTGGGAGAGCCTGTAGGAGCAGGTGGGCAAGTGAGGCTCAAAAAATGCCCTGCTGCAGCCTGCACCGGCCCGTGGGACCGCTGGGCACAGCTCCCTTGCCATCAGTGACCGTGCAGCCCTGGGCCTCAGCTTCCCCACGCTGGGCACGGTGGGTACTGCAGATAGCAAAGCTGAGGGTCCCGACAGATTCCCTACCCACCAAACAAAGGGCAAAGAGACAGCTCTGACACAGGGAGGAGCACAACCCAGTGACTTCTCTGCCAGGGCAGAGAAGCTGCTGCTATCTGCTGCTGCTGCTATCAGAGCTGCTCGCTGGGCTTTCCATCTAAAACCCCATCTAAGGCAGCCCTGGGCAGCTCCAGCAGCACCAGCACGGCCCAGCGAGCAGAGCAAACACCTCGCACAGCCTGAGGCCGAGGGACTCAGCGCTGCAGCGGCTCTGCCCAGAGCCCACCACGCTGATGTTTGCCAAGTGCTGTTTACAGAGGCAAGTGCTTGGCTCCCTCTGCAGCTCTGCTCCACTTCAGGAGGATGGGCTTGCAAATAATTCATGTTAACCGGCTCACAGCTCCTGTTAACTGCTTTTGTGCATCTTAAAGCTTCCTCCTAGAGCCAGACGATGCACATAGGGAGGATGAAGGGAAGAAGCACTCTCCCAGAGTTCCTGCCATGACCTAAAGCACCATGGTACAACAACAGCACAGGCATGTGCTGAGCTCTTTGATGCAGGGTGAGCAGGGCACGTTGTTCAGGCTGTGGCAGCTGAACAACGGGCAGCAAGGCAGGGCCAAAACTGGCTGCAGGGATGGGCAGCCAGCTGCAGGTGGTGGGTGCTGGTGGTCCAGCTCATGCTGCAGCCCATGGCACTGTGAGCCTGTGTCTGGCACCAAGGTCACAGCAGGGAGGGCACCTGCACACAACAGTGCCCAGACAGCCCTGAGACACCCTCAATGTATTGCAACACACGTGAGGTGGCTGAGAATCACAAGTCTGTATCGAGTGCCATGGTGATAAAACCTGCCCAAGAGGAAATGCCACCAGGCACCTTTAACACCTGCTGCTGGGCTCTGCCCTGTGGGCTCACACCCCACACACCCGACCTCGTAACACACTTAAACTGGTGTGCTTGGCAGCCCTGCCTGCAGCCAGTGCCACCCAGAATGGGGAATGGGGAATGGGGAAGAGCAGAGTGCTAGCACAAGGGTACTGCTCCCCAAACACCCCCTCTCCAGGGACAGGAGCCTGTAACAGCCTTGCTGGCAAACCTGGCAGGAGCCTGCCAGGACGCAGTGCTGAGGCCAGGCTGCTAACTGCTGTCAGAAGCCATCAGCAGGAGGGCAATGGTGCCCATCACCCCAAGGTGCTGGTGGCACCTGCTACCTGCCAGCCGCATCCTGCTCCTCCCACAGCACCGAGCCCTCCCAGCAATTAGCAATTCCAAACTACCAAACATTGTCCCGGTGGGATAATAAACTCCAACATCTGTCAGGAGAGCTAGTGCCTATCAAATTGCCAAGAGAAACGTTTTTTCCTTCTCATTCAATTCACAGCTAAATTGAAAACAACCCCAGAAAGTATCCAGTGGCACTGGCTCACCATCCATCTCTGGGAGCGTGCAAGCTGTTCCCCATTGCAGGAAAAGCATCCTGGCCATACAGTGATCACTCACTCAAATTAACAAATCATTTTATTTAGCTATGAAAAGAAGCTGTAATTGACTAATGGTACACTCCCATATGGCACTGTACACTGGAGAAGTGAAATACTCAGTGCAATCACCCTCTTGGAGCACACACTTGTTGCAGCTCCAGGAGAGGAGCGAGCCAGGGGAATTGGCTGCAGGGGGCTGGGCTGCAAGTTCAGGGAACCATGTGTGCCCAGCCCTCTGCACCACAACCACTGCCAAAACACAGAGGAAGGGGATGGTTTCCTGCCCTTCCACACCCAGCAGCAAGACTGCCCAGGACAAGCTGCAGCACCATAGAGGGGACCCTTAATACAGCACTGTGCCAGGGGAGAAAGAAGGCAGGCATATAACCAGGGATGCCAAAACTCACAGGTGAGAATGAAGTGGGTCTTTGTCATGTCTGCAGGTGCTGCTCCAGCAGGGATTGGCACAGGAGCCACAGGATGGTCCCTGCCCTGTCCCATGCAGGATCATGCTGGATGCAAACGGCTTGCAGCCACTTAAATCCTGACCTTGCTGCCTAAGGGGCATTTCAACACACAATGTAGAAATTGTGGTGGGGGAATGAGCTCCTGTCTGCTCTAAAACCAAACCTTCCTTCTGACAGCAACCTGGGAATTGTCTGCTTGAGCAAGTGATGGAGTGAATCACCTCAACAACACTGACAGAGATGGACAACGCTCCCACTTCATCTGAGTTAGAATAACACGGTCTCAGCAATGCTTCCTGAAAACAAGTCAGCGTGTGACAGTTCCTAACCTGCTTCCCACTTCACCAGCAAAACCCACCGAGATCAGCAAAGAGACCATCCCCCTGTACCCAGCACTGGTGAGGCTGCACCTTGAATACTGGAGAACAGTGTTGGGTACCTCACTACAAGAAAGACACTGAGGGGCTGGAGCGTGTCCAGAGATGGGCAATGAAGCTGGGGAAGGGTCTGGAGCACAAGTCTGATGGGGAGTGACTGGGGGAGCTGGGGCTGTTTAGTCTGGAGAAGAGGAGGCTGAGGGGTCACTACAACTACCTGAAAGGAGACTGTAGTGAGGTAAGGGTCAGACTTTTCTCCCCGCTAATGAGTGATGGGACAAAGCTGCCCAGGGCTGTCAGCCCCTGTGCCAGGCTGCCCAGGCTGGGGGAGTCCCCAGCCCTGGAGCTATTGCAAAGCTGTGGAGCTGAGGTGCTGAGGGCCATGGGTTAGTGCTGGGCTTGGCAGGGTGAGGTCAATGGTTGGATTCAGTGATTTGAAAGGTCTTTTCCAACCAAAACGATTCTGTGATCCTATGACTCTATATCAAAGTGAAGTGGTGAAGCAGAGTGCTCTAACAGCCCCCTCAGCAACTGCCCCAGAACAGCCCAGCGTCCTGATGAGCTGCAGGGTGGCTGCTGCTGGTCCACCGAGGATGGATGCTCTGGAGCAGTATGTGCCAGGGTGCTGTGGCACGGGGACAGGACCGGTGGCCCCAGTGCTCCCAACATGTGCCACGATGGCCAGTGTCAGGCTGGCCTTTTGACAACAGCAATGCAAATCTTATTGCCACATCAATGTCATTTGCTTTGTAAAGCTTGTTGTATCTGAATGCTCCAGTTAATGGACAGAGACAAAGGAAAGTTCTGGTCTCTCTGTCACATCTGGTAAGATTTGGAGAAGTTGTTTCTCCTCAAAATTGCTGCTCAGGATCCATTTCCCATCTACACACATCAACCCTTGTGGTACACCGGGGTGTACAGTGCCTGAGTCCCCACTGCCACTGCAGCCCCCAAGGCTCCACTCCCCTGGGCATGTGCAGTGTTCACAGTACAGGGAACAAATAGCTGCCAAACCCCCAAATGCAATAATTCCTGCAGGATTCTCCAGGACAAGGAGGCATCTCACCTTCCTGCTCTGTAACACACCGAAAGCCACAACTATCCTTACAGCTCAAACGTAGCACAACACTCCCATCCAGAATCCTCCAAACTGATCTGAGAGATGGCTTGCTGACAATATGGCTGAATTAGAAACAAATAGCAAAGAGGAGCTGATTGAGAGCCGTTCACCTTTATGCATGCTGTCAGCAGCGGTTCTGCCAACCACGCACAATGCCGGCTGAGATTTCCCTCCTTCCCCAAAACGGCCAAATCGTTCTGACTGCGCGGTCGGAAGCATTTTGTCAGTGGCTGAGAGCTGCCTCTGGTGCCTGCCAGCACAGCCAGCCCCAGGACGAGGGCGGGTGGCACAGCCTGGCCTGACCCTGCAGCTCCACAGCCCCGGGGATGGGGTTGGGCAGAGTGGGCAGGAGGTGCTGGCTGCACCCCTCTGATGCACAGGGACAGTCCAAACAGAGCAAGGATGCAAGAAAGGGAATTCTTTTTGAGCCTCTGGAGTGAAGGGAGGAGAAAATCACAGGCCAGTGAGGTCAGAGAGGTCTGAAATAAGCTGCAATGTCTTGCTGCCCTCCAGCACAAGCCTTGTCTGGGTCTGGCACTCCCCGGTGCCAGGACACAGCCCACAGGAGATGAGGATTTGCCTGATGGTGAAAAGCACCCCAGACACTCTTATTTGACACAGGCAACAGGAGAGCAGGGAAAGGTGGGAGGGGGCAAGTGCTTGGGGTTGGCTCTGTTTCCTCCTTTAAAATCCAGACAAGCTCAAGAAAGCATGTTGTGCATAAAGCAAAAGGGATGGAGACGTGTAGCTGAGCTGCCCTTCCCACACCCTCCGTGCCAAACGGCTCCCAAGTCCCAGCCACAGCCCCTTCACCAAGCCTTTCTCCCTTACCCCCTGCCCAGTCACAGTGCCTGTGGGCAGAGATATGACACCCTTGTTCCCAAGGCAGACCATTTTAAGCTCAGCAGGTATGACAGCTCTCATGGTCTAGGCCTTGCTCAGACTCACAGCAGTCTTGAGAGCTGCAGGATCCAGTGTGCCTGGCATGCCATGGTACTTGCTGTTCCCTTACATAAGCACTGGGGCAAGGCTGCAGTTTTGCAAGGGCTGCTTCTCCTGAGGCATGAAAGCACAGGGAAGCTTGCCATCAGTGTGGCCAGGCATCTTGGGGAGTCAGGTGGCATTTTGACACCTTTGCAATAAGTAAGGCAGCAGGATGATTTCCTGGAAATGATACTGGATTTCCTTGCCTCTCCTTCTTCAGCTCTGCCACTGCTGGAGTGGCTGTTCTGTGGGGCTGAGAGTCTCCAGTAACACCAACTCAAGACAGCCTCCCCTGGGATGAGCTTCCAGGGGGAGGTTTCTGTATGTTCACCTCCAGCAGCAAGGACAGGTTCAGCACAGTTGCACCTCTGCTGATGTGATCTAGCTCACAGCAGGCCAGAAAGGCCAAACAGAAAACAAATGGAAGCAAAAACTCCAGCAGAACAATCCTGCGAGAGACCAGCATGATCTTGAAACCAGTCACATTGCCATTGGGTTCATCTATGTGGTGCTCTCCAGCTCAAAGAGAAGGTAGAGGCTTGGGGCAGGAATTAATGGGTGAATTTCCCTGGTCCATGCTAGGCAGGAGGTCAGAGCTGATGGCTGCAACTGTCCCTCCTGGCCTTCATGTCTGTGAACCTCAGAGAACCATGAAAGAGGGAGAAGCTGTTCCCTGAGTGCTGGTCCTCAAGGTTAAAGAGAAACGGAGGGGTGCTGAGCAGAGACAGCTTAGGGACACCGAGGGAGCTGCCAGTTGGTTTTTGCAGTGAGGCTGTACACCAGCAGGGCATGGGCAGGATAGGGAGGAAAAGAAATCATAAAGGAAACACACAGCTTTGTCCAGCCCTGGGATTCTGAGCGTTCAGAGCAAAGCTGTGAGCACATCCCTATGGGCAACCTGCAGCCCCAGTCCAGGGGCTGCACTGGGATGCTCTGCACACCCCTGCCTGTGCTTTGGCACAACAGCTGCCTCTCTCCAGTGCTCGCTCGCCTAGAAACCCTGGAGATTAATGACCAGAAGAAGGAGCCTATCTGGGAGATAAAAGCATTATGTTAAAAGCATGACAGCAATTACGTTAGTATTAGTCACAAAACACTGCACACTTAGAGAGATTTTAAGTTGCCTCCTTGTTTATTTGCTTTGCTTTCCTCCTCCCTGCTCAGCTTTGGTCTTCCTGTGCTCCCTGGAATGGCAGCAGCACTGCATCAGCAGTGACAACCTGGCTGAGCACTGAGGAGGGTGTCAGAGTCAAGGAACACCAACAGAAGATGCTAATAGGGCATTTGTCATTCTCCACCTCTCTCTGTGACTATCCAGCTCCTTCATGTGATGGTACCAGCCCAACACACCTTCACAAAGCCAGGAAAACAAGAACATAAATGACCTTCTTTCCCCTGAGATGCAGCCTGTGCCTTCCAGCTTTACAGGGATGCTGTGTGCTGCTGTGATGACATACAGAGCTCCATCTTCCACCTACAGCTCCTTGAGTGATGCCTCCTGCCCTGAGAGTGCTCAATGTCCTCCACACCCCTGCTCTCCCACGATTCTAACCCTCAGACCTGTCTGATACCAGAATCTTAGGGTTACCAGCCATCCTCACCCCAGCGGGACTCAAACCATGCCAGCATGATGCCACACTGCTGGCCCAGCTGTGCATTAGCCTCTCCCAGCTCTCCAGTGCTCAGTTCCTCTGCACTCAGGCTGCCAACCCTCAGAGCAGGCTGAAGCCACTTCCCTCAGCCCAGTGCCATCTCCCCTAGCACAGCCTCCTGACCTCCAGTATCCTGTGGTGCAGATTTAGCTCATCACTGGCAGTCCCAGCCACACTCTCAATGGTATTTTTGTCTGATTACTTCTGGAAGCTTTTTAAACTCATCTGGCAGCCAGTTCTACCATTCTCCTTCCTCCTGCCATAGAGGAGCTGCTGTGTGTTTACGTTGCTCCTGCCATCTATTGATTTAATTTGATGCCCCAGCAGCTGATTAGCAGAAACAAAGACTCATTCCCTAGTGACCTCACAGTGCCCACTCCTGCCTGCACAACCCTTGGCTGTGCTCCCCTGGCTGCCCCTCCACAGCTTCTGAGCATCGCTTATGTTGCCCAACCTCAAAGGGATGTCCATCACCCTTCTTACCCTGCTCTGGCTCCCCTCTCCTCTTTGCAGCAGGGAATCGTTGCTGCACACAGTATTTATTTCCCCTGCAGACACACAGATTTCTGCTCCTCAGCAGCACCAGCCAGCTCAGAGCCTGCCACTGCTTACAGGCTGTGCTTCCTCACGTGCATCCCTCAGCCTGCCACCACTCACCCGCTGTTTCACTGAGCACCTGCTCATTACCTGACATCCTTTGTAACTCTGCACTTGACTCATTCTCACCACCCAGGACAAGCCAGGAGCACCAGGCACCTTTGGCATGGTGTTCTCAGCCTCCTTCCCCAGGTGTATAAGACACTGAACAGCACTGGTCCTACAGGGAATTCAACAGCAGTGAGAAAACTTACTCCACATCTTTGAATCTCTCATTTACCCACTTATCCATCATCCCTCTTATTCCAAAGCAGGTCAATTCTTTAAAAGCTTTTGCTGAGGGACTGTAAGCTAGTGCTCTCAACAACCCAAGCAGGAGTACTTCAACCAGAGTATCCATCTCCCCTACAGATCTTTGCTTACAGATGCCGTGTGAACCCTCTTTGCTGTACCCCACCTGCACGTGTATCTGCTGACCTGTCTGTCTGAAAGTGTCCTGCACAGTGGATGAGGACATTGCTCTCCTGGTGTCCCCAACCCTGGTCCAAGCCAAAGACACCTCCATCACAGACACACCTTACCAGTGACGCAGGGAATTCAGAACAGAAAGGGAGACAGACCCAGAGTCTCCAATAACGATGTTTTGCCACCATGCTGCAAGCATGAGCCTCCCCTAATCCTGCAAACAACCCCAGCTGAGAGCAATGGGGAGGGGGGTGGTGGGGGTGTGTGAGACAGCAATGAAATGGGAGCACTCACCATCCCATCCCATCCCATCCCATCCCATCCCATCCCATCCCATCCCATCCCATCCCATCCCATCCCTGCCCTGCCCTGCCCTGCCCTGCCCTGCCCTGCCCTGCAGCAGGTAGGAGCTGCCTGTATCTGTGCCAGGTTTTGCTGCCTGCACGTTTGCTTGCTGTTAGTGATCTCCAAGGTGACGGTGACTTTAAGTGAAAGCAGCCATTGGGTCTCTTTGCAGACCCAGATGTCAGGGCAGAAAGCAGGTACTCTGTGGGAGTCAGCCCCGAATGCCTGTGAACAAGCTGCTGGGCTCATTTCGCTGCTCACTCTTCTATGCCAGTTAATTACCAGATTGTCAGGAACACTGATGCATGCTCCACTTGTGGCAATTCAATTGTCCTCTCTCCTCCTTTATGCCTTATCAATATATATGCAGCTATATCTCCCTGAAATCTCACAGAGGTGCAAAAAGCTGCCTACAGGAGATGGCTTTTGCTCCCAGCGTGCCACACAGGCAAACGGTGCAGCTGAAAGGCCACTGTTGGTCAGAGCCACTGCAGAGCAATGCTCGTATCTTTGGGGGCTGTTGCAGGGACATGAGACAAGATGGAGAAATGCACTTCAGGGAAAGCAGAGGGAGCAGGAGGAAAGCTGAAGGCAAAGAGCAAAAGAGCTTGATGAGAGGGTATTTTCAAGCAGAGAAGTCAATTTGCAAAGACAGAAGAGAGAAAAATGCCTTTGCAGCAGCCTGACAGGACAGGGACTCTGAGGGCGATGGCTTGGAGACATGGGAGAAGCATGGCAAGGGCATGGAGGGGAAATGTCCAACACAGGCATGTCAGGCAGGTGACATGGGGCACAGACAAGCAGGCAGTGCCTGCAAAGATAAACCATGGTAAAAACATGTGGTGGTGAAAACCACCTATGACCAGAGGTTGTGACCATGTTGCAGAGAGGGAAGGAGGCGGCAGAAACAACAAGAACAGTGAGAGGTGTGAGGAAACCAGCAACACAACCAATTGCATGAACACTGGAGAAGGCAGAGCAAGCTGCTTTAGAGGCAGAAGGACTACCAGTCACACCTGGAGCTGTAACCATTGCTCACACAGCCCTGGGGAAGAGGTGGTGGCCTGAGCAGTGCCAGGCATCAGGTCCCCAAGGGCTCCAGCCCTCAGAGGAGACCTGGGGCTCAGCAGCACGGCAACACAAATCCCAGCTGCTGGTTTGGCAAAGTCCTAGATTTCTACAGCTGCAAAGATGATCAAGGTGTGCTATAAAGACACCTCTCCATAAACCCACACATCTCGCATGTATCACTAACACCTGTGGCCTGGTGTGAGTGTCCTTTGTTATCACATCATCAGAGAGATCAGCGCTCCATCAGCATTGCCCTGAGCCAGCACAGTGTGAGGGCAGGGTCAGTACATGGACTTCACTGGAGTTCAGGGCAGAGTGTGAGAAATCAACACATCTGATGTGTTTTCAGGGCGACTCTTGGGCTGCAGGGAAATTTCACAGCTCTCCACAAAGAGCTCGGTGTTTCTGAAGTGCAGAGTCACTGATCGTGGCGTCATGGTTTGCAGCATGCCCAGTGCATCCCATAAGAGAGTAAAACCAGAGCTCCTCGTTCTGCATCATTCTTCCCAGGACTCAACCGCCTGGGAAGTCTTTACATGAATTACATATGAAACAGGAGCAAAAAGTCACCTCAGAAACATTCTTAATTTATGAACTGTCAGACAAAAACATCTCAGAATTATAAGATAAGGGGGGTTTAGGAGATAAAGGGCTCTGCATCTGACACCCTCTGCAGCCTGCAAGTATCCATGTGATTCCTTTCTGGAATACAGATTTTCCCACTGTGCCAGACCGTGGGAGCGACGGGTTGGGAGGTGCAGACAGATGTGCTCCATGCCAGAAGACAGATGTGCTCCCAGACAGAAGTATGGCAAGAGTTTAGAACTGCAGCACTTATTTAAAAGGCAGCAATGCATTATCTCTTCAGGGGAAAAAAAATTAAATAGTTTAAGAAAACAGGATGATTAATTAAACTTGCTGTTTCTAGAAAGGACTTGCCAGAGCAGATGTGTGCTGGTCCTTCCCTGGGGATGGTTTACAGAAGCAGAGCCCTGTGGCTCTTCATTCCCCAAAGCTTTGTGTTATTACTGACAAAGACAATGGCTTTTTAATTTCTAGTTGTTGGTTAGCAGGTGGCCCTGTGTGGAAGGGCCCTGTGCCACCTTGCAGAGATGCCTGCCCAGGGACGGGCTCGGGGGCCCAGGCTGCTGCTGCCCGTCTCTAGCACTGGGTCAGCAGCCATCTTCATTTCAAGTGAGAGTAGCACAGGAATTTCTTGGTTCCAGTAGAAGAAAGGCTCTATGTGGAGCAGGAGAAGTTCAAAAGGTGTTTCAGGGAGGAACAATCCCTCTCCTGGGATTAGGGGGGGAAGGCAGCACTGGCTGGCACTCAGCCCCATGCTGGAGAAGAAGGTCAGTGTGGAACAGCTCTGCTCTACATCCTCGCTGCACAGCCGTATAAGGAAACAACATCAGAGCTTAAATGAGCAGCAACCACAGTGAGAACAAAACCAGCCAGCTGAAAAATCTATTAAAAACCCCAAAACAAGGCAAAAGCCTTTCCTGCTGGAGGCCACCCCTCCTGGCCTCCCGTGGTGACAGGTACGTGGCCCGTCGGAGGTGGCACATGCGGCAGCATTTACAAACCAATACTGTACAAATTGTCACTTAAGTGGGATTACTGCTGCCTCCTCCAGCAGCTTTGTCGCTCCCCTCTCTCCCTCACCCTCCCTCTGCTCCAAAAGTGAGGGGGGAGAATGACAGATGCAATATTTTACAAAATGAGATAATTATACAGCAGCCACATGGGGAGATTAGATTAGCAAGAGATTTCCATGCAAGGATATTTAATAAGAACGAGACGCAGGTACACGGGAACGCAGACAGCAAAAGGTCATCATCATCATCATCACGTCGAGATTATGAAACAAAACGCTTATGACCTACACGGGCTTTTGATGCTCGCTGCGGTGATTCTATTGTTATTGCAACACAAATAGGATTATTCTGAGCAGGAGATGTAGAGCTGCACACAGCCAAGAAGAATTAAAAACTAACACTACAGTGACTACAGCAAAGTAATTCACACCCAGGGCAGAAACTCTGTCGTACTTCCAGCCCGCCATACCGCCCTGGAAGACTCGCAGGCTGTGTTGCTGTGCCAAATGCAATAGTGAACAGCTTGAGATCAAAGCCCTGATTGCTGGTAGTAAAGCAGTACAACCCCTTTGCTGCAGCAGGACACGGGTAGCAGGACACTTCTTAATCTCTGCTGGGACACCCCGCTCAGTGTCGGGCCAGAGCATCCCCACGAGGACTCGTGTTACAGCGCCAGCGCAGCGAGTGTTAGCGCAGGCAAGGCCTTCATTTGTCAACAGCCCGGCCTTTGTTCGACTAATGCAAATCCATCTTCACGGATTACCATCTTATGTCTGTTGAAAAATTCCCTCCATGTTATCTTAAGTGTGCGGGGGGAGCAGGGAGGGGGCCGGACGAGTCCCTCCCGGCAGCGTGGCGGAGCTGACATGACAGCAGAGCTGCTCAGAGGGATCTGATACACACACACTGAGATATCACACAGATGAAGCGATAATTTCACAGCGATTAAGCCACACTCTGCAGGGGCCTTCATTAAAGTCTGCTGGGGAGAGGAAGCAAGCCTTCTTTAGTTTATTTTTTCTTAAGACAGCAGACATTAACTCTCCAAGCATGTTCCTAGAGTTATTTTAAAGAGGGACCTTCCCCACTGGAACGTCTCGTCCCCTTTGCCAGTCTCTAGCTGTCATCAGACTGCAAACCCCTTGTCTGTCATGGATGCAGAGCTGTGATCTGGTTAAGCCTGCACCTGAGATGCTGAACCTCAGATCGAGATGCAGGACTCAGACCAGCTGATTCCATTCTCTCTGTTCTAGGTCCCCAGGCACGAAACCTAATTATCTGGCTGCAGCTCAAAGTTTTACTTTTGCTGCCCACACTGGACTGTCCTGGATATTAAAGACTAATTCTCAGTAGCTGCTTAAAACCAGGCAGAACTAACTGCCCTGTGCGAGGCTGCTGCTCACCAGTGCTGTCTCAGCAAGCTTCACCCTGGGAAAATGTCATTGTTTGATTGACACTGCAGAAACACCCATTGCAACATGTTTTAAACAAAAACATCTGCACTTACTTGTACAGCACAAGCTACAGAGACCAGGCCCCCTCCCATTATTGAGAGGCAGGGCTGGCCCTGCCACTGGGGCACCCGTGTCCAGGTCCCTCAGCACAGCAGCAAACACAGGACCTGGAGGGACAGCCCGCAGCTTGCACACCAGCTCACGACCAGGGCAATGAGCTCCTCCTGATACATTCAACAGCTCTGCACAGGACCAAACAAACAGCTCGGTGCTGTGCCCCAGGGAGGCTGGAGCTGGACAAGCGGGGCAGGTCCCAGACCTGGGCACGGTGATGGCTACTGCCTCACTTGTGTCTGTGGAACACAGGATAAACCCTCCTCTGGAGGCACAGAGGGACAAGGGACAGTGGCCTTCCTGCCTGGGGGGAGATGGCGAGGTCAGAGCTGACCCCAGAAATCACGTGTCCCGATGAGCTCCCAGAGGAATGATGGTGGTGCACACATCTCCATGCCAGCACAGCATGACAGCCTTGGGCTTTCCCATGTCCCCATCCAGAGGCCGAGTGGTCTGGCGTTAAGTGCATCCCAGCAGCACGTCAGCAGAACACAGACCGGCATTCAGCCCATGAAATCCAACTCATCTTCTCTTCCCAGGGCAGGGACAGACATGTTTCACATGCAGACACTACCTCCTCTGCATCAACTCATCCTTCAGCGTGGCTGGCAGCAGGAAAGCCACCAGAGAAGGTGGGGAGCTCCGAGCAGGCAGGAGGAATACGAGATCTTCCAATTACAACCCAAGAAATTAGAGACCCAAATACAAAGACACGGTTAAACGCAGGCACGTTCATCTTCTACAAGACAAATTGCTTCCAATAATCTGGAATTATTTCTCTTGGGCTTTTTAAAGACTTCTCAAATATATTAGGACAGCCAGGAGCACAGATGAACTATTTAGCTTCCTTGATAGGAAAATATTCTCTTCACACAGTCAGTATGACTTACGAGAAACCCAGTGGGGAAATCTGCGCCATCTTCACACACAGATGCACAGAAATGATTAATCTAAAGTTAACTATGATTTATTGCCCCATTCCAGGCAAAGGGCCTCGGAACTAGATAACGCTGCTGTGTCTGAAGCTAACTCACGGAGTGAAACAGTCTCCTAAAAATGACTGCACCTTCCTCACCGGGCCTGCCTGACACGGTACTAAACCCCGGCAAGACGGCCTCTTCATTAAAATGATGGGGCTTGGGAGTCCAGGACTTCACTCTTTTCTCTGCCCTTGTCCCCCTGGGTGACTGATCTAATCCCCTGGGACATTGTTCCCTCTCGGTGACATGGGGAAACCAACCCTCCTGTCTCCAGTGCTCCCGTGCCTTGTCTACTGTGGGATCTGCACTTACATAATTCATTTCAGGTGGGGCTTTGTCTTCTATACCTCATCACAACTTTATGGCTATGCTTTCAAATTTCATCTCTCTTTTTTCCTTCTTCTTTTTAAGGCTGAAATTTGGGATTTGTTTAGTTTCAGCTGAACGTCTCAATACACCATTCAAACCCCAAACTGCATGGTTCAGCCGCACAGCAACAGTTTGACAAAGGTTTTTGGAGAGGTTATGTCACAGTGTGATTTGGATCCTGTTTTTAGGCACAGGAGAAGAGCTGATGAGGCTGGAGGACAGCTGTCCTCCTCCGGCAGCAGCGCTGGCTACGGATCCCCCTGCTCCAGCAAGCGCTCAGGCTCCAGTCGCACAGGCCTGTCACACTCTGCCAGTGCTGAAATAAATGAGGAGGACCTGGGGCTGTGGGGTAATGAATGCACAGCTGGCACACCAAGATTCCGTGGGTCACCATTCTGTTTAAGCTCTATACAATTATTTTAATTACTACCTGGATCTCTATTTCAATTGGCCGCCCGAGGGCAGGTATTTATCTGCACGCAGTGATGCAGGACAGCATCGCCGTGAGCACGTGCAAAAAGCTAACACACACTCCTCCCTCTATCAGGGATGTAGACTTTGCTTTGGCTGAAGAAGTCGCTGGGAGGTTTTCTGTGAGCCACCAGTACCTTCTCCCAGCTTGCCAGGCACCTTGGGCAGCAAGAGCTGGAGCCATGAGGCTTAACCTGAGTCCTTCTAATCAATAAGCTGTCATCCCCGAATCCAGCAGCAAGAACTAATCACAGCCTGTCGTCTACACCACAGCAAACCCCCCTGTAGCTTAAAACACCAAGGATTCTTCCTTGCAAGCTCCCGAAGGGGAAGAGGTTGACAAGCGCGGGGTTTTGTTATTAATGGTTGTGGTGAAACACTCGCCCGTTTGCGGGAGCGCTTTGATACTCTCACCAGATGAATGCCAGCCAGCAAAATGATTAAAAATGCTAAGGCTGGCAAAACGTAGGAAGCTTTGAAGAGCGTGATCAGAACAGCTTCCACCGCCCCGACACCGCCTCGGGCTCTGCAAATCCATTTCTCCCTACAATTGTGTTGAAGGACTAGTTTATCTCCCTTGTTAAATAACCTGTATCAAAACGATCAGAGGGAGCTTTTTTTGAAGTTCCTGGTGACCCAGTTCAAAGCAACAACGTGAAATTTATTCGTCCAAGCCAGGCACACGATGCAGGGAGACAACACTCCTTGACTGCACGGGGGCCTTTAAATATCCTTATGCAAACCACAGCCAGGCTCTCGTTAATGCCAACACGACCTGAAAATAATGTTAAATACCAAAGGGAAAGGGGAATTCAATTACTCTCATTCGATGCAGAGCGGGAGAGTGCCCTTTAGCAGTGCAGTGGTTTATGAACTGCAAGGAGCGGAGAGGCGATGGGGATGGCAGAGGGACTGCATCTCGCTGAGCTGGGCACAGCTGCCCAAGGGCCCAAGTGTGCCACAGGGACCCTGCGGCTGGGATTCGCTCCGGTCCTGTGCCGCACGGGTGCCAGATAATCATCTGCAGCTTCTGAAGACAGAGAGCCTAGGAGCCATCCTGCATCGCTCTGCCCAGCTCATCGGGAGGCTTTGCTCCTCTTGCAGAGACGCAAGCTGCGTTTGGAGCCCTCCATCCCCCAAATCCCCTGGGGTTAATGGGAGCTGGGAGCGTGCGGCGAGGAGGGTTCATGCTCCCGAATGATTCCCTGTCAGTAATAGCGGGTGTGCGTTAAGCCTCCCCCAGCATCCCTCCGAGGGTTCATGGGGTGGAATTACAGCCGTCACTGAACTGTCAGTGATGCCAAAGAGCCGTCAGAGCTGAGCCGAGCACCGTGCTCCCTCGCTTCCAGAGCTGCTCTCCCCGAGTGGGCTGTGGCCAGAGCTGGGGCCACGGCTGCCTGTCCCAATGGTGCTATTATGAAGATGAGAAACCGTGATCTAATGGAGGGCATGGTGATGCTAACCCCTGCCAAATGCAGCCCTGGCACTAGGAGAGGAAAGCCTGACTCGCAGGCTCATAGAGTGCCACGTGCCTGTAACCAAGGACACTACCATAGGCTGCGCTCAGGTACTGGACACAGATGTCTGAAGGGTTTCTAAGACCTCTGAAGCCAGCAATGCTGAGACCTCCCTGCGTCCCCAGTGTGGCTGGTGAAGACAGGCTGCTGTCCCCAAAACCCACATGGTCCCTTGAGCTCTGCAGGTGCCTCTGAGTGAAAGCTGAACCCTGGTGCTACTCAAAGCAAAGAGGATCTATAAAAGAGTAAGATCAGAGCTTTCTCTTTCAGCAGCTGGAGCTTGCTGTGAGCCAGGGCTTGGGCTGGTCCATGGGTGAGTGACATGGGAACCCATCCCCTCCCGTCAGGTCCACAGCCGCTAACAAGGCTGTTCAGTAGAAGTTCTGTCTCAGAGTATCTCAAAAGCACAGTAACTGGTATCAAATCCTTACACAGCATCCATTAACCTCCACGAGCAGTAGAGGAACAGACTCTTCCTGCAGCCTTTATTACAGACCACATCTGATATCCTCTACACTGATACGCTCCCTGCAAACCATCCTACTTAGTTCAGGGGGATAAGTCAAAGGTACTGGCCCTTCATCTGCCTTTTAAGACAGCTTTGTTTGCTTTTCAAGGCAGATATTCTGCAGCAGCACAATACAATCAGGACAAGCAGCGGAGGAATGGCACCAGAGCCGTAACCGCTTGCGATAAGAGACAAGTGTGCAGCACGACGAACATCTCTTTCCCATTAAACCTTTCTGAATGACTCTCATTTCCAATCTTGATGCACCCTATGGAAAAATATGATAGGTTGTTCCTCATCTCTCTAATGTACTTTAAATAGATGATGCTCCAGATGGTATTGACATTGCTAAACAAATTGTGAAACCCACATGCCAAAAATACTGTGGGTAAACATACTAAACCACCCTGTGCAACAAAAGAGGCTAAAAGAACTGCAATCATCATCAACTTTAAATGCTACTCACATCGCAGAACAGGGACTGGGCTTCAATTTTTGTTACTTTTAACAAAAATAAGATAGTACAACACTAATCAGAGATGAGGCTCGTAACATGCTGCAGACAGGGTCCGGGGAAAGAGCTGCCAGCTGCAGAGCCTTCCACCTGTACATCGCTGGGCTGGGTGCAGCTCAGGTCAGCAAGGACAACATCAGCGACACTCGCTGTGCTTTGTGCCTGGCTGCAAAGCTGGTGGGAGTCAGCACAGCTCTTGGCAGAGAAAAGCATCCAAACAAATCCACTTCTGAATGCGGCTCATCCCTCTTGCCCCACTGATGCTTTCAGTATGACAGTTCGGGGTGGTATGGAGAGAAATGGGCTGTGGGGAGAAGCGGCGCAGGGCAGCGTGATCCTCCCCAGCATCAGCTCCCTTCTGAAAGCAGATCTTGTTCAGAAATCTGGTCAACTTTAGCATAAAGAAGGAAATTGAGTTTTGAACCAGAACAGCTGCTTGTAGTTAACTCAAGAAAAAGCCACAGTACACTCTTTGTGCTGTTAATGCTCGCAATAAAACCCTACTTGGAGTACAAGTGGCATTTGGAAAATTATTGAGAGGAATAGCACTTAGCAAAATCCTTGGGGAACTACCTCTGCAAAATCCTCTCCAATGGTGTTCAGACAGACAGGTAAAACAGCAGCCCTCTCTTTTGGCATTTCCAGGCACAGGTAGCACAAAAATAAAGCTCTGGGCAAAAACCGGTTGCTGCTAAATACCTTCTCTAGCAGAGGATCAGGGCTTGTTCTTGCATGAAGAACAACTCTGACCTCAGGAGCAGCTGCTATTAAGCAGCTGAGCCTTTTGGAAAGCAGCTCAGCTGTGTGAGCGTGCAGCGAGCGTCACACACAACCACGTGTGCACACACGGCTGGGCGCAGGAGGCGAGGGCTGCATGGCCACCCTCAGAGTGCCCTCCCAGCACGGCTCTCCAGCCTGAGCCTCAGCACAGTCTCTCTTATTAAAGAAGGAAAAAACAGGTAATGAACAAATGTTGCCAGCCTTCACCCTGATTCCTCTCCCCAAAAGCACCCATGACTCCTAAGTGAGCAACAGTGAGCATGCTGCAGTCACGACTGGAATGTGCCGGATAGACAGACACACATTTAATAACAAAAGCTGAGGTGGGCACCCAGAAATCGTTGTAGAAAAACCAAATCAAAGTGCTGAGGAGCAAAGAGACTGCAGGCTACTGGGAGGAAATCTGGGTGTAGCCAATCTGTGCTGCTGGGATGCTGACAATGACATGCACTACCTGCTCCTTTGGGATGCTGTGTGCTGCTTCTGAAACTGGGGAGGGGAACACTCAGCCTTCTGATTACCATATGAGTGGAGACAATGGGGCTAAGAGGCTACAACCACACCATTTCCCCATCACTAATGATGGCTGGCATCTTAAGGGACTGCTCCCAACCTTTGCACTAACGGTTTCAGCCCAGCAAGGGCACTAGGATGTAGCATGGCTTGGCTGGCATTTATTACTACTGTTACTATTCATTTGGTTTACCACAGCTGCAGAGAGAAGAGTGGAGGAGCTTCTAGAGCAGTTGCCTCGCTGTGTGTTGCAGTAGGATGGCTCAGGGATATTGGTACCCTCCTCCTATGCTGCACTAGGGGGACATTCAGGGGGCTGCTGGGCTTCCCCTGCAACAGGGATGAGTCGAATCTGGCAGCAGCTCCCTCCCAAAACAATGCTGTCACTCCTTCCCCTCATGAAAGCCAGCTGCTGCCTCAGACAGATGTCACTGCGTCAGTTATGCTTGAGTCATAGAGACCAGAACAATTAACGGCAGTTTATATCTCACTTTTAGTAACTCCAGGTTCCTCCCTTGAGGAGACTCAGAGGGGCCCGGGGCCTTGCAGGGGCTGCATCCCCCTGCCCCAGTGCAGTGCTGAAGGGCTGGTGCAGTGGAGTGCAGCTCTCCAGAGACTCACAGAAAGCAAAGAGAAGAGCTGTATAGGCCATGTCTCATCACGCTATCACACAGCAACAGCTCTGCTCCTGCAAGCATCTGGTCATGCCTATGAGCCTCTGATGAAAACTCCCTCCTGAACCGCTGCCAAAATGTCTCTGTCCCCAAGGTGGGTTACACACAGTTGATGAATCCAGTTGGTCTTTTATCCCACACTGACAGTTAACAGCAATAAAAGCAGCCCCCATGATTTCCTCCCCTTTGCCCTTCTGCCAAGTCAAGCCTGCTCTTCTCTGTGCCCTCACCACACAAAGTCAGGATGAAAGAGGGATGCTCTTTAACTAGCATCCCCGAATCTCAGCATCACACTGAGAGCCCTTGGTAACCAGCACAACAGCACATCCCTACAGCGTCACTCCCAATTCAAACGCTCTGGATTGTGCTCACGTCCATCCCTGAAATACCAACAGGCAAACACACTTTAATTGAGGGCAGACCACACGGTGTGTGCTTGCACTACAGAGCTTTCGTTCTGAGGAGAAGGGAGAGCCCAGGGGTGCAACCAGATGGGGGAAAGGGGGAGATGCCCGTGGGGAAGGGCTCATTACTGGCATGTCTGAGATAAGGTGGTGTTGAACAGGTGCCCACCTGGGTCTGAAGGGTCAGTCAGCTTCTGTCCAGGTGACAAGCTGAGCATGTTAAGGAAACCAACACATGAAAGGATTCTGCTATTGCAGAGAGAACCTGAACGCTTTAATCTTGGTGGCTGTGCAGCAGTTGGACTTGGCTGAACACGAGAGCAAGAGTGGGAATGGAAAAAGTACTTTGTGTAAAGCAACAGCCTGATGACCTTGAGGTGCAGAGAAAAGGTGTGGAAAGAAGCAGGAGACAGAGTTGGACCAGGACCTTTCTGACCACATGCTCTGCCAGGAGCACCTGTGTCACCGGGGAAGATTAGCAGCAGCAAGCCCAGTCTAGGAGACTGCATCTAGCACAGGGATAGTCAGGGCTGAGATCCCTGCTGCAGCCCTGAGCTCTAGATCTGTCCCAGGAGACCTGCTGGCCTCCATCAACAGTTTCTCCTCACTCTCACAACTGGATCCTCGGGCCCTTGTGCTCCACAGCTGCCCAGCATCCCCATAACCCTGGTCACGCTTTTGAGCCACACAGGTAAAAACAACACCACTAAAACCATTTCCCACCATCAGTTTAAAATCTGCTTCCTTCCCCTTTCACTGCCCAGCCTTTGCTCCTGTAGCAAATTAAATTCTTGTCAAAAACATTAATTAAATCCTCGTTAAAGAAATTCAATTCCCACACTGCCATTTCCTGTACATTTGTTTCTGTATTGCCCAGCTCACCCAGCAGCAGGTCTCAGCTCAGCTGATCCTTTCCCATCATCACTGCTCCTGTTTTCCTACCACATTCCTGCCCTGGGGCTGCCCATTTCCAGCCCAGTCCTGCCTGCCTCAGGGTGGAAGGTTAAAGAAGGGACTAGTTTTTTAAAAAAGGAGATATCCAAGAAATTAATAACCAGAGTGAGAAGACAACGAGAGTGGAGACAGACAGACTCAGTTTGGGACAGGAAGATTTCTCTTCCTCTCCTCCTCCTGTAGCTCACAGATAGCTGGGAGAGTCCTAAAGCATTAAAGTGAAGAAAGGAAAATATTTTCAGTCTGTCTGCTGTTCACTTGGTGCACAGCTGAGATTTTCCTAGAGACTTTTGGTCACCTGAGCAGTTCAGGACTTGGATTCACGTTGCCCAACAGGTCTCTACCTCAGTCTGAGAACCAGGCACCCTTGCAGCATCCTCAGTTGAATCACCAAACAGCTGAGGCATCAAAGTAACCAATAACTCCTAAAAATTCCCAGAGACAACTCCTAAAAATTCCCTTACAGGCAGCAAGCAGCCAGGCAGCTGCCAGCTGTGAGGATGGAGAGGCACTCTCTGACAGATCACATCCCAGCACGCACAGGCTTTAGCTGGGTGGGCAACCAACTCACTTCAACCTCCTGGGCTCACCACCTGCCAAACTGCTCCCACCTTGTCCCCAGAGCCAGGGAGCTTGTCCCACAGTGAGTTCCCATCATGTGCAGTGCCAGGGGACATCAGGCTCCCCACAGGCAGCTGAGGGAGAACGGGTAAGGCTATAAAAAGCTTGAGATTCCCATTATTTCCTCTCCCACAACAGCTCCTCCTGCGAGGCGCTGGCTGGGGTTCAGCAATCTGTCACGGCAACCAGCGGGCTGGAGAAGCTCCCTAATTGCCGCATGTTAACGGACACCCACGCAACCAGCGCGCGAGGTCGCGGCTCACGGAGGGTTCCGAGCCGGTGGCTTTCCTGAGGCTGGGGGCTTCTCTGCAGAGACACAACCCCCTGGCCATCAGATGACCTGAGAGTCTCAACTTCCACTCTACAAGGAAAGTACATTGCTAAGACTCACAGTTGTGGCATCAAGCTTCAAAATGCAATTGCTGCAACTTCAGAACCCAGCGAGGTGGGGCAGGGTTATATCCAGAAAGTTAACAGGTTTCATTTGCTGTTCTTTAGAGACGGTGTCACGGTCAAAGAGACCTAGCTAAGCTGAGCACAGCAGGCCAGGCAATCACTTCAGGCAGCTCTCTAGCTGGAAAAGTGGTGAAGCCAGCCCACTCACCTCATTTTGACCAAGTTACTGGCAAATCTTGACAGCCCACCTACCCACAGGTACTCATGGCAACCCAGGGACCTGCAAACTTGTTACTCCATCTGCCCTTTAGAGACAGGGAATGGAGAAATTGAATCATTTGTGGGTGAGCTGCTCAAGGTCTCAAGGCTGTTTGTTGCACAGCCAGGACACGTGGATGCGTGTCCCAGGACAGGACGTTGCCCATGGGGTCACCTCCTCCTGTCCTGTCTCCTGCAGTGTGCGTGGACAGTGGCTCAGCCTCACTGCTGAGGCTCAGCCTCCACCATACAGGGAGGGTCGGGGTGGGATGGGCCACACAAGGCACAGGCTACTAACACCAACAGATCGCTTTCCTAGAACAGATTGGTTTTCAATGGAACAGAGCATCATTCAAAATAAGCAACTAAAAGCAGCAGCAGCTGGTTTAATGAAATATATAGTGACTTATTTTCAGCTTAGATATAGATGCCAAGCTTGGACACGACTGCTGAGTGCCTTGCCCTGCAATTACCACAAGCAGCCTCAAAGAGAGGTTTCTGCCAGGCAGCGGCTGCGCGGTACGGACCAGCAGTCCATCGGCCTACAGCAAATCTGAAGAGACAGCTATGGCTTTGCTTTTGTTCTTAAGATGTGAGAGCTAATTTTACCCTTTCCACTCCCAGTCACACTTTGAGGCTTCAGATGGCGCTGGAGAGAGGAAGCACAGCACCCAGCACTCCTTCCCCATAACAAATAAATAAAGCCTGAGCACCCCCTGGCTTTGTGACAGGTCCCACCTCTACCTGACCCCCAGAACAAGACCCATCCGTTCACATTCGTGTACATTCCCCATGCTCACACTGTGGTTTGTGGCTTTGCAGCCTCTTGGCTCTGCTTAGCCTGATGGCTTGGGCAGCACTTGCCTCCCTCCCCCACCTCAAGCAATACAGTTTCTTCCAGAGCAAGTACTGGGTCAGGCAGATCTGCCCACCTCCCTCTGCAGCATCTCACGCTTGGCAGCAGTTGTTTTAAAAGGGAATGCACAGGATCTATGGGCTGGGTGGTGGGACAAGGAAATCCCCCCATCAGGATAGAGGAGTAGAGTTATTGGCACCTGCCTGCTTCCAGCAGCTCACTCAGGCTCGTCACATGCACTTGTCGACTTGGAAACAGGAGAAGAAATAACCCACAGATAATGAATAAATAAAGGATCTTAAAGAGCTGTCTCATATGAAGCAGACCCGCTGGGGAAAGAGAAGGCTGTCACCTCCAGCAGCCCCACGGGCAGCTGAGGATGTCCCCGCTGCCCCGGCAAGGCCATGCTGGACAGAGAGAGCAGGGCAAGGGGGCAGAGCCGAGCTCAGGGCACATCTCCCACCCTCCCCTCCCTTCCCCTGTGCTGTGACCTTCCTGTCACTCCTCATCAGCATCATGCTGCCGGACTCCGGGAAGAAAATACAGCAGATAAACTTTCCAGCATATAAACAGCAGAGCTAGAGGAGCTTGGGGCGAGAGGGGAAGGCAGCCCCTGATCCACCAAGCTTCCCAGCGAGCCCGGGGAACTGAGGACATGCCACTGCGGGTTAGCAGAAGGGATGCTCACAGACAAACATCCCACCCACGCACAAGGGAGAGGCGACCCGAGCTGATTCCACCCCGCACCAGCTCCGCAGCACCAACCAAAAGGGACCACGCTTCGCCCAGATAACGAACCCCCAACGAGTGGAAAGCCACAAAAGGAAAACGAGGAACGCGGCGGAAGAGTCGGAGCCCATAGAAATAAGATGCTCTAGAAGCCAGCAAAACAAATAACATGCATTGTTTGTGCAGCAAGCTGGAATAATAACGTTTGCTCGCCCAGCCTCACTCGTCACCCCTCTCACTATTGTACCTCCGCAAAGCTCCGGCGAGGCATGGAGGCAGGCTGCTATTGTAACTGGAGTGGGCTGAATGCTATTCACAACATCCAGCAAATTGGGGCTATTTTGGGATTTACTAGGCATTTGCAAACAACTCCAGTTGGTATTTGAAAACATGCACTGAGTATCACAAGCCAACAGAAATGACAGCCCATGGGCTGTTATCCAAGAAGCATCCGATAGCGCCGGCCTGCCTTTGAGCTTCCGAACCGGCCGCGCAACCGCAGCACCTCAGCACCACCAAAAAGGAGGGAGCAAAGGGCTCGGGACAAAGGTGTTGGTTCAAAGCCACTAAAAAGGTCTGGCATGGTAGAAGGGAACCTCAGCTCTCCTGATTGCAAAAGCCCTTTCTAGCTAACAGCTGGGCTGCTGCACCTTTCCCTCTGTGCCTCTCCTGGGTTGTGCAGAGCCTGGGCACTGAGTTCCCATGTGGCTGGATTCATAACCTGACCCTGTCACTCTAGACCTCAGTTTCCCCACCTAGGGCCTGATTGAAAGCCAACAAGGGCCGGGGGAAACTTTCACCTCAGCTTCCAAGGACTTTGGGTCGAGTGCTGAAGCGTGGCAGGCAGTGCCGGGACAGAGTCAGGGCTCCTGTGGATGGAGCCTGCCTGCAGGCACTGGTACTCCAGAGCAATATTCATTCATTTGCTGCACCTCTCTTTTAAAAGGGGTAGCTTTGGTAGGCTAATTCCATTTTTTCCAGAAGGAAGAATGTCTATAAAGGCCAGCTATGATGCAATCCTGGAACAAGATAGGAGAAAAACTCAGAAAATACATTGGGAGAAACAACCCTGCTCTGGTCTCCTGAGGAATGGCTTGGAAAGTGCCACATCCCTCCAAGATACGGCTGTGCCCAGCACCCACACCCTGAAGACCTGGGCCCAGAACCCCTCCTGCCACAGCCCTGCCAGCCCCCTGCATTATTCTAGCAGGGGAGCTTACAGGAGCAAAGATGGGAATCTGAACTGATTTCTGCTGTGACCGGGATGCTGCTTTGCAAGGAGCAAATCTGACATCCGAATCCTGTGCGATTCTGTCAACGGCACAGCTCTAACAAGAACTTTCCAGGGCGAATAACACAGCTCATCGAAGCTGTTATCTGCTCCGCTGGAGGACGAGGGCTGAACCAGCTCCTTCAGCTGCCTCGGGACGCAGCTGATCCCAGGGAAAGCCGTGCAGACAGCAGCTGGTGGGACCACAGCAACGGGATTCACTCGTAGCACGAAGAAATCTCCCCGAGGCAAGCTGCACGTGGGAAAGCCCCAGCTGAGCCCCCACTGCAAAACACTCACGCCAGAGGTGTCAGGGTAGGTGCTGTTCTTCAAAGGGAACGTGTCAGCATTAGGACCTGGAGGACAACTAGAGAGTCAACTCCCAGGCCAGCACAACTGGGGTAAGGTCTGTTTTAGTCCCTCACTGCCCTCTAAAGCACCTCCACAGGAGATGCACGAGCAGAGGTGCCAGACACTCTCCTGGGGAAGGGCACAACATCCCACTCCCCTGCTAACACCTCGAGAGAGCACAGACAAAAAGAGACGTGCACAGTGTGCATGCACGCAGCAGAGGATGCTGCTTTGAAAGAGAAGTTCCTAAGTCCCTGTTTTGTGTGCGTGAAGGCACAGGGCAGGCTCGCCCCGGCCCGCAGCGCCGGCTGTTCCCTTCGCTCGGCTCTTTCCCTCTGCAAAGCCGGCGGCTGCAGAGTGCCACAGACTGCCTGGTGTGGAGAGAACAAATTATTCATGAAAAACACAGTTGTTAAGCCGCGTGGCAGCGCGTGCAGAATGAGAGCAGCTCAGAGCTGGCATCAGCAGCGAGGCCGCTCTGCCTGGCAAACTGATCAGCAAAACGCATTAGCTGCAAGAGATGAAAGATTAAAAATGTCACCCGGAGTACAGCATCTCCTATAATACCCTTTCAGGTTACAATCTGAGGAGCTGCCTGACGTGTCAAGTCAAACCTGCGAAATGAGAGTGCCCCAGCAGGGTAAACCTGTCACTTCACCATGTTCTACCTTCAGATCCAAAGTTGTTTACAGACGCAAGAAAGCTTCTCCAAGGTGTGCTGGGACAGTCCCCACCAACCAGCTGTGCAGGGCTAGCAGAAGACCACTCAGAGCAGCTGTAGAGGCCATGCAGGCCTCGGAGCTATTTGCAGTCCAGCCACTGACCCTGGTTTCTACAAGGCTGGGAGATGGACCCAGCTGCATGTTGCTCCTCTGCCATCACGATCAGCATCTTGTGGATGAGTGGGAGCCAGTCTGGTCAGAGCACACCAGCTCCTCAGTGCCTTCCCACCAGAGAGGACCCCTGCTGCCTCATACCCTGCCAAGTCTGTCAAACTGCCTGTCCCGGCATTCAGCGTCACACACGAGTCTCTGCAGTGCACTGGTCAACCCAGCACCCCTTCAGCAGTCAGAGCTCCCACAATGACATCCTAAATGCTCCCTCAGTAGCAGTGAGGGCACACCTCCATGCATACACATGTTTTGTTTTGCAGGGCTGTGCAAGCACTCACCCTCACCCTGGCACCAGGCATGCACACAACGCTGTGCTGCTTATGAGGTGTCAGTCAGATGGAGTAAAACCTCCACACATACCATCCATCAGCTGGAAGAGCTCCCAGCCACCAAATGGCTGTGCAATTAGCAGGCACAAGGCTGGAATTCCTGATTGATTCCAGGGCACCCAGAGGTCTGATAGATGGAGCACAGAAACGCTATCTAAGACGGGAAGGACAGACCAGCACCAGTAGAATAAATGCTGGAATTGGGAAAGTAACTGTTTTCCTTGCAGTGCTCTCTGAAGGACAAATGGTAGAGTGACTCTGAAACCATAGTATTGCAGTGCAGAGACCATGGAAAGCAGCTTAGGTTAAGTAATGCTTGCAGCTTGGAAATTTATTGTCCTTTCCAGGTATTTCCAAGGCCCTCAGCAGCAGGGTTGGACATTTTCACAGCCACTTTTGAATTTATCCTCACAGTAGAGGACAGGGGAGACTTTTATCCTCCAGGGCCCCTGTACATATTTAGAAACATCTCCAAGTTTGCCTGGGAGGCAGCAGCAGAGCCAGGACCCAAGCCACAGCTCCTTGGCACAGTGCTGTGACTGAGGGCCAGGCAGTCCCCATTTGCTTAATGTGTTTATCCCCCCCTTATCCCTACAGCCATTATTTTACCTCTGTCAGCTCTGAGTGATGGGCTGATTGTCAAACCACAGCCAGTGCCGTGAAATTGCCACCGCTGCCACGTGAACAGCTTTCCCTCTCTCTCAATGGTCAGCAACAGAGGAGCATCTGCAGCACCTTCAGGTTCAAAAGGCTCCCAGACAGTGTCATACAATCAATCAATCCAACTAACAACTCGCTGAAGCGCAGCAAGGGCATTATCCATGGAAAAGCACAGTGCAAATACCATAAATCATTGCATAATGACCAACAAAGAGGGGCTGGGACCCATGGCACTTAATACTAAGCAGGTAGGAGCTGCTCTTGGGGAGGTTTTCCCTTTGCAAGCTGCCCTGGGGCTGGCTCTGCCCCTGCAGAGCAGCACATGCAGTGCAGAATGTGTGCTGGGAACATTTGCTGTCACTTGTTTCAACTTTGGGGTGCAAGGACCTCATGGTACCCAACAAGGTGCAGCTTCCACCTTCAGATCTGTTTCCCAACGCTGCAATGCCCTGAGCCCAGAGCCCACAGAGTGACCCAGGAGCAAAACTGGCATATATTCAGCAGTCAGAGGTTGTGCAAAATGGGTGTGAAAGCAATAGCAAGGAAGTGTAAGTCAAACATCACATTGTCTTCTGTTCTCCATGGCCAGACACAGCGCTGGAATACTGACACAGCTGCAGAGCTCACTCCTTACCACAGCCACTGGCACCAAGAGGTGGAGATCTCTGGACCAGAGGCCAGTCACTAACTGCTCTTTGGGTTTCCAGCTGGCCATCACCAGTATCTAGCAGCACGGATTGTCTCAATCCACATCAGAGAGGCTCCCCAATCACTGAAAGACACTTTTTTCTTTGACCCTGCCAACAGCAGCTCTTCCCCATGCAGTCTCCATGAGGGCACACTGCTAACACTCTGGTTTAGAGATTCACCATACCTTTGAATGAAGAATGACTTGGTTTTACCCATTTACCCAGCAATCACATTTAACCTGGACAAATTAAGATAGAATAGAAAAACCTCAGTGGAATGATGCAAACAGAAAACACAATTAGGAGAGTTTATAGATGATCCTGGTGAAGGAATGAAAGATAACCATGCTTTACCTCCTGGGGTGAAATCTGCCACTCCTTCTACTACACTTACATGCACTTATCTCCTGTCTTAAGTCCTCTAGGGGCCCTAGAGAGATTTATTCTCTTTTCCCCAGAATGATTTCCCTTTCTTGCCCAGCCAGGATATGGTCTGGCCCTACATCATATGCACCACAGCTTCACTTCCTTGGAAATGCACACATATGTTTGTAGAAGCACATACCATCTCTTGGTCAGAATGCTGACTGACTCATTGTTTTAAGAAGCAATGAAACTCTCTTCATCCTTCTCAGCTGGCCATGGACACTGGGATGCTTAAAAGCTGCTGAGGAAGATCTCGTTCTCTTCCCCTCCTCCTGCTGGCCTCCTCCGTGTGCCAACTCCTTCCAGAGATGATCTAATGTGCTTGGCTGCATGAAAACCATCCAAGCAAAATGAATGAAGGGGTATCTCTGTTCAGTTGGTGAGTCCAGGGAGTTGAGGAAAGGGTCAACCAGAGTGAGCAGGCCTTCCAGTAGCTGGCCAGTAGCTAGTGCTTGCTGGCAAGTACCAGCAGGTTTAGCTGTGTGCAAAACCATGGCCTTGGTGCAGACGGACAATGAACGTCTGTCAGGTGAGTGGAGGTAAATGATGAGCGTATGCAACTCATCACTGGCTCCTGGCTGAGGCCAGACAGAGGTAATAAAGTGCCTGTGATGACTGACCTGCTGTGTGGCTGTGCTCAGCATATGAAAAGCCCAGTGGTCCCTGGCTGTACTTAAGACAGGCAATGCACAAGGGGCAGAAGAGCCACCCAAACGGCTGCAGAAAACCTCTGGCCTGGTGACCACCCCTCTGCACTCACACATGTGGCACAGGGCAGTGAGGTGACCCCACAGAGACAGCTCTCAGTAGGATACTGGCCATGCCCAGTAGAGAACTTGTAAAGCTCGCCAGAGCCCAGCTCCCTGATGGGGATTTGCAGTGCTCTGATTCAGCTCCAGCGTGTCAGGTGCTGTGTGGGCAGGGAGACAGACTCAGCACAAGGCAAATCCACGTTTGCAGGGGGACAATGCTGAGGGATGTCTGCCAGAAGGGAAGTGCTTAGCAAACACACACCCTGAGCTGGGGGAGAGGTAGGAGCCATCCCTTCTCCATCTCCATCCCAGCTGTCTAGGAAGACCTGAACAACAAGGGCACAGTGGCTTTGTACTCCTTGACCAGGAAGAGCTTCCATGCTCAAGGGCAGGGAGGATGAGTTGAGAGAGAATGCTGCAAACGGGTGAGAAGAGGCTACAGAGTGACAAAGCAGAGCAGAGTTGAAGATCTGAGAGACAGCCTTGAGCTGAGGCTGCCTCTGGCTCTGTACCCTAGTCCTGGCCTTGCCCTCCATGGCTGTGACACCTCTCCTCCTTCCAGCATCCTTCTGCAGCTCCTCCTCAAACGCCTGTAGGTTGAAAAGCCCCATAGGCTTCATTTCTAGGAGAAGCTGACAACGCTCAGCACGTCCCGAACTCCTGCAGCTCCAACAGATTTCAGCCATTTGCTCTACCAAAAATCACTGTGCTTCAGGGTTACCCATTTCCAGCCCTCCCTGATGCACAAGGGATGCCTCCTGTGCAGCCTAGCTCTGCCTCTGCCTCCTCCTCACCAGCCAAAAGCTGCAGCAGCAGCCGCCACTGTGCTGCCACCCTCCCAGTCCCTGCAGCGCCCGCCTCCTCCTCTGCTCTCTCTGCAAAGCCTTGCTCGAAAAAGAACAATACTTGAGAGTAATCACCTGCCTCCAGACACAAGCTCGGGCTCTTCTTAGCACCCTAGTTAGCAGGTAATGCCCCTTGCACACACTCAAGCAGTTACATTTGTTTTTACCACGTGTAACACAAATTTATTCAATGTAAATTTGACCTTTTAGCCGAAAAAAGAGACTAAAATCATGGATTCACTCACTCACAGCTGCCCAGCTGAGCAAATGTTTAACTGACAAATACAGTTGCCTGAGCTGCCTCCTGCCAGTCTGCTGCACGATGCTGGGGAGACTGGAGGGGTGCCAAGCCTGGCTCTGGGGAGCAGAGCGGGTCCTGAACCCTGCACCCACCGAGGCAGCGCAGGCACTGCTGCTCCTGCCATGGCAGCAGCATTCCCCTTTGCTTTCTAACTCAGCATGGGAAGCAAGTCAATGGAGGGAGGAGGGAAGGGCTGATGCCAGGGACCCTGGAGGCACACAGCACTGGAGTGGTAGGATGTCAGAAAAAAGACACTTTGTGCTAAGGATGCCTCCTTCCAGAGGAGAGTGCAATCCCTACATGCAAGTACATGTATTTTTAACAAGGGCATGGGAAACCTTTCCAGCACTGCTCAGCCCTCAGGCTTGCAAGCCTTCAGCTTCCTCCTCTGCAGCACCATACCTGGATGAAGCAGAGCCTGGATGGGAGGGCAGAGGAGGCCACTCATTCAGAGGGGCTTGTTTTAGAAGCAGGAGGGCAATGCTGATGAACACCAGGCTGAGCTACAGGCTGTCGAGGGACTCATTTTGGACAAGGGACACAGTTGTGGTCCGGCTGCCCAGGAGGGAGCTAACTCAGAGGACTTCAGCTCTTTGCCTCAGGCACCAAGGTTCCTGTCTCATCTCTGCCAGGAGCTGCCTCTGGCAGATTCTTAGTTATTTTTCTGCATTCACAAATAAATTGACTCCCTGATGTCCAGGGTAGCACCCCAAACTTGAGCATTCAGGAAAAAAACAACAAGCAGCCAAGGGAGCTGTCAAAGCCCAGGAGCTGCCAGCTCATGGCTCTGCCATTGCACAGAGCAGACACGGATGATGTGTGGGCAGCGAGGCGGCTCACTGTCACGATACCAAGATGCCATGGTTCAGCCATGTCTTGCACTCAAACCTAAGCACACCACCTTCCCCTCACCAGTCTCCTGCCCTGTCTGTCCTTTGCAGAGCACCTGGTGGCATTAAGCATTCAGAGCCTCTTTTCTGTCTCCGGATTTAGCTGTTTTCATGGGTTGGTATCCATCTGAACCCTTCCCAAATGGCAGAGCTGCCTCCCCATTAACTGTCTGTCACAGAGCAGCTCCTGGCTCCCAGAGCCAGCTGCAGGATGCCATTAACGGCGGGGCTCAGCCATGCGCAGACACCAGGCACTCCCCAGCCAAGCTGCCGACCCACACCGGCCTTTGCTTGTTTATAGCTCAAGTGCAGACTGAGGAGCACCGAGCGAGCCGTTAGCTGCCTGGCCTTTCCACACCCGGCTGTATCTGGACATTACAAAGCATGTTTAACTCCATGAATACTCCCAGAATATTCCTGCTGACAATTCTCCCCTCCTGCCTGCCCATGCTGGACACTCACTCTACAGCAGCATTTTCCAGCTGGTTTTTTGGGGAGGGCTGCTTATTTTGACTTTCAGACTCCTACCAGATGTATGTTCCAGGCAGGGAGTTTAAGCTTAATAACACAAAGCTGACTTTACTCAGTTATCTTTTGTAGACCCCCACTGAAAGCCTTCAGCCTGTCTTTTGGGGCACACGCTGTACATACACACTGCAGACAGTGCAAAGGCAACAGGGATGTTTGCCTGGTGCTCAGGGAAACCCCAGAGGGCTGGAGCTCAGAGGTGCTGAAGGCTACAGAAGCACCAAGAAACCAGCAAGCCCAGTGTGGGCAAGCAAACCTGATGGTGTTTTACATCACTGCGTGCCTCTTGACGCCACGCAGCGATGGATGTGCACAGGCAACGCACACCCCGAGCCATCTGCTCTTCAGCATGGACACCTCTTGGTGGAAATACTGCTCTCATTTGTCCTCTTATCCTGTAATGGCAGAACGTGGGTTTGCTCTAACAAGTGTAGTCAAAATATTCCCACGCATAATAGCTGAAAGCATTATTGAGGGGTATTTATCGAATCTCAATTAGAAACAAACTATTCTCTAGTCTCAGTTTTGCTTCAGTCTCAGATTGGTGAGGATGTGGAGTTTTAATTTATATAAAAGGAAGGCCAAATCTCAACATAAAGAGAAAGGGAAAAGGCAGACATGCTGAAAAACAAGGGAATAAAAGGAGGAAAATCCAGCACAACAGCCCTAAACAGAACTAGCAGAGCACAAGGAGAAAAAAATAGCACCAACCATTTTTCGTGGTAATTTACTTAAGAGATTGAGAGCACAGCCCTGAAACTGCAACAACCATGCTTTCTTAGAGGACAAGGAAACCTCCAGGCACAGCTACTCGAGACAAGCAAACAATGCTCACTCTGCTCACCCGCTGTACTTGTACTGCAGTGGGTGTGTGTGCTGACGGTACCCACAGCTCTCACACACCTTACCAGGCAATGGAGAGCCTCTGACTCTCATCCACTGGAGACTTCATTGGACTTTAATTGGTGGAATTCTGCAAGGCAAACATCTCAGGCAAAGGGTCTATCCTGACTCTCCTCTTCAAATGTATTTTTGAATTAAATGGATGAATGCTTGAAGCTGGCAACTTAAATCAGCAGCAGTCACACAGAGGGGGAGGGAACCCAGGGGACCCCAGATCCAGGTGATAATCTACATGTCATAGTCTCAGCACTCTGAAAGAGAAATGACAAACCCTTTCCCTGAAGAAGTACCAGAGTGGTCTCCTGGGAAAGCAGGAGGCTCTGTGTCACGGGCAGTACAGCATGCAGGGATCTCACAGAGGTCCCTGCACCACAGCAGGACTGCAGGGGAGAGGATAACAGGGTGCCCTCATCTCCCTCCTGAAGGGTGCCAAGTGCTGCCAGCCCATCAGTGTCATCATCTAGTGGGTAAATGAGCTATTTTATGTGACATCTACATGTTGTGGTCACAGACTGCTGGGCTAGGGGCTGAGGCAATAGTGTCATGGACACAGAAGTTGCCACTCTGGTGAGGAACACTACACCAAAAAAACCCACATGGAGGGATGCAGAGAAGTGTGGACACTGAGACAGTCCAAGGCAGCAGGAGTGGTTTTACCTGCTGGACTATGGTCAGAGGATACTGCATGCTCCTGCTGCAGAGGAAATGAATCAAGAAATCTGTCCTGGGACGTACCACTCAGGAGCATCTCAAGCCCTGGGCTAGCAGATTACTTCATCTTTGAGGGCTAGCAAAACAACTGTTCTCATCTCCATTGCACCAGACAGGGATGTCACATTGTTAGTATCAGCGAGGAGTGGTGGAGTCTGGTAGCATGCAAATGAATTATGTAACATTAGCAACTTCTGGGGGTGGATTTACTGAAATGCAAAGCATTTTCTAGGTGTTAAAGCTTCATCCCCTTCAGAGACCTCTGAGCTCCAGTGCTTGCAATGTGGCACCTGGGCTCATGGCTCTGAGATGTTCCCAACCTATCAAAATCTAAAGGGTTGTTTCTCCTCTGTGTCTGCCTCTGATGACAGATTATTATACTTTGCATAGCACCTTGTGATGTTTGGGTGATTTGAACATAATCAGGCTTAAACGCAGGCAATCAAAGAGAATATGCATTTCATAGACACACTGATTTCTCCAGGCTCACTACCAAATTGGCACAACTTTCTACTTTTATCCCAAAAGATAGAAATGGAAGGGTCAAGATATTTTAATAGACAGAATGGGTGAAATGCATGAAAACCTACTGCCTGTTTAAGAAATTGTTTCATTTTTAAAGGAAAAGGCTTAGAATGCAAGAGTGGAGTGTAGGGAGAGAAGCATTGAAAATGTGCACACACATCTCATGTCTAAAATTCCCATTAGAGCAGTGGCCTTATTCTCATCTCTTCATCTTCCCATTAGTAATTTAAAAAATAATGTATATTTTATACCCAAACAGTTGATACGAGTTGAAAATCTTTTATTAAAAAGATACTCCTCCTCCCTACCAATTGTACTTCACAGATACAAAGCAGCTTAGTGCTCAGGAAAGTAGGAGATAGCTGCTTGGGAGGTCCTCTACACAGAGTTGTTGCCAAGTGGTCTCAGTCTGTGGTGTGCCTGTAAAGCTTGAGCAGGGAAGTTTTAATGCATCTCCCAGGAAAAGCAAAGTGACTGCTGCAGTGGAGGCAGCCTGGAGTCCCACTAACTTCCACATCCTGCAATTGCTCTAGAGAAAGACCCACCTCTCCTCTCCTCAGCCTGAAAGTCTGCAACTACATATCTTACAAAATCCATCTGCCAGAAGGGAAATCATTCTCCTGGCTTCACTAATTATTGCCTTAAATCTTCCCAAAGCGAGAAACAGAACACCCTTGGCCACTTATCTTCTCCTCAGCTCAATTTACAGATATTCACATTGATCTTGAAAGCCTCCATCACTCAAGGAAACCCATTGTTACAGTGGCAACACTACACCAGCAAGGATTATCACAGCTGCAGAATCAACACCTCTGTTCTTATTTGTAAGAGGCTTCTCCTGTTCTTCGTGCCTTGCTGAATTTCTTGCTCTGACAGCATCTTCCAGCAACAAGTTCCATCGGTTAGCGACAAGCTAACACAAAAGTGTTTCCTTTAACTTGCAGTAGACCTGTTGCCTTTTAATTACACCAGGTGCCCTCTGCTTTTGCTTTTGGCACGTGGGCTAACAGGACCAGGCAAACAGCCTCTTTCAGCACATTAATGGTTCTACCTTATTGTCTCTTTGATTTTCAGAACTCAATAATCTTAATCTGTTTCATCTACATTTTAAAACTGAAAGAAGAGTGATCTGGGGAATTAGTCTAATTTCAAGCCTTACCGAAACAGTGGAACAAACATTAAGAGAAAAAGCCTAAAAGGATAATGGAATTGAACAATGAGCAGCAATATAATGAGACAAACTTGATTGCTTTCTTTTATAAAACTACAAAACCGGTGATCAGAGGAAAGAGGTAGACGCCACATGCAGGCTTTCCGTGGAGCTTTGATACAGCACCTCCAAACCTTGTTCTCAAGAATAAATTACTGTTGTTTTCAGAAAGAGTGCTGTTTCTTTTGCTGAAGGACCAGAAACAAAGAACACCGGGTCACTGTTTAGAGCAGAATCCTGTTAATTAACCCTTTATAAATAATTAGCGGAGGTTATGAGCACGCCGTGGAAATGAGCAGTGTGTGTTACAGATGGTTAGCAATCTTTCAGCAGACTAAGTTCCAGATGATAATAAGATATGGCTGTGGGCGACCTGCTGACCTCTCTGCCGTGAGACAGCAATGAATCATTCATCCTCCCCTTACAACAACAAAACCACAATACAGAAACGTGTCCAAAGGACCGAATCAGACAGGGATACAGTGAATGCGCTCCTCTAACGAGCTACCACTTCGCCATGACTTCACCAGGGAGAGAGGCAGCTGGGGAACCCACCGCCCATGAGAGCAGTGTTTTTAACACACGAGTTACTGGGCACATCAGAAAGGCTGAAGTTGGAGAAAAAAAAGAGAGAATCTGAGTTTGAAATCTGCTTAAGTAGGTAATGTATATGGAAAAGGGCTACCTAATGGGACCTGCTGCACATTAATGATTACAGTGATTGAGGAGTGAATGTAGCAAACCCATTAGGAGATTACAATAAGGAAAAGACAACAAAAAAGCCTACTTTTTTTTTTCTTTTCAGTGTCCTTCTTTGCTAGAGCAGAAGCTCTGGATTTCTGGCTGGCAAAGCAGCAAAGATAAACCCCCCTGCCTGAAAAGCAGGCATCCTGCCTCAGTTCACTGGGGAAAACACTCGGAGCCTATCAGATACCCCACCCGAAAGGCCACACTGGTGGCACTCCTATATCCTGGAGGCATCTGCTGAATTGACCAGAAAAATCAGCTGGATTGAGTGTTTCATTTCTCTAAGATCTTTTCCTACAACACATTACTGCCATCGCTTTGGCAGCCCTCACGCTCCTACTTAGTGTCCCTGTGCTCCCTGTCTCAGCTGCTCTGCCAAGCGAGGTCCAGCACAGTGGAGTTTCACCACTCTGACTCCCTTGTTTCCACCAGCCTCCTCAGGAACAGCATCTTGACAGCAGTCAGTGGCAGCAGTCAGCACAGCCCACCCTGCCAACGCTGATGGGAGCTCTCTGCTGCTGTAGCTGAATGGCTGGCGTGTTTCCTACAACTGGGAAAAAAGCTGGTATAACAAATTGGGTATTATTTTAGCTCTGGCACATGAAATCTGCACAAGACCTATAAAATAAGTCAAGAGACGTGCTGTTCTCCTGATGACTTTAAAGTCATCTGTAAGACTCCTTCCTCCAGCTCGGCTTGGCTGCAAGTCAGGAGTGGGTGTCTGACATATTGCATGCAGCTTGTCTTCCACCACTCCTGCACCACCACCACCCCTCCTTCAGTTCAGACTGTGAAAGCTCACTTCAGTTGTCTCAGACAAGAAGAACATCATAATGTCAAGTCCTGGTCCCCTTTCAGATGGGGTCATGAAGTCCTGGCATTAGACTGTGTCCAGTTAAGTTCTGAGTACCCACAAGGATGAAGTCTCCACTACTTACTTGGGAAACCCGTTCCAGTGTTCAGCCACCCAGCACTGAGAAATGGGAGTGCTCAAGCACAGTTACACTGTCTGCCCTGGTGACAAACAAGCACCAGAGCAGGCAGGTGGGTCTCTCTATAGCACCAGCACCAGGAGTGCCCTCTGCTTGCCTGGCACAAGGTCCATGGTGACACCCTGCTCACTGTTGGAAACCAGACTCAAAAGGCTGGAGTTGAAGCTATTTGCATATCTCAGGAGGCTGGAGCAGGAACGCTGGAATAAGATGGGGTATCATCTAAAGCACAGGGTCTGTATGCAGGGCATGCCAGAAATCAAAGAACGTGGGCAGAGGGTTACTCTGGCTGTTGATCTGAAACCGTGTGTTTAATGACGTAAAGGAGCTAAAGGACAACTGAATGAAGAGGCACCAAGCAAGAGATCCCAAGGGAAGCCTTTAGACAGAAAAACAAATAGACTGTGGGACTCACAAGGGCTTTAACCACTCCTGCAGCTGCTGGATGGGCAATACAGCAGGGTGGCAAGCAGTTCAACATGTCTCTAAAGTGTGCTGAGACCAAACTGGTTTTGGAAGTGCACAGGGGCTGGATGAGAAGCAGCGCACACAACTTGGCAAATTCTCAACAAATCACATAAGGTTGGTCAATGCTGGAACAGGGGCTCAAAGTATAGGACCAACCACCCTAACTACCCCTGCTTCATGCAAAGGTGTAGACCAGAATCCTGCTCTATTGTCCAGGATCTTAAAAGCAGCTTTTTGAGCACTGTTCTAGCAAGAATTTCATGCAACTGTGAGCAAAGATGTTGTATCGGCAAAACCAGCCTTGGTGTGTGAGCTCAGAAGTGAGGAGTCCATCACTAGCTCCATCATTAGTTTCTCCTCCTAATGAGGCAACCCACAAGCATCAAAGTATTAGCTAAACAGCTAGACCATAGCAGCAGCAGCTAAAAGGAGGGTCAGGTTCAGACTGCCAGAAGGCTTTGCCTGCAGAGCTGCTCCGTGACACCAACTTGCTCTCATCTCAATCATCAATCGCAGCAGAAAGCAGAAGGCATGAGGAAAGGACTGTAGGGTCAAATTCCCAGCTCACAAGCTCTTTCAAGCAGTGTAGCAAAATTTGGTTTGTTCTGGTCTTCACTGTATTCCACTTTTCCACGAGATGGAAGAGAAGGTGTTAACTTGCCACCTATCAACTGAGCAACCCCTCATAAGGAAGATTCACATACCAGCTCCTGAAGCCCCACAAGAAGCACAGCACAGTGCTTTGCAAAAGGGAGTCAGATTCACATGAAAGATTTATCAGACATTTAAGATGCTTTCTGGCTGCCTGGGACAGAGCTACCCCAGTGAGATGCATGTTCCACACCTTGGCAGAAGAATGTGGCTCAGAATCTAACAGGGTACCTGGCTATTTGCCTATTTTCCCCAGGAAACCTTGTGGCAGAAGCTGTGGGCAAGGCAGGATGGACCAAGAGGCCATGCACTCATCAAGGATGTAAATGTCCTCATGGGCTGAACTTCAGTAGACTACTAAAGGAAGACCACTTCCCAAGAGTCCTTGTTACAGATGATCTCAGTAGTAAAACGACTTCCTCCAGTGACCAGAAGGCTAAGAACTCTATATATAGAGTTCACAAACTCTTATCCCCCTTATTCCTTGTGTTTCACTCATCCCTGTGCAAAAAACATCCATCAATAAATAAGCTGTTCAGAGAAGATGACAAACTTCTCTGATGCATTTATGCACTATTCTTAAAGCTTGTCAAATCTTACACATCTTAGTAGTTTTGATTCCTGAAAGAATCCCCTTAATAGACAGTGCCATTGCAACCAGGAGCTCATGAAATGATGAGTAAGCACACAGGTACATGCCTTGCAGCCTCAAGGCCTTCTTCACCCTCTCATCATCAAGCCAGGCACGTCACCCTGATCACCTGCCCTCTCCAGATGTCAGAGCCAAGTCACCACCCAAGGCTCTCCCCATCTGTAAAATGAGGACAATGTCAGCAACCTCCCTAAGGACAACTGATTTCCTGGGCAGCCTGCTCCAGCTCACTCTGCTTCGAGCAGGGGTTCTATTGGGTGATCTCCAGAGGTCCCTGACAACCTCAGTGACTTGGTGACTGACTTGTATTGCTGTGCTGGGTTGTGGCCCCACAACTGTGTGTCACCTGGGATTCACTGGTACAACGTCCTGCCTGTAGTGCCTGTTGGGAACCGAGCACACAGCTGACTCCTCCAGCCTTGTCAGTACAGAGCTACCAAAAATAGTCACTCTGCTCCAATCTGCAATGCACTTACCTGCTAAACCCTGCACTCCATCATTTTCAGCCCAAGATTAAAGCAGTAGACTCCATCTAATTTCGCCTTCATCGAGGATGAATTTTAGATAAAATTCAAACTGATTAATGAAGAGGAGGTTAAGCACTTCCAATCAGGGTGGCAAGAAAGGTGTTAGAACAGTAAAATTGAATGCCAGACTGTCTGTCTCTCTATACTTTTTAAAGGTGGATAAGCCAGGACTCGTTTCAGCTGCTTCCCCACACCTTTGTTACTGTGGATGGACAAGACTGGCTGATGATGCACGGCACACTGGGGCTCCACCATAAACAAGGTGTCACAGCACACTGCCCTGTGGGATGCTGAAACACTAAAAAAGTACAGATTGTCAATAATGCAGAGTGACAGTTCCCTTTCAAATTATTTCCATATATTTTCCCCATTCTGAAAATCTCTTATTCCTGACCAACTGCCAAGACTGTAAATAGCAACAGTATTGTGTGACAGCAAATCAATAGCCAAGGCTGGGCTTTATCTTGGTTGCTGCCCTGAGACACTCTGCAGCAGCCATATTTTGCAAACCTTGGTGCAAGTGGGCTTTACCAGAAGAGGAGAGCTGCCTGGGGGAATGTGGCAGCTGGTGGGTAAGCCTGGGCTCACTAATCAGTCTCACCACACACAGATGAGTAAGCAAGCATTGTTGTCCCTACCACAAGTTCTGCTGCTGCTAGCAGTACTCATGACACGTGCCACTGGATGCATAACCTTCTGCACAGTGAAGAGCTAGAAGCCCAAGGCTGAGCTGGTGACCAAGCACATGCAAGGTGTCCATTTCCATGCTATGCTGTCATTGTGTATCAGGCTCCTCCCTCAGACACACTATGCTCACCTCTCAGGAGCTGAGACAGCACAGTGCTCTGCCCTTTCCAGAGCACGACGAGGATGAGAATCAACAATGGCCCCTAGAAGACCTGGGCTCCTGCCCACTCACACTGGCAAGCAGAGAATACATGTTTCCTCCAGGCAGCTCTTCTACACTTCCAACAGAATAGGACACAACAGTATTTGACCTGGCTGTGGTAACTCCAGATCTCTGAGGACATTAGAGAGCCTCTGCACTCTTGAGAAGATGCACTTCTCTGTTTCCCTCTCTTCTGGGACATTCAAGAACTGCACTTGCATAGGAGAGCAACCAGCGACTTTCCACTCATTTCTCTGACACCACTTGCTCACCTGACAGCACCAAAGACACAATAAGTGCCTGGAATCAAGCCCAAATCTTCCCATCCTGCACCCTACATCTGCACTCTCGAAGAATTTACAACCCAGAACTCCAATAGGTTCTCTCTTGCCAAATCTCCTGCAAACAGTCAGAGCTCCAGACACTCCCAAGATTTATAGTAGCATAGCTTAACAGAGCAATCATGGAGGAAGGAGAGAGAAAATATTTATGAAAGGAGCCAGGAGGAAAAACTCTCAGTGAAGACATCTACTACATAATGACAAACATGGCAGTTCCCACCAATAACCAGAGGACAGAGAAATACTATTATCAATTATTGTGATGTATGCAAACTATATTGTTCTACAGCAGAGCTCTAGTGAGCTTCTGTCCATACCCAGTTCCTACAACTTCAATATTCTGTCCCTGTCACTCTGCTCCAGGCAAAATCTTTAAGATATGAAAAGAACAACATGGATTTTGGTACATTATATGGCATTTCTAATCCTCATGCCCTCAGTGGGAATGCACATGTAAAGGAGGTGATGGCCTTTATTCTGAAGGACCCAGAGGAATTTCAAAGCCTAAAAGAAATTTTCCCCTGGATGCATCTCCAAGAAGCACTCAACCATACAACCATCCTCTTTGTAAGGAGAGCCTCAGACTCAGACACTTCCATATTATCTGTAATCCATGCAAGTAGTTCTCATTCCCCATCTGAGTTCTAGAAGCCACACAACCAAACATCTGCCCCTACAGACAAAAGGCAGCAAAGACTTCTACTGGATGTTTTAGCAGAACCTCAATCCATTGGGCTTCATGGAGCATCTTCTCAAATATACAAACCAGAGAAATTTAAGAGTCCTAAGGGGAAAAGCAAAGCCAGAGCTGCTGGAGAGCTTCCAGCTCAGATTCAACTGTATCTGCCAGTTTGTAGGCACGCCTGCATGACCTCACACACGGTAACAGAGAGCAGAAGGCTGTAACAGATCACTGAGGGACAGCAAATGATGGGCTGGAATTGCCTTTGTGCACCTGAATTTCTCCACAAAACAACAGAGTTGTCAGATGTGTCCTGCAAGCAAGCAAAGGGCGGCAGGAGGAGCTGAGGCTCATCTTCCTCAGCACAGGGCCCAGGGCCCATTGCACTGCAAAGCAAACTCGATTTCACCCTTCAACGTTTCCAAATCACAGCTGTGACTCCCACACCTAGAAGGCATCCAGATTTTGCATGTCCCTCAATCTGGTCAAGTCAGTGAAGGTTTTTCAAATCAGGTCCCAGGTTTGCACTTGGCAAAGAAGCAAAATTGATGCAAAAGTGATGCACCTTAATTCAGGACCAGACAGAGCAGACGTGGATCAGGCCCAACATCCCCTGACTGCTTTGGTGCTGGATCAAGAAGCCCGTGTCCTCTTTGTTAAGAGATATAATAAAGTAAAATTGCTGTCCTAAATATTACTAAAGCACTGGCTGGCATGTTTAATAAACCTTTCCATTTGGGTAAATTAGCACTCATCTGGACAAGTGCTAAAGTGCTGTTACTTGAAGAAAAAAAAATTCAATGCTTGGAGTCTAATTTAAATAATTATCAGCATATTTCTGCTCTGACTGTTTTGCTGAAATTACCAGGAGACTTGATGCAGTCTGAGTGTAAGTGCCTTTTGTCTGCATGTAATTTATTGACCCCATTTCAGTCAAGTTTTTGTCCCACTCGTTGTCGTGCTGCAGCACTTCTCACCACAACCAAAAAGGATTCTATGGTCAGACACAGTAAAATTGGTAACAACTGATCTGCTTTTATAGATCTAGAAAAAGATCTTGGTAAGTTACCTCCTCGTGTTCTCCACATTAGCTACATCTCAGATCTGTGATAATCTGCTGTTCCTTTAGGAGGTGGCTGTCTGGGAACCATGGGAAAGAGCAACATGTTGGCCAGGGACGACAGTCAACCCATCCCTGCAAATCAAACCAGGCTTCAGGCAGAGAGGAAAAACCCCTCACAACAAACCTGAGCAGTGCTAGGATGTATGCTGTGATCTTTTAATATATCCTCCAAAACCCAGAGCATGGATATGAGGTCTTCAGCAGCAAGTGCTTCACTCTACAGACCTACTGCTGCTCTCCTTAAGGGATGTGACCTGCAGCACCAAGCAGCTGTGAGCTTAGGTCTCAGGACCACGAGGGTACAGCACTGACCTATAGCCACGCTCTTAGCAGCAATCCTTGGTACCTGACACACTGGCCATGGCATTTTATTACTAGCAGGGAAAACATAAACTCTCTCAGTTAGTTTTTCTCCCTCTTTTTTTTTTTTTGCCTTTCCTTCTGTTCTACCTCCAAGACTTTCAGAAGAAAGTGTCACAAGATGTTCTGCTTACTGGAAACGCCTCCTTCCCTGGGAGCAGCTTGCAGCAGTGCAGAGTTGCCCTGCACGGAGCACAGTGCAGCCCGCACCGCTGGCTGCTGCTGCCAGGGACAGGGAGAGGCCCGCCCTGAAGAGATAAAGGTGACACTCCTGCCTTGCTCCCTGCTTCCCAGGCTGTGTATGCATTCAGCCAATGATGCTGCCATCTGCACCTTATGGCTGCTGTGACGAGGCAAGCTTCCCTCCAGGGCACGTTCTGCAAACCTCGCAGCCACCAGCTCATCAATCCTTGGCTCTCGTCAAAAGGCAAACTTAGAACCAGCCCCAGCCGCCTCTCGCAGGTTTAATGGAGGCAGTGAAGGAGCTGTGATCATTCGATGCTTTCCAATGATAGTGGTGATGCCTGAGGCCAACAATAATATTACCATGAAATAAATCTGCAGTGATATAATTAGCAGGGATGCTATTACAGCTCAGGTTTTAGGGATGCTCAGCACAGGGAGAGCAAAGCATTACTCAGAATGGGACCTTGCAGAGCCTCTGGGTTTGAGTAGGGGCTGGAGGTGAGAGAGAGAGGAAAACACTAATATCAAGGCAGTGGAGACTATCTGCTTTAGTCTCTATGCAAAATAGAAGTGGTTTAGAGGCCAGAGGTCATGGTAAACATGGCTCTGAGCAGGCCTACGGGTTAAATCCAGGCAACTTTCTTCTCACGGCTCCAGATACTGAATGACTTTCAAATATCTGTGCAACATTCAAAAAAGCCAAGTTCTGACCAAACCTCCAACCTGGTTTGGAAGGAGGAGGTTTGCTGCATCCAAACATCTCAGCCACAGGTCGCTCTCCTGTTTGCATCTCCTTACCAACACTCCCTCTGGGCAGTGCAGGGAGCTGTGACGCTCAGATGGCATCGCAAAGCAACTGCTTCCTCCAGCATCTGGTCTGTGGTGTGCTTTATGGTTATCTAAACTAGCATGGTAGATGAGGCAGACTCTGAAGGCCAAGTCTGGTGGGAGGAGACAATTGCTGCTTTCTTTGGCATGCTGAGGCAACAGAGAACAACTTTGTCACTGATACATATCAAAGGCAGGCAAATGATATCACCAGGTAAAACTGGAGGTGAAGATGGAAGGGAAGGGTTAGAAAAAGGGATGCTACTGGCATCTGAAAGAAAGAGCTGTGAAAAGACTTGGCACCTACCCAGTGTTTTCTTTTGCATGCAAACTTTGCACTGAAAGTAAGAGCATAGGCAATGGATATAACTAGAGCAAAATGTTTAAGTAGCAATGCTCATGGGGTAAAGGAAGGAGAAGAGGAAAGTCAACATGTGCCAGGACTGATCTTGAGTTTTGACACAAAATCCTTAAGGTAGTTGTTTTAAAGGTACATGTGGAGAATGGGGTGTTCCTCAGGACTCCCAGCTGGGACAGACACCCTGGAAGGGTTTGTGCCTCATGTGCAGGACATAGACTTGTGACTCGAATGTTCTGTGACAACGTCCACATGCCATGTCCTTGCTTGGTTAAAAAAGGTGATGTGCTGGGGAGAGTTTACACCTAAATCAGAAAACCATCCTTTAACTCAGCTGTGCAGGAGATGCCCTGGAGGAAAACCCTGAAGCAGGCAGTCTGCCCTCAGCTAAGGCTCAAAGACTCTTGGTAATTTTTAAGTGCATTTCCAAATCTGCAGTCAAATCCTACACCTTCCCTCTTTTTTGCTACAATAAATTTTATCTTGGAATGTAATCTAGTAATAAAAATGGTTTTAAAGTGATCTGACAAGCACTAGAAACCCTATTTCTTTTAGAGTGACAACTCTATTTACACCAGCACATATATACACTCTGTTTTATATTCCATATGCACTCCAGCCCTCAAGATTTGGGATATCTCCTTTCCATCCACTTGCAAGAATCAATTTCAGCCACGAAAAGAAGTTCCTTAGCAGGCAGAAGGTAGGAGGAAAGATTGCTTCTTCTGCTGGGGTGTGTGCACATCTCCCAGGACATGGGGGTGGAGGGATGAGCAGCCTCCATCTCTGTTTCACAGCAGTCTTGCTGCACTTGAGCAACCCTTCCAATTCCAGTGGCTGCTGCTCAGCAAGATCCACATGCCCATTCAGAAGGACCAAAGTGCTGCTCTGGTTAAGGGGAGATGCAAAACAGCTAGACAACAGCATGCAGGAGGAAGATGTAAGGATGCATTTGACTTGTTCTTTCTGAAGGGTGCATTTCACGTTTTCTGATTTAAAAAAACCAACATAAAAATCCCTTTTGAAGCCTGAACTGGCCAGGGAACAATGGTGCCTAACTCAAGCAGAGCTGAGAGAAGGAGCTCTGAGCTCCAGGGAGATGTTATTGCAGTAACCAGGCATGAAGGACACCTTGTAGCTACAAGTCCCAGAACTTAATTAGGAAGTATAGCTCTTGTTCCCGGGTGTATCAAAGACAAAGCATCATCTCTCTAGGCCTCAGTTTCCCTAGGTGTAAAGCTGGAGCAGTTAAATGCATCTGTCCCTTGGGAATTTATTGATTGCTGGAATGTGCTTGGGAAGCCAAACTATCACCACCTTGAAGTTTGTGTATCTGCTTGCTAGCTCACCCAAGGGCACGGCTGCCTACCTCTTCTTCCCCATCGTGGTTTCCCACTGCCCCTCAATGTTGTGAAGCTCAACATCTCCTGTAATCTTCCTCAATTACAGGCACACCAGCAGAGCCATCTTTGTTTATGTGAGTGAAGAGCAAGGCATGGCTAAGATTAGTCACGGGAAGGACGGGGACCAGCGTTTTCTCCCTATACAATTAGCTGATATAAAAGCTGTGCCATCTACTGGCATGCCACACAAAACACTGCTCCAATAACGCTGTTCTTGCTACAGCAGCTGTTTGTGTAGAGCTGAGGTGGCATTTCAACTCACTCCTCTTACAAGTAGCACTGTGCAAATGGCAAACACAGAATGGCCAAAGACCACAGTCCAGGGTCGAAGCCAGGGCCACAGACAGGCAGCACTGTGAATGCTCTGTGCTGCCATCCCAGGCTGGGAGGGCAGGTCAGTCCTGGCATCATCACCCTCCCTCTTGCTAAGGAATTACCAGCTTTGCTTACAGGACTCTTTTTGTCAGGCACAAATACTGACTGGCAGCCAGCAGCCCTGCACAGAAACCTGGAGTTGCCACTTCCATCAAACCTGTAAGGGTACTCCCAACAGCTTTTATCACTCCACTCCTCGGCCACGTTCAGGGACGGAGTGTGTCTGAAATGGTAGAGGAGGGACAGAATGGAGTGGAAACAGAGCAGAAACACCAGCCCAGGAAACAGGTAACTCTGGCAGGCAAAGGCAAGCAGAGGCACACGAATCCCAGGTTGGATGAGTCTCTGTGCCCCGGCAGGTGCTGCTGCAGCCCAGCTCCCCCAGCTAACCCAGTTCCATCCCCGTGTGTCCCAGTTCAGCTGGCAGCTCCACAAGCACCGCCGGGCAGGCAGGCAGCACGCTTAAATATTTTTGCTTGCATCTCTTTCATCTTGCTTTCATTTCAGATGCCTGTGAACACCGACAATTTCTCATCACAAGGCTGTATTAAGCTGCTGTTTAATTGCCTTTTTGAGGGACCCAAAGGCTGGCAGGCAGAAGGGCACTTTGTTTTTTCCAAGGAACGTGATTTTTATTGTAGGGGCTGCAAAGGTTTTCATTAAGCCCCAGGGAGCAGCCAGCTTCATGCAGCACGCTGGGTGCAGGGACAGCTGGTCCAGAGGATCACAACAATTTGAGCACTGTCTGCAGGAATACTCTGGGCTCCCAACAACTCCTCTTTAAAGAGCAGATCGAAGGCTCTGGCACTAAACTTGCATTAAATTGATACAATCTCTTTAATATTATCTCTGGCTCTTTATCACAATTGTATGTGCAATTTACATTCTCCTTTCCTCTCTTTGTTATTAAGATTTGCTCAGATCCTTATCACAGATATTTTACACGTTGTTGCAGTGTCTCTCAAATGTTTAATGGACATCAGCTGCTCTGGGAATATATAATAGCTCCTCGCTCTGGGATAGGGCTGGAGGCTGACAGGTTTCAGACTCATCCTGTTTAAAGCTTCAGCAGATGCAAAGCTCTGTGGAACAGAGAGCACGGTCCCTGCTAGACACCATACCACCAGACAGGGAGCACACTTGTGTGCCAGCACAGCACAACTTGCCCAGAACCAAGCTAAATGCTTATTATGCATCCATCTTCATGACTGGCTCCTGCTCTTCACCTGCAGCTATCCCTGCTATAGAACTCTCGTGCAGAGACCTACTGAGATAAACTGTGCCGAAGCTGATTTGGGTTTCGTGGGCTGCAGGAATGAGACTTGCCAAATCCACTTTCTTTAGGAAAAGAAGGTGGGATTTGAAGAGAGCTTTTGAGACAAAAAAGCTTCATGCAAGTCCATTAACCTCCAGAACCAAGCCTCCACCCCCTCAATCATTAGAGTCTTTAACTTCAGTACTTGTCCGTAAACACAGCTATACAAATAATTGATTTTTAGTTCAACTAGGGGATAAAACCCTTAAAAAAATTCATCATTCTACCTGAATTGAATTCAAAATGATTCAGTTTTTCTTCCCAGGTCGATTATTTCCATTCAATATAAAAGCTTTCCATACCAGATGACGCATTTCAAACATTTGGGGGAAAAACACGAAACAAGAATAAAGTAGTGGGAGACTTTTCTGGCCAAGATCGTCAGAGAGGAGGTTTGTCAAGGAGGTGCTGCAGCAGGGAGGGAAAGGGCCAAACTCCCAGGTAGTAAGAGCAGATCCCTATGTCCAGAGGTACACACTCCCTGCAGGCAACCCCAGGGAAATAAAGGTCCTCCCCTCATCCTCTCCCAGCACGCACAGATTATGAAGCCACGGGACAGGGTGCAGAAGCAAGGCTAGCTACCAAACTGCCATGAAAATGCATTTTCTCACGTCAAAACTAACCAAGGAAATTCAAATAAATCCCTTTTTCAGTGACATGGTTTCTTTTATTTTGCTATCATTGCAAACACTTCTTCCCAACCGTGTTTAAAGGTTGTCTTACAAAGAATTAAACGGCAATTCTCTTCCCTAGTACCAATTCGCTCAGAAACCCCTTCCTCTATTATATCATTTCCCATTTTTATATCTGTATCTATCTATATGGATAGACTGTTAAGTCTTATCCATCTTCTTTTATCCTTTCAACCATTCCCAAATGCATTCCCTTAGTACCCAGAATCAGGCAGCCCTGCCAGGCCTCAGGAGCTCCAGAGGGTAAAGACCAAGCTGATGCATCTGAGCTTTGAGACAGCCAAGAGCTTCAACTGCTGCAAATCCCTTGCCAGCCACTAATGGCTTTAGTTACCACCACCTCTGCTAAAAGCACTGCTCCTCTTCTGGAGAAACCAGGAAAACCATGCAAACTGCTGTCAAATACACAACAGCTTTAGGAAGGGAAGTAAAATACTCTTTAAGGAGTATTTCAGCCTTCTCTTCACTTGGTCTCAGAGGCCTCCAGGCTTCTCACACTGAGGCGTGCAGAAAGACAAGGCACACAGAGTGATGAAACCATCGAAGAAAGGTTAGTTCCCATTACAGGGAGTTCACAGTCTTCCTCCCTATGCGTGCAAACCAGCCCTGCAGCACTCAGTGAAGGTGAGGGCAAGCTTTTGCTCAGGCTAAAAGTGCAGCTACAGCTCCCAGCACTGCTGCTGACCCCACACCATGAACCTCAGCATCAGGTGTGACGCAGGGACTGGCAGCACACTGCAGCTCTCCTCAAAGCACCTGCCTTGGGGAGGAGCGCAGCACATAGTGCCTGCCAAAGGGAACATGCTCTGGGGCAGGAAGGAATCCATAGCCTAAAATAAATCCTCGGGCAAAGGCATCAGGCACAGAGCTAAGTGGTACAGAGCTGGAGCATGAGAGCCACTGAAATTCATCTCCCAGCTAGCTGCCAGGGTAAGGGGCCGGAGATATACTCCAGTTTTCAGGGCTTTTTTTCTGTCAGGAAAGTATTTGCACAGGAAAAGTAAGGAAACTGCACTCTGGGCTGGAGAGCTATACTGAGACTTAGCTCACCTGCAGAGTTGGTTTTGCCTCCTCTTTTGCTCCAGGCCCTGAGAAGGTGTCTCAGAAAAACTCAGAGAACCTCTTGTCTGAACAACTGTCCAGACTTCTTATAGCGGGTACCCACAAACAGCAGCCTTAGCCTGCCAAGGGCAAGAGAGGACAAAGGTTTCTTCATTTGTTCTTTACCAACAGTCAGACAAGCCCATGGTGCCTTAAGACTGACAGCATGTGTACAGGGCTGGAGACCTGCTATGGAGACTTACTGAATATTTTATCAGGCTGAAGCCATTGCTCTTCACTGCCCTGCCCGTGACTCCAGATGCATTTGTGATACTGAGTCTGTACCTTGCAGAGGTGCTCCCAGAAAGGATTGTCCCAGGGACCCCTCCAACATTCCTCATGCAAGAGCCCAGGTGCCTTCGCCAGCCTTCCCAGAGCACACCAAGCAGCTTACAGAGTAGCAAAGGCCATGGGGCTGGGCTGCTGCCAAGCACTCATGGCAGAAGAAAGGGAAACGTTCAAGGTAATCTGCATGAAAGTGCAGGAAGCCCTAAATCTCGTTAGCACTATTAAGAAAGCCGGTTACATTGCTCAGCAAACTGGCCCAATACAGTTTTGATAGACTTGTTACAAACAGCTGATTGTCCCTGATTAGATTAGACAATAAACCCCTATGCTAGTGTGTGGGCATTGTTCAGCTCCCCTCTGCAATCTGTAAATTAGAATTCCAGGCCTGGGAGATGGGATTCAAATTGGATTACTGGAGCAGGTCCAGCACAAGAACAATCGTGAGGCAGGAGAAGACACACACACACACACACACAAATGAATAAATAAATAAATAAATACAAGGGGATAGTCAGAAAGGATTTTATTAGCAGCAAATTAAAAATAGAATTAAAAACAAAAGCCACCAACTAGCAAAGAAGCAGGAAGAGGGATGTATTTGTCACTCTGAATTAGCAAAGCACAGAGATCATACCTTTAAATGCTACTGCAGCATGTGCAAGGTTGATGTTTCTTGTGGTCTTTCTTCCATGAATGCAAGAACTCCTCTCTGTGGCTGTGTGGCTGGAAGGGGGTGGGTGTGCATGGGGCAATAAAGCCCTATATCCCACCACAATCACAGGCTGCATCTGAGCTCGCCTGAGCTATCCCTCTTTCCTCCCCTATTTTGCTGCCTAGGCAAGACAGGGAACATATTCCTTAGCTTTCACACTAGTCTGGGACCCAGTAGGCCAGGGTGTGACCACTGGTGTGACCACTTCTGGCATGCCCAGAAGTCCCAGACCTGGTAAAATGCAGGGCCATATCACACTGCACAGCAGCGAAACCCACCAGGGCTGGTGTGCAGCACCACATGCTGCTACCTGACCCAAACATCTGGTGCACTGCACCTCAAGAGAGTCTCTCCTGTCTTGAGACCCCTCTACTTAAACACACCAATGACTTGGCCAACAAGCACTGCTAAGAACTTGCTTCAGAAAGCTCAGCAGGACAGTGAGATGGCAACAGGAGCTTGCACTACCTGCAGCAGTACAACCCCAAGGCTGCTCCTGCTGAATGCTGCCTACCCTGAAGACCACATACCACCAAGATGAGGGGACAGCAACATCTCCAACAGTGAGGGAGGGAAGAGAAAGCCACCGTGCCAGCACTGCTCATTCCCTACCAGCCCACGCTGTGGCAGAGGTCAGTGCCTCCAATGCTGAGAGAGGAGGGAGTGGGGGGGATGCTCTGAACTGGGCTGAGAGATGCTTTGCTGCATGCCAATTTTTGCAGCTCTTCAGACAAGTGAAACCTTTTATTGTCCCTATCAGGGAGCAGAATAGCTGATAAAGACTCCCTTCACCACATACCTGCAAGGGAAATCTCAGGGCTATCAGAATTGTTAAAGGGATAAACCTGTCCAATTAAATCCCCTCTGCACTCTTGATATATGCTTGTGCCAGACATAAATGGAGCTTGGAACTAGTCCCAGCTGAGCAGTAATGCAGTGAGCATTCAACCGGGACTAAAAGCACAACCAGCCTGAGCTCCTGCTTCCCGTGATGCCCTCACTGACCAGCCCTTGCCCCCCAGAAGCTGCCTTGGGAATGCACCTAACTCCCACCTCACTCTCCACCAGAGGATCCTAAAGCACAGCCAAGTACTAATTGCACCGTCACATCAGAAGGAATATGCAGGGAAAAAATGTCACTAAGTGGGAAAACACAAAACTGAGGATGAGAGATGAAAACCAGAGACAAAGCTGAGAAATTTGCTTCAGGCAATAAGAAAACCTAAGTCTTACTCATCTCCAGATCAACTGTCTTTGCCATGCACCAAATCCCAGCTCTTCCAGCTACCTTCACTTAGGATCTGAGGCAAAGGAAGACAGGAACATGCCAAACTCCTAGAGCCATCATGTTCATCCAGGCTTCATAGCTACAGAAAACCCAGCCAGACATCCCTGCAGTATGCTTTCAAAACACAGAAGATCCCCAAAGTCTTGTCCTTTGTATTCAGTTTTCTGCCAGAAGAAAATGTCTAATGCCAAGAGTAGCTTTTCCTAGCCTTGTTACAGGAAAATCCAAAAGTCTTCAGTGAAGTATATTGTGAGATCCTGTAACTTAGCTGAAGGAACAGGAGCTTTGAACTCTCCTACCAAACTCCTCCTTTCCCCAAAATGCTCATCCCACACTGGAGCTAAATACATAGCAACACAAAAATGTAGTTAAATTCCACAACAACAGAAGAAAACCAAACCCCACAAACTTTTCCTTCACTACTGGTAAGTACTGTTACTTCTCTCATCACCAGAGTCCTGCACAGTGCACCAAACCTCAGAGATGAACACACACCTATGGAAAATACACACACATTTCTATAATACACACTTATGAATTCTTTGAGATGTGAAATGCCACTTTGAAGCACTTCTGCTCAATGTGGCGTGTTCAACACTGCACACAGTCGAGGTCCATCAGAAATATAACAAACCCATCTTAAGCCAAAAGATTTAGCTGGTGATATACAATATGCAAAACTAAACCCCTTCTTTGGAAAGGAAACACCAGCCCAAGCATGCACAGGGGCAACACCAGAGCCCTCACACATTTGTACCATGTTTTACGGACAGGGAGGTGTCTTTTTAGAGATGGGGAAGGCCATCAGCACAGACAGCAGTCTCCAGGCTGGTCACGATGTATAAATATCTCCCTTCAGGAGTGTATTTATATCCCACTCAATAAACTGTGGGATGTGCCACTTGCAGGAGACAAAGCAAATTGTCTGTGGTTAAGTATGTGAAGGATGAAGCAGTCAGCATCCACAAGCAGCCTTTTAAAGAACTGAATAAAAAACATATCCCAGGATGTATAATTTCCATCTCTCGGCTTCCTCCTCCATCAAATCACAACTGCCTTCTCCCCCAGTCTGCAGAGCTTTGGGAAAGGACAGACTCAGAGGCATCGCTCCTGTGCTTCACCTAGCTTCATAAAAGAAACACATCTGCGGTGTCCATAGACTTGAAGGAGAGGGAGAAGTACTTTCCTAGATCCTGCACCACAAGCAATGCCCTCCTCATGTTTCTCCACAACTTTTTTCCTGCAGAGATGCTTTTGTGGCAGCAGAATTTCCTGAGGCATTGGGCTTGGGCAGCAGAAATGATGCAGTATCCCCTCAGCCTCTTGCACCCACACTCTCCAAAGCCTTTCATTGCCTCAGCAGCCTCCTCGCCACCCTCTCGCTTTGATCCACACTGTTTGGAACTGCCAAACAGGTGAGGAAGTGGGGCTTGGCTGCTGAGGTCTCCTCAGTGGCCACAGACAGGGCTGGGGGCATCCAGAGACATGGTTTGGCAGGAAGGAGCCACAAGGTCTGCAGGCAGAACATGAAATGGCAGTGGAAGAAGAGATGTCCTTGTGTTCTGCGCACATGCAGAAAGGAAGGATCTGGGTTTGATGTAAGGGGGGCTCCTTCCAGTGCCTTTTGTCTTTGCTGCTTCTTTTCCTTTCTATAGAGGCTTATCTCCACCAAACTCAGCAAACACAGCAACTGAGCCTTTAGAAGAAGAGAAGTTGCTACACGTGAATTGGGGAATCCTAGAAAGGCTATTCTAAGAGAAGAAAAGAGAGTAAAAATGCCCCTCAGGTTTAGGAATACAGAGCTGTCAGCCACCCTGTGCCCAGCCTCAGGTGATGGCTTTGCCCTGCCTCACTCAGTGCTGCACCAGCAGCAAATCCCAATGGCTGTTCTCAACAAGCTGACCAAAGAAGCCCTATCCTGTACACGTCTCTCTGGGCATGCACAAAAGCAATGATCAGCCTGGAAGAAAATGGAAGAAAAGATAAGGAATTTATAAAGAAAAGTGGCAAAGCACCTTTTTGGCAACCAACCTGTTGAAGTCCAGCCCCAGGTGACGTTGAGCCATAAGCCAGACAGCTCTGATTCCCAACACACGGAAGACACAACAGGGATTTGTAGTCATTTGGCAACCTGCCACCTTGTTCCTTTCTACATGTGAAGGAAAATGTCTAAGTCCTAACAAGGGTGAGCTCATGAGCATGAACAAGAAAAGCCCCTTAAATTTCTACCTGGTTTGGAACATACCTACTATTCCCTCACACCTCACCTGTAGTGAGATCCCTGGAACTTCCCCACAATGCAATACTCTGGGTAAATGTAATGTCATCTCCTTCAGGAGTTACTCCACCTTAGCAGTATCTTTTACTTCCAAGGAGAGTAGATGTACTTTTAGTACTGAAGACCATCTCTTCTACCTCCCATCCTCCTAAAGCTTGAGACTAAATGGCAGCTGGAACTACAGAACCCAAAGGAGACTGTGAGGGCAGGCTTGAAGCAATGAAATCATCATGAGAAAGGGCACTGGAGGATGCTGGGGAACAGTGCAGTTAGCACTCAAGCAAATCCATGTCAAAGAGAGGCCACTGCATGGGACTTGGGGAAAACATTCCCCTGGATCCAGCTGTAGATGCTCTTCTCTAGTGGCAGCTGGAACAGATGAGGATTGCAAGATCTTCCTAGGAATTTTTCTGACCCATGAGAAGACTTCCATCAGTTACGATGATCTGGTACAAATAGGGAGGCATGGCATCCAGATAAGCAGCCTCTTGTAGATTAGGGTTATTTTAGGAAGCAATTACCCTCTCTGCCACCTACCCCTGGCTCCAGTACTACTCCAAAGTGCACGTGGGATATCAGAGTGTCTGTCTAGTGCCAGATCCGTGCCCCAGCACAGCACCGTGGCTGTCAGGGCCAGGCAGCCGCATTTGGTTTCCTTGTGCTTCATTTCTGCTTCTTAGAAATGCAACAGACAAGGTAAAGAATGATGTATTATTAATCAATGCTCTGCACACAGTTTAATAAGGATGCATTAATACTTTCACATAGAAACAGAGGAAAACAGGCTCTTTGATGACTGGACTGAATCTCCATTCTGGAACCACGCACTCGTGTGCCCACAGGCTTGCTAGCACCCTCCTGTAAAGCCCCACCAAAGCACAGGCAATATCCTTTCTCTCTCCTGCAGCAAAGGAGACAGGAATGCATCTTTTCAGTAGAGGGAGTGCACAAGTGATGTGGTAACTCATTCATCAGGGAGGGGGGGCTCTGTTTCTCCCTCTTCACCTGTCCTCACTAATACATGGAGCCCCACCTGACTCAGATGCTGAAAAATGTATTTCAAGAAGTCATCATCACTCTCGTGAGTCATGGGAGAAGGGGAGGAAATTACTCCAGGGGGGATGATTCAACTAAGGGGAGAGCTGAGACAGAAGAAAACACAGGCAGGAGCGTGGAAGCAGAACAATGTGGAAGAAATTCAGAAGATTTAATTTTTCCTCCTTCCAGCAACTTCCTCATTTTCAGATTTTGTTGTCAGTGTCACCAGTCCAAGGTGTCAAGAATTTACATGCATGCTGGATGTAAAAGACTGCTCCATCCAGTGACTGTGCTCTGAAGGAATCCTCTTGAAAGAACTAATTCAGGTCAACACATCCTTGTTTCCACTACAATAAAACAGCACTAAGAGCTCATTATCTAACCACTACAGTGCACCAACAGTCCTGCCCAAAAACCCAACCAAAAGGAAGGCAAATTGCAAGACAAACAAGGTTATTTGTACCAGAGGCACAGTCCTACCCTTGACACAGCACCAGAAGATGCACAAACTCTGTAAGTCTGTGTGAGGCAGAGCAAAGGGTAAGAAAAGATGAAATGGCTTCAAGTTGTGCCAGGGGAGGTTTAGACTGGAGATTGGGAAGAACTTCACTGAGAGGGTTGTTAACTGGAATGGGCTGCCCAGGGAGGTGATGGAATCTCCACCCCTAGAGGTATTTGAAAGCCATGTAGCTGAGGCGCTGAGGTTTAGCGATGGGCTTGGCAGTGTGAGGGCAGTGGTTGGACTTGATGAACTTACAGGTCTTTTTCCAACCAAAACAATTCTATGATTCTATGAAAAAACAGAGCAACTCATCAGCTGAAATTGAAATGGCACAGTGGAAACCAGCCAGCACAGCCTTGCTGAGTAACTCAGTGTAATCACCCTGCTCATCCCACAGGAGCCACACACGTCCCAGGTGTGTTTCAAGTTTGCAACCAGCTTCTGTCACCTGTATCTTCCTCCAGCATCTCTAGGTAGTACACAGCTCTGGAACCTTAATAGATGATACATCTCAAGCATGCACACAAACTATACAAACACAAGGATGCAAGCTCATGTTAAGGAAATGACTGGTCACCCAGGTCTTCAGTTGCACAAACTCAAATGCAGTGGTGACAATGCCCACCCACCATTTAGTTCCACTTCCACTCCTTCCATTCAAGCTTAGTGAATGGTTTAAGCCATTCACTTAGTGTGAGTCCCAAGTAGGACTAATCTTTACCTCCCAAAGTCCAGAACTGAACACAAACAATCTCCACTCAAATCTCTACAGTCACCATCTTTGTCAGTTACTGGGAACAACCCCATACTATTCTGACACTCAGGCCCTACCAGGTCTTGAGACTTCCCTGGCCTATGTGGGTGTCTGTCAATTCCTTCTGTATACCTTCTCTGAGCTTCTTCTTACCCAGCCATGAAGACAAGCCACTTCCAAACTCTCATTGCCTTAGTTAGATCTCAATTATTGCAACACCCTTTCTTTCACCATGGCACATTTTCCCATTTCCCTGCCTACCAGGCTCAAGGGTGATCAAGTCTTTATGTCTACAGTCGCTATGCAGACATGCTACCTGCTCAAGTTTTCCCCCTTGTCTATTACCCTGCAGAAGCCCTGCCAGTTAACCAAGCTGCCATACCACCAGATGTCCATTGCACAACTTCATGCTGCTCACTACAACTGGGTATTTGAGAGGATGCTACAGCTCCTGGGAGCGAAGCTCCCACACCCCCCTACAGTGGAGAGGCTATCTCCATCTCTCCAGGAAGGTAATTACTTCTCTCTTTACTAGAGACTAGGTAGCAGAGAAGGCTGTGGCAGAGCACAGTCCTGCTGCTGCCTCTCTGTAGCCACTGCAAGGTTTTACTGAGCAGGCACCCTGAACAGGTCACCTTGCTCCACTACAGATAAAATGAATTCATTTTAAAAGGAGTGCTACAGTATAGGATGATAGATTGGAAATGTACACAGGCACCCATGAGGGCAACCCAAACACACAGTCAATCACAGGATTCAAGCACCAGGAACCTGCACAAACATTTCACTGCATCCTCTCCTAAACAGGAACAAAACCTTACTTGTCTGAAACACTTCCATGAGCTTCTGCAGGGACACCACCCTGCCTTTACTCCCCCTCGCAACATCTCCTGCCAAATGACTGGGTCAAATTTGCTGCCAGGCTTTTGCTGTCACTGGTACTCTGTGGCAGCACCTTTGGGTATTCACATGATGGTGGGAGAAGATGAAAAGCAAGAAAGTACCAAGAGGAGATCCTCACACGATATGTCCTCGCCTCACATCTGACATCCTCCATATGAATCCATACAACTGCAGGATGCAGATCCCAGAAAAGGCCACACAAGCACAGAAACTACTTTGAAGCTGAAACCATGCTATGGCAGCATCAACCCTCTTCTTTCAACTGAGAATATCAGACAAAGGAGTAGCACACAGGCCCATCACCTTACCTTTAAAGCACGGACTTTCTTGGCCAAGAGGCTCTCGATGTCCCCTGCAACCTTCTCCACCAATTTCCTGGGCACGTTCTCCTTGACTTCAAATAGGTTTCTATTCTCATTGTAGATCTAAGAAGGGAAACAAGAGAAAGAAAGACAGTCAATTTTAGAGAGAAGAACAGCAGTCTTCTCACAGAAAAGCCGATCCTCTAACACTGAAGAATTTCAGCAATGTGGATTAGGTGACAATATCCTCCTTGGAAATGAGAGGAACAAGGGGAAGAAAGGCTTTGCAACCAGAAAAAGAATAAAATGCATTTGACCTGCTGCCCACCCCATTGGCTTTATAGCTGCCTGCCCTCATGCTTGCAGGCTATGAGCAACTCCCCTCTTGTTCAAAAGCCGAGGTGCTCATCACACTGCCTGTCACATACTCTGCCTCTGTGGAGCTAAACCAGCAGCACAGGCAGAGCCACCACATGTCTTCACGGGCTTCACCCCTAAAGCCCCCTGTCCATTCAACTTGCCCCTTTCTCAAGGCCATTGGATGGGTTTTGCACGTGCGAGAGCAACTGCCTGCCTGCTCCCAGCTCCCTGTGTTAGATGTGGAGTCTGTGGCACAGGTGCAGGCAGGGCAGCCCTTGGCAGTTGGTACCAGCAATGGGAGCAAAGAGAAGTAGGACAAAACTTCATCTCTAAGCAAGTCATAGTAAAGCACCATCTTTAGGAAATCAGGATTTCTGCAACCAATCCAGAACCTGGCCAGGCTGTGGCAGGGAGAGGCACAGATGTGTACTGGGATTATCCTGAAAGCCTGATGCAATTACCTGGATTTGAATGTTTGCACCCAAACCACGCAGCTGTGGGCCTGCCCTTCCAAGCCACATCACAACACTGCAAAGCACAGGGCTACCCCAAGAAAAAGGCTGTGGGCATCAGCACTGCCCCAACAAGAAGAGCTCAGTCACACCAGAAGACTGTAACCACGAACCCCTCAGATAATTCTCTCACTTAACTCAGCCTGTCTGCAAACTCAGGTGCCACCAACTCAGGGTAAGAGAGAAGTGCTTCTCACAAGACCCTGAGGTCAGAAAGAAAAATCCTCATGCTCAATCTTTTCTTAAGATACATGAAGAAAACCACATATTAACAGGACTGTGCTTCCCTCTCAATCCTCACACTGCTTACAAATGCCTACCATCCCAGTCATAAAGACATCCAGCAGCAAAAAAGCCTCCAAAGAGAGCTGGACATTCCCAAGGAGGTAGCTGACTGCATGTCTAACTGTGATTTCTGTGCTAAGCATGTCTGGCACCTACCTGAGCTGCATGATTCTTGGGAGCTGAATCATTGCCTCCCACAGAACAAAACCCCTTCTTTGCTGGAGCTTCATTAGAGGTGAAATACTCTGCCTGTAACTGCCAGGTTCTTGCAGATCTGACCATTACAACAAAAGAAGACACCAGGTGGTGCAGAAGCCATTTCTCCCCAAACATCTGCCTTTCTCTGCCCTGGGCCTCAGAGCAGCATCCAAACACAAGCAGTAAACAACCAGCTTCCATAAGACAAGCAAGCACCTCAGAAACATTTTGCCCGGTGCTGGCAGCACACAGATAGAACTGGGGAGAGGCTTGGCTAGAGACAGGATGATACCACAACTGTTTCCCTTAATGGAGCCAGTAAAAATGAAGGTATGGTCAGACAGGCACCCAGAATCTGGACAGCAGCACATCACACAGCTCAAATATGGGATGAGACCCTCCTGATATGTTGGGAAAGTACTTACTCCACCATTTTTCTTTTCCAGATGTTAATGAGCTGGAGCAAGAGGTGATTTTGCTCACAGAAAGGCAGCTGGCAATGAATTCAAGAAACAGAGCAGAGATCTCCCCACACCACAGCTTCCCCTTTTGTGGTTTCTGAGGCTGAAGTCACAGGAGTACACTCAGAGACTAAGCAAAACGCTGCTCTTTGGGCTTTGCATGGTCTCTCCAGACCTATGGGGTTAATTGTCAGGCTCCAACTTTGCTTTCTGCACTTCTTGATGGAGTCCCTGCTCTGCCTGAGCTCCTTTCTTCTTCCATGCCACAAGGAAATTCCTGCCAGCATGCCTCTCCTGGCAGCTTTGTGTTCACATACACCACTACTCCAAGCACCTGTGCTGTTTTCCCAAAAAAAGCCCCAAGGGATTCAGGTAACCAGCCCTGGCTGCCAGGATGGTATCCCACCCTTCCTCTGTCAGTGGGGTGGCACACAAAAGGCTCAGACCTGCTCATTTCTGGAGGAAACTGCATTTTTGTGAACTTTCTTGGTGAGTGACCTAGCTCCAGACCTGCCAGTCTTCAAGAAAAAGTAGCTCCAAGCACTAAATTTTCAGCCAATCTGATTCCAAAGGCTTCACCCAAACTATTTTGGTCCCCAAACCACTCATACTTCACATCTATTCAGCAACTCCTGTCTTCTTACTGGTGACTGTTACGTGAGCACAATGACTGCAAAGTAAGAGAACACCTTTTAGAGGCACACTCAGACTCCAGCAGAAATGATTTCCAGGTGTTCTTCACATCAGAGCTCCATCACACCCCAAGCTTCAGACTGAAAAGCACGTATTGCCAATGGCAAAGCATGCCATGCTAGACAGAAACACCCCACATCTGCACAGAAAGAGTTAAAGCAACACTCTCATACTCTTCTTTTTCCCTTTGGTAAGTAACAGTATAACAAAATAATGTGTTTGGAAGACTTGGGCTACCTCCATCTGAGCAGCAGCAATTAGGAAAGCAAAGAGGAGCAATCTTCAAGGAGAAAGCTTTGGGTAAGGAGGGCACCCTGACATTAGTATTTTCCTATTATGAAACAGAAAATTGGCTCATATTGGTTACAGACAGAAATGGTGTCTGTCCACAGGGGAGGAAAAAACAGAGCAAGAAACCAGGAGATGTTCCTCCAGCCCTTTCTGCAGCTGCAGAGCTCTGCAGCCGTCTTGGCTGAACAGTTCATCAGCATTAATTAGAACAACCCAACATGAATTAACAGTGACCATACGTGCACAAGAACATACCAGACAGGCAGGGGAATGAATGGTAGTGCTCCAGGCAGCTGAGATAGCTTCACTCTCCACTGCAGCACTTTGCTTTGGGTTGTTCAGAATTTGACCAGGTTTTACTTATCTAAGGTGACATTTCCCATATTGGGTTCTTCCTCGAGCTGAATCGAAGGGACGATTTTCTGGCCAAAGATGTCCCAAACGTTTCTCAGCAATGACAAACGTTGTTCATTTTATCCAGATTAAAAAGCCATTCTCATTGAAATTCTCCTGTGAGCTCATGCTCTGGGACTTGGGGTTGAAACCTTTAACAGCAGTGACCTCAGAGTCAAGAAACCACTGCTCCTCATTGCTTGTAGGTACACTCACACCCACCCAGCGCCAGCACCCTCGGGGACAAGGGGAGTGTGGGCTGCATGCTCCTGCTAGACTCGAGTTTTACTTTACAATCTCTTTGTGAACACATCCCATCGAGGTGGCAGTGCACAAACACAAGGATGAAGCCCAGTCCTAATGCCCTGCAGTAGCCCTGCTCAATGTGGCTGACATTCTTGAAGTTACTGGACAGGAGAGGGGCTGCACAGTGTCCCTGAATTACCTATGGATGTATTAGCCCTCAGGCAGCACACAGCAGGAAACTGTATTCACAGGACTGGGATCAAGACCAAATTATAAACTGCTAATGTCAATAAAAAGTCTGGGAAGGGCTGAAGCTGGATACAGTAGCCAGAAGGTGCGGGCATGGCACCAAGCAGAGTCCAGCAGTGGATGCTGAGAGTGAAGTAGTAAGTGGCAAGACTGGGGGAAACATAAACAGAGGCTAAAGTAAGTGCTGAGCTGAAATAAAAAAGAAAAGAAAATATAATGGTGGCAGGTTGGGGAGAGAAATCAAACAGCTCAACCTGCAGCATGAAAAACTTAATCCCAAGGAATTCTAAACATAGTGCAATTATAAACAGCTGAGAAGATGACCTAAACAAGCACAGAAGTGCTAAGTAGCCTTACTAAAAAGCAGAGCTGGTAACACAACCAATTGTCAACCCACATTCACAGCTGCAACTATATAACCAAAGAGGCACATCTGATATTGCCTCAGAACATCGATTCTCTGAATTCACTTGTTTGCCTTGATCCTAATGCACAACAAATGATACTCAGCTCTGCTATTTATTCCTTCTGTGCCTATATATCCAGGGAGCTGTCAGGGTTCAGAGAAACCATTTGCCAGTTCCCAATTCCCCGTGAGCACACCCAGCACTATGAAGCAGGCAGCCCCAGAAGGAACAGAAAAGGGTGCAGAGACACTCCCATGAGTGCAGAAATCGCTACTTGACGAGCAGCAGCAGAGGACTCAGCATCTTCCCATGGGTCAAGGTACCAGATGATAAAACATAAAGGAAAATAACAGACTGGGGGAGCTCCCTGTACAGCACCATTAGCCTTTGGGCACCACTAGAAAGACAAAATGATCTCATCAGCCTCAGCTTTGCCATTTCTTCTGGGTGCCTGCCCTGCCCTGCACAGCAGCAGGGCCAGCCTCCAGCCTACCTGCCCAAGGCAAAATGTGCAACACTGATGGGGGAGCTAGGAAGGTGATATATGACCCAAACCAGATCTCATCTTCCCTTTTCCCCCAGCTCCATTTCATATCATCCAAGAAGATGGCTTTCCCCAAAACTGAGCTAACGGCAGGGGCAGCACTGTTGTGCTGGCACAGCATCATCTCCGTGCCAAGATTCCTTCTCCATATCACTAAAAAACAACCACCACAAACCAAAAGCCAGACCCCAGCAGCTCTCAGCCTCACTGGGCCCACAGAGGCTGTAGCCACAGCTCAAACTCCAGATGGAGCTTGCTCAGGTCCAAGCCAGGAGAGGCTGTGGCATTCCAGTTCCCTCTGCAAAGGCATCTGGTCTGGATAACAGTCATCTTCCAGAAATTATCTTTTCTTTTTATTCCTTGTATGAATCCAATACACCTGGTTTGGACAGCTGCAATCCAAATAGCAGAGTTTAATCACAGTGCAAACCTGGCATGTTTGCAAAGAGCAAAGTACTACACACTGCAACAGAGCAGGCTGCCTGCCTGCTCCCAGAGCGTTGCACCTCAAAGGAGAGCTGCTCCTGGGGAGGTAAGCCAAAGACCAAACTCTACTCCTCCAGCCAGGACCTGAGATACACCTGAGATAACCCCTCATACCCCAGAGTGAGACTGTGCCATGTCATGCCCTAAAAAGGCCACACACCAGGAAAAAAAGGTTTTTCCCTACTTGGCATTATTCTATGGAGCAGGAAGGGCCTCTGTTCAGGGGAATACTTTGAACTCCCTCAGCCAGGCCTGTGCTGACCAGCTCTGTACCATGACCCAGGTCTCTGCAATGGGAATTAGTTGATACAACAAATAGTGCAGCAGAACACCTACTCTTAGAGGCATCGCTTGCTCAGGTGCTAGTTAGGGCTTCTCCTGAAGCTTCAGGATCTCTTGGTCTCCGCCAGACAAGCAGTAGTCTGGCCAGTTGTGAGTTTCATCTCATCTATAGTGGGGTCCTACCATTCCCCTATAGCTCAGGATATCACCAAAGAGCAACAAGGGGAACCCTTGAGAAGACCTGCTTGTGCCTCAGACGCACAGAGCATCTTTGAATGAAGAGGGAACCTAGAGAAGAGTTACCCAGTAATATAAATGACTGGCAAGAGCACTGTGAGATGGTCCAGGCCAAGCAAGGAACACTGTGGCTAGGTGGCAGGGAGGAAAAGTAGTGCAAAACTCCAGAGAACCTGCTGGAAGATGGAGACTGCTCAGGGCCACGGGCAGAGAGGGGAGACAGCACGATTTCCATCTCACCCTTGTCTCAGCTGCACCTACTGTTGTTAAATTTCATCGTCTGGTGCTTATAGTTCTTGCAATGATGGTAATCATCGTGGTGTCTATATTACATTAGGAGGATGTCAGCCTCGGCACAGCGTCAGGGATAATCAAGCAGGCAGTGATAAGAATGATACCGACCTCGCTGACAGCCCGCCAGGACAAGCGGTGCTGCCTCTACCACGTTACACAGAGCAGATCACACAGCACTGCAGGGATGAGGGGGATGGGGACTGGCAGAGGGCATGAGGACAGCCTTCTGGCAAAGCAGGCGTTGGCCACGAAGGTGCTAGATCCCTGACAAGGAGCCAGGAAAGGGGAAGGCAGGGGGAAGTGGCAGCAGGTGAGCAGTGGTGCTGCAGTCCAGTGAGGGCTTTGCAAATCTACTCCATGCCAGCTCCCAGAGCTGGTACCACACACACCACCGGCCCTGAGGACACAGCTCTGAGCCCAGACATCCGTCTAGCTGTCCCCTCAGGAGCAGAGCTGGGAGCAGGTCCCACAGAGTCTGACCTGCCCCTGACTGCAGCCTCCCCTTGACCTCAGTGAGAGCTGCTGCTCCTGCAGCCTGCACACACGCTCAAGCGTGTGCAGGAGGCAAACAGCTTGACCTTTCATAACTGCATCTCCTTCTCTCCTTGGGCAGTGTCACTTCCCTGCCACACTCCTTTCTTTCACCTACCTAATAAAAGGCAAGCACCCTTCACAGCTCTCCTGCAGAAGCAGGACAGGGAAACGTGAAGTTTAGCTGCTCCTCAGAGATGGTCAGCTATAATTGAAACAAACAAACCGTAGAACTAAGGTCTCCTTCCTTTACTGAAGAGCCTGCTAAAAGGCAGAGGTACCACAGAGGATATGGGGGACAAGAAGAAGGCAGCCCACTCCACGAAGGATGGAGAGGTAGAGCTGCTCCAGTGCTACCCATCTTGCACCAATGTTTCCCATCCTGAGGCACTGTCACTGGCTGGGGCTTCTGCTTGCTCAACCCAGGATCACAAGCCTCTGTGGCTGAGACTTCAGGCCTGCCAGCTCTTAAGCAGACCTAAGACTGCTACACATAATTTACCAACTAGACAGAGCTAAAGGGCCATGCACGGTTAGCTTGGATTATAGAAAACCTCTCCTGGCCTGGAAAGCTGCTTTTACTCTTCAGCAACCAAAACCCTTGTACAGGGAGCTCTCAGAGCAGGAGACCTGCCTGGATGTCTGTAGAGACTGCATCTTCTGCAAGGTAATTCAGTACCTCAAACTCAGTCTTCTCTTTCCTGATAAAAAATAAACCACCACACAGCTGAAAATGTAAGGTCTCAAACAGGCACTGCTCTGCACTTTCACAGCTGCCTGGATGGCGTGGGTCTTGTTGCCCACCAGAGCCTGCTATGCTCAGGTAAGAGAGGAGAGAACAGCTACAGCATCTTGGACAAACACTCAAATACATTCTGAGATCATCTATTCTCTAAAATGATACACCTGTATAATAAAACAGAAACAAAACCAAACCCCCAAGCTCATCCTTGACTCTGGCTGCTCTCTTGGTTATACAGGACAAAACAACAAAAGCTTTAGTGATGAAAACACAGTATTTTTAAGAGGTAGGCTCAGCTGATTTCTTCCAGATTATATGCAGAAAAGATTAACCAGTTTGACTAAGTCATGTCTATATAGAACAGCTCTACTTCAGATCAGCATCATTAAAATTGCTCCTAGAACACTCTAGGAGATAGTGCACCTAGAATACCCAGGTGCATCCTAGGAGAGATGTTATCACAGATGGAGATGTACCACTCTGCTGTACTTCAGCTTGTTACTATTTTTATCAGAACCAGTGTCTCCACACCACGGGTCACAATGGGCACACTCCATTGTCCCTAAGAGAATGAAATGATGTTCTACCAAAGCAAGGAATAGGTCAGATCAAAAGCTACATTGATACAGCAGTGCAAATCCTCCCATGTGAAGCTCTTCCAGAAATACATGCTTGATTTATATTGGTTCAGTAGAACTCAATTTCCCACTGGGTTACCTATAAGCAAGGATTTGTAACCTGGTCCAGGGGAACCTGCTTTAGCTGGGGATTGGACTAGATGATCTGTAGAGGTCCCTTCCAACTCTTACCATTCAGTGATTAAAAGCAATTTTAGAATGGATAGTCAGTTCAATCAAAAGAGGTAAAAGTGCTCTCTGAGGCAGACAGGCACATGCTCCACTGATGCACCATGTGGGACCCACCAGGACAAGTGCAAGGGTGAGGAGGAAGAGGACACAGAGAAGGGTGAGGAGGAAGAGGACACAGAGAAGGGTTCAAAGGAAGAGAATGGAGCAGGAAATGGAGGGAGGGAAGGTCTGGGCTGGGACTGATGGCTTCAAAGGGCACGTGGGTGAGATGAACTGGAGAAGGTGATGCAAATAGTTGAGCAAAAATAAAGCAAGAAACTTCTGCGCTTCTCAGATGACCCCTGAGACTCTGTGGCTGCAGCTCTGCCTTTCCCTCAGTTGCTGGACTGTTTAAAGCTTTATTTCCCTTTACTGTGCTGCTTCTTTCCCAAGGTCAAATCTTCAGGACACTGAAATTACAAAAGCTAATCCAGACACAAAAGATCTCACCAGACTCAGTTTCCCCAGCAAGCCAGAAGGAGGAAGGCACTACCACTGCTATGAGAGAAGCTGGGAAGCATTTCACCAGCCTCTTTGCCAAAGCGTGGGGAGAGCAGCGGGGCCCAGAGCTGCTCCTCATTCCCTGCAAGGGCACCCCAAGCACACATGGCTCCCTCCCTCACTCCCCAGCCAGCGATGCAAGGCTCTTGGATCTTCAGACTTGGCTTTAAACAAATAACCAGGCCTCTTTCCCAAAACAGCTTTAGCTTCTGTGCCAGAAAAGCTGCTGCTTCTTGTAAGAAGGGCTGTGAAAAAAGGCTGTGCTGTGCAACACCACAGCTCCCAGACATATTTTGCAGTCTTTCCTTCAAATGACACAAGAAAAAGAGTAACAATTACCTTGCACTGCCTTTTGTTCTTATTGATGGCTACCATTGGCCACATTCAGCCCTTGGCTGCTGTGATGCAAATTCAGGATAACTCCACTGACATGGAATTAAACTAAATCCCTTACTAGAGCTAAAGCAATTGAAATCTAGGCCAGCATAAGTCAGCACTGTCAACAGTCACCTCTACAGTTTTCTGCAGAGTAATGATCTATTTTAAAGAAATTGAACTTTTAGAAATAGCAACTTTGCAATTCTCTTGATTTACCTTCTGATGTAGGTTTTGGGGCTTTCTCTCATCTCCAAGGATTCATGTTTACAAGCTATTCTCCCTTAATCTCTAGCTCTTCAAGCACAGTAATATAAATGCATAGGCTCATTGGAAGCAAGGCTGGAAGAGACTCACTTGTCCAACATCCATCTCTCTGTCTCAAGCAGGATCGACCTCACCTGTGCTATTCAAAAGCCCTGGTCTTGCCCACTGGTGGCAGAGAGCCCAGGCTTCCCTGGCTGATGTCCTCCAGTGCTTTCCTAGCCTGTCTGCTAGAAAGTCATTTCTTACATCTAATACAAAGTCCTCTCTGTTGTGGCACAGGCTCATCAAGCTTCTCCTTGTCCCCACAGGATATTGTTGGCAGCTTTCTTCCACACATTTCCCGACTCCTCCTTTCTCCTATCAGTGCTTCCTGCTCCCTGAGCCAGTGAGGCACAGAAACTGAGACTTCAACAAAAATACACCACATATCTGGAGATTTTAGTATAGAGGTGACCCTCTGCAAAGTTCAATCAACTGAGGTTTTAGCATTTAGTCCTATCTCCAAAGTCCCACCAGCAAGATTCAAGCAGCAGCATCAAACCCTCCAGCTGAGAAACAAAACCCAGGTTTTAGCTTTCAGTACAGTCTTAGAGGGGCACAGGGCAAGACAGATATGCACCCACAGAGATCTCACAGATCCAGCATCTCAATGGAGAAACTCTACTATAAGATTCAGAAACCTCTGCAGCATCAGAGAGAACAATGCTGGGAGAGACCCCATCAGCTCACGTAGTCCCAGCCTACTCAGATACTCCCAAGGAAAGGTAGTATCATTTCTAACATAACTGCCATAGTTATCTCATTACAAACACGTTCTTCTGACCTGCTTAGAGATACTCAGTGATGGACATTCCTGCACCCCACAGGACAAAACACTCTGGTGCTTCACAACCCTACTTGAGAACTTTTTACAATGCTTGAACTGAAAACCTCTTGCTGTCATTTAAAACAGTGTTCTTGGTGGAAGGACACAGAATTAATGAAGAACAGACACTTCTGTGTTCCTGTGTGACCTACTCTAGGTGCTCCTGCTCTGGCAGGTGGGTTGCACTGGATGATCTTTTGAGGTTCCTTCCAACCCTTAAGATTCTGTGATTCTGCCTTGTGCTGCTGTGCACCATTATATGTCAGAAGATTTGTCCTACTTTAATTTCTACTCTTGTAAGCTAAAAAACTCAGAGATTCATTTGCTCTTTCCACACGAGTTAATGTTTCTCATATCCAAGTGTCTTGGGTTCAAACTACAATTAGGTAATGATGTTGGGTATATTCACCAGGCTGCTACTCAAAACAGCACCCAAAATATCCAGGCATCTGGCAAAGCTAAGCACTTTTGATCAGATGCTTAAACCTGTAACTTTGGGGGAAAGCTCAGGAGTGAGGAGGGAAAAAACAAAGCAAAAGTGAAGCCCGAGTCTTGAGCATAACAAGGCACGCTTTTTTTGGATGAAATGCCAGAGAGATAGTACAAGAGTGCTCAGACAGGAATTGCAAGAGTAGATTTGAGGAATTCTGAGATCTCAGCTCCTGATTTGATTGCTGATAGCAGCGGGGCAATGAGCAGCTGCAGCCTGCTGTGGAATAGCAGAGCAGAGGGTAAAGGTCAGCAGTGATGTGCAACGGCAAAGCTGTGCTGATACAGGGCTTCAACAGCATCCACCCGTGCTACATCCCACCCTTTCCTGTCCCTCCACCTTCCTCATCTTCACAACCTTCAAAATACATGACTATGCCAAAGAAAAACTACAGTAATCAGTCAGATGTGCCTGCTAAACCCAGCCTGCTGCCACAGCCCCCCACTCCAGGCTATTTCCATGCAGGATCTGCTAGCATGCAGCTCCCAGTACCATGCAGGTGCAGCAGTCACTGACAGCCCACTGAGGAGCCCTTCACATTAAAGAGAAAATACAGTAGGGACCTCTTAGCAGAGCAGTAAATGACCCTCCCCCCTGGCACCAGGTGTCTTCTCAATGAGCTGCTCATTTAGCTGTGGCTGTCACAAGCAAGGCACAGGGCTGCCTGCCGTCACCGTGGGAAGGAGCAGACGTGGACTCCTCCTTGGTGGGGAGCAGAGAGGGTCCCATGGATCCACTTTTCACAGACCCCACGAGGTTTCCAACACATGGGCTTTCACTCACTAGGCTGCAGGCAGAAGTTGTTCCCTGCTCCACTATCTTCTGCCAACCTCACCAAGCACTCTCCCTCCCAAATCAACCACTGCTTGCTTGGTCAGCATTTTGGGGGGTTAACAATGGCAAAGTCTCCTCCATCAGCCATGAATGGTACAGCAGTGACTCATGGGCTCTCCCATCCTCCCCCTGGTACCACCTTGGGCAGGTCAGCTTCATCTCTTGCTCCTCAAAATGAGAGAAGGACCAAGGCAAAGGAGAACACTCTTTGCTAGGTATAGCTGATCCATATGACTAGTTTAGGGGACTTACTCACTAAGAGATGTGTATAGGCTTGGGATAGAGAACAAAGGGTAGTCAGTGCCAGACATACAGGCTTTGCAGAAGCAGGTATATATGGGCTGAGAGTTTCTGGTTGTCCATATAGCTGAAGAGGAGGCAGCAGGATGATCTGCAACCTTAGGATCACTCCTAGCAGTCCACAGACTCTGCCTATGTACAGTGCTAAGTTTGCAGGAGTGCTGTCCCAGAGGTGGGGAAGAACTCGGCCCCATTGCATGCCAGGATTAGCAGAGTGCAGGGAAGTGCCCACAGCAAAAGCCAGAGCTGGGACAGAGGGAGCCAGCACACACAGAGCAGACAAAATTAATCACTCTGATCCACCCAACCACCATCACACAAATCTGCACACACACTTGCATCCTCTCCTCCTTGAGTTCTTTCCCAATATTTGTAGTCCCTGTTGTCCCAGCCCTTTCCCCCTGCACACAAATACAAGGCCAAGCTCTGGACTCACCCGTTCTTAGAGAGCTCTGCATGTGCACTTCACTGCCAACACAAAATGCTCTTTCAGCTCCACACCTATGACAGCATGTGATCTTAACTAAGCACAGGTGGGGAGCAATTGTCTGGCACTTATGGCTCAGAGAGGGGACTTGGTCTGCATTGCCCCTTTGCTCCATGCACAGTACTGACCTGCCTGTGTGACGGCTGGCAAATCACCTTCCCGTGTCTGCACGGTCTCATCGACCTCCCATATTGAAAGAATTTATTGTTAATGCTTGCAAAGTGTTAGAGAAGCCTTAGAGGAAAGCTAGCACAGAATGGAGGGTATTAATATTCCACCAGGAGCCTCTAGGGACCGACCAGTGCATTAAAGCCACCACAAGCAGAAACAAGTCTTGCCTGGCTCAAGCCAGACCCCCGAAGCACTGGCAGGTTTTTTCAGTACTTTCCATCAACGTTAGAGAACCTGTACATGGCCTGACATCACACATCCAGAGCAATGGCCCTACCACTTGGGTTTAAGGTAACAAAACAAGGAGAGAGCAGCACCAGGGATGGATTTGGATCTACTCGGTGTAAGGAAAGGTAGCAACAGGCACTGTGCATGGTGAAGCATTAGTCTCTTGCTGTTCCAGTATAAAGTTAATCAGGGACAGAAATTAATCCCTCTTGACAGCATGTTGCCAATTTCTGATTTCATCCCTATTTGCTTGTAGCTTATCATCAAGGGAATGGGAAACTTGTAGCACAGACAAGCCTGCCACATGCCTCCTTCCTTTGGTAAAGGCTGGCACGCAGCAGCCGCGGGCCGGAACCCTCCCATCCATACAGATGCACCCGCTGCCGCCCAGGTACACGCACGGAAAACTTATATGCGTGTGCTTAAGGCCAAATATATGCCCAACCATCAGCTTTCCCACTCCAAGACAGTGGGAGGGAGAGGAGGAAAATAAGAACCAGAAAAAAGAAATCATCTCCCTGGAGGGATGGTGCCAGAAGAGCAAAGTGGCATTTACAAATCATAAGCATTTCCCTTCCTCACTCTCTGCTCCTTTGCCCAGAATGTTAATTAGCATTACTCTAAACAGCAGCACCAAAAGCTGAAACCCAAGCAGCTTCAATTGCTTTAAAGGAAACGTGGTTGGGAATTCTTTCAGATGAGACATTGAAACTCAAATGGTGAGACATCTGATCCGATGCAGCAGGTGCTTTTTAACGCCACCTTATAACTTCCCTCCTAAAACTAGGAAGCGAGTTCTAAAAAGAAAACTATCATTTCCCAGGGCCATTTCCCATTTGCCAGGGATTCTGCCTCATGTTCCAAATGTCAGGGGTTTTATTCTGCAGCTTAATTCTCCCCAGCCCAGCAGATCACAGCTCGAGACGTGCAGCATGGCAGCAGCTCCCTGCTCGTTCCTGCAGTCCTGAAGCATCTCACTGCACTCCAGGCTGGGCAACCCTGGAGGCTGCTTTGCAGTGGGAGTTGAGCTGATCACGTAACAGAAAAATGGGCTTGCAGCTATATTCATAAATAATAGTGCTGACTTGGGTTTGTGTCATAAATAAAACTTAGATGATTACACAGACCACATGTATCTCTGCGTGTTTGGATGATCAATAGACTCCTTAAAGTATCACCAAATTTTAGCCACAAAAAATGTAGCAAGAAACATGCTACACAATGTGCTTCTTGTAGAGCTGGTCCCTTTCCTAGCATTTATAAGTGTCCTCATCCAACTTATCAAAACAAGTGTGGCCATCAGGAAGATCTTCTGCCTCAGGTGATTGATGCCACGTTTCCAGCACACCCAGTGCCATGGCTTACACAGCCAGAAAGGAACCTGATCTGCTGGATAACACAGACACAGGGCTGCTGGAATTAATTCCTGTTGAAAGGAGAAAGCCTGCACTGAAACAACTGGTCTTATACACACAGACAGCAGTTCTCAGTACTAAAACCATGCAGAGCTCCACTTCCAAAGCAGGAGCCCAGACTCTATGGTGATGGGCTCATCCTGAGCACCTGCACAGTGAACATGCAGTCATCCCAAAGGGGTCCTGATACAACCCCATACCAAAACCAAACCCACAGAGGTCAGTGAATGTGCAGCCATCTCAAAGGGGTCCTGATACAACCTCACACCAAACCCAAACCCACTGACAACCAGCGCTGTCTCCTCTTTGAGAGCAGAGCATGCAAAGTGTAGCAGCATCCTCCACAATGCACTGCAGCAGCATTCAGCCCCATTGCCTTAGAAACTGAAAAGCTGCTGTGAAATAAGCACAAGAGGAACTGGCTGGGAGTTGGGGGGGAGCATAACTGTTGGCCATTAGGACAGCTAAAGCTGCTCCCAGGCACTTGTTGAGCTCATGGGAGAATCACTCTCCTCCTTCCATCTGACAGACCCAGGATGCAGATCACGTCACCAGCCCCTGCGACTCAGCCTCCTACCTCAGGTGATGGGCAAATCAGGACCAAACAGGTACTTCTCATGTCTCCTGCTTGTGTAGGGTTCTGCTCTCCTTCCACCTAATTTTTTGCAGGTACCTCTTATCAGGCTGGGGAATTTCACAAATCATTTTGCATGGGGCTTACTCAATAGGACATAATTGACTCTTGTTGCAAAGAATTAAGTGCTCTCAACAGAGATGTCCATTTTTAATGCCTTTTTAAAATTCTTACTAATGAATAAAGCCAAGATAACACCAAGTAGTTCCCAGATGAGACTGATTGTCAAGCGGATGAGGATTTTATCAATAGATTCCCTCCTCGCCTCTTTTTTATGTTCAACTTAGAAAAATCAGAACCAAAAAAAAAAAAGATACAAGCAACCAGAAATGCCTTTCCCTCCATGAAAAAGCATAGAGTAATCTCTCCAGGAGATTCCTTTCCCAGCTATATTAGCTATTACTGCCTCTGCATGGTTCCTAGTTATGTGTGCATTTGAAGAAAAAGGGGAAAAAATGCCCGAGTTCACAAAACTCCTTTATCTCAACCTCAGGATGCTTCAGTGAACATTTGGAATGAAATGACCCATAAAGTGATTAACAGTTTATTAACTTGAAGGGCAAGTCACAACATCACCACAAAAAAGCATCACACTATCTCTAGACACAATAGGGAGCTTGCTTATGGACACTAATGTTCTCACTGTTAGGGGTTTTTCCACCCCTCCCCTCTTTAAAAGGGGATGCTTCCATTTTGTCCTACTCCTCTCACCTCCCCACAAGCTCACTACCCTTCCAATTCATGGACCAATATCCAAAGCTGCCACAGACATTGCTTTCTAAAGACCACTGTGAATTGCACAAAACATGTGCCCTCTATCTCAGCTTACTCCAAAAGCCCCTCACGTGCGGAAATGTGGCTGTGCCTCCTATCATGTGTTCACTCAATTTCAAATGGTTTTCCAGATCTTTCTGTGCCCTGCTACTCAAGGTTCTTCCTCTTGCACCTTACTCATGGTGCAGAAGAAGGTCCACCACTCCCCATCCCTTTCCCAAGCAGCTCAGGACTCCGAGAGGAAGAAGACCACAGTTCCTACTGGGAGGACTCTCCTGATTATACCCAACTCCTGAGCTGCACCTCCAGTTTCAGTTCCTCGTGTGAGACAGAGAGTGCATTTGCAGAGCTTGTTTGCAGCCAGTGTGTCTTGACAAGGCTCATTTCATTTTCTGGACAAAGGAAGAAGGGCATGGAACGAGGAAGATCGCATCTGAAGCCTTTCATATGCAGAAGTTGTGCAACAGGAAGGTAGGAAAAGGACAGGACAAGGCACAGCACAAGTAGCCACATCTGGGAAGCTGGGCTGACCTGCTCAGGAATTCAGCACAGCCCACAGGGCTGGGCTGGACAGATGCTGGGGTTGAGCTCAGAAGTTTTGCATAGCAGATGGTCAAGGAGCTGTGATTTGCAGGTAATGTAATAATCAAGCAGTGACATCAGTGAGGATATGAGCCACAGGGTCAGGAGGGGTTGGCACACTTCCCCTGTTTCTGTAGAAGTCATTGGACACTATAATGCAAGGACACTACATGTTCAGCTCTCACTTACAGTCAGAAGCAGCTTCCTTCAGAAAAAAGAATCCCTGCAAGGCACAACTGGGAGCTGAAGCTACATTGACCCTCACTGTTACCCCAGTCTCCACAATTGGGCTGAGACAACATGTAATGCTACGGCCAAGGGCGCTGTCACCTCCTTCCCTTCCCACAGCCCTGGTGCTGACACAAGCGATGGCACAGCTCTGCAGCAAGTCTGCTAAAGACATCCATCCAAGTAAATTAACTGTCCCCCAAATTCCAGTTGGGAATAAACCATCTCAAACTCTTGAGAACATTATGCCAGCTTGAACCCCTTGGAATGACAGGGTTGACCCTGGGCTGCTGCACCAGACACAGGAGACCTGTGGTACCAGCAAGGGAGGAGAAACACAAAAATCCAGGACAAAGGCCTGCAGTGAAAATACAGAATGTTTCTGGAAGTGATGAAATGCCAGTACTCACTCTCTACAGCCACCACCAACAAAAAAAAACCCCTATTGAGATATTTTTTTTATTAACTGTCACAGAATGATGTAATGCATATAGTGTAATTATGCTTAAGTGCTTTCCATGTTAAATGTCATTTCAGTTATCACTTTTTAAATGCAATTTTTATTGAGTGCACAATAATAATTTAGCAAGTAAACAGGCAAGTTACAAGAAAAGAGTAGAAGTGCAGGGGGAGGTAGAAAAGCCTCAAGTGTGACAATGAAATGCACTGGGGTACATGGAGCTGTTACTTCTGAAAGCTTGGAAAGAACTGTAAAAAAAGCCATAAATTACAAGGTTGCAAAATGCAATAAATTACAGCCTCTACAGAAGGCAGATAATGGAAATGAGAAAGGATAAAGGGAAGGGGGAGGAATCTCCATAATTTGTCACCACTGACCCCAGACATCTGCACAGCTTGCAAAGAGCACTGGACATGTTTGGGTGTTTCAGCCTCCTCACAAACAACAGTCCTCAGCAGCATGGGGGTCAGCTTCAGGGATGCTTTCCCTCCTTTGGCACAAACGTAGGAGTTCTCCCTGAAATGTGGTCTTCCCTGCATCAAATATAACCAGGGAAACTCCAGGCAGAAGACCAACAACTCTGTGGTTTCTAGAAGCTGAAGTCCATCAGTCTGCTGAGCCAATGGCAACAAGATGCAAACAAGTGCTGGCACCCTCAGCAGGAAGGGGTATGAATGCACTTCATCTAACAATTGAACATGGCCTTTCAAAGAGATGACCCTCACTCCTCCCCATTCCCCTCTGCAGAAAAAGTCCTGGGTGGACACCAAGCTGGTCACGAGGCAGCTACTTGCCTTTGCATCAAAGAAAGCCAAAGGGTACCCAGGTCTGCCGTAGGAAGTGTCATCAGACAAGGGAAGTTTTTCCTCATGTTTAAGTGGAACTTTTTATGTTCCAGCTTTTGTCCATCACCCCTTGTCCTGTCACTTGAGACAACAGAAAAAAGTGCTGCCTCATCCTCTTGACAAACACCTTATAAATACATGTGTTAATGAGGTCTCTCCTCAGTCTTCTCCAGACTGAACAGCCCCAGTTCCTGCAGCCTTTCCTCATATGAAAGATGCTCCAGTCCCCTGATCATTTTGGTGGCCCTGTGCTGGACTTTCTCCAGCAGTTCCCTGTCTCTCTTGAGCTGAGGAGCCCAGAACTGGACACAGGACTCCAGACGAGGCCTCACCAGGGCAGAGTAGAGAGGGAGAAGAACCTCCCTTGACCTGCTGGCCACACTCTTCTTGATGCACCCCAGGATGCCATTGGCTTCTTGGCCATGAGGGCACATTGCTGGCTCATGTTTAGTTTATTATCAACCAGGACTTGAGAAATGCTCTTCAGCACCAACATGTGCAGGCAACATCAAAATTGTTTGGAGGAAGACAAACCCCTTTTGGGAGGAGGGCAAATGCAGGCGCGATGGTGCCAGGTGCTGGGAGGCACAGCTCTGTATCCATTTCACAGCTGGCTGGGTCCCACGGAATCAGTATCATTGGGGTTTCAAGATTTTCAAAGCAAAGCCACCAACAGAAAGGAAAAACTCACTAGAGTAAAACCAACAAACAAAATGAAGGCAGCCAAGTTCTGAGAGTGGAAACAAGCAGGATCTTAATCTCTGGAAAATTAAATCAGAAGGAAATGGAACAGGCACGGATTTTGGCTGACAGAGCATCCTCCTTCCAGGAGCGTGTGTGCCAGCTTTATTTGATTAAAACTCTTCAGGACAGAGAGATCTGGAAAAGGGAGCATTTTTATTATTGAAGTGGGAGTGGGGAGGGAAAAGGTGGCCTGTAGTTGCTATAGGACCACTTTTAGTACTAATGGTAGCAAATAGTCCCAGTGAATGGGAGTAAAATGATTTTATAGGCCATTATTTCATTCCCTGTGGATGGAAGTTTTTTGCAGGAACACAAAGCAGGCTTCCTGGTGTCCCTCTGAGCTCCAGGCTTACACTACAAGCTCTGAAATAGTCTGGCACTTGCTTTTACTGCCTCTCATACTTCAGGGAAGAAAAATGCAGCCTTGGTGCTTTGAGGGATTGACTGGGAGCCCAAGATGAGGTTTTACTAGTGCAGTGGCAAGCCCTGGACATTCCTCAGCCAATGCCAAAGGGCTTGGACAGGCTGTGTTTTGCCAATAGCACCTCGGGTGCCTTCTTGAAATTAGTTTGGCAGGGCTCAGCTTAACTCCCAATCTGTTCACTCTTTTCTCTCACTCTAATCCAAGTCCCACCTTCTGACCACGAGAAGAAATGCTTGGGCAGTGTCATGAGCATCAGCTAAGGGAAGAAACCAGTGTCTCAGCCCATGCAGGCAGAGAGAAGGTAAAGCTTGCCTTGCTCGTGCTCATGCCTCTATTACAGGGAGAGGGGCTAAAGAAGCACAGAGAGCAGAGCTCACTGTGGAAGGCAAGTCACACCAAGGCAAGGCAGCAGGGCCTGGGGAGCCACGCACACATGGCAGAGCTGGCAGCACGCACTGCAGCCACTGCGTGACCTGCCAGCACTAGTAAACCAGGCAGCAAGTCTCCTGAAAGCCAGGGCTGAGATCTCCATGGCCCCCCCTCTCTCCATGCTCCCTGAGGGGCCAGGTCTCCTGCACTGATGTGCTCGGGCACAGGGCTAATCAGGGCACAGTGTGAGCAGGACTGCAGGGGACGGGCTCCAGCACTTCTCTCCCAGCAGGAGCCAAGCCCAGCACTTCCTCTGAATTAAGGAAAAAACCCCACCTTGTGTCTGTTTCAGATGAATGGGGGAGAGCGGGGAGGCTGAGAAGGTTAAAGGCTTCTACAGAAGGTGAAAGGGAATGCTGTTTCCAAGGGAAGAAGCGTTACCCCCGGGGTCTGAGCAGCCCTGCCACCTTCTCCCTGCTCACCCCCTGGCTGCAAGTTGCACCGCAGCCCCATCACAACTATCTGCCCACAGATCCCCCGTTCCACCCCATCCCAGGAGCTCTCTGCCACCCACATCCCTCCTCTTTCTCAACTCTCCCTTGGCCCCACTTCCAGAGGAGACCAGCTAACAAGGACACTGCTTTTAGAGCCTGCTGATCTTGTTGAGCTCTGTGATGCCAAGTGGAATAGAGGCATTGAACTTTATTAGGGGTGCCCAGAGGTCCTGCCAGCCCCAGCAGCTCACACCAGCCTCTCTTGCTGGTGGTGGCTATCAGGTCAGGATGCTCCTCTGCTCATAAATCATCATCCCTCATGCACAGGGAAGGGACAGAAATAACCCACCCACCAGTGACTGCCTTTTGGTAAGCAGGAACCAAAAAGCAAGCCAGGATCCTTCCAAGACCGCTGTGCAAACTCTCTCCAGTCCCTTCAAGCCTCCACATCTCCATGGTGTCCTTGCTTGCACCCTCACATGCTACACAGCTGGAAATAGTTTGGATTCTCCTCATAGCAACCAATTCAAATGCTGCTGAAGATGCACAGGTTTCTCCCAAATCTAATGGGCCAGAATAAAACAAAGCCTGTCCTTATACTCCTTTCTGTCTCACTCTGCTCTTTGCCTCTGTGGCACAAACACCCCTCTCTGCACATGGCCAGAGGACTGTAACCCTATTGGAAAAGTCTACTCTGTAACCCCTCAGTCTCCAATTTATATGGACAATAGCTACAAAAGCAATTCATCATCACATTTCAGGATTCTGCCAGCAGCCACAATATGGAAACGAGGGAGGCTGGGCTCTTGCAGCCCTTGAATACTTGGACTCACTTTGGTCAGGCTGACATTGCTGCCAGTATTGCAGTGCCTTTACCCAAAGCCTTCTGGCACCCACAAGGACAAGTTTCCAATGGTGTGGTACCTGGGATAGGAAGGTTTCCACATGGGTGATAGGAGCCTGGGCACAGGAAGCTGGAAAACCCATCACCTGCACAATAACCCCAAGTATGATCCCAGTCTCTTCATGCCTCTGACCACAACTCATTCTCACAGTGCTACACCAGCTAGCAACAGTGGCCTTTGGTCTTCTTGGTCACTCCTCAGAGCTGCCAAATTCCTCTCTCGTTTCTTTTTTTTCCCTGTCCTTGTTCTGCTCTCCCTGAAACATCAAGGAGACAGAATCATCCTACCAGCTCTTGATTTTGGGAGACAGCAACTGATAGCCCAAAAGCAATCAAATCACAGGGCACAGCGCAGGAAACTGCAGGAGTTGGGGTCAGGCTAAATAAGGGTGCACACTTTCATACAGCCCCTCGTGGGACAGGCTGCCCCCCTTAGTGTTTTGGAAATGGGGGGTGTAGATTAGGGCTGCTGAATGTCCCCATGAAAGTGAGTAGAAAAATCAATGATGTGCCATTCGAGCCCTTGAGATAACCCTATCCAATCAAATAGACCCAGAGAAAATAGCATCTTACCAGCCATAAACCACCAGAGGCTTATTCCCCTCATAAATACCGAGCTGACACCACCACTGCAACAGTCCCTTTGGCTCTTCCTTCCTCCTCTCCCATCCTTCCACTTGAACGCTCGGCTGCTGACAGCTCCTAATGACTTGGACTCCGATGCGGTCCCTGACTGCCTAACCAGGGTTACGTTAATGAAGCAGTTCCAGCCTGACCCCAAAACATCCACAGCAGAGCTGTGCCTGTGCCCAGCACACCAGGGCAAAGGGTAATTTTGGCAGCAGTCCTTGGCTGGTAGGGTCCAACCCCACCGAACAAGCCTTAGGCAGCCCAAGGGAAATCCTGGCTCAGCTCAAGATAACAGCAGAGCTCCTTTCAGAGCAGACAGGCTGATGTTTCATTTCAACCTTCAGGGTCATAACAACAGTCTATATGCTGTCCCTACCCCTTCTCCCACCAAACCTTCCTCTCCAAGGTCTATCAGGAGTTACCCCAGGCATATGACTAGAACAAGGCAGTCTTCGCACACCTTCTGGTTTAGAGTGAGGACAGAGCACGTACAAGACTTATGAACATGATGAGCATCAGATGGAGCTTTAGCTGGACACCTCTGTCACTGTTCCTCTAATACTGGGAGGCTCTGATTGCTGTCTTAATCACTGCCTTAAAATGTGTGTTAAGGTAACTCCTGACAAGCCCTGAATGCTTGGCAACACACACTCAAAGATGACCAGTGACACACATGCATCAACCAAATGATGTTGTGACAGGGGGTGGCCTGATGCTTCCCCACCTGTGCCATCCAACATAACTAAAGTCACCTGCCAGTGCCTGCAGATAATAAGCAGCTGTCAAATTCCAGGACATTTCTGCAGACAAACTTACCAAGGAAGGTGACATCTCCTAAACCTGAAGGAAACATTGAGGGTCCTCCCACCCCCTGAATAGAAAAGTTCCTCCTTTACCAGCTGGGGTGAGGAAGGCTACTTCAGGAGCTGTCTGAAGCCCATCCTTGCCCTATTTTGCTTAAGGAGAGGACTACTGGTGGGACTGTACCCACAAAAACTCCCCTGGAATGGTATACTCCCTGAAATAGCCCTCCTGTAGGGTTTAACCTTGTTCCCTGGCTTCACTAGTTTTGAATTCCAAATTCCTATGAGCCTCCCAGTGTGCCTGGGAAGAAAGTGTGCCTCATGAGGGAGGCTCTCCATACCAAGGAGAAAGCCATCTGCTTCCTAGGAAAGCAGCACATGGCTGGGAGAGTTTTGGGGACCTTCTCCCCGCCTCTTGCAGGGTAACAGGAGTTTACCACTGCTGCTCCAGTACCCCTTGTGCCTCAGGGGGCTGCAGCAGAGCCCTTTCTCCCTCTCTTCCCTGCCATCAAACAGAGCAACAAGGGTGGGAATAGCAAAGCCAAGGGGAAAAACAAAACAACAAAGCACTGTATAATCTGCCTATTTCACCATTTGGCAGAGGGGATTTTTTAATCATTTAATAGTTTTAATCCTTTATCAGATGCTCATCTAAGAGGATTTTGCTGCACATACAAGATTTGGTACAAATTCATTTGCAGTAAATATACTCATTTAGCAAGTTTATTTCCTGCCTGGGCACTGAGTGGGGCAAGTTGGCTGCTACTTGACAAAGGTGGCGAGACCTTGCTGGAACTTCTCCACTCTGTATTTCTCCTGATTTTTGCAAGCCAGCATCTCAGCTACTGGAGAAAAATTAGATTTGTCACCCTCACAGCTCAAGGTCCTGCAGATAGCAGGGCACACCTTCAAACAGCACCCAGTCCTGCACCTCAGACATGAGAGTATCTTCTCCTGCTGATGTGCAGATGCTCACCCTGCCCTGCTGACACAGTACTGCTGCACACTTGCTGCCTCTTTCTACAGCACTAACTAAGGAGAATCACAGCATAGGCTGCAGCACTGCCCCATGACCATCCACTCCAGAGTAGACAGTCATGTCTACTCCCCAAGCTATTTTGGCAGAGACAGCCCTGGTGAAGTTAGTTTGTTTTGAGGAGGAGAAGTCAGCCACAAAGACACAAACCACACCATGCCATCCATCTTCAGAGTCAGAGAATGGAAACTGGCTTATTCTACTAATATCTAATGAAAACTCAAAGGTGGCTCAAGGTAGCTGGGTTTTGTTCAGCCCTACTGCGTTACTGACCTAATCACCTCCTCTTCTGCCTTGAGGCTGATGGTCTGTGGAGGGCAGCTCAGCAGAGCCCTGCTCACATGCAGGTACAGTGAAACTTTGCAGCCTGTCACAACACAGAGGATACCCAAGAACATAGCTGAGACACAGCTGCCTCATCAGAATCCCTCTAGCTGGCCATCATGGGGGATGATGTAGAGCCTACGTATGGAAGTGAGGACTTGCACACACACACACACACACAAGAAAAAACCCTTAGTCCATGGACTCTTAAGTGCCCAGAGCAGAGGGTCTGTCTGACCAAGGCTGCATCAGATGTATGCTCCAGCGAGCTGTGCTTGGCAGAAAGGCACCAAACCTGTGGCCTCAAAGGACACAAGGTATCAAAAAATCAAACTATTGGTGGCTCCCAACCTTTAGTATAAAAACAAAGGAACAAAGTGAGAGGTGAAACATGCCAAACAGTTTCACCTTTGCTTAAAGCAACACCAGTCATGTCTGGCAGGAAGCAGCTATCTTGAGTGTAAATCCAACAGGAGAGATTCTGGAGGACACCTGAGACACGAGACTTCAACTCTGAGCATCATCCTACTTGCTATATGCCCACAGTATCAGCACACACTGAAGACTGTGCTTTCCCAAAGACAGAGGAAAACACAACTGTAAGTAAAACATCCTCTCTTGTCCACAAAACCTGCTGTGACAGTAGCTGCCCAGTAACACCTGTGTTCACTGCAATCCAACAGCAGAGAGCAAACCATGCAGCCAAAACCTCCAATTTTGAGGTTATTTAAGGGGGAAAAAAATGAGAATGAACACTAGGGTAAATTTACCCTGTTCTGAGGCTCCGAATTTCCAGGTGGCCAGAAGATACCATCTATGTTACGAGAGCTACGTGCTCTGTGTGCATGCAAGGCAACTGTTGAGACACAGCAAAGGTCTTGCAACTTGAATACAATTCATAGGATATAATGATACTTCTTCAGATGGTTTAAAGCTACAGCAAGAGTCCACTGCAGGGCTGATCATTTTTCATGTTTGTGTGCTTCAGTTTCTTTATGTGCTTGCTTTCAACACAATACATAGAAATACTGTGTAGGAACTGAAGCTGGATCCCCCAAATGCCAACTCCATGATTAACCAATGCGTTGTTCCATCACCAGCTTCTCTCCTTGTATCTCACAACCTCTGACCCTCATCTGGAGAACAGAAGGAAAAGTTTCCCCTTCCCCACAGCTGTCAGGGATGGCACAAATGCCTCTCACCTATCTTTAAGGAACAGTTCAAAGGCATGCCCTTTAAAAAGAAAGGGCATAAAGTATTTCCCTGATGCTTTATAGCCTCTTAGGGCAAAAACTTAGAGCCATGCTTTTGTGTTCACGGACCAGGGAAAAGGACAAGCAGTATCAACACAGGACAATGCTCTTTTTCTGGATTGCAGCATCTTACCACCCATCCCAGCCAGACAAAGAGTAAGAGCTGGAGAGTGAGGAGGTTGTCCTGAGCCTCTGTGGAGCTGCCAGCAAACACAGTCATGCTGATGCATGGCTTTTGGAAGGAAGTTTTAATCAAAACACAGGAGTGATCTTGGCTGGATTCACTCCAGGAGCTTCCACCCAGCAAGTTACCTTCCTTTCTCTGGGACACAACTGATGCAATCCCAGATGCATGGTCAGCTTTTTAGTCAAACATTAGAGTAGCTTTTTGGCTCCACAGTCTGTAATTCCTGCTGTAAGCACTGTGGGGCAGAGAGCACACTTCCCTGGGCAAGCAGAATGCACCATGTGTGCTGTAACCAGGCATAAATTCTACTGGAGCATAAATAAGTCACAAAAATATTGTGCCCAATTCAAGCCATGGTTAATTCAAACAAGCCACCAGTTTCTGACAGCTCAGTTTGAATGCTCTGGTGCTTGAAATGCAAAATACAACATAGTCCATTACCTGGCATCTGCAGAGAATTGTATCTTGGGTTTTTGTAGTTTATTCAACAAATCCAATAGACTGATTTTATCCTATTCCCTCTGCCTCTAAGACAATGCAAGAATCTATTTACTTTCCTCTTTCCACATGGATGGCAGCAGTGATAGGTGCTTTGGGAGAGGGAGTGCCCACTAACACGTATTTATGGTCCAGCAGCAGCTGCATCGTGCTGAACGCTGCCTGTGTGCACAGCGAGATACGCTCCCTGCCCTGCGTGCTCACAGTTCACAACACTTACTTATCCTTTACCTTTGGGATAACCAGTGCCTAAGAAAAGATTTCCTAGGGTAAATTGCCTTCTGTGCCTCTCCAGAGTGCCTTGTGTTAGCCCCTTCCACTGCCCAGGCACAGACCCAGACCGGTGCAATCCAATTTCAGCAATTGCTATGTCCTATACCATGGGTGATGAATCTAATGTATGAAAAGCTGAAGGGTTTCAGGACTGATGGGCAAAATAAGCCTTTAAAGTACTGTTTCTTCTAGAAGCACCTGACCAACAATATTTTGGGTGTCAAGATCTTTGTCTGGCAGCATCCAGGGAGAAGCAGTCCTGGGAACCCCTTGGGAATCACAACCAAGGCAATGTCTGCTCCTTCCCTAAGCTGTGCAGCTTTGAACTGCTCCAAGGGCCAAACAACCCTCCACAGCTAGATGCAGATCAAAATTTAGCAAAGAGATGCTGCTCAGTACGACAGGCAGACCAAGACCCAGCCCAAGATGCAGCCCTGCTCATATTTCTGCAGGGCCAGAAGGCTGTTTCAAAATCTGCAGTTTGGGGCTTTTACATCTCTGCATAGATATATCTGATTCATTCAGGTAGCAATGTGTATGTGCCTCCTCCAGGGAATTTATTTTCCCCCATTTGCCAAGATAAACAGCACACCAAGCATGAAGGGGGGAGGAGACAAGGCTGATTTAAGTGATTTCACTTTGCAATTTTCTATGTTCTTTTTAAGTCGCTTATCCATTTCAGTGCTCAATATTCAGCTCTTTCCCTAATTAGAAAATCGCTAATCTGCTCTGAAAAATGTAAAAGTGAGTCTTGCTTACGTGCACTGCTTGGAATATGCAAGTGTGTCGGGTTTTGTGTTGCTTTCAAGCTCTTTTTAAAAAGCTGCTGGCGTCTCCAGCTGGCATCACTTGCTCCCGTTGGTCCCTCCCCCAGTCCACGCTCAATGCCTGTGTGCAGAGCAGTGCTACGCATACCTAGCACCTCCAAGAAGTTATTCCCAGCACATATCCCCTTAAGTATCATCCCTATCCCTTTCTGTGACTGGGAGACATATCCCAACCAGAACAGGACAGCCTTTGTACAACACAGCAGCCTAGAAACCCTGGGCAGCGACAAGGCAGTGCTGTAAAGGTGAAAGCTCAAGAGAAATGAGTTTTCCAATCAGACCAGCCAATTGTTAAGCATTCAACAGCAGCATTGAGTCAGCCTGATGTTACACCCACAAGACTATGTCTGGTACCAGGGAGCAGGGAGAGTGGGGCTGTTCTATATAGGGGACAAACCAGGAATCGTGAGTGACCACAGGACAGCCCTCACTGACCCAGCACAGCCCCATCGAGTCTGAGCTGGGTGCTGACAAGTCCTGTGGAGAGCCCCAGGCAAGGTGAGGTGACAACTCAGGGCTAAAGTCCACCCACCAAGCACAGTCAAGAGCAAAAAGAGAGAGATAGAGGTGTAGAGGTTACCTGCAGTGTAGGTCCAAAGTCTGTCCAGAAGATGGGGAGAGGCCAAACTACCTGCAATGTCACTCCAAGGTCCAGCCAGGAGACACAACTAGAGGCAGGGTTACAGCAAGGACCTGCAACACAGGTCTGGGCTGCAGCCAGGGAGCCAGCAGCAGCAACCAGTGCTGGGAACAGGCACACCTGCATCACAGCTCAGGAAAAGATGGGGACCTGAGCTCAAATGAAGCTCCTGAGGCTGGGGCAGTGGTTATGAGTCCCAGGTGAGGCTGATTAAGGTAATTGAGGCTCGTTAGCACACTGAGGCCCTGTTGTGGTCCCAGCCCTGCTGGCAACAGGACAAGTGCTGCCCAATGCAGTTGCTCCCTACTCACTGACTGATGCCCCTGCAGCATTACCCCCTCCTGGCCAACCTCCCCCCCCCACCCCAGTTTATATACTGGGCACAATGGCTTATGGCATGGAATAGCTTTTTAGCTAGTTGGGGTTAGCTCTCCTGACCATGCTCCTACCCTTCTCCTTGTGCACACACTGGTCTCCCCTCACCCTTCCACTCACTGGCAGGACAGGGTGAGAAGCAGAAAGGGCCTTGATGCTGTGCAGCCCTGCTCAGCAATAACCAAATAACCCTGTGTTGTCACATTCTCTTCAGCACAAACCCAAAATACAGCCCCGTAGCAGCTACTAGAGAAGAAAATGAACTCTATCCCAGCTGAAACGAGGACTAGCCCTCACAGCTGGTCATCATCCACCATCTCCCCAGCTTGTGTGCTATTGCTGGAGTTGCCAGCCTGGTGGAGGCAGGGACAGCTGGATAATTCAGCCTAGTGCAGGGTGGACAGGAGAGTGGACCAAGCAGCTCCCAGCTCAGCACTGGCCTGTGCATCAGGAATTCAACGCCTGCTCTGAGGTATAAATCTGACTGTCCTGAAGGTCAGCAGCTGGTGGCCTTAGACAGCAGTGTCTAGCCTGGGTGATTCATCACTACCCTTTTGTGGAAAAAATCCCATTAAGCAGGCACCAGCACAAGCCCCCAGGGTGAGGGGCTGGTCATTAACAGCTCACCCTGAGAAGGCAGTGCAGAGATCAGGCTTCTCTGCAACAACTAAGCACACCTGCAGAACGTGTCTGCTCCCCAGGAACATGCCTGGTCTTCCTGGGCAGAACTGGCTGTGCCCCCACCAGACCACATAACCCTTACACAAATTCCAACATTGCTCAGACAGCAGTTGACATTGTACTAAGAAAAAAACAACCACCCACACACTGCATAACCACCAATCAGGGGGAAAAAGGAATTCAGGAGCAGCTGGCCTGCTGTGCTCCAAGCCTCACCTCTAACAAAGCACTTACCACCTTGGAGGAACGCCCCAGAAACCTCCTGGCTAGCAGTGTTCTATTAACATTGCCTATTTTAAGGACCATCATCCTTCACCCCTCCCCTAAGGACCACCATCCCATCTCTGCTATTTTAGGGACTTGATTTCTAACCACGAGCTCATCAAGACAAGAAAAATCTCTAGCCTAGGTACCTACCCAGCGCAGAAATGGAATTAGAGACAGCCAGGCATCGTCCTGGCTAGGGCACCTGTATGCTGCTCAGCCATTGCACCACTTTCCTAGGTCTAACTGCAGTGGTCTGTCACGCTTGGCTACCTGCATTGCATTAATGTGAGCAACTGCTTGCTCTGCTCCAGTGTCCTGCTTCAGCAGCAGCCCTTCCACAGTTTTTCTTTCTAAATTCAGCTTCTCAGTGCTCTCATACCCAAACCTTGCCACATGCTGCATGAGCCACCACAATGCCCTTGCTCACACCTTTCTCCTCTGCTCTGAGCATGGGCAGAATGCTTTCAGTTTTGGGAAGAGCTTTGTACTTGCCCATCATCTACAGCTGCCTGTTAGAGCCCTGCTGACTGCCACATACACAACACACACACTGCCTGTTGCAGACACGTGCTGGCTACGTCTGTCCTACAGGAACAGAAACAAAGCAAGAGGAAGAAATTGTGTGGATAGAACTAGCAATAGATGTGCCACTAAAGGATGTGGTTTAGTGGTGGACATGGCAGTACTAGGCTAATTGTCGGATTCAATCTTAAAGGTCTTTTCCAACCCAAATGACTATGTGACTCTAAATAACTTGGAGCTCTCACATTACACCATTTTTCCAGGGGTGCTATTTGCTCAGGAGCTTTTCACAGCTAACTGCTTTGCTAGGAAGAAAAGTAAAACTTAAATGACAATTAAATAGCCACCTATCCTGCCTTTGTTCCTAAAGGATCTCCTTGGACTTCATAATCTGAAAGGTCTTTTCCAACCAAAATGATTCTACAACATTTTGGGGAAAAGACTGGGAAAGTGAATTCAAGGCCAACACATACATCTTGCAGCTACATGGACAGTTTTCCACGAATCCTCTCCTGCAAGCAATCTGGGCAGGAAAGGAAAAGAACACAGCTGCTATCATAAACCTTTCCAGCCAAACCGCCCTGCTTCATTATAGTTTGTCACCTGCTCAGGGAAATCACTTGTCACAAAAATTTTCTTTTCCACTTAATGACTTCAAACTCAATTTGAGGATTGGCTCAGCAAGTACAGCTGAGGTGCCTTTCAACCGGAGTGTACTCTTTCCCTGGTTATGAGCTGAGAGATGGATGGATGGATGGATGGATGATGAGGACATCTTTGCTCAGGAGGCAGAGTTGTCACAACCATGGCGTAATTAAAGGCTTGACTCAGCAAATCACATCAGCCTTAATGATTTTAAGTTCACATTTCATGTTTGATAAGGACAAAATTTGCTAAACTGGAGCTTATGAGACCTTGACCTTAAATTGAGAACAGGGGATCATGATAAGTCAATCAGCTGGAGACCAAGGGAAGGGAAGAGGCTGAGGCTGCTCTACTTGGCCAAGCTGAAGGTATTTATACAATGAAACATGGCATCTGGGGCCAGGATCAGCCCCAAAATGCAGAATTTCCTTAGCAGTAAGCAAATTGTCTCAGATTGATATTCTGACCTGTGCAGCATTTCATTGCTGCTGAAGCACAGCCACAGCTTGTGTTGCCACCATATACTTTGATTGGTACAAGATAGGATCAGTGGTCATGGCAAGCCAATGCTCCTAGTCATTGCAACTGTAGAAATAATGCAAATACTGCCCTCGTGAAAAGTCATCAATTAAAAAAAACCCACCATGCAATGAGGGGAACCAAGAAGACAAGAGGTATAGGGAAGTGTCTTTCCTATTGTCATCAAGCAAGTTTCAAAGCCAAAACTTGGAGCACCCAGTGCCCTTCTTGCCATCCCACACTGCCTTTCCAACATTTTACACCATAAACACAGAGGCAAAGTCTCTACCTCAGACTTACTCTAAAATGGTTTCTATATACTGGAGTTGCAAAAAAAGGATTAGCAACAACTACCTTGGTTGAGTCTAGAATGATTAGTTAAAGTTCTGCATGTGAATGCTTTTAAATGCAAGTGTAAGGTAAGCCAACAGAGTCCCACATTCCCAGGGAAATTAATACACTCCATGTTACAATGGAGCAGAAGTGAAATCATTGCTAGGTCTGAAGAAAAGCCATGATTTATTTATCTAGTTTGCACTGTTCCCAAGTTGCTGCACACAGTTTATTAGGTAAAGTTAAACATGCATCTTGTTACTTTAGCAGTCCAACGATGGCAATCACACCTCTTCTAAATGCAGAATATATTGAACAGACAACTAATAGATTGTCTAGGGAATCTTTTAACTATGGCTCTTCCTTCCTTGGAGCTGAGATAGTCACCCCATCGCACCTCTGCACGTCCTTAGCAGGATGGATGGAGTGTGGGACTGCTCCTAGTATCCACTCTGCGCACTCCCAGGTAGCAGGTTGAGGTCACCCCCCTGCTCTATTTGGCTCAGCAGCCAGCAGACTGAGCATGCTGTCAGGAGAGAACAGCTCAAATTAGCACATTAGCAGAACTGCCAAGAATTGAAAGCCCGATGCAACCAGCTAAACACTTGAGATTTGCTCCAGTGGCTGCTGGAGTAAACCCTGCAGAAGCCACAGATAACACAGTGTGCTGTCTCATTGACACAGACTGCGCCTACATACAGCCACCCTGCCCCACGCCAACACCGATGCAGACGCAAAGGCAGTGCTATGTGAAAGCATCACCCCTGGTCCTGAAAGCAGTCCCATACTGCAAACAAGCTAAAAATGGTGCTGTGTTAATTGACAGAGCACCAAATCCTGCTCCAGTGTCAGTGGAGTCACTTTGTGCTTGGTAACAGGGGGAGGGAACTGCAGTGCTGGTCCCAGTAAGCAGTTCTTGAAACATGCCCTGGGTGTGAGCTGGACCCACCTCCAGCCTGGCCGGGCCAAGCTGCTGCCTCTGCCATCATTATTAAAGAAGGGGAATTTCCAGTGGAAGAGGAGGTGTGGTACAAGATGGAGGTGACCATGTAGACCCTACAGTCAGAGAGGAGGAAGGAAAGAGGAGTATTAGACCACAGACCCCCCTGAAACCTGCAGTAAGAACACAGCTGTGCCCCTGCAGCCCATGGAGACCCATGGCAGGGCTGAGAGCCACCAGCAGCTCCGTGTGAGTGAGCCCGGACGGGCAGGGACTGTGTGGGGAGGCGGCCATGGCCCAGGCCGTGCTGGAGCCTGCGGGCCCAGAGCAGCCCCACACGAGAGGCAGAGAGGAGCTGCAGCCCTGAGGATGAAGGCCCATCAGAAGAGCCTGTGAGGGACCCTGTGCTGCAGCAGGGAGGACTGGCGAGAAGCCCTGCCCTGAGGAGAGACAAATGGCAGGAGCCACTGGGAACAGACTGACTGAAATCCCCACTCCCTGCCCCCCTGAGCAGGAAGGAGATAAAGACACCGGCATCAGGGCTCTGAGCCTGGGAAGAGGGGAGGAAGGTGGGCTTAAAGGTTGTGCTCTTCATCATTGTACCACCATGTTGTTTTCTGTTTGTAACGTTTTTGGGTTTTATGTCTTTGGTTGATGGTGGATTATATTAATTTCTGTTTTCTTCCCCAAGTTGAGTAGTCCTGTCTGTTTTGCCTGGGACCAGAAATGGCAACTGAGCCCTCTCTGGCCTTAGGAGGTTCCAAAGGCTCTTGGTACTTATGGCTGATTGTGGTCCTTTGTTCCTAATGGGCCTAAACCATGATCCAACCTGCAGAGTCTCCATTTCCCTGACATAGATCTGTCCCCAGTCCATCAGGGAAGTGTTGGGGAGCACCTCAGAGTGCAGCTTCACCTCTAGCACCCAACCTCAAAGATGGTCTCCAGAAGCTAGACTGCCATGCACCCCCCTCCTCGTCTCCACCTCGTGCCCAGAAACCCAGGGATGATTTAAGTGAAAAGGGAATTTTAAGAACACTACATCATCAAGAATTAAAACTATTTTCTTCCTCCAACTGCAAGGCAAGCAGCAGAGAGCATGCTTACTGCAACATCTGGCTGCAAACTAGGATTCCTCTTTCAGAGGAAGACACAGTGTTTGGGTGGTTTCAATGTGTTCTTTAAACTCCAGTAACACAGATTTATTTCAGCTCCTCTCTCCTCAATGGGTCTTTAACTTACTAGTAACCCCACTACATTAGTTACACAAGCAACCAGTTCTCTTCTAATTGGTTTGTAAGACAGCAGGTCTTCCTCTTTAATGGCTGATTAATTGCCATACTGCCCAATGCAAGGCTGTGATTCACTTGTCTCTGTAAGGATGCAGCAGGCAAGCCTCAGGCTTCCATGGAAAGGAAGAGACTAACACTGGAAAGAAAAAAGTTGATTTGTGATCCAGCCAAAACTAAACTAGACAGCAATCTCTCCCTGTAACCTTCCCACCACCTCCACGCTGCAAAAGTTAGGGGAAATAAAGATACTCCCATTTTTAAGGCAAAGCTCAATGTTCATTGGGGAGACAGGCTTCATTTAGTTTTTAATTTTTCATTTACCTCCAGGTTAAATCCAGGCAGGGAGCCTGATGTTGAAATGAATTGAAACAACTGTTTTGACACAATCCAGCTTCCTTCCCAAAACTCTTTCATCTCCCCACCCACTGCCAAGTGAGGGACCAAACTGGACAAGAATACGGAGATTAAAGAGAAACAAAAGCCGGGTTAACACAGGCACAGCTTTCTGTCATTGTCATTCTGCTGTCTGTTGTCTGCAATCCTTTCGAGGTGGCTGCAGCTTGCAGCCAGCTTAATCCTGATTTTGTAAGGGTTTGGGCTTTTTTCTTACCCCCTCCCTTCCTTTTTCCACATTGCCAGCAATTGATTTCATTTAACATTTTCATTCCTCTGCCCGCTGTAAATAACCACTTGGCAGTTGAATTTCTCAAGTAGAACAGGCAGCGGCTGCTTACTCTCTTCCTGGCAGCTGGGGGGGAATCTGGCACACACTAAAGCAAGAAGCTGTTTCAAGTAGCTTTGAAATGTGCAGGAGATTACATGGGTAGTACTTGGAGTGGAAGAAGTCACAATATGGAAAGGCCGAGAACTTATTTATGAGATGCCTAGTGAACCTTTGTGGCTGCAAGACCAAGTTCCCAGGTTCAAGATGAGTATTTCCCTCCCAGTTCCCAGCCCTACATAGCCATGGCTGTCAGCAATGCAGGGCACCAGGCTGCCTCTGCTGGTGCTTACCACTAATTTGGCAGCACATTACTGCACTTAAACCAGCATACAAGGTGCAACCCAAGGAGAAGACAACCCAACTCTGCCACCTCCACATGCTCTACAAAACACACATGAGCACTGCCATGCCCTGTTTGCACAGCAGCAGGCTCGGATTCTGCAGCCCTGCTTGTCACACCAGTCCTGCCTTCCTCCTGGGGGCCCAGCACTGAGCATCTTGGTGCTGGATTCCCACAAAGTTCAGCCAGACAAGGTACCTGTGACCTACAACCACCTCCTGCTGTACCAGTACCCTGTCCTCTCCCACTGATGGGCTGGGCAGAGCACCTCCACCCTGCCAGGAGATCTCAAGACTTGAGATGCAACAACTCCTCATTACCACCCAGTTTATTAAACACAAATTGGTGCTTTGGCTTACAATCCCAAGAAATACAAGAGTCACAGAATCAATGACATCTGGCATCAGATGAACTCCTCAAGTTCATCTTAGTCATGCCAGCATAGTATCTGTCTAACTCCAAGGCTTCAAATGGTTCACTTGTGTTTTATGTGAGTTTATGGGAGAGGAGAGTTGGGTCAGGTATGAACTGAGGGACAAAAGAGCTGCTGTCCCACAAGTGCCAAGCTGCCCTCAAAACACAGGAGCTCCCAGTACAGGGTTTTGTTGCCATCCAAGACAGTCCAAGCTGAGCACTCCACAGCCAAGGTGATCAAGCAAGGGAATGAGTATTTCTCAGCCTGAATGGCTGTGTGCATAGCTAAATGAGCACAAAGTATTAATAATGATTAATTTGTAAGGGTTGCTTTTTAGCTTTTGTTCAGGAAAAGGCAGCATATGCTGAGCACAGCCATTAACAATACCAACAAGCAGAGCTCATACCACAGGCTACATGGCCTAATTCCACCCTCCTTTTCTGATGCTGTAAAAAAAGCTGCAGTACAAGATATTGGCAGTGACAGAATCCTGGCACACACCGTCCACCACCTCGCATCTCAACCCTGAAATGCTCCTCAGCAAGAGCTGCTCACTCCTCCTCAGCCTGCTGCCCCTCCAACCCATGCTAGCAACTACCACAAACGTCTTTGGGAATGCCCCCACTGAACTCAGAGAAGCAGAGTGGAGCAGGGATGAAAAAAATCAGAGCTGGCAGCTCTGCAGAGCAAAGCCCAACAGTAGATTCACCTCTCCCTTCCCCTCTCCAACCCACCAAGAGTGGGAGGGCTCTGGAAGGCTTGCACAGCTGAGTGAATGGCAGGCAGCCGCTGAGCAAAGGAGGGCAGGAGGGGAAGGCAGGAGACAGAGGTGGGCTGCAGCTGCATTGCTAACACAGTGATGTTACTGCTGTCCTTGCTCAAAAAAAGCACTCACAAAGGGCATAGGCACACAATGGATGCAAGCAGAGGCTGTTCAGGAGTCCCTCGAGGGGCAGATTAGTCCAATCCATACAGCAAGGATAACATGCTCCTCCCTCAAAAACACACTGGGGACAGTGAGGGGTGCAGGAGGAGCTCAACCAGGAATTTGGCTCAGCCCTTGCCCTGTGCCTGTGCAGGGCAGGATGGCTGGCATCACTCTCTCACTGCCACTGTCCACACCTACCTGCAGAAAGGTAAGTATGAAAAAGGCTAAGTGTGAAACCTTGATCCCACAACAACTCAGAGCTCACTGTGCTACAGGGGCAGATAGGCAGGGCTAATCCCTTTCTTGCAACTTGCAATGCTAAGAACATTAGAGGTTGTTTTTCTGTTCTCTTTTTTATTGTATTTAATTTAGCAACTTTGCTTCACCCCTTCTTTTCCCCCAGCAGACAAGCAGAGGAGTAGAGCAAGCATGGGTAATTCTCATCCCATTCTGTTTTATTTCTCTGTGGTGTTTCTGTGTTTGCTTTGGAGAGGAGGGGGTTGTTGGAGCATGTGTATTGCTTTGCAATTACAAATTAGCTTTTTAAATGAAGTGTGCTACGAGAGGCCTGATATGCCATGTGTGAGTGTGCTACTCAGCCTCTGATGAGAAACAAAAGTGGATGAACCCCTCACCCTACAAACAACTGCCTTACTGCTGCTCACAGAGCCTGGTCTGAGCAGTGAGCTCTGCACAAGTGTCTGTGCAGAGCAAAGAGCAGTCACGGTCACAGGCTCCTCCTTGGAGTTTGGTTCCCACAGCCAGCAAGGGAGGGTTTTTTGCAAGGTAAATGGAAGCCCCTGACAGCAGGATGCAGGTCAAATCACAGATCTGTTCAGGCTTTAGGGAGGCTCTCAGCAGAAGGGAGGAGACAAGAAAAGAGCATTCTCCTCTTCCATTGACTGGGGCAAGCTTTCTTTGGTCATCCATATCAAGACCCTGCTGCCAGCAGCAGCATTTCCCATGCAGGGGAGCTCCTATAGAGATGAATTTTACGTGCTTCAGAGTATAAGAGTTGGATCCTGAACAGACCTGCCATTTCCCATCTCTCTGCCATGAAAATCCTCAACAGCTGTGGCAGCAAAGCCAGGAGTCACACACATTTCCCAAGGGTTTGGTATCAGTCACCACCATACTGAGAATTTACAGGTCTGTTCTGGATCTGACATCTGAGGCAGCTACTGATGGGAAACACATCTCCAAGAGCAGTTGTGCAAAGGTGATTTGATATGCTTTCAGCCTGCCCACAGATTCAGGGAACTGGTAATTGCGTGTGAAGACTGGAACCACCTCTTTCCCGTTATTAGCAAGCCAAGCAAATACCTTATTGTTGACAAATATTCATTTGCAGATGTGTAGTAGCCATGTCCCAATCTCTCTTCTTTCATCACCTGCAATTGTTGCAGCAGCTAGTCAAACAAGCAGCAAACACTACCAGATACTCAGCACAAAAGGAAAAGTTGACAAATGATCAAACACGGTCGCATCTACAGTCTGCTGCTCACAGACACCTGACAAACAGAGCACAAATGGTGACATTCCCTCTCTGAATTAAAAGGCAGGCTGAGAGCAGCCATTCAGCTCAACAGCTGTAATCAAAAAAGCCATACCCCAAACCTCCAAAAAACTCAACCCTCCTTGTTTGTTACCCCTGGAGCTCAATCCATCAGCCACTCTTCAGAGCTGGGTGAACACGGAGAGCTTGCTCAGATCCCCACTGTGAACCTTTTGGTAACACTTGGGGGTTTCCCTACAGCTGATGCTTTTCAAACACATATGGCCCTTTATAGTTTATTTTGGTTTAGGATGTAGACACAAATCTACTTAAGTCTCTTACAAAGAGTTCTCAAGTCTTCCTTCCCACGTCCTGACCATTTTATCCTGTCCTTTCCCTTTTCATTGCACTGGTCTCTGCCCAACTCATCCGACCATTAAGGAACATATTCAATTGTACTAACCTGCCATCCGTGCCCTCGTGTTGCTGATGTGCTCTCCTCTGTCCCTCACCTGTGAAGGACTTTGTCTGCTCAGACCAGCAGGGATTGGTATTTTCCACCACACTCTTATCTACCCAGCAGAGCTGGATGCATTTTTAAGGCCTCTGACAACCACTCCCTCATCTATTTAACCGCTGCCAACCTTTTTTCATAGAGCTCCTAAGTCATGAACCTCTAAACATCATGATCTGTGTCTAAGAAAATAAAACTCATGTTTTATAAAATACTGGCAGAGTTCTTCCCTCTCTTCCTCATTAAGCCTTTTTGTTTCACATGACATGTCCCCCGTGCAGACTGCAGCAGGAGCAGCATGCAAGTTCAATGTAGGAAGAATAAAAAGCTACCTCAAGATTCAAAGCATATTAAAATTAACAGCCACTGCAGTCAAATGCTGTGTCTCTCTCCAGTCTCATTATGAATTGCTTGTAACATAAACCAGGATCCACTTCACAGTATTTCATAGCAAGATCCACAAGGAAATACAGAAGAGACAAATATGTGTCAGAGTTTGCTTGAGCAAAGACGAAGAACATGAGGGCAAGGAAAGGAGGCAGATGGCCAGGGAGATGTTTGCCATGCACTGCTTTTGTGTATGGAGCAGGCTGCACCCCACTCACTGCCTCTGCCTACGAGAGCACTGCTTGGTCACAAAAACTATGCATGGAGAGCTCCAGTCTGGGCTTTCTATTCTGAATCCAGGAACAAAATAGTGAAAAATAAAGGCAAAATAAATGAAGACACACTAAGCCTGGAGCAAATCAAGCAGGCCAAAGGCTTTTGTCTTCTCCAAACAGTCACGCAAGTGGTGCCCTAGTTTGTCCTGGTGATCTGTGGTTAATCGAGCTCCTGAGGGTTTCTTGACCTCGTTTCCAAAGACACAACCCACAACTCTGCCCTTCCCAGGCATCTCACTTCAACAAACTCCCAGCAATCCCTCTGCACATGGAATGTGTGCCTGCCAACCCCAGCTTCCCACATTGCACAGCCAGCCATACCGATGCCACCAGCCAAAAAGACAACTTATTTTAAGGAAATGCAACAAAAGCAGAGCTAGGGAGGCTCCAGAGAAGAGCCATAGACATAGGGGGAACCACATATCAGAATCCCCTCTATGCCTATAAGCAGTTCCCTAACACACTGGTCTTCTCACCCAAGTGCAAGCTTTCACCCCAGCAAGTTGCAGTCACCACCTCTTCTTTGGCAGTGACTCCTTTAAGAAAGAAAGGGTGGTTTCTGCCTCAAAGCACACCCAGCTGGCTCGTCCCATCCATCCAGACCAATTGAGTTTGCTAGACATTCAGCAGCCCAATGTTTCTCAGAGAAAAAGTGATGCTGTCAAGAATTACAACAAGGGAAATTGCTCTGGTAGAAAAACCTGGCAGCACATATAGCCTGGAAGCTCACAAAGCCAAGCTGAGAGCAAGAGGGAGCTAACTGAGAGAACTGGTGAGCTCTGGGAAAAAGTTTTCATCCCTATTTTGCCACTGGAAATCCATTCAGCAGGAAACCTGTTCAAAAGCTCCCTGGGACTCAACTCAAAGGAGGATGGAAACGAAAGGAACAGATTCAAGGAGAAGCATGGGGTATGTGGCTCAATTTATTCCCAAAAAACCTTTTGCATGGCCAGTTATAATCATGCACCTAGGGCAGAGACTTTATCCATGCAGAACTGGACTGAGGACACCAGCTCCTCTGCACAGCCCCTTCATCACACCTGACAGATCTCTGCAAGCAGATGCACCCAAGGGAACTGCCAGATCTATGTTATTTCTTACAGTCTTTCCCCAAAAAATCACCATCCCCTTATAATCCTTGGCAGCCATGCCTCCTCCCTGCAGCCAGTATCCTTCAGAAACAAGGAGCTCAAAGCCTCCCGTGCGGCCTCCAGCATCGCCAAGTGCTCCATGCACAGAAAGGGCGCAGACAGAAGCGGCATTCATCAGGCTGGTAGACACAGCATCATTTCGCTGGGTAGCTGGATGTGGTTGACTTGGATTCACTCTCTCCCAGGAAATGATTGTGATTGTCAGAGGAGATTGGTATATGATTATTAATAACAACACCACAAGGAAAAATAGAAGGCAATCAGCTGAGCAGGGCTGGGAGAGGAAGCGGGGAGGGTTTGCAGCGTTAGCGCTGGATTCTGCTCAAGGCCCGGCGAGCTGCGAGTACCTTGCTACATGTGTTAGGCTGTAACACAACTTCATTTTGCTTTTCCAATAAACAAATTCCCCAGATGCCACGCAGAGCAAACTTAGTTAATAAACAACAGCAGAAGCAGGGACGAATAAAGAAATGCAGGCAACGGAGATGGGGTGGTTTGCAGAAAGCAAGCATCAGAGTAAAAACTGGGCATAAGAGAGCATGTGAAATGGTCAAAAGGAGCTCAAAGCTAGATTTCAGGGCACAATTCATTGCTTGCATAAAAAGAAAACACATGTGCCGTCTCATTAGGTCTCTAAAAGCCAGAAGAGCTATGTTTTTGGAAGGGCTGCAGAGGTTTCTAGTGCATGAGACAATGTACGCTTCATGGTTATGAGTGTACAGACAGGAGACAGAGGTGCATTGGCTTCTCTGCTTGCTCAGGCACTCAGGCAGAGGGCCCTAGGCTGCTCACTCAAGGACATTCATTGCCTGCTCATCTCCCCAAGGCACAGGAAGTTCTGTCCCTGGGGGCATATTGCAGCAGTAGATCAGTGTGTAACATGCTCACCTCTGCACCTTCCTGTGGCCCTCAAACCATCCGTATCCTGCATATGGAGGTCCCTTTGCTCAAGATCAGGGTTCACAGCACAAGGTGGCAATGCACAGCGCGTGCCAAGCCTCATCTCAATGCCTTCACTCCAAAAACATCCCACCACATGGCCCTCTTTTCGCAGCTAATCACTTCCATGACTTGACACCGGCAAGAGAATTTTGGGTTTATGCTGTGTTTGAGAGAGAACGTGTTCTGATAACAGCAGAGAAGCCTGAGACAATGCAAATTAAACCCTCGTCCAAATGGATGTGAACGTTTCCCCTCCACTCCTCTTGCAGCAGAGAGATGGCTGCAAGGGAGAAGGAAGAGGAGGAGAAAGGCAGCTCGCTGTGAGCTGCCTGACAGCCTCCCCAGGGAAGGGAGGCAGGCTGCCAGGCAGGGGGGGCACAGGTCTTCAGCCTGTAACTGTGCAAACACTAATGCTGCAAAAGCTAATTTTACAGAGTTCCACTCTGCAGGCTCATCTTTGTCCCAGGATTCCTCAGCCTGGGAGATTAGCAGTTCAGAGATGGAGAAAAAGAAGTTATTTTAAAATTCAGCATAAACTCGCTTGGACTCAATGAGCAAGTCAGTTTGGGAGGGTGGGGAGGAGTGCAGGAGGGAGGGCTCAAATAAATCAGAAGTAATTGAAAGACTGGGAAGAAGAAAGAGCATATCTGCCATCCTAGAAAGCTCAATATTGGCTTTCATTTTTATTCTTGTCTTCATGCCTCTTTGCAGCTTACTTTCTATCCTTTCCAAGATCTCCAAACAATATTTCTGTCTCTGTCTGTGTTTAACTGCCTATCCACCAACCTTCAACTGTACTGAGTATTTACTACCATGCCACAGGCTGTCTGAAAGCTTTCTTAGCCCATCCCTGGGCATGCCATCTTTTGCATGTTCCTCCAATCCATTAACCCCATCAATACCTCCTTGGGCCTTGCAGCATCCTCAAATGTCCATCTCTGGTGCACTTATCCTTGCGACACATTGGGGAGGGACAGAGGGAAATGCAGTGGGGATGAGCAAGATTGAAAGCTAAAAAACATAGGTCTCAAAAGGAAGCCACGTGTGATCATAGAATCATTACAGTTGGAAAAGACCTTTAAGATCATCGGGTCCAACCACTAACCTCACACTGCCAGGCCCATCACTGAACTAAACCCTATCCCTCAGCACCTCATCTATGTGTCTTTTCAATATCTCCAGGGATGGTGACTCCACCACCTCCCTGGGCAGCCCCTTCCAATGCTTAACAACCCTTTTGGTGAAAAAGTTCTTCATATTGTCCAATCTAAACCTCCCCTGGAGCAACTTGAACTCATTTCCTTATGTCCTGTCATTCATTACTGGAGAGAAGAGATGATGCCCCATCTCATTATAACTCCCTTAACTGATGATGCCCCATGCTTGAGCTCTCCAGACAACAGCACACTTAGAACTACAGCACACTTGGAGCTTGAATCCTCCTCACCAATGAGTAACGCACGTGCTGACAGCAGCTCGCACTCATCCAGCCTGCGCGAGCAAAGCTGTACCTGCACATGCACACGCTTGCAGCAAGGGAAAGACAACAGAGAAATGGCTTCAGCAGGAGTTCATTACACTTGTTTATCTTCATTTTGCCTGTAACAGATGAACAGCATAATGGCTTTGGCTTTCCTGGATGCCACAAACCCAGAAACATCCTAATGAAAAATAAATGTATTTACAGGGAGACGTCAAAACAGCCCAAGACAAGTCAAAGTAATGTGCCTGCACTGGGAACGAGCGCTTTTATTTCCTCGCCCCTCCATGGCCTTCAAGCAGATCACGCAGCAGAGAGAGATAAATATTTTAAATAGCGACACTTCAGCGGTGCAGGGTTGTGCAAGACAGGGAATAATTAGAAAATAAATTACTTTTTTTTCTCTCTAGCATGGTAATTCCAAATGTTGAATGAATTAGATTACTTGACAAACTCCAGACCCATTTCAATATCAAGGGTCCTATCCAAGGAAATACAGGGAACCTGGCCTTCAACAAAAGAAGCCAAAATACAAATAAATGCAGCTTGGAGAAAGTGTTTAAGATCTGCCTGGCACCTTCCATAAATCTAAAAGATGGAAAGTTTCTTCTGGCCTCACAGCAACAGTTTGGTCTAAAAATAGGTTAATCTTCCCGAGAGCAAAGGAGCCATCATCAACACCACACAGTGACTGTGTTGTGCATGAACACCTGCCCCCCAGAACCACACACTGCTGCCCTGGGTGGCACAGTCACACAGGTGCTCAGAGGCTGTTGATCTTAGTAATTAAAAGCCAAATTCCCTTCCTTAATCCAGCTTGTGGCAGATCACAGCACCATCAGGTGACCTACTGCACGCTGAGCAAGGAGAGTTGTAATGATTACTTGGAACAGTCTCTCCTTGCTTCATTCTTTGGAAGACCATTTGCGTAGATGCAAATGTGTTTTCCCCCAATCCTGATTAATTATACAAATGTATGGCTATACAGGTTGTGATGAATATGCACACATGCACTATATTGTTGTGCTGACAGAGCACATTGCTTATTTGGGGAAAATAGTGATATTTTCACTTGTTCCAGTAAAGAGGATTATATAATCTTTCCTCCCTTGTCCCCTCTCTCTCTTTGTCTGATTTCTGCTTTAACTTGTTGGATGGTTTGATACCTGACTTAGGCAGCCATATGGAGACAGTCATTTATAAACTTCTGAAATCCAGGGCTAGGATGCTTCTAGAGAAAAAGCCATTCAAACTCAGGAAAATAGAGCATTAGTCTGTGCAGAGTTGTGTCCTCTCTCTGTCACACATGGGGCTACGCAAACACAAACCTACCTCTCACAGGCACAAGCCTCAGACACTCTTGGTTAATTCAAGTTAATTGTTTAAGGATCTCCTAGAGAAGGTATGAAGCCAGGGGTGATTTTGTCTGCCAGAAGCTTTCAGTTACAATAGATATATGTTAAGACAGAGCTAAGTGGGAAGAGTACTTACCAATTTAAAGATGAGAAACCCCTTACAAACCTCAAGGAGCTGTCATTAGATTCTATCCTCAACCCCTCATAAAGCAGAGCAGGCATATCAGTAATATTGGATGTAATATTTAAAAGCAACTGTGCAAAAACATGGATGATGAAATCAGGAAATCTGACAGTTCAACACTAGATGGGAAATAAAACAAGTAATATCTGCAACCTGAAATGCACAATGAACCATTCAGATATTAAATTGTGTCGTAGGTACTTGTGAGACTTTGTATTTTTAACTTATGTTTTGAAATGTACTGCTTTACTTGGGTTCTTAATCCTTGATCAGGATTGTTACATTTTTGCTTAATACTATTCAGAGAAGTGAGAACAGCAGCTTTGAGCTAGAAGATGATGATGAAATAACCACAGTTAATTTAAAAAACCCAAACCTTTAAAAATAAAGTAGAACTGTCACATGATTCAGTGGAACCTAACAAAAACAGACAAATAATTGGTGCTAGTTTGAGAAAGGACAGAACTGAGATTTCTTTTGGGTTTTTTATCCAAGAGCTCCTTAGCCTAAAAGAATTATACATTGTAATGGGAGCTCTTGATTGTGCAAATCCTGGGTTTCGAACTGGCTGTTGGAAGTGCACTGCTGTGCACTCTGAAACATCACTCGCCTCAGCACAGTATTTCCCTGAAGAACACTCTTTGTTTTCAAAATTATTGGGGAAAAGAAAAAGTAATCGAGTAGCCCAAGGAGGAATTTGCAATGCAGTATTTGTTAGTACTTTGAAGTTAAGCATCAATCTCAAGCCATTTTAAGAAAAATGCTTTTAAAGGCAAAGCTACTAACACATAAAAGCTGGGGGAAGTACCAGCAGCATAAAAGCTGAATTTGCAGCTGTTTCGTACCACTAGAGCAGCTGAACTCATGAATCTGGCCTTTAATTTGTAATTGATTTTATGACTTCGCAGTGAGTGTGGGAACACAGGTCTCTGTGTAGGAGGAGATCAGGGAGAGATCAGTCCTCCAGACTTGACACCTTTGTGTTTTCAGAGCTCCCCACGCAGCCCTTGAGCCCGCGACCACCGCCGCTGAGGCACGCAGTGAGGCACATTGCCTTTAAAAATGGTGGATACGTGGTCTACAAGTAGCAATGGTCTACATCTCATCTGTATCAGCCCTGTGTCATTAGAACAAATGCATTGCACACAAATGAGCTGTAGAAGAGGTCTAATGTAACTTTAGACCCCACTCTGTAGGTGCTATGCTGCTGACTCAACTTCCTTGTATCCAAGTAATTAGATACAACAATCTTTAATAATTTAACCAAAGTATGACCTGGTTGTGTCAAATACAGCCTGTACCAAGCTTTCAGTTACAGCTATGGAAAACTTGTCTTCATTACCTTGTTCCTATTATTTGGAATATAGAAAGAAGAGACCGATTCCTGAAAAGAACTGGTAATTAATAATCAGATTTGCTTATAGACTTTCAGAAAATTCCTTCACCCAAAGTACTACAAACTTGGATGATGTGCTATGTTTTCACATTCAAAAAACAACATACTTGTATTTTAAATGAAATACTTGTTATTTCTCATAGTTTTGGTAAAAAGGATCATCACCTATAACTGTTGGTAAAGCTTTGTACTGAGAGGGTGAAGTCAACACTGTACAGCTGGGAGCTATAGTGCCAAGAAAGTTTTAAAGATTAATTCATTATGCATTTCTTATTTTCATAAGTCACTGCCAGCCTTCAGCCCCTGGTGCTAGATGGAGGGCATACCAGTAAAGGACAGGGAGAGAAATGGTCCTACTGACATCTGTCAACCCTCACAGGTCTGTCTGAGCTGGTGGTGTGCTTTGTTCAGGACATAGGAAAAGCTGGTCTGCCTCCTTTTGCTTTAAGCAAGTGAGGTATAAATATAGAAGCCTTGGAAAGGTGCCTCGAGTTTGCTGCACTGCAATTGCCATAACAATTGGATTATGATCCTTATTTATCCTCATTGACAAAGTAATTGAGTTTGGTCAGCTGGATCTCTTCCCTTCCTAGGGGATAACAGATGGGTGATGCAGCCCCAGGTCACCCAGGAAAGCAGCAGAGGTCTGGATCTGGCCAACACTCAGAGATCTCCAGGACCCTCCCTGGGGCAGTTTGGACAATTCTATTGATCTATCACTTGCTGAGTCTCTCTGGCTGCAGAAATTACAGCTGTGAGTTTGCTCATCAGAAGAGGTGGCAGAACAGATGCAAGAATGATTCCCCTGCACACCATGGATGTGACACAGAGCCATCACAAATGCTACACCCGTCTGTTGAGCTGGAGCAAACAAAAAGTCAGAGATTAAGAGAGCCCTCCATCTCCAGTTAACTCAGTGCTGTGGAATCCCTGATGGGTCTAAAGGCAATCTAGACTTTCTAGAAAAATGGCTAGACAGGCAGGAGAGCTTTAGATGACAAATAAATTATCTGCCAACACTGGAGCTGCATGTGTAATGGGTGGGGTGGCACAGGGGTGAAGATGGGTTTTTGGGGTGGCAGAGATAAGGGAAGATTGAACAAGAGTTCTAATATTACTCGTAAAGAAGACTTGTTCTGCTGTGGTTTAAGGTGCTTCAGTATTTGACCAAATCACCTTTAGGTAAATTCTAAGTATGCAAAAAATAAGCAGGAAAAAGCAATGTCAAATGCAATCAAGCAGTAACAGCCAAAACAAAATCCACCACTCTCCTCCATGAGGTGTTACTCTGTTATGGTATCATCTATATAGCAATAGACATGCAAAGAAAGAGAAGTAGGAGTAACAATATTCCTAAAACACCTCCAGGCAACTCAAAGCATCAAGAAGCCACCTGATAACGGCTAGTGTTAGGACAAGAGAAATGAATAGCAAACATGAAGGATTTGCTGGCAAAATACACAACCAGCTTGAGATCGTAGCTACTGTAGTTGAATTCCTAAGTATCTGTTGAACAACAGACATATGGGAACAGGAGTCACCAGTGAGAACCAGAGAATACTGAGGCAACTATTGCTGTACTGCTCTTCTCCCTTCTGCTCCTGACATTGCAAATACCATGAGTAGGAACTACAACTGCAACTCAGCTCTCAGGTGCAACACTCAGAAGATACCTGAGGGAGAAGACAAAACACAAACCTTCTGTAATGGGTAAGGGGGAAACTAAAAGAAACACTACACATTTAGAAGATAACAGATCTGTAACAGAAATGTATTTTAAGACCATAGCAAAATAAATGGAAAGAAAGAAATGCAGTAAATATTCTCCAGCACATATAACCAGCCCTAGAGATGTACCAGAACAAATACCAAGGAAGAAATTATTACATACAGCTAACCGAGATTCACGTTAGGAATGGTATTACAAGAAAGATTACCTCTGTCAAAGCCAACCTCTGGAGACCTTCTTAGGCTAATGTTTGTCCTCAACAGCTGCTCTTAAGGTCCTCATGAAATCAGGACACCTTTTATTACAGTACCAATTTCACTTCTCTTGCATGAGAAAAATAACTAAAACTGAGGCAGATCACAACCAGAAGCAGCTTGAGTCTTAAAACCCCATTTAAAAGCTTTGGGAGGCAAAATAAAGATTTAAGTGAGTTCACATATGTGATTTTTCCAAGTTTTGATGGATCTCTATGAAGAGGGTTATAATAGCACACAAAGGAGCTGAAACTAGAAATGTGCCAAAACGCAATTTTCTATGAATACTAGCAAAGTGTTGCAAAGTCCTGTTGTGCCCAAAGTTTTTCTTTACTTTCAGATCAGCCTAATTTCTACCCATTGAGTGTCAACTTCAAAACATGAATTACAAAACACATTAAGTGTGCCTATTTTTCTTTTTGGTTTCCTCTTAAAAATAACCAACAGTTTGCAATTTGCCTCTAGATTTTTCTGTGGTGGGTGTTACTGACATCCATTGAATGTGGATTCCGAAATCCTCACTGGGAGAGCCAAGTTCATCAATATATTTCTATGCTGGGATGATGCACAGAGATCAAGGACCTACCCAGGCTCAACACAGAGATGGAATCAAACCACAGATATCCTGGCTGACTACTTTCTACCTGAATCACAGAAGTCTTTTCTTCCTTTTGATAGAATCACAGAATGGCGTGGGTTGGAAGAGACCTTTAGAGATCATCTAGTCCAACTGCCAAAGCAGCTCAACCTAGATCAGGTCACAAAGGAATGTGTCCAGGCAGGTTTGAGGACATTCAGAGAAGGAGCCTCCACACCCTCCCTGGGCAGCCTGGGCCAGGGCTCCCTCACAGTAAAATAGTTTTCTCTTATGTTTAAATGGAACTTTTTGTGTTGCAGCTTTTGTCTGTTACCCCTTGTCCTGTCACCAGATACAGCAGAAAAAAGTGATGCCCAAGCTCTTGACATCCACCATTTAGATATTTGTAATTATTGATAAGATCCACCCCTCAGTCTCCTCTTCTCCAGGCTGAACAGCCCCAGATCTCACAGCCTTTCCTCATAAGGAAGATGCTCCAGTCCCCTGATCATCTTGGTGGCCCTGCACTGGTCTCTCTCCAGCAGTTCCCTGTCCCTCTTAAACTGGGGAGCCCAGAACTGGACACAGTGCTATAGGTGAGGCCTCAGTGGGGCAGAGTAGACAGGGAGGAGAACCTCCCTTGACCTGCTGGCTACACTCTTGCCTTCTTGGCCACGAATGCCATTTGCTTTTGACAGCAAATCAGCTCAAGTTTGTGCCATATATGGACTAATGAAACTTCACAGACCTACTCATCCAGAAATAAACTTTCTATTTGTCATGAAATCCTAAACCAAATGGCATGCAAGGAAGAAAAGGTCAAAAATCAAGTGGCATGTGTGATTCCTCCAGATGCAAGTGGCTTACTTGAATAGCCCAGAAAGCTCTATGACATTCTCACACAATAGAAATGCTCAAATAAATGTTTCTCTTCAGCCTATCACAAGGGTTAAAGCTAGCCACCAAGTTTAGGCTGGGATGTTGAAAGCTGTTGAGATGACAAGATTTTTGTTCCTTTAGATTTGCGCTGGAGCACAAGTATTGTACACAACAACAGTTTCTAATGAATTGATTTTTTTTTTCTTGTATAATAATTTCCTTTGAAAAACAATTTTTACTTTCTGATTAAATACATACAACATATGCACTATAACCACACCACTGGTTCCCATAAAACAATGATCCAGCAGGGAATAGAGAATATGCTGCAATTTAATAAGGACTTACATTTCTTTAAGGTGTTTGGTTTAGGGTTGGGTTTTTTTTGAACAATCAACAAACCACTTCTATATGAACCAATCTTGCTAATGAGAAACTCATCTTGGAGAAAAAAAAATATAAGTAATTCTACCTTTCTGGATTTTAACATGAACATGCTTCTCTCTTGTGCACATTCCTCCTATTTTCCCTTGTCTGTTTTCCAAGGGACTCATGCACGTGCTTGCACTATGGAAATGCTAAGAGCACATTTAAATGAAGGACAGATGGCTATAACCACCATCAATACCTGTACAACCAGCAATTTTGGTATATCAAATCTCCAGCCCCAAAGCATTGCTTTTACTCTGTTCAATACTGAGATGCTGAATGACTTACCTGCTGGTTTCTCTTCCACTGAAGCACAGCATGTAAAACAAACCAGTGGAGAGAGGACTTGATGGATTATCAGATCAAACTGGCTAAATTCTTACTTGAGCTTTCAATCCTGCTTGATTTTGGACTTGGTCAAGCGGCTGCAGGAGATCCTGTGCACAGAGAGCCACAGCTGAGGCACCAGAATGAGTTCCTGTGCACACACAGCCACAGCAAACCAGCTGCTGAAATGAAGAATTCGGCTTTGCCCCTACCATATGTCTGAAAGTTATTTACAGATGGATTTTTTTAACAGATTTGTTTATTATTCCAAATCCTATAATAAGATGCTTTTGTCCATATTACAGCTTATCTGTATTGCAGAGTACAGTTCCTGGAGCCTCATGAACTGACACAGCTCTGGAGATGCCCCCATATAAGACCATCTCTACTACCCAGTTGAAGAAATCAAACAAGCAGAAGCTGATACATTGGTCTTGACAAAAAAGCCAACCAAACAACTCCAAGAAAACAAAACCAACCTGCCACTTCCCAAGAAGCATCACAAGTGGACTCTGATAAGATGAACCTGTAGCTTTATTCAGACAGGTGAAGTTTGTTCAAATAAGAGCACAGACAAATACACTCAGTGTTAACTGTGACAATATTGAGGCACCACAAATTCAAGCATCTAACTTCCTCCACTTCCAGCACAGCAGTGGAGGAGAAAGCTCATAGTCAAATAGAAATACAGTATCTGCAGTAAAATACATACAAAATTACCAGGAAAGTAATTGCTTTTGGTATAAATGGTTGCCTTCAAAGTTGTCTCTAGCACAGAAGTCCCTTCAAAAGAACAAGAATAAATTTACTGCATGTGAATTTATTCAAAGCTAGTAGATTCAGTATAATGAAATCCTCCTAAGCAAATATCTGATAAAGAAGCAAACGCTTAACACTTGACCCCAGGAGCTGGGATTTCTTGACACATGGCTGTAATGCAAAGCAGCAGGAACATCAGGACTGTTGGCACAGAGGTGTCAAGCTTTAACAGAGGGCTCAACTCCTGGGAGGCACAGAGGCAGATGGCAACAGTGCATGGAGCTGTGCAGGGACCCAGGTAGCCCACACCTCTGTTCCCAAACTGACTGAAGTTACCAGTGCTACCAGGAGCTGGACTCTGCAAGCTCCCTAACTCATTATTTATGCTTTGCTAAAGGCTGCAAGAGACCACACATGCATCTACAATGATGATTTTTGCTGAGTTTTCTCCCAGATTTCTGTGTCCTGTTTCCCTAGATGTGAGCAGTAGCACACTTTGGCTTTCGCTGTACAGTCAGATGCTCCTTGTGAGAGCTTTATTAGCCTGTTAAATAAGAGGGGAAAAGAAGCTGCCATTCAGTTGCATCAAAGGATATTCACTCCTGTAACACTTTAACCTTGTCCAGACCGTTATCTCTCTGTTACCAGACATCCAGCAGCTCGGGAGCAGAGTGGCATCCCTTGTCCTTAGCATGAGATTCCCTTTGCCACAAGGAATCCAACTTCATGGTGTGTCATGCTTACACAACCGTTCATGCAACAAACACCACAGCAGTCCTGTTGGTTCTGAGTAACAGCTGAGGTGGTAAATCCTGCTCCTGTAGAAGTAACTGAGTCCAAGGGCCAAACCCACGGTGACCACTTCCATTGAATGTATGATATGTCATAGAAGATGAAATACAAGAACTCTCTGAATTCATGTTATCTCTGCATACAGCATGTCACTTAATTGCTCTGAAAAGCCTCTTTGAGAAGCATATGGGAAGTTTTCCTGTGAAAAATGACACCGCTCAAAGTCTTTTCTAGCTAGAAACCACTCAACAGTATCTATCACCACTGACATCTGGGACATAAGCTTCAAAGCAGTTAATTTGCAATTTCAGCTACAGCCAGTTTCCTATAGACATGGATATCCAAAGTGGATAATTGTTATGCCAGAAAGCAGAATCATTAGGAGGAAAAAGGTAAAGAAGAAACCCAAGTAGCAATTGCAGAGAGCGGTGCTGCTGCTCCGTGCGTCAGCTCTGCCAGCGCCCAGGTCACAGCCGCTTCAGGTGCAGACCTTGGACCACCTCTGTCCGTATGAACATCCACACTCTGACCCTCCTCCTGAGTGCCAGTGCTCATTTATCTCCCTCCACGTGAGCTCCCACCAGAGAGGCAGGACGGTGCAGTCCTACAGCATGGAAGCACCGCTCTGCCATGGACCATGTATACAAACGTATACAAGTGTTTCTCCTACAGTACCCAGACCCATTGAAGGATGGCTGATGACCCCTTCTTTGGCCTCCTACATTACTGGGCTTTTAAGGCCACGCTTCTACAAGCTATTCTACAAGTCACTGCAATGCTTCTACAAGCTATTAATGAACAATCATTGAGACAAGCCTCCAGCTAGGTCTGGAGCCAGGAAAACAAAGCCTGTGTGTATATCTGTTGGTACAACTGCAGATCACCTTTAGCACTGAGCTCAGCCTCTCAGCTGCACTAATTAATTGCTTAAGGAGTTCTCACCGTCTCCCCATGACGCAGAAGGAGCAGCCATTCACACTCCTCCACTCGCTGCCGCAGTCACATTACCTGCTCTGTCTCAAGGACCTGCTAAGGCTGGTCTCCCCATCTGTCCCTTTCACAGACACCACACACTCCTGCTCCATCTCTGCAAGTGATATCTGTAAAGAGGCAACTCACAGCAAGACTTTAGAAGCAAATGCTTCCTCTGTCCTCACCGCTTCCCCATGTCTGTCACCCCAGCAACAAGCGGGAGCTTCAGTCCACCTGCAGGGTTTATAACCACACCATTAGTTTTGAGGCAAGGCTGGTTTCTCAGCCTGGTGCCCAGCCTCCATTTGCCACTTGCAGCTACTGAACACACACAAGGACTTTAGGACCTTCTGCCTAACATACAACTTCCCCCAGATACCTGTTCACTGAATTCAGAGTGCTCACCCTCCCACATCCATTTAAACCTTGTGGTGACAGAAAAAACCCTGCTAATACCCAAAACTCTGTCCCAATAAGGCCCCTGCAGGTGTTGAATACATTGCATCATTTGTCTGCGAGTCCTTTCCCAATCCTTTCAGTTGCTGCAGTACTTTTTCCAGTCCATAAAGCTAGGACCCACAATAGCCCTAATCCTATAGGCTAAAAGCATATGGCTCCATTACCCTCATTTCCCAGTCTTGTCTTTGTTGGCTGAAGAGCATTGATGATTATTTTTTTCAAGGTGAACCAACACTAATTCCAACTTGATGGCACCTTTCCGACTCCTATCAGCAAAACTGCACAGAGCAGACCAGTGACCTCAACCCAGTGGCTGACTGAGAGGCATCCAACATCACTGTAGGCAGAGTCACAGCTGGGCCTATGCACTGTAGCACACCTTCTGCCAAGAAGAATGGTTGTGACTTGCCCTGGATATCAGCATATGTTTTAGAAACGAATCAGATTGTAACCAATATGTTAGACAGACAGGCCAGACTCTTGGAAGAGTGGGGCTAAGAGATGTTTTCTACCAGCAGAATGCTTTCAGTCTGAGGTTTGCATTTAAGTTGTTACATCTACAGCTGTGATGAAAAATCCTTCCCTAATACTGTTTTGCAATAGCAGAAGTCTGAATCCTTATTGAGTCGTGTAAGCAGAAAGGTCGAATCTAGAAGTGCCAAGAAACTGCAATTTTCTACACTCCTTTGGGAGGCTGCAGGTCAAGGTGGAAGTACAATGGCAAGTACATTTGCCCTCATGCTGCATTTGCTCTGTGGGTAAACAGAGACCATCTACTCCCTGGCCTGTCATTCTGGCATCTTTCATGACCACTAAACTCTCTTTTAAAAGAAATAGAAGGTTTTATTAGAAAGTTAGTGGATGATCCAAATGTCAGAGTGAAAAATCCAGAGGAAGGGAAGGATTTTTTATTTTCATGTTTTGATCCAGCTGCACTAGAGGTGAATGAACACCAGAGCCTTTTGATTTCCTGCCTGGATTCAATAAATGTTGAACTCCCAGGCACCCAAGGGACTGCGGTGGTTTGTCAAAACCAATTAATTTTCTTCCACGGAATGCTTTAGGCACCTCAAAATGTCGTTAGAGAGCTAGCACACATCTAAGGAGGAGGGAAAGCTAACAATCAGCTGCTGCTTAAGCTCTGCATCAGGAGCATGCACCAACAGCAGAGGCAAGGCAAGAATGAAGCCCTATCACCTGGCCATGGGAGGGAGCTGAGGGCAGAGCCAAAAAGAAAATGCTGTATGTTGTAAACCCTATGAATATAAACAAGAAGCTGCCACTTGTGAAACATGCCAGAATAAGTTTCCTGAGGGGGAATTCCAAGCTGAAGGTTTGTCTCTCACTTGTATTTCCTAGGACCCATTGCTCTGGGCTAATGGATGTAGTAATGAGCCAGAAGTGACAAGCAGAACAGTTGTTTTTAAGGAAGACGTTTGGAAGTTAAGCCCTAGAGTTGGGATTCACAGGTTCCCTCCCCAGCCCTCCATCAGACTCGCTGGGTGAGGATTTTCCTTGCCTAAGCCTCAACTTACCAACTTAGAGTGGACAGATTGCAATGCTTGCCTTCTCTTCTGTATTGAGATGTGAAAGCAGACTTGTTTGCAAGTAATTTTAATAATCAGCCATGAAATGCACTAGATGTAAGCATGGTATTATCATGCTACAATTTCTCTTTCAATGAGCACCAAGACACTGAGAGTTTAAGAATATATTGGAGCTATCATTTATACTCAGAATCAGACAGATATTGATGCTATAAATACTCTATGTATATATCTCGTGTCAAATAAGTATCACTGGATGTTAAGTAGCCATCTTTTCCCCTCTACAAAAGCCAGGGATGGAGATGAATGGTTTTCTTGCATGCCAGCACTCTGCCAGAGGGACAGAAGACAAAAACCAGTCTGAATTTTAAATAATTTGTTTTGAGTACTGTGGGCAAATGCAAACAACAGCTGATGTTCTCAGCAAGCACTTCAGTAAGGCCCAGCCTACTTACAGCACCCAAGGGAACTGGGAACCAAGCCTTCTTAGAAGATCCTGGGTCCCTAATCTCAGGTCTAGTGCCACCCTTAGTGGACCTGACAAAATCAGAAACAAAAAGCTTCCAGAATTAAAACTGACAGCACGCTGAGCACTGAAGTGAGCTTTACAGTGTAACAAATCTTCAGAAGAACAAGGAATAAATCTGCCTTTCTCTCTTTCTCTGTTCACCAACCATGGTATCTTCAATGACCTACTTGTTTTTAAAAGTAATCCAACATTTACCATTACAATCTTCTTTGCTCCTCAAGTCACATAAACCCCCTGCTGTCTCCTCCTTCTCTATTTACCTGGCCTTACAGTCACAGCAGGGAACTGCAAATCTGCTCCTTGCCTCCTAGCTACAAGCAAAGGCTTTGCTTGGGCATCCAACAGATGATAACTAATGCTACTGCTTAAACAATCCCTAGAGTGGCTCCTCTGACACAAACATCTAGATCCTGCCACCAGTCCAAGACACATCATCCACGCATTTAGGCAACTACCCTGATCGAAACAGCCATGCCTCTCATTCACAGCATCTCTTCACATAGGCAAATCTCATGTTTCATTCAGACAGGATTTTTCTCAGTGCTGTACTTACTATTTAATATTTATACTATGGTCAGTGTTCAAAAAGCATGACACTATTGGTTATGGTAGGTGCTGAACAAACACATACTAAATCTATCTTGGATGCTTACAGGTGTGAAAGGTCAGTTAGAAAAGGGGAAAAAAGAAGTCAATAAAATCTGAAAGCCAGTGAATAACTGAATCACAAGGATCAGACACAAATAGAAAGCCTCTCAAATGAAACAGAGACATCCCCCAAAATATATCAAAACAAGAGATGCTCCACATGTCAGTTGGCATTGATCAGCCCCAGAGCAACAGAAGGGAGAAGAGAATTCATAACCATTAGCATCACCTTCCTGCTATGTTTCCTTCTTAGCCTGTTCATTTCTTCTTTCATTTCTTCTCTTCTCTGGATACAACCTCTCAAACTATGGCAGAGCTTGGCTTATCCCTAAGACACGAAAGAGTGGAGTTTTTCAAGCTCATTGTAAGCAGTATCATCAAAGTAAGCCACAAAGGACAAAAATGTTGGAAAGGTACAGACCAATGAAGGTTACCAAGACCTGGAATCTCCCAAGAGGCAGCTCCTCCCAAAGGCAGAGCCATCTCTTCCAGTAAAGCTACAACAAACCACATCTTTAACCAGAGCACAGGTCCTCAGTCTTCAAGGAAAGCTCCCCACTATAAGCAGATCATCTGGAATTCAGTGAGGAAGGCAAAGTTGATCTAGTATCAGACTCCTCTCTCTCTCCTTCCTTTAACTCTAAATAATTAAAAGGAAATAAGTACCTATAAAACCAACAGAATCATTGCAGGCAAATAGATCAGCATGGCCTGGTGCATGAAATAAGGGGCCTATTCAAGTTACTCACATTAGATGTCAAAGGTGATCTGTTGTAACAGGATAATAAATAATAATATATAATAATGATAACAATATTTAAGATCTGAAACTGTGATGGAATACATGTACATATTTTCTATTGGTTTCTATCTTGATCAGTGATAGGAGTTGCATTTTTGATTATCAGCTCTGCTCACAGGAGACTGAATCCCAGGCTATATCAATTCCCCTGTGAATGTAAAGGAAAAGAACCATCTGGAGAGAATAATAAAACAATTAACTTTCCATTAAAGAATAATCTATGTATGTTTTTAAGGAGGCAAGCTTTAATGATCTCCATCTAATTATTCATCCCACATTCTGGCAGGGTTGTTTTGGATTTGGTCTTGCTCTGTTTTTAAAGGCAGTATGAAGGTAACAATTTAAACTGCAATGGATGTAGGGACTACGCAGGCTCTTTCAGTCAGGGGCAGGACGAGCTGGCTGATAGGATGTTTCCAGAAACATCAAGCAAGGTCTCGTCATTCCCACAGATTCATATGGCTGTGTAATGGCAACACTATCAATTGTAAGAGTTTCACTGAATATTCATGAGGATTTTACAAGCATGGCTGTTGACTGGCTTTGTACACCAGCTATGTTTTTGGACACAAAGTGCAGAGCAGCACACTCAGGAGATGTATGCACCTGAACATCAGGCTGTTGAACGCTGGGCTCATTTAACTTGTCACTGACGGCAATATAAATCAGAAATGACTCCATAACACTCAACAGCAACCCCTTCTGATTTTGCTAGTTGGTGAGTTAGCAAGTGTATTACCTCTAGAAATAATACTGTACAGTGAAAAGGTTCAAAGCAAAGGCTCTAAGGGCTATTACTATGCCTGTTACCCTTCTAAATACATACCCTTCTAAGGACAGCTGGCTGTCCATGTGATAGAGCACAGTCCAAGCTGTGCCACACATTCATTGGGCAGACTTGCTCAGCTTAACCACCTGCCTCAGTTTCCCAGTGGATACTACTAATGAACTAGTAAGTGTGCATGCTTGCACTTAATTCAGGTTTACATAGTGCTTTCCAGCAAGGGCTTTTAAATATTTGGAATGATCAAATATAGTTTAAGCTAAAATTAACTGGAACATAAACACCAGAATTCCAACACTCAGATCACTCTTTTAGAAAACCTACCTGGGGCTCTGGGCATTCCAGCATGAGAACTCACACTCCAAAGAGCTGGTAAATAGAGAGACAGTGCCCAGGCAATCCTTTGCTACTATTTATTGACCAACTGATTGAGACCAGGCTACGCGATACAGAGCAGACAAGTTTATCCTTCCCCTTCCCCACATGCTCATCAGTTTTATGATCTGAAAAAGTCATTTAAAAAAGCCCCATAAACTTGGCACACAAACTCACAAACTAGTCACACCTAAGTCCTGCTGGAAAAATCCCTGCCTCAGCTTTCAAATGTTGCAGAACATTTTTATTCACAGCTTATGCATAAATGGAGCAAGTTTTGAGTCTAAAGCACTTTAGCCTCTGAGACTTCAGGCCTGCTCTTCCCCTACAAGTGTAAAAGCCCGTCTTTCTCCATTAAATATATACATATAGACATACACACACACACAAAACCCCACATATATATGAATATCCCCCTCTCTCCAAGCAGGGCTCCTGCATCTGCCAACAGACTGTACACTGCATGGGCACAATGGCTGTGGTGCAGGATCTGCACCACCCACTGGAAAGGATTTAGCAAGGGGTGCTAACGTCACACACTGAGCAGCCACATACAGCTATAAATTATTCATACACATTACTCTAATTATGCAAATGTACTAAAAGCTGGAGCATATGTTTCCCTGACATCTCCCAGTACGGATGCAATATGGTTCTAGTAGAGAGAAAGAGTGAGAAGTGAGACAATGAGTGTAAAGGGGCTAATGATGGCAGACACTGGCCCAAGCAAAGGGTGGCAGAGGATCTCCCTTCCCCAACCAGGTGGCTGCAAGGCTAAAGGCATTCAAATGTTCCTCCTTGATAATATATTGTTGGCTTTGCACTCAGTGCTGAACAGAGTGCTGAGGCTGCTGAACGGCCCAGGCAGATTAAAATAAACCCAAGCAGTTTGGAACAGGAATGTGTTTATCTGGCATCACACACTTCCTCTTATCAAACATGAGGAGCAGGGGAGGGCACAGCGCTGGTGTGCGGAAGCAGGCTGTGTGCACGCTGGTAGGAGAGGGGGAGGGAGAAGGGAGAGAGGAACAGCAAGGATCAGACAGATAATGCGTGAGCTTGCGAACCAAGAGCATGGAGCTAGGCATCATCTCACTGGGGTACAGAGTCCATACTCTTGGTCAGCCCCCAGATAGACACTGGGTGTTGGAAAACTCAGTTAGGTCCTTTCTGCCTTGGGAAGGAGGCAGGCATTCAGCACTGCTGCAGCATAAGCATCTGGCTGTGTGTCGAGCCCAACTCTGCTATGGGGCTTTGAAGTCCAAGGTGTGGATTATGGCACTGGATTGAATATCAGAAGATTAGAATCTTATTCCCAAATCTTCCATGTCTAAGGACCACATCCCTGTCCTTCTGTAAATGCCCAGCCCATCTGACAGAGCCCTTTGGAAGCAGATATGCTCCTCAGGCACTGTGTAGGTGATTCTCTAGCATCATTCATTCAAAATCCCATCAACACTTTCCCAATTCTCCAGCCCTACTGAATGACCAGCTGAGTGTTTTTATACCTAGAGGAAACAAAAGAACAAACTAAACATCACGTACTACCACAGCTACTTGGAAGATTTAGGCTGTTACTATTATGCCAGTAGTTACCCAACATCAAAAAAGTTGAACAGAAAGCCTTGGCAGCTCCTTTGATAAGAGCATGTCTTACCTTCTATGCTGGCATTAAAGAGACTCTCTAGCTCTATCCCAGCAGCCTTGCAAGGGATGCACTCACACAGCCGTGTGTAACACTCAGTACTGCAGAGACCCCATCACAGGAGAAGAGCAAAAGACTGCAGTAACATGCAAGGTGAATACCACTTCAGCTCTCCAGATTCAAGCCAAAACTCTGATAGAATACCATTTGTTTTAATCCAAGTTCTTATCTGTGCAAAGCCCAACCATGGTTGCTTGGTGGCTGCCTCAACTCAAGGATGGCCATGCTTTGAGAATGAGAAGTGATGTATCAGAAATGCAGCACTGACCGAAGGGACAGGCAGACTCCAAGTGATGCTGAGGCAAAAGTGGGAATGACTGCACAGATCCTGCCCCAGTCACTCTGCCCCAAGCCCTGGACAGCACAATTTGTCCTTCCCTTTCACAAAGTACCAGATGAATGAACAGCAGCACTTCTGCCAGGCAAAACAAAGCTGAAAAAACAGCACAAGATAACAAGTAAAAGACAAACATGAAAATCCACTAAAATAAAATCAGATGTTGGTTACAAGGACCAAGCCTTGCCTCCTCTGCTGTGCCACCTTTTGCAAATCCTTGTGGGTAGCAGACTGTATCCCCAAGGGCACAGTGTGAGTCTCTCCTTTCCCTGGGCTCATCCTCCTTTCCATACAGTCAGATGTGTTGAGGACCGAGCACAGCTCCCACAGAGGCTCACTGTCTGGTCAGCTCTGCCAGCAAGCTGCTCAGCACATTCCACTCTGGGCTCAGGTTTGGGACCATCTGGACCTTTATGGACACAGTGTTTCCTCACCAGCAAGGCAGCAGTATCCATATCTTCCAGTCATACACTGGTGAGGCAAATCCAGACATGATCTTTTGATTTCACTCAATAGCTCAGAGGAAAGAGCAGAAGCCAGCTTGCCAGAGTTGAATCTGTTCATGCAAACCACCAAGAGCAGACACAGCATGGGTCCAGCTGTGCCAATCATCCTGCCCCAGCTAATGCCTGCCTGCCAGAAAGGGGAAAGCTGCACTGCCGCTGTGCCATGCCTCCCGGTGAGTGCACAGTCCTGCTGCTGAGGCAGGCCTCAGGGAAGACCACTAAGAAAAGAGCAGAAAGGAAGACAGGGACATCCCTTTTTTCTATAGTAGCTAGCAACAGGACAAGGGGTGATGGGATGAAGCTGGAACACAAAAAGTTCCACTTGAATATAAGAAAAACCTATTTGACTGTTCAGGTGAGGGAGCCCTGGCACAGGCTGCCCAGAGGGGTTGTGGAGGCTCTTTCCTTGGAGGTCTTCAAGACTCACCTGGACATGTTCCTGTGTGACCTGATCTAGGTGACCCTGCTTCTGCAGGGGGGTTGGACTAGGTGATTTCTAAAAGTCCCTTCCAACACCTACCATTCTATGATTCTATGAAAAGAGGGCTCAGTGCTGACGTGGCTCAGCTCTTCCCCATCTCACTCTGAAGGCTTTGACTTCCTCAGTAACTGCCAGTGAAGAAACATGCCCATACAGGAGGAAGAGGAGGACACGGTCTGACCAGCTAACTGCTTACCTTAGGAAACACAGGACCACACACAATTTTGTAATAAACCAGAGGGGACTTGGAATCTCAGCCTGACTCTCTGAAGGACTTTTAACACAACATCCAGAGGAACAAAACCCAGCAACACATGGGGCTCTGCTGCCATCAGCCCTGCCACGAGTGCCAGCATAGCAGGACACTGGTGGGTTGACACAGGGCTGCACTAGCAGGGGAAATCTCTTGAGCACAGAGTCTACCCTGGAGCAGTTTTTGCAACATGAAGAAACCATCTAGGCTGGAAACACATAAATTCATTCATTTTTGACCACAGTCAATAACTTTTACTTGGACCAAACCACTGGAAGAAACAGAAATTTAGTGCAGTGTAGCAACAAATGTCAAAACCAAACATTTTTTTTGTCCTGCACGGTGATGAAGAGTCCACCAGAGCCACAAAGAAAGTCACTAACAGAAAAAGGATTCAAGTCCGGGAGCTGGATTTTTAGCATAATAGTCCTTATTCTAGAAAGAATTGTTTAAAGAATATCAACCTTTTCAGCTGGCATTTGAGGGTTCCACATAGTGTGCCAGAGTTAAATTAGCAGTGGTCTGTGCTCTCAGTTATCTGTGGCAGTCATCAAGCAAAAATGATGCTGTACCACAAGCACCCAGAGGGCTGAACGATGACTTTGCTGGGCAGAGAATCAACTCAGCCAGTCCACGGTCCTCCCTACAACCCCAAGTCCACAGAGTTCAGATATATGGGTGATCTCAGCCCAGCCAGTCTGACTGATGGGGAGATTTGCACTTGGTTGTTTTCAAGGTCTGGACTTCAGGAGAGAAGAGCCCTTGGCATAACACCCCTTTGCAGCTTCTCATCCTCTTGTGTAATTGCTACAGAAAAACAGCCCACTTGTTCAAAGAAGCCTCTGGATGGTGGAAGGCTGTATAACCTTCCCAGGGGAAGCACATGAGATGACTGTCTGTCCCCTCGGCCAGAGAGGTGGGAAGCAGAGGCATTTGACATTTAGTACCCCAACTCTAGGAAGTGACTGAAGAGTTAAAATAAAAACCATTCTTGGGTGGGCAGCACTCCAGCAAGATAAAATATTCAGCACTGTTATGTTCCTGGACACCATATTTTTTACAATAAATTTCATGCCTCATATGCCACAACAGTTAAACGATTTCAGTCAATAACCAAAGAACAGGTCCACATCCCTTCACAGCAACCCAAGACAAAAAAAATAATTCATAAGTAAACCTGACAAACCCCAGCAGAGGATATTTTTATTATTATTTATTGGCCTGTCACTTTGACAGTCAGGCCTAAACTGGAAAGGGAAGATCCATTTCTGGCATGGCACCACCCCTAGTGATTATAAGGTTCACAGACCTGTGAGAGCTGGCAGGGAGATGCACTGCCTGAATGGCAGACCCCACCAAGTTCAGAAGGACCAGCTTTGTCTTTGGTGACACTGAAGCACTTTTTCTTCTTCTAATATCACTCTTTATGTACTATATACAGAAGCTCCCCTCTGCAGACACTTTGAATGTCTCAGGCTAGCACAGCAACTTCAAAGCATATCAGCAAGTTTTGGCAAAAAACAGGCTCTACTTGACCCGTTTTTCTTCGTCCTTCCTGCCCCACATGGATCTACTCTTGCTTAAGCATAAACTTTACTGAGCAATCGCAGTCAGATTTGCTTCCACCTAGATAGATGTTTTGGCTCCCACTGCTCCCCAGGCTGTGGCTTTTCCTTCTCCCCTGAGCCCCTTGTTCTGTGCCAGGGTGCACCACAGCTCTGTGGTTTGGTACTGGACTCCAACACCTGCATCCTCGTTGCACGTCGACATGGCCATGAAGTAAGGGGAATAACAAAGTCCATGTCATGCCCAGATAGTGCCCCTTACAAGAAGAGAAGCACAGATCAAGTCCCAACCTTAAGAATTAGATGCCACCCTCTACATTTCCAGTGTGGTTGCAGTAGAACACGGATTGTAAGATCTTCCTTTTTATCCATGTCTCAGGGTAGGTTCCAGCACCACTTAATGGCATTCAATAGCTCCAGATGAACCTGTGTGCAACTGGTGGGTAAGAGGGCTGCCTGTGAGTACAGCTCTGAAGTTTCCAGGATGAAGCACCCTGTGCTGTTTCACACCAGTGAAGCCATGCTAGTTTGCACTGGCAATGTGGTCTTTAAGTGTCTTTCACTTGATAATGCATTTATGAACCAAACCTGAGCTGTACATCCCAAGTTCCCCCTGGAGACCCACAAAGACCAAAAAATAGGAATTTTCAGTAGCAAATTTGTTGGCTTCTGGTGGTTTATGTATTCACCAGATACAGTCCTCGTGCACAGTTCCCTCCTTTCACAAGAGGGTTCTAAAACAGATTTCAAAAAAACCCTTCAATCCCTCTGTAGACAGTTTATCTGGTACTAATCCATTAAAGTGATGCACTGTGTTCCATCAGAAGAATTAAACAGAAGAAGCAGGAAGCTCTCTTACCTGTAATTGACTGACTGGCCAATAGGAGTCAAGTGCTGGCAAATTGGAGGTGTAATTTCTATTTAATTACAGCATTAAAAAAATTACATGATATACCTATTTAACATGCAAAGGAGCAAAATCAAAGCTAATAAGAATAAATTGTATGAGAGGACACATACAAAATGTAGCAGCAGTCTTTTCTAATGTTTTTTTTGAAGTGTGCTGCTGGCTACTGCACCTCTGTATCGCCTGGAAAACTTCTATCCCCAGTTCTGACTCTAGGACCTTGCCAATATGCAAAACTACGTCGCACAAATGCATAGACACAATCAAAAATGTTTATTACAACCAAAGCAGTGTGTATGATTTTCATGCCACACGTGGAGTCTGTATCAACGCAGTTGAAGTTCAGCTGAAATGAATGCAAGCAAAGCCCAGGTGTACCATTCTAGAGCTCAAACATGAACACAAATGAATGGATGAACTATGACGAATTTTGCAAGCCTTCAGTGAAACTCATTTTGAAATGCATTTAAAAGAAAATAGCAACACTTCTGTGTTTTGACAATGGGCTACAACCAACAGTACAAAACACCAACAGTTCTGTTGAAGCCAGTATAGCTACTAGTATAAGACAGTAAGAGGCCCATAAATCATTGGTATCTGAGAAGAACATGCCATGCCACAAGAAAACACAAATACACCCTATGTTTTATTTCTGGGGCAATACATTTATCACGCCACAGAAGTGCTTTTTCTCTAGATTAACACCATACCCCTAATTTCAAATAATTCAATTTCAAAACAGTTACTCAGCACAGTGGCATTGAGAAGGGGATATGAGGAGGGTCTTTGATCCACAAACCTAATAAACCACAGTAAAGCTCTTCTGTAACTGCTTTAACCCAACCCAGAGCACTGCTGCCAGGAAAAAAGGAGGCCTGGCCTCTCCACCCTGCCATACCCAGGTCCTGGTGCTATGTCAGGAGATGCCAGCATCAGTAACGGGGTTTTGTGGCACTTGGAAATAGAAGCCAGACAAGAATTACAGTTTCACCTGCAATGTACATTTAAAGACAAAGAGCTTCCAAGGGCTAATCAAATTATCCTTTGAACATGTCCTGCTTTGCCAACAGAAGTTTAAAATTAAAACACAAATTAAACTACCTTCAGTCTCTGGAGGAAAGGTTATAGTTGGATTAAAGATGCATTTAGAGTGTCATATAAGACAAAAAGAAAACCCCACAGGTACATGCTCAGATAGCAGTGACATGCAGCCTGAGAGACAGACAGAAAACACACTCACTCCCACACACTCCATAAATGCATCCAATTGACCAGCAACCAGAAGCACAGCCAGCCATGACCCTGCATATGGAGTGACCTGAGAGGGTGACTTATTGCAAGTATTCACACAGGTGATTTCTGCAGATGAGAACATTTATTGCCACAGGGAAGGCAGCACAGGTAAAAGACAGACAGCTTACCCCTCTGAGCTGTTGGACTCCACCAAATATCCTCATCACTCCATCAATCTCCTGCTCCAGCCTCCTGGCCCAGTACTGCATACTGCAAGAGATGGAGAGAAAGAGAGAAAGAGAAAAGGAGAGAAAGAAAGAGAGAAAGAGTCAGAGCCCTGACACGTAGATAAGCAAGGCAATTGAAGGGAGAGGGAGGATACTGGTGCTCTCAGCCAGGTTAACTGCTCTTTCTGCAGCATCAGGTGCAGGTAGCATACCAAGAACTTGTGCCTTTGAGAACTATGGCTGGAGCAAGTTATAAACTTCAAGACTTCAAAATTTATGCACAAGGCACCACAGAGAGAAAAGGAGGGAAATGTACAACAAAAATTGCAAGGGGTGAAGGGGAGCCCAGAGTGATTAACAAGGTTGAAGTGCTGTGGTGTACGGCTTTCTGCTTCAGAGAGGCTCTGGCAGAGAGCAAACACAGACACATGGCAGCATGTCCTACTACAGCAGTGAGTTATCATTGCAGCACAACACAAGAGACTTGTGCAGAGCCAGGAGCCAAGCACAGGGCATCGAGTGCTCAAGGGCTCAGCTGCTTTGCAATTTCAGCTAAGCCCATCCAGAGCCAGGCAACAACTCTGCCAGGTCTGCTATGGGCAGGGCTGCCTCCTGGGACAGTGGAGAAGGCCAGGAGCTGCCATAGGGCATCTCCTTCATCCTGACCCCTGTGCAGCAAGGAAGCTGGCTGCCAGTCCTTCCACTAGGCACAACACTCTCTGATACACTCAAACACACAGATTTTTACTTAGAGCAATAACACCAAGTTAGAAACAACAACAACAAAAAACCTCTTCTAAATCCACAGCACTTGATAACTCTCCTTTTAACGAGATTTCCTGCCTCCAGCCACTGGCCATGCAAACAACAAATCTGCTGTGTGATCTGGAAAAGCAATGCCCGATTGCTGCTGCCCCACTTGGCACTGCCACCACTGCCTTTGCCACAGCAACACTCACCTCAGGGCCACACCACAGAGAAGAGGGAAGGAGCACAAAGAGCAGAAGGTAAGGCCAGCAGCAGCATGGCAAAGCAAAGGTGGGAAAGAGTAGAACACTTTGAGGGCTTTGCATTTTGGTTAGGTTCACCAAGTGATTTCACTCTTGATGTGACGAGACGTTCCCCAGGCAGCCCGCACATACTCCCCCACCACCCACAATGCCACAGAAGAGGCTCTCCTGGAGATCAAGGAGCAAAGAAACTCAACTAAGAAGCAAGGCCACAGAAGACTCAGAATTATACAGCACAGCTGAGAAGCTGGGCAGAAATATCAAGGCAGAAAGATGCCGGAGATGATTGGCAGAAGAGAGCTGAAGCGTCACTTGTGAGGGGTTGGGGGAGGATCAGAGACAGAGGGAGGGGGCTGGCAGACAGCCGTGTGTTACTCACAGGCAAAATTCATGCCAGTTAATAACATACAAGGCTGTAGATGAAAACAAGATTTAATTGTGCATGCAAAACCTTCTCAGTTTTCCTGTGTAACTTACACTATTTCCCACATTCCTGCAGAGACAAGGCTGCCTCTTCTCCCTTGGGAGCTTGGCTGGGGGTAGAAATACAGGGAAGGAGGTGGGTGATGATGTCTCTAAACCCACCTTTCTGCCAAATGAGGGAAAGCAAAGCCTTCAGTGGGAGTGACAGTGTAAAGATAATGGGTCATACCCACAACTGAGGCAAAAGTTAGAATCATGGAATCATTTTGGTTGGAAAAGACCTTTAAAGTCATCAAATTCAACCACACTGCCAAGCCCAGTACTAACTTATGGCCCTCAGAACCTCAGCTCCATGGCTTTGCATTATCTCCAGGGATGGGGACTCTCTCACCTCCATGGGTAGCCTGGGACAGGGGCTGACAACCCTCTTAGGGAAAAAGTTCTTCCTAAACCTCCCCTTGCACAACTTGTGGCCATTTCTTCTTGACCTATCACCCATTACCTGGGAGAGCAGATTGACACCCACCTCAATGTTTGGGCTGTTTTTTTGGGCCTTTTTTCCTTTTTCAGTCATACCCTTTTGCTATCAAAGGTGTATCCAGGTTGCCTAAAGCTACCCATAAATCTTCTGAAGTATTTTCAACAAAAGTTATTTATTTTCACACAAGTCATTCATTTTTGAAAATGCCTTGAAACTCCAAACCTGATTTAAAAAAACCAAACAAACAAAAGAATTCTTCCCCTCCTCCAGTTTGTTCAGTGAACTGAAAAGATCAGCTATATGCTCACACTCAGCCACAGGTCCAAGAAAACTCACGGAGGACTTATCGAGCTGACACTTCCTTAACTTCCAGCTGCGTGCAACATCCTCCATTTCAGTGACACCTGCCTGTGTCAGCTCCCTCCAGGAACACCTGCAACCACCATAGCAAGGGAAAATTACTGCCCATCTTGAGCTGAATCCATCAACAACTGCTCCTATCTGCATAAATGTCACCTATGGCAAAGCCTTCAGAGAGGATTAGTTATAGAGGAAGACAGAAGCATCAGGACTCCTCGGTTTAGGCCCATCAGGGAACAAAAGACCATGATTAGCCTCAAGTACTGAAGAGGCCAAGAATTGCCAAAGGGCAGGGAGAACTTAATTGCTGCTTAAGGTCCAGGACAAAACAGAGCAGGCTGCTGGGCTTGGGGAAGGAAACAGAAAATAACTTTGTGCATCATCAACTAAAACATAACCTTAAACCCCAAAACATAACCAAAATAAAACACAGAGTAGTACAACAATGAAGAGTCTGACCAGCCTTTTTAAGAACACCTTCTTGGCACACCTGCCCTGATCCAGGTGTTTTTACCTCCTCCCCCCATGAACAGCTTGGGATGGGGCAGGGAGTGGGGGTTTCAGTCTATTCCCGATGGCTTCTGCCGTTTGTCCCTCCTCAGCGCAGGTGGGCTCCGCACCCGTCCTCCCTGCACGTCCGTGGGGTCCCTCACACACACACAGCCCTGCCCGGGCTGCTCCCACGCGCGTTCATCCCAAAGGCCGCAGCTCCTCTCGGCCTCTCGTGTGGGGCTGCTCTGGGCCCGCAGGCTCCAGCACGGCCTGGGCCATGGCCGCCTCCCCACACAGTCCCTGCCCGTCCGGGCTCACTCACACGGAGCTGCTGGTGGCTCTCAGCCCTGCCATGGGTCTCCATGGGCTGCAGGGGTACAGCTGCATTCTCACCACGGCTTGCAGAGGAGTCTCTGGTCTATGGCTTCTCCTTCCTTCCTCCTTCTCTGGCTGTAGGGTCTGCATGGTCGCCTTCATCTTGTATCACTCTGACATCTCCTGCCAGCACTTCAAATTCCCATCCCCAAATAGTGCTGGCAGAGGCACCAGATTGGCAGGTGGGTGTGAACCCAGGAGCTGGGGGGAGAGTCCACAAACTCTTCACTGCAACCTGCTCCCCCTGTTACCAAGCAAAAGCTGCTCCTTGCTAAACCAGGACAGGGCTGCTCTGTTGGTATATGCAAAAGCCACACTGAGCACTCAGTTGGGCTGGGACTGAAAGTTAATTTAAATGTAGTCAGCAGATTTAATTAAAAAAAAACCATTTTAAAATGTATTCCACCCCTTGCCTCTGCCCAAAGAAGTGCTGCTATTTCAGGGAAAAGACACTGGATTTTTCATTCATGAGAAAGACTGTAATTCTCTTCAATTGCACAGCCTTAGGATACCTGGCTCTCAACCTTACACACCAGCAGTTTCCCAAAAAGTCCAGCTAAGCCTTATAGTATGAGCATTAGGTGCCACTATTGGGGGAAAAAAAAGTGTGTATTACACTGTCATAAAAGGCAGGAGAGGATCTCTGCATAGCTGACACCAGATGTCTAGTTTAAAAATGATAATAGCAGAAGCACCTTCTTCTTTTTTTGTGTAGAGAACTTTTGCTGCTGGAAGTAGAAGTTCTGTTTTCCAACTAGAACATCCCTTGCCCACCCCACAGCACTGACAAAAGCCCTTGTGTATATCTGACCCATGACTACGTCCTTCTAGCCTTGGTAACGTCCATGACCAGAAGTCTTCAAGTGTGGTCCATATGCCAGAATGCGATGGTTTCATCTCATTTTGCTGGGTTGAAAGCTATCATTTAGAAACACCCAACCAAAACACATAAACCCTGGCTCAGCTGACCTTCTGTCTCTTGTTTTGCTCCCAGGGCCACTGCACTTAAAATTTTATGTAAGAAGACCACAGCAAGGATGAAGAGGATAAAGAAACCGATGGGCTGTTAGGAGCATGGAGATTTCTCGCTGAAGCCTGTCTCCTATGGAAGCCCTAAGCACTAAGACAGGACAGGCACTGTATTCCTGGGCAATTACTGCATGCCTCAGGTGGCGTTACAGGGCTTGAGGAGCGATAACTCCTCAAAACACGCAGCCTGGAGTGCCCTCCTGCTCTTGTGAAATGGCATTTACAAATAAAGCATAAAGAAAACAGCTGATGCACTGACTGGGATGTAGCACTGCTTACAGAAAGCCACCCTTTATGAGCCAAGTGCACAGGGTTCCCCTTAAACTCAGCACCACTTTAGTGTCCTCTAGTGAATAAAAATGGCCAAAAAGAAAACCTCTGAGCTCAAATATTTGCGATTGCATTCAGTAGCCCTGTGCCTACAGAACCTGCAAGCAAGGAGCCTGGCAGCTGCACTGTCCCATCTGCTCTTTAGCAGGGACATGCACAGCACATCCCAGTGATCCCTCCATCCCAGATCATAGAATGGAAGAGTTGAAAGGGACCTTTAAAGATCATCTAGTCCAACCACCCTGCAGAAGCAGGTTCACCTAGATCAGGTCACGCAGGAACGTGTCCAGGTGGGTCTTGAAGACCTCCAAGGAAGGAGCCTCCACAACCCCTCTGGGCAGCCTGTGCCAGGGCTCCCTCACCTCAACAGTGAAATAGTTTTTTCTTATGTTTAAATGGAACTTTTGTGTCCCAGCTTCATCCCATCACCCCTTGTCCTGTTGCTAGGTACAACAGAAAAAAAGTGCTGCCCCAACCTCCTGACACCCACCATTTAGATATTTATAAATATTGAGATATCCCCTCAGTCTCCTCTTCACCAGACTAAACAGCTCCAGATCTCACAGCCTTTCCTCATAAGGAAGATGTTCCAGTCCCCTGTTCATCTTGGTGGCCCTGCACTGGACTCTCTCCAGGAGTTCCCTGTCCCTCTTGAGCTGGGGAGCCCAGAACAGGACACTGATGGCTCTGCCTTTACTGGGGAGTGTCCACAAGACTCTTCCAACCTAACAACTCCACAGCTATCACATGCACAAGCATCATCACACATGCTCAGGATACCCATTAAAAAAATCTCTTCCATTTAACAAAAAACCCCCAGGGATTTTCCTTCCCCCATATATTGTACAGCTCCTGTGCAACATTTAGCAGGGGACATGAGTGATTTTTGAAACCACAACACTATATTTCACTGCCTCTCCAAAGAAAACTACAAAAATGCTAATGGTTTTATAATTTGCATGTTTGATTTTTCTTAAAGATGAGATAAAGTAGGCTTAAAAAAGCAGCAGAGCTTCAAAAATATTTACTGTGACAAGCAGCACATCAGGAGGCAAATCACCACTCTTGCAGCTGGGGCCAGGAAGCAATGTCCTGCCTGTCCCACTCCTGCTCAATGGGCACGTTTCATGCCTTAGGTGACCCAAGCAGTTGCAGAGATTTCTGTCTATATGTGGTTTGGTTTGTGAGGCTGTACCACTGCTCCAGCTGCATGGCTTTGGAAGAAAATGAAAATTGCCTGGAAAGACAGGGGACAGGCTGTCCTTGTCCCACATCCTCCCACATTTGTGCACACAACAGATGGCAGCCTGGAGTCCTGGTCTTCTGTACAGAAGCTGAAGACATATGCAGACAAGTCACACACCAACAGCCTGTGGCTACCACCATGAAGACAAACCACTCCAGCCCAGTGTCCCTGTGCTCCTCAGTGTCTCAGGGTATATGGGCCAGACCCTGCATGGGCTGCAGTCACACTTCTTCACATGTAACCCAAGGGTGGGCAATTACACAAACTGCTATTGAATATAAGCCTCATTACAAGCAGCCTCTCACAAAAGCACAGGGAAGGGAGAAGAGCAAAGAAAATGAGTTTTCTGCTTGAGGACACTGTTTGTTTTTTCCCCTTGAAGCAGCCTTAGGAGAGTGCTTGCTTGGCTGCAAACAAGAGAGGACTCTAAAAAAACCCAAACCCATGAGACTTGGTCCTTTTTCCTTGCTGCCTTCCTGGCCTAAAAAAATAAGAGAAAGACTCACACAAATGTGAAAGGACAAAAGGAAAAACTACTTGCTAAGTAGATATACTGCCCCAAAGCTTATTGGGTTCTACACAGTGTTCTGTACAAGTGTCTACACTTCACGCAGTGTGTTCAGCCAAGAATGCTTCACTCTGATTCATACGCTTTGGTTCAGTGCCCAAATATTGCTATTTAATAAGGTTATTAATTACTGTGTTGTCTAATTTTTGCTGTGCAAGAACTTCTTATAATTGGCTTATTCCTTCAAGATGCTTAATCCTTTAGCTATAATAGTGCATGTGTCAGTGTGCAGGGGAGCACGTGTGTATGGGCACGCTCATGCCCCTTCTGAGTTTGCTTAATTTCTTACATACCTAGGCTGTAAAACCCCACATGAGCCACTACCCAGCGAAGAAAAACAAGTTGCCTCTTTGTTTTCTTTTTTTTCCTGAAGATATAACTTCCAGAGAGCACTTGTTTCCTTCAAAACAACCAAACAACTTACTGACTGTGCTTCCAGACATTTTCAAGCTTCCCACATTGTCATTTTATGACTCCCTTTTAAGTATGTGCACAGGTGTTTATATAAAGAAGAAGTGGGGAAAATTTGCCTGCTGGACTAGTCTTTCCTTAAAATTTGTCAAGACTTTATTCACCTCTACCATCTGCTCTCCCCTATTAACAAGAAAGCATCTTTGATATGATTATAGGAGGGAATGAAAGGACAAATATTAAAACTATATCCCAAGAAAGATCTTTAAGGAACATGAAGAGGAAAGACAGTGGGATAGTGTGTTCTACATTCATCTTTACTACCAAACTACTCTGTTCTGCTTGGTTCAAACACTAACTTTCTGTGCCTGTTTCTTTGTCCTGTTGGTTGTCTGCTTCATCTTTACAATTTTTTTGCAGCAAAGTATGTTTTGAATCCATCCTGATTCCAATTTGATGCCCCCAAAGTATTACAATAAATAAAAAGGATAATTGGGGAGCTTTCTCAACCTACCTGCAGGACTGAAATAGCTGGGCAAATAGTGAGAGGAATATAGTCTTGACGATTAGACAGGAAATTTGTGTTTCATTAGCAGTTCTTAAGCACAAATATTCTTGTAGGAACCTGTGGTGACACCAACAGGAACCATCATCTTGCCACCAATCACATTTAGGGTAATACGAAACTTTGTTCCTTAGACAAACTTTCTATTTTAGAAAACAGAAGAATTAACCATTTAAGGTCTAACTCCAAGTAGAAACTCCATCTAGAAACACAGCAGGTAGTAGGTGTTCAAGTCAGTCACAGACACACGGGATGGCAGGGGCTCTGGCAACTCCTCTGTCATCATTGCACTGGGACATCTAAATGTCTGAACCCCCTGCTCCTGAAATACTCTGCTGAAGGTGAACCCAAGAACCTTTACCTTTCTCCAGTTCCATTTTTCACCATGTGTTGAAAAAGTTTCCTTCTTAACCACCCTAAATCCCACTTTGCTCTTCTCACTTATCCCACCTACAGCAGACACTGAAAAATTCTTATGACAAGCTCCTAAGAACCGACAAATCATTATTCCTTGGCATCCTTTACCCCCCACTTCTTTATTTTTCTACTCCATACTCACTTCTCCCCAGCTTTCCAGCCTTTGCATCGTTTTCTAAACATTTCATTATTTCATTGCCTTCCTCTGGATTCCCTACAGTTTACTTACATCTGCAAAGGCTCCTGCCAAAAAGTCAGATCAGGCACTCCAACGGAAGTCAAACCCAGTGCTGTATGAGCAGGAAAACACAACCTCCTCAGTCTTGTCCACCAAACTACTGTACACTGCAGAATAAATGTGCTCTTCTGCTACAACAGCACTTCGTTGACTCCAAATTTGTGATCCACAATAATTCTCAGGATCTTTTCTGCCACAGTGCTATGTAAGCAGTTATTCTTTATTCTGTATTTGTACATTTGCTTTCTCCCTCTTAAGTGCAACACTTGGCATTTGTTTTCACTGAATTTCATTTTGCTGATATCTGGCCCACTGTTCCTTTTTTCTAGATCATTTGGAATGCTGGCAATGCCTTCTAAAGTACATCCAATCCCTCCTAGCTCAGTGTCACCTGCAAATTTTATAAGAGTATTTCCCACTCCATTGCCTAAGTTATTAATGAAACTATTGAATAAAAGTAGGTAAAGGGCAGATCCCTACAGGATCCCACTTGAAATGCCCTCCCAGTACGACAAGGAACTACATTAACTACTCTTCAAGAGCTACGGGTCCAATCACAGTGTCTTAAATTTCAAACTTTACAAAAAGGTGATTTGGACTATTTGATATGCAAAGGAGCTGGAGGCTAATGGATAATTCAGTGAATAACTTAAAGCTTAAGAGTAGGTTTGAGGAAAATTGCAATCTGTTGGTGCATGATTTGTCAACAGAAAGAGGAAAGAGAAGTCACTGCAGCACTAGCTGCTACTGCTACATTTGCCCAGCAGTGCTGTGAAAGGCCCCCACACAGGCACCGCATTGTCTGATCAAACATGTGCATGTGCTTCTCACTGACATAGCAATGAAAAGAACAAATGGCAAAGCAATCACAGTAAAAATCTTCTGCAGACTGTAAGGCAGAGGAGAGCAGTTTCCAAAAAGACACTTCCAGCCATGAACCCCATCATCAAGTTCCTCCGATCCTTATCAGCCTCGAGTTCATCTTCAGTCCATCACTCAATGATGCAGCCAACGTGTGATGGATACTTGGCAGCATCTCCAGATAAAGCTCCCCAAAGATACAGAAAATGTGCAAAAATTAATCCTCAGATCTGATCTCAGCACATTGCCACCAGCTCATTCTTCTGTAAGTGGAAGCAGAACCTCCAGAGGGTATGCTAGTTTGCTATTTTCAACTGGAACACAGAACAAGTTCAGCAAGAAGTCCTCTGCCATGCAGGGAATTTAGTCAAGCCACTTACCAACTGTATAAGCAAAACTGAACTCGGTTGTCTTAGAACAGGAATAAATTAGTTGTTGAATTTATGCCTGGAGATCCAGACTGACTGCTCCTGCTGCTATGGGGATGGTCCTGTGAATGGGATCTACAATGGGTAGCTCACATACTTTGACCTCTCATGTGGTGGTGGCAGAAGCACCAGCATCGAGCTCCAGGACTGTAATACAAGCAAAATAAGCCAAAGGCATTACAGGAGTTGTACTGGTGATACTAGCAACATGCTACCTAAGACAATTAACTGTTTTGTTCAGAGACAAAGCTAATGTAATGTCCTAGCCTCTATGGTTTTTTGAAAGCCATGCTTTCACATCTTGTAACTCGATTTCTGAGGCGTACTTGCTGATGCGCATCAGGAGCAACAGAAGCCCATGGGTGCCGCCGTGTTTGCACTCTCACCACGCAGGATTAGAACTGGGCTCCTGATCTCAAAGCCTGTCACACATCTGGACTTGAAACACAATGAATTAATAAATAAGTGAATAGATGTCACTTTTATGAAGCACACTACCTGCATAAATTTCACACAGTGCAGCCACTTGTCATTTTCAGCACCCCTTGAGACCCCAATGGCTGATAACTCTTGCACGTCGCTTTGCAACCCATTACAGATGAAGTTTTATGATAAAACCTTCCTCCTCCATGACTCCTGTTTTACAGATGCAATCAGAGTGGAGGCTGACGAGATCCCATCCCCCATGGCAAAGATAAGGTTACAGAGGGTAAGTCTTAGTAAGGATTTTGCAAGCTGCATGAATTATTAAAGTCCTTTATGATATAATGACAGACATATCAGGTTATTTGTTTATTCTTTGTATAATTTATGACTCTCTTGGGAGTCAGACAGAAGTAGGATAGCTTGTTGCATCTTCTTGTTCATTCCAGTAAATCCTCAACACCAGACGGAAGGCTGAACCACCCCAGAAGACAAACCAGCCACACCTTGCAGGATCTGCACTTGTGTTTGGAGATGGGAGAGCTTTTTCCACAGCCTGGAGAAACAGTGAAACTGTCACTTGAGCACATCAGGCTAGATGGCTAGAAGACAACAGTCTGGGTAGTGTTTCTGTGTCGTGCCACCAGATTACTGTAATCTAAAACATATGCAAACAGCTTTGTGATTAGATGCTGTGAGCTGCCCCATGCTCCTGTATCATTGGTGAGCAACAGCAGGACTATCCAAGCTGATGTAGGCTCCTGCAAGACTTCAGGACAGGTCACAACAACCACCTCCTGGTTATGCTAGTAGTAGATACTGGAGAAAGTAAAACAGTTGCCCTTGCTTGGGTTATTTGTGTAAAGAGTCTGGTCAAAATGTGGGGCAAAGTATGATAAAGGAGTGCCATGTCCTGATGGCTAGAATGGAGTTTTGAACACATACATTGGAGTCATCTCCCATTTCTCTACTGTGCTGTTTAAAGGATGAGGGAGAGATGCTATGCCATTGTGGCAACCAGGAATTAAAGGATTGGCTAGAGACCCCAACAAGAGCTTCCCAGCACACTCTTGTTCATGCAAGATTGTCCAGCCAACAATGCTCCTGCTGCCAGCAACAGCCATGCTACTATGGAGAGTTGCAGCAAAACACAAAAATGGCACACTGGGTGACTCTTACTAGCCCAGGACACTAGAGGACTGCTTTCAGCATCCATCCTTGCCATTGCAGATTTCAGCTGATCAGAAATATAACTAGGCACACAACGATCCATCTCATCACTAAAAAACAAGCCATGTTAAGGAGTCGGACAGAGAACTACTGACTAGTCAGACCTCTGCTGAATTTGTGTCTATATCTTCTCTCCTTACCATGAAAAGATATCATTAACCTCTTGCCACAAAGCCCTCCTGCTGTAAAAGCTATTTAGGGGTATCCATTGCCATTATTCTTCAGCCTCTAACCATGTGATTCCAAGTCTCCTGGCGTTTTTGGAGTTGCCTGTCATATGCAACATTCCTCGGGGGCTGAGTGTTGCTGTCACTAGATGTCTATCTAGTTAAATCCTCTGTCTTAAACAACCCTTCTTCCCACCATCCCCCTACCTGAGAGATTCCTGGCTCCTAAGGGAGCATTGTAATCATTGTTATTATAAAGCACTTAGTGACGCTCACTCATTGCATCTCTCACCAGCCAAACACCCAGAACCCTGTTATTTCATATACAGTCGCCTTCATTTGCAGCAGCTCTTCATTGTATTAGTCCTTTTCAGCAATGAAGGAAAAAAAGGAGTGGGGGTGGAGAGCATTAAAAAAATAAATAATAGTTTACTACATTTTGTGCCATTACCTCACTACTTTGTGATATACATCTAAAAGCAGCCTGCAAGACCTCTCCTGTTGTAAGGTGGCTTCCAGACATGCTCTGAGGCAGGGATAGTGGAAGCATAAGCCCGGTTTGGTTTGTCCCAGTGCTGCTGCCTAAGAGCACTACAGCAACAGGGATAAAACCATCAGCTTTTACAGGTCATCTCCTCTCTCCTTCTCCCCATCCAGCTGAGACAAACACTGCTTCTTCCACAGGGAAAAAGCCTATATAAAGAACCTTTCCTTTGAAAAGGATACATGCCTATGGAAACAGAGGTGACTGAACCACACTGGAAATACTCAGAAGGTACTACAGGATTTGCTATACATCCTCAGGACGTTAGTCTGTCAGGCTCAGTTTCTCCCTCAGCTTTTCACACCAGAATTGATGTGCCTCCTGTTCTGGAGGACCCAGTGGAAAGAAGACGCTGAGCTGGAGCACCCTCAGGAACAAGGCTGCTGTGCCACAGAGCTTGGGAGTTCCCCTGCTGCAAGAAAACACCACTCTGCAACAAGAGGTCTTCCCTTTCAAAAGAGAAAGGTCATAAGGAAACTCTATGGGAGCCTAAGCATGGAAGTGCCCCTTTTCCCACCAGATGCCTTAAGCTAATAAGCCAGCAGTGCACCTTGCTTCACTATTACCACAGTTACCGTCCACATTCCCTCACCATTGCGGTATCACAATTAAAGCACAGAGTGTAACGGCCCATCAAACATCATTCTGAAGGGAACGATCAACATTAAACTGTCAAATCCTCCTAATATGTCTACCAAAAATATCTCCTTTTCTTTCTTTTTCAGAAGGGGAGAATGGAGCTACAAAGGTGAAGCAGCAATCTCAAATCCAGACAGACTTCTGGGAGGAGAGTCAGAACTGCAGACTCAACCTCCTGACACCAAATTTCTGCCTGCCCTTGGAACACAGCACTCGAACACCAAAGCAGGAAACTCACACACCTGTGCACAGCCTGGAGCAGGTCTCTTCCCAGCCCTCACACACAATACTCTTGCATAGAACTGAAATATATGATTGCAAGATAATTCTCTCTTCTGCTTTTCTAAATGAGTAATGTCATTAAAACCAAGGGCATCTGACATCCAAAAAGCCCAACGAATATAATACCTTGGACTCTTTTCTGTGAGAGAGAAAAATCCCAGTCTCTAATGTGGTCCTCTCGATGGGGCCCGTGACATCATCAGCCCCTTTCTATTTAGAATAATGACTTCTTCCACACGCCAAGAGATTTGAAATTACCTGTGAAATATATTTCCCTAGGCACAGGCTCAAGAAGCATGTAAATTACCCAGCTTAATGGCCTCTAGAATTTCTGAGACACACAAAGGGAGTGGGAAATGTTGAGATGATATCTCAGGTACCGTCAGGCGGGATAAATGTCCAAAAGATGGTCAGGAGCTACTGCCCTCCAGTTACCCCAGTAAACTGGTGATAAGATCCAATCCTAAAGGAGTGCATCATCAGCACAAAAATGCAATTGTGAAGAGAGCATTTCTTGGGAAAGGTGCCTGACTGCAATTTATATGGCACAAGCAGCCAAAGTAGGGCTTATGCAGTAGAGAGCACCCATTTAATTTCAAAAAGCCCAGTGCTGAGCACAGTAAGCACTCGGCAACAAGCCCTCCCACCCTCCACCTAACCACAGAGAGAACAGCACTGCCCAAGTTTTGATGTCCAGGCACTTGCCAGATAACAGTGTCCTTCAGAGAAGCTTTTCATCCACAAGGACAGTTTCCACTCTCCCAGCACCAAAGAAAAGGACAGATACTGTCCCTGGAGTCCAAATCCTCCTGGACACATTTCTGTTCCTGCAGTTGAGTCTGATGTCTTGTTAGTACATAGTAGAAGAAATGTCTATCCTGAAACAAAGAGCATGGATTCATTTGGAGGAACAGAGGAGAAGAAATTATGTGATCTGCAATTCCTGCTGTACCACAGACATGCAGTCTCTGAAACCTTAGTTTCATCTGCAAAATGAGCAACAGGGAAGTGCAATTGCTATAGGAAGTGTGTGTAAAAAATCATTATAAGCACTGGAAGACGGAGACCAGGAAAAGATGCTCCTATGATAATATGAAGGGAGGACAATCCTAAGGTGGTCATGAAAGAGTTACTGTCTCCTCAGGGAACAAGCCTGAAGCTCACAAGCTTTGCTCCTGATGCTAGCCAAGACTGACAGGTTGGCCACCTTTTAACATGTAGTGGGTAGAAAGTAGGGCAGAAGATCAACTGGGGATAAGAGAACACCTAGAAGATAGTCCTGGCAATGGAAAAGTGGGGCAAATTCCTCAGTGTACGTCTCCTCAAAGCAAAGGTGTAAGACAAGGTCTTTGGTGAGACCCTCCAAAGTGACAATCTGCCCTCATTCTCGGCCACAAGCATCTTGCTAACCCACATACTGCCAGAAGCTGTGGGATCACTGTAAGATTAACACAGGAGCAATTTTAACAATGCCCAAGCTAATTTCCTCACTGGCAAGCATGTCACTAAGGGCTGAAGTCCCTCTGGACTCCTCACAGCTATCTGGGCTCAAGATTAAGTGTACACCACTGCAAGGAATGCAAGCACTCTGCTATTCAGAAACTATGAGAAGATAAATACTAAGCCTAAACATCACAGCAGTAGAAAAAAAAAAAAGTGAGAAGAAATGGCATTGTAATAAATACTGTGGCTAAGGCAAATGAGGAAGCAAGGTTAGTTTCATGTAGAAAGTCAGACAAAAAAAATACTATCTACTTGGTATAGTCCCTGTTTTGCTCATGGTTTCTGGACTTTAGTGCAACAGACTTCAAAAACTTCCAAACAATTCAACAACCTGCAGATCACCCAGTACTGCAAGTTGGCTGCTCTGGTGTGGGATGAAACAGTGCTCTGATCATCCATTCCACACAGCGGCTGAAGCGCCAAGCTTTGCAGGATCCTTGCAGGAAGAATCCCTCATCCAGCAAAGAGCAGAGGTTTTTAAGTAAAGAAACTGCACGTATATGCATTATTTGTGGCCCAAATATGGGCACTGAGTAATGCAACAGCTGAAGCAGCTCACCTGCATCCCATAGCAGATCCCTTTGGAACTCACCACCACAACGCAATCACTCCAATGTCCCTCTAAGAAGGACAGGTACCATTTACTAAAGCTTTCATTTCTGCAGGTGCTTGGTTTTCTCTGGAACAAACTTCACATACAAGAATCTCATGCTATCTCATGGGACCTAATAATAACTGAAATGGCACAACACAGCAATAAGTAGATTTAACTAAGAAACTCAACTATTATGCAAGCTACCATAAAAGCACCACATCTTTTTCTGGCAAGTGGCAAACTACTTCTACCAGCCACTTGTGACTCCAGACAACAGGACAGGGTTTGGCAGCCACTTCCTGATGAAGGCAGCGGTGTGCTCAGTTGCCTAAGAGTCACCAAATAAGTGACATTTATTAAGTGGCTCTTATAAAATAAAAAAGGATGCTTTCTGCACACATAATCACATTCATAAACTGCACAAAGGAGCAATGTTTTCAGCACAAGGCTCCACTTGGAGTGGTGTCAAGAGAGGAAAGGCAGGAAAAGAAGATTTCCACACACCAGTGTTGCCACAGGCAATGGTTCACACAGAGCACCAGCCTTGGGATGCAACTTCACCTCCAGTTTGGTATAGCTGTGCCAGCTCGAGCAAACACTGCATCAGCAAGGCTATTGTCAGGAGAGGGCTGAAAGAGGTGGATGAAGCATGAACTACCTCAGCAGCCACAACAGTGGAGTGAGACCATGTGCCAAGATGTGGCTGTCAGCTGCCTTTTGTTCCTGGCTGCTCCATCCTCATGTCTGAGCAGGGGCCACAGGGAGGCAGGGGAAGTTAAAGGGTATGAGGCTTACCTGTGGAAGGAGCCACTTCTAAGGAAAGAGAGCCCCAGCCTCTAGCAGGCTGTAGAAGTGAGACAGGGCTGGTTAGATTTTTCTCTAAGAAAAGACTAGATCAAAACCAATAAACATAGTGAGGAGCAAATGACACAGAAGGGTTCAATTTAGCCTTAAGATGATGGGTAAAAAGATGGTATTGATGTCAGAAATGCCAACACAACATTTTTGTTGCTGGGTCAAACAGGCAGGCAGGTGCTAAATGGGGTTATTTAGAAACTGGGACCAAAGCATGAGCAGATAGTAGATGTGTTAGGTGCGTTTCTTTTCTCCATCTCACAATAATAATCACATCAGAAGCAACCACAACTACCACCACCATACTTAAAAGACAAAGGCCTGGAAGTTACCTCTGCCATAATCCCACAGCATCATTACACCAGGGATGAATTTGTCCCAGGATCTTGACATTTCTCAGCGTTTAAACCTAACAGCTGTGGCAGAGCACAGTCTGCAAGACTGGCAACAGCAAATTCCTCTGCATCATAAACTCAACGTCAGGAAGAATGGCTCAATCATGAACAGTCCCACAGCATGCATTTAAGGAGAGGCATGAAAGCTTCCCTGCCTGTGCACAGAGAAGGTGCCTTTTGGGCTGATGGCTTTTTTGGTCTGTGCTCTTGGAAGTGCTGCCATTCTGTAGGAGGCAAACTAATGCCATCAGTTTGGTCACTGATCAACAATTATTCAGATTTTCCAACAAAGAAAGGCAGAATAAATAAAAAATAAGAGCTGGGTGAAGAGAAAAATATTGATTTTATTTCCTTCTTTTCATCCTCATGTAATCTACCCTCCTTCCCAGAGCAAGCAGGGGAGGAGGGGAAAGCAGAGCGCCCACAAAGCTGCGATGTGTGCCTAGCTCACTGTCCTGAAACCTTTTTCAGCTTCCAGGTCTTCAATAATTAAATGCTGTTTCTTCCACCTTTTTTTCTCCTGGTGTGCATGGCATACTGCTGCAGAAGGTTTCCTTTTACCTGGGCAATGGGCATCCCTCCCACTGCAGAAGTCCTGGAAGCACATGAGCCCACACAACACATTCACCCCGCCTCCATCCCAAAAATTTGATGCTACAATGAATGCTTAGTAATTTATAAGACTACCTCAGACACGAGAAAATGGTGCTTCGACTCCTCTTGGGTCTACTGACTTTGTTATGGAGCAATAAAAAGATGCTCAACCACTCACAGCCTAGAATCTGACTCAATCTTCAACACCTGACAAAGCTGAATATTAGGTGCTTCGCTTGGCTTAAGTCTGTCTCTATTGTGGTGTCCATGTTACAGCTGCCAAAATCTGACTCCGAAACCCACCATACGTTAAAAATTCAAACAACATACTGCATTTATGACCCTCACTGCAGAGGAAGTGTCCATTGGCCAGAGTGAAGAGATATTACTACATAATATTTAATAGATATGAGAGCTCAAATACAAGAGTATCTCCAATTCAGCAGAAATTAAATCAATGAAAGCTTTATATGTTTTTTGAAGCATAAGTAGCTTATTCAAGGTCAACTCTGAAAACTATTTAGAACTATGTCCCTTGGAAGACAAATGTGAACTCAGATGTTAGATACTGGATTCTTCTGAACAAGAATATTAAGTGCCCACTGGAGAAGAAACAGAGTCTGACAGCAAAGTGGACTGGCAGCTTGTGAAGAGAAAAGTTTCAGGACCTAGCCCTGTTATGAGTTGAAAGGCATTGGTATTTATAAGGAGAATCATCCTCATTTGTCACTTCAATGGAGATGGACACAACACATTTTTCCCAATTCTCTCCACCAATTTAACAGTTTAAGGGGTAACTTTGTTGTGCTTGGAAAGTCAAAAGGCTTGGAAGCCTGAGAGTCTGGGGAAGGCTCTATTTATCAACAAAGCAGGTATGCAGTGGCAGCCCTTCAGTGCCCCTGTACTGCGCCTTCCACATGGCTGATACAGAGCTCTGGAACGGTGTTCTGGCAGGGACAGAGGCAAGAGGCAACGCGGCCACCAGCACTCACACTGACTGCCCTCACTCTCCCCCTCGATAACACTGCCTTCATGCTCCTGTGGGCCATACACCTTCCAGGTAATCCTGAGCAAACCCCTCTGGGCCACAGCCATGTGCTCTGCATGCCTGCAAGCCTTCCAGTTGCCAAATGCTGCACACCAAAGCCTGGCCAACTCTGGCTTGATCCTTCATTTACCAAAACTCAGACAACAAAACCTCATCAAAATGAATATATACTTAAATCAAACTACCTCTGCAATAAACATTCCTATAGATGGGATACTGCCAGGATTTTGGTGATGAGATTTTCACCCTTCTCTGTCCTTGTCTCTGTACCTCCTCTCCCTTCCCTGAAGCATGAGTTGCTTTCTAACACTACAGAGATTTTTTGCTCCAATGCACAGCACGATCTAAACCGATTCGCACTTCATTGCTCTGCACACCTCATCATTTGCACATGAAAACAGCGGTCTCTCTCTATTCCTCCACTCGGTGACTATTTCTTCCTCCTCCTCCTCCATCCCCCACCTCCCATACTTACTCAGAAAAACTACCACCGAAGCTGCAATGAAGAGGCTCACATTACCAGGACTCCATTGCTTTGACAAAATTTACTAGCATGCTGTGAAGCTTCATAAATAATTCAAGGTAGACAACCTTTGTCAGGTAAATGAACATGCCGTTTGTAATCCATCACTCCAGGTTTTCCATCACAGATACACACACTCACTGTAGGCACAACATATATCGATTCATGAATTCCCCAAGTGTAAGTGTGGGACAGGGCAGCACAGCAGTTTTGGCACCAGCAGAACCAAAAGAAATCCAAAGTTTGCCCAGAGCTTTAATGGATTCATAACAGACACTGGTGCAAAAGTAGTTCCAGTCTAGTCCATGGAAAGAGAAGCTCCATTCCCAGCCTTCGCGGACAATGAAAGAAGCATTATGGTCAGGGAAGCAAGAGACTCATTCTTGTTAAAGATCTCTTTTCATTGCAAGAACTTCCAGGATTTTTTAACATAAATCAGAGCTAAAAATCATGTTGCATCCTGTACTTCTTGGGTTTAACTCCATGCACTTCCGTGGAGTTACTGCACAAGGCACTTGGCTCATCAGGGATATGCAAACTTCTGTTTTGGCAACTGGGCCCAAGGCTTTATCATCATCAGAGCTATTGCACTAAATGGTTTATATCCCTATTTAGCACCTAATCTAATTGCTATCAGCAATTACCTCCTCCAGAGTTCTAGTCCAAAGAGAGGAGGCCTGATCCTAGTTCTCTTGAAAGGCAGTCTTAAGTGGTCCTGGGAGAAAGTGCACTGTGCAACAGCTCCTGCACAGTCCCCACCAGACTGAGCAGCATCTCCTGAGCAGCTAGCATGGTAGGCAAATCCCAGGCAAGAAAAACAACCTTGTGCAGAGCTGATGAGTAGAGGCAGAAAGCAAATCTGGTGCACCCACTGTCTGGCCAGACTGCCATTCAGATCCTTCTGTCTCTTGCACTGCCCTTTCACCCACCACAAGTTGATATGACTAAATATCCTAATCACTTGTCAATCACTCAATACAGGAAACACTTTGCTTTACAGAGGAAGCTTTAATGTTTTGGTTGGGGTAAACACCTTTTATTTCTTCTTACATCTATGAACAAAAGATAATGGTTGAGACAGAATTACAAGGATCATAGCACAACTATCAGAGCTATGAAGAAAACCTACATACATTCTCTGTAAGATCGAACAATCCAGCCTAAAGAAAATCATGTCAACAGCTTGTTGATACAAACCAACTCTCCAGTAACAACAGTTTGTATAATCTCACTCCGATGCAACCCAGTGATAACAAACCTGAGGATGAAGGCTGGATGACAGGAACAGCTCTGAGACAACACAGTACTACCAACACCCCAGAGAGGAAAAAATAGTTTTGCTAACAAAACACATTTTGCTTTCAAGAGGCTTCTGGAAAAGTAAATATCAAAACATTCAGATGCTGTCCTTTCTTGAATGTTTCACCCAAGTATTTTGCTTGGTAATGACTTTTATTTCATCCCATTGGAGTATTTCATTGGCTGAAAAAAAAAAGCACTGTGTAAATGGTAGGGTTTGTGCACACATACAATGTTACAGTGTGCAGATGCCCCAGCACTTAAGCCCTCAAGAGTCTTTCTGATGGCTTTTGAAGCCAATCACCAGGAAGCTCGTTCAAGGATAAATTTTCAGGTTTCCATTTAGACCCTAAGTAACCACCCTCAGCTTTTAAGGGGCTGCTGCACACATGCACACAACACACACAAAGCTTCTTTGCAACAAAGCTCTTGAACTATGCCTGTCAAACGCCAAGCATGTGCCCATCAAGTCTACATGCAGGAGCCTTATTGATTTCAGTGGGAACCCACACATTTTCCCAAGAGAATTTAAATTAACAACTTTTCAATGTACACCATTGAAAAACTCAAGCTGTGAAACCACAGTCTTGAAGGGGATCACGGCAAGCAAGGTACAGTGTTAAGGTGTCACAAGGACAGGCAAGAAAACGGTAATGGCCTGCTCTGTGATGCCTGCCCTTTCCCATGCAATACCCAAGCAGGAAGTATTCAGGAAAGGTAACAGAAATTGAGACATCCTTTTTTTTTTTTAAATGCCAAAGAAATATTGCAAGGGGCTTTTAAAAAAAACCCCACTTGGTTCTCTCCCTGGTGCTGTTCTTTCACCTCTGAGCAGTTCAGGATGCCTCTGCACACCCCAAAAGATATTCTGACACCGATGCACAGCACACGAGGCTGTTGCAGGGACACTGGGTGTTTGTGCTTCCACTGGGTACAAGTTCTCATGGAGGCTGCTTAGCTTTCACAGGGATGGAGCGACGCTATCTGTCAGTCACTCATCAGGGTAGACTGCCACCCTAGGGAGCTGTGTCTCTGCTCAGTTGAGTGTAGCAGAAGACAAGCAGGGCCATGTCCCCACTTCTCTGCTCCTTTCCGGAGAAGTTCCCTTCCCAAGCATCAAAACCACAATCGGAAGAGACTTTCTGTCGGCACAGCGGGTGGGTAGTAGAACAAGAGAAGCAGCTTCCTCCACATGGCATCCCACAAACCCTAAAACATCCAGTCCTAATAGAGTTATTTATTTCAAGCCCTGCCAGCCCAGATGTGCCATCACTACCAGCATCATTAACCTCATTTGGGATGAAATGACACAAGTACAAATCAAAACCTGCTACATGGAAGCAATTAATTTGGTAGAGGCAGCCTCAAACCCACCTTTCAGTGGTGACGGGCACCTATTAGGCCTTATTGCTCTCAGCAGGAGCCTTCACTGCTCACTATCTGACAGGAACACTGCTAACACCTCCAGGTTGCTGCCCAGAACTACTGTCTGCATCTGACAAGTGCTAAATCTCATTTCGGAGAGGCAGGATCGGACCCTGGTCCCCAGGCTGGCACCTTCCCCTGCAGACATCCCTTTCTCCTCTGGCTGGCCGGTCAGAGATGTCCTGTGGAGCAGCGACGAAGCTGAGCCTCACCAGCGGACACGCAGCAATTCTGAGCACACCTGCTTCCTCAGAAGAAGCAAATGGCTCACCACCCTCTAGCAGATGGCAATTTTCTTTCAAGTCCAAGTGACAAAAAGCCTTTCTGCAAAGTGAGGAGGGGGTTTGTTCTGCTCCCAGGAGGCGGCACCGCAGCCACATCCTCTGGTATTCACACACACAAAATCCCCACTAACAGGAGGCGACGGCAATACAGGTGCAGGGCTCCCCTGATTGACCAGGCTTTCAATCATCTAATACTAAATGTCTCAGGAATTCAAGCAGAGGTTGTTACCATGCTGCCACAGGAATCCCTCTGTGTACTATTTAAAAGAAAAATTAACTGCAACCAACAGCCTTCCTTTCCACAGCCATTAATCCCGTTGACCACACAGATGCACATTCCTGTACGTGATCATTCCTAAAAGAAGCCTTGTCTGTCAGTGGACATCACCTAATGCGCCTGCCCCAATGGGTCTGTTCCAATCTGGGATTTTGCTTTTTAAATCTCAATGAGAAATTCCCCTTTGGACAACTGGCTGAGCCGAGTCGAGCCTTCCTTAGCTCAGCGTAAGATGATTAAAACCATGCGACCCGGGAGGAAAGAGATAATGTGGAACACCACTGATTTATCAGGGATGGAACCAAGAATCACCACACAGAACCAGTGATGATAATTAACACAATTGTAAGCAAAAATATTGTTCAAATAAATTCTTTGCTTGTTATTTTTTTCTTTTCCTCTCCCTTAGGCAAAATATCCTAATCGTTCAATCTGCTGCCTGTCAGAATGAAACAGTTCTGGGGCTGCTTAAAAAAGCAGCCTCATTCCTGAGAGTCCTGTACTGAAAGATGACTAAAGTGATTTACAGAGAAAACCTCCAAAGACAAACAAGGTTTCTAGTCAATACTCTGAATTGTTCACAAAGGTGTATTGCCCAAAGTAGGAGAAAATTGGTTCCTAACGGGAAGAATTTAGCAGCCCATCTCATCAACTCAACTCAGATTCCAACCAATAAACCTTCCAAAAAGATTTAAGTTATATCCCAGCCGATTAAGGAGTATTGTTCAAGCCTTGGTGTCAGTTACCATTGCACTCTTTACTCACATTAAATATTTCCTTGCAGAGAAATAATCACAGCAGCCCTAGGGGCAGAGCTCAAGAGGCATTTCAGCACACGTTACAGCACTAACCTACTGCCCAGCAATTGTGCATCATCAGATATCCATTCGTGACTCTTCTCTGTGTTCACAAAACAGGTCACGAGGGGAATAAAATGAGCAAGAAGATACTAGGTTAGGCTGAGTCGCGTGTCCCTTCTGTGTCACTTCTCTGGATGTAGCCAGACAGCATTACTCCCCTCCAGAGGCACACACAGATGAATGGCCTTTTCATTATTATTCCTTTGTATTTGCAAGAAATTATGAATCTTTGCCAGCAGCTTCAGTTTTTACTCATCTTGCCTCTCTCAGTACAGGATCGGGCCCATTCTGATAAGACCCTTGATAAGAGATGCCTAGGGCTAACAAACTCTATCCTAGTAAACCCATCCAAATTATCTGGAATAAAACTGCTTTGGCCAAACAGCTGGCACAGTTTATTAGAGCAATATAAATAATAATCAGTCTGGGTGAGAGATGGGCAATGCATTATTTACAAATGACATGCCTCTCGAGTATATGTCTCCTGGTATAGGAATCTGCTTATGAAACTTTCTGCAGTTAGAAAGAAAACACAGTTCTGACTCGTGAAACTGGTACCCAGAAGAGATTTATTTTCTAACATCATCCTGCATTCAGAATTTAAGAGGAAAAAGCAGCAACTTACAATCCCTGAAAAAGCTGCTGCAACACCAAAAGCATCCCACAAACTATCTGTGCTTGAACATGTCCATAATCCCCTTTGCTTCTACAGAGATTCTCACAGAAGTCAAGATTATTCGTGCAAAAGCAAGGCTGGATCAGGCCATAAGGCCGTGGTACTTGGAGGAGAACCGGCATGTTCCCTTCCCTCTCCTCCCCCTGTAGGTAGACATTTCTTAGGGTCTTATCCTGAAGAATTCCTATGTTTACGTGACAGCAAGAAAAGAGAACCCATTGGTTCCCAAAGGTCAAAGATACTTAGAAATAGTGATCCCCGACCCTAAAGAATCCAGGAAGACTGTGTCTGAACAGGATGTATTTCTGAATAAAAAAGGAGTGAGAACAACCATGCCTTCGGTGAAGCCAGATATTAACACGGTAAGCTACAGCTCTCCCAAATAAACAACACTGCTTCTTCTGCTGATAAGCCTTCTTTTCAGAAGGCCTGACTACATGCCTGTAAAAATGTACTTGGAGATCAAAGACATTAATCTAAAAGGCTTTCAAAAAATACTCCCTGTGACATATATAAAAAACACGTATTTCTATTCTTAAGCAAATCAAAAATGACAAGAAAATTGTGACATAAAGCAGTGCACATCCACTGGGGCAGCACAAAGTTAAGGGCAACACTGCTATTATTAACTCTATGTCATTGAAATCTTTCCCCCACCTTCAGAAACACAGACTGTAAGGACACGGTGTCAGCCTTTACTTTGAATCGTCTGGATTTTTTTTTTTCAGTTTTGTGTCAACAAACCTCAGCATTTCGTAAGGGAGATGACAGCCTCCTAAAATACATCTCGGCAAGATTTCGCATGGCTCTGTGGAGGGGGACAGGGCTTCAGGGTTACGACGGTACGCAAGAGTGCCGAATATGTTAGCAAATATTCCCAAACATTAACTTCTAAAACGCTCGCTTTCTTCCAAAAAAAAGCCTATTTATATCCTTCTTGCAGAGACTCTCCAGTCCCCCACCCCCTCACCCAAATGAGCTGCTTTCCGACTTTCAATAGATTACAGCCAATTTCTGTCGGTCCAGAAGGAGGGAGGGAAAGAACCGGCAGCTCGGATAGCCTGTGGAACTATCCATCTATTATTAGTTTATGCTCAAACTCCAGTGGGTACGGCCGGCTGTGGGTACCATATTGTGTGCTTGAAACGGGGACGGGGGAACAAACAAAAAAAAAAAGGGAAAAAGAGGGCTTTTCGTCTTTCCCCCCCTCTCGCCACATTATCGCTTCACCAGCCGCCCTGCACACCGGCACCCGCCGGGGAAGTTTGTGCTTTCCAGCAACTTTGGGTCCGGTCCTCGCCCCGCCGCTCCGGCGGCCGGCAGGGAGCGGGCAGAGACCCCTGCGCCCGACCGCATCCAGCGCGGCGCGGCACGGCACGGAGCCGGCCGCGGGCACCGGCAGCGCCCGCCGCGGCCCCGCCGCTGCCGCTCCCCCGCGCGGCGCCGGCAGGCCCCGGGGCGGCCCCGCGATGCGCCACCGCGCCGGGCCGAGCCGCGATGTGGCTGGGGGTCCCGGCCGGGGCGGCGGCACTTACGTGTGCTGCTGGGGGAAGCTGTAGCCGTGGGCGGCGGGGGCGGCGAGGAGCAGCAGCAGGGCCAGGTGGCCGCAGAGGGCCGGGGCGACGGGCGCCGCGCTGCCGGTCGGAGCCGCCATCGCCATGTTTCCATTAACGGCGCGGCGGGGAAGGGGCAGAGGCGGCGGCGGCCCCGCGGGGCGGCTCCCCCCGCCGCCACTCGTGCGACGAGCGCGGCAGTCCTCGGCAGGGGGGCAGCGCCGTGCCGGCTGCGGGCACCCACCGGCGGCCGCTCGCCCGCTGCCTCTCCGCGGCGGCCGGCACTGAGCGCCCGCGAACCGCTACTTTCCCTCAAATAGGCGGGCAGGCAGGCGGCCCGGCCCGGCCCAGCCCGGCCCTCCCCCCTCCCCGCCCGCCTCCCTCCGGCCCCCCGCGCCGCTCCGGCCCCCGCCGCCCCGCCGCCGCCGCGCATGCGCCCCGCTCCGCGCCCCCCCCCTGCTCCCCGCTGCCTCTCGCCGGTCCCGCCGCCCCCCGGCCCCGCGCGGAGAGGTGCGAGGGCACCGGGCTGGGGTAGCCCTGGCCGCAGCCTCCCACCGCCAGCCCCCCGCCCGAGAGCGCGGTGGAGCGGTGGGCAAACGCCGACGCCTTCCCGGGCGCTGCCGCGGCGGCAGGTCCCTCCTCCGCGCCCAACCAGGGACCGCGTGGGCTCCTTCCCCGCTTCCAGGCGGGTGCTACGCCCGCGGGTCTGTCACTGCCATTCTTGGCGGATACCGCGTTTTCCTTCGGGGCCACCTCCCCGAGATAGAACAGCATCGGGGGAAGCGCCCGTTAGGTTAAATAATCACAGCAGCAGCTATATTATTTTGTTTAAACACATTGCGACTTCGGAGAGTGTTTGTGAGGGTAAGACAGGGGCAGGATAAAAATTCAAAATAACAGAATTAATAATCACAGCCCAAAATCGCCAGGGTTTCTGAAGGCAGATGTTCGAAGGCCTGGATTTTGCAACACTGTCTCCTGCCTAGCTGCAGTGTGATTTTTGTCTTCTCTACCTCCAAACTCTCAAACCCAAGTCGCTCAGCTTTGTTGAAGCTGACCACTGACAAGCCTCAGAGACAGCTGGCATAAGCAGAGGCAAGAACATCAGCCTCATGCACTCTTATTCCCTCCCCGACAGCCTAAACCTGGACAATCACAGGCCAGACAATTTTGCACTAGTGCCACTTTGCCCTCATTAAACTACTGAGAGGTGCAATATTGGCACGGTTGCGTATCTGGACAGATCTCCCGAGGAGGAGCCTCAGACTACACACCCGCGGTTTAAAGATGCGAGGGCTCCTTGGTCCTGCCCCCTAGCATGCAATGACGAAGCAGCGGGAGAGTTTGCATCCCAGCACAGAGGTCTGAAAGCCTCCCAGCGTGGGAAGAGAGGAGGATTTCGATGGGGAGAGCTTGCATCTCTCAAGCACTCGCTGCCCTGGTTTGTGGGAGTGATTTTCTTTTGTCAGTGGATGGAATTGTCTCCATCCTTTGTTTCTGATGGTAAAAAGAAGTGTTTTGGAGTGACACAGACACATACTCACATTTCCAGTATCCCAGGAGCGCTGCGAGTGCTGCCTAAACTCACGTGGTCACATCACCAATTTGATGCAGTGAGGAGCAGATATATAAATGGAAGCAACAAGGGTTTGATGTGCCAGCTCCAGCTCACACTGGTTCACAGAGGCAGTTCTTTTTTTTTTAAATGAGGTTCAATTTCCCAACTCTTTTTGGAAAGAGCAACACCAGCACTTGAATCCAGAAAACTGGACTTACAAAAAACATTAGACACTGACCTGATGTGTTCAGCACATAGATGGACGTGCACAGCAACTAATACTTCAATAAAATATTAAGAAATGCCAGTATTCCCTCTGTGGCTTCTGCACCTTGTTCAGACTATGACTATTCTTTTTGCACCCTATATTTCAACTGCACCTATCACACACAGTTCAAGCCAGGTTTGCATGGGCAGATGAAAAGACAGTTAGTGACCTGTCATATGGAAGTTTCCAAATTGACAACCTCTAAGTGTGTTTCAGCAGTGGTAAGTGGATAATCTCTAGCATAGACATGGGAAACAGAGCGACAATAGGATAAATAGCTTGCCCGTTGCTGGCAGAGCTGGCAGCAGATAGTAAACCCTCTTTGTTGTGTAAAATTTGGCTTTCCAAACTCTTGATGTCTGTTACATCCATACTTTCTTTCCCAGAGGAACGGGGTTAGCATCTGTCTAACAGATAAAATTTAACTGAAAATATGGGCCCACAGGGTCCTGCTTTAAGGTTGCTATTCTAACAGGATATCCAGGTCTGCCAGGCATCATTGCCATTGACAGATATCCTTTATAACACGGGAATGTTCTGCATTATGCAATTTGATCCTCTATCCTGTAAAAAAAAAACCTCAGAGACACAACTGTGTATCACCACAGCTATCAACTGCTTTTCTAAATGCCTAGTATCCAGCAGCTGGCTGCTCTACAACTGCAAACACATCACATGCAGCAGCCCCAGTGCTGGATGCTCCAGTCTGTTGTGCTTGAACTGTGCACGTGTCCAGAGCAACTTGCCGTTGCCGGCATGGTAACCTGACATGTTCAGAACGGCATGGGTGATTTATTTCTTTGAGACATGGCTCTCTGAAGTCCCTACAATTGTTTTGATTTAATCCCGATGTCAATATCCTTCAGAGCAAAATTTGACCTTGCAGTCTTACAGTACGAGTGGACCTCTAGATAGCAAGTAATTACTTTTGAATGTTGCTGTTTGGGTTTGTTAACAGTAAAGCCTTGCCCAATATGCCCCTGTTTTTTAAAGAAGTCTTGCACTGCGGAGATGGACATTTTGGTTTAGTTTTGTGCAGTTGTTTTTCCTTTGTTATTTCAAATGCTTTTGACTGTGGTACTTGTTGCTGTGATCTCTGCAATCCATGGACAAGTCAGTCAGTGGCAAGCCACTTGGAAACAGTCTTAAATGTAAAGGGGCAAAACAATGGACTTAGTGTAAATGTGTGTGTCAGGAAAAAGTGATGATTCCCCATTTCATGCTGCTAGATTAACCCTGTCACCTCACAACCAAGGCCCATTTCTCTGGGAGCAAATGCACACTAATTTATCAGGGGACTCCTTTTACTACCACCCCTAAAAACGTTGCAAGTTTATTTTCCAAGCTGTGCATAGGAAAGGGTAACATCCAGAACCTGCATAAAACTATGCATTATACAGACCTTATGACAACAATTTTCAAAAGCAATACTGCCCTAAAAAGAGAGGTGGCCTGTTTGAAATGCTGTCTAACCTGCAGCAGCCCACACTACCAAGGCACAGAAACGTGAGCTTCAACATAGAGTTCAAGCCACAGCCTCCAGCACAGCTTGTAATATGTCAGCGTAGCTTCTCAGTGCAAGTGTGAATCGGCCCAAGGTTGCACCACAGTCTATACAGGACCCTGTGAAATTCAGCATGATACCTGAAATACTGACAGGGTTGCAGCAAAACAGGCAGCACCACTGCTGTTCTCCCATGTGGAGACACCACGTAGGAGGAGATTCTCTAAGCTGTTCTTAGGCTGATTTGTTAGCAAATGCAGGTGAATCCTAGAGAAAGTGTGAGTTTAACTCTACCCAATTGACCCTTCTGCAGGAAAAATGTGAGACTTTGCAGTCAATAACTGCTACATGGCCATGTTTCTTTCCTTCCTCCTTCACATAAACCAAGCTCAGCTTTACCTGCCTCTTCTTCCATGCAGTACATTAGTGAGAAGGGAGAGCCATTCGCAGTCCTCACAAAGCACACGCCCTCTGTGTAGACCAAGTGACTGAAAAGAGTTAGGCAGCAAGGTTACTCTTTTCCCACTCTTAGCAACTTCCTGTAAAATATCACTGGCTATGTATTTCTGATGGTGCGCTGCAGAGGAGATTCTAACATGCTTAGGGAGAGCACAGATCTCCACAGGATCCCTCAGAGGCAAGTCAGTGTCCCAGGACACAGGCTTCAACTTTACACAGACTGGCAGAGACACCTGGTTTGGCACAAGAACAGTAGCTCAGCAGAACAAATATATCACTTTAAACCTGAAGCACCTTCATGGAATTAGTCCAGATCCACATTTGTGTAATTGCTAGCACAGTTTTGCCCCCCATGGCTAAACATGCTCTTGTAACTGGAGCAAATGTGTACCTACAGTTTTGACAAATCAGTTGCTGAGTGAGAGGTTAGAAAATGTTGTTGACAGATCATTAAAGGGAGACAAATAGAGGAAGCAGTAATTAAGAGTGAACAAATGATCACAGTTAATATGCATCCTGGCTTAGAGGTTTGTTCTTACTCAGAGTTGTTAAACCTGAGCTCCTCAGCTACAGAGTTGCTTGATGTGTTTCAGTGTTTCAGAAAGAGGCGAAAAAGATGCACTTAACATTGATGAAAACATAAGTAACTGTTGCACTTACCACAAGTCCTGGAAAGCCACTTGTGTTTAAGAGGCCAGGGAGAAAGGAAACGGCATCATGGATGTTTGCAGAATTCTTTGAGCCAGAGCAAATAAGAGTATCCTGCTCTGGAGGGGAAAGAAAAACAGCACTGGGATAACAGAAAAGCTTTACCAAAATCCTTTTCCATTTGTCTCCAAGGTACACTTACCTGCATGTTTCAAGGCCTACACTGGCCTTATATAACAAGCCTGTAGAATGTACATTTATACAGGTTCTTCACGTGGTCTGAGTCCACAACTGGAACTCAATCTTTCATCACTCTCATTTTGTACTATCTATGTTTTCTGGACACTCTATAAAGTACATGTGCTCCATCTCAAACTGGTGTGTCTTGACACGTGATATTCACATTCACAGAGGCTTTGGGCATGACTGGAAGCCTACTCAGGAAGCGTAAATGGGGTTTGACTCGTGACTATTTTTTACTTTCACTACAGGTCTAAACTTTTACAGCTCTGTAAAGGCCTATCCTCATTGCCAAAGGGTTGGTGATGCCAATATGTAAAATTGAGTGTAGACCCACATTCACTTTGAAGACACCTGGGACAGGTGAAGACAGTATTTCCCTCCAGCTTTTATCTGTACCTGTACTGAAAGATCGTGTGGCAAAAACAAAAACTGGGAGCATTCAGTCAGCCAGTGTAGCTCAAGCCCAAGTCAACTGCCACTGAACCATTTCTCTTTGGGTTCCAAACAATATTTCTGTACAATGGGAGGGTGAAACAGCTGAGGTCAGCATCATATCAAGTCACACAGCATTGCACTCAGTTATCTAATGTAGTCATGCCTCACTATTGCTTTAATTTAAAACATAGTTACTTCACAACAGCAATCAGCACTTGTTTCAGAGTTCAGTACAAGAGATACTCAACCTTGACCCATATCCAACATGGAGATGGGTTTTTTTTTCATTTAGTTGGACAATGATTTAGGGATTGTCATCTTGTTAAGTGCTTCTACTGTGCTCAGCACAGTGACTAATATTGTTTCTCCATCATTTTACAGCTGTTAACTTATATACTCTGTGGAGGAATAAATACTCTTGGTATATGTACTTACGGTATTCCCATACTGTAGCGAACATCTAAGAAACAAAGGAGCTGAGTAACACATCCAAGGGCACACCAGAAATCTGTGACAGAGAGGAAAGGAACTCCAGTTTCCTAAAAACTGAGCCCTAAAAACTGTCAGTTCCTCAGGGCCTCGCTCTGTGATTGGGGTCTGTAAGTACTTCTACAAAATAAATAGGTTTTTCTTATTATTGAATTCAGATGAAGACTAAAGCAGAGTTGATTAGATCATATAAGTACCTTTATCATGAGAACACAGGGTTTTTTAAAGGGCTTCTTAATCTACTGGAAAAAGACATATTACAAGAACCAATGGCTGGATTTTAAAGCCAGAAAATTCAAATTAGAAACAAGGTGCAGAATTAAGGGTTTTCTAACTCTAAGGATGATTAAATATTGGAATGACTATCCAGGAATTATTTGTCTTTTGTATTCATATCAAGAGTAAATGTCTCTCCAGAAGATCCAATTTTGTCAAACACAAGTTACTGGGCTCAATAAAGGAGTAGCTGTATGAAATATCTGGTCTTTGCAAAGCAGGAGGTCGGATTAGATCATCTAATCGTCCTTTACAATCTTAAATTCTATGAATCTATGAATAGTAATGACCATCATTGTACGTCACGGTTTGTAAAGCAGCAAGGAACACACTGCAACGTAGCTGGGAGATACAATAAAAAAGCATGTTATAAAGAAAAGCACTTTGCTCTGGAAGTAAACATGTGACTGGTAATTATTTAAAGTTCGTCCATGTGTTTCCAAATTTTTCTCCCCCAAACAATATTTTAATTGGGTTTCAATTATAGGGCAAAAAATAATAAACCATCAATCAAATAGGTACTATCACATTCAGAATGGCACTGCCAGCATTCCTGCACAATGTTTAAAGCCCAGCTGATACAGAAATAGCTGCCGATTTACAGGAGTTACACACAGGAAATCTGTAAAAGAAGGCTCTTCCATAAAAGGTTTCATAGGCCTGAGTCTGGGATTCCTCTATTCTATTTGAGTAGCTATAAAAACTTTTGTGTTAGATCATAACATTCTGTAGTTGTGAATGCAACAGATTTTACAGAAAATCTGTTGTAGAAATGTCTCAGGGAGTTTTTCAAATAAAGACACTGGCTCTGCTTTATGGTTCTTTGCCTATAAACAAAATTCTGTTACTGTCATGCTACTGCCTTGATCTGAAACTTCCACAGCAGTTTAAAGACCCACTCAGAAATTAGGACTTGCGTGTCCTCCCTCTGGGTTGCGAGTGTGATACTTGTTTGTCAGACAGAAGTCTGAATAAAAGCCACAGAAAGTGATCTAAGAGGCCTTCTGTTTGCATATTTGCCTAACATTCACCTCCACATCATAGCGTTTGAGCATCTCTCAGCCTCTAACAGATTTATCTTCCCACCACTTCCGAGATAACAAGAAGTGTAATTCCCACAGCACAGTTAGGAAACAGATATGGGGCACATTAAGCAATTTTCCTAACATCAAACAAGGCATTTGTAGCACAGGAGAGGCTATAAGAAGGTCTTGCCATTCTGAAGAGGTGTGCCTCATTCTAGATTGCCTTTCCCCTTCTGCATTTGGCTGGAATGCAAGTGATAGAAAAAGAAAGTGACACAAAAAAAAGCAGCAAGTTACACAAGCAATTTTTCCTCACAAAGTGCTGCCTTTTTGATGGAGGGAAGTTAAGAGGGATATTATGCTTTGCAAGCATCTCAACATTTCTACCATCATCTTTCTTAAGAATTTCAGTCATTGATTTTGCATGTGGATTTTGGAAGCAAACACACACAAATACACACGCACACAGAAATGCTTTTCTTGGAACAAGAGCTAAAAGTATAAAAGCAAGAAAATGTGGAAAGCAGGCCTGCAGCAGTGTGGGTTGATATTCTGTCTTTAAATCATTCTGGCACTTGTTTTTTTCCCCTCGAGGTGGAAGTGGTAAGCATCAAGGCAGAACTGCAGTAGCCCTAAATCAGAACATGCCTCTGTTTCTGGGTTTACAAAGCAGACTCTGCATTCCCAAACCGAGGTCTTGGTGGTTCTCTACACTGGTACAAAGATAGTTTCTGCACAGCTGTTCCCTATATACAAGCCAGCTTGCTTGCTTTCTCACCATGCATATTTTAGCACTGTTGATATATTCTGATATGACCGTTGCTTTCTTTTCCAGCCACATACAGGTGGCCCCTAAACACCTGGTATTTGAAGGATCTGAATTTATTGTGCTACTTCTTTTTGAGAAGTGAAAACTGTATAGTTCTCCCAATTTTAAGAAATAAGCTAAACTTTGTGAATGTTGTGATATTTTAAGAGACTTTTTCCTTCCTTTTTTTTCCCCTTTGTATTTGTATCCCATCCCTCTGCATCCTCTTTCCCACTACTCATCTTTCCTTCCCTTTTCTAAATGCCCTCTTGAGCTCTTTAGTCCAAAGATGAGGTGACAGTGCTGTCTTTCCTCAAATCCCCCAGGTCTTTCCCTCAGTCTCCCTTGGCTCTATCAAGCCAAATTCTCCTCTGTATCCCTGGCTCTACCAAGCCAAATTCTCTCTCTTTTTTCTCTCTCCTCCCCAGCGTTACATATCTCTACTTCTCTCCATTCTCACATCTGAAATACTCCTTAAAGCAAGAGTCTCTGTCTTCTTGTGTCATTTTGATCTTCTCGGTGCTACCAATCAGGCTATTCCAAAATGACAGAAAAATATCTCTGGCCTGTTCATCCCAGTTAGTGTTACAGAAAAAAACAAGCAGCTAGAGCAAACACTGAAAAATCAAAAAGAGAAGGGCATGTTCAAGGGGCACCTCACTTTCAAGCTAAAAGATAGTAAATAAAAATGTGTACAGTCCACTGGGCCACAACAACGTATTGTCATCATGTTGCATGTTAATATTACACAGTGAATACTGAAAACTGGTCAGATCACCTCTGTAGCACTCCTTGTACTGTGGACTAAACAAGGAGTCCACAAAGAGGTGCTTCCCAGAAGGTGTGTCCACCAAAGTAGACACTGGACATTATTATAGCTGGAGGAAAAGAACTGCACATGTCTCTAGCACAATTGTATGTATCTCCCAAGGTTAATTCTTCTATGAGTTGTGGGTGGCTGTGGCATTTTTCCAGAAGACAGACATCTGCCACAGCTCCCTGAATTATGGCCAATGTAGCTCATGATTCATGCATGCCCATAGACTTCATGTAGCAACTGCTTGGCAGGGCTAAAGTGTCAAGTGTAGCAAAAGGACTAGTGAGAGCAGTGGTGGGTCAGGCCCTTCCACGTCCATGGGTGTACAGGGGGCATAAAAGGGACGTGAAAGGATGAAGTTGGAAACAGGTTATCGACACACAATGGTGAATGCATTCTGTGTTTAAGCACCCCAGCCACTTCTCATGCCCCCTAAACACATTCCACCTTTCAGTCAGTATTACCCTATGGCTGCAAGTGAAGCACTCAAGAAATGATACACACAGAAGGAGGAATGCAGCCCAGTCTACAGGCTCCCTCACAACCACCCACAACCACACTGTAATGTAGCCTATGCATCAAATTAGCAAGTGTGTCTGTATGCTGGACACAGGCAAAATGGTGCTAGCAACAAAAGTAAAGGTCATGGCCATGAAAAAATTTGGAAAAAACAAATAAGCATTCAGGAGGGAACATATTTACTACTTTCCTTTAGATAGGCAATTCTTTCTTGAAATCTCCCACCTTGCCAGAATGGCTCCTGACACTTCCTGGCTGAGGTAACCACTTGTTTTGTGCAGTCCTTGAAGTCTGCCAGCTCCATAGTTTAGTGAAGGCTGTAGGGTCTTCTGATCTGGTGACAAGCTTTTCTTTTTTTTTCCTCAGAATCCAGATCCTCTTCCTGTGGCAGGAGCAAAACCATTCCTGCAATGGGGCAGCTATATCCTGTGCTGCCTGGGGTTCAGGAAAGAGGACTGGACTTTTCAGTATGATTGACGTTATTTTTGCCTTCAAACCAGCCTGAGCTCCCTTTGTCTTATAGTGCAATAGAGGGGAGAAAAGCAGAAAAAGAGTAAGGATCTCAGTTTCCATTCTGTCCTCGATCCTGCAGAGAAGGAACTGGAAGAAACACTCCAGATGGGTGCAGAACAGGATTAGGCTCTGGCAGTGTTGTTTTAGGATGAAAACGTGCAGCAGTTGCACAGTGATATTTTCTCTATACTAGGTTATGAGAGATAATAGGTCTAATGGTTAAGCTAAGAGTATCAAGAGACCTTATTTCTAGCCCTAATTATATCAGAAATTATCTGTGTTTCCTTAGGCAAATCCCTTGGTTATGGAGTGCCACAATTTTCCAGTCAGTAAAATGCTTAGACATGTCTAAAATGCTGAGATCACAGATGAAAAACATTAACTATCATCATATACTCCAATCCTACCATTCTATGACTCCATGATATGGCATGATTCACTCCTGAAGATTCATGCATGTGAATGACCAATGTTGATGGCCAAAGTTTGCAATGCTTTATTATATTCTGAATTGCCTCTTTATTAGTTCAACAACAGGATCTGTGAACACTGTTTTATAAGCCCCGTGATACTTTCAGCTGGTATTGGCTTACAGTTTCTCAAGTCTATCTAAGTTTGTAAGAATGTTTATCACAAAATGAAAATCAATAAGGAGGGCTTTTTAAAAAGAAATGGCAGTATTATACGCTTAGATAGAAGGGCAAGGAATCCCGTGCATCTGTACAGCCTTCCAAACTACCTGACAATAAGGTCTCATCTTTGGAAAAGGAATCAAGCTGCTCCGTAGGTACATTGTTTGGGCTACATACAGTGTGAATCTGGTTCCTCAACTAATGCTCGCTCCAGGGCTGTTTGCTGGCCCTGGCTACCACCACACTGTTGCAATGAAAAGAGGTATCCAGATATTAACATGATTCAAGAGCCTAGGAGACCACAAGGGAGAAAAAGGGTATTTTCTGAATCAGTTCCCCATGAAATCACTGGAACTAGCGTTGTCCTGGGGGATAATAGAATGGATCATTAGGTGCTTTAAAAAGTTCACATTGGATTTTAAAGCCACACTGCAAGATGAAAAATCAGTAGTTTAGGCAAATAAATAAAAGTCAGTGATTCCTATTTCAGCTGCGAACACAGGGGCAAAAGGGTTGTAAGAAGAAAGAGATTCCATTCTTCACAAACGATACAGTTTAAAACTTCCCCCCCTTTCCATCTCAAATCCTTCTCTCTTCCCTGGTGATTTAATCACGTAAGATACTGTGAATCAAATTGCTTCCTTTTCTCCTCAAGTATGAGTTAGCTCTTAATTAGGCTACTGGGCAAAAATTAAATGCATCCTATTAATAGCTTGGGATATCCTTTGTGTTAAAAGGTTAAAACACAGCTTTTCAGCATTTAAGGAGTGTAGACAGAGGTTTTAACAATTGCTGATCTCAGTGGAATTCATTTTGATTTACATGCACATAAAGGGAAGAGTAATCAGGCCCATGATATTTAGTTTTTCTTTTTCAAGGTAAGAGAAGTGTATACATGGGACTGAATGTCAAGGTGAGCGATCAGATAATTTGGCCTCAATTATTTTCATTCTGCACTTGCCATTTGTACATCACGGGGTATGAACTTCCATATTCAGGTGAATCTCAAATCTGACAGGAGGACTCAATGTACATATGGAGGTAACTGGACATTCTCCTGAGACAACAATCCATCTTGATAAACAGGTATTGCTCCATGACATCAGGAATTAATGTCATTGTGCTGTGACAGCATCAAGTGACGTGAAGACATTACATTGTGTTGTGATGGCACCTCCTCACAGGTAGAAGCTACCCTACTCAGGTCACCAAAGGAATGCACTTTCTAGTTGACATCCCAACTGCTTTGGCTGGCTTAGCCATGCACGGTCTTGGATGCAACCCCTGGAACACACAAGGCATATGAAACTGATGGGAGTAGGCTCGGTCTGAAAAAGCCAGTGTCTGAGTGGAACTTCTCCCAGGTTGGCTTGGGATAATAATAATATATGTCTTCATTTTACAGCTGATGAAATCAATGTACAGAGTTATTGTCAACATCTAGAAATACAACCTAAGAATTCTGGTCCCTCTACACAATGCAGACTCATATTTATTGGTAAGCTTACTCTTTTCTGGGAGATATTTACCAAGACTCATATAAGCCTCAGTTATGAAAACTTTTTTCCAAGTCCGGATTTTTCATAGGTTAATTGAAGCTGTCCAAGAGAAAGGTGTAAACTTTGAAGACTTCTCTCACAACACAGATTTGCTTAGTCTTTTATATCCTGTTTCAAATCAATTGCTGCAGTTTAGGATAGCTCTTTGGAATGAAAAGTAAAGCCCTATCCGAGATACTATACACTACTACAAACTCCCAGAGCAAAGCATACCTAACGCTTATGCTCAGAAATAGGTCCTTTTCTATTGCTAGCTGTTTTTCCTGTGAGTAGAATAAAGCAAAATGGAAATGATTCCTGCACTAGGTAGTGTGACTCTGCTTATAACATCAAACAAGAACCCAGAGAACAAAACATTGGTTTCATGCTAGCTACAGTAAACAACATTAGACTTGCTGAGAGCTGTAGTCGGGTCCCAGGCAAAACAAGGTCTTTGCTAAACAACATCAACACAGTAACTAAAATGTGAATAACTAAATCATACACTGTGCAAACTGAACCACCAAATGAAAGTAGAGCACTGAATTATTTGAATGCTCTTCAAACCCAATTTAAATTTCACCCACTACTGAGACCTCCATTTACTGGCATCATAACTAATAATGGGAATGCTGCTGAAACGTCAGTTTTAGCGAGAAGCCCATTAAGAGAATGAGGAAAAAAGAGACATCATACAAGAAAACCAGCCATTTACAACATGGCATATAAGCTCCTTACATAGAAATACAAAATAACTGGAAATAAAAGCCAGGCAGTAAACTGTCCCTTTTCCAACATATTCAGTAATCACATCCATCCAGAGCTTCACACAGGAAGCCTTGAATATAAATATTCTACAGCAGATGCTGCACTGGCATTAAAGTTCCCTGTTGGGGGACTGGATGATTCAAAGGGTAGTAGAAAATCTGTACGCCTTTAAGATATTGGTCTGAAACCAGCCCAGGTTAATTTTGGTCTGAAAGTCATTTCCATTTGAGAGGGTTTTTTAGCCAGCTGGAAATGAACTGGAGGTCTACTATGTCCCAGTCTCAGCTGGCAGCTCTACAAGGATGCTGATATATCAGGGAGAATGATCTGTTCCTAAATCCTACCAAGGTTTGTGGCTTGTGTAAGTGTGGAGTTGTTTAGGAGGCGGGCACTCCTGCTCAATGCAGTGCATGCACGTTCTTACTCTAAATTAAAGGTTATGGAGACTGAACAAATCCCTGCGTGTCAGCTGAGTTGTGTGCATATTCCTATCCTTTGCTCCCAGCTGCAAGGTAAAATATGCCAGAATAAGCCACCAGCAGGAGAAAAGCCGGTGCCACAGGCTCAAGTGGCACATAGGTATTTGCACATGTCCTCTCACCAAGGGCAAATTGCTCCTTTTGCTGTCTGTGTCCAAGTTTGCCCAATTGTTTAATCATAGTAACTACGAAAGGTTGCAAACAGTGCTATAGGCTTCACAACAACATGGCTGAACATTTATAGGAATATGTTTTCTTTTTTCCTTGCTCTGCTCTAGTTCCTGCCAACAAGGATTCTAAGAATCCTAAAGCCCCAGAGAGTGCTAGAACACTCCATATCTTCTCTAAACACTGCCAGTTGTGTTGTCTTGGGATTTTCAATTGCTTCATTTCACACTTTCCCATGTTACCTTCCATCAACCATTTCCTAGCCCATTCCCCTGACATATTTTGAAGGAATTGTCTAGTAGATTCTTTGAAGTTAACAGCATTTTTGATATGTGTCATAAATCCCACAATTACTCTGCACGAAGCCTTGCTCTTAGTCACTGGAGAGCTGGGAAACTACACTGAGGGTCTTTGCAAATGACCTGCAAGACCTGGTGGCCCCAAGAATGACCTCCTCATTGCTCATCTCTCTATGCATGGGACTTTCTTATGTAGCTTGAGCAGCCAAAGAGTCCAGCCCTTTGATAACAGATTTTTATCAATGGCTTTCAACTGTCTCAACAGATAGAAATGTCATACACATTCATTTTATCAGCTCTCTTACTGACCTCACCATAGAGAGTAATTAGGTTAGTTTGGTATGGGCTGTTTTATGTACAGTTCTCTTGATCTTCTTTTATTTATAAATCTTGCTATTTCAGCCTATTCCATCAAACTGTCTTTTATAATAGGCTCCACAGGGCTCAGCTCTCCTCTCACAGGAGGGTAAGCCAGGAATGTTTGTATTCAGTGAATGCTGCCACCCCGATTTGAAACCATGGTCCTAATGATTAGAGTCAATCCTCATAATTTTGTCAAATATTAAAGCTAAACTAAATGAGCAGTGCTTACAAGGCTGAGAACTTTTTTTTTAAGCTGAGTTAACATGAGATGCTTCTAACAGAAATAAATTAGTAGCAACAAAAAACATTACACTCACACTGGCTGGTCTGCTGCCCCTTGTCTCCTATGTCCCTAAAACATGCCACATTGCACACAATATGCTTATTAGCACAGTTAGGAGCCATTAGGGAGAGCTAGCAGAAATGTTGTTAAAAGACCCGATGATGGAAAAAAAATCTGGTGCCACTCAAGAAATGCAAATATTACATTGTAGATGGCATAAACAGACTGGGCTTATGCCCATTACTAATAATGCAGAAAGGAGGAATTTGGTGTCAGCATCCAGAAAGCTGGGAGCTCCCTTACCCCACTTGGAATGCAAATTATTTGAACCTGGTTCATTTATCAAGTCTACATTTTTTAAACATAGCCAGCATGAACCTGATTTCTCATCTTGTAGACTCATCAAGGCAAGGACAGCCTGCAGAGCTGAGTTCAGGGGATCCTGATCCCAACTGGTGTTATCAAACAGCAGTAATGAAAAGCGAGTGATGCCTTCATCCATTGTGCCTGCTTGGAACTTGTTTAGTCATCATCACCATCCTACTTAAGACAACTTTACTCAGTTTCTGTCTCTCACAGATTGATCTTTCTTGCACCAATAAGCAGCCCACAGATTCTCTTCAAAAAGGCTATGGTATTTTTCTGCACACTCTCAGCTATGGTGTTTTTATCAATTAACAGTATTTCCCCAATTCCATCTTTCTGAATGGCTGACAAGAGCAGACACACAGCTTCACTGCAGTTGTTCAAGGAGTAATGCCGGAGATGAATATAGAGATTTGCTTAATGCTGGGTGAAAATACTCAACTTCCAGTATGCAATGTCTGTCTGGACATAACTTGGCAGGTTGAGGTTAAGGTACAAAGCTCATGTTGGTGGGGTTTCTAAGACATGAAGGCATCGCACTCTAGGGCTCTACAAACTGTGTGCAGCCTATAGACAACAGTTGGCCTGGTCTGCAAATTAGTTCAAACCATTCAGTTTCCTTCTTTCCTACTTCTCTGACAAAATTCCACTCAAACAGTAATTAGCAGGTCTTCTCATTACTGCTCACTCTCTTGAACTGTTGGAAAATGATCTGCTCTTTGGCAGATAATCATCAAACTAACACTCTATTAGTTTGTCAAAGGCCTCCTACGGGGACATGGGCTGCACAGATTCAGCCCTCTGGCTGTGGGACAAAGCTTGACAGGTAGTGGTAGGGAGACCTTTAGTGTTGCAAGAGGATACAGACTGCAGCTTGGGATTTGGAAGTCTGAAGAAACCATGTACATGGAAGAATGACATGAGATCTCAGCTGGAGTGCCACTTCCATGTCCCTCTTTCAGATGACCTCTCTTGGCACAGTTAAAAACTGCTATAGTGATGGGGTATATGCTTCAGCTTTGGTGTTCACACCTCTCTGGCTTTGGTTGCTCTCAGAGGGGAATAATGGCCTAAGAAAGCCTGCCTTAAACCTGTGCAGGCGAGTGCTCAGAGCACCTCCCCAGGCATGCACAGCTCCCCGCATTCATACTTAATTTGAATAAGGAAAATCTGATATGCCAAAACCCTCACACTCCACTGGTAGATGAATACAGTAACTTATGCCTCTTTACTACCTCTCTTACAGGGATCTCAACAGATTTGCTTTGTGCACAAACAGCAGTGGTGATTTTTGTTATACTTGGTGAGGTATCTAGAGATTCTGTCTGGGGGAAAAAAGGAATTTCCCTGTCCTCAGGGTTCCCATGCAGCCATATGCACTTGACTGTTTTGGAACCCAGAAGACAATCCTGAAGAACCAGGAATTTGTTATTTTTAACCCAAACTGGTGAAATTCAGAGCTCGAACATGATCTGACTCGTCAGGCTTGATGATATTACTTGATTTAACTTCTTGTTACACTCCTGGGAAATGTAAATATTATTATGCCATCTTCACTGCTGTAGGAACTCCAGAAAGTTGCCATTGTAAAGTCACTGATATTACTGAATCTTGGAAAATAAGACTGGAAAAGAACTTGAGAGAGCATCTATTGCACACTCTCTGGCCCCAAAGCAGGAAGAGCTATGTCTAAGCCTGATTCTCTACAGTCAGTAGTTCTAACTGGGACTTATTTAGATGGCTTGAATATAATGCTGCCGGACAACAGTTTTCTTATGTAAAAGAAGCCAATACCTATAATCAGCTGATAATTTTGACATGCATACCATAAACAGTCCAGTTCTTAATAGGATCCCCACTGCTCAACTACTAATGTGCTGATCTAATCATTTATCTCCTTAATATTTTTAGAGTTTCTCCTTTTAGCAAATGTGCTCTTCTTTCATTCTCCTGCAATGTAGAAGCACTAGTCTGTTTCTTCCGTGTGCACTCCTGGCACTGGGAAGACTGATCCTTTTCTACTGAGAACCAACTTGAATATACCTCATTGCCTGCCCCTGCATTCTGTCTGCAGATTACTGCAATTAAACCTCAAGTAGTAACTTGAAGCAAAAAGAAATATTGGACAGGTGATGTGAGAAACTGCAATACTAAACCCTAGTATAAATACTAAAGAATTCATTTCACATATGTAGCAGAAGTGGGTTGCCCCATCTCAGAAATGAGTAAAATCTCCTGGATGTTTCTGTCCACTCTCACCAGATCCATCTGCAAACAATTTAGTTTTGTATGACAGGTTTATGTGCCCTGTTTATTGTAGTTCACTCTGCAGTAAACAGAATTCACATCCAAAAATTATCTTTTGCTTGACTGGCATTTATTTCTACAGGAAATTAAGGAAACACAGATCAGACTGGCCTTTGTGCAGTTTGAGTTGCTCCCTCCAATTTTAGGTAGGCAGCACTTGCATAGTTTGTTATTTATGCACATTCAGTGGACTATCCCAAGTATAAAAGCTATTTCTTTCATCACTATAAAACTGGTTATGACTTTGGTCGGAAAAAAAAGCCAGCTCAAAGTATCACTGGTCTAGTGGTTAATATTCTCCCACTGACAGCTTTTAATTCAATCCTTGTTCCTGCATTCCTAAGAAAAGGAGGAATCAAAGTGCTCAGGAATCTGTCCCAGTAGTTACAACGGTAGCTTGAGACATATGAAAGCTAGAATCTATGCTTTGCTATTATCTTCAGTGACGTGTCCTTTGCCTGGAACCATTTCAGCTATGCCCTATTTTTTGTCTGGTCACCAAGGCTCTAATGTAGTAGTTCCTAATAAAAGCAACACAGTAGGTACAGAGACTGCAGACTCATCTTTGCTCAGCAGTGCAATAGCTTCCTGGAAACAAGTAGAGGTGCAAAATACAGCTAACTACCTTTCCTATCAAAATCAGCAGGAGAAGCCAAAGCTTTAGTGTCATTCTACTTAATGCAAACGAGTCCTGGTGCAATACCCTTCTGCAGTAGTTTGATCAGTACTGCTATCTCTGTCTTAGAAAACTGAAGAAGCTGAAGGCATTGATGCTAGGTGATTAGTCCAGGATGCAGTGAGAGAGTGTCAGAGCTGAGTTAGAATAAGAAAGCTGCCAGAATCTGGTCCTCTGGTCTCATTCTTCCTGCCCCTCCACCACAAAATGATGAGGTAAAAAATAACCCTTCAAAATCCCAGAAGAGCAGTCACAGATAGACCAAGTAGAAGCATTAGCTGGAAGAAATCAAGTAATACCTGCCTGTTCAATAAGATGGGGCTCAGAATATGGTTCTTTTCAGTAGCTTGGATAAGATCACCCAAGGATAACATTCAATCTGCCTATGTCATGCTGTGGTTTGTTTATTGTCTTCATTGTTTTTTTCTCTTACAGCATTTGGCTCTTATTCAATCCATCTTCTGTTTCCTTATCAAATTAAATTATTTTGGTCATATAATGTCCTGTAATCTTTAGATCAGAAAGAATATTGAATGGGCCTAAATAAAATATAAATATGTATTACTGGTAGCAATGCTTACAGTTAGGGCAATAGGAGGGACCAGAGTCTGAGTGTGGAGCTAAAAATGCACAAAGAGGGTGGGAGAAAGAACCCCAGGACTGGCTGGGAGCATAGTGGGAAAGTCAGGCTATGGGCCAGGCAGACATCAGAAGATGAGGTGTGTAGCATCAAAAGAAGGTCTCAGGGAAAGCAAGCACAGGGTGACTCCAAACTAAAAGGGAAGGAGATGGAAATCTGGAAAAGTGAGTTGGAACAGACAGAGTTTTGCTTGTTGATGGAATGAGTAAAAAAGGAAATTAATGGAAAAGCTGAGGAATAGAGAGAGCTGTCCTCTCCTCTGTAGTTCCAAGGGAACTACAGCACAGACCTGAAACTGAACTCATCCCTCCAGTATCACTTATTGTCAACCAGGATTGTGAAATTCCCTGACAGTGTGCATCTGATTATTTCTTTATTCTATACCTTTTAATAGCAGGATCATATGACATACAGCAGTATAAGAATGTACCCTGTTAGCTCAAGTGATAGAAGTCTGTGCTACAGATCTGGAAAAACAATGTTAAACTCCTGGTGCAAGAATTGCTAGAAGCCTTGCCTCACTGATGAAAAACCTTGCTGACTTTGCTCTAATGAAGAAAATTACACTATAAAGGACTTAGAAGACTGTTAATTCTGCAACACCAGTGATCATGAAGGCGTGTGCCAATCAGGTCCCAAAGATGAAAGAAGGGAAAAAAGTTTGTTCAACAGACTTTGTGGCCAGGACTTCAACACGTGCACATTGTCCATAAAACTACAGAGAGAAGGCATGGGTGCTATTGTTAGGTCTGGCAAAAGAACACTCTGACCTTGGGCATTCTATTAACCTCTCCACACCTCAACTTCCCCATCTATATAAAAGAATGAGGATGACATATTTTGCACCTGACAGATTTGTAGATCACTAAGACCTGTGAGATATACCCAAGGGTAGCTCGCATTGACTGGCTTGTCCTGCATCTCTAGGCAGGAGAGCTGCTGTTTCCATTTTATGCGCCACCCAATGCAGTCAGAGTTATGGTCAGAAGTCAGCTCCTGTGGTCCATTAATATACACCCTGGCATCTCTCAATGCTGCATTCAAGAACTAATCTGCCTCCAGTCTCGGCTAATTGGAAAAGGTTTTTTTTCCCCTCTATGTTATGTGGATTTCCAAAGTTAAATCTTGAGTGATAGACAGTGCTGTCACAGCAGCATTAAGTGTTTAGAGAGTGATTATTCTTGAAAGACTTTCATTTTTCAAACTTCTGCTTTCAGGAAAAGCTGTGGAAGTAAATGAGAACACCAAGGGCTAAACAACACTTTGATCTTTACAACAATGATCTCCAGAAAGGGGATTGCAACAGTCCAAAGCCTTGCCTATTGCATTTACAATTACAAGAACCTCCAGGTTTCCTCATATCACTGTTGGCATTTAGGGGCTTGCAGCATGTAAAATCCTATTCATAACAGTCAATGTGCTCCTGAGAGGAATCATTCTCAAAACGTCAATATACCTTTTTGTAACCTTTCTATTTAATAAAAAAAGAGACAGCTTCAATTAGTGAGGAATATTCCATATAAATTACATTATTTTAAAAGTCCCAGCAATATTAAAGGATATTTTTAGTAAATGAACAGCTGTCACTTTGGCAACATTGGTAGCCTTTTACTTTTTTTCTTTACATTTTGATATCTGGTCACTTATTGTGTATGAGTCAAACCCACACTCATAATTTCTCACAACAGCCAGCAGAAACTATGCCTGCTGAGAAGATGAATATGAAACATTCAGTATTTCTGATCGTGCTATCGCCAGCAGATAAACAGCCAGCCATGTGAAAGCTGAAAGTTGCCCCATACAATCTGTATGCTGTTGATCCCTGGAGCAGTAAGTGGGGATGACTCTGTGGAAAGGCAGAGAAAGGCCCAGTTTAAACCACAATCCACTTCATTGTCTTGCCAGAGGAAATCAGCACGTTTTGTCCTGGTGATGGAGGGACAGCACAGGCTTTAAGCACTGAAGACTCAGCCCTGCCAATGCACCTACCAGGATGAACATGCCAGTTGTTAGGAGATTAAATCCCAAACCTTGCTATCAGCAGAGGTGAAAAAGCAGGTCCTTTCCTAGCAGCACAACTTTGACATATCTTCTTCTCCTCTTCCATTCTCCTGATCTCCCATCAGTACCAGAGCTTGAACAATTCCTTTCCTCTTATTCCCTAAAGGAATATTTAACTTGCATTTTAGAAAAAAGCTTTTATTATTATTATATACAGAATTATCAGGGAAACTCTTCGGGGGGGAAAGCTTTTGTCATCCGTGAAAGTGCAGCACAAAGAAACCTGGCCTTATCTTACTAATTACTCCAATGCCTCCCCAAATCCTATCAAGCTGCTTGTTACTAATCAGCTAGAACAGTGTTGCCTGTATGGCAATGTAACATATGCCAGCATATCTGTTTACAGAACTCTAGGTCTGGCAATGAGCAAGGAGATGCTGATGCCAATAGAAGGAGTCTTGCTGCAGTCTATCAACCAGACCAGGGGCCAGCAGTCACACAAGATTTCAAGCATTGGATAGAGAGGGCTGTGGACACTCTGCCCAAATCTACCCACATAATTCCTAAAATAACAGCATTTTGAGTTAGCCTTGAGACTAGAAGAATTACTGGGATAGATGGAGATACAACTCTATCAAGGGTATCAAACATTTTGGTGCACATATGATATCCCGTGGAAATGAAGAAGTAAGGGTAAAAGGCTCTTTTACCCTTCTACCATCCCACTCATTTCATACCTGCATTCCAGCAGTGCAGAAGAACTGAGAAACCTTATCAAAGCTGGTTTACTGCCATTACCTTAAAGTTTCTCTGTGAGAATATATGGATTATACACAGGGCAAAAGTTATTCTGTCAATCCTATCCAACCAGCATCTTCTCTGGTGGAGGCTAAGAAAGTCACAAATGGACTAATGGACCCAAGCCCCAAGGTACTAAGTTCTAATGCAGTGATCAGTGGTATGCTCTCTCTTCTCAGAGGAGCAAGTGCCAAGGTCTTGACTGAGCTCTTCAAGAAAATTCCTGCTTAAAGCAATCAAGAATTTCGCTCCAAGAAAGGCAGCTGCAATGAAGGCAGAGAGAAAAGCAAATGTGCAGCATTCTTCTAAAAGACAAGTGTGTACTGAGGGAAAGTAACTCCACATGTTGCTGAAGAATGTCAGACAACAGACAACGACGTTTCACTAGAAAGTGACTCTGGTTTTTGACAGGCGTAGAATGAAAGGCCTAGAACAGAACTGCTTCCTTGGAGTGGGGGTGAAGAAACAGATAAGAAACAAGAAGTATCATGTGATCCTTCTATTGAGATATCCTTCTAATTTCTGGCACTCGGCAACTCAGAGTGAAGATGCAGCTGAACTCATCCCTTTTCCCACTTAATGTCAAAACATTTTGTTAACAGTGGCAGGTCAAGTTTCACAGATAGGCTGAAAACCAGCAAGTTATTATTATTGCTATTTACAGGTCATGAAATGGAGACACAGAGAGATGAAAGAACTTGCCTACAGTCTATTAGTGGCAATATTGAGAAGAGAATTCAGGAAGTCTTGTGGCTGATCATCTGCTTTGTGCATCATCCCATTTTATTTCCCCAAAAGGCAATGCACTGTTATAGGTATACTACATTCAGAAAATACTCTTCAAGTAATAGCAGATAGTAATCTCACAACAGTGTTTTCCCTTATTTTCTTCAATCATCAACACATAATATTGCCATTTTTACACACTGCTCCTTTCCCATTCCAGGCTCAATGTTTCCAGTCTGGAAAGATACTATTTTTGCAAGAAAAAAACAGAAGTAATTCTGCTGACTTCAAATACAGTCCAAGTCTTTTGTGGTGAAGAAAGAATGCTAGATATATAGTGTTATTCTCTATACAAGATGCACTGTGTGATCTTAAACACCCATCTTGACAGGACATGGAGAGCTAAACTTCAGTTCAGCACTTATCCTAGCAACAGCGCTCAGTTAGGCAGCATGTCTAAGTCCAAGCCCCAGCTCTAGCTTAGTAAAACCTAAGTTGACCTTCTAGTCAAAGAGTACTGTTGAGTCAGCTGTACGACAATGCAGAGGGAGACGGCAACGGCTCATAAATCTGTTTTGTATTTTAGCATGCCATTAATCTACTCATAATTAGGACAAAGCACAGGATGAAACCCTAGGCAGGCATGGATGCTGCCCTTATTACCTGTGGATGATTCTCCTCTCACTCATGCTGGTGTTACATCAGTGATTTGCTGCAGTGAGGATACGAATCTGGCCCTGAGCTCTAATATGAGTTCTAATTTAATTCGTGTCTCTGTCTCCACATGGGAATCTTCATCTAGACACAGCCCCCTTTGGGCCCTGTGCTATTTCCAAATATAGGACCTTTTCCCATTTGTGCTGGATCTGGTGAGAAGCCTACCTAACTCTAGTTCATTCACATGACTTGTGCCATGTTTTAAGGTTAGATTTAAGATGTTACTCTCCTCTGCTGACAGTCCATTTTAAGTACATTACATGTTTTATTATTTCGTGTAGTTTTCTTGCACATAAGTCAATAGATAACAAAGCTAAGCACTTTTACACTTGCCAAAGCACTGTACAGACATTAACTCTCCTAGACCCCTGGGAGGTGAGTAAAATAAAGAGCATTATTAGCCTCTCTATCTAGGTCTTTCCACTGCATTCCACAGTGGAGTAGGGACACATCAGATTTTACGAACAGACAAAAATGAGGCTGGGATATTAAGGGGTGAACTGTACTAGGACAAGGAAGAATATGACCCACAGAAATCAGCATGTACTTACTGCAGCTGAAACGTGCAGAGAACCCACACCCCTGTGTACCATAAACTGTGCTCTCAACATCAGACTTTAGATGTAAGTTAGATGCTAAGCCAAGGGCAATGCATTTATGCAGACTTGATGATCACTTCCCAGTTCTAGACCATACGGATATGCCTTGAGAAAGCTGATAGTTCCAAAGATTTATGGAGATCATTGCTTTTCTTTGGGGTCCATGCCAAATGGCCTGGAGTGTTAGTTTAGAGAGGGAGACATAGTGATATTCTCAAAGTAATGCAAGAGAATGGGCCAAAGAACTAGAATTGTAGAGGTCCTGGCTCTCAGCTCCAAATGCAAATCAGCACAGCATCTTAGTGGTATTCTCTTCTACACTGACAGATTCACATTTAATACATGTATGTTCTTAAATTCCTGAAAGGACAAACTTGTGAAATGAATCGTTTCCCTATTCCAGCAAATGTCACAGATGACACTCCAGGACAGTGCTATTCCACAAGGAAACACCTGGGAATATCTAAGAAACAAACCTGCAGGGGAAGGAAGAAATAAAATGTCAGGGGTGAGTGTTTGTTACAAGACCCCTCTGTGCCCAAACACAGAGAATATGGGCTTAACTAGAGCCTGAAACTCACACAACAGTAGCTCACAGTTGTTAATTCTAGAGAACCAAGCTCAAAGCCTTCTGTGTTGGCCAGGATGGAGGCCAATCACAATACCAGGCAAATCCTTTTAATATATTGCATATCATTGCAGTAATCCAAGACAAATCTCAGAAAAGAATATGCCTTTGCAAGAGTATTTTAGTTGCTGTGAAAATTATTCCAGTGAAGAAACAGCAAAATGGTCTTAGCAGCATTCAGGTTGCCTGTCAGCCTTCAAATGAGAATCCCAGGCAGGAGTCCGAGGAGGGCACAGTATCAAAGAGGATGCCAAGTAATGCTGCAGTTCCTGATGATTTGTCTGCACAAAAGAAAAACATGGCTGTATGGACCAAGGCATAGAACACAACTACACAACACAGAACCATCATAGAGTTTACTTTTCTACTCCAGGAGACCAACTCTATTTGTTGTAAGATTGGTATTCACATGTGTGCACATACCACAGCTTCTCTGTAGCCCTTTTTTGACTTCCAAGGTCTAATGGTACATGCTGAATACACCTGCAAGCTTCTTACTTTGCCATCATCAAGTTTAGAATTACACTCTCTTGAAAAATAGAAGCCGAGGTTCAAATGACTCCAGATTACACCAATTTAAGAAAAACACCAAATGTTTTCAGACATAATACAATTATTACAACTGTCGATACCAATGACTATTTGTTAGAATTTGATACAAATTATTTTTCTCAGTTACCAAGAAAGTACCATAGATCTAGTCAGAAATTTACACTCATCTAGTGAAGGCAGGGAAATGAGCCCTCTTTCACCTGCAGTAATCCATACCCTTCTCAGGTTTCTCTGCTGCCTGGAAAGCACTATTCAGATGGAATAGGGGGATTCTGGCTCCTTTAAACGCATTTTCAGAATACAAAAGTTCAACAGATGAGAAGTGATTTTTAAAAATACTAAATCAGATGCTGGTTGTGAAAATCTCCAAATTAGAAGAATGTCTTACACAATGAAAAGCTGCAGAAGAAACCTATAATGAATAAAAAAGTAATTTGAGATTGTTCCTCAAGGAACATAACCCAAAGTGTATCTCCTTAATTCCCAGAAACAAAGACTAATTACCTTTTTTTGCTGTTGAAAAACATCATTCCAATTCATATATTGCAGACATATCATCAAAATGGTTTATTTGTAAGCCATTTTGAAAAAGAAATAAGTGCTTGATACAGGATCTGAAGTAATCAGTACAGCTTTAACTTCTAATGTTTAAACTTTCTCCATTTAAAAAAAATAAATTAAAATCCTGAACACCTTGATTAGTATCTAATAGTTCTACAATACTTTTCAGCATTAAGTCTTAAAATGCCTTACAAAAGTTAAGAGACATTTTGCAACTGTTTCCTTTTTACTCCATTTTACAAAAGGGAAACAAGCACAGAGAGATGATTTGCCCAGACCCACCAAGCAGGCTTGGATGCCAAGACAGAGCTACGATCCATCCTCCTATGTGTTCTAGTCCTGAGGAAATTAGCATTCCCTTTAATTGCATTTTTATTCCCTTTTAGAGAGCACATAGGAATATCTGAAAATTTAGTAGCAATTTTAAAAAGTGCTTTTGGGGAAAAGGAAGATTTTAGTCACTCATTATGCGACTAAATTAATGCACATAGAAAAACATTCTTATGAATACAAAACATGGCATACACTCCACTTTCTAGGCTATTTAATATTTGCTCTGAAACTCTGAATCAAATCAAATCCCTCGATTCAGTATTGTTTACAATTTATTTCAACTTCAATTGATGAGACAACACAGAGGTTCTCTTCAGTTTACAAGTGGCTGTGGTCTGCTGATGTGCCCTTCAACAACATTTGTTCAGGTCTTTTGCAGTCCTCTGCCACATCCAGCTCCTGGTAATTCCTGAATATGGGTACCTATCAGTCTCAACTCTGGAGGGGGACTTAAATCAGTTCCACTACATATTTCAAGGCATGTATTTCATACAACAACAACAACTTCAGAGCTTTTCCTTACCACCTTAACTGTGTCTCAAAGTAGCTTAACAACATCCATTGATTACTTGGTTAGAGTCACTTTGCATACATTCATATATGCAGGTTTTATTATATACAGAGAGAGCACTACAAAGAGATTTCGCAAACATTTCTAGCCTTAGAACATAAACTCCCCTGCAAGTTAGAAACAACTTTGGGCATCTTGACAAGACAACATTAAAGCAAGAGAATACTCATCACAGGAATTAAAGTTGCTAGCATCTAATTGACCTTTCTATTTTCATTTGAGTCACAAGAGATGGGAAACACACACTCCCTGAAACTTTCCCAGCTCAAGTACTGGCACATTCCCGATATGGGGAAACAGCTAACCCATGTATTAGTCTCTGGAGTAATAGTACATATTTAACACCACATAGCAGAAGAAAACAGAAAAACATTTTACCAGGTAAAGCTGGTGGGAGAGCTGCAGTAGGTAGATGAGCTATAATTATACTCACTGGAATTTGGCCAGAACACTTGATCAAATACACCTAACAGCCATATTAAAACCTTAAACAGCTGGGGATACTTTTTTTGGCCTTACCTAAAAGACAGCATATTGCCTATGTGTGTAATAACATACCGACTGGGTCACAGAGGCTTACAGGAGAGTTCTATATACATACATAGTAGTACATACTTACCAATATTTGAAACCAGATCATCAGTAGAATCTACTTAACACAAATTTGCATCAATATACATCAATTTGCATAAGATTATATAAACACATGGTCATTTTCTCTCTGAAGCCCACTCTACGCTTTTGTTGCTTACATTGCGCACCCCATCCCTCCCTTCCCTTCACTTTTCAGCTTCCCGCCCACTCACTCGCTCCCCAGCAGCGCTCATGCCTCACCTGGGCCAGGGCATTTCATGGTTCTTCAGCCGTACAAACCAACCCCGACTCCCGTTGCCGCGCCGAGGGCAGCTCCGGGTGCCCGTCCCCGCCTCGGCCCTGCTCTCTGAGGCCCAGTCGCGCGGCGGCTTTTCCCGCCTCCGTGAGGGAACAGCCCGGGCACCGTAGGGGGAGCGGCACCTGAGGGAGCGGGAAACCAGCCCCCTGAGGGACGGCAGGAGAGGTCCGCCACTGTTATAGCCGCTTAGAGAGCGGGAAACCAGCCCCCTGAGGGACGGCAGGAGAGGTCCGCCACTGTTATAGCCGCTTAGAGAGCGGGAAACCAGCCCCCTGAGGGACGGCAGGAGAGGTCCGCCACTGTTATAGCCGCTTAGAGAGCGGGAAACCAGCCCCCTGAGGGACGGCAGGAGAGGTCCGCCACTGTTATAGCCGCTTAGAGAGCGGGAAACCAGCCCCCTGAGGGACGGCAGGAGAGGTCCGCGACTGTAAGAGGTACAGCTGTGTAGAGAGGACAGCCCCGAGTGGAACAGCCCCTTAAAGGGGGTAACCAAAGCTGTAAGGGGAATGGCCCTATGAGGGCAAAGGCCCCGACGCCGCCCATGAGGCGGTTTCTCAGAGAAGAGACTCTGCGTTGAATAGGTCTTGGGCCTGTGAGGGAGAGCAGCTGTCCAGGAGCCATCTGAGGAGAGAACAGAGGTACCTGTGATAGCAAGGGGATCTGGGCAGGCTTGTGTGAGGCTCTGAGAGGAAGAAAGCGCTGAGAGGAAGCTGAGAGCAAAGAAAGGCTAGGGCAGAGGGAAGAGCAGGGAGCATATCCAGGTGTGGGCTTTAGAGGGGCGGTCCTATGTCCTCACAAGTGTTGGACCTGTGGAGATGGAGTAGGGTTCTGGCAGGGAAGTCTGGGTCTAGGGCCTTTGGAAGGAGGGGCAGTGGTCTCTCTGAGGGAAGAAGTGAGGCCAGCCCACCCCTCATGAGGCCTTGCTGTTCCCCATAAGGCCTGTAGGCAGGTTGGTTGCCCTGTGCACCTGCCATGTTCAAGGGTGCTCCTGTAGCTCAAGTGGTCAATGCTATATGCTCTTTTGTACTACTGGAGGATTTCAGTCTAATCCTTACATTGTGGAACCGGGGTGAGGGAGGTCCCGTCATGCATCTGGCACTGAGGGCCAGTATCTGGTTTGTGAGCAGTACTTGTGTTTGAAATGTAGAGGCAGTAAGAAATCCCATCACTCCACTCCCGAGAAAGCTCTTCTGGAGGTCAGCAGATGTGAAAATGCTATAACCAGGAGGAAAATAAATCAGGTAGGCTGTAAAATGATCTTTAGGGTTACTGTAGTATCTCTAGGGATGCTGCACTGAGATAATAGAGTAGTTCTGGGCTTTTTCCAGTGTGAGTAAGATCAAAGTCTCATAAAACCAATGATTTTTGGGGTTAAGGCATTGGACAATGGCTCAGCAACTGTGACTACCATCCCTTCCCCCTGATTGGCACTGTAGACAAACTGGAAAAAAAATCTTAATTTCTCGATGTGCCATTTGCATATCTACAATTTTTTTTACTACACCAGTTAAATCAGGAGTGTCTCCTCCTATGTAAATATAAGTCTCTAGTGCAGTGACGATCTTCATTCTGAGTGGATTTCCAGGGGGCCAAAAAAATTTTTGAGAATAAGTCATTTGATTAAATAAGGCTTTATAAATAATGATGTTATTTAACTGTAAATATTTATTATATAAGAGATGAAGGGGGCAAAATGGAAAAATATTCATATATAGAAATCCTTTAAATGGAAAGATTCTCAAAACCTTGTACTAGGGAGCAGTAGATATTGAAAGGGTGCTGTTGAGTAATATTAAAAATAGTTTCAGTACTCATTGCTTGTAGAAGTCTCACAACCCTGCAAATGATTTCTCTCTGTACTGATTTTGTCCTTTTCCCATTCACTGAGCAATGATTATTTCCCTTGCTTTTAAATGAAGCTGAAATTAGCTTGGTTATTTTTGTTTAACAACAACAACCTCAATGCATGTTGTGCTTTTTATCCTGCAAAAAGAGCTTTGTTTGTTCCCTGGCATTGGAGATGATGTCAGCAAAGCTCCCGGAAGAGCAACTGCTGTTAGCTAATTGCTGGCTGCTTCACAACTAGAAAGGCAGGAATAAAATCAAGGTACATTTGTAGACCCTACAGAATGTAGTCTATGCTTACATTCAGTGGCATATCTTTCTTCATCACAATACAGTACCATGTAGTAGGCATGAAGTAGTTAATGTGTTATCCCTATGTGTTAAGATAGTTTTCAGAATCTAAATTATTCGTCTGCTCAGTAACAATAATAATAATAATAATACTTTTTGTATTTAGATATGCAACTTTTGAATAAAAAATATGATTGAAATATCTGAAAGGATAAGCACATTTACATGGTCTCACAGGAGTTTGCACATGGGATTGGTTTTTGTCACTTCACATAAGAGCAAGGAAGGGTAAGTTTTGGTTGTTTTGTTTGGGAGCATGGTTCATCCACCTAGGACATTATCAATCTGATACATGCATCCTGTTCCCACTCAAATCAGTGAGATAGACCCCGAAACGAGGACAGAAGACGAATACTGTGAAGACAGAAGACAATGTCTTTCTTAATTCCTCCTGGCAGCAGTTCATCGTGTCATGCAGAGTGCTAAGGTCTAATTATATAGAGATGGACAGTCCTCATACAGGAGTTTATCTGTTTTGCTAGAGTAGTAACTATGAGAATAGTAGCTCCTCAACCCTGCAGTCTTATGAGCCAAAGGGTTAATTTTTATTCCTGCTGTGGTTTCTCAGACTCTCTCCTTTGATGGAATTCGCATTCAGATTCTCCAGCAGTGAAGAAGAGGGCAGGTTTTTCCCTTCCAGGCTTTCATTATGTTGCAGTTTTCATGATTTTCCAGGGCTGCTGGGTTCATGAAAATTAATGCAATTCTGCCAGACTGTTTCCTTCGCTTCTGATGTGCCCTGATGCATTATGAAACCATTCAAAGGACTGAAATTTCCCTTCCACTGAGTTCAAACCAACAGGGTTTGATTCATGCTGTTTCTGGAGGCTTCTTTACAAGACTGGTCTTGTTCTAAGTAGCCCAACTGAATAAATCTGATGTTTTCTGTGCTTGGGACCCTTCCCTCCAAAGCTTCATCCCATTTGATGGCACCAGCTCACCTGTTTGAGAAGTGTTACGTCTACTAAACAGGCAGATTTTACGGATATGTCCACATCATTAAATTTCAAAAACATTTGTTGTCCTTTTGTTCCTGGAGAAGGAGGGGGGAAACAGACAGTGGACAGAGAATATTTAGCAGGTTGGAGATGCAATTATTGTCACGATAACTTAATACTTTCTTCTGTAATGTAAACTTTTAAGCCCTCCATTGATGGCATTGTAGCTAATGGTAAGCTCAATTTTATCTGGGGGAATCTGCTGCATTCATGGGTTTACTCCAGTGCCTTACTGATTGCTATAAAGTAGTTCTGTGTTTCAGAGAAAATCTTCTGTCAGACACTTATAGTTTGGGTTTCTTGATTGTCATACCCGTGTCTTGTGGCAGAAAAAACCCTGAAAAAGAGAAAAATTTATTTTGAATGTTAAGGAACATGAAAAATCGGGACTGATCTTGGCCACGTGTACTAGAGACGAATAAAGATGTTGCAAAGAGCTGTCAACTCACATGAGATGTTCAACCTGAATGTAAGGGTGGTTGGAAACTGAGCTATATTCGAACTGAGACAATACACATATATTGACATGCCACTATGACACATCCTGAAAGATCAAATGAGCATGATAATAAGATTTTATACTTATATTTTCCAATATATGCTGTGAATAGATGTGCTCCATCCAGAATCTTTTGCCTACTTTTTGACCATGATGTATGGGTATAACAAAGCCATCTTGTCAAAATGGGGCACAATTCAGGCTTTTCACAGGAGGCTCCCATCTTTCATAAATAGAGATGCTGTGCAGGATAAAGCCAGTTGGTGTTTCTATGTCTCCATTACTTTTGTTGTGTATGCTTTCTAAGTTTGAACTAGCTGAGGGATGCCGACACACTCCCACTGGCACTGTAGACATACTTGCAGAGAGGAACCATTCAGGACAGTCCCAAACACATCATTCACATGGCAACATCAGATGGAGAAAGGGCTCTTCCAAGAAGTGCTCCCTTGCCTTTCTTTTCTGTATTATTGGATTTCTGTCTAGTGGTTCAGTAACTGCAAAAAATGGCCAAGAGGCAGCTTACCTGCCTTCTCTGCTGTTCTCTCCTAACCATTTGCTGAAAGGACAGATAGAAATTCCAGTGAGTATCTCATCAAACTCATAGGTAAAAATTAAAGTTCCTCCATGTTTTAGTGGTTTCCTCAACAACCCCTGAACACTTTTGTGACTTTTCAAATATGCACATGAGCCAATTTCTGTCTTTTCAGGTATTTCCAAGTTGAAATCAGGCAAGTACCACCTATTCCAATGATTATATGCCTATTCTGTGCTGTGATCCCCTTCTCATTCCACTGGGACACCACATACTGTTTAGCCATGTGTGAATAGCAGGGTGCTTATGACATGCTGATATCTACTTATATCTTGCAGCTGAAAACCCTGGTTCTACAGAGAAAATTGCTGTAATTTCAGGTATAAATGCATGAAAATTCTTGGTGTCAACATCATACTGTCTTTATACTTGTGCCTGATGCTTTTTTCTGGAGAAGTAGGGTAAAACTGTGTAAATAGGAAGTTGAAGGGGTTATTTGGTGGTTAAGTGGCCACTGGATAACTGTAGGTGAAGCACCTAGAACATTAGCTGCATGCACAAATAAAAGTGTATCAGTACAGCTGGCAGAAAATGAATGGCTGGATCAAACCACTGTTGTAAAGGATAGCCTCCTCTTTTCCTGTCATGGGACATGGAGGCAGTGTCTTAGTGGGCTGCTGTAATGAGGAGCTGTGCTTCCATCAGCTGCTCTGAATTTACCTGAGGCCATTGCCCATGATAGAGCATTAGCCTGCTCTTAGACTGGAGCCCAAGCACCAACAAGCTGCAGTTGCCTGTTGTCCTGACCCAGCAATGTAATACTGGCATACTGCTATGCTGGCACACATCTGATGGCAAAGTCTGAACTTGAATGCAAAGGGCCTCCAGCAGCATATCTTCCTTCCTCTTCCTCCTTATTCCTGCTTCACATTTTTAACTTTCTTTGTGGCTTGAAAGGATCAATAGGGAACCATCAAAGAAATGATGTAAGGACTCCTTAATTTCTAAAGTTTTTTTTTTTTCTCTTTTTTGTCATTGTTAATTGGATTGCTCATAGCCAGTGGGCTTTTGATCTACTTAGCTGCTGCCACGTGGGGGAATGGAGAGGAAAGGAGAGAGTATTTTAAATACTATAAATCATGCAGAGATGCAGAATGGTTTATAATGATCAATAAAACAAACAATTATTGTGTCATTACCCAATACACTGTCATGATGGCTTCAAGCATTGGCAAGAAAAATATCAATAATAATAACACAAGTACCAAGGAAAAAAGAAGTTTCTTTGGTGATGGTAAAGTCCACAGTCCAGCCAGATGAAGCTCCCAGATTAGAGCATGTCTGAGGTGGCAGGGAGAACTTACCTGCAAGTGTTTAATATTGGTTTACTTATGTTCTAGTAAAACCTTTAGATTTTTAGCTGAGGTCAGGGCTCTGAGTACACTCATCACTGTGCAGAGTGAGAGCCAGTCCCCGCTCTGGAGTGTTTCAACTTAAGTAGAAGCAACTACAACCAATATTCTTCCAGAGACTTGGTTTTCGTCACTGATAGTTGAGGGCTACAATTAGCTTCTGTTTCCACTGAATGCACAAGCTCCAGTTGAGATGTTACTGTCTTTGGGCTCAGAAAACAGACTTCATGGATGATTGGTAGACTTTCCCAAGTTTAAATTGGTGGCAAAACTGTTTTTGATTTCAAGTAGCGTATGTTTATTTTATAGACATTACTTGAACCAACACATCCAAAACAGAAAGGAAAGAACTCCTTCAGTAAAAGCCTGACTGAAAACAAGGGGATTGCTATATAGTAATGCTGTCCCAAGGCAGACTGACCCCAGTCACTGCCTTTGTAACACCTGTGCACTCCTTAGAGAACATCTGGATCTGTGGCACCTTATAGCCTCTGCCTCTTCCCCTGCCCTCACCTCCTGGTGTGGGGAAGGCATGCAGTTGACTAAATAAAAGATTCCCAGTGGGATTAAGTGCTTCACTGGGAACTTTAATGGGCCATATAGTGGAGCTACAACCAATAGCCGCAGCAGCAGTCACTATGCCTGCAATTAGGAAGTAGCTGTACTGGTGTCCCATCTTACAGCAACATGACCCATTCCATCTCCAATCTCCCAATCCATTGCCAATAGACCTCTATCCAACTAGATAGCATGCACCTACTGTGTTGGCAAACATGCAAGATTCATCTTTTATTAAAAGTTCACCTCAACTGGACATCTCTCATGGCAAAATAGAGGCTTCTGTACCAACAAACAGCCTGCAGGCATCTTGAATGTTCCCCTGGTTTCCGTGGAAATCTGCCAGCCCAGCAGTGGGTCTGGGAGACCAGCAGGGAAAAAGTTAATGCACTTGAATGCAGAGAAGAAAAAGCATTGAACTTTTCAGTGGTATTTTTCTGTTTCATTTTTTAAAATGCAAGTGCTTAAAACGATATATTTATAACAGCTGGAGGAGTTTTATAGGGCTGTAAAATGCAGAGTTTTACAGACTTAGAACCTGTTGTGCAAGGGGTGTGGGGAGATGTTGCTATGGAACAAAAATAATGATGTCACATTATTAGTACTTTTTCCTTCAATGTACCTGGTTGCTGGAAAATTACAGTGTTTGCAATAGACATTACAAAGATAAACACCCAAAATTTGGAACAAGAGCTGCATGGTAACTTGTTAAAAAATTAAACCCACCCACAGGAGCCATTTCTTTGTACTTGCATCTCCTGTGGTAGAGGAATAGAAATGGCTTAATGCTCATGATCAACCCTGTGCTCACACAGGATGTGTTTCAAGCTTTGCTTGCTTTGTCTTCAGGTAGCCCATCTTTAGGAAATAGATGGACCTAATCTTGCTGAACCCACTGTGCAGATGTGGATCCTTGGTTCTATAATGGTCTTTAACAAATACATTGTACTTGAGCTCTACTACCTCTTCCTGTCAGAGGAGAAGGATCTGCAAGTGAGTCTCTTGGACATGGAAAGGGAATGGGAAGAGAATATTTGGGTGATGTCTGTCTCCATACTGTCATCAAACTCTATACAGGAGAGTTTCTCTATAGTAATTGTTATATTTACTGGACATCCTGGTTGGGCTCAGGGCTTGTGCTCTACACATATGTAATTAAATCTCCCTCACTAGGAGCAAGAGAGTTCTAGAGTGCTCCAGATGTTTGAAATTCCTAAATAATACTTCTGTTTCCATATATAAGCTGGATTCTACAGAGGTGGTTACACTGCCTTCTCAAGTACATCTGTATCAAGAGGATCTCATTCAGCAGGGCACAGCCCTATGCAAATGTACAGGACAATCTGCTATTGAAGTGAGCTTACATCTCTAATACAAGTCTATACTTCAACCACTGTGCCTATGAAGGATCCAGTAGAGCTTATTGTCTGTGCTCAGTGTGTGTGGCTCTTCTGGACCCAGGCTAGACTGTGTACAAACAATAGAGATATTCTGCATCTATAAGACAGTTTTTGCTGCAGTTCAGAGAAACATTTCTTGGCTGATGTAGAGTTGTCAACAATAAGTGGAAGCCTCAACTGCTGAGAGCTTACACTTTAAATAGAAAGCAAGGGCAAAAGAATGATTATTCATCCTCGATTTGCAGATGAGTAGCTAATGCATAGTGAAACTAAGTGTCTCATCTAAGATTACTCAGGAAATCAGTGAATGAGCTGAGAACCAATCTCAGACCTCCGTTGTCCCAGCCTTGTATTGTCTTTCCTCTATTTACTGCTTGCAGATTGTTATTTTGCTTTCTTGATATAGCTACCTAGATCTAACTTTAAAGCTGTCAGTGATTGAGATCATCCTTACATTTTAAGGTGTATTTTGGGAAGAGCAAAGCACAAGGGTGAAGTCTAACAACAAAGATTTCTTGGCTGTACAATGAATACACCATCCACTCTCTTGCAAGGCGTTCACCACTGCTTGCGGAAATCCATGGACATCTATTTAGTGATTTCATCAGATGCTCAGTAAAGCCTTTATTGGGCTGTCTAAGGTGCTTAAGCTAGAACACATCAATGTAGGTTAGAATATGTGAGCACTTGCATTGTTTCACATACTTATTATCATGGTACATCCTTTGATGGGACAATTTTGCTGTTTCATTTAACAGAGGGAGAACTGGGGCGCAGAGAGACTACATGACTTGTACTAAAATACTCTCAAAGTCAGTGGTAGACAAGAGAGCTGTCTACCACTGGATCTGGCACTCTGAAGTACCAGGCTTGTACCTGTGTCAGCTGTTGCCCCATCAGCCTGCCTGTCTACCACTTCTAGCAGTTCCTCTTCACTGGGGGAATTGCCCAGAGGCAGCAGAACAGGTGACTATCCAGAGGGACAATCTGCAGATATGGGTGCTTGGATTTGTTCTCTGGGATGTTTATAACCTGGCACAACCTGAAGTTAGAGAGTCCCATCTATATATGCAAGAATATAGACTTTGTGGAGGAAGGAAGGCATTGGATTTGTGCCCCAAGAATGGGCTAGCCACTGTTACAGCCTGACAGTTCCTAAACCTGCATGCTCTGTAATTTATCATTTCCTTTGGCTGACAAAGAGATGTCAGTTTTTATGAACTGTACGTGTTGGGTGTTACATGAATATGATCCATTTGACACATCGCTGCATAATTTTGCCTTTTGTGCCGTGTAGGTGTGACTTGTCACACATGTTATGTGATAATTTTCCTGTGACACTGATTGTGACAACTTGAGAATAGCTATCAAGAGTTGGGAACAGCTTAAAGGGTAAGCAAGTCCAAGTCTGGGCCAAAAGTATCCCCCACTGGGAGTGAGAAAAACTGAGTAGTTCTTCAAAGTCAAGTTCATCCCAGCCAGTTTCACAATGGACATCTGTAACATCAGAAAACAGGTTACAAGTAAATCTCTACTAGCTTGGGCACTTCAAAGCTATAGAGCTACTCCATACCTGGAATGGCAGTGGTGCAGCACACATGGAGCACGGGCCTGCTGTTGGGGAAGCACAGAGTAGGGCTGCTCAGCATCGCTGATGCACAGTTGATCTGTCTGGGTTTTATCCAGTAGAGGGGGGTGTTGTATACTGACCTGGAGATGGTATTTGTTTCTAGCTGGTGTGATCATTGCACAGTTCACATGCTTCTTTCTTTGTGTCATTTAAAAGCAATTGATAGTTTTTTTTGACAGAGGTCTCATGATCAAATTAGTTTGTTATTTTCAAACGAAGCATGTTTTGATGTTTTAACTAGTGCTATTTTTAGTGATTGTATCCCTTTATACTGTAAATCCCAGATGACTTTGCAAATGGGAAAGGTTTAGGCTGTGGCACACCAACTCTGCAGGGAATTGGTGGTGATAGTGCAGAGTTAGCCAGAGGCCTGAGTGATTCTGATGCACTGAGTGATTCAGCATAGGCTACCCAGGGAGGGTATGGAGTCTTCTTCCCTGGAGGTTTCCAAATCTACCTGGACACATTCCTGTGTGACCTGATTAAGGGGAACCTGCTTTAGCAGGGGGCTGGACTAAATGATCTCTGGAGGTCCCTTCCAACCCCTACTGTTCTGGGATTCTGCATGGAATAGAAACAAAACTGAATCTGTAGAGGGGATCTATCAATGGAGAGATGTCTTATAGCTAAATAAGGTATCTGTATGCATTCTTACAGCAGTGAAGACCTGGGTATGCTGTGAGTACTTGTATTTGACTACTTAGATTCACACTTTGATTTGTCAGGTGGCTTATTTCTTCTTTCTAGTTCTAAACTATTGTGTATTGCTGCTATGTACTGCTAAATAGATGTCATGATTCACTCCAGAGCAACTTTCCTATTGGTTCTAGGTAAAGTATTTCCTGCATGCACTCATTTCTAGAAAAAAAAAAATCTGTGAAAGTATTGTCATCTAAAAGCAAAGGTGTAACTGTTGTTATTCCTGTGGATCACTACCAACTGTGTATAGTGCACTAACAACTCAAAAAAAGGAAAGGCTCTCAGATGCCCTACCATAAGAAGGAAGAACTGGAGACCATTTACCATCACAAAGCAAAAGTTAAATGTACCATGACTTGTGCTGCAGACAAGTCAGCAAGAATTATGTAGACCCCTGGACTTTCCATATGAATTTAGTCAAACTAGCTAAGGAAAGATACACCTTTGTATCTAATAGTACAGCTTCCTCCATGTGACTGTGTTTCAGTTCACTAGCTCTGTGGGAATGCCTTCAAACAGGACCTAATCAAATATATTTTTTCTTGACCAATTTCTTGGTTTTTCCCACTATCTTTTTGTTCTCAAAAGAATTCCCAAGAAAGGATGCAGAAGCCAGGATCAAAAGAAAACGATCTTTGTGCAAGTATTGACTAAACCCACAGGAACAGATCCTGTTTAGGTTTGGCAAGGTAAATCAGAAAGTACTTACCTACAGTAATTGGAGTCAGACTAACTCATGCCTTTGGAGTCAAGTCCAAATGGAACCAGCACAGAGATGATATTCTGGCAGCAGATAATAAAAGTAGGATGATAATGCCCAGCAACAAGCCTATTTTAGACACCTCATGAATGTAGCTACAGAAGAGTCAAGGTATCAACCTTCCTGCTTTCATTCTGGTTCCTTTCCTAGAAGAAAGCTGAAGAAAAGTAAGAAAAAATACAACTTAGAACAAGTAATTCAGAGCTGTAGCAGCTGGAGAATACCAGTTCCTCCTGAGTTATTCTTTGTGATTCAGTTAAGAGGGCATTGGGTTGAGTCTGTTGACAGTGAACTTGATTCTGATCTAGGGTTAGGCTTGTCCCATGGCCTTGGCCGTGCCAATATCACAGAATCATAGAATGGCAGGAGTTGAAAGGGGCCTCTAAAGTTCATCTAGTCCAACCTTCCTGCTAAAGCAGGTCCACCTAGATCAGATCACACAAGAAGGTGTCCAGGCAGGTTTTGAAAACTTCCAGAGAAGGAGCCTCGACACCCTCTCGGGGCAGCCTGTGTCAAGGCTCCCTCACCCTTATAGGAAAGAAGTTATTCCTTAAGCTTTTCCAATATATCTCACTGTGCCTTGGCTTGCCCAGATACAAAATACAGATTTTGCTGCCCAAGTGAGAAGGGTATGGAACAGCCCCTTTCAGCGCATCTGTGTGTCTAAGACACCAAAGGAGATGGAAGATAAGGGTAGATCAAGAGCACAGGTCTGTTGAATGGCCACAGAGGATGTAGAATTGGAGCTTTAGGAGCCAACATATTTTGGCAAGCTGTAATCCTAAGAGGGGCTGTTTTTTGCCTGATAATTACTTGGACCCATCCCTGAGGCTTTGTCACGAGATGAAACGCTCCTTTATAATGCACAGCTGGAAATACTTTATCCCCTTATAGATTTCTTCTATTGCCTGATATTTCCTAAGCATCATGCACTATACTGAGTAGTAAATCTCTCCTCCATCAGACCGACAGATACAAAACAGAAAGTGATTTATTATTCAGTCCCATTATGCCTGTTTTCATAGAAACTAATTATTCTGCATTGTTGTATTAGATACTTTAAGAAAGATTACATTTTCTTACTTTTGGCTGATAAAAAAATTAAATCCATCAGTTTTCCTAAACACATTAGAGTAAAGACAGAATTTCTGGTTCTAATTATTAATCAGTCGGATTTGAGGACACAGAATATTTGACTTAAGCTCAATATATGCACGAACAATGTCCCAATATCACATTTTGTATTGAAACAATTTTTCACTTTATTAAAGTCTTTAGGAGAAGAACCCAAGCCGCAGCGCTCGCTCAAGGTCGCGGGAGCTTAACGCTGCCTCGTCGGTGTAACAAGGCTTAAATGTTATCTTCAACTTTACAGGCACTACAGACATCTTCTTCCCTCCCCTCCAAGCTCCTCGTTATGCCTTAGTGTAGTAGGGATGAGATAAGGGAGAAGGAAGCTATCCATCATGCCTGGAGCATGGTGGGAACATTTCTGTAGGAAGAAGAGAAACCAGGGGCTTGAGGCAGAGTTAAGGTGGGTGCTAGAAATTTTGATAGAACATTTCCTGATGATTTTTATAGATTTGATTCTGGAATTAAGCCATGATCTGGCAAATAGCATACATGTGCTTATACTTGACCACCTAAATCATCATACTGTGTACAGGAGTAGGCAAAGTAAAGTACAGGTCTAAATATTTCCCTGAATCTGATCTGCTGGCAAGGACAAGCAGGTAGACTGGACAATGGCTCTGATGCTGTAACCATGCCACCACTTCCTTTTGGAGCACAGGAGAGCTATCAGGGTGTGAGTTAAACCCTGTGCACTGATGGAGCCTGATGGACCCATCCCATAAAGCTTCTGCATGTGGGACCAGGTGGCTCTGCAAGGCATGCTGGCTGGGGAAGGCACAGCACTTAGCCTTTACAGTTGTATTTTTCCTTCATGCAGTAGTAGTGGATTATATTTGTTCTTGCCTTTTGCTGTGTGAGCAGACCTTGTATAGAGTAATGGGAGAAAAAAAGGATGAAATTTAGTTTAGTTTATAGCCCAAACTGCCTTGCAGTCTTTCTGTTTTGTTTTGGCTTTGTTTTTTTTTAAGAAAAAAGAAAATCACTGGCAGTCTAAGAGTTGGAAGAGGTGGTGATTTCAGGAAAATCAGAAAGAGTTCAGATGTTTTCCGTTCCCCCTTCTGGGCTGTCATTCTGTGAGAAGACCAAGGATATTTGATTTTCCTGATAGGTCAGACACAGGTCGTAATCTAAGCCAGGATGAGTTCTTGCTACTCCAGTTCTGCAGTGGATGATGAAATACCTGTTCTTCCTGAAAGGGGCATTTGTGGTGTTATCCCAAGGAAGGGTCTTTCAATATAACTCCATACGGAAGGAGATCAGAGAAGAGAGGATCTGTTCTTGGCCTGCCTTAGAGGCTTAGCTTTAAGCCAGTGGGTGGACACTGGCAAAATGAGTCAAAAGGGCTTGTGTCTGTACTGTAGCTTTCCTCTGAGACTCCAGGATGCTTAGTATGAATTAGTTATTCCATATTACTCTGTTCAATGCATACCTTTTTCTGAAGGTGAACTTCTTTATTCAGCCACTCCACTGAACTTAGGAAGAATCTCATCTCATACATTTCATTTCCTAATGAACCATGCTTCATTTGTGAACATCACTTGTGTACACAATTATGTTACAGTTGGTAGCAATGTAAGGTAGTTACATGATTTGCAGGCACCTGTGTCAAATATTTGAATAAGCTCTTGATAATGTCACATCAAATTTCCATTTTACTGGCAAAAATTTACTGCACACAGAGTCATACAAGTATGATAAGCTGACCTTATCAATGCTTATAAATATCTAGAGGGTGGGTGTCAAGATAACAGGGCCAGTCCTTTACCTGTAGTACCCAGTGAGAGGACAAAGGGTAATGGGCACAAGCTGGAACATGGGAAGTTCCACTTGAACATGAGGAGAAACTTTACTATGAGGATGATGGAGCACTGGAAGAGACTGCCCAGAGAAGCTGTGGAATCTCCTTCTCTGGAGTTTTCCAAAACCCACATAGTTGCACTCCTGTGTAACCTGATTGAGATGAACCTGCTTTAGCAGGGAGTTGGACTGGATGATCTCTGCAGATCCCTTCCAACCCTGACCATTCTGTGATTTTCTGGGCTCTCTGTCCAACAAACAGCAGTACAAAGATCTTGTCTTCTTTCTGAGTTACAAAGAGGCCTGTAATTCACTGTGTTATGCTTATGTTCAGCACCACGATTGCTTCTATAATAACAAGTGCAAAGAAACCCCTACAACCCTGTGTCTTTTCAGGCTCCCCCCGCAAAAGCCCACTGTCAACATAAAACGTAGGGCATCAAGATTAATAGCAGAGTAATGCACACAGATGTCATTTCCATTTTAATTCTAATCAGTGTTTAGCATGGCAAGTGTCACTGTAATACAGCATATGGAAGCTGACACCCTGTCACTGCTGTCATGTGCAAGGCATTGTGGGTAACAGTCCAAACGCTGGGGCCTTGCTCTGCTGTTTTCTTCTGGTTAAATATCACTCTGCAGCAAATTAATTTTACTTTATTGTCATGTGCTCTTCTATAGCTTCCTTCTTAACATTGCTGGCTCTGCAGGCTTGAGAGGGTAAGTGCTAGTGGTTGGAGGGAAGTGGTTTCAGGCCCCTTCAGCTTGCCCATGGCACTGAAACCTGTGTCATGGGAATGCCATAGAAGCAAACAAAAGGAGCAGAGATAGAACTGAGAAATGTTTATTACCTCTCCATCTCCAAGTTTGTGCAAAATGTTTGGCTGTTTCTTTCTTTAGCATTTCAGTGATTCAGAAATATGCCGTGAAACAACCAGCCTCTGGCCTTTTCTCTCAGAAGAGCTCTATAGTGAGTGCCTCAGCCTGAACCAAGCTCCTCAAGGAGCCTTGTCTGGGGCTCTATAGGCTAAACGTTATCTACTTTTTGTTTCTTTAGAACATTACACTGCATAAATGTCAGGTCACTTGTATGTGTCATTTGTTTGGCCTCCTCACGTGCTGCTGTCATTGAACCTGCATCTGTTGCATTTGCACCACACCACCTTTGTGTATCTCCTGCTCTGTGGCAGGTTTACGACTTGTCGAACTGTTGAAACTCTTCAATGAGGTCTCAGAACAGAAGACAGGACAAGGGATTTTAGTGCTTTTGGGATGTGCAGTCTAATAAGGCATCCCTGTTCCAGGAACTCTACTTAAAATTCCCCATCTCACCAAGGTTCAGGTGAAAACTTTTCCCCAGCTCTATTTTTCTGGATCCTCCCATACTTTCAAATTCAGGACTTGGTTTATTCTTGTAAATGCAAACAACTGCAGAAGAGATAGCTGATCGTATCTGTAATTTTTGTCCCCTTCTGCAGGCTCCCAGTTTTGACTAACTAGAATAAATAGCCCTTGGGAACTTGTGAACTGGAAACGGAGATCTCATGGCAGTGAAATGTGCCTATGTAGCTCATATATACTTCCTTGATAATCCTTTTCCTGACTGCTGTTCTCCAGGGCAGATAATGATTTTGTCTGTAGATGTCACCCCTAGAATATCCACAAGTTGTACTCTTGAATGAATTTTCACAATAATCCCATTGCCTCATTTGGCTTTGCAAAGTACTTGACCTTGGTCTGTCATTTCATGCCTTAGCACTGCCCTGCATCTTTCTCAAAGTGTAAGGAGAAAAGGTAGCCACTGGTTTCTAAGCAGGGTTGCTATGATGGGGGAAGACTCCTTAAGGACCTTTCTTAGTCACATAGAACTTTCTGTCATATTTACACTGGGCTCGTTACAGCAAAGTCACCACTGCTTGTGCTTACTCCATTCTCAGTTGGCAACAAGAGGCTGAGGAGACAGGAGGTTGTGGTGAGGTGGGTGTGAGTCTCTTCTTCCAAGTTACAAGTGACAGGACAAGAGGAAATGGCTTCAAGTTGTGCCAGGGGAGGTTTAGATTGGATATTAGGAAAAATTTCTACACTGAAAGGGTTGTCAAGGATTGGAACAGGCTACCCAGGGAAGTGGTTAAGCCACCATCCCTGGAAGTATTCAAAAGACACGTAGATGTGGCAGTGAGGAACGTGGTCGTGGCAGTGACAGGTTAACAATTGGACTTGGTGGTCTTAAAGGTCTCTTTCAATGACTCTATGATTCTATGACTGAGTCGATGCTGACAGTTTTGAGGAGTCCCCGTCATGTCATACACTGTTCGCTGCTGGCAGCACTCCTGTGCCTGCCTCTCACCATTCTTCCCATGCAAGTCCTGTGGTTCTCATAGATCCAGGAAAGGGGCAGGGAGGTCAAATACTGTGTCTGGTTTGTGGACAGAGATGACAAAGACAATTTGTTCTCTTTTTCTATTTTATTATTCAAGAGGAGGCAGCCTAATCTTTCTTTTTTTTTTTTTTTTAAATTACAACAAAAACCCTCTCCTGGCCACAAAGCAACATATCCAAAAGCTTGTGGTTTAACTTGGTCATCTCTGTTCTAAAAAGCTTATCAATTGAATGTTTGCACTACACAGATTACAGGCAATGTCTTCTAATGGATGGGACTGAACTCAGGAAGCTTGAATTTTAACTCCATTTCTGTTATGGTTTTGCTCCACACCCTTGCAAAAATTACTGCATGGTTGTTTCCCTTCAAACTGTTAAGTTTGTCAGCCTTTATAGAGAAAAGCCCACTCTTCTCATAGATCCAAAGTCCAGTGGAGCTACCCTGCTCAATAAAAAATCTCACCAGCAATTGCCCAGTGCCTGTTCTGTCAAGATATCCCAGCTTCCCTTGGCCTCTGATATCTTCTTGGGCTTGAAGAGTGTCAGCACAAGTTTTCCTGAAGGGTGTGACACAAGGCATGTATGTCTGATCTGCTTATGAATCAGCTCCTGAACCAGTACAGTTTTCACCCTGTAGTGTTAAGGCAGAAGGAGTCTGCAATTGGCTGGGGATGATAACCATGTCAGTAATCTGTTTTTAATTTGCCACCAATCCCAGGTCATAATATTTTAGCTTTTAAACATTCTAGTCCTTGCATTCCTCAAAGCCTTGATGACCATGTCCAGTAAGATTGCATTAGCATTGCCTTGCTGATGCAAAGCAAGAATCAGCAAGTTTAGACATTGCAAAGATATCAAAATAAGAAAAAAATTCACAAACATGAGCTGAACAGCCCTGTGCCCTGCCACTTCTCATCCAGAACTGCCTTGCTATTCAGACCCTATTGGAGGGATCACTACTTTTAAGCAGATCTCTGGCTCCCTTTTGTGCGAAGGAGACTTTGTTGAAGTAACCTTTGACTTCCTGTGCCTTGCTTAGAGGGCTGATGCACCAATGCCAGACGGTTTAGAAATACACAATATCACTGAGTCTCTATGTAGACACCTAGTAGGAGAACAGAAAGATTAATTTTAAACTGGAGAGGGAGTCTTCTATATGTGAGCTTTCAGACATATTCCTGTTTTCCCTGACAAGGATAGAAGAGCACCGTCAAAAACTTCTAAGAAACATTTCAACAGCAAACATCTCTCTGTCTATCTTCTCTCTTTCTTTTACTCACTTTTCCCCCATACATGCCTGTCTGCTATATATAGACTCATCGCTCTCATGATTTATATTGCTACTTGACATCTTCAATAGAAGTGTTGGCTTGTAACATGCACAGCTTGGGATGTGTTTTAGAAAGTCTGAACTTGAACACAAAGCTTGGGGAGGGCCTTCCATTCTTGCAGCAGTCCCTGTGCTCCTCATATGTCTTGCCTGTAACTATTGGGCTGGTTAGAGTTTTAGGCAGAACAAATACTATAGCGGAATGTTTCTGTGACCCAGTGCCACCTTATAGGTGAGACAGAAGGAAGCTGAGCCTTCATGGCTGAGGTGTTCATTGGCGTCTCTACTACGGATGGGAGCAAAGAAGCCATGGTGGCTTGACTGACACTATTCAAAATTTTGACTTCCTTCACTGGAAGATTGATGCCTTGGCCAGTGTTCCAGACATGCACATTACAGTCCTTTCCTCAGCTCCTTGCTTGTCTGGTTCTCTCCCTTGAGAGTCCCATATTTCTCTCTGTAAATAGGCATAATTCTGTCTGCATCTTGGGAGTCAAGAACAAATAAAAGTGAAGCCTGAATGTGCCCTTATGTCCAAGGCAGCCAGTGGCATTCTGGGATGCATCAAGAAGAGTGTGTCCAGCAGGTCAAGGAAGGTTCTCCTCCCCCTCTACTCTGCCCTGGCGAGGCCTCATCCGGAGTCCTGTGTCCAGTTCTGGGCTCCCCAGCTCAAGAGGGACAGGGAACTGCTGGAGAGAGTCCAGTGCAGGGCCACCAAAATGATCATGGGACTGGTGCATCTTTCTGTTCAGCCTGGAGAAGAGAGGACTAAGAAAGGACTTCATTAACACAAGTATTTAAAAGGTGTTTGCCAAGAGGATGGGGCAGCACTTTTTTCTGTTGTCTCAAGTGACAGGACAAGGGGTAATGGACAAAAGCTGGAACACAAACAGTTCCACTTAAACATACGGAAAAATTACTTACTGTTGAGGCGAGGGAGCCCTGGCACAGGCTGCCCGGGGAGAGTGTGGAGGCTCATTCTCTGGAGGTTTTCAAGACTCACCTGGACATGTTCCAGTGCTATCTGGTCTAGGTGGACCAGCTTTAGCAAGGGGTTTGGATTGGATGATCTCTAGAGGTCCCTTCCAGCTCCTACAATTTTGTGATTCTATGTGGTTTGGAAAGAGGGGCAGCTGGAAAAAGATAAATGCAGCCTGCAGGGAAGAGTGGAGCTTGTTTCCAGAGAGAGGCTCAGATCCTTGGTCAGGGATGGTGCTGGGGAAAAGGAAGGGCTGCAGGGTGAGGGGTTAAGTAGGAGAGGGCTGAAACCACAGAGCATAGCAATGGCTGAAGCAAGTTCCTGTGATGAGAGGAAGCAGTAGGGGAGCCTGTTACGTCATGATGATTAGAGAGAGGTGCACTGCTAGCTCTTTCCCTTTACTGGCAATGCTGAACTAGCACAGTGACATTGTTTCCACACAAGAAAGGAACTGAGGCAGCAACCTCATCAGTATACTGCACAAGACAATTGAAATAAAGCATTCCCCAGTTAGCGCCATTCTAAAGAATCTTTAAAAGATATTTCTTTTCAGTTTTGTAGCAATCTCTTCAGCTCTTACTGATCCCTAGGGAAAGAAAAAACCTAGCAAACCACAACCTAGCTCTGAAAACAAAAACAAAAAATAACCCCCAGCAGACATCACAGGACTGGGATCAAGAGATAACAGCAGAGAATTCTTCTCCTGCATGCAGGTTAATTAAATGACACAGATAACCTTGTGCATGCCCAGGAAAAGCGTGTTTTCTTTCTGAAATCATATCAATCATTTAATTATCCCACTTCTCATGCTGCCATTATCTAGAGCTAAAGGCTGCGCAATTATTTCTTGATTTAATTTTTTAAACTCACCTTTTTTCTTTCAAAGTCTGAGTTATCACTCAGTTAAGGATACGTGTAGGCACTCTAGCCCAGATCTGACCTCCCAGCTTATTTTTTCCAAGTTCTCGCATTTCATTTCTCATCACAGTATATGCAAACAACTTCTCAGTGGCGTATGCAGCAAGTTAATTGGTATTTGTCACGCATGGTAAAGTAAGATGCTCAAAGTCATAGAGTAGGTCAGTGTCAGGGAAGGGGTTCATTCCCAAGCTAATGAACTCTTTCTACAGCCTGCTTCTGTCTCACCTTGTTGGCTTTAGGGAACAAATATAGTCCTTAGGTTGTGAATGTGCTCAATCTCTATAAAAATAGGTTTAATTAGTATCTCAAATCAAAAGGAGAAAAAATCACTCATCTTCTCTGCTGATAAATATGCTGTGAATGCCATCAGTACAGGTGTACTGCAAACAGCACACCACACAGTTTGGCCATAGCTGACTGACTTTGTTAAAAATAAAATGACTTCTAGAACACTTGAGGGTGTTGTGGGGAAGAACTGGATTTACATCATATATGTGGTGCAAAACTGAAAAAAACAGAAGCTTCAGGGTAGAAGTGAGTGAAATCAGCTGAGCTGCATTGGATTGCAGGGCAGAAATGACAGGTGGAGCTGTGAGTGTGTGAAATGCGTTTGCAGAGCTGGATGGGAGCCTGAGGCTGCCATGAAAGTGGGGCTCTGCAGGGCAGGACCACATACATTTTTCTGGTTTACAAGCTATTTTCTTAGGATACTGGTTTCCAAGTCCCAAACACTGCACAGATCACCAAATCTGCAGGATGTGCCAGAGCCCACTCTTCTCACCTCATGGCTGTATTCCAGGCTAAGGTGTGTATGGGCAGCATGTCTCCTGAGATTTTCAATCAAAAGATATCTGCTTTTGCACTAGCGAAAGCAGGGTGGTGGGAGGCCAAAAAGGAGCGTGTGGGGAAGCTGGAGTGATGGAGAGAACTTCCTGTGCATTAGGAGGAAATTCTTATTGGCTTTGACTGCAATTTGTGCCTTGACAGCCTGAGTCCCTCACCAGCTGTTTTTCCTGTGCTGAGTGCTCTGCTTGCTCTTGTTCACATTGCATTCTCCAGGACTGTATTATTTTTTTTTCTTAACCAAAGAGCTGCCAGCTGGTGTTGTTGATCACACCCCCAGCAGCAGGCACAAAGGCCAGCACACACTTTACACAACACTCCTTCTCTTTCCCTTTCTATTTTAGCACTAATAAAAACATTGTCATTTTAAACAAGCAGCTGGGAGTGTCACTAATTTCAGTCTTTTCATTAAGGTAGTTTGGCAGAGCTTTTTTCCTACATCTCTTCATGCCCCTGAACTATGGCTGGGCAGTGGTTGGGCAGAGTCCAACTCCTCTCCACATGCCAGGTGCCAAACCCTTAGTCCACAACAGTTTGTAACCCTGATCTATTCCACACCACAGAAGCAGCTCTCATTAGCTGTGTGCTCCTTTCCTTCAACCCCCTTGAGCTTCCCCACGTTATCGTCTGCTAAGGATTGTCCCCAACTACGTTATCCAGCTTCTGAACCCCACTGGTAGTCATTGCTGTTTGTCTGCTGAGGGCACAAATCCCTAACCCACCCACTCTTCCTCATCCAGAGTTTGTCAACAGCAGTCACTGTTGCAACAGCCTAACCTGCCTGACAACTTAGATTTTGAAAAGGAAGGGATCTGATGGAAAATGATTATGTGCCTTTTTGGATATTTATGAGGGATTGCTCCTAAGTTTAAGGACTATGAAGGAACTTGTAACCATAGTGAATGAGCCATGGGCTTTGGCACTGTGGGCTAACCAAAGGGGAGAATCTGCCTGTCTGAAGTGACTGAGAGAGTAGCAAGGTGAAATCAGGCACAACTGATCTAGATTCATCCCGTATAACCTTAGGCACTTAATAGAACTGCTTCAGCTAGGAATGTGATTGTCCTAGATTCTTTGTATGGTCCATAGAAAGTAAGAGGCTATTGAAAGTTCTCTTTGCACTCTTCAGGAATTTCTTTCTCCCCTGAATGTAGAGGGAACCTAGTGTGATAAGATTTCCATCTCAAATGCTGAAATTAAGTAGCTGAAGTTGGTTGTAATGAATCTGGGCTTTGGAAATCTCCTTATGGTGGCAGATTCATGAGTCCCCTACATCTGTCTTACAGAAGGCTTGTTTTTTTTTTTCATTGAGTACCTCTGTAATTACCGCTCTAATATAAAGAACTTGTGAATGTAACTTGATCTGGGAGTGACCTCATGAAGTGTTGAGGTCTAGATGTCTAAAGTAAACACACCTACTTCTGACTTTTTCAAGATGCAAGGTTAACCTGAGTCACAGCCTTTTCATCTCTCTGATGGGCATCCTTTCCATACCCTTTGCATTTACATTATATCTATATCAGCATGCATGAGAGAAGGTATAAATAGAGTCAGGGCACGTGATAAAGAGCAGGGTAATACATTTTTTATTCCCACCAGTTAGGGATGATAGCATTGTATATTTACTCTCAGTGAGTTGTGGATGTTTGCTTCTAACAAATGTAAATGAGGTGCGTGGTACTACATCATCCATCACTCAGTATTTTTAGACCATTCCAGAGTAGCTGAGGTTGCACCTGAAGTCACTGATGTTATTAAAAGGGGTGGCAGAGATAACAAGACGTTTTTATACCTTATTTCCCAGTGGGGTTCAGCCCTGCATAGTGTATATTCTCTGCGTATTTTTTCCAGCCTTGACTTGTCTTCTTGCCCCTCTGGTGTTTGAGTGACAGCCTTCATTGCAAGCATCTTAAGAGAAACTATGATCATTTTCATCATCTGCATTTGCAGTTGCTTATTTTGTCTGTCAGCCTTCTTAAGGATCCAGGTAGTGACCTATCCCATTGCTTTGAGTGGCTCCAAAGCAGCAGGCAGAGCAACATACCTGGCTAACCTTCAGAATACACAGGGGAAAGCCGACATCTGAAGGTCTCTTTTGTCACACGGTGTGCTGGGCACGCCTGTGTAGTAGCAGGAGATGGGAGGGGAATAAGGAACAGGAAAGCAGACGATTGATTTAAAGAGATGGCTGGCTGCTGTCAGAAGCCTGTCACTGCAGAGCAGGTACAAGGTGATGAAAGCAGCCTGTAAGGCCACTCAGTCACCTTCTCTCTCTTTCTTCTCCTTCCTCCCACTTGTAGGGCAGGGGCAATAGGATATGTGGCTGTGTAGTCAGCCTCTCTTGGGATTCACAGCTAGTTGCACTTCAGCATGAAAAAAGAAGGTGGAATGTCTCCATATTTGCTCATATTTTAAAACAACCCTAGAAAAACCCCACCCTAAACAATTACAGGTCTCCCCACCTACTCTCCCACTCTCCATTGTTCCTGCACAGAACTTGTCAGCCTTCCATCTGTAAGAGAGACAAACTGCAGGCAGGAAGGAGGGGTGAGGGAAGGCTGGGGGCTGGAACCATTTAAGCTGTCACCAACTCTATCAGTGCATTTAAATCACTGACACAGAACTACAATGCCACAGAATGCAGTTCAAAAACAACCAGCACCAAAATTCCCATCAGCATAGCATCCTTCCTCCAGGATAATGCATTTTGTGACTTTATAGTATATTGGTATACAAAGAACAGGGCAGACTCATGGTTTGGATAGTGCAGCAAGTATCTATACGTGGAACTTTTCTTCTGCTGCTGGGTAAATCAAATTCAAACAGCACAAGCCATTTATGTTCCCCTCTTTCTTTCTATTTAAATGGGTTACTGCTGGTAAGCACCATAATAGTTAAGGATCTGTCAGCAATTCCAATACAAAGAAGAGCAATCACACCTTTAAGCAGACTCCCAGTGATGGGCTATAGACTATCAAAGTTAAATAGATTCTTAAAATCCTAGCCGTTAGGGCTGGGAAATCTTTCAGCACTAATAGTGCATGACTGTTCCCTGCAATGAAACCATCATGATAAGTGGTTTAGCCCGTGCTTCTCAAGAACAGCTCATCATGCCCTTGTGGCTATCCCCCTTCAGGTCAGGTATCCCATCTTCTAATCTGCATCAATTTTAGAACTTTCCCCCTCAAGGCACGTTCAGTCAGTGGAGATGCCCTTACTTTTTCAGCAACCTGTGGTCTTGGGGGTTAGTGCTGATGCTGGCCTATCTGTCTCAATACTTAGTATATCAATTTTTGCCCTGCCATATCTCTGGCTTTTCCTGTGATCACAGTGCTGACCCTCTGAGAAGGTAAGGGACTGTGGTTAGGGCCAGCTAGTAAAGGTCTCCGTTAACTGTGATTTATAGAGTAATTGCCTGTCTGCAGCACATGGATACACTGTTGGCCATGCCTTTGTTCCCCTTCAGTTCCTTCTGAATGCGGTATGTACTGAGCATTATCCTCTCTCCCTGGGTTGCCCTTCTCAGAGATACACTCTTCCATTCCCTGAAACTCATATCAAAGCCAGTAGCTCTGACTTTTTGCATCAACTCTACTGTACCTTTTCTGTATTCTCAGCAATTTATTTACATCTCCCTTGTGACTATCTAATGTGACTTCTGCGTCTGTTTCATACTGGTTCTTCTCTGGCAGTAGTCTTTAGCAAGTTTCTAGGGAATAATGCAGGAAACAGGACATGTACTGAGTGATCTTTCTCTTGGTATATTCTTCCAATTCTCAACAATTTGCAACGTAAACACTTCTTAAGACAGAGTTTGGGACAGGGGCAGTAAGACTCAAGAAAACAGATAGTGCATCTTCATTGCTTGACAGCCTCTTCTGAGGTGAGACAGCAATTATTTTTTTTCCTGGCTGTCATCTGATGAAATGCTGTAGGAAAACAATCTGTTTTGGTGTGTAGAATTCTATGCTTTCTCAGTAAATTCCTGTGGGAACATAAAAGGAAAATCCAAGGAGCTGCTTAATTTTAAGTCATATTATATTTGGTTAAAAGTGAGAGACAAAGCAAATAGACTTTCTTTCCTTACAAGGACGCTGATGAAAAAGGCACAGCATCTTGTACTTTTGGTGAATTGTAAATGAAGATTCAAAAACTTTGGTTTCATTGAGAAAAGACTGGTTGCAGCAAGAGAGTTCAGAATGTGTGAACGTAAACTTCCCAAATGTGCTAAGACCTCTTTTTGACACAGTTGACTCAGTAAAATGAGTGAAGCAAAATAAGATATTGAAGTTGTCCCATCTTGCCTTTATAATTCCTTTTCCAATGATTATTGCCACTACAGTTTACAAGATGAGATTCAGCAGTATTGCCAAAGAGCTGCCTAATGTGAACAAAGCCAATAGCTTTGCTCTGAAATAGGCTAAGCACATCCCACAGATTCTAGTACCAACTTTGCTTTCTTGAGCAGAGGGAGACTGACAAACAGCTTGAGAACAGAAGCCTTCCACAATACTCTAGCCTTTTTCCAAGTGAAAGTACATAAATCCTCACATGTTGAGCAAACCACCCAGTGCCCTGATGTTGTTCCATTTACTCTTGTGCTCTAAAAGAACAAGATCACTGGTACCCTCCACATCTCAACTAGTGGACTAGCTGTTGTTGCAGCAGAAGGTTTAATATCTTTGTCCTCATAGAAAGTGAGGAATTGGACTGCTCCCTACCCTATACTCCTTTATTTCTGGCTGCTTTGTATATTGCTTTTTACTTGACCCTCGACACATTCTGGTCATTTTAATTTAGTGAAGGTAATTGTCCTCCAGCAAAGCCATTGCAAGTAGGAAAAGTCAGTGCTTAAGAGAGAAGAATGCAGAAGAAAGTGCACCAGTGCTGTAATGTACCCTGTGATGTTTCAGGAGTGTGCTAATGTGTGAGTTTGAAGCTGTGTGTTCTGTTCATCTAGGTCTTTGGGCAGATACTTCTGGATTCCTCTCACTTCCACCAAAGACCACAGTGCTTATCCTTTATTTTTATCCTGTAGAATCACCTCTAACCAAAGTAGACCTTACCTTATTTATCTGCTTTTGTTTTCTTTAAGTCAGAGGTATTATGTGGGACTAATGTCCTGTGTGTGGAAAATACAACAGGGAATACACTTCTCTCTATCACTTCTCTGCTGGATATACTCAGCAGACTATGACATATGAATGTAGACTTCTTGCATAGTTCCTAGCAAGGCAGGGCCCCACTGACGTCATACATGGCTGGTCTTTGTCACAAAATGATGCCAAAAATGACCTTGTACACCTAAAGGTTATCTTTCGTGAACACAATTGACATGCAAAAATGCAGTATGGGTTATTCAGTGCCCAGATGGGGAATCTTCTTTTCTTGTGGTGCCTTTCCCAAGGGGTGATTAGACTTTAAGTAGTCATGTCCTTCCAAGCAAAGAGAGGCATAGATTTTCAATACAACTTTAAAATAACAAGCTGCATGTGTTTGTGGGAACAGGTATTCACTGTTCCTTGAGCAGGATTGTAATTCTTCTGTAGAGCATGAGAGCCATGATTAGGAAGCCAGGATTGCTCTGCTCACAGGAATCCTGCCATTGTCTTTGATTGCATGGTATTAGCTGTAAATTATACCCTTTTGGAGACTGCATGTAAAAATAAAATAAAAAAAAATGTCAAAAGACAGAGAAAATATTGATTCCAGAGGCAGCAGAAACTATGGCTTGGTTAAATTAGAACCTTAAAAAAATAATAACAAATGAGCATTTGTGAGGGTGAAATAGGGACTAGGAGAAGAAGGGCTGTGATTCTCCTCTCAGACTATGCAGATTTCTAGTAGAGATGTCACTGGTTTAAGAGTCTGGCTCAAGGTATTAAAGAGGAGGTACAGGGCGTGGATAACAGGGTTGTTACCAAGGTGAACTGGAAATCTCTTTATTCAAAAGCACAAATATATAAATAAAAACGGAAGAAGCTACAACCTGAGACTGCTGTTAAGACCTGTCAGATTTCTTAAGCCATTTCTAGCTATTAGTGACACAAGTTTCCATGTCGGCTTGTTTTCAGTCGGCTGTCTGTTTTTCTGTGCTGGTGACAGATACCTTTGTAACCAGTCAGCCTACCATTTAACTGGCAAACTGGAAATGCAACTGGTCTTTGTCTCACTGCAGTCCCTGGAGGCCTCCCTGCAGAAGTTTTGGAGGTGCAAAATGGTGGTAGAATTATAATCACTAAAACTCTTCAAGCTTGAGGCTGATGAAAGCTGAATATAGATAGCCTGGAGAGATAATGGGCTTGCAGAAAAAGCAAAGCATAGAACAGATGGGTTTTTTCATAGATTTTAAAGCCAGAAGTGTCTATTAGGTCATTGTGTCTGACTTGTGGCATGGCATAGGCCAGAGAATTTCACCCAGAAGTTCCTGTTTGAAGCCCATAACTTCTGGCTGAGCTAAAGCGTGTATCTTCAGTGCACACATGCTGTGGATGCAATTCAGACATAACATTTCTATGAATCTATTTATCTTTACCAGTTAGGGGATACATGCCTGACTGTCCCAGCCTTGTCTGTTAAAAAGTCTAAATGAAGGTCACTGGACAAAGACTGAAACAAAGAAAAACAGCTTAGCAAAGCTTTGAACAAATATCCAGGACAATGACTGCATTTTAATACCTGTTGGTGAACTGTTTCAAGCCTTGCACAGTGCACTGAAGGAACACGGTATTCATTCTGTAGGGTTTTGCTCCTCCATCCTTCTTGGAGTCTGATTTTATTGGAAGCTTGTCGCACAAACATGACAAAAGCTCCCAGCTTCCACCACACTTTGCTGTTCTTAAGAGTTCAGCTCTTATCTCCTCATAGCCCTAGATCTGTGACCAAACAACACTTTTCACTCTTATGAAGTTGTTTGGAAGCTCTTTTCCATCCATAAAAACTTCCTTTGACTCTGTAGAAGTGGAGTTCCAGCAGGAGACTGTTCCTTTCTTCTGGGCAGCATCTGCCACCACTTCAGCAGCACTTGCATCCTCTTGCCTCAAGAATGATGAGTAAATCTGTATGTCTCCCACTGTCTTTTATGCCCCAAGCACATATTAGTTCCACAAAGATTATTTTGTTTTTACCTGTCTGAGTCTGTCCAATACAAAGTCCAGATTAGACATCCTATTGTCCTGAACTTTTCTGATCCAAACCTTAGCTGACTGATAGTTGTTGATATTTCAGGAAAAAGAGATCATTTGGGGGAAAAATACAGTGGATTCTGGGGTAGTAAGCAAAGGATTTTAAGATTTATATGACATATTGCTTATGATTCAATGGAATAGATTTTATGACCTAGATTTTGGTTTTGGTTTTGTTTTCTGGGTGAACATAGGACAGAGGCCTTTACAGACTTTCTGTCTGTCAGTGATGTTCTCCCCTTTTCCAGAGCCTACCTCACTGGAAATCATTATGTATCCATAGAAGGCAAACTGAGACTTCCTTTTGCACTTTATCCTAGTACTCCTTGAACAGAAAGAGGATCTCCTCCTGTAGAGGAGAGGGAACAATGTTGTGGGATTAGCTACTGCTTCTCTGATCCAGAGGACAAACCAGGCTGTTATTTTACTCCTTGTTACAGGAATAGGAAACGTTATTCATGCGACAGTTTAGCCAAATCACCTCACTATCAGCAGTTATCTATTGTTTGATTCTGTTAATAGATACTCTCATAGAAAGGTTATGATAAAAGAGTTGGGAGGGAAGGAAAGGAATTAGAGTGTATGATGAGAATGAAAGAGGCAGAAGTAACCTGAGCATGACACGTTCTTATGAAGCCTGTCTTTTATTTCCTGTTTAGAGAAAACAGTTCTCAGTTTATGGCTTTTGTTCAATCAGAGAGAAAATGAGCTATAAAAGCAGAGATAGGAAGGAGTTAACCAATTTCCAATTCAGTGTGTTACAATTTGCTTCAGTAATAATAATAAAAAAAGAACAATACTGGGAAACATAATTTTTAAAATGAAGACTACTAAATCAATAGGCACTACATGACTAATCATTTTCTGTTTTCTTGGTGGAGGAAGGTAGAGCTGTGATCAGAAATCAAAAGGAGAAGGCTCTAGCTTCTCTGCAATTCTGACAAATTGTGCTTTACTGTAATCCACAAGAAAGGAGATTTTCTCATGAGCGTAAACTAATGCTGGTAAATGGCATTAGAACCACTGCCCACTAGCATCATCTCATTTTGTGGAAAGATAATGAAATCCATTTGATGCTAGAGGAGTTAACTCCCAAAATACCCACATTTGTTGGTAACGGAGTCTTTCAGCCTGAGACACAGAGGTCAGGGGTGATTTCATCACTTATACACTCTTCAGTTGTGGTGGGACTTCACATAACAGCTACTTAAGCGTGTGTTTGACTTGGAGTATGTGAGTCTTGCTGTCAGCTTCAGTGAGGCTACAGACTCTGTAAGAAAGGCAGGTGTTTCTATGCTTCTTGAACCTGCCACTCCAGTAGTAATTTATAAAGTCCTATTTGTACAAATAGATCTCAAAGTAGTGAACAAAGGTGAGCAAATACTCTTTCTGTCGACACTGAGTATCCCAGAAGCACACAGCATCAGTAGAAGCCTGGGAGGAGACGCTCAAGAGATTTCAGTGTGCATTGCAGTTGCTCAAGTTACTTTGAAAATTTCAATCCAGATTTCATACCATCTACCCTGAGCCTCAATAGCCCTCTGGCACTTAACCACCCCTTTGCTCTTCATGGGTTTGATAGTAGATGTCTTTGATACTGTAGCTTCTTAGAAGTAAATGAAAGTCTGCTGGCTGATGGTTGTAGCATTTTTCAGTACAGTTATCTTGCACCCTAAAGGACTCAGCATTGCTGTCATAGTTGAATACATCCCAATGCAAAGTAGACTGCAATAGTTATTTAAGATGACGAAGTAATAAGCTTAATTTTGGTTTTTTTAGTTCAACAGGTTTAACGTGGCATCCTGCGCACTCACACAGGCCGTTTGATGTACTGAAACATACTGCACAGGTAGGTGAGGACATTATGCAGAACTGGCTCATTGGGTCATATTGGGAACTGCGGAAGCAAAGGACATCCATGTCAGGGAAGTTGTCACCTAATTGAACTGTCCACAGCGCTCAGGATTTTCTACTCCAACTCTGTTCAATGTTGGAAAAGGTAAATTGTATTCACCTCTAGAATCACTATATGCCAGGCTGTGCAATACACAATCCCCTCTTCTTTACCAGTACAGATTTTTGGAGATGCATATTTTTGGAGAAACATATCGCTGAAAAGCTACAGGTTAGTCACGTTATGGAGCAACGTGGTTCCACAAATGAGGACATGGTGAAGCGTGGTTTGTGGGACAGGTACAAGTGACTCCCAGAATGTGGCATTCTGCTACAAGAACTGCCTAGGCCACTTTTTCTGCCATGGCCTCTGTGAGACAGGGAAGCTGCTCTCAGTCAGTCATGGGCGGATGACAGCAAACTGAGTAGTACTAAGCATATGAGTTTTGTCATCGAGCAGCTCAAAGCCCACTATTGCATCTGAACAGTGGTGTAGCAATTGACATAAACAAAAGGAATTTTGATTTATCAGAAAGCCCTGGGGTGCATTTTCTAGCCCAAACTCAAATGCCAGCTGAAAGTTAGTGGGCTGTAGGCAAGAAAAACCTAAACTTTGGTTTAGCAAAATTCATTTTGCAATGGAGCTTGTGTTTTGAAGGTGCCTGCTTTAGTGTACAACTGTTTGTGGGAGATTAGTACTTATTAACTAATAAACTTTGATTATGTTTACTCCCACAACTGATGTACTCAGGTGTTTGTCACATAGAATTAGAAATAAGCTTCAGTGACACAGCTTGTTCTTGGTTCAGTCTGCAGAGTTTTGTAATTTCTTGGCAACTAAGTGATGGATTACTATTTTTTGTAAAAATCTCTTCTTTCCTGAGAGGTCTTTCATGCAAGGACTCTGGGGTAATTAGAAAAATAATAACCTTGCAATACCCTCTTGACCTGTTTTTAATGAAGTGAAGTGTGGGGAGGGTAGGTGCTTTGTCCATAGCCAAATAGTGAGTAAGTGGCAGAACTGAAAATAGAACCCAGGAGTCTCTTTGCCTCCAAGAGGCACTTCCACTGGGTTATCAGATGTTTAAAGACTATCTGTCTCTTTTTTTTTTTGTACAGGACTGAAAAAATAAAATGTACAGGGAAATCTTTCATTGGCAGAATTAATTAGCAGACATGCTGGGTCCTCAAGTCAGTTTTCTGCAACTCAACCATCGTTTATTGAGAATATCAGTCATTTGTGAATGTTACCTTTTAAAAAGCCTGGTGAAGTATCACCTCCTTTTTGAAAACAGGGAAATAAAAGCACAGAGTAAATGAAGTTACTTGCCCAGATTCACAGAGGGAACCTTGGACACACCTGTGGATTTTATTGGCAGCTTTCTTTTTTCCTCAGAAAAGTCACTTCTCTGTTAGACTCCATTGTTTCCAGAGTTAAGAATATGCATCCCTGGTAGGGCATTAAAACCCAAATGGAGTTTCTGGACACATGAATGAGAAGTTTCCAGGATCTCAACCTAGAGTGAAAAAAAAAAAAAACCAAAAAAGAAGTTTCTAAAACAATAGTGCAAATTTAACAAATGCCACAAGCTGCCAGTCTGACAGTAATCTTTTTGAAAAGCTGACATTACCTCTTCAAAACTCAGTAGGGGCTTTTTGCAGTGCCACTGCAGTCCTTGAAAAGTCGAAACTCTGCTGTCTACATACCTGTACATTAGAATATATTAGGGAGAGGTAATAAGTAATAGAAAATGTTATACCAACACACCTAAGTTTCTAGAGAAGCTTGCAAGATGCTTCTAGAGAAGATTGTAATGTTTGCCCTTGTAGAAGCACAAAAAGTTCTGTGTAACAAGATTTGTAACCATTCAATTGCCTTTGGTTTAGCTGCAGGGGTTTGCCTTTAAACAGGGAGTGGGGGGGAGTCTGTAGCTCTTGAAGGACAGCATTCCTTACCCTTCATTTCTAAATCCTCTGAACATCTGATTTTTTATTTTCTGGGCTATAACTATAAGCTGCCTGAATTGCTGGTTTTCAATCCAATTTCCACTAGTCCTGACACAAAATCTGATAGACAAAATACCCTTTCCTTAAGTCCGTTGGCACCAGGTGGAAAGCAGTGAAGACTGAAGTCCTGCCTGTACGCTTTGAGCTGGCATTTCTTGGGTAATGTGACTGCAAGCTTTCTGAACTTCACTGCACCGTATTGTCTCACTGTCCTAGAGGAGTCACCTTTAGGGCTCACTCTTGGTTGTCTATTTGTAGTGACATTCCCTGGCCAGGTGGTCATCTGAGGAGAACAAAAGTAGAACCTCCAATTTAAAAACACAAGACTTCATTTGAACCAAAGACCAAATAATTTACTAATGGACTCATTTTCCTGTACAGAACCTGATTTCACTGTCTTTCACAGAACATTTAATGTGATTTTAAGGGAAATATCTGTCTGTTAGTAACTGGAGTGATACTGTCTACTCTTTCCATATATGCTGTGGAATCATAAGCTAGGTATCAATATTTGCAGAGTCATGCTGGTATATGTTTATTTTCTACCAATCAGTGCAAGACTCTTCATCCCAGTCTTGTTTCATCAATCTCTAACTGGGTCAATGCGGGTAACCTTGCTGCTTTTCCGGAGGGAACACAAAAGTCTTCACAGACAGCTCAGATCCTGTCTGTTGAGTGTAAATGAGAATGTCTACCTCTACATTTGTGAGCAAAATAGTATTCAAGATGTTGGAGAGTTGTGTTATGTGACTGAGCAATGAAGTGAGGGGACTGCTATATACCTCTATGTATTTAGATCCTTGTGGCTGAAACAAGGAGTAGCAGAACTGCTCTAGGCAGAGCAAATATGCTTTCATATGTCACCATCATGATGTGCAGCAGCTCCTAAGCATATCAGTGCATCTGTCCATTGCAGGCACGTGCAGACATGTGCACAGCCACACAGCCATACACAAACATCATGACACAGCAAATACCATCTGCAAAAAGAGCTAAAAAAGGGCTGATAGGATGATAACAGTATCCAAACTTCCTGCCGGGATGCGCCGTGGGTGGCAGATAAATCTACTTCTTCCCTCTGGGAGCAGCTGCCTGCTGGAGAGAACTAGGCAGTGTATTAGCATTGCATCGCAGTGTATGAGCAGAAGGGTTCTGGCCAATGACATTTCTTCATAAACTGATCAGAGTGATGAAACAGCCATTGCAGTGCTGGAAGCAGAGGACTTGCTGAACAGTTTCCTCATTCATGGAGATTTGGTAGAACAGGAATCAGTTCAGAGATAGTCTTTAGCTGTGGGAAGAAAAAGGACAGGGAGCTGTGTGCTAGTTGGTTTGTGAGAAACATTAACTGTTCACAGGAAAAGGAATGTTTTCAGGAAAACAATTCTCCATAATTTTATTTTACTTTGTTGTAGCTTCTGTGAAGATGGGAAGAACCATTCCACCACTCACTTGCGGAGATGTTTCCAAGCCTGTGCTTGTTACGCAGAAGTCAATAGTGTACCTAGGGTATACTTAGACTATAGCTGGCAGTTACTTGGACTATGTACCCAGTCAAACCTTCTTCCCCTCTCTTCACCACTGTTGTACCCCTGCTGTTTCCGCTTCAGAGACCTTTTTTCTGCTTTTCCATGATTCAAGCCATCGAAGTCCTTTACCATGGTGACTGAGCAGCAGGTCTTGCTAGCACATCTTGACATGTTGCCTATTACCCAGCTGCACTTGATGGTCTACTATATGACATAATAAACTTTGGAGTACAGAAAATCCTCAGGCATTCGCTCTGCTCATAAAAGTCCTAACCTATATGGGAAAAGTCTAATAATATTTTGAAAGGTTGGAGAACTGAGTTTCTATCATAGGCCTCACTCTGCTCCAGTTCTAGAATTCATGCCATCAGAGTCCAGCATTTTGCAGTGACCTTGTATGGTTGAAAGTATCAATCAGTCAATGCTGGCTTTGGGTAAGGCGGAGTCAAACTCTGACGATTGCTCTCACAATGAGTTTCTCTCAGTAGAGTGGGTCAAGAGCACCTTGTGAGAAGTTTTCCCAGGCAAAATGACATAAAAAAAGAAAAGCCTTCTACAAAACAACAGTCCATCAAGGTTTCTTTAGTTTCCTGTTTCTTAGGAATATTTCCATGTCATTTCAGTTAACTTTTTAAACGGTAAAATATTTATGAAAAAAAGTATTCCATGCACTATGAATATGTTTTAGTAAACAAAATATTTGATAATGTTATGTATCAGTTTTTATTTACTGAATATATATTATTCAGCAAATAAACTTCAATGTATTTTCAAGACAAAAAATGGTAGGAAACTATTGACAAAAATGTCATGGGCACACTCCTGACAAAGAAGAAATGGGTTTACTTCGAACCTTCTGAGAAGCAAAAAGAGTTGCAATGTCACTCAAAATGGGCTTATGTGCCCAAAAGCTTTTTTTCCCCCCACAGCTGTACTGATTGGTCTTGTGAAAGATGTTAGCCTTACTGACATCCTTAGAAATTCACAGCACAACAACTTTGCTGTAACAATCTTCTCTCCAAATTTGAAACAGCATCATCTGAGTGTACTTGGCTGGAGCCTCTGTACCATATCCTCAGGGTGGCTGCTGGAGATTTGGAACCTGGCCCTGCTTGTGCCATAGCACTCAAGCAGCACAGGGTCAGCTCTCCCCATGCACTGTGGATTCACAGCTCTCTCTCAGTCCTTTCCAGGGCTTCCTCACATGTGCTGTTACCGTAATGCTTATGCTATGGGGACAGGACCAGATATCCTCTGTGAGAACATAAGAAACAGATAGGATGACTTTTCTGGGAAGAGTCTTTCCTCCTCCTGCTTTTCTCTCCTTCTGTATGTGCTATGGCTGAAAATTCTCAGTCTTGAGACAGACATTTATTTGGATAAATGCTACATCTGGTGTAAGACAAGTTGCTACTGTTCTGCTCTAGGAATGCCCTGTGTGTGAGGACTTGATGTCTTCCTTATGGTGTGGTGGGCCTTTTAATGATGTTAACATTTCTTATGACCCTTAGAGTAAAACTTGGTTGATAACCAGATTTTATACAGAGAGATGCTAATTCCTGTTTAATTTTCTCCCTTTTATTACTAATCATATCACTGCAAAACATAGTTTACAGCAATATAAATAGGATCCATTGCTGGAGGGAATTGTGCAGCTTCTGTCAATTTTTCAGCACCCAAATGTGAAACAGAAGCAATTAAACTCTGAGGGGAAAAAAGTAACAGTGTGGAACACATCAGAAATCGGGTCATGAATTCACACAGATGGGAAAGCCAGGAAGCAGTGGGAAAGCAGGATTTTGATTGACTCACCGTCAACAGTAAATGAGCCATTGGCAGTTTACTGTCAATTTTTTGCCTTTTAATCTGCAAGTTCCAGAGGTGATGGCACTCTCCTCAACCCACTGCTTGGGGATGGGAGGGGAGAGGAAACTGGGACAGAGAAAGCAATGGCAGGAGTTTAGGTGAGGACAGGGGATGGGTCAGCATTCTCACAGAGTGAGGAAGGCAGTGTTTTCATTCTCTAAATCTAATGTGTGGAACTAAAATTAAACAATATCCAGGCAATAGTCATGGATGTTAAAAATGAGCCACCCAAAAGGCATCGTGAGGTCTCTGCAGATTAAATAGTAATAATAGTGTTGTGGTAGTAATTAGAGACAATGACCAGACACAAACCATGTTGTGGGAATTGCTACACAAATATAGTTAAGGATAGCTCTTGCTCCAAAACAGTATAAAACAGAGGAGAGAGAGGAAGGAACAGAAGCCTCTCACCTGAGAACAGAGGCAATGGGACCCTAACAGGGCTTCAGCATTATTTAGAACATGCATTGTGCAGACAGGGATTGCTCTTTGCTTTTATAGAACATCTGCTGAACAGGCTGAGAGGAAAAAGAGATGTTTCATTCCAATCACTCCATGCCTGTGCTATTCCATTTTTCTCCAGTGGAAATCCAAGACCCAGACACAAGACTGTGGGGCACACCAGAATACCTCACAGGCTACCAGAAAAGTTTTTTGCCCTTGTTAGCTGGACGTGCCCATGACCTGAACTAAGCTCAGTGGGGTTTATGGGATTTTCATTCCACCCAAGAATACACAAGACCTTGAAACCCATCAGGGATTTAGCATGCAGAAGCTCAGTATATATTTTCTTTTCAAGCAGCACCACAGCACTTCTGAGAATGAAACAATCAGTTATAAAAGTAACCTTGCAGCAAAGCTTCAAGGGGGAGTTATATATGCTGGCAAATTTTTCACTGTTTATTCATTCTAGACATACTTATAGACTAATTCTCCTCTTACTCTGATTTTATATCAATTATTCGCCATTGATTGAGTGGAGTTAATTTAAATTTACAGCAGTGTAAGTGAGGAAAAGCGGCTCAGTAATCAGTAGCAAGTTGATTCTGCCACCTTTACTCACCATGAATAGTACCTTACTCATTGAATAATCCTATAAATTCCTCTTGGGGTTTCTCACAAAACAGGATGGTATGTGATCTGAGTAAGGATGGCAAATACTTTTCATACTTTTCACATCAATTACTCCACCGGAATGGACTACGTGATACAGCACCAGATTCTATGTGAACATCCAAGATTTCTATTGAAAAATGACCTGGTATTGTGTGGTCTGTAAAAAAGCAGTAAGGCTGTACCGTGATGTATACCCTTGAGTCATAATTGACACAAAGAATTTCAGCTTAATCCAAGAGTTTCAGTTTAGCTGTCCATTCTTAACAAATTTCTAATGTTTATCTTATAATGACATTTCCCACCTACCGTGTTGTTTGGAGTTTGGGAGAGGTGTGATGTAAGAAAATGATGTAAGAGTGAAAATGTTGTACCTGCACTGTTGGGACAGACACCACTGGAAAACTCTTTCCATGACAGACAATTACCTATTCAAATTGCCTGTTTTCTTGTGCTTCTGAAGGGACTTCTTGATTTCCATAACTGGTAGATAACGAGTATGAAATGGTACTAAAGCAGGGCAATAACTTAGTAATGTTTTTCACTAAGAAACCAAGTTTCCTATGGCGATCCTTGTTCAGCCTATGCACATGCCAAAGAGATTTCCTAGATATGGACTAGCCTTGATAGACGCAGACCATTGACATTCTGACCTGTGGCAAAACAACGGAGATTAAACTTGGTGAGTACAGAATGTGACTTTATTTAAAATATTTCTAATTTTTTTTAAGTCCAAAACAGTAATTTATAACACAGCCAGGATCTGTCAGTGGTGGTTCTGCTCTGTATTCCCATCTTAGCACAGCTGTTAAATGAAAGCTTGGAAATTTAAATAATAACAATAAGAATGTTTAAATGGTATGTTTTAGTTTTTGTTTTCCTTACCAAAAACAATAGAATCTTGTTATCACTCAGAAGGCATAGATAACGTTTTAAAATAATTAACTGTATTTATTAAGCTTTTGAGAATGGTTTATCTTGGAAACAAGCACTTAGTAAGCAAAAATTACATGAAATTATTAAGCAAACAAAATAGAGGCTTAGAATGAAACCCCTTCTACAGGGTCATCTGTTGTGATCTATACTGGGAAGCAGGATCTGTGCCTCTGCAGAGGGATGTATATTCTCACTGACGAGCCAACCATTTTGCCAGTAGACAGGCCTGTGCTTAAGATTTACACTTTTCTCTCTTCTTTTTTTGCCAATTAAAAGGGACAGGAGAGGAACAAAGAGTAGGAACCAGCAGAGTAGATATGAAGGACATTTCTTTCATCTTAACGAGCAAGACAGACTGCACAAAAAGGCTGCAACACACTGTGGATATGTGTCTATGCACTTAGTTATATTTTTGTAGTATGCAAGAAGCAAGCTCACACTCATACCTGCTTTACTAGTTTTGCTGGAATGATTTGGGTGAATGACAAGGACAGAGAGAGGGAGTCTCCTATTGTGCACATGGAAGGAGGAGTGGATGCATGTCAGGCAGAAAGCACCCCTGGCCCAGTCCTTGTGGGCAGAAAACAGCTGAGGCTGCCTGACAGGATTTCACAGCCTCCTTCTATATCTGGATATTGTGTGACAAACCAAAATTGCTTGTGTCTACCTGACTGCTTGTGTTTCCACTTGATGGGTTTTATATTTACATGTCTCCAATGGAGAAATGTGCAAGTATGGAAGTGCTGAAATTTTCCAGATATCTGAGTCACCTGTGATTTGTTTTGTTTGTTTTTAAAAATGTTTGTGATTTGTTTTACGACAGCAAAAATCCATTTTTTTTCACCCAGTGAAAGTCTCTTGGCAAATAAGTGAGGTACAAGAATGTTTCAATGGCTGAGATGGCTGCATATCGATGAAACCTCTGGAGCCTCATTAGTCTCAGTGGTGGTACTGATAACCACAAATACTGGCAAGGAGATGCAAACAACAACCTACCTGCATTTAAGGTAATAACTATTAAAAAAAATAAAAGAGAGTTCTGTTCTAGTTGTGGGCAATAGTAGGAACTGTACTCATTGGCCAGTGAGCTGCTGTGCTGTGGTCTCATCCAGTGTACATACAGAAAGGATGCAAAGTCAGTGAATTACATGATAACAGCAACCGGAATGACTTTTTTTTTTCATGTAGCTGCATTATTGCATTCTGTTTTAGTTGTGAATTAAGTAGATTGGCTGAAGCAAGATATAAAAGCAGCATTATAAATTATGTAGGGGAAAGCAGTTTGGTGGAGATGAAGTAACTTCACCATGCAAACAAAAGCTGTGCTTTGTCTTCATTGTCCTGTGTGCAAAAATGAAGCAAGGGAAAACCAAGGAATATAATTTACTTGTATGTTCAAAAAATTAAGGTGTAGAAGATGGAAAGTGCAACACAATATGTGTTATTAATTTTCAATATTAAAAGGTTTCCAGAAGGAGGGAACAGCCAGGCTGTGTAATGGAAGAAACGTTATTCTGTGTTTCTTAGTGAGCTGCAAGCCAGGTGATCAATAGAGAGTCCAAATTTGCAGCAAGTGATTCAGAGTTGAGAAGACCACAGATGATGAAGAGGAAAGTTAAAGCTATGTAACCGAACAAATAAATAAGCAGACTAACAATAGCTGAAATTTACTAGAAGACAGGTTTCAGAGTAGTGAATAATTAAAGCCACTGCCACATATTACTGTTTACAATCCTACATGTAACACAAATAACCTGTAAACCTGGATCATTACAAATTCAAGTTCCATTGAGTTAAGTACTGTGTTGTATATAACAAATACGTGAGAGGTATAAACCTATATGCTTCAAAACATGAAGCATGCCTAATGGTTCGAGATCAAGAGGAGCTAGTAGATTTATTTTGTACATGTTTTGCCATAAATGACTATTATAAGCAGAGGCCATCTTCCTTTGAGCAAACGACCCATTTTGGTATCCTGCTCAGTGCATACATTTATAGAATCATAGAAAGGAGGGGTTGGAAGGGACCTTTAGAGATCATCTAGTCCAACCCCCCTGCAGAAGCAGGTTCACCTAGATCAGGTCGCATAGGAACATGTCCAGGTGGGTCTTGAAGGCCTCCAAGGAAGGAGACTCCACAACCCCTCTGGGTAGCCTGTTCCACTGCTCCGTCACCAGTTATTATCCAGTTATATCATCCACCCTGGTTTCCAGGGCATAAGAAAAGTAACTTCTGTATAGCTGCAAAAGAGACACTTGATTTCTTCATTCAGTTCTCTGTCCATTTGATTCTGCTTCATTTTTAGGACAATTTTCTTGTTCTTCCGATTCAGCACTTGAGTCCGATTCAGAGGCCTCCCGGATCATTTTGTTCAGAATGCTTCAATTCCTCACAGTTTTAAAGTCAGCATTTTATGTCTTCCTTTTCTTGACAGAAAACAGTCACTTCAGAGCTGATTAACATTCTTTCACAGGAATGTTTTCCCATCAGACAATGTAGTTGCACCTAAATTGAAATTTGCAATGGAAAAATGTCAGTTCTGACAAAAAAAAAAAGGAAAGGTTTTCCAGCTGGGAGATACACAACAAAATATTTTGTTTGGGGTTGACATTTCAACATAAAGTGACTTTTTTTTTTTGGTTTGTTTCAAAATGTTGATTCCAAATAAAAAATGCCATATCAGAGTGACACGTTGGATCATTCTGTTTTGATAGAAAATGTCTAGATCTTAACATTTATACTTTTCCCCAGATTTTTTTCTTTCTGTTCAAGTTTGAAAAGAGGAATTATTTTGAAATTCCCCATGAGAGGAAAATTCCATTTCCTCCTTTGCCCTCAGATTAGGAGGAGAGACTGTGCTGGAACTGAAGTAGCAGGTAGGAGAGTCAGGCAGTCTCAATTTTGCATCCTATTTTGTATGTCATAGCTTAGCTGCCTACATTTGTCCAAACTGCTTCACTTCTGAAGACCCTCAATTAGTGGGATGAATTGTGGGGTTTTTTTGGTTAAAATAATAGAGAATGCTTCTGTACATCCTCAGCAATGATTTGGAAAATCCTCAAATCCAGTCTGTAAATGAGGAATAACAGTACTTGCCTGTCTCACATGAGATGGCTGAGTCCTAGGTAATTGGCGCTTATGCAGTTCTCTCAGATTCTTGAAAAGTGCTGTAGAAATCTGAAATCGTGTTTACTGGAATGAGTTATCCAGGTGACTTAGATACAAGTGCTGAGCAAATCCAGCTGTTACTTTTAACAAGTATGAATTATTTGAACAGTACCTCTAATCCTCTCTGACAGGTTCTGAACTCCCTTCTTTGGATTCTTTTCCTCACTCTGCATTTTTACGCATAAATGTAAGGCAGCACTTTTCATTAAGCTAAACAGTAATACTAATTGCAAAGATAGGTTCTGCTGTTGATGATGCACAAAGATGCACAAGGCACTTCCATACTCTGTTTCACTTCCAGAAAGATATTCCTGCCTTGGTCCTTTCCCTTTGTTCTTTCTGTGTTTGACATCATCTCTAACTCACGCACATAGACATGGAGTTTTAGAAGTTGGAGGATCAGGAGGATAGAAAAGGCTGCAGACCAAGGTGGATAAAGCAGAAACTTTCATCCACAGCTCCTTTAGCCAAGGTTCTGTCTTTTTTCTGCCTAATATTTGGCATTCAGACAGTTGAAATTATTCTCCACAGAAAGTTAAAATGTAGACCCTATCAGCTCAGGATAGAGAAGATGGGTCTCTGTTGCATTGTGCTTTAGGCTCTTGTTCTCTCTGGTTCAAAGCTCTTCATGCCAGTAACTTGCACTGACACCAAGCCAGTTCTTGAGACTCCAGTGACAAGAGTGCTGTTGTCTTCACCCCGCGCTTGCACACAAATGAAAGTGTGAACACCACTCTTAGCAAATTCAGGAGGATTTGGATGAAGTCTTTTGTTTTCAGTTCTCTTTTTGGGTTTTTTCCATTTTGTCTCACCTCTTCCATCTCCCTCACCATCTCTCCCCCATTTCCCTTTCTGAATTTTCATCTGGATTTCATCATACATGGAGCAAGCATGCTCTGTTATGCAGCACCTGCCATTTCACCATATCACCAAATATCACCCTCTTAACACATATCTACATCTCCCAATTGAAAATGAACCTCTTGTCTTTCCTATCCCCACCTCTCTTAGGTTGTTGTTTGTCAGGTAAACTTCTGTCTGTGTGCTGTTTAATCTATTTATTGCTGTCTGATCTTCACCAGCTGCATCCTTATTCTCCATATTCTCCTGAGACTTTGTGCTTATTTACTGCCAGGGCCAGAAGGACAGCAGCATGTTTTTTTCTTACACCTTGGGCTGTAGCAACTGTTGGAAAACATCATGTAAGAGCAGTTGTGCCAGCATACTCATGATTATGTAGACAAAGGTCTTTTTACAAAATTGAAATGAATATGAAAGAAGGCACAACTCTTTTTGTTTATTTGTTTTGTTTCATTGTGTTTTCTTTCTTACTAGTGCAATGGCTTTCACAAATATGCTTAAAGTAGTGTGTAAAAATCACACTACTTACTGACTGATATTATCTAACACATTTCTGGCATAGAAACGAGCAATATCTGGTTTCAGTGAGTATCTGGCAATTGCATCTCCAGTAGGGATGCTATGTGAGTTAAGAAAGAATATGTATACAGCTTGTGTTTGTACCCTTGTTCTCAACTAACTAGTGCCTTTGCTGTTATTTGACAACGGTACCACCCTTGATGACAGTGACATTTCAGTCATGGCCATTGTTGCACTTTCAAAGTATGAGACAGGCTTACATGCACAATGTTTTTTAGCAGGGTCTGTTGCTGAAGGCATAGATCAGCTCTAACAAATCTACTTCAGGAGTCAATAATAACAGAGAGAGAAAGGGAAGGGGAAACCTCTCTTCAGGGTCTAGCTGGGAAGGGCACTGATAAAGTCCCTGATTCTCGTAGCAGGTGCCAGGCCATGACAGCAAGAGTACGAGAGTAACAGTACGAGAACAACAAAGGGAAAAAAATATGAGAATAGCAGCATGGGAACAATAGAGGGGAAAATACTGCCACTGCCACTCTGGAAAATCACTCCCTGGACAGCTTGAGTGAAGGGTTATAGAGCTGCAAATAGCAGGCCCTTGGCATTACTAAGCCTAAAACACTAATGTATTTAAGACCTTCTGTAGCACTGTGAATGCTGTGTTTTGTTTCTCCATTCTCTTGCCACCTAGTTTATAACCCATTTTTTTCCGACTTTTTGGTTGGGGAATCCCCGGGTAAGAAAAGCAAGGTGAAGTGTTCCTACAAATCTGATGTCTGGGCAGCTTCAGCTTTCCAGTAAGGGCTTCAGTTTGGTTGTATGGAAAAACAAAAGTTACCTCAGCTATAAAATGGTGCATCCCAGATTTACCCGAGTCCCATAACCAGCAGCTCTCTGCATTTCTAAAGCACCAGTGAGTGTGTCTCACTGCATTGTTAATAATCATTTCCAGGACAACAGAACCCCGTGAGCTATTAATTTCTTCATTCCATTTCAGTGGGTTAGTCCTTCTCTGTGGCTTTCAGAGGGAAAGTGTCACTATTACACTTTAGAAGACATGCAGGAGTGAAGATTTGTAGCCAGGATTTCCTAAGGGAACTAGTGGGTTAGGTTCTCAAATACCACATAATTTTGGTGGGTTAGGCATTTTTAACAACTCAAGACAGAACTGTTGAGAAACAATCGTGATATGAGCATATTTAATAGGATTCCTTCTCATTTATGTTCGTGTCTCTACCAGTCCCAAGAACTAGATTCTCTGTCCTATTTTGCTTTGTGCCCTTCAGTACACCTGTTTGCACCTACCTACTGTCTGATCACTGATCACTTCTGTGTCCTCTTGCTTGGTGTCATCTCTCCATTGACTAATTTTCTCTGGCTTTCCTCCTGCATCCTCATCTTTACTTAGGAAGGCCAGAAATGTTTACCTGCATGTGGCATCCAGGACTCTTGCACTGAGCACTTCCTTTGCACTGTAACATCTTTGTTGCCCCTTGTGCTGAGGTGAGTAAGAAAAGCAAAACCAGTAAACAGACATGGTAATTAGATCTGATGCCCAGACTCTGGAGAGGAAATTGGGAGATAAATTAAAAGTTGGTCGCACTGGAAGGTTCCCCAATGGATATTGATCAGGCTCAGGTGAACTAGAAACAGTCCAAGGAGAATTTATTCATTAGAAGCTGACAACCAATTGTTTCTTCCCCTCTCTGTTTCGCAGTTGTAGTTTTTGTTTGCCTGCTTCTCTGATAGAGGCAGCAGGTAAATTCCTTTAACTGTAGTCTTTTGTCTATGTCCAAGGGGCAGTGGAGTGGAAGCACAAAGGCTGGCAAAGCTCATTAAAGTCAGGAGCACAGAAATGGAGTGCAGGTCTTGCCATTGCTTTCCCCAGAGATGCTCAGGGTTGCTCTGTATTGCCTTCTGAGACCTTGACCTCTTGTCCATCAGATTACACGGTTGGCTGAAACCTCTGCTCTTAGATTTTTAACTCCCTGGCACAGACAGCATTCCTATGGAAAACCCACCTATCTCTGCTGAGGAGAGGAGAGAGGCAAAGGCACAGATAATCCTCAGAGGAATTTATCTGCCTTGTCAGCAGATCTAGCGGGGGCTTCAGAGGGAGAAAGGATATTTTTCCCTGACTGCAGAAGCCACCTGTGATTTTAAAGTGAGTTATTGGTTTGCCTCTCACCATTGTTTTAACAGTTTACTACTGTTAATAGATTCCAATCAAAAGGAATTAGGGACTCAATTCTGAATATCACCCCCCTCAGGGTAACACAGAAATACTGCTGCACATAGGTACGTACTCTTCTGTGAACACCTTAAAAACTGCAAAGGAAGCTTCAAATCTTAGGCAATGTCAGGTACAAAATTAGCAAACACAAGCTTGAGTCTCCTCATGGGTATACAGTAAAACCTTTAAATCTGTCTCTTCATACTGCTTCATACCCAGCCGTTCTGTCTCAGGACAGTGCACAGAATAGACTGAGCTTTATGAATAAGCAGCTAGTCAATATTTTATTTCCTTCTCATTGTTTGGCATATGGCTCCAGGCTTTATTTGCTGGACACAATTCAAACCCTACTCTGGAGAGAAAAGTATTAATTTTCTCCCAGACTTTTCTGTGGCACACATCACTATAATGCCTGGCTGTTGTACAAACACTAAGTTACTTAAGTACTACAATATCTCTGGTTGATGAGGGCGTACTATTATGTTGGGTTCTTGTTTGGGAAACTGAGGCAGAGACATTGCAGTAGAGAGCTGTGAAGCGTTTCACATTTAAACAAGAGTTCCCATCTTTCTTTGTCATAGATAGGTATGTTCAGAATGTCTGTAAATCACAGCCCAGGCCTCAAGTCGGGAATCAAATAAACAGGGCATATTCAGTTAGTGAGTGACCTTTCATGGTACTTGGTTTAAGTGTCTTGCTTAAATCAAGACGTTTGTACAAATAACATTCATATTAGCAGGCAGGAGAAAATCCATCCCTCCAGACATTCAGCTACATTAATCTTGAGACCCACCTCTTCTTCCCTCTCAGTTCCTTGCCTCATTTACTGTACCCTTTCCCATCTTAGCAATAAATAAGTAAGGGATCCTAAGACAACATCCTCTTTCAGCAGAACCTCCTGTTAAGCTGAAAAATAGGTCTGCCTTGTGCAATACGTAAGTCAGTCTTCTGTCAGGAAATGCTATGTGATAGGATAAGAAAGGACCAGATCACCAGAAGTACACTCGAAGGAACTGGATTTACTAGGTCTTCTTATTAAATTTGCACCTGCTATTTCCCATCTTCTAAATACGTGACTTGTCAGTATCAGCAATTATTTCAATGCCTTGCTTCTCTTATGTCTGTGTCTGCATGTGTTTAAAAACAAAAAGCAAATAGATACTTCAGAAATTCTGTCATGTGAGTTCAGATTCCTTCCTAGGTGATTCACCAGTAATGTGGGAACATTTATACATGCTGTATAAACCTCTAGTACTTGGGTTGTGGGAATAACTGATAGTAGAAGTACATAGTTATCTTCCGTGTAGGTCAGCATACAGAGGGGAACGAGGGAAACATTTTGCTTTACAGATGCTCACTAACAGCAGGTGATAGTGAGACTCTTGAATTCTGGATTATATTCTGGGTTTAGAAGAGAATTTGTGCTACTGGGTACAGACTTTTCTGCCTTTTCCCCCCAGAGTGATCCTAGGTGCCCTCTTCTATATGCATACTCTGTCTCTAACTTTGCTGAGCTCACACTCTTAAAGAGGTTTGAATGCAAGCCTGGACAATACAAGATTGCTATTAAAATGTCAACATTCTGCAACAGCTTTACAGCTTAACATAAGGGATATGATATTTTTTTGTGGTTTATTGATGTAGGGAAAGGTGATTTGTATAGATAGTATAATACTTACTATAATTGCTGCTCAATTTGAAGAAAAAAAAGCATAAATAAACAGCTTTCCCCTATTTCTTCTCTCATAAACTAAAATCTGCAAAACTCCAGGAAGATTTTACCTAGATTTATCTCCAATGGGTTAGTAGCCGCTAGGCCAAGATGTTTCCCTACGTGATTTATATGTCTTTTCACTGAACCTGGGAGTTAATGTTTCCCCCCTGGGTGTTGGCCATTTGTAGCACAGCTTGAAAGAATGAAATAGTGGTTTAAACTCTCCCTTCCATCTCAAAGTTGGGCTTTCAACTTCAAAAATTGATTAACTTTGGGTGAAAGGTCCTGGCTTGGAGGATTCTGGGGAATGAGGTTCTTTATTTAGTGACAGAACTTGTGCATGGTGGACGGGAATAGGAGACACTTCCAAATCACCACCTCTCCTTCCAAGGTAACTTGCTACTAAACTAGAGGTATCTGCTGTAGGGGTGAATTGGTATGTTTTAAAGGTCTGGTCAGTCTCTCTATCCTCTAGTTTCGATGGTGGCTTTCTCTGATACAGATCCTTTTCTCAGAAGAGCTAAATGGGGATTGCTGGCATATTGCACATAGACCATTCTGCTGCCATTATATTTGATAAAGTTGAGCTGAGGTCACATTGACACACAGAACCTGGATGAAATGGGTTTATACCTCCTCTCCAGCCTTTTGGCAGATCGATTCTCTTAGAAATTTGTTCCGCAGCTTGACAAAATATAAAGCTGAATGAAATGCAGGTTTGAAATACATATATTTGGTGAATTAATGAACTAGCACTGACTAAATGAAATTATTGAGAGCAATCAAAACTCAGAAGAGAAGTTTTTCCAGGTGATTATAATGAGCTTCTCTCTTCTCATGAACAGAAAGTTCTATGTGAAATCAGTGTTTCATAGCAGAAAGGTTCACTTTTAGCATCTGTAATAACAAAACACTGTATAAAAGAAGGTACACATAAGAAAATACAGAGTGTTCAGATCCATTTCACCAGTTTAAAATTTGTTGAGTTCAGATTAATATTAGAAGAACAGGATGAGACAGGGTTTTATTGATGTCCCCACACTCCCTTGGCAGTTAGAAGGGACTGCTCCTATGGGTACAATTTATCAGCAGCAATTTGTTATTCAGTGAAAAGCTTCTCATCCTGTGCACTTTGACAGCAATTAACAGTGAAAAACAGAAACCAGGTGGGAGACATGAAGCTCTAGTGTAACTGGAACTAATAACAAAGCTTCCACTGTATTCAGCAGAGACAAGGTTTCTGTCTGGAGTTCAGCTTAAGCCAATGCCTACTAGCTATTTACTGTAGTAAGGCAGTTCATCCCACTGGTGAATAGGGCCTGAGTGAATCTTAAGAATGTACTCAGTTTCAATAAGCTGGGCTCTTACTTTTGGAAATTTGGCCCCTGCTTGTGAAAAGCAGTTATCTGGAGATGTCTTTCTGATGTAAACTGTGTTTTCTCAAATTTCTTATGCAACATAGATGCTTCACCTTATAGTGAGGAAGATGTGTCATCTTCTGCAGACAATGACTAATGTTCTCCATTCTCTTGAAAAGAAGATATGGCAAAGGCACATCAGACTGATGGGCTGCTCCAAGAAACATGGTCATGAAATGATGTCAGAATTTTGATTTCACTCCTCTCCTGATCGTGGCCTCACACTTTCAGCATGTTCAGTGGAAATGTGCCTGAGAATGTGTCTGAAGTTCTGCTGTAAAGCTTGCTAAAAACAGGAATGCCAAATTAATCTCTGATGTGAGTCCTGTTTAACTTCAAAATCTTACTCTGGGGAGAGATTTGGTCCTGTGTATTGAATGTGTACTAAATAGAAAAGTGAGGTTTTCTGTTAATGCTCTCTGCTGCACTTAGGCTGGAAAAGATGAGGTAGCACTGTTTTTCAATGAAACAAGAATACATATTTATGTATCTATATCTCTACAGCTGTGTCTGTATCTACTTATTTGTGAAAATAAAATATTAGATAAGGAAAGTGGCCTTAGAGCCTGAGGTAATTAGTATGCAGGCTTTTTACTCATAAACAGCAGGCTTGTATTCAGATTCTGAAGGAGAATTATGGGCAAGGCTGGGTAGAGGTTTGCAGGACTGGAAGAACAGGAGCAGTTCTGGGTTAGGGCATTGCATGCAGGACCTTGTCAAAGCTGCTAGGAGATGGAGGCAGTGCCAGCCATGGGATAGTGCAGGCCAGGACTGTGGAGCATGGGCAGGAGTCACAGGTGCCTGCACTGAACAGATCCAGGCAAAATAACCAGATCACTTTTCTCAGAAGCAGCAAAATTAACCCAGGGAACAATTCCAAGGCTGGAATGCAAAGTGGAAACTATTTGTGAATTTTTAAAAGAATTTGTGGGGAACTGAAATGAAAGCTGACAGCTGCTTTGTCTTTGTCTGTGACTTGGGAAAACCTAAGAAGGAAGGCCACTGGGGCCAACCCAACAGTCAGTGCTACCTAGTGCAGGGTTTGCCCCATGGAATGGAAGCTGTGTAGATGCCCTCCCAGCACCTTCAGGCATCCTCTCAGAGCTGCAGTGCTTTAAGACTGCACAAGCCATCTTCTCCTCTGGGAAGACAAGAACGAAGATGGATATAGTTCTGTCTCTCTCATTTGAATTAGCGTTTTCCTACCTCAGCGGAGGCACAGTAGACAAACAAGGGATTCAATCACTCACACCAGGGCTCCTGAGGAGTGACAGCATTATGACCCTCCTGGGCTGCTCCTCTGCAAAGCCACTAAGAAAAAAGGAAGAAAGAAAGAAACATGGACAAGTTTACTCTCCTCTGTGTAGCATCTTGCAAGTCTGTATAATGACATTTACTAATGCTGCCCACATACTTCTGTCCCAAAGGAGTCTGGCATAGAGGTTAGACTTTTTAGGTCACCATCATAAAATCAAAATCCTGCTTCAAAGCTCTCCACTGACTGACTGTGATGTTGGGCAAAGAACTTCTCCCTTTTGCGCCTCATTCTGCCCCAGTGATGCCAGCTCTTCTCTGGGAAGGCTCAGATGACTGAGAGCCGTAGTATTTCTGCTGGAGAAAGGCATCTGAGGTTTGTTCAGTGACTACTCTGAGTGAACCCAAGATATCTCAGATTAAAGTAGGCTGAATTCTTACTCAGAAACCCTCTCTGCCCCTCACTGATGATCTTCCTTGTACTTCTGTGCTTCCTGGTAAAAACACAAGGTGGCACTGAGTCAGCAAGACCTTGGCTGACAGTTGCCTCTGCATTTCTTTCTATTTATATACAATTATGGCAATTTACAAAATCTCCCGTGGGTAGGCTTCAATCTCCCAGTTCTCCCATCATCTTATGAGGACAGTTCCAGTATCCATCCTGACTCATTTATTGCAGGAGTTATTGTATAGTTACTTTATGTAATGTGCTGACAATTTTATTAGGAAATGAAGTGCCAGAGTAACCTGGCAAATTGACAATCTCAAGGACTATATTCTTACATCAGAGTCTCTGTAAGAGGAAAAGGAACAGTATGACCAAATGAAAGCAAATGGGAAGCTGTCTCAAGGAATCCAGGGATCACCTGAATGATGATCTACCATCAGGCCCAGACTCTTTATCACTGATGATCTTGCTGCTAGAGAGAGAGGCCTAAATTACAAGACTTCATCTTAGCTCCCTGCAAGATAGATGTACCTTATGTGTCTCAGTCTTGATAGAGGCAAGCAATTATCAAATGAGAAATGGCAGCAGCATGATTACAGATTGTATGAAAATAGAGGCTCGCCCAATGCCTACTGACATCTTAAAACAACAGTGTCAAAGCACCAGCTACATAGCACCCTTTTCCTCTTTGCTGTCCAGCTGAAGCTACATGACAGGTAACAGTTAAAACTGAGATTTGCCTTGCTCTAGAACCTGGGCCTGTTAAGCAGAGGTGATTATACTGTTCACGATGTAGGAATATCTGACACTTACAGAGTAGAACTGGGCAGCACCCCTAAGGTCTTTTGCTAGACATTTTATGGTAAACCACAGTCAATATGCTTATTCCCTCAGGAATTTCCTTATGTGTGATGTGAGGATGATAAGCTCTCCTTCCCTTGGACAGTAGCGTGATGACAGAGTACTAGATGATAAAAAGTTCTAGAAACTGTGACATGCAAATAGGTGAAATATGCGAGGCCATTGTATTTGGACTGATTTGATTGAAGGGTTTGTTTGCCTGGTTGAAGGGTGATGTAATTTTGTGTGATAAAGCTTCTGCAATATGTTACAGAGAAAACATGGTCCGACACAGAAATTTCACTCCTAGACTTTTTTGACGTCACTGAGACGATAGGACTAAAGCACAGTTTGTTTTTTGACTGGAAGATGCTATGAAAGTATAAAAAAATCTTCCATTTACCTTTCACTTCCTACAGTACTGCCCAGCCAAAAATCACACTCTGTTTTCCATTATATGAAGCACAAAATAGTGTGTTATTTGTGGATCAGCTCTCCAAGGCCTCTGTTTGCAGTGGCCTTGGGTAAGCCTCTCTGGGTTCAGGGAAGTCTGTTCCCCACTTGCACCTTGACTCTGTGGAGATTGTTTCCCAGTCCTCCGCCCACAGAACAGTTCATTTAACCTTGAAGTTCTCTTATCAGCTGCATCACCCTGCTGTAGCTGCAAGACCTAAATTGTTTTCCATTGTCCGTGAGCTGAATGGGGCCGGGCCTTCAGAGAGCACAGGCTTGGAAGCACTTTAAATTAGGCAGTCAGAGATTGAAATGCTGCAGGTAACAAGGAAAAGCAAACAAGCCACATCTCCTGAGGCCCTCGGTTCCTTAAATGTCTAGTGGTTATATGGGAGCCTCAGCCCATCTTTCAGGAGAGTTGTGCATGACACCTGATTCTTAATGAAATACATATTTCTTTGCAATGTGAAGGGAGAGGAGGCTGTTAACAGTGCAGACCAGCAAGCTCCTCCTCAGTGACCTGTAATGCCCAAGTTCTCTCCTCATTGCTGTGCCATTACTCTAACATCCATTGCTTTCAAACACTTAGGCCCCAAGTGTGGAACTAAGATGTAACATGAGCACAATCCCACTGCTCCTCCAGGTACTGTGACTTTTCCCTAGTCTGAGCCTGTGTATGATCAGTGCCTCCAAGAAGAGCATGGAACCAGCCTGCTGCCTGAGCTGAGGTGAACTGAGGCACAGGAAGCAGAGGACAGACTGAATGACAAATGCATTGACCCCCAGACACAGCTGTTTTGTAGACAGAGAAGCAATGCAGAAGGGAGCAATGCAGCATGACATGTATGTACTTCATCAAGTGGTGCTAACAGTGAAATTACAGTCAGCTTGTCTCCCTGGGAGCAGCCCAGGGATCTGCTAGTGCATGTTTATAAACTGGTGCAATATACCATGCATGATTAAGGCTACACTTGTAGCATATATCTGCAATGTGAATGTCAGATGTGATTGCAGCATATGCAAACACAGGCAAGCTTGCTTGTCTACCAGAAGTACAGGATGTCGAGTAGGACAGCTGCCCAAATTTACATTTAGGACTTGTACAATGGCTGTGTACAGTCCATGCTTCACATCTTCACCTGGATTCCTACTAACCCTGTACTTTACACAAAACGAGTTGACCTTGACACTGGAAAAAGAACAAAGAGGAAGAGGTTGCAGCTTATCCTACAACTTTCTGGCCCATCGACACGTACCTGTTCCTTCAAGTGGATTTTACTCACACTCTTCACTGCAGGCTTGCATGATAATTAAGTAACTGGCATCCTCTGGGACTGCAGATTGAATGCAAAGTGAGATTATGTCTTTCATGCCTTTGATAATCTTTTTTGCATTTGTATTTCAAGTTTCCATTCATCTTGCAATTGGTTTTTGAGCACAGGTGTGTTTCTGGTGTCAGCTATCACTAAGTTTGACATGGTCCATAAGAGATCAGCATGAATTATGTGAGAAGAGTTTACCTGGCTGAAGATACCCCATTCTTGGACATTAGAAGGAACTGCCCTCCATCTTCCCATGCATTTGTTTAACATGTGAGCTGCAGACAAAACATAATTCTTTACTTAATATTGGAGAACATTAATTCCTCACAGCATAGGAGGCCCATGAAGAGACTGGTGGTAGGACTAGAGAACAGGTAATGATGTGGAGCTGATAACACCAGTCTCTCCAATGCAGGGCAAGTAGCTTAAAATGTCAGGAGCAGAGTTGGGAAGATGATAAATTTATTCATTCTGTGCCTCAACCAAAAACCACTAAAACTGAAATTCTGGATTAGTGGGAGCCAAACATTTTTCTTTAGTTCTCATTCGCCTGGGTTGGTTTTTTTACCCTTTCTTTTTTACGTCAACTCAATTTCCTAAGCAAAAAATATTTCAAAGCAATAAGGAAACGTTTTGTACAAAAAGATATAAAAATGAACTGTTTTGACATTTTGAAAACTCTCCCCTGATTTTCTGCAAATACTGCTCAGCAAGTTCAGTGCAGTCTCATCAGTAGCTTTATTCTCTTAGTCTTCTGCTAAAATACTATTTTGTGCAAATTTACTGTCTAGTGGGAAAATTAGCAACGTATCTCTTCTGGGAAGGCAGAAATTAGGGCTTTTGGCAAGGAATTTGGACACCTTGGCCCCTTCCCCTGTCTGCCAGTGGCATTTTGTGTGGGCCTAGAACCTCACTCCTCTGCTTGTTTTCTCTTTCTTGGATGGCAAGTTCTTAGTCAAGCAATGCTGCTCAGCATGTATCCATCCAGCAAAAATTAGTGTGGGGAACTGATGCTGATTGTGCTTCAGGGTGTTATTTTGATAATAATTTCTATTACAACTCCTGTTCATGCAATGAGCAGGTTGTGGCATGTGGTCCCAGGTCGAGGAAATGGATTTTATTTGACAAAATATAACGGAACTTCATCTGCATGAAATCCTAATTGCATCCTTTGGCTTTACTTTAAGCAAGCGAAGCAAATTACAACCAAAGCAAATGCTATATATAGTTAGAAATTGCAAATACCTTTCCACGTTAAGCCAAACACCGGGAATTGTTTGTTCATCTTTTATTACCGTGTCTTATATACATAAAGGATACCACGTTGGATCTTCCACCTTCAAATCCTCCCAGTGCAGCCCACCTCATCCTGCCCCTTCAGACTCTTTGAGGGCAGACGGGCAGTTTGGACTCCTGGTTTTGCATTAGCAGTAGCAATCTTTTGTGAGAATCTGTAAGCACTGCATAATGAGGGGCAACACTGTCAACCCTATTTCACACAGAGTGTCTTGATCCCAGAGGTAAGTGGTTTGTGGAAGGTCACGCTGTGAATCAGTCAGAACTAGACTCCTGGACTCAGTCTGCTGAAGCACAGCTGCCCTTCATTGACAGCAACATGAGTCAGAAAGTGCCTGTGCATATGGTTCCTAAAATAACTAGTAATCAGCAAAATTCACAGCCCTTTTACTCAGTCACTTCTCTTGAAAGACTCTTGTTAGGCCAAATTCCTTTTTTTTCTCTCCATTACACAAGTGCTGCTCCATTGAAGCTAATGGATTTGTTTGAGTATAACAGAGAACAAGATAACCATTATGGTGTTCAGGAAGCATTTTATTGGTGTAAGGATTTGGCCAATAGCAATTATTTAGTTAGACATGTTTGTATTTTGCTAACCATAAAGGAAAGCAAATCTTTTTCGTTAGATCTAATCAACACAATAAGGTAGTTTAAAGGAGAGGTGAGAGGAGAACCAATTTCAAGCTGCAAATGCAGTGCAAGAACTTTTGGATATTTCTTAATGCAGGTCCATCATGCCAAGCCACAAAACTTGAGCTAGCTCTGTGCAAGCCATCTTAAAGAGCAGATGCAGTACAGCTATGATAATTCCACTGAGACTCGTAGCCCTGCTGAGTTGCTGTCTTTGGCTCAGGCAGACCATGACCTTCCAATATTAACAGAGGTTTCTGTTCTTTGTAACACCTCAGCAAACCCAACTACTTACAATTCTGGTATTTTCATCTTTTTGCCTCCTGCTGCTCATTAATAGTAAAAAATTTAAGGAGTTTGCTGATGTTGTTTGAAAAGTAATATGAGTAGACTGACTAACTATAAGTTTATTAAAGAAGCAGTAAACCTGAATGATTTAAAAACATTTATTTTAAGGTGCATGAGAACTTTCTCCAGTTATGGAAGGAAACCAAATCAAGCACAGAAGTTGTACCACAGCATGCATAAAGCAGAAAGCACTTGGCATCAGCCAAACCTATATTGGGTTGTTCCTTTACCCTGTACAAGCTGTTGATTTGTGAAGTTGCTGCTTTGGTCTTTGTCATCCTGCCCCTGGCCTGACCTCTTGATTTAATCTGAGAGTTGTTCAGAGAACTTTCTATGTAATATTCTCAAAACACAGCAGGGGAAGTGCACCTTCTATCTAGCGTTTGTGCAGCTCTGGGTAAATTGCTCCTGCTCCAGTACTTCACCTGTGCTACCGCTTAGAGTATCACATGTGTCATCCATTAGCTTACTTGCAGTATCATGACTCTGCTGCTGTAGTTATACCAGAGATTTACAGTGCAGTGCTGACACACAGGTATGAGACACTGAAGGAGCAACTCTGGCACAAGTTGTCATGTCCTATAGTTCAGTCTCTGACCTCAGGAACAATGCTGCTTCAGGGAGGACAACTTACTGGCAGGTCCTTGACTCTGTTTTCAGAGAGATCACCATTATGACCTTTCAGAATCTTTGCTTTGACTTGTTAATAAAGTAAATAATTGTTTGCTTTTTCTTTTTTTGCTATGTTGTCAGTCTTCAACTACTTTTAGGAAAAGTGGCACAGCAAATGCTGAAGAAAAGATCATCTGTCATGTTTGCTATTAAAAATACAATCTTTCTTACTTTGATTTCTTCTTTTAAACAGCTGTTCTGGGCTAGGGACAACAGACACGCTTTTAATCTCTTTTCCAGCAAGTGGTCAGCCAGAATGCAGAGCCACCTGGTGCACGTGGCTAACCACACAGCCTTCAGGTGATGGTGTCCATCATGACACAAACTATACTTAAGTAGTATCTCAGCTGCCCCCTTCCTATAAAGGGTAGAAATTGCATAGGGAGATTTGACCCACAATTCTGCACAGTGAAGGGGACTGAGCACCATTGACAGTCTCATTTCGTTGAAGGACCTCCAGCTGAGTCCAGTGATGATCCCCAAGCGTGAAAGTGCAGTATGGATGAGAGACAGCCTGCAATGATAGATTTTGCCCTGAGCGTCCACTCATATCCCTATGAGACCAGTCTCCATCATCTTCTAGTCTAACTTTCAGGCTCCCATCTTTTCTCCTCTGCTGCTCGTCACATATGAGAGGTCCTTCCTGTAAGCATTCAGAAAGCCATGTCATTGTAATCCTTTGTTCCCCACCCTGCAAGTCTCCTGTATCTCCTGCAAGATAATTCAATGTTGACATATTTGCCTGCCTTCCTGACAAATGTTTTATCCCATCACCACATGTCATTGTCCAGCTTTTGTCTTTCATCTGTAGACTAGAAGTTTTTTGAGGCAGAGAATAGTTTCCTGCTTGGTAGGGGGCAGTGGGATCTATCGTTAATGTTACTACATACTGTATATGATATTAAAGTACACCATGCTAAATGTTTTTAGTACAATCCACCTCTTGTTCTGGTCCACCTCAGTAATAAAGCCTTACAAAATAGCAGAAGAATTGATATTTGAGTAATACAAACTGCATGTGCATCAGCCCAGGGAGTGTGGGCATTGCTAACAGGGAAAGGGTTAATCCGGTCTCTTTCTTTCCCCTTGCAGTCCCTGCCTGGTGGATGAAAATGAATCACATTTCATTCTGCTCTCAGTCAGCCGAGATTGCTCTATAATTTTGTTTTTAGTCATTCGTGACTGAGACCTTCTCTGGCAAATTTAGTCACTGAATGTTTTTGCTGTTTAGCCCCAGTCATTTGAAATCTTGGGGGAGAGTGGGTTTCATATTGCGACAGCTGAGGGATGAGCAAGGGGAAAGCTGATGGATGTTGATAGTTCGGGCTGATGATATTCAGTGTCGTTTCCATATCCCACATGGCCGGGCAGTGATACTCAATTCATTTATTCATGATCATATACAAAGGATTTTAGTCTTCAACATCATAATAGCTTGTGACCTTAAAGGGACACAGTCAAGTACTTTTTGGGCCAGAATTTAACCTACTGTAGAAATTGCTATCTGCTGAGAGTGATGTATAATAATACTGCAACCGTTGCCTTTCATCTTCCTCTCTCTACATACTACACACACATTACTACTGAAATAATTCTCATGACTATTAGAAGAGATGGAATTATAATTTTCCCTTTTAACAGAAGGAGAAACTGAGGCACAGAGAGGTTAAACCACTTGCTGCATACAGAGTCAAGGACAAAATTACATGTAGGATTGAGGTCTTCTGTTCGTGTTATGAATAGGCAAGCAATGTCTTTTACATGCTAAAGAGTTCATTTGTATCATTAATCCAGCCTTAGCTCTTCAAGGAAAGTTTTAGAATGAATTTGAGACAGGAGAAAAGGGTTTCCTAAAATGCAAAAGCTCCCTTTGTTGGCTGTGTTTTCATGGCAGTTAGCAAAGGACTATTTCCATGTTTTCTCACTGCACAAGCAGGAAACCAAATAAAACTGAGACATGAAGGAATTCCTGCTCTATTCAGAGAAAGAGGGATGGGGAGAGACTCAACTGGGATGAGCCTGGAAGGCAGAGGCATGTGCATCTACCCATGAGCTCAGATGCGCAGGACACAATGGCAATCAGTCTGATGAGAGACATTTTGTTCCTCATTTTCCAAGAGGAAGTTACAAGCGCAGCAGAGTCATGCAGACTCTCTAAATGGGGTCCCAGATCACTTGTCACGATCAGGAAATAAGTCCATAGCAGGATTGCAAAGGGCTATGGCACAGCTGAGACATCCAGTTGTGTTAGTGTGGTGAGACCCTATGGTTTCTGTGGAATGGTGCTGACTATTGACAATAGAGGCTGATGGAGAAGGCATTTCCATGAAGTTAATGGCTGGCTGGTGGAGGTTAGGGCCTGAGGCCATTATTACCATTGTAAGTTCTGGAAATACAAAAATGCAGAGAGAAAAAATAAAGAAAATTGCCTTTTTATATATCAGAGAGTTTAAAGTTGAGCTGCCTGTTGCCATGGCTACAATATTCAGTTTGCAGTCTTTAGTTATTTAAGACCAAGGGCTCGATCTTGCTGAATCAGTGAACTCAATGGAAACATGTCAGCCAGCCTCAGCGGGGAAAGAACGAAACCATGGTAGTTTGGTAGGAAAGGAGAACTCATTCCCATCCTGTTAGAGACCACATTCCCTGTGCTCAGAGAGGCTTTTGGAGGTGCAGGAGTGGCGCCTCTCTGAGGAAGCTGGAATGGATGCAGGCAGTTCCTCCTGAATTCACAGGCCGGGATGCTTTGGTGCTCAGTTCCTCACAGTTACAGCATGAGCATCTTTGAAGTAGAAATGATTGGGAGTAGGGCTGATACTCCCTGTGTGTAAACAACCAACAATTACATAAATATGTGGATTACACTAATAATATTGAAGATCAAGGTTTCTTAAAAGGAGTTGTAATTTTTCACTGGCAGTTAGGCATGTCTCAGATGTTCACCTTATTCCCAAATGAGCTTTTCATGGTTCATCTAGTAACGACATTGTGTTTATGATGAACTGAAGTTTTCCCAGTGTGGCTGTTCAAATTCCTGTTAAACTGGAATAGGATCCTTTAAAGATCCTTGTCTGCTTGCCTTCGTTTTTAAAGTCAAATGAGACCATAGTGGAGTACCAAGAAAATGCAACCAGCAGGGTTTCTTCCCCACCTTTGTTTCTCATCCAGTGGATTTCCACAGGGGACATGCTAACAAACATCATCTTGTGTTGTGAAGCACTGTCTTGCAAATAAGTGGGTCTCAACTATGTGCCTTGATGCCATTCTTCTGTCTCTCCACTTGCAGAAGGATTTCACAATCTTTAGAGAAGGGAACAAGAAAAGAAAGTACAAAATCAAGTTCTCAGGTCAGAGACACCACAGTGTGCATGTCCTCTCTAGCAGGCTGCCCTAGCCTCACAAAGTACATATTCTAAGTTTAGGTGCAATACCAAGAAACACAAATGCCTTCTAGTTGCAGAACTACCACATCAGAATTTGAGGTGAAAATGTGTGGATAAGATTCTCTGAGTTGTGTCTGTCTCCTAAAGTATATCTATCTGTCTGTGGAAACACATTATCTCACAAATGAACACCGTAGCTTAGTATTTACTACAATGCTTCCATGTCTCAAAGCTGCATTGCAATGCCCAGGATTTGTCTGTCCCTAAAATTCGTCTTGCAGGCAGATCCTAGGGATATTCAAACGCTTCCCTACATCTGTAGGCTGCCTGTTTCCCTGGTTTCCAGATATATTATACTGATTCCTTATTGCCTCAAGAGCAATAATGGTCATATGTCTGCTTTGAGACATCTGGTCTGTGTGTGCTGTGGTCGCTGGCTTTTCCTCCTCACCAGATGGGAGGTAGAGCACTCCCCAGATCAGCCTCGGAGCTTCTGCTACCCCCAAGTGAGACTAGATAAGAGTGCCCCATATTGAGACAGATACAGGAGAGTTTTATCAGGGAGGAACATGAACCAAATGAAAGCTTTGGGATTTCACTTCAAAAGGAAGATGCCATTAGCAGTCCCCTTTGTGTTTGGTTACATGGGTGGGCACACATAAATGTCCTGAGCAGGCGACAGGGAATAGATGTGGTGAGTAAACAGCACAGGGAAACTACATTATTTTGAAATGAAAGGATTCAGGAGGGAAAAAGGAGATTTCCAGAAAAGTTAAGCACACCCAGATGACCAAGGACAGGTCTTGTCTCCTTAGGAAGAGCTACACTAGTGGCATCAAAGACTCTGGAAGGTGAGGAGGGAGAGGTCTTTTCAAGAGCTAGCCACATCCTACTCATTACCACCATTGTTCCATGCTTCCTCCCAGCTCCTCTCCCAACTACAGAACCCTTACATACCTCTAGGCTCTTTCCACAGTAGAAACTGCTGCATCTCCCTCCCGTGTCTCCCCTTTGGTATAACATGAAATCCAAGTTTCCAGTTTAGAATGGAAAGGGAGACTCAGATTACAAGCAGAGCACCAAACACCATGAGGAAGAACAGGGAGTTGTTTGACTTTCTTCCTTCTCCCATAAAGTTACTTTCCAGGCTGTGTTAGCAGCATTTCCCAGCATTTCTGTTAACATCTCTGCCCACTTTTCAACAATCCATGATCCATTTGAAATAACATGTGCTAGGAAGTAGAGAAGGGATGTTTTTCCCATTCATTAAATCAAAATGTATCGGGAAATACTGAATTTTTACTTAAGAGAAAAGGTACAATTGAACTTCATTTATAAATTAGTTACTTTTGTTGACTACTGCTGCCACTGTGTGTGAATCTTAAGATTTCGAAACTGCTAGACAATATTGGTTAGAACTACTTATGGTAGTGAGAAAGGTAGTGAGACTTCCTGGGAAAGGTCTGTTTCCTGCATCAGCTCTGCCATTCTACCAGACACTTTCTACCTGGGAAGATAAGTTTCAGTACAGATCACTCTGCCGTGTGCTGTGTGCACTGAGGTTTGCTGGAGGCTCAAGTGTTTTGCCTGTTCATGGCTCAACTGTTCTGTGGTTCAAAAGCAGGAGTGCAGTCATCTCTTCATCACTATTGTTTGTACTGTTTAAATCTGGACTTGATATAGCAAGGTCACCCCCTAAACTCACTGATGAGAAGGATGAGGCCTGGGATATTGGCCCACATAATCTTCTGTCCCTAATGTGTGGCTTACACACCTAGTATATCTTACACTACCTTAGTATATCTTGTCACACCTCCAAAGGAATTTTATACAATTTACATGTTGGTAGGTAACTTCTTTTCCCCTTATGTCCAAATCCTGAATTTCCTTTTCCTCTCTCTCACCCTTTTTCTCTCCTTCCTTCGTTTTCCCTGAGCTGTCAGCACTAATGAACACAGAAACATCTTTATCTAACCCCTCATGACATCTTCTGCATCTGAACTCCCTGCTAATGGCTTATGGGAACCTTCCATTGATTAGGTTAATAGAGAATAAAATTGCCTCGTAACTGTATTTCACTTTGATTTTAAAATTATGCCCCCTACCTCCATCTCTGGGGAGAAGCTGTTAACCCTTTCATTGTTCCAGTCTTTATGGGGCTACTATTACCTTCTTTAGTTGCTACGCAGTTTGAAGCTGATGAGGTTGGTTGGAAATTAATGAAATTCCTAAAGGAAATCTGTGACTTTTCATAGAATCATAGAATGGGAGGGGTTGGAAGGGACCTGTAGAGATCATCCAGTCCAACCCCCCTGCAGAAGCAGGTTCACCTAGATCAGGTCACACAGGAATGCATCCAGGCGGGTCTTGAAGACCTCCAAGGAAGGAGCCTCCACACCCTCCCTGGGCAGCCTGTGCCAGGGCTCCCTCACCTCACACTGAAATAGTTTTTTCTTATGTTTAAATGGAACTTTTTGTGTTCAAGCTTCTTCCCATTACCCCTTGTTGTGTTGCTAGATACAATAGAAAAAAGGGATGTCCCAACCTCCTGACACCCACCCTTTAGATATTTGTAAATGTTAATAAGATCTCCCCTCAGTCTCCTCATCTCCAGACTAAACAGCCCCAGGTCCCACAGCCTTTACTCGTATGAAAGATGTTCCATACCCCTGATCATCCTGATGACCCTGCACTGGACTCTCTCCAGAAGTTCTCTGTCCGTCTTGAGCTGAGGAGCCCAGAACTGGACACAGGACTCCAGATGAGGCATCACCAGGGCAGAGTAGAGGGGGAGGAGAACCTCCCTCAACCTGCTACCCACACTCTTCTGTTTCTGTGAAGATAGTGAAAATTATCTGAATAGATGAAGGAATCTATGTATACACTGTAAATATTACCAAGAGAAGGTGAGAGTGTGGATTACTGGGTTGCTGTATGCAACCCCTCATATTAAGAACTCAGCCCTCGTTACATCAGACCCAAATTCTTCACCTGTGTTAAAGGAAGTGAAGACCATTGTCTTAGGATTTCTCTGTTACCTAGGTTTGGCCAAAATGTTGGCAAAATGTGAAATGTTGCCTGGCTGTGTTGCCACTCATTGGAATTATGTATGGTTTATGTGTGTGTGTGGTTTATGCAGCAGTTGTGTGGATATATCTTGGTCTGAACTTTTTTCAAGCTCTTTGTAAAGTGCACAGTGAGGATTTTCTTTCTCCTCTGTACTGCCTGTGGCCCTTGCAACACTGGATGAATAGGGACTGACCAAACTACCAACTGGCAAAATAGTCTGTAGCACAAGAGTTTTACATATCTTTGAGATCTCTTTCCTCTGTCTAACTGCATTACTGCCCTCATTTCTGGTCTTTAAGAGCTTGTCACAATGGTAGATGATAACAATGACATCATTTTGTGTAGTAAACCTATGTGCTTTCATCCTAAAGGGTCCAAGGCTGCTTTGCCAATACATGAGGCAATAACCATTACACCTTGGCTGTGGAACAGCTATCTGAAAGCACTGGGGAACATATGGGGATGTATGAAGAGAGGAACAGCATGGTGTTCCTTTGAAATTGCATAGATGAGATGAAGGAGGGATATTTCATAATAATGGGAAGTAATTCTATAATATTAATTTGGTCAAGACAAACAGGATAAATACCCCATTGTGGCACAAGGGTCTTTAGTGGCTACAGTAATTAAGGGTATCAGCAGTTAATTTCTTTCTAAGCAGTGATAGAAGCACATCTCCCTTTCATTCTGTTGAGAGATTGGTTCAGCACCAACTCTGAGAGGAGAGATTTCCTTTAGAATAATAAATACTGTTTTCTGAGGCTGTCTGCCTCTTCTGCAGGTCTCTCTTCCATGGACCAGCAAGGCCTGTTAGTAATTAGGTGATGAGATTTGACAAGATCACAACGCAGACAGATATGACTGCAGGTTTCTGCCTCAGTTTTCAATTATTATTTATCTGAGCAAAACAGCTCCTCTGCCACATTGTAGTGGTTCACAGGATCATTTTTCAAATGAGCATTTTAGCTAATATGCCATAATGGCCAAGATATGCAGACTGAACCTCCTAAAAGATTTAGGTGTTTATAGTATTTACCTGTAACAGCTCCAGCTCTTGGACTGAGTCCACAGTAATGCCTCTTTCCAGACTGGTTCAAGGCAGACTATTACAGCCGTCACAACACACATTCTTTCTATCGCAGGAGTGAGTTCCCAGAGCCGATGCAGATGCTTTGCCTGTCTGTTATTAATTTGCTGCAGATGGAGACCCTTCTTAGATAGCAGAGAGCCTGCTCTAGTGACAGCTTTCACATCCCATGCAATACATTGTCCCCGAGAAAACAATTCATGCACATCTTTTGTTGTTATTAATTGTACCCAGTTTCACCCAAAAACATGGCTTGAAAACAGTCTCAAGCCTTTTCTCTGCAGGTGAGTGTCTTGCAGCTTGGGACATTCCCACCTACTGCTGTGAGAGAGAACAGACTCTGAGATCAGATAACTGATTTTCTATGAAGGCTTGGCATAGATGTCAATACAAGCACTAAAGAATATACCATTACAGTCCTGATTTGGGCTATACTGCTCATGATTTTCTCCTGCATGTCATTTACACTCTTCTTATCCATTACTGGTAGTGGTGGGGGTATGAATCACATTACTGCAGCTGGTAATTTTAGAAGCACTGCCTGGGAATGCTGCTAAATATAGGCAGGGGTAAGTAAAGACCTTCTTCTTATCAGGCATCAGTGTAGGTTCTTGGCATCTCATAGATACAAGTTGTATTGTTCCTGATTTAAGGCTCTGGAGAACCTTTGATGAAGCCATGCCTGTCTGTCATAGAGCAGAAAGCTGCCTGGAGCCAGCAGTACATTAAACAGAATGAGAGGTCTCCCAGGGCCAGGCAGCACATTGGCAGTTTGTCAGGTAAGACTCTGCTGATGAGCACTGTCTCTGAAGGCTTAATTTGAGAACTGCTCTGTGTTATTTACAGGGGATATTGAGGCTAAGTTGGAAGAAGAAACACTTGCACTTGTATCCACAAGCTGAGGGGTAAAATGCACAAGCTGCAATGGGTGCAGGAGGAGGAGACAGGGTAGACCTCTAGGCAGGATGCAAGAGTACAAGCCTTCCCAGCAGGAAGAATTAAAAACACCATTAAAGGCCAAAAGAATAAAACTACCATGTACTACTATGTAGCTCATGCCTGGCAGCATAGCTACAAGGCCTTTGGTTGCCACACAAGAGATTCTGATGCAAAGATCCCTTTGGACGTCAGCAATGGTAACTCATCATCATAGCAACACTCTCCTTCTCAAATGGTGGAGAGCAAGGAGGAGTTCTGCCAGTACTACTTCTGTCAAGAAAACCAGGACTTTTTTACTAAGATGGTGTCTTTCTAAATGAAGAATTTCCTGCCTGATGAGCACACTGAAACAACTTCCTTATCAGTCAGTGTCAATTAATGCCAGCCAGAAGGTAAATGCAAGATCTTGCAGTCGGTGGGACTGAACTGAGTGGGAGTGAGAATAAGAATAAACTCCCAAGTGTCCCAAATAAACTCTCAAAGTAATGGGAGAGAGCTTACAGTTTCCATGTTTACAAGCTCCTCCAGGAACAAGAAATCTCTCTGGAGTGTGTTCCCACAAGTGTTTCTTCATCTGTCTACAAGTGAAAGTAGTTGCAGGACTATTGTTTCCCAGCAACTTGCTTTTTTGCCTAGAGTTATTATTTTCATTTTTCAGATTTTCCCTCTAAGACTCAAAGTACATTCCAAGTACAACCAAGCAAGTGTCACCATTTTCCTAAAAACTGACCATTCCCAGAATGGTTTTCTGCCCCAAGTTTGTCAGTGGAATTATTTAAACCAGTTCCATTTATACTGGCAGAAAAAAACCCGAACAAGATGCCAATATACATCTCCATGTAAATGACATCTTGCAGCCCTGTGATAACCAAAACTTGGAACATTCTTGTACATGGAAAGGTAAAAGAATTGGTGTCTGTGTTTGTATTCAGTGGGTGACAGAAAGGAGAGCTCATACAGAAAAGAACTTGCAAGCCAGAGCAAGAGAGCTTTCATCTTCTTCCAAATAGAAAAGAGTTTGCATATCAACTGTAGAACAGAGGTCCAATTTCTATGCCAATACCAAATGAATCCTGCATACCAGTGCAGAGGGAAATTTACAGGTCAATACAAGAGAGCTTTTGTGTGAATCACACTACAAAAAAAAGGTGCTCATACTGACCTAAAAGCAAGCTCTTTTTTCCCCCAAATTAGCCAAGAAGAGAGCTTGTCTACCAATGGAAAAGAACCTGCCTTAGAAATCCCTTGTAGCTGCCCTAGGAGAAAAAGAATGACAGAACCAGTTTTTTCAAACTGAGACCAATTAACAAGGTAAAAGAAAAAGTCCTGTGATAATTAAAAATTAAAACCAACAAGACAACAGTGTAAAAAATGAAAGAAATGAATGAAAACAATTAGCAGAGATGAAAAAACAGGGATGCGAACGATATAAATTGAACCTATTATAAGGCACTAATGACATTCGAAAACCTAATTTTTACATTGTCAAACCATTTTGATTAAGTGTTAAACGTTGCTCTTATGAACTTGGCATATATTGTGCAAGAGCAGTAATTTCTGCCTTTATCTTTTTCCGCTTTCTCTGAAAAGGTGCTTGTGTGCTGAAAGAGGCAGCCAGCGCTCATGACTTATCAGTACTCTTTTCCTTTCCTTTGTATATGCCAGGAAGCCCCAACCCTGCCTGATAATGGTTATTTTCATGTTCATGGGGAGTGGGATCAGAATGGGTTTGGGGGGTAATGAGGAGAGGTGAGAAATCATAAAGCATTGGGTGATGATGAGAAAAACAGATGTCTTTACAACCAGGAAACTTTTCTCCTTTTCCCTCTTCTTTTCTCTATCTTTTTTTTTCCCCCCAAAAACAGAATAAGCAAAATAATTGAAAGAAAGAAAATTGACTTTTTATTGCTTTTTAAGTGCTTAACATGAAGTTTCATCTAGTAAAATTATTGTTATTTTTATCTTTAGCTGCGTCGTTCATGCTTCTCCTTAAAGGAGCTATTTCTCCAGTTGGAGATGCCAGCTGCAAGGAGCCGCGCTGCGAATGACAATGCCCTATGCAAATACAATGCATCAGCTATAAAGGCGGTGCCACAGCACACCCGCCCCTGCCGAGGCAGAGCTGCAAAAATGCGGCAGGCAGGCAAGGCCTGGCCCTGAGATGTGCAATTCTGTAGTGGCTCAGGCTCCCTTTGCCGTAACTGGCAGGTGAGAATGCGCCACAGCTTTCGTGAGGCCCTCATTATTGCCACTACCACAGAGCAGGAAGTAACCAGCAAGGGAAAAGACTACTGGATTCACTTACACATCAGGAAGGCTCAGGGAGGCCAAATATGGTTATTCATTTGGAATTTGTGAGTTCAGATCACCACAATCCCAGTTTTCTGACGAGTCACTTCACTACCCCAGGCCTCCATTGCATCAGCCCTCGAGAAGCAGAATGTATAATTGCCAGTTGCCTTATTTCAGAGCATGGGGTTGTCTTTTGTGTGCAGGTTTCCTCTGCAAACTCTCACTGATCGAGATTCAGCAGAATAACATAGCAGGCCCTGGAAGACTTGTGCAAGGGCCTGCTGCTCCAGAGTTGGTCAGGTGAGAAAGGTGAGAATGGAGGAAATTTCATTTGGGAAATCAGGAATTTTCAGCAAGAAAAAAAATAATAAACATTAATTATTTTGCTTGAAAACTGAGAAAGAGCCAGGAAAGCACTTTACAGGTATGAATAAGTATATGGCAGTTTGGACTGTTGCAGGGTCCTGTGCACTCTTCAGCTTCATCCATAAGATAGTAACAGACTTGTAAATAATAGATCTGCACTAGCTGGCAGAACAGGAGAACCTTAATCGCACATGATGGTTGAGGAACAGCAGTAGGTATCAACATGCTCCTCCCCAGCACCTGTAGATCAGCAAGTCACAGTAACTAGCACAGGGACTTGTAGGTATCATGGCCAAGGGCAACGATCACATGAAAGGTCATAACACAGAAACTAAATTGGGCTCAGGAGGTTGGCACATCTGGAAATTATGGTACAGAGAGAATCTTTCTGCTTTGGCAGGGCAAAAGACTTTTTACAGACATTGCATCCCTCAGGATAAAAGATTTGATCACATCTCAGTTGGTGCCAACCTGACATAGAAGAGAAGTTCTACATTACAAAATGCTAAAAGGCAGCTGAAGGGAAGGAGTCAAAAGAAGCGCTAGAGAAACAAAAATAAAGCAGAATCAAAGAAAAGAGACAAGTTTGGATGTTAAAGATTTTGGGAAGAAACAACTGTCAAAGGAAAAAGGGGGGGAGAATAAAAACCCAGGACATAAAGCCAGGCAGCATGGTCAGTGTCCTTTATATCAAGTTTTAGTGCTTCTTTTCAGCTGCCCTAGGAATAGTTCATAAACCACAGCATTTATTACAGGGGTGGTGTCACACACTGCAAACCTATTTTGCGAATGTTACCACTGGGGGATCACATGTTGAACTGGCCTCCATTGCAGTTGACAGACTCAATAAATTCACAAAGATCAAGAAGAGTGCAGGTGGCAGAATGTATTTGGAATGCGTGTGTTCTTCTCTTTTTTTGTTCCACAAAGAAAGGAATGTGAATCCCCCATGCTACCAGCCACCACTCTTTTATTGTAAGCTTTGTAAAAGCTGACGTTAAAGCCTAAGCTCTCAGGTCATGCAATTATGAGAGTCTCTGCTTTCATTTTTTAAAGTGTCAGTTTCTAACCTGTCTGCTTGTGGAGAGACACTCGGAAGCACAAACACATACAGACTCAAGCCAACTAATTATTGATGTTTTTTTAAAGTGCCTTGATGCTGGGATTCTTGATTTGGAATGTCTAAAGTACAGACAATGGGCACAATGGCTTCTTGCAGCCAGCACCGATTCATATGTGAACTTCTAATGTGAAGTTCTTACCATATTCCTCCAGTTTAGAGATCTAGTATGTCAGTGAACTGCCTTTTGAAAAACCTGGAAGTCTTGACATGAAACGTACAGTCTTGACCAACCTTTCATCCGTAGCAAGTGCCTCATAGAAGTCAGCTAATACAAATAAAGTCTACAAAGCTTAGCCAGCTTTTATGACATGGTGATATATTCCTCACATTTAATATTCATCATATTTATCTGCTTCTTTTATTTATGTGGCAAATTTCTGGGAGTGAGCATCTGTTAAATCCTGTCAATATTGGATACAGCTTCACTATGCTAAGAACCACCGTGATGTGAAGGATTCTGGACTGAAAAAGCCAGATTGGGGGTCCATTCAAGAATTCCTTTCATGGTATAAGTAAAAGAATGAGCAGCAGTTCAGTAACTTAGAAAGAGGGAACACAGGCAGATGGATCGTATATTGCATGGAAAAGAGTAGCAAGATAGTTTAAAGCCCTTTCTGGTACGTTTCCAGGTGCTGCAGCCACCCTTGATGGCAGTGTAGACACAGTATGATTTGAAGAAAAGAGGAGAACTCATATGAGAAAGAGATGGTTGCTTTGAACAAGGCCACTAAAGCACAGCTAGGATTCCTCTGTTAGCTGTCCTCTCTGCAGGCACCAGGTAGCCCTGTTGTCTCATCACAGAGAACAGCGGAAGGCAGGATTTGCAGAGAGTTAGGAGGATTTAATCTCCCCTTTCTTGTATTTCTGTATTTCTGCCTTGCTGCAGGAACTTGCTGCTTGATTCTCCAGTGCTGTGCTATAGCTTGTCTCCAGCTGTGCACTAGGAATATAAATCATGCCAGTGCCGCAGCAGGGCCAAAGAGATGGGAGAATTCAGCTTGCTAAGGCTCCTCTGGGTGCTTGTGCAAATTCTCCACTCCAGCCCTAGGAGATGCTTCTCTTTGCAACCACAGCTGCTGAAGTGAAGGTGCCACTTTCTTCAGGACTGTGCTAGGGACAGGGCTGTGACTCAGAGGTCTGTGGCAGCCCAGCCACTGTGCAATCTGATCTCTATTGGAGCACACAGCATCTAATCCACGCATGGTTTCTGCCAATGTGCCCTTTCCCATGTACAGTGTAAATACTGTGGAAAAGTTAGAAGGACAGACAAACAGAGGCTGAAAGGTTGAGTTGTTTACAGTCAAACCTCAGGAAGAAGCAGATTTCAAATAGTTATTAAGGTCTGTGTCATACACATGAGGACTCAATTTATTTGCTGGATCTGGTAACCAGAGAACCTATATTGAGGGGGGATGCAGTTAGCCATAAGAGATGATAGAAGTCCAGTTGCCCGCATTTAGCAGACAGGAGGAGTGTGTACACATGTCCAGATCTGCCTCTGTATGTGTGCTTGCAGGACAGAGAGCAAGCCCACTGACAATATGTTCCGTCTTCTACCACCCTCTTGATTCCTGTTAACTTCATTTAGTTTTTTTCTGCTTTCTTCCCTCTCTACTCTCCCACTTGTGTGATTACCTCTCTCCTAGCTGTAGTGCATGCAGTCTAATTCCATTCAGTGCTTTGGCAATGGAGATCACTGGCTCAAAATTAGAGCTGGTTAAGTGGCTGCTGGCTGGTAATCTCATCCTCAGTCCCTCTGTGACAGCTTCTTTTGGGCTCTGACAGTGCCAGTCATTGGTACTCTTCTCCTCCAGCCTGAAACTTGGCCAGACAACATCTGTAAGCAGTGCATTGGACTAAACCAGTTTGTCACCACTGTAGAGACAGTGGAAGTTGTGAAGGTGGGCTGTAAAAGGGATAAGGAGTAAAGCTTAGGAAGAGAAAAAGAAAACTAAATGAACAGCATGGTCAGATTTCATCTTGTAGGGCAAACTCATACTAGAAAGAACTTCAGTCTTTTGCTGGGAAGAGAGAAATCAAAGATTGCAGTAAAAAAGCATTTCTAATATGCTGAGATGTGAAGCAGTCAGGCCTAGAGTTTCCTAACTGGTTGTCTATTGCCTGGTCATCCCTAATGTTGGATTTAATGTTCTCGTCTCCTCTGCCTAAGCAGAAACTGGAACATTAACTCTTCATAGATTTAATCTTCAAAATCTGTCACAGGACAGTTGAAGGGAGCAGAAGAAAGACAGTGTTGCCTGCCTAATAAGAAAAATGCAGCAAGGAGTCTGGGTCTGTTAGCGTTTCTGCCACTGACTCTGCAGGGTTTGGTATGGTTTTGTCTTTTGCTTCTTCACAGCACTCTTGTAAATATGGTGGGTGTATGTAAATAGCCTTGACTTGCTTGGATGGAAGCCATGCAAGAAAGAAATTTAGAAAGAGCACAGCATTATAGAGCTTAGCCTTAGCTGAAAAACTGGAAAGACATGCCTTCCCTTGAGTCACTATGAGATGTTTTCATCTGTCCTTTGGCACAGCAGCTTTGGGCCCTGACATTTAAATGTCCTCCTGTGGCTGGCTCCTGCTGCGCTGTAAACTGAATGTGAGAAGCGCACCCCTAGGGTGGGGCAGAGTCCTGCAGAGCTGGCAGCAGTCTGTGTCGAAGCAAGGAGAGAGAAATTTGCACCGATCCCGCTGAGGGGGAAGTGCAAAGAGAGACATACTGCTAGAGGCCACTTCTGTTAGAGTGTGACAGGATGAAGGTCATACAGTGAAAGGTCCCTTTGTGTTGCTGACTCTCAGACTTTCGCTGCATCCCCTAATTACCATGTTCTTCCTCTCCCAAAGTCAGGTGACAATTATAAAGTTGATCTTTCTTTTTAAATATAGTTCTATTTCTAATATCTCTGTTGCAGACAAAAAATTGAGAATGTAAATACCTGGTTTTGGGGTGGTTTTTTACATAAGGGGAAAATAAGAATCTGTGACATGTAAAAGAAAAGATTCTCACATATTTGGTACCTTACTCATGATTCTGGAAGGCCTGAGACTAGCATTCCTAAGTGAGTTAGTACTACCAGTATCTCAGATTATTAAAGATAGAAACTGAAAACTAATTAGGAGTTCATGTTATTTTTTTCTCCAATGTTCCACTCAGCTGGTTGGAGTAATACCAGCCTGTTTAATTTCCTTTCTTTCCTTGTCAGTTCCACTGTCTGTTTTTCATATTGGTAGCAGAAAGCTCCTGGGTTCATGACGTTATTTCAAGGAGGGAAGTCTTCTGTCAATATCCAGTGATTCTCCATCTTAGTTTAAATTAAGTGAATAGGATATTAAAAATGTATTTCTTGCTGATGGCTCTAAATTTATAAAACTTACTTTTTTTGCAGGTGTGTAGTCGTTTATAGGGAACCCATTGCGCTTGAGATCCAGGTAGCCAGTTAGGGCCATTGTCTACAGTTGCTATATTCATTATCTCACTCTTTCCAGTCTTTTTCTCTGTGTGTCTTGCTCTTACCTTCCCATTAGACATGCTTTCTCTATCCTATGTCTTCTCTGCAGTGTGGTGCCTATACTAGCCGTGGCCCTTTCCCCCGAACGCCTCCTCCCCTGCAGTTGTGGCTTCACACCGCATTGTGCGTACCCCTTTCTGCCTGCTGCGTTTCCATCTTCACTCTTCTGCTCTACTCCTTCTCTCAATTTTTCTCTCAGCCTTTGTCTCCTGCTGCCTCATTCTTCTGTCTCCCAAGGGCTGCTTTCCCAAGAGAAGCTAAGTCGAATTGATCTGCCATTTAATTACCTGATGTGTTCATTGCCTGTGCCTGCTGTTTGCAAATAGGGCTGCCTGAAGGTCCCTGGGGGAGGCGAGGTTGTGTGGCAATGGGGGAGGCGGATAGATGGGCTGGCAGCGGCTCAGCCAGAAGGCAGCTTCCTCGGAAACAAAACACCTGCCAGTAACACCTGTGCTCATAAATGTTTGCTGCCATCCTTGGTCTGGCCCCAACACACAGAGAATGAACGTGTCTATTCCATGGCGTCAAACCAAGGCAGCTCTCTGGCACATGTGAAAGCTTTTAACTAGCACTTATACTGAGTATACTATGTTGAGGTGGAGAAATTCAAGCCAAGAGGCACACACTTCTGTAATTAAGTATATGGGTGTACCGTGAGTCCTTTCAGCCCAGCAGTTTCTGCTCCAATAGGCCATGTCGTTGCACCTCCTGTGGGATGAGTGGGTTGCACAGAGGTGGGGATGAGGGAGAATCTTGACTTTGTCTTGTTCTGACACCTTTTCCCTCCAGAATTTCAAAGGGCTTGGTCAGAATATCTAGCTCCAACCCTTATGGTCTCCCATACAGACAAGTAAGACTCCCTTTTTAGAGAAAAGGCACCAGGAGGTTGTTGGCACATCCAAGGTCATTCCAATGATTTCTAGTTGCAGTTTAGTCTTCTGCTTCTAGACTATGTACTCAGTCTTCGTTTGCCGTCTGAATTTAAAGAGGGACTATAGTATGAACAGTAGCAGACCCATATAAGGGCTGTCTTTACAGAAATCCCACCTATTAATTCAGCTAGTTTGGATTTAACACCACTGAGCTGATTAAAGAATATGAAAAGATTAAACATCAAGACAATTGGTTTTGACAGGGAGGCAAAACTAAGGATTTTTGCATTGAGCATGGCAGACGTCCTTCCCTTTCCCCATATTTGTGCACACTTACCTAACTTGTTTGTCACAGAGGGAAAATTGTGAGCTCCTTCCCTCTACAAACATCCTGGAGCCTTTGTTTCACCTCGTTGTAACAGCTGGATGAAAGCCCCAGGCTGCAAAGGCTTTGACAACTAATAGGCATTTGCTCCTCTCTTTAAACACCCCATGTGACTTCTTAAGCTTTAGGCAGCAATGTGTTCATGGAAAGAGCAGGCCATTCACTAGCACCACTCACACCGATTTTTGCTGCTTTCCTAACCATGGTCCACACTGACCCTTGCTGCTAGAAGAACAATACAAATTGTTGTTAGGGGAATAGATACAGATTACAGGGTGTGTATGGAAGAGAGTATTATGTCTGCTTTGCCTGATCAGACATAAGTAAAGGAATAAGCTAAAACTGAAGAATAATACATAAGAAACACATAGTCAATCTGAATTAGCCATAGCAAGAACTGGCCAGTTGTCTTCATTGCTTTTTTTCTGCAGTATCTAGCTGATGGCATCACAGATGTACTCAATTACTATGGGTATGGGCCCTTCTGGGGGGCAGGGCTGCAAACCCAAATTCACACCCTTGTATTGTTTCTGCTGTGGTTTAGGTGCATGTAGTCAACAGAAGAAATACAATCTGTGTTTTTTACTGTCTCCTTTGCTCAGACTACCTTTCTGTCCTTAAAGGCCTTGAGCTTTGTGTGGTTTATTCTTCTGTTGTCCTTCTCTCAGCAAGCTCTTTGAGAAAGAAGCTAGTTTCTCATTCTGCCTGTGAAGCATGGCCCCGGTTGTATTTGGATCCTGGAAGTGCTACTGACCTGCAACTGCTCAGCAGGGAGCACAAAATGGCTGTGCAGTGATGTTTCTGTGAGCTGTGCCCATATAGGCAAGAGGGTAGGATGTATGCTTGGTGCTGGACAGAGTCTGAGGATCCCTTGTCATTTTTCTCCTTAGACTGAGGATTACATTAGAAAAATAAAGTTAGTGTGTGGCATTGACAAAGGTTACCTTAGGAGATGCATCTTAGGGAGGTTTCTTAGGCTGCAAATGAAACACAGAGCCATGAATCCCTTTTCCTGGTAGCTGGGATAGTAGGATGGCTACATTTATCCATCAGTGCAGAGCTGGCCAGCCCTGTCCTCTCAGCTCTTCTTGTCTCTGAGCTTTATGCACTGAATATTCTTCAGTTCAGTAAAGCACCTTGATTCAACAAAGCATTTAAGCTTCTACCTCAGTCTCACTGAAATCAATGGGATTTAAACACATGCTTAACCTTAATCATGTTCTTGAGCATTCTTCTGAACTGGGCCTTTTACAAGGGTATGAGTCCCTGGGAACTTGTATGAGTTTTACCTTCTTGCATTCTATTCCTCATATACTATTGATGGAACAATCTGTTCCTCATTAATTCTGTGGATTAAGACATGTAGCCTAAATCTGTTTTTTCAGTATACATTTCAACTGCTCATCTTATATATTTATTTGGTTTCCAGTGCCTAGTTACAATATGACAGCAAATCTAGAGTCAGTCTAATCAGTATTTATTCTGTCTCCTCAGGCATACATTGACTGCAGGAGGTTGGCGTTAAGCTACAGCAAGTGGTCATCCTACAAAATGAAGCAGAGAGACAGAGGATGAGAAATCTCCAGATGCAAATTACTGTCATGGAGATGTGAAGGACATGAATCACTTCCACTGGAATTTCAAGGAAAGATTCCACACCAATCTGTCAGGAAGGTTCAGGGCCCTTTCTGCTGGTAAGCGGACTATCCTTTTTATCTTTCTGGAGGAGAAAGGATACAGTCTCATGATTAAGTGAATTAGTTTATCACTGAGAACCACTGAATGGGAGCCCCAGCTGTAGAACAGGAGCTCAGATGATGGCAGTGTGTACACCATTACCGCAGAGTTACTAGCCTGCCTGCCTGGGATGTGGAGGTGGTGCCTTAGTGGGGGCTATTCATTCTTTCTCCTCCTTGTTTTCTGAGCATTACCAACAGACTGGTCTCTCTGAGTGAGGCACTCCACACTTGTCACTCCACACTTATCCCTCCACGCTTGTCACTCCTTGTTTGTCACTCTGTCTGTTATGGTGTCATTCCTTTTCAGCCCCTGGCAGGAAGTTAGGAGGGTTTCCTTTGGCAGATGCTTTTGCTTCTGGCTCCCTGGGGAGTAGTGATCCTTCTGTACATATCTATGCAGCTCACCTCCCATTACCCGGAGTCTGTCTCTTCCCTCAGAGGTTGGAACCTCTGTGTGCTCAGGACACCAGTTGTACAATGAGCTACATGTCAAGTGAACGATGAAAATGTATTATTCACATTAGACCAAGGTCTACAAAGTCAAGAGGTTGCTGGTTACCAAAGAACACTATGCCAAACTGAGAAGGATGTCTGTACAGTTGGTCCAGAGAAGTTCTGATGCTGGACAAAGAGTAGCAGGACACAGGAAAGCCTTGCTGAGAGGTTGCTAGAAAAACTGAACAACATAAACAAATTTGCCATGGGAGCATGTCCCAATATGACAGCTTTTCTTGGAGTCTGGTTTAGGAAATCACTGTGGAAGTACAGTATTCAATGGCCCCAGCCATTTATCTAGTGCCTTCAGAGCCTGGTGAATGTGAGCTAGGGAGCTCTGCCTGCTCCATTGCAGTGCCTGTCCTTTCCAGAAGACCTCTCCTGTGAGATATTTCAAGGCAGCCATACAACTGTTAATCCAACTGGAAATCCCTTGTGCACCACATTCCAAGCGAGCCCCTTCCAAGGCAGTTGTCTCCCTGAGCATGATCAGGACACAGACATGGCTGAGAGCAGTGAAGGGTACAGCCATTGTGTCTGATCACAGATGGCAAGAACTGCCTTTCAGCATTGTGGCTTAGGCAAAACCCATCCCTCTGGGTGTTCAGGAACAGTTAGGGGAATGGCTGCTCTGGACACCACGTGAGAGGAAGGGCCAGAACCCTTTCAAGTGTTTTGCCATGCTCTCATCATGCCTGGCCCCTTATGTAGGCAAAGCTCTGACAGTTTGGTATTCCTTGTCTTACAGACAGAAGGTTAACATAGGAAGGTGGCTGTTTGCAATGGCTCAGGAGTGAATTAATGGTTTTCTTAGCACTGTGCAGGTGTTAAAAGAAATCAAGTTTAAGGCAAGAGCTGCCTTGTGAAAGGATCATTAGCTAGTTTGGTAAGCAGTGGTACTATATGTTCTTAATATTCTTTTTCTACTGAGCATTGCTATGGCATAGTAAGGAATGAAGAATTCAAACACCATCTGTGATTTCTTGACTGTATTGTAAAATACAAAATAGAGAGATAAAACTGGCCAATTGCAAGCTCTTCTTCACTTTGCTTTAGTCATGGTGTTGATTTTGCCTCATGCAGCTCTGAGGCTGACTGGGAGACTATTTCAGCACCCAATGTTGTTGCCCTGGTGTTAATGGTATGGAAGGTTTTAGGAGATAGGTACCATCAAACTTTTCATTCTCCTTTGCTTGGATTGGATTTGTGATAGCCACAAAAAAAATCCAGTGGCTTTTGATCCTGGATAAAGAGGAGAAGAATTTATGTGCCACTTTGCTCTATATCTTAAGAGATCCATAATTCCAGTGTTGTGAGCTCTGATTGGGATTTCTGGCAGCACAACACATGAATTAGATAACTTGTTCTTCTTCCTAATAAAATTAGATAATTTTGTGCTGTTTCACCAACCTCTTCTTGTGTGACTTAGGTGACGAGTCTGTGTGTCTGGGACAGGTTTAATGCCTACCCGCCCACGGGTTCCTCTTAAGCTGTCATTCTACACTGCCATTTTATCAGAGTTCCCACCTGAGACTGAGACTGCAGTGGTGTGCACTTAGTCTGACTTTCAGCTTGAACTGCTTTCAGCATTGCTGCTTTCCCTGATTTTTTAAGATAACTTACAGGTGATCTCACAAATGTTGGAGGTGACTAAAGGGAGGCTGGAAGAGCAGCTACCCCTGACTGATTATGTTTAACCTTAAGGGAATCTGGTTTTGATAAACTTGCTTTTAGAGTGAGAGAGGAACTTTCTACCAAAGATGAGAGCTGTTCCCATGCTATCAGCTCCCCAAAAGCTGAAGATCTCTGCTGAACACTGCAGAAAGAAGGGGGAGGATGTTTCCCTTGACCTGCCTTTGTCGCTGTTTCAATACACCTAAAAATTAAACCTGTGGGTCACACACCAAATCGTCAATATGTACAATTTAGAAGCCATAATTTGCTAAGCTCTATTTTCCTGGAGGTCATGTGGTTGTCAAAACAGAAGTATCACTGGGAAATACAGTTCTAATTGTACATGAGGGTGGTCTGATTAATTAAATTGAATAGAGTCTTCCAATCTAAAAAGCAGTAGTAGTCCTTCTTAGATGGACTGCAGAAATTTGTATGCCCTGTAATGACTCTGCTGGACAATTTACACTTTCTCTGAGGATTAGCCTATCTGATTTTGAAGAGTTGACACTAGGAGCAGGAGGGGAATTACCTTAGCTGCAGAATGGAGCTTTGCTCTAGTGCCCTTAGTTGTTTCTCCATAAAACATCCATTTTAGGAGAGCATTTCCCATGATGCAGTGTCTCATGTTTTGCCACAGTGATATACAGGCATCCTCTTTTTACAGGAATGCCACATTGTGCTGCATGGGTTGTGCTGCACTTAATTCTGTGTCTAAGGCCAAAGCCCCAGTGAAATGCACTTTTCCAAGTACTTTCCAAGGAACTCACCTCTTTTCTCTCTGAAGAAGCTCTTACTCTGATTATCTGTTGTAATGGAGGCTCTGTATGGGACTGCCTTAAAAGACCACTCAACAGTTTCAGAAAGCACAGTTCTCTGAAGGTAGTATTAGCTGCTGGATTCTTTTAGAGTGCAGTTCAAAGCAATAGATTTGGTGAATGCAGCAGCACCTGAGCCAAGTCCGGGTTTTGTTGGAGGCTTTCTTGCAGTACAATTCCCTGCTGCTTAGAACTGACAACAGTCTGTTACCAAAGCATTGTGATTCTGCTCCTCGCTTTTGACTTAACATTTTGAGTTTTAAACAATACAACATTAACTCAGCTGTAGGCTTTGTCTTAGAGGGGGGTCTGAATGAGATAAGGTACAGTGGGATTAGCTACTGGAGGTTTGGGCTAGAAAGAAGATGAATGTAGTTGTATATATGGTTTATAACCTCCAAAGCAATCCTTACATTTTTGCTGTAACTAGAGAAGAGAGTCTGATTTCTGACCCACTTTCCAGATCTAAGAGATTCTGGACAAGTAACCAAACCTTATTCGGGGGTATTAATGAGATTAGTTCACATGTGGCTGATTATAGTTGTTTGGTTTATTCCAAACTGGAAAGGATTGAATCTCTTTGATATCGCTGGAAACATCCTATCTTGCAGTTCTCTTCAAGTATTAACTTTGGTTTGCTTTACATTAAGTACAACCCTCTGGTGACTCCCTTCATTTCTGTCACCCATTTCAAGGGAAGCTGTGGCTCTACACAACTGCTGGAGTTGCAGACACAGCTATACAATGTTGTCCCAAGTTACAACTCTTGCAAAGCCAATTTTATGTTAGTACAACCTGTAAATCCACCCGACTTCCCTGTTTCCAAAGTTGTTATTTATGTTACGTTTCTGCTCCCCCAGTGACCTTTTGCCAACCAGTGTCTCTGGCTATTTAAAGAGAATGTTCCAGAGTTCTAATTTGTACAGAATTTCAGTGCCTGGAAGTATGCCAAACTGACACACGTAGGAATGGGAGTTCTTTTTTGACAGGTACAACATAAACAAACTACCATAAGCTCCTTCTCTCCATACATTGCCAGTTTGCCTCAGTCCTGAACCAGATGGATCTCTGCTGAGGGGAGCAAGGACACCTTAGCCCTCATGGTCAGTTTAAAGTGCTAGCCTGGCCGCCCACAGATTTGGAAATATGAGCTGATTGCCTGTTTCTTTAGTGGCGTAGGCAGCTATCCAGTAGAAGTTGGACTGAGACCATCAGCCAGTTTCAGGTAATAAGCGTCCGTCAGACCTTCAGTCCAACACTGATCTCTGTCAGCTTAAAATCAGGGGCACACATGCAAAGGCTTTCAGTCCTCTGAGTCTTGTCTTATAGCCAGCCTTGAGGCTTTCACGGGGCTCCCTAATTGTCTTCTGCTGTCTTGGAAATCTGTTTCTACTAATTATCCAACTATTGGAAAACATGGCTGGCCACTGCTATTGGCAGAATTAGACTGGCTTTCACAGTTTGTTGTTGTTCTGCACAACTCTAGACATGGCAATTTGCTGTTGTCTGCTTGTTTGGTAGCAAGACACTGAGGAGCTCACAGCTCATCTTTTGTATACCTAGAAAGGACCACTGAGATGATGCAGCATTGTCTCTCACTCACCATTTTCTTATTTTATGTAGAACTAGAGCCCAGGAGTGTGAGGAAAAACAGCCATGGCTGCAGTCAGGGCATTATGTAAGTTTTCCTCCTGCAGCTGTGTCCAGGCTGGTTATTTTTTTTCCAAATGTGAGCTCTCACACTTTATGCTAAAACCCCTTTTCCAAACTGGTTTTCAAACATCTCTACCTAGGTTCTGACATGTAACAGCACCTGAGATGTGCTCTTACTGCAGTAATCAGATCCATGAATATATCTCTGCACCTCCACATTCCTAGACATGGATTTTTGCTAAAAAATAATTATAACCCTATCAGAGTGTGTAACAGCAACTCTCATCTTGGTTTATTGAGCCAGGATGGCAGATGGAACTAACCAGACTGGTTTATACTTGTGGCGAAGGCAGGAGAGACAATTAGCTTAGGATAGAAGAGGCAGCTTTTGCTCTCACACTGTCTCTACTAACCACTGACCTGCTGTTGTCCTTTGGTCTTTTCTTTCTGCCTGCTTGAGAAGTTCATCCTGCAGACACATTACGTGCAGAAGGAGACCACAGAGAGGTAAGCTGATGAAAGTAATCTTGTGTGCTTCTGAAAGCTGCAGTAGAGAGTGTTTCAAAGCCCCTTATTGAAGTGACCTTGCTGCACATTAAGATGGACCAAAAGAGATGGACTAAAGCAATAGGATGGTTACAGGTATCTCATCACTCTTTGTCTAGCCATGCCTTGTAGTTCTTCTTTGTTAACTAGCTATAACCAGATAAAAACTGTATACCTCTGTGAAAAACTGTAGCAGACGGGATGACTTATGAGGGGACAGTTTCAGCAGTGTTACTAAAGACATACTTTTTTGCATTGTTCTAAAGGGAAAACATGAAAGCTACAACGTAATTCTTTTGGTTTGATAGAACTGCAGGCATGGTGACAGCTGCATGTAATAATGATCATTTAACACCTTGTTAGTCCTCAGAGACCCGTGCAGAATTGAAGTTGTGTTTTACCAGGCGATACGCACACAGGCAGTGGCATGAACAACTTACAAGATAATAGTTGTATCATTAGTACTGACTTTAAATGTTGAGGGAATTGTGTATCTCTATTTAGGTATATATTGAGTATCTATCACTGTGGCATTTCTGGAATTGCAGCTGGTGTTAATCAGGAGGTCATTATTAAACAGCTACAAATCACAGACACAAGTGAGCAACCTTTCAGTCAGCTCTGCTTCCAGCTTAGTTTCCTGTATTTATCAAGGCTTGCACTCTGTCTGAAAGTGCACAGACATACAGGGGTATCTAGCACAGAATCACAAGCAGAAACTAAACATGTCATTTCCATATCTAAGGACTACTGCTTCCTAAGCAGCAAGCTGAGAGATTGAGAGAGCAAGCAGCAAAAGGGAGAGAGAGAGATGAAAGGATGGAAAAGGGAAAAAAACTAAGGAAGGGTGCCAGTTAAAAGAGAATAGATAATCACATAGAGGAAGAAGCAAAACAGAAGCATGAATGTTTAAGTGAGTCAGGGAGAGAAGGATGGATGAAGAAGGATTAGAAGGTGGAAAATGGGAATGAAGAATTTCCAGAGGTAAAATTGAAATAGAAAAGCATACAACAAAAGGAGAGTTTCATTAAAAAGAAAGAAGGTAATTTGTTACAAGGCAGGCAAAGAAGTGAGCATCTGCTGTAAAGAAAGCCCATGACTGGAATATTGTAAAGAGAACAATGAAGTGACCCATGGCTAACAATTTGCACTGTTTCTCCTCATTAATGCTGAGATGCTAATAGCTACCTTCCCCAAATCTCCTCTTTCCTGGGGTATCCTTTCTTTTTGAAATGGTCTACTTCACATACAAAATTGAGGCAGTTTCACCAACAGGGACTGCATGCCTGCTGTGTTGAGCTTTCAGGTTGAGTTGTCTGTTCCAGTCAAGTCTGAGTCTTTATCAGTCAACACCAGGCTCTTCCTTTAATGTGTTACCTGCTTTCCTATTCTTATTAACTACTTCCACTTTGTTCTAGAAGTTTGTTCAGGCCTTGATCATGGTCAAATTCAACTGTGATAATGACTGTCAAAAAAATCTTCAAGTAGTAATAAGCAAAGCAAATAAGGTTATTCTTGAGTCTAACCAAAAGATGATTTGGAAAATGTACCTCTCATTGGGAAACTTCCATTTACTGAAGCTCTTAGCCAGGAGTCAAGATGGACATGTAGCAACTCACTAAAGCTGAGCTTTATCTGGAAGACTGTTGTTGACATCCCTGCAGTATCAGACAACTGTGCAGTCTGATGGCTCCAGGCTAAAAGAAAATTGGGCTTCTATCCCTCGAGAAAGATCATCTCTGATAGCACAGTGCTTCCTAATATATTGTTAAGGCATTAGAGTGCCTCCTACAGACTTACCTCCTCTACAGCTATAGGAGTCTTTTTGAGCAACTACTTAGAGGACTGTTCTGCAGAGGCCCTAGACCTACAACCTTGTAAGGCTGCAGTCATTATTATATGGCTGTAGTCTGTGAAGAGAGAGAGCTGTTTATTGATGCTAGCAGATGGAGAGCCCCAAACCTACAGAAACACACATGTGCACATATTTTAGAAGGAATGTGCTGGCTTGGAATAAGTGTTGTTCTGAACTTTCTTTTGCTGCAGTATTTTCTGGTTAAGTCTTCATGGTTGTTAGGCTTCTGCTCTTCCCAGTTCTTATTGTTCCCCTCCTGACATAGCCAAACAAGGCCTCAGGTTCAGTTTTCCGGATCAGCCTCCACAAACTTGACTAGCCAGATCTCCAGAGGGAACAAAGTCACATAGATTTCTGTGACAAAACCCATTGATCTGACAGGGGCTGAGATAAATCTGCCTTGAAAAGTTAAAGCAATAGAAATCCGGATCCGCAATGCAAGATTTCGGTGACAAAAACAGGGAGCTGACAGGGACTCAGACAAATCCATCCACGCTGAGTGACTATGCATCCGTTCCACACACAACTGCCTGCTTAAAGAGATAGTGGTGAGAGATCCCCACACAGCATCTAGCATGGCATCAGCATTTGTTAGGAGATTAGTGTCGGGCGGGAGAAATACCCAATTAAAGAAGTATTACACTGCCATTGGGGGATTGGGAGCAAGTAGCAATAATCATGCCAGCCACTGCCACAATAACAGTGCTGTGAAGGGGGAAAAAATGGAATGCAAAAGAGTTTGAAGAAGAAAGAGAAAGCAGAACATATTCATGGGTTTGGAACTCTGGCAGTGAAATAGCTAAAAAAAAGATAACCGGCTCAGACTCCAATTTAAAAATGTATGGGATCAGGACAAAAAGCAGTCTACATAGCAAAATGGCAACTGCATCATTCAAGGTCCACATGTTCTTGCCCAGCTAGAAAAGGTACAGCAGAAGCAGTGACTGCAGAGTGATAGAAGCTGTGTCCAGTGCAGGCTGCGACTTTGCAGACCGTTTAAGACATAGGAACATCAAAGCGTAAGAAATGCCGTCCTGGAGCAGACTGATGGTCCATCTGGTCAAGGACTGTCTCCCACACAACAAAAGGACATGCTTTTCAGGGATGGGGCTGTGAGCCTTGGTACTTTCTGCTGTTTTCCCACAGCATTCACAAGTTGTGGATTGGGATCCTGGAGGATACATCCTTGCCCAGTTTTCAGTATCAACTTATGGATCTGTTCTTGAATTTGTCTAATAACTTTTGAACCTGATGGTATCACAGACCTCATTTGCAGGCTGGCTGGTGACTTTCTTTAAAAAAAAACAACAAAAAAAGAGAAGAATTGAGAAGGCAACCCATGGGCTTCATTCCTGAAAAACTCTGACTCTGTTTCCTGGTATGTTGTGGACAAGATGCTGAATGAGGCTCATACATACTTAAACATGACAATTTTCAGAAACAAATGGTGTCTGATTCCCATTGAAATCAATCAAAGGGAAATAGGTTCCTCAGGGCTTTTCAGTTCAGCAATTTCAATTGCACTTATGCCTTTCACATGTTTGAAAAGTGTCTTGGTCAACTCTGCATCCATAGGTTTCTTAAGGACTCTTAAAAACTTGCCTTTAGCCTCTGTGTCCTGACTTCCAAGAATTAGATCTGCCCATCTCAGGGAGGTGTGATAAGGAGAAACACATTAAGGACCATGAAGGGTTCATCTGCTGAGGCAAAGGAAGAATATGTAAAGGCCTGGACTATGTAATCAAGACAGAGGAGGACTATCAGAAGTTCACATTTACCAGAACCACTCAACTGAAGATGAACCAGTGAAATGGGCAGCTGACCTTTCCACACACTCACAGAGAAGACTTACACACACAACAATGTAACCATGGTGTAGTTGGAGAGGAAAGGAGGTGTGTAGGTGAAGAGTGAAATGCAGCCCCAGGGATGCTTCAAAGAACTCTGTCTCTCTCTCTGAGTCTGAAATGTACCAGCTATACTGAATCCATCAAATGACATCTGCTTGATACGGGGTCAGCTCTTTCACCTCATTATGCTTCCCAAGTAGATGGAGTGCATGAGTGCTATGTGATCTTCACAATCATCTGCAAGACCCATGTCGGCTTCTGTGTTAGTGCTGCGTGACCTGAGGCTTCTGAGGTTGAATGGAGGCTGGTGGCAGATGGCTACTACGTTAGTCAAGGTGTTAATTCAACATCCTCCCATGACAAAGCACTGGCAACAATTATCATAAAACTTGCCACAAATCAGGAAATCCTGTTTTGAACGTGCTTGCAGTGGAACAGGACAGGGAGACACTGCATGTGTGATGGCAGGAGAAGCTACTGTTGGATTTCCCTCTGACTGCCCCTACCAAAAGCATAGGCATTTTTTTCTGCTTGCTTGCTTTCTCACTTTCTGTTCTATCTGCTAACTGTTCCAACTGACTGTCTGGTTTCACATTGCTCATCAGTTGTCTTGCCTAGGAATGTCAAACAACAAAAGCTCTGAAGAGGTTTTTCTGGAAGGGGTAAAACACTGCTGCAGCCAGGTATTCTATTTACAGCTTGGAGCACAAACTCATTCCATTGTTGTTACTGTAAGCACCAATCTTTTCAGATGTGATGCACACGATGGCAAAACAAGAATGGCTTTGATGTAGCGATTTGCCTTTTAGGGAGCAGACAGTATCAGTCCAGGCAGCATAAGCCACAGACCAGAACACTCTCATGGGCTGAGGTTACACTTTTGGCTTGCTAGATGCTAGCAGAGTCTGGGCCAAGTTACTGAACAAGTGACAGGTTTTCACTTTTGTCTTACTGGCAGGTCTCAGTGCTGTTTTAAAGCAACTTGGTGACCTTAGACTCAGACAGATCTAATGAGCACATGAAGTGCAATCAATGCACATGTAACTGAGAGGCTGGGACATCATGTGGCAGAAAGGGACCTTTTGCTACTACAGGTGATACCCCTTTGGCTTAAGAGGCTTGGGACTCTGGCTTAGTATCTAAAGGAAGTTTGTATGATTTAACTATTAATAATGTCTCTATAATTTTCCTTATTTAATGCTTGCAAAGAACAATCCCATCACAGAGTCATTCTGCTGCTGGAGCCATCAAATAAAATGACTATGGCTTCAGAGAATTAATGTAATGGGTGAACAACACTTAAAGAATTTCATGTGCTAATAGCAAGGTGTAAGACCTAGCATGGCCTGCACCTGTGTGATGCATTGCTTGGATGCAACAGACAAAAGTAGTACTTCCTTGGAGACTGCCTTCCCTAGCTAAAGCCCTCCTATTTAACAAAAAAACCCCAAAGCCATGCTACTTTACCCCACATGCTGGCACTTTAAATGTGGCAATGAAAGCAGCTGGAGGCCTTAAGTAGCCATTTGGCAAGTGATTTCTGTTTGCTTTGTGGATTGCCTTTTGGTGGTAAGCCAGTTTATCTGCTTTGAGACTCTGCTTACTCTGAAAGTGATGGTACTTTGTTTCTCTGGTGGTTTTTGGTTTGTACTGGGTTTTTTTGACTTGGAGAACCAAAAATGGGATGCAGAGAGTGAAGCTTTAAAGTTCTCCAGCCTGTAGATGGCTGCCTTGTGGTGATATATAGTCTGCTGAAGAAAATGTCTGCTTTAACATAATGCATCTCCTGGGATTAGAGAGGTCTCATCAATATTAAAAGTGTTATTCTGGCAGTGTGTCTTCCCCTTTTCTGGTCAAAGTGAAAAAAACCCTTTCCATAAAGCCCTAATACTTGATACATTTGAAATGTTCTTAATTAAGAAGAATGTTCTTCACAGAGGTATTATATTTGGCTCACATCATCAGGCTTCTTAATTTGTGACAACTGGCACCTCTGTAACAATATGAAAATAACTGTTTAAAAGTATTGGGCACCCCAGTATGAAAAAGCTCTAAGTTATAGTCTTAACTCTTCCATAAATGTGTTTCATCTTCCACTTGGTGTCTGAATTGAGGAGATGCCAGAACTGCTTCAGCTATAAGACGGAGCTGTTGAGTGCCCTGAAAGGGATATGAGGTTCAAGCTATGCTGTGTAAAATATCATTATTACTGCTATTTTTATAGATAAGAAAAAGCATGTTTGCAGCAAACAACAAGAAAAGTATTTCCCAGCTTTGAATGTGATGTATAGAAAGAGCTTTATTGTTCAGCTGTTATGGTACCTCATAACAGTGAAATATAGGGTCTTCCTCAAGTTGTACTACAGCTTCAAAATGTGTCTCCTGAAATATTAGGCATGCCAGACAGCTTGGGTGTAAATAATAAGTATGTGCATAGTTAGCATTTTAGAAGCACAGGAAAGCCGTTTGTTTAAGTGTCATCTTGAGCCTTCACTTTCTGGGAGTAACTGGTTGGTTGTGTCTCTGTGTACGCTCACTATTTAATTTGGCTGTGAACAGGTTTCATTTGCTCCTTCAAACTGTTTTCTCAAGAGAGGTTAAGCTGTACTTCAGCTGGCAATGTTCTCTGAGAAGAGAAAACAATTTTTTGAGGGTTTCAGAGTGATATTAATCTGGAGCAGGTGTTTGCATCAACACATTATAAGCTAGGCTAGACTGGAGATACTGACTTAAAGGCTCTGATGTTTATAAGTGTACACAGCTATAGAAATCACAAAAGCATAGATGTTTAGGGGGTTTAGCACAATAGATGTACACACTCTGTTTTTATGGGGGTTTTTTTTCCTACTTTCCTTTTCAATCAAGTATTCCAGAAAACTTGGTTTGAAATTGAATTACTCTTTAATTATGGAATACAGGCCCTGGAACTGTAGTGAAAGGCTCAGATATGGTTAAGTCCCTCATAAAATAGGTGAGATTTGACAGTTCCATTTTAGGAAGTTCAGAACCAGTGCAAGGGGTGCAGTCTGTTAGATTGGCTGTCACTAGTTTAGCTGTATCCTAAAATGAAGCATGTGCACAAACATTATTCTAACAGGCAGGCTCCTTGGTCTGAGGGTGGGAGCAGACCTTTGGGGACAGCAGATGAGCTGTGTTATTTTAATGGGGTTGTTTTCTGCTAAAGTTCTGTAGTAAGAGTCTGGAAGTCACTATCATAACCAGTATCCTCTCCCCTGTGCTCCAGAGGAGTGGGTTTTTATGCAGGAAACCCTGTTTTTTTCCACAAGCCAAAGAAACTGTTCTTGCCTCATTAGATGTGTCTAGATATAAAGGACCTACAGCAAGAAAAGGCGTGAGCTACCAAGTGAGGTCTCCCACATTCCACGTGTGAGACCTACAGCCCTCAGGAATGTGAGTTAATTGCACAGTGGTCAATAAATAAAGAAAATCTGGAAATGTATGGTACTGTGCAATCTGTAGTCTTCTCACTTCTTCCACCCCCTTCCCTCAAGTCTGAGCAATCATCACAGCAAAGGACTTCTTTTTTTTATTCTTCCCTGTGCTTATACTGTCAGAAGTATCCCAAACCCAGCATGTATGAAGCAGCATCCTGCTGGAGTCAGTGAAAAGCATCAGTGCACACAGTCACAAGAGACATTCACTAACATCTCCATTATAAGCAGCCCTGTTATGCAGGATGAAGAGACAAAAGTAAAAACTCAGGGGAGGAAAAGCATGGGATTTATTTTGGTTTCATGGTGCTCATCTGGCTGCCAGTGATTCTTGGACCTCGTATGCATTAGAAAATGTGATCTTTGTAAGATTTTATTGGTCTTGTCTCAGTGACAGTGCTTCATAGTATTTTCAGCCCAAAATGTCAGATCTGCTAACAAACCTGAATTTTTCCCTTTCCATGCTACCATTCCTCTGCTCCCTGGAGAGAACTGAAGTGAGAGGAAAATGAAGATGAAGGGGAATGGTCTCAAGGACCACCCCACCACTGTATGCATCTCCATTAACCCCATCAGGTTCCTTTATTATTCTCTCTTATTGTGGTAGCACTTTGCATCTGCTGGGTGGGGGACATTTCCATGGATGATAGACAGGAGTTTTCAAATAATTTAGTACCTCACAAGCTGCACATGGGGATAGGACCAGACTATATACAAAGACTATTGGGACTACACAGCTTGGAGACTGCAGTATTTTATAGCTTTTAGAGGTATATATGTAAATTATGTGTTTATTTCAGAAGAACTTGGCTGGGTTTAATTTCTTAGGCAGGGAGGCAATTACTTTCTAATCACTAATCAAACAAAAAGTGATGCAAGAGCAATATGTCCTCTGCATACCTAGGGCTTGCCCCTGCTAATTCATGTGTTGAAATGTAGTCTTTGCTGGTCTATCCCTTCGTGTTAAAGCTGAGGGAAGCTGCAGTTCAGCAGTGTGTTTCAGCTCAAAGCAGATTATTCATCAGAACTGGAAGACTTTTTTCCTATTACTTGCCAAAATTGGGAAAAAACACATTTTTAAAGCTCAGGCTCACAGCTGTATGGTATTTAGCTGACTACCTTCTTTTTGGAGATCAAGGTAAACTGAGGTACCTAAATATCTTCATGGGCTGACTTAAACACCCACTAGAGAGGAAATAAACATAGTGTTTATGACTTCTCTGCCTGTGAGTCTTCGAGCACTCAGAGGTCTTGCAGGTAACTTGCTGTTAAAGCTGAATACTGCTAAGGGCAAGGCTGGTTCTGAAGTGAGTGATTCACCAAACACCAGGTGGAATACCAAGAAAGGGAAACCAGCTGTTACCAAATGAAATTATTGCCCTCCAATTTCTCCCTTGGGTCAGAAAAAACTTCCAGGAACAAGGGAATTCAGGATTCTTTTGCCTCTGAGGCAGAGAGAATTTCTGAAAGTGATTGAGAGAACCAATCAATAAGTGAAATGATTGAAGATGAAGTGGAATGCTTTTTGCCTTTGCTCATCAGAAAATGGGAACGTTGTGTTGCTCAGTTTGCCTGCTGCTGACACAGTTAATGCTGTCTACCTGTGAGTCAGTAGTGTTGGATAGCATTAATGTGTTGACAGGGTAATATACATATCCATCTCCCCACAGTCACACTCAGATGCATGCCTCTTAAGTACAGCCTACTGCTTTATAGCTGTTTTGCCTGTGGGTCTTAGTGAGCAATCTTAAGGTGAAGAGGTTGGAATTAACAGTCTGCATCGGAGGCTGTGTCCTCAGCAGAGATTTTCTCATTAACTGATGATGAACTTATGTTTCCTGGTAGGTTTGCACTGCTAGTGTGCATTCTCCGTCAATGATTATGTTCTGCGTGTATCCCCAAAGGTTGTATGTGTGGTGTTTACCAGTAGGTGTGTAAAACTATGCTGGCATTTTCATGCAAAAATATTTACTGTAGCTACATCTTCTGAGACTGAAGAGGCAATGCTGGAAATAATTACTCATGGAGGGGCAGTATCTGAACATGTTGGAAATTAATTTGGTGGAATGTGTCTGTGAAGAGTCTGGATACTGATGCTGTCTTGATGAGTACTTTCCTTCACTTTTCTGTTTGGTCTTTTCTTTCTTGCAGAATATACTACAACAACTATAATGTTGAGTTAATGAAGATTGGTTTGGGTTTTTTTCAGAGGACATATATATAATTGCAGGGAAATAAAACATCTGTGCAATCTATATTCCATATCTGTATCTGTCCTTAATTGTTACAGTTTTTCCCTTTGGATTGTCAGAACTGGAGACTGTGGGGTGTTATGGAATGTTTATTGCTTCTAAGATCCTGGATTGATATTTGGAAATAGTGAACTATATGGCATCACTGATGTGATTTTGCTTTCTGTGCACTGCACCTTTAAATTTCTAAAAAGTCAAGGCAGCATCTTAAAATAAGAAGCGAGTGCAGACTCCACTTCCTGGAGCCTTCACATTTGTTCTTTCTTGTTTTTAGCCTAAAATAAGTCATTCAGAATAAAAGTCTATTTTTGTTCTTTGTGGGTGGAAAAAACTTACCTCCCTTGATTCTCATACAGTGCACATCACCATGATGTATGTTCACCCAGCCTTAGTATCTGGGAGATACCAGATAAATCCTTCAGTTACTTTGATCTACTAGTTGTATTAAAAGTAGGAATAAAAGTTCCTCTTTAATGCATGGAGCTTTTGAGGTATTTGTAGCATTCTGCTTTCCATCCCTTCTTATTTTGTAAATGCAGACAAGTAAATGCAAAGGGATCACTGATTGATTAAGGCAATCATTGCATGAGGAAGGCCACCCTTTCTGTAGGATGGAGTGCTGTGGGCATGAAACACAAAGGCTTAGGATAAGGTGCGCCATGGTCAGCTGAGAGGGCAGGCAGAGTTTTTAGAGTCCTCAGAGGAGATATTTAAATTGCAGAGAAAGAAAACAGAGCTTATGAAGTCATTTCTTCCTTTCCCTCTGCTCCCCAAGGTAGGATTTGTAGTACTTAAACCATTTTTGACAGATGGCTATTTAGCCCGTTCAGAAAAATTCTAATGATAGAGCCTCCACAACTTCCCAAGGCAATCTATTCCAGTGCTCAACAGTCCTAACCATTATCACCTTTAATTTGTGGAGGACACAAAGGCTGACATAGCTTCCATACTAAAAAGAAGGGTCTTTTAGAAAACACAGGATCTTTCCTTTCAGTGGGCTGGTTTTCCTGCGATGTGAAAGAAGGTTCCTCTCCAGCACACAGCGCTTTGGGGCATAGGTTGGATGCTTGGAAGAAAGCAGCTGCTAAATCACTGTTTCCAGAGTGATTGGAATTTTGTATGGCAAGAACTTCTGAATTTGGACCTTGTTTTTTTTTTTTTTTCCTGGGATTTCAGGACTTGTGCAGGACATGGGCAGTAAACAAACACACGTGAGTCTTACAGGATGGTGGGACAGCAGCATGTGAAGAGCAACTGCAGCTGCAGTATTTAGCACCCACCTGTGAGGTATGCTGAGAGGGAAGGGAGGAAAAGAGAGGAAGGAATAGAAAAACATATTAGAAGGGCTGAGGGATATTAAAAACATTCACATAAGGAAGAAAGGCAAAGATGCATAGGGAAGGGATTTAGAGTGCTGGTAGCTGTATGCTCTTGTCAAAGTAGAAATGCAGAAACTCAGTATAATTTGTGTCAGCTCCCTTCTGCAGAGATGCTGCTTTGTGAACTGGAAGTGCTGATGTGGTAATGTGTCATGATGTGTCACGCAGGGCATGTTTCAACCGTGAGCTCTAATTCATGTTACATTTGTGTAGGAGTCATGAAAAGTGGTCCAACATGGCCCTTCTGGACCAGCAGCTGCTAGCTTGTTCTGCAGGAGAGAAACTGTTTCTTAATTTATGCCATACTTTATCCACATTCCGTGCTGCCACTAAACAAACTGTAAGAGGAATGGCATGGAGTCTTTTTTCTAGCAAAATGGATCTGAGAGGAAAGTCTGCAGGCCTAGGAGGGAGTACTGTTAGGGGCTGCACTGTCACAATCACAGCTGAAGGGTGGCCAGAGCTGGTGACACAACCTGGGTGAAAAAAGCACCAGCCACCCTGTCCTACCCTTATGATAATTGGATGTCTCAAAGAGCAATTAAGTGTCTTTGGTAGACAGTGGCCATCTGGATTTATCCAACTTCTGGACCAGAGTGAATAGTTGGTCTTCTGCTTTTTAGCAAGCTATTACTGGAGCTATGGAATCTGAAGCAGACAAAGCCACCAAAGACCCCGGCTCTCTGCACTGGCTCTCCTAGACGCACATAGGGTGGCTAAGGTGATCCCAGTATAAGTATGTCCTGAAACATCCTTTTACACATAGCCTGAGAGCTCTCCCTAGCCAGTAATTTTGTTTCTCTTCTTGGAAGAATTGCATATGTGGGGATCTGTACCTTCTGTCTGTCTTGTAGCTCATGCGAGTTAGATATTGAACCAGGAGCAGCTCAGAGCTGTGTGACAGCACCCTCTCGCACACATAGCTCTTTCTGCTAGTAGTTTCCTGGCATCTTGGACTAGCAAGCCATTCTCGGCCTTCAAAACTTTATTGTCAACATGGTGAGTATTAAATTTTACTGTTGCATTTGGTTTGGATCTGCTGCAAATTATGTCTGACTTCCTCAACTGGCCTTTACAATGCCATCTGCTGGAAGGGCTCCAAGTGCTGCCTAAGCCAGCCTCCTGACCTGGGAGCCTTCCCTGAGCTCTTTGTGCCTGAAACAGATAAGATCTTCCTTCAGCTCTCATCTTGTCATGTATTTCAGTGCAGCAGTAATATTTCAATTGAAGTGGCAATGTGGAGTAAGTCTAATAGATATCTCTAGGTTACACAAATACCTTAGACCTGAGCACATCTTTAGGTACAAAAGGGTTAACTGCCCGTGGTTTTGTACTCACATGGAAGAAGAATGATACCTTTTTTCTTTATCAGCCATTTTGGTGCTCTTTTAATCACTTCAAGCTTTGAACTCCTGCTCTGAAAGAGAGTCTCTGTCTCTTCATCTTCAGCAGCTGCTGGGTCTGGAGGCCTAATCAATGCAGGTTATTGATAGCAAATCAATTAATGCAGACAAAGGATCAAAATTAAGGAGCTTTCACTAAATTAATAAGTGATTCCAAGTCTTTTAACAGAGTGTCTCAGATAAGGGCAGCTCAGTCTTCTGGGACAGCAGCCTCCAGTCCTGTGTTTCCAAAGACAATCAGCTGAGAGAGAGAGAGAGCCCTGCTTTTACATTTGTTATTTTTTTCCCCTCCTTTTAAATAACCTGTTTTGTTCAATATGAAGGGTTTAAAATCTGAGTGTGGAAAGGCTGCCACGAAGGAGACCCTAACAGAAAAGAGCAGACTTATCTGTATAAGGATGTCAAGGTCTTGCTCAACTGATTTGGGGAGGAGCAGTTATTTCAAAAGTCAGATTTAGGTAAGATACCAGCCAACACCAGAGTTAAGGTTTGATTCAATAGCAGATATATCTGAAATTGGACTAGAGATGTTCTCAGAAACAACTAGGTGCAGGAAAGCCTAGAATAACTTGGAGCTCCTGCCAGACTCAGCCCTTCTGCACTATGGTGTGTCCTCTTGGGATAAGGTGGGTCAGGCTCCATCCATACTCCTTGCAGTTGATTTCCTTCCCCTATTACTGCAAAGAAGGGTCAGACAAGATGCCTGACGTCTCTAGCACAGCCAGCATCCTTACAGCCCCATGGCCCTCAGCCTCTCCTAGGGGACTGAAGGTTAGGAGCTCCCTAACAGTTACTGCAGCTTTTCCACCTTCTCTCCTGCTTCAACCAAGGGAAACCCATGAATGGTGCTGCATGGGAAGAAGAGAACATCTCTGGCAGTTTCTGTGTGTAGCATTGCCTGCTATCTCCTACTTTCCTGCTTAATAAGAAGGGCTATTCTTTGAAATGCCAGAAACTCTTCTGCTGTGACAGTAATTAACAGGGATGGAGATGGAGCTGGGAAGTAGATTACAGGAGCACAAATACAGCGTGTAGCTCGCTGGAGATGAAGAGTCGTTCAGGTCATTTCATGAGTCTCCCTCGCAGTGTAGTGGAGACACTGTCTCCTTGTTTGGGCCTAAGTGGATGGTGGCAGGTCCATGTACCACTGGTGCTTAGTGAAGTCCTGGGGAGGGGTTGGATGCTGTCCTCAGGTGCTGTGCAGGGCAGCACACTGCTTTGTGGGCTAAGAGTGTTTGCTGGCACTTGGCAAGGGACCATAAGAAGGGGCCAGTGGCCTGACCTTGTTTACTCACTTGGTGGCAGAACTTGGTGGTTCCTCTGGTGGCAGAGCAAATTCTGAACTAAATTCCTGTAGGTTTTGGTTGTAAGCTGGAAGTCATTGTGTGTTAAAGAATGTTTTGATATGCTGTGTGAAGGATTCCTAGTGACTGAAATGGCTGCAGCTTGCAGAACTTCTGACTAGAAGCTTATGCCTGAGGTGCTAATGTTTGGATAAATATATAGAGATTTTAAAATATAGCCATTGTCAGTGCTGGCAGCAGCATTGTACCTGAATTCCATGCTTATTGGGTCAAATTTCTTGTAATCAAAGGATCACCTTCTTTCTGCTATGCTGTCTACTGATCTCTGCCTGCCCGTCTGTTGCCATTCATTGCCTATTCTATTGCTGGCACTGAAATCCAGTCTGTTTCCTTCATCTGCCTGCCACTGGACTTAGAACAGCAACACAGCTGATGTTTGTTGATGTAATCCACGGGTGATAATCTGCTCCTGCCACAGAGTTATGGAGCTGGACACATGGCGTGGAGGCCAATGGACATTATAATCAGCATTGCAGCCCACAGCTTGGGTCGTGTCTGAGAGAAGACCGGGTTAACTTGTCACCCCAAATCAGATAGAGGAGTTGTAATACTGTGAAAAGAGGCTCTCTGAGGGTACAATGCTGCTATTCTTTGTTTCTGTGCCTGTTGGGAGTGACTGTCATTGCTGTACTGCATCTTGCTTACTTCAGGCAGGGTTTGCAGCCCTTAGATGTGCTATGCTTTGCCTTTCTTCCACTGCTTTCAGTTTCCTCCTACAGACGCCTGCGCTGACTGCAGTTCTCTGCAGCCACATGTCTCAGTAACTGCTTAACCTAGAAATCCATTGCTAAAGAGATCTGACATCACAACACCCTGGAAAAGACTCCTCTCTCCCCCTTCCCCCTCGCTGGTGCTTCTCTTTTCATATATCCTGGGAAAAGAAAAGCTGTAACTACCAAATCAAAATCTATTTGATTTTTGTACTCCCTTGATAACCGGGCAGCTGATCTCTTATCACCCAGCTAAGGCTTATCTGCTGCCTCCAGCCTCTCTGCTGTAGCAATTGGTTCCTGTGGGGACAGTGCTGGGTTATAAAGTGAGACTGATAGCGTGGTCAGGGCCTTTTGCTTTCTAACTGCCACCATTGTTGGTGAGATGTTCCCAAGCAAGCAGCTTGGTTTTCTGGGAGTAACTAAGGAAGAACTGAGACTCTGGGATTTAGAGGTTCAAAGATATACTTAATCTCCTCCTCTTTTCTTTTTTTTTTTTTTTAAATTGTGAAGTGATGTCAGGGAACACACAGGGTCAATAGCACAGGCTAGAGCCAAGGTAATGGGCTGATGCTTTGCTTTAGCTCTCAAAGTTCCCAGGTGAGATCTTGACCTTGTTAGGCAGGTAGTGACCTGCATGTGTTTTGTTCATTTCAGCCTGTTCTGAAAACAGTTCTAGTAGAAGAAAAAATGACAACTTCTGTACTTAGTTAAAAATTACCATTACAGTATATTACTTGTTAATTCTTCTGTGATTTTTGAATGATTTTACCAGGGTGCTGAAGAGGCTGTAGATCCATATGTGCACAGCTGGGTGTAGGTAGCTCACTCCCAGCTATATAACACTAGTAGGATGTGGGAATAAGAGCGTTCCCACCCCATCCCTCCTGGCTCAACCATGCCCTAACTGCAGTGATTCAGCTATCTGAAGCCACTGCTAAAGGCTGCACTCATGTTAGCACCTTTTAATAACCAAGATGGGAAATTAGGAAGCAGGGACTGCCACAGACACAACTCTGCTGTTACCATTTACTCTGTTCAGCAATCATATGTAATTAGATTTCTGTTACTCTAATCGGGCACCAGCTTGGGGTGAGAGGGAAGAGAGTTAAACCAAATTGGCTTTCTTCCCTGGAACTGAGCAGTCTGAGCAGCACATGCAGCTTTTTTGGCAGTTTGGTTCAAGATTAGTTGGCAGTAGAGATAGAACAGCATTTTGCTGTCCCAAGGAGATGGGTAGTGCAGAGTAGTTCTTGCAATGGGTGGTGGAATTTAAAAAGCTGAGCCAGGTAAAGTGAGGCAGCTGATAAGACTGAGCTAAGTGACAGAGATCAACTGCAAGAAGTATGAAAATAAAAAAATGAGATAGTAATTGTAGCAGCTTCTGAGAAAAGGCTTTTCCTCCATGTGTTCATCCCCAGCAGACGCCATTGACCTATATATTGTGTTCCTACTTCAGCAGCAGCCACTCAGGTTGTATGGGGTTGCCAACCTGCCCTGTTCTCCTGTACAGCTGCTGCTTTGCTGAAGTGTAAATCTACCCCCCTACTCATTTTATGCTGCAATGCTGCTTTGAAAACTAGCACAGCCAGGCCTGGCAATGCGTTTTAAGTGTGGCTCTGCTTATAGAAGAGGAAGAGGTCAAGACTGAACTCCTCACTTTTCAGTTTCTCCTTCTCTAGATGTGTTATTGTGGTGATACTCTAATCCATCCCTAACAATACCTTCCAGAGCAGGGATAGCCGAGCACTGGCAACCGACTTCAATTTAGTGGCACAGATACCGTCTGATTCCTCTCTCTGCTAGGTTGACCTGCCACATGCACACAAGAACATCTGTTCAGTTCACAAGTAAGCTCATTTCAAAACTCATACCTGTGACTGATAACTAATACAAATGAAACAGGGTAAGAGTTAGCATGTTGAGTACTCCCAGACTGGCTGCTTGCTATATCAGTGTTCTTCCTGATGTGATCTAACACTGGTGAGTTCTAAACCCTTCAGCCAGTCTGATAAATATTATTTTAGTATTGCCTCCAAGCACTTGCATAGACCACTGAGATGAATGCAGGATTGTTTTTGCTTTCAAGTGCTCAAAACTGTTCCAGACAATGGTCTTTGAATGTGCAAGAGCCTAGAAAAGCCAGAGTTCTAATGTACTCTAGGACTCTATAGCTTGGTTCCAATGCTGACTCTCAGACATCCAAAGTATCAGCTGGATGTGTCTGAAACATCATCTGCTACTAAGTGGTTTAGAGACCTGTTTCTCTGCACCTAGGTCTTGGACAAGGAGTCATTGTGATCCTGTTTTGGTAAAACCTGGCAGTTTTATGGTTTGAAACAAATTCAGAATAGGTGTGTGCAACACACCTGTACTCGGAACAAAATCCCAACTTCATCTATAGGTTGTATTTCTCCATAGTCTAGACAGATTATTTTGTCCTCTTAAGATTGTATAATTGCAAGTGGTCAAAAACCCAAAGCTCAGCTCAAGCAGCAAATGACCATGTGCAGTTATCCTCACTGAGCAGTGAAGTGCCTTTGTTTAAACCACCAGAATGAAGAGCTGCTTCTTTCCCGGTGATTGAAACCAAAATGTTCTGCTCTGCATTAGAGTTGAACTAAAAGGGTGTGTATAATAGTTGCCACAGCCCAGTGGACACACAGTAATTTGCTAAGCCAAGGAAACTTCACTGTTTGCAATCACATGGCTATGCCATGCTTCTCTGGTTGAATTAAAGTGACTTGATCACAGCTGCATAAACGCTTGAATTTTTAAAAGGGGCTTTTAAAATGTATGTGCTTGTATCTGTCTGTACATTTCAGACCTTGACACCCAAATGCAGGAAGTGGATGTGCAGACATATTGGCTTCACATCCACAAAACAATCCATGACTGTTCCGATGTCATGTACCCAAGAGGGTGCCTTAGAGATGCTCTCTTTAGCAATGGATTTCTGCAGCAGAGGTAGGATCATAGGCCAGGAATTCCTGGCATTGGTTCCTGTCTGATATTGCTGACTAGCAGTGTGTTATGGTGATGACAATGAGAATGTTTTGTCCTGTAAGGAAAGTTATGTACATACCTGTTTCATCCTGCAACCCAATGCTTTCTAGGTCCACTGCAGGCACAATGTGGTGCTACAGTTTTGCAGGGCTTAGAAGAGGCAGAATCTTCTATGTTAAAACTGGGACTGAACTTTACCTTTGTTATACTTTTCACTTCTCAGCTGGCATAGATATCCTTGTGTTCATCATCAAAAAGCTTGTGGAGAGCTGAGAAACCTTCATAGGCTTGACTGCAATGAAAGGTATGAATTCCACCTGTGTTTGAAAGTAAATGTGAATAGTTCAGCTATCAAAAACCTGTTCTTGCTGGTTATTTGTTTTCACGTCAGAAATGGCAACAATAAACTCTCCTGAGACTTTGTTCTGTAAGTGCTTCCTAGTGGGCAAAGGGTCAGCTGGTGTTAGAAGTAACAGACATCTCATGGGATGATCTTTCTGCAAAAATACAGCTGGACTCCGAATTTGGAAAAATACAAATGATTCCACTATTTTCCTCCTGGAAAGAGGAAACCAAGGTCTAGCAAGTGTGTCACAGGACTCAGGTGCATCTCACTATCATTTACTTTCTGTTGCAGATACCCCAAACAGTGTGGCCTTCCCGCTAAGGCAATGAACTGAAGTCTACAAAAGGCAGTAAAGTGACTTCAGGACTGTTAGAATTTCTATAGTGTGGCAACAAGCCATTGTGTAACAGTTGACAAAAGTAAAGCTATTTGTCCTTAGAGTATGGCAGCACATACTGTCCTCCACCAAAATGCAAACTCATTGAATAGATGTGTTGGATGAAAGCTAGGACGGGAAAGGATGGCACAATGACAGAGCTAAGGAGGAGACTGACCTTCCTGGGCTGCTGCCTGTTAGAGCCCAGCCACTGGAAGGTACAGTTTTGGCAATGACTTTTGTATGCAGCTGGGCATTATTCTTTATCTAGTGTAATTTGAAAGTAGTCAGGGTCTAAAAAGCTCTCAAGAGCAATGCTACTGAGCAACTGGCACTGCTGCCAGCATTGATAAAAGCACAGATTTGAGTTGTCACTGAGGACAGGAAATAGTGCTTTAAAAAATGTTTGCCATGAGGAAATGAAGAGTTTGTCAGCATTGTCCTCCTGGGTCAGGTAAGAACTCATCAGGAAAAGCTGAACACAAGTGACTGCTACAGTCCAGCTGCTGGACACCAGCTTTGTAATGGAAGCAGTTCTGATTTTTGTTTGTTTAGCAGTTCTCAATATGTCCACACACATCTGTTAAGAAAATAAGCAGTGTAGAGAGGGATCTGGCTGGGCTTGCACAGGGGTTTTATTTCTTAGGCCACAAAGAGAGTTGCTAAAATTCTCAGTACTGAAAGCTCTTGGACTTCATTTGCTACCACAGAGTGTGGCAGGGCAGTCTTGTCTGTTCACTGTCATCAACATGGGAGGGGGATGTTTGCAGGTAGGTGGGAGATGGTACCAGTGCAATTAAAAAGTAAAAGCAGGGACAGAATCACTCCTCTCCATGTGAGTATTTTATGGTGCTTGAGCAGGAACACAGATACTCTTATGGCTTTGACACACAAGGAGCTTCCTATTATAAATCCTGCTTTTCTGTGCACTAATGCTTGTAAAAATACCACTTTCCTCCTCTTCCCACTCCCTGCAGAAATGGAGTCCCTTTATTGCTTGTAAAATATACACACACAGTTCTTTTTGCAAACTGCATGATCTTTCCTTCCTTTTACTAAGTTGAAATTTAAAATTTCAGCCTGACTTCCCAGAAGATGTGGTGATGCTCAGTGTGAGGTGGTTGATTGCATCTGCTGCCTTATTACCACTGCTCCACTTTTTTCTCCTTTATCTCAAAGCAGTTGTTAAAGGAACCAGTGCAGTCTTGCCATCCCTAGTTAGCAGGAAAACTCAAGTCCCTCTGTTTAGCAGCACAGGCTTTGCTAAGTCTGTCATTTTAAGACTGCATTTAGGAGAACTGGCCGTGTCATTGTGTTTTTGTACTGACTGGAATGATATTTATGCTCAGTATGGCCTGAATAGAAGCAAGAAGTGTGTAGTATGTGTACTCAGGACAGCTCTGCAGGGACATCCAGGTGGAGAAGAAAAGAGTGGGGTGGAAATGAAAGACCCTAAAGGTAGACCTGTCCGGTTGTGGTTATAGACTCTACTCATGACAGAGAAAGAGAAGGCAACTAAAGCCTGGGAGAGGAGAAACTGTTTCTGATCTGGATGACAACATCCAGAAGACTGCTGTTTTCTTGTCATGCTACACATATGCTCCTTCCTGCCTCCACCAGCAGGATAAAATACTCTGGTGGTTTCCTAGATAGGAGCTTACTCTCTGTGTGTATGTGTATAAACATCAATATCTTCCAGTGTTTAAGAAATAAAATAGTTACTGTCTGGTAGCAATGCTGGACTCAAGAGCACATGAACAAAGCTCAGAAGAGCCTGGTGAAGCAGAATTTCCCCCTCTGCGGGGAGCAAACCTGAGCAACAAAGATGAGGTGGCTTGGCTAAGACAACATGAGACAGAGTTAGGAACAGGAATCGGGAATTTTGTGCTTAATTCTTTGGCATTCTGACAAGATCACTCGTCTGTCATCAACAGACTGGAAACACATGAGTCGTGGCTTTGTCTTTAGGAAGAAGAGATTAAATCCAAGTGGGTTATTTCAGTTTGGTCTGAAAGGCTCAGTGGCAGGTGCGAACTTTCTGCTTCCTGTCATCCAGCCCTTAATTGCAGTTTCTTTGCTGTTTGGTGTAGCATTCTGAATTGCAATGATGTTATGCCACAAGAAGACCATATAAACATTGCTGTGCTGCTGTCTGGTACTAAATTCTTCTTTTGGGATGGCTCCATCACAGTGTGAGCTGCTAAGCATGACCAAGTGTCAGGGCTTGACTGCAAGTGCAATCAACTTGGTGTATCTAGAGGTGTGATACAACCTGATACTTGCTGCATGCAAAATGAGTGACTTTAGGCATGTGTGGCTATTGCTTTGTTCTCCTGGCACCTGTGCAATGTTGGGAGCTTTTTTTTAAAGAGATGGGAGGTCATATTGCCTTTTCTCCCCCCAGGTGAAGAGAAGGAATGAAATGTGGGTTAAGGTTTGCAGTACAGGCTATCTTGCTGACTCAGTTCTTCTCTGAAGGAAGAGGTTAACGAGGAAGAGAAAGCAGGTGTATTTCACTGATGATTTGGGGACTTTTGGAAAGAGAATCAGGGGAGAAGAAAACAAGCTGTTATTGGAGTACTCTGCTACAAAGTCTGTGCAGTTACCACCAGTGCCCGATGTGAGCAGTCACTCTGGAGGTGTTTGCTGCCTTGCACTCTCCAAGAAAACAGGAATAATCCAAAGAACAGCGGTCACTATGCCTAGGAAATGCTTGAGTTGCAAATGCTCCAAGATCAAAAAGTTTTTACTGTTCCTCAGTTGCTCTACACTTTCTGTTGCTCAGTGGGACAGCTTTTCTGGTGGGCAGAAAATGGGATGCTGGCTCCTTGCTAACACTTACAACAAGGTCTGTTGGAACAAAGGGCTGCTAAAGCTAAGTGCCCCACTAGTGTCTGGCCTTGCTGGCTGCTCAGGGTCCCTTGGTGTTTCTAATCTGGGGTACCATAGTGACACTGGGCTGATCTCCATGTGAAAGAGATTTTAGCAAAAAGCAGCAGGGGGAGTCTCGACTCCTTGCCCTACTCGGGTGGGAGCTGGTGAAATTTACTGTGGCTTCGGAAGAGCTTTGGACTGGCTGGCCCCCAGGATCTGTCAGGATGTTGCTGTGGCCTTAGGCATGTGGCTACTAAGGAAGGAGGACAAAAGCTGTGACAGAATAGGTGAGAGGAAGGGGGCAGGAATAGGGATTGGATCCAGCTCTATATTCTACAGGGGAAAATTAACATTTCTTTTAAGCCAGCAAGATGACAGAGCCTGGCTGCACAGAGATAAGTGTGTACAGCAGCTGCCCAGTGGGATTTTACAGGTTGACAGTGTTTTGCATGCTGCATTTAACAGTTTCATTGCCAGCTCTTCTCAGCAACATGACATAAGGTGAAAAAGCTACAATGGGAAGGTGAGGTACATGTGGTGATTTCTACAAGAAATGGTTTATCCCCCTTGGAGCTCAATGCTTGGATAAAAGAAGAGGTGAAGCAAGCATGTGTGAAGGACAATATCACCTCATATCACTTCTGTCTAGTGAAGTGCCAAGGAGTTTGAGGATACTCTGACAACAGACTGTGGTTGTGCTGTCTGTACAGGCAGGTCAGTACTGTCACGAGTTATCTACTTAGAGTTTGTGTGTCTTAATGGGGCCCACCTCTGAGGAGCTGGACATGGCCCACTGTTTGCAGTGGTGAAAACAACTTGCATATTCCCCCCTTCTTGGCTCTTTGTCATCACATAGTAAACTGAAATAGTAGAATCATAGAACGATAGGGGTTGGAAGGGACCTTTAGAGATCATCTAGTCCAACCCCCCTGCAGAAGCATCTGTCTTAAAGTGAAATTTGTTTTCTTGGAGTAAAGCAAAGAGTTGTTCTCAGTGGTCTCTAACAGCTGGAAACAGGGCTTTTGTCTTAGTTGTACCTGAGGTGGTTCTGAAGTTCTGCACAGAGATGGAAATGAGAAGCCAGAGGGTGATTGAAGAGGAGGGTTGTTTTAATTTTTCCCCTTCTCCAAATATGAGCTCTTTGGGGACAAGGAAGAATGTTTCTGGGTTTAAGAATTTCAGAGCTTGCTTGTAAGGTCTAGGCAGCCCAGCTAGGCCTACACAAGTACTGGAGCTCAGTGTGTTGCTTGGTGGAGGTCACTTGAGTGCACAATAACTTAGGTCAAGTTGATTTCCTCTTGCTGCATCCAAACAGGCTGTGGTGAACTTGAGCTCATCAGTTTTCCTATGTACCTAAAAAAGGTGTTTAATGTTAAGCTCTAGTTTAAACCATTTTCATCAGCACTGACTTACTGTGTAAGGAAATTACAAGATGAGGAACTGTTTGTTGTAAAAACAAGTATATTTTGCAGGTGCTTGTTTAACAGTACTGCAGGGCAATATTGACAATCTGAAGTTAGTCTGGGCAGAAGAAATGAACCATCAAATCTCAGCAGAGAGGATGAAGACGATAATGCTGGCTGCTCAGAACAGTGGAAAATCCCTCGCGAATATCAGAGGAAAATGATGAGATATTTTCATAGGGTGGATATGCAAAACAAAATAGTTACATGTTTCACAGTGAAACACTGGCAGGAATAGCTGGGTGTCAGGAAATGATCTTCATATCTTCTGGGATTCTCCTAAATTAAATGGCTGATGTTTTAGAAAATGAGCATGAGTTATTTCACAGATATATCACCCAAGTTCTTATTACCATGCTGTTAGGAGGGTGTCCTGATTTTTCTGCAATTAAACAAAGATAGGTAACTGTTTAACATTCTGTGACTGAAGCCAGTAGCTGTATTAAATTACTATGTGTGTAGATACAGATACCATCCATGGGAAAAGGGTTGGCCAAAGTAGGATAATGGAGAGGAATGGAGTGACTTACTGCCTCCTCCAGATTAGCAGCTGAACCGTTTGGAGAAATAAAAAGACCAAATTGCATGTTCTGCTTTAACATTTTTAATAACAGTTTCTTTTTTCAGCATCTTTTCCATCTCAACTCTTCTTTTAAATTGTTGCAGGCAGTCTTTACATGTAAAAATGCTTTCTATGGTTAACAGCTTTGTTGCTCTTTAACAACAGGTACCATGTAAAAGTGACTTGTAAGACTGGTGCTCTCTGCTGCAGTTGATAGTGCTGAAAATGTTGGATTGTGTTTCTGTAGTTAATAGGCAGTCTGGATGTTTCCCTGAGTCAAAGGCTCCCCCTCTGTTGTTATTCATAGCCTCTCTGCATAGTGAAAACTCGATCTTAGCACAATTTAGTAGTATTCTTCCACTTTTGGGCCTGTCTGCATCCATGATCACCAATAATCAGCTGCACAGTAACAGCTTGTTTTCTGCTCTCTGGCTTGTTGGAAATGATTTATGAAGAGCAGCAAGAGATGTTTTTCTTAAGCAACGTTAAGCCCACTGTGCTGACAGCAGCAAAACAGAACTTGTTTTGACAAGAAGTTGAGCTAACATGACACAAAAGCTAAATGCAGGAAAGATGAGAATCTCCATCAGACCCTGGTGATTCTTTCTCTTTTGTGGGTAATTTTTAAAAGCCTTTTCCCAGTACTCTCCTAGGTTCCCAGAGTTTATTTTCTGAGCTGTCACCTTCTCCACAGTATGAAAGAGACTCCTTGTTTTTATTTTTACCATAGGTCTTTGTTTCTTCCAGCATAATGGCTCAAGATCTATTTCAAGACTTACAGATCGTTACAATATTGGTAACATTGCATCCTTAAGTGGTTGTGGTATGTCACCCTGAGTTGTTGCTTCCAAGGAGAATGATGCAGTTTGACAGGATGAAGACAATCTCATGTCTCATGACACGTTTCTTCTGTACCATGGGGCATATATGAGGAGTTAGGAGCCCAACAGAGATGGCTTAGCCTGTAATCACTCTGTATCTTCTCTCAGGCAAACATGGGCAATTCAAATCATCTTCATGGCATGGATCAGACAGGACTTTCTTTTACTGTAATCATCAAGGGACAACTGCTACCCCAACAGGTCATTGAACCAGCTCATTCTGCCACAGTCTGAAAGATGGATTGCTTTAGGTCTGGCATTTATTCCTATTGAAATGGGTATGAATAAATCCTGTGCTCTAGTGTGTAAGCTGTTTGTACAGCAGAGGTTGGAAAGGTCCTGTTCTCCACCTCTGACAATGTTGCATGAGGTTCAAGGTTATAAGAATTGAGATGCTGAAGGTTAGTGAATCCCAGGAGTCTGTGACAAATAGCATTAATACTTTTCCATACTGGGGAATCCTATAGGTATATACTGGGGTTCCCTCTGGGCCTGCCCAAGTTCTCTTGCTAAAGGAAGGATGTGTTAAGTCTAGGCATTTTTCCAGCATGATGCCAGGAGGCAGACATGGTCTGCACCCAGTAGCTAGCGTTGCAGGGCCAGTTGCAGAGCTTGCCTACTCCACAGTTTAGATCTAGTGAGTTTGTTGGTGACAACAACCTTTTAAAATTGCTTTGTCTATGGATATTTTCTGCTGGGTTCTCTCCTCTAGGCAATGGCCTTACTGCAGCAGAGAAACCACAGTGGAACACGGGAGCTGATCTTAACAATAAAGAACCACTCCAGTGTTGTCTAGTAGATAAAGGTGACTTGAAAAACTACTCACTCATAGAAGTGAAGTACAAGAATTCTCTGTCCCCCAGTGCTTGTTGTTCACTGTCCACCAGTCACCAACATGCAATAACTAAAAACCTCTGTTCCCCGACACCATGAGGTTTGGATGACAGTACAGTTCCAAATGGCAAGGTCACAAATGGCTGTTAGCTCAGTAACTGGGAACCCTTCTCCAGGCCTGCATGAGCTACAGAGGCCTTGTTCCCTGTGAGGCTGTTCTGACCATATTGCAGTGAGGTGAGCTAGAGAAGTGCCTTCATCTGTTGTCTCTCTTCTCAAACTACTGGTCCCCATACAAAATACTGAGCAAAGTGATAAATGTTGGTAAAGCACTCTGAGATTGTAAACTGGGATTAATGTTAGTGTTTATTAGAAGAATTTATAACATTCTTTGACCCTCATAATGCTGAGCCTTTTTCTGCTTTTCTAAAAGTGGCTGCAGAGCTCCCACTTGCCTCATCTGTACAGGGCAGAGCTGGGAAATGCAGCACTTGTCTTGCTGCCTTGCCCATGGCAATGTCAACAGCTGTCAGTAACTGTGAACCTGGTCCTGGCAGGTAGGTAAGGAAGGAAGAATCTTTTAGTGTGCAGGTGAAATGATTAATACATTTTATAAAGTGTTCTTATAACAACTAGCTGTTTGACTTTTACACTTGTGTGTCCATGTGCTCATGTTGAACAAGAGACAGAAATGAACAGCAGAGTGCATGCAGCAGTCAAGGGGTCAGTGCAGACCCCTCTGAGGGGTAAACTCATTGGGAGAAGCTGAAGCCTTGGGGAGTAAGGTGAGTGCAGGATGGCTGCAGAGGATTTAAGGGCTGTGGCAGTTATGTTGGGATGGGGCTTAACTGGTAGAAAGAAACGCAGCCAGAGGCTGAGCTCTGGCTCAGAGTCCTAGCAATTTACAGCAAATGAGATATAGTGTGCTGCAGTGAGAGCATAGTCTGAATGCTACCCAGTACTCCTCTCGGGAGCCTCAGATGATATCACTGTCTCAACTGAAGGACTAAAGTAGGGAAGAGTGGCAAATAGCCCTCAGAACAATGAGTCTAACTGTTAGTGGAAGAGCCAGCCTCCTGCTCAAAGCAACTTCTGTGTGTGTACTTCATTCAGTTGGAGTCGGTCTATTATTTATCATTTTGTACCACTTACTCTGCAGTCATATTTTCCTATAAAACATTTACCACAACCATGTGTTAGGGTATAGGAAGTACAGGTACACCCTTATCTGCTTCTCTCTGTCTCCAGCTGAGATAGCACAGATAGAGACATGTTTCTCACATATGCAGAAGCTTAGGATTCAGCATTGCTCTCTTATGTAGGGGTGGGACTGAGGGCCGTGGCAGTGTTGCTCAAGGCTTTGCATGAGCATGTGGATATGCCTGAATGAAAGAAAACACCTTCAATATAACAGAGATCACACTAGCAACTACTTCTGAATGCAAGAGAAGCAGTTAATATTGTCGTAAATGCAAAAGCTACAGTAACATCTCTTCTCAAGCCAAAGATGTAACGGGAGATGAGTGTTGGGCAGCAGGGGCAATAGATCTGAATGGTCTGAGGTGGCTGACTTGTTGAATGGACCTCTGTTTGTTTTTGGTGAGGAATTAGATCTGCTCCACAGTTTTCTAAAGGACAGCTGTACCCATCTGGTGGTGTCCTGCCTGGTGCATAGTGTGTATGAGAATCAATGACTTATTTCTAACCCACGTTTTCCCCCATGGAAACGGAGTGTATGAGATGCAGAGCATTGAGTCTCACTGTCAGATCCTTGTCTGTGGTTCAGTGAAGGACTTTGCATCCAGCCTAGAGAAGGATTATTCCTCCTTTGTGGTTATAATAAACCTTCTATCAGTGGCCAGCATAGTCTCGTGTTTGACAGTTGCTGCAGTGTCACACATAGGCTCAGTGTTGCATCCAGCCAAAAGCCAGGCGATGAGATGGGATGCTCTCAGCCTTGCTTGCAAAGATGTTTGCCCCTGTCAGAATCACTCCAATCTCCCTAGGCATTTTCAAATAGCACCTGTGTGCAAGAACGCAGGTGCTGAGTTGCATCTCCAGCCTTGCTGAGAGCGACTAGCTCCACACTGGAGTCTGACACTGTAATAATAGATTTCTTTTGTCAGATGAAATTAATCTTGGATTATCTGCTTCACCAATCCAAATACAGGCTCCTACATTAGCATCCACTTTCCTTAGGCTTGAATCTTTCAGGAAATAGATGCAAATTGGAAAACCTACGTAAGTTAACCGAGGTTGTAAATCCCAGCCACATCACACGTGAGCCCGGGAGGTAGAGAAGAGCTTTCAAACCGCTTCCCACAAATTGAGAGTGAGCGCAGTGCACTCATACATCTTATTAAAGCTCTGGTGAGAAACAGGCTTTGTAATGCGGTGCCCTCCTGCCTGAAGCAACCACTCCCATTTAAGGAACAAAAACATGCTGTCATCTACCTCCAGCCAGTAGAATCCAGATTAACTTCTGCCCTCTGAATTAAAACACCAAAACTTTGTAATGAGTCACTTGGGGCTGCACTCAACAGATCCAACACAAGCCTGCTGTGTCAAGAACTCTACAGTGAATCAGAAGAGCACTTTGCTTTGTTTCTCCTTCTCCCTGCCCTCATTGCCTGCGAGGTTTGGGTTTTAATTTTGGCTGGTAGTTGATTCTGAGGGGAAAAAGTGAGAGAGGATGCATAGTGAGGAGTGTCAACGCTGCACGTTGCAATGCAGAAGTGCTTGAGCTAGCAGAGAACTATTTAGAGCTGGAAACAGGATTTACAAGGTAAAATATATTTGTGCCTGGACCACTCAGATGTAGGATGCTCTGGCATAGCTTTCAGGATCAAACCAAGATATTCTGTCCTTTGCTGTGCTGTGTGCACGTTCACCCCTTTCTCTTTGCGCTGCATCATTGCTGAGTGTCAGACCAGTTGTCCGAAATTGAATTTCAGGAACTGCCTGTATTTTCCTTCCTGGGTTTTGGAGATTTTTCCCCTTTTTTGCAGTTCAGACTACAGCCACTCCAACTGAAGCCTTAGAAACTTCAGCATTGTAGTCCAAGCGTGATTTAAAAACATGCGAGGAGTGGAAATGCAATTAAGGTACCTTAACTGCCTGTACTCTGCCCTGCAGCAATGCAAAGGAAAACAATTTGGTTTTAAAGGTTATTGTAATCTAGAGCTTGAAACTCTAACATGCCTTAATCATTACTGAATGGTTATTGAAGAAGTTTACCTTCTTCATAGTTACAATCATAAACAGCTGCTGAATAAAATGCACCTTTTATTAAACAAATACAAAATAATCATGGTTATTGTGGCCATTTTGTAAATGATGGAGGCAAGTATCAGTTAGTAAATGAAACTATGTCAAGTCTCAGCTGGCACTGTTAAATACTGATAGTCATGCTAAATTCAGGTACAGTGCTCCTTACCTACTTTGGCTTCATCTGAAGAAGGAAAATCAGTATATCATAAGCTATGTCTCAATACAAACTGCATGTTTCAGTTTGGTCCTGCAGTCATCCACTCTTGGGCTTAGCTTGATGTTCCTGGGCAGTACTCTCACATTTAATATGAAGACTGACCTGTTTTCCTAGCATCAGGGTTGGATCTGTCTTTTCCAAGCTTCGATTTCCTTATGTTTTGAAGTACCGGGATGAAGGGCAAAAGAAAAGTCAGTGTCAGGTGTGCAACGGGGCTGATTTGGTCAGACCACATGGGACTGCACCCTGAGTAACTGCTACCAGCCTGATCCACCCTTCTGCTAACAGGGCATGGGCTCACACAAGAGAAGAATCTGCCCCTTAATTGATTTATTTTAACAAGATAGAGACCTTGGAGTGTAAGTTCTTCTGTTTTTTAAAGATATTGCAAGACAAAGAAAGCCTGCTATCTCTCTCAAAGGATAAGGCTTTTAATTTTCAGCTAAGTGAAATTCTTCATGCTGCTTGAAAGCTTTTATCTCTTTGTTTCTCTGCTATTATGTGTCTTCCTGTGAGGCTGAGGATTTCAAAACCTGTCACTGTTGGTCTTGACTGTTGTCTGTGATGTGAGGAAACTGGAGCCAATCACATACTTCGAAATTTTCCACCTTTGTAGGAGGGACAGAATCCAACGTGGATCTGTGCTGCTGAAAACCCTTCTGCTGGCTGGGCTTGAGATCCAGTTGTACACCTGCAGCTCAGCTGTGCTGGGCAAGAGGGTTCATCATGTGTCACCCAGCTTATCAGGTGCACTGTTTTGTTAGTGCCTGAGCTGCCATAATCTGACACTCCATTTGGAAAGCATTGGCTGTCCTCTCCTGACAGCATTCTGTGAGCCATATTTTTTTACAGCTGGTATGATCTGAAAATCAAGTACTTCTGGCAGTTTCAGAGGTCTGTGTAGTACACTATATCCATCTGAGCAACTGCCATTTGCCTTTAATCTGTCCAGATCCAATTATTTTAAGTATCCACAGGTGAAGCATTAGAAAACACGTGTTCTTCCCTTTTAAAAAAGGAAATGGTTTATATCATCTGTCGTGGTTGGAGGTGGGAGCTCAGTTCCTAGTCATCCCTGGCATGTGATGTGGCAAGCACTTCTCTGTGCCTCAGTTCTCTCATATGTGCTGTAATACTGCACCACTCCTCCATTAGTATCATGGTTGGAAGTCTACAATGTCCTTAACGTGACCAGGAGAGACTTGTCCATGTGGCCTCTTTCACTAGTTCAGTCCAGTTTCATTAGTGAACAAAAGTTTATGCAGTATTTATCTTCCCCTTTTAAGTATGTTTCTCAGTGTTTTGTGTTGGCAATGCTATTTGAAGTGGTGATAAAAATAAAGTGTAAACTCTCCCCTCTCACACTTGCTGTGCAAGTGCACAGAGGTACTACTGGTAGCAGTGTTATGCCAGCATATTTGTTTTATACGTTCATTTTAAGAGGCTGGGAATGAGCTCTTGACTATAAAGGGTTAGGGTGTGCAGGGAATGCGAGAGCAAGATTTGTTTTGCCTGAGATCATAGCTGCATGTTCAGCATCTCTCTAATCCTCTTTTCCTCCCTGGACTGTGTTTCTTGACCTCCTTGTGGGATTTTGATCCACCAGAAGAAAACCCCAATCTATTACTCAGCCAAAACTGCTTGTGGAAATACATTGAACAAAAATCTTCGTTGCCATCACATCTGAAATCTTAAGTCAGGCTGAGTGAGAGAAGAGTCTTTATCTCTGGTGGGTTAATGCATTGCCTCAGTTTCCCCACTACTCCTCTGACCAGGCTGCAGTCTCTCATGGTTTGCAGTGCTCAGCTGTTTGCAGGTATAAGACACACTGTTTATTTCTCAAGTAGCATAGGCTGTTTGAGCAGTTGTTCCATTCCTGTGCAAGGCCAGATGGACTGGGAGTTGCTCTAAGTGAAACCTATCATTTGCATGTGCACATGCTGTAGGAAGGACCACTGAAAGACTCAGCCCTGCGTATGGATACCGTCACCGTGCTGGAGGTGGCATTTTACAGCAGTGACAGTGTTACAAGCCACTCAAGTTACATCACTCAAACTGAACAAGAGCTGCCTAATTTAAGCAATCTTGTCACCTGAGCTCTGCAGCAGTGCTGGGTCAGTGATGCCAAACAGAAAATACTGGCACTTTTCTGTGGAAAAATAGCAGTGTCTGGAGAGAGAACCAGGAACAGGACTTTGTGGCATGGACATCCCCACAAAGAGTAACTGCCTGTGCTCAGCTGATTTCTGAGCTAGCAACAGTTAATACTGTCTCTTTAGGAGTTACTTAGTGGTATTTAGCAAAAAAGTTTGGTCTCACCTGTAAACCAAATAGCCCATTTACCTCCTCACAGTAGTAGCTTAGCACAGTTAACAGTAATTGTCAGCTGAGTTGCTGCTAGTCACCTCTCAGACAGAAAGCTGAATTGAGGCCATGAAGACAGAATGATGTCCTTGCTCTGAGATGTTTCTGCCAGCCTGGGAGCTCACTGGTAGGATGATAGAAAGTAGTGCCTGGTGCCTTCTGGTGCCAGCAGGGCTCTGAGCCAAACACCCTTCACCTGCCTTAAGTTGTCAGGACATCTTTAAAGAGGAAGAGCCTGTGGCTTTGCCTGCCTAACAGCTGTGTGAAGGAGTTAGAAGAACCAGGCAGCTGTTCAACATGCCACCAGTAATGCTGACTGCCTGCAAGGAGACTCAGTAAGCCCTGCACATGTGGGCACTGGGCTGGCTGAGAAAGGCAACCACCCACCCAGAACAGACAAGGCCCATTAAGAGTTAATGCCTGCAATTAGGAATGAGCCGCAAGATTTGGAGGCTTCAGAAAGATGACAGTGGGTGTGAAACACTGTAACATTCCCATTAATTCGAAATGTCTCCTCTCTGGCCAGAAAGAAGTGCCCAGATTTTTTAGTCAATATTAATTTTACACTTGGCACCACAGGAGAGTGTGAACTGCTGAGTTCACAAAGGGCCCGTCTAATAAACAGACAATAGAAAATCAGAAAAGCGAAGATTGAGTTCACTTGCCCAGGCGAGGAAAGTATAATAACCATGAGGGCTGCAGAGGGCAATGGAAAATTCAGAGCTATAATGAGGAGTCTCAGCAAGTGCCTGCACTGTGGCTCTCTGATGGGCTCAGGTAGGAGCAGTGAGACAAGGTGGGATCGTTGTGTGGGAGGGAGGAGGTCTTGGATCTGGAATGAGACACAGATGAGGAGGAGGATATCACGGCACAGGTGTGCTGTAGGAACAGAGGGCCAGATAAGAAAAGCCAATTGTTGCCCTGCAAATGAATCCCCAGCCTGATCTTCATCTCATTTCCTTCAGAAGAGAGTTTAAAATGCTAGATGGGCTCCCACATGCTCGCCTGCTGCCTGTCAGGTCTACTCTACCCCTTCCAGTTTTGGTCACCTCTCTGGTTAGATTACTTTAAGCAAGCTGTTCCTGTCTTCTGGTGGCCTACAGAATACTAGTCATCAGGCTTTCCAAGCTGTGGTGATTAGCCAATACTGCAGAAGTAAGGATGAACTAGATTCCAAGGAGCCAGATGCTACTAGCCTTCCAATACACCCAGAGGAAGCTCTAGGAATAGGACATATAACTGTAAGAAAACCAGATTGCTAAGAGGAGACATGTTTGTGTGCTTTCCTCAACTTCCAAGCAGTCTGCAAAACTAGTTTCTTTTATTCAGTCTTGATGCTAGCACAAGACTTTCCAAAACCAGAACTATTTAATTTTCACACTGCATTGCAACTCACCTCCAGGCACTTCAGGCTGACATGTGTTCTTGTGCTCCATGCCTCGGCCTCTCCGTTCTTCCTTGGACAGGAGAGTCCAAAGCTGGATAACAAACCAAAAACTCCATTTCCTGCTTTGACTGAGACCATGTTTCAAACTAGAGATGTGTTTCAAAGAAGGTTGATTTTTCTGCAGAATGGTTCTTTTAGTTCCCTTCTCTTTTCTTCTTAATGACCATTTTTGATATCTGTGGAATCTGAATCCTACTTTGATTGAAACGGCAGTGGTCTGCTATCAAAATTCAAAGCCTGTATCTCAAACCCCCAGGCATTGAAATCCCTGACAAACCTAGCACCTGGTTAATGAATACGTCTCAAGGAGGCCAGATACTTTATTTTTATTTCTGTAACACTGTTTTTGATGTGGCCATTAAAGAAGCAAGGTGAAAGAGTAAGAAGATGTCTGTCTCTACGTTATCTGTCTGTGACAAGCTACCAGTGGATGCTGCATCTGATCAGCTGTAATATTCAGGACTGAGTTCTGGATAGAAAGCCACTGATTTTGTTTAAGATCTGAAGAGGGGAAAGATGTCTAGCCTTCTCTGTGTAGGAAGCAGATGGAAAATAAAATGAAATGCCAGGGCACACAAAGTCCTTGATAAAAGCAAAAATGAAAGTCCTGGTAAGGCAACACAGAGAGAACAAATTGCAGCTAGACAAAGGAATAAGGGAATATAGGTGAAGAGCCTGTGGCAGAAGAGAAATGGGGCAAATAGACACCTTTGGAAGAAGGGAGAATTCCCAGAGCCCCTGTTGGGAAAAAGGAAAACTTGCAGAGGATTCCTAAAATGTGCCAGCAATGAGGATAGGGATGAGCAATGGAGAAATCTTACAGAGGAGCAGCTGGATGCAGAGACATTCTGCAGCATGCAAGAGCCCCTTCTCTCAGGGATGGCACGCAACAAACATTGGAGACCTGCAACTGGACAAAGCCATCAGCCTGCATGAACACTGTATACAGGTGGCAGAGCAAACTATTGGGTCCAGGTCTCTGGGCTATCTTACCTGACATAGCAGCTTCTCAAGTCTGTTCCTTTTCAAGCCCCCAGCTGTGTTGCTGCTTTTTTCTAGCCCACAATCTGAGATGAAAAAAGCGCTCGTGCAATCTGGAGTTTTACTGGGTTTTCAGTTGAGTTGGAAATACTCTTATTGTGGCCATCTTTGGCACCCAAATTTACAACACTCCTGAGTACCACCAAAAAGCAGCACCTGTTCTGAAGTGTGAGTTAGTAGCTGTTGTGCATCCCTTTGCAGATGCCCTGTGGCTGGTGCATGGCCTTTCCTTTGCTTCTTGTTCTCTGTAGCCCAGGAGACTCATCCTGGAGCTCAGGACAAGGATTTGGACCTCTAGCAGCTGGATGCTCCTGGGGGATTGGTAGAGCTGGGGGTGACAACTGTTTTGCTGTTGGCCTAACAGTAGGAAATCACACTCACAGGAGTAGAGTTCAGTAGTCAGACTATTTATTTTTTAACTTTCTTTCACATCCTAATTATGAAATGTCTGCTTGAAGGTAACTAGCTGTCTTTTTACCATTTGGTTATAGTGCTAGCTGTGCTGCTGATGGCTATATCTGGGGATGATGGAGGAGTGAGAAAGGCAGGTAGAGCTCTGTCATCAGAACTTCTGCCCCAGCCATCTTGGTATGCAAGTAGTCTTTCTCTCTGCATTTCTGTAGTGAAGTGACACCTCCTCTTTCAGCCCTTTGTAACGTGAAAACTTCCCAAGCACAGCCTCTGTCTTCATTTTTTAAGATATATGCTCTTTGTCTATTTCTCTTAGCACCTCAGGGTGGTGGTTGGCAAAGACCACACCAGAGCTCTACTGTCTGACATGGTTTTGATCATGCTTAGAAGGGTTAACCTTAGTGGTATGCATCTGTTGCACGACAACCACCCACTTAGTAAAATGCTCCATTTGATCAAGTGGATAGACAAACTACTCAAACATATCCCTCTTGTGACTGCTACTGCTCTGCGATGATGGGAGCAGGGGACATTGGTATGAATTGGTACTGGGGAAACGTCATTTCTTTTCACTGTTAGTTCTCAAGTACAGTGATCATGGACATATTTGTAATGAGTTCCACCCTCCTACATAGGGTATGTGAGAGAGGCTTGTGTAGAAAAGTGTGTAGCCCAGCACTCACTAGACCTCCTTTCATTCTGAGCTCTTTCACCTGACTGCTTGGTTGAGGATGTTGATAGCACATTCATGCTCTCCTCCTCTGCCACAGAGCATAAAATGCTGGCAAAACAGATTTGATTTGGATCCAGAATCCAACACTTGAGCAGTCTTGAATGCTAACAAATTGCCAGGACTGGAAGGCTTCACCTGAGGTCTGAGGAACTCAAGGATGAAATAGCTATGTTGCCAAAGGCAGTGTGTAACATTTCTCTTAAAAATTTCTTGGCATGTGAAGCATGGAGGGTGGGTAAATATTACATCAATCTTTTAAAAAGGGGGCTGGGATGATCCAGGAAACTAAAGGCTTGGAAGCCTGGCATCTATAGTACATAAACTAGTAAAAGCTGTAATAGGAAAAGAAATGTACTGGACAATGAGACACAATCAGGTTTGGAAAAGTCAGTGTGGATTCTCTAAAGGCAAGAGGTTTGTCTCACACACCTCCTGGAGTTTTTTGAAAAGTAAGTAGTATCAGCTGTTTCACTCTTATCTAAATTTCTGTAAGACCTTTGGCAAAGTTATTTTATGGCATATCTCATTGAGAACCTGAGCAGGCATTGCCTAGGGGAGAACTGATTGCCACAGAGAAAGGAAACAAGGTAGGAGAAAAGTTATCCCAGTGGAAGGATGGATCTTCTTACATTCTAGGGTGCCTTTTCTCACGTACAACAGAATGACCTCTCCTAAGGAATACTGTTCTCCTATCTGAATTTCTTTCCTGAAAAGAGAAGACAGAGTTGTCCTAGGTAAAATCCTGTGTGGTAATTGATGGATTCACTTTCTGGCGAAGCATCCAAATGGAGGTTTGGCTGTGGAGGGAGTTTCCTCTCCCAGGTGAATCACTGTCACTGGCATTTATACCATGCAGGCATGATAATCCTTTTGATCTCTGTAGGCATCTGGGATTCTTCTACTTGGGTAACTGGCAGCTGGCCTAGCTCATCTGAACTGGCAGCTGCAAAGGTGGAGACTGATCAGAAGTAGCTGGAAACTGATAGGACACTTTCTGGAGACCCCTCTTCCCGTTGCACTTGGAAGATATTACATGTTTTACTGCCAAGTTTTCACTGTCTCACCTCTGTCATCACAGCACAAGACCTTCCATAAGAACTGGGTAAGTGGGAAAGTCGAAGTTGGAAGAGGCAGGGCTCAAGGTATACTTCAGAGCACTTGCATATTCAGCCATAGTCTGTCTTAGTGGAGGCTAAAATACACCCAAGTTGCTGTCTGCAAATCTCAATCAATCAATCTGTGGCTTAAAGAACTCGGGGAAAGTGTTGAGATGTAAAGAAAGATATTTTATTGAGAGCAGGCCAGCTCCCACCTGTGCTAGCACATGGCCCCATCCAAAGGTCAATCAGGAGGCCTGAGCAGGACTTTTCCCATCATGTAGGCTTTTTTTTAATGTGCATAATTATAAACATCAGCTCTGATATCTCTGTGCAAGGTGTGTGTAATGTTTAGTTTGGTTGTAAAGATTAGGGCTTCTGTTAGTCCCTGGACATTTAGCACTCAGTTTATCAGGAAAGCCTGTGTAAATGTCTCTTTTCCAACTCATCCTTACCTTTCCATCACTTCTTACCTACTTCTGTTTTTCTGCCACAGTCCTATAAACACACCATCATTCTCACCTTGAACAAATCTACATGTGAAGTGTGTCTAGCAGAGAGGTGTTTTGGTGAATGTGTATTTGCTTGGGAGTCTTGGGGCTTTTCCTCTGAGGAAGACAAGGAGAATAAATGATTTGTCAGAGTTTATAGTGGTGCTACCAGAGTTATGGAAGTCAAAAGTGGCATGAAGAACCTGAGACCTCAAAATGGTGAAGCCAGAATGTTAAAATGCAAGGAAGTGAAGTGCAAGTGAAGTGTGTAGAGAGGGGGGTGAGAGGAAACAAATAAAAAAGGATCCTAAGAATAGCTTTACCAGCAATATTTAAATCAGAATTTACCAGTGTTTGGTTTCTAACAACTTGTAATCAGCCAACATTTGTGCTATCAAAGCACATATTTGAGCATCTCTGCTGTTTTCAAGTTGCATGAATTTCAGTAACTGATGGTTTCTGAAAACTCTGTCTGCTCAGTGGCATTTATACCTTGGGAATGGGGAAAAACCCGTGCAGGTTTACCTCTGGGAAATGTGTGGAGAGAGTGCCACTGTGTGGTGACACACAAAATGCCAACCTTTTCACAGAAGGTTTCAAAGAGCATCTCTGTGAAGTTAATAGAGACGTTTCTGATTTCTCCTCAGGATTTGGATAGTGCCTGGCTAAGGAGCAGGAGTAACACTTCAGGCACTTATATTTTACTAATATAGTCTCTTTTTTTCCTTCCCTTCTCTCTCCTGGTAGCCTTTTGACAAAGGCAAGGCAAAATATGTTCTTTTCCAGTCATGTGTTAACGTCATGCCTTTCCTCAAGGGACGGTGAAATAAAGGGACAGGAGCAGCACACACATAGATGATATCCTGTGCCCTGCAATTCTCTCCAAAAAAATCCATTGCAAATTGTTTCAGGCATGAATAACACAGTTCAGGGATTGAGGGCTGTGCTTTCCTCTACCTGTGCCAGGGATGCTGGGGCCATACTGTGATCAGTCCTCTGTTACAGCACATATTCTGCTCCCTACAGTGCTATTACTGAGACTGACGTTGTCTCAGTCCCCTGTTCTGTCCATTTGGCTTTACTAAGTAAGACTCACACCTGATTCTTACTTTTCAATGCCTCTTTTTCTCTAGGTCCTGAAACATTAAGTCTGAGGTTAATTTGCCTTGGTTCAGCTCTGGGGCAGGGAATGCTTCCTTCTGAAGCTCAGTTGTTTGTTATAAGGGAACAACAGTAAGCAGCAGCCACCTTGCCAGGGGCATAGCCTGTAGTCTGTACTGGGAGCCTGGCTCTGGCTCTGCAGCTAATCCATCAGTGTGTTTATTGGTTCTTTCAGATATTTTTCAAAAATAGCCTGACTCCATAAGCTCTTCAGCCTGGTCATAACAAGTGTGGTAGTTTTTAGAAGCAACTTCCCCCTTTCACTCTTCTTTCCATTCTTTTAAGACCTAGAAGGATTCAAATAATGGTGTCCTAAAGCTGTACATGGGATACACACTGCAAAATCAGGAAAGACAGTATTATATACACTGCCATTGTTGCCCTTTTAGCATGAATCTCCTTGACATACTGTCTGGAGCACACCAGCGTTTGGTCTACCTGATAACTTCTTACAGGAACATAGAAAGAAAGACACGCTCACAGGAGCCATCCTGAGACATTGCAGTCTTCAGAATGGCCCTATTCAGATGTGGAAGAGAGACAGATTTGTTTGTCTTACAGGCATTCAGACCTTGCAGCTAGGATGCCAGTAAAATCCTACTGTCAGCAAAGCATCTTTGGGTAGGTTTAAGAATCACTTCATAAGGACCTTCTGCGTTTCCTTTAAACACTTTTATGTGGTGCTGCTGCTTTGGGTGGCAACCTAAGGGATAATTGTGGGCCACAGAAACGTCCTTCCCCCCAGTATTTGGGATGCTGCTTTCTGCAACTGCCAATCTCTGCTCCCCAGCCATAGTGTTCCTGCCCTGTGTTTTAGGGGGCAGCCTTCTGATACGGATTGCTTGCCACGAGTCCCTCTGCTGATGCTCTTGGTTATCTGTCACAGATGAGAATTATCCAGCCTTAGCTTTCCTGTTAGGATCTAATCCTCATTCATACTCAGCTGTCTGCTGGGGGAAGGTTTATTTTGTGTTACAAAGGTCCTTCAAGGCCATCTCAAAGCCATTGTTCACAATGTCTCCATGTGGCTTTATCAGGCAATGTGTGAGCTCTTTCCAGTTCTAGCTGCACCTCTCTTGCCTGCAGCAAAGTTGTTCCCTCTTCACTTCTCCTTCTCAGTTGTCCCACCTTCCTCCTCTGCATGTTGTCAGGAACAGTAACTGTCTCCTGCTATAAAGGTAGAAAAGGGTCAGCCCTTACCAGCTGATAGTGTTTATGGTATTGCTTTGCCAGGATTCATCCTTCCCATTGCAAGTGCAAAATTCTCCTACTTCTGTTAATTAATTGACAGCATTTGTGGCCTGAAATAGTGAAATATCCTTTAACTTCCCCGATGTGAATCACAGGCTTTGTAGCTGTAGCACCATCTCAATTCCAAAAGCCAGCCAGGCCAGGAGATTTTTGCAGACATGGAAAACAAGTAGAAGTTAATTCTAGTCCCTGTGAATCAGCTGTTCTGGCCTTTTGTTCTGCATTAACATATTCAACCATGGCCTAGTTAGAAACTTCATGTCATAGAAAAGAGAGCTGAGAGGCAGCTGAAGAAGTTGCCAAGCACACTTCATTCCTAGGCTTGCCTCACTACCATCCATGCCAATCCCTGTAGGTCTGTGCGACCCATCTTTAGCTTCTTCATGGTCAGAGGCTCCACAAACTCATAGTTTATTCCAAAGCTTTTCCATCCCAACTCAAGTCATTAGACACTTTCTTATTGTTCAACATAACTTTCCCTTCTATATTTAGACTTTTTCACCTATTCATATGTTCTTGCTTTCCTAGATGCCACAGTATTCTGTATATTTGAAAGCCATTATCGTATTTCTGTTCTCCTGTCTCCAGGTTTAATAACCCAGTTATTCAGTCTTTCCTCACAGGCATGTTTTCTGACTCTGTTTTTTTTGTGTGTGTGACTTTCAAGCAAATCCACAACTTTCTCCAAGTGAGATTTTGTAACCCTGCATCACCCAGAGAGTTTGAATTGCTGTTGAGCATTGTATGAAACAATTAGGACCTGTAATACTATGGGGCACACTTCCATTACAACAATAACATAGAACATGGTGAATGTGTTTCTTATCTTGTGGAAATCACACCTCAGCCTAATCTGCAGTTAAAATATGCATTAATACAGCCTGAATAATAAGCATGTATAGAACAATTACTGCAAAACTGGCTTTCATTACACTTAGGAGATACAGGTTTGTGCGCATGAGAGGTTCTGACAACATCAGGATAGCAGTGAATGAGGCTCTTTATGTACACCTGTCTAACAGAAAGGGATTATACACAAATGAATCTACAGTTGGTGTTAGCCTGTGTATATCACACTGTACCACAGTGACCAGTCTGGTTTCTGGAAGAGTGAAGATAAGGAATAGGAATGCAGGCAGAGGCTTGCACTGCATTGTGGTAAAATCCAAATGTTTCCTGAAGAAAGCTAGTAACTATCTTGCAGGCACAAGCTAGCCTTTGTGCAGGGCAAGTCTTGCTGCAAACACATAAAACCCTCTCAGGACATAAATATCTTAGCAAGTCACCCAAGAGTGGAAATCTTGCTAATTTGACATGCTTCACCTCACCCTCCCATCTAAGGAGAAGAAATTTGAAGGACTCCTGTCCTCTAGACTTGTCTGCTGCTGGGTTTTTTTGCTGATTGGTCCAGCTAATGCTTGTTCTTCATGAGACCTCCAAAAGAGAAAGTTCTTCAGAAGGTACAACTATGAACAGGCCAGAAACTTCTCCTATAGCAACTTCTCTGTGGAGTTCTGGGGATAGAAGGATAGACACTGTTGAGGCACTTGACAACCAGGATCTGGGACTTTGTTTAGCACAGCACCCTTGTGATTTGGCAGCTCAAATACTTGTCTTTCAGAGCTTGCCTCTTGGCATTCAGCCTGCACAGAGGAAGAAATCCTGGGATTTGAATGCAGGGGAGGGAACAGGGACCAGATCTCCCAGTCTGCCCAGGGGAAGTTTGGTGGTATCCTCACATACCTAGCTGGATGGAATCAGCACGTGGTAGAACAGTTTTGCTGGCAACATATTACTGAGCTATTAATATCCAAGATACTTATCTTAATTCCCCTTCCTCACAAAACACACAACTACTATCACAGTGGCAACAGACATATTGGTTAATTCATGTTTGTAAAGCAGTTAAATGATGTGCTAAGGACAAGTCCAGGGAGGAAGGGATAATTTTACCTCCTGAAAAAGGGTTACATAGAGCAGTAAAGAACTTACCAAAAGAGTGAAAAGAAAGAGCACTATTTACTAGATGGAAGGGGCAGCTTGTGAAATGAATGGGAAGGCTGTAGAAAAAAATCACTTCTGTGTTCTGAAAGGGCTACTGTGATCCTTGGCTGTTAAACCTGAGTGGGAAAGAGGAATTCGTTTTACCTCTGGTTTAATGGGGGTCAAGGCAGCTGCTGGAGTAGGGCATGCTGCTTTGGTGCCCCTCTTCTTAAAGGGTATTCATATTTGAAGATGAGGAGAGGGGCACGAAAATGATTTCTTTTTTTTGAAGCTTTACAGTGTGAGACTTAAGGAGCTCAGTCTGTTTAATTTTTTAGAAGAATAGTGTGAGTGGACTTGATAACAGTGTGGAAGTATTGCTGGCCAGGGGAGGTAGGGAATAGGTGCTTATCTGAGAAAAGTACGATAAGAACCAGCACCTGCAATCTGAAAGCACATAAATCAAATTGTAAATTAGGCACCCCTTTTTAAAGGGGATTAACCACTGGAACACGTGTTCAAGGGTAGTGGTACGTTCTTCATCCCTTGATGTCTTTAAATTGAGAACACATGATTTTCTGGGACTGATGCTTCAGTCAAATGTGAAAGTTTTGGGCTCAGTCCAAGGATAATGATGAAATGATAGTCCATGTATATACAGAATAGTCAAATCATTTCTCTTGGCCTTGAATGCTAATGAAATTATGAAGTGTGGATATTAAATTAAAGACACTATCTTCCAATATATGCCCAATAAAGATTAAATAGGACTTCATGTGCCAATTTTATATCTGACTTTTCCTAACTAGAAGTTTAATTTCTACAATGTTAATAAAGTTCTTTAGCACTTGTGGACCCTCAGCCACCTCTGGCTTAGTGCTGTAGAATCAAGTCTAATACTTCCTTGGCAGGAACTATTTGTATTAATTTCTTGCATGTGCCAATTCAAGTTTTGACCTAGTCATTATGTTTACATGATGTTTGTATAGCATGCACACAACTTTAGCTCTAGGGAGATTTACTAGAATATTAAAATGGTTTTTATTGAAATGAAGAAAGTTTGTGCATTTCCGTCCAATACAGCAGTGTGTAGGCTGGAGGGTCTTTGGTAGGTCAGTGAGATATATTTAAGCACTTAGATTAATAGATAGTAATTTTCAGGGACTTGAATTCATACTCTTTCTTGGGGTTTTTTTAGAGATTATTGCAGGAGTTATCAAAGGCTTTTCTTAATGTTTCATGTTGATTTTGTTTTATTAGTGTCTAGGAGTTCCAGACAAAGTCTGGAGTCACTTTGCTGAACACCTGTGTGATTATATGATGGGAAATGTATCTCTTCCTAAAAAAACTATAGTCTAAATAAACAAGGTTTTCCCTCTTTTATGTGTTATCTGCACTTTACATGTAGAAAACTGAGTACAAAGGTGACTTTCCTGAGGTCACATAGGAAACACAGGGCAACCCCAAGAACTGGACACGTTTCCAGAGCCCCTGTGAACATCTTTAACTGTGAAATCATCATTCCTGTGGTAGTCAGGTGAAGACTGATATTTTTCAGACTGCAGTAAGTGAAATAAGTGCCTCACTGACATTTCCAGAAGTTACTGAGGAATTCAAGTGATTGCAAATCTTTTACGTGGACAGCTCTGAGGAAAAAAAATAGTCTTCAGTTTATTTAATTGCACTGTCACTGTAAGCTATTTAGTACTTGACATAAAGAAGAGTCTCAGATTTTGTCTCTAAGATGCTGCAAGGGGTTTTATACAGGTACAGATTGAGATGTTTTAATTCTCTGTTTTTGCTAATAGTGATGTGCCAAAAAAACCCCTCAGTATGTGTGTCAGAAAAATACCAAGTCCGTCATAAGAAAAGTCTGTGTTCTTCTTTGCAAATTACTTCTGGGGACTTTTGCCAGCTCTAATGGGTGCTCACATAACTGACAGAGAATACCTGACTTAGAGCTATGCAACATCTCTTTTCTAAGTGTGTTCTTACTCAACTGACAGCAGCTTCCCATTTTTATTTGTGTCTTTTATTAAATGCCTCAAGCGTGTTTTACACTCAGATTAATAACCACTTTGTCATCACAAGCCTTCCTGGGGATACCCATTTGGGGTTTGAGATGGTTTTTTTTTCTTAGAACAGGGTCTGCAGGATTCTTTCTAGCATTTGTAAAGAGAGAAGTCAGTGAAATGATCTGTCCCTTTTGTTCAGATCATTCATTTCACATTTGGAAACTGGCCTTACTTTTAACACACAGGGCAGTGGTGCAAGCTGCCTGCTGTACGTCATCTGGGGGTTTTTCTTATTTTTGATTGTGGCAGTTTGGTGTGAGATTCCAGGCAGGTTGAAGTGAACTCAGTTTCAGTTGCTGTTGCTACTCAGGACTGCCATCAGAAGGAGACCGTTGGCAGTGCTCATGCGGCTTTCCATATCACTAACTGGGAGCGCAGTAAATAGCATTCAGCTCATTGTAAGGCTCCTGAAATGAATGTGAGCAGAGACCTCGGTTAGTTGCTGCTCTCCAGTGCAGAAAGGGTGGCAGCTGCTGGATACCTCTGTCTTTCTCTCCTGCCTTCATTGCTAGGTCTTCTGGCATCGGGTCAAGTGGTGCTGCCCAACTTCTCAACAGGTAATCTTGTTTCTTTCTTACCGTGTTAGCAAACCCACGTTTGAAATACGTGTGCAGAGAGCTCCTCTGCAAGACACTGAGGTTTATTAAGGCACAGGGATTCATAAACTGCATCTCACTAATTGAGAGAGACTGTTTGGAAGTAGGTTAAGGCACAGAACTCGCTGCCCCGTGTGTCCCCGTGCCAGGGGCCAAGGCGCTTGTTCTCGTTAGGAAATGCAGAGGGCTGTTTCCTGGTTTTGCTCAAGTGGACAGTGTTTTGCAGATGTCAGTAGTTGAGCAGAACAAGATAGTAATTCCATACATAGAGGAGTGGCGTGGCTTGGTGCTACCTGAAATGAGGTGACTGTGATTTTTAATGTTGTTTTAGTAACCACAGGTTTCTCCTTACCCTTTCATTTCTCTGCAAATGCTGTTGTTTTTCTCCACTGATTTAACTCTGCAGTGCTTGGGGAGCTTGTTTTTTGGGGAAAGGTTTGGACAGAGACTTTGAGAAGAAAAAGTCCTGTAGCAAGCCTTTGAGTCTTTGGGCAAAGTCCCTAAGGGAGAAGTTTAACAAGCTCTTGTTGTGTAATGCTAGGGAGTCTACAGTCCACAGAAGGCTTTAAGTGGCACTAATCTGGCTTGATACTTTCAGGAGAAGTGCTGGAAGAGTGTCCAAGACCTCAGACAGGGGCTTCAAGACTTGGTATTTGGTGCATGAGTTTCTTCGGATAGAGACAGTGGGCTGGGGCCTGTATCCCCTACCTGCTCTGGTTTCGGAGTGGGTGAGAAGCACTGTGCAATTCAGCAATGCACTGCAGCTCTGAGGAGCCCTAACTCACACTCTAGTGCTGTTCTGTGCCAGGTTCCCAGGGCAGGGAGTTCCACCTTACAGCTTTGGGCCAAACTGGTCCCATGAGCCTTCAGCTTCTTGGAGGAAAAGGGCGAGTGTGCGTTTCGCTGCTCAGCAGGATGTGGCTAATCCTGGGTTGTATTTCTTCAGTTGTAATGGCCTCTCCTTGTGTTCCCAAACACAATGACATGGAGGAGACTGATTGTGCAGTCTAATACTATTGTCTTGCTCTGTTCTTTTCCATTTCTTGGGGTTCTTGATGTTACTCTACAATAGAAATGACTCAATCCTCAGTCCCTCCACCCCAGATTGAGGGCAAGTGTTAATACTTCCAGTGTTGTTCTGTAATCTTATAGACAGAAAATGTGAAGCACAGAAAGATTACAGGACTTGCCCAAGATCAGAGTCAGGAACAGATTTTGGATCTCTCCTCTCTGTAGTCTTTGTATTCAGTCATGGTTTTCCACACCTTCCCTGGAATGGTTAACTGCCTCCTTGCTCTGCCTGCTCTGATCATAATAAGCCTGGGGCCTTGCCAGAACTTGGAAGCTAATGAAACAGAGGTTGGATTGAGATTGAGTCCTTCACTGCAAAAATATGTGGTAACCTTCAGGGGAAGTGCAGCGTTACCTGGGCTCTACATGTGGCCTAACTCACCCCATAGGCAAGTGCAAAGCCTCGCTCTTCTGAGGATGGAATGGGAACACTTTAGGCTGACTGTAGCAGAGCCATGATAATGCTTCTGTTAGTTGTGGTATGGGCTAGGATGAGCAAGGTGCCTCTCAAGAGTAGTAACTGGCTCAAGTATTGGGACAGAAGGAGAAATAAGTTGGCTGGCACTGCATCAAGCTTAGGTTCATTCAGGAGCGTGCTCTTGCAGTGTATTGATGTTGGGCTGAAATGAGTGCTCAGTGTCTGAGAGGTCAGAAACAGGGACTGTTTGTGCCCACATCCTTGCTTGAAAGTCACTAACAGTAATCAACAGCCTTTTTCCCATGGAGCTGACATGTGTCTCATAAAAATAAATCTGTTCCTGTTTCCTAATAGACAGGTCTTGAGTCCATAAGCTCCTATCCCAGCCGGTAGCACTTGCCTACCTTGCTGGCTGTCTCAGAAGAACAGGCCCAGACAGGATGACCTCTTCTTGCCTCACTCGGGTTCTTTCCCCTCAGCCCCATCACCAGCATAGCTCAGCACTCAGGGAACTATGCACTGTTTTGTGGATGAGGAACTGAAACACATGAAGGCACTTTTTATTAAGGTCACACAGAGAAGTGTAACGCAAAGTTGGAAATGTAACTCTAGGCAGAGCTACAAAAGTTCCCATTCTGGCCTTGAGCTGATCCCTGGCACTGACAGGGCACATGGAAGCCCATATTGTTCCTGTTTTTTTGTTGTCTGTGAGCTTAACTAGTTTCTGTCTTCTGAACTGAATATCAGTCAGGATATGCTGGAGGAGGTGGAATAGCTTGCTGGTTGAATTGGTTTGGAAGCTCATGTTATTGATGTTACACAGCAGCAGAATTTTTCCCACTGAACTGTTGCTCAGTCTATGCTTCTCAGAGAAGTGGGAAGTTCAGTTAGTCAAGCTGTCCTCACTGAAAGCAGTTGTGACAGTAAGAATCCTTATGTTCAGAAGTGTGGAGCTCAGATTGGAAAGGGTGCAGACAAACAAAATGATCAAGAGATATGAGCACATCCCAAGACACTGGAACACACTGGCTTGTTCAGCCAGGCAAAATAGGGGAGATCAGATTAATGTGTATATCTGCTAGAGTGGGTTTAAAAATAGAGGAATGTTGCTGCTGAAGGGCTCGTGTGATGCAAGAACCAATGACAATGAATTGCTCACTAAAAAACCCAACAGGCAACGAACTAAGACATTTAAGCATGAGACCAAAGAAAGCTTAGACTACTCGAAGTAGTTAGGGAAATCACCTAGAGAGGTTATTTATGTTTGAGATGTGATTTGTGAGACTGTGGCAGTTACCTGCTGCTGCCACCAGCTTGATTTAGTAGCCCATAAGTTCCTCATTTCGCAGAAGAATCTGGCAGAAAACGTGCATTTGCCAGAGTGTTGCTGCCTCTGCTCTTTTCAAGGGAGATGTTCCAGTGCTTGGCTGTCCTGCTTTTCTGGTAGAACAGTCCACAAGGAACCACGACAAGCTGTGGGATTTCTTGATCTGCTGCAAGATCTGAAAAGACACAGACGTTTGATTTCTCAGAAGGTGAAAGTAACTTCTCATCACGCGAGTGCAGATCGTTACTGCAGCAGTGATTGCCATGAAACGTCTCTCTCTGCCTGGCCTTCCTAGTGCCCTTCTTTACATGCTGTGACTAAAAGTCTTTTCTCCTCTTCTTGATGCAGGGCTTGGGCCAAATTCTTCCCTCCCTTTTTTTACTAAAAGGACTGAAGAGTGACCACATTCACATCAGTGCAGTTACCCTGGGTTTACTTTGTCACACGTGACAGCAGAACAATGGTGCTGTGCTACTAAGTGAGAGTTGTGCTTTGTGGATATTTTTTCCTGTTATTATAGAGACAGCAGCAGAGTTAAGGCTATAATGAAGGGTCTCTTATAATCACACTCCTATTATGCTTTCAAAAAGGCTTTGTGAGCTTTGTATTTTATATGTGGGCACTGCAGCTAGACAATCATCTTCTGGCAGCATTTTCTGTGATTCATGCACACAGTTTGGGGGTTTTAGTACCATGTCTTGAGCATCCCTGTGTCACATTGTATCTCTCCCAAGAACATGGCCTAAAATGTAACTTCCCTGAGGAAACAAACAGGAAGGGGTTGTGCCTTTAATTTGCCTGCAGGTAAAATCATCAGGCTCATCCCCAAGGTGTCCTCCATAGTCTGTGGAAAGGGAAAGTCCCTCAAGAACACCATTCAGAATTCTCTATTAGACTAAAGTGACATTATCTGCAGGAGGAGCCTTTCTTTCATGAGGACTTGGTATGGTAGAAAAACTGGCTTTGTACAACTTAGCACCTACATCAGGTTAGACTTTGAGAATCCCCTGTCCTCTGCCAGGTGCTTGGGAATGCTCTTGGGACATGAAGTATTTTGGTTTAGGTGATGTCTCTGCAACATAATGGTCTGAGCACTGCCAAACACATGTATTCACATCTCTGCATCACTTGCAAAGCTGTGTACATGGCTGACAGAAAGGTGATCTAAAACCCACAAATATTTGGACAGGTTTTTAGATCTTGTGCCTCTGTGGACAGTGTATAGGACTGGAACTCAGCACTGCTGGCTCCACTCCCAGCAGGGATGGCAGGGACCTTGGAAAGCAGACTTGTTTTTTGGTGTACAATGGGAGTCAATAGTGATGTGGGTGTTCCAATCCATCCTTTCCATCAATGGAAAGCTATTGTTGAGAAATTTGAAGTAGAATTGCCTTTGTTTTGTATGCATCTTTAAATTAAAGTGACATAAAGCTTGCAAAAGCCATAAGGACTGATGCTTGTATAGCTTTGTTTCTGTTAATTTTCTTTTCATACCAGGCTTCAGGAGGCATATGTCTTTGGTGAGTGATGGGAAGGTGGAGGACAGCTGTACAAAGGCCTTGCCTTGGCTGTCTCTACGTTTGTCTGCAGTCCTGTCTGTAGAACACTTGCCAGAGATGTGAAAGACATTGCAGAGTGTATCACTCCTGCAAGATTTAGAACATGTTGTGCAAGAATCTTTTATCAGAGGAAAAATGAATTCTGTACACTATGGTTGCTCCCACTTGAATAATGACATCCAGCATTTAGACTTGATGCAGGTTCTGGTTGCAGTGAACTCATGACAGAGATTGTGCCAATAAGAGCAATGGCTTCAGTGTCTGTCACATGTTTTGGTAGAACATGGAGTGAAGGCTGAAAGTTTCTTGCTGCATCTGCCAGTGGTATTTTCTGATTGTGCATGTCCAGCCTGAGGTGCCTGAGCAGACAGTGTAATCTGGGACTGTTAAATAAAACAGTCAGTAAAATACACATACTTAGCCCTCGTATCAGCACAGCCTCCCCCAGATAGAACCACATCTGTTGATCTTTGACAGTACCTGCTGTACCCCATCATTCATCCTGGCTCTTAAGCTTTGGCATTACCATGGAAAACATGCACATATGATGCTTTTTCTGAGGACATGTTCATATTTCCTTCATAACTCTTGCCCACACACCTGCATGAGGACCTGAACTCCAGGAGGCATTGAAACAGTGTTTTCATATTAGTAGAAGCTGTGTTATCAAAACAGCCTTAATCTCTTCCTGGGGAGCTGGCTTGGACAGCACTTTCACATCCTATGGCAAGGCCTGTTCCCTTTGCACAGATGGCTGAGGGGAGGCTCGGGGTCAGGAGGCTTCAAGTCACCTTTGCAGCATTCTAGGCTGATCCAGCAGCAGATGTGTACAGCACAAACCCAGGCTGGCCTTTAGGAAGAGGCTCTAAGGCTTCTCTGTTACTAGAGCAGTCCAGGGTCCATATGCCTCAGTGTACCCTCCTCTATCAGCCGGCTTCAAATGCCAGGACCAGCACAAGGCCATTTGAGCTCTAATTCTGACTGGTAAATGTGGTCACAGGAAACAGTAACTGGGCAAGAGTGCAGCATATTTGTTGTCATCTTCAGTTAAGGCCCTCTGGTCTTTGGAACTTGAACATCTGATCGAACTACAAAGCTCTGTAACAGCTTCTAAAAGCACAGCTCTTCTCTGAAAGACTGCGGAAGTGTTTCATGCTTATCACTCAGGGACCTGGTGGCAACTGTGTGTGGCTTTCAAGTACAAAGAAACCTTATTTTCCTAACTGTCTCCCCTCCAGATGCTGCCTGAACTCAGAGACCTGAGCTCTGGTCTTTCCATTACCCTCTGATCAGAAGTTTTGATAGAAAAGCTGAGTGTGCAGCAACACCTGTGAGCTGGGTCCCAGCAGTGTGCACGGAGGCACATCCAGGGAGTTCACTGGGTAGGGTTGCTTATACATGAACTGGGACTGAACCCAGCTCATGCCCTCCAGCATTATTTTGAAGCATACAGTCACGGTCTTCTGTGTGGTGCAGCTCTGCTCTTACTTGCAATACATCCTTTATTGCCTCAGGTAGAGCCTGCCAGAGGGACTTGGGGACCCAGCAGCACTCAAGGCCATTGGAAAAAGGGCCTTTTAAGCACACTGAAGCTGTTACCTTTCATTTAACAAATGAGAAAGGACAAACAAAACAGGTAAAGCAAAGAGCTGCAAAAACATTTCTCAGGTGGAGGTAGAACAGCTTTTATAGGCAAGGCAGATGACACTCTGGCTCAATGAGAAGGTGGCAATGGCTTTGCAGGGAAGGTAAAAATGCATTGTCAATCCATTTACTCCTGCTATCCTGAGCAAGCAATGATGTTGCTTTCCCAACCACACTATACTCAGCTATTTATTTTGTTGTAAGAATTATTGACAGAAGAGGATTCATCCAGCACTGCTGGCTTCTGGCCAGGCAGGCTCCGTCTCTTCAGTCCTTCATATCTTTTTGAGTCCTCTCTCCTGTGGAAGGAGGGCCAAGGTCTGAGAAGGCTGTAAGTGCCTTTTTCAAGCAGATCAGCAAACTGGGAGCTCAACTCAGATCCTTGGCTAGGGCTTACTTCCCACACAAGAAAAACCCATGACCTCCATCTCTTAATGTGCCTGGGATTCTGGTACCAGCTGAACTTCTGGTTGAGATCTCTTCCCTCCTTCTCCTGCTTCAGAATGTGAGGATGTAAAGACTCACAGTCAGACTACCACCTTCTCTGACAGAAAATGCCAAAGGAGAAACCTCAAGAAGCAAGGAAGGTCATTTGTTTCCTTTGTATCCTCAACAGCTCATGATCTTGGCTGTTTCTTTGAGCAAACAAGTCGGATCAGGGCTCACTCCAACTACAGCAGGCACAAAATAGAGCTTGGGGACAGGGAAGAGACTAACTGGCAAGCCTACTGATACAAAACTTGCAGTAGACAAACCAATGCTCAGGATCCAAGCAAAACCCAGGTCTGGGTGACTTGTCCTGTAGGAAACCAGAGGCTGAGTGCTCTGAAATGGAGTGAGGCCATGTCTCCAGACAGTCTCCTGTTCAGTCAGTGATTAGGAACAAACTCTTCAGGGTCAGCTCCAGAGCTCAATTCACCTCTCGAAGAGTTTCTACCCTGATACTTGTTCTCTCAGGCATCCTAGTGTAAGATTCTCTTTGCTGTGGATTTAGGTCTGAGGGTTAGCTTTGGTATCTCAAAACACAGGAGCTCCAAATGAAGATTTACCCTTGAGTGGGGCATTTATAGTTCACCACACTTTGTCTCCCACCTCCTTCCTCCTCAGGCAAAGGAAGCCTACAAAGAGGGGAGTTCAGAGACAATGTCTTTGTCAGTTTGGATGAAACTGGCCAACAAGGTGGGAAGGTAGATGCAAGTATCAACATCCCCTGGCACCTGGAGCCATTGGCTCCTTTAGCCAAAATCCTCAAATCTCAGGAATGGGCCATGTAAGAGAATGATTCAACAATATTTGCAAAGCACAGTTATGCTCCTAAAGTCTGCTGTGTCACACACTTTTCCAGCTGAAAAGGAAAAAGCAAGTTGTCATGCCTGACTCTCTCTCACCGTTTCGGCTTTGCAGGTAGAGAAGAGTCCAAAACAAGATAGGGAAAGAAAGAGGAGACACGTTTTCTTTCACAGTCCATGGAAAAATAACCTGTTGGATTGTCATCTGGAAACTTGAGAAAGTGCCAACATGAGCAATGAGAGGCCAATGAGCCCTGGCTCATCAACACTGACAGAGGGCCTGAAGAGAAAGAGGGGAAGACCAAAGAAGCAGCCACAGGTGAGGGCACCTCATCATGAGCAGCTGCCTGAGGGATGCTGTGGCATTAGCTGATAGGATTTGCAGGCAGTGGTGGGAAGCAGCTAACAAAGAGTAAAGGAAGCTGAGATGTTCTGTGGTAAATTGTACTGCTATTCAGGAAAGCAATAGTGATGTGCAGCCTGGCACACCTCAGCCATTGGCTTCAGAGGTTCTTGTCATGTGGCAGGACATGGCTGTTCAGGCCAGGAAATGGCATGAGAGGAGCTAACCAAGTCTCCCTTCCAAGCTGGAGACTTTCAGGTGTCATCACCCTGTTTCTGCACCAGTAGTTGGAGTGGAGAAAGCCAAGGCCTTCTCTCTCTGCATTCCAGGCACTGTGCACTATGGTCAGAGTTCTGGGAATGTATTAATTTCCTCACCCCTACCCCTTTGTCTTTTGGGCTATTGGAAAAGCAGAGACAACCTGGTATTTAGTGGTATGAGGGCTATTGGTGTAAGACAGTCTAAGACACATTAGAATGAGAAGCTGTAAATTGTTCCAGAGATCATCCTGCTTAAATGATTTTCATCTCAGGAGGAGGCTGTGGAACCATTACCAATGAAGAAACCACGAGGAAGGCCAAAGGGGAGCAAGAAAGTGACTGCAGTATCTGGGCAGGTGGTAAGAGAAAAGGCTTATATTCTTTTCTGACAGAGGGAGAAGCTGATTGTCCCTTCTTTAAGCACTGCTGGTGGACAAGCAGGGAGGTTTCTCTTAGCTGAAATACAGACAGTGAAAGCTGCCTCTATTTCAGTGCAGCTTTAATTGTCACTGTGGGACAAACTCGTTCCTGTGGTTTGAGTCCTAACTCACCTCCCAGCCTTCCTGTGTTGCCCCAGCCTGTTCAGCAGGTTCCTTCTAGTGTTTCTCCATCACTGTTAAAAAATAATCACAACCAGCAAAGTCTGCCAGGCATTTCCTCCTCAACTGTCATCCATCCCCAACTTTTGCCTCTTCTGCTACTTGTCTCACCAGAAGTTTATGCAGAGGTTACTGTGGCCAGTGTATTAGTCACAGTGCCCAGCAAACAGGAGAGCTAAGAATGGGTTTTTTTCCCCTTGTTTACAATATAGGTAGAACCTTCTGCTGGGAAAAGGCCAAGAGGAAGGCCCCGCAAGTGGGTGAGTATGGTGTTGGGTTCTTTTCCTCTTCTCTAGTCCCAGATCCTGGGGAATTTTCAGTTGTGTTGGCTCTTCTCAGGCTTGTCCTCTGCAATGACATTCTTTCAGCCTATGTGGGCTGGAAATCTAACAAGTTAAGGAAGCTCTGAGTGCCTTTCCAGTCACCCCTAAGATTCATCTCCTGCAGAATTCTGTGAGCCCAGGAGAGCTGCTGGTTTTAATTCAAGACATAATAGTCTTCCATAGTACCTTCCCAGGCTTGAAATGTCAGGCCAGAGGCGACATCCTTTCTCAAGCAGAGAGATTGTCTTCTCAGGGGTCTTGAAAACTGCAGTGATTGCTTAGTGTGTCAGTTGGTCTCAAAAGAAGCAGCTTAAAATTAAGCAAAAAGAGGAATTTGGTGAATGGCAAAACTTTGAATCCTGCCAGCAGGAGGCTCTTTTATGCAGCAAACAAAAGATTAGTAACAATCAGTAGACAAAGACAGAATGCTTCAGGCATGAAAAAAACCCTCAAAATTCTTAATCAATAAGGATATTCAATCCTGTGAACAATTAATGACATTCTATCTATCATTAGGAATGGTTTAAAAAGCCCACAGCAACAACCAACCATTATATATGTCTCATACCACAAAACGTTCTAGTCCAAGCCCAAGCTGTGCAGGAATTCATAGGTTTGTTCTACAGCTGTGGTGCCACAGGAAGTGCTTGGGATGGAAAGAGACAGTGTCTGGTTCAGCAGAAACAGAAATAGAGCAGTCTCTGAGGGCTACACAGGAGGCTTGGAAGGAAATCTTCACCAGGGAGGAACTGCCAGGATGTGAGGGACGTTAGAAGACTTTTATGGAATGCCAGTGACCTTGGCATACAAATATATCTTGGATACGGGTGGAGGGAAAGTGTCTGCAAATCCAGTGCAGGACTGAATCTCCCAGACAAGACATCTGCTCCATAAATGGGTCCAGCTACTGTTTCTTCTTAGAAATCCAGGTGAGAAGGTCACAATCTAGCCCAGCACATAGCATTTGCTAAAAGCTTTTTCTAAACCCATTTATTATGTTGCTGTTGTTTAAATACACTGGGTAAGGAAATCTGGTATGTTACCAGTGCCTAAAGCAACCAGGTCTGCAAACTGGGACCCTCAAGCTCTATGGAAAATGACTGGAGGCAGAAATGACCTGTGTCTTAGACCAAAACATCTTACCCAGTGAGTTCTGCTGGTGCCATTCATGGGCTGACAAGTCTCAGACAAGCAGGAGAACCTAGAAGGGCATGAATAATGGACACATTCTCCCTTTCAGTAGCGGTAAGGTGCCATGGACAAGTGGTTGTGAAAAGCATTTGGAGGAAAAAGAAACATCTCAGGGCTGCAAAATAGTAAATAATTGGGGTGTCTGTGTTTTTTAGAGAGAGAGGAAACGAGATGAGGGAAAAATATGAAGCAAGACCAAATAAGGAGAGAAGATCATAGAATCATAGGATGCCTTCTAGATGCCTTTATATGAATTAGATACAAGCTAGGAAGCAAAATGACTTGAACATTTATAGCTCAGGGGTGTATGCTGGAGCCATGTGCATTGGAGAGATACCAGAAAGGGGTAAAGAGGCACAGCCAGTCCTAAGTCTTGATTCCCTTTGAAGGATGGAGCAGATCAGAAAGAGATCAGATTCTGTGGGAAAGATCTTGTATTCCTTCCTAAAGGCTCTGTAAGCAGGAGTACAGTCCTGTTTAGGCAGAGTGTCCAGGAGAAAAGGGACTGCTAGAAGGGAGGCATCATTATCTACTCATAGAGAACAGAGCTGAATGTTGCTGAGCTGGACTGAAGGTGCCAGGGTAATACAGCTAAGTGTGAGAGACAGCAACCTGAACTAGAGCTAGGGATGGGGACGGACCTGTACAGCCAGAAAACACACCTCTGACTCCCCAGGTAATATGGATCAAAGATAACTTTATAAAAATAAAGTGCAAGGTAGTATAAGTGTTCCAGAAGGATGGTGATTGCAGGGTTCTCCCTTCTCTGACAGGTCGTCCTGGATGAGAGGGTTCCTCACCCTTTCATGAAAGGGCTGGCTGCTGTTTGACAAGTGACAAATTGCTTTGCACCAGAGTTTCAGACACACCCTGGAGGCAAACAGATGGACGTTTTGGGGAGCTCAGAGGCTGACCATTAGAAGTTACTCTGAAGTTGCAACTCAGCTATAAAGCAATAGCTAAGAGGAGTGTTTGTGCTGGAAAAAGCACTGATGAGAACAGATCAACATCAGTCCCCAGGTCAGGGACTGGCATCCACTGGTTGCATGAGGAGTAGCAGACATTCTGAATGGGGTGACAGGCCTTTCCTGGGAGCCGTGAAGGGCAGCAGTGCTTTGCAAGTAGCTTTGAAGCAGTCTGGATATTGCTGAATATAAGATGGAATAAGAGAGATATTCATCAGCAGATGCCATTTGACTCAGCTGTGGGTGTGAGGGGAGGCAGAGGTTGAGAAGAGAGAGGGAAGGAGGCCTCACCTACTACCTTGTCTTGGACAATGGTACAAACAGATGTGTCCTGCATGTGTAGCTGTGAACTACAGTGGGTAAATGCAAATGCAGAGGCCAAAGGACTCCAGAGGAGCTGGCAGGCGGTGTCAGGCACTGGGTTATGCATTCTTCATCTCATCAGAAATAGGCAAGTTTAACCCTCAGGAGTACTACAGTGCCTTTCCCTTCCTGCCTGGTAAAGGAAAGAGCAGGCAATGGAATTTTGTGAGAGGAATAGATTGTGTCCCAGCTGCTGCTGGCACAGTGAAGCCTTGGCTGCAAAACAATTCTGTTACTGTGGAGTTCAGGAAAGCCCCAAAAAAAGTGAAGTACATATAGATAAAGCTGAGGACCTTATGCAGGACAAGTGGGAGAGAGAGTTTCAGAGCAAGGGACAGTTTATAGAACACCGGCTGGTTGGGCTGTCTTGTGGCTAATTTGACAGTAGTAGTGATAGAGGAGATGGCTTCAGCCCTGCTTTGTAGCTACTCTGTGTGCCTGACGTGGCTGCAGAGAGAGGAGCCCCTTCCATCCCTTCTGGGGACAGGCTCCTGCAGTGGAAAAGGCAAAGGGGGCAGGCAGGCAGTGCTGAGAACATGCTCCACAACATCTTGTGGGGTACAGACACCCATGTGTGTGCTGTCAAAAGCTAACATCCCAAATACAGCTAACTGAAATAGTTTTCCTGTTCTGTGCTCTCTCTTTTTGTGGGTAGAAGGGCAATTTAAAACCCAGCAATATTCCATGGAAATTCTTTTCTGTAATGATAATCACATTAAACCACTTCCTTATCAGTTCAATTGGCACTTCATTCTTCCTTCAGACCTTTAGGCCACATAGAAGCAGCAAGACAACAGTTTGGAGGATCCTGATAGCTCCCAGGATCTACCCAGAGTGGTATTGAATGCCTGCTATCACTCACTGGGTGTGTGCAGACACTCCTCTTCATTTTCTTAGAATTATAGAGTAATTCATGTTGGAAAGGCCCACTGGAGATCCTTTACTTCAAACTGCTGCTTAAAGCAGGTCTAATTGGCTCAAGAGTACCCAGGGATTTGCTCAGTCTATAAACACCTATAGCATGCTAGAAATAATTTATAGCCATCTCTCATCTATAACAGGCTGCAACTCGGGTTGGAAAAGACTCTTCCAGCCATTCTCTCCTGTAACAGATTGTCGTAGCTGCAGTTCTAGGTTTGGGCTTGGGGGTTGTGGTTAAATTAATTGTATGCCAGAGGTGTAAGATGGGGTGTTTGTTATGATAAACAATGAGCTGCATAGTCATTTGTAAACAATAAATAAACACATCTTTGCTGCATGCCCATTTATTGAAGTTTCAACTTTTCACACCCTGTCTCCTTTTTCTTCTATTCCTTTTAGTGTTTCACCACTCAAACCGGGTCCTGAAGCATTCTGGTCTTTCAGTTCAAAAATTAACACCTGTGGAGGATTTTTTTTGGGGGGGGGGAGTGGGGGAGGGGAAGCAGAAGAAAAAGAATAGTCATTTTCATTTTTGATAGACAAAATGTTATGGGACCAGTCCCCTAAGATTGCTAATACAGTGGCTTCTTGTAAAACCATTCAGAGACACTTGCGAATGTGTGAGGACGCTGTATGTGCTGGTGCTGGTGCGTGGCTGGGTATAGGCAGTGATGCCAGAGAGACCTGCTTGGAGCTGCACAGTCTGCTTTAAATGAAATTAACCAAAGGCTTTTTTTTCCCCTTTCCACTTTGCATATTTGCATTTTTATCTCTTGATACTCAAATTTCATGTGGGGGGGGTTGTTTGTTTTTGGTGTTTCTCTCCACAGCCTCAGCTAATGGTCCAAGAAGGAGCGTCTCAGGAAGGAAAACCTGAGGGAAGCAGCGACTTGAATTTGAACTTGGCACCAGCCACACAAGGTTTGAAATTAGATAATTGTAATTACATGAGACTAAACTGTACAGCCCATGCTCCTGGCAAACCATGCATGTACCCCTAAAGCTCTAGCACTGCCTGCAGTCATTCTGGTAAATCCTACAAACAGAGGGGAATTTGGAAGGCGACAGGAGGGGTAACACATTTCTTCCATCTAACTCAGCTGTGACTCCTTCAGCAGCAGTGGAGGCAGCAAAGAGGGATGGGAAGAGAATCTATTATTTATTTTTCTTTCCAAGAAAAAAATGTATCTGAAGCTCTTGTTGCTGTAGGTATGACTCAGTGACATTCTCTGGCTGTGTTACACTGAGAGTGAAAACAGTCATGAATGGCTTACTTAACATAAAGACAAGAAATGAAGATCCCATTGATAGTTGGGACATGCTAACATTCTGGATTAACTCCAGCATGCCTCCATGACAGTCTTGCTCTGTCCTGGGCTGGTACTCTAAGGTTGTGCTCTCTGCTAGCAGCTGGCAGAGATGGTGGAGCATCAGCAGCACAGAGGTTGACGACACTGGCAAGTTTCTGTGTAGGGCTGCGAAGTTGTCTGAGCTTCTCTGAGATGAGAGGCCAGATAACTGTTACCACTGTAATAGGAACCTACAGGTGCACCACCCAGAGCCTCAGCCTCACCATAACCCGGGGAAAGTGGAAGTCCAAGTCCAGCCTGCACCATTCAGGGCTGTTTGAGGTAGATGCCAGGAAAGCTTGTGTGCAGCTGAGTCCTCCCTCCTGCAGGCATTGTAGGAAACCATTCATTAAGTGTTTTCCCCTGAGTGGGATGGAGAAGGGGCCAGCAACCCAGCAGAGGCAGATGTTGCTTTGTTTTGCCATGTGGTCAGCACAGCTGCTCCCTCGTCCCGCTGCCGTTAGTGCTGTTGAGCGTGGCGTGCGAAGCGAGTCAACTGACGCCGGGCAGCCAAACCCAACCTGGGGTTCTTAGTCCCTGGAAATGCCACATGATAAAACAGCAGAGCAGTTAACCTCAGCTGCTCAATTCAGTTTCCTCTCAGAGTCCTGCTCCCGTATCGCTTCCTGCCGCTGAGCTGTGTGATGAGCTCAGCAGAGCCACAGGCCCCGGCTGCTGAGCTCACCTCCGGCCCCGGCGCTGCCGCCTGTACCGCTCTCGAGCAGCGCCCAAAACCGCAGCCGCTGCGGGCACTTTCCTCTTCCTTTCAGTTTGAGTGGGACCGAGGGCAGTGACATGAGGAATGTTTCCCTCCGTGTCGCAATGAGGCAGAACCAGATGTGAGGGGAGCAGCGGATGCTGCGGTCGGTGGGAGACGGCAGCGCGGCACATGCTGCTGCAGCACAAAGCGCTCCGTGCGTGGGGACGGAGACAGGAGGTTTGCTGGCAGCAAAGGTGTGCGCTTCTGGAAGCCAAAAGCAGCCCGTTGAAAATCAGCAGGGATAAGCACACATGGTATGAAACCTGGCAAAGCTCTGGGAGGTTTCATAACGGTATTTGGAGCTTGTGGTGCAGTGGTAATCCTGCCCTAGAAACTTCTGACTCAAAAGGGAAAGAGAAGACTCACTATTCTTACTGGAAATTGTAGATCCTGTGGCTTGATGGCAAGCAAGTTGCAGCCATAGCAGCTTTCAGATGGGTAGTTTCTAGATGAATCCATTTTATAGGTGTGAGTTTAACTTAGATGTTACACTCCTGCAAGCTTTTGTGCTAGTGGTGCAGGAGGCTACTGCTCTGAGATTCGTTAGCAAGGGTCTACAGTCACAGAATCTTCTGCTATAGGCACAGACAGATATTTAAGTCATTGGGTTCGTTGCTTTGCTTTTTCCTTTCAGGTGAGGATTTTTGAGCTGCTGTGCTAGAGGGTGAGCATGGGGAGATACATGTGCTTGCTTATCCTGCAGGTTGTGTGGTGTACAGCTCTGAGCAGGAAGGAGATCTGCCCTTCATGTTCTGGGCTTCATGTCTGCAACATTAAGGAAGAACTGCTGAAATAAACAATGACTGATTCCCTGCTTTTCAGTCAGTCTGTCTGAAAGATTGAGATCAAGATAGAGGGAGAATCAAGACAGAAAAAACAAAGTAGAAATGTGCAAGATTTGCAAACCTGCCATGGCACAGAGAGGTGCTTAAATATTTTTCCTTGGTCTTTGTGGCTGGAGGTCCAGCTCTCCCTTTTCCTAAGGCAGTGTTTAGGGAGGACTCCAAGAAATCCAGGAGCAGGCAGGAGTTTGTTCACAGTTCAGACCTTATTGTGTTTGCTTGCAGCTGCTGCCAATCACAACTCAATTGTTTAATTTTTCTCTTTGTCTGGGCCAAGAAGCATTTGTCTTCTCTTCCATGAGTATCACTACCCAATGATTGATGAAGCTGATTTCAAAGCCTCCTAAGCCATAAAACCAGCCTTGGTTTATTTCAATAACCTTGCTTGGCTAATAGAGTATAGGTGTTGAGTATAGGAATGAGTTTATTTTATGGCAATATTTCTAAGGCCCAGTCCAAAGCCAGAAACAGATTTGAGATCTTGCTGCTTTTTGTCTGTCTTTCCTTCCCCATGTTCTTCTCAGTCCACTGTGATCTTCTTTGTCTTTCTTTGTTCTCTCTGCTGCCCTTATGGTCACCCAAGCTCTCCTGAAACCAGGGGGTTAACCACAAAGCCTGTGTAGCCAGAAGACACTCTGAGACAATATTCATACCCTCTGTGCATCTACTTTCCTGATGTCTGTGACATTGGGTAAGGCACTTCTGGTACTTTGAGTGTCACAGTGATTCAGAGTGTCAACTGGAAATACGTGTAACTGCTCACAGCAGAGTTTGACTGTGTGTGTTTACATAGCAGGAAACACAACATTTCATACAGACTGTAACTTCTGGGCTCTCAATAGTCTCATGCTGAGGCCTGCTGCCAGGGAAGCCATTTGTGTCAGGCTTTAGCCTGGAGCTGGTACAAGAGCAATGGGAATGTTGTTGTGAAGACTTTTGGTTGTCTGGGAATGGTTCGTTGCCAGTTTTTAACCTTGCACTGACTCTGTATTGGGCAGCTTGGCTCCTGGACCCAGAGCTCTAACTCTCTCTCTCTCCCATTGATCTTTCCCTTTAGGCATCACTGGAAAAGATGGTTCCAAGCCTGGAAAAACTACTGGTCTTAGGAGATCTCTGAGTAACATCCCTGCCACAGCTCAGTAGTATGCCACCTGTTCCTGTCTTGCTGAAGCCAAAGGACTGGAAAGCAAACAGCATTTTTCATGTCAGATTTCAAATTCTTCCTTTGTGACAATTTTGGCCAAGCTTTCTCTCCTGTTGTCTGCTGGCTTACCCCAAACATCCAAACAGAGACTCTGGGAAAGAAATGGCAAATGCTTTGTTGGAGAGATGCCTTTCACAGTTTGTGGTGTATCTTTTGTGAGGATATTAATCTGTCTTACAAATACCTGGATAACACGGTGCCTTGCCCTGCCACGGACAGCAATAGTTCAACAGACAGTGTTGACTCAGTAATGCAGATACAGTCAAGGAAACCTATTTACACAGCTAACTGCTGAACATATCATATCATATCATACCACCCTGGTAAGTTGGTGGAGCGGTCCCAAGAGTGAAGTTTTGCTCAGTTGCCCATAGAGATCGCATCCAAAAGAGAGTCTGTGAGTCTTTTCTTTAGTGATTCAGAAAGAATAACCTTCATGGCATTCCCAGCTCACCTAGTGCTGTTGCTGCAGTGGTCAGTAACTTTGACTACCTTAGAGGAAAGTTCACACCCTGATGTCTTGGTGATTGGTTCTGGGATTTTTGTCCTGGTTTATCAGCTCAGGGCCATCTCATATAACTAGCGTTTGGCGTGGTGGCACACCTCTTGAATTTGATAGCAACTCTGAGTGCATAATGTTTACAAGTTTAGTCACAGTCACTGGATTTCATCACTTCAAAGCAGTGTCTGTAAAGAACTAGTTACACAACAGTTGCTTCCTCATGGAGCCTCAGGATTCCGTTTTAATCAGTTGCATCTTCACAATGTGCGTATGTGGGGTCCTCTAGTGTTGCAGCTATGAAAATAACAGCTTGCTGATAGAGTTTAGATTGGAGAGACAGCAGCAGACAGTTGGTCTGAGATTGCTCCTGGCTGCTCTCAGTTTCATGTTGCATGCAGATTTGTGCTTTCAGTGTCAGAGATGATGTTGCTGAAGTCTGAGGAATTGAGGCTGTTTCCAATATCCAGTTGCACACAGTGAAGTCCTGTTGGTGTTTTTATCTCATGAATGCTCTGCCTGCCTGCTGAAGGGACAAAGTGGGTATTTCGATTCTCTTTGACAAGATGTAAAATTGGCCAGCTTTACAGTGTTAAATATTTAAACAGAACATAATTGGCTTTAAATTTATGGCAGTGCATAGCAGAAAGGAAGGCAGTAGCAGTATATATTGAGCTCATTTATTATCCTTTCATCAGAGGTCTGTTCCCGTAGCAGGTATTTATTTAACACAAGAAAATGTATGCAGAATTAAGCAGTAGGGCTGATTGGAGACAGATAGGTCGTTTTATCCAGTTTATAGAGTTCAGTAGTGTTCAGAGTCCTGATCCTGTTTATTCTGTGTGTTGCCTGGTTTGCCCTAGCAGGAGTTTCTTGTATATGGAGTTTGGTAGTCTCAGCAGAAATCTGCATCACAGATAACCTTTGTGCCTCCTCTACCCCAGAGCAGGGAAATCAAGGATTAAATGGATTAGATCACAGAGCCTGACCTAAATCTTATGCCGTAGGATGAGGCGTGCTGCCAGGTATGGGAAGAGTTTGACCCCCTTCTCTTGCTGTGTGCGTAAACCCAGGTGGGACATCTTGCACACACATCTCTAATGGCTGGTGACATGAGAAGATTCAACTGGTGTTCCTCTGAATTCAGGTGAGGGACCTGCTCTTTTTCAGTGAACACACAAGGTCAGCTGCAGTTCATGTCTCCATTCAAAGGCCACTCCAGTGGCAGACCAAGATATTTTACCTGATTTTCAGGTGAATTGGCAGGTTTAGTATCTGCTTGCAAGGCTGTACTGCCTATTTAATTAACCCCTGTCACCTGAGAGTAATAGCTGCTAAAATGTGAGGCTGGAACTTCAGCTTCTCTGAAATGGATTAGGGATTGCATCTGCAAGAGACTCAAGCTTTTCTTATGACATTAGTCAGACCTTTCTCACCTGTTGGCATAGAACAGGCATGGAAACTGCCTCAGCTAGATAATAAATCCATTTGCTTTAGGTCAGCAGTATTCCTCCGGGACATGCATGCAAAATAATTCCTCTCTCAAAAAAACACATCTAGTCTTTGCAGCCTCTTAATACCCTAAAAATGTCTCCCTAAAAATGTGCTTGCAGAGAACAAGCAGAATTCCCCACTATGAGGAGCTACTCTGTGCAGTTGAAATCCCAATCCATAGCTTCAGCTTCCATACTTATGCAGAGACTTGGAGTGAGAGTCAATGCCTGTTAAAGGTAGGCAGCATTCCAGACAGCTCCTGAGAGCTCATGCTGGATTATTTGGATTTTCTTTTTTGAAATGACAACCACATTTTATTTCCCATAGTTAGTTGCCTTTTCTGTGTAGCCAAATCCTACCCCGAAGCAAATGCACTGCAAATGGTTTTAAGCTCAGATGGTTTTGGTCTGACTCACTTAAAAATAAGAGGTCATTACAGTGGGACCAAAACGTGGGAGATGGAGGAGGCTTGTTGTCTGTCAAAATTTCTGAGACTCTCATAAATGGTTTTGCTGAAAACACAAAAAGTGTTGGCAGTTTGCAAATTACCCTTGGAGTTTGCTTTTAATAAAGGTATGAAATGTAGCACCTCAGGCTTCTGCTTTGCCTCCTCTGTATGCAATGACCTCAGCACACAAGCATGGCAACAGGCAGGGTGAGTTTTTCTTTATCTGAGGTTTTGGGGATTATAAACCAAGATTTGGTCACTCGGGAGCACCCACTGATCTATGTGAAAACAAGAGATAATGAGTGAGGGATCACACCTGGAGGAAAACTGACACGCCCTTAAACCCAAATATTGGTGCCTCATTCCATCCTCTGTGTATCTTACAGTACTCCACAACGGGCTTGACTGGAACACAAACCAATTCTGCATCATGTGTACATCCAGAAGTCTCTTGCAGCTGAGTCTGTTCATGCCACACATTGTTCTGTGTGCCATACAACTATGTAGCTTTTCATACCAGTTTGTTCCTGTGCACAGCCTCATCAGCTAATCTGACAGCTTCCCCAACTAGTCCTAAATTTTGGGTCTGTGGGCAGAAGGTGAGGCAGAAGGATCTGAAGTACACCCTCACTATCACTATGGAGGAGCTGCTGCCCCATGTTCACAGCAGTGTGGACAGAGCCACAGGTGAGGCGATGAACCCCTAGTTTGTCCGGGAATTCAGCTGATAAAGGGTAATATGGCAAACAGACAAGTTGGGATGTGTCTTTGAGCACTCTGCATGGCCAGGAGCTGCTAGGCTGGAAGCTCCTGCCTTCTTGGTTTCTCCACCTTCCTTCTCCATCTCCCTGAAGATGTCTGAGTTTCCATGGTGTGGAGCACTAAGCCTTCTCCCCTGCAGAGAGAGCTTGTCCTTCCAAGTTTTTCACATTTGCTCATTTGAAGAGCGGTGGAATTCACTGCATACCAATTACCTACAGGTAGTGAGGACAGGCCCAGCAGCTTCTGTGCAAAATTGAAAGGATGGGGGGAGAAAAAAGACAACCACACTGGATTTCATGTAAATAATTATATTTCAATGCTTGAAACACAGAAACACTTGAAATAAATTACATCATAATGCTTCTGCTATATTGTACATACACTTCCAGGAACTGTGAGGAGGTGCTATTGAGCTAAAAGAATACTCCAGTACAAGCCCAGCAAATACCCATAATATCCTTTTAGTCTTATTACCTCTACTTCTTTAATCTAAGGGTAGTCATCACAGGACAAAGCCTACCATTACCAGAAGAATGGTTAAAGAGAAGTCCTCTGCGGGTGCCTTTGTTAGAGAAGTCATATCTCAGCAGCGTTGTGGACCAAGGTGCGTGTTTTTGCACCTGAGCTGGCAGACATGCTGCTTGGCAGCTGCCTGGTCAGCACATGGAGTCGGGTAAAGAGCACAAAGTAGCCTGTTGGTTTGAGGAAACAGCTCAGCTTACACCTACCTGCCTTTTATCAAGTTTAAAACAACCTCTGAAGTTCCAATCCCAGAGTTCTAGAGGAAAGGCTGGGCTGCAGGACACCACTGTGACCTGCTGCCACCTGCACCCACCCAGCCACAGAGCACAGGAGAGCTGGGCAGAGAGGGACCTGCTGGCTGCTGGAGGGACAAAGCTGAGCTCTCTGTGTCTGCCTCCCTCAGGGAGCACCTGCAGGAGATGGTAAGTGTGTGTGGGTGGGGGTTGATGTATTTGCTTCTCAGCTGGTCAAGCCCCATAACCTCTAGGAAGACCCACAGATAGTGTCCAAATTCCAAGGACCTGAGGGAGATCACACTGATGATTTGCACCCACACACCTTCCTTCCAACAACACGGTATCCCTGGAGTGCAAACACCACCAGCAACCAGCAGCCTGGGAGTGCCTCCTGCCAGCTCTCCTGGGGCTGGGGCTGGGCTGTTTTTCCACTGGTGTTGACACTGCTTGCCCTAATACACCCCCAGAAGACAATGGTCATAAAAAGAAAGAGGGATACTGAAAAATTAAAGCAACTTGGCCTTGCTTTTGTGCCATGAAGAAAGCTGTGTCAGTGAAGGAGGGAGGCTGGTAAGGAACTGCACTGCAGGGGCCAGTGGCACATGCCCAGGAAAGTCTGTATTTAATGAATATGGGGAAAAAACTCACAGTGGGGAAGGAAAAAAGTAAGAAATACTAGGGAAAACAAAAACTAATTGGCAGGTCCAAACTTGCAACAAAGCATATGATACCTAAACTGCCACTCAGTGAAATGTCTCCTTGCATAAAGTCTACTCTTAGACCTACATGCAAATTTGGGCTTGCCCTGATTCCCCTTTGACCAGTGCTGTGGATGGAACACAATCTGACAAATGCACGTAGGGAGGGGATCAACACATGGCTGAGCACTGATGCTTGTGAGCAGCTTATACTGCTGGCCACTGGCTGCTGTGCTGGCCTGCAGCACTCAGGGCTGGTGGCCACCAAAAGGCTCTGCAGAGGACAGCCCGGTGCTGCACTGCAGCGTGCCATGGTGGCCAAAGGCCCCTTTGCATTCTCTCTCCTGCAGCCCTGAAGCGGGCATAGGCAGAGAGATGCTTCAGGGTTACAGGCAAACTCCTGCCTTACCTCTCTAATCTCACCTTCTACATGAGCAGGTAACATGAGCAGAGGCTAACATAAAGCTCTCTTTCCTCCAGCAGGAAGAAGAGAAGGCTCTGCTGCAGGTCCTGGCAGGTAAGGAAGTAGGAACCAGCTGCTGAGTCATGTCTGGGGCAGACATGGGGCTGCTGTAGTGTTGAGCCAGTACGTGGGTTTCCTTCTTTAAAAGAAAATATTTTGAGGTTTAATTTTTCTTCCAGATAACACCCTGCACTGTAAAAACTTCCCTGAGCCAAGGCAGGAGGGGGTAAATGGCATGAGAACCCCAGTTCTACTCCATTCTTCTCTGTGGCCCAAGCACCATTCTTCCAGCTCAGTGCCAGGGAGTCCCATAGCCAGACACTGACATCAACACCTCTTGTCTCCAGCTGTGTGGCTTCCCCTCTGTCTGTATGGCAGCACTAACTTGGGATATTCAGCTACTTCCTCAGTTATGATGTAATCAGCCATTTCACTTTTCAAAGCCAATGAACTCCCCAGGCTTCCCCACCGCCCCAGGAGCATGTTTCTCAGCAGCCCACCTGCCACAAGGAGTGTGAGCCCGTGGTGTGTGTTTTCCCTGGCATGCCCCAGATTGCCACTGAGCTGAGGGAGGCAGCTCTCCCTGCTCCAAGGGGCTTTGCCACCAGTCACCCCTCCAGGATCTGCCAAGGCTGCGGGCGCTGGACAGAGAGGCTCATTCACCACTTTCCTTGGGGTCTGGTGGCACAAAACCAAAGGGGGAGCTCTTGGAATCAGGTACCTCTTCTCCTTCCATGACCTAAAGTGTACATGTGCTCTGAGGAGTTCATCTACAACAAAGCAGGCACTGCTCCTCAGCATGCAGCTTGGTACATGCTATCAGTCAGCACCAGCCCAGAAACTGGAGCTCAGGACCTTTTAGGGGTAACAGATGCACCAAAAAATCACCACTGCCATCACCAAGGGTTTGCTTCCCCAAAGTGATGAAAGTTCCCAGTGCTTGTGACCCATTTGTAACACAAACCAAGGCGGTGCCCAGCTGGGCTCAGCACATCAGCCATGCTCGTGGGACATCACTGCTTTGGTGGCTCCATCCTCCCCAGTGTCAGCACGAGCCCAGAGCAGGGGCAGGGAGTGTTCATGCATTGATGGCATTGGCAACGTCTGTGAACACAAGCCGGCTGGGTCTCTGGAGGGCTCCTTGACTCGGCAGCAGAATCTGCATTGAAGCGGTGAAAGATGAGCCCCAGCAAGTCTGCCTCTGCTCAGGTGCATGTGCTTGGGCACAGACTGCACAGCACTGTAACTAGATTCTGCCCTCTCCCAAGGCTGGCTTGCTGAACAGGGCATTAACAAGGTTGTGACAGAAAAACACAGCAGGCCAGAGAGCAAGTCAGCACATCCACACCAGCTTAAAATCCCCACATCATTGGATTACTGGGTCACACTATTTATATAGACAGGGCAGCATGAAAGGACTGGAAACGTCAATAAGGTCTGGAAACATGCCATAGACTGAACTTGGACTCTTCTTTTAGATTCCCTCTCTCTCTCTTCCTTATTATATTAAGCCTTTAAAATTGTGTGCTTTCTAAGCAGAGGTATCTGTGCACTAGCAAGCTCTGGAGGGATCTGAGGTGTCCTGGCCAGTCCCTATATAGACAGGATCTGCTTTAACTGTGCTAACTTTAACTCTGGCTTGTCATTTCCCCCCTGCTTACTACCTGAAGGGAAATCCTCTGTGCACTGACAGAATCCCCCGTGTGTGCTACTCAGAGAACAAGATCCTTTGCTTTATACACCAGTATTTCTTGCTTTCCCAAACCAGTGTATGGAATATATTGACTGTGTTTTATATTCCAACACACACATCTCCTTTTTGCTCCTTAGCAGGTTGGGAAGCATGACTCAAGGTAAATATTTAATAATTACAGCTGTATTTATCTCCTCTCTCTTTCTGACCACACCAAGCTTGCTACAGATTATCTGAAGGTGTAAAGTGTATGGAAACTGAGAACTGTTTGGGAGAACTCCTGATCCTAGAACTGGAAAAGCAAGGGAAGACATGGGCAACACAGAGCAGCTGCAGAGGAATTCAAGGATGGAGAGATGCCTGCTCTAAGGGGAGGCTGCATCACTGGCTAAGAGACCTGTTCCAACCATCCCTGCTGGCTCTGTCTTTTAGAAAGGCTTTTTGTGTGGTGACAAAGGAAACAGAAAATACTGTGAAGCTGTCTGCAAACAATGGTGAGAAGCCCTTCTTTTCTATTTCTCCTACCTCTTGGTACCCTGGGGAAGGAGACAGCCTCTCATCAAAGACCCATTTGAACCCTTAACCGAAAAGAACTGGCTCTTTCCTAACTCACAAGTGAAGTAAGACGGTGGTCTCTGAGGGATTCATCATTTCTCAATACACTGCATGCCTCTGGACACTCAGAAATAGTCAAGACAAAGCTTTCTTTCCCTCCCTCCAGATTCAAATAGAGAACTCTCCTCCCTCTTCTCCTTAACTGTGCCTGCCCTGTGCCCAGCAAGGCTGGCTTGGAGGTGCTGACATGTGCCACACACACAACGTGCAGGCTTTCTGCTTGTGTCCTTCAGGGCTTGCAACACAGTTAACTGCTATGATTACAGCCTTTCTCTCAGCAAGGCCTTGTGCCATACTTGCATCCTCAGGCAAAGCAGGGATGCCATAAAGCTGGATATGTTCTTGGTATTTTTCAGGGCCAGGGCAAAGGAGCCTCAGTGCTTTGTGGGCATTAAAGCCCACAGGTGGCATTCATCCTACTGCTCCCATGTGGTGCCCTGGGTGGTAAATTGTAGTAAACTCACCCTTATTTACTGAAGTTATTCTTTTCTTTCTCCTAGTTTAGTTGCCTCCCCAGGCTCTATGTCCTAGTTGCCTGACTCTTCAGTCCATCCTAAGCACTCCAAAACGCTCGAGCCCCCCATCTCCAGGGCTGGCAGAAATGGGGGAAGTCCTCCTGAAGTCTTACATGGTTTCTTGACCCTAGAAGCCTACAAAAACTCTCTGATTCTGTAACAAAACCAGTGTAGGTGCCAGTGGTTGCAGTAACATACTGGTTGGCCCCTGCTGCCTACCTTGCTCTGCGATGCCTGGGAAGATGCTGCATCTCGCCCGTGCTCCAGCAGCTCCTGCTCCAGTTCATCCTGTTCCTCAGTGGGATCAAAGTTGTACATGGGCATGAGCTGGTGCCGTAACTTCTCCAACCTGCTCACAGGAGGGAAGGGAAAGGGTCGGCTGAGAAGGACAAATGCTCAGGCTGCCTTGCCCACCCCACAGCTGAGGCTTCCTGCAGGCTCTTTCTCCTGCTGCACAGGGATTCTGATCTTGTTGCTCTTGCTGGCTAAGGGTCTTGTCCTGCAGGGATGAAGGTAAGAACCTACTACACATAGCTGGCAGGAGTGGAAGAAACACAGAGTGCAATTACAGGGATTAAGTGCCATCACTAATCTATGTTGGCAGGCATTACGCACAGAGGAATCAGGGATTTAAGGTCCTGCAGACCTTGGAAGATCAGGCTTTATGTGGTGAGACAAAAGAGACAGACTGGCTATGCATTTTGTGACTTCTGTCCCTCTGCCTGCAACAGCCAGACCTGCCATGCCACAGCACATCTGCCAGCAGAAGGCCACTTTTGGCTCAGTGACCTAAGAGTAGTATTTTAATTCTGAAGCACATTAACGTAAGTTTAAAACCATAATAAACAGAAAAGAGACAGATTCTCATAGGAGGCTGCTGCCTGTGGACAGACTCTTCTTACTCTTGTATCACTGCTACAAGTGACAGAGCTCCAAGGAGTCTCCTTAAATACTGGGCAGCTCAGAGATGGGTGGTGGATGGGTGGGCATGCTCCTGTGAAGACACTGAGCCCTGCCTTAGGCTGTAGCTGAGTTTTGGGGAGTGAGAGACACACATTAGCAGTTCCTGGCAGTGTCACCACAAATATCTATTTTGGCAAGTGTTAGGATGACACATTCCCTCCCTGCTTCTAGATGGGTTTGCCAACATAACCATTATCTCCAGCAGCACTATGCTCCTGTGGCAGTACCCACATGTGGGCTTCAGGGTGTGGCTTGGAAATCTTACAGTGGGCAGCAGCACTTCTTGAAAGTCCATGGCCAGGCCTGCCACAAGGAGTCAGGCAGGGAGGGGCTACCACATCTAATGGATCTTCACCAGTGTCTCGGCTGTCACAGCGAATCAAGATGTGTGCCTCCCTGCATGCTGCACTCCTCTCTGTTTTCAGCCAGGAGCTTAAGGAAATTAAGACACTAAATCTTGGGATTGAAAGCTGCATCTCTGCCTTGTGCTGCCACCAGTTGCTGTGACTGCAGCTAAAGAGGCCTTCAGCCTTACAGGGCCAGAGTTGCTGGTCCAAGCTGCTGGAAAAGAGAGGGATTTGGGAATGGCTGAAGTGTGAAATCCACTCCTCTCAAGACAGAGTTCCTAGCTTCCTTATACACTCCTAATCCTCTCCTCTGTTTTACTGTTTATCTCACAGGTGAGGCACAAAGAATTTGTAGGATCCCCAGCCTCCTGTTCAGCCATGCTTCCCTTTCCAAAGCTGTGGAGGAGTCTTTGACTCACTGGTATTAGAAGCTGGGCCAGCACCAGGAGAGCAGTGTCCCCACCCCAGCATCATTCACATGCAGCTGATCCCCAGAGGCTTGTTCTCAGACAGACATCCCTTCCCCTCTTCCCCATTCCCTGTCTCCTCCATAGCTTCCTCTGCATTTTGAAGCACTGAATTCCCTTCAGCCAACAACAGACTTACCTCCTCCTCTTCCTGATATAGAGAACCTGAAGGAGAAAGAAAACTCCCGTTACAACAGCCCCAGTAGGATTGGGAACAGCTGAGAAATTTTGGGCACAGGACACACAGCAGGTGCAGCAAGTGTAGTGTCACTGCACATCAAAGCAGGGGAAGTGCCAATCACACATGGAATTTCATATGCATCTGTGTAAGCTTGGCAGCACATCACAGCTGGCACTAAGTGCTCCAGTGGCCTAGTATTAGAGGTGTTAGTAGTAGTAAGAGTGTTAGGTGTATTATTATTAGGTGTAGCTCAGCACATTTCTGGTGGCTGCAGGACATATGTTGCAATTAAAGAGTGGATGAAGAACCTTCCCTTTGTGGTTTTCATCTGTAAATTCCCTACAGCATAGAAGTGCTGTTACCCACTCCCCACTATGAAGGGAAGAAGCAAAGAGGACATGCTCAGTGACTTGCCTCGTGTCAGCCAGCAAGAGTGGCTCTGCTGGGAAGAAAGGGAGGCTTTTGGCCTCCAGAGCCTTGTTCTGAGAATTACCAACGCTGGATGTTGCTCTTGGGAACTTATGACCGTTGCCAGGATAATCTTTCCAGGGTCTCTTACGCTTTTGGAAAAAGTCCTCCTTGGGCCTGCAATGAAATGTTGCAGTAGTCCCTTTCTGTAGGCTCCTTTGATGGTTGTATTACTGAAGCTCTTCCTCACATGAGGAGTGGGAGCTTGCTGCTACCTTTTGTTCTCTGTTGGCAGGTAAATGATCTGGTTATACATCATAAGAAGAGCTGCAGCACTTGCCTGGCCCGTGACTATAGTTCTGAAAACTTCTGCTTACAGCATTAATGGCAAGGTTAGTTACACAGCAAATCCTCAAGGACTCTGCTGATACCCAGCATGCAGAACCTTGGAAATGCAGTCCAGAATGAGTCTAGCTAAAATTGATTCAGGGCACTTTAACTCCAAAAGTTAAAGGCCACAGGAGAGATGGACGTGGGTCAACAGTCTGCTTTAAAAGTTAATTTGGATGAACTTCTTGCAGCCCCCCCTATTGACAAGGTGTAAATCAATGCAGCTGTTCCAGTGAACAAGTCAGAACAGAACCTGCTTCCTGTTGTTATTAAAAGTAAATATTGATACTACATATGGCTTCCTTTAGGCCTGCTGAGCATCCATGTCTGGACCAGACCTCAGGGAGCCTGCAGAAATACTGGAGCACTGGATAAAGTCCTTAAAGAGATCTCAGAACTGTCAGCTTCCAGAAATTCTGGGTGAGCCTTTAGTAGAACACAAATTAATTCAACACAAGTCAGTCCTAGAGCCCCTTTGCCCCCCTCCACCCTCAACAGACAAATATTTAGCAGGGGTCTCTTACCACAGCTACAGCCAATCCAATCACAGTAATGATCCCGAAGGACAGCAGCATTGTGCTCATGCCAGGTCCATTGCTGGCCACATCTGGGATTTTGGTGCTGTTGAAACTGGTAGTCTCAGGGCTTATGGTGGCTGTTTCTGGTACAGTCACATCCAAAGTTGTCCCTGGGTCTGGCTTGGCCGTGGTGGTGGTGCTGTGATACAAGTCATGCACAGAAGGTGAGCTGTAACTCATCCTGCCAGCTCTTGGTAGCTTCTTTTGGCCAAGCTATTGTCCTTATCCATCAGCTACAGAAGCAGAGAGCTGCCCTTCTTATCAAGGCCCCTCATGTAAGACCTACCCTGGAGCATCGTTGCTGATGGTATTTCCACCCTGGTTTCTGCCTAGGAAAGAATGAGAACAAATGAACAGTGCAGAGCAATTGGAGACAGGCACAACCTTCCCCAGGGTTTCCCAATTTGCTAGTAAAATTTTTGAGAGCAGCTCACAGATGCTCACTCAAAATAAGGAAAAGAATTTTAAGGGGTACTGAGATCCCCTAAAGTCATGGGAAGTCACCTGAAGTCAGGGTCACGCTCTCCCCTCACTGCTTCAGCTTTGTCTCCTTGCAGGCACTTGGCAGACCTACATGGGAACAACCTCAGAACCCCTGTCTTTACTCTGCCTCAGACCAAGATAAGTAGCCTCTATCCACCCTGGGAGACAGAGCATTTTCTAACTTCTGTTCCTTGCCTTTCATATTTGGAAAGTTACGTGGATCCCTTGAAGTTTATCACATGCAATAAAATGGCACTTGGCTGTGAGGCATCCACATCTCAGGATGCTTTTTATTGAACCCAAAGCAGGACTCCCCTGTTGTGGTAGCCACTGCACTATCCATTCTCCCCCTGTCTCTCATCCTGGAAAGGCAGCTTCCTTAAAGCAGTGGGTTGCACCAATTCCCCCATCTGCTATTAAAGACAGGGAGTATTTCTCAAGTCCCCCATGAACGCACCCACTCAAGCTTAGTCATGCACTGCTAATCATCAGTATTAATTTTAAAATTAGTCCAATTTTGGACTGGAGTTGTGAAATTTGATAGATCTGTTCATGCTGAAAACATGAAAGGCTTTAATTGCTTCATGCTTCTATTGTGCAAATGATCAGGAGTTGCAGAATACCACGGGATGATCCTGCGGGAAGTATTTGCACAACTTGGTTTATAAAACCACTGCATATAACACTAGTTCAGCAATTGCTTCCACAAAATGCAGCTGGACCAAGCAGTGCTGAGCCCAGGAACTACTGTAGCAGTCCTCTGATAATTTCTCTATAGTTTAGCAGACATTACATCTCTGGACTGGAATGCAGCTGGGACACAGGGGTTAATGAGCTCTGAAGAGAAAAAGATGTGCCTGCAAAGAGAAATGAGCCATTGTTCTGCCCCACTCTGTTCTATTCTAGGCAAGGTTCTTGCAGTTCCTATTCCTGTGACGCCTGTCTGCTGTCCCCACCTGCATTATGGAGTGTGATTAACATCTGTCACTGACTGAAGCACAGAAGTCACACCAGGCAGAGGGCAGCAGGCTACTCTGTGCTCAGTCAGTCAGCAGCCTGAACAGCCACCTTGACTTGCACAGCACTTGCTGCATCTGAGCAGGTAAACCTCTCACCACACCACAGAGTCTGTCTCTCAGCTCCCTGTGAACAACTTTGTGAAGCAGCAGTTGCTGGGGGACTTTCAAATGCCTGGGAGACTCCAGGAGCTGTCACACTCCCATCAGGTTCTAGGAGAATCACAGAATGGTGGGGGCTGGAAAGGATCTCCAGAGCTCACCCTGCTAAAGCAACTTCCTCTCAATCAGATCACACAGGAATGTGTCCAGCTGGGTTTGAAAACTTCCAGAGATGGAGCCTCCACAAGCCCCCTGAGCAGCCTGGGCCAGGGCTCCCTCACCTCAACACTGAAAGAGTTTTTTCTTGTGCTTGAGAGGAACTTTTTTGTGTTCCAGCTTTTGTCCATTACCCCTGGTCCTGTAACTGGACACTACAGAAAAAAGTGTCTCCCTGTCCTCCTGACTCAGCCTTTTCCAGACTAAGCAGCCCCAGGCCCCACAGCCTTTCCTCATAAAAGAAAGATCCGTTAAGAACATGAGTATAGCAGTTCAGGTCGGGTCCCACCTATCACGCTGAGACACGAGTTCATTGCAGCTGAAGGGGACTGTGTCCTTCCCTGACCATCAAACCATGTGGCAGCTGCCCTTCCCCAGCCATTGCAGACCATGGCAGAGCTCAGGTGAGTGCACATTTGGGCATAAAGATGGCAAATTTGGAATCTGAGTGTCCCAGCAGCAGCAGCTACAGCCCAGCAGAGAATGGGAAGGAACTGTTGAGCAGGTTCTGCGCAGACCAAGCAGCTGCTCAGACAGAATCATTGATTTGTGCTATTCAGGGAAACTCACTATGATGATAATTCACATTTTTCAAAAAGCCACTACCAAGGAAACAAAAAGTAGAAGAAAAAGCCTAAGTGAAAGGAGTGAGGCAAGCCCAAGGGCTTTGCAAAGAGGGGCTCTAGATCTCAAACAGCCCCTGAATTTTAGAAACAAAATGGGTCAGGCTTTCACCTCAGTGTGGTGTTAAGTTTTGGAAAACCACTAGAACTTGGCTGTCAAAGCCAATGCCACACCTTTGGGTAAGACCCCTTTTGAATGGACCAGGCACTGTGGTGCTGAATAAAGTTAAGAGTTAGGTTAAAATTAGCCAGTGGGAATAGGGGCTCTTGCTCATGCTCTCAGGGTCTTGTCCATGCTGAAGGATTTCCAAGCACAGAGATGTAGCTCTGAAAGCATCCTGTAGGCAAGGTTTCTGATATGACTCAGACAACCTGGTCCAGGCCCAGATGAGGGTATTTCTGTTCCCAAGCACTTTCTGCTCCAGGTTGCAGAGGGCAGAGCTGGGAGTGGATGACATTTCCCGCTTGTCATCCTGGTGCTGGAAGTTAGATCCGCAGGCTGGGCATACTCCAAGTCTCAGATGACTGCTGTAGGGTCAGGGACACCTACTACCTTTCAGCACAGTCCATACACAAATAGAACAGCACAGAAGAGGAACCAGATCCTCAGCTGCTGCAAGCTGGCAGTCTTCCATCGCCTGCACCAACAGAGCTTCTCACACAGACAGGGCCACTCTGTGCTGGGCTCTGCTGGGTCTGGGAATAACAACATGCTTGTTTCTCTCCCAGGCCAGCACTTCCAAACTGGTCTCTGATAGGCACCATGGCAGCCAACACCTCTGAGATGTGGAACATCATTATCAGGCACTGCCTTGAGAGTGGTGGCTTTTCTGAGCCCTGCTTTTAATCAGTCTGGGCAGCACTTTCCCCTCGGGTATGACAGGAACAGAGGTTTGTGTTACAGGGATGAAGATGGGACGTGGGGTCTCTGGATGCAGAAGACAAGTAATAACTAGTATTTTTTTCTGCATTACTTCACCAAGACAAAGGATCTCTAGTAAATTCAGCAATGCGAGCAGCACCGGGTTGTGTTGGCTACGGGATGTGACTTCCCAGTGCAGTGAACTGTGCTTCCTCTCCACCTGCCATGGGACTGAGCAGGCTCAAGGCAGCCCCAGCCGCGCGTGCCCACCGTCCTGGAGCACCTCGGGCTGCCCCCTCCCGCTGTCCCGTCCCACCCCGGCACCCCTCAGCCATCTCACCCCTCCTCCGACTCCGCGCTGGGAGAACACCGAGACATAAGCAACCGCCGTCCCCTGAGCCCGCCCGGGCACTGCCACCCCACCGCTGCCCGGGGACTCTCCCTGGAGGACTCGCTCCTTCCCCGTCCCGGGGAGAAGTTTCCAGACGGATCACGGGTTATACGGCCCTTCCCGCTCCGAAACGCCTCCCAGGCGGCGAGGACGAGTCCCGAGCCGCAGCTCGCTCGCCGCCGCAGTGCCCCCGCGCCCGCCGCTCGGGCCACCCGCAGCGCTGCGCCTGGCCCGGCCGGGGCCGCCCGCTGGCTGGGCCTCCCCGCGGCGGCTGGGACGGGCACGGGGTCGGGCACAGCCCAAGTCGCCGCGGCCCGCCCGTCGCCGCCGCCCAGAGGCCGTGGCTGCCCCCGCCTGCGCCCTCAGCCCAGGGGGACGGGACGGGACGAGACGAAACGGGGCTGCGCGGCCGGACGCTCCCGCGGCCCAGCGCGCCGCCGCCGCCGCGCCCCTCCCCGGAGGCAGCCGCGTCCCGGCGCCGCGCCCCCCCGCGCCGGGGCGGCCGCCGCCCGCCGGGGCCGGCACTTACGGAGCGCTCCCCGCTGAGGCGGCCGCTGCCCCCGGAGCGGCGCTGGCGCTGGGGCGGCCGCGGGGCCGCGCTGCCCGCGGGGGGCGGGCCGGCCCGCTCGGCTCCGCGCGTGCCGCCGCACGGCCGGCGGCCCCGCCCCGCCGCCGGGAGCCCCGGGCGATTGGCCGACGCCCGCGGCGCTCGGCCCGCGATTGGCCCCCGCGCCCGTCACTCACGCCGCGGCCGTGAGGCGGCACGCGCGCCCCGGCCGCTTTCCCTGCGGCCGTCCCGCGGCCCCTCAGCGCTGGGCTGCGCGGGTGGCGCCTGCACACGGGCCCGGGCCCCGCGGCCGCGCCTCCAGCCCCGGCAGCAGCGGCCGCCTTGAGGTGAGGCTTCTGAGGGACCCGGCCCGCCAGCCGAGCGGGGACGCTGCCAGCATGGGCAGCGAAGGCCGGGACAGACGGAAAGTCTCCGGGCCTGGAGCTGTTCTGTGGGGCTCGGTTACCGCGGCAGAGCCGCCCGGCCCCTGAAGCGAGGCGTGGGTGGGCAGCTGCCCGGCTGCGCGTGGGGCCCTGTGTCCCCTCCCCAGGTACAGGCAGGGACGGCCCGTCCGCCTCACCCAGCAGCAGAAAGGTTCGGCTCGTACGGCGCGAGCCCCAGCGCCCGCCGGGGCCGTGGGCGCGGCACGCAGCGTGAGGCAGGGGCCGGGAGCGGGACAGGCCGCGCCGCCGCCCGCCCGCGGGATGCGCGCTGCGCTGCGGTCCGCGGGGAGCCCAGCCCAACGGGCCCAGCCGCAGAACTGAAAGGGAAAAACAAATCTGCTCCCTATCTGTGTGCAAACAGCTGTTGGCACCAAGAAGTAGCGTGCAGGGACGTCCCATCGGTAGCTAAACTCGTCATTATTAATAATGACAGTAGTGGTCAATTAAAGTCTTATCTGCCTCCCTAGCAATACTAATGGTTAATGTTTTAGTGTTCCTCTTGGGCAGTGTCCCCATAGCAGGGCTTATGAGTTGGAGCTGCTCAGGTAAAGACTGTAGCTGTCAAACTGCTTACATAAAAGCAAGCATAGGAGCTGCTTATTTTTCCTCTGGGGTTAATGAAAGTGGTAAGAAGGGGATCCTTGGGCTCTTAGAGTACTCACCCCTTTGAGGTAGCAGGTAATCCGCTCATGAGATCTTTGCTGCAGGGTATCCCCTCTGCTGCTTCCCTGAGATCTGTTTGATTTGGTTTTGTGAAGGAGGGCAGTGGAGGACTGACTCTTCCCACAGTTTCACTGTGCAGCAGGAGCAGGGCAGGCCCCATGCTGCTGCTTACACAGGTGCCCTGTGCGGAGGGTCCAGGGCTGCTGCAGTGGTTCAGTGCCAGCATCTGCCCAGGTGGGAACTGGCCCAACTTCCCCGGATCTCCCTTCAGCAGCACTCCTACAGAGCAGAGCCATCCACCCTGTCTGCTGCTGCCTGCTCAGGAGAGGTAGTTAGTTCCTTGTGTGGTGGTTTTCCAGACGAATTGGAGGAGGGGTGGTTGTTGCCTCTCTGAGACAGTGATGAAAAGCAGCCGTCAACAGAGGAATGGGAATGGGTGCTGAGGGAAAACCACAGTGTCTCCAGGGACTGTGAGTCAGAGGAAGGGTGTCCCTCATTTCTGATGGATCACAGCAGGAAAGTGGGGTGGTTGTTCTGTTTGTCTCACACAGTTCCAAGTGTGATATGCAGCAGCTGTTTTGTAAAGTTTCATCTCCTTTGTCTCCTGCAGTTTTTCTTCCATCTCTATCTGGCTGTGCTTGCTCTCTCCTTTAAGAGACTGATTTCTCTCTGGCAGGGTTTGCCTTTTCTGGCTTTTGCATCTTTCAAGTGTTTCTCTTCCTTCTAGTTGTACCTTGTGAGCTTTTTCTCCCTTCTCTACTCATAGTAGCTCAGCTACCGTGTGTTCCCTTCTCTGCTCTCTGAGGACAGTGACAGTGTGGAAGACCCTTGGCCCATGGAATCAAGGTCTTCTATGAGCACAACCATTAGCCTAGGACTTGAGGTTTATTAGCAGAGAGAGGAATAAAAAAATCTAGGAGATACTGAAGATCTTCCTACAGGGAGCCAAGGTGACCGACCCACGGGGTGAAGAGCCAGGGACAGAGCCAAAGGTTGGTGTCTCTATGGCTTTCTGGGCCTGAGGACAGGCAGGAGTGCTGTGTCTGTGTGTAGGCACTCTCGCTTCTACCCTGCCACAGGCATGGGCTGGCCTCCTGGTAACTCTGGCCTGTAGAGATGGGCAGCTCTGGGAAGAAATGGATTGCAGTGGAAAAGATGGTTAGCTGTCATTTGAGTCTCTTCTTGGGGTAATCCTTTGTTAATCTTAAAGTCTAAGTAATTGGTTTTGTGCCTGTAGGCTGGGATTAGGGCAAGCAGTCTATGTTCTGTCAGAGGGGAATCTGTGGCTTGATAGCCTGAGAGATTCAGCTGTATTCTTGCCTCTTTTTCTAGATCAGAAGAGCTGCAAACCAGCCCTGTTTTTGTGCTGCTTTGAGAAGAATCCACTGACTGTGGTCAGCTGGTGCTTAGCCAAGGTGGCTTGAGGCAGCACTGAGTGTCCTGTGAGTCTCAGTGCCGAGCAGATCAGCTGATGGCAACGAGAAACACCTGTGGAAGCCAGGAGCTGATTTCACTACAATGAGACACCTCACCCCCACACTACTCAGGAGGTTCTTGGGTCTCTCACTTCAGTGCATGCCAAGGCGACTGAGTGAAAGAATAGGTCCTGTCCTCAACCCAAAGCAGTCATCTGTGAGGCAGAGCTGCAGTGCCAGACCTGGGCTTGTGACTGCCACCGAAGCGGTCAGCTACTGGCAGAAGGTGTTTGAGACAAATGGGATCCCTGAAGCACGAGAATCCAGTGAATATATTGTGTCATTTGTCCTGGGAGCAAAAACAGTTAAGTAAGAGGAAAATAATAAGGTCTATGTGTGCTTCTCACTTTGTAATTTTGGTTGAATTCCTTACCTTTCTTTTTTCTCACTTAGGGGAAGTAGAACAACTTGTGCTTCCTTAGGTGGCAGAGAGGGTGAGGCATAGTTTAGTAATGCCAGTAGAACACTTGGGGTCTCTTACATTTCCATCTCTGCAAAAGACTGTATTTAACTCATGACATATACACCCACACTGTACCGTGACTTACTTGGTGGAATGATTCTTAATTTTACCTATTCTTCTAAGCCCTGGTAAGTCACAGAAGAACAGTTGTACAAGTTTGGGTTTAGTCTTGCAGATAGATTCTCCTAATGCTTTCTGGTTTCCAACAGTCCCAGGCATATGTGTTTGCCAGCATGCTGGGTCTCTTGGAGTGGTTGCAGGGGATACCCAAGTGGCACAAGTGGACAGGTTTTAAAGTGACCTTGTCTTCAGTTTCAGAGCTTGAGTTCCAAAAGCCTTCACACTCCACTTACAGCAGTGCAGCAGGAGCAGATCCAGCAGCTGAGCAACAAGCGACTAGAAAGGTAGGAGCATCCTCTTACAGCCTTTCCTTTGGAGAGTTTTCCTTCAGTTTTAGTGCACCCAGAAGAATGGTAGAAGAGAGAAGGCAGAAGACCGTTAGTGATGAGCATTTGCTGTTGTCAGGTAGAAAATTACTTGTCTATCCTGTCTGGGAGCAAAAAAGTTTTAAGAGATGATGCAGAGGAGCAGAAAACTGGCAGTCCTGACTCTGAGTGGGCTACCTTTTCATTAAGCCCATTTGTGCTTACAAAATGTAGCCTTTGGCCTCTTCTGTCTGATTTGGCACCCTCTTCAGCTGCCAGACCTGTACTGGTCTGTGGCATTGATATGCTTTGCTTTCTAGGCTTTGCCTGGAGAAGGATGTCACTGGTATTTATAGGTGTCCAGGGCTGCTGTAGCTTTGGTCTCCATCTAGCCTCTATTTGCTTACTCTGTGTGAGGAGTTTTAGCACAAAAATTAAATGGGTTTGGTGTGAAGGAGCTAGCTGGAATCAGGCTGAGCCTGGGGACTAGTGTGTGGAGAGAGGAAATATTTGGGGACTTGGATCCTTTAGAAGAGTGGGAGATGCTTGGGACTCTATTTGGAGGCAGCATCCTCCTGCTTGCTCACATGAATGTGTTTATGATGTGCATCCTCATTCTGCTGTGCAGATTAATCTTGACAGAACTTGTGTGTGTGTGTGAAGAACTCTCACATCACAACTGATGTGAGGGTTTTTGGGGAGTCAGCATGTTAGCAGTGGTTATTTTTTGTAGGATCCCAGTGTCCTGAAATGTTCCTTCAGAGTCTCCTGAGTGTTAGGATCAGAAATGCAAAATTCCCAGAGCTATCTGTCTTGCAAGTGTCTCTGTCTGAAGTGGTGTTACAGTTGCAGTAAATATCTGCTGCTTTACATAAAGAAGTGAAGGATGGTGCCTCTCAGCAGCTGAAAACATGGCCCCAGAGTTCAGAGGGTCATAGAATCCTGGAGGTTGACAGGGACCTCTGTGAATCTGGTTCACCACCTTGCTCAAAGCAGGATAACTAGAGCAAGTTGCTCAGAGTGCTCTCCTGTGCAATCTGATCAAGGTGAAACTGCTTTAGCAGGATTGAGTGATCTCTGGAGATCCCTTCCAATCCTCACCATTCTGGGATTCTGAGAGCCATGCCTTCACAGATTCAGTTTTTAACATATCCGAAGATACTATTCAGCCTCTCTGGGTAGCCTGTTCCAGTGTTTGACCACCCTCACAGTGGTTAAAATGAGAGAGGGGGAAAAAAAAAGGTTAGAAGATTTGGTTCTTAGGTTTAAATGGATTTTTCTGTATTTCATCAGTGCCCTTTGCCTATCTTTTCACTGGCATCATCCCACCTGATACATATGGTTGTTGATGGGATTTTCCTCCCCTGCCCTGCTAGCCTGAGCTTCCCTTCTCAAGGCTAAACTGCCCATCTCTCAGTCTCTACTTGTACATCAGATGCTCCAATCCCTTAATCATCTTAATGGCCATTTGTTGGACCTACTCCAGTCCGTGTCTCTCTTGTACTGGGAGGCTAGTGCTCCCAGTGCTGAAAAGAGGGGAAGGATCCCCTCCCTCAACCTTTTGGCAACACTTTGCCTAACATAGCTTGGGAAGCCATTGACCACCTTTGCTGCAAGGGCACGTGATCAGTTTGTTCACCTGATCCCCTAGGCCTTTTTTATGTAGTCCATACTTCATCAGCCTGTATATGAGGATGTTACAGGAAATAGAATCAACACCCTTAGGAAAGTCAAGATAAACAGCATTGATAACCCTCTCATGCATTGAGCTAGTCATTGTGTCACTGGTGGCTGTCAGGTCAGGAATGATCTCCAGGATATTTGTTCCGTCACTTTCCCCAGTATCAAGGTGAGGCTGACTGACCTATAGTTCCCCAGGTCCAGTGCCTGATAAACTCTTGGGGAACTGAAGCTCTCACAGCTCCCTTGGAGTGCACATGCATGTTGCTTGTGCAGTTGAAAGCCTTAGGGGTATTTAGGTGCTCGCCCTTGGAGGGTTGTGTGGTTAATCACAAAGCAGGCATGGTATTGAGAGCTTTGCTGTGTTACAGAGTGTAGTCCTAAAGTGTTCACACTTGCTTTTGCCTGCCACAGAATGCCAGTGCAGTATGTGCTTGGTGAGTGGGACTTTCAGGACCTGACTCTGAAGATGAGACCCCCAGTATTTATTCCTCGGCCAGAAACAGAGGTATGATTGCGAGACACGTGGCAGGGGTGGGCTTGAATCTGAATTACATCGTGCAACACAACCATAGCATTGTGTGAAGGCATCCAGTGTATCATGAGGAGGTCAGATTCAGGTCAATTGACTCAAGATATATTCAAGTCAGGTCAGATGAAGGTCACTTCTTTTAGAATAGAGGGGGATTCTAAACTTAAGATCTGGAACCCTTTGCCTCCTGTCTCAGAGCAAGAGATATGGCAAACTAGTTTATCAATTACTCAGAGATCCATCTCCACTGAGGAAAGGACTTGGCTTTCTTTCCTTATTTCTTCTATGATAATGACTTCTAGAAGTTCAAACTCTGTATTTTTATATCCTGGTGGCTTAGTGCTTTGATACAACAACAAGGATCTCAAAGTTATCCAAAGACTGTGAGCAAAATGCTGTGGTAGAAAACTTCAACTGGAAAATGGACTCTAGGAGCTTGTTTGTCCATGTGGAGACTAAACCAGTGCAGGCTGGTAGGAAATGACATTTACCACCTGTCCGATGGCTCCACAGTGGTTTCTGGACAAACACTGGAAACTGAAGAATCATTTCCTGAGTGGTTACAAAGCAAAACAGGTCTCCCAAGCAGAGGCCAATGCTGTAGAAAGAATAGGAAGGCTCTTTCAAACAGGATATCCCCTACTGACAGTGTCAGAAGAGACACTGGGGGCTGAGTGGGCTTTGGAGATGGGAAGACCACCTTTGTTTTTTCTAGGGGAGGGATAGTATTGGGGATGTATGAAGAAAGCGGCACCTCACTATGGAGAGGATGCAATGTGCAGAGTCCTTTGACACCTTTTATTACACAGAGGATAAAAAGCAAAGGCAGCCTGTGCTTCTTTGAAGAAGAGAGTGCTGCTGAAATGCATAAGAGAGTTCCAGATGATTTAGAGGGAATCAGCACAGCTACCATTTAGACATCCTCTCATCCCAGCCTGTAGAAGAATATTGAGAACCAGAGTGTGGACTTGGTGTGGGGCATCAGTAGCATTTCACTGAGAGCCTAGTGGGCCCTGAATCACAGTACTGACACTTGTGTTCAGAGAAGGTGTGAGGTCTCTGTTGTGTCTGGATTCTCTCACTTTGTGATTAGGTTTGGAGATAGGGCTTTAAGGAATAGTTTTGCCAGTTGGAGCCCAGTGGTGGCTGGCTTTGTTTTTGTCAACAGTATTTCTGCTACAGTTGATTCAAGAGAGTATTTCCAACCTCTGACTGCCCATTAATTTGTGGATGCAACATGAACATTAAAACCAGGGAGAACTCACATGTTCTGCAAGTCAAAACATCTGCTGGCAAGGCCTCCTCTGGTGCTGTGCTCTAATTGTCTCTGTGCCGTGCCAGGCTTCAAACAAAGGCCTATTGTGTGGACTGGAAGCCAGGGTGGCTGATGCCTGAGGGTATTAATTGTGCCCACATGGGAGATTTTGGTAAAAGCATCTCTGCTGTCCCAAACTGAAATGCAGTGCTGTGGAACATGCTGTGTTTGAAACCATGTAATGTACCCTGGTGTACAAATATAGTATAAACAGCTTAACCCAAACTTTGTCTCTCTGGGAAGACTTTATTTGATGTGTCATGGTACCTGTTACAAAGGCACATTTTCATCACATTTATTATAGAAGGTTCATGGTGGTAACTCAGGAATGGAGCAACTGAGAGTTTTCTTGTGATGTGATGCTGGGGAGGTTACTTGAACAGAAGAGAACAGGGCCAAAATCCAGGTCTTTAGCAGCACCTGTCAGGACATTGTTTTAGGCACATGCTACTTCCAGGATCCATGTGCTACGTGTAACCTGTTGAACAAAGTGAGCTGGTGTCCAGATCCTTTCCTTCTGCGAGGAGGGAAGAGTTGGTCCTCGCTGACCCAGAGCTCTGTGCAGTGTGTTTGGGGTTTGCCTGTGGTTTCTTTAATCATACTTTACTGGACTTCACAACTGCAGTGGAAATATGTCCTTTGAAAGATATTGAAGTTAGTTGCATCTATTGCTCAGCTTCTCTTTAGAATTTGTCTGCAGCGTTCTTAAAACCAGTAGTGCTGAAACTTTTCACCTACTAATACCCATAAATAAGCCTCATTCTTTAGGAAGCAATTCATCTTCAACATTGATGTCCCTTATCTGGGACTGCACACAGAAGCCATGTGGCAATGACTTGTCTGTGGCTAAATTGACCTGTTAATGCAGATACCCAATGCAATATTTGATTTCTAGTTATATTTATGTAGGTGCTCCTACTTGTTGATTCAAAGAGTAAAAGGAAGAGGAGCCATCTTTATCAGACACATTTTCTTCTCTGGTTACAGCAGGAGGGTTATGACTTGCTCCCAGCGCGTTGGTAATGGCATGAAGGCAGACACAGTAGGACATAAGCCACCAGCATTGTTTCAGTCCTGGGGACAGAGAGACACACGCAAAAGCAGCTCAATTGTCGCCTTAATTTTGCCCTGTGTGAAATTTGCCCCTTTGTAGTCTATTTAGTTCTCTCTGGTAGCTGAGCCCCCTTCTGTTTGCTCCCTCTGGGAATGTTTTTCAGCATATGTGGCTTTGTTGTTCTGTTCTGTGGGGAGGTGACTGCCAGAAAAAATTAGGAAACTAGCAGGTCCTGTTTAAGTTCAGAGGATAACAAAGCTGATTGCATTCAGTCAGAACTCCTTGATGTGCAGAGGCGATAGATACTTCTGTGAGCACAGATGTATTGCATTGGAGGAGAGTTTTGTTAGGCAGTCCTGTTTCACCCTCTTCAGTTACCTGGAGAAGAGCAGAGCTTTGCACTCGCTGCTGCAAGCACTTGAGGGGGTTTGCAAGGGTCTGTGGGACATGGAGTCCTGCCTGCTTCTTTCCTGAGACCATCAGAGTCAGGCTTCTACTGTGCTAAAGGGCTTGGACCAAAGTTTAGAGGTGTACTCAATCTTGTGCATTATCTGTATGTGATTATTACTGTCATGTCAAGGATTCCCTCTCTCAACATTGCTCAGTCACTGTGTTAATGGAGAATCACAATGATGGGGATTGGAAGGGACCTCCAGAGCTCATCCAGCCCAACCCCCTGCTAAAGCAGCTTCTCCCTCCATCAAGGGAAACCTCCAGAGAAGGAGCCTCCACACCCTCCCTGGGCAGCCTGGGCCAGGGCTCCCTCAGCCTTTCTTTGTGTTAGCAAAACAGTTCTTTTCCCAAAGCAAGGCCTTCCAAAACTCGAGCAGCAGCCTTGTGGTTCAGAGGACAAACAGGACAAAGAGAAAGAGAACTCAGCCTCACCGTGAGCTCGTTACTGAAGGGCTGCATTTGGTGCGGGACTTGCCAAGGCCCGTTACCTCTAGAGGGCACTCCCGGCTCTCGAGGGCTCTGTTGCCCGTTAATTCTTGAGCATTTCTTGTTTCCCAGCCCCTCCTCTCTCCGGTGCCGTGTTTTAAAGCAAATGAAGGCTTATTTGTTCAGTGGGAAGAAAAATGGTCATTTGTATCCCTTCCAGCTACTTTGTTGGATAGAGTCAGGTTTTGTTTTTGCTGGAGGAAAGCTGCTGTTTGGAGAGCTCCAGTCCTGCTTTGCAGGATTGCCACGTCCTACCATCCACTCTGACCCTCAGGCCACGCAGGAGTTCCTCCCGTGACACCTCCTTGGCCTGTAGTGACCTCAGCACAAGCTCACACCCTACATAATCTTTTTGTGTCTTGGCTGTGTTGTGGTGGTTGTGTCATGAGAACAGTCCATTGCCCTGTAAGGGAGGGATACTGTAGGACGAAGATGTGTGTTTAGCCTGAAAGACATCTTGGGGTAAGACGTTACCAGTCTCTGCCTTTTCTAGTAGTCATGCAAAAAAGATAGTGGTGGCAGTCTCCTGTGAGAGAAAGAAAAAAGACTTAGTGGGTCAGATTATATTGGTCTGTCTAGTTCAATGTGCTGTGCTTGACTGGGGCTCGTAGCAGATAGTGGAAAAGATAGCAAGGATCCGCCCTTCTTTTGACAGTCAGCAGTTAAGGCCTGTTCTCAGCCAAAGCTGGATTTGGGGCCATCCTGCTTCTTAATCACTAATGGATCTGTCCTCCATCAACTTGTTTAATCCTCTTTTGAGTCTGTCTTGAGCCTCCATGACATCATCTTTCTAATTTCATATTGTAAGTGGGCAAAGTGTTGTCTTTGCTTCTGATGCTGCCTGCTCATTTCATGGGAAAGCCCTTCTTAACTGCATAACACACAAACCATTCATGCCCTCTATAGTAATTGTAATTTTCAGTCCTGTTGCTGTCTAACCAATTCTTTTTCCACCCGTGATTTTCAAGCTTTTAACTTTTGTCCCAAGATAGATTGTTTCTTTCCCATGATGACATGCTCATAAGCCCAAACCATTGCTGTTTCCTGGCACCTGTCAGCTGAATGGCAGTCACAGTGCTGCAGTGTCCTGTGAAAGCACTTGAGGCAAAGATTTTCTCAGAGAAAACCTTTCATGAAGTATAACCTTACTTCTAGCTAAACATAATTATTAACCTCTCAGGAACATTAGGCACACAGAGAAAGGAGGATTTTTGCTTCCTGATATGTAAATACAAATGCACAGATTGCAGGGTGGGGTCTTTCTCCGGTGCTTTATGTCAAAGCAGTGTTCCCTTTTCTGTTCTAATCCGTGCTAAAAGGAAGTTTTTGACGCAGATGGCCTTCCGTTTCCCTGATTTCACTGCCACAGGCAGTTCCATTTCACAAAGGTCGAAAGGTCACACTGTCTGGTGAGTACAGCCTTTGATCAGATCACCTCTGTGGTTTTGCCTCTGACCAGTAGTCTCTTCAAGAGAAGGCTTCTCTTTTCTGTGCTTCTCTTTTCTGTGTCACTGGCTTTCCAGTTTGGGAAACTAAAAGGAAAAGCCCTATCTTGTGCCCTTCGTTGAAATCTGTACAGACTCGTATAAGACAATTGAACATAAATGCAATAGATCACAAATCAACTGCTCTTGGTCAAAATGTAGCTGCAAACTAACATGCTGAAGTGGAGCATTGCTGCTGTGGCCTCACACAGATCAGGTTTTGTCCATATGATAGGCGATATTTTATCAGTGTGTTGGAGGAAAACAATGTTTTCTGAAAGTGGGCTCTTGTTGCTGCAGACCATTTGGAATTGCCCTTTGAGCTAGACTCAAGTGTTTACCAGGATCATATATGCAGAAGCAAATAATGCATCCTGTGCCTTGTGGCTGAGGGGCCTCTGCTGCCAGAAGATCTTGGAGAAGCATTTGGGGCTCTTATTCTGACCATGAGCACCCATTTTCAGTGGGCTGCCCAGCAGGCTAATGTGACCCTTGCATGTGTTAACAGGGGGTTGCCAAGTACAGGTAGCAGGATTAAATAATCTGTGTACTGCAGTAGTTAAATAGTTGCAAAACTACCGTGTCCAGTTATGTTACTGACTGGATGAGAAAGAAATAGAAAACTAGGTTTGGGAAAGAACCAGGAGGTGGATTAACAGCTGGAAAGATCTGCCTTGTTATAAAAGACTGTTTAGCTCATCAAAGACAAGATTAGGGATTAATTACTTGGCACGGGAAGCAGAAATGTATAAAGTCTCTTTGGTTTCATAGACAAGTGTATAATAAACACTATAAATGCAGGCCAGAAGGAAAGGCACACATCTGTAACAGAGAGCATAACTAATTGGTGAAACAGTTTAGCAGGAGTCTCTTGCTGGCCACTTTAAAATTGGGACAGGATGTTTTCCCAGAGCAGATTTCTTCTTGTTCAAAGGGAAATGAAGGAAGAAACAGGGTTGTTCTTGGCTAACTGGCCAAGATGAATGATGGCAGTAGTTTATTCTGGCCTCATATGCAAGAAAAGAAGGCTGTGCTAATGCAGAGGATTACTTCAAAGTTGGTGATTTCCAGGACACTCAACAATGTAAATTTAAAGCTAAAATCTGTGCTGAAGGCAGAGAAAGCCACAGCTGTTCTTTAAAGTCATGCATAAACCTGTTCCTCAGGTTAACTTATGTAGACTTTCCAAGTATGTTCTCACAGATCTTCGTGTTGTTAAGGCTTTTAAATTTTTTGGCCCTGAAAGAACCTTATAAATTGTTTAGCTTTTTCATCTCCCTTTTCCAATTGAAAGAGGGTCTCCGTTTCTTTGAGTTTCAGCTGCAGAGCTTTAGCTTTATTTAGAGCAGGATTTAAGACTAGAACTGGAGAAAAAAAAACTATAGAATGCTTGTAACAGGAGTGTTGGACTCAAAAGGGATTCCTGCATGAACAGGATAAAAAATGTCCATTTGCTGCCCCCCAGCTTCTTTCAGACATCCAAGTAACAGGGATTTCAGAGCTAGGGATTAGTGAGCTGGACCAGGGCATCTGTTCAGATGCTGTATCTGACGATGGTTAATACCAGTATCTGCTGAGAAAGAAAATGTCTTGCTTCTGGAGAGATGTGCCTAGCTAGAGGTTTGTGCTGGAGTCCTGGGATATGGCTGTTTTACAGTTGGCTTTAGTGATGTGCCTCTCTTGGGCATTGGCTAAGCTTAGATGTGACAGCTGTGGTAACTTGTCTTGGACATTGGGCACATAGGGATTGCAAAGGCTGCTGCCTTTTGGTGAAGTCATTTCTGGTTGCTGTCACAGCCTCTCCTCCAACAGACAAAACTGCTCAGCAAGGTCCCTGACACATCAGTAGCTGCTTCTTTTGTATGTCAGAGAAGCCAAACTCCCTCCTCAGTATTAGGTGAGCCTTTACCTGTTTGTCTGTCACTGCTTCTGCCTAAAGCCACCTTTTCTTTCAGGATCTGGAGTTATTCTGGTGTTTTGTTTTCAATAGGTGTATAGGGGGAGTTTCGTGGGCTTTGTGCAACATTTTCTCTTTCCTACTGTGGTGCCAGGCAGAAGAGCCCAGGACAAAAACAGTGCAGTCTGCTTGCCCACTAAGTACTGGGTGGGCTTGGTGGCCTGGTGTTGGAAATAGGGCATGTGGCAAACATCTTCCATGGCCATTGGTATGGAGCTGGGCTTCCAGCTTGGCTTCCTGGTGTTTTGTCATGTGCAGATTGGCAGCCAAGCGGACAAGCAGGAGGGGAGGGATGATTTGGTTAATATCAGATCAGGCTGTATGAAAAGACCTGGATTCTAAGAACAGAAGTTTCTGGAAAGCACAGAAATATGTAAAACTTTCCCAGGAAATGTGTGAGAGCAGAGAGGTTACCTAGGTTCCTTTGTGTCCTTCTCTTCCCTTGTCCTCTGTGCTAGCCTGGGAAGTTAGAGCTTTTTGCCAACCTGACCCACCATCCTGGAACCTTGTCTTCCCTGCTTTCCCCAGAGCATGAAAAAAGGATACACAGGGAACACACTGTGAATTTGTGACCTCCACCCTTTCTTTTCCCATTCCTCTCCTCATCTTGTTTTTCATAGCCTTGTGATTTTAATTGCAGAAACATCAGACAGGCCATTCATTGGTGTTGGACCGATTGCCTTGACTCCACACAGCTCTGTAACCACCCTTAAGCTGCAAGAATCTCTGCTGTTTCCTCCTGACTGACTTGGTGCTGAAAGATGCCTGACCTTGAGCTGTCTGCTGGTTGGAGCTGTGCAGCTGTGGAGCTTGTGGTTTAGATGCTGGCAGACAGTGTCCTCACGCTTTCTTTGTGCAGCTGTGGTTCCAAGAAATACAGTGAACTAAAGACCTGGCCACAGAGAGGGGGAGGTAATACCAAGAACCTGTCAGAACATGAGCGGGTGCTGGGGGGAGAGGTTGGGGAACAGGAGCTGTGGGTGGAAGGGTGAGGCAGAGGCTCATGGGAAGCTGGAAGTGTTCACAAAGGTTGTTTCACTCAACCAAGAAGATGTGGGGGAACCAATAAATAAATGACAACGTGAACTTAGGGTGATGCTGGCAGCGAAGCGAGACTTCCTGGAGTCACAAGGTGAGAGCAAGCTGTCAGTGGCTTGGCTAAGAGACAAAAGCTTAAGAACCTCTGAGTGCTGGAGATAAAATAGCATGAGAAGCAAACATTTGTGTCCCCTGTATATGGAACAACAGGTAGTAGATCTCTTCTAGTCATTGCAAGCTCTTCCTTTGCTAGTGAGGACCAGATATCCTTCTTGCTCCCGAGAATGTCCTGCATTTTTCCCTGTAGATTTCTGAATTCACTTTTGGCAAAGACACAGAGGGTTGATAACCTCCTCCCTACTCCATTTTGTGCTAAGCAACAGAATGTAGGTCCCTGAAAAGCCAACACTGGATGCCTGCATCACCCCCAGCCCAGTGCAGTGTAAAAACCCTTCCAAATACATTGCTTTGGACCCTGGCTTACCACCCCTATGAGTGCAGATGTTTCAGAGCTGGCTGCTGGTCTTGACTTAGTCATGAATACTTATTTGCACAAAGTCCTGTACAATGGAGGAGAACAGGAAGTTCATTGATTATCTCCCTAGGAGAGTTTGCAACATGCAGAGAGATTGGCATTTAGCCACACTGGTAACTGTAGAGCTGTGAGCTCGCCCAGTTCCTAAGCCTAGCCTATTGCCCTGCTGTCTGCCTGTGACAGATGACAAAATGGCCCTGGAGCACACTGGCGTTGCTGGCGTGCCCTGGAAAGGCACGTGGCAATCCTGCAAAGCTGTGAGGGGGAGGACTGCTGGGGAGCAGTTTTAGCCATAACATAAGATGTGCTCCAAGGGACAGGGGTGGCTACTGAGCTCACCCTTCCACGTGACTTCTAGCTCTCCCTATCAGCTGCTTGAACATCTTTGTACACTCATCTATGGAATGAAATGTGCAATCTGCTCCTGTACTCAGATGACAACAGCTCCGAGTCGTGGGGGCTGCCCAAGCCACGTCCAGGCCCTTCCACTTTTGTGCTGTTGCTAGCAAAAGCTGAGAGAGGATTTTGATTTCTTTCTGGTTTTGTCTGTTTGCTCTTCAGTCCCTACACTCCTTCCAAAAGTGACTTTTGCTGGAGGAAGGATCTTTTTTGCACAGGCTAGGGGAGAAAAGCTCTTCAAAATGTTCCATTTCCCCACTCTGATACAAATATCACACTATGTATGTGTACACCAGGCTCCAGGATCAAAGTAGTTCTGCCAGTACCTGTAGCACTGCTTGGCAGGATTTTAGTGTGGGCTGTGTTGTTACTGACAATAAGGACACATGCTGTTAAGTAATTTTTATAACTCCCTAGCTGAGCATTCATTGGTTTAGGTGCTATGGGTGAGGGTGGAATCAGGTCCCATTTCTAAGACACTTCTTGAGTTTATGATTTTCCTTGCTCCTTAATACAGCACTTTGGATTATTTTTAAGAAAATATATTTTTTTATCTACAACAGTAAAAAAAAAAAAAGGCTGTTCAAGAGCAGCAAAGCACTGCTTGTTTAGGTGATGTGGGAATCTAGTTCTGATCTTTGTGCCTCCTGTCAGTTGCCCTCACGCAACTGTAGACCTGCCTGTTCCTAACTGGAGCTTGGGTACCCCATTTCCACAGTCTGAAGTGGTGTCATTGGAAACATGTGGGTGAGGCTTCTGGAGTACTGGGCTCAGTGCTCTGCTCTAATCCTCCTTCATGGGTTTGGGATGGTCACTGTTTTACAGCTGCTCATCTGGAAAATGGGGGTTGTAAGGATAGATGTTAGAGATCTCAAAGTGCTGAGCGTGCTTCAGGGACAAAGCACATGAGCAATCCAATTCATTGTTCTCTTTTTGGAGGCTGTAAAGACATGCTGATTGTGAGGTCTCTTTTTTTAAATTAAAAAATAGCATTTTTCTATAGTGAAGGACATCCCCTGAGTGTTGAATCCTGTGAGTGGAAGTCAGCCCTTTTGAACAGCTGTTTCGGTTTAGAGTGCCAGGTTGTGGAGAATTTACCCAGCACATTCCAAAAGTTAATTACCTGGGCTGCCAAAGTGTTTGATTTCCCAGTGGAATTTTTGTAACTTAATCTCTCAACCTTTAGAACTGGTGTTCAAACTGACTGTTAAGATGGCTTTTAGCAATGGTGGCATTATATTAGCAGGTGTTGGTGCTCTCTTTTCAGTCTGAGACGATTTGAGGAATCCTACAAGATAAAGACCTCAGCCTTTGGTCATCTGCTCTTGTCCCAGTTTCTCTGTGTCTGGGACTGGCATCTCTTTTTAAGCACCTTCTGCCTTCCTCTGCTTTTCACCAGCTGTGGCTTTAGTCAGATTCTGTACAGAGGTAGGGAATGTCTGCCATGCAGGGTATTTTGCAGGTTTTGTACAAACACTGTAATGCTTGGCCAGAAATACTTCATCATAAAACCCAAGATGAGATTTGAAAGAGGTTCTGCTGTGTTCTGCAAAGTAATTTATCAGTGGTGACTTCTTGGAAACAGTGTCCTTGGAGAAACACAGCTTTTGGCTGGATCCCTTGCTAAAAGATGAAAAATACCGAGAAGAATCTGAAAAATACCGTTTCAAAACCATGTTGGATAACTTAAGCATGGTTTCTGAGAAGGAAGCCCGGTGTGATGGCAGTGGGATAAATGAATGTACTCTATCATGGTTTCTGGGTTTTCTTGATTCTTTCGCAGGTGTTGGGGAAATGTGGTTTTCATGTGAAACCTGTAAATGAAGAGAAGGGCCATGGTTAATGCAGAATTGCAACATTTCTTATTCCAGTGCATTCTGTTTTGTCTGCTTGCTTTTAATACATACTTAATCACAAATTTGCTTCAATATCGAATAATCTCTACTAGTAATTGTTTCCCTGATTTGTCAGTTAGAATTCACCTTCTGTTTTGCTGTCAATCAAACTTGTTTCACAAAAGAATTTCTGTTCATGATGACCTTTTTGATTGTAGTAAGATACTAATGTCTGGATAAGGATGTGGTTTCTTTAGGCTGGTTTATTTTTAGTATTCTTTAAGGATAAACATGTATTATGAGAGCACTTGCCTTTGCCTCTGTAAGAAGTATGTGAAATAAATAACAAAGATAGTAAGGCAAAAGAGTCAGGAAGTAGGATGCAAAGCCTAAGTAATACTAACATCACTTTAACAATGAAATCAGTCATATTTAAACAGGACATTTGGCAAGCACTCTAAAAATACTTTCACTGTGGAATGTGTAAAGTAGAAGTTCCGTGAAAAACTCCAAGCTTGAAATCACTAATGATAAACCTTAGGGAAGTTAATAAATAGTGACAATAGTTTTATTGTATGGAAGTTACATTCGGACGTTTGTAATCAGTAACTTGTGCTACGCTGTGATCAGCTCTGGAGACAAAGGGTTCTTCTGAGTTACTGTAGACATTTCTTGGAAATATTTGTAAGTGACCAGAAGTGGCTGGTATTTAAAGGTGATTTAATGGCCAAGCAGAATGTCTCTTCTTCTGTGGTCTTGGAATCATCAGCACCTGCTACCCCAAACCAGCTGTGGTTACCATCTCTGGCTGTCTCCTTTGCAGAAGCATTTTCAAACTGATTCATCTGGAGCCATTAGCTGAAAGGCAAAAGCTATTTTCCCACAAAAGTGGGTAAATAAGGTGCTTATTTTTTCCCTATTTGTTTACTTGTTGCTCTGTGAGCATTAGTAGTCCTCTAATGGTCTCCCACAGTCCTGTTGGGAGCCTGTAAGAAGTTTTTCTCCCATAATTGTCTAGAAAAGGAATCCCAGAGCAGCAACAAGGAATCATTGATTTTGGAAGCTGTTAGCAAAACTCTCCTATGAGTGCAGTGCCAGGAACAACATGGTAACCAGAGCAGGGCCCTGCTGTGTGGCTCCTCGTACCTGGCTGAGGCTATAGCTTAGGTATTGGTCACCAAACGTAGCTTTGCAGTGAAGACACAGCTGTCAGAGAGACCTTTCAGAACAGTGCCATCCAGCCTCTGGGCTGCTTTTCCTTCCCTCTTGGGCTTTTGGGTATGAGCACAAAACAACTGATTGCTGAGGAGCACTGAAAGCTGTAGAAGGCAGAGGGCACAGCCTGGAGAAGCCCAGTGACTGCTGTCATTCAGTATCTGATCAGCAAAGTCATGGGCATCTCTGACTCTTTCCAGCTCAACAGATAGAAAAGATTTGAGAGAAAACAGTATCAACAATTGAAGCTGCTTGTTGCTAAAATGACCCTGAAGGACCTGGCTGTGAAAAGGAGCCTAAAGAAAGTTGAGGGGCCAGTGACTCCCAAAAGGCTATTGTTGGCAGAGCCAGACTACTGGAAGAGCAGCATAGCCTAACAGAGATGAAGTGAAAATGGCAAAGGCTCAGAAAAGATGACTGAAGAAGTAATATTAATGTGAAAATACGGAGTGTTCACACATTCAAATCAACCACATCTTCCCTTTTTACTTTATGCTTTCAGGCTCTTTCAGCAGAACAAGTCAACAGAAAAAAGGGTTCTGTTAAAATGGAGTGCTTCAGAGCTGCCTGGGCTTTGTGAGGCCCAGAGGAGATGGATGGGAGGGAGGAGGCAGTGATGGCAGAGAAGTGTACGGATCTGGGAGCATGGAGGAAAAACTTTTCCATGTGACTTTATACCAACAAAATGTAGCAGGAGTCCATGATCTGAAATGCAGGCAGGGAGCTGCTCATTGGATAATTTATTAATTCATTGCCTTTGCTTTTCCTCATCAGGCTGGGTTATTGATTTAGATGCTGTTAGGAGCTGTACCTGTGCCTCTGGATTACGTACCAGACTGAGACAGAGCAGAAATCTTACATTTTGAAGCTTACAAATTCTGAAAGCTGGAATTTTGAAGTAAATAAAATGGTGTTGCAGAAGATAATGTGCTCCAGCTGTTTGGTTATTGTTTTTCCCAACAGTGCTAGAAGATTTCAGAGGATCAGTGGGAAAATGTACCCCGAGGATTTAGTTACTAATCAAAACACCCTGTGGGGGAGATAGAGCAAAAGTGGCTTCTGGTGTGTCAGTTCTACTGGTGCCATCTGTGTTTTTAGAATTAGCAACAAAAATACATTTCATTGGGTTACAGAGTCAAGAAATGTAACCTCCAATTCTCAGACCACAAAGGTGTGAGTGCAAACAGCTCCCTTGAAAGTTGTATTTGTTTGGTTGGGTGTTTTTTAGGATCTCATCTCTTTAGTTGTGGAGGAAGAATCTCAGAAACGGGAGAAGAATTCCAGCCTCTGCTTCCCAGTTCCTACCCCTCATCCTGTGATCCTGGAGATTGGCTGTGGCTCTGGAGCAATTGCTCTGAGTTTGTTGTGCAAGCTGCCACAGGTGAGCTTTATTTCAGTGCTCATGGTACAACATATGATTGTGTTACAAGATAATTACACTCTACAAGGCTCTGTTGAGACTTCACAGACAAACTACTTTGCTTCAATGGGACTCCAGCAGCTAAGGTCTCTGATAGTCAGGCTCTGCAATTTCATGCCAGGTAGCAGAGGGATATTTAGAAATTGCTCTCCCCAGCTGTCTGCAGGAGTAGCAGAGACATAATCAAAATGAAAGGAGCATTCTTCAGCTGTCACAGCTCACTGTTAATCACCTTATCTTGAAGCACTGGTGCGTGTTGGTTTAAGCTAAAATCCTGGGCTGTGGACAAGAGAAACTGAGGCATGGGCACACAGTCAAATGTATGGGGCAGTCATCTCTCTAAAAAACACCTCACTGTGAATCAAAAGATCTTGTCTCTAGGAGATTGAAGACTAATGAGTACAGACACAGAATTGTCAGTACTTGGCATCAATATGACAAGCATATGTCACACTGCCACAACTGCCAACCCACATTTTTCAAGTCTTCTGTTCGCTAATAACGATCCCCACCTTTTGGACAAAGTAAAAAGAACAGGAAGGGGACTGAGATCAGAGTGACCAAAGCCCTTCTTGCTCCTGGTTATCATGCTGCTGGTAAACAAAGAAAACCAAATCCAAGATCTCATTTCACGTGGCTAAGGGAAAGATATTTCTTTCCTCAGAATTGCAGAGCAGACAGTTGTTTCTTGTGAATGAGAATTACCTTGGCCAACTCTTCCTCTTGTAGAGTTGTAGGACTGTATAAGAATTGGAGGTTGGTACCTGTGTTCCCCCTCCCAGTGACCCAATAAGGTTAATGCTTGAGCTTCATGAACTCAAGGTATGATTACTCCATTGTCCTGAGCTTTACTTCATGCTCTTTTCCTTGCCTGTTACATTAAAGAGCTGGGTCAGTGTGTTCCTGTAACTGATAATAGTCCTTTCCAAAGAAGTAAGGAGCCTTGACTGATTGAAGTTAGTGGCAGCCATGCTGACAGCTCAATGTTTACATTCTGTGTGATCTCTTTAGTGTTTGGCACTGTGGGACTGAGAACAGAGCAGCAACTTTTCACTTAGAGGTTCAGCTGTGTCCTTCACCTTAAGGGTGAGGTTCATGTGTGGGAGTGCTCACCTCAGGCTGTGAAATTAATCCCTGTAGGAATGGTGGCCAGTCACACCATCACCTCCAGATGCCAAATGGTTTCTTTAAGCATGCTTTCCCTACATAAATATTTACCAACATCTGTGGTTAAAAAAACATTAGGCAAAACCAAGTCAGACCTTTGCCTGCACTCTTCCCAAGGTGGAATGGAAAGTCAAACATGTCTCTAACCATGTAGTCCTAAGCTCTAAATGGAGAACTTGCAAATTCTTGACACACAGTCAGGTACATGCAGTCAATACACACAGCGAATGTGCTGTAAGGTTGCACTGGGGTAACTAGGCGAACAGTGTCTGCACAACAGATGGAAAACACCAGAACCTCTATCCAAGTGATTGTCTTAATGCTGGGAAGGGTTCTGTTCTCGTTAGACAGGAGAAGCCTATGACATGACCTCCCTTCACCCTATGTCTAGCTCAGTCTAGCTGCAGCAGTGAGTCTCATGCTATTAAGAGCTATGAATGATATGAGTGGTACGAGTCAGTGTGACTCCATTGTTGTCAGCTGAGTTGGTTTGGTCAGAAGCCTGTCTATTTTGGAAGACTGCTGGCAGTGTTACTGACTGTTTTCTGTCATGTTAGTGGCCCTATTAGAAGTGGCTCGTGTTCCTATGAATGCCCTGAGGTGCATTCTTCATCAGCTATTCCTTTTAGGAGCTGAGAGTGAATAATCAATTGTCAGTTTTTATCTTGCATGTCATTTTGGGCAGAGTGTATCTGCTCAGGAACCTCGATGTTGCAATACTTGTTTGGTGGTTTGTTTTTTCTGTCCCAGAGCCGGGTGATAGCCATGGATAAGGAGAAGGCTGCTGTGAATCTCACCAGGGAGAATGCACATAGGTATACAAGCCCATGTATTACCCATTTTTTGTAAGTTGTTGTTTAGGAGAGACCAAGAGTCCTCAACATTTGGACATGTGGTTCATTTTTATCTCCACTGGAAACAAGAGAATGTTTAGTTTGTTGAGCTCCTAAAGCGTGTGTGAATTCAGGAAGAAAGAAAATGCTTGTATTTACCAGAGTGTATTTTTCATTTAGTTGTGAGTGTGCTTTGCAAAGACAGCAGCCTAAATAAAGCAACAGTACTTACATGCTGTGTGTCTTCCCAGGGCTTTCAAAGTGTTTTGTGATAACTATTCTTTTCTCTTTCTATGAATGTGGGAAACTCAAGGCAGCAAGTAGTAAGAGTACGTATGTCACTTAGGAGGTTAAAGACAAGCATAGCTTGAGCCTTTCCCTCTCTCATTTCTGGTATTGTTACTGCTGTGCTTGCTTCTGTCATTGCTCCTCTAGAACAAAGCTTGCACACTGAAGTAGCACTTCCCCTGGTGTGGTGTCCCTCAGGATCCTCCTTGCAGCCTTTGGTTTGGTGAGAGTGTTGGTGCTGTGGCTGGATGTTGGGAGCTGCTCAATCAAACACCTTGTGCCTGAAGTCAGGATAGACCTGTATCAGGTTGACTTTGGCCTTCCCCAGCTGATTCTTCTTGACTCAGGTTATTGTGGACTGTCACTAAGACAGCAAGCCCCAGAACTGGAATCTGAGAATACTTGAGAGTCCAGGATCCTGGTCTTTGTAGGCATCATAAAAGGGACAGAGCTCTGATACATACTCGTATCCTCAGTAGAGGATAGAAGAGCAGTCTCAGAAGGATTCCTGTTGCTACCTCTTCTGGAGCTACATCTGTGAGGCTGGAGTGCTGCTCATCAACTGACATTTCTGCCCAGGGCCCACATAGCCCGTTTTCCCAAGCTGCTGTCAGCCCTGGGATACAGAGACAGGCTACTTCTGTTTCTGTCTGCACTGAGCTGCATCTCTTCACTTCTTGTAACTCAGTTCCAGCTCTTAAATGAGTCTGATATGTAGGAATAAGCCCTTCCCAAACTTGCCACCTCACTGTTACCCTTGGCCTTATAGTCCAGTAATAGGGAAGAGGAGCAGAGATTTCCTCCTGTATCAGTATCAAACCCAGTTCTGTTGCAGTTTTTCACAGATGCAATAAAAGCTGGCCTGATCTTTGCCTACTTAGTAGGTTATTGCTTTGACATCTGGGAAAAATTACCTTGCTTATTAATATTGCTTGTTGGCTCAAGAGGGGCTGAGGGAGTGTAAATGCTGTGCCAGAGAACCTCATATTTCTCTATGGAGATTTTCATTGCATCCTTGTGATCTGCTCCATGGCATGGTGCCCTTTAGCTCTTGGGAGAGAAGCCAATAGGATAAGCTGTGTTACTGCTTCACTGAACCCAGCTTGGTTCCTGGCTTCATTTCAGAGCTCCTTTATCATAGCTGTGTTTCCTGAATGCCTATGTGAGTCTTGCTCTCACTAAATCAATCCCAGTGCCAGATGGCCCATCCAGACAGACTGTAGATAGATGCAGGAATCTCTCCCTCCATTTCTTGATGCCTGTGTATGCTGACAGGGCATAGGCCCTCAGGAAAAGCAAGTAGGACTTGAGTGTAAGGCCTTTGTCACAGCGTGCTCTATGAACCCCACTGGGTAGCCCTGGATACACTGAGAGCTGGGAGTAAAACTCTGCCACTGTGGTGAGAGGAGAGAACATACTGGGAAAAGCTGGACAGCTTGGCATTGACTGAGGACAAGAGTTTGGGGACAGTGCAGACTCTTTGCCACAATGTGCTGTTACTGGTCTGGGAGTGGCATCTCCTGTGGGAGACTTGAAGCCTTTCTCCAGCAGCAGATCTTGCCAACCTCCTCTTTCTGGCTTTGCAAAGCGCTGCTTCTGACATTGCTTAAATGTCTTCACAAAAGGCAGAGGCAAAAGTGGTGAGCAAAGAGAGGTGTTCTGATGGGTGGACCATGGAGCTGAGGAATTAGAGGTTCTGTTCCTTCTTTACTGTCTCATGCTCTCTGTTTCTGTGACTTCTCCTGTAACATCAGGCTGCCACCAAGCACCAAGGCTGCTTTCAGACTGTCCTCTCTTCCTGTCCCAGTCAAGGGAGTGTTGCTCAGAATTCCTAAGATTTAAGGGGATCACCATCTCAACTATTTCCCCCTGGCAGGGAGCAGCATATTCTGTAGCATGTTGGCATCTGGGGATAGAACGTGCCAGGTTGTTACAGACTGGAGCACCATAAGCACCATGGAGTGCCAGTCTGGCAGTCTCAAGGCTGTTCTACCTTGCATTAGTATAGTGAGTCAGAGAGATCAGAGTCTTGGCCAAGATCTCTCCTAAGCAATACTGAGGCCTTTATAGACTTATTACAAGTAGCAAGCCAGCATGCTTCCTTGCTCACTTGTCACAGATAAAGGAGAGGCGTCTGTGTCTTCTTGTGCCTTCAGGAGTTTTGCTAGTCTGAGCACCCTGGGAATGTCTGGCTGCAATTACTGTGCACAGAGATGTCAGGGGCAAGAAAGACAAATCATAAGTTAGGAATTAGTATCTGAGAGATCCGAATGTGTGTTTTAAATATGTTATAGAGTACAGTGTGTGCATGGGCTGTCCCTTCTCCTAGCTCTGTGTCTGGCACAGGGCTTCTGTTGTGCTGCATGTAGTGTGCAGTAGCATCACCCTAACATTGATATGTGAGATGAGAGATAAAGATGCCTAAAAAATATACTCAGATACCTGAACAATGTTAAGATCTAGATTAAGGAGACTGGACAAAAAATATGGCCAATGTGAGCTTGTTGTCTCCAGTGCCATTGGCAGGTTTACCTATCTGAAGCAAGTCATTTGTTGTGGGGTTTTGGAGTGGTTAATTGGGGGGAGGTGTTGTCTTTGGGGTTTTTTGTGGTTTTGGGGTGTTTTTTTTAGGGATGACGAGCTTACCTGGGGGAGGCCTTGGAGATGTGGTTAACACACAGCAAGGTTAGAGAGTGTTGCTGTATGTATGGCAAGGGATGATACATAAAGGTATAGGTGCACAGGACCTGCACCCTGGAGTCACTGTGAGGGCACAGTGGGCACTTTGCTTTGAATTTTGTTCCTTAAACAAAGGACAGATCCTAAACTGCTCCTGAGCTTGAGAAGAATCCAGTGGGGTAGAATATACATGTTTCAGATAAGAGATGAGATGTTTAATGATCTGTCTGTAGAATGTGCTGTTCATTAATGTACACAAACATGCCTCCTAATCTTTCTTCTTTCTGTTCTGAATTTGACAGGCTGCAACTCCAGGAGAGAATCCACATTATCCACCATGACATTTCATACAGTAACTCTTTTTTCACTGTTGTAATCCCCTTTGTCTTTCTCCCTTTTTACTTTGATGGGGGGAGGCAGGTGTGAGAGACAGTCAAGGGTCCCCTTTGGGATGCAGACATCAGGAGGGTGTGGAAGTTAGAGAAAAAGGTCAGTAAGAGGTGAGACAATGAATGTTTTCACTTCAGAGATTTCAAGGCCAGATGATCAGCTGAGAGAAGTCCCTGACTCCATCATTAGGTAAATTGTTCTTGGATTTAGGTGTTCAAAGGTTGTGTCTGAGCTGGTAGTCCAGGTGGTCTCTAGTGTTACTGGGGAGAGACAAATATGTGCAGAGTGTAGTTCATTCCGTGCTGCTAGTCAGTTTAGATTAAACACCCAGCCTTATTCACCTGAAATTAGGTGAGCTGAGCCACCTGTTGTCTTCCCCAGACCCATCTGAAAGCAGTTAAAACTACTGTTTGGTGAGGCTTAGCCATTTAAGTAGATATGTGCTTAGCAGTTTCTTAGCTATGGAGTCAGGATTCGTTCCTACACCTTTCTGACACTTGGTTTTGCCACTGTGCCACCTCTTCGGGGTGTGTCTGCACAGTCTTCTGTCTATCTGCAAATCTGAGTTTGTGCTGCCCAGACTCCAAACAGCAGTGAGCCACCCAGCCCAGAAGCCATGTAGCTGTGCTGGTGTTGCACCTGCTTGGGTAAGCCCTGTGCCAAGAGCCTGGCCTGAGGACAGTGCCACACTCACATGGCTACAGGATGTCTGATTCAGGGCTGGTATGTGGCAGTCCAGGCAATGTCATGAGTGGAGTGAGCTGCACCTTGTCTGCAGAAGAGCAAACCCTGGGTGATACTGCTGAGAAGGCCTGGTGCTTTGGCTCATTAGAGACCCCTCTGCAGCTCTGGTAAGAGGAAGGGTATGCATCTTGACAGCCAGTCTGCGCTCCCACTTAGGTCTTTGGAGGCTCTCTCCGATTCCAGTTGTTGCTTTAGATTCAATGGGCACAGAGCTCCAGAGCATCACAGTCCTGTGGTTTGTAATATATTCCACTAAGTGGGGCTGTTGATATGGAAAAATGCTACTTTGCCTGTGCTTGGCTCTTGCATTCAAGGTGGGAGAACGAGCAGCCCAGTCTGTCCCCAAAAGAAAGAGGATAAAATTGTATCAGAGAAACACAGAGCTTGGAGAAACTCATGAGAGAACATTCCTGATAGGATTTTGCCCAGAGCTTACATGGAAAATTGCTATGGCTGAGAGCTGGTTGTGATTCTTTTTCTTTTCTAGGCTCTGCCAAACAGCTGCTACTCTGGGGTCCCTTAGACTTCATAGTCAGTAACCCCCCATATGTGTTCCATGAGGACATGGCTTCCTTGGATGCAGAAATCCTCTGGTAATCAGCAAAACAGATATTTTTCCTTCTCCTGTTCCTTGAAGCAAGGTTTTCTGTCTGCTTCCTCATTCTGCACAGTTGCACACAAAACATGCAAATGCAGCATAGGTGTAAGTGGTGTAGGTGTCTTTAGGTGGTATGTTATAACACAGTGTTACTTTGATGCTGCTTCCAGGTCTGTGAAACAATATCAAAGTATTTTAACTCTTTATAGAAGTGAAAAGAGCACACACTTTGAAACAAAACAAAAACTGTCTCCAAACAAAAACTGTTTCAGCGACCTGATCTAGGTGAACCTGCTTCTGCAGGGGGGTTGGACTAGATGATCTCTAAAGGTCCCTTCCAACCCCTCCATTCTGTGATTCTATGTTTTTCCTCTTAGAACTTTTTTTGTGTGTGTGTGTGAGTTTATGACAGAAAGTACAAGTAATCTGAGCAGCTTTTTGTGATGGGAAAAAAGCTTGGGTGGAACTGTGGCTTGTTCTCTTGCCAGTAGTTGTCTTAAGCAAACAAACCCACGCAAACACGAATAAGCACTTCTGAGATGTGGAACTACTTTGTGTGTGCTAGTGCTTCCACAGAATTGATTGTCATGCACCCAGCTCTGTACAAGATGTGCACCAGAGCAGGTTCTGAGAGGTGAGCTTTCTACACCCTTTTTTGCTCGGATGGGTTTGACGGCAGTCCCACCTGGTTGTTGGGACAGTTGCAATAAAGCAGGTGATCCCTGCTGTACAACCCACTCTCTCCCTGTCCAGAGAGAACAGATCCACAGGTTGGAACCATGTGACTCCAGCTGTAGTTGGCTTGTAACTTTTTCAGGAAGAGTCTAGGGGATGTTTTCTGCTTGTGTTCAACACATTTCTCAGCCTAGTGGTAGCTGCCTCCTTACTCCCTGCATTTCACATAAAAGCTGTGAGTGCTGTCACCTGCTGCAGCAGCACTGGAGTTCAGGTGTGTGAGGTGCACCTTTTTGCATGGAGAGGGGGGCAATGTATTTTCAAGGGATGTTCATGCCACAGGAATTTCTGCTGATGGCTTCTTATTCCTGCACTCCAGCTATGAGGACCTTGATGCACTGGATGGGGGAGATGATGGAATGAAAGTCATCAAAACAATTCTGGCTCTGGCCCCTTCTCTTCTGAAAGATTCTGGGTAAGCACTGTTCTGGTACACTTTTATTCACTCTGTTCACTTTTATTCTGTTTCTTTTCCATACAGGAAGGTACAGGAAAATAGTTGCAAAAATGTCTCCCCTCCACTGCCCCAATCTAATAATAGTTTAAAAAATGTCACATGTAACAGAAAAATTACCTTGAAATTGGTTAATAAAGGGATATGAGTGTTTCATACTTATTAGTGAAGACAGAATCTTTAAAGGTCAAAGCAGCAACAAAAAGAATATGAAAGAGAGCAGCAGAGAAAGAGAGTGGGGACAAAAAAGAAGCTTTCTAAGCAGAATAACTGATTGAAGGAGAAGCAATATAGAACTGTGTGAGAATGGATGTAGGTGTCTACTTCCATTCCACCCTTTAATTAGGGGAAACTTGGTTCTTTTTCCAGGAGACACAGCTGAATATTGCAGGAGAAAGATGATCAGCCAGGGATAGTTTCTTAGTGTTAAACTTTCTCTATAGTTAATTCTCAAAAGAGTGGGTTGGATGTTTTTCCTTGTTCTTTGGCGGGTGGAATCTATTTTGTGCCTAAAGATTAATGTACTGATGCCTAAAAGTCTGTTGTGCCAGGACATTCACCTACCCTGTTGAAAATTCCTGGCATTTTACCAGCATAAGAGAGGTCATTGAGAAGCTGCTGTTTTGAGAAGAGAAACAGCAACATTGAGAGGCATACTGCATGCAGAAGAATTGATTCCTCATGCTTTGTGTGACCACAAGAGCAGAAGATGCCCCTCAGAACTTCCCAGCAACAGATATTGGTCCCATGGGGTTGCTTGTTAGGATTAATTTTTTTCCTCTCTTTTTGCCTGTATTATAAAGAGAAGCCCCTGTTGAAGACTGGAAGTTTTTTAAGGTCAAGAATGAGATCCACACCCAGCTTGTTGTTTGTTTGGTGAATTTATAGGGAGTATTCAGTGTGGGACATTTTAGGAGTTACCAGCCTATGATTGAAGCTTGCCCTTTTCTTTGCCTGTTAAGCTTGTGTCTTGCTGTGTTGTCACCGACTGTAAGCAGTTCCATCGTCTCCATATGCCTGTAAGCTGTAAATTTAGGGTGGCTCTGCCTCTTTGTGAGAGTGGAGACTGAGAAACAGGCCCATATCATAAAGCCCAGAGATGGAAATAGCCCTGCAGTGTCCAGGCCTGGTCCTGGTGCACTCAGGATGTCTCATTAGTTCCCTTATCCCTGCTGCACTCTCTGTTGTCCTGTCCTGTGTGTGGGTGTGAATGCTGGTGGTGTTCTCATAACTGATTTAAGGAGGCTTTTATTGTGAGAAAATGTGTGCACTAACTTGTACTTTATGACTCTCGCAACTGGGACAATGTCACTTTGCTCATGCAAAGAACTTCATACTGCCAGTGCTCAGTGTTCAGGTGTTTGCATCATAAAACTTTGTTCTATCCTTTAATCTTTGGGGGCTTCAGAAAGACAGAGCTAATGATATCTTTGTGTGGAGTTCAAAAGGGATCCTTACATCTCGAAACAAGGGTTTAACTGCTCACACAGAGGAGTGCCATGAGAATTACTCCCCAAGATCAATGCTTTCTCCCCCTGAAGGAGACAGTTGGAATCTGCATCTTAAATGGACAGCTCTGATCTGGTTTAGGATTATTGCATTGCAATGTGTTTGCTGACCTTTTCGTTTCCTATGCTAGTAGGAGCCATCCAGAAAGTCTTATCTTGAATTTTCTCACCCTAAACATGTGCATCTACCCACCTTCTACTCCCAAATGTACCCTTTCAGGAGTGTTTTTCTGGAAGTTGATCCCAGACACCCAAATATGGTGGAGAAATGGCTACAGGCACACCCCAACTTACTACTCGTCCTCCGTGCCATTCACAAGGACTTCTGTGGCAAGTAAGTTGTCTTTACCTGCAGATTTTTGCTTCAGGTATAGGTCTGTGTCCTTTTGTCCTGGTTTGGGCTGGGATAAATGTACACAGCTGAAGCTGATCATTAATAAATTAGGGACTATCTCAATCTTCTCATGTCCTGAGGTAGTCTGGCAAGTGTTTCTGAGTCTGAATCTCTGACACAAGTGACAAGCTCTGGTGAGATGATTGCCATTGGAAAAGTGCTGCTTTTATAGGATGGAGGGGAGGGAGGTGTGTTGTCCTTAGCAAGACTTAAAGCTCTGGTCATTGTTTTCCCCACAGGCCTAGGTTTGTGCACATCCAAAAAGAAAGCAGGTGACAACTGTACCAGAAGTAACTCATCTGGCTGTATGCTGACAGGCACCACTGAACAGCTTGTGGAAAACTGTGTGGCAAAGGAAATCTCCACTTCATTGCCCAGTGCACTGAAGTCTCCATGCAGTGGCAGACCCTCCCCATTTCCTGATGCAGACTTCATCCAGAGGTGCAGAAGTTCAGCAGAGCACGTAGAACTTTTCCACCTTCCTTGGGGAACTGCATGCAACTTTTCAGTTTGATGTGCTAGAGTGCCTTGTTAATCTCAGGACCCAGGATGGAAGAGTTCACAGCTCCAAACACTTCATTAAAAATCCAGCTTCTCACCATGTCAGATCACCTATCTGACCTAAAAAGAATCTCACTTTTTTCTTATTTTTGCCCTTGAGATACATTTATACAGCATGTGACTAGAATGGAGGATAGGTCCAAACCCTGGCTTATATTGACACATGGATTTGCAGGATAATGGGACCTAACTAACCTGCACTCTCAAATTAATTTCTGTTCCAGGATGCTGATGCCCTGGAGCAGATCTCCAACTCCAAAGCAACCTTTGTTTCCAAGTCCTGCTGAGTGACATGTCACTGGAAGATCAGTGCACATGTTGCACCATCTGAATCTACAGCACCTGGCACTTGGTGGATGCTGCCAGAAACAATCAAAACAGTGTAATAAAGATTTTACTTCAAATCAGTGTCCTTACAAGAATTGCTGTGCAATTATGTTTTCAAACATGCTAGCAGACCTGAGTAAACATCTGGCACCCACACATTGCTTCTAATAGTAACAGAAATGCCTGACTTCCATGTAAGGCATTTAAATGCAAGACTTTACAGAGAAGGCCAGAATAGCTGCTCCAGTTTTGAAGACAGAGAAGTTGAGGAAAAGGACCTGAAATGCCTTATACAAAATTTGACAAGCAGCTCACTCTGGAGTAGGACCCTGTTTCTTGACAGCCACGGGAATAGCTGAGGTCTGTTTCTTTGGGAAGGATGGCTCAGAGTAGGGCTGCCTGAAGCAACACTGAGAGAAGTCCCTGAAATGGACAGCTACCATCATAAATAATGGCAGGATTAAACTCAAGCTGTTAATTGTTGCTGCTGTTTCCAGCATTGCAAGTTCCCTGAGTGACCATAGCTAGCCCAGGAAGGAAGGACAGCAAGCAAATGAAAGGATCTGGTCTGCCAGTCTGAATGGAAGCAGTCGCTGGGCCACTGAAGGTGAGCAGTCAGTAAGGGTAAAAGTGTCCAAGCAGTGACCTGGCAGTCTGTATGTGCCAGATAGGTGCTACCAGTTTCTCTGTCCTGGCTGAACTGGCAATGTGTAGTCAGAAACCTTAGGTAGGACATACAGCAGTAAACTCTGTTGGGAAGGCTGCAGCAGGTTGAGGGCTTTACATGAGCTCTAGTATATCTAGTCCCTTTCCCCTCTACCTCTCCTACACTCACATTCTCCATTCTTTCATCACTGCCTCCTGACATTGGCCTTGTTTTTGCACAGGTACCCAAGCACTCTCTGTAGGTCTGCATTTGGATCCTTTTCCACCTCTTGGGCTCTTGTAGCTCTGTTCCCATTCTGGCTTTTCACACCATTGTCCCCCTCCCTGCATTCATCCTTCCCACTGCTTTGTCAGGTCTCATGTCCTCTATTTGAAGTTACAATCCCTCTCTGGACTGTATTACCTGCTCTTTTTAAACATGGTAGAGGAAATCTAGGGAAGGAGAGAACTAAAAAAAGTTCACTTATGGTGCACTTGATCCTAGGTTTGGAAATAGATTCCAGCACAGCTGACTCCTGGCATTTTTACCTGCTAGAGCTGTGAGTACAAATGACAGTCAAAGAGGTGTCACTTTGTTGGGATTTTGTTTATTAGGTTGTTTTCTGAAGTAGTAATTTAGGGTCTTTTTTTAAGTTCAATTTGTCAGACTTTGTTTAAAACTAAAATGTACAAAAATGAGTTTGTGGGTTTAATCTGGGTGTTAACTGTGGGTTTGTAGGAGACAGCACCATGCACAGCTCACTTCTGCAGCATACTTTAAAAGCTGAGTGGTTTACTGGCTTATGAGAGCGTTCAATGGCATCATATTGCATTCTTCAAGGGGTGTGCTGGTTCCCTGCAGCAGGCTAGGGTTAGATGTCCCTCTGTGAGTGCTGGTGGAAGCATCAATCACTTGTCTGAGCTCTGAGGAGGACACTTTCTCTGAGAGACGCTCTAATCTGGTAGGATTAGTGTTAAAATTCCTTTATTTATAGCTCAAGTGATAATAAAAATGCCTGCACTGCTGTGTGTGTATATTGTGTAGTGGTTATATGCCTTGGAAAACTCACCCAGTGCTGCTGACCTCATCAAGGCAAGAACTGAGAAAAACTGTGCTTCCTCCCAAGAGGCTGGATTTGTCAGATTCACATCTGAGGGAACGTGCTGGTGCAGTACAGCGTGTCCTGCAGTGCTTCACGCACGCTGGCCCAGGCTCCTTTTGGTCTGGAAGCACTGCAGAGCCTGCTGGAGATGGTGGGTTTAAGGCACGGGGGGCCCTGGCAGCGCCTTTGCCGGAGCACTGGGCCGCATCTGCCTGCTCTTTGCTGCCTGCGAGCAGGAGCAGGGGCTGACGTCAGCCACGGGCCGGGCACGTGAGCTCTCTGCAGAGGCAGAGCTGCTCCCTGGAGCCACGGGAGGCTGATGCTTCGCTTGGCATCTTACATAATCCACTCTCTGACATACATGTCATTTTCTGGGAACTTAATGAATCTTTGGGACTGTATCAAAATGGTAATTTGTTTCCTGAAGTGATGCTTCCAGCGAGGGGCTTTGTTTGCCTCTAGGACCTTGAAGAGTGTGGTTGTGTGTCTGCTCACGTCTGTGTTTTGGAGGGTTACCAGGTGTGAGATCTAGGATGAGGCTGGCCTTTCCTGAGGAGGAGCTGGTAGGAGCTCGGCCTTTGGCACAGCCCTGCAGATGGTGCTGTGGTCCCAGCTTGGCTGTGCCTGTGCTGGAGAACAGCACTGCCTCAGGCTTCCCCCTGGCTGGAGAGCATGGCAAGGTGCAGCCCCAGGCAGAGAACTCCATTCGGGACTGGGCTTCACTGGGCACAGCTGCAAAAGGGAGCTTTAACCTCCATTCCTGTGCCAGGAGGAATGACCCTGATGTGAGGCTTACGTGGGGGAGCTGGAAGGGGACTTGCAGCTTGTGATACAGGACTGGGGTTGCATCTCATCTTATTAATCTGAGGCTTGAAGCCCTCCTAGGGCTGCATTAGTCCATGATTTGGGACAATCTTTAGTGTGCTGGAGGAGAGAACTAGAGTACCATTCTTGTTCTGGTGTAGTTTCCATGTAATTACCCTGAAGTGCAAGAACTATCTGTCTTTTTAGTCTTCCACCCAAGACATGGGGTGAATGGGATTTTCTCAGGGACCTGAGAGAGTCAAATAAATGTGTTTATCTCTGCAGTGCTCTCAGCCAAGGCTGTGGTCTCATAGGGATGAGATTCCCTTCCAGCTGAGGAACTGACACCCACAGAATGACTCCACTCTATGGACGAGGGCACAGAAATTCTCTGGGGATGCAAGTGACTGAATGTGTGTGGATGACTGACCTGCACTCAGTTCCTTGATGCAGGGCCATACATCAAAATGGATTGGAAAGGAATTTGACAGTCATCTAGCCCAATATTCCAGTCCATGTAAGAATCAACTTGACTTACATCATTCCTGACAAATGTTTGCCCAGCCTGATCTCAAAGGCTTCTAATGCTGATAAGGAATTTTGCATCCAGTCTGTTCTGCTGCTCAGTTCTATCTGCCAGAAGTTATCCTTAGTGCCCAGTGTTCCTTGCTGCTGTGGAAGGCGAGTGCTTCTCCTGTCCTGAGCTGGAGAAAGCTGACTCACTCCTTAGAGCAGCTTCCATGTGTTAGTCTGTTGCTGTGTTTCCACAGGCTTCATTTCTGAGGGGGAAAAAAACACCAACATTGTGTTGTTTCTGTAGGCTACTTGCACATCCTTCCCTTCCTGCTTGTGAGATGGAAGGGAGGACGAGGTGTGCTGAAGGGTGATGTGCTCCAGGAGTGTTGCAGGTGACATTTGTACATGTGGTGAGTGGAATAGGAGAGCTGCTACAGCTCATCTCATTAGAGAGGAGGAGTCATTTCCCAAACAGTGAAGACCAAGCCAAAACTTGCATTAACTTTTATTTTGTCTGGGCAAGTTTCCAAAAGCTGTATTTTAAGTTTTAATAAACTACTATTTCTACTCTAGGTTACATCCAGAGAGACAAATACCCAGTAAGAGAAAGCTTGTGTCTCACAGTCAAGATGAGATACCAAGACAGACTTTATTCAGTTTCCAAACTATTTCTTCTTCCATAGGTGTTTTGATATGTTTTAAGGGTCAAATGTTCCTCCCTGTGGAGGGTCATGTCACAGTCCTTCTCTGTTTCTTTTGCCTGGCAACTGCTTACAGATCTCAGCACAGTCCCTTCAATCCTTGGTAAAGGCAGGAGTTCTTTACATGCTCCCATCCTGCAGCTCTGCAGCGGTGGCCATGGCCTGCTCTGCATTCAGCTGCTGCAGTTGGGACAGGTAGTGGAAGTTTCTGTAGCCTTAAGGATGTTCTCTAGTGTGCCTGAGTTGCCAAATCAGACCCCTACCCAGCTTTCCCCTGCTGTGCAGCTATGGCACATTGTTTGTGCCAGACAGACTTAGGCTGACATGCCCAGGGTTCAGAACCTGCATTTGAACTCTTCCCAAGGGCTTGGGGTAGGCTTTTGTAAGTGTGTCTGCAAGCTGGAGACAGTATTGTGTGGGATGCTGACCTATCTGAGCTGTCTGTCCCTGGACTCTTTGGTCTGACACAATGGGTCTGGCAGAACAGCCTTCTGAGGGCAGAATAAAGTACAACCAGTTTACTGAGTTACCTGTTCATGGTACTTGAGGTTTTTGATCCCCTCCAGAGAGGTTACATAAGTGTTATGTGACAGCCCCCCCCCAGGTAGAAGGAATGAGGCAGATGATGGAACATGCTGGTACTAAGAGGTGATCATGCTAACCTGCGTGTGTTCTGAGCTGAACACCACGATGGTTTTCCTTTGGTGCTGGAGCCTGGGATCAGGCCTTTGGAGTAATATGGTGTGTGCAGAGGCACTGGAGATTTTGCAAAATCAAGCAATATGCTCTTGAGCCAACTGCTTGTGGATTTCCCTGTGAGGACAGAGTGGTTTAGGATGACAAGGAAAGGGGAACCTGTTTGCAGCACTTCCTGCTCACAAGCAAGGCCTGAGTAGTTCCAGCAGCACCCAAAGGCAGATGTGACACGCACTCTCTTCTTCATCTTCTGTTGCTAGGTCAGAGACAAGTAAGCTGTCATTCTACTTTGCTTCCTTTGGGAAATTCAATGCTGCATATGCTGTGACCTTGCCAGTGGGTCCATCCTGTACTGGAATTCACCAAACCTGGATTCAGATCCCTGCTGTGTGACAAACTCCAGGCCTGACCTCGGGTGGATTATTGTGTATTATTGCTTATTCTGTTCCCTGCTGTTATGGTTGGAATAACATCCTTTTGCTATCTTACAGGCCATTGTAAGTGTGTCATATAGAGGACATGGGGTGTTCAGTTACTTCAGAAAGGACTGTGGCTGTCCTATGGCAACCACTTCTTCAATTACATCCAGAAAGAGCAAAGAATGAGGCAACTTTTATGGAAACCACCTCATCTGCTTCTTGGTTTCAGAGCACACCACCCTGCTGCAATGTTATAAATCACATTTGTTTTGCTGATTTCCAGTGCTGTCAACGCAAAACCAAAGGATGGGGGAGTAAGCCTAAGTATTAGCACTAGGTTCTCTGCAGCAAACACATCTCTAAGTGTGCTGAGAGCATGGCAGACAGCCAAGCCAGCCTGCTGCAGGGTGCTGAGAAAGGGCAGCCTGGTCACAAAAGCAACTGGTGCTTCTGCAGTGCTTGAGCATCAAATATGTTGCTGTTGCAGACAGGTGGAGAGAAGTGCTGCCACATGTGGTCTTCATGGTTTGTCTTCTTTGAGTGATTGATGTCAGAGCTGTAGCTTTGTGGTGGCTTCTAGGCCTAAAGATCTGCTTCACCTTCTCTCTTCACCAGCAGACCTGAATGGTCACTCGTGTGTGCCTCGTGCTCATCCTAACACTTTGGGCAGAGCAGGCATCAATGTGTCAGTTTAGTTGCAGTTCCCCCCCAGTATTAGGATGATGGTGGTGGCTACACGATCAAGGCCTTGTAGAAAACCTTAGAACAATTGCATGGGAACAAACTGCAGCTTGGGGAGGAAGGGGCCATGACCCCATTAAATACTTGCTCTGTGTTCAGCTTGCTTCTCAGGCCTTGTCCTTTCTTTGTGGTGGCTGGGATGCTCTGAGATAGTCCTGTCTGTGGGAGGGAGCATCAGGAGACATTGCAGGGATTCTCAGTTCCCAGGCTGGAATTTGCAGCATGTCAAAGAAGAGTTTGCCTTCTAAGTATGTGAGGCCAACAGTTGTAGCCAGAAACTGAGACACAGCAGAGGAAAAACCACAGCAGAGTCAGAGGAAGAGCTCAAGTGCTCTTAATGGCAGTTTTGGCATCCTAGCTCTAGCTGTACTTATTTTTCCCTTTACTGGTTCTTTAAGTAGTATAGACATCCCAGCTGGCACTTGGGAGGATGATGGTACAAGAAGAACAGTTTTTCTTGTTCCTTCCTCTTTGCATGAAGAAAGGATGGGAGAATGTGACCAAAGAAATGTTCAGTTTCAAGAGCCTCAGTCTTGAGACACAACATGAGAGTAATTTTCAGCCTGTGTTACTGACACAGCCATTACTAAACACTTCAGGACCTGGATGTACACAACTGACAGATGTGATGGAGGAGGATAGGAAGAAACCATTAAATGTTTATCTAGAGAAGACAAGGTTCTTGAGAAAAGGTTTGTTAAAATGAAGCTGAGGTTTAGGAGAGATGGCCTGTGCTGCCACATTCCTGGTTTGCCACTCTAAAATGGTAAGTACATATGTGGGGTGAGTCTGCAAAAGGTACAAGTTGTATACAGGAGAAACTCTGAACCCCTCTGCTCAATGTCTGTGCTTCAGAGGGTGAATGGAGCCCCTTCTGCTGTGAGGATGGCTTTCTGGTGGACCACAGGCAAGTAAGAGTGGGAGGGCACAGGACTCTGAGGAGCCTTGGTGATGGAGAGCAGAGCACTGCTCAGAATGTGTCACAAAGGTGCCACTTGCCTGAGTTTCTTTAAACACTAGCTGCACAGTTAGGTGTAAGGGAAGCAGAACTCTGCTTCTAGTGGGATGTCTTCTTCAACAATTCTTTCATGAGAGGTTTTCATTTCCACTTTGTGTAAGCTGCTGCCTAGAGATTTAGCTCCCCAGCTTCTTTTTCCTTTTGTGATGCTTAGCTTGTTTCCTATGTTTGGTCCATAAGCTCTAGCATGAGCACAGTGGGGCTTGTCCATCAGCCTGATAGCACAGTGCTTGCTGCAGTGGAGTCCTCACCTGGCAGCCTGAGCTGCTGTGAGACCTGCAGTACCCAGCCATGGTAGAGCAGTGGCCTCTGCCATCAAAATCCTTGCTGTTTATCTGAAGTGTTCATCCAAGACTGTCTAGATTGTGAACACAGTTGCTTGGGTTGTTGAAAAAGCCTTGAATTATAACAAAATCCCTGGCCTGGTGTTTGGCTGATGATTAATTACTGAGGTTTGTGTAATGCTTTGATGTTCCAGCTGTAAATCCAAAGTAAGCTGTTACAACTCTGTTGACCTCAGTGGGGTCATCCCACTGGCTCCAGTTGGGTTGAAGTTGTCTCATCTGGTGATAACGTGGTATTTGTATTCTGTGAAACAAGCATCCAGCCATTGATTTAAGCCTTTCCAGGGACTGGAGGCTGTTAAGCTGACAGACCTGTTCTCCTTTTCCATATTGCTCTGCTCCTTACCTGGGAGTTCCCTTCTCGCCATTCCTTTTGCCTTTGAGCTTGCTTCCCTGAGCCTTTGCAGTTTGTGGTGTGTTTGTGCTGTCACAGTGCTTAGAAGCTTTTCTCACAGGTTCCTCCATCTCTTTCTAAGCCTTCAGTAATCTATTCCTCTGCTGGTACGGTGTTGTGTGATTCTCCCCCTGCCAATATTGTTGGCTTGCATGAATACATTTCTTTAAGCTAGACAATTTAGAGCAAGCTTGTGACAGAACAATCCTAATTTAAGGGGGAGTTTTGTTTTGCCTTACCCTTCATGTGATTTTGCTGCTGATGGTGTTGGCTGGGGTAGGGGCCATGGTCCTGGCATTGTGCCCTCTCTGCTTGGAAAGAGCAGATTAAGATCATACTTCTCTCAAACAAGGCTTCTTCATTTAATGTGTATGGGCAGCGAGCACTCAGGCTGAAAGTAGATTTTGTACTTTAACTTCCAGGTCAGTGAGTTGTTTTGTCTCCTTTATGTCAGCAGACAGTAGCCCTTTGTTCAGTGTCACGTTTCCCACCTCGGCAGCGTGCACGCGCTCACATCCACATGACACAGATGCTGAATTGTGCAATGACCTCCATGCTAAGTTCCATAAACCCAGCAAATATATCATCTGTTCTGCTTCAGGGCTTCATTGTGTGTCCTACTGACCAGAAATAAAGCCAAGAGTATGAAGATAGTTAGTTATTAGTTTATTTTGGCTTTTCCATCCGTCACTGCCTATGTGGGAAAGAAGCAGCTTAAACACTTTGAGAGCGAAAGTTTTGTCTTTGGAGAGGTGGCCTTTGAAACTTGTGAAAGCTGGAAACTAGAATGAAATTAGTGAAGTATTAATTGCTAAATTAAATGATGTAAGTAATTTTGTTACTAAGTAGGGCCAGGATTAAGGCCAGAGTAGGTCATGAGCATGAAAGTTCGTAAGTCATCAGCACAAAAATTAAAAGACGAATGTGTCTGGATGAATGCCTTGTAGCCTGCTGCTGGTGTCCTGATCACAAAATGACTGCTTGAAATCCCATCTTTGCAGCTGCTGGTGCTTGCTGACACCTTCCTCTGCTCATGCAGAGTCTGGGAAAGCAAGGAGAGAGGCACCGTTCCGCTGCTGATCGTTCGCCTTTTCCCGAGCACTCTTCTAGAGGGTGTGGGCACTTGCCAGTACAGCCTTGAGCATCCGTTTGTGGATACTGCTGTACCTCCCACGCAGGAGGTGGGAGGTACACACACTTCTCCCTCTCAAGGTCTGACCTGCTGCTTTTCTCTAGACAGTGGGCAGAAGAGTGGAGGCAATCCCCTTTTTCCTTGCTCCTCTAATCTGGCAGTGGCTTACGCCTCCACCAAAGCTCTTCTCAGGCCTGGAGTGCTCTCAGCCCCAGCTGTGCCTGACCTCCCATAACCTCGCTGTTTGTGCTGTGGATCCCTGCAGAATTCCCTCCATCCTGATCCTCTTGGACTTCGTCCCTAGCAAAAAATCCCTGCTTAGGCTTCTCAGAATTAACATGCATCAGCCTAACTCAGAATTGCCATTTCCTGGGAAGTTCTGACTCTGTAAAGCTTGTTTGTTTGGTTTTTTCCCCCTCTTTAATCAGAATGAAAAAATCTCTGTTCCCAGTTTCCTATAAGGACACCGTGTCCCACATTCAGAGCTTTAGGAACAGAAACGTTTTGCTCTGGGATTTCTGAATTTTTGTTTTGAGTTCTCTCTGGTTCAAGTTGTACTGCTTATGCACACTGCTGATTTGCTAAGACATGGAGTAGGTCACAGTATGGATGTTATATAAGAAAGCAGTAGTTACTTACCACTTTGGGCCTTTTTGTTTGATCGATAAGAGGAGCTGCTGCTTAATATGACCGAAACGTCTTATTCTCTAGAACAAGGAGTCCCTTGTTTGCAATGTAATGAAAGTCTGGCACTGCCATTACAGCACCCAGGAATGCCTTCATCTAGAAAAGCAAGTCACATTTCATTCTGTAGTAAGTAGTGATTCATCTTAATGATCTAAAAAGTAATAAAATCTTTCACTACTTCTGTCATGTCAGGGCAAGATAATAACGATGCATGTGGGAGAACAACCTTTAAGATAAAATAGGTACCATTTGGAAGTTCTGAAACAGAGCTTCTGAACTGCCAGAAACAAAGCTGTTCCAAGTAGCTTTGGCAGGAACTTTTAGCAAAATCAATACTCTTTCAGAATCTAATTGAAAACAATAAATCTGTCCTTAAAATAAGTTCTTCCTTGGAGGATGTTTTGATGGTGCATTTCTACTCACTGGATTTCTGTCCCAGCAAAGGCACTTTTTGTTACACTCCTTAGCATTGTGACTAGGGAAGATTTAAACATCTCTCACTAGGACTTAAACTCAAGTCTCCATAGTGAAAGCCCTAAAAATTCCTCCATTGCACAAGCTGCCCTTCTTTGGCTCCTTCACTGCTTTTGTACTGCTTGCAATGTACCATGGCAGGTATGAAAGGATTCTCCTTATCCTGAGGCAGGAGCATGCTGTTCAAACAGCTGCTGGCTTTCCTGCCCCCTACATGGGGAAAGGGCTGTGCTCTCACTGCTGGACCTCATCCCCAGAGGCCTCCCTCCAAGTGAAGGACATGGCAAATGTCCTGCCCATTTCTCTTTTACAAGAGGCTGTCCAAATGAGCGCACAAATGTGTTCCAATGAAACCTGGGAGAGCCTGAGCAAGGAGGGTAGCTTGCATGACTGGAAGGCTGCAAAATTAATAATAGCCAAAGCTGCCTTTCCTGGCATGAGATTTGCATGCATTGCAAATTTCCTTTGCATTGAGATTTGATGACTAGTGGCTGGGCTGTTGCTGCTCACATAGAGGGAGGCCTTTCTGTGGTACCCTTTCAGAAGTCATCACTGCAGACATGGGTGAGAAGCCACAGTTGGAGGAACCAGATCCCAGTGTGGCTCACAACACAGGTGAAGAGTTTTGCAGTCTTAAATCCATGCAGCTATTACACCATAGAGTTAAAAGAAAACAAACACACCATAGAAGCAGCTTGCTTTTTTGTTTTAAGCAAACATGTTCAGTTTGGGAATAGCACCCACTGTGGAGGAGCAGATCTGAGCTGTGGCACGGGAAAGGACTGCAGGGGCAGTGAGATTTATAAGTGGATATTTTCATGGGAGTTGGCACACAATGCAAGCATTGATAGTTTTCAGGTGTCAAGTATCCCAGCAGAGAAGCACAAGTCAGCAGTGTGCTGCTGAAACTGGTCTGCTCTTAGCAAGACAGAGCTGCCATGTTCACCCCACTCCACTGGTTTTGTAAAGACTTTCATTATCTTCATAGTGTCAGTGAAAGAAACACATAACAGAGAAGGCTGAGCTTTCCAGAAGGTAGAAATAAAGATGCTGAAAGCTTTGTTGTGAATGTAGAGAATAAAAGGGTAAGAGTTTTTGAGTGAGTGTAGAACAAGCTGTGTGACCTTAAGGCCATGACTACTGCAAGGATGTGGGAGCAGTGCATGAGTGAATAACAGGGTATGAGGGCAGTTTCTGGAAGCAGGCCACTGAAACAGCACTGGACAAGTTCCCATGGGTGTGCTCAGTTTTATTTCCACGAGGCAACAGATATCCCTGCTTGTCCCAATTCACAGAATTATATTGAGGGTTGGAAAGAGGAAGAATTCTTTATTCCCTGGGCAAAGACCTGCATTTAGCCATGTCCAAATTGATTCTTCATGCAAATATGAAACTGCTTTGTTCTCAAACAATATTTGGTATGCCATTTTTGCCCTGGCTGGGTTTATGCTGGATCTTTGAAAGGCTGGGCAAAAGGCTGTCATCTGGGAGACATCATAGCTACATGGATGACAGGGAAACCCCAGTGTAATGAATTCAGCAGGAATTTTGCCCACGAGCAGCTAAGTGGTGTTTCAATAGCAGGGAAGCCTGAGGAGAGCTGGCCCATGTTAGGAAAAGATGTTCCTATTGTTCATGGCATCAGGGAAAGGTCAGTGTGGATGTACTTGGCCATTCTCAAAGAGCTGTTTGGTTGCATTTTAGAGCTTGCAAGGTCTGGCTGTGTAATTCTGAATAGGACAGAGGTCTAAGGTTTGAGGACCTAGGGGAGGCTCTATTCTTTTGTCACCACTGACTGAGCCATAGAAGATCCTGAGTTGGAAGCCAGAGAGTCAGTGGTGTTCAGAAGAGCCTACAAACACAGGAAGGAGGCCCAGGAGGTGTAGAGTCAGGGGAGTCTCTGGGGGGAGTTTGTTGTAAAGCCAAGGAGCAGGGCAGTGCACTGGTACCTGCAGTGTGTGCAAACTCCTGCAGGAGTGCAGAGAGCCCAGGATTCAGCACCGGCTTCAGGCTGTGTGTGTTCTCAGCTGGGTGGGAAGGATGTGCACGGGGTGGGGGGAGGCTGGCAGGGGGAGTGGAGGAGGAGGGAATGAGCTGAGTGCTGAGGAGGCTCCTGCAGGCAGCAGAGGAGCTTTGATAACATTAGGAACATGTGGTAGCGAAGTGTCAGGGCTGATATGGTTGTAGGATAGTTTCAAGGAAACAGTCCTGCTGCAGATAGGGAGGTTTAAAACTCACATGCAAGGGTGCCAAGAACACTGCGTACAGTTCTGTCACAAAAATGTACTTGCCCAGGAGCAGGTGCAGAACAGGGCTAGGAGAATGAGTAAGGGACAGAAAGCTTAGCAGATGAGAGAAAAGGAAAAGAGATGAGTTTGTTTTGCCTAGCAAAACAAAGACTGGGAGAGGAATGTGGTGGCTCTCTGTAAACACTTCATTGCAAAGTAAATACTAGAGGGGAAGAAAAAGTCTTTTATAATAAAGATCAATGCTAGCACAAGGACAAATTGGTACAAATTTGCTATTAATAAACTTAGCCTGGAAATTAGATTTTCAACCACTAGATGAGGGAGATTCTGGGGCAGTCTCTTGAAGGGAGAAATGGAAACCACAGGAGCTTTGCAAAGAAGTCTGAGGAGCCTGCAGTAGCAAAGGGAGAGGAAATTAATCCTCTGGCACAGTCTCATTTTATTTTATGCATGTTGATGCTATAGACAACCTGACCCAGAAGTAGGCAGGAGAGCAAGTTGCAGCAGGAGATGGAAACAGCAATCAGCAGCCATAATTAAATCGATAGCTGAGTTACAAGTCAGCTGTAGGAGATGGTGAGTTTCAGGACAGCTGAGCTGTGCAGCCATCCAGCTTTGGCTGTATCGAGTGTTTAAGAACAGACACTTCACCAAATTGACTAAGTTTAGAGTCTTTTCACGCATCTTTTAGAACCAAAACTTGCACAGTAGGACTCCGTGCTAAATCTTCTCTCTCCACTTCCCAGTTGCTGCCATTTGTTGTGGCCATAGTAGCGTGGCTTTGTCTCTCTGTCCCTAATTCCTTGTTTGTAAAAGACTAGGATGTATTTTAGGGTATGTTTTGAGAATGCCTCCAGTTTTGCTGGAGACTTCCCAAGAGAGCCTTCTGGCATGAAATTGTAGAAGGAAGGTTAGCAAAGGTTATAGCAGAGCTGCCTTTGTCAGAGGAGGTGCTAGGATCCTTTCACAACCCAGCTCGTTGGTTTGTAACAAGCTTCAAATCCTGTCGGTAAATTTTTGGATTAAGAGAAAATGAAGTAATTTCTTGGAAGTGTTTTGAAAAAACTGTTATCTCAGGTCAGAACTGAGGAACACTCACCTATAGGACAAGCTGAACTTTTCAGGCTAGAAAAAGAGAGGAAAATGTAAATAGAGAAGCAAAAACCAACCAGCTAAAACAAGAACTTCAGCCCTTAATGGTGGTACACAGAAATGCATTTCCAGAAACAGCAGTTCTTTGGAATTGGGGTGAAGAATGCAAGAAGCAAACAATAAATAGAAGATCCAACTGGAAAAAAACATGAGGGATGAAAGAAGGGATAGTAGGGCAAGCAGAGCAAATATCTTTTTTCAGCCCTTAATCAGACATGAGCATTTAGGGCAAAGACAGACCATTCCTTCCGGCTGTGCACACAGACAGCATCAGGCCACGTGAGGGAGAAAGCTGCAGGAGTATTATTGCCTATCTGAGGAAAAAAATATCTGCTGCTGCTTTGAATTTTGCCCCAATATCTATGGTGTAGCTCTGCTGAGTTTGCTTTTCTGTGCAGCATTTTTTCTCTTACTCATAGACTTTAGCTATTTGTCTCCCAGCAGGATCCTGACTTGGCAGTGAAGCTAAGCAGAGCGTTGGAAAGTTGCCGTTAATCGATGGAGTCTGTGCATTGAAGGGATAAAGTTAATATAAAAATTGCATTTCCCAGAGGAGGAGGCTCTTACCCCATGATGTGAGAACCCATATGTCTTTCCAAAGAGGCCAGCTTTTGTTGACTTCAACTCACTAAAGCATTCCGGCCCTGCATTTTCAAGTGATCGTGGGATCGGCAGCAGGGAGTTTTGTTAAGAAGAGAGGAAATCATGAAGGACTGACACCAATGTGATCTAATAGTTGGCAAGACCAGCAACCTTACTCCTCCTCTGCAGCCTAGCTGGATACCTGTAGTCCTTACACAGAGGCCTGAGCTCTTAGCATGCTCTTTTTCAATATCTTTGCCCCATTTGTTCTATGTACAGTGAAGTTAACTGTCCTGTGCACATGCTGATTTGGTACCTTGGTTTTATATTCTCCTTTTGGTGCACAGAAGTGGTGTGATAAGAAACAAGCCTCGGGGATATGTGACCTGCAGTTGCTATTGACTTTGGGGGATGTTTCTCCCCATTTGACCTGATAGATCCAGAGACATAGGGTTGAATCCCGGTCTTACCTACTATAAATGAAGACAAGAAGTTGCCAAAACTGTATTTGAGGATTTAGAAAACTGATAGAAAAAGTTTCTAGTAAACAGGTGCAATAAGCTAAGACTGTTTCATCAGCTGAAGGTTGATGTGATGTCTGAATTCCTGTCTGGTTTCCAGAAGTGAAAAGCTGTGGTTGAATTCTGCAAGACCCAAATCCGTAGTCTGCAGGAAAAGGGGATTTTTGTTCATTTTTCTTTTTCTGCAGTATTTGAAAAAGGAGGTTAGAGTGTTAATACTCTGTAGAGACAAAAATGCTGTCCTCAACTGTCCGAACAATGCCTGTTCCAAGCTGTCTTAGGACATTTGCCTGAGCAATACAGAGGCATTTTGAAGAAGCCTACTTTCATGGAATCACAGAATCTTAGAATGGCAGGGGTTGGAAAGGACCTTTAGAGATCATCCAGTCCAACCTCCCTGCCAAAGCAGCTCCACTTAGATCAGGTCACACAGGAACGTGTCCAGGCTGGTTTTGAAGACCAGCTCCAGAGAAGGAGCCTCCACACCCTCCCTGGGCAGCCTGTGCCAGGGCTCCCTCACCTTAGCACTGAAAGAGTTTTTCCTTGTGTTTAAATGGAACTTTTTGTGTTCCAGCTTCTTCCCATTACCTCTTGTCCTGTCACCAGATACAACAGAAAAAAGTGCTGCCCCAACCTCCTGACATTCACCATTTAGATATTTGTAAATATTAATGAGATCCCCCTCAGTCTCCTCTTCTCCAGGCTGAACAGCCCCAGATCTCACAGCCTTTCCTCATAAGGAAGATGCTCCAGTCCCCTGAGCATCTTGGTGTCCCTGCACTGGCCTCTCTCCAGCAGTTCCCTGTCATTATTCAGCAGTAACAGAAACAAAGGGCTCAACTCTCATTTGCCTTCCCTTTTTGTTATTGTCTACTCCAAACCAGAGCAGTGGACTCAGAGAGTACTGAGAAATGGGTAGTTGTCAACTTGCAAGTTTTGCCCTGAATGCATGTTCAGTATTGAAACTTTCTAGGTGTTTTTGCAAGGTGTTTGAGCTTAGAACATTGAGTGCTCAAGAGTTTGTGTATTCCTGTAAGTCATATTGAGAATCTGCCTCAGTTATGGACATTCCAGAATGGCAGTGCCCTCAGAATAATGGAAATTTGGAAAATGTTTGCTGTGTCTTTTTACCTTGTGCCACTGCCACATCTTCTGTATGAACCAACAGCACAAGAGCTGCTCTGCAGGCTTGAGAGCTTGTAAAAGCAAACAGTGGGTGTCAAACCCCACGTTCCTTTGGATGGAAAAGCAGACATCCATGGAGCAGCCCAAGCACACTTCTCCAATCAGAATAGTATTTGCTGAATGGCATTTGCTAGTTAGCACAGATAGCAGTGTTGAAAGAAATTTCAAGGCACTGTTTCTAATCAGAGTCCTTTTTCCTCAAAAATACAGAGCTGTGTATCTTGTCAGAATCACAGGGTCAGCACCTCTCTCAAGCTGAGTCTCAGTCTCTCCACTTACTTGTGCCAGTGATGGGGGTCATTGCAGAGAGGTTCTTGTATCTGTTCAGCTTTTGTTGCCTTAACTTCAGTCTGACAGTAAGCAATGAAAGGTGAAGGATGTGAATCCCAAAGAGTGTTTTCATACATTCAGATTGCAGAAACGCATTGAGTTTGGATGGTGTTGCACAAGATATATTGAAAAACCCGGCCAGAGTTTCCCTGAATGCTCCTATTCATGATTGACAAGAGTGTTTTCCATTAAAAGAATAAAGTCCCTGCACTGAATCATGAAAGGTCTTTATTCCAGAAGTTACATTCCTCACTTGTGGCTCATTTAGGATGTTGGTACAACTTTGATACACACACCACCTCCTGTCCTGTCCTTCTACCAGCCGTTCCTCTCCTCCTCTGTGCAGGTGCAGCATGTTTGCCTTCTTGCTGCCATGAAGGAAAAGGTTAAGCACAGGCTGCTATCATCCACAAGGCATTAGGAGCCCAATGCTGCTTTGCAGAATTCCAACACCCAAGGGACTGGACTTTGCTGCCTTCTCTGAAAGTCAGCTATGAGAGGTTCACAAATACCCTTCCATATGGCAGGACAGAACCTTGGCACATCACTGTGGCTTCATTCAGGTTCAAGTGATGTGAGCCTGCTCTTGAAATATGTCCATTAAAACCAGTGCCACAGCATCATGCTCTGTACCACTCATTTAGAAATATCTGAAGAGACAAATCTGGGTTATTTGGGATGTGGAGGGCCTCCCATGCAGAGTTCACTGCTTGCAGTCTCATCCTGAGCATGCAGCAAATCAAAAAGAAAGAGCAGATGGCATTAGAAGATGGATTAATAAAACGAAGAAGGCTACAGGCAGTGGGATTGTTCCCATCTTTCGCTTGTCAGGTCTGGCCAGGGGCTTTTACAGGCTTTATAATAGAGAGCTGAGTGCCTAGCTGAGCAGAACGGTCCAGCTACTAAAGTGAATATAGTTTCAATGTCCACTTCTCTGTCTAGGACTATGGATAATGACACTTCTTTTTAAGATCTGAATGCAAGAGAATCTGCAGTCTGTGCTGTTTGCTGCCCTAAGGTTGGATTTAAATATAGCTGAACAGTGAGGGAAGAGGAGGAAGGGATGTTTGTGTGATGCTGAAATCTGTATTCAAGGCAGTAGCGCCAGACTCTGGAGAGGAAATCCACTTGAGGAAGTGAACTAATGTGGTGTAATGCTCTGAGAAAAACCTATCCAAATTAGGAACTACACTAACCTTGGTGTCCTGCCTTTAACTCTTCTGTGCTGCCATTGACCAGGAGGAGCAATGCTAAACAGTCCCTGGGGCTGATGAGGCATTTGCCTTGCATTTCCCTCGGTCAGGGGAGGGAGTATCCTACAGAGACAGGACATCATCCAATTAAGTTTAGGTGCCATAATCATGGCATTTCATAGTGATATTTGTGTGAGGTGATTCTCTTCTAACCTGTTACTATGAAGGTGGTGTGTTTCTTCCTTTAACCACCTTCCTGAACTGCTTCCACTTTTGCCACACTTCAGCCATTCCCATTGACACCTGTTGGAAGTAGCTGAAATGCAGCTGTGGAGACTGACCTATTACACAACCTTGGGCTACAAGCCACCTGTAATTTTCCACCTTGAATCCTAATACTGTTGGGAGGGGTTCCTGTGTGCCTCATGCCAAGTGACTCATGACCTGCACGTTTCCTGCCCAGCTCTGATAAAATCTCTGCAAAAGGAGTTGGAGGATAACTTGCTCTGATCCCACCAGCTCATGTGGGTGCTTGTCTCCAAACTCCTGTCTCTGCTGTCAGACATGTTATTTGAAGATCCAAAGCTGACAGCTCATATCAAGCTCGTGGGCTTTTCAGTGACTTTAGCAGAAGGATATATCCATATCATATACATGTATGTATATATTGTCTTGTAGGTTGAGAAGCATCAAGTAGTTGGTGGGGTTTTATTTTTCATTGTCTTTGAAGTAACAACAAAGCCTGACCAGATTATTTTAAAATATTCTGGTTCTTGAACCTATACCTGTTGGGTTCTGCCCAAGCTTTGTGCTGAGTTTAGCTCACATTGGGGATGGATGACCTCTGTGAAGTATTTAAACAATTGGATTGGCAACTGGGGGACACCTGTGGCAAATGGCCCTTTTACCTAGCCAGTGAAGGCTGCTAAATGCTTGCCCTTCAGGCAGGTGTTACACAGAATCAGGCAGGCATTAGGTGTAAATACTAGTGTGTCTCCTGGAGAAAGCACATGGAGCAGCTTGGACACAGGTCTAGTTTGCAGCAGTGGGTTTTTTTACATCTCTGGTGGAGCAATAAAGGTGTCTTAAGGTAGGCATGGATTAATTTTTCATCTGTTTGACCTTTCCTCACTGACAGAGTAGTAGAGGGGCACTGTGATGTGAGGGCAATTGTTCCCTTCTGGTCAGCACAGTGGTGGTGATGAGGCTGTGTGATGATAAAATGGTGCTGTATTGTATTTGTGTCAGTTTGTTCCAAATGCTGGCACTGTTTGTTTCCATGCAAGGAAGGAAGGAAGAAGTGGAGAGTTGTGCTTAGTGGTAATTTTCAGTGTTGCAGTTAATTGTAGACTACTGTGAAAAGTGAATGTATTCCCTTTCCTAGTGTTCCCTGCTCTGTTAAATTAAGCCTAAGTGAAAGTATTGGCTTCCTAAGATAACTGTATCACCACAAGTTCATTTTTGTTTTGTCTCACTGTTTCATGTGTATCAAAAGACAAGGAATCCAGCCTTACTTGAGTGCCTGAAAGATGAGGCTTAAATACAGTTGTTCTTTCTTCAAGAAGGGCAGTCAGAACAGCCCTGATAGTCTCTGAAAACCAAAATGTTTGGGTTTTAGTATATGTAAAAAAGAGAAGGTCTTATATAGCACAAGAAAGGGAAAAATAGGCATAGTCCTTAGTAATGCTGGCAGAGAGAATGATTTTTCACAGGATTGGGAATGTTTGGTTAAAAAGGCTGTTCTTTAAGGCAAAGTTCTGGTTTTTATGTTTACTTGAATCAATGCCATGTCACTGCTACTTTGTGGTTCCAACAGTACGTTATCTTTTACACTTAGCTATAAGGTGGTTATTGCAGCTTAGATCACTCAGAGCTCTGCTTTATCTCTGTGTAACATCTGTACCTCAGCCTGGTTCAGACTTGCAGCAGGCATTTATGTTTATTGGATAGCTGAGGTGAACTCTTTATTCTTTGTGGTCTAATGAGAGATACAGAAGAGAAAGGATAGTGTGTAAAATAATAATATGCTCAGTACAGCTTTTATGTAACAAAAATTGTACAAAATACACAGTGATCCAGTTGGAGGGATGCATGAGAAAGGGCTGTGCAGAAAGCTTTGGGAAAGGTATCAGTAGGAGAAAGTGAGCCCTTGCCAGGGCTGTATGACAGTTGCCAGTTTCACTTCTGTAGCACTGGAATGAAAATATAAACAGCCATTTCTTTATTTTGATCAGTGTTTCTGGGTTTTAACAAATGAGCATGTTTTGTTTGGAAGGGCAGTCCCAGGTTTTTAATATCTCGGACATGTGTGATAAAATGGGGCCTCTGAGCTGCTGATTTCCTGTCTTAGCTCAGATTAAATGCTGTGGGCCCAGGCAGGTGGGCAGGCTCAGCCCTGTGCTCTGCAAGCGAGCAGGGCTGGGACTTAGCATCCCTCACAAAAATTTACATAGTCCTCGTGTGGCTTGGTGGTGTTTGAATGTTGTTACTCAGAAGATGTTACTGAGATGTCAAACCAGGAGGACTTCACATCCCATTTGTTTCGCAGGAAAGTGCCTTTTTGTGCCACAGGCTGCTGTGTGGTCCATGGTGTTCATGCCTGAAGTACACTAGTGAAACTGTTCCCCAGCACGTGATCCAGCTGTGGCCTGAGCCCCTCTTGTCTTCCTGCTTCCATATGTACCAGCACCTACTCTCTGTGTTATCTTCTCACTAGAGATATCTACAGGTGCCTCTGTAGCTCTGTTCAAAGTGTTACAGTTGCAGGATGTAGATTGAACGGAGAAACAAGGAAAGGCACACAGTGAGGCCTGTGGGACTCATAGAAATGGGGGAAAAACCCACTTCTGCCTTTTTTGAGGCTGATCAGCCTCCAGGGCTGTGGACAGCAGAGAGCCTCTGTTGACTCAGGAAGCTGTACCAGGTGCCAAGGCTTTAGTGGTGGCCATAAACGCGATGCAATCACTGTACCTGCCAGTGAGCTGTGTGGCCTGTCTCAGTGTGCCAGCGAGCAGGAGTCTGTCCTTCATGCTGCTTGGGATGCTGCCAAGTACAGCTTATCCTCAAGATTTCATCAGGCACAGCAGGAACAGAATGAAGGGGAAGGGAAAGTTAGGGGTATGGCTCCAGAAGCATCACAACTCTTTCTTCTCAGCAGATTCTCACCTTCAGGGCTCCCACTGAGTTTCTGTAAGGTTGGGAGCTGCTTCCTCACCCAGGAATAAGTGTTTTGTTCTTTACACTTTGAGGAAGAAGCAAGAAAAGAGTGTGCTGGATTTTAGAATGGGGCAGTAGTCATTGTCCATTTCATACAGTAAATGGCAACGTAAATCTCCCCTGCCTCCCAGTCCAGATGGATTTATGAGCTCTAGAGAATGCAGAAGCAGGCATTGAGCAAGGAGCTGCTGAAATGGGCTCAGCTGTCATAGAGAAAGAGCAGAAAGAGGATTAAAAAGACTTTTTGACTAAGAAGCCAGGTAGATCAAGCATTTTACCTCTGATCCTTGAAGGGACAGCAGTACTCATGAAATCTGACCCTACAAACCTAAAAAAAAAGGCTGCATGCTCTAGCTGAGCAATCTGGGCATTGACAAATGGGTGTAAGTCAGATTCAGGTGCAGTATATCTTTCTGTCACTGTTGACCCTCAGAGAAGCTTCTGTTTTAAGAACTTCAGTTAGGTGTGTGCATTTAGCAAGGTCAATATAGGCAGCAAGAGTCTATACTGGCCTTGTGCTAATTAGTTTTAAAAAGATCAGTTTGTTGTTTAATGAATCAGTTTTTCCTGGAAGATGGCAAAGTGAGGTTAACTATTTGTTGCTTTATTTAAACCGTTTTCAAGGGTGTGTGTGGAGCCAAAGTGGTGCACAAGTCTGGGCAGAATCAGCTGTGACTGATAAGTCATTCACTTGTTTTAAGATCTTTATATGATCAGTGTTGGGTTTTGTGCCCTGTAGTAACTGTAAAAGCTGTCATGCTGGGAAGAGGTAATGGCACCCTTCCCCCCCTTCCTATTCTAATGGGCCCAGCAGGCCTGAGATACACCATGGGCTAGGAACCAAATGGAACACGGTGGTTGGGGTGAGCTGTGGAGGGTGGAAACTGCTGGGACTGTTTCTACTATGATGTGTGGTCAGAACACGGCTCATGCTCTTCATGCTGCCCTCTGAGCTGGGGCTTGCTGAAAGGAGACTCTTGGGAGTGTCTTAAGAATAAGGGAATGTCATGCAAGGAAAGAGAGAGGGGCTGCCCAAGGCTCTCTGTGCCCTATGCTGTGTGCCAGAGGAGCTTTGTTGTCTCTTGCTTTGTTCTGTGTCTGTATTTTTTATAATGGGTTTTGTGAACATGCTTCCCTCCGAGGTTTTTCCTGTTGATCTGACAATGAAGTAAAAACATGTGGATAAAATAGATGTTCCTTCCAAAGCTCCATTCCTGAGCAGGGGAGAATTCAAGGCAGCAGCGAACTCACGAGACACTGGTGCTCCTTTATATCAGCTGAATGGCAGTTGTTGTTTGGGTTGGGTTGGCTGAGGAACCAGGAATTAGCTACCAGTGGTTAAAGCCATTCTGACCCAAGGCTAATTAAAAAAAAATCATTGAGTGCTTATATGTATTTGGCTGAAAAAAAGCCCAATTTACATATAGAAAATCTGTTTCATCTCCCAAGTTCTCAAAAAGCTCTGAATTTTAAACAAATTCTGTGTGTACGTGCATAGGTTAAAAATGAAAGTGTAACATTCATTTGAGGAGGGAGTTGTGATACCCTCTGGCAAACAGTGTTATAAATGTCTTGTGAACAAAAGTTCATTAGAAGTAGCTACAGGACTGCAGAGCTCCATGTGAATGGGCTGGATCTGTGTGTGAAAAGATGAAGAAGTGGGCCCTTTGGCTGCAGCCTGACTTCCCAGGATTAGTTAGTGAATGCTGCTTAAAGAATCTTCCCCCACTTGAAAGTCAGTTGGCATTTCATGTTAAAACTTATTTCAGTTAACACTGAGTAATTTTAAATTGCTATCGTTGTTGTTGAAAGCTAAAAGTACATTTAGAGCAGAAGTTACTAGTCACATACCATAAAGGCTGCATGCTGTGGCTCAGTGAGCTCCCACAAAACCCATCTTTTCTCATAAACAGGTTTTTTCCCTCTGACTTCTCCTTTCTGAAAGCTTGGGTAAGTAGGAGATTCACACATCTCAAAGTTTGTCAGACACAAATAGTCTAGAGTCAGGCTACAGTGTCACCAAACACAGGTTTATTTCTCCACTTAGTAATCATTAAGAAGCTATTGAAAACCAGACATATCAGAATGGTAGGAGGTGAGAACAGTTCTCCATTTGGATAGTATAAGATGGAAATGAGGAGGTTTTAAAAGAAATGTGATTCTCTGGTATGTTCATCTGAGATAATTCCATAGTGCCAGTGTATCTATAACTCAATGTATCATTGAAATGAGACACTTTCCGTTTTATTTGATACTATATCATTGAGTGGATCCCCTGTAAATGCAGTGTACCATTTGGAAACCACTTAAGGAAGCTAGAAAGTCATCAGCCTCTGGCTGTTCTCCACATCCAAGAGTAAACACTAGTTTGGCTTTCAAGAATTGTAGCTAAACAATCGTCCTGGGTCGTAGCAATATTTGCACTTCACACGTGGGAAAAGCCCATTTGCAAATGCAGCAGCTCATTCTCATTTGGTCTATTTGTATATGTCCTCTCTTTTGCAGCCTAATTACAGACCTAGTGGGTCAGAACTCATGTAGACAAAGACCTGAGCAACATGGTCTAACTTGGAGATTATCTCTGCTTTGAGCTAACTTGATGGGCTAAATGAAACCCAGAGATCCCTTCCAACCTCAATTATGTCATGACAGACAAGTTGAATTGCTCTGGTGCTGGTTGAAGCACTTCTTAGTGGCTAAGAGCCTTTGTTTAGCTGCTGATAACTGTCTTTGTCTTCCAGTCTGAATCTTCTCCGTGGTAGTTTTCATCAAATGGATGTATTCTGTGATCTCTGATATATTCTTCAGGATCTTTTGTTGGGAATTCTTGTACAAAAGAAAAATGACAAGGTAGGGGAGAGAGGGCTGGGAAAGCAGAAGAGTCCAACTCCCAGCACAAGGCAAGCCTTCAGAAGAACCTCCACCTTCGTTCTACGCAATGGATTTTTGTTTGTGTATTTGCTTTTTACTTCTCTTTGATGTCTGGGGCACTGTCAGATGTGGGCAAGCATTTGGCTGGTTCATACCGTTGATCCTGTTTGGCAATTTTGTAGGACAATTCTTCAGCTACCCTGATTTTTGTGTCTGGTCCTGAGCACACCTGGACTTCTTAAAGATCAAACCACTGATTTGTCCAGTGAGATTCCAAACCTAGGATTTTTTTCCTACCTCTTTCTACCTTTCTCTAAGACCAGAAAATGCAGTTCTTTGAGAGACAGCTTTGAAGAATCGTTTCGTGTTCTGACCTAGGAATTAGCAAGGTGTATAGACGAGCATCTGTTTGGGTTGAGGCCAGAAGTGTTCCCACAGTGAGATTTAGTAGAAACCCCAGTTTCCTGGACAGAAGGGTTAATGAGTTGACTTCAGCCTGCTGCTGAAGTTGAGGCTGGCCACTCAGAGGGTGTTTGTGTTTGGCTTTGCACAGTGTGGAAGGTTCCAGGAGGGAGAAGTTTGGTCAGTCACCTAATTATATGCTGAAAGCAACAATTTCTTGTTGGGTGGCATGAAATATCTGTGGCCCTAGAAGTTAAAAGCTTTTCAGTAACTGCAATTGTTCACCTGACCCTTTTCCATTCTCTTTTTTCCTCCCTGAGTTGCAACTAGGAGAGTTCTGCCCCAAAAGAGAGACCCAATAAGATATTTCTACTCCTTTCACTGAATAAGATATTTCTACTTCTCTTCCCTTCCCTTTCCTTTTGTCTTTACTGGTGTTTCCCAGGGGCAGGGGGGTCTCAATCCCCAGCTGCCAGCCTGCATCGTGATCAGCACTTCAGAATTTGGACTCTTCCTTTGTCTCTGCTGTTTTCCAGCCATGGTATTTTTCTTCCCTTTCTTTCACACCTATTTTTGGAGTGCTTTTTTTAAGCTCTAAGCCCAGCACCTGACCAAAGCAGCGGGAGGATGCTCTGCATTGCCAAGGAGAGGATAAATGTTCTCCCTTAGAGTTGGGGATGGAGGTGTGTGTTAGTCCCTGCTGCAACATTGACTTGGTGGCTGTTGTGCAACTGGAGTCCAGGAATCTGCCTCCAGAGAAGACAAGTGCATGGTGGTTATACAGGTGCAACCTCTCAGTGTGGAAGGATCTATGTGCTATGTGGCCTTCAGCAAATCATTGAATATTGTTTTAACAGACTCATCACACCTGGGAGCAAAGGATCTCAGAGCTGGACTGGATGTTGGTAGTATCTACGTGACTGTGACCTCATTTAAGATAAAGCTAAATAAAAATACTTTCCCAACTAATAATGTAACATCTTATTTACCCAAACTTAAAAGACTGAGTGAAACTTGGAGTGTTTTATAGGAAAAAATGTTACAATGGGTATTCATTTAGAACAGTGCATTGCATGGCAAAGAACTGTGATCATGCCCTTTGGAAAGAGGCGTCTTCATAAACGCTGATCGTTGCTCAGTGCTGAAGACAGCATTGGAACAAGAAATGAATAGCAATGTGGAAGAGGAGGGGGAATGGGGTGCAGTTAATATAAATTAGAAATGAAGTGCAGAAATCTGGAAATGAAAAGGAAAATGTGAAATTATCCTTGGCTGCTATCTTCAAGGACAATAAAGGATTTAAGCATTCGACTTGAAACAGAAGAATTATGTAAGGCCTCTTTGAAATGAAAATGGTGCAATTGTTAATGATGATGGAAATAAGTAGAAGCATTTAGTAAGCATTTCTGATCTGTGTTTGGATGACAGCAGAATAATATGCTTGAGTCACAGGAGGATAATGAATTAATTTCTGATTTATTAGACCTCAAGAAAAAAGTATTATAAAACACTGACTGGTAATAAGCATTTTAGAAAGTACATGTTCAGGTTAACTTGCAGGCAAGAGCCCCAGCAGAAGTGCTAAGAGGATGGTGGTTTAGAAATGGCAATTTTTAATGCTGGGAAAATCCAGGAGACTGAATTTGTGGTTGAGATTTCAATATGCCCGAAGGGAAACTGGATTAGCCAAACAAAAAAACTGCACGGAGTTTAGAGTGAAGGATTTCTTCCTTGGCTCCTTCCTTCTTTGTGGTCCCGAGGACAAGGCCTGGGGGAGATGATCCCTTTGTGTACCTGCTGGATTAAGGCCTCTCGTGACTCCTACAGGACACCTCAGGTTCTTTAGATCATTCAGAGCCATTGAATCAAAGAATAAAAAGGCTGTGGGTCAAAATAGGCCACGAAGGGTTGCTGGTTTGAGAGGAAAGTGATCTGGCTGAGATTCAAAGCCATCATCCCCCAAAGCAATATCAATTTTGAGTTAACTGTCAGTGGGAGGTGGTAGCATGCTGGTTACTCTTGGATGTTCTGTCTGCTGGTGAATTAAGCTCCTGCTTACTTATGAATTAATTTCCTTTGGCAATGTTCTGAATGATGATCCAGATGCTGAAACAGTAATTCCTCTTCTGATAGGCTAGGGAGTGTGGAATCTGTACAGCTTCAAGCCTTCCTGCTGAGAAAAGCACTGTTGAGCTTTTGTGCTTTCTGTGACACTGTCCAGCTGCAGGGCTCAGATGCTCTGTGGAGAGCTTGCCTGTGACCTGAGGGAATTTTCCCACCTTTGCACGCGCTTCAAAAAGAATTTCTAAGATTAATTATAGGAAAGTCTCTTACATGCTGGCTGTGTCTCCACTGAGGCACTAACAGAGGCTTGCCTGCTGTGGGCTGAAGGCCTGTGTTAGATGCCAAAGCCAAGACTGTGTAATAAACTGGAGCATAAAAGTGTGAGGTGTTGCCCAAGGAATCTCTTCAAAGATAACAGGAAAGATGTGCCAAGTGCCACTTACCAGCCAGTGCCTTTGAGGTCCTCACTGCAGAAGCATGCAGCAGTAAAGGAAAGCCTGTTCAAAGGAACAGCATGCCTTTGGGGAGAAAAAGAAGGCAAGGCTAAGGGTGAAGTACTAAACTAGTTCACATGCTGATTTTGCTTTGAATCATATGATATTTGTGGTCTATACATCCTCACAGTCTCCTACCTCCCTATCAGCTTTGCCTCACAGCTTCCCATTTACCCTCCATGGCAGCTTTGCTACCCTCAGCTCCACGGGCTTCACCACAACGGCAGAGGTGGAAATCCCTCTTCTGTTTCTTTGATGTTGCCTTCCTATGAAGGAAACCTGGCTTTTCTTCCCCGAATTGCATTTGACATGTATTTTTCAAATATACTTGTGTATCCAGTGAGTGTTTCATAGTTTAAATGATTTCTTCCTAGTGTTCTTCTAGGAAATGCTTGTGTCTGTATCAGAGGCCTTTGTGTTGTCAGGTGAACTCAGAGATCAGAGCAGTTTCTGCACTCTCACACTTTACAATTTGCACTTGATATTCATCACCATCCATTACAAATAAGATTCTTAGCCTAATGTTTTGTTCCTAACTATCAAGCTGGTATCTTTAATGATGATGTGAAAGCAGTATTATTAGATGAATGGAAGGAATTAGCTGAACTAGAAATGGAATTACAAATGGGACTATGAATGTTTACAAAAGCTTAGCTATGCCATAGTGCTTTGTAGACCTGTATTGAAAAAGATCTGCACCACCCTGATGTGGCTTTACATAATCAATTCTTAGTATGTGGAGATTCAAGTGAGTGGTTTTTAGATTCCTCTTCAGAGCCCAGCACTGCTTTTTCACTGCAAGGTTCATGGCAGGGAGGGAAGCCAGCTGGGTCCTTCCTTCTCTTATCTTGAGGTGAATCAAAGGCACAACAGCTGATTTAAGTTTATACTATTGTTGTCTCGTTCCCATATCCTACTTCCCTCCTTACTTTTTCACTTTCCCTGCTTTGTCCTCACCTTCAGCCTCCCACAGTAGGAGGGGGGTGGGAACGCAGTATATGAAACCAATATGAGGAAACCAGTGCAGGGAAATTCTTCATCTTTCTAACTCATTTGACTTGATCCAGTAGAGATTCCACATTATGCAGGGGAAAATTTGCAAGAAATTGAATCCTAATACTACTTTGACAAAAGCTGTTTGGAAGATGTTTCTAGGGGCATACTCTGTGTCACAGGCTGTTCCATCTGTTTGCAGAACAGTTGCAGGCAGTATGTGCAGAAGACATGGAGAGGTACAACTGACCTCTTCAAGGATATTGCCAAAGCTAGAAAATACACCTCTGAAATATATTTTAAAAGACCTTCCTCTGAGTTAGCTCTGCATCAATGTCTTTGCATGTCTTAACTGGCACTGTTTCTGAAGCATTTCAACACTTCTTAAATGTCTGACTATATTCCTTCTTACAGAACATTTTCTTTGTCTTATTCCTCTGGCAGTTGTTAGGTTGGAATGCAAAGAGATTTTCCCAATAGCAACATGAAATCTGGCTACAGAAGAAAGATTTTTGGTTTTTAAATGTGATTTTCTCATTCATCCCCCCATAAAAATTAGAAGATTAAGAAGAAAAGAACAGGAAACGGATTCTTCTAGTTTATCTTGTAATACCCATTAATAGTGAGTTTAAATGAGTGCAATGCCAGGGCCTCCTGCCTTCTTTCCTCACTTTGTTGTTAAGGGCTGCTGCAGTGTGATTGCTGCCAGGTTTATGCATCTTGCAGTTTGTACACTGGATTGTCTTTTAGTCACACCTTTCTAGACCTATTGCTGTTACAAAAGTCACTGACAGAGAGTAGTGTTATTGCAGAGGTATCTCAGGCTTGTCATTTCCTTCATCTGTTAGGGACAGGAGTCCAAGGATGTTCTTATGATACAGTGAGTTGCAGACCATCAAAGCTGGGTCTGCTCAGTGATTCCTTGTACGTGGGCTGTACATTCTGAAGCGTTTCATGCAATCTCTGGCCTGGGTCACTGTGAAGCCACATTTAATTTAGACAAGGGTACATTCATCTGGCCAGAATGTGTGTGTGTGTGTGTGGAGTTTAAACTCATGGTGGTTTCCTCCTGCCTCCATGAGACTGATTACCACACATTCCTTTCTTTTAATTTCAGCGCTCTGCAGTTCTAGGAAAAGGTCTCTGATGAAGTACTGAGAAATGAGTCTATTTGCGGATCTAATTTTGTTGCTTCAATTACATTACTGTATGCTAAATATAGGAAAGCACCAAGCAAATCCTAGTTCCTGGACAGAACAGGGTGTTCAAGAGCACAGTTCAAATTTAAATGGCACGGCTTGGGCTTCAGTTTAATTCTAGCTAATGAACCAGTTTCTCACTGAGTGTAAATCAGCACATCTACATTGATTTATCGGCAAGGAGCTGGGTCATCACAGTTTCACGTAGCTAAAAATGAGCCTAGTGCCCAACTCTTTGTTTCCTGTTTCTAATTGAAAGTAGCAGAGATAAATGGTGTGTCATGCTGCTGGAGTTCAGATGTCCTGGAGGGATAGCAGAGTGCTTCAATCTCCTAGCTGGCATCTGAGAACCTAGAAATCAGCAAGTGGAAAATGTTCAACGACCTGTAAACTGGTCTTGTGGTTCACTGCAGACTCTTTATTGCTGTCTGTGCTCTTCCCTGGGTGATGAGTTGTTTATAGCCCTGAAATCCATGAAAGATAATGATGAAGTCTGCTTGTCTTTTAACTGTGTCCTTGGCGTTACAGGGAACCCCCGAGGCCTGTGTAAACCACACGGTTTTGCATTTTCTATCTGTCCAGCACGTGAAGAAACCACCCACAAGTGGAAAACCACAGCATTATAAGTGCATGGGGCATTTGTAATAGGTGAGAGACTGATTGCTCTGGAGACAGGCGTCTTATCTACTGAACAGCTACTGTATATCTCAGGGAACAGCTTCTCCTGCAATGCCTCTGTGGCTGCGTGCCATGGCCCTGTCCCGGCGTGACCAGTCCTTCGTCTGAGCTGCTGTGTGGCCCATTCATTCCCCGACCTGTTGGCCAAGGCCCCTGACAAGGCAGCCAGCTTGCTGGGTGCTCAGCTCAGCTCTACCAACACAGATACAACCAGCTCGCTTTTACTTTTCACCAAGGCCAGACTTGAGTCTGCACAAAAGTGAGTGTGAATTCTCATCCAGCTGCACTGCTGACTGCAAACGTTGCAGCACAGTTTCTCCCTCTATTCACAGCTCAGTGCTCTTGCCTTGTATTTCAAGGGCAACTTGTGGGGAACAGATTCCTGTTTTCACTTTCTCTGTGCCTTGAGGCTGTCCTCACATTCCTCTCAGCTAGTGACTGCCCTGTTTCCTTGAATCTTATTCAGTCCTGTACCTATAAGCCAGATACTTGTCATCTCTAAGAGATGTTTATTTCCACAGAAGAATAGCAATGAGGTTACTGTCTGCTCCCTTCACAGTCAGCCAGGCTGGGAGAAGTTCAAACATCCAATCACCCCTTGGAATTTGTGTTGCATGAAGATAAAGCAGCCAAAAATAGTTTCCATGAGCTAGATGGTTCTATAGCTTTCTGTGTTTATCTAACAGGAAAATGTTAAGAAGTACAGGAGGTCATGCACTAAACTGTGCAAAATCATGGGGGATGTGGGAGCTCATGGAGATGAGCTTATCATGTATTTATTTGATTAACTTAACCTCACTCTGCTTGAGAATTGTCTGCAGTTTTCTTGCATTGCTCTTATGTTTGTTTGATAAAAGGAAAAACCAACGAGCTGTACTGTGAGAGAGATGCTGAAATTAGAGATGCTGAAAGAGGCTTTTGGGGAGGGGAGGAGGGAGTTTGCAAGCTCTGCCAGAGCTTTATTTTTTCCTGCCTTCCAAGAACAGGGCTGTGTTCCATACCCTGCCACCCCCTCAGCTGGTGCTGGGAAGAGCAGCTGAGTTTAGCTCACTGTTCCTGGAAGTCACTGAGACACTGAGCATCGAGAAACCAGCATTTTCTGTACAGGCTCTGCTTGAATGGAAAAGATGAGCTGATCTTCATCCCTCTTGTTCACTAACCTGGAATAACCTTCACTGCATCAAGAGAGGCTACACAGGCTACAAAACATGCTCTTTTAGAGAGGCAGAAAGGCTTTCTTCATTCATTGGGGCCATTTACTGGAAGCCACTGTGAATTACAATGTCAAATGTATCCCAGATGTAAGTCAGGTTCACTAGACTTTTGCTAGGACCACTTTTTATGTTCTATGTCTTGCCCAGCAAGAGCATGAACGGAGCAGACTGCTGCATTGGCCATGTCCTCCCTGGGCTCTGCATTTTGGTAGGGAAAGTGTCTTTTGGAGTGCAAAGAACTTCTCAGCAAAAGACTCCCCCAAAATTATCCTTGAAAAGGTAATTTCAGTGTGGTTCTGTCTACTGATATACAGAATGTTTGATAATGTGCTCTTAGAGCCATGTGAAAACTATGTGAGCCATAGGGTAAATTCCAGTCAGTTAAATGACATCACTTACATGAGGGCTTCCACTTCTGGTATGGATAGGGAGGAGAAGCTTGTAGCTCATAGTCTTGTCATTTGTATTCTGTTTGTTGCTGCATGATTGGGGCCAAGCACTGTTCTCTAGTGCCTCAGTTTCCCCTGTGTAGGTATAGGATGTACTGATACTGTGGTTCAGCTGGGGTTCGTGAGGGTTTGTGAATGCCTGTGGGGTCTCACAACAGAGAGATCTCTGGAAAAGCAAACTATTACTGGATCCCTGGGAATGCACTGGCTCATTGGCCAGTTTTCTCTTTCAGTGTTTCTGTCTTTATATAGGGGAGAAAGAAAACCCTTTCCTTTCCCTCTGTGCCTAAAATTGGCTTCGTCTTCTCACTTGACACAGGTCATCAGGTTGATTTTTGATCAGCTTGAGGGCTTTACTTTCTCAGTCAAGCTCTGGTGAGGGCTGGCCCCTGGTTTCAGCTCCTCAGTGCACTAATCTGGGAAAGAAAACAGACTCACCATGAACACCAGTGTAGGCATCTGTCAAAGTACACACAAAGAAGGAGAGAATGACAAGGAGCTGGGGTAATCTGGGATATCAAATTCACTCTGTGCTGGTACTGGTAGCTACATGTAATGAGATGACTCTGGGATGAGTGCAGAGGTTGTAGAAGTAACTGGCTTTTCAAGGCACAGGCCATGAAGGAAGAAGGGTTGAAGCATTGGGATCTTACTAGCCTCTGCTTTGTCCCATCCTGTCACCTGAAGGAATTTGCTGCTGTTTAAGTTTCAGCCTTTATCGTCATCAACCTGCAGTATTGCATGGCAGAGAACAGGCTGTGGTGTGTGAATCCATAGTCAGCAACCTGCAGTACTGCATGGCAGAGAAGACGCTGTGGTGTGTGAATCCTCCTCGAGAGTATGGCCTCTTGGGAAGCAGCTGTGTGAACAGCCCTATCTGCTGCCTTCCCCCAGCACCCTGTGGAAGCACTGTGGTTTGGGTAGCTGCCTGGGTAAGCAGCCATAGGGAGGTTTCTCTGCATTCTGGGGACGTGTGAGGGCAGGGGGCTGCAGGCTTCCTGCAGCCTTGGGGGGCTGCACAGGTGCTGGAGGTGCTGTGGCTGGCAGTTCCCTGCACGCCTCGCTCAGCCCTTCTGCTGTGTGTGGTCTTGGTTTGGTTTGTGCAAATTCTTGCTACAGCGTGGGAAGCTGCCAGAGCAGTGATGTTCATGCTACTGATGAGCCTGTGAAAGTTTCTTTGTTCGACTGCCTCAGTTCTTGGAATTGATCTAGGCCAGGCAGCATCTTGAAAAACAGTAACTAGAAAAAGCAGCTCTTCCACCTGATGCTTTGCTATTAGCACAGATTCAGAGGGAAAAACAAGGCTGCTGCAAAAGAGTGCAGGCATCCTGTGTGGTGAGGGGGTGTCAGCAGCTGAGTCAGGCTCACCAAACTTTCATTTCAACCAAAAAACTGAGTAACCTACTCAGCTGGACACAGCTTCATTCCTGTACTGTGCCCACAAAGTGAGTGTTTGCAGGGGGAAAAATAACTAACAAACTCTTACCAAGCATGATACCGATGGTTTCGTTCTTGCACTGTGACCTTACAGATACCACCTACGGGAACAAAAGATACTTGTCCTATTTCTGAGTAGCAGAGTGATCACCGTGAAACAAGGAATACAATACAGAGTCTCACAGAACCCATGGTAACAATCACAAATTTTTGACCAATTGCTTCTCCAGAAGCCTTGAATCTTCAGGGATGAGGCATAAGAATTTCCTTTGATTTGTTTTTTTATGGTTAAAATGTTACTTTTTTTGTTCCTGTGAGTTGTAGAGTCTCTTGCCTGCTCCTCTGCACACAGTTGCTATACACAGTTCTTCCCAGGCTTGCTAGCCCTAGGACATTAGGTCATATGAGCTGTGACATTTGTCCTAGAAATACCAGGCTTGAAACTTAAAGTATTCATTATTATTTCCATTACTGAACCATTCATCATTGTGCAGCCTGGGATGCATTTCATGTTACAGGCTTATACTGTCCAGCAGCCAACACCCAGGAAGCTTGCATTCAATACCAGCGAGGCAAAAAAACCAAGGAAAGGGAAGCCCAAGGCCACACAGTGGTTTGTCCCAGGATAGCTAACAGGTTGAGGAAGAAATAGAAATATGCTTTAGGTCTTCTGAGTCTCTGCCAGCATCTTCACTGCCCTTCAGTTTGGGATAAAAGTCTCTGGAACTGATGATTTGATCACTGCTGGTTCCTGACTCAAATAGTGTGACGAGTCTGCAGTTGAAAGACTATGGTATTGACTATATGGTATTGACTATATGGTATTTTTTAGTACCATATTGTGCACAGTGAGGACTCTGGAATGGTGCTTGAAATACAGTTTAGATGGACTTTGGATGGACAGTGTCTGTGCAGCTGCAGCCCCAAAGTGTACCTGGGTGTTGGAGCATGAAGCTCTCCTGGGAAGCACAGAACAATCCCTTCTGAAAATGGTACTTCTTGAGAGTGAATTTTCTGTATAACCAGGCCTGGATTCCCCTAACTTATATGTGGTTTGGAGGGTTGGAGTTTAGAAGATCAGCTGACATCAAGCTCCTCAAAGTGCCTGGGAGCTTCACTCGTACAGCAGAAATTTCCAGAAGCCTGCTTATGAGGCTTTTGCACCAGGTGCTGACTAACACAGGCACAGGGTGGAGCTTGTGAGTGCTAATGCTGCTCATGACCTTCCTGTCAGCTTGTTCCTGTATCATCTGAGTCTGGAATGCAGAGAAGAGGTAGGAGCTGGGAGCAGACAGAGCTGCTGTGGCACAAATCCTGCCCCAGGAGTGATGATGAGGAAACAAGCAGAACCCTATATTGCTGGAAAAGTGTGGGTTTTGTGTCTTTTTGCACTCCTTACACAAATGAACAGAGACCCAGAAATGCAGACTCTGGCTCTGGTGTGTACTGAGAACTCCAAATGGATGGTGGCCTCTCAGTGGAAAGTTTCTTTGCTTTCTCAGTCCCAGGGGCATTGTGTTTTCTCTGTGCTTCCCTCATCACTCCTAAGCGACTCTCCCTACTGTCTTTCCTCTGTCCTCTCTGCCCTTCTTACTTCCCTTGCTTGGCCTACACTCTTGACTTCTTTTCTCACAGTACCTCATGTACCTTTCTCCCCACCTATCCCCTTACCAATCCTGACCACACAGAGTGTCTCTTTCCCTCCTATTGCCACCACACTTGTCTTCCTCTTCGTTCCCCAATTCTCTTTCTTAAACCCTCTCCTTTGCTTTATAACTGGCTCTTTTGTGGTTTCAAGTACTTCTTTCACAGACAGAGAGTGTAGGGAAATAACAAATAGACTAAACAAGAGGTTTTCCAGGTCTTTGCTGTGCTGTTGATAAATTCAGTGCTTTTGTAGCTCCTCATTCCTCTGACAGTGCGGGCAGGGAGCCCAGCATCCCCCCTCCCACGCAGTGAGCTCACAGAGAGCTGTCACACTTTATTCTAAGAAATCAGCTAATGTACAGTACTCAGCAGAGGCACCCCTCCCCTGGGAGGATCAGCAGAATTAGGATGTGCAGTAAGTTATCTTGGGGATTACACAATTTTATCACCTCCACCAGGGCACTGGGGAGCAGCGAGCACCGCACACTGAGTCACACTTCCCCCTGCAACGCAGTACAGGTTTCCTGACTCACTTCCTCCCAGGACTTCTGTTTCCTTAGGTTTCTGCACCAACATCACAAGCGAAAAACAATGTGACAGACAGGGAAGCCAAGGCAGCCATGGCCTCCAAGCCTTGCCTGTTCCTTGTCTGTTCTGACTTTAGGTGGGAGGCTAGTGCTGCCCAGGCAGGCAGTGCACACCAGAGCCGCTCAGTGCTGGGGAAGTGCTAGAAGTTTCTTTTGGCTTGTTCAGACAGCTAAGGCCTAGCTGAACATTTTCAGTTAGATGACTGGTTTGTATTTTTTAACTCAGGAACACACCGTCATATATCTACAAATTAAATGCACACAAGTGATGACTTTCCTGTGACAGGCAGCTTGTTCCTGTATCTGAAATTCCTGTGTCTGTGTTCCTGTGTCTGTGTCCTGAGTTCCTGTGTCTGAAATGGAGAGAAGGGGTAGGAGTTAGGAGTGGGCAGAGCTGCTGTGGCACAAACCTGCCCCAGGAGCCAGCTGATTCCTAAAAGCAGATCATCTAGGCAATGATGGTGGGTTTCCTTACTGCTGGCTCTCTGAGAGCTGGCACCAGCCTAAGCTTCCTCCAGCATCGGTGGAATGCTCCAGTAGTTGTAGTAGACAGTAGCTCTGGTTGTAGCTTTCTGCATACTGTTTTTCTTCAAGCTTCTGGCTCTGGATTCATAATTCTCTCTTGTTATAAGATAGTCTATTATTTTCTCCCTGTATGTGTGTGTTTTTAAAGATGATTCTCAGCCCTTGTAGTAAGAGGGAAAAGCCTGGAAAATCTGATTCTCTAAAGGGTCAGCAGTCTGAGGGTCAATAACCAGCCACATGCAACTATTCCACCCTGACATCCCTACTGCTAGCATTGTAGTCTGCTGATTTCTTGACACCTGGCTCCTTGGATTCAGAGCACTTGGAATCAACCTTGTGTTGCTTGCTCACCTACTTTGGTGGAGTGGGAGAGGGGTGCTGGGTTACTGGAATAGCTGTCTCTTCAGTAATTGGAACTATTCTTTCTCTCTGCATCACAGCCTAGTTTTAGACTGTGCCGTGTGACATAAATTAAGTTCAAGTTGCTACTCGTCCCCAGGGCTCAATTTTGTCAGGCTTTTATATTGGAGAAAAGATCTGTGTGAGGACTAAAAGGTCCTGCTTATCTCCCCAGTGACTTGACTGGCAGTGTGCGTTTTCGGGACATGTTGATAGAAAGTCAGAGCTGGGTTTGGTGTAGCCACATGCAGAGCTCCAGATCAGACTGTAGCAGCTGGCGGACTTCCTGACATCTGCCCCCGATACCACCCATGTGTGCTTTTAAGTCAGTAATATAAAGCCACTCTGCTGACCTGCTGGCTTGTGTCTCCCTGCTATTAGAGAGAATGAACAGGCCTTTCCATTTAGTTTAGTATGACTTCTCTGAAAACACTAGAAGGAGCTTAAAAGAGAGTAAATGTGCCACCCGGTTCCCGTGTCTGTTTGTGTGCTTGTAGTTTGGCTGAGAGACACGAGAGGGAAGTGTGACTGTATGAGACTCCACTTGGGACTCCTTCCTACCCAGGATGTGTGTTGTGAATGAGAATTTACTCACACAAGTTAGTGAATAAGCTGCCCCAGGGAACTGGCTGTGGGTTTAGTTCTTTGGGAAGTTTGGCATCTGTACAGGTCAGGAGGAGGTTGTGAGACAACCAGGCTCCATTGAGATGGAAGCAACTTGCATTCTGCGCTGCAGATCAACACTTTGCAAGGGATGAAATGCTTTGAACTGGGTTGAGCATGTATTTTTCTGTTATTCTGACAGCAGAGGTGGTAGCAAGGTCTTTTTTTCTTCTTTTCCCTCCTCCCCCCCCACTAGCAGGAGCATACGCTGCTCATTTGTTTAGCTACTAATAGCCTAGGAATGCTCCATCCCAGCAGTGATGGCCCTAGCCAGGAGATAATAGTCATGTTTTTCCATTCAGTTACAGGTTTACAAAGCTAGTAACTTGTACAAGAATCACAAAGTAAAATACTAGTTTGAGAGTCTTACAAGAAGGGAAGATAGAAGAATTTCCCCAACTTTAATCTTTCAGAAGGCAAAAAAAGGAGCCTGCAGCACTGATATTTGGGGAGCAGGAGTAAGAGCATTGGCCTCTGCTTTGGGCAAGGGGAGATGGCTTTGGGTGTCTCAGCAGCAGGGGAATAGGAGGGCCCTGTTGTGGAAAATCCCAGGGAGTGTCAGGTTTATTGCTGTCAAGTGGAGGGATTCCAAAAGTGGTCAGATGTTAACTGTGAGCATGTGAGAAGACTGGCAATCTCCTCTCCGAAATCCATCGCAGCTGATTACTGTGCCCCTTTTTGTGTGTATTGGGTGACTGCTTTTTTCCATTTCTTTTTGCCCCCTGTTTATTGCCCTACAGTCCTTGGCCTTTAGACAAGAAAACTATAGGATATAATAGGGTGTTGAAGTTACATTAGGAGAGCTGTAATCTTACTGTGACTGCTGTAACTGAATCTTAGAGGGCCTCTTTAGCAGGAGAAGCCTGACCTAACACTACTAGTTCTATTGCAGGCACTTTTTCCCCTATACTCCCAAAGGGCAACTCATGTCTTGGGGCAGGCACTCAGGCAGATGTGAAGGCAAGGAATGGCTTGGATATGACCTCTACTAACATTGGAAAATGACCAGTTTGTCTCTAGCTGTCTCAGATTCAGAGAGAATCATAGAATGGTTTGGGTTGCAAGGGACCTTAAGGATCGTCTAGTTCCAACTCCTCAGCCCTGGGCTGGGACACCTTCCATGAGGTGGAAAGATTTCGTAATAGTACCTGGTCACGTTCTTCCTTCCCTCTTCAATATCCCTGAGTACCATCCTGGAACACTGGCAGTTTGTCCCTGTCTCTGTGAAGTTCTTCTCCTAGTATATCTCATAGTTAAGTAGTTTTACAGTCTTGTCTTAAGCTTATGGAAAGGGTCCTTGCTTGACAGCTCTTGTAAGAGAAAACTGCAACAGATAAAGCACAGGATGTGAATCGAGGGAGAGGTTAGCAAGAGGGCAATTTAGACGTCAGACAATTTAGACGTCATGAGCGAATTTGTTTGTTTTCACTGGAAGGGTTGACATTAGTAAGTGGGGAAAGGACTTTTCTTGGAGGTTTGCAATGAGTTTGCAGATCTGGTTGGAATACAAGCCTTTGCCCAGCTGCTTCCATGCCTCAATCTGTGAAACCTGCAGAAGGAGAAAGTCTTTGCAGCAAACAAAAGGCAGCTTTGACGTCAGGGCCTGGGCCCGTTGCCCTGATGCTGGGAGGTGGAGCACAGAAAGGAATCCATAGCTAATAAGCTCTGGACTGCACTTTGGCAGAGGGACAGCTACTACCCCTTCTTTCCAGGAATAATATTGTTTATTTCTATCTCACTCCCTCTGGCTAAAGTTACCCTAGTCAGGTTTCACTTCACCTGTCTCCACCATAAAGTCATCAGAGCCCAGGAAAAACCTCATGTGCAGACTCCCCAGTTTCTGTAGGCTCTTCCCCAAAGAGCTACTCTGCCTATTTGGTTTGCTTCTTTGATTTGAGTTCATGACCACAACTTTCTCTCACCGAAGCTTGTGCTGGTACAATGTAATGAGCACATACATGTGCAGTTGGCTCTGTCTGTGTGTGGCTGCAAGCAGAGGTGTAGATGTTGGAGGATCATTCCTGCATGCTGAGGAGGAGTGGTCCCTGCGGTGCTGTTTGGGACACAGAATTCACCCTGTTAGCAGCAGCAGCGGATGTTTCTGCCTTGCGCAAATGCCTCTGTGCTCTGGATGAAGGGCTTGCTTCTGAGAAGCTCCAAAATGTTGCAATGGCGAGTGGTAACAACCTGAAGTTCAGTGGATTTGCTACGTGGTTCTCATTGGCTCTGAATTTGTTAAAAAGGCACTATTTTTACATCAGTTTCAGGTTGCCAGACTTTCCTGGGCTGACTTTACAAACTGTTGAGTCATGAACCAAACCTTTAGTAAACTGTCCCATATTTTGTTTTATTCATCTTTTCTAGCTCTACAGTTCAGGTCAGTGGGTATTTGCTCCCTGTGCAGCCTGCAAAAGTTTGAGCTGAATCCCAGCCTCTGGGCAGGAAGGCACTCAGGTGTAGCTGGGTTTGGCTGTGTATGATCCAGGAGGAGCTCAAGGGGAACTTTATGACCAGCTTTGGAAAGCTTCGCTCAGTAAATTAAATGCAAGTTTGTGTGCTGTAATCCCTGATCACTTGTTCCTTATGCTGGCTGTAGGGAGCAGCCTGTAAATAGGCATCCCCAATGCTGCACAAGGCAATACTGCTACAGGCTTTTCCACCAGTTCTTATTTAACTCTTTTGAGGTTTAACATAACGAAAGTGTGTTGCCACTCTCTTTACATACACATGCAATATGAATGAGAAGTATTAAAAATAAGTCTGTGAGATATTAATGGTGTAAGCATTTCTAGTTGATTTTGGGTTTGAGATTTTTGAGTTAAAGTCACCCCTTTAAAATACATGAGTTTGCTTTTTCATTCATGGTCGGTTACTCAAGATTGTCCCTGGTGGGATCTGAGTGCTTTGCTGTCTTGGCTGTCATTTGCACCCCCTCCACCACCTCAAATTCACATGTTAAAATCATGGAGATTATCTGTGTTCAAAAATAAAGTTTAAACTGTGTATTCAGCAGCTCCTCAAATAGAAAGATTTAAAAGGGGTTGTTTTTTTCCTTCTACTTCCTAGTACAAGCCTGTTGCTCTCACCTTACAACATGTACTTGAGGATCTGCAAGTTTTCAGGCTTGGTTCAGAGCTGTCTCTGCTTCTCTCTGTACTTCCCTAATCTGAATTCCTCACTCTGTGTTGTAAGAGTTTCTTTGTGTGTCATTCTACACAGAAGCCAGATCCCAAGAAAGAGTAAAAAGCTTCTTTTTAAAAAATGAGTTTCCTCTTACAATCTCTTGCCCCTGCTGTATGATTGAGTGGTTGGCAGATGAGTGATTCTGCTCTGGTCTGATTTCCTGGAAGAGCCTGGCTGCTGGCTGAAGTGACCACAAGAAGGAGGATGGGAGGGACTGCCTTGAAAAAAACCTGGTGGCAAATGAACGTCAACAGAGGAGAAAAAGTTCTTGGATCTAGTTTAATTTCCCCAGACTTCCTAAGAAAGGGAGGAGAATGAATGTAGCTCTCCAGCACTGCACTGTTCCAGCTGCCTTCTGCCCTTCCAGATAGGCACTAGCTCAATGTTTCTGTGTTGTGCAACAGAGAAGATGCTCCAGTCTGGACCTAAAGCATCTTAACACTTTAGATTACACCATGGTTCCTCACTCTATTTTCCACTGCATTTTGATTGAAGCTTATATTGTGGTGTTACTTAGAGCTTTGGTTATCTCTTTAGACTGCACTATGAGAAGAGAGGGCACCACTTAGATGTTTCTTCAGCAGAGGAAGGAAAGGTGGGGCACATGGAGACAGAGGAGAAGACTTGTAAGTTGAGCACGCTGGCTGGGTGCTCCTGATAAACTGATTGGCAGTGAAGTAATTAGCACTGGCACGCTGCCATCACTGAATATTGATGCAGTTTGCTTGGATCGGGCTGTCAGGGTTTTTTGCCCAAGTTCTGCCCCTAGCAACTCCACTAATGAACTGCAATTTGCCACAGTAGAGGGGAAAATGCTGTGATATATGATATATCTGTCTAGTTATGATAGTTGTAGCTAGGGAATGAAAACACACAAGTGGAGAATTTCTGAGTGTTGATAAAGGCAAGTCCTGGCAATGAAAACCCCATTTGGAAACCAGCTCTGTGGGAAATGGCTTTGTATTTTATGCTAGTTGAGCAGAAATACATGCTGGTGATGTGTATAGATTCCTAGAATTGGTTAGATTGGAAAAGACCTTTAAGATCATTGAGTCCAACCGTTACCCAGAACTGCCACATCCACCAATGAACCATGTCCCCAGGCACCACATCTACATGGCTTTGAAATCTCTCCAGGGATGAGGACTCCACCAGTTCACTGGGCAGCCTGTTCCAATGCTTGACAGCCCTTCTGGTAAAGAAATTTTTCCAATCTCGAGTCTAAACCTTTCCTAGCACTACTCGAGGCCATTTCCTCTTGTACTGATCCAGCCTCTGGTCCAGATCCCTCCACAGACTCCTCCTGGCCTCCAGCAGATCAGCACTTCTGCCCAACTTACTGAAGGTGCACTCAACCCTCTTGTTCAGATCATCGATAAAGATGTTAAATAGAACAGGCCCCAGCACTGTTGCCTGGGGAACACACTGGTGACCTGCCAACAACTGGATTGAGCTCTATTCACTACCCCTTCCTGGGCCTGGCTGTCCAGACAGTTTTCCACCCAAGGAAGAGCACACTTGTCTACTCCATCTGTGGGCAGCCAGTTTCTCCAATAGGATGCTGTGGGAGATGGTGTCAAAGGCGTTACTACAGTCCAGGTGGCTCACATTCACAGTCTTTCCCTCTTCCACTAAGCATATCACCTTGTCATAGAAGATCAGGTTGGTCAAGCAGGACCTGCTTTTCATGAGACCATGCTGACTGGCCCTGAACATCTGATTGTCCTGTACCTGCCATGTGATGGCACTCAAAATGATCTGCTCCATAACCTTCCCCAGCACTGAGGTCAGGCTGACAGGCCCATAGTTCCCCACATCCTCCTTCCAAACCTGCTTGTAGCTGTGTCATTTTTGGTACCCTCTAGTCCTCTGGGACCTCCCTGGTGAGCCAGCACTGCTGGTAGATGTGGCTCAACGAGCACTTTCACCAGCACCCTCAGCCCCACAGACTTCTCCTATGTGTCGATGTAGAGCAGCAGGTCACACACTATTTCCCCTGGGATTATGGGAATTTGTTCTGTCCCCTGTCTCTGTCATTTGGCTCAGGGGGCTGAGTACCTGGAGAACATCTGGGCTTACTATTGAAGGCTGAGACAAGGCATTAAGTACTTCATCTTTACCCTCATCCTTTGTCACTGTGTTTCCTCCTGTATCCAATAAGGACAGAGATTCTCAGCTCTCCTTTTGTTGCTAATTTATTAACAGAAACATTTTTGTTGTCTTTTACAGCAGTAGCCAGATTAAGTTCTAGTTGGGCTTTGGCACTTCTATTTTTCTCCCTTCACAACCTCATGGCGTCCTTGAATTAAGCCTGGAGAGGTGACCCTTTGGCACAAGTGGTTTGCTGGAAAAAGGCAGAAGTTACCTTGGTGGTGGCTGAAGAAGTTAACTGAAAAATGTGCTATGTCTGCTTGGAAGGACTCAGTTGTTTTCATGCTCAGTCTCTGAGAACCCAGAAGAAATAGGAAGGGGCATGGAGAACTGCAAGAAAGGGAAAGAAAGGGGAAATAAGGGATGTTGGAAGTCACCTGTGGAAAATGGGTACGATGGGGAGGGAATGTGTGATGTAAGAATTGAGATGTTGAGGGAGTCTGTGAAGCCTAGAATAATCAACTGAAGAGCTACTTTATTTTAAAAAGTGGAAACGATGCATAGAGTGAAAAGGGTGAAAACAGCAGCTGTGAAAGAGGAGAGTGAGTGGAATATGACCTGGATAAAACAAGGGCAAAGAAAACAGCAAAAGTGTGTGAATTGGGATGTTTCTTACATTTTGTTCTGTACTTAATTGAATTTTCATGGCACCAGCTAATGTCACACTGCTGACTGCTTCCTGTGCTTTACACTGTGTGTAAGTGTGTGGGAGCTTTCTCAAAACCTGCTGAGTATACAATACAACTGGGGGATCTTCCACCTCAATTAATACTCACAGCACCTTGCTGTCCTTGGCAGGGCTATGCAGGGCTCATTGGGATACAAGCAGCTCCATCCTCTATGCTGGGAGTAAATTCTTCACTGTCTCATCAGGAATACAGGGGGAGTTCCTAAAGCTTATTGCAGACCTGCTTTTCTCTCCTAGATGCTTCCTTTCTTACACCTCCATCACATGGGATATAGTATGAGGCAGGTGTCTGATGATGTATTCAGAGGGGGTTAAGAACATGGTTAACCTTTTTGTGTATCTGCTGTCTGAGAAGACTTTAGGATCAGTCTTAAGTTTTAGAGATGTTTTTCTCAAGGAAGCTGCTTGGTATTTAACAGGAGGAGGTAAATAAGGAAAGAGTGAATATAACTCAGCACGTAGGTGGGAGGAGGAAAAGCATCACCTGTCAGCCCTCACCCAAAGCATCCAAAGACTCTGAGAAACTGTTTGTGAGTCATCACTTAGGATGCTGGCTGTCAACACCTTCAACATTAGTAACTCAAAACTTCCTATAAGAAAGTCCTGGGAGTAGGCTTCCTTTAACTGGTCATCTTTCATGGATGTCAGCAGTAATCCATGGAAACCCTCACAGTTCTGAGGACTGCAGCTTGAAAACCACTGGTCTAAGGCAGCTTCATGATGCCTCCGGTGATGCCAGTGTTTTATCATGTCCTTTCTTCTTTGCTCTCTGTGTCAGAAAAGGGCTTGGATCTGAGGGAAGTCCCACTTTGCATTCCCACGTGGTCACATTGTGCTGCTGGGTCACAGCCAGTCTAAGTTTGTCCAGAGTCAGTGGGACTTTAGCATCAGCTCATGTCCTTCCCCATCTGGTGTGTCCTGTCCTCTGGAGGTGTCTCAGGAGTGTGGATCTTTGCTGATTGTGCTTGGGTTGGGTAGGGAGGGATGGCTTCCTTCTGGAAAAGCAAGAACAAGTTGTAGACTAGTGTCAGACTCCCAGTCCTCTTGATTTCTGCCTGTTTCCATGGCCACTACTAGCAGAAAATAGACTGTTACCAAACAGACCGTGGAGTTTGGAGATGTGGAGAGGGGCACAGACTGCCTTTTGGATAATGTGCACACTTGAAGGCCTGCTTTTACAAACCACAGTGCAGGATGTGGAAGTACATGAAGTTCCAGCCCGTTGAGGTTTCCAGACAAAGTAAGCTGATAAGCCATGCTGGTGGCTTTTTGGGTCCCATGGAATGGGCAGTGTTCCACGTGAACTTGCTTACTGCAGCTCCTGCCCACCTATTTAAAGTAGTAAGTGAACACAGTAGCCTCAGTTTTGTGATCCAGCAGTGCTTACTGCTGGGGTTCTTTGGCAGAGATCAGTGTGAGTGACTCCCTGGCTGTGCCTGACTTGTCTGTGATCGATGGCTCGAGAGGATCAGCAATGTGCTCTGGGAACATTGTAAAGTCTAGATCTTGACATTTTCTTCTTGGTGTAATAAATAATTTGTTGAAAAAGCTGTTGAGAAGGATGTGGAATGAGACTGAAAGCCTCCTCTCTTCCAGAAGCTGACCCGTAATGTATGTAAACAGCAGTAAATATTTTTCATTGCGACTCTCACACTTGGTTTAAGATCGCGAAGGTGAAAGTCCATCGTAAACTCTCCATGTTACCCAAATATGCTGCTTTGACCTTATGAAAACCAAATAAACACACTGTGTTGTGGCCTTGGGGACAGGCCAGGAAAAACTCTGTAAATGGAGAAATATCATCACCTTTCCTTGCGGCACAGATGATTGAAGGAAAAATGTGTGCTGTCAGAGCAGGGAAACCCATTTAGTTTATTTGCTTTCTTTCAGCTCCTAATTTTCATCCACAGTGTTTTGGGGTTTTCTGGCTGTTATTTTTCGGACAGGTGCTCAGAGAGCTTCCTTCTGAAAACCCCAAGCCTGTCCACAGCCAAGTGCTGTGCTGGAGAGAAGCTGGTCTGTGGGGCAAATTCTTTCTCTGTCACCTTGGCACAGTTTTTTGAAGGAAGAGAAATTGCATACGATTAGCTAAGAATTGGGTCTCAGACATGTTTGGCTCACACTATAGACATTTATTCCCTGGAAATAAATTTTCTAGCTAGGTATGTGGTAGACTGTTCACAAGAGCTGCTTAGAGCAGAGTTAGGAGCCAAGGTGGCTCTATGGGAGTGCTTGAGAAAGCTGTGACATAGAGGAGCTGTTATATAAAGCAAGCGTGCTGCCAGAAGCGTGTGACACGGCTCCACCAGCACACAGCCATTGGGAGCTGGGAGTGGAGATAATTTGCAGTGTAGTGTTAGACTTGGCCTCGGTTAAACCTCACCGTTGTGAGGTAAATTTCCTTCTGAGTGATATTAGTTACCGCTGATGTTTCCGCTTGGAAAGGCCTTTCAGTGTGATACCCAGGCATGGCTGCAGCCTCTGGCAGAGGCGTTTTCAAATCCAGGAGCTGGAATTACGGAAGGCAAATCCAAGATATGGCAGGAGCAGGGAGGCAGCACCGGGCAGGGGAGCTGGGGAAGAGAAGGGAGCTGCTGCTGACAGTCCAGACAGGCTGCAGCTGGGCTCGTGCCTGCACTAATCAGCACTGAAAAAAGGGCAAAAATAGTGCTCCTGGGATTCACATGAAAAAGGAGAGGGGAATGTCTGGAGAGCTGAAGGGTCTGTGTAACATAGCCTCTTATTTGTCATCCTTCCTCCCCCTCCTATGCCCCCCCTGCCCCCCCAGCGCTGGGCTGAGCGAAGGCCCAGCGGTTCTAGGAAGAGCTCGAGCCGAGTCAGCAGCTGCCAGTTCCGCGAACTGTGGCCCCGGGCCCCGCGGGACGCTTCAGGGAATTCTCGTTGCCATTCCAAGGATGGCAAAAGAGCTCGACCAGTGACCTGGGGCTCCCCAGCGTCAGGGGGCAAACGGTTGGAGGCACGCCATGGGACTGGGCAGATTACCAGAGTCACAAGGGCCTTGGAGATTTATGCCCTGCTCAGAACTGTACTACAGTTGGTTGTTTGGCTTCTTGGGGGGGAGAGAGAGAAAGAATTTGCTCCACAGGAGATACCAGTAGTGACCACAGGAATTTAGAAAAGGGATATGGAGTTAAAAGGTCAAAATTTCCCGCCATCAGTCATCGTCTCCTTGGTAAGAGTCAGAGAGGGTGCCAGAAGCTCAGACAGAGATTTCAAGACCCTGAAACCTCCCACAAGCACGTGACCTTGAATAAATGAAACAAGAAGCAGCAAATCGAGGTTGAGCCTGGCTTGTGCTACAGTCTCGCACTTTCTGCCTCCCGGTGCCATGGCTCTCACTCGTTGTTTGCCTGGTCAGGGTTCGGGCCTGTTGCATTCTCCCTCCTTCCAGAGCAGGAGATGATGGGAACCTTCCTCCCACGCCCTGCAGAGCTTCTAAGGAAAATGCTCAACATGTCACTGACAAATCCATGTTATTCTTGCTGCCCGTTTGCAAGATAAAATGATTTCACATGCTGCCGGCAGCCCAGGAGGAGTGGATTTCTCACAACCTTGGGCTTCAGACACATATTCTACATGTACTGACAGAGTTATGCTGGGTCAGCTTCAAATCAAAGTGTTGCAGTTGGGTATTGGATACTTTTCTAAGTCGCTGTAGCAATGCTGTGGGCTGCAGATAGTGCCTGTGTTTTCTGGTTTTGTCGTGCACACGTGGAAGGGGCACTTTCCCGAAAGAGGTGGTCTAACCTACAGTGAGTTGTTCTGAGAGAGGGAGGCAAGGAGCTGTGTTGTTTGGCCTTCTGCTAGGCTAGACTAGACAGGTCCCTTAGGCCTTGACATTGTCAGTGCCATGAATTTTATTGGGATATTGCACACTATTTTGAGTCTAGTCCTACTCTTTGAAAAGTCCTGTGAACTCTGTTACAACTCTGACTGAGAGTTGTGCTGCTCTTTTCTGACTCGAGCTGATAACCACAGCTCTGGCATGTTGTGCTCTAGCCAGCAAGTGTGTTGTCTTCTGGGGCTGTTCATTTAATGCTGTCAGCTTTCCCCTAGACAGCAGAGCAGGCTGTTTCTTTGCTTTTGCATTTAATGCCTTTCTAAGGTATCAGCCAGCCCCAAACCTCTTTCTTCCCATGTATTTTTTATGATTCTGTTTCTAGTGTCTGACCAGGCTTTCTGGTACTCCTGAGCGTTCCTCCTCCATGTTTTGGTTTTTTCCTGTGTATTTTTAAACACCCTTGGTTTGGGAAGAAGCATATGCTCAAGGCTTGGGGGGGGATAAGGCAGCTGTTCGTGCTCTTCATGTAAAAGACCTTAATGGATTCGCAGGATTATGCTGCTGGAGTAGCTGTTTCATCAAAGCCATAGCAACTTCCTTGTTGCCTTTCATTTTCTTAGTCTATTAGATGGATTTGCTTTCTGTGAACAACAAATTAAAATGCAGAAAACCAGCTCCTTTATTAAGGCTTTATTAAAATTTAATTTGCTTTTTAGGTTTTGGGAGGATAGAGAAGACTTTGCTCTTTCCTAGAAAGATAACAAAAGGATTGCAGTGCTATGCTAGGGTTATTTCTCTCATAGCTTCCTGTGCTCTGGGCAGGTGCAGGCAGGGACTGCTGCCATTGGGGGTACGTGGAAGGAAGGTGTGTGGGGGTGTGTGGCCAAGCCAGATGCTGAGAGTCTCAGAGTGCCATGGGCAGGAGCCAGAGCAGCTCAGCTGACTGCACTGACATCCCTCCTGCCCATGGCATGGGGTAGGAGAGGGTCCTGCACACTTCTTGCTCACTTGGAAGCATCCAAAATCCCAAACGCCTCTTGAAATTCCAGAGTTCACCCTCCCTCAACCCATCTCCCTGCAGACTCTTCATCTGCATTCTTCATTAATCTCCTACCAGGTGCAGATTGGTTTTAGTTAATTTCTATTCAAAGTCCTTGAAGACCAGGAGAGCAACATGTTCAGGTTTTTGTAGATGCTGTGATTGAATCGAGCTATTCCTAGGCTTTCTAGGATGCCTTCATGGTGCCTCAGTGTAGCTACAACAATATAAGGAGCCCTTTGTTTTCATGTCTCTGTTTTTCCTTCCTTCACCAAATATTCTTTTGGATGCAGGCACGTATTTAAAACACACAGAGCTCCTTCTTGGTTTTGTGACATTGCTTTGCTGGATTAAAGAGACAGGATGGAGCTGAGGGAAGCCAAGAAATTCTACATCAAGTTAAAAAAAGAAATCTTTATTGCCTCTCTCTCTTTCTGTTGCTGCAACTGGCACAAATAGGTGCAGGTGCAACATGTCATTATTCTCTCAGTTATATGCAATGTCAGCAGCTATTGCTTACATGGATGAAACCTGCATTTCAGATGTTACTTACTGCCAAGAGAATGTTTTTGATGACAGCAACGTCTTGCTGCCTTTGCTTATCAGCAGAATCATAGTAGAGCAATTATCGGTTTTCTCATGAAACCTTGAGTGGTTTTTGTTGATCTGTCCATTGCTGCATTTTCTATTTATTTTCCTTCTAGGAAAGGTATGATTTGAAGTGTGCACATAAGGTGTTTATTATGTGTGTCTCCAAAAGGTGAAACGAGTCCCAGCTTTTCCATCTGTTAGCTTTCAAACAAGCTCTGCCATTATTCCTCAAAGTAGCTATCGACGAGTTAACATTTTATGAGGTTGTTGCCTGATCTGAAAGATAAGGAAAGCATTTAGCTTGCTGTTCCTATCGGAAGCTGGTATCCTAAAGCAAACAGCTCCTACTCCACCCTGAACATACTGCTATAATATTTTCTTTGTCCTCTCAGAGAAACCCCCTGTGTTCCAGGCACTAAATGCATAGTTATTTCCTGCCTGAGCAAGATCCCTTGCACGTGGTGAGCAATGCATGGGATTGAGAATCTGAGCGTGGCTGTGTCCTCTGCAACTTGGACTGGCTACCCGTGGCACTTTGACTAACTGAATTGTGCCACATGCTATTTTGGCTCCTAGAGTAAAGCAGCTTTTGCCCTTCCTCCTTTTGGGTGTTCTCTGTGTCACGTTGTCATGCCAAGAGTTGCAGTGGAAAATCCTGCTTGGATTCTGTGGAACCTGCAGACTGGCAGCAGGGAGTTTGGAGCTGGGAAGAAGTGGGAATAGCTGCAGCTTAATGTTTAAAAGATGTCTCTGTCTTTTTGTGGTAACCTAAGAAAGGTGCAGAATGCATGGGGCTCCCTGTTTTGTTATAGCCACAGCAGACAGCTGTCCAGTCTGAAATTTGCACTATTGTTGGAAGAGGCTTTTCCCAGTGAACTGGCTCTCAGGTGGGGTTTGGGGAAAGCCTGTGCAGATTTCTTGCTCAGCAGTGGATGGGAAGCTTCCAAAGATATTCACAGCACCATATGGTTGCAATGTGATCTAGTGCCAGTGTATTAATTCCCTCCTGATACTGCATACTTCTCCCTACTTGTTTGCCTTGTCACTTGTTAGTTTATTCTCCTGTTCCATGAGAGTATCTGGGAAAAGGTTGGAGGGAAGAGAGGCAGGTGAAAGGTTTAGGAACAGTGCAGTGTCCTGGAGCAATGCATTAGCAGTTGTCTTTATTGGTGCTTCTCAGTCCAAAGGGAGTGTTTAAGCAGCTCTAGGCTGCACAAACCACCTGTGATGACACTCAGTGCAGAGGCTATCGGAAACACTGAGCCTCTAAAACTGCCCACGTGCAAATGGGCTATGTTTGCATGATTTGTGCCCTACCAACACCGACTCACTTTGGCAGGACCTACTGGTGCTCTGCTGCCTGTGGACCACAACAGGCGAGCCCACGCAGTGCAGTGTGGTCTGGTGCCTTTGCAGACAGATAATCTGCTACAGTGAGAAAATCTGCTCTGAGCTCTTCTCCTCTGCTCTTAGGTCTTCCAGGGAGAACAGCCACATCTGCAATGGGACATCTGTGGTGTTTCCTGCTCAGAAGCATTAGGAGTTTGATAACAACATTTTCTGGCCGCAGCTGCTGGAGGAATTAAAATAGAAATCATAAATCTAGCAGCTATACAAGTCTTTGTGTGAATTTACTCCCAAAAATAGAAGGTATCAGGGAGACATTCAAGATGATTCCTCGATGTCATTTGTCCTTCAGCTTGATGGTTATCTTCTTTTCAGCTGTGCCTGAGTCCTTTGCCTTGCACAGGACTGAAGATCCTCTGCTCAAATGGGAGAGATGTGACTTATAGTCAAAGAGCCTGAGACAATACAGTGTAAAAAGTGAGCAGTGATGTTTGCATCCTGTCCAGCCCATGTTTATGGATAATGTGTTTCATCTCCCTGAATTCCTCGTGAACATTTCCTGACTGTAGTTCAGAGACGCTGCCTAGTATTAAATGTCTTTGTTTTGTGGGATGGAGATGTATGGAGTAATCCCTATATATCCTGGAGTGACTTGTCATTAATAAGTGGACTAAGGATAAATTCTAGCCATGGTAAAATTACACCTGTGCTGAGTTTGGCACATTTTTTTTAAGCCTTCAGAAAACATCAGATAAAAAGAAATCTGTAGAAAGCCAATTGCTATAAATAACTGTGGTAAGTTCCTGTGTTTCTATTTATCTTGCCACTGCAGTAAGAGCTGCTGTGCATGAGGTTTCAAGGCATGTTTCCTATCTGCTCCATCTTTATGTCCGTACCTGTGACCTACAGTAGTGAGCAACCTGTTCTCTTCTGAGAGTCAGGGAAGTGTTTGCATACTGCAACAAGCTGTGTTGCACAGATGCTCAAACCAGATCTACTCTGAGCTTCTATGTCCATTGGGTACCCAGCCATGGAGATACTAGGGGAGTCCCAAGGGCAGCATAGCTCTCTCTGAACTCTGTCCCCAAGCTCATGAGACTGTGGCTAGTGCCTGATAAATGCCTTCCTATTTAGCCCCATGTGTGCTCTGGTCCCTTCTGAGGTAGTTTTCCACTTCTGAGTGAGACTGTGAAGAGTATAGGTGGATTGAATGTGGTTATCATGTATATCTTGGTGGTATATCACAGAATCACAGAATGGTGGGGGTTGGAAGGGACCTATAGAGACCATCCAGTTCAACCCCCTGCTAAAGCAGGGTCCCTTCGATTGGATCACACAGGAACACGTCCAGGCAGGTTTGCAAACCTCCCAAGAAGAAGACTACACACCCTCCCTGGGCAGCCTGTGCCAGGGCTCCTTCACTCTCCCCTCACACTTTTTAGGTAACCAAAGTGTGACTCTCCTAGCCTTGCAGTGCTCCATGCCCTTGTAACATTGGGGTTCATTTCAGAATCTCAGTGCAGCAGAAATATAGGTTTCTTTACAAATTATTACAGCAGAGAGAAGGCAGCTGGAGCTCTACAAGTAGAGAGTGTGTGCTCAGTGTCCTTGGCCTTTCTTCCAGTACTTTGGTGGGCTAATAATCACTGCTAATGGATTTGTATAGTGAATAGCAATTTCTGTCACATGGTGAATTCTGAGTCACTATTTTCCCCACAGCTCATGCTGAAAAGTGTGCATAAAACTGCCACCTCACCCCTTTCCAGGCATTGATCCCCAACCCAAGACACCCCTTTGACAAGGTGTAAGGTGCAGATCAGGTATGGGTCTTGATGGTACTTCCAGACATCAGGGAAAGCTCAGCAGCTGCTTTGTCTGTTTCCCTAAATAGCATTTCCAGCTGAGCCTAGCATCTTGCCCTCTGAGTTTTCTGTTTCATAGAATTTGCCTGTAGAGAAAAGCGGTGGGTGTTGGTTGTTTGGGGTTTGTTGGTTTGGGTTTTTTTTCTCTCTTCAATAAAACATGTTCAATTAGCTTCCTTAGAAAAACCTCCCTCGGTGCTCTGATTGGATGTCTAGCAGAGGAGGGCCTGCTGTCAGCATGTCTGAGTTCCTGGAAGAGCTGAAGCGCAATGAAAATGACCCCAGGGAGCAATGGGCTTTCCAGAGAGAGCCGACAGTCTGGGGGAGGGCTGACTGAGACTGCATGGTTTTAAGAGCTCATTTAGTTTCCTTTCTGCAGCCTGACAGAGAAATGGAGGGAGTGACAGTGTTGCACACAGCTTCAATCGCATCTTTCATCCATAGGGTCTTAATGCTCCCTGCAGCATTATGCACATTAAAGGTGCTGGGTCATCCTTCTGTGATTTTCCTGTGTGCCACGGGGCACCCTGCGAGTACTATCAACATCCTCTTCATTTCTTGAGACCCAAAAGCTCAGCAGATAACTTGTCCACTCCTTATTTGCACTAGGGATTTTTTAATTCTAGATCAAATTTCCCTTTGTAAGATGTTTTCCTCCACCTTCAGCTACTCAGCTTGCACTGTACTTGCCTCTCTGCTTTTAAAGAAACAAGCATGAATTGCAGATTGCAGAGCTGTGATTTGGTCTTTTCCTTGGCTTGTGCTTCTGGACTGATCTAGTGATAGGGTCTGCTCTTACATTTTTATGATTGTTGGCATCCCACAGATGTTCTGGTATTTACAGAGTCACTTCAAGCTTGTATCTTCTTTTATGTGAACCAGCTGCCTTTTTTGCCTAGTCTTTGAGGTCGTTTGGGGAAGAAGAGGAAAATACCGCCTCAGTCCTTACAACAGAGGCCTAAAGGAATTCACGTGAAATGAAAAATCTGCCTATGCTGTGACCTGGAAATGATAGCAGTGGAAATATCTAGAAGTTGCTTTCCACCCCAGCTTGCTTGCCTTTGAGTGCAGAGAGAAGCATCCTCTGGATGCAGCATGCAGGGGAGGATGCTCCTGCTTTGGTGCTGTCAGACTGAAACTGCTGTGTAGGAAGATGCATGTGTCTGCTTTGCATGAGAGCAGTCTTGGTTGCTGTGTGCTGCACAGCAGGATGACAGCAAACCTTTGGAGCCAACAGCTTCAGCTATTTTGAGTTCAGGAGCTTGTCTTTATCAAGAAGTCAGAGTGCACTAAGACAGTGCATGGATTTCTAGTGTGCTCACTGCTCCCTATGTACTCACAGTGGTTTCAGAGAGGTTGGGTTTATGTAACTTATGAACTCGTTGGAATTATTTCATTACCTTGTGTCTGAAACTGAGACCAGAACTGTGGGGGACTTGAGGTACTGTGACAGTGCAGGGCTCTGCTGCCCTGCAGGTTCTGCCAGGCTCTGAGCATGACAAGCTATTGCACTGAGAATAACCCACCCTACACTGCAGGAGTGGGAGTATCCTCTGAGACTGCAGGCTCCCTTGGCACTAACATCTAAATTGTTTTCTTGCCTGCATAGCTTTAAATGGAAGTTTGAATAGAAGAAAGAGGCATGCTGCTATTGATATTACACTTGATCTGTGGATAGATCCTGCTCAATCACCAGCAACTATAACTCTGCTTCTTGGCTAGTGAGAAGTCAGAAATGGCTCTGCTTTCATTTCCCACCCTCAAATGCATGAGCAGCCCAGATTCATGTTTCCCCCTCTGGCTCCTTCACTGCTACATCAAAGCCTTTTCCTGAGCTGTCTGCACACAATGATGTGAGTGCCCTTCACACACCCTTCCACAGCCTGGGTGACTGAGCTGGGAGCTGCACCACAGTTACCACGATAGGGGAGGGAAATTGGGGCCACAGTATTGTGCCCAGGTTACAAAACATTAATGTGCCATATGGAAGAGGTAGAAGGTACTTTTCCAAAAAGGAGAGGTTCAGTTCAATCAAAAAATTATCTTTTCAAGGTCCTTTGGTCTGGTTTGGAGACTCAAACAAATAAGTGTACGCATAACAGAAGTCCTTGACATTTAACAGCACAGGGAAATTAAGCTAATCAGATATGGTGTATGAAGACAGCAGGAGGCAAGTGCTCTTTTGTAGTTGGTTTCTTTCCAAGCAAACTGTCTTAGTCATCTTCTGCTAAGCAAACACAGGGTGGAATAGGTGTTTGTCCTAAGAAGGGTACAGCTAGATGTAATCGGTAACAGAATCCAACCTTCCACAGAAAGGAAGGTGATGTGAGGAGTCAGACCTGTTCAGGTACTCTAATGTTACACTGCTCCTGCTACATTACAGCCAGTTTCACTGCTACTAGTGATTCATCACAGTCAGCAGCAGCCTCCCACCCTCAGAGTAGGAAGAGGGTGGGCTGTCTGCAGCACGCTGGCAGCAGAGTACCTGTGTTTGTGCAAGGCCAAGGGACACACAGGGTGTGAGCTGTCAGACAAGAAGTCAAGTTGGAGTATGTTCAAGGAAAGTCCATGTGGTTAGGAACCCAAGAGGCAGCTCTACTTCCCAAGCTCATAAAGCTGGGCTCACAAATTGAGGGGAGGGGGAGGTTCTCTGCATGAGGCTGTGCAGTTGCTTCACCTTGGGACGAGAGAAAAGCTTCAGTTAAGTCATTCTGCTTTCCTTTGTCATCCCACCAGTCCGATGGACTTGTCTCTTCTCTGGTAGCGCTGGGAAGAAGGGAGGTTGGGCCACTGACAAATAGTTCTTGCTCAGATTTGAGGCAGCGTTGCAGAGGGCAAGAACAAGTCACCTTTGTACAGAATAGCTTTGGGCCTGACTTTCTTTTTGTTAAGGTTCCTTGTCTCTGTTGGGCCTCAGCGGAGGCGGTAGCGCCGAGAACCAGCCCCTTTGTGCACTGGCTGGAATCCTTTCTCCAGAGTTGTTTTTGAGGTTGTTTTTAAATTGCACTGCAGGAGACTCCTCGAGCCTGGGTAGAGCCACAGTCGTTTTGGTGACGGGCTGTTTGCCCATTGCTGGTAAAGGGCATTCCCGCTGCGGCAGCTCCCAGCTGGGCGCGTGGCCCGGGGCTCTGCGCGAGGCCTCCAGATGAGGGCTTAGGTCAGAGAAAGGGGTCTGGGGGACTTGTCCTCGCTTTGGCCCCCTGTGCCCTTCACCCAGGGGACTTCCCTAGGCTGCCCTTGTCTCTGCACCACTGCGTGTAAATCCACTGACCAAATGTGAAGCGTTGGTGAGTTCTTTGTCACCCCTTGGGGATAAAGAAAGGGTTTGAACACATCCTCTCTTCTTGGGTTGTTCAAAGGGTTTTGAATAAGGTGCACAGGATCACTTTTAGCTTAAGCTAGCAATAGGAACTGCCTGATGGCTGGAATAACTGGTTTAAGTGAACACAGCTATGGTCTGCCTGTTTTGAATTTGATGTTGAAGAAATGACCTACTTTCTGCAGGGAGAGCTGTCATTTTAAAACAGACGTTAAATCGTTCCTTGGTAACTGTGTAGAGTTTGAAGTACCTTTAATAGTCCCATTTTGTCCTCAGCTGCTGAACTTTGTAGCTGCCTTTGTGTGTCTCAAGGTCAGGCTGGTCACCGCTGATAATTTTGTATCGCTCAGATATTTTCTGATGATGTAGAAGCAAATCACTTACAGGGAACAGAAAGGGGGAATGACCTGAAAACTGCTCATCCAGGCACTTCTGGCAAGTACCATCTAGGAGATGTACATTCAGTCCCTGTGTCCTCAGCCTTTTAGTTCCTGCCTCCTCACTGGAGGCCATGGAGAGAACACACAGAGCCCCAACGTCTCTGCCTCAGAGGAACAGAAGAGGTAACTTCCTTCATCTGACAGTTTTGCTTTTGTTCCCTGAATGTGCACAATGTCCAACAGGGAAAGGGGGAGAAAAAGAAGAAGACAGAATAAAAATAAAGTCACTGAGGTTCATAGATTTAAATAATTACATTTCAAAACAAATAAACCCAGATACTTTCCCATGCAGACTGTTGAAGTCTTTCCCATTTTGGTCTGCTGATTCCATTGCTTTAACTATTTCCAGGTTTGCTAGTATCCATGTACCACCATCCTTTTCTTTATTGCTGTTGGAAAGTATCACAAACATGATTCTTTCAGGAAACAAGAGGGTTATGTCCATGGAGTGATGCTTCAGAACACATTTCATGTTGATTTTTAACAGAACCGTTTCGGCATATGTGTTAATCCTGAGGGTTAGAATCTGGGACTGGAAGATGAAGCTAAAGAAAGCTCATGTGAAGAATATTTGATCATTAGCATTCTTTACAAACATACACACCCTTGTAGTTTTGGGGTTGTCTTCCACAGTAATGAGTTGGGCTCTTTCTTTGACAACGGTTCCAACTGGCATGAATGCCTAATGACAGAGTGGATGAAGGACAAGGCTTTTCCCCTTCTCCTTTGATTGATGCCCTAACATATAAGTTTCTTTTGACTTCATCTCCGTTTGCATCAGAAAGCCATGATTACAAGGCAAAGATACCTGAAAAATCAGTGTTCCCTGACAGAAGTCAAAGTGCTTCCTGTTGTGGACTTTAGTGATCAGCAGCCTCCAAGCCAGCACTGCTGTGCTGATTCTGTCAGCCACAGGCAGCCTTGAGGGCAAGGGTGAAAAAATAATCCCTTTATACTCTGATTTCCTAGGATATTGTCTTTTTCAAGTGCTCATCTTAGAAAACAAACATACTGGAACAGCAAGGCATAGAGAGTATTTGTATCTCTGTAGCTGTTCCAGGTAAACCCTATGAGGAGTGTTGACCTCAGCTTAACTACGTCATTCGGTATTTGTTGGGCCATTACACGAGATAGCTGGCTACCTAGAATCCACCAGTGTCCACATTGTTCCCTCTGCTGTTTTGTCAATAACTGCAGAGAAAGTGTTGAGAGCTTTCCATTTCTGCTCCAGTAAGAATTAGTAATGCTATGCTTAGGGATCACTATAGATGTACAGCATTTGCTGTAAGCCTTTGGAGTTTTAATTCCAACTAATAGACTGAAGAGAGATACTGCTGCTGGGGGAATGGGAGGAGTTAATTAAGAAACAGCTTCTTTGACAATTACCTATTTCCCTTAGTGTTCAAGTGTTAGGAGAGAATGCTTCTTTTGGCTCACAGGAAAAGGATGGTCCCTGCTTTAAGAAGCTCTTTAGCAGGAGTATCGCTCTTCCATCATTTTCAAGACCTGCCTGGACACGTTCCTGTTAACCTGATCTAGATTAACTTGCTTTAGCAGTAAAGGTGGACTAGAGGATCTTTAGAGATCCCTTCCAACCCCTGCCATTCTGTAATTCCTCCTAGAAAAGCTGAGAAAAAGGAGGTGATTATTAGAATAATAACAAGCCAAAAGGAAAATACAAAATAAACTTCAAAATTAACATACAAAATCCTGCTTGTTGCCTCCTGCAGATGGGCTAAGAAGCTCAAGCCAGATAATAGCTGTAGTTTTGTTGTTTATTAGTCAAGTAGGACTGGCTTGATAATGTGAGGCAGGACTTACCTGATTCTGTTATAGAACGGACTGTCTCCTTCTGAACTCACCTGTCTTCTCATCCAAGACTGAGTGGAGCATTTCTCCTTCCAGTAGTTTTGATGGACCTTCCCTTCAAAACCATGATTTATATGAGAAAGTAATGCCAGAATGATGTGCAATGCTTATTTGCTGTCAAAATCTGCTAATACACTTCTGAATTAGGAAACAACAGAAGCCAGCATGTGACACTTTCACTCCCTACACAAGTCCATGTCACACTGTGACTTGACACTAATGGGAGTTATTTTGTGTTCACCTGCCCCCCTGACTTGCGTTGTTTTGTGTGGTGAAAGCTTGTCTTTTCAGGTAAGACAAGCTGTGTTTTACAGCCAGGCAGGACAGAGCTCAGGGGTGTGAAGAACAATGGCCTTCAGGCACCTTCTTCACTCAGCACATCCAAACAGGGGGGACCCGCAGTGAAGGAGTGCACAGATCTGGTCTCCTCCCTGCCTGATGTGTTTTGGTTGAGGTGAGATTGAGCCAAGGAGAAGGTTATGTATGGCCTGGGGTGCACAAGTAGGTCAGGAGGGAAGTGAAGTGGATGAGGAGAGGGGCTGAGTTGAGGAGTGGCACATCAGTCTGGTTTGTTTCATCCAAGTCATCTACATTGAAAGTGGAAAGTGCAGCTATTTGCAACAGAATTGATGACTTCTGCAGCAAAGTGCTTCCCCACCACCTCACCTTTCTCGTAGTTAGTTTTCAGTATCCCGAGGCACTGAGGTTGTTACAACACTTGCATGCTCTTGCTTGGAGCTGCTGTTTGTGAATACCCCGAGTCAGCAGCCTGGCAGGTCACACTAACCCCGCTCCTCACTCCTGAGGGTTTGCACAGCAAGAAAAGGTTTTGCATGCATAGGGAAGCCTCCCAACTCCTATATTCTTGGAAAGAGTAGAGTAATTTGGAGTCCCTGTGTTGGGGCTGTTCAGCCCAGTGCCATTCCACCTCATTGCAGCAGGCTCACGGTGCTGTTTTGTACATGGTCCTTCCAAAACGTTGCCCAATGCCTCTCAGCCAAGATGACTTTCACAGCACAGGACTGGAGAGGAGGGAATTAGAGGGATGAATTGCAGAGTCTTAAAACAATGCAAGAAGTGTTCCAAAAGCAAAGGCAAAGAGAGAGGTATTTTCAAAGAGATTTCCAACATCTTCCCTGGAAATAATATTAGGTCACGTTTTGGGCTTTTTCAACTTTACATTTTAATCACAGCCACACCTTTGCTTACTACTTAACACTATCAGACAGGTGCAAACACATAGCATGTGCACGGTGCAGCATTTTCTTCACCATATTTACGGGCTCGGAGGTGGTGGTTTGAACTCTGCCTCTGCAGCATTTGGCAATGGCTGCGATGACACTTGCATGATGGGAAGAGTCGTTGCCAAGTTGGGTAACTACTGAACAAGTATAAACACAGCACTGCCTTCTGTAAACTAGATTTCAAACCATATTGCAGTTCTAGGGAAGAGATAGTCCTGACATTAAAGGCTCCGCAGTCTCTCTGATCAGCTATTAAATCTCTCTGCCAGTTTGCACTGAGAGAGCCTATAAAGAACAAGCAGCAAGGGACAGTTGGATGGGATGGGTATCCCTGGAGCTTAGCACTGGGTCTTGCTGCCTCTTTTCACAAGTATAACACCGAGCTGTTGTTTTTAAGAGTTGTCGTCACTGAAAGCTCTGCCCTAGCCAATGTGAAACGAGTTTGCTGAGCTCAATCCAGGTTTGTCTGCTCAGTTTTCCATGGACTGACATTTACATCCCAAAGTGACATTGCAAACGTTCTGGCTGGCGTAGCTGTAGGTGAGTTCAAGTGAAGCCAGAACTGTACAATACACAATCAGCTTTCCTTTTGCTTTTAAAAATATAAATGTCCAGGCTAGGGTTTCTGCATGCTGGTGGGGCAGTGTGTGAAGGTTTTCCTTGTGTTAAGCAAGCTGCACCTCAGAGTTACAGGTCCCTTTAATGACAAATTCAGAATTACACCAAGGCTAAAATCCTTCTCTGTAAAACTAGGAACGTCAAGTGGACCAAATTCAACCCTGAAGTGAATGAATTCCCACCACACTCAATGAGTAATGAACCTGGATTTAGCCCTTGTTGGCTGATTAGTTTCATAGGCAGGGCTGTTTCAGTAGGAGCAGCACTTCTACAGCTGCAAGTGGAAAAGTTGCAGAGTATCTTCTAGATCAAGGCAATCACATGATGGAGTTACACAGACTGCCAGGCTGGAGGCCAAGAAGTTGAGTCCTGGCTGGGCTCTGCCACTGCTTTTCTGGTTGACCAGCTCTTCCTCTGTCCTTCCATCTGGTGTATTTATATCATAAAGTTTTGAGAAACACCAAGCCTCTGATTGTAAGTTTGGACAATCTAATGCTGCAGTAGCCAGTATTATTTCCAGTCTTTGTTGCCACTGAAGTTGCATTGGGGTACCTTAGAGCAAATGCCTTTCCTGCTGAGACAGAGCACTCTTATAAAATAGCTATTGTTTTAAAAACCTGACGTTGTATTCACTTTTGTAACTCAAGCCTGAGCTGCTACATTGCATTGAAGAAGTAATTCAGGAGAAATCCCTTCCAAGTAAGGTCTGAGGGGAAAAAAAACCAAAAGGGTGAAAGTAATTTCTGTGCCCAAAAGGAAGCCCTTTTCTGCATCTCTAGGTTGACATGTGTCATGGTTTAACCCCAGCCAGCAACCAAGCACCACACAGCAGTTCTGACGGGATGCTTTGCTCTGCTGGGACAGGTTGCTTTCTCTGGATTCTGGTCTTTTCTGTACTTAAATTATTCAAATGATGATTTTGCAAGACCCAGCTCTGTGTGGAGCTGACCTGAAGGCCATATAGCCCAACAACCTGGCTGTGAGTACTACCATGATGGGTTAAAAGGAAATTGTAAGGACTAAGCCACCAATGCTTGGCAGTACAATTTCTGCTTTCGTCGAGTCTCATCTTTAATGAATATTAGCTCAAGTTCTGAAGCTATCTCTCCCCTTTCCCAATCCAAAAAGCCCTCTAAATTATCAGGTTAAGATTTTTATGTTATTGTGTAAAACCCAAATTGGATTTTACTTACTTTTCATAGTTGCCTTTTGAAGTTTAATGCCCAGGCTGATAATGAAGCATTAAGATGATTTTTCTTCTGTCTGGGCTCCATTTTGCCTACCAGTAGCTTATTCCTCTGAACAAGTCAATCTTTTGTCAAGTAAGAAAAATCCTACCTCTTGCTATAATTTGGAAGAGTATGTTTGTGCACACTTAGCAGTCTACATGATGTGAATACCGAGAGTCTCGTCTCATTTTAATCCTAGGTCCACTTTGTCACTTCTCTTTAAACTTGCTTTTGGATGCACAGCAGAGGTGATGATGGATGTCTGATGTTGCAGCACTGTGCCTGCTCCTAGGGCTATTTGCTTACTTGTTTGTATGGTGTGTAGCAGAAGCCACACAATCGTGTTTCTCAGGGAAGTGTAAGTGGAAGATGGCAAAAGGGCTCACGTGAGGCAGCACTAGGCTCCAGATAAAACCATGCCTCCGCGCATTCCTGCTCCCTGACACTCTGGCAGCCGTGATTATAAAGAAAAATAAATAGGCAGGGCTGGGTGTGGGCAGAAAATAGACATGTTTCAAGAAATGAGCCTGAGTCTGAACGTGTTATCAATGCACTTAGCAACTGCATAGCCCTCGTTTTGCTATCGTGCTGTTAGGCAACACTGGCAGGATGAGTTCCCTCGTACTCCCTCTTAAAAATCCAGTGCTATGTAGCTGTGAGCAGAAAAAAGCAGAAGAATGCACATTTCTGCCCAAGGACAGGGCATGGCTCTTTAAAGGATATCTCATTTTTACCTTTGGCTGGTTTGTTTCATAAGGAACTGCCTGATCTGCTGGTTTTCTCTTTCATTTTCTCCTGTGAAGGGTAGATGGGGTTCACTGGAGACAAGACACAGGTGTTGTGATGATGCTGATAGGAACTGAGTTGGAAGATGTTATTTGGCATCTAAAGTTGCCCTGACATAACTTTACTGGATATTGCTTTACCCCCTGCTCCTGACCTTTGCTGTGCCGATGGGGAAAGGGTTAGTGCATCTCTGTGAGGACTATAAGTGTTTCTGTAGTCATGAAGAAGAGACAGGAAAGGACTATGATATCTGGCTTTTAACATATTTGAACACAAGAATGTGATTCAGCAGAGCAGATAAGCCATACATACAGTGACCAGTTAATTTTGATTTCAATTTTCTAGTTTTGTAGGTGTCAGGTAAGACTGACATTGGAATTTGGACTGGAAATGCCATGTAATAGGTCAGTTGCTTGAAACACCTGACCATGTCTATCATAAGAGAATTAAATACTCTCTGCTGATTCATTTCTTGCCAGTTGGTCTGGCTTGGGCTAAGGGAAGTTATGTACTTGAGAGTAGCTAGGGAAAAGAAGAAGACTTCAGTAAGTTTGAGAGGATAGGAGCACATGCGCATAAACAGGTTCTTTTCCCTTTGTACTTGTTGCAGTTTCAGAAGGCTTATTAGGACAGAAAATGATGCCACATGTGCCTGACAAACTGCAGGGTATTTCTGCCACTGCAGTGAGCCATGGTAGCATGGGACTGGGATTTCTATTCCCCAGCCTATCAGTTTGCTTGTTGGACCTCTCAGACAGGGCTCCATGTCCAGGTGTCCTATCTGCAGCCAGAAACTTCAAAGCAAGAGAAAATCCAACCAAATTGTCTGGCATTGGCTCAGCAAACTGTACAGGTGTGGCAGGGAGAGGCACTGCTGCTGTATTTCACTACAGCTCAGTCTGCATTTTCACCAGTGCTCTTGTTTCCAGCAATGTGGACCTCAACTGTAAAAATCAGTTGAGTCTACCTGGAGCTTTGGCCCAGGAGTTCTCAGAACTGGAACCTTGTTTGCTCTAACGAAATGTGCTGAAGAGGCAGGAGTGGGAGTCATTAAGATAACAGCCGAGGCAGTAAACCCACGTGTGACTGCAGTTATGTCTTGGCGTGACTCACGCCAGGCGTTTCTGCCTTCAACCTGTGGAAAGTGAGCCACGGGGTTTCATACATGTAGCTAGGGGAAGAGTTTAGCCTAGCTATGGAAACTAAGAAACTACTTACTAATGTGTCAGAAATGCTGCATATCAGTGTTTTCTAGGGTTTTCAAAGACCCCTTTTAAAGACGAACACAGCTTTTCCTTCCTTTTGTTTTCATTTTTCCACGTGGCTGTGTTTCATTTCTACCCTGTCTAGCTCATTTCCCCTAAACCCAAGAGGGTTTACAGTTTAGATTGGTTTTGTTTAACAACTTTAACTTATTAACAAATTATTTACTATTAACAAACGATTCCATTGCCAACGCTTCCTGGTTGGCATGCAATGGAACTCTACCCATGGGCTCGGGTGGATGAGGTTGTGGAAACAGTTTTGCTAGTGAATGCCAGCCCCATGGCTGGGGTAGGAAGGACAGCACGTGCTTTAGGAACACTTGAAAGCAGAGTTTTGAACTCTGCCAGTGGATTCAGAAAGGGAGAATGACAGAGAGGAACTAGTTGAGCTGCTGGGTTTTTTTCTGAGTGTATTTCCAGTGGTTAAGGGCATGCTAGGACAGGATAGGGTGAGCAGCTCTCCAGGGAAGTGAATGCAAAGGGACCATAGTGGAGTCAGGTGCCAGCAGTGGGGCTGCCTCAAGGTATTCCCTGCATCTCCCCAAGGCAGGACAGATGGAGTGGCCTCTGTCTCCCTCTGACACCATAGGGCAGACCCAGCTGGTTTGCCCACTGCTGTGCCTGGCGTGTGAGGTGTGAGAAGAGGAAAGGGCAACGAGCCAGGCCACAAACATGGGCAGACTGAGGCCCAGTGGCAGCAGAACATGAGGAAAAGCTGAGGCTGTGGTCTCCTATCCAAAGCATGGTGTGCCTTTTAGAGACACATTTTTCAACACTTAACCATGAGCAGGATTTTTCTTTGCTGTAAACAAGTTGCCAAAGTTGCAGTTACGTTCCATCTCCTTTCCCCTAGATTGTAATGGTTTTGTATGGCACAGAGATGTGATACAAAAATCTTTCCTGAGCTTTTCTACATGATTGAAGAATGTTCCTTCAGCCATTAGCCTGGGACGTGGGATGTGCTGTTGCTTATCTGTGTGGTAGAAACCAGGCTGGCACTGATGATGACTTTGGTGTTAACTCTCCCAGTATCTGAGCAGCTTTTCTTTTGGTTAAAGGGTTTGTGTCTTGGTGGGAAAACAAGTCACGAGTTTCCTCAGTCGTCTTAGGGAGGAGTTTTGTGAGTAGGACATGAATTCATCCATTCAGGTTTTACCAAAGACTTGCACATTGACTGGCTTTAAAATGTATTTAAAACGTTTATTTAAAATCCATGTCAAATGATTTTTAACAAACTGTGTCAAGATAGAAGAAACTGACTTTCTGGAGTAACTGTATTGTTTATTCTTTGTATTGCAGTAGCACCTAGAGAACCCTATTGTGCTAGACGCAGAACAAACATGTAACAGACATGGTCCCTGCCCACGTGAGCTTACAGCCTTCAGCTTAGCTTCGTCCTCCTGGGGATTAACCAGGCATTCATTCTCCTTACATGCTTCTGTCATTTTAGCTGGGGCTCTCCTGGGGCAACGAGGTCAAACCTTGCAAGCTTGATTTCCTCATTACCCCCAACAGAGAAAAGATCAAGTAGGAGGCAAGTTGCAGAGTGCTGAGCAGCTTGTCCTGTCCCGCTGTACGTTTCCCAAACCGAGCTTTTACACGCTGCAGATACCAAGCCTGTGGCCAAGCCATATGGGCTTCCTGAGATCACTGCTGCTCCTTGAAGAGCTGTGGTTTCCTTGCTCCCAGTGTCCTCAGGCAGATAGAGGTGTTTGGATAAAAGGAAGCCTTTTCAGTGGTTTGGTTTCTATTATATAAAAAAGAAAAAGAAGCTTTTTGTTTTGCCTTCTAAGTTCTCATTCAGTACCCCCCCAGAGATGCCCAGATGGGGCAGGGGGAAGGCTATAACAAAAAGCAAACCTGACATCACACATGCACATTGTCAATCACCAAAGTATCAAAAACAAAGCTTGCAAGAGCACAAACTTGTATAAATGTGGAGGGGAAAAATAAAGGACATTGACTAAGCACATCAGGCCATCTCATCCCTTTGGGCAGCTTTAAGATAGGGTGCAAGAAAGTCTGCCCTTGTTTTGAGCTTGTCTCCTGGGTCACCATCCCATCTTTTCCCACCTTCTCTCTTAACCCTCAGGTGTAGCTGGGATTTGTCTCTTTTAATTTGTAGAGCCTTGGAGACACAGTCCCAGGGAGAGACGTACGAGGAATCTTTAGCATTGATTCATGCTTGATCAAATTATGGGGTCTTAGGGGCAAAAGAAGCCAAAATATAATTTCTCTAGACCCATCTGTTCCCCTCTCTACTCTCACTCAGTGGCATGGACTGGCTCCTACAGGGTGAGAAGGCGATGAGATCATGCAAACAAACAGAAGTGCCCACTTTTCTGTCTATGCTTTGTTCTGAGCAGATCCCATCTGCTGTTTGTCCCTCCTAACCACGAAAAAAAGCAAGGGAGAGCCATTGTGCTTATCTGCAGGGCTGTAAAGGGATGGGGTGATGGAAGGAAACCCAGAGTAAAAAGATCTTATTACAGATAACAAACATGCAAGTTGGAGAAAGGGAGAGGAGAGGGCTGGACCTTGGCAAAGAGAAAAGTTGGCTTGTGGTTTCCAGTGTGTGCTGGAGCCTAGCTCTGACCGAAGCCATGTGGCTTGGGAATAATGCTGGCAAAAGCAGAGCAACTGGCAGTTTGGCATTGTGTTAGCCCAGAGGAAGGACAGCTCTTTGTACTGAGGTGCTTCCAAATTGTTAGCCCTCCAAATAAATAAATAAATATCCTGAAGCCACGTATGTCTTTGGTGCAGCTCAGCAGAGCTGTCTCTGAACCCCTGCTCGAGGAGAGTCTGTTCTTGCTCCGTGTCTTGCAGGGCAAGGGCAACGTCAGGGAACAGCTCTTTTCAAAATGCAAGCCAAATTGCAGAGTGCTCTGCAACCAAACCTCTGCCTGTGAATAAGAAGGTTGGGTTTCTGACTGCTTGTTTCTAAATGTTTTGTCACAAACTTCCTTTGAAGATGGAGAAGGTGGGTGGAAAAAAAAAACCAGAGGAGGGGGGATGAGTGCTCCCTGGCTCAAGCTCAATATCCAAAATCTCTGCTTAGAGCTTTTCAAGGAAGAAGGGCTTCCTTGAAGACGTCTCCTGTCCATGACCTATGATGCAGAATGCAGCTGAGGGACGCACAAGCTGCTGCCAATGTGCTTTGAGCTTATGATACCCAGCCCCCTGGAGCTAAGGAAGAAAGAAAAAGGATATTCTCTGCTTCTGTAGAGGTGGGTCTAGATACAGTCATCTGAGCCCCACTTCCTCCAGCAGTCTGAGGGAGCTTGGATGTGGACTCCTGTGACCTGTTACAGGGACAGGCTCAAACAGGTACAATTTGGATGTGAATCCAAATCCAAATTCCCACAGATTTTTGGCTGCCAGTTGGCTGGGAATCTTGATCTCTAATTCCACAACAGAAAAAGAAACAACAACAACAACAAAAAGTAAAAGGTGCTTTTAAAATATCCCGAGGAGAGAAACTGCCATGGAAATAAATAGCAAAACTAACAATGTCAACATTTCTGGTGTCACAGCAACTCTGAGATTCAAGTAGTGTGCACATGCCTACAGCACATTCTCACAGCCACTGTCAGCGAGGCCTGAGGTTCAGAGCTCAGGTTGTGTCCCATCGTTCACCGAAACCACCAACTCCTCCCTGGCGCTGGAATGGATTCAGAGGGAAGGGGAGAGAGGGAAGATGGATGCAGTCTCTGCTTGAGAATCAGGGCTTTTACTGTGCCCACCCGAGGCCGCGTTTCAGCGGGACAAAGACACCAAGTTCTCTTCCTTCCGTCCCTGTCTGTCATGCCTGAGAGAGAAGGGCCTCGCTTCAGAGCTGGAAAGGGTATTGCTTCAAATAGTCCGTCATCCGGCGCGGCAGAGGCAGCTGCTCCACGTCGGCTGCCGCCTTGTTGATGCGCAGCCGGCACAGGTGCTGCAGGCTGGGGATGTTGTCCTTGCGGCCCAGCGGCCGGATGAGCTTCAAGTGCACTGCAGCTGCCGCCATCTCTTTCTGCACGGGAGGTAGAGGAGCCGGGGGCGGGTAAGGAGCCTCGCCCTTGCTTTCCATAGTGCAGGACGTGACGTAATGCTGGATGAGGCTGACCACGTCTGGGAAGGCCAGGATGCGAGGTTTGGACAGGTAGTTGGAGTCCAGCCGGAACTTGCTGTCAGTGTATTCGATGCGCACGTTGGTGGGGCCTCGATTGGTCTTGACCGAGAGTGTGAACAGGTAGCTGGGGTGGGTGCTGTCCCGTACCAGGAAGGTGCCCTCAGGCATCTTTTGGAGATGCTGCTTGGCCTCGCTGGCAGTGATAGATCCCCAGTACCAACCTGGAAAAGCAGGCCAGAAAGAGCTTGTTAGGGAAAGAATGAAGCAAAGGACTGGAGGTTTATTTAGGGAAGCCTTAAAGCCTACCGTGTTCAGGGCCTGGGAAGCAACCAGGCTCAGACTTGGTAAGGCCTTCAGAAATTAGGACTGTGTCAAGTTCTAAGGGTTTCCTACCTATGCTTGTCATTGTTGTGCTGGGGCTTGGGATGAGGATGATTACTCTGCCAGCTACTGCAGCTTACAGAGGGGCCTTTTTGCAATTCTTTCTCTTGATTCAGTGATAAAAGATGAAGCTTTTGCTTATGCTAGCAATAAATTACTTCATAAAACGAGCTTGTAGAAGCTGAAAATACACTTGCTGCGTCCATCCACATGACTCAGCTGTGTCTGTGACAGAGACAGGTTCCTATCTGAAGTGGGATCAGGAGACTCTTCCTGGAGCTCAGATTGCAGAGTTGGCTCCTGGCTCCCTGTAGCCTTCTGACCCCATGACTTTCTTGAGCCTTACCAGATTCTCGCAGATAGGAGAAGGTTTTTGCAATGCAGAGAAGGTCTTCTTCAGGGTCTCGTGTCTGAGGTGGGTTGCTCTCTGGAGCTGGTGCTGTAAAGGCAGGCGTGGACTCCTCCTGGAAGGCCATAACTGGGAGAGGCTGCATGATGGGCTCCGGCAGCTCCACCGCAATGCCCCTGAGCGACAGCCTCCTGATCTTTTCCTCCGCCAGCAAAGGATGAGGTCTGAAATGAAGAGCATACTCTGATATTTTTCTTTGCCTTGAAATAGTTTCAGTATCTGCTCCGTGCATGCTACACTGTACTAAAACATGTTGTACTTTGTACACAGATCCTCAATATGATGATGTTCCAGACAGAGAGGGAATAACACAGCTGAAGATGAGCCCTTAGAAACAGAGAGAGAGAGCTGGGCTCTTTTGCCTTGTAAAAAGTGGCCTGTCTTGCAATTTAGGTTGATTTGAAACCTGATATTTTTAGATGTTGCCTTTTAATATGTCGTTTCAGAGGCAATACGGTTCATAGCAGCATTACAGCTTCATTTACGTCATTACGATGTTGGAGAATTTCTTTTTCTGGCAGTGAGTTTCTTAGTCATTTACTGTAATATAATTAGAAGCAGAATTGGGACTAGCTTGGGTTTTGTCCTACCCACTTTCTGCTCAAGGTTGACCTGTTCCTAAATGTGTCTATCAGAATTCACAGTGATCTTGTAGCAGAGTAACAGGGATTCTTGCTTTAACCAAGCCCATGCACTACACAAGCACTAGTGTGCAACAGTACATCAGAGATTTCAGTGGGACTGTAAACCCTGCAGGATTACAGCAGTAGGAGGCTCTGCCATAACTAGGCTCCATAAGAATTAACCCCTCTCTGGCCTATAGAGCATGCCAGGGTAACCATTCAGCATCTAAGTGCAGCATCATGAACCCTGGAGCTCTCATGGGGCTCAGGTGCCCCTTCTCTGCAGCATGGAGATTCCCAAAGGAAAGCAGAGCTCCAGTGGGAGGATGGATGTTGGGGGCCAGGGAAGCCTTCGTTCCCAGGCAAGCTCCTGCACAGAACCACTAGTTTCTGTCTTTTTCTTCTAGGCTCTTTGCCTTTGTGTGCTTTGTACAGCTGCCTGTCTGGTTTTACATCCCTCACATGCACTTGCTTGAGATGTTCCTGCAGCCACTTAACACAAAAGGTGGCTGAGTTTCCAGAGGAATACTGCACAGACCTCTGCATGAGACCGACACAGCACCATGAGAGCAGCAGCAGCCACTTCTTCCCACAGCACTGGAGAGAGAAGTGGAAGGTGACTCTGAAGTCATAAGCACTTCCTTTCCCATCTTCTTCTCTGTGCTTCATGTGAGCAGTGACACTTCAGGTACACACACACGTGTTGTAAGCTGATCTGCAGCATGATGAGAGCTGCCCTCCACCTTCTCCAACTGCCAAGTCTCAAGTAATGGGATGGGGAGCAGGAAGAAGGGATTTGGGGGTAAAGTAGATTAGAGATAATCTGAAAACGACATCACAATGATTTTGGAGTGAGAGCCACGATCAGTTCCATGACTCTGCATTTCTACTAGAACCATGTAGGTTTGGCGCAGGTTTTTGTGAAGCCACTGGTAAATTGAATCTATGGACAGAGGCTTTTTGCCCACACAACACATGGCAAAACCCCACTGTTTTGTTGGTATTTAGAAAGGAACATTCTTCCTTTTCCCAAGTGCCAAATCACATCTCAGAAGCAGGAGATCCACTCAGAATTCATGCCATTTGATCCTCACTTCTTACTTTCTGTTACTGGGTAAGAAGCTAAACCTGGCTGGCCCTTATCTTCACCAAGCACCTTTGACCACAGGCACTGCGTTTTCAGTGGCTTTCACAGAACAGCAGATCTCAGTGTGTATAGATATAATGCATATACCTAGAGATCACTGCTGGGAAACCTCTGAGTTCTCTTTTAAGTCCCACTTGAGCTACATTTGCAGGTGTTGAGGGCTGCATTTTTTAATATATTTGGATGCCTCCCTCTTAACACCTTGGTCTTCACAACTATCTAGCTGCATTCCCCCTCCTTTCTAGTGAGGACACCCTTCCCTGCACTGACCCTAATATAACAGTTCATGCTGTGCAAGGAAGGTGTTAGAGGGGACTGGTGGCAGAGCATTCTCTCTCAGGTGTGTTCTTATCCCCACTGTTCACTGAGCTGAAAATGACTGTGACCAACGTTAAGTAAAATCAGTCCTGGGCCACTTACTGCCCACCTGCTCCCTGGAACTTGAGTACTGCAGTCCAAATTCCAAACCTCTCTGAACTTATTTTCTCCTGGAAAATGTTTCTGGACTACCTTTTGGTAAATGTTTTCCACAAAGAAAACTCTTCTTGTTCCTAGCATGGAATTACTTACTTTATCTATCTATATATATATATATATATATATACACACACCTACTTTGGAGAGGAAATTGGGAATTGGCTAAGAGACTGGGAAGGAAAGGAGAGAGCAACACTACCAGGGGAAAAGCACTCCTGATTCATTGTGGAAAGCTGTTTATTTCAAGGGCTGCACCAGTTCACATTTCATCCTCTAAAAGGCACATCAATGGTGTAAATTCATCAGCAGGTTTATTTTATAGAGCCACTGTAGGTCTCTGAAGATGAACCCACATGCTTGGGATGAGGTTCCCCACTGTGCTTGCTCTCTGCTGCCTTACACTTTCTGTCACCTGAAGCTGAGGAGCCCAGACCTAGTGCAGTCACTGTGGAGATTCTTCCACTACAGCCAGAAGGGCCATGCTTATACTCTTCCCGTTTTCCTTCTATTTACCTGCCTTACACCCTTCTCTCCCCCTACAGAAAGTCCTAGCGCAGCTGTTGTCTCAAAGGAGCATGGTGGAACAGTAGAGGGGGATTAGAAAACCTCACAGATAGGGAGGTGGTGGAGTCCTCAACAACTTGTACGTAAGTTGAAGGAAAAAAAAGAACTGCTGCTGTGACCAAACAGCAGCTCCAACCACAGGAAAGAGAGAGCAGAGGGATCGGTGAGTAATGGCCACTACAGTTGTCAGTGCAAGTACAGTTGCAAGAGGGATAAGAAGAGTTTGCTGGAATAAAGACACGTTGAAAAAGGTCTGCTGACATGAAAAAGTCAGCCCTTTAATGGGGCAAAGTAAGCATTTGAAAATAATCAGTGCTTGCAAGAAAGAGACATACGGAAGATCAGGACTGAACAAAGTGAAGTGTTAGTGTAACAGCTGCAATGAGGAAGAACCCAAATATACACAATTTGGCAGGTCTAGCTGGTAGTTTGTGTGGAATCTCAAGAGAAACAGCAAATGAACTTCGCTGTGCTTTGGCAATTAGTGTTTCAAAAAGCCTTGAAAAGCCAAGAAACTTCAAGAGAATCAGCTACCTCTGGTATCATGTAGTGTTAGCTCTGCAGTTACTTTGCTGATAAGCTGAACTTTGTAACATAATGCAAATAGTACAAGAAAAAGTGCATTGAGCTGCTCTCCCTTCCTTCAGCCATATCCCAAGGCTCTCATGGCAGCTTGGTCTGGATAGGAGAAAATCTATGGAGCCCATGATATATGAAATCCTAGAGGATAATGAAAACTGAGTGACTAGTGGTCATCAAAAAAGATATTAGAGACAACCACATATATATTTGGCTACATAACAGGTTCTTAGTGGGTGAAGGGAAGAAGTAGCTCTGGTATGTTGACCCTGGAGAAAAGCTTCAGATAAGAGTTTCACAAAGCCCCAGCTGAACAATTATTTCCCTTTGCTGTGGCTATAGGAACTGCAGCAGTAGGCTGAAAAGGAGAGTGAAAAACAACCCACTTGAGCCATAGGAAAGTATTGGTAAGCGTGAGCTGTGCTTGTCTGTGGAACAGATTTTGGGGGGAAATGGCAGAAAAGTCCCAGTGCTTTAGTCATTTAAAGCAGACAAGACAAACACCTCCGAGGAAAATCCCCTGAGTGCAGGAGGGATGGATGATACTGACATTACTGCTCAGGCTGAAACAAATGCTGACACTTTCCAAATGTGCAGCCTGTGTAAAAACATGAGGTGATCCTGCAGAGCAAGTACTTACACCTGTACCAATGACCTGAGCTGATACAAGGGACACTGAAATGCCAACACACCGGTACCAGACACCGATACCGGAGAAGGGACTTGGATGTCACCTGTTGTACTGAACAAAGCTGGTGTAACAACACGTGTGCCCTCGGCTTTCATTCCACAGACTGCCGTCTAGGTTAAGCCGGTATGTCTGTGCACACACTTAATCTTACCCATAAAAGCAGTAGAAAAATTAAAGTATGTGTTTGGTATATATATTTACTTAGAAAGAGACAAAATCCTCTGACCCCCGAGTTCCCCAGAAGCAGTTTGTTTCCACTGAGACATTAGAGAACAGCTCCAGCCTGGGCTCATGCTGCCGCTGGTGCCGCACACACCCCTGAACAACACACTCCCAGCTTCTCCTGGCTTTTACTCCCCCAGAGACTCTGGATACCGTGTAGTTTATTTGCTATAGAAAGCACAGAAAGCAAGAATACATTATAGCCACAGGGTTTTGACCATAGAATCTAAAAAGCAGACACACCGGACGGACGGGCGGAACGTAGCGCTCAGGCAGCGTCAGTCATTCCCGTTCCATTACAGTCACACATGGCAACACACAAGAGGCAAAACTATCCCAGAGAATCGCACTGATCATAGCTACAGTCACAAAGGACAGCTTTTAAAAGAAGGCTGCACAGTGTCTTACCCCTGAACACAGAGGATCATGTCACTCCTGGACCAAGGGAAAAGCATTAAGTCTTCAGGAAGGTGGGAAATGCTTTCTCCTCTTCTCCTTTCCTCCTTTCTCTTTGCTTCCCAGGAGTCAAGCTGGTTCCAGCCTCTGGTTTGGTTTTCACGGTCAGAGAAAGCTGGAGAGTCCCAGCAAACCCCTTCCACAGTAGGCTGTGTGTCAGCCTCAGGAAAAGCCAAGCGGGAGGCGATCGGGCTGTCCGAGGAAGCTTGTGTAGCAACTTTGGCCGTGAACGCGGGTGCACTCTCAGTGCTTTAAAAAACGTCTTGTTCTGCTGCTCAGAAACAGCCGGGGGGGAAGTTTAAAAAATCACCAAAGAAAAGGGAAACGATAGATATTTAAAGAGGAACTGATCTTCCTTCAGAGCAGTGGTTCAGAAAAAGAAATATTCAGAGCACTGTGAAACGGTAATAAATAAATCCCAATAAATAGCGTGTCCCCGGCTGCCGAGGCAAGGAGCCGGCAGAGCTGAGCCGGCGTCTGCACCGACTCCGGCGGTAATGAAGCTCCGCGGAAAAAACCCACCCTACTAAGTAATCTTTTGTTTGCCCCTTTTAATCTGTTCCAGGAAGTGAGGGATTCCTGGAATCGTATTGTGTTCACATCGCGCTTCCGAGATCAGCCACGCGGGGAGGGGAAAAAAAGAGCAGGTATAAATAGCCGTGTCCATAACGGCCGCGGTGATGTCAGCGCGGCGCGGCTGGCCGGGGGAGGGGAGCGGAGCCCTCCCGGAGGCCGCGCCGGGCCGGGCAGCGCCGCGGAGCCGCCGCCGCGCGTGTTCGCGGAAACGCCTTTGATCCATTTCCAAGAACTTTCCAGGAACGCGCGGAGCCGCGCCGGGCGCTGCCAATGGGCGCCGCCAATGGGCGCCGCCGCCGCCGCCCGCCCGCCAATGGGCGCCGCCCGCCGCCGCCCGCCCGCCAATGGGCGCCGCCCGCCGCCGCCCGCCCGCCAATGGGCGCCGCCGCCGCCGCCTGCTCCCGCCCACCGCATGCGCGGAGCCGCCCGGCCGGACGGGGCGCGGGGACTGGCCGCAGCCCCAGCCCCAGCCCCAGCCTCAGCCTCAGCCTCAGCCTCAGCCTCAGCCTCAGCCCCGGCCCCGGCCCCAGCTTCAGCCCCGGTCCCGGCCCCGGCCCTGGCCCCAGCCTCAGCCCCAGCCCCAGCTTCAGCCCCGGCCCCAGCTTCAGCCCCAGCCCCGGCCCCAGCTTCGGCCCCAGCCCCGGCCACGGCCTCGGCCCCGGCCCCAGCCCCGGCCCCGGCCTCGGCCCCAGCCTCAGCCCCGGCCCCGGCCCCAGCCCCAGCCTCAGCCCCGGCCCCAGCCTCAGCCCCAGCCTCAGCCCCAGCCCCGGCCCCGGCCCCGGCCCCGCTGCATTCGGTGCATTCTTTGCGTCCGTCAATGGTTTTTAATTTAGCTTTAACGCCCTGCTCGCGTTCCGGCATCGTCCCCGCCTCTGCCTTCCCCTCGCCCTGCTCCGCTTCAGCCCCAGGGCAACGCAGGGAACGGGCGCACGGCAGCGGAGCACGGTGCGTGGAAGCACAGCGCGCTGCCGGGGCTCCCAGGCTGGAGAGCGAAAGTACGAGGTGCGCTCGTAGGGCGGTCATCTGGGAATCCCCCCTGCATTTGGATCTCAGGTGGGCTGAGTCCTCTGGAAAAGGTTAAGCCATTTGGTCCTGCACTTGTAGACGATTGTCAGGTTGAAACTGGGTGACCCAGGAGGAAACATTTCAGTTACTTTTAGGGTTACTGAAGCTTTTATTTTTAAACACTTGATAACAAAATCCTGATCGTTGTTTTGCTGCCACGAGTTGCCACCTCGTCACATATCGGGCGAGAGGGGCTGTGAGAGTGAGCTGTCACCTCCCTTGAAGTGGATGGAATACTTTATTATTATTAGCCACGGTGCTGTTGAGAAGCAAAGTGGATGGGGCCAGGAGCAGAGGGGAGGGGAAGATGGTGGTAAGGGTGAGGTTAGAAGGCTGTTCTCATGGGCAGGGCATGAGCTTCAGAGCAAGCCTCTGCTAAGCTCCTGACTCAGCCCCTAAAACTCCCTGCTGTTTCATTTAGCAGCTGCTCAGCGTTCTGCATGCTTTCAGTTGGTTTTTACTACATCAGGGACAGTGCAGTTCTAAGTGCTACTATTAATATCAAAGTATTCAAAAGAGAAGTGCCGAGGGCCATCTCAGTATCCACAGGGATGGAAGTGTCATCATGCACACCCGCCTTGACCAGTTTGCTTCTGAGCCTGAGATGATTCAGCTGATGCTTCATCTGAATCCATGTAAATTCACAGGCGAGGTGAGGAGAAAGCAGTGGAATGGCAATCCTCACCCTGACAACAGCCAAAAGGCCAAAGGCTTCCCTTGGCAGCTCTGGCACAGGGCTGCAGGGGACCTGCATGCCTCTGCTCCTTCTTACCTAAATTTGGCGTGGTTTAAAACCTTCTGTTGGCTGTGCAGCAGCACGATGGATTTGGACACAGCCAGACTAGAGCTGGGAGTGGCTGCAGCTCCCAGCAAGCTGCAGTTAACCTGCACATTCAGAAGGTATTTCAGCTTCAGCCTTGGAGAGGATGCTGAGATGACAGCTGTAGTGTGCCCCAGGGCAGGAGTGCTGCAGCTCCGCACAGACATCGAGAAACTATTGTTTTTTTACTTAGAATTGGGCTCCATCTAGTGATCTTCTTCTGGAGGGGTCTTTGTGTGCAAGCTCTGTGCTGTTGGTTGAGTAGCCATTTGTATCCCTGGAGCGGGAATGCAGAGCTGAGAACTGCAGAGTGGAAACACGGCATGCAGAAACTGCTCTGGGTTGGCAGCTCTGTGGAAGCAGTGTGGGTGTTCCCACCCGAGCCCACACGATGCTACTCCGGATCCATTGCATCCTGATGCCCTAGGTTTCCACCTGCAACCACTAGAGCCCTGCTGCTCTTTTCATGACCCTGAAAGAGGACAATCGAAGTGAAGTACCTGATGCCTACGAGTATTAATGAAACCAGCAGGTTGTCTTTGGAAATCGTTTTAGGGGCTCCACTTAAAAAAACCTATTCAGGCTAATGCCTGGGCTATTTTTTCTACAAAATTAGTGAAGGGTTTTAAGTGAGGAGTGTTCAAGAGTACTCCATCGCTCTACCTGAACGTTTTGCCCCTCATTGGCGTTCTTCGTGCAGATGGCAATGCCCTAAGTAGGAAGCAGAACGGCGTGCCCCATTTCCCAGCAGCCCGGACCTCGTGCGGTACTGTCAGTACTGCCCTTGGAACGAATTAGCTGCTCAAACCCAGTTTATACTGATATAAATGGCTCTCCGGGGTTCGGTGCTGAAGAATTAGGACATTGCAGAGGCAGTAACAGCAAATGTTGTCGAGCGATATCCTTGAGTGATAAGCTTTAGTTATGAAAAGTCTCAAAGAAAGCTCAGAATAAAGGCGGGGACGTGAGATGCACAAATGGCGAGACAGTGCGTCCCTTCGGCAAGTTCACCAACACAACAGCACCATCTACTGATACTTGTCCGAGTGAGAAGGCCGGCGGCCAGAGTCCCCTGCTCACGCAGCCGGGTGACAGCTCCAGCTGCACTGTTGGAGGGACGGCTCTGTCACCTGGCAGGGCTGGCGTCAGTCAAAAATCACATCCACAGTCGGAACTCCCGCCAGAGCTCTGTGTGTCTGGAGACTAGACTTACCTTCACTAGAAGCTTGTGTATGGAAGATTGAAAGAAAATTGCCCTTCTGGCTGCTATGTGGCCCCAAGGCCATCTCTGACACTTGCCCTGAGTTGTAACGTGAGGAAGAGCATGCAACTGAGCAACCATTAATGACAATAAGCATCTCCTCCTTGTTTAGATGGGCTGTCTCGTTACTCGAGTAGGGCATGCCAGTTTTTGTAATCAACAGCACACAAGAGGGTGATGAACTTACTGTGGTGGTTGATTTCCCAACATGGTGTGGAGCAATGGAGGAGTCTCCAGGGTGTGGGTGAGCTGTGCTGCGGACATCCGGGCTGGCTCCATGAGACATAGCATGTGCAGGACAGCAACAGCTTCATTTCAGGCTATAACCTTGGTGTTACTGCAAGGAACTCACCGTATTTGATGTGCCTGGCCTTGCTGGCATGTGATGACCTAGAAGATGATTGCAATGTGGCATCTGTTAGGAACTCTTCTGTTCATGTCAAATGCTGTGTTTCTGCAAAAAGTGGTTTTCCAGAGTGGCCTGGAAGGCCACCCCCTGTCAGGCAATATTGTCATACTCATTAGTTGCAGGGTCTCTTCCAATGAAAGTGAGAGATTAATTTCTTGTGCTCCACTGCAGCACAAAATGAAGCATCATTTTCTGTAGACAGATGGGAAGATGTATGGTGCTTTTGATTTATGTTTCTTCCATGAAAAACCCTGTCTTTTTTTTTTGTTTGGAAATGTCCAATGGGTATCTCTCAGCCTCTCTCTGTAAGTAAGCTGTGTCCCAGAGCTCCTTCTGCTCTAAGAGCCCCACATAGCAACCTTATGAAGGAGCAGGGACAGAGCCTCCCAAAGACTTCTTGATGACCAAGGCAAGGTATCTGTAATAAGGTGTCTGAGTGCAGGATTGTAAAAGTAACTGTTCTACTCTCTTCTATAGAAAAATACCTGCTGAGTGTGTGCTAACAGGGAGAAACTAATCATGAGGAACTAAGTTAGAACATGCTCTCCAGATTGTTAAACTGGTGCTCTTGAGACTTCACTAACAACTGCTTCACAGCTAGAATTTGTAATTCCTCCTAGAAACTATGTTATAATCCCAGGTCAGGGCAGAGAGTGTTGAGAATAAAAGAGAAGTTGTTCTGCTGTGGTGATCACAAAGCATCAGGTAAACATCATTACCTATGAAAGAGCTCTATAAACCTGCTTTTAGCTCAGCAGTGGAGAGAAAAGAGCCAGGCTGTTTGCTGCTGAGCTTTCCTACTTGTATGGGTAATAGAAACTGTTTCAGTTCCTGGCTTGTTGCTGGGCTTTTCTTTCTTCTTCTGTTTTTCTTTTTTTTCCCTCCTTTTTGATAAGTCTGAGACAGACACCTCCAGAGCAGAACTGAAAGGCGAAAAATACACACAGTCTGTGTTTCAGACCACTCTGTACATGACAGACTAAAGAGCCTACAAGAAGGTTCTTTTCTTCTCCTTCCTATCACAGTATTGTTCTGTAGAGCTGCAGAGCTGCCCTTTCTTTCTTTTAATACCACAGATGCAGTTTCTGAAGAACTTCCTGAGGGATTTAATAAGGTTGTTGCAATCACCCAATCAGACAATCCTTGTCCTCACTTCAACCTGACAATAGGGAGGATTTTCTCTTTGGTGACATCTATATAACACATCCCAGAGAGTGGATTTCTCATAACACTGGAAATAAAATATATAGCTGTTACTCAGAGAAAGCAGTGTTGCAGAGAAACAAGTCACTGTATTTTCAGATGATGTGGATCATTTCTGCTCTGTAGCTGATACTGATTTCCACAACACATTGTTATCAAAGGACTAACCTCCTTGCAAATCACTGTTGTATATAAATAAACTCAGGTCACTGTAGCACTCGGGTAAATATCACTCCTCCAAAATATGCCATCTCTCAAAGAACAGCTTTCCTAGCTCTCCAATGACAGCAAATTCAGATATTTCATCTCATTTTTGTTAAGAAACGAGATCTTTGAAAGTCTGAAATGGTTTTGATCCCAGATATTGTTGTTATTGAATTGCTACAGCAAGGCAGTGAAAACACCCAGTGGGATAGCCAAAACTAACCTTCTGTATTTAACCAGTAGTGCTCTCTGTGTGTCAACCCAGTATCTGTGATATCTGAGACATGACAAAGTCAGGAGCAGTGCATCCAAACTCTGTGCTGTCAAAAATGTGAAGCTTCACAAGGTTAATACACTAGTTTAGAAAAAAGAGGCTGCTGCCCCAAAGCTTATTGCAAGATTAGAGCCCTATTGTTTGGTTATTTTCTCCTAGAAGCTACTCTTCTAGTTTGGGGCAGGGCAGGCATAGCTAAGCTACTAAATTTTCTCTTAAAATAAGTTGATTTGTGTTTTTGCTGTTGGGGATTTCTGGTAAAAACAGGATTAATATTTAATTTACCGTTTTAGGGATTTCTGTGAGGATGAAAGGACTTTTGCCATAGTGGGCTCTTACCCTGTGTTTGTACTGGGTTGGGTTTGGTTTTTTCAAACTTCAAAAAGCAAACATCAACAAATGAATAAAAGCATCTTTTTCCATGAAAAGTGTACCCCAGCTGAATGTGCTGCAGTGGGTCTGTCAGCCTGTCCTCCGTCCTATCTCTGGAGGCTGCCAACATGGCTGAGCCTGCCCTGAGCTCTAAAGAGGAGCTGCAGGGGAAGGTTGTGATCAGACAAGATGGAATTCCCTGGGAGATCTAAAACTGGCATCTGAAAGCAGACATTGTGGGGGATGCTGGCAGAGCCAGGCAGGGGGGCAGCCCCAGCCAGGGGCTGTGCATTGCACTCACTTGCCAGTCAGACCTCAGAGGCTCTGAGGTGAAATGGATAACACAGTTGCTCTCTCTGAGACACGTGTGCTGGGACCCAGCCTGCTTGTCCCTCCCCCTGAGCCTGTCAGAGAAATGATAAAACCTTAAACAGCTTAACAAATGAAGGTTCACAGCTCTGTACAACCTGCGTGTGGGTTGCCATGGGTGGGTTTCACAGGTGTGGGAGCTTCAGCGGGGGTACCCAGCTCAGGCTGGCAGGTACTGTCAGCTGAGACACTGCACCAGTTCACCAGAGCTGAGCTGTGCTGCTCCTGCAGCACCCAAACCAGACTGCTTTGGGACTGCCCAGGGTGCTCAGAGGATCACTGGATGAAAAGCATCAGCTAAGCAAAAAACAGGAGAGATATCCAGTGGAAGATGTTTAGATGTTCAGAACATGAGCGCTTTGGTTGTTACTGACAGTATCAGCCACCCAGTTGCTTGTGAAAACACTCTGGTGCAAAGGCTTAGATATTGAGAAATACTGCCTTTGTTACTGGTTCTAAAGATTTGCTGCACATGGTATTCACGTTTTAGCTGGGGTAGAGATACCTTTTTTTGCTTGGACAGCCCATCTGAGACAAAATATGAACACAAAAAGCAAGGGAATATAGCTGGTGTTTGTTCCTTGGCCATGGTCATCCCTGTGTACAGGGAGGCTATTTCATACTTGGGCTAGGGCTGGAAAGGCTTTTTTTCAGAGTTTATGGTGGGTGAAATTAGCAGAGAGCTGGTGTAAAGCCTTATTAACTGTGATTCCCATTGGATTTTTAAGGTCTTTGCCCTGCTTAGATTCATTACCCATTGCTGGTAAAACAGTGAACTTTGCTGTGAGCATATACAGACAGCATCAAGCAGAGAACCCAAACAAGCCCAGCTTTCAGGAAGATATTGTTTCAAGCAGTGACTGGAGAAATGTGGTTTGTATCTTACCAGTTGAACTCTTCTCAGTGGGAGACTGTTGGTAGCTGAGGCATGTAGAGCCAACTAACTTCACACAGAAGAATCCCATCTTATTCCCTCATCTTTCCTCCTTTCTTGCCACGCAAAGCTTATTTTGTAGAAGCTCATTCTTGTAATAGTTGAGAGTCATAATTTCTTAATGAAATTCCTTGCTTCTGACACACTCTGCAGAAAATAGCAACCCCTTTAAGTAGACATCTGTTTGGAATTTTTGCAACATTTAATATTTCCCAGAATAGGGCCATAAATTGCCTCCTGCTAGCTTTAATGTGCTAGCCGCTGTAGCTGTGCTTGCTTTGGTCAGCCATAGACTTCTGTGGGAGAGTTACATGCAAAGATCAGAAGTGGGGCTGGGAATGGGAGCTACAAATCACTGTGAGCAAGTATGTCTCTCCAATTAGAATATACAGAAGAGAGCTGATTTTGAAGTTTTCTGAAGGGTCTGGACCCCAGAGACTGAGAGATTGGAAGGGGACTGTGGTTACCTCTTATAAAGAGAAGGAAATTGCCATCCAGGAGAAGGAAAACAGCAAATACAGTCAGAAGCCGTGGGAAGGAAAATAAGAGCAAGCTGCTGACTACAGAACAGTGTCACTGAAGGTTTGCAACCTGGGAGCTTATAGTTATGTAGATATTTCCCTGAGATTGCCACAGTGGGAGGCAGAGCAAAGCCTAAGAAGGCTGAAGCAAACCTGAGAAGGAAAGGTTGGAAATAGCTGTTTTCCTCTGGGATTTGATTAGCCCAGAATAGGCAGAACGAATCAGGGACCAAGCCCTCCAGCAGCTGAACTGCTGAAAGCCTGGAAGGGAAACCTGAGGCAGAATAGCTGTAGTGTCACATCACATGGCAATACACTGCAGATCTGCATCCTGCTAAGTTGAACTACTTTTTATCCCTTGGAGAAAGGGCTCATTAGCCCTTTTAATTATTGTCCTAACCACTAGAACTCCAGATGCCATTATGTTATGTAAAATGACAAATGTATTTTTAACTCGTAAGGCATGTGAACTTTAAGCTCTTTCCAGTGATACAAATACAGCTCCATTTCAATGCATGACTCATCTTCACATGTAGGAAAAACTCAGTATTTCACATCCCTGTAACTACACTCCGTGCACCAGCGACGAGCGACAGTTGCTGTGGGAACCATCACTTTTAATACTCTGACTGTGCAAAGCGACTGCTTATTTGGCAAAGCTCGCCTTTAACGAACGGCACCGACTGCTCCGGTAGCCACAGCGCCTGAAGGGTCCAGTATCGAGTCTCAGCGTTCTGCTCCTAAAGCAGGTTTTAGAGGCACCGTGTCGATCCTTTGCCCTCCCTGTAAGAGGCGATGTGGGGAAGGTGCTGGTGCTGCCGGGCCGGGCCTCGCCTCCCCGCCCGCCACCGCGCGGGCGCGCTGCGGCACAAGCCCGGAGCCGCCGAGGCTCCCTCACGGCTTCCCCGCCAGCAGGGCCCTTTACCCCGGTATAACCGCATAACGCGGCCGGTGCCTTAAGCACTTAAGCACCGCGCGCAGGGGACGTTCCCCGCCACTCGCTCGCCCTTCCCCGCGGAACCTGCCGTCGCGCACGGGGCGCTCTCTGCCCCGCGCATCGCGGGGGGGGATGAGGCAGCTCCGGCCGGGGCCTCCCGCTCTTCCCCTGCTCATTGACGGCCGACCGGGGCCCCGCGGCGGGCGACCTCCCCTCAGCGGGGGCGGGGGCGGCACGCACCTGCCCAGGGCGGCGGGGCGGGCCCAGGCAGACCCCGCCTTCCGGGACTCCGCACCGGGAAGCCTCGGCTGGGGCCGCGCCGCGCCGCCACAGGCAGGTAACCGTCCTCCGGCGGGGCCCGGCGGCGGAGCCTCCCCCCGCCGCCAGCCCCGCGGCTCCCCGCCGCCCCTCTGCGCGCCGTAGGGTCTGCCTCGCCTCGCCTCACCTCACCTCACCTCAGGGCTTTCCCGCCTCGGGCTTTCCCGCCCTGCGCCGCCGCCTCGCAGTGCGGGGGGCTGAGGGGGCAGCCCCGCCGCCGGGTCTCGCAGGGGGAGCCGCTCCCTCCCTCCCTCCCTCGCCCGCCCGGGGCGGCTGTCAGCGGGGCAGGCCTCGAGCCCGGCAGCCCCCCGGCGTGAGGAGCGGCCCTCAGCCTCCGCGCCACGCTTCTCCTGCTCGTGGCTCCGCCGTGTTAACGGGGCTCGGAGGCCCTGGCAGCGGTGCTTCCCCTGGGGCTGCTCTTCTAACAGGCCCCCGGCTCTCTGATCCCCTGCGGGACCGTGCAGCTCCTTGGCGTTGGGAGCCACGGCGCTGAATCTCCACGTACCCGAGCTCTCGGGCGGTGTGATGGTTCCCCCTAAGTAACGCGCCACCCTCGCTCTGTGGGACCGAGGCGGTTTGGTAAGCACAAGCCCAGCATCAGGCCCAATGCCTGCCCAGGCAGTGCCCCTCTGGGGTTTAATCCAGTTATTTGTGGTTGTCCTACATAACGGGATGAGACACGGGATGGCTGTGGAGATACCTACATAAAACGTTTAGGCAACAAGTTGTTGATGCAGGCTTATAAGCTCCTCGAAGCAAAGGCGATCCGTGCTCTCTTGTACAGAGCTCCGTTGTGTGAGACTTTAGTCCAAGCCTCGGCGCAGGCACTTGTTGCAGTACAAGCAGTAATTTGTAACTGCTGACTGATAGCTGTGTATGCTGGAAGTTGTAAAGCTAAACAAAGCGAGCTTTCCTGAGGTGAGCCTCCACTTTTGCTCTCTCTAGGGCCTGATTGCCTTTTTAATACAGGAAGTGTTTAGGTGGGAGAGCTGTTAGTTCATATAAATTACTAACAATCGTTTACATTTTTACTCAGGACTAAATGGCGAGCAAATGGACTGTTTGAAGCACCGTGTGTGATTGCCTAAGAGGAGAGATTCTGTTGTGGATAACCCCCAGGGAACCTGTGGGGTACCTCTGTAGTCTCAGACTCAACCCTGATATGGAACAAAATGAAGGTGAACAGGAATCCCAGCCAGAGAGTCACATGGACAGCAAGAGCAGTGTGAAATCCTTGCCTGGGGGAGAGGCCCATGTCAAACTGGAGATAAAAAAACATGCAGTTACAGATGACTACAAACTCTCCAAACGAGTGCTAGGGTTAGGAATCAATGGCAAAGTACTGGAGTGTTTCAACAAGGAGACAGGCCAGAAATGTGCTTTGAAGGTATGTAGGCTTTTTTTTTTCTTATTTATGGTTTGGAGGCCAGAGTTCATTTCTGGAGCACTAGAAAAGCTCTTTGTTCTATCGCTTACATTGCAGTGTGCTGTATGAAGTATTTGAATATGTGGAGACAGTCACCATTACAACATTGTAGTCCAAACTTGAGTCTTTTCCAGAATATTCTGTGTGAGTTTCCAGAAGAGTGTTATCAGCTGCGAAATTCTCGTGTTCATTTTTAAAAGACAAAAAGGCGGGGGAGAGAACAGTGTCTTGGTGTGTTCTGTGAGAAAGCCTGCTAGATTTTGAATGAACATATTATGCAATACTTGGGAAGGAAACTATTTTGGATCTTGTGCAGTGAAATAGGCCTAAACTGGCAAGTATTGAAGTGTTCAATCAAGCCAGCTTTTCTTCCCTTTGAAGACTTTTCTTAAGGAGCATTTCCAGTTGTTTAGTCACTTATTCCCTTTATTCTTGTGATCCATTCACAGAAGGGTATTAACTGGGAAAGCACTGCTTACACCAGTATTGACAAGTAAGTTTAGTGGGTATTTATGGTGGTAAGCACCACTTCAATAAATGGAGCAATAACCATTCATTTGAGACCACAAGGCTTTCCTGCTTTTTGCTCTGCAGCTTTTAAACTTGAAGATTTCCCTGATGCCTTTAAACTGCATGTTTAGAAAAAGAAAAGCAGCTCAAATGAGAACCAGGATGGTTCTGTATGGTAAGACTGCAAACCAGCTGAAGTAATTGTCATGAGGGTTACTTAAGAATGTTACTGAGTCCTTACTGGTGTTGATCCGATAAGTTGGGATGTCTAGACAGCTTTCAGGTACCCTTCCTTTTCTTAAACCCCTCACTCTGTGTTTGTTGACAGCAAGATAAATTTGACAGTGGTCAGCTGGAAGGTCTGCCAGGGACTGGACGTGGTCTGGAGCTGTTATCCCCAGCAAAGCCTTTGTGCTTTGATAGAGCAGACTGGAAATATCCGGTAGCTTTGTATATTGAAAAGATTTTTAATAGAGCAAGTAGGAAAGCTTGTAACACAATAATATGCTGATTAATTCCCATGGTTCTAACACACTCGTTTTCTTGATCACATTGTTTTTTTTGTATTAGTTTCACATAGCTGAGTCACAGGAGTTTATCTCAGGGAAACTGGAGGTTTTGGCAATCAGACTGGAACTACTGGGGTTTTGCGCTGGCGTAGGGGAGTGTCAGGTTTGTACAACTCTTGAGGTGATCCATTAATCGGATCCTTCTGAAGTGCTATCAACATTAATTTCTACACTTAGCCTACTGTGATGAAGGGTAATAGTTAATACTGAAGCTGTTCTTTTGTTTCTGAAGGGTTCAGTGGCTTTGTTGCTGATTATTTACCATTCGTACTTAAAAGGATTTGCAGTTGTAAGGGCTGGAAGCATTTTAAAATACAAGTTGCCATTGCAGAACACAATCCAATGGGAACAAGTGTGTTCCAGAGAAAATTTTGTGCCCTTGGAATCAAATAGGAAATATATTCCCATGGATACTGGCATCTGTACAATATTTTATTAATTCAGCACCCACGAGGTGGGGAGTTGCTGTGCCCTGAGAGAATGCCCTCTGCCTGATGGGGAGGAGGAGCCTATGGGGGATCCTCTACTAGCAGTTTCTGTTTAGTACTGATTGAGCTGGCTGGGGTTCTTTTTCAGAACTTTAAAAAATCTGTTAGGGACCAAAGCACCATCCCAAAGTGGAGTTTTGTCAGGAATGGTTAATACATCACTGATATGGTGGTACATAGGTGTTTGTCATCCTCACCCCCAACTCCAGCTGTGGAATGTGTGAAGTTTTCTTCTTAAAGAGACAGAAATATTGAGATGTTTATGAGTTCTCTAGGGAGTTTAAATGGCAGATAATGGTTTGCTGCTTGCCTGTATGTATTTCTCATCATTATGAGTTTAAGTGCTGAATAAAAAGTTAAATATGCAATTAAGTAAAGCTGCCAGCAGCCCAGAGAGAATCTTCTGTTCTCTCCAAAGATGGTCTAATGAGAAGATTACCCAACAAGGAAGGATAAAAACTGTGCTTGGTTAATTGGCAAGAATAGAAAGATCTTTTCCTGTCCCTGAAGGTATTTGCAGGGATGGAAATATTCAAAAGAAGTTTTTTCATTGTTTCTTGTGAAACCTGAACTGGGCCATCCAAGTCCCAAAACTAATCCGGATGAAACTTCAGAGCAAACCATCCAGCCAAAACAGTTATGCAAAAGGGACGAAAAACTTGGTGAAAAAAATGTTCTGCTACAGCTCTGGTGCAGAATTATCTGTGTAGGGACAATAGGGCCTTGCCATTTCTGCATTGCCACTTCCTAGGTGTGGTGGCAGGGTTATCATTCCCTTACAAGAATAGAAAGTGGAGGCTGATGAAGCTGTCACAGAAAAAACCCAACTGGTCTGACAAGTAAAAAATTGAAAAGACTGAATTGCAAGTTGAACAGGAAAAAAGAGCTGTTGGATGGATTTATTGGTTTGTGGGTTTGGTTTTTTTCTGGAGGTTACTTGTGCAGTATCCATTGAGATCTATGTATATTTGTAGACAAATACTTCAGGCATGAGTGTGCTCACTGTAACCTGCTCCTGGGAAGGGAAAAATGTCACTCCTGCTGCTGAAGATAAAGCAGGAGTGAGATAAAGTAATAGTCTGTTCCCCTTCACACCAAATTTGCCCATTAAAGCAGCTTCTGACTTGGCAGATGGCACTGCTTTCTGCCTGAAGTTCTTTTATATGGGAACAAAGCCAGCATAGCCAGGATCTGGATGGAAATTACTCAATGGAAGGAATTTTAACCAAGGTATTCAAGGGGAAGGGGTTTGAACAGGCAGAAATGTTCATCCCCAGAGCCATGTGTCAGTTAAGCACTATGTACTACTGGGAGGTCCCTGTTGTCTTCTTTAGTCTGTATCTGCTAACTGAGACTACTTAGAATTTTGGTAATCATCTTAGAGTGGGAAAACACAAGACATGCTCTCAGAGATACTACAGGGCTTTGGGTATTTTCCTAAAGTATTATATGGCTCAGTTTACTCTGCTTGGGACTGTGATTTGCTACACACTTTTACAGTGTGCTGTCAGCTTTGTTTCTGTGAGACTGAGATGCCACACGCATTGCTGTCCTGCTCCAGAAAGTCTAATCTGGTTACTCACTTAGACACATCATGACATTTTGGCTAAACAGCACTGTTTCCAAATGGTGAGAATGCAGGGATTTTAAAAAGTAGAAGCCTAAACAAAACTGCTGTGCAGGACTCTGGCCTTCTAGAAGGCAACTAACTATGTTTTGGTCTCTCTCCTTCGCAAATAGAAAACCTTCTCAGATCTCTTTTCATAGTTGATCCAGAAATAGCAGTCAAGTGAAGTCTAGTCACTCTTCTATTTTTATCTCCTCTTTACCCACCTGCCCCCTTCTGTTCACTTTACCTTTTGTGGCTAAAATTTAACCTCCACTCCTTTAACACTGTTATCATCCTGAGTGTTCTCTGCTCTTTTTCACACTTCTTCCTGGTTTTAGGGGAGAGGAAGAGACCAAAATAGCTGACTGACTACCTGCGACGATAGATGTCAACTCCTGGGACTTTCATCCCATTAAACAAAACCCAACCTACAGCTCCTTGTATTTTCTTTTTCCCCCCTCACTTCCTTTTCTTTTTGGCTCAAATTCCTGATAAGTGATGTCAAAATAATATTTCAGTGCCCTTGATGCCCTACTTTGTGAAAGGTGATAGAAAGGGTTCAGAATTAGGATCAAGAAAAGAGAGCTAGAGAATGTCCTGCTGGGGTATTAGAACTTCTCTGCATCTGCAGCTTCAGGATTGTGGTGGATGTCCCAGGGTGTAAAAACAGTGCAACATGTCCTTGGCATGCTATTGACCTTCAGTAAACAGATACTGCTTTTTTCCAGGAGAAGAAATGGAAGGACAGTTTAGGCATAGGAGGAGTAAAACAAAGACCCCTGTACTTTAGGAAGAGAAATACATGAGTTATGAGTGTGTTGAAACTATTGCTATGAAAACTCCGAGTAACAGGAGAGTGTGGCAGTTGTAAAGTTCTTCTCCCCAAAGTACTGCACAGATGTGCCAGGCATTGCAGCCACTTTCCAGTCGTCTGAGACTTCTATGTTGAGTGTACATGAATGGGCCTGCTAGGTCATAGGTCTTATCCTCTAGAAAAAAACAGTGAGTTAAGCCATGACCAGCCTGAGGGAAAGTGTCCCATGCTGCCACGTGCCAACAGTACAGTCTATGTGACTTGCTGATTTGAAAACAAATAGGCGAAGCCCAGAAGTTAAGTAAAGCAAAAAGCCAGGACAAAACTAAGCAGACTTCTTGCCTTCTAGATTTAAGGAACTTTTGGTGAATGATATAAATGATAATAATAGAGTAGGAGGCTTTACTGTAATCTGTAAGACTATTAACATAGCTTGTGCTCGGAAGGAGGGAAAGCAGGTAATGAAAGAAATTTGGCAAAAAAACCCATTCCTACAGAGAGAATGTTGTTCTGCCTTCCAAGCTCGAGTCACTGTGGAGAAAGGCAGGCATCCTGCATCACCTTCATTTTATTTAATCTTGAGCTACGTTTCTGCCTCTCATTCAATTTTAATGTTTCTAATTACTTTAAATAGTACTGCATCATACAAGCCAATTGCTGGATAGTCTGTTTTCAGTTAGCATACCTTGAAGTCGTCACAAACAGGAGACTCTACAGGCCAAAGTGTCTGCTTTGCAAGATATCTGAATAGCTAGTACTTTAAAAATACCCTTTGTTGCCTGAAATAAGATGGTGATCAAGGAAAAGAATGCAGCAGTGGAGAAGGCAATGCATACAGTGAAAGTTATTTTAGGTTGGTGATTGATTGTAGAATAGGAGAAGTTACCAATCATCATAGGTGCTATAGAAGAGAATTATAGCAGATTAGGAATGAAACGTCTCAAAGTTTTTAGAATAAGGCAGAATACTATTGTACTGAGCTAGAACCGTGGTGAGAATTCAGGGGAAACAAATGTAGTTGTTGGTTAGGATTTGTGCAGGATGAAGGAGCTCATGCTTTACTGGAGTGATTGGCTGTTTCTGGAGGAAATTACCACTTTCTTCTGAAGTGTTCTGTAGGTCCCTCTTACCTACCATATTTCCTGCAGCCTATTTATGCTGGTTTATCTCATGTCACAGTAAATTCAGTGGCAGTAACATAGCTGAGTATGAGTAATAAACTCCAGCAGCTATATGTTGTAGATCAATGTCAGATACAGCACTGAATGAAGATGAGTTCAGAAAAGTTCTAGTTAAATAGCAGCCCCCAGTGTATGGAGGAGTACCTAAAATAAAGCTAGCATGAGTCTGGTCCTTGAATTTTATCCTTCGGCGCCAATCTTGGTAAGTATTACATAAATATGCATGAAATACCTAAAATAACATTCAGTCAATTAAAAAGTGGGTCGTTTCTACTGCCACAAGAATTGTTTTTAAACCAGTGAGTCATTTAAGACCTCAGTCTTTCAGCACTTTGTACACATTTGGGCCACCAAACACTGACACCCTCCTGAGTGTTAGTTGGACTGGTTAATTTGTGAAAGGTGAACTTCATCAATTTACTTTGAAGATCTGACATTCTCTATTGATCACCTTCTTCTCTGAAATAGAGCCAATAATTTGGGAAAACAAGGAAGCAAACAAAGATTGGTCTTGGTCTGAAATAATCAAACCTTCCATAGTAAATTCTGACCAGGTTCAGAAAAGTGACAGTTTATTGAGCCCCAAAAGTGCAAACAGAAGGGCAAATGCTATAAACCAGTAAGTCATCTTGGGAAAACAAAACTATGTTGATGCTACTTTGCACTTTCTGTGTTCACTTCCAATCTACCAGCAAGCTGGCACAAGTTATACCCCGACTTGTGTAGCAGCAAAGCTTGGGAAGAGCAAGGTGCGTTTCTTTGCCCTCTCCCAGGTTCAAAGATCTGAGAAAGTATTATAGATACGAGTCTCACTTCAACTGTGAGGAAAGTGCTTAAAAGGAGAGCACGTGTATCAGTCAGATATAACTAATTACTTGACAGCCTCTTTGGACTAGAAGACTCTTCTTGGTCTGTCCCTCCTTCCTTTAGAGTCTAAATTTTCTTATCTCATTTAAATAAGGTAAAACCTCTCTGATTTCTGCTAGCTGGAAGTCTCTTTACAGCTAACTGGATTTTGCAAATCAGCTTCAGTGCAAGAATTTTAAAGTTCTTTTGCAAGATAAGTGTGCTTCAGCCTCATTTACTTACATTAATGCCATCTAGAGAGATGCCCACACTGGAAAAACCTGATAACATCTTTTATACTTTGAGAAGAATTGAGGCCACACCTGAATGTCATGACTCAGAGGCATCTTTTTTTGCTCTGTCTTTGGTAGCACCCTGTGTAAGAGCAGCCTGGTCTGAGAATAAATGACTTCTCATGATAGCTTGCTGCCAGTTAATTCTCATGAGAAAAGGGAGATTATCTTCATGCTGTGATAAATTCATTGGAAGCACATGGAAGGAAGATGTCACTGTTATTGGGAGCAGGAGCCAACGTGAATTTGGGAAAGTTAATAGAAGACTCTCTTACATATAAAGGCTGTTTTGGGTTAATCTATAATTGTATATAGTGATTTTGTTTTTCTTAAAAAGGGAAAAATCATTGGTTTATTTACATCATCACATGCAGCATTTTGCAGTCCAGGATGTGTTTGCAGTTATTATTTGCTTGATCCTGAAAAAGTTTCCATTTCTCACCTGATGTGCCTTTCTTTTCTTGTTAAGGAATCTTTCCATGTTAAATGTGTCTTTAGAACATCAGACTTTAGCATCATGGGTAATACTCTAGCAACAGTAGGGCTGTCTGCATAGCTACCCTCATCTCTTGGGGTTCATTGGAGTTGTTTCAACTGTTTGCATGTGACTCTTACACTGTGAGAAGACACGATGACATTCCTGAAAAGGAAAGTGGCAGAGATGTGGTGTTGGAGGTGGGGAGGAGATGACCTGTTAATTGGAAATACTTAATTGGAAAACCGTGAGAACGGCTTTCCCTCCTCACCAGTGAAAGCTGCCAGGGCAGGAGGGCTGGATTAAAGTGTATGAACTGCATGGATTGGGGTATTTTACACGGACTTTCTAAGTACTTAAGATGATTCAAAGCTCCGTAAATGCGATTAAGCTCTAAGGCTCCAGCATTTTAATACCTCAGGAGTGAAGGGGGGAGGGAATTCTTGCTCAGCATGTAGATCACGCGTGGCCTCCTAGTTCCTGAATCTTCGTAATATATGGCATTTTGCACTGGAGCTTTCGTGGCCTGTTTGAAGTGAGAAAACAATGACTAGATTTGTGTAAAATTAACTTTTCCTGCAGAAAAGTTTGCTTGCTGAACTTAAAAAAACCCCAAACAAACCGCCCCGAATGTGCCATCTTTACGAGTAATTTCAGATGTTCTGGCTAAGGAGCCAATCTTACTAAAGTTGCACTGTTCACAGATCTTAAGTCTTGCCAGTTCAAACTCTGGCTCTTCTCCATGGGCTTTTTCCCAGGATTTGGGTGGGTTTTTTTCTTGAATACTCTGTTAAGTACACTGGTGATCCAGCTAACAGGCCCCAAGGCAGCTCCTGGCATCTGAGTCAGCTAGGGCTAAGGTTGGATTTAAGCTCATTGTAAGAGAAGAGCTCAGAAAACACTTTTTTGTTGTTGTTGGTTATTTTTTTTGACAGCATTTCTAAAACATATAAACTGTTTGGAAATGGCAGGGTGTGGAGTGACTCATGTTCTTCATCCACTGAACTTTCTTGTGTGGTGAAATTTTGGCTGAGGCAAGTGGTTTGCCTAGGTGTGAATCAGCTGTAAGCCTTAGGAAAGCACTTGAGTAGTGATTTGTAACTGCAGTTGGTTTCTATTATACCGATTTGGGTTTTACTTTTATTTTCAAAGGAGAGCAGTTAAAATCTGGATAGGGAGCATACACCTTACACACCTGTGTTCTGCATGGGACTCCTGTGTACTCCTTAGCATCAAATCCACCATTTATTTCGGGCTTGAAGAGTCCTTAAAATCCCATTTGCAGTGTCACATGGTCTAACATTTGGTACTGACATAGGTGCCAATGGTCTCCTTGCCTGGAGAGAAATGATGAGAAATACTATCCATCCTTTACTTGCTTCATTTTTAACCAAAAATGTATGCATATGCTTGGGTTTTTTTCTGTAAAGAATTAATTTCTCTCAGGGCCTTATTCCATTTTCCCACATGTTGCTTTGAGTCAATGTGGCTTTGTCAAAAGCAGTTTGGTTTCCACAGCAACGGAGTTGTTAACACCAAAGATGTCAGCGTGGAAGGTAGGGAGAGGGCTGTATTTTCTGGCTCAGCTGCCTTGCCAGGGTAGGGACCCTTGCTGCAGCCACGCTACAGTACAACGTCTCCATTGTCTTTGTGACGAGTAAAAGCCTTTCATTTTGCTCTACTGTTTCCCTTCCAATCAATTTACAGTCAAAATTTGACACGTGGGAGGGTGACAGGGCTTGATGGTCCCTTGATGCTGCAAAGCTTCCTGTTCTTTCATGCCCTCTGTTCTGAAGGGCACTGCTCTGTTGTCTTTTTGAAGAGTGCTTCCGTGAACAAAATTGCACTTGCATACATGCATACCCTGTAGCAGAGAGTGTGTGATAAAGGAGAGTAGAGCTCTATTCTTTCTGACTCATGGTCAATGTCTCCATATGAATGGTAACATGAAAAATGTTCAGTCCTTTTACCTTGCCTAGTAATGTGAAACCTGCTCCAATTAAACCTGCCCAGATGGGTTTTCTGAGGCATTAGTCCCCTTAGGGTGGGAACTAAGCCTCACTCCTGTTGACCTTGGAAAGCTGCATTGTTTAAAAGTGCTTTCTAATAGATAGTTAACCTGTGAAATTCATTGCCTCAGGAGCTGAGTGTTAGTGATGCTGTGAAGGTCTTGAGAATAAGGTGCATCTCTGAGTATTGCAAATGTCAAGAAAAACCCCTGTCATTTTAATATACTGTACAGATCTGACTGTGGTCTTCTGGATCCTGTTGTTACAACTTATGATTACGAAACTGTCAGGATAAGTGATGCAACAAGCTCAGAAGGCATTTCATTGCTTGTGTTGTGTGTAGTCTATTACTGCTGCAGGTATCAAATACCCTCCTGCCCAAGGAGAGGGAGGTGGAGCTTGGGTCTAGGCTTTGCTGATGGCTGTAGTTCTGGGTAGTGCCCATCACTTGTGTAATAGTTTCACATTAAGGGTGTGACTTCCTGGGCAAGTTGTACTTGTCTATACTAGGCTGTAAACATAAAGTGAAATAGATTTTTCACAATGGCTATTCATATTTAAATGCCTTTTTTTTTACTCTCACAAAGAGCAAGGCAGGAAAGCACTTTTATCAGACTTGGGCTATGGAAATGTAACAGTACAATGTTGTTGAAAACTCTTCTCAGGCACGTTATGCTGCTTATTTGCACCTTTAATAGAAATCAAGGTAAAAAGCAAATGCTGCAGAGTTAAACCCAAAAGCTGAAACTTAGAGAAATGGAAAGTTAATGCTTTATACCGGCTCAAACACAGGATGAAATCATGCACTCAAATACAGATATGGTTTTAACCAATTCTTGGATACTCATTAATGACTTTTAAAGGCTGGGCTTTGTATCTGCAACTTAGAATAGAATTGCAACTCACTTGTGATAGCTGCCAGTATTACTGCTTATTTCTCTCACTTTCATAACAAGTATCTGGCTCTGCATTGGAGTTCATAGTACACAAGTCATTCTTACAAAGGCTGAAATCTCTGGATATCTGTCTTGTCTGCTGGAATTAGGTGTTTTGCCAGGTTTATCATGTTTGATTGATTGACTTTTCAGTTGATTTTCTTTATGTTGGGAAACCTGCAAAATAGCATCTCACAGGATTTCCGTCACCAGCAGACTGACAAAGTGAAAGTGGTGGATGAGGAAAGGTCAGTTAATTTAGAAATAGTCTCAGTTCTAGTGGACTGATATCAAGTAGAATTTTCCTCCAGTCTCTCAGCAATGTAATAGCTTTTTCGTGTGCTGAGATGCTGTGATTAAAGGCCCCTTGAAGGCAGAGGGAGGGTGAGTGCCTTTCTGCCCCTGATTGCCAGGCATGCCTCTGTTTTGGCAGGTGACTGCCTTGACTTGGGCTGGGCCTATATGCTTGTTACCATTGAAAAATGGGACATGACACTCAAGATGTACAAAAATTAACCTCTTGCTGCAGTAGGGAGAAGGAGAAAACAGCAATATACATTATTGGTAAAAGATTTTATTCAAGAGTAATTAATTCTGAGTCTTTCCCATTTCTCTGCTCTCTGAATCGTTATGAAGATGTGAGGGAGGGTGAATAACTGCAGTGTTGTGTGTTTGAGCACAGAAGCCAGGTCTCACAGGGGAAATATGGAGAAAGTTTGCACAAGTGTTGGTTCAATAAAGCATCCGACACCACAGGAATAACTTTGCTAAATCAGAATACCCCAAACAGTTTCTTGATACCTGCAACAGTCTTGATTTATGGCAATAAGAGGTAATAACTGTGTAGGCCTGTTTCAAGACTGAAGCAGGAATTTGACTGCATCATATAAGAAAAGGAGCGTGTTTCACATCAGGGCAATTTTGGAGAAGGAGAATGATTAGAGCTTGGAGCCTGATTAGAGTCAGGGTGAGAAAAGACTGTGACAGGCAGTCCTCTGAGGTTAGGGTGGGACAGCATCCATGATACTCCTGAACGCATAACTTATGATTCTAAGATTCTCATGTGACATCTTTCCCAAGTATCAAAGGTCATGAGGAGATTGGTGGTTTCTGTTTTTGTTTATGTAAACTTTCTCAACTTGAACCGCTGAGCCCATTCTGTGTGCTATGATGTTGTATCATGTGCTGAACAACTGTTTTATAACACAAGTCACGTGTGTTCCAGGTATGATTTCTTCATCTCTGTCTCTTGAGAATGCTCTGACTCAGCAGACCAAAATAGTAATTTCTGTCTTATAGAATTGACCTACTGACCTACATTTGAGCAAGCTGAAGTAGGGACGACTTGGTAGAGGAGGGTATTGTTAATATTGCTGCTAGTCACCAGCTTCTTATGTGCACAACACACCATTTGCATCACTGAGAAACATGACACTAATTTATATTACAAATGAATAACTTTCATGTGTTCCATCTTCACTTGATTTCCTGCTGTGTAGGGGATTACCAGGAGACAACTGCTTGTCATTACACCCAAGAGCATTAAATGCTCTTTGTTTGAGATTAGCACCAATAATTTATTAATAACATGAACCAAGGTTCTGTCTTATGATTGCGCCTTATAACCCAAAGGTTCTTCTCCATCTCTGAAGGACAATATCTTTCAAAGCTGCCTAGTACCTAAGGTTTTTTTTTACAAAATAGTTCACCAGAGTCGAGCTCTCTCAATTTCAGCTACTTAACTTGACATGATTCGAAAGAGGAATCACTTTTCTAGTGTGGTGACCCCACTGAGAAATGAGGCTGCATTGAGCTGTCTCAAGCTGTCTGTTCAATCTTCAAATAATACTTAAAATTTAATTAAAAAGTAAATTAACTGTGATAGAGATAATTTACACTTTCATACCACATTTAATCGAAATCTGCAAGTTTTTCATGGCAATACCTCACACCTTTGGACTCTTCAGAGTTCTGTGTGTGATCATACAGAAATCTTGGCTGATGTTTTGCAGTTCAGCTTGCCTCTACACAGAGTGATTAGTGTCCCACCTACTAGACTCATGAGGGTTTTCTTCCTTTCTGTTTGCTTTATTAAAAAGAGTTCATTACATTCATAAAGCATTTTCCTAAAGAAATAAATAGAATCCTATGTACGTCCCAAGCTGCATGTTAGGGTGTATTGGTCACTAATTACTGCCATTGAGACAACGGGAGTGATGATCTCTTCCAGTTCAGTACGACAGATTACCATTAATGCTTTGTCGTTGACTGCTTGCTTTGGAGGGAATATTTCTAGGGAGCCCCAAATCCGTATTGCTGGACCTCTGACATCCTTCTCTATGCTTGGGAGAACTTAATCTGTCAATACTCATGATTTTGTGTTTTCATTCAGTTTGTTCCATGCGTTTTAGCTTTTGTCTTCTGTGTAATCAGAGCAGAAATTGATCCCTTCTCTTCCACCCCCACCTTTATCTGCTCTTCAGTTGCTGGAAATTTTAACTGCTAAATGTCAGAAAATGTCAATTTTTTCTTTTCCTTCCACCCCAAAATTTCTCTTTTATTATTAAAAATTATATGAGGGCAAAGGAATGTGAGACATCCTGTGCAGTTTTTCCCATTTCTCCCCTCAGATCCGTTTAACATTTAATACATGGAAACTGTACTTCCAAAGTAGGATTAAGTTTGCTGTTTGTTGTCTTTTTCCAAACCACTAAATTTGGACTTTGTAGTGTCTAATTTTTTATCTAACAGGGCATATGTTGAAGAATAAAAAAGCAAAATTGCTTTAAACATAAAACAAGTCTTTCCACTTTAACTTTTTTTCTGAGGCCAAGTAGAAGTACGTTCTCTCTCAGTTCTGCTTTTTCTTTACAGTTGGTATGGTACCCAATTAGCTTTTAACATTTCCTAATTTATTTTTTCACTAGTGACATAGAAATGTGAGCTCTGGTATATTATTTGGATGTTTCCTGTTTTCTGAAATCATGAAGCTTGTTAGCTCAAAATAAAATACATTGTTTTGCCCTTTTTGCATGTTTGTATATATCTTTTTGTGAGAACATGAAAGCCAAAATTTTTCTTATTTAGGAAAAGAGGAACAAATAAACATTAATTGCTGGGAACTGTAGCCCACTAGAGGCTTGTTAGCAACCACAAATATACAACAAAATCAAACTTGTAGGATGAGTAACTAAAGCAAAACTGTTAGATTCCTTTCTGCCTTTTCCTTGAAAAGTCTGTTGGAATTTGGCTTGAATTGGGAATTTGATTTTGGCCTTATATTTGTTTTTCTCACTGACTTTGAAAACAGAAGTCAGTAAGCATTGCCATTTTCAGGAAACACTCAGGCTTCCATGCATAATATAAATCAGGGATACGTGAAAACAGTAGTCCCAGAATAGATGGCATGCTACTTCTGCAGTTCAAGCACAACCGCTGCATTGTGCTTCTGATGACCCCACAATAACCTCAGTTTCTGCGATTTAACACTGGGCCCATGAGATCTGTGTTCCAATTGCAGCTTTTACATTTTTGTGTCTATCCACACAGGATTATAATTTACATCTTAAAATCTGCCAAACCTGTGAGGAGAAAAATTTGGATACGTGAGGGTTTTACTCAGCAGAATATACCAAAGTTTGCCCAGTTCCTTTGTTTGGTTTAAGCACTCCTATGGGAGACTTGGAGGAGCTATGAGGTATGTTTTCCTAGTACTTGTACTGCTTGACCAAAGTACTTTCTATGTGCAGTTGTTACTTTGACATGCCATTTTTGAAGACTTGGAGAAACCCTGGGACATGTTCACTGCCTGCTTCCAGTGGGGTTGTGATGTGAGTGCCCGTGATGCTGCAGCAGGGCAGCCTGCCTCCTGGGCTGCTCTGGGGCAAGTGCAGTCCCTGCCTCAGAACCACTCATCCAAAGGACAAACTTTGATTACACAGGGAGCATTCTAGGATGTGTGGATCTGTTCTTCTAATGTGCATGCTGTCCACTGAGTTTTCTCTAATACATAGTCAGATAAGTCTTACAGGAGAGCATCTCCCTTACCACTTCCCAAATGGTCGAGTGAGGTGACCCAGGTACATGGGCGAGAGCAGGCAAGTTGATACGGATCACGTGGAATGATGCCCCCCACAATGGTGAGGATGTGCCCAATTCAAGTTCTTAGAATCATAGAATCGTGATGATTGGAAAAGGTCTTCAAAATCAGAGTACAACCACTAACCTCACACTGCCAGGCCCATCGCTAAACTAAACCATATCCCTCAGCACCTCATCTATGTGTCTTTTGAATATCTCCAGGGTTGGTGACTCTACCACCTGGGCAGCCCTTTCCTATGCTTAACAACCCTCTTGGTCAACAGGTTTTTCTTCATATCTAACCTAAACATCCCCTGGTGCAACTTGAGCCCACTTCCTGTTGTCCTGTCATTCATTACTGGAGAGATGGACCTTCACCTCACTACAACCCTGTTTCAGGTGGTTGTAGAGAGTGCTCATGTCTCCCCTCAGCTTCCTCTCCTCCAGGCTGAACACCCCAAGTTCCCTCAGCTGATCTCCATCAGTCTTGTGCTCCAGACCTTTCACCAATTCCAGTGCTCAGCTCTGGACACACTCTAGCACCTCATTGTCTTTCTTGTGAGGGGCTAAGTAGTGGGAAGGCTATAACCTTTCTTGGCTAAGTAGTGTGAAGGCTATAACCCGAAATTTAGTACAGGTATCATAGAAGTAGTCTCCTGTAACCTGAAATTGCAGCACCTCATTCTGTGCTAGCAGTAACAATTTATATAGTGTCTGTAGCTAGCTGATGGAAAACACAAGCCAACTGTTAGCACTGCCTTCCAGGAAGCCTGGCTGCTCCAAGAGCTGCTTCCACGCATTGTATGTCAGCCTGCTTCCCCTTTCTTGCTGTTGCATTGAGGTCTCTCTGCTGGAGGAACAGACATAAGTATTATAAAAAGCCTAGCACAGAATTGGCCAAATACTCTTAAGAATTCTTTGACTTGCCTATATTTATTTAAAATTCTCTTCTATTCTTAGAATGTGATTTGTTGTTAATTGTTCCAAAAGTAAAGAAGCATGAAATAAAATGTCTTATAACTGCACCTATTTTATCATTAGTGTGAAACGGGAGAATGGGAGGCAGCAGATCACTTATCCATAGACTTTGTACCACAAAGAAATAAGGCATGCAAATGATCTAGTGTTGCCCAGCAGAACTGAGGAAAATAAAAACTGGTAAGTATAGTGGGATTGAAAGACACAGATAATGACCATTGCTGACAGAGGAGAGCAATTGGATAAATGAGCACAAGAATTATTGATTTTATGATTTTAATTGAAATAAACCAAAATCAGAGGGGTAGAAAATTACATCGTTTTAAAAAAGCAATATAGTGGCACAGTTTTCTGTAATGTAATGGTGAAATAATCAAAACCAGACATTATCTTTATTGGATTGAGCAGGCATTATTAGTTAGAAAGCCTTTTATTTAAGTCTACTACACCCAGTCTTCCTCCAAAAATGTGTCTGAATTTGAACAAAGCAAATGAAGAAGGTACAGTAAAAGATGCTGAAGGTGAAGTCATTGATTCTTTCAAGCAGAAGTAAATGGTACAGAGTAATAACAAAGTCATTGACACTGTGTTACAAAACCAAAACAAAGGGGAAGATGGTGCAGCTCTCCAGAAGATAGAAGAAACAGAAAGAAGTTAAATATTGGGAATGATGCAGCCTGATACTTTAGTACAACTTTATTGCTTTTGGAGAATAACTAATGACTAGACGTGTCTTACCCTGTCACCCTTACAATCATCTTGAGTCAAATTCTAAGTCTTTAATGGTCAGCCAAGATGCACTCAGTTTTAACAGTTAACTTTCCCAAAGGTGCATTGACAGTGTGACAAACTGCAGCAGAGCAGGTATTTTCCAGGGACTGAATGCCTGTGCTCTTGAAATCTGGCCTAGCTCTGGATATGGGAATTAAGAGGAGCAATTTCTAGTTTGGTCTTTGACTCTCCCACTGTCCCCTAAGAGCACAGAGGAACAGAGATCTGTTGGGTACCTGCAGAGAAACTGAGGCAGAGAATGAGGAAGAGGTACTGCTGAAGGAGCGGCCAGGATGTAGAAAGAGGAGCAATAAGCTCACAGGGAACAGAAAGTCAAGGCTGAGTCTGGATGAAGAGCCCCAATAGAGTGGCAGAGACAGGGTGCCAAGGGGTGGAAAATGGAGAGGGGGAAGAAAAGTAGCTGGAGGCAGAGAAACAGACTACAGGAACCAAGGAAGAGCTGGTCTAAGGAAGAGATGATCCAGTAAGGGCTCTGGTACTAGTTTCAAGGAGTGGTAAAAGACCTTGTTGCATGATGAGACTTAGTAGGAGAAGATGATAGGATTAAAGCAAGGGGTCAGAGGTGTGGATGGGACCAACAGGAGGGTTGGTTGGGGTTTTTTTTCAGAAGATAAGAAGAAAGCTGCCTGGCATAGTGCTCACCCTCACAGGTGGACGGCATCTCAGAATCTCCTAGTTTCCTGTTTTCTCTCCCAGTCATCAAGTAGCTGTAAAACTCATTGGTATTAAATGTTTTACACCCTCTTGTTTATCCACAATTGTTGTTATTGCTTGCATTGGCTATAATTTTTTTTAACTAGAGACGTCTATGCAGTAGATATGTGAGCTTTAGCTCTACAGGTAAGTCATGAGGGATATGAGTATGAAGATGCATAGGGGGATTTATTTTCAGGGTTGTATTGCTGTTGCTAAAAAAATCCAAAAAAACCCAAGTACCACGCCACAAAAACTATAGACAGCCTGTCTCACATACACACATCTCACTGCTTCCTAAAGTAGTGGTTTTGGGTTGGGAAACTAGCACTCAGACGTAGCAAATGTCAGGATCCGTGCTATGAATATACTTTGTCTGGCATTCTGTGTTTTGTACTACACTTCAGCCTTTTTTTGGTGCACAGAAAAAAAATATTAGATTGTGAGATGTTTGCTTTCACTAGCTGGGTTTGTTGTCATTGTATGGATGAGGCTGCTTCAGGTTATTTTAGACCTACCCTGAAACAAGACTTTTTCACTTCCTCCTGGTTGTGCCTTGTGGTGCTTTCACTGTCATGGCTGGATCACTGTTATCTTCACAACATTGCTTTAAGGTAAGTTTATATGGCTCCTACTTCACATAGAGGAGCAGAGGAATAGGGTAGACTTCTAGAAGTATCCACTGAATTTTGGGAACTCCATTTGAAAGATCTTGGATGAGAGTGGTCATTGGGTTTTTTGCATCTCCCCAGTGTGCAGTGCAGCGGATTGCACTGACTCAAGCTCTGCTACAATGGGGGGTACCCAGGACTTTTGCAAATGAGACTGCAGCATGGGCTTCTAAGAAACAAGGTAAAGGCAATGAGTGACTGACTACCTGTTTGGCATAGTTGACTTTCTAAGCATTGCATAAGACATCAGAAAAGGACAAGAATAGAATCCAGATTTTTGAGAGTAGCATTCATCTGTGGTAACCACAAGCCTCTTCTTTATTATATTATACTTTCCAGTTTCTGTATAAAATGAAGAGGAGGTGGGAGAGGCTACAGATAGCAATTCCTGTCACTATCCTGACTTGTATCCCAATCAGGTTCAGGTTGTACCCTGACTGTTACAAAGATGAAGCTGAAGAGGGAGGAATAGTGCATAATATAAAAAAGGAACAATATTCATGTTATTCAAGTACCTTAATCCTGGAAATCACTAATATTAGAAGGCCTAAAGGGCAATTTTAATCATATTATGAAATCTGTTTTGTTCTTGTTAATTATCACAGAGGCCTGTTGATAGCAAGAACAAGATAGACTATTAGTTCTTTTGTTCATCTGCAACACTTTATTTATTATGTATTTGTTGAAGGGGTATGAAATGGTTCAGAGAAAACAATTTAGAGAAACAACAGAATGATGAAATTGCTAAGTTATGCTGTGTGCACAGAATTTATATTATCAGGATCTATTGCAGCCTCTGTCAGCTCTGTGTTGGAGATTCTCAAACAATTTGTGCCAAAAGCACCCTGTTGAATGAAAACATGAGGAAAGTGACACCCAGAGATGGGTTTTGTCCCCAAAGACTGTGACTAGAAAAGGATCTGAGATTCCTGAGTCCAGTCCATTCAAGGCAAGAACACAGACAGCCTCTTAACCGTGCCCCAGCAGTTCATATGTTGCTGAGAAGTTCTGTCAGAAAAACTCCATGGTGTAACCTTACAGACACTTTGCAGGGCCATGAGCTGCAGAAAACTTGTGAGTCCGTGCAACACGTAAAGACTGTGTCACACAACAGCTTTCAAGAAACATGTCTCAGAAATTCATCTGCTGCTGGGGTTATTTTTACTTCTACTATCAGTCACTACTGATGAAGCATCGTAATTCTCTGCTTACTGGAGCCTTTTCAATGACAACTGCAGCCTGGGCCTTGCCTGCTTTACTGCTGCTTTTTTTTTGGCCTTTTTTTAGTGGCATGGCTTTAACTGTGTAGCTATGGAAAAGAATGCATCTGAAAAATCCAATCATTTGGGGTTTTCAAACCCCCAGCCCTGCATATTCTGAGCAGTGAAAAGAGGCCATATTGGGGTATCCTCGTGGCCAGGACCCAGGGAGGGAAGGCACAGGATGGGGCATGGGATGTCTGCTTGCTTTCATGTGTTAAATTGGTAGGACTACCACAGTGAGCTTCTATGCTAACTGGACCCAGGTGATAAAAGCTTGGAGATGGGATGTCTGAGCTGAAGGTACAAAAACCAATAAACTCACATGGAATACAGTAGATTATTGATGATAAGGAAAGCTATGGCAACAGTATTTAGAGCCTAACAGCATGGAGATGGGCAAAGAAAGGAGAAGGAATGTGACTACAAACTGAGTGCCCTGAATTTTACAATGGCCAGCAACATGTTTTCTGGAAGGTTTTGGTAGTCAGAGGAGATGCTATCAATTGTGGCCCACATGCAGTCTGCACAGGGCACTGCTGAGGGACTCTACAGCACTATAGAGTATTTATCACCTATAAATCCGTAATCTTTAAATCTGGTAGTACCTTTGCAGAATGGAACCTTTAAAGTTCATCTTTGAAGTACCAGAGAGCACTGCTGGATAATGAGATTTAAATATCTGTCAGTCTTTGGCTTCTGACAGGTATTTGTTGATTTTTTTTAGTATCTTTTGCAAGGGATGTAAGACAACTGGGTGGCTGTACCTTCCAGAGAGCAAAGCTACTGCATGTACTGCAAAACAGCAGAGGGTTCATGGCCAAGGCCTGCAGGGTTGTCAAGGGGAACACATCTCAAAGAGGGGTAACATTTATTTCCAAGGTTCCAGGCACATGTAGGCTGTGCTTCTTTAAAAGCTACAGTCAGGCCTTTTTTGGGCAGACCAAGAGGTGGGATTATGGATTGTGGTGAAATGTCACCCTGTCAAGCTTCCAAACTAAAGGAGGATGGCGAGCTCTTGCTTGCTTCATCTGATGCACAATCTGGATTGGCTTTTGTTTAGTTTAGCTTCCCTAAATGTTTGCTTAATTCAGAACTGAAGCTGTATGCTTTGTAACATTGCAATCTTCTTTCTTTTTTTTGGGGTGCTATTCTGGTGTAACCAGAACTTGGGTCATGAAAAATATGCCCTTAGTCATTTGAGTAAGCATCTACACTCAGTCATGTTTCTGGAGTAGAGCCTTGTTCCATCTTTCTTGAAAGGCAAGAGAATTTTTTCTTTCTGATAGAGGCTGCAACACCCTGTATTAGAAATTTCCTTGGTAGGCATGTTGCAGAGTTATGAAAAGGTTTCACTTTTATATTGCAGGTCCCAAGTTCCTGTGATCTCTTTGCCTCAGGCTCACAAGGATAAATGAGTGAAGCAGGCAAAGGTTTTTATGTAACAGTCCTTTGGGAAATGAACAATAATATTTTTCCAGTAATCCTTTCTATATCTGTGTGTGTTCTGGAAACTAAGTGCAGCTATTGCATGGCGTCCCCCAGAGACACGGTCAGAATCCTGGTGTGCAGCTCTCTAGTTCTGCCAGCGTCCAAGAAACTTGTCTTAGGGGTGCCCCGTGTTCTCAGGCTCTTTTCTGAACCCCCCTCACGTTACTGCAGTGAGTGACTGTACCCTCATGGAGGTTTTCTTGCTATGGCTCACCTTTTCCTTTCTTTTGTGATGTTTTGTAGAAATACCTCCCTTAAAACCGATCAGGAAATTGCATGAAAACGTTATCAAATACAGAAATAGTTATTCCCAGGAACTTCTAAAACTCTTTATGAGAGATTAGAGTAGCCATACCCATCCCAAAACAGGCAGTGATTCCCACTCAGCTGAGGTCTGAGAAATTCAGGGCTTCATCCCTACTTTGCAAACTTGTGTTTCAGTAGTGGGAACTGAGAGACTGTGCACACTGTAGGCAAGCAAAGAGTCATCTGTAGGAGCTGTAAGGACTCACGTAATACAGTGGGAGACTGATCTATTTTAGGCAGAGCAAGGATCTGCAAATGGATTTCTGCACACAGGTTTAATAGGCATATCAGCTGTTAGTTATCTGATATGTAAATGCAGAATCTCTTGGTGGTTTTGAATGGTGGATCTGTCCAAGACCTAAGAATGCTTTTCTACCAATCTGCTGTATATTTTCACGTGGAAACTTAAAAATAGTTCTAATCTTGCAGTTGGAGATACAGCTAGTGATGGAGAGTTATGAATTCTAGCAGAGAACCCCCCACATTCAAAATAACAGCTTCTTAGCTTAGAATAGTCGACTGTGAAGAGGAAAGTGAGACTGCAGGAGCTTTAAGATTTCATGAATTACAGTTTGAAAAATGTCTCCAGATTCTGCAATAGTTGGTATCATCATTTAGTATTAAGGAGTGTTTTGAAAGTGATTGCATTTGATCTGGTTGAGATTGTGTGACTTAGTTATATGATGAGAATGATATATCACTGTCTTGATGTTCTTTCACTGGACCTTCAGGGAGTCTCCTCCCTCACCCAAACCAGAGTAATGAGAGTTAAGAAGCTTGCAGTGGTAGGGATGCAGGGGTGCTCTTCAGAGCTGGTCTCTTGCTGGTTGTGAGCCAACCTTATAACTGCTGTTATTAACTAAGGGGGAGGCAGGAGGGTGCAAGTGTGCCTGTGAATTTGGACAAATAAATGAATACCTGCTTCACGATTATCCAACGGTGCAGCCAAACCAAGAGGTTTCTGAAAGTTTTTGAAGTGGCCACTGCTTGAAAAAGTGTCGTGTTGCCATATATCAATAAATACACCATTTTTGGTAATTGGAGAAGGATTAACCCACGGCAGTTGAAACTACCACCACCTGGCAGGTCTTTGACAAGTCCTGCATGTTAAGAAGCCAGCATGCAGGTCTTAGGGAGTGCTGCATGGTGTTTAAAATCTGCAAATTGCCTTTTCCATTCCTGTCTCTGCCTGGGGATCCGTCTTCTCAACTGATGGGAAGAGCATCATGGCTGAGTGCCTTCTCCCCTTGCCACTGCCTGCTGTGAAATGTTGAATCCGCTCTGTAGAGAGACCAGCAGCTGCACAGCTCAGACAGTCTGTTTCTCCATTAATATGGCTTTAGAGCTGGTGTATTTCCCCGATTCCCTGATGTGTCACGTCTAGGAGAATGACACCGGATGGTACATAGCTTCTGTGAAATCATCACCTCAGAAGTCATTAACACTTTCATGGAGCAGCTGTTTCCACAGTACTAATGTTAGTTGGAATCAGGCAGGTGACTTTAGGCCAGAAAGATCTTCTGAGTCTGTTTTAATCGTTGCTCCAGCTTTCTCACTCCTCCCCCTTCCTGAAGCCCAGACTTCTCTCAGGCATGCTGACTTGTGGAAATGAGCCAGTGTTGCAGTGTACCACAAGCAGATACTGCTGCAGGGAGAGAAGGGGAAAGGATAGTGTCTTAAGAGATGGAAATGTATGTTTTTCAGCTTGGAAAGACAAAAAGGATTGAAATTCCTGGAATGATTTTTTGTTCAGCAGGGCTTTAGCTGCAGCTCATTTTTCTGACCCCAGTGCGGTGCTCAGCATGATGCTGCTTTATCCGAGACATCAAAACATTAGACTTCCAAATATTCTTGGGATCCTCCTCCTCTTCCTTTTGCATGTGTAGTCATAAAGCAGCCAACACAGCACAGGAGCAGAGAGGAAATCTATTCAGGACTGTGAAGGAAATGCTCTTGATTTGGGGAAAAAAACCCATCCGTTTAAGCTGCTCTGTTCTACCTCTGTGGTGTCTGACTGCTTTCTGTCATCTGGTTGCAGTGAATGTGAAGCTGATCTATCCAAACAATGGAACATGGCTGTTGAGGAGAGAGCCCTCTGCTCCCACCTTTCACTCCACAGCATATCCTATCTTCAGTGGGAGTCTAGATGGCTAAAAACTGAAATGAAGTGGGCAGCAATGTGGAAAGATGTTCCTTGCTGTCTAGAGCTTGGGGGAAATAGAATCTGCTTGCCCAAGTAGCTGGGAGCAGTGACTTGTCTGGGGCTAGCAGAAGTTCTCAGCAGTTAAAGATTGACAGGCAGGATGGGAGTCTGGATGGGCTGGGCAGATAACTGAAAAGGTTTAGAAGAAGAAGGGGAGTTGTGGCTCAGGAGTATCATGTTAGAGTAGAAGAATATTACTTATAATATTATTTATAATATTATTAAGCATTTATATGTTATGGGGATCTTCCTTAAAGGCAGCTTACATGGCATTTCTGAAAGGAACTGGGAAGGACTGCTAGGCTGTGCATGAACTGGCAACTCCCAGTTGGGTTCTGGGAAGTGGCTGTTTTCCACTGTCCTGGATATTAAAGAGTATTTAATCAAGTAGTGAGTGCTGTAAGGCATCAGCTGCTCCAGGAGTGTGCTGTGAGGCTTGGGGAAAAAAGTAATGGTCTTGACTGCTAGATTTTGATGCTGTTCTGGCAGAGCAGAGCTGAAGCCCTGGGTGGCTGAGCCAGTGCACTGAGCAACATGAATCAATGAGAATTGCAACACTAACAGTTTTACTGTACCATCACTTGCTTATGTTGATTCCATCTGTTGAATTCCCCCTTTCCCTGTTTTTTTTTTTTTCTTTCCTCTGTAATAGTCTACTTGGCTTTAGAATATATATTCAGACAAAATAAGCTCAAAAAGTCTTGGGATAGCAATATACTTTTCTCTTTCTTTTAGTGGTTTCGTTTGTGTTTCTGCAGAATGCTGCATAGTTTCCTTTCCTTTCACAGTCCCACCATTCTCTGTCATGTCACAATAAGCATTTGCAGGGATCTTCATGCCTGATGGACCTTTAAACCATCAACCATTGAGCTGTCTTCAGAGTTGTGACTTAGAAATAGATACAGATCTTTGCTTGAAAATGCCAATGGCAGACCTTGCAGAAATGTGAAGTGTGAAAACATATATAGCAGTGATCTGAAGCACTAGAAAAACCTTATAGGTGTCCTTCCTGAAGGTTTTAGGGCTTAATTTTATTTTTGAAGATAAGTCAAGTTCCCACAGCTTTCAGGAGCAAATATTTGATGTTTTGCTGGCCAGAGTAATTTCAGTTAGATTCCCAGTAACTGGGTGAAATCTCAGCATCAGTTCTGCAAGGGTCATGAGGTACAGTTGCCATCAGTGGCACTGATGTCTGGGATTTTGCAAATCTCCTCTTAATGAGATGGCTTAAAAGATGTAGAAGAGCCTTGTGTACTGGAAGAAGGAGGATTTTAGCGTTCTGTTTATTTTTGGGGAATATTTGAGATGGTGCAATAGGAGAGACACACACTGTTTGGCCTGGTAGGTTATGTGTCAAAAAGCACAAATGTAAGTGTACAGAAAGGAAATAGAGAAGAGAAAGAACAGAAATATATGAGAAAAAAAACCTGGCTGGAGGTGGCATATTGCCAAGCTTTGCATGCATGGATGACAATCTTAAATTCACGTGGAAGAGAAGGGGAAGCCAGTGAAAAGGGAGCTTGGGTTTACAGGCAGTGGTATGAGAGAATGGTATCTTCTTTCTGCTGCCAAATGGTGGGCTCATAAATGAGAACATAGCTGCAGTTGTGGGGGGAAGCTCATTAAAGTATTAACTGTCAAGAAATAAGGCTGGGGTGCAGAGCAGAGTAAAAAGAGAGATGCATGGGAAGTGTCTACAGCATGGATCCAGCGTGGACCCTGAAGAGCCTCTGGTACTGGGGAAGGATGTCAAAGTCTGCCTGGGAGTTCTTGAGTGATTTTAATCTTTGTGACTGTAGTCACACATGTGAGATAAAGAGAAATGCTGGGGGGCAGGATGGATTCCTCTTGGAGCTACTGTCATCTGTGGTTAATGAGATTAAACATGTTGCTAATTTTTGCTTCTACCTTGTTCAGTGTTATCACTTCAGCGTCAAATTTGATACCACTTATTAACATGAAGATTAGAAAAGGGAACATCAGACTTAGATCTTCTCAGTACTTCCTCTTTTTTCTGATCTATGCCTTCTGCCACATCTTTCTCCAACAAAGTTGTGCCATTCCCCACTAATCTGTCCTGCAGTCCCACACAGCTGAACAGGTGCATTTCATGGTGCTTAGCACTCAAATGAGCATTAACCTCTCTGATTATCACCTGTGGTGTTTGCTCATGTAGAGTGCAATGTCTGTCAGTGCTAGAGTAATTAGGTGTGCTGTTGGGGGGATTTTTGTGGGGTTTTTTTAAGACAGAAGTGAAAGACTCTGTAAGCAAAAATGTCATTTTATTGGGAGGGTTGATGTTAGGGGTGGTTAAAACTTAGCAACTGTAGCTGTCAATATTTGGAAGCGTGTTGAGAGGGTCACATCCTGGCAGACAGCCATTTAATTCCATCTCATGACCATGACAAGTGCTAGTATGTTTTTTGAAATTAGTGTGGCATCATAGTCATTGCACAGGAGACGGGCAAAAGTAAGGAAATACAGCTGGCACTTAAAAAAACAAATGGGAGGGGGTTTTTTTAATGGCCATAGCTCTTATGAAAGTCTGTGTCTCAGTCTCAGGCTGGCCCCCAAGGCAGCTCTGACTCTTGTACAGGCAAGATATATCCTCATTCTGGGAAGTTTCACTATGGCAGGGTAACAGAACTATGGCTGTAGTGTATGTCTCAAAGTTTTAAGTGATCTTTTATGTGCTTTGATCAAGCATATAAAGGTGTTAGACACCTAGAAGATCAAAATCATGGTCTTGAATTTCTTTTAGTGCTCTATGAGTAGCTAAAGTCAAAGCAGGGGGAAAGTTTGATGGGCTCATAATGTGAGAAAGTGCCACAATATTTTGTACTGCTGGAATTTTCTTCAACAGCAAAGTTTCACGAGCAAGCTCTATTACTTTTGACCAGCCAAGAATTGAGATGTATGAATTACTGAAGCCAAGTCACCTGGATCCTTGTTACCAGAATTTATTAACTCATAGCTGTCTGAAATGAAGTTCTCCTTGAGGAGATTTTTCCCCTCTATCTTTTCCCTTTCAAAAGCAAACATCCCATCAGTCACTGGAGTGAAACTATAAAGTAAAAAAGTGTCGTAATTTTCAACTGGGATTTTAGACTTCCTTTTCCTCTACTCAGAAATTTAGGAAGAGGGGAAATAGTGGTAGAGTCACAGATTATTCTCTTTTAATCACAATCCCATTTTACTGTTGGTCTTCTTGCCACACAAGGCTTTTGGAAAATCTGGCATTGCTGTTAACCTGAGAGCACTGTAGGCAGAGCAAGGCTGGCATGTCAGGCTGAACATCCTGCATTTTAGGTGCTGCAGCTCCAGAGTGTCCTGTGGTGTATGCAGGTGTACAGTCAAAATCCTGCTCTGAGGAAGGAGACAATGGTTTTGGTGATGAAGAGCATCATGGGGCAAAGCCATGTCAAGGTCTTACAGACCAAAGATGAAACATGGAAAGAATGTGAACGCAAATCCAGTCCCTGGAGAAAGAGGAGGCTTTAGAAGGAAGAGTGGAAAGATAAAGATCTTTAGAGCACTTCCCATATTTTTTTAATCTCAGATGGTCATAATATGCATATTAAAGCATCAAGGACAGAGAGGATGTTTTGTAGTGTGTCTGGGTTTTGGACAGGGCTTTGCAGCAGGTCTCCTCAGGTGTTGAATATTGACTGCAGGTATCAAATACAGTTGTCAGCATTTACTAAAGAGCAGCATTTTGTGGTAGAAGTTGTCAGAAGAAGGTAGAGTGAGGAGCTGACCTCTAGGCCTTCTTGTATAAACAAGCATTTAAAGGTGGTGTTCTGTGTTAACAGCATGTTAGTACCTGTTGGTGATTTATTTTTTCTTTCAAAATACAGTTGGTTGCCATTTTGTGAATAAAATAAAAGCTGCATGTAGCTGGTTTGCAGCCTGCCACAACTGACTGGAGCTGGAATCTTAAGGTGCCACTAAGAATTATTTTTCCATCCACACAGCAGAGCAAGTACAGTATTAAAGTGCAAAGTAATCTTATGATTGTAGCAAACCATAGCCTGCTTTTTATTTAAATCTATATATACCCCATAGTTTGAATGTAGAGTCACATACTTTTGTCACTGCAGTTAAAATAGATCCATATAATATTATCAGAGTATATAACAGGTCAGTAGCTGTTCTTCATGAGTATTTGTTGCTCATTTTTGTGCCTGCCTTTTATGCTGACCTTACATACATACCTTTGAAATATATACTGGCCTACTGCTTTGCCATTGCAGTTGTATTTGCCCTATCTCCACTAACATTTATGAACAAAGACAGTTGACCTTTGTGGAGTGAATGGCTACATGCATGTGTAATTACAGAATGAGTAGTTGTATGTCTCATTTCTTTACCTCGGGTTGTAGATTCACATTGAGTGCCTGGTGGTGATTTGAATACTGCTACAATAAATAAAAGTCAAAACCACACCAAAGTTATTTTTGGGAGACCTAGTTAATTTGCTGCAGGAGAGATGCTTGGAGCAAAGTAACATTTATGTGGTGTGCGCTCTCTGGGATGGAGAAGCAGGAGTGCCAAGAGAGCTAAATATTTCAGCAGATTTGCTGTATGTCCAGCTTGCAAACTTTCAAAAGAGCACATCTCTGTGTTAACCTGTTCTTTTTTACCTTTGTCTGTTCTACTTTCTCCCATTTTCCCCTTAAAATGCGTGCCTAAGAAATTTGAAGCCTTGTGTGTCAGCAGGAAATTGGTTTCAGAGTGTGGCTCTGACACTACATGCAAGCAATCCTCTCCCAGTCCTCTTCATTCTTGCTTATGCTGGCAACATACCAAAGATCTGTTGTAGCTTTTGCCATTTCAAAGGGTAAACATATTGGAAGACTAGAGAGAAGAGGTGGATAGAGAAGCGTCCCTCAGTGAAGACAGTAAAACCCTGATACTTAATGGGTTGAGTAAAAGGATTAGATGCCACAAGCAGCAGTGCTGCAAAATCATGCGACTTGACTGTTGGGACTAATATTAACTTGGAGAAGCCTGCCTCTGGGAATGGCTGGCTACCTGAGCACTGATGCAGATGCCAGTTAATGCCAACAGTTAATGCCAACTCGGACAGCTCTGTAGAAATCAAGATGACAGTTGGTTTCAATGAAGCCTCCAAGAAGGTTTAATTTCAAATAGCCTAAGCTGGATTTGAAATAGAAGCAGAAAAGGGAAAGAGGGATGGCCCACTACCTATACCTACTCTGCTTTTATCCCTTGTCTATAGACTGATGCTTCAGTACTAAGTAATTCAAGCAGAAATGTGTTGTGTTCTTTAATAACAAATGCAGTTCTTGCTTTGAGTTTTGCATGTGTGGATTGCTCTGCTTGCTGGGCTGCCATTGCAAAAAGACACGTGCTTCTTACTGCAGCTTGACTGACTGGCAGCACTGATGCATGAAGAGGAAAACCTTGATAATTTCAATTCCTTTTGCATTCAAACACAAAGGATGGCTTTATCCTGTATGAAGAGATTTGGAAACAGATAAAGATTGTTAACATTGAATTAATAGCTGTAGTTCAAATAATTGGTTGTAATAAAAACCAAAATGTCTAAAGCCATAGTGATAGCTCTTTTTTTCCTTCTTCTCCCTCTCCTTCCCCACCCTCCCCCCTCCCCACTTCTTTTTCTAGCGTAAGGAAAGGAGGAGATGAAAGAAACATTATCCAAATCTCCTTTTGCCATTAAGCCATCCTGAATAAAGAATGACTGGAAGAGCTGCTCAGCAGCAAATGGTGTTAGTTTCCGTGCATCAGCATGAATTTAGATTCCAAGGCTTACTTGTAGGATTCAGTATTTTTGTAACAGCTCCATGCAAAGAAGAAAGAAAGAAGTTAGACATTTATCCATTTGTGCCTGAGCTGTGACCTTTTTTCCCCAACTAGAAAAATAAATAAAACTATCATTAAATGTCTATATATCACTATTACATGTAGAAGAACCTTAGGACCGAAACTTTCTGCTGGCCCTGCTTCTGTTTTAATAATAGAAGGCCTTCCTTTGAGGAAAATAGCATAAAGGTTATAAAACTGATTGTTTAGTGAAGGAGAGTTCAGATTCTGGAAGTGGTGTGAGTAAAGGATGTTTGCAGTGCAGGATGCTGCTTTAATGTGGCACATGCAGTAGATGAGAACTGAGCCTGTAGGAGTTCTAACCCAAGCACCACAACTGTTTGGAGCTAGGAGGAATTGCTCAAGTATAAAATAAATTTAAAAAGCATATATGGGAGTCTTAATCCCCTTTACAGGGAAAACACAGCAGGTGTCATAGTAATCTGTGTAATCTACTGGTGCATATTAAAAAGAATGCCACATTGATTCCTGTCCTCAGCCTGTTTTATACCTGTGCCCATGGATATCTTCTCTCTCTATTGTCCAGAAATCACTTGTGACTCCCTGGAGCCCTTAGTAGGCTGTTTCCTGTATAGATCAGACCATTAAGGTCTGAAGGTTCCTGCTAGCCTTCCTCGCTTACACAACACTGAATCGATGGAAAAGCAATTAAAAGATACCGTGTCACTTTTTAGTCTCCATTTCTTTTCCTGTCAAGAAATTCTGCACAGGGAGAAATTTCCCAGAGTTGGCCTTCCAAGCTGCACATCAGAATTTGTTTTGCAGGCACTTGCTAACCTGCATTAGGCCACTACCCCAGAACTGAAAGAGTTCAGGCCTCCCTCTGCCTTGAATTAGTAGAGCATCCTGGAGCATCTGTTGGCATCTGCACCGTGGTTCCTCAGAAACAGGCTGAGCACACTCAGGGCACAGCTCTCTGCCCTCTCTAACTTTTTCAGGTACTGAGAAGAGTTGTGTGAATCACTAGGAGTTAGGGCTTAAGAGCTCTTGTGCTTTCTTGCCTTCCATTGCCTCTGGTTTTGGTAATCTCCCTGTGAATAACTCTTAATACTTGCTTCTTGCAGACCATGGTTCAGTAATGCTGAGCTCCAGCAAAAATATAGCTTTCTAGTGTGCAGCTCCTGTTCCAAACTGAGAGCATCCATCCCCTCGCTGTTACACAAAGGCTGCTGTGCATTGGAACCCTTATCTGGGTTCATGAAAAGCTGGGAGATGGGGCACATTTGTTGGGTTTGTCTTGTTTTGAAGTTAGGTAAGTTCACAATCCTGCTCACAGCCCAAAGTGATAAGATGTGACTCAGCCAAGCTGTGTGGGAATTCTAGGGCAGTGACTGGGGGCTCCTTGAGTTGATACTGCCTGATAAAGCTGCTCTTTCCATGAACCAGCAGTGCTGGAAAACTAACCTGAAACTCTGGGTTTGTTCACAACTCCCTCTGCACCTTTGTAGAATGTCAGGGGAACCTGGTTATGGTCTAATGAAGCAAGAGAAGCCCAGTCCCTCTTCAGGCTTAGGAAGATGGCAGAATGTCCATTTATGGTTTTTACAGGTTTGTTAAATTTGACCATAGGGACAGAATTGCAGTCTGTGTTTCTACATCATCACCTAAATTTTGTGGATATTGGTACTTTCAGCCCTGCCTGGTTTTCATTATACAGGTGTCTGTGTCTCTAACGTGTCTTCAAAGGTATAATTATGGCTTCCAGTTCTAGACATAAGGAAAAGATTTAGTTTCTCTTTAAGGCTCAGAAGGAGAAATCCAAAGGTTAACAGTCAGTTGGTATATCAGATGTTGCTTGGTATGTGTATATGCTCTTTATTTTTGCATTTCCTTTTCCCTGCTTCTCCAGGTGTCGTCTTGACATGGGTACATTCAACTTGGCACTCAGGAGTATATGTAACTTGGTTGTAGGGGTGGAGAAAGGAAACTGCAGCATCCTTGTATGTCTCAAAATGCCTTGTAAAAGCTCTTTAGAGAGTGAGAATTTAATTCTGTGAAACAATTTTCATAAGCACTCGATACAAACGTGGAAAACAACATCTCTGCACACTGTGCAAGCACAAACCCCACAGAGTATAGTGCAGTTAATGTTGGTAAAGAGAACACTTTCGTCTAATTAGTAACACGGGATAGGTGAGGAGGTTCGTGAAGAGTCCCGCTCAGAAGTGGCATGAATCCAGTAATATCCAAGCAGTAAACCCTGTAATGCTTTTCTCAATGTCCTGGTTAGTCCTGAGGGTGTTTGGACTTTATTGTGGTGCATGTAATTTAATGAACTTGAAAGAAACCTCCAGGCAACAGCCCAAAATCAGAAGGGCAGAGGGGAAAATGCTGATAGTTCTACTGAGCTAGAACACAGTAGCTGTGAAGGAAAAGATGCTGAATGGGCTGATGGCTGAAAGAAGTAAAGCAACAGCACTTGGACTCACTAATGGGCTTTTTGTCCAAATTGGAGCCATCTCTTTCTTTAGGAAGTCATTTGTGTTGGAAATCAGGCCACAGCCAGGCTGGAGCAGGAAGGAAGAGGCGGGTAGTTAGTGATCTCAAAACCATGTGCTCTGGGTGCAGAATGACAGCTGTGGAAGAAGTAGGTTGACTGTGAGGGCATTGAACTCAGCAAGAAAGCTCCTTCAGCTCCCTGCACTGCTGAAAATCTGGTGTCATGCTGGAGCCTTTGGAGGGGAGCTGGAGAGAGTGGTCATGGTGGTGAGGCTCCCTGCCTGTTCAGCTCAGGAGCCAGCAGCCCTTCTGAGGTCACTCGTGCCCTCCTGCAACCTTTCTGTGCTTCACAAAAATGCAAAAAGATGCACTCAGCAGAGGAGCTCTTGTCACCCTTATGCTGTTCCCAGCCTGGAAGAGAAGTACTTCCACAGCATTTCATAAAGTGTTAAGAGTCCTATGCTGCAGCGTGACAGGGTCTGCCTGACTGAAAGAGCTGTGGAAGCAGCACTGAAGTGTAGGCTTCTTGGGTTTGTTTTTTTTTTGCAGTGATGCAAATTGTCTGTATTGGACTCGATAAAGAAAACAGAATTTGCAACTTCCTACCTGTTACCTTTAAATCATACCTTTCCTTATATTGAGAAGTGCCTGTGACACCGTTTGTGCCTTAGCTTGGCACTTAGATGGAAATCTCATTTCCCTGGGCTGATTCATAGGTCCCTAATGACAAGTTATATGTTAATACTTGTTTTCAGCAATTATCATGCAGTTGTGTTTTGACTGGGACCTGATAGCAAACATGAGTGAGAAGAGCTTCAGGATAAGGCCAAATAATGCAGCAGTGGTACTTTCTGTTGGCCTGCTTGAAAGCAGTTCCCCCCAGTTGTCGTAGTCCTTTTCTAAGGAGAATAGATCAGAGGTGATTTTACTTGGGTTTTATTCTGTTTCAATGCATTTAACAATGCTTTATATAGCATGGGTTTTGTTGCTGCTCCATCATTACAATGATTATAGGGCACCAAATATCAAACTCAGATCACAGCCGTATTGTGTAGGAACCATGTGAATGTGCAGTAGAGGAGGAGTGTCTGTCACAAGTGTTAGTGGTGTCTAGAGAGATGAGGCAGAGAGGAAAAGCCACGATTCAGCAATGTGTCCCTCTTGCACAAGAGCTCAGTTGCAGAGTCTGATCCAGAGCAGGTCTTAAAATGGGAAGAGGCACATTTCTTGTGTACAAGGCTGCAGGATCAGGAAAGATGAGCTCCTGCCTCCCTTCTAGAGATTAACACTTTTAAAATAAACCGGCCTTGCATGTGACAGATAAAGAAGTTTGGGCATCTAGATAGTCCTTCTGACACTGATGGAATCAGAAATTTCTGTTATGTTTAAGAACCACATCCAGAATCAGTGTGAAAGCCCTCATTGTCTAAATCTCACTGAACTTTTTGCAAATTCTGAAAACAAGTAGGAAAAACCCAGTTGTTTCCCATCCAGGAGTGGGTCAGATAGGTCTGTCTGCCGCAAGTGCAAAACCTCTCCTCACTGACACTTGAGGTCCTTCCAGTTCCCAGGGGCTAGTTGTTTCTGTATTCTCAATCTAGGAAGCTGGTCAACTTGAGAAGGTGAAAGTCTTGTGGTGGATTGGCATCCTTTGACTGGAGAAAATGCCAAGAGTGGTCTTTGCCACCATCTTTGAACTCTGCATGTAGGTGTAGATTTAAAGCAGAGTGATAGTGGCTCACTGACATTGCTGTCTCCTGTTTTTTCTACAGCTCCTGTATGACAACCCAAAAGCCCGTCAGGAAGTAGAGTACCACTGGCGAGCATCAGGCTGTCCCCACATTGTCCATGTGCTGGACGTCTATGAGAATATACATCATGGAAAGAGATGCCTCCTTATTGTCATGGAATGGTATGGATGAGCAGCAGCCTCCCCTCAAACATTGCTCCTTGAGGAGGTAGTGGTGGGTGGAGAATGTGTTGGCTTAGGTGGGAATTAGCTGAGCTTTCTCAGCAACACCATTTTTTGGTTTGGATGGAAAAACCTCTGTAGTGGCCTCTATAGAACTGGGAGGGAAAGGTAGAGCCTTTCCAGACATCTTGTATGATGGAAGAATGAGGAACCTTAACCAGAAAATAAGTTTTCCTCTTACTCTATGACAGCTGTCCTCGTTAAAATATTGCCTAATTAATACAACCTTGCAATATATGTCTCTACAACACACTTTGATAGTGTTTGGCTTCCACCTTCAGATGTTAATCCAGTGATCCAAAATGATCTTTTGCTATTATTTTGACCCTTACATTTTCTTGTTCTACCTTTGATATTTAATACCACAGTTACTGTCTTCTTCACTGGGGACAAATCAATAATACTTTGAAGTATCTTTGCTCCCTTCTTTTTTTTTCATCTCCAGCCCTTACATAGAACAAGATTACTGTCAGCCTCCCAGTGCAGCAAATCTGACTTCCCAGCTATGTGTGTATGTTCCTTCTGACAGGGTACATTAAACTGAAAGCATCAAAACTCCTTGGTCTTGTTTTGTTTTCTGTTTATTCCATATCAGAATGGCTTTGTACTTCTTTCAAACAAGTGTGATGTATCAGACGCACTGGCATAGGAGGCAGCCTGTAATCTCATCTAATCTCTTTTGCCATGGTTCTGTGCAATTATATGGGTACACAGTCAGGTGTTAATTTGATCTTTTCTGCTCATGTAAGGTGGAATTTTTGTGTTCTTTGTTTCAGCATGGAGGGAGGAGAGCTGTTCAGCAGAATCCAGGAGAGAGGAGACCAGGCTTTCACTGAGAGAGGTGAAAAGTCATGTTCACTTTTGAAGTTTGTGGAAGATTGCCTCTTCCTTTGTCTGTCCTCTTGCTTAGTTCCCTTACAGGAATGTTTCTTTCATTTGGTTTTTGGTTGTGACACTGTGGGGTTAATTTTTTATCTAACTCTGTATTAAATAGTCATTTTAAAAGTTCCTCAAAATCAGATGTTGCCAGAATTGACCCAGTTCAGACACGGTATGGAAGATTTAGAGGAAAATTCTTTACACAAATGTGCTCAGCTTCATTTCTGAACCACCAGAGCTATCATTACTCTAGTCCCTGGTCTCCTGCCAGACCACCTCTAACATGATCAACCCAACTCCTACTGTGATTTCTCTTCTGGCTGTCTCTCAAGCAACATTACTGCACACAGCTATACTGTTAGATGATGAGCATAACAAGCAAATCACATTTGATGAAACGTCTCTTATTCAAGGGTTTTAAAGTACTACTTGAAAGGAAGTGTTATTAGCCACATTGTAAACAAGTCTACTCATCTGTAATAAGGACTATGTACAAGACCTGCAATCGGTCAGTGACAGAGCTCGTGCTAGAACAGTCTTGCCATTTGTGTTGTTCTTGTTACTTGTTATTTGCAGAGCATCACAGGTGTTCTTGACTGTGGAGATCTGTGGCCATTCACAACACACAAGAGCTTATTTCTACTCAGGAGTGAAAATATTAGTGTTTGTAACTAGCATGGTGACAAAATGATTAGATTAGAAATTTAGACCCGAGCTTGCAAATTGCTGGGACTGTTTTGCAAGGGTGGTATAGAAGGCAGCCTGTTTTTTAATCCTGTGATCTAGTGTTTCCTAACCTGGGATGAATCCTTTAAGTACTATGAGAGACTCAAGTAGGGAAGACAAGCATTTTCAGGAGCTTACTTTGTTTCTCTCTAAAATGCAAGATTCCAGGGGGAATACTGGTTCTGTGATCATTAGTGATTCCACTCTGCTACAAAATGTGATTTTTCTACATCAAATACCATTGTATAACATTCTAAATACTCAGAAATCATCTGGGAGTGTTGAGCAAAAAAACTACCTTCATTCTTTCCTGAGATGAAAGAGCGCTGTTCCACTGGATTCCCTAGGCTCACTGACTAGGGAATTATGTATCAGCCACACTTCCAGTTAGGTACCAAGGTTTTTGGCCTGGATCAGGAAGGAGGAGGTTGTGCGAAGTTCTTCTTTAAGATGAGTGTTTCTGCTTTCTGGTTGTCCTTGCCTGAGATTGTGTAATTTCAATCTCAAGCCATATGAACAAGGATTCCAAGTTACAGGACAAGAATTTCTACCATCTCTCTCACTACTGCAGCTGAGGTTTCTACCTATGCAGAAAACAGGATCAGATTGAAGTTGCTAATTCTGTTTCCCTGACAATGGAGGTGTAATCACATAATACTCACTGGGAGTGTCAAACCTTTCCCTATGTCACTGAACTCTTCCAGACTTCCAAGAGTACTGCTATGTCACTGAACTCTTCCAGACTTCCAAGAGTACTGCTGTTGTGTTGCAAGGCAGCTCACCAACCAGTAGCATTTCCCACTGGGGTTATGTTACATTTTAGAAACATGTTATTTCAAAGGTGGCAGTTTCTCCTGAGAAAAAAGACTTGTAAAGACAGTGAGGAATGAGCATGTGACCTATCCTAAAATTATTCTATTGTTATGTTGCTCTATTTTTAGAAAATCTGTTAGATCCTCCTATTACCCTTGAACTAGAAGCTGAAAGTTAAACTTCTGTCTTGGACAACCAAGGATATGTCCTGGACAATCAGGGATACGTCCCAGTTGGGGCTTCTTTCTCCAAGGTCTTTCACCTTGCTTGTGTACCTGCTCTGCTTTTGCTGCTTTTCTGGTGAGCAAATTAAAGCACAAATTTACAAGCTCATAAAAAGCCAGAGTCTTAACTATTCAGTTGCAGTGCCTGCTCAGGAGGAGGGCTGAGCAGCAGCCGGGGAATTGGGGGTATGGTTGCCTACAAAACCAAAACACAGCTGTTAGGGCTAATTTTAGGTTTTCTAGTCTTGACGCTAGCCCTGTATTCCAGCAAGCTGTTTGCAAGTCATAAGCATTCCCAAGCATGTCCCTGAGTTACAGTGGGAATGTTAATGTGACCTTTCTCTAAAATTGTGTTTATAGAGGCCTCTGAAATAATGAGAGACATCGGAACAGCCATCCAGTATCTGCATTCAATGAACATCGCCCATAGAGATGTCAAGGTGAGGCCTGAAGGTGTGTGGGCTGGGAGAAAAAAGCTTAAGGCAGAAAAATAAAGGGGCAGTGATGGTTTAAAAAGAACTAGGAGTACAATCAGATGGCCAAAGTGTTCAAAGCCCTCTGCCAGTGCAAGAAGGGATCTGTTCATAACTAGTTTGTAAGTAGTCAAAGGTCAGAATATTCATGTATGCTAATGCCTTCCAGTTGTATATGGAATGCAGAAGAATCTGGTGATAGTCAGATGGTTAATTAAAGAGGTGCTACCAATTTGCACTACAGATAATTAACAAGAAAATAACACTGCTTGAAGCAAACTTATACTAGATGCTATACCTCTGTGTACAGTCTTCACCAGTTGTGAGTTGTTTTCAGAATCATACTTGCTCCAAAAAAACCAAACCAAACCAAAAAACAACCCCACACAGCAAAACCCCTTTCAGAAACAGGAGAAACAACATAAATGGGTGGAATAACACCAATTCCATGCATCCAACACACTTTAGTAGTATACGTAAATATTGAGGACAGTGAGAAGATCTCAGTTACAGTCACGTGGAACAGTGTGCTGTATTAGCTAAAGCTTGTATCCAGATCTGGTTGCAGAGACTGGACAGAGTTTGTAGTATTTTGTATTTTGTTTTCACTCTGTAAAGCACACAGCATAAGCAAAGACAAGATAGCTGCAATGTGGCATTTCAAGCACAGCAATATGGCAGTGTGCTGGGGAACAGGTCATGTAATGACAGATGGAGGCATCTGATTGATTCCACAGTTCTGAGCTGGTGAATTTCCTACAAATACTTCTGTGTGTTTTATATGAAGGGAGAAGTGCCATTGGTTGGTGGCAGTGAGGGTTATTTAGGTAGGAACCTGAGAGTGACTGAACAGTTCAGTTGTGTAGCTATGTGCCATTGCCTGTCACCAGCACAGAAGCCATTAGCCCCAAGCATCCTCTACACACACTCAGTAAACATACATAGAAATGGTTCAAATTGCTTAACAGACCTAAATCTTGTTCAAGATTTAAGCCACTTATGGTTTTGGAAAGCCTTTATGGAGAGTGGAATTAACCCAGGTTTCAGGAGACAGAGGAGGGGGGAGCAGGAAGGAGACTGTGTCTATATCAGTTCTGATGGAGTTACGTCAGTTGCTCATAGGGAGTTTGACTGATGTCTTCTCTTCCACCTCAGCTACTTGAGTGTGGTACAGATTGCTGTCAGATCAACTGGTGTTGGTCAGGCTGAACAGCCCTAGTGAATCAGTGAGAGGTTCAAGAAGCCAGCTTGATGCCCATTGGACCTAGTCTTGTGATTGACTCTCCTAAATACCATGTTGAAGAGGATGTTGATCCTTAGGCAGAGCAAAAATGCTACTTGTTGGGAGGGAACTTTCAGCATGGTGTAGTGGGGATATATGAGAAGTAAGAAGAATCAGATGGTGGTGATGATCAGGCAAGCAGTGAAATGGTTTGACCTTTCAGCTCATTAGAGACATCTCTTCATTGTCCTTTCTTTTGGTGGCCTTTCAGCCTGAAAACTTGCTTTATACATCTAAAGAGAAGGATACTGTACTCAAACTCACAGACTTCGGCTTTGCCAAGGAAACCACTGTACAAAATGCTCTACAGACCCCGTGTTACACTCCTTATTATGTTGGTAAGTTGTCCAAGATGCATTTCTTTTGTGTTTCAGTCTGTCATCCTTCCCCTTATAGTGGGCCTGCAGACTGTAGGAATGGATGGGAAATTTTCTGTTGTGGATGTAATGCAGAGAGGCAGCCTGCTGAACTTAAACTGGGATCCAACCCAAACCTAGTCTGGTTCCACTATGGTTCAGTGCCCCTGCTTTCTTCCTTGGTTGCAGAAGAAAGAGTTTTAACAGGGGATGCAAATGAGGATCGAGAAGAGAGAACATGTTGCTTCTGATTACACTTGAAGGAATCCTGATTTTTCTACTGAATGATGGAATAAAAAACATCTGAACTCAGCTTCATGATTATTTGGGAGTTTCCTTGCAAAACTTCCCTTAGCTTAAGTAATTCAAGAAAAGAGAACAGGGAGAGTACTGCCTCAGCTGTAAAGCTTCTTAAAGCTGGCAAGTGGAGGGATTACTAATAAGAGACCAATGAGACTTAATCACAGCTGAATTTTTGCGTGCATTTTGTCCAAAGACAGAGTGCTGTGTAATGAATGCCACAGCAGACTGTCCTTTATGCACTCATTTTAGAGTACGTTCCTTTTGGTCTTTGAGTTAATAGTCAGTCACCATCTGGTATGACTGAAGCAGTCCACGCTTGGAATTTCTTTGGAGGAAAAAGGCCTTCATTTTTTGGAAGAATCAGTTCTCTTCTACAATGTAGGTTTTTGTAGCTTTTGTACTGAAAGGTATTGTTATTCATTGTTAGCAGATAATTTAGCAGTATTTTTTTTCTGTTGCTTTCTTCTATTTTTTGGTAGGCTGGGATTAGTGATAAAACATTAAGGAATTCACACATACATGTTTTTATGCCTTTATATTTGTATATAAACAAGCTGACATTTCCCTTCTCAACACCTTTTCATAAACCAGCACAATTGCTCCCATGTTTAGGGAGTCATTTTCCTTACAAAATCAAGCTGCCTGCCAGTTCACCTACCCAAGGGGAAAAAAATCCCTCTAAATGTATCTGTGTGTGATTTTGTTACTTAGTGAAAAAAAAATATAATGCTCTGGAGGCCAGAGAAAAACAGAATGCTCTGTAGTTTCTGGAAGTAAATGCATTCCACCTAGGTGTCGTTCAAAATTTTATCACAGTTCAAGTAGGTCCTTTTTTGTTCTGATTTCTGGAACATATGCTCCTGCCTCTTTTAGTGCCGTGTCTCCCTGTACGCATTTAGCTGTAGCTCCTTCTGCTTTTGTGTAATCTTAGTATTCTCTTGAGCAAAGAGACACTAAGGTGAAGAGTAGGGCATTTTGCCAGCTCTGTTCCTCCTTTTTAAAGCCACATTACATGTGTTTAAGAACTTGTCAATAGAAAATACTACCCAGTTCCTGCAGTGAGTTGCATTTTGTTCATGCCTCTGTTATTTGCTGTTGAAATGTGCTGCTGCTTGTAAGGTGATGGAGGTGATAGGAAATATCTGGTACTCTGTTAAGTTCTGGTTTTAATCTTCTTCAGCCCCAGAAGTCCTTGGTCCTGAGAAGTATGACAAATCTTGTGACATGTGGTCTTTGGGTGTCATCACATATATTCTGTAAGTATTTCAAAAGAGGCTTGATGAACAGAAGGACACAGCTTGTTAAATCTGCACTTACACATGGGTAGTCACTAGAATCATGCAACCAGCAGAAGAATATCAGCTTTTAAGAGGTGAAAGGAGTTTCCTAGTTATAAGAGTTCTTTTGTCCATTCTTGCAGCCTGTGTGGGTTCCCTCCATTCTACTCAAACACCGGTCAAGCCATTTCTCCAGGGATGAAGAGAAGAATTCGGATGGGGCAATACGGGTTTCCCAATCCAGAATGGGCTGAAGTATCAGAAGAAGGTAAGGAAGTGCACTGCTGCTGCTGAATATGTGCATGGTGGTGATGAAGTGCTCACAGAACACAGTTTCTAAAACCTTCTCTTTAGTTTTTGTTTCCCCTTCTTTAAGAATTTAAATTGATTTTTTTGTAAGGTGATACAGAGAAGTCTGGGAACTCAGATACCAGCCAGCAACCTAAGTGCTACAGAAAGTAAATGACTACTGAAACCTTTCTTTCAAATTCCAACTAGTGCTGGTGAATGCTGAGATTAAACCCTCTGGAAACAAAAGTCTTTAATCCTGACAAAGGAGACTGCCAGGACAGCTGCAATGTAAGCTGAGTTGGAAGAAAGGCAAACTGTCTTAAGAGCTCATTCAGTCTTTGCCCTCCTTGGTGATACAGCCAGCAAGTTTTCATGTGTGGTTTTTGTGATGTGGGAACTTGCCAGCCACCACTTAAATCAAGGTCAACAATTTATTTTGTGTAGGCCTTTCACCAAAAGCTGCTGACGTTCAACTGTGACCTCGATGGGCTCAAAACAATGTCCTGAGAGTGGATGTTTTTGATTCCCTCTTACTCTGATAGTCTGATAAGCTGGAAGTCTCACCTGCCTGTCATGTTAGAGAGAAAGGTCAGCCATCTCTGGGCACATCTTCTTTCCTAACAAGCCCTTTATATTGCTGTTGCTAGCATCCTGTTATTGTCTGCTGTTTAGCACTAACAAATTACTGTTTGATAATGCTGTCATCTGTGGCATTTTAATCCCTCATTGGATCTCATGGCTGCATGTGCAGCATAGACTATTGAAAATGATTGAGGAAGATGTTCTACTTAAGGGTTTCTGGCTTAATATTTTGTCTGCCTTGGGTCTTGTTCATATTACAGCAGTTATTAAAATGCTAGAGGAGCTTGGGGAGGGAATATGTACTTGGAAGATTTGTAGGATCTCTGTATGCTTGCCTGAGTGATGATAGGCACCCTCTACCTTTGGACCTATTAAGATCAAATAGTTTCTGTGTGTTCTTTCAGGCTGATCAGGCATCTTCAGCAGATTGCTTCTTTTTGCCTTTCTTAGTACCGTTCTTGTCATGGTTTTATCTAAATCATTCCATCATTGCATCATCTATGCAAGCTTCCTCTAAATTCCCCTCCAGCTTCCTGTAACCATCATAATGGACTCTAGTTTTGTTTCTGTTTCCTTGTACATTTAGACTCCAGGTAATTTCTACTGCAAAACTCCTTTGTAGCATCTCTTGACAAACTACAGTCTCAACAAACTAAAGTCTTACACATGTCAGCTGCTTACAAGCATTTAGTCATCTTTTGTTAAAAGTTTCTAAAAGAGAAAACTTGTTCAGAAGCTTGTCTAGGTTCCCCCAAGGAAGTTCTGTGTAAGTCTTTCTGGATAACATCCCTTGGATGCAGTGTTTCCTATCTGTCCGCCCGCATTTAATGAAGCTCTTGTCTAGATTCTCATCATCTTATGTCTCAGTTACTTAGTACTCTTGTTTTGGCAGATACTGTGTTCACAGAAAGCTACTGCAAAGCCCATTTGTGCAATCCATTTCTTTGATTCTGTTGTCCTTTTAGTGGCCTCTCAGTTGTCAAAGAAAAGTTTATTGTCCTTTCTGTTTTTCCCTCAGCCTGTGCTAGTTTTAGGCTTCTGTCATTTCTCAAAACATCAGCTTATGCATTCATTCAGCCCATAATGGCAAGCTTGTCACCATCTTTCAGACAGGCAGCTTGGCAGCTTTCTGTTCCTATGTTTCTCTTTTTCTCAAGTTCTTGCTCTCAAAACAGTTGGTTTAGTGAAGTAGATAGCGTAGCTGGAATCTCTAGTTCTTTGTCTTTCCTTCTTATCTCTTGTTTTGGATGTTTTCCTGTTCTGCCTCTTGAAACACAGTAACCTACCACACTGTACACGGCTTCTTAACATGCTAACAACAGTAAGTAGGTGGTTTGAGTTGTGCAAAATTGTCTTTTCTCATTCAGCAGGTCTTTGTATTCTCAAGGTTATTTGGGAGCACAGTAGGAGACTATAACATGTCACGTTGGTCCTGTTTTTCAGCCAAACAACTGATTCGTCATTTACTGAAGACTGACCCAACAGAGAGGATGACAGTTTCTCAGTTTATGAATCACCCTTGGATTAATGTGAGTTTTGTATCTCTTTTCTTACAAGATTAATTCTTGCATGCAGAACTTACATGTAGGTCCACATAGCACATCAAGAGAAGGATGATGATTACTATTAATAACTTAATTAACCTACTATGCCCTCCACAGAGGGTCATCTGCCTGTAGAACCACAATTCTTTGTGCTGTTACCAAAGGACACACAAAGACACCCCCACAATAGCATCCTTGGAAGCAAAAGCTGAATATATCTACATCTTCAGTGAGCAGTCACTGTTGACTCTGCAGCATATGCGTGTGTTACCCTCTTTACAAATACAAAAATAAACTGGATATACTTACTTCATCAGTGCAGGATTTAAAGAGAGCTATTATTAGTGATCTCAGGCATCATTGTGCATAGCTGTGTTAGTGTGAACACAGTCCTGTGCTTGGTGGGAATCCTCATCCTTGGCACAGTTTGAAAATGCATGGGGGAGGAGCAAGGGTCTCAGTGCCCTGTAAGATATTGTCAGACAGAGTGGTACACAGAGCTATTAATGTCCCAGATTGGATTTCAGTCTGTAACTTGGTTGAATTTACATTTCCTTAAAAAATATGTTTTGGGGAAAAAAAGGAAAAAAGACTAATACTACAAGATTCATTCTTTCAAACAAGAGACAAGAAACCCCAGAGCTTCAGGATATAATCTCAGCTCTGTAGGTATCTCTTAAATTAATAGATTATACTTCTTACATTTGTGCCTAAAAGGACACCAATCTTGTTCTTGCTGCCCAAAATATCATCAGCCAGGAGCAGAGTCACTTGTGCTGTAGAATGCCCCTTTCTCCCATGGTGCTTTCTCTGTCTCTGCTGATCTGCAGAGGAAGGGGCGGAAACAGTCATAGCTAGTAGTCAGCATCTCTATAATGCCTGTTTGAAGATCTGAAAGCCCTTAGAATCATATAGAAATGTAGCTGCATAACATCCTAATGCAGTGGGTGTTATGTCTTTAAATGTTTAGAGTTGTGAAAGCTGAGAAATTAGGGTTCCAAAGACGGTAGAACTAGAACGGAACCGAGACAGGGTTTCAAAGTCTTTTTTAACCAAATAAAAATATAATCACTGTTCAGAAATAAATACTTCCAGCTTTAAGTGTCTGAAGACCCAAGAAGGAGGTGTTTCAGAAGTCAGCAGGCACAGAATGAGTGCCTAATAGCTAAGGAAGCTACCACCTACAGCGACACATGTTACTTGAAATATGCATATAGCCAATTAATGAGGAGGAGATTAGAGACAAGGTCTATAGACTCTGCTGTGCCAAAGAGCTGTGCTAGATTACTGTTCCTGGGAGAATGCTCTAGGAGCTGCAGATTGGCATTTTTTTCTGCTAAACCTATTGTTCCCATGAGGCAGAGGGAGGGAGAGGGAAAGACCAACATAGTGAATGTCTGTGTTCTTCCCTTTCCTGAATCCCTAAGTGGGAACGTGTATGGGGAGATACCTTGCACAATTCAGCAGAGGAGGATGTTTGTCTCTCCTTTTTTCTTCCTTTTTTTTAATAAGATGGATGTCAGAAGTATTATTGTGAACTATGCAAAAATTGTCAGTTTAGGTGGAGCACATAATCCTCTAATGATCTTGTAGATATGGTGGGATTTTTTAACAAGTAGCAGCTCACAGCAGATAGAAGGGCTACTTCAACACTTGCTCAGGGACACCACGAAAGCCAGTATGCTGGTTTTCCATTTCTCTCATCCTAGCTGTGCTTGATAAAACTATACCCTGGCCAGCTAGGGTCTTTTTCCAGAGGATACAGAAGTCATGATTTCTGCATCCACTTGTGTTAAGTACTGCAGTGCTGCTGTTAGTTCAGTCAAGCATGAGCATTACTTCCAATGTAATCCTTATTTTACAGTGACAGTTCAGGGATCTCCTTAGACTTTGTTGACATGCAGATCCATCTGGTGTAGGACACCACAGCAGTAGAAGGTTTGGGTAGAAAGCATAAGAAAGACAGAATATCCAGGTGGAATTATAGCTTGGGTTATGGACTGGCAAGAAATACCGTAATTCCTGTTGAATTTAGCTAAGGAGCTGTGGTTTGTGCTTTAGGAATTGTATCTTATTCTAATTTACCTACTGATCTGTCATGGCAGGTGAGCATAGATCTCAATTTCATGTGGAAGAGCATCTCAGGTGATGCTGTGCCTTATTCTCAATAATAGTATAATTTCCTCTTATGGGCACACTTCCCATCTGATATCCATTAATTGAGATTAACAGTTCCTGTATAAGAAAATTTCTCCTGGGACAAATCCTAGAAGATAAAGGTCAAATTAAGCACTTTAAAACATTGATTAATGAGTAGTGAAACGACAGTTAAAATCTAAAATGTACATCCAGCACAGGGTTGTTGTTTGGATTGGAAGGGAGCAGAGCAAAAGGAACTCAGCACTGATTTATCTCTCTTTTTGTTCATTAAAGATACTATAGTCTTTCCCACCTCACACATTAATTTGCCTGTGGAGTGACTGCAAACATGAATAATGAGGGCCACCAATGGACATCAGCTGAAGTTTTATGCCCTCAATACACCTAGAAGAGCAAGCAGTCACTTCCCAATTGTGATTTTGCAGAATGCTTCTTTTGGTATTTTTCCCTTTTCTCAGAGATCGATGGCAGTGCCACCAACTCCTCTTCATACTGCACGGGTCCTGCAAGAGGATAAAGACCACTGGGATGAAGTTAAAGTGAGTTCAATCATAGTTCAGATTTCTTGAAGTCAAGTCTGATAAGAGATTAGATGGGCTGGCTTCTCCCTGTGTGCTTATTTCCTTGGAGATTATGGCTATTTTGAATACAGACATGTTAAACAAAGGAAGCATATGAACAGTCTTGATTAGAACAGTAGTAAGTACAAAAAAATGCTGTCTGAGCTTCATCTAACAGCTTTACATCTGTGTCAAATGTCAACAAAGATGATACTTGTGATCAAAGGTATTAATAATGCTACCTGCTGAGCCAATGTATGTAACTACAGAGGAGAAGGGACAGTGTTCAGGGAGTTTGGATTCATTATAGTGAAATGCAGAATATGATGAAAATGTAAGGGGACAGAGTGGGAGGGTTGAGCTGCCTTCTGGTTTTCTACTCTGTTCTTGTATTGTAAAACAACATTAAATAACCTTAGCCTTGTCTTGCTATGACATTTGAGGGGGGAGAGAAAAAAATTGTTATCTGTCTTTCCCTTAATCTAACCAGGTGCCTCACGTACTGTTTGTACTGATGACAGTTGAATGCTTCCTGCAGAGTGAAACTGTAGGGCAGAGTAAAAGTCGTTTGCAAGCCTTAACTCTTTCCTGCTGGCCTTTATCAGGTTGGCATGCTTTTACAATTAATTCTGAATTTTCTGCACTTACCATGCTTGGCATCTTGATAACTGCAACATTCCTGTAGTGTAAGTTACTGATTGCTGATTTTGTTTATGTTACTGATGTATAGCCTCAGCTGTTGCGCTAGGTAATAGTAAAACTTCATGAGATCTAGGCAAAATTTGCCTCCCGAGAGACAAAGAGATCCAATAGGTATTTTCAGTTAACCTTCATTTTTGTGTTTCTGAGAAGTTCTGATGGTTATGTGTTGTATAGATCACAGAGGTATTCCCTTGGGCCACCAACATTCACATAATATCTAATCAGTTTTCCTTTCCTGAACTAAATTCCTAGGAATCCGTTTACTGAAGTAGACTTTTGCTCAGAACCTTATTAAAAAGCTGAAAATTTGCCTGTACTTAAACATTAATTCAAACTAAGGAAGGGTGTGAATTTGAAGCACATATTTTTAAACAACTTTGTGTGGACTCTTTCTTCTGGTTTCTGCTAATCTAGTTTGGTAACAGAAAGGAAAGCAACATTCTGAGGCTGGAGTGGGAAGCCCAGGCCCAGTAGCTGGTGAAGGCCTAGAGTCAGCCAGTAGAAAGTGCTGGGCATAGGGACATAGTGGAATTTAGGCCAGCAAAGTGTGGTCCTGCATGTTCACATATGAAACACTGTATGAATAGTTCCTCCTGAATGAACCCATGAATAGAACAATGCCTTTAGCCATAGCTCAATTGCATCAGAAAGGGCTCAACTATTTCTGGCTATAGTGTAAAAGAAGGTTCCTTCTTGTACATTCATCTCCTGGCAGTAGTGTGGGGTGGCTGTGTGTTCTCTGTCTCGGGGTTTTCAATAAATTGCTTCCTTGGTTTCAGGAGGAGATGACCAGTGCTTTGGCTACCATGAGGGTGGACTATGATCAGGTGAAAATCAAAGACTTGAAAACATCCAACAACCGCCTCCTGAACAAACGCCGTAAGAAGCAGAAGCAGGCAGGCACCTCTTCCGCAGCCCCAGGGTGCAATAACCAATGAGAAGAGAAGCCAAGGACCTGTGGGTGGAGGGTAAAAGTTAAAAGGAACAATTTAAAATCATCTACGATCAACTCAGTCTGTACCACAAAGGCAAGGAGACTGTGAAGAAGCTATCCTGCAAAGAGGGAGCAGTGTGGGAGATTGCATTTTTATAACTTGAATCAGGGCTTTGCTTTTAAAGGCTGATGTAAATGACATGATTCTGCTGCATATTGCTAGGTAAGGTGCAGTAGTACCAGAATTGTTATGGGCTTTTGTTTTGGCTTTAACTGTGTCAGAGGAGAGAACAGGAGGCAGTCTCAGCATACTAATGCACTGAGGCTTTCACGGCCATTGACATGAGGAACTTCTGCTACCATTTGAAACTTGGGAATAGGAAACATGCCAAGTGTTCTGCTAGGAATGTTTTTGTGGTTCAAACATAAGTATTGAGGAATGAGAAAAATGTTCCTGCTCTTTATCCAAGTAGCACAGGTGCATTTCCATCAAGGATGCATCTGGACAGCACTTCACGTTATAATGGTAATAGTCAATATTTCCAAGCTTACCTCCTATAGTTGCAGAATATCACCTATACAGATATTCCTGTTACAGGAAGAAGCATCCATGTATTTCCATTTTCATAAAGTCTACATGTAGTCTCATGTAAGGACTTGAGTTTATTGTGGATTCTCATTTGATAACACATAAGCTTTCTGAGCTCTAACCACTGTGTCTTGTCTATGCCACTGTATTGTTTTTAATTTAAATGATATTTTATGTGAAGAGTTTTAATACGGATTTGATTAGTTGAAAGCATCCTGCAGAGAATATTGCCATTCCTCTTAGATCCACAACCTCTAGGGCATGCAACTGGACATGCAATTTTATACAAGAGCCTGCTGTAGAAGAGACACTTCTCAATTCAAGAAGAAGTGGCAAGTACATGTTCTCTGAACGGACCTTGGGGTCTGCCAGCATTCCTTCTGGTAATTACCTCCAGATCCTGTGCCTAAGATGTGCTGATGATAGCAAATGTTGGGGTGCTGGGGTCAGTTTGTTTCCTGGTCAGGTAGGGGGAGGATGCTACTTAATTTGCAGTGTTTTGTCAATGTTTCTGGATCCAAAGATTTTCACCACCTAAGGGAGGCTAACTATAAATATATCTACCTGTTGGGTTTTTGTCCCTCTTCTACTTCTTGTTTTATGGGATCCTAGCCACGGTTTGCTGCCCTGTTTAACTTTGTGATCAAAGTGTTTCCTCTCACTGTATTTTGGGTTGTTTTGCAGTTGAGGTGAAGCAAATGTTTGTGAAAGCGTTATCAGGGTCTAGAATGAAAATGACGTGCTTCCAGTGATACGGGCAAAACCCACTTTGTGGTAGGCACACAGAGTGCTTGTAGGCACACAGAGGCTCGGTAGAATGTTGAAAACAAGGCTCCAGAGAGGATCTGAACTGTCAGATCTGACTGCCACATAGGTCTCTACCTCCAACAAACATCAGCTCAAGGCTTTGGACCTTGTCTGAGGAGCCCTGTTCCCATCTTCGAAGTACTGGATGAGACCTCCATTCTTCTCTGTGAACTGGTCCTAGAGTTTTATAAACTGATTTTAATAAATCATGTTACAACGCTCCTTCCTCCTGTCACCCCTGTTTTGTTGAGATGCTGCAGTTTGTGTTGGCTTTGTGAGGTGCTTCTGTATTGAAAGTGATGGGAAAAGGCAGAAGGAAAGTGTTCAAAGATGTCCACATGCAAAGGCTACTCAACTTGGAGCTTTTTTTGTAAATTACAAGGGATATTTTAAAAATCAATCTCTTTTAAAGATGCGTTTTTAAATTATTTCATGTTTGTCTGGGTGTATCTGTGATTATATCATGTCCTGTATAGATCTGTTTTGGCATATTACTCCTATGAATCATGCAACTAGTATTCACTACCTGTAAATGATAATACAATGAAGTTATGACATGTTCAGTGTGCAACACTTTGGATTAGAGACAGAGCCAGGTTTCTGTCCCTTTATTCACATTTTTTTCATGTGCCTCACTTGTGCCTTCCCACTCTGTGCCCCATCAGGGTGGTACCTGCTCCCACTCTCCTGGCTGACAGGGCAGCAGTGGCAGTGACCTGGCTGCCTTGGCAGTGTGATGTTGAAACTGTTGTAACCCACATTTTTGCATCTGTCTTGCACAAGATTTGTGCAGGAGCTCGCAGTTTCCAGCAGGTGCCTTCTTGCTTATCGGTTCAGTGTGGAACCTGAAGACACATGTCTGCTCCTGAGCAGCTTTCCATGGGGTTCCAGTCTTTACCACACGGCAGCTCAGAAGCTGGGGCGATGCACATGGGCACAGCACGCTCAGCTTTCAGTCCCTGTAGAGCAAGGGCAACGCCATCTCATTACGTTAGGACTAACAGTTCTTGCCTTCTACCTGCAGCAACAGCGTCCAGGAACACTGTAAAGCCCAGTGGGAACCCGAGGAAGGCCTCCACACGGCAGACGTGGAAGTGTACGCAAGCATCGTGCTCAGGTCTTTGTACTCCTCTTGCAGCAGACAGACAAGTCCTTAGGAGCCGGGAAGCTGCCGACCTGCGGCTTATAGACCTCCAAGTGCTGCCCTTGTGCTGGGGAGAGCGGGGCCCGAGAGCCCTGGCTTTGTTTTAACGCTGCGTGCGTGAAGCGGCGCAGTGGTGCCGTACCACGACCTGTGCTCGCTGCCAGCCCTCACGGGGCCGCGGGACGTTCCCCCCGGCGCGGCCGCCTCGGGCCCCGCCGCCACCCCCCACCGCGCGCGGCCTCCCCGCCCCGGCGGCGCGGCGCCCCCTGCTGGGCTCCGGCAGCCCCCGCGGCGGCTGCGCGTCCCCGGGCCCTGCGGCGGCCCGGCCCGCCCCCAGTCACAGCCCCGGGCCCTGCGGCGGGGCACGGCCCGGCTCCAGTCACAGCCCCTGGCCCTGCGGCGGGGCACGGCCCGGCCCGGCTCCAGTCACAGCCCCGGGCCCTGCGGCGGGGCACGGCCCGGCTCCAGTCACAGCCCCTGGCCCTGCGGCGGGGCACGGCCCGGCCCGGCTCCAGTCACAGCCCCGGGCCCTGCGGCGGGGCACGGCCCGGCCCGGCTCCTGTCACGGGCCCGGCCCGCCGGCTCTCGGTGCCGGGGCACCGTAGTGCTCCCGCCGAAGGCCGCCAGAAGCTCTGCCTGTTGCTAGCATGTGTGCCGTGCCCCGCAGGAGCCTCTGGTGAGATCCCTGTGCACGTTGGGAAGCGGATTTCTGGCTGACAGCTCCGTTATATGAAGGGCCCGTCTTCTAGCTGCGTTCACACGCATTATAAAGAGCCAGTGGTGGTATTTGGGCCTTGCCTGTTCCCTCAGCCATATAGTATAATAGTCTCTTTAGAACCTGCTGCTCAGGATCCAAATTTATAGCCTGTTTTTAGAAAGGATGGGCTGTTATAGAACTGATTATGCATTTGCATATTCATCAGCCATATAGAGGAGGTAAAGAGCCGGGAAGGAAAAGAAGAAATGAATGGTCAATAGAGAAGGCCTCGAGGAGAACACAGACTAAAAGGTCTATTTATTTTTCTTACAGCAGAAGCTAAATAAGGACTGTGCTCAATTCCCCACCCCCATTCCTTTTCATAGCAATTGCTTATGGGCTGCTGCCTCCCCTTGTGTTTCTCTGCACTGTGCTGCTCTCACACACGTATTCGTGCTTGCTCACTCGCAAGTGCACTTTCTCTGATTCACACACAAGTGAATACACAAGCACAGATCAAATTCCCTCCCTCACTCTTCCATTTCTGGCACTACACACTTTCTTACCTCTTCGACCACATGTGCCATACGATGGACATGGTACATTTTTTTTACATGGTACAGTTAAAAACCAACATTAGTGGTAGGCTCTTGGCCTACTTCTCTGTTTTTCTATTTGTGAAACCCCAGCATGCAGTCCTGGGATTGCTTTTCTCTCTTTAACACTTCACTGCCTAGAGTCTAGAGGCCCAATTATGTAACTGCTTCTGACTTGTCTGACATGAGGGATAATGAGAATGCTGCATACTCAGTTTGATCTAATTTCCCGTCCTCTTTTCAATTCAGACTTTATTTGGCCCATGGTTAGACAAAGGTGCTTTTGAGAAAAGGAAGTTGCAGTGAGGAGGAGAGAAATGAAGCTTTTAATTACTTGTGCATAATCATAAGTATGTGTGGGTTTTTTTAAACCTATGTTAAAGTAGGGAAGAGACGTTAATGTGTGTCCAGCTGCTTTAATATAGTTGCACACTTAGCCTCAGGATGAAGCCAGCCATGGGAGCCAGCTCAGCTGTACTTAGTGGGAGGAAAACTTGTCCTTGAGGACGCACCCCAGCTCGTTCACCAGTGTCCTTTCCCACTTGCTGACAAACCACAGGGACAAAGGAGTGAAGGCAAGCAGGGAATTAATTTACATGTGGGAAAACTCCTTTCTTCCAAGAGTGTGTGTTTTGGAGAGGTTTTGTGGAAATAGCAGAATTCTCTTTTCCTGGGTTGCAGTGTTTCCCTTCTTCACCTGTCTGTTCTCAGTAGTGGCGCTGCCGTAGCTGAGAATTAACAGAGTTAATTCTCTTTTAGAGAGCATAAACAAGGTGAAGAAAAAGAAACAAACTTGGAAGAGAGAGAGCTCAAAAATCTCAAAGAAAAAAAAAGTTAAATTGCTTTTCAAGCTAACAAACAAGTTTACTTCAAATACTTAAATGCAAGTCACATCTGGGAAGCTGAGGTTAAACCAATCCTAGGTAATAACATTTGCTGAAGAAATGTTTCTCTGAAATCTTTGCACTGAAGAAGAAAATACTTTGCTTTAAAATAGGGTGGATGGGTTGTTTTAGTCTGTGTGGTTAGAAGAATTTAATGGGGCAAAGGGAATAGAAATGGAGAATGATATGTCATGTTGAAGAATAAGATACGAAACATTTGCTGTTGTGTTCTATTCCATCTTTTTTTTTACTGCAAGTGCTACCCCTGTACAGACATAGCAGGATGGATTGAACTTTTTAGTAGTCTTTTTTACCACTGGAGAAAGAAGATGTACCTGCCCTCTAGGGAAATGCGGAAGGTAACCCTCTGACTGTAGATGAACATCTGTATTGGTAAATCTGCAAATAAGGCCTGGTATAACATTTACTGCAAAATTTCCTGCCTCATGAATCTGCCAGGTGCCACAATCTCCTAGGTCTTCTCTAAGTGCATGAGGGCACAGAGGCATCGTTGTTAGTGTGTGTCCTCATGCTACGTGATACTGCAAAAAGGAGCAATTGCTGAAATGTGCTGCTGCATTTTTAGCTTCCAGCTGTCAAAAGAGGAAAAAATGCAGTTTTCAAGTAGCTCAAGGTGATATGAAGGGCCCAGGTTGTCTTTTGTCTGAGGAGGGGTGGTACTTTAAGATGTTATACACAGGTATCTTGGCCTTGCTTCAGTTCCTCTTCCAGATTTGAAAATAAGCATGTTTTAGCTGTGTGGGGTTGCAGGCCCAAGTTACTTGTAAAGTCCCTGCTGCTTTGACAGCAAGCTTCTAAATTTATTTCTGTTGTATTTTGCTGCATTCAAGTGTAACAACTGTTTCGTATTGCACCTTCTTTATTTGTTAACAGTGAGCATCAGTGTTTCTTTTTGGAACTGTGCCTTTTTGGGTTTTTTTTGTCTTAGGAGTTTCATTCCAGTTTTGAAATTAAATGTCATGGTTATTTTGTGTAATATTGTTTTCCCAAAACTTCCAGGCTAATCCATTTGGGAAACATGGAAGACGTTCTCAAGAGATTTCTTATTGCTTAGCTACTGAAACACCTGCTAAGGCTGAGCTCTTTAAAAAACCTGCAGATTATTTAAATGTGAAAAAGAGTGGGTTGATCTGGAAAAGAAACTTCTCAAAAGGCTAAATTTAGAATGGAATGTGTTGGAAGAGAAATACTGGTGGAGGAGGAGGACTAAGGTTTGTTAAAATAAAAATGCATTACTTGAGTAATCGTCAAGGAAATTCTGGGCAGGATATTAGCTGCTTCTCCAATCCAGGGCAGTTCCTGGATGCAGAAATAAGTATGTTTCTCTAAAGATAGATATATGTAATACAGACTCCATTTTTTTCCTGAGGTAGTCTAAAGCAAGGATCAGCTTGGTGTTTATAAATGAGACTTTTGAGTAAATGCTGTTAGCACACCAAATAAGTGGCCCTTAGAGCAACTAATAACTGAACAAATACACTTTGTAGATTCAGTTATCCTCTCCCAAAGTTGCCTGAGTGAGCTCCTTTCTGCTTGCAGAAACCTTGTCCAGATGAAGTTAACTTCCTTTTTTTGCTTTCAGACATTGTCTTGCACTTTATCACTATGTGATTGACTTTTGTCTTGAATAAAAATCTAATTCATTGTCCCAGGGCTGACATTCCAGGATGCAAGAGTTCTGTCTTTTTTGGCTCATTTACAGTTGTACCACCTTTCATTTCTGAACTTTCTGTGGTGTAAAGTGGTGGAAGATTTTCAAGGAATCCCACTAACTGGTAGGAAACAAGAAACTATGGTGCATGCAAAAGGTCAGGAGGGAAGTTCCAAGCCATGGGTAATAGTAGGAAAAATATCCCTCTGAGGATAACAGAAGACCTCTGCAAAGAAGTTGACTCAGCTTGAACATAATACTTTTTCTTCCTTTTTAAGAGTGGGCTGTGGGTATACTCCTTTAGAGATAAGTCAGAAAGATACTGATCTTCCCTCATGGTCATAGAAGCCCCCTGCTTGATGATGTGTTGAGCACCGCTGCCATGCTTGCCTCACTGAGACTTCTAGAGGCAGATGCACTTCTGGCTTTTAAGTCTTTGTGTGGAATACTTCATTTAACTACAAAGAGTAGAATGAGGTGGTCTAGTTGTCTTCCTTTTAAATCCTTTGATTTTCTTCTCCTTCATCTTGTTAGTTTGATATATTTTCCACTGCTTGGAAGTCACAAGTCCTTCCTTTAGAGAGACTTGACTGCAGGACTGAGTTTCTTCCCTAGATATAAAAGAAAAGAAATCTTACAGAAGCATTTTGCTGTAGGATATTTTAAATCTAAGGAGTAGGAAGGAATTGAATTTCCTGATTTAAAGTGACTCAGCTAGGTCTGCCTCCTTGTTTTGTAATAGATTCTCTGCATCCAGCTCAAACCTTGGCTAGCACTCAGTAGAGCTATCAAATGTTTTCTCAATTAATTTGTTGTTCCTGCACAGAGTTGGGTTTTAATCTGTTCCTCGAGGATCCTGGAACAACTAGCTAGAAAGCAATCATTAGCTCCAAAAGTACACGACTCTGTGTCATGAGGCATCTATCACTTGAAGCTTCAGTTGTCTCAAGTTACAACAATTCTATTCCCAGATAGCAAGAACTCAGTAATAATAAGTGATTGACTTTGTTAATACCCTTCATTTTCATAGCATATCTGCACTCATTGGTGTATAGGCACACACACATTGCATCAAATCTTCCCATAACCATACTCTAAGAGTTATATTATTTCTATATGAAACCTAAATGGTGGTGGTACTCTGTACTAAGAAAATTAGTTTTAAAGCATTTCTTTTAAGCCTCAAACTTTTCTTTGCAGGATTCCTGAGACTTTGTATTTACCTTTGGAGCAGATTTTGTTTCTAACTTCAGAAAAATATTTCCAGTGAAGAGAAAGTTCATATTTATTAAAAAGAAAGTTGGCATTTGTGTGATGGGTATGATTGCATATGTTGAAGTAATAATGGAGAAGAATCTAATTACTACTATCCAGGCAACTGAAAACCTTGAGCTTGCTTGAATAGAATTAACTGTTGCATAAATGAGTGGAATGGAGAAATTTAACTCAGATTTCAATTAATCAGAAATACCATTCCACCAAAATGATTGGTTTGGGGTTTTTTTAAGAAAAAAATATGCCAGTCTTCTGTTTGTCTGATGATGATTTCCATGTTTTGTGTGCTTACATCTTTGAAGTTGTATATCCTAAAGTTAAGGACACATGCAGGTACTTTTAAGTATTGTGCCCAAATGCTTTCAATTCAAAAGTACCAGGCAAATATATATTTACATGTGTGGAGATATATATTCTGGAGAAAAGCCTCCAGAAATTCAGTCTGAGCTTTTCTTGTCAGGTTCACTGTTTTTTACTTCCCACAGCACCATTAAAGTAAGGTTCTCACTTGCCAGTAAATGTAGTGTGGTTTCATGTCTAGCTTTGTGTTGATATGTGTGTCACAAGCTATCAAGGAGCCTGGTAAAATATTAAGCCTTGATCTGAAATGCTGCCAACCACAGAGGTGTCAACATGTTTGTTGTCAGAGCTCAGACCAGGTTTGGAGGCTGGCTGCTCATCTTTATAAGTCTTGAGAAGTCCAGGTGACACGAGTGAATGTGTTGTGGCAGTGTCATAGAGCAATGATGTCCAGCCTGGATAGACAGCATATTCTCATCTAGAAGGACACAGAGAGGTAGACGGCAATTTCTGCAAGTGTTTGAACCAACTGTAGTCAGGCATTTCTCTGTGACAATTTCCAGGGACAAAAACCTCATAAGTGACCCATTGTCACAAAAGTGGAAATACATATCACTCCCATGATGGAGACATGGAAGCTGCTGTCTCATTATGCAAGGGGACCAAGAAATGAGGGAATGGCCAAATGTTGAATTGCATGTTCTGTTGGAGTGTATGTTTATCACGGGGCTTGAACATCAGCCCTACTTGATGTAGAAATTAATAGATTCTCTTTGAAAGCAGATCAGAGGAGAGTGTATTCAGCTATGCACCCAAGTGCAGAAATATAAATGTTAGACTAAATTCCCAAATCTGAGCATCTGTAGCAACAAAGGGGACAGAGTATATAAAGTGTACAAGCAGACTTGGTGTCATGCCTTGTTTTGAAAAGAATCTGAATGTTATTTAGAATGTTAAATGCAGACCTTAAATACTTGTATTATGAAGAAACTGTGCAATATTTCTACCCTTGGAAGTTGGAAGGGGCTTAGTAAACACCTTACAGTGTTTGAAATAATAGTGCTATGGTTTCACTCAGGGTGTGCTTTAGAGGCAGGCAAGAGAAAATTGATTCTGCAAATCTGAAAGGAGTCAGGGTGGAGTGTGGGCTGTTCACACTGAACTGCACATCAGTTCACCTGTGTCTGTCTCTGCAGCTGTAGAACTGCAAGGAAAAGTAAAACCCAGGCTTCCATGATGGCAGAGACCTTGAATTCCTGTAAATCCTGTAATTCCTGCGTTGGAGGGCAAAACTCAGGCTACAGTAATTTGTTTCTCATTTAGTTCTTTGTCTTCTATCTTTATTCATGTCACTAGAGATAGGATCACCCTGACAGCTATAGAGGGGGGAGTAGGACATTTCTGACAGTTGCCTGCCACATTTATGATAAATGAAGAGCCCTCTCCGTGCTCACAGAGGGAACTGCAGAACCAGAGCCTGTGCTGAGTTTGAGCACAGTGAATGTAAGAGATCTGACCTTGTGCTGCTGGAGACAGGGTCCTGTGTTTGACAGCACAGCTGGTTTGTGTTTCTCCTTCTTTAAATAACTTTTTAATAGGAAAGGTGTGGTCATGTAAAACGCTCCTGTGCTCTTCTTTTGACTTGCATATATGTTCCTTTCCACTGTTTTCCTGGACTGTGGTATTTACACTGACATTGGGAGTGCACATTCAGAGATCATCCTCTGATAGTGTTACTGTAATCACTGGCAGACCCTGGCAGCAGCTGTTGACAAAGAGGAGATAGTGTCCCTTTGAATGTCCCCAATTACCATAATTCTTTAACTGTTCATTCATTAGCAGAGAAGTAAACAGTGCAGACAGAAGCTTGTGAAGCAGGGTGTTTATTCACTTGTTTTCTAGTCTTCCCTCTGGATTAATGAAATGACTCATAGACATTAATAACATGCTTGGAGGAAAAAAAAAAAGATATAACAGGAGGTGGAACATGTGAGGCCATATCTGTCAGGACACCCACAAATTACCATACCTACATACCTGGTTTCATTTCTCTTGGCTAAATATAAAGAATGGATCGCTTTTAAAGATAGCCAAAAGAATCAAATGGATATCTAATAAGTGCAATATGTTTTAGGTATGTGTGAAAGCAAAGGATTGCTGATGAAAATGTAAGAGTGTGCAATTGCTTATAAATATTTCTGTGCCAAATTACTTTTAGGTATTTTCCTCCCTCCTCTTCTCTGCCTCCTTGAGAAAGAGGACAAATGGTGTGCCTCATGTAGGTGTGTAATGCCTGTTAAGTCTCTGCCTCTCTGTGCTGCCAAACGTACCCTCTGTGCTTTTTCTAAAATACCCATGCCATAATTCTGCTCCAACCCTTACCAGTCTTATGAGATGGTGAAAGTAGAGTAGTGAGACTACTCTGATTCACAGTCAAGGGTTTATTTGCCTTTGAGAATCTGAAAGACTTGGAAAGGTTACATGAATGTTGGGCAGAGAAGGAAACTGAACACAATACTGGGTATCACATGCATTTTCAGGCTGGACCGTCTCAGTCTACTATAACCTCTCAAGGAGCACTCAGACCTGTCTTTGTCAGGATTATATATCTTCTTTTGGTTTGTTTGCTAATAAAAATCTGTGGAGTCTCCATATTAAAAGCTCCGTGAGTGATGAAGCATGGATGTGTTTTAAGCCTAACAGCAGGATTTTTTCAGCAAGGCTCAACAAACTGAAAGCAGGACAAGAGAAGAATAATAATTGTGGAAATCCTGAGAAGAATTAATTATGGCATTATACTACCAGGCACTTCTGATGTTGAAAAAAATAACCAGACACACCTATGTGATATTTTGACATACAGAAAATGCTCCTTAGAATTTGTATTGGATTCTAAATTGATAATAATTTCTAACTGTGTTATCTAAGTGAGATAATGAGTATAAGGCTGTCAACAGTCTCTTTAAATAAGGGCTTTTATCCATGGGAGTACATATCACATGGAAACCCAGACCTCCCAGCTGAAACTCTGAAAACTGATCAAGTTTTAAATTCTCTAAGAACTGGTATATAGCCCAGGTGTCTGCTATTTATTGTTACTCTATTTAAGACTGTTTATTGGTAGTTTCTGTGTCATTTCGTTTTGAGAAAAGCCAGTATATCTAGGGTGGAGATTTAAGCCACACAAGGCAGATAATGAGGATAAAGCTGGAGAAGGAAGAGAAACTTGTCAAAGCCTGTAGAGGAGAAGTGAGGATAATTGATCAGACAAATGGCAATAGAGAGCAGGTGCACAGAGGAACTGGTCTGATGGAAAATAAGGCAGTGGAATGAAAAAGAATATCACAAGAGGTGAGTTTTTCTCTATTTTATAAGTGATAAACTGTAGCAACAAAACTGTAACAACAACAATTTTCCTTGTCAGCCTGAATTAAGTAACATTACAGACATTAATCAAAGCAGCAGCGTTTCAAATGTTTTTAAATGCAAATTTTGAATCTAATATAAATTTATTCAATGGTGACCACTTAAAGAGTGGGTTATGAAGCTCACCCACAAGCCTATGAATTCTAGCACATGACTGAAGTATTTTGTGTGAAAAAGTAGTTTCTATAATATGGGTAAAGCAAATATATTGGAAGACTTCAGTTGGGAAGAGAAAGGGAAATGTATGGTGAGGGCAAAACCAGTTTTCCCCTGACGTGTTTGTAAATCAAATGTTGCTGTATTTAGGTCAGCACAGGAGGCAAAAAATATGGTTTCTAAAGTCAAACTGAGCAGTTAAGGTTGATATCCAAGCAGACAGTCTAAGGTCAATCCTCCTGTTTCTCTGTGTAACAAAGTAGTGGCACCTACTTCTCCAGGGAGCAAGAGTGTGGCTGACAACCCCAAAGACCATCAGAAGTGGAAATTGATTCACTGCTTTTGCAAAGAGAAGCAGCTGGTGTCACTTGCTGTTTTGAAATAGAGGGAAATGCTCTCTGATTCCATGTTTACTTTGCAGTTCCTACACAGAACTGCTGAGGAACCTGCTGCTGCATTAAGGCTTTTCAGGTACTGTCTGCACTTTGTCCCTTCTCAGGGCAGTACTGAAGTATTTTCTTTGCAGTGCTGTTTTTCTTGTTCCCTGGAGGCTCACACAGCCAGGAAGGGATGAGCACGTGCAGAAGGTTTTCAGAGCAGATCAAAAGAGTTGGCACTCTTAGATGATTGAAAGGAAAAATTTGGAGGAGTAATGTAGAAGGAATAAAAAGAAACAGGAAGGAAAGAAAACTTGAGGAAGTCGAAGACCATGATGGTATAGATTTGCAATTGGGATCATCTCAGATGATGACACACCTGAGCTGATTACCTGTGATTAGGCTGCTGTGTCTAATGTGAATGCCCACTTCTCTTACAGCTGGTTCTTCTGACCAAAGTAACTAGGAAACAGTGTCTGTAATGATGTAACAACAGCACAGCTGAAGAAATAAGTTGTTAATAAAGGAATAAGGTTATTTAGTAATAACTATCTGAAACATCATCTGAGTCTACCTGGAGCATTAGAGTAAGTAGATGCACAGATTGGGCCCTCTTGGAACGGTGGGATACAGGTAAGTAAATTCAGATCACTTCTCCCTTCCATTTGATTGAAGTTGTGCTTTCACTGTAAAGTTTGAGCTGACACTAAATTACAAAAATATATATTTTGAGCCACAATGTTGGTGTCTAGTTATTGCAATTTAATGATGTGATTTACTGCTGCCACAAAGATGATGACAAGGACCTATGGTGGCCCTCCAGGTATCACAGAATCTTTGGTTGGAAAAGACTTTTGAGGTCCTCAAGTCCATCCCTTAACCCAGCACTGCCACATCCTCCTCCTCACACAGGACTTTTATTTGTCAGAGTATTTTGAAGTGTTTGGCTTACTGCTTCTTCAGAGTTTTCCACTATCAGTCATAAGCTAGCTTTTTGCATGAGGCATCAAAGGCTGTGCTCTAGGCATGTAGGAAAGAAAATTAAAACAACTTTTCTGTTTTAACTGCAGAAGAAGCAAACTACCGGAGTTGGTGCAGCAATTCTGAGCCTTCCCTTCCCTTCCCTTCCCTTCCCTTCCCTTCCCTTCCCTTCCCTTCCCTTCCCTTCCCTTCCCTTCCCTTCCCTTCCCTTCCCTTCCCTTCCCTTCCCTTCCCTGTTAGAGGAAGTGAGAACAGAAACTGGTCTGGACTGACAGCTGAAGACATGATTCTGTATGCAAGCTTAGCAAAGCAGGCTGTCTTCACTCTTTCCTCCATCCCTGTGGATTTAACCAAGGTGCATATCTAGATCCAAGTTAAAAAAAAAAATAATAAGAAGGCAAGAGGTGCAGTGGGATGAGAGCTGTGATATTTGCAGCCATTTGACTTCCCTTGGAAGCTGAGGGAGAATTGTGCATGGAGATGGCAAAGGGTAAAATCATCATTTCTTAGCATTAAGGGAGCCTGACTGCCACATTTTTTCCTGGGTCATCACATCACTGTTCTTGAACTGTTTGTACTGCAGTTTCTCTGCAGTAGTTGAATTCTGCACTCTTTATTAGCTAGTAAGCATACACAATACATTAAAAACAAACAAACAATCCATCCAGCCTTCTTCCAGGTTTTGCGGTCCTTTCATGATAGATGCTTATTTAACCTCTGCCATGACCTTAAAATGATGCTGATGAACTTTCTGAGATTAGAGAGCACTTTAATCGTGTTTATTCTTGGAGTCTTTGAAATAATTGGCCTGTGCTGTGCAAACAGATACATATCCCTGTGAAAGGTTTCATCAGTCCCCTGTCATGTGAAAGTCCAGGAACATTTTTCATGAATTAAAGTAAATCTGGTTTAATTTGATCCATGTGAATTTAGTACTTGTGACAGAAACAGACTTAACAGCTTCAGTGAGAACTCTTTTGCTCAGATAAGAAAGAGCTATTGTAAACAGCTTCCCTCAGTCTGCCTCAGCTCTCTGAGATTTTCGTAATACCCTGAAAAACTCTTTCCTTGTGTAAAATGTGTCTGCACTCTACATCCAGCCTTGGCATCTGCAGTCATGACATCAGCGATACAGGACCTCTATCTTGAACTCTTTACAATGGTGTTTAGAACTGCCCTGTAGTGGTTTGACAGCTACAGGAGTGGTAGGTTTGAGTCACTTTCATTTTTCACTGCAAGGAATGTTCTTACTTTAAATAACTTTGCCCCTAAATGTGGAGTTTGCAATCCAGATCTATTAAAGTGGTATTAATAGCTTTTAGATTAGCACTTTTATCTTCACTTTATTAGCAGTACCTAGATATTTGGTATGTTGTTTAAAAAGGTGTTTGGATAATTACTTATGCTTTATCCATAGGACATGGCCAGAAAACCAAGAGATAAAAGCCCTAAGGCCTCCATGTAGATGTTGGTGGGTGATCTCTTTTTTTCTGCCTTCCTGAAAGGAAGTTATAAAAGCCTTGTTACTGATCCAGTAAGTTAATAGTGCAAATGTTTAAAGCAGACATGAATCATTAACAGGAGCCCACAGAAAGATCAGAATAACTTCATGAGAAAAATTACTCCCATAGAGAAATCTGTTGTCTGTCTCTTTTCATACATGGTATTTACACTAATCCAAGGTGAACTTCTTTTCATCATTTAGAGATGTAAAAAGTAAGAGTCATATTTCATCTGCTTGCTAAGGATAAAAGCGTGCCTAGAATACCTGAGAGCTGCTGTGTTCCATAGGGTCCCCATTGTGATTTGTGTAATGTACTCATAGCTCACCATGGGTGTTCTTATACAGCTTCATTTTTTTTGGTGAAGCCTTCTTATTTTTAGAATAAGCTTATGCTCTGCTGCAGGGTCCCAGAGTTTCATGGATATGCAGATGGAAGAAAATTGCTACCATAAATCAATCTTAGAAGAAAGAAATTGCAAAAGTAGGACAAGGTGCCATCTTCAGATGATAGAAGGCAAAAGGAAAAAAGAGGGGGGATTTGAATTAATCCTAAACAGACTGGCTAGCTGATTGTTTGGATAGTGTGATTTTTGTTCAGGGAATAGTGTTTATGTGTATAAAGCATTTCCATAGCGTGCGTCAGGAAAAAAACCCCGGTCAGCATTCAGTTCTCAGCATTGACATTGGGAACATGACAACACAGCAAACATTTCAGGGATCATCTCTGGAAAATTGTGCAGGACAGCTTCTGGCAGGGAGGCACGTGCCACTTCTACCGCAGCAAATCCTGTCGGTGTGCGTGGCACGTGTAGCAGCAGACTGTCATTACCAGGAAGAGAGTGTATGTATGTATTCCTCAGCTAATGCATTAGAAACATGCATCTCAGAGGTGGAGGGAGATGGGGAGATGATGACACTGCCAGTATGCATTGAGAGGGAGCACCAGGCACGTTGTCAGTGGTGGTGACTGTGATGGGAATTCATTGTTATTTGCAAGGACGGACTCCTATGTCAGTAGCTTTTGCTTCACACACAGTACATTGATATTTTTACAGGACAATTGTATTCAAGCTCAAAATTCTTTTCTTTCTGTGATTTTATTTATTGTGGTTTTCATTTTGTTTTGGTTTTAGGTTTCATATGATTTGGGGGTAAAATTACTGATGGAAGTAATACTTTAAAGTTATTTCTTATGCCACACTTGAAAATATATGAGTCTGTCATGCCTCTGTCATTTTATCTGATTAGAATGGCTTTTCTTCCCTGCTCTGCCGTAGATTGCAGTTCTGTGTTACAGGCAATGCAGTGATGACCAGCCGAGTATAAAACATCACAGGACAAGCAGTGGTAGCACACAAATCTTGTAAATACTGTCCAATAAATCTGAGGGAGCAAACAAGATTTGCTGAGTTTGTCTTGTCGACATGTGAAGTTGTAAGGCTCCTTACTGCTAGGTTCACTCCTTTCGCTCAGTGTCAGAGACAAGATTTATCTGCATCCTTGGGAGCACCGAGCAGGAATCTTACCGCATCCTCTACAAACAGAAGATGTTGCCAGTTCCTCTTTCTCAAGCTTGTTTAACCAGTGAATCAAAAGAAGGGCTGCATTACAGTCTGGTAGATTGTGTTCCCACTCACAGGAAAGAAAACTTGCACCAGTGAATGAGCATGGTGTTGTGAGCAATACAAAGATGTCATCCCAAGCCCTCTGCAGTGCTAGAACTGGCACCATTCGTTTTTAAAAAAGAAACATTTAAAAAGCCAGGCAGTCATGAGAGGCAGCTAATGAGACTTGTGCAAACACAGTACAGGAGATCTTGCTGGTGGGCACTGAGATACATTGTCTGTTGCCAGCAGGTGCAGAGGTTTGGGTAACAGCCGGTATATTTTTGCATTGTTTTTCACGGATTTCAGGTTTTTCTTTGTGTAGCATGGGCAGTGCTGTTCCTCTTAACATCTCTTACTTTTTAACTTCCTCTGATATGTTGTAAGGTAAAATATTTGCTAAGTTTTCCTTCTTGGGCTATGGTTTAAATTCTCTTAAGAATTGAGGACTGTGGGTTTTAGATTACCTTGTGTTCTCGGTAAAACACAGGAAACTGTGTGTGTTTGTGTGTGCATATGCATATGTACACACATTAAAATGTGGACAATTTAATCCTTGTAGTACCTATGTGGGAGCTGGCAGGGACAGAGTTAACAGCCCCATTAAGTGAGCATTGTGTGTTCCATGTATGGCAAAAGGAGGTGACTTCAAGGGCCTAAGCAAATTTGAAAAGTAGTCATAAAACACAGCATAGCTTAATTTCAGGACCCTGTTCCTGAGAATTCAGCAAGCCTTGTTCTTTCCACTTAATCCTCTGAGTGAATTAAATTCCCCTGAAATAAGTGTGTGTAGGAACAGTTCTGCTTAAAATTCACACAGTATTTTAATCTGATTTAACTTGCCAGATAGACAACCAATAATTTTCCCCTTATCTTGAATAATTCTTGGGTAACACGGTAGGGTGAAATAAATAAGGTTACTTTTTTATATGACTAGTTTTATTTTAGGATTAAAAAAAACATGTTAGGAAAACACAACATCCTAGCACCATTCTGTGTTGGTTTTCTGCTGCCTCCCCACCACCAGCATTAATAGGAGATTATTATGGTTCCTTTTCTACTCCTCTTTCAGTGATTATTTAGTGCTAGGAGATTATTATCTGGAAGATTCAACTTGATAGTGGTCCCTTCGTGTTAACCTGCTGTTCTTGAAAATTAATTAGGGTTAGGAAAGTGACCCTTTATTATGAATAATAAAGACTCAAAGGTTGCAAATGGGTTAGCCACAGAACTTTGTAGACAGCTTTGGCTGGAAGGATTTTGCTGTTATATTTTTCTATATTTATTTGACTTTCTCTTAGTACTGCACCATAGCTCAAATCATCTGAAAATCCTTTTCACGTTATTCTAACTATTCTTCTAAGTTTCTTGTTTTTTTCTGTTCTCCTTTGGTATATCTCAGTCCTGTCTTTGAAGCTACAAAATGCTTATTAATAAAGTACTCTGAGGAGCAGTAAGTTGTTTATAGAGTTCCTGTTAGGCTAGATGTACACCAGCGATGAAAGTCAGACAAATTAAGTGATTTGCCTTGGAGGAGGTTTGATGTGTGGACCAGGATTAGAAATCTGCTCCTAACCTTCTATTTTGTAGTTCAGGTGACACTTTCTTTTCTGCCTTCTCATATTTATTTTTCTGACCTTTATTCTCTTTTCTTTCTTTCCTGCATAAATTCCTTCTGCATTCATTCAAAAAGCAGCATCTCTGACCAGGAACTTTGCCAGATGGCTTTATGTACTAAAAACAAGTCTTTTCTGGAAGTGCTGATTCAGCACAGAAAGAGATAGTTTTGTGGCAGTGACAATATTCAGTGAGAACTGTTGGAAAATATGCTAGAGCTGGACACAGCCTTAATTCTTAGCTGGCTAACAAGCCTTTCTAGAAGCTTTGCTTAGTTGAGGATGTTACCCTTAGACAGGGACATTTCCTGCAGCTGCTGTTGCGTGGTTATGATGGACTCAGATCCTGCAGAACTGACAGTTTCCCTGTCCCTGCTGTGAATGGTTCTCAAAAACAGGATCCTGAGGACTAAAAACCTAGTTAGACTGCACTTTGAGTTCAGTCATGTGTTCAGTGACAAATCTTCAGCCTTATTCTGCCCACTGCACTACATGGAATTCTTACACTTAGATTGTGGATTTATTTTTTTTTAACTTCATCAGGTAATATTTTTACTTAAAAGTTAATGATTCTGCTACCTATTGAAATCAGATGGTGATATTACTATTTGCTCCTCCTTTCTTTTCTATAAGAAATCAAGATTATGGTTAAAATCCCTTCTGGAGTTCAGTTTTCACTTGAAACCCTAACTGGTTTTTTTTACTTATGCCACAGAAAGTAATGACTTGGGGGTTCAGAATTCCTTTATTCACGTTGATTTCATTGCAGTTTCACAAATCTAAAATAGAAGTTTCTGATGAAATGTGGTTTCTCCCAAGTAGTTCCTGGAAAATAGTATAAGCTGTCTTCCAGTTAAGTAGCATAAAAATAGGGAAAAAAATCAAGTATGGTTGGACTTTATCTGTGTTTTTTCTACATGTGGACAGACGATTCATTCCTGTAAATCAGAGAGAGTGGAGGGAAAACTTTTTAATACATTTTGTGGCCCAAATTCTATGTTATTAACTAAAGTCCATATGGGGGGAAAAACCCCAGACTATTAAATACCACTTATCCTGTCTCCTACTGTAAGGCAATAAGTATGAAAAATATGCTGTGAATGTAGAGGTGGCTCTACACTTCTTGTGGCATGTGTTCACAGGTTTTCACACTTCACATGTGTAAATTTGTACATTTTATTTCCTTTTCTAAATCTCCCTTGCATTATCTGGAGAAAGAAGTCTACCCAAACTCCACCATTGTTTAGAAGATGACAAGGAGTGTTCTTTGATCCCTAACCCAAGAATATTCTTTAGTATAATTTCAGAAAGTTATTAGGAACACAAGAGAGTTCTTCCTCTGTAAACTACTATTTTCTTTTTGGAAGTTGGGAAAAGTGTCCTGGTTTAGCAAGGAGCAGCTTTTGCTTGGTAACAGGGGAAGGGGGTTGCAGTGAACACCCGGTAAAGGGTTTGTGGACTCTCCCCCGGCTCCTGGGTTCACACCCACCTCCGGCCCGGCTGGGCCAATCTGGCGCCTCTGCCAGCACTATTTGGGGACGGGAATTTGAAGTGCTGGCGGGAGGTGTAAGAGCCATACAAGATGGGGGCGGTCACGCACACCCCACAGCCAGAGAAGGAAGAAGGGAGGGGGAGCACCAGTCCAGAGACGCCTCTGCAAGCCATGGTGAGAATGCAGCTGTACCCCTGCAACCCATGGAGACCCATGGCAGAGCTGAGAGCCACCAGCAGCTCCGTGTGAGTGAGCCCGGACGGGCAGGGACTGTGTGGGGAGGCGGCCATGGCCCAGGCCGTGCTGGAGCCTGCGGGCCCAGAGCAGCCCCACACGAGAGGCCGAGAGGAGCTGCGGCCTTTGGGATGAACGCGCGTGGGAGCAGCCCGGGCAGGGCTGTGTGTGTGTGAGGGACCCCACGGACGTGCAGGGAGGACGGGTGCGGAGCCCACCTGCCCTGAGGAGGGACAAACGGCAGAAGCCATCGGGAATAGACTGAAACCCCCACTCCCTGCCCCCCCTGGGCCGTTCATGGGGGGACGAGGTAAAAACCGCGGGGTCAGGGCTCCGAGCCCGGGAAGAGGGGAGGAGCGGCAAGGTGTTCTTAAAGGGCTGGTTGGGCTCTCATTGTTGTATTACTCTGTGTTGTTTTATTTTGGTTATGTTTTGGGTTTTAAGGTTATGTTTTAGTTGATGTTGCATTAAATTATGTTGTTTCCTCCCCAAGCCCAGCAGCCTGCTCTGCTTTGTCCTGGGCCTGAAGTGGCAGTTAAGCTCTCCCTGCCCTTTGGCAATTCTCAAGTCTTCGGTACTTGAGGCTAATCGTGGTCTTTTGTTCCCTGATGGGTCTAAACGGCAAAAGCAAAAAGATAGCTGTATAACTCCTCTGGAATATGTTTTTTCCCTGGTTTCCTGCGTGGCATGTTGAGATTGCAGTAGAAACCAGTCATTTTCCATAAACCACTGCTTACAAAAGACAAAGAGTAAGGGAAAGATATTGGAATGGTGTGTTGACCTTTCACTTCCTGAGAGAATTCCATGACATCTGAAATAATTGCCTAGTGCCCTGTTACATGTTTATCTCCCTTTGGGATTAATAAACCCAAGTGTCTTTGTGGCCTCTGAGGTATCTGACCTTAGTGGGATGCACCCTTTACACCATTAGATCAACAGGAAGAAGTATCAAAGCAGAGAGGGAGAGCAGTGTTGCAGGGTGCCCCATGTGGCAATGGTAGATTTAGGTTCTCTGTGTCTTAGGGCCTCCATGGACTTCAAATCTTTGTCATTCATTTGCCAAGAAAATGCTTTTGCCATGACATCAGAAATTCTCTAGTGTCTAGGGAAAAAAATAATCAAGATCTAGAGGGCTGGAGAGAATGAGTAAGAGGAAGAAGTTCTAAGGAGTAATAGGGAAGCCATTCATGCAAGATTTCAGTTTCAGTTCCCAGGGCAGTTGATATTTGATGCCTTTTTTATTGAATAAAACACAAACCCACTTTTCCATCATCAAAGCTAATGAGCTTTCGTGCACCCCTTGACTTAGATAACTGTTTCCAGTTCCGGCACTAGCTCAGCTGTTAACACCATGGGTCACTGTGCAGTGCAGATGTATGCTCAGTCCTGATGTCCTAGGTTTGAAATGTGTGTTTCTAAGTGAGTGTGTTAGACCAGTGACAGATTTGATTTCAGAGAAAACTCTTCAGTCTTTACAGTTGGTTGGCTTAGGTATTGCATTGCTACATGTTGCCTGTCGTGAAACCAGCTTGTAGGAGCCTGCCATTTTTTTGCATGAAGGGTGCAGAAAGTTGTATTCCAGCTGTGAGCTATGATGGTCAAAGCAGAGGGCAGGTGTGATGGCCTTGCACATCCCCCACAGAGCTCTCCTCATCCAAGTCCAGTCCACTGGGTACTTTTATTAGCATGTCTCTTGTTGGTAGAGTGAAATGGGTAAATTATCTCTGCAGGAATTATGTTGTGGCTGTATTCTGTTTTACACAGTGGAGTATGGGGTTCTGCAATTGCCTAAGAATATATGTATATCTAAAATATTTTACTGAGAAACTAATTCATACTGAGACATGAGAGAAGTTCTGTAAGCACTGATATTAATAACAATGATACACGTGCCTGTGCACTCCTGCCTCAAGAGAGTGACCACAGTATCTAATATGGTGCAGGTTCAAGACCTAGCTTTTCTTTTCCATGTGATGTTTATCAGGACTCTCTCTGCTGTTGCTAAGAAGGCATGTACATCAGTGTTTTCCCCACTAACTGCCTGTTTTGTGAATTTATAGGATCTAGATGACTTCTCAAATCAACCAGCAGGTTGTGGGTGGAACAAAAGGAAAAGGCAAGAGGTAGGAGTACTGTTTCAAGCAAAATCTGTTTTCATGGTTCATTGTTTTGATGGGAACAGACTAAAAATGCCTGTTCATTTGTTTCCATAACTTGAGATTTGAATGGATTTTGTATTTGGGGTTTTTGTGTGTGTGTGTTTGTTGCTCTGTTGCAATAAAATCACAGAAAGGTAGTTTTTGAACTTAGGACAAGTAAACTATGCCAGGTAGGAAACTTCATGTGTTTTTCTTTCCAAAACCTCAATTTCTAATGACGTTTTTCAATCTCAAAAATGTGGTTTTATCTTTGTAATGACATTGGTAATCATCTGACTTCTTTATCTCCCCTGAAAATTGTTCTTTTGTCTGAACGACTGTGAATATTCAACACCAGTGAAGTTCCTAAACTACAGATACAGACAGTGGCTTTGTTCACTAATGTAGCCTGATGAGAATTGTACAGCACAATAGTTTGTTTAGTCAATGCAGTTTCTCAGAGCACAGATGTCTATGACAACTACAGTTTAACAAGTGTAATCTTCTTTCATAAGTTTCTTTTTCAGAAGATGTACATCATTTACTTTTCTTACAGTGACTCAGAAAAATCAACTTCAAATCAAACAATCAAAGAGTTGTAACTTTGTAACTCCTATCTTAACCTTGTAAGATACCCAAACGCAGAAAGATGAGGATATACCAGGGAAAATGCAAGTGGCACATAACTCACATTTTGCACCGCATGTGTATAATCATATGACAGATAACATTTTACACAGCTTTTATCTGAAGAACCCAGAGAGTTTGCCAAGGGAAAGATTCATTCCTTCCTCAAATGCAAACACCTGTAAGATGAGTTGATGTTCATCAGCTCAGTGTCTAATATTAGGAGGACACCACGATCCATACTGTGCTTGGATAAAACTGTAAGTGAATTTAATGAGATAGACTATAACTTTACTAACCATTGCTTAAAGGAAAATCAAATGCCAGAAAATGTTCACTGGACTTACCAGCCAACTGGTATTAAAGTGATGACAATTTAAAAAGAGTAGTTAGCTATTTTCGAATATTCCACTTCTGACAAATCCCTCTCAAATCCAGTTTTCAAACTGCAGCCTGACTTTTGAAAGCAGTTCAAGAGCCTTGTAAATTTGCAGTGGATAATTAAAATTCCATCCATGCATCATCAGATTTGAAGTAGCACATTGTCTTCCGTCTGATAACGTGCACTGATACTGTGCTAGCCCTGAGGAAAGCCACTCTCTGTTAAATCTCTGAGGAAAGAAAGAGAAGAGGGAGTGCCTGGGCCAAGAGTCCAAGCCTTTTCTATCATAAGCAATCGTATCAGTTAAACCCCTTTGGCACTTAGATATCTAAGCTGTCCTTGAAACTCCTCCTAGAAGACTGTAGCAATTTTATTCCAGCTTTCAGTTTACTACAACCAGTTTTTGTCCCTTGACTTGTGATGCAGATATTGTTTAGCCTGGATCACTGTTTTCTCCTTTCCTTCTCACAGATCTGAGTATTTGTCCTGCTAAAGTACTTAAATAATAATTAGCTTTTATTTAGGCAAGCTAACCCTTAGACTCTCCTTACAAAAGACAGGCTTTCAGTTCCTCCTATTTTTATAGGGTATGGGAAATTATTACTTACAAAAACTCATTACCAGTGTTCTAAAGGAACTAACTTACCCAATGGCACTGCCACTTCTACACCTCCTCTCCTTACCTGAATGATATTGATGCTTTCCTACCTCCTCTTGACCTTTCTAAGTCCTAGCATTGCACTGTCATGTTCATGAACATGTTACACAGATCACTGGCCACAGGTAAGACTGAGGCTTACAGTAACCATTTTATTAGTAGTAGCTGTGCATTATTCAGTTTTTATCTGTTTTGGTTATTTTCTGAAACAAGATCATCCACAACTAAAATTCCTGTGTAGAACCAAGGCTCTGCATATGCTGACTATGCCTGTCTTATGTGGTCAGGAATTCCCACAAGTCCTCTCCTACTTTTTTGTACCAACACTGTTAATTAAAACACTAAATAAAAATGGTCCCAAATGCAAAGCTTAGAAATACCAACAGTGACCATCTTCATGCACAGAATTTTCCCCTTCAGAGCAGCCTACTGTCAGCTCTTTTAGCCATTTTTTTTAAAACCAACTTACAGTTTTTATCCTGATGGTTCATCTCTTTTATCATTCCATTATTTCTCATCTGGTTCTATATTGTCTGTTTGACAAAGCCACCAACTGTGTGGCATTCAGGTCATAACTTCCCTTAGACACAAATAAATTTTCAACTGCAAGCAAAGCTGAGTGCTTGGGAGATTTCTTATCTGAGGTTGCCTATGCCAACGTGTTCATAGCTCATCATAAAAATCTAGGGGAATGTAATGTTTTCCTTGCCTTTAATAGTTTTTTACTGAAAACAGAGAAAGGATAAAATCAGTTACACAAAGATGAAAAATGTGGTAACTGAACTGATTCAACTGAGACCGAAACAGTGGAATAATTCAAGTGTGAATGTATCTCCATGTTAATACACCAGTAATGAAGGCAAAGTGTACAGCTGATATTAGCATTGTCTAGTCTCGTTTAATAAGACACTGTCTAATCTGGAGGGAACATAAGCAGTCAGGTACTCCATCCACTGCTGTAGTCAGTGAGGCTAATGATTTAGCTACTGATAGGCAGGAAGCACAAGTCCCTCAACATGTGTATTTATTCTCATATTAAACCCTGTCAAAGAGAAACTGTTAACCCCAGTGCTAAAAGGCTGGTTTGGATTGTCTTACGGCAACTTGAGATTTACATTTTTGTAGCATTGCTTTTGTTAAAAAGCAATCTGTGGTCTCATGTCCAATTAGACTGGTCAGCCTGCCATAGCAGTAACTCAGGTGTTTGACCTTTTGCCTCTGTAGAAGCCTTCAAAATTCTTGGGTCATTCTAGATGTATTTTGCCTTCCTGCAACCTTTGCATTTTATATGTGTTCAGGAACTATGTTCATGGCTTCAAGATCTGCTAAAGCCCATCTGGTCTCCTTCTCAGAGAGCAAAATCCTGGGGGTGAATCAGAAAAGATTTACTTCCAGAAATGCAAAGAACAGGATTACGTGAGTGGTTTCTGCTGGTAATGCTACCACACCAGACTTTTGACAGAGGGAGTGAGAAGAATGCCCATGAGCAGTAGCCATCATTTCTTAGAATCATCTAATAATCCAGTCCATGTGTTCTTTCAACACACACGTTCTTGTCACTGCAGTGATTTCCTTTCCTTTCTCACTTTTAAGCAGTTCCCCAAGACCTCTTGCTAAGTAAAACCCTGGGAGCTGCCATATCTTAATGTACAAACTCTTGTTACATTTTATGCAAAAATGATGTAAAGAATGTGCAAGATAATTTATGCAAAAAGAGATTATGCACATGTGATTGAGTTTTGAGAGGGCCAGCTTAATTCAAACCTTGTGGTTTTCATCTGCTGAATCTCCTTTACCATTGCTTGATCTTGAAAGTCTTGCTATGAATTACTGATTGGCCTGACATTGCCACCATTGTGAGAACAGACAGGACTGCAGGCTTCTTGACTATAATTACCCATCCTTCTGTGACTATTCTGATAGAGATTTGCCTATCTATTAATTTATAGATTATCTAGAACGTGATAATAAACTGACTACTCTCACTAAACAGTGAAGAATAGCCTGACTTCAAAGGATCAGGCAGCTGAAGTAAGTCTTAAACTTGCACACTTGGAGAACTTGTTCTATCTTTAAGCATGGGCTGTCTGTAATTCTTTTACCTGAGACAAAATCAGGTCTGTATTTCTCTTGATGAGTGTGTGGTTCCTAGCAGCATTCACTGGAACCCTGAATGGAATTCATAAAGAAAATAGACCCTGAACTGTTGTTTTCAGAACCAGCAGCGCAGCAGATTCTACAGTTGCATATTTGTAATTGTGTCACGGAGGAACAAGCCCTGGAGCAAGCAAAGAGCCTTGGAGATTTCCCACCACCCTGGCAGCTTTTCTGACTAATTCAGCTGTGCTGGCAAGTACTGCCAGTTAGCTGCATGCTATTTTCAGTGTAAAGTGTATCCAGCATCAGGCAGGAGGTGACAATAGTTTAATTTCCCCCTTAGTTTCACAGAGGTGTAACCCTTCTGCCATGTGTAATGGCCGTTGTGTGAGTGTGATATGACATCAAAGATCCTTTTGAGTATTAATGAAACATTGGCTCCTAGCTGCACAACTGATCTGGAGTCAGAATTTAAGGAGAGGAGTTTAAAATACAAATACCTAAAGGCCTTTTTAGTAGTATTCTTCCCCTTTTGTAGGCATGTCTGAGCATCTTGCTATCCTGGGAAAACAGCTTGTTTTGATGTGTTAAGAAACCTACTGCTTTACTTGAAAGTTCTGTCTTCCTACAGAGTTTTCCCTCCAGCTCCATCCCACTCACCTCAGTTTGCCCCAGCCCTGCCTTGGTGTGATGGTTGTTCTCAACTGGGGCTTTCCCCAACCCACCAGCTCTGCAAAGTCAAAGCCAGTACCTTGATAGGCCAAACTTTCTCATCCATTTTGTGATGTCCCAATGACGTTCCAGCTTCCACCCAACTCAAACTGGCAGCTTCCAGCCCTGTCCCAGGATGAGTGGTTGGGACTTCCCTTCCTTTCATGACAGGCCAGAAGAACTCTTGCTTTCTGCTCTCTTTCCCAGCTTGAACTTGATTAGATTTGAACTGTAGTGTGAAGGAAGTACAATAATAATAAATAATACTTGCAGGACTATTTTGTTTGGGTTTGCTTACAATACAGAGGAGGCAGAGAAGGCTTGTTTCAATGACAGATCCATTTATTCTATCAAAAATAAGAATACTCCTGCATGAAAGTGCAAGGAAGAGACCATTTTTTATGCACAAACATTACTGGAATAACTTGAGTGACCAAACTGCTGGTTTCTGCTGTATGAGAAGTTTCATTGTGCAGCAAAAATTATTGCACCTCCGGTTCAGAGCCATTTTGATTCTGAGACCATTCTTTTGCATTCTCTCTGGAGCCTCTATATTCTTCTAAAACTAACAGGAAGGGATTCTAGCTTGTTCCTTGGGAGCCTGATACAGGCCAGTTTTCTTGGTTATTTTTCTCCACTTCACCTGAGGCTGCTCTCTCAATGCGTGCCAAGGCAGTCGTTGTTTTAAGCAGAGAGAAGCCTATGGGGTCTGTCTTCTGAAAGTTTCCCAGATCAGATGAAGTGAGAAGGTGGATGAGCTTAGGATGTGCGTGTCAGTAGCAGCGTGGTCATTGCCTGGCATTGAATGTTGGAAAATTGTGCCAGTTGCTTCTCAAAAGTTGGCAAAATTATTTTTGATGTTAGCAAAGTAATGTCTTTTTTGCTACTCCAGCTTTGTTACAAACAGCTAAACAGTCTTTCTATAAGGGAAGAAACCAAATTACCCTGCAGGTGCCATTCAGCATCAAAATATTCAGGCTAAATGGATGAAGCTTGGCAGAATTATGACTGATGTCGGGGACAGCTTTAGTGAATAATAGTAGTTTTGCTTTTGCACAGTTATAGCAGAATCCTCAGTGAGTCCTGGAAGGAAAGAAAGTATTTAATGTCTGTAAAAATGAAAACTGCATGTTTTTTTTTCTTGTTCTGTTTAAATGTCTCCTTGTGTTAGTACTGTACTTCTCCACACAAGAGCCTAAATAGATTTTTCAGCTAACAGAGTAAAATCGTATGAAATATCTCACAGCTCCTGCAGCAGGGCTGCTGCCATTAGAAAGATGGTGACTTACAGGGGTAACTACAATTCAGTCAAATTTGAAATAAAAACTGTGGAAAATATGTTGCTTTTGGGGAGATGAAAATCTACCAGCAATATTGATCTTAGTACCAGATGATGTTCTTGCTGAATTCAAATGTGACAGGACAAAATAGATAAAAGTGAAGAGCTGGCTGCCTATCCCATGATTCAGCAGCCTTGCAGAGGCAGGGATTTTGCTTTGTGGTTCTCCTGCTAGTTCCTCTTCCTTTTTCTGGTTAGAAAGAGATGCAAAAGGACAGCCTCCTGGGCTTCTAGCTGTTTGCTTTGCTAAGAGAAGTTTTGGATTTGTTTGTTTGGAATAAATAGTTATTCCTTGAGGCTAGGGACATAAAAGAGGTTTGGCAATGAAAGCAGTTGCTATTTAAGAGTGTGGGTGACTCTTCTCTAAAATGTAATTCTTTTGAAAGGTATGTGGGATCCTGTCCCTCTCTCTCTCTCTTACATTTTTGCCTTCTCTTTTTTCTTTAGGAACAAGAACTGAGCCAAGAATGAAGCTCAGACTCAGTGTAACCATGCTGACTGTATGAAAAACTGAACCTTAAGGGTAGCTATATATGAAGGTTCTTGTCTACTAGGAGAAAGTACAGGCTCTATAAACAATTACTAAGCATTAAATGAATCTAAACCAAACAAACACAGCCCTAAACATTACTCTCAGATTTCAATCACAAGCTTTGGGCAGACTTTTATGAACAAAATGAATCCCTCTCTTAAGCTGAAGACAAACCTAAAACTTACCTTCAATAAAGAAGCTGAAAGTGAAGGTGATTAAGCATATTCTAATTTCTTGTAGTTTACAAGCCAACAGCAATATATATCTCTCTCCTACAAATCCATATGGTGATATGCAAGCACTTATCTCCAGTAGTATATGTTTAGAAAATGTCTGTCCGTGCCAGTGCTTTAAGCAGTTTCAGAGCAAGCCTTTGACTAGTGTCATAAAGCTCTTATGTTCTTCTCTGTTAAAAAATCCTGAAAGCAGCTGCAGAATGGGAGCTGTGTCTGTGCACCATACTTTTTCAGATCTTTTTTAGGGCAGAGGCCCCGGTGTCTTGGTTTTGTTACACAGAGGTTTCAGCATTTCTTGCAACAGAGTCCTGGTTGTTTATCTCAGCAGCCAGAGTAGCTTTGTCTGCCTCTGTGATTATGGATCCAGATCATGATAGCTTTATAGCTGATTGGATGATGTGCCTTTGCAGTTTTGAACCTGCTCGTTCTACCATTTACAGTTAAGTTGGAAGCTGAGACAACACAGAATCTGAAAAGGCAGCTCAGTGCTGAAAGGAATGCACAAATGCAAGTGTTCTCTCTGAGAAGCTTTAAGCTCATGTAGCTCTCTCAGCAGTGGCAGAGATTCCTCTTCACATACTTGCTGCATTTGTGTGAGACTCTAAACTGCATAGCACTTCCTTGATTGTCATTTTTGTGTTTCTACTCAAATTTTGTGTGTAAGAGTTTTCTGTTACAATTAGAAACCCTGAAACTTTTTCCCTCTATTACGAGGGTAAGATTGTGTGTAATATCTTTCACAGTTCTGGCTACCAAGCTGTCGTCATCTACTTCAGTCGTGTTTGTGTCTGAGGACATGCTGCTGGCACCATTTTGTTTTATCTGTGCTAGAAGGCTGCCTCTTCTCCTTCTGTTCTTGTGCTGATCTAAGTCCCAGATTTTTCCTTAACAGGAAAGTGTGTGTTATGTTTCTGTCATTGCAAATTCTCATTTTAGTTGAATAATCCTGTTTTTAACTTTCCAATCCGTCGTTATAAAGTAACATAACAAGTCTTTGGTGTGAATATGGTTGCAGCATGATCTGTGCTTCATCATGTCTCTTGAGAATATGTGCAGTCATATAAGCCCACTGGCTGCCTAATTCAAAGTGGGACACTTCTAAGACTATCAGAAGGGATGGCACTTGGATTTGAGGCCAGGAGTGCTGGGGGCTTACACTAGCTGTGGTTTTATTTTGTGTAAGAAACAGAAGCTGGGAAAATTGTTGGGAATGACGGTAGATGAGGAATACAGGAAGATTTTGGTGCAGGCAGGTGGCTGTACTTAACAGATGATGGTGCAAGTGATAGATTTTCATCTGTATTTAAGTTGCCTTAATGAACACATTGGTTTCTACTCAAAACTGCTTTCACATTACACAAAAAAGCCAGGAGAAGAAATACTACTTGAGAAAATGTCAGTAGTATCTCATGAAATAGCTGGGTTTCATCTGTTTGTTCAATATGAATTGATTATTTTCCATGAGTGATTTCCAGAAGTGTTGAACAATAGATACTCTCTTGAGGAAACACATAATGTACTTTTTAAACAGTTCTAAAATTCTGACCTTCCGTTTTTGTTCTCTTTCAGTCAGTTCAGTCCTGCAGTGAAACACAACATTATCCCACATATGTCACATGAAGTCTTCAGTAAGTCTCTAGTCTGTACAGGGAGGGAAATTTGGATGTTTACAGGTTTTGGTTGGAGATGGGATTCTTTGATAAAAAGTATCTTAGACCGAAGTAAGCTTCATCTCATTTCAGACTCAATGTAAGGAGGCCCTTATCTGGTACTGTAGAATATGCAGATAAATTAGAGCTTTGAAGATACTGTAGTCTGATGGAAGACAATTTATCTACTGAATGTATTAGGTCAGATCCTCTTCTGGTAGTTATTTGGGTGGAGCTAAACTAATTTACACCAGGAATGTGTTGCTGCTGTCTGAAGGAAACTGATAAGCAGGAAATGTGCTGACTGAGACCTTGATAGAACCAGAATTGAATATGCTGGAGAAGTCCTGTTCAGAAATGCAATTATGTTGTTTTTACATATTTCCATGTGGAAAGGATCTCTCAGGACAGGAGAATCAAGATGTGTGAATAACAACTTCAGTGATTAAAGGAAAGTGTTCCACTGAATGGACCTGTCACTCTGTATATGCATTTAAAACCCCACCATTGGGAACAGCTGCAATTAATAGCAAAGTGGAATGCCTTTTTTTTTCCCAAAAAGGAGGACAATTTATAGATTTTTTTCCATTTCTTTTATACCTCTTTGATTGTTTTCTTGTGTCACTGCCAATGTGGATGGAGTGGAACTTTAAAAAATATATTAACGAAGAAATGAGTACTCCAGGCAAATGCATGCAAAAAATGCTGACTGTGAAACGTTTCTGTTCCTTCTTAACCAAACAGATGAGTGAGGAAAGAATAGGATGAACTAACATGCTTATACCTTTGAAATTTTCCAGGTCTGAAGGCCTTGGGTCCTTGTTTATCCACCGTGGCTGGCTTCAGACCTAGAATGACGTGAAACTTCATGTATCAAAACCCTTGTTACATGCACATCAAATTCAGCCTTGTGCTACCTCTTGAAAACGATGCTCTCTTGAAGTTTGTGTAGCCTTGTTTGTAAACTGGAACATCTGACAGTTATCTGTGTTTGGGCAAGTGTTCAAAGACTGACTTTGGGATCTCTAACTCTCTTAAATCTCTCTAACTTCATACACCAAGAGACATTCAACTCCTTTTTCCACACCTTCTCACTCAGTACAGCCACCACCCCAGGGCCCACAGATGAACCCATTCAGAAACAGATCTGTGAGCTGTGTAGCTGTGTCTGTGCTGGAGTTTCATCATGTTTGCACACACAAAGGAGCTCAGGCAAGTAAGAAGAACTCATCTCTTAGAACTTTGATTTACTTAGGGAGCAATCTTAGTGCAAAATGGCTGAAGTGATTACAGTTGGAGAGGAATATCTAAATGTAGAGAAAAAGCCATCAGTATTTAACAAATAAACATGGTGCACGCAGAGTGTGGTTACCTGGGGAAATTTAGGGAGTTTTAACCCCCAGCATGCAAATAAAAGCATTAGTATGTCATTAGGGGAAGAAGACAGACCTTTTGGTTCCAAACACTGTGAATAACTCTAGCTGTCTGGCAATGTCCCTGCGATTATATGAATATCTTCTGAAGCTGCAAATTGATTAAATTAGATCAGTGAAAGGCCACTAATGACATGTTTTAGTTTTCTTCTTGTTGCAGCAGCTTGTTAATCTTACATTTGGAATTTGAATCACATGGTAGCTGGCTGTTCAAAAGAGCAATTGGTCAGGGTCTAGGCATACACAACACAGTGAAGCTTTTGACCACAGCTATTAAAAGAGAAAACAAAGGATGTCCTGCAATCTTGCCTCTTATTTATAGTGGTGTAAGACTGCTTTGTTTCAGCCATTTTTCAGAAACAGTCATGTGGAATTTCAGTGATGTTCTCTAGGTGTAGTGCTGAAATATCTCTTCCAAAAAATTGCTCTATTTACTCCTGAAAGTTTCAAAACTGCTCTACACGTTTGTCCCTGGGTTCTGGGTTTGTGCAGATCAAAGTGTTGATACCCACTGACAAAACCAGAGATTATTTTTTTATTCCTCCCATATACAAATACACATGCACCACAGGAGATGGATTGCTCTGTCTCCCTGGGACGGTGAATATTTGTTTAGATTGTAATTGCCTTGGGGTAGGAACTGTTTCTGCGTGTGTGCGTGTGCATGTGTTGTGCCTATAACAACAGCAGCTCCTTTTTTGCCAAAGGGAGATGAAGTATATACCATCTACTTGGTATATTTATAAAATATTCCAGATAGCCTGATCTGAATTAATGACAAAATATTTAAACAGCCGCACACACGATTCCCTTGACTTTAAAATGAGATTTAGGCATTACTTAAAGTTGCACCTTAAAAGTCTTTTTAGCACTGAAACTTTTTTAATCAGCCCAAACTCAGGATTGGATTTAAATTAGTATAATTTATGTTTTCTTCTACCCATCTCCATACAAACCATATGTAGGCCCCCGCTTAGATACTCCCCTAAATGTGATTCAAATCACATTCATACACTACTGTTGTCATTTAATTAAATCAACCCTTACAACAGCCTCAGGTAACAGAACAGCTATGCCTCAATTCTGAACAGTCGTCACTGATCTCATGAGTTTTGTGTAGTCACAGACCAGCTTTTTGGTAAAGCTTGTTTGCTGTGCAAGCACTAAAAATGCTCATTTCTCTAGGCATTCAGTGCAGTGGGTATTCAACAGAGTAGCTGAGCCTTTTGGAAAACTTGGCTGTAGTTGCTGGTGTCGAGCCATACACAGTCTGCCTCAGGTCTCTCAAAGTTGGAATTGGAGTAAGAAGAGAAAAACAGAAACTGATTTTGAAACAAATTTTGAGATTAAACTACAAAACTTTGGGTTCTTTAAAGCTGTTTAGGTTAAATATCAGGTCACTCTGCTAGACAGCTACCTACTTGTGCATGTATTTTGAAATGCAATTATACAAGTTCAAGGTTTGATGGGTTTGGTTGTTTTTTTTTTTTTAACGTTGGAGGATGTTAACTTTTACAGGAGTGAAATTGAGAGGGCAGAACCACAGCCTTGGAAAATTGCCTTTTCATTGAAACTTCATACTGAAATTTCTCCTGTTATTAATTAGTCTAGAAACAAAACCAGCCATCCTTAAAAAAACTGCACTTCTTTTTAGACACGTGGATGATTGGTCCTGTAGTAGTAAAGCTGTGATTTTTTTTTTCCTTGAGGAATTCTTTTGTATCTGTTCCTTCTGATGAGGTTCTTGAAGGCCATTTTTCATATGAACTGGCTTTATCAAGTAACAAAATCACAGGAAACCAAAGCTCCAGAAATCCTGTAGTTTCCTCCCACTCAATGTTGCCTGACAAGCCAATTTGCTTGCTATTTTTAACTCTAACCTGTTTTGGAACTAACTGTAGATTACTGTTTTACCATTCTATTTTCTATGATAATAATTGAGTAGGGTATTTATTAGATCTGCTCCTAGGACAGCTAAGTCTCCTTATATCTATGCCATACCTTTGGGGCTCTGCAATCTAAGGAGTTACAGAATCAACTGTTCATCCTATTTCATTGATTCTTGATCTTGGCCCAGAGAACAGGAGAATATGTTCACCTTCTGAGACAGTGCAGGATTATCTAGCACACCTTTCACTGTGGTAAAAGTACCTTTGTGTATGAAGGTTCATGTCAATTATTTAATATTTTTCAAGTTGCCTTCAAAGCAAAGCCTAATTCTCTACACTAAATTAAGGATGGCAGAGCAAGATCACATTTTACTCCAACTCAGGGTCCTCTGCATTTTGATTTATTTCTTTTTCAGTCTCAGAATCTACCACAGGATAAAATTTATTCTGAAGCTTGAGATGCAGCTTTTCCAACAGAGAACATCTGCCTTTGAAGCAATTTTGAAGTAAGTCTCAGCCTTTCCCATTTACTGCACTTTGCCTGAAACCACTGAGGAGTGTCAGAGCACAGGAGTTAGCTTAAACTAGAATATGCACTGCTGGAACACCTTTCAATGCCCATTGAGCAGTTGGAGAATGTTAGTTCCTGGGTCCACAGCAGAACTTTGTCCAAGGTGATATAAATTGTAGATGCTGTGTTCTCAGCACCAACTGTTTTGCAGTGCAGGTGTTCTGCTGTCTCACTTCCCAGTGCAGGAACACTGAGGTGATGGTATGCATGTGAACCTCGAAAAAAGTGGTGCTGTGGTTTGACAAGGCTCTTGTTTGACCCAGTTTTGGGAAGTTCGTTGGAGATGGAGAAGTAGGATCACAGAAGTAAATACCTGTGCCTGTTACTGTCCTTTGCTCTGTTTCTGTTCCTGCTCTGTGCTCAGGGAACTGACGATCTTGCCTGCTGTTTCAGTTAAGGCTGCTGAGCAGGTTTGCTCCTCCTACTGTGTCTTAGATAAATTACGTGGTTCCCAAGAGCGCAGTGTACAGGCCGCTGACAGAAGCAGAAGAGCAGTTGACAGTCTGACTTTGTAGTGTGTGCCCAAGTAACAGTATCTGTCTAGCTACAGCTAACAGGAATCATTAGACTCCCACTCAACTGGAAAGACCCCTGAGGAAGGATGGAGTACATTGGCAATCACAAGTACTTCCCAAGTCTGCTACTTCCCTACAAATCTTAGCTACTTTGCTCCATGTAACTACAGAGAGAAAATGCAAGATTAATCTCTCCAGATGTAATCATTTGCATCTGAGCTTTTCATATAACTCCAGTGTGGTCATTCAAGCAGACAGTTCTCTTCCACAGATGGCTGAGTTCATGAAGTCATGTATTGGAAAGTCTTACACAAAAGTGAACTTTGTGCTCCAGATCACTGAGATGATGCCTTTTCTGTTAGCACTTTAATCAAGGCCCCTGCTACAGTAAATGTTTAGCACTGTAAGTAAAGCCTGCTGACCTGATAATACTGTGGTAGATCCAGCCTAATCTGAAAAAAAATCCCTTGAAACATTCACTGCATTAGCTGACCAATGTATCATCCAAAAAGCAAAGCATAATCTGAATGTTGTGAGCAGGAAGTAGAAACGTGGAATATTTCAAAAGGGCAACACTGAGAAGAAACAAAAAAGGCTGCTCAAAAAGGAGCATTTTCCATGATGTTCCATGGGAGATGTCACACAGAGATCCCCCTCAGCCTGCTTGTGATTATCCTGTGACAACAGGAGCCAGCACGCAGTTGGGGAAATACTGAGACTGCCTTTAGCATCACAAAGTAATTGTTTTTTTATTGGAAAGTGTGCATGAAGTCAGGATTTTATTGGAAGTTCATTGTCTGCTTTCTGAACATCTGAGTCTCAGCCACCTGATAATTGATTCAAGGATTGTAGGATTCAAAAGTGACATGGTTAGGAAAGCTGTTAGAAATTATGTGGTATCCAAAAGTCCTTTTGTTTTTGTCTAAGCAAAAAGAAGCATGAAGAGGCGATAGAGGGATGGTCAGCTTACGAAAGAGCAGGTGAGTGTGAAGGCTGGAGCTGCAGGTAGTGAATTGTTTTGCAGTTTGATTAATTTGTTCAGGCTGAGAGTCCTTAGGTGATGCCCCTGCCCAGCACTCTGTTCTGCCAAGGAGACAGGAATGTCACTACAAACTGTGTGCCAAAGTGAGGCCCTGGCAGCTTCACATCCCTTGGCACGGGAATCAAGACTGAGAACTGATGCTTGTCAGAGGGAGAAGAGCAAATGCATGGATGGCCAGATAAGAAAACAAATAGAAGTAATAGTTAAGTAAATACCATTAGAGTGCTATCTGTGAATTTCAGTAGTCAGTATTGACCATCTTCCTGACACCCTGCTCACTAAGCCAGCATTTCCAGGATTTATTCAGCCATACCAAATCTCTTGGGGCAGACTCAGCCAGCTGCATTTCTTAAATGAACAGATAAACCTGTAGTTCCTTCTTAAATACCAAATGTAGATGGTATTGCCCGCTGAGACTAAGCATAGCCTGTCAATATGCCAGTGAGAGCTGGCATGTCTGTAGCCTCTCTTGGTTTATTGAGCCTGCAAGGAAGTTTTAAACTATAAAAATAAGAAAATGTACAAGATAACTAACAGCTGAAACGTGTTTGTCCTGGCTGTGAAAATTCCAAAGAAGCTTTGTTTTGTGGTGATCCTTTTTTTCTTAAAGTTGTTTCAGGCAATGTCTAACGAAGCTTCTCTCCTTTAACTGGTGCACAAATGAGATTTTCTATGGAGAAGGATACCAAAATGTTTGTAATGTTTAGAAAGGTTTGTTTCTCTCCAGTAGCTGTTGTAAAACCCACATGTAGTGTCCAGTGGTTACATTTAACAACAGACCTATATGTGCTGGTATATTTGTGTAAATATATTTTAATTTTCAATAATGAAAGTACATTTGAGTTAGGGTCACCTGCTGAGCAGTTTGTTCTACAGAAAATGGTAACAATAACCTACTTTGAAAAACACAAATCGAAGAATTTCACCTAAGAATTACCTCAAGGCTTTTTTTCTGGTCGAGTTAATGAACGTTTCTTCCAGTGACAGCCAACCTAGCTGAAGCAACAAAGAATCTTTTACATCTTCTGGTAAGCTGTACAAATTTACTTCCTTGATTAAAAATCTGCACCTATTCCAGCCTGAATAGGTCATCAGCATTGAGGCTTTTCTTCTTGTAATGCCTTTGTCTGCTAAAGAGCTGTCAGAAATCTCCTTGTGTCTGTGCTTACAGACGCCAATCGTATCATGTCTTACACTTCTCTTTGATAGACCTAAAAAGATTGAGCTCTTTAAGTCTCTATATTAAGATGATTCTTTTTCCCCAGACTTCAAGTTATTCTTTTAGCTATTTTTCCTGAACCTTTTCTGTTTTCTTTTTGGGGAAGGGTGGATATCAGAAGCCAGCACAGTATGCTACAATATGAAAGGGATGTAAAACTTTGTGTCAAGATTAGATTAATGCAAATTAGTTAGAAGTAATTGTTTCCCTTTTCATCTGAATCCCTCCAAGCTCCATATTGCTCTCACTGAGACTTGTAACAGTGTGGGGTTTGTTATGATTAGTTATATAGCTGATTAGGTTCTGATTGCTTCATTCAAGTTGTCTGGACTGAGCTACTGCTAGTAACAGTAGTAAAAACTTCAGAGTGTTGTACTGATCTTTAATAGAGCTGTAATGCCCAGGGTGCACATCAATGGTATTTTAAGAATGACAGTTACCATTGTATTTTTCAATATTATAATACTTCTGTCCCAAAAGCATTTTAGCTAACAGGTTTGCTTGACAGTAAGTGGGAAAGCTCCTGTGATTCAGATTCATTGTAAATAGAGAACTTTTTTAACATTTCAGCAAATAATCCTGAAGAAATTGGACATCTGTGGGTTCTAAAGATCTGAATTAGTGGAAGTAATTTCTGAAAGTGTATTGGAAGTCTTACAGCTTCAGAATGCAAAGTTCCCTGCAAAGGATTCATCACTAGTTTATAGCTTACTTGAGTAAATCACGTGGCCTTGGTTGGCTTCTGAAACAAACATTTCCTGGGCTGCAATTCCCACAAACATGTATTTAGAATAAATGTAAAAATCTGATTTCTTAACTTCAAGTAGCTCAACTTGTCTGTCCTGTCTCTGTTGTAAGCAAGCTGAATTACTATGTACATATCGCTTGTATTTCACTGTATTTTTATAGAATCACTTGCAGCATCATACAATATTACCAAAAGTTCACAGCTACCCTTGGCTATGGTCAGTAGATGGCTTCAGAATTATTTTCTAGTGTTGTGCTAAATTTCTCATGAAGTATCTGTAAGAGGATATTCTTTACATCTGTCATGTTCTCTGTTTGGGAAGAACAAGTCAGCTCCCATGCAAAATGCTTAATGTATATTCTAGGTACCTGTTTTAGCTCGTGGATACAATCTGTGTCTGGCAGCAAAATGATACTTCTTGTCTATTATTATCATGGAGCTTACATGATGTGTAACTTTTTCTCCTTCCAAAAGAAAATGGTGATAAATGTATTTAATAACAAAATGTGGGAAAACACCCTTAAACACCAATTGTATTACAATAGCAATGTAACATAAGATGAACCTTTTTCCTCTGTGATTAGGTCTTTCTAATGAACATTGGACTGGCATTTATCCCCTAACTGCAACTGTGTCTGCTCTTTGTTTTGTCTGGGGCCTGCAAAGTTTCTTCTCTTTATCTCTTCTCCTGTGACAGATCTTTCATTTCCCTAATTGTTCTAATAGCCTTTCTTTGTACTCACATTAATCTTGCTGGAAAACAGATGATTTTAATACAGAAAGTACTCCCAAGTTTTTACTAAACAGTTTTTGCTGGGCCTTAGTTGGGTGATCTACTTTCTATGAAGAGATTTGACTTGTTTCATCCTGGTGTTGTGCTTGCTCTTTTTTTTCACCCCTTGGTTGTGTCACAAATGAGGCTGTTAGCCGTCCTCTAATCAGCCACACACAGGTTTTTCCCCTCCTCTGCCATTTTGAACCAATGAATCTTAAGCTTATGGCAGAGATAATTTCTGAGAGCATGATTCTCCACTTTGTACTATCAGCATTTATCCCATACAGATTGCTCTGTCATTAAAATGATCCATTTCTTCCCTAGATACTCTGATCTCCTGATCTTCCACATTGTATTGCAGTCAGGTGACATTAATATAGTTTCTAGGTTTTGTGGAAATGCTGTTAACATAAATACTGTGTGCAAATATGATCTCAGAGGGAACCCTTGGGGGACTTCATACCAACTGGCATCCCTACAGCAGTCAGCTCTCTTACTAAGGTCTTTCTTCTCTACCTTGTGTACCGCCTAGTCTGGGTGAATCCTAGGTAGATTTCCTGTAGATTGTCTTAGATACAGTTTTACCTAGAAAACTAGTTATTTTATTAGCTAAATAAAGGTTACATGTTGTCACGTTTTCTATTTTCCCTGTAACATTGAATTAAAAACTTTGGAGAACTCTGTATGCTGCAGATATTTGACTAATAGGGAAATGGATGCTGGGATCACCTGTTCTGCCTTCTCAATGCAAGTCATGGATCTGTCCATTTTTAAGACTGGAATCAACAGATGACATATATTACAAATCTCTGATTTTGGAACAAGACACTGAAATATTGAGATACTTTAGAATTTGGAGCCATATTCTGTGATGTTGCAATTAGGCTATGTTGAACTCTTGCACCTTTATCTTCTACACATGATTGTTTCCATGGACAGCAAATGGCTGGTGTTGATTTGCCATTCAGCATGTGAACCTGCAACACACCCTCACTGAGAAGGAAAAATAGCAAGGTATTTTGTTCTAATTGCCTCTAGTGTCTGCCTCATTTTCACTGCAGTGTAAAAAAGTCCCACTTTTTGCCTTTTTAAAAAACCAGATCTGACAAATATTTTTCTTGCATTGCTTTTCCTGTGATTTAGTTCAAATGGATTTCTGGAAGTTCTGCCTTTCTCCCTTCACATTTTACACTTGCAGTTTGTACCTGTCTCTTCTGACTTCATACCTTTTTAAAACCCTTTTAGGTTTTTCATTTGCACTATTAACTTTCTTTGGAGTGGTTATTCCTTTGGAGCCAATTTTTACTGAAGTCTCTCTGCTTGGTATTCAGGTTTTAGAAATGTCAGTCTATTTGCAAATTAAATGTATTCTAGACCTTCATGTTCAAGTTCATAAGTTCTTCAGTCGAATTATTTTCAGTAAATAGTTACCATAGTTACTCAAAGATTTGTCTTCTAAAATCAAGATTGAGCCAAATGTTTGTTTACTATTGAGAATTGAATTGAATCATCTTATGTGCATTCACTCCAAGGTTGTTTGATCAACTCTTTTTTAATGTCCTTGTTGCAAATCAAAATCACATTCACAATAGTCTCACTTTATGTGAATTTGCTAAACATTTGGGAAAGAAATCTGTCAGTTTTCCCACTATATGAATGCTACTGCTAACGGGAACATTTATTTTCCCATCTCTGTCTGGAAAGTTAGTTCCTATATTGATGGAATTTCTAGAGGCAATAAAAGTGTTCTAATCAAATCCAATCCTAGAATGCTCTTGAAATTTTTAAGCAAACTAATTGGCTTGCTCCTTATGTCTCAAAATTATTTCGGCTCAGACAAATTCTATGTAGCCCCTTCAACTTAGGATTCTTTAACCTATTGTCTCCTTGTTTCATAGCACTGCTATACCTGTATTTCTGCACTGTATTTCTCTAATTTATTTGTATCACTTTTCATTATAACTTTCCTTAGATGTTTTCATCAAGTTCCTGTAAACAATGCATTAGAAATGTGGGTTAATTATTAGTTATTCAGCCAACAATCTTGTACACAACAGTAAAATGTTTCACTTACATCATATTGCTAGATATTAATTTTTTTTTTCTCATTAGCTACATTTTCTATATTTTATTCTTTAGGGACATGTAGCAGACTGCAACAATTAGTATGAATTCCAGACTAACTAGTAAGGAATAGTAAATTTGTTGTAGTGGTAGAACAACAGATTTTACCAGGTTGCAGTAGAATTAGTATTAGCAGAAGATTACCTGTCCTCTAGAAATCCTGCCATTAGCTCCTCCAGGCAGCAGCTTGAAATCTTAAATCTCTGCTGAATGCATCCTGTCTGGAGGGTGACAAGGAACAGCTGTCACAGTTCAACTCAAGCTAGTACATTCAACTCAAGCTAGGCATTTTGAGAACAAAACAGTAATTTGAACGGCAGTAGGGGATGAGACATTTCAGATACCGAAAGAGAAGATTTCATATTAATAGGAAAATGTAATAATTGCATGAAGATTTGCATTCTTCCAGTTCTAAACAGTAAAACATTTGTAGCAGTGTATACTGAGTCTAATTTCCTGTAGATCCTTCTCTACTACCAAAAGGGAGAAAAAAGGAATTATTAAATGTGCCTTATCACCATAATCCTAACAGGCTCAATTAGTCATGCAGTCTATTTGAAGTGTGTATTTACATTTTGTTTGACAGGCTTGTTACATTTTTGTGTTGGTTATTGGTTTAATACTGCTAAACAAATATGTGAGTTTGTTTATCATGTGTAGGAAGGTTACAGTGGCCAGAGCCAATCCAAACTCTGAGGGTACACCACTTGATGGTGGATAATTGATGAATCATAGATGAAAAATAAATCTTCTAATCGAATCTTTCCCTTACTATGTGTCATGTGTTGTCATAAAAGTTTGCCAGCACAACACAGAAAACACAGAAAACTCTTCACCAGGCCTTCCCTTCATTTTGAAGGAATAAATGGATTTAATAAAGTCTTCAAAGTTACACTTTTGTGGCTGAAACAATACCTGGGTCGTAGCTGCTTTCCGAGTGATCGTTTTAAACTTCTCCCCTCGTTGTGTTTTCCTGTGTGTGAGGTTTTGTACCTGTCATTGACCACTTTAGAATATGAGTATATTTTCCTCTTTCGGTGGCCTGCCTTCAGAGGGAATGTTTCTGGGAAGGCTTTTGTGGAGAACTTTGCACTTCAGCATCTGACAGACAGTTGTGTTGATTTATATCGCTACTTATTTGGTATATTAATGGCAACATAAAGAATACAGATTTTCTGGCTTAGCTTTACAGGAGATGAAGAACATATTCTCTGCAGGTGTTATGTGAAGGCAACATCTTAGATGGTAATTTTTCTCCATGTGGAAGGCAGCCCACTTAATCTAGGCTTTTTCTCCTACTGACTGATTCAGTCGTCTGATTCAGTCACTTCATGATATGAGGACATTACTTGCTGGTTTTCAGCATAGTGCCTTTCATCCAGACAGAGCTGTCTGCACGTCTGTAACAGACAGCATCTTAAGGAGCACTAGGCTGAGTCTTTGCTGCTTGAGTTTACATGAGAGTTGTTCATTGAGCTAGGATGGAGGGGAATTACTTGAATCTGCATCTTTTTTTTCCTCGGTGAACAACTATCAGAAATGTACTTTATTGCTAAAGTGTCAACAATAGCACTAAAGTGGATATTCAACACCCCTGAGAAGACACGTGGATGTCATTTAACTCTGTTTCTCTGCTTCTGAGCAGAAGATAGCTGGATATATTAAGAGCGCATTGCTAGTTTGACTGTACTACATTATGGCAGGAGAGTGTATTGGTGTAATTATTGATTACTTCCTTGCAGTGATGGCTGATGAGGTGTTCATGCTTTTGTTATTTAGATGAATCAGCTGCTGGTCACTTTGTGCTGATTCATTCTGTGCTGGATGTAAGTATTTGGATGGACTTACAGTAACTTCATCCTTTTTACTCAAGAGACATGCCAGTAATTGTTATACTTGACTAATTTTTCTGCAGTGTCAGGTAACAAAATATGCTACTTTCTTTTACTCTGCTCAGGATGACCTTGGTTTCATGACATAGGTCAAAGCTCTTAAAATAAATTTCTGTCCATTTTCTTTTCCAGTTAACCTAAGTGACACCTGTAAGTGTCTTTGGATGTACCTGTGATTTAGGTATGCAGCAGACAAAGTTTCAGAAGGTTACTCTGTAGAACACCGAAGTGGTTTCGGCATTCTGGGAACACAAGTAAAAAAAAATATCCCTCTCAAACATAAGACTATTGTAATGTCTTTCACAGGGATTATATTTCCACATTTTTTGGAATCTGAAGGTCTTCAGATGAAGACTTAATTATCATCTACTTATTAAATGGAGAATCTCACTCTGGGAACCCAACACTATCAGTTAGAAATTTGGTTTTGTCTATCTATTGAACTAGTTGCATTTTAATTGTCCCAGTCTTAACAAAGTTATATTTTTTAAAGCTTTCTAATATTTTTAATCTATCAAAATTAGTTAATTAGAATATACAGATATACAATACTGAATTTCTTGGGATTAAAAAAAACACAATAGCTTTGCAGTTAAAGATATAATGTGTTTACATAACATAAATATGTAATTAGTGTGTACAGTACAATACTAGGTCTTGGGTACTGAGCACTTTCCCATGGCTGTATATTTCCATAATCATTCTTCCCAGTAGCTGAACTGGAATAGTATACCCACAGCTGGACTGTGTGCACAAAATGGGGTGAATGTAGATAGATCCAGCATGATTTCAAATTAGCCACCTCAGAACTTCTAAATTCCAGTTATTCCAATTGTTTATGTTACTGCTAGTTTTATTTCCAGATGAGATTTCCAGGCAACACTGTATTCTCTGCACAGGTCGAAACGTAATAGCCACATATAACACTGGTGCTTGATTTCATGGGTTGGCCAACATGATCAGCCAGCGCGCTCTCCATAAAAACGCCGAGCTGTGGAAACAAGGAGGTTTCGTGTGCTTTGCCAGAAGAGCGAAGGGAGGGTGTCTTGGAGCGATGTGTGACACTGACTGAGCCCCGAGTTCCGCGGGTGGCCGCTGCCGGCCCGGGCGCGGCGCGGCAGCACCACGGACAGCGCCCGCCGCTGCCCGCCGGCGCCTTCCCGCGGGGCCGGGGCCCGGCGCTGCCCGCACGGCCTCTGAGAGCGGCCGCGGGCAGTTAACCGCAGGGCAAGGCTGCTGTGACTCACGCGTGGGAGGGAGAGGCGGTGTGGTAAGTGAAAGCACGCTCATAAAAAGGTCTTTCTGCTTTGACCTTTCAGGCAGCTCGAAATGAAATACATCTGCTCACTTTTTACAGTTGAACACTAAATAAGGATATAGAACTGTTTAGTCCTCACCCACCATTCCCTGGAGGTGTGTTAGATTGCTCTCCATGAAGCAATGCTCAGTTGTCCCTGAAACAAAGCAATAACATTAAAGAGAGCACTTTAAAAAACCCCAGACCATCAAAACTCTATTCACTGGCATAGATTTGGCTAGAGATTGATTAAGTGATAGCTGAAATCAGTTAAGGCAGCTTCTGGAATGGCAATCCTATTGCAGTTCCATGAGTGATGAAACCAGGTCTCTGACATTTTCTCTCAATAGTATAAGTTTCTTTGCATCAGAGAGATCTCTTACAAAGTAATAAAGGAATATAAGAAATATGTAACGTCAGAAATCTGAAAAGACTAAAAAAACCCTGCACACAAGAAGAGTTCACGAGTGTTCCTGAACTCTCATTTAAAAACATAAGACAGGAGCTAATTATTACTTTTGTAGAGTTTCTTATATCCTGAACATTAAAATAAATTAATAGGAAAAGGTATCAATTTGTCACAACAGTGCTAATTAATGTTCTATGATTTCTCACTCTTTTAATAGGTAATTTGCTGTAGTGAGAACATTAGGGATAAGTGAGAATGAGGCTGCAACACAATTTTCCTCAGATTTCCTAATTATTTATGTCACATGAAAATTCAGATGAATCTTTCCCTTTTTTACTAATTGAAGAACACAATACTCTGTTTCTTTAGTATCAGGAAAACATTTGTTCAGCATAATCTGTGATCTATTTTAAATAAAGGTCCAGCTGACTAAATAATTACCACCTGCACTGTGAATTTCTCAGTAACTTTAGTTGTATGCTATTATTCAAAGATTAGTCACTCCATTCTCTGCTTTTGTGCTGTTTTTTTTAAAAAAAACCCCTACTTTCCTGACTTAATCCAGACACTCCTGTCCAGGCAACATGTAAACTCACAGACTGCCATATGTTGGCATAACAATATTGATCCACACTCGTCCTTACGCAAGTCCTTGTCTTTTCTGGTGTTATAAGTTGCTTTCAAGCAATACTACAAATAGAGTAAAAGTAACTTTTAACATTATATTGGTAACTCCAAGGTGTGTTATCTGTTCTTAGGTGACCTTTTTTTGTGGTTTGGTGACCACAAAACCACAAAACTGTGGGTTAGGTGACTAAACTCCAAATGTCTGGAGACAATGACTTTAGATTACCTTTGCTCTCAAGACGGTTATACCAAAAATAGATGTATTGAAATATTTAACGCTGACTTCTACTTTGTGTGAAAGAAGACTTTTGGTACTAAAGGAATGGAAGAATAGAACTGTCATAATTGAGATGTTCCTGGGATTACCAGAAAGTTATGTTTCCTGCATCTCAGGTGATAGTTAGATGTGTGTTGGTAGCTTTCAGTCATGAGCTCCTACTTCAGGCCCTCGCTAAGGAACAGATGATGGAGTGACTACCTAACTGTAAGCTGGAAATGCTGCCTGGTCTGGGGGAGTCTGCTTTCTTTCCTGTCACTCTGAGAAATATTGAGGGCTAGGAGCAGACTTGCTTACAAAGAGCTCATTCTGAATTAAAAGATTTGGAAAAGGATTCTGAAGATAATGGCCTTTAAATTCCCCCTCCAAATCCTGAGCACTGATCAGAAATCATCCTGGTGAAAGAATAATTAGGTGAATGAAGTTGTAGGGCAGAACATAGCAATGCTTTCAAGGGAAAAAAACACTTGCCATTTACTGCATTTAGATTCCTAATGTGATGGTCCTTTCTTCATCAAGAAAAAATCAACGAGATGGCCTTGTGCAACGGGACAAAGAATATAATTTGGATCTGTAAATCAAAAGCTGAGACTTCCTGCTGAAAAATTTCACAAGGTTATTTCATCAAAGGAAGAATAGCTCAGTTCTTGAGATTTAGGAATCCCTATTTTGAGGCACAAAGGAGAAACCCTTGGCATTTCCAAAGGACCTTCCGGGTTGTGAGAGATGGTGATAGAGATTTGCTTTGGATCCTTTTGTTTGTCCCTGAAAGCTGAGGAATATATGTAATTTAATGGGGAAGTCACGTTATTCGAGGACTTAAACCATCTTATCAAGAGGGAGAGAATGTGAACTTTAAAGAAACAAACATGTAAAGTTCAAACCACGTGTATGAAAGGGGGTAACTTAAATAAATTGACTGCCAGAGGGACTTAAAATTAATCTCTGATTATTATTGTTTTTCTGATAGCTTAGTCCAGGGGTTCTGGGCCAAATTGCTAAGACAGAGGTCTGAACTAATAATGGAAGTAGAAGTACCAACATCTATATCCCTGAGAATGGGGAGAAAGGGTAAAGTATGGGGATGCTCTTACCTGAAAGAGAGGGCAAGAGCGAGGGTGATATGTTCCATGATACCTTAAGGCTGAAATAACTGGGAAATTTGCTTGCAGGGAGGTATAAGAGTCTCTCTGCTTGCTGCACTCTGACCTTCCATTGTCTGTTGCAGAGCACTTGAAAGAATCATGCAGTTCTCTTGATCTATTTAAAAGAAAGAAACTATGTCAAATCTCTCCATTCCCTAGCCAGCTGTCTTTCAGATCACATCTATATTATGGCAAGATAGTATGATATAAGATGAACTTTCTAATGCATTTTCATTAATTCTGTGTTCAACATCAATGTGTGTACTCTGGGTAAAGGACAACTGTGTTTGCAGTAACGTGAACATAAGCAACTCACAATACTTCTGACATAACAGCTCCTGTACACAGTGCATGTTAAGTAACTTTTAACAGTGTTATTCAAAATGACTAGTGTTTTCCTTAAATAAGGCCTTGCAGCATGTATTTGCCACTATTTCCATATGGTACAACATAGAAATTTGGTGTCAAAGACAGAATGGCAGCTCAAAGACTTCTGCAGGGGGAGCCTGCCTTTCTCTGGAGAGCATTTTTCAGTGTTTGGGACCCATGAAAACTAACAGAAGTTTTTCTTGTAGGAGCTCTGACATTTACAGCAACATTTAAAGTTTAGTTTGATTGCTAAAGTTAACTTTTAAAACTTCTTAACAAAACCATTTAAGCAATCTAGTGAAGTAGGTATTGGATTCCAGTTTTGTGGTGCTAGTTTTTAAACATCCAATCTTTACAACAAGCAAAACCAAAAACAGCTCCGGAAAAAAAGACCCCTGGGGCGTATAACCCTTGGAGTTTCTTGTTTATGCTTGCACAATACTGTTCTGCTTTTCTCATGCTTTACAGAGTAGTGTGAATATTGAGGTTGGCAGGAGTGAGGTCTCTTAAGAGAGAAAAAAGGCAGAAGAAATAGTTGTTTTGCAGCTCTGCACAGTAGTCGCTGTTTGCTTTGGTCGCTCTCTCTTGCACGTGGGTGATCTCAAATACCTGCTTGCTGCCTGGGAGATGAGTGCCTCTGCCTCCTCCTTTACAGGATGAGGAGTTTGTTCTACTCTACACTTAGGCTAAGGATATTTACTAAAGCAATCAGCATTTATGTAGAGGTGATAGGAGACTCATTAAACTGGTGAATGCATGTGTCAGAGGAACAGGTGTAAATAGATTTGGTAACTGCAAGTTATACAAACTTGCATTCCACTGACTGTACAGTAAAACACGCTGATGTTTTTCTTTCTGAAGTGGGTCATATGCCCCTCTGCTGACTCTCTCTGAAAATAGGTATCAGCAGCAGCGGTGCAGAGAAGTGTTAGGAATAAACATCTAATGATACCTACTATATTTCAAATCAAAGCAATCTATTGTCAATATAACCTGTTAATTCTGTCAGTTTTATCAGGAAATACAAATCACAGAATGCCGCTGTTCCCTCTAAACAAAATGATTCTTGTCCACTCTTAGCTCCTTGCAGGTCCCATTCTGTCAACTATTTTGGTGTCCTCCTCGGTGCTGGCTTCCCAAGTTCACCTTCATTCCATATTTACTTTAAGAGTCAACAACAACTGATTATATTTTGAAAAAAAAAAAACCCACCAAAATCTGATGTTTTTTCTTTAGCAGGAAAGGTATCTGCTTAACTACTGGTCAACTTGGCAGCAAGAGGAATCCATGAAGTGCTGAGTCTGTAGAAGGCAAAGGTGAAGAACTGGAAGAATGAACCAATTCCTGTCCCTACAGAGGTTTTCTGCTCCCAAAGTACTAGTAAAAGATGAAGAGATGTTTGTTATTGACATATATGGATATTAAAAAACCCCAACACTTTCTCAAACCCAGCAGCAGCTCATCTCCAGCAGATGCAACTCAATGACTTTGTCAGGTTTTATCCCTTCAAAAAGCTATTTCTGCATGCTGTGGGAGTGCCTCAGGAAGGAGAGTAATGAAGCTATTGTAAATATATATGCCTGAATGTGAATACGAATTAAGGTGTGACTGAGCAAGTTGGTTTTTTCTGAATCAACAATGTACAAACATGCTCACCTATTGGCCACTTTCTGTTTGCTCTTTTCACAGCAAGGCAAAACTCAACAGCCCCAAACCAAACAAAAACACAAACAGCTGTCCCCTGCTCACTGTTGAAACAGAAGTTGGGCATGTTTAAAAAAATAAATAATGAAGGTTTCCACAGCAACCTAAGTTCTGTAGTGCAAATTGATGACTTTCGTTCTGGTTTATTACATAACGGTGGAACAGATCTTCTATTAAAAGTGTTGGGTACGTCTGAAGTTACATTGTTAAAAAGTTTAGTGTGACCCTAGAACTTCACACAGAGCCATTTATTTACAAAGGTTTCTGGAAATGCTGTGGACAAAGTGTTGTTTTCTGCCTTTAGCTTTGGTGAGGGCTCCGTCTGGGGAAAAGCCACCAGTCTGGCAGAATATTTGCAGTGATGGAAACTTCAGTTACAGGCTAAGTTTTGAGTTACATGTTTCAGCATCTACCTTGCTGGGAGGAATTCGAATCCAGCTTTTATGGAAAGAAAAGCCAGATGAACTCAGAGATCTAAAATCTGTTTCAGATTTTGAGGTACTGTTTGTTGTGCAACCGGTACAGATTTTGCCAGCTCCTTGGAGGCTTTGGAAATTAGTAAAACATATAAAATTAGAGCACAGCATTAAACAAATCTCATCCCGGTGTGGAGCAGCAGGTGTGCACAGCAGCAGGATCTCACCGGTGAGGTAATAAGGCAGGAAACAAGAGTTTCCTTCACCAGCACTGACTTTGGCTTGGAAGTGTTTAACGCACATCCTTGCCCCAGTCCTGTGTGTGGCAGTCGCTGCGTGTGCCAGACTCAGGCTCAGGTCTCTGCTGGTTTCCCGGGGAGGCGGGGTGACAGGGCCTTTGCGTGTCTCTCCCTGACTCCCCTTGGTGCCGATTCTCTTTTCCTGATTTCTTGAAAGAATTTTAGCTGCTTATTTTTTGCTGTTTCCCCCCCCTAAGCCGACTGACCGACGGGAGAATAAAGTTCCGGTGCTTGCTCTGAGGGGAGGCGCGAGGCTGAGCCATCGCATGCAGACGCCCAGGGCCCGTTTCATCAGCAACTGGTGGCGGTGGGGGGTGGCTGTCGGGCCACCCGTGTTTACCAACAGGGCCGGTGCCCGCGGCAGAGCCGTCGGGTGCTGCACTGCGCCGCGGGCTGTGGCCGCAGCGCCCACGCCCCGGGGGCCGCATTGTCCCGCTGCGGGCCCGCGGCTTCGCCCCGCCGGCGATGTTGGGGGGGGACGCGGCTGGCGCGGGGCGGCGCGGAACGGGACCGGGACCCGGACCCGCCGCCCCCCCCGCCCCGGGCCACGCGCCGCCGCCCCCGCGCCTCGCGCCCGCGCGCGCCTCGTGGGGGGGAGGCGGCGCGAGCCGCGCATGCGCGCCGGGCACCACCGGGAGGAGCGGCGGGGGGGGGGGCGCGGCAGCCCGAGTCCTTCGGCGGTGGCGACGACGACGACAGGAGCGGCGGCGGTGGCGAGGAGGAGGAGGCGGCTGAGGGCCGCCGAGCTCCGCGGGGGTCGCCGCGCCGGCAGGGCAGGAGCCTGCTGAGGCGGTGCGGCCGCGCTAGGAGCGGCGCTGGGCCGGCGGCGAGCGTGCCCGCCGGGCGCCGAGGGGAGCGGCGGCTGTTGCTGCCCGGGCGGGCGGGGGGCGACCTCCCCCCCCCCCCCCGCCCCCGGGCGGCGGCGAAGGACCCCTCGGCGCGGCGGCGGCCGGAGCGCGGGGCGGGGGCTGCAGGCGCGGCGGCCGCGGAGCGGCGCCCCCGCTGGGGGGGGGGCGAGGGGGAGGAGAAGCCGCCCCCGCTTCATGAGCGGCGTTCGCCCGCCTCGCTCTGCCCAGGGGATCCGCGGCCGTGGCCGGCTGCCGCCGCCGCAGCAGCAGCATGTGGAGTCCGACCGAGGAGGAGAAATACGGCGTGGGTAGGTGCTGCCACATTCCCTCTCCCCCTCCTCTCCGCCGCCCCTCCGCGGGGGTGGCGATGGGTGCCTCGGCGGGCTCCCGGCGCTGCCCGGCAGGGAGAGCGCGGCGGGGCTGGCGCGGAGGGCACATCCCCCCTCCCCGCGGGGCCGTGGGAGGCTGCTGGCGGGGGGGCGGCGGTGCTGCCGTTTCCCTGCCGCCCCGCTCCCGCCCGCGCAGCCCAGCACCCCGCGGCTGTGCGGCCAGGGGGGGCCGGTCGGGGTTATTTCCCCGAGTTTCTCCGCGGCGAAGCAGCGGGCGGCAAGAAAGAAAATGAAATTCAAGTAGACTTCGGGGCCGGGCGCTCGGGTCCTGATCGCGCAAATAATCAGAAAACGAGTCGCTGAGCTCTTAATCAACTTAAGCGTGCGATTCCTTTTTTCCTCCCCGTTTTAATCTGCGGTTTGTGGTGATCTTGTTTGCGGGGAGTTGGGGGAAAGGGGCCGGCGGCGCGCGGTGTCATTAGGGGGCGTCGGTGACGCACCTGTTCGAGCGATGGCCCCGGCAGCGCGCCCAGGCCGGGCCCGGCGGGCGGCCGCGGGGCTACGGGGCTCTGCCTGGCCCCGGGGCTGCAGCCTTCCTGGCGCATTGCGATCGGTAACGACGGCTCCCCCGTTTCCATAAACGCGGAGCGCCGTAGTTTTTCGTTATTTATGGTAAATCAGGTTTTACCGGCGCCTCGAATCGTGTTTGTTGTAACGTGAGAGATCATCGTGGGTGTCTTTGTGTCTTAGTACACGGTAATTTCTGAAACGTTATGCCACGGGCTTTCTTTAACTTCACTTTTGCTTGGGTTTATTTATGTCTTTTTGTAACTCTTGACTTGTATAATAATAAAAGTAGGTAGTGCCTGCCCCGGTTAGTTAACTAAATGGTGCATTAAATTTATAGTTATCAATTGTTCACATTGATTTCTAGGTTCCCTAGTGTGTAATGATGATTGGTTTCTGCAAGTACATATACAAAAATAAACAGTCTACAAAGGTCTGCTAACCCATACTGTACAGTAACGTTTTGACAGTTGATGTGTGAGCAATCAAAAGCCTTAATGTCCCTGGTATTGACGACACGTTTTGAGCACATAGTCAACAAGCAGCAGAAGATACCAGTACTTTTGGTTGATTTTTAAATCTTGTGCAACAAATACTTTGTGTAGCACATTCCATGGGTCTTCATAATGAACAGAAGTAATGAATCCACTTTTGTTCAAAAAAAGCATAATCAAATACAGTGTGTTGGGTGAGAACCTGTAAGTGTAGGGCAATATACACAAGTGGCATAAAGTAACACAGGAAAGTCATTAACTACTAGTCATTACCTACATTACCATTAGCTACTGTTGCTATGTTTGTCAGTCACTAGGAGTAGATGAAGTTGATGAGCTTTGTTACATCTCAGCCTGATGTCCAGAGAATGCAAGGTATCCAGACTCATACCTTCACTGTTAATGAGGGACCACCTCCATTGCCCTAGGAGTAAACTTGCTCTTGTAATTGTTATTAGAAAACAGCTGTCAGATTTTGTTGGTTTTCCTCTGTTTCATTTTGTGTAGTCACTTTTCTTTGCTGTGTTGCAGGGCTTGTGAGGCAGAGGTTTGTTTGTTTGTTTGTGTTTGGCCCATGCTCTGCAGTAAGAAAGCAGATCTGCTGCCTTAATGGAAAAGTAGGTGAACTGATTTTTTCTAATGCAGACATATGTAAGAAACAGACAGGAAATCTCCATTCAGGTTGTAAACAAGTCTAGAAGAGGCATCTGGGAAGAGAGTAGTGAATGGAAACAAGGGTTATTTCAATGAATTTTCTGTAGTCTCAGGAACATTCCAGTGACGCTTCTTTCTCATTCTCAGACAAGGCTACATGTAGGTAGGTGACACATAGTGGCCAAGTCTTGAGAATTTTGGCGATCTCTAAGCAACTGGTTTTTGTTCTTGGGTAGCTTTAATTACTTTTCCTGTAATTGAAGTTGGTTGATAATCCTCCAGAGAGGAAGAACAGGTGAAAAAATGCCACTTACAACTGGAGTTTAGTTACCATAAGTGGGGAGAGGAGTACTCGTTTTTCAAGAGTAGACCTGTCATTGCTTGCTGGAGTGGTTATTTTTGTCTGTTTTGGAGAAACTGGTTTATGGAAGGTGTAGAGCCAAGGTTTTACAGTTAGGAGGTGCACTAGCAAAAGAAAAAAGAAATAAACAGACAGAAAAAATAATTTGGGTGGGATTTTTTTTTTTTTGCTGATGCAAATTATTCTGATTTCATAAATAAAATGTGTAAAAATAGTGTCCTTGGCATGAGTTGCTGAGATGAAGTTATGCCTTGGGCTCCAGCAGTTTGCTTTTATTTCAACTAGTGTCTATCCCCCAAAAACCTGTGTGTTTTCTCTGTATTGTTAAACCCTGACAAGTTTGTGATCTGCCTTTGCATTAAGGCAATAGACACTATATTCCGGTCTATATCAGTTGGAGGGGAAGAAACTCAGTCATTTCTGTAGCTGGAACACCGCAAAGAGCTTTCTGGTGAAAGGTATGTCTGGGCCTCCAGGCACTGCACATACCTGTTCATCAGAACCAAGGAAAGTGAAAGTGTCATCTAAAGAAGTTAATTTGTGTGTTGTTCTCTTTGTTGAACATAAATTGCGATCTGTGTCACTTTTCTTATCCGAGCAGTTGTTTCAGAGATGGTAATTTATAGAAACCATTCCTTCAGAAGCACACCACATTCCCTCTCTCCACACGTGGATATAGAAGGGCTTTGTATTCCACACTGGCTTTCAAACAGTTGGAGGCAAAGGTGGTTCTTACGTGCTTGCAGGAGCCCCCTTCACAGATACCATTGTGGAGCCCCCTTCACAGATACCATTGTGGAGCCCCCTTCACAGATACCATTGTGGAGCCCCCTTCACAGATACCATTGTGGAGCCCCCTTCACAGATACCATTGTGGAGCCCCCTTCACAGATACCATTGTGGAGCCCCCTTCACAGATACCATTGTGGAGCCCCCTTCACAGATACCATTGTGCAGCTGCACAGAGGTGCAAAGGAAAGCCTTGAATGTCGGTGGCTTTTTGGTGGATCTGAAGTTCTCTTTGCCTGTCTAGCTGCAGTTAAAAGAAGTTTTCCATGCTTACAGTTGTAGAACACCATTGTCTTGCCCAGTTCTCATACCAATCCTAGTGTACTTCTGCAACAAAGGTGTTAAAAGGTTGCTCAGGGTATTTCTAAAGAAATTATTAAATTAAACACTCCCTTAACAACGCTACAGTTCTTCCTTGATTGTGTATCTCAGCTGCTATAGCAACTACCTGGTAGCTGTTGTGAATAAATCCCTTCTGTTCTATTTAGAAATACTTCTGCTCAGTGACCCTAGTCCTAACTACAGGTTTAAAACTTCAGCCTCCCTGCTGAAAACAGCAAACGGTTCTTCCCCAGATGCTGAAGATGACCTGTCATGAAAACAACTGGGGAGATTTCTAAACCGATTCCTGAAGAAGGCTCTCTGGCCCTCTAGTGTTTTAGTGTTTTTAAAGCAGTCTCTGCCTCTAAGAAAATATTTATTAAAGTAATCTGATTAGTTACATTATCTAAACCAAGTATTAAATATTAATGAATTAAAAGAAAAAGCTAAGCAGAGAGAACTCTGTAGTAAATAACTGTTAATTAAAATCTGGCAAATGTGTGAAAGCTGATTATGTGTTTCATTAGGCTGTCAGTTTCTGCTGCTTTATTTTTGTGAAAGGAGCACATCTAAGTGGTTCCCAATAAGGTTTTGTGGGGTTTTTTAATGTAGTTGATCCTGTACTTTGTGTGGCTGGCCATATTAAATATGGATGTTCTAAATCACACAGAGGAAGGAAAACCTGCCTGTATAAATGGTACTTGCTCTTAGTTTATGCAAAGAATTGGTGTTAAAACCTGTTAATTGTTTAATTTAAAATGAATTCTTGAATATCTTTAATCACACAATTGGTAACAAAGAAAAGGAAATCCATAAGCACAAATAGATATAACTAGTTAATTTCCCTTACTCCTACTAAGAAAAGATGGGATGTCATAACGTCCTAGTTACAGTTCTGTCCTGCAGTTTCTGCTTTTTGACCATTATGTTGTTTTTTAAAATGATTTTATTTTGCCTGTCACTAAACCTCGGCTTGCACATTTCCCAGTTCCTACTTGTGTCTGGAGAAACAAGACTGCAAAACTTGCAAGAAGTCTGCCTTCCCTCACCAAATCTCTTGGCAAACTACTCTGTTCTTACCTGCTGAAGGACAGAATGCTTGGGGCTGATTGATGTTGTGGTTTCTCTGTATCACTGAAGCAGTTTGTTACAGGTTGAAAACGAAAAGTTTCAGAGAGACAGCAAAAAGTCCCTCCCCCAAATTAGGGTAAATTCCATCTTCAGTAATCTGGAAGCAATATCAATTATTGCCAATGGATTCTTTATTATTTCATCTTCCCTTTCTTATTTTATTGCCAGAAACAGTAATTGTCTGGCAGCAGGAGGGAGGTGACTAAGGATATTCTTCAGTGATCTATCTTGGAACCAAAGCTGTATGGAGGGATGTACTTCTAAACCTTCTGTGCAATGCGGTTTTGGGAGGTTGTGGTAATACCTGGGGACTTGCTCATTAGTCAGGAAGACTATGTGATCTGTGAATTTGAGTAATTTTTAGTTCCCTTCAATATTTTGTGCCTAAGGGCCTTTTTTTTACCCTTAGGGCTCAAGAATTGTCAGTCAGGGGTCATAAAAGAAATGTATATGTGATATTTGATGGAATGAGAAGTGAGTCACACCTTGAAACGTCTCTGGGAATGAGCAACTCCCAAGATGCACCCAACTGGAGACTTTCAGTACAGAGAGGAAAGTTTAGTGTCACTTAGCATAGTGGGCAGTTTTAGTTTCAGTCTAGTGTAAATCTCAGTTCCTGCTGTTGCTGAAGTAACTTGGAGATTAAATATTGTGGAAAGACACTAATATCTTTTGACTCATTTATCCCAAAAAAGACTAACCAATAGACATTGTTGTTGCTTTGGTGAATACCTGATCTGCAGAGCTGGATGAGAATTAACCTGTAAGACATTGCTGGTTTGAGATCACATGAATACTGGTTATCCACAAATACATTTCCAGTAGAAATTAGCTAAAACTTTCTAAATACAGGAGGAATGAAGCTGAGAAATGGTTTTTCAAATTGCTTGCAAAAGCAAGGAATACAGATGTGTATGTTTAGCAGTTTATCATGTGGTTTCGATTGGAATGTAGGTGTGATCTTAGAGTAAGAAGTGATACTTGATAGTCTTGCAATATAGGATTAAGCTTTGATGGTTCTGAGGCAGTTTTCTCCATATATTTGTGTTCTGTCATACTGTGTATTCAGGTAAGACCTTCAGGACTTCAGCTGCTTGCCAATAGAGTGGGGGCAAAAGAGATTTCTCTCTGACCACAGTGCAGAATGGATTTTGTATTTAGGCTGAATTCTTAAGGGTGGAAATCCTTAAGCGTTCAGGCTTTCTGTCCTCGCCTAACAATGTCTCCTGTCTAGTATTAAGTTACATTTTATGAGAGTTTAGACATACATTTCCTAAAATTTGATGCAAGTTGGTGGCTGGGTGGGGAAGAAAGAACTTAACTAGAGTTTCCATGGGTAGAGTGCAGATTATCAGCTACTGACTTGCTGAAAAGAATGGATAAGGTTCTGTTGGGGTTCTTCCTAATACAACTGTTTGTTAGTTTGCTGATGAACATGAAGGGAAAGCTGTTAATTTGAACATGGGAGTGACCTCGAGGGTGCTTTGTAGACAGCAGTGCTCAGGAACAGGACTGGGGGTAGCAGAAGTTTAGAGGTCTGATGGTAGTGTTCTGTTTGTCATGGGACTGCTGATGAAATGCAGGGAATGGGAATATCTGTTGGTAAGAAACTAGGCATTTCATGTTTGTTCAGGAAACAAGTTATTTTGCATGTGATTTTATTCATGCAGCAGTTATCAATACAACTAAAACCAGGGTACATGCTGTGGGTACTCCTTGTTATAAAATTTAGGTGATTCTTTGGTGTTTTGTATTTCTCTGCTTTGGGTTTAAACTCAAATGTCAAGTCTATAGGACAGGAAGGGAGATTGTTCAGAGTTAAATTAGTGGGGATCATTTATTTAAGGAATAGGAAGTTGTTATGTGATTATGGGGTGATGGTCCAAGTCATGGTTTGCTGTTGTACGTAGGAGGAAGAGAGGAAAGTTGATATTAAACCTTCTGAAAGTAGCTTTCTTGCTTCATAGTCAATAGTGTAGCCCAGCTGGAGTTGAGTTTCCCTGTCTCACAAAGCATTTATCTTCAGCAATTCTGTACTGAAAGTCAGAATCCAAGATAAACTTCAGGGAAACTTGTAAGAACTATTACCAGAACTTGTGATACAAAACATTCCCCACCACACATTTGGTGGCATTTAAAAGCCCAGAAAAAGGGGATAATGGGAATGAGGAAGAGTTCTTTGTCTTCATGGCACATGTAGATACACAAGCTTTTCTGCTTAATATGTTGAACATTTATTTAGAACATAGTTCTTACGAAGAAGAACTGTAAATCCCTGATGATGACCAACAACTAGTGCTATTGGTGGCTATACACTTTTCACAGATCTATTCCTTTGAGAAATGGGAGCTTTTTTCAGTTGTGGATATGAAAACACTGACCAAAGAGTGGAAAGTCTTTGAAAGATTGTTCAGCGTTAAAGCACCTAATGCAACTTTTTGTGCTGCTTCAGAGGAGATTTGGTTAGTTTGTGTAGTGAGTTGTTTATTATGTTCTTTCCTCAGCTGTGGTGTTCACTGAGGAAGAGGCTAAAGGAGGCATACAGCAGGATGTTGGTTCAAAACCAGTTGCAATTGACAGAAGTTTTTCCACTGATTGTTTATGTTGTGAATCAGCGTTAATATCACTACCTTTTACTCTTTTCTTTGTTCTGTTTCAAAGTTGTTATGCTCACTGAACCTCAAGGCAAAGAGATGAAATACCTCACTCAAGTGACTGATACTAAAATCAAACCTCCATTCAGGTTTTCACATGTCAGAAATCAACTTTGAGCTCTCTTCCGAGATTCTGAAAGCATCCCTTAAGGTTTTTTGTAGCTGGAATTCCCTCCTTTTAGACGTGTTTTAGTATTTGCTTAAACAAGTCTTTAGGCAAAGCTTACTGAAGGTATTAGGAGGACTGATAACCATGGGTTTGAGAAAGCTGTGCTTTCCAGTATAGTTGTGAGGTGATTACTTCTACAAGGGTAAGACTTCCCTCTTGTTCCACTTCAGCAGTTGACTTAGTTTTCTTCTCTTGGATCTTTCTGGATATTAAGCCTTGAGAAAAGCTTATGACAACCAACTCTTGTTGATTAAAAGCAGATAATTTTGCTTTCAGATGTAAGCTGATCGCAGCTACTCTCTGAAACTCTGTGCGTTTGAACAGCAGGGGACTCTCTCTTTCCTCTAAATATGTTTATGGATGAGATGTTTATGCCAACTGTTAATTTAGTGTGCTACCCTTTCAGTCTTCTGATCTTGATAAATGAAGCCTTTCATACACTTTGGAGAAACCCAGAGAACTGTTCAACAGAAGCCAGTTGGGAGCAATATATAACTTTTAACAGGCCTATTTGGGTGTTGGGATTCTATGATTCTACTCTAGGTGGTCCTGCTCTGGCAGGGGGGTTGGACTAGATGATCTTTCAAGAGCCCGTCCAACCCTTAAGATTCTGTGATTCTGTGAAACCCTTCACAGGAGAATATCAGCGTTAAATAGGCCTCATAGGGAGCACTGTGTATATTTCCAGTAACTGGGTCTAGATCTGGTAGGATAGGAGGAGATGTTTTATTTCATCCATTTCCTCCATTTTAGACAAAAAAGCCAACAGAAGTGTCTATGTAAAGTTACCTGCTTCACCTAGGTGCATATTCTCACCTCTTGAAGTTTATATATATGGCAATATTATATACACGTGTCATGATTTTGTGAGGAGCCACTTTTGCTTGGTACCAGGGGCAGGGGGCTGCAGTGCAGGCCCAGTAAGAGTTCTCGGACCTTCCCCTGGCTTTAGGGTTTGGATCTACCTCTTGCCTGGCTGTGCCAATCCAGCGCCTTTACTGGCACTAGTTAAGGAGGTGAATTTTAAATGTATGGAAGAGAAGGACAAGATGGAGGTGACCACACAGACCCCACTGTCAGGAAAAGGCAGAAGGAGCAACGCTGGATCAGAGACATCCTTGCAGCCCATGACAAGAAGTAGAGACCCTGTGACACAGGGGATAAGAGCTGGAGACTCTCAGAGGGAGCAAGCAGTTTAGACTCCAATCTGGAGAAGATGAACTGGGGTTGAAGTGGCCTGTGGGAGCAGCCCAGGGCTGCCTGGTGTGTGGGAGACCCCAAGCTGGAGCAAGGGAGGGCTGGCGAGGAGCCCTTCTCCTCAGGAGTGCAATAAGAGGCAAGAGACATCAGGAAAGGACTGACTGCACCCCCCATTCCCTGCCCTGGGGACTACTGATGGGGGGAGGAGGTAATGACCCAGGCCTCAGGGCTCTGAGCACAGGAGGAGAGAAGGGATGGGGGAAACGTAATCTTAAAGAGCTGGTTGCACTTCCATCGTTTGCCCTGCTCAGTGTAATTTTTCTGTTGGATATTTCTGTTTGTTGTGTTTTAGTTGGAGGTGGATTAAATTAAGTTTTGTTGTCTTCCCCAAGCTGAGTAGCCTGGTCTGTTGTGTCCAGGACCATAAGCAGCAATTACGCCTTCCCCATCCTTCCGGAGCTCTGAAGTCTGTGGTACTTAAGTCTAATCGTGGGCTTTTGTCCCTGGATGGGCCTAAACCGCAACAACACAGACAGAGCATGTATACACAAGTGAGGAAGTGTCAGCCAATGTGGAGTAAATGATCCAAAAGCACATTTATATGAATTTTTTACATGAATTATTGTAAAAGAAGGTTGTTGAAAACTGTGGTTTGAACTTTGATGCTTTGTGATGTTTTCCTCTCTCTCTCTAAATGCTCATGAGCTGAACGACAGGCAACTCAATTTTGGATAAACCAAATGGGCAACAGTCAGGTTTCATCGCATTTGGTGAAGCAGGATCAACATTTTTGTGATAACTTTGCCCTGGCATCTGCTATGACACCCTGCACAGGAGCCTCACGCTACCTGTGCGCTCAGCCTTGCCTCAAGAGAGTGACTGGGTGAATCAGCTACGCGGCAGGGTTATATTGACTGACCCTTCCTCTGCTGATGACTTTGTTAGTGTGGGGAGAGCAGACCCAGGGCACAGATGGGCCCGCTCAGGGAGCTGACAGGCCTGGGCCTGCTGACCGCGTGGCTCCATGTCCGCCGGGAGCAGCTTGTGCCGCTGCTGTCGCCAGCGCTCCGCCATGCGCACAGCCATTTCCAGCTCGCCGTTCTCTTTCAGCCTTTCTGAGCACCTTGATCTGATTGGAATTACGAGCAGAGTCACTCTGACGTGTTGTTGTTTTGTGTGGGTTTTTTTTCTGATTAATATTTGATGATCTCTGTGGTCCAAAGGTTTTACCCCAAGGAAGGTTGCTCTTGAAGCATGGGTTTTGCAGAAACAGCTTCTCTTTTGTTCTGGGGAAGTAAAGGTAGAAAAAGGATTCTCTCCCAAACTTTCATTGTCACAACAAGGCCCTAAACTCCAACTTCAGATATTCTTGGATTTTTATCCTCTTCTGGATTTATTAAGTTTCAGGTTGCTGGCACAAGACAGTATTCTTTTAATAATGAAGAAAAAGTTGGTTATTTCAACCTGGCTGGAGGATGCAATAAAAAGAGATTTGGCCAATGTTTCAGATGACTATGGTAGAATTAAGTAATGTATATTTGCTTCAGTCAAGATTAGAAGAGGTAAAAATACTTTAGGCCTCATTAAAAAAGCATCTCCAATTATATCAGGCAAATAGTTTGGGTTTTTTTAAATTTTAGTAGCAAATAGTTTACCAAAAAAGGTCAAATTGTCTTCATTTGTCAACAAAACTTTCTTGTGTAGCAGACAGTATAGGCTGAAGTACAGAGTTGTCATTGAAGTTGCAGGAGCTGGCATACCAATAAATACACTTTTATAAATCTGCCCTATTCTCCCCTCCCTCCTCCTCATAGGAAGTGTGCAAACCCACTGTAAATGCCAAGGTACCTTCAGCATGTTGTGGAGTTATTTAGCAGTTAGACGGGAGGACTAGAAATCTTAGGATATAGTCAGTGTGAAATAGGGTAGGATGTAAGGCTGTGTTTCTGCATGTGTGAGCATGAGTCAGGAGTGTTCTCTTGTAGCTAGCCACGTACCAGACTGCAGCCCTGTATAATCAGGGTGTTGGTGCAAGTGATCATGGCTTTGGGGAATCGCTTTTGCGGCTGCATCGAGAGCATCTTACAGGAGCTGAGGAGAGATGGTTAGGAGGTTGGAGCACACAAAGAGAGAGAGGGAGTGTGAGAGATCTAGAGTGATACAACGTGGAGAAGAGGAGGATAAGAAGAGGTCTAGGTTGTGGTTATGCTAGTGTTTAGGGAGTTAGGGAAGACAGGGTAAGACATTTCTCAGTTGCACAGTGAAAGGAGGAGCAGTGGTGGCAAATAATGGTAAGGGATGGTGATTTCCACAATACCTGTGGTAAAGCACTGGAGGAAGTTGCTTGGAGAGGTGGTACATTCTCCATCTTCCAGGATATTCAAAACTTGACTGGTTTTTCATTTGATGTCGTAGTGTTCAGCAGTGAAGTGTAGCCATTTCTGCCTCACATTTGCAGTCTGGAACGCAGCAGTGCAGAGCAGCTTCATGCTCCTCTGTGCAGACTCTGGTATGGTCAGTGTTTTTTCTCCTCTTTGCAAGTTAGATGTTGGAGAGAAAGGGGTTTCAGAAACTGAAGCAGCTTTAGTCTCTGCTTAAAAAAAGTGAAGAAACTGCTGCATTTACTTCCCACATAGAGGAAATGATGTATGGATGAGGGACTTTCTGTACTGCCAGAGTGGAAGCTGATTGAACTGATAGCTAGAGGAACGGATTAACAGGAAGGGGATGAGTAACTCGGAGAGATGCCTGCAAAGCTAGAAGCTCAGACACAGTTCCTTAATATAGCAAAGGTAGTGGACAACACAGTTGACTTTTGGTTTGTTTCTTCAATTCTACTTTCTGCCAGCAGGATGTGCAAAACTATTTTAAACAGCACATGGTTTTTGAGACTAATCTCTATTTTTATCTTGGAGGGTAAGGGAAGGCTGCTAGCAATAATTCACTTTGCTGGTGAATGATCACCTTTCTTTGCAGGCATCTGTTTCTTTTTTTACATGACTATTTTCCTAGGGATGGTATGACTCAGTAGAAAGAGGCGGTGTTGCTAGGCAGCAGTGTGAGCACTTTGCAGATGCCATGTGATGGCAGTAAGCTGCCTTGTAATAATCCATTGGCGGCAGCATTCCTGGCTGAGGTTCTGTATTGCACAAAGAAAGAAGCATCTCTGACAGGAGCAGATGCTGCCTAGCAACTGCCACTGCTCCCCGACCGGCCTGAAATACCTTCACTTAATTGTAGTGTAATTTTGGTAATACACCAGACCTTCAGTGTAACAGATTGCTTTCAGCTATGAAGTGTAATTTTCTTCCTCAAGTTTTTGCATAAAAGTTTATAAAGACCATTAATAAGGTCAAAAAATTCTTTAGCGCTCTCCTAAACCATGTCTTTTGTTTAATCCCTACTCTTCGATTGTAATGTTTGGATGGCTTTTAATCAGCTTTTAATAATCTTTTTTGTGTGTGTGTGTGTGTATTACATTAGTGCCTGGCAATTCCAATCGGATTAGAGCCCTGTTCTGTGTCGTGTGTACCAGTATACTGCTCCTTGCTCTAAAAACCTGCTTTATTTGGGTAGGTTTGAGGGGTTTTTTTAGGGTATAATTGGATATGTCCTCTCCCCCATACCTAAATTCTTCGTATTGTCCATCTTGCTTAAATGGCAGATTGTTTTTTAAGTACTAGACCTGGGTTTTCTTCCCTGTTTTCTTTGTAAACGTATTTGCTGAATGTGGCCTGAACTTGCAAATACATTTGAATGTCTTAAATTAATTTCTGGTAAATAATTGGAAGCTTCATCCACAATTTATCATTGAAATACTTGAAAAGTATACCGTGAAGGTGAAAACCTTCTAGGTATGTGTAGAATAAAATGAAAATGTTTTCATTTTAATTTCCTTGTGGTTCTGCTCCCTTGTCAAATACCATCAGGGTCTAACTGTGCAATCTGTGAAGCTGCCAGCTTTAATCAAGCAGCTCTGCAAAAAATTAATCATATTGGCCTTTAATTTTGTTAGAAGAATGGGAAGGCTTTTTTTCTTCATCAACTCCTTTTTCCTGTCTGTTGAGTTATTAAACCCACAATTTTCTGTTTGCAAGGATTACTCCTTTTTGCTGGAGAAAGATTTGTTGTTCTGAGCGAGGCTCAGACTGGAAGGTGCAGGCTGGGTTGGAAAACATTAATTCTTTGCTGCCCGTAGGTGTGGTTGTGCAACACATTTGCCTTATGAAGAGGTAAAGCTAAATCTTGACTCTTAGCTGTCTTTTCCTGTGCGTGGTAGCTTGTGACAAGGTTGTTTTTTTCTTGTGCAGTCATACTGCTGTGGCTTACAGACTTTTTCCCTGTCTGCCATATGTAAATACAAAGAATTAACATCTGTCACCCTCTTTGGAAAAGAAATTATTTTTAAAAGGTTGTTTGCAAGATTCTAAAATTCACTAATGTTGTAGAGTGAAAGAACAGAAATTGATTGGTCACCCTTTAATACAGTTCCCAGAGGGCATTGGTGATGCAGCATCTGTACAACTGAAAACTGCTTTCCATATGATGCACAGGTGAAGTGTGGAGTTCTGGGGTGATGCAGACCTTAAAAGTTGATGTGGTTCAAAAGCCTTTGGATGGGTCTGTAAAAGAAAAGTCATAGAAAGTGCTGTTACATACATATGTGAAATTAATAAAACCTTTTACTTTAGGAAGCCCCAATCCACTGAGTGCTCAAGTTAGAGAAAGGTATATCCTTCCCCTATTCCAATATCCTTCCCTCACCTCCTTGTTTTAGCCTTTGGTAGGGAAAAGGTATTGGATTTAAGAGTCATCCTGCCTACTACAGTGACTCTTCAGTTATGTTTTGCTGTCATCTGACTGTTTCAGGGAAGAAAATAAAGTTGATCTTATTCAACTGTTAAAACTAGCTTATACTGTTTGATACTAGATACTCTTCATAGATGTATTAGTATGAAAAACCATTTTAAGGAACGATACATCCTCATTGTAAGATTCGTTTATCAGTCTGAAGTATTTGCATTATTTTCTTAATGAGTTATCAGTTTCAGTCAATCTTAGGCTCAAAGGTTGCCTCATATCCCATGTTAACTTGTAATAGTGATAACCAGTGGTAGTTAAATACAAAATTCTTTATAAAGACTGTGAAATGTTAAGAGTTTGTTCTGTGTGTTCACCCAAGGTAAATACAAACGCCAGATGTCTCAGCTGGTGTGATAGAGGTGTGAGTTTAAAATACAGCTATGTCATATAAAGCATAAATTACATCATTAGAAAACTTCAGAACTTGGATATTTGTAGCACAGAACACAATTCAGTGTCTGCTCAGTGTGAGTATAAATGAGTAGGGTGTGGAGCTAAGTAATTCTTGTGCAGAGCAGCCCAACTGTAGCTGTCCTCCTGATGCATTATCCTTGCCGTTCCTTCTGAAATTAGTTTGGTCAGAGATACACTTCAGGCATGATCAATGCAAGTTGAGTGCAGTAAGAAGCATTTATGAAAATTAAACAGCATGCTTTAACCTGGAACACTTGTTCTGCTGGTATCGTCTAAAAATACTGCAAAGTACTAAAATTTGAGTAAGACGGATAATAATAATGAGTTGAGAACTGGAAAAAAAACTGTCACAAAGGCCAAAAAGGTTTTGTCTTTTGAAGCCATGAGTAACCAGAGAATATGAAACATTGTTAACCCATAGAGTTCATCAAGTCTTGACCTCACCAGCCTCTTGGAATAAAGAAAAACAGAAACATGTTTTAGCATGTTGACTCTTTCCTAGCAGCAGTGATTTCTGTTGTGAAAGAGACAAAATGAGAAATAAAGAGTAACTCTACCTTTATGATTAGAGAAACAGTTTAGATTTGGAGAAGGAAAAAGGACAATGTAAACATGGAAACCTCTTGAAGAGATTTTTATTCTCATGCCCATTTAAATAACTACTTCCAGTTTTGGTATCTATTAGTGGGGAGGGGAAGGGCAGGAAGAGGGCTCTGTTCTTTTATGAAAATAAAGAATTTAGTTCTTGTGGGCTGAACTGATACTTTATATTGTAAATAGAACATTATGAAATGTCAAAATATATTTTTTTAGGCTTTACTGCAATGTGTAGAAATAGGTATAAAAGTGTAGACAGTATAGAAGAAGGCATACACCTGTGCCAGTTCATTGTGCAAAGATGCACTGACCCTTTCTTAAGATGTCATGTTTATCTGTGAACCCTTGTTCTTTTGAAGCAGTTTCTCTTTCGGCTGGTGGCTTAGAATGCAGCTGCTTTTCTATGTCAGGATATGTGCATAGGCAAGGAGAACACTTCTGAGTCAGTCCTCCTGCATCTTTGGCTTTCCAGACTGTTATCCCAATGCCAGTTGTTCTTACGTGTTACATCCTGCAGTTCCTTGAAACGGTGTAGTTTTGGCATAGCTGCCTCTGTGAACTAGTTTGTGCCTTTCTCATTAAATTACAGAGGTGCAGGGCGAAGAGTTTCTTATGCTGTGTCCCACTTTGGTATAATACAAGTCCCATAGCTAAGGAACCTCTGGCTTGGAGATAATTCCTGAATGAGACACATGTTGCTTTGTCAGAGCATTCCTCTTTGGCAGGGTGTTGGGTTTAACTACTGGCTGAAGTTATGTTTCGTGAGGGGAAACTATAGCCCCCTTAGAAACCTGAATGATGGCAAGGGTGTGTAATATCTGAAATTAGATGTTAAATATTTTTTGCAGTCTGTCCTGGAATCCAGGAGGAATCATTCAGATCTGTTAATATGGTTGGTGAAAGCTGCTGCTTCTGTGTTCTCGTGACTGAGAGGTTTACTTTTGTAAGAAATGATGGAGAGTTGTTGATTGACAGATTGTTTGTATAAGAATTGCTCTGTTGGAAGGACAGAAGTCAGTTATTGGAGTCCTCTCAGTAAATTGCTTTCTCCAGAATGGTTAAATTATTCTGTATTTCCCAGATACATTTGTGTTCATATTTTTCAAATCATACTAAGAAGAATTGTTTACCCAATAGTGACTTCATAAATAAGACTTTGTTGCACAGTGCATTTTTTACCTTCCATAAGTTTGGAATTAGCTTTTGGAAGCTTATATTAGGCTTATTATAAAATAGCCTCAGACTCCAGGGATCCAGTCATAATCAGTAGCTATTTTCACCATTCTTTTGTGTTTTGGAAATGTTAATTTTTCTTCTTGTTAAATAGTTTTTAAAATACATGAATTTGGTGTATTGACTCAGTTTATTTGGGTTCTGTTAGTTTTTCCTGACTTCCATTCATGGCAGCTAGAAAGTCAACTGCTCTTGAGATATGGCTGAATGAAACAACAGAATATTTGGAAAATATCCATATTCACATACTCTATTGATCATTAAAATTGTCAAACAGAAGAGACTTAACACCATTTATCGATGGCTACAGATTTATCCATGAAGGAATTAGCTTTCATACTACTGTATTAAGAGTGAGGAACGCGAAGTGTGTGTCCTTTTTGTTTGTGAATTTACTTTCTAATTGAGAATGATCATCCAGATTGTATCTACAGCTGATGGCATCAGTTAATTTTTGTTCTGTGATGTGTGTTGGTTTGTCCTTTTCTGACTGAAGCAAGCCTAAGAAAAGAGCTTTGGCTATCTTATTATTCGAGTACTCTGAATACTAAAGAGCTGAATACATATTGATGCAGTAGAGTTCTTTTATCAGATTTTCTTTGTGTGACCAGTAGAATCCTTTTATAAATGGACAGCTTGCACCTATAAACTAACAAATCTGTTAGAATGATTTCTAAGTAAGATTAAATATATTAAAAGTCCTTATTTTTGGCCATATTTTAAAAATTGGTTACATCTGCAGTTAAAAAGCTGGTACTCTATTTTCCTGATACCTTGCCTTTAGCTTTCCTTCCAATCTGACTTTTTATTGTTACATGACAAGCAACTATCTATTGACAAATGAGCTAGTACTTGCATCAAATCCCTTTTCTTTCCTGCTTACGTACTTTATTCAGTAGCTTTCATATAGTAAATAATTGTCATAGGAAGCCAGCTGTTTGCTAATTCAGAATTTCTAATGCAGTGTTAACAGGCAATACAGTTTTTCAGACCAACTATTTCTTATTGGACTCAACTGAGTTAACACCAGACAGTCATTAATCTCTCTACAATTCAAACTACTCTTTTGCCTACAACCACTAATGGTATCCAGGAACTGGTGTGTCTGTCTTAGGATAGTTTTGGCATGCTCAGAGCAGTTGAAAATGGCCTGGAAATTTAATGTTATGATGTAGAAACTAATTTTTAAAATCATAGAATCATAATCATGTGTCCAGAATCGCTCTCATAAAATAATGTGGTTTTTTGCTGTGTTGTTACTACTCCATTTTTCTGGGGTTTTCAGTAATAGCTTTTCAGCCAGGAGTAGTCAAAGCCTGTGCTTCTGAGACATACTTGATTTTTTTAGCATTTTTGTTGATCTGAAAGGAAAGGTTATGTTATTTTAATAAAAGACTACTTTGTAAAACAATGTAAAATATGTTTGTACCCTGTTTTCTGTATTTAAAGGATATTGCTATGTAAAATACTGGAGAGGCAAGGAGAAGCCATTAAGGGTTTGATTGTGGCCTGCCAGTTCAGTGTTTGGCAATTGTCAGTGTTCTTGCACTTGGGGAGAAGTGTTTTCTTCATGATTCCAGAGTGAAGCCAGCATGCTGACTAGCTTAGTGTTTTTTTGGGTGATGTTGTCTGCGTTACTCCAGTCTGGATTAAATTGTTAGATTTCTCCTGTCTCTAATGTAACCAAGAATTTTAAACCCCATTTAACCAGTGGTGACAGTGCTGGGAGAGCACTTTTTAAGTTTGCTGATGGAATCCCTACTTTTTCCCCTCTTTTAATTAAACACCGAGTCTCAGTGTGGAAGAGCAAACATTTGATGCCCTTTGATCCTCTTCAGATTTTGATCCAAATTCTTTCTTATGTTACTCTCATCTGAGTGGGTGTTTGCCTGGGATGTGTAGTTTGTGCTTTCTTACCTTTTTCTTGTTAAAATCCCTGTGCACACAGTTGAAGCTATGTTTTATTTTGGTGGCAGTTTGTTGTTGTTTTTTTCCCCTTATACTTTTTTCAAAATGCAACGGTCAAGAAACATATTTGTAGTAGGTAGTGTAGCTGATAGTCTCAGCTTCCATCATGCTCTTCTGTTCTAGGTCACTGCTTTAAGGTCTGTAGTCAGAAGAAATTTGATGGCTTTGAAGTAAAAAGAGACTCTGGGAGGAGATGAAATGCAGCTCCACCACCTGGGATCATCTCAACCATGGCTTGAGTGTTTGCATTTGAAGGGGGGATGTTCCCTTAAATTAGGAAGTAGGGGGATGCTCACTGGGGATGACTGTTGCAACTTGGGGAGTTCCACTGGCAGAGCACCTCTGTGTCTGCAGGTGACACGTAGCGCATACCCTGTGGCTGAGCGTGTCACAGAATGGTAGACGTTGGAAGGGACCTATAAAGGTCATGTAGTCCAACCCACTGCTAAAGCAGGTCCACTTAGATCAGGTCGCAGATTCAGATGGATTTTGAAGACCTCCAGAGATGGAGACTCTGTGCCCTCCCTGAGCAGCCTGTGCCAGGGGCTCCCTCACCCTTCCAGGAAAGTAATTTTTCCTTATGTTTAAGGGGAACTTTTTATGTTCCAGCTTTTGTCTGTTACCCCTTGTCCTGTCACTGGACACTACAGAAAATAAACTACAGAAAAAGGTGCTGCCTCATCCTCCTGACATACACCTTTTAAATACTTGTAAATGTTTATGAGATCCTCCCTCAGCTTTCTCTTCTCCAGACTGAACAGCCCCAGTTCCTGCAGCCTTTCCTCATAAGGAAGATGTTCCAGTCCCCTGATCATCTTGGTGGCCCTGCACTGGGCTCTCTCCAGCACTTCCCTGTCCCTCTTGAGCTGAGGAGCCCAGAACTGGACACAGGACTCCAGATGAGGCCTCAGTAGGGCAGAGTAGATGGGGAAAAGAACCTCCCTTGACCTGCTGGCCACACTCTTCTTGATGCCCCCAGGATGCCATTGGCCTTCTTGGACACGAGGGCACATTGCTGGCTCATGTTTAGTTTATTATCAACCAGGACTCCCAGGTTTCTCTCTGCAGAACTGCTCCCCAGGAGGTCACCCCCAGCCTGTACTGGTGTGTGGGGTTGTTACTTCCCAGGTGCACTTGTCCTTGTTGAACCTCATGAGGTTCTTCTCTGCCCAACTCTCAAGCCGACCGAGATCCCACTGCATGGCAGCACAACCTTCTGGTGAATCAGCCAATCCTCCCAGTTTGGTGTCATCAGCAAACTTGCTGAGGGTCACTCTGTCCCCTCATCCAGGTTGTTGATGAAGATATTGAACAAGACTGGCCCCAGAACCAGTCCCTGTGGAACCCCACTGGTCTTGATCACCACCCTCTGGGCTCTGTCATTCAGCCGGTTCTTGATCCACCTCAGTGTCCACTCACCCAAGCCATGCTTCCTGAGCTTTTCTGAGTCTTTACTTAGAACAAGGTACTGGAATGACTAAATTAAATCTGTGCCTGGTTGAGTTTTTAAATGCTGATGAACAGGCATTACAGGACTTGAGGGGGTTGACTTTGCAATTCAGCCTTTATTTTGCCTCATCACGTTTCATGTAATTACCCATGTCCATGTCCTTATTGTGTACTAATAAATGTGGTTAAAGAAGGTATCATTATACTATGATAATTTTTTAATTTCTTTTTAAACTTCAGGTTTATTTAGTATTTTTTTTACTGTGTTCACATGTTCTGAAACATGAAGATAGGTTCTTATTTCCCCTGGTAAATGAAAACTAAAGGTACCTAGAAAAATATTTACGATCTATGTCACGTTAGTTAGCACGTATGAGAAGTGCATATTCCTCTGTGTTCTTTTATTTATCTGCTTGAATATGATTACATATGGTAATACAGGATTTTTGCAGTGTGTTAGTTGCACAGGTGATACTTGAGGTAGTTTCAACACGGAGGAAAATAATTCCTGCAGTTGGCTTCCCATAGTAACCTTTGCAGTGAAGACTGCCTGTTCCATCGGTGAATTGTGTAGTAGAGTAAGAATTGTGAGACAAGGAAATCTTGGTACGCAGTATGAATCAGGGGTTGGTGATTAAAGTGATTACAAGTCTTGCTTAATTGAAAAATATTTTTTAAAAGCAGAGTCTTTATGTTGCTGCTGAGCTTAATTTCTGATAAGGGACGAAATATTGATATCTGATGAGGATAAGTTGGCTGATGGGTTTTCTGGGCAGCTATGTAAGAGCTATTTTTGTGCAAGGAGTGAGCTAAAGTGCTATGCTTAGAAGAAAAAATTCACACAAAGATTCAACCCTCATATGTGTGTGTCTCTGTTTTTCCCCACCCTCTAGTGATATGCAGCTTCCGAGGAGCTGTACCGCAAGGCTTGGTCCTGGAACTAGGTGAAACTGTCCAGATCCTAGAGAAATGTGAAGGTAAGTGGGATGTCCAAGAAGGGATATTATTTTCTCTATAAGAATATACAAATATCTTAATCTGGCAGATTTTAGTGAGTTGTTTGGAAATCATGATGCATCATATCAAGGCACTTGAATAAAACCTAATCTGACCCACTTTCCGTAGGAAGGGCTGAGTGCTGTTGGCACTAATCCAGTCTGATAGGGGGTCAGTGTGTTTTAAGTTAACCATCTGTCCAGAAAATCTTGAACCCTGACCTGATTACTGTATTGTAATTGGGTCTTATAGTGAATTATGATCATGTGAAGGATATAATCAGAATCTTTTCTTACTATGTTTTCTCAATGTTACTATTAAGCATTTCAGTTATCAGTGTTTATTATTTAGAAACATCTGAACACATGAAAAGTATTATTTATGAAATAGATTAGCAAATCATTTAGGAGCAATACTGCAAAATGTATGGAATATGGATTTAGAGGGGATTGCTTTGGATTTATTTAATGTCTGGTTTTGTGCCTAAAGGAAAATGCCATTGTAAATGTTATAGCATAGTTCTTTCTTATGTGGCTGGAGATGTCTCTGTGTGAATAAACTGAATGTCCTAATCCTCTGCTTTATTCACATGAACAGTATGATTGAAGTTATGTTTAAAAGCAGATGATTTTTACCCTGATGTTCAAGCAAAGGGTGTAAAACATGTCTGTTGAGAAGCAGAGCAAGATACAGTATGAGAACATGTTTCACTGTAGTCTGAGGTGGAATAATGTAACTTTAATCCTGAAGAGCCGAAACACACTCAAATTGAACAGAAATTTGAATTCCAAATCAACATTGCAGAAAGTTGTAGATGTGTTTTCATGTTTGTTCAGTTTACAGTTGTTTTTTATCTCCAGTGTTTGTCGTTACACAAACCTACTGCATACTTGTCAGGAGGCTGCTTTTCTTCTCTTACGCATAGAACTGTCTTTTGCTCTTGAAGATTTTACTTGTACTCAGGTGTTCTGTTTGTTTACACACTGACTTAACTCCTCATGAAAGTGGGACCTCATACATGCTGTTTTTCTAGGCAAGGAGTAGCTTCCTCACCTACACTTGTAAAAACATTCTGCTGAGTGAAAGTTTTGCAGGGCAGTGGTGCTGTTTAATCCATGTAGCAGCATGCTTTAAACAATACATGTGGTGTTACACCTGCAAATGGTAATAGTTTCTTTTATAACTAAATCAACACATGGGGTGTAACAAGCTAAGCTTTATCTGAAGCACTGAGTGTTACATGTCATTCTACTAGGTCTTGATTGTATATGGTACAAGCTCAGGAAAAATGTATTCCTTTGCACAGGACAGTACAACACTAAGGGGAAACAGTGTATATTGCTGAAAGCAGTCGTGTTCTCAAACCATTTCTGATAATCGAGGAAACGTTCAGAATTCTACAAAATAAAGATATGTTCTCCAAGGAGTGGTTTGCTTACAGAAAAGGAAAAGGATAATCCCATGTCTCTTTACAATGTTGTAATAATTAGGCTGTTTATTTCCTTTGCCAGTAATTTTAAGGTTGAAAACTGGTGTGAATTGCCTTTGAGGAAGCAAATTGCTGAGAAAGGAGGCCCTCAGACAAAGTGGTTTCTTGACTGGAAGGAGATGTTTGTACAGAGTCCTTTTCAGTTGTGTTTTTTTAAGCTCTCTGTCCTGTCATTTTGGTTGAGGTGCCTTTACATATATAAAGAGATACATTGATTTTGATAATAACGTCTGGAACTTCACAATATGAAGTTGATCTCTAAATACTAAATATTCAGATGATCTGTGCTGCAGCTCTTGCATGTGTGAATTATGCAAAAAAGCACACTAAATGTGCAAAGGAGGTTCTTAGAAGAAAAACAAGCAGTTGTTTAAACATTCTTGTCTAAGCAGTTGTTGAACACTGTCCTTGGCTTGCCTTGCAAATCTAGAATGAAATACACCTCACCATCTACTTCTGCATTAATTGCTGGGGATTCCTTTGTCTAGACAAACTGGATAAATTAATGTTAACCCATGCAAATAAAGGTCACTGCTGTGGGAATCAGCAGAAGTTCCATTGCTGTTTCAGCTTCACTTCTTAGAATAGTCTGTGCATAATTCTCACCAGTAGAGACTTTGCTCTCAGGGTTAAAAGGATTCACATGGATACAAACCTTCCAGTGATGTGAAGAATGAATTTGGAGACTCGCCAAAGAATTTAAGGCTGACAAAGATTCAAATACTAGCTATACTTCTGGATATGCTTATTTTTACTTGTAATAACTTAGTGAATAACTGTATTATTGTTATAACAGAGCAAGTGCTCTTCTGTAGTGACTGCTCTAAACAGGCAGTCACTGCAGTTAAAGTGGTTCAGTGAAAGAGTAGGAAATTTCCTACATCATGTATGTGTATTTGTCTCTTCAAGGCTAATAAATGAGTACCAATTGATAACACAAAAAATATTAAAAATATGGTTATCTATGCATATTTTAAACAAAGTGCAATGAAATACAGTTGTCTTTGTAACCATTGATCTTGTTCAAGTGCTTGAAATTGAACTCTTGTACTTCAATCAATTTGTGTGCCTGCCACTGTGTGTCCTTTCCTACCAGACCACAGGCATCTCAATTACTTTGCTGTTTTCTAATTCTGTCTAAATCTGAGAAATGCCTCCCACTGCTTCCCCCCACCATAATTCACTGTGACAGTGTTTAAACCTATGGACTTACTGTCTGCTTTTCTTTCAAAGCTAGTTTCTAGCAAACATTATGCTGTCTCTAAAGTATGTGACATTACTAGGGTGGTTTTATAGTTACTATTTGCACAGAGCACTGTGAGGTCCTCCAGTGGTGTCACTCAAAGGTAGCAGATATTCTTCAAGATATTGGTTGTACATGTGCTTGTCTTTCACAACTTTCCCCTCTCTCTGTTACCTGTTTATTCCTACTAAAGATTTTGCCACTTAGAGTGAGAGTTGAAACCACAAGTGGTGTTTTCTGCTTTACATACCATGCATTGAGGAGGTGAAAGGGTATGGCAATAGAATGCCACTTACAGATGTTGAAAAGCCGAGTTTGACAAAGGTCAAGGGACAAAGCATGAGCATCCTCGTTGTTTGAAATACCCATGAGGACAGCGTGTTCTAAAGAACAGCCTATTTCTCAAGTCATATGACTATTGCTCTGCCACTGGCATTTGGAGTAAATTTAAAATGCCCGATTTGTCCATTTACTTTTATTACTAGAGAGCAGTTTTCTTTTGATTAAAAATGCTACAACTTCAGTGACTTTAATTATTACCTGGAGACTTTTATGCGTTCACTGGAGAAAAATAACACTATCTGATGCCTGAAGCACCAGTTAAATGAATATTATCTTACCCATGCAAATTCTGGTATCCACACAAGCATTTATTTACATGGTTTTAATTTGTGTGTATGTGAATAATAGTGTTCTTAAGACATGCACGTAATATATTTAAAGTTTCTGTCTTATTCCAGCAGTGACAGTATAGTCAAATGAAGGCTTTCCAGTATTTGGAGTATCTAAGCAGCAGATAGAGCATGCACTTAGGATTTTTTCTTAAGTTCTTGAAGAATTCAGTGTACTTCAGAAGGGATATCTTTACCAGGCTTCCAGTTGTACCATAGTGATGAGTGAGGAATCACTTCAGACTGTGATTGCTATTGGAGCAATGCAGGTTTCCTCCTGCCTGGAGTCCAGAGCAGTCTTGTGGCTGACTGGGCCAAATTGACTCACTCCCAGTTACGTATCCTGAAAAGATGTCTCCAGTGAGATCACTTTTCCTCTTTTCCTTTTCATCCCATTTCCTCTTTGTCTTTTTGTGGATTGTGCCAGTGGAACTGGAGTCCCTTGGACTCACACAGCTGCTGTGGAAGATCTTTCCTGGCTGTTGAAACTGGTCCTTTGGAGCACAGGAATGGCTTCTTGATGATCCTCTGTTTGGCTAACGCAAGCTAAAACACATTCTATCTCTTCTGCTTTTGTTGTGGCATCTCTGACTGCAGTATTAGCATATTCCTGTGGCTCTGCTGGCATGAGGTTGCTCCCTGACATGGTTTTGGCAGGCTGGGTTGGCTATTCATCTGCTGCTCGTCCTGTCCTGGCACAGCTCAGAGCAGCTCAGAACAGAGTGGTCTTGGCATTGAGTAGTTTCAGCATCAAGAAGCTTTTGCTGAGCAGTGTTAGCATTCCTCTTCTGGGTCACTTCGAGCACCTTTAGCTCTACACAGCAACTTATATGCAGATTGAAAGGTAAAAGCAATTGTTTGTTGGCTAGTGTACACAAAAGGTAGCTTTCCTCCCGATTTGAGAGGTACTCACATTTCTGAAAAGTAAGCTTGGTTTTGTGAGACAAAGAGGCTTCAAGCTCTTGGAGCAGGTTCCACTATCAGTGCCTTCTTTAAGAACCAATTTTAGCTTTAGGACTTAACTTAAATATGTCATTTATTTTCAGAATTCAGTTTGTCAGGGAATTCTATGTGGAATTTGATTTTTTTTCTACAGCCTGGATATTTGAGCTTTAGTTTTCTGAAAAATAGATCAATGCCTTTCAATTAGGACCTTTTTGATTTTCTGCTACCAAATGCTCACAAGGGATGGGCTTTTTCTTTGTGACAGACCTTGTGCTTAAGTGGAAATCTGAAAAAGGTTCACAGTCCACTTTCTGGCCCTGCCTCCTCACAGGCCTTGTTGAATTCTAGATTTCAGAGGAGCAAAGCAAGCAGCCTAATACTTTGTGTAGCTGAAAATGCCCTAGAAGCAAAGGGAAGGACAAGGACCCATCCTTGCATATACTGCTAAGTAATTTGGCTTTTATTGTTGGTGTCCAATTAACCTACAGTGTGAATATATATTATGAACAAGTGGTGATCTTAATGTACAGGGGGAACAAGCATAGAGGGATACTTTTTCTTTGTTTTTCTCCAATTCCATTACCATGGAAGTAATTCCTCTTGCTACTCTTGGAGAGATTATTTGCTGTGTAGGGTATTATAGAGGGCAGAGCTGTCGATCAACCTGCTCTTCACTTTCCTCTGTTGTATCAAATGTCATTAGATGGTATTGAGTAAAGCAGCTGTAAAGGACAGTGTTTTTTCCTGGATTCTGTATTTCACCTTACAAACATGATGTTCAAACTCAATGATAGGTTTAGATGGAATGGATCACTGTGCAGTGTGGCTGTAGAGATGCTTGGATGATTTCTCAGGGGTCCTTCCATTCCAGTTTTTTACAACTCTGTGAACACAGTTGTTTTGGGATTAAGAACAGGAAAATCATAAATAAGGTAGATTTTTTGGAAATGTTTCATCCACTACTCCACACATCTAAATCAATAGCTTCTTGCTTGGTTGGGGTTTTCTCTAACTTTTACAGTTCTTGTCACAAACTTAGCTAAAACCATTTTTTTTACCATATTTATGGAGAAGTTTGCCTTAAAGTTTAAAATTCATGTTTATGTCTAAGGTATACAGAGTCTAAGAATGTAAAAGGTAACATCATGCTGTATTTAATGTTGGTAACAATGAGTTACAGGATAAATGCTGCCTTATTTTTCCCCTGTGACCTTAAAAATATGTAACATCTGTTACTCAAAAGCAGGTGATGCAGGCATGATTTTGTGAAGTTTCAGAGATAACTCATTTTAAAGAATCTGGATGTGTTGTTTTTGCATATATGTTGATATTATTGCCATGAAGTTTGGTCAACTAAGAAAGAAATTGAAAAACAGGGGTTTGGTTTTATAATGTAAGCAATAATTTAATGGGAAAGTAAATCTTTATCTTATGTCTGAGCTTTGTGAGGAATTTGTGTGACAAAGAAGATGGATTTTAGGTTTTTGCATACTAAGATTTGCAAATGTCTTGAATTCCTCAATTGTTTTCTTTTATATTGCCTGAGATTTCTTTAAAATGTGTACATATCAATAATTGAAGACTAGCAGGCTGTCTCTAACAAAATCTCTGAATGAGATTCATGTCATAATTCAGCCAAATATTAAGTCCTTTTTCTGAGACAGAACAAAGTAACTGTATTTTGTCTGTTCTCTGTAGAAAATCACTAACAAGTATTCCTAGTTCTCTTTTAAGTGCTGCAGATACTAAATTCTGTCTGTTCTCCTTAGAGGAAAAAAAAGAATTAAAAGTAGAAAGCTGATGGAAAAACTAAAGGAATTTTTATGGCAAGTGGATTTAGATTTAGTGAAGTTGTTGGGTTTTGACAAGTTTTTGTGATTATCTGAGTAGTGGGATGTGCAGACAGTTGTACTCTTTGCTTGTGTAGTGGCTGAGCCTGGCCAACTTTGCCCACAGATATATAGACATAAATAAGACCAGACATGTGCAAAGGATTTATGTTTGCTTAAACAATATTAGAAATGTATGATAATGGCTTTTCCTGTCTTTAAAAGGACATATTTTTGAAGTCTGGAGGTTTTGTTTAGACAAACACTACAAAGAAACACATGTACCAGCATGTAAGAAAAGTGTTGAGTACAGATTCTTGCATGAGTGCTGAATGGCTAATGATTGTGAGTATGGTGATTAATATACTAAGCTGCTTATATTGCTGGTGGGAATAAACAGGAACACTCCAGGTTCTTAATTGATTGTCATCATTGCAAAGCAAAATAATAATGAAACCTAACCAAACCAAAAAACCCTTAAAAAACTTAACCTATGTGAGGCACAGCTGTTTTTTGAGGTGATGTCATTGTAACTGCATAGTTTGCAGTCAGTTTGCTTCTGTGTAAAGTAAGCAATGCCTCAAATTAATACCGTGTGTTTTCCCTGTTTAGGCTGGTACAGAGGTGTTTCCATTAAGAAGCCCAATGTAAAGGTAAGTGTGAATACATCTCTTAATCTGGTGGGAGATTATTTAGCTGTTGCAAGCCAATAAACTTTTCATTATCCTTTGGATTTTCCTTCCCCCTTTTTTTTTTTCCCTGGGGGAGGATTGGATTTCTTTTCTAAATTGAGAGAATGATAGTCATGAGTCACCCAAAGGATCAGAAACCTTCCTGTTATGTAACATGTAGTCTTCCTAACATTTATAAGTCTCATCCAGTTTGATGCTCTCCACCCAACTCCCCTAAGAAAAGCATGGGTGGGTGATCTTGTACCTGCTTAATTCAGAGTTTTAAAAGAACACATTTAATAACTCATTACTGACCTAAGATAGCTGTGAAACATGGCTGATGAAAAAGGATATTGCCAAGTTTTTTTTCAGATTTTTTTCCAGTTTAACCACTGCATTTGGTTATTTTCCAATCATATCCCTGTTTTGCTCTTGGAGAACTTTTTTGACTGTTCTGATATGATTTTTTTTGCAAGTGCATGTATGTTTTTGTTAATGAATGTATCCAAACATGTAAATAGTTGCTTCTGCGTAAGCATCACATCCTTGTCTTTTAGTTTAAGTACAGGTTGTATTAAAAAAAGATCAGAGTAGTATATTTGTCATATTTATCTATATTAAGGAATATTATCTGTATTATGTTTTCCTGACTATAATAGTCTTGGAATAGAAAAGCCTGCATTCATTGTGTGCATGTTGGTACATCGTCTGCTTGAATATGTGTTCAGTTTTGGTAGGAGAGCCCTTCAAACCTTCCTTGGTTTCTTAGGTAACCAGCACAGAATCACAGAAATAAACAGCATTAACTTGAAGTGAACCAAACAAGAAACTGAAGTAGCATCAATTCCGTTTCCATTTTCATGCAGCTGAAAGCATGCACGTTTAGGTTTTTTTTCCCTGCTGAAGCTATTCCTGTTCCATGAATCTTTTTTTTCCTTCTGCAATTTCAGTCTTGACTATGAAGAAAGATTTTCTTTCATAGCATTTTGTTTCATCTTTACTTAGTATTACTTTCAATCCCCTCCATTAAAATTCTTCTTCCTAAGTTGTACTGCTTTGAAGCTCTAAAATTTTAAAGCCCACAGTTGGTTCCTGGCATTTTTGTCAGAGGCTGTCAGCTGGTTTTTAACCCGAGGATTACTAATGCTTATGCTATGTTCCCCACTGAAGTTCAGGCTTACCCTTCTGACTGGGTTTGTCCTGAGGATTCAGGGCCCTGTGTTTTACAGAGATGATGGAACACTATGAAGAATTTGGTTTATATTGCCTCTTTGCCCTGTGTCTCATCACAGAACACAATGGCATAGGCAAGGTTAGAATCCAGCCCTTATGGGAACAGCAGAAGGCAAATAACCAGAGCTATCCCAAGTGGGTGTAAACAGCTTTTGTTGGAAAGGAGGAGGAAAACAGATAGCTCCAGGGCAGCGAGTAATACAACAATTCTTTCCCTAGTGAAAGACTGGTATGGGGACTCAACAGAAATTTGATGGTGGGCTTTTTGTCGTGTTCTTTTTTAAACCTATGTCCTTGTAATGTAATGTAGTGTGCCAATATGGAGGCCTGGTCTGGAAGCTTACTGATGCTATACTGCAAACTGCGCAGTAAACCACCTTTCTGGCAGTCCTGTCTACCTTGCATCTCTCCTGGTAGCTACCTGTCACTTATTCCTTTCAGCTAACTGCATGCTGATCTCTGAACTCTTCCTACTTGTCACGCCATTGTCCTGCTTGCTTGTCACCTGTTAGTGGATTATTGGGCTCACACAATCTCTGCAGTAGGAAGACAATTGACTAAACTTAGATGTTTTCTTTTAAATCATTCTTGTCCCTTCCAAGGCAGCCTTGTAGGATTATCATGACACCTTTTCATTTGATCCTAGTTAACTCAGCCATGTATTTTATACCAGAGCATATTTCCCATACAGCAGTGTTTCTGACCACTTCAGGACCTTTTGGGAATGAAAAGCACTCAGCTTGAATCTTTGTATGATATTTTTATTGAACAGACTTGCAGAACTTCCTTATTAAGAAATTAATCTGTCAAGATGGAGGTTTGATTCAGTGTGCTGTCCTCTTCTAAGATGGATTAAAATGATCAATTATGCTAATTTGAATGTTGACTCTCGATTGTGGCAGCTTCTCACACAGCATTAGGTAGCCTTTTCTGTTAGGTATATTGGCAATTATTTATCATGGCTCAGGACATAAATGCTAAGAACTGCAGATGGATTTTTCTAACTTACAGACTTTATTTTATTGCAGGGGATTTTTCCTGCAAACTATATTCACTTGAAAAAGGCAATCGTCAGTAACAGAGGGTGAGTATTTTTCCTTCTAAGAAGCAGTAGTGCTTCTCACCTCAAAGGGAATCTGAGAAATGGTTATGAAAATTTATAGAGTGGTTTTAGTTCATTGTCTCTTTTTATTATGTGTTAGGATTTGGAAATGAAATGTAATCTCGCAGAGCTGTGGACGTTTTTAATACAGCGAGAAGCAATTCTGTCGGTTATTCCTGTTCACTTTTGCTCGTAATATTGCAGCTCCAGAGGTATCACCTGAAACACACACATTATAAAGAACTCTACTTATACTTTTCATTTCTATGTGTTTCCTCCCTCACAACATTCTGTATGTTGCTGTTTGTTACGGAGGCACCGGCATGTAAGCAGCCCATCTTGTGTATCAACATTTTCACTGAGATGTAGCTGACAAAGTAGCTGTGTTGATTTGAAACTTCTCAGAAGGATCCAACCCTCCAACCTCAAGCTGAAGAGTGACTAAATACACTCTGCTAAAAATATTTTACCTTCACTGTCTTTATATGTAGCTTATATGTTGCTAGAGGTAGGTTTAATTTCATTAATGTGGATGACAGTACTGATGACAACATAATGTCGGAGGTTTTACGGTGTGTAGGCTCTATAACCTGCAAAGTTTCCTGTAGATTCATGAAATCGATATCTGGTGTCTGCACTGCTTTCACCTGCATATTCTAGACAAGGCCACTGTGGGGAGATTTATAAGTGCCACATTTCAGACAGTGACCCAAGGCAACAAATCAAATGTGGAAGATAAAATGTATTAAATGACATTTAGTGAATTACCTGTAGAAAAATATGTGACTGCTGATAGTCTTGAACTGTCTGTTTATCCTCAGAGACCAAGTAGTCATTGTAAGGTCAACTGTAATACTGATGCTCCATAACTTTGGGATGTAATAAAATTATATCTGTTGCATAAAATGACTACTCCTAATGTATGCTCTCCTTAGAGGGAATATCAGTTTCCTATAATCTATAGTTAATCGGTACTTGAACTCAGAGGTTTTTAAAGGGCATTTTTTTTCAGGATGTTTAGATACTTATGTGAAGAGCTGATGTACTTCTAAAAAGAATAGGTATCAAAGACTGGTACACCAATTGATACAGCAGGACATGATACAGTTCTGAAACAGATATCATGGTTACTTCGTGTTTTGGGAGAGTAAATTCTGCCTTTGTATGTAAGGATATGTTCAAAGTGCCAATACAAATGCTTATGAAATAATAGAGTGTAGAATATAAGTTTCCTATATTTCAGTCATAGACCCAATGTCATGTTATTAGTATGTTGGTGATATAATGATATTGCAACACATAGATTAGTGGTCACATTCTTGCATTTCGGTGTGGTGAAAGAGGTGAGCTATGCTTTGCTGTCATGTGCCAGTTACAGAGGAACCACAAAAATATTCAGAGGGATGGAATGCGTCTTCCATGAGGAAAGGCTCAGAGATTTGGGATTATTCTGGAGAAGAGAAGGCTTCGGGGAGACCTTAGAGCAGCCTTCCAGTACTTAAAGAGGGCTTGTAAAAAAACAAAAGGAAACAGAGTTTTCAGTAAGGCCTGTTGTCACAAGACAAGGAGTGATGGTTTTAAGTTGAAAGAGTGAAAGAGGATAGATTCAGACTAGATACTTTTTTAAAGATGAGAATGGTGGAGCCCTGACACAGGTGGTAGATGTCTTGTCCCTGGAAACATTCAAGGTCAGGCTGGACAGGGCTCTGAGCAACCTGATGTAGTTGAAGAATTCCCCCTGCACATTGCAGGGATGTTGGGCTAGATAGTCTAAATGGACTAGACTTAAACGCCCCTTCCAACAAAAACTACTCTATGATTCTCCTTTAATGGGTATGGAGGATCTTGCCTACAAAGTCTTGTTCTTTTGGTTAGAAGGTAGATTACTGAAGTTTCGTGTGCAACATAGAAAAACTTTCCAAGATAGAAAAGGTTAATAGATGGTAGATCTTTTGGATAGTTAATGATATTGGCTATTTTCCTCCCTACTGGAGGGGAAAAACGATTTGGACTGGCTTAAACAAAACACTTTGCAGGCAAGTCGATTTAAAATGCCATAATAAGGAAAAATGTTTTTATTGACCTTGATTAGAATGAAATTACGTATTTTGAACAGGTAACTAGGAAATGCTTCATGTCATTTGATTCCTGTGGGATGTAATGAAGGAACAGATGATTCTGGAGTTGTTTCAGTGTTACATCAGACAATATGTTCCTCTGAAGATATTTTCCTTTAGGCTGAGCAAACTCAAGTTCTAGCATTTTGCAGATTCACAAATAACTATGCTGATGTTTATTTCTTTTTCTCCCTTTTCCAGAGTCCCTTTCCTAATTTTTCTTTCCTCTTCTTACATAGGCAATATGAAACAGTTGTTCCACTTGAAGATTCTGTTGTGACTGAAGTCACAGCCACTCTGCAGGAATGGGCTGTGCTCTGGAAACAGCTGTATGTGGTAAGAACAGTATTTGTCTCGTTGTGCTTCATTTCTCAAATGTCTTGGGAGATATGTTGCCTGCATTTCAATCCCTTGGGAAAAGAAACATAATCAGTATAAGAATTGTTAAATTAGTTTTATCTAGTAGGGGATTCACTAACTGCAGAATCACTGACTGTGTGATTGGGCTATGTTGGGAATTTCAACAGTACGGAATTTCTACCTTCAGAGCTGAAAGCTTCACTCTAATTTGAAGGCCCCTAATTTTAAAGTGTTCTTAAGTATATAAACTATATTATATGTGTTTAGTAACACAAAATGGAAGACTTCTATCAGTTCCATCAAAGACTTCAAAATGTTACTCAGTACAATCTGCGAGTATTGGTGTTACAATCTAGAGTTTGAAAGGGGAAGAACTCAGAGGACTTTTTGCACAATTCTTCCTTCTCTATTAAAAATAAACACTCAAGATAAGTGTATTGAGTTTTATAATCACCTGGTTTATATAATTTTTCAGTTGCTGCCACAAAGTATCACCTACTTCTGCTTTCATCTTTGTTCCCTTTTTTAATATCCAGACCTCATGGAACAGCAAATGAAAGTCTTGTCCATTTGAAAGTATTTTTCCCTGTTTTTCTTCTCTTTTTTTTTTCCCTTTTTAACTTAGTGAAAACAAGTCATAACTGTAGGATTAAGATCAAGAACATTAATTCTTGAACATTAAGAACATTATAATGAATAAGAACATTAATGAAAGAATTAAGATGTTGGTGGTACAAGCATGAATTTCCTTTCTTTCCTTACTTGAGCTGCAGCAGGTTTGTTTCCTTGTTTAAACCTGAGGAGACGGCAGTTTGATATGTAGGGAATGAAACTGGGAAGATCTCTTTAAATAAGTCTAGTGTATCTCCAGCATAACCAACCATGTTCTATACTCCCTTCAAAAAGCAGTCAAGTCTATTGTGAAACTAGTTTTACTTTTGTTGCTCCCACTTCTTCTGTGGAGATAACATATCTATGAAGGAAATTTCTTGACAAGTAGAATCTGATGTAATTGATGGTGGGGAGGCAGAGCAGGCCATAGCACATGATATATACACTCTTTTATACCACTCTTACATCCCAATACTCCTCTTTTCTTCATTTCAAATACTTACCTCTGGTGTATGTGAGTAAAATGGTGTTTTCTGCTTTCTTTCTGTAAGATTTTCTCTCCCTTGTGTCAGATGGAGGCAACAGTAGCACTGACAATGGTATTGAATTGTAAAAAGAGGAATCATTTTACCTACCAATGAGTTATACTTTCTTTCTACTAATATGATTTTTTATTGTTAAAACTAGAGAGGGAAGGACAAAGCACTAGCTATAATCTTTTATGTAGTGATTTTCTTCTGGGTCTGCTTTCTACGCTAGCTCCTTACACTTGTTATAACATTGCAGGTAAGATTATCGTATTCTTAAATAAGAGGGGAAAGAATTTACTGTTTTCATAGAACTTTGGAAAGAGTCATCTGTTCCATGACAAGAAGAAATCAACAGAGCATCAGAAGAAAAAAATATTTTGTCTTGCAATGTCTTTTGGTTTGGGGTGGTTTTTCCCCTCCCTGAAATCAGAAAAAATAAATCTTGTCTAGAAATAGTAACAGGATTGTTTAGGTTGGAGAGAATCTCTTAAAATCATCTGATTCAGCTGTCTTCTCGAGTAGACCAGGTTGTCCAGGACACTGTCCAGTCAGATTGTTACTTTCTTGTGAATAGAGACTCCACAATTTCCCTAGCATAGCTGTCAGTGTTTGACCAACCTTCTGTATGACCTTCTGTTCAAGACTACTGATACAGTACCATAGCCTTTCTGACATAGAAGAACATTTTATGCTGTACTGGGTAACAGAAGTTTGTCCTATTTACCAAATGGTAAATTTGAAGCCTGAGTAAGTGTACAGAGGTGCACAAATGTACGTGGCAGAGCTGGGATGAGGATTTTATAATTGGTATTCAGGCTAGAAGCTATGTAAGGTCATATCTTGAAATATATTAGGAGACTAAATGGAAATACATGCTTCTTGGTGGATCAGCACCAGTGACAATTTTTATTACTCCCAAACTGTAATAAGAGTCATCTGAGAAATCTAATTAATGTTATTTGTCATGCTGTGCTGCCTAGTCAGCTTTGCAGAAAAGTTTCTTACTGGAGTGAAGGTTCAGCTGCTAGCTGTTACTGCAGATGCTTTTAGTAGGGCAGTACTTATGAATGGTAACAGTAGGCACTACATTCTTTTGTAATATTACACTTTAAGACACCAGCCAAACAAAATGTCCAGTATCTTAATGTCTTTGAATAGGCTGAAATGTTCATCTCCTGATTTTTGGAAAACTGCTTACGTGGATTATGGTTTAAAAGACCAAGTTTGTTTTAATTAAAAATTTGAAGGAATTTCTTTAGTGATATTATTGAGACACAAACCTTAGAGTGTGTCTGCCTTTCATCTAAACAATAGGAGCTGTAGTGTAACACCCAGAAAGCCTGTAGCGATTAGAACACTGGCTGAAGAGGGATGAGATGTTGTTCCAAGATACAATAGGGGAAAAAAATCAGAGGGAAAAGGAGAACAATGAGAAGTGGAAGGGCAAAGTGATGCATAACTTTGAGAGAGACAGTTGTGGAAAACTAGTGTGTGTAAACTATTGGCAGTCTTCCTCAGCTCCTTCTGACCACAGAGGATCTACGCAGAAGCTGTGTTGGGCAGCCTTGAGTAGATTTGGGTTTATAAGAGTTGTGCGATAATTTTACTTTGTGTTTTGTGAAATATATATTGGAAAGATTAGCCTGAGTTCAATAAAGTACACAGGGCTGTGATACTTCTGCTGTCAAAATGAAAGCAAAGTGGTAGTCCTAGATCTAGAAGGTGAGACTGTGGAGAAAAAGGCATTAGTGTGCAATGTGTTCATAAAGGAAGGACTGTGCCTAAACTGAATTTAAACTGGAAAGATTTATGGTGTGTTATTGGCTTTGCTGTAATATGTTATGCTCAGAGTGGTTGGATTATGATATTATAACCCTTTAAATGCTAACAAAACTGTAAGATTTCTGAAAGTGCAGGAGATATCTCTCAAATTGGAAAGATAAAGTAATGCTGGTATAGAAGCTATTAGAATTTTTTCTTTATATTGAATGATTTTTGTAGCAATAATGATAACCTAGTTAAGAATTCTGTGCCTACCTGAAAGTTAACTTTTTTGTTACTGAGTAATCAGTAATGGAACTTAAACATTTTTCATAGAATCATAGAATGGCAGTTGTAAAGGAATGAAAGGCCTATTGTGATAGAACGAGCAGTGATGTTTTTAAACTGAAAGAGGGTAGATTCAGACTAGAGACAGGAAGAATTTTTTTTACAATGAAGGTGGTGAAACACTGGCACAGGTTGCCCAGAAAGATGGTAGAAGCTTCATCCCTGGAAACATTCAAGGTCAGGCTGGATGGGGATCTGAGCAGCCTGACCTAGTGGAAGATGACCCTGCTCACTACAGGGGAGTTGGATTGGATCAGCTTTAAAGTTTCCTTCCAACCTAATCATAGAATCACTCTATGATTCTATGAAAAGAGCATGTTCTTCCCCTCTTTGAATATGTAGACTCTGTGCAGATGGATACAGTGTCATGACATTGGAAAACAAAAAAGCAGTTCTTTGCTTTTTGATCTGCCTGTATCCAGGCCTCTAAGGTAAGCACAGAAACAGTAAGATTTAGTAACTACTTCCTGTAAAAAAAGATCATTGTGCTATTTAACCTACTTGGTTTGGATTTTCCTACTTTCACTGCCATTGCACAAAGTCTTTGGGAGGTGATTAACGGGAGCTGAATGTTTAAAATCTGGACTGTGTAAGCTCTGTGTGCTGAGCTGTTCATAATATGGGTAGAGTTTCTCATAAAGGCTAGTTGACCAGATGTGTGTGTGTATGTAGAGTGTATGTATACACATACACACATATGTAGTACGTAGTCACTAAGTCTATGGACCCTATGTCTTGTGTTATGGTTTTGCCTGGCTTGAATGCTCTGTATTGTTCTTCAGATGAATTTGGTTAAGGTACCTATTTTGTTTTGTGAGAAGCCTAAGAAATTTAAAGGAAGGATCTACTTAACTTTTCTCAGTGTTACAAAGGATTTTAAACAAAAGATGCCAGTGATTCCCATCCCTAATACTGTACTTAATATGGAGTGGAAGAGGAGAGAAAAGGGACAATGAAGAGAGAGCAGAAAAGCAAGAACAAACCTTGAGGAGACTTCTGTAGGCAATGAAGTGGATAAAGGTGCAAAATTATGTTTGTTATTGTGAAATCTATGTATGTGGCTTCCATGGAGTTGCCCAGACCAGTGTAATGACTTCCATTGAGACAGTAAAATAGCACTGATAAGTTAGATAACTTTCTCTCCTACCCGTTATGTGTTGATAAGATTTGTTATTTTTATACTACTTCTAAATAAAGGATCTGCAAGTTCTCTGTGAGCTTTTGTTAATTAGGTCAAAAAAGACTCCTGTGAGTAAAGTCAGCTAAAGGGATCACTGAAACTCACAGTTGGAGCATAGCAGCTATTTTAACAGTAAAAAAATATTCCTCAGAGTTTAAGTTGTGATGTGAGGACTATTTCTGTTCAAACAGCAGATGACTGTAGAGAGACCAAACGTAATCGCCCAATTTAGTACTTGGTCAGATCAATAAATGTAATTTGTTACTTTTAGTCAGAAGGGGGAGTGGGGGGAAAGTGACTTCTTGTGTAGTTTTAGAAGTAAGACCTAATGGCATTGGGAATAGATGGAGTTTTTGCCAGTTGTGAAACAGATTTCCTATTGGCTCCCTTGAAATTTTCTGAGGATCCTATGAAGACAAAGAGAGTGGATAAAAGCACTTGAAGCTGTCTGAAGCTATCTAATTTAGATGGTTTAAGGTGTCCCTAAAATTGAACCATTTGTTCAAAACTCATCTTAAAAAAAAATGCCATTCATAGAACCACTTATGTAGTTTATTCTTGAAGTTCAGTATTTTATGAGACGTTTTTATTTAGTGAGATGCTTTTTGCGTCATACCTGATAAAACATGCAACTGCCGGGGCATTTTCTAAAATATATACACAGAAAAAGGAGTCGTTTCATCCAAAACATATGCTGCATCTGAAGTCTACTTTAGAAATTCTCCCATGAAGGAATTGAATTCCTTCAAGTCAGGGCTGAGCATGTTTCATACATACTTCAAGTTCTGTGCAAGCAAGTTCCGAGAAAGAGGAGGTATTTGTACTGAGACGTAGGTTCAGAAGTGGTATTGTAGATGTATGTGGTCCACTTTCCTTCTTCTGAGTCATTTTCAAGGTTACCTGCAAATAGGAAATTCCTTTAGGATGATTGTTCAGGCATTGTCAAAGAGACATCTAAAAAGAATCTTATCATAGAATCATCTTAGGAGCTTGTCTGGCCCCAGTTATCGCTTTATTATTTGTAGTCCTATGTTCTAATGGTAACCTGTATGGGTACTTTTATATCTTTCTGTGTTTGAATTGAAGAATGGAATCTTTCCTTCCAGGAACTCAAATATGAGTCTGAAACAGTTGATAGTCTTGTTAAGTACAGCACAGAATGTAAGGGAAGCTCAGAGTAACTTTCAGTGGCACCTAGTTCTTCAGTTTCTCAAAGGGAATGGTGTGCTGGGAAAATACCTGATTGCTTAGCAACCTAATCATAGGCTTTTAGCGGATTTGTCATTTGATTGCTAGAAAATACTTGGACATTTTTCTTGATTGGATTGTGAAGGGTAGGTGCAGAATGATTTGGTAAATGCAGAGTGATGAATACTTCAGTGTCGTGTGTGTGTGTTTAAGGTGGATGTTTTTATAATTTGGTATGTTCAGTCATAGAAGGGGGAAGCTGGAGATAAATCATGGAGTCATAGAATAGCCCAGGTTAGAGGGGACCTCAAAAGATTGTCTCATCCAGCCTTTTGTGGGAAAGGGAGCTTAGAAGAGATTAGCATCCTGTCTAATTGCATCTTGAAATTTACAGCGAGGAGGACTCTTACATGTTCTTCAGAAAGTTCTTCCAGAGAAGGATTGTTCTGAGTTTAAAAAAATTCTTTCTTATATTGACATAATACCTCTCCTGGTGCAACTTGCATCCATTGCCCTTTGCCTTCTCAATGTGGCTTCTTGTGAAAAGAGATCCTCCATGCTCTTTGTAGCTGCCCTTTAAGTGCTGGAACACTGTGATGAGGTCTACCTCAGCATTCTTCTCCACAGAGAAAAGACCAAAGTCTTGTCCAGGTTCTCCAGCCCTTTCATCATCTTTGTGGCCTCCTTTGGACCCTCTCCAGTCTGTCTGCATCATTCTTGAATTGTGGCACCATAATAAAGACCACAATATAGAAGTGTCACAGTGTGATTTATGTGTACTTAGGCAGTTAGAAGGTTTTGTACCTAAACATTGTAGGTTTTTGCACTGCTTAGGGATGTTGTCTTTGGCAAGTTGAGCAAAATTCCTTCTCATGCTTTGTTAAATTGAGACTTGCATTTAAATGAATTTATTAGGTGTGGTTTCTTGGACATCTTTAGTGGATGTCATGACCTTATACATGTTTTTCTTTGGTGGAACAGTCCTCACGTAGAATCTACACTTAATATTTATTAGGTCACTGCCATAAAATGTCAGTATGTCTCCCCCTTAGCACAAAATTGTTGAAGTTCAGTTCAAGTGATTCATATTAAGATTATAAAGGATTCCCATAATTATATTTTTCCCCTTTCCCTATTTTAAAGAGATCTAATTCATCGAGTTTCTCATAGTGATTTGTGCAAGTCTGTGTGCTTTAAGGAATTAGAGGTAGGCATAAGTTTTTTTAGGAGAGTACAATGAGATTACTCTGTAAGCAAGTCTTATTAAAATTTGAAAAATTATGATAATTTCCTTGAAAGTTACTGTCCTTTGAAGGCAGCAGAACTTATGTCTAGTTTATTGGATTTAAAGGACAGAATAACAAGGAGCAATAGATGTAATACGTCTCACCTTTCATTTGCTTCTGCATATAGATTTATGATGTAATTTAATATTAGGATCAACTGGACAGTTCTTACCTATTTTCAAACAACACAGAAAAGGTTAACTATAAAACAAAACCTACAAAGCATTAATCAGACTGTATGGGAGGAATATGTGTTTTGGATTACCATGGAGATGGAGAGATTTTAATAGATTTTTAAAATTAAGACAGAATTAAATGTAAATCACCTTCTGGTGTCCTTGGCAAGTCCTACTGTGACAAACTACATGCAGGGTGTTTTAATAATTTCTTGCTTTGTAGGAGAGTGTTACTTAGTCATTGATATGGGAGGGTATAATATGCTCCTTTATTTTGGTAAACAGAAGAGATTAGCTGCTTTCCTGATGCTGAGAGTCGTAGCAAATTGAGGGGGTGGTGGATTTGGAGTTGTTGGTTTTGGGTTTAATTTTTTTCTAGAATAATTTATGTTTGTGAACTCTTTCCTTTTAGAAAACGATGAAAACAGTGTTAAAAGTGTACATGTAAAGTACATGTGCAATATTAAAACATGGGAATTTTATCTTATTCCAAATTTTAATCCAAACAGGAGTTTGAGAACTTCTTCCTGGAACTCAGGGGACTCACCTAGGTTGTTCCAAATCTGATGATATGACAGAATTGCATTTGAAATAGAGGCAAGAAGAGGAGACTGAGAGGAGACATGATCACTCTCTACCACTACCTGAAGGGGAGTTATAGTGGGGCAGAGGGGAGGACAGTGTTGATCTCTTCTCTCAGTGATGAGTGATAGAGCATGAGGAAATGGGTTTAAGTTGCACCAGGGGAGGTTTAGATTGGACATTTGGAAAACTTTGTCACCAAGAGGGTTGTTAAGCATTGGAAGGGGCTGCCCAGGGAGGTGATGGAGTCACCATCACTAGAGATATTCAAAAGACACATAGATGAGGTGCTGAGGGATATGGTTTAGTTTAGCGATGGACCTGGCAGTGTGAGGTTAAAGGTCTTTTCCAACCATAACGATTCTCTGATTTTATGATTCAAATGGTAGTGGGGTTTGATCTTAGTCTTCCAAAGATATATTTTGAGGAAACATGGTTGTTTGCTTTGGTTTTGTTTTTAACTAACAGAAAATTAGAGAAAAGTGGAAAAAAGAGGTAGGGGAAGCTGACAATCTGGCTTCTTGGAGAGAGCGAGCAAGCTTGTGTGCATGTACAGAGCTTAGAAAGGACTGATCATCCCTAGAGTGTGTTTATTGGAACTAAAAAGACAGTTTGGATTTTGGTTTATAGAATACAGATTAATTTTTTTTAAATTAAAAAAGCAAAGAGCAACTGTTCATTTGGCAGCCTGGGTGACACTGTTGTCCATGTGGTATCAAGAAGTGTCCATTGGTCTTATCCTGATTTATGTTACTTCCTGTCCTATCTATCCTTAAGGTGTAGAGAGGAACATATTGTAATTATTAATAACAATTGCCATTTTAATATCTGCCTCTATATATATAACACAATTTTATATATTTGCTACGGGACTGGGTAATAAAGTTTCATAGGTGGGAGGGGTAAAAAATGAGGGTTATGAGAATTAGAATATGCACAGGAACACTGAAAACCTGTGACTGGAGCAGTACAGCACACTAGCTGCAGCCATGGATAGCCAGCATTTGGCCTGCCAAATGTGATTACTCTCTGCATTGTTGCATTTGGCTGGAGAGGAGATAGTGGTTAATGACTTTTTTCTTCTAAACAAACAGGAATAAAAATGCATCTTAATTTAAAAACTCAGTGGTAAGTCTGGGAAATGGATACTTAATTTTACATGAGGTGTCAAGGTGAAATTAAAACATTTAAGACTTTTGTTGTTTCTTTCTTATTTCAACTTCCAGCCATGTGATTGTGGAGATACTGTAGAGATAAGTGGTAAATAAATAAAATCTGGTTTAAAAGTATGAGTTCAGTTGTGAAAGCCATTGTTCAAGAATGAGGGAAGTGCCAGTGTTCTCAGTTTAGTCTATTTTTTCAGTAAGAGTTGTGACAAGACCTTTAATTTTGTGGTCACTTACCATATGGTATATGGTAATGAGGCTATAAACTCCCTTCATTCTTGTGCTTCAGCTATTCTCCAGTGAATAGTGAGTGAAACTTGCAGAAAAATCACAAGCTAGTCACACAAATTATCGAACTCCTTTGTTCTTAAGTCTTTCTGTAAGACCAACATATTATCTCTAGTTTTGTGTGTATTTTCACAAAAGTGTTGTAGCTTTGAAGCACATGGATTCTGTATGTTATATAGAAATCACTAGGAATGAGGCATATCTGCCTTCATGGTGACTTGTGAATGGTTTTTAGTAAGCTGAGCCTCAAGAGCTATACATTGAAACACAAATAACAAAAATGGCTGTTCATTAAGTGGTCAAAATAAAGAGAAGTTCTCCATGTGGTCATGCAAATAACTACTGTAAAGTGTATGTACTGGAGGGAGGGCTAATTTCAATTATTGTTTGTCCTCATTTACTTGAGTGCTTGACTTTCTCATTGCATTATTTTCTTATCACGTGTTTTTTGTGAATGTTTGCATGGAAGGGGGGAAATTATACATTTTCTCTTTGGAGACCACTTAATTCTTTAAATGTTTGCATTTCATTTGAAGCTAATAATAATTCATGGCCTTTGGAGAAATTCTCCTTTTGGAAATTCTTCTGTCTGTTTCCTAAAGTTCTGTTGTTTAATGAAAGTTATCATACCATGTTTTACACATAAAAGTTACTTAAAATGGAAGGAATACAAAGAAATAAAAATGCAGAAATTGGGAGAAGTTTCAGTAAGAGGATTGACTTAGCTTCTCACACCTTTTGTGTTTGTCTTCCTCTAAATTTCATGGTGGTTTTGTTTAATTTTTAATTGTTTATACATACAGCTTTGGGTTTAGTCATAAATATAGATTAAATATGAAAAATATACTGATTGCCAGGTTTGATTTCAGAGTCTTTAGCTGCCATCCCTGCTGTCATTGCACCGTATAGTAAGAGCTTCTTCATGTAGTGAAGCTATTTTATGATTGTACATTTACCTCTAAAAATAGCACACTGCCTTTGAGGAAAAAACAAGTAAATCTGTCCAGTGATATGAGAAGCTAACTCCGAAAGATAAATGAATTTAGGGTGCTCCAGCAGCTTATAAAACAAATATCCATTTCTTTTTAGGGCCAGTACTCACTGCCACAAATAGCTCAAGATTCAATGTGTTTAGATGAGATCCAATTCATATTACAGAAAAAAACCTGTTGCTGAAATAATGGAAAACATGAATCACATGTAGGATTATATAATTTTCTGATACTAGCCACTGATACCTCTGCACTTCTGTGCATCATTGGCTTGCTGTTGATATGGTTTGTTTTCTGTCAACACCAATGGATGCTGCTGCTGCTAGTTCTGAAGTGCACAGCAAATGCTAAAGGTAACAAGCACTCCTCAGCCCAGTGCTGCATCTTGCATGTGTATGGCCCAGAGCAGCTTCTGTGGCTGTTGTGCAAGCACGTGCAGAGACACAGGAAATTTAGGAACCCCTGTTCTAGGGGTGAGGGAAGAGGTAATAGCTCTGGATCCAAAGATATTGAATTGCTTTTTAAAAATGGTATTTAAAGTCCACTCTTTTACTCGCTTGTCCTGAGCAGGTAGGGTTGTGTCAGAAGGCTCTCTGTGACTAATACATCTGCATTAATTCTTCCTTTCCACTGTGGTTTGCTGAGCTGTGTGTGAATTTTGGAATGTCCCTGAAAGGATTTTTCATACATTTGGAATTTCCTGAGTCCCAAGTTGTTTATCTGAAGTTTTGGTTTGAGGGTTTTTTTCAGTAAAATGATAGTCTGAATTAAAAGACCTTTACACATCAGGGGAAATGGTGGGTTTCTTTATGCTCTTTCCGTTTGAGCATTAGCTATTTGACCTAAATTAAGTTACAGTTGATGGAGCAGATTTCAGTTTACTCTTTCGGGTACGTCTTCAGAGGTGGTGGGGAATTTGTGAATGCTTGCTCTCTAGTCTGTGCAAGAGCAGACATTCAGAAATGAAGCAGAGATTACATCCATTCAGAAGTAAAGGGAGACTGCTATTAAATACCTGGGCTTTTCATGCTGATGTAAGCTTGCACTGCTGATGACAGAGGGTTTGTGTTGTATTCTTCCTGCCACCTTCCACCCTGTGACCCTTCCCACCCTGTCCTTGCTGGCAGCAGGCAGTGCTTCCTGGACTGAGGAGCTGCAACTTCCACTGCTGTCACTCTGTAGTTCATCAGGGGCAGTTTGAGCTTCTCTAGTGTTTAATTCAGTAGCTGTTTGCTAGAACTGTTACTGTGGTTCTTTGTTACATTAATGTTTATGCAGATTTATAATTATTGTATTACTGTAAATATTATTTAAGAAGAAAACTTTTTAATGAATTAACTTAAACTCACTTTACTGTGTACAGGTGCAGATAAGTTCAGTGTTCTATCATACAACAGTTAAAATACTAGTAATGATCCAGTAAAGCCCAGTAAAGGGTTGAAGGCAGTCATTTTATTTTAGGAATCCATCTCTATCCTCCTATAATTTTTCCTAACAGCCTTGGAACTTGAGGTAATAGTTAATAAACTGTTTTGTTCTATATATGACCTGGCAATTCTAACTATCTTGTAGAGCACATCCTGAAGAAGTGCTGAGTTGCCATTTTTAAGGAGGAAGGTAGTAGCATTTTTGGTCTCAGATTTTTTGTTTTGACCTGAATACCTCAAGTTTGATTTGAAATGCACAAGACCAGTTACCTTCCACAGTGAAATCAACTTCTGCAGTTTCTCTGCAGATGAGATTTTTGCCTGGTGAGTGGTGATTGTACATGGTTTTATTGATACTATCAAATATATTTGTTATTTTCTAATTAGAAGGAACCTACTTGGAAACCTACTCAGGTAGGATTTAATTAATTTGTAAAATGTGGCATTGAAGAATGGCTCATAATGCTAAAAGAAAATTAACAGTTTCTGGGAAAACCAAGGAAGAACAGCAGCAGAGGTTTCTTTTTACCCTTTCTTTCTGTGTGTTTGCTAACAAAAAGGAAGATATAAAGAAGAAAGATGTATGGCAGCTTGTCGTGAATGTGTTTATAGGGTTAATGGAGTTAATGAACTTACTGTAAATAAAAACATTAATTATTAAGTATTTGGTAGAATGCAAGAGAGAGAAAAAGGGAATAAGATCTTAACCACTGTGTTGGTTGATTTTTCTAATAGCCAAAGTAGTAGTATTTTAATGTCATTTAAATGTGTGTGGAGGCAGAAACTCTTGATCTTGGAAGTTATTGATCCACGTGCTGGATCCTTAGAGCATATTTTTAACCCTATACTACCACTTTGAATAGGGAGGTGGATATTGCTTCAACATTGTTTGCCTTTGTTATAAGGCATCAAGCCTTCTCATCTTTCTCCTGCCCAGACAGAAAGACCTGCACAGTGTGGCAGATGAGCTGTGGGTTGTTACAGCACTGAAGACCAGCCTTAAGTTTCTCAGAACTCATGTCAATTATTCAATGGACTTCAGATGCTGAAACAAACAAACCTTCCACCCTAAACACTGGAAAACTTTGTTTGTTTTTTATACAGCTACCCCATTCATTCCATCAAACTCTCCTATCATTTGTCTCCTTTTGTCCCATTCTTTTTCAGGATTGCCCTCTCATTAACTCTTTTTCTCCCTTTCCCTGGTTCCTGGTCAGTTATTTCACAGTCAGTCACAGTGATGCATATACTAGTCTTTATGTTGATGAAACCTTCGTACATTTTCTTTGATTTCCTGAATTTTATAGGGTACTTCCAGTTTTCCTAAATTTCTTTGTTTGTTTGCTTGTTTAATTGCTACTCTAACTGTTGTGAAATGGAGCAAGTAGAATAAATGGTGACTTCCTTTTCCATGCAATTAAAAAGTTTTAATTTAGCTGACAAAAAGGTGATCTACAGAAATATCGTAGTTGTTACTTGAAGAGGCACTAAAGGTAATGAAATGGGAATCCACCTGCCTTTCAAAAGAGGAAAATATTGCTGTCAATCCAATGCTAAAAAGATACAAACCAAAGATAAGCTTTCTGTCAATTTTTGGCTGGCTCTTGTGTCACAGACTGTAAACAGAATGGCAGTTTGTTTTAGGGGAACTAGCAGCATCACTGACGAGTTTAGAATCGGGAGGATGATTTTGACGAGCCAGTTAGGCTTCTTGTTAGATTTTGGTGACATAGTCTGAAGTAGCTGCTGAATTTGCTGTCTCTGATCTGACAATAATTGTAGGCATGTCAGCTTTCACTGTAATACTGTTGGCTGTCATGGTGTAAATCTACATTGGAAACACATCTAAATGCAAGTATTCTATTTAACAGTTACTCTGTTACCAATGTACTATTCTAGAAGTAACACAGTTGTGATTTGATGTTTCTGTTGAAACCAAGTTGCTGTTCTAGATAAAGCACAGCATGGTGGTAGTAAAAAATGGGAAGAGAAAGAGGGAAGAGAGACATCAAGCATATTTCCTTGTTTAAATAAAAGATCTCCTGTGTGAAACAGTCCAAAATAAGTTTTTTCTAGTTGTCAGTGTTATTAATCCTAGAAAAGCCATTCCTTGTTTTAAGATATATATATTTTTTATACCTTAGTTCCTCCTTCTACTACCATATTTCAGGGATTTCTGTAGCTATCTAGGAAATATATAATATATACAATATCTTATTACTATTATATATTATTATATATCTTATATGTAATATATTATTCTATAGAATGTATAATATATAACCTAGGGTTTTCTTACACAGAGACAGCAAGCTGAAACATTTATACATTAAAACAATCTTTCAGATGGATTTTCCCTATCTTGTTAGAGGAAATCAGAAAGCTGTGCCTTATAAATCATATTTCTTTAGGGTTCCTCAAGTTGACCTGGGCAGAGCTTCCTGATGGGTGTCCCTTTGAATACTCTGGACAGTCCCCTTTCCTTCTTTCTTCTACCCCTCTATCCTATGATGTTGAATCTCTTTACCAGTTCTTACTCAGTGCAACCAAGAAATTAATTTTCTTGGAAGTAAGTGGCTGTAGAGGGAAGAAATATCATTTTATTGCTCCTGCCATAGGTTAGACTGCACTACGATTTCATCCATATTGTGAAGCAGAAGGTGATTCAGCCAGGCTCAGTAACATTCACTGGTTATTACACTTATGCTAACCATCTTTAACTCCATGGCTGTTTTTCTTGCAGATTAGGTTTTGTGATGGGGCTCCCTGCACAAGTGCCAGTCATAGTGTGTGGAAAGAACAAGTTCAGACAATGATGGAGGTTGAGACTACAGTGGGTTTTTTTAGCAACATATATTTCTGGTGGATTAGGCTGTCTGTGCTGCCACAGGGTTACAGTTTAATAAATGAATGGTTGTGAGTAAAAATAGTCTTGATACTACTGATAATGGTGTAATAGCAGGGATTATTATATTGGTTATTGCAAACTCTTTTATTGTGGAGCTTGATTATTGCTGTGCCTATCTCCATCATAGTGTCAGACAGAATCAGGCAAAGGATATTCTTCTGGTTCACTGGGAGTTTTACTGCTGTGTCTCAAGTTTTACAAGAACAGAATCATAGAGTTTGGTAGATTGGAAGGAACTTCTGGAGGTGTCCAGTACAACCTTCTCCTCTTCAAAGCAGAACCTATTACAGCAGGTTGTTGAGGATCTTGCTCAGGAGAGCTTTGATTATTTGTAAAGATCCCACAACTTCTCTGGGTAAAGATCTGTTTTTAAATTTTGACCACCAACAAGGGAGAATTTTTTTTCCTTTTATCTAGTTGGAATTTCTAGTGTCTGTTGCCTTCATTCATATTCTGATGCACCGCTGAGAAGAATCTGGATCCGTGTTTTCTAGGTATTCCCATTGGGCAGTTGTACAAGGTAAATAACTACTACAGATGTGTCATGACTACTGAATAGAGGGGAAGAATTGTTTCCCCTGACCTGCAGGCTACCCTCTTGCTAATACAGCCCAGTATTAGCCCACAGGCTAGTCTGTGCTGCAGGGACAGCATTGCTGGCTCCTGTTGAGCTTCTTCACCAGAATCACCAGATTGTCTGTCATGAAGCTGCTACCTGCCCTTGTTGCATCCCAGATGAGATGTCTATCCCAGATGAGGACTTTGTATTTTCCTTGAAAGAACCTTGTGAAGTTCTTGTTGGTCTGTTTTTCCAGCCTGTGAAGGAAACTGATCTCAACAGCAACCTCCAGTGTGATGACTGCTCCCCTAGGCTTGGCATCATCTGCAAAGTGCCTGAGACTGTGCCTTGTTCCAGTATCCAAACTGCTAATAAAGGTGTTGGATGCAACTAGGAACTAGCCACAAATTGGTCTATTTGCTGCTGATGACCACCCTTTGAGCCTGGCAGTCCAGCCAACTTTCCACCCAGATTACAATCCATTTGTCCAGTCCACATCTCCCCAACATGGCTTTATGGCATGTGTTGTTTAGATGTGCCTTGTCTGTCTCCCACCAATTATCTTTTCTGTTCTCAAATCTTAAAATGTCATAGCTGAGTTTCCCTTCTTTCTACTGATAACCTTCTCTTCAGAAATTATCAACCATGTCAGAGATAGAAACTGTGCATAGCCTTAAATCTGATTACAAGTTGCATTGATAAAGCTAACAATAAAGTATAGGACCTCTACAGGCATTAACTAACCCTCCCTTGACACTGTGACTAAAGAAATTAACATTGCAGAATTAAATATAGCGTTTCCTAAATGGTTTAAAAACAGATGAATTGATAACAAAGCAGTTTAAAGTGGAGAATTGTTATTCAGTGCTGCTGCTTCTTGTAATAGGACCTGCAGGGAACTGTTCTTGTCTCTTTGTTATTCATTAGTCTCATAATAGGAATCAGAAAAACTTGGTGCTGTCTCATAAAATTTGCTGACAATGCAGAAGTAGAAAGTTAAATAATGATTAATTCAGAAATGGTGTGGTTTCTGACAGCTACTTGGCTCATTTAAACAGCATCTATTCTAATACATCCAAATATAGAAAGGACCTACAGATGGTTTGTGTCCTGAGGTGCAATGACACTTAACATGATGGAGCATTATTATGGGTAACCAATCGAACATCAACCTCTTCCTCAATTTGGATAGCTAAGAGGATGAGAAACCTTGCCTATAGGCAGGGAGACGTCTTGGGGGGCCAGAGGAGGAGAGTAATGGAAAAATCTCTCTGTACAGACACAATGAAGTGATTGGTTGGGCAATTGCTACTGTTTCTGATTCTTCAGAACAGATGTGGAAAAGCTAGAAACATTCAGAGATGATCTACCTATTTGATCCTTGCAAGGCGTGACAGGAGGGGAAACCTAGAATGGGAGGAGAATACCTCAAATAGATCTTAAGGTTACTTATCTTGAGGTCAGAAAAGACAACCAGAGCATGTCTCCTGGAGAACACGTGCTGTATCTATCCATTGAACTCCATTTCTAACTATAGCATTTTTTTCTGATGCCTAATCTCAATCTTCTTACTGCTTGTTGTTTCTATTCTACTTGGCATGGACAGGGAGAAAAGATGATTCCATTCCTCTTTCCTGCAAGTTTTTTATTTAAATTGCTTTCCTAATTCTTGTAATTTCTAGACCAAACAGTCAAACCCAATCTTTAGAATATATCATGTCTTCTGGATATTCTCGTTATTGCTGTAAAGATTTGCCTGTTTATCCACACCTTCTCAATATATAATATACAAGTATGTGTCTAATAGAGTAAATATATGACAGGGAGAATAATATTCGAGCAGAAGCCTGACAAATACAGAGTGAAGAAATTATTTTGTACAGTTATTCACACAAAGTGCCCAAGTCCAGTGAGGAGTCAGTCTGTTTAAATGGGTACATGTGGAAGGGTTTCAGGTACAGGATTGCTTATTGAGATAATCAGTCTAAAATCTGTCAGTCCTGTCAAAAAGGATCTAACAAAGTCCAGCATTTAAAAACTAAAGCCACTTTTTAAAAATGAGGGTAATTACCAATAAATTAATCATGGAAAGTAGTTGCTTCTTTATTACTGATACCTTTAAAACAAGACAGGATTGTATTTTAAATGATCTGTTGACACATTGTCTTAGAGGAAGTAGGTTGCAGCAGTCTGTGAGTAAGTTTCTATGGCATGTGCCCTGCAGGAAGTCAGACTGAATAATCACAATAATCCTTTATCGTTTTGGAATTGATGAATCTTTAAATCTGTTTAGTCAGGACCAGCTGTGTTGAAAAACAGCATTACTAAAATGTATTTTTAAAATGCTGATAAGTGAATACACTGTACTGATGTGCTCTATATTCTTTCAGGCAAGAGAATTGTATGCAGAAGTCCAGTAGTTCTTTGGGAGTCTTTGTCTAGTGATGTCTTTCAGAGATGTTATGCTAATTCTTGTACCTCTTAAAACATATCTTTGTGGTTTTTGATGACTTATCCACTTGGCAAGGACACACTCTCCAGCTATTTATAAATAAACTGTGGAAAAGATTGACGTTCAGTACTTTTTCTGGCTTACTTGTTTCAAATGCTGTAGGGAAGAGCAGATATTTTGGATATTTTTGAGTGGGAGATCACCAGAAATCATTCAGAAGCTGTGTAAAGGTATAAGGGTGAGTCAACAGCTATTTTTTTGCTTTTTGAAGCTGTCCTGATTTGACAGTTATGAACCAGTAGTGTGGTTGAGGGTGCTGCATTGCCAGATGCGCTGTGGTTCAGTCAAGAAAGAATGCTGATGTATTAATACTTGACTGTTGTTTATTAACTAGAGTTTTTAACCATTGTACCTAAGCTGAGTGTTAGCCCATGTAATGATATTTTCCTTCCTTTCTTTTTGGCTTTTGTCTGTGGAGCATGCTGTGAAAACAGCTAACTTCTATCTCGGAAGGTGACCCTATTCAAAATAGATGAAAAACCCCTGAGTATTGCAGACTAACAGGAATACTTTGACATTTATTTTTTATATTAATGAGGTACATTAACTGGAAAAGCATGGTTTTGTTTCAGTGTTACTGGGATCTTTGTTTAAAATCTACTTCTTTAGCAGCTGCCAGCCACAGGCCCATTACAAATATTTGCAGTGGTGTTGTCACATGGAACAAACATTTTTAAATTGAAGAGGTTTGAGTTAATTCTTTGTCCTGGGAGTACCTGTTTTCTCTTGACTTTTTATTTGCAACTCTGCCTCTCATCTTTTAACTATTTGAATTGTCTTATTTACTGAAAACCTGAATATTTTACAGAACAAGTAAAACAAGGTATTGAAAATGGGCTTTATTTATCATTTACCTCCAACTTGCTGCAGACTGCTTTTTTTTATTCACTTTTTGTTTAACTACTAAATTGTAATTTATCTTTTCAGATGTAGTGCATTTTGAGGTGGCTATCAGCTCAGTGCCAGCGTTTACAGCTAGTCTGCTTCACACGTTCTTTCATAGGGTGAAGGAGCTTATCTTTAGCTTGCATTTGAATCGGTTTTTATTTTACCAGTGTTCTTCCTGAGGCCATATGTGGTGCTGCATTTACTGTCAATGCAGAATAAATTACTTGTTTATATAAATCTTGTTTTGATGGATCATGCTCTTCTTAATACTTCTGACTGTTGTGAAACCTAAACCATCCTGTCCCAGAGTATCTGAGTTTACCGTAAGTGCAATTCTATTTACTATTAGCTATCTGGAAGCATCTTCCCTAAAACACAGAGCTACTCTGCACCTGAGCGTAGCCAGAACTGCCTGTGTGTTTCAGAGATGTTGATATCAGCAGAGCTGCCCAATAGAACAATATCTGTTTTGCTAGCTTTGTGTCCTTGACTTGGTAGTCAAGACAGAGGCTCCAGTGAAATGATGCTAGTTGTTGACACCATTGATATTCTCTGGATCTTTCTCTTTAGGCAAGGTTTTGTTCGTGCTATATAAACATTAAAATCTGAACTTGAACATACAAGAAAGGACAGTTGTTCAGTCAGTAGTAACAGTTGTTGTTTTAAGTGTGTGGATCCCATGACCTGCCCTTTATTTCTCCCTCTGTCATGCTCTGAAGTAGGATTATCATAGATGGTTTGCATAAAGAAGAGCTGTGACTCCTGCATCCATTTTCCTTTTTTATAATACTAGAGGGAGGAATATAGTATGTCTGAAGCACAAATGAGCATTACTGTAAAAAATGTTGATACATCAGTATGGGTTTGCATAGACTGAAATAGCTCGAAGAACCATTCCTCTCAGGGAGGAGCAAATAGTCCTGTAGAAGGGAATTCTGATTTTCACTTTCTCAAAATTTCATATTTCATATCTGGTGTTTGAATAAAAACAGTTGCATTATGATGCAGAACAGAAATAGAAAATACGAAGATTTTTAAGTTGGAAGATCATTTTGGGTGATTGTCACATGTTCCAAAACACCTCCCAACCCCTTAACTTAAAAGTGAAGTGTACATAATTTCACTACCTCTATGACTCCATTTCAGAAAAGAAAGTTTTGTTATTTTCTGAACTCTGACAAGTTGTGCTAAGAATCTGTGTGAAGTAGAAGCGAATCAATTCTCTGTTTAAATTGCTAGGTAACTGGGCTATAATTTTCCCCTGTAAAGTATTTTCTTGTGCTGGACAGTGGTCTCTGATTTTGGAAGCTTCTTCAAGTAAGGTTCACTATTACATCTTTCTAATAACTCAGGCAGATACTCTGGTTTTTCATCTTGCTCTTTTTTGCCCTCTTCAAAAAAGACTAGGATTAATGTTTCTTATGTGTGTAAAGCAGCAGTTGTGATTTTATCAGTAACATTGGTTCAGTTGTTGTCACCTGACAGAAACATCAGTCTTATAAACCTTAGCTCATCATCTCTTTTCAATGTATCAAGTGAATCTGGTGGATTCAGTCCATCAAGGCTATGAAAAAATAGGTTGTATTGCCTGTGCTTTACTGGAAAGTAAACTTTAATTCTCTATTAATTTCTATCTAAACAGCATGGTACTTCTAAAGTCAAGATTTTAAGAACAAGCAGGATTTGGGAATTACAGTTATGTAATTCTTCATTTCCTATTACAATTTGAGGAAGCTGTGCTGAATACTGGGGGAATTACAGTAAGTGTTTGTCATGATATTATGAAGCAGCTGTTTGCAGCATAAATATTGTACAATAAAACCAGAATTTTCATGTTGTTTAATGATGCTGAAACAGACTTTTGTGACCAAAATCCTAAAGAAACTGCCCAATGCTGTCACAGATTAAGAAAACAATATGCTTTTTTACTTAGAACTGTTCTTCTGAAGTTGAAATCAGGTCTCTTGGAGGTATGAAATTTACTGGAACCTGTCTATGAAGAGAATAGCTGAAACAGTTTTGCAGTTGAACATTATTGAAATGTCTTTGCTTTTTGTAATTTACATGAGAAGTATGTAGTTGGGAAACTGTTGGATTAAATTCAGCCGTTTTCTTTAGGAATTCACTGAAATGTTGCAGGACAAACGGTGGCATCGTGCCCAGGATCATTAACTACAAAATGCACTAATCAAACTGGTCTGCAAATAATCATCTATATTGTGTATTTCAGTGGAATGATAGTGCTTGTTTTGCTTGTGGGGTTTCTTAATATTTTAGGCGGCCCTAATCAGCTTTAAAACCTGACTTCTGGCAAAGTCATCCCTAACATGATGAACTTGTGTTGCGTGACCTGCATGAACATCCAAAGAGACACGTATTGACCCACTTCTACAAACTCTGTGGCTCCTTTTGAAATATTTTTCTTACTGCTATGTTTGTCAGGTCCAAAGTAGTGATACTACTTCTAGACCACTCCACATGTGTGAATGGGAATATTAATTTTGTGTGCTGAGTGACACAGAAGGAAGCTGGAAAAAGGGTGAAAGTATCAGTCTGTACACTTGAACTCCACTGGGTGTGAAGTTTGCTGTTAAGCATGTAAATAGCATTGAAAGAGCAGATGTTTAACTTAAATGCAATGGAACTGCTTTGAGGAGAAAGTGTTTTTCAACTGTACAATTTGGCACACCAGTGTAAGACACTGCTAAGGGGAAAATATTTAGCTGATTGAACTTGTTATGTACTGTAATTAGTTTCAATTTCTTGATAGATATTTATCATGTGAGTTGTAATTTAGCTTGCCAATTATTATTAATTAGTGTGAATGTTAATTATTTATTAATATACTTTCTAATAAAGAGATCATCATGTTTATTGAAAGTGGAAACAAAAGCATTTCCCTCTACTTCAGAACCTATGTGAAAGCTAATGCAATTTCTCTGCTGTGCAGAAAATAACCTTAAAAGACTGATTTATAGTGGGGAGGGCGAGTTACTGTATTTGCAAAAGAATATAACCATTTAGTCATGGGAAGGAAGCTTTCTTCTGAATGTTTTAAGTTCTTTTGCATTTAAATAATGGTTAATAACTTACTGAAAGTATGAAATATAGAGGCTTCCACACTTACTCAATACTGCTTCTGTTTCTTTCGGAGCAAAATGTTTTTGTTTATTACCTCTTTGACAGATAAGTACAGTCAGGGTTAAATACAGTGTCTTTCTTAAATCCTCTAGATGTATCTCTTTTTCAGAGGGAAACTGTACACAGCTTCCCCTTTCCCAATACATCAGAGTATAAGTGACTTCTGCTGGCACTCAGAGAGCTCCAGCAGGAGGCATTTTAAATGACTATAACAGAGATGACAGTAGGAGGTTGGAAATCTTCCTCTTTCAGCCAGATTTACCAATACACCAAGCTTTATGGGACCAGAACTTCTGGTGGAAAAAGAAATACACTTGCTGTGGATCAATATAATCACTTCTCCCTCTGGAAGACCACATAATTCAGCAAGTATATTTTGGGATGTGAAGTACAATTGCCACTGTGCTTTTTATGTAAATGGAGCATACAAGTCTACAAGGAGAAGGGAAGGTGATGATGTGAGTGGGGAAAAATTTATACCAATTTTATTTCTGCTTCTTAAGACTCATTCACTACTAGAACCTCATATTTACAAGCAAGGAAGGGCAGGTTTGGGATGCAAATATCAAAGGCATCTTTAGCTTGGAGGAGACTGAGGGATGACCTCATTAATTTTCACAAATGTGTAAAGGGTGGATGTCAGGAGGATGGAGCCAGGCTCTTCTCAGTGATGGCCAATCATAGGACAAGGGGCAATGGGTACAAACTGGAACATAAGAGGTTCCAAAGAAACACAGGGAAGAATATCTTCCCTGTTCAGGTGAGGGAACACTGCAAGGGGCTGCCCAGATGGGTTGTGGAGTCTCCTTCTCTGGAGACATTCAAACTCACCTGGGAGAGTTCCTGTGTGACCTACTCTAGGTGGTGCTGCTCTGGCAGGGGGGTTGCACTGTATGAGCTTTGGAGGTCCCTTCCAGCCCTTAAGATTCTGTGCTTGTGTGAGATCTTTGGCTGCAGTGACCTTGAGATGGTAGAGCTCAGGATCCTGAGAAGGGGGAGCAGGGCACAAAGCAAGATCACAACCCTGGACTTTTAAGAGACCAGACTGACCCCTTCAGAGATCTATTTGAAATAGTTCCTGGGACAAGGCACTGGAAGGAAGAAAGATTTAAGAAATTTGTCTGTTTCAAGAATCACCCCATCCAAGCTCAAGCAAGGATAGTCCATCTCAGCAAGCAGACACTCAAGCAAAGATGCCAGGAGGCTTGCATGGATGAACAAAGTGTGCATAGTAAAACTCACATAAAAAGGAAGTGTACAGAATGTGCAGGCAGGGACAAGGAAATCAGAGGAGTGTAGAGATACTACTCAAGCATGCAGAAACCATGGTTAGAGAGCCGAAAATCCACGTGGAGCTACAACTGGCAAGGGATGTCCAAAGCAACAAGAAAGCCAGTAAAAGTAAAAAAGGAAAATGTAGGCCACCTGCTGACTGAGACATGGGATATAGAAAGGATAAGATGCTGAAGGCCGCCTTCACCTCGGTTTTAAGGATCCTTCAGAAATCCCAGGTCCCAGAGGCTGGGGAAAAGTCTCAAGCAAGAAGGACTTACCCTTGGTGGAAGAGGATTGTGCTTGGGAATACTTAAGCAAACCAGACTTGTGTAAGTTTGTGGCCACTGATGGGATATACCTGCAAGTGCTGAGGGAGCTGGCAAATGTCACTGTGAGGCCACTGTCAATCATCTTTGAAAGATCATGGCAGTTGGGGCAGGTACCTGAGGACAGGAGGAAAGCAAATACCACTCCTGTCTTCACAAAGGGCAAAGAGAAACGAGCAAAGTAGAGGCTACTGAGCCTCGTCTCAGTCCCTGGGAAGGTGTTCAAATAAATAATCCTGGAAAACATCTCCAGGCACATGAAAGATGAGAAGGTGATGGAGAGTAGTCAGCATGGTTCACAACGGGGAAGTCACACCAACCTGATGCCTTCTATGAGGAAATGGCTGGCCTGGCAAATGAGGAGTAGTGAATGTTGTCTGCTTTGACTTCAGGAAGGTTTTTCAACAGTCTGCCGTGATTCTCATAGAGAAGCTGATGAACTTTGTACTAGATGAGTAGACAGTGAGGAAAGACCAAGAGAGCTGGGACTGCTCAGCCTGTTGAAGAGAAGGCTTGGGGACACCAGCAAAGTGGATATATAATCTGAAGGGAAAGACAGAATTAGGCTCTTAGAAGCAGTGCCCAGGGACAAGGCAAGGTTGATAAAGCTAAGACAAAGACTGGAGTTGATCTTAAAGGTCTCTTCCAGCTGAAATGATTCTATGACATAAATTGAAGTACCTAATGCTGTGTATAACCATAAGGAAGCACTTCTGCTGTCAGGGTGACCAAGTACTGGATCAGGTTGCCCAGAGAGGTCATGGTGTCTCCATTTTTGGAGATACTCAAAAGCCTTCTGGTCATAGTCCTGAGGAACCTGCTTTGGATGTCACTGAGCAGCGGGTTTGGGCTAGATGACCTCCTGAGATTCCTGCCAGCATTAGTCATTCTGTGTTGGTTTCTTATGGCTACAGAATAACCAAAGGCCCCTGTAGATGGTGCAGTGAGAGCACAATGATCTTGGTCAAAAGCAACACTTAATCACATGAATGAGGAAGTCTCTTTCATGTTCTTGGACTCTTTCCTTGCTGTATTATCTTTCAGAAGGTTGACGTCTGGTTTATTTAGCAATACTTCTGAAGAAATATGATAAAGCAAGACATATTGCTTCTTGTTGTGTCCTTTTAATGTTTATCTTACATGATGAAGCCATTCAAAAACAGGAGGAGACACCAGGAAACTAAAGCCCAAGAAAGCATCCTTGATTAAATAGCAAAAACCTTGCATGCATGGGTTTTTTTTTCCTCAGAAGGGTAAACAAACTTATCTTAAATTCTATTCTCTTCTGTTTCAAAATGAAAACAAATTAAGTACATTCAGTATACAAAGGATGTGGAACTGGCTTCAATAAATGTAATATCGATTGAAAAGAGATGGGAGTGTTCATGTCACTTGTTTTGCAGTATTGGAAATGAAGAATTAAACCTCTAAGTTTATCAGAATTATCCCCTTCAATTCTGTTTCTTTAAGCTTTGTTAAAAGTTTATTATGATATTATGAAACAAGGTTTAAGTTGCTGTTACTCCTGAAGAATTAGGAACTTCAACTGAATTTCAAGAAAATAATGGTAGGCTGCACTCTCTTCTACAGTCTCATTATATACATTTTTCCAGCCCTCAACTACCATTAGTGGCAGCCAGGATAGGGGAGGGCTGGAGACAGAAGGTCACTTTCAGGTATTTCTTCAATCAAATTTTACCTCTTCTCAAGGAATTCTCCCACAGAGCTTCTCATTTTGTTCTGGAGAAGGCCGATCTCCCTTCTTTGCATCCTGGTTTTCTGTTGACCAAAAAGGCTAAACAACACTAACTTACCCTCAGAATACCTGTCTCATCCTGGCCAAGTTGCATTTCTTGATGATAGCCTAAAAGTAACAAAAGCACTGGGATACTAATAATGTGAAGTCAGACACTGAAAGTGTGTCAGATTTGTTTAAAATTGTTTTCACAAGTGTCAAATGTTTTGTCTGTTCCTTCTCCCAAGTTTCTGGATTAGACAACTTGGATATCTGAAGTTGTAAATAAGGAAAAGATGTAAAAGTCAAGATGCACGTCTTGACTGTGAGGGAGTGTAATAACTAGTGCTTGAAGTTATTTATGTATATAATAACTGATTTTTTAAGTGGAAAAGTTGCTTATAAAGGAAATTGAAAAAACTATAATTGTCTTTATACCATACTGCATTGCTATCAATAAAAATAGGTCTGAATTGCATCTTTGTTAGACATTTAAGGTCTGTGAGGTGATACATACAAATAGGGAAAAACTTCTCTTCCTGAAGAGCAGCAATGTTCTGTGGAGAGCTCTGAACCTGAGAGGGATTGATTTGTTAAATGCAGAGCATTGTGAAAGCAGGCTTAAATATTACCTACTGTCCTTCATAGATAGTAATAGAGATCTTAGGAAATGAAACAGCCCTTTTCAAGGGCAAAGAGCTTTGATAACATTACGAGGACTTGTCCTCTTCTATGTTGTGCTGTTATCTTAAATGTTGTATTGCTGTAATGTTACCTGGTTTTCCCTCAACATCATGTTTATAGCTATGAGAAGCTGAAGGGTTTGCAGCAGATGCATCATATCATCAAGTTCTTGGGCTTGGTAGATTTAACTACACCATTCCATCTTTGGAGCATATTAAAAAATGTTGTTTTCTATTTACCAGAAAGGATTTTAATGTAATTGCATTTTTATAAATGTACAATCCAAGGAAGTTCTGAAATTATTTTGGGGACAATCCAGTTGTTGCTTGACTGTACAAGCTTTCTGGTAAAGCACATTAAATGCTTTTAAGTAGAGGAAAAGATTAGCACAAGTTCTGCACTTGAACTTATAGTGAGTGGTGAAAAGAGTGTGCATATATACTTACAGTATGAGGATGCCCATATAAAATCAGCTTCTCTATAAGACTTCATATCACAGGTTTAATTCTGTGGAGATTTGTTTGTTTGTTGGCAGGTTAGGGAAAGCCAGAATTCTTGTACTTTCTACTTGGATTGTTGCCAAGAGTGCAGGGAACATTTTCATGAAGTTATTAATGTAAATTCAACTTATCTTTTAGGCTATAGCTCAAAAATTCACTATTTGGAAGAAGCATATGGACATAATATACTGAAAAGAAGGTTACTATTGTACTTAAGGATGGTATGTGGTGATTCAGATATGTCATGTCATGTAATACAAAGGAAAAGCTTGTAGCAACATCTCTGCTTATCTTGTAAAGGCTTTATTTTGTTGATTTCCTTGGCTTTGGCTTGCTTTATTGATGTTCCATCATTCTTTTTACTGCTTAAGTTTTTGCTTTTGTCATGTGTCACTTTTTTAAGCTATTTTACACATTTTCATTGGTAAAGTAGTCTGAAGAATTTATATTTCTGTCACTCTAATTTACTGTGCCTTAAAACACACTGTAAATTGAAATGCCCTCTGTGAATAGAGTGGAAAATCAATTTGAAACAGATTTACATTAGAGGAAATAATTTTTATTTGAAGCTAAACCCATGAATATTCATGGGAGAGAATAAATCATGCTGGTGCTTCCTTACTAATAGACGAAGTTCTTTATTTATTAGTTCTCTAAGACAGAAGAATGGCAATTAACCAAAATGGAGATGCCCACCTTTCTGTAACTTGTTGGAAAGACTAATGTTGTTTGTTGAATGTTCAATGGTGTGCTGTCAAAGAAGTGTGAATTCAACCCCAGACTCTTGTGAAAACTCGAGGATGATTTCAAACTCATTTGTAAATGTACTTTGCAGTTTTATTTGGGAGAAGTTGTGATTTAGTTGACTTCACTCTTTCTCTGTTTGTTTTCTAGAATACTTTAAACTGTTATTAAAGTCCATTTTAGTTCTATAATAAAGCAGGACTAAATACCTAGGTACATGTGTAGAACAGAAGAATATGTGCAAGTATTAATTGTGTTTTCAAGTTGCTTTGCTTTTCTGTCGGCACCAGTCTTGATATCTCTGTGCTATCCACATTTCCCACACTAGTTTTATTTTGATTCCTTTTCCAGTTCCTGAGATATCCTTGTGTTGACCTGAGAAATCCAACCTTTATTCATCCAGACACTTGATGAATTATCTGTTTTGATAGGTTGTGTTTAAGGTTTTCATGGTAACAATATTAGAGAATTTGGATAAGATAAGGCTACAAATATTGCAGAAGCCTTTATTTTACTTAATTTAAAAAATCCAGGCAGAAGTGAGAAGAAAAGCATGAGTTTTTTTATTGCTTCCAGCTTTACTATTTCCTTTTGTGTGCTGATGATGCTTGCAAGCTTTAATATCTAGTTTAGATACCAAAATCTGTAACATGGAACCTGGGAAAAACTACTCACTTGCATTTGTAAGGGAAATAAATTTTTGTGCCCCTCTCCCCCATTGTAGCCTAAGGTGATTCTAAGTAATTCCCTTAAGGGACTGCTCTTGAGAAAGTAAATCCTCTGACTTCTTTACAGTAGCATTAAATGAAGTAATTGGAACAGAATGACTATAAATAGGTCAACTTCCATAATATACCAGTCTTTTACATATTTTCATATTATGTGGTATTTACTTAGAGAAGAATGATAAAGGCAGACTTCATATTTCAAAGCCACTATAGGCATGAAATGAGGAGTTTGTACTATTGCATTGAAGCATGAAACAGCTTTGTGTTCCTGTGAGTACAAGTGTATTTCCTGTGATTGCCTGTTTAAAAACCCCAAGCACCTATGCTGGGCCCAGGTGTGGGCAATGTGGGTGGCTCTGTGGGACAATACCTGGTCTGACTGGTTCCACACAGTCCACTGCAAAGCACAGCTGAGCCCATGAGCAAAGCTGATGGTGATGCTTGTGGGAGGAATTGGTTAAGAAACAGCCACAGAGGCAGTGGGGATGAGGAAGAGAGTGGGGAAACAGCTCCATGTGCAGCTGGGACGGGTCAGGAGGAGGTAAAAAGATAGCAGAGCAGTCTGTGGAGAGGACCACAGCAGAGCAGATTTGTCCTGAGGGACTACAGCCCATGGGCACAGCCCACGCTGGAGCAGGAGAAGGGCTGAAAAGGAAGGAGCAGCCAAGAGGTGCTGCTCTGTACTGACCACCCCCTGTTCTCCTGACACTGGGAGAGAAGGGTGAGGAGTCAGGGATGAAGGAGTGAAGTTGAGCCTGAGAAGATGGAAAGTGTGCACAAGGGGTTTTGGGATTTTTATCTTTCTTTCTCACCACTCAACTATTTTAATTGGCAAGAAATTAAATTAATTTCCCCCAAGTGAAGTCTGTTTTACTGAGGTGATAATTGATGAGTGATCTCCCTGTCTTCACTGCAACTCACCAATATTTTCATTTAATTCCCCCTGACACTGGCCCGTTGAAGGAGGGGAGTGAGAGAGTGGCTCCGCAAAGGTCAACCCACCACAACAGCAGAACTATCTTTTGATCTATGTAGATTTATTATGCACTCATTAAAAGGAAAAAAACAATTATTGCTAGATCTCCACTTTTGTATGTGTAGCTGCACATATGAAGATTATCCAAGCATTAATAAGCATGGCTTGTTAGGAGTAACAGATCAAAGAAATACAGCAAATGTTTTGTACCTGAGGATAGTAAAATAAGGGCAACAAGATGTTCTGGAGAACAGAATTGTGCAACTTGTAAGAAGAGAGTCCCCAGTTCATTTAGGCTATCCAGATTCATTGACCCTGACACATCTTAATTATTGCCATAGAAGTTTTGTGTAAATACTTACTTTTATATTCTGGATGCAAAACATTTGCTGACTATATTCATAAATGGATAGAATGACTTAAGTGTTTATTTCCTGATAGCTTGTGACAAAGCTGGGTGAAAAATGAGAGATTACATGAAAATTTACTGTAAAAGTAGAATGAACCCTTACACAGCAGATTGATTTGCTTTTTCTTTATTTAGCTACTTACAACGTGATAAAGGTCAAGATTTGTTTATGGTGCTCTGTTTTTCTGGAAATGTAGTGTCCAGGATCATCTGTTTCACTTTAAGCAGTTTTCTTTATATGGGAGTAGGAGTCCTGTTCATCTTAGCTTAGTGTTGAATTTTTATGGTCTTTTTTTTCTTGAAACAGAGAAGGCAAAGGAAAGTCATTAAAATGTGTGCATCTCCCTCCCTCTCTCCCAAGTGGAGTTTATTAGTGGCTAGACTCTTGTAGTGTGAGGAGGAGCATTACAAACTGGTTTTTGACTGCTTCAAATTCTTTACTGCCTACAATCCTGGACTTAAGCTCATTTCAACTCTGTTCTAGCTCTTCTTTCTCACTTCCAAATGTTTTCTTTCATTCTCATTGATCTTACATCTCTAGTTCACTTCATAACTGTTTGCCTGAGATTGTAGCTACAGCTTCTCTGGCTTTCCACTTTCTGATACCTCTTCCTTCCTTATAGGAGATCTTGTGTTTTCTGGAAAAGACACCATACATTTATCTCTCTGTCTGTCAATACTTGCTCATTCTGTTTAAAGCAGATGAAATAGTTTTTGAAGACAAATCTGAGAACTAAAGCTGAAAAGTGCATATTGTCATGAGCATGGAACACAAGAAAAGTGTTAGAGGGTTGAGTTTGAGGGTTTTTCTTTGTTCAGATCATTGTGTAGGACCTCAAGTGACTTGCTTTTACAAAACTCTATTCTACAATCTCCTTTCCCAATTAATTTAGTTTAAAGAAAATATTTCTGATACTTACATTAAAAAAACTGTGTAAAAATAACTCCAAAACATGTAGTAATTTAACCAGCATAGTGTTCTGGAATTGAATGCATTGATAGCCCTGAACCATGATTACAGGAGTGAGGGGCTGGCTCTTTCAGCAGGCTTCCTTGGGGAGTCTGAATATCATTGCTTTGGAGCTGTTTTTCATGACCATTTCATTGCCAAATGTTTTATTGGTAGTGTATACCCAATTTGCTTAATTGATAGATCCAAACTCTTTTGTCTTCATCTTGTGTTAGAAATTGCAACCTTTTCATTTTCACATAAATATTGTATAAAAATGGACATTTCCCATATGCACTGTCATCTTCAAATAGAGTTTACTTTTGGCCACATCTAGTGATAAAAACTGGACACAAATCTAGTCATTTTATTCTTCAGTTATATGCATGATCATCTTCATAGAATAAGTATTTTCAGCCCCAGAAATATATATCTTTCCATTGGTTCTGGTGTCTGTATTTCATTTTTTCAGGTGGGACCAGAACCAATGTTGATGTATAGTTGAAAGATCACACATCTTTTCATTTCAGAATTGTTTGATAAGAACAGCAGATGATTCCATCTGTGCTTAACTTTCTTCAGCAAAACAGATGTGTTATCAAATCCAGAGAAATGAACAAATTGCTGATCAAAAAGGATTGCATTGAAATCTGGTTTCCTTAGTCATGCAAATGTAGTGGTCTTGTAGGAAAACAAACTCAAGATGGGAATTCTTTTTTTCGTCTCATCTCACCTATTTTTGGTAATACAGGTGAAAACCTGTTTTTTTAATAACACATCTCAATAGAAAACACTTTATGTTTTTCTCTGTGACTGTTCCTCTGTCAGATCTAGTCTTGATAAATGCAGGCATCTTTATTTAGAGAGCTTTTATAAAACACTCCATTACAGGAAGAAAAATGATCAAGACAGTTGTGTCTTACGAAGTCTCAGTTTTAGTCCATCTAGTCAGTGATTTCCTCAAGTGAGACTGAATCATTTCAAGCTTTGCATACCAGTGGGAACGGAGCTTAGCTGTTTGAAAAACAGCATTCAGCTGCAACAGGAGAGCTTTGGGGTTTTGTTTCTTGTGGTCTTCATTTATTACATGTTGGCTGTTTTATGCAGTGTGAGACATGTCTGTATAGACAAGAGCTGCCTTGGAGTAGTTTGGACACACTTGCTTACCTTCTAAGGGTGTTTTTAAGTAGCCTTGGTTGTTAGCCTCAGACCTTCCTTTTTGTGGGCTTTCCATATAGTCGTTTCCTGCAGGGAGAAAAAACATTTCCACTTCTGTCTGTTTTCTAGGGATTTGGTGTGGGGATTTTTTTCCATGTTTGAAGAATACTGGATCTTTTGGAAAGGATTTCTGTGTTGTTTGGATTTTTGGCTGGGGGATGGGTGGGAGGGTTTTGTGGGTAGCGGTGGTGTGGGGGTGTTTTAGTCTCTATGGTAATTTTTTTTAAGTAGTTTTGCAAGTGGATTTGATCATTAATTGCTTTTAGAGTGCAGATGAAGAACATTCATCTCCCTGTTTCACCATCTAACATAGATACTTGGGTAAATTTTAGTAATAAGAATATCAAAGCCATTAAAAGTGGTTTTCTGTTCTGGTGAGTTGTTGTTGCTGACAGTTCAGAGTTATCTGCTGACAGAAAACAAACTTTGTCACTTCTCTGTTACTTAAACCAAAAACTTTGAATTTATTATGTGATTGATATAAATGATCCCTGCTGCACATAACAAATCCTCTTATCTATAGAATTAGGTTCCATCAGAAAATGAACCCTTTAGCAAATTGGCCCTAAACTTTAGTAATAAAATGTTGTTCCATTTAAATAGCAACAATTAACACTACTTTTGGTATAAATATTTTAAAGATTGTACAAACTGGATTAATGTTCCTCTAGGGTAATTAAGTGAAAATTTGGTAACTTATTAATTTCTCTCTCTTTCTTTCTCTTTCTCACACTCTTTCTCTTTCCAAACTTATTCATCTTTCCTCCCCTTTTTCTCACTCCCCCCTTCCCCCTCTTCTGTCTCTCTGTCTTTCTCACTCTCTTCCCCTCTCCTCCCAAAAATATGCCTTTACAGAAACATAAGGTAGATCTTTTCTACAAACTGCGGCATGTGATGAATGAGCTCATTGACCTACGTAGACAGCTGCTGTCAGGTCACTTGACACAGGATCAGGTGCGAGAGGTCAAGAGACACCTCACAGTGAGGCTGGACTGGGGCAATGAGTAAGTACAGGTACCAGCTGGGTACTGTTTGTTCTAATTATTTTTAAAATAGCTTTTATGAAAAAAAACAAACCCACAACAACTCTTTCCTTCCAGTAGTATTTGGACACAGGTAGAACATTTGATTATTTGCAAACCAAATCTTAACTTTTTACAGTGAGTTTATTGCGTGGTTCTTCTAGTATTGCTATAAAATGAGCTGTTTGCTTGTTAGTAGGCCTTTTCTAAGGCTATCTGCACTTTTAAAAGGATTACATTGCTTTACTTACTTTGTATCAATATCGTGAGTATTGGGCCTGGGAGGATGTGCTCATAGATCTCATATTTTTTCAACTGAAGTATTTTAATGGTTGGTGCAGTGACATTGGAGCCGAGGCAGTGATATTTAGACTTTTTATATAATGACATTTCTCAGAGGTTTAGACTCTCCTTGATCAGTTCCATGGTGAATTTGTGGAGAGTTTGTGCCAAAGCTGACTGCAATTGAGATATAAGCTGAAATGCTAATAAACTGCTATTAGACAAAACCTAGCCCCTCACCAGAATTGGTTTGATTCTAAGATACAGTGTATCAGGTAAGTTTTGCATGATGTGGATATGACTTTTCAAAGGAAATATCACCCTCCTCAGGCAGAGAGCAACTGCATTTCAACTAGGAGTAGGATTAGTGCTAATTAACATGGGTGGGTGAGGAGGAATTCTGTAAATTGGCAACGAAGGAAGTAAAATGGTTTTCACTAACGTGCCTTTGATATGACTGTTCCTTAGTCACCTCCTTGAGACATGCTTTAATACATACATGAAAATTTAGCTAGCCAGCATGCTACATTTCACTTCTGTTGAAAGAAAATTCTGAAGGACAGAGACTAATAGATTGCATCAAGTCATTGTTCTGCAGTGCAGAGTTACAGATATTTTCCATTATCATTCCCAGCAGAGTCAATGGGAACCAAGAGACCATTTTTAGACATTAAGCCTAGATGTTTCTGTTCAAAGTGTGTATGGATGAAATTAGCAATAGGAAGCTGCATAAATATTGTAAGAAAAAAAAGAGGAGTAGATAGCAGTGCAGCAATGAAGAGAATAAGTTGTTCAGCCAGGTGGTTACAGACATTTTCATTTAAAAATGTAAAAATCATTAAATACAAAATGCATTAAAATTATAAAGGTTCACCTGATGCATGATAATTATGGAGAAGCATCAGTGTAATCAGTAAGCATAAATATGTTCATGATTCATTTCATCTCCTCAGGATGCTTGTTTAGGAACTCTGTAAGAACAGGTTCTGATCTCCCTGGAGAAAAAGGTACATAATCTCGGACATAGATGCTGAAACAGAAGAGTGTATCGGTAATGCAACTGCATGAAAAGGAATAGGATTGAAAATGTGTTTAATTAAAACTGTACACTATGCAGTGTTGAAATATAAATGTCCAGGAGTTTGGGAGGTCTTTCTGAAATGTGACTTTTCCATAGAATTTCTGGGAGTGTTCTGTCACTTTCTTGCATCTCTCCTCTCAGAGTTTTGTCATGAAACTCACGCCCACCTGTCGTTATTAAAAAGCACAATCATTTTCAAGTACTTATTCACACAGTACTGCTGTTGTAACGGTGTTCATTGTGTATTCTGTCATATTTGAGATCTGCAAGTAAAATAAATGAAAAATGTTACTAACATGCCTTAATGTTAACTGAGGAGCTTTAAATACGTGCAGTTTGAGCAGGTCTGTAACTGTTCACAATAGTGGGATCTAATAAGAGACATTCCATGACCGAGCAACTTTCAGGAAAAGAGTAATCTGAACACATTTGATGCGTAGCATGGATGCTTATTTGGTGTAAAGCTACTTTTATCTTGACCTTGATCATTAATGCATTGTATTATTTGGGAAGCAGTGATGCAAACACACAATTCATACTTTCTGTCACCACCAGTTAGGTGTTTTCAGTTTTTGAACTGATATCATTGTCCTTTAAATACACTGGTAGTGGTTCTGGTAATCACCCCTTGTATCCCTGTAGGAGTTGGTGGAAATCAAGGGACAGATGCACTCCTTGGATTAGTAGTTACAGATTTTTTTGTGAAAGAAGTCATTTAGACTCTTCAGAACTTCTACAGTGAACCTTTTTTTTCCCCAAATATTAGAGAAGCTTAGCTCTGTGGTTTGGTCTGTTAAAAATGTAAGAATATCATTTGTTTTAGAATTATTGCTGATAACCTTTTGTATTGTTGCAGGTCATTCTTATAATACAATACTGATTTCTACTTACTGTAGCAGTTTAATTTTCTGTTGCTTACACATTCTTTCTCCCCAATACAACAATATGATCCTGGATGCATCCTTGTTATGATGCTTTGTTACATCTTCTGGTTACTCACAGTTAGTTTGGTTTTGTATGAATACTGTGCAGGCTTAACTGCTATCAGATGCTTATCTTAGTGGTTTTAGTTTGTTTTAAGCATCCTTCTGTGTATTTCTGAAATCTCAGATACTGTCTTTTTTCCTATGTATCGTGCTAGGATTTATACAGACTATTACAAATACATCTGGGGTTTTTTTAAGTGTTTCACTCTGACAGAATTTATTAGACTATTGAAGTCTGAAATGCTGTTGGAACTGTCCAGTGGTCTGTAAATAGCAAGCGAAAAGCTGTAGAGCAGGAAACAAACATTATAAAGCTGAAGTCTGCAATTCATCATCTTACCTTAAATCATGTTGTAAAGTGAAATCTGCAGTTCTTCACTTCATTTTAAACCATGTTGCAAGTAAAATAGAAACTTGGTTTTGAAATATTTGTTTAGGGGTTTTTTTTAATGAATGGGTAAGTTTTTCAACTTTACCTGTGCTTGGAATGGGAAACCAGAATGAAACATTTTTCTAACAAAAAGCTGTTTAATTCTAGAGTCTTTTGCATCAAAAACAGATGAAGGACACTGCCTTAAAGAGCTTCTATTTGAAATGTTAAACCTCTGCTTCTGCTCCTGTGCAAAAAAATTAATTGCAGCAGTATATGCACACCTAGTTTACCAGAAAGGTAAATGAAGGTTTCTTCAACATAATTTAACTTCAAAACCAGAAGTTATCCTAAATGATCTTCAGGATTGATTCTTTGAGATTATTGTGATATCTGTCAGGAGATTAATAGGAAACATCCAAGTTTCTAAGCACATTGACTTTCCCTTTTATACTGAGGGAATATTTCCTTTCATATAAATAAGTACTATACGTTTAGGTTTGGAAGCAGAGTAGGAGCAGAGGAGCCACCAATACTTGCAAATTTTGGACAGGTAAAAGCCAGTTTGTAGGCTTATGTTACTTTTTCATTAAAAGTTTTCATTTTCACATAAAATGTTATTAAAATCATTACATTACAAGGAATTTTTTAAGCAGTTGCCATAAATTGTGCAAAGATCTAAAGCTAAAAGTTACAAATGAATGTTTAAAAAGAAAAAAGAGGGGGGAAAAGTGAGAAATAAATCTTTCACCCTGTCATACAAATTAAGTGAAGCACAGTTATTTTCTTACCTCAGCATGCAGTTACAATGTTAATACCTCCTAACTCCTAGCATGTGTAGCACTGTAGAGAGAATAGTGTGAGCCAATGAAGTAAGCGTAGACTTAAAACTCAGGAAGTTACACTTTTCAGTGCTCGCATTCTTAGAAGAGTATTTTTTGACTTTGAGTGACTTACCTTCTTGTCACATATTTCTTTATATAGAAGGAATAATAATAACTTCATGGTAAAGTTGCAATGATTAGCTTAAAGTTTGTAAAAATAAATGTGGAGAGATGTATTAAGTGTACATACGAGGCTGTAATATCTGGAAATCAGTGTGAGAATTAAACAAGTTCTTATTACAGTAGTTGCCACTGTTGCACCAAAGGTGAACAAAATTGGAGTGAATAGTTTAAACCACCATAATGAAATGACTTGAAGAAGGTTGTAGAAGGAATAATTGCCATTTGTGTCTAAATAGATAATCTTTTTTTTTGCTTTCTGGATGTTTTTGTAGTAATAATTGAATAGGGATTAAAACTGGGAGGAACAGCCTTTGAGGAAAACCTTAATAACCTCAATCTGGAGTCTGATACTTCCATGCTCAGAAGTATTTGCTGCCATTCCCTTTAATCAACTCCTTACTAAGATTACTACCTTCATCTCATCATCTTGATTTTAAGAAATAATTTCCTGTGTGGCTTTACTAGTTTCTTTGTAGGTTACAGCCCCTGCAGTTTGTTAGTATACAAAATAACTCTGTGAAATAAAAGTATCAAGTTGTATTGGCAAAGTCTCATTTTCCCAAACATATTCATGGTAGGTTTTAAGTTTCCATTAATTCCTACATTTCCTTAAAAATCTCTTTTAAAATCTGCACATAGTTTGTGTAAGTTGTTATCAAGATTATTTTCTTTCCCTTCACCACCTTTATAAATGTATTTGTGTAAGAGAAATATGAACGATACTAAATGAGGCTTTCGTGTAGTGAGAGAGGGAATACAGGGAACAAAGTGGCTGCAAACTGAAAATAGTCATGGAAAAGTGCATGGTTTTGGAGCAAAAGAAAGGAGATCTTACACATTTCTAGAGATGCAATGAGTTCTAGTTTTTCTTGAATGTTGGGTGCGTGTCTTGAAGACATTTTTTAATATCAAATGATGCTTTTCTGTAAGGTTTTTCTAGAAAGAGTTGTTATGGTTTTATGAACTCTAAATGGTGTAGCATTTTTATTACAAATAAATTTAAATGTTAGAAATTAATATTGTTCTTCACAATAAATTACCATGAAAGCCAAGTTTCATTTCTCTAGAAGGCCAGTTTACCTGAAGTAGACTTATATGTTCATCCCTTTCAGTATTCAAAATGCTAGTATATTTGTCTATCAACTTGTCTTCATATTACTTGAGAGACAAGTACCTGGAGATTTTGGGTAGTGGATTTTCTTTATTTTTTCTACTTCTTTTTTTCTTCCAAAGAAAGGACAATTCTAGAAACTTCTATATGGAAGAGGAGGAATATCTAAATGTCATCTGGAACTATCCCAGGCATATGCTATCATGAGTTAATTGATAGACTTGAGGATATTTTGTAGATATACTTTGGAAATATTTCTGAAATGCACTTCAGTTTGAAGGCAGAATAAAAAAGCACATGAATTTGCTTGTAAAGGGGAGTATTGTGGAGAGAGGAGCTGTCACATAAACCATCGCATTATCTAATTTTTATGCGTGTTATGTTTTGGAGAAATACGGCTTGGCAGCTGGTGCTCTTCTATTCCCACAGTATCTGGTAATAGAGAGTAAAAGTGGGCCACTGGCTGCCGTTGCCATTTCAAGCATTATGTTGTCAGTCCTTTGCAGACAAAAAACAGTTGACACAAATGAAATGCATAAACCTGAACTTCCCTGTGTACAGTAAAGGACTGTGTTAGTACTAAAGCAATGGGCACCTTTTTTTGCTGGGAACAAGTATTGTACAGGATTAACATAGTATTAGAGAATGAGAATCTTCTGAGCTGGAAATCCATGGTGTTAAGGGATTTAACTAAAAATAGGGTATCAGATAAGTTTCACAGGGATGTTACTGCAGTTGTGTTGAACATTATTAAGTAGAAGATAATACCTTTGTCATGTATTGAATAATGAGTCCAACCACTGTTTGACCTCGGTACTCTAGAGAATTGAAATCGTGAGAATGGAACGTTATCAGACTATGATTAGCTTTGCCAGGTTTTGCTGTAAAACCTTAGCAGTGCTTTGTAATTTCATTGGAACTGTAATGCCCTTACAAGTGGTTTTGATAATGTTACTAGGAAATAATTTGTTAATATCTGTATGTTGAGAAGAAATGCCATTATGAGTATACATTAGGGGTGAGTGTGTATACAGCTGTGAATGGCAGGGTATTGTGGAGGCAGTTCAGATATTAAGGTTCACAAAAATTTCTATGATTGAATGGAACAAGCATTACATTTTAAAAAATGCCAGACTTTGAACTGGGCTCTTGGTGTATTAACCATTTTTCCACTATATTTTTGGGCTTTCTGTTACAAGTAGGCTCAGTTGGCAACTGCAGGTAAAGATTACCTGAACCATTCTTATCTAAATCTTTTCATTTGATAAATAGATACCAGAATTTTCATCCTCACAGCTGCAGTTTTCAGATACTGGTCTTGGACCACTTGTGTTTCATAGGTTTAACCAAAACAAAGTGTGAGAAAGGTGCATAACCATCACATTCACAATTCAGGCATAGAGTTTAGAAACTGGTATTTGGTATAAGAACTGCTTTGAAGAAGGAAAATTATTCCTTTTTCCCCATGGAAAATACAATTGATTTTGGCAAAGACCTGAGAATGTGGAAATGCTTTGTCAGTACAGTGTTTTTAGTGGCAGTTGTAGAACTGCCTAACAGCTGTTTGTCAGGAAGTAGGCCAGGACTGAGCTATATTTTTGAGATGTAAAGGTTTAGAGGTATAATTAAAGAAGGAAAACCTGATTAAGCAAAGTTTCAAAAAGAATTACAGAGTTGGGAAACTTGTGGGAAATAATGAAAAATACAATAGTCATTAAAGGGAACTGGGCTTCGTAATAACCACTGGTTCTTCCTTGCTGTTGTTTTAAGTGAATTGCTCAGAAAGAGACACTGTATTGCCTGGGGGTTTCTGCTTATTGCACCATATAATTATTCAGTGGTACCTGAGAGACTTTTTTCCAAATAAAATGTTTCATTTGCCATCAGGAACAGGTTTGTGCTGAATGTTTCCCTCTCTGATCACAAAATGAAATTGACTTTCGCTTTTCTTTTAGTTGGTGACAGAAAGAGTGCAAAGGTAGTCCAGGAGGTCACCTCTTCTGATCTATTCTTTTTTCCCTTAAGACTATTAAGAATTTTGATATAAACTTTCTGTACATAAAGTATCAAAGTTATGTAAGGTGAAAGCAGGAAAATGGTTCATTTGTGTGTTTCTTTAGTTTTACTCCTAATGTGTATGTTTAGAATAGCTATTGTAATGCTTGAAGCTATGCCTCAGAACCTGAAGATGTGTGGAGCTTAAGTTGGGTTTTGATACCTTTTAGGTTGTCTTGTACTACAGTCTACAATTACTAGTCAGTCATTAATAGTATTCATTTATTTTTCTGGATGCAAATTATCTTGTCTATCTACTACTAACACACAGCTGTGATCTGAACTACCCTCTTTACTACAGAATTTCTTAACTAGTTGTCCCTTTTGCACCGATATCTTTTCCATTTAAAATAGTTTATGTATTTGATTTGAACCAAAATGTTACTTCTGTCCAGGGTAATAAAAATAGTTCTTTGTGTGTGTGTTACCGATTAAAATTCTTATTGTTATTGCAGTTATTGTTTATTATTAAAAAGCAGTATGTTTATACAATGATAGACTTGAATGCCAGGAATTTCAGAGCAGCTTCCCAAGGTGCAGTATCTGTTAGCACATTTGGACAGGGTTACATTATGTAATGAAGAAACCTACTCAAATACTGCAGTAGAAACCAAAGTACTAACTCTATTTGCCTACCACGTTTCCATGTATGAAATTAACTTGTTCTGGATGCTGCACCAACATACCTGGCCAAAAGCTTCAACTCACTTTTAATTGCTGTTGCTCCACTGAAGTCGGTGAACAACAAGTAACCAGTTCATAGTGAAAGTTGATGTTGACATTTAGTTTTGGTTCAAAAGATTGCCTGTTTAGTTATTAAAAATCTCAAAAATACTTAAATTGTTTAGTATTTCTTCTGTCCTTGCCCTTGAGTAAATACATTGAATAGATAATATTGAACACATTAATATATTGCTCTTACTATTGTTCCTTCCTTCTCTTTTGCAGACATTTGGGCCTGGATTTAGTTCCTCGGAAGGACTTTGAGGTTGTGGATTCAGATCAGATCAGTGTTTCTGATCTTTATAAAATGGTAAGAAATCTGTGGGAGATTCCTTTGAGTTTCCACTTTGGGAGATAAAGAATGGGGAAAAAAAACATTATTTATTGCTTTATATATTTTCTTGATTAACATAGTGTAAACTGAATGTCTTTTACATTTGCACCTTCACTACCAGAGTAGTCAGTGTCTCTAGTACTCTAAGTTTGGTAAGAATGATCCAGCTTTCTTTTGGAAATGACATGCTTATATCCATTTTAATTTGAATTTACAAGGTCACGTGGTATGACAACTGGAGAAGGTAACTTTGAATGTTGTTTCTTCCTACAATTTTCTTGGTTTTAAGATCTATTGCTTTGGGGCTAACAAGAGAAGTTCCACAAAACCAGATTCATCCTATACAACTAATGAGAATCCTTTTAAACTTTGATCTTTGTTGCTAAAATCAATGTACTAATGTTAAATGAAGTAGGAATAATATTTTTTCATTTATTTGTGTAATTAAGGAAACATAGGTCTGGGAAATCTTAAGAGTTTATATAGTCTATTTTCCTGCTTAATGTCAGGATAAGTGGTCTCCATCCTTTCATGACAATTTCTTCTCTGTAAAATACCTGCAGTGGTCATGACTCCACAGCCTCCCCAGGCAATCTTTCTGCTCAGTTCACTGTTCTTACTATTTGGAGGTTTTATAAATGATGATCTTACACATAGAGACTTCTGGCTGCAGGTCAAGGTTCACATTTTCCTGTCATGTCCACAGAGAAACAGATTATTCCTCCCTGCTTGCACCACCCTTTATGTACTTGCAGACTTGCAAAGTTGCATTTGGTCTTCTCTTCCTTAGGCTAAAGAACCCCATTTCTTTCACTTTTTCCTTATAGGTCAGGTTTTCTAGGCCTCTGATTCCTGCATGTTATTCTGCAAATGTTACATTACATAATCTGCAGTTTGCCACTGGCTTTTGCAAATATAACGTTGAATTCTGTCAGATGGGAAATAATACAAAATCTTGAAAGCTTCAGAGGTCTATTCACTTGAAAGCACCATGAGCCAGGCAGATGTCCTGGCAAATTTTATTGATATATAATGAAGGTAAACAGATTAACATGCTCTTGGGTTACTTGGTTGTTACTGAAAACAGCAATTATTACCTTGCTGGGAGAAATAGAACTGCTTCCTGTTGTAGGATCTAGTGTTGATCAGCCTACTTATTCCATTATTTAAAGCTTCTTGAGCCAGGAGTCCATTAACAGTTTGTGTGAGTCCAGAAAGTCCATGAGAGCCACTAATTCTTTCAGGAGAGTCTCTACAGATGCAGATGATGAATATTTCTGTGAAAGATCTGCTTCCAGGAGTTGCATAGATAATAAACATCTTTGCCCCGTTCCAATGACTTTTTAGCTCACAGATAAGGGAAGGAAGGAGGAAGACCAGTGAGTAAGTTAATTTAAACAAAACTAATCCTTCAACATTAAGGCCATCTCTGCTGTGTGGCGAAGTCCCTTAGAAAGCGTGTGGTGCATTCGAATAAGAGTGTTTCTATTTTCAGGAAAAGCAGTACAATTCCTTCATTGCAGTGAGATCCAAATTCTGTCATTCTTAGTCACTAGCACAGTCACTTTGGCACACAGTGAAGCTAAGTTGTTTTAGGGAAGTGAATTGTGGCATTAGTGAACTGTAAAGCAACTAATTCTTTCACAGTTTAACTGCATTTTGATTCTTTGTTGACTATGTAATTGACTGTGCAATTTGTAATCACATTATTGAGTATGTAATTTGACTGTGTACATTGACTATGTAGTAACATTAATGTTGTTTTGCATCATGGTGTACCTGTAAAGGGAGAAACAGCTTGTAATGTTCAGTGGAAAGTGAATGAAGACCTTTTCTGAGATGCTACTTTATTTAAAAAAACAAATCAAACCCATCCAAAAAAACCAACCAAAAAATCCCCAACAAACAGTTTCTCTAATGCAACTTCTGAGCTTCATCTCTTCCAAAGAAAACAGTGTTTTATTTACATAAATTTTGTTACTGTTTCAGTCTCTTCTAGTAAACTTTCAGTTTTCTGGTGTAAATTATTTTTGTCTTTCAGCTATCTAAGATTAGGGAGTGATAGGTCCACATCTAGGTGGGGATTTCAGATATGCAAGATGTACTTCTCCCTAAAACAAAGACATGTTTTGTAAACAGGCTGCATGATGTTGCTGTTCATATACAGTACAGAAATAACTCAGTACAAATTAAATCAGTAATGACTCAGAGAGTGAGAGATAAGTTACTAACAGGGTTGCTTTATTACTCTGTGTATGCATGGTTTTTTTACTCTCAATACTTGTATAACAGCAAATAGCTAATATTTAATTGTCAAAGTAGTCCAATTATGTCACCCATCTTAGTCCTGGAGAAAATGTCCACAGCACAGTTTGCTGCTCAGTTCTGTGCTGATATCAGGACATGGCCATTAGTCACTTCACACTTCACTATTGCTTTAGTTTATAAATTCAAGATGACAGTGCTGTCTAATCGAGTCTTCTTCATAGTCAGAGGGCAATTTCAGGAACCAAAACAGCTGCAAACCTATTTTTCTTCAACTTAAATTTGGCAGAAATTGAAGGAGGGAGGGTACTGGTGGAGGGGGGTGTTATTTAAGGTGGGGGGAGTTAATTGGTTTAGGGTTGTTTTTAGTACTTAACAAAAACCCAGAGAGACTACTCCTTACTTCTTGCAAAACACTTAATAGGTTCTCAAATGAGCAATGAGATTTTACATTGTGAAATACTCTGATGGGAGTAGTTGTGAGAACACAATTCCTTTCTCTCATTTGCAGGATTGTAGAGTATTAAGTGTAACAGAAAAGAGTCACATATTAGCAGAGCAATGGATGAGGTAACATATTAGACTTTCCTATCTGTGACAACAAATTCAAGCATTTTATACAGAGTCCTTAGACTTAGCATTGCTTGCCTCGGTAAATTTTCATTCTTAACATTTGGATATCTTTTTTAGCTCTCATGCTTCAATGCTAAGTATATATGTGAGTACTGTATGGCTGCCATGTTCAACTCTTTGTCAGAACTGTTGTGCTTTGAGGCCTTGTACAAGCTCAGCATTCATCAGAAATTGTTATTTGCTCCTAAAGGAAACCAAATTGCCCTTTCCTTCGACAGCGTTTGTGGTTTTAATTGGTATGATGGAACACTTATTCCAAATTTACATTACTTTTGAAGTAGGGGGAAAGTATATTGTCAGAATTCTGCCACAGAGCTCGGTGCTGGAGTTGCCACTAAATTGAAGCAGTCATTTAGCAACGCAAGTCTGGCAGGATATCAGAAACACTTGGACAGCACTTCTAAGAGAAAGGGATTGTAAGACAAATGTTTGGAGACATGTGCAAAAATCAGTAATGTTCAAACCTGGTCATCAACTATGTTTAGCTTTTCAATGAAGTTATTGATTTGTGTGTTTGTCTTCAGGGTGAATTTAAGAGGTGCACGAAAGGCACAACTCTTAGCCATGTTACCGTTCGATGTTAGCCGTTTCTTTCAACTGTCTGAAAAAATCACCACCAGTTTACCACAGTTCTTAATAAATAGGCAAGTTTCAAAGTACTGCAACCATCACTTCGTAATTATATTCTTTAATGGGACAGAAAATGAGATTGATAAGAACGAGCAGTTATAAAACTTGATAACAGAGACTTCAGTTGCCCACAACTCTGCTAGAAAACAAAACCAACCGGACACAAACTGCAGGAAGCTCATGAAATCTTTGTGACTTTGTTGTTGTTGTTGATTCATTTCACAAAGCAGTTTGTCAGAGGAGAGATTTATGTACATTTGGTACTAAAACCTAGTCTGCTGAGACTATAAAGATAAAAAACTGTTTGAGACTGCAATTAGAGGAGTTGCTTACCAAGCGTTGTTAGGACAGGAAGTAGGATGAACAACAATAAAAACTAATACAAGAAACAAGATTGGTGGGAAAAGAGAGGTAAGGGGAATTGGTAGCTCTTTCAGTAAAGTAAAAAAGAAACCAAACCACGAGATACTCGCTAACAGACAGCTGGATAAATTAAGAATTCTTTACTTCCTTCAGTCGCTCAAGTGAATGAAAAGGAAATTAACATTACCAAGTACAGAAGAACAGAAGTATAGGAAAGTGTAATAGAAGAGCACAAATGGGTGAATAGAGAAATTGAAAAGACAAGGCACAAATTAACCTGAAGCAAGCAGATATTGTCAGTTGTATCAAAACTGAGTTTTATGTAAAATAAAACAAACTAGAAGTCATTAGAGAAAAAAGAAAAGGTTTTATATTAGGGAGAAACCAGTTGGCACATGATGCAAGAAAATTACATGTTATTTAATGTCCTTTTCACCCCTGTCAAGCTCTGTAAGGTGTCAAACCTCTAGCAACATCCATGGAAAAGTGAGGAGTCGCACCTGAGTGGAGAGGGGAAGTTTATAAAGCAGTTAACAGTTCCAGGGGATTTAGAACTGCATACGTTTTATTTGGGAAGTCTAAAGAAGCTACATCAGATGTGTTAGTGGTATTCATTGGAAAGATGCTTAAGGTTCCAGAATACTGCCAAAGGGCAAGCATATAATACAGCTTTAAAAATGGGGATGGAGAAGGCGGAGCCAGTAATCATTCTGTCCCTGTAAACAATGCTGCAACAGGAAAAAAACATCCATGCAACAAGGAGGTGAGTGATAGTGACTGTGAACTTGTTTACAATAAGCACTTTTTAAAAGTTCTAATTTACTCCCAGAACATAAATGAGTAGTGAAGTAGAGAAGAAGCAGCTGATACCATATTCAGATTTTCATACAGAATTTAATTGGTTTTTAATTGAGATTTTCAGGTCGTCAGTTCTGGGTGAAATTGCTGTAAAGTAAACACAAAACTAATGAGAAAACCCATACTGAAAAACAAAATTGTGAAGAATGTTTGTCAATAATTTGGTTAAATAATAGGAGGGATGAATAGTCTTAATTTCTAGTGGTTTTTATCTGGATGATATTTGTCGTCTGACTGTATGATAAATAGGGAGTATGCTTGCTAAATATGCAAAAAACACAAAGTTGAGAGTGGTAGTACGTGGGAGGAAAGGATCAGAATTCCAAATAATATAGAGAAATGGAAGAAATTACCTGAAAAGCTTAGGATACAAGTGAGAACATAGGTGTAAGGTTTTAACATCTGCAGTCAATTGTTGCTTCTGAAGTACAGATTGGGTTGCTACAAGCTTAGGTCATTTTGTGGGAGAAGATTTCAGTATTATAATGGAGCCACAAACTGAATTAATCTTTTTGTGCTAATGATGGCTAAGACAAGAATCAGTGGGCCTAAGTTACAATGACAAAGATTCAAGTTAAGCATCAGAATGAATGATGAAGAAGGATACACTGAAAGGGATCATCTTATCTGTTAAAGTTTGCACAGGAAAAGTTTGCAACTGTCTGTTGAGAAAAACAAAGACAAAACTGATTGTGGGTTTTTTAGAAGGAAAATGGAGTTTCTTAACAGTCCTATTTTTAGTCTTGCAAGGCTTTTCACGTTAGAAGGAGCCTTGAGGGAGATCCTAGTCAAGCTTCCTGCTAAATGCAAGGTCACTACTGATTTCAGATCAGGCCACTCTGAGCATTGTCCAGTTGGATCTTTAGATTTTTCAAGGGAAAACATCAGGTCTCTGCTCTGATGCTTGACTGCCTTGATGGGATTATTTTTTCCTCATTGGAGAGCTGTGGTATCCTGTGTTGTAGTTTATGATCACAGTATTTTGTCCTCCTGCTGTGCAGCTTTATAAAGAGCCTGACTGTGTCTTCTTGGTGATAACTTTATAGTTATTGGGAGACTGCTATCAGGTCACTTTCCAACCTTCTCTAGGCTAAAAATGCTGCATTCCCTCACTATCTTCTCATACAGCACGTGATCCAACTGTGAGCGCTTTGGTGGTCCTTTGCTGAATGCAGTGCAGTGTGTCAGCTATAGTTTATGGAATGCTGAGTAAAAAGGAATAAAATGTTACTCTCAATCCACTGGCTATATTCCTGTTAATAGAAACAGTAAATTGTTAAACCTTCCTGCTGCCAGAGTGCTCTCCTGAGTTATGTTTGGCTTGCCATTTAGCAGCCCCTTGCCAGTTAATTCCCTGTCTATACCACAGGAGGTTTAGTCTGTCCCAGGTGCAGGACTTGGTGTATTTGTCCTTGTTGTATTTCTTAAGGTTCCTTTTAACCAATTTCTCTGGATTGCTTAGATCCCTCTGCATGGAGGCCGCCTCCTTGAATACTTTGACTGCTGACCCCAATATAGGACCATCTACAAATATATTAGACTGCATGGTTCTCAGGATAGACCTCTGAAGAGTACATGCTATCAACCACTGGCTTTTGAGCCTGACAACTGTTTGTGAGGTTTTTTACCAATACTGTTAGGCTACACATCCAGATGTAACCTGGGTACAAGGATGCTGTGGTGGAAGACTGTGGTGAAGGCCTTGCAGCACTCAAGATAGACAGCAGCTACAAGTCTTCCCTCATCTACAAATCTGGTTATTTTATTCTACAGGGCTATCTTGATCAAGCCAGATTTTGCACTTGATAAATCCATGTTGGCTATTTTCAATCTCATTGATGTACCCAAAAACAGCTTCCAAGGGACCATATGCACTTTGGGTTCTTTGCCTAGCCAGAGGTAAGGCTATGGAAAATTAGTCAGTGGTTATCTCTATTGTAATAACATGGTCCTGAAGCATAAAAGCAGAGAGTTAGTGAAATCTACTCTTCTGATTGTGAAAACTTTAAAACATGACTTTTGGCCACTTGCTGTTACAGATCTGCCTAAATGTGAGCTCGAAGCAGTTATGTTTGGCAAGGAAACTGTAGTTCTTCTGACCTCCTCTCTCCTATTTCCGTTACTTGAGTTTATCTCTCAATTTCTTAGTCACATTTAGAGATTAATTTCAGTCAAAAGAAGCCAGGAACACCTTGAGCAGCTTAAATTAAAGTGATATTTTCTATGCTAGCTGATTCTGAGTTGTTGCAGGTGACAAAATGATTAAATAGGCAACTCAGCCACCTAAACTTAGAGGGTTTTAGCATTCAGAAGCCAGTGCCTTAGTTTAACAAACAATGGAGCTGAAGGTCATTATTTCTTCTGCTGGCAGTGTGAAAGAGGACATTTTTATAACTGTGAATTTAAACAGATGTCAAAATATGCCATTTAACTTAATATCTTCTTGGTTTCGTCTCATTATAAAGATTATTTCTCCATTTGTGATAAAAGGTCTTATTTTTGTTCTGTATGAAAGACAGTGGCATAACTTGGAAAAATTGTTGCTGAACACATTTTCTGGTCTGTCTTTTACTTTCACCTCTTTTGAAGCTATAAGTTTAACAAGAGATCAGGCTGGTCCTGCTACAGAGTGTAGCTGCAGTGCGTGTTTGGTCAGAATAAGATGTTGGGTACTTAGTAAGGGGATGGAGATGGGGCAAATGAAGAGAATATTTATTAACATGTGATAGTGTTAATATTCCAGTTTGAAATGCTAATATTAGGATGAATGTGTGTAGAACAAACATGGCAGAATCATTAATGATATGGTTTTTAAAGCTCTCTGAAACCTTTTTCAATTCAGATTAGTATTTAAATCTCTCTTTGGAGATTAAACTGTTCCAGTGAGACTTGCAGTCCATTTTCTGATTATGACATCGTCTAGCATAAAGGGCTTTAAATACAGGATCATCACCCGAGTTCTGTTTCAGAGATACAGCTTTTTATACTGATGCTTCTTTACAGGTGTTGGCCAACTGAAGTTTATCAGGATTTCATTTTCTCATCAGAGCAAAGTGTTTAGAAAGAGTCTAAAATCCATCCTTTCTAGATGTCTATGTTTTTAAACAAATGCACCTTTTCATATACAACATATTGGTAGATGAGGATTAGTGGTGAGGTGTCCCCTGTTCAGCAAGAGAACACATAGGTTGAAAGTCCATCACCTGATAACTGCATTAAAGAAAAAGCTTTTACACTGTTGGAAATTCTGTCTAGCTTGTGATAACCATTTATATACTAAAGCTCAGGTAAATACCCCCTGAAATTCAAGTAGTTTGGCTAAGAAATGGCTTAACTGAGAAAATGCCTTTAGGCGAGTTAGTGGTCTTGTGAGTGATAATATTCTGTAAAAAAAGTCCATGAAAAGTTGGTCATCATCTTGAAGAGTCTTGTTTTAAAATTTCTTTTCTAATGCTACCCAGATGCAGTGTAAATATTTCTTACTTTCAAAAAGATTTAAATTTTACTGTTTTATATCTTCACAGCATTTGTCAAGTAGACACAGTGTCCAGCAGAGCACATCCCAGGTAAACATCAGCTGCATATGAATTTGTGTTGTCTCTGTTTGGTAATGTATGTAATGGTGTGATGGAAATGATTGGGTAAGTTCCTAGCTGTGGAACACTTCCTCGAAAGATCCCCAAGCAACTAACTTAAAGGCCTTCTACTTAGACCTCTGTTACTGATGTTCTTGAAAAATCAATTTCTGTAGCGATACTGGAAGTCTCAATGTGCCCATGTCAGTCTTATTTCCACCTCCTAACATGTGGTGGCTTAGCAGGCTTCTGTTTCACATAGCCTTTCTGTAGTAATGTAATCCTCTCCTGGTGGTGGAATCTGGGTCTGATCTTTCTAGGAGAACTGTGCTTCCACGGGTACCTGTCTTTAAAGGATGAGGATTTACCTGGATTTGCTGTAAAATCCAAAACAAAAATCATTTAAGCTCTAGTTTGTGAGCTAGTACAAATCTAGGTTGAAAGACTGACAATTTTTAAGATGTCCTTTGTTAGCATGTAGCTGTCTGTGCATTCAGAGGAGACTGCCTTAGTGAGCTTAGGATATTCATGCAACCCGGTTATTAAGATCAGGACAGAATGGATATAAAGGGCTATATAAAAATTAAACAATTATTTTCTTTCTAATTATAGGAGGGTTTTTATGTCTACCTCAGTTTTCACTGTTGTAAATAGATCTTGGGATACTGAGTCAAAATGTAAACCTTTCTGCTATTTGATCTTATTGGTTCATCATGTCATCAATCGTCATTAAGATTTCTCTTTGTTACACCTGTGGGGCATATTAGCCTGTAAAGCCCAGTCCTAAATGACCTCCATAAATGAATTACAGCTGGTGAGAAGAAGTAATGTAATGAATGTTATTCTTAAAAGTGCTTTGAAGTCCATCTGCTTTAAATGAAATCATCGAGAACTACTCTAGCACTATCTTAAAGGTCATTTTCGGTACCAGAATCAAGATAATATTTGAGAAATAGAATTGACTTGGTTTGCTTCATGAAAATAGATTTCAAATGCATAAACCACACACCTCTCATTTACTTGGCTGTCGTGGTTTCTCAAGCTATTCAAAATTCAAGTGGAAAAAAGACTCCTTCATCTGGCTTGTGTCTCTATGGTAGAATATATTTGAGATTGAGCTTTTAGTCGATGGAGAAAGGAGAGCAGAATCTCAATTAAAATTATCAAGGTGGTCACGTGTCTTCTGTTTGTGAAGAACTACAAATCCTTTTCCTTGCTTTGAATCAGGTGGACACAATTCGTCAGCGTCATGGGGAAGCGTGCCGTATGCCAGTGCCTCACCACTTCTTCCTCAGTCTGAAGAGCTTCACCTACAATACCATTGGAGAAGACACAGATGTCTTTTTTTCTTTGTATGATGTTCGAGAAGGCAAGCAGATCAGGTAGGGCTGCAGCAAATAACTAAAAAGCTTCCTAGAAAAATAAAAGAAGTTATGAGCAAAGCAAGTATGTTGGAGAAAAGTAGGAGCTGTTCTTGTGCCACAACTGGAAGGAGAAAGCTTCCAGTCAAAAGCTGACAGTCCTGCAATGCATGCATGAGAATATCAGTACTACTAATCATTGTGTGTGGAATTTAGTACTTACATATAGGTGAAACATTAAAGGCACAGAACAGCTGAATTTTGTTTAGGTTTCTGTTTTGGCGGCCACACGTTACTGAACGTCTGAGTGTTCGGTAGCTGCCTTCTTGAGGCACTTGTTTAAGAAGTGCTAATAATGGCAGGGCCACGTTGTATGGCTGTTTTGAAGGAGGACTGCTGTGTGTTTGGGTGCTGAATTGTGGCTCTTGAACTCTCATCTGCTCCTTGCCTTACGGGCCTGTTACAATAAGGCTTGCTTTCATTACCCTGCTGCTATCAATATAAACTGAAATACGCATATCGTCCACTTGTCTAGGCTGGAACAACTGCACTGCTCAGTATATTGATGTAGTTGGTACTGATATTAGCAAATATGTAATATACTGTATTTTCCTTTATAAGCATGTGTTTTTGAAAACATCAGAACTTGTGGAAGAGTGTTGCAGCCTATGCATTGTGTCTTGGAAATTAAGTAAGTGTAGCTTGGTCTGATTTGTGGAGATTTGTTGAGTTTTAGTTGAGGCTTGCCCTGACAGTTGGCACAAACCATGTTTGCCACTATGGTCAAAACTGTCCTAGTTTTTAACAAATTAGATTTAGATTCAAATTTAGGTTTGTTCCAAGGGGAGGAAAGAGCACCAAAATGTTCTTTTCTCTCTTTGGAAGAACATTATGTTGTGTGTAATGTTCATCCAAGAAGGCTCTAAGTAGAGTGGTCACAGTTTTGTAGCTCTTCAGAATACCACAAAAAAGTGGTTATATTGGAAAGCTCTAATGACTTGATTGTGTCTTCTAAATATGTGCCTGTTAGGCAGCTTAAGGAGCATTTTGCAGGATATGTCAAGAATGCCTAATCTGATGTTGCACCATTTGATTTCACCCCCACTAAGTGAGAAATTCTTGTTTTGATGTAGTTGAGAGGACATGTTTATAATTCCTTACTGAATTACCAGAAAATAGCTGTTAAGGGGAAAAGGTGCAAACGGCAAATCAAAACAAAATTACTCACAGTTAATTAGTTCATAGCACAAAGCAGTAAAATACCAAATTATTTAGATGAGGAAAGCTGCAGGAAAGAGGAAGGGTTAAGCTGCTCCCATGACTATGGAAGGCCTCAGAAATTGCATCAGAGGAGATGAGTTGTCTGGGGCTGCAGTTTGCATTGTATGTAAACAATCAGTGGAAAAGACTTAAGAATGGGGGTTTCCAGTGACAAAAAAAGAGAACATAATTGTTATCATAAGAAAAAGTACAAGACTGGTTCGGACAGATTTAAGTATATGTAATAGTGCTTTCATATGCAAAAGTTGTTATTAGCTCTTCATATCATGCATGAGTGATCTGCTGCAGTGAAAACTGCCCAACTTTTACATTTTCTTATATCTCAAAGTGGGGAGAAGAAGAAATGTATAATGAGGCTGAGCTCTGTTTTGAAAAATAAACTTGAAACCAGAAAGCAAACACACTGTTACAAGTTTAGAATGATGATTTTTATATCTACTTTCAAAGATTAAGTTTCTTTCCTCTTCTGTATGCCTCAGGAAATAGTACATTAAGGTTAAAAAAACCCAAGCAAAGCTTCTTCGGGCTGCATTCTAAATGAAAAGGACAAATTGACTTTTCTGAAATGGTTTCAAGGTTGATAAATTACTTACCTGAACAGTTCATGCTGGAGGTTGACTGGCTTTCAGTGTTAGCGCTTTGGACATATAGTAGATTGCAAACCTCGTCGTACCTGTTGGTTGCAATAGCTATTTCCCAGTCAGGTTAAGTGAAGAATCAGTGAAAGTTCCACTGTTTTTCAAGAGCTGAAGTAATAGCATGTGCCAATTATGGGTTAGCAATCAGAAGCCTGGAGCAGCAGCTGAAATACAGGGTGAGATGCATTTGCAGGTTCTGAATACAAATACAGTACTGAGCCGTGTTTAATGGTTTGTGCTGTCTAAAAATGAGAAGCAGACAAAAGATGACAGTAGGTGGATATGGAAAGCAAGAATAACAATGCTACTATCAGACCTTGAGGTAAAAAAGGAAAAAAAATACTTAATTTCTACTCAGAAAATTGATCTAGTTTTGATTACAGCCAACGGGGAAGTACAGCCCCATTCTGAGAAGAGCCTTGGGATGAATGGTCATGAAATGATATGTTCATAATAACTGGGAAAAGGAAAGAAATAAAAGTTAATGTAAAAATGGTGAACTTCAATAAGGCAGGTGTCAATAAACATCAAACATAGCCAGGTAAACTGTTACGAAGGACAGAAATTTGAGAGTTGTCAGTTCCTTAACAATACTGCTGAGGAGCACAAAAGCAAATTGTTTCCATTTGAAGGAAAGATGAAGTACATGGCAACAGCAAAAGTCTGTATCACATATTTAGTGAAATGAAATCTGGAAGGAAATACAAAAGAAAAAAATAAGGAGAAACTAATGAAATTGCACCAACAGAGTTTGGAAGAGACAGAAACTTCTAGAAAAAATGTAATTAGCGAAGGACACAAAGGACAAAAAAAGGCTACTTCTGTAATGCTTCACCAGCAAAACGTTGTTTTTACAAAATCAGGAAGTAACTGACCAGATTAAAGGGGACATTAAACTATCAGCAGATATTACCAAGATAGCTGAAGTATTTAATAGCTGTTTTTCCTCAGTCTTCTGAAGAAGGTCAACTGCAATCAGATGACAAATGCAGAAGGTTCTGAAATAAACTATTAGCACTTAGAAGCTAACAAGACAATAAGTAAAAGTCAACATAAATTTGTCAAGCACAAGTCACATCTGAGCCAACTAATTTTTTTGTGTTAGATGTGAATGTGCCTCATGCCTCTCAACAGAAGAGGAACATTAAACTTGATGTGGTAAAGCGGGGAGACACAGACTAGATAAAACTGGTGTAAAAGGACTGGAAAAACTGTTTCAGAGTGTTTTCTGTGCTGGAAGGATGCAATGAGTAGGATGAATGAATAAAATGAAATGAAATGCAATGAATAAGTATGACAAAGGATAAGTAGTATGATTTTTCTTTAGGCAGTTGATGTTTGAACGTGGAAAGTTGAGGGGTTTTTGCCAGTGTGTTAAACCAGAATAGACATTGCTGTTCTATCAGTTGTCCTATTTTACCTCACTAGCATTTAAAAGTTTCTTGTTGTCTAGCTGTATTTTTGTTGTTATTTCTTTATTTTTAATTAAAATGTGATTGAATTTGATAAACTGGGCTCTAGTCAGTAATGATGCAGGGAAATAGTGTGATGCATATTTCTGCTTGTAACGCCTCCATCTCCCTAATTACTGTGTCTGTACCGTGCCTGTTAAAATGAAGACCTCCTAATGACTGAAGGTTTTGAAAGATGTGATAAGTATCCATGGTAGTGTTGATTGTTATGACAGAGGAAGTCCATGTGTACGTTTCTCATATGGAATGTACTCCAGACTTTTTTGTGGTGAGAGCAGTTCTTCTCTGTGGTGTCTGTAGAAGGTGTATGTTTGCTGATGAAGTGTTGTGAGAAGATCTTACTTTCAGCTGGTGCGTTCAGTCAGAATGCACCACTACCTGGGGGTTTTATTTTGGTTTTGTTTGGTTCTTACTGTATAGTGTCTCTCCTTGCTGTCATATTATCTTGCTGTTGCGTTCTATGGGATACAAGGGTTGTGTACACATTATGACATGCAGATAGTCAAGGAGAGGCATCACATTAGTTACCTGGGAGAAATAAGAGATTGCCTTGGGCGTACAGAGGCAGAATTGGAAAAGCCAAAGCTCAGCTGGAGTTGAGTATAGAGAGGGAAAGAAAGATACACATTCACACTCAGCTTCTGTAGGTACAGCAAATGAGAGACAAGGGAAAATACATCCCAAATGCTCAGCAGGGCAGCATATGACATGAGGAAAAGGTAAGTAACAACAGTGGCTGCTTTAAGTAATAAATATTTTCAGCTTAATCAATTGTAGTTGTAGGAACAGGTGGCTTGTACATATTTTAAATGTAAATTCACAGTGGAGATTGGCAGCTAAGTACATTAACAGTGACATGGTAATGAAACAAAAGCTTTTCGTATCATTCACATTGAGTTTTGTAACAGGTGCACAAAGAAAGACGTTGAAAGCACATTCTTTGTTTTGCATTGTGCAGCACTCAGAAGTTTAGTTGCTCATAATTTGCTGCTCTCGTGCCATCTGCCTTGTACTCAGCTTTGAACTTCCAAGCTCACATACTGTCAGTGACCACCAAACCATGCTATTTTCCTTCCTGATTATATGACTCTTATTATTATTAACATTTATTATTCCATTCTAATTAAAAAAGCTCTGTAACTATTTTTTCTGTGTCTTCATAATACTGTCTTTATTTTGGTTTTGGAAGCAAAGAAACATCCGCTTTTTAGAATGCTCCATTGTTTTTCTTCAATTCATATGTAACAGGATTACCCAGAAGTGATTCACATAGAACAAATTAAAGAAGTATGTATGGTTAGGTAGATGTTACCCAGTTTGTGAACTGCTTTCTCTTCTGCTCTTTGCTGCTGTAGTGCTTTTTTCTGTACGATGCTCCCAACACACCTTGTTAAGACATTGATAAAACTATATTCTGAGAAATATTAAATATACAGTATGTCTAAAAAGCCTCCATTAAAGATAGACATACAACCTAAAGCTAGAAAAGTTTAAAAGTTAATGGGAATGTAGTCTGGAAATGTTACTCAAGGAACCATGAAGGACAGGAAGTACAATAATAACACTCTTCGCCACATTATCTTGTAATGCCCCAGGAAACATGTGAGAAAGCTTACTTAAGCTAAAAGTTAGCCAAGGAAAAGAAATATGGCATGCAACAGAAAAAAAGAAGATACTTTTTATTCTGTGTTTTTCCCTTGGAGAGATAGCTGAGGAGAGGAAAGAAGAGGCAGCAGCTATCCTAACCAAAGATGTTCCTATCAGAAATAAGAGCCTAACTTACCCAAAGAAAGATGGAAGCCAACTGAGATGCTGACAGAGCATGGGGAATACTTAATATGTTATTGTAACTTCTCTCAATATTGCAAATGTTTTAGACATCTGATGTTATCCACAGGTTCTAACTAATTTTAAATGATTGTTAGTGATAAAAACCCACACTTAACCAAAGGTGTGGCAGATGCTTAAAACTTTGAGTTACTGGAGCATTTTTAAGGGCTGTCAGATTCCTCAGCACTTTGTTAGTACGGTGCACACAGAGAAGAGTGTTCATCCAGAGAAGCTGTGCTGCACACAGAGGAACTGGGAAGAAAAGAAATGTCTTCCATTGGCAGAGGAAGGTTTTGTGGCATATGCAGTATGGTAATGGGGAGTATATCTACACTCAAAAGGCCACTAGGGAATTAGCATTAGATGCAGCCTTCCATTTTATCACATTAAAATTTAGGTTTGTCAATTTTTATTGCACATCTTTTTCCTCTTACAAGTCTTTAAGATATTCTGAATCCCAAAATAATCAAGAAGTGTTCAAAGCCTCCATTGTTATCTGACTGTACTTTCTTCTGAAGTTTTAAGAGTTTGGATTCAGCTGTCTGTCTGAACTGGAAGCCCATCACTCACCAACAAAATCAACGTGTGACACTGTTATATAAGAAGGATTAAATAACATTACAAAAGGCACCAATTTTCACTGATCCATTTAATTATTTTCTGTGTACTAACTATTTCTTGGATATTTTTTTTAGTGATAGAGAGAAGACAAAATAAGATGGATGCTGAAATGCAATTGGAACAGTTCTTATCAAATGAAAGTTGTTTGTTTTACTGCTTGAGGTTTTTTAAAAATGATGTAATTGATGTATGGGACCTGTCCAAATTACAGAAAGATAAGAAAAGGGATGAAAGGATATAAATCTGGAAAGAAAAAGGTGGTTGTTTGGCCTTGTTAAGGACCAATCTGTTCTTCATTTGAGGGTACACATAGATGAGTCATGTAGATCTTGTGTCCCGTGTGTTTCAATATGGTTTTGTTTGACAGTTTTGTAGTGTCTAGGCAGCTCTGAGGAATTTGTGAATGCTGGCACTTACAGGTAGGGGAACAAGGCAAGGAGAGAAATAAACATGCCTGCAAATGCAGAACCACATATTCCTTCTGCTTAAGTTCTTCCCAGGTGGAGTCCTAAGACTCTTAAGGTATAGGGAATTTCTGGGAAGAATGAAATGAGAGGAAGGAGGAAGGAATGCTTCGTAGTTACTGACCATGACCAGTCCTCACATATGCAATTTCCTACACTTTTTCTGGAGGGCTCTAATTTCCATAATGCCTCTCTGAGCACACCAATACAAAGCACAATATTGTACTCACTCAGTTTTCTCATTTGTTTCCATTTGTGGGGGTTTTTAAAAATCTGTTTCTCCAGGCCATAATCAAATAGTTACTTAAGCTTTTCACCTTTCAACAATTTTTTTGCTTCTCTCAAACCATTCCTTTCATTCCCCTGTGCAGACATCCATCCTTCAATAACGTAGTGTTAAGTTGAATTATTTCTTTTCTTCGGATCTTTATTCTTTCCCTTTTGTTGTCAGTATAAGAGAAACATCCAGACGGAGTTAGAATTTCGTGCTGTGATTATCATTTAAAGTAATTTGATTTGGAAGATAAAATGCTCAATTTTTTAAGGGGAAGGAGAAAGAAAAGAGAGTAATGGAATTAAAATCATTCGTGAGAGCCAATTTGTGGGAGTGTGAAGCACTGCAATGAGAGAGGAAAGGCACAGTAACAGTGTAGTAATAATTTGAGTGATTATTAACTTGGACTGATTAGCATTTCACACCTTTGGTTTTTTACTTTACACTAAATTATTCCCTTGGGCTTTATTATCTAAATAACATGCTGTGTAACTGTAACTTTGCACAACGAGCACATACCATGTTGTTATGGTGTTTTTTTCTAACTACTTAAGTGATAAATGTAGACATGACAGGAGATAGTGTGCTCAGACTTTCAGATATGGGGGCAGGGTATGATTATCAAGAGATGTTTGCTGTAATCTGAGATGCCTGTCCAAAACTGTGTATTGAAATACTGTGTACTACCAGAGTATGCTTCATTCATTTCTACTGTAGATCAAGGTTGTGGTATGCATCATAAGCATAAATCATTTGCAATCTAATATAAAAAGAGAGAGCAAATACTCATACAAAAACCAAATCAAAAGTTACAGAATAATAAAAGGAATAACAAAATACATGTTTTCATAAGCCAAATGTCTGCCTCAGACCTTCCCTCTCCCTTCTTAAATCAAACCAACCCAGAGATATATATTAACATTAGTGGTGTTTGTTACATAGTAGATAGGATTGAATAATTATAATCTTGTCTGCTTTTAAAACTAATCTATTAGGAGGCTTTCTACTATTTCACCAGATGGTTTCCTAGCAGCATTGTGATTGAAGCTGATCTTGACTAGACATTGCAATTAGGAAAAGATATGTTGGCAGAATATTTTCTCCCCAAAGGTTCTACCTTAGAATTCGAAATTTCACACTGTTGCCATTTGCCTAGCACAATAGGATACAGGGTGGAGAAGCATGTCTCTGTTCTGCAGCAAGACTCCATCCTTCAATGGTTCATTTATAACTGGTTGTAGCTTTTCCAATGTAAATTAACTGCATGGTTCCCATCATCATTTAGTCATGTTTTCTTGACTTTTAAACTGTCAATAAGAATGTGTGTCAGCTGCTCAAAAACATTAGCAAGAACACTGTAACTAAAATTACATTGTGTTTACACTTGTCTTCTTGAATAATTTTCTATAACACTTCATAATGTAGATGATTCTCATCGTGTGGGACTTTCATTTTAAACACTAAGCAAACTCCTGAAAAGGTGATGGCCAATTTCCCACAAGTTCTATGTGAGTAGGGGTTTGAGTCCTCTCAAAGCTCTAAGGTGCAGGATCAGCATGCCTAATGGGAGAACACCTGTACAGAGCAACTCCACAGGCTCCAAACCAGACTTGTAGAAACTGTGCATTCTAGCAATCAGATGCTGCTTGAGTGTAGACAGAGGCTTAGCAACTAAGAATGGCAAGGAGGTTGGCAAGATACAGAGAGGTGAAGAATTAACAGGCATTAATAAAGTCAGAGTAAAGGAAGGCAGGATCAGTGGGTAGATGAAGGCAGCTGAAGTTCAATAGCTGAAAAAGAAATGAAGTTGGGTAATATGGAAACATCCACATTAAAAACTGTGGCAAAACAATCTGACTGCATTCTCTCCCAGAGTAGGGAACTGACCTTAAGATCCCCTTTTCAACATTGCTTTTCTCTTTAGTTAATAGCTCTGGGAGTACTGTGACAATGTGTGTGTATCTATCCCCTGCTAATTGCTTTGAAATATTGTTATGTTCTGCTATTGCCAGTTGCTATGTTAGGAAGCAGAAAATTATATCTTGCTTTTATTGTGCATAAGTGCTAAACTTTGCATTTGTTACGTTTTTAATAGCAACATTCTCAAAGTTATTTTAAAATAGCAAAGTTGTCTCATTCACTGCCAGCATAATGGTTTATCTACTGGGAAAAAAGAACTTTGTATCATTCAGATTTATTTCTTTAATATTTGGAGAATTTTCCTAGGGATTAGGCCTACCAACTAATGAGCGTTTTCTTCTGCTTAGTCACAATAAAAAAGTCTTCCTTTCTAATTTGTACCTCTTTTCTAACAACCTGATCTGTTGGGATAATTAATCCTCCATCAATTCCTCCTGTAGTTTATTGTGTTCTTAGTGTTTCAAGGAAAGTATTTTTCTGACTTCTGTTCAACAGATAATCCATTGCAATAGTAACAAGGAAAATATCAGTTATTGTTCACACTCACGATGAACTCCTCCAAAAAACATCATCCACTAAATCAACGTTAAGGAATATTGCTGTCCGCAGCAAGGGCCCTTGTCTGGTCCCTCCTGGTGACATGGAAAATATGTGAGTCTCTGAACTCTGCTGCACACATACTGCAGGGTACAAAGTCTTTCTGATATAATACTATATATAACTTTTAGAAACTACAAGTCTGACTATCACTGGAGACAGAAGTAACCTACAGAGTATTTTATAAGGGGAGTTTTGTGTGGATGTATAGATTTTGAAGACGGGCAAAGGAGGAATAACACCTTTTCATTTTCCCTACCAACTGCTTCATCTGACTTTCATTCATTACATCTATCTCCTAAATCTACATTTGCTTGGTTTTCCTATTTATCCCCTTCATGTTACTATTATATGTTTTAAATGAACTATTACTGTCTGGATTTGTATATGAACATTTCTGTAGAGAGGTAACTGGTGTTACTAGAGATGTTAATTCTTTCCTGTAAAACTAGCAATGTGAAGCTATTATAAAACAGAAGCTTTTCAAAAATCAGTCTTATAGCTCTCACACCACCACCATCATTTCTCCATTTTTTTTATCAGGTTGGGGATCAGATATGACATATCAATATGCAGGGATAGAGATATTCCTTATGGGGATGTTTCGATTTTTCAGTTATTGACAGAAAGAAATCAATTAGTTGCAGGTCTTTGAAGTTATTCTTCCCTGTTCCTGCTCAGGAAGAACAAAAATGTGTCATGAACACATACAACTAGAAGAGATTTTGCTCTCTTGACTGATGGGGTGCAAATACATGGTGTTGTTTAGGTGAACTACATGGCTCAGAGAAAGCGATTACAAGTCATTTACTGTCTGTAGGAAGGGCCACTGTAATGAATACTACTTTTCATACTTGAGCTCTTTCTGTTGAAAAATTCACTGTCAAAGCCCAGTTCTGTGTCTCTGACTGAAATTGTCATGTGCAAAGCCAATGAGCAGGGATATCTGATTTGTAGAGCAAGCATTAAATGAGACAACTGCTCCATTAGACTTCAGAAGCATTAGCTTTTCCCAGGGTAGAGATGGGGATAAAAGACTTATTCTGTAAAATACATGTCATCCAAAGTTAGAAGTCTTCTGTAGAGTTATGGTCAATGCATTTCACATGGACCAACTGGCAGGGCCAGTCTGCCTTTTTTTTCTTTACTTAAAAATCATGATTGCTGGCAGGGACTGAGGAGTAAAGTCTCTGCTTTTGGAAACAAAGTTTTTCTAGCTAACGGAGAGGATTCCTTTCAGGAACACAACTATGTGCCTTTCATGGTGTAAATAACAGAAAAATACTGATGACAGTGTCAAATGTTCAAGTGTGGCAGAGTCTTGAGACCCCAAGGAGAATGTAATAGGTGCTTAGCTACATTTCTCCTGCAAGCTTTAATAATGTTTTTAACATTGTGGTTGTTTCTCCTTGAATGTGGTAGAGAGAAATGACAGGTAGTTATTTTCACTATTTTCTGTTTCTATGGAAACCCAGTGTTTGCAGTAACAGCCTTACTGTAAGCCCTGTAATCCTCCTCTGGGGCTTCTAGCCAATGTGGTAACTTAATAATTCATGAGCATTAAGCCTGAATTTGCTGGGAAGCAAACAGCGTTGCTTGGAGCTGTTTTCTCAAAGCCGGATTCATTTCCCTCACAGATTTGGTGTTCTTTTCTCTAAGATGTCTTTATAAAATACTCTCCATAAACCAAAGCAGTGTACTTTTCTTCAGTTGTTTTTGAAACTGGGGTTATTGCAGATCTGCTGGATAAGGCAGCTCATGAAAGAACTTCCCCCCATGCCTCCCTCCCTGCCTTATAAAAGGAAAAAAACCAGAAGAGAAAGTGGAAAAAAACCTGAAGGCACGGTCTGAGCATTTGCCTGAAAAGGAAGATTTTATGTAGTCCATGAATCATTGTTCAGACAATATTCAAACTGAAAGTTCAGCAGAGGTGATCTTTCTGTCTCAGGGGTTTGGGAGTGACCTCCATTCATGATGGGTTGCTCAAATACTTCTGTGCCATGGGATCTAGTAAATGCTGTTGCTTTATGTTACAAATGGGAATTCAGTTCTTCACAGATACACGGACGCTTTGACTTACTTTCACACTTAAACTGAGAACTGAAGACTCATTTTGTGGAGCACTGTGAGATTTTGTTATTAAGTCAGACTTATATAAACTGTAAGGACTTAGATTTTTTTTTTTCCAAGTTAATGAGCAAAAATTAATGACTCTGACATGGAAATGTGATTAACAGAAAATAAACTTGAAAAGCTTCTTACTGAGGATACTGTTAAATGGACAAATTGCTTAATCATTTCAAGCATTCTGCCTTTTTAAAGTACAAAGGCAGTATGTAGATGCATTCTGAAATATTTTCACAAAAAGGAAACTATTAAAAGTACTTGTGATCTTTCTGCAAAGTTGTATTTAAATGGGACTTCAGCTCTTGGGAGAAGCCCAAATTATTTGCTATTTGATCATAACTTACATGAGTGTCGTGAACAGTTGTACTTCAGTAGAAACCCTTCTCTTATTTTTTTAAATCATCTTTCAAGAGGTAAATCACATTTATGACAGTGGGAAATGACTGAAATGTCAATATACACATGTGTTTTCTTCATGAATACGAGACCATCTGGTTGAAATAGAAGTTTAGAAGTCCTTGTTTCCTCTTAGAAAGCTTCCACAGGGCATTCTCAGAAGCATCAGGACGTGATGCTGTCCTGTAGTGCCCGTTTGGATTGCTGAGCACAGTTGTGATTTCATAGTTGACAGACTATGAGGATAATTTTGACTAATTTGGCAAATGGCATGAAAAGAAAATGTTGTGCTTTCCCTGAGATTATGTGAAGCTATACAAGCAAATATGAGAAGCCTCGTGTTGCTATTGTTAATTGCATTGCAGGATGCAGCACAGATGGAAAGCCAGGGCAATACAGTCAGGGTTTTCTCTCTGCTACCACATAGGCAACCAGAGAGCAATAATTGTTTTTCTGAAAAATGAGCTAGTGCTGCTGCATCAGGGCTTTAAAACTTCTGATGTCCTGGTTCAGTACATTTTTCTCTCTGATACAGAGAACAGTTTCCCAGGTTAATTCATGTAAATATTAGCTTGTACAAACTGTCAGGCTTGGAGACTCGTTCAGTTAGGTCCCTCTCTTCCCTTCCCACCCCATCAAACCACAAGAATTTCTTTCAGGATGGTTCTCTGATAACTTAGGAGTGTTTTGAAAGAAAGACCTTTTTTGTTGGCAAGGATTCTGTTGTTGTAGAGAGTGACTATCTCATCCTGAGGTCCATCCTGACGACCTGAGCTTGCAATGCATAGAGTTTATTCTGGAGATTTGTCTAAGACAAAAAAAACCTGATGCTTTTACCACAATGTTTTAAAAGGCTTATGATATTCATGTGTCAATTCAAATTTTATTGTAGGATTAGTAGGATTAGTATTAGCATTCATTAAAAGAAGAGTCTAGAAGAGGTGGGGTTGTAGGGTTTTTTTGGTGAAAAATCAAATAATATCATGCTTATCACCATTTTTTAAATGAGAAGACTCATTAAGATGCAAAGAGGGGAGCTGTGTTGACTAGGCAGGTCATTGTATGAAGCTTTTTCCTCCTAGCTTCTGCGACAGCATTTTCAGATTTTTGTGCCTGAATTTTTGTGTGCAGGTAGGGATGTAGCATGATACTAGAACAGTGAGAAAGCAACCTAGAGAGACATTGAAGGTGATCAAGGACTGAAATATAAGTTATTATATGACTTTCTCTGCTACCATGCGACCCTTTTCACCATGCACTGGTAGATGTGTCATGGGACCAATATATATTTTTAAAATAACCTTTATTCTTAGACTTCTTTGTTCTTCAGAATGCTAGATTCTGAAAACCCAGTTAAATAACAGCTCTTGAGAAAGCACTGAGTTGCTTGTAGAAACATTGGGGTTTTTAAGTCTTCCTACAGTTGTTGCCTGGAATATAAAGCCCTGAAGAAAGTGAAAATGAGGCAACAAGTTCATACTATTTGCCTTTTCGTTGCATATTGATATGGAGAGGGGGAAGTAGGCATTTGTTTCTAGGAGAAATAGCTGCTGAACCACTATTTAAGACAAGGGAAGGTACAAGATGTGATTTCTGTTGAGATTTGTGCCCTAATGTGTAATCTCTGCTTCAGAAAACCAATCTCTTGTACAGTGCTGAAGAGGTTTTTTTATCACCAGTTTCCAATCCAAACAGAAAACTGATTGGCGGTCACTCTACAGAGTACCATTGCTGTGGCACTCTGTATCTATTAGTGCTGTACCTACATTCATAAATTGATGTACAGTCAGGATTTTTTTTGCCTTGCAACCCCACACTAATTAAATCCACCAATGAGTTAATACAAAGGAACTCCTCAGTCTATTCCAAGCTCTTTGCCAGACTTTTTGTTGTTCTCTTTGCCTGTTATGCAAAAAAAAAAAAGCCCCTCAAACAAGCAACCTCAACAACAAAAACTCCCCACAGGCATAATGCCACTTCTGCTCACCCAACAGTAAATTTTGTCCCTGTTTGCCCCTTCCTTCATGCTGAAAATGTAGTGTCCCAAACCATTGATTGCTTCCTTCCTTTTTTCAGAAACAGAGGCCTGTTCAGTAGGGTCCTGCTTTTCAGACAGCTAAAGGAAGCCAAGAAGTGAGACACTGCACTTCTTTCATTTTTCTTCCTTTCAAGTAGAAAAAACAAGAAGCTATTTGACTTTGCTTATCAGAGCAATGTATCTTATGTTTGAGCAGCTTTAGCAATTACTTCATGCGAGTGATTGTAAAACCTCACTTACTGCTGCACAAGCACAAGAGGTGGTTTTGCTATGATATGAGTTAGCACAGGGGGAGATCTTGCAGTTAGAGTGATTGAAGATTGCTTATAGCATGTAGCAGCAAGAGGAATAAATAAGCTTTTGTTTAAGATACTGCTACTGGTGTGGCATGTCTTAGGTCTGAACCCAACAAGGTAAAATGTTAGTTCTTTTTGGTGCATTTCTTAACTCCAGCTACAGGCAAGAGAGAACTGGTTTGGGTGTATTTCCTGAGGAGCTGAAAATGATAGATTTTTTTTGACAGCAGTTTGATCAAGCAGTCAGATTGCATGAAATAGTACTTCCCCATGCTTAATTCCACTGCTCATTTGGCAATTATAACTACTGGGGTTTTAATTTTCCTTATGATGTATTGGACATAGTAATAAATTTGCAGTTGTAAAATGGAGAGCATCTAACTAATTCATAATATGGATAAACTGTAGAAAGGTTTAAGTTCCATTCCAGGATATACTAACATTACCAGTACTAGTGAGTCCTTAGGGGAATATTTAAACTAGTTTCTGTAAACTGCTAAAACTTAAGCAGTAACACCAAAGGCTAGAGAAATTTAGGAGGTGAGAAACATACTATAAATTTAGGAGAGTGGCCTCCAGGGAAAGGTGGAAGAACTTGAAGTGACTTAAGCTTTTAAGATTGCCTATTGGCACAGCTGTCTTTTCATTCTCCTTGTCCTGTCAGTGGATCTGTCCCACAACAGAATGTCTCTTCACATTCTACCCTTCTCAAATGCTGCAGTTGGCCTCAAACTCCTCTTAATTATTTAGTCACACGAGCTCAATAATACTCAAGGGAGGATTGGAAATTAAAGGAAGGAATTTAAAGGTTGTTACTGAGATAAGGGAACTATTGATGAGTAAGCAGGTGAAAAAGATGTTGACCTGCTTCATTTCTTGAAAAGTTCTGTAATGTGGAGACAGGAACCAGATCTTCTCTGTGGCTGTAACAAGAAAAAGGGTCAATTGCAAATGTTAAAAGATTTCCACTTGTTAATGGAGTAAAACCTTGCAAGAGGCTATCGAATGAGCCTCCAGAGTATCTCTCTTTGGATGCTTTGAAAGCAGACTGTGCAATTCAACTTTTGGCAATGAATCAAGTATAAATAGACAGCTGAAAGATTGGACAGTCTCTTCTTCTCTGCCATTGTCAGAGGGACAACCTGCATGGGATTCTGTGGTACACAGTATTGTATTCAACTTAAGGTATGAAGATGAAGTGCTCATTAGTGCTGAAGTCATTTTTTTCAAGAACCCCATATTCAGAAATATAAAACTTACTGGAGACATGAAACATCATGTTTAACATTATTACTGAGATCAGTAGAGGTAAAAAAGCAGTTACACCATTATTTCTTGAAGACTTTTAATTTAATAACTTTTAATTCTTAGATTCTTAAATTGTGTTATATGATGCATATTGATGTGTGTGTGTGGTACAGATATTATAAACTGATATAAAGTTCAGTCTGTAACAGTAAGTTTTGTAAATAGCTAGTCAGATTTTTTTAAGCATGGCAGCCTGAATATCTTCCTGGGTTCAGTATATTAAACTCAGGACTAAAAGTTCTGATTATTTGGACTATGAAACTCTAAGATATCGTACCTCTTTGTGAGCCTCACTTGTGTAAGTTGCTGGCACATATCAGCAGAGTACTACATAAGTATGCTTTCTGTTTTTTCCCCTAGTTATCCCCTAGTGGCTGTTGTTCAGGACAGGATAGTAGGATAAGACAGATCTTTCATATAGAGGGCTGTTGTTACAATCTGTCTGGTTTTGCCTTCAACTCAGTTTATTCCAGACCAGCATCTTCTGTTTCATTGGTGTTGGATAGTATTAGGCAGTTCTTTCATTTCTGTCACAAAATTTGCAAATACTCTTAGCCAGCAGTACAGTTTCAAAGTTCCCTTTACCTTTTCTCTAAGTAATCTTCATCTTTCAGAGGAGCTTTGTGTTCTGCTAGTGTTTTGTTTTCCTTTCAAAACACCAGTCATCTTCTGAGTTAAGAGAAGCAGCCTTGATGTGACCACAGCAATGAAAGTGGAGATATTCCAGGTGCTTATTATATAGGGTCTAATAACTTCCAGGGATTTGCAATCAAATATGAGTGAGACAGCTTTTATTCATACTTGGATTTTGGATGGACACTTTTACCAGGGAACACATTTTCCCCTGCAGATGTGATTTATATTGCTTATAATCTTCAACTGGCAGGCTGCTTGTTGTCTTGTTTCTTCCTGCTCCTGGGCTGCAAGTATTAGCTCTGTGTTCATCTGTTGCACCCCTGTTTGGTGGCCAGACTACTTTCCCAGCAGCAGAAGTGAAAGAATAGTTTGCCAGAGATCTTGTTTGTGTAGCATTGATCCATTTTGTGTTCTTACCCTTAAAAATGGTTGATGTGCATAAGGCATAATGATTAATTTTTTCAGTGTGCTAGTAGAGGGTGTTTGCAAAGTTGCACTTAACAAATAAACTACAATAACTTAGTTATCATTTTAAGATTGGTTTAAAAAGAACTGATGTTTATTTTATGAAGGTAACTTTTGTAGCTCTGTAGGTCATGATAGGTTTTCTGTTTGTTAATGAAATTTTACTTTATGGAGGAAGATGTGTTTTACACCTTATACTTCTACCAGAAAGGAAATATTTGTTACCTCCTAATCTTTCTAAATGAAACATTTTACAATTAAAGTGATTCCAGGATTAAAATGAAATAGATTTGATAAAATGAGATTGATAAAAAGCAGTGTTTTTTAAAGCATTGTAAACAGGGGTTTTTATTGTTGCATCTTGGAAAGACTAGGGCTGTGAGTTGATACCTCTTTAAATTGCTACATATTTTTAATGACATATAGCGTGATTCACGTCTGGAAACTGATGGTATAAAAGTTATTTTCTGGTTTATCCCCTGTATTAACTGGAGCTTACCCACAGATATCACTGTAACTGGCTTGTCTGCTCCTCTTCTGAAACTCATTGAGTAGGGTGAGCTGAATGCCAGCAACAGCAACTGCTGCTAAACTAAGACGTATCTCAAGTTATGTTAATATTTATAGTTCTGCAGTGTAATTGCTCAGGTAGTGCTGGAAGTTCTGTTTGTGTGGCCCTTTGGCAAGAACAACAAAGGACTAGAGAAGCAACCACTTTGGCCATCCTGCTTAAATTGCTAGTTGCTGTGTGTTTTTGCAACCTTAATTAGTTACAGCAAAATAATGGGCACAAGAGTGAACTAATGATAAAGGCTAAGAATTTAATTACTGTGGGTTTGTTGAAAATAGGTCTGGTTTTGAAGGTTCTGACTTCCATTTATTGGGGATTTGTATATTTGGTAGATAGAGGTAACTATGAAGACGTAATGTTGTAACGTAACTGTTACTCTACTGAGGTTATAGTGTCCTGCACTCCACTTTATACATCATAAAATTCTTATTAAAAGGTTAGATTAGACCATGTCATTAAAGTGTTTGCTAAAACACTCTTAACTTACTAATTGACCTCTCAGAAATTAGTTGTAGGTAAAGAATCATCAAATACCTGGGTTTTGTGGTTTTCTTGGGGCATGTTAGCAGTTGCTGAGATCATAAGCATCTGCTGCAAATCAGTTACAATTACTGCTGAATGAGGTTGTGGGATACACGGAGATTGGAGTGAGTGATAGGCAGAGTGAAACAGCCGGAGGATAAACTTAAGCACATAAACATGCAAAGGTATGTAACAAGATTGTCAGAGTCATGCTTAAAGAGTCAAGGACCATTCCAACAAAAGCAGCAATTCTGAAGGTATATCAGTATTTAGAAGGGACAGGTTGCTTTGAATGAACTCACAGTGTAATGCTGTAGTAAAAAGGCATGTAGTAAAAACCATGGTGTTTGATAAATTACAGTTAGGATTATCAGGGACTTGACTTCATATGTGTGAAATATACATGTGTGTCATTGTATTTGCAGTGTAGGTGGTATCAGTACTAGACTGTTACCAATGTGATGGAATTGGATCTGTGGAATAGTGGAAATGTAACTGGAAGATTTAATGATGTGCTCTTGCTTGCTTTGTGTGAATCTGTAGGATGAAAATTCTTGTCAATACTTAGTGTGTTGTCACACATCTAGTGAATAAGTTACTCATCTAATTTATTTGTATACACAAATAACTGTCTATCTTAAGAAATAATACCAATGTCCATGGCTTACCGTCCATAGTAAGGGTTGTTTATTTTGCAGCCTGGCTATATATGCTGGTTTTACTGATAAGAAGTCTGTTAAATTTGATAAGCAGTCCTATCAGTTGAATCTTAATGTGTTTGAATTAGTATATTGCTTCTATAAATAGTATACAACGCAGGCTAGTTAATTGCTATGCTTGTTACTTCTAGTTTTGTGTGGATTTTAATGAACTCAGTTTAACCAAAGGCAGTGTATGCCTCAGCAAGCCTGCCTTAGCCTTTGCCTGAAGTTGTTGCAACGTGTTCAAACCCTCAGATCCTGTGCTTCACAAATTCACATTATTTTAGTGTTACTGCATCATGAATATGCATCATCATGATGATTTCACATGCAGAGTACTTGCTATTGAATGTCCTCTATGATGTTCCACATACCCATATCTAGATCAAGTGAGTACTGTTCCGTGTGCTTTGGGAATTAAAAGCATTGTGATCTAGTGCATCTTCTTTAAAGAAAACTAAAATCCTGTCTACCTGTATTTTTATGTTGAAGTGTGTACATGAAACTCCTGTTTATTTTTGTTTTAATATTGTTTGCTTTTTAGTGAGAGGTTTATGGTGAGGTTAAACAAGAACGGAGGCCCCAGGAATCCGGAGAAGATAGATCGAATGTGTGCACTTTTCACAGTACGTGTCCTTTCTCTTTCTTCTTGTCCTACAGTAGCATGATTGTAGATATGGTCACTTTGAGGGGAAAAAACCCAATTCTTCCTTTCCAATATATTGAGTAGAAGAGAAACTGTTTCCAAGTTTTCTTATGGTCATAAGTAAAGGTTAATATAAGAAAGTGAATGTGCTGTTTAATTGTTTTCATGGCCAAGTGAATGTTCTGAAATATTTCAAGTACATTTGTTCCTTGTTGTAGTTTGAAAACAGGAATATTTTCACTGCATGTACTCTGCTCTCAGATAACAAGGCACAGGAAAAAGCTGCACTGGCCTGCATATAAAGCAGGGCACTTCTTTCAGAATCTGAGTTAGACAAACAACTACAAAAACACACACAGAGAACCAGAAAAATCCCCAAACAGATTTCTGTCCTGGCCCAATCAAGAGTCTGTGTAGCAGCCCTGGGTGGATGGTGCAGCAGTTGCCTCCCAGGTCAGCAGCGCAGTGTGGGTGATGGAACAGAATGACTGGGTTGTGCTGCAGAAGCATCAGCTGGGTTGAGCTACAGACATTGGTTGTAGTAAAGGAAACTGCTGAGACTTCATAAGTTTCTACAGCAGGTCTGTGCAAGTAGCTACCCTGTCCTGACATAAAGCAGATATGACCAACTCTACCAGCAGTCTTTAACCATCTGTGCCAGAAGGACTGGATAAGTAACACCCATCTGGCTCCTACCATCTGGCTGATGATGCCTCAGTTGGGAGCAAAATAACCAGCTGAGATTTACTTATTTTATTTCTTCAGACTTAACCTCTTGCCTAACTGACTTCTTGTTTTATAGTTTTAGTTATACCAAAGTAGTAGTTTCAAAACACTCAAGATTTAATATGTTTTGCACTAATACCCGTTTTGCATCGGTCTCAAGTTCTGTTACAAATTGCCTCAGAATCATGTGTCAGATCATGGTTTTTATCTGCCACTTCTTCTCAGAAAGAATATGGAAATCTAGAGACACTAAAACTTTTTAACAGCTCATCACAGAAATGCTGTAAGGAGTTTCAGATCCCAAGTGTGATAAACACCTTCCATCGTGACTCACCTTTCGCTAGTGCACATGCTAGAAGCTCTGTGACAGAAGTATTTTTACCTCCACTGAAGAAAAAGATGACAGGCAGCTTTGGTATAAGCTTTAGCTCTGTCAGTGAAACCCTTAAAGGTAAAGCAGGGCTGGACAGTGAAATAGGTCTGGTTCCCACCACCATTCCCTTTTCTCCTTCAGACAATCATTGTTCCTCTTGAGGAATACAACTTGTTCCTTAAGAGCCTCTGAAGAGCCAGATGTAAGGATGCTCAGTTCTGCCTCCATGTGGATATAGGAGATGCAGGTCAATGGAAAAACAGCACTGACATTCATACTGACATCAGTGCCAGTTCTGGGTACAGTACCATCAGCAAAGTGCTACCAGCCAATTAAACGTCAGCAGAGGTAACAGTGGCTTAGTATGGGCATTGGTGCTGATGGCTATATTGCACTCAAACAAATAATAAGCATAGTTTCTCCTCTTCTGGGTCTTAAGTCATGTGCATGGATTCTCTGCAAAGGAATATCTAAAGACTTCTTCACAGGGGTTATGGGTTTTGATTGTTTGGTCCATGTCATAGTAAGAATTTCTTGCCTTGTACAAAGCCTCTGCTCCACAGAATGAAATACAAGGCCATCTGGGCCCACATTTTTTTTCCTTTTGAGTGTGACACAGCGTATTTTTTATGACACTGAAAAGTGACTGAAGTGTGAACCCATCAATATGTGCATGCCCTACCAGTTTCTCATGTTTTGGCAGCTGCCCTTTGAAAAACTCTACAGTTTACAGAACTCAAGTTCTCTAAATTAGTGCTAATTAGAACTGATAATCTGACAGTATAATAATTCCCCCTGTAAAATCACAATTGTTTTCAAAAATCTATTACTCTCTGGAGTATTAAGTACTGTCTCCAAGTTTTTTTGCTTTGTCAGATGTATTGTCAGGCACTACTGAGATTAAGACTATGGCAAATCCCTTCTTACTGTGGTACTCCAATTTCTCCAAGACATGCAAGATAAAACCTACCATATGCTACACTGTTGTGTTAGGTGAGGAAGAAAAGCCTAGAAAGCGTGTTCCCTTATTCATGCAGCAGCAGCAAAATAAGACTTGAAGAGAAAACATTAAGGAAGATTTATATAGCTTAATTCTTTTGCTTCAGAGAGGCGTGATCTGCTAGGCACTGAGCATACCAAACAGCGTATTTGCAACTCTGCATATGCAGCCCAGGGAAGCAGAGTGCTGCTTCTAAATGCAGGAAAAAGATACAGCCATGAATTTACTTGGTTGCTGTAATTTAGCAATATAACACTATTTGAAAGGGACTGAAAGTTCTCCTTAGAATGGATTCTCTTTATGCCTAGTTCTCAGTCACCATGCCCTGATTTTATTGTGCTATATGTCACTATAATCTGAAGTTCAGTGTTTTATCTGCATTGCCATCGTAATCTCAGTTGTTGAGATTTGGTTTCTCAAGTCAGGAGAGAAATTTGCTGCATGACTTGAAATTCATATTTTAATTTCCATTAAAAATAAGTTTTTAATTCACTGAATTGTTTCAAACTAGGAATGACAGAACTTAGATGTTCAGTTTACATTTTCTGACCTGCAGTCAGAAGATGGGTTGAAGAATGACAAAATGGGTTGCAGCTGAGGTAACTCAGGGGTTAAATTTACTATGTAAATTTGATAGTCTAATAATGTGTTTGAATTGAGGATTAAATGGACATTTCATATGTTTGCTGGGGTTTTCGTGTGGCATAGCTAGTCAGTGGAGTCAGAATCATTAATTTCTTTTCCTTTTGAAGGACATTCCAACCAAATATAATCCTTCCATAGTTCATTTTTCTTGTCTGTGAATTATAAATAATCATACTTTCTCTTATTAAAGGATGGAGGAGACAAACGAATGGAGAGTAATACTGTGTAGCCATTGTTGTCGTCCATGGGAGTTTTGCAGGCACTTATTTTGGAAATGCAATGTGTTCTTTTCTAAAGTCTGTGTTTTTTCCAATCTTGTAGGATCTCAGCAGCAAGGACATGAAGAGAGATTTGTACATAGTTGCCCATGTAATTCGAATAGGTACAGTATGATTTAATGCTTGAAATACGTTTTTTTAAAGTATGTTTTAATTAACTGACGTTATATTGATGTAACTAGTTAGAAAACCTAGTCATAGACTGTGCCTGTCTGATGAGATTAATAGTCAGACCGTATGTAGCAAAGTGTTATAAAGTTGCTAATGATTAACAGTGATATTTTTTCTCAGTCTGAAACAAAATACTTGAGTATTTTGGGGTAGGAGAGAGGAACTAAAAAGGCTTTTTGTTTCACATTCCACAACCTCAAATGAAGTCTTTTCATTGATGATACATAGCTAATTTACAGAGCAGGACATCAGCATACCTGTCCATTCACATCTAGTAAATCAGAGGCTGTTAGACAAATCTATGTAAAGATCTATTTTCTGCTGTAGGAGTCTGTGGTGCTTCCAAGAACCTTCACTCAAGGTCAGGGAGATGCTTGTAAAAGACCAGAGCAGGGAAGCTGTCACAGCTGTCAGGTGTTCTTTCTACCTGCTGGTGCCAAAAAGGAGCATTTGCAGCAGTACCAGCTGCTGGAAGCCTGTCAAGCTTGCAGCCAGCATTTAGCAGCATACACTTGCTTCTTACCAGGTTCACGTGGCTGCTCACACAGAGCTGCCCAAAGGAGAGATCTGTATGCGTAGTGCCTAGACCTGACCCTACTCAAGGAAGAAAGCCCTTCCTTGCTAATTTACCTAACTAGTCACCTTTTATAGAATGGGTTTCTCTGCCTATTTTTAAGCCAGCCTAGGCTTCATTTACTCTTTGTGAGGTTTGCAGTAGCAGGAATGGAAAGTGCTGAAGATTGAAGTGAATTTGGAATGTGTCTAATACGGTATAGTGCAGTGCTCAAAGTAGTTCACGGGCAGCCAGATGAATTTTTTAGCCCAGCAATATATTCAAGTGAAATGACTATATGACTCCTGGTATGTGAATTAAATTGCTAGAATGTCTTTTAGATGGAAGGTGCTGGATAGAAAAGAAATATCTCTAGTTAAAAAAGGATACAGCTTCATACCTCTTTTATGTGCTCCAAGACAAACGTGCTAAATGACACAATGGGTAATACATTCCCTTAAAGCCATTGTAGAGAGGGAAAATTTCTGTAAATGCTGGACTGTAGTGGAAGGACCACAGTGAATCCCTGTTTGAATGCAAAGAGGTGAGTACAGGCCATATGCTTGGCTCATTCAACAGATGATTTGTAGTCAGCCCATCTGGATGCAAATACATGTCATGGAGCTGCAAATCAAAGATGGCTAGACATAGAATCATAGAATGATATGATGCTGTTCACTTTGCCCTTGAGTGTTCTGTTAGCTAAGTGAGGTGATGTGCCTTAATCCAAGCAGCCCAGTGGGTCAGATAGATTCAGATGTACCTCTGGGTTGGAAACAGTAAACAAAGAAAAGGGAGTGAGAAGATGTGGTGGGTTGACATTGGCATAATGCCAGATGTCCACCAAGCCACTGTATCACTCCCCTTCTCAGCAGGACAGGGTAGAGGGGAAAATAAGATGGAAAAAACTTCATGTGTCAAGGTAAAGGCTGTTTAATGAAGCAAAAGCAAAGGCCGTGCACAGAAGCAAAGAAAACCAAAATATTTGTTTTCTCTTTCCATCAGCAGAAGATGTCCAGCCGCTTCCCAGGAAGTAAGGCTTCAGTATGTGAAGACAAGCTTCTTAATAACAAATGCCCCCTCTTCTCCTCCTTTGCCTTTTATTGCCATGTGGCATGGAAAATCCCATTGGTCAGTTTGAGTCAGCTGTCCTGGCCATATCCCATCCCAAGGTCTTGCCCACTGCCAGCCTACTGGTGAGGGGAGAATGTTGGAGAGCCAGCCTTGTTGCTGTGCCAGCACTGATCAGCAGTAGCCAGAACACTGATGTGTCACCAACATCTTTCTAGCTACAGCACTGTGAAGGCTGCTATGAGGAAAATTAACTCCACCTCAGCCAAACCCAGTTCAGAAGTATAGGAAAGACTACAAACTGTAGCTGACACTTTACTGTAGGTATGCATACCCAGAGGGGTAACAGAACAGAACAGGCAGGATGGTGGCATGTGAATCTCTTAATGTTTTACATTTCTGTTAATTTTAGGTCGCATGTTGCTAAATGATTCAAAAAAAGGGCCCCCACATTTACACTACCGGCGGCCCTATGGCTGTGCAGTGCTGAGCATCATGGATGTGCTCCAGTCCATCTCGGAAATCAAAGAAGAGAAGGATTTTGTTCTCAAAGTTTACACGTGAGTAACTCCTAGAAGGAAAAAAAATCAGGAAAAACACTTTGTGAATGTTGGGTGATGAGACATGAAAGAGATACTAAATATCAAGGTGCTATGAAATGGATTTGCAGCTTTATCCTCCTTGCAGGTAAAGGAGTGCTGTTGGTACTGGGGTTTGCTACTTTATTATCCCAGAAGCTCAGAAAACTAGGGGTCAACATAACAGATGTTTCAGGTGTGTGAAATGCTTCAGAAGTTATTGAGAATTGCCCAAATCCCTGTGACTTGCAAAGCTGCCCTTTCATTAATGTGATTTATTTAAAATCTACTGAGCCCAAAACCAAAGAAACGTGCTCTGTTTCACCTAATGAAGAGAATATGCCCCATCTCTTATGCCTTATGAGTCATGGTGACCAACGAAAGAAGAAGAAAACAACTGAAGTCAACAGTGGCTGACCAAAAAAAACTTAAGTCAACCTTTTTTGAGCAAGAACCTATGTTCAGTTCTTTGTGGTTTTGAACTTCGAACCGACCAATTCTAATGATGAAATGTGGTCTCACAGTTGTAATAAAAACAAAGAGAGCACAGACTGTCTGTAGACTGCAGGGAATATTTAGATTTCTTGTCAGTGAGGATAAATATTATCAAGATCTTTGCAGATACAGCTGACATTACTTTGTGGCCTGTGGCCACTATTCCAAGTAGTAAGATAATTCAAGAGATTTATAGAACTTTGTTATCCTTCGAGAAATGCATTCAGCAGTGGAAAATCTGACATTCAAGGGAAACAATAAATGAAAAAATGTCTTTCACTGTTCACTGATATCTCTTCATACATCAGAAATCTATAAGCCCAAAGAAAAGTGTCTCAGAGTCAACTCTTCCGTTCGTCTTTTGCCAACAGTAGCAAAAATGTCAAGTTATAAGGAAGAAAATGCTCTTCTTTCTTCTCTTTGTCAGTAGAATCTGGATAATGTTGGCATTTAGTCACCATTCAGTTTCAGCTTATTTCAAACTAGTGAGTTATATGGTTTTGTGTTATTGCTACTATTATTATTGTAGAGTTAATATAGTGCAACTGCAACATTTTTAGTGTTTACAGTAATTAAACATTCTGAATAACAGATTTCTGGTTTGATGTTCTTTAAATGGATCTTTGCCTTCTTATTCACTGAAAAATATGAGAGAAAAAGCTGGACTTTCCATTTGTCAGTGACAAGTACAGTCATGCATCCAGTTAGTGCCATACAAATTCCTAGAACTATGATCAAAAAAATCACAGGGTAGAGAGCTTCCCTTTCCCTCCTATTAATCTGAAGTGTTTTGTTAACATGAATTCCCTTCACACCACCCAAAGTACCAACTGTATCTGCCTAAATGTTTAAGTAGGTTTATACCAGCTGTTGTTCACCTCTGCTGCCCCACAACCTTCAACATCCACACACAGCCATTAATGCTGTCCCAGAGAGCAAGCAGAGCCCATAACAGAATTCAACCCAGTAATCAGATGCTTGTAATTTTTTATCACTGTTATCATTCACTTGGGTTGTTTGTCTTGTGTATCATTCTTTTATGTTACTACTGTTTGGAATGTGCTCTGTAAACCTCCAACAAAAGTCTTCAGAAAGGAAACTGAATAGAATAAAGGACACCAGCTTGTTCCTTTGCAGCTTTAGTAGATGTTGGTCTTCCATGGCAGAAAGCTTTCACAGGTTTATCTGCTTGCATCTTCTCTTTGCATATTCTTTTAGCTACCCTACTTTTTCTTGCTTTGTAGACTACAACTGAAATGACAGATTTCTATCCTTTGTGAGTTTAAAATTGTGTGTGAATGCTTAAACAACGCTGAGCTGATTTTCTTACCTGCTGCTCTCATTTTGATTATTGTTAAAATGCCTCAGGCCAACACAAAAACATTCTGAAGATGAAATAAGGAGGGAGGTGTGTTTGTATTTTTAAAGGAGCAGTAAAAAGATTTCTTTTTGTAGCCTGTCTAGCTAAAGCTTGCAGCTGCCAGAAATGAGGCAGCCAGCATGCAGCCAGAAAAGCCTTTTGGTGGTGAGAAGCTGGAAAATATTTGAGAGACTGAAAGCCTAACAAAGACTGGAGCAAATACATGATGTTTCAATGAGGACTTTTGCTGGCTCCACAAGAGGGAATGCTTATGGAGGAGAAGAAAAAAATAAATCAATTTACTTCAGTCTTTCTCAGCTTCACTTGTTATTGTTAAAGATTTATGTCTCAAAAATACATCTTCCTCACAATCCAGATTTTCCTGTTTGTTAATCCCACAGTCATGTTATAATCTTGCTAAGAGGATATAGTACCACAGCACTAGTTATAAGCTCATTATGTGAAAGCATGAAGGTTTACTTTTATCATTCTTTTTAATAATATACATATGAAATATTCTAAAAGTAAGATGGAAACTAAATTCTGAATCATTTTTGAGATCAGTTGATGATATTATTTTTTTATATGAATCTTTAATTGATTTTTTTGCTCATTGAATGTTATTTTTTTCTGTCAGTCTTCCCACTCCTCTAAATACCTCCATTCTTTCTCTTTTATATTATCCAGTTGGGTGGTTTTTTTGTCCTATTTTCTCTCAATCCTTTATTTTTCTCCTTCTCCAGCAGTAACTCTTAAAATTCCGTCCTATTGATGTGGTGTATTGCCCCCACGTCTTTCCCTTTTGGTACTCAGTTGTTGTTATTTGCCCAGCTGGACAAGGACATACATTGCATTTCTGTCCCCATCTGTCTGACATCAGGGTCTGATGTAGTATGACCAACATTCCAAATGGCAAATTCACCGTAGAACCAGCCAATCTGAAAAGATGATGGATATCTCAGGAGAAAATTCTTATTTCCACGAGAAATACTTTTTGCAGTATATTTGGTATTTAGACAAGTAAAATGTTAACACAATAAAATGCATCACAAGAAAGTGTTTTCAGGCCAGCATTTCAAACTTGGGAGAATATTATTCTTTGTGTTCAGGAAATGTAAAGTGCAGCTTACCTTGGTAACTGGTACAAAACTAGCTTTAAGCTATCCTTACAGTCCATTGATTTTGGAATAACTTTGTTCCAGGTTAATTTGCAGGCATAAGTCATTAGAGGCTGAAATCTATGTTAACTTGCACTCCAGAGGCTGGTTCAGCAACTAAAAAATAATCAGAGGTTAGAAATTTTCTGTAGTCTCAGCTGTGAGGATGGAGGATCGTATTGAATTTGTCCTATAGGTTATCTCTCATGGAAGAATATAATAATTTCCAGTAATATAAATGACCTTTTAATGTCTTGTCAAGACATATCTTAGCACTGCTGTGTTTTGGTTTTGAGGTACTGTTTTGGGGAGTACAAATAATCAATTTTTCATACTGTTAAGTTCTGTAAGGTCACTTCAGTGCTGAACTGTCTTGAGTTACTGTGTGGATATGTGATCTCAAAAGGATGAAGTAGTTACAGAAGATATGGAGTAGAGCAAATAAAATGTTCAGCAGCAGGGAGTCTTTTCTTTAAAGGAGAGGTTGTGGGGAGCTTCAGCTTGAAGAGAAGTGAGAAGGGATGTGACCAAGACTTTTAAAATCATGGTGAGGGGTAAACTGTTGTTCATGAAATACAACAGTGCAAGAGGTAAGGATGCTCAGGAAAATAAGTAGATGACCTAGGTAAAAAATAGGTAAAAAGATGGAAGAAAGTACCTATTTAGAGAGCAGGTAGTGGTTGTGGTGGCACAGGGTGCTGTGGAGATAGGCACTATTAGAAGGTCTGAAGGGAATTAGACAAGTTTGTCAAAAACAGGTCCATAAACAGAAGTAGACATGGACACTCTCAACATCCCTAATCCAACAACCTCAGGCCAGAGTACATGAGCATGACTGCCCAAGCAGTATCTCCTAATGCCAGTGTGGGAAGCTAATTTTTAATGTTAATATATTCTTAACAGCTGAGATGTCTGAAACCTAAGCCCACTGCAGGGAAAGGAGGAGTGTTAAGTATAGCTAAGATTTCAGGTGGGATAATCCCAATCTAACTGTACCAGATAACCTAGGAATACCCTGCTCAACATTTTAATTAAGTGAAGACTTTTGGATAGCATGCTGAGAAGTCTCTCTTAATAGTTTTCTCCATTTTTCCTTTTTACTGTACTTTGTGTTTAATTTATTCCAAGTTTATGTTCCTTTTGCTTTTATAATAATCAACATTTGCAGGGGGTATCAGTAAGTGGGCTGTAACAGGCTTTATGGGTTATCTCATTATTCTTGGCAGTATATGACTTTGTAATACTGAAGCTGTAGAAAATTACAAGATACTACTTATTCTAGATGGCCTTAATTCCTTCTGCCATACTATTCTTCAGTTACATAATGCAGCAAGCAAAAAAAATCCCTACTGTCTTCACAGTAGCTGATTCATATCTTACCCTGCTTTTGCCAACATTATGTATTCTTGGGGGAAAACAAAAAAAAAGGAAAAAGTGTTCATTTGCTTGGGAGAAGTTTTAGAAAGGGACTTATCAAACATTGCTGCTGAGTTAAAGATTGCTGGCTTCATGGGGACTCTTTAAATCTTGCAGTTGTGATTTAAATAAAGCACAATTGACTTTTAAAAGCAAATTGACTTGATCAGCGTATTGTTTCTTCTTTTTTCTTTTCTATTTTTTCTTTTTTAACCACTGCACTGGTTTTGAGCCTGTTGGTGGTAAAGGTTCTGGGTTTATTTTTCAGATTGTTACACAAGGAAAACTGTCATTTCAGCTGTGTTTACGCTAAAGTACTTCATAACATTATAGTGTGTCTCTTCATTATGTGATTCACTTCTGTCCTGGTATCATTCCATTCAAGCTCAGTGAGTTTAGCAGGTTGGTTATACAGCTTGACATATACTAGTGCAAATAAAGTCATGCACTTTGTTAAGATAAGAATCCTAATGCAGGTTGACAAAGGGCCTTTCTAGTCAACCTCCTTCTCAGAGCAAGGCCTGCTGTGAGATCAGAACAGACTGCTCAGGGCTTTATCCAGTCGTGTCTCAATAACCTCCAGGGATGGAGATGGCACAGGTTCTCTGGACAACCTCTTCCAATCATGCTTGACTGTCTTCCTGGAAAGAATATTTCTAATATGCAGTCTGAACCTTTCTTGCTTATGTTTATGCTTGTTGCTTTACATCATCTCACCATGCAACACTGGAGAATCTGGCTGACTCATTTGTCTTAATAAAAACTTGTAGGTCTTGGGAGGCTGCTGTTAATGTTCTCCCTCTTGTCTTGTCTTTTCCAGGCTGAAAAAGCCCTGGTCCCTCAACCTCTTCTCCTACAGTGCATGCTCTAGCCACTTGCCCATGCACAAGACTCTCTCCAATTGTTGGAGAACCCAAAACTGAGCACAGTACTCTAGCTGCAGGCCAACAACTGCCAAGTAATGTCCTTTCCCAACTGACAGTAGAAACATAAACAAATACCTGTGAAATATTAGTATGTTGTATAAACAGCAGTTTACAAAATATGGTTTTTAATATATCTTGTAGCTGGATAAAGTTTTCTCTAATGGGTAAAGCCTGTGTCGTTGCTTTGTGAAAAGTTTTGGCAAGTTCACTGAACATTTAGGATGGGTTACTCTTTATGAGAGTAAGAATTTTGGATGGAATAAAAGTTGCAGGATGAAGAAAGACCTGAAGTACACAGATACATCTGAAATATGATGCAGTAACGTATCTTGGGAAGTATTTATATCTACATTGGGATTTTTTCTTTTCCAAAACACTGAGAGCAGTGCTTTAGCAGTTCAGCAGCCACCTATATGATGCCTACATTTTGGTTCCTAGCATTATCTTAATGCCTAAGGTTTGTTGTCTTGAAATATATAAGTTAGTACCTAAACTCTGTGAAAGAGCCTAGGTACCAGTTATTGTCTAGAAACAAGGAAACACAATGAAACTGAAGATCTGTCTATTGCTGCTGAGGGCTTGATTGTGTAGGCAGGCCCAGGAGACTTCTAAAAGTGCTGGTGACACTGAATACAGTATTAAACACACAGCCTTACTCACTTTCATTAAAAACACAGCTCACAAGAGAGAGGATTATGTGGCTCATCTTTCATGTGATAGCTTAATAAAGAGGGACACCGATTCTTTGCCTCCCAATCAAATGTCTCTCTCATACATTGAGACAGTAGCCTATGAACTCAGAACATGGGGCTTATTTCCTTGATTACTTTCTCAGTGGCACTCCAATCCATGTACTTTTGGCTTTGGATCCTCAACAGAAACATAACACATCTGACTCAGGTGCTCAGAAAGCAGGAGACGTGCAAGTGTGCTTTTGTCCTGTTTCCTGCTTTGCTGGCTCTCTGTTCATGTGGTGAATATTTCGTGGGTTATCATTAAAAGGAATCTGTATTTCTCTGTGACTGGGAAGGAGACTTGAACCATCTGCATCTGGTGCTCTCAGCCACCTCTGCCACAATATGATTTCCAAATGCTACAGTGTCCCTGATTTCCTGATTTGGTAATGTGACTGGAAATGAAGTGTAACAGTGTTTACTAATGCTTCTTAAAATTACATATAGATGAATAAATAGTTGTGAAACTCTCCTCCAGGAGGTCATACACATACAGTAGCATACTTTTTGATATTTGTTCTACAGTTTGGGGGTGAGGGGAGGGAGTTGCATTATGTTTCAAGGCATTTGTAAAATATATAGGTAAGCAAAAGTCGTGTTGAGATACTAAAAATTTAAGGGTTTATTTAGTCTTTCAAATTTCACTTTTTATTTGTTGATTTTAACTTGATTTTTTATTAAAACCAAAAAGGTAATACGTACAACCGTTAATTTTAGCTTAGTTTTCTTCATGCACAGAATTCAAATGGAAAGTCCAGAGCTTGCTTTGTTCTGTCATAATACAGAGTGAAGCAACAGCTTTGATGACAGAAATGTCACCAGCAGCTCCTAAGTGTCCATAAAAAGGTGGTAACAATTAGGGAATGTTTTGCTTCCACTCTTAAGAACAAGAGTTACATGGGATTTCTCTCATTCATCAAAGCCACACAACCTACAGCAAAGCTGACTTTCCTGTCCTGAGATGGTTCAGCAGAAAGCTTTTGACTTGAATTAGTGTTCTTTTGTTTTAGGTGTAACAACGAAAATGAATGGTGCCAGATCCATGAAAATATCATTCGCAAGTCCAGCACCAAATACACAGCACCCAGCTCCAACTATGGTAAATGTTTACTTCTATGTTTCTCTCCTAATAACAGCTGAAGATTTCCTTTAGGAAGCTGCTAATTGTTTAGAGCAGAGAAAATCAGTGAGGTGTGAGATTATGCATAGCTGAGTTTCTCTACTTGTTGTGCTTTTCAAATTTAGCTTAAATTCATTCAGGTGGAGTTTACAGGTGAAAATGTGTGTGACATCTGCCAATTGAACCAGGAATTGAGAAAAACCCAAACCACCTGATACCTTTCCTTCTCAGATATGACTGACAGTAATACTAATTCAGCATGCTTAATTTCCTTCATTGTTGTATCTGCAGTGTTATTTTATTGTAGGTGAGGTCAGCAGTGGAAAGAACTAATGGCCTGCTGTTGCATTAGCATATTCTGTGAGTCTCCAGTTATTGGCTGGTACTGAGTATATCTGTGCTTCTGAAAACTGGTGGCCCATGGGAGAATGCAACAGAAGCAGCAATCAGCATTGGCAGAACCCCTTTAAAAGTTGGGGAGGGGGGTTGTGGCACTGGCCCATGTTACTGTGAGCAGACTTTTCTGCACTGGGAATGAAGAATTTAACTTTTATCAGAATTTCCCTGGGTAAAACTCTCTTCCTTTTCATCCCTGATTCTCTTCAAAATTCCAGGTAGAACACACACCTAAGGCTTGCTCTCTTGAGGATACTTGGCATCTTGTAAACAGCAGCAAAGCCAGAGGTTAAGTTTGTCTAGTATACTTGTCTGACTGTTCAGGAAATTCTCATGCCCAGAAAATCAGCTGTGTTTTCCTACCTACAAATTAATTCTCAAGATGACTTTGTCATATTTTCAGTACTAGATAGTTCATGACATAGTTGAGGAGAAAAACTGACTTTGCAGTTCTTGCCACCTTTCAAACCCTTTTTTTTTTTCCCCAGCTAATGACAGACAAGGAAAGTAAATCTTGTCCTGTCTCCTCGCTGCCTTTAATGATTCCTGCAGTTCCCTAATTCAGAGATACCCTGATTCAATTCCACAAACCAGCTGATGGGATGCAGTTCAGTCTCCTTACAGACAGTTCTGGATTCATGACCAAGTGTCTGATTAATCCATGTGCTGATGTCCAAATACTGATAGTGTTTTAATTTCACTTGTTTGCATGTTGAGACACTGTGGTGGAATATTTATTTCACACTCCCACAGAAGATACTAATCACAACATCAGGCACATAAAACAGTTGTGTGGTTTGGAGTTTTGTTATATGCAAAGCTGGTCTCCTTCCCTGCAGCTCCTCCTGTTACAGCTAAAGTCATCCACCACTTATCATTACAACATCTTCCTAAATTGTATAAAATTGTTTGAAACGGGCTGTTTGCATTTATTTCCAATGCCAAGTGTCTGCCTAAAACTCTTTTTTTTTTCCTAGTATGAGCTTTTTTGAAGAGCAGAAAGAAAGGGAAACAGGTGTTTATGCTTTTTTTTTTGGCTGTTCAAAATAGTTATTTCAAACATTTCATTAAGCTCTAGTGCATCTCTGGAACGGGAGATTGAAATTTGACAAGAGGTATTGCACTGGTGGAAGGGGCAGTATTTGTAGGCTGACATGAAGCTGTGGAAGGACAGGATGTGTAGAAAAGAGGACTGGGGAGCATGTTTACAAAAGCTCTTGGGGAGAGGAAGAAGTTAGGGAAAAGATTTTTGGGGTGGAACAAGTGAGAGGGTATCACATAAGTAATATATCTAATACCATGCTGGAAATTAACATTAGTGATTGCTTTTTATAGATAATAAATTAATTCTGGTGCTGTGTAAGTACTGGAGGTGTTGGCTGTGGGAAGGTCTGAACTTCTGAATTTACTCCAGTTCCTTGTGTAGGAATATTTTGAATGATTTTCATTTGTTTGAGTTTAACAGCAAAGGAGGATATAAAAGGAACAATTTTTAAGTGATCTTGTCTCCTGTGTTCCTCTAAGCCTTCTGTAGCACACAGAGATACATCATACATGGTACTCTAAAGGTTTGATTTCTTTTCTCCATGGTTATAAAGCTTCTGTTTTCCCTGCAGTGCTTTGCAGCACTCTTCTCCCTACTTAGCTGGACAGTTGCAAGTCTATGTTTTGGCAGCTTTTGAGAACAAACATGCTGATTTTCCAGCTGGCTGGTTGGCCCCCGTTTTATTTTGTTTTAAGGCTTTATGCTCTTTTTTTCATCCCAACTCCTAGTAGTCATAAAACTTGCATAATCTCCATGTTAACTATATCTCTACGTATTTGCCAGATTTGTCTGAAGCCAAACAACAGGTTTGAAAAGCATTTCAAGAGAGCAGAGCAGAAAGCAGGTGGGAAGTACATGAGATTACTGGTTCCATTCACCCAGTAACTTTTCTAACAAAGTGATGACTTAAGTTACTATTTGCAAAGCCCATTTATTAAGCTTAGGAAATAGCAGTTAGATGGCTCATGCAATAATATACAAAGCAGTGTTTGTTTTCATCTGTGTTGTACCAGAGAGTGAAGAGAGAGGATAGAAAGAACTCTTGACTCATTGAATGAGGTAAAGATGATGAGAAATTGCTGTGTGAAGGTAATTCACATCGCTAGGTGAGGCTGGTAATGTCTGTTCAGCAGGTGAGGCTGAGCTCGCATGGTTGAGCTGTATCCTCTCATTTTCTGGTGTCAAAATGCTTGTCTTTGAAGCTTTGCCAATACATTGTCCTCATTTTGGGGATGTAATATACTGTCAATGAAAAGCAACTAGAGAAAGCAGGCAGACTGAGATTAACTATATAATTATTCCTAGTCAAGATGTTCAGTTGATGCAGCGAACAAAAGGTCTAATTGAAAGAGCTAGTTGCTGAAGTCAGTTTGACCAGTTGATAACTCTTGAAATATTGGAGAGGTACTGAAGGGAATTTCATAACAATCAACTTTCTTGGATGAAGTTGTTAAAGAAACAGATGATACATTTTGGGATGTATTTTTTTAATGTTATGAAGCAGGATTAGAGCCACTGTACAGATTTCTACAGCGTTGTGTGATGTGGTAGTTCAGACAGAAGTGGCATTGCTCGTACATGTGTTGTAACCTGCTGTATATGAGGAACGAAGTACTTCACTGTAACTTGTGACATCTATGTAAAAATAAATATTCTGATATTTAACATATATATTTTAGGATAATGTTATGCTCTTAAATGATCCTTTAAAGCAGGTGAGTTTTCATCCATTTTGGTTTTAAATTACTCCCAGGGAGAAAAGAACTCTCTATTTATGTACTTGTATTAAATTAGCTGTGGAGCAAAGCGTTACTTTACCTGCAAGCCTTGTATATACTGCCATCTAATTCTTAGGTCTGAAAAAATTGACATCTTTGGCTTTTTTCCAGGACTTATAATATCTCTTCAGCTTCTTCGTGGCGACATGGAGCAGGTTCGAAGGGAAAACCCTATGATCTTTAACAGAGGCGTTTCTGTTACCAGGAAGCTGGGTTTTCCTGATGTTATAATGCCAGGTAAATGGAACAGCTCTAATCTTAATATATTGGTAATTTTTTTTGTCATACTCTCCCAGATGAACAGCACTGGGATGGGTGCTAGGTTTGAAGAAGATCGGTAATAGAAGATTAGCCTTATCAGTAAATGTCAGTTGCCGATTCACAGGGACATGCTAAGTCATTTTAATCAGCGAACATTGCAGAAGGTGTTAAATTCACATGTATAGAAGGTTATCTGGAAAAATTGCTTTGCTATTCTCCCTACCTCCCCTGCCAATTATGGATGCTAGGCATAGAGATGTTTATTTTAAAATGCATGAAGTTCCTTCTTCACAATAATCCAAAGCCTGCTAAAAGTTTCCAGCTTGCCACCTTGATTTTTGGAGTGAATATGATCCTTTTGTAATGGTTGACAATACACGAGGCTGCAAATCTGGTCTGATTTTCCAGCTGGCCTTACAAAGCCCCTAGTCTGTGCAACAGCTGTCTTGGCTGAAGCATTGTTCTACTTCGTTTGCTCCTTACTTCTGGAGCAGCAGCTTGAGATGCTTCTTGTTTTGGCACAAGTTGAGGTAGCCCTACCATGGCCAATAGTTCATTTAGGGAGAGAAACAGAACCTAGCCAGTCATGCAATCAATAGATATAAAACCTGGCATTACACTGTCTTGATTTTTACCATGTAGTAAGAAATGGGCTTACTAATGATACTGCATGTGTAGCATTTGAAACACTACCTCATGGCAGTGCATTACAACCAAGACAAGGGATGACTTTGCAGATATGGGGAATTTTATGAAAGCATAATGGGAAAAGTATCAGATTTTATTACTCGAAAGACTGCAGTGACACATCAGTATCAAAAGTAGTTTTTGTAGCCTCATTATAGAGGCTTTTCAGAAAGCACAATAAAAAAAAGGAAATGGGAAGAATTTCTAGACACTAAAGTAAGAAGAGTTTAGAACAGGATGTGTTTTATTTACTAACAACTTGAAAATAATAGTAATAGAGCAGCAGAGGATATGGGCTATAAAGCCAATTGTAAATTTTGGATTTTAGTGACTTTATAGCAGCTCCAGTCTTTACCCAAAGCAATCACATAGAGGAAAGATTAAATATTGCATGTTGGTATGCTGCAAGGTGGACGGCTGTAATTGAGATTACAGCTGGATTTGTCAGCTAGAATAGCTAGATTCCAGATAGAAAAGTCAACATCAAAAAATAACATTTACATACCCATATAAGGGAATCGATTCTTCTGCTTTATCCCCCTTTTCTATATACAGAGTTGTCCCTTGGATGCTTCAGATCACTACATCTTAACAAGCTTAAGGAATAGCTTTATGGCCTCGGTTTTCTTCTTAATTGTTTTTTGATTTTCTGGGCCCTAGCCTCTTTCTGCAAGCTGGCATCCTCCCTGTACTTCTGCTGTTTAGATGCAAAGCTGTATGCATTTGTGTTTGGGGGAAAAAAAGGGCTTACATTTGTGTTGTAAAGGTCTTTAAACACCAGGTGAGAAAAGAAAGACAGCCCTGGAAGTGTGAGGAGACTTTAGCTGCAGTGATAAGTTAGAGCAGTTCATTCTAATTATCCTTGTTTTAAATAAAAATGTTTGACAGTATTCAAGTGACAGCAGATATTTGTCTGTTTACTTCTAAAACAATAGATCAAACTGGGTTTTCAGTTAGCCTAATGTCCAGGATAGAACATTTGGGTAGATTAAGTTTCCTTCCCAGTGGATTAGCTAAACTACATGAACAAGGAATGTCTATTAGTTTACTTTGTGCTTATGTTGTTACAGCCAGAGTCAAACATTCTTTCTTAGCAATACTAATATTGTCTAGAATATATTTCATTTGGAGGGAGAGGGGGGAACTCCAAACAAAGAATCAAACAGAGAAACCTATGAAAACTCCAACCAACTAGAAAACCAGCTCTGTCATGCATGTTAGCAGTTCTTAACTATGTCTGCTGCTTTAATTGTCTTTGTCAAACTACCTTTTCCTTGCTTTGCTTCAGAACTGTTTCTTTCTCATTAAAGCCAGGTTTTCCTCTTTCAGAAAAGAGCACAGAAAGTTCATGACTTGTATTTGCAAGCGGATGCAGATTTTTCAAGGCAGTGTGATTTTAAAATGTTTTTAATGAATAAATTAATAAAGGCTACATCCCCTAGTATTGGTAAAATATGCAGTGATCATTCTGCTGAACCAAGAAATCTATTTTTAGATAAGTAAATAGCTCTAGCATTTCAAATTACTCTCCCTGGTCACAGGTTTTAACATTTTCGTTTTCTTTTCTAATAGGAAATCTTTTCACACGTACACATCTTAACCATAAAAATTCTGAAGCAATGTCTTACCACAACGGTTTTTCTATACCATTTTGTTCTCTGAACTGTAGAGTTAATTCCTGTATCGAACCCTCTTTTTCCCTCGCTCAGATATAAGCAACATAAGTGGTAGCTGGTCATCATTAAGAAACAAAGTGAAGCCGTTCTTCATGTGCTTATATCTTGCATGGTTATGCAGAACAAGCTTATTATCCTACAAAATAACCATGCCTGTCTTCATTTCTAAAGATTAAATGTCCTTTGTTTCCTACTGTGTGGTGATCTGAGACAAGCATCATAAAGACTTTGCTTATGTTTTTTTGGTCCAAATTGGAAGGGATTCAGTCAAATCAGCCTCATGAAGAGGTGTGGTGGGTTTTTGTTTATTTCTGGTTTGGGTTTTTGCTTCTCTAAATTGCTGCTGGGTTTAACACCGTCCATCTGATCCTGACAATTTTACCTTTCCCCAGAGATAAAGGCAGTGAGGCATTTGCTGCTTGCCTTTTGGATTGCAACTTTATTTGTATACAGAACTTGCTGATCAGAAATCTATTGCATAGTCATGGCGTTTGTCAGTTCCCCAAAGGACATCCCTTCCCTTCCCCATGTGCTGATAAGTATTCTGTCTTTTACTTTGATCCTCTGATGAAAAGTGCATGCTTCATCTTCTACTTGTGAGTGATGTTTCTTTCTCTTTTTTTCTCTCTCCTTGTCTTAATTTCCTGGCTTTTCTCCCTATCCTTTCCCTTTATTCTCTCCTCTTTCTTTCTGATGCAGAGATGAAGATAGTTGGGTGTAAGTTTCTGCTTTTCTGTGTAATGTCTGCTTATTGCTTGCTTTTTCCCATTTTCACATTTTCATGGAATGCTGGGATTGGTAAAGACAACAAATCATGACATCATAGGGGAACTTTGGTAACAGAGAGGTGTAGACTTTGTCTTATCAGTCTCTCTTCACACCACAGTGTTTCTGACAAATTTAGTAGCTATGACAGATGAATAAGTGGCAAAAGTGAGAAACATCTCAGCATCTGTTCTGTCAGTGAGCACAAAGTCATGGTGAAAATACATTAAAAAATGGATGTGGCAAAATCCATTAGCTGTTCTGAAAATATTCTCAGCAAGAGTCAACAAGACTAAAAGATATAGTTAAGTAATAATTATCCCCAAAAAGTGTTTACAAGGAGAAAAAAAATATTTGTGTCATAAATAAACTTGTGGAAAGTTGGAGGAGATAAGAAAAATTGTGTTAAAAATCAACTTCTTACTGCTGAAAGAAAACTATTTAACTGCATTTAAAAGGAGTATTGTATAAGTTCTTTTCTATACATAACAGTTGAACAATGTATAACAAATGATCTAGTATTAGGTTTTTTCTTTTCCTTGAAACAATTGACTGTTCTGCCCACTGAAAGCTAGAGGAACACCATACTTGCATAGTGTTGTCTTTATAGAAAAAAAGAAGTTAATTTACTTTATCCTAGAGGTGGTAGATAAAAGCTCTGTTTCCCCTTGCTGCTGTATTGCAGTAATGTTAATAGTTGTGTACTATAACTGTTTCAAGAATATAAGATTTAAAATTAGTGACTGGTGAAGGGACAGAGAAATAAGCTGCTGAAACAGGTATGATGTGATTCCCAGAGACTGTCTGACCATACCAGACTTCTTAACTTTAACAGACAAGCAGTAATACCACGAGCAATAAAGCAAAGAATTACAGCAGAGTCAAAGGTGACAAGGGAAGATCATGCAGTGTGAGGCCTGGCACTCTCAGTCTTTTGAGATGTGCAAGTCCATAATGGTCAGCTGGGAGGAGTGTTTGAGACCCATCCCATATTGTGCACTTCTCCAGTTTTTCCCTTTAGTCCATTTGTTTTGAAAACATAACATGACTATCACAAAACTGATTGTGGGCCTTGTGCTGTTTTACCTCCTCTGTGTGGAAATTACTGCACTTCAGAAGTAGTTGCATGTTTTCGTTTGGAGAACGTTGCAACTTAAAGTAACGGTGTAGTATGTTGTTTGAGATTTGAATCCAATTCCTGGCACCTGGCTTTTGTTCAGTGGCCTCCAAAGGTACTGCAGAGAAGAGCTGTCCATCCAGGGAATGTCTGGTTTAATATGGTACTCCTGGCCAGAAATAATAGTCTATCTACAGAGCTTTCATTACTTGTTGGACTGAATTTCCTATGGAGTCAAACCCTCACTGGTTTAAATTGCAGTCACTTTGCTGAAGTCAGTGGGATAATGCTGATTTACCCCAGTTGTGGGCATATTCATTTATATAGAGGACATAAATGTATGGGTTTGAGTTTTATTTCCCATCCACACTCTGGGGAGATTGGCACTCTTCAATAAATGCCAGTATTTCCAAAGTGATGCTCAACCTAACAATGTTAGAGTTGAATAGGCAGGATATCACAGTGTTGAGTCCTAAGTAAATAGGACCATCTCAACAATTTAACAAGTACAGACATAAATACTGAATTTGTTTGGGAGATTGAGGTTTTGTGTCCTTGGCTACTTAAATTGCAGGAGACTAAACTTTCAGTTTTAAAAATTCAATCAGGTTTCTCTGAATAAATACAGTCATTTTCCTAAGTCTCTTGAAGCTAGAGCTGCACATCCTGAATGTTCTGAGCTGCCACTTCTCCCCAGGTTACAGAGATATTTTATGTGTGCTTTTTGCAGGTTCACAAAGTCACAGAACATTGGCCTCTTAGAAAACAAATTGGGTAGAATTAAGGTTTCAGGTATTTGTTTCTCTCTCCTGTAGAAACTTATGTGGCTTGTGTAGTGGGATTTTTTGACACAGTATTCACCTGTAAAAAGAGGGACCATTCCTTTTCTGGGTGTACAAAATATTTTAGTTTCCTTGAATAAAAAGTGTAAGATAAAAAGCAGATAGTTTCTGTAAATTGTTACTACTTTGTAGTTCTAGTAACTGGTTCATCTTGTAGTGGAAAACTCACCTTATCCAGCTAAATCCACTTATTCTAATAGTTGTTAGACAATAATTGGCCATTGGACTGCTTAATGTTACTAAATCTTGAAAATGATAAGTATTTGGAAGTTTTCCAGTACATTTCTTTGTGTTGTAAACACAAAATGGACACAGAGCTCATGCAGCTTTTTCCATCACTCCTCGTTTTCCCCAGTAGCATTAAAATAGTTTCAGGTGGTATAAGAACAGATTTCATTTCAATATAACAACCCCCCCCCCCCCAAGCTATCATTTATGATTTATAACTTTAACAATTGTATTTTTAACATAAGGCTTTTTAAATAGGTTAAAAAAATACTGTCAGTCAAGACAGTTCATAAAGAGTGAACCTAAGTAACTGCATATGTAAGAAGTGCATGTATTTTACACCAAGAAGCAGATTGCATTTGTTTTTAAATTGAGAACAACTGCAGAGAGGTGGGCTTTAAGTCAAATACCATTCTGAAAACTCTCATTAGGTTTTCAGTTCATCCTTAGCAGCCATATAACACAGTGAGACCTCAGCTTAAAATGTCACCTGCAGGTTTTAGTCTATAAATACCTTTGGCCCACTAGCCTTCTGACACTTTTTTATTCCTGTAATAATGATAGGAGGCCATGACTAACCCAGTTTTATAATCTGCATTCCTCTGTTTGAGAAGATGTGAGGCCCAAGAGATACAAATTGGAGAGCCACACTCTTTTTCTCTCAAAATGCAAGAGCTGCTGTCAGTTCAGAGCCAGTACGATTCGTATTGTACTTTGCCACGCAGAGGGCACGAATTGTCTAGTTTGTTAAACAAGTTCACAGAATGGTGGGGGGTTGGAAGGGACCTTTAGATATCATCTAGTCCAAACTCCCTGCCAAAACAGGTCCACCTACATGAGGTCACACAGGAACACATCCAGGCTGGTTTTGAAGACCTCCAGAGAAGGAGCCTCCACACCCTCCCTGGGCAGCCTGGGCCAGGGCTCCCTCACCCTTGCAGGAGAGCAGTTTTTCCTTGTGTTTAGGTGGAACCTTTTATGTTCCAGCCTTTGTCCATTACTCCTTGTCCTGTCACTGGAGACAACAGAAAAAAATGGCACCCCATCCTCTTGACAAACACCTTTTAAATACTTGTAAGTGTTAATGAGATCCCCCTGTCAGTCTCTGTTTCTCCAGGCTGCACAGTCCCAGGTCCTGCAGCCTTTCTTTATTTATCTCTTTTTACAATGGAATTAAATATAGGGAAAGCTCTACCTGCCAAGATTTTTGACTTGGTGTGTAGCTGTCATTCTGTGTCAGAGCTGACAAGGGTCACTTCTTGATCATGCTGGCCACGCTGTGTTTAGTCACATGCAAGCTGCCCTACACTGTCTGTTCATGCACTTTAGTGGGGTTGTACAGCTGTTTTCTTTAGCCTGGCAGTTTGCATACTCAGAATTTGTAATGAACTGCTCTGTGTTCAGGCACGTGCTCTAGTTTCTCTGCAGCCCACTAGTGCATCTGAGCTCAAAAGCAGCAGCAACTGGAGAACACAAATGGCTTGTATGAAGACTCAGCAAGTGATGTGGGTCACTAATATGTTGGAAAAGGGAGACATTTCTTTGTAGTGAGGTTATTTTCACTGAAAGAAATGGAACTATTTCAGTTTGTAGCTTCAGCTGCTTATTTTCTGATGGGCTCCATACCTGATAGTTAATTGCATTTTGTCTTTCTGGGTACATTTAGTTTCTTGTTTTTACTATAGTTAAAGACCTTTTCTATTTTTTTTAACATTCAGTATATATTTTTACAAGAGAAGGTGCACCACTATACGTCACTAAAACACTTTTTTCCCTTCTTGTTTCATCATTTTGGTGCAAATCCACTGTTTTTTATGTTACTCTACCTCTCACCCCAAAGGCATTATTTTAATTAGTGCAGTAATATCCCTCCTGTTAAGCTTAACAGAAGACAAAATGCTATAAATAACCAAATGCTGCTTTTCATTTAGGCTGGAAAATGATTTGCTATCTGACATTGGGCTTTATATAGCTAGTCTGTCTTCCAGAAAAGAGGTCACAAGTAGGAAGCTCCAAAATGCTAATTATAGTGAGTGCAATTAATTTCTATTAAAAGTTCCAGCATACAAATTGAAACTTTTTTCCTCGTTGTGCAAACCACCAAGAAAAAAAAGGATGGAAGCTGTTGAGCACAAGTTTCAAAACAAAAGACCCTCCTTAAATTATCTTCTGTTTAGAGTTTTGTCTTACTTTGATATTCCTGTAATCGACATACAAGTGGCTGAGCTTGATTTTGAACAGCAAGAGAAATGCACAGATAATTTTCTCTGTGGTTGTAGATCGTGGAATGTTGCATTTGATTATTATTCTTTGAGGAAAAAAAACAGATCAAATATTTGAGGTCTTTCACCAGCCTCTTGCTGTCATCTTTTTCCTGTTAATGAACCATAGCATGTTCAGACCTCTGACTGTGAGGTGATTCAGGCAGTCAGCTCTGTGTGAATCCACAGTGAGAGGGAAGTTGATGGGAAAAGGAAGACATTTTGTATACATATTCCCATTTATAGAGAGTTCCTAGCAGAAAACACTGATTGTCAGGTACAAATATATATATATTCCATGCTTTAGAAGTTGTACTTATCTCCAGAAATAAATAAAAAGAAAGTAAAGCCAGGACTGAAAGCCTCTATTGTTTGTCCCTACAGTAGATTAAGGAAGAAATTCTGTGGGGTTACAGACTACAAGAGGAATTTGAAGTGCTTCTTTGACAGGCACAAAAGGATATCCCTCACTGCCTGAAAGCAAATGCTGCCTGTTTCATTGTGCTTCTGATTAATAAACAGATTCAGCTGCATCAGCTTCTCCAAGTGGAAGGAATCAGACATTCAAGAAGCCTCTGCTTGGCTGGATAACCATTCCATCACTACATTTTTTAGTTAGTTGAGGTTGCTTAACGAAATACTTGCCTTCAAAGGCTTTCAATTTCTATTGGACTTTTTTGTGTGTGTGTGTGTTTTTATACATTGTCCTTTAGTATGTTTGCCTTTCTGACAAGTAAATAAAAAGAAGTAGGAAGTGCAAACCATCATGAAATGATGACAGTAACTAAATCTTACAGAAAAACTAGGTGGTACCTGCTGTCCTGTCGGTGGCTGCTTTAGAATTGACTGCATTGGTTTTGAAAGCAGAGTTTCCCAAATCAGATTCTTTAAAGAAAAAGAAAAAAAAGTGAGCTAGAATCTGTGAAATTCAGGCTAACAAGATGCTGAGAGGGATGGTAGCATTTCTATTTCTGAATATAGTCACTTGCTCTGAAAGCTCTTGAAAATGAGGTAGTGAGAAACTGGCAAGTCTCCATACTGCCCGCTCTCTCCTATCTGTGCATATGGATACCAGAGGCTAGCCAGAAAGCCAGCAAAAAAAATGCTTATAATTCCTTCCTAATCTATCTGAACTGAATTGCAACCAGGTTTCCAAAAAGGCTGCTTTCATCTTGTTGTTACGATAAAAAGAAGTGAGGAAGACACAGAAAATACTTGAAGAGCTCACTGAACGTAATTTTCTGCTGTTCATCACTAACATTCTACATTCATGTTTTCCTTAAAATGTATTGGAAATAGGAAGTCTGGTGATAATGATGTTTTATTAGGCTTAGCCTGATACTTCCAAATCAGCTACCTAGGCAAAGTAGTAGGAGGAGTTTTTTTTCCCTTCTCCATTTACAGAATAAAAGCAGGTATTGACTCCGAGTTCCCATTTAATAAAAGCATTACTAACAATGGTCTGATTTTTATGCACTGATATTAAAATATTCATCTCTATTAACAATTAACTTGCTGCTTGGAATGATTTGGGCATCAGCCATAGTCTTGCAGAACACAGAAAATGATTTGCAGGGGCACTGAGTCTTCCATGATGAGTTTCAAGCGTGTGACTCCACTCTTTCACTGTAGGTGACATACGCAACGACTTATACCTGACATTAGAAAAGGGAGACTTTGAAAGAGGTGGGAAAAGTGTGCAGAAGAACATTGAAGTCACCATGTATGTGCTCTATGCAGATGGAGAAATCTTGAAGGTAAGTGCTGCTTTCCTTTTTGAGCTTCAGGTGCCACCTGCTTTTGCTCCAGATGTGACTCTGGGTTTGTTTTCCCTGTGCATGGGAAGTGCTAAACTAAAACTAGTTCTTACCTTTTCTTTTTGTTTGCTAAGTTTTAAACTATATGTTATGATGAAGGAAATGGTTGATTATACATCTGAAAGAATTTGGAACACTTATCTGAGAATAAGGGACTTGGAGAACTGAAGCCTGTGTAATTTCAAAATGTGATGTCAGGGGCTATACTGAAAAGAAAATGCAGAGTGACTGTAATCAGAAAGAACTGAAGAGTATGTGACAAATGTCTAAAATGAAATAATGTGTGTTGTGCAACAAAATGAAATGTGATTACAAGAGAGGCTTTTAAATCTGAATTGTTGGAGTTATGGTGCTGAATGCAGTTTTGGAAAACAAATTCAAGTAGCCTTATTTCCAAGATCTTGGCTTTCACCCTGGGATGGCTCCAGTCCAGGTGTGGATGGTGGTGTTTAAGGTTTTGCTTTCTTCCTCTGTTCTTGCTTTTAGTGTTATTAAAGAGAACGTAGATAAGTCAGCTTTGTGTGGGGTGGGAGGATAGAGAAGTCAATGGAAAATGTTTCAACATGAACATCCATCAGAAATGCAGAAATGGCTGCATTAAAATGTATTAATTGTAGCTTCCCTCTGCCTTTTTTGTTGTTGTTTATTTGGCTCCACTGCAATAAAATGGCATTTGTAGCCATTATTATGGAAGAGTCTAAACATCAAAGTGGTTGTGTACCAAGCTATTTCCACAGTCTGGCTTTTTAATTTGAAAGAGAACTTTTCCTTTCTTGCTACAATTGCTTGTGATTTTATTAACAGGAAAGTTCATCTCTTGGTAGGAACTGGTTTGTGCTCATAGCTGTTGCAGGAACATCACAATCCTTTTCAGTTTAATTGCATTAGCATACCTTTCAAATTAAGTGACACATTTTTAATCATCACTTTATTTCCCAGCAGTCTGCCCAAGACCAATGTAGGTCTTTACCCTCCAAACTGCAGTATCAGCGTATTCAAATACTCACGTACATAGTGATAGCTAAGTATACTGTAACTGTGGTAAACTCAGTCTGAAAGCCATATAATTTCTAGACATTATCAGTCTTAACTTCCGTGATTTTGGTTGGAATGGTCAATCACAGTTGTCTCTTGCCTGTTGTTACGAGTGTGCCAGTACTTCAGAGCTTTATGTGGGATAGTGGAACAGACGTGGTACAAAGCATAGTAAAAGGTGATCAATCCAATTAGAAGAAAATCAGATGTCCTAAAAGAGAGACTTTACCCCAAAAGGATCTTCTGTGGTTTTTAAATTTAAACCACATACTTAAAATAAAATCTTTATACCACTTTTTATGTTACTGCTCTTCTGTATAATTGAAGTCGAAGCCATGAAGGTACTTCATTCACATCAGGGAGATGTTGGGTTCATAATGTCTAAGATCCACTGTATTTCAAACATACAGACAGTAGAATTTCTCTACATAGGAAATACTCAGAAGTATAAGCTATCATATCTGCTGAGAAGTAAAAGGGCCACCAAGGACAACAGAAATTGAACTCTCTTTCCCTTCAATTTCAGCTCCTACTCACTGCTTGGGTACATTTGTGTTCTCTCTTAACTGCAGAATAGAACTAGAAAAATAATATAAAACTGAGTGTATATAGAGGTGCAGTTCAAAAGTGCTGAATGGCAATTTGCAAGAATAATCTCATGCATGTAAGGAAACAGAAGCAGTTACTTAGAATTGGGTTTGCGAACTAATCATTTCTCCTCTTTTTTTGTTGCTGCCAATTTCTATGTGATTCAAAAATTCTGCAAAATCATCTGCCAGAGTGAAAGCAAATGAGACAGCCATCTAGAATTACTTCTAACTGAATGGATTCTCTTACCATTCAGTGGTAACATCCTTGTCCTTGCAGAAGACAGTTATCCCTATTAGGTGTGTTTGAGTGCCCTATATCTATAGAAATGCCCTGAAAATGATGAGGATTCATCTCTTTAAACTGTAGATTTACAGTTTGTCTCAACTTTTAGAATGCAGATTTTTGTTGTAAAATACAGGCAAAGTTTGTGCTCAAAACCTTTCTGTGCTTCAGGTGAAAAGTCCTGACAACAACAAGCTCCATCAGTTCTAACCATGCTGCCCGTGCAGTGGGTTTGGGGAATACTAAGTGTCATCCAGCTGAACACAGACCTCTTAGTCCAGGCTGTTTCAGTATGCCACTAAATGGATACTGGTTTACCTTTTATGTTAAAAAATTAATTTTAAACCCCAAGTGGTTTATTTTTTGCGGCAGCCATCTGGTTTATGTAATCTTTGGCATGGACAACTTAGAGCCATGTGGAGGGAGCTTGTTTCACCCAAAGACAGAACACAGTTTTGTTCCTAGGTGAAGCAGCTGTAAAGAGACTGCTAGGTCAGGGCTTCCATCTCAAACATGCAGCATAATCTGAAAAAAAAAGTATTGGAGAATGTGAGAAGATGTGCATTGACTAGGGCTTGGTGCAGTACTGCTGAAGAGAATTGCTTTGTTTGGGTTCCCTGTCCCCTGAATGATTCACTTGTGTGACCCAGGGTTGCCTTCACAGTCCTATGTGGCTATTTTCTTTCTTCTATTTCAGTTGTCTAATTGTTACATCAATTTAATAACTTTCAGTAGGTGATAGAGAAGCTACTAAAAACTCCCAGTTCAAGCTTACAGTAATATGAGCAGAACATTGGAAGTTCAATCATTGACCTCAAAGCACTGCAGATTTTGGCTGAAATATCCTTTACTGTTCCTGACCTGTGGCCTTTGCAAAGCCAGAGCTGCCAAAGGAGAACACATGTACTGAGGTACACAGTACTGTGGAGAAATTGTCACAAAGTTTTTATTCTGACACCAGAATAAAAGTCTCTAAACCTGTCCTGGCCAGCAGCACGTTCCAAGGCTGAAATATGCCTTTGTGAAGACTTGAGCAGAACCATGTGCTGCAGTAATGAGAATATTCTGCCTATCTCAAATCCCTGTTGCTGTTGAGTGTATCTTGGTCCAAAAATAGTCCTGCTGAAAGCAGTGAAGTTATTCCCAGAATGCAGTGCTGAGCATTGCCTTTTCAAAGGGGCCTTACTCAATTGTTGGTGTCTTTTGTTGCAGCCAGGAAAAGAAAAAAGCTTGACACATTTCTCACTGATTCTCTTTTCCAGTAGCAGCAACACCTTATTAATTGCAGGGCACACCTTAAAGGATAAGATTATTACCTGATATATTTCCCAGTTTAGCTTCCCTTTCTTGCCTCTGCCCTCCAATGCAACTGTCTGTGTCATACACCTCTCTGCCCTCTATTGCACCTACATATCCAGGTCTCGTGGTAAGTGCAGAGATGAGTATCATGTTTATACTTTGCAAAGCACAAAATGAAACAACCCCTTCCTCCTCAGACTATAGATCTTACTATAGATACAGAGAAACTAAGTTAACCAGAAGGAAGGACTCTTCACCTATTCATTTGAGGTTGATAGCATGAAAGAACACTCAAAGACTGACCATTGGTCTGTAAGGCAGGTCGTTTGCCAATTTAAGGTAATTTCTACCTTACAGCAGAAACACAAATACTATTTTGCTTTCTCCTAAGAACCTAATGCAGAGTGAGATTTTGGAATCACTATGTTGAAGCCCAACAAGTTACTCTTATGAGACAAAATATCACTGGGATATTGCAGGCATTCTGGTTTTTAGCACTGCCAGCACTACTCTCACTCAAACCTGTTAATATCTGCAACAGTTAATTCTTGTTGCCCTGGTAAAAAACCCTCACCTTTATGCCAGGATTATGGCATGTACCATATGGTTACTAAGGCCTGAGAGGACTGAGTTTTGTGAGTGTATGCTGCAGTCTCTCTGGTTGGATTAGAGCCTTTGAAATCAATCTCTGTTCAGGAAGGCTGCTCTTGAAATCATTTCAGAGAACTTTTTCTTCTGGGATTGCTTTATGGATTCTTAACCTTCTCAAAGCCAGAGGAATATTCTCACAGGCCTAAACAACATGATCTGGTTAATGGGATGTACTTGTCTTGATATTCCCTTGATGACAGATGAAAAAAACAGCATTGTGGGTATTCTCTTGGGATGGGATTTAGCGATGGTTTGGGGAAATGACCCATAGTTCTTGTCATGATACTATTCCATGTGGTATGTTCTTACATCAGAATTTCTCTCGTGTCATCCTGGGTCTGCATAGCTGCTGCTTCTTCCTAGGTTCATTATCCTTACAGATGCCAAAAGTGAAGAGTCTCTTAAGCTGTCTCTTTTTTTTCTGGTTGGTTTTATGAGTTCTTCTGTATCTTTTTGTACCTTTTGGTTCACTTTTTAAGTGCTGGTTCCAGAACATGAGTTAGTGCTTATATAAAAAAAGGTGCTTCCTACTCCATGTCTTCATTACAAAGACCCTTTTGACTCTTATTTCAGGACTTTAGTATTTCTCTCAACTTCCCTCTCTGATATTTTGACTAAAGATTTCTACATCTCTTAAATAATACCAATTCATGTTTTTCTTTGTCTGTATTTTGGGAATACATAGATTGTTCCAGATTTCTGAGCTCTTCATATCTAAAAGCAGAACTTTAGATCTCATCATATTTTCAGATGATGCTTACTTAAGAGAAATTCTTTGCTTACCACTAAAGAACTAACTTGGCATGAATTTGCTGTGGTACTCAGTGAGGCCGGATGGTTGTCGTTTCAGAAGACCAACGTTTTTAAGATCTTGGAAAGTTCAGACATCACTTCTGAACTGATACACTGAAGGAGAAATGTGATTAAATGATGTTTTCAGCAAAGTCTAATTTTACAAGTGATGGTCTTACTAGGTCCTTTTTGGGGACTCTTTATGTATTTGGCCATCTGTGTTTATTGTATGTATTCCGTGCTCAATAGAAAACATAGCTAAAATAATGAGATAAATAATGACTTGAGATACTAGAATTCATCCAGAATCTTAGGTCTCCTAACTCATCCTTTGACCCAAAACACAGTTTAAAGACCTGTTCAAAAATTTCCAATTTCATTCTGTCTGAGTTTCTGCTTCTGACTCTTCTTTCATGTCTACAGGAAGCTATGAATTATATAAAGGTTATCAGTGCGTAATAAAATGACTCATCTGTAGTGATGCGATGTCTTTTAATCTTCAATTGTTTTCTTCTGTTCCAGGACTGCATCAGCCTGGGCTCAGGAGAGCCAAGCAGGAGTGCCTACCACTCTTTTGTCCTTTACCACAATAACAGCCCTCGATGGGGGGAAATCATCAAGTTGCCCATCCCTATAGACAGGTTCCGTGGGTCTCACCTCCGCTTTGAGTTCAGACATTGCTCCAGTGAGTGCAAAACATAACCACGAGAAATCTAACAAACCTGAGCTGTTTCCATTGTCAGTTTATATTTGGTTGAGGCTGTACTGGGTGGGAAGCAGAAGGGAGTGCCAACCTAAAACACAGGGAAGGTGCGCTGCTAATTAGCCAGTTCCAACGTTTATTAAGCAGCACATTAAAAAGGTTGTCAACAACCAGCACAGGGCAAAATGTTTTGGAGTTGTTCTCTCCTGCTGTTCTTTGCCTGTAGAATGTTTTCTTTACAGCATGTGTATTTTGTATTTTACTATCTTGAGCATGTTTGTGTTTGTTTCAAGGCTTTTTGATCATTTGCATAGAACTAGACGTTGGATTTTGTGTTGTTCCTTACGTTCCTTGCATGCTTTTTGTTGAGCATTCAGAGATGTCAGTGAATAACCTTGTGGTATACATGGACAGACAGAATATGTACAAATGTAATCCCTTGTTTCTATCTCTTGCTGTAGCTAAAGACAAGGGAGAGAAGAAGCTCTTTGGTTTTGCATTTACTCCACTGATGCGAGATGATGGCACTACCTTGTCAGATGATATCCACGAGCTTTATGTTTATAAGGTACCAGTTCTTCTCTGCAGACTTTTCTCCTACTCACTTGCCTTTCAGTTTAAATAAGTAACAGTCATTACATTCTCTTTTCCCCTCCCCCATTAAAATCATGAGAGTAACAGATAAGTAGCACTTGCAAGATGTTATAAATTCAAGTCCCGTGGCTAAGTGTGAATCCAGCCCTCTCTTCTGGTTACAGTTTGCCTTTTCCCTTCAGATAATGGTGATTTCTCTTCTGTTAATCCTATCCATTCTGAATTAAAATATACTATTATTGATGGGCACTCAGCAGCTTTACCAGCCTGTAGCATGACTATACTGTTGTGCTGTACTTCAAATGCATCATATTACAATGCTACAGCTTGGCAACTCTGTGGCAAGGGCTTTGGGGAGGTCTTTTGGGGTTTTTTCCCTTCCCACTGATTTATTTTGTTTTATTTCTTCATTATGATTTTCAGACAGCAGCACTATGTCATGCAATTGGGAGATCCTACTAAGTCCTAGAGAGTCAGTGGTTAGGAGACATGCTTTCTAGAGCTGGTCTGTTTTGTGTGTGTACAGACCCCAGAGTAAGCACAGCTGTTGCCTAGGAGGGTGTTTGTGATCAAAAAGATCAAATGAAAGTACCACCAGAGATCTGCTGTCAGGGTGTGAGTATGTAGAATGAGGTAGAGAGGGTACACTTCTATTTCTTGTCCTGTCCCTGCAGTGTGATGAGAACAGCACCTTTAACAATCACGCGCTGTACCTGGGGCTGCCGTGCTGCAAAGAGGACTACAATGGCTGCCCCAACATCCCTTCCAGCCTCATTTTCCAGCGCAGCACTAAAGAGACCTTCTCAGTCTCTACACAGCTTTCTTCTACCAAGCTCACCCAGAACGGTAAGTAACTGATCCTTCCAAATTGCCCAAGGCAACAGGGATTATGAAAGGGAGAGACAAAGTGGGTATGCTCGTGCACTCTCCATTTTACTGAAATACTCCTCTGTTGTAATTTCAGTACATGTATGCTTTTCTTATTAACTAACACTACTGAAGTGGGCAGAAACCACTTGATATTGAGGAAATAAGGCTATTGGCAGAGAAATTAGACATTACTGTAAGTGCAAAGAGGGTAACAGTTAAAGCAAAGGTAATTTTCATTAAATGATTGAAGAACAAAAAAAGTCAATGTTAGCAGTTCTACACAATCCCAAGTTTGTTTTGTTTGGCTTTTACAGAATTATTAAGTAGAGAAAAAATTGTGATGGCAATATCCCTGAAGCCTGGAAAGACAAAAGTGTGTTGTCCACAGTGCATTGTCAAGTCACACAGGAAAAAATGTAGCCTTGACTCTAAAAAGCACTTGGCCAGTCCTCCATTCATTTCTTTGTTTGTAGTATTGGCCTTACTCCATATTTGCCATCTTGTTTTCCTTTACTTATTTTCTTTTCCCAAGAATTGTGAGCTGCAACAAGAGCAGAAGTGTGATGTAGTGAATCTCTGGTGGGTCTGGGGTTGCCGTCCTTCCCTCTGCAAATGAATTCTAGCTCTTTCTCTCACTGTTCCACAGTGGATTTGCTTGCTCTACTGAAATGGAAAGCTTACCCAGATCGTGTGATGGATATTCTGGGAAGACTGAGACATGTCAGCGGCGAGGAGATTGTTAAGGTACTCCATGAAGTGACAGCCTTTGGATGGACCTGTGGTAGCATATGAATTCAGACCTTCAATGCGCTTCTGATTCGCTCCGTGGATTCTCATGAGTGTTATCAGTTGGGATTTTATTTTGACACAGAAACAGGGAGACACACTCCAAAAATTAATGGATAGTCTTTTGGATCGAAACAGAGCTAATCCTTAGTAAAATTCCCTCACCCACATGTGCTGCAGTATCAGGTCCTCAGCACCACTTGTTCCACGCTGCAGGCTCGCTCCTGTGAGCCCCGCTGCTTGCTGATGTAGGCATAGCTACTGGCAGTGGTGTGAACTTCTCTCTTCCAATAGTAGTTCTAAAGGACATTTTAAGTGTGATTGGTCATTCCTAGAGTGAAGAAAACAGAACTGACTCAGAAAACTTAGCACTTTCAAACAGCTGGTAGAGTTGATGTGTGTTTCTATTTTGCAAATATACTCCAAATGTCTGTGTAGAATCACAGAATGGTGGGGGTTGGAAGGGACCTTTACAGATCATCCAGTCCAACCCCCTGCAGAAGCAGGTCCACCTAGATCAGGTCGCATAGGAGCATGTCCAGACAGGTCTTGAAGACCTGCAAAGAAGGAGACTCTACACCCATTCTGGGCAGCCTGTGCCAGTGTAGAGGAGAAGGAAGTGTGAAACCTTGAATTTTGCTCAATGGCCAGTGAACCATCCTGCGAAGCCACTTTCCTGTCTCAGCACTGTGAAGGGGAGCTGTTGCCCAGAGCATCATTTGCTCTTAGGAGTGTCTGCCCTGTCAGTGATCTGATACTTTCATTATGATTTCAACCACTGTTGCTCTACATACCAGTCTTTTCTGTGGCCTGAACTTTCTTAGGTCAAAGGAACTTTAAAATGTGTTTCAGTACTTGTGGTCTCAGCAAAAAAAAGTGTCTAATAGATGTCCCTCTGATAATTTTAGCTGTGCTGAGAACTCTCTCTAGAATTTATCTCTGTAAATCTAGAAGTAAAGGGAGATCATTTCTAACAGCAACCACCAAAGAAGAGAAACCAGAGAAATCCTATCACTGAATTAGTAGTTCATGGTCTCACTTCAGTCTAACTCATTTGAGTGTTGCCATATCTTGAGTATGAATATTCATGTTAACATCTTAACAGTAACAGAAGAGGACAGTACCCTGTTTGTATTGGAATTCTTCAAGAATGCTTTCTTTACAGGGCAATAGAAGTATCTGGTTTTTATAGAGGAAAGCGTAAAAAGGTATGGGTAAATTATTTCAAGGGGAGAAGTAATTGATTACCTCCCTAAATCAGCCAACATTTGGTATTGGGATATGAAGAACAGAGTGCAGTAATTCAGAAAGAAAGAATTTTTATGCTTTCAGGGACTCCATAAATTGTTTCTTGTTTTCCACATCAGAAATTTAATTAGAATAGATTAAAAAAATCATGAGGGAATGTGCAGTTGGCCTGATAGTCAGCATTCTTCTTCACAATCATCCTTTCTGAGGACTGTGCTTTCAGGAAAGAAAACCACTGAATTGTCAGTATTCGGTAAGCTGGCAGTATGTAACCTGACCCAATTAATGCTTGTTATAAAAGCTTCACTTTCTGTCATGTAACAAAAATTTTCAGTATAAAACATAGTTTAGAGCACCAGTTAATATGCTTCCAGGTCTTAAATTTAACAATGAACAGTATCAGGTACACTCTCATGATATGAGAATGAAAGTAAGTTGTCTTGCTGCTGTGGTTAGACAGCACCTTTAGGCCACAGTGAAAGGAACACTCAGTTAACGTTAACAAATCAGACATGTAGCACATGTTTCTTGTTGGTTGTTTTTCTGTCATTTTTATTTAGACACATTCCTTGCAAAGGGAAAAATTCTTAGTAAAAACAAGTGGAAGTGCATCACATCATATGGGTGAACCTGAAGTGGTTTGTCCTTGGCAAGTGAAATAACTAAAGCATTATTTAATTAAATGCTAAATTTGAAATTCTTTGTTTTTTCCTGTCATTTCAGTTCCTACAAGATATTCTCGACACGTTGTTTGTAGTTTTGGATGACAACACAGAAAAATACGGTCTGCTGGTCTTTCAGTCTTTGGTAAGCTGCTGAATTGTGACTTCTCTTTAGCACGTGGTCAGTGAGTTTTCACTTCCTTGTTATTCTGTTGCTAGTGTTTTACTTCCATGAAACATGAAATACTCTGCTGGATGAACCTTCTGTTTTCTGTGTTAGTCTTGGGTGAGGAGGGCAGGAGAGCCTCAACAAATCCAAGGGCTGCAACGTGTGCTGTCTCTTGGGAGAAGCACACAGTAACACCTAATAACACAGCTACTGATTGGTTAAAGACTATTCATTGTTCCTCAGCTTTTGTAATTTGTTCATAGGAACCTCAGCACAACGTGCAGTTTCCTTTAGTATGGGTTCACTGTTTCATCTCCCACAGGTGTTCATCATAAATCTGCTGCGTGACAGCAAGTATTTCCATTTTCGCCCGGTGATGGACACGTACATTCAGAAGCACTTTGCAGGAGCACTGGCTTACAAGTAGGTTTTGTTTATCTGTCACTTCAAGAGATGAGATTAGCAAGTTTTGGAACCATGTCACCATCAGAATCATAACCTTCATGTTAGCAGCAGTTTTCAGAACTAGAACTACTCAGGTGAAAGCTTTCTCTGTAGATACAGCAATAAAGCTGTTCATTGTCACCTGTGGCTAAAAATGAGCAGACTCTGGAATTTTTCTTGCCCTTCTGACCTGGCAAATCTTCCTTTCTTTCTTTTCCTTCAATGGAAGAGGCCCTGTCACTCAGCAACAACTCATTTACCAGTCTGTACTGATGAGCTACCAAGAGCATACACATTCATTCTTTTAGGATGTTGGGATATAGGCATGTGTGAGAGCTTAGAGAGTTATTTGTCATTTCCTCTTCTAAAGCAGACAAGTATTCACATAAGATGATGTTCTGTTTGGTTACAGGACATGTATCATTTCAGTAGGTTTTCACTGACATTTATTTTCTAGTATTTTTGAGCTTTGCATCAGATGATAAGACAGTAACAGTTATCATTCAAGATGTTGGTTTTCCTTTCTTCTAGACCATTTCTTTTGTATGCTTGAGCATATTCTGTCTTTGGCCTTAAGAAACTATTAAAACCAGCTTATAATTGGTTTTGATTGTTTCAAGCCATTCACATTTTAGTGTAATTAAATTAAAATTAAAAAATACTCTTTCAACTGCAGGTAAAAACTGTAGAAACTCTACAATGCTCAAAGGCATAGTTGTGTTCAGAGGGTAAAAAATGTGCTTTGTTACCTCTTTCAGGGAAAACAAATGATTTTTCGTAGTCCAATGTCTGAAACAAAACATGGTTTTTAATACAACTCTTTAAAAGTTAGTCCAAGTGCTATTTGGTACTTAGATAAATAGACATATGTATTGTCTTTGTGGTCTTAGCTTGTAAAAACTTTGAGGAGGAGCTGGAATTTCTTGGGGAAAAAAAATAGTGTGTTTTGGTCTTAGTACTATATTGCATGTCTTTGTCAGAGCTCTCTCTTTAAGAACATCTTTTTGATGTTCTCTTAGTGTTCCTCACAGTACAAGTCAATAACAGTGAAGAAAATACTTTCTGGTTTTGAAACTTAAATAAACATAGATATGATGTGACCTCAGTGGCTGGGACAGCTACAGCTGACCACTGAAAGGGAGGGAAATGGGACTGGTTCTCTCTAAACCCAAAGTGTTTGCTGCCTAACTGATTTTAAAATAGCACTGCAAGTTCCTCTTCCTTTCCCTGTTTGTTACCTCAGGGAACTGATCCGCTGTTTGAAGTGGTACATGGACCGTTCAGCTGAGCTCGTGCGCCAGGACCACATCCAGGAGGCAATGAGGGTACGTGTTGCAGAGAAGCATTTGTCTGGCTCTTCCATCTATGGCTACCAGAGGGCTGGGGAAGCTGTCAGTAAAATCAAGGGGAACCTGGCACTGACTTATCTCTTTAACTGTTGATTCCTTTTTTCAATAGTTTGTCAAAATGTTTAGTTTTAAGCAGAGCCTCTCCTGTGCAGAAAAACAAAGGGAGTAATTATGTCTCTATAAGTCCTTTTGAAGCCCTATGGGAAGCTCAAGTGGGAGTGTGTGTGCACTGGCCATTTATGTATGTGGTCTGTCCACATGCCTTGCACTGCAGGAAGCAGTTATTTTAAGTGTACTAGGCACAGGTACTGTGGAATTAAGATGTACTTCTCCTTTCTTGCTGTGGTACAGCTTCCTTGTACCAGTTCTGGAGTATTTTAAGGAGCAGGTAAATGAGCCTTCAATGGGATGGAAATTCTAATAACTGTCATTGCACGGGGCCTGAATCCCAGTTCCATGGTGAGAGTGGGGTGTTGCAGAAAGGCACAGATGTATAACAGACTGTGAGACAAAGGGAATATTTGTGCTGCTACTACTGAGAAATCAGAGAGTAAAGTGTTGGTTTTACCATGTGTAATTATAAAACAGATAGTGTGTCAAGGAACTAAATACAAGGTGCCAAATCTGGCAAGATGATGTTTTTCCTTTGAGTGCATGTCCTTCTTCAACTGAGCAGACTTATGGTCAAACATTTGAGTCATGACTATTTCAGAACTTGTAGCAGTGACAGGGATGAGCATTTCTTTTTCACCTTTTCTTGTCAGTACAAATAAGTGTCTCACTGGTGAAGTGCACACACACACATAAATACACGACCCTTTTAGTTTCTGGCAACCATTTGGGAAGTCAGAGGTTGTTCCTTGTAAACGTGTTTATGCTTGTGGTTTGTCATACACTTCAGACTTGACTGTGGCTTTTTCTTCCTTCTTGTGATAGTTTTGTATCTTGTCTTGCCTCCTTGGGTCTAGTTTAGTCAGTGTTTTTGAGGAAATACTTTTCATTTTTTGAGCATCCCTCTTCCATGAGAGTGGTACAGCATCACCATCAACTGCCTTTCAAAATCTCTTCTTAAGGTCTTATCTTGATACTTACAAGGGCATTAGGCCCATCTTTAATGTCTTTTGTAGATATTTACATACTTGGAAACATCTTCTTTAGAATACTTTTCCACTACAGATTCTGCTTATTCAGAAATAATTCCCTTATTTGGTGACTTACATTTTCTACAATCTCGCTGATGTAATATTAATTGTTCAGCACTGGTCAGCCTGTTTGTGAGACTTGCTCCTTCTTTTATTGCTGATGCCATAAACTTTGCTCTAAGTCTTTTATCTGCTATCAAAACACTCAGATTGGCACCTTCACTTAAACCTTTTCACTTTTTCCTTAAAACTGTAACACATTGACAGGAAGAATTTTGCTAACTGCTCCTGGCTAATAAAGTGGATATCCAGAGACTACTGAAAATGGCTTTTGTTCACTTTATGTAGGACAGAGAAAGAGATTCAGCCCTTCAGAGCTTATCCTCTGTACGTACACTCTGCTTAGTGTGAGGTTGTCCATTCTGCATACTCCACGTTCTTTCCTACAGTAATCTTTGGGTTTCTTGAGTTAGGAAGTTAATCTGAGCTTTTTCTTAAAGTAGCTCTAGACAAGATTGGTGATTCTGCTCAGAGTCTGAACATTATAGTTTGCCTGTTGTTTGAGTTAAACAGCCTCTTCACCTCTACAGCAGATCAGTCCATATATGCAGCTGTACTGTCTCCAAAACTGTCCACTGGACTTAAGAATGTGCTACAGCAACACCATCAAGTGTTGTCTGAGCGTAATTCCTGAGGGCTCAGGTGACACTAGTGTCTCTGAAGCATAACTTTATCCATTAGACCTCCAGAATAACCACAGAAATGTATCCACTTTTCACCTGTGTTATCATAGAGGCTTCTAGCTGATACTGCTTTTGACATAGTGGTCTTATGGGTTTAATTCTCCTGGGACTTTGCAGCCATCCACCAGATAATGTGTGGGAGCTGTTCCTGTGTTGACAGAGAGAACATGCATATGGGCAGTCACTTGAAGGAAAAAGGAAGGTTACTCATTGGTCAGTGGAGGTTCTTTGAGGTGCCTTATCTGTGTGCACATTTCTTACTCCTTTTCTTTCTAGGGATTGTTGGAGAGGAAATAAGGTTGTGATGCTGTTTGTCCATGTAAGTTTTGCATGTGATATACCACGAGTCTTTAGGTTGCTGGTCACAGGGGAATAGTGTGTGCTCACCTGTTCTGAGAACATGCAGACAGACCCAAGAAACTTCCCTTAATTGGATACTGACTTTTTACATCATGCCAAACATTACAGAAGGCTTGGATTTTATTTCAGTGCACTGATGTGTCTTTAAGCACATACATGCATCATATCTGTGATTTTTATAAGCAGCAAGAGTCAGTGTTAGTTCAAGTGCTGATATGTGCTGACCAGACTTGGTTTGTGTTTTTACCATCTCAGCCCTGTGTCTGCAAACACACGGAGCTCTTCAGTTAACTGCTTTTGGGGGTTCGTTCTAGGCAACAGTTGAGGTTGTCTGTGCTGAGGATCTGGGGTGTCTGAGAGTTTGCCATCTTACTTTGAACACAGGGTTACAGAATTTCATACAGAAATCCTCTGATTCATTGCAAAACATAATCTTCACATTGAAGTTACAAGCTTTCAGCTTAGAATTGTGATGATCTGTACTAAACCTATAAAACAGCTTGTTGGAGCACTTGACTTGCTGTATTTGGTGTTAGCAGCAGAAATGGTAATTTGAAAGAGCCAGCTCATGTGAACCAAGTGACCCTTGTCTGGAAACTGTCCAGAAATACAAAGTGTTATTTCCTGAAGAAGTTCTTTGGTGTAAGGAAGCTTCACTGGGAGATGTTTTAGTACAGGAGTATAAGTGATGTACTGCTAAGTTATCAAAGCTGCCATCATTCCTGGAAAAAAAAAGAGATTGGTAAGTACCAGTGGCACTTTGAAATCTGTGGTAGCTTTATGAGGAATTTCACATTCCCATTCTCTGCCCTTAAAGCTGTAGCGTTCTAAAGCTTACAACATCATGTTGGATATTGATGCACACAGCGTGGAGGTTCTATGAAGACATTTTAGGGATGCAGAAATATCTGATGAGGACAAGTCTGTATTTGAATTAACTTTCAGTTTCCACACAGTTAAGCAAGGTGAGGATACTTTCCAGGGAATACAGTGGAGTATTACTAATATTTCTGTACAGATTATTATGATTGAAGCTCCAGCCTGTTTCCTGTGCTGAGTTTTGAGGATGTCATCAAATTGTTGATCACAGCTTCCCTTAATCCCACGTTAATGGTGTATCTCTGTTAAACACTAACAGGAGGAGTGAAATCTAAATGTCAGCCACAGAAATGGAGCCCTTTACAAAATTTTAATTAGAAATGTTTAGGTTCCAAATTCAGGCTTAATCTGGGCATGTCATAGAGCAGATTATCATTCTGCTACAGAAAGACCCAATTTGCCAGTCAGAGCTGCAGCATCTATCACACGTCGTGTGACAGTGTTGAATGTCGTCTCCTGGGCAGGTCACCCTCCTTCTGCTGGGTGCTCTCCAAGCTTCACATGTGATGACAAAGGACTCTTTAAATTATCACAGCTCAAGATAAAAAGCTACTCACCACAGTCCTGCTGCTTGCTGCTGCTACAGGCTGCCACAGGGCTTCACATGCTGCTCTTGTATTCTGTTTCTGCATCTGCATTTATTTCTGTTTGTGCGTGTGGGTGCCAGAAATAAAGATGAACCTTGCTGTTGTGTTCCTCTTGAAAAGTAGATTCTCCTTTTTCCAGGTAACCCTTCTTCTGTTCCACTGACAGTCCACTTACCTTAATCTAGATTAGCTAACTCGGGTAATTAAAGGTAAGATTTGGATGGAAACAGGCGAATAACTTGAGGCATTTACAGTCATTGTGCCAAGTCATGAGAAATCCAAAAGTCTTTTTTCTTCACCAAGATTTTCCTCAAGTTCTGTAACTTGGATTTGTCTATTTGGTTTAAGTGCATACTTATTTTGTTAGTGGGACATGCTGGTAACAAAGGTTATTGTTTGAGAGTGGGTGCTTGCCTATGAGTAGCTCTCTCTTGACTGAGTTGTATAACTTACAAAACCTGTTTTTCATTTTCCTTTCTAAAGCTGAAGGATTTATTTATTATGCACCTGGAATCTTTTCTGGTTCTCTTTAAAGTTCCTTTATTTTTCTTTCTTTCTTTTTCTCTATCTTAATCTCCTTCCTCTCCTGCTCCTTAAGGCCTTGGAATATCTTTTCAAGTTCATTGTCCAATCTCGGATCCTTTACTCCAGAGCTACTTGTGGAATGGAGGAGGAACAGTTCCGCTCCAGCATCCAAGAACTTTTCCAGTCCATCAGATTTGTGCTCAGCTTGGACAGCAGGAGCTCTGAGACTCTCATCTTCACACAGGTTCGTTATTTTCTGCACTTCCACTGGCAAACCAAAAGGCAGCTGTTTTCCATGCAAGTCATATATATGATATGGGCAGGTGATGATTAAATGCAGGTTAGTGGAGTTTTCCCCCTCTACCTCTAATCTGCTAGACAACACAGCCAATTAATGTTACTGGGACAGTAGCTTTACACCCCCCACAGATAGAGGTGAGCTGAACTGGGGGATCTCAAGAGCAAAATGTCTTGTCACATAAGAGTACAAGTTCTGCTTTTCATAAAAGTAAAGTGCATTTTCAAGTCTCTCATTCATGTGTCTTACAATTGGCCTCAAGAAATATTAATCCTTAACTGTATAGCTCAAGCCAGCACTTAGGGTCACAGCAACATCACAGTATAGTAGTTCAGTTGATGCACTCACAGTCAGGTTAACAACTCCAGCACACTCTGAAGTGATGGTCAGGCTCAGATGCAGCCTGATCACGAGCATACTGTCTGTGATACCCAGCTCACATTTAATGCATGATTTTGAATGTGGCCCAGATGACTTCGGGAAGACTTCATGCAAGCTTAAGATACTACTCAAAGTGAGTGAGGATGCTGCCAAGTTGGGATTTTTTTCCTGTTTTAAAGACCGTTGTACTAAATCACATACTTTTGTGTTTAAAAGTTTTAAATAGTAATGTCAAACATGTTGTGTGTGCGTCAGCTTGGAGAGTGTCAAAATGGACCATCTAGGACTTCCTGATAATGGAAAGATGATTTGTAATCTCTAATTTACTGTTTACAGATGTTTTGAACACCTCCTGTAGTTTGGCACAGTAATTGTTTCAACACAACAGAGTGACTCCACTGGTTAGAGAGCTGCCAGCAATGTGATCTCTTTCATAAGAAGCTGCTCTGAAAGATTTTGCGAACAGCTGCTCTAATCTTTTATTTAATCACCCATTAGTGGGTATAATAAGATGAGGCAGGAACACGAGAAGTCAGTGCATAGAATTCTGCAGGCAAAGTGACAGTGAATGGAAACAGCATCTTATGAATACAGGCTGTCTAGAGCTCTTTGTTTTCCAGCTGTGTTGATCTCAAGCACAGAGGAAACCAGGTTTGAGGATGGGGTTATTTTCCCTTTTTCTCTGTCTCTGGTTTGATTTTTCTTTTCTTTCTCTGACAATGGTATTTCTTATTTTGAACTTTTTGTAATTTGTCAAGCCTGTCCTTGTTTAAGCTTTGAAAAGTTTACTTTTTGTTTCCCCCTTGCCACTATGTTGCCCCTTGATCCCAATTGCCCCATAGACCTCTCAGCCTGGAGGGCAGGCGAGCGGAGCTGGGACATGTGCCCCACAAAAATGTGGTGGTACTTCAAGGCCGTCATTTAATTCTGTAAGTAATGATCCCCAGAACTGCACAAGCATTTCATCATGGATGTTCCCATTTAATCCTTTTTCCCCCTGAACCCAAACCTTCTTTTTCCTGCATATAAACTGGAATTCAATGTTTAAGTGGTTGGTACGTGGAAAGGAAATGGGGTTTGTTTCAGTAATTAATGGAAGGGTTTATGGCATCCACACACTGAAAAGACAGCGCTGATTGTATATATCAAACTGTTCAGGAGAGTCAAGGAGATTATGTACTAGTTCTGGAAATCTGGACAACTGTTAAATATCTACAGAAGTGCTTGAGGCCTTAGCAAACATCATTTTCTTCACACTTGGCCTCTTATCCAGGCTATTAGACAGATCTCAATATAGTTCTTTCCAGCAATGACCTTAAAACTGATTATGTCCTTCCTTCTAGACAATTAGGTTGACATGAGTAATGATTCAACATATTTTAAGGTATTGTACAAAAAGGGCCCTTGAAAGAACTGGTGAAACGTTGTAGCTGTTCCTCAAGGCAGCTCCAAAGTTTCCTGAAGAGATCCCATACATATCCTTAAATTCCTCCTGGATATCCTACATCACCACAGAAATCCTTCTGCTTTATAGTAATGATCAGAAGCTTAGGAAGACTCCTGTCAGGGTTTGTTGGGCCAATATTGTAATGTCACTTGTGTTATCCCAAAGATAAAGATGCTGACTGGATTTGCAGCTGTTGCAGCCTTCCAAGAGTACCACGAGCTGTTTCAATCATTCCTATTTGTTTATTTTGTTAGTACGTTGTATTTATGTAGCAACAAATAGGTGACAACACCCAGGAGGCTATGTGGGGTTTTGTGTAATCTCAATTGATTGTAACAAGACAAGATGTTGAGAGAGATAACGAGCACGAAGAAGAAAGAGGTAAATTTATATTCAGAATAATTTAATGGGCTCTACAGTGTAAGCTGTAAAAATAACTTATACTGTGCTCAAAGACTGTTAAATACATATCAGTGCTGTTTGAAGGGAAAGATACTTTGAGAAAAGACTTGGCAGAGAAGGAAAATGTATTACATGGGATGAGGAGAGGCATGCCAAGTGTTACAGCCAGCACGGGAGAGGTACCGAAATGTCTGTGCAGTGAGATAACTGAAGAAAATCTGTGAGGAAAAGGAGAACCTGCAGAATTGACAGAGATGCTGATAGGTGATGAGATTCTAGAAGGGCAAAGCTGAAGAGAAATCTGCAAGGGAGTTTAGTAAATGTGAACTTCTGCAGGAAGAGAGTGTGACGTGTGCAGGGGCCTTGGGAGGTGGGAAGGGCAAGAAGGGCAGCATGGGAGGGGGCTGCAAGGGGGTGAGTGGGAATAAGGCCCCTGAATCCAAACCACAGTGTGGTGATCTTACCACACTTACTTACTTACCACAGTGTGGTAAGTAAATAAGAAGGCAACCATCTGGGAACTCAGGTAGTTATAATGAAGGAAGCAGATGTGGACCTTGAGTAGGATGTAGAGGAAGAAAGGGAAGAATTTTGAAGCGTTACAAGTGTGTGGCAGTCACTGGGTGTGACACCAAGTCTGGAACCTGAGGATAGGGCAAGGCATGGACTTAGCTACTGTGATGAAGAAATTAAAGTGTGAAATAGATGAAGAGTTTGTTTCTGTCACTGTTGTAGCTGTTGTGCTGGTATTGTTTGTGCACTTTAAGAAACACCTCCAAGGATAGCTCCAGTGTACTGGAAATATCCATCATTGCAAGAACGCAATCACTTGCACACTTACTTGCATGACTGATACCTCTTCCATGTGAAATGGCACCTCACCCCTGTGCAGAGACACTGTAATGCCACATGCCAGTGCTGCTATGGTTAAGGGTCTGTCAGCATGATCTTCACTATTTTCTCAAGAGTTTTAACTGTATTATGTAGCTGCTCAGTACAGATTATTGATGTAGAACTCTCCAGTCAGAAGCAAGTTTTGTATCAACAAGAAAGGAGTATTTTCTGTTCTCTAGTACCTCATTATTTTTCTGTTTTCTAAGCTGTGTCCTGAAAAACAGCCTTTTGAAGCTCTACAGTGTGTACGTGCTCAGCTTATCGTAAGCCTCAGTACTGCAACTGCACTTGATTTCATATACTACCTGTGATTTGTTCACTAACAACTTGAGGTCTTGCAAAGCACAAACACCAGCCACATGCACTGTTCAGCAGCTTTTTGCAGACCCTTAATTCACTTTTCCTGTTGTTGCTGTTTCACTGCACGTAGCTGCCGTTCCTGAGTTCCAGATTGTCAGTTTCTTCCTTTACTTTTGTCAGGCTGCTTTGCTGAACTCCTTCCCCGCTATCTTCGATGAGCTGTTGCAGATGTTCACTGTGCAGGAGGTGGCAGAGTTCGTGAGGGGCACGCTGGGCAGCATGCCCAGCACAGTGCACATTGGGCAGTCCATGGATGTGGTGAAGCTGCAGTCTATTGCACGCACTGTTGACAGCCGCCTCTTCTCTTTCTCAGGTAAGACCCCAGTACTTGAGGCTCTGCCTTGCCATCAGCTAGAGGTAGTAACACATTATTTTGCAGTTGCTTTGCAAACAACTCATCACTGAATGCCAATAATCTTGGTAGTTATTGGTTATTTTGTATGCTTCCCTATGGTAGAAAATGTTTATAAACCCATCATGCATAAAGTCATTACTAGAGGTTCATAAAAATACCTATGTTAACAAATCAGTTATTAAAACTGGCAGATCTCACCTGCTGGTTTGTATTGCTCTTCTGTTATTGTCATGGATAGGAAGAAAATCTCCTTTCCAGCAAGCTTAGTGTCTGAGAAAGAGAAACAGGGAGGTAAAGTTGTGTGGGGAAACCCACCACTTTATTTTGAAGTATATTTCATCTTATATTACAACCTCAATGTTTCTTTAGCTCAATGTACTAGTAATTCTTTCAGATTTAATTGAATGAAGGAAGGTTAAAGATTGTGAGTTTATTTCATACATCCAAGTCTGAATGAAAGAAGTTGTGAAGGTAATAGTGGAAGATAAAAGCACCATGGATCTTATCTTCCCTGTAGTGAGGATCTCAAGTTAGCCCACTCAAGTTGTTCTACTCAGTGCAAGGTGAGAATGATACCAATAGAGAGTCATGTTTAAACCATCCATTGTAATTGTTTCTAAACACTTTTTTTTCTTACATTTGACATTCATTTCAAAAAATAGGAGTAGATGAGTCCAAAGGTGACTGTGAGATAGGCAGTGAATTTTATCCGAATATAGTGATTTGAACCTATCAATAAAAATACTTGTCTTTGTGGGTGCCAGTTCATGGACAAAAACCTCTTCTTCTGTCTTCTCAGCAAAGCCAGATGTGACTCTGCCCATGGGGCTCAGGGCTTATTCCTTCCCATTAACCTTCTTTTCTCCTTCACAATGACACTGGCAGCTTGGTGCTTTCGGCTGCTGCATAGTATCCCCAACCTCTCACTGCAGTGTCAGAAGCCAGACAGGCAGCTCCAGTGTTGCAGGGCCACACTTTCCACCCCGTATAGTGGTAGACCCCTATCCTCCTCCTTCCCATGGAAGCACAACCTGGTACTCCCAGGTCAGCAATCTCTCCTGCCTCCTATCTGTCCCTGTGAAGATGAGTCTCATTTCCAAAGTTACCTTTTGCCTGCCCACCCTACCTACCCTTCAGGTCCTGCAATTAAGGAAAGATACATTCTCTTTTTCTTGCCTCCCACAAGGGGATGACTTGTTTCCTTTTCTGTCTCCTATCAGTCTGTTTGATGACATCTTGACACCTTTCTCTTTGGAGACTCTGTCTCTTTGGAGTTTTTTCCTGTATTGGTTACTGTTTTCTGCGGCTTTTATCTGCTCTCCCTTCTTTGGTAAGATTAAAGTTTGTAAGCCAGCTAAAAGAGAGGAATTAGCTGATTTCCCAGAGGCATATATTGGAGAAGCTCTGTTAACTGTGACAACGGAGCTGGAAAGCAATATGAAGTGAAGAAGGGTTTGCACAAAAGAAGTCGATGTTAGGATGTATCAGTTCACACCTGCTGCTTCCAAGCTGGGTCAGTGTTACAGAATCACAGACTCTCAAGGGCTGGAAGGGACCTCCAAAGCTCATGCAGTGCAACCCCCCTGCCAGAGCAGGGCCACCTAGAGTAGGTCACACAGGAACTCGTCCAGCTGGGTTTGGAATGTCTCCAGAGAAGGAGCCTCCACAGCCCATCTGGGCAGCCCCTGCCAGTGCTCCCTCACCTCAACAGGGGAGAAATTCTTCCTTGTGTTTCTTTGGAACCTCTTCTGTTCCAGCTTGTCCCCATTGCCCCTTGTCCTGTCATTGGCCATCACTGTTCTCAGCCTGGCTCCAGCCTCCTGACACCCTCCCTTTATGTATTTTTAAATATTAATGAGATCTCCCCTCAGTCTCCTCCAAGCTGAACAGCCCCAGCTCCCTCAGCCTTACATCACAAGGGAGATGCTCCACTCCATCTCTGTGGCCCTGCACTGAACTCTCTCCAGCAGCTCCCTGTCCTTCTGGAACTGAGAGGTCCAGAACTGGACACATTATTCCAGATGTGGTCTCACAAGGGCAGAGCAGAACCTCTCTCCACCTACTGCCCACAGCCCTGCTAATCCACTCCAGGATGCCATTGGCCTTGTTGGCCATGAGGGCACGATGCTGGCTCTTGCTCATCCTGCTGCCCACCAGCACCCCCAGCTCCCTTTCCCCTACACTACTCTCTAAGAGTTCATTCCCCAGCCTGTACCAGTACATGGGGTCATTATTTCCCAGATGCAGGACACTTTTGAGAACATCATGTGTACTGGATTTAGGAATCTTGGGAACAAGAGGCATTGTTCATTCATTGGATACAGCCTTAGAAGTGTGATGTACTACGATCTGTACAAAAAAGCTGCACCAATTAAACAAGCATGTTGTGTATCAGGAGGGCACTTTGGATACCAAAAGGCTGCTGAGATGGAGATGGTTGAAATGGAGTTCTGTTTTGGAAGAGCTGTGACGTGATGTTCCTTCTTTCAGAGTCCCGGCGTATCCTGCTGCCTGTAGTTCTTCACCACATTCACCTTCACCTACGACAGCAGAAGGAGCTACTTATCTGCTCTGGGATCCTCAGTAGTATCTTCTCCATAATCAAGACCAGCTCTTTGGTAATCTCATGCTTGAATTTTTAATTTATTGTTGTTTTAATTCTACCACTGATGCAGTAAAGTGAAGACTGAGGGGTTTTTATAGCTTAATACCTTTTTTTTGAGGATCCTTTTACAAACAAAATTCCGCTAGACTTTTGTCAGCAGAACATCTGAAATGAGGGTCTGCTTTTGTGTGTGTGACTCAGAGCATTCTGATTATACAGTGCTTTTGCTGTTAGGAGGGGGAAAAACATGTGCACGTACAAGGTTCGACACTGTTTAATTTTCTTCATCCAAGCTTCGATGCCAGTGGAGTTTAAAAGCTCTGCACAGCTCTAGGACTCGAAGTTCTGCCAGAGGCAGTAACTAGTGCTTTGTGATTCATGTTAAGAGAATACTCTAACATTGTCCAATCAATGAAACCACACTTACTTGTAGAAATTGCTGCTGAGTTGAAACACACGGCTTTGGTGATCATAATACCCTGATCTCAAGTGGTAACTTGATCATTTCAAGCAATGCTCAGAAACAGAAGGTGGTAAAGTTTCCCCAGCTGAGTCTAAAGGAGGAAGCTCATGATGCTAAATATAATTCATCCCAATGTGTATTTCCAGTTACAAGTTATGGGTTTGTGTGAAAGGAGTGAGATGAAATGTATTGTGGTAATAAGCTAAAATAATGCTGCCATTGCTAAAGGTTCCTAAACATTATTTGATCCCGTTGTGTTCTAGATATGCAGACCTTTGATTATAGATTTACCTTTATGGCTGTGACCCTGAATGTTTCCATCAGAGCCTGACGAGGTAACACACACACACACACACACAAATAGATGCTGGTGTCACAACAGTATCTGGAGCCAGTGAGGAATCTGATTGTCCTTCTTTGAACCTCTGTTACAGAGCACTCTGTCAAAACGGGTTTGTGGTATGGCTGACTCAGCAGAATTGTCTTTGCCAGTTCCATTCTCTGCAGTTTCTAACTGTCTTGTTTGCTCACCACCTACTGTAGGAGGGAGATGTCGTGGAGGAGGTTGAGATGATGGTGGAGAGCCTCCTGGATGTGCTCTTACAAACTCTGCTTACAATCATGAGTAAATCGCAGTCTCAGGAGGCGGTAAGAGGGCAGCGTTGCCCGCAGTGCACAGCAGAAATCACTGTTAGTAACTAACAATCAGTTTCTATTTCCTGCTTCTCTAACCTTTGGTTCAGTCCCTCACCACCACTGGCACCTCATTATCATCTCTGCTGCATGAATGCCCAGGGCTTTGCCTTTTTCCCTTAATAAGCCTCAAACCCGTTCCTTCCTCTCTGCAGTAGCGAGGCCTGCGGGAAGCAGTGGAGCTCAGGAAGCCTTTGTGCATTCCCATGTTTTCATGTTTGTGCAGCTGTGATTGAGAGTTACTGTTTGGAACATGAGGCACATGTTAGCTGGGTATCTGCCCAGGGCTGCACTCCTCCAGAGGCATCCCCAAGGGCAGTATGAGCATCAGGCTGTGATTTCTCAGACGGAGAATGCCATAATGCTCTGTGGAGAAGTCCCTTTACTTCACAGCCTGGAGAGCTTCTGTCCAGGTTTGCTGATTATCTCATGCAAATGAAACACAACATGCTTTTTTCAAAAGAAATTAACAGATTGAGCCAAGTGAGCTTGGTGGGAGGAGAGTGAAAAGCCAGAACTTTGTCCAGACTGCCAGAATAAGCCTAGTGGAAGAAGCTTTTTCTTTGCCATGTGATGGGAGAGGACAAAAAGAGTAGAATGTTGCTGTTCAGCTTTCTTCTCCTCTGAATTTGTTGGGCTTTTCTGTTCTAGGCTCTTTCAGTCTATTTTTGCTTGCCAGAGTCTCTAATGCAGCTTTTGTACAATGTATGATGTTAAGCTGCTGCTCAGAACATCCCTTTTAGACTTGTTTTTTTATCAAATGACTGAAACCCCAGAGGTATTGTTGGAGGCAGATGGATGCTAAGGTGCAGTGCTCACACGAGAGAAAAGGCTGTATCCTTCTGTGTTAGCTCAGATAACGTAACAAACGGTAGGATCCTGATAAAGAACAGTGCATTTAGTAGTTTCCAAACATATTCTTTGATACAAAACAAGAAAAGCAATAACTTGCAAATGACCAGTGACAACTCCATTTCCTTTTACCCTTGCCATTTGATTTGCTGTTATCACACACCACCTCACACATAAGAGCACACCTTTTTTCCTAATGAAGTTCAACCCTGCAAAGTTTCTTGGAACAATTTGTGTCAAAGCTTCTGGGTAGATGCTTGAGCCAATTGGAAAAAGAGAAAAAAAGTATAAAATTCCCTTATATTTGTTCCTGAATTTATATTTCACAGCACAGTGATATGTGGAACCTTATTAGATACAACTGAGAAAGTAGTTTGTGTATTTTCCAAATTAATTGCTCATTGTTGCAAAAAAATAGTGTTGTGCAAGGGACTGGCAGTCAAAAGACATAGTCCCTACGTCCTTGGCACTGTCTTGCTTCTATCTTGGACAGATTGCTTAACTTCTCTGTGCTTTGCTTTCAGATATGTAAAATGGGGGAGCTCATCTTTGGAAACACTTTGGGATACTGTGGTAACTGGTTAGGGTGCATCTGCTTTGCAGGCCAGAAATGTAAATGTAGCTCATGTGGGCTTACCCAAACTACATTCAGAATATCTTACTGGAATACTGTTAGTACTGGAGCTGTGACAGCACATAACTTGGTGAACACTAATCATCCAAATACTTCCAGACACCTTTTGTAGCCCATACTGATCCCAGGCTGTCACCACTGCACTGTGCTGAGTGGCTGAGCCAATTAGTTTAAGTAATGCCCAGGATGTCTGCATGAACTGTAGTCACACTTTTGATAGACACAGTGCATTAAGTCACTGAAAAAGGTGATTGTCTAAAGTGCATGCTTGGAGGGTAATTCATTAAATCTGTATTAATCATTTTCAACTATTTTTGTTTAGACCAAAACATTGTTTAAAAGACCTTTAAAACTGACATCTGTGGAGGAGCCTCTAAGAGGGGTATTCCTATCTATTAGCAGTAGTTCAAGAACAGTTAACATGCAGTATTTTTAATCTCTGTGCATGTCAGCTTTCCTCTCATAGGCATTGGGGCCATTTCAGACCCCTCCCTTTATACCTTACCCCAGGTTTGAGTTTTATAGTTAGGGAATTTCAGACTGTGTGAGTGAAATCGTTTCTCATTCGGTCAACAGGGAGAATATGTCTCCTGCCTTTTATCTTTGCTTCGTCAGATGTCAGACACTCATTTCCAGCATTTACTGGACAACTTCCAAAGCAAGGATGAACTAAAGGTACAACAGAACACAATGTTTGTAGGGTGGTTCACTCAGAAAGTGAGAGCAGAGGGGAATCCCTCTAGCATTACTTGCCCTGCTAATCATCTCCAGTCACTGGCACTCTATTCGTGGATGTTCCCGTTGCTTTTATCATAGTAGATGTTGTTAGAAAAACATTTAAGACCACAAGACACTGAATTATCTTCAAAACAGCAAATAAAGTCCCAAGATAGATGTTATTAGACATAAACAGATATTATACCATATAGAATATAGTCAGAAGAACAGGAGTTTATTTTAGGCCTGTGAATGTAAAGTCAGTTGTTCTGTAGCTTTTTACTGAACTTACTTATGAAGGGTGTTGATTTTACGCCAGAAGAGAATTTCAAGCCCCTTCACAGATACAAATGTCTCTGGCAGATGAAATCGTTTTGGGGAAGGCAGTAACCTTACTACTGCACTTGCTGCATGCTTCCCAAATTTGTAAATATGAACTTCAGATCTGGCTCTTCATGAACAGAAGGGGTACAGACAGAGTTCAGAGGAGTGCTCCTGCAACAGTCTGTGTGAAAGGCAAAGTCATTTCATAAATAAAACCAAGGTCTAATATAAAATGCTTTTGATTACCATGGCATTCAATAAAATATGTGGTATGGCAGGAGCTTATGTTGCCTTAACAAATGAAACAGAGAAACAGTGAGAAGCCCTCTCTGACTAGGCTTCAGCTTCTAAATGTATTTTAAGTGCATATAGAGGGGTGGAATAAATCAGGGAGATAAACCTGAGATGATTCAATTCCTAGCTTTAGGTTGCAGGGTTCAATGTTGATAGTTATCTGAGATTACTACCTTTCAGGTGACTTTGGAATTGCTCATAGGAAAATGATTTGGTAAATGAATTTTTAGTAGATCTTTTCAAAGGCTATCTAAGCTATGGTTCTGATTTCAGGCCAGTGAAAAGATTTGTCATTACATTAAGAACACTGTTGTATCTCTGATAGCCTAACAATACATTCCAGGAGTGTCACAGAGGCAGAACATTTTGTACATCATTTTTTTCCCAATTATCAATTGACCTAATAAAATACATTACTCTTTTATTTTCCCTTCAGGTATTGCTACAACGTTCCCAGTACCCTTTCTTAGATGCAAAGGCATTATGTTCACTTTTCACTTACATCTAGGCCAGAATGAGGCCAAAGATCAAAGAGCTTCTGATGCTTCACTCTTAGCTCAGTAACACCAAGATACTAATCTCCTCTCCCTGCCAATAAAGGCACAATGGTAGGACAGTTTTGAGGAAATCTTACACTGCCACTTTCTGTGCTACCTTGATTTTGTGTAGAAGGAAAACAAACCAAGGAATTCACAGTTTGCAAGGCTGACAAGTTGGCATGTTTCATCTTTGCTGCTGTTCTCCATAGAGACAGAAGTGCAGTCAGTCAAAACCAGGAATGCCTTCAGGTTTGAGGATCTTTTTGGAAAGGAAATCTGCAGCTGAATGTGTTTAGGAGAACTTGTCTGCTGCATATTGCCAGAAATGAGGTTTTCTGTTACTGTTTTTAAAAGCGTGTGTAGGAGTTTCATTGCGTTTGGGTGTGTGGGTTTTTGTCAAATTGGTGACATAAGTGCAAAGACATTTGGACAGATGCATTAATTAAATGAATGTATAAATAAATTCCTGTGCTTCTGCTATATTTTGAAATAACTTCAAATTGACTCTGGATGATGATATGAGAAGTCATATATTATTATATATATAAAGGAAGATTCTCATCTCCCTGTAGAAGTTAAGATTTAAGACAGCTGCAACTTGCTTAGTACATATTGGGTGCATACAAAATGTTGTTTCACTGTTGTCAGGCAAATGCCTGAGTGAGACAACGCTCAAGTGGAGCACACTGAGCTTAATTGTCTGTCTTCCTCTGCAGCTGCTGGGTCTGTTGTAAATTGGTTTTTTTCCCCTGTATGATAGGAGTTCCTTCTGAAGATTTTCTGTGTATTTCGAAACCTGATGAAAATGAGTGTCTTTCCTCGAGACTGGATGGTGATGAGGTTGCTCACCAGCAAGTAAGTAGAGAAGCAGGTATAAGCTGTTGACATTCTGTATCAGAATCTTTTTATCCAGGCAGTTAAAGCCTGTGCCATAGTGTATTTCATCAGGCAGATATGGTGATCAAGACGAGTTCTGGAGCACTCATCCTCAGTCTACAGTTATTTTAACATTGGACCAAATTGGGACTTCTGTGTTTGTCCTGTTTCTTAAACTCTATCAGGACACACAAGTACCAAAGAGTTAAAAGTTTAAACCCAGTGTAAGAAGTAGTATGCAGTTTGGAATCCAGAATTGGCAAAATACTTACAAGTATCTTGAGTTGAAGCATGAGCCTAATAAAGCACCCATGTATAGCTGAGAATGCTAACTTCTGGAATTCTCCTTCTTGAGAGGAGGGAGGGAAATCTTTCTGCTTAAAATAGGAGGAAGATGAGTGAATTCTTTCGTTTCACCTGAGATAATGTGGACCAGCCATGCAAAGCAGAGAGGATTTTAAATGCTCATGTGTAAATTTCAAAAGTTAGAATAGTGATGAAAATTCTTCATCTTGTATCACTTGGTACAAATTGTTTGTTAAGACTTAGAAAGGTAGGTGACTGCCATGCAGATCCAGCAGCAATGACATGGAGAATGCCCATCTCTGTGTACAGAGTAAAATCAGCACCCCAAACCACTGTGATATGTTATGCTCCCAATTGAAAGATTCTTTTTTCTCTTTTTTTCTCTGTTTTTGACCAACAGTATCATAGTTACAACAGTTCAGTATCTGTCTTCTGCACTGCATAAGAACTTCACGGAAACGGACTTTGACTTTAAAGTAAGATCTGATACTTTAAAACATTCTGACATCTTTTTAACCCAGCAGTAATGAGGGACCAAGAGCTATTCTCTGCATTATTAGCTGGTTATATTTGCAGCATTTATTTGAGTATCTATGGGGAAGATCTACCTAACTGATAAAAGACAGCAATTTGAATATGCTGCGGAACTGAGGGGAAGTAGAACAGTTGGACTGTGAGATCAAATCAAGTCTGAGCCTCTGATAAAGGAAACAAATACCTCCATAGTGGTTGAGCTAATGAAACATGCTGTCTCACAGGTTCATGGCTAATAACATGTAAACTCAGGCAATGGTTTTGCTGAAGTTGGGGCATTTGTGATCTTCCCCTCCCTCTCTCTGGCTGTTGACTTAAAACTTGGAAGAATACAGTCTCTCAGAGGGTGATTTCCCCACGGCTGATGTAGTTGAAAATGGGCAGCAAGTTCAGCGTTAGGAAGGAAATGCTGCCAGAGGAGTACGCAGGCACAGGGACACACAGCATGATGGCAAAGGCCACACTTCTGGAGGAAACTGAGGAAAATACAGGGCTCTCATTTATGACAGAATGCAGTGGCTGGGGATTTTTGAGGGATAAAATCTGTTTAGCCTACAGAAGGAAAAAAAAACGATTTAAAACTTTGCTAAAGTCACCAGGTTTATTCATTTTTGAGCTCTGGTGCTAAGAGGAAAGTCCAGTAGCCTTACCTTCGTGAGGTTTTTGACTTTAGTTCCTACCAAGTTTTAAATAATCCATTGGTATTAAGAGTTTAGTATCTCAATAGTTAAGCTGCATGTTAAGTTATGTCTTGATTACATAAAGGAAAAGTCTGATTCTACATATAATGGAACATATGTCTTCCTACACTTATTTAAAACTTACTCCTTGGAGTGTAACGTTACCAAACTTCCTTCCCATGTCACAGGTGTGGAACTCTTACTTCAGCCTGGCAGTTTTGTTTATAAACCAGCCAAGTCTCCAACTGGAAAATGCCACACCAGCAAAAAGGAAGAAGATTCAGGATAAGTAAGAACATGTTTTGTTGAATTACAGCCTTTTCTGCCACCTCAAAAAATGAGACTTCTTTTTCTACACAAGTCCTTGTGACTTATTGTGAAGACTGGCATGTGGAAATGCGTTGGAAATAAATAAGTAGATCTCCTAATATGGTGTTCAGTTATTAGTCAAATTGTTTGATATCCTTATGTTGATTTAAATGCAAATTTACTGGATTTTTCTTTTAACTGCCTTGCCAGTTTTTGTTCCATTAGACAGTTCTGTGTCTCTTCTCTTGCAGGTATGGCGATATGAGGGTCATGATGGCATATGAGCTCTTCAGCATGTGGCAGAACCTGGGTATGTCTCTTCCTTCTCTGTCCTAACAACCAAAGCCAAAGTAACCCCAGATATCTGTTGGCCATGTTGGTTTTTTCACTCTCTGAAGCATCACAGAATATTTACTTGCTCTGAAGAGTTGTAAAGCCAGGAAGCACTTCCCCCACCAGAAACCCTCTGCACTGTCTTACCGTAAATAGTACATTCATATGAACTTGAATGCATTCTTCTCAAATATGACAGTGGCAGTGTTTAGTTGTTTTGACACATCTGTGACAGTTTCTATGTATTTGCAAATAAAAAATAGGCTTTTTCTAGTCCCTTCAACTGTGCTGCAGTCAGGTTCATATGGAGATAGACTGTTACTCCCTGGCTTTTGTCTGATCCATGGCTGTAAGGCAGAAATTAAATGTTAATAGCTGTAATCAACTTCATAATTTTCTAGATTCAGAAGCCCAAATGGTCATAGTTCAAAATTACAGCATCATAGAATCATTTAGCTTGGACAAGACATTAAGATCATTGAGTCCAACCATTAACCTAACACTGATGGGTTTTGCTGAAGGCTTTCCCAGTGAGTCTAAAAGTCTTCTCATTTTGCAAGGAATGGTGTAAGACAAATAGTGGTTTTCCAGTCCTTTCAGGAAAAGAATGTGTTTGCTTTTCTATATGCTCATGCCTACTACTTTGTATATGTCATTATTGCAGGGGCTCCTGTTTTCTCAGTGACAGATAACAAAGGCTTTTATTTAATTCCAGTTGCTTTGTGTTGTACAGGTGAGCATAAGATTCACTTTATTCCGGGAATGATTGGCCCCTTTCTTGGTGTTACACTTGTTCCACAACCAGAAGTCCGGAATATCATGATCCCCATCTTCCATGACATGATGGACTGGGAGCAGAGGAAAAATGGCAACTTCAAGCAGGTGATGTTGCTTCCCAAGCACGTGCAGTATTCTTTTTCTTGCTCTATCTGCAATGGCCAGCTGGGAGCAAGGAGCTTGTATCTGTTGATCTGATGAGAAGACCTTGTCATGTAAATCTATCAAAATAGAACATTTGAAGGATCATTCACAAAACTGTTAGAAGACTCCCAAGAGTATTTAAACAGTGCACTTTATAGCAAGCTGTGTTTCCCATGAACATAAAGCAGAAGAGCAATGTGCTCATCGTGTGGGAGAGAGAACAATTTTGTATGTGCTGGGCTCTCACTGCCTCCATTGGCTTCACTGAGCCAACCATTAAATGGGTCAGGCAGAGAACCAAAAATGGAGATGTAAAGATTTAGCCAGTATTTGAGAAAGCAGCGGCCTTTGCTTCTGTCTTCAGTTTCCAGATAGAAAGTGGTATTGTATCATTCAACAATTATACCATGCTTGGAAACAGACTTTGTGGCTGCATAATTTTGAAGCATTGTCGCAGCTCTCTGGGAGAGGTTGTGCCCAGCCAAAGTTCTGTAGTTCCCACCTGCTGAGAGTTCTGATTGCAAAACAGGGAGAGGTAGTGGCATCATTGTGCTGCTCAGCTGTGGTCAGTGAATTGCTTAAATTTTCCACTGCAGAACAGATCCCTGAAGTGCAGAGTGTTTATAGTGAAGGATGGGTTTGGACTGGATCCTCAGATGTCACAGTGCTTCATTGCCACTGTGTTTGGGGCAGTACTGGGGGCAAGTATCTGCCAATAAGTGCTCTGAAGTAGTAAATCCTTTTATTTAAATGATCATCATTTGTATGATTATTTATTATCCCCACACTCATTAAAATGCCAGATCAGATCTCTCATTCCAGGAGAATAACAGATCTTTTCCATAACATGACCTATTAAAGGCTGTGTGGAAAGGTTTTTCCTCAGCTGCCTTGACTATTGCTATTATTTGCTACTGTTATTATTACAGTAGCATTTGATCATGGTCCTCTTTTTGCATCTTTTAGCATACCTATAGAACAGTCTCTCTTCTGGCATTTACAATTATAAGTATCTACAGTCATCTCCACATTTCTGAACCTATTCATGCTTTCTCTATCAAGATGGACTCTTAATAATCTTCATTTGTGTTTTATACTCACTAGTAATTCTAAACCAGAGCTCAAAGAATATTTCTTAAATTACCTGTGAGACAAATTTTCACACTGTTTTATGAAGCATGTATAGTAACTTCATGTATAGAACTTCATGTATAGAAGTTCTCTGTTGTCTGATACAATGCTGCATAGCTGGCCAGATGCATTACTGAGTTCTGTCAAGGCATTGGTGATCACAAGCAAAGAGAGGGCAGAGGTTCTTTTAATCTTTTACTTCTCTTTGCTTTTTGAATACTAAATTGGTTGTCAGAAAATACAAAATTGTTGGAAGTTCAGTTTCAAGCCCTTTTTGTATTTTCTTCAGTAGCTCATGCTTTAACAAGGTTATTTTTCAGTGATGCTGGATCACAATTCTTCTGATTCACAGACTAAGTCAGGTCTCCCTGTAATGATTTCAGCAACAAGAATACCACTGTGTGCCACTGGGTGATTTACTTTCCCTTCACATCTTTACTATCTTTGCCATTTGGCTGCTGAAAAACAGGGAGAAACTCAAACTATGATTGGCTTTAAATAAAAACAAGCTGTATTTCTACAGACAGTTTCAACCTTTAGGAACCTCTGTCTTCATTAGTACTGAAAGTATGCTTTCTGCAAGATTTCCAAGACTACATTAAATTGCTTTGTTCAATGCTAGATATATTGTTAGCTGCACTGGAATCAATTTTATGGGAATATCTGATATCAGACTTGATAATAAGATGTATTAGACTGGGCAGGGAATGAATAAATAGTCAAAACTGTTGCAAGGAAAGAGAAACTTAATGATACTATTGTTGCCCTTTATGTAACTGAAAAGAAAATGCGTCCTATAATCATAGAGAGGCTTGACAGAAGTGGGTTTAATGAACAAATAATCTTCTGCTGTAACAATGCCTGGATGGCTGCAAATCAATCACCCACCAGCAGAACCATCGCAGCAGACCAGCTGTGATTGGGCCATGAGTTAATTTCTCAGTGTGGACATTCTGTTACAGCACAGGATTTAGTTTATCTGATAGACTCACAGAAAGTGTGTCTGAGTGACTTATTTGACAAGAGAATAAACTTCAGAAATTCCTGTGAAGAATCACAGAATAGTAGGGATTGGAAGGGACCTCTGGAGATCACCCAGTCCAACCCCCTGCTAAAGCAGGTTCCCCTTGATCAGGTCACACAGAAACTTATCCAGGTGTTTTTGGAATGTCTCCAGAGAAGGAGACTCCACACCCTCCCTGGGCAGCCTGTGCCAGGGCTCCCTCACCCTCTCTTGGGATGTTCATTTAGACTCTGAAAAACAAATGAGAAATTTAGTTTTAGTCCTCCTATTTGACTGAAAAATGAGTCAAATGTGTCCATTTAATTGAGCCACAGAGATATAAATAACTTACAAATACAGTGAGAAGCCTCAGGACGTGAAGCCCTACAATCTTCCTAGAGACTGGAACTCTTGTCTTCTATGTGAACAGCTAATTTGTAACCAGTTGCTTCTTCATCCAGGTGGAAGCTGAGTTGATCGACAAGCTGGACAGTCTGGTATCTGAAGGAAAAGGTGATGAGAACTACAGGGAGCTCTTCAGCCTGCTGTAAGCTATGCCAGTTTCTACTCACTCCATGTTTCAGGGTCAGTGAAAGAGCCCAAGCAGTGATCTGGGCAGCTGCAGCCACAGCGCTGATCTGCAAGAGAAAGCCAAGGGGCTTTCAGGCAGCCTTTCACGGCATGGCTCAGCGAGATAGAAATGAGTCACTGTAATGCTGAAAAGAATAAAAATACCTCATTCTTCTTTGTCCTCTTTCTGTGAAAACTAATACAAGGCTGGGCAGGGAAGTAGTTATCATCCTCCTACCAGAAATTGATTTGCTAGAGGAGCCAGTGCCGTTCCTTTTACAGAGCAGACAGTGAAGTCAGAGCCTTTGGGTTCTTGAGAAGTTGTTGTTCTGTCTAGCAAGTCAGGCCTGTTCAGACCAAAAGAGATTGTCTTCAAGCATTCACCTTTGCTTCTTACAAATTTTGAAGGTCATGTTTTGGCTGGCTCAGCAGTTGCAAGTTGCTTCTTCCAAAGTCTGTCACGAGCACTATATTTCTACTCCCTTTCACACCCAAAATCCAGTAACTCATCAGGATAAACATGAAGACTTTACATCTGACTTTCTACCTAGTTATCTTTGATTCCTGACCTGTTTCCATATTTCAGTTCCAATGGTCCTAGCTTATATCCAAAGGACTTATTTTCAGCTCTGAGAGCCCAGAGCAGCTAACCCTAGGTCTTTTCATATTCCAGTGAGCCACAGAATCATTAGCAGAGTTTTAGCCATATATTCCAGACAATTTAATGTGGCCCCAGTAGCAGACTGGCAGTTTGAGGCATAAACCTTTCTTTCACTAGAACCAATATTTGTATTTCTGAATTTACAATTGCACATTCATTCCTTTCCAAGGCAGATAACTGTGCCCATCCTGTATGCTTATCCTTAGGAAACACGTCAATGCATTCAGTTTTGATTTGTGCATATTCAGCCTTGGGAAGCCTGGCACTTTATGTGTGTGCAGATAACAGAAGTCTATTTCAGGGATAAAGCAAAAAATATTTATCCTTTTTTTTCTAATTCACCTCTCAAGAGGAATATTGTGCAATTCCTTTGCTCCAGCTGAAGACATTTGTTACCCAAATTGTTAAGAATTCAGGGGCTGTGGCTCAGTACTTATTTTTAGGTGATAGTTATTGCATGTATTACCAAGAAAAACAGCCTGGAAGTCCAGCAGCCTTTTAGTTTATATTTGCTACTGACTTCTCTGAGAACAATGTGGACTTTGAGGAAACAATTCCACAAAGCTGGTAAATGCTGTGTGAATAAACGTCGACCCTGAATTCTACTGTCTCAGCTTTACTGCTGAATTGTGAATTGGCTCCTCAGCAGGAAATCATTTCAGTACAGAAGTTTGCCTCTTGTGAGGATATGTGTGACATCCAACAGAATTTCTTGCCTCTTGCCAGCACAGAAGTGGCAAGTCCTTTGACCAGAGATCTAGTTTCAGGAACCTAGCATATAAACTTGCCTTCTTTTTTCACTTTTCACTATGATTTTCAATGTTCTCACTCCAGCCTTCTCTTATCCTTCACAATTGTCTCAGTGAGATGCTCCCTATATTGTCTAGTTTGCTAAGAAGGGGTTGCTTTTATTTATGTGATATGAGGTTGGTTTGTTGTTGATTAGTGACAAAAAATTATATGGGGATGAGCAAAGAAGAGTTATTTGCATTAGGTTTAGACTCCGTTCCAACTCTGACTGCTGCTAGCAGTATTTAAGCCACAGGTAGTAGTGTGGGAAACAGCTATTGCCAGCAGCATTGCTCTTTTTCACGTCTTTTAAATGGCAACAGGAAGATATTTTTCCTTCTTCTGTCAATTCTGTAATTTCCTTGTCTTTGCTTCATGCTGCCTGGAGCAGAACCCAGCTCTTTGGGCCTTATCCCAGGTAAGACAGTAATTCCATGAATTGGTTTTCTGAGGGAGAAACCAAGTTACCTGCAGCTGTCTGCATGCATGATACTATTTCCCTGGAAGCCTCACCTGCTGCCTTTGCATCTCTAAACAGCTTGCTGGAGAAGATTGAGCAGGAAACATGGCGGGAGACTGGAATCTCGTTTGTCACGTCAGTGACTCGTCTCATGGAGCGTCTGCTTGACTACAGGTATCTGGCAACAACAGTAATGTGTTCTAAGTACAAGGAGTTTGTAAAGAAGGGAGTGTTTTCATTGTTTATCAAGCTGCATGCTTCTCTGATGGCAAATACCATGTAAGCAAGCCTAACGTTATTGCTAGGTTCCGAGCAAAAATCCTGAGTCCACATCTTTGGAGCCCTAATTCTCATTCTTGTATCTTGTTCCTCATAACAGCAATGGGAAAGAAATGTTTTCATTCATATTTTTGGACTAAGGTTTAATCAGGTTGCTAAGTGATGAATTCTTTGTATCATTGAGATGACCTTGCCTAATTCAGCAAAACAGATGCTAAATGCAGGAATGATCTCAAACACCTCCCTGAACCAACGTGGGCTGAATGCCTCGGACATGCAGGGCTGGAAAACCTGGTCTGAGGGAAAGCTGACAGGTCAGCTGGTGACTTGTGTGCAAGACTCCACTATAAATTGGGCATCTTTTGTTTAGTTTGAGACTGAAGTCTGCAGGACTATTGTGTCAATACAGCCGGGCTTTAACTCAGTTACCAGAAATATTTTGACTTCACACACACACACAGACACACTCTCAAAGTTGTTATGGAATGACAGAACTTTCAACTACATAGATCTGCCCCAGATATTTCTATCTTTAGCCTAATGACAGGAGATCAAATGTTTTTTCTTCTGCTGCTGCTCATTATAGGTGAAAACCTGTGAACAGGCTGGATATTCTGCAATCCCAAAGCCTATTCTGTGCTTTTTGCTTTGCTCTTTTTGTGATCTTTACCAATTTGATCCAATCTCCTGTTTGTTTCCTGACAACAGCTGCTATACAACTACTGTGCCAGACCAGGTATCTGAGACACATTTAAAGGGAATGCAAGGGAACTGTTTGGATTTCTTAAAATGAAATTTGCTATTAATGCCACTTTGATACACAGATGCACATTTTCATGCTTAATTGAGGAACAGATACCAGTTTTTAATTGGTTTTTAATACACAGCACATTTTTCATTACCAGAAGAGGGACAACACTGGAATGTGGAAATACAGAGGCATCTCTGGAGTTCAGCTGCCAGTTAGTTGACACAGCAGTTCTCAAGGCAGTTCACTGTGGCACTGCTTGAACAGACTTGTCTCTTTTCATCACAAATGAATATGACTTTCTCAAGTCAAGATTAGTAGTTTCAGAAGCCTTTAACTTTTTGTACTGCTTGAATAGATAAAACTTGTAAAATATTCCAGAAAATAAAGATCAATTTTGTGGTTTAACTTACCTACGAAGAGGTTACTAATCGAGTCTGAATTAATTGGTTCAGTCTTTCAGCTGCCAACACTGCACTGCATAGTTGAATTTATGAAAGGTAATCCTTTGACTGGGAAACTATTAAATGTCTGGATACATCACAACTTTTCACTTTTATAGTAGATCTTTTGTTCAGATGATTTTTGGCTGCTATTACTCGATTTTTGTTCAGCTCCTTGTAAGGAATGAAGCAGCAGTCATTTCAGGTGCTTGTTCTCAGGTGCAGACATATAAGGACAGTCAGTTCTCAAAGCATTTAAACTACAGTATGGAAATTTTTCTTAGAGGAACTTCATAAAATGTATTCTTAACTCTTGTTTGTGATCTAAGGAAACTCTGGAGGATAAGACAGCTTCAGATTTCTTTTAAAAGGGCTTTTTTTGCAGATGTGTGTTTCAACATTGCTCTGCTTTCTTAGGGACTGTATGAAAGGAGATGAAACAGAAAACAAGAAAATTGGCTGCACTGTTAACCTTATGGTAAAGACATTTCCTTTATCTCTTCGTGATACTGTGCCATGTTGTCAGAGCTGGGATGGGAACATCTGTGACAGGAATCTGTGTCAGGCGAGTGTAGCTTCAGCATCCAAGCTCTGGGATGGCGGAACAGAATGACAGGGGTTGTGAGGATCCCCTGGAGGTCTCTGATCCAACTCTCTGCTTAAAGCAGGGCCAAATAGGTCAGGTTCCTCAGGGCCTTGTCCAGCTGAGTTCTGAGTATCCCCGTGACTGAGGTTCTACAACCTGTCTTATCATTTCTTTCAGCTTTTGTCTACTTTTATAGTGGAAAAAAAAAAATCAGTGGGTTAAATCAGTGTGAATGTGAAAAGAATCTCTTTTATACCAATTATGTACTCACTTTTCAAAACCTTTATACATACATGGATGCTGCTGATTGTTTTGAATGAAGAGTCTCAATAACAACTGTCTTTGGTTTCACAGAATTTCTATAAGTCTGAAATCAACAAGGAAGAGATGTACATCCGCTATATTCACAAGCTGTGTGACATGCACTTACAGGCTGAGAACTACACAGGTTAGCAGGATATCCTGGGGGCTCTGTTGGGAAACCATGGTGATAGGTTTTGACTCTCCCAGTGTTATACTCTTTAACACTTGATTCATTCTTATAGAGAAAAAAATGTATGAAGCAGTTCTGGCTGTTGGGAAGATGAGAGTCTGAGGTCCAGCCCATTCCCTCAAGTGAGATAATGTCTGGCTGTGCCCACATAACCATACAGCTCTTATGCTACACCCCAAATTTTACATGAGTGTTCTACAAGGAACACTGATCCAAAAGTAATCACAAAATTAGAGGGAGATTAAAATCACAAAACTATTGTTCTATTATCATTTGTCATATTTGTGTTACAGTACTTAGGGAGCACTTACAAAGTGTGTAGACTCATTCTGTGTTGTCCAAGCTATTTACAGCTGCAGGCCTCAAATCTAGTTAGGACATGAATATCTGACTGGGCACTTGAATTAAGTAGCTAGCAAAGATAAACTTGACAGATTTGTGCCCAAAAGTCAAATTCACAAGAAACAGGTTTGTGCTGCCATTTTAAGTAACCGAATAATTGTCTGATCATTTGGGGCTTCAGAATATTTTCTCCAATTGTAAATCAGAACTCTCAGGCTGCTGAAGAAGCAGCTCTAGTGATGTTTCGGCCTATTGGCTCTGTTTATCTGTTGTCATTGATGCACTGTTCAATAATTGCATTTCCAACAGAGGCTGCATTTACTTTGCTTTTGTACTGTGAGTTGCTCCAGTGGGAGGACAGACCTCTGAGAGAGTTCCTGCATTATCCATCTCAGTCAGAGTGGCAACGTAAGGAAGGTCTGTGCCGTAAGATTATCCATTACTTCAACAAAGGGAAGGTATGCCAACTTCTTCTCTCTTCCAGCAGCTTCCTTCCCTTTTACTGACTTACTTAGGGCTTGCAAGCCTCAGTTTAGTAGTCTGGAAGTAAATTTGTACCAGGTTTTATCACCTAACAAATGGTTCCTCAGCTCTCTGGACAAAAAAAATAGATATGGGTATTTCCTTGTGCATAACATTTGGGATCAGTTCAGATTGGGCAACAAGAAAAACACCAAAGCAATTCTATACCTGTAAGCCAGCTTTCAGACAGCCTGTTACAGCAGAAAGCTCAATGAGCACCAGTTCTTTAGCTTTTGCAGGGCAGGATTGCATTTTGCAGTTGTCTATGCAAACTGCTGTGTTATGACTCACTTTGGGACTTGTTTTGCTTCTAACCTATAGCAGTAAATGGCAGACAGTGCACTGTAGGAGGCTCTTTATTATAAAAGATTTGAAATTTTTCTGTGTCACTTTGTTACATTTCAAGTGGCTTTCAATTAAAATGCAGTCCTGGCCATTCACCAGAAGAAAATCAGTACAGTTCAGTTTCACAGACTTGTTATGTTATCCCTGCAGTAAATATTTGGGTTTTTTAATTGCTTGCATAGTAGGTGTTAAAATCACTTGTGTCATGGCATTTTGGGAACATTTCAGAGGTGAACCTTAAAAGTGATGTCATCTGTCAGGGTGTTTTCAGATTTTTCTCTTCTCTAGAAGAATTCCTACAGCTGTACATTAGTGGAAGATAATGTCTGTCTGTGCCTCAGGGTTGGTTTTGCCTGTGATGGCAATGACAGTGGCATTAAATACAAATGTGATTTGGCTCATATAGGGTTCCTGTTCAAGATAATTCTTTCCTGGTTCTGATAATAGAAAGTTGCATGTGGCAGAAACCTACAAAAAGGAAGTGACATTCCTGTTTATTGGAGGAAATGGCCTATTTATGAGAAAGTGATTAATTAAGAAGGGTTTTTCTTCTTTGCCAGAATTGTCCTTTTGCAGTAATACTGCACATGAGTCTCTTTTTAGTTTCAGAGATGTTCAGGGATTGTCAGACTTCAAAAAAATAAATTGCTGTCTGGTGCAGATGTTGCAGTACTGCACTGTCTGACTAGACAAGGATGACAGACTATGTAAAACAAGGGAGCCTGTGTTTTCTGACAGAAACAATCCATAGATGCACTGAAGAGGAGTAAAAACTTGATGGATGTAATTTTGCTATAAAACTTCTAACAGATTATAGAGTATAAACCTCTTGAGGTTTTTCCCTACTGGATGTTTTTGGAATTACTTGACTTTGTGTTTAATCCCCCTTTATTATAAATGGTAGCTGAATGACTAAATAATCCACTTAAGCAGTGGGTCTGTCACTCAAATCGTGGAAGTGAAAGAGGCTCCAAATCCCCCTCGCTGCTTTTCAGCACTCTCTGTTGCTGTGGAACAGGGAGCAGCTCAGGGAATGAAAGAAACTTGCTTCCCTCAACTTGTTTGTCTTGATAGTTTCTTTTTGCTCTACCCTAAGATGGTCCCTCTGAGGTCCTGAAGAGAGGAATTTGTTGTTCTATGTCCTTCAGTTGCATTTCTCTTGCTGCTTCTGACATTTTCCACTAAGTAAAGCAGTCAAAGCAGCATTAATAGAGGGTGAATATTCTCTCTTTGTTAGTGGGGACGTTTTCTCATTACAGAATTGAGGGAAAGCTATGGCCACAAGTCAGTACCTGAATATCTGACGTGAAAGGCATGCCAGGGAGGGACAGGGGTGGTGACATGGCCCGTGGTAGGCCTGGAGCTCTGCAGCGGGGTGCAGAACTGAGGGACTCCCCAGTATTGTCTGTAGCAGGCCTGTGCTGGGAAGAAACAAGGTGTTGCAAGACCCAGCAGCCTTCACTCTGGTCATCTACTCCTCCCTACTGCTCTGCTGTGCCTTTCATTGGTTTGGGGCTCAGCTGGAAGTGAGTGCAAGTGTGTAACTTTAAATGAGGATTATTGTTTTTCTACAGTTACAATTTTATCTGTTAAAAGTCAAGGTTTCCTAGCTTCAGACAGCTGTGACTAGAACAGTTGGAACCCGATTGATTATGCTTCTGGACAGCAATCGCTGGAAAACCTCACAACACTTTTCTGTCCAGTTCACTGATAAATTTTATTAACTGAAAATTCTGACCAGCTCCCATCACAGCATCACAGCTTGTGTTCTCCTTAGTGCCAGCCAAGTGCTGTGAGAGACCTAAAGCTATCTTTCCAAAGCAGTTCATTTTTAGATCATGTGCCCCATACCCAACATTTGAAGTAATTTCTCTCGTGCATCCTCATATGAATCATATTTCCAAAACAAATCTGCACATTGGGATGTGAGTAAATAAAGGTTGCTGTTCATAAACATTGATTGTCTCTAGCTGTGCCTCCTTGTGTGCAGTCAGTAGCTCAGCTGAGAGTTGGTGGTGCCATAGGAGAAAGCTGCAATAAATGTCCTATGAATGTGCTTTTCAAGTGAAGGGCATAAAACAGAACATGCAAGCAGGATCAGACATCAGCAACAGAAAGCAGTAATGAGGGAAATTAACAGCAGAGACATTAGGGAATTGTTTGAAAGGGGGGAAGAATGATGCTTTAGAGGGAAGTGACACTTGCATAGCACATGGAACAGCATATTAAATTTCTACACTGTGAAGACTCATTAACATCACAGATTTTAAGGCTGGGATCCCAGCGAGTCAAATATCCATTCACTCTCTTTCCCTTTCTAGTATCTGCAACCTCTCTTTTCTCTCTAAGAAGTTACCTCTGTATTGTGTTTCTTCACTTCTTTATCTCAGCTTGTATCTACAGAATGTTCAGCTAGCACAGTGGAATTTCTGTGTGTGGAAATCTAGCTGAAACAAAGAGAGAAAGCCTGAGTTAGGGTGACAGGAATAGTACCAAGCTACATGTGGAAGAGCTGATTGATATAAAGAGAAATAAGATGTGGTTACGTGTTGTTAATTTAATTGACAGAAGAAAAGGAGCATGAAAAGGTGACATCTTTAGGATCACCTCAAGGAATGACAGCCAGCGAGCTTTCTGCTTCTGTCTGGAAGGGGGGTTAGACTAGATGATCTCTAAAGGTCTCTTCCAACCCTTACCATTCCATGACTATATGATTCTATGATTCAACACATCTGTTTGTATGTCATAGATCATGACAACCCACAGCAAAACTGTTAACTTGAGTTAACTTGTTAACAGAAACCTAATATTCTGAGTAGTTGAGTAACTGGTCTCAGTTTATATCCTATTGTATGTATTGTATTTATCAGAGTAAATCTTGGGCTTCCTGTTATCACAAACTACTAATACTATAAGAATGGGCAAATTGATTCTGAAGGTATCCTTTATTTAACAAGTTCTTGTGTAAATTTTTGTTATTAACTGAGATCAAGATATGTAGGATCAGTATTGTTGCGTTTTTAGTTCTTACAGCTATCCTTTCAGTTAAAAAGTTCTTAAACTTACTAGTTTTGCTATACAGAGCACAAAAAACCTTTGCTGGTATCAAGAATGAGGGAACAGACACTACAAATGTATGTGCATGAAGGGGCACATTGTAAATTGCCAAATACACTAAATCAAACAATGTAGAGATTGAGAGTACACAAAACCAGAAAAACCTATTTCCATATTAAGTGATTGTATTTTAATTACTGTTAAGTACTGCTACTAATAATTTACAACATTGCTATTAATATTCTTAACACTTGATTTTATTTTTACTACAAGAGGGTCCCAGTTAAAGCAAGTGGTAGGTTAGCACAGTAATGCATAACAGTTAATCCAGTAAAGATACAGCTGAGACCTTGGTGCTCTAGATCCTTTACATAAGTATGGTAAGAAACAGGCATTCCCCCAAAAGGCTTCCAATCTATGCAAGTAAAAGATGGTGGGAGAGAAGATTTCAGTTCAGGAGTGTAAAATGAGCACTCTAAAAAGGCTGTGTTGAGGTAATGAGAGTCTTTCTGTCAACATGACAGTGCCCAAACTCAGTCTCTTCTTCCTTACCTCTGTGGGCGATGACTATGGTGTGCTAGAAAAGACATATTGTATGCAGCCTGTAAGTTGAAGAAGTGAGTTTTGCTTTCAGTTCTGAATATGGATGTTGCATACTCACTGCAATAACACAGGTCAGTTCTGAAGATGTTTATCTCTGTATTTGAGTGTTTCCCATTGCTTGACAGTTCTATGCTTCCAGTAGGAAGTAGCAGCCCTGGGAAGGGGAACACTTTGCCGGGAGCTAAGACATTACACTTCAGGTAGTTTTAGTGCAGAAAGCAAATGAGATATTGGGAATGGGCTGAAGAGGTTTCTAACAAGAAGAGAAATTCTTCTTCAAATAAGTTCCCAGTCTCATGGGTGAACTGTCAGTAACAAGCAGTACGTGTGTGTAATTTCAATGGAATATATTGCTTCCATTACCGTCTCGAGGAAGGAATTAATCTGATGCTTAATGGAAACTGTTTCATCATGTTGCATTTTCACATCTAATCACTGGTATTTCTTACTAAATGAATTCCCAGCATTGAGTTTCTGTATTGCTCTCAGCTGAGTTGGCATTACCACTCTGTTTGCTGTGAGTGTGATTTGCTTTGCCTCCGCAGAGCTGGGAGTTTGGAATCCCGCTGTGCAGAGAACTGGCCATCCAGTACGAAAGTCTCTATGATTACCAGAGCCTCAGTTGGATTCGAGTAAGTAACTGCAGTTCCTCTCCTTCCAGACTCTCACTCAGTTGTTCCCCAGGGAATTTTACTCTCCTGTCAGAACATTCTGAGTTTCAAAAAAACCAATCAATTCTCTATGCAGCTCCATGCATTTGCAGTGGCTCCTTTGCCATTGATTTGTTTTGATGACTTTGTAGGTCCATGGAATTCCTAAGTCTGCTAGCAGTAAACTCCCAGGAGTATATGGAGACAGCACACAGAGGAGCTGGTCTTTGCTATTGGAGTTGCATATTTATATAGAGTTTTGCATAAAACAGTTCCTTCTTTTCTTTTTAAAAAGATATCTGTTGATATTTAATTAGCATTCTAAAAATATCAAGGACAGCACATGCCTCAGGTGACATAAGAAAAACAAGAGGAAGAATGGAGAAGTTAAAAGTTTATGGCATTCTTGTCAATTTACAGGAATCTGGTCCTCTGGTAGAGCCAAACATTTGATAAAATCAGGACATGCAGCACTGTGCCTTAATCAGAAAAAGTCCAAGTTCTGATTGTTGTTGAAAACCTTTATGAATATGAAAATGGTTCATGTGCTTTCATCCCCTGGAGTAGCATGCATATATCCAAATTTAAGGCTTAGGCTTTGTGGATTAAATTCTCTTTAAAAGTCAAATTTATTCTCATCTGAAGCTGTCTGTCTGTCAAAGACTCATGAAGGGCATTTGTGAAGAACCTGTTTTCTTCAGAGTGGCCCCAAAGAGGGTATGGGTGACCATCTTGGTTGTACACTTGTTTGTTTTAGACATCTAAAATAGAGCAGCGTGAAAATTGATCCTGGTGTACAGATCTCATGTCGGTAAACTGAACAGGAACGATGAGCAAACAAACTTATTAAAGGCTTAGTCAAGTCATGCATCGAGACTTCCTTTCCTAAACCATTAAGTATCTATTCTTGCTGCCTCTTTATTATTTGGATTTAATCAGCTGGCAGGTGAGGAACATTTCAGCTGGTAATACAACCAGTTCTCATCCTTTCACTCACCCATGTGTGATCTGTTTTCTGTTCAGGTTTCCTAAATCTATGTTGATCTGAACTGACTTGAATATCTCCTCACTCTAAATTCTCTGTGCTAGTCACACCATTCAATACATTCCTTTATTCTTCCTGCAATGACTCTGGGGCCTTCTTCATTTTAGAAAAGAAGTTCATATGTGTGGGAACCAAGAACAAAACCTTAATGCGATACCCGTAAGCCAAAGCTGCTGTTAGGGTTCCCTGCAGTGGAAGCAATGATGTCAAACTGATTCTTCCCTTCAGAAAGCTTTCTTTTTGCTATAGTGAAATTCCTGTGAGCCTTTCAAGTGAGACTCAGTTTGGCAAGGGTCTCGAAATCCCACTCTTGATATAAATGCTAGCACAGCGGCACAAAACTAATAATTGGAACTAGAAAAAAAAGTCCTTTTACTTTTTCCAAACTCCTTTTTTCTTCCATCTTAAACCTACTGGTGCACAGAGCTGCAGAAGATTTCATTTTCTTTCATCCTTTTTCATGCCCCTCAACTCAGTTAAGGCAAACCCAATTGAATTGATGTAATTTTCCAGACAGTGGTATAGATTTTGAGCTCTAGGAGAGACGAGGACACCGTGAGCTAGGCAACATAGATCTTAATCTCAGCTCTGCCATTAATTCTGCAATGCAAAGAAAATTACATGCAGGACCTATTTCATTTAGAACAAGATACAACAGCAAAATTTTCTTCTGTCACCTCCAAAAGTGTAAAATGAGCATGATGATACCATAGCCTGTCCCACCATGTGGGCTGTTCAATTAATAAGTTTTACCTTTTGAAGAATTAAATGTCTTTTCATTAAAAAATGTGAGGGCAAAAGAGTAATGTGATACTTAAATGTGTCTTGAGATTCTAACGTTTCAAGTGCAGCTTTAAGGGTCTGATAGCAGCTCTCTTTTTCCTCTCTAGAAAATGGAAGCTACCTATTACGATAACATCATGGAACAGCAGCGCTTGGAACCTGAGTTTTTCCGAGTTGGTTTTTATGGTCGGAAATTCCCATTTTTCCTACGGGTAAGCCAGACTTAGACAAAATATGAAAGTGACCAGGCTCAGAGTAGCAGTTCAGGCTTTGTGTTTTTGTCATGGTGATCTAATGTCTGCCATTCAGCTTATTTTTACCACTGACTTTCTGGCTGGACTGAAGGATGTGGCCCATTGGGAATGTTCTTAGGCACGGAGATCAGAAACTTGACTTATGCCTCTGTGTATTTTTGACAATCTGCAGATGCAGCACAAATTGCCTCTATATTAAGCAAAATGCTCTATTGCAGTAGTGTTGGGTCATTACTCAACTAATCTCCATCATCTCAAATTATCATGCTTTAAGAAGTCTCACATGACAGAATGATTCTAATACCAGACTGATGACTCTAGACAAGCAAATCCTTTCTCTCCAGCAAAAAGCCTAGCAGCTTCTCTGGACACATCCTCACACATCCTCAACTTGGAGCTCATTGTCTGCTGCTGTATACAGGACCAGCAGGGTGTACAGTCCATTTTAAAAGGGAAATTATCTTCTTTTCCTAATGAGAAATCAAACTGAAAAGGGATATTTTTTCATATGATATCTTTTTGCTAGTTCAATGCGTCGAAAGAATATAATCTTACAACTGCTGCAAGAACTGTCTGGAAAATGAAGGTAGATGCCATCTGGCTTGACAGGACAAGTTAACTTGAAGCATGCTTTCAAGGACTGGAGGTGTGCATGTTTTGTCTTCTCTTTAAAGAAATGGTTTGACAAGAGATGTCACCACTCAAGTTATACACTATGGAGCTACAAAAAGCCAAGCTGTGCACCATTTTGAAAACTGCACTCTTAAATTTCCCTGATTACGAAGGTTGTGGGGTTTTTTTTTAACTAGGATTTAAACATTGGTGTTCAATTACAGTCTTTTAATGGAAACACAGCCAGGAGAAGCAAAGGCAAATTGGAATTAGTGAAGGTAAAAACACCAGTAGGTAAAGGGTGTTATTCAATGCTGAAGTACAGCAGTGCCATGATATCACAGCCTGAGTCAGTGCAGAGGGATCTGTGGAGATGAGCAGTGTTGCCGTGTAAAGCAGTTACTCTTCCACAAAGATCTCTAGAGAAAACCAACAGTTTCTTTTTTTATGACTAACAACAGATGTTTCAGCAAGTGAATGACACCAAAGTCATTATGGCACACATGTGTTTGTACATTTGAAGTAATGTCAGTGAATCTGGCTGATCTGACTATATTATGGGCCCTACAGTTTTCTCTCGGGCCTTGCTCAGGTGAGTTTAGGGCCCAGGAGGTTTCAGGGCCCAGGAGGTTTCAGGGCCCAGCACTTCCTCTTTGCGAAGCGGCCTAACAATATGGAGACTGGGCTGGAGACATCACCAGCGAACATGAGCGTGCATAATTATAATCCTTGTTAATTCTGCAATTATATTTGGTAGCAGTGCTTCTGATAGCAGATTACTAGTGTAACAATCTCATTAAAAGTCGTCCTCCTCCTTTCTCTCTCTAATGATCCATAGAGCATACACATTGCGAAGCACAGACTAAGCCCATTAGCAGTCACATCAGCATGGATCACACTGTAAAGAGACTGGAAGCAGCTATTCTGGAGAAGAAAAAGATTTACATGGATTTAAAATTTTCAAATGGGTATAGGAGTGATATAAAGTGATCAAATAACTCCATGAACTTTTCTCATTTATTTTCCTCTTGCTGTATAGCTTCAGACAGAAAATAACCACTTCTTTCTACAGCTTTGATTTTTTTAGACCCTTTGTCTGGAGAAGTAATTGTTCATGTTTCTGGGAATTCTGCATCTAGTTCTCCTACATAAGTAAATTAAAACTGTTCATGTCTTCCACCTACCAGAAGTTCAAGTAAGGCCTGACAAGCCTGAGATGTTGTGTTGGCATCTGTCTGAAAAGTCTATTAAATTTAGCTCTGAGGTGCTTCCAGGGCATTATTTTTAGCATCAAAATAACTTTATTTTTAGGCCTACAGTTTTCTGGATTGCTGCAATCAAAAGCTAAAATGAAGAGTCATGAAGAGATTCACCTTCAAACATGGATTCACTCCAAATTTAATAATAGCTGCAAACTTTGGACATTACAGACAAAACTGTCCAGACTTACGACACGTTTTTCTCCCAGTTCATTGGCTGCTGTGACTGATGCATACAAAGTGACATCTGTCACGGCTGGAACATGAGCTCTGTTCCATCAAGTTGAAATGCAAAGCCAAAGATATCTGCCCTCCTCAGCCATGTCTTAGCATCAGATTTTGCTGCTTTCTCTTTGATTTTGCTACAAGATCAAGAACTGCTGGGCCAGAACCCTTTTCCAGAGTAATTAGCATTGCATATATGCAATCATTGCAGATACTGCAGGTTCTAAATGCAAGAAGTAGAAACAGGGGAACTGTTCTTGTTTGCTGGGATTCTGTCTTTGCTTTATGAAGGTGGTAAATCTCCCTGTACTTCCAGTTACTGTTCTGTGTATGAGAGTTAAAACTACCAGAAGCAGAGGATTTGCCTGCTTTGACTGGTCTTACATCAGGAGACATTAACATTGTTCAAAATTGTGAGTTGTGGTAATACAGTTAAGACACTGGAATGCAATCCTTGTAACACTGAGGACTTCAAAATGCTTTGTCTTGCTGTTTAAAGTTTGAGATGGCTCCAAAAGCATCTAAGAACGCTGCACAAGTGGTTCAGTGCCTCAGGAGGCATATCTAAAGGCAAGCTTTCCATTACTGGCAGAAATGAAATTTTGTTCATCAGGAGGAAAGTGCTTTTAGAGCTGAAAGGGAATTTGCTAAGTGACCACTGAGAATTCTTGTTTAAGGCTTTTCCATATTACTCCTCTGTAGACAAGGGAGTTCCATTGTTCAACATGATCAGAGGTGGATTGTATGGCTGTGATAATACAGCAGTGATTAAACAGTGATTTTTGTGAACAGTTTGCTATGACTTCTCTCTAAGGATAACTGATAAATTGATAAACTTCTGTCTCCCTCTGTTCTAGGAAATCCTCAGGACTTTTCTACATCTGGTGTAGATTGCATTTGACAGCAGCTTCACTAGTGTAGAACAGCCAAGCTGGTGATGTAGTGATAGGTTGTGTTTGGTATCTTTCAGTATAGTCCAATTAAAACAAAAGCCCTTTTCAGTCATCTGAAAAACAAATAAGAAAAGACAATAGGATTTAATGCTATGCATGTATGGATCAGAGGCATCTTTCTGTTGAGAGATACATGGATTAGTCTATTTATTCATCACTGCTTGATGAAATACATTGTAAAGAAAAGGGAAGGAATACATCAGCTGTGTTAAATGCACATTTTCCTCTCACATTAGTTTATTGTCATTGTCATTTATCTTTGGTTTTGAAGCAGTAAAATTTGAAGTGAAATAAAAGCCAATAGAATTTAACTTGCTTTCAAGGAGACTGACTTCTGCTTGTCCTTCTTGCAGAACAAAGAGTATGTGTGTCGGGGCCATGACTACGAGCGGCTGGAAGCCTTCCAGCAGAGGATGTTAAGCGAGTTCCCTCAAGCCATTGCAATGCAGCATCCAAACCACCCAGATGATTCTATATTGCAGTGTGATGCCCAGTGTATCCTTCAGTGAAAGGGCAAACCATGATTAGAGCTGTGGTAGAGCGCAGAGGAGAGGAAGATACTGAAAAGGTCATGAGCTTGAATGGATATGGACAAAACTGTACACCTCTCTGCAATGTTCTGGTTCACTGGTTCATTGCAAGGGGTACTGCTGGAGAGAACTGTCACTTTTTATTCAGGGAGTAAAGCGGGTCGTATTTGATGTGTAAAGGAAAGGGCTGTGTTGGTCACATTCGTGTTTTCACCACGACCAACAGCGTTGCCATAGGGCACCTTTTGTGTCATTACAAGTATTCCCGATACCTTCTCTTGGAGAAGATTTTGTTGGGAACAGACATTTATTCCAAAGTGGTGTTCTCCATGGTGTTTATTTTTCACATCAGTATTATCAGCCTTTATTGCAGTCTCCCTATGTTTTTTAAACTGCTGAACCCTTTTTATACCTAAGGCTTTGAGTCTCATTCTTCTCAATGGTAAACTGTGCTGTGATGTGATGCAACCAGTACAGAGCCATAAACATCTACAGACTGAACCATGTAACGTTTGATGAGTCTGCAGAGACTTTTGGAGATTCTAGTCATGAGCACACCTCTATTTGGCTTGTGTGACAACAGCAAGGACAGTGCACGGGACTTCAACCCTAAGGATACTGTCAGCAAGTGAATCCTCCTGAGATGAGTTGCTGCTTTCACTTGTTTTCCATAACACATACTTTTCACTCTTCTGTGCTATGTAACAGATGCTCTCATAGGCACAGGGGTTGTTGGTATGTGTGTTTTGATTGGTTGGTTTGTTCTTGCAGAGATCTTGTCTGTAACACTGAGGTTAAATTACTTTCAGTAGGCTGGACTGTTAATGGATGAAATTAGGACAACTTTGGTTTGTAGACAAAGCTGAAGTATCCAAAGCAGAATCTAACAGAGGGAAGTATTTATTAGGTACCTAAATATATCACTTAATATTAGGTAACTAAGTACATCAAGATCTACTAAAGTTCCTGCACAAATGAGGCACCTAGCTCTAACTAAAAATAAGAACTGGGTATTTTGCCTGCTGTAGGTAGTTTGGATGTCTTACTACATACTGTCTCCATCCTGGGGTATCTTCCTCTTTACTTAATCTGGCTGTGAGGTACTATAGCTCCTAGATTCTCCTGGTAGTTCTAATCCAACATTCAGTTGTTTCACTTGGAAGAGTGCTTGAAAACAGTGAGGAGTTTCTGAATTCACCATCCTGTTTCTTTCCACAGAAGAGACAGCTTTCCTGTTTGATATCCTGTGGCTTTCTTTGACCATGTAATGTACAGATTTACAGATCTATGCAGTGACTCCCATCCCAGACAACATAGATGTGTTGCAAATGGACCGTGTCCCTGACCGCATAAAGAGCTTTTACCGAGTCAACAACATCCGCAAGTTCCGCTATGACAGACCCTTCCACAAAGGCCCAAAGGACAAGGAGAATGAATTCAAGGTAGAAGTAGTGAATAAGCAGTGTTTGAGTGTTAATCTCCTCAAGGCAAACACTGCATTGCTGGTTTATGCTGCTGTAGCCTTTCGAGTAGATTTGATGGCCAAAGGTACTGTAGTAACTCAAATAACAAGTAGTTTTGGAGTCCAGTGGTAACACCTGATGTGATTAAAGCATTGCCCAGTTTGAAGGTAAGTTGTTTTGGTGCCAGGGGAAAGGCATTTTGAAGCAAGCATGGATTTTTTTATTACTGCCATACACATCCACAATGTCTTCTTGGTTCCCATGGCAGAACTGGTGGCCAACCTTTCAAAATGAATAGAAATATTGAATGTGTTGCTTTAGAGAATACTGAATTCTGGGTTCGTTGCTCAAGTGACATGCAGCATGATATTCTGCAAAGTAAGTTAAGACTTAAGAGATTTAAATACTCTTTTCTGAACTTGAGCCCCTTAGCACTTCTAGTAAGCTTACAGGTGATGTGACTGTGATTCACTGTGTGCCTCACATCCTCAATTACTCTTTGCAGAGCTTGTGGATTGAACGTACCACTCTGACCTTGACTCACAGTTTGCCTGGGATCTCTCGTTGGTTTGAAGTGGAGAGAAGAGAACTGGTAACATTCATAGTTCCTGTAATTTGGGCTTGAAATGATGAGTTACTGAGGACACGGGACAGGCAACTCCAGAGTTCTTTGGCTGAAATCTTGCAGTTTAAAATGATGAAGCTTAGCAATGATTCAGTGTGTCCCTTTTCCACCACTTAGTCTAAATAATTACTGAATGTAACCAGGGGAGTTATGTGAGGGAACATGACAGTATAATGGAGACAGTGGGAAAAGGTGGAATAATGACATTGGTGCTGTGTCTCTGATATACAGAAAGAAGTTATACAACTCAGTGACCTGAAATACAGCACTGCCAACAGTAAAGTTTGTTAATGGTGCTGATATTTTTACAAAGCAGTAAAAACTAAGATCGCTGAGCAGTCCTAGAGTGATAATTTCATTACAAGGAAGAGCATAAATCTCAGTGAAGGTGTCCATGAAATTACAGTATATTTTATTGCCTTCGAGGTTGAAGTAAGTCCTTTGGAAAACGCCATTCAAGTGGTTGAGAACAAAAACCAGGAGCTGAGAACACTGATAAGCCAGTACCAGCATAAACAAATGCATGGCAACATTAATCTTCTCAGCATGTGTCTGAATGGAGTGATTGATGCAGCTGTTAATGGGGGAATTGCACGATACCAGGAGGTAAGCCAGGCTCTGTGTCTGCATTTTGTATCCCCTTTTTTCAATTTCATTTCTGTTCCAAAGAGACTATGACTTAAGATAAGAAATTTTCATGCACATTATCTAAATATGAGGTTAAACCTCCTACTCGGTTATTCTGCATCAGTGCTTGCATAGCCACACATCAGCAGGAGGATCCAAAGGTAGAGGTGGGTTGTTGCGCTGAAGTAGACACAGATGACAGTGGGGTTTCTCAGGAATGAAACTTGGCTTACCTGGAAATCCTCACTTACAGGTAAAAGAGTGAAGCAGATCTTCTTATACTGCTTACATTATAAATCCATTGTGCAATACAGGCAGTGGGGCTCTTGGTTATTGAGACTGATTGAGCCTGCAATCAGGAAAGCTGTCAATTGGTGCTACTTGACCATTACCTTTGTTAGCCTAATTTCAGACACTCTGGAACCCTAAACTGATCTTATGTGCAGTGTGTCATTGGTGGGATCTTTGGCAAGCTGTTGTTCAAACTCTGCATTGCCAAAGCTGAGTCTAGAGTGAAATACTGACAAATGGCAGGAGTGGAGCAGGGCTGTGGGATGTATCTTCCCAACAGAGCCGGGAAGCAAATGCTCTTCGTGCTTGACGTTACTTACCACTTTATTCACTTCATTCCTTTAATGTTTGGCAATTGTGTGAAGGAAAGGAAACGATACAAAATGCAAATATGATGATACAAGGTTTAGTGGTATTGCTCATGACTATCACGTGGGGAAAGGTGGTCAGATTCATGATTCAACAGAATCATCTAGGTTGTTAGAACCATACTGTAGCTTTGCCTGGATCCCAGAGTGCTGAAAGCAATGAAATTGAGCTGCTGCTGTTAGCTTAATATATTTCATTTTCTTTTTTGACCTTTTCCTCTCATCCTTTGACATCAAGTTATGATGAAATATCTTCCAGTAGAGCAGAGGCTTTTTTTTCCCCTTCTTTTCCGACAGGCCTTTTTTGATAAGGATTATATCACAAAGCACCCTGGAGATGCAGAGAAGATCACACAGCTCAAGGAGCTCATGCAGGAACAGGTACTGGTTTGCAGATGCAAAAGAAAGATTGTTATAGTGTCTGGATTCATTGATGGTCAATCTGACCATATCAAATCCAACTGATTCAGTCAAAAGCAAAGGATTTTGATACAGGAGATCTAAAGTACATATAAACAAAAACCAGGGGGGAGATGGCCAAGGAGTTTATGAGCAAACCATTCACCTTATGGGGCATGAGGTGAAACTCAGCTAAAAGTACATTAATTCTTTTATCTCCATTTATTAGCCAATAGTCACCTTGCCACGTTTCAAGCCTGCCATTCACTTTGGGCATTTTGAATCATGTCTTCCCAGTAACCTTCAAAGATGGCCAGAGACAGGAGAGTTCAGGTTTGAGATTAAACTGACAGAGGTAGATGGGGTAATGTAATGCATATTCATATTATCTGCAGTTTTATTTTTCCTTAATGTCTCCATTGAAACATCTTGGTAGATAAAGTTAACTGGATGCTTTGATGGAAGTGAAATCAGAAAATCACGTCCTCCTTCACTGACAGTTTGGCAAGATATACCCAATTAGACAGTGTGTCCATGTCTGAGCAGAGCTACTAGGCCTGTTCCTTCAACAAATCACTTAATAGCATTTCAGATTTCCCATCTGTAAAATAAAGATAATGCTTATCTCCTTTTAATCCTCAAGAGAATGTTGGAAGATTAATTAGTTGTTGTTTGTGCAGACTTTGGATCATGTAGAGAATTCTATGCATCTGAAGCCTGCTATCATTACTATTTTCTTTCATCTGAGATCTTATATAATCTCATTCAATCTCTAATATTTTACGTTTGCCCTTTGAAAAAGTGACCTTTCAAAATAAATAACGAGCAACAGAAAGAGTGACTGTGCATGCCACCCTGCCACTGTGCTGCTCAATTACCAGGAACTCCTTTTAGAAATCTCTGTTGGCAAATTTGACCCCTTCTCTGACACTGGGTGGAAGAGATTTTCTCTGTCACAATGCATTATCTGTGTGAGGATGTGATGCTGTTCCCTCTGGAGAGAGAATCAATCTGGTAATTTTTTACAGTTGTCTCTCAACAGAAGTAATCCAACGTGACATAAATATGTTTGTCTCACACTTGAAGTACTTGTAGTAATGTGACCTTGCCAAGTCTCCTACGCTTGCTTAGTTATCCACAGCCTTGTAAGTGAAGGGGCGTATTTTATGGTACGTTCTTGCACCCCAGCAGAGCTGCAGGACAGGCTTCTGTTCCACCTCTTAGACACCATTCATTAAGTTTTGTGATGTTACCTTTGTTATTTTCAATAGGTACATGTCTTAGGAGTGGGTCTGGCCGTCCACGAGAAATTCGTACACCCAGAAATGCGTCCCCTGCACAAGAAACTGATAGACCAGTTCCAGATGATGCGATCCAGCCTGTACCATGTAAGCTGGCAGCCATTTTCCCCATTTTGAATGATTCAGAGTTAAGATTAAGCATCTATTAGTTGCAGTAAGGTTCACAAAAGAACTGAGCTGAGACAGCATTGGTAGGAACCTATTGGACTGTCAAATTACCAAAAGATTTCTTGATTTCTGTGCAAGAGGGGAATCCGAGGAAGTGTGGTAACTGCACCTTTCAATTGGAATCTTTAGTATTTGTGTGTTCTTTGCACCACAAAACAATTGTAAAGGTGAATTTTCAGTTACTGTCTTAGAAGAAAATGATGCAAAACAGAGGAAGAGAGATTAACAGAAAGGGCTCTTCAAAAGAACTGCCATAATTTGGAGTAGCATGTCATGGATTAGGCAGCCCCAGAAGTGTTTGTTTATATAGACAGTGACAGAAATTCCTTGTGGTTACATCGAGGCATCCAACTGGTGGTGAGGATATGCACTACTGTGGCTCTGTCCTATATAATCAATAGAATTCAACCAGAGCATGATTCAAACCACCTGTTAAATACTGGAAGCACAAATAACCTCTGGGAATAATACTTTGCTGTACATTAGTATCCTGAGACAACTATACTTGATGAGACATCTTTCCCAGGTGGGTCTCAGAACTTTGCAGTGCATTTTCCTGTTCCTGGTATAGTGAAATCTTTATGGATACCCAGACACCATCTTGAACATTACCACAACCAAACTAAAGGATACGTTTCTATAATGCGAAAGGATTATATGAAATATGTGTGTTAGCACTTTACTTTCCAACTGGAGTATGTATTTTCTAAGGTAGCTTTTATCTTGAAGGCTTTTCCCTCCATTCTTAAGAGTGAACATTATACAAGGATGGCCAGAAATAACAGCACCAGAAATTTAAAATGCAGCCTTTCTCTTTCTCAGCAGATGAGATCCCTCCAGGTCACAGTGGTCAGTTTGAGTTCGCTACCTTTCTTGAGAGTTTGGACAATATCTGTATTTTTGAGTCCACATTATTTCTTTGAAAAATGTAGGTGGCTGTAATTTGGGCCTCTATTTTCCTTCCAAATTCCCGAAAGAGTGGATCAAAAGTGTCCCTGGCAATAAACAGCGAATGAGGCTGTAAAACACTGAAGCTCTTTATGCTGTGGAAACTCAGGATAACTGTAGAGAACATGGAAACAGATCAAGATTTTCCTGAGAAGAAAACTTTAAACTTCCCATGATCAACTTAGCTAAAGGATGTTTCCTTTGCAGGAGTTACCTGGTTTGGATAAGCTGAGCCCGGCCTGTTCTGGAAGTAGTACACCACGCAGCAACGTCCTGGTTTCACACGGACCCATGAGCCCAGAGAGCATAAAGCTGGTGCATCGACACAGGTAGCCTGGTGGTTTTTTCTACTGAAATACCTCAGATTTGTGCACATTATTGCACTAAGATTCAAGGATCTAAGAAGTGGTTAACATACTGCAAGACGAGCAGGATGAGTTTTGGCAGAAGTGCCTTTTGTCTCCATTCAGTAAGTCTGAGGACTGGAATCAAAAGGTTGAGAAATCCAATTTGCAGCGAAAGCTGAGCACCTCCAGGTGTTGTTATATCAGTCTACTTACTGTACAGGCAGGAACACACATCTGCCACTCACGTCTCCCCATTCAATCTGACTTTGGAGGTTCCAGCTTCTCCTGCTCTGTTATGCAAATGGCAAATAAAAGGTCCTCATCTACCTTAAAGGGAAAAAGGTATTGCTTGGTTTAGAACCAGACTCAATGTGGATTCATTTTTAAGGATCAAAAAATGTTCACATCAAATAGTTCTCATCAAATCAGAACCAAATATAAGGAAGATTGCCAAGGTGTTTGATCAGAACACCAAAAAGTGGCTCAGCCGTCACAGAAACATCTGAAAACGTGGATGTTTATTCAAACTGCCTACCCATCAAGAAACTCTGGCATAACGATTGAGGATAAAAATTGGTATTTTCACAACAAAATGATGGGTTTGTGTGCAGATAAAATTGTTTATTTGAGAATGTACATAGCTGTGCCTGTACGAAAAACAGTGACAGGAATGTCACTGATGTTACAAAGCTGAGATTGTTCTTCCACGTTTCTTTCTCTTGCTGAGTCTACAAAGCTTAGCTGGTTTTTAAAGCCTGACATGCAAAGCTGTGGAAACACGAATCAAGGATGGTGACATTCTTTTTAGTAAGCTCTTATACTACTTTAGTGCCTTGGCAATTAGTGGCTAGGTGATAATTTTATTTCCCTTCAAATTTCCTTCCTCTGTAGAGGCTTTTTTAGTTCTTAGGGCAAACCAGGGAGAGCCTGTAGCATACAAAATATGTATTTGTGATTCAGAGTGACAAAGAAAAAATTGATTTGATGAGTGAGATCAGGGTGCAGCCTGCACACCAGCTGGGCTGTGTCTTCAGCTCTAGTACTGAGGCCCAACAGATGCAATAAGGAAAACTGTATTTTGACCTGTCTCATGCTTGGCTTCCCTTGGAATGTTTTTTTAAGCTGCTCCCACTCATCATACTTCAGTGTTAAAAAGGAGAGTGGTTTCAGAATGTTCTGTTATCAACAAAACAAATATGCACCCAGCTTCCTGACGTGGTGTAAACCTGGCTTTGGATTGTGAGGTCTTACATCCTATGTACTCTGCTGTCTTACATGTAACCTTGTTGTCACTCATTTGTATTTACTCACAGTTGTGGGTATGTTTTTATTCAGCCTGATCTTTCAAAGGTGTTTGACATCTATAGGTGCCCTACCTAAAGCAGTAGGTGACTGTAGGTACTTACTAGATGGAAGAAGTCAGGCTTCACAAGTTAAAACACAGGTTCAAAAGGTAATTATGCCCTTGTTCTGTCTGTTTTTATTCCAGCCCACTGAACTTGCTGGGTTCAGTCCGACACTCGTCGTCCTCTCTGTCATCACACACCTCCAGTGAGACAGGAAACCTGGTTATCCTGACAGACAGCTCCATGGGGGAGACTGCTGAGGATATGTACCACATGCAGGTACAGCCCCAGCACAGCCAGGAGCTCTCAATGTGCTCAGGAGGCATGTGCTTAGGAGGAGCACACTTTACCTATGCACATGCTGGGATGTGTCCTCTGGTATTTTTCACCAAGAACTGAACAGGTAGAAGCTAACACTGTTCAAGAAAGGTGACAGAGTAATTCACTGAGGTTCACTGTGGGAAGAAATCTACTGTATTTGTCCAGTGAAAGTTGATAACTGTGGTCCAAGATTTTGCTTTCCAAAAGTGAGATGTTATTATCTGACCTTTAGTTAGTATTGCTCTGCTTTGTGGGAGGGTGAAGCGAGTCCCACGCTCATGAGTGCTGCTGAACAGGGGCCTGCACTGAAGGTGTTTCCTAGGCAGAGGCCACACTGGGTGATCTGAGACAGGTAAATATCTAATACACTGATCTGCTCAGTTCTCTCTTGGTGATTTGTCTGCCTCCTGCAGCTTGTTTGGCCTGACTCCAGGTACCAGTGCTCAGTCACCAACATCTCTGTTTTGTCCCTATCCTAGGCTAGCCCTTCCACCTCAAGCCTGAGCTCTACTCACTCGGCACCGTCCCAGATGATTAACTCTGCCCCTTCCAGTGCTCGAGGTAAGAATGGATGGGCCCAAATGAAGGGTTAACTGGACCTGCAGGCATCCCCTAAACCTGGCAGCCTTCTTGACTCTCAGGCGAAAGATCACCTACACAGAAACACACCACTGCTCCTCTTTTGAAGCTGTAAATGCCTCTTCATAAATAATTTCTTAAGAAGTGTTTTTCATTCTCCAGAAATGGATTTAATATGGGTTGGGGTTTTTTTTCAGCAGTGTTTGGAATGTGTCTCTAATACATGCTGGTTCCAGGCAGTTGAATTTCATAAGTTTCCATTGTTCCACCACAAAGCTGTAGCAGGCAATCTAGAGGAAAACAAGAGTAGTCTTTGGTTGGGTGCTTGAAAGAGAGAGATCATGAAGACAAAGGAGGGGGAGATATCGTTTTACACCTTTAATGAAATTATGGCACAAAAGAAGTCTTAAAGCTGTTTAGCAGAAATGTGTGTATACAAAAGCATTTGTGTACAATGGATGTTGAAAGACAGGAATTTTAAGTCCTGGAGTTAAAGAAGGGCTTCCCTGATGAGAAATCTCCGAAGAAAGGGAAAACATAACTCCAGGGGTACTCATATTGCCTTTTTTGTTACAGTAGCTGGTCTTGATATTGCTATTCATTTTCTTCCTAAGCCTCAGAGATGAAGCAAAACCACTCTGTGCAACCTCCTGACCTCAGTAACTTCTCTTCATTCTTTTTCTTTTTTTTCTTTTTCCTCTCATTTTGGATTCTCAGTTGCAGGTTGACAAATTTCTCACCTCTTTTTACAGGCATCTGAAGAAGGTATCCAGGATGTAGTCATAGGGGGAGGCTGATAATGAAACCTTAGCCCTTTTTTTCCATGCAGGGGAGCTGTGTATCTCCTTATGGACAGAGAGAGACCTTTTTTCTTGGGCCAGATTGGGGCTTTTTTGCTCAATATTGCACTGAAATCTTAATTGTGACTGGCTGTTGTTACAACACAGGTGCATCAGAGTGATTTAATTGGAGGATCAGATGGAGTAGGGAGGTGAAAAGTGGACATCATCAAATAAAGGCAAATAGCTTCACTAGTTACCAAGGGCTGGAAGGAAAATAATGACAATTCCAGTAGTGAAGTCCCCAGATGAAACTGGCATAGCAGGGAAAGAAAGCCAGAACCGAGTGCAGGAGCTCTCATGTCAGGACAATGACCTTAAATGGATGTGCCTCAGCTGACATGGGAGGTCTGAATCTTAGGGGGTATCCGAGGGCTTTGGTGCTCATAGTGTTTCCAGTGATTTTCCACTTTAAAAGCCCAATGCTCACAGTGACAGGCTGTGACAGTCTTTCTGGGCTCGATGACTTCACGGCATCACCAACTTCCCTCTTCACTGCATTCTTTGCTGTTGCTTAGAAACCAAAGTGATGAATGCTACACAGATTATGGTGCTGATGGATGAGCCAACAGCACCTCCCAGAGATGAGAACTAGACAGTGTGAATGGCCACAAATGAGGAAACAAACAGTAAGAGGAGCAATTGCTTTGAAAAATACTTCAATATATATATTTATGTCTCCCTCTATTTTATTCTTCACCCTTAATAACATGGTTTGACAGCCTAGGATACAACATTTCTTCTCTGCTAGTTTTGTTCACTTTAAGTTAGGTGAGCAGAGCATTCAGATGTCACCTGCTGATGGTGGGATATTCGCTTCCAGTACAGTCCCAGGTGCTCTCTGTGTTTCACAGTGTGCAAGTCACTGCTCTGGTTATTCTGACACCACTGTCTGCAATGAAGTTGTCCATAACGAGAGAAAAGAGAACGAACACTTCAGTTCCACTGTGATAATACAGCTTTGTTTTTCTCCTTGGTGATTTTTCCTTTTGATTTGTTTTTTTTATTTGGGTGAATTTGATGCGTGTGAAAATGATAGACCAGTATGACTGGCTGGAGCAGAGGTACTTCACAACCATGACATGTGCAGCTCTGCCTTCCTTTTTTTATTTCTTTTACCTTTTTTTTTTGGTATTTATTTATATTCTTTTTAATTTAGTGCTGGTGAAAGGTGCTGGATTGACAACACTGGAGGCTGAAGCCCTCTATTTATCCACAGAACAGATACAGCATGGGCGGCAGCCGTGCAAGCTTCCCCACGCTGCCCCCACCAATGTGCCTCATCTCTGTCCTGGAGGGACCACCTCTAGAGGTGAGAGGATAGTTCAGTCACCATGACCCATCCAACCCTTGGCCTTTCTGCTGAGACTGCCAACAAAGCTACGATAGTCACGATGCTGCAGTTAACCACCCTTCAGAGGGGAAGGAGTGTACACGGGCCAACAATTCATGTCATGCAGGCCACCTCAATCAACTCGGCAGCTTTGTCACCTGTGGCTTTAACCTGAGTGTGGTTATCGAGGGTTTCTAGGGGTTTGTCAGATGTTTAAAGGCTTCTCTCATGAGGCAAACTTTAATGTGGAGGTGGAAAAACCACTATCCCATTATCCAGATACTTATACCACCTTCTGTTTAACTGCCAAGTCCTTTCTGGAGCTCAGCTACTGGCACCGTTCTGAGGAGTCGAGTGTCTTTGTGATATAAATTAGTTCCTTTAGAGACCAAAGGAAGCCATGGCCATATGTATTAAAAACTCAGCAGGAATTTCAGTTGTACTTCCAAAAAATGACCCTTTCATTGGCGTTTAAAACAGCAACACAAACACATTATTTGGCTTGTCCAAAAAAAAAAAAGCTAATAAAGCCATTAATCCAAAAGGATAGTAATCAAGGCAGTAGACTGATCATGTTATTATATCATTAAACAGCAGATTACAGCAGCAAACCTTACACTAGCTGTAACAGACACAAGTTACAGCAGAAGCCCTAAATAGAACTGTAATCAGAATACAGGAAGAGTTTTCTAATTCTGTGCTAATGATAAAGACATGAATAGTTACTCAGTTTTTCAGATTAACAAGTATGTCTCTCTCAGTTTTCACCTGGCTTGAACCAAGAAAGCAACACTTTTGTCTGGAGAATCACTAAGAAATTCAGAGTTTGTTTTGGCTTCATTTGAGGTGACTCGTGAGCCACTGCTCTAAACTTGCTGGAGTTAAAAGATTATGTAAGCCCATGTTCCTTAAGCAGAAGATGTAATGCTAAAAGGCCTGGAAAGAGGTGGTTTTTTTCAGTAATTTCGTTTAAAATATGGCTGGGGCTCCTCCGATGTACTCTGAAAGCAGCTCCCACTCCACACTTGGCTCACCTCTAAAGGCACCCCTGCTGCTTCCTCAGCACAGTCCAGCTTGTAAAGGTGTAGAAAATGAGTCATGGTGCTTATTCGGCACTTTGCAGGAACCCTTGAGAATCATAAGAATCATAACCCAAAATGTTCAGATTTGGTGCAGAAGTGAGCTGTTCTCGTAATAGTAATGAGAATGATGAATCAGGAGAAAAGATCCATTGAGTCTGGAGTTTTAACTACGTACATTTTCAGTTTCATTCCTTAAAACTAATAACTTGTCACCAGTGGGTGAATGTTCTCGTAATTAAAAAACTACCTCTGGCTTCAGCACAGGTTTTCCTTTCTCATTAATAGTATCAAGTGTACCCAGCTACAAGCTAAAAGAAGCAAGCCCTGCAGATGAGGAGCCAGGTGATTGTGCTCTCTCTCTGTCCAAAGAAGCAGACCTGATCAGTAATAAAAGTTTCAGTTATAGCCACTCCCCCTGTGGCCCACGATTCAGAGGGATCAGTACTCAGTTTTGTTTGCAGACTGGATACTTGGCATAATCTGTTCACAAATGCAGGGTCCCAACCAGCAGAGCTGTTTTGTAAACTAGACCTTGCCACCATATTCAGCACGTGAGAATCTTTCAGGTCAGGAGATGTCAGGTGTGTGGAAACTATAATCCCATCTAAACTGATGGCACATAGAGGTGGTTTGCATCTTGGATATAAAAGAATACAGATGACAACAGAAATAAAAGGGAAAAGTTTACAGTGCAGGTTGTGCCCTGCAGTTCTGGGCACACCTGAAAGTTCAGCATCCTTCCATTTGTCACGCAGAAACAGGACTATCTGTGACGTGTGAGTAAAAGAGACTCAGCATAAAGTGTTAACACTGTGTTTTCCAAGCTGATGTTGTATATAAGAGCAAACAATGTTGTCTGATTATGTTTCTGTTTCATGTCTGGGGAAAAAAGTGAGTTTGGAACTAGAATGCAGCTAGTGTGCGGCTGTCCATGTCGGGGTGGGGGTGCAGATCGATCTGGGATCTGACACCCCTGATGGAATTGTGGCAATTGTAGGACCTTATCCTGCATTCTGCTGGACACATTGTTCCTTCCACTGTGTGCTGAATATCGCCCCCCGCCGGCCCCCAAAAAACTGCATGTTTGCTTTTGCTGGGGTAAAAGCTGCATTAACCAGCACCAATGCCTTTGCTCATATGTTGGAGTGCTGTTCAGGTAATGTGTGTGGTCGTGGAAAGTTTGCAAAAGGGGGCATGTCTTCCCCAAAAGCCAGCATGGCTCTGTAATGCGCTCTGTGCTGCCATCTGTTCAGTGCGTGTCTGTGACGCAACGAGGTGATCAGTGCAAATGAAAGCTCACTCCAGCAGCTCCAGAACATCAGTTCCTGCCTAACTATCGTACATCCCGAGGGGTGCATGGATCAGGACTATCAGACTTTAGGAAGTCACTAATGAGAGTCATTCTGCTGGCAAATCCAGTCAGCTGTTGGGGATCAGAAGGCATGTTGTTACATGGCACACAACTTCCAGGACATGAGTCCTGGATAATTCCACACCCCAGGAAGCTTTTTACATGAAATAGTATCTGAAATGACAACTGTACCCATAACCAACGGTTAAGCCGAGCATGTTCCTACCATAAACTCTGAGCGCTCGCAAACCTCCTGTTGTCATCAAATGGCTCAGCATTCCAACACACATTTAGTAGCAATCACACATTACCCACTGGCATTATAAGCCAAGTGCCACCCACATTTATAGAAAATTCTGCTTATTGGTGGGTTTTAGTTTCCTTTAATAAAGACAAAACTGACCAAGTTAGCACCAACTAAATGACACCACCTCAGGCCATCTCTACCAGAACTGAGGAATGAAGTATTTTCCCACAGCTTCCTGCTTTAATTGAATGGTGTCTCAAGCTTTTCTACCTTTCTTCCACATTCAGTCCTAAAATGCACCATTTTGTGGCATTTCTGTAACTACAATACTGTACAGGGCAAGGGAGTGGTAGGCACAGCACAGTCGCAGCCCATTCCACACAGCTGCCCACTTCCTGTTTGTTTTAACAAGCAGCACTTTGCAACATCCAACTAGGGAGGCACACATCTTAGACACCCTCCCTGCTATGTCCTTAATTGTATCTGTAACAAGCCAGTTCTTTCTTCATCCTCGTGCTGTGCACCCCAGCAACCAGTTAGCCGCTTAGTGGGCTCAGCACCATGTGTCCTTGAGTCCCGTAAGATCATCCATCTGAACAAATTGCACAGGAGGACTTAGAGCCCTGGGCATGCGGAGACATGGCTGTTGTTTGTCACGTGTACGTGATTGCTCTCACTTGTTTACAGGCTCTCCCTCTCTACCAGATAAGTACCGCCACTCTCGGGAGATGATGATGTTGCTGCCAGCCCATCGGGACCGGCCCAGCAGCGCCATGTATCCCGCAGCCATCATGGAGAACGGACAGGTACCGCTTCAGAGTTCTTTTCTAAGTCACTCAACCACCTGAAACTGGGACTTTATATTTTGCTGCTTTTTATCACCTTAAAGCTTCTCTTTTTCTTTGTGGGAGGAATGACTTATTTGGGGTCATTTGCAGTGGGTGTCAGGAGGATGGAGCCAGGCTGTTCTCAGTGATGGCCAATGACAGGACAAGGGGCAACAGGTACAAGCTGGAACACAAGAGGTTCCAAAGAATGACAAGGAAAAACTTCCTTCAGAGGGAGCACTGGAAGGGGCAGACCAGATGGGCTGTGGAGGCTCCTTCTCTGGAGACATTCAAACCCAGCTGGATGAGCTCCTGTGTGACCTACTCTAGGTGGTGCTGCTCTGGCAGGGGGGTTGCACTGGATGAGCTTTCAAGGTCCCTTCCAGCCCTTGAGATTCTGTGACTCTGTAACTTTTCATCTTAATTTCCCCCTAAAGCCACCCACTTGGGTAGTGAAGCAATACAAAGTGTAATGACTGTTAAAATTGCAGAGGCACCCTGTGAAAATGGACTCTCTTGCTTCCCAGCTGTGTCCTTTGAGTCCTGGTCCAGTGCAAGCAGTCATACCTTTTTGTACTTGCTCATTTTACTAGAACCGTGGCCATCCTGCAGTCCAGCCTCAAAGCTGATTCCAAAGAGCTTTATGGTGATTTCTGGAGGTATCAAAACCCATGAGAGGCTGAAATAATATAGTGAGACAGGCTCTCCAAACAACCTGTGCTCGTAGGTGCTACTTTCTTTGGAAAATTTCAGAGTGTGCCTACGTGTAAGCATTTTAACCTGGCCCTGGCATTCACTTTTGAAGGGAATCTCCTGGTCATGCTCACTCTAACCACAGTGCACTTCATGTCAGTGCACTGAATTCTTCCCAGGGAAACCAAAGCAAAAGATAAGCTCTGGAAGAGCAGGTGATGCTTTTGAGCTGATAATGGGCACAAGGTCAGGCTAGGACTAGTTTGGAATAACTCCTCCAGAGAACAAGCAGTGTGAGCTGTGGGTTCCTCAGCGCTGTCACACTCCAGAGACCCACTGGAATGTCACTGCACTACTTGCTCATGTAGACACAGCCTAAGGTTCCCATGATTTTTCTTTAATTCAAAAGCCTTCTGTGCTTTAAAAAACAAACAAACAGGGCTCTGCACCAGCTGGTCTGTAACTTTTTTCCCTGCTTTCCTTTGCTAACTTTCTTCTCCCTTAGCCTCCAAATTTCCAGCGCGCCTTGATGCAGCAAATGATTGGACCATGCAAACCCTGCAGTGACCCCAACCTGTCTGTGGCTGAGAAAGGTACTCTGTCTCCTAGTTAGCATGCATGCCTTCTAAAATATTATTGCTCTGGCCAAGCTACAGCAAGTACCAAATGGGCTTCTACGTTTCCTGGCGGAATGCATTCTCTCACATTTTTTTAATTAACAGTTTAATTAACTGGGCCCTCTGCCAGCCTATAGTCATTTCAGATCATTCACAGGAGGGTGGAGATGCCCAAACCTCTTTATTTCAGAAAGCTTTCTGAGTTCTAACATTCTGTTACTGAAACAAATCCTGCAAAACCTTCATCCAGCAGAAACCTGCAAAGTGACAAATGAGAAGTTATTCGAGAGAAGAGGGCAAGATTGGAGCTGTGTTTTTAAGCAATGGGATGTCCTGCTCTTATTTTCACATGCATTTGTTGTTCAAAGTATTAACATTTCTCGCAGTCTCCCTCTGAGGTAGTTTGATTTTTATCATTAGGAGTGTATGCTTTTTTAACTAATTGCTTTGAGATAAATAGACAGAATCCCTGCAGAAACAAAAAGAAGCACCGGAGAAGAGAAAGAGTGAGTTTGTTTGGTATAACAGGAAAGGTGGAGCTTGTGAAAGGGGTGCCATGGACAAAGCCATAGGCTCAAGAACCTCCCTGACAGGCAAGCATTCTGAAAACACAGGGGAGGGTAAAATTCATGAGGCAAAATCTGAGACAAGGAGGCTGCCTAAACAAGCAAATCATCTGTATGGCTGGAGAAAACAGTACCTTCAAACATTTCTAAGGCCAGGAGAGACACTGTCAAGTCTCTAGTCTGACCTACATAATGCACTCTGTTAGACTTGTATCAGTGTTGTTTCAGGGACAGTGCTTGAACTGAATTGTATCTTTTTTGGGAGGAAAAAAAGCCAGATTTTGGTTTAGGATTTCTAATAAATCAGAATCCCCCCACTTGACCAACGTGACAACCTTGCAGAGCAGTCTGGATTGAAACCAAAAGCTAAGGTACAGTCCTGAATAGATGGCAGAATGATGACTTGATGACAATAATGAAGGATGACAAGAGAGAGTAAGACCAGGGGTTGAGGGACTGAGAGCTCGATCTCCAGAGCTCTGAACAGATGACAGAGGAGATGAGAGCTTTGTACTGGGCAGATCTGGAAAAGGAAGGCAGATAAATAGGTACCACCTGTCTAGGAGTAATATTTGAATTTGTATTTGTGGAGAATATTATGTAAGAGTGTAGTATGCAGTGCCAAGAGAGGGGGATCAAAGACAGAATCCCCTCCAGAGGCCCAAAGAAGCCATGAAAGATGCAGAGGATGATCAGTAAGTGTTCTGAGGGATGGTGGGACAGGAATCCCAGCCCTTCAGCCAGCTTGGTAGCACAAATTCGGTTCCAGGCATTTTTTGCAGCCCTTGAACCCTCATCATTCTTTTTGACTCAGGATGCCATCTGCCTTGGTTTTTAACAGCCATGCCCTGTGAATTTACCCACCCCCTTCCTTGCCGTGTCAGAAGCTGTGCTCAGTAATTCTCACTGACAGCAGAGTGACATCAGTTGCCCAGAGCAGAATGGTTCAAATGCAGCTTCCCTGCTCATTAAACGTGGCCACTGAAAACAGAGAGAGAGATGGACTAGGACAGAGCAGTAGGAGCTCCCTGGTCAGGCTTCTCCCTGCAGCATCTTGGGTAAAACACTGGTTTTAACAGCCACTCTCTGAAATCATCTGACCTCTCCAGCACTACTAAATACTCAAAAGACCATTAATGAGGGAACACTGAGGAAGTATAAATGGAGTGTGCACTGGGGAACCATGTTCTGTTCTTCCCATTCTTCAATGGGAAAAACCCAAAAAGGCAACACAACAAGCATTTTACAGGCCAAGCAAGTCAGGTTTTGTTCCTTCCATTTCACTTGATGCTGGTGTCTTTCAGGAAAGACTGGCATGGCTGGCACTGCTATGCACCTTGTCCCTCTGGTTCAGCCTTTCGACAGCAGTTGCAGCAGGTATAAATTAGAGCACTCTGACATGTGCTCAGGGATGCTCAGGAAATCCATCTGAAGCCACATTACTGGTGTTGAGATGTAGCCCTTGCTTTGAACCTCTTCCTCTGGCAAGATTCTTAGCCAGTGCTCTCTGTTTGCTTTTCTCAGTTTCAGGGTCTCTCTTTAAAAACAACATTTCTGATTTTTTGGGGTTTATTCTGTCTCAGGAAGCTGTCATGTTGTGGTCTTTTTTTACTGTAGGGGATTTTAGGTCTTGGTGAGCCTAAGCTCATGCTAAGCTCATGAACTAAGAAGAAAAAAAACAAACAAAAAAAGCCCCACAAATCTTTGAAAGTCATTGTAGAAAACAAATGTGCCAAAATTGGCTGCAGGCATTTTAATTAAGGAGAAATCCTCTTTGGATGTCAAACTCCATGTTTATTTCTCCAGGCTTCCATTTTCCAAACTGAAGATGGGAATAGCTCTCTTCATCTCAGCTTTCTTTGGTAGGCTCACCAAATTACTTTGTTTTCCGTTTTTCTTTTCTTTGCTAATCTGAAGAAATTGCTTATTTGCTTTTAAATAGGCATCCAATTGCTGCATATCTGTCTTCTCAGAATAAAGCAACTCTTGCAGTGTGTTTGGAAGAAAGGAAGGTGCATTTTAATAATGTTTAAGGTTGACAGAATTCTCAATCCTCATGTTAGAAAGAAGCAGCTTCTATTTCTATGCAGAGTCAAAATTCACAGAGATCATACTCCGTATCTGATGTAAAAGAAAAGCCTTCCTCTCTCTGCTTCCTGAGACTCGATCTCATCAGGTGGCTTTGTCGTATAAGGAGTCGAAACTGCTGTCTTTATGTATTTTGTGATTAGAATTCCTGATCGACTCTGAAGCTTAGTAAATTGGGGCTGTAAAATCACAACTGCTGGTTGAGGTGTGATTGCCCTCACATCCTTTATTCAGCCTTTGCTTGACCCCTGTACTGCAGCACCAGGCCTCCCTGTGTTGATGAGGGTTCTGCCGCACATTTCCTTCTGCTCTGTCCCCGTTCACTGCCAAGCAGAACAGCTCACACCTGAGATGTACCCTGCTGTTCCATCAGGGAGAGTTCGTTTTCAACAAAGCACCTAGCAGAGTTCTGCTGCTCTTCAGATTTGCTAGAAATGAGCCAAGGGGGTCTCAGAGAGGAGATGGGCAGACTAACATTCCAATCGCCTAACTCTCGCTTCCTTAACAAAGCAACTTCCAAGCTTAACACGCTGTAGACTAGGCCGTGTCTTTGTATGCCTTCAGTCCCTCCCCTTCATCAAGTCCCCAGCATCTGTCTCTTTACTGAAGAGCCCACGGGAAAGCCAGTCCTCTGGACTCCCTGTTTGTTACCCAAGTTGAATCTGTTTCAATCCTTCAGCTGTGCCAGCAGCGCCCAGTAGCTGGAGCCTAGACAGCGGAACCCGCGAGGCCCTGCCATTCCTGTCTGCCCACGTTGGGAGCATCTTGGCCCCACCAGTGCCTCCCCGAAGCCTGCCCCATGGTAAGGAAAGGCCCAGGTGCCTACTGCCTGCAGTCACACACAGACATCTAGACCACCTGAAAGCTGACCTTAGCTTTTCTTTTCCCCCCTGTAAAAGCAAATCAGGAACAAAACCCCAGTGTCTTTCCTGATCTGCTTAGGTTAGCACTGGACAAAGTTTGCAGGTTTATTTTTTCCTTGAAAATCTTCACCTTTTCCTGCAGTCCTTATCACACTGAGGGCTTGGGTGTATTTTGGGGCTAGAATTAGGTGTGTGAGTGTCGAAGCTTGACCTGGCTTCTTGCCAGTGACCATCTTCAGCAGCAATTCAAGGTTACAAAGCTACTGAATGAGTCTTCCATTGTGTACAAGCCTGTTGCCATGAGATCCTCGATAACAGGGGCAGGTGGAAATCTATCACTGCACTTCTCGTTAGCCTTTTGTGTGTGTGAGAGATGCACTCCACAGGGTCTGTCAGAAAGGAAGCCCTACGTTGGAGTGGAGTTACCAGCGTTTGGAGCTGTTACCTGGCATTAGAGAGTCTAAAATTCCAGCTCTTTTTGCTGCAGTGAGGCAGCACGAGTCTGCGTTTCTGACCCTTGTCTCATTCCAGGACACTACTCGCTGCACTTTGATGCCTTCCATCACCAGCTCAGCGATGCTCCCCCGGCACTGCCTGCACGGACGTTGCGCAAGGTAAAAAGGAAGTGGCAGCAGAGCAGAGAGGGATGCAGAAGGAAAAGAATAGGCTCCTGAAGGAATCCCCCTCCTCCACTCCCACCAGGCAGCTTTTGAATACAGAAGCACTATTCATAATCATGCTAGTAACTTACACATGAGAAAGCCTCCTGAAAGCTCATAAGGTATTGCAGAGTTGAATTCTGTGGAAGTAACTTAGGCATGTTGTAGGCCCTTCACTTTTCTTCTCTGCATCACGTGCAGTGATTTCAGGCACTCTAACTATCACCTCCACCATTGTTTCTCTCACAGCTCTGGTGGTGTCAGGTGCCTGTGAGAGCTACTTCCATACAGGTCAGGGAGTGCACACGCAAACCAGTAACCATTGACATTTTGAACAGAAATGGAACCGCACCGTTGTTAACGTCACTGTCAAAAGCTGAAACAGGGAACGGCACACGAGGTGCAGCGTTGCCTCCTTTGTCACTTGTAACCTGGTTTTGTTTCTCTCCAAACAGTCCCCTCTTCATCCTATCCCTGCATCACCCACCAGTCCGCAGTCCGGCCTGGACGGCAGTAACTCCACTCTGTCCGGCAGTGCCAGCAGTGGCGTCTCTTCCTTGAGCGAGAGCAATTTCGGACATTCTTCTGAACCGCCTCCTCGCACAGACACCATGGATTCTGTCCCCAGCCAGGCCTGGAACACTGACGAAGATCTAGAGACACCCTACCTCCCTGTCAGGTACAGTCTCTCTGAGCCTGATGTCCTAGAGTCGCTCAAATCGCAGCCGTGCCGAAGCCACTCCGCTCCGTCTGGAGTCATTCCTCAGGACACCATGGACCCTCCTGCTCTGCCCCCCAAACCTTACCACTCCCGCCTGCCCAACCTGGAGAACGAGGAGGGGATGATCATCGAAGATGACGACAAGCACCGTCCCTTGCACCGCAAAGCGTCCCAGCCGGTGAGCGGCGGGAAGGAGGAGCAGGCCCGGGTAGCGTGGGAGCACGGCATCAGTGAGCAGTAGGGGCAGCTCCTGGGAAGCAGCTTGGCATCGTCATTCCAGGGCCGACCACAAGCGGAGAGAGATCGGGACTGGGAGCACAGCCAACCGACTTTCTACCGCTGCAAGTTGACGTCTGTGGAGCCCACAGGAGCAGCTGGGCCAGCACGGGAGGTTGCTGCTTTCCTTTTTAATTTCTTTTTACACCTTTCTGTTAAGGTTTTTAACTCTCTGTGCAGCGGACGGTTGATTCCCTCTGCGGTTTCTCAGCCGCACCGTGCGGCACCCGGGCCACAGAGACTCGCAGAAGCTGGGAAACACAACTTTAAGCAGGGGTAGGGGGGGGCAAAAGGGGGGGAACATGGCAAGTTGCTTTTGAAACTGCTTTCCTCCCGGTTCTGAGACGCACATGAGCAGAAGCAGTTGCACTAGGAACATATTTCTTTTCTGTACAGAAGTGAAAGCTCATTGCTGAAATCAGGGATTCTATGAACTGTCAGGCTGGAAGGTGCATGAGCTGCAGGCAGTGGAAAGATGGCAATTCTAAGAAGAAGCTGGCTCTTTTGAGAGCAGGATTGTACATATCTGTGCAGTGATCTCCCTGCATTGGTTCATAGGTGCTGAGGCAATCTAACCAGTGCTGATGCACTGATTTCCAAGATATCATTTCCGAAAAAACTCTGCCTCCTTTGTTTTTTATGTACTGTTTGATTTCTTAACTTTTGCTTTCACTGGCTAAACGAACCTGCTTTCTCATTGGAGTCACACGCAGTTCATCAGTGCTACAGGATGAGAGGAGGTTAGTAGCCACAGGAGCTACAACCTGATTGTAGGCCTTTCCCGTGCCCAGCCTTGGGCAGGCTGTTGACACCAGCATTTCTATTCTCCATTTAAAAACAAAAAAAAACCCAACACAAAACCAACCAAATTGAGTTTCTCATGCCACAGCTGGATGGTGACCCAGCCAGTAGAGAAAAGTTAGCTTTTAAATACATCATATCCCACGATCCTTGCCTCAGGGCTGAACATCACCATTCTCACCAACTTCCATCACCCCAGGAGCTGAGATCATTCCCTGTTAACACAATGTCCTCAGTCCCTCCCAAAAACTCAGTGTAGCTGGTGTGCAGAAAGAATCTCCATCTCTCGCAGTAGACAGAAAACACCAAGGTTCAAGAAATGCCCAGTATATAGTGTACACCCTAGAGTCAGGGATATTAAAGGCAACCTGTAAAGAAGAAATGTTTGTTTCCTCTTTTGCTTCTTTAGAATGTATAAAGAAGCTTTAAGAGCTGCTGCTACTTCTCTCTTCTGGAAGGCTGGTTGCTTTTCTCCTCAGGCAGCAATACAGCCTTTCCCCCCACCACCACTATTTTTTTATTGACAGGCTCCAGAAAGAGCTGAAGAATGTTTAAAAATAAAAACAAACCCAAGAAACAGAACTCTGCAGAGGTGTAAAGACAGTACAGATCTGTAACACAAAACAAGTCTTTTAATCAGTGTTTGCTTAGTTCAGTATATGACAAACCAGGAAAATATTCTGTGGGTAATAGAGCCAAGATCTGTTCTTTGAAAAGAACACTAAGAAATCTTTTACTCCTATTTTCATGTTTTTCAAGGAACTTTCAATTGAGAGGGTCAAATATTTAATGTGTTTAGATAAACAGCCAAGGTTCCTTCCCTCTCCCATGCCCACACACATTTTAGCCTTCCTTGTAACCCTTTCCACCTGCAGATTGCCAAGCACACTCCAGAGCATAGGAACAGTCCACCCTCTTTCTTACCACTGAAAAATCTGAAGCACACTCAAACAAGAGACTTCCTTCCACCACAGAAATGAGTGTCACTCAACTTTCCTAGTGAATTCTTGCCCTAGCCACTCAGTTTCTCATGCTACAAACAGCATAAAGAAGCAAAAAAGGATGTTACAAGTCTTTTACAGGTCACCTTTAGCACTACCTCCAAATACAGGGACTGGGCAGAGTACATTGCTTCTGAGCGCTCCTGAAGATGGTCTGTCTGGATGTCTGGACTCAGCAGTCATATGAAGGGGATTTTAAGAGGATTTGTTTCTTTTCCTTTCTCAAGCTCTATCCCACGCAAAACTAATAAGTTATGGATTTGTTTCTTAAATGGCCTATTTGGCTGGAACAAAATCTCTCTTGCTTCCTCGATTTTGTTACTAAAACAGGCTGCTTGTAATCATTCTATCCTTCACAGTTAACACAATGATAATAACACCTGTCCTGTAGTGGATGTTTCAGCTGTAGCAGGAAGGAGAGTTTTAGGACAGTCCTAAAAGTTAATGATGGATCTCTGGTATAGAACTCACGTAGGAAAACTCAAAGTTACATTTGCAGTAGAGGTAAGTCAAGGTAATACCTTAGAAATGAGCAAAATGTTTTCACATATGCTGTTCTCTTCAAGTTTTTAAGAGAACCAAGTATTCAATTCCAGCTTCCCTGCCTGTTTTTTTTTTTTGGCAGGAAGATTAGAAGTAGTAAATGTAGTGACTTACTGAGCTTCCTTATTGAGGAAAAAAAACCAACAGCAAGTCTTGCAAAGTAAACTTTGCAAAACCAGGAATGCAACCAACATGGGACCAAGTCCCAGTTAGCTGGAAAACCTGCCCACTAGAGCTCTAATCAGTCTCTGAAAACATATCATCCTGCTCTGATTAGAGAGACACAGCAGTGAGCCCATTTGGGAGCCTGACATTACTATGTATTTGTAATGGTCTGAAGATCAATCAGATGAGGTGTACAAATATCTAGTTTATGGCAGGGCCACACAGAGAAGGACAGAACAAATAAATGAATTTGCCAAATTTAAGCTTCTCTGGAGTTAAATTTCTGTTACTGTTCTGATATCTACCAAGCATTCTGTCTCCCTTTTCAGTTCTTGCCTTAAAGAGGGCAGAAGATAGAAAGACTATGACTAAGATCAAGCTTTTGTGAATGTTGGAACTAATACTTCTTGGAACTAATACTTCCCTGGAGGGTGAGGTGTCTTATAGCATAGTACAACTCCACCATCAGGCTCAGTCCTGGACTAGGTGGAAGCAACAGTAGTCATTGCCCAGCAGGATTTGAAGATTCCTTGTATAAACCACAGCAACGGGATGTTTTGAACAGGACTTTTGTCATTCTATACTTAACTCTAAGTCAAGCTTAACACACTTGCCTTCATTGGGTTTTCTTGGCGTAACAAAACAGCATGTGCATTCCTGAGAAAAGTGGTGGGATTCTGCTACGAAGCTCTCCATTGTCACTCTACCTGCTGGCCCCATCTGAAACAAAACTGAGAAGGAACTACAGTAGTAGAAGAAAAGCAAAACAATTTTTCTGAATCCTACAGGGTTGTTTTTTGTCAGTGGTCGGGCTGGTTTTATTACAGTGTGCAAGACCTTAGATCCTTTTCCGTCTTTCCCTCTGTTTGGTTTTTAGCTTCCTTACCCGTTTTTTTAGGTCAGGGATATTGCATATCCCTTCTGTGGGGGAATCAGCCAAAACTGGGGAGGCTGGAGAGAGCAAGAGCCTTTGGGAAACAAATTATGTGATATTTAAAATTCCCTCTGATCATGCTTCTTTGTAAATACCCTCATTTGAATGCTGTGTATTTGTACAGGAAATTGAGCAAAAAATGTATAGATTGTGACGTCTGACTGGTATTCTGCCCTGTAAATGTGTTTTTAACCTCTGGCATTCTGTGCTTCTTTAAAAAAAAAAAAGGAAAAAAAAGGCAAAAACCTCTAACCACTTCTCTTTTGTGTATTCATGTTTAAAATAAAATGAAAACAGCTATCTTATCTATACTGGAAATCAAATCTAAAAGGAAAAAAAAAATCAATTTGTACAAGTGTCCTAAAGGTACTTCATTGTATATATTGTGATAGCATGTTTCCAGAACCAACAAATAAGTGGTGTGAATTTTAGATGTAAATATCTGCCGTTTGTTTGGGGTTTCTTTCCCTCAACATTCACTCGACTGCTGTGATGTGGAATTAAAGATTAAATACCTGATATCAAAGCGGTACAGTTTAATGGTCATTGCTGCCCTCCACACAGGGTTATCCTCAGGCTGCTCCAGACACTCCCAAGGGATGTGGAAACAGCCAGCACTTCAATACTTTTGTGGGTTATGGGGAAAATGGAGAGCAACCAAAAGGACCTTATGTGGCTATTACATGTGGGGAGGGAACCGCCTCCACCTTACTCCCTTAGCTGACTGTAAGCTCTTTTCTTTAATACCAACATAAAAGAAGCATCAGGCACATCCACACGTGAGTCTAATCAGGTAGGTGGCTTTACAGGACACATGCAACAGCTCAAGACACAGTTTTGAGGTGATACTTTCATAGATCAACAAATCAGGGATTAGTTCTCCAATACAGGCCTCACGGTATAGATTGTTACTGATGCCACACGTGGTTTATTGCAGTAGCGAGACATTTTGGCAGTGATTTCACTTCTCAGTTTTAAATACTTTAATTCCATTCCATTTAAACAGAATAGATGTGAAAGAACAGTAATTAGGTAGGAACATGGGGTTTGGGAATTAAGAGCTATGATGACATCCACACATGAATAATCTTGGAGACGGGCATTTCCTTCCATTGACCACACGGGGTCAAAATGCAGGACAAAAACAAACCCATTTCTCCATCCCATCTTGAACCAACAAAATGAAGCTTGTCCCAAAAGACATACAGCAGTAAAAATCTTATTGAAGCTGATTGTGGAGTATACACAGGCTGCTAAGCCACCTGTTTAGGGAAGTGCATAGCACATCCAAAAATGAAGATAAACTGTAACAAGGTACTTCAAAGGGTATATGAAGTATCAAAAGGTGCCTTAGCTGAAGTGTTCACCTGACACCTAAAAAATGTCTACATAAATCAGACCCTTTGAGAGTCTTCCTAGCCCAACCTACCACATCTTAGGTAATTCAGCTAAAAAAACCCCACCTTTTATTAATGAAACATAAGCAACAAAAAGTGTATTTGACACAACAAAAGATGTGTGAAGCTCTCACCTTTAAACAAGAGTTTAAATATTCTAGCTGCTGTTAAAACTAACAAAGGTTGGTCTCAGTGCAAGTGAAATACTTTATTTAAGCTAAGGCAATACTAGTCATTGAAATTTAAATACCACCTTCAAATACTACTCCTTATGTAAATAAGAAAGCTTGAGCACAGTTTCAATACTGGACTTGGGCTACTCGCTATGAGTTTCATTATAAAGCTGATAAGAGGAGTAGTTAAATCTCTAGAAAGGAGTAGACTATGAAGATTCAGCCCTTCACAGCTCTGCATAAACATGCTTCTATTTGCAGCCTCCTTGTAACAAACCACTGACACTGACAGACAGACAGGCAGACACACACACACAGAGACACAGACACAGACACACACACACACACACACACATACACACAGACACAGACACAGACAGAGTAGTGGGGACAGTAGTTCTACACCTCAACTTCTATTCAGCATTTGTTCACAACAGTGCTGCATGGCATTTTTGCTCCATCTAACCATCCAGAACACACCTCGTTGTCCTTACAGACTCACAACCTGTCCCTTTCATCCTCTCCAACAGCTGCACACAGGTTGGCATTCTAAGACTGCAGTGCCAGCAAAGGCCCAGCCCACACCACAGCCTCACCCTGAACAAACAGCTTCCACCATTTACAGAACTTAATCTCCCAACACCACCAACTCTCATCTCTCATCTACTGAGCCCAGTTAGCCTGGAGTGACAAGTGGATTAGCTCAGGGAAGAGAAGGCTCTGGGGAGACCTTACAGCAGCTTTGTAATACCTAAAGAGGACCTACAGGAAAGATGGGAAGGGATAATATTATAATCATTACTAATCTTAATAAATACATTTTGAGAGATAACAAGATCTAGAAAGGTGAGAAGCCACCTCTTCTATCTGATAAATACGTGATGTGCTCAGGCTAGCAAGATAGTGTCCTAATTACTACTCACCTGCTACATGACCTTTGCTGAAACAGCTTACTGCTCCTCCTCACCCTGTCTCTCTCATCAGGATTATTATTTGCAGATAATGGCCTGCAACAAAATTCAGACTTAGAAACTGAAAATATCCCCCATAGCTCCTACCATGGCTTTGACTGGGGGCTTAGCTGGCTCATTAGTCTTCCTGTACCAAGAGAAAACACCAAGCTAAGATGTGCACTCCCGTATGGCACAGGGCTAGGTGACTTTGCATTCACCTTCGTATACCAGAAGGCTGTCCTAGGACATGTACAGTTAAACATATGGCCCCTCAAGACAAGAAAGTACCACAGGTGTATATTCCTCCCCAAATGGCCTATGACTTCAAAGAGATTTAAAGGTCAGAGATGGCTCAAGATAGTTCTCAGCACACCCCGTGAAGGCTTTGAGAACAAAAGACAATAGGCCTAGTCACTGGGACCATAAAAACAATTAATCTTTGTCTCCTTGACTCTGAAAAACCAACCACACAAGGTGGCAGAAACAAGCTGTTTGTTGGTTGTTATTTTAACCACTTGGCTTTCAGCTCTCCCACCACAAAGGGCTCAGGCCACGGGGTGTACAGGCACAGCCAACAGCCACATGTGCTGTATCAGCACTGGCATTGAGGCTGAGGTGAAGTCTGTCCCTCCCACGCTGCGCTGGCCTGGGGGTGCTGGTGGGCAGCAGGATGAGCATGAGCCAGCAACGGGGCCAAGAAGGCCAATGGCATCCTGGGGTGGGTTAGAAGGACTGTGGGCAGTAGGTGCAGAGAGGTTCTGCTCCCCCTCTACTCTGCCCTTGTGAGACCACATCTGGAATATTGTGTCCAGTTCTGGACCTCTCAGTTCCAGAAGGACAGGGAGCTGCTGGAGAGAGTTCAGTGCAGGGACACAAAGATGATGGAGTGGAGCATCTCCCTTGTGATGAAAGGCTGAGGGAGCTGGGGCTCTATAGCTTGGAGGAGACTGAGGGGAGACCTCATTCATGTTTACAAATGCATAAAGGGCAGGTTTCAGGATGGAGCCAGGCTGTTCTCAGTGATGGCCAATGACAGGACAAGGGACAACGGGGACAAACTGGAACAGAAGAGATTCCAGAGAAACACAAGGAAAAACAACTTCAGTGTTCGGGTGAGGGAGCCCTGGCAGGGGCTGCCCAGATGGGCTGTGGAGGCTCCTTCTCTGGAGACATTCAAACACACCTGGACGAGTTCCCATGTGACCTACTCCAGGTGGTCCTGCTCTGGCAGGGGATTGCACTGGATGAGCTTTGGAGGTCCCTTCCAGCCTTCAGGATTCTGTGATGTACGTAAGAAATGTACTTTTGTCCCTCTATGTGCACATGAGGAGGCGTTTCCCTGGGCACCCAGCGCTGCAATACACTTTAGTTTATACGCCGAGCCGCTGACGTGCCCTTGCCTTTGGACAGCTCTCTGGGTTAGGATTTCCAGTAACAACCCCAAGTGCCTCAAAGAGCCGCCCTGCCACAGGCAGCAGACGAAGGCCCTTCCTGCGCTGGTGCTGGTGCCAGTCGCAGGTGTGAGAATCTGCCCCTTCACAACATGGCGCCCGCGCGCAGCGCACGAAGGAGCGTTTCCCTCAACAAACATGGCGGCGCGGGCAGGCGGAGCAACCCGCCGCGCGCCGCCGTTCGGCCGCTTCGCCCAATCGTGGGCCGCCAACTCTCCCGTGGACGCCGCAGCGCGGCCAATGGCAGCGGGCAGCGTGGAAGCCGGGCGCGGAGCGGGCCAATGGGGCGGCGGAGGGGGGGGAGCCGGCGCGGGGGTGGCGGTGCCGGTACCGGTGCGGCGGGCGCAGCGCGCGGGCTGCCGAGTGAGGCGGGATGCGGGCGGCCCACGGGCTGTGGGCGGCCCTGGCCCTGCTCCTGCTGCCGGCCGGCAGCCGGGCCCTGCGCGACGGGGAGTGCGAGGGTGAGTGGGGCCGGGCCGGAGTGGGGGGGCGGGCCCCGGCTGGCGGCCCCCGGGCCCGGCGAGGCGAGGCCGCTCCTCGCCGCCGCCTCCCACAGCCCGGCCCGCCCGCCGGCGTGAGGGGCCGGGACGCGGAGCGGTGCCGCGGCGAGCCTGGGCGCCGGGCTGCCGGGCACTCCCCCGCTCCGCCGGCGGAGGGCAGTGGCGGCCCGGGGCTCGGGCCGGGCCGGGCCGGCGGGAGCGGTTCCCCCGGAGACGAGGAAAAGTCTCCGAAGTCCGCCCAAGTGCGGCCGCGCCGGGCCGGGCGCGCTGCTCGGAGGCGGCCGGGGCGCAGCGGGCAGCACGGCGGCGGCTGAGCGGCTCGGGGCGCCGGCGGCCCCCGGGAGGCGCGGGGTCGGCGCTGCCCCTCAGCCCCGGGCCGCTCCCTCCCTTCCGGACGTGCCGCAGCCGCTCCAGAAGTTGCCGGCCTCTCCTCAAGAAGAGAGGGCAGAGAGCGCGGTGCCTCAGCTGGACTCATCATCACCCTTACTCACCACAATGCTACGTTTACCTCGGCTTTGCCCACCCGTGGCCGGAGTACTGGGTGTCCCCTCTCGAAAGGGTGAAACCAGAAGCAGTGTTTGGCTGATCTCAAGCTGGATGCCTTCCATACCACCCAAATATAAAAGCCTCCTGGGCAAGAGCTGCTGAGCTGTGCAGCAAACGAAACTGCTCCTGCGTGGTGGGACAGAACAGATTCCCCGGGTGAAGCATGAAAAATGAGGCTAGAATGAATGGGAGTCTGTAGTACTAATGCTGACTCCTTCCTCCTTTTTGCAGGGGGAGAAACAATAAGACAAAAGGGGGGGGAAAGGACAGCGTAAGTCAAAACTTTCAGCTGCTGTCCCAGTGCTAGGTTGGAAGCTTGTTGCTGCTGCACCATAGTCCTCGATCCCATGGCCTGCGGTGTCTGCTCTGTCCAAAGGGTTTCACTTCCAAGCAGTGCACAGTGGTCATCAGTGTGTGCCTGTGCCGGGGGACAGGCTGATGTGAGGTAAATGATGGTGGTGTATGTGAACCAAAAAGAAAGTGTTACCTCAGTGCCCCAGCTTACATAATTACCTCCAGTTTGGGTATCATGAGAGTAAGTTTCTACTTGGTTTGCTGAGGGTCACACTCGACTTCCTGTACTTGCCCAATTCCTGAGCCATGTGTTCAGAGTTGAATATAAGTCACTAATGGCAATAATATTTGCCAGTCCTTTGCTGTTGGATAAATAAATCACATGAAAGAGGTGAGGTGTGCCTTTCCTCTAGAGGCAGGCCAGGACCCTCGCCTGGAAGCCCTGAGAATCCCCCTGGTCCTGCTGTAGGAACTGGCGGGGCCACAGAGCTCCTGGTCCACGCCATGCCAGGGCTCACAAGTGAGTTGTGTGAGCAGCAGGAGTGAACCCTGCTGCTCAGCAGCCTCAGTGTGCCTGTCCCAGTGGCCCCGTGGCACAGCAGTGGCCGCCTGCCCTCCCCAGCCACACACAGGCCTGCAGTGTGGGGTGACAGCTGCCAGAGGGACGGTGTAATGTGAACCTGGATCTGTCCCCTCAGCTGCTGGTGGGCTTGTGGGAGTTTCCTTATCTGTGAGACTTTTCCCCCTTTCAATCTAAAACCGATTCAGAAGCTTGGGGGAATGAAGAGAGGAGAAACACACCCCGTGCAGATAGTGTGTGGTCACATGGTTTATTTTTCCCTCGGAAATAACCTACCTGAACTGAACTGAAGCAACGTGACAATCACCAACTTGATGACCAGTGACACTGTATTGGTAAAAACCACACATGTGGAGTTGGTAATGGCAGTATGTAGGTTCTCAATCAGAACTGGTTTAGAAGCCTGTGGTCTGACAGGTCGCTTCCCAAAGCAGCAAGAACAACGGAGGAAATTCAGTTTACATTTTAGCACGGGCACTGCTTTGTGTTGTGTCCCTCGGCTGGATCCTGCTGCTCCCTCAGGACTGTGCAGAAGCCACCAGACACTTCCATGGAGCTGCTTTCCACATTGTCAAAAACCCACCTAAAATCCCTGGGTGTATTGTCAATTCACATGTGCTCTGAAAGACTTAATGAAATACGTATGAAGTCACTGCTAATGCACCTTTTAGTTCTTTTCTCAAAATCCCTTGTTCTGTTGCCCTACATGTGCCCTCTAAGGGCTGCCAGGAGACCACCGCAGTGGCAGATAACTCCATCCATTTTCCCTTCCAGTGTGTGTCACCTTCCTGGGAAGGTTCTACCAGAGCCTAAAGGACAATGACGTTGAGTTCACACCTGCCAGCATTGAAAAGGAGCTCTTGAAATCCTGCAAAGAAGCCAAAGGCAAAGAGAACCGCCTGGTAAGTAGCAGGAGGCAGTGACACTTGCCTCTTGAGGGAATGAGCTGTAGAATCCAAATGAGGGCAGCAGGTGTTTCTGAGTTTGTGTAGTATGGCTTCCCAGGGGCTGTTCTTCCTGGCCCTGTGGCCACAATAGGTCCTGTGGTTTTTTTATGAGAGGACTTGAGGAGTTCCACTGCTTCACCTTAAAAAACCCAACCAGTCTGTCAACAGGCATCTTCCTGGCTCACCTTGTTCCTCCCCGTTACTGAGGTGCTGGGGATTACAAAGCTTTTATCTGCTGTAGGACTTTCTTGTTCTTTAAACTGTATTTGGGGTGCTGTATAAACTGTTAAAACATTTATATTCTTCATCTGTCCAGCTGAAAAGGAAATCAAGGAATCCTCAAATGAAGAGCCCCAGGAAAAGGCCCTGAATTCCCCCAAGGGAAATATAGCCAGACCCTCTCAGAAAGGTCAAGGAGTGCTTCAGAAAGTCTTTCTTCTTGAATGAAGACTTTATTCCTTATGCAGTTCAGTTTTTGTGAACAACCTGCTTCAACAGCTTGTAAAGCAACGTGATGGGAAAGGTCTGCTCAGTACCCTGGGCTTGGAGTTAGGCTTCCTCTCGCCTGTCTGTGGTGGAGAGCTTCTGTACCAGTAAACACCTAGCTGCAGAACCAAGTCAGGGGAAGGTGGACAGAAAACTCTCCTTTTAGAAGCATTTTTCCATGCATGCCCACCTCATTCTTTTCTTCCCTCTAGTGCTATTACGTTGGGGCCACAAGTGATGCAGCCACCAAAATCATTAACGAGGTATCGAAGCCCATGAGTCATCACATCCCGGTGGAAAAGATCTGTGAGAAGCTAAAGAAGAAAGACAGTCAGATCTGTGAACTAAAATACGGTGAGTTGCCAGCATAAGGGGAAATGCCCTTGGTTTTCTGGGGTATGGGTTGTTTGGGGTAAACCAACATGCTAAAACTACTCAGTCCCAAGTTCTGTAGCAAGACCGATAGGCTAATTAGGTTGCACAACCAGGGCTGCTCTCCATGAACGTCCTAGGGAGTTTCATGGAGATGCTCAGCTAAGAGTGTTGGCTATTAACCCTTTCTAGCTTCTGCAGAGCCACTGATCTGCCCTGAAATAAGTCACCCCTGGGCACTTCAGCCCTGCTGTGCTCAAATGGCTCTTTGGAACATGGTATTTTGGAGAGTGTGCAGTCAGACCTGTCCCAGGAGCAGCCGGGTGTGTCCTGGGGCCCAGCTCCCAGCCCTTAGCAAAGCTCCAGAGCACATTGATGTATGTTTCTTTGTCACCTCCTCTGGTGTCTGCTGAGAGCACTCGGCACTCTGTTTCTCACCACCTTCCTTGAACTCTCACGTTCCTAGATGACGTGCTCTTCCTGAAGAGACTAAGACGAAGAACAGTGTTGGAAATAGCTCCTTCTGACTTCTTCCCTCTGTCTCTGCCCTTACATTCCCTGGAGACACCCCTTGGATTGTGGGTCTTCACACTTCTCGTGTCTCATACTCATGTCCTGTTGCCTTCCTAAAATGCTTTTCGTTGTTTGTCACTTGTCTTTCCTCTGAAACAACTCTGCTGCTTTTTATTTATCGAGTGGAAGAGAGAATGGAGGTATTGCTGTTGATGTAATAAAGGGGCTTTCAGGGCTGTTGTGGAACTCCTGCATCTAAGCCGCAACCCAACTTCCTGACTTCTAATAACGCCTTTCAGTGTTTAAAACCCTTCTCTGCTGTCAAAAGCCTAACTCAGACGTTCCTCCCGCCCCGGGCAGCCCGGCGCCTCTCTCCCCTCTCGCGTTTTGGCTGGCTGGCCTCCTCTACCGGTGTCTGCGAGCGCCGGGCTGGGCTCCGCTCCGCTCCATCTCCGCAGCCCGAGGCGCGGGGGCGCGGCGGAGCGCGGCCGGGCCCCGACCCCCGGCTGAGCGCGGCTCTGCTCTCCCCGCAGACAAGCAGATCGACCTGAGCACCGCCGACCTGCGCAAGCTGCGCGTCAAGGAGCTGCGGCGGATCCTGGACGACTGGGGCGAGGCGTGCAAGGGCTGCGCCGAGAAATCCGACTTCATCCGCAGGATCCACGAACTGATGCCCAAGTACGCGCCGCGGGCCGCCGGCGCCCGCGCGGACCTCTGAGCGGCGGCCGCGGCCGAGGCGCGCTGTACGGGACGTTCATTAAAGTGCAACGGTTGCTACCGGGCGGACACGTGCCGTGTGACGTGATTGCGGGACCCCCACCGACACCGACACCCCCCTTCCCTTCGCCGCCCCCCCCCACGCAGCGCGGGGCCGGCTCCGCCAGCGCGCGCCCACCTCCCCCCCCCCCCCCCCAAAATAACGCGGCGGTGGGCGGGGCCTGGCCAGGCGCGCGCCGGCGCCCGCCGCGATTGGCCGGCCGCTGTCACGTGCGCGCGGGCGGGAGGCGCGCTCGGGGCACGTCGCGGTGCGGCGCCATCGCGCCCCCCTGACGCCGCCATGCGGCGGGACGCGGGGCGATGACGTAGGGCCCGCGCGGCGCGGCGGCCGGAGCCGCCTTCGTTCCCTTTTGTCCAAGATGGCGGCGGCCGCCGGAGGCGTCTCCTGAGCCGCGGGCCCCGGCGCCATGAAGCGCGGCAGCGAGCGGGACTCCAGCCCGCCGGGGGCCGCGGGAGGCCGCGCCGCCGCCGCCAAGCGGCCCCGCGAGCGCGAGCGCGAGAGCAGCAGCCGGCGCGGCCCGCACCGGAGCTCGGGCGCCTCCCGCAGCAGCCGGGACAAGTCCACGCCCGGCGGCGGCGGCAGCGGCGGAGGCGGCGGCATCACCGGAGGCGGCGGCGGCGGAGGCGGCTCCAGCTCCCGCAGCCACCGCGGCGATGAGCGCACCGGCGGCGGCGGCGGCGACTCGAACCACCGCCCGGCGGGGAGCGGCTCGGCCTCGGGCGCCCGCGGCGGCAGCCAGGCCGCCCCCTCCGCTTCCTCCTCCTCCTCCTCCTCGTCGTCCCGGGCGCTCGGCGTGCCCAAGGCCAAGGCCCTGCCGGGCGCCGTGGTGGCCCCGTCGCTGCTGCTGGCCGGGCCGCCGCCGGGCGCCGCGCCCTCGCTGCTGCTGGCGCCGCTGGGGGGGTCGGCGGGCCTGGCCGGGGAGCCGCCCGGCGCCTGTGAGTACAAGACGCTGCTGGTGAGCGGGCTGAGCGCGGCCCTGCCGGACCAGCTTCTGGAGGACGGGCTGTTCCGCCTCTTCCAGCGCTTCGCGGGGGGGGGGCGCCGGGGACATCAGTGTCAAACTGTCCCACACGCCCGAGCTCGGCCGCGTCGCCTACGTCAACTTCCGACACCCCGGGGACGCCCGCGACGCCCGCCGGCACGCCCGGGCTCGGCAGCTGCTCCTCTACGATCGGCCCCTCAAGGTGGAGCCGGTGTATCTGCGCGGGGGCCGGCGGAGCCGCACGCCGCCGCCCGCCCCCTCGCCCGAGCCGCTGGGCTACCTGCCGCCCATCCACGGCACCTACCAGTACAAGCAGCGGTCGCTGTCTCCCGTCACCAGCCCGCTGCTGCGGGAGCCGCGGCCCCGGCACGCTCACGCCGCCGCCGCCGCCTTTGCCTTGGAGGCGGCCGCCATCGGGCTGTCCCGGGAGCGGGAGAGGGCCCTGGATTACTACGGGCTGTACGACGAGCGCGGCCGCCCGTACAGTTACCCCATCGTGGCCGAGGAAGACCTGATGCCGGAGGACGACCAGAGAGCCACCCGCAACCTCTTCATTGGCAACCTGGACCACAACGTGTCGGAGGTGGAGCTGAGACGGGCCTTCGAGAAGTACGGCATCATTGAGGAGGTGGTGATCAAGCGCCCGGCGCGCGGCCAGGGCGGCGCCTACGCCTTCCTCAAGTTCCAGAACTTGGACATGGCGCATCGGGCCAAGGTGGCCATGTCGGGCCGCGTTGTCGGCAGGAACCCTATCAAAATTGGCTACGGGAAAGCCAACCCGACTACCAGGCTGTGGGTGGGTGGCCTCGGTCCCAGCACCTCCCTGGCGGCCCTGGCCAGGGAGTTCGACCGCTTCGGCAGCATCAGGACTATTGACTACGTGAAGGGCGACAGCTTCGCCTACATCCAGTACGAGAGCCTGGACGCTGCCCAGGCCGCCTGTGCCCAGATGAGGGGCTTCCCCTTGGGTGGCCCCGAGAGGAGGCTCCGAGTGGATTTTGCCAAAGCAGAAGAGACGAGATACCCGCAGCAGTACCAGCCCGCGCCGCTGCCCGTGCACTACGAGCTGCTGGCCGACGGGTACAGCAGGCACAGGAGCCTCGAGCAAGACTTGAGGGTGCGGGATAGGACTCCCCCGCATCTCCTGTACTCGGACAGAGACAGGAGCTTTGCCGAGGCGGACTGGGCCAGCCCAGCCAAAGCTGCCGAGCGCAGGAACAACTTGGAGAGCTACAGCCGGTCGGTGCGCAGCCGCAGCGGGGAGCGCTGGGGCGGCGACGGCAGCGAGCGCGGCGTGCCCAAGCCCTGGGAGGAGAGGCGGAAGCGCCGCAGCCTCTCCAGCGACCGCAGCAGGACTGCTCACTCGCCTTACGAGGACAGAAGCAGGACGAAGGCCGGTGGGACAGCTCTAGACCGCAGCCCCGACAGGGCTCGCAAGGAGAACCACACTACAGAATCCGGAGCCGAGAAGGAGCAGAGTAACTCCCTGCAGAACAATCGTCACGCGGCCGAGGAGAAGCCCCACCGGGAGGCACCCGACGCTCCCCAGCCGAAGAAAAGGGACAGCGAACGCAATCATCGAACCGGTGAGTCGGAGCCCAAAACTCACGAGGAGCCAAAATCTGAGACCAAAAAGCTAAAGAATTTATCGGAGTACGCTCAGACGCTGCAGCTCGCTTGGAACGGGCTTCTCGTGCTCAAAAACAGCTGCTTCCCCACCTCTATGCACATCCTGGAGGGAGACCTGGGCGTCATCAACGGACTCCTCAAAGACCACTCGTCCGGCGGGAAGTTAACGCAGCTCAAAATCGCTCAGAGACTTCGGCTGGACCAGCCCAAGCTGGACGAAGTGACTCGCCGGATCAAACAAGGCAGCCCCAACGGCTACGCCGTGCTCCTGGCCACCCAGTCCGCCCCGGCAGCGGCCGGGCCCGAGGGGACCTTCCCTGGCGTGGAGCCCGGCCTGCAGCGACGGCTTCTCAGGAATCTGGTCTCCTACTTGAAACAGAAGCAGGCTGCTGGGGTTATCAGCCTGCCCGTGGGAGGGGCGAAGGGCAGAGACAGCACGGGCATGCTTTACGCGTTCCCTCCTTGTGAATTCTCTCAGCAGTACCTCCAGTCAGCACTAAGGACATTGGGGAAGTTAGAAGAAGAACATATGGTGATAGTTATAGTCAAAGACACTGCCTAGCCCACACTGTCTTTTCAAATTCCATGTTTTCTTTGTGTGTCACAAACCCAGCTGTTTTTAAGGCCAATCATTTTGGTGGAGGCTCAAAACACCTCGACCAAAGTGGTAAGATTTTTAGTTCCCAATTAATTTTAATACCATTTAAATAGAGCCCATTTTATTCGTTTTTAATAGGTGACACTGTCCGCTGTTGTTCTGTATTTTTTGTTTTTTAACTGTATGAAAAGTTGTCAGTAAAGCCTTGTTCACTGATGGATTTCTAAACTTGTGCAGTATCCTAGTTTTTCTGCCCAGCAGGGGCTGGTTCCCTGTGCTGTCAGGAGCTGGGAGGTGACGGTCCCAGCCCCCTTGGGCTGCTCAGCCCCATCCTCACGCACCTCCTCTGACTCTAGGTGTCTCCTGCAAGCCGGGAGGGGGAAGGGAGGGGGTGGGCTGCTTCGTGCTGACTCCCAAAGGTTGGTTCTCCATCCTTTGTTTTTTCCTTCTATTTCTTTTTTTGTCCTCTTTGCTTTTTATTTGGTAAGTTTGAGTCTGGGTGCATTGCTATTGACTCGCTGATGGAAGAGAGAAGCTTCCCAGGAAGCCAAGGAAGAAGTCCTGACCATGAACAGGGTAATAACAGAGAGATTACAGTTAATCCTTGGTGAAAAGTTTGCCACAAAGGTGTCGACTCTGGATTCAGTTCTGGGAGGTCTGAGAGCACCTGACACCTCTCAGATGTGCTTGGGTAAAACAAAAATCAGGTTTGGCTGTCCCAGTTCTTATAAAGGAAAATAGCAAGGAGAACAGGGGGAAAAAATGGTCATTCTAAGGGAGAACCTTCATGTGCCTGTGTTAGATGTAGCCAAGGAAAGGGCACAGTGGGTTCTGGCTAAATTGCAGGTGCCCCTTCGGTAGGGGATTGCGTTGCCCTCTCTGAAATCCTTTATGGCAACACAACAGGAACTTTTTGCTACAGTTGAAACTTATCTGCAGACTTTAAGAGAGAAAAACACATCTGGCTGGCTGAAAATGTTTTGCCACAAGAAACCTGCTTGTGACTGCAGCAAACTCCAGAGACCAAACTTCGACAGCACTGAAGATGGGGTGGCTCTGTCCCCTGTCCTGTGTGGCAGGTTCTGGGGGAGCAGCCGTGACCTGGGCGCTGCTGATGGCTCTGTAGTGTGGGGATGCAGTGATGGGTTCCAGCTGCGGTTCACAGCCACACACATCCCTTGGGGGATGCTTCCATTGGCTTCAAACGATGCCTGGAGATTTTAGGAGGCTTACAGAAAGTTGTGTGGGATTGCAAACGCTGCATTTTAAGGTTTTCCTTTACATTTGCAGGTGATTGTTCATTTCGATGTTAAGCAAGTGAATAAAACTGGGAGAAGCAGAGTGGTTCTTGCACCAGTCTCTGACCCAGCAGACTCTGCTCTCAGGTGTGACTGGCATCCAGAGCTGCACAGCAGGGAGCATAACTCACTCTAATGATGCTTTTATTCTTCTTTTTTTCCAATTGTCTAACCCTACAATTCCACAGCAGGGCCATCATCAGCTGAGGATGTGTTAGCGGGTGCTTAATTGATACAGGTGCTGCTATCAGGGAGCAGGGGTTGGTTTCTTGGTTGCTTTTGATTTTTTAACACTTAATACTGCCATTATATTAAATCCAGTGAGTCGGGGAGATCCCGAGGGGCTTGGTATTTCCCTTCATCATGCATCCCAGAAGTAATGCTGGCCGTAGGGTACAGCTGCGGGGCTCGGAGGACGGATTGCCGGGGCGCGGGGCTCAGCGGGGCCGCCGGAGCAGCGGCCGAGCGCTCCCCGCAGCCGCCCCGCAGCCGCCCCCCGCAGCCGCCCCCGCAGCCGCCCGGACGTGCCTTTCCCGACCCGCGGCCGCTCGGCGCGGGGTCGCGGGGCTGCCCCGGGTTTTACACGTTTACAAGGACCCCCGACTTTTAACCTCGCTGTTGTAAACGCAGACGGTGCCGAACGGCAACAATTGTACCCGTTGTCATCTGAAACCAAGCGCTATTCAATGCGCCCTATGGGCAGAGTCACAGAGCCATCAGAGACCCTGAGGCAGGGCAGAGGGGACAGTGCCAACCAAATGCCTGTCTGGTGCTCGCAGGCAGGGAGCTGCAGCACACAGCTTGCTCTGTGTCTGTGTGGGTGTGATGATGGGGTGTGAATGGGAGGAATCAGAAGGGAAAGAAAGAAATGAAAGCAATACCTGATAAAGGCTGCAACTGCTTAATGGCAAAGCCAGGGAACCACCAGAAAATTGCACCACACCCCAATCTCTCACTTTACCTTTGAGACAAGTAAATAATAACGTGGTGGATTTTAGAAGCCAAACACTGTCGTGCTTTGGGTTGCTCAAGATTTTTAATGCTGGGATTTCTTTTCCCAGCCAAGTGGCTGATGGTTGCAGCAGGTGTGTGTGAATGAAGGACCAACAGATCTCCCTCCTACAAACAAATTAACAGGTGTAAATGAGGAGTTAGAGAGTTTAAGGGGAAAACACCTGGGAGAGAAGCAGCATCAGGCCTCTAAGCTGCTGACCTGAGCTGTCTGTGCTCCCCAGAGTGTGTGAGCCACAGCCATTGCTGGAGCAGTCAGGCTGTGCTGTAGGTTTGCCTTGCTCTCACACACACATCCAGGCTGGCTCCAGGTGAAACAGGCCTGAAAAGAGGTAGATTGTTAACAGCAAAATTAACACCACAGCTGTGTCCTGCAGCTTGCAAGACTCAGCCCTTAAATTGGGGTGGGAGTCAGTTCTGTGGGAGAAGATACAGAATCGAGGTGATGGAAGGAAGAGCACAGCCCTGGGTGGAGGTTGGAGTTCCTCGGTGGAAGACGGTGAGTTGAACAATACTGGAGGGGTGTGTGGTGTCTCAGCCCAGTACAGCAGTGGCAGGGAGGTAATTGCAGCAGGGTAATGGGCTCTGGCTGTTTGAGGGTGAGCTGAAGCTCCAAGTGGGACCAAAGTGAGAGACTGTGGATTGAGTGGTCTGAGAACATTAATATCTAGACTGAAGTGCTTCATTACTTTTTCTTTATGCACCCATTCAGTGACTGTTCCATCATACAAAGCTGCCCATCTGTCCTACAACAGAAACCTGCACCAGAGGGTGAGCCCTGGGCAGGCCCAGAGCCCAGTAAGGGCTTATGACCAGTGCTGAGGAGCCCATCATGCCTTGGTTACTGCCTTTAGTTAACATACAGGTTAAAGTACTGAGGAGCCCTGAGGTTTCTATCCTGATCTCCAAGCCATAGCCTATATGAGATGGTTGTTTTGAACCACTGTGCTGTAGGGATGTATGTGCAGTCTCCCCAGGTGCTGGCACAATGGTTACCCAGCCTGTAGTTCATGGAGCTGTGCTGCAGGGTACCAAACAGGCTGAGCAGGCACTCGTGGTCCAGTCACAGAGTGGAGAGGACTGTGCTGACAGGAGGGCACAGCCTGGGGCTGTGCAGAGCTTGTCTCTGCTCACATCACCAGGGGAAATGCAGCATCCTTTCTGCACAGGCTTCCCAGCCTTGCAGAGGTAGGGATGGCTGAGTCAGCTGGCAGGACATTCAAATGTCCCTTCCACCCCCTAAAGCCAAGGTCTGCAATGTCTCCGTAGGAGAGATGCTGCACAGCATCACAGCAGCAACGTGCTGCCTGTGTTCAGGAAGATTACTGGACTCTCTCCAAACCCCCTGCTTTTAAATAGATTAAATCATGATGCCAGGGAGAGTGATTTTCCAAACGCTGAGATTTCTCCCTATCCCAAGGCACTGCAGAATCACAGCCTGACAAAACCAACCAAATCCCCGCAAGCCCTCAACTCTAAATCCCCCTTTTGCAGCCCCTTCCAGTCGCCCTCTGCCCTGCCGCCCCAAACGTGGGAGGTGTGTCGGTGCAGACACCTCCCCCGCGGCTGCGTGTGGAACTGCAGCAGCTCTGCGGGACGGACAGAGGCTGGGAGGCTGCCCAGGACAGGCAGAGGCAGCTGCTTTGGCAGGGCTTGGTGGACTGAGGGCACAGCACACTCACTTGGGCTCTAATACAGTTGGAATAGGTGTGTGTGTGTGTGGGAACGCACTTAGAGGGACCCACTTTCAAATCAAACTTACAGATAGGAGCTCCAGCTTAGATGGTTTGGTTGAGCCTCACAAAAATAGTTGGTAATTTTTCTGAGATAGCCAGGCCTAAACAGCAACAGATGCAGCTGATTGTAGCTGGGGTGTAACACCAGAACAAGACAGGGACATCTGGCACCATACCTCGTGCAGTAGTCAAGGACATGCTTTGCGTTTCCTTTCCCTACCCCTGAGCAGCATGTTTTCCAAGGTAAAGCTGTGTAAGGTGGGTTTTGATGAGGCAGAAGCTGCCTTCCCCAGCTGTTGGATGTCATCTCTGATTTTCAATCCCATCCAGTCAGAATGCAGGTCTTAAATGCTGTGGTAGTCACAACTTGTTTGTCTTTATCAACTCTGTAGGGTAAAATCATCCATTATAAGTTGCAGCAGAACCTTTCTTTTTAATTATTAACAAGCAGCCCGGGGTAAGTGCATTAAGTAGATGTGATGCTGGAGGGGAGAGAAGCTATCCTTTCTCTTGGTTAAAAACAAAATCCTTCCTCCTCAAGCAATAAAGGCTTGAGCTTTAGTTGAAATGAGCACAGTTCATGGTGGGAAACTTGCTGTAGTGCCAAGGAGTGAGAAGCCTCAAACCCTATTCTGGAAGTGGCCAAAACAGAGAAAGGGGAAAAGCTGAGTGTCTGTTACCTGAACACCTGGGAATAAACAGCACCTTTAGTGGCCTTGTCCAAGCCTGCTGCCCTCCCAGCTCTGACTCACAGAGCTGAGCTGTGCAGTTGTGTGCCACACAGCGAAATCAAACACTCAGCTGCAGGGTTTTATCATCCTCCTTCTAAGGGCAGGGCCTCTTGTCATGTACAAACAGGAGCACCCATGGTGCCTTCTGCCAGCGTAGCCACAAGGCTGCCTGGGTCATGCCAAACCCCACAGGGCTGAGGAGGCCCAGCCCTGAGGGCACCTGGGTCACCCCAAACCCCACAGGGCTGAGGAGGCCCAGCCCTGAGGTCACCCCACAGGGCTGAGGAGGCCCAGCCCTGAGGGCACCTGGGTCACCCCAAACCCCACAGGGCTGAGGAGGCCCAGCCCAGAGGGCACCTGGGTCACCCCAAACCCCACAGGACTGAGGAGGCCCAGCCCAGAGGGCACCTAGGTCACCCCAAACCCCACAGAGCTAAGGAGGCCGAGCCCTGAGGTCATCCCACATGGCTGAGGAGGTCCAGTGTTGAGGTTGCCTGGGTCACCCCAAACCCCACATGGCTGAGGAGGCCCAATCTGGAGGGCACCTGGGTCATCCCAAACCCCACAGAACTTAGGAGGCCCAGCCTGGAGGGCACCTGGGTCACCCCAAACCCCACATGGCTGAGGAGGCCCAGCCCTGAGGGCACCTGGGTCACCCCAAACCCCACAGGACTGAGGAGGCCCAGCCTGGAGGGCACCTGGGTCACCCCAAACCCCACAGGGCTGAGGAGGCCCAGCCTGGAGGGCACCTGGGTCACCCCAAACCCCACAGGACTGAGGAGGCCCAGCCTGGAGGGCACCTGGGTCACCCCAAACCCCACATGGCTGAGGAGGCCCAGCCCTGAGGGCACCTGGGTCACCCCAAACCCCACAGGGCTGAGGAGGCCCAGTGTCGAGGCTGCCTGGGTCACCCTGAATCCCATAGGGCTGAGGAGGCGCAGTGCTGAGGCTGCCTCAGTCATCCCAAACCCCACATGGCTGAGGAGGCCCAGCCTGGAGGGCACCTGGGTCACCCCCAACCCCACAGGGCCCAGTGCTGAGGCTGTCTGGGTCACCCCAAGCCCCACATGGCCCAGGGCACCTGGGTTACCCAGCACAGGGCTGAGGAGGCCCAGCACTCCTCCTGCCTTCTGACCCCAGGTTGAAGTGAGAGGTTCCCTCCAGCTTGGGACCCTTCCTGGAGCTGAGCTGCATCTGTTCTGGGGCATCTGGAGACAAAGCAGAGGCTGATGTTGGCAGCACCTTCAGCTCCCACACAGGCAGCCAGGACAGAGCCTGCTGCCCACAAATGCCCCCGAGAACTCTGGGCTGTCAAATAAATGAACAGGTTGGATTTGGGAGCAGCTCTGGGTGCAGCTTGCAGCAATCTCCCCGCTTGTTTACTTTGCCCTTGGTGCTCCCTGGGTGCACAGAGCACGCCATGCACCTGCTGGGAGAACACAGAGCTGCAATTCACAGGCAGAGACAGGATTTGTATTGTATTTTTTAATAAATACACTTTACATTAAAGAAAAAGGCCTTCAATTTGCAGTTTCCACACAGAGGGCAAGAGGGAGAAAGAAAGAAAAAAACAACAGAAAAATAAAGGTTTAAAAACTGGAACCACCAAGGGCAGAGGGGAGAAAGGGGGCTCAAACATCCATCCCACAGCCCCTGCCTTCAGGAACAGCAGGCTCTGAGCAGGCCAAGCCAGGATTTCAGCCTCCCACCATAGCTGTGGAGTGAGAATTCTCTGCTTCAACAGCCAGTACTCAGGCAGCAAAGCGCCTGGGGCTCCTGTCCGGAGGCCGGCAGCCTGTGACAGCCCCTGGCACGCTGGCAGCTGCTCACACCTGGGGCTGCTTGGCTTTTAAAAAATAAAATCATATTTAACATAAAAAATATTCTCACTCGCCCATCTCAGCAGCCATGATCCTCTGCCTGAGCACACGCAGCCACACACCTCTTCATCTGAAACGAGTGTTTTCTCCCCTGACCCTACCCCCTGGTAACAAGGTACTACAGGAATACAGAGTTCATCCCCTCTGGGCTACACCACCTGCCTCTCTCTTCTTCTGGGTGTGGGGGTTTTTTTTTTTGTTGGCTTTTTAAAAAATTTTTATATAAAACTATTTCTGTTCTTTAGGAAAGAACTTTATACAAAGAAAATATATTGTGAAATATCTGCAGGAGTTTCCTGGGAGAGGAGAGGCATCTCAGCCTAACAGAAAACATTAAAAAAAACCAAAACCAGAACCAAAGCAAAGGCAGAGAGAGGAGAGGCCGAAGCCCAGGGCTCTTCGCTGCAGAGCCTCAGACGCAGCCCCGAGCCTCCAGCTCACACAGGGCAGCGGATGGGCTGCGGTTCCTCCCGGCTTCCCGGCAGGAGAAGGGCTGGGGCGCTCAGAAGCGGTTTCCAATTTGGTCTCCGGCCTTCTGCTGGGAAGGGAGCGCCTCCTCCTGCCCACAGCCCGCCCGGCAGCCACTCCTCACTCGTTCAGAGACAGGATGATGTCGTCCTCCAAGTCCGAGTTATCCGAGCTGTCGGCTGGAAAGGAGAGGCGGGTTAAGGCGGGGCTGCGGGAGGCACAGCCGTCAGGGCAGCGCTCAGAGATGCACAGATGCTCCCCAGCACGGACAGAGGCAGCTGGAACCATTAGTGCAGCTCAAAACAAATCACAAGCGGTGAGCAAACCCACACCAGAGCCTGCTTTCCCCGTTGAAAACAGAGAATCAGGAGGTGGGCAGCTTTAGCAAGTGTAGTATGTTTTAGCCAGTGGGTTTTTTTCCCCCATTACGTGATGAAGAGAAGGGCATCAGCTGTAAGTTAGCTGTGCCCAGGTAAGGGCATCAGCTCTCCATGCTGGAGGCTGGACAGACCTGGCAGTCATTCCTCACAGTTGCTATCTGAAAGCAAAGCTCCATGTGCCTCTGGACCAGGGGCAGTGAGCAGCCCCAGACTCGCTCAGCTGTCACTGCCCTCTGCACTGAGGGGAAGCAATCACAGAATCATTAGGGTTGGAAAAGACCTTTAAGATCCAGTCCAACCACTAACCTCACACTGCCAGGCCCATCACTACACCAAACTATGTCCCTCAGAACCTCATCTCTGCCTCTTGAGTTATCTCCAGGCATGGTGACTCCACCATCACCCTGGGCAGCCCCTTCCAAAGCTTAACAACCCTCTTGGTGACAATTTAAACCTCCTCTGGTGCAGCTTGAGCCCATTTCTTTGTGTCCTGTCATTCACTACTAGGGAGAAGAGACTGACTTTCACCTCGCTTACAACCCCGCTTCAGGCAGTTGCAGAGTGCTCATGTCTACTCTCAGTCTCCTCCAGACTACAACATCCCCATTCCCTCAGCACTTCCCCATCACACTTGTGCTCCAGCCCCTTCCCCAGCTCCACTGGCTGGCTCTGATCATGCTCCAGCCCCTCAGTGTCCCTCTAGCAGTCCCACACATTCTCCACTACAACCTTCCTTCAGCAACCCAAAGGTTTCTGTAATGAGTTTAACCACATGGTGCTCGTTAAAGGTGACCTAAAACTGGAGCTCTTCCTGGTGTTCTTCATTGTGGTACAGAATGAAGCCATGAAGGAACTTACCAGAAGCAGTCTCACAAACACACACACACACGCTTGGCTTTTTATCTGAAAACATAAGATCTCCCTCAGTTGTGCAAGAGGGAAGAGATAGCAGCTCTGGCAGTGAGGAGTCTCCTGCCTTACCTTAGAGGTGATGATGGTTCTTTTCCTTACAGGAATTCATTGGATGCTGCAGTTAACTAGATGTTAAAAAGTTTGTGGTTTTTTTTTAACAAGAAAAAGATACCAGGACTTCCTCTCAGCCATCTCAGTTACCCAGGGTCTCTAAAATGCCTGTCAAGGTGAAAAAGGCCTTCTGGAAGGTTCACCCCTTCTCAGATGCTTTCCTTAGGGAAAAAAACAAAATCACAAGAGGCAGAGGGCACAAATCCTTTCCCCCAGCCTTCCTCCCTGAAGATCAGCCAGCTGCCCTGTGCCTGTGGGCAGCCAGGGATGCTCCAGGCTCTCCATTCACCACACTGTGCCTTAGCTGAGGCATCATCAGTGCTCCCAAACAGCTACAGGAACACAGGGGCAGTTGGGAAACACCAGCAGCAGTGACATATGGGCAGCAAGAGGGAAAGAGGCACAAGCCAAATAACAATCCAGAAACTCTGGAGAAGAAGAGAGGCTGAAAGAGTTTATGGTTTGGTTTTGTTCTTTTTTAAAACACCAGAAAGGAGCTTTGAAATCTCCTAACTCGTTATTCTCCAGTCTACCAGACAACCTTCCAGTTTTGGGCTCCATAACTGCAGTCAGGCTGACTTACAGGCAACTGCTTGGCAGCAGCTTGTAGACCTGCCTGGAAACTGCCATTATTGATTACAGAAGAGGAAACAAGAGTCAGCCACGCTGCTGCTGAGAGTTCTGTCTGTTTCTTCCATCCTATGTCACGTGTGCATTTCATAAAGGACATCTCACTGGCCCAGGAACAAGCTCTAGAAAGATCTGCAAGAGGCATAAGCTGTTTTGGACAAGATACACAGATCTACACTCCCCAAGGTGGTGACAAAGGAGGGGAAAGACAAATTTATACTTAAAAGGTCCTCTGTAAGTTAATTCCTGAACAAGAAATAAAACCTCTTCTAAAGCACAAGGACCCAAAGCCACTCACTCCCCCATTTCAACTATTGCTTGTTTTGTTTTGAAGCACACCCACTGCACATTATGTAGGTTCATCCAGTACTCAGCAAGTCTCTACAGGAGGAAGCACTCCAAATACATCACCACAGCTCACACATGTACTTTGCAGCAGCATGAGTGACTTTACAACTTTTAGCTCTGGAAAACAGCATAAGCCAAGGAGAGGGAAATTTAATTGCACTCACTGAGTGAGAAACCAAAGCAAGTCAGATGAAGCTGAAGTCACAGAGCAGCCGTCACACAGCCCTCACCACTCTGAGCCTGTGCAAGGACCAGGCACACAGCAGCTCAGCAGAGCGGATCTCCTGCCTTGAAGCTCTCAAAGATGCTGCCAAGCAACCCAACAGCTACAGGACAGGCTGGCTGCAGCTCCACAGCCTCACCAAGGCTGCGATGAAGTGGCTCTGTCCACAAACAGTGTGGAGATGTGGCCATCTCCTAGCACAGTGCCTGCAGAGCACACTTGAAATAGCCAAGTGTCAGGAAGCACCTGGTTTTGTTACAGGTACAGTTACTGAAATGGCCTGAACTTCCCCTCCATTCTGCTCTTGGACAATTCAAGAGCACTCTGGGTCAACTCAGTAGCTTCTGGCCTTGCACTCTCTGAGGAAGAGAAGTAGAGTTGTGTCAAGAAGATCCTGCCAGGCACTGGGACAGGCAGAAGTTACCCACAGCCCCAAAATGTTGAGCTGCAGTGTGCTACTGATGAATCTGAGCTATGCAAATGACCTGCATGGCCCTGCATTGTGTACCTGCTACCTTCAAGAGAACAGCAGACTGACCCACAGAATGGCAACCTGATGTGATCCTTAAAAAGGACTGAGCTCCATTCTAACAGAAAAAAGGGGCTTGAATGAATCTGCAAGCCACATTGGTACCAAACACAGGCCTGGCACCCCTAATCCTCCAGTGCATTGGCAGACAAGATTGAATCCCTCCTTCAGCTCTGACATTGATCTCTTATCACTCTAGGACTTCAAACATCTTGCACACTGGAATTACTCATCCTTAACAACCTTTCACCTTAAGGTAACTACATTATCTGCATTTTATGGCTTGGAAATTAAGAAGAACTAGGTGGCTTGGCCACATACACTCCAGAGTTGTACTGCAAAAAAGGGGACAGAATCTGTGGCCATAAATCCCAAGTCTGATGCTATCCCTACTCACTTTCTTGTGAGGCCTTTTCCCATATTGAATTGCTACATAAGAAATTCAGATCTTTCTTTCTTGTACACACACAGAGTAAACTTTTCAAATCTCTGTATCTGTGGAATGCCTGAAAAAGAGAACAACTTAAAATTTATCCCAAATGTTCTGTTAGCTTCAGAACAGTCTAAAAAAAGGCAGTGAAGTCAGAAATGCTGTGTTGGTTTGGCACTTTAAGCAATCACAAGAGAGAAAGAATAGCACCAAGGACCAAAAATGCTTGTCTGTCCTTAAAATGAAAGCAGAGAAGGCAAGTGAGGTAACAGCTGAACCAGCATCCCCTTGAAGGACAGGACAGGCAAGCAACCAGCCAAGGCTTCTCCCCAAGTTCTCACACACACACACCTGGGAGCACTTGAAGGAAGGAGATACCTTCCTTTCCAGAACTGTCAGTTCTCTCAGATGAGTGCTGCTTTTACCAACAGATTACTTTCAGAGGCTGCAGCTGAACAAGCCATGAAGATTTGTGCTTTTCACACCAGCAAGGGGGGAAAGTCAGCTCAGTCATTCCAAGGAAGACTTAGGTGCTGCGTATTTGTCAGGACATTAAACAGAGGACAAGATCACCTGTGGTTACCAAGCTGGGCACACACTTACTGTCTCCAAGAATCAGTTCGACTTCTTCATCAGCATCAGAATCTTCATCTTCACCCTCATCTCCCTCTTCCAGGAGGTTGGCAAGCTCCTCATCATCAGAGGGAGAAAAGTCATTTTCTCCATCCTCACCAGCATTCTCATTGTTCTCATCTTCCTCCAGCTCAGCCTCCAGAAGCTGGTCTGTATCGAGCTCATCAAGGTCATCTGTATCATCGTCATCTTCATCATCATCTTCTTCCTCTTGCTCTTCTTCCTCCTAGAAACACAGCAAAACCAGTTCATTGCAGACATTAAAAAGAATATAAAATAGAGTAAGACTAGATGAAGAAACCAAACCTATAGCTTTCACTTCTCCTCATATCCACACATCACACGTTACAAACACTTTCTCATCACCCATATAAACACTTTCTCTTCACAACTTCAGACCATGACACATGCCAGATCATTTGCAGGCCTGTCCAGTCTTGTCTGCAAAAGGCTGGTGCAACACAGGTACCTCAGCTCAAGCTCCTCTGTGCCATGGCTGTCACCACGTGTCCTCACAATGCACCCCAGAAGGATGTTCAACAAGTCCCATTAATCCAGAGCTTTGTTGCTAGTCTTGTACAAAGTGCTTTAGTTTCAGCTGGGCCACCAAACAGCATGTATGTTCAGTCTCCCAGTCAGCCTCCCTTCAGCGGAGATGTAAAATGCAGGGAAGGATCCTCTCAACCCAATCCCTGAATCATGCAGGCTCAGATCATAGAACTGTCTAAAGCAGTTCAGAGCCTCACCTTTGGCATCTACCTGGGGATCAAGATCTTCCTTTACCAAACCATAAGAATTTGCATTCAATAAAGCAACAGAATTCCACATTGTACAGCTCAAATCCAGCAATCTGTGTCTAGTGGATAAAACTGAGTGGGAATAATCTGTGACAGCCCTGTTGTCCTTCCAGGCAAGTGAGTGGGGCAAGAAGTGCCACAGTGAGTCAAGCTGCAGGAGGCTTTCCACACTCACAGAGGGAGTTACACTGCACCTGCACGTGTCCTTTTTCTCTAAGAGAAGGCTCTCCTGTGGCAGGAAGGCAGCTCTCAGGTTTAATTCAGTTTTAATTGCCCCTTTGTTTCAAGAGGGAACACATTTTGCAAAATTACAAAGCAGTTTAGATGGATATTTAACAACCCACTGCAAGCACTTGCTTGCTCCACACACTCCCATTGTGCTGTTCAGACTGCTGCCCTTTCACATCTAAAAGGACTGAGGAAAAAGATCTTGCTGTCCTCTCTCCAACCTACTTTTTCCTCAGTCAGTGCTATAAAGAAAATCCACCACACTGACACAAATCCAACATGTGTCATAGGCAAAAGAAACAAGGAAAGCCAAAAAGCTTGGCAAATTTTGATTTCACTTGTAAAAGGCAGCCAAGTCTCCTCTGCTGACCAGAAGTGCTGTGTTCTCTAAATGGAGATCACAAAATAAAAGCATTGGGTTGCTGCATACGGTTTTCTTTCTGGAAGAGCTTACACCAAGTATAAAATGAAACCAGCCTGTAACTAAAGGCTATGCTCTTTTGAGGCAATTACAAACCTTTGAATCAATGAGTCCTCAAATAAATGGACAATGTTTTGTGAATGACATGAACACTGGGAGGGGTGTTCTCACTTGCAGTTCGGTTTTAAACTTCAGTGCCACATTGCATATCATTTTCCAGAAAATATATTGAGTAGAAAGCCTTTTGCCTTAGTGCATGGAACAGGAGCAAAAGTTAACTGCAGAGACCAATGTCTTAAAGTTTATTTTCTACTCAGAATTGAGAAAAAAAAATATTAAAACCTGAAAAAGCAGGAGGGTTTATTGTCCCTTTCAGTCTCTAATCAGTCTCTGAAGCTGGAAAGGAGGAGACCAATTTATTTAAAGAGCTTGGTAAACAATAAGCCAAGTTTTTCAGTGTCTAGAGAGAGAGAGACCAAACCACAGACATTAGGAAAAAAAATGTGTTGTTCACAACATTCTTTTAGAGTCTCTGCAGTTGAAACCCCAAGGATTCTGAAATGAGTCAGGTACCCTCTTTGCTTCCACATCTGTGGAATCTCTGAAAGCATTGTTTTCCTAAATATCTACAATGACTTAATCAAATTCAGTAGTTTTGACATTTCCTTTACATTTATTTAATGGACTTGTTGGAAATTGCCTTATCGGCATTTTCATTCAAGCTTAAGGTAAGGCATATATAGCAACATCACCCTTCAAACATAGGATGAAACGAAATATAGCTGTATAAAGCTAAACCCATCTTCTGGGTGACAAGAATAAGAGCTAAATGACACTGAAAAGGGTACAGATTTAGCTGCAAATTAACTTCAAGTAATTATACCAACCTGTGAGGAAAAAGAAAATCCTTTGTGAAAACACAAACAGCAACAGAAGAATAGAGAACTGAAGGACACACTCACTTAAAACCCACCTAAGAACAGTAAGATGAGATCTAGATGAAACCTCTCCTTGGTGAGCCAGAAAACAATGTGAAAACCACACTACAAGAAGTCACATGTGCATGTGACAGAGAGCATGATGTGCACAGTGCACGTCGTTAGCCAGCTGAATGAGTGACACAGAACACAGCTCAGAGTGATCTTAATTAGTGAGAAACCTTTACCTCATCATGTTTTAAAGAACACAAACTCAGAAATCGTGATGCTTCTGCTAAGTAACAGGCAAATCAGTTCTGCATTAGCTTCTGAAGCAGCTCCAAGCTGCTTCAGAAAAACCTCAGTAGGAGCATGGCAATGCCCCAGGCTGGAAGCACGAGGCTTGCACATTGGTGAGATCCCTCTCAAGAAAGCACACAGAGCTTCTGCACCCAAACCCCATCTCTGGGCCATACAGCTGAGAGACTCCACCTGCTATTACCTAACACCATCCTATGTGAGTGAAATCCAGTCTGTTAATGGATATCTAGGTTGTATCCTCATCACCTAACACTGTCCTCATGTAAGGGATCCATATACAGACAGAAAGTGGTGTGCCTTCCCCCATGACTTGTACAAACACCCTGAGTAAGAGCAGTGAAAAAAATCCCTGTGCAATGTAATAAGGGAAGACAGACAGAACAGTTATCCAAACCATATCTGGGTTGTAAAGGAAAAACCAGCAAAAGCAAGCTCCTACTTACTCCTCCCAAGAGCTTTGGGCAACGACACAGCTGCTGCTAGAAAACAGAACCAGCATGCAAACCTATGCAAAACAGTACACACCTGTGCTTATCTTCCTCAGTGGAGCAAACTGATCCACAGAACTCACACCTCAGCATGCTCTATGGGACTTAAACAGCATCAAAGAATTGTTTTAGACATCACCAACTCCTTTAGATATCTAAAATATTCTTCTATTTGGTTTGTCCTCTGCAAAAGCTGCTTAGATCACAAGTTGAAATGTTCTTGGAGTCCTCACATTCCTTCTTTTCTTCCCTCTCCAACAAGAAGCCACTTCACAGCTGCCAGTTATCTTTGCAGAAGGCACAAGGGTGGTATTATAGAATCACAAACTGACCATCTCAAACCCTTCCCTCTGCAAAACGTTTCGCCTGCCAGTCAGCACCTTGACTCACTGCCTGCTATTGCCATGTGCCTGCTCTGCAGCCAGCTGCACCAGCAGTACAATACAGCCAGACCAAAACCCTGTCTTCTCACCTAATTCACGTAAGATTACAAACAGAACAATCTCAACCTCAGGCTATGATGGAGGCAAAGAGAAAAAGACATAAATAGAGGAGGCAACACGGAGGGACACAGAGTCATAGATGTAAGCATTGTAGTTGTACTGTGATTCAGGTACACTAATTGCTTGTAGATCCCCAAATTTAGGATTATCTTAAGGGATATTTGCCTTGGCAGATGCCAAGAGTGGAACAATTCAGAGTACCCATTGGTGACTAATGAGACTCAAATTAGCAATAATACATAAATAAATTATTTTTATTGTGTAAATTGCCATGGATACAAACAGGAGCTGGCTTCCATGTTCTCTTCACAGAGCTGCACCACTGTTACTCTTCATCTTCAGCAGTGTAACTACTTGGCAGCTGCAATGCAGAGGCCATTATAGCATCAACACACCTGGATACCAACTCTCTCTGCACTTCAAAAAAAAAAAAAAATCCACAGTATTGCAACTATAACCAAGGAATTTCAACCCAGGAAACACCCACCCTGTTTCATACACAGAATGGCTTCCTGGCCACACTTCTCTGCATAAATACTTGTAGTGCTGATACACCCCAGTTAAAGCAAAAAGGATGCAAAAATAACGCAGGGAATAGCAACTTTCATGTGGAATGGCTATCCACAGACCTGAGTGGGATGGCCACAGAGGGACAGGCCCCATTTTAACTCAGAAATTGTTTGACTCCATTAAAAGAGTTAATTTGAGTCCACCAATAAAGACTGGAAAAGACCATCTAAACATAGGGTTTGTATCAATTTAACTCAAAAGTCTTAAGAAGGTAAGTCAGTAATGTAGAGTATCCTCAGTCACACATTTTAGACAGCTATAAAGGACCTTCTAGAGTAAGACTGCAAAATGGCAGCATTATTTTAAGAGAAATCTCTCCACAGTCACTAACTCACCAAAACTCACTAATTCACTTACATTGTAAGACATAAATAGCTCCAACACCCTGGAACTACTTTGATTAAGAGGGGAAAAGCAATTCATGTCAGCTTTTTAATGTGCCTGCATACAGGCAGATTTAGAAAGATATGGCAGTACAAAAGAAGTTGGGACATGAGCTTACAGAATTAGAGAAGTTGATTACACAGCAAAGGATTATCTCATGATCACCTCAAAGCAAATCACTGGTCACTTCACCCTACCGCCAATTAGTGATCTTGTGTAAAGATTCAGAAAGCTGAGTATCTAGCAACAGGACAGGGGTGATGGGGTGAAGCTGGAACACAAAAAGTTCCACTTAAATATAAGGAAAAACTGTTTCAGTGTTTCAGTGAGGGAGCCCTGGCACAGGCTGCCCAGGGAGGGTGTGGAGGCTCCTTCCTTGGAGGTCTTCAAGACCCACCTGGACACGTTCCTGTGTGACCTGATCTAGGTGGGACCTGCTTTTGCAGGGGGGTTGGACTGGATGATCTCTAAAGGTCCCTTCCAACTCCTCCTGTTCTGTGATTCTATGATTTGGTTTAATTAATCATGTATAGCTACAGAGGAGAAAACTAAACCCCATCCCTTAAAGGAATGGCATATATAGGAGTGGCAGCACTGCAGCAAAGAAAACCGCTTGACCTAATTCTTCCTGCTGCCAGTATTTACAGCCCGTTCCGAGGCACTTAACGACCTTTTGCTCTTGCTCAAGCATTACGTGTTTTCTCTCATACTGCTCTTTGACACACATTTGTACACACTTCATAGGCCATGATCATCATCCCAGACTTTCTCACTGTTCCCCTTCACCCATGGATTTTGTACACACAGATTTCACCAAGTGTGTGTTTTTGGGTAGTCCAGGTTATCAGTCCTTAACACCAACCTGTGTTCATCAAACATTCCCAGGCTCAGGAAAACCTCAGTCTTTCACTTGTTCAAACTCTGATGCAAAACATCTGTTAGCTAGGCAGAACTTTGATTTTGTGAACATATTTATGCACTGTGTTTCGACACTAGATCAGTCTATGTACCAAGTGCTTACAGGAGGTACATCTGACAGCACTGCAGATCTGCAGCATATAAAAGTACCAGCTTGCTTAATAAGCACTCTGAAGACTTTTTGTAGAGTTCTCTTACATTTCTCCAATCCAAGTTTTTTTTTTTTATGACCAGATGAAGAGAATTTGAGACTCCTCAACTGCAGATTACATAATCTCTCAAACTTACACTAGGCTGGCTGATCCTCACCAAGAGAGGATCCTACAGGTCCTTTTAGATTGTCCATATTAGGTTTGGAAACCTTAACTCAGTTGTAAGGTTTACAGGTCACTGTTTTTTTTGCTTATTTGACATGGTTTCTTCTGCTACAGAAAGCTTCACCTTTTCATCTAACACCTCATTCAGTTTGTCTTCCTCTTCTAGGAATCAAGCCACAGTCCAAACCAAGTATTTACATCAATAGTCTCTGCACAACTTCCCCTGTTACTGCTTTGTGAACTGTTCAGCTGTCATCATCTCACAGCTGCTCCTTCCCCAGCCCCATGCTCACCTCCTGTCATTACTCCCAAGTCAACACCTCTCACCTTGCAGACTCTTTCCAGCAACAGTCCCTTCCTCTGAAAACAATCTCTGTTGCACTTCTCGCTTTTGGATCATGATGTATGGTATTACTGTAGTCTAACTATTCTTAATTTCACCTATGAGACTGCCTTTTCTCTACCTGCAAAACAGTTAATGAAATGTCAGTGAATCTTTTCCTACTTCTTCAAATCTTTCAGCTCATATTCACCTCTGCCTATTTGTAGCCAAGTTTAACCATCTGCTGGTAAGCATCTGTTTCTATAAGCTGTTTATTTTCTCCAGTGTTTTGGTTTCTTTTTTGGCTCCCAGAATCTCATTATTTTGGTCAGTTTATTTGTTACCCAGTAACATGTAAAGGAATCTGAATGTTTGGCAGGTAAATGAACTCTCCCTCTATGGATAAGAATTTGTTCCTTTATTTTCTCAAGCTTCTGACTGACATTTCTCAGCTGAGGCAGCTCTTATTTTCTTGGATCCCAACTATTCTGGGAATTCTGAAAAGATGTGTTAGGTGAGAGGAAGTCAACCTTTGATTTCTGTCACTGAACAGGCAGGATATGCTCTTCTCTCTGTTGAAGCTGTTTTACTCCACAACACTATGTCTAGCCTCCTGAAAACTCCAATTCCTTGTCCCTTTCTAAGAATTTCCTCTGTTTGCACTAAATGTCAGACAGGGAAGCTAGATTCTGAAGAGATGTGTCTGTTACATGAGCAAGCCTTGAAACCACTCTTTATTCAGCCTCCCTGGCTGCAAGTTCAAAGAATCCTATTAAGGTGTACAATAAACACTTGTATACTGTTATCAGCTGAGACATCTGTCTGAAAATTCTTGTTCCCACCTGCTATCCTGTAAACAATTTTCTCTCAAGCATGATTTCAAGGCAAAACATATCTTCAAATGTTACAGGAACAGCTCCTGAAAAACTAAGGGTCCTTGATGACATAAATCACTCCAGGCAGCTTGTAGTGACAAAGCATCATCACAGGCTGACATTCCCAAATACATGTGCCAACATGCATTAAGGTTTGTGGGGTTTTTCTCTCAGCAAATAAGCATCCACATGAAAACAAACCTATATCTAACCAACAGCAATCCATGTAGAGTGGAATTGCTGTTGCATGCATGGGAGGAGAGTCCTAAAACAAAAGCAGAGATTGGGAATTACATAACACACCTAGAAAGCTGAGGGGAAAAACATTCTCCATCACGACAAAACCACACATCATAATAGTCATTGTCTTTCAAAGTCTTATGGCCTTATCTCCAAAGCTTGTGTTTCACAACACCTAGAATTTTCTAAACCAATGCAAAAGGACAAACCACACACCTACAATCCCCACTCGATAGCCCAGAAGCACTGCAGGATAATTAACAATTCTTCAGTTCTGGCAAAAAAAGTGGAAGAGGCTTTATAAGACAGGGACAGCCAGGTGAAGCAACCTGCTGCTGGAGCCATAAATCTCTCAGGACATGATAGTAACTGAGAATACTACCTGAGCCTCACAGATGCCACATCATCCACATGTACCACAAAGACAAAAAGAGGCTTTAAAGAACCAATAAGGAAAGAAAAACTAAAATAAAGAGGTAAAAAGGCACAGACTGAAAACCCTGTAACCTACTCAGGAGATCACATCATCCAGACTTAAGTTTCACAGTTTTGAGTCTATTCTGTGGTCAGGCTATTCCCTTTGTTTAGCTTTTCTGATCACTTCCTATTTCTGAAGTCTCCTTTTGTAGCCTGTACCAACTGCCATGCACCACTTCTAGGCCAGATCAGTACATTCACTTCTCTTTGCACTCTTTCCTCTGAAATTCCTGGTCTGCCCCACTACAAAAGGCAGTGACTTATGAGTTAAATAGTGCATAATAATCATCCAAGAAAGGGAAATAAGTATGAATTAAACAAGCTACCAACCAAAAAATGGTCCAGTACCTGTACCAGTAGCTCAGAGATCCATCTCATTTTTGTTACTCTGAAGGAGTGTACCAAAACAGTGGCCAATACAGGAGAAAGAGGAGGATCCTGCTGCAGGACTGAAGTATAGGAAACTGCCTTTTCCCCCACAGACTGAACATAGTTTTGCAAATACTTGGGAGTGAGAATGTCAGTCAATGATGGACCTGTTTAGATACTCACCCAGAAGTGAAATAACACACCAAAGTCATGAGAGTTCAAGGCAGAAAGACTAGTATCTTTGGAGTAAAGCATTCAACAAAAAAAGCTCACAGTCTGTCTCTTGCTAAGCGTGTTACATCTTCACTTCCCTCAGTTGTTGTCATAAGTACAGACCAACAAACATCAACATCAATTTAGCATTTGTTCTGTTTAACAGAGCTTGACAACTCTGGACTGTTGGGAAAAGGCATCTTTGCAGACATCTCATGGGAAAGGTTAGTGTTAACAGCCAAGGAAGAACCCAGCTACAGTGGTGCTGTTCTTGAGTACTTCAAACAAAACCACAACATTTACTGCAGCAGCACCACACACAAGCCAGCAAGTCAGCCCCAGCACTTACTGTGAGGGTAATGTATGTGGCAAATCATCTGATTTTACAATGTCTGGTTTGAGAAAGGGGCAGTAACACAGTTGGGTTTGTTTCTTTGCTTAAATGAGGGAAGGAATTGAAAGAAATACCCCTGGCTAGGTTCATTTTATGGACTCTCAGTCTGTGGCTTTTCAAAAATCTGTTCCAGAGCTACCAGTCAGCACTGATCAAGAACGACAAGATGAGGCATCAAAACTCAAAGTAAGAAACATCTGGCAGATATTTTTCTCCAAAGTTCTTATCTCAAGCTCAATTTTCCAAGCAGTTTTATTCTGCATCACATGATTTCCAAGCAAAGCTTTCCCATCACACATGCTTCTATTTCAGTACTTACTGCTTTCTGTACAGGCCAAAAACTGTACTCATGGACTCATGTGGATCATATACATATATATGTGCATAAAGTCAAGATGTGAAGATACAAGAGCCAAAGAGACTAATACCTGCTCTAAAAATCTTGACCAATGACACACCAGATTGATGTTGATTCACATGGATTCCCCCTCTACATCACTTTAATGAAAAAGGTCAGAAACTAACTAGGCAAGCAGTGAACACTTACATATGTGTAAACATCTACACACACAGAAAACACTTGTTCATCAGGAAACAAATGACTCTTGGTGTAACTGACAAGTGTGCCAGAGAGATTCTGTCTTTATTCTGGAAAATCTCTTATTGATTCTAGCTCAGTGCTGGATGCCTCTATGGACACAAAAGCTCTGTTTCATAAGCCTAAGACTAGAACAAACCTGGAGGAACAACAGTGAAAAACTACAGGACAGAAAGCAAGGGGCTTAGTTTGTTTTGCTAAATATGTACAGATTAAATTTGAGTTCATAAGTGCTGCTTATATTAAAGCCATGTCTCTCACTAAAGAAACTTGATTGCAACCATGCCTAAAAGTTGCTGTCTTGGAAACATCTATGCACCCTAAAAAACAGCCATCATGCAGTATCAATTAGTCAACCTCAGCTACAAACCCATCTTGAAGCAGCTTTGTTTGAACACTCCATAAGCTTCACAGAAAAGCTTTCAGCGTATTTCAACTCTGCCTGAGGCCACCTCCACTTGGGAGACAGGAAGCCTCCCCAGTCACATTTGACAGATGACAGATACCTTATCTGTGCTTGGTACTTAGTGTTACAGCCTGGAACCCACAGCATTCTGACTGCGTGCTCTTATACAAATACACATCTCCACTTAAGTCAACACTGCCCAGCAATATTGCAGAACAGTGGCTTGATAGCAGCTGGTTAATCATTGTACAATGCATAAATCTATTTCTGCTACAATCTGTTTTTCAACTTCATAAAGAAAATGTGAATAAGCTTAGTAAAATATCCTGAGTGTGAACAAAACCAGAGCAGACACAAACCCACAAACTATTGTTCAAGGCAAGCACTGGATACCTAGAAAGCAGAAACACTTTGGAAGCACCAGTAATTTCCCCCTCCCTTCATTGCTTCCCAAGGAATTGTATTATTCACCTATCCTAAGTTTCTAAACAGAATCCATCCATAGACAGAGTGAGCAATGATTCCATAAGAATGCCAAGACTGCAACCCTGCAGCATATTGAGAAGACAGGTCACCAAACTGTACACCAACCAGAACTACTGCTTTATCCTCAGAATCACAGTGAAATTGAAGTAACAACAACTAGCTGCAAAGAAAACAACTCTTTCTTGGGATCTACTATCCAGTTTCCTAAATTTAGTAAAAGTTCTAACCTAGCAACAGGAAGATTCAGAGACAGAGTATCAGAAATCCAGCTTTCCACACAGTCTGGAAAAAAAACCACCAAAATATTACCTTCTGGCATTCTTTGGAAAAAGGTGAAGTCAGCTTTTCTCACAGCAGATACAAATATATGATTTACTAGAATGCAGACACCAAAGAGTAGAGAATAATGTATTTAAATCTTTAGGGAATTGAAGCATAAGGTCTTTGCCTGTTTAAAAAAAAACAAAAAGAAAAACAAAACCCCACAAAAACCACACCTGACACCCAAAACAAGCTACAAATTTGTCTTGAATTCACATTGTACTGTAGTAAGTATACTGTGCTAATGTGTACTCTACCAACTGCACCCTGAGGAGCACTTATTGCAGTTCTTAGCTCTTCTGTTAAGCTGACAAAGATCAAGTGGTTGATTTGAGAAGGAAAAAACACATCCTAATGCAAAGCTACACCTTTCTTTAAAATTCTTAAACCATTTTTCTATGTAGAAGTAACTGGGCAGTTTCACTGCATCAGTCACAAGCTGTGCTTCATTCAGAAGCTGCTGACAAGCTATGCCTAAATAGAAGACTTGGAACTGAAAAGAGGGAAACCTTAAACACTACTGTCTCTACTGGGTGTCAAAGTAGTTTAAAAAACCCAAACAGAACAAACAGCAAACTTTCTAATCAAAATGGAAGCATTTAGAAAAATTAAGAAATCAACTAGAAATCAGCTTGTCTGTTTACAGTGCACAAAGCCACTGCTAGTCAGGTTCTGCACAGATAGTCTTAGTTTACACTGACAGTAAAGTCATCTACCTCACATCAGGTTAGACCAAAGGAGATATCTGTACTTTATGGGTAACAAATGAAGACTTGTGGCCTCTGACATGTAGACAGCTAACAGCTACTCTTGAGCAAACAGGTTAATGCTATACTACTCACCTGATCTTCTTCTTCATCCTCTTCATCTTCTGCCAAACGCTGCCTGCCCACTTCGTAGAGCCTGCAAACTGTATCCATGTTCATGGCATCCATGCTCCCTTGATTCTGAAAAGGAGATGCCCACACAGCAGTTAGCCTCAGCAATAAAGCTCAGCATTCATATTCAATGCTGTATCTAATATCCATCAGAGAAACATTACCAAAATCCATCCCTCCCATTTACCAACAGCAGAACAATTAGCACTAAACCCAAGGCTTTTTTTGGTTTCAAGGGCTAGCCCAGGAGTGATGTAAACAGCTACTTTCTGCTTCTGTCATCTACAAGTTACACTCTTTCTAACAGACTTAAAAAAACCTTTACTGGATCCTTAGTGTGCTCTGGGTTAGTTCTCACCCAGTCACACACCATTTCTGTTCCAGTTTGCCTCCCTATCATATCACTGAACCACCTGCCTTGAGAGAATGCTAAAAGCTGACATATGGCAAAAGTTCCAGAAGACAGCAGCCTGACACCTCAGCAACCACTGTTGCCACATACCCTGAAGTAACATTTCCAATGACTCTTAGAAAAGAAAATGTTCATATCTTGGCCTCACAACCCTGACAACTTTACTTTCAGTAGCTAAACATGAAGCCTGCCCTGCTACAGATTCTTGACTTGTTTTAATTCTATGTAAGGATCAGGGGTTCACACAGTATTAAGCCAATGGGATTTTAAATTAGATTCAAGAAATGGGGTACTGACACCATATTATTGGGCAGAGAACTGGAGCCATTACTGTAATTTTACTTCCCCTGTAATGAACCAGAATTTTCACTCAGTAATATTTGCTCCAAATTTTCAGGTTCTGGGATTTTGCTAGGAAGTGAAAAAGGAACAAGAGTGAAGAGTGCTTTCACAGAAAGCTCCACAGGAAGCCCCACGAAGATGGCATTTCCCAGTTATTCATTACAGTGCAAATTCTAATAGGAAATTATTGTTATAAATGGGAAAAAATGAATTTCTCTCTATGGGTATGAGAAGGAAAATCTTTGCACATTTTAAAGTAGGAAATGTTTGAAGAAGAAGCAAATGTATTTAGAAGTTTAAGGAACTGGAAGCAGAAAAACAATACTGCTGTGGGTGGACAGCAAAAATCTAACAGCACCTTTACCACCAACAAAACACCACCACTGCTTAGGACAAGATTTTAATAGGAGGAACTCCAGAATCATCGCTTCTGAAAGTTTCCAAATGAAACAAAAAGCATTGCACTCAAACCACAGCTACAGAGACCAGAGTTTATTCTAGCTCCTTTACCTCAATGACAGCCAGATAGCAGTCCTTGCTGTCCGTGCACAAGTCAAAGATATTCCTCTTTACATCTATGGTAGCTGGAAAACATCACAAAAACCCTGTGGTTAACAGCATGTTACTAAATGCTCACCAAAAGAAAAGACCTAACAATATATGTTTAAAAGCAGATAACACAAGAAACAACAGTTGAAATAAAATCACAATGAACATTTTTAACTAATTCAACCCACAATATGGAAATGTTGGAGACTGACAGAAAAAAATAGATAATTTATTAACCTGTTCTGCACAGTGCCTCCTCCCTTGATCATACATTTATTGGCTTCTCTAAACTAGTAAACAACACTTCTTCCAGGACAGGTGACAACCAAGGGACTGAGTTGTGACCATGTCTCCTACTAATAGCAAAAGCCATATTTGTTTATGTCCATAGCAGCAATTAGCTCCAGGAGCTCAGGTCAAAGTGACAGCACTTTCAAATATCAGCATGGGGAAATGATATTGGGAAGAGAAGAAAGAAGAAAAGAGAAAAACAAAGAATAAAAAAGGACCCTCCTGAAATGAGACCAATGACATTTTGGCCAAATGACCTAGTATGTCAGATTATACCCTACTTGGAAAGAGGAAAGGAAAATAAAGCCAGAACTGCTGAATGGTAACAAGTAAGGCAATTGCACACTGAACAGGATATGATACTTGGACCTATTTCAGTCTTGAAACTCAACTCTTGTACTTCAATGAGAATAGGTTGTAGCAGAATTTGGTCATACATAGAAAGGAGAGGGGGAAGTGACTATTACAAAGCAGAACTTTCAATAAACCTTCAAACCTTCAAAATAGATCAAGCTATTTGCTCTTTTCTTATTCTTACCTATAGGTTTATAATCAGTTGCATTAAATGTTCTGAAAGAAGAGCCAAAGGGACTTCTCATTCTCTCCTCCAGAAGATCATCTTCATCATCTGCCTGCAACATAGCTGATACAGGGAAAGATTATTCCATAAATGCACTGTCCATTTGTCACTATCATTAATCAAATTGAGATCAAAACAAGACTCTGAAATGAATTTTCCTTCTATTTAATATCTACTCATCCAGAGCTGCCTTTATTAATACAGCAGACCACCAAAACTTAATACAGAGAACAAAATTATTTTCTCAAGTATCACCAGATCTGCCATTATACACATTTTCTTGATAGGTTGATTTTTAATCCCCAAATGGGTTGTGATATTGCTGATGTTAGAGAAAACCGTTGTTGTCAGCAATACACATAGTATAAACATCCTGAAAAACTTATAGTTCACACATGCCAGCATGGCCTGGAGGCAGACAGACTCTCTCAAGCATCTAGTTTCACTGAACAAGCATCTATTTATCTCAAACCAGAGATAACCAGGAAGAGTAATATAAGACTGAGAAGTCTTACCTCCATACATAACTGTGCCGGTGTAGTTGAAGACCACACGACACTGATCCAGTGCAGGTACTGTGTGTAACAAATGGAAAGTTCGGAGGTCCCACTGAAAACATACAGGCTAAGGAGCAACAAACAACTGAAAGTTTCAATTTCCTTTCCAACTCAATGGCAAAAGCTGATTAATTGCATTCAAAAGAGCTTATTGCCACCCTCTTGCAAACATGACAGAACCAGAGTGGGATTTCAGCACCACAATCCCTCCATGTGTTGAAAGTGAAAGAGCACTTACTGGCAATGACCTCTCAGGTCATGAGAGGTTACTGCAGGAGCTTCAAGGTTGATGTTGGTAAGGGAGCAGAGGTACCACAGACTACAGTAGAAAAGAAAATCTCTCTTGCTTTCTCTATGTGTGAAGTATTTCCTCTAGGCCATATCAGAGCAGAGTCTAGATTTAAATTGTCTGTCTGACAGTCTCTGCTTACTGGATTCACAGATGGAAACTTGTTACCATACATAACCTGTAACACAGTTGACCATTGATACAACCTCTACAAAACCAATACAAACTCTTTAGATCCCAGCACATCAGTTACCACAGTGGCCAAAGGATACAATTTCTGTGTTGACTATGACTTCTAGCCCATTGGGATGGAAAACACCACTGATGGTCATATTGAATTTGTCAAACTTGTGGATGGCTTGTGCCGATCTAACATCCCAGAGGACACCATCATTTAGAACAAGGTCATCAGTGGGGTTAAAGGTGGCACAGTTCTTCTTGTAGTTGTTGGCAAGATCTGGGTTAAACAGAGTCAACAGCTTGTTGCCAGTCTGAATATCGTAGATCTTTCAGATTAAAAAGAAAAAGAAAGATTAGCCACAATTTGTAAGACACCTGTGCCTGAGATCACCCCATGTTCCCCCTTCTAGATTGTTTCCCATTTCCCATTTTGCTTTTCCATTTCAAGTGAGAGCATTCCAATGATAACCCTTCCTACCAGTCCCTTCATAGTTTTTCACAGCTGGAACAGGTCTCACAACATGTTTTGGCCAGCCCTTAGCTTCCTGCAGGTTCTACCAATGCATTTCAATAAGAGCAGGATTAGCTCCAAAGAAACTAACCCCGTTATGGAAAGTGGGCTGTCAAACTGCAGGCACAAGGTACCACTCAGTCAGAAACTGTTTCAGAAATGGAGCTGCTTTCAGAGCAGATGATATTTATAAAGACAAGAAAAACCCAAGGCACACAGTGAGGGGGGGAAAAAAATCCTAGAAACTAGAGAAAACGAGTTACAAGTCCTGGCATTTACACAGAAAGGCAACTTTCTGAGCTTTGCCCTAACAGACTGTTGGACAATAAAAAGATTAAAAGTGCTTTAACTAGTCTGAAGGGTTTATTGACCATCTTCTGAGATAAATGTGTAACATCCCTCAGATTCTAGCTCTTGTTCCAACTTAAGAGAGGAAAAAAGTCTCTAGAACTGGAAAACAAATGTGTTTACCAGATAAACGCAGTCCAAATTCATCTGATTTCCATATAAATCCAAACAAAAAACTGGGCAGAAACAGATAGTTTGCTTAAACAAATCAGAGCAATAATTCAAACTATTTATGATTTTACCAAGTTGTGTTTCATGACCATTTTTTATGCAAATACTCTTTCAGTACCTATAATGAATGCAAATTAGCACTGAAAAGGAGCAGCACTCTGAAGGCTGTGTCTGTCAGATCTGCAGGGGCTCATCCAAAACACCGCAACAGCCTTCTCAGAAAATATTCTGGTACAATTAAATTACCCAGAAAACAAGCTGCAAATTTAGGAGATCAAAATAAGGACACTTTCAATAGGCCACTTCCCACAACTGTTGGCTGAGATACAGTGACACAAAAGGCAAAGGAAGCAACTCAAGGTGAGAGAAAAAGTCCTGGACAATCTCTCTCAAATGAGCCAAATACAGCAGATTCTATGATTGCCCAGTATACTAACCAGAGAGGCAACACCTTGCACCTTGAATGTGCTACAGTTGGTTTGGAATGGTCAAGTTTATATCCTTAGACACAGAGAGAAATTAATTGAAACTTTAAAAGCTTTCCTCTAAAGTCTCTTAGCTCATGAGTTACACAGAGCATCACAGCAACCAGATTTGTTAATACATGTCATGGCCCCACAGCCATGATCTTCACTGGTACTTACATGGGCAATGTCTCCTTTTGTGCCAATGACCCTATCCTGAGAGTGCTTGCTGAACTCCACATAGTGGTCATCAGGGAAGGAATGCCTGTAGACAGAGTCAGTAAAGAAGTCAAGGAACTGCAGATTCAAATGTTCTGTGTGAAGCAAACACCACCCCAACACTGCAGAGCAGGCTTCAACAATGCAGCAAACTAAAAATGTACAGAAGACTTGCCATTGACCATGGCACACTACAATGCTAAAATGCTCCTCTAGTATTTGCAAGAAAATACCTACTGAAGACCCAGCCATTAGACCAGTGGAAAGCAAACACACATCACAAACTCACAAGCTTATCATCAACAGGGTCTGCTGTAAACATGACACTATTTAGAGGAGTGAGCAACAAATGGCCTCGTGGATCTTCACACACACATGCAGGCCTGAGGCATGTTAAGACAGGTTATCAAGATCATTTACAAACATCAGAATAAAAATATAAACCTATTTCTTTGTCTTAAGGGACAACTAGGAAATTACTGATTTATCCTGCATTAAACAGGATCGTAAGTAGTTAGAATTTAGCAAAGCTATCTGCACCAAATAAAATAGGGAAGATACTAAACATAAGAAAAGGAGCATATTTTATTTGTTCACAAGAGGCACTGTGGGAGCTGTGCTGTACTGTTCTCTTATAGAGTTTGTTCCTAGGGTTTCTGCCTATACTGAAAGCTTCTTCTGACTGCAAGCTACCCCCAACTGGATCAGAGTATACCTACTTCATATCAAAGACAGACTTCATTCCCCACAACGCAGACAGAGGCTGGCTCCACGTAGCAGATGTCAACAATAAAGATCCATCCTAAATTTCAAGATGGGAGTGGAGGGGGGAGGAAGGGAAAAGAGCACCAGGAAAAACAGAGGTTATCATTTTACCTGCACAATTTGCATTACAATTACAAGATGAATTTAACAACTATAGCTGATTTTGTGTTTACTAAACTACTCCTATGGGGATAAAGTCTAGGTATCTAGTGCTATGTATAATATCAAGAGCTCTTGCAGAGAAAGAAGGTTCCAAATAACAATGAGAATGATCTATGATGTTAACTGCAGATACAACCAGTATAATCCATGCTTGAATTTGATGTCCCGTGAGTGAAGTTTATTCTCCATATAAACCTTTTATTTATTCCTAGAACCATTCCCTGAAATATTTCTTTCTCCAATAAAGGGAGGTTACATAAACTCTGGTATCTTATCTCACTTTTATTTTACACGTTCAGTTTAAGCATTTTTCCACTTCCAGACGTATATATTCATTGCTTATGAAGACACATGGCCACTGTGCATCTTCTCTGTTATCATGGGAAGCAAAAAATAACTGGAGAACTCACAGAGGGAGTGTGTAACTATTACAAGTACTTTAATGGCAGCCATTGTACACCAGCTGCATTTTAGATCTACAGACCCAGATGGGCCCAAAACATACCAGGGCTTAGGCTGTAAGAACTACTAAAACTCAAAACAGGTCTTTGATTACTTACCCTGGATGGCTCAAGGTGCGTGATGGCAGAGTTATGACAGTTGTAACTGGCCTCTTCTTGTCCACTGAACACGTTATAGAGTTTCAACTGCCCCGTGCAAGTACCCAGCATTAAGAATCGTTCTCTTGCAGAAAATGCACAGCAGGTGAAGCCACTCTCATCCTCATTTGCTTCCCTGAACACAGAAATGGGACGGAACCTAGAGAAGGCAGAAATACAAGGATCACGCAAAAGAGGGAAAAGCAAAACTGAAACACTGTGATTATATTAAATCCAGTCCTTAAAAATCATGTAGGTTCAAGTTATAGCTCTCTACAGGACAAGCTCAGTGTCAATTTTAAGACAGGTGCTCAAGTGTGTAAGTTCAACAGCGTTTGCTATGTTTCAGCATTTGTTTTGTGCTATTAAGTACTTCTGCTAAAGTACATTATTAAGTTGAAGCACTTGGAGTCTGTCTCCAAAGCTGGATTGATGGGAAACCTGTAATGTCAACACCTGGATAAGTACAGAGAGGTAGCAAAACATTTTCTAACAGTTCTGAAACACTCAACACAAGAAGGCATGGCACATCAGCCAAATAACCTCTTGTCATCAAAATTCCCCAAGGTGACAGCGCTCTCACTGCGAAGATGCTTTAATCTGTGTCATCTTTATTTTTATAAACTTTGCATCATATTCCAACTTAACCTCAACAAAGAGAGGCCACGTAAAAAGGCTGACAACTTGCAGTGCTGTGGATTCAGCTGCAAGAGCAACAGAGATTCTTCTGTCCTGCCTCAGTCAGCCCTCTATCCTCAAGGCTATGCTATGCTTTCTTGTAAAGCTGGTGTTACATACTTAACCTTCCAAAGGACAACAATGGGCTATGAGCTTCATTAGTCAATGCTGCTAATGAATTAACACAATGTTGAAAATCAAGGGTGGTTTATGTACTAAGGGTCAGTACTAAGGAAAAGAGAAACAGAACAACTTAGAAAAATGCCTTTTGAGCCTTTCCCACTTGTCACTGTTGAATTAAAACTGTTTTAATTCTTCAAGGATACTCCACTGTGGGGCCGTGCAGCCTGAATGCAGGTAAGGCTTTTTGGCACAGGGTACATCCTGAGAGGGATCAAGAAACCTTTTTCTTCCTTACCTGCTAAATATAAGGTGTCTATCAAAGCAGCCACCATCCACACCTCCGTACTTGGGGAAGGCCGCCCTGCGGGTCAGCCGTGAGGTAAAGTTAGTTGGCGCTTGGCGCCTCTGTTTTGGCTCAGGACACTGGTGGGGAGTAAAGAGAGAGAAAGGGGGACAGGTGGCAACAGGGTTCTTGCAGCGGGCATGCTGCTCCCTAAGGTACTCTGTGATTATACTGTCCAGCGTGGGTGGGGAAGGAAGATGTCTGTCCAACTGCTTTTTGATAGCTGGGCTCTGGCTGTAGGCGCCATGGTCCGATTTTTGTCGCAACACTCTGATTTTTCTGCCGTTGCAGGGAGATGGCCTCTCCCTGACAAAGCTAATCCTGCCAATCAGAGGAGAGTTGCTGGCGTAAGAAGGGCCCGGAAGGGCAAGCGGACCTTGGGACGCCGATGGCCTTGCCTGAGCGTGGACAGAAGCGGCAGTGGAACCTACAGAGGTGTGGCTACTCAAACGGGCCGAGATGCCGTTAGCTATGCGAGGAGTGCGAGGCAGGGTCACGGGAGAGGCCGCGGCTGCAACGGGGGTGAAGGCAGATGAATGAGACGCTGCAGTCATGGGTAGGTCGGCCTCTTTAGTAAGGACAGATGCAGTTTCTCCTAGGCCCTTAGAGATGAGATGGTTCCGAATCAGGAGCAGGAGCTCCTTCTCGGGAAACGTGATCCTTGACTGGGCCACCACATCTGCCTTCTGCAGCCGAGCCAGGGACACATCGGTGCCGATCAGCAACGGCTTCCCCGAGACGCGCTCGATCAGCTCGGCAGCGTATTTGCAGAACTTGACGTGCTCGCTGCGCTTGTCCTGCAGCACAGGCTCCTTCATCAGCTGCTGGATCTGGCAGCTGCTGAAGAGGGGCAGCTTGCTGATGATCTGCCGGACAGTGCTGCTGCGTGACAGCCCCACCAAGGCCTTGCAGGCCAACGCTCGGATCTGATCCGCATCTGTGATCGGCATCTTTATGGACAGCAGGGACAGCAGCACTTTGATGCCGTTGTTGGACTGTACCACGTTCCACATCTTAGCTAAGGTGTGCTCACTGCTCTTGAGGGCCTGAGGGAGTTTTCGCCGAGGAGTTCCAGAGATGAATTTACCAATACTGGAGATCCGATTATCTGGGCCACAGACACAGTTGATGATGATCTGAAGGGCTGATTTCTGAATCTCGGCATCGTGAATGAAAAACTCACCCTCAGCAACTCCAAGGATGATACTAATACCTAGTGAGGGAAAGAAATACTTTATTACTCTAAGATGTATTTTACACAGTTCATGAGACAAATACGTGAGTCTGTGACAAATCTGAGGAAAACAGGCAGTTCTTTTCATTCTGGGAATTTCTGAGGTACTGCCAACTAGTCTGAGATGGATTCTTCTACCTCCCTGGGAAAACGTTTTCCTATGCTTATGCTCCTCCAGTTCATCATCAGTAGGTAAGGAGTCAAACAATCCTTCAGAGGTAGTGATCAGGCATGGCTTGGGAATGCAAAATCTGAGATACCTGGCACAGAGCAAGATGCACAGGTATGTCTCTGATTTTTACTGCAGAAAGCAACTGTCTTGTATAAATAGTAACAAGTTAGAAAGGAGAGGAAGGAACAGAACTGTGTTATGGAGGGAAAAAAAAACCCAAGCCCTATCTCAGCTTCCAAAAGAAGTCAGGTGGAAATGATACTTCAGGTTTGGGTTTTTCCTCCCCTAGACAGAATTCCTGCGAGTCCATTTCAGAAGATCAAAGCCCTCACTTTCTGATCAAGAAGGAACTACCATTCCATCTAGACAAAGGTTTTGTGCAAAAGAAATTGTCTTTTGCCTATATCTAGTACTCTGTCCACCTTTATTTTCCTTTTCTTAAAAGAGTCAGGCCCCAGTTAATGCATGTGCCTGGATCAGACCTAAGGCTTACCTCATTCACATGCAGGTAGCCAGTTAGAGCACAAGTCCAACAGCAATAATTGTTCTTCTCTCATTCTCAAATGCCATATCCTCAGGAGACCCAAATTTCTGGGAAATTGAGGGAACCTAATAGTCCCACTACAAAATTAGTTTTGCCTCTATCTGTATTTAATGAGCTCTTAAAAACAAGTGTAAGCCAAAGACCACAACTTCAACTTTGTAATTCAACACAGTGCTAATCATGACACAATTTTAACCAGAGTCTACTCTCACATTTATTTGCATCCTGGACAGTAATTATTTTAACCCTTGTCTCACTGTAGGTGAGAAACAGTCAGCTAAAAACCACCTAGCTGAAGACAGTTGCAAGTGTTTAAGTCATCAGGACAATATTCAGCTTACCCACAGTGGAAACAGTAGATCCAGCTTCATCTAACACATCCACAGGTTCTGCCAGCTGCAATTGGATTTTAGGAACCACAGTCAGGATGGCTAGTACATCCAAAGCATATCGTACTGTGTCATTCCTAGAAGACAACAACAGAAGAACTGCTCAGAGATGTACATGCAGAGTTGTTTCAACTACATAAATCAGTATTCAGTCTATTTTACTCCAACAAGTCAGAGTACATCAGTCCCATCTGATGTATTTGATGATGCCTTTTGATTTTAGAAAGTTCCACTATTAAAGGGCAGGTCTCCACAGAAGGCAGTGCTCTCGTGCAGTCTGTCATTTGTCTCACACTGCCCACAGGCTCCTAAAAGCACTGTGATTTTTTATTTATACAAATAAGAATGTCAAGACATCCAGAAGAGCATTCTAAATCACCCTTCTTTATCTAACCTAACTCTACATCTTAGTTGGGAAACACTGCTGTCTGAAAAAAACTCTTGTCACCAGTCAACTAAGAAGGAAGTTTTTCAGAAGTGAAGGGAAACTGTTCAGCAATACAACAGACAACTTTGACAGGGAAAATGGCATCAACTTAGGCACCAGATTAAGAGAGACACTGATGGGTGGAAGATGAAAGGGGCTGGTAAGCAAGAGGTGGAATACTAGAACAATACAAGAGAAGGGGGGAAGGTTTGTAAGCCTGTATGGAGAAGTAGGAGTTAACCCAGGTAGACTGCAGAGAGTAAGAAACAGGAGAAGCTGCCCAGGAGAGTGTAACCTGAGAGAGAGAGAGAGAGAGAAAGACGGGGGACTGCAAATGCAAAACAGATTTCAAAGGCTTTCAAGTTAAGTTAGGCAAGGAGCTCCTGCAGGGAGCAGAAATAAGGAGGAGGGAGTCCTGGTGACAAGAATAGCATCGATGACAACTAGTTATAGCAGACAGTGAGCATGTCTCTGCAGAGGACTGGGGACAAGAGACTTCACTCTGGGGAGAAGATGGCCATCAGGATCAACAGATGCTGGAAATTTGCACCCATCCTCCTTTTAAGCCAGGGACAGGATCCTAATGGCATTCTATCAGACCCTGGTGGTAGTTACCCTTTTTTTGCAACAGTAAGGATACTGCAGATTTTTGGGGGTTTGGGAGGTGGAGGGAAGAGGTACCAGAGAAAAATAAGAGAATATCATGGTGGCCTCACAGCTGGTAGTGGATCATTGAGGTACATGAACCTGAGCCATGAACAGTAACAATCATCAACTTCCCCCTCCCCCCTCCCCAAATGCTGCCTTGCTGCATATTGACAGAACTCCTTTGAAAAGTTGTATCTGTTCAATGAACTTCAAATACCAACAAATCAAAGTGGTACCGTGTCCTCTTTTGAGTCAGCTAAACTTACTACACTCAAACAGACACTTCACCTCTTTCTTGGATTAAGATATGTCTTGAATTCATCCTCTACTCAGAGGAAGGCTAGAAAACCTTCAAACAAAAAGATAAACAGGTTTTGAGACACAAAAAGTAGCACAGAATTCTGACTGAGCTCTACTATGAAGCTGATTTCTCAGAAATCAAAGGCCCAAGGCATTTTGGCTCTTCAGAAATCTCATGGCAACTCTCTCTCTACCTTAAAATTTCAGTCCTGCTTTCCATGTTGTTAACTTTCATAAGCAGTGTATGGCCACACCCTAGACCCTAACAGTACTAACCAGTATGTGCCTGGTTTTAAATGCTAACAGAGATAGAAAATCTAGAAATACAATGTCCTGTCCATGAGTTACAGCTTACTGCACTAAGACATGGCACCAGAGCAAACAGCTCACCTTGCGTAGTATGTCTTCCAGTTGCAGGCTATTGAAATGAGCTGGAGCATGAGTTGGACACAAGACAATTTGAGAAAAACCTCTGCTGGCTCCCAGTAGAGCTGAGCTGGACCATACTCAATCAGGAACTCCATCATCTCTACAATCTGCTCATGAGTGTACGAACAGGCCTGCAGGGAAGCCAGTTGGAAGCATTAGAAAGATATCACAAGGGTTATCAACTTGAACATCAAGTCCCTCACTGCTAAGATTTAACTGGAAACTGCACCCTCAAAGAGCAGACTACCACTGCCTCTTGCAGATTCAGTATTTGCTTTCTGGTTTATTCCCCAGTTATATAAAACACAGCAACTGTCACTATAATATACATTAATAAGCTTGTGATTTATATCCTGTAAGTTTCTTTGAAGTCCTAGAAGGTTTAAGGCAATTTAGGGAGAAGAAAGGTTACATCAAGTTAAAATGCTTCTCTGCCTTTAAGCTACCAGTCTAGTAGTCACTGGATCATCATTTTTTATTAAAATATCAAAATAGTGCAACAAACATTTAGTTACAGTTTCTGACTACAAACCATACTAAAGAAAACCAAGAAATCCCTAATAAGCTTGCCTTCCAATGTCTTTTAAAAGTTACACAAGAAGGCAACAGCTTACATACATTTCTTTAGTTACTGAAAATAAAGTGATTTTTGCAGAAGAAAAAACCCTACATTCTCTTATTTCAGCCCTACTAGAAAAACATTATGAATGAAAGCAGAAACCACAGGTGAATGTGCACCCCTGAAACAAGCAGAGGTAAAATTCAGTTTAAAAAAAAAAAGAATTTAAAAACTACTTTGCAGGGAGAAAGTAGGGAAAAAAATCATGGCCAACACAGGAATCTCCCAGGTCATTCCTAAAAATTCTTGTCTAGAAGATACATTTCAGTTGTCATTATCACATCAAACCTATTTCCAATTTCTTTGGCACTATGCATTTTTCTGTACATGCAGATTATGTACTTTCAGAGATTAAAAGCATGGAAAAAACTATGAGCATCAAAAACAACCTGCCTTTAATTTTTTGAGAGATGGAAAAGGAAACACAGTAGATGAGCAGAAACCTTAATCAAATGTACTTCAGATGAACCTCACAGGGTCTGCTGTATTTTTCCAATGAGGTATCACAGAGCCACAGAATTTTAAGGGTTAGAAGGGATCTTGAAAGCTCATTCAGTGCAACCCCCCTGCCAGAGCAGGACCACCTGGAGTAGGTCACACAGGAACTTGTCCAGGTGAGTTTGAATGTCTCCAGAGAAGGAGGCTCCACATCCCATCTGGGCAGCCCCTGCCAGTGTTCCCTTACCCTCACACTGAAGAAGTTTTCCCTTGTGTTTCTTTGGAACCTCCTCTGTTTCAGCTTGTACCCGTTGCCCCTTGTCCTATCACTGGCCATCACTGAGAACAGCCTGGCTCCAGCCTCCTGACACCCTCCCTTTATGTATTTGTAAACATGAATGAGGTCACCCCTCAGTCTCCTCTTCTCCAAGCTAAAGAGCCCCAGCTCCCTCAGCCTTTCATCACAAGGGAGATGCTCCACTCCATCATCTTTGTGGCCCTGCTCTGAACTCTCTCCAGCAGCAATCTGTCCTCCTGGAACCAAGGTACCCAGAAATGGACACAATATTCCAGATGCAGTCTCAGGACAGCAGAGTAGAGGGGGAGCAGAACCTCTCTGCACCTACTGCCCACAGTCCTTCTAGAAAAAGAGTACAAGTTAAAAAATCCCCATCCCTACCCCTACAACTTGCACACTGCCTAGTTATCCCACAGCTTAGTTTCTCCTGAAAGATGGATCAACCATGTTAACAACTTGCAACGTGCCACTCACCTTGTAGGGAGGCTGTGGATGGACCAGAATGCCGCCTTCGGTGCGCTGCAGTGACTGCTTCACCTGCTCAAGTTTGATAGCAAGGTGAGCCTCAAAGTATCTGCGCAAGGCCATGCAGGTGTGCTTCCCAGTCTGGCGACTGGCAAAGATCTCATCGTCACTCAAGAGGGCTCCTTGGTCTTCCAGGTTTAAGATCTCTAGAGTGCTTATCTTCAGGAAGAGGTTGAGGGATGGGGGTAATGAAAAAAGGTTCATCAGTTGACTTTTTTGGCAAAAAAGCACCTACAATTCTCAGCTGCATTTGTACCAAAGCCAAACTCACTCACTTTGCTACACAAGACATGCAAGCATGCTCTCTGAGAGCTCTCTGAACAGTAAAAGCCAACTGCACGGATGAATAATAACCCCAAAAAGAACAATTTCCCCCCCCCCCACCATCTACAACAAAATCCAGAAGTGACATCAGTGTAGGTCTGGAGGCAGTGTTGTACCTAATGCTATTAGGCATTATATTACACAACACAAAGTGTGCTTACATCCTGCATTGCTCATGACCCCGAGTTAGACACAACCCAAGCTATCAGGAGTACACACCATGTAGATATCCATTTTTTTTTACAGATAGAGTATAATTTATGCCTATAAGGTACTGTGGATACTACAGAACAAACACAGTTGTACCTCTTCTGGAACAAGGCTGGATTTATCTGTGTCCAAAAGGATGCATTACAATACTTCACATGTCTTTGGAATGGTGAGACACATTTGAACTACCACTAAGCCACCACTGTTTGAGTAAGTACTGCTTAACCCTGAAGCTGCACTAAAAAGCTCTCAAAAGACAACAAGTCTCTGGACAATCATCATCATCAAAATAATAACAATAAAGGGATTCATGTGTATGTTGCCTAGAAACCTCACCCCATCTCTCCATCTCTCGGGAACTGAGGAGGAAAAGAAATGAAGCAAAACCAAAAAGAAGAACAGAACTCTCCACATTTACACTGTAAAGGGTACAAAACCTGACACTAAAAACCCTGTTCACCACCTGAAACTACAAGCCTTACCAGGTTAACCAGACGTCGAAGGCCATCGTGCCTGTCAAACAGCTCCAGGACAGCACGGAATGAGAAGCAAATGGAGAAGAACATGGTAGCATGGCAGCAGCCTGAGGCATGGGAGCACTCCATTAGCCATAAGGTGTAGTTTACTACGTCTGAAAGCACATTATGAGGGTGCATGCACACCTAGAAAGCAAAAGAACATTCTTAAGAAGGAAAGAAGAGAGTTTGTCTCAGGTGAATGAGGGTTCTTTGAGGGGCAAACAGAAAAAACCAGTTACTCCCAGCTTGACTTGGGACATCCAAGACATGAAATGAAAAGTCCCATTTCCAGACCAATAAAAGAAAGCCCCTGTGACACTACTAGAGGTTATGATGTGGCAATGTAGGACTAGCAATTGGTCTATTCCCACATCTAAACAAATCCAGCAGTCTTAGTGAAACACAACTCCAGGCAGCCTTTCTCTATAGCACTTCAAACTATCCAAAGAATGTTTCATTAGAGACAGAGAAGTTTCTACTGAAGAAAGATAAATCCTTCTCAGTGGAACAGTATCACACACTATGTTGAAGTTCTAGCAAACTCTGCTAGCATTGAAGTCTAGGAGAACTGCAAGGATCATCAAATGCAAACCTAAAGCCTCACTTTCGCTGGAAACAGACAACTGAGCTGGTCTTTGTTTTCGCAGACCCTGATTCTGAGACATGCAGTCCACATGCTCAAAACTGCACTTCTACACAGTTGTTAGCTTCTACCAACTCAATCCTTGCCAGAGTCAGCATCAAGAGAAACAGCAGAGAGCTGAAGCACTGGCACCAGCTGCTATATGCCAAGTTAGCAGAATTTTTGGTCTCTGATGGTGTTGGACATACTCAGAGAATACAGTGCTAACAGCTCCAGCCTTGCTTCCCCCCCAAGACCTGAGGCTTGGCATGGACTCAGTGACAAGAGACTGCTCCTTGAAACTGGCTTCCTCTGAAAGACAGGAGAGACAAATGAGAGGAGTTTTTCCTTTCTTTTTTTGAGGGAAAGAGAATAATAGGATAAAAAAAGATGATGAAAGTATTGAGACAATGCCAACAAGACAGAGATCTTCAGTTAATTCCCTAGAAACTCACATCCACAGTATTGAGACAAAATACTCAAACACACCATTATTTACACACTTCCTATTGCCTCTGCACATACCTAAGTCTTCTATATAAATTTGCTTTTTAGTTTAGGAATGTTTATTCACTGTTCGAACACAGGTAGAAACTCTCGGAAATGATGGGAAACACTGCAGTTACAGTGAAGGAATACTTCTTACCCTCTCCATGGCATCTTGATTGTAAGACAAATAATATAAGCACATGGAGACCCCTGTTGCTGCCATGGAAGGACGAGGAATCTCCAGCAACTTTTGCACTCCTCCATGAGCAACAAACTCCGTTGCAAACTTGTTGTGCAGCAGCAACGATGCCAAATGCTGAGGAAGGATAAAAGCAGATTAGTCTGGAATTCTTCAGATTGTCATCAATTAATTCCATCCCCTGCCCCAAAGAAAAAGAGACAGCAGGAAAAAAAAGCATGCTGTGCTTTGTCCACCTTATTTCCTCCTCCCATTATGTCTAACTGCACAATGGAGTGTTTATCCCAATGACAAAAACAAGAGGCCCTATCATTTTGTTTCAAACATCTCACAGAAGAAATACAAAAAAATTACAACAGCTCAGAAATTATCCAACAGGCCACTTTGTGTTCCTCTTCTTTTCATATTAACTCACCATTATAAGTAAGAAGTATCTAAATTTGCATGCACACTTTGTATACGCCATATTGCCAGCAAGAAGAATTTTACAACATGAAGTTTAAAGGCTTTTGTCAAAACAGAAGTCTGCAGCTGTGCTGAAGTTTGTTACAGATTACTTTTCTATATTACAAGCACCTTAAGAGGAAACAGTAAGAACCACTGTAAACCCCACATCACTCCCAACTCAGGTAACCTCCACCTTTTGTAGAAACAGTGTTCTTTGTAAATAAAGTTCTTGGACAAATCACAATGAAACAGAGAGAAAGATGACACTAGAGGATCTGAGGCAGAGAAGTTATTGTGAAGGAGGGAAAGAACTCACAGAAAAATTTAACTGGTGCTGCCAGACTGAAGGTTTGGCTTGAATAAGGTTATTTTGTGTGGTTTTGTACCTTGGGGAGGTAACCGTAAGGACAACTCACACAAAACTACGGCATTTCAAACATTAAGCTCAGAGATGTTGTGCTGGAACTTCTGGGAGTAAGATGCTTATGCTTCTTACCCCATACAGGTAGTGAAACAACTCTAAGGGCAGCAGAAACACATGTATTTGACAGAAAAGGAATTTTTATCATCTTCAAATAGGCAGATGGCAGGTGAAATTAGTGGCACTTCCTGAAAAATTCAGATCCTTTTATTCCCTCCCTCTGTTTTTTTATTTTAAAACCTTGAGTTATAAACCCAGAAGTGCAATGCATTCAAGTTGAGGGAAAGCCAGTCCCATGGAACCCTGCAAGACACACAGGCCTAAAGAAGGTGAGCATTTGCCTTCAACACATGCAGCAGTGATACTGAATGTTTTTACAAGGTTTATGATGTGTTTTATGCATCATGAACAGAATTTACCTTAAGGGCTTCAAAAGTGAGCAGCACATCATTGGTTCGCTTCAAATCGATGTAGTACATCATTAGGTCCCTTGATCCCAGTTGCATAAAGATGGGTAGTAGCTGAGAAAAACAAAAGTGAGAGACTAGCTGAATGCTTCTTGAGAAATACAAGGTCTCTTTTGGTTTTTACTACCTCAAACCCCCAGTTTTCCCCTATTTGCAGATACCTGTTATGAGAGGTCAGTGGTAACCAGCTCCATCCATAGGAAGCAATAAAGGTTAACAGACCTCTTGTAATACATCTGCTGACTGCAGCAAGGTGTATGACAGCTGCCACACGAAAATGTTAAGACTCTCCTTCAAGTGCAGCTGTGGCAAGTCCACACATACACCCTGGTGATAGGTTCCACTTCCCATCTGTGCAAAGACAACTACCCAACAACTGAAAAAAACAGGAGAGCAGGGCAACAAACCAAAAGCCTTCGCATAGTTATTTGCATAACAGCTTTACAGTATTAATTCCTACTTGTATATCCTGTTATTGCTGGGATATGAAGTGATGCAGTCAGCATGCAGGGTATTAGGGGGATAATAGTTTCTTTGGCTCTCACAGAAACAAGGCACACACGTGCACACACACGTAATATGTCACAAGGCAAAACTGTGTTGCTTTGTTCTGTTCCAAATTAAACTGCCTAAAAAGAAACTAGACAGAGATAAAGGTGGCCTGCAGACCTATGCTAACTTGAGTTATATACAAATAGGAAACACTGGTAAATCTGCCCAACTACTTTGTCCATGTAAGTAACAACAGCTCTCAAAAGCATCTGTGTAATATGGGCACTGCCATTTCTCATCAAAACTACTGCAGAGGTTACCATTTCATTTAGCATTTCAAGTTCATTAGTTCTTCAGACTTTCAATTGCAGGAGTCTATCAGAAGAAATAGGGAAAAATGCCTCTATTTCAAACAAAGTGACTTGCCCTGTGTCATGCAAACAATCACCCAATCTAACAGAAACCAGGAATAAAATTCCTAGTGCCATGCTCCAGCTACTAGACCACACACTTGCTATGTTCAGGTTTGAGTACTACCTACCAAGTAACACTCAAACTTCATGAATTTGAAGCCATCAACAACTCAGGAAAAGTTACTGATCTTTAATCATATCAGGAAACATCACAGCATGATACAACAGTTCAGTAAATACTTCCCTACAATACCACTCATCGTTTTCTCTGGAGAATTCAAGCACAGAGTGCTTCCTCCCATCTTCATATACTCACCTCTTGGTACTCCCCTAAGGGAGTCAGGTACTGAAGAATTAGCCTCTGCTCTATGGCAGGAGTCAAAGGGTAAAGTGTATAGTTAGTGCCAATGACCCATGGAGACATTTCTGACCAGCTGCTGTTGGACAGTTCAACAAACATCCGCTCTGGCTCTGCAGCAGAGAAGCCCAGCTTTTGCTTGGCCTTCCGGAAGCCGTCTCTTTCATGCTGTTTCCCTGACTTGCTTTTCCTCAGTCCCCCATCATCTAGCTTCGTAGCAGAATTTACTCTGCTACTGGTCTTGTGACTCGAATCAAGATGAAAGGAGATCTCCATATCACCAGAAACTTCCTCTTGTTCTCCATCTACTGCCATCTCCCCATAATCCATATCCACAGCCTCCTCATCCAGAGGCAGCAGAGAATCTGAGGGCACTTTCCGAGGGCTGGGGCGCTTGTTTTCCTGCTTTGTCGTCATTTCGGTGACCTGTAGCTCCCGTAGCCGTCTGAGCACCAAAGCCACCTGTTTCAGGAAAGAAGCAACCATGAGAACACACTTCTTGCTTTGATCATGCAACTCACATCAGCTGGTTTTTTTGTTCTTATCACACAAGCAACTTCACAGCATAAAGTGTCGAGCATGCTGTGGTGTACGTTTGCTCAGAAAGAATGGCTTCAAAGTGAAGAAGAAAACTCTAATTCTGTTTGCTGCAGCTACTTTAATTTGAAGATATCAGCACCTAGTCTCCTGAATGAGAAAAAAGTGGCTTCAAAGCCATTAAGAGCAGATGAGATGTACTAGTGCTAACAGAGCCACTTACCAGCTTGCAACCATCCTTCCATCACCTCTGCCCTGCCCAGAATAAAGGCAACGTTCCCTTTTGAAGCAGCAGCTTTGATAAATTGCAATTCCACTAAACTTAAGATCACGCTTTTACTTTTTCAAGGCCTTATCTGTGCAAGGATAAGAATTCACCAATGTTTCAATACAGTGTACACTTGTCCTCGGAGACAAATTTGCCTACCCTACCTTCTTCCGACAGTCATCTCTATTATTAACATCATACAGAATCCACACTGAACTGGTGAAAGATTTAGAATAGAAGTGAAGGCAATTTCATATTAAGTTGTCCCCATGTTGTCTCCTTTCATTTTAGAATCTCTCCTCAGTACATAATGATGTCATGGGATTATTAGAGGTGGAAAACTTCTGGAAAACTTTCTTTAAAGAAGCTATGAATATACGAGTCCCACTAAAAAGCAGAGTATTTGCCTGCTTATGTTTTCATTGGCATTTTTAACACAACTGCTGTAACAGAATAATCAGGCCACATGCCCCAGCCTCAGCTAATGCACAGACAAGAAGGAACGGAAACCAAGAGCTACTGACTCCCACGGATGCTGTAACCACCACTGTAAAACTACACATTAACTCACGAATATAAGCTCACTACAAATTAACAAAAATGAAGCAAGTTTTTTCTCCTCTACAAAAGTGCTTGAGAGATCATTACCAGCTGTGAGTTCTCATCCCTGTAATTTGCAGCGATATCTTGGTTTTCCATAGCTCCTCCCAGTAGCCCCGTTGCGTACGTCCTTAGCGGCTGATCAGCCTCTCGTGCCCACTTAAAGAGATTTTCAACTATGCCTTCCTAGAATGAAGAAAATAAGAAAAGCAATACAATAGTTGTATTTCATTTTTAACTTCTCAGTCCCAGTTGGTAACAATTCTCTCTGTCTATCTCTCTATCTACTATCTTTAGTAAAGGCCAGGGCAGATTTTCTACCAATCGTGTGATGAATAAAATGTCAGGAACAACACCAAAGAAATAAACCTAAGATTTTAAGCTGCATAAAACTATTTTCAGAATCAGATATTTGGAATCAGGATTTCCACACCTACAAAAATCTTCTGAAGTGACCAGTCAATTTACTGCCCAGGAAGTAGCAAAACACTAAGGGTATAAATTCATTAGCTGAAACAAACTCACTCAAAGTTCCTGCCACTTTCATTAAAATAAATCTCTGGCAATTCAGCAGATTACAAAGAAGCTGTGTTGAACTTACACCAAGTAGAATGGAAATTGTGCTAAATTTTTTGCTTTTCACTGAAAGCTTACTAGGGCTAAACTGAAAAGTCACTTAAATAACCAAGCTACCCAATGCCAGAGGAACTCTTCACATATTGACTACTCATCAACCAAAATAGTAAAATCAACACAGACAGAAATTCATCATATTTGAGAAGAAAGAATTGCATGCAATCCACACATAGGAAAATATTAATGCTAATTATGGTTAATCATAGATAATATGATTAATATTTTTAATAGTACCAAAACCAGCAATGTTTGAACACACCCTGCCAGGCAACCTTTCTTAAAAAGGCTGAGTAACTCTTATCTAAAAATGAAAAGTAAATTAAAAAGACAGCGGTTTAGAATGAAGGATTTAATCTTGTCCTCTTAACCACTACTGGATTTTGAAACTTCATTATCATGAGAGGAATCTTGCACATCATTGGAATCACATATATAATACAATAAAAGATCAGTTAAAAGAAATAACAAACAGACATTTCAATGAGAACTCTCAGCTTATGGGCTTTTAAAGAGTTGCCTGTTACATGTTTAAAGAAAACTGCATTATTATTTGAATGCTCTTATGTAATTAAAAAAGAATACAGAGATGAGATGTGAACTCCCTCTGCCACTAGAAGCCCTCTTGATGACCCCAACAGTATCCTCATTTGGGAGTGACCCGTAAGCCTGTGTGTACAGACGCACAAACTGCCACAACAGAACTCTGTAATTCAAGTGCAAAATGTAACTGAAAAAGATTCATTTCAATTCACAGAGAGATTTAGTTTTCAATCAGAGACTATCTCCTCTACAAATAGGAAACGTTTGTCTTGCTTTTACTTTTTGTGGATCAAAGTCTCACGGCTTTAGCCTTTGGACAGATCACAAAGATCTCAACATTTTTCACAAAGGAAGCACATTGTTCTTTCTTTTTCATGCTTTAGAGCTCATCATCATATTTCCAGTAGTAAAGAAATAAATTCAGAACCTTTACACAAATCACTATGTGATTTCCAAACTTCAGAAAAACATTAATTTCTACAGATGAGGAAGCTGTGGCTCAGGAGAGAAATCAACCCTGTCCTCACTGTCAACTCCCTGTACATTGCTTTAGAAAAACACACTTGTCATCATACAACAGTCTGATTCAGCTGTCCATCACAGTCCCAGATAATCCCCACAAAGCATGTGGGTTTTAGACTGCTTAGTTAAAGTATGACTTGCTTATCACTTAGCTCCAACAATGCTATTGCTCTGCTGTAGCTGGAGATTACTGGGCAAGACTCCTACAGCAAGCCTTCATGTTCTATACTGCCTGCTCCCTGCACAGCCCTATAAACAATTCAAATTGTAACATTTGCCAAAACATGAAGTTTCAGCTTCATTGTTTGAATCAGTCCTGTTATACGTTAAAAGCTGCAAAATACCCAAGATTTCATCAGTTGAACAACTGAAGACCAAAAAGCCCCAAACCACATAGAACAGACTGTCTCCCTGAGACATAATTTCAATATGGCTTTTTACTGGTTTCTCTAATGGAATGACTGTTGAAGTACACAATGCACTAAGCTTAAAAACCAAGCCTTAATACAAATAGATGATACCTTTTCCTGAAAGACAACGGCCGTTTCCAGTCCCGGCATGATATCCAGAAGAAGTCGGCAGGCAGCAGTGTTTAATGGAGGTTCTCTGCTTGTCATCACGTAAGCATTCACCAGCTAGAGAAGATCAAGAACAGCACTGGTTTGAAATTCAGCTCTGACCAAAAGCATTGCAGTTAAAGCCTTACAACTCCCACAGCAGCAAAATGATAAAGAAATGTCAGATGTAAGCCCTGGATCTCAAGATGACTGACCTTTAACCTGCTCCCTCCCGTACCCAGAAGTTAAAGGTACATTTCAGAGAAACAGAATTCTCCTCTGGTCTGTTGTTCAGTGACTAAATATCTATCTTGCACTGATTTGGAGAGACAAATGCCTAAAAAGAGTTGCAGTTCAGTAACAATGTGAACATGAAAATGTAATAGCTAAAAAAATTAACATCAGCCCCAGCACATTTGAACAGCGTGTATGTTTGCTAATCACTTGCAGCTTAAGACAGAAAGCCACATGCCATGCAAGCAACCTGTCAGAATCCTTACAGCAGTGTGCACTGATACAGATGCTTGCAGGGACATGAGGGTAACAAAAATTCTCACTATTAACTCCTGTTAGAGTATATCAATGAGAGAAAGAAAGCCAGACTTTTGCCTCCTAATTCTCTGCCTGAACCTTCTAGAGAGTTGACATGCTCCTACAGGCACGTCCAAGTAGTCAGAGACAAGGCATTGGAATTAGTGGTATTAACTCCTATTAAAAGTATAATCACTGTTAGTTTCTATAAAGTTGTTACATGTATTTAAAGAGACTGAAAAGAACTTACTCAGTTGTTACTACACATACTCCAGCACTTCTGAACAGCTCATGAAATGCCCTTTCCTGTAGTCACTTTAACAGTGGCAAACAAATTGCACTTAAATCTACTTTAAAAACCAAAGCTACAGAAGAGATAGTTCTGACATCAGTGAAATAAATATTAAACAAGTACTGAGGTAATGGAGTACAGAGTAAATTAAAACACATAAGAAGGTGTCAGGAAGACAGACACAGTTCTCAGACCAAACCTACCGCATTCATGAAGTCATCATTCTTGAAAAGTATCCTCAGTAAGTGACCAAGCATACACTCTGGATCTGCTCGACCTGTGGGAGAAACAGGAAAAGACTTACCTACCTACCCAAGATGTGAAGATTAATATTGAACTGCTGTCTTCAAATTGACTGGAGAATACCCTAGTTCACAGGATCCTTCTCAGAAGAATTACGGAAGAAACCATAGGAATTATTCATCAACTTAACACTTTTTTCTAGTAGGCATCACCTCCCTGGAACGTGTACTAGTCAAAGCACCATCCAGTTTCGTGGTGTAACAGTACTGAACTATTATTTTGGTAGGCAGTGAAAATGGAGACATCTGGCAAACTATTGCAGTAAAACTTGGAAATATAAGTTACCTCAAAAAAACCTTAATCTAAGGATAATAAGATTAAAAGCCTCAGTGGCTATATGTAACTATACTAAAGCACTGCACTTATCAAGTTCAAGATAATCTGAGACATATCATCTTCTCTGTCCACGTAACACCTACTACCTTCACATTAACTACAACTTGTTACTATAATCATGCCCTTAGGTCACAAAAGAGCCTCTGAAACTCTTCCAAAACTCTACCCAGGACCTCAAAATCTTGCAGCAAACATCAAAACTGCACTATATCAGTACTACAGAACACAATTACCCAGTGCAAAAGCAGTATCAGACCTTGATCAGCAGTGGGCACACTCAGGCTAAGAATTGCTCTTACATATGAATTCCCAGGTATCCATTGTGACAGTGTTGGTGCTGCTAAAAATCACCCAGGACATCTTACCCGGGTGTCGGTCATCAAACGGGTCTGGGTCCCCTTTGCGGTATTCTTCAGTCTCCTTCTCAATCAGCTCGGACATCCTGCAGAAGGAACGACATCAAATGAGCAGAATTCACACTCAGTCTTCTCCCAGTGCACAACTCCTCACAATCTAAGTACTATAAACCATTCCTTTAGCTTTCATTTGAACAGTTATAGTGCCACCAGAGGATTTCAGGCTGTTCTCAATACTGGGTTGAGAAAACAAAACTGACTTGAATATTTCACCTCTCCTCACTGTGCACTAAAACACAATGAACTCACATCAACATCCCAGTGATGCACAAGCATGACACTCTGGAGGGCCCAACACCTTTTATTTAATCAGGTTAGAGTCCAGGCGATGTTCTATGACATATTGCAGAGAACTAGAGTAAATAAGAGGTTTAAGTGGTACTTCTCACCATCACAGAGACCTTCTTTTGCAGTAGAGCACATCCTAAATGGGTGACTTAGTCCTCCTTCCTATTCAGTCTGTGCAGGGGCAGTAGCTCAGACTGCCTGCATGATTTGTTATTTTTGCATATTACATTTTCATAATATCATGTAATAATAAAAGCCTTTAATATTTAATAAAGTGTTGTATAACCTCTACTTAGCTTATCCTTTCAGCTCCATCAAAGCTCAGCTTTTTAGCACGTGTCAGTTAGCACAACGGGTAAGACAAGGAGAAACTCTGCCACTTCCCTATTCATAGACCTTTAAAATACATCACATTTTAAGAACATTTTAAAAATATCAAAGGTTGTCTTGAAGCTAAGTCTTCCCCTAAACTAAGAAACAGCCTCAGCAGTGACAAGAAACTCTATGCTCTAATTCATTTAGAATGAGCAATAAGGAAACAAATTACTGTTTCTGTTGAAGCAAAATCAAGAAGAGGGGAGATTATCTCATGGTTGAGTAATAAACAAGCCCATAGTAATCTACTGTCTTTCTCCATGAAGTGTTACAGTAAAAATATATACAGGTTGAGGTGAAACAGAGCAGTATTAAAAAAGAATAGCAAATTAAATCTTATTTGCTTGGTATAAAACCTCATTCCCTCCCCTCTGCTGAGGTCTAGAGTGGGGTGCAGAATCTATGCACAGCACAGGTTTTAATACCTCAGGGTAGTGATCTAGGCAGAGTTCATTACAGAGGAGGGGAAACTGCTGGAAGACTGCAGTAATCCCTGCAAAAATATTTGTCTTCCCCAGGGGATTTCCCTTACAGCACACCACCGACTTCTACTCTCTCAACACCACTTTCCAGGAAATACCCTGTGTTCCCAGGGACAATTAAGAGGCAAAAACCATACTTACTTCGTGCCTCTGTGAACTACACTGACTTGTCAGTACAACAGAGGACGATGTTATGAAGCCTGCCCAGATTGTAGGAACAACCAGCTCATCAGGTATAAGCAGAGATCTTTCCTGCTTTTCTCTGATCTGCCAATTACCTTTCTGCAAACTGTTTATCCTGTGGGGTTCTAATATTTACCTTTAGTGCACCCAAATATGAAGAGATGCAAACAGTGTCCCTTGCTAACAGGTGGCACAGTTTGCGCTCTCCTGAATTTCTGGCAAAAGCAAGTTACTCAAATACTCCACTGTCAGCTCCTCATTCCCCCCCCACAACTCCCTCCATGAGACTACCAGCTTGAGGGGTGCCTGCTGACAGATAGCTGGGACAAATGGGGAGTTGAGAAGCTGCACCCTGGACAGGTCCTTGTAGGTGATAATCAGCATTTTGATTCTGTGCCAGAAAGGACAGATAAGCAGCATGGAAAGGGAGTGTAACATTCTCATCAGTCCATCCTGTTTAGGTAGGCAGCCAAGCAGTGTGCCAGCTGAAGCTGCAGAGTGGTTTCAGGGACAACAACATTATCACAGTCTAGATTAAACAGGTACATGAATCACCAATTATGGGGGGGCTGAGACAATTAGTGACAATTGTCTGACTGAAGTAAAAAAGCACTGCCTCTTTAAAAGTGACTTACCAAAAAGGGAAAAAAAAGTCAAGCTTGCTCACAATACCCTTCTTTTAACTGACACATACAAAGGTGTTTTGTGAAGCCACCTGGATGAACCTATCTAGATCAACAGCTTTGTCAGTTCTCAGGTGAAGAGACAGGAGAGTCAAATAACTAACAAACCTCATTTCTACCTCATACCGTAGGCATGTGGTACACAGGGCTTTAACAAGACTCAATTCACAAAACCACTGAACTGTTATTCAGATTTCAGGATTTCCTTTGTTCCCCTGGCATTATATTGGTTCTCTAGCCACTTCAGAGTGTGCAGACAAGATCTAGGTTTTACTTGAGGGTTCTTTCCCTTCCTTTCTGGTCTGCAATCATCTTTGGAAAGTTAGTCAGGTCCTCATTTTCACTTGTCACAAACTGAGCTCACCTTGTAGGTGGGGAAGGATAAGGCAGTGGTACACCCACAAGTGTGTCAGTTTTGAAAGATGCTCCAGTTATTCAAATTGCATGATATAAGCCATCTTAATATTGCTCTATGCCATCATTTGGCATTAATGATCAATCTGAGCCTCTACAACACATTGCAACAGCATAATTTGCTCTACGACCCCATACTACAACATACTTGATTTGTGAAGTATGATATTAAGCTGCTGATTTACTCCCTTAACAAAAGAGGCCGTTGAGCTACAGTAAAGGATTCGACTCTCAGGATTTGCCAGAATGGCTAGACATGACTTGCATCCAGACTATGAACTAATGCTCTGGTAGAATCACAATATTTTTGATTGAAACTCACATAGATTAAATACCTGTTGTTTGCTGACCTGTTTTCCAAGCAATTGCTTCAATTCATACCTTCTGACACCTCAGAATTATAAATCCAGAGAACCACTTTATTTGCAAGTGACAATTCAGCTGTGGCCTATAAGCCACACTGTTGCTCTTCTTGTCCCAGTACCATTGAAACACTCACTACTGCACTCTCATATATGTTGCCTTGGCCCTTAAGTAAGGGACCCCCATCCACACAGGGAAGTTTCCCTCCATGTAACTCAGAAGGCAGAAGGAAGCAGAAAACCACCACTCATCCACATGCATGACCACAGCTTCCTCTTGCCTGAAGTGTAAAACAATATTCAAGGGCACTACTCTGCCTGAGGACACCAGTTCCACTTGGTGAGGATTCCTAGCATTTATCCCAGCAAATTCTTTTGAACCTCTGCTGTATTTAAACCCCTCTGCTTCCACCAGACATATGGTTTTTATTGATATCTGAAGCACTCTAAATCCAGCTTCTGACACAGCCAGTAGACTCCCTTGCTATCTACTTTAAATCTGTATTATCTCCCATATTAAATCTATATTAAAGCCAAAATACCCAAGCTTTCACCATCCACGCACAGAAGCCTTGGAGAACCAAAAGGGAGGTACCAGACTTGTCTGGGCATAAATAATGTAGAGAATTCAAGGAGCTAAGGGGGAGCAAGAAGTGCCAGACTGCTATAAGCACAAGAAAAGACATGTTTAAATCAAATGCCTTTAAATTTCTTACAATGTAGTAAATTTCTGCTGTTTATGCCTGCAAGAAAAAGCCTTGCAATAGAACATATGTTTCTTTGAAGGCACAAATCAGACAATAAAGTTACACCAAAACATGTCTCGTTATTTTCAAGAGACCTACTCATTTTAAAGTGTTTAGGATTAGCTTTCTGCTGCTCATCTCCCTCTTCTGTGCTGTTCTTTTTGAAACATAGGAAGAACAGCAAAAAAGTTGTGCCCACTAGGTGAGGCATGGCATACATCTGTGCCAAGAAGCTCTGCCAGATTCCTGTTACTTCCCCCCAGTGCCAGCTCAGAACCAGTGCACTGACTTGTCTGATCCAGCAACATGGAGCAGTGCAGTACAGAAACCTGACTTGCTCTGAGTGGACAAGTGCAGTAAGTCTCTCTGCACAGACAAGGCAGGCCAGGGTCAGCCAGCAGAGGTGTGGGGAGGAATTGGGTGGAATGTCTGTGAATCCCCAGTTAAATAACGTCAGTTTACTCAAAAGAGGCCTGGCTTGGGAGACCACAACTGCAATTGATAATTCAAATGTTTCTTTTGAAATAGAAGAAGCGTTACTGTTAATGGCATTGCTAGTACCTACACATCTCCTAAAAATGATGTATTGGTGCAGGGAGTATTTTCCTTACCCATATAATACAATGCCAGTCAATCAATATCCAGTTTCAAAAAAGGGCTTTTAAAATTTCACACTTTAGATGTGCCCTGTGAGCTTCACCAAACCCATGTCCATATAATCCACTTGATTCATCCAAGGAGGAACTCTTACCCTCTTGCTTGATCTGACCAATGTTACTACAATCACAACCCCCCGACACCATTCTGATGGAACAACATTCCCATTCAATCTTGATCAATGTTTTACAAGCTTTAGGTGAAGAGAACAAAAGTTATTTCACCTATTTAATGACTCTCCTTATTTCTGCTATTTCAGAAAACTAAATTCGTGTTTTAGAGACAGTCTAACATCTTTGCAACATAAATTTCTTAACAAAAACTGTGTGTATTTAAACATCCCAACAATTCTCAGTTCAACTTCCAGACCATCAGGTAACCGGGTACAAAAAAACCCTTGAGCAAACACATGATAAAAGTAACTGCAGATATTCAGATATAGGAATTCATGTAATAAATCTTACCTGGTTAGAATAGGGACCATGTCTTGCCCACTGCCATGTTCTTTCTCCCATTGCTCAAGCAAAGCAGTGAGCTCAGCCTTGGAGTCCACATGCCCAGATCCTGAAGTCATGGCTTAGCCTAAGGCAGATGGAACAAGCCAAAGAAGAAAAAAGGTAGAAAAATGAGGAAGAAGTCACACACAGCTTCACTATATTTGTGGAAATAATCTAAAACAAAGACTGCAGTCCATTTGGAAGAGGCAATGAATACTGAGCAACAAGGAGTAAGAAAGAGATTGACAGAACACTGGCCCAACTTAACTTTCAGAGTTGGAAGTTTCTTTTCGGTCCTTTGCCTGAAGAATAAAGAACATGCACACACTTGGAACACAAGTCTTAACAGGTGTGTGACAGCCTTGACCACGATGGGAAGTACGCACACCTAACCACAAACCTGTTTGGTATGGAAGCTTTACTAAACTCTACCTCAATTCCACCAGCAGACCTGACTTAGTCCTTTGCTGTTGCTCAGGGGAAACAAAGCTAGGGCAGCAAGATTATTATCAGTGTCATTATTCCAGTTTAACACCCACCAGACAGCAGTGAAAGTGCCAAGAACAATATCAGCTTCCTGCTGCCAAGGAGGCAGAAGGCAGCAGCACCAAACAGCTGTGGGCAGGGGAAGGAGCACCAAAAGAGTAGCAGCAGGAAACTGGAGCAGTGCATTGCATTGCTACCTGTTGGAGCAATGTTCCAAGAACAGCCAGTGGCTCTAGTAAGAAGGAAGAATGATCACAGGAGGGAGCACGGGAGCAATTACTTCAGGTTTATCAGCCTTTACTTGTAAGATAGCAGTTGACAGATGATTTATCTTCCCATCCTCAAAAACGAGACTCCCCCTACACTACTGAGTGACTTGGTAAGGTACCATTTAATGAACCACGACTCTACACTCTGTTTAAGCCTCTAAATTTCCAGCTGTCAACTTTCATCAGTCTGACAAAAACCTAACAGAAATATTAACATACCAAACTAGAACAAAATCTGTCTCAAAACACCACCATGCCTTTATCAATCTGCTTGATTGATTGCTGTGGAGAGTTGCAACTTCTGGAGGAAGGAACAACCAACCCCAATTTATAAATTGACCCTGTATTGGAGATGGGGGGAGAAATCAAAGCAAAAGAAATTCCTTCACAGCCAAAAATGCATGAAAGCTTACAGCATTTTATTAGCCATAACATGGTCAATATCCACCTGCCAGCAGATTATCCATTTGTCACAATGAACCCAGAAAATATTCCAAAGTGATGTTAAATTCAGATACATAAGACAGTGACATACACATCAACTCCTGAAATACACAGTCATGAATTAATCAAATGACAGACTATAAAGGGAGCCACAGGTCAACAAAGATTACAAGAGCCTTTACATCTCAAGATCATTCTGAGTAACATTATTAATGTTTAACTGAGTATGGGATACCTCTAATCAATTTAAAACCTTTTCTCACTCAAGGAATGGATGAACAACCCTGCAGCTCTAGCTTCTCTCTCACAAGTGCTTCTGAATTTAATGCACTGCGACTGGGAAGGTAAATGGGAAGGAGGAAGTGAAGATCACCTGGCTGAAGATGAAACTGGCAGGGAATTGGACAAAAAAAAAAAACCTCACCACCCAAGGACTACAGAAAAATAAACCTGTCACTGCAAGACACCCAGTCTGAAGAACACCATTTTGATAAGTACCATATGAAGTGAGCATATGCCTACAAAAAACCCACCTAAGCATAAAGATAGATGATGTTTTCTAAATGATAAGTAATTATGATTTTATCTAGAGCATTCATTATTCATTCATCACAGAACCAGACCGGCAAATGCGATGCAAATGCACATCACTTTGGAAATGATGCTACCTAAACGTAGGCAAAGAAACATAATGAGGCTGTACACACACCCCCCGAAACACCTTTGAAAAGGAAAACTGTTCCAAGCTCATAAAGCTCCATTCCTGTTTTCATTAACTGAACAATGCTTGCCAGCAGCACTTCTGAGCTTTTGAATATCACAGATAAACATCCAGAGAAAACTACTCTGAGTCTCAGAGGGCAGGTGCTGTAACGGTATCTGCATTCAACCATTTCAGACGTCTCCATCTTCATTCTAAACCCAAGGGATGTACAGAAAAAAGTGTCTTGTGACCCCAGAGCTTGTATAAAAGGCCTGTACAGGCTCTCCTGCAACCCGAAAAATAGTTCAGTTCCCCTAAGAACCCTTAATTATTCCAGCTAGAAAATAAGAAAGCTCCAGCAATACCTGCAACAGGTCAAAGCTCCAGTCAGGAATACCCCAGGAAATGTTCATGTTGTTCCCTGAGACACTCAGTGCTGTAGCATAACCAACTGAAAACAGAAAAATCCCAGCTATCCCTAAAACCTGGAGTATTACCTCATTTAAAGCACATTATGGGTCTAAATAACTGGTGCTGACACACAACTATTCTCCTGATATAGAGTTAAAACATAAAAACGACATCTTTTTTATAGGTACACAGCAACGAAAGTAAATGTCTCGCCAAGGATCTCATCTGTTCTGAAGGCTTATCCCTCTCAACCTACTCAAATCAATCTGACTATTCCAGACAGCACCACTAAGAGCAGCAACAACAACAACTACCTCAGAAGCATCTGCTTCCACACTTCTCTTATTTATGCATGTTAGCACTAAAATATATACAGACAGGATATTATGGCAAGTGAATGACTTTTTAAATACGAGAACCAAAGCAATTCCTACTGTGCTCTCTATTCTTCAACAATTCCATCTTAAATCACAGTGAAGGACTCTGCAGAAAGGCCAGTCTTTCCCACTTCAATCAGTGGGAAATATACTCTGTCTGTTGGAGAGGAAGACCTGTGAGAGCAACTCCGACTTTCACAACTTCCCTTGGACAAGCCAGTGAACAAATTCAAATTAAATTGCTCTCTAGGAGCTAGCAGAACAGGGAGCAGCTTCCTCATAATCATGGTCTATTAGACTTTTCAATGGGAATATCTACTAAGCTAAGGAATGGAAGGTTTGGGGTTTTTTGCCAACTGCCACTACTGTCAAAATATCACATTTAGAGTCAACAGAACTGATATTAACAAACCAGAAAGGGCTTACTCAAAGAACTTGCCCCTGAAAGACAAATATTTACAACCTTAACTGTCACTCAATGTGAACACTCCCACTGAAAATCCACATGCCAGTGTTTCAGCACTCAGTGGTGCACACAGTATTGCTTTAGCATTAAACATTACTTGGTATCCCAGTATCACATCAAAGGTTTTATGAGCATTTTACTCTTCTGAGCTTAGATGTAAATATTTGACAGAAAAGGGAAACCCAGAGAAGCATTCAGACACAGATGCCTAGAAGTACTTACAGGTTTTTGAAATCTCAGACACCTTAATGCTTGACTCACCTTAGTCAGACACCTCTGAGCAACGCAGACAGACAAGTCCCACTGACCTCTAACTGCAAACCTGGCTGAGTGCTCGGTACAGTTCAAGCAGTTGAGCTTCACCCTTTCATTCCCCAACACATTTGAGCAACGCGCCGAGTGCAACACTACTACGGGTCATTCACTTATTGGTTCTGTGCTCATGCACAGGATGATGAGATGCCAAACACACTGACTTCAACAAAGGCATGTATTTTAAAGTATAAAAAAAAGTGAAAAATGAACCTCTTCACAAAATCTGAATACCAGCAACTTGGTTACTTGGGAAACAAGTGCAAAACCTGTCCCTTAGCAATTTAAATGGAAAATGAAAGAGATACATTAAAAGTCACACCTTAGGGAAAAAAAAAATCCATTTTAATAAACTTTTTAGAAAGAATGCACATTTAAACTCATATATGGCCAAAAAATACGAGAGGATTTCTACATCCACACCTGGACAGCCAACTCAAATTCTAGCACCTACACTTTGACTCTGCCTGAGTAATCAAGTTTCACATTGTTCCTAAATATGATTCTAAGTATAGCTAAAGATACAAAGTAGATGAGAAGTCTAACGTAACAATATAACTACATAAGGGGAAAATGAAGAACTGGTGAGCTGGAATCAAGGTAAATACACAGCAAGCTGAGCAGAATATCAGTATGTGCTTCCATATTTACGTTTTAACATCAAGAATTCCTTAAAAAGAACAGCCCTCTCATCACAATTATTCTTCAAATGAATGAGACACCATGACAGCTATTTGCCCAAACCTGTTGAGTCTGAAATAACCATGCCAATGTTATCACCAAAGCACTGCTGCCACTGAAGTTCACTTGTGAAAGGAAGCGTACCACAAACTAACAAAACCTTCACAAGCTATGAAGAATAAAATCACGTTTTGGTACCATACAAGAGTGAAGCTCTGAGAGGAGTGCCCGTTTTTTCAGCTTCTCACTTTAACTCCTAACAGAACTCTCATTTGGCTGTTACCACAGAACATATTCCTAATGTTGTTTTAAATACTTGTTTTAAAATTCGGGTTTGTTTTTTCACAGTTAGAATATTTTTGAGGCTGGGGAAAACCACAACGTTATTTCATTTCCTGGGATTTCTGCTTTTACAAAACAAACCTGGAACTATGGGCACAAAACCAAGAAAAAAACAGGAACAAACTTCTGCTGTCTACAAAGGAAAGTGAAAAAACAACACTCCGTTTCAACAGCAATTCCTCTTTACACGGCTGCAAAGGGAGACACGAGGGCCGCGTCCGCCTCGAGGAGCGCCCAGGCTCGGCCTGGCCAGGGGAGCCTGCGGCTGGTGACAGCTTGTACGACGTCCGCTCCGCAGCACGTCCCCGCCGTGCCGCCGTGCGGGAGCGGGCTATTCACCGGCGCCCAACGGGGAGAACCGCCGCGGCTGCCCCTTGGAACCAACGGTGTAAAGGTCAACAAAGGGGCCGGGGGAAACCCCCAAGCCGGAGAGCTCCGCTTCCCGCGCTGGCCCCGCGGCGCCCCGCACCTCGGCAGGCCCCGCCGCAGGAGGAAGAGCCCCGGCGGAGCGGGGGCAGGGCGGTCGGGCCGGCGGAGGCCCGGGGCGGGCGGAGCCGGCGCGGCGCGGGCCCGCCCCCCCCCCCCCGGGAGGCTGACAGGCCGCGGGGAGGCCGGGCCGGGCCGGGCCGGGGCGCAGCGCCCGCCGGGCCCCGCCGTCCCTCGCAGGGCGCCCCCTAGCGCGGGGGCGGGGCGCGCAGGCCAAGCGCCCTCTCCCACGGCGGCGCTCTCGGGGCCTGAGCCGACCCTCCCCCCACTTTCCCTCTGCCCGGCGCAGAGGCCGCGGCCCGCCAGCTGGCACGGCCGGGCCAGGCCCGGCCCGCGGGAAGCGCGGCGGCGGCACGGCGCAGCCCGCCCCTGGCCCGGCGCCCCGTACCTGCCCGATGCCGCGCTGGGTCGCCGCCGCTGCCCTCGGCCCCGCACACCCGCGGCGGCCGCGATTGCTATGGAGGGCACACACTTTGCGCGTCACCACGGCAGCGGGCGCGTCACGGCGCGCGAGGCGGTGTTACCAACAGCGGCGGGGGCGGGGCATGCGCCGGCGGGGGCCTCGCGCTCGGCCTCCCGGGAAACGGAGTTCGCGCGGCGGCGGCCCCCTGCGCATGCGCGGCGCCCGGCGGGGGATGCCGGGAGCTGTAGTGTCCGCGGCGCAGCCGCCATTGTGCTGCCTCGGAGCGGCCCTGGGCACGGCGGCGGTTAGGGGACGAAGGGGTGTGCTGCCGGGAGAGAGGCGAGGCTGTTCACTCTGCCAGGCTGGCACCGGAGAGACACCGAGCGGCAGCTGCCGGCCGCGATACCCGGGTGTCTGTCCCGATAGCGGGGTAGTGCCGGGCGCGCTGCCATCCCCTCCTCCAGCCCAGCAGGCACGGCAGGAGCCGCGCCACCGCTGCCGCCTTTTCCTCCTTTCGCACCTCAAGGCCGAGCGTTCGCTTGTGCGTTGTTCACATGTTAATGTTGCTTCCAGGTAGACAGCGGGATGCATTAGTGACAGGGTGGCTGGAAGGTGAGCTCACAGGGCAGGTGTGCCCACCTTCGCTCCCTTGCCAGAGTGGTTTCTCTCCTTACCTACAAGACAGGCACATCCACTTACTTCTTCCCAGTGAAACGGGGACCGGTTTTGGCAGTGGAAGCCGAAGCCCACCGCACTGCCAAACACCCACCTCAACCTTTGCTCTGGGCCATGCCCAACCATGGGAAGCAGAGACTGCACTGAAGCACTTCTCAGGCTCTCCTGGCCTTTAGGTCAAGCTTCTCTTCCCACATCCTCACCCCATGGCAGTGACAGTTCTTCCCCCTCCCCAGTCCTTCCCTCTGATACCCCCCCAGGAGAAACTAAGCACATGCAAGCAATGAGAAAGGAGCTGCATGCAGAGAAGCCTTTCAGCATTGCCTAGTACTAGCCTCCATGTGCAAAGTGTTCCATTCCTCTGGGATTTGTTTTCCTTATCTACTGGCTTTACCACGGGAGTAGCCCAGCTCTTTGGGCAGCATTTATTACAGTGGTAATAAGTCATTAGTCTGCACTGTCCCTTGTCCGTGGCATATTAAGTTACCCATAGAGAAGGTTACAATTTTTAAGAGGGAGAAAGACCTGGAAGGGTACACTTCTCACTTATGCCCTCATGGCTGGTTGGAAGATCAAAGGTATTAGACCTGCCTCCAGCTCCTGCATTTCCAGGCTTTGGGAGTTATTTGGGAAGGACTCAGTCTAACACTCTTGCTCCCCACAGGGCAGATGAGAGTGCTACTTAGTTGTCAGGGCCAAGAGCTCTCCTTTAATTTGGCTTCTCTTTAAAGGCACTGAAACCCCAGCTTGCACTGCAGTTGTCTGGTAATGGCCCAGCAGAAGCTCTTACCTTAAAAGAATAAATAAGAGTAAAAAAAGAAAAGTAAGTAAGAGGAAATAGGGTCCTCCTTCTCAGGGAGAGGCCTCATAAGACCTGGCACCATACCCAGATAAGATGCATCCTGCCCTGCAGTGATCCCATCAACTCTCTTTCTTCCACTGCAGCTGTAAAAGCCCCTGCCCCAGGCAGTGTTGTTCAGACAGGTACAGATTCTGCTGCTGTACTTGCAATATTTGACTGTGAAGTGTTGATTAACTACAGGATAATAATTGCAGCAGTGAGAATCCTGCAGCAGAAATCCCCCTGAGCACAGCTGTAGTGAGTGAGCCTCCACCCTCACACCAACACTTTTGGTTTACCAGTGCAACTGAAGGAAAAAAACCCAACATACCAAAATACTGCTGTGGATTGCAGAGCAATAAAAACAAGAGGTCAGCAGTAAGCTTGTACCTCTTATCTGATGGAAGCTTGTGGCTGAGAAGTGGCAGAGAGAGAGGGCTGTGGTATGTGAGGAGGGGAAGGCTATCTCTGCATGTTCACCTCCGTGGGTTCCCCAGACAGAATGACAACAGGCTGGCATACGGTGGTCAACTCATAGTGACAGTGATTTAAGGCTGAATTAAAGCTTGAGCGCTCTTGAACAAAATAACCACTTCCCTCCTTTGCTGTCATATCCCAAAACACCTTGCAATACTGTGGGAAGAGCAGCAGTTTATAAGGATAAACCTACTTCACTGGGTTCCAATAAGCTTTTAGGCTTAAGACCAACTAATTGTAGAATCTGAGGAGGAAGAGCACTGGTAAGAGAAGCCAGGAGGACACAAACTGTGTTTCCAGATGGTGCCTCAAGTACAGCTAAGAGCTAAGAAGATGTGGCTGGGCTGCCTCATCCACTCACAGCTGCTGACAAAGGCAGAGAGCCCCAGACCCTGCCTCCAGGCATCAGCTTCACCTTCCTGCCTGACCAGATCTTTGCTCTGAGAATGGGAGAAAAAGTCTGTGGTCAGAAAGCTTGCAACATTCAGAGAGATTCCTGTCTGTGACTGCCCTAGAAGGAAAGGAAGGATCTTTTAGGCTTTCAGGAGAGTGAATTGCTTAACTTGACCTCCAACACAGATCTACACTGATAAAGTTTATTGACTTCCTACACTTCACCTTTTATTAATTGCCACATCTGCTTGTGGGAGTCAGTTTACTCATCACCATGTTTCTACTTGCAATAGAGTTTCTGTTGTAGGGTAGCTGAGGCAGTAGTTACTGACTTAGCAGATGCCAACCTCTGCAACATAATTTTGCTGGGTGATTCATAGCAGGTGAGTCCAGTAACGGAGTTTAGTCCCTTCTCAGCTCTTGTGCAGATCACACTGCCGCTGCAACTACACACAGCACCCAGTTGGATTCCCTGGCAGCATCTAGGGAAGGGTACAGTGCCAGGAACAGAACCTTTGGAAGGGTCTGAACCTGCCCTGCTAAGATGCTCGTAAACTATAAACCAAAAGGTGTTTCTTTCCAACTCCCATGCCCCAGGGGACTGCAGAAAGCAGGCAGGAGGTCAGATGTCTGGGGAGCTGCAGCTGGGAAGAGAGGACATTTTCCAGGAGTGTAGTGCAGGTCAGTCTGCCTGCACACCAGCTGGCCTGTGAGGCACTTCTCTGTGCAGTGCTTTCCTCTCTTCCACACTTCTGCAGTACCTGTGGGTATCTGGAGAGTGAGCAGAAGGCACAATGCCCTTTCAGGAAGGCCTCAGCTCCAGCCTTGGTACAAGCTGTTGCTTTTCCAGCCTTGATCTGCCCAGATAGTTCAGAAGCTGTTTTATGAAGTGCAGTGCAGTACTGTAGCAGCTAAAGTTTGCAGTGATATCCCTCAGGCTGCAGGGGCTTTAAACACTGTTACTCTCCAACTGCACTTGCTTGCCATGTATACAATGCTAAATTTTCACATGCTGTGGCAAAGTACTGCCTGATGGGTTAGATTATGGCTATGAGTGACCTGCAAGCTGGCAGACAAATGGTCTGCTCCTATTTCTTGCCTACCTCTGAGAGAAAACAGATACTATAGTTGAAAGATGGGAGAACAGAGGTAGGAAGTGGGAGTATGCGGGTGAAAGCAGTGCAGTGCGATCCTCCCTGCCTAGATAGACCGAGTAGAGTGGAAAGGCTGCAGACACTGCCACAGTTTACCTGCAATCAAGGTGACTGGGCAAATATGGCCAAAATATGCACAGTCGAGGCAAGGGAATAATCGAATCACTAGGTGGCACACCAGGATCATCACAACAGAGTAGCATCCTCTTGGGAGGCGAGGAAAGCACTCAAAATAGCCCAAAGAACACATTAACAAGCTATTATCCAGGGCTGATGTGCTTAGAAAGAGCCATTTCTGTGCACACACATAGACCAAAACCTGCAGAAATAAAATGTAATCCTGCAGATAAAATTTGCCCATTTGATGAAATTCTGTCTGTACTCCCTTGCTATTTCTGAGTGATAGATGGGGGAGACCCACTCATGAGCAGAGTGCAAAGAGGCAACCACAGAGGGCAGGTGGATGTTGCTCCAGAGAATGCAGTTACCACCTCTTCTGAGTTATGCCTGCTCTTGCATGTGGAGAGAGCATTTGGGTTTTCCTTCCAGCAGAAAAAGCCAAGCAAAGTGCAAAGAGAAGTTTCTTGCAGCAGGTAAAACTTCTCAGCTTCCCAGATGGAGATGGAGTGAGGGATAGCACCAGAAGGCTGGTTATTACCTACTGCAAGAGGAGTTCAAGGGTGGCAATTTGCAGGGAGAGGAAAGAGTGGAGTGGTAGAAGAGTGATAGCATTGTTTCTGAGGCATCTTTTTCTCTGGGCTAGAGCTAAAAGCAATACAAGCCAAAACCAGCTAAGGTATTTATGATGAAGGCTAGAGGGAGATGTACACTTTGGCAGAGGCCCAGCTGCCATTGTGTATTGCTGAGCTACTGTAGATCAGTAGAAGCAGTTCACTCTCAGAAGCATCAAGGACTGTATCATGGCCAACTACAGTAACTCTTCTGGACACTCCCAGGGTCTGCAGGACTTGCCATCAGGCAGACAGTGCACCTCAGGCTCTCCAAGTGTTCACATTAATTTAGCAGTGCAGCCAGCTCACCAGCCAGCTCCCCCCAAGCAATGCTTTGGCTGAGAATTTAGCCCAGACTGGAGAGAGAAGCCAGATGAATATCTAGGAACACAGAAATACAGAAGAATGTAGTTCATCAGCTCAGATACTAATGAGGACATGAGCAGGCAAACAGCTTTCTTCCAAACAGGCTATTGCCAAACCCTTCATTCAGACACTCAGTTTGGTGCCAAGGGCACATAACTCTGCCTAGCTGAGCATCTGCATGACAGCACATCTGTGTTTGTTAGATAAAAGTCAATGGGAAAGTGAAGAAACACAAAGTGATCACTGTTGCATGAAGTAGAGGTTCATGCACTGGCATAAACCTCTTGCTTTCCAGTAGCATGATACCTGAATCCTGACCACGCTGCAGTAATGCTGCACGGTAGCTACTCAGAGCTTTATGCTCAGCTTCTCACAGGCACCTAGCAGCTTCAGGCAGATATTTATGCCTCTCCTCTCTCCCAAATCACGGTAAAGTGGGGTTATTGATACGCCTGGTGATATATGGGCTGTGTATTACCCAGGGGGATGCAGCTGTGATCCAGCAATTGGGAAAGAGCACAGATAAAACCTGCATGCAGAAGGGAGAACATGAAAAAAGGAGGTAATAGCTATGCAGAAAGTGGCATTATGGCAATGAGAAGTGCTTTTCTGACTGAACTAATTTCTCAAACTGGGCATGAGCGAAAAGTTCATTTCAGGCATTACATGAAATCCCTTGCTAGTTTTTTTCTGGTTTAACAAGGGTTTTCCTTTTTTATCTGTTTTGTTACTATAAGGAACAGCCACTCAACCAGGAAAGAAAACTCTTTGGGTAAGAGGAAGCAAGAAAATATTATGCACAGCATGCTGTGAAATGCCTGCAAGACACTTTGGGAGTATAAACAAACTCCTCCTAATGCTTTCCAGCAGCAAGGATCTTAGAGATTACTTGTAACAACAGCAGCTTTAGAAAGAAAGACTAAATAAAACCAGGGAATAGTATGGTTTTAAGACAACTCTCCTTTTTAAGAGAAAGGAGGCGGTTGTTTTGCTTTTTCTCTTCTTTAAAAGAGCTTGTTAGGCCTTAAGTGCAGGTTACATATTTGCTCTCTTCATGACCTCTCTGTGGGAATTGGGTCAAGTATCGGTGTGTTACAGCTTTGATGCATGGGGAAACAGTAAGCAAATTGGTGAAGGTAGCTGTAATGAGTACAGGTACTGTAGATATGTGCAAATGTGTTAATTTTGGATTCATGAGTTGTTTATCACTGAGGGCTTCCATCGAGGGTTTTAGTAACAACTAAGGGGTTTTTGTCATTTGTAGCTTCTCCAGTATTTGGTAGTCCTAACCTTTATCTTGACAGTGGTGGTGGTGGTGGTGCTTACAGCTCTCAAAACTCTGCAGATAGCAGCTCCAAGCAGACACGTGTGCATGGTACCACTGCAATCACTATTGAGACATTTGGACCTGGATCACTGTAAAGTCTGAACACAGACCACTTTACTCTCACACTCAGCCATACTCAGGAAAAGTCTCTGAAGCTGCCCTTGCAGCATAAAGCATTCAACAGCTTTTAGCACAGGAAAAAATCATCATCTGAAGTGAGGTAATATAAAGCTGTGAATAGGGAGGGGCTGCAAGAGCTTGTGCTGGCTTTTGCCCAGGTTGCTCTCAGTTTCCTGTGAAACAGTTCATGTTTTTTCACCGGAAAGGAATTGCTTCCTCTGGAAATACCTCTCTTTGTCCTTGCTTGACCCCAAATAGCCTCTGTGGCTCCAGAATTGCTCCAGGGCAACTTACTGAAATGCTGAGAAGTATGGAGCACACACACTTTGGAAATGCAGGTTGGCCTCAGTGCAGGATGTTAATGTCATAGACCCACATCCCTGTCGTTGTTGGGGGCCTCATATAGTGCTGGTTCTGCAACCAGTTGCTGTGCAACTCAAAATGCCAGGTCAAGATGGCAGCAGCAGCTCAAGGGCTCTTCTCCTCCCTCTTCCACTTGCACTCCTGTGTAGATGAACAGTGTCCTTTCTTAGGTGCTTCAGAGCCCTAGTCAAGGGGAAGGAACAGAGCAAGAATGAACTTTCATACATTTCTTTGCACAAATAAAACAGAAGCACCTGATGATAGGGCAGAAGGGGAAGGGAAAAGTGTTGAATTGTTAGGAGTTAAATTTGGTGGCAATCCACAAAGGAGAAAAATCTCACTGCTTCCCAGGGGGCAGCACACTGTGTTAGCAACTTCAGAGCTGTGCTCATGGGCTTTGCTCTCCAAGGAGCTTTGTTTATGAGAAATTAGTTGCATTTACAGGAGTCTGTTCATATATAGGAGTCTGTTCCTTTTGGGATACAGATATATGTTGGGATGCAGATCCTTATTCTAAAAGTAGCATTGGTAAATGACAACAAGAAAAATCTTTGAATGTCCTTTCTGGGTCTGGAGCTGGGATAAGGAGCAGTTCAGATGCCCAGAAACAATTGCAAATGATGATATCTGGGTAAGGTGAAGCTCTGCATTACCATTCAAGCTTAATGTCCAACATATTCTCTGTAACAGACCTTGCTCTGTAATGGAAGATGTTTCTGAGAAACATTTTAACCACTTCTGGACACAAAAAAACTATCAAACTATAAAAATACTGACTTTAGTACTGGATATGTAATACCTACTCAAGTAGGTGCATATCATTTAGAGGCTGTGTATATGCCTGACTTGCAACAGTACTGCAAGTTGCATTTGCATAGCAAACCTCAGACCTGGCAAACAACACTATCTAAAAAGTAGTACAGCACTCCAGGTCTAATTGCCATCTCTTAGGTGTATGTGTCTACCTGCTGCATCGCGGTTATTAAATTGTGATAAAATGCAACTAATTATGAAATAGAAGCCTTCTAGAGGGATAATTTTGGCATTCCCCACTGAGAAGAATTAATATATCCTCTTTTTGTTTCAGGTTTTCTCTCGATTCTTTCTGCTTCAGGTATCCTTCAGAAAAAAGGATCTTTCTGAGCTGTTGGATGTACCTAATCACCAGGACAACCAGAGAGGACTGACAACAATTTTCCCTTTATTACCTTATCTGAGAGTCCATGTTTTGTGTCTAATGAAATGTTTACATACTGTCATAATACATCATTACGTTCAATGTAGTGCCTGGGCAATAATCTTCAGTGTAGTCTGGGAGAGAAACAAAGCTTTAGCACAAACAGAAATTAAAAAGATGGGAGGAAGTGATGAGAGATGTTTTGGCTTTTGCAGGCTGTTTGGACAGCAGAACCCACAGGAGGTTTTAGCAATACAGATACAAAGCTTTGAGTCAGGAAGGAAGAGGGAGGCGTGTTTAGCCACTTTTTGAGGCTAGGATGCTATTTTCCATAAAGCAGAGTTTTTCATTGTGGCTGTGAGTACCAAGGTTTATTTTGTTTTGTCTTTGGATCGTAGGAGTAAACTGTTGGTCTCCTTGAAATACGTGGGATGATAGTGCCTAAGATAATACAGGCAAGATTTCCCCATAGATGATTTGAATCATCTCCATCCCAGCTTTTCCCAGCACATTGGCTGGGATTGTTCACAGCCAGTTTCCTAGCAGACAGGTTGTGAGGCCATGCTACCTGCCTGATGAGCTCCTGGTGACACACAGCCTGCTCCTGCTAGTTACTGTTAACTAGCATTATGCTCTCCTGGGCTGTAGAAAACTGCCCATGAGAGATGAGTCTGCTGGAAGATGAATACCCAAGGGAAAGCCACAGAGAACAGCATTGCCTGTTGTGGAAAGTTTTACAAACCAGCTGTGGTTACCCATCATTCAGGAGATGAATATTTAATGTTTGCTTTAGAGCAGCATCTCCAGATCTAACCATGCAACTCCTCATATCACCCTTTCATAGAGGACAACCAGCTAAAAAGGGAGAGCTGAGGTCTCACAGCTCCAGCTCTTCTGCACTAGTTGCCTCCTTGCCTGGAATTGATCAGCATTGCTCTCCCAGGAGCCTTGTAAAACAGGAGAAAAGGAGGCAGAAACTAGTTTTCTTGCAGCCAGGCAAGTTCATAAAACTTTGGCTTGATGGACTGGCTGCAGAGACTCCCCATACTTTTCTCTAGAAGTTTTTGCTCCTATTCCTAATGCTGCTTTTCTCTCTTGATCCTTCATGGCTGAACCTTTACAGAGATGTTGGTAACAGATGAATTTTGTAGTCAGTGGAGTTGTACCCCTCACTGTGTGCATGTAGGAGAATGTGTCAACCTGCAGACACTCTGCACCGAGACTGTAGGCAAGCAATTTTAAACCCTAGTTGAATATGGCTAAGGAAGTGAAAGATGACTAAGAAAAACAAGGTTGTGTGCTGTGGAATATACCTCCAGCCTGAAACAGCTGAAGAGCTCTGCAGTTCTCCTGCAAAGTACTGAGGTGCACAGTTGTGATAACATCAAAGCATCCTGAAAGCCTGAGTCCTGGCCTCCAGCTCATCTCCCAGCAGAGCCGAGAGCATGGCACTCGTGGTCAGAAACATCTCCTCTGCCCAGTAGTCTTCCAGGAGTCTGTATCACTGAAAAAAAACTTCTCTGCCCACTGCTCTCACTCCTGTGGAGTAAATAGCTGTGCAAAGGAGTGACTGGGGCTGGTACTTCATGCTGCAGCCCTCTGCCCCACATCCTATCCATCTATGACTCCATACTAAAACACACCAGGGTCCCTGTGTCCATGGAAGCCATTGGCAGATATATGCAAACTTATCTGGGCACACTTCACTCCTTGGATGATTTCTAACCCTCTGTAGCTACTGTTCCAGTAACTCTCTGGCTTCTTCTGTGTCTTCTTTTGTGGTTCTTCTTTAATTTTACCTTAATACTTCACATAATTCTGGTTGCTATGCTGTGTTTCCAGGCTCAGCCATCTGCAATAATCCCCCACCATGAGTGTGTGCAGATTGGCTGCAGTGTGGACACTTCCCTGATTAATTTGCCTCTTTTGTATAGTTATTTTTGATGCTTGGAAATAAACTGAAAACTGTTACTACTACCTTCCCATTCCAAGTGCCAGTTAACTTGAGCAAATTAATGTTTTTCAAAGCCATCCTTTGTGTGGTCTAGGCCAGGCTGCAGACAGTAATATAAACTCTATGGCTTAGTTTACTTTCCACTTTTGTTCTCACCAGTGCCATGTCAATGAGAAAAGTGGGTAGAAGGGAGCAAGGAAATAGCACAGTGCAAGTGGAAGTCTGAAAGGGTACATTTGGACATCTACACGGGTCCTGTGCTAGGTCAGAGGGTGATGCAGGAATCTCAGAGGCTGCTTCCTCTCCCAGAAGCTGGAGAAAAAGATGGTTCCAAGTCCTGTTCCCCCACATGCTGAACACATGTCCACATCCCTGGACTGTTAGAAGTTTGCTGTTTTGTAATCCTTTGGTAGCACGTGAAAAGGAGTACTGTACAGTTCCCAAGGCTCCTCCAACAGGTATGTTGTCACCCTGACTGCTATTCTGATCTGTAAACAGTAAGTTTCAATAAATAATTGCCCAGCTTCTTGATTATATTGTCCTCCCCTTCTTCCTGCCAATGAGTTGGCTGGGCAGCACATCTTGCATTTAAGCAAGGAAGATCATTCACCTGCCCAAGCTCCAGTCATGCAGGTGAAGAAATCACATGTTAACATTGCTTCCCATTTCATGCATCAGGACATTTTATGCATACAGGCAGCCCCGAGATTACCTCCTTCTTACATACAGTTCTATAATTTCCCAACTTAAACACATGCACTATCAAAACTATTTTGTTAAATCATGCCCCAGAGGCTAAGAACTTTGCAGAAATGAAAATGTGCTTTTGAAACAGAGACAATTCCTTGAGCTTCTGAACCTGAGAAACAACCATAAAGCCAGAGGAATCCATGAAAGGGAGAAATGCTGTTTAATGTTGTTTAAATGGTTGTTATTTAGGGGCTGTTTTTCAAATGAGTGACATCATCTATTGTAGGGAAAAAGCAGATTACAGGGATGTTAGATCATTCCAAGATTTAGATACTACCCACTGCAGGAGGGCAGAGACTGCAGAGAGCACTGAATTACACCACTATATTCCTAAGTGAGTAAGCAGAAGTAACTGCTGTGAAGATCGTTTCCCAAAGACAGGAGAAGCTGGGACAGCAGAGCAAAATGAATTGTGGATTTTAAGCACATCTATTTCTTCCACTAGGATGATTATGTACATCTTCAGCTCCACAACATTTTAACAAGAAACATGACTAATATCTACTGGTAATAAAATACAGAAGCACATCAGAATATCAACAATGAAAATGTAGGTACAAATCAGGAGATGCTATGACTTGCATTTAGTTATATGGCATTAAAAACATTGAAATGCTAATTGCAGTGTCCAGGGCATTGAGGAAACCCCTGTAGTACAACAGGCTCTGTCTCATGGATAGTGGGCAATGGCTGTGGGGCTCCAATTGGAATGCAACCATGGATATCAGTGGAATATCAGGAAAGGAGCAGCTCATGGTGACACTAGCACCTCATTACCTGATCAAGCACTCATACGTATGGCCAGGGAGCCTCACACACTGTTCTCTCAGGATTATGACACTAAACAGCATTACAAACAAAAAGCAAAATCAACACCAATCCCTACATATGAGTGGTTTAAATCAAAACACTTGCAGTGGTTACAGGTGTTCTAGGGAACACAAGAGTAACATCCACATGAAGAACAAAGAAGAGAGTGGACAGTATACTAAAAAGCAAAGAGAAATCTAGCTGTCTTGTTTTATGGCTACAGATTACTAGCAAACCCTGGATGAATCTACAGAATGAAGAAGCAGATGTAGGTCTTATCAGCATTAATATGATGAGTGTAGTAAATTCTCTTCCCAAACCGTGATAATCCACCCATAGCCCTTCTGCCTGCTGGATATCTGCTCAAAACTAAAAAGTCTCTTATTGTTAGTTATTTAATTGCACATATCCTTCTTTCCTTCAAAACAAATGCCTTCCTTTTCATCCTCATCTCTGAGGATAAATTTCAGTATCAACAATTAAACTGCACTTGTGAAATAAGCAAAACCTTGCTGTTTCTAGCTGGTCTAAGCCATCTTATCTATGAGCATCATTCATACCCAGCCCCATACTCACAGTAAAGCCACAGGGACTTAATCAACAACCAACCTGATGGTAGAGACCAACAGCTTCAGCCACAAGATGAAAAGAGCAAAGAGTAAAAACTAATCCCTCCATTCTCTATCCACAGCAAATACCTGCTGCTTTTAAGAGGACAAGAAACTAGGAACCAAGGAGATCCTGGGACAAGGAGTCTCCCCAGTTAGTGTTCATACCTCATCATCTGAGTCAGGTGAGCTAGGCAGGCTGAGGAAGAGCGGTCAGCACCAACCAAGAACCCAGGTCATCAGGCAAGATCATAGTGATAAAACAGATCCCAAATTAAGCTAAGAGGCAAGCCCACAGACCACATCCAGCACTATTAACTAGAACAGTGTAGCCCAAAGCTATGTGCCCAATGCTGAGTTAAAATAGAGCCCTATGCCCTAGGTGAGGCTGGTCAGGGCCATTAAGGCCCATGAGGACCTTCAATGAGGAGCAGACAAGAGCTATCTGCTGGAAAAGCATAAACTTCTGGTGCCTTCTCCTTGTAGCTGCCAAAGCACACCTGGGAGTAGGGCAGCCCTGACCAGCCACTGAGTTTATTTTCCACTAAGGAAGGTGAGGAGGTGATTTTTTTACCCTGTGCCCTTATCTTGTTTTTGGTGAGTGAAATGTCCTGTGATGCAGAAAGCTCATTCTGGCCAGGAAAGGATCAGTGCATTTTGAGGATGGTATGGAGGTGGATGTTGTTGTGCTCATCTTGCTGCACCTGCTGTAACCAACTGGTTTAGAAGGAAAGCTTAAAAGGAGGAGCTGAACCAAGTGTGAAGCTTTCTGGTTTCTCAAGCTGGGCTTAGAAGCAAATAAGAATCTGCTGATGCCTTATTGCAAGGCTGTGTTTTGTTTGCTCACTTCTCAGATACAACACAGTATGCAGTTCTGGATAAAAAGAGCAAGAAGAAAACTACATGACTTCAAAATGTTTTTGACCTGGTTATGAGTTTGCTAATGCACCTTCACAGGTAATTCAATGGTGTGTTCATGGGGCTGGAGCTGCAGGTTTAACTTTGCCCCCTCTACAGGAGGTCTGAGCCCTGCTGGTCTTCTTGTCCTCATAGTAGGTGGCTAAGCAAGGTGAGCCCTACTTTATTCAGGTACACTGCTGTGGGGATTGCCAGGAGCAGCTATGTGACCTTTTCTAATAAGATGCTGCCTCTATTAGTTCTTAAACTTGTTACTTTTGTTTCTTTAAATATATCATTGCATGTCCTACAAGCAAGGCACCCTATCTGCCCTCACTCCCTCCTGTTACTCTGTATATCATCATACCTTTGCTATTCCATCCCTGAAATTATAAACCCTTCTGCCTTCTTCTAGGAGAGGTGATGCCTTGTTTGACCTTCCTGTTGTCTTTCCCCAGATGGCTGCACTCAATTTTATCATCCAGGGCTTAAGAAAGGGATGTTAGAGGCTGAAATCTTTCAAGTGAACAGTGCTGTGCTGAGTTATACAATGGAATTATGGCATTTCAATACTGTTATCCTTCCTAAAGCAACTCACCAAAGGGTTAAGAAAACAAAATAAATGCCTGCTTTCCCAGCAGAGAGCTCTTGTTCTATAATGAGACTGAATCTCTTTGGGATTGGGCTAGTGCAGAGCCTGACATGCAGAGGAAGCGTTCAAGTTGTTTCATGTAGTGAGGATTGCCTTTGAATTGTCCATAATGAAATTCATTTGCTTCTATTCTCCAATGTCTGGTTCTTAGTCCCTTCTAGTGGGGAAAAGAGAGGGCTGCAGAGTGATTGTTGAGGTGCAAGTGAAATCCAAGCTGAATGCCATGATGCTGTTAAAGATACGTGAAACTGAACCCCATAAACTTACCAGGCTCCTCTGAGATGAGGCTCCCTGGCCTTGACCAAATCTTTTAGCACAAAGTTTAATGTTACATCAAGTGATCTTAGAAATAGAGTGAACCTTTGTTTCTGATTTTTTTTTTTTTTTTTTGCTTTCCTTCTGTTGAGTCCTTCTCTTAGGATCAAACAGCTTCCCACCCTGCAGTCTGGGTGTGCCTGCTGCAAGTGAGGCGCTGGCTGGAGTCTGTTCCTTTCTCTCACAGTGGGATGGTGCAGCAGCAAGCAAAGGTAAACAGCATCCAGAGCAAGCACCTGATGAAGAAATGATCGAAATCAGAGACAGGCAAAGGCATGTGGAAAAGGAGGCAACAGAGATACGGTTAAGCAGAGGAATGGTGGTGTGATGCAGAACATTGTGGCACATTGGTCAGGGAAGGTCTCCATGAGGAATGAGTATTGTCTTCATGGCACACTGATGACTATACCTCCTCTGTGCCAGGTAAAGCAACACAGGTTAGACCTAACACTTGGAAGGGAAGCATCTAAGAAAGGGCAGGTCCAACAGCAATAGGAATTGTGCTGTGGCAGTTGTAATGCTGTCACTAGAGTACTTGAGAAACAATTGCTGTGATTTATGGGCCCATCAAACTCAATGCACTTGTGCCAGTGATGGGGTTTGTGATTTATTAATTACTTTGAATATCCTGACTCCCAGCTGCCTGGGTTGCAGAGTGAAATTTGGACCTGCTCTTTTGAGTCTGTGAACTGTCCTTTGATAGTATCCACTCTGGTTGCAAGCGTCTCATCACAGGCTTTCAGTTTCCAGAGTTCCTGGACAGAAATTAGGATGCAAGAATCCAGAGGTACTGTAGTGTCAGGGCACTGAGGGCAAAGCTGAGTTATTCTCCTGGTGAGATATGTGTTTTTCTCCTCTAGGGACAGCCTTCACAGAGCCCATGTGAGTAGGTTTAGGAGATGTTTCTATAACTTTCATGGAAAGTTTTTGCAAGAGCATTTCAGAGTGTTTTTGGTGGGTTACACATTTCAGAGCATTTATTCAGAGGTGTGGAGACCTTCCCAAATCTTCTTTTTCCCCTCTAAAAGAGTTGGGAAGAGTATCTATAGCAGTACTGACCTCTCAGTCAGAACACTCAGCATCAGTGCAGCAGAGTGACTTGATGGACACTTGTCTGGACTCAAAACTGAGGACTGATGGCTCTATGTATTGAGATTAACCTTGAAGCTCTGATCAGAAAAGCTGTGAAAAGTAATACTTTGAAAGTGCCTTTTTCCAAGTGGCATAAAGCTTCATAAGTTGTGCTCTGCTGGGCAAGAACAACATAGCCAAGTGCAGAAGTGCTCATGGTTATGAAAGAATCAATTAGGGCATGTTGATGAATAATGCATGTGCAGCTCAGGAGGGATGGATGACATCGGTTTTATTTTTGTATCATTAATTGAGAGTGATTCTAGCACAGAGAAAAAGTACAAAGGGGAGATGGGGAGCTTTGGGGGAGATTCTGGGCAGTGCATCAGAAGGTGGAGGCTCACCAGCCACACTTCCTGTCCATTAAGCTTTAAAAACCTCAGGAAGAGGAATTGTACTAATGTCCTCTACAGCTCCTAATCCATATAACTGATACTGCCCAAGAACCCAATTCACACTGCAAATGACAGCGTTTAAAGAGAGATGAGTTGAAGCTGTTGCTTTGAAATCTGATGGGTCTTTTTTCTGCATTAATATAACATCTGCTTTTGCTCTTTTGAGGCCCAGTTGTAGGATATCAGTCAGTTCTATTTATCCCTAGAGAAGAAGCTCAGCTGTTCCTTGGACATGCAGAGATCCCTAAAGGAAAGCTGGAGCAGTGGGGTAATCGAGGAAGCCTGGGACCCTGGTGGAAAGGATCTATTTTTGCCATGTGTGCCAAAGTTCCCTGCACACGGGTATACAGCTGTGGCATGAGGATATCAGGTAAAAATCAGCTGCTCAACAGATCTTGTGAGTCTTCCCGTGGGCCTGTGCACTGGCTGGATTTGCAAAAGCCAGGGATTCTGTGTCAGCTCTGAGACTGGCATAACTGCTGCAGGGAAGAGCAAGAGCATTTCCCAACACCCAGCTGAGTGAATTTCCCCATGCTTGGGTGCCTGCCCAGCTTAGAGCAAAGGCTGCTGCAGGAGCTCAGTAATATTCACTTGAAGCAAAAGATATGAGAGGACAGAGGGCACACTGCTGTGGTGAGCCACTGGCCCAAGGCACCACGTCAGTTTATTGTCTGTAGCACTTCTAGTGGTGGTCGATGTATGTGTGACAGCCTGTGATGGGTCTGGAGGGCTGTGTGGATGGCTGCTCCTCTCGACTTGGGTGAGAACCACAGACTCCACCTGGATGACTACAGAATAATTCTTAATTTGCTTGCTCTGAGAGGGGTCACATCTTCAACCTAATCTTCCTCAGTGATGGTAGAGGACAGCTGGTACCTGTTTAAGGACCCAGAGCTGCCATGTGTGGTGGGACTGGAGGGTACTTATGTTTCCTTGTGGAATAACACCTGAGCTTTCTAGCTCAGTTCTGTCTGGATGGCATAACTTCAGGCTCAGTGTTGCAAACCAGCAGTAATAACTTACATTTGCTGCTTGGACTGAATGGTGGTGGTGATGTGATGGCATCTGCTTCAGTGTGGTGGCTGTAGATGACCTGAGGCTGCACTGTGAGCTACCTGCTGAGAAAACACGAGTGCCATGGAGGTGTGTGAAGGGGGCAAACACTGCAGTGGGTCTATCCAGGCAGCTTCCCTGTGCCAAATCCAGCCCAATGCATCCCTCAGATGATATAGGTGTTCAATTGCAAAGGTTCATTGACTTTGACAGGTAGTGGTTGCACATCTATAGAAGCCAAGAATGATTTTCTAGGTCTACTTTAGCTGCATTAGTTAACTTCACAGAAAAAGAAGGTGCTAGCTGCTGGAGTGCTTACAGGAGTGGCCCTTGAAGCAGACATCCTTAGATGGACTCTGGTTGTCAATGCTGCTGTGGAACGTGTGCCTGAAGCACGACATCTTTTAATGTTGTAATAGGGAACAGAAGCCAATAAGAACTCCTCAATGCTCTGCTGGAGGCTCTTCTGCCTGCTTTCACTTGCACTTGTTCCACTCTGCCTCTGAGGCCTTTGCCATCATCCCTCTCTGAATGTCTCCCGTGTGACAGGCTGGGGCAGAGAAGGGAAAATTGGAACTTCATGTCAGGTTTAACAAAAGAAGGTCCCATGGAGGATTTGTATGTCTAGCTGGGGAGGGATGCGAGGGCTTCTTGTGATGCCTCATGCCTTTGTGAAGTCCCCAGGAGCACATGTTTGTGAGATGGCTCTCTGGTGTTATGGTGCTCTTTTTCTGGATCAGGTCTGGCTTTCCCAAAATCCAGGAGACCCCTGAAGGGCTAAGTGTTGAGTTACAGTGGTCATGCCCAGGCTGCCACTTTTATTTTTCATGTTGTCACACTACCTGAGTACCAGCCTAAGGAACTAGACAGGCACTTGCTGTGCTGCTCTTTTTCTTTTCTTTCCCTTGAACAAAAGGGAATGCCAGGTCCCTGCTGTGGTACAGGATGAGCAGCAGGCTCTCAGTGCGGTGTCAGCAGTGTGTCCTGGCAGTGACCAAGGCTATGAGCATGCTGGGCTGCGTCTGTTGCTGGGACCGGGGCCAGCTGCTGGAGGGGAGTCATGAGCTCCCCTTTTACTCGGCACTTAAAGATGACATCTGGAATACTGTGTGGTTTGGGATCCCTTGAAATGCATGAAAGGGGAATTCAAGTAAGTCCTGAGGTTATGAAAGGCGTGGCTTGAGCTGGAGAAGAGTTTGGGTAGACTCAGTGGTGGTTGTGTGGTGCCTGTGGTGAGGGTATGGAGGCAGCAGGGCCAGGTTCATACCAGGAGAAGGAAAAGCAGAGGCTGTAAATATAGATGGGTCTCACATCTGACCGGATACAATGTAGAAGTTCTCTCCTGGCCAGAAATCCCACACTGGAGTAGGGGCTTGGGGGCTGATGGAATTTCCTACATGGAGGCTTTTCAGACCTGACGGGACGAGGCCCGGAGCTGGGCTCTGCGTTGTCCCTGCCTTGTGAGGGGGCTGGAGGAGAGACCTCCCGAGCCTACTCTGGGACCTGTCTCCAGGAGGTGCCCCATCCTCCATGCAGTAACCCTCTTCACGGCCGATGGCACGGGCAGAAGCAGCCGCGACCCCGCCGGTGGGCGAGGCGGCCGGGGAAGCCCCACAGGCCCCGCCGGGGCGCGACTCCCGCCATTACTCGCTCCAGCTCCCGGGTGGGCTCCCGGCCCCCGCCGCCGGGCCGTGGGGCTCGCCCGGGCGGCGGATGAAGACCGCGGGAGTCGAGCGGGCCCTGGGGACGGGGAGCAGCCCCTTCCCGCTGCCAGCGAGCCCCGACGGCCGCCGAAGGCAGCGGGGCTCCCTCAGGGCCCTGCCGCTCCGTCCCGCCGCGCGGCTCCCGCCGCCTTCCCGCGCTCTGGGGCCAGGGGGAACCTTTCTCCGCCCTGCGGAACCTTTGCGGCGGAGGCGCCTGTTGCTGCCCGGGGGATCCTGCGGCTGCTCCAGCGGGGGGTGGGGGGCCGGACGCTGGGTGATGCGGCCCCCGAGCGGCGGCTGAGCGCCGAGGCCGGGACGGAGGCGGGCGGGCGGCCGCCAGCTCCCGCAGCGGCCCGCGGGCCCCCCGCCCCCCCTCCGCCGCCGAGGTGAGAGCTCAGCGGAGCGGCGCGGGCAGGACGCCGCCGCCACAATGGGAGCGGGCCGGGAAGGGGCGCGCTGGCGGAGGCCCGCGGCCGCCCGCCCCGCCCCGCCGGGGGTGTGTGGGGAGCGGCGAGGGGCGGCTGTGGCGGTGGGAGAGCGGATACCGGGGGTGGGGGCGGTCGGGCACCGGCTGCCGGGGCCCGCGGCGGAGCAGAAGGGGAAGCAGCCACCCCGGTCTGAGGGGGGCCGGGGGGCGGGCGGGCGGGGCAGCGCCGCCGGGCCCGGGGGGCGGGTCCTGGTGCCAGGGGTCTGAGCCTGGGGGCAAGGATCTGTCCGAGGCTGCAGTCGCCTCCCGGGCCCCACCGGCCACCGTGGGAGCGGGGCGGCCGGTCCGGGTACCCCCGAGCCCGGGCTTCGAGACCGGCAGGGCAGCGCGGCTCGCCTGGCTCCGCATCCCGCCGAGTTTCGGTCGGTGCACGCCGTGTGTCGCGGCCTAAGCGAGTTTCTGCGTTTGGTGGGCGTGGGGGGGCCGCACCTGCCTCCCCTGGGGTGTCGTGGCCCCTCAGGTGTGTCGACAGGTGCTGGAGGTGGGGGAGCTGAGCCAAAAGGGCCTGACGGAGTCCGGCAGTGCCTTCATACAGTGGTTGTCACACTCCTGCTGTGAGTGAGCAGCATTGATCTGTAGGACTAGTAAACAGACACGCAAAGTAGTAATTTAGTGTCTACGTGAAACTTGAGGAGCTTTGGAGGGGGAAGGCTAGATGTTACCTGCTTTGTAACCTGCTTGCTGCGTGGAAGAGTTTAGGGGTTACTTTTGCTGGTGGTTACATTGGTGGCTGGACATTGCAGTGTTCAGAGGTGCTTGTAAACTCCATTGATTTCCCCTCCTGCCTTTCATTGATTTGTACAAAATTAGTGCTTTAAAAAGTTCTTAGTACATCACTTTAGTCTGTATGTGTGTGGGGAGTTTTTACTGGGGTGAAAAATAAATGTCTTTAACAGGCAATAACGGAACACTTTTCCTTCTTTTTAATGCTAATAAGATGTTAATGATCCCGTTTCTTTTCTTTTTAACTTTCTGATGTTGGGTATTCTTTGTTAGATATTCTTTGTAGGGTTATCCAAGCATCCTGCCTAGTGAATAAACACTTAGCCCGTGGAAAATCGATGCAGAAACTTCTATGTTGGTTTAAGATGTTCCTGCTGCCTGGTTGAAGGTGGTAACTCCCCTCCCTGACTTAGAGTCATGGACCTTGTGAGCATTCTCTGTCTACTTCAATATGAAATCAATTAGTTTAGAATAAACAGCCTTTGTTTTGGTAGTTCTGCTCTAGGGGCAGCAGCACCCAGCAGCGGGATGAAAACAAAACAACCAGCTTAGGCCACTGCAGCTGACGTGGCTTTGATTTTCTAAATGAGGCTTTTTTTCCCCAGGTGTGATGCTATACATCCTGAATATACAGAGTGAACAATGTAGCTTCTTACCCTGTGACCTTATCAGCATTGGAGTGTAGGGATTGTTCATCAACAGCAGGTGCTGAATGTGAAATGTTCAAGAAAAATGCAGTTGCTGCTTTAAGGAAGAGCTGTTGTCGATGTGTGGTGTTTTCTAGGTCGACACTGCCTCACACTGAATACCCTCTTCTTCTTCCCCCAAAAGCTCAATGTTTAGCCATTGTGTTTCACTTGTACTACACTTGGGTAACCAGTAACTTCTGTGTCCCTAAAATCTCTTGAAATTCCAATTTTGATAATAGAGAGCATGGCAGATCCTGTACAGGAATACGGTGTGCTCTTTTGAGGGCAAAAATAAAACAAAGTATTTTCTGTCTCATCTCAGTAGTGGCTGCATTTTAACAGTGGTTTGAACAGTATAACCTGGCATAGAAAATTGTAACAGGCAATTATATGTGTCCTCTGGGATCCGAGTTGATGTCAAGAAAGGCCTCAGGAAGTGTTGAGTCCAACCTGCTGTACTATCAAGACCCAAGTTCAGACCAGAGCTTTGTTCATTCAGGTCTTAAACCCTCCAAAGACAGATTGATCAGTGTCTGCATCCCTCTTCTAGTGTTCAACTGTCCTCATGGGAAAAACCCTTTTCTTTCTGTCAGGTTACAACCTCCACTGCCACAGTTTGTCTCATGTCCTCCTGCTGCACACCTCTGTGCAGAGCCTGTGCACAGCCTTCTCTCTTCTTGATAACCTCCGTGTAGGCTTGGGAGATCTGCTGTCAGCTCCCTTTTCTTCTCCAGACTGGACAACAGCATCTCTGTTGAACAGTAGCCTCTCTTCACACAGCAAGTGCTCTGTTCCCCCGAGCATCCCAGTAGCCCTCCACCAAACTCTCTGGTTTCTCTGTGTCTTATTTCATAGCGGGGGTGTCTAAAACTGTACATGGTGTGTGAGATGGATCTGAAAAGTGGCAAGTTACAAGGAATGCTCTCTTTCCCTGCTCAGGTAGGCTGTACTACTGTTGGTACGGCTTGGTGTGCTGTTAGCTTGCATCCCTGGCAGGGTGCACTGCTGACTTATGTTTAGCCTACTGTTTAGTCTGTATTTGTGTGTACATACACATGTATGTACATGTATGTATTTGGATACACATGCACACAACTATTGCCTCTCCTCCTGCCATATGTTGCTGAAGATCCTAATTGATATGTATATATATATCTATACATGTGTCTATGTGTACATACATAAATCAAATTACACCCTCTGCAGCACTAAACTATTTTTTCCATCTTTTCCCACACATTCCATTTGTCACTAGTGGTGGCTGTTAAATGTGTGGCCTTTTCCAACTCTGCCACTGTCACACATAACCTGGCTGGTTGTGCTCCCCAGCCAGCATGTGCTTGTTGTGTTTCCTTGACTTTGTTGATCAAAATGTTATTGTTTCAAACACCTCTTTCAGATATATGGGGTTACTAGGCTAGGAAGGGAGTGGCCATGGAGTGAGACTTTTCCTGTGAAGAATGAGTTGAATCTCCATTTGATCAAATTCCAATCCAGCATGTAATAATATAGGCAGCCTGTTTTCAAATACTTTTGTTTATGGGGGTGAGTTAAATGAATCATTTAGGTGCAGTATTTTTTAGAAGTTAGTTGCAGTGCAATTGTGTTTCCTTCAGGTGCTTGGAGGTTTTTAGGATATAATACCCTGTAGGATAATACTCTCTGGTAACAAAGTTTCTTATTTTAAGCTTATTGCCTTCAGATGTTAAGTAACATTTGATAGTCCTTGGTACAGATATAATTTTGAGATACATGTTTTGTGTTTACACACAATAATTTTTATGTAGTATTTTCCTGATTGTCAAATATGTTGAGTCAATTACAGCTGGGCTTGTTTCAGAGAATGAGCCTTGTAAGACTGGAATTTATTGTGTTTAAGCAACATTTTTAACTATATAAAAATAAAAAGAATTTATAGAGAGCTGTGGTTTTCCCCCCCATCCCCCAAATCAGTGTTTATTAAGTATGTACACCAAGACAAAAGAAGTTGAAATCAATATTTAGGTGTGGACTTGTAGAATAGCGTGTGTAGAATCTGATACTGAAACAATAAGTGAAAACTTGTTAACTTTAGAAACCTTAAGTTTCTAGAGGTTTAGGCTTGTTAAGAAACAGAATCTTAAAGAAGAAGATGAATGATTAACACCATTTGTTGTTTGAGAAAGAGATGGAATTAGTTGATGAAATAAAATGTCATTACATACTATGAGAAGGAAGAAGGTGGAATTGCAGGTTGCCATGAGGGGACAAATTGTTGAGTAGGCACCTTTAGGAGCTGGACTTCTGAGAATATGGTGATGGTGTTTTGTTGTTGTGGGTTTTTTTTAAGTCCTTGATCTTTTAAACTAGCTAGTAGGTAAACTCTCATTATAAGTAACACTAAGAAAGTTACTGATCAATATTTCCTGTGTGGTAACCAGTAAATGCTAATTGCACATATTTGCACACAAAATATATCTGAAGTTGAAGCAAGTTTTTTAGGGGAGAAAAAAAAGAGGGGAGTGAAAACATGCATATTGATTTCAGCCATTCAGGTAGAAAACATCAAGAATTGTTGATTTGAAAAATACAGAAATAGCCTGTGCTTTTAAAAATTCTTGAAGGTCAGACAAACCATTGACTCAGTTTTATGTCTGAAGTGGAATAGCAGAATGTCAGTTTAGTCCTGCAAGCAAAACTGATTCAATGCCATTGTAATCTCAGAGCAACTGTGATAATTTAGATCTTGTTCTTGCTCCATGGTAGTGCTGGAGGTGGGGGTCAGTCTGACACCTCCAAAAATCTTGTAGCATTTTGAAGGTAACTAGAAGGAGGTGAAAGAAAAGAAGAAAGTGTTATATCACTTAATTCAATGGGAGCATTTTCAACGTGCTCTAAAATGTGCAAGTAGGAGCAGTGATTTGAAGCACTGAGTGGTGGCCTGTCAGCTTGTCCTAAAGGTGCTCTTCTGCAAGTGTATCTGCAAGCTGGAATGCAGAAAGAAAGGAACAATGATCTGTCTTAGGCACTAGTGACAGTTGATTATTGAAACATCAGAAAAGATGTGAAGGCTGGTATGCACCAGTTCTGGGGAAGTATCAATTCTGTGCTCAATAAAAGTGCTAAATAACTTCATGACTGAAGATATGGTTCAAGGGTGCAGAAATCTTAAAGGGGAAGACTTTTCAGCCAGTTGCTTCAAAATGAGGATGAAGAAATCTATTAGATGTTATCAGTGTGACTTGTAGTATAAAAGCAGTGTACAGCATTCAGACCTTGTAAACAGTGTCCTTTCCTATTGTCCTCAGTCCTAGGAGTAGTTTTTGAGCTGCGAAGTGCAGTTACCGTTAGCTTCTTGAACACCTACTTGAAAAGGAGAGTTGATGAGATGAATCAGCTTCGGTCTGGTGTGACTCCACACACAGTGATACTGGCAGAAGCCTTACTAGATACAATACACTGGCACAAAGTGCTTTCCACTGCTGTAAATGAAACTTCTAGCCAAGAATGAAGCACATCAACAGTAGCTCTCTTCTGCCACTGTAATTGGTTCTACACTGGCGGAATTTTGCTGGCAGAGAAGTGGAAAATCAAAGCTGGAAAAGCTCAATATACCTACTTGCTTTCTTGTGTTAGAAATACATTGAAACTTGTGCTGAACATGAGGAGAACTTTGATCAAGGCCTACCATGCAAAACAACACGCTTTACATAAGAGAGTCATAAGAGAGGGACTAAGCTTATAGAAGCAATTAAAGAGGTTTTGTAGTGATTTGGCAGATTACAGGCAGATAACTTTACTTTGGCATTCTCTGTGAAAAGCTAGCTTGATCTAAGTAACACAACTGGAGCTGTTCAAGGGCAGAATTGATTAACAGAAAGTGCAGAACCCTTCCACTACTTTGCCAATGTGGCTGATGAGGTATAAACAATTCATTGGGAAAGACAGTATGGGGAGTGACTGAAACATGGTGAAGGTAACATAATCTTGACCTGTACTTTCTTCCCTCAGCAATGAAAATTTCTACTTGAAATGTTTGCTTGTGAAGAAAGCTTTTCTAGCCCATCAGAACTATAGAAATGATGTTTTAGAGACATGATAATTCATCAAAGATTTTCTCCAGTCTCTGAGAAACTCAGGTCTTATCTGGGATATCAGCATCACTTAAGTGTGGGTTTATTATATTTGAAGTTGTTGAATCTGGAATAAGTAGGTTGCTAAAGTACACTGATTTAATGTTGATTGCCCTAGCTTTTTTTGTTGCATCCAGAGGCCAATACAACAACCAACCAACCAAATAAATCCCAAACCAAAGTCTATGAACCTGCCAAAACCTGGAAAGGGATTGTGAGGTGGAGGAGCTCACCCAGTCTGCTAAGTCAACGTGGAAAATGGGATGTTACTCAAAAAGGAATTGTTTGATTGGTAGGATTTACTCAAAATTAGTGAAAGGAAGGAAACCACAGTGTGGCTGGTGAGTGCCAGTGCTCTGGAAGATAAAAAAATGGTAATTAAAGCTCTTGTATCAAACATATGTATATGCATGGGTTTTCTGTGCCAATTGTATTTCAGCTCTCTTTCTAATGATAATCAATGAGTCTGTTCTTGAAAAGTGAATCTTGTTCAACAGATACAGTTTCATGTATGGTCAGTGAGTAAAAACCTAAATTAAAAATAGTAGATTTGGGAAACAGAATGTGAATGGAGGGTTTTTCAGGGATTTCTAGTAGGTTTAGGGCTTTGTAGTATTTTTATCAGTGACCTGGAAGAAAACGGGAAATTGGAGCTGATAAAATTTGTGGATTACATAAAGGTTGTGCTAAGTGGTGAAGCATGAAGAAAGCATGGCAGCTGTACAGTGTCCTCTGAACTGTTGGGTAAGTGGGTCTAATATGGCTAAATATGTTTTTACGGAGTCAGAGCCCAATGTTATTCATGCTGTGAGAAAGACTGGAGCCTGTAGGGCTAGAATAAAGAATTGTGCTTCCGGAAACCAGTGACCTTGGAAAGGATGGCAGGAGCAGAGAAGGTACCTAACACTATGTGTGTCCTCAGAGCAACACTGCAGACACGAGGGCTAATAAAATAAGCTGATTATTTTTTTAATACTAGTGTGCAGCCATAATAAAGGAAGTGCTGAAGAAAGACAGAGAGATGAAATCCATTGGGGAGCATTTTGACCAGGTTTAGTGTTAGTGGTTTTGAAGAGATGTTCAAAAACAATGAAGATGATGTAGTGCTTAATGTTACTCGGGTGATTAAATCACTCATTACAAAAAGTGCTCAATTGGTTTAGCTTATCATGAGGTATTTAAAAGTTTCTTAATTTTCTTTGGGTAAAATAGGCTGTGTACTAAAGGGCTCTTTAATTTAGTGGAAAAAGATGCGATAACAGCCAGTGCCTGGAAGTTTAAAAGATTATTTCAAATTAGGAAAAAGGCACAGATTGTTAACAATGAGTGTGATTAACCACCAAAGGCATTGGGAAGATGCTTGTAACTATAACAGGAAATTGGGATGTCTCAACCTCTTGAAGTCATTGAGCCAGGACGAAATATCATTGGAAAGATATGCATAAGGAGTATTTGCACATATACAGTGTACATGTGCTTGTGAATGTGCATGCCACCATACTGGCACATGCCAAGCATATCTGACCCAGTTCGTGTTGAAACTAGGTGTCTCTTCTTGTCCATACCTGGGTTGGTCAAATGACTGAAGGAGTTCCACACCCTCCCTGGGCAGCCTGGGCCAGGGCTCCCTCATCTCAACAGTCAAAAACTTTTGCTTATGTTTAAGTGGAACTTTTTGTGTTCCAGCTTTTGTCTGTTACCCCTCGTCCTGTCACTAGATACAACAGAAAAAAGTGATGCCCCAACCTCCTGACATCCACTTTTTAAGTACTTGTAAGCATTAATGAGATTCCCCCTCAGTCTCCTCTTCTGTAGACTAAACAGCCCCAGTTCCCGCAGCCTTTCCTCATAAGGGAGATGCTCCGGTCCCTTGATCATCTTGGTAGCCCTGCTCTGGCCTCTCTTCCACAGTTCCTTGTCCCTCTTGAGCTGGGGAGCCCAAAACTGGACACAGGACTCCAGATGAAGCCTCACCAGGGCAGAGGGGGAAGAGAACCTCTCCCAACCTGCTGCCCACACTCTTCTTATTGCATTGCAGAATACCATTGGCCTTCTTGGCCATGAGGACACATTGCTGACTGGTGTTGAGTTTGCTTTCAAAACCTGCCTGGACACGTTCCTGTGTGACCTGATCTAGATGGACCTGCTTTAGCAGGGGTATTGAATTAGATGATCTCTAGAGGTCCCTTCCAAGCCCTACCATTCCATGTTTCTATGACCTGGTTATGATAGTTGTTTGTTTATAGCACCCGTTTACATCTATTAAGTATGCATTCTCTGTCAAGGGAATGAATGTGCATGTATGAGCCACGTACTTAAATGAAATCAAATGTTTCTGACATCGATTTTTTTTTAAGCACTGTCATTTTTGATGATGGGGAAAGGAAGGGGCAGTAAGGGGCAGGACAGAGATGACTGTTTTTTTTTTCCATAAACAAACTTGAATGTCTGCCTCAGTCTCTTTCATCAAAAATCTGAAGATGTGCTCTTCAGAAGTCTACTCACCAGTAGTGAGCAGGAAACTTTCTATTATAAGTGTTAGGGGCTAAGTCATTACATTCCATAGAAGATTACTGTGTCATTGGGGGAAGAAATTGCCCATGTTCATGGTGGCAGAAGTAGCTCTGAGCATGAAAGCATAAGGATGCAGCATCCTGTGTTTGCCAGTATATCAGTGTGTTTCTTGACTGGAATGGTGTCTGTTGTCTCTTACCTGCCAAAGAGGTGAAAGATGTAGAACGGAAAAAAAAAGGCTCAGTCCTCTCCTTCCCCAACCAGTGTAGAGATGACTGATTGCCTGTGCATTCTCAATGGCCCATCAGGATAGTTGGCTGGGGATGTTTTCCTAAACCCTTCTGGGATGGTGATGGCAGCTAGTCCAGTTGTGACAGCAGCTTGCTTCTGGTAGGCACCTTTCCAGACACCTTGATCTTTTGCCCCATCACAGGACAAGTGCATGCCCAGTCATGTGTCGGAGGAAGGGCTGTGGGAGATGCAGCCTGCAGGAGCTGGATGCTTTGCGTGTGGCAGATTGCTGCTAGATGGCCTTTCCCTGGGTGTTCCCACGGCTTCGGTAGGAAACGGGTGCGTACATTATACAGCTCATGCAGAAAAGATGTTTCCAGCAAGCGGCAGACATAGTATGTATGTTCAGTAGCCTTGATTTTGGGGAAGGGCAGGTGCTATAGCAAATCTCTTCTTTACCACTAAAAGAGACTGTCCTGCTGGAAGAAGTCACCTCATTGGAGCATTTTCCAGCCAAGTGCTACCTTTCCCTTTCTGTTGCTTATGTTATTATTTCATCAAGGCAGATAAGGCCTTGTATTCTTTTCTTTGCACTCTTGGGCTATTCTGTGCAGGAAGACTTAGAGATAAAATCCTTCCATTGAGGGAAACTGTTTATATTTTAATCTTTTGATTTCCTTGCCTCTTGTAGAAGGTGTGTCACTCTCCTTACTGTTATCTTGTCTGACCCATTTTGCTGACAAAGAGAAGGCAGTGAAGAAGGAGACAGAAGTGGTTGTAAGTGAACAGCAGAAGTGGTTATAAGAGAACAGTGTCTTTACTTGCAGTCTTACAATGACTTAAAAAAAGTGATTTCCTGGCTTCTCTTTACAGTTGTTTCTGCTCTGTGTGCTTCTCTTCTTGCCTGTAGCTGTTGAAGGCAGTTGCATTGCTGAAGAGCTGGTTGAATCTTGCATCTGGCCTGGGGTCTCATGCCTCAATGTAGGCTTTGGAGAGTTAAGAAAATTCATCGTGTATCTTGAGATTTTTGGTGATTGGCAAGAGCAAGGTAGCAACAATGAGTTGTAATCATAGTCTAGACAACATTTTTGAGCTCTGTATGCCACTCTGGAGGGCTGTTAGCCTTCACAGCAGATGAGACTTGGGAGAACACAAAGCTTAAGCTTGAGGCTCCTTTCCCTTTTTTTTTTCTCTTGGAAGTAATCATTGTGGAACAGAATGGTTCTGAAAGGAATGTTCCTTCTTTTCCTAAATCTGTTGACTTCTTTTTCTAAATCTGTCCTCTAAATCAATTTAACAATACTTTTGAATATAACTTTTGTTAAAATGTAGTCATGTACTTTTATATAGAGTTCTCAAGCTTTTCAAGTCTTGCTGTTTTCACTACAACTGTTGTTATTAGTGTGGAAAAATGACATCACAAGAACTGGAGAAGAGTGAGAGATGAAAACAAAGCAGCTGCAATTTACCAAATGTTTTTGTCTGCTTTCCTTAAGGAAACTCCAAACTGGTGCAAAAACAAAACTTAGAATACAGATGCTCTTTCAGATTTCCAGAAAGAACAAATCTACCTTTTAAACTTCAACTTGTGTTTTTTTCAACTTGAAAAAACCCCTCACTTTTACCTTACAGAAAGTGAATTTGAATGTTGAAATTTCTGATGTCTTTTCCTTGAATATGATTGCAATCTTCCTTTCATTTTTTTTACTATCTTTAGGTTTCAGTTTAGCTCAGTTGTGTTTGTTATATGCTAGCCAAAAGAAACTGAAGCCTACCCTTTAATGGGCTTTGGCATTCTCAGAGACTCTAGTTTTTTTCTTCTTCATGGGTGGCTTTTTGATTTGTTTACTGTCTTAGGAGATAAAAAAGGACAGGGAAGAGGGAAAGTAAACTGATTTTGGCTATTCTCTGTGAAATCCCATCAGCTTCATGCTGTTCCCCTCCCACGAGTATTACCAGCTAACTCCACCTCTGTCATTATTTATGGCAGGAAAGATTGATGGGGAACAGAGTTAATTGGCCAGGAATCTGGATGAAATTTTGGGGCTAAGGGAAGAATTGTATAACCTGGGAGATAAGGATTACCTTTTTTTCTACTTCATTTTATCTTACTGAGCTGGAACAAATCCTACATCTTATGCTAGACAGGTGTCTTTTTTCATGGCTACTGAGACCTGTCTCTTCCCTTGTCACCTATATCTTCAGTTGTCTGTAACATTGCTTAGTATTAGGTTGTAAAATGTGGAAGGGGACCAAGAGTGGCAGCTTCTACAATGGCAACTTCATTCCTAGCAGAAGAACGGATGAGAAAAGACTTTTAGGCCTTCATGACAAAGGTAGTTATGCCTTCTTGAGTGGTTTTGGTGAAGTTCAAGTGTTGAGTGAAGCAAGCACAAAGCAAGATGGGAATATGCATGAGAATCTACCCATACTGGTATTTATTTATGGCCAGAACTGTACAGTGGCCATTGTGTAAGATGGGTTGGAAGGCCCTGCTCTTGTGAGAAGGTTAGTCCTCAAATGGAGAAAGCAGTGCATACCTGAAGCTGTGATTTTTGAGCAGGCAGCAAAGTATAGCACAGACAGGGAGCAAAGCAAGGGTTTCTGAGATCAAGAATGAAATAAAATATGGATTCCCTGCAGATCTTGGGGAAGGGTCTATGTTGTAGGACAGCCCAGAGATACCTACTTATCCCAGACATAAGAAGACACACTTAAGTCCTCTACCTTTCTTTGTTTTCATGGCAAATGATTTCCTTTTATTCAAGTACTAAAATTATCCCTTGTCAGGCATTGTGACCAAAGCAAATTCCTTTTCATGAGGTTAAAGAAATTCCCCATGTGTTCTTATGATGCAGATTGCATCACTTCCCTTTGGCACCACATAGTCGAGTTCCTTCCATGAGCCCTTCTTGAGTGCATTTAGGAGAGGGTCTGCCCTGGTCTGGAGAAATTTCTGTCAGTGCTAGTTACCAGTTTCTGTAGGTCAGGGCTGTTTATCTTCCTGCTTCCCAGAACACAGCCTTATCCTTTCTTTGCCATTTTAATGCTAGGACATGTAATTGCAAAGACCTGTTCACAGAGGCTATAATTAAATATGTTAAATGTTAAGGATTTATGTGAGGAGGGCTATCAGTATTTTTGCTTTGAGCTCTGGGCAGTTTATAATTGTTTGCTCTGGGGAGAGAGATGTGCACAGCAGGGTGTCTGCATGCTATAATTTATGATACTTCTACCCCTTGAGTAGCAACTGGATTGATATTTCAATTAAAAAACACAACAAAATAAACTTCAGAAATAGATACCCCTCCACCCAAACCACATAGTGCTGCTGTGGCTATTTAAAGAAAGAGACAATTGAGAGAATCAAGTATGAGAATGTTCATATGTCACCTTGGATACATGCACCATCCTTTGACTGGTGTTGGTAACAAAGGTAAGGGAGCTTTGTCACAAGGTCCCTCTCACTTTCTCAAATCAAATCCCAATGCTGTCTGTCCACTGTACTGGAGCAGCATTCTGGCTGCTAAGACCATGGCCCTGTGGACAGCAATGCCATTTCAGTCAAGTCATACCCAGGGCTACACATTTCTACATTTGACTGGCTGTTTAGGTTTTTTTTTCCCTTTGTGCCTGCACATCTGTTCATGCAACTTTGTAGTAAATTACATTTGGGAACTGAATTTTTCTTCCAGGTTGTTTTTCAGCTGAATCAGTTTGCTGTCCAGCCATGCAGATAGTTGTGCTGGCACAGTATGGGACTGGTATACTAACAGGAAAGAGCAGCTGCTGCAGAGAGTGGGTCTCAGGCCTGAGAACCTGCAGTCAGCAAGAGGGAAAATAGGTAATTTAACGAAGGCCAAATGTTTGTTACTCTTCTGGTATATCTGAAAGCTGTCAATGTCAAGGAATGTCAGTAGCTCTCTAATTGGTGGGATTAGCATCAGGTTTTGGTTGCCATCCTCTGTTTATCGTCCTACATAGTCTTTGTGTTTATTATTTGCATCACTTGCTGATGAAAGAAACAGCATTCATAGCATAATGTCACTATCCAGAGGTTTAGATTACTTTTGCAGCATTGCTACTTAACACCAGGCTGTGGCGTCTCCTTTCGAGAAGTAGTGCAAGAGTTGTATATTCCTTCCTTAAAAGAAGTGCCAGGCTTATGGAGTGCACTTCAGCAACCAAACACAAGCTTCTGGGCATAGGAAATAAGAAAAGTCAGATTGGTTTTGCAGGGGATGTTGGGGTGTGGGAGAGAGCAAGAACAAAGAGTATTTTCTTAAATCGAGAACTTGTTGTAGGAGTGGGATTTGTTGATTGAGTTTTAAGTTTCTTGTCTATAGGTGTCAATGAATTGAGGGAACAGGACTGTAAAATAAACCTCACAAAGTCAGTGCCTTTCAGCAGTGTGTGAAGTGTGCCACAAACTCTGAACAGGGTAAAGCAATTCCCTTGAAAACTAGATAGCAAGATGACTAGTGCGTAGAATAAAGTTGAGGTTGAAGAAGTTAGCTGCTTTGGGGATGGTATGTTTGGGGAAAAGCTGTTCTCTCAGAGGATTGGTTTTTTTCCCCCTCAGTCCTGGGATGTGATCCTGTTTCTCTGGAGGAGAATTTCCTGGGGAATCTGAGGGGTTTTTGCCAGGGGGAAGTGGGCTGGGGGGTGAAGCTCTTTTAACTCTGGACAATACATAGAGAGATTTACTCTAGCCAACATTCTAAAGTTTCTGTGCACTGTAACTTCACATCCTGTTCTCCAAGGCACTCGAGTAACTAAGGCCTTTATTATGTGATCTGAATTTGTTTATTCTATAATGACAATAGTTAACTACTTGAGAGAAATAAGACCCAGATAATGAGAACACTGAGGAAATGGGTGTTCTGCTTAGTCATGCAGACTCTGTAAGAAAGTGGTGCTTTTCCAGCTCTTCCTTAAAAAAAAATGTTTAGAGGTGCCTTTTTCTTCCTCCTGTACTTATCATAGCACTCTTGGAAAGCAAGAGAGATCTAATGTTTCAACAAATCAATACTTCTGGTCAGGGAAATGCTTATTTTAATAGAATGAGGTAACAGAGTTGTTAGCCTCTGCTGCTAGTGTGGAACTTTCTTGTGAATATATATATTCCCACGTTTATTGTGATGAGAAGGTGCATCCTCTAGAAAGTCTTTAACTTTTATCATTTGCCTCCTTCAGCCTAACAGAGACAAAACTATGAATGAAATTGAGTGAGATTTTACAGCATTGCTAGTAAATCTGCTCTGGAAATGCCATGTGACTAGTTTTCTCTGTTGAAGAATGCTATTGATTGTACCCAAGAACTCCCATCAGAAGAAGATTTATAGTTACCACTCAAATTTCTGTGTTCAACCCAAATCAATAATGATCAAGAATTCCTACCATTAGCCAAATGGGTAGTTTCTTTCAGTGAAATGACTTGGCAGCCTTGATTGAAGATGAATAATTTGATAATCTAACTAACAATTCAACAGGAGGGGAGAGAAAAGGGAGTTGGGACAAGAAATTATGTTCCTGTTATGTTTTGGGAGCTATCAGCAACTGAGTGTAGGGATGTTGACTGTGTACAACACATGATCCCCTTCGGTTGGAATGGTAACATGTCCACAGGATGCTGGGAGAACTGACTTGCCTCCAGTTCCTTCTGTGCTTGCTCACTGCATACGGCTGCCAGTCAAACAGCATTTGCAAATGCTAAATGAGCTTTGATAGAAAAAGTGGTCACTTGGGGAATGCAGTTGACTGAAACTTGCACTTAACTTTGATGGAAAAAGCACCTAAGAGGTTATATTTTTTTTGAAGATCACAGCTGAATGCTCTTTGTCATTCTGTTTCTGAATCATGGAAATATAACATTTGAATTCTGCATGGGTATGAATATCTGTACAGTATTGTCTGTTCAGTAAGAGCAAGTACTTCAGAAGACATTGCTAGCATTTATGAAAGTGAATTTATACATTTGGGAGGCAGTGACATTTTTGTTTCGAAAGAGTTGTGTGTAGTAGCCAGCATCTTTTGATGACTGTTGTGGTGCTTATTCACCATACAGTGTTTTTTAATACTTTGTTAATATGTCCCTTTGTGATTGCACCTTCCTGTCTAAGGATGGGATATGCTTCTACCCATTCCTAATGCTAGTTAAAGTGCCATTTAACATACCTTGGGACTGGACAATTGGGTGTGTTTACCAAAAGGGTATGGTGACCCATGGGGTGTATTATCTTTCTGCATATTCCCTTAGCTAAACTTGCATTGTGCTGCTTTTAAAGCTCTTTTGAAAGTAATCTCAAGCATGTACAGTTGTATACTCCTGGTTTTAGAACCTGAAAATATAATATGTGTATCATGAGGCTCATAGCTCAGTTTATTTTGTGAAATAATACTATTATCTCTACCTGGGGTGCATTTTGTATGTGAATGCAAACAATCTCCAGAACAGTGTGTTGGGGTTTTTGCACTGTGTGATGAGAGGCAGTAAGCTGCATTCTTTTCCCTTGCAGGCCTGTCCAAACCATTGGGAGGTTTTGAGCCAGCGAAACACAACCAAAGTGGTGCTTCCATTACTAAGGACAAAACCACAGGAGCCTGTTTCATCCAGTTGCTTTCCATGTGAGCTGCCTATAGTGTCAATCTTAAGTGTTATCCAAACAAATGTGTTTGTGCAGGATAGATAAGGATCTGCCAGAGTGTTTTATTTTGACCTGTTTAGTGGGAAAGGCAAAGATGAACAGATTTTGGTGGCTTTGTTCTCAAAACCAGCAGAAAAAATGACTTTCATAAGTGGCACTTAGAACATAAGGTTTTCCAGCACTCTGCAAGTAGAACGTTCTGTTGGAGGGAATGACTGAAAGAAACCCATGTTTCTGACAGTTTTTAATCGTTTAATGGATTTTTAATCTACACTGGAATCCGATAAAAATTAGTTTAATGTCTGATTGTTTGACAGACTGGAGCAACTTGGGTCTAACACATGCTAATTGTCATCTTCATGTCATTTGAATTCAAAACTGTTTATTTCCATTTCCTCCTACTTTTTTCTCTTTTCCTTTTTTTTTTTTGTTTGTGCTCATTTCTTTGCTAAACTGTAGGTGGCATAAGTAATGCTTTCTCATTGCTAGTGTGATTATCATTGCTGGGGGTGGAGTAGGGAATGAAAAGGAACAAAACCATGTTGAATTTTTCCTTTTTAAAAAATTTTATCAACCACAACCTCAAGTTTTAAGTCCAGTTCTGAAAAATAAGAAAGATGAGGCATCAAAAAGAAACTCCCAGGCCTCTGTATATCTCTATAGTGAAATGCAGACATATAACCAAAGGAAGAGTTGTGTTTACTTTGTGACCTGTTCATGACAGTGTCCCATGTGACTAGTGTCTGTCTCATAGGGGATGGTGGGTTGCCCTGACCTGTGGGTTGCCTTAGACCTCAGTCTAAGAAACACAATCTAAAAGAAGTGAATCATTGCCCTGTAATGAAATGTGCTTCTCTGGGACACAAAGAAAGAAGAGTGTGTGGATGGGATGATAATGAGAAAATCGGGTAGATCAGACAGACCTTCCAGCATTGGGAAAACATGCAGTTTTCCTCACTCTGAAAGATGAAAACATTGTTTGTGAGCCATCTCTGTTTCTGTGGGATACTCTTCAAGGAGGTAAGCCATAATGTTAGCATATCTCAATGACCAAAGCCATAGCTTGTCTTCACAGAGTGACAGTGATTGATCTTTGCTTGAGCAGAGATTAGCTCTTGCCATCTCACTCTTCTCTGTTCCTCTGCTCCTGTTTATGTAAATGATTCTTGATTTATTACATAACTTCTTCCCTGGCACCTATGTATAACAAGAGCTTAACTCCTAGAGAGAGCTTTCAGTTATCTGGATCTTCCTTGCTTGTGGGAACTGGCTCACATCTTGACATAATTTGGATACCCACAAAGAGAAGTCTTGGCATACCTCTCTGAGGAGAAAGCTTTTCAAATCTGTCTTTAGGAATTTGAGAATGGCTATCATTAATGCTGGGCAGGCTAACTTGCCTCAAATTAATCTGCTGTATAAAAGGTATTTAATATAATTTGGAATCCTGACACACTATGCCCTGCTATTGAGTCTTCCTCATCATTTGAAGTCTTCTCTCAGGATTTTATTCTTCTGATAAGTCCTGATTGTTAAACCCTAGCACCCTGGTCAAAACCTGTAACAGCACATTTGTAAGGGGTGCATTTCTGTTGAAATGATGTTTGCTTTGAAAGCAGAAACAGTGATTAGGGAAGGAAAGTTCCCTTTTTTCAAAGTTTTCTTTCCCAGGGAGTGCAAGTGTCATTTACACAGAAGTTGCCACTTACAACACAAATGGAGATTCTGTGAAGTGAGAGACTAAGTTTTTGTTCATTCATGGTGGTTTTAGCCCATATGAATATCAGTAATTACTGCAAGCAAAACTCATGATGTACTTCTAACCTGAGATAGCCTGAACTTTTATGTAGTACAAAACAAACTACTCTTCTACATGGAGTGGTTCACTGGTGAGGACATTTCAGGGAAAGAGTTGATTAATAGGAAGCCAGTTTCTACTTTAATATGATTAAATAAAATTGCTTTTAAAAGGCAAATTTGTTCTTTGTTTAGGCAAATAATGACATATGTACATGTAAGCAAACACAAAAATGGCTCTGTCCAGAAGTAAGGAGCTTGTCAGTGCCTTACAAAGTCTGTGTGGAAGTGAGCTCTGACACCTTACCAGGAGTATTCGTTATTTTTGCTTTAAAGCTTACAAGACATTGACTCTCCGGGCAGTAGGATGTACCTGCATCACTCCTGAAATGCAGGAGAGGAAGGGCCCCGAGGCAGGAGGCTTGGTGTGAGCTGCTGCCACCAGCCCAGGTTGTGTAATGATCTGCAGTTTCTGCCATTGACTGCTCTTTTTGTTCAGGATCTCAGTGGGAGCCAGGCCTTATGTAATGTTCATTGTCACATTCTCCATTCCAGCACTGTCATGTCAGCAGAGGGGAAGGATTAGAGATATTCAAATGAGACATAGATGAGGTGCTGAGGGATATGGTTTAGTTTAGTGATCAGCCTGGCTGTGTGAGGTTAGTGGTTGGACTTAATGATCTTAAAGGTCTTTTCCAACCTCAGTGGTTCTGTGATTAGCTCTCCCTTTTCTTTCTTTATGGATTGGTTTTAGAGTTTTTTCTTTGCTTTCTCCCACCCCTTCTTGCAGCAGCTTTTGTTGGTTTTGTTGTCAGGGAACAACCAGTTTCAGGCTGTTTTTAGCATTGTGGTGCCTTTTAGGAAAGAGGTTGTTAACCTACTGAGAATAAAAGAGCAGGTCCTGCAACTCTACTAAAACTGCTATCTGGATCTGTTTTTTAAAGCACTCTTTTGTTTGGTTGGTTGGGTTTTTTTTTCTTCTCAGTTCCTGCTCCCCACAAATCACAGTGGACTGGGTAATGCTTGCATCAAATCTGGGCAAGGACTGGATATGTTGTGCCTATGTGTATGTAGAGTAGATAAGCACACGCGCCTTCCTCAAAGGGATGGTCCAGGACAAGTATATGCTGTCCAATTCGTGATTTTACAGGCTGTTTCTTTTCCCTTTCTCCCTTTAGTAAACTCATCACTTAGAGAGGGCACCGATTCCAAGAGGAAATGAAGGACGAGAATTGTTTTCTTCCTTTCCAGCTAGCAGTGTGTGGCCACCAGTTATCCATGAGTCACGGCTGAATTGCTCGAGTCTTAACAGTCTCAGATGGCAAAGGAAGAAGGGATTGAAGTCATGACATAATCAATTAAGGGTGGCTTTAAATGCAATTTGTGGGAGTTGTTGCTGGGGGAAAGAAGTTCCTGTTGATTTTTCAGTAAAGTTTGTTTTGTTAAAACCATGAAGGGATCTGCTAGACTAGGATTGGTCAGTAACACTGGTGGCTTTTTTTGAGAAAATATTTATTCATTTAAATGATTCCTGCCCCTCTCCCCCCTATTTTTTGCATTAGGATGTAAAATAGAAATGTTAATGTGTTGCATAACAGAAATTAGAGAAGTTCTATGTTTGTTAGGATCAAACTGTTAAAACCCACTGATGTGAGGTTTATTTCTCATTAGATTTTTAAACTGAACAGAAAAGCATCCTTATTTTGCAATATCATTGTAAGTTATTTCTCCTGAGCAGAAACTGAAGACTATTATGCAGCACTGATTTTGAAATACCTGGTGTTAATAAACTGTGTGCAAGTGGTTGTGTGATTTGCCAGCATGCTTGATCCTATTTATATGGCCAGGCACCACAATGACCACTGTGAAGTCTTGGTTATAAAACAAGCTATAAAGGGTAATATTGATGAGTCCCAGACATTGGGCTTGACTGGAGGTTGAGGAGCTGCTGGAATCCTCTTTACTATCCAGCACCATAGAAGCATTAGTGTTAACTCTGCCTTTTCTGAAAGGATTTGTATGGGATACTCCAGAATGAGCGTGTCTTGTGATTACATCACTTGTATCATAGCAGGCGGTATCTGTAAAGCCACTTCAACTTCTGTGCCTTCCTGGAGGTACAGGGGAATCCTGCTTCTCCTTCCTTAGGACTCCAATCTGCCCTGCATCCTTTCTCTTCATTTGTCTGTATTTGTAATAGTTAATTAAACAAGAATTTCGTATTTATGATACTGATGAGTCCTCTTACGAAACTGATGATGTTGTGCAGAAGGGGTCAGTGCCCAGATCCCATGACGTTTGCTGTTTCACTTCATCATTTGGCTCATGGCATGCATGATCCTGAAGGGAAAATATTCACTTTCACATTTCTCTCTCGGCTTCACACATAAGAAGATGTAGTGACTTTGAAGCTTTGCAAAGTGGAAGAAGCAGCCAAGGACAACAGCGATATGTCCAAATTTGCAAGCCCTTTAAGTTTCTCCCTCCAGAACTAGGTCTTCTTTCTGTGCACGCTGAGGAGGAGGCAGTCATCACCACATGGCATTTACTTACTATCTGAAATGTTCTACCTTAAAAAAGCAAAGCCCCAAAACTATTTTTATCTTTGTTGAAAGACAGGACATAATACATGAGAGAGACTGTCTTGGATGTTAATTTGATGTGCAGTTGATTGCAGGGTTTCACTTCCTGGGTAGGATAAACATGACAGCTCTGTTCTCCTCACTGAGTAAGAGGAATTTTTTAAAGTGTTTTCACCTAATCCCCCATCCCAACCTCACCATGTGCTGAGCTGGGTTCTGTACAGTATGGACTTCTAGCTTTCCATTGTAAAGTGTGATGCAGCAGGTTTGCTTTGTCTGTCCTTGTGCTGGTAACCCTCCTTAAGGCATGCTGCTGGGGGTGCAGCTTCCTTTTGTGCAGCAGGGCAGGAGGCTGAAGGGCTGGTCTCATGTGGGACTGCTGGAAAGTCCAGACAGATGGTACCTTCGGTTAGTTGAAGGTGATCTGTTTATCTCTCACAAAGTGCCTTCCTACAGCAACCGAGCACGGTGTGCTTCTGTGTGCAGAGGCAAGAGATGGGGCAAGTTGGAATAACTCAGCCATAAAACAGTAGCGACAGCTACAATCTGGCCCTGTTGTGTAATTCCCCTTGGTGGAAGGCTCCGAACTGGGTCAGATCGGTGTGAGAAAGGAGGGCAGTGTCGCGGCTGTGTAATGCCTACCTGCCTGTGTGCCGGGTCCCTGCTGCGTGCTCCGTCCCACTGCCGCCGGGCAGGGCGTGCGGGAGCCCAAGAGGAGAGTGGGCGGGAGGCAGGGAGGGAGACAGACAGCAGCGTGACAAAAGGCACAGAGGAGTTAACCATCTTTGTCTCACCCAGCCTCTGCGAGATTAATTATGTCTATTCGAAAGCTTCTGTTTAACTCTCCCGCTGAACGGCTGTCGGGAGATAGCTTGTAAAGAACGTATAGTTACTGCTAAACAAAAATATAGCTTCGATTACAGCCCTTTTGTACTCCGGCCTGAGGAGATAGCTGCTTTCCACTGGGTTTGTTTATAGAAATACAAAGACCCATATCCTTTCCTTTAAACAGTGTTCAGAAAGTATTTCCTGGTTTGTTTTGTTTTTTTAAGTGTTTGTGACAAATGATGAAACATGACAATCAGAAGGATACTGATGGGAGAAACTGTGTCATGTGTCATTCTTTGACCTGAAGCATTTAGTGGCATTACAGCACTTCTGCTTTTCCTGTTTGTAGATGAGAATTCATTCCTTACATTTTAGTAGTGGGTTTTGTTTGCTTGCTTGGTTTTGTTTTCTGGATTTTGGATGGGATTTTGGTTGGTACTTAGTTTGCTGGGATAATAAAACACATAATTTTTTAAATATACCTCTGTTGATATGGTTTCCAGCAGGTAACATGCCAGGTGCTTTATGGCACAGTATAGACAATATGGAATAAATAAGTCTCCTTGAAATCCCAGGTGACCAGCAGAGACTAACACTAATGACCTCCTGAAATGTAAGGAAACACATGCAGTTCTACAGTTACAGATTTGAGTACAACCTGTGAAGAGTGAAGGATGTTTGTTTTCCATAGGGCTGAACTATCAGCTGGTAGGGAACATTGCTGCTATTTAAAAGTACAAATAAGCCACTGTTTTGAAATAGATATAGACTTTAGCACATCAGTTGTCAGGAAAAACTATTTTGTGTCTACAGTCCTTGACTGAAGTCACTAGTTGGCAGAAAGTTACCAGTCCCGGACCTTGCAGTGCTATGAAGTCACCATATTGCAGCAGGCTGATAGCAATGGGGCTCGTTACCTGCCTAACAGCAGGCCACAGAAGTTGAATGAATCTCTTTGGCTTGTGTAAACTGGCACAGTTCCACTTGAGCTAATTTAGATTTTGGCCTTTTCTACCATCTGCTTGACTAAGCCAACTTATTTTGTGTGACACATGTACTAGCATAGGGACTTCAGTTGTCTCTGCCTGGTGGTAAAGTGCTCCTGGGGCCTAGAGGTGAAAGGCTTTCTATTCCAATACCAATCTCCACAAAGCCTCTTCTCCTCTTGTGTTTATTTTCTTTCAGACACTCTTCAATGTTATTGAAGAGCTGAGAGAGGCAAAGCAGGAACTGATGACTTCAGCTGGAATAATTCAGCATACTCGACAGTTAGATTTTCAGCTCTGCTACAGGAGTGTTGAGTTGTGTCTTTAACCTTCAGGTTTCGAAGCACATCTAGTTACTGCTGAAGCAGAGCTAAAAGTGATTTTTTTTTCCTTTCTTGAAGTGTTTGTGGATATGTGTGGTGCCTTATTTACATAGGAGTTTGGGTTGTTTAGGGGTTTTTTATTGTTTTGTTCTTAAGTGTCTGATTAATTCTCAAACGTTTTCTAGTTTACACTGGAAATGTGATGTAAGTGGGGACAGTGGAAAATGAGTGATGAGGAAACATTTCCCTTGTCCTTCTTTAAAGCTTTCTGGGGAATGTGTGGGTAGCAATTCTTCTGAGGCTTGATTTTTGAATACATCCTTTGCTTTATGGTCCTTCAGATAAAAGATACCTTCTTTATTTTCCTTCCTTGGTTGTATTTCTTTCTTTTCATCCATCTTGATGATCATTCTTTGTGTATGGAAGAGGGGCACTCAGGAGTACTCATCACTGTCCAGAAGTGACAGTGCATGATCTGAACGGATAAACTTGTGACTTTGTGATTGCCCTGGCCTTCTCTTTAGGTTTTATTGTTTTGTGCCATGATTTCTGCTGTGATGCACTGAAGTAGCGTAACAGAGGAGTTACACCCAGCCAGCTTCAATTCTTGTGCTTTAGAGAAAGGAAATGCAAATACTCTCCGATCTGTCCTTCCTTTCTGTTTACTTTTCTTCTTCCCCTGCTTTACAAAGGGATGTACAACCTTTAAAAACTGGATCTTTGCTCTCTTCTCTGTACCATTATTAAGGTAGTGCTGTCTTTGTTCTGTTGGTTGGAACAGAGACTTCAGACAGGCTGTGATGAGTAGCTGGGTGACCTTCACAGCAGGTACAGCTAAGTCAGGGAGGTGGTTTCTATCTGGGACCCACGATCTGCATACTGGGATGATGCTCAGGATAACAGATGTCCCTCTGAGATTCTGAGACTGATCCTTTTTTCTACACTTCATGTTCACTTCAGTGTTATTTATTGTTGCATCTTTTTGTATTCAGACGTTGATAGTAGGAATCTTTTTGTGTGTACGTGCCAAGGATACCAAGAAAGTGGAGAGGTTTGTGAGTGATTAGTTAATATATTGGTTCTGATATTGATTCTACAATACTGGACCTGTGTCATTATGATACATTGCTTATGGCATCCATTTTCTGCACAGTATTTTGTGCACAGTCTGATAAAACTGTAATTTAGAAGACCAATGGCAGATTTGTGGGTTTAGATGCAGTAATCCTGTTATGATTTCGAGCCTTGAGGCTCAAAGGTTGGGATTTACTGGGCTCATTATGTACCTCTTCTCTGTTCCTGCAGGACTGCCTCACGGTAGAACATGAGCAGGTAATGCACAAGGAGCACCACTGGGAATCATGTCAGACGAGTCAATCTCAGGGAGTGATCCGGACCTGGACCCGGACTTGGAGCAGGAGGATATGGAAGAGGAGGAGGAGGAAGATGAGGAGGAGGCGATGGAGGAGGACAATGATGGGGATGACGAGGAGGACTTACTTGATGAGAGTGGTAAGCAAATGAGGTTATGAAAATCTGCATACATGTGTTTACACAAAACTGGAATCACTAATTTTAGTGAGTGACGCCATGGTAGACAGCGTAAGGGTTAGGATTTGTCCAGCATTGGTAGGGAGAAGTGTTTATGTGGGTGTTTAGTTTAGATAGAGTTTTAATGTAGGTTAAATTTGGACTCCTGGCCACAAAAACTTTCCATCATGTAAACAAGCCCCAAGCATATATTTGGAGAACAGAATTTTTGAAATAGCTACAGATTCTGGGGAAGCAATTATATAAAGAAGTAAATGAATCAATTTACAGTTACTTGTACTAGTAAAAGGATTTGGTGAAATGAAATACATTTACATCACTGTCTTATTCATAGCTAAACAATTTAGTGGATGCTATGGACAGTCATTACCTGCTTACAATAATTATCTTTAACAACTGGAAAATATCCTTTTCCAACAGCACACAGGTTGATTTATTTTTGTTTGGTTGGTTTACAATATGAAAAGTGGCAGTGCTGACTAAGCTGTCACCTTCTATTCCCACCTAGTTATAACTACCATACTCTCCTCTTTGTATAGGACCAATATAGCTGTTTGTCGACCTGTGCTGTGCAGGTTGCATTTAAGCAAGATTAAGTTACTGTTCTGATTCATGGCATGATCCTAGAAATATTGGTCCAGCAATTGGTCCAGCAGAAGGGCTGATGTGGTAGAGCACATAGACAGGAGTGCCTGGATCAGATGGAATTCCTCATGCTGTGTTTGGCACCAGGCTCCTCGTATCATAATACTACAACCTAAGCCTAAGGGGATACTGTGTTTGCTTCCTTTTAAATTCTGAGGTTTAAAAATTTCAAAGGGTGTGCAAATTTTTTAATTTTACCTACTTCAACTTACTAATAGTAGTGTTCCTTTTCTTAATGTAGAATGTGTTAGACAGATATCCTCTCTTCTTCCAGTTACCAAAGTATTTTTGGGTTTAAAGTACATTGTTGTCCTCAAGTATTGTTTGTTAATGTTCTTTCAGCCAAGTGCTACTTGAAGATGGTATTTGGATTTAAAATGTTTATGAAATGTTTACACAAATTAATTCTATTCCTCTGTTTTTATTCATGTGATGGCATTTTCTTATGAGAAAGCAGTAATGGAAGTGTTAGTTCAGGTAAGAAACAGGGGAATTCCCAGGAAACAGAGTTATGGGGCCACAAGTTATTCTGGCTCAAAGAGACTTGTGGGTGAACTTGTCACTGTGTTCATGGGAACTTGCACCCAGCAGAGCAGTAGCAAGTGTGATGTTGTTGACAAACTTTCATTAACAGAGAGAAGTGCCTGTCTGTATGTCATGCCTGAGTGGGTCATTCCCCGTGGTTATTTTATTGAAGACCTGTGTAGTTTATCATCTACAGCTATGTCATTGTGGCTGGATACTCAGAATTGTCAGGATTATGCTTTCCAAAGTAAACAAAATTAATGTAGGCACATCAGAACATTGTGAACCATTAATGACAGCTGTTTATTTTCATCTTAAAATACTGGAAACTTTTGTGCTTTGTGTTTCTTTAGTGACTAATTAAAGGTAGTTTTAGACAAATGTAGGAAATACTGAGAAGAGTAAAAAGACGATTCATGTTAAACTACCATTAAATGTTCTTAGAGTTGTTCAATAGGTATGGAAAAACTCTCTCTTACACAGTCTGAGCAAGGCTAGATTGATAAACCTCGGAGGTTTCAGATTGTTTCAGCTTTAATCCTCCCTGCTAGAATGTCAGGACGAGTTCTCTGTGCTTAGCTGTATAATTATTGTTTTCTGTGGAGGTGTCCCCTCAGCTTTCCCTGATGTCTCATCACAGCTACATTCTGCTTCAGAAATGTCATTTGACATCTATCTTACTTTAGATCTAATAGAAAACTTGTCTTGTGTTATTTGGCCTATGAAGTACAGCTGACTTCAGAATGAAGAGGATCATTTTGTTTTACCCATGTGATGTTTATGTCTCTTTGTAGATAACTCTCATTCATGAAAATCATCTTGGGAACAGGCAGTTACTTTGATTCACAAGAAGGAAGTGCTGCAGTGTTTATACTGCATTTTTAAAAGCTTAATTTTAATAATTTCTTTTAAAACTTTGTTCTCCCTGTCCCAGCCGTGCTGTTCTCCTCCCCTCCTGGTATTGAGGTTCCATTAGGGATACTGGAGGGAGATCCTTCCTTTGTGGATGGGCTCTTGCATCTTTCAAGCTCTACAAGACTTAAAAGATTGTTAATCTTCTTGCTTATTTCTTTGGAAGACTGCATGTGTTTTCCCCAAACTGAAATGGTTTGTTTTAAATAATGGTGATGATAACAATTACAAAACTAACTTTTGCTGGCTTGCAAAAGAGCGGAAAACATAGGTTTTCCATGTTTTGATGTTGACTCAGACACTTAAAAACCTTCCATGGTTAATGTAATGTTATCCACATCTGTTGATGGTGGATAGTATTAGTCTCGGACTTAGCAGAAGCTTATAATAACCATGTAGCTAGATTGCATCCTTTATACATTTCTTCAGTGCTGGTCAATAAACCTTAGCATCGTGTGTTTTTTTTTTTCTGGAGTACCTCTTGCAGGACACTTCCAACTCCTTCCCAGTGGCTGCCAGACTGCACACCTATCCTAGCAGCACGCTTCAGCCCTAGCTGAAGGCTGCCACTGCTTTTCCAGCCTTGTCATCACTGCCCACTGCATCTGTTTTTTCATTACTTGTGGGTAACAGCACTTGTTTTATCATTTTTGATTTTGTGATATCAGTACATGACTGCTAAGAACATGTTTTGTTAACTCCCTAAATCCTTTTTAGTAGATATGTGATGTACTCATGACTGTAGAGATAAAGGGCTGTTTCAAGTCCTGCACTTTTTCTCTGATCCTGGTAGTTGCCCAGGGCTGTGTTAAACTCCACAGGAATGAAACCTAATTTGAGCAAAGAGGAAACAAACCTCCAATATGGATTTTACAGATTATTTCAAATGCAGAGACTGTTCATACCTTAGAGCACTCTCGAGGAAAGCTCTCGAGTGTTTGAACGAGTCCCACGTAGTGCTCCTGCTCTTCTGCTTTCTGAATGTCTTTGGATTATTCTGATTGAAGTCTCTGGAATTCATTCTCTCATACACATTGGTGTAATTCTGCTATTAATAGTGATGGCAAGTTGCTTGTTTTCTTACCTCTGAGTATATAGATTAAACACTTTTAAAAAGTGTAGTTCAGGATTAAAGTGAAAAGAGCTAGTTGTTTCAGAGTACAGGCAGACACTTCTTAAAGGCTACTAGTTGTACCTCACCCTCTGTAATGGAAATACAGCAGACATGGATTGGAGTTACTACTTCTGGGGTATAGCAGGGGACAGTTCTCCAGTGCTATGGTAGGGCCACAGTTCTTAACGTACAGATATACCAGGCAACACCAAATAAGAGTGTATTAGATGCTACCATTGCAATATGACAGTCTTCACACCATTGGCCTTGTCTTCTGCCCTGTGTTGTCCACTTTGCCTGTTTTCTCCTTTCCTATCCCCTCTTTCTTTCCGCAGGGCTGGGCATGTGGTAGCTTCATGACATAGACCAAGAGAAGGTGGAGGCAGTCTGTACTCCCTCTTCTCACCTCAGGTCATACTGTTCCCCTCCTCTCTGAAAAAATGCTGGAGCGATACAAAACTGCTTTGTGTGGGGTTTCTATGAACATGTGGACCCTTAAGGTGAAGTGAATGAGGAGCACAGTTGTGTTGGTGATACAGAATTGCAAGTCCCAGGAGAGAGGACACACAGGTAGCTGTGCTCTTTTGCACTGCACTTTCTTAGAAGGGTGAAGGCACCAGGGCCAAGTCTCAGAAGCTCTGAAAAATTGGCATGGGAGGAAAGAGACCCTTTTCCTCATCTTAGCCTCTTAAAACTGTGCTCATCTCTGCCTATGACATTTGATAATATAATAGATTCAGAGTTACCTCTTGTTTTTAGAGCACAATACAGAATGTATTTCAAATGGTTGATTTTTGTTTAACTGGAGTGTGCCACTCTATGCTCAATTTTGAGTTTCCTAAGGAGTACTTGACTCCAGGTGACAGCCACTGTGGATTCGCATTAGGAAAGTTCTTTGCTTTCCTTGAACTCTTGCTAGAGGAAAGCCTGTTTATTTAAAAAGGTACTACTAGTTTAGCTTTGTGTGCAATTTTCACTTGGTGGTTGGGGAAAAAAATGTTGGCATGAAATTATAGCAAAAATGGATTTTGTTTCATGTGATGTTCCTTTGTGGCTCTTTGTGTCTCATCATTACAGTTCGTGCAGCAAGGGGTGCAATTACATTGAAAGTGAAATGGATTTGTAGCTGCTTGGATAATTTCTTTGTCTAACCTGATGGGAAAAATCAGTAGTTACCACCATACTTGCTAAAAAGTTCATTAGCACCTGGAGTTATTAAAGCTGAAATTATTTTGGAAATCTGTTTCTAAGGTCATGTGCAAGTGGGGTTATTGTTTCTTTGAATGATACATTAATGCATCCTTGAGGTGCAAGGAGCTGCTGCTCCTTCTGGGAGATGCTGTTATTCATGTGCTTCCCACCCCAAAGTCATCCCATCTTTTCTTCTCCCCAACAAAGTACTGGAACAAAACAAAACTGTGGGGGCTGTGTGGGAGTCCCAAGCTGGATGTGTGGGGTTGGGAATAGCGCAAAGGACTGTCTTTACAGGGGAAGAGAGGAAAGCCTTTGTTATAAGTCTGTTCATTTAGCAGGCTCTTCCTGCTCATATATGTGAGTTTTTGCTTTTCAGCTGAAGTTATTCTTATAAATTAGATCATGTTTTACTCACCTGTATGAAACTGAGGTGGAGGAAGAGTGTGGAGACTCCTGAATAATACCCTGTTAAATGATATGCTATTTGATATAATTTTATATCCAGATTTAGAAAGACTCACACTGTTGGAGGAAAAAAAAAGGGGGATAAAAAGGAGAACTGCTGTTAGAAAGTAATTTACCTGCACTTTTTACTTGATTTAAATGATCCTGCTTGTATTGGTAAATCTTAGCAAGCTAAATCTTTTTTTCCTTCTGCTTTTGACCAGACTGCACATTGTTTTCTGTTAGGAAACAATGGTGTTAAGTTTTCCTCCCTATCTGCTAGAAAATGAAATTTATTTCTTAAGGATGTATTTGCTCCCCATCTTCTTACTTCTTTATTCTCTCAATTGCTTTTAGAAAGCAGCTTTTCGCAGCCACGTCTTCAGCTGGTACTGAGTCAGGTGGGTATCCCAAGGTCGAGGCAGCCTCAGAGACTATAATTACACTTTAGTGAGGTGCTTCCATCTCCTGCAGCACACAAGCACAGTGAGCTTGGTTGCTTCTTGCTTTCTGCCTTAGACTGGTGTGACATGTGCTTTGATCACATGTCATTTTTTAGCTGGAGACTGGTAGCAAGGGGAAAGGAAAGGCACAGGCCTGTCAGAGTAAGCTTGGAGTGCAGAGGAGGTTCTTTTTGTTGATTGAAAATGGATAAGTTGGAGAAAGATGTGGAAAGAAGCAGAAGTCAAGACTTCTCTAAATCTAGAAAAGCACAGAAGACTATCATGAGTGTTCCTTTAACCTCTGTTGTATTCTGTGTGTGCATGTGTCAGAGTGGTGTCTGCCAGTAAGTATAAGTCCTGTAATTTAATCTGTAAGTTACTGTTTGCAGAGCACAGGGAGGATTTCTTGGAGAGAAGAGTGGCAATTGACATTTTTTCCATTTTTAAACTTCTTGATGGACTTTCCTATCTTGATTCTTTATTTTGGATTCTTGTGTCTGGCTGCAGCTCCCTCTAGAGTTCACCTGTATTATTTCTAAAAAAGCTGGGAGGGCATAGCCTGGGGGAAGCAAACCTCTTCTGTTTATTGCCTCTGCAATGGCCCTGGTCATGCCCTGGTCTTTCTAAGCCTGGGCAGCCAAACCAGAACTTGCATTTATCACTGTGTATTTTACTATTCTTAAACAACCAGGTAGATTTTAATTCTTGTGAGTCCTTTTCATAGATTGTCTCCCAAACCAATAACTGCTTGCAAAGCAAGTAATAGCTACATGTGAAAGAATTTAATTGTTAATTAATGTCCTGTGTATTGGCATGTGTTTAAACTTCATCAGATTGTTAGGGGAAACTGCATTACCTTTGAAAAAGGATCGTTACAGATCAGAGTGTTTAAATATGCTTTATCATACAGGTGCAGACTGTGGGGCTCAGCCTCCTGTCAGCTGGTTGTGGATAACTCAGCAAATGTGCATCTAACTGCAGATATTGGATGCACTTCTCAGGTGACTTGCTCAAACTAAGAAGCTGAGGTGGTGTTTTCTCAGTTCTTGAAAGGGATAAGAGCATCTCTGAAGTTGCTTTGTGTCTGTCAAGCATCTGCCCTCCACCTCCACAAATCTTACAGTTGAGACTTGTGTTCATTTCCTAAGACTCAGAAAGTCAGGAGTTGTCTGTCTTCTATGTTTCTACAATCCACATGAATAAAATACAAAAGATATAGTTAGTATAAAAGGTGAAAAGAACCTGGCTGCTAGTATTTGCAGTTTTAGCAATCCTGGGTACTGAGTAATGCAGAAAGGTTACATTGAAATTGCAAGGAAGATTTGTCTGTCATTTAGGCAAAAAGCCTCACTGATTCCTCTGGGAACTTTACTTTGTTACAGAAGGCTGCATATTTTGTCCATTGTTTTTATTCTGGCAGTTTCCCTGTAGTACAGCCTGTCTTCTAGAACAAATGTTGTTTCTGTGTGTAGTCTGAGGGGTTTGGACCTGCTCAGCTACCAAGTGTCTGTGTAGTCAGCACGTTGTATGGGAGCTGCTAATGCCCACGCAGACCCTGTGGCAGACACCCAGCTCCCTTGCAGTGGCTTTACTGAGCTCCCTAAATGGTGACATTAAAAAACAAACAAAAAATCCTCTTGGGTTCTTTGCTGGGAACAGCCAGTACTGTATCCTTTGTTAGCTCCCTTTCTGCAGAACCTAAAGCTGCAGGTTGCCTTGCTGTGCATTTTGTTTGTGTTGGAGCAGTTTCAGTTGTTGGACTGTGATAGGCAGGTGGAAGTCAGTCCCTTATCTACAGGTTGTTTACCCATAAATCTGTGAGGAACAGGGAATAGTGTCAAGACTGGAGAGGAGTGTGGGAGGAGCAATGCCTGGGCTTTTGCGAGGGAGTTTATTAACCTATTCCAGCATTTTAACTAGACCTGTGAACTAGGTTATTCTCAAGGGGGATGAGGTGTGGCCTGACATTGCTGTGGGAAGGAAGGATGAGATCCTGACAGTGCTGTCCCCCAGCCCCCTTCACAGGGCATTACAGACTGACGATGCTGCAGGGCAGCCACGGAGCCTTTTGCCTTCTGCCTGCTCTGTCCGGAGGTGCAGACTCTTTCCTGCTCTCCTCTGCTATCCTAAGCAGGGAGACGCTCCAAATGAAAGTGTGATTCCTCTGCCCCTGTCTCAGGCTCTCTGACAGCAGCTTCCTTTTTGAGAGGGTGGCACAAAGTGTGGCGTAGTCTAAGTGTTATATAAGCTGGAGTAATGACTCGCTTTACTTCTTTAAAAGGAGGTGATGACGCCAGAGCTCTGCTTCTTACAGACCCACTGATTGGGCGCAGGGCCTGGCTGAGCTCCTGAACCGATGGGCTATTATAACTGGCTATGCTTTTTTTCCCCTCTTTTCTTCCACCTTCCCTTTGATCTATTGTGTATGATGGAATACAAAATAGATATCCTTCTATGCAGTTCAAGAACAGCCCACGTCCATGGCTTTGCATTTTCTGTGCATGTGGATTTTTCAAGTGTTTTTTCTTTTTACCTGTAGCTACGTTCTCTCTTAAAGCTGCCACAGACGTAAGAGTAGCATGAATGCACAGGGAGCAGGGTCAATGAAGGAGCAGTTATTAGCTAGACAAAGAATTGCTCCAGGTCTTCCATGGAGAGAAGTATCTTGTTTCTTCCTGCTTTTCTGATAGGCTTTGCAAGATATGAGGGTTTTGCTTTACTGACTAAAAACTTGCTTTTCTTCTTTCACAAAGCAGACAGAGACTCTAATGAAGGACAGTCACTCTTAACTTCTCTGTCACATTAGGTATAGTATAGTCAGCATTGTACAGCACCTAGTCATTGCTAATAGGTACCACACTTGGTCATCTGCAGCTTCTGCAACCATAATGAAATCACAAGGGAACTAATTAGCAAATTTGTAATGTGGTATCTTCCCTTTTGAACAGACAAGGAGTGGCAAAGTGTCTTGTGCCGAGGTCGCCTAATGAGTGTGATGAAGCCCAAATGAAAATCCTCTGCTTTACATTTTAGATAGTGCCCCTTTTATTTTCAAATGTAGTGGTTGAAACACTTCTGTTTTACATTTGAGTTTAATCTGTGCAGGGGGTCCTTATTTCCATTTTTCCTTAATTTGTGTGTTATTGTACTGTTTTTAATGACTGGTTAAATAAAATGTGCATGTAGCTGTATGTTATACAAGTGTAATACTTTTAGCCAAGTAGGAGTAAGTTTGGAACAAGAGGAAACTGTTTAGATTACATAGGAGTATTCTTCAGATTTTAAACCATAAAATCACATCACACTTACTTGTTTTAGTTCTTGTCTTAATTTCCTGCTTGGGCTTTATAGAAAACTGCAACATTGAATTTTAGGAAGTGTCTGGCTCATCCTTTGGATCAAAGCTTTTTATGCAATACCTGCTTTTTATTTTAATAATGAGAATTTGTACTACAGATGCTGAAAATGTTTTGTTTGCATTTTCTTCAACATGAAGTTCACTGACTCAGTCTCAAAAAATTCTAAGTAGGAGTCAGAAGACATTACTTCCACTTGCAGATATGCAAATAGGAGCAAGGCAGGAGAAAGTTACATGATAAAATCTTTTTTGTATAAGTGAACAGAAAGTTCTAGTTTCAATCTGTGTCAAAACAAATTTTGCAATTAAAACATCTGTAAGTAATTTTCCTCTATGTAAAATATTTAAATACTTGATCTATCAGAAGCAATTTAAATGGCACTTTTGTGTACTCTTAGCTTGTGATTTATGTCAAGTTTGCACTCAGATGAAAACTGGAATGAAATTAAAGCTGCACAAAATCGGTCTTCTGTGGTGCACAAATACAGTGTCATCTCCAGCAGCAGTGTAGCAAGGAGATGAGAATCAGTTTCTCAAATAAAACTGGGATTGTAACTCAATGGATGTAGCTTCGATTAGGATGATGATAAATACCTACAGTCGAAATCGTTTGACTTAAAGTCATTACATCTTGTCCAATAACGGCTTGTCCTCTTCAGTATATTTAAACAGTCTTTGAAAGACTGGGGTTGGAGGCTGAAGCTGCGTATCTTTTGTGTATTTCATCACTACCTGTATTTTATGTGATTAGATTTTTGTTACACTGTGTACAACTTATGATTTAGATGAGTGTGGGAAAAAAAATAAACCGAGATGTAAATGAATACAAATAAAATGATAAAAACCAGACTGATTAAGTTCTGTGCCTTACAGTTCAATCCAAAACTCACAAAAGGCGATGGAAAGACTCCTCTGTTTTTCCATGATTGGTTTACATCTTACTCAAAAAGAGTTCATGTTTACAGTACAGTGTTTATTTAAGAAGTAAATGATTCTCAAAGCCCAGCAGTACTCAGTTGTCACCAAATAGTGTTGTGGAGTTTCGGTTTGGTTCTGTCTGCTGAACTGTTTTAGGCTGACAAACATCACCTTATACCATAACCGACTCAATCCTGATATTCTTGTGTGTTTTCCATGTTGCTAAAACAACATGGAAAATGGGACAGGGAAAGTGACCTTCATCATATTAGTATGTGCTACAAGCAGATGATAATTAAGAGTGAAACTTGGCTGTCAAGCCTAGTTTGTGTTTAGCAACTTACAAACAATTAAGATTTGTTGGCAGCATCTCAATGTGCCCTCGTGGCCAAGAAGCCAGTGGCAACCTGGGATGCATCAAGAAGAGTGTGCCCAGCAGGTCAAGGGAGGTTCTTCTCCCTCTCTACTCTGCCCTGGTGAGGCCTCATCTGAGTCCTGTGTCCAGTTGTGGGTTCCTCAGATCAAGAGGGACAGGAAACTGCTGGAGAGAGTCCAGCACAGGGCCACCAAGATGATCAGGGGTATGGAGCATCTTTCATACGAGGGAAAGACTGTGGGAACTGGGGCTTAGTCTGGAGGAGACTGAGGGGAGATCTTATGAACATTTACAAATATCTAAAGGGTGGGTGTCAGGAGGTTGGGACATCCCTTTTTTCTATAGTAGCTAGCAACAGGACAAAGGGTAATGGGATGAAGCTGGAACACAAACAGTTCCACTTAAATGTAAGAAAAAAAATATTTTACTGTTTAGGTGAGGGAGCCCTGGCACAGGCTGCCCTGGGAGGGTGTGGAGGCTCCTTCCTTGGAGGTCTTCAAGACCTGGCTGGATGTGTTCTTAAGTGACCTGATCTAGGTGAACCTGCTTCTGCAGGGGGGTTGGACTGGATGATCTGTAAAGGCCCCTACCATTGTGTGATCTCTACTTGTTAGAGATCAATGGGGTGAGCAGAACCAGCTGGTAGATGTGAATCATGCCTGTGAGAAAGCTGTGAGATGGGGAAGGGACTGCACAGCCAGTGTGGAGCATTTGAGGATGAGCAAAGAAGGTCTCTCTGTTCTGCAGCGCAGCAATGAGGGGATTGCCCTGTACACAGGACAGTCACTGCAGAGAAGGGAACCACCTTAGCTTGTAGGAACCAAGAGTATGGTAGCATATTATGGATCCAGCAATTCTCACTCAAAAAAGCTGTGCTTGGTGGGCTTGGATAAGGCCAATGTTGAGCAGCCCTGGAGCTGCTCAGCCTGGAGAGCTCAGCAAGGGCAAGAGTGGATTGAGAGAACCAGGTTCAAGGTGGAGAACAGGCATGGGTGTGGGAGGAGCTACTCCAGCTTGAAGGGACTGGATCAATAAAGAGTCTCTTGTGATATGTTCTGGGATATTTTGTTGAAATTTTTGGTTGACCTGAGTTTAGTCTCCAATGTTTTCTGCTATACAGACAGGAGCTAGTGTCCTGAAAAACTTTACAATTGCGTTTCTTGTGCATGTAGGCAGATTCAGGTGTGAGTTTTAATCCTTATGAATTTGCAGTGGTCAGGGATGCTGACATTGCTGCTGAAAAGACTTGTCAGTTGAATAAAAACTATGTTCTGAAGAGCCTTTATCTTGATACACTATGAAGATACAAACTTTATAGTGACTTTTTTTAACAGGGGAATCTCCTATGTTTTTGGCAAGGGAACCTCTCAAGTGATAACAGTTTCTTGAGAAGCTTCTTCTGATGTATAGCACAGCCCTACAATTACAAAGAATTTGTGGTTTGAGTATGAGGTACGTGAGGTAAGACAGGTAAGTAAGATTTCAGACTCTGTAGTGGAGGGAGAACATTCTTCCTTAGTGGCAAGACTGGCCTTACAGCAAAGCTATTCAGTAAAGGGCTTATCTATAACAAGATTATGTTCCATGAGGAGATCATTTCATAAACTGACTGATCCCAGCAGATCTAATTCTTGGCTGTGTCAATACATATTTATCATGGTTAACAGTTATGGCTAACCAGAACACCTCACCAGTAGGCTGTTGTGAGTAGAAAAACTAGAAAAATTCCTTTGCATTTTGCACACTGAGGTGGACAAGGAAATTCACTTTTTATTGCTGTGTGCAGAAGGACAGGTACAGGTTGCCTATTTGCCCCAGTGTGCTGAACTTCAGTTTCTCGTGCTTGATTGTTGTAATAAGCATGCCTTGGAAAGTACCCAGTTGTATTTACACAAATACTTGTCTTTAAATCTTGCTTCTCAGTTTCATAAATCTGTTAGGTCAGATGCTGAGGTCATGTTTGGTTATTTATTCCAATCCCACAAAGTCCTTACAAGGCCTGCTGTGAGATCCTCTGCTATTTACTTTTCTTAATATATTTGTCCCTCTTTTTTCCCCTTGATAGACACTTTATGTTCTTGTGTACCAGACAGGCTATTTCAATCTGTGACATAGGTGAAAGGCTTTCTTGTTTCCGAGCCCCTGAATTTTACTACAGTTCATCTTTTCTTTGATGAAATGTATATGTCTCTAGTAATGAAAATAACACCTTGGATTTGTTTCAAAGTCTTGATGTACCTTGAAGCAACAAGGGTATTTTGAAGGTTGCAAGGATTCACTGCACCCTACCACCCTCTTCAAATGAAAGGTCTAATCCAAAGGATAAATGGGCTCTGCCCTCTCTGTGTTTGTAGACCTTTAGATTGACCTTTAGTGTTAAGAGTGCAGCTCCTTGTCCCGGAGTCGTGTGCCAGAGCTGTTTGGACACAGCCTGCTTTAGGCTTCTTCTGCCCATCCTGGTTTTCCTGTCTCTCACTTGCCAGTAGTTTCAACAAAGAGCTGACTCCATTACATGGACAAATGCTTGGTAGGAGCGAGCTGATTTCATTGCATGCCTATCAGCATGGAGTTTGCTGTTTGTTAATGGTATTGGGTATGCCTTTGAAGGGAATCAGGCATGGAAAAAGTCTCTGTAGCACTGAAGGTGAGGCATGATGGTTGGCCTTCAGGGGTTTAACCACAGTGTTAAAGTACTTATTCTCTCCTGTACCAGTCCTTCTGGTGCAAGTAGATGATGAGGAGAAAAGCTCACTTAGAAATAAGCTCATGCTTCACAAATTCTGACAGGTTCTTTCTTAAAAACTGAGAAATCTCATTCATAGTCTGTTTGCTGCCCCGTGAGGCTTCTGCAGACTAGCAGTGCTGATTGAACACAGCTAACAGGATGCTCTTTTGCCTGTTATTGTGCAAACAGGTGACCAGCTCGCCTGGAATCCTTAGGTTTCATCCTCAGTTGTCCAGGTTTCTTGGAAGTCAGCAGGCACCATGCAATAGTTCATAAAGTCTCAGATAGTGAGATTGTTTTAAGAGCCAAAGAGGCTGTACTACTTTCTGCAACTCATTCCCCCACCCCTTTTCCTTTCCTGCTGGGAAACTTGGAAGCAGGGCTGTGGCCCGACCGGCCTGTTGTCTGTTGGGATTCCCCTTGTGCGGGGCCCCACCAGAGCCTCGACGGTTATGTAAGGATTTGTATTTTATTCTCCTCTTGGTCTCTGCCACTAGTTGAACTGGATCAGAGGCTGAGTGAATGGGATCCGATCCGATCTGAACAGCCCTGCAGCTCCGCAGCTCCAGAGGAGAGAGACCTCCCCTGTACACACCCCCTCAGCCTCCCTACTCTTGTCTCTTTCAAAACTCTTTTCCCAGGCATAACCGGGGTGTCTCCTGCTGACCGGGCACACGGACTGCAGCCCGGGCACACGGACTGCAGCCCAGCCGGCTGGGCAGCACAGCTCCAGGCGCCGGTTCCCGGTAGCTGCAGCAGCTACCTTGGGCAGGGCTGTGTCGTTTGACTCCCTGAGCAGGGGAGGAGATAGTGACAATTTTTATTTAGGCTGAACACGAGGCATATTTAACTAGTTATATAACAGTGACCCTGGTCCGTCTCGGCTGGGTGCAGGGAGGATATGTGCGTACTGATTCCCGTCACACCGGCTGGGTGGATTCAAGCACTAGGAACTATTTACCAAAGTTATTTTCAGAAACCTTAAGTGCAGGTTTCCCTGCCTCTACCCTGGACTGCTTTTATCAGGAGATATTTCCCGCTTACGAGCTGAACAGCCAGTGAGAGTGGATTTAGTGCTCATTGGGCTGTGGGCAGAGATAAGGAGGAGTTGCTGGGACTGACTGGAAACTTTTGTCCTGAAGACCCCGAGACAAGAATAGCAGAAAGGCTGAGAGCGTGCGGCCACATTGAACACGTGTTGGGGCAGAGTCACAGGCAAAGTCTTGCCTCAGTGCACTGAGGAACATGTTACTCTTGGATGAGTCTCAGCAGTTTCCAGGTAGGACACAGGCTGGGGGTTTTGGGGTTGATTTTTCTCTCCCCCCTGCCCCTGTTTTCTTTTCCCTCTTGCTTTCCTGTTACAAACAATTAATTCTGCCACCACTGTTCTGGAGTACCGAGAAATGAACTGAGACTCTCACGTGGGGCTCAGGTTTTAATTTGCTACCTACCGGGCAGGGATGGAAATGGCTGGATTTTCAGAGTCTTGCAGTGCTTCTTGGTTTGATGGAGGGGATATGAGATGGAACCTCTTTCTTTCTATGTGCTTTTAATTCTGAACACTTTGGTGATGTGACATTCAGAGTGTGGCTGTTATTGTTTGCTGCTGTCATTGTAATGCTGCAAAAGTAATTTTTAGCAAGAGAGGAGGCAACTGTTAATATCATTTTATATCCAGTATCTTCTCTCCAACCCCCTTTAACTTTTGCCATGTCCTTTCCCCCAGCATCCTACTCAATAATAGTTTTGGAGCTTCTTTTGTCAGTGAAATGTTTGGTGACTTGCTGACCAGGCAGCAATCTGGGCACCAGGCAGAGCTGCTGGTGTCTGCTTCAGATTCCCTAATTAATGCCTAATAGACTAAGAGCTACTTGGCTTTTTTTGCCCCCCCCCAATCACATAGAAGATACTGGTGAAACCTTAATGTGAGTTTACAGTTTTGGGGTGGCTGCTGTTCAGTTTGCTTTCTGGTGGAAAGTCATTGTGTGTTGAAGAAAAAACCCTTTTGTTCAGATTTGAAGAACTTTCTAAATTTGTAATTTAACTTGTTACTTTGAGGTCAGGTACTTATGGACACCCAGCTTCTCTCCCCCTGTTCACATGGCAAACACCTCCAAAGTTCATGCTATGAACTTAAATAGGCTGGTTAAAAATGGTCCTCAGGAGTTCTAACTCTGTGTCCCTGGTTTACCAGAGGAGCCCAGTGCAGTGTGTTCTTCCCAGAGAGGTTTTTATAGAAATGAACCAGGCAGGATTTGTTGTCCATTAGTTGGAGGGTTGGATTCTAGAAAAAGAAAAGAAATCCATCTTTTCTTGCTTTCTTGTTTCTGTGGTTGTGGTGGCAGGACAAAGAAGCTAATTCTAGGAGAGTGTGAAATGAGAAGAGAAAGGAATTGCGACACAAAATGAGTTTGGATAAATGAGGAATCTGGGTGATACTAGTGGCTTATGTAACCCAGTCTAGATAATAGGTATAAAAAGATAAGACGGGGAGGGGAAGATTCTTTTGGAAATGAGACTGCAGGTCACTGATGGAGGAAGAATGAAAGGTTAGAGGCCTTCTGAAAAAAATTGGGTGGAAAGATATTTGGAGTCATTTGTACAAACTTAAAAGAGAGCAAGAGTGAACTCCTCTTTTACAGCATTGCAAAGTCTGGGGCAAGGTTTAGCACACTCTGCTCTACCAGCAAGATTATCTGTTTGAGGAAGCATTTGTAACTGATCTAACATGGTTGTGTTCTGACTGCTGTGTTCAGGAGGGTCTCTGTCGCACTTCTCCATAGCCTTCTTGTCACCACAGAGGATGATAAACTGCACAAGGTCACAGAGTGAGTCTGGGGCAGAGCTGATACATCATGTTCTTTCTTACTTGCCTTTGTGCTTCAGCTACCCATCAGTGTTTCTTTTCCTCTCAGGATTATGTGGCTTTTTCTCACCCCATGTGCCTTAAACACTTGTTTTGGGTCTTCAAAGTAGCGAGCACTTGTGTATGCAGTGCCGTGCTATCTGTTGATTGTATATGTTTCTGGAAAGTCAAGAGAGGATTTGAATTATGTTTATGGTACTACCCACCAGCTGGTAAATCAAGGTTTGTTGTAGCACACCACAGGGGAAACCCTGTTGCTGTGAAGTTAGAATGTCTATTATTTGAAGAGCCCTGTCTTTTCCCCATATACATGTATGTGGCTTTTTTGACCATAGAGGTAGTTGCAATCTTAGCAACCTTATGAAGGAGCTGTTGCTCATTTGGATTTTTTTCCAGACTGTAGTATGTTTGTATTTTAGGGTGTTGCATATTTTGGATAGGGGTATCCCTGTGATAGGGGTATCCTTGTGACATTGTGGCTTCAATTTGTGTGAGTCTGCTGTGAACAACTTTGCAGCACTTTGTCAAACTCCTTTAGCAGCACACGAAGTACCACCAATGTTTTGAAAAGACGAACTAGATACAGCTTGTTCTGTGAGTGATGGTGTCCCATCCTGGCCTTGTTAGCTCTCTCTGGTGCTCTCGGTCACTTTTCTGGCTGCGCTTGGTGGGAGAAGTGCCAGTGGAATGTGGTGGCACACAGGCTCATGCTCAGCAATTTGCATTTTTATCCCAAGTGATGCCTCCTTCATTAAAGAGAGTCCTTGAAAACTTCTCTGAAATTAGAGGCTGAAGCAGAAGAGAATGCAGCTAAAGTTCAATGCTCTGTTACAGTTCTAAAAAAATCCACAACTATGTTTTGTTTTTCCAAGTAGGAAATGAGATTCACGGGGAGGAAAGAGGGCCTGTTGGTCAGAGCCAACAACGCTGATGCCTGTGTGAGTTCTTGCCATAGTTTCCTCCTCTGCAAGAGGGACAGAAGGGTGTATCTCAGGTTATTCTGAGGACCCTGTCATGCTTGTGAGCAACTTTGACACTGAACTGGAGTTAATAGCTAGCAAATGCTAGGTATTAAAACTTTGAAATCTCTCCTCACACCATTACCATCATGAGCAACAACAAAGGAGCACTCAGATGCTGAAGGATGTTTCACACTGGGATTATTTCCCATTGCTGCTCTTTTAAATTAGGAGTGTCAGCTGTCTTCTGCCCCCTCACTGTTAACAGGTCCTGAATGAAGCTATGGTGAGGGCTTTGGGCAGAGATGAAAGTTTGTGTTGTGCTCATTGTTTGTTTGCCATTTTGGTGGCCTTGGAAGCCTATGGCAACAATAATCCCTTTTTTATTATGTCTCATTGCTTGCAGGGTGTCCTGGTGTAAAGCTAATACCACAACTCCCAGCTACCTAGTGTAAACTAATGCTTATGTAATCATTGCATAATGCAGAATGCTTGCTCCCCTACTCGTCCTCTTTTCTTAGTCCCTGAAATTTATCCCTGGAAGAATCATGGTCACAGCCAGCTGGATTCAATGTGCTGGGAGCATGTCAAGCCCCTGTATGTAGCCATTTTCTGAAACTGTGAGGGGAAATTAACCTAAAAAAACCTAAATTAACCTAAATCAGTATTTATCCACCCTAATAGAATGGAGCAGATTTTTTTGTTTGAGTTTTGAACTATTGTGAAAATGAGTAAGGTCTGATGGTTAAATCCAGTTACTTGTGGCTTAGATCCCTATGGTGATATTTTCTGTAGTCTGTCTGGCAAAACCATATTCTGGGTTACTAGTTAACTGGGATAACCAGAAAGGGGAGGTTTCAGCTCCCTCCTGTGTACAGCTTGCTGAAAACTTCCCAGCACTCAGCCTCAAACACTTCCTGACTCTGGTGCAGAAGTTTTATGTAACTCAGTTCCTCTTGCACACCCCCAGCTAAAGGACATCTGTAACCCCCCTGCTTCACTCGCTGCCTCAACGGTGTGTTTCCCAGCTTTGTTTCCTCAGCTTGGCTAATGCCCACAGTGTCTGCACGGGACATGGGGGATTGTGAGGAGGAGGCAGTTGACACTTCAAGTTTGAGTATTTTAATAGGAAAAGTAGTTTTGATTATGCCTGGAAGAGGGATGGCAGGTAGCAATGTTCTGTATTCCTCTAGCTCTTGCCATCTCAAAACACTATTGAAATGTTTGATTTGAAACTTCACAACTCTCCTCTGAGCACATCAGAGCTAGAAATGGGCACGAGATTCCCTGCTGCTCCAGAATAACCGTCAACCCTTCCTCTGGAGTGCCTGTCAGAGGGAGGACAACCTGATGGGCACCTCACCTGGGCTGCATTTGGGGGGCTTACATGGGGATGGGAGCAAGGTGGCAGCAGGGCTGGGCAGCGGGCTGGCTGGTGGCTACCTGCCACACTCCGGGTGTGAGGTGCTGGTGCCTGTGGGCTTGTGCTATACAGCAGTTACATAAGTGCTCTTGGGTCTTTATGTAACCCGGGTCTCAGCGTCTGCTGCATTGAGGCCTGGCCAGAACAAGAGCTCTTGAGTATTTGGGGCCTGGTTCTGCTTGAATAATCCCAGGGCTAGAAGATATATTGTCTGTCACCAAAGTTGGCTGTTTGATGTTCCAGTCTGCCTCTCAATACTTCCTGGCTGCTTTCTTTCCCTTTGGATTTTGGGTGGTATCTTCCTTGCTCCTGCCCTTTACTTCTGCTGCCTTTTGCTCCTGAAGGATTTCTTCAGTCCAGGAAAAAAGTTGTACTCTGCAGCATAACCTCATCAGTAACTGATACAGGGAAAGACCTCTGAAGGAAAAAAAACCCAGAAGGGCAGTGCTGCCTTATAATTTATCTTTTAAAGTTTTCCATACATTGGGGCATACTTCCTGCCCAAGGAGGAGTCTGGGGATGGGCTTGGCTTTTGTGTATTCCTAGCCTTGCTCCCTCCCCATGCAGTAGCCCACAGAGCTTATGCTGGTGATGTTTTCTTCAGAGCTCATTTCATGTCTCTCCCCTCCATCCTCTGATCCTGAGCCGGGGATAGAGGCAGCCTGCCGTCTCTCCCTAGCAGTCCACAGAGTTCTATTAGGTGTCTTGAACCCACTGTGACTGATCACTTTACAAATACCTAGAGAAAGGAAGAATGTGTTACTCAGACTTCAAGCAGCACTATTTGTTATACCAATATGACAGTCTCAGTATCTGGTCCCAGTGACATGTATATGTGACAGACAGACCTGAGGTGGTTCACGCCTAGATAAATCAGCAGCAGGAATGATGATGTTAGAACTGATTTACGTGCAGTTTGACAGGCGAGGGAGGCTTCCCCTGGGAGCAGGCAAGCTCTAGGACTGGGCAAGCTCAGCCAAAAGATGCCTTTGTGTCTCGCAGTGCCGTGGCTGTGACTCAGCAGGACACCAACCATTGCAGCCGGCAGCAGAGCCGGTACGGGAGCAGTGGTGGGAATCGCTCGTTCCCCTGCTCAGCGGGCTGAGCGCGGACAGCCCACGGCGAGGGGCTGGAGTCCCGCTGCCCGAGGCGTGCAGCGTGCCTGGGTGGGAGCTCCCCACAGCCATGGCCCTGGCGAGGAGAGGACACCCACGAAGGGCACCCGGGCGAGCACAGGAGTAGCCCACGCGTGCCAGAGACCACGGGTGCAGAGCAGAGGCTGCCGTGTGTTCAGGGCGTGGGCAGCACGGCACTGGGTGCCGGCACGCAGCGGGGAGCGCGGCCAAGCGGGTGCTGCGGCGCGGGGCGGGGGGGGGAAGGTGTGCCGCTTTATATAATGCTTACATAATTAGGGCTTTGTTAAGCAGTTGTGGCTGGGAGGGGTGTCCTGCCCTCGAAGACTGAGCCTGATTATTTTCTGAGCAGAACAAAGTCTTGTCGCTAATTAGCTGCCCTGATAGCAGCTGCAGGGGTAGATACAGCCCCAGAAGGGCTTGCATCCCTCTCCGTGCCCCTGCGGGGTGGCTTTCCGAGTGCTTGAGGAGGAAGGAACGGGGCATAGATATGTGTCAAGCCACGGAAGGGGGCTTTGTGTCTCTCCTGGATGTTGCAACAGGTAGAGGCAGAGCCTCCTAAGCTGTCCTTGAGGGGTTTCACAAGGAATTTCTTGCCTCTAGCCTTGGGGTGCTAAAGTGTTTTCATAATGCCTCCTCTCTGAGAGGGTGCTCTGTGCAGATGCCTCTCTTGCATGGCATTCATGCAACAGCTGTCCCAGTTGTGTACAGAGAAAGAATATTCTGAAAATATTGAATTTATATTCCACAGCTGAAAACAGGATGAGCCAGAGCATTCCGGCTGCAGCCAGCCTCTGGGGTGATTGCTCTTGCCACAGTTAGAGAACTGCTGTTCTCTGGGTGCCAAAAACAGTTGAACTCTGGCATCACCTCTCTGGTGCCCAGTGCACTAGGAAACCATCACATAACCTCAGAGAACACCTTCCAGCCTGCCAGTGCCTTTGCAGTTGGGCTTGCTCTACAGAGTCGCTTCTCTAGCCTTTGGCACAGTTGTAGTTCAGTGTGTCAGTGACTGGGAGTGTTGCAGCTGGAGCTGTGCAATTAGTCTTTCTTGTGCCGTCCTTCAGTGCTCCTCCCATTCTTGCTCTGACAGCTCAGTACCGGCTGTAGTAGTACTAGCTAGTACTAGCTAGTCTCTGACAAGCTATTGCCCACAAACTGCATGGAAGTTCCCAGGACGCCTGCAATAATATTTAACTGCTCCTTGTTCTTTGTGCAGGACAAAAGAGAGCTCCCAAAGCAAGAATTAACTCCTGGCTGTTCTGCATTGCAGCTGTCTTCCTCACCGTGCGTGCACATCCCTGTCCTTGGGGTAGGAAATAATGCCCAAAGACTCAGCAAAATAGTGCATATCCTGAGTTTCCATAGTAAAATGATTTTAGGAATAAACAAGCGTCTGTTTTTCAGTGGCATGCCTTCCCTGGAGTCATTGCAGTTACCCTGGCAGAGAAGTTGGCCTCTCGGGAGCTGAATTAGGTAGCCAGAAACAGAGGAAGCAAAGAAGTAACCATCTTACACAGTGTTTTGTCCATAGAGGGGTCTCTTGGACCTTCTTGTGCAGGAGCCTCAGGCAGATGACCCTTGAGTCTTATCCTGGATGGCAATTTTTGGACTCCTAGGAGTGTTGGACTGTTGCTAGAGCTGCACTGTGGATGTTAACCTGTCTGTGCACAGACACTTGGACTTATTAAGGTTTGCCTTGGAGACTGGATGCAGCTATAACACTGTTTCTCACACACCTCAGTGTCAGGAAAAGACTGTGTTAGTTACAGAAATCTTGTGTCTCAGTAAAATGTATGTGCTGCTTCATGACACTTCACAGCAACCTGAGCCTCTTTGCAAAGCAGGCTCTATGTGTTGAGAGCAATTCACTGCCAAATCGAAGATGCCAGAGAATATCCTCCAGGATGCATCCTGTGCTGTTTTAAGGGCAATTCTGCAAGGAGGTGGTGATGAGGTGAGTTTTAGAAGCTTAGGTGCAATTGGAAGTGCCTGACTGTGGGACAAATCTTTTGCTGTGTTGTGCATGATGAGTCACACCCATGTGTGGTATTCAGGGGCAGCTCTGGCAGTCACACCACACAGGGAGCATCTGAAGCAGAGTGTGCAGAGTCACGACTCTTTTCCTTACAGAGACTTCTAAACTGTAATATGCAAGTGCTGGTTGAGAAGCCAAACACCTCCCCCTGCTTCTGTGTACAGCTGGGGGTGGTGGTTGCTGCTGCTTATTGAGCAAAGAAAACTAGCAACTTCTGGTCTGCAGCACAAACCAGAGCTGTGCTGTAATCAGGTCTGTTGGGTTTGATGATTGGGCAGGCACATTTTAAACCTCTATAGTGAGTGAGAAAGGATGCCCTTCTTGGTGTTTGGGGTATCTTGCAGGACAGGGTGCCTGGGTGTGTGCAGGTGCCTGTAACCACCAGTGGGAACTGCTCAGGGACCTCTCAGACAGAGAGCAGCAACTCACCCAAAGGAGCAGCTGCTTGACAAGTGTGTTGCATGCCCACAGCATGGGATGGGTTTACGTCCTCTCCAACCTCGACTGACCCATGGCTGTTTCCTGCTGGGCAGATTTGGGCCTGCTCTTTCGCTCAGCTGTGCTTGGATATGTGTGGCTGATCTCCCTACACAAGACTGTGCTGGGTTGTTACCCATGAACTGGTGGCAGTGCTTTGTTCACTGGGGCAATGTGGATAATTTTCCAGGTATTCCTAGAGTGTGCTAACAGCTTAAGCATGATCAGGCAGTTGTCGACATGCAAACATGGCTGATGAATTTTTGTGTTGTGTAAAAAGCTACTTGTACAGCCATGTCAGAGTAGCACATTGAGCTCCTCTTACAAAGCCATAATTGCATTTCTCGTAGATGTAGACTTGGCAAAATTATTCCATTGATCACCTGATGGGAGCTGTTCAATGAGGCTGTTCCCACACTCTCCAACCCCAAGACCAAACCAGATCTTGTACAGAATAGGTTTTTGTATATGTAGTTATTGTTTCATAATGTGTTTCTGCCCCAGTGTGGGTCCCAGTTGGAACAAACTGCTGGAGTGTGAGCAGCCTCACATTTCACCTGTGGCAAGATTTAAGGCTGTGTACACAATCAAGAGTTGAATATGAAACAGCAACAAACCAATTCCTGCTAGTAACTGTCAGCTTGTGTCCCAGGTGCAGTGGGAGCTGTTGCATGGTTAGATATGTGGTTTTCTCATTGTTATTAGTTAAGCTTTGTGAAAAGCACCTTTATTCATTGTAGTGGCAAGGATGGGCCCAGCCTCGGGGAGCCTGTGCTCCGAATCCCACTGCAGTTGAGGCAGTGTGGTGCTTGGAGCTGTCACTAGCAAAGAGATCTCAGTATCTACATGCAAATGTGTCAGGAGTGTGGGCTGAGGCACAGATTGTGTTCCTCACCTCAGAACTTGTACTGGCAGGACAAACACCAGCCTGAGCAGACGTGGCTGTGGCAGATGAGGGCCTATCTCCTGGTCAGATGGCAATGACATCTTTAAAACAACCTGTCTGATCCAGCTCTGGGTAAGTTTCACCAGAATTTGTGTTACATACGATTAAGAGGAAATAAAAGGTAAAAATGATGACGTGGAATGAGTCTACATAGAGATTGCACAACAAATGTGAAAACATACAGAGGAGACGTCATAGCCTCACCTTTGGTCTGCTGAGCCTTCAGGTTTTATTAGCATCACCCTTATCCTGCAGGTACCCTTTCCTGGCTTGGGGCAGGTGGAGGTGATACAGGTAATTACTGGGGTGTGGGGAGAGAAGCCTTTCCTTTTCCAAAGCAGCGTAACTTTGTGCTCTCTGATGCATTGTCAAGGTCCCCTGGGCCCAGGGTGAGATGGCAGCAGTGTAACCATGGCAGTGTTTGCCTCCTGATAGTCACTGCTTTAATGACTCATCCCAGAGCATGTGACCACATGTGCAGCCTCCCTGCTTCCCTTTGCCCTATTTCATCCAATCTTTTGATCTAGTTATATAACCAGGAGTCAAGGGGGGTGGGGGGAAGGAAATGGTGCTGAAGAATTGCAGGTAATGAGACTAAAATGTGTCCGTAGCTCAAATAGCAGAGCTGTTGTCTGTGAAGCCTGAGAAACTGGGTTTATTCCCAGCACAATCTCTCTCTGCAAGTGAATGTGATGCATGATATCTGGACTTGTAAGTTGGAGGACACATGGTGAGAGGACAGAGCTTGAAGTCCTTGGCTGCAGTAGAACTGCCATGACTGTAGCAGAAGAGCCCTTTGCCTTAATCTTCACATGCAACATAAGTCATTCTTGCATTCCTCGTGAGATCTGTTTCTTCCCATAAGTTGTGGATACCTGTTTTTCCAGTATGTGTTGGACTTACTGGGACTGATGTTCATAGGAATATTTGAGATGCTCTGCTGGTATTAGTCCATGGGAGAGAGCCCTGAAGTCCTAAATGGGTTCTGATAATAGACTTCAAGGAGATGCTGGGGCAGGTCTGGTGGGATGTCTGGAGAAGAAGCTTGAAAAGTTAGTACTTTTGACCAGGGTGTAAATCTAATTCTTGTCATCTTGATTTTAAGAGGTGATAAAGGTTGATTTAATGGACATATTACCATGGTAGCTGTAGAGGTCCCGTTACATGCACTGTGCTGCATCCTTCGTTTAAGCTCCCAGCTTTTTGAGAAAGGATGCTCTTTGTCTCCAGATCCCACAGAGTCACAATGGGATGCTTGTTGGTTCTGTGTTACTTCATCTGCCACATTCTTCTGCACTGATGTCTTCTTTCCTTCGAGATTCTGAGTGTCATTTCAGTTCTGTCATTAGCTCAGATATGCAGTATAAGCAAGAAAGCTGATTGTGAGATGAGGTTCAGGGTTGTCTCTTTGCCTGACAGAAGGGGACAAGACACTTCAAAGAAGCTATTACAAGGCTTGTCGGAAACAGTTTACTTCAAGGGAAGCTTTTGAACAGAAACATTTCCTTTCTGTGCTCCGCAAGCATTAGCTTGGTCACTGGCAGCCTGTCGAAGAGTAAAATGTCACATAGAACAAGGTGTTGTTTCATATGGTGCTTGAAGATGGAAATCAGCCACTAGCAGCAGCCTGAAAAAAGGGGAATGCAGAGAAAAGGGAATGTGTGTGATTTGTAATGTAGAAAAGGTACTGCTGCTTACTTTTTGTTTTAAAAAAAGCTTGCCAGAAGTTACCATTTAGATGAGGAGAGTGGAGCCTGGTGATAAAACCAGCGAGCTGCCTCCTGAGCCATGACCCAGTGTTTGAACCAGATAACCTCTTGCATGATGTGTTCTGTTAATTTGGAAGATGGTTACAGGGGTGTCATATAAATGGGAACTTCTGCCCTACTGGAATGCTGTGAAACAAAGAAAAGGAGATTTGAGTTCCTTGTTTTAATCAGAGCTCATGGGGCCCCTACAGACAAACAAGCGCATAAGGGCAGCAAGTGCTCTACATGGACTGAAATAATTTTGCCTTGGTTTCTTGTCAAGACACATTTGAGCTGTGTTAAATGATGTTAGTCTTGGCTTTTGCTGGGCACAGACCTGTCACTGTTAAGCTTTTTAACACTCTCTTAAGTGTCTGTTAGACCCCAGTTTTGAACCTCAGAGAAACATGCTTGCAAACCTGCAACAGTAGAGATTGTTGGTTCCCATTCATCTCAGAGCCTGATGAATGCTCATGTAAAAGCCAGCTGCCAACCTGGCACAGTTCTCACATGGTTACCTCCTTGCCTTTCCAGACCAACCCCAGGAAGCTGTGTTCAGCGGTGACCATGTTGAACACGCGGAGGATGGAGAATGGCAGCGCTCTACTTCAACTACCTCATCTCAGAGTGAGCGGGCGGAGCGACTCTTGCAGAACCAGCACAAGAGCCTGGCCTCTGAGGACACCAAAAAGAAGAGGGCTCAGAAACCGTCTCACATGCGGAGGAACATAAGGTAGGCAGCAGTAGGGCAGAAAGAGTTAGGGTCCTGTTAACCTGTCGGGTAAAAATGGAATCTCTGGACTTCGCTTCTGCGCTACGTTTTGCCACTGCTGGCAAACCAGATGGCTTTTCTTTTCCAAAACCTTTGGATTTCACTAGTGGGAGTAGGATGATCTCAGACTGGATTGCTGCATGTGGGTGCAGACTTGTTTGGTATTTCAGAAGAGTGAATATTTGGTTATGGAATATATTGCAAAAATTGCATATAACTGAAAACCAGTACCACTGTTAAGTAAATATCCAATTTCAGATGTTTGCTGGTGAGGATCCTGCTGCAAACAACCTAAAATACAGTCCTTCCCTCTACTGTTGGGTACTTGTTGGCAGGAATGCAGATGCTGTGACTGAAATATTGGAAATCAATTTCACCTGGGTTTTGTAAAGCAATACCTTTTGATTGTGGAACAATTTGTGAGGTGATGATTCACCAAGAAATTTTGTTCAAGGGGATCTAAAGTACTCAGAGAAATCGTAACTGAGCAAGAACTGTGGGAGCAAATGACTCTTTTGCCCTGTATGTAATGTGCTGGTGGTTTTGGTTCATATTTAAGCCTGTGCAGATTGATTGCCTTAAAGGTGAAGGAATGAGCATTGAATAGGCCTTGGAAACTGAGACTTCATTAAAGTGGAGGAGATGTTCCTTTCAAGTGTGGAGTTGGGTGGATTTAAAGAGTGGTTTGAGGGAGATGGATTTTCCCACTGCTTCTGCTGCACCTCTCCTCTGGCAAAAGAGCCTTTGTTTCCAGAGCTACATATGTGAAACTGAAGTGGGGGGAAAAACAACTTTTGGAAGTAATGAAAGTTACCTGTAAAGCTGAAGTGATTTGAAAGCATCCTTTGAAACAATTGTTAATTGTTAAAACACTGTCAGAGGAGAATCAAGGTGATGACTTTTTGTTAGGAATCAATGTCTTTGCTTCCTGTATATCTTCTTTGCATGACTTGGTGCGTTTTCCATTTATAAACTGCATAGTAACAAATAACATCCTTTCAGATAGAAGAACTAGTCTATGATAACCTAGTTAAGTATATACTTACCCACTCACATTTTCTTCCATTTGTTATTTTGCTTCTGTCAAACTTTTGTCTTTCCCTTGACTAATACCAGTGTTACCTGCAGTTGGGAAGCACAGTCTTGAAACCGCTGCAGAATTTACCTGTAGCTTATCAATTGTCTTTTTAGCCAGCTGTACAACTGCTCATGTTTCTGAAAGAAATTGAATGTAACCAAATCCTATTTTTCTCTCTGCTGCCGTGTTCAGAAAGCTGTTGCGTGAGGACCAACTGGAAGCCGTGACAAAAGCAGCTCAGCAGGAGGAGTTGGAGAGAAGGAAACGGTTAGAGCAGCAGCGGAAGGATTATCCGGCCACTATCCCAACTGTACCCCTAGAGTTTCTTCCTGGTAAGCAGTAGGAGATGCCACCTGAAGCAAGATTTTTTTGTTAAGGATAGAAACTGAATGGAAAAGAAAGTAGTGCCATGCTTGTCCATAATAAGACAGAGGGTGGTAGTTTAAAATTAAAAGAGGGTAGATTCAGGCTAGATATAAGGAGGAAATTTTTCACCATGAGGATGATGAAACACTGTCACAGGTTGCCCAGAGAGCTGACATGTACCCCAGTCCTGCAAACATTCAAGGTCAGGCTGGATGGAGCAACCTGATCTAGTTGAAGATGTCCCTGCTCATTGCAGGGGGTTTAGATTAGATCACATTTAAAGGTTCCCTCCAACCCAAACCACTCTGTGAATCTATAGAGCACGTGGAATTCCAAGTGTAAACTCTTGAAATGGCAGTTCCAAAATCACTCTTTGGTTCACTGCAGTCAGTTGCACTTCTGAGCTAGTTCTGAATCCAGATCCTGTGTCTGCACGGCGAAAGGTGCCAGGTAACATTTATTGAAGATACTTTGACAAGTTACTTGTCTGTAAGTAGGATGCTGGAACAGATCTCTCTTTACTTTCCACTGCTTTGAAAGGTTAAATCAACAAACTTGACAGAATTACCATGTCCTTGGTCCGGATCATATTTCTCCTGTGAACAGTCTGGTAACACGTGGAACAATAGATGAGGTGTACATATGTTCATGATGTAACTTTGTCCTTTCTTGCTTGTTTCAGCAAACAGGGAAAGAGCAGGCAGTATAAATGGTTAAGCGTCACCCTTGTCTTCTAGTGAATATACCATCTTGAATTGTCTCCTGATCTGGATTGCTTCAGTGATCTATTTTATAGCACAGCCACTCAGACTGATGTAAAGGGCAGTGAAGTGCAGTTGGAAGCTGTCAGAAGTAAGAAATTCTTGAGTTGACTTTACCTGTTGGGAAAAGGTATATTCTCCCTTTAAGTGCAAGTATTCAAAACATTTTTATGTGGGGACAGAAGGAATAAGAGCTCTTCTGCCACACTGTGACTGTTGCAGAATAACATCAATGCCTGCTGAGTCACTGCAGCGGTGCTTATTTGGCCCTGTTAGCTAACCTCTCTCCCCACATGGCAGTACTTAAACATACAAACAAATGGTCTTGATCAGCAGAAGTTGTTTATAATGTGTGGGATGTAATTATTACAGTGTCCCAACTAACAACGGACAGTTATCATCCCTTCAGCAGTTGGTACTTTCTCTACTGGGTGAAAACCAGCTTTTACTTCTGAGACAAAAAAAAACAGGAATAAAAAAACCACAAAGAGGGACGTTGCATGGTCAGTGTGCCCTAGCCAGGGCATGCAACAGAGAGAGTGCCATCAGCAGTGGGCTATTGTTTCAGCATATTGAGAAAGGAGGAGATTGTTACCCAGGAAGATGAGTCATAGTAACGTTGTAGACAGTGAGAGTCTGTTATGGAAAATTCCAGGGCTAAGTTACTGTAGCAAAAGTGGAAGGAAGTACTGTCTGGTTCCTGAACAGTTTTGTCTCCTTCCCCATTATTATGAATTACTTATTGTTTGTAATTTATGTTTGTAGAGGATATCGTTTTCAGAACAGCAGAGGCTACCCAGCTCCCCCCTCAGGTCCTGGCTGAGGAAGTGATCTGCCTAGATAGTACCAGCAGTGGCAGTGAAGATGACACTAAAGGAAAAAATAGCATTAAAGATGGTAAGTGACCAATTACCTAGTCTTCTCACACAATGCTGTATATTTAGCCACAGATCTTCTGTTTTCATCTAATCAGATGCTCCAGTAGTGAATCATTTCAGATTTTTGTAGGCCTATTAGTTGCCAAGGCCACATCTGGCCTTTGAGTCCTAAACTAACACTTCTAAAATGGTCCATAAGGCATTCTGTTGTGTTTATTTCTGCTTTATAAATGCACTTAATTTTGCTCAGTGCTCTGCTGAAGTATGCTTACAAGACATGTGGCATCATCTGCTGTGTATAAAAGGAGCACCTAAGTATTCAGATCTGCAACTGAAAGTGGGTTTTGTGTCCCTTGTCCCAGTTGGATCTAACCTGACTCCTTTATACCACTCTGGTAGAGTACGTTTGCCTGATTTCCTTGGGGTCCTTAGACATTGTAATAACAGATAAAGTGCATGTCTGGGTTTGAGAATTAAGAGGGCATGTGGAGGAGAATGTAAAACACTCACAGAAACTGTCTCATATTCTCTTTGGATCAGTCCAAATTAATGTCCTCTGAAACATGAGGAAACTGAGGGAAACTCATGCTTTGATGTGCTGGTGTGAGGGGCCTGATGTGTGCCTGTATCGTGTCTGCTTGTTCAGAATAGGTCACCAGCGTAGTGTGGAATTTCAGGAGGCAGCGTCCTTATTTTCTTGACAGGACCTTTTTTTTCCCATGCGTGATAAACCCTGACATCAAGTTAATCTTTGCTCTTATTCTCTCCTGGTTCTGGTTACTTGACAGAAGTGATTGAGCTGAGTTCAGGAGAGGATGATGCCCTGCAAATTGTTGATAGCAGTGACTCTGGTAATGAAGAGGAGGAGGATGGCAGTGAAGAGAGCAGTGGCTCTCATGTGAATGATGCCTTAAATCAGTCAGATGCTCTGGGGCAAGTCATTGTCAACATCAATCATCCACCAAACGAGGAGGACATTTTCCTGGCTCCCCAGCTTGCACGCGCAGTAAAACCTCATCAGGTGGGCTTTATTACCCTTGAAAATGCAATGAGTTTGGGCAAGCCTGCCTTGCCATCTCAGCAGAACTTCTTTGGTGAGCTCTGTGACCAGTCTGGTTGTGGTGGTGACTTCTGTGGACAGTCAGTCAATGAGGACAAATTAAAGGACTATGTATAACCTTGACTATTGTTATCATCAGATCTTTGTATATTTAGGTGAACATTTTAAAAACAAACCAATCAGCCCCAAGTCAGGTTCTCTGGCTTCAAATGAATTCTGACTTGTTATAGTCTCAGGAAGTTTTGTGAGTGTCTAAAAACATTGACTTTCGAAGCCTTCTCAAGATTAGTACTGTAGTGAACTTGAAACCTCCTCTTTTCTTTGGTTTATGAAATCCTAATGTGATTGCTACTTTGTAAATACTTACCTATCTTATTTTTTTCTCCTACCTTTCTAAAGCCTTTTCTGCTTTTCTGTTTAGATCGGTGGGATCCGATTCCTGTATGACAACTTGGTCGAGTCCTTGGAGAGATTTAAAACCAGCAGTGGGTTTGGGTGTATTTTAGCACATAGCATGGGCCTGGGCAAGACCATACAGGTCATCTCTTTCTTGGATGTACTTTTTCGGCACACAGAGGCAAAGACTGTTCTTGCCATTGTACCTGTAAGTAGCCACATGAAGGGCTGGCTGAGAGACTTTCTTGCACTACTGCTTTCTTTGTGTAGAGAAGGTTGATTGGTGTCTCATCTCTATCATACCCTTGATCTTGTCCTTCTTTCATTCCTTGTGTCTCTGAGTTTGCATGCTCTGGTCTGCTCCTTCTCTGTTCTCATTTTGGCTCTTAAAAAATCTCAAGTGACTCAATTGGGGCTTTAATTCTTCCATGGCTAACTTTTTCAGGTGAATACGCTCCAGAACTGGCTAGCAGAGTTCAACATGTGGCTCCCAGCACCTGAAAGCCTTCCTGCTGATTATAACTCCAAAGAGGTCCAGCCCCGCACCTTCAAAGTCCACATCCTGAATGATGAACACAAGTAAGTGCCAGTAAAAGCTCTTTTGAGCTCTTGGGCTGTATCGTATGGAACTGTTATCAGAACTGTTGTTGCAGACTATTTAGTTTGGGCTAATTCCATACTCTTTTTAACTGCATGTGTTGTGGATGCTGTCTTGAGGGAAGGGTTCTAGTGCCTGTGAGAGTTTTACTGTCTCTTTAATTCAATATTTCTATCTTGTACTTCCTTCTCACGCTACTGACATGTCGTCCTGTCCTTCCACATATACTAATATCAGGAAGCCTGCTCCAGAGACAGAACTACTTCTGCAGAGAGGAGCAGAAGTGCCATGGTTTGTTTCTGGTGGTACACTGCTAGTCCTGTCAGAGTCCCAGGATTCCTGAAACATATACCCCCTACACCACCTGTCTCTTGTATTTTAACTGTTACTTGACTTTCCTCCTGCTATTTTTCACATGCTTAGGGATTCTTCTACCCAACACTGTGACTTTCTTTGAATTGTGTTGTCCTTGAGGGATTCTGCAAGTTATACAGAGCCTCCTTGTCAAGGAGAGATGAGTGATTGCAGTTTCAGCCTAGTGTGGAATTCTTGGCTCGTGGATCTCTGTTTCTTTCTGGGTCAGTTTTCTTGCCTGGATCAGGACAGTGTAGTGATCCCAGGGAGCTCTCAGTTCATCAGCTGTGTTCATACTCTGTCTGTTGAGGTCTTCACTTTCTGAGTGGAATGTACTTTGTATCTGCTGATGCAACTAGAGCCATGTGTTTCCTGTTTGATTGGATCTGGTGTACTCTGGGAGGCTTGAGTGAGGACAATGCCTTGACCTGAACAAATTCTGAGCAAACTAGCAGGGAAGGAATAATTGAGAGACACTGACATTGGAAGATACAAGAGCAGGGGATATACAACTAGACCATTGCAACCACATATATTGGCAGATTGTTCTGAAAATGTTTTTTGCAGAGGCAGTCTCCTGAGCAGCTCTTTAAAAAGGATGCTCTTGAGTTTTGTTTTTGTACATGATGAACTTCTACAGCTCAGTTTCTGTAAGGGTTTGTCATTCTCAGCCCTGCTAACCATGACACATAAAAGGCTGTTTTCTTTTCCTCCGTACCAGATTGTCTTCTAAAGAAACTTCATTGAATTCCTCTGTCTGGTTTTATGTGAGAAAATGCTTTAATTAATTTCATAGGTCTTTTTTCTCAACAGACTCCAAGCCAGTGGCTCAAACTGAAACTGAAGAGAAAGCTTACCATTTATTTGGTTGGTTGGTTTGTTTTGCAGAACAACAGCTGCACGTGCAAAGGTGGTGAATGACTGGGTAGTAGAAGGTGGTGTGCTGCTGATGGGGTATGAGATGTACCGTCTCCTCTCATTGAAGAAGTCCTTTGCCACTGGCAGGAAGAAGAAATCAAAGAAACAAACTGGCCCTGTCATTATCGACTTGGATGAGGAAGACCGACAGCAAGAGCTTCTGAAAGGTGAGAGACCAGTATTCGAAAGAGAGAGTATGATTCTGCTGTCCAACTGGCTATCAACTCTGGCAGCACAGCAAGCCACCTATAACTTGCTTTTAGCATCCCTGGTATGGTCAGACTTTGGGAAGGATTGTGTCTTTGGAGATGGAATGTTGTTGAGCTGTGGTTGAGTCTTTTATTTCTTGAAGTGGCTGTAAGTAAGCATGGGATCAGTACACTGGGGATTTGTCTGTGGGAGATTTACCAGTCTGATGTGGTGCAAGACACCCAACTTGATGCAATGCAAGTTATTGAGCAGAAATCAAGGGACAGTCATGTCAGGTCATTACCATGTAGTGTCTAGCTACTAGTGTCTAGCTACTTTTTAATTCCCGAGTCAGCCTGAAGTTGATGACTATATAAAACTACAACTTTGTCTTATTCATCTCTAACTAACACTTAATGTTCCTTATCCTCAGGGATTGAGAAAGCCTTGTCTCGCCCTGGCCCAGATGTGGTTATTTGTGATGAGGGACACCGGATAAAGAACTGCCATGCCAGCACTTCCCAGGCCCTGAAGAACATCCGCTCCCGCCGGCGGGTGGTGCTGACCGGCTACCCGCTGCAGAACAACCTCATCGAGTACTGGTGCATGGTGGACTTTGTCCGACCCGACTTCCTGGGCTCGCGGCAGGAGTTCAGCAACATGTTTGAGCGGCCGATCCTGAACGGGCAGTGTATTGACAGCACCCCGCAGGATGTGCGGCTCATGAGGTACCGCAGCCACGTCCTGCATAGCCTGCTGGAAGGCTTTGTGCAGCGGTGAGTCCTCAAGGAGTTCTTAGCACTGTAGCCCATGCAGATAGCTCCTGCATCCCAGATTTAGCCTGCTCGTTTGCTGGGTTTATGGAGTACAGCTAATCCTGCTGCCTTATGGAATCGTTTAGTTGTTTAGGTTCAAAAAGATCCTTCAGATCTTCAATTCCAACCGTGAACACTACCAAGTCCACCACTAAACCACGTCCTTCAGCATCATGCCTACACGTCTTTGAAATGACTCCAGGGAGGGGGACTCCACCGCTTCCCTGGGCAGCCTGTTCCTAATCTTTGATAGTCCTTTTGATGAAGAAATTTCCCCTGATATCAGAGCTAAACGTGGCACAAGTTAAGGATGTTTCCTCTTGTCATATCACTTGTTACTTGGGAGAAGAGACCAACCCCCACCTCATTACGACCCCCTGTCGGGGAGTTGTGGAGAGCAATAAGGTCTCCCCTCAGCCTTCTCCAGGCTGAACACCCCCAGGCCCTTCAGCTGCTCCCAATCAGACTTGTGCTCTAGACCTTTTCCCAGCTCTGTTGCCTGACTCTGGACACATTCCAGCCCCTCAATGTCTCTCTTGTAGTGAGGGACCCAACAGTGAACACAGCACTTGAGGTGCAGCCTCACCAGGGCCCAGCACAGAGAGACAATCACTTCCTTGATCCTACTGGCCACACTATTTCTGATTCAAGGCAGGATGCCATTGGCCTTCTTGTCCACCTGGGCACACTGCTGGCTCATGTTCAGACAGCTGTTTATGAACACCCTCAGGTCCTTTTCTACCAGGCAGCTTTCCAGCCACTCATCCCAAAGTCTGTAGTGTTGCATGGAGTTGTCGTGGCCCAAGGGCAAGACCCAGCACTTAGCTTCTGCCCATTGATCCAGCTTGTTAGGCTTGAGTTTTAAACAGATACTTAATCTGTCTTTGTTGGAGGATCTTAAGCACACAGAGGAGACCACAAAGGAGATTCTTTGGTTAGCAGCTCCATTTTTCTTTCAGAATCTGTATCTTGTTCAATCTGTCAATGGCACAGTGGTCCTTATGGCTCTGTTTTGCCTCGGAGGTAGGAGTAAAGTTGGTACAAGAAAAACAGCACTTTGGTATGAGTTTGATTTGGCTGTACCAGAGTGACCTCAGGTTTATTTTGATGTCTTAGTTAATTTGGATGTGCACATTTTGTCATCTTCTACCCGAGGATCTGAAAGTGCTTCGTGAGCTCTCAGATATGAAAAGTGATGATGTCTCCACCACTCTGAAAATAAATCAGCGTAGTTTCTCAGATGAGGGTTTTAATCACTGGACCAGTGATTTGGAGTGTCTTTAGTCATTGGGGGAGCTAAAAAGAGACCTTAGGTCTTATTTCTGGTTTTCAACCCCCATGGAAAACAGGACTTTCATCTCTCTGTTAACACTGCGACCTGTGCTAGAAGATTGTAACATTTCTGATCCCTGTAATTGTGCTTATAGTTGGTATTTGGCTGCAGAGACTGTATCTCAGAAGGGCCATGCGTTAGAGAAGCATGCAACTAGAGGTCTTCTTCCCTGCAGCTGGATGGGCAAGAAGTCAAAACCTTACCCTGCAGACAGCCACAGAGAATCACTTTGGGAAATTCCTTTCCTTCTCTTTATCTCTCTTTATTTTTTCCTTTCCCAGGCGAGGCCACGATGTGCTGAAGGTTCAGCTCCCATCTAAGGAAGAACATGTCATCTTAGTACGTTTGTCAAAGATCCAGCGGGCCCTTTATACAGAGTTCATGAACCGGTTCCGAGATGCAGGCAACAGTGGCTGGCTGGGACTGAACCCACTCAAGGCTTTCTGTGTCTGTTGTAAGGTAGGTTTTGGCATGAGACACAAAGAGATGTTCTAGTATGTAATGGAGAGACAGGAATCTGGGTCAAAACAGGAGGTAAAGTGTGGCAGGCCACACACACCATCTTCATTGCATTCTTCATTGCAGTGCCCTGCAGTGGCCCAGGAGAATTGTTATCCCCATGTCCAGAACTGAGGTGCAGGGATGTTAAATGTTGGGTCAGAATTAGTGCAAGAAACCTGTAGCTGTCAGCTGAACCAGTACTGGACTGATACCTTAACCATGTACCTGCTGCAGTGCAAACAAACTGCTTCCTCTGGGTTTGTGCTGTGTGGGGTGCACAATGAATGCCTTCATTTTGTTCTCAAGGGAAACATGTGGCAATTTTGAAGTCAGGAGAGCCTTGGTTCAGATGGTTTGTACCTTATGTCATGACAGAGTCGTGTTTTCTGGTTTTACTACCTTAATGCAGGCTGGTTTTCTCTGCAGTTCCATGTGGGGATGACGAGACAATCAACATGTTAGTTCTTTCCTTTGAATAGCTGTGGGGGCTTTCAGTCCACAGTCCTTGGCAAGCAGCAGTCCAGCACAGGCCTAACCGCTTTCGTTTTTCACCCCTTCAGATCTGGAACCATCCAGATGTGTTGTATGAAGCTCTGCAAAAGGAGAATCTGGCAAACGAGCAGGATTTGGATGTGGATGACCTCAGCACAGCCAGCACTAATTCCCGCTGCCAGCCTCAGGGAATTAAAGTCAAAACAGAGAGCAATGCGTTGGCATCACCTGTGGGAGAGGCTACTAACAGCAAGTTCCTCCAGAGTGTTGGCTTCAACCCTTTTCAGGAGAGAGCAAATCAGGTCGTTACTTATGAGTGGGTGAGTACTTCTGCTGGAAAACTCTTCACCTGGAGAGTTATGGTAAACATAGGCTAGCTACGTACTGTGAAAGACTGTACCTCTTCTTGTTAGGGCAGTTTTCTGAAGCAGAGCAAGGGAAAAAACACTTCTGTTGGAGAGTTGGGGGATTCTCTTACATTTTCTCAACCACATTGCAACTTGGTAAGCGTGTCTGCATGGTGCTGGGACACGTTCTGGGACTCCTGAGGTGGGAGTGTAGGCAGCACTCTGTTATACCAGTTTTTTCATCTGGCCAAAAACCTTGTGAAGTTTAATCTGGTGGTAGGTCTAGTGGGCTGGAGGACAGGTCTCGGGGTAGAGAGTCTTGAGGTTTAATCAAGAGAATGCTCATTCATCTACACTCAAGAAGTTTGTCATTTGGAGCTTCTGGAATGGGAAGTGACAGCAGTGGTTGGGAGTAATGCTGCCACCCTGACCTAGCGGGATGTGTGTAACCTCTCTGCAATGACTTCACTCTCTCAGCTTGAGACAGGACTGTTAAACAGGGACTGAGCAACTCCACCTGTAACAGTCTCCCTTTTCTCGGTAGGCCAAAGACATCTTGTGTAATTACCAGACGGGAGTCTTGGAGAATTCACCCAAGATGGTGTTACTGTTCCACCTGATTGAGGAAAGTGTGAAGCTTGGAGACAAGATCCTGGTCTTCAGGTAAGCAAAGTATAAACAGCTCATCCCACAGTCACCAGATGCTGGAGTAGTTGAGACCCTCCTGGTACTCGAGGTTGTTACACAGGGGGGTGATGTGGCAGTTCCCCTTTTCTCCTTTGTTGTGTTACATCCTGGTTTTGCTCCATGGATTTTATACTTCTGCTACTATCAAGTTTACTGGTGAGAGGTGTGCTGCCAGAAACGGGGTTTGGCAGCCATCAATGCTCTCATGGTTTGAGTAGAGTTCTGATACTCCACTTTTGCTGCTGTGAGGGCTTTCTCCTGAACAGAGATCTTGGTTTTGCAGCCAGAGCTTGTCCACGTTATCCGTCATTGAAGAGTTTTTGGCAGAGAGACCAATGCCGAGTCCTCCAGGCTCAGATGGAGGAGTTCACAACTGGGTCCGAAACATCAACTATTACAGTGAGTGCAGCCAGTCCTCCTCTCTTTTGGTGTGAAACTGTTTGATCCTCTGTGACAAGTCTTGAAAGTCACCCACCATCTTGTAGTTGTCTCTGGGTATGAAAATGCTCTTTTGAAGCATTCCTCTGATGATGTCTTTTTCAGACTGGTTTCTGGAGCTGCTTCAGAAGGCAGCATCAGCTTGATAGCAATTAACTGATAATTTCTAAATCTTCTTTTTGACATCTTACTCAGATGTTAGACATCTTTAACATCTCACACACTAGTGCTTTTTTAAGTTGTAAAAGATACATTTTGCATCCTGTTTGCCTATTTTCTAGATCTTGCTTCCCAAATCAGAATTGCTGATGAATGCTTTCACTAACTTGGGGCTGTGAATTCCTTCTCCCCTCTTTCCAGCTTTAAGTCTTGTTCTGGCATGGGTTGTTGCCTTGTGTGGCTACTTTACAGGCCAGGACTGAGAGGAGCAGTGAATATGGTGTTCCCGATGTCTGCAGAGCTGCCAGAAGCAAGCTGCTGCCCAGGAGCAGAGCACTGCTGTGTTCGGATCCAGTCTATGGGCTTTTGCCAAAAGCTTTCTTAATTTTGCTTTCTCTTGGTTCCTCGAGCTCCCAGCATATGTGAGGCCTTTGTGTCTGCTGCTCTTGCTTGTTGTCTGTCTTCCCTAGTATGAAGCTTGACTTTTGTGTTGTAGCACTCTCAGTCTTCGTCTTGCGAAGCTTGATTAGTGTTTCACTCGGGCTTTTTCTTTAGCAAATCCCACCCTGGCTGGCTGCCTTGCACCTGCCTGACTGGGTAAATTAGGTACTGAGTGGTCCAGTTGGGGTTCTGGGCTTGTGTGACTCAAAGAAGACCTAGAATTGATTGTAATCCAGTGCCAAAGCTCAGTGTTTCAGAAGTGGTTCTCCCAAGCACACAGAGCTTTTAAACGTGTCCTTAATTTCCTCCCTAGGGCTGGATGGCAGCACCTCTGCCTCAGAAAGGGAACGACTCATTAACCAGTTCAATGACCCCAGCAACACCTCTGTTTGGCTCTTCCTCTTGTCCACGCGGTAAGTTGGCTGGAGCAGAAAGGCGCAGAGCAGGACTCACACCGATGCTCTGTATGCATATGGGGGTTTAGTTCTTCACTTGCTTTGAACATGCTCTCAAGGTGCTATGGGATAATAGTGACATCTGCTTCTAAATTCCCTAGGGGTGTAGGATTTTAGCCTCAGTGCTCTGCAACAGTTTAACAACAGTCTTATAAACCAAACAAGGGTTTGAAGTTGCCTGTATGACTGGAGGGAGCTTTCCCTAGACACCCCATGGCCTCTTGGCTGTGGTGACTCTCCCTGTCTAGAAGCTTTGAAAGTTGGCCAAGGCAGCGATTTGAAATTTGCCTTTAACTTCCAGTGCTGGGTGTTTGGGTGTCAACCTCATTGGAGCAAACAGAGTGGTGGTGTTTGATGCTTCTTGGAACCCGTGCCACGACGCCCAGGCCGTGTGCCGTGTCTACCGCTATGGGCAGAAGAAGCCGTGCCACATTTACAGACTGGTTTCTGATTACACCCTTGAGAAGAAGATCTATGACCGTCAGATCTCCAAGCAGGGCATGTCAGGTAAGTGTGGATGGACGTGGAAGTCTACTCTTGACTTTCACTCCTTTCTGCTCCTTTAAGTCCTGTTTCTGTGGTGTATTCATAAATTCTTTTCTTAAGGTTGCAAACCAGACAGCCAAAGAAGTGACAGACTGTGTCCTAGGGGCTGTGTTTCATGTTTGTGAGTTGGCAGTGACATGAGATCCTGTAAGAAATTTGTGGCAGAGCAGTAGGGGTTGTAGAGACAGCATTCTGCAGCAGGGTTGTACTACCAGTCCAGTGCAGTGCCATTTGCCTTTCCCGCTTCTCTTCTGGCTGCTTCAAGAGACTGGAGACTTGGGGAGTGGTCAGCCTGTTTTCCCTTGTGCCTGGATTTTACTTTAAACTGAGTATTACTTATTAAATACCTTGTACCTCCATTTCCCCAGCAGCAGGAGAGGGAAAATAGCAACATTAAAATAGGAATTGATACCTTTGACTGATAGTGCTTACTTAGGAGCCAAGAATAATGAACTCATGCCAGTTCTGACCTGCCCTCATACCAAAAGTATCTTTTGTGCTGGTTTGTGCCAGCTGTCAGGCTGCTCTCGTAGAGCATGCAGCTGAGGGTTATGGTGACCGAAAAAGGATTCTATTGCTTGCATCCTTCTTTGTCTTGAAGCTCATCTCCAGAGTGAGCAGCCCAGTGTGATTGGCTCAGTACGCTGTCTTGCACTCGAGCTAGAGTCCCTTGACAGCTGCCTTGCTCCCAGGATTGTCCTGGATGGAGCTGTTTTCTCCACATGCTCTTCTTTGCCCTTTGTGCCAGAAGTAACATCCAAGGAAACCTTTCAGGCTCTTGTGAGGGAGGGACTGTGACTGCTTTTCTGAGCTTTGGTCTCAACAGAGTTCTTTAAATTCAGCACCTGGTTATTAACTTGAGCCTTTCTGGTGGGATTTGTGTGAGGGCACATACTGATGTGACTGCAGTTCTGTCCCAGGGCCTGTATGTTGTCAGCTCTGGGATGTGAGACTGGACACCACGCTGCATTGCTGTGCTGTCTGGAGCACAAGGCATTTGTCAGCCTGACTTGGGCAAACAGGTTCATCCCTGAACATGGCTGATGATTTTTTTCCCTGCCCTGACATTTATGGAAAGCTTCTGAGGACCATGTAGATTGCAAGCAGGGAGCTCTGTTAGGATAGGAGTGCAGGAAGGGCAGCAGGCAGCAATACCTACCCCTTCCTTTCTCTGCTCACTCAGTTCCCTCTCTTTTCCAGATCGAGTGGTGGATGATCTGAACCCAGTGCTGAACTTCACCCGAAGGGAGGTCGAGAACCTGCTGCATTTTGTGGAAGAGGAGTCTGACCCTGCTCAGCTCTCCCTCAATCCGAGCAAGATGAAGGAGTCTGTTCTACAACTAGCCTGTCTCAAGTATCCTCACCTCATCACCAAGGTAAGAGCAACCTGCCTCCTTGCTGGCACAGCACTGCACGAGCAGGAAGAGGCCTGGAGGAGTCGAGCTGTGTGATGGGGACATAGTGACAAGAAGGATGCATCTATGTGCTGGTGGGAATAGGTAAAACAATCCTCTAGAGAGAGCCCTAAGACCTCTTTGCTGTTATATCTTCTATACGTTTAGAACCATGAGTCTCCTGGGCAGATTGGAGGGTAGGTCGTAGCACATCCCTTTCTTCAGCCTGTTGCTGGGCAGGAAGGTGGCAGTGGCATATCTCAGCCTGCTGCCAGCTCTGCTCCTGGGGTGGCTTGAAAGCAAGGCAGGGCCAGCCAGCTCTGGCCTGTGCTGTGGAGTGTCTGTGGCAGAGTGGTGCTGCAGGATGGGCCTGTGACCAGGTGCCATCTGGGCAGGTGCTGTGCCCTTTGCCACGCACTCATGGTAAACTATAGCCTTGGCCAGGCAGGCTTAGCAATGGCGATCAATGGCTTAGCTGCCTGTCACTCTGCAAGCTGAGCCTTGATGACTTCCCCAGCGTTGCCTCACACATGGTCAGCCCATGACCCTCCCCGCCTTCTGACTGCTCTGTCCCCTGCCCCAGCCTGGGATAGGGGCAGCCTGAGTGTTGATGCTTGGGTGGGTGCCATTTGGGGCGTGCTGGTTCCCTCTTGTGGTGTGTTGCTGTTAGAACCTCCCTGCTTTGTGCTTGCAGGAGCCTTTTCAGCATGAGTCACTGCTGATCAACCGGAAGGAGCACAAGCTGACCAAGGCAGAGAAGAAAGCAGCCAAGAAGAGCTATGAGGAGGAGAAGCGAGCATCCGTCCCCTACACCCGGCCGTCCTACGCACAGTATTACCCAGCCAGTGACCAGAGTCTGACCAGCATCCCTGCCTTTAGCCAGAGGAACTGGTGGGTACCTGCCTCTTCCCTTTCTTCCTGTGCTGTAGACACAAAATGAGGGGGCAGAGAACACTTAGCCCTGTCAGTGGGGGCACTGCATTTTCCTCTCTCCTCTGTCACTAGGCGACCAGCTCTCAAGGGTGAGGACAAGCCTGTGGCGAGCGTCCGCCCAGTTCAATCCACCCCCATTCCTATGATGCCCCGGCACGTCCCCATGGGCAGTGCAGGGTCAACCTCAAGTTCCAATCCTGCTGTCAACTTCCCCATCAACTATCTACAGCGAGCTGGTGTCTTTGTGCAGAAGATTGTCACCACCACAGGTGAGTTCCTGATGCTCACTGTGAGCTGTGATACCCGTGGTGAATTAAGGAGCAGAATGAGTTGTTGATGCCCAGACAGGCTGTGGGCAGACAGGCATCAGAGCCTGTCTGATACTGATACTGCCTCTCTTCATTTGAATGGTTCCCCTTACCTTGAGGACTTTCCCTGAATGGTGCAAGGGATGTGTGCCTGGTGGGTTGCTGGAGTGAACTCCTTATGAGAGAGCCTGAAGTACTGTCACCAGTTGTCCTTGACTGGGACTGGGGAGATGCTGTGCCAGAGCAGCATGGCTTTTGCTTCTCTGGAGTCTCTGCTGCCTTCCTGTGCTGCTCAGAAGTAAACCCAGGGTTTCGAGTGGAGCACGTGAGAGAGAAAACTGCACTGCAAGCAAAGGGGTTTGGTGGTGCACATCCCTGCTCCTGCCTGTGGCTGGCATGCATTTCACAGACACTGTTCTGTTTCTTCCCTCGCTGCCAGATATTGTGATTCCGGGTACAAACACATCCACTGATGTACAGGCAAGAATCAGTGCTGGTGAGAGCATCCACATCATCCGAGGGACAAAAGGTAAGGAAGTCTCTCTCTCTTGGTAAGACTTGTGGATAGGACCCTGGCCAATGCTAATTAGCAAAGAAAAGGATGGCAAAGCATGAACCAGTCCCTTCAGAGGAAAAGAAACAAGAAAGGGAGGAGATCTGGACTTTGCAGTGACTGTCTTGCAGCTCATGCTTTGATTGTGCTGTTGAGGCTGATGCTTCAGGGCTGTTGCAGCAGAGGCTGCTCCTGCCTCTGAGAGGAGCTGTGGCTGGATGTCTCCTCCTCACAATGCCCACTGCACCTACTGGGGCAGCCAAGCACTTCCTGGTGCTCCCAGAGCAAACTCTGTCCCAAGCACGAAGTTCCCCATTTCCCACCATTTGGGGGTGAACTCCAACCCAGGAAAGATGAAAGGGTGGAAGTGAGCAGTGAGGAAGAAGGCAGAACGCCCCACACACACTAATCTCTCTGCATGATCATGGACTGACTGTATGCAGCACTGTCATCCTGTTCCTACCTGGGCAGGCTCAGGGATCCAGGGTCCTAAGCTGAGGTTGGAAGCCATGAATGAAGCTCTGCCTCTGTTCCAGGGACGTATATCCGGACCAGTGACGGGCGGATCTTTGCTATCCGGACCACTGGGAAGCCCAAGGGCAATGAAGACCGTCGGACAGCTGCCTCAGGTAGGGGCTGGTGTGTGCTCTGGGGGGTTTGTGATTGTTGTGTGTGGGGCTGGTGTGTGCTCTGCGGGGCTTGTGAGTGTTGTGTGTGGGGCTGGTGTGTGCTCTGCGGGGCTTGTGATTGTTGTGTGTGGGGCTGGTGTGTGCTCTGGGGGGTTTGTGATTGTTGTGTGTGGGGCTGGTGTGTGCTCTGCGGGGCTTGTGATTGTTGTGTGTGGGGCTGGTGTGTGCTCTGCGGGGCTTGTGATTGTTGTGTGTGGGGCTGGTGTGTGCTCTGCGGGGCTTGTGATTGTTGTGTGTGGGGCTGGTGTGTGCTCTGCGGGGCTTGTGATTGTTATGTGTGGGGCTGGTGTGTGCTCTGCGGGGCTTGTGATTGTTGTGTGTGGGGCTGGTGTGTGCTCTGCGGGGCTTGTGATTGTTGTGTGTGGGGCTGGTGTGTGCTCTGCGGGGCTTGTGATTGTTGTGTGTGGGGCTGGTGTGTGCTCTGCGGGGCTTGTGATTGTTGTGTGTGGGGCTGGTGTGTGCTCTGCGGGGCTTGTGATTGTTGTGTGTGGGGCTGGTGTGTGCTCTGCGGGGCTTGTGATTGTTGTGTGTGGGGCTGGTGTGTGCTCTGCGGGGCTTGTGAGTGTTGTGTGTGGGGCTGGTGTGTGCTCTGGGGGGTTTGTGATTGTTGTGTGTGGGGCTGGTGTGTGCTCTGCGGGGCTTGCTCAAGTGCTTTCCTACCCGTGTGTGTCTGGAGCAGAGTTCCCTGGCTGCATTCTGTCACACCCATGTTCAGAGCCGTCCGCATAGCCTCCCTATGAGACCCTCGCCTTCCTTTCCACCGCTGTCTCTTGGCCCCTGCTAGTCTCTCTCACCTGCCCCCTCCCCCTTGTTTCCAGGCTCCCAGAGCTCTTCGCTGGAGTCCACGAGCAATGGCAGACACAGTGCCTCATCACCGCAGCTCCCCAGCACAGAGGAGCTCACTCGGCCCATCTCCCCCGACAGCCCCGAGATCATCAGCGAGCTGCAGCAGTACGCGGAGGCGGCGGCCGCCCGGGAGTCGCGGCAGGGCTCTCCCAGCAGCGCCGCCGCGCAGGGCCCCGCCGCCCGCGCCAATGCCGTGCCCATGCCCGCCCGAGGGGCCGAGCAGCGCGTGGGCGGTCACTGCGTGGCCCCCTCGGCGCCCGCGGCGCTGCCGGCCAGCAGCCAGCACGCCGATGCCCACGCCGTGTTGGACTTACGGGGCAGCAAGCGCAAGTCGAGCTCGCCGTCGGCGCCGGAGGAGCAGGCCCGCAGGCAGCAGAAGAAGCGCCAGTTGCCGCCGTCCGTGCAGCCGTACGAACACGGGTACCCCGTCTCTGGTGGGTTCGCCATGCCTCCTGTCTCTTTAAACCACAACCTAACCCATCCGTTTGCCTCCCAACCAGGAAACTCCTTGTACGTGGGCACTGGCTCCTCTTACTACCAGCTGCCCAATTTACTCCCAGACCCTCATCTGGTGTTCCCTGTGACTACTGACCCTCTGCTGACAGCCGGCACCGCCAGCTCTTCTGCTGCTACCTCAGCCACCGCCAGCGTCCCCTCGTTCATGCTAAACCCTTCTCTGACGGGGGTGCTGCCCAATTACTCGCTTCCCTTCACGCAGTCACTCCTGCCCGAGCCCAGGATGTTTGCTCCTTTCCCAGCCCCCGTCTTGCCTAGCAGCCTTCCCAGGAGCATGGCGTCTGCCTACCCTGGCTACATGTCCCCTCACTCGGGCTACCCGGCCGGGGGCCTCCTTCGGTCCCAGGTGCCTCAGTTTGAACCCCAGGAGGTCCCAGAGGTGGGATGCAGCTCTAATGATGAGGACAAGGACGACGATGTTATAGAGATCACAGGGAAATAACGGGCCCCGCTCCTGCTCGGTCTCAGCTCCGCCAGGAGGCAAAAGTTGCAGGACCTTTTTGGGAGTCAGGATTTCCCCTCTGGGCCACTGCAGCGGGTGGAGATGGATGCGAAGGGTGTGGTGTGGGGTTGATTTTGTTCCTTTCCTTTCGTTTTGTTGTTTTTTAGCTGTCGAGGATCTGAATTGTATTAGGGGCTGGGAGATGGGAGGGGGAATAGAGTGGACCTGCGAGGGCTGGGGAAGCAAGAGCCAGGGGAGGAGGGAAGCAGCGATGCAAACCATAGGAGTGCCTCCCTCCCACGCTCTGTCTGTCTGTCTGTGTCTGTTCTCTGTCTTGTTTGGAAGCAGGGGGCTTGGTGTTGCGAGTCACTGCCCTTCTCAGGCCTGGAGGCACAGGCTTGACTGCTGGCAGGGCTGAGCTCCCTCTTACATGAACTGCCTTATCTGTGAACTTCTCTCACCCGGGAGGTGTGGGCCAGGAGCTGACTCCTGCAGAGGCTGGGGGTGAAGTGTTTTTATTGGGGAGGGAGTGGGGGGGCTTCTATGTCATGTATGTTGGGGCAAGGGGGGATTGATGTAAAAAAAAAGAGAAAGAAAAAAAAAAAGAAACAAAACACCCCACAAACAGTTTGTCATCCTCTTCAAATTCACTTGTGTGAGGGCTCCAGGCAGGCTCCTGCCGCAGCAAGGAGCTCAGGGCTCTGGCAGGAGCTGCCCCGGCCCTTCTGGAGGGTCCTGTCCAAGGTAGGTTGATCCTGTGGTTCTGCCGCCCGCTCCGTGTGCCAGATGAATAGAGCAATCCCAGATGTCTGGGTGGCCTTTGGAGGGGAATCCTGGTGACTTCCCCGGCTCCATGGCCCGGCCAGGCTGTGTGAAGGCCATGTCTCATCCCGCCATAGCCCACCAGAGCCAGGGGCAGGTGGGCTCACTGCTGCTGCCCCGCTGTGCCAGGCAGTGGAGGAGGTTGGGAGGGGACACTGGACCCCCTGGACCCCGTGCAGGTTGCTGTTGAATCTGTGATTGGAGCGACTTCCCCCTGCACAGAACCTCTACATTAATTTATTTCATGAAGGCATAGTATTTATTGTTTGGGGGACTCTTTCTTTCTACTTTTAACTTAATTTCCATATTAAAAAAAGAAATAAAATGCTGGCCTCCATCATGCAGTGGTTGCTTGTTGGGTTGTCTGCGGGAGGGAGAAGCAGCTGGCTCAACAAGTGTAGCCTGGAGGCAGAGCCAGCAGCAGCGGGGCCGGGGGCTGGCCCAGGGGCTGGAGGAGCCCTGCTGGGGATGGCAGCAGAGCAGGGAGGAGCTGCCACAGGACTCCTTCCTCTCCTGCAGGAGCACCCTCTGTGAGGAGGAGGATGGCTGTGAGGCTGTGGAGGGCAAGGCAGAGAGGCAGAGCTCCCAAGGGAAGAGCCCTTCCCCACGCGGGGAGCGGCACCCGCTCTGCCGCTGGCCTGGCCCCACAGGCACCGCGCTGGCTGCTCGCCTGGCTGCCGGGGCTCCTGAGGACAGGCTGGGCTGCCCCGGCGCAGCTGCGCTTGCTGGGTGTGTGAGGGGCTGTGTGCACACGTTAGGATGGAGGCTGTAAGATCCAGGAGCGTCTGTGTCGCACTGGGATGTGCTCGCCTGGGTGCGATGTCCCCAGAGCACAGCCAGGACCTCAAGCAGTGGTAGCTCGTAGGAGACTTCTTGGGCCGTGGAAGCCGCAGTCACTGGTGTTTGCTGGGACCAAGTAGGTGTAGGAAAGGGCAGGATGTCTGACATCCCCCATCCAAGGGTGCTGGAAGATGGGGACCTCCCTGAGAGAGAGAGAGAGAGGGGGGTGTGTGCACACGTGTGTTACAAAACCCTAATAAAAATGTTCTGGGGCTTTCCTAGTGTCTTTCTCTGTTTAATGGACATTGTCTGTCAAACATAACCCCACCATTCATAGAAGCCTTAGAGCAACAGTTCAGCTATGCAAATTATTTTAATTATCCTTTTTTTTTTTAAAGACAAACATTAAAATAGTGCTTTCTTCTTTAACATATCCTAGGAGTTGAAAACCGAGGGGTTCTGAGCAAACTGCTGGACAACTTGTCTTTGGATGCACCATGGAAATAAAAATCAAACCCCCCCACAAAAGTAACAAAGCAAATTAACTGATGGTGTTCATGCGAGTTTCTCCAAAGACTTGACAGTGCTGCATCTGTGAGTCATTGCCCTCCTGTGCTCTATGTGTCCACCTCACGCACAACCCCGTGACACTGCTTGTGTGACGAGCTTGCCCAGATGTCCGTTGCGTCCCCGTGAGGCTGACAGTTTTCCGGTGGGATTGGGGAATGGACTTAGGCAAGGGCTTTCCTTGTCCAGAGTAGCAAGCGGTGAGACCTGCGTGTGGGGAGGCTGTGGTGTGGGCAGGCCTCCCCCAGCCCAGCCTGGGGCCATCAGGCTAAGGGGGGGATTCATCTGTGAACGGGGCTGTTCTGGGGCTCTGTGCTGGGGGCAGGCACAAAGATTGGGCTGTGGGCAGTGGCCACTGTGGCTGCTGCTCCTCACCTCTACAGGAGAGCACCAGGGGCTCGGCCCATCACTAGGCTGCCAGTCCATGTCCTGCTGCTCCGCGGCACGGCCCAAGGTGTGGCTGCCACAAGGCACGTGCTTTGTGTCCGTAACCTCCTGGCACAGGGTGAGGTGTGCGGGCTCTCCTGGCTCCTGTACGGCCATAGCAGCTTGGAGACCCCTCAGCCTCCCGTGGCACGGCTGCCCCTGGCTGTGCCCCGTTGCCTGTGGCTTCCTCCCACTGGCAAACACCCGCAGCTCAAGGCGGCTGTGGCTCGGTGCCCCAGCACTGCACAGAGCCTCAGCCGCTCTCCCAGCATGGCCGGGCACTGTGACACCTCTCTGCCTCACGTCCCGCTCCCTGAGCCAGGGGCCAGATCCCCTGGTTCCCAACAGAGTCTCATCTGAGAGGCGGTGGCAGAGGTAGCCGTGACACCCTGGCCACGGGACTCCCATGGGGGCTGACGGCAACGGGGGCTGCTCCGAGGTGCCCAGAGGCCTCTGATTCCCCACAGCGCTGGGGGAAGAATTTCCAGCACCCCACAGAAGCTGTGAGAGGCTGTGAGTTATCCAGGGGCTTCCCCACTGGGGAGCCCTCTTGAGCCCTAAAACTCCTCCCCCATGGGACTCCCTGTCCTCCTCGTCTGCCACCCCCGACTGCTCTCTTCAGCGCAGGGTTTTGCTGCAGAGGGCCCTGTCTCGGTTTTCCTGGAGCAGGGGCTTTCCCTACATGGGTTCCATTTTGCTTTTGCTGCTGAATTTGTCTCCAAATGACCAGAGTGAAGCAGCTGCCAGTTTGCAGCGAGGCTGCAGGTGCTGCTGTGGGTGACACCGAGGACACTGCTGAGGTTTTTTGGACACTAAGGAAGGTTTCTGAGCAGAGCCCGGAGGCCGGGGCAGAGCTGCAGGGCTCTGAGGGTGACCATCTGCCCTCCCCTCGCACCCAGGTTTCCACTCCTGGGGACAGTCAGTCGGGTGAAGGTTGGCTACTGCTGTGGGACATGATGCCACGGGCGTGAGGGGGAGTCTGCGGCTGCTGTGTGCCCCTGGTCCTGTTGGCACAGCTCTCGGGGCTTTGTGGGGTGGTGAGCAGCAGAGCCCGGCCTGGCCCACGCTGGGGCAGGACCTGCTGCACATCAGGCCCCAGAGCACCGGGGAGGCTGGGGCTGGGTGCAGGCACTCCCAGAGAGCAGGTATTTCAGCAAGCAGGGGATGGGATTTTCACTGGCACTTTGCTAGAAATAATGCGTATTCTGACTTAATACTGACAGCAAATGACTGAATTGCTGTTGGTCTGCGGGTGGCTTCTGGGTAACGGGGACAAGTACAGCAAATCCTTCACACCTCGTGTCTCGCCACTCCGGGAGGAACTTTGTTAATCCAGTCCTGGAAGAGCCAGGGCGGGGGGAGGGCTGGGGGGGGACCGAGGGTAAAAGGGGACGGTAGTCAGGTAGATTACAGTGAGATGATGGCTCCTTGCAACTCTGGGCCAGCTCTGCCCTCAAAGGGATGATGGAGGGAGGGAAGGAGGGAGAGCCACCTCTGCGGCCTCCCAGGGCCTGGCCACCACCCACCTCAGAGCCTGAAGGAACCCATCACCGAGTCGCATTTGGGGTTTTCTGTTGGTTTGGGGTTCATTTGGTTGGGGTTTTGGTTTGGTTTTTTTGTTCTCCTTTTTCTTTTACTGCTGCCTTAGTTTGTGGCCTGTCTTTCGTGGTTGGAAAGAGGAGTGTGGCTAGCAGGGCGGGTTGGTCGCTTGGCCCCACGCATGATCATGTGCTTCCCTCTTCTCTGTGTCGAACGGGACGTGCTCTTGCCTGATCCCCCGGAGCAGAGACTTTGAACAGTTTGTTGTTTATATGATGTATTTATTTTTACTTGTGTTTCATGTCATTTTTTTAAAAAAAAACCAATAAATTGTAAGTTGATATAACTGCCTGGTGCTTCTCTCGCCTCTTTGCGGGGCAAAACACGCGTCAGCCTTTCCAGGAGCAGTGTGGTTTGAAGGGGCTGAGCTGGACCGGGGCACCTGCACAGCCTCGAGCGCCCCACTGCCCACCCCGCTGCCTCCTGCCGTGTTCTGGGGCATCAGGGAGCCATCTGTGGGAGCTGGCTCTTGCCCTTCTCTGTCCTCTGTGCTAGTAACAATCGTCCTTAAGGGCCAGGGGGAAAGAAGAATAAATATTCTGCAGGGTGTAAATAGCTTTGCGTGTGGGGGGGTGCGTGTGTGCCCTCTCCCCGGGCACCGCCGGGCTTTGAGGTAGTAACAGCCAGGAGCCCCTGCAGCGGCAGCCCAGGGGTAGCTCGGGGCTGCTGCGGGCCCGGAGAGCCCGAGGAGGGAGCAGGGGCAGCCCCGGGCGCTGTGCCCCGTCACAGGGGCTGCGGCTGCCTCCGCACGCGCCCGGTCCTGCCGTCCGGGGCCGGGTGCTGCCATTTGTGGTGCCAGGCTCTGTGCCGCTGCCTCTCCTGGTGCCGCAGCGCGTTGCAGTAGGCGTCCAGGCTGGTGCCCGGTGCCCCCAGGGCCCGTGGGAAGCCCTTGTAGCCCGGGTGCAGGTCAGTTCGAGGCCGGGGGCTCTGGTGGGTCCCTCCGAGCTCGGCCCCTTTGCTTTGTCTGTAGGGTGGCACCTCCATGGCCTCGTGCCTGATGACACGGAGGCTGTATCGGGTGAGAGGCCGGGAGAAGGACCGTTCCATGGCCTGGCACTCGTAGGTGCCCGCGTCCTCCCTCGCCAGCTGCCGGATCAGCAGCCCTTGCTCCAGCACCGAGAAGCGGCCGTCGTTCCTGACCTGGGGCAAAGGCAGAGCACCGTGGGTCAGTCCCCGGGGCCAGAGCCACCCCTGCTCTGCCACCCAGCGCCTCCTCCCCTGCCCCGGCCTTCGTACCTCGCTCGGGCCCGTCTCCTCCCCACGCACCAGCCACCGCACAGTGGTCTGTGGGGAGCGCGCCAGGCACTCCAGGAACGTCGAGTTCTTCTCCACTCCATAAACCAGCTTCTCCACAGCAGCGGTCCCTGTGTGAGGCACGGGACAGGGGAAGGGGTGAGTAGGAAAAGCGTGGGCAGCAGGTCAGTGGAGTTTCTCCTCTTCCTCTGCTCTGCCCTGCTGATGCCTCATCTGGAGTCCTGTGTCCAGTTCTGGGCTCCCCAGCTCAAGAGGGACAGGGAACTGCTGGAGAGAGGCCAGAGCAGGGCCACCAAGGTGATCAGGGGACTGGAGCATCTCTCTTGTTCCAGAGGAAAGGCTGTGGGACCTGGGGCTGTTCAGCCTGGAGGAGACTGAGGAGGGACCTTATCTATGCTGATAAACTCCTGAAGGCAGGTGTCAGAAGGATGGGGCCAGTCTTTTTTCTGTGGTGGCCAGTGACAAGAAAAGGGGTCACGGGCACAGCTGGGACACGGGAAGTTCCACTTGAACGTGAGGAGAAACTTCTTTGCTGTTGAGGTGACGCAGCCCTGGCACAGGCTGCCCAGGGAGGGTGTGCAGTCTCCTCTAGAGGTCTCCAAACCTGCCTGGACACAGTCTTGTGCCCCTGATCAAGGGGAACCTGCTCTAGCAGGGCTTTGGGCTGGAGGAGCTCTGGGAGTTCCTTCCAGCCCCGTCCATTCTGGGGCTCTGTGATTCTGAGTACCGTGTGTGGGAGCTGTGTGACGGGTGGGGAAGGGGAACAGCACAGAGCATGCAGCGCACGGCAGGCAGTGGCACGGGGTCTGCCGTGGGCAGTGCTGGTGCAGATGCTGGGCACTGGTTTCCCAGCACTGTGCTACCTGCCCTCTGGCAGTGCTGGCCCCTGGCAGAGCTGGCTGCTGCACTGGGGCTCCTCGGAGGGGCTGGGGCTGGCTCTCACCTTCTGCAGTGTCCTGGCACTGGCTGAGCGGGTCTGACTTCAGCACGTCCTGGCAGCGGGCACGCCTGTCGGAGAGCAGACGGGGCTGTGGGGTGGCATCTGCCCCGGGCTGCCCAACCCTTCCACGGCAGGCAGCCAGGGAGAAGGGGAAGGCTGGGGGCACCAGGCAGGGCTGGCAACAAGCAGGGTGGCAGTAGGGGTCTGGGCTGACAGACGAAGCCCCAGGGCCTGCAGCTTGCACTTCCCTGCTCCGAAGACCATCCCTTTGCAGGGGGCCAGCAGGGCTGGCTGGGTCGCCACTCACCTCTTCTCGGTGAGGAGGTGTGGGGCGCAGGCCCTGCCGTCCCAGGTGCACAGGGGGTCCCTGGCCAGGCAGCAGTCAGTGCAGGTTTTGCCATAGAGCTCGCAGCGGTACAGAGACAGCTGGAGCAGCCCGTGGGTGCTGCTCACAAACAGCTCCTGCTGCTCAGGCAAGCACAACAGCAGCCATCAGCACCCACAGCTGGAGACCTGGGCTAGCCAGGGAACATTCCCCAAAGGTGCAAGCCCCGAGGCCAAGAGACTCAGGCAGAGGGCCCCGTCCCTTGGCTGTTTTAGGAAGAAGCAGGGGGGAGGACTCACCCTTTTTGGGGATAACTTCATGTCCAGGATGGGAGAAGGCACCTGTAGGGGAAGGAGCGGGTGCTGCAGCAATGTTGGTCCCTCCTGGGAGCCCTGGAGTGGGTGGCTGCTGGGACCTGGCTCAGGTTCCTGCCCCAGCTCTGCCTGCTCCACGCAGGCAGCCCGGGCTGGCCCCGCTCAGTGTGGGCAGCCCAGGGCAGCCCTGCCCAGCAGCTGTGCTTTCAAACGCTCTCCCATTTTAGTGTGCCACCCTCATCCATCCAGGGACTGCGTGGGGAGCTGGGAGATGACTTGGCTCTGGCTCCCTTCCATGCTAACAGCATTGCTTGCCGGTCAGGGCGAGCGGGAGCCAGTAGCAGAGAGTCAACGGTCCTCCCTGGGAGAGGCCAGTGACCTGCAGGGAGGATGCCACAGGGCAAGGAGAGGCTGTGTGCCCTGGGCCTGGCCTCCTGTACCTTAGTGACGCTGATCTCCTCCAGGCTGATCACCTCGGGGCCACCACGGCCCACGGCCCCGGCCAGCCCCACCTTCAGCACCTTCCCTTGGTCTGTGAGCATGGTGGGAGAAGGAGCTGTCAGGGCTGGGAGCCAGGCGAGCCGGCAGCAGCGGCGTGCCAGGCAGGCTGCAGGGGGGTCAGCATCCCCAGAGCCGGGGCCAGCTCCCACCTGTGCCAAGGAAGAGCACGTGGAAGGGGCGGCTCTCGGTGTCCATCCTGTGCACCAGCAGCCGCCGCAGCCGATAGGGCACGTTGACCCTGGCCAGGACGGGCCGGCGGCCCTGCGGGTACACGGGCTCCCACATCAGCTGGTGGCTGCGCATGAAGCTGATCAGCTCGTCGGGGAAGTCCTTGGTGGACTGCAGGAGCGGGTCGTACGTCTCGCTGGGGCACTGCGTGGCGGTGTGGGGGGGCTGTGTTAGGGCCAGACCGGCCCGTCCTGCCACCCTGCCCCCCTGCTCCCCAGCCCCTTACCATGCCAGGACGGGGGTAGGGAACACGGCCCTTGTATTCTACCCAGCGGTAGTCGAATCCCTCCTTGTGTGCGAAGGGGCCGCTGAAGGCGGCTCTCACGGCAGCCATGGAGTAGACGCAGACGGCGGAGCCGCTGAAGACCCCGCTGTGGGGGGAGCAGGGGGCTGGCAGCGGCCCTGCAGCTCCCGGGGGGGCAGGCACATGCATGGCCCTGCCCCTGTGCCCACACTGTCCCCTGCGAGCCCCACTGTCCTGCACGGCACCCGGGGGGTGACAGGAGTCCCTTTGGCACAGCCAGGCCAGCCCAGAGCACCGCTGGCTCCCGAGGGGCTGGGGGTCTGCTCTGTCACATGCAGGGGCCAAACGGAGCCCTGCTCACCTGGAGACTGTGAAGAGGCCAAAGAGGAGGGGGTTCTGGGGGTCCCGGGTGTGCAGGAGAAAAACATCCTCTGCCAAGAGAAGGGTGGAGGTGAGGCACCCTGGAGCTGGAGCAGCAATGGAGGTGCCAGCAGGCATCCCCGACGCTGTGCCCACCTCCCCGGGGCACACTGGGAGGTGCAGCCGTGGTGGGCAGCGTTGGTCCCGGATGCACTCACCAAGCTGGTCAAAGTGGGTCTCAGTGCCCTGGGGCCCGGGGATGGAGCACACCAGGCGTGCCTTGAGGAAGGTGCTCCAGCGGTTGATGAGGCCTCGCTTCCCACCAACATCATTCTGCCGGGCACCAGGAGCCAAGCTCAGCCCAGTGTCCCCACCACCCGCTGCCCCAGCCCCGAGAGCTGGGCTCAGCCCAGTGTCCCCACCACCCGCTGCCCCAGCCCCGAGAGCTGGGCTCAGCCCAGTGTCCCCACCACCCGCTGCCCCAGCCCCAAGAGCTGGGCTCAGCCCAGTGTCCCCATCGCCTGCAGCCCCAGCCCCGAGAGCTGGGCTCAGCCCAGTGTCCCCACCACCTGCTGCCCCAGCCCCAAGAGCTGGGCTCAGCCCAGTGTCCCCATCACCTGCAGCCCCAGCCCCGAGAGCTGGGCTCAGCCCAGTGTCCCCATCACCTGCTGCCCCAGCCCCAAGAGCTGGGCTCAGCCCAGTGTCCCCATCACCTGCTGCCCCAGCCCCGAGAGCTGGGCTCAGCCCGGTGTCCCCATCACCTGCCAGCCCATCCCCACAGCAGGACACCCCAGCTGCAGCACATGGTGACAACCCCACGCCTTGTGTCAGCCCCTGCTCGGGCTGCCCAGGGGAGGTGAGGGCCCAGCCGGTGCCTGACCTTGCAGACCCGGGCCACCCTGGCGTGGATGTGCCGCCGCTCCCACTGCCCGGCTTCTGTGGCCGTCTCACGGAAGAAGATGTAGACCTTGTCATCGTGGGGGTTGTAGGTATCAGGGATGGTGAAGGCACCGACAAACACGGGCTCTGCGGGGAGACAGCAGCACAACGTGGCCCTGTGCCCTGCTCTGACCTTGCCCTCCTGCCCCTGGGAGCCGGGTGAGATGCTGAGGGCACGTGGGGTGCCCCATGGAGACCCTGCACCCCGCAAGGCAGAGCCCCAGTCCCGCTGCTCAGGCTGCAGGAGCATGAGTCCCACCAGAGGCTTTGTCAGTGCTTCCCCCGGAGAGGAGAAGGGGGCCAGGCCGCTGAGCTCTGTCCCCAGCCCCTCTGTCCCCAGCCCCTCCCCAGAGGGCAGGAGAACCCCCTGCACCCCAGCCCCTCTGCTCCTACCATGCAGCCAGTGGTCCTGGTTCTGCTCCGTGCGGATGTAGCTCTGCTCGGCCCCGTGCACCCAGGTGCGGAAGAAGGCAGCACTGCTGCCCATGAAGTCACTGGAGGTGCCCGAATACAGCTCCCCATCTGCAGGGTGGTGGGGGTGAGCTGGGGTGCCACGGCCAGAGGTGCCCCCCCTGTGTCCTCTGAGGCTCAGGGAGGGCAGAGGTGGCACAGCCTGGCTGGGAGCTTCCTCCAGCCCCGGGACCCAGCGTGGCTCCTGGCCCCCAGTGGCACTGGTATGGGGCGGGCAGACTGGTCACCTCACACACCCCACGTGTATGCCAGTCGTTCTACACCCTGCAGCTGTGAATCTGTGCAGCAACTGCGGGGTGGAGGTGAGGCAGCGCAGGTCCAGGCTGGGTGGGATGGCTCCTGTCGCACACAGAGCAGCCCAGGACCGCAGCCACGCACAGCACAGCGGGGCACAGGCACTGCTGCCGTTTGCTCCCAGCACAGCCCGTTGCCAGCCTGCCCACCTGCCACTGCCTCTGCTTCCCCCTCCTCTTACCAACGAGGAGGCCCGTGAAGGGTTCGTGGGGGCTGTACGGGCACCGTCCTCGCCCCGACTCCAAGGAGCTGGTCACCAGCCGCATGGTGGGAGCCCCGGGACCCTGCCAGAGCCAGAGGGGAGATGTCAGCACACAGGGAGGCTGCAAACAAGCTGGGCGTGTGGAGAGGAGCGGGAAGGAGGCCGGTGTGCTCGGTTCTGCAGGGAGCAGGTCCCTGGAGGGAGTGCTGAGGCCAGGTCCTGTCCCAACGGGGCACCCTGTCTCTGCCAAGTCAGAGCTGCTTCTGGCCACGTGCAAGGCCTCAGCTCAGGGCTCCCTCTCCCTGGCCACTCGCAGTGGGGGGATCTCTTGCCACCTTCTGCCACGGGGCCGTGGCTGGTCAGGGCGTCCCTCACCTTGCCCCTGGCTCCCAGCTGGATGAAGGCACAGACGGGTTGGTAGGAGCCGGTCCCACAGGCGAATACGTGGCTCCTGTTGAAGGGCTGCAGGAGGCGGATGAAGTTGGCACACTCTGTCTGCTCCAGGGGAGATGGTTGTTAGTGGACTGAGCCCCCCATAGCTGAGCTTAACCCAAGCTGGCTCAACACCCTCCTCCCCAGCAGCCCCCACGCTCCCTTTCAGGTGGTGTGGGTGTTCAACACATGGGGCTCCCGGCCCAGCTTACCTCCACGTTCTTCCCCGCCAGCTGACAATGCTCCACCTGCTCCCTGGGGGCTGGCCAGAAAATCTGCAACACACAGACCCTGCTGCTGCAGCCCCTGCTCCCCTCCACCCGCCGGCCCCCTGCCAGCACCAGCGGCACGGGCTCAGCCATCAGCTGCTGCCACAGGTCTGACACTCCCTCGAGTCCCCAGGGCACAGGTGACGGCGGGCAGGTGGGCAGCTGGGCTGGGAGAGGCTCTGGAGTGGGGATGGAGTGTGGGTGGGCTGTGGTGGGGATGGGGCATGGGTGGGCAATGGTGGGGATGGGGCATGGGTGGGCAATGGTGGGGATGGGGCATGGGTGGGTGTCGGCACAGATGTGGCTTAGACCAGCCAGCTTGAATAAAGATGGTAGGGACAAGTTAATGCAGCTGGCAAGCTACTTCCAATTATCAGAAACAGGTGCTGTGAGTTAATCAATTGGGCCCTGGGTGATCACATGGGCAGAAGCAGCATATAAGGAAGTGGCTAGCAAAGGAAGGATGGCTTTGAGTCAGCTCTGTTGGTTGCACCATGTTGCCTGTGTATGTCTCTGCACGTGCATTACCTAGACTCTCTACATCTTTGAATGAATACAGCTTGCACCGCTACAGCAGGTGGGCTGTGGGGAGGATGGGGCATGGGTGGGCTGTGGTGGGGATGAGGCATGGGTGGGCCATGGCATGGCACAGCCAGGGGCAAGTCTGGCCCGTGGGAACGCCGGGCTGTGGCACGCCAGGAGGTTTCCTGTGGCAGGGCTGGAGCCACTCAGGCCTGGCAGGATGTCTCGGGATGCCATTAATGGGTGTGCTGCTGGAGCAGCTCCTTCCACCCATGCCAGAGGTCCACCCAGGCCCTCCCCTCCTGGCCCTCCCTGTTGGCCCGTCCCAGCGGGACTGGGATGCACTGCCAGGGAGGGTTGACCCCGCTGATTGGGACATCCTGGTGTGAATGTGTTCCCAGGGATGTCAGAGCAGCCCCAGCCCGGGGCTCATCCACTTCCACGCCCCAGTGCTGGAGCCAGGAGCAGCTCCCAGGGAGGAAGAGCCCAGCCTGGCCAGGGGCTCCTCACACGCTCCTCCCAGCACTGACCTTCTCTGGCTCTCTGCCCGGATGGTCCAGGTGGAGCAGGAAGATGTGATCTTTTGCTCCCGCCATCAGCCATGCCCTGTCTTCATCCACCAAGAGGGCTTGGAAAGCCAGCCCATCCCCTGAGGCCAGCAACAGGCGAGAGCTGTTGGATTTCAGCAGATCTGAGGAGCACAAGGTGGGGAAAAGACAAACCCATCCATGAACAACCCACCAAGTCGCCGTGCTCCCCCTGTCCAGGACCGTCCCTGGCCCCAAGGGAACACAATTTTCCTGCCACTGCCTTCGCAGGAAAACACCACCCCTGGTGCTGCAAAACTCATCATCACAAAGCCTCCTCCCACGAGCCAACCTGGAGGAAACAGAGTCACCCCTACAAAGAGGACAACTACCCTGACCTTGCCCTGCGCTGGGCTGGTTGGCAGGACTGTGGTCCAGCCCTAGGAGCCCAGGCTGCTCAGCTCCCTGCTTGCCCTTCATAGGAACTCTTGGAGCTCCAGAGACTCTTCACCCTGAAAGCGTGGGGAGGAGGCTGAGGACAGAGGAGCCTTGCTTGCTGTAACTCCCAGCACACTTTCCCTGGGCTTCAGATCAAGGGACTTTATGGTAAAAAAAGGCTTTGTCTATTGGCTGGGGTAAAGCATCCCTCCAAGGAAAGGCTGTACGGAAACAGCTGCTACAGCCCAGTCCAGACAGCTCTCTGCTCACCCCTAAGCCTTTCTTGAAGCGTCTGTTGGCTGCTGGGCTCTACCTCAGGCACAGGGATGGGAAAGTGTGTGCAGTGGCCCCAGAGTGCTCCATGGGGAGCGGAGGCAGGTTCTGCCATCCAGGCTGTGGCTGCTCCGGTGCAGGAACCCAGGGTGACCGGCACAGCCCCTCCAGCACAGTTGCAGACATGTGGGTGTGTGAGAGAGACAATAAGATCTTGTCTCTTAGTTAACCACTCCTGAAACAACATCCTGGGGGCCCACATTGCAGCGTGATGTGCAGCGCCAGGTTTTGGGGCTGGCTGCCGGGGGGAGCATCCCCCCAGCACTGCGGAAGCGGCTGCTGCAGCGGACACGGCGCCACAGCAGCTGCTGGCACAGAGAGCGTCTGCTCCCAGCCATCAGGGCAGCAGGGACCAGCACCAAGGAGGGCCTTAGAGCCTCCAGAAACCAGAACAGATTGCTTTCCTCTTCCACAGTGGCAGGATCCAGCCAGGGAGAAGGCTGGTGATGCTGGCGAGGCTGCTCTTGGCTTTGACACAAGTGGGAAGGGGAGGTGGTGATGGGCTGCTGCTGGATGGGGGCTGGAGGGAGGTGGAGAGTGGCTGGAAACGCAGAGTGATCTGCAGAGTTCAGGCTGAGCAATGACCCCAAATCCCATGGCTGGAAGCAGCGTGTGAGGAGCAGGGTCAGGAGCACACGTCGGGCAGCCGGGTGCAGGTGGGGTGTACGTGGGCACGGGCACGGCGCCGCTCGAAGGGGCCGTCTGGCCCGGGACGCTGCGTCTCTCTCTTCCTTCCACCCCGTTTCCAGGGCAGAGGGGAAGCAGGGCCAGTGCCTGCGAGCTGGAAATGGCCCTGACGTGGGCCAGGAGCCGCAGGGTCCCTGGCCGGATCCCGCAGCCAGCCCCACTCCCCGCTCACGCTTCCTTCTCCCCTTCCGCCGGGGTCAGTCCCCGTGGGACACAAACCCCTGCCAGCAGCCACTCCCAGCTGAGTCTGGGAGCTCCTGGCCCTCCTGCTCCCACAAAAACTGTGCACTGCCTCACTTGGCTCCCACCTACCCTCGGCTGCCCAAGGGCTCTCCTCTGGGGGCCCTGGAGCAGATTTCCAAGCCATTTCCCACCAGCTGAATGGGTTTAGCAGCTGAATTCCTGTCCCTGCCCAAGGACCATTGTCACTGCTGGGTTCCCAGCAGGCTGCTGTGCATCACCCACCCTCCTGTGTCTGCCAACACTCGGGAGACCTGCCTGGTCCAGGGGGGAATGTCAGGAGAGCAGCAGGAAGTCGGATTAGGGTGGGAGAGGTGGCCAGAGGCTCATCCAGTATGTGGGTGTAATCAAGCAGAGTGGGGATGAGGCTGGTCTCAGAGAGGGTCACCATCTGACCTGCCCCAGCCCCATCTGAGGACAAGGGCAGGCAGGAGGCTGGAGGAGCCCTCCCTGCTGCTGGGATAGCAGGAGTGGGGGACCCAGGTAGGACTCACTGCCCTGCACTTGCACTGTGAGACCACTGTCAGGGTTAATGGCCAGGAGGGTCTCAGATCTGCTCCCTCACCAAGGGGCCAAGCGCTGGGGCTCCAGGCCCCCAGCAGGGAGCTGCTGTGCACACTCCAGCCCCTCCTTGCCCTGGGGCCAGCTGCACACACAAGGCGTTTGATCCAAACCCCAGCCCTGCAGGCAGAGAACCAGGCGGTTTCTGACGGGTGAGCCACAGAAACATCCTCTCCTTTGTGTTCATTATCTCCCAAGGCCACGGTGTTTTCTTTGTTGTCCAGACCACTGCAGCCACCGTGTCCCATCCATCATCTCTGCTGCCCCTCAGCCACAGCATCCTCAGCACGGGGTGACCCTGGGCTTCCTGGGGTCACAGCCTGGCTGTGCCAGGGGTCATCCTCCCCCTTCCCCTGGCCTCCAGACAGAGCAGACCTGGGGGACAGAGCCTGGAAGCCCAGGGGAAGCTTGGTGCTAAATCAGGCTGCAGCCCCTCACTGCTGTTGGCTGATAAGAGAAGTGTCAAGGCAGCTTTCGGTGCTGATAACCTCAGACCCCTGGGCCCCTTGAGCCCCTCGGTGCGTGCTGCCTGCTGATGGCTCCTGTGTGCTGCCTGGCTGGGCTGGTACAGATCAAAGGCTGGCAGAACAGCCATGTGCCAGCTCCTAGCTGTGCCTGCCCTGAATTGTGCCAGTGAGAGGAGCGTGCGGTGGTTTCGCTGCAGAGCTGAGCTGCTGCATGGCCTCAGCTCCAGCTGGGCAGCCCTGGGGCAGCCCCTGCCCAGCCCCATCACCTGCCTGCTGCCTCACACAGCCCTGCTCACCATGCCATGGCAAACCTCCTCCTTGCCAGGCTGGGAGCTGCTGCTGTTGCTCCTGGCCCCGTGCCCATGCCCCATCCTTCCTTTGCTCTCTCAGCCTTCGGTGCTGTCATTTCCTTCTCGTCTGTTTGCGTCTTCCACCCTACCCCGCCAAGGGCTCTGCCTGCATCCCCCTGCTGTGATCTGAGGGCAATGCTGCTCCCATAGATACACTCTCAAAGGCCTCCTTTTATTAGTTTTCCTAGGGGTTTTTAAGCCTAAACTTCTCAAGGCATTGTGTCCTTGAATGTGCCCTGTGCTGTCCTGTGAGTCACATCCCCTGCCATTGTTTGCCTTGTCCTTGAGCCCTCCTGATGCTGGGAGCTTCCTCTTCTGCCTCTGCCCAAGACTTGAGGGCTTCTGACATGCCTGGTCCCAGTACACTGTGGGGCTTTGAAGTTGGCAGTCCCTCTGCCCCAGCAGCCCAGCTCTGCCTCCTTGGGCTCCAAGGAAAGGTAGACCCTGCTCCATGTTTCCCAGATGGACTATCAGCAGGGTCACCTCCCCACAGGGATATCCTGCCTCCCAGGGTGGTCCAGCCCTCCCCAGTCACAAGCTGGGGGCATCTTCCATCTTGCTGGTGGTCCCTGCCCACGGAGCAGCTTCCCAGGGTGATGGGAAGAGGACGCTCATGAGAGAGCTGCACAGCCACCTCATGGGTATGCAGAGGGATTGGTTGGGCCCTGCTGACTGCCACCTCCAGGGCAGTGCTGAAGATATGCTGAGCTGCCTGTCCTGCAAAGCAACCTGCCCCTTTTCACAGAGGAGAAAATGAAAGCAGAGTCCACACTGCAGATCCATGGCAGGATGACTAGGCTAGTAGGGCCAGCTCTAAACTGCTCAGGTCATTGCCATGCAGAGACCCTTTCCCTCAAGACTCCCTTTTTCCACTTCTCTGCTGGGCTGTGTGCTGTGCCACCTGTCAGTCTGCTCTTGTTGCATCTTCAGGTCACCAAGAGCAGAGGCCCCTTGTTGCATCTGGCACCAGAAGAGTAAACTGTGCTTCCCCTGAAGAGCTCACAATCCAAACAGATGAGACAGATGCAGCGGGAAGGGTGAGGTGCCGCAGGGAAATGCTCTGCACAGTGGGTCAGCCTCTCCTGTCCCCATCACATCCTGAGCCTGAAGACAGGGGACACTCCCCTGGGGCTGCCCAGGTCAGCTCCAGGCCAGGACACACCATGAGACGCCCAGACTGAGTCTGAACAGAGGGAGATGTCCCTTCTAGTCCTGGTGCTGCACCAAACCAGGGCAGAGTGTCCCCTGCTCAGCCCCTTCTCCCCGTGCCAACGCCAGCAGTGCCAGTGCAGCATCCTCAGGCGCCAAGCCCGGAGCTGCCTCCGTGGAACAACGCACGGAGATGCTGCGGCCACCACCGCCCCCTCCGCATGCCCCCAGCCCTGGCACCCTCTTGGACTCTCTCCCAGCCCTCCCAAGCAAGCCGCGGACCCCAAGCACACGGATCCGTGCGGCCCTTACCTCTGTAGGCGAGGCGAAGGCGCGGGGCGTGCTGGTCCCAGGCGCGGCCGCTGCCCGGCTGCTGCGGGAGGAGGCAGAGCAGGAGCGCGGCCAGGGGCACGGCGCGGGGCACGGCGCGGGGCACGGCGCGCATCGCGGGGCTGGGCGGGGAGCGCGGCGCGCCCTCACAGCACCATGGTCCAGCGCCGACGGGCCACCTCCGCTCCGCCTGCAAGCAGACAAGGGGGAAGGCTGCTCTGTCCGGGCTGTGTGTGGGGCCGGGGTCGGCTGCAGCGGCGCGGGGCCGGGCCGGGGCCAGCGCTCCCGGGGAGCTCGTCCGGCGCCAACCCGCCGGGATGGGAGGGAAAGCCCCGGGGAGGCGGCGGTCGGGCTGATGGGGCTGTCCCCTCCGCCTCAGCAGCCAGCGATGGTTCTAGGAGGGTGAGGAGGAATTCTGAGCCTCTGCGTTGATCCGAGCCGTGCCCATCCCCGCTGGGACACCCCGCACCCTTCACCTCTGCAGCTGGCAGAGCTCTGCCGTGCCCATCCCCGCTGGGACACCCCGCACCCTTCACCTCTGCAGCTGGCAGAGCTCTGCCGTGCCCATCCCCGCTGGGACACCCCGCACCCTTCACCTCCTGCAGCTGGCAGAGCTCTGCCGTGCCCATCCCCGCTGGGACACCCCGCACCCTTCACCTCCTGCAGCTGGCAGAGCTCTGCCGTGCCCATCCCCGCTGGGACACCCCGCACCCTTCACCTCTGCAGCTGGCAGAGCTCTGCCGTGCCCATCCCCGCTGGGACACCCCGCACCCTTCACCTCCTGCAGCTGGCAGAGCTCTGCCGTGCCCATCCCCGCTGGGACACCCCGCAGCCTTCACCTCCAGCTCACGGGGCCAGTTTGGGTACTGGGAAAGGCAGCTGTGGCCGGGAGACCCGCTCACTCCCTGCACCCTCCAGAGCATTTCATGTGCAGGGACTGCAGAAGATGAGCTATTACAGCCTGTCTAGAAGAGGTATGTGGTGTGATGCCACCATGCCCACGGCATGTGGTGCTCAGGAACACCTGGGTATGGGCATCCTGGGAGTGACTGGCTTGAGGGAAGGGGTGAGGAATGCTTGGGGAGTAACACACCCCCTCACAGCCTCTCAGAGCTTGGGCAGCCTCTGCTAAATACCTGCTTAGACCCCCAGTGCCTGGCCAGAGCCCGATGAGAGATCCCTAATACTCAGCTTGGGGTTAAATTTTGTACCACTTAAGGAGGAATGAATATTCTGGAGGACTGTCCACAAGTGCCACTTTGGTGATCCCCACAGCATCAGCTGTGGCTATGCTGTACATGACACACCACTCTGACCAGTAGCTCTGCAAATTGCCTGGTCACCACAGACATCTCCGAGGCCAGCAGCACCCGTTGTCTCTGGGATGCTGGAAGGATTCTCTGCCCGTTCACACTCCCCTAGAGACGTTCAGGGCTTCGCAGCCTCCTCCTCCTGCTCCCTCCCCGCTCCCCCGGGGCTGCCTGTCAGCTCTCAGCGATTCATTCAGGACATTCAGCTGCTTTTTCCCCACTTAGAAAATGTCTCAGCCCCTGTTTGGCAGCTCTGACTAACCCCTGCTCTTGCTGCACATTAAGTTCTTTCAGTTCCATGGCTGAAAGATGTCAAATGAGCTTCTTGGCTCACTGCTGGCCCGAGGCTCTTGGCGAGAGGAGCAGGGGATTTCTGCCGTGGCTGCCGGGGGACGCTGCAGCCAAAGCTTCCCAACTGCCTTGGTCTCTACCTTCCACAAGAAGGAGCACTTGGTTCTGCTTAGGGAGGAGGTTTTGGGCTTGTGGGGCTGGGGTTTCTGTCCCTCCCAGCACACAGGGAGCAGGCAGCAGCCTGTGGCCAGGCTGGGGTGCAGCCCCTTGGCCCAGCTCCTCTCCTGCCGCTTCCCTGCCCTCGCTGCTGCCTCGCTCTCCTGGACAGCACATCCTGCTCTGCTCCAGAGCCTTGCTCCACCCCAGGAGCCCTGGCACTACACTGCAACTCAGATGTGTTGTTTTCCGTCTCTCTTTAGTCTGGGGCTGCTTTCTCAACCCATCTACCCCCTCCCAGGCAGACTTTTCAACAGGTGAGCCACAGACTAGAGAAAAAACCCCAAAACTCCACAAACATCATGAGTCATTGCTCATTGCTGACACTGTGGAGAGGGGGAGTTCCCAGGTAGGAACCAGGCAACCACTAACAGGCAGTGCTACCCTCAACTGCCCCACAAACACCTCCCAGTAGACAGATGACACAACCAAAGAATCCCTGAATGGGGGGGGGGCTGCAAGGGACTTCCAGAGTTCATCCAGCCCACTCACCCCTGCTCAAGCAGGTTCCCCTGGCTCAGGGGGCACAGGAACGTGTCCAGGTGGGTTTGGAAACCTCCAGAGAAGGAGCCTCCACACCCTCCCTGGGCAGCCTGGGCCAGGGCTCCCTCACCTCAGCATCAAAGAAGTTTCTCCTCCTGTTCCAGTGACAACTCCTGTGTTCCAGCCTGTGCCTGCTCCCCCTTGTCCTGTCACTGGGCACTGTGGAAAAAAGACTGGCCCCAGCCTCTTGACACCCACTCTTTAGGTATTTATGTGTTGTTAAGGTCCCTCTTCACTCTTCTCCAGGGGGTCTCAGGTCTCTCAGCCTTTCCTTGTGAGAGAGCTGTTCTCCCAGCCTGACCAGCAGCTTTCCTGCACTGGGTTTAGCCCCAGCAACTTCAGCTCTGCCCTGGGCAGCGGCTGCTGCCCCGTGGTTCATCACAAGGACATCCCTGGGGTTTCACAAGCATATTTCATGTTTTTTTCTTTGCCAATGTGCATTTGGTTGCTGGAGGACTTCGGAAACTGATGGCCTCTAATTGCAGCTGTCTAAAAATGGAGCAGGTCCTGGGCTAGGCTTAGGCTTGGGCTAAGCCAGCCCTGGGAGGATCCTTTCCTGACCCCGAGCTCCCAGGGGTGCCAGGCTGGGTGGGATTCTAGGGATGGCAGGCAGGGCACAGGCTCATGTGTGGCTGTGGGGCAAGTTTTGTGGGTGCAGGGTGAGCTTTGGGAATGCAAGGAGAGCTTTTGGGGATGTAGGGTGAGCTTTGAGGATGGAGGGTGACCTTCTGAGGATGCAAGGGTGAGCTTTGGGGATGCAGAATGAGCTTTGGGGATGTAGGGCGAGCTTTGGGGATGCAGGGAGAGCTTTGGGGATGCAGGGAGAGCTCTGGGGATGCAGGGCATAGGGTCAGGCAGTGGGGCAGACACACACTCCTGTGTGCAGTGTGGTTATAGCAGCACCCTGGCTGCCTGCCCTGGGCGTGTCAAAGGCAGGTTGGAGGGTTTCAGGAGCCACAGCCACACACAGGAGGAACCCAGAGCCCTGGCAGAGCTGAGTGCAGGGTCAGAAAAGGTGAGGATCTCGCTGGAGGGGCTTGCAGTGGAAAGGGGAAGAAAAATCTATCAGATAATAACTTCCAGTAAGAAAAGCTTCTCCTATGCATCGTTCTTTCACCAAGATTTCAGAGCTTCCCTCAGTCTTTCCCAGGCAACAGCGAGGGACGTGGCACAGCCCAGATCCCAGGAGCAGCCCCCGGCCTGGCTGTGCTCACAGCCCCTGGCACAGGGCATCCCTCACAGTGCCAGGCAGAGCAGGGACACTGGAGGGACATGGCAGGGCCACAGTTTCCCCTAGAAACCTCTGCCCAAAGCTGGCTGGGGGTGAGGAGCACGGCAGCAGTTAGAGGCAGAGGGGGAGCGGGTGTCTGGCGGATGGAAACAAGCTGCTGCTGCTGAATCCAGGGTTAAATTAAACACTCCCGACAGCTTTAAATAATCAACTGTCCCAAGCTGCAAGTATTTCTATCTCAGTTTGGAGAGGGAAGTGCTGATGAGGGCAGGCTGCTGGGCCAGGGGACGGCTGGGGAGGCTAAGGCTGCAGAGGTTTCATGTCCCAGCACCGTGGGGCCGGGAAGGGGACGTGGGTGATCACAGCCCTGTTTCAGGGGGCTGGAAGCCCCTTGGGGTAGGTGACACCACAGCACTGGGCTGGCTGTGCCAGCAGTGCCCCAGTGCCAGTGGCCATCCTGTGCCCTCCCCTCCCTTCCCTCCCACTGGTGACCTGCAGAAGTTCAACAGGTTTAAGGCTCTGGGTGATGATGTAGAGTTTCACAGCATGGTGCTGATCTTTCTCTCTGGAGACAAAGTCCCCATGAAGGTCTTGTTGGAGACTGAGCAGCACAGGGAAAAGACAAATCCCTCCCATTTGAGATGCAGCAGTTTGGGAGGGAATTTTTACCCAGGAAAGCACTGATTTCCTCCTGACAATTCCTATTTGCTGCAGTGTCAGGAGTAGTGTAAAACAGCCCAAACTGCAGAGGGGGAAGGGCCCTGGCAGTGGATTTATCAGGCTATGGATTATCTCCTGAGAGCGAAGAGCATGCTGCACTCGAACTCTCCAGTGACCCTGCGGCACTAACAGCAGCCACCACATGCTCCAGCACCTTCACAGGCCCCAGTTGTGCCCCAGCTAATCCCCACACACTGTTTGCAGCCTGATGCCTTCTTCAGTTACACTGCAGGGCTGGCCAGGCCACGGGCAGGGGCTGAGGCACTGCCCCCAGCAGCTGGGGGACCTCTAGCAAGAGGAGCTGGGCAGGAGGAGAGGGGCTGCAGCCCGTGCCAGCATCCAGCTGCAGTCACCTCTGCACAGAGGGATGGGAATGCTGTACTGTGAGAGGGGAGAGCCTCAGGGAGCTGAGACCTTCATCATGGGGTTAGGAGAGCCTCAGGGAGCTGAGACCCCTCCATGGGGCTGGGAGAGCGTCAACTGAGATCCTATGGGGCTGCTGCTGCTGAGGCTGACGAGCAGCTGAGCCCAGGTTCTCAGACCCAAGCCCCACATTCTTGAGGCCGTCCTGCCTCTCCTCACAGGTGGAGCAAGTGGTCTCTCTGCCTGTGTGTGCAGGGACCACCCAGACACTTTGGGGAGAAAGCAGCCTCACCCTGACAAAGTGAGGGGCAAAGCCAGGCAAGGAGGTCCAATAGACAAGACCTGCCACTGGGAAGTCTCCTCCTCCCCATCTCTGTCCTGTCCCTGCAGTCTGCAAGTTACATGGGTGCAGGTTACGTGGGTGCAGGCTATGTGGGTGTAGGCTATGTGGGTGCAGTTTATGGGGATGCAGGTTATGAGGATGCAGTTTACCTGGGTGCAGGTTATGGGGATGCAGGTTATGAGGATGCAGGTTACCTGGGTGCAGGTTATGGGGATGCAGGTTATGAGGATGCAAGTTATGTGGGTGCAGGCTGTGTGGGTGAAGGTTACATTCCCTGCAAGCACAGGGCTGTGGGTGCAGGGAATGTGCAGGGCTGGAGGTAATGTCTGTGTGCCTCCATGTGCACCCCTGCCCATAGCTGTCCCTCCTCCTCCCTCCCTGCCCAGGCAGGCACAGGAGCCCTCCCTGCTCAGCCCAGGGCTCTGGTTGTTCCCCTCATCCCGTGCAGGATGATGGATGCCCTGGCAGCTGCAGGGAGAGGCAGCTGTCCGCCCTTTCCAGACAGGAGGACAAAGGCACGGGGTGGGCCCTCAGCTCCCTCCCTGCCTCCTCCCAAAGCTGCCTGACCAGGGCAGGACCCACACTGGGAGAGGCTCTTTGTGGGAGAGGGATGTGATGCTCCTGCAGTGTGACACCAAAGTTGGGACCACAAAAGCCAGTGCCAGAGCTGGGGTGGTGCCCTGTGCAGTGGCAGGTTTTGGTGAATGCCTCCACAGCACAGGTCACACTTGTGCATGCAGAGCCCCAGAGACAAAGGGGAGCACATTTGGGAGGGTTTCACAGAGGAACAGTTGAACTGCAGCGGAAGGCTGAGGTTCCTGAGGCTTCACTCGCGTTTCTCTGCCAGCACAGGGTAGCACAGGCCAGCAGGCACCCAGCCAGCCCAGGCATCTCCCACAGCCTCCTGAGATTAAAGCCCAAGCTCCCAATTAGCCCCAGATCACCCTTCCCTGCCAAGCCGTGCTGCTGGAGTGTGCCAAGCGCCACGAGGGAGCAGGGATGAGTCCCAGCTGCTGCTGGCACCCTGTGGCCCTTCAGCACACGCTCAGCACCTCACCCTTGCCAGGCTGACGGGTACCTGCTGATAACAGTGACTGGGAGGGGACAGCTCTGTGCCCTGGGTGCTGTCAGGGGGACTTCACTGCCTGTGGTGACACTTCAGAGTGCTTTTTTCCCCTCTTCTCAGCTTCTTACGTGTGCTGATGTGCCAACACTCCTGGTCCCTGAGACCCAGAGTGTCACGTCAGTGCCTGTCAGTGCTGCCCTGGCAGAGCCCAGCTGCCCCTGCTTCTGTGCAGGCAGGAGTTTTCTCTCTGCTTGGGACCTTGGAAGGTGCAACTGGGCTCAGCTCCTTATTTTTCGGGGCAGGTAAACCTATACATTCAGAGGGACAAATACAGCAACTCCTCTAACAGTGTCTGTCTCCCTGAAGTTTCAGTAGCTTATGCCATGCTTTGGTTGGGGCCATATCTCTTGGAAGCAAACAGGGAACTACCAAGCTCAAGGCTTGGCCAGGATATTAATAACTTTATGAAGAGATGAGGAGCTGGCTTAATTTACCATCCTGCTAATCCTTTTCTTGGGAGACCACTGGCTCAGCCTCTACCTTACCCATGCTACTGAGGGAGGTGAAGCCCTGCTTGGCTCTCAGGCATTAGACTGGGAAGGTGGCCCAGCAGCTGGGCTTGGCTCCCTGCACAGTGATGGGCACACTGAAGGGCTGGACTGGTCTATGCTTTCAGCCAGTGGTACTTGCAGGGCTTTTTGGTGTTCCTGAATGTGCTGCTAGAGCCAGGTAATGCTACTAACCTCTGCTATTCCTCCCTTGAATTCACCCCAAGGGTCTCCAGACAGATGGAGACACAACACCATGGCATCCTGCAAGTCTCCTCTCACCTAGAACACTGCCAGAGCACAGCCAGCTTCCAGTGCCACCAGACTGCTCTCTGGGCAAACACACCACAGGAAAAACCTGGGCAGCCAGACACTTCTTGGGATTCTGCTCCCCCTCTGGCTCTCTCCTTGCCATACCAGCACCAGACCTCACCTCTGTTCACGGCATCTGTGCCCACGGCCCAGCACAGAGCAGTGCCAAGGCCCCACTGCCAAGCTCAGCTGCGGCAGCCCCCAGGGCTCCCAGGGGCAAGCACAGGGGCAGCTCTGAGAGGAGAAGGCTGAGCTTCCCCCCAGACACTGCAGAGGGTCAGAGGGGTGGGATGAACACAGGGCAATTGTCTCATGCTGGGCAGCAGCTGTACAGCTCAGCCCAACCCAGGAGTGACCTGGCCTAATAAACTCCAGGTGAACTTGGTGTATGAAACTCTGGATTTCTTTGGCTTATTAAACTCCCAACATGCCTCCTAATGCAACTGAGAAGCTTAAAGCTCTTTCATTTTGGGGAAGGGGCTTGCCACTCTCTGATGTTGTGTCAAAGTACCCAAATAAGGTAGTGAGGAGGCTCTGTGCCTCTGCTGCGCTGCCAGGCCGGCTCCTCACAGCCTCAGGGGTCCCCAGGGGCTGCGCTGCATTCCTCACAGCCATTTATACCACAGGCTGAAACCCACCCTTGTCACCTGTCTGCCACATGGCCTGATATTCAATACAGCCCTCAGGAGCCTCGGGGAGCTCTGCCCTGATCACGAGCCATTTTCAGGCCTTTCCTGGCTGGGTCTGGGTGAATCACACACATGCTAAAACCTGGCAGGGGCTCCAAGGTCAGGAGTCAGCACAAGCAGCTCTAGCCAGGGACAGGTTTGCTAATGCTTCTTGCCCCGGGCTGGCTGAAAAGCCTCTGCTGGGGAGAGGGGCTGGGTGACACTGAGGGCTGGGTCACCAGCTCAAACCTGGGCAGGCTCAGTCATCACCCAGTGTCCTGGGCTGCTGGTCTTTCAGTGGAAAAGAAGCCATGGGCTTGGCTGAGGTCCTGGTGTGCACATCCTAAGGGTCCTCTCTGAAGTACCTCAGCAGAGAGCCAAGGGCTGGAGACAGCTTCCTCCCCAGGACTGTCTCAGGAGAGACCCAGCTCTGGGAAGCAGAGAAGCATCCCCATTCCCCGGGCAGGCAGGCTGCAGCCTTTGCCAGCACTCCCAAGCCAGAGTCTATCGCTGTTTTGCAGCGAACCTGCACGATTTGTATCACACACGTTCTTCATTCACAGTGGGACGCCTGCTCTCCACCCCCGGACCTGTTGGGCAGGGATCTCTGTGCGTTGTCAGGCTGCGATCCCAGGGCTCCTGCAGGCAGGAGTCGGCTGTGCGGCAGCTGCCGGGGCCGGAGCTGCCGGGGCCGGGGCTGCCGGGGCCGGGGCTGCCGGGGCCGGGGCTGCCGGGGCCGGGGCTGCCGGGGCCGGGGCTGCCGCTCGCTCCCCGCCCGGCTCCCGCTGGCCCCGCCGCCTCTCCCGGCACTTGAAAGCTCCGCAGTGTTTTGCTTTTCAGCAGCGGGAGCTCCGCTGCGCTAATTGGAACAGGCTGGGCGGGCGTGGGGGGCTTTGTAATGAGGATAGAGGTTGCCTGCGCTGTTATCTGCTTCTTCTCAGAGCCTCTTGGCTGGGCTCCGCGGTGATTACAGCCCGGATTGCCGGGTGAGCTGGCTGGCACGGATCCCTGCGGAGCAAACACTCCCCGGGCTGCCCTCCCCGCGGCTGCTGGGGGAGCCTGGGCACACGGCTGTGCCGGGAGCTGAGCAGCCTTGCAGCCCACCGCAGATGCCTGGGGCTGAGCAGCCTTGCAGCCCACCGCAGATGCCTGGGGCTGAGCAGCCTTGCAGCCCACCCCAGCTGAGCATGCCTGGAGCTGAGCAGCCTTGCAGCCCACCCCAGATGCCTGGGGCTGAGCAGCCTTGCAGCCCACCCCAGCTGAGCATGCCTGGAGCTGAGCAGCCTTGCAGCCCACCCCAGATGCCTGGGGCTGAGCAGCCTTGCAGCCCACCCCTAGATGGCTGGAGCGCAGCCGCAGCTTGTGTACAGGGTGTTTGCAGGATGAGGCCCGGCCGTTCAGCCCAGCTGGCTGCTCGTTCGTGCTTCCCCAGGAGACGCCGGGTCAGCTCCAGGCTGAGCTGAAGGCGAAGGCACATCTGTCAGGGGTTGGGGCGGGTCACTCGCTGGTCGGCTGCCGCAGCTTTTGTGCGAGGGGAGGCAGGGGACTGCTGGCAGCAGCAGCAGCGTGCCTCAGGGCAGGCAGCTCCCCTCCTTGCAGCCGTTTAGCCGGCCAGATGAAACACAGCAAGCCCAAAGTAGTGGATGGTCTCAAGCAGAGATGCCTCCTCACCCTACAGCTCCCTCTGCCACTGTCCTCAAAAGCAACCACCAGCACATACCATGCTTCAGGAGCTGCTCCCAGCACACATCCTTCTGTCCGACCCCAAATCCATGTGAAGGCCTCTCAGTCCTCCACGTGCCCATCTGCACAGCATCCCACTGTGGAAGGCCACAGTGGCTGTTGGCATTGCAGTGTGGGCTAAATGACCAGGCCACAGCCAGATGGGAACCTTAGCAGGGCAGTGTTTGATCCTGAGTGTCCCACCTTCCTCCAAACAGATTATCCTTCTATGGTACAGACCAGCTCAGCACTACCCTGGCTCTACCACTGCCCGGGCAGGAGTGAGCCTGTAGCTGCCAGCACTGTGGGAGCATGCACTGAGGGAAGAGCAGCTCTGCTCTCAGAGGACAATGCACAGATTGAAACTGAAAGCCTCTTTTTGTTCTTTGTTTTTTTCCCACACCACAAAATGCTCCAGCCAAATTAGCTGACGTCAGTGGTCTCCTCCTGGAAAACAGGGAAACAAACCTGAACTCAACGGTGGGAGAAGCAGAGTCGTTCCTGCACACAATACCTGGCAGCTCGCCAGCGTGTGAGATGAGAACAATAACTCCACATGGCTTGTGAGCAGCATTGTTTGAAGGAAACCATATCCTGGGCAGGCTCCCAAGTCAACTGGGGATGACGTTGGCAGCAGCCCTGCTCCGTGCCATGCCATCCCAATGGCAGAGCTGGGTTGTGCCAGGCTGGGGCATGCGTGGCATGGCATGCTGTGGCTGGTGTGCCTCGGGCACAGCGGGGCTGGGTGGGTACGTGGGGTCCCTGAGTGGGGAGATGGCAGAGCCCAAATATCCTGCAGTGCCCACATCAGAGAATAATAAAGGCTCATTGTTTCTTGGCAGCTAGCTACAAGTAGATGCTGGGTTTTCTAGCCCTTAGAGAGGGAGAATGATTCGGTACCTGGCACTGTGAGCCCAGCTCTGCAACCTCACGCTGGTCATTTTGCCACTCGGTGCTGGTAAAATGGGTCAGAGAAGGTACAGTTGGCTCCTGCGAGCAGGGCAGCAGCGAGAAGTAGGTGGGGAGGCAATGGGTGGCTCACAAAAACCAGAGAGGACCAAAGCTGGACCTTCAATCCAGAACAGGTAACACTATGTCCACCCTCAGTCCCTCTGCAGCCTGTCCTCTGCAGCAGCTCCTTGCCAGCCTGAGCATGGTGGAGTAGGTTCCCCTGAGCACACCTCCCTGAGCAGGGCTCCTTGAAGAAGGCAGATGAGGCTGGATGTGTCCCTCCCATTCCCCATCTAAAAGCCATTCCCAGCTGCCCCCAGGGCCAGGGGGTTACTCAGCTGACTGATCTCTCTTTGCTCTCAACAGCAGGTTTGGAACTGTGCGAGTGAGTCCCTGTAAAGATCTGATTACCCCCTGCTCTGGAAGCTGCCTCTCGCAGTAATCCCAGCTGGAGTGGGGATAGACCAAACTTGGAGGAAGAGGCGGCTCTGCAAGCCCAGGAGCCAAGGTTTACCATCAATCATCGTCCTTGGCTGTAAACAGCCCCTGAGAGGGTGTCACAGGAGCACAGTGAGAGTGAGGCAGCCAGAAACCCGTGCTGGTGAGAACCGCTGCCAGCCCCGCTGCCTCAAGGGCTTGGTCTGCCAAAGAGCATCCCTAGCAGTGAGTCCTGACAAGGACCCTGGGCTTGGCTCCTGCTCTCTCTGCTTGAGCTCAGGGCTGCTCAGCAGCCCCACAGCCTGGCAGCCCTGCAGCCTGGCATCACCCTCTTTCCCAGCCAGCCGAGAGGGCTCAGGCCATGGCAGCCCTGCTCTGGCCTCCACACACAAGAGCATTGGTATTTGGGAGAATGACTTACATCCTTGGGGGTTTCCTGTTTAAATCTCAACCTAAGGAACTGGAGCAAATGATCCCTGTGTTGCATCCTTGTGGAATTTGGTGAGATTAGATTAGGGATGAATTCTTCCCATATTTCTTATAGAGCTGATATCTCTGCCTCGGCTTTGCAATTGACTTCCCCGTCCCCAGCTCATAAATCACACGAGCCTTGGGATGGCTCTCGTTTTCAGTCCTGCTAACTCTGCAGGAGCAATCTCTCTGTCAGAGCCAGCCCTCGTGCCGAGGCAGTGACCCAGGGGGCCGCCAGCCCCCTCCCTTTGAAGGCCGTGCGAGGCCGGGCAGGCGGGAGCCGGCACACGCTCCGCTTGGCACAGAGGCAGCTCCCCGCCGCTCGCGTGGCCGGCATGTGTGCGGGGTGGCTGCAGCGCTCTCCCCTCTTCCCTTGGGCATGGGGCTGTATCAAAAGATGCTGGTTTCCAGCTTAGCAGCAATTCCATGGCAGTGCTCAGCAGCTGGATGGATGCCATGAGTCCTTATGGGCAATAAACGGCTTAAGCGAGCGCAGCCGTGGCAGCAGCCTCAGGGCTGAGGCTCCTGAAGTGCCTCCTCATGGCTGCTGTGGACAGGGCACCCCTTGGCCCTGTCATCTAGGGCTGCCACAATCAAGAGGCGGTCTTATTTCAAGGAGAGGAAGAAATCACCCTCTCTGCCTTAATTCAAGTTTGTCAAGTGCTTTGTTATTTGTTTCTAGGTATAAATAAACATTTAGTCTTCTTCCTCCCACCCTCACCCCAAGCATCACAACCCCTTCTCACTGAAGCATCCACCAATGGCTCCCAGGACACTGGAGGTGTGTAAGGCTCCCGACTCCCACCACCCATCCCCAGGCAAGCTCTGTGATACCTCTCCAGGCAGGAGGGTGATTAGTGAAAGGATCACTTTGGAGAGCGATTAGTGAAAGGATCGCTTTGGAGAGCACCGGCATTTCTCAGGCTCTTTTTCTCTCCTGCCTGCTGTTTTGTATGTCCTGATGTTTCCAAGAGCTGAGGCACTGTAGAGGGGGGGTTGAATCTGTCCTGACAAGTTTCATGAAGCCCCAGCAGGAGACAATATCCCCCAGACCGAGGAGGTTATGTTTTTCTCCTCGGACCAAGGCTGTCACAAGTGCCTCGAGGCAATTCATCGACTTTGAGGGGTGTGGGAAATCCAACAAAGTTGTCTTTGGGCGGTGGAAAAGTCCTCAGCATGGGCTTAAATGTTTAGTGACAAATCTGTCCAATTTCAGGCTGTTAACCCTTAGCAGCAAAGCAAAGGAGCCCCAGACAAACCAGAGAGCTTTACCGCAGCAACGGAACGTCCCGGGACCCAAGTGAAGGCATTAATCGATATGACCATAAAAGCTTATTACCACAACCTTTTCATCGCGTACATGAGTGGCAGAATAAGCCCCACTCTCCCCGCAGGGGCTGGGAAAAGACAAGCCACTCGTGACTGTGAAACGCAGCTCAGCACACCCTAAAAGCAGAGGAGCCCCGAGCGGGTCGGACCTGGTTCAGCTGCCCCTCGGAACGCTGCCCCGGCCGCCTGTCCCGTGGGGAGAGAACCCAGCCAGCCCACTTCAACGATTACAACCATCCCTCGGCTACTCACCAGCCTGCGGGATCTCCGCGGCGGCCGTCCCGCGCTTCTGCCAGCCCTGCAGCGCAAAGCCTCGGGAGGCTGCAGGGAGGAGCCGGCGAAGGGGGTGTGTGGGGGGTGATGGCAGCCGGGGGCAGCCCCTCCATTCATAAAACCAGCCCCGGCTGCTGCCGGAGCCTCGGTGCCGGCTCCCGGCGCGCCGGGCCCGCGGCCGGTGAGCCGCAGTTGCCATCTAGCGGTGCGGGACTCGGCCGAAACCAGCCCCAAACCGACGAGTTCTTCCCGAGAGGCTGAATTCCTGCAGCCCCAGGGAGTGGGATAGGAAAGCAGCCCGCTTTTCATGCTGGAAAGGGGGAAACCGAGAGGCAGCGGCTCGGCTGTGGGGAGGGAGAGCACGGGCAGCTCCGCTCTGCCAGCGGCTCCAGGGCCAAACGGCACGGGAAGGGATACCCGGGGGATTTGGGCTCCAGGAGGGGACATCTGGAGGATTTGGGCTTGAGAAGGGACACTCAGGGAGGATTTGGGCTTGGGAAGGGATATCCGGGGGATTTGGGCTCTGGGAAGGGACACCAGTGAGGATTTGGGCTCTGGGAAGGGACACCTGGAGGATTTGGGCTTGAGAAGGGACACTCAGGGAGGATTTGGGCTTGGGAAGGGACATCCGGGGGATTTGGGCTCTGGGAAGGGACATCAGTGAGGATTTGGGCTCTGGGAAGGGACACCAGGGAGGATTTGGGCTCTGGGAAGGGACACCTGGGGGACTTGGGCTCTGGGAAGGGACACCAGGGGGGATTTGGGCTCTGGGAAGGGACGCCTGGGGGATTTGGGCTGTGGGAAGGGACACCAGGGAGGATTTGGGTTCTGGGAAGGGACACCTGGGGGATTTGGGCTCTGAGGATGGACATCTGTGAGGATTTGGGCTGCCACGGCTGTGCACAAGCGCAGTGCAGCAGGAGTGGACCCATGCACCCGAGAACCCAGACAACCAATGTCTGTACTATACATTCACAAGGGGTTTTTTGGCTCCAGCCAAGCTGCGGGGTGATGCCATAGCCTGGACACCCATCGGTGGCCGGGGAGCGTGAGGTGTGTTCCTGGAGCACATTTGACAAAGTTTCATCTGAAAGGAATCCAGATGATGCTTTCCCAAGCCTGAGCTCTCCAGATCTTCTCCAGGACACAATCCAAAAGGCAGTAAAGTCAGGAGATCAGATTCAGAAGTGCACCCCTGAGCCAAATGAACATGCTGGAGCAAGCAGGCCCTGATGGGACTTAGGAGAAAAGGGACTTTGATGTCTAATCAGCCCCTCTCCTAAGCCCCAGCCATAAGAAGAGCCCAAGGGAGCTGCCGAAGATCCCAGCAGGGCCAGGGAAGGTGCTGGGGCCCTGGAGGCACTAATTGGCCTCATCTGGGCACTCACCCACCCACCTGCTGCTTGTTGGGCTGAGGGCTTCATTTAAACTCAGACCTGGGCTTGGAGCTCTTTCTCAAGTTGTGCTGTAGCTCCAGACTGCTCTCCTGGGTGGACTTCAGGCTGTATCCTGGATGGACTTTGGACCAATATTAGAGGCAGCCTTGTCACCAGCTGGTTGGTGGGACCTAGCCCTGCTTGGGCCCTGGGGGCTGCATCCCAGGGGACAGGGCACTGCCTGCACTGGGGTGACCCTGTTCCTGCTTGATGGGAATCCAAACCACCCCAACACAGCCACTCTAGCTCCTCAGACTGATCCTCTCCTTCCCTCTGGAGGAAGCCTGGTGTGCTGCAACACGAAGCCGTGTGGTACAGAGGCAGACAGGCATCGTACAGCTCTGGAGCTGCTCACCTCCACCTTGTATGTTTGTAAGGGGATGGCTGGGGGTGGCTCCAGTGGGTGAGCTTCAAACTGTTACTCAGCCCTCTGCTATTACTGGCCCAGCCCATCCTTCCATTGCACGGGCATGGAACTCTGCCCCAGGGGGTGTGATGCTCTCCTTCCCCAGCTCCCTGGCAGCACACCCAAGCGCTCTGCCCTTCAACAGCTGGATGGGACTGGCGTCCTCCAGGCTGAAAACTGCTGAGCAACATGGGGAGGGAGCAGAGTGTGCTCCAGGGGGAGGGGGGGAAAAGTGCAGAGCTGTGCTCCTGGGGTGCATGGAGAGCCCACAGCAGCACTGTGTGAAGCTGGGTTGGTCTTTGTGCTACTGATCCCTTCAGCTTCCCAGGGCTGGGGCTAGCCCAGCACACCCTGGTGCAAGCAGCAGATGCTGGATATGTGCCAGTGAAACTGCAGCAAGCTGGAGACCCCTCTCCACAGCTGGAAATGCTATGGAATCACAGAGTTTGGGTTGGAGGGAACCATTAAAGGTCATCTAGTCCAGACCCCTTGCAACGAGCAGGAACATCTTCAACTAGATCTGGTTGCTCCATCCAGCCTGACCTTGAATGCTTTCAGGGCTGAGGTACGTGCGACCTCTCGGGGCAACCTGTGACAGTGTTTCATCACCCTCATGGTGAACAATGCTCTCCTTATATCTAGTCTGAATCTACTCCCTTTTAAACTAACACCCTTTGCCCTATCAACTACTTCTGCCTTTTTCCTCTGGGGAGTAACCCACACCACTTCTCTCCTTCCAGCAGCACAGGCAGCGTGTCAAGGGCAGAGGGGAGTGAGTGCCTGGGGGAAACAGCGTGGGTCAATGGGCAGAGTCATGCTGATCCCAGGGGAGTCTGGAGCGAGTGAGGGATGTGCTGCAGCAGGACCCTGAGCACACACAGCAGGGACTGAGCACAGGAGGTGAGTGGAAGGTGTGACCTCTCAGCTGCCCATTGCAGTGGGGAAGCTTTCTTAGGTGTCAGTTCCCTAGGCCAGCACTGTTTTCCCCATGTGAGGGATGCTGCTGTGGGTCAGATTGGTGCCATGCTGTCCCCTTCAACCCCTTCCCCACACACACCCCAGTAGCAATTTGGCCAAACCATAGCCCCTTCAAATGTGCTGGCAAAAAGTGATCCACTTGGAATTTGGGCAAGGGTTTATGTCTGTGCTTATCACAGGTACTCAGGTCATGATGGGACTTACTGCAGTGTCTTTTGTTTGCCTTTGAATCTTTGTTCTACTAGGTGGAAGTCCATCAAAGTGCAGTTTCACAAAGACTGTACTTGTTGATGTTTGAAAGCATCACGTCCCCAGTGTGAGGCACAGGGAACAGAATGGTTTGTCTTGTATGTGTCTGGATAAACCCAGAAATACATAACCAATGTGCAAATGGGGGCATGATGCGAGCAACAACCTCACTGGGCATCTTCCCATGTTTAATTAGATGCATGCACAGATCTCTGTTCCACTTTTCTTTGATTTCAGATAAAGAGAAGGCCTATGGATTTGCTTGAAAGACACATTCAAGATGGATAATTGCCACATATTTGCTCCTAAAGATGCTACCAGTAGAACTGTAGCCCACTCATGTTCTGCTTGAGCTTTGCCTGTTGAGGACTTGCCTGAGTGCCAATTCCAGCTGTACCTGTACAGGTCTCCAAAGCCTCTGATGTGTAGCAGTAGCTGCACTTGTGATAAGAGGCAAGAAATCCCCAGAGAATGGGTTTTCTGAGTTCACTTGCAGCTGAGTGGTAGAAACCCAACCTCTGGAGCATCAGGTTTTGCCAGTGTTGGAGAAAAACAAGGGGTTTAATGCCACCATTGATGGAGTGAGTGTGCCTGGGCTATAGAGATGGGATGTTTTTCTATGCAAAGCTGTGCACTTCAGAGAGGGTCCCCAAATGGGCCAAGGAGATGTGGCCAGTACTGCTCTGTCTTTGCACTGCCCCAGTAACAGGCATTTCGCTCTCCCAGGTCTGTGCTGCAGGACAGGTACCTCATCTTACACCCAGCCCCTGGCCAGTGTTAAGGCCATTTTTGTGCACTCCAGCCAGAGCAAGTGTGCTCACTCTGCAAGAGGAGCAGCCTGAGCCCCTGCCTCTGTAGCCCCTTGGTGCCACACTGCAGAGGAAGAATCCCCACGGGGTGTGTTCCCTGCAGAGTGTTTGCCCTGTGCCCTGCAGCCTGTGCCTCCTCTCTGGAGTGGTCCCGGGGAGAGGCAGCTGAGCAGGAACCACGTGCCCACAAAAGGCTGTGTAACTTCTGCTCTTCAGAATGAAACCTGAAGGGAGCCACGACTGAGAAAGAGCAGCACTTGTTCCATTCAATTGCAGAAAAGTCCTGTGCCCACCTTTCAGAAGGACAACTTGCTTATGCCTTTTCCTGGCTGTGCTGGAGTTGAACCTCTCCTCTCTCTGAAGCAAGTTACTGCTGTGGAAGGAAACATGGTTTCCCTTTCTCTTTCCCCTTTACAAATGCTTCCCTTGTCCCACCTTGCTGTTTTCCAGCTCTTTACCTCTATATGTTCCACTTACATGAATCACTGCTATATCAATATTAATATGAATATATATTGAAAATCTGAGTCTATCTACTCTCTTTACATTGGGAAAGTGGGGGAAAAGCAGCTCTTGCTCCAGTGTCATGTGTCTGAAGCAGCTTTCTGCATACCAAGCTTTGTGCTTGATGATGCTCAGTGGTGGGGCAGAGGTCCAAGTAAAATTGTCCTGCCTGTACCTCTCACCATCTAAATAGTGACTTAACCTCCCTTTTGGTCCTTCTAGAACCAGCCAACATGAAGTCCATGGCTCATGTTCTTAAAAACATCCATGGGGTGAGTACAGCCAGCAGTGTCCTTCCTCACCCACACAGGCCATCCTTTTAAATCCCTTGTTCTGTCTTTTCTTCCTGGGCTCTCAAACACACACATACACACTTCCACTCACACCAACCTTAGCACTGCTTACAGATCGCGCCAGTCCTCCTCCTGTGAATAACATCTCTGTGCCAATCAACATCTTCAACGCAGGACTTGCCTTGTGATCTGTTCTAACACTCTTATCAGGACCTTCCAAAAACCAAACTGTAATCTTCAGTCATCCCCATCACCACAGGATGGCATGCAAGGCAATGAACTGGAAGTGCAACAGCACTGGCGCAGTGGGGAATAATCTTTGAAATACAAGCAAAATCATTGTAAGACATAAAGGCAGTTGTCATACAGAGTTGGCTTTAGGTGACCATCCATTAAAAATATTGAAGACATCAAAGCCACCACCTCACTGATAAACAGTCAGGGCTTTTACATCACCACTTATGCTGCTGTTTTCCTAAGAGGCTGTTTTCTGGCTTGGTGCTTCTTTGGAATACTTTTAGCTTCTCAGTCTATTTATCTGTTCCAGTTTGTTAATAAGCTCATCACAGTCACCTCAGCCCCCTGCCAGAGGAGGGCCCTCCATGTTCCCTGACCTGCATGGCTGATGTACAGCCTACACCCTCACACACCTCCCTTCAAGGGAATGCACCGAGGCATCCACTGTATTACCTCAGGGAAGAGGAATTCAGAGGAATTAAGCCCATGTGAAGTGCAGGGCTTACCTTGATTTTCCACGGGCTGGGATGGAGACATTCTCCAGCCTGGGCAAGTGGTGTTTTCAGGCCACACACAGCACAGCCCCTTGACATTCCCCACTTCTATTCTTAACAGGGGTTTGTCCAACATCTTAAGCCACAAGCAATATTTGTGATTTCCCATGACCATTTACTATGATCCTTAAAATAATGGAGGCCAACAAATCAAGTATTTCTATGATTAATATAAGCAATGGGAGATAGATAGATCTCGACTGAGAGAAAAAGCATTTCTCCTGATTGGAGACAGATGAACCTTGCAATTGCGGGGGGGGGTTGATTATTTGTTTCCCCCTCTTTTCAGTGCAGTCTGTTCCTGCTCCTCTCTTGTTCCCGATTTCATTGCTGGCAACTGGCCTAAGGAAAGAGCTGCCTTGCCTCTCATTTCACATACACGCATCACGCGGACTACGAGCAAGCAAGTGAGCGAAGGCAAAGCTAAGCCAAGGAACATGCATTATTTAACAAGGTCCATCTGTCCAAAGGAAGCTGCTCTTATATTTATCTGGTTTATTAACTTTTAATTAATTATGTGCCATCGGTCGTTAACAGGTTTTCACTAAGATGGATGTACCCACTTAGCAAATTAATAAAACCAGATGAAGGTTTCCTGAATTGGTGGTTGCAAAGGGCTCCCTCCTATTTCGTCTGGGAATGATGCTCTGTGGGTGCTCATTTTTGGCACAGGCAGGTGCCTGGTACCCTGGGATCTGCTCCCAGGCTCCAGTGCTGCTGACAATGCTGTGCCATCGCAGCCACGCTTCTTTCCCCTTTGGGTGTGAATAATTCCTAGACTCAGGACCTCCTGCCCCTCCACACTTTGTGCCACCACATCTGCCCCCTTTTATAGAGCCCATGCCCAGGAGCTCATCGCCCTTCCCTCTCACGAGGCCTGCGGGCCCAGCTCACGGCCCAGCTGCAGGCCTCGGTAACAGCCATGGCTGCCTCCTTCGTCCTCAGGAATGGCCATGGCTGCCTCCTTCACTCTTGGTAACAGCCATGGCCATCTCCTTCGCCCTCAGGAATGGCCATGGCCGCCTCCTTCGCCCTCAGTAACAGCCATGGCCGCCTCCTTCACCTTCAGGAATGGCCATGGCCGCCTTCTTCGCCCTTGGTAACAGCCATGGCTGCCTCCTTTGCCCTCAGTAAGAGCCATGGCTGCCTCCTTTGCCCTCAGTAAGAGCCATGGCTGCCTCCTTTGCCCTCAGTTAAGAGCCATGGCTGCCTCCTTTGCCCTCAGTAAGAGCCATGGCTGCCTCCTTTGCCCTCAGTTAAGAGCCATGGCTGCCTCGTTCGCCCTCAGTAAGAGCCATGGCTGCCTCCTTTGCACTCAGTAAGAGCCATGGCTGCCTCGTTCGCCCTCAGTAAGAGCCATGGCTGCCTCCTTTGCCCTCAGGAACGACCATGGCCGCCTCCTTCGCCCTTGGTAACAGGCATGGCCGCCTCCTTCACCCTCAGGAACGGCCATGGCTGCCTCCTTCACCCTCAGTAACAGCCATGGCCGCCTCCTTCACCCTCAGTAACAGCCATGGCCGCCTCCTTCAGCCTCCTTTGGAGATCCCTAGGAGGAGTGTGACGGGTTTCTAAGCTTTGAGATTTCCCATTACTTGCTCAGGCTGTACTTTGGGATCATTTCTCACCATTACCAGTCTAACAGCTATTAGTCTGGAGCAGACAGAGGAGGGTTCTCATTAACATTGGTTGGGGCATCCCTTTTTTCTGTTGTATCTAGCAACAGGACAAGGGGTGACAGGAAGAAGCTGGAACACAAAAAGTTCCATTTAAACATAAGTAAAAGCTATTTCAGTGTGAGGTGAGGGAGCCCTGGCCCAGGCTGCCCAGGGAGGGTGTGGAGGCTCCTTCCTTGGAGGTCTTCTAGACACGTTCCTGTGTGACCTGATCTAAGTGGACCTGCTTCTGTAGGGGGGTGGACTGGATATCTCTAAAGGTCCCTTCCAATCCCCACCATTCTATGATTCCACTGGAGTCCTGTGGGTCATTACCCATATGTCCATTAAAAGCACCATTATCTTTGTTACCCAGACCGTCTCCTTCCACACACCCTGACCAGCTGCTCCTGCCTGCTGGTTGTGCCACATGGTCCCTGAGGGCATTAGTGACCTTGCCTCCACCTGAACTTGCAAGTGCATCTCTAAAGCAAGAGAGGCTCTCTGGCAGGAGGGGGCTGTTACAGAGACCCTTTCTAAGCAATATGCCTTGCCCCAGGGACACGTTCCTCCCCTCACACCCACAGACTCACAAGCACCACAATGGCCGTCTCTGCCTCCTCCATCGCTGGATGCAGCATCAAGGACCAGGGTGCCAGCCAGCAGGTCCCCCACATCTCTCTGGGGTTGCCTGTGTTGGAGACAAGGAAATGTAGCTTGGACAGGTCTTTTGCTGCCTTTAGGAGTTGTCAGCTGATGCAGGTAGCCCTTCACCTCCAAATCCCACTTCAGCTTCCAGGGCTCCTGTTTTCCCTCCTTTGGAATATTGAAGGTGAGCAGCTCCAACACCATCCTCTTGCCCAGGAAGCACAGGATCTGCTCCTGCCTGCCATTACCATCAGCCTCACCCAGAAAAGGCCACACTCAGCTGTGTCCTGTCCCCACCATGCTCACACACTCACACACACACTCCCACTGTGCTCCAGTCAAGCTGCCCCTGTTACACATCCCTTTGCCTCCCGGGGCTGTGCAATCACAACTTGCAGGCCCCTGCAGGCCACTACACAGCCCCTGTCACCCTGCACCAGCATGGCTATGTCCCCACAAGGGTCCCCCACACCACTGCCACTGACCCAGCCCTCCCTATGCTCTGTGGGGATGAAGGGGAGGGCTCTGCTCTCACAGTGTTAGTTGAACCACCTGCTCTTAATAGAAGTCAATTGCCCTTGTTAACAGCCAGGATGAACCCCACAGAGGTTGCTCCTGCTCCTGTCCTCTGCTTCCAGCTCACACCCTGACCCACGAGTACATGGCACCAGGAACATCTGTCCCTGTGCTGGCAGTGGCACTGCTGGCAGGGCCACCAAACCTGTCCCAGCCCCACTGATAGGGCTGCAACTCCCAGAGACCTCAGCAGCACTGAGCGAAACCCGATGGGAATCTTCCAACACACTGTTTTGGCCAAGAAACAAACACTGACAAATTTTCAGTTTTATTAAAAAAATTCTAGCAGCAAAACCTGTAACAATTCCCCTCCCCCCCAAAAAAAAACACCCCAAAAAGACCAAACCCCCAAAAGAACATGACACAGAGAGGAAGAGACAGATGGAGAGAGAGAGAGACAGGCTTGGGGTTTTCTCCACCATTCACTCGAGCTCCTTGTAGCGGGCAAACATGACCCTCCTGACAGCATCACGGTAGGTCTCGTTGGACTGTCTCTTGCTGGGCTTCCCTTGAGCCCCCAGGCCAGGGCCCTTCTTCCGATTCTCTGCCTGAAAACAGACACAGCTTGTGTTACCCATTTCTCCTCTTCACCAGCTGCCTCTAAAGAGAAAGCTTCTCCCCCCGGGCTGCTTCAGGACAGCCGAGTGCTCCCGTGTGGATGAGGGAGAGGAGAAAGAGCAAGTGCACTGTTCCTCCAAAAGCTGTTTTGGAAGAAACAATCGTCCCTTTGCGGGCAACAAAACCACAGTCAGTTGGGGATGAAACCAGGGGGCTGGGCTGTGGAGCCCAGGAGCAGCACCTGGGGAGCGGGAGCGGGGCGGGCAGCGAGAGGCAGCGGCGGTGGCTGCGCCAGCGAGGAGGGGAACGCGGCCAAGGGAAGCGCCGGCGAGAGCTGGCTGCAGTTAGCCCGCCTTTGCACAAGCTCAGCTGTTCTCTCCCTCTAATAGAGTTCCCACAGGCTCTGGCAGCTCACTTTGAATTTCAACCAGTTTTTAACGACTGCCTTTTGCAGCCAGAGTCTGAATTATTCAGGAATACCTGCCCAGAGTTAGCCCTGGAGAACAGGCCCAAGGCTGGAAGTTTCTCTTGCTTTTAAGTCCAACTTATCCAAACACCACAGACGTGACCAATTAGTCTGAGATCAAAGTCCTGTGGGGCTGAAGTGGGCACATCGCTTTGCCCAGCATGACTTGGAAGTGGGAAGAAAGCACATCTCTAGGGCTCTTTTGGGAGGCCTTTATAGGAATTGGAAGAGGTTTGTGCTTTGCAATCAGCTCCCCCATCCCGTTCAGGGAGCCCTGATTGGAGGTGTGACCTCCCAGACCTCCCAGAGCGCATCGCTGGAGCCGGCTCCTCGTTTTATGGCCACAGGAAACTCTGTGAGGACTGTGCAACAGCTGGGGCCAGTTCCTGCTGTCTGCACTGAAGAGAGGATCTTGCTTCATGCGTGTGGGCTCAAGCAAACACACGTCATGAAGCCTCAAATATTTGCCTTTAATGATATACTCAACAAAGTGAATGTCACACTGTGAGCTGCGCTGCAGGCTGCCTGCCCCTGGGCGCCGCACCGACACCATGCACTGGGGCAGCCAGGCCACACGCCTGCCAGGCCGCAGGCAGACAAAAGCAGCGTGCTCCTCACATGCCCCTGGGCAAGGGAGAGCAGACCCAACCCCAGGCTGCTTGTCACATAACCCTTTGCAGCAGTTGAAGGTCCCCAGAGAGCCCAGCCTGGCCCAGAAGGCAGGATCTGAAGCTCTTTGCCAACAGGGACTCTGCTCCTCGTGAGATGATGTACCCCAGTATTCCCTTCCAGAGCCCCGAGCAGCAGGAGGAGTCCCACAAGCAGAGCACACAAAGAGCATCACATGCCCCCTGGCTTTGGCTCACACCTCTCCAGAGGAGTTTGACCTTTTCCCCCAGCTCATGGGGCTGTAGAGCATGGAGCTGGTGACCTGCTCAAACCCAGGCCTGGCTTCAGGCAGCTCACACCCTTCCTGCTCACTGTTACTGGCTTCTCAACCTCTCCAGATCCATATACAGTGTAACCTTTTCCCACTGCCAACATTCCTGCAGCCCCTCCCAGTCAGCAAAGTTAATTAGTGCACACAAATTATTCCATGGAGCGGGTGCTGAGACTCCTGGCCTGACTCTTGTTCCAGCTGGGAACTTCCTCCAGCTGTCCTGGGAACTCCCAGGGGCTGCAGGACAGCCACGGGCTTTGAAAGGAAAGGAAGACTCACCTCCATGGGTGATGTTGTGCCTTGCTGGTTGTGGCCAAAGCCCTTCTTCCACCCCGTGGACTGCAACATTCGGTTCCCTTTGTTGTTACCGTCAGTCCTGGGGTCATAGTCACTGCAGAAGAAGCAGAATCCATTGTCCAGTTTTGCAGTGCTTCCAACACATGCCAGGGACTTTCAGCTCTGCTAATAGCACCTTCATTGCCACTCCAACCTCTCCTGAGGGATACTCAAACTGCTTGCAAGAAGCACATGGCCCAAGGGAACCAGCACCGTGGATTCAGTGTGCAGGGCTCAGATACTTTTGAGTACATCACTTTGTGTCCCACCTCAGGGGAAAACACACCAGGGCACAGGAAATGAGCTCAGGCCTCGGTACTTATGGTACAAGCAAGCCAGGAGTGTTCCATGCTTGCATTTCTGAATCCAAATATTAGCAACAGCAGGAAAGTGAAGCCTGTCCCTGCCTGTTAGATGTTTCTTTTCTCCCAGTGCTGTGGTCACTGAGCTCAACAGATGCAGTGTTGATCTGGACACTCTTTCTCCCACCTGATCATTTCTCATTCAAGATCATGACTCCAACCCCATAGTTTTGAAAACCTCTCAGCACAAAACCAGCTCCTTTCAGGCAAGTTCTGCTTTCTGGCTGCTGCTGACACTGCACACAAACTGCTTTAGTTTATCCACAACTATTCCAGGAAAACAAAGGGAAGAGAAGGTGCAGATTATGAAACTGCAAGACAAGGAGGAAAGGTCTCCTTCTGAGGTGCTGTACCAGAAGGGAACAGGCACACAACCAGTTTTGTCTCCACACATGCCTAGCTGCTCCTCAGACCACTGGAACACGCGAGCTCCCAGCAGGCAGAGCCTGTTGAGAGCTGTGCACAGCACGCACTTTCTTCCTCCACCTACTCTAAATGAAATGGAAACAGCTCCCAGCACTGCTCTGAGTCAGTGGAACAGATGAAACACAGCTTTGCTCTTTCTTTCGATGGCTAGATGCCAGGACAGGAGGACAGCAAGTGCCTTAAGGATGAGGTGGATGGGCACAGGCCATGTTCTACTCCCCGAGTCTGGCCAGGCACACTCAAACTGCCCTCCAGCTTGTCTCTGCTTTCTCCTAACCCTCGTCTCCACCCCTGCCTTCCTCCTGCCCTCTCTGGAATGTCCTGCAGCACACGCAGCTCATGCTTTGGGGAAGTCTACCTACAGGAATCCCAGCCTGCCTGGCTGTCACCCCTGCAGATCTAGCCCAGCAGCACCCAGGCCACCCCACAGACACCAAGGCAAGAGCAGCCGTCACCTCTCCGAGTCCCCGTCGTATCTGAGCCGCTTCCTCTCCGGCGAATCCAGCTGCTGGAATTTCTCTCTCCGGTCATTTCCTTTGTCTTTGTATCTCCCCTTCATAACAGAAAGAATTGAGTAAGTATGGGAGCTATGAGGTATTCAAGGCTCCACAGGAGACTCCTCAGCTGGCTGGAGATCTGTCCTGGGGACCCACAAACACTGAATGCTTCTGGGACCCCCAATCCACCTATTCTGTCCTGATGGCATCTGTTGGGCTGATCCAGACTGGTAGTTGCAGCCTTCCAGCTACAGCACCAGGAGCAGCTCTGCTACCTTCCAAAAAACAGACAGTTATAGCTCTCCCAGTCCTGACCAGGCTGCAGCAGCCCATACACTGCATCCATTTTAGGTGGAAATTTGGGTCTCACTTAGCCCATAGTCTAACACTGGTTTGCAGGACAACAGAACCACACTCAGATCCTTCTGGGAGGAGAGAAACCTGCTCTAAGAAGTCACAGCACTATCTACAGGTGCAAATGTAGAGTGTGCCCACAGTCCCCAAGACTCTTTGGGAGGCATCTGACACTCAGGTTGCAGGTACAGGTGCCTAAGCAGAGGGGCTGCCTGGGACCACCATCCCCTCAGCGCAAGCCCACAAGCTGTCCACCACCACAGACCCACCTCACGCTCTCTCTTCTCCAAATACGCCAGTTCTTGCTCTGATCGTTTGATCTTCATATGTATCTCCAGGTTTTGCTGGAAGGAGGAAAGGAGAAGCCAGTGTCAGCAGAGGATACAAGCTGTCAGGGTGACTGGCTCCACTTGTAAGAAGTACAGGCAGAGCAGCACACAGCTGCAGGTGCTGCAGCTTCTCTTGCAACCCAGATTACCTGCTCCCTCGCTAGAGGCCAGAAACCCTTCCTCTCCACAGTAAAGATGGCAACCAGTTCTATTTTAACCTGCATGCAGTTTGGCCCTCCTTACAAGCAAGAACTCAAAGGCAGCACAGAACATGGGGAGGCACATGCTGAGTTCTCACTGCTGTCACACTAGTGTGTGCCAGCACCCCACTCTCCCCAAGCCTGAGCTATCTCACTACAGCTTAAAAAGTCACACCTTGCTGATATAGCACTGCTGGGGCAGGAACAAGCAGCTCACACAATGCTTTCAACACCACTAGGATGGGAACTTTGCCTGCTACTGTGTCAAAACTCAGCACAGCTCTTCCCTGCAGAACACCAAGCTGTGGAGCCGATGCTGGCAGCACATCCACAGCCCTGCCAGCCCCCAGCTCCCCCCTACCTTGTGCAGGTTGGAAAGCTGCTGGTGCTTGATGAGAACTTCCTTGTTGGGAAACTGCCTCCTGCAGAGCAAGCAGGCCAGTTTGTTCCAGTCAGTCAGCTTGTCATCGCTGGCCTTGGCCTTCCGTGGCTGCTCCTCACGCTGTGCTGGAGGCTGGGCAGGAGGTAGCCACTGCGGCTGCTCCTCCTCCTCCTCCTCCTCTTCATTGTCACTGTCTCCTCCATACTCTCCCAGAAGCCCTATCAGAGGGTTCACCACCTTGGGCTGAGGGAAGAGGCAGAAAAATGTGACAATTTGAAGCGTTGTGCCTGGCCTGCCCTGGGGGCTGTGCTCCCCTGAGCCACCTCCCCAGGACTTGTCTTCCTTCCAGCCCAGGAGCCAGAAGGTAGCAGCCTGGTCCTATGGGCAGGCAGTGGTAAGAAGCTTGCAGGTCACCATTTAAAATGCACAGAGTAGAAGCCCTTATGTTCTCCAGACAGGCTGTGCTTTGGTGCCAGGCTTTCCCAGTATGCCACATATCGAAGCACTGCAGTGGCAGCTGTTTGTCAGGGAGCTGCTGTGAGACTCCCCCTCTGGCAATGAGAGAGCAGTGAGGTCTGGCCCTCCCTCCACAGCCCAGAGGCAGCTGGAAGAGTTTTCTGCTTGAGGACTGCTTGAGTGAGGAAAACCTGCTTAATTTCCCCATGCAAAAAGCCCACAAACAAGCTCAGAGTTATAAAACAAAAAGTGCCTTCACCAGTTCACATCCAATGCTCCTTCTGGCATGAGAAGCTGGCACCTCTGGCACTCAAGGTCATGGCCAGGCTTTGGTGAGCCTCTCTACTCCTGTCCCAAGCTCCAGGAAGATAAAGCCCAACCCTAGGGAGCCACTTACTGGGGCTGCACTCTCGTCCTTTTTCACAGAGGGAGGTAATGGTTTTTTAAAGACATCTTCTGCAGAGAACTTCTCCTCTCCAGTCTCATTCTGAAACAGTCAAGATCAGGTGTTAAGACAACCATAGCATGGACTCAGTGCACAAGACAGCTAAGCATCCATCTAAACAGGCCTCCAAGGAAACCAGGCCATGGGCAGACCTGAGATGGTGATTTTGGTGGGAGACATTTCCATTCTGGGGAATCTGAAGCAGTCCTGGAGCTATTCCCTTGGTTTCAGGGACAGCTGCAGCACCTCACTGTGCTGTCCCAGTCTGCCCCACTCTCACTCTCTGCTGGAGTGTGATGCTGACAGTGGTCCCAGCCATGCCTCAGACCAGTGAGGGACAGCCTACAGTTGGACACATCGGTGTGTGCACAAAGGACACGGGGACCAGTTGCAAAGCCAACCCCACAAAAAGACAGCATGGGAGTGAAGAAACACACTACTCCAGGAAGAGTTACAGTCCTGCTCACCTGTGAGAGGAGTCAAAGCCCAAGTACTACAGGTGGGAAGGGGAAAAGACAACATCACCAGTTCTCTTTGCTGTGTTTTCTCTGGCCATGTTCAGCCAGCATGGTGGTGTTTACATTGCAACAGGGTGAGGCTGCAATGCTCACTTGCATGCTCAGCAGCACAAAGAGTAAGCTGGGGTGAAGAGAACTGGCCTGAAGCCCTGGACACGCTCTAGTTTAGCAGTTCATTAGCTATTTATATTTGACCAGGGAAGAAAGTGCTATGCAACATCTCACCAGGCCTGCACTCTCATCCTTTTTCACTGAGGGAGGCAGGGGCTTTTTGAAGACATCTTCTGCAAAGAATCTCTCCTCTCCAGGCTCATTCTGAAAAACCCAAGATTGGACATAAGGCCATCAGCAGCACATGGGTCAGAAGGTGCACAGAGCAGCCCAGGACACACTCCTGAGCCTCCACAGAAACCAGGCAGTTGGGAAAAATGATGGGAGGATTTCTACTAGAAATGCTTTCACCCTCTATTCAGACAAGATTGTGTTTCTCTGAGGTCAATGTCCTTGAAAGCAGGCATCCTCCATACCAGATGAGACTCCTTGGCTGGTTTGGTACCAACCTCAGGAACAATTACACCCTTCAGGTTCCACTGCCTGGTCACACCACAGAGCATATCCAGACCAACTGGCAAGGAGGAAAATAAAGCTTCTGAGCTTATGGCCAAATCACTTCTACTAGCTCTCCTGGCATTATTCTTCAGGCCCTATCAGTATCAGGGAACTGGGCTGTGCTCACTTTTGTTCACACATCACTTTGGGCAGCTCCTCCACACTGAGGAGACCACCCAATGGGAGCAGTGCTGACGGGCACTGCCCCAGGACTGGGGCTCTGGGAGGGACCTGCATCCCACCTCTGTTCACCTCAGGCACCAACTGCCTCATCTTCCTGTCTGGCTGTGATGTTTGGAGGGGGCAGGAACTGCAGTTAGGGGAGAGCTGAGGCTCCATTATTACCTGACTTGGCACGTTTAAACACCCCAGCTATTCTTCTGTTGGCTCTGTAACAATAGCTGGGTGCTTTCAGGAGTGAGTGAAACGTGTCTCAGCTGCATGTTTCTGAATCCTTTACCATCAGGAAGGGATGAGAAACCCTGACTTAATGTCATAAGAGAAAAATGTCAGGAACTTACTCCCACCTGGCCAGACAAACCCCAACGTTCCTGGCCTGCAGCTGACCCCATGGATTGCATCGTTTTCTCTCACTGTCCCTCCCTTTTTGAGTCCTCTACAAATTACTCTCTATTTACCTCAGCCTCACTGATCGTTCCTGGAGGGATTTACCTTGGCAGGAGTACTTTTCCCTTTCTCCCTTTTGTCCCAGCTGTCCCTGCTGTGTGGCTCCTTCCTCTCATTTGCCCGCTCTTGGCTGTCGTGCCGCCGCCTTCTGCTCTCTGGAGGTGACGAGGAGGCTTCTCGGTCTATCGTCACTTCTCTCTGAAAGAGGCATTGGGAAGAGAAGTAGCCAAACCCCTGCAATAATCTTATTGGATTTATTGTCCTCACTGGGCTGAGGAGAGCAGCACAACACAAGAAGGGACTGCAGAGCCTCAGCAGCTACGGGCAAAGGCTTCAGAAGCACTTTTCTCGGGCAGAAGCCAGTCTGCCAGAGTCAGGTCACCAGAACACCACCCAGAACACCCACAACTCCAGCATCACAAAAACAAGATGATGGTCCCACAGAACCTCTGCTCATGGCTCTTTTTTGGCATCCTTGTAACTGCTTCTGGCTGGGGTCAAGGAGCAAAGAGACCACAGAAGAAAACAGACCTCTGTTGTCCGTCATTTAATCCAGAGAGTCACAAATCACATGTCTTCAGTAAAATCTAACAAGGATGCTTGGCCCATAGGTGTGCTCAATGAAGATGAGGCCAAAAACTCTCAAAGGCAAGGATCCAGAGGCCAAGGTAGCAGATACAGGAAGAGTTTCAACATGCAGCTAATGGGTTCCTAGCCTCTGAGTAAGCTGGTATTTTGGAACATGTATCCCTTTTATACTGGTCAGAGGACTGAGTGGGTGAAACAAAGCCTCCTCTGTACTGTTCTACGCTATCCTGTCTTCAGGATCTTGCAGCAACATCTCTCCAGCCATAGGCAGTTTGTATGAATGTGCTGTGTGTAAAGCTTCCTTCCCACACACTCACCTGAGTCCTGGGGTCATAGTATGTCCCAGCTATGGGATCATAGTAATTCCCAGTTTCAGGATCGTAAATGTATGTGGACACATCTGATGGAGCTGAACAGAGAGACAAGAGTTAACACTGCAATCTTCCAAAGGCAGAGCTTGCCTTTTACAAAGGCAAATGCATCAGTGAATCAAATGCATGGTGAAAGGATCAAGACTGGGAAAGAAGAATTTTCCTGTCCTGGCAAGAGAGGTATGAGTATCCCCACAACACTTGACCTATCTCTTCTTTTCTTTAAGGAGTAAGAAGGGAGATAAGTTTCCACAATTCTTCTTGTTTTGGACTTTGGCAAAACTTTCACATGAAAATAGGCTTACAGGGGCTGTGCTGAGATCACCAGACCATAACACTTGACTTTGGCAAAACTTTCATATCAAAACACACTCAGAGGGGCTGTGCTGAGATCACCAGACCACAACACTCAACCAGACAATGACACGAAACTCAGTACTTTCCCTAAGAACGGGGTAATGAGTACCAGGCCCCGTGTCCACCCACCCCTGTGAACAAGGAAGATCTGTGCTCTTTCAAACAGCCTCCTGTTTAAAGCAATCATACTCCCCACATCCCTTCCTGCCCCGTGGGTGCATGAAAGCTCCCAACAAGACAGGGGAGCAAACTGTTCCTACAAGAGGCAGGCCTTGAGGAATGCTGCTCATTTCCAAAGAGCTACTAGAGCTCAGCTATACTACATTCAGTTAGTACAACAATCAGGAGTGTTCTTACAGCTACTGGCACTGCTGCATAAAGTGTATTTTCTTCCATCTCATCTAGAAATTGCCAGGCTGCCTTTATCCCATCAGTTTACCACAACAACGAAAAGCACACAGCGAGTTTTGCACAGTCAGAGTAGAAACACATCATTAGATAGGAAAATGTGACTAAACAAAGTTGGCAAAGGAACTCAGAAGTGGGTGTAGCAAACAAACCTACTCTTAGCCTTTAAAAATATTTTTGGGCTGATTTCTACATGTCAGTGCCCTTTTAAGGAAGAAAAGTCTCCACAGGAGGAGTGAGGCAGAGCTTAACTTACACTGTGCTCTCGTGCGTCTCTGTGATTCGCCGCCCCTCCTGTCTCTCATGCCCCTTCTGCCCTGGAGTAAGTGAACAACACAAACAGATCAGAGACTCTTTGGTAAACATCATATTGCTTCTCCTCCCTCTCACAGGCCCAAAGTCCAGGAAAACAGCTCATTTAGGTACCCTGAAGAGAGCATGAGCAGACACAGCTCTTCATCTGCAGAGTAATGGACAGTGTGGCAAACCCCAAGACCTCTGCAGCCTCCATGAATCCTTAAATGAGGAGCTCACAGCAACTCGTGCTGAAGCCTCCAGCCCTTTCAGCATGGGAAGAGCCCTGTAGTCTAGTAACAAGTGCTAGAGAAGAGATAACCCCTCTGGGAACTGAAATCAGTCAGCAATTAAGTCATGCTGTAAAAGCGTGGTACAGAGTAATCCAGCCCAGAACTCCCTCAAGCAGCCTCTGCACCTGGACTTGCACTTCTATGCACATTACAAACGCTGTGTGAGGGCCAGAGAAGCCGTGAAGAGCACATTTGAACACCATCATCCCATCTTTGAACACGCTGAACTTTCAGTAGCCCAGAAGGAAAAGGCCACAACCCCCAGTGCCCCCTCCCTTCGCGGCCGCCGCAGGGAAGCTGTGCAGACCTACCTGGCCGTAGTAGGAATTGTCACCATGCTCTCCATAGTCATTCCTGTTAGAGACAAAGGTTGCAGGTTAATGTCAGTTTGGCTTCACATGAACCTCAGCATACTCAGAATGATCAGCAGGACCAATAAAGGCAGAAAGACCACCTTTGCTGGCAACATGTTGGATTTTGCCCATCCCAGGAGACTTGCCTGCACAAGAGGTACAACCACACTCTTTGTTGTGTCTGCAAAGACAAAGCTCTCCCACAGCTTCTTAGAAAGCTGAACCCATTAATTTCTTCCCAATGGGATTTGACAGCTGGACAACAACAGGCCATGCAGCATGATGACTAATCCCACACTGCTCAATCCCTGAAGCTTCTTCTAGCTCTGATGCCCTCACCTCTCCAATACATTTTTAGGCTGTAGGGACATCTGTGCTAATTCATGTGCCAACCTTGGTCTGACAACACAGCTCTAGCCTCGCAGCACAGCACACAAAGGACAACCCTACTGCTCCCTCTGTCTATACCTTCTCCTCCCTGTAGCAAGGTTCACTTCCACCCTACGTCCATCAATGCAGATTGGGGGATCCAGATTCTGCAGTATCTTTAGCAACCTCAGTGCCTCCTGTAAAAGGAAAAGAGAGTTTCACACCCAGGAGAAGGCATCACAAACCCGTTTCCCAAATTCAGTCTGCCTGTGCTTACATGATGACCATAGTAGGTCAAGGAAACATAACACTTCTGTCTAAATATTAGTGAAAGGTATTTACGATGCAACAAAAAGGATAAATGCATCTTTAGGCTCTCTGCTTGTCCCCTGGCTGCTGTTGCCCCAAAGAGTGGTGGTGAACACACTCTGGGACAAGGCCAAGGCACAGTTATGGAGCCTGACAGTCACCCAGAAGCAGAAAACATGAACCCTCCAACGTGGGACTGGGTGTTAATTAAGACTCTGGCTTTCTGCAGACACAAACCATTGAATTGAAGCTCCCTGCTGACAAAGTATCTGTGTGAGGGGTGTTAAGTTTAGGAGGAGTTAAGTTAGGAGTTAGTTTAAGCTTACTCGCTCAGCATCACAGTGTGTGACAACAGAGACAATCTTTGGCTCCCAAAGCCACAGAGCAACAGCTGTATGAGATACTCCCCCTACCTAGTCAGACAAGCTGAGGAGAGTCACTCCAGGTCAGCTGCCTCACAAGCACAGCAACGTCTCTTTCTGTGGCTTCTCTACCCGTACAGACTACAGCTGCCAACACGGGGAGCAAGTGAAAGCAGGGACAGCACTTACAGCGTGTGAGTCCAGCTCGATGAAGCCGTAGGTCTGCCCCATCCGGCCTGCCTTGTTCTTCATGATGCGCACGCTGGAGGTGGAGAGCCGCACGTAGGGCGCCAGCAGCCCCACGATCACCTCTGGCGGGGTGAACCGAGTGATTCGCTTCAGCATGATGGCTGGGGAGCACAACCAAGGGGGTGGGCAGCGAGGGAAAAACAAAGAGGCAAAATAGAGAATTCAGATGGGAGTTTCTTGTAACAGAACAGGTACAACTAAAGACACTCAAAGCAACAGCATGTCTCCTTCGGTTCTTCCTCTCCACTTTGCTCAGAGCGCTGCCTCCAATCACTGATTTTTCCTTCCAGAAAAGAGGGCAGAAATAGGCCCCTCCTCAGAGGAGCTCAGCCCAGGGTAACTTCTGGCCAAAGAGAATTCTGCTGCTGTCCTAAGTTACTGACATCCTGAAGCCAGCTTGCCCCAAGTTCATTTTCCTAAAGGCAATCTGGCAGCACCATTGGAGCTGACAGCCCAGCTACTGGGTGCCATGATTTGCACAACATGCAAACAGCCTCCAGAGGTGGCTCATGGAGTGCAAGGAAAAGGAAGCCAAAACTGGGCCCTGTGCCACTCACTTCTGCTTCCTCCACCATCCTGTGGTGTAGCTTCCTCTGCTTCTCTCTGAGGAGGCAGCTCCTGGTGCCAGTCCGTGTCCCTCCTCTTCTCCTGTGAGGGCCGACGCTCTCTCCCTTCATCTCTCTTCCTTGGCTCCTGTTCCTGAGGCTGACACTCCTGCTGTGGAGCAGGAACTGAGGGCTGAAGAGGCTTCTTTGGAGATTCTGGCTGTCCTGATAATTCTTGCTCAGGTTTTTCAAGCTTTGGCTCTGCTATTAGAGAGAAGAAATGGACTGGTTCCAGCATGCATTTGCCTTCTGCTGTTTTTCCAGCCACTGCAGCAGCATCCCTTATAAAAGGCCAACTTGTTCTGCCCTCTGCATATCTTGTGTCTTAACACTCTGCAGACACAAGGTATGTAAAGGACAAGCCATACACTGCTCACCCTTCCATTGCTTTGTTGCATGTTGGGCTCCTTTACCTCTCCTCTGACCTCTCCTGTCAGAGACAAGAGGCTTTTTCGTCTCTTTTTGGGATTAGCTCTTGCCTGGACAATGGGAATCAGGAATAGGTTTGGATATGTTCCCCCCATGTCCAGGACAAACTACATGGCAGTGATACCCTGATTATGCCTGATGTGTTCTTGGACACCTATAGTTGAGCAGTATCAACTAGTAACTGTCACTCTATCCCAATGCCAGAGGAAAACTGGGTGCAGACCCCTATGACCACTGAGTGAGATGCATCATAATACAATCACTGATTTTTATCAGACGCCCGCTTATCACTGATGAGGCAGATATGTGGAAACAAACATGCCCAAAGCCTGGCTATGCAACACAGAGAAGATAAATCCCATCAAGTTTCTGTGCTTGAAAGCTTCTGAAGCACCTGGCTTCACTTCCTGATCCCTACCTGAGCTTCTAAAGCTGTTGGAGAGGGAAGCCAAAGCTGTGGGGCTGCAAAGTCAAGACATCACCAGTCCTGTACCTGCTGCTTGAAGCCTCTTCCCACAAAGATAAAGAAATTAGAGTGCAAGACTTGGCTCAGCAAAGCTTCACTCTCTAATGTCCCCCAGAGCAGCTCCCCTGGCTCGTTGTGTGGGGCAGAGGCAGAATGGCAGAACACAGGTAAACGCTGGGAAAGCTGCTCACTGACTTGCTCAGCTGACAGCACAGCCCAGGTGGGACAGGCTCACACTGATGTGCCTGCAGTTTGCAGTGTGCAGAGATCTGGCTACACTTTGTGAACAGAACCTTGTGTGGAATTTGCACATGACAGCAGATTGCACTGTGAATCTTGCCCATCCAAATCACACAGACGTGGGCATCACTCTGCAGAGGAGGAGAGTAATTCTCTTACTGAATTCTTGCTCAGCTGCTGCTTCCTCTCCCTCAGAAGCACCTCTGGACTCTGGGCCTGTTTTGCTCCCTGTAAGAGAGGCATATTAAAATCCATTTCAAGACCATCAATCACAAAGCACACAAGAATTCAGGCCTGTATATGCCTAGAGAGTCATTTTGTTTCACCCAGCAATTAAAGGACAGACATAGAGAGGTTACCTTATTACATACATTCTCACAATCAACAAAACCAGGTCAGTGAGACACACACACCACAATCTGTCTTCACAGCACCTTAAAGGCTCTGTTTAATTTGCTCCTTGGCAGTTTTGTTACACTCCACAGTTGTGCTGTGCCAGCTGTGCCAATTTTGCCTTGATAATGCTGATGGAGGAGCCACAGGCCAAGGAAAGCACAACCACAGGGACAGTGCTTCAGTAAACGAAGAGCTCTGCATCAGCAGTTATTTTAATGCCTTTCTGCCTTGGGTATGTGGGTAAGAAATGCAAAACATCAGAAGTCTGCTCAAAGATGCAGAGTCAAAGCTTAGAGAATGCCTGTGTGTCCCAAAGAAATCAGTTCCTCAAGGGAATCGCTTCCTCAGGTTTTGGCTCTTGTGCCCACCCACCCAAAAAGTAGACATGCTGGTGGGGTGAGAAGAAGCTCCTGGAGGAGCAGAACTCCTTTCCATGCCCTTCTGACAGTCAGCAAGGTGAGTTCAGCCATTCAAATGTTGGATTCGCCTCTAATCTGAGAGCCTCCAAACAATAACACTAAAACCATGCAGCTGCATCTCCCACAGAAGGTGGGTTGAGGGGAAGCCATCTCACCTGCAGCCAGCAGTACTAGCTCACAGTCCTGGAAGACACATAACCTGTAACTCTGCGGATGAAGGACAACGCCAGAGCAATAGGGAGGAAATGCTTTGTGCAGTAATTCACCTCTCCACTAAGCCTCATGAGACCAGAGAACATGGCGGCATCACACCCACGTGTTGGATCTTTAGTGTGGACAGGGAAAAGGGTCTAAACGAAGCAAAACTAATAATCTTCCTGCACAGTGCTCAGTTTAGTCCACCACAGGGAGGCCAGAAGAGAAACCTACTCGTCAGGGTAGATGAAACTTTTAACTGAGCAAACACAAGGGACTAGATATACTCACCATCCCTTGGGAGCTTGCAATAGGAGCAGGAAGATCTGTAGCCCACAGTACACACCTTACACTGCAATGGAAGATGGACAGCATGAGGGAGTCATGTTTGGAAGGCAAGTGGGTACAACCTATTCCAAAAGGCCAGACTCTGCAGTGCTTTCAGAAACTAACAGCCATGGAAAAGTTACAGTGAGAGCCTGAGAGACAGGATGGGTAATGGCAGCAGGAGCCTTGGCTGCAGTGGAAGGGAAATGCTCACGTGGCTCACTGGGATTGCCTTGGGAACAGGATTTTCACACCACTTCTGAGCACAGATTTGTTCTCAACATGGAGCTACTCCACTAGTCCTTGAGATGGGACCCTTCCATCTCTCAAGTGAGGCTGGACCAAAAAGCTCCATGCCAGGCCCCACACTGCTAGCCACCCTGTTGTTTCAAAGGATCCAAAGCTACCTTTGTATTCTCTAACCTCAACTTGCTCCTAAAGCAGTGACAAGGCCCTTACCTGAGCTATGCTATAGATGCTGATGTAATTTGCTGCATAGGGAGAGCCATAGAAGAGCTGTCTGCTAACCAGGAGGCAGAGCTCATGCTCAGTTGGTTGTCCCACCCAGTGCCACCATGGAAAGAGCCAAGTGCCCCATCATCAGAGCTCCCTCCAAACGCAGCATTCCTGACTTTCTCTTCAAGTTCTTTGTAAATGCATTTCTCCTCTCTCAAACTTCTTTTTTTTCCTCTAACTAAAGCCTTGCAAAAACCCTGGGGCATGAGAAAGCACAGGCCATGCCTGTGCACAGCAACAATAGGGACACATGCTCCAGCCACTTCTCATTGCACTGAGAGCTGTTGTGAGACCCCTGTCTGAAACCGCTGTCTCTACTTGATCTCTGGAGTGTTGCAAGCACAGATGAGGCCTCAAGCAACAGCTCTGCTGGCAACTGCTGTGCATCCAATTAGTGTGGATGAGAGTCTTTGTTGCCCAGAGTGATCCAGTGATCAAGGTGGGAGTCTGGTCAGCACTTCCTGCCCTGCTGCAGCCTCTGGGCCTGTGGGCAGTGGGACTGCAAGCTCCAGCCCTGCCCTTCACTCTGGCACTGCTCCCAGCCCGCTGCAGCCCACGCACCCCACAGGAAGGGCACAGGGGCAAAACCCACCCTCGAGCAACTGCGCCTCCCCAGACACAGGCCAGTTCCAGGCTGTACTCACTGCTGCCTCATCTCTGTGCTTCCTCCCCCACTGCACCTACTACACTCAAATCTAGATCCCAGGTTCCTGCATGAGACACAGGGGTGGTTTGCACTGTTATGCCAGTGAAAGCTCCGGTTACCCGGGCAGTGAAAACACTTGTGGTTATGCATACGAAGCAGGGTGAAAGCCTGTTCCCTTCTGATTGCCAGAATCACGATCTCATTTTGTTTTTTAAGGAGAAAGGATCCACGAGCTATTTTCCCCATGTTAAATGGGAACCATTGCAAAGGGACAAAACTGCTCTAGGCATAAACATTGCCTACCTGTACCAGAGCAACATGCTCTCAAAGGTGGTACCACAAAAAAGGTAGGGAAAACCACACAAGCTTAGAGGAGGGCAAGAGATTCAGGAGAGTTATTGCTCTTAAGGATCTTCAGCCACTGAGCAAATATCCAAGAGTCCTCTGTGCTGCCACTGCCTTGAGAGCCAGCAGGGGAAGCACGACACAACTCTGTGACCGCATACTTACGCGTTTGCAGCGCCAGAACTCTGGGCACGGGGTGTACTCAAGGGTCACTTCCTTGCCACCGATGGAAAGGGTTCCCTGTTGAGACAAGGGGGTAAATGACAACATGTGCCCAGCACATGGAGATTACTCAGTGGCTGAGAAAGGGGTTAAAGCTTTGGTTCCTAAAGGTTTTGCAAGTGAAACAGGGTGAAAGGGGGACAAAGTCTCCCAGTTCAGTTAGCTGGAGCTTGGCGTGGAAGTGAAAGGGAAACTGCCTGTGCCCTGCTCTAGCACGGGGCTACAAAGCTCCAAGGGAACTAGGCAGAAGAGGCTTTGCCACCTCTCAGGAAGAGCAGAGACAGAGTATCCAGAGCACAAGAGGGAAACTGCTTTAACCTGCTTTTGTCCGCACGCTGAAAGGGGCAGCTGGACAAGCCTCCTTCACACCGGGCTGGCCTCGAGGCAGCTACTTGAGGAGGAATACAAGGCAAAATGCCAGTGAGGTGAGAGAATTTTCATACTTGGGTTAGTCCTCATGTCACTCATGCAGGCCTGCCTGGCTTTCCTTCAGAGAAGCAGGCCAGCATGCAGCGAGGACACTGGCTCCACAGGCAGTAGAGCCGCTGCCCTGCAGCCAGTCCTCGCTGGGGCTGCCCTCGAGCTCCTGTGCAGCAGCACCAGAGGAGCTCCACTGCCCACAAAGACAGCACATGTGACGCTTTGGAGGGATGTCAGGAGCCCAACACACCCACCAGCTCTGCTGAAATGCAGATGATTTAAGGGGGAAATTAAGTCATAGGTGTGGTTTCCCCAGCTCCTGCCTGGAGCAGCCCATAAAAGCAGTGAGCAAAGATTCCTGGTGGCTCTCATCTGTCGTGGCCAACAGAGCATGCCTGGGCATGCAGGATGCAGGCAGGCTGAGCAGCAGAGAGAGCCATGAGACATCTCATGTCACTGGAGGCACTGCCAGATCATGTGGTCTGCATTTCCCAAGACCACAATACGAGACTGGGTGACAATAACGAGACTCAGACCCAGGTCTCCCAAGCCCAGGGTGAGCAGCTGCTCTTCTGCCCATACAGATGTCAGGGAGCTGGAAATGGCCTCAAGCTATTTTGCGAATCCTTTGGGAATCAGAAGCTTCCCAGGTACTCTGACCCAGTAGCCTAGTCACACATGAGCCCCCAGAGCAAACCATAAGCATGAGAAAACAAGTTCCCAGAGTTATTATTCAGAAGTCACGATACACCCATGCATCAACTGCTGTGCAGAACGTGAGGGAGATGTGAGGGAATATGTAAAGTAGGAGGGAAGAGTCCATGGGAAGGAATCACTCCAATCACTCAGTGGCAGTACATCAACAATCCTTTAACCCCTAAAACAAAACATAGCAGGGAAGCTGGAGACTAAAGTCACTGCTCTGTAAGGTGGAGGGTTGCAGCACCTCCTCTTCCCACAGCCTGCCCTACAGACCGAGGCCATCCTTTCCTGCCAGGCCTATGTGTGTTGAACACTTCATGGGTTTCCTTTCTGCCTTACAGTTGTTCAAGCACTGCTTTCCAGCATGGATTTGCCATTGCCTCACAGAAGACCGAGCCTCTCCTTGCTGAGGGCTGGTATGTGCACCCAGAGTATAGTGCTGCAACCTCAGACACAAGGAACCCCTTCAGGGTCCACTGAGTATTGCCTACTTCACGTGCTCAGGAGCAGGTTTGCACATGAAGGAGGTCAAGGCATGTGAGGAAACACAAATAAGGAAGACTGGGAAGTGGAAATCCTGTCCCACTGATACTGTTGGTCTCTCTGAGATGGACGTGTTCCCTCTCCCAGCCAGGGCACCCATCACACCACACACACTGCACCGCACCGCACCGCACCACACCACACACTCAAGGGATGGGCAGTGCCAGGAGAGCAGGCCAGAAACACCCGTGTCTGCCTCAGGTCCCACCGAGCACAGGCAGGGAGGGAAGGCAGGGTGCACATCCTCACGAGCAGAGCTGAGCCCACTCCACGAGCCCAGGAAAGCCCTCAGAAGCAGCAGCCCCTCAGCAGGCAGCTGCAGCTCTGCCTCTGAGCTCGGGAAACAAGGACAAATAGATTTGAGGCCACTTCCTCTGCCAGGGCAATCCATCACACAGCTTCATCCTTCTACCAGCCACTGAAGATAAAACTCGCCAGAAAGCCTTAAGATTATTTTTGGGTTTATGGAAAATGTTTTTTTAAGTGCATGTAGTGCTGGTCTCTACTGCAAATTCAGTGCTCAGAGACAGCAGAAAGTGTCACTTGCATAATTACTCCCTAATTTCCTTAACACCCTGCTGATTGCCTGCTCACTTTTTCAACAAGCTCTCTCTTACTGATTTCTTCTTGATAAAGTCATTTTCAAGGTTGCAATCATGATTTAACACTCCAAAATGAGTCCTTCATTTAGGACACACATTGTCAGAACTCAGTGACTGTAAATTCCTCATTCCTCCACTTTGTTACTAGATTTCATCTCAAATATTTTCAGGACCTTTATTTCCTCTAGTCCCTGTCACTGATAATTCTTGTTTCATCTGTATCTTCTTCCTTTTCTCTGCAAAACATTTTGGGTAATAGTCTAATTTTCAGTTCACCACTTCCAATTGAGAAGATGTCTGTGAGATCACAAAGATTTTCTGAGAATTTCAAGGAACAGTGCTAGGAGGGAAAAAAATGTAGGCTGAAGGTATGTGACGTACTGTCTGGTACTCAGACTGTAACAATTTCTTCTACATCCACACATTTTATCCTGGATCTCTCTCACAGACCCACCTGCACTATGCCTGTTAATTCTCCTTGTGGATTTTCAACATCCTGTACTCCTGAGCAGCTTGGCTTTTTCTTTCTAAATCAGTGTGATACAGAAATGTCTGGTCCTCCCAGTCAGGAACCTCCCCCTCAAAACTTGCAGCAAACACACAGTTGGCTCACCAGTGAAGGGTTTAAAAGGCAGCACAGCTCTGCAGTACTAGAACAGTGAGCTCTCAGCCATGGAAATGCCCAGACTTCCATGGGCATGAGCAGATTCTGCTGTTGTTTTCTGAACTGCCAAATTCATCAAAATAGAGCATCAGGACTTTACTGCTGGAGGCAATGATCTATGATACTGGTTGAAATCCTTCAGATATATATGTTTTTTCACTTAAGAGTCTGCTGGAGATGCAATACTGGATTCTAGTCCAAGTGATACAACTCAGTACAAGCCATTTCAGCCAAAGCTACTAAAAACTCTGCATCATTTGCAATAATAGCCAGTGGTCTAGTATATAACTACTACTGTCAGTAGACTGAGCAACAGAGCATTCCCATCACAAGGTGGTCCCAGAGAGTGATGCCTTGAAGCCATAAAGCTGTTTGCAGAAAGAGCACCCAGCAACGTCTCAAAGCAGGACACTGGGGCAGAGACGTGTCATGGAGCAGGGGACAACCCCCACAACAACAGGGTACTTTATGAGGGAAAGAAAAAGGGAAAACTGCTTAGCCATGATACCCACAGGTGATGAAATCCTTACAAAAAGTCTTTGGAGTCTGTGAGTCAGCTGGGCACAAGGCTTCGGGAACAAAACTCACTGGAGCAGTTTCCAAGCTCTTTGTTCCCAAAGGCAGCTAAACCAGAAGCATTCACAGAATCAAGAATCTAAAGGGCTGCAAGGGACCTAAAAAGAACATCCAGTCCAACCTGCCAGAGCAGGATCACCAAGAGTAGCTCGTCCAGCTGGGTTTGAATGTCTCCAGAGAAGGAGACTCCACAGCCCATCTGGGCAGCCCCTTCCAGTGCTCCCTCACCTGAACACTGAAGAAGTTTCTCCTTATATTTCTTTGGAACCTCTTCAGTTCCAGCTTGTCCTTGTCATTGGCCATCACTGAGAACAGCCTGGCTCCAGCCTCCTGACACCTGCCCTTTACATATTTGTAAACATGAATAAGGTCACCCCTCAGTCTCCTCCAAGCTAAAGAGCCCCAGCTCTTTCATCAGAAGGGAGATGCTCCACTCCATCACCTTTGTGGTCCTGTGCTGAACTCTCTCCAGCAGCTCCCTGTCCTGGAACTGAGGGGCCTAGAACTGGACACAATATTCCAGCTGCAGTCTCAGTAGGGCAGAACAGAGGGAATATCAATAAGACTTAAATGGTAAACTGCCTAACTGTAAGAAGAAAAATCCCAGGTCACACACCTAGCACACACAACACCCATTCATGAGCTTGCTTTTAATTCATCTCTAGTTTAACCCCTTTGCAATCGTACCACTTGAGCAAGGGAAGAAGTGGCCTCCTGCTCTGAGCAGAGCAGCAGGAGTGGGCAGCTGAGCACAGGTAGCATCTCATGCCGCTCCTGCTGGGGCTGGCAGGCAGACTGCTGCAGGTCAGAGTTACCCACTTCAGCTGCTCATCTGCCAATCAGCATTTACAGTTGGCAAGCTGGTATTTCTCACGCTTGTTGACAGCCTTCTAATGAGGATAACTGGGGGTTAAGAAGGGGGAGAATCTGCCAAAAAAGTATCTCTGTGCTCTCCAAGACCGAGACGACAGAGAAATACAAATCATCAATGTCAAAGATTCTGCTGTTTCTCTGGAAAAAACAAATACATTAGAGCATCCAAGAGTGACCTAGAAAATCTGAAGTGTGGAGAGCTTTCGGAGCATGGCACACTCCTTCAAATCAAACCAGGCTTTTGCTTTAACTGAATTTGGCCAAACATTAAAACCTTCAGTAAAATCTCACTTCAGAGCCTCTTAACAATGAGCTGACAGCTCTTCAAGTATTCCACCCCATGGCTGAAGCTTCAGCAGTTGCCACAGGGGCTGCCAAACTACACAGAAACATGGATGTAGCAACCAGCACCGCTGGGGACAAGTGTGCTCCAGCTCTTCCAGTGCCATGGTAACCATGTGCCACTGCCCCACGGTACAAGTAAGGCCACAGGTACCTGACTGAGGGGAACAGCAATTACCAGTCTCAGCTGTACAGATGACATGCCTGGAGCAGCACAGGTCATTTTTGGAACAGAACCAAAGCTCAGCTCTGAAGCTCCCAAATCCACAAGGATTAATAACCCAGAGTTTTCTCCTTGGCTACAACCACAGAGCAGCAACCAAGGGAGTGAGGGAGGTGCCTGCACTGCAAGTAAACTGCATTCAGCTCTCCTCCAGCAACTAGCTCTAGTAGAACACCAAACACCACTTCAGCCAACTATTTCTTTCCACTGTTCACAGTTTGGTTAAATGGAAAATATCTGTGCCATGAAGTGCAAGGTTCTGGTATCCTTCTTGCTGAGTAATAACCAAGTTGGAAGACTGACATGGTTCCACGTGTTAAAAATGAACTGAAAATATCCTTTGCATACGGAGATTTTGACAGAAGAATGCTCATGGGCAGCATGGCAAAGCAGTCACATTAAAATACCAGAATTAACCTCATTTCCATGTTAATGCAGCTCTCTTATGCCTATTTACTGTCATTAGGATGGTTACTCAAAAATCATTACACATGCATCATTTTTAAATGATTTAAAAGGATTAATGACTAGTGTTTATTGCCTGGGGGAGGCTCAGGCAGTATCCCAGGAGGCAGCCTGGGAATGCAGAGGGAGCCCAGAATCCCAGCAACACCTCCTAGAAAGGTGAGCTCTCACCATCCTCTGGGCATTTTCCAACTCTGGCCTCCAAATGCACTGGACAGGACAGCTGACAAGTGGCTGACAGAAGAAGTCGGGTTGTCTACTTGTAACCACAAACCAGAGTGCCTTCAGCTCTTTCTCCCGTTTGCATATGGATTATCAATGCAAATTTAACAATCCCCAGCCACAACACAATGTCAATTTTGTAACTGTATCACTGGCATCTCTGTGCAGAGACTGGAGGGGCACTGGCAGGAAGAGCACAAGGCTCTCCCCTTCAGGTATTCATCTTTGAATAGAGCAAGCAGATGGGGTCAGACACCAAAGATCCCTCTAACTCACACATCCCCCACAGCTTCCTGGGATGGAGCAGAGGGCTAACACCAATACACCTGGGGAGATGAGAGACCAGCTGGATTTATTTCAAAACAAGATCATCTCAGCCACAGAAACTGGCTTCTCATCCCGTTTTTTCCATATGCCAAAGTTTTTATCTCTGAGTTCCTTGGCAGCTGCTGTACAAGGGCCTCAACTGCACAGAGCAACAGGCAGTACATCTGCTTACCTTTGACAAAAAGCAGATGAGAAAAGCTGTGAACCAACAAACCACAATCCATCTGTAATTAAACATTTAGAAAGCAGTGTGACATGGAGAGATGAAGAGACGAGAGCATCCAGCCTGCTGCAGGGCATTGCAGCAATCTCACATTTCCTACACAAACTGCACAACCAAATTCCTAGCGTAGTGGGACCTTCCCCAAGGCTCTCAACCTCCCTCTCCAGCTCACTAACCATCTGCAGCTCAGGGACTTTTTATTGGCCTGATCTATCAGTGTCTGGTGCTTTACTGCTGAGTAGCTGACAGCCAAAGTAGAAGATATACAGGGGAAAAGGATGGTCTGACAAGTGGTAGATCCCCGAGGAATGGTTACATCACCAACTGGATCCAAATATCCTGGCTGTGTATTATTATCACAGGTCTCTATCCAGACTCACACCAAGATGAATCTGGCAGTAATGTTGTGCTAGTGGTCACCTGAAAAGAAGGATGTTTGACTCCTGGGCATCAGCGACGCTACGGAGCTGAAGAGCACGTGACATCACCATGTAGCATTTAACAGTAAGGCACTCAACAGTGAACTGAGGCTGACCAGGACAGCATGCTTGGGGCTTACAGGCTTCAAGGTTAGGCTGCAAAGCCTGAGACTGAGAACCCAGAGATGTCATGGTCAATCCTGAGTTAAGAGAACGTCAGGCACATCACTGATGGCACGTTAAACAAAACTGGCACTAACACCAACTGAGGCATTAGGAGGATAACTTAGAGAGTCCTAAAGATGCAGTAGCTAAATATATCAGATGCTATCTAAGGATTATTTTATTTCAGACAGCAAGCACTCAGTGCCTCTTTTTCAAACCCCTTTCATACAAAACCCTTTACTCACTTGCACTAGGACCATCCACCATGACACACAAGTTCCCATTTCTACTTGCTCCCAGGCCGCCCTCCTCAGGCTTCCCCTTCTGCCTGGTTATCCAGCTGATTTGTCCTTTGGCAGAAGTGCCAGTCTGCATCCTTTAAGTACTTTATTTCCCCAGACATCTCATCTAGCCTCCTGAGACATCTCCAGTTTTCTTCCTATGATTTATAAATTCCCTGGACACCAGCCATACTCTTTTTTCAGCAAGCCCCAGTATCTTTCTTCAACTTGTCTCCCCCCGCTGACATCCTTTTTGCAAACAGAGACAGAAACTGCCTTTCAGACCACGCCAGCTCTCTACATTTACTGCCTGAATGTTGAACTCCAATTCACTTCTGAGTTAGGACTCTCAGAGTGCTTATCTTTTAAACACAGCATTTGTTTCACTTGTCAGCACACTCAGTCCTGCTCTGAGAACACCACCAAAACAGTCGGCACAGTCAAGCTCCCAGCGACGTGTTGCAGCTTGAGAAAATGCACCATGTGCCTTGGGCTTCACGTGCTCTAGGGACAGCTTTGGGCAGCTGGTGACATGAATGGCTTCTGCATTTCACCCTTTAAGAAGATTCCAACATATCTGAAAGTTTTCCTTGATCCAGTGAAGCAAAGCGGACCTTTTCGCTGTCACTGAAAGTCCTGATGTCTCCCTGCCCAGCTAATTCTAACGTCCAGCTACCCCCACCCCTCTGAGGAAGGCATCTTTGCTGATCAGTGATCAGGATCACTGGAAAAATGTGGAAGTTTTAAAATGAAAGCCTTTCCTATACAGTACAAAGGGGTCAGAGCAGTTCAGACAGTGAGGGTCTAGGGGCACTGGGAGATGCCAGTTCAAACGGGGACAACTTTGGTGCTCTGGTGTTACTGGCTATGCTTCCATTCCACAGCCAAAGAGAAGCAGGGATGCTTAAGGACTTACTGTGAGCTAAGCTAAGAAGTTCATGCACATGGCCTTCTTTAATGGTTGGACCTGATGAACTTCCATGTCTTTTCCAACCTAAATGATTCCATGATTGCATATCAAACACATCTTTCCAGGTTCTTATCCTCCCAGGTGTCTTGGTGTTGTCAACCCCCCATTCTCTATTTGAAAAGTACACAAACTAGTAACACTTGAGAGTACTCAAACATATAGCCCATCAAGTACTATTAGTCACAGATGGCTCTTGGGAAGGGTCTACGCAGCTCTGCCTCATCTATATTCCTTTTTTGATTCATCATGGTCTACTGCCTGGACACTGTGTTTGAACAACAGCTGCTTTAAAGACTCCCTTTGCTCCCAACTCAGGGATTTCCCTTCTCTCTCCAACATGCTGCTCTAGTGTCTGCACATATTTCACAATACTTTGCTACATAGCCACCTTCTTCCACAATGCACTAATCCAGCCCAGGACCTTCCTGCCTGTTTCCCCCAGGGGTACCTGACAATTAGCAATGGCCATAAGGAAGCTGGGAGAACAATGAGGAAAGGCCCAGCTACTTATTCATTGAGTTGAAGCACAATATCAAAACACCAAAGAGCAATCTCAATGCAAAATCATGCTGTTAAAAGGTCAAGATGGAAAGCTCTGCCTGAAAGAGGTGAATTTACTCCCAGACAGGTTGGCCTATTTGATTAAGCATTTAGAGACCCCCAAAGCACATAACAGCATGTCCTGTTGCTGGAGTGTGGAACCATGGGATCACACACCAGTTCCAACACAGCTTGACCTGCATAATCAGGTCAGAGTAAATCAGTCTGAGTGCTGGGGGTTCTTTGCAGCAGCAACCATTTGCTAAGAACAAATCAATTGTAAATGGGGAAGAGGACAGTCCAGAAGCTTCCCCAGACATGCCTCCAGACTCACTTCTGTGCCCACTGATTCAAGCACTCGGAGTCTTCACTGGCAAAGCTTTCTCTGCAGCCAGAGCTCAGGCAAGCTCCCTGCTGGGCAGCCTCTCTGCTGAAAGACCGAAAGCCCTGTGAAGAGGGAGCAGCTCTGCATGAAAAGACAGTTTTGATCTTGGATACTTTGTTTCTCAACATCCCCAAATTACCAGTTAATGGCAAAAGTGATACTGACTAGGGGAAGGAGAAAGAATCCTGCCAGCTGCCAGAGGAAACATAGCAGCAGCGCTACACTTACCTGTGCTGTCTCAACAAGACTCCCAGCACATCATTGTGACCTTGCTGGGAGCCCATCCAAAAGCTAAAGCCAGATCCTTAACAGTGACACCTGGACAGAACTGCAAGGCAGCTGGCACATCTGCAGGCATCTGCACCAGCTCTACATCTGAGTGGCTGCTGTCTCTTAAGAGTTCATTCATCTCAGGAGGTGATTTGGCAAACAGCTGCTTTAACATCTTTGCTCAATATTCACCCAAGAAACCTGGCACAGTGTGAGAACACAGCTATCTGAGCCCTTTGGGCACAAATGAGCTTCTGGCAGCCTGGCTTGTGTGCAGTGTAACACTAGTGGGTGCCAGCTCTTCATAGGACCCAGCAGCTCCTCCTTTACAGGGGCACTGAGGTTTAAGAGGTTTATCCAGAGGTTCATTCATGGCACAACATCCAGAGGTACATCCAGATCCCTCCTTCCCAGTGAATTCCCAGAATAAAGGAGTTTAGTGTGTTTTCAGGGTACAAGAGGCAGAAGAAGCAACACTCCTACATGGATATCCAGGCTCTAAGGCTCTGGTAGCTGACCTCAGCTCTTCAGGAGAGCCCAGCCAGAGAAGTGAGTGAGCAGGAGTTGTTCCTATGATAACCCTAACACCAAGGAAGGCAAAAACCACAACTCAGAATTTCTCCAGCTTGGCTGAATTCCTAAAGGACTGGGAAGGGGAAACAGAATGGACAGACATCTCCCTAAACTATCAAAGCAGCATAGTAGTGGGTGGCTCAGGTATTGCCACTTGAACCTCTCATGGGACTCTAATACCTGGGGATGTATCAAGCCAGGCAGCAACAGCCAGAGCTGTACAGAGCCTGGCCCATGCACACCAAGGGCAGACTAACACAGGTACTGCCTGCTGCTCCTCCTGTGCAGCTCTCATCTCCCAGCAGACAGCACTGCAGCAGCAGAGAGGTGATGCTTTCAGCTGCTCCTCTTAGAATCAGATGGATCAGACATTTGCCTGTCACTAAGAGGTGTCTGTTAAACATTTTGGAATCCATTTCCTACATTTAATGATGGATTCAGCACATATCAGAAGGAAGAAAACCCAAGAAGCTAAATTAGTGCAATAGGCAGAGAAGCAGGCAGTGGTAGAGAAAAAACACCAATGTCACATGGACCAGGCACAGAAGAATGCTTTGTCAGGGGCCAAAACCAGCCAAATAATCTCAGCTCTCTTCTCCAGTGATATCGTAAGGCAGGAAGAATCAATCAGGCTTTCAAAACCCTACGACTATAAACAGTAAAGGACCTTACTCATCGTATCACTAATGGACAGCTTTGCACCGTGAGACAGCTTTTTAGTGAGACTTCTCAACCTCATTTTATGTGTATCAAAACATATCTTGGGATTCTGAGGACTTAGATTTACCTTCTCTGTTAACTCTGCTCCTGAGATCCTCGATGGAAAAGCACATCAAATGTTTGCTTGGGCTGTTACTGCCATCCTGGTTCAAATCTGGTACATGATGCCCATCTGAATATTGCTAATTCCCTGCTAAGACATGGACTGTACATCAAAAAACCCAAAGATTTCCCTCATGAAAACAGGAGAGAATTACTTTCATCCTCTTGTTCTAAAGAAGCTCGTTTCAGAGATGTAATTACTTAAATCTCATGTTTATGGCTTTATAGCTTGGACCTTCATTAAAAATGTAATTTATTACATGATACACTTGGTTTTAGACCCCTCTCTTTTGAGGAATGTACTTCTGGAAGCTGTTCATTCGTCCTGTGGAAGGCATAACTAACTGAATTTAGACATGGCCCGAAGTGATGGAGATGCAAGAGGACACTCGGATGCAACATCTGGTAGTTGTCAACACATCCACACAGTGCAACAGCACAGCCAAACAAACCTTAAGGCAGAATGATACTTTACATCTGACACTTCCCTGCAACGAGTCAACCACACATTGTACAGCTTCTGTCACTGCAGAAGCCAGGAAGAACCTTCCATCTCTCTCTTGTGTCTTCTTGTACAAAATGGTTTCAGCATTTCCTCCCTTCCCCCACTCTGGGAGCCAGTGTAGCCACAGATTCAATAAGCTGGTGACACACTGGTACTGAGGATGTCTCGGTTGCTGTACCACTCACACATATGGGGTTAAACAGGTTGCCAGATATGAAGCAAGATGAAATTCTCCCTCTCTGAAATGAGAGAGAACCAAGGGAAGTTTGTGCCTTTCCTCAGAAAGGTTATTATCTGACAGCACTCTCCATGCTCTCCCACCCAAGTTGCTCTCTTGTTCTGCACAGATGCAGAACGACAGCAATGCTCCCAATAGCTGCTCCTGGAGCATACAGTGTTTCCTGTGATCTCTGTGGGTATTAAAGCTTTAATAATAGTCTTGAAGGTGCCCCATGGCTTTCAGGGGAATGAGGCAGATAATAACTGTGTGTCCTTCTGTGTTAAATACCTGTTTCCTGTCACCTATGATTGATGGATAATGATACAATAGCCCACTCAGGTATGCCAGCCCCCATTTTCCACTGTAATCACATTTCATTTCTACTCAAGAACATTAACAGGCCAATTTCAGTCAAATGGAAACAGAAATTCCTAAATACAAGTTGCTGTCTGTCACAGCTTTGATCTTGCATACTTGAACCTGAAATATCTGAATTTAGTCTTTAACCTGTGTGAGTCTCACACCCTGAGCAGAAAATGGCAGAATTCAAGGTACTCTTTTTGAATGCACCCCAATTCAGGGTAGTCAAACTTCTGTGATTTACACTGAAAAGGTCTGACACAAACTCAGCTGGGAAGAAAACGGACTAAAATACCCACCTGAAAAGAATCCCATCTCTCTCACACTGCCACAACCAGTCATGCAAAAAACCTGCCTAGTTTCTGCAGAAAAGCAGGCAGATCATTGCTCTTCTAAGAGAAGGAAACAGTGCTTCTGCCTTCCATAACCCCAGGGACTGTGCAGTTTGATTTTTTCTTTTTTTCTGCTTCTAGACTCAACCTTTTACCTTGTTCCAGCAGTCCAACATCAGCAGCGCACCAAGGAAAAGCAACTGCCACTGAGATAGCATGAAAGCACCAACAGTTCTGATGCTGAAGTGAACAAAAACGACTCATCAACTGGAAACTGCAACAACGTTTTGCTACTTATCAAAACAGTCCAGATGGAGTCTTAGCACTATAATCTGGCTCATATGCTTATAAAACATATCTGGTGTTCCCCTTGAGGTTGCTGGGATTGGGCTGAGAAGGATTGCTGTCTCTTTCACAGTGACAGGTCTTGTGCAAACCATTATGGCAAAAACGTGACAGTAAAATGGTCTTTGCTCTGGAAAGAAAAGTTATGGTCTGCTCGTCAAGACACTTATTCATGTAAACTGAACCCCTACAGACACTTCCCTCTCACTGCCTCTGTGTCTCCTTTAAGTAACTTCAGTCATATCATCAGCACCATCCACTTCCAAGAGTACAGAGGGAATGTCTGAGAGTGTGTCTGCAGTTCTCTTAGTCACCAACTTACTTAAAGGACAACTTCAAAAGCATCAAAGCAAATTAGTGGCATGACTCCTGCTCACTTTCATATAGGAGCTTGATCAAGGGATTTTACATCTTAATCCAAAACCACCTTCTGACCATGTACACAGTCTATCAAGTGTTGCAACGCACTATCTGTCCTACAGCTGATTTCCCACCCTCCTCTGAAGTGCTTTCATGCTACAATGATAAACACCTTCCAAATGGTTACACAAGAATATATTTAAGGTTTCTACAGATCTTCACAGCTCAAAACATACAATCTGTGGGTAAGAGCAGCCAGCAGAAAAGCAATGTTCTTTATTTTAAGGTGAAACTGCACCTACACATATCATTAACACCTTAGGAGGGGAGGACCTGATAGCTACACACACAGGGTGGCATCTACAGCCTGTGGATGCATCCAAAGACTACTTCAAATGCTTTCTATCTCAAGGCAAAATCTCACCTACAACTGAATTCAAAGGATGAGTGTGCCAGATGCTATGTTCAGTGATGGAAATCACTCCCCATGCTGACAATGACTTGATTCAAAGCTATTTCTTAGGTGTTGCTCTACCAATGAGTGCTCTAAAATACAACTTCAGTCCTATGGAAGGGGAGAGAAGCCTTATCTGTGGTACACATTGCCCTTCACGTTCACAAGCTAAAGTTTTCAAGCACCTCCATTTTTACAACAGCCACACTGAGCACGACCAAAGGTCCAGATTCCCAACAGTAGTTCCTCATTTGGAGCCACCAGTGTAGGAAGGATCCATCCTCACACACCTATAGATGTTGCACAGCAGTGTGTGGTACCCAACAAGAGTGAGTGATGCTCTGAAACTACCTGCATATCAATCACATCACACAATCAATCAACCAGAGAGGACTGGACACTCATCCTGGCAACCACTTGTGGATCAAGGCATTTAAACAGCTTTCAGGAAATCACAATTATTCCTGAACGTTTGCCAGCTCAAGCTCCTGGCATTGTAAACAGAACATCTACCCCAACAACAAAACACTCGATTAACAAGGCATTTGGGATCTACAGGGAAAGAATGGCTATTTCAAGATATATCATCACCCAGATTACTTCATGTCAATCAGCAAGAAAATCCCAACAAGCCCAGAACCAGAACATAAATGCCCAGGAGCTAAAGTGACAGCAGTTTCATTTTAAAGAAGGGTAGGGGGGATGCTTTATGTGGAACAACCTATTTATACAGCAATCCAAGTGAACTTCAGCACACAGAAGATATAATTCTGCAATATACAGCAATATTTGTGTCCTCAGATAACCCTGCAGGGCCATACATCCCCAACAGCAACCCAAGGTACTGAGGAAGTCCTGCTTACACATCTGCTGCATGTTCCACGCAGCTCACCCAGAAGCTATCCTTTGGGACAATCCCATTACAGAGCAGTACTTCAGCAGCAAACACATGCAATCCTTATCACATGGGTAAGGCAAGGCTGAAGGAAAAAAGGAGGAAGGAAATACGATTCTATGATTTTGGAATAAGAGCAGGGAGATAGAGGGACATGGCAAGCTGGAATCACACAAGTAAGGCAAGAGGATGCAGCTTCACAACTCCTCCAGTTAAAAGTGCACTTATTTTAAGATACGTTGGTTAGTGTGGTTTGTGTCCTGAAGCAAGGAAGGACAGAGCTGCCAAGAAGGCTGTAAGTTTTTCATCTGGGTAAGGATAGAAAAAACACATTGATGGGCAGCTACCACTGGCTGAAGGAAGAGTGTGTGAAGTCTTTGGCAGAAGATCTCTTACGATCTCCTCGTGCCAACGGAAGAGAGACTAAGAGGATTCACACAGCTTGAACAGTTGAGATGACAGAAGAAGTTGAGATGACAGGAGAGAAGAAGGTCCAGATAAGTATTTTGAGCACTGGAATTTTCTGGCTGCTACATTTTACAACAAAAGGCATGCTCCTCTGCACAAGGAAGGTCTCTGTGGCACACAGAGTCAGTTCTTCCGAACAGAAAAGCAGACAGTGCACTCACTGTAACACCCCAGCAGGATATACACAGGTACACTCACACCCCCAGCCCTGTCACAGGCCATCACAGGCAGATCCAACTGCTTATTCACAGGCAAGCCTCTGCCCAGCACCAGGAGCCTCCCCTGCAGCCTTCCCCATGGAGCTCAGGGGCTTACGACTCCAATTACATGACGGAACCATGCAGTGATTAGTGAGACACAAGCGGCAACGAACAAATGATTGACTCAACATGTCAAGCCTCAGTGATCTAAACCAGCAGGAGCTCATGACAACGTCACACACTGAATCAGACACAAAAAACCACCCCAAAGCAGCTCTGCTATCTGGAAATCCACTCATCTGATTACAAGGTAGCACAGGTCACTTGGGTCAGAACAATTTCTCCACAACATGTACATTTCCCAAAGCATTTGGATGTTTACAGGCATTTGGATGTTTACAGAAGAAACCGTTCCTGGGTACAAGCTTTACCCCTCTCTATACACACATTGCAAGTGGAAGACTCCAAAAGCTAACTGTAGAAATGCACACTGACAAAAGCAGGGCAGGTTTAACAGGGAAAAAACCAGATGTGTGCTAACAGTACATCCTGAGCAAAATCCACACCTCACATACAAGAAGAAAAGCAGATCACGTCAGCTGGTAATCCAAGGAGGACATATCAGAAGCCAGGCACTCATAGGCTAACATGCAAACACATTTCAGTGTATTTGTGGACACACTCCATTGTCACCACCACCCTCAAATGCAGGTTAAAGCTAAAGAGATGGAGTGACATTGTCAAGCCAGTAAATGATGGATAACAGACAGCTCAAGTGAAAATACACTTGAGGCTGGTGTTATCTTCCATTGCATGGGGGGATTTTGCAGACTCTAGAAAAAAATGTCAGCCTCCACAACTTGGCATATCCTACCAAAAGGAAAACAATTTTGATGCTTGGACACACGTTTTCTCTTACAAACTGCACCACAGTCCTTGCACCACTGGGTTCAAACAACACTCCAAGGCTACACCAGCGCAGATGCACTCTGCAGATAACCACAGGCTCCTGTGGTATTTCACTGGGAAGCCACACACAGTTGTGACTGGTTATCATGAATGTTTTCAGGACAGAAAGTCCTAGGCTGTGCCTGTTTGTCACAGCATCTTGTGGATTTTAACACCAACAGCTACAGTGAAAATCCTGCTATGCTTGATCTGTACCAGAAGCTGTGTTCACACTCAAGGCAGGAAAGCACTGATGTGAATGGATAAAAGGGGACGGGCTCAGAGCAGGAGAAACGCATGGCTGATGCTTCCAGTTGCACAGTGGTGGAATGTGCTCAAATAAAGCATAAAATAGCCCTCTCCAGTAAGAAACAAGCAGGGAATCAAGGTATCACTGTGCTCAGTGAGCTGAACCAGGATGGCAAAGCATGGCAGGGAAAACCACTCTCTGCTACATGCCAGCCTCAGTGCAGGGAGGCACAGGAGCAAGACTTGGAACAACGGCTCTAGCACAGGTTTGGAGACCTCCACAATAGCTTACAAAGTATATATTTTTCCAAGTTCACACTATAGCTCTCCCATTTTTGCCTTCTTAAGAAACAGGAGGAAAAGATTACGAATACATTACTTACTAGCAACAAAAGTTAGGAAATACTAAAGCTGTCAGAGTTGCCAGGTTTGAGGCCTGAGAGGATTTGGAGACAATACTATGAGTAGTCAAGACTAAGTAATCATTTACTATTAAGCTTAAAAAACCCTTCTGCTTCCATAGGTATAACAACCAGCTCTACTTCAGTGAAAACAGTAAATATCCAGGCAGCAGAGACAGGCTTTCTCATTTCTTCTTCACTTGCCTTTATGATACATGACAGCACATGAAGGGTATTTCACTTCCCACCTGATTTTCTTGCACTCAGTAACAAGCTAATTATGTGTGTTTGTTCTACAGATGAAGGAGGAGTACAGAGACCCCAACACATATGGAGAACAAGAGCCATAGGATGTATTCCCAAAGCTGCCTCCAAGAAGCCTACCTGGTGTCCCCAGACATAAACACCACCCCAGCAGGGCAAACACCGAGCCTGAATGCAGAGAAAATGCAGTAGGACAAACATCATACCTCACTACAACCTTTCAAAAATGAGAATAAAGGAGGGAGAAAATATTTAAGAGAAATCACATGACTTAGCAGGCAGAAACCCCATTTTCCATTCAAAATACCTGTCTCTCCCTGAAGAAAAAACAGCTCATCACAGACAGAAAAGAGGTCTCTCATACAAGTCAAATGACAGCCAACTTGTAACAAAAGACCAACAGAAGCACCACCAATCATCAGGCTGCACCAAGGGCTAAGCTGGGTTCTGCCAAACGATTCAACAGCCCATCTGCCCTACCAGGGCAAAGGGCTTCCTGAGGACAGTGGGAGAGCTCAGCCAAACCTGCACCCAACACCTCTGCACTACCACTAACAGAATCCATCACGTTTCACATGTTAGATGGGACCTTTGAGCTGTAATAAATCACCAAACCAGCAATCAACAAAGTAATTAATAAGGGGGGCATTTAGGTTACTTTAGCTGCAGCAATTAATACAAGTGGAATGAAACTCTCCTACAAAATTAGGGCAACACAGAAGATGGATGTTTCCTTAGCACAAGGTAGTCAAAAGGAAGGCCCCTGAAATCTCAGCGGCCACATACACAGAGTTTGTGAATAGAGGGAGTTGGACCTGGTAAATCTGTAGACAGCAAATTTGGGGATGATCTTGAGCACATGCTGGTCTGTGCAGAGTAAAACAAAAGGATTCCAGAATATAGCAATTATAAATGATAGGGATGTAGTGAACTGTTCTTCAGGCAGGGGCAGTTAAACAGGCACTAACCAGCATCAAAAAAACCTTATCTCTGCAGAAGCTATTTATTGCCAGCCTACAGATGACTGAGAAACAGGCAGGTTGACTAGTGAGGGACTGGGATGTCACTGTGGGCTGACACTGTTTTGCTATTTATGCGCTCACAAGCGATGGAATTTGACAAGGACAGCTGATAACCTTCTGAAAATAACTGAACTATCAAGAACCTACATCTCAGCTAACACAGGTTTTGCATCTTGTAAAAATGCAGATTAATTCTCAATCTAAGGAGATGATCTTACAGTTCTACTCTGGAAGATATTAAAATGGGTTATCATCTAAGGACAACTGGGCTTTTACTGAGAACTTAGAAGTTACGTCCTTCCCTTGTGACAGGTCAGATACAAATCTTACTGCTTCTTGTGTTCTTTTCTTTAAATGTAAATAATCAGAGGGCCTTTTTTTTCATGTTCAATCAAGGGCAATTTAGAGAAGTTAAGCTATGTGGGGCAATGCACAGGTTACACCTCTCCTGATCAAAGTCATAGCTTGGGTCACCCCAAAAAGTATGTTTTGTGCTTCACTAATTACAAACTACCATAGTTCAACTAGAACATAGTGAAGATTGGCATGTGGAGGCTTTGGAGATGATCCCTTCCAACCACCCTATCTTCCAGGTCTCTGTGTGCACAGTGAGTTACTGGGCACCACTAGGCGCTCGGTTCAGCTTAAGAGCTGGTGTTTACTGTAGCCATGGAACAAACCTGATCAAGTCAAACGCCTGCCCAAGTACACAGGGATGCTCCAAATGGGAGAAGGGGCACAGGAAGCATCAACAGCAGGAAAAAGAGGAACTCTCAAATTCCCAGGCATTTGGGAACTGCTCTGGTGTAGGGAGACAGGATTTCATGGGAGCAGAATTGTGGACAGAATATGGAGAGGCATTTGCTTAACAGGAGCATCATCCATAATTACAGATTCCCCAGTGAAGACAAAATCAATTGGGAATTGTAGCAAGACTGAAGGGGAAATAAAAGTTGTCACTGATGGTAAAAGTAATAAGTCTGGAGCCTCTTCTCTCTGTGCTCCCCACCAGCCCCTGGTGGGAATGTGCCAGGCTCTTTCCCAGCAACAGAATTATTCCTGTAAAACATTTCTGTAAGTTGCAATACCTCTGTAACTGAAAATAGAGGCAAATGTGAGCGCTTAGTGGGACCTTTGAAACCCCAGCTGTGAAGACTCATTAACTGTAAGTACATTTTTGCAGATGTACAGCTCTGAATCTGACTCATGACTCTCCTCCCATGACAGCAAGACTTGGGATTCAGGTAAAAAAGCTTTAGATAATTGATCTGGATTCTTACTCAGGCAAATTAGAAGGAAAAAGGCAGCAGTGAAGAGACTTAAGGGATCTAGTGAAGGAAGGGGGATCATTCACTTAGTGTTTTTACTTGAGTGATCCATCACCTGCCGTTCCAAGGCACGGGGAGGGTGATGCACAATGAGAATATCTGTTTTATCTAACAAATTTTATGCATCTTGCTCTTGTATGGTGGACAACAGCTCTAGTCTCAAACACCAGGTCAGAGTAAAAGCTCTCCTCCTGCACTTACTAACTGGGGGTTTAAGACATGGGCTGGAAACAATCAGATTTACCAGGCACAACTGCATGTAGGGTAGGCCTCATGTCTGCAGCTCCAGCTTGCCAAAGGACAGCAGAGATATGGGGGAGACACACAATTAAGGATCTCTCCCACACACAAGGCATATGGAAAGGCAAAGCCTGCAAGTCCTGGTTGACTCAGAGCTGCATACCAGAGGCCTCACCTACAGTCACATGTGTATGTGTGTGCACGCACAACCGGGGGTGGCACTGAATGCCAGCTGAGCTCCTTCCGACTGGCTCTGTGTGAGTACAAAAGCAGCAGGGCCAAAACCTGCACTGGGAGTCTGTCAGCCACCAGCCTCTGACTTGAGCCAGTGCACTGACACATACCAGGGAGGAGGGCAGACTGTGTCCAGCAGCTCTTTCCCACTGGCCTTTCTAAGCCTTTTACAAGCTTCTGGAAACAACCTTTAAGCCGCAGTGTTGTGCATTATACAAGAACAGACCTTCCCTTGCATGGTTCAAAAAAACCACCTCATTGCCTTTCCACCACCCCACCAAAAATAGCTTTTAAAATCTTCTAGCAGCATTGACCGAAGTGTAAAGCAACCTGGTTGGCTTCCATGCATCCGATGGCCTCTTCCAAGAGTGAAAACTCCACGCAGACATAGCCATAGTCGTAACCTGGGGACAGCATTTAAATACAGACGGGAGTCATGTTAGTGCCTTGTCATAAAGAAAGCCACATCAAATATTGCACTTTCCCTTTCCCTCCAATGACAAACCCTCTAATCACCACCCCTCTACTCCAGAATGAAAAGGAGAGAAAGCAAGGACTAGCTGGCTGATGATTAACTGTGCAGTTTATCATGAATGTTAATAGTACAGTGTTCCCACTTCCCCTTGCACAACCCAGTGACAGGCACACCCTTCCTTAGGGCAAGAAGTAATTGCTTTGTTGTTTTTTTAAAGGCACAGTGATTTTCCATTGCTAGTTTCATGTTTTGTGCTACCTTGGAGGCAGTGCTCTCCAAAGCAAGGGCTGATAAGTCATTCTGAAGTACCTCGCTGCAAATGTATTTTACACGAGCAGCCAGCATTTTAATGGGGTAATATTTCAGAAAGAACTAACACGATTCTTTTGCCTTTGCTATTTTTCTTCCAACACCTGCTTACTTTTGAAGTTCAATCCCTTGTGTTATGAAAAAGTGCAATGGAGCAGGAATGAGAACTTCAGCTTTCTCATTTTGGTGTAGATGTTATTGCACACGTAACAAGAGGGTATGGGAGTTGAAATTTAGAGCCAAGGAACCAGAGAGCCTTTACTCTTCTCACTCCTCGGAAAGACGTCATCTCAGTCAGCGACAGAAGGGACTCACTGATTCACCTGTGTACTCCAGCTACCTCTGCTCACACATTATGTCCCACAGAAAAGTGCACGGTGAACACTACAGAAGCTCAGAGCATCCTAAGAGCCATCCTTGATGTTGAAACCATCTCCAAGTACCAATGCACTAAGGAACAACCTAAAGTCATAACCTCACCCTTCACATGACAAGGCCACCTCACTCCAAAACAGTGCTTTCCAGATGACCACGGGCTGAGATGCCTCTACAGGGAAAAACAGCCAGAGGAAAGGCTTGGTTTCCTCCTCCTGCTGTTCTTTTGGCTCGTTGAGACTGAGAGGAAAGCCAGTCAGGGTGTAGATTGTACCATTTTAGGCACCTAGTTGTCCTGGTGGAGAGCTTGTCTCCTCTCCTAAAGATGCACATCTCAACACCAGTATCTCCAAGCCAGGTATGTATCTGGTTCCTATTGCTTCAGCACCTCACATTCCACGGGAAGGTAACCACACATAGTTCTTTCAGGCAAGGCATCCCAGGCTGCTGGAAAACAGCCTCTGCCTCCCCCAGGCCTTTGTCAAAGAACACTTGCTGCACTCTCCAACATTTCCTTCTTTGTTTCTTTGCTATCTTTTACTTAACCACACCAGAGGCAAGACCATACAAAACTGTTTCATCACTGATTTGGGATTTTTTCATCCTGGGAGCTCTTAGCACACTATTCTAACAGCATAGTCCTGGACCTTGCACACTTGCCTTTTCAATGAGACTCCAATTGGAGTCTAGCTCCTCTTCTACCTCACACGGGAATTTATTCCCCTTCTGCATATTATTTCAGCCAATACAACTACACCAGAGGGAAATTTATCAACCTGGGTGCTTTTCAGCTCACTGAAGGATGCAGGCCAGCAGCATGCCATCTGTGGTGGAATGCAGCTAAAGGCACTCAATATTCTTACATGAAGTGGGCACCTGGAACTAGAGGTACAATTTCAGCTGGCAGGATCGACAGAACCAAATTCAGCCAGCTGTTCCCATAGCATCCATCTCTGCAGTTCCAGCCACACCAAATCACATTTTGAAAATGAAGCAGTTCTCTCTGCAGAAGAGAGCTGCTCTCCAGGAGCAGTGCTGCCCCTTGCTGGGAGGCTGTTTTGCATTCTGGGCAGACACCTCTGCCACTTCACCGCACAGTGTGCGGGCTCACACGCTACATTTTGAAGTCTTACTCAAATCTAGAGCTCCAGAGTCACTTGTTTTCCCTCTCCTGTTTTGAAAAGGGCTAGGTGAATGATATTTTTCAGCCTGTAAGGCTCCTGACTTGCCTTCATGGAGAGGATTTTTGCAAGCTGCTGTAATCAGCAGGGCAGGACCAGAATGCTACCTTATCTCCCTGTGCATGTAAAGCAGTGGGTCTCCTGGCAGACAAAACCAAGACTGCAGAAGTTTTCACTCTATTTGCTCTACAATGAGAGGCAGTTTACACAGTCCTCAGGAAGTGAACGAGTGGTTTAGACATGGATTTAATCCAGCATGACACAATGCTGAATGTTATACACAGATACAAAAGCTGAGGCACTTGAAGGAATGTGTGCTATAGGATCACTCCAAACATCACATGGAGACAGTGAAGAGGAAAACCAGCACATTTCTTTCTCCTTCTGCACTTTCTTACCTCTGCCCTCCCCCACAAAACTCCACCTCCCCCTAAACAAGCAGAGCTGCAGTAACAAGTAAAATGAGAACCAAAGCAAAAAACTGTGGCTCCATATCCTGCCCAAAAGCTTCAGGCCAGATGTTCAGCTCTTGCGGTGAGGTTGCAGAGGGATGCAGCCTTCTGCAATTCACGACGAGCTGTCCCTGCACAGCCAGCACCGAGGCGCTGATGCAAGCAGGGGGCAGCGCGGAGCTGCTGCTCTGCTCCAAACTGCCGACCAAGCTCTGCCGGGGCTTCACACTGCCCAGCCCCTCAGATCCAGCCCTTTCGCAAAGACCTGACAAGCAGGCTCAGTATGTGAGAATCAGAAAGTATCCTTGGATGGTAGGTACCCCTGCCCTGCCCCCTGCACCCAGCCCCACCAGAGCATCCCTCCATTTTAGACCAGGATGGAAAGGCCACTGAAATGGAGGCCTGTGGAACAACAGTGCTGCTACAGAGAACCTTCAAAACACAACATTTGCTGTTTTTTTCCCATGATCTGCAATAATCCACTACCCAGAGCACAACACTTGAAACAAAACCAAGTGACTCGAGGCTGCTTCTTAATGGGAAGCTGCTACAGAGACTCCTGCACCAACTGTTATGTCTCTTCCCTGCCTCCTCCGTAGGGCAGGTTCCACTCTCTGTGCAGCTCCTGCTGAGCTTGCATAGTGTTGGCTGCACATCCTTAGCTCCAAAGCCCTCACACAAGTTTGCCTGTCAGAACTCAGCATTTCAGCTGCTGGAACCAGAAACAGGGCAAGGAGTTTTGACAGAGGCACAGGGCCAGGCACCTAATGGCACAAATTGGTTCAACAGGCACCCCCTGGTAAACTGTGAACAAAAGCTCAGACACACACTGGTATTCTTCAGGTCATAAGAGTAAACCCAAAGCTATCAAACCGGCAAAGCAAAATCACTGCTGAAGACTACAGCATGTGGCTTTTTTTTTAAACTCAAAGTGGCTTAAATTCATATGCAAGGTTTCACAGGAAGACAGAAATCCTGGTATCTCCTTAATTTGATCCTTCAGTTACTGGTTAGTATAATACTACAGTTTCAGGATCCACAAAAGAGGAGAATGGAGTAAGAAGTGCTTTATGTTGTGGCAGAACTATACATGACCAACACAGACTCTGTTAAAAAGGAAATAAAACAGTATTTCCCCCCATGCTGCAGCATAGTTACATTGTCCAAATGAACTTTCCAACTTCCAAGGCTTGAACTCATCCACATTTTGGCCCTAGCACAGCCATACCACATGCATGTCCTCATCTCTCCCTGTGTTTTAAGTCACTGAGTCAAAGGACTTATTTATTTACCTTATGTAACTACTTCCTCTCCAGCTGTGCAGGTCTCCAATACCACAGGCTCTACAAGAAGGGTGAAAGGAGAGCAAAAGGAGAGCACAAGGAGAGCGTGCACATAAAACCCAGAGGAATTCTGTTTGCCCTTAAGTGCTTCCATGTATACACAGTCCTCTACGGCTGTTCCCCAAGCATGCAGTTGTTTTGTGCACTAAAAATGGGTACAATTGCTTAATATTTGGGAGCAGGAACATATTTAGAGCTCCAGGAAGCTGCTTTGCAAACATTTGAATACCGAATGTTTTGCCTCTGAAAGAGGTTATCTCTTAGTGAAGTGAATTTTGACAGCAGAGAGCAGGTCCCTTGTTAGCAGGACACGCTTTGGCTAAAAATCTTGAAAGCCTGACTTTAAACTACTGTTCTTTGGCTTCAGATAGAAAGATCAAAGACTTGGGACTTAAAATAAAACTTGTTTCTATACACACACAGTTTCTACTGAACATCTGACACATAGCAATGTGTTACTTCATGATAGTTTGTTATGTCAAAGATCTAAATAAAGGAAAACCATAATGTAGTTCTGCTAGGGGCTGTGAGCAGTGTGAAGATATCAAAAAAACCTCTCTGGAATTTTAGGAGGCCAAGTGAAAAGGTGACATTAAGTACAGCAGCTCTGCCTATGCCAAACCAAGGATACTTTTGGAAGGGAGTCATGACGGCAAGATGACAAAGGTGTCCAATTTGAGGTGATCCAGCTCCTGCATTCACATTACTGCCTGCCCCTACAAGCTTAAGGCATTAGGTAACCTTATCACGGAATTGTTTAGGTTGAAAAAAGCCTTTGAGTCCAGCCATTAACCCAGCACTGCCACATCCACCACTATGTCCCTCAGCACTACAGCTACACAGCTCTAAGTCCATGGTGAACCATCATCTGCCTTCTCAAAGACAACTGCCACAAAACCCATCTGCTATGGTACAGTATGAACATCTCTCTCCTCTGACCTGGAAGGTCAGAACTATTAAAGTAACTTTGTATATGAGATTCCCAAAAGACAATATGCTAAACTGGATGGCTGGACCGACTGTGAATGTGGTGTGCAAGTCCAACAGCCTGAAGGCAGAAGATGATATTGATGGAGTCATCACAGGCAGAGAGCTTCTCATCAATCCCAACACCACTTCCCTTGTGTTTTTTTTTCCTGTAGGATGAGACAGAACTACCACAGCAGAAAAACATTTGCAGTTTGGGACACTTCGATGACTTGAGAGACAGCACACTGAAGCAGAGCCGTGGCCAGTCTCCTGAAGGAAGGACATTCTTGCTGCACGATCTCTCCAGAGATACCATGGCACAGCAGAGGGCAGGTGAGGAAATCCTCATACAAAATTTCATCTATGTTAGACAAGAAAGTTCTATTGCTTTAAAACCAACTATGACATAAAGTATGGAGTGAATATAAAGGACTTCCACGTCCCTTGAAGGAACCTGCAGTCTTACACACTGATCTTTGTACAGCTAGGGTAGTGGAGAAGGAGATTTGCACACTGTTCTTGAAGAATCTGCTATTCCTTGGCCAACAGGAAGATCTACCTCATCTGTGGGAGATTTTGGCAATACATCCATTACCTCATTCACAAGTTTTTCTCTTTCCTCCAAGGAAAGATGCAGATGTAGGTCATTCATACTAAAGACTAAATACCACATCACAAGAAAACACTTGAAAACAGCAGGCTCTCTCTGTATCTTTACAGCATTACAGTGTACTATTACTAGCAGGCATAATACACTCAGTGCTTCCAAGAAGCCAGGGGCTCCTGTCCATGCATAGTAGTGACTGTATCTGTGCTTATGCAGCGAGGACGGGCAGCATCAGTGCCTTCTGTGCTGAGCAGAGACAATAAAGCTGTCCACACAGTCTGAAACCTTGGAGGACACCCCCGCAGCACAGCAAGGAAGGGTGCAATCTATCTGGGTGAACATGAGCTCAGAAGCCAAAAGTGAGAGCTCTCTTCATGCCAGCTGGTGGATTCTGAGCATCCGTAATTTGTCGGATCTCTTTACCGTGGAGATAAATTGGTCTTCAGAGCTACTAAAGCTAAAGAGCTGTACCAGAAAAGCTTGCTGCTGAATACTAAACAGGACAATCTGTAACAAGCTATATCCCCAATTCCTTTCAAAAGTTGAGCATCTACAAGCCACACCTGGCTGCTGGGAAAAGGCCTGTCACTTCCTACTGCCCCTCTGTATTAAAAAAAGTACACTCATGCACTTATTCATGACAGCACTGCACAAGAGAACGGCACTGAAACCACAGCATGTGAAACACAGCTGTATTCTGAAAGGTAGAGCACTGCAGTCCATCCTCCTCCCTCCATCCAGGAGAACAAGATGCAGAAAGGACCTGCCCAAGATGCCCTCAAAGGTGGATGCAGGCTGTTAAGCCTTCTTGGTCTGGACAGAGGGGAGTTTGTACACCAGCACTGAGGAGAGGAGGGAAAAACTCACAACACTAAAATCATACACACTGTAGGCTTTATTAAAGACAAAGTATTACATTATATTTGTACAGAAACTTGGAATCCAAGAAAGGCTGAGGCTATCACAAAACTCCATGAGAGGACTGGACGCTGCATACCTGCATAGTGTTGCAGACAGGAACTTGGTTTTAAAGTGCTGCTAATATGAACCTGGTGTCCAGAATATATGATGTCACTCAGCACAAACCACTCATAAAAGCAACCAAGGCAATAATGTCAGGACAATGTGAAAAGCCTTGAAGTTTTGTGCTGGAGATGCAAAAAAAGGTTATGGAGAGAAGGATTCTGGGTGTGAAAAAGGCTGTGAGCAGGTTTTGTGGGTGACTCTGTTCCCTTTTCTGTTGAATAGGCCTGAATAACCCTGAACCAAGGTTGACCACTATCACAAACACTGACTTAAAACAGATTTGTACTTCTTATTTCCTAAGCCACCACATCTCAGATAAGGAAAGACAGGCAAGAATGCCGTTTGCGTCCAAGAGACAATGCACCATTGCCCTGAAGTCAAGCAAGACTAGCCAAAAGCCTACTGCCCATTTAGCTGGGAAAACTGGCAAGGACTGCCATGGATGGCCATGGACTAATTCCAACTAAGAGGTTTCTCAGTCCTCACCAGGCTATTTTGGCTACAAACAAGAATCAATTGCTTCACACAGATCAGCACTGAAGATATTTCCCCAGTACTTGAAACGTGAGTCCCTGAAGGCTGAAGAACTCTGCTGATGAGCAGGTGATCTGGTCACACCTCAAGAGAAACTCCATATGTGCTACAGCCTCTTGTCAGCTTGTGGATGATCACTTCAGCTCTCAGCAAGTGCCTGAGCTGTGCATGCCCATATCTGTGGCTGACACAGAGGGGGCCACACAATCTTAACTGTGCAAGGCACTAAACACAGCAATAGGAGATAATTCTTCCTGTGGTGCATTAGCACCAGCATTGATGGTGAGCCAAGCTGTCTTCTGTATAAATAGCACAAAAGGCAAGGTGCAACCCTGCTCCACAGCATGTATTAGAGACATCTCACATTAACCCACAGCATGTTTAACTTCACTCTTTGTGGGATCTACTCATAATCAAACTCCACAGGGCCAGTTGTCAGCCCTCTTTGTGAGGAAGCCACTAGCTGGCCACAAATCCGTCCTTCAGAGGGCCTTGCTCCTGAAAGGAAACAAAAGGACTCAGTTTAGCACAGTTCTGCTGCTCACTTCCAGAAACATCCCCTCCCCATGTAGAGCAGCAGCTCAGCCCTCCAGCCCTACCTAAGGCACCCGTGGCATGCAGGAGCTGGGAGCAAGTCCAGTATTCACCAGCATTTCTGATCTCCAAGAGCATCACCAGCCCAAATCTCACCCATATACACAGCTCCAGTGAGGGAAGTAAGGCTCAGTTACATATGGGCCAGACAAATGCATAGCCATCCCTGCTACCACAACAGGAGCTCTGCTTTAAGAGTGAGGAGATCTCACTGCCTTGGGACATGATCCAGACACAGAAAATGGGGATGAACTTATCCCTAGTATGGGAAAACACCTTTTAAAGGTTTATCTAAGGGGTTTTATTAATATCTAACAGAGCATTCATGTGGCAGAGTTTAGTGAGAATAAGCAAGACAATCCAGCATCTTCTAGGACTTGGCTAAGTGAGTTTAACGAAGTGTGGGCTAAGGGAAGCAGTTTCAAGCACCACATAAGGGCCAAGTCTGGAAAAATGAAACAAAGTTCTACTGCATGAGCCACCTGTATCCATGTGGACATCCCCCTGTCCTCAAGCTTTATTGCCGGTCAGAGAGCTCCTCTCTGCTCCAGTCACCTCTGGATGCTCTGTTCATCAGGGGTGCAGGACTGTGATCCTACATCCCCATCCAGAGTCCCAAAGTGAATATTCAGAAGGGTCAGAAGAGGATTAACAAACCCTAATCTCCCCAATTTCAGAAGTGCTGCACTAATTTAGAGGGTACATAAAGGGGCTATAGTAGACCTCAGTGCTCCTTTGGACAGCAACCCACCTCACTTGGTCCATCCAGGCCTGCTTCACAGCGCTGCTCTCTACATGTGCTGCTCTCCGTCTCAGAGTGTCCATTCTCCACCAGGCTCTCCCAGCTCAGCAAAAGCTCCTCTCAGTTCCCCAGATGGTCTTGTAGAGCAAGCTAGAAAAGCCTAATGGGCTGCCAGCAATTTCACAGGCTTGCTTTCCCTGAACAGCTTTTCCCAACTGCTGGTACTAACCCTAACATGAATCCTGGTTGGAAAACACGTGTTCCAAGCTTGTCGCACCGCAGACTGCATCCAGGAGAACAATTTGAACAGAAGGCTCAAAGCAAGCTTCATGTTTTCACTTATTACTTGGACATCACTGCAGCATCTTTTAAGGGTGAACAACTCACGATGAGCAGCCCTTAAAGATAAAGATAGCTCTGTGTGCTCTTTTCCCCAGGGCATTGGTGTGTGTTCAGTCAAAGAATTCTGTGCACATCAGACACTCAAGATGGTATCTCAGACTTTGCTTATGTTTGGCATTACTCAGAAAAGTAAAGATAAAGCTTGGTGAGAATCAGACAGGAGATAAGTTTAAAATATGATCAAAATCAAAACCAGGACAAGGTGTGCTCATGTTAGATTCCTCAAGTCAAAAGGCATCAGTTTCAAGTTCCTGGCAGCCAGCACCAACGCAAACACACACACAGGAAAGGGAGAAGGACAGACACCACGCCACAAGCAGCCTGGTGCTGTTACACACTGCACTGACAGCTCCACAGAGGGAAGCCCACACTGTAAAAGCCACATGAAAACCTTAACTCCCATAAGCAGAGATAAATGGCCTCAGATGGGACAGGGAAAGCTCACAAGCCCTTACTGATATCTCTTCTCAGAGAGCTGCTGAGGAGACATCACCGCTCGCATCTACCAAAGCAGCAGCACATCCACGGCGCTGCCTCCCTGTGAGGCTCCAGGAGATACTGCAGGCTAAAGCAGCTGGTGGGCTTTGAGAAGATTCCACTATCACCTCAGGGTTTAATCTTTCTAATGATTAATGGAGCAGACGTGACCAAACACTCTTAAAAAGGCAAGCTGAAAGATGAGCAAACAAGCTAATGCAGTTATTTCTGCCAAGGCTTACCCATTCTGTTGGAAGAAGCCCTCTTCCTCAGACAAATGGATTTAATACTTTCAGTCTGAACATACAGGCATCGACTCAAGAATCTAACTGGTGGAAATTTCAAGTTAATACTGCGTAGGGTAATACTATAAAGTCTGACTTTGGTATTTTATCACTGTCTGTAAATATCTGCCTTCTTGATTTAAATAGAATTACTATGCCACTTCAAGTCTCTCCTTTCACTACATTCTTTCAAGTCTAGCCACCATTTCAGTCTGTGGGCTTCAGAGACAAAATAATCTAAGAATAAACAGCCTGAGTGCACAGCAAAACCACGCCAGGTATATTAAGAACAGCGTTCCACGCTCAGCACGACCTTCAATGAAATTGGCACGTACGTGGTATGTAAAAAGAAAAGCCTTTATAAAGAAGTTAAGCTGCCTTTTATAAGAAAAAGCAACCCTCTATTTTTCCCCCAAACCAGAAAATCTCGTGAAAGATCACAGAGTGGAATCATCATGTTGAAGCTGCTGAGATAAGCTTTATGATAAGCGCCGTCTTTTTGTGGAACTGAGCCGAACCTCACTTATTTCGAGTTAATTGTGTGTTATTTGTTATGGATGTTATTGTTCTTCAGCAGCTGCAGGCATTCTTCTCTCAAACACACTCCACATGCATACTCAGGATCAATGTTATTTTTAACATTTCTGGACAGCACTCAAATACACAACCCACTCAGACAGGCTCAGCACGCGCTCCTCTGAGCCAGGCTGCAGGCAGCCCGCTGAGTTGATGCAGCAATGCAGTCAGTGAGCCCAGGTATATCCCAGAGACAGCAGTGATCCCTGCAAGTTTGACTTTCATTCTTATGAATATTTACATACATACCCCATCCTGACAGCATTGTTTAGGCCCATGACTGGCCTCTAGTTTCAAAGAGGCTGAGCTTTTCAGAAGTGAATATGAATTCAGTTTCACACAGTACTCTACAGGATGACCTAACGTGAAAAGATGGGTTAAGTTCACTACAGCTTCCAGTTACTCAATTTCAAGTTGTTTTCACAATTCAGGAAGCTTGTATTGTCCTAGACATATCCATCTTGCATTAGAAGGATCAGAAAGCTGTTTAAATTAGCAGCTGCTTTTGCAGCCTCAGGATGTAACGCAAAACAAAGCCTTAGAGCACCCACATAACCCAGAACAAAGCCACACTGCTTAAATTACTGATGTTGACCAGACAGGGTTAAAAACCAGCTTTAAATAGCTCATCAAATACGAGCTAATTTTAACCTCAGTCTTTCTCTCCCCACAATTGCCAGAAAAACTTTTTAAAAAGCCAACTTCACAGCTGAGGAGTCAGACTGAAACAGAGTGCAGCTTTTGGAGAGACAGCAGAAACCTGCAACCCATATAGTATACGTGACCACCAGCAGACACTAAGGCTTCTGCACATCACTTCAGACACCGTCTCACCCCGAGTAGCCTCTGAAATGGGGAAGGAGGAGACAACACTTCTGTATTGAGATCAGTAAGTCCTTACACAGGATAAGAGACCTATGAAGAGATTCCCAGCTCAAGTTGATTTATTACTGAAAAGTGATGTGCTTCAGAAAAACAACAACTGACAAGTCACACCAGCACAGGCACAAAAATGAGTCTGTTGCAATTATTGGGCTGCAGTCGTCACACAAGTGACGACAACCATGCTACCCTGTGCTTAGGAAAGAGGAAAGGAAACAAGAACTGTGTTCCTTAAGCCCTGCTTGTTGGGCCAGACCAGATTATATGACACAGGGGTGGTGTTTAGTTCAAAGGTTCATGAGGAGGTTGTGAAACCTCCTTTGACAGCTTCCAGAAACAAAAATATACTTGAGAAATACCCAATTGCCCCAGTTTCTCTCTCCAGCTACTGAACACATAGAAAGCCTTTATATAATGTAATGACACTAAGAACTCCAGCTGCTTCACATGCAACTCATACTGGTAATGAGGAAAAGCACTGATGAAGGTAGAAGCCTCTGCATTCCCAGGTTTAATAAATAAATAAATGCCAGTTTGAAGGTATTTCCTACCAGCATTATCCAAACCAATCCCCAGGACTCACCCTGCATTTCCTACCATCGCACATCTTTGTTCCAGTACAACTTTCTCACAAAGCAGCCTTGTAAAATATTTCTTTCTTCAGAATCCTATACAATACTGATCAGAAGTACAGCAAGATTTTATTCTTGGAGTGAAGAGGAGCATCCAGACCCAGTACTGGGATATTTGCTTATAAAACTTACTCTTTTTTTTAACCTGTCTTCATATCTAAGAAGGGTAAGAGTTTCGTGTTACTGAAGGAGAAATGTTAGGATGCATCAGTTTTCCTGAGGACACTGTTTGTGCAGGACATGTTCCACAGTAAGGTCATCTCAGAAACAAGACATAGAACAATCCAAAAGGATTTAACAACAACTTTTAAAATCTATAGAGGAATCAACCTGCTGTCCCATGTCAGCATTGGCTTTACTCTTGATGGCTATTAGAACAGCCTTACTGTTTTTCCTGCTGCTCCTACACCTCTCTAGAGTCACCAGGACTCATGCATTACCTCTGAAGTAGCAGTGAGCACAGCCATCAGTTTTGAAGACAAGAGGACAAACTACAAAACTCAGTGGGTATTTTCATTTGAAATTACCTGCAATTAGAGTACCAAAGGCTTTAACCAAACTGCTTAAGTGAGCATCAGTTTGTAAACTGGAAACTAGAAGCAATGGAAAAGCCATTCTCACCTGAACTGTAATCCTTCAGTCGCAAGTCCTTCACGGGCGTCCCGTCGGGCCCTCGGAAAGCGTTGAGGATCTGCAGGGAAACCAAGATCCTCTTCAGTCTCCAAAAAGCAAACCTCAGGAAGTGAAGCACTTGCTAACATACATTTCTCTCTCCTCAGGATTATTTTCTTTCTAGGCTAACTCTGGTACAAACTGACACGTTTTGCTGATTAAGTTCCAGCAGTGGCTGAGAACTTTTTATTGAGTTTTGGAAGTATTTTCGGGCTTTGCTTCAATAAGTGACCATCATTTATACCCCAATTCAACTGCACAAAGCTTTATTACCCTGGTTTCAGTCAGACAGTTCACCTCTGACCCTTATTTAAGGTCAGAAATGTCTTAATTGCCTTTAACAGTGACTATTCCATGTCTTATCATCCCCTGAAGGTCAAAGTTTCTCCCACGAGCTCTCCAGTATCGAGCCTCAGAAGCTCTGGTTATCACAGCTAACTCTAACAAAAACTGTGGCACATAGGAGTTCTCGCATCTAGAACTTACACCAAAAAACTCCATCCTAATTCAAAGTGGAAGCTTTTAGAAAGAAGCTTCTTGCACCTTGTAGCCTGGATTATTTTAGGGGTTTTCACTAAAATCAGCAGTAGCAGTAGATGTCTTTTCCATATTTATAAGATCTCATTTAAGTAATTGCAAGTAACTAAGAAGGAACAAGTTCACTGAGACACTACATGCCTTCTGAGCCCAAAATATAACAACAAAGCAATAGCAGTATTTGGCACACACAAAGCAGTGACAGCAGTAAGGCACATCAAAAAGAGTCCGGAGTTGAGGCTTTTAGCCAACAACACCCCACAAGCACCTGCAGACAAACTCTTTGCTTCCAGACTCCCAAAACCCAGAATAATCAGATAAAAGACAACATTTTGCAATGACTTCTAAATCTGGATTTTCCCTGGGGAGCTGAACTACATTTAACCAGGCTTAAAAATGGTGCTTTTAGAAACCTTTGACAGACGTTTTTGGATTAAAATCACCCCACTTACATCATCCTTTGTGGCAGTTTCAGGCACTCCTCCGAGCCGAATGAGCTTGCTTGGCTTCACGTATTTGGGACAGGTCCGGTAATCTTGGTCCTTGAGTTCACACAATCGAGATGGTTTTTAGAAATGAGAGATGCCAGCTCACAAGATACATAAACAGTAACAAAATTAAGCATGGTGTAATTCAAAGGCAAAGGCCTGTAAGCAGAGTGTCTCAAATCTTTGACCACAGCACTGTTTAAGGTTCAGAGAGCTTTGAAGGACTACTATTGCTACCTTCACATGCTCTTTGAGCTGTACAATGAGATCTAGGCCCAGGAAAACAAAATGAGCAAATCCCCTTCTCTCTGCTTTCCAGCACATGAGATTCGAATTCCACAGTAATTATTAACCCACTAGTTACAGTCACCTTCAGATTTCAAAGTTAACTCTGAACGAAAAAGATGCACACGTGAGAACAACTGTACTGTTCCACACAGATCCACTCAAGCCAGGAGCTTCTCTCTGGTAGTGCTCATAAACCATGTCCAGGAGAAAACAACAAAACAAGGTCTTTTATACAATAGTTCCCCTCCAACATCCTCCCTCTTTTCAACCTGGGGACTTTCTGTACCAAATCTGGTTTTACATATTTAGCAATTCTCAATTGCCAAACTGCCTTTCTCTTGAGAAGACAGTATTTCTGAGACAGAAAGGGCTCCTGTTACAACAACCCGGAGCATGAGGGTGACCTCATGCTTAGTGGATGTCAGGAGGCTGGGACATCCCTTTTTTCTATGGTATCTAGCAACAGGACAAGGGGTGATGGGATGAAGCTGGAACACAAACAGTTCCATTTAAACATAAAAAAACCCCTATTTCAGTGTGAGGTGAGGGAGCCCTGGCCCAAGCTGCCCAGGGAGGATGTGGAGGCTTCTTGGAGGTCTTTAAGACCCGCCTGGACGTGTTCCTGTGTGACCTGATCTAGGTGGAACCTGCTTTGGCAGGGGGGTTGGACTGGATGATCTCTAAAGGTCCCTTCCAATCCCTACCATTCTGTGATTCTATGACTTCAGAGAAGGAGAGTGAATTAGGACAGAACTGAACTGATGGGATTTGAATGGAAGACTCCTTCCCAGCTCCTTCTGTTCTTTGGCCAACAGCTGTTTAACAGAAACATCAACTCACAAAACCACATACCTGAAGGCTCTTATAGGGCCTAGAATCTTTGCTGGGTTTTCCTTCTGAAAAGGACTTGCCATGTTCATAATCAAACATTTGATTCCCTGGCAGCCGGTGATCCACATCACGATATTCAATCTTCCGGTAGTCAGTATCTTGCCTTCCAAGGAAATCCAGGTCACCTTCACCCTTTAACCCAAGATCAGAATCGGATCTTTGCTGCTCCCCCCCAGAAAGCTGCTGCTGTTGCTGTGTGTTAGCAAAGGTCTGAGGTTGCTCCTCTTGGTCCTGAAGAGTAGGAAGAGGTCCACAGCTATTTTGGAAATTGTGCGAAGTGTCATCTTCAAGTCCCAGTCCGAGGGATTCCTCTTCTCTGGCTGATGCTTCTGAATGTTGAAATTCTCCTTTTTGGCTACCAAAGGGAGTTCTATCTAGACCAAGTGCAGGCTCCTCTCTCTTGCTGGTGCTTAAACCAGAGCCCTCTCTTTCTGCTAAAGGTACAGTAGATTGGTTGCGCCTAAAATCTGCCAGGCTTTGATCCACGGGAGGCATTTCCCTATCTGTAAAGTCCATAGGAGGAGCCACATCTCTGCTCCTAAAATCCTGATCAGACCGGGACCTGTGCCTATTTCTGAAGTCTGATGACGATGCATTTCTGTTTCTGAAGTCCAAATCAGAAGTGCCCACACCCCTGAAGTCCAAATCGGGTACATCCCTATTTCTGAAGTCTGAATAGGAATGCTCTCTGCCCCTGTAGTCTAACTCAGACACATCTCTTGCCCTAAAGTCAGCATGAGACCCATCTCTCCCTCTGAAGTCTAGGTCAAAAGACCCCCTTCCCCTGAAGTCTGGTGGAGGTTCATCTCTGCCCCTGTAATCCATGTTATGTGCTTCCCTATCCCTGTAGTTCATCCGGAACGTCTCCCTGTTCCTGTAGTCCACTGAAGGAACATTCCCCCCTCTGAAGTCCATAGGTGGCCCTTCTCTCTCCCGGAAGTCTCCAGGGTACATATCCCTGCCCCTATACTCAGAAGAGGGTGGCTCCCTACCTCTGAAATCCATCTGAGACTCATCCCTGCCCTGGAAGTCAGGTGGTGGAAAATCTCTACCCCTGAAATCATGGTGCCCCTCCCCACCTCTGAAGTCACTACGTGGTCCATCTCTAGCTCCAAAGCTGAAAGAAGGTTCCTCTCTGTTGGCAAACTGAGGATTGAGGAGGCCTGTGAGTGCCTGGATATCAAAAGGAAGTGATTCTCTGCCAGAGAAGTTGCCAGAGTGTCTTTCTTGAGCAAGACTATCAAGGGAAGGAGGATATTCCCTGTTCCACCCGGGAGCAAACCTTTCTTCTTGGCTCCCACTGTAGAAATAAAGACAGTATTATTCATAACGTGCTTAGAGTCTGAAATAAACACAGCAGCACATTCTTCTCTAAACTTTTATAGAGTTGTGTAACAGTCTAAGATCCGCAGAAGATATTGATGTTTGGCAGTTTAAGATGAGGCAGCATACGACAGATGTGAGAAAGTAAACTTGGGTGCTCCCATTTCAGCACAATTTCCAGAAGCACTCAACAGGGAATACCTGCAATATTAATGGGTTAATGATGGTAGCAATCCACATAGTCCTGCACTGCACACAGCTCTGCAGCTGTTCAAGGTTCCACCAGCTGGTGTGGTTGGTTGTTAGCATCACCAGCACTCGTCTGTGAGGAACCACTCGAGCAGAAGCTCTCTGGCCAGGGTTACAAACAGCTAACTCACCACGGCATCCTGAGGCACACAAATGCAGAGGTTACCAAACATGCTGTAGCAACATACTACAGAGATTCGTTTGATGCTTCCTTGTGCTGGAGTCTAAACTGGCAAATCACTGAAAGCTCTCAGTTCAGAATTTGAGGATGCCTCACAGGAACACGTCAACAAGTAAGGTTCCAGGTGATCTGTGCCTCCAGACTGGCTGTCTCACACCAACACTACAGCTCTGAGCTCTCCCCAGATCTGCATAAAACCATTCAGGAAGAGGTTTCCTCTTAAGATAGCTTCTCAAAATCCATTGAGGGGGTTTTTTTGGAGAAGGAGCTCCCTCATTTTCCATCTAAGGGAGGCTCCAACACATTTTTGAAAAAAATAGAATAAAATATCACCATGTTTTAAACCACCACCAAGTGCTACCCAAATCAGTGGGTACTTTCTTAGCAACTACAGCAAGTCGTGTTCTTCCTTGAGTGTCTCTACACAATCACTCCCCAACAGAAAGCAAGGTGACAGCTACACAGCTAATCAAGCCACAGACACATTCCCTAAGCTACGTGTCCCTCTTTCACCACCATGCAGAACAGTAACTACAACTCAGTTCAAGGTTACAATTCCCCTCCCAATACAGTGAAGAATTATGCCAAAAAAATACACTTTAAAATCAGCAGAGCAGCACTACTGATATTATCACAAGTCACAGTCACGCTCCTATCAAAACTGTTAAGATATGTTCTGGAGGACACCGGTTTTCGTAGCTCAAATGTCATCAGCTTTCTCACATCACAAATGACATCACAGTTGGACAATTGTTTGACATGTTCTTATTGTTGAAACCTAAGGTATGCTGTGAGGAAGTACCTTTATCACACTGAAACTCAAGTAACTTAGGGGACATGTGAGCAAAAGATGAAGGAATTATGCACAAAAGAAGAAAATTCTAGCTTGCAGTGCTTTGGGTTTGGGTGTTTTTTTTAAACCCAGAGCCCTCTTGCAACACAGGGCCTAGTGACAACCAGAGGAATATAAACTAAGAAAAATACCATGCTGTGCAGGTCCAGTTGCACACAAATCTTTTAAACAGTTCCAGTGATATTCAAAACTGTCTTATGGAGGAGCACGGCCAAGAACACGGGGATATTTGATTTACTGAACCTCATGGGGAGAGCTAAACTCTCCAAGTTTTCATCAAATCCTGTGTGCAACAAAAGTAACACTATTTCTGAGGTTAAGCAAGCATCAGGGCTGAGGAGAATCAACATCACACTATTAAGTACTTGTCTTCTAGGTTCTAACTGCGCATAGCACCAAAATCCATATGGCATACCATTACCTTAGCTTACAAGAGCTAAACTAAGTAGCCCTGGAAAAGGAGGTGTGGAGAAGGAATCAAACTATTAAAAGCAATTATTGTTTAAAAAAATCCCAGAAATGAGAAAAAACCTTCAGAGAAGTACAGAAAGTTCCACTGTCACTTCATTGGCTTCTATTTTGGCAGTTGCACTTAGCACCACACTGATCTCAGAACTTTTATCGAAGCAGTCTGCTCAGGGGAGGATGAGCAGAAATATTGACAAACAGAAAGTCCCCAGGGCTTATTGTGTTTAAGAATGTTGCCAAAACAAGCTGTACATGCAAATGCTTACCGAAAAGAGCCCATTCTGTTGCCTTGTCGGTGATCTCCCCACATTTTGATCTTGGCTGGTAGCTTTCCAGAAAAGGATAGTTCACTTTAAGAACACCAAGACAGCACAACCTGTTGCATAAATAACATGACAATAAGCTGCAAGGCAAAGAATAGATATCACATAAGAAAAACACTGCTGGTTAAGAAGGGGTGTGGGGATCTGAGCAGGCCCCACAAATACACATGGACCACACTGAGGCACGAATGAATTTATCTGCAGCGTTTCTCCACCTTCAAATCTGCAAGCACCAAACAACTTCTGAAATCAAACTGTCAATAGGGCTGAGCAAACCATTCGATATCTCTTTTGATTAACATAAAGCTTTTCAACATACTGTGTTGTCTGACACTACTGGGAGTGCAGCTAGAGATGTGATGACACCACCAGCTATAAACAACGAGGACCGTTGCCGAATAACAGTTTGCAATTAACGTTTAATCCAAACTATTTTTTGCCAAAAGCTCTTTGCTGTTCAAGGAAACAATCGCTAATATTGGTCTACTACACTTACTTTGCCCTCAAAAGTGTGTAGATAACAGAGTGGGCTTTGCCAAAAAATCATTGCAGGCACTGTTCTCCAACGCTGCCCTCATCAAGCTGAGTGCTGCAAATAACACTTGCCTCAACAGGGATCTAAAATCTCATCCACTTCCTCCCACCAGCACTAAAGGCGAGGATTTCCTGGTGATTGCCAAAGCTGGGACTTGAAATGGGAAGCACTTCCACCCTTCAAACACAAAACCCAGAAAACAAACCAGGTTGCAGCAGAGTGCAGAGCAACACGAGGTGATGGTCTCAACCAAGCCGGTGGTCTCAAATGGCACTGACTGATCCAGGAGGCCTGCCGTGCCACCAGACCAAGGTTGGGAGACCTGGGGCTCACATGCTGCTAGGAAACAGCTCAAACACAGGATTAAAATAACTGCAGTGGCTAGGTGGGACAGAAGACAGCAGAAAAGTCACCACCAGGCCTGGCTAGAGCAGCTGATGTCAAAGGAAAGCACACAGATCCTGTTTGTTATCACTTCCAAAGGTCAGTGCTGCCACACGTGTGGCAGGGCGAGAGGGCAGATGATGACAGAGCTTGCAGCAGAGCCTGGCAGGTCTCAGTATGCAAGGGGGGAAAGCTGATGAAGGCAACCTGTACCCCAATCCTGACACAGCTGCCGTTTCTAGAGACACAGATTCATGCAGTTGGCCACTCAAGTCTAAGAGCACTGCTCTGCTCATATTTGATGTGGCCCTTGATGAAACGAGCACCTCCCTCGTCCCAAGGCCACGAGTTCCATCATATTTTCCCTTCTTGGAGGTCAATCCAAGAGAGCTGACAGTACACCCTTCACAGAGAGGACAAGGAGATGGGTACAGCAGCCATCATTACAGTTGGCTGTCATCAGATGGAACATTTATCTGTGATCTTTTGCTGCCTGCAGACATCTGCAGACCTGATGGGTTTTGATCTTCCCTTTTGGATTTCCTTCCCCACTCCAGCTCTCATTAAGTGCTTAAAAAAAACCCAAACCCTTGACAGCTGGGAACTGTTTGGATATAAAATTCAAATTATCAGACAGGGAAAAAAAATAGCACTGGACTGATATCAGACCTTGGCATAGACCAGCCAAGCCATGCAGCAACATCCATGAGCATGAGGTCATGGTTCAATAACACAGGCAGCAATACTGGCTCAGCCTGATACGATCTGCTCTCTCCACTCTGCCTTTGGCAACACACGGTGCGTTAGTTGTGCCAGCTTGAGCTTTTCTGGGTCTGCACCAGGGATGACCCTCCAAACAGTTATATTTAACCCAGGTCACTTCAGTGATACTGTTTACTACACAGACCCAGAAAACAAGGCAACAGCAAACTGCGGGACAGGGACAAAATCAACGGGGACAAGTCGAAACAGAAGAGGTTCCAAAGAAACACAGGGAAAAACTTCTTCAGTGTTCAGGTGAGGGAGCACTGGCAAGGGCTGCCCAGATGGGCTGTGGAGGCTCCTTCTCTGGAGACATTCGAACCCAGCTGGATAAGTTCCCGTGTGACCTACTCTAGGTGGCCCTGCTCTGGCAGGGGGGTTGCACTGGATGAGCTTTTGAGGTCCCTTCCAGCCCTTGAGAGTCTGTGATTCTGTGAAGCATGCCCTGCTACAACTGCTCCAAAAGATGCACGCTACAATTAGATCCCTCAGGATTTACCCTTTGAGGAACAGCCAGCTCAGCTCCCACCCCCTGCTCACAGGCAGATGCTGGGGGACAGGTCAGTGGGCGTAAGCCTGCCTGCCAAAGACACACCAGCAGAGCCCGGGGCTGGGGCCAGGCCAGCAACAAAGCATTGCAAAAATCCACCCTCAAGTGCATCATTTAGTTTTGCCATACCTCAGCAATGACCACACATCTGAGGGAGATGTCAACAAAGGGTGTTTCAGAGCAATACAGTACCCCAGCCACACAACACACCAACCTATCCACTTACTCAGAGCCCAGATGAAGAGTCCTTTTAAGACAATAATTAGCTGTTAAATTATACTGAATCTTCAGGAAGGCCGATATGCATCTGAAAGTAGGTACTTTATTTCCCTTCTCGTCTCCCAGCTGGCTCTCCTTCCTGATGGCAAAGCCTTGGCCCCAGGGAAGACACAAAAGGTATCTCAGAGAAACTCTTTCGTGGTCTTAGTCCCCACAATGACTGGTTGTAGTGCAGCCCTCCCAGCAGACAATGGAGACCAATGGAGACCCATGGAGCCTTGGGTGCTCCCTGGCATTTACAGCCCAGGACCTGCTCAGGACCGTGCTCCTGCTCTCCCCAAGGCAGCCCCAGACCACCTTGTGCCCAGCACTGGGGATACTCCCAAGACCGCTTCCCAGCTGCCTGTGCCAAGCCTGATCAGGGGCTCTTCTGGATCTCTGCATTCAGTTCCCATCCTAACTGTGGAAAAACAATGGCACAGAGCATCAGAAGCACGTGCTGAGCCAGATTACGAAGCCAGACTTTCTGAGGAATAGTTAGGATTTCTGGCAAGAGTCAGAGCAAGGAAAGCTAGCACGGGCCTTAGGCATCTCCTCCCAACTCTGCAGCTTGCTTTCCAAACCTGGGAGAAGCCAGAAGAAACTGGTGATGGATGAGGCAAGGTAAAGTTTCAAAGAGGTGCTACACTCAGAAAAAAAACCTCTGATACTCACAACTTCTCTCCAGACTTTGCCAAGGCTGCCAGACTCATTCATAGAACACAAGAAAACCAAACACACAACTACACACAGGACTGCACTGAGAGCAGAGAGGGATGTAACTTGCTGCAGAACAACTTTCTCTGAGCAGCAGTTTTTGTAAGGCTGAAGAAAGGCAAAAAATCTCTGTGAAATACAAGTACTACAGGAGGTACAAGAGAAATTGTTTCCCCAAGTTACAGAAACACTGCACATAGCCTAGAAAGCCTGTTATTTCCAATGTCAGAGTCAAGGATGTCAAATCCAGAACAGAATAAATATCAAAACTGCATTCCTCGAGTTTCAAAGCAAAGGGAGAGAGAACTATTTCAGCTCTTCCAAGGAAAAGTGGATTCCACCTCCAGCAGCATTTCTAAAATTACCACTACACACCAGCAACATCAAACTCCTGTGGTACCAGCCACTTAAAAACACATACCGTGAGAAGCACCGTTATTACTCCCAGTAGCTCACAACCACCGCATTACCTGGCCTTCATCGGCCTCCAGCACAAGCTGGGCCACATCCTGCCACCACCTTTGGCTTTTATTTACCATCCCAAGTGCCATTCGGCCCATCCTTGAGCCTCGCTATCAGATCTCACATCCTCAGAGACAGCCCCTATCACCCTCCTCTGCGCCGCAGCATCAATCTGCTCCACTTTCTGTCCATTCCTTTTAAAAACACTTTTCAAGGCAACTTGTATAATATGGCACCAGAAAAGCCCTACTTTTGACCAGGATCTCAGAATAACACAGAGACAGCCTGCAACACTACAATCACCACCATCAGCACACACAGCAGGCCCCAATGCTCAGCACGGTGAGCCCCAGCCCTACTGGGGCATGGGACACTCCCGATGAGATTGAGCAGCCTCTGAGCCATGACTGGGACTGGCCTCTGGACAGCTGAGACAGCCCCTACCTGCCATGAGTGACCTTAAAAAGAGACACACGCAGTCCCTCTCCTCTATCCTGACAGGCCGCACACGAGGCAGCCCCTGCTCCTCCCTCCCAGGTGGCCCCACAGAAGGATCCCTCTCACACACACACGCTCCTGGATCACGGGCACATCACGGCGAAACGCCTTCCTGTGCCGGGCGGCCCTCGGGAGACCCCCGCGGCACAGCGCGAGGCCTCCGCCCTTATCGCAGGCGTCACTCCAGAAACACAGACCCTTTCCCCACCCCGTGGCCCCCGACAGCCCTACGGGAGGCCCTGCCCCGGGAGCCGCCCCCACCCCGCCGCCACGACCGCGGCCCCACGCCAGCCTGCGGACACGCGCGGCCCCGCCGAAGCAAAGCCTACCACCCCAGCCGGGCTGGGCCGCACACGGCCGCGCCCCGCGCCCCCCGCACCACAACCCCCCGTCCCTCCCTCTCTCCCTCCGTCCCCCCCGCAGCCGCTGCCCCGCGGCGGAGCCGCCCCGCACTGCCCTCACCGCCGCCACCGCTCGCGCCGCGCCAGGCCTAGCGCACCCACGGCGGGAAACCGGAACTTCCGCCTTCTCCCCCCCCCCCTCCCGCCGCGGCGCGGGGCACGCTGGGAAGCGCAGTCCCGCCCGCCCGCCGCCACACTACCGCTCCCGCCATGCCCCACGCCGGCGGCCCCCCGCGGGCGGACTCCGCTTCCCAGCGTGCCCCGCGCGGGGGCCGCGGCACGCCGGGAGTTGTAGTCGCGGAGGGGGGGCTCGCGGCGGCGGCGGGGAGCGGGCGCCGCCTACAACTCCCAGCGGCCCGCGCGGGCGGGCCCGGCGGGCGGCGGGGCGGTCTCCCGGGGCGGGTGCCGCGATGCCGGTGGCGCCGGGGCTGCCGGGGCCGGGGGCAGGGCGGCAGGTGGCTGCCCGCCGCCGCTGTCGTTCCCCCCGCCGCGCGTAGGCTGTGCCGGGGCGCTGCCGGGCGGCCCCCGCCGCGCTGCTCGCCCGGGCCTCTGGCGTCGACGGGAGGAGCCGCGAAGGTCGGTTCTCTGCGCGTTGTCCTTCGAGTGTGTGGGGGACGCCGGGCCTGGAGCTCCCCCGCGGCCCGGCGGTGCGGCGGGAGCGGTGGCACACACGCCCCCGCCCCGGGCGGCGCAGGGGCCGTGACGGGCCCCGCACTGGGTCTCGGAGGTCGCGGGGAGACCCTTGTCCGGTGGGTCGGGGGAAGGGCAGCGGGCTGGCAGCAGCCCGGCCAGGAGGGGAAGGGCCGGGCGAGGAAAGCCGGTACCATCCAGGGCTGTTGGGATGTCGCAGGCCTTTGGGGTCGGGTCCGGCTTCCCCAGGTGTGGCGTTACCTGCGGGGCTGGAGCTGGGTGTCCAGGAGCAGGGGGTGTCACCCAGCGTGGAGCGAAGCCAGGGCTCCCCGGGCCTGCCTGCCCGCTGGTGCCGGGGCGCGGGACCCGAGCCAGCCCGACGCCTTCCTGTTGCCGTCCCTTGTGTGCTTTGTGTTCACTTGTGGGCTGGTCGTGCTGGTGTTCACTTTTGGGCCGGTTTCCCTCCAGGACAGAGAGGAAAGTGTGGGCTGAAGGCACGGCGGGGCTGTGCCCGAGAGAACTGACCCACGGGGCAGGGGTTTGAGAGGACACTACGCTTGCAACAGATTGTGCCACCTGAGCAGCCATGGCCTCAGGAGGAGTGTCACCAGCTACCTAATCCAGGCCAGGGAGGGCCATAAAACCCGCCCTTTGCAAACATGGGTCCTCCGGGATTGTCAGTCATGTGCAGGACCAGCCCCCAGGGCCATCTCCCTTCCCCCTCGCTGCTGGGACACGGCAGAGGGAGGCTGAGCAGCTTTTCTAGCGCTCAGGGGAAATCGGGGCCAAGCCTGGATGAAAAGTACTGGGGGGCTGGAGGGAGCTGGGGCCGCAGGAGGGAGGAAATCCTGTTGGATTAGAGCTGCTTGCCTGACATCTCACCAGGGCTCGGGGCTGCCTGCTGAGCCAGCAGGATGGGGCTGAGGATGCTGGCACGGCCCCACTGTGGGGTGAGGGAACAGAGAGGTGACTGTGGGTCACACACAGGTCCTGCCCCGAGGAATGGCTGCGGATGTCCACAAGAAGAAAGGCTGGGAAGTGCCCAACGGGTCCCTGGCACCAGGAGACGGGCAGCATGCGGAGCGGTCCGAGAGCCCCACGCCAGGGCTGGCGCAGGGCACAGAGCCAGGTATGGGGCAGAGCTCCCTGCGGGGTCAGAGGGGGGAAAACAGCCCCCATTACATGGCTGGGCCCACTCTGGGGACGGCAAGGGGAGCAAGCCCACTGGCAACACCCCACCAGCCAGACCCAAACCCCTGGGTGCTGTGGGATGGGAAGGCAGGTCCCTCCCTGCAGCCCCCTGTCCCCTTTGCCCCCGCCGTGGGCGCAGGCGGACGGGCGCTGCACAGCCTGCTGTTCCAGGGGCGGGCCAGGAGGGAGCCATGTTTGTGCACACCCGCTCCTACGAGGACTTGACGAGCCCCGAGGACGGGGCAGTGGCGGCGCGGAGCCCGGAGGAGAGGCAAGGGGAGCCGGCCGGGCCCAGCAGCATGGAACAGATCAGCAAGGACTTCAGCGAGCTGAGCACGCAGCTCACGGGCATGGCCCTCGACCTGGAGGAGGAGATGAGGCCGAGCAAGGAGGGGAAGCTGGAGCCGTCCCCGCAGAGCACCCGCCGCGACTCGGTGCTGTCGGGCAAGGAGGAGGAGGACGTGACCATGGACGCCTGGCGCATGCACCGCAAGCACGTGTTCGTGCTGAGCGAGGCGGGCAAGCCTGTGTACTCCCGCTACGGCTCCGAGGAGGCCCTGTCCAGCACCATGGGTGTGATGATGGCTCTGGTGTCCTTCCTGGAGGCCGAGAAAAACGCCATCCGGTCCATACACGCAGGTACTGCCCCGGGGAGGGGTGGGATGGGGGGTGTTGTGGCTCACCTGGCCATGCCCTTGTCACTGTGGACTATGTCAGCTGTCCCCAAGGGTGGATTGGTGGATGAAGGGAGAGGCTGCACACCATCTCCTCCTCACAGCCCTGGGGACCCAGACTTACAGGTCTGCCCTCGGGGTCTCCCTCCCAAACAGATGGCTACAAGGTGGTCTTCGTGCGGAGGAGCCCGCTGGTACTGGTGGCAGTGGCGCGGACCCGGCAGTCGGAGCAGGAGATCGCCCACGAGCTGCTCTACATCTACTACCAGATCCTGAGCCTGCTCACCTGGACCCAGCTCAACCACATCTTCCAGCAGAAGCAGAACTACGACCTGCGCAGGCTCCTGGCCGGCTCCGAGCGCATCACCGACAACCTGCTGGACCTCATGGCCCACGACCCCAGCTTCCTCATGGGCGCCGTGCGCTGCCTGCCCCTGGCCGCCAGCGTGCGGGACGCTGTCAGCACCAGCCTCCAGCAGGCCAAGGCCAAGAGCCTGGTGTTCTCTATTCTGCTGTCGGGGAACCAGCTGGTGTCTCTCGTGAGGAAGAAAGACCAGTTCCTTCACCCCATCGACCTCCATCTGCTCTTCAACCTCATCAGCTCTTCTTCCTCCTTCCGGGAGGGTGAAGCCTGGACTCCCATTTGCCTCCCCAAGTTCAACTCCAGCGGCTTCTTCCACGCCCACATCTCCTACCTGGAGCAGGAGATGGACCTGTGCCTCTTGCTGGTCTCCACTGACCGCGAGGACTTCTTCACCGTGTCCGACTGCAAGCGGCGCTTCCAGGAGCGGCTGCGGCGGCGGGGGGTGCACCACGCTCTGCAGGAGGCCCTGCGCACCCCCTTCTACAGTGTGGCCCAGGTGGGCATCCCCGACCTCCGGCACTTCATCTACAAGTCCAAGAGCTCTGGGCTCTTCACCAGGTGAGGCCCCTGAAGGGGGGAACCGCTGGGCTGAGCGCTGGGGCACGGCGATGCGAATCCTCTTCTCCAGGGGAGCTAACGGGGTGCTGTGTTCCTGCAGCCCTGAGATTGAGGCACCCTATGTGCGGGAGGAGGACAAGGAGAGGCTCTTGGGGCTGTACCAGTACCTCCACAGCCGGGCTCACAACTCTTCACGCCCCTTGAAGAACATCTACTTCACAGGCCCCCGTGAGAACCTCCTGGCTTGGGTAAGGGCTATCGGCAGGGTTTGGCTGAGCCCACCTTTTCTCTGATGCTGCACGATGGATTAAAAGGGTGGTGGCACAACACAGCACCAGAATGGCCCCCAACCCATGCATGGTCCTCTTAGGACCCCTGTGCCAGGGAAGGGCGGGCAGGGATAGCAGTGTGGGCTGGTGAGCTCCAGCACCAAGGACTGTGTGATGTGCTGCTGGGAACTCCCCAGTGCTGCAGAAAAAACCCATTCTGGGAGCAAACGCTGGGGTTTGATCCTCCCCCTTCTGCACAGACCAGATGCCACCTGTTTAGGGTACCCCACTGCCACCTCCTGTCCCTGCACTGAAGCCCCTGTGCCCTTTCCTGGTAGCCCGTGGGGAGAAGATGCAGTGCCCACCCCAGGTGGAGCACGGGCATGTTCCCAGCTTATACCTTGTTTCTTCACCCAGGTCACCAGCGCCTTTGAGCTCTACATATGCTACAGTCCTCTGGGGACCAAGGCCGGGGCCATCAGTGCTGTCAACAAGCTCATGAAGTGGATCCGCAAGGAGGAAGACCGACTCTTCATCCTCACGCCCCAGACGTACTGAGGGCATGGTGCCAGGGCATGGTGCCAGGGCATGGTGCTGGGGAGCCCTGCGGTGCCAGGAGCCCGGGCCTGTGTCCAGGGGAGGGGTGTGGTGGGACCCTGGAGCATGGGGGAACCCACCCATGGGACTGTCCGACTTGGCTGTTAGTAACGGGGTGCTCAGCTGCCAGGGATGGTGGTGAGCAGGACATTCTCTCATCTGCAGGCAGTGCCCCCAGCTTGGGGGGCTGAGCTTCCTCTGCAGCCCCCAGCTCCATTCCTTGTTGCGAGGGTCCTTGAGACAGGCTACAGGTACCTTGGATTGTTGGAGGGGAGCTGAGCCACCAAATCCTGCTGCCTGTGCCTCCTTTCTCTGCCATCCTGTGGCTATGCCAAGGAGGGGGTTCCCTGGGGAGATGTGGCAGCTCCCAGGGGCCCCCTATGCTGCTGTGCCCACAGATGGCAGGTGATGCTCTTCAGGCAGGACAGGGCTGGCCCAGGGCACACACTGCTCCTTTCCCTGCCCTGGGAGAGCTGGGCCCCCCTCATTGCCAGGAGGCCCCTGCCCTGGCAGGTTTACTCCCTTGGCATCTCTGTGAGCCCCAACCCTTCCCACTACGGCCATGAGAAGAATGTCCCTGGGGACAACGGCAGGCAAAGTGACAGGTCAGTGACATCCTGCCCATCTCCCCATAGACACACAGAGCAGCCCCAGAGAGTGGGGGTGCTGGAGTGCCCATTGGGGTGCTTGTAGGCTCCCAGTGCTGGCTCCTGTGGGCAAGGGGCCCTAAAGGAGCGGCTGAAGCACAGCCCCAAGCCCAAGGAGGATCTTCCCCTTGGCACAGGGGCACCTGCCCCCCAAAGGCAGCCCCTACACCGAGTTTGCTGTACCGGGGCTGCCTCCTCCCTGGCTGTTCCCCGGTGCTGGTGTGGGGCTGAGCACCCCTGAGCAGCACACCAGGCATGGCCCAGCCCCGAGCTTTGGGACTGGCAGCGAGCACTGACGGGTGTTGAAGGAGGGGCAGAGGCACCAGCATGGCACCCTGACAGCAGGGAAGGGCCCCACAGGATGAGCACAGGGTCTCTGCTCCTGTATTTATGCTCCTGCCAGAGTGTAACCGCTTGTCTTCGCTCATAAACATTATTTGGCCCCTAAGCCGAGTCTCGTGTTGCTGTGTTGGGGGGGACACATGGCTGAGCTGGGGAAGGGAGTTTGGTCCAAGTTTGGGTAGCGTTCAGTCCAGCCCCGGAGCCCTGCTGGGGGCCAGGCAAGCAGCCGGGGAGCCGTGCGGCGCAGCTGGGGCCGCGCTGGCAGGAGGCAGGGCTGGCCCCGAGGAGCATGCGAGCAGCGACAGCCCCGGGAGGAGCGGGCCGGGGCCGGGGCCAGCTGATGTCGAAACCGAGCGGGAGCCGCGCAGCCGGAGGAAGGAGCTGTTGGGTAAGGGCAACGTAACCGCCGCGCCTTGCACAACGCGGGGCGGGAGCGCGGCGGGGTCGGGGCTGCCCAGGGGACGAGCCCGTTTTTGGCACGTTTGGCACCTCCTGTGACCAAAGTCCCTCCCGGCACTAAGGCAAAGCCCGGGCATGCGACCGGGACCCGCAGCCGCACCGGTGCAGGACGATGGTGCCCTGGGAGGACAAATCTCTGCGGGACTGTAAATGTTTTCCTCCATCCCGGGGGGAGCAGCAAGCGCCGGGCGCCGGCAGCTCCTGGCACCGCGCGCAGCCCCGCATGGCGCGGCCGGGGCGAGGGAAGGCGGCACAAGACAAAGAATGGGCACCGCAGAAACAACTCGCGCGGCTTCCCTCGCACAGCCGCGGCTCCGCGCCCGCCCCGAGGGCCGTCCCGCGGGCTGCCACGGCCGGGGCTGGGTTGCTGCCAGGGCCGGCAGCTTCGGCGAGCGGCGGTTCCAGGGTGTCGACAGCCCCGGCGGCCGCTGGCAGAGGGGCCAACGGGTGTGGGTGTGCTCGGGCTCCACACGCACATCGCGATGCCGTCAGCGTCCCCCCAGCCGCGGAGACGCTCCGACGGGCACCCCGGGCTGCGGCGGGCTCCGTGCCAGCGCCTCGCCCCGTGTCTGGATCAGGGCCTCCACTCTTCTCAGTCCCGTCTCTCGTGGGCAGCGTGCCCGACCGAGCCGGCTGCGTGTGCCAGTGCCGGCCCTCGGGGAGCCCCACGGGGCCGGGGGAAGGGCCCGGCCGCCCGCTCCGCCCCGGCCCCGCTCCGCCCCGCCTCTCTCAGCCCGCCCCGTCCCGGACCGTCCCGTCCCGGCAGCGCCCAGGTGAGCGTCCCGCCGCCCGGCACGGCTCGGCAGCGGAGCGGGCGGCCCCGGCACAGGCGGCGAGGGGCAGCCCGACCCGACGGGGCACCTCGGCTGGGGACCGCTCCCGGCTTCGGTGAGGTCTTGGGCGGGGACGGCTCCGGGGGTATGGCGGAGTCCCTTGTTCCTGAGGGACTGTTCCCTGTCTCAGCGCCGCCGGGATCCTTTGTCCGCACGGCTGGCCCAGGGCACTGGCAGAGATCCCCGCCCTTGGCCGGGACCCAGGGTGCCCTCGGGGTCCTTGTGCACCGGCGACTGGCAGGGTCCCCATTCCGATCCCCGGGGCGGGGGGATGTGGGTCTTCTCGGGCAGAGACGCCTGTGGGGGACAGACGAGGCTCTGGGAGGTGGCAGCAGGAAGGAGGTTGTGCCCCCAGCCGCAGGCAGCTCGGCTGCACCTCCTGCTTGCCGTGTTACGGAAGGGGTTTGGTGCAGCTGATGCTCCCCCAGCAGCACTGGGCCCCATTAGCATCTGGGCCCTAGAGGCCCTGGCACCCCCTGCCCCACACCTGGCTGCGGCAGTGCCCCTGGCTCCTCACCTAACTGCAGCAGATAAAACCTTTTCTCCTTTATTTGGCAGATGCGATGGTGACCCGTCCTCCACGTGTCCCAGCTCCCCCGGGTGCTGAGCACCGTTGATAATGTCGTGCTGCACGTGCCTCTTGCTGGTGCTCACTCTGGTCCCGCTGAGCGCCGGCACCTGGCAGTGCCCCCGCATCCCTTACAGCTCCACCAGGAACTTCTCTGTCCCCTACACGCTGCCCAGCCTGGATGCTGGCAGCCCTGTGCAGAATGTTGCCGTCTTCACCGACTCCACTGGCCCAGCTGCCGTCTTTGTGGCTGTGCGCAACCGCATCCTTGTGGCCAGCCCCGAGCTGCACCTCCTCTCTGTCCTCATCACCGGCCCGGTGGGCAGCGCCGAGTGTGAGATCTGCCGCCTGTGCCCGGCTGCCACGGACGGCCCGGAGGACGTGGACAACATCCTGCTGCTGCTGGACCCGCTGGAGCCATGGCTGTACAGCTGCGGCACGGCATTGCACGGGCTGTGCTACCAACACCAGCTGGAGATGCGGGATGGCAAGGTGGCCATCACAGCCACGCACTGCCTGTACTCAGCCATGGGCAACAGCCCCATGTTCTGCCCTGACTGCGTGGCCAGCCCCCTGGGGACCAGTGCCACTGTGGTGGCCACCTCCTACGCCTCTTTCTTCTACCTGGGCTCCACCATCAACAGCAGCGTGGCAGCACAGTACAGCCCGCAGTCGGTGTCTGTCCGCAGGCTGAAGGGCACCTTGGACGGCTTTTCGGGTGACTTCCAAGGGCTGACGGTGCTGCCTCGCTACCAGGACAACTACACCATCCACTACATCCACTCCTTTGCCGACGGGGACCACGTCTACTTCCTGACGGTGCAGCCTGAGCGGCCGGGCTCAGCGGCGTACCACACGCGGCTGGCGCGGCTCAGCACCCACGAGCGCGACCTCCGCCACTACCGCGAGCTCGTCCTTGACTGCCGCTACGAGTCCAAGCGGCGGCGGCGGCGGCGCAGTGAGGAGGATGCCGAGCGGGACATCGCCTACAACGTGCTGCAGGCAGCCCACGCTGCCCGCCCCAGCGCCCGCCTGGCCCGCGACCTTGGCATCGACGACACCGACACCGTGCTCTTCGGCGCCTTCGCCGAGAGCCGTCCGGAGAGTCGGGTGCCACGGGAGGCCTCGGCCGTCTGCGCCTTCCCTCTCCACCTCCTCAACCAGGCCATGGAGGAGGGCATGGACAGGTGCTGTGGCATCGGGCACCAGACGCTGCTGCGGGGGCTCAGCTTCTTCCAGCCGGTGGAGTACTGCCCGCACAACGTGAGTCCTGCCGGGGGCACACAGGGAGGTGGATCTGGGATGCTGGGAAGCACCGGTACAGCAGAGTGGGTGGGGGCATGGTGTGGGCGGGGGGAGAGCTGCGTTGCCTGGGTGTGAGTCAGCCCTGCCACGCCGAGGAGGTGGGGTACTGGCAGGGATCCGGTGCTACTCCCCACCCCAGGCACCCTGTGCTTGCCCGAGCCAGGTGCCACAGACACGTGTCCTGACACATGGGCACGTCGCCACTTGCCGTGCATTGGGCCAAAACTCCGTCTCCTCAGTGTGGCTTCCCTGGGAAGCACCAGCTCCAGCCCCCACACAGACTGTCCCCAGGGTTGGGTTGTTGATGATGACCTTCTCTAACTTGTTTATGTGTGCAGGGGGCAGGGAAGCTGCAGGGACTCGGTGTGTGGGGCACCCGGCCGCTCCTGGTTGCCCCCCTGGCCCTGGGGCCACCGCCTTCACCGGGCAAATAAACCACAGGCGGAAGTGCAATTAGTCACTGGGGTTTCTTGTCTGCCGCAGCCGTGGGGCAGGAACACTGTGTCCTACAGACATGCTCTGGCACGGCCAGAACAGGGATGGGCAGGTGCCCCAGCAGGGTCCCTTCTGCAGGCAGGGTCCCAGGAAGCACCCATGATATGAGTTTTGGCGTTCTCAGCCAGGCGCAGGGCAAAGTGCAGCCAAATCCCCTCCTCTTCCCGCCAGCAGAGCAGACAGCTCACTGCTGCTGACTCACACTGCTGGCAGGGCAAGCTGAGAGGGGAACCTCAGCCCCAAGCATCAGTGGGGGCCAGTGGGGACCACATAGTACCCAGTGTCCCCCTTCATCCCCAGCCCCTGCTGAGCTCCAGGGGATGGGGACGGCTGGCTTTGGGGTGCCGACCCCACTGTGCCGGCACCAATAACCACATCCAGATGTGGTGGGATTGGAGAGCAGGATCTGACGCTGCGTGGGGGCTGTGGGAGGGGCTACGGATGTGGTTTTTCCCCCAACATCTTCCCAGTCTGGAGGGAAGTTTGGGCAATATCTTGCCTCTGGAGCTGGTGCCCACCCGCAAGGATATGGGGGGATCAATATGCTGGGGCTGACTTCAAGGCACCCACTCAGTGCTCGGCCACAGGTGAACCTCTCGGCGCCAGTGGCCAACACCAGCTGCTGGGACCAGCCCACCCTCGTCCCTGCCACTTCCCATAAGGTGGATCTGTTCAACGGGCAGCTGTCTGGTGTCCTCCTCACCTCCATCTTCGTCACCACCCTGGGGAATGTCACTGTGGCTCACCTGGGCACAGCCAAAGGACGCATCTTCCAGGTGGGACGGGAGTCTGGGAGGGACGGAGCGCTCCTGGCAGCGTGTGGAGTGTGCTCAGCTCCTGCTCTCCCCTGCTGCAGATGGTGCTCCAGCGCTCCAGCTCCTACCTCCTCACCTTGGCCAACTTCTCCCTGGGAGAGCCGGGGCCAGTGCGGGGTGCCATGGGACTGCAGAGCCACTCGCTCTTCTTTGCCGCTGGCACCAAGGTGAATTGGGGGGCCCAGGGGGTGCAGGGTGGGTGCTGAGCCCCACGTGCCCCACTCTCCTCCGCTCTCTGTCCCCAGGTGTGGCACCTGAACGTCACCGGCCCGGGCTGCCGCCACTTCTCCACGTGCCAGCGCTGCCTACGTGCCGAGCGCTTCATGGGCTGCGGCTGGTGCGGGGATGGCTGCACACGCCGGCACGAGTGCGCCGGCCCCTGGGTCCAGGACAGCTGCCCTCCCGTCCTCACCGACGTAGGTCTGCGCCGCCGTGTCCCCTGCTCCCCGCATCTCCCGGGCACTCGGGTGGGAAGGGCAACGGCAAAGGGGGAGGCCGCCCTTTGCTCTGTCCAGAGACCTCCCTGGGATGGGCGTTGCATCCCCCGGGGATGGGACTTGTTGGACCCGTGGCTGTGGCCAGGCTTTCGGGGCTCGGGGTGACGCGGGTGCCTGTCCCGCAGTTCCACCCCCGGAGCGCCCCGCTGCAGGGCCGCACGCGGGTGACTCTCTGCGGCATGACCTTCCGCTCCCACCCGCACTCCGAAGCCCACCGCAGCCCCCCTGCCTCGTACCGGGTGACGGTGGGACGGCGAGGCTGCACCGTGCTGCCAGAGGAGAGCAGCAGCCACAGGTAGCTGCCGGTGCTGCGGGGGGACAGCGGCACAGGCAGGGGCTGGGGCCGTGTCCCGTCCCGGGGCTGACCCGTCGCTGCCCCACAGGCCCCTGCCCACCTCCCACCGCAAGGACTTTGTGGATGTGCTGGTGTGCGAGCTGGAGCCAGGGGGCCCGGCAGCAGCGAGGGGCCCGGCTGACGTGGTGCTCACTGTGGAGGAACCCGCCGGACCCTTTGGCTTCCGCGTCCACGGCTCAGCCACCCTCAGCGGCTTCGTTTTCGTGGTAAGGCCCCACACTGGTGTCACCCCTGGCAGGGTTTGGGGCAGGGGAGTTTAACTCACCCACCCCACTGACCCCATTTCTCTCCAGGAGCCCGGCATCAGCGCCCTGGAACCCCAATTTGGGCCCCAGGGGGGTGGCACCCTCCTCTCTCTCAATGGCACCCACCTCTCAGCAGGGAGCAGCTGGCGGGTGATGGTCAATGGCTCCGAGTGCCCGCTGGCCGGGCAGCCCAGGTACATCCTGTCCCACCTGTGCCAGGCACAGCAGGGGCCCTGGCACAGGGACAGGCACAGGGACCCCCTCAGGGTCCCACTGTCCCCTCCAGCCATGGCCATTGCATCCCCAGACAGGGCGACGGGGTAATTGAGTGCACAGCTCCTGCTGCTGGTGGCCTGGGCACAGCCTGGGTGACTCTGTGGATCGATGGCGAGGAGTTCCCAGCCCCCCAGCCCTTCCAATACTACCCTGACCCCTTCGTTTCGGCTGTCAGCCCTGGCTGCACCTATGAGTGAGTGCATAGGCTCCCTTCCCTGAGGGGTACAGCTCCAGTTTCCCTGCTGTCCTGGCCAGGCTGGATGAGGTGCTGGGGCCCACATGCACCCCAGGCACCACATGTACCTTGGGGACTACCTATAGCCATGTGGACCCCCGTGCCCTGATCCTTGCCCATCGTAGGGGCTTGATGCTCACCATCGTTGGCACCCACCTGGACTCGGTGTCTCACGCCAAGATCCGCTTTGAAGCCAACAGTGTACAGACTGAAGCCACAGTAAGCACCAGGGCAGGAGGCTATTGCCCCCCGGCCCTGCATTGCCCACCCCCAGCCCTGGGGCACTGTACCATGCTGGTGCCCAGCATCCCCTCTCCCACAGAAGTGCGAGCGCCCAGCGGTGCCGGAGCAGCTGCTGTGCCGCAGCCCAGCCTTCCCCTTCGAGACCAAGGTGGAGACGGTGCTGGGCAACCTGAGCGTGCTGCTGGACGGAGCCCCCGGCCGCTGGCGCTTCCACCTCCGCTACTACCCCCAGCCCAAAGTCTTCCACTTTGAGCAGGAGGGCAGGCGCCTGCTCCTCAAGCCTGGCGAAAACGAGATCGAGGTGCATGTACGTGGGGCAGTGGGGTGAGCTGCTGGGGAGGGGGGAGGTCTGGCGGTTGGGACCCCCACGGGCTCAGGGCACTGTGTCTGGGCAGCATGTGGGGCTGGACGCCATGGCCGCCTGCATGAACATCACCATGATGGTGGGGGGCCGGGATTGCCATCCCACCGTGCTGAAGACGGAGGTGACGTGCCGCCTGCCCCGCGACCTGCGCCTGGCCCCCGCCGGCACCCCCGTGGAGGTAGGTGGGCACCCCGCTGGGTGAATGCCCCCGCTCCGTGTGCCCCTCTCAGTGTGCCTCCCCAGCCTCACCGAGTCCCTGCTCCTCCAGATCTGCATGAACAGCGACTGCAGGGCGCTGGGCTGGGTGCTGCCCGCCGCCACCTCGCTGGACGTGGCCGCCAGCCTGGCCCTGGGCACCAGCGTCACCTTCCTGGTCTGCTGCATCCTGGCCGCCGTTCTGCTCCGCTGGCGCTGGAGGAAGAGGAGGGGTGAGTCCTGCGCTCGCTGGGCACCCTGCTGCACCCTGACCCCTCACCCACCCTGCTGCTGCCCACAGGGACGGAGAACTTGGAGCTGCTGGCACAGCCCGGCCGCAGCAACCCCCCCCCCACCACCCAGCGCCCTGGCGTCGACTACAGGGAGGTACTGGGTAAGTGTGTGTCCCTGCTGGCTGCTGGCTGCTGGGTGCCCACCCAGCCCTCACCCTGCCTCTACCTGTCCCGGCAGTGCTGCCCACAGCAGGCAGTCCTGGCCTGCTGGGCCCACGGGGCCGCTTGGCCGGTGTCAGTGCCAGTGCTGGTGCCGGTGCCAGTGTGGCGGGCGGTGGCTCCCCCGTGCCCCTGCTCAGGGCCACATCGTGCTGCCTGGAGGACCTGCGTCCTGAGCTGCTGGAGGAGGTGAAGGACATCCTCATCCCTGAGGAGCGACTCGTCACCCACCGGCACCGGGTCATCGGCAAAGGTGATGCAGCACCCCGGTTTGGCTGTGGCATCGCCCAGTCGCTGTCTGCGGCACCAGCCTCACACCGCCTGTCCCTGCAGGGCACTTTGGCAGCGTCTACCATGGCACCTACACAGACCCTCTGCTGGGGGAGCTCCACTGCGCTGTCAAGTCCCTGCACCGTGAGTAACACCCAGCCGCTCCCATGGGGCAGTCCCTGCATGGCAGCAGCGTGCCCCACGGCTCAGCTCTGGGAACCAGCGTGCCCCAGGGCTCAGCTCCAGGCAGCAACATGCCCCAGGGTTCAGCCCCAGGCAGCAGCCTGCCCTAGGGCTCAGCTCTGGGCATCAATGTGCCCCAGGGCTCAGCTCCAGGCAGCAGCGAGCTCCACATCTTGGCTCCCGGCAGGCATCACGGACCTAGAGGAGGTGGAGGAGTTCCTACGCGAGGGCATCCTTATGAAGAGCTTCCACCACCCGCAGGTGCTCTCACTGCTGGGGGTCTGCCTGCCCCGCCATGGGCTGCCCCTCGTCGTCCTGCCCTACATGAGCCACGGCGACCTGCGCAACTTCATCCGTGCCCAGGAGAGGGTATGGGGGTGCCCCGGGGGAGGGCGGCTGGTGGGGAGCCAAGGTCATCCCACTGACCATTCCCACTCCACAGAGCCCCACGGTGAAGGACCTCATCGGCTTCGGGCTGCAGGTGGCCCTGGGCATGGAGTACCTGGCGCAGAAGAAGTTTGTGCATCGTGACCTGGCAGCCAGGAACTGCATGTGAGTGTGGCCACCCCGCTAGAGCCCTGTCGTGGGGTCAGGGGTGGGCAAGGGGGTGCTGCCCAGCGGACCTCTCCCAAAACCGGTGTCCTACAGGTTGGATGAGACACTGACGGTGAAGGTGGCAGACTTTGGGCTGGCACGGGACGTGTTTGGCAAGGAGTACTACAGCGTGCGGCGGCACCGCCACGCCAAGCTGCCCGTCAAGTGGATGGCCCTGGAGAGCCTCCAGACCCAAAAATTCACCACCAAGTCAGACGTGGTAAGCAGGACCCCCACCCCCATGCCCTGTCCCCTGTCCCCATCCCACCCACCCACCCACCACGGTGGCTCTCTGCTCGGCAGTGGTCCTTCGGGGTGCTCATGTGGGAGCTGCTGACGCGGGGAGCATCGCCCTACCCCGGGGTGGACCCATATGACATGGCCCGCTACCTGCTGCGGGGGAGACGGCTGCCACAGCCCTGCCACTGCCCCGACAGCCTGTGAGTGGGGCTGGGGGGTGGGCGTGGGGGTGTGAGGCTGCTGGGGGGGCTGCTGGCGCTGATGGGGGTGTTGGGGCAGGTATGAGGTGCTGCTGAGCTGCTGGGCGCCCACGCCTGAGGAGAGGCCGTCCTTCACGGGGCTGGTGGGAGAGCTGGAGCGTGTCCTGGCCACGCTGGAGGGCGAGCGTTACGTCAACCTGGCTGTCACCTACATCAACCTGGAGCGTGGGCCCCCCTTCTCCCCTGCCCCCCCGGGGCAGCTGCCCGATGGTGAGGATGAGGATACTGAGGAGGAGGAGGAAGAGGAGGAGGAAGAGGATATGGCTGTGTGCTGATGAAGTGCCCTGCTCTGTGGAGGCTCCTGGACCGCCACACCCCATAGGCACGCTCTCCCTAGGAGGGTTGCAGCATGCAGCTGGGTGCTATGGGCACCTTCCCTATGGGACTGGTGCCAGGAAGCAGCTGGGTGGTGTGGGGTGCTCTCCCACAGCTCACACCCTGCTGGGTGCTCCCCAGGCTTGCTACCATGCCACAGGGTGCGGTGGGGCTCAGTTCTGCTCTGGCTGGGTGCTGGGGGGCTCAGCCCCACACCCCTAAGGTTATCTCTGTGTGCTCTGCACCAGAGCAGATGGGTGCTGGAGGGCCCCAGGCTCAGCATCACAGTGGTGAGGCTGTGCTGTGGGGCCCAGGCTCAGCGGATACAGCCAGGGCTCCAGTGGAGTCTCCAGCCCTTTGGCTACTCAAATTGCTCATTAAAACTTGATTATATTTTTTCCCAGGCTTGGGCTGTGTTTTGAGGGGCGCTGTGCCTGGGTTGGCAGCACTCCCATCCTTCTGCACGGGGGATCACGGTGCCCGTGGGATCACGATGCTCCCGGGATGGTGGGTGCCTGAGAGAGGGTGCCTTTGGGATCATGGGTCCCTGGCTGTGGGATCACAGTACTGCTGGTGTGATGGAGCCCGGGGCAAGGGATGACAGCTCTGTGCCACTGAGAGGTGTCCGTGGGACCATGGTGCCCAGGACACGCAGTCACGCTGGCAGGCACGGTGGCACCCAGCCCTGCCTGGGCACTGCTGCCTCTGCCCACCGCGCCTGCCCACACAGCGTCCTGGTGGGACACTGCACCGAGCCCGGGGCCGCTGCTCTAGTGCATCATTTACCCTCACTTAACTACACCCTGATTGCTTCAGTGTGCGGGGGAGGGTGCAGCTTGTGCCCCGCGGCGTGCTCAGAGGCTGGCGCTGGGGCTGCCCAGCAGCTGCGAGCAGCGCTGAGCCCCCACCGCTGCTCGCCGCGGGGTGAGCGGCTTTCTCCGCTCTTTTTGCTGGCAGTGGTGGCAGCTGTCACATCTGTGAGCTGCTCATCCCGATGAGGAGATCCCCTCCTCCCCGGTTTCGAGGCAACAATCCCCGAGAACAAGACACTGGATAAGGGGAGGGGGCCGGTGACGGGCATCATGCCCCTGGGTGCACATCCTGGGCACGACGGGGGACGGGGAGGGGCGAGGGCAGGATTTGGGGGTGAGTGCGTGGGCGGAGGATGCTCGGGGCAAGTCGAACGCGGGCAGGAGATGCTGAATGTGCCCCGGCCGTGTGGCTAAGGGGAGCCCGGCTTCCCGCTCCGTGGCCAGCGCGGCTTTAAATAAAACCTCCCCGGTTGCTCATTAAGAGGCGCCGGAGCCCGGGGCCGTGTCAGTTCCCATCAGCCAAACTGTCCGTCTCCACCGGCGCCTCGCACCTACACGGCTCCGCCGCCGCTCGCGGGAGGGTATTTTTAGCACAGCTTCGGTCCTGGCACCCCGCAGTCAAGGGGGGCCGCGAGGCCGTGCCTCAATTTCCCCTCGGTCTCGGATGGCCGAGCCCCTCGGGGTTGGTGCTGCCCAAGCATCGCCGTTTCGGCTGTGCTGATGAGTTGCTGTGGCAACGAGAAGTGCCCGGCACCGGCACCCACGGTTCTTAGGGCTGGGTCAGAAATGGGACCGGTGCGGGGGGATGCTGGCTGCTGGTACAGGGTGATGCTGGGTGCTGGTCCAGCAGGATGCTGGGCACTGGGGTGGAGGATGCTGGGTGCTGGTGGGGGGGATGCTGGGCACTGGTGCAGGGGGATGCTGGATGCTGGTGCAGCAGGATGCTGGGCACTGGGGTGGGGAATGCTGGGCACTGGGGTGGGGGATACTTGGTGCTGGAGGTGCAGCTGAGGCAGCTGGCTGGGACACCACCAGCAGCCAGGATACAGGGATGGAGAGATGGATGGACGAATAGATGGATGGACAAACACCCTGAGTGTTGCTCTCCTCAGCTCAGGGCAGAGTGGGTACCCAGGGCTGCTGCTGGGTGCGGATGGGTGCCAGGCTGTCGCTGCCCTGTGGTGAGATGGCACAGGGAGCTGCTTGTTGGCTGACAGGCTCCTGTGGTTTTGGTGACGTGTGTGAGGAGGGCCCTTGCTTTAGGCTGCTCCCCCCCCAGAATGTGCTGGCGGAGATGACAGATTTCATGCTAATACGCATTTCTCCTGCCCTAATTACGCTGCAGGAGGTGAGGAGCGAGTGCCCAGCCTTTAATGCCATGGGCTAACAAGTGCCCACCCCTGCCCAGCCCTGCCCACCCCTGCCAGCTGGGATGAGTGCTGGCACTGCAACACTGCCACAGCAGTGGGGGCACACAGGGGCACGTCACAGGGTGGCACCTCGCACAGCACCCAGCACCCCTGTCCCAGCTGAGGCGTGCCCCATGCTGCCTGGGCATAGTGGGCACTCAAAGGTGGGCACTGGGGAAGAGGCACCCGAAGGTGTTGCATGGCTGGGCTTGGTCAGTGAAGCTGTCTGACCTGCAGGCACGTGTGGCCATGCCGTGCCATGGCTGTGCCACGCTGTGCCGTGCCATGCCGCGCCATGCCCACCCGCCACGGCTGCGGCAGAGGAGCCGGCGTCCCGCCCCGACAGCGCGCCTTGCACACACAGCACTTTCAATGTTTTATTTGGGGAAAGTGCTGTCGTTAGCAGGGATTAATTATTAAAATCAGAGCCATCTATAAAACATGAGTGGCCGGGCACGGGGCTGCAGAAACACAGGCAAAGCCGGGCACAGTCCTGCTGCGGCGACCCACTGCCATGGCCTTCACCACAGCTATTGCAACGGCACCTCGTGCCGGCGGCGGTTTGGGGCTCTCACGGCAAAGTGGGTGCAAAGATGAGGTGTGGAGAGTAAGGGTTACCTCTGCCGTGACCCACCGGGCCGTCAGGGCCGGGGGCTGGCTCGGCCATGGCAGAGTTGTGCCAGCTCAGCGTCTGGTGGTCTCCGGCGCGAGGCGGCGGGAGGCAGCGGCAGCTCGGAGCTGTTTTTAGCGGCTGCCGGTGCGGTGGGGAGCGGGTGTGAAGAGCGGCTGCCGCGGCACCAAGGCGCCATTTTTAGAAACCAACAAGTTTTGCTAAGGATGGCTGTGAGCAGGGGGAGGGGGGCTGCCTGCACCCTGGCCCTGCTGCCCACACCAAGGCGGGCCGTGTGCCCAGCCCCGGCAGACAGCCCTGTCCCTCCATCCCCCCAACCTGTACCTGGGGGTACCCGCGCTGCCTGGGGCACCCCCGCACCCGTCTGCAGCTCTGCTGGCCCCTGGGGAGCTCTGCTGGGCCCCTTGAGAGTATTGGTGGTCCACAGAGATTTTTGATGGCCCCCAAGCAGCTCTGCTGGCCCCCAGGGAGCTTTTCTTTACTCTGAAGCCTTACAGCCTGCAAAGCACATATTTTTCTCCTTTTTTTCTGCCCCTCTCAGCTCACCCCATCTCAGCACCCAGTCAGGACCTGTGCCAGCCATGTCCTAGTCCCAGTCCTGGCCCCAGTCCCTGTCCTCTTCCTGGGGGCCAATTCTCTCCCAGTGAGAAGTCCCACTCGATTTGCACTTAAAACTCCTCGCTCTGTGCAGCCTCCTTGTGCCCTGGTCCCTGTGGCTGCAGGCGCTGCCCAGAGAGACTCAGCAATCCCCAAAAGTCTTCTAAGGGGAAAGGGGCACCAAACCCCACTGCCACAGGTGGTGTCACCACTGCAAAGCAGGTAGTCACTGTGGTGATTGAGTCCCATCACCAGCCTGGAGAAGGAAGCCAAGATGCTCTTTGAGGGCTTCAGGGTGCCAGCCACATTGGTGCCCCACTCCCCACAACTGCACTGCTGGTGTGATGGGCTCTGGTGCTGGCACCTCCTCCGTGGCAGGGATGTGAGGGCTACACACTGGCCCATGTCACCTTCTGCCTGGAAGTAGCTGGGGACATCCTCACCTTCTACCTGGGTCAGCTGCTGAGGTCCCTTGGGGGCAACCTGGGCACCAACCCACTGTGATGCTTGAAGCAGACCCGCTGCTGCACCCTGTGGGGAGCTGGGGCTGGGGAGGCCCTGCCCCTCACGCTGCCCCTCACCCTGTCCAGAGCCTCGGGGCTGCCCCAGGGGCTGTTGGGCTGCCCTGAGGTGCTGCTGGCTGCTGCTGCCCCGGGGCTGCTGGGGCTCTGCTGGAGCGGGGGGACCACACAGCCTGTACCACAGTGGGCACCTCCCTGTCCACCACCCACCTGCCTGCTGCTGGCGGGGGCACCACGCTGCTGCTCGGCTTCCCCCTGCGCTTGGCCAGCGAGCCGGGGGCCCGTCGCCAGGCCGGCCCCGCCGCTGCATGGCCAGCAGTGCCGGGGCTCGGCGGCTCGCTGGCTCCCTCCCGCAGCTCCTTCCGAAGCGCTGGGGTGCCGCGGGACGCCTCTGGAGGGGGCAGCCCTGCCGCCGCGCACCCCCGCGGCTGCTCACCCCAAAAAAGGGACAGAGGTGGCGATCGACGTCTGCGCCCCTTTGTTTTTTTTTTTTCCTCTCCCCCCCGCGCCAGCCCCCCAAAAGGAGGGATGGGGTTTATTTGGCCCCGTTGCCGGGCCGACGCGCGCAATTATCGCTGATTGCCTGGCGGTTGCCATGGCGATGGTGAGCACGCAGGGATGCGCTGCCACGTGGCCCTTGAGTCACGGACACGCTGCACCCCCCATCCCCCCCCCGCTGCACCCCACTGAGCTCCCCAGCACCGGACTGCCGCGCCGGGAGGAGCTCACACACCCCCACCACATGTTCCCCTACCTGAGACAGAGGGGTACAGCCAGGCGCCCCCAGCCCTGGCAGCCCCAGCTCAGGCAGCCCAGGCTCACTCACTCCAGGGGTCCTGCAGGAAATGTGACCCCAGAGTGGCCATGTCACCCCCTACCCAGTTCTGGGCAGTGGTGGGTGCACAGAGAGGTGGATGAATGGGGTGGAGGGGTGAGCAGGCCAGGGGGGCAGGGCACAGCCATGGCAAATGTCACTGGGCTCAGCAAAGCTCATCACCTCAAAACAGAGCAGATCTGAAGCAGAGCTGGGGCCAAGAGCAGGGACACAATGCCAAGGCAGTTGTGCCTGGGCAGGAGGCTGGTGCCAGGAGGTGATGGGTGCGAGCCCAGCCCAGGGACACTGGAGGAGTGGTGGCCTGGCCCTCGTGCCACAAGTCATTGCGTGGCAGCCCTGAGCTGCGCTGGGTGCCTGCTGGGTAATTCCGAGTTACACTCCAGGTTCCCACGAGGTGCAGAGATTAATAACTGCATCGCACTGCTGCCAGCCAGTGTGATTAAACTCTTGATTAGAAGCTCAAACTACAGTGCCTTGCTAATTCCCTTGCTCTCACGCACCGTTAATTACCCAGCATGGGTGGCGACAGGCCCGGGGCTCCTGGGGCTCCGTGCTGTGCAGGGGACAGGGGCAGGAGGTGCCCCGGGCTGCCTCTGCCTTGGGGTGCTGGCTGGTGTCCCTGTGCACAGTGGGGAGATGCTGGCTTTGGGGACAGGGCCCTGGTGTTCCCCATCCATGGGCCTGCCCAGCTGGGGCTTGAAGGGCTGTGAGTCCTGGGAGAGGGTCACATCCCTGCAGCAGCTCAGAGCGGCACAGGATGAGTGGTTTTGGGGAGCTGAGGTTTGGCATGTGCAGGGGTGGGAGGTGAGGGGGTGCAGCTCGGAAGTGGCACCATATGGGCTGCAAATGCCAGCACACAGCACGCAGCCGTTCGGGAGTCCTGCACACACGGCTGCACTGGGTGAGGGGCTCCAGGGACTGGGGGAAGGGGCTGGCACCCTGCTGCACCCCCAGGATCAGGCCGTCCGCCCTGGGATGAGCACTGTGCCCCGGCTGTGGGCAGAGTTAAAGGTATCACTGCGGGGATTTCTTGCCCCTTGGCTGGGCTGTGGGGCACAGCCAATCTCTGCATGTAGGGGAGCGAGTGGGGCCTTTGGGCCCACAGCTGGGTAAGGAGGATGAGGGAAGATGCCTGATTCCCACAGGATGGCAGTGGGGAGGCAGGACAGTGTGTCCACCCATGCCTTTTAGTGCTCTTAGGGGACAGTCACCTGTGACACTGAGACCACACTCAGCACTGATAATAACGTGCTGCCATCCCACCCATTCCACCCGTCCCATCCCTTCGCACCCATCCCACCTATCCCATCTCCTCCTGTCCCATCCCATTCAGGGCTGGTGGCCACGGCACAGCCCAGGGGACCCCAGCTCACTCCCTCGCCCTGTATCTCGTCTCAGTCTCCATCACCTCGGCAAAGCCAGCTGTGACACCAGGGCTGCCCCAGTGCCCAGGGCTCAGTGGGGTGAGACCCGTGGAGTGCAAACTTGCTTTGGGCATCCAGACCCGGGGCGAGGTGCCTGTGGAAGGGCAGCAGGGCCGGGCTCAGGGGCCATCTACAAGGGAGAAGGGCGCGGGGGCTCGCGGGTGCTGCTGTGCACTCGAGGCCCCGGGCGCGGCGCGCCACGCGTGACCCGTCCCCGCGGGTGCCTCGACGGGCGGGGCGCGAAGTCGGACGGTGACGTCAGGGGCGGGGCGGGGCGGGCACGCGGGGGGCGGGGCCCCGCGGTCCCGCCTCCCCAACTTGCCGCGCCGGGCGCGCGGGGCCGCGCCGCGACGGACCGACGGCTCGACTCAGCTCGGCTCGGCTCGGCTCGGCTCGGCTCAGCTCAGCTCAGCTCAGCTCAGCTCCGCGCCGCTCCGCTCAGCTCAGCCCGGCTCGGCTCGGCTCGGCCCCGCGCGGGCGGGAGGGAGGGAGAGGCGCGCGCCCCCCCGAGCGGCGGCCCCGGCCGCGGCCCCGTTGCGGTCGGAGAGGCAGCAGGTGAGCCGCGCCGGGACAGCCCCGAGCCCAGCACAGCCCGCCGGCCCGTGGGCGAGGGGGGCCGGGCAAGGGATGGGGACGTTACTGGGGTTTGGCACTTTTTGGCCTGGGACTGACCCTCACTGCCCTCCCTCCTGACTCCGGTCGCCGGTGGTCCGGGACACCCCATCGGGGCCGTGCCGGTCCGTGCCCGGGTGCGTGTGCGCCCCGCCGGCCGCCCGCTGCCGCCCCGCCCCCGCCGACCCCTCCGCGTCCCGCTGAATCCGAGCCCCGACGGATGCCGGAGGTACAGGAGCCCGGCTCTCCCCACGCCTCCCGGAGCCGCTGCTACCCCGGAGCCGCTGCTACCCCGGAGCCGCCCCCGCCGGGCCGGCCCCGTGACGAGGGGGTTGCTGCCGGGATCCTCTCCCCGCGCCCCCGCCGCCGAGCATCCCCTCCCGGGCCCCCTGCCTCCCTCTCCCGCAGCCTGCGCTCTTCCCGCTGCCGCATCTCTCCGAGCCGGTCCCGGCCGAGACCTTCCCTGCGGTGCCCAGCCCGGGCTGCACCCCCACACCTCCCAGGCGCTGGAGGGGCTCTCCCAGCCCTTCCTCTGCCCCAGCCTGCGAGCTCCTGCAGGCAGCACGGGGCTGGCGCAGCCCCTCCGCCTCCCCGCTGCCTGCTTGCCGCCCGCACCGGCAATATTTCGGTCCCACTCGGCCCGGCTGCGTTTGTGCCGCTCCCCGGTACATCTTTCTCCCGAGCTGGGTGGGGAGGACGGGCTGTGAGTGGGGACCCCCGCACGGACACGTCCAGGGTGACTGCAGGTGGAAGCAGAGCCGCAGGCAGAGCACTGGCCAGTGGCTCCCCACACCGTGGGGCAGAGCCGGGGCTCGGGGGGCTGGGGGGGCTGCTGCCGAGGGCTGCATGGCTGCGTCATCCCTCCCTGCCGTCTGCACCCGGCCACCCACTTCCCTGCTATTGTCTTACACCCGCTGTTGCTTCTGCTTCCAAATTAAATGCATTTTGGGGAAGGGGGGAGGGGGGCTGGCTGCATGTGGGTGCCAACGCAACACCCAGCCTCCCCCCTGGCACCCCGGGGAGGAAACCCTCATCCTTTCACCCACCCCTTGCCTGGGTATGCCTGCTGCAGGGGAGGAGGCTCTTACCTGTGGGGCGCAGGTGCTGGCCCCGATATGAGGTTGGGTGCCAGCCTCCTTTGTGGAGTATCCTGGGTGCACTGAGCTCCCCCTAAGCCAGCCCAGGGCAGGGGAAGTTGCCAGTGCTCAGCCCCAGCAGGATGAGTCCCCACTAAACCAACGGGAACTAATTTTATGAGCACAGATTAGCTGAGTGCTTGCAGAGACAGCAATAAAATCCCGATATATCATCCCACCCGGGTCCCCTTCCCAGCTAATCCTGGCATCATGCCGCTGGTGCTGGCAGCCTTCCCACCTGCCCGCAGGCCAGCCCTGCCCCTGCCAGCCCACAGCACCGAGCCTGCCACCGTGCCAGCACCTGCCAGGACAGCCCTTGTCCCCCTTGGCCAGGCACAGTGTCACGGCAGAGCCAGCATCGCATGGCATGGAGACACAGAGGTGCCAGGCAGGGCAGGCTGGGATGAGCTGAGTTTGGACTGGAAAGCTTCACCCTGTCTATGGTGTGGGGAAGGGTGTTCCGTGGGTGCTGTCTTTCTCTTTGGAGCGTGGGTGCACCCTGAGTGGGATGGCAATGGGTGCTCTTGCCCAGTAAGGGTTTTCCTGGCAGGAAGGTGCCTGGGTGTTGTGTGAGCTGAGAGCACCCATCCTGTGGGCATTGCTCAGGCAGATCAACCTTGAGGGACAGAGGCAGGAAGGAGCATCCCCCTGCTCCCTGGCTCGCTGCACCCATGTCTCACCAGATTTAGGGTCAATCACCCCAGGGAGGGCTTAGGTGCATGCCTTGGGTGCTGTGTGAGGAAGGGCCACCTTCCTCCCAGGGCCTGTGCGGCGGGGCTGGGGCCACACACCCGCAGGTGGGTCGGGTGCTGCCGGGTGCTGCCCGTCCCTGCCCCCTCCGAAGGATGTGCCGCTTTCTGCATCTCCAGCTCCCATTGCCATAGCAACAGGCTCAGAGCTTGGGTACCCGTGATGCGGGCTCCCGCATCCCGCGCTGCCATCCTGCCCGTGGCCCTCGCTGCGGGGCCCCAGACAGAGCCAGCACGGCACGGCACGGCCGGCACGTCCCAGCGTGCTGTTTTGGGAGCTTCAGCAGCAGGTGATGGGTGCTGCCAGTGCCGTGCCAGCATCCCATCACGCAGTCCTGCTCAGGCCTGTCCAAGAGGGCTGTGGGGGGCCTGGGCAGCGCTCTCTGCTTCTGAGGCATCAGAAAATAGCGTCAGTTAAAACTTCTTCCCAGTAACAGGATGGAAAAGGGGAAGAAAATCAATGTATGGGCCCCATATTTTGCTGAGGAAGCTTCTGAAGGGTTTCAAAGGGTTCCTGGCAGGAAAGGAAGGGGCAAAATGTCAGAGGAGCTGGTGAATGCTGGGGCTGGTGTCCTGCCCGCTGCCGGCAGGCACTGCCGAACTGCAGTGCCCACCTACCCAGTGCTGCAGTGGGGCTGGGAAGGGATGGGGAGCTGAGGCTGCCAAAACTCACCACACACGTGTGTGACGGTGCCCTGCCCAGGGCAGGCTCGGCTACAGAAACATCTGCATGGGGTAAAACCAAGCTGAGAAATGCAAAAGGTCCGTGTGCCTCCGCTTCCCTCCCCAGCGGGTGCCCTGGCCTCTGCGCTTGCCCTGGCTACTTAATGAATCATTAATGATCTGCAAACGAGGGCCGGGGGAGCCGGCTTTTGGCCACGCCAGCAGCTTGAGCGCAGGCAGAGCAGCCAGACGCCACGGGGATGGGCGCACATCGGTGGGGCCGGGCACGTGGCGCCAGCCGGGGAGCACGAGCAGCCGCCGCGCTTCGTCAGGTTTTGCGTTAATTAGCGCGGCTCGGGGGGGCGCTGGCGCTGCTCCAGGGGAGGCTGACGGTACCGGGCCCCTCACCGCCTCTCCCTGCCCTGCCAGCACCGGGCCCTGCGATGCCGTTTGGCTGCGTGACGCTGGGAGACAAGAAAGATTATAACCAGCCGTCAGAGGTGACCGACAGATATGACCTGGGCCAGGTCATCAAAACGTGAGTTGGTCCCTCCTCGGCTCCGGGGGTGCCCCGGGGAGACCCCAACTGCCTGCGTGCCTCGGGCTGAGGAATGGCACGATGCTGCCCGTGGGGTGCCGGTCCCTGGCTGGGAGGGGCAGAGGATATTTCGAGGTGGCTGTCCCCTCGTTAATCCCCTCTCTCTGGCGGGTGCATGGGGGTATTCACCACCAGCTCCAAGGTTTCCCTGCTGCAGCCCTGCATCCCTCCCTCCCCCCCCGCAAGATCAGTGGGGACTGCAGAGATTCCACGACCCCGGCTGCCCCCAGCGCTGCGGGAAGGGGAGGGCTCTGCTCCGGCAGAGGAGAGGGCAGGTGACATTGGGGGTGAGCAGAGCGCTGCTGCTTCCCCCCTGATTTCTGTTGCCGTGCAGGGGGGGACCTGTTACGAAGTGCTCCACAAAATGAAGCCCTCAGACCCACTCAAGAGCCAAAATGAGCACCAAAATGTTTTCTGTCAGCCAACAAAACACCAGGACTGTGCGGCCATGGGTCGTGCCTGGCGGGGTGACACTGGGTGCCAGCAGGGATCTTTTTGGGTGCTCTCAAAGCTTTGCTTCATCCTCCAAGCAGCTCGTCCAAAGCCCACGGGTCCTGGCTTCCCTGCACCCAGGGCAGCCGTCACAATGGTTTTGGTGCAGCTAGGGGGTTGGAAAGCCAAAAGCTTTGCCAGAGCAGTGTCAAGTACCCTCAGGGGCTCCCCCATGGCTCCAGCCCGGCCGATGGGCTCGAGCACCATTAATAATAGAACAGAAATCTTGCAGCATCCCCCGGCAACCAGCACATCTTCCCTTCTTTCTTCCCGACCGCAGCGCTAACAGTAATGTCGGGGCATGCTGCTGCTCTGCCTCGGCACAGCAGGACCTGCCCCAGCTGCTGCCTGTGAGGAGGGGACTTTTTCATCAGCAGATTTTTGCCTTTCCCTATCAATTCGCTTATTCTGTGCCTATTCTTTCTCACTACTCTTCTGTTTTTCTCCTCCCTCTGCTTCGGAGAGGTTTTTAGCTGCAGCTTCCTTCCACCCCCATGGCATCTCCTCTCGCCGCTGGGATGGGGGATGCTGTGGGCCTGGGGACAACCTGAGCACCCCGAGCTTGGTGGTCCCCGGGAGGGGTGACGGCTGCTGATGCACTTCCAGGGAGGAGTTCTGTGAAATCTTCCGGGCCAAGGAGAAGACGACGGGGAAGCTGTACACCTGCAAGAAGTTTCTGAAGCGGGATGGGCGGAAAGTGCGGAAGGCAGCTAAAAATGAGATCATCATCCTCAAAATGTGAGGGCTGGGGCAAGAGGAGGGGCTCTAGTGCTACCAGGAAAAGCAGAGACCCCCATCCACCTCCCCCATCTCTCTATAGGGTGAAGCACCCCAACATCCTGCAGCTGGTGGATGTCTACATCACCCGCAAGGAGTATTTCATCTTCCTGGAGCTGTAGGTTTGGAGGGTGCGGGGAGGGATCTGTTTGGGGGTGCTCCCACCGTGGTGGGTCTCAGCAGCCTGGTCTCCGCAGGGCCACCGGCCGGGAGGTCTTCGACTGGATCCTGGACCAGGGTTACTACTCGGAGAAGGACACCAGCAACGTCATCCGGCAGGTGCTGGAGGCTGTCGCGTACCTGCACTCACTCAAGATCGTCCACAGGAACCTCAAGGTGGGTGGTGGGGGGCTGTGAGCACCCCTGGGTGCTGGCGTGCCCCCCGTCCCGGCGCTCACAGCCCCTGCACCGGCAGCTGGAGAACCTGGTGTACTATAACCGCCTGAAGAACTCCAAGATCGTCATCAGCGACTTCCACCTGGCCAAGCTGGAGAACGGGCTCATCAAGGAGCCCTGCGGCACCCCCGAGTACCTGGGTGGGTAACAGCCCTCCAGGCAGATGTGCAGGGGTGGGTGGTACTGCTGGGGTCCCAGAAGGTCCCTGATGCTCCCCAAAAGCCCAGGGACTGGTTCTGGGGATTTCTGTTGGGTCCCTCCTGATGGTCACAGGTGCTGCCAGTGGGTCTCTCCCACTCTCCAACACCCCAGGCTGGATCCTGCACGCTCCTCAAGGGTCCTTCTTGTTCCCCATCACCCCTGGGCTGATCCTGGGTACTCCCCATGGGTTCCTCATGCTCCCCATCACCCCTGGGCTGATCCTGGGTGCTCCCCATCACCGCGGGGCTGATCCTGAGTGCTCCCCATGGGTCTCATACGCTCCCCATCACCTTGGGGGCTGATCATGGGTGTTCTCCATGGATCCCTCTTGCTCCTCATCACCTTGGAGCTCATCCTGGGTGCTCTCCATGGGTCCTTCATACTCCCCATCACCCCTGGGCTGATCACAGGTGCTCCCCATCACCCCAGGGCTGATCCTGAGTGCTTCCCATGGGTCTCTCCCAATTCCCATGACCCTGAGGGTAAGGGGCCAGGGTGTTGGGGACCCCAGGGCAGGGCCATTCTCCTGTCCCTCGCAGCTCCAGAGGTGGTGGGGCGGCAGCGGTACGGGCGGCCGGTGGACTGCTGGGCCATTGGTGTCATCATGTACATCCTGTGAGTCTGGGGCAAGGGTCGGGGAAGCTGGGAGGGGGCTGGGAGCCAGGGGCTGGGCTGAGCCCCCCACCCCATCCCCCAGCCTCTCGGGGAACCCCCCTTTCTACGAGGAGGCAGATGAGGACGACTATGAGAACCATGACAAGAACCTCTTCCGCAAAATCCTGGCTGGAGACTACGAGTTTGACCCACCGTACTGGGATGACATCTCACAGGCAGGCGAGTCCCACGCTGCGGGGCAGGTGGGCATGGGGGTCTCACGTTGTCCCCCTCCAGCACTGACTTGCCCCTACTTGTACCCTCAGCCAAGGAGCTGGTGACACGCCTGATGGAGGTGGAGCAGGACCAGCGGATCACGGCAGAGGAGGCCATCTCCCATGAGTGGTGAGGGACAGCAGTGGTGGGTGGGGTTACGGGGGAGCTGGAGGGGGCTGCTCACCCCTCCCTGCCTTTCCAGGATTTCTGGCAACGCTGCCTCTGACAAGAACATCAAGGATGGTGTCTGTGCGCAGATCGAGAAGAACTTCGCCCGGGCCAAGTGGAAGGTGGGTGAGGGTGCCTCAGTTTCCCATCTCAGCCAAGCCTGTTTCCCCATCACAGGGCTATCAGCCTCGGGGTGGGGGGAAGGGAGGAGCTGCCAACCCCTGTGACCCTGCCAGCCCCTGGCAGGCATCCCTGGTGGGGCACCCGACAAAGTGCCCAGGGGCAGAGTACTGCCTGCACCCCATGGCCACTCGCCTCTCCCCACAGAAAGCCGTGCGAGTGACTACGCTCATGAAACGCCTTCGGGCACCCGAGCAGACAGAGACAGCCCCGGCCCCGGCCTCGGCCCCAGCCCCGGCCCCGGCCCCAGCCCCGGCCACCACCACCGCTGCCAGCGCTGCCACCACTGCCACTGCCACGGCTGCCACTGCCACGGCCACCACTGCCACCACCACGGCCGCCACTGCCACCACCACGGCTGCCACTGCCGCCACCACGGCCGCCACGGACACTGCGGCCCCCGCAGCCCCCGCGGCCCCCGGCACACCGCCCGCTGCCCTGCAGCCCCCGGCCCCCGGCACGCCGCCCGCCACCACGTGTAACGGGGACGGGGAAGCCCCCGCCGCTGCCGCCACTACCGAATCCCCCAGCGAGCAGACCGGCTGAACGGCGGCGGCCCCCGAGCCCCCTCTCTGTACATAGTCCCGGCATGGTCCCCCCCCCCCGCGCCCCCGCCTGCACCCCCTTTTCTACGTGCCCCGACGGAGAGCCGGCCGCGGGGCAGAGCCCTGCATGGAGCCCGTCCTCCCCGCCCCCGCCCCCGGCCCCCTCTGGCCCCCTCGGTGGCTTTGCCGGTCGGTCTGTCTCCCCCTGCTCTCTCAGTCTGTCCCCTGCCCCCGTCGACCCCCGGGGATGCCCAGAGATACGGGGCAGCCCCCCTGGCCGCACACGCCGCGGGGCTGGGGGCGGTGTGGCGCGGGAGCCCCCCGGGACACGTGTGCATGTGTGGGACCGCAGGTGGGACGGAGGGGGGGCCCCGGCGGGCAAAGCACCTGCCACCTTCTCTCTGTCCCGGGGCCAGAGGGGGAGGTGTGTTGCAGGAGGCGAGGGAGCGTGGGGGTCCCCCTGCCTGGAGGCAGCCGCCCAGCCCCCCACACATCGTGTCCGGAGGACCCCAAATGGCCCCGCTCATGCTCCCCCCCGTCCCCGCTTCCCTCCCTCGCAGCTGCATGCCTGCAGGGCCGGCTCTGCCTGCGGCTGCCGCCGGCACCCCACGGGCCCGTGCCCCCCGCGCTGTATCTCTGGCAAATAAAGACCCCGCTGAGGACAAACTGAGACAGCACCAGCGCCGCCTGCCCTGTCTCTCTGTGGGGCGCGGGACGCCGGCAGCCCGCCTCGCGGGACGGGGCCTGGGCTGGGTCAGGTGCAGCAGCCGGGAGCAGCGGCAGCGCCCGGGCAGCGAGGGCAGCGGAGCCCGGCTCGGCTGCAGGGCACCCGGGCTCAGGCTGCAGGGCACCCGGGCTCAGGCGGCGGAAGAGCGCACTGGCTCAGGCTGCAGGGCGTCTGGGCTCAGGTGAGCACCAGGCTCAGGCTGCAGGGCACCCGGGCTCAGGCTGCAGAGCGCACTGGCTCAGGCGGCAGAGTGCACGGGCTCAGGCGGCAGGGCACCCGGGCTCAGGCGGCAGGGCGTCTGGGCTCAGGTGAGCACCAGGCTCAGGCGGCAGAGTGCACGGGCTCAGGCTGCAGGGCACCCGGGCTCAGGCTGCAGAGCGCACGGGCTCAGGCTGCAGGGCACCCGGGCTCAGGCGGCAGGGCACCCGGGCTCAGGCGGCAGGGCGTCTGGGCTCAGGTGAACAACCGGGCTCAGGCGGCAGAGCGCCCGGGCTCAGGCTGCAGGGCACTCGGACTCAGGTGAGTGACTGGGCTCAGGCTGCAGAGCCCCCGGGCTCAGGTGAGTGACCGGGCTCAGGCTGCAGAGCGCCCGGGCTCAGGCTGCAGAGCGCCCGGGCTCAGGCTGCAGAGCGCCCGGGCTCAGCCCGCGGGACACCCGGCGCGGCGGGCGGCGGGCGGTAGGACCCGGGGGCGCAGCTCCGGCCTCAGGCCCCGCCCCCTGGGCCCCGCCCCCTGGGCCGCGGCCGCGCGTGTCCCGCGCTCGCTCCGTGAGGTCAGTTCCGCGCTGGAGCGGAAGCGGCGGGCGCGCGGCCCGGTTTGAATCGGCGGTGTCCGCGCGGCGCCGCCAGCCCGGCTCGGCCCCGCTCCGCCATGCCCATCCGCGCGCACTGCACCATCTGCTCCGACTTCTTCGACAACCAGCGCGACGTGGCGGCCGTGCCGTGCGGGCACACTTTCCACCACGCCTGGTGAGCGCCCCGCCGCCGCCGCGCCCTCGGGCTGCGGGTGGAGGCGGGCGGACGCCGCCGCGGCCTGTCAGCCCCGGAGCGCGGCGGCTCTCGCTGCCCGCTGCCCCGCCAGCTGCTCCGCTCCCCGGCGGCTTTACCGGGACGGCGGCGGCTCGGCTGCGCTGTCAGTGCGCTGCCCGCGGCCTCCCCGCGCCCTCCTCTGCAGGGTGTTGGTGTGGAAGGAGCTGCGCTCGGGTACGAGCGAAGCCTCCCAGGCGGTTTCATGCTTTTGCTGGAGCTGTTTTGGGTTGGAAGGAAATGGTTCTTCTGAGGAAATACATTCCGTGCGTGGGGAGGGAGAGAGTGGTTGCATTTCCAGCTGACTAACAGACAGAGCCCACCCCTCGCCGGTGCCGCGGTCACCCCTTAGGCAGTGGGGCACAGCTCGGGCATGCTCGACAGACCAGCGGAGGAGGGGGAGCTCTGACAGGAGCCTGACAGCTCCAGGTTGCTACCCTGCTCCAAAAATAAACCCTTCCGAGTGTGACGTGGTGGCTTGGTTGCAAAATGCATTCGTAGCTCTCCTGGGGAGCCCGACAGGTTTGTTCATCGCCTCAGAGCAGACGCCGGATGTCCCTCGCTCCGCTGGGCGGGGCTGGTGACAGCCTCTGGAGCCGGCCACACTGAGGGAGCTCTGGCTGTCTTGTCCTGATACAGCAGCTCTTGTGCCGCTCTGTGCATGGATCCATTCGCTCCTGCAAAGCTGCAGTTGCTCAAAGGCTCTCTCCTAAGGAGATGTGAGCTCTGTAGAAGCACTGCCCTGGTAAAGATAAGCTGTCACGCTGTGTTCAGCTGAGAACCGCCTGGGAGGCTAAGGTGGAGCCCGGGCTGGAACACGGTGTGCTCCTTACCTGCACCTCTGGACTACCTGTTTGCCTTTCTGGCTGTAGTTTGTAACAAGGCATTGTATCCTGCTATCCCCTGGTGAGTTGGGAGGTGGCTCCTGGGAGCCGGGTTCCTGCATGTTCAGGATTCACTGTACGTTTTCTTTCCTCAGCCTCATCCAGTGGTTTGACACGGCACCGAGCCGGACCTGCCCGCAGTGCAGAATCCAGGTAAAGCCATCACCTCCACACACCTTTCTGTTTCTGTGGCACAACTCTCTGTAAAAGGCACCAAGGAGCTGTGGCCTTGGCCTGGGGGGGGGATACAAGGAACAGGCTTGTGGTCTCTTGAGGCCCTCCCCAAAGGCTTAAGAAGGTGAACTTCCCTCAGCCAGCCTTCTGATCAGAGGGCTGCTCTGAAGGTGCCTTGCTGCTGCTCATATTGTAGCTTCTCCAGGAAGGGTCCCCGAGTTTTCATGGCTCTTATTTAGGCTGAGTAAGTACTGGGATAATTGTAGAAAGGGCTGGAAGGGGTCAGTCAGGACATCAGAGCTGCATTTCTAGAGTACTGCTCACCAGCCTGTGTTGCTGCATGTGGTCATTAGACCCGAGTCCCTGCTTTGCAGCACTCGGCTCTTTGTTGAGAAAGCAAAGGCTGGGGAAGGAGGGAAGGATGTGCTGTGCTTCTGTGATGGGAAGCTGAGGCTTGGGAATCCAGTGGCTTAACTGGGACCTGAACTTCTCTGAAGTCCCTTATGCCAGCAGCCTTGCTGCCGCCAGTAGATCTTGGTGTGTGGTGGCTGCAGGAGATGTTGCCTCACACTCAGGTGTAGGTTTTTCACCAGCTTGTTCTGTGTTAGTGCTTCTTTCTTCCTCTCAAGGTCTTGGCCCTTGTTCCTTCCCTGACTTGTTGATTCCCTCTGTTCTTCTCTGCCTCTTACATCTCTGGGTTACCATGGAGTTATCGCGAAATAACATCTTATGTAGCAGTAACTATGCAATTAGCTGGTGTCATGACTGTATATAATACTTAAAACACAAAGCTGTAACTGCATGGGGGAGGTGTGGAGAGCTATCAAATTCAATTACAGCACCTTCTGCCTGCAGAAAGCAGCATGTACTTCTGTCTTAGGATTTGGCATCGTGTTAGCTCAGCGTCAGCTGCTGGGGCCTTGGCTGCCAGAGAACAGTCTGCGCTCGATTCAGTAAGGCCTGAATCTTTCTGCTGTGGCTCAGGAGCTGGGCTCGAGTCGTGCTCTCAAAACTGAGTGGGGGGTCTGCTGCTGAGCCAAAGCAGAGACAGCAGTGTCAGTAATGGCATCCAGCACGTGATCAGAGTACTGGTGATACCTTCTCTCCCATCACCTGTCTTCCTTATCCGTTGTGTTTATCTGTGTCCATCAGCCTCTGCTATCTCCTGTGTTTAGGTTGGCAAAAGACACATCATCAATAAGCTGTTCTTTGATGTTGCCCTGGAGGAGCAGGCGGCGCCGGATGCAGAGACCTTGCAGGTAATTTGCCTGGATGGTTCTGCTTTGGCCTCGTGGAAGCACGGCCTGTGCTGATGGTCCTCTGCCAGCAGACACCTCCTGAGCTGCTGCTCACTGTGCTGTACTCGTGTTTCAGACATCAGTGTTTCCAGCCTGTCTCTGTTCCTCCTCTTGGTCCTTGCCCAGTCTCAGCTCTGACGTAAGGAAGTCTCCATGTGGTGGGTTAGAGTTCCCCCTGACCACATCTCATGTGGCCATTCAAGAAGCTACTTCACTGCTCTTCCTGCTGATTCCCACCTTACCCAGAAACCTCTGGAAGCAGCATCAAATACACATCCAATTGTTGCTTCTCCCTTGGGTCTCAAAGCCTTAGAGATGAGACTACAGAACTTTTCTCAAAGGCAGGAGAAGGAAAAATCCCAAATGCAATGAATGGGCTGTGGCTCAGCTGCACGTGAGCCCTGCTAACCTCTCTGGAAAGAAGGGGCTGTTGGAGGAAGTGCCACCTCCTTGTGTGCAGGTAGGTTTGTTTGCACATGCTGTAAGGGCCTGGGTGGTGACAAAGTTGTGGTTCTCCAAGATAAGTTAGGAAGGGGACTGCCTGAAGCTGCCTCAGCAGTGATGGACAGTGTTGGGCCCCTGGGGAAACCTGTCTGGTGCTGGGTGCTGTTCCCTGAGTTGCCACCCTTGGGTGCAGAGAGCTGGGGGTGAGAAGGGCTAAATGCAGAGTGACTGTTCCATGTTCTCCTCTGTTTAATGTGGATGAAGCCTGACTCCTCATGTCTTGCAGTTACCAGTTCCAAAAAAAGTAACTGGTTGACCTTGATATAATGGGACGCTTGTACCCTCTTGTGTACAGCATGTACAGCCATTACCATAATTAGCAGTTGCCATGACGATGCTATATGTATATGGCATGTTTTTAAAATAAAGCCAGCCAGACTCTAATGTCAGGAGCACTGTCATCCTCGAAGACTGCTAATGAAGAAACCAAAGAGCAAAGTATGTGTGCTAAGGAAATGAAAAAGCATCTCTGGGCACTTGAAACTGTGTGTCCTAGAAGGAAAGTAATGGCTCAGAGCAGATAAACATTGCCTTTGGCACATATTCAAATCTGTTCTCCAAGTGTAAACAGATGAGGGACTCGGAAACGGGTTGGCTGGAGAAAAATGCCCTAGCAAAGCTTTCTGTTCCCTCTCAGTCCCAGCCCAGGCTCTAAGGTGGGTTCACTCAGCCTTCTCCTCCAGGCAGGTGGTGCTGAGGAGCTTCTGCCTTGCTCAAGGGGAGGACTCTGGAGCTCTTCCTGCACAAGCAGCTTGATGGTAACTCATCCTGCTCGTCCAAAGGTGGTTGTGTGGCCCTCAGAGCAGCATGTAGCCCTGAGCGTGCAGCTTTGCTAATGAGAGCTGAAGTCTCTAACAGGAAAGAACCACATATCTTCTGTGGAGGTTGGTGTAGGCAGCTACTGTGGGCATTTCCTGCCCTGTGCACTGATTTGGGTTGCTGCTGCTGAGGCTGATGCTGCCTCATCACCAGTTCCATGCTGTGTGCTGCTTTGTTTCTGGAAGATGTGCAGGCAACCAGCGTGGGTGGGATTCGCTGTCCATTTAGACAGCAGTTCTGTTTGTGAAAAGTATTAGTGACTTCCTCAGCTAGAAGTGATTTCACCTGAGAAAGCCCTCAAATCTGGGATTTGTTCCCATGCACTGCCTGTCCCTCCAGTGGCCTGGCTCTGGAGTGCTACTTGGCTTTGTCATCAGCTGGAGCTGTATCTCTGCAGCCTGCAGATGTCCCGAGATGAGCACCTGGCCTTCTGCCATGGAGAGGTTGGACCAGGGCACAGAGTGTGCTGGAAAGCAGAGTGTGTAGCTGTGCTGTCCTCTGCTTTGGGGAGACAAGCTTGGGATGCTCTTCTGAGAGCCAGTCTTAGGCACTCAGTTATAAGTGATGAGAAGAGCTCATAACCTGAAACTCTTCCTGTTGCTGCAGAATTATCTACATTATCTTTTGGATAGTAATTGTCATTGGTGCTATTCCTCGCTTTTGGTTCTGCTCAGAAATGTTGATGGTCAAAGGAGTGCCAGGGCTGCTTTTGCTTCCCACCAGCAGGCACCAGCTTCAACTTCAGCACCAGAGGCAACTTGGTTCCCTGGAGCAGCTGCAGACCGCAGGCAGAATGCCGCAACATGCCCAAGTGTTTCTGGGTGCTGAACCTGAGACCCAACCTGTTTCTGGGCTCATCCTGTAGTGCTCTTAAAGATGGTCCTCAGGGATCAGAGCAGTCTCCACATGGCTGTTTCCAGAACAGGAAAAGTGTGAGTTTTGGGATGTAACATCTCGATGAGGCTGTATAGAACCTGACACAGTTGCTTGTGATCTGGGGAGCTGAGAGCCCTCATTCAGAAGGAGATTTGGAGGCTTTGGCTTGTTCAGTTTGGCTAAAAGGAGGCAGGAGGAAGAAGATGGTTCCTGCTTGTGAACCTGCTGGGGAGGGTAGAATCCTGGGAGGACAGATGTCTGTTTGTGGTCAGGATATACTCATTTAATTTTGGGAATCACAGAATCTCAAGGGCTGGAAGGGACCTTGAAAGCTCATCCAGTGCAACCTCCCTGCCAGAGCAGGACCTAGAGTACGCAGGAACTCATCCAGGTGGGTTTGAATGTCTCCAGAGGAGGAGCCTCCACAGCCCATCTGGGCAGCCCCTTCCAGGGCTCCCTCACCTCAACAGGGAAGAAGTTTTTCCTCGTGTTTCTTTGGAACCTCTTATGTTCCAGCTTGTCTCTGTTGCCCCTCATCCTATCATTGGCCATCACTGAGAACAGCCTGGCTCCATCCTCCTGACACCTGCCTGGTAACTCAGGCTGACAGAGGAGAGCTTCTGTCAGAGGAGTGAAAATTGAGAGCAGCCTTTAGGAGCTGTGGTGGAGGATGAGGGATTTCAGATTAAGTTGATGAATGAGGTAATGTTACATAGCTGCTCGCAGTAACCCAGGATTTCTTTGCTTTCATGCTAATTAGCACATTTTGTGAGCTCACTAATCGGTCCTGAATAGGACTCTGAGGAAGCTACTCCAGAATAGTTCCTGCAGCAGAGTTAATCCCACAGTCAGCCTTCCAGCTGTTGCCCACCCCCTTCCCTACCTAGGGCAAATCCAAGTCAGCTCTGTTAGCCTTTGCATTTAGTCCCTTCAGCTTACTGAGCTTTGCATCCCATATTCTCTCCCCTGCCTTTACTGTCACTTGCAGAGCTTTGCTGTGGTCCCATCGGATCTGTGGTCACTGGCAGTGCTATTCTCAGCTCAGATTTGCATGTAGCGTTCCGGGTTGCACAGATTTGTGTGCTCTGCTTCAGTACTGTGTTGGCATTTTATTGTGGTTTTATTCCACTGCAGTTCCTGCCTGACTTGTTATGTGCTTTCCTCTGCAGTTCTCTAACACAGCTTTTTAAGTCATCTTCTGTTGACTCTTTCCTGTATACATTTCTCTCTCTCTCCCTCTTTTTTTCTGTTGAACACCAGATACAGCCTCTCTTTGTAACCTCTGTACATTTCCTTTGGCTATTTGCCAGTGTTCATAAGTCATACCACTTCATTATCTATAATTTAAACTATGGGGCATTTGCAGCTTCTTTCTGATCCTTAATGAAGGCGTGAGAAACCTTTGATGTTCCTCAGACCCTCGTGGCACTCAGGAGACACCATGTGCCCTCGATTTGCTGTGGGATGGGTCGGTTTATCTGTGCTCTGTTTATGGCCATTTGACAGAGCTTTGAGCTCCTCTCAGCATCCCTCACTGCAGTGCCTTCAGTGTTGGTCAGAATGCTGGCTGATACCTTTTGATGGCTTGCCTTTTTGGGGGTTGGGATGTGCCCTTCTCTCTCTCTCTTTCTCCCACCTGCACCCACCTGAGGTTCGCTTCAGTTCAAAGCCCTTCCTGGTGCAGCTTGTCTGGCAACAGCCCTGCCTTACTGCCTTGTTTAGGTGAAACAGGATAAAAATTGCTCCTGTCTGATTTCCTGTGTTTCCCTGAGAGCCTTCCAAAATTATTCAGCTAAAACAAGATGACTGACAGTGTGAGAAACACAAGGTTGACAAGGCTAAGATGAAAGTGGGATCTTCTCCCCCTGCAGAATGCCAGTTGGAGGTGCTCTTTGTGTTCCCTGTGAACTTGCCTGGTGCTGCCCTTACATGGTCCCTTCTCAGCACCTGCCTGGTGCAGATGTCCTGCTGGGAAACCTCTTGGGCCCTTGTAAGATGTGGTGAAAGCTCCTCTGCAGGATGTTTGCTGATTGTTTTCTCTGTTGTGTTTCAGAATGAACTGGACAAAGTGAAGGCTCAGCTCTCTGTCAAAGGTGAGTGCGGTCTGTGTGTCCTGGGCTCTGCCTGTGCTAAGTGGCTTGCCCAGGCCTGAGGAACCCCTGTGCACAGCCCACCCCTCTCTGAAGCCTGGGGCGTGCTGCAGGCTGCAAACTGCTTTGCTGGAGCTGCTTCTTCAGAGCATTTCTGAGGCGAGACCACCTAAAGCTGTACAAAGCTTGTATGACAGCCAGAGCCCACAGCCTGGCCCAGCTCTGCTGTGACTGGGGAGTTCTCTGCAGGCTGACACACAAGCATGCCCTTTTTTTTTTTGCCCCCCTTCTTAATCACAAGCTACAGAATTGCAGCCCAGCTATAGCTGGAGAAGGCTTGCTGAAAGCAAAACCCCTGGGTTTGCTCCCTAGGAAACTCACAGCTGTACATGACAAAGGCTCGTTCCCTCTTAACAGATGAGGGGGTAAAACTGGTGCCCAAAAGCAGGAGCAGGGGAGGGCTGTGGGTTTGTTTGTTTGGCTGTGGCAGTGCCACACGTGTGGTGTGTACAGAGTGGACGGAGTGAAGCGCGCGAGCGTTTCCACCTTCCCATCTTTAATTTTAGAGGATGTTTGAGGGAGGCAGGAAAAGCAAAAGCCCTGGAGACTTGTCGATGGGTTTTAAGCATCGTCTGTAGGCAGCCTGTCATCAGAACATGAGTCATGAGCAGCAAAAGGAAAATGTCAGTCTGAGTGACAGAAATCCAAAGACACACTAGCAGAAGGGGGGAAAAAAAGAATCTTAAAGAATGCTGGGGGCTCACCCACGCCTCGAGAGGCGTCTTTCCTCTGCCTTCCCTGCCTGCACGAGACAGACATGAATAGCCAGTAGATGGAGGATTCAGTCCTTAGCAGAATTGGACAGTCTGCACATCTATTCTGAGGCCTGTTCTCTTGCCAGCTTGGTTGAGTTTAGTGACTTGGTAGAGAGCCAGATCTTCTGGGGAAGGTGGCTGGGATTCTTGCTAGGATGTTATCCAAGAAAAACTGCTCGAAGGCCTGCTCATCTTCTCTGCTTCTGGTGAGTAGAGGTTGGATTTGACATTCCCTTTCCCATTCTCTTCTCATATTGGAAATGAGAAGCTCCATCCCACCTCCTGCATCTTTTGCTGTGGGCACTCTGCTCTCTGGTGGTTCCTGTGTATAAATTCTTCACTTAAAGATGTGCTCTGTGCTGCAGAGGAGCTGTGTAATTGCCAGTCTCTGATCAGCTTGCAAATGGCTCCAGAGGTGCTGAGCTCTGAGCAGACCCAGCAGGCACTGTGGGAGGTACTCTGCATGAGCTGAAAACTCATGCCTGCTGCATGGGGAGGTTTGACTCCTGCCATCTGCCTCTGGGCAGCTGGGAATGGAGGAGGGAGAAGCTCAAACTCCTTGGGTGGATGTTGAGTCTCTACAAATGCAGGGGAGCATCTCCAGGCTGTGCTGCCTCTGGTGAGGAAGGGTTATTCAGATCAATGGAGAGGAAAAAAAATGCTTTGCTAAGAAAGAAGTGGGTTTCCCTAAACACTTGCCTGCTTGTGCTGGGATATGTTCCTCCCCTCTTCCCCAGTCCCACGTGGCTCTTTTACTGTCTCATTGAGCAGCGAGGCTGCCCTGGAGATCATGCTTCCTTGGAGTGCCATGGCACAAATTGGGACTGGATTGCTTGCAAGGAGAAAAGCTTTTTTGGAAGGGCACTGATTGTCTCTCCACTATTGCCAGGCTGGAGCCATGGGTGATTTTAGCAAAGACAGAAGATGCTGAGCTGAAGACTTTACCCTGCTGTCAACAGGGTTGTATGGAGGAGCTGCTGCTTTCCCTCATTGCCCAATTGCTTTGAGCTTTCCAGTGATGCTGGTTGTTCCCTGCCTAGGTCTGTCAGCTCCTGAGCGTGGTTGTTGCTTTGTGAGCTGTTCTTCCCTTGTCTTGACAAAACAAATGGAAATCTGGTGGTGATTCCCATCACCTTCTCTCCAATGGTCAGAGGCACGTGCTTCCTTCCGGCCTTTGCCTGTGTGGGGAGGAACAGCAGGACTCAAAGGTTTTGTGACCTGCAAAAAGTCACTGGAATCTGAGGCAGGAGCACAGTCCCCAGTGCTTGGCAGGGCTCTGCTTTGCTGCCTCTTGCCCTTTGCTGTAGATGCAGCAGGGTGGCCCCCAGAGGCTCCCCACGTGTGGAGGGGCTGGGCTCAGGCCTCTGGGCTCAGCTCCACAGCTCCCTCACACACACCTTGGTGGAACTCGAGCAGTTTTCTCTGTGCAAGCCTGGCTTGGAGAGCATGCAAGGGTTAAGATGCATCAGCTTAATGCTAGCAGGGCTGGCACTGCAAAGCTATTAAAGGGAACTTGTTATCTTTAGTAAAGAAAATCTTGAAGGCTGCTAGCAGTGGGTGAAGCAGTTGCTCAGTACAGCCCCTGGTACAGACAGCTCTTGGGGGAATGGCTCTACAGGAACGGCCAACTCCTAGCAGCCAGGAGCCTGAGCTGCAGCAGTGTCTGTCTGTGGTGCTCCTGCTCCTGTGGGGCAACTGAAGTTTGGGTTGCCAGGCCGTAATCTTTTTCTCCTTTTGTTTTCCAGAGAAAGAGAAGCGGGAGTGCCAAGCTGTTGTGGATGGGCTGAGGGACACTCTGGATGTGCGCAATGCCACGATAGAGTCGCTCCAGAAGGTGCTGGGAGAGACAGAGATGCTGTGCTCCTCTCTCAAGGTACCTTTCCCATCGCTGGCAGGGCTGCAGCACTAACCATTGCACAGGCAGCGTCAGTTTGGTTGAAGACCTCTGTGGGCCCTGCTAATAAGGACGTGGTGCCAGTGAGGTTATGGATCTGGTGCCTCAAGCTGCCTGTTTCCTTGATCTCTGAATGCCAGGAGGGCAGCGGGGCTGTGGTTTCACTTTGGTTTTAGTAATCTGAAGCGAGCAGTGGTGCTGATCTCGAGGTCCTGAGCACCCCGTGGCTGATGCAGAGGCGCAAAAGCCAGGCCTGTGGCTCGCACTCAAGCGGCCGCAGGCTCCAGGCAGAGGTGGCCGTGGTGGGGGAGAGCCACCAGCACAGCCCAGGGGCTCCTGGCTCAGCCTTGCTAATGAAGTGGCAGTGCAGCTGCTAAAGGTAACAGCATGAAGCGAGAGTGGGAGGTGGCCCCAGCGCCCCGTTGCCGCCGCGCTGGCTCCCTGCGGTAGAATGTTCTTCTGAAATGGGTTTAGGCCAGACGGGATTCAAGGCAAATTAGTTTCTTAGTTTGAGTGGAGGAGAAATCAAACTGAAATATATGGAGGGGGAGTTGCAAGCTTCAGCTGAGTGGGATCTGATCCAGCTCCAGGCTCTGTTCTGTTGCCAGGGCTTTCCTTCGGTTGGGTTAGTAATGTGTGAAGTCCAGGGATCAAATATTCCTGTTGTGTTTCAGCGTGCAGTGACTCAATGTGTAGTCATGTACTGTGCGTAAACAGCAAGGGGAAGAGGGTGAGAGCAGGAACCTCTTGGTTGGGATGTCTTGTAGTGAGCAGAAGGACTTTGCCTTGGTGTGGCGGGCTGGGCAGTCTCTGCTGTGTGAGGATGATGCGTCTGTCACAAGAAGACAGGGTTCAGGCAGCTGGGGTTATGAGCTGCAGGCTGAAAGGCAGGGTAGGGGTCAGCAATGAGGTACAATCACAAGGCAGAAAGAGAGACACAGTGAGGAATTAATGCCAGACAGGCCTTGCTGTGAGCCAGCATGGTTTTCTTTTGCCTGACCACAGGATTATATCCATTCTGCTTGGATGCAAAGGCAGCCTGGGTCTGTGCCCTGCCAGAGATGCTCCCAGGGTCCCGGGTGTACCAGTGGCAGAATGTTTCTGATGCTCCCTGCTCTTGCAGAAACAATTGTGCCAGTGGAAGCTGGTGCTCGCTGCTCAATTCAACATCCCTGTGCTTGGCTTTCCTGCCTCAGCACCTCAGGAGGAGGCTCTGTGATTATCCCGCCTGTTGCAAAACCCTCTGTGTGCGCTTAAGTCCTTTTAATGGAAGCTGAGCAGGGCAGAAGGATTAGGGACCTGGAGGTATCTTTTCTGTGGTGTAGGGGTTGAATACAGCTGAATGCCACACACTGTCTTATGCTGCTTCATTAAAGATTAAGGTTCTAAAGTTCTGCAGTGAGCACACAGGCTTCTCCAGCTGTGCTGCAGGTCAGGCCTGCAGGCTGCTAGCTCGCCTGCCTTCTGCAAGCACTCTGCTGCTACTGAACCTCTGCCTGAGAGTTTGCTGCTGTTTCAACCTGAGGTGAGGGACTCTGCTCCAACTGGCAGAAAAAGTTGCTTTGGGGATCTGAAGTGTAGAGAGCTCTGTTTAGGAAGAGCCAAAGATGGGCTAGGCTTAAGCAAGAGCAACACATGAGCCTACAACACCATCCCCTCTGCAAAGTCTCAGCACTTTCACAGATGTTCGGTCTCTGTGGCAGGGAGCAGCAAAAATCCCTTAACTTCTGTGTGGAAGGGAGCTTTATGAGGTGATGGTCTTTGGCCAGGCCTCTCCCTGGAGTCAGCACTGTGCAGAAACCGGGCCCAGAGCCTTTTGGAAGTGCTGTGTGAAGTGTCCAGGCACACGCAAACCCAGACAACACAGATGTGTTGGAACGGTGCTAATTCAGGCGGCTTTCCCCTGTCCTCTGCCACACTGCAGATCTCTCTCAGCTCAGCTGACATTCTCTGTTACTGCTCTCTGTTACTGGAGAGCCTGGAAAGCTGATGGCTGCTGTAGGCAAGTGAGAGAAGTACCTGGCTTGGTGTCTGGTTTGGCTGAAGTCTCCCAGAAGAGACCCACTCCGCATTCCTGTTTATGCTCTAAGAAGCTAATGGCAAGCAGAACTGGGAGGCTAAAGCCTCAGCTGTGCATGGAGGAGAAAGCAATAGCAAGGGGGTATTTTTTTGCTTTTGAAAACCAAATGGTCTGTGTGCACAGGTACTGCAGAGCCCCACAGACACTCCCAGCAGAGAGGAGCCTGCGGTGCAGTTCCTGCGCCAGACTGGCCTCAGAATGAGCAGCGAACACCCCCCTGCAATGAGCAGAGTGGGGGGTGCAGCAGGGAGGGAGCTCACTCTCCCTAATCCTGGGCTGCTGAGGTGGTGATAGCATTAAGAGCCAATACATAGTCCCAGCTGCCCGCAGTGCGCATAAACCAGGATGTTTCTCTAACAATCCCTGGAGCCTTCCTGACGGTCTGTGTGTGCGTTTGCTTCTCTGCAGAAGCAGATGAAATTCCTGGAGCAGCAGCAGGAAGAAAACAGAAGTTCAAAGGAGGAGGCCCGTCGCCTGCGAAACAAGCTGCGAGCCATGGAGCGGTGAGGTGCCAGGCTGCACCCCCCTGCCCCCAGAGGCAAGGGAGGAGGCTCCTGCTCTGCCTGCTGCAGCACCCAGCTCACACACTGGGTCTCCTTACCCTGTAAGGTTGCAAACTGTGCTGCATTAGCAGACCTGCCCTTGCCTGTCCATGCTCCTGCCCTTGGTAGATGGCTGCTGCAAGGTGCGGCATTGTGTGCAGCCTGGCCTCAGCACCAGTGCTCTGAGGTGGCTATGTGCCATTGCTGGGGAACAGAATGCCAGCCCTGGAACACAGGCAGCCACAGGGCTACGGGCCCAAGAGCTGGGATGTTGGCCCCATGTGTGCAGTGTTTGTATACAGCTGTCCCTTCCCTAGTCTGTCCGTGCAGTGCTGCTCTTCTGTAGCGAAAAGCCCTGCTTGTAGTGGGGCAATTGTGCCTCTTCCCCTGTGACATCCAAATGCCTGCAGCTCAGGCTGCACCAGCTCCCTAGGGGTGAAGCAGGGCTCCTGTCTCTTCCCCAGCTCTGTTTGTGACTCATGAGCTGAGGGTACTTTGGATTTTTTTGCTGCAGGATTGAGCTGTTGCTTCAGAGCCAACGCCCCGAGGCAGAGAAGATGATCAGAGAGATGGGAGTGGGGCAGGCAGCCGTGGAGCAGCTGGCCATCTACTGCGTCTCACTGAAAAAGTAGGTGCTGGGAACTGTCCAGGGTGTGCCCAGGGAGAAGCTCTGCCCAGTGCCAGCAGGCACATGGGCTCTGCAGGGCTCTCACTGCCTGGTTGGGCCTCCACTGGGTTTTGACTGACAGATCCCGGGGAATGAGATTGGAACCTGTCACACCGAGCTGTTCCTGTGTCACTGGAATGACATGTGTGTCACCATGGGAACTGTCTCGAGTTGTCAGTGCACCTGTGAGGTGCTGCTGATGGTTCCCCCCTCCCCATGGGGAAGGGAGTGAGGTGCTGCTGATGGTTTCCCCTCTCTGTGGGGAAGGAAATGGCTGAGGACTCAGGGCTGTACCCTCTGCCACGCTGCTCTGGGAAGGCCAAGCTGCACCTGCTGCCCTTCCCTACCTGCAAATCCATCTGGGCCTGCTGGGCAAAACCACAGCTTCTTTGGGTCTGTTCTGATGGCAGCTGAATAATTGCAGCTTTGATACAAGGCTGTAATGAGGCAAGTGTCCCTGTGGTGTAATTGGGGATGAATTTAGAGGGCCAATAGTGTGAAGTCTCTGAAAAGTCACTAAGAGCAAAGTCTTCTCTTTGCTGCCAGCACAGAGGCTGCTCTGTTGTCTGTCTGTCTTTTTCACTGGCAGCTGAAATGGCTCTGGATCTGGTTTCCATTTTGCTGGGGAAATCGTTCAGGCCTTGTTCTCAGGCACAGTATCATGCAGCTCTCCTCTCCCCTGTGGTGCAGTGGGCTATCTGACACACCCTTGGTCAGTGCTGGTACACTCCGCCCCGTTCCCTAAAGGACTTTGTGTCTCCTGGGTTTTCTTTGGTGGCATTGCAGTTGCAGAGCTTCAAATTAAGGGTCTTGGCTTGTCTCTGAGAAGTTCTAGCTTGGTCCTTTCACAAATAGCACAGCTCTTCTGGCCTCTTTGCAGGGAGTATGAAAACCTGAAGGATGCTCGGAAGATCTCTAATGAAACGACAGAGAAGCTGAAGAAGGAGCTGTTTTCTGCCAATAGCAAGGTAAAGGGAGAGCATGCATCATCAGGGTGACATTTGGTCTCTAGATCCCTGTCAGTAACTGTGGTTCAAGCCCTCTGCAGTGACCCCCTCCCTCACTGAGCATCCTTGAGTGGTACAGGTGGTGTGGAAGTGTCAGGTTGGGGTATTTTGGTTCGGGGTGTGATGCTGTGGTGAGTGAGCAGCTCCTGGGCTGTTGTCAGGAGTGCAGTCTCTGAGGACACTGCTGGGGCAGCATGTCAGAGCCAGCCAGAGTTTGGCAGGGAGCCTGGACTGGAAGGCAGGAGCACTCAGGTGCTCTGCTGCTGCCACTGGGTTCTGCCTTCATGTGCCACAGTGCTGAGCGGGAGCTAGTGCCACTGCCAGCCTCTCCTGCCGCAGAATCAGGTCCTTAGGAAAGGTAGGAGGGTGTTTGAAGCCAGCACCAGTTGAGCAGGCCTCAGTCTTGGCTTGGTACAACCAGGGGCACACCCAGCCTTGTGCCTTCAGCCCACTGAACTGGGCCAGGGAGCCTGCAGGATGCTGTGCCCGTGCAGGAGAGGTTCCCACAGTGGGGTGAAGACGAAGAGGTGGCTCTGCACAGAACCTTCCTGGGCTGATCCTGATCTGGTGTGGAGCTGCTGACATGCCTCTGCTGCTCTGCTCCTCCTGCTCTAGGCCTGGCTGAGCTCCCTTAGCTCAGGTCAGGAATTGCTTTCTGTCACTTCTGGTAGCAAGTCCCCAGGAAGTGTGTGTAGCCTTGCTCTCCAAGGCACAGGTGTTCCCTGGGGCATCCTCATGTCCCAGCTCACAAAGTGAGAGACTGTGGGTGGATTTGGCCTATTTTTGTTGCTCAGTCATAGCTGTTATGGTCCCTTCAACTGGAGAAGGAGGTTCTCAGATTGCTGTGCTGCTCCCCAAAGGAGTTAACCCCCTCCACAAGGTGCTGCTGCCAGGACTAGGTGGCTTCTGGCTGAGTCAGGGCTGAGCTGCCATCACCAGTCTGGGTCAGGAGGATGAGAGTCAGTGCAGAGATCCGGGCTGAGCTGATGAGGAGCTGACTGTACCCACAAGTTGTGGGCTGGCCTGGGCTCCTGAACCCACAGAAGTCTCTGATGTGGTAGCAGGCCACTTCTTGACCCCTGCTCCTGGCATGCTTCCCTGTTGAATCAGGCTTGTCAGGATGCCAACACTGCTGATGCACAGCCATCAGCCAGCCTGTGGTTTGTAATTCCTGTGCTGTGTCCAGAGTCCTGCAGGAATTCACAATGCAGCCACCAAGCGTTAGAGCAGGGAAAAGCTGTCGCCGTCAGGCATAAATGCTGGGGAAATGCTGGAGGAAGTTTTGTGTCGAGCAAGCAGCCCTGGAGATCCCTCTGCAGGCAGCTTGAGGAAATGGGCAGGCGTTCGGGTGCTCTGATAGAGGAGAGATTGGTCAGACTGGCACAGAAAAACAGAGCCCTTAAACAGGGGAAAGTGGCATGTGCTGCAGAGCACGGTGCTGGCAGGGGGTCTGCTGCCTCCCTTACCTGTCTGTTCTAACCAGAGCTCTGCTCTTTGGGTTGGGTTGTTTTTCCTGCAGCTGCAGAAGACGGTTTCAGAGTTGGAGAAGACAAAAGAGGAGTTAAAAAGCACCCAGAAGGATCTGAAGAGTGCAGACAAGGAGATCTTGGTGAGAATATAATTCCTCAGTCTGCAGTAACTGGAAACTGGCCATGGCCTGCAGCTGCAATCCCAGGAGTTCTGCTCAGTGACTGTTACCCAGCCCACCTTACCTCTGATTTGCTCCACCTGAGGCTGACTTATGGAAAAGGGGCAAAGTAGCTGCTACTAAATCTTTCCTTATCTTGCTATCTGTTTTCCCTTTTCCATCCAGAGTTTGAAGAAGAAGATTGACATCTTGCAGGATACTCTGAAGGTCCCACCTGTAACCAGGGAGACGCTCAGTCGACTAGTCTTTGAAAGGTTAGTGAGGGCCATCCTCAGACACAAGCCAAGGGTGGAGATGGCAGGTCCAAAGTAAGAGCTGGCAGTTTAACTAGGTGGAGAGGCAGAGATGTTCCAGTCTGGCAGGCATCACAGCAGCATGGCCATTTTGCTCCTTGTATCCTATTTTGGTTTTTTTCTTGTTGCTCACAAGGTGGTGTTTGGTTTACCTAAAAAAATGATGTGTGTTTTGGATGGTTTAGGTCAGGAAGAACAGGCTAGGTTTTGACACACTCTTTGTCCTTCTGGGGAAGTATCCCTACAGCTGCCCTTCTGGTTGCCTCAGTTGGCCATCCAGTTAGCATGCCCTGGTGTGTGGGGACTGGAGATCTTAGCCAGGCAGAGGAGCCTACCCTGGAAAAACAGTATCTTTTACATGTTTATCAAGCCCCTTCATGTGAGGAGCCCATGATGTGACCCCAGTACAGCAACCTGGGCTGTGTACACAGGGGCAGCAGTGTGCCAGCATGTTTCCCTGGGCTCCAGGGCAAGCATCACTTTGGGACGCGGGCTAGAAACGCTGGGATTTGGGTTGTCCCCCTTCTGGCACTTGTGAGCAGCATGGGGCTCTGCTCTGGGTCCCACTGGGTCACCCCCTGGGTGAGTGACACTGCCATGGCCTTGCAGCCCTGCTCCCGTGGACCTGCGGCCCCCGAAGCTGCACCGCCCGCCCCACAGCCCCGAGATCGATCTCGATGCCACCTCTGACGTGGACACCCCTGAACACGAGCCCTGCCCGTCTCTCCTCAGCCCTGCAAAAAGGCAGAAGCTGGATAAAAAGCCGTGAGTTTTCCCTCCTCTTTCTGTTTCTAAAGGAGATGAAAGTGTGTGTGTGTGCTTTGGAAGCTGCTGTGGGAGATCAGATGGCTCTCCAGCTGCCTGATGGCGTGCTGCAAGGTTTGGCGTCATCCGTTCGGCCTTGTCTGTCCTTGCCAGCTCCACTTGAACAATCAATCTCTGCTGATTTGCTCCTTGGGCTTCTTACAGGCCTCCCGTGGTAAATCTGGCAAAGAAAGTTCTGAAGGAAACAGTGGAGGTAAAAGGACTAATCTCAATTTTCTGTATCTCCTCTTTGATTCTGCTGTCAATAAGCTTGGGATAAAGGACCCATTTTCTCCACATAGGAGATGCTGTGGCCATAGACTGGCCCATCTGTGGGAACACAGTACATGCTTCAAAGAGCTTCGTTCCACAGTCTCCTAGAAACACTGTTTTGCTGCCTCAGGCCTCCTGGAATTGGGTAGGAGAGGGAGGATGGGGGACCCACGTGCTTCTTGCTGATTATCCTGCCTCAGATGTGCTTGGCAGACCCATGGGGCTGCCCACGAGGGCTGTGGGGTCGGTCAGGGCCTGGGTGCTGTGCCCTGCCTCCAGGCACTGTTCCAGATGAGCCTCGGTGGGAGGTTGGAAGCTACTGTTCTTTGGCCTGACATGTGATACAGCAGTAACCATTACCCTAAATTGCTGTCTGTGTTGTTAGTGCTCCCTGTATGTGGACTAAATTCTGCAGATCATGCTGGTTAAAGGGCTTTTCTCATTATTTTGTGGGACAGAACTGGGCAGATGATTTGGAGGATGATGCTCTTAAAGGACTCTTGCCAACGTTTGTCAGGAACTCTCTTCTCTCCAAGAAGCCCTCTTCAGGGAGCTTGCTGGGGCCCCAGAAGCACACAGGCACTGTAAGTAGGACTGTCCAGTTGGTGAGCATGTGGAGGGCTGGCACTGCACACCTCTGTCCTGAAGTGACCCTGCAGGAGGAAACCAATGAGGCTTTTACCTTGCCACATACAGGCTGTGGAAAATAAATCTTGGAGCACGACCTGGCTGCTTCCCCATCCTGCAGAGCTCCAGGGATGACAGATGCTCATTGCCTTCCTGGCAGTAGACTAAATGGCCCTCTATCTCCCATTTCTCCACCTACTTGAAGCCTGGGGTATTTTCCTTGTATTCCTCAGCCCCAGTGACAAACCCCTAAGCCTTGTTGCTGCTCAGAAGGCTCAACTTGCTTCAGAAAGTGCCTAAGATACCCAAACTTTACTAATACCTTTGGGTCTGTGTTTTTCCAGAAGTGAGGGCTCAGCACAAGTACTGTTTCCAGGTGCTTGTTACCCTCTCCCAGAATCTGTGGCCTGCAATGCTTCCCCTTCCCTACAACCAACACAAGGAGAGGTAGCCCAGGCTCTGTGCTGCTGCTCCAAGCTCATTTCTCCATCTCTCTTTCCTAGGTGAGGATGGGGTACGATGGCTTGGGAGGCAGAACAAAGTTCATACAGCCTGTATCCTTCCCTGCAGCTCTCATGGCAGTGGTGATGCTGTGAGGACCTGATCTCTGTTCCTCCTCTTCGGTCTTGGCCATCCTGGGGAGCCCTGTCCCCGAGTCAACCAGAAATGGGGCAGGATCCTGAAGGAACCATCAGGTTTCTCTCTATCTGACTCTAAACTAGTTTGAGCTCAGCAAAGGCATCAAGGACCTGACTTGCTGAGAGCATTATCAGTGGGGGTTCATACAGAGGAGCATAGCAATGAGAGACCAGTACAGTTTGGACTCCCTTGGGATCTCAGTGCAGCCTCTGGCAGCCCATGCAGCCAAAGCCTTCCTTCCTGCAGGCTGGTGCTGCTCCACCGGGCAGCCCCACAGCCCTCAGAGCTGCTCTGACTCCACTCCTCATGCAGGAACAGTGTCTCCTCCCCCACAGAAGCTGTCCTTGCACTCCCTTCCCTGGGAACTGCTGTCAGAGAGCTGTGTGGTGCACCTATGGCTCTGACCCCGCTCTGGCTCCTGGTTCTGGTCTTGAGGGGGCTTTGCTTTGTAGAAAGCCAGGAAGAGGAATGATCATCTGGAAAGTGTGACCACTGGGAAGCCTCAGGTGGCTGCTCCTGTGGCATGGTGGAGGTGCCCAACAGCAGCGAGAGGCTTGGGCCAGATCTCTGGGGCTGGGGGTGCCTGTGCTGCCAGCCCGAGGTGACTGGAGAAGGTGGGCAGCTGACCCAGTGCTGCCCCTCACACGAGGCTGCTGGAGGAGCAGCTCTGTTCTCCCAGCCCCAGTGCTGCAAGTGTGCTGGCTTGTGTAGCTCTGCAGTTCTGCTTGCATGGCCTGCACCTCCCTGTCAGTGCTGAAGGTTTAAGTTTTTGCCACTTCTTTGCCTCTGGCCTGTGAATGACAAGGGAATCTGCTCTGAGGACTCTCAGGGTCACTGCCTTGGCAGGCTGCAGGCTCTGGCTGCTGGGCCTTGCCCTGCTCAGCGTCCTGGCTCTGACACACAGGGTAGATCTCAAAGCTCTGACAGATCTGTTTGAGTGCTGTTTTGTGTGCCTGGGGGTAGCACAGAAGTGGGAAGTGTTCTTTGGCTCGTGGGACAGGAGCATGGCTGAGCTCTGCTGCTGTGAGCAGGGGGCAAAGCCCAACCTGTCCTGTGGGAAGCTTTCCTTTGGGTGCAGATGGGTGGCCAGGTCCCAGGCCTGTGCTTTGGGCTGCTCTGCCACAGCCATGTATCACTCCTGTCCCCAGGGCATCAGGTTGTGGATCTTTCCTTGACAGTTTTGCCACCAGACAAACCTGGCAGAAATCCGTCCGTTAGCCGTGAGGAGCAAGAAGAAGAATGTCTCCAGGCCAGTGTCTGCAGCTCCCTCCACATCTTCCTCCAGCAGCAGCCAAGCCAGACTGGACAGTTTCCTGCAGTGAGGGCCCTGCCTGGAGCCCAGCTCAGAGCAGCACACAGCCACTGGCACTGTGCAGGGGGAGAGGTGCTGCCCCCACCTCACAGCCAGCCCCAGGACACCCAGCCTCTGGCCAACGCTTGCACTGATTTACCCCTCTTATTTTACCCGTCCTTCCTCCTGTTTTCATGCAGACTAAACAGGATTTTCTCATCTTCTGGCCTGCTCAGAGCTCTGCAGCTGCTGCTGCTCTTGGGTGCTCTGACATGAGGTGGAACTGCACTTGGATGCAGCCACGAGGCAGAGGTGTGGGGAGGGCACTGGGGATGGCTGGAGCACGAGCAGGGAGGAGAGACCTGGAGCAGCTCTGTGCCTGTTGAAAATAGTTCCAAGAAAGTTTCCCAGAGGAAGAGAGGTGCAGGGAGCCTGTAGATTCATCATCACATTAAACCCCTTCCCTATGCCACGGGCCCGTGGGGCATGGGGAGACCCCCAGGCAGGGCAGGGGATGTTCTGCAGTGCCCTGGTTAGAAGTCTGCTGTGTTTTTGCAGAGCTGGCACTGAAATTGCTGGCCTGGGCAGGGGAGGATGGGTGTGCTGATGGCACCTCTGTTCTTGGCACGTGTTGGTGTGAAACTCAGTTATGAATTTCTAGGGTTTTTTTAAATGAGGTTGTAGGTGTGTTTGTTCTTTTGTAACTGGGGTTGGAGGGTTTGGAGTGGCCTGAGGAAATGCTGGAGAATGGCTCCCTTCAGGGGCGGGGGAGACTGATGGGGATGAACCTTCCTGGGGTTCTTCAGCTGGAGACATGGGACAGGAGCTCCCCTCTTGCCCTGGGGCTGAGGCAGGGCTGTGAGGTACCTCCCTACAGCACTCTACGGGACAAACCTGGGATGTCTCCTGTTTCCAGCTGCTTCAGGCTGAAGCCTCGATGCCTGGGCTGGCTAAAAACATGTCTGTGGGAAATAAAATACATGCCTGTGCATGCTTGTTAACACAACTGGCTTCTGAGCATTCTCCCTGTTGCATCTCTGGGTGGAGGGCTGAGCTCAGGTGCTGAGTGTGGGGTGATGGATGTGCCTCTCCCTGCTGAAACCTTTGGTGCCTGCTCTCGGGAGAAAGGCCCCTTCTGCAGGGACAGGCTGTGGTGGGATGGAGCTGTGATGGAAGTGAAGCTGATCTGCAGGGCCAAGGACAAGGCCTGCAGAAAGGGCTGTGTTTTAGCTGCCTCCCTTGGGGCTGACTGCTGAAGGACATGGAATGGATGGGGAGTGGAGGAGTGGGAGAAGAGAGTTCAGAGGGCTGGGAAACCAGCCTGGGGGGAAGGGAAGGGGATTTAATCAATTCAGAAGAGAAGCCTGGGGAGCCTCTGCAGGGAGCCTTCTACTGCCCCTCTTGCTTGGTGCACTCATCTCTTCAAGGTAGGTACCTGTGAGAAAGGGACAGACCTGCTCCAGATCTCTCTGGCCTGAAGCAGGTTCAGGAGACCCTCCTAAGGAGCTGTATGCATCGCTGACATGGCATGTGGGCTTCCACGTGTGGGTGCTGCTGAGCTGGCAATGTCTCTACCCATGAAGGCAGAGCCAGGCCCAGCCTGGAGAGCGTGCAAAGGGCTTTCACAGCTGTGCTGCTCTGGTCTAGGGCGCTGTCAGAGGCTGGGGGAAAGTTATTTGCACCTGATCAAGCCAGTCCTGTCCCCTGCTCAGCTGTGGCCCCAGCAAAAGCAAAGCTCAGGCCGTGGCTCTGTAGCCCAGTGGCCCCATCAGGAACCACAATGGCTGCGTGACCTGGGGCTGCTCTGTTCAGCTTATGCTGGGCCTGTTGCCCTCCAGTGCTTCAGTCTTGGCTTTGGAAACAAACATTCTGCACTGAAAAGTTCTGCTCAGGCTGCTGTGGGAGAAGTGCCTTCATTTTGGGGTTGGCTCTGCCTGCTGTGTGCATGGGCAGCATTTTCCCATCACCCTATTGACTCTGCTTCCCTGGGCTCTGGCACCAAGGCAGCTTTCCAGAAGGGCTTGTGTGTCATGGCTGGGCACTCAGCTGTTAGGCACTGCCTGAGCAGGGGCTGCTGCTGGTGGCTGCTCAAACCTCTGCTGAGTTTAAGGCAGAAGTTTTGAGTCTCCTGGACTTGAGGGACACCACCTTCCTCCCAAAACCAAGCCTCTTTTCATTTGTTTTCCTCGTGTCCTGGCACCTTGTCAGTCCTGATCCCCTTTCACCCGTTCCTGCACTCCACCTTTCCACGTGCAGGTGTAGAAGTTGTTTCTGATGTGTGGGTTTTTCCTGTTGTATTGCACTTAAGCATTGGAGCCTTTTCCCTCTTGCTCAGGGATGATTTTGATGCCTTCCTCCTCCTCTCACACCCTTTCTGCCCTACAGCTGGCCCTGGCAGTGAGCCCCAGCCGTGGCTGCTCCCTGGGCTGAGGGGCAGCAGAGAGTTGGTGGAGAAGGGGCAAAGGCTCTGTCTTGCTGTGGGCACGTTGAAGCCAGTTTCTATTTTTGTGGCATCAGAGGTGAGACTGGACCCAGTTTCACATTTATTTTAGGATTCTGCGTAGCATGTGCGTGTTGACTCACAGCCCAGAAAAAGCTGCTGCTGCCAGGGCTGGGGCTGATGGCAGCAAGAGGGAGCTGCCTCTCCCCTCCTGCTGAGCCCTGGGGAACTGGGGCTGGGGTCCTGCCTCTATGGTGGCCCAGACAAGGGCTGCCCCCAGGACTCTGCCTCTGCTCTGGCTGGCAGTGGGAACACCTGGCAACCCTGCAGCCCTTGGGTGGGACTGAGTCCCTTGAAGGTGATGCTCAGCCTTTCCCTGGGTCATGGAGGAGGAGCTGTGGGTTGCCCCAGCCCCCTGCCTGCCGCCCTGGGGTGCCCTGTGCCCCTGTGGCTGTGTTAATGATCAGCCTCCTTAAGCAGGAGCTGGCTGTGGGTGAGGTGTGATGGTGCGAGGCAGGAGCCCGAGTCCAGCCTGTGCTCTCTGACCTCATCCCGCAGCCCCTGACACCACGCAGAGCGGGCTGTCCTGTGGCTGAGCACTGTGTGAGCTACGGCCAGGGGCTGCGGCTTGGCTGTGCTCCTGCTGACCTCCAGTGGCAGAGCGGTGCTCAGGGGCTGAGCCTGGCCCCGAGGCACAGCTGGGCAGCCTGGGCTGGCGCCCTGGCCATCACGGCAAGGCTATGGCTGGCGGGGCAGCGTGTGCCCCTGTGGGGAGGGCTGGAACCTGTGTGTGTGCCAGAAGCCTCTGTGTGCCCCAGTTGCCCCCTGCATGCCCCAGGCTGGGCAGTGAGCATGATGCTGATTGGCTGGTGGGGATGTGATGTCATAGCACAGTGTGTGACCTCATGACTCAGGGACACTGATTGGCTGACAGTCAGTGACATCATGGGGAAAGGAGGATGCTGATTGGCTGTCAGTCTGTGATGTCACGGGGAAGGAGGATGACGATTGGCTGTCAGTCTATGATGTCATGGGCGAGGAGGATGCTGATTGGCTGTCAGGCCATGGCAGGGTGTGTGGTCCCGGGGCAGCCTCATTGGCTGGCAGTGGGTGACATCCAGCAGCAGCTTGTGACCTCGTGTGCGAGCGGCCGCTCATTGGCTATCGGAGTGTAACCTCATGCGGGAGCGGGCGCTGATTGGCCGCCGGGGCGTGACGTCACGGGAAGCCGTTTGCTCACTGGCCGGCAGCGCGTGTTGTGGCGGGGCGCCGCCTGGCGGGCGCGCGGCGCTGCTGAGCGCTGATTGGCCGCCGCGCGGGGTGGGGCGGGGCGTCCCTCGCTCCCGCCGGCGCCTCGCGCCGCCATTGGCTGCTGCGACGCGCCGCGCGCGGGGCGGGGGGCACGTGCCGGCGGGGGGATGGGGGGGGGCAGAAGGGGCGGGGCGGCGGGCGCTGATTGGTCGGGGAGGCGCGCGTGCCCGCGGCGCGCGCTGGGCGGGCGGGCGCGGGGCGGCGCATGCGCGGGGCGGCGGGGCAGGCGGCGATGGCGGCGCGGGGCTGATGGCGGCGGAGGCGGCGCTGCGCTGAGGGAGCCGTCCCGCCCGGCCCGCCATGGGTAACGAGGCCAGCCTGGAGGGCGGCGGCGACGACGGGCAGCTGCCCCCCGCCGCCGCCGCCGCTGCCGCCGCCGGGGCGCCGCCGCCGCCCGCCGCCGCCGCCAAGCCGCCTTCAGCACCGGGCGGCGGCGGACAGCTCCCGGGCAGCGCGCCCGGGCCCAGGTGAGCGCGCGGGGCACACGGGGCGCGCGCCGCGCGGGGGTCGCGGGTGCGGTGGGGACACGGGCTGGGCGGGGGTCGCGGGTGCGGTGGGGACACGGGCTGGGCGGGGGGACGCGGGTGCGGTGGGGACACGGGCTGGGCGGGGGGTCCCGGGTGCGATGGGGACACGGGCTGGGCGGGGGGACGCGGGTGTGATGGAGACACGGGCTGGGCGGGGGGACGCGGGTGCGGTGGGGACACGGGCTGGGCGGGGGGACGCGGGTGTGATGGAGACACGGGTTATGCGGGGGGTCGCGGGTGTGATGGAGACACGGGCTGGGCGGGGGGACGCGGGCTGGGCGGGGGGACGCGGGTGCGGTGGGGACACGGGCTGGGCGGGGGGACGCGGGTGTGATGGAGACACGGGTTATGCGGGGGGTCGCGGGTGTGATGGGGACACGGGCTGTGCGGGGGGTCGCGGGTGTGATGGGGACACGGGCTGTGCGGGGGGTCGCGGGTGTGATGGGGACACGGGCTGTGCGGGAGGTCGCGGGTGTGATGGAGACACGGGCTGTGCGGGAGGTCGCGGGTGCGATGGGGACATGGGCTGGGCGGGGAGTCGCGGGTGTGATGGAGACACGGGCTGTGCGGGGGGTAGAGGGTGCGATGTGTACACGGGCTGTGCGGGGAATAGCGGGTGCGATGGGGACACGGACTGTATGGGGGATCGCGGGTGCGCTGCGGGCGCGGGCTGTGCGGAGGGTCGCGGGTGCGCTGGGCGCACGGACTGTGCGGGGGATCACGGCGGCGGGAGCAGCCGCGCGGGTGCTGCGGATCTGCGTGGTCCGTGCAGGGAAAGATGGGCTGGCGGGGTAAGAGCGGAGAGTGAGAGGCGGCGGGAGGTCGGGGTGTAGCCCCGGGGGATGTCGGTGCGTAGGGAGAAGGCAGCGGGTGCGGGCACACAAGGAAGGTGGAGCGAGGGGCTTAGGGACAGCTAAGGCTGGTCACTGCTGGAGGGTGCAGCCCCAGGGAGCTGGCAGCTCGGGGGTACCCGTGAGTGCTGGCAGAACGCAAGGGTGCGGTTTGGGGCTGCGTGCAGGGGAGGGACGGCGTGCCCTCGGCCCCCGTGCGGCGGTTTAGGGGGCAGGAGAAAGGGGACTCCGGCAGTGAGGGCTGAGGTGGGTACAGGGAGAGCAGGGTTAGGAGGGAGGAATGTGATTTGGGGTCGGGAAGCTTGGGCTGGGGGGTCGGGTCAGGATGGGAAGATGATGCCTGGCATCACGCAGCTGACAGCACTGATACATCCGAACACCCCAAACGTGGCCACCCCAGGTAGGGCCACCCCAGGTAGAGTCGGCACCAAATGGGAAAAGTCGTTATATAACAGGAGGGACGTGCAGCCCTGGCAGGAGTCATCGGTGCAAAACCTCGTGGGGAGCCGTGCCGAGCCGCTCCCCTTCTGCCAGGCAGTGCTGGCTGGGAGAGAGGCGCTTCAGAAGCAGGTGGGGGATTGAAGATATTCCTTTAGAAAAATAAACCCCAAACCTGATCCTAAAATATCTCTTGCAAAATAAATGTGAGGAGCAGAAAGTTGCACAGAGGGACGTGGAGGACTCAGTGGGCCGTTTGCCGACGGCGCGTGGCTGAGGCGGCTGCATTCCGGGCTCTTCACCTCACCCGTGCAGCAATGAGCTCTGCTGCTGCTGCTGCTGCTGGCGTCGTGCTTCCAACAGGGAAAATGCGAGCGGGAGGCTGCAGTGGCTTCCCCTTGCTCCTGGCCAGTGGGCTGCAATCCCTGCTCACAGGCTGCACCTTGACAGCCAGACAGGATTCAGGGATCCGACAGGGTGGCCGAGCTGCAGGCAGGCTTCTCTCTGTAAAATCCCATTAGCTTTCACATGAGGAGCAGGAGTAAATACCCCTGAGTGAAATCCTGCCCGTTCTCCGTGACAGTTTTTCCAGTTTCCCTTGCAAAGAGTCACTAACATGTCTGCTTCAGACTCTGCCAGCGAGAAGCTGGGCACAGGCTGCTCATAAAAATGTAAAATGAAATACCTGCAGGGCTGTTTAGGCCAGCGTAGTGAGATCAGCCGAGAGAGCAGTGCAGATCTGCCGGCTCTGTCCATTGCTGGCGCTTCCACAGGGCTCCCCCATTGCTGCCCGAGGTCTGCCTTTGCTGTTGTATCAGACATGGGGGTCTCAGGGGCTTTGGGGGTCCCGGAGCACATGGGTCCAGCCGGGTGGAGGAGCGTGGTGCTGCCACACTGACCATGCTCGCTTGTCTCCTGCCAGAATTGCCAGGTTAGTTTTGCTGGACATGCTTGAGTCCGTGTAGTTTGAGCTGATGCTTCTGCCCCTCCTGGGGAGCTGCTGCCTGGGAGCTGCCCTCCCCTGCAATTAATTAACGCAATTAAAGAGGTGTGCCGCGTGGGGCTGTGCGAGCTGGCGGCGCGGGCTGCGGCGGAGCGGCGCGGGGAAGATGCTGCTCTGTACCAGTGTTTAAACACTGAGCGTGGGAGGGGTGTGGGGAGCTGAGATAACGCCAGGGGATCTTCATTCGAGGTAACAAAGTGGGACTGAGGGAAAAAACAGGCCTCGAGAAGAAAGTCGTCGGTGTGAGAAGCAGGAGTGGGAATGTAAGAGACAGAAGATGCTGTAAAAGGTTTAGCAAAGCCCATCTCGTGCTGACCGAGCAGCGGGTGTGCAGTGCAGAAAGTGCCACGCCAGAAATCCCAAGTGACGAGGGACAGTGAATCTGGGCAGTTTCTTCTCCTTTTTTTTCCCCCCATTCTAAGTAACCTAAATCTGTAGGCAAGCCCAGGAAAGCTGCTGTAGTGTTACTTTTCTGTGTAACCTTTCACAACTTGCTTTGTGTTAGTTATACAGGGCAACAGTCTGAATCCTTTCTCTGTGGTACACTGGGTTTTCAGGGGCTTGTGTTTAAACTCATCATAATTGCTTTCAAGAAGCTGTGTGTCTGTGCCATGGGGAGACTTCAGAGAGTGCAAAGGATCCTGTAGAATTACCATCCTCTCACCTGGCTGCAACATCTACCAGCAATACTAAACTTTGATTCCTGCTTGTGTGCTCTGGGTGAGGTGTGGTGGAGCCAGGGAGGGTGAAGGGGAAGAAGATGGGTGCAGTGCTCAGCCCTGAGGCGATGAGGCTCTGCCAGTGGTGTGCAGCCCTGGGAAAAGCAAACGTGGTGCAGGATTGCATCAGGCAAGGCATTTTCAGTGCTGATGGGAAGACCTTCCCCTTGTGCAAGGCGCTGCTAGAATCTCAGCTAGGAGACTTGTGCCCAGCTCTGGTACTCAGAGAGGTGATCCTGACAGGAGGAGGGAGAGAAGGGTTGCTTCTGGTCTGCCTGAGCAAACAGAGCCTGAGAGGAGATGAAAAGATGGAGTGTTTTGAACCCATGAGGTCAAAGGAACACAAACGGGATGCAGATGCATTTGGACAGAAAACTTTCTGGCTTCTTGGCGTTAGAGTCCCGGTCTGCTCCTCCAGAGAGCCTCTAAACAGAAAGGACAAGTTCATTTTAGGGTTTAGCTTGATGGATTGACAAAAAGGGGTTGGACAGAAAGGGTAGCTTAGGACACAGTGCTTTAGGCAGCTGGCTTTCCTGGTGTCCCGAAGAGAGACTTTATTGCTGCTTCTGGTCGCGTTTGTCTGGGCCTGATTTATGCGCAGCTCATTCAGGTTTTTGGTCTGTCTACTGCTCGGCTCTGGAGCTCGTTAAAGACTTTTTGATGCCTGGGTGCATGAGCTAAGGCTGAAGGACAGGAGAAGGGAAGAGGGGCAGTCTCCTGGGAAGTGTTGAGGACCGGTTACAAATGCAGGGGCTGTCGGCGGGAGCAGCGGCGCTTTCAGCATCACCATGTGTCTGCGCTGGGAAGCTGCGTGTGGCAAACAGTCGGGCTGGCTGCTGGGCCCCAGAGGCAGGAGGAAGCCCTGTCCCTGGCACACCAGCACACCTCACCAGCACCGTTGTTTTCTGGGGTAAAGGAGCTGCTGTACTGAATCACCTCACATTTCTCAGGCTTCAGGCGAGCTGAAAGGTCTTGAAGTGACCAAGCGAGGAAGTTTCCAGTAGCGAGTGGTGGCAGCTCCAGCACGTGCTGCAAGTATCTGGCAACAGGACAAGGGGTGATGGGATGAAGCTGGAACACAAAAAGTTCCATTTAAACATAAGAAAAAACTATTTCACTGTGAGGTAAGAGAGCCCTGGCACAGGCTGCCCAGGGAGGGTGTGGAGGCTCCTTCCTTGGAGGTCTTTAAGACCCACCTGGACACGTTCCTGTGTGACCTGATCTAGGTGGACCTGCTTCTGCAGGGGGCTTGGACTGGATGATCTCTAAAAGTCCCTTCCAACCTCTACCATTCTATGATTCTATGAGTGCTCCTCCAAGGCCTTGGCTTGGAATGGCAAGTCAAGTGTCAGCCTCCTTTGCCCTGCCATACATTTAGCATCAGGCTGTTTGGCAGCTGGTGGAGCTTGAAGTTAAAAAAAATCAGGTGATAACAAGAAGTATAGTAGAAAGTGGCCTGAAAGAAGCAGCCCTCCAAAACAGAGAAAATAGCATAGCTTTAGGGGGGAAAAAAAGTGCAGTTTGGATGCTTTGTTCTGCCCTTTTTAGCTCACTTGCATTTGCTGGGCTTGTTTTCTTGCCATAAGCATCATGGCAATAATAGGCAATAAACATATACATAAAAGTAATTAAAAAAACAATCAAATTTACCCATTTCTTTTTAAGTGGGCACTTTTCATGAGCTTGCAAAAGCGAGCAGTCAGTGTCCATTTTCAAAATGACTCTGCTACAAATAAACCGAGGCCGCCTGATGGAAAACCAGGCTATGGACAGGGCTCTTGCTTGTCTGGAGAGCCAGCTCTGGGTTTGTTTCCATCCACTTTTGCCCCCAAAGAGACTGACCCCTGAGGAGGACACAGCAGAGACATTGCTGTCAGGGGCATCACTGGAAAAAGCTTTTCCTCAAATACTGGAACAGGTTTTTCCTGGCTGTTTGCTGGACTGTGGGCTGGCACTTTGGCAAAGTCTGCCAGGTAAGTGCTTAGTAAGTGTTCAGTTTATTTGGTGTCAGATGTTTGGAGGGTCAGGACGGAGCTGAGGCTGGGTTTAAGTCAGGAAAGGAAAAGCAAATATGCAACATTGCAGGCTCATAAGTCTTGTGTGAGCAAAATAAAAGGTAAAAGGAGGAGTACAAAACGGCTTACTTGATGGATCAAGTCAAAATATTTGCTGTGTTAATTGTCCCACTGGGCTTGGATTCGTCTCCCTGTGCCGTGATGGGCAGGTGGTGTCGGTGCCACGCGTCTTCCCTTCAGCAAGAGGCGTTTTGCATACTTCTGAGAGCTCTGACAGCAGCCATTAGGCCACTGAATTTAGATGGCACAATTCTGGGTGCTTAAGTAACTCCCAAACCTCTTCTGTGAATGTGCTCATCAATATTCAAAATGTTTGGCATCAAATATTAATGCCTTTATTTCCAAAACAAACACACAGATTTGCAATCCGCTGCACAGGTTGGGCTTCTCTCTGCTCACAACTACCTGCATGTTGTGCTGGAGCCACAGCCTTTTGCTGTCTCTGCGTGAGGGGCTCCGGGCTGTACCCACAGCGTCTGCTTCTGCTCACAAAGACAGATGGGGAAGATTTTAGGAGGGTTGGTTTCCTTCGCTCCTTTGGCTCGTGCTGGTTGAAAAGTTGGAGAGGTCTTTTGCTCCTTCCTGTGCAATTTGCAGCTACAGCAGAGCCTCTTTCTGTGCTCTGAAATCCTGAGTGCTGGGGCTCGGCTCCGTTGCTGGTGCTCAGGGGCTGGTGGGTCCCTCCCGGAGCCTGTGATGGGAGGGCTTCTGCTGCTCCAGCACACCTCAGTAATACAGTTCCTTTTCTCTGCTGTGTGAATGAGGCAAGGACTTGATACTTCCCATCATGTTTCCAATTCAGTGGGAGCAGCTCTTTAGTGCTGTGGCAGCTTCCTACAGTTTATCATGGTTTGGTGAGTACTCAGTGGGCATCTGGACATGTACCTGCCCAAACAATGCAGCCCATGTGCCACAGCCCCTGCCTGGCTGTGCAGCCCTTACACCGATTCCCCAGCTGGGGCTGGCACTCGCACTATACCTCACCATCAGCCAAGGAGTCTTTTCTGTAGCAAGATGAGGCCATTTCCCAGCGCAGGAGATGCATCTGCAGAGGGATGTGACGGCCAGTCAGGGTGTTTTCCAAGCGCAGGTTGCTCCGTAGGGTCAAATGGACTCCATGGCAAAGGTGTTCTGAGTTCTCACTAAATGTGGAGAGAAGATCATAGAATCATAGAATTGTAGAATGGAAGGGTTGGAAGGGACCTTTAGAGATCATCCAGTCCCACCCCCCTGCAGAAGCAGGGTCACCTAGATCAGGTCACACAGGAACGTGTCCAGGTGGGTCTTGAAGACCTTCAAGGAAGGAGCCTCCACACCCTCCCTGGGCAGCCTGTGCCAGGGCTCCCTCACTGAAACACTGAAGTAGTTTCTTCTTATGTTTAAGTGGAACTTTTTGTGTTCCAGCTTCATCCCATCACCCCTTGTACTGTTGCTAGATACCATCAAAAAAAGTGCTGCCCCAACCTCCTGACACCCACCCTTTAGATATTTGTAAATATCTGAGATCTCCCCTCAGTCTCCTCTTCTCCAGACTAAACAGCCCCAGTTCCCGCAGCCTTTCCTCGTATGAAAGATGCTCCATTCCCCTGATCACCTTGGTGGCCCTGCACTGGCCTCTCTCCAGCACTTCCCTGTCCCTCTTGAGCTGAGGAGCCCAGACCTGGACACAGGACTCCAGATGAGGCCTCACCAGGGCAGAGTAGAGAGGGAGAAGAACCTCCCTTGACCTGCTGAGTGCCACTGCTCCTCTCCTGGATGCTGCTCAGGTTGTTTTTGGGCCGGTGAGTGGCAGCAAGTGCTGGTGGTCACCGCAGTCCCACACACTGTAAGCTGTTGCGAGTGTTGCACGTATTTCCTTGAGATTGAGATTGTCGCCGCTGAGCCGTCGCTGTTTTCAAACGTCTGTCTGAATGACAGATTTGTTATTTTTGCATCAATCCATGGGCATGACTGGCCTTATAAACAGGTTTTTTTGGTCTTTTTTAGTGCCTGGAGGTGCTGTGACCCCGCAGCGCTGCTGTGCAGCCTGTCAGTCATGGCTGGGCATGCTGTACTACTTTGCATGGCACTGGTGCTGGAAAGGTTTGATAAATACAGTGAGCTGTCTCCTTGCTGACAACACCCAGCACCTCCAACAAGCTATTTAGGAGCCTACAAGAGAGAGCAGTATCATTGCATGCTATTAATGCTGGTCTGTGTTTCACTGTGAAGCTGGAGGGTGTGTTCCTCGGGGGCTCCTCACCCAGACTTTGCTCATGTTTGATGTCAAAGATGACTTAGTGATGCTGATGATGGTATCTCCCTGACTCTTGGCCTCTTTGTAGCTTACTAGTGTGTGTTTGATAATGAAGACAGACCCTGGCCTTGTCAACAGACTGGGGACAGCGGGTTGGTGGGGCAAGAGACAGCAGCTCCCTGCCTATGCTGAGCTCCACCAAGGCAGAGAAATATCCCCCACCAAGTCAAGAGAAGCCTCGGAATGCCATTTTTTGGGTTTTAAGTGTCATTGTTTGGCTTGAGATGAGAAGTGATGGTAGACCATGCAGCCTGACTTCTGGCACTGGGTGGTAAAGGTTGTTACAAAGGCTAGTGGAGGCAAAACAAAATCTGCAGTTTAGAGGTCCAAGGTTGCCAAATGGCAATGAAATGGTTGTAAACAGTGAGCATAAATAAGTGTAGAAGCAGTGTACCAGGGGGTGTAATGGGATACATGATCACAGAAGGCTTAAATAAAAGCCTCGTCTCCTAAAATACAGAGTCTCCCTAGTTTCTGCAGTGTGCAGTAGATTAGCCTTTCATACTGGCTTTATTCCCCCTGAAGATGTGATTAAATAGTTTGGTGCATTCTCTTTTGTCAAAAATGATTTAGCTGTGTTTCTAGGTCATTGTCTATAGAAGAAAAATGGGTGTATATTTAATGCAGTAGGCATCTTCTTAGAAGAGCTACAACAACAAAAACCCATCTCCTGCCCAGTCCGTCCCCAGCCCTTTCTCCTATCCCTGTCCTCAGCGTCTCCTGCAGTCGTTCTTCAAAGCCCATTGCTCACAGGCCACCTCAGCAGCCTGCCCTCGTCCTCCCCTCACTTCCTGACATGAGGAAGAGCCTTTGCATCTTCACCCTAGAGCAACCAAGATGAACATCTCCCCCCAGAGACCATCCGTGCTTGCTGATGGCGGGCACAGCTGTCTGAGAGCCAAGTGACTGAAACAGGGACAGTACTGGTGGGTGAAGGTAGGAGCACGGGCCTGGAGGAGACCTCTGGGCCATTACCCACTGGTAGACACCGTTAGACACCCTATTGTATAGTGCCACCAACAGGGTAACAACTAAGATCTCGAATGAGACAGCAAGCTGTGGCTTAGTTTCCATCTGCTTTCCTGAGAGTTGATGCAGCCTTCATCCCAGATGTGTTCAAAGATTTGGACTTGGGCTGTCCTTACCAGCTGGTTTCACACAAGGGAGTGATGGGGACTGGGATGTTCACTCACTTCTGGATCTGCAGCCAGACGATGGGGCACATGGCATGGCTGGGACACAGTGGGGGCAGCTGTTGGTACATGGGTCAGGACATAATGAGATGGTCCTTCCCTTGTAGGCCCCTCTCCTCTGTGTTCACAGCCAGGCAACAGGCTGTACAGGAGGGAAGGAAGAGGCATCTTATGGACCCCAAGCCGTCTCACTGCATCACAGTTACACAGGGACTTCTTGAGTCGCACCAAGCTCTGCACGGGCTCTTCTGAACCATGAGAAGCTCTTTCTCTCCTCCCTCAATACTGTTGAGTGTTTCTGTGTTTCTCAGCATTACTTTTCATTCTCTGTTATTCTTCTGAACCTCCATGTGAGGTGCAGGTGGCCATCTCCTGCCTGTGACTTGCTGCCCATCTCACCTGCAGGCATCTGAACCTCTGCTGCCTGAGCATGCTCAGCTGTTCCTCACAAGAGCATCTCCTACTCTTCTCTCAGAAGGCTGCCCTGTTTTTTGACTCCTATACCACAGCCTAGAGCAAGGCGATGCTGTATGGCATCCATGCTGCTTGAGAAGTGTTGCTGAATGTTGGGTTTTTTGGAGCAGGTATGACTAACTGTTCATCACTTGGCTCCGGGGCCTGCCTGGGACCACAGTCTCTCAGATGTGACAAAGCAGTTTCCCATGCTGAACAGCTTTCAGATGAGGATCTGACAGCTCCTCTGAAGGCCACAGAAAAAAAATCACTGTGGACCAAAATGTTGCTTGGTGCAGATGTGACAAAAATCAGTGTGTGAGGCAGTGTGTGTGAGGTTGGGCTGCCCTCCTCCATCCAGGCCTGCGTGCCAGAGGCACAGGCGTCTCTGTAGGTATTACAGGGTAGAGAGACCTTCAAAGGCCAGATGCCAATCAGTGAGAGCAGCCTTTGAACCTTTTTGCTTTTCTTTTCTCTTGCCTGGCAGTAGAATATTGCTGTTTTCTGTTTGCAGACTTTCTGGGCAATGAGGGCTCACAGGCTCCTCCAATTGCTGTGAGGGACGGGAGATGACACTGAGCTCACAGCTTGGCTCCAGTGGACATTGCTTTGCAGGACCAGTGCCCTCCTGAGGATTTTAACATCATGGATGTGGACATTTATTTTGGAATTTGTCTTCATTTATGGACTTTGAGCTCTGTTAGGAGATACTTGGAGGATGTGTCCTCTTCTGACATGGTTTCAGGATGCTCCTTCTCAGGGTGATCTGCCCTCAGAAGCTTTGTACGTGGGCACAAAGTCAATGTTAGATGTGTGTTCTTCAGCTATTAAATGGATTCAGAGGGGTCCTGCCCCCTGACCATCCCATATAAGACCCAAGTGGGTCTGCCATGGGGCTCCCCTGTGCAAGAAAGACTGTTGGTAGGTTGTTCCTTTCCTTCATCTGTCTAGACGTGAGGAGTATGAGGAGATTTTGCCATATTTAATGTCTGCGAAAGGACAGAGTCGTGCGTGGGAATTGCTTTCAAAGACTGACATGTTGTAGCTGGTAACCACTTCTCTTTTATTTTTTTAAGAAACCAGAAAAAACCCAGATTGCAGCCTGGGAAAAACAACGTGGGGTGGGTTTTTTTTCCTTCATCTCCTAAAGACAACATTTCAGTTACAGATATATGAAGTGATGAGTTATCAAATAGGAATAGCTGAGATCTGGAAATGTATAATAAGTTCTTAAGGGACTTGGTAATTTGCCTTCCTCTTAAAAAACCCACATCAGCTGGTAATACAAAGCTTATGAAAGGCTGGGGGAGAAGGCAGTGCTGAACTAGATCTTTTTCCACATTGACTCCAAACTGTACTTTTTCCTTTGATGAAACATGAAATTACTTTTAATTTATTTTGTTCCAATCCCAGTTACATAAACTATTATTTCATTGTACGGCTGGACTGAGAAACTGTGGGAGGTCTCACATTTAGGATTTTGCTGCCTCTTTCTCATTAAGCCTACAGACAGATTTCTTTAAATGCACCTATTAATCTTCTTAGGGAGACAAATTGTTGTTTGGTTGGGGCTTTTTTTCCCTGCATTTTGGGGTTTTTTTAAAACACTAAACTCCCAGTTAACTGCCAGAGTAAACACTGATGGCTTGAGGCTTTTCCAGGTGTGTCTGTGCTGTGGTTGGGCAAAGCGATGGCAGCATGTGTTGCCCTGGCCAGGCTGGGTTTGGGTTAGTTGGCTCAAGCAGCCGGGGTGGCCACAGGCCAAACTCTTCTCATCAGGCTTGGAAGTAACCTCCAAGGCTGCAGGATGCAGTCATGCATTTATTTTTCCATTTTAATTTTGCAATATACTTTTTCTGTAGCTTGTTTACAGTAACTTGTGTTATTGATTCCAAGTTTGGGGGCTCATTTTGGGGCTCCCAACTTTGGGACCCGTTAATGTAGTCCTTGTAGGACTAGCAATAGAACATGGTGAACTACCTGTTGTCCTTGAAGTGCCTTGATCTTTCCAATGTCTCCTCTGAATTGCATCTTCTGCCCAATGATAGTAAGCCACCATAGTTTGAGTTTCTTTTGACCCATTCACAGCAGGATTTCTTGATGGATTGAGGAGGATTAAGCCAGCATGAGCCAGCAATGTGCCCTCGTGGCCAAGAAGGCCAATGGCATCCTGGGGTGCATCAAGAAGAGTGTAGCCAGTAGGTTGTGGGAGATTCTCCTCCTCCTCTACTCTGCCCTGGTGAGGCCTCATCTGGAGTCCTGTGTCCAGTTCTGGGCTCCCCAGCTCAACAGGGACAGGGAACTGCTAGACCATCTTCCTTATGAGGAAAGGCTGTGGCGCCTGGGACTGTTCAGCCTGCAGAAGAGCAGGCTGAGGAGGGACCTCTTTAACACAAGTATTTGAAAGTTATATGTCAGGAGGATGGGTTGGCTCTTTTTTCTGGTTCTCTCAAGTGACAGGCATAAGTTGGAACACAAAAAGTTCCACTTAAATACAAGGAAAAACTACTTTGCTATGAGGATGAGGGAGCCCTGGCCCAGGCTGCCCAGGGAGGGTGTGGAGGCTCCTTCTCTGGAGGTTTTAAAAACCCACCTGGACTTGTTTCTGTGTGACCTGATCTAAGTGGACCTGCTTTAGCAAGGGGTTGGGCTGGATGAGCTCTTGAGGTCCCTTCCAACCCCCACCACTCTGTGATTCTGTCAGTGCTATCAATACGTAACCCCTCACGGTCATCTGGGTGAGGAGTGTGCAGGTGCTGGTAGCAATCCTTCAGACTGCTGCCCTGACAGACCATCTCTGCTCTCCTCTGCTGGGAATGGCTCTCAGGACGCTGGGGAAACCACTGTCAGTCTGCTCCCCAGCCGCATCCACAGGCTGCATCTGCTGCACTATAAACTCGGGAGATGTCTGCAGCAGATAGTGCTGGAGCACATCGTGCCAGGGCCAGGCAGCAGCGGTGGCTTCTGGAAACACTCCTGACACCAGCATATGTGAAGAGGCAATGCAGGTTCTGCTTACATCCCTCCAAGTCAGCTCATGCTGCTCAGCATCTGCCCCAACTCTATTTAGGGCACCCAAGGAGCAGAAATTTCCAAGCTTCCTCTTTTCCCCTCTGTCTGCAAGTTGTTGTGGATGTTTTCCTTGGCAGTCCTGTAGCTGGGGAGCAGGTAAGGAAAGATGAGTTGTGTCCATGTATATGGGGTGGAAGTCTTGGAGTCTGCTGGTCCTGCAAGTGCAGCCCCAGCCTGCCCTCCTCCCTCTGGGTGAGGTCCTGCTGCCTGGGGCTTGGCAGCAGCAGAGCAGTAGGGGAAAGTGTGGTCCTTTGCACCTTTCATGGTGGTGATTTTCAGAGCAGGCAAAGCCTGTTTACCACTTTATTAGACTCGGTTTTGACTGGATCCACTACGGTGACGACAGAACATCAGTTGTTTGAGTGGAAAAGATAGTCCCTGTTACTGCATTACAGGCCATTCATTACCTTAGCTTGTCAAAATTAAGACATGCAGAAACATCTCTTTGGGAGAAAAGTCTAAAGAAGTATCTCCTTAGATGTCCCTTTTATACTTTATCTGCCTTTCTTATCTTGGAATATGTCCTGGCTGCACTGGTTATGGGGTTAGGGCTTGACTACTCTTGGCTGTCGTCGTGGTTTAACCAGGACAGCTGCACAACTCAGTTTCATCTGATCCATGTTGGTAATAACCCACTTAATTTTGATTTATTATCAATTAAAAATATAGTCCTAAACACTTTGACTTAACAACTTCTCATGCCTTTCTTTTTCTTTGAAGTGTGCAAACAAAAATGAACCAGCTGCCTTGGGCAATAATGAAATGCCTTCTACTCATCAGCATAGCTAAAGTCTGCTTCACTTATCGAGTGAAAACCTCTCGGCCCTACATTTTACCTGTTTCTATTTCTGCCACATTAAGCCTTTTTGATGGGACCACGAGGATGGATACATCAAATATGCAGATGGGCCAATCTCTTTGGGGACAAACATTCTGGTCTGAGGTATGTGTGGCAGGGAAATGCAGGCAGAGACAGGGCGCCTCACAGAACTGCAGACGCTGGAGAAGTGTTTTCCTTTGATCCTGTAAAGAATTTGACAGGGGAATTTCAGACTCTGCTATTTCAGAAGCACATTTAAACTGAACAGCTCGAAATACTGAAGTTGATGGTGTCTGTGACAGGTTTGGTAATGTATTATTCTTTGGGTTTGCTTTCTTTCCTGTTGTGAATAACAAGTTTTACACACAAAATGAATTCCTGGTTTGGTTTGCCATTCGCATTTGAGCTTCTAATTCAAATCATTGAAGACCAGAAAGTGCAAATCTCAGACACACAAACAGCTCTATTGACCCCATCCTGCACAAGGCAGTTGGCTGGCAGCCCCAGGGTGCTGTCCCCAGCAGACACTTGCAGCCACCCTTTTGTCTCTGATAATAGATGTCAGGGAGAACATCAGGGATGTAGAAACTTCTGCAGCTGAGAAGTGTTTCTGACAACACAACCTGATGTGAAGTTTTTTGTGAAATGGTACCTGGCTGTCTTGAACACAAAGCTCTTCTCCCTGCAGGAAAGTGTGAGCTCACCAGTTTTACCAGCTACCCCTTTACATGTGCAGTACTTGGACCTCTCTGGAGAGGACAGGGGTTGATCTGCCTCAGTTCCTGCCCAAATGACCTTCTCTTGATTGCTCTTCCACACCTCAGATGTCAGCTCTCCTGGCAACTTGAGGCAACGACAATGAAATTAAAGACCTAAGTGGCTCGGGGAAGAGTTAGAGGGACAATTACGAGGTGACTGAAATGCTGTGAGGTGCAAAGACACAATTGCAGAATGGATAAGAAAGCTCCAGCTTTTCACAGGTGCAAGAAAACAACAACAACAAAACCCCCTAGGTCTTTTGTTTCATTTGCCCAGGCTCAAACACAGAGGGGTGCAAAGTCAGGGTTTTTCTGTTGCCACTCACTGCAGTCACCAGGAGCTGTTTGTCTCTCTGCAGTATGATAGTCTGATTTCCTCTCCTGGAAATTACTGTTTAAACTGGGGTTTTTCATTCCCTTTTCTAAAAATACAAGCTGGTTTCTTTCTGGTATGTCATTACCACCTCTTTTTTAACAGCATTTCTCTTTCTGATGGATCTCCCTATTTTTTATGCCTGCAATGAGTGTTGTTCTTCATTCCAGGCTGAGTTGGGTTGACTCAAGCTGTCATGGACATGGATAATGTCTTTTTTTTGCATCAGCTTTTAATTTTGGAGCATGGGTGAAATGCATCCAAAAAAAAGGGACCCTGCATTCTTCCCAGCTTCTTAATGGTCAAAGGCAAGCTTCTTGCTGCCAGAGGTTTTGTAGAAGCACAGGGTGCTTCCCCTGGGTGGTGTGGACAGGGCTATGAATGCTGTCCTGGTAGGGCCATATCCCTGGGACTCACCCCTTTTTACCCACCAGCAGCAAACTCCTCTTGCCCACAATGGACTGACAGCTGCAGAAATCCTGCCAGCTCCTGCACTGAGTCAAGCCTGAAAAGGGAGCCGTGCAAAACCAGACCTTTGTGCCACTCTCTAGAGGGATAAAAAGCCAGAAGCAAGTCAAGGGAACAGGCTGCCTCTGCTCTTCTCTTTGAATTGCTTTCCAGAATACATTTTTCCCAAAATAACTTAATTGTGCATTTTTTTTTGGTAGATTGTTCTATATTTGTTGATGAGCATTAAATTGACATTTTCTGAGAACTGTCCAAAATGGCTTGAAGAACTCTTTGCAGAGCAGCAATATCTCATTTCCAGCCCATCACTACACGTGGCTATGGTTGTCTTCTCTTCTGTGCATTACTCTGCATTTCTTGACCTTGGGTTTCACCTGCCACGGCATTTCAAGACATCCATTTCAGGAGAGCTTTCTAAAGCTCTTTGCATTCTGCTTTAGCTTTGAACGCTCTGAATAAATTTGTATGGCTCAGCAAACTCGTCCTTTCATTATTCCCTTCTATCCTAGGCCATTTCTGAATATATCTCACTTATCCCATGGCAGAGACCTGCAGCTCTGCTTGGGAAAACCTGTCCATCTACCTCTATCCTTGGCATTCTAAACTGTGGTCAGTTATTAACCTACAAGAAGGCTTCCCTTTATTTCACCATCCTTTACCTTTTTTTTCCTTCCTTCTTTCTTTCTAGATTTCCACCCTGACATTTCTGCTACTGAGATGATTTTTACAGACCAATCCTGCACATGATACAGTTCTGGTGTGGGAACCTTCATACATTTCTCCTTAGCAAACAGCACAGCAAAGGTTGGGTTTATATTTTTCTTTCACAGTCTTGTGTTCCTTAAATATTTCTGTTGAGCTTCAGTCTTCTTTCAGTTTTTCAGATCCTTTGGCATATTGCCTGTTTCTAAAGTTTTAGGATTTTAGTTTGGTTTTTGCCCCAGTTGTTGCTTAAGGAATTGGTTTTGGGAAGATTTATTATGTTTTCAAATCTAATTTACTAAAATCTTAGGGTTTTGTTTTGTTTTGGTCCTCACCTAGATGGAATTTTTACTTCTTGAAGGATTTCCTTTGACTCCTGTAGCCTTACTGTCTCCACTCTTTAATTATATGGCCTTGTTATGACCATGTCTTAAATCCTTTCTTGACAGAATACGCTTTGCCTGAGGCCTCAGTGTGCCAACAGGTGCCAAGGAAGCTTCCCTTTCTTACCCTTCCACCTGCTGCTTTTAATTGCTTTTGAACAGACTTTCTTTTTCTGATTGATTTCTTTTCCCCCCATTAAATCTGAATATTATAGTAGTTGTGTATTTGTGTGGTTTTCCCAGTCCTCCAAATAGATTGAAGGTGAGTCTGTTACGGTTACTGAAAGCGTCTGTCCTCAGTTTTGGCATCTCCAAGCAGATGCTGTGTGTGTCGCAGCGCTGAGGGCTTAGTTCTGCATTGCTGTAGGGAATAGTTAACAACCTAAACAAAAATGAATGGTGCTGGTGCCAATTAACATTAGAGAGGCTGTCAGAGCTGGGGTTATAGCCATGGATTTGGAAGATAAGCTTTCATCGACTGTGTGCCATAAAAGTTCTTTCACTTCATGCCGTGGTTTCTCTTTTGACTCTGCTGGCATCTCATAAATACAACACAGTAATTCATGCTGTTAGCTTTAGGGGACAAAGGTCTGGAGTTAAACATGGCTGTGGCAATCGGCTCTTTTACCATTTAACTTCTAGAGCTCAGTTGTAAGGTGCAAGCGGATGGAGGCAGAGAGGAGCGATGTCTCCGTGGCTGGGGTGCTACACCCATCCCACGGGGCCTTTCTGCTGCCCACAGTATTGCCACAACCCTTTATGAAGGAGTGTAATTTTTAACATGCACAAACAACTCTGTCCAGCAATCAGTTGGACCAGGGAAGGATTGAACAGCCAGGTGAGAATCCGATTGAAGAGGTGGCTCACTGTGACTTCTGGGGATGTTTATCCCCGTTTCATGCCCCCTTTGGCTGCCTGCTCTTTGGTGTGGGTCACAGGGCTGTATCTCCGTGGCAAGGCTCCTCATCATTTCCTGCAGATCTCTCGAGTCCTGCAATAAAGAGGCGAGGAGCTCTTCAGGCAGCAGCCTGCTTTCCTGTCCAGCCTCCAGCAGCTCCCCAGCATGGCCAGCCCCAGTGCTCACCTGCAGTGATGGGGGGTTTGGATGTAATGAGTCCTGCAGGTGAGTCCACTTTGGCAGTACCCTTGAGGCCAAGTGCCCACTACCTCCTCTCCTTCCTGCACTCCCCAAAGGCTCCAAGGCTGGTCTTCACTGGCACCAGTGGTCCAGAACTGACCTACTGACTGCACCCATTCCCTGGAAGAGCTACTGTTCCTCCAGGCTTTATATCCAGGCAAAATGCCCAGAGAGATGCAGATGCTGGATCAGAAATGCCGTGGAACCTTCCCAGTAGCTCCACATTCACCCCAGGGACAGCATTTCTGCAGGCATGGAGGAGCCCAGGCTCCTGCTTTGCATCTGCACCCTCCTGGGTCTCAGCTCTTATGCAGCACAGTTAATTGCATTATGATCACAAAGTAGCTTCTACTCTGTCTCTAGAAGATTTGCATGTAGTTTTCTGCTATCAGAGAGGAAATGGGTTTTCCCCTCACACAGAGGTAGAATGGATATGGGACCACTCCCTTATCCCTGAGGGATTTTAATGCTTTGAAGTTCGGGATCATAAATGTTCTCAGCAACAGTTATATCACTTGAAAAGGAGACCTATTCAAATCTTTCAACCTTTAGTATGCCTGCTCCTGTAAAGCTATCTCAGAAGAAATCTCTTTGAGATATATTGGACTAGATCATTACTGGCAGGCTCTTGTGTCATGCCAGTTGCTGGTGGCTCTGAGGGGCTTGGCCAAGATGCTGACAGTGGTGGCTGCCCATGTCAGGCATCGGCAGCTGAAAGAGTAGCATGTGAGAGTCTGCAGGTCACCTGGTGACTTTCTGACATACAAGGTCTCATGGGAGATATGAAAAAGTGTCCCCTGACTCCAGTTCAGGTCTTGTGGTTCATAGAGGCTGCTCTGGACTCTGTGGGGATAAGTTGCCTTGCAGTCGGTTGCAGATGTTCGTTGTGGTCTGCAGAGGGTGACTGATGGGCATCAGCCCTCGGGATTCTCTGGAGAGGAGTTTGGGGGTGCTGGGCTGGTGGGCATGTGCAGCCCTTGCTCTGGTTTTACATTGCAAAGCACCCTAGGGGAAGTGGCTCTTAGCTCAACCAGGGACAAGTTAGGTGCAAATTAAGTATTTATTTGCCACAGAGCAAGATGGAGAGGAGAGAGGTGTTCAGCTGGAAGGGATCTGCAGTGATCGCCTTGTCCAATTGCAATTGCTAATGATTCACAAACAGTTACAGAAAGGCAGTACACAGGAATGAAAACAAGCAGGCAAATGTTTACTTAGAACTTAAATCAGTCATAAACCCATTTTTGGTACATAGGATTCAGCTAATAAGATGGCAGATACAACATCTGTGCTTTCTAGAGTAGCACGAGTGACGTTGGTGAGCATGAGCCAGCAGTGTGCCCAGGTGGCCAAGGCGGCCAGGGGCATCCTGGCTTGTATCAGACATAGTGTGACCACCAGAATCAGGGCAGTGATTGTCCCCCTGTGCTGGGCCCTGGGGAAGCTGCAGCTCCAGGGCTGTGTCAGTGCTGGGCCCCTCACTCACTGCCACAGGGACACTGAGGGGCTGCAGCATGGCCAGAGCCGGGCACTGAGCTGGGGAAGGGGCTGGAGCACAAGGGTGATGAGGAGGGGCTGAGGGAATGGGGGTGTTGAGCCTGCAGAAGAGGAGACATCAGCACGCTCTGACACTCCCTGACAAGAGCTTGTAGTGAGGTGAGGTGTCAGTCTCTTCTCCCAAGTAACAAGTAACAGCACAAGAGGAAACAGCCTCAAGTTGCCCCAGGGGAGGTTGAGATTGGAGCTGAGGCAGAGCTGTTTCCCTGAGAGGGTTGTCAGCCCCTGTGCCAGGCTGCCCAGGGAGCTGGGGGAGTGCCCAGCCCTGGAGGGATCCCACAGCTGTGGAGCTGAGGTGCTGAGGGCCAGGGGTTAGTGCTGGGCTGGGCAGGGTGAGGAGAGGGGTTGGACTCCATGAGCTTAAAGGGCTTTTCCAACCAAACAATTCTATGATTCTCTGATGTTTCAGCCCATTGCTGATTCCTGGCTGAACTAGACATGATGCTGAGTGGAGAATAACTGGTTTGTGGTGGACTGATGCGTTTCTTACTCTTGACTTTGCAGCATACTGGATCATGCACCTATAATGGGAATGTAAACTGGAAAACTGCTGCTTCTTATTACCTTTCCATGGGTTGCCTAGACCTCTGCATTTGAAACTAAGGCAACAGCCCTACATGTGTAATCTTCTGTGAAAGCAGTGTCAGAGGAGGAAGGTGTCACCCTGTGCCATTTGCCCCATCGTGCTGGGACGTGGCTCCTCTGGGGAAGGTCCTTACTCTGCTGTGTTACATGCAAGTGGCTTATGCCACCACCTGCCTGGCAGCACCTCCTTGAGCCTCAGCCCCAGTGAGGTTTAACAGGGAGGCACAGGACTCCAGGATACCACATTCCTCTGCAGTTATGACAAGAGGTGTGTGAATGGAGGTTAGGGGCCAGAATGATTGCCCAGATAGGGTGAAAGCTTTGAGCAGGAGCTCAGGTATAGTATCCAGCATCAGGAGATGTGCAGGAGGGGTGCCTCAGTCACAGGGAAAAGGGCTGACAGAAGCTGCATCGTATTTGACAGGGATAAAGCAGCCCTGGAGCACAAAGCTGCAGGAGAACAGGGTTTTTGCACTGCTCACAAAAGCGAGTCATTAAACACTGTGGCCTTTCACAAGAGTGCTTCTGATGCTATCTCATAAAACACTCCCTGACAGTTTCTAGTCACTGTCTCACATTTTCTGTTTTGTTTTCAGCCGTGTGGCCTTCGCTCCTTTTAACCCATCCAGTCCATACATTTCCAGCAGGAACCTCATCCCACATGGCCAGGCATGTAATTAAGTCAGGGATGCTTGGATTTAAGCACGTGCTGATTTTTAATTCTGTAGCTGCTGCTTTTTTTCTTGGTCAAAGCATAGTGTGGCACAGGATTCCCCACGTTGGATGTAGCACTTCTAGAGCTACAAAGCTGCCATCGATAAAACTCCCAAGCTCAGTGGATGCTTTAGCATCACTCGTGTGAGATTTTCAGGGCATGTAGCTGAAACCAGAGGCCATCCACGTCAGACACTTCTTTTTTTGCTTACTTATTGAAAGGTTGCATGTCCTCTTTTCCAGCTTGGCTTGCTGATAGGCAGTACATACCAGCTAATACTTGATCTTATCCCATGCAACTTCTGTGCTGACCCATAAGAGTCAGGAATGATGTTTTTCTGAGTCAAACCCAGTGTCATTCTGACCTAGAGTGCAACTCCCCTTTTATTTAGCTACCTCTTTTTTTTCCTAAATAGGCTATATTCAGTGATTCTTACAATCAGTCATGTGGATGCTCACATCAGGTTTCAGTCAAACCAACTAGGTCAAATCTCTGCTCGTAGCTGAGCAGCTCAAATTCTTGCTCGTTAACTCAGCCTCCCTCTTTTGGGTGTAAGCATCTACACACCTCTCTTTTCATGCTTTATCTTCATTTGTTTGCTTCTCACAGCCTTGGTTTTACTGCAGGTAAGCAGCCCTTTGCTTCCCCTCTTTTTTTCTGCTCATAGAAAAGACTTGCTTGTCCCCATTTTGCTTATTTTTGATGTGGATATGGAGCTGGGAGCTCCTTGCCATGGATGAACCCAGCTCTTTTTTGGACAGCCTGAGCAGGACAAGCTCTTTGTAAAATGGTGGTGGCATTTGTTTTCATGTTCTTTTGAGATACTGTCATGCAGTAATTAGATCTATTGCCCGGTGAGTGGGAGACTTGTTTCAGCTGGCGCCAGGCAGAGAAAGGGATGCAATCCGTATTTCCCAGTTGCATAGAAGGGCTGCAGCTCCTGAAGGATTTGTTTGGACCAAAAATGCCAAGTCTCTGCTGATGTGAGTGCTGCAGGCTTTGGTGGCAGCTGAGCAGATGAATGTGGCTGGCCTGTTCAAGGTGAGGAGGTGAAATTGGGAGAAAATAAATTGGGAGAAAACCAGTGCACACGCTCTCTCTTGAACGTTTCTTCCCAGCACGTCTGAACAAGACTTGCATTTCCATGCACACATGTAGCTTTTGTGTAATACCATTACTACTTGTTCTTGCAGCAAAGGTATTAACTGTGTTGGCATTTACCTTGCAGTGGTTGTTGCTCCCAAGTTAGCATCTCATGTGAAAAAAGACCCGTTGACACCTCTGGGGATGCTGGCTCCGAGCTTGGGTCTTCTCTGCAAAATTTAGTGGCACCAGTGAACACACCTGAGTTAAATTAGAGGAATTCTCTTCCACAGGCCCTGACTTTACATGGGAATTTCCATATAAGAAGGCTGTACCAGGTTACTGGAGTGGGATTGTAAACCAGTACACTGTCACTGTATTGCTTTCATCTTTCCGAAAGCCACCGTCATCTTTCCACTGGCACGGCCTTGCCATCAAAAGTCAGGTTTAGGACAAGTCATCTGTTTGCTGAAATGAAACTTGACCCAGCCAACTGAAAACCTAACACTGGCTGTGAATAGGGTTCTGGGTTTAAAGCTTTCCCCATTTGCTTTTAATTCCAATGAAAAAAATGATTGTTTTTATGGAAGGGAAAAAATCAGGGCGAGAAGGTGCTTGTGACACACTGCCGAGCTCCATTTTGCAGAGAATGGACCCTAGGTTTTCATTATGCTGTTCATGTTTCTGATCATCTCAGTCAGCTTTTCCTTCCTAGTCCTTCTCCATCTCCTCCCAGCCTGCCAGGACGTTTGCACCAGCCCTAAATAGAAAGGCTGTTTTCATATCCGCGCTTGTTCCTGAGCGGAACGAGGAGAATTCTGCACCTTTTCAATCAGGGGAAGCAGATCCGAGTACAGATTAATCTGTCATGGTGATTTTTAGCTCTGGGCTGCCTGGAGAGCAACTTTGCAGTTTAGCCTTCTCCCTTGCATGAAGGTGAGGGTTAATTTGTTGTTACTGTTTTGTAATGTTTCGCATACAGAGATGTGTGGATGCCTCTTTCACTGGGTAGGGAAGGTACTGTGTGACCTGCTCTCGGTGGTCCTGCTCTGGCAGGGGGGTTGCACTGGATGATCTTTCAAGGTCCCTTCCAGCCCTTGAGATTCTGTGTAAGAGAGGTGGTAGGGATACACCACAGAGCTGGGAGTGAAACCCAGGCAGACCTGCAGATAGCCCACATACTCCTTGGTGGTGAAACGCAGAGAGCAGAGGCTGGTGCCATCTGCTGTGATGGCTGGTTTGATGCCCCTGGTTCAAAAGAGTCAGAATTCAGCTCCAACAGATTTAGAGAAGGCTGGGCAAGAGGCAGGGGAGCAAAGGGCTGATGGTGGCCATTGCTTAGGCTGGCTGGGCTGCACTGGGGTGGGAGGCTGGTTGTGGCTTTGCATGACGCCATTTTGGCTTTGTGCTGGAAAATGGAAGAGGTTTTAGACAGCAAGGAGAAAGCCATCATTTTTCAATTTAAAAGTAATAAAAAAAGGGAAGAAAATAGCATCTTCCAGGCTGCCCAACCTGCCAGAGACTGCAGGCAGATTAATAGAGCTGCCTGCCTTGATAAAGCGCTAATAGACAGGATATCATAAATGGAAACCTCGACAGTGTATTTGTTAATAAGCTTAGTCAAACACACTTGATATTCTTTACTTGGACAAAATTATAACTCTGTTGGTAACTGTGAGAGCACTGCTGAATTTGGCCCCTGTGGAGATATTTGGCTGAGCATCTCCTGGTATTTCTAATTCAACAATTAGGGAGGTGCAGAATCAATACAGCCCCAGCAAATGGGTGAAGCCCTGCCTCATCTCAATCTAATTGTTAACGAGCGATCTAGTGGCATTGGGGGGAATTCCTTTGGAGCTGGCAAGCAGCCTGGTTCAGGTTAATGTTTTTATCAGTGGTAATGAAGGTTGTAATGGAAAAAAGTGGATGAGCTGCAGTTTGGGCTAGTGTAACAACAACAAAAGGGTTCATCAATGGGCACGAGACACACGAGCCTTGGAGCATCCTAGCAAAACATGCATTGAGCGTACGTAGGCATGTGTCTGGCTCAACATGGCTGTCCTCACATTCCTTCCTGAGGCATCTCTCCTGTGTTTAGTTACTGTGTTTGACAGACCAAGTGATTCCTTCTGGTCTTAAAATCTCATGGACATATTCAGCAGATGCCAGTGAGCAACAGTCCATCCTGTGTCCCAGGACGGCTGGGGCGTCTTGGATAGTTACAGAACAAATAAATGCAGTGGTGATATAAATCCACAGCATTTCTTTGCACCAGGAAAAGCAGAGGGAGCTGGGACAGAGCTCCATCTCAGGCTGGGAGAGCAGCCCTGTCCCTCCAGGCAGTGAGTGCCCAACTCCCTTATCTGCACCAGGGATGATGTTCCAGGCAGAATAACAGCACCTCATGTATTTTTCCTCCCCGGTTTTTGCATTTTCAAGAGAGTTCCAGACTCTGGTTTGGGTAGGACATGGACTTAGCTTAGACTGTACTTTGTGTGACAGCTCCTCTGGATGGAGCACAGCTTCAGAGGTACAGTGCTCCTCGTGTCATCTGCTGCAAAAAATTCACTAAGCAGAAAAGTCACTCTTTATTTAATAAAGAAAGGTGTTTGAACTATGTAAGCCAGACTGCTAGTGCTACTAATACTGGCTGCAAAAATAGGTGCTAACTGCTAATATACTGCTAAGCACTTCTGCTGTGTGGGGGCAGCTGCTGCAAGCTTTCCCCATTTTTCACTGAGCTGGGAAGTGACACTGTGGTCAAGTGGTGTTTCTGTGGTCAGAGCTGGTTTGGAGCCAGAATTCCTGCTTGTTGGAAAACATGGAGGTTTTTCATATCAAATGGGGAAAAAAAAGAGTTTGAACTTTTGCAATTTGCAGTGGAATAACCATTCCCTTGTTCCAAACAACAGGTGTCTGACCATATAGACATTAATCTTTCGAGTTTCAGTGTTGGTGTAGTACATTGTTAGGGTGGTATGTATTCTAATACACAAATGCTGTAAGAATTAAGGAGAGTGAATGTGGTCAGGGACCAAGCTCTCCCATCTCCACCAGCTACAGCCACCATGTTTTATGTGGCAGCAGCTTTGCAACCCTCAGCTCCAGAAGGCAAATCCCAGTTCTGAGCTCGAGGGTGTCAATGTTGAGGGTGGAGGAGCAAGATGTGCAAACCACACTCACTGCAGGGCCAGGCACTGTTTGCTCTTTAGTCTGGAGCAGATCAGTTACTCCTTATTCCTTTGCTTTATTACCATTGTGCCATTCCTCTTTCAGAGAAGCAGGTTTCAATCTGCAGCTGAAAAGTATTCCCAAAGTGCTACTTGAATATTTATTTTCCTCTGACTTCCTATTACTGTGGCAACATGCACTTTGAATTTCATTAGTTTTATGCATTTAAGTTCCCTTTTTAAACCTTTATAAGGTCAGAGCCTGCTTGGGTAAATCAACAATTTATTAAGTTTGAGTTTCTGAGTAATATTTTTTTGGGAAACAGCTGTAGATCACGAGTAGGGAGAGCATTAGGGCTTCTGCCTTTTTGAGAAGTATTTGTGGGCATTACTGACAAGCATGTGCACCTAATTATTCTGTAATTAGATAAACAACATCTCTCACAGATTCATTCTCACACACTCGTGGTCTGCCAGCAGCACATTACAGGGTATCTGCACTGAAATCACAGGGAAGGCAGAGTGTGCAGGGTCACGCTGTGCTCTCCAACACAAGGACTGCTGCAGCTGAAGCATCTCCAGATCTCTTTGGGGCTCTCGGACCCCCTCCCTGTGCTCTGAGGTGACAGGGAGCACACACTACAGAGTGCTGAGCATCCTACACAGGCTGTGGGACTGCTGCCTGACCAGCAGCAAGTACAATGGCAGACTTGGGATGGGATAGCTGGGGTTTCCCAGAGAGGTTTCATAGTCTTGTCCCGGTGACCTGGTGCATCCCAGCTGGCTTTCTGCCCAGCCAAGACTTCCATCACCCAGAAGAGGATTCACCTGAGGGGCAGCCAGCCCACACAAGGCTCTATTCCCCACAACAGCAGAGCTAATGACTGCTTTCTTAATTTCCCACTGCTGTAGCCTATGGGAAACTAGCTCTCAGTTACTTCCACCTGTGACATGCATGGGGCAGCTCGACAGCTGAAAAAGTATAAGCAGTTCTGCTTCCTTCAGGCCTCTTTAGACTTTTTGTTTCCCAGCAACTTGTAAAAGTAGTTGGGAGAGGACAGTTTTGTGTCTGTTGGCCCTCTCCCTGCAGAAAAGGCCCTGCAATCTACAGACCAGAGTTGCTGCAGCCCCTTCAAGCACAGGTTTGTGCTGGAGAGCCCTTAGCTGCCCCAAACTTCTCATTCGTGTTTTATGTGCAACTTCCCAACTGAAGTTCAGCTTAGAATACACCGAATAATTCAATTACATCTCTGCTGCTGGGTTATATAAGAGAAAGCTGACATTGTGCCTTATCTCACGAGGTAAAGTGTGTCCTCCTGCTGATCTGAACAATTGCCCCAGTCGCAGCGTGGCTTGGCTGTGCCTCCTTGGCTGAGCTGGGGCTTTTGGGGCAGAGAGGGAGGGCTTAGAGCTTTTCTGCATTGACTGGTATCCTTTGAATGTACTAAACCTGGGCTTTTGTGTTTGTTCCCTGGTGTTTCAGCCCGCTGAGGAGACCGGAGCAGCTGGATCAGCAGCGGTCGGCACCCCCGTCCCTCGCCCAGCCTGGGCCCAGCTCCCAGAGCCCCCGGGAGATGAGGGGCCGGGGCCAACCCACCCCGGCAGCCGAGGGCCAGCGGAAGATGCTGCAGGTGGATGCCAGGAGCCAGGGCTCGGGGAGGTCTCCGTCGGTGTCCCCAGACCGGGGCAGCACCCCCACCTCTCCCTACTCGGTCCCGCAGATCGCTCCCCTCCCCAGCAGCACGCTCTGCCCCATCTGCAAGACAACAGAGCTCACCTCCTCCCCCGGGCAGCCCAACTTCAACGCCTGCACTCAGTGTCACAGCAAAGTCTGCAACCAGTGTGGCTTCAACCCCAACCCGCACCTCACCCAGGTAATGCCTCCTCTTCCTCAGGCAGCCCTCCTGGCTGGTTGGAGTGGCTGATGGTGAGGTTTGGGGGGTTGGAGTGGCTGATGGTGAGGTTTGGGGGGTTGGAGTGGCTGATGGTGAGGTTTGGAAGGTGAGGTTTTGGCTTTCTCCAAGTGTAGAAGTTGCATCTTTGCTTTTGGCAGCTGCAAAGCGTTGATCAAGAGCAAGGGCTCTGCTGGCTAATCAGGGATAATTGTGAAAATGTGAACTTTAACAAGATGGGAGAGGCAAATTAGTTAAAGGGAAATGGTGGAGCACCAGAGAGGTTTGGTCTCTGTTGCTGAGACCCCAGAACACTTGGCTGAAGTGAGGTTTACTTACCCAAAATTGTCCTAAAGTTGAAAGACTCAACAGTGGGAGGGGAAGCAGAGGAGTAGCTGGCAACTCCAGGGTGGTGAGTATCCTAGACACTGAGTGATCCCAGGTGACGATGTTTTGGTGGTGGATGAGGTTCAGACAGCATCTCGCTGGTGGTAGAAGTGCCAGGAGTCGTGTGCAAGATGATGCCTCCCTGGGGAAGTGTTTCGTGGGATGTGTGTGAGATGGATGCTCTGGGTGCCTGGGGGTGGATTCAGCAGCAGGGAGTGCTGGGGCTGGCAGGATGTGAGGCTTCCAGTGCCAATCTGCCAGGTCAGAAACCTTCACGTAGGGTGGGAAGTGATGTGGGTGCATTTCGTGGCTGTTAAGAGCCAAACCATGGGGATTCCTACTCACAGGCTTAACAGAAACTTGAGGCCACACTTTGGAAAGCCACTGTGCCACTGCAGTGTGAGAAAATGAGATTCAGGCACTGAAGTCCCCTGGGTTTTATTGCCAGGAGCTGTTTCTGGTAAGCATGCAATGCTCACTCCTGACACCAGGCTGTTGCTTGAGAATCTCCTGCCTTCCAGTCCCCTTTCCTGGTGGAAGGAGAACTGGGGTAGCTGGTACCCCTGGTGTAGTGAGATGTAATTAGCTGAGTACTGCTTTTTTCCCCCTATAGAGATTTACCCCTTTGAAGAGCAGTATAAGGTCTCAGGTCTTAATAAAGAGCCATGAGGTGGAAATTCAGGCTCCTGCAAGGAAATGCATGGGTAAAACTTTCCTGTTTTGCTTCTAAATAGATTTGCTAAACAGTTATTTTTGTGTCCAAGCATTGCATTGACAGTTCACTACTCTGAATGTTGTCAGTTAACAAGCAAATAAACAAAAATGCATCCACTGCTCAGTTTCTGGTCAGCTTGGACCTTGTCTCCTCTGTCTTGCCCCAAGAGCTTTCCTACAGTGGGCTCTATCCCAAGTCCCTCTTGCAGATACCCACGTTAACGTGTGTGCATGGTTTCTGCTTAGCATCTCTGGGTCATCACTTAGCATCTCTAGGCCTCTATCCCCTCTGAAGTGCGACTGATTGCAGAGCATTTTGAAACACTGAGTCAAAAAATTGGACCTGGGTTGAGCAAAGAGGTGTTTTTTGCCTTGTCTGTTCTGAGTTTAATATGCATTTCAACAGCAAGCAACCTCGTGGCTTGTAAGTAGGTCATTGGGGGAGCTGGGGGATGAAAATGGTTGTCCAAGAGAAGTGTTGGCAGCTGGTGTGATGGGCTGGCTGGGGAAGCAGAAGTGGCTGCTGCCTTGTTGAAGTGTGACTCGCTTTCCTCAGCATAATTACTCATGCTGCTGTTCCAGAGTCACACAGAAAGGTATCTGAAGCAGTATGGTGGCGTTCAAAATGGTTAACAAGAGGCAGCTCAGAGGTTGCTGGCTTTCTTGGTGGCAGATGCCTGGTTGGCAAGGACCTCTGAGGACCTCTGCTCAAAGCAGAGATCAGACAAGGGAGCTCCAGGCTTTATCCAGTTGAGTCTTGGAAGCTCCCAAGGATGGATGTGTAAGTCCCAGCTGCTCCAGTGTTTGACTGTCCTCATAGATAACACATCCACGAGGTCTGGTCCCACGGGCCCAGCAGATGCTGCAGGGTACACTATTGCTAATGAGGTGATTCCTGGGGTTGTATTTTCCACTGGCATTTCTTTATGAATATATTTTCATGTGAGTAGTTGGTGTTTCCACTTTGTGTTGCAGTAGATGTGCATTTGTGACTTCTTTTTCTGCTTTCAAGGCTCTCTGGCAGCGTCGAATTGTCAAAAATACCACGTTGTCTAAAACCAAACACAAAATCCCCCAAACTCATGTTTTACTTTGTAAATCCTGTCCTGCCCCATCTCAGGGACTGCCAGAAGCTGCAGGTGGAGTGAGGTGGGAATCCCAGCACTTGTTTGGCATGGTGATTTCTGAAACTGTTTTGAGATCCTGGGTTTGAAATCAAGTGTTTAGATGAGCTTGATGTATCTTTTATATACACACACACATATATATATGCATGCTATAAAATATCTTTAATATATATCTGTAAGTGAAGTATCAGCAGACTTGCTGTATGAGCTGTGGTCTCTCCCGCTCCATCCTGCCACGCACAAAGACCAAGAGCAGACTTTTTTAGAGGAGGGGTAACTGCCTCCTCAGAAAACACCTTAACCTGAATAATGAGGTGGCAGCTTCTGCTCAGAAGCATGTATGTTCCTTTAAAATGTTACTTTGTCTTTTTAAATTCATTTCTGTGTGACTTGATGGTCGTTTCATCTTAAAGGCAAGTAATGAATGTCCGTGCTGGTGAAGCCATTGGTCTCTCTGGCATCTTGACTTGATGCTTGTTGAGGGGAGGGAAGAAAAAAGAATCATTCTTTGGTTTGTGTTTTGTTTTTATCCACTGTCTTTTTATTCCTTTGAGCACCAGCTCATTTTGATTTCAGAAGGCTGGGTAAACAGCAGTCCCTGTCTGCTGTCGATGTCACTCAATATTTTACATGTAGATAATCATTTTTTCCCCTCTGTTTGTCTCCGTGCTCAGCAGTAACTGCTGTCATTGCTTACTGTTTGGTCATGTGCTAGTTATTCATTCATTCACTTATTCCTGAAGGTCAGGGTGCTTCCCATAGGTGGTTGTTTTCAGCAAGGGGAAGTGTGAAGCAGGGAGCTACGATGGCACCATTAAAGACAAGAAGCTATGAAATAGCATGGTTAACATCTAACAGTTTGCTTACAGCCCTGGTTAGGAACCAGGTTTTTGAAGGGAGATGGGTTCTTTTCAGTGCACTGTTGCAGCCCCAATGCTCCAGCAGGAGTTTTAATTTCTCATTATAACTTTTTTTCGAGTTTCCTCTGTTGTCTTTGAGGGTTTTTTTTGGATGGCTTGTTCTGCAGGACGATACCAGCAACGCTGTCATCCCTGGTGGGAAATAGCTCAGGTTCAATCCACTACAATAGATTTAGCAAATCCTCCTTTTATACATCTTTCACTTTGTAATGCTGCTCCTGTGGCTTTTGCCTGACTGATCCTGCAGCATGCTCATCTGATTGGATTTGCTCTGTTTGGTATCACAAGGACTAACCTGCAGGCATCTTCTCTGTTTCTCTGGGCTTTTGAAGTGCCATTGCACATCCTAATTTGAGAAATTAATTTCTTCTTTGGTGTTCTCCTAAGATTTGTTTGGTTTCTTTTAATTCATTTCCTCTTCATCTTAAGTGCTAAACCGAGGGGCACTGGGTTAAAGTGCTGAAATGGAAGTCAAAATGTCTCTCTCCCTAATAGATTTACTTGGAACTGTTTGGGCTTACGGAAAGTCTTTGTGTTCTTCATGTTTCTGTTGTGCTTTTTGTTCCATTTGATGTCTTATACACCAGATGCAGTTTCATAAGCATTCTGTTGCACGCAATAGATGGGTTTTTCCCCACCCTGAGTAAAAGGAGTATATTTATACATTGGTGTTCTTCACCAAATCTCTTTCTTTTCAAAGTCCCTGCATTTGCCTCTGAGCATTTTGAATGCATTCTCTGTATTTGTGACTGTATGAAGGGGTGATACTTGTTAAACTTCCATTTTGGCCCATGTTTTTAGCTCTATTTGGGAAGATAGAAGAAATCTTGTATGTTTTACTTTAAGAGTGTCATATAATATGAAAAGATTTGTTCCCTATGTGCTCTGTGCCATGTAAGATCATCACCAACCTTTGATCACGGATCATCAACAAGTGAAACATAAAAAGTCTCAGAGAGCATTGAACACTTGCTGGTTGGTTTCCTAATAGTGGTTGAGGTTGTTTGTCAGGAGGAAAATGTCTCAGCAGCTCTTGAGTTATCTGTAGTGGGAGGAGATATCCACAGAAATCATTTCAAGCTTTTGGGTAGATGTTTAGATTGTATCAATGGGAAATAAACCATCAGCTGAGGAGGTGAGAATGAACTAGTATGTATGGATGTACAGTGTAGGGCTGTAGTTATCCTATTGTAGCATAACAGTGGCTTTCTGCTCAGTAGTGTAAGAAAATTTGGGTAAAGCCGAGCAAAGGAGGAGTTAAGGGAAGCAGACAGATGCCAAAATGCTCAGCAGAGCATCTCTGGTGGTAGGAGCAGTGCTCATCAATGCTGAAGGGGTGGCCTTGGTCCAAAGCCTTCCCCAGCCCAGCTCCAGCAGCAGAAGTGGTACCTGCTTGCAGCATCACCTCATTTATCTGGCAAATGACTTAAATCAACTGTCACCAGAGCTGTGAAGGTGTTCATATGCTGCTTTTCCTAAGAGCCCATTTCTCATTTGATCGATTGTCTCGAGTTGCTGCCCTGCAGCCTGTTAGTGTCTGATTTTCAGTAAAACCTGATGGCTTTGTGAGTTAAGGGCTCAGTCTGAGGTATTTACGCTTCAGGAGGCTTTGGCTTGAGTAGTGACCACTGGTTCAGCAGCCTCACGAGCAAAGGGCTGTGCTTGGGGTGCCAGGGGAGTTGTTATGTCTACATTAAAATGATGGCTGTTATTAATAGCAGTAAATCCCCAGTCTCTTCCTCTCCTGCCTGTCATTCACTGAACATCCAAACACTTACAAAGTCTCTGATGCCTGCTGTGTAGGCATGAGCAAAATCCCTACTGGCAGAAGTGGCTTCACCCTGGGGTTTAATAGATGCTAAAAGCATTTGGTGAGGAGTAGCAGGGTGCAGGTCTCTTGTGGTCCCAGTAACCCTGGAGTCATTAGAGAATGACTGTAATTTATGTTTCTGTGATTTATGTGGCTTGAAGCCCTGTTTTACAAATTGCTGTGCTCTGACATGCTGCCCTGTCATTCCTGGGTGTGAATGTGGTGGTTTCTGGGACTCTGGCTGTGGTCAGGGGGCAGCAAGGGGTGAGCTCTGGAGGACTGGATGAAAAAGGGCCTCTACTTGTCAATAGATAACTAAACATGATTTTTTAATGAGAGATTTAATCTCCCTTGTCTCTCTCTGCCTTTTCAAACCACCAAAGTGATTCTTCTCCTTGGCTCCTCACTGGGAAGCTGTGGGGTGATGCTGACGTGGCGTCTCCTAAACGTCTGAGCTTTCTCTGGGTGTGGCAGCTCCCTGTCTGATTTAGGTCTTTGCAATGGGAGAGGCCACGAGACTGCATTTACACCACCTCTTACTGAATGGCAAAGCCAACAAGGTTTTCTCTTGCCCTTGGGACCTCCCTGGCTATTCATTTTCCTGGCTGTGAAGCAGCCTGAGCTGTTGCTGTGTGTGCAGCACGGCATCTCAGAGATTTATTATCGTGCTCGTGCAGAAACGTGAGGCTGAGATCAAAGTTCCCTCTACCCTTAAGGATCGAGTGCTGGGTCTGAAAAATGCTGAATCTCAAAAGCACAGATCCTATAGTGTGATAACATTTGAAAATGAGTGTTTCTCTGGTCTGGCATCCCCTGGGGGATTTGACCCCCTGGTGCCATGCTCATGGTGGCCATGGTAAAGGAAAGGGTAGCTGGGGAGGTAAAGCTGTAGGGAAGATGTCTGCAAGCAGATGTCTCCTTGCATGTTTTGTCAAGTTTAGGAGTATGGTTTTTTCCTTGTATGATCAGGTCAAAACCCAGGAAGCCTTCAGGCAGACAGGATTTGTGTGCTGCTGTGGTGTCAGACAGCCCTTTGCATCTCTAAGTGGCAACGTTGCAGCCCATATCCATCAAGCCTGCCAAGTTGCTGAGTCAAGTTACCTGCTTCAGGATGATTTCTCTTTTGAGATCATCCTTCTTCATGATACAACTGTAAAAATAAATCTGTCATTAGTGTTACATTGCAGGTCTGGGAGAAGATTTCCATTGGATCAGGCTGCATGATAGGAATGTGGGTTTTATTCCATTTTGGTTGGTTTTAGCAGAGCTTCAGCCAGCAGTGACCTGTCTGTGCAGCATGTGATGCTGTTTGCAGGAGCTGGGGCTCATCGTGGCTGCTGCCTTCTCACAAGGATGCAGCAATTGGGGCTGCATCTGCCCCGAGGAGCACAAGGGGAGGGATGCTGGGCCCAGTCTGCTGCTGCAGGGCACCTCCCCTCCCCAGTGCTTGGGGTTGGCATCTGCGACTAACTGGGGATGTGCCCACCTGAAGGAGCCCTGCAGCTCTCTGGGAGCACTTCGTGAGCTAGGCACTAAAAGCATGCTCTTTGTGATCGCAGTGAACACACTGTGTATTTTTATGACAAGATATTGATAGGAGCCTTGCATTCATCTCCCTGGACCAACAGCTTGTGTGTTTCCCACACTCTAGCTCTTCCTCACCATTGCCCTTCACTTCTTAGTCCTCTTACCCCTGCACCAAGTATCCCAGTCCTTGTTTCACCTTGCATCTGCAGTGTTGCAGTGAAGCATGCTTCTGTGCTCTCTTGGTTAGGTTTTAGCTAGTTCCTTTTTTTTAATGAGGTGATTAGCACTGAATAAAGCAACTAATATGAAGATGGAGAGTAGCACACTTGTACTTGCTGAGGCTTTCTCCATATAAACAACTCGTTTGCCTTTTCAGCCCCTGCTGCAGCCTGAGCAGGGGCTTCTCCCAGCCGTCTGCAGCGATGTGTGGCTTGGCTGCCCAACAGATCTCAATGTAAGTTAGAGCCAACAACAACCCTCCCTCCCCTCATGAGTAATTCTGGCTGTTCCTCCCAGTGCGCCGCCTTTCGTGTAGATGATTCAAACAATTCAAAAGTCGCTTGTGGAAAATGTCAAAAGAATATCTTGGCTAACTGGTCCCAGTGACTGAAGGGGCTGCTGCTGCTCAGGGGGGCTCTGTGGCCGGCGGAGGGACCTGACCGAGGGGACACAGGAAGGTCCATGGGCTCCCCAGCTCAAGAAGTTCTGTGCTCCCCAGCTCAAGAGGGACAGGGAACTTCTGGAGAGAAGCCAGCACAGGGCCACCAAGATGATCAGGAGAACGGAACATCTTTCATATGAGGAAAGGCTGCGGGAACTGGGGCTGTTTAGTCTGGAGAAGAGGAGACTGAGGGGAGATCTCAGATATTTACAAGTATCTAAAGGGTGGGTGTCAGGAGGTTGGGGCAGCACTTTTTTCTAGCAACAGGACAAGGGGTGATGGGATGAAGCTGGAACACAAAAAGTTCCACTTAAACACAAGAAGAAACTCTTTCAGTGTTTCAGTGAGGGAGCCCTGGCACAGGCTGCCCAGAGGGGTTGTGGAGGCTCCTTCCTTGGAGGTCTTCAAGACCCACCTGGACATGTTCCTATGTGACCTGATCTAGGTGACCCTGCTTCTGCAGGGGGGTGGACTGGATGATCTCTAAAGGTCCCTCCCAACCCCCACCATTCTGTGATTCTATGGAGACACATCAGATGGTTTGGAGGGCAGGGGAGAGTGTGGCTTCCCACACACATGAGCAATGCTGCAGTGGGAAGGGGTAATAAACCCAACTGCAAATAAAGATGAATCCCTTGAGAGATGGGAAGCGGCCTGCTTGCTTCTTGGCATCTCCTGCCGCTTGATAAATGCCAAGCCCAGCAGGCGCAGGCTGCGCCGCCGCCCCGCGTCCTCCTTCCCTCGGAACATTCAGTTACAGCAAGCTGTTTGCCTGGATGGGATCTGGTTTTCCTCTAGCTCTCAACTCACGTATCACTTGATCATTAAAAAGAGAGAAGCAAGCTGCAGATTGGAAGGGGCTATCAGGCTTCCCAAAGCAGTGCAGGGACTGAGGCAGAGGCTGCCCATGGCTTTTGGAAGCTTCTCTACATGCTTTCAGTCCCCCTGTGGACATCCCTGGGCAGGGCAATAAGATCACTTACAGTCTGTGGTGTATGGAGCTCAAGGTTTTCCTACCAGTCGAGTGTGTGAAAGCTCTCGTGTGGCAGAGCAGCCCTCTGCATCCCACGTGCGGCACACAACATCCCAGAGAGCAGCATTTGCACAGGGCTTTGTAGCTCTCACTTGTATGGCCTTGTCTACAATGTGTGCTTGGTGGTGAAACACTGCACTGCTTTTGGGGGGCGCTTGGGAGGAAGCTTCAAGCACTTCCAGCGCCTTGACAGGGATTGAGTTAATCCCAGCCAAGTTAATTCCTGTTTTCTGTCTTTCTACAAGCAGCAGGGAACAGAGTGGTTCCAGTGGGGGTGTCAGAGGCTCCCTGCCAGCTCTGCTGTCTCAGGGACCATCTCTGCTGTAGCACAGGCGAGCCCCTGCACATGAGGAGACACCATGGTGTGGCTCTTCTCACCCTAGCTGGTCATGGCATACAAGGTCCATCTGGTCTGTGAAGATGGCAGTGCTTGCCAGAGGTGGTGGCAGTGTCTCTTTTGACCTGAATTTTAGCCAACCACTGTTTCTATTTATAAAGCCATGTGGGCTTCATCACCAGAAACCAACTTGCTTCTTCCTTAACCCTGTGTCTCGGCTGTGGTCACATTTAATGTGCTTAAAAAGGGATTTATACAGTGTGGCAGACAGATTTCTGAGAACAGCCCTGTGAATGCAGTAAGGTGTTTGTGGGACTGCAGCCTGTGCCTGCAGACGTTCCTCAACACCTTAATTTAAGCTCATGCAGCTTTGCTTCCAAGACCTCCCCCTCCTGTTACACCCAGCTCCTCATCTTGGAGACATAGTATGCAGCCATGCTCCTGGGCAGCCCTTATCTGAGGGAATAATGGTGCTAATTGGACTATGAAAGCTGGTTATTTCAACTCTGATCAAAAAGACATTTTATCTAGGCTGCAAACCTTCTGATCAAGGACATCTGAAAGGTGGGATGTTTCAGTTCTGGATTTGGTTTATGTTGCAAATAGGCTGTGCAGTTGGCTTGGGCTTTCTGCTCTGGGTGAACTCAAAGGCAAGCTGTTGGAATGGCTCAGTAGGGAAATCCAGAGAGTGAGATGTGGTCTTAAGGGGATGGGAGTAGACTATGTAGCAGCTCTGTGGGATTAAAGGTTTGTCAAAATGAGTTAAGGCATGGACATAACAGGTCACTAAACCAGATGGAAGATGGTTTTGAAGACTGAAAGGCCAGCGTGTCCCTCTCCTTCCTCCCTTGTCCCCCTGCCCTGCTGGCTTTGACGCCTATCTCCTGCATCTTAATTGAGTCCCAACTACTGGTGCAGCAGCCCTGCTGCCAGGTTGCAGCTCACAAAGAGCCCCCAACACGAGAAGATGACTTACCATTGACTTTTTGCTATCTCCCCACCTGCTCTGTCACCCTCTTGCTGTGCCCAAGCCATGGAGTCAGCCTGGCCAGAGCCTTGTGCTGGAGACTGAGTGGTGGCAGGACAGATGTGTCCATCAGTCTTACGGGGAAGAAGTTTCAATGCCCACCTACCTCCAGCCACCCTCCTGCTGAGCACAATGCAGTGTTCCTGTTAGAAACTGAAGCACAGACAAGGGTTTCTACATTCAGCAAAGCCCAGGTTACTCTGAATCATCCCCTCTCCTTACTGGAGCGTGCAGCTGGCGCTGGCATCAGCCACAGCCTCACAGAGTCGGCGGCAGCTCTCTGCCCCTTGGAATTGCCACAAGTGAGCAGCTATTTGAGATCCTATCCCTAAAGAGCAAACAGGCTTGTCACTGCATGTGACTCAGCTTTGCAAGAAACACAGGCTCAGCAAGTGCTCCCTATTCAAAGCCTGCTAAGGCTGCAAATGTGTAGGGGTTGCACGTGTAGTGCAGCAACCAGCGGGGCATGTCAGAGTGGGGCACTGCCAGGCTTGGCTCTAAGGATGGGAACTCCTCTTGGGGTTTTAGTTTTGGGATTTTTTTCCCCTCCTTCCTCTTAATTGCAGATTACCCTAATGCCTAAAGATGTAAGTGGTGGGGAAGGTGAAAAGGCTGTGTCACTGCAACTCCTCGGGTGTGGAGTTCCTCCAAAATCAGCTTCATCGTGGCTCTGGGCCACAGACTGGTTCTGCTCAGCCCCTCCTGTGCTCTCAGATGTCATCTTTCTTCCCCATGAGACATCTCATGTTTCTCCTGGAAGGCACTACTTGCTGCTCCTTCCCACTGTGAACAGAGCACGATCCCCAGTAGATAAAATACCAGGTCTAGTGGAAAGGTCTGGCTAAAAGCTGGTGATCTGTGCTCTGGAGGGCTGAGGATGAGTTGAATTATTTGAATTTCTGGATTCCTCAGAAATAAGGAGTGTACTTACTGTGGGGAGAGGCTTGTCCTTCAGCCTGCCTCTGTTTTGCCTGTGATGGGTAGTGTGTATGTATTGCAAAACCTATTGAGCTTCCAGAAAAGCAAATACTTGTGACATGCTAACGCAAGACTAGAGATGCTGGGGCGGGAGAGGAGTTCCCTCACTCCCCCAGGAAGGTGAAGCCCAGTTAATCTGAGCCCTTGTACCCAGACATGCTGCTCTATCTAGTCCTGAGCAACCTGTCCAAGAGACAGACTTGGGGCACAAATCCTGATTTTTGTGGGTTTCTTTTTCTGGAGCCCCAAGTCAGTCCTGAGACGCTGGGCCAGGCCAGCTAATGCCCTGAAATTTGTTTTTACAAACCCTACCTTATGTTCTGACCTGCCATATTAATTCTTCCAGGTGATATGATTGTGGCTTTCAAACTGGAGAGTGCTCTGAGAAATATCACTAAACAGGCATGCTGCTGCTGCCATCTGTCTTTGAGCTGCTTCTGGGATCCCATTACTTGCTCTCAGCAGACAATCATTATTGCTTTATTGAATTACAAACAGAAACAATCCAGTGACTTCTAGAATATTATTTCCTATAACTAATTCTAGGTGCCAAATTCCTGTTGAGCCCTTGGGGATATGTTGAAATGATGCTTAATGCAGATCCTGAGTGTCAAGTTTTCACAGATCTGCCCAGAAGAGTCCCATGATGTGATAGTTTTGATGGATGTGTCGTTCAGAGAGCTCTGAACAGCTCCAGCACCACGGCATTATGTGATCACAGAGCCATGTTACCCCAGCCAAGAGCCAGCATGGGGCACTACATTTCTTTTTTTAGAAGAGTGAAAGCTTCATTGCCTCACCTGATGGTTTTGGACAGCCCAAGCTTTTGTCCCAAGTCCCCCTTCTTCTCCATGTGACTCCTTTTCCCATGTCTTCCAGCTTCAGGCCCTTGGCCCATGCCACCCAGCCTGTATCCCACTGGGAAGCCAAGGTCTCAGCACAGCCAGACCCTCTCCTTGGGTGAGCAAGCTGCTGCACACCAACGAGCAGCATCCCCTGAGGTGATATTGGCCAGGCACAGTGTACTGGTTTGCATCCCAACGCCTGCTGCATGCCATGGTTCAGATCTGCTTCTCCTGGCCTTTCTCTGCAGAGTGCCAGGAGCCAGCCTAGCCAGGCAGGGGGTTAAAACCAACAGACCAGGCTGTGGGCAGATAAAAGCTTATGGGAAGGTGATATTTATTTGGATGTAAAGTGTTTTTCCCTCCTGATGCACGAATCCTGCTACTTCCCCCTTGCTGGACAATCCTTCCCTGATGTGCCCAATTTGGGTCTGATTGCTTATGGTCAGCATGGCTTCCACCATTCAGCTGCACATTTTGATGCACAACACTCAAAAATCAGAGACAAGACCTCTCCAGCTGAACACCTGAAAATGGAGACAGCAGGGATAGCTTCTGCTATCTCACCTGAGAAAAATGCCCTGTAGATGAGAGTCAGCCCCGATGGCTGGTAATCACACTCCAGCCGCCTGGGTTTGAGGCCAGGATGCTATAGCAAGAGTTACTGCTTCTCCCCAGAAGGGATTCCTAATTGCTATCAGGGCAAATCAAAGGGAGGGGGATGGGATGTGAAATCATCTTCTGATGAAAGGTTGAGGGAGCTGGGGCTCTTCAGCTTGGAGAAAAGGAGACTGAGGAGTGACCTCATTCATGTTTACAAGTATGTAAAGAGCAGTTGTCAGGAGGATGGAGCCAGGCTGTTCTCAGTGATGTCCAGTGATAGGACAAGGGGCAATGGGTACAAGCTGGAACATAAGAGATTCCAAAGAAATAGAAGGAAGAATTTCTTCAGTGTTCAGGTGAGGGAGCACTGGCAGGGGCTGCCCAGATGGGCTGTGGAGTCTTCTTCTCTGGGGACATTCAAACCCAGCTGGATGAGTTCCTGTGTGACCTACTCTAGGTGGTGCTGCTCTGGCAGGGGAGTTGCCCTGGATGAGCTTTTGAGGTCCCTTCCAACCCTTAAGATTCTGTGATTTCATTAAACATTGTCCTGCTCCTGCAGACCCAGTTGTCAGCTGTGGTGATGTGGATGAATGCCCTTGTTTAGGACCTCTTAAATATTTTGCTCAAATGAGCAACCTGATTTATTTTGCTGGTATTTATCCCTTGGGGTTCTATGCACCAGTGTCCAATACATCTCCAGCTCTCTTTCCATCCTCCCTTTGCAGTCACCAGTGCTAGAAATGCTGCTGTAGCTCAGCAGTGGGAGCTCTGAGGGGTAGCTGATAGCTGGCCACACCATCAGCAAGGAGGTAAAACCAGTATTAAAATAGCTGCTGACAGTGGCATGTTTGCACAAAAAAAGTGTGTTTGAATCTTTGTTTGGTGGGTTTGGGTTCTTTTTTTTTTCTGTGTTAACCCAAAGTCACTGCTGTTTGGAGCTCTTTCAAACAAAAAATGCTAAGAAGCCTGAAAAGGTAAAGGAAAGACATGCTGCTGGGACTTCTCAAAAAAACCTGTGTTTTCTATTTGCATTTTTTCTACTTTTGTAATCAGAGACTTGGCCCCTTGTTTGAGCACAACAAAACTGGCTTTTGTTGTAAGCTTGGGTTTAAGTTGTGCTTTGCAGGGCCTCAGGCAGGTTGCTCTGTGGTGATCCCTTGAGCCCCTCATCAGGAGGGCAGCAGAGTGCTCCCCTAATTGGGTAACTTCATATTTCAGCTTGGGTGATGACAGAAGCAGCAGCCTTTCATATAGCAGGATTCTTTCTGATTAAGAGCTTGTTCACCTTTCTGGGATGTATCAGTTTAGATCTCCATGGCAATAATGACTTTAGATCAGCAAGCAAAAGAATCAGTTTTGAATGACCAGTTTTAATCTGGCTGCTTTGCTTTCAGAGAAAGGGTGATTGCTGTTGTAGACTGGCCTGCAATTAAGTGTCTCCTTCTTAGAGGGTGTACCATGGCTATAAAAACCCAGTTAACAGTGCTGTAGCTTTACAAGTGTCTGTACAAAATCTAATTGTTTGCAGAATTTTGTGTTAGAATTGGTGTATTTTACTTAGTAGATGATTTATGAGCTGGGTCCAGGTGCATTTGGATGGGGATATTGCACTGTAGAAAGCCTGTTCTAATGTATTAATACAGGTAGCTGGTGAGTGGCTGTTTCTGCTGTTTATGGCTGTACTTGTAAGCTTGTTTGAGGCACCAGGGCCACCCAAGTGAGTCTCTTCAGAGGAAAGCAAGATGGGAGGTGGTCTGTAGGATGCTTTGGTGTGGGACTGTACACGGCTGAGAACTTCCATAGCACACAGGTCTTCAAAGCTGCCTGAACAGCTCATAAAAATGCCAAGAAACTGTATCTGGAAATGCAGAAATGCATTAATTGAGTCTGACGGCCATGGAGGTGCTGTGGACACCAAGAGCTCTGCAGCTTGGAGCTGGTGGCAGAGTCGTTTTGCACACTGTGGCCTTGGTGCCAGGCTGTGCTCTCCCAGTGGATGCCTTCAGCAAAGAAACTGTTGGCAGACTATTTTTACTGAATTAAATAGCTGCAGTTCAGTGTTTGTGGTCTGAAGGACAGCAAGTAATGGACTTAGACTGCAAGGAAGATTTAGGTTAATATTTTGGGAACATTTTCTAGCAATAAGGATGGTTAAGCCAAAGCCCCTTTATTCCCCCTTTCACTGCCCACCCAGTAAATCCACCACTGATGGGAAGTTTTAAAGACCAAATTAGACAAACATCTGTTGTCAGCGATGCAGGCTTGTTTGATTCTGCCCAGGGCAGAAGATAGAGCCAAAACCTTTCAGAGGCCCTTATGGCCCTCTCTCCTTGCTGCTGCTGAACACCAGGGTGAGATCCTGAAGTCTTTAATGTGGGTTTGTTGGGGAAAAAAAAGCAGTGTAACTAAAATTCAGATACAGGAGCATCTATTGGAAAAAATGGGGAGTGGAGTAGGGAAAGGTTGTGTTGGATGCCCAGGCTGGAGGGAACGCACCAGCGCCTCTTGTCTGCTTCTCAAAGAGTCATAAAGCTGCTGAAGGTTTATTATAGGGCCCCAAGACCTGTGGGGAAGGCTTCTGCGTTTGTCCAGGGTCACTGGAGCTGGGAGGGGGTTACTTGCCTCTCTTGCTGGTTGGTGTGTGGTTGGTACAACAGTTTTTATGGCGCTGCGGTTCGTTACCCGTCTGCCATGGGAAAGGGACTGCCTGGGATGGGCTTAGGATTAACCCTCCTTTTTGGACACCTTGCAGGTCCCTCTGTCAGGTGTCCTCTATCTGAGTGTGGTAAGTCCTGCCTGGACAGGCCCTTTCTTCCCCCCACCTCTGCTGCAAGGTGCCCATCCCTCATGGCAGCCCCCGCAAGCCTCCCTCCTGCATCCCGCTGTGCTTCACTGCAGCTCTTCAGCTCCCTCACAATAATCTAGTGGAGAAATGGTTTCTCTCCTGGAGAAACCAGCAGAGCCAGCTCCTGAGGAGAGCTGTGCAGGACACCCAGCAATGTCTGGGCCAGGAACAGAGGGGTATGTGCTGTGCCTGTCTCCTCCTAGCACATGTACGTACTTTGTGCCTCTTTAATTTGTTCAGTATTTGCAGCCTCTGAGTAACACAATAACCCAAATGAAGGTACAATCTGTCCAAGAGATTTCAGGCGAGATCAGAGCTGCCCTGGGCAGCCTGTGCTCTTGCTCCTTTGCCCAGTGTGTGCTGAGAGCCAGGGTGTCTCGGGTTCATGGTATTTGCTTGCTTTTCCTTTGCTTCCACCATAGATTTGTGCTCCATAGACTCTGTGGCTAGCTGCATGATACATTATTCATGGCAGGGGACTTATCGTGTTTATCTGGAATAATTGAGCAATTAAATCAGTTTAGGTATGTAAAAAGATTGTGCAGTGGCTTGTCTGTCTTGAGGCCTTAAATTCTGCAGGAGCATTTATTACATATTTAATTCAGAAGAAGAAGAGGAATAAAAAAAAAGGGCAGAAAACACGTTCTGCTCTGATGCACTGATCCACTCCCAGCCATTCATTTGCAGGAGCTGTTCATGCCAGCAGCTTCACTCATAAATACGTCTCAGCTCAGGATAAACAAGGCCAAACGTGGCTCCTTCAGTCGGGGGAAATGCAAGGCCGTAACGCCTGGTCTGTGACTGTCTCTGGACATACTTTGGGCTAGTTACACCAGGATTAAAACCTTCCATCCCAGATGCTTGCTGCTGGGTAGGAGAATCACGATCCTCCGTGCCCAGGCTGCTGCTGTGCTGTACTCAGATGTTGGTGCTGCAAAGGTAGTACAAGGCTTGGGGTGTAAAAGGGCCATCAGATACTCAAGTATGTTTAGTTTAGTCCCTGAGCACAGCCATTATATCCTATTGCTATAATTGTCCAAGAGAGTTCCCAAAGGAGCTGGAAACTCGTGGGCAAGGCTGCAGAGGGCCTGAATAAATGTGGAGCCACACAGTAAATGAATGATGATTATATTCTGTGTTACCAATAAGAAACTAGGCTGCTTTTAAAAGCATCTGGTATTTGTCCAGAGCAGCCCATGTGCTTTATAGCGTTACAGCTCTGGATTGCATCGCTGCTGAACGTGGTAGCCACTTTGCACCCAGAGAAACCCCATGGCCTCACGTATTTCCTTGCTTTGGGCAGGGGCTACTAGTGAATTGAAAGTTTTGAGCTCTCCTGGCTCCCTCCCAGGCTGGTATTTGAGTTCTGCAGGAGACAATAAGTGAGCAGAACCAGAGGCTGCTGCTGCTCCAGACGCCTGTCCTTTGGCTGGCGACAGGGCACCAGAGCAGCAGCAGCAAAAGGCAAAGCAACCATTAAGCTTTCCTTGACTGAGAGGGCTCCTGTGGAAGCCCTGCATTAGGGAGCAGGAGGGGACCTGGGGCTGCACTTAGAGCACATGGGCGTGTGAATCTCACGAGGTTAAAACCTGGGGTGAGCTCTTTGCCGTCCTCCCTGACCAAGCCCTGGGGACAACATCCTCTGAGCACGTAGGGATGTCCAAACCTTTCATTCAGTCCTGCAGACATGGAAGAAAGGCTGTCTAAACAAGAGCCAGCGAGGCAGCAAATTGCACAAGGAACATTCCCTAATGAACTGGAAGGACTTGTCCCTTCGCCTCGGGCAGCAGCAGTGCCGTGCTTAGCTAAGCAGCACCCTGCTCTGGGGGGAAACCTGCATGCAGGGGGAGCAGAGGAGCAGTGCTGGGGCTGGAGAGGTTTCCTCCTGCCCATCTGCTTCTCTCTGTCAGCAAGGATGAGTAGTGAAGAGGGGGATGCTTGCACTTTCTGAGGGGCCAGCAGCTTGACCAGCACATTAACCACGGGGGATGCTACTGGGCGAGCACCGTTCTGGATGTGATGGCAGGTCCAGGTTAGTGCAAAGCTCTGCTGCACAGTTATTGTGTTTGAATGTTTGCTTCGTCTCTGTGTCACTGGCTGCACAGGGTGGGGAAAGATCGTTGGAATAGCAAGGAGCAGGAGCTGGAGATTGCCTGTGAAATGCAGAGGATCTGAGTTTCTTTGAAACCCAGGGATTTCAAAGCACTTTGGGGAGAGGACTTGCTCGAGCAGCCCTTGATTAGTTTGGGGAGTGCTAACTAGAGAAATGAGGGCTGGTGAAGGAGTGACTAACAGGATGAAACGGCACTGTCTTGTTCTGCAGCTTGGTTCTCTGGACAAACACAGTTTCCCATCTGTTATTGGCAGTGGAGGAGATGGGTTTGGGGGCTGGTTCCTCTCACTCACCAGCAAGCGAGCAAGTTGATGCTTTTCTGACAGACATTAACAGGATGATTACTGATGGCTTTGGTGGCAGCTCTGCTATGGGCTAGATTTGTTTGTATGGACATGTTTGTAGATGAAGTTGAGCATAAGGTGGCCTTTTTGAGAAGTGCCACAGTGACCAAGTCCTCTGTCAATTAAGTGCAGAAACTCTCCTATTTTGTACAGTATTAATTGCACAGTTCTTCTGGAGCCCTGGGTTCTCCTCAAACTGTGCGTTAGGTTTGGACCAGGAGGCTTCAGCCCACGCTGCCTGTGTGTTTGTATCCGCCTGCTCTCCACCTGGACACGTGTGTGAGTTTTGGTGGTGTCTTGACATGCAGCATGACCACAGGGTCCTCCCTGCACCATGGTCCTCCAGAGGTGCCTTAGGAGACTTCATCTCCTGATGCTGGCTGTTCCCCTCCCATAACAGACCCTGGCTGGTACACCACATTGCAGCCTCCCACGGGATGCTTTGCAGGCTTCTCATTTCACTTGCACGTAGGCTGTGCACTGATCCAAACAAGAGGGGCTGCTTTCCCTCCCCTCAACGTGTGAGCTTTGTGGCAAGCTGTCCCTGCATTGCTGTAGGAGAAACAGGCAGTAGTTCTGCTTTAAAAAACAAACCCCAAGCTTCAGAACAAGCCATGTATTTGTCGTGTGCTCTGCCAGCCAGTCTGAGATGCAGTACCTTTAGCTTTTTACATGCATCAGCAGCTCTTCCAGGATTTGCTGAGCTTTCCCTGCTCTCCTACAGCCATCCCCACCTCCTGCATTGCCAGCAGTATCCCCGCTGCAGCTTGCTGTTCCCCCTGTTCTCAAGCTGAGGGCTGCCTTCTAGCACTGCCTCTTCTCTTGGATCAGGATGTTGCTTTAATTGCAGGGTACATGGCTTTGGCAGTTTTCAGCGTGACAATGTGAAACACAAGATGTGCCCCCCAGAGAGCTCCTCCAGAGCGGATCTGGGAGGCATGGAGGGGAAGGGACGTTTCGCTGACTGGCTGATTTCATGAGACAACAGTTCATCTGCAGGCAGAGCTGATGAACTGAAGGCATGTAAGGATACTCTCAGGCAGGTCACTGGCAGCTCTTGCAGCTCTTGGAATAGGCCAGGCTGCTGCAGTGTTTCTCCAGGATAATAAGCCAGTAGCACCCATTAATGACACTCTTCTTCATCCAGTCAGTGATCTTGGCATGGAGCCTCTCTATTAGCCTGATTAACACAGTACCTTTGTTACCTAGTTCCAGCTTTGGTTATTTTTATACTCATCTAGGTCTGTCTGTACTGGTGGCTGCAAAAGGCAGAGGAGGGAGCTGCAGTCCTGGCCCTGGGGTGCATCTACCGGGGGCTGCCTCCATGGGAGGCAGCTCTGGGGCAGGAGCCTGCTTGGAGCTCTTGGAGTCAAAGAGCTCCTGCCGAATTCTTGCTGTGTTGCCTTTCCCAAACATGTGGGGTTTTCTGGTTTTGTAGAATATTAAATGCACAAGTTTTAGGCACCTTGGAGGAAACTCACACTCCTTTTCTTCTCTGCTTTTCCCTGAACTCGTTGTCTTGTTTTTCAATTGGTTGTGCACCTGGTTGTCTCGTGCCAGAGGAAGAGGGTGGGTTGTATCTTCTTCTCCATTTTGTTCAAAAGTGACTCACTTTGGATGGAATTGACCACACTTGGCTTGAGATGAGTTGGGAGCTGTTTTTCCCAGCCTAGAATAATAATGTCCAACAAGTCAGATGAACTGTGCTCCTGAAATGCCTCCTCTGACACAGGGTCATACAGCCAGCAAGGTCAGATGGCTTTGGCCACAGTGAGGTGTTGTAAATAGGGAAGAGCTGGTGAGGAGCCATTCGGTCTCAACTCTCCAAAGTCTTAAATATGGTCATCTAATGCTCTTCTGTTCTTTTGGAGTTGATTTGTATGTAGTAGGGTAGCATCCTGGATGACCTCCAAATGGTCCAAAATAACCAAACCTCAGCAAAGACAGAATTGTTCTTCATTATAATCCTACATTTTGGCTTGGAGAGATCTTGAACATTCAGTTTAAAAGTTTTTCTGCTTACAGCTCATTTCAAAGCTTCTCCTGTCTACTGCAAAGCCTGAACTCTATACTTGAGATACTTTCAGAGCTGTATTGTCTTACCTCAGGAGAACAAAACAGCCTGCACGTTACCAGCACTCCCTTGCATCTCCTGGTAACAAATCCAGGGGACGAGCTGTTTCCACATAGTTTCCTAAAATAGGTGGTGTTAGAATAACTTTAGAAGCCTTAGAAGCTCAAGCTGTCTCTCTCATTTCAGATCATTTTTAACTGGGTGCTTTTCTTGGTATTTTTCTAGAGGGATGGCTAAGCTGCAGTGCAGAGGGATGCTTTTGTGGTGCCCTGTATATTTACCTGTGCAAAACTCTGCTCTCCTGTACCACAGCCCTCTGCAGAGGGCCAGGGCCAGGCCCACCATGCATGTCTGTGATCTTAATCATCTATAATTGTTGGCATTGTTGAAACCTGCCCTGTGCACAGCCAGCGTGTGCTGCCTATAGTCCTGCCCAGCATTTTTTAATGGGAAGACTGATAGGAAAGTTTTCTTTCCTAATGGCATTTGTAACTGGTCAGTGCTTGCAGCTGCAGGGCGGCAGCAGTGAGCCTGTAAGAGCTGCAGGTTGCAGACCCATCCCTGCATCTGGGAATAACAAGATTTGGGAGAGGGTTTAGAGGAACATTCTGGGACATTGCAGGGGTCTGTGTTGGGAAGGATGCGGCTGGTGGTCATGGGTGTGTTGGGGGCTGTGTGCAGAGCTGAGGTGGGTCAAGAGTTGGGTGCAGATATACCCAATATTGGCAAAGATGAAATGGTTCAAACTTTCCAAGCTTTTGAGATCAGTTTGGGTATAAAATGCCCTACAGATGAAAGACCTGCAAAGCTTTACCTCCCTGAGTCTTCTGCTGAGCCCAACAGCATGTGGATAATTTGCTTTAATGGTTAGAAACATCTGCTGTTAAAAGTGATGCTTAATATATTTGGCTTCCATTTCCAGTCATTAGTTCTTTTTATGCCTTTTTCTGCCTAATTAAGAACCTTTTAGTACCTGATATTGTTTCCCCTGAATGTGCTGCTATATCGTAATCAAGTCACTTCTTAATCTACTCTTTGATAAACGAAAAAGATCAACCTCTTGAATTCTCTCATTTCAGACATTTTCTGCATCCCTAGAATTGCTCTCACAGATCTGGGCTGTATCTCCTGCAGTGTTTTACTAATCTCCTTAAAATGTCGGTGTGGAACCATTGAGGGCTCTGGAAGGAGTCCCTGGGTGCTGGAAGAGAAGGCTGAGCCACCTCCTCACTCCTGCTGCAGCTCTGGGCTTCGTGCATGGAGCAGGAGCAGCTTTGCCAGGCAGCAGAGGCTTGGCTTCATCAATGTTTTTCATTTTATCAATATTTGTTGTGTGACTGGTGTTAGCCATAGTGAAATGAAGACCTTACTAGAGAGGTGCCTAAGCAGTGGTGAATCCTTGTTGTCTCCCCAGTCAACCAAGTGACTGGTCTGAAATCCATTTAGCATATCCACTATTCATATCTTCTATTTTAATATTTTCTCTACTGTTTTTGGAGTGTTTTCCCCTTGCAGGAGGAGTCTGCAGGCTGGAAGAGGGATGTTTAGAGGATGACAGTGCAAGTCAACCAAATAGTCTGTTTCATCTGTTTCTGTGTCTTTATTTGCCCAGATTTCCACCAAATCAAAACTTCCAGGGGTTGGATTAGTAAAGATTTCTGTCCTCCTCTCTCTTTTTTCAGGGAAGGATCTTTGCCAAGATGACTTGGCCCTTTCTCTTTTCTCTCTTCCCTCCAGGATCCTTTAAGTCGTGTTTGATCTGTGCCTTTGGTTGCATCAGCAGAGGCCAGTCAGGCAATTTGAGATAATCCCAACTACATTTACATTTCAAATGCTCGCTCTGGGAGCCTGCCACCCCTCTGCATTCCCTGCAGCTTTCTCCTGCTCTGGGACAGACCTTCCTCAGCAGTTGCTCACCAAGCCACCCAGAGCAATTTGATGGTTCCTATCCCATCTGCAAGCCCCTGGGCTTTTGTCCATCTTGGTCGGTAGTGTAAGCCAGCTTTGTTGTGGAAGGGCAGAAAGCTCCAATAATCACGTTGTTCCTCAGCCCTGGGCTCAGGAAGCTCAGACTCGTCCATGTGTGTGCAGCTTGCATGGCTATGGGACCTGGGGCTGGTACCTGCTGGTGCCCAGGGAGAAGATCTGCTGCACCAGCCTTGGCCAGGGGCTGAACCAGCACAACCAGAGCCACGAGCTGTTTGGCGTTCACCAGCAGTGCTTCTCATTCAAGCTGGCAGCCAGTCCAGAGCAATCAATTGAGTTCCCTCAACATTTTGTTTGATTGTTTGGAAGTTTATGCAGGAGAGTGGCAAAGTATTTTTCATGTCCAGAAAATAAGCTGAACCTTGTGCCAGGCTCCACTAAATACACGCTACGCTGGTCGTGTGTTGTGTGTGTCCTTCACCTCATACCTTGTGGTTGTGGTCTCTTAAAATCTAGATGCAAACAGCCCTAACAATAGGTCTGGGAATATCTCCTCTTCCCCCAGTTCCCACCTCGCTTGGAGGGTCTTAAAGCATGGGTAAGGAGATTAGGAGGAGAGAGGAGATTTGCATTTCTCAGATACTGGGAACTTTGTGAGGAGAGAGAACCTGAACAGAAAGGATTGGTTCTTCCTTAACCAGAGCGGATGGGGATGATGGGCAAAGCTGACAGGATTTGGGGAGCTGCTCTCCTGAAATAGAGTAGTGGGAAGAAATTCCAGAGGGTGTGAAAGCAAAAATAACACGAGGAATTCTGTGTGTTAGAAGGGAGACAGTGAGACCATAAGAAACCATAAAAACTAAAGCAATGTTTTCAGGTACTAAATATAATGTGTCTCATTTGGAACAGCTTGGAGAAATAACAATGTAAGGCAAGATGGCTGGGGAAAAATTGAGGCTGCTTTTCACTGGGCTCGAGCAGAGGCTGGTGGGGATAGTGGTGCAGGAGCTCAGCACGCACAGCAAAGGCTGAGAAGAGCACAGAGCTGCTGTGCAGCCAGGCTTCTGAGGTGGTGGAGAGAGCTTTGCTGGAGACCAAGAGGCAACACAGAGCTCTCTGCAACCCAATGAGCCAGCCAGGTGCTGGGCAGAGAGTGGAAGAGCCATAGTGGGCGGGTGGAGGCTTGTTCATGCACCTCCCTTTAATTTTAATCCACCTTTCCTGGTTGATCGGGATTGCCTCTGTTTATTATTTGTCAGGTGCTCTGTGTGCAGCAGCCCTGAGTCCACTTGTCCTGGATGCTGCTGTGGTTTTGGGGAATGCTCTGGTCCTTTTTGCCAACTTGGTTGCCTGTCTCAGAGAAATCTTTTGCTGACAGACCCAGTTGTCCCGCTGACTGTGCTATACGTGAATCTTTTCCGAGCCGCTGAGCATCCTGGGGATTCCTCGTAGGGGAAGGCTCACAGCTTTCATACAGCCTCTTTAATTAACTTAATTCAGACATTAGTGTGTCGCAGGGAATGTCTCTCGAGGGGGGAAGTCTTTCATTTATCACCACTTAGCCAGGGAGCATCATATTTTTTGTTTGCATCCAAAAGCTCATTGTGGCGAGAGTGAGAGTTAACCGTTTATTCCCCATTTGTCACTGCTGGGCAGATGCATCGTGGCAGGAGAACCATTCCCTGCTGTCCCCTGTGGGCTGCAGGGCCCAGTTTTGAGGGGGGATATGACAACCACTGCACTGATTCCAGAAAAGCCATCTCTGCCGTGTCAGGGGTTGTTGCCCTGTATGGTGCCCGGTGTGGCCAGCAGCGTGCTGGGCTGGAGAGTGCTGCAGCTGTAGATGTGCATTACAGCAGCAGCTCGCTGTAGAGCTGCACTGGAGCTCCTGCCAGCCCTCTGCTCCTGTCTGAGGGCCTGTTTTCTGTGCTAGCTCTGATCACTAAGTGGGAGGGGGAAAAAAATGGGCTTTAGGGAGATGGAGGGGTCAGGAGCCCTCAGAAAGGCTCCTCTGTCACTGGGAGAGGCATGAAACGTGCTGCCTGAAGGCAGAGCCTCGTGGCTAGCAGGAGCTTTACAGCAGCCAGAAGCCTTGGAAGCAAACCAAGGCTAATTGAAGCTTGCTTTTGCACTGGCAGGTTGTGCTGTGGGTACTTGTGACAGATGGGGTCTTGCAGATAACTACTCACTGCCCGTGTCCTCTCCTTGTCTCACAGGTGAAGGAATGGTTGTGCTTGAACTGCCAGATGCAGCGGGCGCTGGGGATGGACATGACCACCGCTCCTCGCTCCAAGAGCCAGCAGCAGCTGCACTCTCCTTCCCCCTCCCCTTCCCACTCCCCAGCCAAGCACCCACCAGCCCCGGCTGCGGATAAATCCCCAGCAGCCGCCCGTGCCGTGCAGCCCGAGCCACCCAAACCTCACCCCGCCACAGCGCAGAGGGAACCGCACGGCCCAGGCCAGCCAAAACCTCAGGAGGCAGCCAGGTCCTCCCCGCAGCATCAGCAAGCCAAGCCTTCCTCCTCCGAGCAGAGAAAGCCGCCGGGAGACGCGGGGGTGAAGCCTGCCGCCGCTGCCCCCGGCACTGGGGCGCAAGAGCAGCCCCAGGAGGGGCTCACGGGGAAGCTCTTCGGCTTCGGGGCGTCCCTCCTGACCCAGGCGAGCACGCTTATGTCTGTCCAGCCGGAGGCCCCCCCTCCGAGCCAACCATCTCCTGGCAAAGTGCCTCCAAAAATCGTCTTCAGCGATGCCAGCAAAGAAGCTGGTCCCAAAGGGCTGGGGGCACAGGGCCGCGCCGGTGCGGCGCCGGCCGCCAAGCCGGGCAAGCCGGAGCAGGACGTCAAGCCAAAGGAAGTGCCGAAAGCGAGGGCCTCGTGCCCCCTCTGCAAGGCCGAGATCAACGTGGGCTCCGGAGAGCCCCCCAACTACAACACGTGCACGACGTGCCGGCAGCAGGTCTGCAACATGTGCGGCTTCAACCCCGCGCCTCACCTGCTGGAGGTAAGAGGGCTGGCGGGGCGGGCGCCTTCCCGCCGGGGCTGGGGGCTCTCTCCTGCCTTAACAAGGAGAAAAGGTGGGGCATTTTCCTTCAAAAGTGTTTTGAAAAGGCTCTAAGAAGTTGCTGAAGCAAAGTCCCTCGTGAGGGAAGCCCCAGGGCTGCAGGCCGTGGCGCTGCAGCTCTTGACAAAGATACAGGTTTCACATGTGTACACTGATTTCACGCTGGTTTCGTGCCCCGAGCAGAGCGAGGGGTGGCTGTTGTTTGGGACACTCCAGCCATGCCCAAAGGTGTGCAAGGGCTAGAAACAGGTCATGCAGATGTCGGAGTCACCGACAAACACCCACCTCCTGGTGCTGCTGTGGATGGGATGAGGCTGGTGAAGGACGTGCTGTATCCTCAGATGGTGAAGGTGTAGGGAAAGTGGCAAGACCTCAACAAGAGGATTTTGAATCAGCTGAGGGCACGTAATGGCCTGTTGGGGTCTGCTGCTCTCTTCCAGATAGCAAGGACTCCACTCTATTGTGCCTGGGTGTAGGGCAGGGGGATGAGCTGAGCAGGGAATGGATGTGGTGATGTCCACAGTGCTGTTTGGATGTGAATTAGCTGTGTGTCTTCCAGCCTGCTGAGATGGAGTGCTGAGAGAGGAGAAGGGAGGTTGAGGTGGTCTGGGGTCCACCCAGTCTTACCAGCTGTAGTTAAGGAGGTTTCTGAATTGCTGTGATGCCCACCCAGACCATCTTCCCAGGCACCAAAAAGACACCTTGGCTAACTCAAGCCACCAGCTCCTGGGCACAGCCTTCTGCAAGTGCTGCATCTCACAGACAGCAAGGCACAAAACTGGTGTCATCAGCACATGGAAAAGTTAAAGGCAACTTTAAATGACCAGAAGTAGGATTGCTAATCTTGGCTTCATTCCATGGTGGATAATTACATCTTCTGTCCCTAGCTCCTCCCTGCAGTTTCAATTACCCCCAGTAATTTTCTTTTCTCCTTGAAGCTGCTGCTTCTCATGTTTGTGGTGGAGGAGAGCCTCTGTCTCGGTGCAATGCCTGGAGGTGGAAACTCCTCAGGGGCCCCCTCCTTGTACTGCTGAAAGCAGAAACACTCTGCTTGTTGCTCCTGCCACTGCTTCTGCCTGCCCTGAGGGCTTAGGTGAAAAAAGGTGGCCAAGTGTGTAGTCCCTTGGATAGAGCTGAAGCCCTGTGTTGGTGTGCCCTTGGGCAATGATGTCTTTCCAGGCTTCAGAATGCTTGCAGGTTGGTGAAACGGCTTGAACACGCTCCTCTTGGCGCTTGCCTGTTAATTAATTAATTAGAGAATTAATTTGGGGTTGGGTTGTACCCAGTAACATGGTGCTGTCTGCAGGTACAACGGAAAGGTGACCTCTCCGCAGCGCTTGTCTCCAGGGTCACTAGCTGACACCTGGCATTACATTTCAGAGTTTAGAGGCTGGGCTCTGTCTTGGTTCCCTCAGCTCCTGAGTAAATGCCTTCAGACACCCTTGGCAAACTCACCCTTGCACATCCACTTGGGCTTCTTGCTGCTGCTCGTCACTGTGGTATCCACGTGCCTTCACACAGAGTGAAGACCCACAGTGAGGTCCCACCTGGGCTTTGTGGTGTCCTGGGGTTTGTTTCCTTCCCCACAGAATCGTTCTCCACAGCTCAGAATGGATGAGCTGGTTTATGGGGTTTGGGTTTTTAGGACCTGAGGGAAATGTGCACCGTTTAGGTTGTGGATGTTCTTCACACGACTTTTTGAGGAAAGGAAAACACTGCAAGATCTGTTAGCTCTGTCAGGCTTTGGGTTTGCTTATCTTCTGAGAAAATTGCTCTGTGGTCTGATCCTCTTTTTTGCCTGCAGCTCACAGGAGCTTGTCCCGAGCCCTGAGATTCACACAAATACCACAGCTCACTCTTTGAAGTAGTGAGGCTTGATCCATTAATTGCTTTATGAATTAGGACCTTGACTGTAAGCTGCCTTTGGAAGTTGTGTGAAAACTAATGAGGAGATTTGAGCCCAGGTCTGGTATGTGCAGAGGAGTGTGGGCTGCAGGTGAGACGGGCAGCACCTTCTGTATGTAGTGCTGGAGCCTGGGTAAAGCCTTCACCCCATGTTCAAACGGTGTGAGCCACAGGGAGGGATGGGGCCTGGACCATGGTGGCCTGATTTTTGGAGGAAGGCTTGAGTTTTTCAGTAAAACAGTGGTACAAGAAGGGGTTTTCTGCAAGCAAAGTTGTATCATCAGTGCAAGGAGTTGAGGCTTTGTCACGGTGCTGTTGGTGGGCTGCATGTGATTATAGCTTCATAGTAAAACTATGTGACTGTCTTGGGAGGATAAAAAGAACCCTAAATAATGTTTGAATCCTCATACAGGACAAGTATGTTTGCTAACCAGATCATCCCACTGCCAGTGAGGCACTAAGGAGCTTGCTCTGAGGGAGACTGCTCTCCCTGTATTGGTGTGGGCTGGCACAGCTCAGCATCTCAGAGTGAAACTGGTACTTGCTGGAGGGCTGGGTGTCCCCAGTAGCATGATGGGAGCTGAAGGGCATGCCGGCAGCACCACATCCCTGGGGACTCTGTCTGATTAGGGATGTTTCTGGGGATGAAAAGCATCCTTAACTCCCACTAACACTGGCGCTTTAGCGTGTGCTGACTTCCAAATTCATCACAGCTGAACAAGTAGCTGAGGTGGATTTTGGAAGGAGCATGTGGCCAAGGCAGATCTCTGGGGAAGGAGACAGGGAGATATGGAGGAGATACATGTTTAGAGAGACCCCCTGAGATGTCCTAGCTTGCTGATTGGAGGCGAGACTGCATTAGGCTGCTGCACAGTACTGGAAACAGACCTTCTGCTGCACGTCTGCATGTGTTTCTGCTGTGTGGATGGACAACTGGCAGGACGTGACAGGTCCCAACTGTCTGGAGACACAGTCCACATCAGGGGACAACCTTTGCGCCACTCACAGGAGCAGGGGGGCAGGAGGTGTTCCTGTCTGACAGTGGTTATGAAATGGGGAGAAGAAAACTGAGTGAAATGCAGCAAACAGTAAAAGCTTTTGCCCCCCTCCACATCCCCTTGAAACTTCTGATTTCCCTGGAAGGATGCCTTATTATTTACCCCTGGTATTTTCATCTCCATCCCACTCCTGATCTAAAGATGGAGTCGGAGGCTCCAGGTCCCTGTCATCCTCTCCCACCCTCTGCAGCCTCCTGGGGAGGTATCCAAGGAGCTGCCTCCTCCCCAGTGCTTCATTCAGCCAAGTGCACTCCAACCTAGCAAAAGAGAAGAAAATACTAAAAGTGCTTTTTCTTTCCTTTCCTGTGAACTGAGTTCAGCTGAGTTGCACAGGTGCCAAGCCACCAAAAGAAATGGGTGACTTGCATTTCCCTCATTATCCCTGCACTGCTGTGGCCCCAGTGCTCATGTAGTCCAGTCCAAGCAGAGGCTGCTCCAAGAGCAGCTGGGTAGTGCCTTCAAACCCAGAGATCCAATGAGCAAGACTGGTGTTTCTTTGGCCCTGGGTCTTGGTGGTTGTGGTCAGAGAGTGATGGTGAGACCTGGGAGCTAGGGAACTTGAAGAGTTCAGGAACAAACCTGATATTTTGGCAGCACGTCCCAGGAGAAGCATGTGGGCTATGGTAGCATGTGGGCTGTGGTAGCTGGTGGCTCTGGAAGCTGTGGATGCCCAGCAGAGAGAGGAAACACAAAAAGTGTGCCTAGCCTGCACTCCTTCATACTGGCCATGATACACGTTGCCCAGCTTTAAATAAGTTGTTTATGTGAATTACCACAAGTACAGGTGCCTGGAGCTTCCTCCCACCTCATCACACCTCCTCCAGGAGCTGCCTCCTGGAAATGGCTCCAGGAGCTGTTCTCACTAAGAGAGAGCCAGCACTTTGGGGCTCTCCCAAATTCCCTACAGCCTCAGCCTGGTGACACGCAGGCAGGAAAGAGGTTTCTGTTGCAGGAAGACTTTAAGTGCCAGGCCATTTCACTGGAGATTTAAGATATAGAGGTGCCTGTTTATGGCAGAGTCTGCTAAGGGAGCAAGTGATCTGGCAAGAGCTGGCTTGCAACATGATTGCGCTGCCCTTGCACAGTGTTCTCCTGGTAACCCTGACTGACCCCAATTGACTTCAGGGGTTTTGCATTAAGGACTGAATGAACTATGCATGTAGTGTCACTAAATAAGCATGGCAGGATGCCCCTTTGCCTAATTAACCAGCCTGAAACAGAAGTGGTGACAAGTTTGGTTGAAGAAGGCTACTGATCCCTGGGTGCCAGGCCATGACCTCCAACAGGTGCCTTACCCTCAGCAGGTTCCTCTCGTTGGTTTGTGGCACTCACCACACCACATCCAGATCCTCACATTGCATTTGGTTTTGTGCTTTCCCCAGGCATCCTTTTGGGGGTTTTTATAACACTTGTGTTGTCCTAGGCGTGCTGCTCCATCTCTCTGGCTGGTCTCTGCGGTAGGTTCCATGTTACATGTGTGTATGGAATCACAGAATGGTAGGGTTGGAAGGGACCTTTAGATATAATGTAATGTATCTGTGTCCCATGCATGGTCCTGGATGTGATATCACAAGCCAACCACACACAGGAGCAGCATTTGCTGGGGCCCTTTGTGGGTCACTCTCCCCTTCTGCTGCTCCCATTGTACCTGCAGCCAGGTAAAAGGAGCCTGTTCAGGTGGATTTCTTGCAGAAAGCTTGTGAATCACCATACCAAACACTCTCTGGGAAGCCCTGGGACTCTCTTTCTGTCACGCTCCAAGACCTCTCACTGGGCAAAATTGGGCCCCAAGCAGAACAGCTCTCCAGGATATGATGCTGGCTGCTGTGTTTGAGATGCTGAGCATGGGGCTGAGCCTGCCCTACTTGCAGCAACTGCTGTGGCTCCTGTGCTTGGCTGAAGGGAGGGAGCCTGCAAAAACGGGAGTTCAGTGAGATGGAAAAAGCTCTGTGAGATCAGCCTTTGTGCAGAACAGGGTCTCGCTGCCAGCAGCAGGTGGATGGGTTAGAGAAAGGGGGTTGCAGAAGGGTTTTGTGCCGAAATTGTTTTGGTGTTGGTGCATAGAAGAGGAAAAAGTGAGTGGGGAGGAGGGTCAGGCTCCTGCCTCACCTGCCCTCGCTGCAGGTGGGAGCTGGCAGCCATGAGCCCGTGCCTCCCTGCCCCCTTCCCAAGGGTCCCTTGCTCTCGTTGGGAGTGTAATTAGCCAGTAGCTCTGGGCCAAAGCGGATTAGCAGGGTTAAGAGAGTGCCTCCAGCTCACCGCTGTCCCAGGGCCAGTCTGGCGTCTGGGGCCACGCACGGCTCCTGGGCAGCCCTGCTGTCTCATTCTAGGGGGGAAAATCAGGGTATGACTTGAGAAAACACTTCCTCTTGTCATGTGGAGCGCAGGCAGTGCCTGTGCTGGGAGATGGCAGCTTGCTGCCCTGGAAAGCCCTGTGTCCTTGCTCCTGTGTGTGAGAGCCTGGCCTAGAGCTGCCTGCCTGCACGTGGTGACGGGGCGGCTGGGGGACGGGCAGGGTTTCTAGGTGTTGTGTTTCGATAGGAATCCAGGTCCTGTTATTCCTACTGTGCTCAGAGGGATGAAGGGTGCTGATGGATGCGCTCTGCAGCCCCTGATGTAGCAGGGAGCAGCTGTTGCCAGTCACCCCTTTGAGGCTGGTTTCCCTGAAACTGGCCATCCTGTGGTGACAGCTTGGCAGGGTCCCCCCGGCTCGGCTGGATGCTGAGACAGCCGGGGCCCCGCTCTGGGGACAGGAGCAGGAGCAAGGCGCTATGGCAGAGGGTTAGACCCTGGAGCTCCCTGCAGGAGGAAGTGGCAGCCAGAGATGCTGGCCAAAAAGTGCAGCAATCGCTGAGCTTCTCCTCAATTTTTGTGAAGAAATCATGATCTTTACGAAGTACCCCATCCCCAGGGGTGTGACTATTGAGGACAGTCACACAAACTGAACTCAGACTGAGAGCGCTGCGTATGACAGCACGAGATGAAGTTGGCTTCACCGATGTGAGCCCTCAAATCCCTTTACAGATTGGTAATTAACAGCTTGCTGTGACTCAGGAGTTTTCTGTGCTGCTTAACCCGCTGTAATTAAGCCGCTCCTGCTGCTGGGCAGCACCAGGCTCCCCACTGGCTCCTCCTGCAAGCACGGGGCTCTGAAGTGGGGCTGGGGGTCAGTGGTGATGTGCAACCTGGCAGGCTGATCTGAGCTAAGAGTGGAGTCCCATCAAATGGGTGATGCGTGGGGTCCACGGGTGTCCCACCCGTGCCAGCCTTGTTTCTAGGGCTGTAGCAGCCCCTCTGGACCGCTCTGCTGTGTTTTCTTCAGAGCCCCGTAGATGTTACCTCCGTGTCTGCTGCTGGGCATGTCTTTGGAGGTTCTAGGTCTACTCCAAAGGCTGGGCTCTGCCTTCCTGAGCCTGCTGTCACTTAGCAAATTATCTTAAGAACAGCTGCTCCTTTCTTTAATCAGGAAAAGAAACCAACCCAGGCCTCCAGATTCCTTTCCTCTTTTAGATGCAATTATGTTATTAACAGACAAATGTCAGCTGCCTGTGAACCCTGCTGATGGATGTTGGGAGGGCACCGCTGCCCGTGCCTGCAGGTTGTTGTCAATGGTTCATACAACCAAACAATAGTGGTGACAGTGGCTGAGCAGGATGAGGGATTCCTGCCTTTCTTGCTTCTAAATGAAGATGTATTTGAAGTGAATGATGCTTTCCCCATACCAAACTGGTTTTCCGGAGCACGTTTGCTGTGCCCTCGGACTTGGAGCTGCTGCCTGTTGTATCCCTGCGCTCCTGGGATAGTGAGCTGCCTGGGCCAGCAGTGCCAAGGTTGTTCCCCTGAGCTGTCTTGCTGGGAAGGCCAGTGAGTATGTCAAGAGCAAAGCCTGAGTGCTCACCACAGGGCAGGCAGATTGAGGCTTAAAACAGGGAGCCCTTTGGTTTTTGGGACATCAGTAGTGCTGCCTGTGGTGCTGGAGGTCAGGTGGGTGCCAGGGCAGATGTGATACCTATGTCTCTCTTGTCAATGTCTTTGTGAACAGCCCATAAGAGTGCAGGCAGCTGCCACACCAGCTCTCGGAGCCACCAGCTCACTGTGGGATGGGTGTCTACCCACACTGCTGCCTCCTCTCACAGCCCCTGTGTGCCAGCTGCTGCTTGACTGTCCCAACAACCAGTCAGGCTGAACAAGAACCATGGGTCAGCATTCTCCAAGAGGCTGCTGTGGGCAAACTCACAGGGCCTGACACCTTGCTGTGACTTGCAGCAGTGTCAGTCACTGCCGTTAGTGCAACCACGGCCCGTGGCCCCTGCAGAAGGTAGTGATGGGGGTGGATGGGCACCAGGCAGTGACTGTGAGCAAGGGGGGCTGCTGGGGCTCTGCTGAGCTGGGCCAGTGGTCACAGCCAACGGAAGGGAGATTCTGCCAGTTCCTGCCACTGTTCAGGCTGGGAAAGCGAAGGGTGACTGGTACCATCCCGTTAGGCAGCAGTGGGGATTTAGTTTTGCTTTAATGGGTGAAACTTCATCTGTGCTGTATTGATTGTGATGTTTCCTAGAAAGTGCCAAGGAATAGTGTAGGAAAACACTTTTTGTCCATATAACATGGGTGGCTCTTCATGCCAACTCCTGTCTCCTGCTAGGCTTTGATTGCTTTTCCCAGCAAACACTTACTTTGGTATGTGTTGCAAATCTGCTTCTAAGGGGTGATGGTATTCTGCCCATGAAACTTTTGTGGCACAGACTCATCTTTCAGAAACCTGCTCAAGCCATCCTTGAGTAGACAGGGAGGGAACTGCGACCTTGCAGCAGACACAGAGACAGACATACAAGGCTATCGCTGGGAGAGGATTTGATATTCTCACGAGTCAGATGCCATGAATATTAAAATTCACCAGCCTGGGAAGGACCTGAGTAATTTTCCATCTCCTGACTGAGGTTTCACAGTTCAGAGCCACTCTGGGAAAGTCTGAGAGAAGATCAATAACTGCCCTGACGCGCCTTGTTAGGGACTTTCTTGACCTTGAGAAGCTTTGAAAAGAGTTACTGCTGCACACATGAAAAATAGGCAGCAAAAATAGTCAAAGTAGAAGCACAGAGAGGATGCAGGATAAACTAAAGCTTCCAGAATGCTTTATGGATATCAGAAAGGTTTTTATAAACAAGTGCTGGAGAGCAGAAAAATAACCTCAACCCATTTCACTCACAAAATCCAGATGTACCTGGTTCTAGCACAGGATTTGCTGTCTTTGGTCTTCAAGTCAGACGCAGCAGCTGTGATCATGGGGCAGCCCTGGAGCTCCATGCCTGACTGCTGATTTGGGCAGTGTCTGCTTCAGGACCAACCCAAGAAATGTCCTTGTAGCTCATCATATGAGTCTCACTTGCAGGGAACTGATGCAGACCTCAGCAAACACGTTGTGCAGACAAAGCAAGAGGTTCCTGTGGCACCCTCCTACAGATGTGACATGCAGCAAAGAGCAAGAGATGCTGGAGGAAGACAAGGAAGGAGGAGTGTGGTGTTACAGGGGAGGTGTGGGGAATCTCAGTGGGATGGTGATAGCCTGGACCCTCCTGATGTGTCTTGTATTGAGTGATCACACAATCATAGGATGATGGTAGGGATTGGAAGGGACCTGTAGAGATCATCCAGTCCAGCCCCCCTGCCAAAGCAGGTACCACTTAGATCAGGTCACACAGGAACTTGTCCAGGCAAGTTTTGAAAACCTCCAGAGAAGGAGCCTCAAACACCCTCCCTGGGCAGCCTGGGCCAGGGCTCCCTCACCCTTGCAGGAAAGAAGTTTTCCCTTGTGTTGAAGTGGAACATTTTATGTTCCAGCTCAAGTTCATTACCCCATGTCCTGTCACTTGAGACAACAGAAAAAAGGTGTCACCCCATCCTCTTGATAAACACCTTTTAAGTATTTGTCAGTTTTAATGAGGTCCCTCCTTAGTCTTCTCTTTTCTAGGTGAAACAGCCCCAGGTCCCGCAGCCTTTCCTTATAAGAAAGGTGCTCCAGTCCCTTGATCATCTTGGTGGCCCTGCACTGGCCTGTCTTCCACAGTTCCCTGTTTCTCTTGAGCTGGGGAGCCCAGAACTGGACACAAGACTCCAGATGTGAGGCCTCAGCAGGGCAGAGTAGAGGAGGAGCAGAACCTCCCTCGACCTGCTGCCCACACTCTTCTTGATGCATCTCAGGATGCCATTGGCATCTTGCCCACAAGGGTATGTTGCTGCTCTTGTTCAGTTTATTATCAACCAGGACCCCCAGATCCCTCTCCTGGAGCTGCTCTCCAGCAGGTCACTCTTGGTCAGCCTGTTCTGGTGTGTGGGGTTGTTCCTTCCCAGATGCAGGACTCTGCATTTGCCCTTGTAGAACCTCATGAAGTTCCTCTCTGCCCAACCCTTGCTGCATGGCAGCACAGTCTCTGGTGAATCAGCCAGGTTATTGCCATCTCTGCCCTGATAGAGGCAGTGGTGAGATCAGAGGCTCTGGGCTGGGGATACTCGGTGGCCTCTAAATACTCTATGAAGGATGACAGACTCCTCCTGCATTAGGGACAGTGGCTTCTGTCTCAGTCTGTGATGCTCAGCTTGCAGGGATGACTCACTGTGGGCTGGCACAATGAGGTAGCCATGAATCCAACCCAAGCTGCTCAACTGGGCATGTGGTCTCCTGTGTCATGGGAGCTTTTCCCTGCCCACGGCAGGAGCTGCTGGTAGAAATGGAGAACATCAGCCTGTGGCCGTGACACTGTTCTTACAAAGACAAGAATTCTGTGAAGGGAGTAGGGCTGGAGGGGCCCTTTGAGCTGCATCGCAGGGACTGATGGAGGAAGTGTGTGGCCCAAGGGCAGGTACTAGCAGCAGCTGGTGAGGATGTGGGACCGTGTAAATCAGAGTCCAGGTCAGAAGGTGCGATGGGCAGATCTCTGTTGGAGATGACGAGGGGATTTGGCCGTTCGACTCCTGATTCCACTCCCTGGGAGCAGGCACAGCGTATCCTGATGTGCTCACAGGCCATTACAGAACCTGGGGCTGGCTTTCTTCTTCCTTTCTTATTTTTTTAAATAGCCTGCTATGTCAGTACTTTATTTGGGAACATGTTGGGACAGTTAATCGAGCGTTTAATTGCTTTGTAACACTGGGTTTCCGCGTGGGTTGCAGGGGAGGCAGCTCTAGGGCCGGGATGCAGTGGATATGCTCAGTTTTCCAGCTGTGATGGGAGCATTTCAGACAGACTTTGTTGGTGTTGATCCACCTTCCAAAGCAGTGGCATTTCTCCTGGTAAACCCTGTGGTGTTTTTCAGTTGTATCTCACAGTCTTTAGCATCTGTAAAAGTCCCTGAACAAAATCAGAGTGAGGAGAGGGGCTGCTGACAGTGAAATGTGTGGGTGTGCTGGCGAAGCTGCTAATATCAGCAGCCCTGTGTGTGTGTGTGTGTGCTGGGGATGGGCATTGCTCGCTCAGGCCAGGCTCTTACCTTGACTCCTACATCAAAACTGAAGTTGGTGAAGCCCCAGGGCAGGGTGAGCTCACATGGGCAGTGAAGCCTCTGGGTGCTGCAGGCAGGTCAAAGAAAGCTAAAACCTTCATCATCCATGCACATGCCAGTGAAGGTTGTCCCCTGCTCCAAGGGGCCAACAGGAGCTGAAAGACCATTTTATGGTATCTATAACTCAACCACTGCAGGGTTCTGCTCTGGTTTGATGATGTGTCACATTGCATGTAGTTCAGCCTTTGCTGTGTGCTGGGATGCCCTGTTTTGCTGATGATGCATCTATTGGGGTGAGCCATGTGAAATGAGGACTGTAAGATCTGTGGGGCTTTGCTGAAAGGACAGCCTGATCTCATCAGAGTGGTGGCACTGCCATGTGGGATGGAGGGCTGAGCCCTCATCGTCATTCCTCTCCTCAAGTCTCTGCATCGTGGCGTTAACTCTGGTCTCTCATCAAACAGGACCTTTCTGCCCAGTCAAAAGGATGGAATCATTACGGTTGGAAAAGACCTTTAAGGTCCAGACCAACTACTAACCCAACGCTCCTGAGCCCCTCACTAAACTAAACCCTATCCCTCAGCACCTCATCTATGTGTCTTTTTGCCACGTGGTGACTCCACCACCTCCCTGGGCAGCCTCTTCCAATGCTTAACAACCCTCTCAGTGAAATGGTTTCTTCCTAACGTCCAGTTTTCCCTCATGCAACTTGAACTCAGCTCCTTGTGTCCTATAGTTCATTACTGTAGAGAAGACACTGACCCCAACTTCACTATAGCACCATTTCAGGTATATGTAGAGTATGATTACGTCTCCTCACAGCCTCTTCTTCTCTAGGTTGAACACCCGCAGTTCCCTCAGCTGCTCCTCTTGAGTCTTGTGCTCCAGACCCTGCAGCAGCTTCATTGCCCATCTCTGGACACACTCCAGAACCTCTGTGTCTGTCTTGTAGTGAGAGGCCCAAAACTGAACACAGCACTCAAGCTGCAGCCTCACCAGTGCTCAGTACAGGGGGACAATCACCTCTTTGATCCCACTGGCCACGCTGTTTCTGATACAAGCCAGGATGCCATTGGTCTCCATGGCCACCTGGGCACACTGCTGCCTCATGTTGAGCTGGCTGTCTATTAATACTCCCATATCCTTTTCTGCCAGATAGCTTTCCAGCCTCTCTGCCCCAAGCCTGTAGTATTGCCTGGGGTTAATACTGTCAAGGAACTGGGGTTCTGCACTGCTGCTGTGCCCCTGGGACTTGGCAGAGCTCTGGTGCAATGTGCCCTGCACACGATGAACCTCTCGCTAGGTGATGTGGGCAGCAGCAGGGAGCACAAGAGGGCACCTCAGCCTTTTCTTTAGAGAAATAAAGCTTCAAAGCACAGTAATAGCCAAAGAGCTGAATGCAGCAAGGGGTGCACCAAGTAGCTACCTGCTTCTTCCTCCTGGCCTGGCTGCTGGGCTGATGAACTGGGGAAGGGGGATGGCACCAGCCTGCACCAAAAATGAATGCAAAAGTGAAATTGAAAATGAAAGTAAGCTCTTTCTTTGAAGCCCCTCCAGGCTCTGAGCCCTTGCAGGTCTCTGCAGATCTTGAGCAACATTTCATTCTTATGTTATCCAGGCTGATTTCCAGTGGTGGGCTTATTAGCATTGCCCAGGGCCACCCTGCAGCCCTCTGAACTTCAGCCTCTCAGGGCAGGAATTGCTTTTAACAACCAGGACTGAGTTGCAGAGGGATAAAGACTGCCTTTTGGGTAATTTTTCAGACATAGGGCTCAGGAACTGGCTGGAAGCACATCATTAAACACCTTTTTGGTTGACTTTTGCTACTTAGTTGACAGGGAGACGTTTCACAGGGATGGTTTGATTTCTGGAGGTGTGGGATCCTCGCAGAAGCCAGATGCCTGCATGGCACCCCAGGGCAGGGGCTGACTGCCAAAACCCCAGATGCTAGAAACTACATTCTGATTTTGTTTTATTTATACTTATTTTTTGCTCTTCTAAAGGAAATTCTTGGGCTGGCTCCTGGAGACCTGCATCCTGGCATGCTGAGGGGTTGGGTTACCAAACCTTTACAGGCACTTTGACCCCCACCTAGGGGATTTACCTGCCTCTTCATCTGCTTAAAAGCTTTTACACTCTTGCCATCATGACAACCAGGCTCCCCAGTCCCTGCTTCCTTCTCCTGCCCATATTTTATTCACAGAGCAGAAGAGGGAGAGACACGTCCCTGCATTTTCCACTCCCCATTCATTTCCCAGCTTTCAGTGAGCCTGCAGTGCAGAACATCATCTCTGCCCCTGCCATTTAAACTGGAACAGCTTCATTTCCCTACGTGTCTTTATTTCCTGGCTATGGAATGTGCCTAGCAGCAGCTGCTCTGTTGGGCAGACTGCAGGCCATGTGCTGCAGCTTCCTTAGTGCTGATACAGGATTTCTTATCAAGCTCAATGCTTCCTTAGTCTCATTTTTCACATAAGGCTGCAAACCAGCTCCTTTCCAGTAATCAGAAGCGTGGGGAGGATTAGCTGGGAGGTGCAGTTATTAACGTAAGTGATTGTAATTATAAGCTGAGGCATTAAAATAGATGCTCATGCTTGATCCTGCAATGATTGTGCTCTGTTCCAGCATTGATTTTTATCCCGTTTCTGCTCCTGTGAAGGGGGTGGAAAGGCTCAGCCACTTGCAATCCAATGCCCCTGTTTGGTGCCAGGGCAGTCTGTGTCTCCCCTCTTGTCTCTGCCTTTGCCACACGTTATTTCTGGCACTGTGAGGTCTGGCCTCTCACAATGATGATGCCAACTCCACTGCAGCATTTGGACTGGGAGCAAAATATCCCCTGCTTGCACTTTGGGCACCCAGGGAAGTAGCATCTGGTGAAGCTCAGCCTGGGGAACCTCCTGCACTGGCAGAAGGGAATATGGAACTTATCATTAAAAATCATCTACCTTCTTTGTGAGCCAGGGAGAAATTTGCTGGAGGGGACAGAGGTGTAGTCCAGTGCTTGACTCACTGCTCAGACAAAACGCTTTTCTCTTCTGAGGCTGTTCCTAGAGCTGATATTAAAAGCTGTTTAGGAGCCCCTGGAAACAATTCCCCGACAAAGCAAATCATTTCAGCTAATTAAGAACCCAATGCGAAAGCCCTAGGTAATACTTTACAACTTAAACAACTTTCCAGGGTGTTTGGAAGGGAAACAATTTTAAAGGCTTGGCTGCTGGAGTTGTATTTTGTGTGCTGGAGAGCAAGGCACAGGCAGGGATCTGGGAGGACACGGCTGTGGTTCAGATGGACTCCCCTACCCTGCGGTGCCTTGTCTTGCTGGTCACAGTGAACACAGAGCCAGGCAAAGGGGACAGCAGGATGACTCTTGCCAGGTCCCACATGGATGACATCTGCCTTGTAAAGCCTTTGGCACCATCTGCCAGAGCATCTTGGTAGCTGGGCTGGTGGAGCGTGGTATCTGTGCGGTTGCCTGGGGCTGCACAGCACAGGTATGGGATAAATCTCCTTCTCAACGTGCCCTGGAGTCCCAGCTCAGGACTGCCACTGCTAGACCAGTCCCTGCATGCTGCTGTTGTGGTCCCCTACTCTGCAGAGGCTTGGAGAGGAGGCGAAACTAGGGTGGTCTCTAGAGCATCCCCTGTACCTTGACCAGGGAGGATCCTGGATGGCAGCCCTAAGAGATGTTCAGGCCTAGCCATGCAGAAACCCACAGCTGCATCAGGGAGAGGAAGGGTGCCAGCTCCCCCCAGCCCCGTGGGCAGGAGGCGACCGAGCTGAGGCACCTTCTCGCCAGGGCTGGAAGCCTCTGCAAGGGCTCTGCCTCCCGTTGCTGAGGATTATTTCTGTTCTCTTTGTGCCTCACTGAGACTGTGCTGAGCCAAGGCCAGCTGTCCCTGCCAAGTGGCATTTGGGAACCAAAACAGGCTTTTCCCCATCTCTGCTCTCTGTGGCTGTAGGTCTCACACCAGCGAACCTCTGAGCTGCCTCAAAGCTCACGCTGGCTACGACTGACAAAATGCACCAAACCCCCCCGGCGCAGAGCACAGGGCTTTATTGCAAAAGCGTTCTCTTTGATTCTGCCTTGCCTCCGTATCTTCCCACTGCCATCTGCTCTGCCTGCTAAAATAAGGCAGCGTGCTGCGGCCGCGGCCTGCTGCCCCCGGGGAGCCCCGCGCCGCCATGCCCAGGCTGCCCGGCCCGCTCGGCGTGAGCCCGCGGCACATGCCAGCCCTCCCATGGGGATGCTGCTGCTGCCGCGGCCCAGGGGAGGCAGGGCCTGTGGGAGAAGGGCCACAACAGTCATCAAAAACGATGGCAGGGCTGGAGTACCTCTCCTGTTAAAAAAGGCCGAGAGAGTTGGGGTTGTTCAGCTGGGAGAAGGCTCTGGGGAGACGTTATTTAGTATTTAAAGGGAGGTTATAAGAAAGATGACAGACTTAGCAGAGCCTGTTGCAATGGGCAAGGGATAATGGGCTTGAATTAAAAGAGGTAGATTCAGACTAGATATAAGGAGAGTATTTTTCACCATGAGAGTGATGAAACGCTGTCACAGGTTGCCCAGAGAGGTGGCACGTACCCTAGCCCTGCAAACATTCAAGGTCAGGCTGGATGGAGCAACCTGATCTAGTTGAAGATGTCCCTGCTCATTGCAGGAGGTTTGGATTAGATCACCTTTAAAGGTCCCCTCCAACCCAAACCACTCTGTGATTCTAAGCTGTGGTTGCCACTGAAGGTAGGGTTTGTTTCCTCAGGTTTTAGGTGTCTGCAGGTTTGGCATCCAGGCTGAGCTGGCAGTGGAAACATCTCTCCACGCTGATGGAGAGAGTAGTCACTGAGGGTGACTCCTTGCAAGAGTCTTGGCTCCCCATCTTGGAGATGCTCATCTTATGCCTGGAGCAGATGATTCGTTGAGACCAGTTGCCCAACTTTTAATGAAATGAACCTTAATAGACCTTAAGTGGAGAACAGCCCAGGTCCTTCATGTCTTCCTCATCCCTCTGTGCCCCGTTGATGTGGCCTCCTTGCAGAAGAAAAACCACAGGGGAGTGGACATGAGACCACCTTCACCACCCTTTTCTTTGACATGATGAAGCATCTCAAAGGTAGATTTTCTGAGAGGGAGAGGCCCTTTGCACCCAACAAAGCAAACTCCTGGGACAGGGTGGGACGGGGGTCACTCAGTGCCGTGCAGCAGAAGTGGCACTGCAGAGCGGTTGATTTTTATGTTTCTCAGAACACAAAAACAGGAAGAACGGTGAGGTTAGGAAGTGGGGAGGAGATATTTGGGAGAATTAGCCTGCAGACCTCATTGCACTGAGTTCCTTGAAGCAAAAAGTATAACAAAATGCTGGAAGCCAGAGGAAGGATTTAAGGGAAATGGAGGCACCTTTAGGGGTGATAAGAAGGCTTTTAATTTAGAGATCTGCTTTGGGATCTTCAGATTGCATCCCTGAATGCTTCACATTTTCCCACAGATGGAAGATTTTGGTCTTTATTTGTGCCATGATGAGGAGATAAGTAGCAGGCAGTCTCTGATCTTTGACATGAGTTTGGGGTGTTTTTTTGGTTAGGATATTTTTAATTGTATGAAGCACAAGGACCACCTGGCTGCACAGCTTGCTGGAGCAGAAAAGCATTGATTCCAGTGGGGTTTGGTTGGCTCGGGAGAGCAAATATTCTAAAAAATACCCCTGTTTTGGGCTACAAAATGAGGTATTGGGTCAGGAGTAGCTCCAGAAAACATGAGTGTGAGTGTAGAAGCCATCCCCGTGCTGTGGGTTTGCCCGTGGCTCTGCAGATGTGGGCTCTGGCCTATCCCAGGCCGCAGGGGATGAGCGTGGCACGGGGCCAGGCTGGCGCTGCCTGCCTGCAGCACGCTGGGTGAGGGGCTGCCGGGAACAGCACCCACACAGGGCTCGGCTGCAGAGGAGCTGTGAAATTCCCAGCTTTACATAATTCCCCGCTTGCCTCCGAGCTGTGAAGTATGACCAACAGTCATCTGTTTGCCGAGAGCAAATGGGACGTCAGGAAAAGGAGGGCGAACTGGAGCGAGGCAGTGGCGTGTTTCACAGAGCTCGGGAGCTCTTCAGGCTGGAAGTCAGATGAGCGTTGCCACTTTTGAGAGGAGCAGGTTTCCACACTGGCCCCAATGTGCTCTTTCAATTGGAGCTTCTTAAATTACTTAAAGGGTTTATATGAGGTGGTTCCTCCCGCGGCTCCAGGCAGCCAAGAGGTCCCACAGGCATCTGTCTGTCTCTGCAAAAAGAGCAGCTGGGGAAGGAGATGCCTTCACAGATGTGTGTTGAGCTGAGTAAATAGTCATTTTTTATTTTGTTTTTAAGTAATCAGTTTCTGTGGACTTCAACATTTCATTTTGGTTCACAGTTTCATTCTTGCTGAATTTACTCTTGAGATGGAAAAATCTCAACTCTTCCGCTCCTGCCTGTAGCCAGTTCCCACCTCCCATCTGCAGAGAGACCTGGCCCTGCCGGTGGGAACATCACCCAGGTCTGGACTCACTGTCAAATCACCACATGGCAGTTGGGAGGCTGTCACCTAAAATCAGTTTGAGTAAGGGCTTTTTGAAAATAAGCTTAAATATCTTGAAGATGATTCGACATTAGGAAGTTCTTCCTTGTGAGGGTGTGAGGCACGACCACAGGTTGCCCAGAGAGGCTGTGGATGCCCTGTCCCTGGAAGTATTCAAGACTAGGTTGGATGGGGCTTTGAGAAACCTCATCTAGTGGAAGGTATTCCACTAAGATGCTGCTGTGTGTAATTTGGGGACTGAAATGGCTCATCTGTCTCCGTTGAAGCAGCCCATGTTTCTAGAATGTTTCCCAGCCTTTTACTGTAATAGTTTATTGACTTGCACAGAGGCATGAAAGATTACAGGAGTTAATTTTTAAAGCTTATCACTTGATTTATTCCATAAAGGTAGTTTATTTAATTAAAATATTTCTGTTGCTGAAATCAAGGCTCACAATCTTGAAGCCTGGAACAAGGTATATGGGCTTTTTTGTAGCAGCAGTCGTTGAATGGGGTAAAACAGAAGCCAAAGCTTCCTGTATTGTAGGAAGGCACATATTTCAGGGCAAAAATCCTGGAGTGAGCCATTGAAATAGAAACAGAACAGGATGGAGAAAGAAAGGATGGGAAAAGGCTGAAATCAGAGAGGTCATGGGCTACTCCAGGGTGTCTACCAGTGTCTGCACAGCTCTGACTGCTCTCCACCCAAAGGTGAAGCCTTTGGCTTTTGATGCTCCCTTTTCCAGGTGCTGAACAGCCAAGAAAGCCCAAAGATTATGTCCCACTCTCTGTCAGGGCCTAAAGAGCTGAGGACAATTCTTAGCAGATGTCTCTTCCTGGGGTGCATCTACCCAAAGTGCAAGGACCATGGGAAGATGGAATTGGTAGGTCTAAGCAGTAGAACCCTGAGTACCCTCAGCCACCTGTGTGTGGGGTTTTTGGTCTCTGGCAAGGTAGGGCTGTTTCCTGGGAAAACAGTACAATTATTTTTGACATTTTGAAGGCATTATATGACTGTGCAGGTACCACAGGACATCGGTTTGTGATATCCTCAGCTTCCAGGCCATACAACTGATGGCTCCCCGACATGCTTTGCAAATGATCTGTCATGATCATGAAGTAGGTTCAAACCCTGTTTGCTGCTGTAAGACTGGTTTAGAGGTGGGAGGGGACTGGGGACTGAAGAGCTCGTGATGAGAAGGAAGCTGAAGCTCCTGAAAATGCAGATTTTTCTTCTGGCTTGGAAGTGAGTGGTTGCTGCCTGATAGACACTTGGGACTCTTTGCAATTTAAAAGAGAGCAATCAGACAGCTTGAATCTGCTTTTATCAGATGCAGAAAATTACCAGTTGGATGGCTGGATATTTTAGTCAACACTAGTGCCTATGAAAAAAACAAGGGTTTGATTAAATAAGACTCCTCTGATAAACTTAGCTTTTCTTAGGTTTTCTTCCATTCTGCTGGGAAACCAAAGAGAGTGTTGTATTTGTTTTGAGCAGAGTTTGGCCAGCTTTCCCTTTGCAAGCGCTATTTTGCTGCAAACTTGAAATCTGCCACATCCTGGTTCAAACAGCTCCTGAAGACAGGAGCTCAAACAAGATGCTGAAAGAGCAGCGTGGCCCTGAGCAGCACCTTGCCAGAGCACCAAAGGGAGTTAGGAGCTCGATGCAGGATGATTCTCATGCAGCCGGCGTTCGGAGATCCTCCTGCTGCTGTTAACCTTGGCTGAGAAATACATCCTGATAATGGGGCCTGTTAAAGATAAGGCTGGTTGGCAGGCTGATAAATCTCGTTAAGGAGTACTACATCACAGAGTAAATTACAATGCATGGCCAGATCGATTCAAACAAAAATGAACAATATATTACTTCTTTATCGGGAGGGGAAAAAATAGACTCCTGCCTGGGTGCTGGTGGGTGTTAGAGCTGCATGAGAAGCGGTGGCGTGACGTTAGCGGCAGAGCCGGTGGGGAAGATGACATTTCTCAGCGGGTGCATCCCTGGCAGTGCCAGAGCAGGAGCCTGGTGGGGTCCTCGGGGAGGGTGCACTGGGAGCAACTGGTCTGTGTGTGGGTGAGAGGCAACGGGGAGCTGGGGCACGGTGCAGGACGGGAGCATCGTCCCACTCGTGTAGGTGGTTGAATGATGGTCGTCACAGGCTGGTCTATAAGGAGTGTAAATGATCCAGACAGCTTTATAAATGTCAGGTGGGAGCAAAATGGGAAAACTGGAGCTCGTCAACCTTGGGACAGCCATAGCTAATCTTTGAAAAGCAGACCAAACCCTCTGCTGTTCTAATACCGCTGGCTGGATTTTACTGTGAGCAGAAAATCTTCTTAATTCTTCATCCATTTGGATCCAGTCTCTCGGAACTGAGCTGGTAGTTAATTTAGCTCTTTCTTTGAGATAAAACAGAGAGAAACGGCGAGGTTCAGTGAAAAGGAAAACGAAAAGCCCTTTCAGCATCTGAGACTTGCTGTCTTGCTCCTCCTGTTTTTCTTACTCTTTGTGATTCTCTCTTTTTCTGGTGAATATGCAGAGCTGTGCTCATGTGTCTCCTTCTGCAGTGGCACCTTCGGGGGTCCAGCCTGGACATGCTGTGTCTCCTACTTCTTTGGAATGATGCTTTGTCTTGAGTCTGTCCTAGGCCAGGGGCAGCTTTATCTCCACCTACTTACTGCAGCAGGGGGACGCAGGTAACAGTCGAGGCAGCAAAAGATGTGTGGTGGTAGCCAATGGCCAGGGAAAAAAGGGAACACATCCAGGCTGAAAATAACAACAGAGATAAACGAGAATCACAGCTGCTGCCCAGTGGTGGCAACCATGTGAAATCATGGCAGTGTTTGATCTGAACCGAAGTGCTGTGGGATGACCTGGTGCAGAAGGGGGTGAGTGAACTTGTCGAGTCAAAGGGAGGATGGGCATTTCTGGTAGTCACATCTGACCCCCAAACTAGTCTTCTCCAAATAGCAAAGCAGGGGATGGTGCACGTCCCACCTACAAGTGGGTGGCCTCCACGTCTCGCCTCCTCACCGTCTCGAGGCAAAGTGGCTTTTGGACAAGCCCAGAGCACCCGAGCGCTCTCCTCAATGCCGTACCGATCCTTTAATTTCTTCTCTCTTTCTTTTTTGTAATTTAATCTAATGAACTGGAAGGAAATATGTTGAGTGGGGAGGGATGGCTATATATATTCTGCAAAAGTACCAGTTTCCAAATTTTGGACAGCTGTGTACCCTTTTTTAGCAGCCCCTTCACACAGCCCACACAGCACCCAAGCTCTCTCAGTCGGCCTGGTTTGGAAATACGCTTCCTTGATTGCAAAATACTTTCAGTCCTTTGACTCAGAAACATTCTTGCCATTCGAAAAGATGATTTTGTGGGTTTGGTGGGGTTTTTATTTTTTTTTCAAATTCCAAAAATACAGAAGGTGCTTCCTGCTGCAGCAGCTGCCCTAATTTTGGAGATGGTGGAAGATGGGCTGAGGGCAGGGATGAGCTGGAGGAGCACAGCCTGTGGCTAGGTGAGCACAAGGCTGCAGGTACTGAGGTGTTCTGGAGCTGGGCTCTGCCACTCGCTGCTTGCCCATAGGGGCTTTGGCTGGATGCCAGAGCTGAGGGGGCTTATTCTGGGGTCCTAGCCAGACAGTCCAAACTGGTTGTCCGACTGGTTGCTTGGCATTTGAGTCAGTCAAGGTGAGCTTCTTTCCCAGCCCCATGGAATAAGATTATTGAGGTCCAACAGTGAAATAACAGTATAAAAAAGCAGCCTATCTTGACCCCAACACTGCAATCTCTAATAACATGGAAGAGTTGGTGGCCTTTTCCTCAGCCCTTAGCAAACCAAACTTGGGAAGGGCCCTTGCTGGGAGCCCTGGCACAGCTTAGGAGGCAGCAGAGCTGCGTATGCCCCAGAGTGCCCATCCATTTCTGCAGATCACTTCTGCTGCAGGAGGAGCTGCCCGGACCCAGGGGCTGGGTTTGCCACCAGTGCTGCAGGCCAGCCCTGCTGCTAGAAGCCACGTTTGTGTCTGTGTTTGTGTCGAGGCTTGTGCCTCTTCCTCCTGGCCGTGGCAGCAGCCCGGACATCGGCTGTGCGGCGCAATAAGCTGGACTTGGCACCAGCACAGCTATTCCTTGAAGGCGAGCGGAGGGGAGCGTTGCTGTTGTTCATCAGTCAAAGACTTTCAGCTGGAGTAATCCTCCACTGGGTGTGTGGTGTATCGATCTGCGAGGCCAGAGGCCATGACTGCCTTGAGGGGCTATTTCTCTGACGCCTGGGCTGTGCCATGGAGGGCTGATGCATCCCTGCTGTGGCCTGGAGCAGGGAGGAGAAAAGTCCCCAGTGGGAGGTATGTGCAGGGAGAAGGAGAAGGGAGAGCAGAGGAAGGAGGAGACTCCTGGGTGTTGTCCAGCTGCTCTTTCTGCTCTGCCTTCTCCTCTCTGTGGCAGCGGTAAAGGGGATGGGTGGAAGGGCAGCTGCTGCTGCTCCTGCTCCAGTTTCCCCCCGGGTGGATTTGATATGGGGAATGAGCTTTGGTTGGTGTGAGGTATGATGTCTCCCCTGCAGGCAGTTGCTGTGGAGTCAGGGTTGGGAGCTGCCGCTGCCCACCTCCTTCCCTCCCAACATACTGATGGCAGCCCCAGTGCCCAGCTATTGTGTGCAGCTTCTCCCAGCTCCTCTTCCTCTGTCTTTCTTCCAGCTGGGAGAGGTTGGGACACAGAGAAGGAAGAGAGACGGAGTGGAGCAGATATGAGGCAGAAAACAAGCCCTGTGACACAGCTCATCCCAGCGAGCTCGTTACCCTGTGCTGCTTTAATCACGTTACTGCAGTGCGAAGGCCAGCGATACATCGCGCACATCAAAACCAGGGCTGAGGGGGGACTGTTGGCTCCATCCGCCTGGGAGAGGCCATGGGAACAGATAAGAATAGGCTGATGCTGGGTTGCTTAGTCAAATGCTATATTTAGCAAGGGATTGAAATAACTGTGGTGGTTTTCAGCTGGGCTGATCTGTGAACCCTGGTTGCACTAATACTTGCCCAGCTGATGGCAATGGAGTCAATTAGCATGGAGCAGTCAGTGGGGGGAAGCCTGTCGTGTGCTGGCCCCTTGCTGCCTTTCCCTGTGCATGGTCCTGGTAGCAGGGGCCTTTGTGCTGGGGGAATGCTGGCTCATAACTGCAGGCAGCTCTGTGTCAAGCTTGGGTGGGATTTTGAGGGTTTTTTGGGGGGCAGAAAGTCATGATGAGGTGCAACAGCACATGCTGTGCTTTCTGCCCCATCCCAGAGGTGACTGTCCCATGGTGTGTGTGAACACAGGTGCATGCACAGCCCTGTCTGTCCCCCAGCCCACCGCAGCTGCCCCTGCCTCCAGTCCCCCTTGATCTCAGTCCCCTCTTGGTGCTGGGGCCACCTCAATCCTCTCAGGTCTCTTTCCCTGCCAGGCACAGCTCTGACAAGCATCTCCTGTATTTGCTTCATCTCGCCTCCTGATCTCTGGTGCTTCCGCTGTCGCTGCGTTTCCTTGCTCTCATTTCAAATCCCATCACTGCCTCAGCCTCCTAGGAGAGATAAGGGCTGGGGTGGAGGTAAAACCAGGCTTGTGGTTATTTGCTGATGGCACATGAGGTTAAAAACACCCTTTGTGAGCGTGCCTTTGCTGAACCCATGGTGTGCATCCTCCCCTCTGTAGGCGAGCATCCTGGAGAAGTGCTGGCTGGCACGGGTCAGCACGCTCCTGTTCCCTCTAGTCAGAGGGGTTTGGCAGAGGTGTGTGGTGCCTGGAGCCACAGGGAGGAGATTTAGAGAGGCTTGGGAGAGAATGGGCTGAAACCAAGGGGGAGCAAGCATCAGTGCTTGAGCAACAGCATCTGAAATGAATGAGCACCAGGGTTCACCCAAGGAGGCTGCTGGCAGAGAGCATTTCTGCCAAGGGGAGGAGGAGGGCACAGGAACACATAGAGGATGGACAACCTGCCAGCCAGACCCCAGGCACTGCTCGAGGTGGGTCTGAAACAACCCTGGCAACATATGAGCAATGGTGACTCAGTATGTTTCCTTTACAACTGTGCTAAAATCCATCCCCAGTATGGACAGAGCTGTGGTGTTCTTAGCACAAGGATGCTGAGTGCTTGGGAGATGGGGTCACACGGTGAGATGCCCCATTTCTGCTGCAGGAGGCTGTGTGGAAGGTGTCTGGATGTCAGGAGCTCTCCTAAGCCGGAGGTTTCCTGCAAGTAGGGCTGAGAGGAATGCTCATAAAGTGCTTTTCTGAGGTTCTTGTTGTTAATTTGGATCTTGATTCAGATACCAGAAGTGTTTTCCATATTTTCCAGGCACCCATCTGTCACAGTGATGAGCTCTGCACAGTACTTGTCAGCAAATAAATGAAATATTCTTGTGAGATTCACTGCATTTAATGCTGGGAGATGAGATCTGGCTTGCGAGATACTTATCCCTCATGCTGCTTATCTTATTTTGTACAGATTTTTGTCCTGCTATTTTAATAGATATCGTTTTGATTGTGTAAAATAATACCCTAGAGCACAAATAACTGGGCAGAGTGCTAGGGATGATATTGTGGGGAGCAGTTTGTGCTGGGATGAAGATCACAGCTGTGCGTCTCCCAGAAGCCCAGGAGGTTGCAGTGAGGGTCTTGAGGGGAACAGGGATGGTGAGACTGGCAGCCAGGAGCTAACCAGGGAAGCCAGGAAGCCTGGGAAGCCTCTGGCACCACTGGCTTTCTCTGAGGCTCTCAGACCTCCGAGTCACTGAAGAGGAATTCAAGTGAAACTGTGATGCTGAAGCTCACTGGCGCCGTCCTTAAAAAAGTCCCAGCAGCGCTGGGGGATTCAGCATTTAATTAACTTGCCAAGAGGTAACGTTGACCAAAATTACCCGAGAAGACTTCTGTTTTAGTTAATTACAGTTTTCTTGTTGCCCATTAGTAAATGAAAACAATTGCAGGGTAAAACCCAGCAGAGGTTGATGAGCATGGCTGTGGCCACCTGACAGTGGCTGCCAGGGCCCAGGACGAGCCAGCACAGCCCCCATGAATCCCTCTGGGGCACTGTGGTGGCAGGCCCAGGGCTCCCTTGGAGCAGGGCTGCTGCAAACCCTCCTTGGCTCTGGGGCTCCCCTGGAGCAGGGCTGCTGCAAACCCTCCCTGGTCCCAGCGGGGAGCGCAGGCAGCTCCCCCATCTTGGCTTCCCCAAGCACTGCTCTCGCAGTGCAGTTAGAAATGGGGTTGTTAGGGCCTGGGTGTGATGCCTGGGACAAAGCCACCCGCTGTCCATCACTGGCCAGGACCACCCTGCACCTGGGGATCCATCCTGCCCCTAATGGCCATGTTTCTCTCTCTTGGTTTGGGAGTGAGGAAGACCTGGAGCTCGAGGGCTCAGGGCTATGACTGTCCCAGGGGTGTAAGCCGATAACCCGGTTGGGCTGCTCAGCCCCCGGTGCCTTCGCCCTCCTGCCTGCCCACTGGCTGCTTTCCAGCACACCCTGTGGTGCCAGCACCTCTTCATTTAAGATGTTATCTTGGGCACACTTTGGTTTCATCCCTCTTTTTAATTATTGATGCTCTCCTTTGCCTGGAGCCCGCTCTGCATCCCATGCAGCATTGCCACAGTCCTTACTGCCCTGGCTCCCCAGCGCCTGTGCCCTATGCAGTGAAACTCCCTGTGCTTGCACTGCCGTGCATCCCAAGGCACCAAACCTGGGCTTCCAGAAAGGCCCCCGCCCCATCCTGACTGGGCTGAGATTTCCAGCATCTGTAAGCACCGAGACTCAGACAGGCGCTGCTGTGCCTTTGCTGTAAGCTCCTTACCCACACCGCCACAGCCAGGGGCACCCTGACTTCCTGGGCACCCAACGGTCTGGACATGTAAAGCACTAAATACAGCCTAATTATTATTATCTTCATGGGATCTGGTTAATCTGGATGGGGATTTACAAGCTGTTAGCAAATCAGCCGCCCCATGAACGTTTGCATTTTTGTCAGCAGCAGCTTAATCCCGTTGGCTGCGTTAGTGGGGCCGAGCTCTGCGTATGGGGCGGCTGCCCTGGGGCCGATCCCTCTGCCAGGGAGCAGAGGTGCCCTGGGACAGCCAAACGCTGAGCCCAGCACACTGTGGGCCCACGGGAGAGGGATGGCTCGTTTGACAGCGGCGCTGGTGCGGGGCTGTGAAATACCTCATGCAGCATCTTCCCTGACCCCAGGTTTTCAGCATCAGCAGCACGACAGGTATCAGTGTCGATAGGGCTGCAGAGGTGTCTTAAAGATGGAGACTGAGAGCTTGGAGAGGTTTGCCAGAGGCGTACTTGTTGGGTGTGGGTGGCTGTGCTTGCCTCCATCTCCCCCTCAGCTGCGGGATTTCTTGCCCCCCTCGTGCGTGTGTAGGAGCCGGGCAGCCTGCAGCTCCTGCTGCTGGAGGTAATTGCCGCAGCAGGTGCCGGGATGTGATGGCAGATGCTGTGCTGGTTGCTGCAGCACGGTCTGTGCTCGCACTGTCCACGTGGCACTGGCTGCTGATGGGGCTGGGCACTCTCCCACAGCTCAGGAAACTTCTCTGCCTTCCAAGGCTGTAACCACAGGGGTTCCTCCACAGAGGTTCAGACCAAAGTGCAGGGTGCTGGACTGTCAGCAAGGTCTCCTCAGTGCAGGAGACTCCTGGAGTGCTGAACGAAAAGCCAGAGAAAATGCAAACTTCAGATATGCCAGTCTCACCTTGGGTGTCTCTGGGAGCTTGGCCAGCACCTCTCACAGCTGGCAGGGCTAAGGGCCAGCTCTGCCTGAGACCTTCCCTGGTTTCTGCCTTCCTTCCCGCTGTACTTGTGCCTCTCTGCCTGCTGTGAAAGGCAAGGGGCATTTCAGAGTGGAGCTCCACAATCTTTTTGGCAGGGCTATTTTCAGCAGCCATCCTTCCCTTACCCGCTTCCCAGCACGGTCCCATGAAGTTGAGCTGTCAGGTCTGTGAGAGCAGGATGGCAGGGTGAGCTGCTCAAACTGGGGCAGCTGCCAAGAGGAATGGCTGTGGAGCCGTGGCTGGGAGGAACCTGAGGGGGGATGCTCAGATCGATCTGCAGAGCCATCAGGTCCCCATGACACAGACCAATCCTGTGTCTTGTACTCACCTGCTCTTGTACTCACCCTAAGCCTCATCCTGATGAGATAACACCAGCTGATCCTCTTCACTGACTCCTGCCTTACACAGAGGTGGTGGCTCTTGCCTCAGGGAGATGCTGGTAGGGGAGAGTGGAGTCTCCAGTCCAGCCTCCCATGTAGAGCAGGGCAGGCACCAACACAAGGGATTTAGTCTAGCAAAATCTTGAACCCCGTCCAAGGATGGAGACCCCATGGTGACTGCCCCAGGCTGCACCACTGCCTCAGCACAGGGGCTTTTGCTAATATCATAGAACCACAGAATGGTTTGGGCTGGAAGGGACCTTCAAGATCTCGCTCCAATCCCCATGCCATGGACAGGGACACCTTCCACTAGACCAGGTTGCTTAAAGTCATGTCCACCCTGAACCTCTGCTCTTGCAAAGCACATACATCTATACCCAGGCAAACCTAGACAAAGGAGTGCACTGATCTAGGAGGCTACAGGAGGGTTGTCCTGCCTTGGTGATTATCCCTGCAGGGCACTGGCCAGAGGGTGTGTGACTCTGCCTTTTCACAGGCACAAGAGCCACCTCTTTGGATGGGACCTGATTGGCACTCAGCATCTGCAGTTGGCACGTTGTGCCCAGCGTTGGCCTTCCATGTTCATCCTTGGCTTGAATTTTGCCCTAGAAGGGCAAAAGCAGCTGTGCCCATCCCCTCCATCCAGAGCTTCCCAGGCAGCACAGTCTGACAGGGTAGGACATCACGAGCATGGTCACTGCCCCATCAAGGGAATGTGTTGAGGGCCTGGACTGGGTAGGCTGCATACTTCAAGGTGGGCTGATCTCAGTTCCTGCAGGACCAAGCTGGGAGCTGGCACGGTGGCATGGCAGAGTTGGACAGGCAGAAGCTGAGCTGTGCCCTGGCACAGCCAGCCCATCCTCTCTGCATCATGCTTCTCCCTTGCTGCTAGCATTGGGGAGGGAGCTCTGGGGAAGAAAAATGGGATTCCTGAAAGACAAGTGAAAGGCTGCGTGTTTGCATGAGGCAGAGCTCCAGCGTGTGTCACGCACACACCTTCCCTTCTGCAGTCTGGAATAATTAGCCAGCGGAGCGGGGCGAGGTCTGAATCAGAGGCACAAGGATGAGAGCGAGCTCTCAAATAAAAGAAGACAAATGCAATCATTAAGATACAATAGGTTGCACTTGCCCCTTAATTAGACTTTCTCTTTGATTAAGCAGTAATTTAATATCACCATGCTGAAAGGAAATTTTTTATGGCCCTAATGTGTTCCTAAGATGTTTGTATGAAGAGCAGGGGCTGCTGCAGGGTGTTGGGGGCGGGAGGAGGATGCTGCATGTGTGCCCCAGCCCTGTAGAAGCACCTCTCCTGCCCCTCTGCCCCCAGCAAAGCCTGGGCTGGGGGCTGCTGCTGGTCTGGGTCAGTGTGAGCAAGGCAGTGTCCCTGGAGCAGTGCACTGCTCCTGGCCACCACCAGCTGCACGGCATGTCCAGCACCCCCTAAGGAAGTAGGCACACCTAGCATCCCTTGAGGACCTGGGCACATCCATCATCCCCTGAGGACATGGGCATGTCCAGCATCCTGTGAGGATGTGGGCACTCCTGGGTGTGGGATGTAAGTGCTGAGCCCACTGCAGTGCTGCTGGCCCACAGGTACAGCTTCAGAGTCACAGGATGGAACGTAGAATCACTTAGGTTGGGCAAGACCCTGAAGGTGATCGAGTGCAGCTGTTAACCTAACGCTGCCACATCCAGCACCAACCCATGTCCCTCAGCAGCACATCCTCACATCTTTGAAACTGCTCCAGGGATGGGGGCTCCACTGCTTCCCTGGGCAGCCTGGGACAGTGCTCGATAACCTTTTTTGGTGAAGAAATATTTCCTAATGCCCAATCTGAACTTCCCCTGGTGCAACTTGACACTGTTTCCTCAAGATCATTTTGGTGAACCTCATTGTCTTCCTGCAGACTAAGGCCTCTTGTGGCCCCAGGGGACACAGCTGGCTTGCAGCCCCAGTCCTAGTCTGTTCTAGCTGAAGACCACCTCTCCAATAGCGAGACAGCTCCTCCAGGGCCAGCCACCCCTGAGGCTGGCCACCCAGAGCTTCAGGAGCAACAGATCCACAAAAGAGAAGCCTGGGGAAAAAGGATTTGGAGGGTACCAGGCTGTTAGCAGCAAACCCAAAGATGATGAAACATCAGAAGGGAAGGAAATGTCAAGGCCTCTATTCCTGGACATTTCTGGGTGGGTAAAAATAGCGCTTTGGATGACCCAGGGGGAGAAAGTGCTTCTGATCTCTTAATGCAGAGCCCCTGCCGTAGCCCTGCGGGCTCTCTGCCATCACAGCCCCGCTTGCAAGTGGCTTTTTCCAGGCCATAAAACACCAGCTCTTGCTGAGAATTTCACTAGACGAGATTGTCTTGTTCTTTTCCCTCACAGCGTGTACTTTGGGTAGTATCTTTGGGAGATTTTTGCATGCTTGCGTACCTGGTATTTTCTGATAACCTAGAAAAAAAAGGATCCTTAAGTATTATGATTATGCTATTAAACCTTTATTGTATCGAGGAAAACAAATCAGAGTGAAACAGGAGCTGCATGGAGCCCAAGCAGTGTTAAGCTACGGCAGCAAGCTGCCTTCACTGTTGCATTTCAGTCAAAACCGAAACACCAGCGAGACGAGATGAGAAGAGCCGGTGGTGCTGCGGTGTTGTGGGGGAGAGTGTGAGATCTGTGTCGCAGCCATGGCCTCCCTGGCTGAACACCACTGAGAGCCACACAAGGGTAGGGGTAGGCTGAAGCTGGATGGTCAGTCTCTTCTTCTAGATGGTTTGCAGGGCACGGCTCCAGCACTGCACACCCCTCTGCAGCCCGCCATGGCGTTTTGGTGCTTGCCTGCCTCCCCAAAGCCAGGTATTTGTTTTGAGCAGGCTGAGTCCTTTGCACCATCACCGTGTGTCCCGTTGGCTGTGCTTCTCAGTGAGGTCCCTGCTGGGACCAAGCTCCCAGAGTTTGAACAAACCTTCTCCTCTCTCTGTTTTGCAGAAGAACGAATGGCTGTGCTTGAACTGCCAAACTCAGCGGCTGCTGGAAGGCAGCCTCGGCGACCCTGCCCCCATGCCACTGCCTGCCCCCAAGCAGCCGCCCTCGGGCTCCCCACGGCACGCGCTGCCGGCCGCCAGCCCGCAGCACAGAGCACCTGCGCCGGCACCCGCCGAGCCGGCGGCACCCCCCGAGCGGCAGCCCTCGCCTGCCCGGAGCCTCCGGGCCACCGAGCACGGCAGGACCCCGAGCCCTGCTCCGACGGAGAAGAAGCCTCCAGCGCCGGCAGAGGAAAAGGCACTTCCCAAAGCTGCCCCGGAGCCTTCCAGAGCTCCTGAGAGCACCGTGCCCAAGGGCAAGAGCGTGACCTCCAAACCGGAGGTGGAGAGCAAGGAGAGCCGGGCACCCACGGAGGCGCCACGGGCGAAGGAGCACGAGGTGAGCCCTCAGGGTGCATCCAGCCCTGAGCATCCCTGGGGGTCACATCCTGCCATGTGCTGGCACGGCGCTGAGCCCTGCTCTGCCGTGTGCAGAAATGGGGGTTAGGTGGAGCCGGAGCAGAAATCATCCCATCGAGGCCGCCTGACTCAGGAAATGGCCTTTTGGGAAACAGTGAGCTCAAGACACTGCTGTCTCAGCCCTTCCAAACCACTCCGCAGCAGCCTGCTGGTATTTGCCTTCTCTTTAGCATGATCACGTCAATTTGGCACAGTGCAGTGGCTCAGCTTGGCTTTGGCTTTTTGGATTTGTTTTAAAATAGTGTAAGGGCAGCTGACTTTGTCATTCAATGGCAAATTCATGTCACAGCACTGCTTGCTGCAGCAGTGGGCAGTTCTCAAGCCCCTTGTCCCAGCTTTTTATAAGTACAATACAATTTGGGGTCAAAGCTTGGCTGCATTGGGATGGTTTTCCCCTGTGAGCAGCCACTCCAGCCAGCAGCCAGCACAGCCCCTCACAGGGATGGGATGTGGTGGGAGGTCCCTATCAGCTGGGAGGGGACAGCTGCCCCCAGCAGAGAAGCTCCTTGTGCCCTCAAAAATCAAACACAATCCCAGTGCCTCCATGCTGGCGAAAGAGGGACCCTACCAGCAGCACCAGGACCAGGCACGATGGACCTTTCCGAGCTTTCCCTCACACTGCCCAACTGGAATGTCAGTTTGAAGGGCCTGTTTATTTCTGCTGGCATCTAATGAGGATCCTGGGGACCACCCTGCTTCTGAAGGCTGCTTTGTAGGGCTCTCAGGGAAATTCAAGTTCATTAAAAGCCTGGGGAGTGCAGAAGGCAGGGAGGGGTGCATCAGTACCCTGAGGCTTACTTACGCCTGGGGCTCAGCCACCTAAGTGGTGGGTAGTAAAAATACAAGGATTGCACTATTAGACAGCTTTCTGGTGTTAGTGATCAGGGAGATGACACTGATGGGGCCCAGTATTTTAAACACATGTATGAGTCCCACAGTGCCTGCACCCCAGGGGGTGTTTGCTGTGCCATCCCCAGCTCGTAGTACACCCCATCGCCGTCCTTTGTTAGCACACAGACAAGTTGCTGACGAGAGAGGTCACGGGACAGCCCCCAGCCTTTGTGCTGGGCTGGCTCCCAACACTGCCCAGACCTTCAGTGTGCTCCCCAGGGGAGGATTTCAGGGGGAAGCAGCTGTGGAGCTGCCTGGGTCTGACGCTGCGCTCTCCCTCACCCGCAGGATGGGAGCAAGCCTTACCCCCCGGACCTGTCCCGCAGCCCCCAGAGCCTGAGCGACACCGGCTACTCCTCCGACGGCATCTCCAGCTCGCAGAGCGAGATCACCGGCCTGGTGCAGCAGGAGGAGGAGAAGCTGAGCGGCACTGGGCTGGCCGGGCAGAGCCCCCCCAGCCCCTCCGAGCTTACCAAGCTGGAGAGCAGCATGCGGCCCCTCCTGGAAGGCCGAGGCACCCCTCCAGAGCCCACTGAGCGCGGCAAGGGCGGCCCGGAGTCGCGAGAGGAGCAGCGACAGCGGCAGCGGCCACGGTACCTCTCCATCACCCCTGAAGCCTTTGACTCAGACGAGGAGCTGGAGGACATCCTGGAGGAGGATGAGGACTCGATGGAGTGGGAGAACCAGCGGGAGCGGCGGGAGAGCGCCGAGTCCTCGGACGAGTTCGGCAGCAAGCTGCGGCACGACTACGTGGAGGACAGCAGCGAGGGGGGGGGCTTCTCCCCGGTGCCCCCCCGGCCCAAGGGACAAGAGGCAGAGGCGAGTGACGAGGAGTTCATGCGGAGGCAGATCCTGGAGATGAGCGCGGAGGAGGACAACCTCGAGGAGGAGGAGGAAGGCTACGGGCGCGCCAAGTACGGCATCCCCAAAGCTGGGCAGAAGGCCGAGGCAGAGAAGGGCAAAGAGCCGGCCTCGGGCAAGCGGCGCCCGCCACAGGGCCCCGGCGGCCTCTACAAGGAGGAGAGGAAGGAGCTGGAGGCGGCAGAGGGTGATGACTTGAGCACGGCCCAAGGCGGGCTACGGCGCTTCAAAACCATTGAGCTGAACAGCACGACCGGCTACGGCCGGGAGATGGAGATGGGCCAGGAGGCAGACACCAGCCTGGACCGGGAGCCCGAGCTGGAGATGGAGAGCTTGACGGGCTCCCCCGAGGAGCGCTCCCGCGGCGAGTATTCTTCCACCCTGCCGGCCACGACGCCCAGCTACACCTCGGGCACCTCACCCACCTCCATCTCATCCCTGGAGGAGGACAGCGACAGCAGCCCCAGCCGCCGGCAGCGGCTGGAGGAGGTGAAGCAGCAGAGGAAGGCTCGCCACCGCTCGCACGGCCCCTTGCTGCCCACCATCGAGGACTCATCCGAGGAGGAGGAGCTGCGGGAGGAAGAGGAGCTGCTGCGGGAGCAGGAGAAGATGCGGGAGGTGGAGCAGCAGCGCATTCGGAGCACAGCACGCAAGACCAAGCGTGACAAGGAGGAGCTGAGGGCCCAGCGGAGGAGGGAGCGCTCCAAAACCCCCCCTAGCAACCTCTCCCCCATCGAGGACGCCTCCCCCACCGAGGAGCTGCGACAGGCAGCAGAGATGGAGGAGCTGCACCGCTCCTCCTGCTCTGAGTACTCGCCTTCCATCGACTCAGAGGCTGAGAGCTTTGACGCCGTGACCTCCAAGCTGTACAAGTCGGGCAGCGAGTACAACCTGCCCACTTTCATGTCACTGTATTCCCCGACAGAGAAGGGGGAGAGCGGCCCCAGCCAGCCTGCCAGCAAGCCCCTCAAGAGCGCCGAGGAAGCCTACGAGGAGATGATGAGGAAGGCAGAAATGATGCAGAAGCAGCAGGTCCAGCAAGCCCAGCCAACTGTTTCCTACAGTGGCAGCTACCAGCAGGTTGGCTACCGCGGCACCGAGAGCCAGAACGGCTTTGAGTACCAGTATGCCGAGGAGTACCGGTATGACAGCGGCCCCGCACACCCCTCCCAGCCCAGTTACCCCAGTGCCCTGCCCAAAGCGGGAGCTGTGTACGAGGAGATCCTGCAGACCTCGCAGAGCATCTCCAGGATGCACCAGTCCTCCTTCGACCTGGCCGTCGAGCAGGGAGAGAAGGTGAAGGGGCAGGAGGAAACGTACCAGGAGAAGCACTTCCTCAACGCCGAGAGCGCCTACGCTGACCTGATGAAGCAGAACGGTGGCCCGCTCACCCCTGGCACCAGCCCCACGCAGCTCTCCGCCCCCGTCTCCTTTGCCAGCTCTGACAGCAGCACGGGCAAAGCCATCCCCGATGTCCGGGTCACCCAGCACTTTGCAAAAGAAGGACAAGACCCAGCCAAGCTCCAGAGCACCCCGGCAGCGCCCGTCCCGGCATCCAAGGCTGCTGCTACTCCTTACGCTTACGGCAAAGGTGCCAACACAGTGACGACTGCGGCAGGCGGCCCCGGCAGTGCGCCACGGAGCTACAGCTCCCCAGCTCCGGAGGCCGTGTCTGTAGCCAGCAGAAGCTACACTCCGGTGAAGAGCACCGTCAGCTACGGCTCCCAGACGGAGGACACTGGCAGGAGCAAGGCAGTGGTGGAGATCAGCGTGCAGACAGCCAGGGAGAAGCTCCCGTCCGCGAGCGACGGCAAGGCCCCGCTGCCCAAGACGTACCCCTTCTTCAAGAGCTCCAGCCCTCCGCTCTCACCCACCTCCCCCACGCAGAGTCCCACTCACACCACAAAGGCCACAGCAGAGTTCTCCACGCAGACACACAGCCCCCTCCTCCCCTACGAGGATACTGCCGCTGCCGGCCCTGCCACCTCTTCCCCCATGGTGGCCCAGGGCACGCAGACGCCACACCATGCGGGCTCGCCGCGCCTGACCCGGCAATCCTCCTCACAGGACGCCCCTTTCATGTTGATCACGCTGGCAGCTGATGCTGCCAGCCAAACCAAGCCGCCCAGCTCCGGCTCCTCAACGTCTCCCGCCTCGTCCCCTACCAGGCCGAGCCGGCAGCTGCTGGCACATGGCTACACCCAGACGCCGGAGCCGGAGCAGCCACCGGGCGCCTACGTCAGGGCTCAGCTGGTGAAGGAGCACACGCAGAAGGCACCCGCCGTGACTTCAGCCGCTGACAGCATCGCAGGGCTGTACGGCTGGGGAGCACTCCCTGCAGAAAACATCTCCCTCTGCCGCATCTCCTCCATCCCCGGCACGTCCCGGGTCGAGCCGGGGCCCAAAGTGCCGAGCACTAACGCCGTGGACTTACGGACCGCGCTCAAATCCGCCCCCATCATCATAACGGACCAAGGCATGGATCTCACCTCCCTGGCCACCGAGGCTAGGAAGTACTGCCTGACCTTGGACCAAATCCCCAGCCGGCAGTCCACGGCCATCCAGCCCTTGATCATCAACCTCAATGCCCAGGAGCAGCCACACGCCATCATCGCAGCAGCCAGCACCGCCGGCCTGGCCATCGCCTCCCCCATGCTCCTCTCGCAGTCCAAGCAGCCTGTGATCTACGGAGACCCTTTCCAGAGCCGGGTGGACTTTGGGCAGGGAACCGGGAGCCCGGTGTGCCTGGCTCAGGCGAAGCAGGTGGAGCAGGGAGTGCAGACAGCTGCTGTGAGGGCCAGCGGGGTGGCTGGCGGCAAGCCCGAGCCTGCCGCTGCCCCCCAGAGCAAGTTTGCGAGGTACGGCATAGCAGGCCAGGGGGTGAAGAAGGACGTGCTCCTCACACAGCCCGGCGGGGCACAGAGCAGCGGCCTCCCGCAGCCCTTCCCCCCAGAGCCAGGCTCAGATCTGTACCGGGCAGTGCCGGTGGAGCTGAAGAGCCAGAGCCCTCTCCTTGCCTTGGGTGGCAAGAAGTCTCAGGTGATGATGGTGCAGATGGACGAGGTGGCAGCCGGCCCAGTGACCAAAGTGCTGAAGGAGGAGCCACCAGCCAACGTGCTGGACCTCACGGGCATGAAGCCGGAGAGCCAGGTGGCCTGCTGTGACGTGGTCTACAAATTCCCCTTTGGCGGCAGCTGCACTGGGACTTTCAACCCCACCTCCAAGATGCCAGAGAAGAAAGCCGGGGAGGCTGCAGCAGTTGGCCGGAAAGCCAGTGGAGTCCTCTACGGCAGCAGAGAGCCGGAGCTGCAGGAGACTTTCCCTTACCGGGAGCAGCCGGCCCCGGCGCCCGCGCTCTATGAGGAGCAGAAGTTTTACCCCACCGGCACCTTTGGCCGCCTCTACTCCTCAATGTCAGACACGAACCTCTCTGAAATCGGGATGAGCTACTACCCCACAAAGGGGGATCAGCCCTTCGCCTCCCCAGCGGGCGATGCTGCTGTGGACCTCAGCACCATGAAGCACTCCTACAGTGTGGGCTTTGCCGAGGGGGGTTACCTGGGCCAGGGACTGCAGTATGGCTCCTTCTCAGACCTCCGTCAGCCGGCAGAGCTGCTGGGCCACCCGCTCCCCATGCGGAGGTACAGCTCAGCCTCCAACATCTACTCCGACTATCGCTTCTCACACCGGGGGGACCTGGCCAGCTTCCAGGAGTCCAGCCTGGCCCACTACAGTGCCACCACGGCTCGCGAGATCAGCCGCATGTGTGCCGCCCTCAACTCCATGGACCAATACGGGGGCCGGCATGCCAACGGCCCCGACATGCTGCCCTACGGCCCCGGCGCTGGGCCGGCGGGTGCGGGTGGGCTGGTGGCTCAGCAGCAGGGCCCTGCACCCCCCAAATCTGGCGGGATGTACAACCCCACGTTCCCGGAGGGGCGGCAGGGCTTCGGCAGCCCGTCGCAGTACAACATCCCCAGCGTCCGCCTGGGCGCCGTCCGGCAGATGTTCCCTTCCACTGCCACCGTACGGGCCGCCGACGGCATGATCTACTCCACCATCAACACGCCCATCGCCTCCACGTTGCCCATCACCACCCAGCCGGCCTCGGTGCTGCGGCCCATGCTGCGCGGGCTGTACAGGCCCTACGGCCCGGGCGGCATGGCGGCCGTGCCCCTGGCCAGCCTGGCCAGGCTGCCCGTCGTCACCCCCCGTGTCCCGCTGGCAGCACAGGGCCTCTACCGCTACCCGGCCCCCGGCCGCCCAGCCCCGGCAGCCTCGCTGATGGAGACACCCGTCTACCTTGGCAAGCCCATCACCACGGCAGCGGCAGCCACGGGGGCTGCTCCCGCTCCCAAAGCCCCCGCCGCCCCCGCCAGTGGCTTGCAGAGAGCGGAGCCTGCGGCAGCTGCTCCCCGTGCCGAAGGGCCAGCAGCACCTGCGGCTGGCAAGGAGAGCGGGCAGGTGGCCACAGTGGCCAAGCCCCCAGCAGATGGGGCTCAGCGAGAGGAGCGGGAGCGGGAGGAGGAACGGCAGCGCAAGCAGCAGGAGCACGTGCTGCAGCTGGAGCGGGAGCGTGTGGAGCTGGAGAAGCTGCGGCAGCTGCGGCTGCAGGAGGAGCTGGAGCGGGAGCGCGCGGAGCTGCAGCGGCACCGGGAGAAGGAGCAGCTGCTGGTGCAGCGGGAGCTGCAGGAGCTGCAGTGCATCAAGCAGCAGGTGCTGCAGCAGCAGCAAGAGGAGCGGCACGCACAGCTGGCACTGCAGCGGGAGCAGCTCGCCCAGCAGCGCCTCCAGCTCGAGCACATCCACCAGCTGCAGCACCAGCTGCAGCAGCAGCTGGAGGAGCAGAAGCGGCAGAAGACCGTCTTCCCCACGCCCGCAGAGCCCCCCGCCCGCCCGCCCGAGGGGCCCGCCGAGGCGCCGCGGGGGCTGCCGCACAACGGGCAGCCATGGCCCCCTCCAAGCCAGGGGCCGCCAGAGGGGCCCGCCGGCCCCCGCTACCCTGCACCTCAGAGGCCGCTCAGCAGCTCGGCCTCAGACATGTCGCTACAAGCCGAGGAGTCCTGGGAGCCCGGCCGGGGCATCAAGAAGAGGAACTCGATGCCACGGCTGCGGGACGCCTACGAGAAGGAGACGTCCCGGGAGGCCTTTGTGGGGAGGAAGACGGCAGACAGCAGCGTGCAGACAGACGAGGAGGACGGTGAGGAGCGGTACCTGCTGTCGCGGCGGCGGCGGGCGCGGCGCAGTGCCGACTGCAGCGTGCAGACAGATGAGGAGGACAGCGAGGAGTGGGAGCAGCCCGTGCGCCGCCGGCGCTCCCGGCCCTCGCGGCATGCCGAGGCCGGCGCCGAGGGCAAGGCAGAGGGGGTGTCCCGCGGCACGGCCAGTGTGGGCATCCAGACCATCAGCGACTGCTCGGTGCAGACGGAGCCCGACCAGCTCCTCCGCGTCTCCCCCTCCATCCACATCACCACCCATGACCCCCGGGTGGAGATCGTGAAGTACATCTCGGCCCCGGAGAAGACGCAGCGGGGTGAGAGCCTGGCCTGCCAGACAGAGCCAGAGCCAGCCCCACAGCCCGGTGTCGTGGTCCCCCAGCTGACGGTGCCAACCACTATCCCACCCTACTCCACCAACATCCAGATGGTGAGCACGGGGCCCCTGGACCCACATTCCGTCCGGCAGCAGACTCTGGGCAAATTTGAGAAGAAGAAGCCCGATCCCCTGGAAATCGGCTACCAGTCCCACCTGCCAGCGGAGTCCCTCTCCCAGCTGGTGACCCGCCAGCCGCCCCGCTCTCCCCAGGTGCTCTACTCCCCCGTCTCCCCTCTGTCCCCCCACCGCCTCCTGGAGTCCTCCTTCGCCACCAGCGAGCGGCTGAACAAGGCTCACGTGCCCCCGCAGAAGCACTTCACCGCCGACTCGGCCCAGCGCCAGCAGACGCTGCCGCGCCCCATCAAGACCATGCAGCGCTCCCTCTCTGACCCCAAACCCATCAGCCCCACCGCTGAGGAGGCCGGCAAGGACAGATTCTCCCTGTACCAGCACCCGTTGCTCCCTGGCACCCAGGTAGGTCAGGGCAGGGAACAACCTTTCCCTCGGGGAACAGCCCTAGGAGGCACCTTGGGGCACATCGGTTTCATTACTGCTACAGCAGTGAATGTTTGGGCAGCACCCTGCGGCAGCCGGTGGGCATGGGTGCATGCACCAGAGCTGGCAGCCAGTGGGCACGGGCCCGTGCACGGGAGCTGGCAGCTGGACAGAGGCCCTGGAGCTGTCTTGGCTGCACAAGCCCATCAGTGGGTGGGAGCTGCTGCTGGGTGGCACAGTCAGTCCGCAGTCCCCTACTCCAGAGGGGTCCTCTCCCGAGGAGAGGCCACTGTGCTCCCACCTTTGCCCTCATGCACTGAGGTGTTCTTGGGCTACCAAGTGCCCAGCGAAGAGCCCTGGGGCAATTCCTGGGGCAGCAGCCACCAGCCGCTCCCCCGAGCCCCGCTGCCCGGCGTCCGAGGACAGAGCACGGTGTTTGCGGCAGGCAGCGGCGCGCACACGGCCGCCCGGCACTTGGCCGCCTGCCACCGCCGGTAATTACTCACGGGAAGTGCCTGCCTGTTACTTCCATCCTAGTTATTGCGCTTTTACATAAACGCCGCTTCCTCGGTGCGTGGGGGAACACGTGCAGGGCAGAGCCCACCTCGCCACAACCCTGGGGCAAGAGAGGAGCTCCGCGGTGGGAGGGGATGTGGGGGGGCACCCACCAGCACCCCTGACCCGGTGTCCCTTGGCTCTGCAGGTGGGGGGGCTGCAGTCCAGCCCACTGGCACGCAAGGTGAAGCGGACACTGCCCAGCCCGCCGCCCGAGGAGCCCCACGTGCCCCTGGCCAGCCCGGCCGCCTCCCAGCTCTACCTGAGCAGCCTGGCCCCCAAGGCCACCGCCCCAGTCACCAAGGCCAGCCTGCTGAAGGAGCTGGACCGCGACCTGAAGCTGGTGGAGCATGAAGCCACCAAGCTGAGGAAGAAGCAGGCGGAGCTGGACGAGGAGGAGAAGGAGATCGACGCCAAGCTGAAGTACCTGGAGCTGGGCATCACCCAGCGCAAGGAGTCGCTGCTGAAGGAGCGGGGGCCCGGGCGGGACCACCCCTACCTGCGCTGCCCCGGGGACCGCCGCGACTACCTGTCGGACAGCGAGCTGCACAGCCTGCGCCTCGCCGCCTACGACGGTGCTGGCCTGCGTCCCGCGCCCACCGGGCAGTACCCTGACTTCGCTGCCCCCGCCGCCTCCTACAGCGCCTACTCGTACCCTGCCCCGCAGGGCCCCGCCGCCTTCCCGCCGGCACGCCTGCAGCCCCCCCAGTACCCCGCTGCCAGCACCTCGCAGGACGGCTTGCCGGCGGCCCCGCTGCCCGCCTTCGCCTCTCCTGGCGCCTTCCCGGCCCCTGGCACTGCATACCCGGAGCTGGGCACCCCAGGCCAGCCAGCCTTCCGGCCCCAAAACCCCTACCAAGCCCCAGGCGCCTTCGCTGGGGCGGCCACCGTGCCGGCGGCACAGCCCACCCTCTTCCAGAGCCCGGCGGACATGGCCAGTGGGCACCAGAAGCCACGGCAGACCTCGCTGGCTGACCTGGAGCAGAAGATCCCCACCAACTACGAGGTCATCAGTGCGGCCACCAGCTCCTCGGCCGTTCCCGACGTCACCTTCAGCGCTGCGCCGGCAAGTGGCAGCTACGAGCAGTACAAGGCTCCCGAGGCCCGGACGGCTGAGAGAGCCAGCGTGGCGCAGGGCCCCTCGGCCAGCTTCTCTTCTGAGTCCCTCTACACCAGCCTGGAGCAGAACATCCCCCGTAACTACGTGATGATCGAAGACATCAGCGAGCTCACCAAGGAAAGCCCGGCAGTGGAGGGGCAGAAAGCGGAACCAGTGGGCAGTGGTGCCGACAGCCGCCACGGCAGAGAGAAGAGTGAGCTGGGGGACACTGAGAGCTCCAGCCGGCCCTGCTGCTACACCAAAGCTGAGGAGGAGTCTGAGGAGGACATCTATGACCACCACGGCCCCGACCATCGAGGGAAGAACAGCTACCACCGCGGCATGGAGAGCAACGGCAGGATGTCAGGGAGCTCCACCGGCTCATCCTACTACTACGGGGACGGTGAGTACCGGCACTCCTCACGGGTAGACAAGCACAGCTCCGGTGCACCGCTACCGAAACATTCATCCAAGAACCTGGCACCCGCCGTCGTCTCCTCGAAGCGCAGCAAGCACAGGAAGCAGGGCATGGAGCAGAAGATCTCCAAGTTCTCCCCCATTGAAGAAGCCAAAGATGTGGAGTCGGACCTGGCCTCCTACACAACAACGACCTCGGTCGGCAGCAGCAACGTGGCCTCCAGGGCCAAGAAGCTGCAGGAAGAGATCACCTATGGCCTGAAGAAGAATGTCTACGAGCAGCAGAAGTACTATGGCGTGTCCAGCCGGGATCTGGTGGATGAGGAGGAGCGGGTCTACTCTGCCAGCAGCAGAACCCGCTCCTCTGGCTACGGGGTGGAAAAGACCTCCGGCAGGGACGTGGGTGGCCGGAGCAAGTCCTACGAGCGGGAGGGTATGGAGCGCTCCCAGAAAGGCAGCTCCAAGCCCTCCTCCCTCGGCATGAGCCAGAGCCGCGGGCGAGCGCCCATCCGCACGCAGCCCTCGGAGGAGGAGAGCCCCGTCAGCCCCCTGGGGAAGACGGTGGGGGGGTCGCGTGCCGTGGGGGGACCCAGCCCCCAGTCGTCGGGGGACCCCTGCTCCCCGTTCTGCTCCAGCCACTCGTTGCCTGACGTGCAAAAGCACATCAAAGACGTGCCAAGGAGTCACTCGTACAAGCACGAGGAGGGCTACGGCATGGACGATGCCCATTGCGTTGTCTCGGACAGCGAAGGTAACGGCTCCCTGTGGTGACCACCCCAGAGCATGGCTTCCCCGGGGCATGCCCGTCCGCTCGTAACCAGAGACACTCTCACCGCCTCAGTTTGCTTGACACGTGCCTTCCTCCCCCCTGCCCCGGGTGTTCGGTGTTGGCCGGTCCCGCACGGTGCCCCGCCGCGTCCCGTCCCCACCGGCACAGGCCGTCCCCCGCGCGCGTTGCCCGCTGCTTGCTGCTCCCACCTCATTGCATGGCATCCGCCCGGGTGGCCTCGAGCCACACACTGACTGGGGTTTGTTTTTGGTTTCCGAAGCCTATCATTTGGGTCAGGAGGAGACAGACTGGTTTGATAAGCCCAGGGAGGCACGTGCGGAGAGGGTCAGGCACTACGGTGGCCACTCTTCCTCGCAGAAGAGACCCCCGGTTAAGCACACCTACCACGACTACGACGAGCCCCCCGACGAGGACCCGTGGCAGCACGACGACTACCCCCAGCACCGCGAGCACCGGCACCACGGGGAGTATGGGCGGCACACCGGCACCTCCCGGCACACCGGCGACGAGCCCCCGCGCCGCTCAGCCAAGCAGCACCCGCGAGAGCCCGGTCGCCATGAGCCCCGTGGCCACGGGCCGCCGGCCGCCTCCAAGAAGGCTCAGCAGCCCGAGCCCCGCGCGCCCGCGCCCTACGGCCCCGGCTCTGCCGAGTACGGCCCGTCATCCCGCCCTGCTGCTCACCACCACGGTGCCGAGACCCCCAAGTCGCAGAAGCCTCCCCAGCCACACGGGCCGGCCACCCCAGCGCCGAAGCCGGAGCCCGTGGCACACCCGCAGCAGCCGGCGGGCAGGCAGCAGCAGGCAGGGCAGCAGGCAGCGCGGCAGCAGCCGGCGGCACGACAGGCTGCCCAGCCAGCGGCCCCGGCACAGCCCGAGGCCAGGGGCAGGACACAGGGACCCCCGGCGTCCCGGCCACCGCAGCAGCAGCAGCAACCGGGGCCAGCCCAGGCGGGAAAGGCGCCGGCCACGCTCCACGCACAGCCAGGCGGGCACCCAGCACCGGCCGTAAGTATGGGCTCAGAGGCCCCCTGACCCCACAGCTCTGTCTGGGATCCGCCTCACTGGCCACAGCAGGGGAAGGGTTGGGGATAGGAGCCATGGGGCACGACGTAGCCCGCCACTGTGCCCACCACGGGTGCCGTGGGAGCAGCCATACCCTCGAGGGGACCCAGGAAGGGACAACTCTGTAACGTGGATCCCTTGCTGCTTCTTTTGGAGCTGTGAAGCAGTATCTAGGAGTTTTGGTGTCACCTCCCCTCTCTGGAGCATGCTGTGCCAGGAAGGTGAGCCCTAAGCACTGTTTTCCCCATTCCAGCCTAAAGCAGAGCAGACGGATGCACCCAAACTTGCAACGAAAGTGCCACAGCAGCCGGGGAGAGCGCCCACGGCACAGCCCCTGGGAGCAGCAGGTCAGTGGGCTCGGCAGCACGGTGCCAATCTCCCCCACGCCCGCTGCCTGGCACCCCAGGAGCTCGGCTGAGCTCCCACAGCCTGGCCCACCCCCGCTCATGGTGGCTCTTTTTGTCCCCCAGCAGACAGCAAGGCTGCTCCAAGGGCAGCGGGGACGCGTGGTCCCGCCGGCACGGCCACGGGGCAGCCCGGCGGGGAAGGAGAGAGTGTTTTCTCCAAAATCCTGCCCGGGGGGGCAGCGGAACAAGCAGGCAAACTGACTGAAGGTGAGTTCAGTCACCTGGGGATGGGGCTCTGGTGCTTTTCTGCACCAAGACGGGGCTGGGAGCGATGGGGCAGCCAAGTGCAGCAGTGGGATGCACTGGTTCTGCAGTTTGGGGCCTGGGGAGGTGGAGGGTCGGGGAGATGGGGGGCCAGGGTGACTGCACCGTGCTGACATCTCTCTCTGCTTCCCTGCAGCGGTGTCGGCTTTTGGCAAGAAGTTCACTTCGTTCTGGTGAGAGAACGGCACAAGGTGAGTGGAGCCAGCACCGGGTGCTGCGCCACGGGCTCACCCTGCCCCAGCCATGCCTGAAGCCTTCCTGTTCCCTCTCGCTCCCCACACCGCAGGAGTTTGGGAAGCGAGTGGAGATCGAGTCGTTGCAGTGGAAAAACCTATGAAGAAGCCAATGAATTCAGCACACGGCGCCAGACTCTGAGTATAAGGGTGAGTGTCCAGGGCACAGCCAAGCACCGGTTCCCCCCGCTGCACCGGTCCCCTCCATCACATCAGGCCTCTCCGTCGCACTGGTTCCCTCCACCGTGCCATCGCCAGGGCTCCCAAAGCACTGCCGTCCCCCTTGGCACCCGCTGAGCCCCAGACTGAGGACACGCCGCAGCCCCATCCCCTCGGCCCCGAGCGCCGGCCCCAGGCCAAGGCGTGGGGGCTTGGCCGCGTTCCCTGGCCTCGGCAGCGCTGCGTGGGCCGACGCCACGCGGATGCTGGTACAGACCCCAGGTTTGCAGGAAGGTTTGGGCAGCCCGAGCTCTGCTCCGGGAGCCCGTCCAGCACGGGGGCGGCAGCAGCTGCTCCGCCGGCAGCTCCCCTTGGCTCCCGACCGCCCCCTTCGCTCGGTCTCCTCGGCGGGGACGTTGCCACTCGGGCTAACTCCTCTCTCTCTGTCTCTCACAAGCTTTTGAAAGCAGGGCGATCCCTGGATGCTGGACCAAACGGCGGCCGAGCAGGGGCCCGGCAGACGCCCCGGGGCGGGCGACTCCCCACGCCTGGCGAGCAGCTCCGGTGCGGCACACGGCGAGCCCCGGCAGCCGCCCCGAGGGGCCGGGCCTGATCTGGACCGTCGGGTCAGGCCCCGTAGATGGGCCGCGGCCCTTTCTCAAGATTATACGCAGAGTTGCTCCCTCCGAACCCCAGCTCTGACCTCTTCATAGGTTTTTCCCCAACACGAGCCGAGGGCTGGGCGCCGCGGGCGCCGCTCCTCCTTCCCAAGCCCGTCCGCCCCGCCGGGGCCGTCCCCACGCCCCCCTGCACTGCTCCCCGCCCAGGGAGCCCCCGGAGCGCGTCAGCTAGGACCTAACACTGTTTCACTACCGAAATCCGAGGCCATAGGACTCTGCCGGCGGCGCGGCCGGCCTTTGCCGACGGCGGCTGGGCGCGTCCCGGCGCGCGGTGCCGCCCCAAGCCATTGGAAGCATCGAAAGGGCCGCGCTCGCCCTCGCCACTCAGCCAGCGCGCCCGCCGCCGGGCACCCCTTTTCTTTCAAGAACAGCCTTAATCATCCCACTTTGATTTCTGTGTATACCTCATCCGCACTGGGGGGGGGGGCACGGGGCGTCGTCGAGGGGGGATCTTTTTCTCTTGGTTTCTTTGGGCTCATTTTCTTTTTGGGTTTGGGTTTTTGTTTTGGTTGGGTTGGTTTTTTTTTTCTAAACTTTATACCAAATCCTCTTCCCTCTTTGCTTTGTGCGATGAGTTAGCACACGGGCTGTCGTCTGTAGAAGCAATAGAGCGCAGGAGGCTACAAAAGAGCACAAATCCCGTGGAACAAGATCAGGAGAGCTTTGCCTCCGGCAGTATCCTTCCTCTTACTGTGCAATCCAAGTCCTTCTCAAGCCATTTCGCGGGGACGACCGGCGCGGCGGCCGGCGGCCAAAGCCCACTCGCCCTGCCAGGAGGGGGTTCCCCGGGGGAGGGGAGGCAGCCCGAGGAGAAGGGGAAGGGGTTGCCAGCGTACAGCCACGCACCGCCCGCGTCCCGGTGCCCCCGCGGCGGGTGGCAGCGGCCCGTTCACCCGCCCGATGTTCTATGCAACGAAACAACACGACTCCAGAAGAAGACCTGTGAATAGCTAATCGGTTCAGTGTCGCGCCCAAGGGTCTCATCGCAAAGCGTTGCCGCCCAGCGACCCGATAACTACTCTTTACCAACCACCCCGTGCGTATGAATTCGTGGCATGTTCGACCCACAGAGGGCCACTTTGCCAAAGGGCAGCCCTAGCGCCCGTGACCGTCTGTCCCGTCGTAGAGCATGGCTTGCTACTTCTCTGCACGGCTCCACCTGCCTTTCAGTGCTCGCTGTTCTTTGCCTGGACTTTTCATTTCTTTTCTTTTCCATCAGTCCCATCACTGTACTGAAAAGCTCTTAGCAGATTTATGCACTTGTTATCGAGGACCCGCTCAACACGGGATGCCCGCGCTCCGCAGCGGCTCCCTGGCAGGGGGCTCTGCCTGTGCCCAAGGCTGGGGGGGAGAGGCCGGCGGCCGTGGAGCGAGCGCGGTGTTTCCGTGGAGGGGGGAGACCCCCGGCCCCGCCGATGACAAGTGCATAGCCTGAGGGTGCCTCCTCCGGGCCCCGGCCCCGCCGCTCCTCGCGCTGTAAATATTTGTACAGTGTGTAAATCGCACGTGGGACCGAGACCCCCGCCGAGGCTCGTCTCGCCACCCAAGCACATCTGCCGCCTCGCCTCCGTGCCTGCCGGGAGCGGGGGCACGACGCCCACCCCGCCGCCCGGGCCCCCAGCCCGCACCGTCGGCGCTCAGCTGGCCGGGGCGGGGGGCGCGGAGCGGGCAGGGACGAAGGGCCGAGCGCGGCCGGGCGCCGTTTCCAGCGGTCAGTGCGATGCCGGGTGCGCTCCTTCTGAACATTGTGACGGTGTGCGTGTCTGCTGTGCTCTGTGCCACCCGTAGTGACCCCGTACCGTGCCGTACCGTGCCGTACCGTGCCGTACCGCCCCACCGCTGTGTCGTGACTCCCTCCCAGAAGCTGCCCCCTCACCAGGTGTTTCTGTGGGAACAGAATAAAAAGGACTTGACACAAAGCACGGACTGGCCCCGATTCCTGCCTGCCTGCGGCGAGGGGGCGGGGAGGCTGGGCTCCCGGCACGGCACGAGCGGCAGCCCCCTGGGCCTGCTTGGCAACCACGCACCTGCGGGCTCCGCTGCCCGCACCCGGGGCTGCCGGGCAGGGCAGCCCCCGCGTGCCCCCGCAAGGGCCGGATTCCCCTCGGCCCGCACACGGAGCCCTTCTGCTGCAGCCCCCTGTTGGAAAAACTACCCCAGGGCAGCACCGCGGCTGCGGGGCCGTGCTCTGCGCCTCGGCTACGGCTGCAAACGGAGGCCCGCGGCTGAGCCGATGTCTCCGGGCGGGAGCCGCCGCCGCCGCCCACCCGGCCCGGGCTCAAACCTCGGCGCCTCCGGCAGCGGCACCGCCCGCTCCCACCGGGGGGCGCCGCAGCGCGGGCGGCGGCCCGAGCGCCACAGCCAACACGGGCTGGCGCACGGTGTCCGGCCCCGCCCCGGAAGCGCCGGCGCTGGGACCCTGCGCGCCGCCACGACATGGAGCCGCCGGTGAGGGGCTGCGGGGGGGGGGGGTGACGTCACGGCCCCGGGAGCCCGCCCTGGGAACTGCCCCCGTGTCTCGGGAACTGCCCCTGTGCCCAGGAACTGCCCCTGTGCCCCTGGAACTGCCCCGTGCCCCGGGAGCCGCCCCAGGAACTGCCCCTGTGCCGGGGAACTGCCCTGTACCCGGGAGCCGCCCCCGTGCCCGTGAACTGCCCCCATCCCCAGGAACTGCCCCCATGCCCTGTAACTGCCGCTGTGCCCGGTAACTGCCCATGTACCCAGGGAATCGCCCCCGTGCCCGTGAACTGCCCCCATGCCCGTGAACTGCCCCCATGCCCGTGAACTGCCCCCATGCCTGGGAACTGCCCCCGTGCCCAGGAACCGCCCCTGTGCCCAGGAACTGCCCCCATGCCCGGGAACTGCCCCCATGCCCGGGAACTGCCCCCATGCCCGGGAACTGCCCCCGTGCCCAGGAACCGCCCCTGTGCCCAGGAACTGCCCCCATGCCCGTGAACTGCCTCCATGCCCAGGAACTGCCCCCATGCCTGGGAACTGCCCCCGTGCCCGGGAACTACCCCTGTACCCCAGGAACCACCCCCATGCTCAGGAACTGCCTCAGCTCTGCACCCCCAGTGCCCCCAGCACGTTCCCAGAAGCTGCTCCAGGCACTGCCCCAGATCTGCAGTAACTGCCCCCATACCCCACCTGCACCCCAGACCAGCCCTGGCTCTGCACCTCCAGGCAGTGCTGCCAGTGCCCCAGTCAAACTGCCCTGACTCTCCACCCTGGTGCTCCAGTATCTGGTCCTGGGTACTCTACTGATACCTCTCATGTACCCTGGTGCCCCAGTAACTGCCCCCTGTGCCCTGGCAATCCCTGGTGATCACCCCCTGGTGATCACAGCCCCGTGCCCACAGCCACCCCAACACGTCCCGCAGGTGCTGCCAAACGTGGAGGAGATGGTGGAGCTGTACCGGGAGCTGAGCGGGCACCCCGGGCTCAGCACCGCCTGCCTCGGCCCCGACGTCACCACCCAGTACGGGGGCAAGTACTGCAGCCTCTACACCGGTACGGGGATGGGGGGGAGCCCAGGGGGGTCCAGGGGGTCTCTGCCTGCCTGGCAGGGGCATGGTGGGTTTCCTCACCCCACTCCTCGCAGAGTGGTCGCAGCGGGACCTGTTGCGGGCCGAGAACATCAAGTTCTGCCGCCAGTACCTGATCTTCCATGACGGGGCCTCCATCGTCTACTCGGGGCCCACGGGCACCTGCTCTGAGATCAAGGACGAGTAAGTCCCGTCCCATCCCGTCCCATCCCATCCCGTCCCATCCCATCCCCTGCCCTTCAAGTGCCCATGGCAGGGGCTGACGGGTGCCCACACGCCCGCAGGCTGCTGAGCCAGGAGTCCCCCAGTGGGGCACTGAAGGCCGTCCTGCGCAAGGTCCCCGGCAAGGAGAAGGAGAAGGAGAAGGAGAAGCAGTTCCTGGAGGTGAAGGGGGAGCTGGATCCACAATGGGATTCGGGGCTGGATCCATGTTGAGGCTCAGGCCCACACCGGTGTCTCTGCCCCCAGGTCTGGGATCAGAACCGCAAGGTGAAGAGCATCGACCTGGCGGTGCTGGACAAGCATGGCAGCGTCTACGACGATGGTGAGGGGCCAGGGGATGCGGGGGGTTGTGGGATCCTGGGAGGACGGGACTGATCCTCCCCTGCAGACCAGTTTGGCTGCCTGGCCTGGTCACAGTCCGAGACCCACCTGCTCTACGTGGCGGAGAAGAAGCGTCCCAAGGCCGAGTCCTTTTTCCAGAGCAAAGCCCCTGAGCTGGGCACTTCCGACGAGGATGTGGGGTGCCCCAAGAAGGAGGATGCACCCCTCAAGGTGGGGTCCCCTCACCCCAGGAGAGGTAGGGGTTGGTGAGGCAGCCGTGGGGCTGATGGGGCTGTGCCGCAGGGTGAGCAGTTCGTGTACCACGAGGACTGGGGCGAGACGCTCACCACCCGCAGTGTGCCCGTCCTCTGCGTCCTGGACATCGAGGGCAGCAGTGTCTCGGTGCTGGAGGGTGTCCCGGAGCACCTCTCTCCCGGCCAGGTCAGCACGGGGAGCCCTGGGGAAGCAGAGCAGGGGAGTTTGGAGGGCAACAGTGGGCTTAGTCACTCACCCCCTCTCTCCCCCAGGCTTTCTGGTCCCCCGGTGACACCGGTGTGGTGTTTGTGGGCTGGTGGCACGAGCCCTTCCGCCTGGGGCTGCGGCACTGCACCAACCGCCGGTGAGTGCCTCATGGGACACCCCATCCCCCAGCCAGCCCCCCGGCCCCTGTCTCACACCCATCTCTGCTGACAGGTCAGCTCTCTTCTACGTGGACCTGACGGGCGGGCAATGCGGTGAGCGGCGTGTGCCCCTGCCCTGCCGACAGCCCGGCTCTCCGCAGCCCCTCACCGTCCCCTCATGCCCGTGCAGAGCTGCTGTCTGAGGACACCAGGGCTGTGTGGTCCCCGCGGCTCAGCCCCGACCGCTGCCGCATTGTCTACCTGGAGAACGAGGCCTTGGGCCCCCACCAGCAGTGCGGCCGCCTGCGCATGGTGAGCAGCACTGGCAGGCACAGCCGGGCAGGGGCTGGCGGGAGGGCAGCGGCGCTGCGCGGGATGAGAGCCCACAAAACTCATCCCAGCTCGTGTCTCCCGCAGTATGACTGGTACACCAAGCAGACCAGCACGGTGCTGGAGGCCGTGCCGCGGCAGAGGTGGGGTGAGTGCCGCCGTGGGGGGCTACGGGGGGCACAGAGGGCAGCTGAGCACCATTGCTCTCATTACAGGCACCTTCCCGGGCATCTACTGCGGCGCTCTGCCGGGGCTGTGCTGGGCAGCCGACAGCCGCAGGCTGGTGCTGGACACGGCCCAGCGCAGCCGGCAGGTGAGGGCTGCGGGGCATGGGGCACACAGAGGACCAGGGGGCACACGGGGGACCGGGGCAGCAGGAGGGCACGTGGTGTGCCAAGCCAGATCAGGGCTGTGCTGGACTCTGCCCTCCTGCCCATAGGACATGTTTGTGGTTGATACGGCAACGGGTGCCACGACCTCGCTGACAGCTGGTGAGTGCCAGACCGGCAGGGCCATGCCAGGGTTTCGGAGGGGGTCACACTTGCAGGTCTGATGCACCAACCCGCCTCCCCAGATGCCCCCCAGGGAAGCTGGTCCGTCCTCACCATCAACCGGGACCTCTTGGTGGCCAGGTTCTCCACCCCTAATTGCCCCCCAAAGCTGGTAAGGTGACACCCCCTCCCCAGTGCCCACCACCCCACCGAGCACCGTCACTGACGTGTCTCCCCACGCAGAACGTGGCCGTCCTGCCTGCCATGGGCCAGGAGGCGCAGGTGCGCTGGGTCTGCCTGCAGGATGCACCCTCTGTGCCGGGCATCAGCTGGGGCATCCGCACCCTGCAGCCCCCGCCGGAGCAGGAGCACCCCCAGTACAGTGAGTGCCAGGGGGGGCTGGGCCAGGCTCTGCCACCTCCCGCCAAGCTCTGACACCCCCTACTCCGCCTCTGCAGAGGGCCTGGACTTCGATGCCATCCTGCTGCGCCCCAGCAAGGGCCCTGCTGCCCAGAAGCCTCCCCTGGTCGTGATGCCCCATGGTAAGAGCTTGCCCTCTGCCGTGCTCCCACCCCGACTGGGCTGCATCACCCCCCTTCTCTTTGCCTTTTGCAGGGGGTCCTCACTCTGTGTTCACGGCCGGGTGGATGCTGTACCCGGCGGCACTGTGCCGCGTGGGCTTCGCCGTGCTGCTGGGTGAGCAATGCCAGGGCACCGGGGCTGCTGGCTAGCACAGTGCCCACCATGGGGCAGGGATGGGGGGAGGCAAGGCTCTGATGCTGCTCTCTCCCCAGTGAATTACCGTGGCTCGCTGGGCTTCGGCCAGGACAGCGTGGCCTCCCTCCCAGGCAATGTGGGCACGCAGGACGTGCTGGATGTGCAGGTACGGCCCCGGGGCACCCCGTGTTCCTGCGGGTACCCCCGAGGAGCGGAGGCAAGGCTGCCTGCCTCAGCGGGTGTCCCTGCTGCTGGCAGCTCTGCGTGGAGCGAGTGCTGCAGGAGGAGGCGCTGGATGCCAGCCGGGTGGCACTGGTGGGCGGCTCGCACGGGGGCTTCCTGGCGTGCCACCTCCTCGGACAGTTCCCGGACACCTACCACGCCGGCGTCATCCGCAACCCCGTGGTGAACATCGCCTCCATGGTGACCACCACCGACATCCCTGACTGGTGAGTGCCACTGTCCCCCGGCCCCACACCACCCCGGCCCCACACACACCCCGCTGCCTCTCGCCCACAGGTGCCTGACGGAGACGGGGCTGCCCTACACACCCGACGCCCTCCCAGACCCTGCCCAGTGGGCAGAGATGCTGAATAAGTCCCCCATGCGCTACATCGACCAGGTATGTCCCTATCCCTGTCCCTGTGCCTGTCCCTGGGGCGGTGCCAGCACCGAGTCTGTGCCCCTCTGCAGGTCCGTGCACCCGTGCTGCTGATGCTGGGGGAGGATGACCGGCGCGTGCCCCCCAAGCAGGGGCTGGAGTATTACCGTGCCCTCAAGGCCCGAAGGGTCCCCACACGGTGAGTGGGGTGCTGGGTGCCTAGATGGGGGGTGGGGGGTGCTGTGGGTATGATGCTAACCCCACTGTCCCCTCCAGGCTGCTTTGGTACCCAGGGAACAACCACGCACTGGCTGGCGTCGAGGCCGAAGCCGACAGCTTCATGAACATGGTGCTGTGGCTGCTGCAGCACCTGCGGGGCTGACGGCCCCTGCCCCCACTGCCCTCAATAAACGGTGTCACCCAGCCCCCTGCCCTGGCTCATGGTGCTGCCCACACCAGCATCGCTGCTGCTCCTGTTCATGGCCTCTGAACTCCCTCCCTCCCGCATCGGCGTTTGTGCCGTGCCACAGCAGAGGGTGGACCCTGCCTGGCTGCCCCAGGCCTGGTGGGCAATGTGGGGCAGGCAACGTGGGGTGGCAGCGTGGGGCAGCCACGGGGCTAGCACTGGCCGGGCCCCTCGTGCCAGGCAGCTCACGCACACCTTGGCAGCCCGCCCAGTGCCGAGCGGCAGACGGCGGCGGCCCAGCGCAGCAGAGCAAGGCCCCATGGCCTCAGGGACCCAGCAGGGCACAGAGGTGGGCAAGAGGGCCCAGGGGGGCTGCGTGGGTGGGCACAGCCCTGTTTCAAGGGTGGGCACAGACAGAGGGATGAGCTTGTCCCCCACCAGCATGTCTCTTCCCCGGCTCAGGCAGCCAGTGGCCCTGCCGCCTGCTACAGGGAGCTGAGCCGGTTCCCTGCCGTCACTCGCGCTGCCCTTGGGGCCACCCTGGGGGCACAGTCCTTCTTGCTCCACACCGGTGAGTCGCTGCCCTTGGGGCCGCCCGGCGCTGGGGCCGCAGTGCCGGGCCGGTGCCACTGACGGCCGCCTCCCGCAGAGTGCAGCCGCCCCGACCCCCCGCGCCGCCGGCTCCTGCGCTTCAGCCGCCACTACAGCCTGCGGTGCACGGGCAATGGCGGCCTCGCCGTCAGCCGGGCAGCGCTCAGCGCCGAGATCCACAACCAGTACGGCACGGGTGGGCTGAGGGAGGAGGTGGCACGGCCGATGCCTGCTGTGTGGCGGGTGCCCACGCACAGCGTGCTGCTCCTGCAGCCTCCCTCCCTCCCCCGCTCAGGCTCCTCAGCCAGGACTCGCCCACGGGGCAGCACCGCGTGGTGCTCAGCCGCTGCCCACGGCAGTGCCACGAGCTGCTGGAGGTAAGGTGTGGGCTGTGCCAGGCGCAGCGGCTCTGGGGCTCACCAGGGTGGCCGGAGTGCCAGCGGTGGGTGCTGAGCCCTGGTCTCCCAGGTGTGGGGCAGCAGTGGGCGCAGCCACAGCGTAGACCTCACGGCACTGGGGAAGCATGGGGAGGTCTACACAGAGGGTAAGGCTCCTGCCCCATGCACCTGCCTGCAACACAGGCAAGGGTGGCACAGCCAGCAGCCCAGTGCCTGCCCAGCTGTGCCTGTGCCCGGCTGGGCTTTGCCACCCTCTTACTGTGCCAGGGCCCTTCGCCTGCCTGGCCTGGTCCCACTCAGAGATGCGGCTGCTCTACGTGGCTGAGAAGAGCCGCCCCAAACCACGGCCCCCCAGCCCCTGGGATGTGCCAGGAGCAACCAGGATGGCGGAGGAGAGCGAGGATGAGGAGGTGAGTGCCATGTGCACCCTGAGCGTGCTGTGCACCCCCCGAGCATGCCATATACTCCGTAAGTGTGCCATGCACAGAGCCCCATGGGGGCTGGGGGGCCGATGGAGCTGTGCTGCAGGGTGAGCAGTTCCTGTACCATGAGGACTGGGGGGAAGCTCTGAGCACCCGCAGCGTGCCCGTCCTCTGTGTCCTGGACCTGGAGAGCTGCAGCGTCTCAGTGCTGGAGGGCATCCCGGCGCACCTCTCTCCTGGCCAGGTCAGGACGGGGTTCAGGGAGAGCCCCGGGGTGGCCAGCCTGGGGCCATGGGACAAGCCTGGCTGTCTCACAGGCCCTGTGGTCCCCAGATGACTGCGGTGTGGTGTTTGTGGGCTGGTGGCATGAGCCCTTCCGCCTGGGGCTGAGAGCCTGCTCCAACAGGAGGTGGGTCACCGGTGCTGTGCCGGCATGCCTGTGCCATGTTGACACAATGGCCTTCAACATGGCCGTGGGGCTCCAGCCTGACCCATAGCTCCTCTCCAGGTCAGGGATTTTCCACTTGGACCTGGCCAGCGGGCGCTGTGGTGAGTGCTGGGGCTGGGGGGTACCGTGGGGGTCCGCGGGGTGCTGACCCGCTGCCACCCACAGAGCTGCTGTCGGCCGAGCACGGTGCCACCTGCTGCCCCCGGCTCAGCCCTGATGGCCGCCGCCTGCTCTACCTGGAGGGGGGCCTGGGGGGGCCCCACCGGCAGTGCCTGCGGCTGCGCATGGTGAGCAGGGCCCCGTGGGTGCCGGGCACAGCTGTGCTGCCGCTGTGGGACCCAGCCGACTGTGTCACAGCCTCTGGCAATGCCTGGCTGGAGCAGGGCTCAGTCCCCAAGCATCTTGCCTCAGTTTCCCTGGCAGGGGCACATCCCTGACCACTGGCTCTCCCCAGCTCACCTGGCAGACGAGGCAGACGGTGACGGTGCTGGACGTGGTGCAGGAGCCCACAGAGGGTGAGCACGGAGCAGCGGGCAGGGCTGGGCGCTGAGGGGCTGGGCCCCCGCATGCAGGAGCCCCCAGCCCAGCTCACCCACACTCTGTCCTGCTCCCAGCCTTTGCTGGGTTGTACGGGGAAGCCCTGCCGCCACGGTGCTGGGCGGCCGACAGCCGGCGAGCCGTGCTGGGCACTCCGCAGCGCAGCCGCACGGTGAGCCCTGGGGACACGGGCACGGGGACGTGATCCCTGTGAGCCCATGGTGACACAGCTGCTGGTGCTCTGCCCCCTCCCAGGACCTGCTGCTCGTGGACACGGAGGCAGCCACCGTCACCAACCTGACGGCAGGTACGTGGCACCAGGCTGCCCGCGGTGCCTCGGGGAACACCCATGAGTGCTGATGTGCTCTCTGTCCTCAGGGTCACCTGAAGGGTGCTGGGAGCTGCTCACTCTCCAGTGGGACGTGCTGGTGGCCACCTGCTCAGCCCCACACCGACCCCCCAGCCTGGTGAGTAGAGCCCTTGCACTGTGTGGCACAGTGTGGTGCAGTATGGTAGGGCCAGGCCCAGCACTGCCCAGCGTGGTATTGCACAGCACAGCATGGCACAGCCAGATCCAGTGTGGGAAGGCAGAGGGTGGCATGGCCAAGCACAGCACAGCTTGGCAAGGCCCAGGAAGGCAGGGCTGGGTACAGTGTGGCGTGGCATGGAACGGTATGACCAGGACCAGCATGACATGACAGGCATGACACAGGCTGGCACAGCACAGATGGCAGCCTGGAGCACTGGCACTGCAGGCACACTGTGGCTGACCGCAGCCTGGCAGCACCTGGTGCTACTCGCTGCCCCTCTGCAGGTGGTGGGGCTGCTGCCACCGGCGGGCCAGGAGCTGCCTCTCCGCTGGGTGCTGGTGGAGGATGCCCCAACAGTGCCTGGTGTCACCTGGAAGACCCTGACAGTCCATCCACCCTGCAGGGAGCAGTGTTCCGCCGCAGATGGTGAGCACCCAGGGGACCCTGTCGTGCCTAGGTGCCCCCTGGGTCCTGGGGGCCCTAGGGGGTGGGCAGGGTGCCAGGGTGTTGGCTGCCCAGGGTGGTGGGTGCTGAGCAGGATCCCTTCCCTGGCACAGGTACCCAGGCCTTCGAGGCCCTGCTGCTGAGCCCTCCGGACGGCACAGCCCCGCATCCTCTCGTCGTGTGTCCCCACGGTGAGTGAGGAGCTGGCAGGGATCGCCCAGCGGTGCTGGTGGCACCCTAGTGACATCCCTGCTGGCCTCAGGTGGCCCCCACACTGTCTTCGACGCCCGCTGGCGCCCGGGCATGGCTGCACTGTGCCGGCTGGGCTTTGCCGTGCTGCTGGGTAAGTGCCAGGGAGTCAGGGGATGCTGGGCCCCCATACCCCTCTGGAGACAGGGCACCCACAACCTCCATCCCCTCAGTGAACTACCGTGGCTCCCTGGGCTTCGGCCAGGCTGGCATCAGCTCCTTGCTGTCCCGTGTGGGTGAGCAGGATGTGGCAGACACCCAGGTGAGGGGCAAGAGGCTCAGGGGTGCTGGGGGGTGCCACTGGCTGGGTGCTGATGGTGGGTGCTGCATGGGCGCAGCTGGCAGTGGAGCAGGCGCTGGGCAGCGAGCCCCTGGACCCCCACCGCCTGGCCCTGCTGGCTGGCTCCCACGGAGCCTTCATCGCCCTCCACCTCCTCACCCGCGAGCCTGAGCGCTACCGAGCCTGTGTCCTGCGCAGCCCCGTCTGCAACCTGCCTGCGCTGCTCGGCACCTCCGACATCCCGGACTGGTGAGTGCCACCCCCCACCCTGTGCCACCCTGCCACGTCCCCGCGGCACCCACCAGCGCCTCCGTGCCGCAGGCGCTACATCTCCCTGGGGCTGCCCTACACCTTCGAGCGGGTGCCCCGTGCCGAGGACGTGGCCACCATGCTGCTGCGCTCGCCCATCGCCCAGGCACACCGGGTAAGGCAGGGGCAGGATGGGTGCAGGGTGCTGGGTGCAGGGGGCTGGGCACCCACCCGCTGTGCCGCAGGTGCAGACACCGGTGCTGCTGTGTGTGGGGGCCCGAGACCGGCGCGTCAGCCCGACGCAGGCGCTGGAGCTGTACCGGGTGCTGCGGGCCAGGGGGGTGCCGGCGCGGTGAGTGAGGTGCAGGGGGGCGGGAGTGGGGAGCGAAGCCTGGGGTGCTGGCTGAGCACCCCCATCCCATCCCGCAGGCTGCTGTGGTACCCGGAGGGCGGCCATGCACTGGCTGGCGTGGAGACAGAGGCCGATGTGTTTGGGAACTGTGCCCGCTGGCTCCTCCAGCACCTGGGGCCGCCCCGGCGGGATGAGACGGGCCGGCACAGCCCTTAACTCCCACCCTGGCCCTGCAGCTGTGCCGTCCCTGGGGTGGCCACTGGCCCTGAGCACCACAGCAGGACCAGAGGCGGATGGAGCTGGGGAGAGACAGGACAAGGGTTGGGGTTTGGTGGTAAATAAATGTGTGAGGCCCTGTGCAGTGCCAAACCCCGTGGCCACGGCCAGGCCTTTATTCTGCGGCGGCGGCTGTGCTAGGCCGGGGCTGAGCCCGCTCAGCCCATCTTCATCACCTTCTGGATCCAGTCAACATAGAGGGAGACGCGGATGAAGAGGGCGGGCTGGTCGGTGCGGGCGCAGACGCGGGACGGGGTGATCACCCCCTCCAGCACCCAGCAGTCTGCGGTGAGGCAGGCCAGCGGGCCCCCGTAATCTCCCTGCGGCACCCAGAGAGCGGCGTCAGCGCGGTGCCGGCAACCGCGGGCTGGCCGAGGCGGCGGCTCCCGGCACAGCTCACCTCGCAGGCCCCCACGCCGGCACGCAGCGGGGCTGTGCACAGCTCGCTCTCCTTCACGCGCCCGCGCAGCGCTGCGTTACACTCGCTGTGGGCCAGCACCGGCAGCCGCGCCACGTTCAGCACGCTGCCGTCCGCCGTGCCTGCGGGCATGAGCACGCGGGGCAGCGGGCAGGGGGGCGGCGAGGGGCCGTGGGGCAGGGCACATGGCGCGTGAGGTGCTGCCCTTGCTGGGGAGTGCCCTCACGGGGGGTACGGTGAGCAGGGGGTGGTGTGAGCAGGAGAAGGGCAGGGACAGGGAGATGTCGTGGGCTGGGGCATGTCATGGGCAGCGGGACGCTGTAGATGGGGGATGGATGGCATGGGCAGGAAAATGCCATGGCAGGTGGATGCTGTGGGAGAGGGGATGCCAGGAACAATGAATACTTCAAGCAGGGGATGTTGTGGGCAGGGGGCTGCCGTGGGCATGGGGATACTGTGGGCAAGGGAATGCCGTAGGCACGAGGATGCTGTGGGCACGGGGATGCTGTGAACAGGGGGATGCTGTGGGCAGGGGACCCTGTGAGGCAGAGGCATGCCATAGCAGGGGAATGGCATAGGCAGGGTACGCATTGGGCAGATGCCATGGCAGGGGAATGGCATGGGCAGGGTACGCGTTGGGCAGATGCCATGGCAGGGGCTGCCCATGGCAGGTACCTCTGGTTTCCCCCCAGCCGGCGATCTCGCAGTCGGTGCCCGCAGGCACGACGTAGCGCTCGGGCGGCAGGCAGATCAGCGCCACGCGCCTGTTCAGAGCAGCCGGCCTGCGGGCAGAGGGGCAGGGGGAGGTGGTGCCAGCACAGCTGGCAGCAGGGCATGGCAGGGGCCGGGGCACAGCCGCTCACCTCGCCAGCTTCAGCATGACCAGCTGGGACTCGGAGGGGCCACAGACGATCCGTGCGATGGGGATGGTCTGCTGGTCGGGGTCCCCGGGGCCTGGGTCCTTGAAGAGCGTCCCCAGCTGCACCTCATAGCCTGTTAGGTCGGCATCGCTGCGAGACAGGGGCGTGAGGGCATGGGGCAGTCCTGGCACCCCGTGCCCCAGCCCCGGCCTTACCAGGAGGCGAAGCACTGGCGCGTGCTGATCACCCACTGCTCCTTCACCAGAGATCCCCCGCAGAAGTGCACCCCGGCCCTGCGGGGACCAGGGGTGAGCTCCCCAGGGGGGACGCTGGCCGTGCCGCGGGGCGTGCGCGGGGCCCGCTCACCGGTTGCGGATGCTGACGGTCCAGGGCGAGTTGCCGGGCTGGCCGCCGACGATGCGCCCTTTCCGCTGCAGCCTCTCGTCCCGCCGGCCACACTCCTCGAATGCCACCACGTCTGCGGGAAGGGTGGGAGTGAGCTGCGGACGTGCCACCAGCACCCACCCCACAGCACCCACTTGGCACCCACGGGCCCTCACCTGCATTCTCCAGGATGGAGGGCACCGTGCTGCTGGCTGTGAAGGCAGAGGGTGGCATTGAGGGAGGGCTCAGCCACCCTAGCAGGACCAAAACAACCCAGGGGGTGGCTGGGGAACCTCCTCTAGCTCTGCAGGGGGGCAGGGGGCGGCTCACAGCAGGACTTGATGGCACAGTAGTCAAAGGGCGTGCGGGGGTCCATGGTGTAGCACCAGGGCCCGTGGCTGTCGTTGTCGGGGTTGCGGCAGTAGTTCTCCTCCAGGTGTGCCTCGGGGTGGGTGACGGGCGAGATCCTGGCGAGAGGAAGACACCGTCCTCATCCCCATCCTCATCCCCCACCTCCCCTGCCCGCTCCCTCACACACTCACTGGGGCTCATGGGGCTCGTGGGCGGCCCAGGGCTGGCACGTGATGCCCTTGCGTGTCTTGCTGACATGGCCGCGGTAGTGCTCGCCGTGGCCGTGGTAGCACTCTGGGGACAGGCAGGGAGGGCTGGTACCCCCGGCAGGCCCCCCGGGGGTGGGTGCATGGGGGCGGCTCACCTTGGGCATCCAGCTCGTCGGGGCAGCGGCGGATGTGGAAGCAGAAGGCGATGCGGACGTTGGGGCGGGTGGTGAAGCACCACGGCGCCTCCGAGCCGTCGGGGTTGCGGCAGTAGTTCTCCTGCAGGTCCCTGGTGGAGGGGCCGCATGGGTGTCCCCCCAATCCCCCACCCGTGGCTGCTGCCCGCTCCTGCAGGCGCATCCCCCCACCCTCTCTTACTTGCAGGGGTACTTCTCGGGCACAAAGTGGTGCCGGTGCGGGGTCTGGCTGTCCCAGCGCTGACAGGGGATCCCTGACACAGTGACGTTCACCCGGCCCCGGTAGCCTTCGCCCTTGCCCCTGAAGCAGCCGGTGGTGACGTTGTGGGGCCGTGGGCGTTTCTCTGCTTGTGTGGGGCCAAGCAGTAGGGTCAGGGTGGCACTCGGGACCCCCAGCCCCAGCTGCACGGTGAGCCCGGCGGGGACTTACTGCAGAGGCGGATGCGGCAGTACTCGCGCTCCCGCCCGGGGTCGGTGGTGTAGCACCAGGGCCGCTCGGAGCTGTCGGGGTTGCGGCAGTAGTTGTCGTCCAGCCCCTTGTCAGGGTACCTGGGCCGGAGACAGGGAGCGGCGTTGAGGGTGACACCACCAGCCTGGCAATTGCCGTGGCTGGGGCGGCTGCCCGGGGCTAGGGGCTGGTACTTGTCAGGGTGGTAGGGGTGCTTGTGTGGGTGCTGCAGGTCCCAGCGCTGGCATTCAATCCCCGACTTGGTGTGGTCCACGGCGCCACGGTACTCCTCCCCATTGCAGGTCATGCAGACAGCTGCTGACAACCCGTGGGGCTCAGTGTGGGGGGAACACAGAGCACGGGGCACCTCCTGGAATGTGGCACTCACCATCCTCACATTTCTTGATGCCGCAGCTCTGGTGCCGGACGTTGGGGTCGATGGTGTAACACCACGGGCCCCGCTTGTCCCGGTCAGGGTTTCGGCAGTAATTCTCCTCCAGACCATTGCGGGGGGATGGCAGGAACCTGCTGGCAGCAGGTTGGGTAGGAGAGCTGCTGGGAGCCTTGAGCCCTGGGTTGGGCACAGCCACAATGCTGTGCCACCCCTGGTTGCTACCATTGCCCCCACTCTGTCCCCATTGCCCTCATGTTGTCCCCATTGCCCCGATGCTGTCCCCAGCCCATTCCCTGTTGCCCCATGCTGCCCGTGGCCACCAGCAGGTGCCATGGGGCAGCCGAGGACACAGGGGCACCTGTGGTCATGGGGTGTCATGGCCTGCCAGTGCTGGCAGCGCAGCCCCTTCTCTGTCGTGGCCCGCGTGCCACGGTAGCTGGAGCCATTGGCCACGATGCAGTCCCGCAGGTAGTCTGGGCAGAGCCAAGCACCACATCAGGGCGCCGTGTCTGAGCCAGGGCACCTCGGCAGTGGAGCCCTGCGCCCGGCCTGCGGTGTGCCTATGCTCACCCATGGCACCCACACACCTTTCTTTTGGTACAGGTCGTAATGGATGTTCTTCTGCAGCTGGACATGGGGTGAGTGCTGAGTCTTGGGCAGCAGCTGGCACAGCTGGCTCTGCCGGTCATGGTGGAAAGCCCTGGAAGGAACAGCCTGGTAGGGCAACCTGCAGGGCCAGGACCCACAGGACCAGGGGGCGCACGCTTGTGCACCCAGCCTACAAATGCAGGGTGACCCCAATGTCATGCCCTCTGCACTCCCACCCTCTGTGCTGCCACGTCGCACTCACCGGCAACCCAGGCTGGCGGCACAGCGCTGGGCACACTGCTCCGCTGAGCCCCGCGCCGGCGGCTGCAGCGGGTCTGCGGGCACTGCCAGCAGCAGCTCAGTGGCTCGCAGGCGCTGGAAGTCGTTGAGGGGCGAGCGCTGGCCTAGGGAGCATGTCACAGACGGGGGGAATGACACGCACAGCGCGGACACCGGGGCCCCGTGGAGCGTGGGACGCCTCCCCCATAGAGCAGCGGCACCCCCGTCCCGTACAGCAGCGGGCTCGGGGGGAGTCTCTGCCCTCCAGGGTGCTCAGCACACGCGTGCAGCCTCCTAGTTCTGCCACCCCCTCCAACGCTGGCACCGGGCCCCACGCTGCCCCACGCTGCCCCACGCTGCCCCACGCCCTCCAGCCCCCGGCGGCCCGGCCCGGGGCCCTACCTGAGCTGAGGCCCGCGGCCAGGGCGAGCAGGACCCCCAGCAGCGGCTGCATGGCGGCGGCCCCGCGTCCCCGGGCCGCTGGCCACGGGCAAATACGTGCCCCCGGGCGCGGGGCCAAGCGGGGCCGCGGCCACCCGGCGGCGGGGCCGCGCGGGGCGCGGGGCGGGGCCGCGGCGGGGGCGGGGCCTGGGGCGGCCCCGGGGGCGGGGCCCGGGCGGGGGAGGCGGGGCGAGCGCGGGCGCCGATTGGCCGGAGCGCGCTCGTGCCGCCGGTTGCTAGGCGCCGCCCGCCCCGCCCCCAGGTACGTGCCCGCGCGGGGTCGCGCTCGCGCCGCGCCGCCCGCTCGGTGCGTCGGGGCCGCTGGCGGCGAGAGCCGGCGGGGAGCGGCCTCCGGGCCCGGCCGTCGCACGGTGAGGGGGCCGCGGGGACGGGGGAACGGTGCGGGCGCGGGGCCCGGCTTCCGCCCGGCAGCGGCGGTGGCACCTGCCGAGCCGCCCTGCCCTTGGCCTACTGGGCGGGCCGGGAGCGGGAGCGGCGGCGCGGCCTGGGCAGAGGCGCGGCGCGCCCGGGCCCTCCCGGTGCGCGGGCAGCGGGGTGGCGTGGTCTAGCGGAGGCGGCTCCGCCGGCCGCTCCAGCCCCTGCGTGCCCTCCGCGGCCTGCCGGGACCAGGCGAAGGCGGCGGCCCGGGCTGGCTGCGGGGTCCGGTCCCGTTGCCGCTGCCCCCGTCTTGCCGCGCTTCCCTACACCTCGGCTTCCTCTCCCGTCTCGGGTGGGTGACGCGATCAGGGGGCTCCGGCGGGGCCGGCCTCGCCGGCGGGCAGGAAGGCGGAGCGGGCCCTGCCCGGGGCTCCGAGCGGCTGAGCCGGCCTGGGTTGTACCGGGCTCGGTGTGGAGCTTCGCTGTAGCCGCCGGCGGGCGCGGTGGGAGCGGCCCCGGTGCCGGCGGCGGAGGCAGCCATCCCTGGAGCTGCCACGGTTCCCGGCCGTGGGTGCCGGAGCCCCATAGGATTCCTGGGCTGGACGGGAACGCGGCGGCTCTCCGCGCTCACCGGCACCGCCTTGGCCCCGTGGGCGCGCAGGTGGATAGTCCTAGGTGTCCGTGAGCATGGGGGTCTCTGCGGTTACGGTCCCGGACAGGGCTGCGGGGCGGCTCCGCGGCGGGAACGGCCCAGCTCACCGGAGACTATACAGGCCCCCTCGGCTGCCAGGGCCGACCTTGGGGCTCAGTGCTGCCAGCGTGAGTAACAGCACGCGCTGTTCCGGCCATAACTGACCCACGGGCGAACTTTTGTCTTGAGTCAGCGATGTGGGGCCCCAAGTGCGAGTAAATAGTTGTGCTGCACAAACAGGCATCGGTGTGGAATGTTCCCTATGGCCTCCTTGGCTCCTCAGAAGCAACAGGCTGCAGAGTGGCTCGCCCGAGTCTCCAGCGCCCATTGAAGCAGGGGATATGAATTCAGCAAGTTTCAGCAGGTTGCAAAGACCTCGTGTGTGCTTTTAGAGCTTGACCTGGTCTCTGCTGCTGGCAGATGGGAGCTGAGCAGCAGGGTTTGCACAGGCTCCATGAGGTGCTGTGTCTCCCTTGCTCATAGAGCTCGGGAAGCAGCATTGATGTTGCCTAGTTGTCCAAAATGAGACCAAAATCATTAGCAAAGTCTGTGTTAAAAGGCCAAGTATTCACCTGTCTTCTCTCAGCCCCTCTGAGTAGGAGTTTCTTTCCACTGCCCACTGCTTTTGCAGGATGGCCTGTTAGCATCTCCTGCCTTGGGAATACTGTCCTTAACAAAATTTGCTGTTTAACTTAATATGTAGAAAGCTGTCTCTTCTTGAGCTTTACAGATTGCTTTCCTCACTTTCAGAGTTTCTATTTCAGCATAGGTTTCTTTGCACAGTCTCTGCCGCTATACCGAGCATCCTGAACCACTTACTCATTCTTCCCGATACTTGTCATTGCGCTCTTCTATCCTAAATATAGGGTAGTATGCCAATGGGAGAAGCTTGAGAGCAAGCTGAAGTGCTGGGAACACCACTGTTTACTCAGAGGAGTAATCAGCAAAGCCTGGCTGATTCCAGGTCGCGCCGTCTTGCTGCAGGAGTTTGTGCTCGCTTCTTTAGGAGCTGGCACGAGTTCTTGAATAACAAGATGATGTTGTTGACAGCACATGCTAGCTTAGAAATACCCATTTTTTTCAGCAATGTGTAAACCAAGTAGTAAATCCTGCTTAATTGCTGATATTAGGCCTGGAGAATTGACAAAAGCTGTGAGGCTGGTATCAGGGAAGGTGTTCTGTGCCTCGCTGGGTACCGAGGGGTTTTGTGTGGGATGTATTAACCCTGAGCACTTCTCTGCTTTTAGAAATGGCTGGTACTCACTGCTCCCTCCAGCCCTGCTTAATCCACTTCTTTCTCCTCTCATCTCTCACTGCCCAGTGTGCTGGGCTCAGCTGGTCCCAGGAATGAAGGAGAAGGACATGTGACAGGTAGAGTGAGACCTTTCCTCAGCTTCAGCTGCAAAGTGCATGGTTAGAATGGGCTCAAAACTCTGACTGCAACTTGTCTGCCATGGCTGACCGCTCTGGAGGAGTTTTCCCGTGTCTCTTCTGGGCAGAGCTGTGCTCTGGCAGCAAGGGGTAACCTCAGGGAGTACACCAGCTGACATGCCTGAGAGGTGCTTTGCACTGAAGACCAGTGGTGCTGCTCAAGTCTGAGGGAGAAGAGGAGCGTGTGGCTACAGCAACCAGGTGCTGGGGAGAATTGTCATGCTTTAGCATAGATGTGAGGTGTGATGTGTTGCCAGCGTGGCAGAGAAGGTGTGTCATGGTTGTGCCTTGGCAGGAGAGAAAGCTTCACAGAAGGAATGGTGTGTCTGTTCGTTTCCCACCTCCTTGGGAGAGTTAGTGAGAGAGATTGTCCTGGGGAGGTCCCAAGGTGCAGTGCCAGCCTGGGGAGGAACTTCAGCTGACAGGAGCACAGTCTGTCTAGTTTTGGCAGTGACAGCTGTCCAGAGAGTTTTGTGGAGATGATTTTGGGTGGTTTGTGCCTTTACTTTTGTTAGCTGAGGAATAGTATGGAGGACTTAATTCTAGTAATGATTAATTTGAGGAAAATGCAAGCTCTTGAATTCTCCTTGAGCAAGCAGGGGTCATGTAAATAAATGCCTCTGGCATTCTTTTTGGCGCTTGCAGACTGTCTACCAATTACTTCTGGTCTCTTGCTGAATCAGTGGGAGGCTGTTGCTCCTTGAGCTCCCAGTACTTCAGTGGTGATTTGGGTGAAATACAAATAAACACAGTTGGATTGACCTAGCATATCTGAGTTCTTGGTATGCTGAAAATGTTTGTTCTTAGGATATTTGTGCAGTCTGGAGAGCTCTGTACCTTAAACCCGATTCGCAGAGGACCATGACCATGTTTAAGCTGTGGAAAATAAAAGATCAACCCAAAGAACCTGTGCTTTAGTGCTTGATCTGTGAGACTAAGTTTGAGCAAGTTGCTACATTGCTGCTGGACAGAAAGTTAAACCTTGCATGAATACTCTGGGTGAGTGCACTTTCTAGTCTAGTGCCTTTTTTCTCTTTGTGTGTCTCCTTGCACTTCTGTTGACTCCTTGCACTTATCTCTTGGCTTAAACTGTCCATGCTTTAGCTTTTCTGGGATAAAGTTGTAGCTTGCCAGTGAGAAAGATGATTGTATGTATTTGATATTACCACTTTCATATTGCATTTTTCATGAGCACATGAACTGGTGTGCTGGTATGACACTGCCCAAAGGAGATGGTCCAAGTCCCCTGGCCAGGCACATCTGCTCCCTTCCTCTGCAGATGCCTATGGACTGGTGGCTTGGGGACCAGCAGCAAGCTCCCTGGCTGTTGTGCATGGTTTGTGTGCTGTTCTGGGTGTCTGATGAGGAGACAGGGTAAGGTGAGTGGTGTGGAATGTGTGGAGGCAATGGGGGCCTCCTTTTCTTATTGATGGTGACCTGCTCAGATGAGAAGATGTCTTGAAACCACGTCCCAAATTAAAGCTGGAGCTTCTTGCCTGGTGGTAGCTTCTGCCTAAGTTATTAGCTGGGGTGCAAGGGATGTAAGGCACTCCAGGAATGCAGAGTCCTGCTCAAGGTCACCCCAGCCTGGCAGTGCTAGTTTATGGGAGCCAGGCCTGATGCACTCTAGGAAATTCCCCCAAATCTCTGCTGATAGCTTTGAGGCTCTTCCACCTCTGGGAAGCGTGCCAGGACCTGAGAGCTGGAGGGGGCTGCTGGGCTACCACGTGCTACTCTGGCTCCTTAGAGCAGCACTTGCATATGTCTGCCTGGAGAGCTCACAACACTCATCCACACGTTAACACAGATGGTCTTCTGCCATGTGGCCCCCAGGGCTGTGTCCCTGCTGGGCCATGCCAGTGCTGATGCCACCAAAGTTGTCCCAGGGTGAGGTGCAGGGAACAGTGGAGAGTGAGGTTGTACAGGCTTGTGGAGCAGGAGGTGAGGTCTGACCTGTAGCTGTGGTGTTTGCAGTCATCTTGCTCTGCTGATCTTGTTTTTTCCTGGGTTAACTTTCTGCAACTCAGTAACCTGGATTGTCCCTGCAAGGATCTTGTAAATGCCCCGGCTGGAAGGAGCTTGTAAACACCTCAGCAGTGCAGGTGGAGAGAATGTGAGGCCCAGCCTGGAGGAGCAGGAGGAAGAGATGGCCATGGTCCCTGTGCTGGAGTGGTGGGTTAGCTCAGGATGAGTGCCTGCTTCAGCCAGCCTCATGGTTTGGTGCTCTTAAAAGGGCTCTTCTCTTTCACTGTTCCCAGCCATGCCCTCTTGCCTCCTCCCACAAGCCAGCTGTGGTGCTGAGCTACTGCACTGATCAACAGACCCTGCTAACTTGGCATAAAATTGTTCTTTTTTTCAGCTCGACCCTTCCCTGGCTTAGCAAAATCATCAGGAGTGGAGCTGGGCTATCTTGGGAGGCAGGGAGCCATTCTATCAGCAGAGCTGTCCCTTGGGTTGATGCTCTTGGCCATCATGGATATTTTTGTTATTCAGTGTTGAGTCTGCTCCTGGTTTCCCTGTCCTGCAGGGATCCTCTAGGCCTGCAGTGTAATTCTTGGTAGGATTCAAAGTACATTATCTCTGGCAGTCTCACCCTTCCCATGTGGAGGGTGAGACTTGGAAACAGCAGCAGTGTTTGTCCTAGCCCCACAAGTGGACAGCGTTCAGCTTTGTTTCTTTTTTTGTTCTTTAGAAATAAACAGACTCCTCACCTTGTCTGACCCGTTAAGATACGTTTGAATGACGATTTCTGCTGATCAGTTCTCCTTTCTTCCCCTTTCCTTGAGTTGCTGTCACTGCAGAGCTCAGCTATGGCATTTGCTGCCACTGCAGCCCTGAATGAGGGTATGGTGTGTATTTTCTACTCTGCTTTCTGAAAAGGACTCAATTCATAGAAGATTGCATAGGCAGCTTCAGAAATATTTTGAATCCTTGGAGCTTTCCAACAAATTGGCTTAGAAGCCTCTTCCTGCAGCGCTCGGTGTTGGGAATACTTCTTGGTAGGGACCCGACGAACAGCATTCCTCCCCTCCCTCCTCAGGGGCTGAAAAAGTGATTACAGGAGAGGTTTCAGTTTACTCTAGCATAGTTACAGGTCAGGCTGAATGCACATAGGCAGTGAATTCACACTGGGTCTTTTCTTTTTTGAACTAGATTGTACAGTTTAGACTTCAGAAAGCTTAATCATCTGTGAAGTGTGTTCCTTAAGGCTGGGGAGTAGCATGCAGTAATTTTGATGAGAGTTACCATCAGCAGATACTGATCATTGTCTATCGGTCCCAAGGGCTGGGGATTGATTTGAGATGAGCTTGAGTAAGAAGAGGAAGGGCCATAGTTTGAACCAGCAGTTTTCCACTGGAGTGTTGAATTACAGCAGATGATGTGAAAGCTTTGTGCTACTGTCTCAACTTCAGATTGTGAGGTGGGGGTGGTTTGTGCTGTCAGTCCCTTGCTGGGGTGGCACTTCTTGCTTCTTGTCACATAGGCATCTCTTTGCTGTACAAGGTCAGCCCCTAAACAGATTCTTCCAGGCCCTTTGGGGAAACATCTCTTCCAAGAACTCACATGAGGCCTTGAGAGGATTTCCTTATGTGTGTGGCTTCTTTGAAACGGGGAGAGAGACTAAGAGTGGTCAATGATAATGATCCCCATCTGTCTGCTTAGTTACTCAGCACTTCAGGATGCTGTTCAGATGCCACTTTAATCAGAAGGGAATTAAGTTCTGAGTTTTTCCAGTATGGCTTCTGTACCTCTCCCATAAACTTATTCTCTGAAGCAGCCCTTCAGTACTGGTCTCTAGCTGAGAGCAGCTTCTTCAGAGCTTCATCAGGCCCTGTCTACATGTTGCTGGAATCACAGTAGAAATGTGAGATCTTTTGTGGCTCCTGGGATTCCTCCAGGAAGGCCTTACACAGGTGTGGGCTTCTAGGTACACAGTGAGAGGCATTTTGAGCCAGGAGGCAGAAAAAGGTAGGAGTGTGTGCTGATACCTAACCAGACATTTTGGGGCTGTCTTTTTCCTCTAAGGAAATCTAAGGATCCCTCTAGATCTACTTTCTCTGAGGGTGCTTTGCTTTTCCCAAAGCAAGGGCTTCTTGTCATAAAATGGTCTTGCAGTTGTCTACAAGTACAGAGTTTGCTGTCAGTGGAAAACCCAGCATGACTTTGACGTTAGAATGTGAATATTTGAGGCTGCAGTGATTCCCTGATCATGTCCCTTAGACTTTCTACTTAGGTCTTAATATCTGAGGAATGTGAGTGCACTGCTGTAGGAGCTGATTCCTGCATGACAGACCATGCATGGTGTTTTCCCACCCCAAAGGAAGCATTCTAGTGGAATTTTTATGATAGTGCCTGGGGCCTGCTTTAGAGAATAAAAAGGTAGTTATTCTAAAACTTTCTCCCAATTAAACTTTGCAGGATCCTTTTGGAAGGATACACAGAATGAGTGTAGCTGGCTCTCTTTTTCTCTTGAAATTAGGCTTCTGCCTTTATAGATGCAGGGCAAAGACTGGCTGGAGACAAGGGTGGGACTGCACTGGTTCAGAGGGAGAATCTTCCTCTATTTTTCCTAACATTCAAAACCCCTTGCCTGTCTGCTCCTCAAAACCCTCAGCATCTTTCCTTTCTCCTGCATGCTACCCAATACACTGTACAACATGTCTTAAAGCATGTGCTAATTTCAGTAGTGTTAGCAACAACTGAATTTTGTGGGCACAAATAGCTTCTGTCATTGATTTTGGTAGTTCTCGCCTTGAGTTCATCTAAAGCTTCTGCTGTTTGGTGCTTGGGCACAGAAGAGCTGTTGTCTGGGGTGCATAAGCAGTCATGCAAGTTTTGGTCACAGCACCAATCTGTCCATCCTGTGTGGAATAAAGCATCAGGAATAGGGCAGTAAACCTTTTAATTAGTGTCCAGGTCAGGGGTTTTGTTGGTGGCAGTAACACAGAAGTGATTTGGACAGAGCCCAGAGGGTGGTGATCAACGGCACAGAATCGAGTTTCTTATAAAAAACCCCTATTTCACTGTGGGGTGAGGGAGCCCTGGCACAGGCTGCCCAGAGGAGTTGTGGAGGCTCCTTCCGTGGAAGTCTTCAAGACCTGTCTGGACATGTTCCTATGTGACCTGATCTAAGTGAACCTTCTTCTGCAGGGGGGTTGGACTGGATGATCTCTAAAGGTCCCTTCCAACCCCCACCATTCTATGATTCTATGACTAATGGGCTCATGTGATCTAGCATAAAGGCCTGTACCATGGTGCTGTATGTGTTTGCACAGTATCTGTTCTGTTCCCTCAGAGTGAGGTGTTTGGCCAAAACGTGAAACTTTTGTCCTCTATGTGGGAGATTTTGTGCTTCCAGCGGTGTTTGTGACGCTGGTGCTTTGTGTTTACCTGTAGGCCAGCAGCCTGGTGCTGGTGGCTTTTTCAGGAAACACTTTATCTCGTCTTAAAATAAAGCAGAGTCAGGGGTCAGCCTTTAGGGAGGTTAGAAGCTTGATCTTCTGAGAATAACAATTGCTGAGAATAAATAAACATCCTCAAAAACATACAGAAGAAGCTAAAGCAAAATGTTGTGGTGGTGCTGCAAAACACCACAGACCCTTGGGTAGTAAACTGCTGGTAAGAAAAGTATGAGAATAGGGCTTTATAGTCTCATGAACACTTTGTAATCGAAACTAACATGAAAAAGGGATTCATTTGCTACTGGCAAAGCTGTAAAATTGCATATTGTGGACTTAAAGCATTGAGAAGGCAGCGGTGTTCCCCTGTGTGGTAATGGTGATAAGCTGGGATAAAAGTTGCGTGTGATTCTGTCTGCTGAACGTGTCAGAGGGAAGGCCTCTGTGATTACCACAGCTAATTTAGGCGTGAGAAGGTTTGCTCAAAAGCCTCAATCAGAACTGGGTGAGCCCCTGGAATCTAGAAGCAGTACTCCAGACCTGTGATATGGTTCAGTCACAATCCTCCCCTCAAACCAGTCTTCCAGTGCTGGTACATGAGTGCTGTACACCCCTTATTCCTGGAAACTGGAATCCCCACCCTCCTCTCTCCCCACCACACTGGTTCTGTGCTGCTGAAACATCCTTGTCCCTGGGTCAAGTGGAAACAGCGGAACTGCCACTCACCTCTACCTCCTGCTTTCCCTGTGCCCCAGCAACCCAAACCCCCAGGGTCAGGTACAGCCTTGCTGGCACCTCGGTGACTTCTGATCAGCAAAACCGATGTGGCCTGGCTGTCTGGCCAGCCTGGACTGGCAGTCAGCCGTGCCTGGCCCATGGGCATCCCAGGGGAGAGGGGTCATGGGACTGTCCTGCTGTCACAGGAAGAAGCTGTTTCCTGCAGACCTCTGTGCTGCATCCTGGTGCTGCCACGACTCAGCCCAGCGCCCTCCAGCCTTTTTCTATCCCCTGACTTGCAGACTCCTAAAGCTTCCCCTGGAGGTGCATAACTTTATATAGCAAACTTAATCCTGCTGCCTTCAGGTAAGCCTTTTGGCACCTTTTCTGGATTTCTTATAGTCTGATCACATGCTGGCTGAAAACCATTGCCTTGATGTGATGCTTCAGGAGATCTTTTGAGGCAGTTCTTTAGTTCCTAAAGAAAACCAGAGAACAGAGGAGGCAGTGAGTTGTAGGATCTGATTTTTCCTGAAGTTAAAGATGAAATCAAGATATTGCAAACGGGGGCAATTCTACCCTTTGAGCCTTGGCTGCTCATACCTGTGTTTTGTGATAGGCTGGTCAGTTCAGAGCTCAGAACCTGCTAGAAAAGCAGTGTACCACTAGCATGAGGGAGACCACAGAGAGAGCAAGGTAGGGTGCAGAGCTCTTTCCTGTAAGCATCTTTTGGACTGGGGTGCTATGGGGCTTGGTCACTCCAGCTGAGAGGCCAGGACAGAGTGCTTCACAGGCTAAAGTCTTTTCTGGTCATATATGGCAATTCAGGCTGGCCCTGTGCAAGTGTTTAGGGGTGGAATTCTTCTTTAAGCAGTGACTTATGATGATTCTTAGTGAATTCTGCACAGCTGACTCTAAGCCTTGTTTGGGACCAGCAGTCGTAGGCTGTGCCAACTGGAAAAGGTCAGCTGAAGCTAGGAGCTGCCTGGGCACACAACGAGGTGTCTGCTTTGGGGTGAGGAAGAGCCACCCTCAGTATCAGTAGAAGCAGATGGGTTGGCTCTACAGCTTGAACTGCTGCAGGACCTTGCATTTCCTAGTGTGTCAGTGCTCTTATTCAAGGCAGACCCAGGCACCTACAGAAGCTTGTGAGCACACAGGTCTGCATCTCAAAACGGTAGAAAAGCTGTCTGCTCCCCATGGAGAGGGGAGGAAGAGTTTGGGTGGGAAACTTGGTGATGTAAATCTGATATAAGGAGATGGGCTTGAGGACCAGATGGAGTAATTGAAATGGCCGGTGTCCTCTTGCTTGAGCTTTGTGGTAGCAGCCAGCTGAGCTGATGTGCAAATCCCTTTTAAAGGCAAAACAGTTGTCCTATTTACCTCACCTCTCCTCAATGGAGAGGAATTACCTGTGTCAGCAGAGCTGGAAAGTTATTTTTGTTCTCTAGGCTTGGTTGAGGGAAGCACTTATTTGAACTCCTCTAAGTGTAGCTAGTTAAAGATCCTTCTGGAGCAGAAACAAGCTACAAAACATTGCAGCTCCCTATCTGGGTGGTGATGCTGAAAAGAAGCACAGCCCTTTGGGGAAGATGAGCAGTGGCTGGCGCTTCCAAGCGGACTGCAGGTTGTTCTAGGTTTTATCTTAAGCTTGTCTCCTGGACTCAAACAAGTTGATGAGGCAGAGGCTGTCCATGCAGGAAAGTGGTCTTGCAGCAGCGACTCGTTCCTTTTGCTGTTGGCAGGCTTTAAAGCAGGCCCTTGCATAGGAAAGTCACATGAGAAAAGCATTTAATGTATTTTTAGATGTCTCTTAAAGTGGCTTAGTGGCTGAAAAGAAACCTGCGTCAGGTCACTTGCCTGCCTGCTGCAGTTTGCCCAGAAGTGCTCGAGTGGACTATTAATATGGAGTAGATCCAGTTGGAGTCTCCTGCTCTCAGGGAATTGCGCTGGCTGTGGGAGGTGGCCCTCGCTGTCAGCGTGTGCTGCTTAGGTGCTGGTTAGGACAATAGTGGGAAATTAATGGGAGATGTCCAGCTGAAACCAGTTTAATTTCTTTTTCCCTTTATCTTTCGGGATTGTTTGGATTTTCCTTGATGACACTGTGCAGTGCTCTTGCATGACATGACTGTGAAACTGCAGTGATGCTGCTGTGGGTTTTCAAGCAGGCCAGGGCACATCTGCCCCGTGAGGAAGAGTCAGAAGGTCCAGCCATTCCTTTCTCTACAAAACACCGAGTTCCCAAGTCTTTGCCACCGCGTGAGGGTGTGTGCCGCTTGTGGGCCCTGTGTTGTATGGTCTCTTGAGATCTTTGTGGACCACTGAATAGGAGGAAGAGTGCACTGGAATAGGAAGGAAGCATGATGCACTGCGTTGCCTTGCGTCAGGGACGGGAGGATGGCTGTAACGTGCACTGTGGCGTGGAAGTATGAGCCAGAACCCCGGGTTGCACGTACTGGGTGAGATTGTTGGTGTGTCACAGTTATGTGCTGTTTGTTTGCTGGCTGGGTTCTTATACCAGTGCCTATCAGATAAGAAGAAAAATTATTTTCAGGAGCCTTGCCCTTTCAGAATAAGCTAAAGGAATGGGAAGCAATGGCAGGTGAGGAGAGCAGGGTGCTTGAGAGAAGCCACCTTTGAGAGCAGCTGTATTTAACAGCTAACACAAGACATTAATGTAAATAACAGAGGCTGTGATTTTTGCCTTGAAGCATCTGGTGAGGTGACCCTTCAGTGACAGTGTATAGGCAGGTGGGACAATAGAGCTGGAAACTTCTAGATGCCTCTCCTTGTTCTCTGAAATGGTTTTGATTATAAATGATGAAAGTCTGTGTATAACAAGAGGAGGAGGAAGCCAGATAAAGTAAAACCTGGAAAAGGTGCACTTTTCTCCTCATTTATTTACTAGAGTTGTTAAAAGTGGGAAGAAAGCTGAGCAGAGACTAGGGCTTTCCCACTTCTTGAAGCTTTTGACTCTAGATTGACTTTAATAGAGAGGTGGAAACTTGAGGGACTGTTATAACAGATCTCATGAGATTCTGGCCTGCAGCATGATGTGGGCATGTTTAGGAACATAATCTAAACTACAAATGTTGAGCGTTTCAATACAACCAGCTAAACAAAATGTGTATTTAGCAAGCAAATTTGTTTTTCATGTCCCTGTCACTTAAAATGAGTGTGGCTGTGCTAAGAGCTCTTCTGAGACATTGCTGCATCTTACCCAAAGCCCCAAATTGCTGCTTAATTTATGCTGCCTCAATTTGAGGCCAGGTTTCTGGAGATGAATTTTAATGGCCAACACAGAGCCTGTGCCTGAGCACAGTGTTTGTAGGTGTGTGTGCTGGGGAAGGTGATGTCTGGGAGTGCCACAAACCAGTGCCTGCCATGTGCTGGGGTGGGTTAAAGCCCAGAGTGTGCTCTCAGGAGGCAGCAGATGGCTGACTCTGTGTGCCTCTCTCAGCACTGCCTTGTAGGGAGATGTGCTGCTGCCGCCCATTTCTGGGAAGGCTCCTGGGGCTGGTGGCTCCTGTGAGCTTTGGCTGCAGGACCGGGGACGTGTGCGTCTGGTGTTTTCTCCTGGGTGCCTTTGAGTGTGTGTATAAATACCAGCAGGTCTCAGATGCACTTCAGAGTCTCCTCTTGTCCTTTTCAAAGCCCAAGTCACAAATAGGTTGGTGCTTGCTTGTGGGTCCGGCTGATCTGTCATTAGAAATGATGCAACGATTAAACTGGGCTTCCTGACGGCTCTCCTGTGGTGCTGCTCTCCCAGGTCTTATTGTGTTGTTCTGAGCATGGCAGGTGCTGGGTGAGATACATTTAGGCTCTGGAAAAAAAGTTAATTTAGCAGAAGTTGCTATGAAATGATGGTTCTTAGGGTGAGCCAGACCAGCCACGATCTCTCTTCTCCTTTTGATGCAGAAGCTGACAGTGCTCACTCTGCTTCCCGGGGAGCCTGTCCCTGGCTGCAGCACAGCTTTGAACCAGATTCGAGAGTCATTTAAAAAGTATCCAGCCAAGAAGGGGCACAAGATGTAATTCCACTGAAGTTTGTTTTGGGATTTTTTTGCTGGTTTTTGATGTTTTTATTCAGAAGGATGGTAGTTTCTATTAAAGGGAGTTGTCAGCTGCTGGCCTTTAGCCTTGGGTGGGAGATAAGCTGTGAGGGTGAGTCCCTTCCCTGCGGGGCTGAGGTGGATTTCTGAACTCCTCCAAACACTGAACAGCTCAAATCAAGGCAGTGCTTGCACGTCTGGTATTTTTATAGTTAACCTGTGAAGCTTTTGTGTACGAAGCAGAGGTCCTGGGAAGAGATGAGAAACAAGCTATTTTTACCCCATCACAAATAGGGCTTGGCATGTTTATTTTAGACTCTGGAGCCACTCAGGCCGGTGTGGGGGGTTTTTTAGTCTTCTACTGTTACTATCAGATTAAAAAATAAACTTGAACTCTAGAAATTACAGGAAAATAGGGTGCCCCTGTGTACTTGGCTCTGGTGAGGCTCCAAGGAAGCAGCAGGGAAGAGTTGGTGGTGTTGCCTGTGTTGTGCAGCGTGCTGCTCTTGGGTTCTCCTGCGTATCAGGGGAGTCTTTGAGCCACCAGCTGGCAATGGACTACTTGCCCTCTATTGCATAAACTGCCCTGCAGAGACATGGTTCCCTTGCTGGCTGTCCTAACTGGATTTTTAAAAAGTGCTCAGCTGAATTACTTGAGGAGCTCTGGGGAGCAAGAGCAGAGCTTGGCCATTAGGTGAGTGGTGCTGCAGCAGGTCGCTTGCCACCTCCTGCTCCAGAGAAGATTAGAGTTGCCAGGTCACCAGCATAGGTTTAAATCATTATTTTTTTTTGCTGCAGAGAAGTTCACCAGGCAGCAGGAGGTGAAATTAATGAGACTGGCTCATTTTCCTCCTGCCACCACTGTCTGCAAGAGGGAGGATTTAGGTCAGTCCTGCTTGAAGAGCAAGAGGACCTGAAATGGGTCCCATCCCCAGCTCTCTGGTCTGGCTGATGTGGTATTCTTGAGTGTCCCTCTAATTGCAGGTGTGATTTATGCAGGCACTTCAAACTTTTAAGCTCTTTATCCTTGTTTATTATTAGAAGCTATTAAAAGTGTAGCCAATGGTGTGTTCACACTGTGGTGGTGCCATGCACGATTTTCAGAGCCTCATTGTGTCAGGCATTGTACAAAGGTGTAACACAAGCAGCCCAGATTTCAGCTGCCCATGCTGGCTTAACCAATCTGCTTTGCTTAACCAACATACCTAGACAGCAGCTAGCCTGGGGATCCCAGCTAAGCCCCAGCTGGGATCCAGCCCCTTTGGGTGCAGGTTGGAGATGTAGCTGGCCTGAGAGACAGTGATGTTTATTACAAAGTGATACTCTACTGAGAAGCTCGTCATCAACTATTTAATTGCTTCACTAATAAGCACCACTGGTACTAATTTATAGTTAGAGCCTTTTGCACACTTATAAGTCTAAAGCCAGTCATTATTACTGCAAATCTGTCACCTTTCCCTTCCGTGCCACTTGGCATTAGGGTGCAAGTCCATCCTGGTTTGTCCTCCCATGGCAAGTATTTTGGACGCAGATTGGATGGGTAGCCCAAAGGTTGCGTAGGGGGATGTTCCCCAGCATTCCAGGGCATTCAGTCTGCACAGCAGGGTCACAGCTGTCCCTGCTCCTACCACAGGAAGATTGACCCTCCTCTGTTCTTCATATTGCACATTACACCTTATTGAACTTTTTTTTGGTCTCTATTTCAGGACTCATCTCTTCATTGCCCTCATCCCTGTCTTTCTCTGCCTAGACTCCCTAATAAAAGCCCCTTAATTACTTTTGTTCATCAGCTACATCCAGGCCCAGCCCTGGCATTCATGTTGCTTAGGCAGTCCCAGCCTTATGTGGCTGTGTCACTGCTGTGGCATCTCACTGCAGGTGGCCTTGAAAGGCACAGCCCCACACCCCAAAGCTCCCCTTCACTAACATGGCACATATTGGGTACCCTACACCCTAGACAAATTTCCCTAAGCCAAATCACTCTATTTTAGCCTCTGTTGATTCCCTTGCCTCTATCTAATGGAGCAGTTTAAGGGCAATCTTCATAGCAGTGCCACAAACTCAACATCTTTCCGAGTTTTTAGGTTGACCCGGTGTCCTTACCCTGAAGCTGCTGGAGCCGCTGCTGTGGCTGCCTGTGATGGTCCCACCTAGCTGTGGCCAGCAGTGCTCTGCCTCTGAAGAATTTACAGCCTAAGCTGTAAGGATGGGAAAGGAGATAGAGGGGTCATCTAGTCCTGTTCCTGCTCAACAGTCACGGAGCTCTTCTGCTCTGATTTACCCGATAACTTGAGGAACGCTGGCAGGCAGCTACCTGCCCTGAGCACCTGACCCAGCAGGCATGTCTTCTCCTCATCTCCCTGGCAGAGATGACTGCAGTACCTTCAGGGTATTTTCCCCCTTTTGATAGCAACCAAGAGCTCAGAGAGGAGGAGGTTTTGTGGTGAGGGTTGGTGTCTCGGCTTGGTTGCTATCTGTTCAGTTGACTTAAATCTGGCTTTCAAAAGTAGGTAAGGCAACCAGGCTCGGAGTGCCTGGTCTGTTCTCCAAAAAAAACACATGCCTGGCCACAGTTGTGTGGGATTTGGATTAAGCAGGCCTGGATTTATTTGCAAATACTAATACTTGTGTTCTGTTAAGTGCCAATGGAAACCTATACTCTGAAGGTTAAGCCATATTTTGTTCTTATCTCTGGTGCACAGGAACCCATATCCCCAGTGACATGGGAGCTTGGAGTGGCAGAGCAACCAGTGGAGCTGAGGTGCAGGATTGCTCTTAGGCATACCTTGCACTTTGCTAGTGCTTTGGACCTTCTAAAACCACTGCTGTTGTCTGGTTCTCCCCTTCTGCCTGTGAAGGATGAGATATCTCTGGGAATGGTTGTGTTGAAGAGTTTGGGTCTAGACCTCTCGGCAGGCAGGGTGCCATGGCTAGGACACAGGATGATCCATTTTCCCTTATGCTTTGCTGAAGGAGGGCCTTTGGGGAGCTTTGGCATGTCTGTGCTGTAGTTGGCTTGTTCTGTGCAGTACTTGTGTCCTGGCAGACGCACACGCTGCTCAAATGGAGCTCCCAGGAATTGCTGCCAGTTGTATGTGCTGTGGCTTTGTCAATGACAAAAATACCTAGTTCAAGGGAGAGTTCCCTTGCATACAGAATTACTGGTGTGTTTTCTTTTGCTTTTTGGCTTGTAAAAAGGGGGAAAATGTAAATTTGAAAATAAACCCACTGTTGTTAGTTTGCAAATAAAGATATGTTAATCCACAGGGCTTGGTGTGTTGGAAGAGGCTCAGAATTAAATGCGTTTGTAGAAAAGCACCCGAAAAAACCCCCAAGGATGATCCTATGCTATACCCCAGGTAACACAGCACAGCAAATTTGGCTGGCAGCCTGCAGGCCTAAAATTTGAAGCACCTCCCTGCACTTGATTGATAGTAAGTTTTGAAATGGAGTGACTTAAAATATTTATAGAAAATGTACTTGGGGACTGGAATGCAACTAATGCTCAAAATATCCCTGGTAGAGTATGGCTGGGCAGGGTTTGTTTCCCAAACTATGGAAATGTTTGGACGGGTTGATAATAGGTCTTTTGGACAGCGTTTCCCTGGAGTGCTGCAGCCCTGGGCTGCTGTGGGCAGGCTGGGAGAGCTGCTGTGCCAGGAGGGCTTGGTGCTGGGCCCCCCCAGCACGGGAAACCTGCAGCTCGTGCCTGGCGGTCCCACAGCAGGGTGCTGGGGGGCTGCCAGCCCCTTCCCCGGCTGCTGTGGGTCTGTCACCCTGAGACAGGTGCAGCTGTGAGCTTACCCTTCATGCTGCCAGAAGAATTCAGCCCTTTGGCCAAGTGACTGGCTCCTCCTCTCCCAGGATGAGCCAGCCTGTGCCCTGCTGCAAGGGCCCTTCCCAGGGTCCTGGCTGCCAGGGGCTCTCCTCCCACAGCTCAGCGTGACCGTGAGGAATGAACACCCCCCTATGCACATCACTCCTCCTAATGCAGCTTAAGCAATTGGCTTTATTGCTTTTATGTCCCATGTTTACACTGGCTTCACTCTGTTTTTTCCCATCCTCCTGGTTCCATCCAAACTGGGGACCTGTCAAGAGCGTTTTTAGCAACAGAATATCTCTAAAGGGCAACTCTTAAATAATGCTGTCCAGGAAGAGGAAGCCAGAAGGGTTGGAGACAGTGTCTATAACCACCTTATCACTTGCAGCTTCCAGTCCTGGAAGGAGTTGGAATCAATGTGTTTGTCACTTCCACAGGATAAGCAGCCTTGCGAGGCCTTTGGCAAGTGGAGCCATGGCTGCTTTTCCGAGGCCGTTGTATAGTTTGCTTTCTGGGACAAAGGCTACTTAGACATCTGGATTGCATTGGGGGTTTTAGGAAAAACATAAATTATTAGTTTGCTGTGAATGGAGAATGACTTTGATTGCTTTGTGAGCGTGCTTTCACCAGCTTACCACCACACGGGCTAAATCTGCATTCTTCTGCTTCGGTAGGAGAAACTGCAACTGCAGAGGCTGTTTGCCTTGTCCCGGGAATGGGGGGCTGAGTAGACCTTTCCTGACCTTCTGCTGTGTTAAGAAAACAAGCTCATTTTATGGGCAGTTAATTTATAGAAAGTTCCTGTTTAAATTTCCTCCAAGAGCTGTAAAACCGGAGGACAGCTGCACCCATTAGCCAGCTGATCAAATGCTGCTCACACCTGGCTTGCCCTCCTCTTCCCCTCTCTGCCCTTAACTTCTTGCTCCTTTGCAAGAGCGAGCGTGGCAGATTTGGGAAATAGCTTCAACAACTGGTGGGGAAGCTGCTCTGCAAAGGGGCTGACTGGGTCTTATGGTGTTTGGGGCATCCTGCTTGCTGAGCCACAGCTCTCAGGGCTGGGCTCTTCCCCAGGAGCATCTGGGATAAGTCAGATTTTGTCCTGCAGTCACCCTGGTTTATAAAGGCTGTCTGCCTTAAGGAGTGGTTCTGCCTGTCCATGGAAATAACCACCCCGGGCTGAAATAAAAACCTGGATTGCATTTCGCTCCTCTTCCAGGAGTGGGGAAAGCTGCATTTATTTCCTGCTGCCTTCTCCCTCCTTCACCAAAGGCTGCAAAGAAGCAAACTCATAATTGTGTTTACAGTTGTGTGTATTCATCTTTCAGTGAGAACACTTTTAGATGGGTGCTGGGGCACCCACACTCCAGAGACAGCTTTGCCTTGGCTCCTTGCAGTGACTGGCAGGATTTGAGTGTGGGTATGTGCTCCCATAAACTTCATTCTAATAGCTAATTTTGATATAATTTGATGTGGAAGTTGGGATCTTAAAGACACTGAGCTCTTGAACTCCTCAGAGCTGTGTTTCTCCTCTTCCTACAACAAACAGGCTCACGTTCCACCCCTGCGCTTCCAGGCTCTGCTATAATTGTACTGGTTTGATTTTCCTTCACCTTCCTGCAGTGTTACAACTAACTTGAGGAAAAGGAGGAACTTCCAGCCCATGTCCAGGATTGAAAACTAGACCTCAACTCCTGGCCATTCACTCCCAGAAGTATCTGTTGCTGCCCAGAACAGCTGTCCTGCCCGGGCTGCCGTCTGTCTGTGCCCATCAGCCCTCCGTGGTATGGCAGGCACCAAACTTTCACCCTTCTGGAGAGGCTGGTGTGGTTTCACCCCTCTCTCCCTTTTATTCTAGGGGATAGTTGACTGGCACAAAAAATGACTTTGGTGTGAGTGGCTGGAGGTACAGACACATTTCTGGAGCGCTCTCTGACAGGAATTTAGTGGAGGTATGATGGCAGGAATGAGCAAATGGGAGTTCTTAATACCCATCACAAGTTTGTGAACCTGCAAAAGCTCCTGGAATAAACCCTTTAGCAGGTTTCCCAATCTGATGCAAGAAAACTGTATATGGTGTGCTGGAGGCCTGAAATCTCTTACTTTTGTTTAAGCTGGGGCCTGTTTCCCCTTCCTTTAAATCTCCTCTGCAGCAGTCGATAAGCAGTCAGTCCCTTCTTGGGGAGAAAATGCTGCAGAAAGAAATGCCAGGAATGTGAACAGCAGGTGGGGACTGGCAGATGTACTTATCAATCACGACAGGCTGAGGAGTGGCTTATTCCTCTAAAGAGCTACTGTTTGCCTCCGGCTTGGTTTGCATGTGTCCTCTCCAACCCCCTCTAGCCTCTTTCAAGATAAGAGCTGGGGTAGTTTTCCCATTTTTTTTCCCTGGGGCATGGCATACTGTATGCAGGACTCCCTGCCCCAGGAGTCCAGAGGAGGAGGGGGGATGGAGCCAAACCCTCTAGATCACCCTGGAAGGATTGCAGTAAATCATGCTGCGTCTTGGAGAGATGGGCTTTGGGAAATCATGCTTCCACGTTGCCAAAGCAGAAGGCAGGCTCGATGAGTTAATTGAATTTGCTGCGCTGTTGCTTTACAAAACATGACCTCATATCTCAGAGCAGTCTGGAGTTATTTCCGTGGACAAACTCCTATTTTAAGGTGGTAGTGCTTTGGGGAGATCCCCTGCACTGACAGGTGAGGAGACATTGCAGAACTCCATCTGAAGAGAAGGGAGCAGGACCCTCTCTCGGGTCCTTGCAGGAGTGGGTGGTCTGAAGGGATTAACCCAGGGTGTGAGTACTTCTCCCACTTGTTTTTTGCTGTGGCTGCTTCTGGGATTTTTTGAGCACCTTGCACTTCACATGGAGTTGCCTTTTTGTAACAGGACAACCTGATTTACATGAAATAACAGGCTGAATGGTAAAAGCCTTTATCTGTTGATCTCTAAGCAGCTTTCCTGAGTGTGCTGGCAGTATATGTTACAAGCAGAGCAAACCTGCTGTCACAAATGACATTGTCAATGTTTTTCCCAGCCTCTAAGCTTTCATTGTGGCTGATGTGCTTGTGTCAGAATACCTGCTATCCCAGTGCTTTGGGTCTGTGTGCTGGTCCTAGGAAAACCCAGGATAAGCTGTAGACTTGTAGGTAATGTGATTAAACCTCTCCTTCAATGACTGGAGTTGTTTTGCTAGGCTACTGCAGCTGGTCAGGGTAATGCTGCTGCCTAAAGTGCTTCAGGGCACCCATCTCCCTCACAGGGACAATGCTAATGAAGGCACATCTGCCTCAAGTTCTCTTATCAGTTTTTCTTCAGTTTGTTTCTTAGTTTTGGTGATAGAGAAGTATAAGAAATAAATGTCTTTGACAAGGAAGCAAAGCAGTAAGAAGGGAGCAGGCAGAACAGAATGAAGACCTCAGCAACATGACTGTTGGCAGCAAGGAAGTGGTACTTTCAAACTCCACTCAGACAGCACCACCTTGCCTGAACAGGGCTTGGATTTGGGAGGTGCTTCCTTCAGGTTTGCAATTAGTTTATATTCTGGAGCAAAGACAGCAATTTAAGCAGTGATGGTAATCACAGGGTCATTTGCATTGCTGCCTAACTGCATTCAGCCTCCCTTCGCTTGTGAAGCTGGATTGTGGCTCCGATTGTGGCTCCGGATGGGCCCAGCCCCTGAGCAATGCTCCCTTGGAGCTGCCTTCCAGGAGAATGATGGAGCTGGGGCTGGGATGGAGCAGGGTGTAGCGGCAGTAACCAGGGAGCACAGCAGGCACATCCAGCTGCTGTGAGCCCCTGAGCGCATTTCCCAGCAGTTGCCTCCCAGTTGCAGGGGTTTGGCCAAAGCTCCCTCTTGCAGGACTTTTTTGAATTAATTCTTATTTGGAGTGGATTAATTCTCAAACTCAGGGTGTGGGGCAGCCTGCTTCAGCTGCTGTGTTTTTCCTCTGCAGGCCTGCATGGAAGAGCTGTGTGTCATGGTGACATGGGTCCCACTGCCTGCTGCAGAGGATGATGATTGCATTTAACTCTTGAACTTAATTGCTGGCACTGGAATTTCCCATGTTGTGTCCCTGCCTCAGGCTTTGTTTCAGCTTTTCAACAACAAGAGTTCAGCAATTTCCAAGAGTTAAAAGCACTCAGAAAACCTTTAGTTGTCAGTATTTAAAAATCAAACAGAACCTAACTGCTTGTATTGAGATGTACTTGGTCTGGCACAATGGCTGCAAGGTTGGCAGCCCCTTGGTCTGATTGCAAAGGATGTGCCATCTCCTGTCCCAGCAAAAAATGCCCCATATCTGATGTATCTTATCTGGTTACAGGCGTCTGAAAGGCTCACAGTTCACTTTGTAGACTTGATCTGCCAAGTTAAGGTTTTCAAAGATCCTGTCCATTCAGGAGGGGCTGAGTCAGTGCTGGGGTGGGAGGGAGGTGCTGGGAGCAGGATCCTGCCTCCTGGCTGCCTGCTGATGGTAAAGGGCTTGTCTTAAAAGGAGAGACAACAAAAACCTGGAATTGACGTGGAGGACAGGAGTGAATTGTGTTTGCTGTGGCCAGCTCAAGGACAATCTTACTTCCCAGGTACTCTGACTTTTTAAACTCATTATTTGCAACTTTAAGGCTTTAAGTATTGTCTGTGTCACCTAGAGCAGCATCTTATTCGGTTGGGAGAGGGGGGTTTAGGCTCAGCCTACAGCAGTGAACAAAGTTCCTGGCTGGTATAAGGTCTTGAGGAATAAATGGCTGAGCTGGTGGCTGCTGCTGCCCTGCACTGGGAGGCACTGCTGGTATCTTGGAAAGCTTTTTGCCCTGATTTTTTTTGTGGAAGGTGCTTCAGTTCTGTAATATGGTTTTGTTTGCTCTGGACTTTACTGCAGTAGGATAGCAGAGGCCTTTGGAGGACAGCACTGAACTTAGGATTATATTTGAGAAGTCTCAAAACTGCATCATTCTTCATCGTTACAATGTGCTTCTCACTACAGCTGCTGTAGCTGTTGCCATACATGGCTCTGGGAAGTGCCAGGTACGAAACTGCCTGAGGAGTCCAGCCTCTCCAGCAGAAAGGCTAAAGATGCAGCAGAGCTGCACTGGAGACTTTGTCTGAGCTGGATGAAAATGGGGAGGCTTTTGGGGAGGCTGATGAATGAGTCCTGACTGGCTGCTGCTTTAAAAACTGCAAACTGCTTCATGTGAAAGGTCTTGGTGGTGTTGAGGAGAGGGAGGGCACAGCTGGTGTGGGTAACTGTGATGCTGTGGTGCACACAGAGCATTGTGGCCCCTGCTCAGAGACCTGCTGAGTGCCTGGTGACTGTAACTAGTCAGCCAGGTTATTTTTGGCATAGCATCTCTGCTTTAGATGGGTTGGGCTGAGCTGCTAAAACCACACTTTTCCCCTGCAACCTATTGTTAAGCCCAGAAGAGTTTTTTTATTACTCTTAAACTTTAAGTCTAGCCCTTACAGGTGAGGAAATGCTGGCTGTGGCCAGGCTTTGTCACTGGCTCTGCTGAATAGCCTCTAAGTCACAACTGCACCATTTTGCATCCTCCAAATGCAGTGTGGTGCACAACTAGGTGTGCGGCTCCCACCTGATCTCAGCTGAGACCTTGCAATCTTTTAATGACAGTAAGCCAAGGAAATACTACATAACCGTTGAGATAAAACAACATAAGCAAAGCAAAGCTTTGGTGCATGTAATTGGGTACCTAATTGCTGTGCTTGCCACCTGGGGATTGGAATTGCTCCTCCTGCTCTGGAGGCTGAATGGGACATACTGTGATAAGCAGTTTAATTGTTTCCCTGCATCTGCAGCAGCACTGTAAAGCGAAGGCAAGCTGAACACACCTTCAGAGCTTAACGGCCTCGCTGCAACTCCAAGACTGCATTTTTCCTGTGGCATTTGAGCATCTCTCTTCATACAGCCCTTACCCTCTCACTAAACTGTTTATGTTCTCCTGGGCCATCTGATAGCAATGAGGTTTTTTTCTGGGAAGTGTTTCAGATTTATTTAGAAACAAGAAGAGCCATAGGAATGTGACTGAGAGCAGTGAGGACAGAGTCCAGTGGGTGCTAATAATGGGATGCCCTTTTAAACCAATTAATGGGATTTGGGCATCCTATTAGTAATGAAGATCGGGAAAGTACTGAGCAGAAATCAAAGCAAGAGTGACTTGGAGGGGGGTGGGTTCAAAGGAAAAGGCTTGGAGTGATTAAGGACAAACGTACTTGTGTGCTGTGACATGCTCTTGGGAACACTCAGGACTGTTGTGGGTGGTGGTTGTGGGTGGTGGTTGCGCTGGAAAGTGGGGTTGTCCTCATTTCTCTCCCGGGGCTAGCACAGACTGTGCCTAGGGCTGGGGTCTGCTCTCTTCTGGGTGCCTGAGGGCAGAGAAGCCTCCCTCCTCTGTGGGAGAAAAGCTTGAAGTAATGAAAATAGGGACATAAAGGCACTGCTGTTGCAAAGGATTACAAAGTCTGGGTATGCCTAACTTGGGTAAGAAACGCAGGTGTGAAGGGGAGAGCAGTTTTAGGGTGTTCAAATCACATATGGCGAGCAAGAAGAGGTTGGCTCTAAGAGGCTCAAATTGTTACAATACTTTAGCTGAGTGCTGGTTTAATTTTCCTTGTCACCTCGGAATGGTATCTGGCTGTTTTCCCGAGGCATACATTGGAGCTGTGATGACTTTGCCCCCATTCCTGGGATTATTGCAGAGGGAGTAGGTAATCATTACAGACTCTGCTGTGCTGCTTTGCACTGGGAAGGAAGTTAGGGCAGGATCTCTCCCATCATCTCATTCCAGTATGGTTTTTTCTCTTTACAACTCACATTCCTGTTTTAATCTGCCCACTGGAGTGGGGGAGGAGGACACGGCTGTGTCCATGTGCCCTGCCTGTGCAGCTGTGAGCCATGCTGTTGGCCATGGGGAAGGCAGAGCACAACCTCTGGGTAAAAACTGTCTGGATAAAACCTACTGTGGCAAGTCAAAATAGAGAGATGCGTCCTGTGCTCACACTATTAGAAATACACTGGAATTTGGGCTTTTGTCCCTCAAAAACATGTAGGTCATGTTTCTGACCTCTGACCTGCAACAGATTTCCTGTGATGAAGGGGGAAAGTACTGGATTTTTGTGCTGTGACAAAAGCCTGGGACTGATTTTTGAGGACTGCTACCAGATGCCATGCCAGCTAGTTAACCATTGCAAATGTTACTGTGTGGGCTCTGTGGCTGCTTACGGAAGAAAAACCTCAGTTTTCCTTGTCTTGTCCTCTCCGTCTTCCCTTTGTGCTGTGGCAGTCTGCCTTCACCCACTTTGTCCTTGGGTCCAGTTTTAAAAGGCTTATCTGATGGCTGAGCAGGACAATTTGATCCTGTTTTTAAGTACTTTGGACTTGTTTGTGGAGTTTGGGTGCTGGGAATGGCAGGATGTTTGGGTTGGAATTTCAGCAGGAGGATTGCTTAGAGCAACCTTGAAACTTCTTTGACGTGTCAGGTGCTTCTTGCAGAGAGGCATGTTACCCTGCAGTGTATTTAGTCAATTGTTCCAGCTGTGTGTGTATGTCAGGGTTGTTTTTCTGGCCCTTTCTGGCCAGACCCTGAATGCCTGGTTCCTGGTGTAAGGAATGAGCTTCAGCTCTGTGAGTGAACAGGCCCAGTATCCATATGGATGGGGCTGAATATTAGTGTTTAGAAAAAGCCTGAATCTCACTGATACTCTTTACAGTGGTCTGGACTAACCTTGAAATTGTTCAACTTGTATCTTGATTTCTCAATACTAGAGCAGGGTGGAGAGAAAAGCTGGAGCTATGTGTGCATTGGTGGACTTGTGATGAGCAGCTCCAGCCTTCTCTGTTTCTGGCTGAAGCCATTAAGGTCAAAACCAGATGAGGATCTTTTTTTTAATTATGTAGTGCAGGTAAACAACATAATTTAGCTGAAAGATAATACAGTGACATTAGTGCTGCAGGAATGCAGTGGAGACTCTGTTAGTGTCTTGTTTTTTGAGGTACTCATCTTTGCTTTTTCACTTAAATCAATCTTCTTGCACCACAGCAGTTGAGAAGCAGATGGACCTGTGAAGCCATTCTCTGTCCTTCTGCCTTGGTAAGCTTGTGCCATCAGTGATCCTTTGCTTTTAGACTTACTGTGTGAACAAAAGGGTCACAGGCCAGAGGTTATTGTGAAGAGCAGGCAGTTTGACTGAAGCAATCCAGCCATAGTCCAGCCATTTGCATCTTGGTCTCTAGCAGGAGGAGAAGGCACCTATAAGAGTGTGCACCTGCAAGAAGAGGTTATCAGTTTGATGGGTTTTGGTGACTCACGACTTTCTGTGGGTTTAAGGGAATGTGCCCAGCTGGAAGCAGCTGATCTCCAGGAATTTAATCCCTTCTCTGGAAGTTTTCTCTGCCTCTTTGCCATGGGAGCAATGCTACTTCATTTTGCAGCTTTCCCATTTTATGCTTGGTGATTAAAATTGGAACACTTAAATCTCATTCTGCCAAATGTTTTGAATAGTTTTCATGAGAAATGTCCAAAGTTGCAGGTCTGCAGCTGATGCCCTGGCTGCCCTGCATAAATCACTGGCTGGTAAATATATTTAATTGAAGAGCTATAGCAGTTTTGCTAGCTGAGTAGTAAATTAGGGCTGAGCAACTGCATAAAGTTAAGTCTTAATGCCTTGGCTTGGAGTTGCTGGGTGGGGTGGTAAAGCTGACAGAACAACGGGATGTTTCTAAACAGAATGTGCCTGCCCTTAGTTACGCTGCCACAAAGAATATAAATTATGCTGCCTATGTAACTGAGGCACTGAAAGTGGCTTATTTGTTGGTGTTGCTTGACTTCTGTGTGTCTGCTTAACATCAGCAGTTTGTGCTTTACATCCCTTTGGTAGCAGCAGACCTTGTGCCCAGCAGCCAGGGCCCTGGCAGGTCAGGGAGAGATCCAAAGCCTTTCCTTCCAGTCCTGTGCTTAGTGCCAAAGCCCTGGTGCTGTGACATCAACCTACAGGGAATTACAGTGTTTAAACACTTTGAAGGACCTGCTCAAAATACTTCATTATCTGAGGAATTTTGTGGGATACCCAGAAGGTGATTATAAACCCCTGGAATGTAGCTGCCTCTCCATGAAGCTGTCCAGCCAAACAGCGTTTTCAGACAACTCTTGAGTGTGAAACCTCCATCAAGATTTTCTTACTTTCAGATTTGGGTTTGGTGCCTGCAGCCCTTGGGCTCTTTATTCCTCACACCGGCCCAAGCTGCCTACCATTGCTTGCCGGCAGCCATGGTGCCAGTGAGTCCTAAGGACTCCCAAACGTTGTTCTTGCTGCATGGAGCTGCTTTGATGATGAAAGAAGTACTCTGCCATTGTGCAGCCAAAACATGTGTGAGGGCCCTGGCACAAGGCCCCTGCTCAGGCCCACATGTACCACCAGAGCTGAAGCCTCAGAAAGGTTTCCTTCAGAAGAGGGTTAGGAAGTAAGATCAGGTTTCCCAAGAAGGGGACTTGCAGGACTGCCCTGCCCAGCAGTCTGTCCTTCACTCCTCTGTCAGCTTTTGCATGCTAATTTGACAGAAAGAGCTTTTAGCTTTTTCTATTAAAAAATGAAAGTAGGCAAGCAGGTAGGTGTGGGAGTTTTGGCTGAAAGGATGCCCAAAGCTCACTGCACTCCTCTGTGTGACACATGCAACATGTAATGGGCTGCAAAAGCAGAAACTTCAGTGAGGTTTCCTTCCTTGCTGAACACAGGAGCTTATCCCTCAGGGTCTTTCACTTTTTGAGCAGACTCTTTAGTGTTTGATAAGATAAATGTCCAGTGGAAGCTTCCTCTCTGATTAGGATATTTGTCATTTCTCTTCCATGTGGATTCTCTGAAGCCTCATAAGGGGTTTTTGTTCAGCCTTTAATTCAATTTAAAAATCAAGGAAGTGATAAAAATGTTTTTAGCCTCCTTGGTTTCAGTGTTCATCACTACATCAAGCATTTCCTGCATAGTACAGCAGGGCAGCTTGGGGAAGAAGTATTTTTCCAGGCTTCAGCTGAGATGTCAGGTGCTGCTGGAAGCTTGTGGATTATTTTGTCCCTTTGGTGACTACAGTCACCTGTCAGTGACAGTGCCTTGCTTTAAACCTGTTTCTGAAGCAGCACCTTTGATAGAAACATGCTCTTCAGCTTGGTGACCTATCAAAGGTTATTAGCTGGTATGAACTAGACGTGAAACAGCTGGTGGGTGGTGAGTGATGCCGGGGGACAGGACGCATGGTGGGACTGTCATGCTCTTGCAGGCTGTTGCACATGGTCTTTTGGCACTAGGTAGGGAATGACTTGCCTGCTGAGGAATACAAGGTCGGGCTCTGATGCCTCCTAGTCCTCACTTTTAAAAAGTGACATCTTATTTCTTGGTTTTATTTGCTTTCTTGTCAGATGCCTCAACTGTGCTTAGTGGCTAGAACTGCAGAGGAGTCCTCTAGCTATCTCATCAGGCTGCATTTTAAACAGTTTATTTTGCTTATTTAGAAATCATCATTTGTGCTTTTCATGGATGGGGATGGCTGAGAGTCTGAGCTCATTTGTATGCTTGAAGACTTGCAATTTGGCACAAAAATCCACGTTACTTTTAAAACTACATAAAACTCAGCTTTGTCCCTGCAAATTCACTTGTCAACCAATTGTAAACCCCCGTGTAAATTGTTTCTACAGAGTCCAGAATCAGAGTTCAGTGAATACAAGCTGCTGTGGCACAGTGAGCCCATGGAGGGCCCAGGAATTTATCATAAGAATCCTACATCTTCTGCTTCCAGTGTTTCCAGCAATTAGTGCCCCTCAAATCCGAGTGCGCTGCCACGGGGACTAATCTGCTGCCTGTGTATGCCAACCACTGAGACCTCTTTTGTGGTCCAAATTAAAGTTGCTCTCCTTTGTCAGAGTGGTGCTTAGGTCTCATCCCTGTCAGCTGCCTCTCTCCTGTACTGGCCCAGGCACTCCTGCCAGTCTGAGTGTCCTCTGTCCTGGGCTCTTCCACAGGATTGCTGCTGCTAAAATGCTTTTCTGTAATGCCATAGTCTTCATTTCAGATTTAACATCAAACAAACTCGGCAAGATACAAAGCTTTCCATACAAAAGAGACATTTAGTAAAAAAAATACCTATTTTATCTTGGTGCCTGGAGTTCTGTTTTTTCCTAACTCTTGGAAGCACGTGTGTGTGTGTGTATTTGTGTACATGCTTGTGGTGTTTATTGCCAAAATACACATTTTTATGGCATTTGTATGGAAAGAGCTTAGTCCTGTCTTTTTGTTTGTTTAAACCTTTTGTAGATTAATTTCCTGTAGATTTGAGCACTAGCTTTAGCATGCACTCTCTTAAACACAGAATTATCTGTTATTCTTACACTCTGTTTCCAAATAAAACCAGGAATTACAAGTAGTTTTGAGAGGGGTGCTCTAGCTGGCTACGCACTGGAAACCCACATGAAGCCAAAGCCCTGGTAAACCACATGCCCTTTGGCACAGCTCCTCGCTCAGCCCCACTGCAGCTGGATATTTAGTCTGGATGCCCTTTCCAAGAACAGCCCTGGGAGAAGGTGCCTGGAGAGGAATGCGAGTCAGCATTTCCCTGTGCGCTGTCCCAGGATCCTGCTATCTGTCACGGAGTGCTTCTGGAGCCAGGAATGCTGCTAGAGCCAGGAATGCTGCCTTGCTAACTCTGCCTTTGAGAAAATTGTCCCAATCCCACCCATTTTTTTTAACCCACACAGACCTTTAATGTTCATGTTCCCAACCCCAGTGGGAAAACTCTCATTTTCTTTGGGTTTGAGCCTGATTTGGATTATTTTGTGTTGTGGTCCTCCTGTTCGAGGAGTGTGTGGGCTCTTGTTTCCCATCACCCTCATGTCCCAGTGCTTCCCACTTTGTTCCTCCAGGAAAGATCAATTTTGTGCCTTTGATCCTCAGTGCCTTTCCCCACCAGCCCTCCCTCAAGATGGGACTTGCTTGCAGGATGCAAACCATCTGGTGAAGCTATTCCCCTACTTCAGCTTGCTGGTGGGTGTTTCTATCCCAATTTACTTTCTGCCAGCAGCCAGGGAAATGGCAGTTCTACCTGGCTGTGATGTTTGTAATTATAGAGGAAAAAATGCTCTCCAAGTCCTTCTAAATACTTGGGGAGATAATATCTGAGTTTCCTTTCAACTGAATGCACTTGAAGATACGATCTGAGTTGGCTGTCTGGGAATAACAAAGTGGGAGGAAGAGATTGATTGTGGTTGCTGAAATTTCCATCAAAGAGTCAGGAGTCTCACCTAGCCAAGATCTGCAGCTGCTGGTCACTGTCACGGGTCAGGCCCAGCAGCTGCTCCAGGCACAGCTCAAACACAGGGCAAGCAGCACGCACAGGCTGCGAGGGGCCACTGGAGCAGGACTGACAAGCAGTGGGACATCCATATGGTCTTCCAGCATATGTCTGGTCAGCGTGCAAGTGCGTAGTTGAGAGGCACTTGTGGGCACCATCCTCATCCTCTCCTGCCTCCCTGGGGCTGCAGGAGCCTGGGGAAAGTGCTTGCCTCTTATTGCCGTGCCTTGCAGGGGAAATGTGCTCTGCAGGGGAAGAAAAACACACTCAGTGTCCATCTGACAGAAGGGCTCTGGAGTCCTCTGTGCTTCTGCAGTGCCCCATGCACATGCCTCTGCAGGAGTGTCCCTGCCAGTGGCTGCCAGGGCCGTGTCTCCCCTGCACAGCCCTTGCTGGAGGGAGGGCTACTGGGAGCATATCCTCAGTACTTACCTCTCCTAGGGAAAGAAGCCTTCCTGGGATCAAGAGTCCCCAGTTGGGAAGGGCAATGTAATGGCCCAGCTTTCAGACAGGCAGATGCAGCCTAAGGGAGAAAAGGGAAATGTTGCATCTCTTCTGTGTGGGAGCTGCCTCCCCAGGAAGCGCCACAGGTCACACGTCCTGAGGAGCACAAACCCCGTGTGGTCTCTGAAGCAGTCCAGCTTCCCCTGGCTGCTGGCTCAGCACTCTGCTGTCTGTCATGAGAGTAGAGGCACCAGTATCTCTGGTCCCAGGCTGGGGGACAACCTCGAGCAGGGTTTGTTGGCCAAGGAGAGACATGAGAGGGCTGTGGGAAGGCTGCGTCCCTTCTTGGTGGCACAGAAGTTGTAGTTTTCAAAGAAAAAGTAATTAAGGGTAGTAGAAAGCTCCCTCTTAGCAACAAGAGAGTGAAACATTTTGGTGCTTACTCCAGCAGAATCAAAACCACTGTGTGGTGTCTCTTGCTGTGACCACTTCCCGTACGAGCTTCACCAAGCTGCCTGTGGCATGTGTGACTTGAAACAAGTCAGTGACAGTTCACAGCTGCGTTCACTGCCAGCAGGAGGGTGCTGCTTGTTTCCCTGCCCAACAAGCACTTTTAGCATGGCTGTTTTGGGTTTGTTTGGGTTGGTTTTTTTGTTTCCCCTAGCCTGTTTTTCAGCGTCAGGGTTTCCTGTTGCTGACATCAGATGTGCTGGAGATGAGCAGTGCAGAAATACGAGAAGGGGCGAGACTGGAAGCAGCATCTTTTTTGTGCATATGTCCTTTGAGCTGGGTGTCAGTTCTATTGTCACCAAGTTGGTGACAATACAGGGTGGGTATAGCTGTAGAAGAGCGTTGAAACAGAACTTTAGGGTGAAGAATCAAGTACAGCTTGATTTGTACCTCCTGGGTTGATGGTCTCTGGGGTGACCAGCTAATGATGACAAGCTTGTTGACTGGCTGTGGGGTAGAGGGTGGAAGGGGTACCCAGGGCTTCAGGAGCATGGATCTGGGGGTTCTCCACTGAGGCAGCTTTCTCTTGCAGTCTGATCTCTGACGGCAAGCTGCCTGTTCCTTTGGTTTTGATGCATACACGACTCTTTCAGCAGTTGTGACTGCAGCATTAAGCTAAAAACTTGTGAGTGAACTTGTCTTTTACAGAGACAACCAGTCCCGCTGTAAAGCCCCATCCCTGTGGCTGCCTGGTTAGTGCAGGTGTCCTGAGCTCAGCAGAGCAGGGAGCTGTGGCTAGCAGTGAGCCTTCCTGCCTCTGCTTGCCTGTTCCCTCCAGCAGCTGGTTAGTCTGTGCGTGAGGAATGCATCTGTGCAGTTGTCCTCCTGCATGTCCCTTTCCATAACACATCCTGGGCACAGCAGTGTCATCTTCTGCCAACATACGTGGCTGAAGCCTTTGAAGTTGGAAATAATCCCAGAGTCACGTGCAGCCCGTCCCTGTAGCGTATAAAGCAGGCTGTTGAGGGGGCTGCTGCCTTTGTTTCAGGGTACATCCGGAGCCAGGCAAGTGCAGAAACTCTTACTGTTTCCTAAATTTCACGCTCCAGGGTGTTTTTTGGCACATGATGGGTCAGGCTCACAGACTGACACGTTCTTAGTCTTGAGTGGACCGTGTCTATTACTTTATAAACTTGGTGATGGGCTGCTGTGGCCAGACGTGCTGCCTCCAAGCTGCTTCTCCCTCGCTGGGCTCCTTTGGCACGGCACGGCCATGTCACACAGCACCATCCTCCTCTGCCGACACCGTGCCGCCGGACTGGCACCCTGGCTGTCGTGCTTTGGAGCGGGGAGCATGTCCGGCAAAGTGCCACCTTTGTGTGCCTGGCCGGTGCCGCCGCGTTTCATCATTCCCCTGCTCGCTGCCTTGACATGCAGACACGCAGGAGCTGACAGGACTTGCCCAGAGATCCTCCTGTGGGAACACGCACGGGAGATCTTTGCAGAGACAATAGCTTTGTTCTGGAAAGTTGCACTGGCCCTTTTTAGCAGAGTCTCAGCTTGCTTCCTTAGAGAAAGGCCACTCATATAATGCTTTCTTTAATGAGGAGATGGTAAATAAGCAATCAGGTAAGTGGGATTTCTCCCAACTGTCCTAAATACCTTCTAATCTGGAGTAGAGAACTGCATGGCGGTTACCTGAGCTTGCTGTGTGCTAGGCTCAGTGGCACTCATGTGCTGACAGTGACTAATTACCGCAGCCCAGTGATGTGATTGTGTGCTTGAGCAATTGGATTAGGCACAGCTGGATGGAGACTTCACTTTCACTGGTTCTTGCTGAAGTGGTGGTGTAATCAGCCACAGAAGAAGAGAGATTTGTAGAGCAGCCACATTTCTGCTGCTGGGATGCCTCCCCTGGCCTGATTCTGCAGTGTGCAGGAGGAAAGGTCTCTGGGAAGGTGCGTGGCTGGGAGTAGCTACTCTGTCCTTCTCTTAGTCCTTCTTTTCAGCTCTATCTTCTGTCTGCACTGTTCTGCAGTTCTGAACAATGAAGGCAGAGCATGTCCTTAACTTGCTAGTGGGCCTTGTAGCTGCATGGAGGCGGTGCAAGCTCCAGCATTGTCTTGACAAGTCGGCATCGTATCAGGTGCAACATCACTATCAACATGACTTCAGCAAGCAGGCCCAGTTCCACGTCTCTGAGATGGAAGGCTTGGCACTGGAGATCAGGCATCAGCATTGGCACGTGCAACGAGCACTAGGACTGAAGCAGATGTTGATGCTAACTTTGATGTTTCATCCAATGCTCTGGAGGCTCAAAGTTGAAACCAAAAGAGCTCTCACAGAAGCATGAGGATAAAGTCAGTTCTTTCAGAAGATCAGACAGAATGAAACATCCTGAAATTCAGGACTAACCTGAACCTTTGTGTTTGTTCTGCGAACCTGGGCAGTACAGATCCTGCTGGAACAAGGAGCACTGTGCCATGTGGAGAAGCTGGGGTGGTCCAGCCTTCCCTCCTAACTTGAAAGTCTGAGTCAGTCAGCCCTACGGCCTGATGCTTCTCAGAGATCAGCGGAAGACCACCTACAGAACACCATCTGTGTTTGGGTTTTGGCCCTGTTTTGAGCTTCTGGGAAGCTGTGATGTGTTGAGACTTTTGGTCCCGTAGAGCTCCAGCTCTGTGCCACTTGTTGGTCATAGACAATGATCCAGAAAACGGACTTTTCCTGCATACAGCTGGGGTGATGTCTCAAATAGGCGGGTCTGGGATCCTGCCCTTAACAGAGGCACCACCTGGGTCTCCAGTGCTTGTTCCAGCCTGGCTTTTAGGCAGAGGATTTCCTGTGCCAAAGAGCATTCTACCTTGAGGCATAGCCCACATGGGCCCTGCAGTGCAGAGCAACGCTGTGTTCCAGCTCTCTGTAGAGCTGAACCACCCTGCCTTTCCTCCTTAGCACACAGGGCGAGGGGCTGGCACTGCTTCAGCTTCTGTCGATTGTTTGGTGAGGTGGAGCTGTGTTAAGAGGTGTTTTCTATGCTGCAAGTTTATTCTCAGCTCTTCTGGATTTTTGGTTGCCAGCTGCCGAATTCCTGCTATCCCTCCTGTGTGCTCTGCTTCCCTGTGCTGGGGCTGTTCTTCTGTAGTTCCCCTAAAGTGGAATTCTGAGTTCTTGTGACGTGCAAGTGTCACACGAGATCGTAATGACCAGTGTGTGAGTGGCTTGGCTGAGTGGCACGTACATATCAGATGGGCAGGGTTTGTTGCCTGCTCCAGTAATTGTTTCTGAAAGGGGTGATGACTTAATCTTCCTCTCCTGCTTGTCCCAGATATCAAGAACCAGCTCCCTTCTGCCCACATACTCCTCTTTGTCCAACAAAACCGCTCCAGGCCGTATCACGTCATTTGGCTGAGCCCCACAGAGCTGTACCAGGCTCATGCACCAGCTCTGCTGTAGCCATGACACAGGCAGAGGGTGCTGAACCTCTCCAGGTGCCTTTGCAGCTCTGTGTGGTTGTATGCCAGGTGTCTGTCTGGTTGTCTGAGGTATTTCTCCTCTGCTAAGGTGTGGAGGCTTAGTGCAGCTGTGAGAGGCAGCCACATTTTCATGCTGATAGCATCTCAGGCCTGTAGCAGCCACAGGGCTGCTGAATTCTGCTGCTGCCATATTCCTCCCCCAGCTGCAAGGTCTCTGGTCCTGCCTGTGCTTGCTGTGGGGTTGCTTCTCGTCCCTCATGCAGCAGGGCTTTGCAATGAGCAGGCTTCAGGAGAGGCAGCTCGTGGGACAAGACATCGTCATTGCAGTGTCCACACCCTGGCTCCACAGAGGCTGGAGGTGGTTCCTCTTTCTGCAGGGATGAGGGTCCCTCATTTTCCTGCTGTGATGACCAGCGACCTCCTCAGCCTCTTGCAGAGGTCTCCTCCATCAGTGTAGCACATTCACACAGCCTCTTGGATATCCCCCACCAGACATCTTCTGTGGTAGTCATCGACTTTTTGAGGTGACTCTATGTTCAACCACAGTCAGTTGGACTCTGTCGGATCCTCCTCTGTCTGACCATGCAGGGAGCTGGTAGATGTGCCCTGTACAGAGTCTGACCTGTCCTTAGCTGTTCAGCCCCTTCATCTTTCATGATGATAACCTCTGGGGAAGCAACTCTCAGGCACTTCATCCTGGTGAAGCCCACAGCATGCTCACTTGCCTTGGGAAGAGCCTGGCCTTGGCTTCCCTGTTGCTTCATCTGCTGTATTCCTGTCCTGTTCGGTTCAGGGGACAAAAGCAGCAGGGGAATGAGCTTTCTCCTGGTGCTGGCATCTCACACCAGCCTTCCTCCCATCTGTGCTGTGGTTTGCAGTGATATTATTCTGCCTCTACAGTCTCTCTTGCCTTTCACTTGAGGCTGGTTTTCTGCAACTGGCAGTGATCAGATTGGATATCTGCCTCTAGATGCTACAGACAGGGGTTATTACATTCAGCCAGTAGCTTCTGTTACCCACAGCCCTCATGGCCAGCAACAACTGTGCATGCTGGGCCCATTACCTTGGGATAGGAGGTGTCAGCCCCTCTGCACGAGTGGTTTATTGTGAAAAGGCCCACCAAGGGGTGAGGCTGTGCTAGTCCTTGCACACTGCCTCTCAGCTTCTCTAAAGTAGAGGTTTTAGGATGAGCAAACAATTTTTCTCTCTCTTATTATCCCTAGAGCCTGCTGTGGTAACCTTGGGCTTAGTTGCCTGTGTGGGCAGGCCCTCTGCCTGCTTCTGCAAGCCCATGGTGGGCAATATGTACTTGCCTGGCCACAGCACAGCAGGTCTTGCTGTCCTGCTGCCCCGAGAGCTCTGCAATGGCAAGAAGCGGTGGGATTTCCCTTCCCAGCCAGTCCAGCTCCAGGGTGTCTTGGGATGGCCTGATGTGCATCATACAACACAGCTGGAACAGGCTAAAATAAATCTGAGCTGTGTTCAGAGGACACACTGACTGTGCTCAGTGTGCTGGATTTGCTTTGGGAATGCAGAGCCACTTCTCTCTCAGCCTGGAAGGAATTAGTTCAGGATATGAGAGTGCCTGGCCCAAGGGAACCCAGTCCCGTGTGCTGCTGGGGGCTGAGCAACTCCCACTTGGTCAATGTGTCTGTCCTCCAGTCCTGCTTATTCCACTGCCCTGCTCAGTACCACAGATGAGTTAGAGGGCTGTGCTAGCTGCAAACTGAGATGCCAGAGTGGACCCTCCTCTGGGGTCCCAAAGGGCTCCGTCCTCTTTCATGAACTCTTTTGCTCTCCGGCAAACGGGCTGTGAGGAGAAACATGAGGGTGTGTGCAGATCCATAACTCTTGTGTGCCGTGGCTGAACACACAAAGGAAGAGAGAAGAGAAAGGAGAAGCTGTGATCCAGGGGATCAGAGAAAGGGTGGGGATGGACAGGAAGCAAGGGAAAGAAGAAAACACAGCGAGGAAGAGCTGGAGGTGGTTCTTGGCAGAGTATGTGGACAGGCAGGCTGTGCAGGCAGGAGGGACCAGGACAGCAGGTAGCAGCGTGGGACACAGTATGTACTTTCGGGGTGCATATTGCTGTCCCCAAATCAACACTCTAATAGGCAAAGCTGGAACTGAGAGGAGACCTGGCTGGAAAGCCAGGCATGTGGGTCAGAGGATCAGAAATATCTGTCGGGGTGGCAACTTTGGAGTACTGAAGGTCTCTGGAGACCTTCATACTGACTGACTGGCATTTAAACCTACTGATGCCCCAGCCTGGCTTCAGCCTGCCTTGAAAGTCACGTATCACTGCTGTGCTCTTGTTTTGGTTGTATCTGCCTCAGCTCCGTAGCTGCAACTATCTGTGGGTCCAGAGCGGCAGAAACATGGTTGTGTGCATGGAAAAGCAGGAGCATCTCGTTTTTCAAGAGATATTGTATGTCAGAAGAGGAGCTGAGAAGCTGCTGCTCTCTTTAGTGGTGCTGGTAACTCTTGGCAGTCAAATCAAAGCTGGAACAAAGGGCAGCGTGGCAGGTAGCCCAAGTCCATTGCGAGGAGGTCTGTGTGTTACCTGTCTGGCTTGGCTATGGTAATTAACGTGCTGATTGGGTTTCCTCTGTTTACCCAGGTTCCCAGGACTCCTAGGATGAGGCTGCTGTGAAGGAGCAGTGGATCCCCTGCCGTGCCTGCAGATCCCCTGTGGTCCCCTTTCCGGCTGGAGCACCGCCACCGAGGCCGCCGGGAAGAATGACTGTTGGATGCGTCCTGCAGCCCCCTTTCCTGGGGAGGACTTGGCTCCCCGTGCTGCTGCTGGCAGCCTCTGCTCAGTGCCACTGGCCCAGCCAGCCGGCAGAAGTGGTTCGGGACTGGGAAAACCAGCTGGAGGCCTCCATGCACTCGGTGCTGTCGGAGCTGCGGGAGCCGGTGCCGGCCGTGGTGGGCATACCCGACAGCTCTGCCGTGGTGGGACGCTTCTTCAGAGTCTCCATCCCCACAGATTTAATTGCTTCCAATGGAGAAATTGTCCAGGTGAGAAATGGCATTTCCTGAGGCTCGTTTGCCGTTATGTTCTCGCAGGAGTCAAGTGAGTAATAGGCTGGGTCATGGGGGTTGCTGTGAAGCAGCCTTCAGCTTTTGCAGGGCTAAGGGGAAAGGGTTTGCTTAAAAAGTAATTGAAGTCCTCACCTCGTGGCAAAGTTCCTTTCTGCAGTGAAGAGAGGAGACTTCTCCAAGATGACTGCTGGGGTTTGTTGGCTGTGTTTAAACTGTGAGATACTCTGTCCTGGAATGCTGGGCACATTGATAAGTTGTTGCCTCGGGCTCTGGGGAGCTGTGAATTCCCTGAGGCAGCTGCTCTGTGGCTCAGGGAGTTGGTTTCACTGTGGTAACAAAACATTGCTAGACAAATAGACTTTGTTCTGACAGCGGGGCTCTGGGCTCTCCTTGTACACAGTCTCCCCTGACCTGGTCCCTAAGCCCTCTTGGGAAAGATGGGAGCCTTTCTCCTTGTGTGTCTCAACCTCACACCACTGGCACTGTAGAAGCTGGAAAACTGAGCTGTGGAATTTTATCTTAAGGGCAAAAAAGTGTCCAAATAGCCTAGAGGAGGGTAGGCACACCGAGAACACACGCTTGCTCATCTTTACTCCTTTCTTGGGGAGGTGCTGAGAAGTCGTCGCCTTAGCATCTGTTTGCTTGGATCATGGAAAGTTCAGAAAGTCTGGCTTCTAAAACAAAACAGAGATACCTTCCAATTTGGGATATTTTTTCAAGAGAGCAAACATGAAAAATAGTTTTTAGAAAACATGAAATATTCTGGTGTGTCTCAGAAGATCAGAGGGAGATGGAGAGCAAGTCGGGAGCAAGTCTGACATCTGAGCTTCTCCTTGAAGGAAGGTTTGGTTTTGCTCTGCATACTGTCATGCAATTATCTCAGCCCAGGTACATGATGTGGCTGGCTCCAGGGAGGGTGCCAGTGTCAGTGGCAGGCAGAAAATGTGAAGAATGCATCTGTTCCTGCCAGTCAGATGGGGAGGAGGAGGAAGGTGGTGGGCAAGCCCCCGGGTAGAGGAGTCAAAGAAGAGGACAGGCTGGTTTTGAAGCAAAGGCTGTGACATTGACTGTGGCTGAGGAGGCTGGCTGGGATGGGAGGCAGTGGTACCTGCCCTGCTTTAGGCACAGCCTGGTTCTGAGTGGAGGGCACCTGCACAGCACTGGGCTACAAGAGGGCAGACGGGTGTGGTGAGCCCAAGATCTTGTGTTATGGAAATTATAGCTTTGGTGTGGGACTGCATTGGAGTGGCTTGTTCTAGTGCTGTCTAAGAGCTGCTGTGATGGCAATGATGACTTTCAGTGTTTGTGTAACAGCACAGCTTCCACTGTCTCCTCTCCCTGGCGCAAAAGTCATCAGTGATAGCTCCAGTAGCTGCAGGAAGACCCTGATAGATTATTCCCTGCCACCCGATTGCTTCAAACACTACCTCTGCTGCTTTGGTGTTAAGGCCTGTTTGCCAACACCAACAGATGCCTGAAAGCCTCAAATGGAGGGGGCTGGGGCGGGACCCAACAGCTGCTGGTTGTGTGGAGTTCAGCAAACACTGGGAGCGATTTTCATGCTCATCTGTGGGCTTTTCCAAGTTGCATCTGTTCACCTTGAAATTGATTGCAGCAGTGCAGCGGGCTCCAGGGCACCATTGGCAGCCTGGCTTAGCTGGTGTGTGTGGAAAGTCTCTCTCTGGCAGAGGATGTGTGTTGGCTGCCCAGCACAACCAGCTTTTGCTATGGGGATTTGAGTCCTGGCTAGTGAGAACTGCGTGGGCAGTTTTGGGTGCTGGGGCGCATTTTTGTTTTACTGGCAAGGTTCAGGGCAAGTTGCTCAGGTCTTTTTCTCAGGCTGCCTTGCATTTCTCAGCCAGAGCAGTCCAGTGTAATACTTCTGGATCTTGCTATAACCGGTGGACTTAAACCCTAATAAGAAAGAATAAGGGCTGTGCCCTTTGAGATGAAACAGTAGGCTGGAGTTTACAATCAGATGTGGCTGCCTACACTAAGTCCTCTTCAATTTTGAAGACCTTTGCTGTAATTTCTTTAAAAACACAAAAAGCTGACAGTTCATGCCCCCAGACTCCCAGGAGCTTCCCTTCTGGAGCCTGAAGAAGGTGTGATTGCTTCATTTCTAGATAATTCCTGCCGATTATTTCTAGGCTGGCTTCGTATCGTGGTGGGGATAGCCTTGAAGCTGCTTCTCAGCTCCTCTCCCTGCTTGTTAGCAGATTCCTGAGGGCTGTAGACAAAATACTTTTCTCTGCAAACTTGGTTGTGGGATGGAAACAACGCCAGGCATCTGCAGCATGGCGGAGGAGTGCCCCCAGGCACGCACTCCTGCACAGAAATGTGGGCTCTGCACACAATCAGGGATGTGCTCCTGGGAGCTGTCACCAGTGTTTCCCTGCCACCCCCAAGCTGCTTAAGAACAGGTGAGATTTTTATGGTGAAGCACAAGAGTGAGTTTATTTTCATGTTCTCAAGCTGAAAAGGTGGACAGACAGAAAAGCAGTGAAAAAAGGTACCTGGTGTCTTAATTTAGAGCTTTGTTTCCATGTTGGCCAAAGCCAGTTGCCAGCAAAGCTTTGTGGCTGCCGTATTGCTGGCAATTAGAAACCCCCTTCCTCCCTTTCACTTGTCATCCAGAGTGGGTGCCTTGGTCAAGCATTGAGGTGTCCTCAGAGGGTGGTTGCAGCTGGCAGGTGTTCCAGCTGTTGGATTTATTGGAGCTGTCCTTCTAGCTTCCTCATACAGCAAGGCTTCTCGCTGCAAGATGCTCTCCTGGTGACTGAAGGTGTCATGGAAATGAAAACTCTTTGCTGCACCTCCTCAGAAGGGTTAACAGCAGCTTGGCACCTTGCAGCCTCTCCTGCCACCTTTGACACCAAAACAATGGCCTTTTAACAGGAGTTGGATTAAAGCATCCAGTCCCTGCTCTATCATATGACCCCTTTGCAGACAGGCAGCGTGAGGCTGTGCAGGTTCCCACCAGCTCCTGGCAGACACTGGCTGGGAGCAGGATGGCCATGGGTTGGGTGTTGGTGCTTGGTACTCTCTCCATGAGCAGTTGTTAGAAACACCAGGCCTTGGCATGACAGTTCCTCACTGAAGGCTGTGTGGACTCTGACCTGTTACTTCCCAGCTGTGTCCTGTTGTTTAAGGAACCGATCACGCTTGGGCCAGAGACCAGGTGGATTTCCTGTTCCTGCCGTTTCCGTTTGAAGCTGCTCCAGAATTTGACTGCTCTGATTTTAAAATGCAGCTTCTAGCCTAAATTTAGGGATGGCTCGAAATGTTTATATGTGCTGTCCTTTAGTTTAAATCAATTCTACCTTCCTAGTATTTATTTCCTTTATATATTTATAAGTGACAGATATTCCCCTGTCTTGATTTTATTAGGTTAAGCAAGCCAGCTTCTTTTTCATAAAATAAGCTTTCCTTTCCTCTCCTCATCTTTCTTTTCCTCTCCTCATCTTTGTAGCTGTCTCCTGTACCTCTTCCAGCTTGAGTTTATTTCTCTTACGTTTGCATGACCACAGCTATACAAAATACTCCAGATGAAGTGTTACCAGAGCCTTGTATAAAGGCATCAAAACTTCCTTTTCTCTTCCATAAATAACCTTGTTTTGATATAGCCTACAATTGTTTGCCTCTCCATATTTGCCTTTACTTTGGCTCTGATGTCTTGCCGTCAGCTGAAATATCCAGGTCTGTAGATTGGTGTTTTGGTTGCAGTTGTTGAGGTCCCAGAAGGGGACGTTAGGTGAGGTGCGTGATGGTTGATTTTGCAGTGCTGATCTTGGTCTCCATGAGTTCTGCTAGTCCCATCTCCTAAGGCTGTCCCATCTTTCTTGGATGAAAATCTAAGCCTCCCATTGCTGTCCAGGTGAGGACACAAATCATCTGGTGAGGACAGTGGCACTGACACTGGCAACACCTGCATCAGCCTTTGGGATGGTGGTTGTTGCACTGTGTGGCTCGCCGCTTACCAGGGATGATACTCATCCCACCAGTGATGATACCCTGCCACACATTGGGAAAGCTGACACTGGCCTTGGCCAGTGAAAGAAAAACCACACAAAAGAGGGCATTTTTGTGGTGATCACCCTAATCCTGCATGCAGGACATTGGTCTGACTTGGTGCAGAAGCATCTGGCATCTCCAAGTCTGGAAGAAGGACTCTCTGGCTCTGATCTGTGGGCTAGAGGCTGTGATGGTGTTTCTCTAGGCCAGATGCATTGAAAAGGAGACAGCTGGGCTGCAAACACCTCTCCAGAAACACCAGGCACTGCACTTGGGTCACCACTGAGGCAATGCCTTCTTTCCTGTGGGATGCAGGGATAAATCCAGTTCCCTCTAATTACTGCAAGTGTACTCAGAAGGTATTCGAGCCGTTGCACAGTCCAGCACTCTAAATGCCCCCAGGCATGCAATTTAATGGCTTTGTTTTAGATGGGTCTATCAAGTATGCTGGAAGGAGAGAAGCTCCTGGTCCCAAGGCACATCCCTGCATGAGCAGCTGATCTGCTGTGTCTTCCTTGGAGATAACATAGAGCTGCTGACCTGCCTTCATCCCAGTGGTGTTAGTTATGGGATGGATCCCTCAGAGCAGGTCTGCTCTAGATTTGTTAGCTGATGTAAGGTGAAGCTCTCAGGTGAGCACAGGTAAGTCTGACCCTTCTGGGCTGTCTCTTTGCTGGTGATTATTGTTGGGTTTGAAGTGCACTGGCTCACCGGGGCTTTGTTGGGAAGACTGATAAAACACGTGGAGGAGGCCCCAAAAAGCTGTTGCTGTGTGCAAACACGGCTGGGAGCAAAGTGATTAGAACTACTGACTTAGCTGGCACAGCTGATGTACGCAGTGCAGCGGGTTTGGGGGGTTGCTGGAGCGTTGGATATTAACCCAGGCAAAAGGGAATCTTGCTTTCCAATCAGGAGCCTGACTTTTCCAATGGTTGTTCTATTTGCCGTCTGTTGAAGTGGCCTTTATTGAACAGCTTTGCTCTCATCAGGCTTTAGGGACCTCGTTCTATAAACAGGACGTGCAGAGCTGGGGTTGCAGGAGCCCTGCCATCCAGCACCTGCTGTCAGGGCTGTGCTACACACCCCAGCCCTGCTCCAACCCAACAGCAGAGGGCTGGCTGTCAGCCACCAGCCCCTGTCAGCGGGGCACGCACAACTTCAGGGGAGACCACTACCAAGTGCCTGTGCTGTTTGTCTCTTGCAGTGATTCTTGTTTCACAGAGCTTTAACTGAATGTGAGTTTTATTAAAGTGGCATTTCTCAAAGGAGGAAGACAAGCTCCTGAGGAGCTGTGTCATCACGCTGGGTATCTTAAAAGGTTCTCCACATCCAAAGCATTTGAGCTTTGCCTCATCCCGGGGGTCCCAGTTTTCTTGGACTAACCAGAAAGCACAGCAACAGGTGCTGTTCAGAGGGGAGTGTGTGGGATAAATGGCAGTGCCTGGAACAGGTCCAGGCAAAGGACGCCGTGGGCAGGGCTTTGCTGAGCTGCCACTGCTGCCATCTTAGTGATAAGATGAGCTGATAAGATTTCAGCTGGGGGGCCGAGGGGGCCGCTTATCTTTTTCCTGCAGTGAGACAGAGTCGGGCAATTTGGCATTTTCAATGTGTGCTTAGTAACAAGCTCTGAATCTGGAGGGAGTGGAAAATGTGACTCAATCTAATTATAAACCAGCTTTTCAGTCGGGCTGGGAAGTGCCTTGTTTTGTCCTGCTCTTACGGGCTGTTGCTCTGAGCATCCGGGGAGGCTGAGGAACACGACGGTAAGGAGAGTCCTGGGAAGAAGCTGGCCTGAGGCTGTGGGATCCTGCTCTCCTGTCCATGCCACAGCCCCGAACGCTGGCCTGCCAGCAATCTGCTGATGGCAGCAATAAATTGCTGGTGCCGGCGAGCTGCGCGGCAGCGGTACTAACCCCCAGCACTTGGCATCCCTGCCGTGTGGTATTTTTGCTTCCCTTTGGCCTTTCGCTTATAAAAAGTCACACTGAAAGAGGAGCCCGACTGAACTTTGTGTTTCAAGCTGCTTGAGGCTTTTCCTGCCCCGCGCTCGCCCCCCAAACAAGGGAGAAAGCGGGGTGTGGGCAGCCCGTGCTGACCCCGGCCCCGGCGCGGGCGGGCTGCGCCTTCCCGCTCCAACAATAAGGCTAAACAAATCCTTCCAAGCTGCTTGCATGGGCCGATGAAAGGAGGATTTCTCGGGACACTCAATGTTTTGTAGTGACCTCCCAGTGAAACAGCTGTTGTGTTCCCTTGCCCAGGCAGAGTGGGACGCTGAATAGTGCCCTTATAGCGAACGCAGAGGCGCATCTGGAAAAGAAGCCGTCATGGCAGGAGTATGTGAGGGTGGCATGAGCGGGGTGTAGCCGCTTGGCCTGCGCCCCGTGAAGCCATTTTCCTGGTGGTGAAGAAGCTGGGGAGAGCAAGCCTGGTCTTGGGGCAGACAGGCTGTGTGTGCAGCTCAGCCACGTGCTTGCAGCTGCCACGGAGCGGGGCTGGCTTGCTCTGCATGAGGCTGTGCTTGCCTCTTGCATGGCTGGAAAATGCAGCTGAGCAGCAGGCGTGTAAACGACTTGGTTGGAAAAGCAGTGCAGCTACTTCAAGTATCTTCACCACCTGGTCCTTCAGGGGCTGAAGTTTGAACCTGAAGTTTGGGGCCAGGATCTGTGATACAGCATCCACAGCCTCGTTGTCTCTCAGCTCAGCTTTCCAAGCCGAAAGGTTTCATTTTCTTTAGGTTTCTTTTTTAAGGCCACAGCTTCAGTGCACAGAGACATGCAGGAAGAGCTTTGCAGGGCTTTTGCTGGGACCAGACGAAATGAGGGTCTAGTTTAACCATCCTGACCTACCCTGTGCACAAAGGAAGCACCAATTACCAGCTGTTCCCACACATCTTTCGGTCTCTGAGCAGAGATGGCGAGCTCCTGCTGGTAACGAAGACTCAGGTCACTGAGGCTGACGTACTTCTGAGAGCCAGTGAAGTCTCTGGGCTGTTTTTAGACTCAGGGGCAGATGCATCTACATGAAATGTCCTGGAGCAGCTTGTTTTTGTCTGTGAGTTCCTGCAGCTTTCGTCCAAGGCATGCAACAGCTCAGAAGAGCACTGTCTGCTGAGGATACCCAAAAGCCCTTACAGGTATTGCAGTCCCCTCTGAGGGGACAGCATGTGCTGTGATTCCTCCCTGCTCACTGTGCCAAGCCAGATGCAACTTCCCTTTCTTCAGACTGAGCTTTCCCCTAGCACAGCACTGCGTGGTGCTCCGTAGCTGTGCCCAGTAAGCAGAAGGCTCTGAGCTGCCCATCCTCCTTTCACCACTGTTTTCTGGGCCTTGTGTTTGCAGGCAAGGCCTGTCTGATGTCCTAGTTTGCAGTTCTGATGTATTTGAGGAAAGGAGGGAGGAGGGATGTGAGATTGGAGGCTCCTCCTCGCATCATCTCCAGACTGCATACAGGCAAGCTTCGCTGTCAGGGCTTTCCTTTGGGGCCAGAGTCTCTGGTCTCTTGTTCTTTTTGATCTGAGGTTGTCCAGCCCTTGCCTCAAGTCATTATGTTCCCTGACCCAATGCAGCAGCCTCTGGACCTGTCTGGGACAGCCTGCACAGCTTGGCTGTCAACACACTCCAGGCCTGCAGTCACTAGCTCTGCCTCTGGAGAGGTGGAACACAGCCAAGGGACCCAGGGGCAGAGCCTACCTCCCAGAAGGAGGATTCCATCCTCTGACTCAGAGCCTGCAGGCTTCATGTTCTCATCTCTTCTCTGGGCTATGGGTCAGCTGCACCAGCACCATAAATCACTGCAGTGCCCGTGGATCTGAAACCAATTCTACCTGTCCACATATCGGATTTGGGGCTGAGACAGACTGTTCTGCTGCCGACAAAACCTCCTGGTGCTGCTGCATTAGCCAGGGGTTAAGATGAAGCTTGGGCTTTGCCTGGGCAAACAGCTTACGTTTGACTCTTTCTCTGCAGTTATATTTGCATTTGAATTGCGTTTGAATTTCCATTTTCTTTCCCCTGCCCACTGGTTAATTGCTTTCAGAAACCTGAGTGCTGCAGACTGGGTTTAACACCGGTTAGGTCAGTCAGCTTGAGCACAGTTCAGCTTGCCTTCTGTTCCAATGTAGAGAGGGCTCAGAAAGGGGTGTTTTTCATTACTGACCATGTATGTTAGAGTAATGCTGCAGGAGCAACCCAGAAGGGGAGTCTGTGGTACGGTAAATTGTCATCAGTAATTATACTCCAGATGAAATCCCTCGCCAGGGGTCTGTCTCTTAGCAACAGCTGGGCACAGGGAGGGGAGGGGGGCAGGGGGAGATTTGGCAGAGCTACAGGAGTACCCATGGTCAGCCCTGCCCAAAAGCAGTCAGGGATTTTTTTTAGGAGTGATGTGAAAGGGTGCAGGAAGGATCAGAGTCCATGGCTCCTGCTGCTGCCCACAGGAAGGTCTGGCAGCATGGGCTGGGGAGATCCCATCAGAGCCAGGAGGATTTCATAGCAGCGTGCCATGGGGAGACCCAGGGCAGGATCCTACGGTACCTGTCTCATGGCAAAGGACTCTATCCCTCATTTTTGGAGGATTTAGCAGGAGGAAGACTAAATACTTGGAGGATTAGAGGGCACTCTCCTAGACCAGAAGGCAGTTTCTGCCTGAATTCCCTCTGAGGCAGCAGTTTTGCTCACTGCTCCTTTGCCTATCTTTGTCTTCTTGGCTACAGGGCTTTAAGATCTCCATTGGAAAAAACAAATCAAACTGAACTATCTTCTTTCATGAGCTGACTGCGCTTGGCTGGCCTAAAAATAACAGGCCATGTGTATCCAAAAGGACTTTCTGAACAGGGTCTCCATAACCAGCCAGACCACTGTATGTGTTTAAAATGGCAAACGGGGCTGAGTTTTTAATGGTCCTCAGTACACTGCCAGGCTTGTGTCATCTTTAGCTGATAAGCATTCATTTACAATTATCTCCAATAATGGGTAAACAAAGACAGCCTTTTTCTTTCCTGAGTTATTTTGAAACCAGTCAGAGCCCTTGAGGGAAATGGCAGGGCTCAGGGCTGATACTTATTGCGTACATAGGAAACTGGGGCAAGTTTACATGAAAGCTAGAGACCCCAAATCATTAACCATGTGTAGCCATCACAAATACCCTTTTGAAGCAATATTTGAAGGAAACACTGCTAGAACAGAGTCCAGACCTCTCTGGGTTTCCTGCCTCCACAAACAGCAACTACTGCCTGGCCCCACCGGTTAGCCTTCATTTAGGAGGAGCGAGCACCTCTCTTCAGCCCAATAACTGCTTTGATTATCTGCTCTGATCTTACTGGGCTCTTCCTTTGTCACACAAACATGGATGAATGCTGCTGCCAGGGCAGTAGCTCTGTTTAAAGCAGAGCCTTGGCCTGGAAGCTTGTGACCTGTTGCCTTCCCAGAGATTTCCCAGGGGAGGCACAGGCATCTTCCTGCATTTCACTGGACTCATACACACGAGTTTGATTTTCTTAATCAGCTCTTGTGGAACCCTTAGAAAGAGTTCACATCTCTTTGCATGCTGGATGCCACTGAACCATCTCAGCTCTTTTAAAATCAAGTTTGAGTGGGTTTATAAGTGTGTTGCAGGCATCGCATCCCTGCTGGAACAAGTGGTCCCGGCAGGTGACTCCTGGCCTGTTTTTGTTTTTCAGGAGAGCCCAGTTTTTAGGGTGAATCTGTCTAGCTGCAGTTCCTTTTGTTTTTTTTTTTAACATGGGCCCTTTAGAACATGAGCTCACATGTGAAGTGCAGGTTCAAAATGGATTTCGAAGCAAGAAATGTGCGTGGGGTTGGCTGCCTTTCCTAAGTGAGGCTGGCTGTCACAGGGCAGGAGCACATGTGATGGAAGAGAGAGTCACCTTTGTGACATGAGATGAAAGGTAACACATGTACCTCTCCTCCTCAAGTCATGGGCCATGGTGGGGAGGAGGGAGCAGCAGCCAGGCCGCTCTGGCAGGGAAGCTCTGTGTGGTGCTGTAATTAAGGGCAGGGTGTGCAGAAGAGGGAGATTTGTTCCAGCTGCAGCCTGACATTGCCCATTCAGGCTGCATTTAACCACTCACTGTTAAACTTTTTATTCTCCTTGATGGTGTAAGCCTGGGTAACGCTGCAGCTTTGTCCTGGCTCCTTGTGTTTCTGTTGCTAGCAGCCCTGCCCTTCCTCCTCCCCAGCGGGCAGGTTAGCAGCTAATTCTGGCACAAGGGGATAAAGAGTGGCACCATCCAGCTCCTGCTGACGTAAGTGCCGGGTTGCACTGGGCACTGTCCTGGCATCTCTGGGTTTGGAGATTTTAAAAGGAATACAAGTGCAGGTCAGTTCTTCTGGCTGGGCCCAAGTAGACCCTGTCTTTCTTCTCTCTTGGCAGAAGTGGTGCCAAGGAAGGACAATTTGGTCCTTTGTCCCCCAGGAGGGAGGCTGGCCTGCCTCTGCCCACCTCAGGTGAAGGGCTGCTTTTCCTTTGCGCCAGCTGGGCTAAAAGCAGCTCCTGTTCTTGCCGTGCTGTGGGGTGAGTGCACGCAGCAGCCCTGCCAAAACCTGCTGTTTTCTGCCAGACCCGTGGGCAGACAGCAAGGCCCAGGGGCAGGGTCTTGAGAAGGGGATGTTCATGTCTCAGCTGGGATGGGATACATCAGGTTGCAGGGCCCGTGGGGTGGCCTTCTCCAGCTGGTGTGAGCAGGAGTCTTAATTTCCTGCTCTGGGCCATTGCTGCTGAGGAGTTAACTAAAAGCTGTGCTAACAGCTTTAAACTCTGCTCCATAAATTGTACCCAGCGTGTCTCATGATGTGCTCTCCAGCTTGTCCAGGCTGGCTGAAAGCAGGGCCGATCCTCCCCGGAGAAGTGGAATGAGGGTGTTGCCCGTGTGGTCGTGACCGAAACCCTCTGGCACAAAGGCTTTTTCATGCTGCTTTCGCCAAAAGACTTTCGGGTCCTGTGTTACCCCTTCAGAGCTGTGCATCCAGACCCTTCACTGTGCCAAAACTGGGCAGGGGGAGAGGGAGGGAGTCTGTGAGCCTGAATCCAGCCGGCGGGGTGGGAGAGATGGCCAAGGCTCGGGGGTGTGCCCAGCCCTGCAGCACTGGGCATCAGTCTGTGCGCCCCGGGGCTCTCCAGGCAGGGCCTGCGGTTGGGCAGGTCAGGCAAGCCCAGCTCCAGCTCTGCCGCACGCGGGTTCGCTGCTGCCAGGCAGGTTTCCTCGCAGAGCTCCTCACCCAGCTTTGCATTTGGGTAAATTATGAAATATGCATGAGCTTTACAGAATTGCAGAGTAACCAAAGCAGCCCTTCAGGAGAGGAGCTGGAGCGTGGCTCTGTGCTGGACTGCAGTGAGCCCAAAGCCTCGACCAGCCTGTGAAATGTGGCTGAAGACCCCAAGACATCCCATTTCCTCAGAGTATAGGGGAGAGATGCTTCATGGCAAGCTCTAGAAAGCCCAGCCAGGGCACTTTTCAAACACCAAGGAAGTGGCAAAGCTCAGGTTACTCACCCTGTGAAACGTACATCCCTGGGACACGTCGCAGCCCACCGAGCTGTCAGGGTCACCCCTTCCACCACACAGCCCCGGTGTCTCTGCTGTCCCTTGGGGTCAGAGTGGGTATAGTGCAGACAGACAGACCCCAGCTGCTGGGAATGAGGGGTTTGGTTATCCACCCTCAGTGACAGCCCAGGGCAGGAGGCAGGAGTCTCCTGGCCTGTGGTATTTCAGCATGTCAGTCATGGCTGGTGACATCCTGGAGAGAACCAGGGTCTTCTCTGCATGAGCAAAAGGGGCAGGAGACCCCCAGGGTCTGGAGCTGGGCTAGGTAGGAAGGAAGGAGGAAGAGGAGGGTGGGCTCAGAAGGGCACAAATGGATAAACTGGGAAGAGAAGGCAGCCAGTGAGGGTACTGCAGACTTGCTCCTCTGCAGTGTGTAGAAATGCTGTGGTTGCTGCGTTGCCCCTGCTGTCAGGCCGTGGGGTGTGAAGAGAAGGTCTGTGCTCTCAGACTGCACCTCACTAATCTCTGCCACAAGTCATGCAAAGAAAAAAGTGTTGCTGTTGACCTCAAAGTAGTAGTAAGGCATGTGTTGGGAGCCCTGAGGTACCCAGAGCCCGGGCTGAAGCCGCCTGTTGTTTGTAGCTTGCAGAAGTAAGCTACATGGAAGTGAAATCCTCCATTTTAAGTGACTCTGCATACAAAGCTGGGCTGGCATGTCTGGTGTGGCATCCAGCAGTGCCCCAGCCCTGTGCCACATCCTGCCTGCCCATGCAGGGGTGATGGGCTTCGCTCCCTCCTTCAGCCCCGGCGTGACATTCCTGTGGCAGCGCAGGGGGACGTCCTGTTCCAAGCAGCTCCGCAGCACGTGGGACTTGCTGCTGCTTGTTAAGAGCTGGTGTGCTCCAGCCAAGCAGGGGACTCTGGGCTGGAGTTTGTCAGCTTCTGGCCCTTCCAGCTCAGCCCAGCTGCTGAGGGCAGAGGGATAAAGATGAGCATTAACAGTGAAAACATGTTCTGCTGAGCTGCAGGAGTATTGGGCTTACAGGTGCGATCAGGTGAGTAAAGGAGCGAGATGGGAGAGGAAGAAGAAGGAGAGGGAGGAGGGTACTTGTTGGATAAACTCTACTATGTTGTGTAACTTCACCCTCAGTGTCGTGGCTGTCCTCCTGACTTGAAGTTCCCTTCTGCCTTCAGAGATAATGAACCACTTGTGCGTAGCAGTTGCACAGCAAGTGCTGGAGAGCCAGTGCCTGCAGGTGAGGGACCTTTGCAGGACTTTATGACCTTTTGAGGCTCTGTAAGTCCACTGGGACCAGTGTACCCTGCAGAGCTCATGGTTGCCCCCATGCAGAGGAGATGCACGCTGTCCCACTCTGGCCAGGATGTTCCTTCCCCAGCTGTTAACACTTCAGATCTCTTTTTTCCCTTTAATCCTTTAAATTAAGCCTTACTTTTCTAGAACCTGTGCTAATGCTGCGCTTCTAAAAACACCCTCTTTCTTTCCTTTGGTAGATCTCCGAGGCTGGGAAGGACTCCTTGCCTTCTTGGCTACACTGGAACGCCCACAGCAGCTCCCTGGAAGGGCTGCCCCTTGACACGGACAAGGGCGTCCACTACATCTCGGTAACCACGCTGCAGCCCTTCCCGAACGGCAGCTACGTGCCGCAGACCGCAAACGTCTTCTCGGTCGAGGTTCACCAAGAAGACCACAACGAGCCTCAGTCGGTGCGAGCGGCCGTCCAAGACGCGGGCGACGCGGCGCCGTTCGTCTGCGGCTCGGAGGAGCCCGTCACCATCCTGACTGTCATTCTGGATGCTGACTTAACGAAAATGACGCCAAAGCAGAGGATTGAGCTCTTAAACAGAATGAGAAGCTTCTCGGAGGTGGAACTTCATAACATGAAGTTGGTTCCCGTTGTAAATAACAGACTCTTTGATATGTCGGCCTTCATGGCCGGGCCGGGAAACGCAAAGAAGGTGGTGGAAAACGGGGCCTTGCTCTCGTGGAAACTGGGATGTTCTCTGAGCCAAAACAGTGTCCCCAACATCAGCAAGGTAGAGGCTCCAGCTAAGGAGGGAACCATGTCTGCCCACCTCGGCTACCCTGTTGTTGGCTGGCACATTGCTAACAAGAAGCCTCACCTCCCCAAGAGGATGCGGCGGCAGATCAACGCCACCCCGACGCCGCTGACCGCCATCGGGCCGCCCACCACCGCGGCACAAGAGCCGCCGACCCGGATCGTGCCCACCCCGACGTCGCCCGCCATCGCGCCTCCCACAGAGACCACGGCACCCCCCGTCCGGGAGCACATTCCGCTGCCGAGGAAGCCGACAGTCACCATCAGAACGAGAGGCCCCATCGTCCAGACGCCCACTCTGGGACCCATCCAGCCAACCAGGGTGGCAGAAGGCACCGGCACAGCCTCCGTGCCAATTCGGCCCACGATGCCTGGCTACGTAGAGCCCACCGCGGTGATCACGCCGCCCACAACTACCACCAAGAAACCCAGAGTCTCCACTCTGAAGCCGGCCACGCCGTCCACAACCGATTCCTCCACGGCGACGACGCGAAGGCCTACTCGAAGGCCCAAAACGCCCCGTCCAACAAAGCCCCCCAGCACCACCAGGTCCCCCATCTCCAAGCTAACGACGGCCTCCCCGCCGACCCGCCTGCGCACCACAGCCAGCGGGGTCCCCCGGCCCTGGGAGCCCAACGAGCCGCCCAAGCTGACCAACCACATCGACAGGGTGGACGCGTGGGAGGGCACTTACTTCGAGGTTAAAATACCATCGGATACCTTCTACGACAAGGAAGATACCACCACTGACAAACTGCAGCTGACCCTGAAGCTGAAGGAACAGCAGATGATAGAGGAGAACTCGTGGGTGCAGTTCAACAGCACGAGCCAGCTGATGTACGGCATGCCGGACCACAACCACATCGGGAAGCACGAGTACTTCATGTACGCGACCGACAAGGGCGGGCTCTTCGCCGTGGATGCCTTTGAAATCCACGTCCACAAACGCCCGCACGGCGACAAGTCCCCGGTGAAGTTCAAGGCCAGGCTGGAAGGGGACCACAACGCGGTGGTGAACGACATCAACAAGAAGATCATGCTGGTGAAGAAGCTGGCTCTGGCCTTCGGCGACAGGAACAGCAGCACCATCACGGTGCAGGATATTGCCAAAGGCTCCATCGTAGTGGAGTGGACAAACAACACCCTGCCCCTGGAGCCCTGTCCCCGGGAGCAGATCCGGACTTTGAGCAAAAAAAATCGCGGATGACTCGGGCGGGCCGAGCCCGGCTTTCTCCAACGTCCTGCAGCCCGAGTTCAAGCCCCTGAACGTGTCGGTGGTTGGCTCCGGCAGCTGCAGGCACATCCAGTTCATCCCCGTGACGAAGGACGGAAGGGTGATCTCGGAGGCGACGCCGACGGTGGCGGCGGGCAAAGACCCCGAGAAGAGCAGCGAGGACGACGTGTACCTGCACACCGTCATCCCCGCCGTGGTGGTGGCCGCCATCCTCCTCGTGGCCGGCATCATCGCCATGATCTGCTACCGCAAGAAGAGGAAAGGGAAGCTGACCATCGAAGACCAGGCCACCTTCATAAAGAAAGGCGTGCCCATCATCTTTGCCGACGAGCTTGACGACTCCAAGCCCCCGCCGTCCTCCAGCATGCCCCTCATCCTCCAGGAGGAGAAAGCCCCGCTGCCCCCCCCGGAGTACCCCAACCAGAGCCTGCAGGAGACCGTGCCGCTCAACCAGGACACCATCGGGGAGTACACGCCACTGCAAGACGAGGACCCCAACGCGCCGCCCTACCAGCCTCCCCCGCCCTTCACCGCGCCCATGGAGGGGAAAGGCTCTCGCCCGAAGAACATGACCCCATACAGGTCCCCACCGCCCTACGTCCCCCCTTAATGAACGGGAGGCTCTCGAGGGGAGAAGGGGCTTCCAGCCCCACGCCAGCGCTGTCTGTGGGCCGGCAGCCCCCTCGCCAGCCGGGACACTCAGAACCCCAGCAGGCCCTCCCCGGCCGCGCCCGCCGCACCGGAGCGCTCGCGGGACTCGGGGGGACACTCGTTTTATTTTTGCCTAACAAGCTTTGGTTTTATTTTATTCATAGAGGAAAAAAAAAGAAAGAAATCTCGTCTCGCAACACGCCTTCCCGGCGGCTGGGCTGCGGGCCGGGGCCGGGGGGCGGGCCGGGCCGGGGCGGGAGGAGCAGGCAGCACTGGGGTAGCACTCTGGGTCTCCGCTGTTTGCCTTTAACACTAACTGTACTGTTTTTTCTATTCACGTGTGTCTAGCTACAGGACGTAACATGAAAGATAGCCTAAAAACAATTAAATTCAAGGGACTTTCTGAAGCCGATGTTTTAAGTTTTTACATTTAATCTGCTGTTTACCTAAAGCTGGGGGTGTAGCTGGGGGACGGGGAGGGCAGCGCTGTGCTGCTGCGAGCCGGGCTGCTGAGGGGGAGGACAGCCAGCCTCCTCCTCCTCCTCCTGAGGGGAGGGATCAGCTGCTTGGTTCAGGGTTTGATTCTTTTCTTTTTTAATTCTTTTTTTGTTTGTTTTTAATCAAAGAAATCTTATTTTTCTCACGCATCACAAATAGTCACCGGTGGGGTCGGACTGGCCCGGGGTACCCACGGCTACGTGCGGGGGGGCGAGCCAGGCCCCACACCGCCAGCCCCGGGGGTGGGAGGGTGGTCGTTTTGAAGCAAACGTGCCCCCCACCCCGTCCCTGCGAGGTGTTTTGGCGAGGGTGGGGTGTCTGCGTAGCATGGTGCTGTCTCTTTGCCTCGAGTCCTTCTTAGGAGCAGTGCTGGGATGGCCTCGGCTGCTGCGGGCCGCCGGCTGCTCCGGGCTGCTCCACACCTGGGCACTGTTGGAAAAAAATAAACGTTTTTTTTTAAAAATTAAAGAGAAAAAGAGAAAAAAAAAGAGGGGGGGGGGGGGGGGGAAAGGAAAAACAAAGCGCAGCCGCAGCAGCGAATAGTGACAAACGAATTAGTGAACTCGCAAATAGAATTTTTTTACTAAATTTTTGATACAGCCTCCAATTGTTTTATTAAAAAGAGACTTACCGACCGGTGTGCCGCTGCCAGCCGTTTGTCCGAGCTCAGCTCCCCGCCCCGGGGCGCCCCCCGCCCCCCGCCCGCCGCCTCCGCCTCTCCCTCGCCTGTACCATTTCAAGCATGGGTCTGTGTTTACCCTCAGCGCTCTGCGGGGCGGGTTGGGGAGGGCGGGAGGAGCGACACCCGCCGTGCGGCGGCGGGCACCCGGCACGGGGCGAGGCGGCGGCAGCGGGCGGGCGAGGGCCGGGGGTGCTCACACACCTCCCCTCCAGCCCCGATCTCGTCTCGGCGTCGCGGGGGGACGGGTTCCGCGTTGTGTAAAAGTATGGAGTCAATAAACCGTGTGCTTTACTACGGCGATGCCTCTGCCACCGCCGCGCCGGGCAGCGGGAGCCGGGCAGCAGGCAGCGGGCGGGCAGCGGGAGCCGGGAGGAACTCGGCAGCGGGAGGAACTCGGCAGTAGCAGGGACTGGGCAGCGGGAGCCGGGCAGCGGGAGGAACTCGGCAGTAGCAGGGACTGGGCAGCGGGAGCCGGGCAGCAGCGGGAGCCGGGCAGCAGCAGGAGCCGGGCAGCAGCGGGAGCCGGGCAGCAGCAGGAGCCGGGCAGCAGCGGGAGCCGGGCAGCAGCGGGAGCCGGGCAGCAGCGGGAGCCGGGCAGAGGGAGACGGGCAGCAGCGGGAGCCGGGCAGCAGCAGTAGCCGGGCAGCAGCGGGAGCCGGGCAGCAGCAGTAGCCGGGCAGCAGCGGGAGCCGGGCAGAGGGAGCCGGGCAGCAGTAGCCGGGCAGCAGTAGCCGGGCAGCAGCGGGAGCCGGGCAGCAGCGGGAGCCGGGCAGCAGCGGGAGCCGGGCAGCAGCGGGAGCCGGGCAGCAGGAGCCGGGCAGCAGCGGGAGCCGGGCAGAGGGAGCCGGGCAGCAGTAGCCGGGCAGCAGTAGCCGGGCAGCAGCGGGAGCCGGGCAGCAGCGGGAGCCGGGCAGCAGTAGCCGGGCGGCAGCGGGAGCCGGGCAGAGGGAGCCGGGCAGAGGGAGCCGGGCAGCAGTAGCCGGGCAGCAGTAGCCGGGCAGCAGCGGGAGCCGGGCAGCAGTAGCCGGGCGGGAGTAGCGGGGCAGCGGCAGGAGCAGGGCAGCGGCAGTAGCGGGAGCCGGGCGGCAGTAGCCGGGCGGCAGTAGCGGGGCAGCAGGAGCGGGGCAGCGGCAGTAGCCGGGCAGCAGTAGCCGGGCAGCGGCAGTAGCGGGGCAGCAGGAGCGGGGCGGCAGTAGCGGGGCAGCAGGAGCGGGGCAGCGGCAGTAGCCGGGCAGCAGTAGCCGGGCAGCGGCAGTAGCGGGGCGGCAGTAGCCGGGCAGCAGGAGCGGGGCAGCGGCAGTAGCGGGGCAGCGGCAGTAGCGGGGCAGCGGCAGTAGCGGGGCAGCAGGAGCGCAGCGCCCCCTGGCGGCGAGAGCGGCGCTCCCGCTCGCGGCCGTTGCGGCGTGTGACGTCACCGCCCGCCCAGGCCCCGCCCAGGAGGGGCGGCCGCGCTGCGCCGCCATGTCGGGAGCGGCGGGGCCGGGGCCGGGGCCGGCGGCGGGGCCGAGCCGTTCCCCGCTGCCCTGCGCCCCCCGCCCCGCCGCCGCGCTACAGCTGGGCGGGGGGGCCGAGCCGGCGCGGCCCGGCGTCACCGTCATCGACCTCCGCTTCCCCCGCGGCGCCGCCGCCGACGTGAGTGCGGCACGGCCTGGGGCGGGGGATGGCGCGGAGGGCGCCGCGGGGCCGGGGGGATGGTGCCGGTGAGGTGCCGGCATGGAGGAGCGGTGGGCACGGGCACGGGGACGGTGGGGGCACGCCGGCGGTGGCGATGACTGCAGCGTGGGAAGCGGTCCCGGGGCGCGGGGGAACGCCGGGGCGGGTGCCGGCGCGGGGACTGTGGCGGTACCGGTACCGGCAGGGAGGGCCATGCCGGGGGCGATGCCGGGGCTCGGGGGGATGCCGGGGCTCGGGCTGAGCCCACCGGTCTCACAGGTGCAGGAGATCGTCTTCAGGAACTTCTACACGGCCTTCCTGAGCGTGCGGGTGCAGCGGCCCGGCCCCACCGGCTCCCGCCGGTGGGTGACCTGCCTGCGGGACTACTGCCTCATGCCCTGCCCGCACACCGAGGAGGGCTCCCAGGACTACTTCTCCCTCCACCGACACCAGGTCGGTACGCCCGGGGCATCACCCAAAACCCTGAGGGCTCACCCCCGCTTTGCCTGCACACCAGGATGGCTCCTGGGCCCCGGGGCTATGTGCCAATGCCCCACAGTGCCTCCATGGCACCCCGCCGTGCCTCTCCTGCCACTGCCGGCCCTTCTCTCAGCCCGGAGAGACACCATGGGGTGACTTTTCCCTCGGGCTCCTTCCATCGGGGGTGGGTCAGGAGTGGTTTGAAGCAGAGCCCCAGAGCTGCCTCGAAGCAGTGCCAGCCTGGCCAGCCTCCCCAGTGACAGCTTCCTTGCCCCGGCAGATGCTGTGCGACATGGACCAGGTGACGGCGGTGCGGTTCATCCTGCGGCAGCCCTCCCCGGTCTGGCTCCACTTCACCATTGAGGAGCTGCAGATCTTTCCCCTTGGACAGAAGGTGAGCAGGTGCTGGTGCTGCGCTCCCTGCCAGGCAGGGATGGAGCTGCCATCGGGAACACCCCTGTGTGACCCTCTGCATCTGTTTCAGAGCCCCCAGAAGGATTTTCCCTCCTGGCTCTCCCAGCTGACCCCTCCGGAGCAGCCAACCAGCCTGCACAAGGTGAGTGATGTGGGGTGGGGAAGGAGGGACCCGTGTGGGGTGAGTGGTCCTTGTGAGGCTGCCAGCGCTATCCCTGTCCTGGCCAGGAACAGCTGTGGAGCCCTGAAATGGCTGCAAGTGGTTTGCAGAGTCCAGAGGGGGAAAAATACCCATCTCTTCGGGGATGTGTGATTTGCAGTGACACTTCAGCCTACCCACCCTCTAGTGTGGGGACAGGAGGGTCCCCGTGGGAGCAGTGGGTGCACAGCACGGCTCGGTGTGGGGAGGGGAGGGGGTGGGCTGGCTGGTGCCCAGTGCTTTGCTGGGGAGCACGATGGGCAGAGGGAGGTCACAGCCATGGCACACGTTTACAGCTTGTGAGCCACATCTGGCTGGCTGATGGCCTTCGGTGAGCAAAGTCTGGGCTGGGCAAGGCAGGGGCAGGGGTGGGCAGCTGTCCCACCGCCAGAATCCTGCTGAGTCATGCCCTGCAGGGCACCGTGCCACAATGCCAGCACCTCCAGGGCGCTTCTGCTGCCAGCCTCACACCACCACTGCCGTGGCAAGGTCATTGCTTGGGTCATGGCTCCCTGGGCAACGGAGGGTCCAGAGGAGGTGCTGGGGGTTAGTCTGGGCTTGGCTGGTCCCAGCATCACCCCGAGGCACCTGCCAGCACCCCGGTGCTGCAGCAGGGCAGGAGCAGCACAGAGGCTTGCTCCAGCCTGCGGAGCTGCTGCTGAGCCAGTGAGCCCTGCCTGGCTGAAGGTCCCCGGGAGAACCCACCCCTGCAGTGGGGTCTGTGGCTCCAGGCACCGGGGGGCAGCTGCTGCCTTGGGAAACTCTGGACTGTGTGATTAGGTTTGTAATCATTAGCCAGCGCTCTGTGCTCTGCTTGGACGCCTGCCAGCAGCAGCGGGCTGCGTTGGCACCACCCATTTCCTCAGCTGTCCATGTGCCTACAGCAGGGCCCTGCTCACGCTGCTGCGTTGAGAAACCACCGGCAGGTCAGTGGTGTGAGCAGCACTGCCATGGTGATGGGCTCCCAGGCAGCACAGCCCCCGCCCACACCTCTGCCCAGGCCCTGGGCCATCGGCCGCTCCTGTTCCCACTCCACAGCCGTGTGCCTGCTTCTTTCCAGGAGCTCCCTGACCCAGAGAAGGTGTCGACAGAGGTGCAGCAAATGTGGGTGCTGACGGAGGTGGTCCGGGCTCGCCAGGCAGCTGCCCGCATCGGGCGCTTTGACGTAAGTCCTGTCACCCAACTTGGGCTCCAGCCTTGGTGTGTTGGTGGCAGAGCCCTCCCGGGGGGCTGCTCCCACCAGGGCAGTGGAGGTCTAGGGGGGTGCCCCAGCAGAGCGATGGTGCAGTGCAGCACCAACGGTTCTGTCTTTTCCAGGTGGATGGCTGCTATGATATCAACCTGCTTTCCTACACGTGAGCCCCGCCAGTGCTGGCCAGAGGGAGCCGGCTCTTCCATGCTCCCGGGGCCCAAGAGGACTCCTGTGTTCCTGCACTGGCCTTTGTTCCTGGGGGTTCCCAGGCCCTCCCCGTGCCCCATCCCCTGCGCTGGCTGGCAGGGCAGCTCCCCCCGCTACCTCTGCCCTGGGGAGCAGCCCCAGCCCTGCAGGCTGAGAGACACGGCTCCCGCAGACACGGGGGTGCTGGGGCCGGCGCCCGGCGCGCCGGGGGTCCGAGGACGTGACGGGGAGCGCCTCGGTCACGACTAAAAGCTGCTACGTTGGCCCTGCCTGCGTCTGCCTGTCCTTGGGGGGCGGGCAGGACCCGCAGCCGGCATCCCCCCGGGCCGGCGGGGGAGGCGGGGCCGGGGGGCGGGGCGGGGCGGGGCCGGCCGGACTCCGTGTCCCAGGGGCCCCGCGGCCCCGGGCCGTGCCAGGAAGGGAGGGAGGATGCTGCGGGCGGGCTGCCGCGCCGCGCTGCCCCGCCGGCCCCCGCGCTCCGCGCCGCTGAGCGGGCCCGGGGGGGCCGAGGCCGGCGCGGGGGGGCTGAAGCGGACGCCGCTGGACGCCCTCCACCGGGCCCGCGGCGGCAGGATGGTGCCGTTCGCCGGCTGGAGCCTGCCCCTGCACTACGGGCAGGGCCACCTCCAGTCCCACCTGCACACCCGCCGCCGCTGCTCCCTCTTCGACGTCTCGCACATGCTGCAGGTAGCGGAGCGGGACGGGAGGGGTGGGCGTGGGGACGGGGGGGGTCACCCGCGGCGCCTCACGGGCACCCCGCGGCCCCTTCCAGACCCGCGTGTACGGCCGGGACCGTGTGAAGTTCATGGAGAGCCTGGTGGTGGGGGACATCGCCGAGCTGAAGCCGGGACAGGTACGGGGCGCCGGGTGGGCACCGGGCATCCAGCGGGGTCGGAGACCCCCAGGGGCGTCCCGGGGAGGCTGGGGGGTACAGGCACGTGCTCCCAAGCCCACATCCCATAGGGCACCCTGACGCTGGTCACTAATGAGAGGGGCGGCATCGTGGATGACCTCATCGTCACCAACACCTCAGAGGATCACCTCTACGTGGTGTCCAACGCCAGCTGTGCTGACAAGGACTTGGCCATCATGAGGGTACGGGCCTGCCCGAGCCCCACGGGGGCTGGGAGTGAGTCCTCCCACCTCTGCTGCTGTCTGTAGCGACGCTGGGCAAAGCGGCCGTGGCCACGTGCGCGGCTGGCACCGGCACAGCCCCTGTGCTAGCGGCCCGCTGTCACCCGGCAGGGCAGGGCGGCGGAGGTGCAGGCTGCCGGCGGGGACGTCCGTCTGGAGGTGTTGGACAACGCGCTGCTGGCTCTGCAAGGTAGTGGGTGGGGCTCGTCCTCAGCGGCTGCCGGCCTGCTCCCTCCTCCAGACCTTTGCCTGATGGATGTCAGTGCCCTCCCCGTGTCCCCCCTTCCCCAGACTGCCCCGTCCCCCAGAGCCACCTGCCTCCCCAGGTCCCTCCATGGTGCAAGTGCTGCAGGCGGGGCTGTCGGACGACCTGGCCAAGCTGTCCTTCATGAACAGCGTCACCACGACAGTCTTCGGTGTGCCGGGCTGCCAGGTCACGCGCTGCGGCTACACCGGCGAGGACGGCGTGGAGGTACCCTGGGAGCACCCCCGCCACGGCACCACGGCAGGGGCAGGCCGTGCCCTGCTGACCCTGCCCCTGTGCCCCTGCAGATCTCGGTGCCCGCGGGGCTGGCGCTGGAGCTGGCCGAGCGGCTGCTGGGTGTCCCCGAGGTGTGGCCGGCGGGGTTGGCGGCCAGGGACAGCCTGCGCCTGGAGGCCGGGCTCTGCCTCTATGGCAACGACATCGACGAGAGCACCACGCCTGCCGAGGCCGGGCTGCTGTGGACCTTGGGTAGGTCGGGGCCACATCTGCCCAGCAGCCTCATAGCCCCAGTGGGGCATAAGGGGAGCAGGAGGGCATCGCCGACCCTCGCCCATCTCTGCCCGCAGGGAAGCGCCGGCGGGCGGCCATGGACTTCCCTGGCGCGGCTGCCATCATGGCGCAAGTGAAAGAGAAACCGAAGCGCAAGCGCGTGGGGCTGACATCAGTGGGACCCCCCATCCGGCCCCACACGGCCATCCTGGGCCCTGAGGGCACTCCAGTGGGTATGTGGGGGTGGCCTGCACTGCAGCCGTGGCAGGGGAGGGTGCTGGGGCTGCCGGCTCTCACTCACCTCCCCGTGTCCTCACATCCCCAGGCACGGTGACCAGCGGCTGCCCCTCGCCCTCCCTGGGCAAGAACATCGCCATGGGCTACGTGGAGGCAGCGCACAGCCGGGCCGGCACCGCACTCACCGTCGAGGTTCGGAAGAAGCAGCACCCAGCACTCGTCACCAAGATGCCCTTTGTGCCCACCCAGTACTACATGGCCAAGTGAGGGCGGCGCTCACCACGGGCACGGTGCCCTGGCCCCAATAAACGCCCCTGCCTCACTCTCCAGGTCCCCTCTCTGGTGACAGCGGCGGGTGCCAAAGCAAGGGGTGGCGGATGCGGCACAGCACTTTAATGGTGGGCAGTGCCCGCTGGCCCTGACGCTCCTCACTCACGGTGTGTCTTCGCCGGCTCTGCCACCAGGCCCTCCCTGCAAGAGAAGGGCAGCGTGAGTGGGGCTGGACGGCATCCCCGCACTGCAGCTTGGCATGGCACAGCATGGCACAGGGACAGGGCTGGGCAAGGACGGGCAGAGCTGGGGCTGCACTTAGCGGGGCATGCTTGTCTGAGGGCACAGCTGGGGGTGCTCACAGCGGGGTACTGGTTCGGGGGCACAGGTGAGAGGGTGTTTTCTGGGGTATACTGATTTAGGGGTGCAGCCAGGGAGGCATTTACTGGGGCGCAGTGGTCTGGGGGTGTGCCCTGGAAGGCACTTGCTGGGGCGCACTGGGGTAGGGAGGGGAGGGCATTTGCTGGGGCACAGTGGTCTGGGGCACGGATGGGAGGCTGTTCCCGTTTGGGGGTGCAGCCGGGAGGGCACTTGCTGGGCACCCTGGGCCCGGCCGGGAGGGTGCTGACGGCGCCGGGGGCCGCTCGGGTTGGGTCCGCGGCGCACGGGGCGCAGGGAGGGTGAGGGGTGCGGGCCCGGGGGCGGTCGGGACTCACCGGGGCGGGCAGTGCCGTTCGGCGGCGCCGTTGCGTCCGGCCGGGCCGGCGGGGGACAGGGAGTGCGCGCGGGGCCGGGCGGGCCCGGGGCCGGTGCCGGGGGAGCGGCGGCCGGCGGGCCCCGTCCGGTAGCAGAGCGCGGCCACGGCCCCGCCGTAGGCTCGCCAGGCCAGGCGGACGCCGAGCAGGCTGAGGCCCAGCCACAGCAGCAGCAGCTGGCACAGCGCGGCCCGCACGTCCTGCGCCGCCCACTCTGCCGCCAGCTCCCGGCCCAGCGCGCCCAGCGCCCGCCACGGCGCCTGCCAGCCCGCGGCCGCCATGGCTGCGCCGGACGGGGCGGGCTGCGGGCGGGGCCGGCGGCTGCGGGGCGGCGCTCGGAGGCGGGCTGGCTATGGCGGGCGGCGGCGCCGAGGCGCGGTACTCGCGGCAGCTGTGCGTGCGGGGACGGGGAGCGGGGGGCGGGAGCAGGGGCAGCGGCGGTGCGGGGAAGGCCCGGGCCGCGCTGACGGGCGCTGCCCGCAGGTACGTGCTAGGCGGCGGCGCGCAGCGGCTGTCCGGGGCGGCCGCGCTGGTGTCGGGGCTGCGGGCGGCGGGGGCACAGGCGGCGGCGGCCTTGGCGCTGGCGGGGACCGGGCGGCTCGTCCTGCACGACACCGGCACCGTCTGCACCGCCGACCTCGGGCACCAGGTAGCGGCGGGGCCCGTGACGGGCGCGGGTGCGGGCGGCCATACCGGTAGTGGGTGCAGATGCGGGTGAGCAGCTCGGTAATGAGCACAGGTATTGGGCAGGGATGCTGGGAGCAGGTGCGGGTATGGGCAGGGTAATGGGTACAAGTACAGGTGGGAGTGCCTATATCGTGTGTGGGGTACAGCTCAGTTGCTGGTATGGGTTTGGGGCCAGGGGCTTCCAGTAGCAGGTATGGGGTGGGGACTCTGGTAAGGAGCATGGAATGGGAGGTCCCTGTCATGGGTACGGGCCAGGGTGCCTGACATCCTCACAGCTATGGCCCATGGGTTGTCCCATGTCATGATATGGACGTCACCAGAGGGCCCCTCACCAGTGTGTACAGGGCCCTGTGGGGCACCCCACTGTGGCAAGCAGCACCTCAAACCGTGTGCCCACCCCACAGTTCCTCCTGAGGGAGAGCGATGTCGGCCAGAGCCGTGCCAAGGCATCCCAGCGGGCCCTGGCCGAGCTGAACCCCTGTGTGGTGGTGGCTGCTCACACCGGGGAGCTGTCAGAGACCTTCCTCACCTCCTTCCACGTGAGCTCACATCCCCTACCCTGGGGTGCCCTGGGCACAGCGCTGCCTGCTGACGGTATCCATGCAGGTGGTGGTGCTGACCGAGTCCCCGCTGGAGGAGCAGCTCCGCGTTGGGGATTTCTGCCATGACCAAGGCATCTGCTTCATCGTGGCTGATGCCAAGGGGCTGGCAGGGTAAGGGGTCTCTGCTGCAGGGTCCTGCCACTGGTCAAAGGTCACATTGTCCCCTGAACCCCCAGCCCTGCTCTGCAGCCTGTGTTCCTGTCCCACTGGTGGGACTGCTTGGCCAGGGCAGGAACCTGGCAATGCTCAGGCAGCTTGTTGAGGCGGCTTCTCTGGCAAAACGCCATCATCCAGGCAACTGTTCTGCGACTTTGGGGAGCACTTTGTCGTTGAAGACCCAGCAGAAGGGGACCCAGTGTGTGCTGTGGTGCAGGACATCTCTCAGGTAGCAGGGCAGCCTTAGCAGGCTCTCCACAAACGCCGCTGCCTCCTCCAGTGGCTTTATGCCACTGGGGTTCAGTCTCCAGCCCTGACATTCCCTGTCCTCAGGGCAACCCAGGCGTGGTGACATACATAGGTGTCGAGGACAGCCGCGGCCACCTCTTCTGCGATGGTGACCTGGTGACATTTTCTGGCGTGGAGGGGATGACGGAGCTGAATGGCCAGGAGCCCATCCCTGTGCGCCCTCTGGGTGAGCCACCCGCAGGGTCCCTGCCAGCCTGGCTCAGGGTTGGGGAACTTGCTGCATCCTTGACGGTGACCATGACATCCATCCCCTTCTGGTCCCCAGATGCCTTTAGGCTGGAGATCGGCGACACCAGCTCCTTCTCGCCCTACCACCGTGGAGGCCTGGTGTCGCAGGTGCGGCAGCCCGAGCTGCACTCCTATGTAAGTCCCCACCGGCCCTGCAGCGCTGCTGCTGGGCTGGGGCACTGCCGTGCCGTGCCGTGCCACACTGTGCCCTGGCCCCATCTCCAGCGAAGCGCTCGCCTGAGCCCTGGCTGTGTGCTGGCAGGAGCGCCTGCGCCAGGCCCTGGCAGCGCCCAAGATCCAGGTGGCAAGTCCCGAGGAGCTGCCGCACAGTCGCAGCCTGCACGCCGCCTTCCAGGCCCTGCACGCCTTCCGTGGGGAGCAGGGCCGCCTGCCCCGGCCCAGGGCCCAGGTAAGTCCCTGTCTGCTCCTGCCCAGCCCCTGCCGCCCAGCCCGGCTCTGCCCTCGCCGCTCTCCCCTCAGGCGGACACCGAGCGGGTGCTGGAGCTGGCGCGGAGCCTGCAGGATCCCCTGGACGAGCGCGTCGTGCGAGCCTTCGCCAGCGTGTGCGCGGGAGACCTGTGCCCCGTGGCTGCCGTGGTCGGGGCCCTGGCGGCACAGGAGGCACTGAAGGTGAGCGCGTGGGGGTCCCAGGCTCTGGGATCGTGCTGGTCACGCTCAGCACAGCCGTCTGGCAGCGTGGGCTGACCACGAGAGGGCACTTGCTGCCTGCCTGGGGACGCTGGCCCCGGCTGCAGTGGGCTACAAGGGAGCCTGCTGGCGACCCAGCCACCGACTGGCCCTGTTCACCCCAGGCCATCACTGGGAAGTTCCAGCCCCTGAACCAGTGGTTGTACTTCGATGCCCTGGAGTGCCTGGCGCTGGAGGGGGCGGCGTGGCTGACAGAACAGGACTGTGCCCCGGTGAGAGCGTGTGCTGGGCCCCTCCCTGAGACCCGGGGTGCCGCGGCCACCCGCACTCACGTGGCTGCTCTGTCCTGGCAGAGGGGCTCTCGTTACGATGGCCAGATCGCCGTCTTTGGGGCTGCCTTCCAGGAGCAGCTGGGCAGGCAGAAGTACTTGGTGGTGAGCTGGGGCGGGTGCCACGATGCCGGGAGAGGCCGCGGAGTGGCCGGCCCGCATGTGGGGAGCTGCAGCGGCTCTGCCCCGGCAGGTGGGAGCCGGTGCCATTGGCTGTGAGCTGCTGAAAAACTTTGCCATGATGGGGCTGGCGGCGGGGTCAGATGGGGAGCTCACCGTCACCGACATGGACACCATCGCCCTCTCCAACCTCCATCGGCAGCTGCTCTACCGCTCGGCAGACATATCGGTGAGGCACTGCGAGGCAGGGACCGAGCCCTGGCCCAAAGGCAGCTGGGCAGTGCCCAGGGCTGTGGGCTGGCGGGGAGCTGCCCTCCCCCTCTCTGTCCTGGCAGAAGCCGAAGTCGGTGGTGGCCGCGGCAGCTGTGCGGCGCATGAACCCCGATGTCCGGGTGACAGCTCACCAGAACCAGGTGGGACCTGCCACCGAGTCACTCTATGGGGACGACTTCTTCCGGCGCCTGGACGGTGTCGTCAGTGCCCTGGACACGCTGGAGGCCCGTGAGTGACGGGGACAGGGCAGGGGCCGAGCCCCTGGCTGTGGCCCTGGCTCCCCAGCAGCTCTGGCTCCCTGCAGGTGCCTACTTGGAAAGCCGCTGCAAACGCTGCCTCACACCACTGCTGGACTCGGGCACAGAGGGGCCCCGGGGGAACGTGCTGGCCATGGTGCCTTCCCTGACCAAGCCGCTGGGGCCGGCCGGTGTCCCCGCAGACAGCACCTTCCCGCTCTGCACGCTGCGGTACTTCCCCCGCACTGTGCAGCACACGCTGCAGGTAGGGCCGTGCCGCGCCGCGCCGTCCTTGGCACCCAGCAAGGAAGCCCCAGCACCTTTGTTTTCCTTTCCCGTTTCCCCCTCCGGCCGTGGCCTGCGGCAGGCAGGATACAGCCCCAGCTGCTTCCGTGCTGGCAGCCTGAGCTCAGCCACAGCGGGGCCCTCCCAGCCCGGGCTTGGGCTGGGGGCACTGGGGGTCCTACGGGACACAGGGATGGAGCCTCAGTGCTCAGCCCCTGCTCCCCATCCACAGTGGGCCCGCGATGAGTTCGAGGGGCTCTTCCAGCTGCCTGCAGAGCATGTCAACCGGTTCATGGAGTGAGTTGGCTTGGGGGACCAGCAACCGGGAGAGGGGCTGCCAGCCCTGCCAGGGTGCTTCCCGCACTGCTGGGCTTGGGGAGAGTGGGGCAGAGCTCCGCATCCTGCCCGAGATGTCCCATGGGGTTGCTCCTGGGCCAGTGGCAGCGGTTGCATATGGTTTTGCAGAGACCCGGCTTTCCTGGAGCAGCTGCAGGCAGGGAAGGCCCTGGAGGTCCTGGAGCAAGTGCGGGGAAGCCTGCAGGAGCGGCCACGCAACTGGCAGGACTGTGTGTGCTGGGCCCGGCGGCACTGGCAGAGCCGCTACCACGATGCCATCACCCAGCTGCTGCAAACCTTCCCCCCAGAGCACGTGAGCCCGGCACCCGTGGGGTTGGCAGCCCCTGCACCCACTCCCATTTGCCAGCTGCCTCACCGCAGCCAGGAGGAGGTTGTGCCCAGGCCTGACTCTGCTCTCTCTATGCCAGGAGACCAGCCCGGGTGTCCCCTTCTGGGCAGGGGACAGGAGCTGTCCCCATCCGCTGTCGTTTGACCCGGACAATGTGAGTGCAGGAGAGAGCTGTGGGGTCCCCACCGGGGATGGTGTGGGCGAGGGGAGAGCCCAGCCCATGCCAGGGGTACAGTGGATGCTGAGCTGTAGTCATGCTCCATCTGCCACAGCCTGAGCCGGCTCTGTCCCCATCCTCCAGTCAGCCAGGGCACTACTGGGGACAGTGCATGTACACTCTGGCTGGAGGAGGAGGAGAGGCACCTTCATCCTCTACCTGAAGGCAAAACAGGCAGCCTTTGGCCATGAGGCTGTGGGCCACCCCAGCTGCCTGAGCACTCTGTCCCTGCAGGACACCCACCTGGAGTATGTCCTGGCTGCTTCCCACCTCTTTGCCCAAGTGCACAAGGTGCCACCGTGCAGGGACCGGGTGGCTGCCCAGACCATCCTCCGCAGCATCTCCCCACCACCCTTCGTGCCCAAGGAGGGGCTTCAGATCCCCCTCACAGAGGAGCAGGACGAGGCACAGCCATCTGCAGGTGAGGGTCCCCCAGGGCACATCCCCTGGTACAGCCCAGTCACAGTGGGGCTGTGGCACACTTCTCCCTGCCCCAGTGCCTGGGAGAACCCAGACTGAGGTGAGGAGCACCAGGCCATAGTCCCTACGGTGCAGGAGAACCACTCCAGGAGTGCCTGTGTCCCCCCGCAGACCACGGGCGGCTGGTGGAGCTCACCCAGGACCTGGCGCAGCGGAGACAGGAGCTGGTGGGGGGCGAGGAGGTGCCAGTGCCCCTGATGGAGCCCATCCACTTCGAGAAGGTATCCAGGGCCAGGCAGGCAGCCCTGCTTGGCTTGTGGGCCTGGTGGCTGCTAGTCCCCACAGGACACAAATGTCCCCTCAGGAAGCTGATGTCCCCACGCTCTTCCCTGCAGGACAACGACATCCACGTGGACTTCATCACGGCAGCATCCAACCTGCGAGCAGAGAACTACGGCATCCCCCCTGCTGACTGGCTGACGGTGAGGGGGGCAGCCCACGGCCTTGGAGGTCCCTGTGCCGTGCAGCACAGCGGTGTGACCCCCCTCTTCTGTCCCCAGAGCAAGCGGATCGCCGGGCGGATCGTGCCCGCCATCATCACCACCACGGCAGCCGTGGCCGGGCTGGCGTGCCTGGAGGTCTACAAGCTGGTTTGGAAATGCCGGGACCTCAGCTGCTACCGCAACAGCAACCTCAGGCTGTCCGACTGCAGGCTGCTCCGCATCCAGCCCCTGCCACCCACCACGTACCGGGTAGGACCCCTCCCCTAGGGCAGGGCCGGTGGGGGGGTGCCCACAGGTCACAGGGTATCACAGCTCCCAGTGGCAGCAGCCCTGGGGTGATGCTGAGGAGACTCGGGAGCAAGGAGGTGGCTGTGCAGGAGGGTCAGGCCTGGCTGTGAGGCTCTGGAAACAGGGCCGGGTGCCGTGGTGGGGCCAGGCACGCTGCCAGGCAGCGAGGATCCAGATCCTTCCTGCCGTCACTGCCATCCCACTCGCCCCGGCTTCGGGCCCAGCCAGCGTGCTCTGGGGCGCCCGTGGGGCTGAGGCAGCCCCGGCACCCCACGGCGAGCCCCGGGGGCGGGGGGGGCCATGGCAGCCGCCTACATCTGGCTTATGGAAACCAGCTGCAGCAGCCAGAGAGCAGCTGGCACCGGGCTGGGAAGGGCCGCCGGGGGGAGCGGGGCCGGGGGTCCCGGCGGCGGGGGGGCTGAGCCGCAGCCGCTCTGCTGGGGAGGGAGCGCAGGGGCGGGGGCAGGCCCAGATTGGGACCGTCTGGGCGATAGAGGCCCCTTTGTCTGGGGGTTTATGGCGTGCGAGGCAGCCCTTCCGGCACGGCAGGAAGCGTCGATTGGAACCAGATTGGCCTGGGGGGCCCAGGGCCAGGGGCAGGAAGAGGGGGAGGGAGGCACCGCCATCGCCTCCACGCTGTCTCCGGCAGCGCTTCGGGCTGCCCAGCTGCCCCGCGGGCTGCGGTGCCCCCGCGTTGGCACTGTCCTTGGGTGGGTGGCTGTGCCCTCGGGTCCCTGCGGCACCACCCCACACAGAGCTCCGTGCCCGACAGCACCTAGTGAGACACTTTGTGCTCGGCCAGGGTGGGAGCAAACGTGCCTCAGACCCTCTTGGTGTGACCTGTGGTTCCGGGGGGTCCTGGGGAGCCCACCTGGGCAAGCAGCCTCGACCAGAAGGTTGGTTGGGCAATGGTGTTCCCTCTGTGCTGGGTAGTCACTGCCCCGGTGAGGATGGGGTTAAGCCCTTTCCAGCCCGGTGGGATAAGTGCAGGCAGCAGAAGGCAGGAGGTGAGAAGGCAGCAGAAGGCAGCAGAAGGCAGGAGGGGAGCGGGGCCAGGTGCGAACGCCCCTTCCTGAGCGGGGCTGGGGCCAGGGCTGGGCAGGGGCTGGTGCTGCCTGGGGCGAGGGCAGATGGCAGGGCAGCCCTCCCAGACACAGGCACGTGGCCCCAAGGTTGGTGTCTCTCTGGCCCCCTTGGTCCAGAGCTGGGCTCAGGGGGCCACAGGCGTGAGAAGAGGCGATTGTGTGGGGCTGGGCAGCGCTTCAATGGCTCTTTGTCTCCCCTTCCTGGCCTGAGGCTGGGGTCAGCGCTGGCCTTACGCCAATCCCAGCCCTTGCAGGGCCGGGGGGATGGCTGTGCTCCCCCAGACCCCTGTGGTGCTCCCAGACTCCTATCCCCAGACTGGTCCCTTTGCCAGCCCTCGTGCCCCACCAGTCCCTGCCCCATGGTGCTGGCAGCTGGGATGTGACAGGCCAGTGCTGGCTGCTACCTCCCACTCCCCTTTGCAGTACGGTGGGCAGGAGTGGAGCTGCTGGGACCGGCTGGAGATGCAGGCAGTCAGCACAGATGGTCAGGAGGTGACAGTGCAGGAGGTGCTGGACTGGCTGCAGGTGAGCCTGGGGCAGGCAGCACCCAGCTGAGTCACCTCGGGGGGATGCAGGGCTGCATCCTGACACCCACCTCTTGCAGAAGACACACGGCTGGACTGTGACCATGCTCCTGCGTGGCAACACTGTCATCTATGACGGGGAGACAGATGAAGAGACACGGGCCTGGCAGCGGGCACAGAAGTAGGTCCCTGGCTCTGGGGCCAAATCCTATTCCAGGAGGGGGGCTGCCAGACCCCTCTCCCTCCATCCTGAGCTGCTCCAGCTGCGTCGCAGCTCCCAGCCAGCTGCTGGATAAACATCCTGCCGGCAGCACTTCCCTTGGCGGGACCCCTGCCCGGCCCCTCGCTGCCGGCCCCTGCATCCCCCCCAGCCTGACCAGGCGTCCCAGAAGGCCCTAAGGGCCCCCCTGGAGCACCCGGGCAGCCTGGGGGGCCGAGCCAGCACAACCCACTCTCACCGTTACAGGTTACGGGAGAACCTGGGGGCTGCCGGGGAGCCGCGGCAGCAGGAGCTGGAGCTGCTCTATGTGCGCGAGGGAGAGGACGCTGAGGCTGAAGACACCTGTCCCCCTCTCATCTGCATCTTCCCCTGACTGAGGGCCTGGCACCCCACAACCCATGCAATAAAAGCCACTGGATGCATTGGTGCTCATTGCAGCCCCCCCCGCCCGGCGCTGGGTGCAGACAGTCCCCCTCGATAAAGGTCGCTGTACCGTACAAAAGTGGGGTTTATTTACAGCGGGGGAGGGGGCAGGCAGGGCTAAATGTAGCCGATAACGTCGTTGCAGATGATGGGCTGGCGGCTGCGGCTGTTCATGAGGGCGGTGAAGCGGTGGAAGTCCGTGGCCAGCTGGGCGATGTTGCTGTGGGACTGGTGGAAACAGGCGCCCTTGGGTTGCCCCCCCAGCCCCAGCGGGCAGGAGAAGCGCTTGGTGGCATCGCGGGCACCCGCCCGGGCCCCCTCGGCGCCCCGGGACCGGGCCATGTTGGCCAGCTTGCGGCGGACGTTGCCCGAGAGGCTGAGCAGGAAAGCGGGAGGCTTGGCCAGCCGCCGGGAGGGCTCGGCGGGGCTTCCACGCCTGGGTTCGGCGCCCACCTCGGGCAGGTCCATCCAGTTCTCCACCAGGTCTGCGAAACAGTTGTCGCCCAGCACCAGGGGCTGCCGGTTCCGGCTCTGCGACAGCAGCGCCACGGTCCAGTCCCGCGCGTCGGCCGGCTCCAGCACCCGCCACTGCTCCAGGCAGGCGTCCGAGGTGGATTTGGGGCGGGTGCGGCGGGCGGGGGCGGGCGGCGGGGCCGCGGGGCCGGCGGACAGCCGGTGCGCCCGCTGGCAGGGCGGCGGGTGCCGGCGCCGCACGGGCGCCTCGTCCTCCCGCCACGTGCCCCCCGACGCCTCCGAGTACCCCGAGTCAAACTCCAGACTGCGTTCGCTGGCTGGGGGGGAGCGGGTGGACGGCCCCCCCCCGTCCTCCTCCTCGCCTCCCGGCTCCAGGCTGCAGGCCGAGTCCGCCGCGGAGCCGGGGCGCGGGTGGCGGGGGGCCGGCCCCGGCGCTCCTCCGGCGGGGTGCGACGGCTGCCCCGGGCCGTTCATGTGCGCCCGCGGCGCCGCGCCCGCCTCCCGTCGGCACCGCTGAGGGGAAAGGGCACGTCAGCGCGGTCGGTCCCGCTCCCCCCGGCCGCCACCGCGAACCCCGATCCCGCCCCGCTGACACCGAACGCCCCCTCAGCCCCGGCTCGGGGGAAGCTTCGTTCGCGGCGCCGGGCGTGCAGCGGGGAGCGGGGCACAGGCCCCGGCTTGCCTGCAGCCCCGGGCCCCGCTTTCCTACGGCTCCGGCGCGGAGCCGGCCGGCGTGCAGCGGCATGTCGGGTGAGCAAGCAGGCACCCAGCCCCGGCCGTGCCTGCGGGAAATGACACAGGGCCACGGCACGTAGGAGCCGGGTGCACTGTTCCCCCGCCCCGTTCCCCTCGATTCCCCCCGCGCCGGTGGGGCGGGAGCGGGGCAACCTCCCGGCAGGACCCGTCCCGGCGGTGCAGGGCCGCGGCCCCGGGGTGCTCAGGGGTGCTGGAGCAGGGCACTGCCCGTGCGTTGGCAGGGACACCTCGCCCACCAGCCGGGGCACCCGGGTGCCGTCAGGGCACGGCCAGGCCTGCGCCCAGGGCCAGGGCTCCCCAAAGCGCTGGGGAGCGCGGGGGGCCGCAGCAGCTGGGGTTGAAGGCAGCGCGGCCAGGAAGGGGCAGCAGGCTGGCTCCCGCAGCCGGGCCGCTCCTCGCTCATGAATTCCTATTGTCTGAACCCAAAAGCAGGGTGTTACGTCCGCTTTCCTTTCCGCGCTGGAGCCACGGGAAGCTGAGCGAGCAGGAGGGATCGCTCCCCCGTCTCGGTAAACCAGCCGCCCCCATCTAGCCCCGACAGAGCTGCTGGCCAGCCGGTCCAGGTCCCCCTCCCAACTGGCTGGGACCCTCTAAGCGAGTCCCGCTGGCGACGTGCCACCGCCCCGAGCTGCCCCGTCCCAGCTCTGGCCGAGGACCGTGCCGGTGTGGGGAAGCGGGCAGGCGTGCGGCAGGCCCATGGGAGCCAGCTGGGCCACCCTGTCACCCTCGATTCCCTCGGGACAGCCCAGACGGGCGGCGGGCTGGCAGCTGCGGGCTGCCGATACTCTTAGTACTGTACACGGGGTCCCGCGGCCACCCGCGTCTCATGGCCACCGTACGCCCACCGCCACCCGCGTACCCCCGGACGCCCACGTCCCCCGCCGTGGCTTCGCGCGTGACGTCACAGCGCTGATGTCACCGGCAGCTCCGTGACATCACGGCGATGCCCGGCCGGTGTGGCGGGGCTCGGGCGGGGTGGCCCCGGGCCCCCTCCCGCTGCCCGCGGCGACACTCACCCGCTCGGCGCCGAGCTGCCCTGGGCCACCGTCGGGGCGGGTGCTGTGCATGGCCGGCCCGGCCCCGCTCCCGGCCCCGCTCCCGGTCCGGCCAGTGCCGCTGGCGGAGCAGCAGCGGAGCGGAGCGCAGCGCCCGCCCGTCCCCGGCTCTGCCCGGGCGGCCCCGCCCGCCCCGCCGCAGCCAATGGCGGCGCCGTAACAAGAGCCCGAACCCGCCCCGCCGCGCCCGCCCCGCCCCGCCCGCCCCGGGGCCCCGCGCCGGGCTGCAGCGCTCACGGGGGCGGGACGGCGGCTCCCCGGCACCCCCAGCCCCGCAACCGCTCACGGCGGGGGGACGGCGGCTCCCCGGCACCCCCAGCCCCGCAGCCGCTCACGGCTGGGACAGCAGCACCCCCAGCTCCGCCGCCCAGCGCCGCGCTGCAGCCGCTCGCGGTGGGGACGGGGTCGAGGCCGGCGGAGGCGGCAGGAAGCCGGCACCCCCAGCCCGGCTGGGCCCCGGGACCGGGAAGCTTTCGGGGAAAGAGAAGCGGCCCCGGTACAGGACCCTGGTGGAAGCTCCCGCTGTCACGGGGCTGCCCAAATCGGTTTGGGGATTGGAGGAAGGAAAGGTGACTCGGGCCACAGGGACCGGGCTCCGCCAGCTTCCATTAATTGGGAGCTAATAGCGCTTAATAGGAATTCCGGGAGAAGCGGCTCTGGCTTGCAAATGAAGGAGAACGCAGCCAGAAATTACCTCCCAGCTAATTTCCCCAGCTGCCGAACGTGCGGCGTGGCGAGGCGTGGTGAGGCACTGAAACCCCACGGGGCACTGCTGCCCGCCCACCCCGCACAGGCCGGGGGCTGGTGAGAAGCTGGGAGCGGAGGTGTGCAGGAGCTCGGGGCACTGGGGCCATGGCCTGGCCCTGCCCTGGGCCTGGCTGGCACCCATGGGTGACGTTGGGTTGGGGTGGTGCCCTTGGCAATCCCTGGCAACGGGCTCCAGCTTGTCCCAAACAGCTAACAAGCCATGGGCATGCACAGACGCTTCACCTTCCTCCTCCTCCTCAGCCTCCATGCCCCAGGTAGGCACTTCAGGCTCACAGAGTCGGGAGCACACTTTGCCAGAGCCTGGGTGGAGGGCCAAGAGAAGGAGGACAGGGGAAAGGCCCCGCCTTGGTTTCCCCCATGTGCTGGAGCTTACCCCAGGATGGGCAGAGGGGCTGGTGGCTGCCTGGCTGCGTTCAGGCACGGAAGGGGCATTGCTGGACTGGCTTGGGGCATCGCTGGGGCATCCTGGGGATGCCACTGGGGCAACCACTGGGTTGTCTCTGGGGCCTGTCCAGGGCATTGCTGGGGTGATACTCTCCTCTTTGCAGGGACTTTTGTCAGAGCATCAGGTAAGAGCAGCGTGCCCTGGGCCAGGAAGATGTGTGCCCGTACGGGTACAGGAGCAGAGCTCCATAAGCACGGCAGGGAAGCTGTCCGTGGCGCTGGCCAGGAGTGAGGCCGATGCCTGGGGTGTCCCACCAGCGCTGCTTGGGCTGCCACGCGTGGTGACCCTGAGCGAGGACGCCGAGCCAGGCACCCGTGTCGCGGAGGTGACTGTGTCCTGTAGCAACACGAGTGGCAGCCCCGACGTCAGCCTCCGTGGCATCGAGCCCGGCCACCCCTTCAACCCCGTCGCCATAAGTGCTGACCCCACGGCCACCACCACGTTTCAGGCAGAGGTGCGACTGGGGGCAGGGACCAGGGCAGGAGGCACCGGGCACCCGCTGAGCACCGTGTCCCTGCCGCAGGTGACACTGCGTGCCGGTGCAGAGCTCGATGCCCGCCGGGTGAACCTGTACAACCTCACTGTCTGGGCCGCCTGTCCCGGCGAGGATGCGGTTGAAGAGCGGCTCTTTGTCAAGGTGGAGGCAGGGCAGGTGCTGCGCTGTGACGGCCCCTTTGCCAGCGTGGGTAGGAACATGGGGCAGCAGGGCCCGTGGGTGCCAGCTGGCACTGGGCTCTCACAGCCACACTGCGCTGCAGGGGGAGATGTGGTGAAGGTGCTGGCGGATGTGGCACCCCGGGAGCTCTTGTACGTGGTGCTGCCGCAGCCACTCGGCGGGCTGACGGTGAGTGGCAGCTGCACCAGCGGCCTGCAGTCCCCATGGGCGGGAGCAGCCTTGGACATAATGCAACCCAAGGCATGGAGGGTCCCACCATCTGTGTCTCTACAGTTCAGACTCCGAAACCATGACACACCACTCACTCTCACCCGCCATGGCCTCGTACTGGCGCCTGCCGGCGGCTTTGACCCCAGCAAGGACAACCAGGTGGGCACCAGAGTCCTGAGGCTGTCACAGCCACCTGTCAGCCTGCCTGGGCTTAGCCCCTCACTGGCACTGCCTGCAGCTCTCCACATTCTGCTCCTCCTTTGGGCTCCTGTCTCCCTGCAGCCCTGGGAGTGCTCCAGCCCTGTCCTTATCCCCACTCTGTCTTCTGCGCCTCGAGTCATCCCTGTCCTCATCTCTGTCCCTGTTCCCATCCCCACTCCAGTCTCCAGCTTGTCCTCATCATCTTCTCCAACCTTCTTCCTACTCCTGTTCCTGCTCCAAGTCCCATTCTCATCCATGTCCCACTCCTGTCTCTGTCTCCACCCCTGTCCCCTCCCTGTCCCGAGTGCCACTCAGGGCTGTCCCATGGCTGCCTTGGCACTGCCCTGCAGACATTCAGGCTGGAGATTGAGGTAATGGACCGCCACGGGCACAACTGTAGCGGGGTCGTGACGGTGGAAGTGCTACCATCACGCCGTCCCCGTATCACCTTCCTGTGAGTGGAGCTGGGCTGGGAGGGGGATGCTGGTGGCACCAGGCCACACCACGCTGCCTGCCTTGCCTGCAGCGAGCCACAGCAGGCTGTGACAGTGCCAGAGGGCACTGGACCCTTGAAGGTGGTCACACGCGTCCGTGCCAGCGGTGACAATGTCCGCTATGCCATCCTGGCTCCCCTGGCACCCGCACTCTTCACCATCGATGAAGGTGAGCGGGGCGCTGGGGGTCCTCAGGGCCACCCTGCCCCCGTGCCGTGCCTGTCACGAGGCTGTGCCTTCTCCCGCAGTGACGGGTGAGATCCGCAGCACCCGCCGGCTGGAAGCTGCCCACACACAGCTCCTCATCCAGGCTTACAACTTGCTGCACCCCGCTGACCACGCCACCACCTTGCTCAACATCACCGTGCAGGGGACAGACCGGCGGGGGCTGAGGTGCATCCCAGCCATTGCCGTGTACGGTTCGGCGCAGAAGCGTGGTGCTGGGGATGCCTGTCTGTGTCCAGAAGAGAAGCTGAGCCACTGGCTGTCCCACCGCAGGTCCCGGGTGCCCGAGACGGTGTCCCCCGGCAGCACGCTGGTGACGCTGAGGTGCACCGACTCTGCTGGCACCGAGGGCCGTCTGCGCTATGCCCTCGAGGGGCCATCTGCCTTCTGCTCCCGCTTCCGCATGGAGGGGCCGCGGCTGCAGGTGAGCGGGGCTGCGGGCAGCACCCAGGCAGCTGGCGAGCCCAGACCCAGCAGGACGCTGAGGATTCTCTGACATGTGCCATCACGCCAAGTCCCGGGCCAGGGCTCCCCAGGAATGCCTGCCCATTGCCCCTCTGCCCCTATTCCCCCCCTCCTACTCCCCTGACATTGCAGCTTTGCAGATACCCCCAGCTTTGTGGGACACCCCAGCTTTTGCAGGGCACTTTGGCTCTACCTGACCTTCTTGCCTCCCCTGGCTTGGCAGGTCAACACTACCTTGGACTATGACTCGGAGGATGCACTTGCTGTGGGCTTCCAGTTCACAGCCAGCATCGTGGTGACGGCAGGAGGGCAGCCCCCACAGAGCAGTGAGTGCCCAAGACCCCACAGGATGTGATGAGGGAGGTCTGAGGGGTGTGAAATGCCCCTTTCCTGGCCCCAAACCCAGCGGATCACAGGGAAAACTTTTCCCCCCTGTTGCCCCATTAGACACCCACCCCGGGGCTAGTGCCACTGTCCCCATATCCCCCAGCCTGTCCAGGGCAAGCATGCCCAACGCAGTGCAGGGTGTAGGGTAGTGCCAGCGTGGCTGAGTCGGCTTGTGCCTCACAGCCCGCGTGCCCGTGCTAGTGATGGTGACGCCCGTCAATGAATTCACACCGGTGTGCCCCAATGATACCGTCTTCACCGTGCTGGAGACAGCGGTTTTCGGCAGCATTGTGGGGCGTGTGGCTGGCACCGACAGCGATTACCCACTGAACAGCCTCGAGTACAGCCTGGAGGGGGACTCTGGCCCCGCACAGCCCTTCTCCATCGACACACGCACCGGTGAGCGCCCGGCCCTCTGCACAGCCGCCACCGCATCCCAGTCACCCGCAGGTGCCCATCAGCTCGTGCCGCCCTGCAGGCGAGATCCGCGTGGCGGGACCCCTGGACTCGCAGCGGCACAAGAGCTACAGGCTGACGGTGCGGCTGACAGACACCCACAACGACCTGGACCCGGCGGAGCGGCGGAGCTGCCTGTGCAGCGTGGCCGTGCGCCTGCAGGTGCGAGCGCGGGCGCGGCGGGGGAGGCGCGGTGCGTGCCAGCCCCGCGGGTGCCACACCGCCTCGCCCCGCTCCCGGCAGGCCGTGCCGAACCGGGCACCGCTGTGCACCCCCGAGGTGCAGGAGCTGCGGGTCACGGCTGCGGTGAGCGGCCGCCAGCCTGTCACCCGCCTGGCGTGCCAGGGCAGCCCCGACAGTGCCGCGCTGGCGTATGCCATCACTGGAGGTAAGGAGTGGCCGTGCCACGGCACAACCCAGCTCCCCACCGCGGTGTGGCACTGAGCACACCGTCTTGTCCAGGCAACGAGGACGGACGTTTTCGGCTGGAGGGGAGCACGATCTCTCTCCTGCCCGGTGACTTAGCTGAGCCCCGCACCTTTGTGCTGCTGGTGGAGGTGTGGAGCAGCCACGGTGTCCCCCGCCACAGCACGGTGGTGGCACTGGTGGTGCACGTCACCCCCCGCAGCACCCCAGTGCCACCCAGCACCACCACCCGGCACACGGTGAGCAGAGCCCACTGCCTGGGTGGTGTTCCCGGGAGTGGCAGACCCCCAGCCTCTGTGTGCCCCTCACCCCACTGCCTCTGCAGACACGGCAGAAGGAGCCGCTGGTTGTCATGCGGTCAGAGGCGGTGTGGCACCCACCAGCCTGGTTCGTGGCAGTGCTCACCGTCTCTGGCACCTTGTTGCTGGCCATCCTGGGCTGCATGGCCCGGAGCCTGCTGTGCAGGTGAGCTCTGGCCCTATGGCATGGCATGGCATGGCGTGGCGTGGCATGGCGTGGCATGGCAAGCAAAACCAGGGGCTTACAGCTGCCCTCTGCTCCTCCTGCAGCAACCGAGACCCTGGCAAGCTGCTCCTGGGCAAGAGGTGGGTGCTGCACAGCCGGAGTGATCGTATCAGCAACGAGAGGCAGCTGTTCATGTTGGCACAGGCTCCTATGGCATCCTCTCAGGCAGCTGGGGAGATGCAGCATGTGAGGGGTGTTTAACAAACCCCACCTGTGGCTGTGCGTTGCTGTGCCAGGGAGCCGTCTGTACTCCAGGGCAAGGGCACAGTGGTGGCTGGAGCCACGGGTGCAGAGACGGTGATTTGGCTGGGGGACAGCCGTGTTGGTGGCTGAGCTGGGGCACAAGCTCTGCAATGGGCAGGGTGGGATGCACTGCGCTGGTGCTGCTGCCTGCTGCAGGGCACCAGGGGAGATCCAGTTTGATAGGGAAAGCTTCCTGGGAGGAAGCGAGCAGGCTGTGCTCCCCTGGGAGGATGGATGAGGGGTGACAGACGTCAGAGAGGCACCCTGAGGAGATGCTGGAGCTGGCCCAGCCTGTGCTGGGCATCTGCACAGTGAGGAGGAGGTGAGGAAGAGGTGAGGATGAGGTGAGCAAACCTGCTGGCAGGATAACAGCCACCTCCAGTGCTGTAACTGCTCTGGGATGATGCACAGCTGGATTCACGTTCATTGGTGAGGCTGGAGACACACTGCTTGGAGGCATTGAGGCTGTAGTGACTATACAAGGGAGAAGACTCAGTCCCTGCAGGTGGTCCTGGCACTAGGAGGGCTGCAGATCCCCCTGCAGAGCATCTTCTGAGCGCAAGAAGGGTGTGTGCCAGCATGTGGGCCAAGTGGATGTGGTGTCAGACCAGCCTGATGCCTTCAGGCATCAATGAAAGGTGGTGGTGCTTGGGGAGCACAGCCCCTGATGCAATCCCCTTCAGTGCCCAGGGGACACATGGGCTGGGTAAGAGGACAATCAGGTAGGTGAGTGATGGGCTCAGCCAGGCAGAGCTGGCAGTACAAAGCCTGGCTGGCAACCCCTTCCTGGCAGCATCCCTTGGAGTTGAGGCCAGGGGCTTTTCGCTGACAGCATGTCCCCTCTTTGCCCCCTCTTCCCTCTGCAGCACCTGGGACAAGGCAGAGAGGAGCAGGGGTGAGGAGGAGTGGGGCCACCCCCGTGCCAGCAGCCTGGTAAGTGTGTGCCATGGCAGTGAGAGTGGATGTCTCACTGATGGCATGGGAGGGAGCCCTGGCGCCCCCAGCACTCTCTCCCATCTCTCCTCCAAACAGGGGCAGTTCGACGGCCGTGCCCAGGACCCGGGTGAGTGGACTTTGTCCCTCAGGGCAGAGGGGTCTGGGGATGGCAGAGATGAGCACCAGGCAGTGATGCCTGGGCATTGTCCGTGGGACAATGGCTGAGTGCTGCTTCCCATCCCAGGTACTGGCAGGGACTATCTCTTCAACAGTGTGACTGGGGCACGGCGCTGGATGTGAGCAGCTTGCCACGGTGACAGGCTCCCCAGGCAGAGCCCCGGGCACTAGCAGACACCTGGCATGGCCCTCAGACCCAGGAGGAGACCTCTCCTTTGTGGTCAAACCTGCCCCGCACAGAGTGAGCCCGTCCCTGAGCCTCCTCAGCCAGCACAGACCCAATAAACGGTGCCAGAGTTTGCACCCGCTGCTGTGATTGCTGTAGGCAGTGCTGTGGCCGGGCTGGTGGCTGTCCTGCTGTGCTGGTCACCAGTGAGGGACGCGGGTGGCACGACCCGGGACCAGAATGGCAGTGACTGCAGCCCCGGCCTGGGGCTGGCACTGCAAAAACAACGTGCTTTGGCAGCGGCTGGTGCGGCCGCGGCGGCGGCGGCTCCGCAGGCTCTGGCTGTGACCCAGCCGGGGCGTTCCTGCAGGGAGCTGTGATCGGAGGCGAGAAAACGCAATCGCGGGTGATTCAGGTTTCTTAGTTGGGAGGAAAAGTGAATTAGCGGGTGCGCAGGGAGGCGCGACCTGCCGGGTTACAGCGGGGGTCAGCCGCAGGGGTTAGGTGCGGGGGTGAGCCGCAGGGGTTAGGTGCGGGGTGAGCCGCAGGGGTTAGGTGCAAGGGTGAGCCGCAGGGGTTAGGTGCGGGGGTGAGCCGCAGGGGTTAGGTGCGGGGGTGAGCCGCAGGGGTTAGGTGCGGGGGTGAGCCGCAGGGGTTAGGTGCGGGGGTGAGCCGCGCCAGGCGAGCGGCAGCAGCGTTTGAAGGAGCCGGGCCGCGGGGACAGGCGCGACGGCGGCTGCCTGAATGTCAAAGGGCCGCGCAGCGGGACGCAGCGCCGCGGGTACAGAGAGAGAGCGGGCTGCGGAGCGGGTGGCTGAGAGGCGGGGAGAGCAGCGGGGAGGCAGCTGTGAAGGGTCACGGCGGGGAGCGGTCACGCGTGCGACTCTCCCTGGGGTCCCTCACTCCGAGCGCACCGGCACCGTGCCCCCGTCGGGAATGAAAGCCGGGGTGGACAAGCAGCCGTCCTGCCGTGTGTCCCGGGCAGCTGGAGAGGCCGGGCGGCAGCGGGGGGCGGCCGGCTCGGTCCCGCGACTGTGATGGGCTGCGCTGGGCTGCGCTGGGCTGGGCCTGGCTGGGCTGGGCTGGGCTGGGCTGAGCTGTCCTGGGCTGTGCTGTGCTGTCCTGTGCTGGGCTGTCCTGTGCTGGGCTGGGCTGTGCTGGGCTGGGCTGTGCTGGGCTGTCCTGTGCTGGGCTGTGCTGTGCTGGGCTGGGCTCTCCTGGGCTGTCCTGTGCTGGGCTGTGCTGTCCTGTGCTGGGCTGTGCTGTCCTGTGCTGGGCTGTGCTGTGCTGGGCTGTCCTGTGCTGTGCTGTCCTGTGCTGTGCTGTCCTGTGCTGTGCTGGGCTGTGCTGTCCTGGGCTGTCCTGTCCTGTGCTGTCCTGTCCTGTCCTGTGCTGTCCTGTGCTGTCCTGTCCTGTGCTGTGCTGTCCTGGGCTGTGCTGTCCTGGGCTGTGCTGTCCTGGGCTGTCCTGTCCTGTGCTGTGCTGTGCTGTGCTGTCCTGTCCTGGGCTGTGCTGTGCTGTGCTGGGCTGTCCTGTGCTGGGCTGTCCTGTCCTGTGCTGTGCTGTCCTGTCCTGTGCTGTGCTGTCCTGTCCTGTGCTGTGCTGTGCTGTCCTGTGCTGGGCTGTCCTGTCCTGTGCTGTCCTGTCCTGTCCTGTGCTGTCCTGTGCTGTCCTGTCCTGTGCTGTGCTGTCCTGGGCTGTGCTGTCCTGGGCTGTGCTGTCCTGGGCTGTGCTGTCCTGGGCTGTCCTGTCCTGTGCTGTGCTGTGCTGTGCTGTCCTGTGCTGGGCTGTGCTGGGCTGTGCTGGGCTGTCCTGTGCTGGGCTGTCCTGTCCTGTGCTGTGCTGTCCTGTCCTGTGCTGTGCTGTCCTGTCCTGTGCTGTGCTGTGCTGTCCTGTGCTGGGCTGTCCTGTGCTGGGCTGTGCTGTCCTGTGCTGGGCTGTCCTGTGCTGGGTTGTCCTGTGCTGTGCTGGGCTGTGCTGTCCTGGGCTGTCCTGGGCTGTCCTGTCCTGTGCTCTCCTGTGCTGGGCTGTGCTGTGCTGTGCTGTCCTGTGCTGTGCTGTCCTGTGCTGGGCTGTGCTGTCCCGCCCCGCTCGGCCCGTCCCGTCCCGTCCCGTCCCGTCCCGTCCCGTCCCGGGGGCCGCAGCCGCAGCCGCCGCGCTGAGGCGCGAGGCGCGTGCCGGGGCCCGCACCCACACCCGCCCGGCCCGCCGCTCGCTCCCATTGGCCCAGCGGTCCCCCGGCGGCAGCCAATGAGACGGCGCTGCCCGCGGGGAGGCGGGGCGGCGGAGCGGCGTCACGTGTGCCTAACGTGCGCGGCCGTCCGGAGGCGGTCCGCGCGCGGAGAGGGGCGGGGCAGCCCCGCGCTTGAGTGACGGCGGTTTGGGCCTATCAGCGCGGGAGGCTCGGCCCCGCCGGGCGGGGCTCGGCCGTGGTTGGCCGCAGGGGGCGGCGGGGCGGGCGTTGGACGGCGCGGTTGCTATGACGGCCGGCACCGGGGCTCCGCCCGCTCGGGCGCCGCCATCTTGTTGTTGATTGGAGCGGCGGCCGCGGCGAGCGGCGGCGGCGCGGGGGGCTCGGTGTCGCCAGCCCCCGGCTGGGCAGGCAGCGCCGGCCCGGTGAGCCCCAGCGCGCCGGGGCCCGCAGCAGGCTGCGGGGCGCGGGGGAGGGCCGAGCCGCTGCCGTGAGGGGAGGGCAGGGAGCGAGGAGCGGGCGCGCTGCCGTCAGGGGAGGGAGCAGAGAACCGGGCGCGGCCCCGGGAGGGGGGAAGGGAGAGCCCGGCGCGGAGCGGCACGGGCGCGGCCCTGGGGCGAATCGGGGCGAGGTGGGGGGATCCAGAGCCGTGCCGGGAGGAGAGAGCCACGGGCGGGCCGCTGGGCGCGGATCGCAGGCGCGGCCCCGGGGCGGGGGCAGCCGGGCGCGGCCTCGTGTTCGCGGAGTGCGTGGGGTGGGCACTGAGACCCCGGTGCCTCGCTGTGCGGGGCTCGTATGCGCCACGGCCGGGGCTGAGAGCCATGGGGCGAGCTGTGGGAGCTGGGCTTAGGAAGGGCAGCACGGTGCCAGGGCAGGGCCGTGCTGCCCCTGCCCAGGGCTGTGCCCGGCACGCAGATCGAACGTCCCCTTTCCTTTGTGCCTTTCTCTTCTACAGGAGCTGTGTGCAGAAAGGAACTCGGCAAACCACGGTGGTAACATGAAACCAATATGGTGAGGAAGCTGGTGGGGTTGGGGGCCCTTCCTGCACCCTGGCGTGCTGGCAGCCCCACAGGGAGGGGAGAGGTGGGCAGGCTCTGGTAAGGCTGACTGTCCTGGTGGTCACAGCAAGGGGCCTGGCAGTCCCCAGGGACGGATGTGCTCATGGGTCTGCAGACCTGGACCGTTACCAACCTCCCCTGGGGCTTTCCATGTAGGACTTGGTTTTGAGGAGGTGGTACTGACTCCTGTGAGGTTTTCAGCTCCTCTGCGTTTCAGCTGGTGACAGGCTCTGTGTCCCTCCATCTTAGAGCTCTGAATTGGCAAGGCCATCTCTTTTCTTTGCAACAATGTGCTTTAGGATCTGCTGCCTGTCTCATTTCAGCTTGTCTTGCTGTGTTTCAGCTCCATCTGCTTTTCCTCCTTTCAGGTTCACCTGGCTTTAACTTGGTATTCAGAGCTTCCAAAGCTGATTTTCAAGATTGACCTTTGCTAATGAAGCACTGAATGGTGCCAGAACAGAGTGGGCTTGGGGGCCCTGTTCATTCCTAATGTAATATTTCTGTAGTTGGTAGGCCTATGTCTGTAAGCTTGTTAGCTTGTCTCACAAAATAATATGCTGTAATGTCCTTTGCAAGCCTCTTTGTACTGAAAGTGTCATCTGTAGCTGATGACAGCTCAGTACACACAAGTGTGTTTGTGCATACAGGCAGATTTTAAGTGGGGGAGAAAAATACTGTGTTCCATATCACTGAGCTGGGACTTTGATTTCCTTCTTACAGAAATTCTACCAGGAGCTTGGGCATGGCTTAGAATTAGATAGATTGGTTATTGGATGTTGTCGCTGTAATGAGTCTATTAGGGATATCCTGATCCTGTGTGGAAGCTCCTTGTTATTGAGATTGGGAAGTATTTCTCTGTGGCTGGGTTAGTTCAGCACTGACCTAAGGTAAGTGCTTTGTTTTGGAGCTGGAAGGAAGGTGGTACTTTGTGGGAAGATTGTAGGAACTCTATATAGCCAGATAACATCGTGGTTCCGTTTCAACTGCATGAAACTCTTGTTTGGTTTATTTTTGAGTTGTCCTGATGTTGATTTTTCTTCTTATAGCATTAGAGAGTGTTTCATATCCTCCTCAGCTTTTTCAGTACAACTGTTTCCAGGTGCATGGTGAATAACCTGTGGCATCCTGCTTAGAGCTCATTAGGTGGATCTGAAGTCTCCTTTTCACGGCATTGTCTTTGTTTCCTGTCTAATAAGGACTTATGGTAGAGAAGTCATCCTTGGCTTGGTGAGGAGGAGGAGGATGTTACCTGATGGCCACAGGACTGGAATGAGTGGGATATGCTGTCAGGGCCCTCTCCTGAGCAGTTAGTTTCTCCTTTGATCATCCAGTAGGCACCTTCTGGCATTTTTGCATGTTCCTTTCATTGAAAGGGAGCAAGTGAGCGTAACTCACCGTTGAGGTGAGAAAGGGGACAGTTTGTAAGGTCTGTTTCTAGTCACCAGGAGTTTTGTTTGTGTCACCTCCCATTTGTAGCTTCACAGTTGCATTAAGGTCATGTGAGTATAGACTGAAACCAAGAGGAGGGTCTTGCACTGTCCGTGGTGCCAGCCGGGTGTTTGTGCAGGTGGGAATCAGAGTTCCCTGACTGAGCAAACTGAAGGCAACTGACTTTTGTATTTCTCCTCAGCATTGTGGATGCTTAACTGATTTTGCTGTTGCAAAGGCAGTGGTGGGAATGTGAGGCTCCTGGTGGAGTGGAGTCATGAGACTGCATCTGGAATATTGTGTCCAGTTCTGGGCCCCTCAGTTCAAGAGGACAGGGAGCTGCTGGAGAGAGTTCAGTGCAGGGACACAGAGGTGATGGAGTGGAGATGAAAGGCTGAGGGAGCTGGGGCTCTTTAGCTTGGAGGAGATTGAGGGGTGACCTCATCAATGTTACAAATACATAGAGGGCAGGTGTCAGGAGGCTGGAGCCAGGCTGTTCTCAGTGATGGCCAATGATAGAACAAGGGGCAACGGGTACAAGCTGGAAACCTCGTGTTTCCAAAGAAACACAAGGAAAAACTTCTTCCCTGTTGAGGTCAGGGAGCACTGGCAGGGGCTGCCCAGACGGGCTGTGTAGTTAATGTCTCTGGAGACATTAAAACCCAGCTGGATGAGTTCCTGTGTGACCTACTCTAGGTGCTCCTTCTCTGGGATTGCACTGGATGAGCTTTTGAGGTCCCTTCCAGCCCTGTGACTGTGAGAGAGTACAACAATGGGGTTTTTATATGTTTGTCTAGTTACCTATAAACAAATATGTCTGAAATCCATAATTGCAGATATTGAAAGATGAAATAAACCAGTAGTGTCTGTGCTGCTTTGCTCCTACGTTTGCAAATACCACTGTGTGCCATCAGGATGACAGTCCTGGGCATGTCCTCAGTTTGCTTTCTAGAATGTTTCCCTCAGCTGTGCTCTGGGATCCCCACTCCTGGCCAGACTGCAAGAGCCCCTGCCTGACTTGTGAGCTTTTGTGCATTGCGTGGCAAGGGCTGGGAGGCCAATGCTGGAACAGCCAGCATTCAGAGGGCAGAGAGTGCTCAGGCTGAAATAGTACCTGCACCCTTATTTAGTTCATTAGCCTTCTGAGCGTTATCATTTCTTCTTGACCATGCGCTTGCATGTTATTCTCATCCCATCTGAGCTTCCTGGTTTGATTCTTCTTCTCTCCCCCCACCTACGGAGCTTATTCATTTCGAGTCAGATTATCAGCCTCTGAAAATGTGACCTTGCTGAGCTCCACCAGGCTGAGAGGATGAGTCTGATAGTAGCTTGGAGCTATTCGTTAACCACCTGCCTACAAGACAGTCTGTTTGGTTCAATGACTGGCCAGATGTTTGTAGAAAGGTTTGATGACGTGTTGCCTTGGGTTTTGGTTTTTAGTGGGTTCCTCTGTGTCCAAGGCCTGCCATGAGTCTGGTGAGCTCTGACTGGCACACTGGGGTGTGGGGTGCACTGGCTGATGATTTCCATTGCAATGAGAAATGTGGGTGGTAAGTTTGAAGTTGAATATTCACAGCCTATGGTCCAGAGGATGTATGTTTCTTCTTTCTGTGGTCAAAATGCAGATACTGAAGCCACAGCAGACCTGACAGGCCTTGTTCAAGCCACTCTCGGGGCACTGCATTGTAACTCAAGCACTTCCCTCGCTACTGTCTGATCTCCCCAGTCTGCCCGTTGGAAATGAACTGTTAGTGTGTTTGAGACACATGCATCACAGTTGAGGGTTGATGCTGAGGTTTGTAGTGTCTGAACTTTGTATAGACAGAAAACTGTAGCCTGGTTTGTTTACTCTTGTGTTTGACAGTGTCCCAGGGCCAGCCTTGGTGCTGCATGGGGTTAAAGAGTTGAACCCAACTTGCAGAGTGCGTGTGGCAGCTCAGCAGAGCCCTGGCTCTGCACTTCCTTGTTTATATAGTGTGACTTGCCTAGAAACAACTGCTTTAATGTCTGACTTCTCAGTCTTTGAGAAGGAATGTATCAAAAACAAGCCTAGTAAATTTAAGGAGTCCCTAGTGAGCTCTGCAGTGGGAGAGCTAGAAGAAAGGAGTGAAAGAATCATGTCAAATGCTTGCATTACTTGCTATAAACTAAAGGAACCCTTCAGATATATAGAGGAGCAGCTAGCAGCCTCCCTCTGTTATATTCCTGATGTGACAGGAATGCAGAGCAGGATGCTGGCACGTGTTTCATCTCAGGTTTGTTGCTGCTGTCCTGGGGCTGGTGGGGGAGGAAGAGGAAGTGTTTGTGCACGGCCGCTTCGCTTCAGTTTTGCAGGCGTTGCTTGTACGCAGTGCTTGTGCTGTTCTGATGTGGCAGCAGCTGTTATTTTTGGCTTTCCCAGAGTGCTGTTCGGGTAGATGGACTTTCTTAATAGATGCAGTTCTCTTAATTGGCATGTTGGCATGCCTGTGCCTCCTATATGGTCCCCATCGGTGCACCACTCTGCAGATAGTACAAAGGTGCGAGTCATTTGCCTTCACTTGTTGCTGTAGGCTTGCCTGTGTGCTTTTTGAGTGGCATTAATGGTGTGTAGAAGACAAGCTTCCTTTTGTTTGGCATACCCCTGGTCAGTATGTGGACAGTTTCATTCACAACAAGCGATTTTATCCCTTTCTCTGTGAGTAAAGGAATAAGCTTTGCTATTGCAGGGTGCCTCTCTAGCTGTATAATGTTATCCATGGTAGTTAACATCGGTGCAATTGTTTCTGTTCAAAAATAAGCTGCTATAATTACATTAGTTGATGATCTGTGTCAACCAAATCTGATGAAAGCAGTAAAAAAGGTTATGTGCTGTAACGTGCCTGTCCTGGTAAGATGTCACTGCACGTGTCTGAGGGCTCTGATAGATAAGCTGTCTGTGATTTAGCTTTTGTAGTTAGAAAGGTTATCTCCTCCACCAGCTGTCCTGCTGCTTTGCCAAACGCTACCTCCCTCGTGTCAGGGCCTTCAGCAGCCCCTGTTCAGCTGCTGCAGTTTGATATACCACGCTCCAACCTTTCTTTGTTAGTAGCAATCGGTGTCTTGTGAACCAGGCTAGATGAAGAACAGGCACACATCCTGTTGTGTTCCACTGCTGGTTGGTAATCTTCAGATGAGGGATGGAGGAGGCATCCCATCCAGTTGAGGGGCAGTGATCCTCTCATCCTGGAGGTACCTTTGGCATCTGTCAGAGTGCAGAGGAATGAGTGAGAGCATTTGCGTCCTGAAGTGAGCTGGCAGTGAATTCTGGTCCCAGACCTGAGGGCAAACATGTTCTCAGATGCTGAATTGATAAGCAAATAAAGATTGAAATAAAAGCTCGTTTAGTACTTGCTAACTCGTTTCCATACAACATCTTGCAGGCTGACTTGCTTCTGGCATCTTCCCTCTTGACTGTGAGAGGCTGGCTCCACGTTCCAGTGACTGCTCAACAGAGAGAGCTTGGCTGACGTCTCTAAGGTAACTACTCTCTGTTTTGCCCAGAATACATGTGCGGCCACCTTAAATACCATGCAAAGAGAAAGAATGCTTGCTTTTTACTTCTCACTGTGTAATTTTACCCTTCAAGTCAGTACATGTAGATATGATTCGTAGGGATCTCTGTGGAGGGTGCCACAGGAACACCCAGGTAAGTGCACTGGAACGGAGGGAAGAGCTCAGTGCTGTTTTACAATTGTTAACTTTTAATCAAATCTTGGGTCAATTCTTTGTAATAAGATCTGAGCTTCCAAGATTTGGAGGCTGGCTCTTAGGCTCAGGAATTGTGGCCATTTAGGTGGCTGAACTGCAGCTGGATTATCTTACAATGATTTCGGATCTCTGTCATTGTCTGGTTTGTATTTTTTCCTTTCTATTCTGAGGTTAGCTTGCTGAAAGATGATCAGCTGCCTTGATAGTCTTCCAGGCTGAAAGGGAGGGGTTACTTTGTACTGTTCTAAATTAGGAAGAAAGTCTAAGGTATCCATTTCCCCGCAGTTCTTTATCAACAAGGCTATGACTCAGTCGTAGTACCTGTGGTGTAAGCATTTGTTTGCCAGCAGCAGACTCGAGACAAGGTGCTTGAGTAGCAGTTGTGTTGCACAGATCACATGCCTGCTGAGGAGGCTCCTGGCACTAATGGCCTTTGGTAGTTTGAAGTGCAACAGGTAACAAACAAAGATGCCAAGCTGCACAACTGCCTTCCTGGGGTAGGGAGGGGAGATGTGTGGTACCTTCTTTGCAGGGGATGCTCCTATGTCTTTGTCACAGCTGACTTAAGTGCTGATCTAAAGGTGAACTATTGTATAACTCATATATTCTGCTGTGACATTTCTCTCCCTTTTCCCTGTAGTTCTATGCTGAGCTGTGTTTTCCTCATGTTTTTCAACTGCCAGAGTGGGTTTATGTGAAATATCATGTCATCTTTAATTCCCATTAGTGTTGTCCACTCTTGGTATCAAAGAGTCATCAAAAAGTGATTTCAGAAACAGTAGAAAAGCACAAGAAGACAGGGCTGGCTGTTTGTTCTGTGTCCTTTGACAGTACTGTGTAAGCAGCTTAAGCACGTGTGGGGAAGGCAGTCATGATCTCATTACAGCTAACTATAGGCGATAAGCAGCTTGGAGCACCAGAATCAGTGCACTAGTGAATGCAGATGTCAGTGAGTTATTTAAAGCAGGAAGGATTTGGGAGAGAAGCCTAAGGGGCTGCATAGTCCTGTGTCTTAGTCAGTGACTGAGTCAAACCAAAGAATAACTTCAGTGAAATTGCTGGAGCTACTGCAGAAGATGAGATATAATTGGGCTTCTGTGTTGATTTGGGTATTGTTGTTGGTTGCAGTTTGGTACAGTTCTGGAGCTGTGGAAGGCCCTCAATGCTTGCTGCCTGGTGGAAGGTGGATTTCACTTATCCCAGCTGTGGTTGCCATGTGAAGCTACACTGAGCTCTGAGGGAGCCATGCCTGTCAGCCTTGTGCAGGTTGACTTCTCTCACCCCACAGATCTGGCATGAGGGAAAAGACCTTTTAACTTCAATTTTGTTTTAAGTCTGTCCCCAAAAGATTGTTAAAGCAATCTGAAGCTCAGTTGGTGTTGAAACACTACATCTGTGGGGATTTTTAGATAGTTTATTGAACACCACCACACCTCCCACAATAAAACCCCCATCAGGTTAGTCTTGAATATGCAGATTTTGCTTAGATTTAGTGTGACCATATACAAACTTACTTACTTTTGCAAATACTGGCATGGCTTGCTTTATTTCCTATTTGGACCAAATATTGTGGGTTTTCTTATGGAGTGCAATTGTCATTTTCTTTGGTTAGGTACAAATCTTCTTTATGTAATTGGGGTCTTAAATATTGCAAAGCTCTTTCCACAAGTGTTGACCTGAAGACAGTTATTAAAATTTGAAGGTAGGCTAAATCTGAGCCCATAAGCATTATCAGGAATGCTTTACATGTCTTTTATTTTTACAAGAACTGAGAGAAAACGTCTTAACTCCATTAGTCAGACTGAATAAGCACCACTGGTTTGCACCATGTGGAAACTGGAGAGTTCTCACTTTCTTCTTTCACATGCACTGCACACTGGTGTTTTTTTCCTGTAATAGAGAATTTGGGGGTTGATTTTTCTCTCTTTTCTTAGCTTTAGTTCAGTAAGATCACAGATGTTTCCGTTCCTGCAGTCTGTTCATCAGTCATGTAGCATCTGACACTTCTGTACGTATTTGATACCTCCTCTGGTTGACAGCAAACTAAACATGAGCAGCAATGAGCCCTTGTGGGCAAGAAGGCCAATGGCATCTTGGGGTGCAGCAGGTTAAGGGAGGTTCTACTCCCCTCTACTCTGCCCTGGTGAGGCCTCATCTGGAGGCCTCAGATGTGTCCAGCTCAAGAGGGACAGGGAACTTCTAGAGAGAGTCCAGTGCAGGGCCACCGAGATGATCAGGGGACTGGAGCATCTTCCTTTTGAGGAAAGGCTGTGGGCCCTTGGGCTGTTTGGTCTGGATAACCAGCAGAAAATTCAAAACCTTTGAAAAATTCTGATAAGGTCAGTGTCTTGTAGTGAACTTGGCAGACTGACTCTTCTGTGAATGCAAAGCAGCCTATTGTTTGAGCTTTGCTGTCATTTGCAGTTTTCTTAGGATCTTCAGAGAACTGTCTGTTATTTTCTACTCACAGTGCTTGTTAGTTTGTCTTTCAGTCTGAAAGGGTACATTTCTGGCACCTGCCACCACACTGTCCTAAACTGGAGGAGAAAATAGAGAGCAAATTTGCTTTCCCTAGCTGTAGATGGCCCATGATGTATCATAACCCAGCTGTGAGAGTACATCTAATTTAGCAGACTCATGTTTTGTAGAAGATGAAGCAAGGTCTTCCAGTATTGTTAGTGGAATTTAAGGTGTGAAAAATCAATGTAGCTTTTATTTACCTGAGGCAGACTTGTTGCTGAAAGCAAACTTACCACACTCTGGGTGTCTTATTGTGTGCTGTGCTTTTTAGCATTTGAGGCAAAAGTATTTTATATATCTATATATATATTTGCAGGTGCTGCATGTAATTGACGATAGATGAGGTTTAACAAATTATTTTCCTTTTTCTTTGTTTTTACAGCTCTGGTATTTAAACAGTGGCCTCAGTTGTTGTAAGTGGCACTCGAGGAAGCTTGTTGGAAAGAGCTTTGAGCTCTACTTCAGCAGCTTAACATTTAGATAAGAGATTGGAAGTCTGTGACCTGTAGAGTGTTTACAAGAACTTGTTTGCAACTACTGCAGTGAATAAGAAGTTAAATATAGGCTTTGTTTTCTCTGATTCTTCACCTCGTTTGCAAAGGAGGAGTTTCTTGTTTCAGACCTTCGAAACAGAATTGGCTGGTGTAGTAGAATATTCCAAAAGTCTCAGTGCCCCAGAGAGTTAGTAATGAAGATTTTTGAGCATTAAATATCTCTTTTCTTTGCAAGGAGCTTAAATACAGTAGAGTTAATTGTGTTCAAGGCTGCTACTTTGGCATCTAGGAGCCTCTTTCTTCCTGGGATATTTCTTTTTGCAAAGCCAAAGGTATGTTGAGTTTTGCTAGAAGGTAACACCAAAGGATGGCAGTGCTGGCTCCTGGTCTGGTAAAATGATCTTGAGGACATTTTTAAATGCTAAGTTTTGGGTTTTGCCCTTCAAACCACACAGCATCCTGCCAAGCTTGAAGCTGTGTCTGGCTGTCCAATTCTTGTATCTTCTGAGGAGACAGCCTCAGGTTCAGCTGGAGTGGCTGAGGGCATCTCTGTTAATTCTTTGCCCTTTACCTTCCAGAACATACTGCAGGCCACAAAACAACCCCTGAGGTATTTTAACAGCTTTAAGATTTTCGGTATGACTGATTGAGAGTCTTGCAGATTATGCTGATCCCCAGAAGAGTAACAGGATAACAAAAGGCCCAGATCAAAATCCCTTCCACAGACCCTGAGTGATGCATCACGTATGTTTTGCCGTGCTGGACTTTCCTGATGTGACAGTATCCTTGTGTGAACTTCTCCTTAGGGTTGTAGGTAGTTTCAAATGAAATCTGCTACTGTAGCTTTAAGAGCCATCAGATACTATGACATAGGGTTTACTGAAATGATGTACTAGTTTTAGTACTTTGCCTAAACCAGATTTGTTATGATAGAAACTTTGTTTTGTCTTCATCCTCAAAAAGACACACTTTATCCCTCTGTTTCCATGACATTGTTTACTTTCTTGCTCCACCTGCTCTGGGTTGGATTTTTTCTCCTACCACAGAGGTCAGATTTTTCTCTTTCCTTCTCCTCTCTGCGGCTGATGCTTTTTTCCCCTGCTTCGTTTGTTTTTTTTCCTTTGTTTAGTGTGTTGGCCATACAAGATAATGTTTTGTATATGAGAATGTACCTTCATTTGATGCTTTCTCGTGGAAAAAAACCCAATGAAGAAGTGTCAGGTTGGGAAGTTCTAGCTCACGTTTTCTTGCCTGTGACCCTTAAGGGTCATCTGCTTAGGAAAATTAAACCGATATCAGGGAGGGGACATGGACTTGCAACGTGATTGTGGCTTTAACTCCCTGTGGACGTGCTTATAAAGTCATTTCTGCTACAAATGCTTGGGACAGCTGCATTAATCAATGTGTTCATCCTTGCCTAGTGCAGCTCTGCCAGTGGAATCCCTTAATGTAGATACAGTTACAGTGGTAAAACTGCACTTTTAAAATCAAGCTTGTTTTGCTGGGGGTATTCAGAAGGTAGACAGCGATGCAAGTGCTTTTCTTGTTGTTGTGACTAGCACAGGAGCTATCAGTGTTTTTTTTCCAAGGAAAGAAGGTCTAGCTAGAAAAGTAGGGCCCCAGAATATCTGTTTTCCAGATGAATTAATTTTTTTTAACAGCAGAGTGAAAATAGAAGGGGTTGCAGCAGGAGTGGAGAGTGTCCTCAGTCTGTTGGTCTGGTAAAAGATTTTACCTATCCCTGCAAACTGTATTGCTATATTTGTTACAGAATTGTGTCCACTTGGCATCACAGGGCAGGCTGAAGTTCTTTTTTTCTCATACAATAAATTAAGCTGTGTCTTGAGCATTGATAGACTCTGGAGTGCTGTACATCTGACTGTCTTGGATTTCTCTGCCTCTGACCTTTTCAGATGCTTAAAGAAGCTCCAAATTTTGTTTAATGTCGGTGTCTCAGAACTAGAAACCACTAGCTAACAGCTGTTCCTTGTGCTTTTGGCACAAGAATTTGTTTACCAGGGTGAAGTGAATTTGTTTGGATAATCTTGCTTTTATGGTCTTAAGTCTTTCTGTGGAACTGATGCGTTCCTAGATTGTCCTTTTTTTGTTTGTGCCTTTTGAGCAGAAAAAGTTGCTAAAGAGTTACGTCCTTCAGCCAAACAGCACCACATTCACTGGAAAGAAGTGCCCTAATTTGAGTCTGCATTAACAAACTCAGTTCAGTTGTCGATGGACTAGGACACACATTCTTGAAGACCTGAGAATTTAGTTACCAGATAAGGTGAAGCTGGCACAGGGTGCAAGGGGGTGATGGAAAAGAAACTGATCACCAAACTGATGCCTTTTCAAAACACCATACAGATAGTTTACTTGGCTCTCCCACTGTTCCTGTCTGAAATGCTGTTTTGCTGATGGCTGAAGTACACCATGACTGAATGGTTTGACTGAGATCATTGAAACATTCAGTGGAAGCCCCAATTCCAGTAGCCTATTCCTATTTTTTTTTCCCTTTCCATTTGGATGACTTCAGATCACTATTATCTAAAGAGTCTCTTAAGCAAATCAACTGAGCACTTTGCTGACCTGCTAAACTTCAGTGGGGAGATGTAAGAATTGCTGGATTTCTCCCGACTTTTAATGTTTTAACAGTGTTCAGACAAAAGCTGGGCTGTCTGGTAAAACTGCATGGTGCCATTTGGGGCCTGCCAAATGTGAGTGTTCTCAGCTTCCCTGTGTAGGGAAAAAAAAAAGACAAGTGTAGCTGAAGAAAAATGTTTCTTCAGCCTTATCTGCACAGTGAGACAGAGGAGAAAATGCTAATGGACGTGCTCCTCCGTTCACTCTCAAACTCAGTTCTGACTGCTGAAGTGCCCTGGAAATATCTCTGCCTGTGTATGTGAGATTAAAGTCCTCTTGGGCAGTGAAATTCCAGATGGCACGAGGCGGTGCAGCTTACTCTCACTGCCTTGCTTTACAGGGAGGGGTAGGTGGAGCTTGTGCAGACAATATATTAAAGCCAGAGCATTCATCTTTAGTGTTTAAAGCTGCTGGTGGTGGATCACCTGCAGTTTGGGCAGAACTTCCTCAGGTCAGGATGCTACTCTGATGTGGGCTGGTGGTGACAAGAGGCAGAGGTAGCCATGCCATGGCTAAGCATATTTGTTTCTAGCCACAAGTAGTAGTGGATGTAGTACTAATGTTTGCTTGCTTATTGCTTAGACCTTGAGCTCCTTCTCTTTCTAACTGCATGTGTTGTACTGAATGGGCACTACTACAGATTCCTGAAGGCAAAGGTCCTGTAGTTGTGTGTTCCTTTGAGACGGCAAATTGCATGGAATCCCTTTATCTAACACTGTTCATTTCCATATAATTAATTCTCAGACAGCTCAGGAAAAGGGCAATGTATAGATCTGAGGAGGAGATGGATCAGAGCGGTGTCACAGCTCACAGCAAATTGTAGGAATCGTAAAGCTGCTTTACAGTGAAGAGAAACCAAATTAAATGCTGGTTTGGAAAGGCCTTAAGGGTGAGATTAGCTTGTTATGGATTTTCATGGGACCTTTGTGTCTGTCTGTGGTGCATAACTCTCAGACTTGATAGGTTTAAATCTAGATGTTGTCCTAATTCCTAGGAAACAAAACATTTGTGCTGCTTCCTGAGTCCCGGAGCCAGTTTCTGCTCTTTACCAGCAGACTTTGCAAAAGGAGGGGAGAGCACAAACGTGTCCTTGCTCACAATGTGCTCGTTGGATACAGTTCCTGAATCTCTAGTGCGGGGTCAGTCCCTTCAAAATGAGGAGCGTTTCTCTTCACAGATCCTAAATGGCTGCTTAACAGCAGTCCTGCACCATTCCTTTGGATATTCCCTGCTTTTCACAGCTGGGAGTGGGATGTGGGGCCTTTGCTAAGTTTTCCTCTTCAGTAGCCCACATGCAAAGCAGAGACAAAGGAAAAATGTGTGAATATCTGCTTAACTTTTCTGAGCAGCAGAGTATGCAGGACTGCACTCTGGAGGTGAATGCTGTGAAATGCAAAGGGGCACAGACAAACAGCACACTGTTTTCCTTGTTAGCAGTGGTAGGAAGAGGCGGGTGGGAGAATCTTTCTCCTCTGGCTCCAGTGAGGTCTGTCTTTTGCATTAAGATCTCAACATAAGTATGTGGAGTGGCAAGTCACTGCAAAGGGATTTTTGCTTAAGTCAGGTCTCAGTCAGCAGCTTAATAGAATGTGGTTTCTGTAGCTTGTGGAGGAAGTTGCTGTGCAGTTAATGCACATCCTGCAAGTTTTGCTCTAGTTATTATGTCTTTTAATCTTTTTTTTAGGGGGTAGAAGTAAGCAGTGGAGTTGTTGGGGTAAAGAACAAGGAGTCTGCATTGTGCATCTTCATGACCTGAGAAATGGGTTGGCTTAGTCATAACTAAGCTGTAGTGAGTTGTCAGGCCATTTTCAGGCAGGCATGGATTTCTCGCTGGTGGCTTCAGTGTATGGGTAAAGAAAATCCAGCCTGAGTCTCTCTCTATTGCTGAAGGAGATGTGCTTAATAATAGCCATGTCTTTGCTGAAGGGAAGAGACTCCTGCTCAGGGCAAAACTCTTCCTGGTTTTCTTTTAGTTGTTTGCTCAAGTAACCGATTTTATCATTTGAAATAGATATAGGAGTTTTCAAATCCACTTTGTTCCCAGAAGGGGGCAGGGGAGACTTGGACTTCTGGAGCCTTATAAAACATACTTTTGTTTGCCTGTGTTCCGCTTCCGTGCAGGCTTTGAGACACAGCAGGCACTGCCATCACCTTGGCAGCGCAAGCATGGCACAAGGAGACGCCTGCTCCATGCCAGAAGCCTGCAGCAATGACCTAGGCTGCGAGTGTTTTGTGTCCTTTGATTCCCCTTTCTTGTGAGGAGCATTAGAGGAGCTTTGAGTTTTCTCCTGCCGTTCCCTCTCGTCTGATATTTTGCATCTAAAAAGCCATGAGAGTATGGAGTCATTTCCTTATGTGTACCTGAAGCAGGCTGGCTAGTTGACATCTAACTGGGTGAAAATCTTAGTTCCTTATTCCATTGTCATTTGCTTCCCAAAGCTGAGAAGGAGCTTCTCCATGAAACTTTCTGAGGGATTTTCAGGAGGGCCTATGTTTGCCCTTCACAGAGCCGACTTCCCTTCGCTGAACTCACTCAGCCTGGCTGACAGGAAGAGGGAGGCTTTTTTGCCAAACAGTTTAGAAACAGGGTCAGTGCAACCTTCCAGCGAGTTAGTTCTCAATCCTGCAAAGAGACCTGTGCTTTGTCAACCTGGAATACAGACAGAGAAGACTCAGCTGTGTTAGTCTGTGTTTCTCTCTTTGAATTGGGGAAACAGCTTTCTGTCAGAACAGTGCTTATTACAACATCCCTGATAATTATGATGTAGCTTCTAGCTCTATATCATCAGTAAAAGACTAAACAAAGGCTGCTGAATGAGTGATGGTTGGAACAGTCTTACTTCAGGTATTGAGTGCTTTTTATGCCTAAGCCTTCAGTGGTAAGGTCTCCCAGGCTCTTGTGTTCAGAGGCAGAGCTCCAAGAGGAAAGCAATCAGAAGCAAATAAAACAGCTGAGGAATTACTTGACAGAATTTGAGCTATGTGTGTCCATGGCACCTGATGAGCTGCACCTGAAGGTGCTGAGCTGCCTGTGTCATAGAGATGCCAGTCTTGGCCATCTTAGAAAAGTCACAGAGGTGCTGGGATGTCTCTGGTCACTTGACAAAAGCAAGTGTTGCACTTGAAAATAGGCCCAAAGGATAATCCAGGGACCTACAGGTTGGTCAGCCTTACTTCAGGCCCAAGGGCAATCATGGGTCAGGAGCTTTTGGTGCACCTCTCTGGGCATGTGAAGGAATGTGACTGGTAGCAGTCAGTTTGGATTTACTGAAGGTAAGTTGTGTCTGATCCACCTCGACTTCTGTGATAAAATAATCGGATTTGTGGATGAGGAAGAGCACTAGAGGCCATTTAGCTTAAGTTTATGGAGTGTATTGATGCAATCTCCCACAGTATTCTTGTATGCAAGTTGGGACATTGCAGTCTGGATGGGTGGAGTATGAATAAAAGCACATCAGGGAATTCTGAAGAGTAAATGGAGGCAGAGGAGGATAAACTGGTGATTCATGGAAAAAGCTCTTTCCACACAGCAGGACGATAGCTTCTGAAAGCAGGCTCTTAATCAGTCTTTCTTTTCCTCCTCAATGTCATTGTTTGCCACACTGTGATAAGAGTGGATGAAAGACAATATTTAAGAGGCTGACTGGTTGAAATTCATCAGTCTTGCCTATTATCAGTGTAGAAAATTAATCTGTCTTCTGTTGGAGGGGGTGTTTGACATGAATGTTCTTCAAGATTTGCTTGTTTTTTGCTCGGTCCTTTGTGTGTATGTGATAGACACCACACTGCAGTTGAGTATGATATGTGGCAGTTTAGAACCTTACAGTCACACCTGACTTAAACTGCCTTTGAGAATCTGTGTGGAACGCTGAGAAGTTACTTTTGACAAGAGAAAAATAGTTGCTCAAAACAGAAATTAATCTTCTTTTCAGCAGGTTACAGCCTCTTTGGGTTTGACCCTTGCATTCAAATGTAAAAGGTGAGTTGGAGGTTTTCTGCCAGTCCAGAGCTACTGTGTACTTTTAAGTTCTCTTCAGTGTTCTGAAGATACTAGGGAGCATCTGGTGATCTTTGGTATTACCAATCTGGAAGAAATACTGTTTCATTAGAGCTACTCAGGCTCAGGTATCTACCTGTGCCCAAGGAATTGTAAAATTCAGTATATTGTGCTTGCTTTGGGATTTTTTTTCCTTTCCTTTGCTGCTGTTTGTGCCTGGCTGCAGCCAGTAGAAGAATTGGCATGAAGAATTCAGTTTAAACTGTCTGGTGTGGTAGTGTGCTAAATTAAGGTGCCAGTTATGAGCAAAGAGGTTGATGGTCTTGCATAATGTTTGCCTTGAGGTTTTTTTGTCAGTGCAGAATTAAAAATAGCAATTGGAAGTTCTGTTTTGCCCTAATTGTGGATTTTTCTGTGGCAATCGGTTATCTGCAGCAACTGCCATTTTCTTTTTACTCCAAGCTGTGTTTTATGTTTTAAAAGCATCATAATTCAGAAGTTGAGAACACATACTAAAAATGCAAGTTCACCACAAGCTGCTAACGTTTGTCTTTCAGTTATTGGTCTCTTGGAAAGCTGTAGATCATTCTTATTTTATCAGAACTACTTAAGGAATGTAATTTGAGCACCTCTGCATTTCCAGCTTTTGTGATAATTCTCCATGGGTTTAGCTCCTTGCTGCTTTTGTGCTTCTGTGGTTAACCCTGTAGTGTCTCTGCACAGTTCTTGATTAAAACTCTTCTCTCTTGGCTTTGCTTATTGCACTGCGTACTCTGAAACAGCCACAAATAGGGACACTGCTCCCAGCTGCATCTGAGCAGCTCTTCTGTCGTGTTAGTCACATACGTTTTTGTTTCTTCTGAGATCATTTTAGCATTTGTCTCCAGTCATAACTGACTGTATCTGTTGGGATTAGCTTCTATTTGTGTCTAATCACATCCCGAATCTCCTTTCACAGGGGCTCTGCATCCTTGCTGGCAATGTGTTCTTACCTATCAATGTTTCTCTTTATGTCCAATCTTCCCAGTTCTTGTAACTGTGGAATTCATAATGTACTTGAACTTTGATGACTTTATGAGGGAAATCCCACATGCATTCACCTGCATGGCAGCAGAGATTGCTTTTGCACTTGTGTACTCTTCAGTGGCAAGGAAAATGATTCCTGATTCCTGCTGTCTGAGCATCATTCAGGATTTGCATCACAGACTTCCTTCAGAAATCTCCAAATGGTGTCATGTTGGAAGGTGCAAAACCCAAAAGAATGGGGGGGAAATTGGCCTCTCAATTCTTGGCTCCTGGTGTGAAAAGCAAAGATTTATGTAATTGAATTTACTGCAGTCTGCTCCTTGGCTTCCCATTTGACATGCCAGCGTGTTCCTGCAGTGCATTGCTGCTCCTCGCTTCCTGAAAATGTGCCTGGGCTTAGTGCTGGCTGAGACTCTTGGATTTGGTACATGAGCTGTGAACTGCACTCACTAGACTTGCCCTAATTTTATAGCATATGATAATCTCTGGTGTGCAGTTCTTGACTGAGTGTCTGCTGCCAAGGGGAGCCGGTAGCCTGCGTGTGGGGATAAGCTGAACTGGCATTTGAGCAGGGAAGTGCTGTGGTAGCCACAAAGCAGAGTCCCCACCAGCCACCACTGGCTGTGCCTTTCCTTGCTTGCCCTAGAGATTTCATTTAAAGTCCTGATCTTTGAGCAGTGACCTTATAAATTCTTGTAATATCTCTTTGTTGATAGAAATGAAGAGACAAGACGTAGTGTTAAGGTAGAGTTATCAGCGGGCCAGTAGCTGAGCAGAGGACCCATAAACCTCTTAACAGAGAGGAGAGTCAAAGAGGCTTTGGGAGGTCACCTTTTGTGGGGTGAGAAGCAATCCATGTGTGAAGCTCTACCTCTTTGTCATCGATTTCTCTCCCTTTTTTCTTATTTCATCTCACAGCAACAGAAAACAGATCTAGATGAATCCTTCAGGAGTCTTGACCTCTGTAAAATGCCTACTGCCTCAGGTTTGCACAAGCAGAGGCTACCTGCCAGAAGACAGCTGTGCAGATGTGTTGATAATAGTGTGTGATAGCATGTGACAGCGTTATGAAGTCTTACTCTGTACTCACACTCATCTATTACTCATGAGACACCCTGAGCATCGTTTTGTCTAAATGAGAGCACATGCTTCTACTTAGTGCTCCTCAGCTTTACTGCTGTTTTACCTTTGCTTTCTTTTGTCACACAGATGTTTTATTGTTTTGGAGAGTTGGGAGAAATGCAGGTGTCTAAATGCAGTCCTTAATAATGGCTTTACTGAATTGTCATAGTATTTTAGATCCTTTAGTATGTGTATTTGATATTTAAGGAGAAACACCTCCAATGTTAGTGACTTTCAATGTCAGCAGTCAAGAATTGAAGATAAAGTTCTTGCTTCTGATTTATGATATTGTAGTGATTTATTGGGACAGAGGTGTTGTGGCATTTTTCTCTTTTGCTTTGAAAAGACCTTTTCTTTCAAGATGATCCAAATACAGTAGTGCTGGAAACGTGCTGCTTATTCCAGAGGCAGCCACAGTTTTAACTCTGAATGTTGGAGGTGTGCATAGTGTGTGGAAGTAGCCCAGACTGTGCTGTGGATGTGCTCTGGCAGCAAGATGATGATCAGAAAATGCATTTGCTGCATCTCTGAGTCTTAGGTCTTCCTGGAATCCCCTATTTGATCAATGCTGTGTCCAGAGTGTGACAAGAGCTAGCTAAAACAGGTGTGGATTGTGAGGAAATGGGTGTCAGGCTCAAGTAATGAAATGGACCTATGAATAAGTGAAGTTCATCTGAAAAGACTCTAAAATGTCACTGGCACTAAGGTACTGCAATGCATGCTGAAGGGTGAAGTGTTTGGCCTCCAGTAGGTGAGGAGTGTGTACATACATGCAGTTTTCAGAGCTGTGATGGCACAAGACCCCTTTCACAGTGAGGCAGGGGACAGATTACTAGTTCCAGCTTCCTTTAATGCCTTTGCAGCATGTCTGGTGAAGCTTTCACCTTTGAGAGCAGACAGCAAGCTGTGTTATCCTGAGTGACCACTCCTCTGGGGAGTTCCTGCACCTGAGTTGTGTGCATTACTGCTGGAACCCACTTGGTTATGGATCACCTCACAGTAACTGCTGCAGGGATTTCTACATAAAGCCCTTTAAACGGAGGAGCACTTGCTTCCAAAAAAGCTTGGTTGTGCAGAAGTGGTCAGCTTTCTGAAGTGACTTTCTTGGTAGTTTAACCAAGGCAAAGAGAACCTTGGCCATGACCCAGGCAGCAGTTTGTAAGAATTCTTTGTTGTTCATGAATCAATGTTGTTTGTGTGATGTTGTTGACACTGTTCCTCCTGGCTTTGCTCCCCAGTACTGCTTGCACATGCTGCTGCTGCGTTTGTCATGCCCCAGTTAATCACAACAGGCTGCTTCTCACTCTCCCCTATATATTTTTAGTAGCTCTTTGGCTCTGAAGCGAGTGTGGCTAACAACTAAAGGTTTATTTAGGAGGATATAGAGTATTGTAAGTATTGATGATGTGTTGTGGGAAATGGAAACATGCAGGTTTGTTTTTCAATGTACAATTAAAATCTTTTGTACAAAAATGGTTTTGTGTAAATGTTATGTCATCCCATTGTCATGTTTGGTCTGTGATGACTAAGAGCACAGCTTTGGTTGCTTTAAGTTGAGCTTCAGCCTTTCCTTTCCTTGCCTTTAGTCCCAAGTTTGCACTCTCTCCTTTTGATGCTGGAGGGACTGTCAAACCTCATGGTCAGATCTACCAGAGGCCTGATTCAGCTGAAAACTAAAGGCTTTTTGTTTTGTATGTTGCTGGTTGAGTTTCCTGACAGATCTGGTACTTAATCTAGCTGTCTGCAAGAATGCTGATGCCAAGGTAAAGACATTAGGAGAGAGGTGAGCAAGTTGAACTATCTGCTGGGAGCAGCAACTCATTTCTCTTTAAAGTCAGGGTGAGACTGTTCTCTGAGCACATGGCTACAGGACAGTTGAAGCTGAATGAAACTGGTGCTGCTACTTTTCTGCCTGCCCTCGTCCTGCTGGATGATTCTCCCCTTTTACTTTTGTTGGGCACTGGCACTAAACCAATGCAGGAAGCTCCATTGGCAAAAACAACCTATTCTTTTTTCTGAGTTAACTTTTTTTGCCAGGCAAGTGTCTGAGCAGGATCAGGGCAGTGCCAGCGCTGACTCAGGAGAGAGGATGGGTTTGAAGAGTGCTGACTTGGATTGATTTAAGCTGCCATTGAGCCGTGCTGAGATGCATGTAAAGGAACAAACAGTAAGATCTGACAAATAGCAGTTTTGTTAGTTTGCTGTGGAAATCTTGGACTTCCAAGAAACTGGATTTCCTTGTGGACTGGGTTGTTGACATTGACTAAACAAGGCTACTGAACAGGTCAGGGACTGGGATTCCTTCTGTTTAGAGCAGACACAACAGGAACTGCAGAAATCTTCTTTCCTGAAGCTGTTTCATTAACATGCCTCTGACCCTCTTCCAGAAGTCAAATCTTAATGGTTATTCACTCCTTTGTGCCTTCTTTTCAATGAGAAGGCCTTACTTAATGGTGTGTGTCTGATGTAGGTACCTGTCACCAGCTGAAAGCAGAGAACTGGGAACCAGGTCCTTTCCAGTAGGTTGCCAGGCAGCCCTGGAATAGGAAGTGTTTTCAGCTGGTTTTGTTTCAAACAGCATTTGAGATGGTAATTTGGGAAAAGAACCTTCAGTCTCATTCTCTTGTGATCATTTCTAAAGTGTGCTAGCATTTCATCATTGCTTGTTTTTGTTTTCCTTCTCTTTTATTTCCATGTTTAAGTCACAATTCAGCTGCAATTAAAGAGCTGCCAAAACTACAGGTAGACTCCCTGCTCCTTGAATGTCACAGTCTTCAGATTGGTGGGAATCTGCACATCACGTAGGCTTGAGGGTTATTTTTTGAATGGAAGATCACCAAGATAGTTAATGGTTATGCAATTTCCAGGAGAGGAGTGTTTCAGAACTTGGCCCAAAGCTGTTCATTCGCATCAGTGACTTTGTTAGTCATGTTTTGATATTTATTTCAGCGTGTAATCTGCAGAGATGACATATCATTTAGGACAAGCAACAGCTCAAGGGAGCTCAGTAGCCATGCCTTACTCGTAGGATACACATCAGTGTGACCTCATTTTGTCTCATTAAAGAGACCCTCCACGCAGTTGCAAGCTGTAGCAATAAAGTACCCTGCATGTTCAATGCAGAAAGGAATCCTGTTCTACAGCAGCCAGGAAGTACGAGGTGAGCCGGGAACGCAGCCGTTGGCTTTGGGCACTAGGATAACCATCAGCAATTCAGGCACCTTGTGCTGATACAACTGTTTGTACAGCTGCACAATAGATTGGGGATCTGACCTGAGCTGAAAACTAATCCTTAAAAAAACCAAACCAAAGTACTGGTTTATTTTTAACTGGCTTCAGTTCCCTGGTTTGATTCATGGTGAGGCTGCAAACGGTTGTACCAGCAGAGCTGAGTGGGAGGGCACTGCTCAGGCTGGTGCAGCTGTCACAGGATTGCCTGTGTAACCGAGGTCTGAAGAAATAACTGAAGGAGGAACTAGAAACTGATTTGGCTGTGATCAGTGCCAAAAGAAATCTGAATTGGATATTGGGTATTTTGGTTTAAAGCCAGGCTTTTGGATGGAGCTGGTTTTACTGCAGAGGATCACTTTAAAGAGCAATCAAGACAAGCAGTTGACTCTATCCCAAAATCTGCCTGGTTTTACTGTACTAGAGAGAATGTGGTGGATGAATAAACTACCAACATACATTTTCCTTGTGCAGACTAAGCTTTTGATTTATGTTTGTTGACTGTTATTTCCCTAAGAGCTGGAGGCCTAGCTGTTCACCTAGGTTTGCTTCTGACTTTATTGGGTGTAGACATTCTGAAAGCAGGACAAAATTGCAAAGTGCAGGTGGATGAAACTTTTTTACTGGACTTTTACTTTCAAATGGATTTTATATTTTGTTTTTCTAGATCTTGTTTTTTTTCTAATCTATTTTTCCCTTCTGAGGGTTCCTTATGAGATGGTGGGGGGTGAAGAGCTAGAAAACACTTTTTTTCTTCTTTAGCATATGGTCTGAAAGTGGAGTGCATGTGTGCCTCTGCTCTTGAGGCAGGGGAATTGACTCTTTTTCCTGTTGCAAAATCCTCGCTTTGGCCTCAGTGCTTTGCTTTCTGAATGTGGCAGGTGTAAGATGCAGCACATTGACTGTTCCTTTCAGTTCCTGTCAACAGCCCTCTCCAGGTTTTATTGCCGCACAAGTACTTCCCTTTTCTGGGATTTTGGTGCTTTTAGTGGAAGTTTCCTCTTGTTCTTATGCGAGCTGGGAGAATCTTGTCTCATCTTGTCACCAGCCTTCCAGGGATCTGCACTGGCTAGGAGTCTGAGGGACACAGGCCTATGGCACACAACTGCTTCTACTTGTCCAGTCTGTGTGGAGGTGTGAGTGTGAGCTCAGACTCCAGAGGTGCTTGCACACATGTACAACAGCAGCATCCTCTCAGCTCGTGGGCCAGCAGTTGCTCTGCAGGTGATTAGGCCAAAAGGACTTCCTTGTCCCTGACTTTGACACCTCCAAGGGCTTCTGGGGCATTTCTAACCAGGAGAAGATGAGGTAAGACCTTAGCTTAGGGTGTGCCAGTTGTTCTGTTTGCTCCCATTGTGGCACAAACCTGAGCTGACACTCACCTGACTGGGGTGGATTCTTGTCTCTTTGGTGGCCCGGAGCAATCTTCCCCAGTGCCATCCCTCTGGCTCGGCTCTCTGCACGTCACCACAAGGTCACACCTGCCTTCTTCTGCCAGCAGTGGCTCTCAGCATGCTGCATTTGTCCTCTGGTCAGCACAAGCATCACCAACTCTGACTCATTCTCTTTGTGTCAGCAGATGAGTGGAGTGCACTTACCTGCTTCTCTGTCCCACCTTCTGATGCTGTTGAGGCTGTAGAATTTGGTATTCACAGCTGACATGAGAAGTGCAGCGTTTCTGAACGTGCTCCTCCTTGTGCTGAGCTCAGCAGAGTTGTTCCATTGGCTTCCTACTGGGGAATCAGTTGGGTGGAGTTACCTGGGTGATGGTGCCATCCTTCAGGACTTCCCTAGGGCTGTGGCTGGTTTATTTAAGCCTCGTTGTTGGGGAGGCAGCCAAGGTCTGGGACTGAAGAGCAGGTGTCCTTTATTACCAGCATTAATGAAAACCTACACAGATTTTTGAGGCAGGAGGTGAAACTGTTCCTTCTGCTTATTCAGTCAATGAGTTGAATTACAAATTCTTTCCAGGTTAGTCTTTGAGCCAGACCTCTTCAATGGGATTGATGCTCTTTGGCTATGAATGCCAGGACTGCAGTTTTCTGCTGAATAGCCTGTTGATGAGTTTTCTGAGCCCCTTCACTAGTATGATTTCAAGAGATGTCTTTTCCTCATGGGTTAGGATGATTCCTTGTGGTTTATGACTATTCAAAGTAAGTTCCTCTCGGAGTGTCTCTGACTTGGGCCTGAGAGCTGTGCTGAATGGCAGCATTTCTGTTGGAATGGTTTAAAAATTACCTGGATCTAGCAGAGACTTTTCCTTTCTGGAAATGAGATGAAGAGAGGCCAGAAATGAGCTCACAGAAAGCTGCACAGTGAAGCCTCCCAAGCATTGATCTTCCCTCAGCCCTTCTCTAGAAAGCATGTGTCACTCTTATTTCTGCTGTAGAATGCAAAGCTGATGTTGGATGACTGTGCTCTCCTGGGCACAAGCTTGGAAGGAAATAATCTGGGCTGGTACTGATAAAGCAACCTTTTGTTACTATAGGTGTTTGATCAGGTCTTGCTGCCATGGAAACTCGGGCTTGGGAGGAAGCCAGTGTCCAAAGAGAGGAGGAAGGTGCCCTTTACTACTGAGGCAGTGTGTGTTTGTGGCAAAGTGCAGTGGGATTCAGCAGCTCAGCTACCCCTTGCTCATCCTCCCTGCTCACTGGAGAGGAAAGTGGTGCCGAACCTTCCTCAAGCCTCTCCCTGCAGCTCTGCTGACAGCAGTGACAGGGGCTGCTGGGCCCCTGGGCAGCCTGTGCCCTCCTGCCAAGACACTGTGTTTCTCCAGGGAAGGAGGGGAAACCCGGAGGAAAGAGCAGCAGGGGAGTTAAATCAGCTTATATCATCCCTGTTACGTGCAGTGCTCTCACGCTCCCCAGCCTGATGTTATCACAGTAGTGGCAGCTCAGGCTGAGCAGGAATATGAGCTGGAAGAGGCCATTTGAGCCCTGGCTTTGGTTACCTTCCCTTGCAGACAGCTGCGTGACAGATGTTGACAAAGGTTGCAGAATACTGGCTCCATATGTTGCTAAAGGTGAGGGACACTCCCTGTCCACTGTTGTGTGCTAAGGCTTGGCTTGTTAAAAAGAGAGAAGCTATCACTGTACTGTGCCAGTGTGAGGAAACAGTATTGTCTGTGTCCTGGGTCTAGGTCTCTAGCAAGGGCTTCAAATACCTCAGCAGAAAGAGCCTCTGCAATTCCTGCTGATCTGGCCTTCAAGAAAAAAAGCCTTTTTAAACCCCAGATCTAGGCACAGGTTTTAATGAGTGGTTTAGGCATTCCAGCCATAGTTACAAGTGCATGGTTCAGCCTCTCTTTCTTCAGAAAGACCTGAAAAGACTTGGCTCCCATTCCTTTCTTAGGAAGAGAGTTCTTGGTCTCACAAGTTACTGGCAGGACTGTTGAGCTTTGTGATGAGTGTGACAGAAGGATGGCACAAAGAGTCTTCCTCCAGATCTCTAGGAGAGGACATGCCTAAGGATTCATATTACAAGTTTGTTTTTATTTTTCCTGTGATCCTTTTAAGTTCAATCCAGCTGTGTCTTAAAGTAGATGAGGCTCTTTCCTTGTGCACACTTGGCACTGGGTGCCCTGTCCTTGAGGCAGGAGAGGTGTTGGTGATGGAGGCACAGATGGTGATGGTGCCTGTTGTCCTCTCTGTGGCCTTGTTAAGGGCAGTTCCTCCACCAGCCTTACTATTGGCATTCCCTTCCCCAACTGGCATTCTTCAGCAGCTTTCCCTAAAACATCTGTTTTGCTTTTGATGAGTTTGCATAAGGATCATATTCTGCTCTCTGGCCTCCATCTGAAGAGCCACGCTCACCTTGGTGAGGGCAGTGTCTCCAAAAAGGGCTGTATTTGGTAATAGTTCAAGTGTTGGACAAGATGCAGAGAGAGGCTTGGGATTCAAAGCTCAAGCAGGCTTGGAAAGTCTGTAGCTTCCTGGATACCAGGCTGGCCACATGTTTCTGGTTACATCCTAAATGTTACTGCAGATTCTTCCCAAGTTGTGTGTTCTGCCCCAGTCCCAGGGGTCATCTCCTTTTTCTGCTGACTGGACAGACATGTCTCAGGTCTGTGGTCAGCTTTTGTGCTGGGAACCTGATCTCATAGCACACTGGGAGACATCTTTCCTCCTTTGGATTTTCTTTGTAGAAGTTGGATCACCCAATCCATCATGTCTGGAAAACACTGTGCACAGAGTCAGCACCGACACTGGCTGCTGCTTCTCCTGGCTAACAAGAAGCAGCCACCAGGCACTTGTTGTCCAGATGCTGGTGTTTTGTATTCTTGTGCTTTGCTTCTGGCTGCTTTGGGGTTGTTAAGAGAAAGTCCAACTTCTGGCAGTGTGAGCTTGAGGTCAGTGTTCATCCCTTGCCTGTGGTCTGCCTGCAGAATCCTCAGTGGCCATCTGCCTTAGTCTTCATCACTGCAGGGCCCAAGAGCTGACCACAGTCCTGGGAGCTGCAGCAAGGCAGTGCTGGAGAGACAGATGTGCAGGCTGCTTACATTGAAGACATGAGTCAACAGTGCTTAATGCAGTCAGCTTTCTCCAGTGCAGTGCATCACAGTTTTGATTGTTTGTTCTTTTTATTTTGGAAAATAGCTTGGCTGGTGAGTCACCAAGTGTAGCCCGAGTTCCTCTGCTGGGTGGCTTGTAAAGAGTGGAAACATCAGCATCCTGCTGTGGTCTGCAGTAATTCTCACACCTGTGTCAGAGCAGCTCTGTCCTCACCTCTCAACTATGTGGTGACCTCTGAGGCCAGTTTGGCTGTCACCTCGAGTTACACCATCAAAAGGACACCCCTCCTCTTCCACTCCCTTGTTCCTGTGTGGTGTCAGGTGGCCCTGCTCTGGCACTGTGAACTGGCAGGGTTCACCCTAACCCTAATACAGCTTATTGCTCTTCTTTGTTCAAATACTTACTTTTTAGCATGATGAGGTGTGCAGTTGGAGTTTGGAGCAGGTACACTGACACACAGGCATCTAGACTTCAATGTCATGGAGCAAATTCTCTTCCAGTACAAGAAGTTTTTTCACTGGGGAAGATAATGGACCGTTGGATGGTGACTGCAGAAACACATACCCCAGCAACTGCCCCTGAACCTCACCCCCCACCTCTCACCAGCCTGGCTCCATGGGCAATCTGGCTGGCTGACTCTAGGTCACTGTTGGAAGGGGGCTGCTAAAGGTGGTGTTGGAGGGGACTGAAGGAGTTGTGCAGATGAAGTGGCTTCCCTCAAGCTGTTGTGTGGCTTGTGCTTTGCATTTTACAGTGTAATGGGAAGGACTCTGACTTTTATAGGCTAAATAAAATAGTTGAACCCATGCCTCTGTTTAACAGAAGGATGAGTAATAGGTAAGCCTTCAAATAGTTTTCTGCTTTCTATTTGTTAGAAACTATTGGGATTCATCTGTCTTTCTGTGGATAGTGTCCATGTTTACCTTTGAGTTAGTCTGAAAAGCACTGAGCTGGATCTGAGCTATGCAGGGTCTGGTTTTGAAGCCCTATAGATAGCTTCCTCTTTAAAAACATTCTCTGAAATGCCAGTTGCCACAAAGTACTTTTTCTCACGTTCCCTTGTATGTGGGAAGATATTGGCTGTGTGGCTGAGCTCTTGGATGAATATGTGGAGCAGTTGTAACTGGACTTGGGCTCTCTCCCCGCCTGGAGCCCAGCTCCTCCTCTTATGGCGACAGAACATTGGGTTTTGTGGCTGTCACTCCCAGTGTTCCTGCACTTCTGAAGCTTTGAGTGTTGGGTTTTCTTGAGTGTGATGGTGTACTCAGATGGTGACTGCAGCCTGTTTCCATTGCCACTTGGGTGGCTACAGACATCTCGCACGTATCTCGGGGCTGTGCAGTGGAGGAGGCTTGAGGGACTCTGCAGAGCCAATGGCTGCTGCCCTCAGAATAATTCAGGTGGTATGTGCTTCCTGGTTGCTCAGCTTTGGGAGAGAAGGCTGCTGAGAACAGGCAGGGGGTTCAAATCTCACGCTCTGGTGCCTGAAGCCCCCAGTGAGGCATTTATAACCACAAGAACAATCTGCAAGGGCCTTGTGGGGGGAGGTCTGTGTATATGTGTCTGCCTGGGTGTTTGTGATCTCCATCTGAACTTAGTGAAGGTGTCTGAAATCAATAGGTCTGCTTAGATAATCCCCCTTCTCTAAAGCATGGGTAAGAGTACTTCCTTCCTTCACTGAGAGGTTCTGTGACTGGCTCTCAGCGAAAACTGGGGCTAGTACCAGATGTGAGCATCTGGTCAGTGTGTCTCCTGAGTGTGGCAGCTATTGTTATCACACAGACAAATCTTTCTGTTGTCCCATGGAGCTGAAACTACAGGAAAGTGTGAAGTTAAACTTGTCTTGGAAGAACTGAAAACTCCTTCAGTCAGTGCCAAAATAAAAGAAGCTGAATCCAAGACAAAGCTGTGTCAGCAAGGGGAGATTGAAGCCTGTGAAGTATGCCTCTGAAGTCTCTGAATTGGTGCTCTGTTGCAGATGTTGGCACCTTGCTGCTTGTGGGATATTAACTACCCTTAAACCAAACCAAACCATCCCTGACATAAGCAAGCCTGTGCTGCTGAAGTTGCTCCTTGTTGATAAATAAGAGAGAGGACAGAAATCCTCAGGTTTTTGTCTTTGTGGTGTGAATTGGGATCTGAGGGAGTTTAGGAGGCTGAGGCTGTTAAGGATACCTTGAAGAGACTTTGATGTGAGTTGCTACAGGGAAGGACTATCAGTGTTGTGGGATTTAGGGGGTTTTTCCCTCTTATTCCCTGCCTCTCAACTGAAAAGCCAGCTTGAATATTCAAATCATTCCCCTCACACTGAATGTAGTTGTGTGGTCATTTAACCACAAAAGGAAATGTTTTCTACTGGATTAGTACCCTCATCCTGTCCCAAAATCCAGTGTGAGGGAATGAGCAGGAACATGCAGACAGGGAGAGAGAAGCGTTTGTGCTGCTGTGGGGAGCTTTTAAGTTAGATTGGGCTAAACAGGTTATGCAGTATAACCCTTCCTTTCGAATTTCTTGAGCAGCATCTTTTACATTAAGATTGAATTGGAGGGAAGGGAGAAGAGCCCGTCTCCATCCAGAGCGTCCCAAGCCTGGCGGTGTGGTGTAGCTGTGGAGACACCCCGTGGCCGGATGAGGAACAGCCGGAACCCTGTCCCTTGTTCAGGCCTCCAGGACCCCTCAGTTCTTGTGTTATTGCCCTGGGCTGTGGCTGTGCCGAGAAACAGGATGTCTGATGAACTCAGAAGCTGGAGTCACCATATGATTCGTATACAAGAGACTGAGTAATGCATCATTGTGAGGAGATGCTGTGGTGTTTTCCCCAGCAGCCTCAGGAGCAGCTAGGATCTGAGCTGGAAAGGGCAATTAGGGCAAATCATCTGGGGAGAATTTGGACTGCTTTACTTTACCATTGTTCCGTGGCTGTGCTGGACACTCTGCAAACACTAAAACAGCATTTATCTTCTCGATTGTTTGGATTTAGTGATCTCTCTTGCCTCTTCCTAGACATCAGGGACCTGTTGTGCACATAGGTGTTGTGAAAGCATCAGGAAATAGTCATCCTGAAGGATTTAGAGTAATAAAGGAGAGAATGTGAATGGAATCCGTTCAGTTCCAGCATACACACAGTGACAGAATGACTGCCTCATTCTCACTCTCATGTGCTAGCTTGAAGAGGAGCAAATCAGTAAAGGAAGGAAAAGTGTTGGAGTAGGAGGTGAACAGCAGTTATTTAGTCATTTAGATGTTAAAAATGCAGAGGCACAAGCAGTGGAACTTGGATTCTGGAGATGTTTGTTCTGCCTGTGTCAGTCACTGGTACTGAGAGGCAGCTGTGGGCTTGGCTTTAATTGTGCTGTAGCTTGTGGTTTGTGCACCATTATCACGTCACTTCACTGGTAATGTGAACTGAAGGAAGGAAGCAGCACTTTCTAAAGGAGGCTCAGAACACTCATATCTTCTCCTTTCCCTGTCTCCTGCCAACCCTGTTGGAGAAGCTCTGTGTGAGACTGCCTCCAGATTAGCATGTGTTTGCCTGTAGGATTAAAGAGGTGGTGAGGGGCACACTGGAACTAGTGGGATGTAAACAGAAGAGGAGCAGCTTGGGGTGTAAATAAATACCTAAACCTTTTCCTAGCCGTCAGGGAGTGAATGGAAGTGATCCCCTGTTCACAGGAGTCCTCTTTGCTTTTTCAGATCGTTGTAAGGAAGCAGGTCACCAGGATTTCCCTGCTGTGGCTGCCTGACCGCCGCTGAGCTCCCCCTCCCAGCCCATGTGGCTCTCCCCATGCTCCAAGAGTGCAACTGGTGCCCAACGCAATGTGTGTTTGTCAAACCATGGAAGTGGGCAAGTATGGCAAGAATGCCACTCGATCTGGAGACAGGGGGGTCCTGCTGGAGCCTTTCATTCACCAGGTGGGTGGGCACAGCAGCATGATGCGCTACGACGACCACACTGTGTGCAAGCCCCTCATCACCAGAGAGCAGCGCTTCTATGAGTCTCTGCCTCCAGAAATGAAGGAGTTCACACCTGAGTACAAAGGTGAGGCCTTTTGCCCTTCCAGAGCGCAGTTACCTGCTTCAGGAACCCACCCTCTCACTTTCCTGCTGTCTTTTGGTGGCGCTTGGTTTGTTGGTTTTAGTTCTCTTTTGCCAGGCTAGCACTTCGGTAGGAGTGCTTGGAAAGGAGGAACTTTTCTTTCCTATAGGCATGCAGAGTTGAATTCTAGACAGAGAATTTCCCCTGTGACAGTTGCAGCCTGAAGCTTAAGGTTATGAATGTGTAACTGAAGTAATTTTACTACCGAGTCATTGTCGATTACAGACTTGACCTTGAGCAAATGGGAGTTAAATCACATACTAAAGCATTTACACATTCCAGCCCTGTCATTTATTACTTCCTCACCCAGTCTCTTCTGTGGAGCCATAGCAGAGAGCTGAAGCAGGAAGCACTGCTTTTGCAGCACGAAAAGGAAGCCTCAGGCACTCTGAGGGAAAGGAATTTCCCAGGGCCTGTGCTGCTGTGGGAGGCTGGCAGTTGCTTTCAGAAGCTCCATATGCTTTGGGCCATGTATTCAGGATGATGACACTGGCAGGAGCCTTCTGGGGGACTCGGTGTTCCTGTTGCCTCTGCTGCTCTGTGGCTCTGGGAAGAGGGTGCTTCACAGACAGCTGGGACCACCATCTGTTCAGGGTCTTCCCACTTGATCTGGCTGCAGCCTGAAGGTCTTGTAACAGTGTCAGCTTACCTACCTGTGTCTGTTAGCAGCTCACAAGTCAAGGATACTGTCTCCAACAGACGGGTCCTCATACCCCCAAACCACTCTCCGGCCATATGGTGCTCTAGTGAAGCCCATGTAGTTACAAGGATGGATCTTGACATCTCCCATGTCAAACCTTCCTTGGGAGATGGTGTTTAAAACTGATGAAGCTGATGGCTCTTATCAGGAAAGGCTGTGGGACCTGGGACTGTTCAGCCTGGAGAAGAGGAGACTGAGGGGGGATCTCATTAACACAAGTATTTGAAAGGTGTCAAGAGGATGAGGCAGCACTTTTTTCCTGGAATGTCCAGTGACAGGACAAGGGGAAATGGACAAAGGCTGGAACATAAAAAGTTCCACTTAAACATAAGGAAAAACTGTATCACTGTGAGGTGAGGGAGCCCTGGCCCAGGCTGCCCAGACAGGGTGTGGCGGCTTCTCTGGAGGTTTTCAAAACCCACCTGGACATGTTCCTGTGCCCCTGATTGAGGGAAAACTGCTTTAGCAGTAGGTTGGGCTGGTTGAGGTCCCTTCCAACCCCTATGATTCTGTGATGATTCTATCTGGATGGAGACTTGGACTGGATGATCTTTCAAGGTCCCTTCCAGCCCTTAATATTCAGTGGTTCTGTAATTAAAGCCAGATACTTCTTGGTAGCCTAAATTCATAGACAGTGCACCTCCATCCCAGTGTGGGCTTTCATCTGAGACTCATGCAGTTTCCTGACAGTCCCAGAAGCTGTTCCTCCTGACCTGAGGGAGAGGAGCACCAGGGATGCCATTTCCTGTCTGAGCACTGAGGTGTTCTTCAGGAGTGTGTCTGAGCAGCCAGAGCACTTGGGAGTGCCATTGCTGTGGTGACCTGCTGGAGTCTGAACTGCCCTCCAGTTGTTTTGAGCTGCCTGAACCTCGTTACTATTGTCATGTACAGATAAGGAAAAGGGAAGGACAGCAGCACAACAGCCCCTACATCAGCTGAGCAGTGCAAGGATTCCTTTGTGATGAGCCATTTGATTCTCTGCATCTAGCATCTGATACTCCTGGCAACTGTTCAGTACTGGTGACAAGCTAATGAAAGATTTTTGTCATTGCAACTTAGGAGATGGGCTGACAGCCTCATTTTCAGGGCTGAGAGAGTCCCAAAGATTAAGATGTCAGCCCTAACTAGAAGTGCCAGCTGTCCTGCTCTGTGGCTGGCCAGATAAATGTATTCGGTCTGTGCTGTGAAAGATCTAGATCTTCCCTTGGACTGTGGTGCTCTCCAGGAGCCTTGAGAAGGTAAAACTAGACAGGACACAAATGATCCTGCTTGCCTGCTGCTCCTGGTGATGTAGTTTTACTCCCAGGGCCCCCCCATTTTTATTGCTAGGAAGCCCTGGGACCCTGCAAAGCCAATGCTGGAGAAGTCCAGCTCCTTCCACTCCTCCTTGCTGGCCTTCTCCACAGCAGGAATGCTTCTGCAGGAGATAGCTGCTTACCCAAATGAGCTAGATACAGATTTTGTATGCTCTTCAGTGTTTTGGTAGACTGTACTTGACTTCCATCAGTTTGATGACATTTGCTGCAAGACTGGACAGAAGGAAATAATCACAGCCCTCAGCTGCATGTTTGTCTTTCACACGCTGTGGTGGCAGAGCTTCCCCTCCTGCTGCTGGCTGGATGCTCAGGCAGTGACCCAGAGCACCATTTGGGCATTTTCTCCTCTCTGCTGTGCTGACAACATTTGGGTTATGTAATCCTAAGTCTTCTTTCAGTTCTCTGCATTTGCTTTGCTGCTCTTTTAGCTGCATTGCTCTCCTCCCTCTTGAATGTTTGGATCCTCTCCTGGAAAACAGAACTGACAGGTCCCTTCTCTCTGGCAGGTGTGGTGTCTGTCTGTTTTGAGGGAGACAGCGATGGCTACATTAACCTGGTGGCCTATCCCTATGTGGAGAACGAGGCTCTGGAGCAGGATGACATGCCAGAGAGGGACCAGCCACGACGCAAGCACTCGCGTCGGAGCCTTCACAGGTCAAGCAGTGGCACTGAGCACAAGGAGGAGAAGCCTGGCCTGGCCACTGACACCACAGAGAGGTAAAACCTGGAGGGCAGGGAGTCTCTTCCCCTTTCAGGTCCCGTGCTGCTTGTGCTGAGGGGATTTTGCACTTCCACACAGTGGCCAGGTTGGCTGGTATTTGCTAGCCCAGCACACTATGGCACTGCAAACTGTGCCAGGAGCTTTGCTGGGTTCAGGACAAACTCGTCCATGTGAAATGCCCCTGATGCAGGATAGTTCATTGGATCTTGGTAGTTCATTGGATGTGGGACCAAAGCATGTGGAGCAGATTCAACCACCTGTGTTATTAACCCAGAGGTTATTAACCCTGGGTTATTAACCCAGAGGTTTCTTCCAAGGGTGCATTGTCCAGGGGTATATGGGTATCGGCCTCCTCACTCCAGCCAGAGCTCCCTGAGAAACAAACGTTCCTGCTTACCCTATCAATTACAACACAGCCTGGCAGGGACGTTTGAGAGAGCAGATCTTGGAGCATGGGTCCAGAGCACAGGGTCTCAGTGAGGGTTTGCTGTTCGGAAGATTCCTGTTGTGAGAAGGAGCAGGAGGTAGATGTGTGCAGGGGGAGGACACAACACCGTAGGCACCTGGAGGACGAGGGGATTCTAACAGGCACGCTTGTTCTGTCTTTATATCAGCAGCATCCAGGAAACAAAGAGTCCCAGGGTGGACTTGCACATCCACTCGGATGTTCCATTTCAGATGTTGGATGGGAACAGCGGGCTGAGCTCTGAGAAGATCAGCTACAACCCCTGGAGCCTGCGCTGCCACAAGCAGCAGCTGAGCCGCATGCGCTCCGAGTCCAAGGACCGGAAGCTCTACAGTATCCTCTGCACAGCAGCACTGAGTGGGGCAGGTTGCTGCTGAGCCTGAGGCAGCTCTGCCTGTGTCTCCTGTGGCTTTGCTGTCCTTTGCATGACCAAAGTTGTGTATTATGTGTTCCTTTTTGCTATTCCTTCCTGTGTCCCACACAGGGGCTCTCGTGTCTGATGCTGGTGCTCATAGGAGCCGTGGTTCTGATTGGGTCCTGTGACTGATTTTTTTTCTCTGACCCTTCTCTTTGTTGGCTTGTGCTTTGACCTGTAGTTTGTCACATCAGGCTTTGTCCAGCAACAGATGCAGGGCTACCCTAGTGAGTAATCCCTTGGGAGGGAGCTGTGTCTGTCCATGTGACCTTTCCTGAGTCTCTTCCAGTTCTCCCACATCCTTCTGGACACAGTGCCTGGAACTGCAGGCAGTACAGAAAGTCCAGGTTTCCACTTGCTGCTGTTGCCTCTCCTCTCCCTTCTAAGTCCTGACACCCTCTGCTATTCTAAAAGATCCCATTCCTGACTGGTAACAGTCTTTTAGGGAGTCTCTTCACACCCCCTCCCCTGTGGCTTCAGTGTCTCCAGACCCTTGGGGCAGTCTGGCTGGCTGCTTCACCTGCTCAGAGATGGATTTGTCACTCTCTGTGCCGTCACAAATGACTCCCATGTGCTTTTGGCTGAAACTTGCCAGCTTGTTGGGGGGTTTTTATTTCACCTGATGGAGCTTGATTCTGATTTCCTCCCATAGAAGCAAACTCCCTTTTAATATCTGCATTCTTCATCATTTGAGCCGTGTGGGCTTCCTTTTCCTATTCTAAAACATGTGCCTTTGGCCTCCAGCTCTTATTTTTAAATATCTTGCCTCACTTGCAGAGAAACAATTCTCTTTGGCTCTCCTGTTCTTTTAAATTGCACTTCCTTATTTTTATGAGGTTCCTCTTTCACAATGAGCTGCAGTTGGTGATCCATTTTTCCCCCTGAATGCAAGTTTAACCTGCCAGGACTCTGGCTGCTGTAAAGGACTGAGTGGGGCAGACCCCAGGGTCATGTTCCTCCATGAAAAACACCCACATGGATCCTTTTCTCAGTGCTGGGCCCTTGAGAGGGTTTGCCCACAGTGTGTGCAGCCATCAGAGGCTGCTGGGTGCTGTTCTGTGGCTGCCCTGCAGCCTCCCCAGTTCCCCCCAGTGCTGCTGTTCTGGGTAGGCCGATAGCAGTGATACAGTGTTGAGCCTTTTCAGTCTGTAGGGATTGTATTTATCCATGTGGTTAAATTCCTAACTAGAGAAGACTTTAAGCTCCCCTGAGTGTATCAGCAGCTCTTACTGGTGTGCTGTGTCCTTCCTCACACTGCTCTTTGGTTCCATCCGAGTTTCCAGTTTGCCTGCATGCGCTCTCCTTGCTTACTGTTGACCAGTCCACCTTCCAGACTGATTCCTTCTACTAGCTGTCCAAGCCTGGGCACCGCTGATGGGGTTTCATCCCTTTCTCCACCTCCATAGGCGCTTCATTTTGTCTGTTCCTTAGTTTTGTTTGTTATCCTGTCTCATGCCCGAGTCTGTGCTTGTGGTGGCCCCTGGGAGCAGTGTCTGTGGCAGCTGAGCTCTCCTTGACACATTCCCCCAGAGTTCCTTTTGCTGGAGAACGTGGTGCATCACTTCAAGCTTCCCTGCGTGCTTGACCTGAAGATGGGGACCAGGCAGCACGGCGATGACGCCTCGGAGGAGAAGGCTGCTCGGCAGATGAAGAAGTGTGAGCAGAGCACTTCGGCCACGCTGGGCGTGCGCGTGTGTGGGATGCAGGTAGGGATCCCATGGCTGCAGGACTGCTCGCTCCCTTGTGCACCCCCGTCCGACCTCCCAGGCAGCGCTTCCTACTGAGCACGGAGCTGCAGGGTCTCCCACTTCAGCCTGTGCACCAGTGTCTGTGGTATGTGCTTTTTGTCCTCGTTTCGAAGCCTAGCACAAGGGAACCTGCTTCTCCTGAGGTGGCCTGTCTTATCCAAGGCTGGTTTGGTCACAGTGAGGTGGTTTTCTGCTCAAATGCTCTTTTTGGCTTGTTGTTCCGCTAGGACCACGGTGCCTGGGGAGGGAGGTGTCCCTCCTGACATTTACCTCCCTGTGCTGTTGTTACAGCTCTCCTGGTGTGGCTGGGCCCTGCACACGGGGATGTGCAGCTGGAGCTCTTGTGCAATAGTCACTCTGTTCCCCACCCACAGAAGGATCTTGTAATCCCACAGACTCTGAAGCAATGAGGGCAGTCATTGCCACATCACGTGCCATGTAGCAATGGCAATACGTGCAGGCAGCTCCTGTGAGACTTTGCTGTTAAACGCTGGGGTCAGTTGTGCCATGCTGCTTGGGGACAAGGGGACTGATGAGCTGCCTTGTGGGTGTCCAGCACTGGGGCACCCCAACTGTGCCTGTGGCATGCACCCCGGAGCAGCCTGGGGATTTGGGGAACAGGCACAGCCCTTTCCTGCTCCCTCTTGTGGGGACAGATCCCCTCTGCCCGGTGCAGGACAACTCAGGGCTCTCCCTGTGTGGCCTTAACCTGTGTCTCCCAGCTGACGTGCATTCCTTTGGTGCCCTAGGTCTACCAGCTGGACACGGGGCATTACTTATGCAGGAACAAATACTACGGGCGCGGCCTCTCCATCGAGGGCTTCCGCAACGCCCTGTACCAGTACCTGCACAACGGCATCGAGCTGCGCAAGGACCTCTTTGAGCCCGTGCTGGCCAAACTGCGGAGCCTGAAGGCGGTGTTGGAGAGACAGGCCTCCTACCGCTTCTACTCCAGCTCCCTGCTCATCATCTACGACGGCAAGGACAGCAGGGCGGGGATGGGGGTGGAGCGCCGGCCCGAGCCGCGCCTGAAGCGGGTGGACGGCTGCGTCCCGGAGAGCCTGCAGGCCGGCGGCAGCGCGGAGCCCGGCTCCTCCGCACAGCCCAAGGTGGACGTGCGCATGATTGACTTTGCACACAGCACCTTCAAAGGCTTCCGCGACGACCCCACCGTGCACGACGGCCCTGACATGGGTTACGTGTTCGGGCTGGAGAGTCTCATCAACATCATGGAACAGATGCGGGAGGAAAACCAGTAGCCCTGGGCTGCGGCCTCTCGTTCTTGTCCTGGTGGCAGGAGCAGACACTCCCACCGACTAGCACAGGAGAAAAGCAGACAGCTTTGGTTTTAAACAATTGTATTGCTCCGTTGTTTTTAAATGTACTGAGATAGAAGAGGTGAGGGGAGGCAGGATCAAAGAGCTCTCGGTGCCCCAGCTCTGCCTGCTGCAGGAGGCTCTGTCCGTGCCACCTGCGAGCTCGGTGTCCCCGTTCTTCGCTCACGCGCTCTGGAGAGAGGACCTGGATCTAGGCCAGAGCAAGGAGAGGCCCAGGTTCCTGAGGCAGCTGGAGCTGCGGCGTGAGGAGCCTCCTGCCTCAGCAGCCCCCGCGAGCGCCTGCCCTTTGCTGTTCTCCCCAGCCCTTGGGAAAGGGGCGCTGCGCACTTGGTGGGCAGCAGGGGCTCTGAGCCCCCTGCACTTTGCCCCCGGGGCTTTGCTTTTGATGCTGCCTTTTTCCACTATTTGGGCACTGTGAATAACCCACCCCAAGGCGTAAATGACCAAATGCACCCCGTGTCAGAGCTGGCGGTAGTGCTGCCTGCCCCGCGTTGTGCCCGCTGGGAGCGGCACGGGCCCGGGCTCTGCGCCACTCGCTCTGCCCTGGACCACTGACCAAGCAAGCACTCGGCTCGCGGGCTAGCAATAGTATCTGTAGCAGTTCCCACCCCCCAGCTGTGCAGCGGGGCCTTTTGGACCAGTGCACCCCTTCCCCTCCTGTCATGTTGGTCCCAGGGGCTGTGTGGGTGTCCCTCCAGCACCCACCTGCCCCCCACTCCTGGCTCCACACACCACGGTGGGGGGAGGCCAAGGCTCAGGGCTGCCCCCTACTCCTCCTGCCTCAGGGTTGCCGGGGGTGCAAGTAAGGGGGAACCTGGCTGTTCAGCTTTGCCTCACAGCATCTTTCCCAAAACCAGTGCTGGCTGTGGGGATGTGCCTGGCTGCCTGGGCTCCTTCCCCCCACCCCTGTGTTTCCCGTGGCCTCCCTTGATGAGGGCATTAGTGTTTGACGTGTGGCCTGGGGGTCCCCATCCGGACCTCGCTCTGCACCACCCCCGTGTTTCTGTGCTGGGCCCCTGGTTGCTCCCTCCCCGGTGTCACTGTCACGTTCCACAGCGCTACCCTTGCCCCGGGGCTGGGGCCCTGCAAGGCCAGGCGTGGGTGGGGATATTTTTGGGGTTTTTTTACTTCAGGAAAGCTTGTTTGGGGAATCCTCGCATGTAGCATGTGTGCTGCCTCCCTGCACGGGCTGCCCGGGAGGGCTCGCTGCGGGGCGGCTGGGGAAGAGGGCAGGGCCCTGCCAGCTTAGCCTGAATCCTCTCTGCCTGTCTCCCCCTTTGCCCTGACCCCTGCTTCCCATCACTGCTCTGGACCAGCACCTCCATTCCTGCTGCCCTTCGCTGGGCTGCTTCTCCATGGCTTCTGCTGGCTCCTGCCTGGCCAGGCCGGGCTTGCCAGCTTTTCAGGGAACAGGTTTGCAGGAGGCAGCGGGATGCCCGGGACAGCTTCCCCCCTCCCTCCCTGCCCCCCGCAGCCCACCGTGTGCATGTCCTTGTCCCCGGGTGCAGGGCCCTTCCTCCCCTCAGCAGGCCGGGTGCGGGCGAGGGGTGCTGGAGGGGTCGGTGCCTCGCTCCTTCCCTTTGGACCACCGCGGTGGGACTCCACAGCTTGTACATAGCTTTGACCCCACCCGCCCCCCTCTTGTTTTTACATGAATAATCACCCTGTTTGTGCTTCACAGAGAACCAAAAACAATTAAAGGATCTGTTTTTGTCCGCGGCGTGTCGTGCCTGCCTTTCCCCGCCGGGACCTGCAGCCAGGGGGTGCAAACGGCTCTGGCCCTTCCGCCTTCTCCTCAGGGCTCACCTCCATCCTTGCTCCCCCCGGGCGGGGTGCGGGGCGGGCGGGACCCTGCTGCGGCTCGCTGCTTGCTTTGCGCCAGCAGCCAGCCTCGGGGGCGGCGGGCGCTAGGACCCGGGGCCTGGGGCGGGACAAGGGGCGGGCGGCAGACGCGGGGCGGGGAGGGGGCGGGCGGCTGGAGCCGGGGCGGGGGCAGGACGCGGGGCGGGCAGCAGGAGCCGGTAGCCGGGGCGGGCAGGGGGACGCGGGACGGGGGCGGGACGTGGGGCGGGAGCGGGGCGGGGCAGGATGCGGGGCGGGGGCGGGACGCGGGACGGGGGCGGGATGCGGGGCTGGCAGCAGGAGCCGGTAGCCCGGGAGGGGGCGGGACGCGGGGCGGGGCAGGATGAGGGGCGGGCAGCAGGAGCCGGTAGCCGGGGCGGGCAGTGGGACGCGGGGCGGGACGCGGGGCGGGGCAGGATGCGGGGCGGGACGCGGGGCGGGCCGCAGGAGCCGGTAGCCGGGGCGGGCAGTGGGATGCGGGGCGGGATGCGGGGCGGGGGCGGGACGCGGGGCGGGCAGCAGGAGCCGGTAGCCGGGGCGGGGGCGGGACGCGGGGCGGGGCAGGATGCGGGGCGGGCAGCAGGAGCCGGTAGCCGGGGCGGGGGCGGGACGCGGGGCGGGCGCGTTGTCGGCCGGCGGTGACGCGGGAGGCGCGCGCGGCGCTGACGTGTCGGTCGGGCGCGGGGCGATGCGGGCGCTGATCCTGGTGGGCGGCTTCGGGACGCGGCTGCGGCCGCTGACCCTGAGCCGTCCGAAGCCGCTGGTGGAGTTCTGCAACAAGGCGCTGCTGCTGCACCAGCTGGAAGCCCTGCGGCAGGCGGGCGTCAGCCATGTGGTGCTGGCCGTCAGCTACATGTCGGAGGCGCTGGAAGCCGCCATGCGGGAGCAGGAGCAGCGGGTAAGGGACGTGTCCCCTCGCCCCTTCCCCGCCGCCCCCCCGCCCGCACCCGCCGCTCACCCTCTGACCCGCAGCTCGGCATCCGCATCTCCCTGTCTCACGAGAAGGAGCCGCTGGGCACGGGTAGGGCAGGGCGGGGGGGCCGAAGGGGACACCGAGTCGGGCTACGGGCAGGGCCGGGGGCGCTGGGAGAGAGACAGCATGGGCGGGAGGGTACGTGTGACTGGGCAGGGCCGGGGACACCGGGAGGGGGATGCCAGGATGGGCACGGGCAGGATGAGACGGTCCAGGCGCATCGGGACAGGCGCAGGAAGGAGCTGGGTTGCAGGGCCGGGCGAGGCTCCAGGGAGACGGGGGGCTTGGGAGGGCCAGCGGGGAGCAGAGCTGGCGGGACGGGCAGAGGAGGGGCTGTGGGGCCAGGGGCAGCCGGGCACTGGGCTCACCTTGTCCCTGGGCAGAGGAGGGGCTGTGGGGCCAGGGGCAGCCGGGCACTGGGCTCACCTTGTCCCTGGGCAGAGGAGGGGCTGTGGGGCCAGGGGCAGCCGGGCACTGGGCTCACCTTGTCCCTGGGCAGAGGAGGGGCTGTGGGGCCAGGGGCAGCCGGGCACTGGGCTCACCTTGTCCCTGGGCAGAGGAGGGGCTGTGGGGCCAGGGGGAGCCGGGCACTGGGCTCACCTTGTCCCTGGGCAGAGGAGGGGCTGTGGGGCCAGGGGCAGCCGGGCACTGGGCTCACCCTTTCCCTGCGGCGTCACTCCCTGCGGGCAGCGGGGCCGCTGGCGCTGGCGCGGGACCTGCTGGCCGAGGACGGGGAGCCCTTCTTTGTCCTCAACAGCGACGTGATCTGCGAGTTCCCCTTCGCGGCGCTGGCCCGTTTCCACCGGCAGCACGGCGGCGAGGGCTCGCTGGTGGTGACCCGCGTGGAGGAGCCGGCCAAGTACGGTGTGGTGGTGAGCGAGCCCGACACCGGCCGCATCTGCCGCTTCGTGGAGAAGCCGCGTGTCTTCGTGTCCAACAAGATCAACGCCGGGCTCTACATCTTCAGCCCCGGCATCCTGCGACGCATCCAGGTACGGGCCGGGACGCTGGGCTGGGCTGGGGACGCAGGGCCCACTCTGAGCCCTGTGCCCTGTGCCTGCAGCTGCGCCCCACCTCCATCGAGAAGGAGATCTTCCCGGCCATGGCGCAGGATGGGCAGCTCTACGCCATGGAGCTGCAGAGTAAGGCCCTGCGTGCGGTGCTGGCAGCGTGGCGGGAGTCTTGCCTGCGCTGTCACCCCTGCGCTGCAGCCCATCCTGTCCCCGCAGGCTTCTGGATGGACATTGGGCAGCCAAAGGACTTCCTTACGGGCATGTGCATGTACCTGCAGGCACTGCGGGCTCAGCACCCTGACAAGCTGCACTCGGGGCCTGGTGTTGTGGGGAACGTGCTGGTGGTAAGTGCCAGCCCTCAGCACGCTGACCTCAGGCTCTTTGCGTCCTCCCACCGCCGTCCTTGCCGCCGTCCTCAAGCTGTGCCCTCCTGTCCCCGCGCTGGCTGAGTGACGTGGGCTGTGTGAGAGCTCTGGCTGCCCTCCCGGCCGTGGTGCAGCCCCTCTTCCTTCCAGGACCCCAGCGCCAAGATCGGGGCGAACTGCGTCATCGGCCCCAACGTGACGATCGGGGCCGGCGTGGTGGTGGAGGACGGGGTGCGCATCAAACGCTGCACCGTGCTGGAGGGCGCCCGCATCCGCTCCCACTCCTGGCTCGAGTCCTGCATCGTGGGCTGGAGCTGCTCCGTGGGGCAGTGGGTGAGGACGGGGGGTGCCCGCGAGGGGGACTGGGGCTCGGCGCTTGCCCTCCCGCCTCTACGGAGCGCGGCCCGGGCGTGACGGGGCCTCCGTGGGGCAGGTGCGGATGGAGAACGTGACGGTGCTGGGCGAGGACGTCATCGTCAACGACGAGCTCTACCTCAACGGGGCCAACGTGCTGCCGCACAAGTCCATCGCCGAGTCGGTGCCAGAGCCGCGCATCATCATGTGACAGCCCCCGGCGGGCCCTGCCTGCTGCCATTAAATATTTATATTTGCATTTACCGCCCAGTGTCAGCTCAGCCGGGCCCCAGGGCTGCTCCTGCCTCCTCCTGCCTCCCCCTGCCTCCCTCTCCGCGGGTCTCGGGGCACCACATAAGGAAGAATAATTTAATGTTGCATTTCATGATGTCAGCCCCCAGCCAGGGGCAAGTTAACAGCCTGAACGCCCAGCCTGGCCCCCCAGCCCCAGGGTTGCCACAGAGCCGAGGCCTCGGGCTCCCCTCCCTGAGAACAGCCCGTGGGCCAGAGAGGCTGCTGCGGGCCAGGCACTGGGCTCTGCTGGCCTCAGAGCCTGGCACTGGGCCTCCTGCCTGCCGTCCTCTCCCCTCCCCGCAGCCTCGTGCCCCCACAGGGGCTGGGCAGCATGAGCATGTGGCCGGGGACTGCCTGGCTCAGCTCGGGGAGCCCGTGGTGCGGGGCTGGGCGCTATGAGCTGGCTGGCTTGGTGAAGTCATCCACCCCTGTGATGGTGGCCTTGCAGAAGAAGCAGTCCTTGTTGTTCATCAGGTGCTGGTTGATGCAGGCTCTGGGACAGAGGAGGAAACGGCATGAGGTCCCCTGACAGGGCATGGAGGGGGGCGTGGGGTGAGGGTCATGTGTGTGGGGTACTCACTTGCATGACTTGTGGGAGCAGGGTCTGAAGATGGCTGAGATGGGGTGTGCGTAGCAGATGGGGCACAGGTCTTCCTCGCTGGTGGGCTGCAGGGGGCAGCAAACAGTTAGTGGTGGCAGCGAAAAGCCCGTGTCCCAGGGAGCCGGGGCTGCTGCCGGGCACAGGGACCGCGCTGCGACTCACCAGTGTGGTGGCAGCTGCCTGCTTGGACTCCTCGCTCAGGTGGGTCAGCATCTTGTCCACCTTTGCCAGCTCCTCGGTACTGATGTACTCTGTGTCTGTGGGGACAAACCAGGTGCACGTGGGATGACTGAGCCTTGGGCTGCCCCAGTGCTGCTGGCAAGGCACAGCTGGGCTGCAGCTGCCCTTGGGGACCAGCCAGCACAGGGAGCCTGGTGCTCGGGACAGGGATCCCCGTGCTGAGACAGCAAGCTGGGCACTATGAAGGGACAAAACTGCTGCCACAAGCGGGCACCTGGACACAGCTCCATCCCAAGTGCCGCTGCCAGAGGACAGCAGCGGAGCTACGGAGCTGTTCCCGGGGCTAAGGGGCGTGTGGCAGGAGATGCCGAGGCCGGCAGCCCCGTGTCCCTGCAGCAGCCCGGCCGGGTGGCGAGCAGAGCCCAGCTGCCAGCACCGTGCCAACACTCACAGGTGTGCAGGGAGAAATGGCGCTTGTCCGTGGCCGGGGCGGCAGCCGCCAGCGCCGAGGGCTCGGCGTGGCCCAGCAGGTACTGGATGGAGCGCAGCTGGAAGCAGGGATCCGCCAGCAGCACCGCCGTCGCGCGCTCGGCCCTGCAAAGGGACACAGTCAGGCCTTGGCCTCAGCTCCAGCCCACCCTGTCCACACAGCCACCCCCCCTTCCCAGCTGCACCAAGCTGGGAAGATGCTCAGATGCAGCTGAAAGGTGGCAGCAGCAGCAGCAGCAGCCGCTGCAGCAGCCGCCGTCCTCCCCCCAGCTCTCGGAGCTCCAGGGATCAATACGGTGCATTAGCAGTTGCTGAGGCTGCAGCCCTCGTGCCCAGTGCCCAGCTGAGACTGGGGAGCTGCAGGGCAGCTCGAGCAGCCAGAGCCACCCTCACTTCACAGCACACAAAAGGAGGGAAGGCACCCTGCAGCTTCACCTGTGGCCCCCCTGCACCAAAGGGACAGCTCAAGGTCCCCAGGGCAAGCGGGTGCTCCCCAAGCAGGAAGGAGCAGTCGTGGCTCTCCCTGGCTTCAAGCATCAGTGGGGACAATCAGGACAGTTGAAGGGCACCTTCCCAAGCGTCTCCATCAGACACCAGTGCTGTGGCCTGCCCACAGCCCTTGGCAAGGAGCAGAGCTGGCTCTGTGGCCAGCCCTCGGGCCAGCACAGCTGCCTGGGCAGCAGACAGCAAGCAGTGTGTGGAGGGAGCAGTGTGGGCTGCGCCTGTGCCGGGGTGCAGGGGGTTAACAGCCCCTTGATGTGCAGCAGCAGAAGCAAATTAGCTTTTTTGCTGCCCTAATGGAAACCAATTCCCAGCTGAGCTTTTGGCTTCCCACTAACGCTCCGGGTGCTGGGCGATGACATTCCTGCCTGTCCTTCACCCTGCGGCCACCCCCTCCCCACACCCCTCTGCTCTGGGGACCCCACTGGGCTCTGCCCACCCCATTCACCCCACGGCTGGGTGCTCGGGGGGGTGTGGGGGGGTCCCTGCCAGCTCACGAGGATGAGAGAAGTGGGAAGGACCACAACTGAGAGTGCAGAAACGGGGCTGGGGTGATGCCACCCTCACTCCCAGCCTGGGGGCAGGGTCGGACACCTCCCAGAGGTGAGGGTGGAGTTTATCTCCCAGTCACGTCAGGGGTTACAGCGGGTCGTGGCTGCCGTTCCCCGGCGGGAGGGTCGGCAAAGCGGCCCCGGGGACAAGCGGCCACACCGAGCCGGTGCCGGCTGCGCAGCGCCCTGCCCGCGCAGGGCTGAGGAGGGCCCACGGCCACTGCCACCACTCCCCACGCCGGGGCCAATGGCATCCCGGCCGGCCCCCGCGCCGCGCACCGCCAGGGCGTAAATAGGGGCGGCCGCGCGGCTCCGCGGGAGATGCTGCCGGGCAGCGAGCCGCCGCCGCACCGGGCTCCCCGACGGCCGCGGCACCGCCGGGCGCTGCAGCCGCGCTCAGCCCCGACAGGCTTCCCTCTCCCAGGACGCGGGGCTCCGGGACGCGGCGAGCCCCCCGCACAGCCCCGCGCCGGAGCGCCTCTGTGCTGACGCCGGACACCAGCTCCCGGGGGCCGGGCAGCCGCGGCCGGCCGGAGCGCAGGTACGTGGCGGCGCGGCACGGCCGGGCACGGTGATGCTGCCCTTTAACTCCTTTCAAGCCCCACGACTGGAATCGGGATCTGCCTTTGCGGGGAGCCGGGGGCTCTCCGTGGATGCTTGGTAGAGCCACCCCCCGGCCAAGCCAGCGCAGGAGGAGAGCAGGCTGAGCGCGGCAGGTTTCCTCGCCGTGCCGTGCCGCGCCGTGCCGTGCCGCCGGGCTGCGCCGACGCTCCCGCCCGGCACAATGTCCCTCCGGGGCCCATCAGCCCCGCTCTGGCTGCGGGCGGCCGAGCTGCTGGTGCTGCTGCAGCTGTGCGCGCACGGCCGCGCCGCCCCGCCGCCCCGCAGCTGCCCCGCCGCATGCATCTGCACGTCCGACCTGCTGAGCTGCAGCCGGCAGACGCTGCAGCGAGTGCCCCGGGCGCTGCCGCCCACCGCCACCACGCTGGACCTCAGCCACAACGCCCTCACCCAGCTCCACGACCGCTGGCTGGCCGCCCTCCCGCACCTCGAGGCCCTCCACGTCAGCCACAACCAGATCAGGGACCTCTCTCCGCAGGCTTTCCACAACGCCTCCTACCTGCGGCACCTCGACCTGTCCTCCAACCACCTGCGAGCCGTGGAGACGCACTACTTCGAGGCGCTGGTGAGCCTGGAGGAGCTGCTGCTCTACAACAACCGCATCACGCGGGTGGCCGAGAACGCCTTCGCCAAGCTGAGCGGCCTGCGCAAAGTCTACCTGAGCTGGAACAACCTGACCACCTTCCCCTTCCACTCGGTGCAGGGGCTGGGCAACTACAGCCTCCGCACCCTGGACCTCTCCTCCAACAGCCTGAGCAGCGTCCCGGTGGAGGAGCTGGCGGCTCTGCCCGAAAACATCAGGAACGGCCTGTACCTGCACAACAACCCCATCAGGTGCAGCTGCCCGCTCTACCTGATGCTGCAGCGCTGGAAGCAGCGAGGTTTCAGCTCCGTGAAGGATTTCTTTGAGGAGCACACCTGCAAGGTGTCCGACAGCGTGCCCAGATCCCTCATCAAGTTCCTCAAATACAGCCACATGTTTGAGAACTGCTCGTCGGGCCCCGAAGATGTGCACCCCGTGCCCTTCCCCGTCATGGTGGGCCAGACCCTGCTGCTGGCCTGCAACGCCAGCCCCCCGGCCTTGGCCACCACCTACATGTGGATCACCCCCCACCACGAGCCCGTCAAGCACCCGGGGAACAGCAACCGCTCCGTGGAGGTCTCCCGCGACGGCAGCCTGAAGATCGCGGCGGCCAAGCCCTGGCACTCGGGGGTCTACGTGGGCTTGGCCATCAGCAGCCCCCGCAACTTCAGCAGGCTGTGCGAAGTCAACGTGACGGTGCAGTACCCCAAGCCAGACGGGGAGACCTTCAGCACCGGCCTCACCACCCTGCTGGGCTGCATCGTGAGCCTGCTGCTCGTGCTCATCTACTTGTACCTCACGCCCTGCCGCTGCCTGAGCTGCTGCAGGAGGCCGGCTCCCCCCAGCCCTCCGCAGGAGTGCAGCGCCCAGTCGTCCATCCTCAGCGCCACCCCCCCCGCCACCGACGGGCCGAACCGCAAGGTCAGCGCCAACAAGCACGTGGCTTTCCTCGAGCCCGTCAGGGAGCCGCACAACGGCAAGATCCGCCTGGCCCTGGCCGAGGACTTCCCCGACCCCAAACACCCCAAAGTCCTGCAGCTCAAGTCGGACTCGGAGTCCATCAGTTCCGTCTTTTCGGACACCCCCATCGTGTCGTAGCGGGGCAGAGCCGGGAGCGGAGCCGGGGCTGCCCGGGAGCCTCTCTGCTCCATCGCTGCCAGAAGCAGCGCTCCCGGGCACCCCCCAGTTCCCCTGCGACACACGAGGGTGATCGGCGTCACCCACAGCTGCTTCAGCCACGAGCTCCTGGGGGGGTTTGGACCGAGGGGCACACGGGTGCCTGGCAAGAACCCCTTGCATCAACCACTGGCAACGGCCTTGTGAGCACAAGGGTAATGCTGACGAGCAGAGCACACCTGAGAAAGCCCCCACTCCACTGGGGCAGCTGAACTGAATGAGGACCCTGAGGACGCTGCTCTGACACATCCCTGGGCACGCGAGACCCAGCACCACCACCACGGACCCCCGAGCCAAGGAATAACCATGGCGAGTCCTCGCATGGCCAGGGCCCCTGGGGACAGCAATGCCACCGTCCTCTCCCAGCCCATGCCAGTCCCCATCACCCCATCAGCATGCCGTGGCTGGCAGCAGGGGCAGCGTGATCCCCTCACAAGGTGGGTACACCCCCCCCCCCAAATACATCCCCGCCGCCAAGCAAACGCTACAAGCTTCTGCTTCCCCAGAGGCTGTAAATAGCGACAGCAGGAGGAGGTGACAGGACACAGCGCCCCGTTTGCATCGCTCAGAGCTCCCTGTGCCACCAAGGACAAGGAGGACTCAGCTGCACCATCCTCCTCCGCTGCTTCTCCTTGAGGCAGCCGACCGCGCTGCTACAGCCCAGCTCCAGCGGCAGTAACCCAATAAGCCTGTTGATAAATGTGAGTAACCCTCTGCTCTCTCGGGTCGGGATTCTCTAGTTACATTGGAATAAAAATGCCTATTTTTTTAAGCTGATGCTGGGCTGAGTGTCTCCTTGCCCTTGCCAGGCAGTGGCCTGCAGCCACCCCGCAGCCCGAAGGCACAGCAGTGGCACTGAGGGAGCCCTGAGTTCCTGCTGGCCCGGCACACGGAGCTGGGCGGCTCACAGGGAGCTCACTCACAGCCTCTGTTCACATCCAGTGGTGCCGGAGGGGTAAATGTGGCCAGACAGAGCTGGTGGCCTGGGGCTGGTTCGAAAGGAGCGTCCAGGGGCTGGTCCTGGGGGAGGGCATGTCTGCAAAGTGATGCCTGGGAGCTGGGAAGACAAGGACATATCCAGAGCCTAAAAGGGATGAGTGGGACTGAGATGCAGGGGAGAGGCACTCTGGGGACACCCACCCTGGATCAGATGGGCCCTGAACTTGCCTGAGTCCTTCTGTCCTCACTGGAGTCTTGTACTGCTTTCCCCAGCCTCACATCACCCTGGCACAGGGACAGCCTCTGTCCCTCATCCTGCAGAGGGTTAAGGGTGTCCCCCCATCTGCTGGCCACTGTCATCTGAAGCAGGAGGATGCAGCTGTCACCTGCAGCACAGGGGACACTGAGGACACCCTGCTGACGGGAGCACAGCCCAGACACAACCCAGGCTGCGCCAACAGGGAGCAGGACCCTTTGCAGACCTTCCCCCCCAATCCATACACCCCCACAGCCATTGGGGCCCAGCCCCAAAAGCTACTGGCAGCCCTGTGATCGGTGGGAGGGGAAGATCCCTGTGGCACCAGGACAGCACTAGCACTTGTCTCCCAACTTTTTCAGCCAGGAAACAAGCAGCCTTTTTCCCCACCAGAAAGTCAACCCTGCCCACTGCCCCTGTCAGAAACACCCCCACTCTCACGGAGGGGAGAGCAGCGTCACGAGACAAGCGCAGCTCCCCATGCCTTCCTCCCTCCTGGCTGCTATGTGCCCCGTGGGTGCTGCTGGAGTGCAGAGAGCCATGGTGAAGGTGCAGGGGTGCAGAGTGGCATGGTGAAGGCACTGGGGTGCCATGAAGCACCAGGCCCTGCTAGCCCGTGCCCTCCTGCGCTCCTGCCCGCTGCTGTCCCCGCCTTGCGTGGCCCAGCGCCGTGCTCCTGCTGAGCCCAGGGTGCTGGGGGCTGCTGGGGTGCTTTGGCATCTGATGAGTAGCACCCTGGCCCTAGAGGATGCAGCTGAAGAGATGCCAGGCCCTGGCTTTGCACCCAGGCAGGGATCCCACAGACAAAAGGATGTGGATTTGCTGTGAGCAGGTGAAGTGCTGCTCTGGGCTCCAGCACCTGTGGTGCCTGTCACCATCCTTACAGGCCTCCTTGCAAACCTTCCCCCTCCCCAGTGCCAACACCAGCTTCCCAGGCACTAGAGCTCCTGCAAACCTGCACCCTCAGATGGGGCTCATGACTGAAGCTGGAGTGTAAGAAAAGCTCCCGAGGGCCTCTCTGGGGACACACCAGCCTGGAGAAGCCCAGGAGAGCTCTTCTAGGCTTGCTGCAATCCTCCTGTCCCCGTGGGAAGGCTGAGCCCCACTGTGCCAGGGACAGCACACCTGAGGTTTGTATGGGTGCTGTCCCAAGGGCTCCACTGCTGGTACCCAGGAAAATCCTGCTGCTGCCTCTCACACCTTCCTGATGTTTGGAAAGGACTCTTCAGTGAGCGAGGCAAGGCAGTGTGAACTGTTGAAGCAGTTCATTAAGCAGCCTGAAAAGCAAATCATCTCAGCATGGGAAAAGGTAGCCCCAGAGCACAGCCTCTGCCAGGCAGGAGCTGGGAATTGTACTGGATTCCCCGAGGAATGCAGCGTCCTCTCAGCAGCCATCTGCACCATCACAGCCCCGGCTCCTTGCCAAGCTGGCCTCCCACTCCCTGACTCTGCAGGGTAAAGCGATGGGTCAGCACAAAGCACAGCAGCCCTGGCACACAGGGGCCTGGGCAGGGTAGGGGCTGCCTTTGGGCACTCCCCATTTCCAGCTCAGTGCCTGCTCCTGTGGCCCCGAGGGGCAGGGAGACGCCAGCCTCAGCAGTGCCACTGCTCAGGGTGCAGCGTTTGCAGCTGGCAGCTTGCAGGAACTGTAAGATCAAACTTTTGTTAACCACAAACCCTAGTTGTGAGATGGACATGCCTCTGTGCTCCCACTCACCACCACGTCAGCACTGCAAGACTTGAGCACCACTCATTGTCTGAGCTTTTAGAGCAAGGTAGCAAGGATTCCTTTAGACCGAGGGGTCCATGGAATGTTTACTCCTGCAGCTCCTTCCACCCCAGCGTGCTCAGCAACATGTGCTGAAGGAGCTTTAGTGTTTGATTAACTACAGGGTGCTATGGGAGTGCAGAGACCTGGTGTGTCCAGAGGGGACCAGCTATGTCCTCAGGGTCTCAGCAGTGCTCAAGCACACAGGTGGGTGGACAGGCTGAGTTTAGGAACCTGCAGACCCAGATCTTCTGTCACTTATCCAGCAGAGGTGACCCCAAAACCATGTGGCAATTGAACAGTCTGTTTTGTCTGCCTCCCTCACCTGGCCTTGTGTCTCCTCACTTCCCTGCTCACCAGTGTGATACTCTGTCCAGGGCACCTCTCTGCCTCTTCTTTCCTGCCACTCCTTCCCTCTGCACCCATCCCCACTGTGCCAAGGAGCAGAGTGCAGAGCTCCAACCAGAACTACCCCAACGTCATGTCATCCTGGCAGGTCCCTGGCTCAGGCTCAGCATCCCCAGCACCATGTGGCTGTCTCTGGCTCAGGACTGCAGCTCTGCTGGTTGGTACCACCATCCTCCTGGTGACCACAGTGCTCTTCCCTCTCTCTTCTCCATCCTCCAGGCAGAAGTTCCTGGGAGATGCTCTTTGAAGGCTGGTCAGGCTGTCTCCTCCCTGAGAGCATCAGCTGTGGGCAGGGCTGGGGAGGCCACTGCCTGGCCTCACTCCCCCTGCCTCCAAGGGGATGGTGGCCACAGGGGAAGCCCGAGGCATAGACTGGGGGCCAAGCCCTGGCACAATACAGCTCATCTCTGCTATGAGCAGCCACTCACTTTCCACAAAGCCTGTTCCAAGGGAGATGCCCTCTGCTGATTACAACGTGCCCTCACACGTGGGGGACCGACTGCCTCACCCCTCTGCCTGCTGCTCGCTCTGCTCTGCATCCTGACACAAGCTCTGGCCAACACTGCTCCATTAGCTCACTCCAAAGGAGCCTTAATAGAGAATCTGCTCAATTATTTAGCAGACAAATGGGGGGATGATACTGGCTGAAGGCAGCCAGGGTCTCTGGCATGGCCTCAACACTTCAGTCCAACTCCTGCCTCAGCTCATCAGATGCTGCCGTCCCTCTCCTCGCTGCAAAGCCAGGCCTCTGGCAGCAGGGCCTGGCCCCTGGGCAGTACATGGGCCTCCCTGCCCCTCAGCCCTGCTAGGCACACAGACTCCCACAACAAAGGTGCTGCCCAACTGCTCCCACACCTGTGGGCTGAGATGGGGCAGCTGGTCAGGAAGCCTGAGCAGTCTTACAGTAACACTGCAGAAGCCAAAACAGCTTTAAACGGTGAAGCTGTGGCCTGTTGGTGAGGCAGCACAGCCACCAGCATCAGGCAGCTCTGCTCACACCTGCCAGGGAGCTCTCACTCCCTCCCAGGAGCCCTCCAGGGACAGGCAGCTGCCACGCTCCTGCTGGGAACTAGAAGATCCTCAGCTGGGGTCCTGCCTGTTTCCTGCACTAATTTTCCCTCTGCTCCTTCCCCTGTTACCAGAAACAGCTCCACACAAAACCATGACACCCTGTTTGCAGAGTTCGTGGCACCCTGTGAAGGAGTTGAGCTGGGAAATGCCCAGGCTGTGCCACAGCCACCAGTAAGGCTGGGCAGGGTGGGCTCTGAAGCTGTGCCACAGCCACCAGTAAGGCTGGGCAGGGTGGGCACTGAAGCTGTGCCACAGCGACCAGTAAGGCTGGGCAGGGTGGGCTCTGAAGCTGTGCCACAGCCACCAGTAAGGCTGGGCAGGGTGGGCACTGAAGCTGTGCCACAGCGACCAGTAAGGCTGGGCAGGGTGGGCTCTGAAGCTGTGCCACAGCCACCAGTAAGGCTGGGCAGGGTGGGCACTGAAGCTGTGGCTCACCACCAGCAGCACCAGCCATCCTGCTGAGGAAATGCACTTCTGCTCTCTCAAAAGCACAGCCCTCTGCATCCAGGGACTGAGGTGTACCATGTATCAACTGTCTCATCACATCCCAGTCTGGGCAATGTTCCTTTTTCTCGTGCTTAATGGCTGTTTGACGCCAGGAGGCCGTAGCAAGGGGACTTGATGCCTGGCTGAGTGTCCTGTGCTGGGTGAGGCAGCCGACTGTGTCCTGCTAACGTGGCTGGAGGAGTTGGCAGGGCCCTGCTGTCCTTACTCCCACTGTGCTCACTGCAATGTTTTGGCTTCATAACTGGGACCTCACTCCTTCACCTCCCACATGAACCCATCCTCTCTGTCCCAGGACCAGCCAAATGCCTGTTCACAGTGTCAGTTTGCTGGGTTAGATGCAGCCAGGAAAACCACAGGCAAGCCAAGGAGAGTCAGCCAAGGTCCCGTCCTCACCCCCTGGGGCAGGGTAACAGCCAGTGTCCCTGGTCCTTCCCACACAGAAGTGTCCCAAGGGAAGTTCCTACATGCTAACATGGGCTGGACAATCTCTGTCAGGAACTCGTGGGAATTATCAAATGGGACCTGGAAGAGATTTCTACCTTCTTCCAGCACAGCTTGGGGCAAGTGCTGCTGAGGAAGGAAAAAGGCCCATCCTGTGATCCTGCTCGCTGCACTGAGACACAGGGGAAAGGGAAAAGAGAAGCTGTCTCCATCTGAGTTCACACAACCAGGTCTGCTCTGGCCAGACTGGTTACATATGGCAGCCTTTAAATCTCTCCAGTTACTCCTTTGCAGCAACATGGCCCATGGCAATCATCTCCCATGGAGGATACAGGCCCCTGGCAGGTTCAGATTCTCCACTGCCACTCCATGGGCCATCCTCTCACTCAGGTGCCTGGAGACACACTTCTCATTGCCCTGGGCCAGCTGCTGTTGACCTGTACCATGTGTCTGGCTTCTGGGTGACTGTGGGGAGGACACCCATCCCTATGGGGCTCTGCTCACCCCAGCTGCACATCCAATCTTCAGCACCATGTGGTGCCAAGGCACCTGCACACAGGATCAAACCAGGACTGAACCCTCAAGGAACGCAAGGGCAGTAGAATAACCTCTGTGTGTCCTCTCACACCCCCTGTTTTTCACCATCCCAACCCTGTTTGCTGTTTCTCAACATACCTGCACAGAGCATAACTCCTCTGTAAGTAAGTGAGGTACAACACTCACACCCTGGTCCTCAATCCAGAGTGCTGGACCTCAGTGTCCTCACTGCAACCTTTGCTTGCTTTCATAGATCAGTGCTGTATCAAACCTCAGCTTCAGTGCAGGGCTTTGCAAGATCAGGCAGATGCACTTTGTTTTACAGACACATCTCCCTGTGCTTCCTCCTCTTCCACCCAGAGCTTCTGCTGCTCGTCTTCTAGGTCCACCATAAGGACCTGATGCTTTTCTTGCATTGTTCTTTCTAGTGCCTAAGGAGGTGACCACAAAGCCCTCCAAGTTCAGTCAGAGCCCTGCCTCTTCCCAGCTGCAGGATCCATCAGCTCCTGGTGCTGCCCAGGGCACAGAGGGTGCTGCTGGCACACAGGGCACAGTGCTGCTTGGTGCTCTGCAGCCTCTTTCATATCAGCTTTGCAGGCAGAGAAGACACAGTCCAGAAGCTTTTTGTCTCCCTGCAGGCTGGAAAGGATGTGATTGCCATCACACCAGCATCTTCTCAGTGCTCTATGGAGGCTGCTAAACTGAGGGACACAAAGTGCTTCATCTCTTTCTCTCTTTGGTTTTACACAAGACCTGGCCTGAGACAGATGTTCAAGGGACAGGGAGACAGAGAAGGGTTTCTCTGCCTGACACACAGGGAATTGCTTTATCACCTCCCCATATCCCTCCAGGAAGAAGTGTCTGGTTATGGCACCACATCCATGACGTTTGCCCTTTCCACAGAGCAGGACTCTGAGGGTGAGGAAAATCCACCCCTGCTCACAGTCCAGAAAGGCCACTGATTGCTGACCTTGTGCTGAGCTCTTGGTGTTGTCATGCTTGGGGCTGTGAGGCTGGTGCAGCAGCCATGGGAGACAGGATATAATTAGATATATTTGTGTGCATCTTTGAGTCCTTGAGAGAGGCAGCTGAAAGACTGGCTGCAGGGCTGAGCTGCTTGGCCAGATGGGACCCTGCTCTCTGCAAAGCCAGGCACTATCATGTTCTCCAGATGTGAAAACAAGCAGGATGTGCAGCATGGGCCAAACAGCCCCATCTCCTGCAGTACCCTACAGGGCACTCTGGTCAGGTCAGCCACCTTCAAATGACACTGGCACAAAGCAAAGGCAGGGCTGCAGAGGGTGTGACAGCCAGCCTGCTGGCAGTACAAGCAGGCACAAACACACATCAACCACCACATCATTCCCCCAGTGCCATCTCTCTGATGGTTACCATAAAGACAAGAAGATTTGCTTCATCTGAAAACAGGCATCACCTAAGTGCTTGGACAGGATTTCTGCCACCTTTGTACCAGGTCTGGGCAGACAGAGAATTCTGCACACATTTGGATACCTTCCTGAGATGGGTTCAGTGTGAAGGAGCTCTAACAAGCTCCCTTCCACCCATGGCAGCAGCACTTTGCCTCTGTCACCACAGCAGCACAGCACTTTGACACACAGCACTCACCACCAGCCACAGCAGCTGTCATGTCACAGAGTGCCAGGCCCCATCCCAGGGTGAAGGTTCACATGTGCTGTTGGTACAGTACCTCACAGCTACCTCTCACAAGGGCCTTTCTGCACCACAGGAAGGAATCTGACAGCCAGCAGTAGCACTGGAACACAGCTGCTGCAGGGGCATGAGGCTCTTTGGCCTCTGCCTGCTCCATACACATCTGCCTCGTGTCACTTCAGTCCCCACACACCCACATTGCTCCTGCACCACCTCCCATGAGGCTGACTGCTGCAATGCCCAAAGCCACCTGCTCTGGAACCAAAAGCCACTCACCCCTGACCATCAGTGTCCACAAGCAGCCTGACCAGTATCCCTGTCACAGCCACGAGGATTGGGTAGTGGTCCACACTCTCCAGCCCTATGGAAGGAAAAGGGAAAGAGAGAGCTGTGTGATGGGCAGAGCAGGGCTGCACCCCTCCTCCCAGGGCACAGCAGGGCTGCATCCCTCCTCCCAGAGCACAGCAGGGCTGTACCTCTCCTCCCAGGGCACAGCAGGGCTGCATCTCTCCTCCCAAGCTCAATGCAGAGCAGCCCAGGAGGCACAGTGATGAGGTAACACCCAATGGGGCCATGGGTTTTTGCCCCACTGATGCAAACCCCACACTCAGGTCTTGCTGTCACAATGGAGCACCCCTGCCTCAGCCACACTGCAAGTGGAAAAGGTGGTCTGTCCCCTCTTAAGCAGGCAGGAGAACCCACCTGCTGTATGGGAAATGCAGGATGCTTGTACCAGCACCTGGAGCCAGTCTCTGCCCACAGCCCCAGCTCAGCTGCCCCCAGTCACCTCCATGAGGCAGAGGGCTGGTATTGCTGTGAGCAGCTTCCCCCAGCAGTTCAGTGCACCCTTTACTTGATGCAGAGCCCAGCAACCAAGCCTGCTACCTAAACTGTGATTGTCCAGGGCTTTGAGCCTTTCACACAGCTCCCACCTGTGTCAGATCAGTGCCTAACAGGACACCTTCCTGCCAGGCACAGTGCATCTGCCACTTTCACCACAGACAGCCAGACCCAGGTATCTGCTGTCTTGTGAGAACAGGGATCCTGGAGGGAAGCAGAGCTGCTGGGCAGCCAGGGGCTCAGGGCCCAGGGAGAACACCAATGCTCACATCTGTCTGGAGGATTTATGTGTCTTCTGAGGAGAGCATTCCCATGGCAGGGTGTGGGACCAAACTGGATTCCCAGCAGGGATGTGGCAGGCCTGAGGTCTGATCCCAAACACCTCTGCATCAACCCTTGGTGTGAGCCATCCCTCACCTCCCTGCAGAGGGCCAGAGTCAGTGCACAGACTCACCTGGCAGGCGGAGGTTGACCACTCTGTCAAACAAGTTCCTCTCAGCTGTCACACGGTTCAGCACTTGGTTCAAGAGCTGTGTGGTGAAAAGCAGAGAGGGGTTGTGTTTTCTAGATGGGCCTTCATATAAGCAGTATCCAAAGAGCATGCATTGGGGCAGCATGTCCTTATGGTTCATGCTGGGTGCCAGAGAGCTGGTGGCTGCAGGGAGGGAGGCTCACAGCACTGACCTAGCTTGGTCCTGCCATGGGAGGAGGTGGCACCACACCATGATGGTTGTACCAGACCCAACCAGGGAAGAGTCATTCTGAGTCCAAGATACCTGAATCTCAGCCTCCTCCACCTAAATCTGAGTCTCATTTATGGAAGTCAAGCTGCTTCTGTGGATAAAAGCTCTTGGCAAGCAGAAGCTTCAGTCCCTAGGAGTCCAGCCTCCCTCTCTGCAGTCCCCAGGGCAGCCACAGCCTGTGAAGAGCAAGCTGGCAGCTGTAGGCAAAAGCAATGTCAGCAGGGTCCTGCCCTGCCTGGAGCTGGCAGCAGGACAGATCTACCAGCCCTGAAGCACAGGATGAGCACAGAGAGCAATCAGCTGCTCTGCCAAACACAGCAGCACCACAGGGCAGGGTTTCTGCCTGTGACCAGCAGAGAAGGAATCAGCTGTAAAGACACTTAATTAGTCCCCATTAGCTCACATCCAAACTCACAGTGGGATGAGCAAGGACCATTCCAGGCTTGACATGACCACTGCAAGCTGAGCATCAGCTCTCAGATGCAGCACCCCTCTTCCCTTTGCCCTCATGGATGAAGAGCAGAACACTGCATCCCTCTGTGGGCATGTTCAGTCATGGGACACAGCTTTACAGCAGCACCAGGACACGAAGGGGATGCTGCAGTGCTCTGCTCTCTACTGCCCATCTCCCAGCTCTGCCTAACCCACCTGTGAAGGGCCCCTCAGTTTCCTCCTCACACAGTGACCCTACAGAAATCCCAGACTGAGCATTTCCCTCATGATTGCTGAACTAGACCACACTGTCTTGCTTTGACTCATCTGCTCAGAGCCCTCAACCCTTGGGTCAACCCAACCTTTGTGGTATAGTGAGGATACACATTACTGCTCTCCACAGGCTGACTCCTACAAGAGCAGCCTGTCCTCAGGGCTCTCCAGGCTTACCCGTGCTTTAGAACAGAAGCTCATTTACTGGTGCCTAAGGGGTGCTATGGGTTAGAATGAAGCTGTCCTGGTCATGCCAGCAGGGAAGTGGAGATGTATAGTACCATATTCTAGGACTGAGGGACAAAGGACCAAGACACAGGCCTAAACACTGGGGCATGTTCCCTGTGAAGGCAGCTACAGCCTCCACAGCTCTTTGCTGAGATGTACCACACCTCCTTTCCAGACTTCATAGCACTGCTTGTCACAGGCAAGTTCAGCATTTACTGAGTGCAAGAAACAGGCCACAGCTCATCTGATGGAAGATTTTAAGTGGCCATCATCCTCCCTTCTTCTAGAAAGAAGGTGGGGGTGGAAATCAGCTGTGCCAAAGAGGGGAGCAGCTGACATAGGGATTTCAGGGAGCACCCCTTGTTCTGCAGCGGCTGGGTCTGCTGCAGCAGCTTTAGTTGCTTCAGCACTGGCAGCAGGAGCTCCCAGTGCACAGCACATGCAGAGAGAGGGCAGAGGGGCCCTCCCAGCCCTTCAGAGGGTGCTGTACCTGCGCAAGCCTCCGGAGCAGCAGCTCTGAGGATGGGCGATTCCAGTCGAGGAAGATCTCTGGCGCCAGCGTGACCGTCATTTCCAGCACCCTGAGCAAGCTGACTGACAGGTCAAAGCAGGTGGCACACACCTTCAGCTGCCTGCTGTCCACAAAGTTCCTCTCCAAGCGCTCTGCTGCCTGCTGGATCTGCCAAGCAACACAGCCAGAGTCACTCAGTGCTCCTTCCCCAGAGCAGAGCCACGACCCCCAGCCCAGCTCCCGTGCACAGCAGGGAACCACTGCACGCCCAGCCTCCGGGTCTTGAACCTTGATGCAGGTAGGACACAGGCACCTGTGGAGCCCTGGGCAGCACCCTCACCTCCTGAATCATGCCAATGAACTCGGAGAAAGCCCAGTTGAGCTGGTTGAGGACGCTGTTGAGGAAGCTGGGGGCCAGGTCGCGGTCGCTGCGGAGCAGGTCTGCCATGTGCCGCTGCAGCAAGGTGGAGGGACACGGCTCTGCAGGGAGAAAGGGACAGTTCAGCAGGCCTGGGGGTGTGGGGCAGGGGCAGGCTGGGTCCTGGGCTCAGTAAATGTTGGTTTGTGACTTACAGTAAGCAGAGCTGGCAGGGCACTGGGAGCCAGGGAGCAGGGGCTATTCTGAGCAGCAGCCTCGCCTGTCATACCCCCGAGCTCGTTTTTGCAACGCCAGCCCGAATTAAGCAGGGAAGAGCCCTGTGTGCTGGCTGCTGCCCACGTGCACAGGAGCACTGCCCTGCAGCTCAGCAGCCCTCCTGCTCAGCTCTGCAGAAGCCTGTGGGCAGGTCAGCAGTAGCTGCTCCTCATACCAGTGTGGCAGCAGCTGCCTGGAGCCAGCACAGGCACCTCTGCCCTCACGTGGCCATGCCTGTCTGCCTGTGTCTGAGGAAGAAGGAAACCAGTAAATCCCACTCTTGAGAGGCTTCTGCATGGAGCTGGGGCTGGCTCTGTCTTCAGCAAGCTCAGGCAGTGCTGCCCTTGCTCCCTGGCCAGGTTCAGCCTGAGCACAGAGATGTCCCTGCAGTGACATCTCACCTCTGGGGTTTTCCACTATCAAGAGCACAGACAGGGTCAGAACCAGCACCTTGGAAACAGGGCTGCATGTGGCACTGGCCCCTATGGACAGGCAAAGAAAGGAAGGAAGCACAAATGGGACAGATGCTTCTCACCAGCAGAAGGATCCACTGTGAGCAAGAGGCTCACAAAAGCATTCAGCACTAGGAGGGAAGAGCATCAGAGTTCAAACCACAGGCTAAAACTGAGGGCTTGGAGAAAGAAACTTGAGCAGACTTACCAAATGTAGGGAAAACACCCAATCTAACTACTTTTCCCTCTACCTGAAGCTATTAGTAAGTAAGAGCAGGGGGAAGCTCTGGCAGCACCAGCACTGTGGTGCCCAGAGGAACAGGCTGTGCTGTGACTGCAGGTCTTTGGGGTGGCAGCCTGCTGGAAGGGCCAGTGGGCAACAGAAACACAGGGTGACCTCCATCACATCCCTCAGGAGGGGGATTGAGAAGCAAGGGATAAGTACAGACTGATAGCTGGGATTAGCAAAGCCAGAGAGGGATGGCAGGAGGCTGCCAGCTCAAATGGGAACAGAATAAATTGTTCTGTAAGTACTCAATGAGCTTCTGCTGTCAGAGAGGACACACACTGATGTCTCACAGTGCATAATCACTCTGGGCAGACCAGCACCCTGGCTTTGATCCTGCCTAAAAGTACATCTCTGGGAGGGACTTCATCACAAGAAACACTTTTCTTGTCCTACTCCCACCTGCAGGCTCTTTCCCAGCCCTGGGGTACACGTGGCTCAGGGACAGCCCAAGCCAGACATCCCTCTCACTTATTTAGTGCTCCTCAGTGTGTTTCTTGCCCAGGGCTTCCTGAAACTGTGTAAGCCTTTAGCATTGAACACATCCTGGAGCAACACTTCACAGCTCAGCTGTGTGTGGCTGGAGGGATTTGGATTTGAACTTGGCTCCTACTCAGTTCTCTGCAACCTCCCCCTTGTAGTGGCAGAGGCAGTGAGATGCTGCTCTCAAGTTACATGGATCTCCAGTTAGCCCCGATTTCAGACCTTTATGTTAGTCTTTCAAATGGAAACAGTCCCAGTGTCCTGTTTTTGTCCCCTTTGCCACTCCTCCCTGAGCCTGGCTGGTTCTCCCAGACTTTCTCTGGGGAGGTGGGATCAGAAGCTCACACAACACCCAAACCACAAGTGCAGGGCAGATTTGCACAAAGACATAACGTGCTTTGGTTTGTTTCTGTTTTGCTTCCCTCATAAATGCTGCTGCTGCTTTGACTGGGCATCAAGTTGATATTTTCCAAAAGATGAGAGTTCAAGGATAACCCTGTTGCAGGAACTACAGTTTGAGAGTCTCAGGAACTTGCTGGTTGCAAGGCACAAGTGGAGAAGCCCAGCAGTCAACACTGGAGCCCACTTGGTTGTCTTCTCTCTCTGTGATGGATGGCAGAGCGCAGCACATTTGCTTTAGACACTAAACAAGGGTGTTTGATGTGCTAGAGGCACCTTGAGCAACGTGAGGATTGGGGGGAAAAACCTGCTCATATACAAAAAAAGGACAAAATTCTGCATCTGATGAAGGATGACCCTAAACATCAGTCCTGGATGGGGAACTACAGCCTGAGCACCATCCCATAAAGGGGTTTTGTAGGATACCAGCTTGAATAGGGACAGGTGAAGGCTCTCACTACAACTAAGAGGTGGGTGATGGTAGGAGGATGTGTTCAGTTGATCAAGGGAAGATGCCACCCCTTTGCTTGGCCCTGGAGAGGTCACACCTGAAACATCAAGGCTCTTTCCTCAGGAGGGTGCACAGACAGGTCCCAGGTAGCCCATCATGCAATCTTGTCTCTAAGGGTTACGCTCAGCTCACAGAGCACCAATTTCTACCTTCATTTTCCCTTTGCATTCACCACTCTACATCAGTGCTGAATGCCACCTGTTTTCTCTCCCAGTCATTCAGAACTGGAAGGTCCTTACCCCAGGGTTAAGCTTTTGAGTTCTGTTTTCCCCAACCTCCCTTCAACATGTAAAAAGTGCTTTTCATGGAAAGTGCTGACACTCCAGCCTTCGAGGACTGAAGCAGTTCCAGGCCAGGATCAGCTTTATGGGCTGTCCCCTTGGTCTGTCGCCAAAGCCTCTTCTATCAACATTTCAGGTCAGGACTGATCTCAAAATGAATGGCCCAGCCAAAGACTACCTCATTTGAAGGCAGCCTTGGCTTTCTGAAGATGTTCCCATGCTTGTAATAACTTGCTTTACCCTGACTTTGAGCCAATGACTATTTCCTCAATGGTCTGTTTTCCAATAAGTGCTGTGAATTTGCTCCAGATCTCCAATTCTAGGTTCTTAAATGCTTTCCCTGCTGCTGGCAAAGACTGTGCCAGCCTATAAAAGCATGAGAAAGTGCTGCCTCTGGTCAAACCTCTCCCTAGTTACGTAGGTTGTTTTAGGGTTTGAAGCTAACCCCAGGAAACAGTGCTCCCAAGAGGATTCTGAATCTAAAGACACTGAGGTCACTGCCAGGCTTTGGAAGCAACACAAGCAATCAGCCTTGGAACACAGCAGAAGCAGCTTCATCCCCTGTATGAGCTCCCAGGTGAGGTTCTCCATAAGGCAATCATTAGAGGTAACCAGAAACCTAACCCTGGTGCTGTGTTCACCTTCACTTGCAAGGTGTTCTGCTTTGCTCAGACATTTCCACCCACTTCCTTCACATCTTGGTCACACCACTGCCCTCCTGGGTGACAGCACAGCCCTTACCTGTGCCAGTTCAGACAGGCACAGCCTTTCACAAAGACTCTGTGGATCCTCACTGATGTGGTTACCTTCTTAACCCTGGCAAGTGTTTCTAAAGCTTCTAACTCCCTAATAGAAAAGCCACTCAGTCTCGGCTTAGCCATCATTATGACAGATAAAGATCAGACACTGGAACAGAAAGCAGTGGTTTTCCAAGGCCAGAAATGATGACCTCAATACATTTAATGTGGGCAATAGAGCATGGCCCTGAGTGATTACAGATATATCTGATGTTTCCACAACACAAACTTCCCCACAAAAACATGAGCAAAACAGGCAGAGGAAGAAAAGCCAATCACCTAGGTGTGAGGGGACACAGTGAATAAAGACACAGAAAAGAAACATCCACCAGGAATGACACCACATGCAAAGCTGCTTCAGCCAGGAGAAAGAATCCCAGCAGAATTAGTAACAGAAAAAGTAGTCATGGGAGAAAATCTAACAGGAGCAGGGGCCCACAGATAGAGTTAGAAAGCAATCAAGCAAAGTGGAAGCCTTCAATAAGTGCTCCTACTAGGCAATTGGAAAGAAGTAGGGTCATGTACTTTCATCACAGGAAGATAATGATGTACTTTAAGAGTTTGCTAATGACCCAGGAAGATTTATAACAGGGCTGTTTGTGAGAAGTCTTGGTCAGCAGCCCAAGGGGGGCTCTGCACACTGCAGCATTTCCAGCAGGGCTGGGAGCACAGAGGAGGAAAGCCCCACATGGACCACATTCAGCAGAAAGATTGTTCCACCCAACACTAGTAGGAGTTTTGGAAAGTAGATGTGAAACTGTTGCAGCTCAGTGGCTGTTGGACTGCTGACACAGCAGTGAGAAGGGTAAGCTGGGCATGCAGAGGTCCAAGCCACCAGTGAGCTGTGACAGTGCAAAGGTACATTTGGGGAGGACCAAAGTGAACGTTGCAGGGTGAGGCTGAAGGAAAGCAAGTGACATTCAGGGGATGAGATATCAGTGTGGTTGAGTGCAAGGCATCAGGACACCCCAGCACACGCCTGGGACTCCCACATGCCTCCAAGCTGGTTAATGCAAACACTGGCTCCCTGACTGGCACCTCTGGGGCAGCTGGATATGTGGGAAGGGTGAACACTGAAGCTCACAGAAAAGCAAAACCCCTTCCTGAGTAAGACACAGAGGCTACACTTGCTTTTGACCAGTGAAAAGGTCCCTGATATACAGACACTTTTGAAGAATCAAGTGTAGTGCACGGAGTTTAACCCAGCAGAGACAGGCAGAGCAGCAGCAGTGGATGACAGATGAGGTCAGGTATCTTCCCAGCAGGAAAAACTGATAGGATTTCTTTCTAAGGGTGGGGAACTACTATCCAAATGGCTTGGACACTTCAATTGCCATCAGCTGATGCTCTAGGTATTGTCAGATCAAGCAGGATTTCTCCTGAAAGGCCTCTTTAGCTTAGGCTAAACTTCCAGGACCTGGGAAGGGGCTGTGGCTGAATTCTCTGGCCCACGCTGCACAACAGCTCTGATAGATGATCTCACCGTCCCATCCACCTCCTCTCCACCCCAAGGCCTGGGGCAAAGGTGCCCTGTGCTGCAACCTGAAGCCACCCTGCATGTCAGTGAAAGCAGGGCAGGCTGGGCCTGGCCCAGGGCCGGGGCTGCTGCTCACCGTGTGCGTGCCGTGGCAAGGCTGGCCGCTCTTACCAGCACCATGCAAGCAAAACAAGCTCCTCCAGATCCACCCCCGCCTCTGAGCACAACCCCTGCCTGCTCCCAGCAGCCAAACCAGGGCCAGAGCTCTGCCTGCAGGGCTAAGGAACAACTCAGGGAGCCAGCAGGAACACACAGGGCCGTTCTGAGCCTCTCCCTGTCCTTGGGCCAGCCCAGCAGCCACCTCCATGCCCATTATCCGTGAGCACAGGCCACGGTGCAAGGCTGCACCAGCACACCCTCCCCACCTTGACAGGGTCCTCCAAGGAGCATCTCCAAAGCAGGACAAGGCTGCAGCACCAGAGAAGAGGGGCTTCCCAAGCTCCCTTCAGCCTGGCCTGAAAAAGCAGCCCCAGACAAACAGGGATTTCCTTCAGCTCAGCAGTTTTCCCATTGTCTCTGGCAACGCTCAAATTGCAACAAGGTGAAGACCAATGGGGGAAAGGTGAGGGGCATTGCCTCCTTTTCTCTCCCTGGGCAGCATCTCAAGGACACCTCTGTCCCCTGTCCCTCTCCAATTAAATCAGCATTCATTATTGATTAGGTTGCACCTTAAAATAGCATTCCCAAGAGCAAGTCCCCAGTAGCCAGCCCGGCCCACTCCGGGCTCAGACTGTGTGGAGCCACCCAGAGTGGATGGAGACAGGCACCAAAAGCTGAGCAACAATGCTCCTGCCCCACAGCTCCCTGGGATGGGTGTAGCTCAGGGACTGGTGGCAGCCATTCAGGGGCTTGCTTGTGAGGTAGGAGGAGGCTGAGTGGATAGTCATGAGGTCTCTCCCACATGTGTACCAGGGCTTGCCCTTTGTCCTCCAAGGATGAGAGGAAGCCAAGGCTGGCACAGCCCGTGGCAGGGCTCTGACCCCAGAGGTAGCCCTGAGAAAATAGGTGTAAGGGGGGATGCATGGTGCAGCCTCAGAGACTGTCACATGGGCACCAGCCTGCCTGGCATCTCCCAGGCACCTGACTGAGACAAATGACCACTGGGTGAAGCCCTCTGCCCCCAGAGCAGGGTGTCTCTAGACAGGAAAGGAGGAGGAGGGAGCTCTCTAAAAGCTACTTCACCAGACATGAGAGGGTCACATAACAAACTTACTCTGGAAACTAGCAACAGAGAGATCTCCTGGGCACCCACAGAGAGAGAAAGAGAACAAGAATGCTGTTAAAACAGAGACAGGCAGCTTTCCCCACTGGCCAGGGCTCAGTGCACAACCTCACACGCTGCCTGCCCGCATCAGGCTGCAGCACCTTCTGTTCCCCATCCCTGAGCGGCTCTCCAGGAGCAAGGGCTGCCACAAAATCTTTTCCACAGCAGAGGGAGGGTCAGGAATGTATCCAGACAGACCCAGACCCTGCAAGGGTGAAGCTGGGGATGTGTTCAGCTCAGGAAAGGCACCTTCTCCTCCCCACATCTTTCTCAGCCACAGCAGAGTCAAAGAATCCTGCAGTTTGGTGGCAGTGCCAAGAATCAAACTGCATTGCCAAAGGCAGGACAGGCTCTGAGAGATGCCTCATAGAAACACTCCCTGCTTGCCACCTTGTCCAGAGCCCTGCCTCCCTGGGCACCTGCTCCCTCTCACACAGTACCTGCTGCTTGGCACACTCATCAACTCTGTGGCCATCAGAGAGTCTTCTCCCAGGCTTACATTATGGGATAAAGCTCTGCTAAGGATGCAGTCCTGGGCCTCTCTCCTCTCCCTTGAAGGGCAAGAACCCCTCCCTGTGATTGATCTAATCAATCAGCCAGCACACAAGGGTCCCTAGCCAGTGCAGAGAGGCTGGGGGTGCAAAGATCAGGCCTGGGTGTTTAGTCAGGATTCCCCTTCTTCAGCAGCCACCTCAGCAGCTGGCCTGGCCCATAGTAAGGACAGCTGCTAGGGAAGAGGCTGGCCCTCCCTCAGCACCCATGCCTGTGCCCTGCCCCACTCACTCTGCAGGCTGGGCAGGCTGGCATCCTCAGGCTTGGTTTTCAGCAGGTGTGGGAGCCGTGTGTATCTGTACCCAAAGCCACAGCCCTGGGAAAAGACAAAAGAAAAGATCTTAGAGGCTGAAGACAGTTGGAGCTTCCTTCTACTGAGAAGTGAAATGCTCAGTGTGCAGGTAGCCCCAGACACTGAGGGGCAGGGAGGGAGGACACTCACCCGCCACAGCCTGACGAGGATCCAGTTGGTCTGTGCCCAGGGCCGCTGCTCATAGGGAGCCAGGAGGTTCTTCATCATGGAGATTCGCCTGTCAGACAGGGACAGAGCTCAGCCCAAAGGGTCTGGGGGCAACACACAGTAAAGTAGGACCCATGGAGCTAGGGCAGGGCAAAGCCACTGGTATAAGGGTGACTGAAGGCTCCCAAATCAACTCCAGTCCCCTGCGGCAGCTCCCAGCCCCTTGGCGGTGCTTTGAAGCCCACCTGCTCCCCCACCCAGCCCTGCCACCACTCCAGCCCTGCCCCAGCCCCCTGGGAACAGGCAGGGAACACTTACTGCTCCTCTGGGATCCTCTCCACAGCACGCAGCGAGTGCGGGTAGCAGACGTAGCTGGCCAAGGCCTGCATCAGGGAGTCCCGGATGTCTGAGGAGGAACGAGAAGGGACCAGGCTGGGCACACGACGACACAGCACACCAGGGAGCCCAGAGCACCAGAGGCTGCAGGGACTGACTCTTACTGTCCCAGCTGGTGTAGAGAGTGTGCTTACACTCATGCAGCTAAGGAATAAGCCCAGATTGGACATGCAAGTAGCTGGGACATGAGTCCCGCTCTCAGAAGGGTATCCCAGGTGATGCATCCAACCCTGCAACAAGCAGGGAACACCAGACAAGGGCAGTGCCTGGCCTCTCTTTGCATGTGCAGACACAAAGCACTCAACAGATTCAGAAGACACATCCCATCAGATGTCTGGTGAGCCACTGGCAGTGGATCTGGCCAGAGCTGCAAAATCAACAACCCACAGCAGAGGAGGGCAGCTTTTACTCCTGTTACTATCCCAAAGCAGAGGAGGGCAGCTTTTACTCCTGTTACCACTCCAAAGCAGGGAAGTGCAGCTTTACCCCTGTTACCACCCCAAAGCAGGGAAGTGCAGCTTTACCTGTGCCAACAATCCTTGAGTCAGCAAAATGCTTGGCCAGGATGGCAGCGAGGCGCATCAGGGTCTCTTCGTAGCCTGCAAAGAGAAGGAAGGAGCAGAGGTCACACCAACAGCCTAATGGGCAGCCCTGTGGCCCCAGCATTCCTGTGGGCATGGAATTAACTGCTGCCACAGCTAACTGCAGCTTTGTGGTGTGTCTAGTTGTCAAAGCAGCCAGCTGTGAAAACACATTTGTGTCCAACAACCTCTCACTTCAGTCTACAGAGTCTGAAATAGCTACTCAGAGAAAGACATCCTGCCATTGAGCTGGATGACAAGAGAGAGATGCCTAGTACAGAGGAGGCTGAGCATCATTCTCCCTCCTATCATGACTGGTTGGACTCAATGATCTTAAAGGTCTTTTCCAACTGCAAGGATTCCATGACTATCACAAGCAGCACCCTACATCTATGCACAAAAGCCATGTCCAGCCTGCAGGCCCTGAAGAGATCTGTTATCCTTCAGTTCTGCTACTTCTGAACAGCCCACACTTAATGGATGTGAACACTTTAGCTATGTCTTGTTGGTGGGAACAGAAGCTCTTCTTACATTTGCAGGTTCTGGAAAGCACAGAACTGTTTGCTAAGAGCTCAGTGGGATCACTTAGCCAGGAAAAGCACAGAACATGTACAGAGGCAATCCACCTAAATACAGATTCTTGCCATCAAGTGGCTGGTCATCTCCACAGGAATGTATCCAAATCCCAGGGAGATTTGAAAGCAGACCCTGTTCCTGCCCTCCTGGCACATCTCCTTCCACCCAGAAAGCAGCAGGCAGCGGCATGCATTGCTGGGGCAATCACATCTTCCAGCATCCCAGCCCATCCCTGGTACCTTCTTGGAAACAAAACCCACATCTGCCAGTGATTCTCACCACAGCTGCTCCTGTGACTTGCTACTGCTTTGGGCAAGGCATGGGGTCCCTGTCCAGGCACAGCAATGGCCATGGCTCACCAGTGGGTACCTGCTCAAGGAACAGCACTCAGCCCCTGCCCCAGAGCACCCAGTCAACACACTGATGTAGGACATCACAGAATCACAGTATCACAGCATGGTGGGGGTTGGAAAGGACCTTTAGAGATCATCCAGTCCCATCCCCTGCTAAAGCAGGTCCTACCTAGATCAGGTCACACAGGAACGAGTCCAGGTGGGTTTGGAATGTCTCCAGAGAAGGAGCTTCCAACACCCTCCCTGGGCAGCCTGGGCCAGGGCTCCCTCACCTCAACAGGAAAGGAGTTTTTCCTTGAGTTTAAGTGGAACTTTTTGTGTTCCAGCTTTTGTCCATCACCCCTTGTCCTGTCACTGGACACTACATTGCTACCAGGAGCAGACACAGGCGGGATGATGCTACCGGTGCTTCCCCGTAAGGATGGGACTTGCTTTAGACTTTATGAGGCCAGAACTGGCCAGGCCTTCCTGTGTCCTTACCTGGAAGTTCCTCCATGCTATTTACAGGGCTGAAGTAGTTTTTGAGTGCACTGTAGCTGTTCATAGCCACGCTGAGGTAGAACTCTGGCATGAAAGCGAAGAGCGAGCCCGTCCTGTCGCCGTGCTCGATGGTGCGGATGCAGACACGCAGCAGCCAATAGATATCCTGCATCTTCTCCTGTCCAGAGAGAACACAACAACCCCATTTCACTTTTGTCCAGGTCTCTTTGGACAAACACAACAACCAGCAGCAGGCTTGGAGCTCAGAAACATCTCCCTGTCTGAGATGGGCCTCAGAACACTGCTCTATGTTCATTAACCAGATCTGCACCATTCGGCCTTTTCATAGAGCCACAGAAGCATCAAGGGGAAGGGACAACTGATCTCTACAGCAACCCCAAGCTCAGAGCATGACAACCCCAGTGTGACATCAGATCAGCTGTGGCTTTATCTGACTGAGCCCTGAAACCCTCCAAGAATGACTCCTTGCTAGGGCACGTGGGACCACACAGGCCTGATGGCAAAAAAGACATGCTGGCTTTTATTCCAGGCACAGTGGCTGCAGGAAGACAGGCACTGGCAGACCCAGCATAACCCTGCTGGAAAGAAAGCTGGTGCTTTGTGGGAATTCAATGGGAACAGGTTGAAAGCTCACACCAACTCAGATCTTTGCAATAGGCAGCCACAGCCTATCAAGCAGACTTTCTGTCCCTTGCTTCCCTAAGCAAACCTCAAGGGATCCTAAATTAAACCCAGGAAACTTAAGGGCATCTACATAACTTTAAGCTATAAAAATCACCACCAACAAAGCCCCAGAAGGAAGAAATATTATTTCACATCCTGCAAGGCCAAGAAATATCATAAGCAGGAGCAACTTGCATAACAACAGATGGAGAGGGTGACATGTCTAACCTAAGAAACTAAAACCAGAGGCACAGGTAAGTGATTTCATTTGCTTAGTGGCTTTTCTAGGGTGTGTTGCTGCCATCTTCGGGAGGTGTACTGGGTTTGTTCTGTAAATTATACTGAACCAGTGTAAATTGACTGAACTGACTAAAAGGCATCTTTGTCTCAACACTGACACACATCTCAGCTCCTGTTGCTTTCAGGGTAAAAAGCAACGGTGCAGTAGACAATGTGAAGGTAAAGAAAGCTGTGTTTGGTCTGAGGGAGGCTCCATAACCTCAAAATGTCATTTCAAGTACTGTAAAGCTAGAAGCAAGCTTACACCAGGAGGATACAGAGATGTGATTACCCACACTGTGATGGATAAATACAGTGTTGTATTACAATAAACTGAAACAGTCTTCCCACTGGGATATTTTGAAGGCGGGATTATCTACTTTAAAACTCAGAGTGCTCCTTTTTGTCTAACCTTGAATCTCTCAGCTCAGAATAAACTAGTGACTAACTCCCCTGAGGAAGATGCAGCCTCTCCCTTGCTCTGACACCTCAGCACAGAGCAGGACTTCACCTCTAGACAGAACCAGTCTCTTTCTCTCCATCAGCATCAGCCGTGCCTGCAACACTCCCACAGATGTGTCCCTTCCCTGCACACAAGCCCTGGGGACGCAGGAGCCTGCTCTGTGGATGTCTCCTGCACAGATCAGCAGGGATGACTGTGAGATGGAGCCCTGAAGGGAAGGACAAGCTCCTCTATGCAGCTGCATTCCTCTCCAGAGCCAGCTTGCTGGGCTCCTGGGGCACACCTCCAGCAGTTACAGCTACAGCTCTGCTCTGCCCACAGGCCACACAGACCAGAGGAGTACAGGCCAGGCAGGCTGTAACCTACACTCCCAGATACTGCTGATTCATCAGGAAAGGTGACACCACGCTCCTGATGGGAGGTGGGCACCTGTGCTTAATCTGCCTACAGATCCCCCTGAGACAGGGCTGGCAACCCCTGCAGTGCACACCAGTAACACCCCTCAGCCTTCCCACACCAGTCCAGGATGGAAGATTCATTTTCTGGCAAGCATGGGCTATGCTAATGCAGCTGGGGAGCTGCTGCAGCACAGCACTGGGCCTTGCAGCCCTGCTCTGGGAGTGAAGGACAGGATGAGCAAAAAGCTCATGCGTCAGGAGCAGCCACTGCAGCTCTGCCACAAGTGTTCATAGGAACTACCACATCTCCACTCCCTGTTTAGATGCTGGGACACATGCAGAGACCCTGCTGCTGCTGCATGTTCAGGGAAACCTGTCTTTGTCCAGCACAAAAAAGCTACAGAAGTGGGACAAGGCAACGTCCAAGGGAAGATAAGAACAGATCATCAGTGCATAACAGCAAAACTGCTCATGAGAAAACAGAGCAGAGACTTTATCCTGAGAAATGGTGATGCAGGGAACACCAAACAAGCTGTGCAAAGTCACTGCATTGCTAAATGCAGGATGCACTCTATGTGGGAAACAAGTGACAACACCTGAATAGAAACCCCTAGGCTTAAATCCTGCCTGATTTCAGGAAGAGCAGCACTTAGTGAGACCCCATGACACAGCACAAGTCAGGGAAATGGTTCACAGTAGCCTCTATCCTGGGGAGCTGCCCTGAGAACTGAATGCCCCTTTGATCTGCAAAGCCTACAGCACCATGCACAGCTCAGAACAGACTGAGATGTATCCTAATAAACACTATAGGACCAAGCCCTGGGACTGGAAAGGGTTCAGGCTTAGGAAGGAGTGTCTGATACACAAGAAGGGAAAAACAAGCCCCAGAGATCATCAGCATTTCTCCAATACCAGGGAAAATGACACTCAGGACATATGAGCCACGCAGCACAGACACAGAGGCACACTTGCTCAGTCTCCTCTGAGCTTCTCACATGATGCTCCTGCCCACCTTTGAATAAATGGTGACGTTTATCCAAGCGAGGCGGCGGCTGAGGTGATTGAGCTTCTCCGAGAAGACCTTTTGGCTCTTCAGCAGCTCCTCGTGGATGTCTCTCCTCTGAAAAGAGTGTAGAGATGTGAGGGCAGATGTCACTGTCATTTATAGAATCCTTGTTCAGAGCTGGGCAAACAATGTATAAACAAATACCACCCTGGGGCTAGCTAGGGGGTATATCCTGGGCTAGCAGGAGGGAACGGGGTGAGTAGCCTTTCTGCAGAGGAAGTGGGAATCGGCTATAACAAGCTCTTACCAGTCTCAGCTGCAGCCCACAAGGCCTGATGAAGATGCTGGTCCAGTGTGGACAGCAGCTTTAGTCTTTTTTAATGCCATCAGATACAGTGTCCCACAGTTGGAATAGTACAGAACAGGTCCCTCCCCAAGGTGCCTGGTTCTGAGGTGTCTGCAGCACATGGAGATTTGCAAGTTTGCATAGTTTGAAATGTGCTGCCAGCTCTAGGCATGGCTTACTGTCCTATCCAAGATACTGGCTGCTCCAGGGCTAGAAATCACCCACTTTGCTTAATGCTTTTTGCCAGCTGCTGAGGTCCCATCAGAGAAAGAAGCTGGGACTTACCCTCTTTGGGCAGCGGCTGATTTTTTCCTCTGTGTCTTTCAGTGCCATGGCATACTCATTCACATCATCTGACACACCAACCATCTGAAAACCAGCAGATTCCAACAATAAATGAAGACACTTTTTTTCCCCTGGACCTAAAAGCATGCAACCAGATCCCCCACAAGGGCTGGGAGAAGAAAAGGGCACAAACAGTCTCTAAGTAAGCAGAAAACAGAGTGGGTGTAGAAGCACGGATGTGGGGGGAATGGATTCCTGCATAGCACGTGCCACTCACCTTCCCAAGCTGCTGGTGGACACTGAGGTTGTACATCATCACTATCCCATCCAGGACTTCCAGGAGGGAATTCTCTGTGATGGGCTGGTCAGGCTCCTCTGGAGGTCTGCCCAGCAAGAGACCCTCGTTTCCATGGCTGCCTTCAACTGCAATGCATCCCCAAGACAGGAGAGAAGCTTTCAGTAAGGTGTTCTGGCACCTCAGCTGCTGCCTGCACTTCTCTGAAGCCAAAGGCCTGCTGTGCCTTTGTAACACAGTGCTCCTTCCCAGCCACTGTGATTCACCAGATACACTATCACACCACCTGCATCAGGTTGACCCACCAGATCTGTCCAAACAGACCCAAGACATGCAGGTCTCACTTCCCTGAGCCCTTTACGAGCTTCAGAGGCCTGCCTGGCCCAATCCAACAGTGACAGTGCTGTTATACACATGGCATCCTCTGGGTGAGCTGTGTTGAGAGCAAGTGTGGCTACAGCTGCCTCTGAACTACCTCCCTGCAAAGTCTCCCTGACCTTGCAGGGGCCAAGGCAGCATCTCCTCACACACAGTGACAGCATCACCAGCGTCACACGCAGGATGGCAAAGCTGTGGGCTCGTGGGTGTCAGCATGCCCTGGGAATGGGAAGGGGCAACGCTGGCAGTAAATGGCTTGCATTGCTCCTCAGAGGACTGGGAGCTGGAAGACACCATCGTCCCAGGGCCCAGCTGGGCCCCCAAGCACGCAGCACAGCACTCACTGTCCTCCTCTGTGCGCTGCTCCACGCTGAGCGTGCGCACTTTGATCTTCTCCAGGGCGCCGAGCGGCCGCCGCGGGTTCATCAGGCTGACGGCTGCTGTGCTGAGGAAGCGGTTGGCACGGCCCAGGGTGGGGGAGCTGAGCCAGCCAGGCCTGGCCAGAGCTCCTCCAATGGCCAGGGCAGCAGAGGGACGCTGAGACTGGAAAGCAATTAAGGGAGAAACAGTTCTAGTTGTTTGGCTGCTCGCTGTTCCTCCCTTGTACCAGCAAGGCTGCTGGTGGAGGTGTGCAGCAGAAAGTGAGTAGAAGCCCTTGCTGTCATGGTTGGGCCAGCAGTGCCAGGTCAGCAAATGGATATTCATAGAATCACAGAATGGTAGGGGTTGGGAGGGACCTTTAGAGATCATCCAGTCCAACCCCCCTGCAGAAACAGGGTCACCTAGATCAGGTCACACAGGAACGTGTCCAGATGGGTCTTGAAGACCTCCAAGGAAGGAGCCTCCACACCCTCCCAGGGCAGCCTGTGCCAGGGCTCCCTCACTGAAACACTGAAAGAGTTTTTCCTTATGTTTAGATGGAACTGTTTGTGTTCCAGCTTCATCCCATCACCCCTTGTCCTGTTGCTAGCTACAATAGAAAAAAAAAGTGCTGCTCCAACCTCCTGACACCCACCCTTTAGATATTTGTAACTATTAATGAGATCCCCCCTCAGTCTGCTCTTCTCCAGACTAAACAGCCTTCTTCTAAGGGAGGAAGCTGCTCTCTGCAGTTGCTTACACCCTTTCACATGCAAGCAGCAAGTGCTGCCATGGAAGGGAAGGGGCATATTCAGACAAGTGAGTAGTGAGAGAACACAGTAAAGATACTTTGCTGCTCAAATTTGGTGGATCCAGGACCTTGCTGATTTCCAGTGACCCTCCTGCAAGTGCAGCTGCTTATCTGGTTGCCCATGGACTGCCTTCCTCTAAGGCAAAGCTCTTCTAAGCCAGAGGCAGAGCCTGTTGCTCCAGTAGCAGGGGCTCTGAAGGTGAGTAACAGCTCACCTGTGCTGCTGATGTTGCTGACTCCTCATCTTCATCGAGATCATCCATAGTCACTGCCTGCAGCTCCGCAGGGTCAATCAAGACATTGGCTTTTGCAGCCAGGTCATCTGCACAGAGCACATCAAGGCAGCTATGAAGTAGGAGTCACCCTTTGCTCCCCATGAGGCAGCCCTAGGCTCACCCTCTTCTCTGCTGCTCAGCAGTAGAGAAGCAGCACAGTTGGATGCTGCATCAGAACAAGCTCAGACAGAACAGCTCTGCCCTTGCTAATGTGGCAGAGATTGAGCTGCAGCAGGTGCTGCTCACCCAGGACCTGTTTCTGGTCCTACCAGCAACAATTAGAGTAACTGAGGAATCAGGAGACAACCACCACAGCCAACTGGACTGGTGTGGGGAAGGAAACTCACAGCCTGAGGCCATTTTTAAGCATATAGCACTTCAGTGTTGTCCCACAATATGTCCCCAAGTCATTAGGACTGAGACTCAGATCAGAAACCATTCTCAGCCTTGAGGAAGGCTGTGCTGACAGCTAATGCTGTACAAAGCCTGGACAAGGTGTCCTCTAGTCCATAGCCCTGTCTTTCAAGCTGGCCAGGAAGACCTTGGTAAGGTATCAGAGGAGATCACACGGTTCTCAAGTTAATTTTGAACAGACAGGGATCAACTTGAGACAGAGAAAATGGCCTTAATCCTGCAAACACACTGGGGAAGGAGAAAAGAGATCTGAGCCAAAGGCAAGTGCCGCATTAGCCAGAAACCAGAGACAAACAAAGTCTGAAGGAATGACAAGGGGTTTCCAACCCTTCCAAAAAGGAGGCTCTGAAAGTCTGTTGCCAATATAGCATGCTGCACACAAACACACAGCTGCAGGACATACACAGGGCTGCTGTTGTGTGCTTGGAGTGCTACAGCAAGGAAATCCTGGACATCCTTCACACCCAGCAGAGCCAGGCTGGCAGTCAGTGCTTTGACAGCTCCCAGCCCTTGCCTGTGGTGCAGCAAGAGCACCACACCAGAGGGTATTCCCAACCACTCCATTCCCACCAGCAGCCACAGGCCCCATTCAGGGACAGAAACAATAAAAGGATGCTCACTCCACCCAAGAGGGATGGTGTCTTCTTCAGTGTAACTGGCATCTTAGTAAAATTCAAGTTTCCTCTAATTTAATCACAGTTCATTACCCACGGCTCCCTTCCTGGGGTGTTCCTTGGGTGAACTCCAGCCAGGAGCTGGATGCAGGTATGGGAAATAAGAGCATTTACCTTTCAGAGTCTTCTTAAGATGAGACAGGAGGCCTCCAAGTCGCTGAAGGTCAAAATAATCCACCTTCCCATTATAGAAGAGTTGAGGAGGGACATATGCCTCTAAAGCAGAGAAAGAGGTTTGTTTTTCCCATGAGTCCCATGCACGGAATCCACAGAGACACATACACCCTCCTAAGACAGACCCCCAGGGCCCAGCCTGTTGTCATAAAAGCACAGATCATTAAGGAAGAGGTGATTTCCACAATGAAGCAAGTATTAGATCCACAAAGGAACAGGAGCAACCAATGGCCATTGACAAGAAGCATCCCAGTACTTCACCCCCCAAGGCACTGGTTGGGAACTGGCTTATCAGAAAGCTGGGCAGCTCTCCACCTGGCTGTGCCAGCTCTGTCACTTGGTCCCACATGGATCAAAAGGCACTTACTGAGTCTAGAGAAAGGGTCAGCCCAATGTAAGAAAAGGGAATGACAAGTAGATCATGGCAGGACACAGAAGGTGGGGTTTGAGAGTGGGAAAGGAACTGGCACTGACTTGGCTTCCCCTTAATCCCCCAGTCTGGGAAACACAGAATCAGACAGGTGTCTTCCCCTGATCTTTGACTATGGAACCACTGAGCTGCCCTTTACAGACCCATAATCAGTATTGGAGCCTGCTCCAGAGCACACAGGGGGAACCAGCAAACAGTACAGGTGCCTCTTTGCAAGTCCTGGATGCTAACTGGAATAGATGTGCACATAGGCATTTCCCAGGGTGCCTAGGAACTGCAGACACAGGCTGACAGAAGGCTCGAGCACTCAGGAGAAACACGATGCTTCCAGCATCGTGGAGAGCACTTCCAAGAGACAAACCTTGTCCTAATGACAGAAATGCCTCCAAAGCATCTCCCCCAGGCCTTACCCTCACTGCTGAGAGCGGAGGGGCTCTTTGCCTTGTGGCCATCCCAGAAGCAGCGCAGGGCAGCGATGAGCCGGTGCAGGAAGCACACCATGTACTCTGGTGGGCACAACACAGTCAGGTTCTAGGGCAAGAATGAGAGTTCAGTTGTCAGAACAGGTGTGAAAGTGCATCTTAGTCCCAGTAGCCACAAGGGATAGGCAGCAAGTTTGTATTCTCAGTCTTGCTGGCACCTCTCACTTCCAGTGCTGGTAGAGAGCCCAGTGCTGGTGGCAGGCAGCAGCTTACATATGTCTAAAAAGCCCTGGGCACTGAATCAACAAGCTGGACTGACAGAGGAGGATGGACACCATGTTGTACACCATGGAAAATGGGGCTGATTGGGAACACAAGAGATGCATGTGAAAAAAAGGGGGTTTCCTGCAACAGCAGCCATTGAGCTCCCAAAGCTGCAGGCCAACAGCCTCATCCAGGGCCACAAGAACAGTCCTCACCCAGGCACTGAAGAGAATGCCAAAGCCAGCAGGCCAGCTGTGCCAGAGCACGCTACAGCTCTGCTCCCTCAGAGCTTCTAGGAGAACTTTCAGCTCCTATCTAAGGCTGTTCCCAAGGACTGCTTATAAATCTCATCAGTCACTGCACAGGGCTTGGATAAGCTGCCTGTTATCCAGCCTCAAATCTTCCTCCTCTATCCCACCCCTTGCCACATCTAGGCCTCAGCTGATCAGCTGCTGGAAGCAGACCAGTCAAAAGGGCAGAGATCCCAGCCTGATGATGCCAGAGAGCTCTCAGGGTGAGGCTGTGGGAAGGCTGTTCCTCTGACTTACCCCTCTGTTGCTGGCATTTTCCTGAAGAAACTTGCGGAATTTGTTCAGGAAGATGTATCTGGAGGCTTCCCCCTGGCAGCAGGAAAAGCAGGTGGTGAACCCATGCCCTACAAGTCCTGTTCTGTGGAGATACTGCAGCAAAGAGCACTTACCCCTCCTCTGTCCTTGTTGTTCAGCAGTAGCTTTAGAATCTGAACCTGGAGTCCTTCCACCACTAAAATGGGGACACACATCTGCCATCAGAAAACAAGCACTGGAGAGCCCATAACCCCAGCTGCAGTTCCCTGTCCCCAGGAGAAAGGCCACCTCCTCAGCAGAGGGGCCCAGGAAGAACCAACAGCAGCAAAAGCTAATCCCATCACTGAGAATCTTCTCCTCCACCACCTAGTAATAAATTCACCCACAGCTGATAAACAATGTCCCTAAAGGAGCGTTTTGGGTTGCTCGTGCCCCACGGTGGGATGCTGCAGGTCTGGGCAGTGGGGTCCCAGCACTTGCAAACCCTCCATCAGACAACAGCACAGCTAGCCCTCAGCTCTGCAGCACAGCCTGTCCTGGCAGGAACACAGCTGGACTTCAGGTCATGAAGGGGATTTGGAAACAGCTCATGGGTTGGTTCCCCTGGCACCAAGGCTACGGGATCACAGCAACTTCCCTCGTCCCTCACAGACCTTCAATGCGTTTCTTGAGCCGCTGGCAGCCTCGCTCGTACGCCCGCCGCCTCAGCCTCTCCTCAGCACTCTCCTCCTTTACCTCCTTACTCTCCTTGCCCTGGTTGGAGGACACTCATTAGTAGGAGATCACTGCATAAGGAAAATATCTTGCCAAATGGAGAGCAGAAACTCCCTGGAACAAGGTGCAGCGTGTGACTGCAGCTGGCAGCACACCTAAACCAGCCGCCCTGGCCTTGGAACAAGTAAGGGAAGGAGATCTCTTGAGGACACCCAAGCCAAACTGTGATTCCTTGGACACTATGAAGTTCCCTTACACATTTGTTGTCTCCCTCCCCCGTTCTGGGCAGCACACTCCAAACATCTCCTGTAAGGGGACAACAAGGATGAGAGGGCAATAGAAAGGCTACAGCTCTCATAGCTCAGCAGGGTCCACCAGTGCTATTGCAGCTGGAAACACAAGCCATGGATTTCCTTGACTGGGAAAGCAGGCCACAAAATTCCTTCACTCACTCACTGACCTCCTTGGTGAAGCGGTTTGGCCACCACGTGGTGGGAATGAGCTCCTGCAAACCAGCCTCCTCCACACGCAGGGGGCTCTTGATGTAGAAGAACACGACCGAACGGAGCACATCGAAGCTGCAGCCAAGTTAAAGCAAGCACAGAAGCTACGTCGGGAGAAGGTACAGGACACGTTTCCAGAGCTGTAGTGAGAGACCCCTTTCCCAGCAACCACTCAAAGCTCTGCGTGATCCAGAGCCCTCTTCTCCTGGGAGAAGCCTCAATGCAGTTATCACAGCAGCTACCCGAATGTTAGCAGGGCAGCTGGACTGCTCTGAAAGTGTTTTTGCTCTAGGGACATTAGAGAGGTGAGTCAAAGAGAAATGAAGTCCTCTGTACTAACAGGATGTGAATGACAAGACACTGCTCCCCCTCCTCAAAGCAGGACTTTGTAGAGAATGGTGTCAGGCAGATAGAGGAGACTTGAGAAATTAGAAATGACGTCTCAAAGCCAGGCTAGCTTCTGCCTCCCAGGACCTGCAGATCCTTGAAGTGTCCTTGGCTGCATTACTGAAGGCAGGGAGAACTGAGACTAGAGGATGCACAAAGGATACAGAACATTGCTGAGCAGGTACTTCCTGGATTTCTCATGCTTCAAGACTGCAATGGTGAGGCGGAGGTAGTGAATCTAGGGAAACAGGAGAAGCAAAAGTGACCCCACCTGCAGAATAGGACACGGCTCTGCAATAGGTACAAGGTGACAGAATTGCCATTCCTGGACCAAACAACTGCAAAATCCAAAACATCATGTACCTTGGCACAAGGGGACATAACAGAAGCTGGCTAGTCACAGATTCCTGAGGATTCAGAACTTCAACTCACTTGTAATCCCAGGTCTGGGATGATGGGGGAGAACCTATAAGCCCGCAGCAGGGACATCAGTAGTTGCTTGAGGCACTCGTGCACTTCATACTCCTGAGGAAATGAGAAACACATTGAGCAGTAAGAGCATGGAGCTGGGAACAGCTATAGCTCCCTGACTATGACCCTGGGAGGAACTGAAAAAGCAGGTGCTGTGAACCCACAGAGTTTGTCCATCTGACTCCACAGGCAACAGCCCCAGCAGAAGTTTGTGCCATCGCTTTGCTACAGGGAAACACTCCTGCAGTAGTAAAGCCAACCCAAAAGGCAGCTACAAAAAGCCAGCTCCCACATCTTCTACACTTGGGCTGAGTCACCAGTCTTCTTATCTCCTGAACTGACTCAAAACGTGGTAGAATCAACCCAGTAAGGAAAGAAGTTGCTCTTGTGTAAGTGTGGTGATGGGAGAGAGGTCTGAGTGCCACTCACAGCCAGCCATCAGGATGACAGCCAACACTTCCACAGGCACAGCTGCCCTACCAGGGTATTCAGCTTCTCTGTTAAGATGATGGGCCTGAAGGGGTCATGACATTTTTTCAATTACATTTTTCATGACATCTGGCTGGGCAAGTGCCCCTGTTACCTGTCACCTCAAAGGACAGACATGCTGTCTCCATGCAGACCCCTGGCAGCGAATGGCTCTGTGTAACCACCCCAGCACTCTAGCAACAACAACTTCCCAGTAGCTAGGAAAAACTGCCTCAAACAAGTGTCCCCCAGGAAGGAATGACCACAATCAGCCTGGACAGGAAGGGGCATGGGAAGCTGGAGGAGGTTCCCCCCAGCAGTGCTGGAGGTGGTGAGAGTGCAGTGCCCATTTCCACCCCAGTCCTGTACACTTTGATCAACTCTCTTGGGACACATGGTGGCATGTAAGACCTCCACAGTCACATAAGCATTAACAACATGCAAGAGATCAACTCATTTCCTATTGATAAATTTGATGTTCCCAGGAGCAGGAAGTTATTTAACATCACCAGCTCCTTCAGCAGCAGAAGTGTAGAACTGCCCTGTTAGCTCACTGCCAGTGTCACTATTTCCAGTCACTCTGCGTTCAACCCTCATTCTCTGGGTGTGAAGCAGCAGTTAGATGAACTAGGTGAGAGGCTGGCCTACCACAAAAAGGGATTTCACCTCTATCAGCATTTTCTAGGGCAGGCTCCTGTCCTCAGCACCTCCCAGGTTCTCCCTGTGATCCCTGGAGAGGAACTAGCATCCTCATAACTCACCTCCATAAGAAGCCACATGAGATCCAGCAACTGTTGAATGAGGGGATGAGCCTCCACTGCCCCTCCTTGCTCAAGGATACTCAACAGGAAGGTCATGAGCACATCTTCCACCAGGTACACCTTGCACTGCAAGACAGAGAGCCACGTCAACAGTCCTCCAAGGCACACTTCCCAGAGAAAGATGGAGTTTATCTCTCCTTGCAAGCACAACAGGCACCTACAGCAGCTGGCAATGGGCAAGCAAAACTCACCATGAGAGGTGAGAAATAATTGAAGATGTGGGCTAATGTAATCAGCACTGTGGGTTCTCCCTGCAGCTGCCACATGGATGTGTCCTTCTCCACCAGCTTCCCCTCCTGTAATGACAAACCCAGAAAAAACACACAGCTTGGATCCAGCCCAATCTATTCACACACCAGTGAACTGGAGGCTGGAGCTGCCACTGGTTTTTTGTTCCATGTCTGATTGCAGTAAAAATCTTGAACACTGGAATTTAGGTTGGCAAAGGAGCCAGCCCCATGCCTCAAGAGAGCTGTAGTGCAGTCCAGATGTCAGTTACTATCAGTTACATGCACACACCTTGACCATGTTTTCACAGAAGGGTTCAAGTGTACATGACCATTTGTAAATGGGAATCCCTACGGAGGAGGTCAACTGGTAAAGCAGGACTCCAAGACCATAGCAGATGGTGTTCCCTGTGCTTTGGGCATAAACAGATCATTTCTCACCCTAGCAGAAAAAAGCCCAAATGGTCTCTAGCAAACAGACACACAGCCAAAACAGTTTGTGAGGCAGGTCTGCCAGAATGTCACTGCATCGGTGCACCAGGACACCAGGAGAAAGTCCAGGATATGAACAAGTGTCTTTCAAGGCTGCAAAATCAAATCCAGCAGTTCTGACTCTGACAAGAATCACCCCTTGCATACTGGGAATGAAACTTCACAGGACTCAGAACAACAAAGCTCAGTTTGATTTAAATTCCTGGAACTATCAGGAAACCCATTTTGCAAGCTCAAGAGCTCCAAGGGGTATCCACACCCTGCACAAAAGCACTCAAGCATTTGGACTCTCAGATGTATCTGAGCTGCCAGCATGTGCTGAAAAGTGCAGAACCACATTTCCCAGCATGAAGCCCCCCAGTTGCACCCAGTGATGTCAGCCTACTGTCACATCTATTCCGATGTGGATGACATTCTTCAGGTAGCCCAGCAGCTTGCGAGCCTTCAGCAGGTCTGCAGCAGGAGGATCTTGCAAGGGCCGGTAACCTTCCACTGGATAAGTAGGCAAGTGTTAAGGTGAGATGTAATCTGATCCTTTCAGGACTTCTTTTGTTTATGCAAGGAAAAAAAAAAGTGTCTACTTTATGCTCACGTGTGCCTCAGGCACAGTTCAAACCACAGTGCCTTCTAAATGGATGATAAGCCATAAGCTCTTATCCCCACTTCCTCAATATTGCAAGCACGAGGTACTTCACAGCACACTTCTGCTCTCATCAGAAAGAGTAGCCTCCACTCCAGCTACCACAGGCACAGCCAGGACTGCTCCGACAGGAGCTGCAGGTTTCAGCATTCACAAAGGAAGGCAACAGGCAACCATAATACCATGTCTGGGTCCCATGTGGATGGAACAGTGATCAAGGGGATCAGCAGCACAGCAGCATTAGGGTTTCTAAAACTAAAGAGTGAGATCTTTGCAGGATGTGAGTGCCCAGGAACAGGCAGCCCCTTGCTGCAGCAGTAGCTGCCAACTCAGAGATGAAAGAGAATCTCATTTCAGAAGCTGTTGGGGACCAGTACAGATGTTTGTGTGCCTTGCAGTTCTCCAGCTGAGGAGGTAGATGGTTCTTCTCTCCCTCGCTCTACTCTATGCACAAGTGCCAACAGAAGAAAGTAACCAGCAGTCAGGTATGTACATTTGGCAGTCTCAGAGAGGCCCTTCTCCCTTCAAACCTCCTCTCCCCACATGCAAAGGATATCGGAGCGGACGGCTTCCAAAGTTAAACGCGACGGACTCCTTGAAGGAGAGGCTGATGGCAGGGAAGTAGGCCATGCCAGCACCCCTTGTGATGTTATCAAAAGCAGTTCCCAGAGAGATGCCATTCCTGAAAGAAGGAAAAACCACAAGATCTTAGTCATAGGAGGAGGGTTCTGAGGTCAGCTGGACAATCCAGGTACGTGCATTCCCCTCCCAGCAAGCTGCCAACACGGACACATCAGTCAGTCATGGCTCCTTCAGCTGGCACACTGCACACATCACAGCTTTGCTGAGTAACTGCAGGGGGAAGCACAGCAGCACTCCCACTTGCATACGATGGCACAGGAAGGCACTGGAGCCTGCACAACATGCAGAGCCCACACAGCTTCAAGGGCAACCCAAATGCTTATTACTGACCAGCAGGATGTTCTAAAGGCAGGTGACATTTTTGCCTCCTTCATTTGATGATGTTGGAAATAGAAAGATAATGCTCCTCAATCTGCTCTTCTCTAAAAGATGACATGGAGCATCTAACAGTATTTAATTACTGTGGACTTGTTGCAGTAGTTTAGGGCCAGGGAAAAATTCTTATCTGAGCTGGCCTCTGCTCATTGTGCACAGGAACTGGAGGCTACAGATTTATCTCTCTTGCCACAGCTCCTTGTGAATCTGGGACAGACAAGGTCTACACTGACCACAAAAGCAATCAGTGTGGTTCAGTCAACTGCAGTATTAAGCATGACAAGAGATGCTCTCCCCTACAAAATCCTAGCAAATGCACAGAGTTTGTAGCTTGAATATCTTTCTGCCAAATGCTCTCACCTGAGCTTAGGAGACCCAAAAGCCCATTTAGATGGTTTCTGAACACAAAGCAGAAAAGCAAAGGCTGGAGCTATGAAGGAACTCAAAGGGGAGAGGGTAAAAATACGACTCAGAAACCTGCTGAACAGTGAGGAAACCTTAATGTTACACAGAAATATCAACAAAGCAGGGAACTGGCCAAAAATGCTTACAGGCAGAAAGCAATGGTGCCCTCATCAAGGTCTATCAGACAGCTGACAATGTCTCCTGCTGCCCAAGACTGCAATAAAGGGAGAGAAAAGGTTAAATATACATCCAGGGTGTTCCCACATCAGAAGAAAGACTGCAACCCAACCAATCCCTTGTGATTCAGGGCTGAAAAAGAGAGTTCCTTCTCGCAGCAGCTCATTTTCAGACACTTCTGGAAGCTGCACATAAGCCACCATTTGTGATCTTTTTTTCCCTACAGCACTGGGAACATGCACAAGATCAAAAGTATACTTATCCCAACACTGCAACATCTGACATGCTACAGATTAACACAACTTTCCAGAGACCAACAGCAACACTGCTGGGAATCAGTCTGCTGGGGCTGCCTCGACAAAACACCCACACAGTATGTGCGGCACCCCTACAGTACAAACCACTGCTGTCAAACAGCCTCCCCAAGAGCAGACTGAAGCAGGGAGGACAGCTTGAGGGCATTTCAGAGAGCAGAAGGAGCCACCTGCTTTCTCCCCCATGCTCTACCCCCAGTTCCTGGGAGGACAGCCACTCACTTTGCCGTAGTTGGTCGTTGTCACGTTCCACTTGCGCACCCGGTTTCCATCATACGCGTACGAATCTGGTGTATCTCCAACTCCTTCCTGCACCAAAGTGTGGAAGAGTGGACTCAGATCAAGCCAAGCACAGAGGATCCCTCTCACTGCAAGAGTGGCTTTAAGGGGGATACCAGGAGGCAGGGAGAGGAGCTGATAGCACACATGCACTGCCTGGGAAACGCCCTCACGCTAGGAGTGAATCCAGTGACCTGTGATCTCTGGTTCAGAGGAATACACCACTGCCTACTTGGTTTTGGGTCAGAAGAGGAGTACTGGCATCCTACACTTCAAACCTCTGTCAAAGCCATCCCCCAGGATGCTCATCACCTCCCCTCTCACATGTTGCAGAGAGACAAGTCAGTGAAACTCTGCAGCTGACATCCCTTCTCAGCCTGTGCCCGAGAAGAGCTGTCCTAGGCAGAAAACCCAGCAGGAGTAGCTGCTGAGGGCCATCCCAGCTGCCAGCACTGCCCACGTACACACTCTCTGGATGAGACACCAGCTGAACAACAGACCCAGCGTGTGAGGCTTTCACACCGTGCATCAGTCTGTGAACACAGACCACAGAGCCTTGTAAAGAGTTTTACAACAGCAGACCCAGTGTTTCTAGCATGTGTGCTGGGCACATAACGGCAGCAGGGCAGGAGCACTGCACCAATGGGATGCTCCAGAATGACCTGAAAAGCAGTGGAGGAACACAGAGTAGGCCTGTGCCACGTGCAGCAGTTGTACTACCTCCTGATTGAATCTGCAGTTGAGAGTACACCAGCCAATCTGCATGAGTCCCTGGGAGGAGATGAGCACCTCATAAATCCATTTCCCTGAAAGAAAAAGACATGTCACACAGTAAATCCCTGCTGCCTGACTCATTGTTAGAGAAGCTGAACCTGACACTGTTCCCACATAAATAAATGTGACACACAAAGGACCTTCGGGACATCCCCAGCATTCCCCTCCCACGTCTTCACTCTGCCATCACACAACCCTCCATCCTTCTGACTCCCTGGAAAAGCCAGTGGATGAACTGAGGAAGAGGGGGCTCAAGATCTGGAACATGTTCAAGATTTCCTGAGCTCTCCAGCTGTGTTGCTCTTCATACACTCTCCTCAGGGCCTTTTCCCAAAGCATCATTGCTTTATCTCCTTACCTTTATACACACACGTCGTAGCCCTGATAGACCCAAAGTTACTGTGGCCAATCACCTGGACCAACAAACAAAAGATAAAGTCAGACAAAAGTCTTAGTCCTCCATTCCCTCCATCCCAGCCCTAAAAACCAAAATGAGATGGAGAGCTATTCACAAGCACAGTGTAGGGAAGAGACAGGACATCTTCCCCAAACCAGCAGCTGTTCTCAGAGCTGACAGGCCCTGAGCAACCACCCAGGTCCTCCTCATGGCTCATGTGTGCTTGATAAACCCTGCTGAAGCATGCAGCATGGCAGCAGCACAGGGGCAGGGTGGTGACAGACTCGCAGTGAATTGTGACAGGTACACAAAAGTGACTAGTATATAGGAAAGCCATTTGAATCCTGCACAAGTTTCAACAAAACTATAGGTTCAGATTGCCCAGGACTGCCCATGTGCTGCCCAGAAGCCAAATCATGTTAACTCCTGACTCTCAATCTCAGACAGAGGAAGTGAAGAACGTAGCAACAAAGAATTCACAGGCCAGCCAGATTGATCTGACATGAGGGTAAGTTCTAGATACAGCCAAAGGAAACTACAGTGGGTGCTTTAATGGGAAAGGGGAGACCAGGGCAGTCTCCTCTGCTAGAGGAGATCCATAGATGAAGGAGGGAATGAGCACAGGATGTGTGTGCTCAGTGAAGGAGTTAAAGGAGTTACAAAAATTACTGACATAGGAAAGGATTAAATTCCAATGGACTTTTTCAGCTGACTTTCTGCATGAGGAACATCAGCTGAGGAGCATGCAGGGAGCTAGTAGAAACAAAACGGAAAGGAAAGTCTTAGCTTCAGCCTCTTGCCACTACTAGAGAAGACCAGAAGGAAGGAAGGAAGAGGCAGTTTGCAGGAGGGAGGGACAGGAAAGCTGGCTGCTGGCCTTTCCTCTGCTTAGCCAGGCTCTTGAGTCAGCCCCTGTGACAGAGTAATCCTTTTGCTTCCTTGCAGCTCCACTCAGAGCTTGCTGAGATTTAGGGGTACTGTGAGACCTTTTCGTAGGAGAGCTCAGGACCCTGCAGCTTTCTGGATAGACTCTGTTTACAACACACTACAAAACCAGTAACAGGGATAACCAGGAAGCCCAAAGTGCCTTTAGTCCCACAAGACCTTTATCTCACACTCACCCCAAGCAAGTCATCATCGACCAGCAGGAGCCCCTCAAAACCACTCGTGTGGTCCAGCACCACAGTGGAGGGACCAAGCCGTCCCTCTGCTACCTGATCTGAAACAACAGTTGCAGAAAACCTGTTAGGGAATAGTTGTGCAGGATTGAACAGTACACCTGATGAGTGCCTCCAGCTAGGCTACACCACCACCTAGATTCTGCTAGAGTAGGAGGAAGACTGAAATAGTGTCACCTGTGTCAGACTGCTTTGAGTGCAGTGAGAAAAACCCTTCTTTTTAGGAGAGGAGACAGGTGCTACATTGCCATACCCTGACTCACTCAGGGAAACGGATGTTACCAGGAATACAGGCAACAGCCTGAGGCCCAAAGTGAATACCTGCATCAGAGAATGGTGGGTAAAAATGGTCAACAAGCCTCTGCACTTCCTGCTGAGAACAGCACTGCACACTGCTGCTCACAGCAACAGCTCTGCATGTCATTATCAGTGAAACATCTCCACCATTTGTCCCCAAACTGCTTTTCCAGGCATTTTTGCCTGGAAATGTACCTCCTCTTTCTACAAGCAGGGCCCAGGACTCCAGGGCTGGTTGATGAGCCCCTCACGGGCAGGATTTAAAGGTACAATAAATTAGAGCACAGAGGGGCAGAATGATGCTCACTCAGGGAATTGCTTTTCATGATACAACTTGTCCTCCCAATGAAGCAGCACAAGCAGGAGCACAAATTGCACAGACACTCAGCATCTCCTACCTCGACTGTCTTCAGAGCCATTCTCCTCTGCCAGCAACCGGTCAAGGTGCTCCTGCAGGTTCTGGAAAGTCAGGTGCTTTCTAGGGAATAAACATGCAGAGTAACTCTTCAGAAAACCCTGTCTCCAAGTGCTGAACAATTGCAGCTCAGATACTTGTGTCCACACGGTCCTGTGCTACAAGACATGAACAAGGAGGTTCTGCCAATGTGTGTTTCCTGTCATGGATCTGAGGCATTTGCAGCCCAGAGTGCTGGGGTCATGAGTGAACCCAGGACCAAACACAGCACAAACAAGCAAAGTAGGTAATAAAGGATCTTAAAGTCTTTGGTCTGCTTGGGAGTATTTTGTGTCAGTAAGAAAACTGTACAGTGGCAGTAGAAGCCAGCTGTCCTAACAACAACCGTGGGCCACACCTTTGCTGCAGTCAGCATCACACAAATATGGTCAGGATTTGGGTTTTGGGTTTTTTTCACCTAGTATTTCAGAGAGGAAAGCAACCCAGCAGGTGCAGCAGTTCAGACAGTGGTCAGGCTAGCCCAGCACCCTCTGACAACAGCCAAATCCACTGTGCTTTCACCCTGAGAAGTCACACATGCACCCTGCTCTGGGCCACTGGCTTAGAAAACTTTCTCATACTGCCCTCCCCCTTTCATCCCTTCATTGAGTACACACATCCTGTTCTCTTTTTGTCAAGGCTAGTTTTCTTAGCTGTTCCTTGTACAACAGTCATTCCAGACATCTGATTCGCTCTTGCCCTTCCTCCAAACCTCTGCAACTTTTAAGTACCCTTTGGGAACTGGTGGGACCAGACCCACATGACACTGGAGATGAGGATAAAGCACAAATTTATTCAGTGGCATAATGATTTTACTTATCCTACAGCCTTTTCCTAACAATTCCCAACTTTCTACTTTCTTTTCCTAACTTAGCACTCCCACCCCAATCTCATTTCTATGCACTAAAAATCAGCCCAGGGGCCATCATGTTATGCACAAAGGTGGTGTCCTTTCAGTGTATCATTTTTCATCTCCCCACGCTGAGTTTCACAGGCCATTTCACCCTCCAGCCACTATCACAGCCACCTTACCCTCACATTGCTCTAAATGGCTTTGTAACAGCAGCAAACTTTCCCACCTCATGCTCTCTCCCTTTCCAAGTCTCACAAGGATACAAGGAACAACATATGTTGAGTTGCAGGTCTTTGAGGGACCCCCAGCAGGACCTCATTTTACTGTCAGTCACCAGCTGCTCCTATCCCTGCTTCCCATTTCCAAAGACATCTGTGGAGCAACTTCAATCCGGACAGTGTCTCCCTAAAACCACGCTGAGAGACATTTTGAAAGCCTGATGGATGTGAAGATGCTCAGAAGTGGAACGAGAGAATCAGTTTTGGTCGGTGTAAGAGATGGTGGCTTCTGCAAAGTAGTTCAATCAGCAGCTTGGAGGAGGTGTTCTGGAAGGTGGTTATAAGAGCAGGAGAAAGCCAGAGAGACATCTGCAGCAAGCTCCTCTATGAGGAACTTAGGCCACCAGGGACAAGATGTCACATCATAAACACTGCTCTCAAAGGGCAAACGTTATTTTCAAGACCTATCTGACTGTTATTGGGCTTTCTACCAAATAGCCAAGTCCAGGGAAAAGGCAGGACAAAAAAAAAAGAGACATCAGTCCAACAAACTCTCAGTTCTATGCTTTCAAATCAATAATCACCAGGCAAAGATATTAGAAATACTGAAAACCAAAATGCTCAGGCAGATGGAATATTCCAAGGCATGTTGGCAGGAGAGCTCGTGGCAAAGTAACATGACCCACTTTGCCTCCCCCCTGCCATAACCCTGGCTCACCAAGAGGGCCAAGAGCTATTTTTAGCAGCTCTGAGCTCACATTTGAGCTGGCAGTACTAAGTATAGCCTGTGGAACGTGACCCCAGCCACTCGCTCTGCAGCACCACCAAGCAGCAGGAGCTCCACGCCTGCCTGGCTCCACCACACTCCTGCCTGTCCTGAACCTGTCTGACTTGCCTCTGGCAAAACAGCTAAATGCAAGGGAAACTCTTCTCATCCAAAGCTACAAGTTTCTGGGCTACAAAGTGGAGGAGAATCAAAAACAAATGGAAGAAAACAGAGGGGAAACAGGAAATTTGTGTTGCTTTTCCTTCAGTGACTCTTAATAATAGAAGTAGCACCGATCCACTGCCACGCACCAGCACTAGCCTCACCTCCACTTTACAGAGCACTGATGACCTGGTTTCCATTCCTGTGGCTACAACCTGTGCATTTTGCACTTCCTTATAAGTCAAGAGGGAACAGAAGCAATAAGGTGAAAGGCTACCTGCCTATTTATTGCACAAACATTGCCTAGTGATTTTGTACATGGAATTTCTCATGGAAAAAACCCCAATTTCCAGAGAATCCTTCCTAGCAAGCCCTGCAATTGGAAAAAGCCACTAAAGGACGGAGCTAAGAGTCATTTCAATAATATGGTGTTGCTGTGCTTTTAACCAAGATGACTGTGTGGCACTAAAAGATCTTTCCTTTCCCCACAGTGCTGTGTATCTGGTGACTGACACAGCATCGCTTGCCATCTAGTGAATGAGGAGAAGTCTGATACCTGTAAGCAGCTGCAGGCTGGTTCCCATCAGCATTGGTAAACACACGATGCAGATAATCATTCAGCAGCCTGCTGTTCACAATGCCTTGTGAGAAAAAAACCAAGAAAACAGAAAGGAAAGCAGCTTAAGGAGTCAGGATGGAAACTCAAACATTAATTCCACATACAAGCAAGAAACTGGTAACTACAGGAAAATGAGGAGTTCAAGTTTGCAGATCAACTCAGTGGAAAATGCAGCTTCCAGAAATCATTTGTTGTCTTAGTCCCTTCAGTAGCAGCCCTAGAGTCTAGTATTATGGGGTGTATCTTCACATAACAATGCTCTTTCCAATTTGAGCTGCTCTACCATAGCAAATGAGAGGCTATCAATTGGTGACCACAGGTGGAACTCCATCCTCAGGAATCCTGCTGTATATCCAGATAAAGCTGGCATTGGGGATCCAATTTCATTTCCAAAACAGAAAAAGATCATTTTTATCACTACTGTAATTCCTGATGTCCTGTTCACACCTGGCACATTTTAAGTACCTACATTTCTTAACTGCACTAGAAGATGCTGAGACTAAAAGGCCTGCAGATGCAAATCATCTCACCTAACCCACAGCCCTCTTTAATGATGTATGCCTCTCTTTAGCTTCCACTGTGCACAACACACAGTGACACAGCATGCTTTACTTCTGGGTGCAACAAAGCCCTCAAATGCCAGATTTGTGGTCTCATAAGCACACTTCTGCAGGACTGTTGAGCCCAAGAGAAAAAGAGACTGCCTGACAGGTACCAGCATTTCCCAGAAAACGATTCATCTCAGAACCTGACAAGCTGTTCATCCCAGAGAGGGAATTCCTTCAATCACATGGGACAAAGCCTGGCAACAGGACATTCTCCAGCCTCACAAGGCAGGGCTGTGTGTCGAAGAAACAGCACTGTGATATGAGCTTCTGGAGTCCTTAGTGCCACAGGAATGTCCCTCCCAAAAATCTAAGTTCAGGGATTTAGTCCATTTCAGCCCCAGCACAGCTCCCAGCATAACTGCAACCGGAAGGCAGCTGATCTCAAGTGAGGCAAGAGGCTCTCACCTGATCCACAGTGGTCCTTCTTTTACACAGCACATACAGGCCCATACCTGTAACCTTGGACTTCTCTGGCTCAGTGCTCAGCCTGTAGTTCTTCCTCGGGAAAGCAGTCCCAGCACCTCTCGACGTCATTCTTCACATGCACCGCTGCCAGAGCGGACATAAGACAGACACCTAAACCAAAACTTGCTGGGGAGGATGCTGGCTTTACACTTCTTCCTTTCTTGAAGGTTGACGTACCTGGATTGAATAACAAGGATAAGCTAAAAACCAGCCAGGTCCTCACACAAGAGCCCAAAGCCAACTACCCGACAACCCTGCTCTCAGTCCCACCTGTCCAACAGCTCCAAATCTTCCCAGAGCAGACTAGGCATTAAGCATTAAACTCACACAGACCCCACTCCAACCAAAGGCACAGGCAGAACCAAGCCAGAAACACAGGCCACCTTTGCACCAGGTCTGAGCCAGAAGCACTGAGCCAGCACAGGTCCACAGCTGCCAACCAACACTAGAACTGGCAACTGCATCGCCTCCCTACTCATGTCCTGATGAGACACTTCTGCCTTTCTCTCCCACACTGTATTCTTTAAGACATGAATTAATCTTCTGCTTAAAAGGTTACTAGATTATTCTGCTATCCAAAACAGAAAGAGAGAGAGAGAAGGAATGAGACTAATGCAGACAGACTGGACTACAAAAGAATATAACTGACTACAAAGCAAAAGACACGGCAGCTGGTTTTGAAGGGACAAGAGCAGACGCAGGTAGAAGTATGCAGAAGTGTTTACAGGCGAAAAGCTAGCAGGAGACTAAAGATTCATGACCCTTCCTCGTATCACCAGAATGCAAAAGATGCTCTCCAAGCTGATCTCAGGTGTGCCAGGACAAAAAGAATAAATTCAAGCTGCTAGTTTCATCCAGCTTCAAAACATCAGGTTACACTCCTCTCCTGCTTCTGGTTGCCCCGAGGGCTGGAGAGGAGAGGGACTGGAAGTTTCTCTTGTTCACTAGACAGACGTCTGACAAACTGTTTTGTGACAAGCAGAGCATCAGGAAGATGGAGCAGGGGCAAAGACTGCAGGAATTAAACATCTACTGTCAATCTCATACAAAGCAGAAACTAAGGTGAGCCCAAGAAAAGTCAGCAAACTTGCCAAGTGACACGAGTGCCATGGCAACCCCACTGGTAGAGATCCCTTGCGCTTCAGCTAGACTGAATGCCTAAAGCCTCTTTCCTCAGGGTCACCCCAGAATCCAGCTGTGGAGCAGCACTGCCAAGTGAAACTACGGGACCAATGGCCCTGAACTATCTCCATCAGCGACTCAAAGCAAGGAATAAAATGATTAAACTGTAAACAGAAACACATTGTTTACTACTGAAGAACTGCAGATAGCACAATGTGTACCACCCTTAACGTACTCTAACTGTGAGAGACATGATTTTACCTCCGGCAGGACAAGTTAAAAACACCCAAGGGTGGTGCAGAGCATCCCAAGCTCTTCCCAAGGTCCACCGGCTTGGTATCTGCCTGCTGAAAGAGCCTGAATGCCCAACAGAGAGGGCAGCATGGCCACACCAGCACGTATCAGATGCACTGCTGGCACTGCTGCAGCCACAGGCTGTTGGGTTTGGTGCTTTTTTTTCTGGTTGGAGCAGATGCTACTTTCAACAGGTCAGAGAAAGGGCAGAAGAGGGACACACACGTCTGTGTGAGGCCCCGTGCTGCGCGTTAACAGCTCTGTGTTCCTCACGAGCGCGGGTCTCTGTGGCAGCGTACAGCTGGCAGCACCCCCAGACCAGACCCAGCGGGCAGCAGTGCCCAGCTCCAGGCAGCGACCCTGCAGCCAGACCCTTCCCGTGGCTCGCAGCACCCCGCAGCTGGCCGCACGCCCCCAGGCCAGCGACACTCCCAACCAGCACCCTCCGCCCAGCCCGGGCAGACCTCCCTGGGGCCACAGACACCCCCCGGTCGCCTCCATCCCCACGAACCCACCGAACCCGGGGCCGCCCCGCCCGCCCCCAGCCCCCGCAGCCGGGGAAGCCCCCTCCCTGCACCGGACGGCACTCCCCGAGCCCGGCCGCACCCCCGAGACGCCCCTTGCCCGGCCGCCGAGCCCGCGGCGGCAGGAGCAGACGCCGTGCCGGGCCGGGCGCTGCCAGGGGCTCGCGGCACTGCCGGGCCGGGCGCGGGGAAGCCCGGGCAGCCCAGGCCCGGCGGCCGCCGCACTCACCGGCCGCGCCGCCGCCGCCGCCGCGCTACGGCGCGCCGCGAGGGCCATGCGGGGCGGGCGGGCCCACGTTGCCGGGAGACGGCGGCGGCGGCGGGCGGGGCGAGCCCCAACGCGGGACACGCTCCTCGGCCGCGCCGGGCCGAGCTGCCGTCCCCTCCCGGGGCGCGGGCAGAGACCCCCACGGCCCCGCCGCTGGGTGTGAGCTGGCCCCGGGGAAGCTGAGCAGGCTGCGCGGCCAGCCAGGCCATGGCGCTGGGCAGCCGGCCGAGGGCAGCCCGCAGGAGGGAGGGCTGGGGAAGGTGCTGCCAAGCCCCCGGGCGCAGTCCCTTGAGAAGGGGAGAGGAGGGCACTGACACGAGTGTGGCGTCTCCATGCAGAGGTTAATGGGCACCTTTACTATGTCGGTGGAGGGGCAGCACGGCGATGGCACACACCTGGCCCTGTGCCGATGTGGGGCCGGGCAGTGCACACGGAAGAGGTTTGGCACACGCACACAGGCGCAGCGGGTCTACAGCAGCTGCTGCTCTGAGTGCTGGGCAGCCACAGCAGGGCCCTGATGGCAGCTGGCTGCTGGGGCTGGCCCCAGTGCCAGGGAGCTGTGGGCAGCTCTGATGCTGCCTGGCTGGCAGTGCTGGGGCCAGTGAGCTGACCTGGCACTGGAGGCCGTAAGAGGAAGCGGGAAGGTCAAATGCATGGGTCCCAGGCCCGGGGCAGCACAGGCCAGAGTGATGCCTTCAGCCCTCCTGGAGCAGAGAGGCTCTGCCAAGCCCACCCTGGGCACTGGCCCAAGCCCAGGGGCATACACGTGCCAGCCTCTTACCAGTGCTGTGGGCAGCACAGCTGACACATTCTCAGCTCCTGGGCTGTCCCTCACCTGGGAGCAGCACCTGTGGGTAGGCTCAGCAGGGCAGGAGCAGCACAGGAGCAGTTCCCATGGCCTGGGGAAACAAATGGGTTCATGGCTGTGCAGGCAAAGTGTCCGCAGCATGGGCCTGTCCTGCAGAGCTCTTGTGACCTGGGCAGAAGGACGGCAACCTGAAGGGGACTTGGATGCCCTTCTTGAGCATTTCTGAGATAAGCAGATACTTGTACCTACAGAATGGGCACTGGAAACAACACATGGTGTGCAGCCTGTCCCTCGCCCGTCCGGGCTCACTCACACGGAGCTGCTGGTGGCTCTCAGCCCTGCCATGGGTCTCCATGGGCTGCAGGGGTACAGCTGCATTCTCACCATGGCTTGCAGAGGCGTCTCTGGACTGGTGCTCCCCCTCCCTTCCTCCTTCTCTGGCTGTAGGGTCAGCGTGACCGCCCCCATCTTGTATGGCTCTTACACCTCCCGCCAGCACTTCAAATTCCCGTCCCCAGATAGTGCTGGCAGAGGCGCCAGATTGGCCCAGCCGGGCCGGAGGTGGGTGTGAACCCAGGAGCCAGGGGAGAGAGTCCACAAACCCTTTACTGTTTGTCCCTCCTCAGGGCAGGTGGGCTCCGCACCCGTCCTCCCTGCACCTCTGTGGGGTCCCTCACACACACACAGCCCTGCCCGGGCTGCTCCCACGCGCGTTCATCCCAAAGGCCGCAGCTCCTCTCGGCCTCTCGTGTGGGGCTGCTCTGGGCCCACAGGCTCCAGCATGGCCTGGGCCATGGCCGCCTCCCCACACAGTCCCTGCCCGTCCGGGCTCACTCACACGGAGCTGCTGGTGGCTCTCAGCCCTGCCATGGGTCTTGCAGTGGGGTCTCTGGTCTATTGCTTCTCCTTCCTTCCTTCCTCCTCTGACTGAACAGTCCGTGTGGTCACCTCCATCTTGTATAATTCTTACACCTCCTGCCAGCACTTCAAATTCCCGTCCCTAAATGGTAGAGGTGCCAGATTGGCCCAGCTGGGCCGGAGGTGGGTGTCAACCCAGGAGCCGGGGGAGAGAGTCCACAAACCCTTTACCGGGTGTTCACTGCAACCCCCTTCCCCTGTTACCAAGCAAAAACTGCTCCTTGCTAGACCATAGCATTCCACCCCTGGCCTCTGCGAATCACTTACACAAGAAAACATCAAGGAAATCTGAACCACCTTCACAAGTCACCACACAGTAACTAAGATCAAACAGAATCAAACACTTCCCTGTGAAAGTAAAAGACATAGATCCTAACCTCCTGACACCCACATAATATAATAAATACACATAAATAGAATACACATATTCAACATCAACAGCAGAATCCAGCCCTAGACACAACCTGGCCTCACCTAGTCTTCTGTTTTGTCCATTACCATTCACAATTCAACATCCTTATCACAAATTCCAATCTCCAGTACCTCCAGCCCCAAGTTGGGTGCCAAATGTCATGGTTTAGGCCCATCAAGGAACAAAAGACCACAATTAACCTCAATGGGAGCCAGACTGTTTTGAATTGACCTCAGGAAAAGGCATTCTGCCACTGGTACAAGATGTTGAAAGATGACACTGCTCCTAGAAAGATCTGACATCAAGAGGGTTACCTTCTCTGCTAGGAACACGATCACATGTGTCAGGATGCAATTGGGAAACTCAGGGAAGACCTGACCTGATAATCTGATTTCAAACTCTGGAGGGCAAGGAAGGTACCCAAGGAACAGTAATCAGAGAGTGGGCTTGTTGGACTTTGTACAAAGTAAGCAGGGGAGTAGACTCTTTCCCAAAGCAGTTTTTTCCCCGATCAGCATCCATGGCAGTGTTAGTTAAGTGTGGAGAGCAGGGAGCCTGCCCGTGGCTCCCTGAGGAAGAGCTTTAATCCGCGTTCAGCCAGAATTAAAAACACAGCCACAGCCAGAACGAAAAACACTTGTTGGTCTTGCATGTGTCATTCACGGGATGTCTCCTCCTCTGTAGGTGTCGGGGCAGTTGGTGGAAATACCCAGTCCAAGAAGTTTGTGTTACGGGATTTTGCAAGCAGAAAATACACCAAAAGAAACTGTGGGGCAGAGAAAGGCTGGGGCAAAGTGGGACCAAGCTTGGACAAGGGCAAAAATATCCGCTCCAAGTGGGGCCGGGGATATGGTCAGAATGACATGCCCCTGGGGTGAGCAGGGATGCAAAGGAATGCCCCGAGCAGGACAGGGGCAGAGCTAAATGCCCCACACAGGGCAGCGGCCAAACCAGCCAGCCCAATTTGGCAAGGGCATAGAAGGCCACCTGAGCAGGGCTGGAGGAAATGCAGGCAGCCTGTGTGGGGAAGGGGCAAAATGAGCCCCTGCAAGCAGAAGAGGAGAACAGCTCAGCCGTCCCGAGGGAGACCCGATGTGAGCAAGACACCCGGGCAAGGCACGGGGCAAAGTGGGGGCCTCAAGCCAAACATGGCAAGGGCAAAGCTGCCTGGAGTGGAGTGGGGGCAAAACCAAGTGCCCTGAGCAGGCCTGGGGAAAAAAAGAGGCCAGGAGTGGGGCCAGGGCCAAACCAGCCCCTTGCCATGGTCTCCAGGGGATACGTTGTCTTGCGGCCTGTGTCACAGGAGCCACCCAGTGTCTGTGACATCACCTGTCCGGGGCTCAGGGTGTGCAGAAGCGGGATGACAAAAGTCATTTGGGCTGAGCTGCCCTTGGGACCACTCAGCTCCTTCCCTTGCTCGAGTGTCCCTGTGTTTTTTCACGGCATTTGTCGTTTGCTGCCCACGTCTCCTCACCTTTCATCCTCTTTCAAAGGTAATTACCGTTTGACTTTCAGGACAGATCACAGAGCAGGTAGAGAGCGGGTGAAGGTAGAGGCTGGTCTATACCTGCTGACCTCTGGGCTGAGCTGTTGCGCCTTTCTGGGCTGCCCAGGGCTATGGCTAGAGTTCCCATTTGCCGATTCTTTCTTTACCGTATCCTACGACAGCTAAGTAGTGGGGTGGCAGGGTAGCCTGAGGCTTTGGGCTCAGCCCAGAAGCACGGGAAGCCCACCTTGACTGAAGCGGTAGGAAGGGAGCAAGGCAAGGGCAGCTGTTGAAGCAGTGGCCAACGGCTGCTCAGTGCTGCCTACAAGGTGTCAAGGGAGGGCCGGGGAGCCAGAGGGCTGTGCTGCTAACACCAGCCCCACGTAAGAGGCAGGTCATCTTCAGAGAGGGTGATATGCAGCGTAGTCTTGGAAAGAAGCCTCGGTAACTGCTGTCACTTGGAGTCCCGTGGCAGGGCCAGCAGGGCCATGGGCCTGCAGCTCTGCAGCGCTCCCAAGGACTTCTGTAACACACTTGATGGCAGATGCTGTGCCGGTGGCTGCATTTGGGGCTTTTCAGGTCATTTTGCTGAGCTGCAATGATTTCTTTGCAACCAGGTGACGGGATTGGGGCGGCTCTTTGCTTTCTGGAGGGCGTCCTGACATCGTCATCACAAGCTTTCTTGTCTGTCCCTGAAGAGGACCGGCAAGCGCCATGGGGAACAAGAACTGTGAGTAGCGGCTTCAGAGCTACAGGCTTGGGCTTTGTCAATGTGAACCCCAAAGGCCATGCCGGTGGCTGGTTCTCCACCCCAAACGTTCCTGTGCTGGCAGCCTTGAGAGAATCCTGAAGCACGGCCTGATGGCAGCCAGACTTTGGCAGGGGTTTTGAATTGACCTCAGGCATTCTGCCACTGGTACAAGATGTTGAAAGATGACACCGCTCCTAGAAAGATCTGACATCAGGAGGGTTACCTTCTCTGCTAGGGACACGCTCGCTTGTGTCAGGATGCAATCGGGAAACTCAGGGAAGACGTGACCCGATAATCTGATTTCAGGCTCTGGAGGGCAAGGAAGGTACCCAAGGCACAGCAATCAGAGAATGGGCTTGTTGGACTTTGTGCAAAGTAAGCTGGGGAGCAGACTCTTTCCCAAAGCAGTTTCTTCCCCGGCAAGCGTCCACTGCAGTGTTAGGTGTGAGCTGGGTGTGCCAAGTGCTCCCGTGGAGAACGTGACTTTCCAAACGTGCTTTCACACAACAGTATCATCCATTTCCAATGTCATTCAGCTGCAGTGGCACCGCAGGACATAGCTCCGCCAGAAAGGACCTTCTTTCCCCCGGAGAAGCTTTGCATGGACTGGCAGCCAGGGCAGAGCGTGGGAGTGGGACTCTACAACGTGGGCAACACGTGTTTCCTGAACTCAATCCTGCAGTGCCTGACGCACACCCCGCCTCTGGCCAACTACCTGCTCTCTCAGGAGCACAGCCAGTCCTGTGAGTACCTGGGGCAACATCTCCTTGTCAATCTGTTGGGCACTTGCCACGGATTCCCAGCATCTGGGATCCGGTTTGGGAGAAAAGCAGCCCTCCTTTGTCAACGCCCTGAGTTGGTGTTCCTTGAACAGTGAAGCCCAGAAGCCTCTTGTCCAGTCTAGGCGTGCTCATCTTCAGAAAGGCACCTCTTTCTAGCTCTGGGTCTTTGTCCCTCTTCCTGCACGTTAATCTCTTTTGGCTTACTGCACAGAAATCTTGTGTCAGTTTAGCATCCCTCTGAAGAAAGTTTTGTAGGCATTAAAATCACAGAATGGTCTCAGCTGGATGAGGCCTTTAAGATCATCGAGCCCAGCCTTTGTCCTAGCCCTGTGGCTGGGCTGGTTAGGATCCTAGTACCTGCGCTCATAACTTCAAGATCTGCATTAGGTTTCCCATGACTGTGGATATTTGGATAACCTGAGGACGTTGCTTCCCTTCCTCCCCTCTCTGCCTCCCTCCAGGTTGTCGGCTAGACTTCTGCACGATGTGCAGTATGGAAGCACATGTTATCGTGGTCCTGAAAACCTCCCAGAGAGCCATTTGTCCCCGTAGTGTCATCAATGTCCTTCCACGTAAGTCATCCCAGGTGCTTTCACACGTTTTCTTCCCTTCTTGGACGAGAGAAGTGCTTACTTCTTCTTCTCTCTTAGGGATAGGAGATTTCCATCTCGGCAGGCAGGAAGACGCCCATGAGTTCCTACGCTGCACTGTGGAGGCCATGCAGAGAGATTGTCTGAAGGGAAGCAGCGAGTAAGCACAAGCAAATTCCCTTTCCCACGTTCCCAGGCCCTTTGGACTTCTGGATGTTCTCCCCTAAGGGAAACATTGAGCCCAGGGCTTTTGGACAAAGCAAATCTTATGGAGGAGGTAACTCTCTGCCTTACTATTCCTTTCCAGCCTGGACCCCTGCTGCCAAGGGACTACTGTCATCCATCAAATATTTGGGGGGCTTCTGAGATCCAGAGGTACTCTGCCATGACTGTTGCTCTCCTTGGGATTGTCCGTGCCCTTGGTCAGCTGGTCGTGTGCCTGGGGTGGTGGGTGTGAAGGAATGACACCCGCAGGGCCAGTCCATTTGCCCTGCGGCTGATCATCTTTCTTTGCCTTCTAGTCATGTGCTTGAGCTGCACAGCAGCTTCCATTACCTACGAGGTCTTCCTGGATATCCCCATGGATATAAAAGTAAGAGGGTTTCTCATTGTTTTTCAAAGCCTCCCACAGCCCTTGTTGCTCTCCAGAACCCTCCCGAGGATTCCTCCTGAGGAGGCCATGGCAGTGGGTACTGGCTTTTAGCTGGGACAGCACAAATGCTCCTCTGCATAGGCTTGACGTACTCTCACCCTTCTTCCTTTTGCCGTCCCTCAACACAGTGTCTGGGTCCCAGGCCGATGGGTTATATTGTTTTCATTGTGGTGACCCTTGCACACCATCGGCAGCTGAACCGCGTGGTGCCACAGAGACCAGCTCTTGATTGAACCCTTCCAGCTCAGTCCCTGGGGACTGGGGGAACTGTTCACCCTCTTTCTGCCTCCTTCTGCACACTGCTTTCGGGCTCACACTGGGTCTCCTTGTCACCACCTCGTGAAGTGTTTGGGCAAGGGCATTGCTGTGAGCTCAGGGCTCTCCTGTCTCGCTCCCCCAGGCAGCCTCGTCTGTCACCGCGGCTCTGGAGGCCTTTGTGAAACCCGAGCGGCTGGATGGTGACAACCGCTTCTGGTGTGGCAGGTAAGAGGATCCCTAATGCCATATTGGTTCCTGGTTTTATGTGAAGGTGCTGCATGGCCTGGAGCACAAGTCACCCCCCCACGTGGGTTTTAATGCACAGGAATGAGCCGGGGGTTGTTTGTCACAGGGCTTTCTGCTCCCTACCGCCCCGCAAGTAGCGCATGGCTGCGTAAGACATGAAAGCTCGCCTGGTCCTCTTGTGGGAAGAGTGAGTGCATTTGGGCATTTGGTTCTGTGCTTGCTTTCAAGGTGTAACAAGCTGGAGGCTGCCTCCAAGAGCTTCACGGTCCATCACGAGCCCCAGGTTCTCACACTGTGCCTGAAGCGCTTTGAGCCTTTCAGCAACAGGAAGATCTGCAAGGTGTGTACACAACTGGAGGGCAACTTTCTCTTCCTGGAGCAGGAGCTTCCCCAAAGCAGGACGCTCTGTCCCATGTTGTTCATGTTGGGTTTTTCCCGTTGCCCTCTGAGGAGACGAGAGTCCCCGTGGGGAGACGAGCATCTCCTCTGCTCCGAGAGAGCGGCTTTGGCCAAGGACGGCTTCCTGCCACCAAAAGCACAACGTGTTGGAGGCTGTTTTGTCAAAGCAGCTCAGGATCATTTCTGAGCCCTCTTGGTCTCTCTCCAGCACGTAAGGTACCCCGAGCACTTGGATCTTCAGCCATACATGTCTGAGATGTCTGCGCAACCGCCGCTCTACACTTTATACTCTGTCCTGGTGCACAGCGGCAACACCTGTGACACAGGACACTACTTCTGCTATACAAAGGTAAAGAGGAGCTCCCTTCCCAGCAGGGGAGAAACGTGTGCCCTGGAGGAGTGCCACGGCACGGTTCCTGGCAGCGCAGGTTTTGGGGGAGAAGGTCTCCTTAGGGGCTGGATTGGATTGGTTTGGTGGTCCTCTTGGTTCTGCAGTTGTCTGCCGCTGTCTTTGTGGAGAAGTCGTGCAGCTGATCTGCAGATGTCTGTGTCTCTCTTTGCAGGCTGGCAATGGGCAGTGGTACAAGATGAACGATGAGTCTGTGAAACCTTGTAGCATCAGCACAGTTTTCCAGCAGCAGGCCTATTTACTGTTTTATGTCAGGTAATGACAAAACGTGTCCGGAAGATGCTTCCTTTTCCTGGTTAGGAAGAAATTCTGTCCTGTGAGGGTGGTGAGGCACTGGCACAGGTTGGCTGGAGGAGCTGTGGGTATCCCCTGGTTGAGGGGCTCAAAGCCAGGTTGGATGGGGCTTTGAGCAAGCTCTTCTAGAGGAAGGTGTCCCAGATGATGTCAGAGTGGGAACACGATCTCGAAGGTCCCTTCCAAACCAAACCCTTCTGTGGCTCTATGCTTCTATGCAATGGAGGCCATAGTGGGTAGAAAAATGAGGACTTGCTCTGACAGGGGCAAGAACTGGTCACACGACTCCAACCGAATTTCCCATTCCTTCTCTCCTTTGTAGAAGCTCCTCCAAGGAAAGGACTGAAGAAGCAGTCCAAGGCAGCCCAGAATGCAGGAGCTCTGATCTGAACACCGGAGACTGGGCTTTTTCCTCCCTGGTGGCACCGTATCTTCCTTCCTTTGTCAAGCAGTGGTTGGCTGGCAACAACCAGGCAGGTTCTGTGGGACCTGTGCAGACCAAGGTAACTCTGGGGAGGGGCGCCAGGGCACCAAACGGACAGCATCTTTCTTTCTGGGATCTTGCTTTGCTGTCTTTTCTCTCCAATGCTGCAGCTTTCTTCAGAGCTGCAGTGCTGCTCCCTCTCAAAGCCTCCCACCTAGATGCAGCCCTAGATGCAAAGGGCCTTTGGCCCTTCTGCCATTGTACCCCTCCAGGACAGCCTTCAGGAAGCCCTTAGCTGCCCCCTCACACAGCTTCTGGGGAGTCCCCACCCTTCTGGTCCTTTCAGGAGGAAAGGGCAGCATGGTATCACAGCTCTCTTTGCAGGACACGGCAGTGCAGTGTTCAGGGGACAGCAGCTGCTCTGAAACGGCCAGCAGAAGCCAGCTAGCCCAGGCAGGGGCAGGAGAAGCACGTGCCGGCCATCTGCCCCTCATCCCGCCACGTACACCCAGCATCAGGCAACGTGCCCGATCAGCCCGGCGCTCGCCAGCTGGTGATGTGCTGCAGGGTCAGCAGAGAGCAGGCAGCAAAAGACAGCAGCACAGCCGCAGCCGTTCTTCCCGCCGCGCCAGCAGCGGTGCCAGGGACAGGACCCGCAGCAGATCCCCACAGCTGGGTCGCTGAGCCCTTGGACTACGAGGAACCACCAGGCCGGCGGAGGTGGAAGGGGAGACTTGTTCTTGCAAGTTGTGGCTGTGGCTGCGCTCCCAGGGGTTCCAGCATCCCAGCTCCCAGAAGAGCTGCAGGGCACTCCAGAGGGTTCCCAAACCCAGGGCTGCCTGGCAGCAAACTCAGCTGAGGCGGAGAGGGGGGAGCAGATCTGCACCTGTGAGTGGGGCCGTGGTCCTTGCGGCAGCTTTGCAGGGGGAAGAGAAGGAGCAGGGTTTCAGCAGCCTGGGGATGTCCATCAAACAAGCAGTCAGGGTACTGTGGTGGCGATGGGGACAGATTGCCAACCCAGGCGAGGGAGGAGCACCACATCTGCCTTCTGCAATGCCAGAGATGGAGAATGGAGCCAGGAAGCAGCAAAAACGACCCCAGCTGCGCAAAAGGCGCCAGCAGCCAACCCTGTCCCTCCTCCCAGTGCCGCCTCTGGCCAGGAAGAGCTGAGAGACTCAGACAGCTCTGCCGGCTGACCTGCCTGCCCGTGGCTCCCTGAGGAAGAACTTTAATCCGCGTTCAGCCAGAATTAAAAACACAGCCACAGCCAGAACAAAAAACACTTGTTGGTCTTGCATGTGTCATTCACGGGATGTCTCCTCCTCTGTAGGTGTCGGGGCAGTTGGTGGAAATACCCAGTCCAAGAAATTTGTGTTAGGGGATTTTGCAAGCAGGGGGGTTGCCTGTGCCCATCGTGCAGCCTCTGCTTCAGAAACACAGAGTTCCAGTCACTCAAACGGAAATGGTCTGGCAGAGGCAAGAGCGAGTGGGACTGAGGTGGCTGAACGGCCAGGCCCTGAGGGAGCTGCTGAGTGGCACCAAGTCTAGTGTGAGGCCAGGAACTTGTCTCCCAGGGCTCAGAACTGGATCCTCTCCTGTTTAGCATCTTCCTTCATTAATAGGCGGAAGATGAGGCAGAGTGCAAGTTGGGTCATGACCAAGAGAGTGGGGCCCAGCAGGGCTGGGGCTACATCCAGAGCCTGCAGCAGGCAAGACATCCAGACCCAGCAGCAGCTGGCAAGGACACCAAGTTCCTGCAGCAATCGCGGAGGCATCCAGGCAGGAGACAACAGCCCCAGCTGAGATACCACCTCAGGATTATGGCCTGCTGCGGTGGGCTGACCCTGAGTGGATCTCGGGTGCCCACCAAAGGCACTCTCAGTCCCCCACGTAAGCTGGAGAGGAGAGAGAAAATACACCAAAAGAGACTGTGGGGCAGAGAAAGGCTGGGGAAAAGAGGGACCAAGCTTGGACAAGGGCAAAAATATCTGCTCCAAGTGGGGCCGGGGATATGGTCAGAATGACATGCCCCTGGGGCGAGCAGGGACGCAAAGGAATGCCCCGAGCAGGACAGGGGCAGAGCTAAATGCCCCACACAGGGCAGCGGCCAAACCAGCCAGCCCAATTTGGCAAGGGCATAGAAGGCCACCTGAGCAGGGCTGGAGGAAATGAAGGCAGCCTGTGTGGGGAAGGGGCAAAATGAGCCCCTGCAAGCAGAAGAGGAGAACAGCTCAGCCGTCCCGAGGGAGACCCGATGTGAGCAAGACACCCGGGCAAGGCACGGGGCAAAGTGGGGGCCTCAAGCCAAACATGGCAAGGGCAAAGCTGCCTGGAGTGGAGTGGGGGCAAAACCAAGTGCCCTGAGCAGGCCTGGGGAAAAAAAGAGGCCAGGAGTGGGGCCAGGGCCAAACCAGCCCCTTGCCATGGTCTCCAGGGGATACGTTGTCTTGCGGCCTGTGTCACAGGAGCCACCCAGTGTCTGTGACATCACCTGTCCGGGGCTCAGGGTGTGCAGAAGCGGGATGACAAAAGTCATTTGGGCTGAGCTGCCCTTGGGACCACTCAGCTCCTTCCCTTGCTCGAGTGTCCCTGTGTTTTTTCACGGCATTTGTCGTTTGCTGCCCACGTCTCCTCACCTTTCATCCTCTTTCAAAGGTAATTACCGTTTGACTTTCAGGACAGATCACAGAGCAGGTAGAGAGCGGGTGAAGGTAGAGGCTGGTCTATACCTGCTGACCTCTGGGCTGAGCTGTTGCGCCTTTCTGGGCTGCCCAGGGCTATGGCTAGAGTTCCCATTTGCCGATTCTTTCTTTACCGTATCCTACGACAGCTAAGTAGTGGGGTGGCAGGGTAGCCTGAGGCTTTGGGCTCAGCCCAGAAGCACGGGAAGCCCACCTTGACTGAAGCGGTAGGAAGGGAGCAAGGCAAGGGCAGCTGTTGAAGCAGTGGCCAACGGCTGCTCAGTGCTGCCTACAAGGTGTCAAGGGAGGGCCGGGGAGCCAGAGGGCTGTGCTGCTAACACCAGCCCCACGTAAGAGGCAGGTCATCTTCAGAGAGGGTGATATGCAGCGTAGTCTTGGAAAGAAGCCTCGGTAACTGCTGTCACTTGGAGTCCCGTGGCAGGGCCAGCAGGGCCATGGGCCTGCAGCTCTGCAGCGCTCCCAAGGACTTCTGTAACACACTTGATGGCAGATGCTGTGCCGGTGGCTGCATTTGGGGCTTTTCAGGTCATTTTGCTGAGCTGCAATGATTTCTTTGCAACCAGGTGACGGGATTGGGGCGGCTCTTTGCTTTCTGGAGGGCGTCCTGACATCGTCATCACAAGCTTTCTTGTCTGTCCCTGAAGAGGACCGGCAAGCGCCATGGGGAACAAGAACTGTGAGTAGCGGCTTCAAAGCTACAGGCTTGGGCTTTGTCAATGTGAACCCCAAAGGCCATGCCGGTGGCTGGTTCTCCACCCCAAACGTTCCTGTGCTGGCAGCCTTGAGAGAATCCTGAAGCACGGCCTGATGGTAGCCAGGCTTTGGCAGGGGTTTTGAATTGACCTCAGGCATTCTGCCACTGGTACAAGATGTTGAAAGATAACACCGCTCCTAGAAAGATCTGACATCAGGAGGGTTACCTTCTCTGCTAGGGACACGCTCGCTTGTGTCAGGATGCAATCGGGAAACTCAGGGAAGACGTGACCCGATAATCTGATTTCAGACTCTGGAGGGCAAGGAAGGTACCCAAGGCACAGCAATCAGAGAATGGGCTTGTTGGACTTTGTGCAAAGTAAGCTGGGGAGCAGACTCTTTCCCAAAGCAGTTTCTTCCCCGGCAAGCGTCCACTGCAGCGTTAGGTGTGAGCTGGGTGTGCCAAGTGCTCCCGTGGAGAACGTGACTTTCCAAACGTGCTTTCACACAACAGTATCATCCATTTCCAATGTCATTCAGCTGCAGTGGCACCGCAGGACATAGCTCCGCCAGAAAGGACCTTCTTTCCCCCGGAGAAGCTTTGCATGGACTGGCAGCCAGGGCAGAGCGTGGGAGTGGGACTCTACAACGTGGGCAACACGTGTTTCCTGAACTCAATCCTGCAGTGCCTGACGCACACCCCGCCTCTGGCCAACTACCTGCTCTCTCAGGAGCACAGCCAGTCCTGTGAGTACCTGGGGCAACATCTCCTTGTCAATCTGTTGGGCACTTGCCACGGATTCCCAGCATCTGGGATCCGGTTTGGGAGAAAAGCAGCCCTCCTTTGTCAACGCCCTGAGTTGGTGTTCCTTGAACAGTGAAGCCCAGAAGCCTCTTGTCCAGTCTAGGCGTGCTCATCTTCAGAAAGGCACCTCTTTCTAGCTCTGGGTCTTTGTCCCTCTTCCTGCACGTTAATCTCTTTTGGCTTACTGCACAGAAATCTTGTGTCAGTTTAGCATCCCTCTGAAGAAAGTTTTGTAGGCATTAAAATCACAGAATGGTCTCAGCTGGATGAGGCCTTTAAGATCATCGAGCCCAGCCTTTGTCCTAGCCCTGTGGCTGGGCTGGTTAGGATCCTAGTACCTGCGCTCATAACTTCAAGATCTGCATTAGGTTTCCCATGACTGTGGATATTTGGATAACCTGAGGACGTTGCTTCCCTTCCTCCCCTCTCTGCCTCCCTCCAGGTTGTCGGCTAGACTTCTGCACGATGTGCAGTATGGAAGCACATGTTATCGTGGTCCTGAAAACCTCCCAGAGAGCCATTTGTCCCCGTAGTGTCATCAATGTCCTTCCACGTAAGTCATCCCAGGTGCTTTCACACGTTTTCTTCCCTTCTTGGACGAGAGAAGTGCTTACTTCTTCTTCTCTCTTAGGGATAGGAGATTTCCATCTCGGCAGGCAGGAAGACGCCCATGAGTTCCTACGCTGCACTGTGGAGGCCATGCAGAGAGATTGTCTGAAGGGAAGCAGCGAGTAAGCACAAGCAAATTCCCTTTCCCACGTTCCCAGGCCCTTTGGACTCCTGGATGTTCTCCCCTAAGGGAAACATTGAGCCCAGGGCTTTTGGACAAAGCAAATCTTATGGAGGAGGTAACTCTCTGCCTTACTATTCCTTTCCAGCCTGGACCCCTGCTGCCAAGGGACTACTGTCATCCATCAAATATTTGGGGGGCTTCTGAGATCCAGAGGTACTCTGCCATGACTGTTGCTCTCCTTGGGATTGTCCGTGCCCTTGGTCAGCTGGTCGTGTGCCTGGGGTGGTGGGTGTGAAGGAATGACACCCGCAGGGCCAGTCCATTTGCCCTGCGGCTGATCATCTTTCTTTGCCTTCTAGTCATGTGCTTGAGCTGCACAGCAGCTTCCATTACCTACGAGGTCTTCCTGGATATCCCCATGGATATAAAAGTAAGAGGGTTTCTCATTGTTTTTCAAAGCCTCCCACAGCCCTTGTTGCTCTCCAGAACCCTCCCGAGGATTCCTCCTGAGGAGGCCATGGCAGTGGGTACTGGCTTTTAGCTGGGACAGCACAAATGCTCCTCTGCATAGGCTTGACGTACTCTCACCCTTCTTCCTTTTGCCGTCCCTCAACACAGTGTCTGGGTCCCAGGCCGATGGGTTATATTGTTTTCATTGCGGGTGACCCTTGCACACCATCAGCAGTTGAACCGCGTGGTGCCACAGAGACCAGCTCTTGATTGAACCCTTCCAGCTCAGTCCCTGGGGACTGGGGGAACTGTTCACCCTCTTTCTGCCTCCTTCTGCACACTGCTTTCGGGCTCACACTGGGTCTCCTTGTCACCACCTCGTGAAGTGTTTGGGCAAGGGCATTGCTGTGAGCTCAGGGCTCTCCTGTCTCGCTCCCCCAGGCAGCCTCGTCTGTCACCGCGGCTCTGGAGGCCTTTGTGAAACCCGAGCGGCTGGATGGTGACAACCGCTTCTGGTGTGGCAGGTAAGAGGATCCCTAATGCCATATTGGTTCCTGGTTTTATGTGAAGGTGCTGCATGGCCTGGAGCACAAGTCACCCCCCCACGTGGGTTTTAATGCACAGGAATGAGCCGGGGGTTGTTTGTCACAGGGCTTTCTGCTCCCTACCGCCCCGCAAGTAGCGCATGGCTGCGTAAGACATGAAAGCTCGCCTGGTCCTCTTGTGGGAAGAGTGAGTGCATTTGGGCATTTGGTTCTGTGCTTGCTTTCAAGGTGTAACAAGCTGGAGGCTGCCTCCAAGAGCTTCACGGTCCATCACGAGCCCCAGGTTCTCACACTGTGCCTGAAGCGCTTTGAGCCTTTCAGCAACAGGAAGATCTGCAAGGTGTGTACACAACTGGAGGGCAACTTTCTCTTCCTGGAGCAGGAGCTTCCCCAAAGCAGGACGCTCTGTCCCATGTTGTTCATGTTGGGTTTTTCCCGTTGCCCTCTGAGGAGACGAGAGTCCCCGTGGGGAGACGAGCATCTCCTCTGCTCCGAGAGAGCGGCTTTGGCCAAGGACGGCTTCCTGCCACCAAAAGCACAACGTGTTGGAGGCTGTTTTGTCAAAGCAGCTCAGGATCATTTCTGAGCCCTCTTGGTCTCTCTCCAGCACGTAAGGTACCCCGAGCACTTGGATCTTCAGCCATACATGTCTGAGATGTCTGCGCAACCGCCGCTCTACACTTTATACTCTGTCCTGGTGCACAGCGGCAACACCTGTGACACAGGACACTACTTCTGCTATACAAAGGTAAAGAGGAGCTCCCTTCCCAGCAGGGGAGAAATGTGTGCCCTGGAGGAGTGCCACGGCACGGTTCCTGGCAGCGCAGGTTTTGGGGGAGAAGGTCTCCTTAGGGGCTGGATTGGATTGGTTTGGTGGTCCTCTTGGTTCTGCAGTTGTCTGCCGCTGTCTTTGTGGAGAAGTCGTGCAGCTGATCTGCAGATGTCTGTGTCTCTCTTTGCAGGCTGGCAATGGGCAGTGGTACAAGATGGACGATGAGTCTGTGAAACCTTGTAGCATCAGCACAGTTTTCCAGCAGCAGGCCTATTTACTGTTTTATGTCAGGTAATGACAAAACGTGTCCGGAAGATGCTTCCTTTTCCTGGTTAGGAAGAAATTCTGTCCTGTGAGGGTGGTGAGGCACTGGCACAGGTTGGCTGGAGGAGCTGTGGGTATCCCCTGGTTGAGGGGCTCAAAGCCAGGTTGGATGGGGCTTTGAGCAAGCTCTTCTAGAGGAAGGTGTCCCAGATGATGTCAGAGTGGGAACACGATCTCGAAGGTCCCTTCCAAACCAAACCCTTCTGTGGCTCTATGCTTCTATGCAATGGAGGCCATAGTGGGTAGAAAAATGAGGACTTGCTCTGACAGGGGCAAGAACTGGTCACACGACTCCAACCGAATTTCCCATTCCTTCTCTCCTTTGTAGAAGCTCCTCCAAGGAAAGGACTGAAGAAGCAGTCCAAGGCAGCCCAGAATGCAGGAGCTCTGATCTGAACACCGGAGACTGGGCTTTTTCCTCCCTGGTGGCACCGTATCTTCCTTCCTTTGTCAAGCAGTGGTTGGCTGGCAACAACCAGGCAGGTTCTGTGGGACCTGTGCAGACCAAGGTAACTCTGGGGAGGGGCGCCAGGGCACCAAACGGACAGCATCTTTCTTTCTGGGATCTTGCTTTGCTGTCTTTTCTCTCCAATGCTGCAGCTTTCTTCAGAGCTGCAGTGCTGCTCCCTCTCAAAGCCTCCCACCTAGATGCAGCCCTAGATGCAAAGGGCCTTTGGCCCTTCTGCCATTGTACCCCTCCAGGACAGCCTTCAGGAAGCCCTTAGCTGCCCCCTCACACAGCTTCTGGGGAGTCCCCACCCTTCTGGTCCTTTCAGGAGGAAAGGGCAGCATGGTATCACAGCTCTCTTTGCAGGACACGGCAGTGCAGTGTTCAGGGGACAGCAGCTGCTCTGAAACGGCCAGCAGAAGCCAGCTAGCCCAGGCAGGGGCAGGAGAAGCACGTGCCGGCCATCTGCCCCTCATCCCGCCACGTACACCCAGCATCAGGCAACGTGCCCGATCAGCCCGGCGCTCGCCAGCTGGTGATGTGCTGCAGGGTCAGCAGAGAGCAGGCAGCAAAAGACAGCAGCACAGCCGCAGCCGTTCTTCCCGCCGCGCCAGCAGCGGTGCCAGGGACAGGACCCGCAGCAGATCCCCACAGCTGGGTCGCTGAGCCCTTGGACTACGAGGAACCACCAGGCCGGCGGAGGTGGAAGGGGAGACTTGTTCTTGCAAGTTGTGGCTGTGGCTGCGCTCCCAGGGGTTCCAGCATCCCAGCTCCCAGAAGAGCTGCAGGGCACTCCAGAGGGTTCCCAAACCCAGGGCTGCCTGGCAGCAAACTCAGCTGAGGCGGAGAGGGGGGAGCAGATCTGCACCTGTGAGTGGGGCCGTGGTCCTTGCGGCAGCTTTGCAGGGGGAAGAGAAGGAGCAGGGTTTCAGCAGCCTGGGGATGTCCATCAAACAAGCAGTCAGGGTACTGTGGTGGCGATGGGGACAGATTGCCAACCCAGGCGAGGGAGGAGCACCACATCTGCCTTCTGCAATGCCAGAGATGGAGAATGGAGCCAGGAAGCAGCAAAAACGACCCCAGCTGCGCAAAAGGCGCCAGCAGCCAACCCTGTCCCTCCTCCCAGTGCCGCCTCTGGCCAGGAAGAGCTGAGAGACTCAGACAGCTCTGCCGGCTGACCTGCCTGCCCGTGGCTCCCTGAGGAAGAACTTTAATCCGCGTTCAGCCAGAATTAAAAACACAGCCACAGCCAGAACAAAAAACACTTGTTGGTCTTGCATGTGTCATTCACGGGATGTCTCCTCCTCTGTAGGTGTCGGGGCAGTTGGTGGAAATACCCAGTCCAAGAAATTTGTGTTAGGGGATTTTGCAAGCAGGGGGGTTGCCTGTGCCCATCGTGCAGCCTCTGCTTCAGAAACACAGAGTTCCAGTCACTCAAACGGAAATGGTCTGGCAGAGGCAAGAGCGAGTGGGACTGAGGTGGCTGAACGGCCAGGCCCTGAGGGAGCTGCTGAGTGGCACCAAGTCTAGTGTGAGGCCAGGAACTTGTCTCCCAGGGCTCAGAACTGGATCCTCTCCTGTTTAGCATCTTCCTTCATTAATAGGCGGAAGATGAGGCAGAGTGCAAGTTGGGTCATGACCAAGAGAGTGGGGCCCAGCAGGGCTGGGGCTACATCCAGAGCCATTAAGTGGCACCAATAGTGCATCGTGCCTGCCGCAGGCAAAACACCCAGACACCAAGTTCCTGCAGCAATCGTGGAGGCATCCAGGCAGGAGGCGGCAGCGCCGGGAGCCTCCCGGAGCTGCTGGTGGGATCATCTGGCCCATCTGCCTGCAGCCCTGCCAACATCCTGCTGTCCTGGAGCTGTGCTGGCATGCCTTCTGCTCTGCCTGCAGCCAGTGCTGGGCTGGCCCACTCTACACTTATGAAAATGGAGTATGTGGAGTTTTGAGCCTGACCAATGATACTTGTACCCGTATCAGCTGATGGGCAACTTGTGTAGCTTCAGCGAGGATCACGTAGACAAGATGTACACGTAAATCACATGAAGACATGCACAAAATCTCCCTGGGAAGTCTTAGGGTAAACCCTCTGTGTTGCACTAACAGCTATGGTGTTAAGGATAGTCTGCTCTACAAGGGACAGGGAGCTCAGAACTGAGGGTCACAGCAAGGGAGGAAGGTTGCTACATCATCAACTGGGATCCAGGAAGTCAAATCAGCAAGCTCAAGGTAAGAATCAGGTCTGGAGACTGTGACCAGCATCAACCAGGAGTGGTCACGCAGGAAACCTGAGGTGACAGTTGAGATGCTGATAAACCCATGGGACAGGACTGGTGCCAGGAATGAGGAGGTACACAGAGAGCAACATAGTTCCTGTGTAGCACAGATGGGAAGCAAGGACAAGATACCCAGTAAAAAGCCTTTCCCAAGTGGAGGTTGGGTTATGCCCAAGTTTCCTACCGGTGTCTTTGTGACAGTTGTTAGCAAGCCAACCTTGTGCTCAGTTAAAAAGGTGCAAGTGCACTGCAGTACGTCATAAATGTAACTTTCATCCTACTATGGTGAATATGCATCAACCCTCCCAAAGTCTCAGCCAAATACTCATCCAGTAGCTGTACTGCTGTAAAGAATTTTATTGGGCATAACTGGCCAGGTGTTAGTTGTGGAGGGATGAGGAGGCTACCAGGGTGACATCTATGGAAGGAGATGATGAAGTGCCCTGTGCTGTTGATGGCTGGTTCCTGTCAGCTCACTGTCTTTCAACAAGAGGCATTTCTGGCACTTCTGAAGCAAAGGAAACAGCCAAGACAGGAGGAGCAGCAGACAAAAAGTTTAAGGAATAAGAAGTAGCTGAAAGACACAGCTGTGCCCTGGACACAACCTTCTATGCTGCTGCCACTGCATCAAAGGGAGTAATGGTAACCTGTGATATAACAAACACTGTGGAGACTGGAAAGGGAGAGGATAGGTGTCAGTGACCTCACACACACTTGTGGTAGCCAGGGGCCTGCTAATGGCCACCAGGACATGATGGCTCAGCAGGACGTGAACAATGGTCACCTTAGGGGGGACTGTGAGGACAAATGCTCATCTCCTGGGACTGTGTGGACAAAAGCCCCCCTGCCCCTCCCATGCTGGCCATCCAGCACTGTGCTTTGCCACCTCACCAGCCAAACACTCTCCTCTGACTCCAGCACTGCTGGCCCTGCCCAGAGTGATGTGGGCACTGTGGTGCCATGGCTGGACATCCCCTGAGTGATGCCGAGATCAATTTCTGGGGAAGCTGGTGCTATTTTTGGGCCCACCAGGCCACCACAGCATCCCTACTTCTCCATGGGACAGCTCCATGGAAAGGAAGGGGTTTGGTGTCCTTGTATCCCCATCTCTGACTCAGTGTCACGGGGCGTGGGAGCTCAGCCCACAGCAGCCGCGAACGGGCCTTCCCCGTGTGCCCACCACAGCTGGGGACACCTGAGGGGAGACGTGGGGCAGGGACACCCGGTCCCTGCTGCACCTGGAGGGGTCACACAGAGCCCTGACACACTGCAGAGGGGATGCCTCGGCCCTGTTTGTGTTTGGAGGTCACCACAGACCCCACCTCCAACTTCCCCTTGGCTGTAGTTTCGGTTCTGCCTTTGCCCCCAGTGCAGACACCCCCAGGAAAGAGGAAGGGAAACTGCAGTGGGGTGGGGGGAGGCAGGGGACAGCCAGGGAGAAGCAGGGTGCAGAGGCCACTGTAGGGGTGAGGCCACCCCATTGTCCATCCAGCACTGGGCACTGGTGTCCATGGGACAGAGCAGGGGGCTGATCCCCAACATGCCTGTTCCCATGCCCGGAGGGCACTTGATGGCAACAAGATGATAGGAAGGAAAGGGGAGTGCCATGCTTCAGCCCAGACCCAGGCCTGCTTGTGAGTGCATTTATGGGAGACTTGGAGCTTTCCAGCACTGTGAGGTGCAGGAAAGCAGTGAAGCATTTCTCACACTCCATGGCATCTCTGGCATGGATAGGTCTCCATGGAAATGAGGAGACTGCTTATCCACTGCAGCCCACTGGAATGGGTTCAGGAGGGGTGAACCATGGTCTCATCGCCATCGCAGCTTGGGGATCCTGCCCAGCCAAGTGCCACTGCTCAAAGTGTCTGATGACTGTCAGTGGATAACAGTTCTGTGCAGTCCCCACAGCCTCTCTCTCCCCTTGGGAATCATCCCATTACAGCAGCTCCAGCCCATCCACTTCCTGTGCCCTGAGAGGATTTCCTAGAGGAGCCGTGTTCTCCCAGCCCTGCCTGCGCCCACCCCTGAGCCCTCAGCTGTCGGCTGGCCTGAACTGCTCATCACCTCCTCCCTGGGGAAAACCTTCCCAGGATCAGGCCAGTGCCTGAAGTGGTGCCAAGAAGTCAGGGATATCCCCAGCTCTCCTCACTCTGGTCCCCCAGAGCTGTCCATGGCCACAGCCTTGGCCTGGACCAGCTCTGCTCCTGCAGGTTTCAGCAGCAGCTTCAGTATGACCTGACTGCGGGTGGGCCTGGAGCTGCCCTGAGGCCTGAGGGCACAGGCTGCAGGAACTCCATTTGCCTCACCTGCAGGAGAGCCATGTTGGACAAACACTCCTGGCTCACCAGGCAGCGCAGAGCAGATGGAGATGTGTGTGCTGCTGGGTAGGAGTGGCAACGAGGGTTGTTCCTCTCAGGGAAAGTGGATGCAGTCTATGCCCAGCTACCATCTCCTAACATCTCCACCTGTAATGCAGGTAGAAAAGAAGGGTCAGGTTGCTGCACTGCCCTAGTTGTCAAGGTGCAAGGTCCCAGACATGAGGAACCCCTCCTGAAGCCAGTGGGATGGCCTGGCTCCCACTCAAATTCCCCCAGTACCCACAGCTCTACTCAGGATTCCCCAGCCCAGATCAGCCCACCACACCCCAAGCAGGAACCTCGAGGCCCTCCCTGAAACCTTGGTGCCAGCCTCATTGGCTGCCAGGGCCACAAGCATCAGAGGAGCTGCCTCAGGAGCCACCCTGAGCAGAAGTTTGCAGCCACATTTCTCACAGCCCCTTCCTCCTGCTGCTGCACCCATTTGGTGTGCTGCCTGGGACCTTGCTGCTGGGACCATGCAGCCCCCTCGTTGCTGTCTCCTCCTCCTCCTTCTCCTCTACCTCCTCATCTCTGGGACACGGGCAGATCCGGAGGGTAAGTGGTAGCCCTGGTTCATCCACATCTGCTCCATGTCCCCGTGGGATCTCATGATCTCCCTGCTCCCCATCCACCTTGAGCATCTGCCTCCTCACCCCTCCTTGTTCCTTGGCTCCATACCTTCTGCCCAGCAAGGGATGCAGCCACCTCAGGTGGGTACAGAGGGTGAGAGCCAAGGCTGACAACGATGCGGGGCACTTATGGGGAGCCCAGAGGTCCCTGCAACCCCAAGGACCCATCTCTCATCTGCTTCACTTTCCCCAGTCATCTCTTCCCACTTCCTCCCGCCCTGTTGCTCCCTGTCTCATGCAGGGACCTTCACTGTCCGGCTGCTGCAGACCTCCGTCTTCCAAAACACCACCTTTGTGGAGACAGAGGGGCTGGGCCTGCTGGAAGACATTGAGCTTGGTTCTCTTGATAAGCACACCTGGGCCATCCACTTCTACCAGCCCTGGGTGCGCCCAGCCCTGCCCCGCAGTGACTGGGACACCATTCAGAACATGATCAAGATCTATCTGCAGCAGTTCAACCACCTGATCAATGAAGGTGCCATGCAGAAGGATGTGCCCTGTGAGTACATGATCTTCCCTGTGTCCTCTCTCCGAGCAGCATCTGGGAAGTGGGGAAGGACCAGACGGTGCTGGCACTGCACAGGAGATGCCGACCACGTTGGCAGGAAGGCAGTCCCAGCCCCTCATGCAACCTCTCTCTCCTCTCTGTTCCTCCAGACCCCTTTGTGGCACAGTGTATGGCAGGCTGCACGATTTTCTCCAATAGGACCTCCCACGCCTTTGCCTACGTGGGCTACAATGGACAGGACTTCCTCAGCTTTAACATGGACAATTACACCTGGCTCCCCTCCCAAGACACCAACCTGTCGCGGTATGTCCGGGATGTCCTCCACAACTATACTGCCTTCACTGAGCTGGTGGAAGTTCTCTTCAACGAAACCTGTGTTGACGACACGGAGGTGTTACTGCACTACGGGATGGCAGCTCTGGAGAGACAAGGTGAGACCTCCCTGACCCTGCCACGGACACCCCAAAGCCCCCCACACACCAGGGCCAAGCAGTGCCCCACCAAGCCTCCCCACACCCCTTGGCTCTCGCCCTCCAGAGCTCCCCGTGGCCACGGTCTTCGCCCGCACGCCCAGCCCAGCCCAGCTCCTGCTTGTTTGCCACGTCACCGGCTTCTACCCACGGCCCATCAGCGTGGCCTGGCTGCGGGACGGCCAGGAGGTGCCGCCGGGCCCGGCGCTCAGCACCAGCGCCATCCTGCCCAACGCCGACCTCACCTACCAGCTGCGCAGCGTCCTGGCTGTGGCCCCCCGTGACGGGCACAGCTACGCCTGCCGCGTGCACCACCGCAGCCTGGGCACCCGCAGCCTCCTCGTGCCCTGGGGTACGTGGCACCTGGGGCTCTGGGGTGGGCTGCTGAGCTGCAAAGCCAGGAGAGCTCAGGGCAGCCTCTGCTTGTGTTCCTCAGGGAACTCGGAGCTGGTGCTGATCGCAGGGCTCGGAGCCGGGCTACTGGCAGCCGTGGCCATGGCTGCCATCACAGCGCTTTGTGTGTGGAGACACAGGTGAGGCCAGTTCTGCCCCATGGCACAGAGCGGGAGAGGAGGGGGTGAAATGCCGCAGGGAATGGCTGAGATCGGCAGCGCAGCCCCTGCTCTGGCCCCGTCAGCTGCCCCCCACGAGGTCCCTTCTGTGGGCCACCCCTGAGCTGCCCCTCTGCCCGTTCCAGAAAGCGCCGGCAGCTGGAGGAATCAGAGTCCAGGAACTCCATCCTGAGCAGAGACACTTAGACCAGAAGGGGAGCCAGCAGCCTCTGTTTCCTTCCACCACTCTCTCAAGGACAAACTCTCACCTTTTTCTGCTTTGACAAAATTCTGGGCAGTGCTGAGTGCAAGGTCAACTCGACTTGGACCTGCAGTGGGGGAAACCTGGGGAGGGCTTCAACTCACTAAGCAGACAAGGATGTAAGCCTGAGCCCTCCTCACCCATTACACACGACCTCTTACCTCATGGCACTGCATCAAGCATCCTATGAGGCTCTTCAGGGCACCCCAATGCCCAGATGGCAGTTTCTGTGGTAGTGACGCATTTATCGGTAGGCAGTAAGCTGTGCCCTGCTACTGTCGCTTTCTAGCACTTTTTTTTCCCTAAAAGCTGCCTTTTTAAACCATATTCCAGAAATATTTGTGCTGAAACGGAACTGTTTGACATAGACATAAACCATCCTACAAAGTTCTGAGTAACTCTGAGTCTCTGATGAAATCTGTGGGAGCTGCAGGTGTGTAGAAAATGACATTAAAATATTCATGTTTTCAATAAGAACACGTGCCTTTCCTCACGAGTTTGATGGGCTTGGGGAGGTTTTGATCAGCTGCAAATAGAAGCTGGAGCACCACTGAAATATTGGTGCCAACTGCAGGAAACACCAAGGCAAGAAAAAAAGCAGTAAGAGTGTGTTTGTGCATGTACAAACACCTTCTTACATAGTTCATGCAAATACAAAGACGAGCACACGGGGGCAGAGTGGCCTCAAGCCTCACAGTTAAGGACAGAAAGGAAGCTGGTTTCCCTTTACAGTCAGCGGGGTTCAGACAGGCATAGGAAGGAATTTAGCGTGTCTTCCCAATCAATCACACGCTTGAACACGCGGCTTCATGAGGTTTTGTTTCACAGGACAACTTCTCAGCAGTTACACAGGATATGACTCTGGCAGCTGTGTGCGAGCAAACTATCACCTGAGTCAGAAGAACCACACCTGGCCTGTGGCCACCTCTACCACAGCTCCATCAGGGCTGGTTCTCTCCTGGCCAGACCCTGTGAACCACAGTGCTGTGGGCAGGACTGAATTTCCCTGGCAGCCAGAACCACATCCAGCACTGCAAGGCCTGAGGAACTCACTGTAGAATCACAGACTCTCAAGGGTTGGAAGGGACCTTGAAAGATCACCTAGTCCAACCCCCCTGTCAGAGCAGGACCACCTACAGTTAGTCACACAGGAACTCATCCAGGTGGGTTTGAATGTCCTCAGAGACAGCAACTCCACAGCCCATCTGGGCAGCCCCTTCCAGGGCTCCCTCACCTCAACAGGGAAGAAGTTTTTCCTTGTGTTTCTTTGGAACCTCCTCTGTTCCAGCTTGTACCTGTTGCCCCCTGTCCTATCATTGGCCATCACTGAGAACAGCCTGGCTCCAGCCTCCTGACACCTGCCCTTTATGTATTTGTAAACATGAATGAGGTCACCCCTCAGTCTCCTCTTCTCCAAGCTGAAGAGCTCCAGCTCCCTCAGCCTTTCATCTCTGCTCCATCATCTCTGTGTCCCTGCACTGAACTCTCTCCAGCTGCTCCCTGTCCTTCTGGAACTGAGGGGCCCAGAACTGGACACAATATTCCAGAAGTGTGCTAAAGCAGGTCCCACCTAGATCAAGTCACAGAGGAATGCATACGAGTAGGTTTTGAACATGAGACTTTACAGTAAGTAACATGCTCCCAAACACCCAGTACCAAAGTTGCTGGCAGATGTTTGTTCACAGCCCCCAGGAAACCCTATAGTAACACACACAGAGCCGGTGTTTCAATGGGTCTCTTCAGACATTTCGGCCCAGCAAATGCTGGTGACCATACAAGCAGTGCAGAACCCCAAGGCCCTGCACCTCTGCCCAAACACACCTCCCCAGTTACCTCAGTGGTCTGGAGGACCAATGTCCACCTGAGGTGGAACTGCAAAGTCCTGCAGTCACCCGGGCAGAGGGGGGGGACACAGTGAGCACCAGTGGTCACCTAGCAGGCCTGTAACAATCAGTGTCACCCGAGGGAATGCAGGTGACCAGTGGTCAACTGTGGGGTGAATCTGAGGAACAATGTCCACCTTAAGGGACTGTGAGGACCAACAGTCTGTGTGGATGAACAAGCACCTTCTGCCCTTGGCCATTTGCTGACCAAAGGGAGTGACCACATCAAGGAGAAAGAAGCTGAACCTCTGCTACAGTAACATAAGTGCAAATAAACAGCAAAACATGAGGACAAGTACACCCCATAGTGATGAGGAAGTGCTAAAGCAGAGGGTCTGGCCCACAGCAACAATGGGAGACATCTGGAGAAAATTCAGGGGAGTCTGAACACATCATAAGCACGTGCAGAGCCAGGGACCTGCTCAGCTCCATCAGCTACTTGGCCACCAGTGACCTCGCACACACCTGTGGTAGCCAGGGGCCTGCTAATGGCCACCAGGACATGATGGCTCAGCAGGACGTGAACAATGGTCACCTTAGGGGGGACTGTGAGGACAAATGCTCATCTCCTGGGACTATGTGGACAAAAGCCCCCCTGCCCCTCCCATGCTGGCCATCCAGCGCTGTGCTTTGCCACCTCACCAGCCAAACACTCTCCTCTGACCCCAGCACTGCTGGCCCTGCCCAGAGTGATGTGGGCACTGTGGTGCCATGGCTGGGCATCCCCTGGGTGATGAGTTGAGTTTCTGGGGAAGCTGGTGCCATTTGTGGGCCCACCAGGCTACCACAGCATCCCTACTTCTCCATGGGACAGCTCCATGGAAAGGAAGGGGTTTGGTGTCCTTGTATCCCCATCTCTGACTCAGTGTCACGGGGCGTGGGAGCTCAGCCCACAGCAGCCGCGAACGGGCCTTCCCCGTGTGCCCACCACAGCTGGGGACACCTGAGGGGAGACGTGGAGCAGGGACACCCGGTCCCTGCTGCACCTGGAGGGGTCACACAGAGCCCTGACACACTGCAGAGGGGATGCCTCGGCCCTGTTTGTGTTTGGAGGTCACCACAGACCCCACTTCAAACTTCCCCTTGGCTGTGGTTTCGGTTCTGCCTTTGCCCCCAGTGCAGACACACCCAGGAAAGAGGAAGGGAAACTGCAGTGGGGTGGGGGGAGGCAGGGGACAGCCAGGGAGAAGCAGGGGGCAGAGGCCATTGTGGGGGTGAGGCCACCCCATTGTCCATCCAGCACTGGGCACTGGTGTCCATGGGACAGAGCAGGGGGCTGATCCCCAACATCTCTGTTCCCATGCCCAGGGGCACTTGGGGAGGGGGATGAGGTTCCCCACCAAAGATGATGGGAAGGAAAGGGGAGTGCCATGCTGCAGCCCAGACCCAGGCCCAGTCCTGGGAGACTTGGAGCTCCCCACCACTATTCTGGCAGCTGTGAGCTGGGCACAAACTGCTCACCACCTACTCACTGAGGAGCCCCATCCCTGGGGTGAGGCAGCTGGTACAGGAGGATCCTGAGCTGGAGGTGCCAGTGAGATCCAAAGCAGCCTTTCTCCCCATGCAAGAGCTGAGGGGACAGCAGCTGTCTTTCTCCTGTCAGGGCTGAAACCCAAGAGTTGTCATCACCTTCATTGGGTGTGATGCAACCAAGAACGGGGATCAGCACAAGGCACCATCCGCATGGAGGGAGAGTCGGGGGAACCTGTTTTCTCCCACTGCTTGGGTAGTTCCTGGGCCTCTTTTCTGTACTATCTCCTCGTGAACAAGCTATCCCCAGCCCCAGTCTGTCATGGCAATTCATATTTGAGACCTTATTTTGGCTTTTCTCCCTCCCACAGGTCCCCAGCACTGACACATCTGCACTGGTCCCAAACCCTCTTGTCTCTGTTGCTCCTTCCTCCTCACTCTGCTCCAGTGTGGGGTCCCTCCCATGGGAAACAGCCCTTCAAGAACTTCTCCAACGAGGTTCCTTCCCATGGGCTCCAGTTCTTCACAAACTGCTCCAGGGTGAATCCCACACAGGGTCACAAGTACTGACAGGAGCCCTGCTCTGACATGGGCTCCTCTCTCTGTGGGTTTCCAGGGCCTGCCAGGAACCTGCTCCAGCATGGGCTTCCCACTGGGTCACAGCCTCCCTTGAGCACCCACTCTCTCTGGTATGGGGTCCTCATGGCTGCAGGGGCAGGGCCTTATCACAGGCCACACCACAGGCCTCTGCTCTGAGCCTGGGGCACCTCCTCCTCGGCTTCATCACTGACTTTGGTGCCTCCGTGCTTGTGTCACATATTCTCACTCCTCTCTCCCAGCTGCTGTTGCACTTTTGCCCCTTCTCAAACACTGTCCCAGAGGCACTACCAACATCACTGGTGCAGCATTGGCCATAGATGGCTGAAACTGGCTGTGCTGGACATGGGCAAAGCTTCTGGCACCATCTTGCATGACCTCTGCAGTCCACCTGCTACCAAATCCCAGCCACGTAACCCTGGTACCCTCTGACAGGGGATTACAGAGTAAATCCCTGGGGGTTTCCACATGAGCAGGCAAAGGCCATCACAGGTCAGGCTCTGCCCATATCCCCCTGGGTATCAGGGTGCTGCTGCAGCCAGGAGTGACGACTTCATACCCACCCAAACTCCCCTGGCACTGACAGCCACCAGCCCGAGTGCCCCAGCCCTCCACCAGCCACCACAGCTCCCCCTGAGCCCACCTGCCCTGGCCACCCCCAAAACCTCCCCACTGGTCTCATTGGCTGCCGGGGCTGCGGCACACCGCTGGCACTGCCAGAACTGCCCTGGGGAGAAATGTGTGGTTGTGGCTTCACAGCCTCTTCCTCCTCCTGCTACACTTGCTCCTGCACACTTGTTGCTGGCACCATGCAGCCTGCTCGCCTCCTCCTCTTCCTTCTCCTTCTGCTCCCTGGGACAGCGGCAGATCCAGAGGGTAAGTGGAAGCCTGGGCTCACCCCCACCTGCTCCCATCCCTTAGCTCCGGGACCCACAGTTTTGGCGGGAGGGGCACAGCGATCACCCCCTAACCCACAGTGCCCAAAGCTGCCCCATCCCTGCCCAGCTGCTCGGGGTTCCCTGCCCCACATCATCCTGCCCAGCCCAGCATCACTGGTGCCAGGGTTCAGACACCTGAGCAGCTGAGGGCCAAGGGCTGCCTCAGCCAGGCCTGGGGTGCCCCCAAAGGGGCAGGAGCAACCACAGGCACCACAGTGGAATGGGCGCTTGGCCCCTCGTGGCACAGCAGCCCTGTGCTGGGCTCTAGCCCCTCCAGCAGCTCCTTGGCACTGCCCTCAGCCTGCCACACCACTTCTCTTGCAATCAAAGGGTCCCTGGAACCTCAGTGACACAATGCTGGAAGGCTCCTCCTGCAGCTGCCACGACCTCTCCCCTGCATCCCCAGCCCGTGATTCCCATTTTAGGGCAGATGCTCACCCACTGCTCCAAAAACGGCCTCACCCTGCCCTGCTCACTACCAGAGCCTCACCTGGCGCTGCAGCACTAAACTCGATCTCCTGCCTCCTCTTAGGGTTTGGTTCTGAGCACTGCCTGGATCCCTAAACAGGGAGGGAATGCCCCTTCTCCACAGCCCCCCTGGCCCCTACACTCAGGCTGTGGTTGCTGGTATGGCTGCTCCTGTTGAGCAAAGCACGGCCCGAAGCAGCACTGACATCCCCCTGACATCCCTTCCCCATGGCTCAGTGGCAGCTCCCAGAGGGTCACAAGGGTGGCAGATGGGTAGGGAAAGGAAATTAGAGGTGAAGCAGGGAGAGGCTCTGAGAGGCCATGGAAGGAAACAGCAAACTGCATGAAAACAGGGGATCTCCCCCGTGCTGCTCCATCTTGCCCTGCCTGTCCCCAGGGCTTCCTACCAGCAGTCTCTGGTCTGCTCCTTCTTCATCATCCACCCTAATGCTGCTTCTACTCCCCACTCTCCCCACAGGCTCCTGTAAACTCCACCTTTTCCAAATCGTCATCTTCCACAACACCAGCTTTGCGGATTTTTCAGCCTGGGCCACCCTGGAGGACATGGTCTTTGCTAGCTGGCAGAAACACAACGACAGCATCCTCTACTGCTACCCATGGGTCTATCCAGCCCTGCCTGAAGAAGAGTGGAAGAACTTGATAAATGTGTTCAAGAACTACCTTCATGGCTTCGTTCCATCCCTATCCAGCAATGTCAACCTGACCCAGACACCCTGTGAGTACCAGATGCTCAGCTTGTACTTGCCCAAGGTGGGAAGCTAGGAGAAGTTGCTCAGAGCCACCACCAACAGCTTTACCAAACTGGGTCTGGCAGGAAGGCAGGGAATGAGCTTCATCCTGCACCAGCAAGACCTGAAAACCAGCTTGTCCTGTACAAAGGTCACACAGGTCCACCCTGGTGCCCCCCACAAGCCTTGGCTGTGTTTAGTTTTGCTTAACCAGGCCCTGCTATTGCTCTCTGGGCACCACGAATCCCACCACAGAAGTCAACTGAGGAAGTGAAGTAGAAGGTCAGTAGGAGGGGAGAGTCAAAGCAAGTTTCTGGCCCCACAAAGTGGTGCAGCAGTGCTGACCCAAGGGCAGGGCACAGGCAGAGTGCCACTGTCCTCCTCCTCACACAACCCCACATGCTCTCGCTCCCCCAAAGCAGTGCTGCCCATTTTGCTGTGGCTCCTGACCCTGCTGTGAGCAGGGGCAGCTCAAGGACAGTGAGCTCAGGACAGGTTTCTCACCTGCAGTTTCCAGCTGGTGTAAAGAAAAGCAATGACATGGGGGAATGCAATGCAATGACTAAATGGTGAGCTGCATCCTTGGCACCCTCTGCAGGGCCGCTCCCCTCACAGTTCATATTCGTACCCAGTGTCACTCCACCCCAGGAGAGACAGCCAGCATGTGTTTCTGTTTCATTTCATGATGCTCATGATTGCCCTGCTCTCAGCTTCTCCACCATTTTTCCAGGGGCTGAGGTCACACTTGCAGGTCTTTAGGTCCCTGAGTCTTCCCTCATACCCTTCTTGCCCAGTCAGTGGGAACCTCCCCATATTCCTGTGACCTTGGATAGGTGATGGAGAGGGGTCTTGCCATGACATCCACCAGCTCCTTCTGTGCTCCAGGGTGAATGCCATCAGGACCCATGGACTTGTGAACACTCAGGTGGTGCAGCTGGTCCTTGGCAATGTCAGTGTCTGCAAAAGTCACTGCTCCTGCACTCATGGTCCTGCCACTCAGGTCACCAGCAGCCCATGGTCTGTCAGTATTAGCAAAGACAGGCAGAAAAAGCATTGAATGCCTCTGCTGCTTCTTCATCCCTATCAGTCAAGTGACCACCTTCAGCAAGTATCGGTCCAATATTTTCTTCAGACCTCCTCTTGCTATCAATGTAATTGTAAAAGGCTTTCTTCCTTTCTGACACAACACTGGTCAGTTTCAACTCTAATTGAGCTTTGGCCTTTTGTGACTTCTCCCTGAGGAAGACTCAGGGTGTAGAGGGAAGGGGGAAAGGAGCTGAGTCCAAAGCAGTGGGTACCAGCCTGCCATTTCATCCTCCAGCTCAACCTGTGCTCATAACACCCACCATCTCTCCCAGACCCTTTTGTCATCCAGGGTGCAGCTGGCTGCGACTTGTATCCCAATGGCTCCTACACCAGATTTGGCCATCTTGCCTTCAATGCCCATGAATTCCTCAGCTTCAATGTGGACAACAGGCACTGGGAGAGGAAACAGAACAGTCAGCTGGCAGCAGAAGTTGAAAAAGAGTTCAACAGCTTCACTATCTTCTCTCAGACCCTGCAGTTCCTCCTCAATGTGACCTGTGTTGACCACATGAAGAAATTCATTCAGTATGCGAAGGTTGATCTGGAGAGACAAGGTGAGACCTCCCTGACCCTGCCACAGACACCCCAAAGCCCCCCACACACCAGGGCCAAGCAGTGCCCCACCGAGCCTCCCCACCCCCCTTGGCTCTCGCCCTCCAGAGCTCCCCGTGGCCACGGTCTTCGCCCGCACGCCCAGCCCAGCCCAGCTCCTGCTCGTTTGCCACGTCACCGGCTTCTACCCACGGCCCATCAGCGTGGCCTGGCTGCGGGACGGCCAGGAGGTGCCGCCGGGCCTGGCGCTCAGCACCAGCGCCATCCTGCCCAACGCCGACCTCACCTACCAGCTGCGCAGCGTCCTGGCCGTGGCCCCCCGCGACGGGCACAGCTACGCCTGCCGCGTGCGCCACCGCAGCCTGGGCACCCGCAGCCTCCTCGTGCCTTGGGGTATGTGGCACCTGGGGCTCTGGGGAGCAGGGTGTGGCTGGCAGCAGCTGGCCCCATGAGCGGCAGCTTCTGCCCGCTGCTCCACGCTCACACGGCCGCCAACTCCTCTCCCTTTCTGAACCAGAAATACAAAGGCGCGGCTCAGCTCTGACCATCGGCATCACTGTCATGGTGCTGCTCCTCGTGGCCGCAGCCTGTGCCGGGGGGTTTTGGTGGTGGAAGCACAGGTGAGCTCCCCCTCCCACCAGCTGCTCTCGGGTCAATGGGCTGATGGCTCTGCGCAGGGGTTGCAGTAGCAGCTCTGCAGGGATGAAGCTGCCGGCCCTCAGTGCAGCTCATGGTGGCCCCTGTCCATACAGGAAAAGCGATGAAGCCCAGTAATTCAGGATTTGAGGTCTATCTGTCCAACGAGCTACTTCACCACTGGCTCTCCTTGATCATCTCATCTCATCTCATCTCATCTCATCTCATCTCATCTCATCTCATCTCATCTTTTCCTGCCAGTGCAGGAAAAGCGATGAGTCCACAGAACTCATGATGTGAGGCCGATCTGCCCACCCAGCAACGGGCTCCTTCACCACTGTCTCTCCCTGCTCATCTCACAACTTGTCCTTGACCCACCAAGCAACGAGGGTTTGCTCTGGAAAAGGATCACATTAAACAGCTACAAACTTCCCCATCCACATGTGACTCCTGTGCCTCTCGCCCACCTTCCCCCCAGGAAACTCCCTCTGCACTGCACAGACCTCCCACTGCAGCCAGGAAAACTCTCTCTTTTTCTGGGCACTGACCCAACTCCCCGGCCAGCAATTCCCCACCAACCTCCCTCACATCTCACCATCTCCATGGCCAGCATCTGTCCTGAGTACAGGGGCAGTGACAATGTGGGATCAGACCAGTACGAGGCCACTGAGTGGCCACAGACCAGGGGATGATGGAGAGACCTGAGCTGTTTCACTGGGGAGAGGAGGGGAAGGGAGGAGCCAAGTGATATCTCCAGGACCCTGAGGCAGGGAAGCATTTGCAGCAGGCACAAAGCCACTCTGGAACCAGTGCTGACACCACCACTTGTCTGCAACGGCATTGGGACAGGATCTGCACCACTCCTTGTCCCTGCCCCCATGCCTGACTTCTTCCCCTGCAAAAGCTGGAGGGTGAGGGACACTCACCCTCCCAATACACCTGAGAGCCATGAAAGACCCATGCAGAGGGTCTGGGGGACTCTGGCTTTGAGCAATGTGCCTCCAAGAAGGCTGGTGTGCTGTGGTGTGGTGTGATGGGTTGACCTGGGCTACTCACTAGGTGACCACCTCTCTTGTCATTCCCTCTTGTCTCTGTTGCTCCTTCCTCCTCACTCTGCTCCAGTGTGGGGTCCCTCCCATGGGAAACAGCCTTTCAAGAACTTCTTCAACGAGGTTCCTTCCCATGGGCTCTGGTTCTTCACAAACTGCTCCAGGGTGAATCTCACATAGGGTCACAAGTACTGACAGAAGCCGTGCTCCTCTCTCTGTGGGTTTCCAGGTCTTGCCAGGAACTTGCTCTAGCATGGGCTTCCCACTGGGTCACAGCCTCCCTTGGGCACCCACTCTCTCTGGTATGGGGTCCTCATGGCTGCAGGGGCAGAGCCTTATCATAGGCCAAACCACAGGCCTCTGCTCTGAGCCTGGGGCACCTCCTCCTCTGCTTCATCACTGACTTTGGTGCTTCCATGCTTGTGTCACATATTCTCACTCCTCTCTCACAGCTGCTGTTGCACTTTTGCCCCTTCTTAAACACTGTCCCAGAGGCACTACCAACATCACTGGTGCAGCCTTGGCCATAGATGGCTGAAACTGGCTGTGTTGGACATGGGCAAAGCTTCTGGCATCATCTTGCATGACCTCTGCAGTCCACCTGCTACCAAATCCCAGCCACGTAACCCTGGTACCCTCTGACAGGGGATTACAGAGTAAAGCACTGGGGGTTTCCACATGAGCAGGCAAAGGCCACCACAGGTCAGGCTCTGCTCATATTCCCCTGGGTATCAGAGTGCTGCAGCAGCCAGGAGTGATGACTTCATACCCACCCAAACTCCCCTGGCACTGACAGCCCGCAGCCCGAGTGCCCCAGCCCTCCACCAGCCACCACAGCTCCCTTTGAGCCCACCTGCCCTGGCCACCCCCAAAGCCTCCCCACTGGTCTCATTGGCTGCCGGGGCTGCGGCACACCGCTGGCACTGCTAGAGCAGCCCTGGGGAGAAATGTGTGGTTGTGGCTTCACAGCCTCTTCCTCCTCCTGCTACACTTGCTCCTGCACACTTGTTGCTGGCACCATGCAGCCCGCTCGCCTCCTCCTCTTCCTTCTCCTTCTGCTCCCTGGGACGGCGGCAGATCCAGAGGGTAAGTGGAAGCCTGGGCTCACCCCCACCTGCTCCTATCCCTTAGCTGTGGGATCCACTTTCTGGTGGGAGTGGCACAGGGGGCACCCCCTAACCCACAGTGCCCAAAGCTGCCCCATCCCTGCCCAGATGCTCGGGGTTCCCTGCCCCACATCATCCTGCCCAGCCCAGCATCACTGGCGCCAGGGTTCAGACACATGAGCAGTTGAGGGCCAAGGGTTGCCTCAGCCAGGCCTGGGGTGCCCCCAAAGGGGCAGGAGCAACCACAGGCACCACACTGGAAGGGGTGCTCGGCCCCTTGTGGCACAGTAGCCCTTTGCTGGGCTCCAGCCCCTCCAGCAGCTCCTAGGCACTGCCCTCAGCCTGCCACACCACTTCCCTTGTAATCAAATGGTCCCTGGAACCTCAGTGACACAATGCTAGAAGGCTCCTCCTGCACCTGCCACGACCTCTCCCCTGCATCCCCAGCCCATGATTCCCATTTTAGGGCAGATGCTCACCCACTGCTCCAAAACCAGCCTCACCCTGCCCTGCTCACTACCAGAGCCTCACCTGGCGCTGCAGCACCAAACTCATTGTCCTGCCTCCTGTTAGGGTTTGGTCCTGAGCACTGCCTGGATCCCTAAACGGGGAGGGAATGCCCCTTCCCCACAGCCCCCCTGGCCCCTGCACCCAGGCTGTGGGTGCTGCCTGTCCTCAGGGACGCTGCAGCCACCGTTCCTCCAAGAGCTATCTACCAGGATGGGGCCAGTAGTCTTCTGGCCTCCTCCTTCTTCGTCATCCACTCTAATGCTGCTTCTACTCCCCACTCTCCGCACAGGCTCCTGTAAACTCCACCTTTTCCAAACCATGATCTTCCACAACACCAGCTTTGTAGATTTTTCAGCCTGGGCCACCCTGGAGGACATGATCTTTGTTAGATGGCAGAAACACAACAACAGCGTCCTCTACTGCTACCCATGGGTCTATCCAGCCCTGCCTAATGCACAGTGGAAGAACTTGATAAACATGTTCAAGATCTACTTTCAGAACTTCATATTGTCCCTCTCCACTGATGCTAGCCAGTTACAGACGCCCTGTGAGTACCAGATGCCCAACTCCTCCTTGCTCACGGCAGGAAGCTAGGAGAAGTTGCTAAGAGCCACCAACAGCTTTACCAAACTGGGCCTGGCAGGAAGGCAGGGAAAGGGCTTCGTCCTGCACCAGTAAACCCAATCCTAAACCCCCAAAACAGCTTGTCCTGTACAAAGGTCACACAGGGCCACCGTGGTGCCCCCCACAAGCCTTGGCTGTGTTTAGTTTTGCTTAACCAGGCCCTGCTATTATTCTCTGCATACACCACAAACCTCATTGCAGAAGTAATCTGAGGAAGTGGAGTAGAAGGTCAGTGAGAGGGGAGAGTCAGAGCAAGCGTCTGGCACTGGTGTAGCAGTGCTGATCCAAGAGCAGGGCACAGATAGAGTGCCACTGTCCTCCTCCTCCTCACACACCCCCAATATGCTCTCGCTCCCCCAAAGCAGTGCTGCCCATTTTGCTGTGGCTCCTGACCTTGCTGTGAGCAGGGGCAGCTCAAGGACAGTGAGCTCAGGACACGTTTCTCACCTGCAGTTTCCATCTGGTGTAAAGCAGAGCAGTGACATGGGGGAATGCAATGGAATCAAGAGAATAGTTCAGCTGGAAGAGACCCACAATGGTCATCTTGTCCAGCTACTTGACTCCTTCAGGAGTGGCCAAAATTTAAAGCAAATTATCAAGGGCACTGTCCAAATGCCTCTTGAACACTGACAGGCTTTGGGAAAACAGTCAGGAGCTGAGCCTAAAGCAGTGGGTGCCAGGCTGCCATTTCATCCTCCAGCTCGACCTGTGCTCGTAACACCCACCATCTCTCCCAGACCCCTTTGTCATCCAGGCCACAGCCGGCTGCGACTTGTATCCCAATGGCTCCTACACCAGATTTGGCCATCTTGCCTTCAATGCCCATGAATTCCTCAGCTTCAATGTAGACAACAGGCACTGGGAGAGGAAGCAGAACAGTCAGCTGGCAGCACAAGTTGAGAAAGAGTTCAGCAGCTACACTGGCATCTCTCAGACCCTGCAGTTCCTCCTCAATGTGACCTGTGTTGACCACATGAAGAAATTCATCAAGTTTGGGAAGGCTGATCTGGAGAGACAAGGTGAGACCTCCCTGATTCTGCCACGGACACCCCAAAGCCCCCAACAAACCAGGGCCAAGCAGTGCCCCACCGAGCCTCCCCACACCCCTTGGCTCTCGCCCTCCAGAGCTCCCCGTGGCCACGGTCTTCGCCCGCACGCCCAGCCCAGCCCAGCTCCTGCTCGTTTGCCACGTCACCGGCTTCTACCCACGGCCCATCAGCGTGGCCTGGCTGCGGGACGGCCAGGAGGTGCTGCCGGGCCCGGCGCTCAGCACCAGCGCCATCCTGCCCAACGCCGACCTCACCTACCAGCTGCGCAGCGTCCTGGCTGTGGCCCCCCGCGATGGGCACAGCTACGCCTGCCGTGTGCGCCACAGCAGCCTGGGCACCCGCAGCCTCCTCGTGCCCTGGGGTATGTGGCACCTGGGGCTCTGGGGTACAGTAGCCCTACAGACCTCCTTGGAGGTTAGTGGGCCAGGTTGCAATGGCAGCTCCAGTCCTGGCCTCTCATGCACTCACACAAGCCCTCTCTCTTCTTTCCCCTTCAGACAGCTCCAATATAGGTCTTGCTGTTGGCATCACTATAGTGGTGCTGCTGATTGTGGCTGTAGGCCTCTCCGGAGCCATCCGGCACTACAGGCATAAGTGAGGTCTCCTCTCACCCAGCTGCACCAGCCCCTTCAGCTCCAGGGTACAGTAGCTGCCTGCCCTTGACCAGCCTCACCCATCTCCTGCAGGAGCTGAAAGCAGATGACACAGCACACTGCAGGGTGTCCCCGAGGCCACGCTATTCCCCCGTATCTCCTTGGCAATAAACCATGAATTGACACCCCTGTGCACATGGGACCTCCAGTGTTCGCGCCCACATTCCTCATCCCTGGTTGAGACAAGCCCTTGACACTGACCCATCGACTGGGTGTCCCTGTCCCTGGGGGCACTGGGCTTCCCGTGAAGCAGCAGAACCCAGCCAGCGCCTCTGCAGGCTGGGGCAGCCACATGGCAGAACCAGCGTCCCACACACACCTTTCCAGGGGCACATCAGCACCAGAAGCGGGTCCCTGGGGCTGGGGGATGGCGGCAGCGGAGGTGCAGGGCCAGCACACAGCCTGGGAGCCCAGGGAACCTGGGCAGGCGGCCGACCGTGGGACCGAGAGGGAAATCCAGCGACAAACGCGCTCCGGGGCGGCAAAGACGGGATCGTTTGACGGGATTCTGTGCCACGAAGGGTGGGCCGGGTGCCGTGGGCAGCAGCGGTAGGCGGCTGGGCCCCGGGCTGGGCCACCCCCACGGCCCGGCCGTCAGGGCCGCGGCCCCGCGGATCCACTGGCTGCGGGGGGATGGCTCGGCTCCCCCTCTCATGGCCGCTGCGCTTCTGGCCGCAGGCTGGGATACCCCGGCGTGACGCCGAGCGCAGGCCCTGTCCCCGCACGGGCCGCCGCCCGTCGCCGCTCACCCCGTCCGCCGGCGCCCGATCGAGCCCACTGAGGGACCGCCAACGGCCGCCCGCGCGGCGCCTGACGTCACCGGGCGCTAGGTAGAGGCCCGGCCCGGCCCACAGCGGCGCAACCCCTCCCCGCGCTGTCATTGGCCGTGCCGCTGCCCCTTGGCCAATGGCGGCCCGCGCTCCTCCTGACGTCACCGGGTGCCGGGCGGATGCCGGAGAGGCGGCTGCGGGCTTCCCTGTCCCCGCACCGCCCTCTGGGCCGGGCACCGCCCGGGCTCCCTCCCGACCGCGCACAGGTAGGCACCTAGACATGCATCTGTTGTGCTTCGTGGTAAAATAGTCGCCTAAGGTAGAGCAGCACAGAAGCAGTGAAGTTCTGGTATTTTCCTCAGGCCCGGGAAGCAACTTGACCAGGAGGTGGCTCTTCTTAGCAGCTGCTGCCAGCAGGCTGAAAGCATCCCTAGCTCTTTCAGGTGCTGAGCTGTGTGAGTGGAGATTGGTGACAAGCAGTGACCTGCAGGGGTCTGTGCTGGGACCAGCACTGTTTAATATCTTCGTCAGTGACATACACACTGGGATTGAGTGCACCCTCAGGAAGTTTTCAGACAACACCAAGCTGAGTGGTGTGGTTGACCTGCCTTTGGGATGGGATGCTATCCAGAGGGACCTAGATTAGCTTGAGAAGTAGGCCCAGGTGAACCTCATGAGGTTCCACAAAGCCAAGTGCAAGGTCCTGCATCAAGGTCATGGCAATCCCCAGTATCAATACAGGTAAGAGATGAAGAGATTGAGAGCTTCTCCTGCTAAGAAGGACTTGGGGATGCTGGTGGATGAAAAGCTGGACATGAACTGGCAACATGCATTGCTGTTTAGAAGCCCAACTGTGTCCTGGGCTGCATCACCAGCAGCGTGGGGTGGGCAGCAGGTCAAGGGAGGGGATTCTGCCCCTTGACTCTGCTCTGGCAGTGCTGACTCCAGTTCTGGGGTCCTCAGCACCGGAGAGACATGGACCTGTTGGAGAGGGTCCAGAGCAGGGCCACAGAAATGGTCAGAGGGATGGAAAACCTCAGGCTGAGAGAGCTGGGGCTGTTCAGCCTGGAGAGGAGACAGCTCTGGGGAGACCCAAGTGCAGCCATTCAAGACTGAAAAGGGGCTTCAAAGAAAGATAGGGCAGAGTTTTGGGCAGAGGTTTTAGCAGAGCCTGTTGCACTAGGACAAGGGGTAATGGTTTTAAAGAGGAGAGATTCAGGCTAGATGTAAGAAAGACTTTTTTTATGATGAGAGTGGTGAAACAACAGGCAGAGTTTGCTGTGAGAGGTGGTAGGTGCCCTGACCCTGGAAACATACAAGGTCAGGTCGGATGAAGCTGTGAGCAACTTGATGTACTTGAAGATGTCCCTGCTCATTACAGGGGACTGGACTACACCTTGAAATGTCCCTTCCAACTCAAATTGCTCTATGATTTTTGTGTTTCCTCCTGTTTCTTTGCTCAGCACAACGTTGTGGCTGTAACCAAGCCTGGGGCAGTGGTCCCAGAGACCTGAGGAAAAAGCCTGAGACTGCTGGTGTTTGAAAGCACTGCACTCAGCTGTGACTCTTTATTCAAATAGATAATTTATTAAAGGTGGTATGATAATAGGGACCGTAGAAAGGTATTTTTGCTTCAGCATAGACTTCTGTTTTTTCAACTGCTGCAGTGCAAATCGATGTGACTGAAATAGGATCCCAAATAATCTGTCTCTTTTTCTAAGTGTCTTTAATTTCTAGTTCCATTTTTGTGTGCTGCTACATCTTAGGGCCAGAAAGGGTCAAAGTGATCAAATTTCAACTGAGTAGGGAGAAACATGAGCTTTCAGAGAGCATAAGTGACACACTCATGGGTCTCAAGTTGAGTTCTCATCTCCTCACTCGGCAATAATTTCATACCAAAGAATGAAACCTAAATCGGCATATGCAAGAGCTTACCTCAGGCAAATGCAGCACTGATCCTGCAGTGGAGATCTGCAGCAGAGAAGTAGCTTGTTCTTCACCTTCTTATGCTTCAGAGAAAAGTTGGAGCTGCACAAGGGGAAAGAGTTAATGCAGGCATGATGTGTGAGAACAGAATGAAGTGTGCTATAGGGTAGGCACCAGACCTGTGGCCAGCTAGGTAGAGTGTGTGCCATGTGATAACTAAAAAGAAATTATCTTCTGCACTATGTAGTTGAATCAGCTGTGCTGCCTTTTGACCATAGCTCCTGGATTACCAGCCTCAACCAAATTTGATCAGAACACTACAATAGCCACAGACCAAGCTTGTCAGGGGGCACTGGGCATCATAAAGCGCTGTTCCCCTTTGTGAGCCCCAGTCCCTAGAAACTTGCAAATTACCTTGCAAGGGAACAGCAGTGCTTGAACATCAGCTTTGCATATCCAAAAACAAAATAAAAGGAGGCTTTAAGTTATTTAAATACAAGCTCCTGTGGCTAATCATGTTAATTCAATCAATGGTAAAGGGACATTAACTTTGAAGGGTCACCTGCAACCACCACCTTGAATGTTGCTGCTTAGACAGACCTCAGTTAAGTCTGCTTAACTTCAGAATAACTGGGAGAAGAAAGCCAAAATCAAGGCTTGAACTGCTTTGTTGTGCACAGCAGCATGTCTGTTCAGTAAGGAGAGCTGTGCTATGCAGGATTAGCCCAGCCCTCCTCCCATTTCCTCTGCCCAACCCAGTGAGCAAACGGCAGTTGCTGCGTTTTCGTGGCTGTGCCCACGGGTAGATGCTTGGACCACAAACTGGAAAGGACTGAATGGGAAGAAAAACGTTCACTATTCTTACTCCTCTTACAGTAACACAAAGACTTTTACTATGATTTGAATGTGCTCAATGTAAACAAATAAAATAAATGAGCTCCAGAACATTAAGGGGTTGGTTTGTTTGTTGTCATTTGGAGCAATTGCCTTTGTCACAAATTAATTTGATTGCTCTAAACAGACTGTCAATGCAATTGAGGATGTTCTAGGCAAACAGGGCTCTCAGGAAAGCATGCAGACTGGCAGGGATGACCAAGACCTTGACATAGTAGACAAGATATAAAGAGATGAGGTAGTAAATCTCTTTTTTCTGCCAGGATCAGGGAAAAACCTGTGAGCTAAGTCAGCCTGTGTTCTTAAAACACCCATTTCTTGATATTTTTATATAAACAAAGGGACACAATGAGACTTAATATGAGGCACTCAGAGTCAGAACTTGCTGTAATTTTCTATGCTTAGTTAAAGAGTTACAATTTAATTCAGCCCATAAAGACAAAGGCTGGAAAAGCGTCCACTTGAAACAATGGGAATTTTTGATGTGTGTTTCCTAGGGCCAGGATGCCTCCCTGGGGAGGTGTTTGGGTTAGTTGTATTGCTGTTTGCCCTTTCTCCTTCTTTCTCTTTTTACTTCTAAGGACTTCTAGTGAGCAATCAAAATAGAAATGAGAAAAGCTTTAAGTACTATAATATTGAAAATAATGATTTGCTTTAACGGATTTGTAATGGATAACACAACAAAGCAATTTGTGTTCAGCAGCTTCATGGAGAAACAGCATAAGCATGTAGGGTTTTGGTTAAGCCTTTAAGGGTTTTAGGACATACTCTGTACATTGAAGGAGAGAACACTTAAATGGCCCTATGGACATATGCCAAGCACTCAGATTATCTGATGACAGCAGCTTGTTACCAGCGAAAGGTTCGGGTCCTCACTCCCTGAGCATGGCCTGCCCGTGCCTGGGCTTCTCATAGAATCACAGAGTGTTAAGGGTTGGAAGGGACCTCAAAAAATCATCCAATGCAACCCCCCTGCCAGAGCAGGAGCACCTAGAGTAGGTCACACAGGAATTTGTCCAGGTGGGTTTGGAACATCTCCAGAGAAGGAGACTCCACAAACCATCTGGTCAGCCTGTTCCAGTGCTCCCTCACCTCAACACTGAAGTTTTTCCTTGTGTTTCTTTGGAACCTCTTCTTGTTTTGGAACCTCTTCTCAAGTTCCAGCTTGTACCCATTGCCCCTTGTCCTACCTTTGGCCATCACTGAGAACAGCCTGGCTCCATCCTCCTGACACCTTCCCTTTATATATTTGTAAACATGAGTGAGGTCACCCCTCAGTCTTCTCCAAGCTGCAGAGCCCCAGCTCCCTCAGCCTTTCATCACAAGGGAGATGCTCCACTCCATCATCTTTGTGTCCCTGCACTGAACTCTCTCCAGCAGCTCCCTGTCCTTCTGGAACTGAAAGGTCCAGAACTGGACACATTATTCCAGATGTGGTTTCACAAGGGCAGAATAGAGGGGGAGCAGAACCTCTCTCCACCTACTGCCCACAGTCCTTCTAACCCACCCCAGGATGCCATTGGCCTTGTTGGCCATGAGGGCACGTTGTTGGCTCATGCTCATCCTGCTGCCCACCAGCACCCCCAGGTCCCTTTCCCCTACACAACTCTCTACGGGTTCATTCCCCTGCCTGTACTGGAACATGGGAGGCATTACTGGTAGATTGTCAGGCACTGGGAGCTACTGAGCAGAGGATGGTTGTGTTCAGCTGTGTTGGCAGTAGCCAGGATGTACTGAAGAGCCCTGGCTTTTAACCAATCAAACTCAGGTATTTTTGTGAAGTGATCATAAAAGAATTTTTCAATACCTGTGCAAATGCTGGTGAGGAAGATAAGAGATGGAGTGAATAAAGATGGACCAGGATGCTGGCTGAATGCATGGCTTGGGCTTCAGTATGGACTTGTCTGTGTCTAGAGGCTGAAGCCACATAATGGACAAATACACACTTTGCTAAAGTCTGGAGCTATTCAAAACTCAATTGGTCATTTCTGCTGGGGAAGAAAAAAAAAAAAGAGTTAGGGGGTTTGCTTTTGATGTGATCTGTTATTATCTCTGAAACCACTGCTGCTTCTGATCAAACAGCAATGGGCTCTGAAAACATCACGCTGCACAGCTGCTTGTAACGTGAGCAAATGTAAGTTACACACTCATTATTCACTTTTCCCAACCATTCTTTCTTCATTGGGATGGAAAATGGGGTTGTTCAGTCTACACATGCAATTTTTGGCAGGCACCAGCAGACAGGAGTTAATGGGGTTTAACTGCTGACAGCCCTCTTGGCAACTGTCATGTTTCTTACCCACAGTTCAGGACTCCTTACTGCTTCAGGGCTGTGCTGTGTTGTGTGGATGGCAGTGCCCAGCAGTGGCTCTGCCTCTGGGTGGGGCAAGGTGAAACACTTCTGAAACAAATTCTGAATGACAAAATAGAAGATAAAGGGCTAAAGGATTAAAAAATGAAATAAAATATATCTGATTTTGCAAAAAAGCTTGGAAAATTGCCTGACTGGAAGTGATGAGAGACATAAAGTAGTCAAATAAGAAGCAATTGCAGGTAATCTCTGGAGAGTCCTGCTGGGATGAACTAATTTGGTACCTCAGTTAATGCAGCACTTGATGGAGGCAGGTGAAAAGCCAGAGCATATTCATTTCAGCTAATTCTATTATAAAAAGGGGAACAAGAGGCCTAATCTCCAGCAGGACAGGAAGGGCAGCTGAGGGAACTCATCTGCCTCCATAAACGCCTCCAGAACTTTTTAGGGCACCCTAATGAAGCAGATGAGCTCAGCACCAGAGGGAAGGCATCAGCAGCTTTGTACCATGTGTCTGTGTGCTGGAGCAGAGGTCCTGTCACATAACTCAGCCAAGAGCTGAGAAGGAAGACACAAAATTACCTAGAACTGAAGATTAGTTAAGAGTGAAAGAGATACAGAGCCATGTTATTTGGGCACTGGGCCTCATTGCCTTTACAGCATTCCTGTCTTCCTCTCTCTTTCTGTATCCATATACTCCTGTGTCTATAGATGAAGTGTCTGTATAAAAACAGTGAAGATAGGAACCTTCCCATTTCACACCAAAGCAAGAAAATCTCCCCATTTAGGTGGATTGTCCTGCATTTCCCACCTTTTTGTGGCAGGTATGGCAGGTAGAACTCTGAGGCACCACAGTACTTGTGCTTTTGGGGAATGACACCAGCAAAATAGCAGCTTATGAGCTTGAGGGAAAAATTGTTACTGTGAAACAAATTAACTGATGAGTAGTATGAACTGAAAAGATTAAAATGCAACTGATCAGTGAACCTTATACCCTTCACGCAGACAATGGTCTCTGAATGCTTTAGAAACCTTCTCACCCGTGTCAGTTTATCGGCCGTTGGCTGCAAACCACAAGCTGCAGAGCCAGGGACAGAATTTCTGGGGGTTGGAGTGGCCTTTGAATAGGCACATGAACTCCGTTTTCAGCTCTACTAATGACCTTGAGGAAGGACAAGCTCTAAACACTAATAATCAGGGTTTCCTGGGCCATCAGTTTCTCCCAGATGGTCATTAATCCCCAGAAAATGCACCCTGTGCCTCAGTTGTTAATGCCCAATTAACCCCATAATGGCAACAACTCTGTCATAGCTACAGGTTTTCTGTTCCCCTCTCTGACACTTCTCAACCAAGGCATCTGCTTTCCAAGAGGCACAGCAGGCATTGCTCTCTAGTTACTGGGAAGAAGGATCCTTGTGGAGTATAGATATGTCAGAGGACAATTTGTACAGCTGAAGGAAAGGCATCAGCCATTAAAAACCACCAGATCCTGGGACTTTATCTACATTCCAGAACCCTATATATAGTATTTCCTTGGAAATTATGATGCAGAGAAGGCTGTGAGATTGGTAACTTCTCTTGCAAATACTCTTTCCTGGCACTTCCTTCAGCTGTGGTACATCGTGTTACTTTCCAGAACTCCTAAGCATGGTGCCTGTCACTGGTCCAGTCAGAGCAGCAACAGGTAACCCTCACCAAGTCATTAATAATTTATTTTCTCAAATAAATTGACTCAAGTCTTATCTCCTGCATCCATCGTGACTGTTGAGGCTTACCAGACCCTTCTAGCTATGGCACACTGGTGCTTTGTGTTTTATTTTGAGCCCTGTGGAGGGAGAGGATATTTTGTCCCCTGTTTTAGAGATAAGAAGCTAAGGCAAAGGGGAGTGTTTTAATCTTCATTTTGGATGCCCAGGTCAAAAAAATCTCTGGCTAGACTCTTCAGAACATGTGTTAGGATGTAAGGAACCCTCCCACTGCTTCTCATATGGGCAGACCCCCTGTGCACCTCTGCCAGCAAGGAGTTAATCTTTTAACCTGATGCCAGCTCCTCTGGACCTTCCTGTGGAGCTCTTCTTAGGCACTTTTCTGCAGCATCCCTTCAGCAATGCTGGTCTGTAAATTGGGTCATCAGCCTCCGTTGTACTTACCACAGTCATTTGTCAGAGGGGAACACACTGATTGCCTCTGCAGGTTGTGACAGAGAAGCATAAACTGTGTCTCTCCAAGCTACTTACTGCTTGGGGCAAACCTTTATAAGAGGAGGGTGAGAAACCTTTGTGTCATTTGATTCCCACAAATCATCTGAACTTGGTTAGTTCTGGCATGGATTTTGGAAGCTCATCCACGCTGGACAAATGACACGTCTCTTCTCACACCTTCCCTGTTTCATTACTTTGTGGTCCTCTTGAAATCCATCTGAGTGAGCTGCCAAGCTGGTGCTCCCTGCTCGCATGGGCTGTCTGCAGCAGCATCCAGGAGCTGAAGTGCAGGGAAAGGATGCAGCAGCTGTTTGAATCATGCTTTAAAATTACTTGTTCCAGGTTTTCGCTTGTGTAAACAGCCTTCAGGTCTTAATAATCAACTCAAAACTTGATGAGAGATAATTTCTGTCTTAGAGTTATGCTAAATATACACTGCTCCTCTGTTTCCCACCAGTATAGAAATCAGCATAAATGTGCTCAAAACACCCAGCAAGTTATTCCAGCCAGTATCATCCCAAATTGTTCTCTCACGCTTCTCTGGCCTATTTTGAGGGTAGAATAAGAAGCTCATGAACTCTGCATTTGAGACCACAGCAACTTTGAGGGCAATGTAGTTATATCCTGTTTTCTGTAAAGGGAAGAGCAGCATTTAAAATGGCAGCTGTAGTTGAAGCAGCTGTAAGTTTGAAGGCAATTCAGATGTATTCGAGTAATGGAGTAAATTTCTGTCTTTCCCCTCCCTACCTTTCCCTGGTCCCTTTGCAAGACAAAGTAATCTGAGACATTGTGCTAATTCATCAGCTGATTCAGCTCTTTGCTTGAGAATTCTCCTTGCAGATGATAGAGGTCACCTTAAGTCAACTGTCAGATTCACTCTGATAAAAGGCTGTTTGGAAACCAGAGGATGGAGACTTTAGCTGCCTTCAGGGACTGGGATTTTAGTGTTTGGTTTCCTCCATGGACTGAGATTTAGATATTTGGTTTTGTGAGTTGGCAGTCTATGGCTTGAAACAGGAGAGACTTCAGAAATACAAACTGTACCTAGCAACAGCATGTTAATTTTTAATCTTCACAGCTGTGATAAGCAGGGAAAGAGCATCCAACTCAACTTACAATCTGCATTAAGGACGTTGATGCTGACACACTGTTTCTCTAAGATTTACCGTGGTTCTTGTGTAGAAGAGATGGGAGAAGCTTCTCTTAAAATCCCCTTTGGGTATTTCCAAGGTGTTTGGGAAGTTCATCTTTTCTCCAGAATGTGTTGTAACGTTTTGAAAGAGTGTGGGTTTTTTCCCTGGCATAGGCTACTGAATAGCACAGGTTTTAAGTTCATTTTTACTTAGCCTGTGGGTCGTGAATCTGATCTACTTCTTCATCTAAACTGGAATTAGGTTTGGAAATGATCTGGCTTATGTTTTAAACCTATTCAAGCCTCTCAGCCCTACCTAAACCCCAGTGTAGCATTCCTGGATGAAGCATCTAAGGCATCACATCCACAGCAACCCATGCTGTCAAAGCAAACTTTTGGAATTTGGATACTCAGGTAGAAACCTGAGAGCTTTTCTCCCAGATGAGCTGATCCCCACCATCCAAGAGACAGTTTTTTCCCTTTGGTCTGTTCCTACCATCCTCTCCCCAATTACTTCTTAATTCCTGACCTCTTTTTTTTCTCATCTTCCGAAAGATCAAGTACTGTATCAACCTTGTCTTTGTTATTAAAGCCACCTCTGGGAACTGCACAGTAGCTTCTTCTGCCATAGCTGCCCTGTGCTCTCCTGGCATGTGCTGCATTCCCACACTTTAATTATTTTTCCTTTTTCATAATCCTTCCAGAAAAGCTCAGCTTTTTGAGCAGTTGCTCTTACCTTTGTCTCTGCTAATAGTCTCCACACCCTCTTTCTCCTGTGCTCTTGTCTCAGGTTTGATCATGTTTACCTTCAACTGGAAATGCCCTGAGGCTGGGGAGTGTGTGTAATTATGAAAGGGATGATTAAATCTCATTACTCCGAAGAAATGACACTTAATGTTCTTAAGAAGCCAGGTGAATGTGTATTGAATCAATGATGCTATAAGGAAAGGGAAGAATTACTGTATGACATTTTTGCTTCAAATAGAATTTGCCTCAGAAAAGCTGATTTTTGTCCAAAACCTGGGCAAATCCCTTTAAAATCTTATTCTGCCTTTATTCTAAAAAAAGGAAATCCAGACCAAAACAAAATCTCTGGTTCTTTACTACAGAAGAACACCATGTCCTGCTAAAACTGTGCTTGAAACAACATTAAGTGTCATAACTGGAACAAAACTGTAGGATCAAGAGCCGTACCCATGTACAACTGACACCGTCACTGAGCTAAGGCAGACATCTGTTATAGCTGCTATTTCCTTAGTAATTGGCAGGACAGATGTAACTGCCTTCAAGAGAGAAGCATTAAGCAATAGGTCAAAAATGTTAGCAAAACACTTTGAAGGATGACATTGTCCTGGTAGAAAAGGCCCGTCCTCACACAGCCGGTGAGGACTAAGCTCAGCGAGTTTGCTCTGAAGCACCTCACACCCACAAACTTTTCTTGGATTATTATGATTTTTTTAATAACTTAATATTTGGAGGAATTATTTGGCACTTGAGCATATGATTAAACCCATTTATACTGATGCAAGACTTACCAGTTGCCAACGAAGTAGGTGTGGAGGCCTCTCTGTTCCAACACAGCTGTGGCTCACCAGTCAGGTCCCCTCGCTCCCACGCTGCTCTGCTGAGCCCCATCTATCCACTCGTGTTCCCCTGTGATGACAGGTCATCCCCAGGAGCCCCAGTTCCCTCTCTGAGCATGCAGCACCAAGATTTGTCCTCTCTGATGTTGGCTTCTCCAATTTCCACTACTTTGGATGACCCGGCAGCTTCAGGAGGACCCGTCCTGGCAGCTGGGGTGGCTGGTTTGGGGGAACTGCTGTCACTTTATGCCTGTCTCCAAATAGACAGAAAAACAAATATAAGTGTAGCTGGAATGACAGTGAAACACAGAAGCTCTGGCACTGGCAACAAGAATGTTAACAAGAGCAAAATGGTTTTAGGAGCATGTGCGTGGTACTTGGTTACGAAGGGAAATGGGTGAGAGCCCACCAGCAGCTGCTGCTTTTGTAAACTTCCTAATTGCTGCCCACTCAATTTGTGAAAAATTGTTGCCTTCTCTCTCTTAGTAGTTTGAGACAGATTATTCTGGTAAAAAACTTTGTTTTCTTTGGTCCTAGCTTGGCCCTGCCTTCTGACATCTCCTCATTCCTAAATACATGTTCAGAACCCAATTTGACAATTCCAGTTGGTTTATTTAATGTTTCTTACTGTTTATTTATTTGCACTGAATTATACTGTCCAGTCCTGTCCCAGGCTGCCCAGGGCTGTGGTGGAGTCCCCATCCCTGAAGGGATTGCAAAGCCAGGGGACATGGGTTAGTGGTGGCCATGGCACTGCTGGGGGAGGGGTTGGACTCAATGAGCTTAAAGGTCTTTTCCAACCAAAACAATTCTGTGATTCTATGCTTAGAATAAATTGCCATTTTCAAGATGTTACATAGCAGTACACAGTCACCTGGCCAACTAAAGCATTTGGTTTACTCTTCCCTCCCTAGGAATGTCTTCAGGAAGCAATGTGACGGGACTTGCCCATCTGCAAAAGGTCTACGCAGGAGGAGTTTCATGCTCAGTGCTAACAAGTAAAGACGAGGCTGATGGATTTAGCAGTGTTGTGAGTGGCACTGCACTATGCCAGGGACCAGGCACCTTTGGGACAATGAGGAGCTTTCCAAGTGATGGAAACCTGGTCCATTGTGCTGAGGTAAGGAGGAGAAGCAAGAAGAGCTCAGGAAGGTGGGAGAGCAGCAGAGGCAGCAAGAGCAAAATGTATGGGTGACACAGTGGCAAATGCTGTACTCTTCAAAACCTGATGGCCACAATGACACAAAAACCACAGCTAGTTTTTTCCTACTGTAATATCAGCACAACTAAATTTGAGGACAGAGAGTGGAGTAGGGGATGGCTGCCACATCACATGGAGAGACAGTCCAGCTCCCAAGAGTGCAAAAGCTTTGAAAACATGATTTGTCCACATGCACAAGTCCAGAAGGTCTGACTGCAGAGAGCACGAGGCAGCAATTCCCCCTGTGCTGCCCAAGCAAAAGGCTGAGGATGTATTTCAAAGCTTCACACTGCAGACCTGCTCACCCCACTGCTCCTCCTGTTCCAGCTACAGCAGACACACATCCTGCAAAGAACACGCCTGCCCTGAGATATTTCTATAGCCCAGGTATGGTCACAGAGCAGGGGTCATGCATTGAAGAGTTTGAAGTGGGAACACGAGGAATGTAAACACACAGGAGAAAGAATTATGGCAGGACTGCAACTAAGGGCTTTGATGACAAAGCTCTAGTAAAGGAGGTTGTGGTCATCTGCAAGTGTTTAATCTAAAGGTGGGGCTGGGCCTTTCAAAGGTTTACTGGCCAGGCAAGCACCATGGGGGAAGGGTAGGGGGAAAAAAAGCTGAATAGAAGAGAAATTCAACCCCACAAGTATAGTTTTACAGGATCAGTCTCACTGAACACATCATCTGTCTGCCAGGAGTGGAGAGTCAGGAATGGTCAGCCTCAGCATCTGTTTCTCACAACATTGTAGTTCCACTCAGTTTATATAGACTACAAATAGTTTAGTAGAGCACAGGGTCTTGAAGTAGGGAATGAGGAGGCCACAGTGTGAAGTCTCAGTGAGGTATTTCCAAGAGTACCTCACAAATCTCAGTTTTCTGATTGACTTTCTTAGTTCTCATTCTCACTTCATTTCTCCCCATTGGAAAATTGCACTGTAACCACAGCCTCCTGTAGAACCAGGCAGAAAAGCTGGGGAAAATCATCCCTTTCTTTTGCTGTTTTGTTTTGTCAGTATTTGGGAAATCTGGAAGTTTCAGCTTCTGTCCAGGCTGAATCACTGGCATAGAATAATCTGTAACAGTGATCATAGAATCACAGAATGGTAGGGGTTGGAAGGAACCTTTAGAGATCATCCAGTCCAAGCCTCCTGCAGAAGCAGGGTCACCTAGATCAGGTCACACAGGAACATGTACAGGTGGGTCTTGAAGACCTCCAAGGAAGGAGCCTCCACAACCCCTCTGGGCAGCCTGTGCCAGGGCTCCCTCACCTCACACTGAAATAGTTTTTTCTTATGTTTAAGTGGACCTTTTTGTGTTTCAGCTTCATCCCATCACCCCTTGTCCTGTTACTATCTACTATACAAAAAAGGGATGTTCCATCCTCCTGACACCCACCCTTTAGATATTTGTAAATGTTAATAAGATCTCCCCTCAGTCTCCTCTTCTCCAGACTAAACAGCCCCAGGTCCCGCAGCCTTTCCTCATATGAAAGATGTTCCAGTCCCCTGATCATCTTGGTGGCCCTGCACTGGCCTCTCTCCAGCAGTTCCCTGTCCCTCTTGAGCTGAGGAGCCCAGAAAGGCAGCAGTGGTATGCACAGACATAGCTGTCTAAAGCCAGCACGTACTCTCCAGTGAGCCTGGAGCTGACAGTGTATGTGCTTCTTTTCAGGAGCAGTTAAAACAGACTCTTCACCTCAAAGTCTTATTCTGACTTTGCATGTAAAGACCATGAGGTTTATGTTTCTCCAATCCATTTGTCTCCTTCTCCCATGTCCTGCAGTATTTCCTTCAGAGCAGTGTTGGTTCCCAGGGTAAAGGTGCTCATGATTCAATCTCAGCTCTTTTCTAATGGAATAAATGCCAGCATCTCTCTGCAGCTTCCAATGTTCTGTTCAGTATCTTCCAAGTCAGCAGAAGAACTCAAGATACCCCATAACAGTTCCTGTACATGCCAGTTTGTTAAAGTGTGTATGAGTCTTCTAAAAGTGGGAATCCTCTTGGCTTTGCTTCACCTTCCAAGACTTGGGTGGGGAATGCATTCTCCTTTCTCCTTCCTACACTGACACTTCAGTAATTCCTTTCTGTTTGTGCTGCAGCATCAGAGTGACAGCCACAGCTGCATTGTTCAGTTAGGGGATTCCCTGGCTTTATTCTGCTGGAAAGAATTTGTAGAGAACAAGATACAGAAATGGTACGTGCCAGGCTCAGGGTGATGCTCTTTTTCCTCTGTTTGCTCTTTCCTGCTAGGCAGTAGAGCTGTTTGGCAGGAGCCATGGAAGTGAGGCCAGTGGTGAGCCTGCAGCCTGGTGTGCCTCTTTGCTAATGGCCAGTGCTCAGCACCGGGGCACATTTGCTTATATTAGGGGCTGGTTTGGGGTGGTGGAGGGCAGGTTTCTATACAGGCCAAGTGGAAGAAATGAAATGTGCTGCCTGGAGGTGCCTTAGAGATATAGATCATCTGTCATCACAGTTGGGCAATTGGTAGAGGACTGCACACCAGCAATTCTACCCAAACGGAGTGAAGCAGCAAAGTGGCAGATGTTACCCAGAGAGGCTGGGAGTAGCTGAACCAACCTATGGGAGACTTGATCTTCCAGTGGGATGTTAGACTGTGGCCCTCCAGATGCATCCTTCCATGACCTGGGGCTGGGCACTTAAGAATGCCCACAGGAAAGGCTGTAGAGATGGCCACAGAAAACCTGTGTCTGTCAAAGTCCTCCATCCCTTGACCATTAAGTCCCTTCCAGCCTGTTCAGATATCTCTGTGCACAGCTGTTCAATGTGAGTCTTTTAGCCAGTGTTAGGGAGGAATAATCCTCCGGGGACAGAGCATCTTACATAAAAAGCTCTGTGGGAAGGTGTAAAACTGATGTGTTGTCTGGGGAACTGGGGCAGCAGTTAGCCTCCGTGAGTAGTGCCTGTGCTGACCTTTTTCTTCTTTCTTTTGTACTTATAGAAGAAAATATCTTTAGTTCCTGTTCCTGCTGCTGCAATCCATTAACTGCCTTCCATTTCACAGCTGGGTGCTGTTTTCCTCAGGGGAAAGCCATGCAATAAACATGCTTTGAGTAATGAAAGCTCTCCACCCTATGAATGGCTTTTTGAGTTATGTCTCTGGGGAGAGATTTTCAAAGGTACTGCACCAGGTCCCATTTCTCCCTCTACTGTTTAAACCTTTCTCTCTTACTGTACAGGCTTCAGGGGTGTCTGGGTCACTCAATACAAAAAGCAGCAGGGTCTGACTTTGGCCAGCTTCCCCCTCAGGTAGCTGGGCTGCATTGCCTGAGTGGGTGAGTTGTTGGTGAGCACCACTTTGAGTTACTCCTCAACTGTTTTCATCACACCAAAAGTCTTGTGTGGGAAATGTGTTGTGCTATAGAGAAGGGGAAGAAGGCACATCCCTACATTCATGGGATTTACTCTGTATCTGCAGCTTCCACTGGCTTAAGCACCACTGAACATTGAGAGCAGAGGGAGAATTCAACACACAAAGCACCCATAATCCAGAGCCATTCCCAGAAATGAATATATGCTCCTATTTGAAAGGTGTTACACTTCATAGTTGTTACATGGCTATCCATACAGATATCAGGTAATGTAAATAGGACTTATCTACATCAAACAATCAAATGATCATCACATGGTTCTATGAACCTGGTCTGAAGTCTGTCACACAAATGCAAAGTGTACCTGCTGCCAGATCATTTGCTTTCAGGGCGTTTTTACCTGTGGTTTGTATTTCATGGGTCTCACTCACCTTTTCCGTGAAAGACAAGGTGTACTTACTGGCCACTGTCAAAACCAAATGTCCTGTATGGTAAGAGGGACTCTTTCATGCTCTGAACACCACCTTCCCTATAATACACATTATATGAGAACGGAATGCACAGGACATGCTGCAAAGAGCACAAGAGTTAGCATCCAAACAATAAAAAAGCCAGTCCTGCAGTAGCATTTCATTTGGGTGTGTGATGTAATAAAACAAGGCACACTGAGTTATACAATTTCCTTTAGGCTGGTTTAGTTTTAAGTTAAATGCTATGACATATGTCATGTTAATGTGGTTCTGTCTGGTTGTGTTGAACTGGGAGATGGTATCCCCTTCATCACTGGACTAGCAATAGCTAAGGAGCAAAGTAAACAATTTTCCAGCCATGCTGGCTCCTGTATGATGGTGCAGATACTTGGGTAAGGAATTTTACTCATGCCAATAAGATATTTGAAGTGATTAAAATACAGAACTGTTTGCAGAAATTTTGCCTTCTTTGGTCCTAGCTTGGCCCTACTTTCTGACATCTCATTCCTAAACACATGTTCAAAGACCAACTTGATGATGTCCCAGGCTGCCCAGGGCTGTGGTGGAGTCCCCATCCCTGGAGGGATTACAAAGCTGTGGTGCCAGGGCACATGGTTAGTGGTGGCCATGGCACTGCTGGGGGAGGGGTTGGACTCAATGAGCTTAAAGGTCTTTTCCAACCAAAACAATTCTGTGATTCTATGCTTAGAATAAATTGCCATTTTCAAGATGTTACATAGCAGTACACAGTCACCTGGCCAAGTAAAGCATTTGGTTTACTCTTCTCTCCCTAGGAATGTCTTCAGGAAGCAATGTGACAGGACTTGCCCATCTGCAAAAGCTCTACGCAGGAGGAGTTTCATACTCAGTGCTAACAAGTAAAGATGAGGCTGATGGATTTAGCAGTGTTGTGAGTGGCACTGCACTGTGCCAGGGACCAGGCACCTTTGGGACAATAAGGAGCTTTCCAAGTGATGGAAACCTAGTCCATTGTGCTGAGGTAAGGAGGAGAAGCAAGAAGAGCTCAGGAAGGTGGGAGAGAAGCAGAGGCAGCAAGAGCAAAATGTATGGGTGACACAGTGGCAAATGCTGTACTCTTCAAAACCTGATGGCCACAATGACATAAAAACCACAGCTAGTTTCAGTGGAGTGATAAATAATGTGGAATTAATTTTCTAGTGTGACAGACCTGGGATACCTATGGGATATCTGTGTGGAAGGTGGGCTTAGATGGAAACAGGAGAATGCTGGCTGTCTGCTTGGCATCATACCTGATGTGGGTTTTTATTTAGGGTAGCACTTTGTCAGAGGACCTTCTTATTGTTATGATGAGCTACAGTTGCCACATGAGTTACATTCATTACTGCCTATAAGAACTGCAAGTACTCCAGTCAAGAGTAGGACCACTAACATTGCTTTTGTCGGTGCTACATGTATATAGTAGGGTGAATTTCTTCCTGTCAGAGTGATAAAGGGTGACATTCTTTGCATAGGGTTTCAAATCAGGATGTCTCTGGCTTCCAGTTCTTCCCCTCCAACTACAGGTCTTTTTCCAGATACAATGATGTATCCTGACAGAAGAAGAAGGGGAAAATATATTTGTATTCTTGTTTGTAATTGTGCCAACAGTTTTCCTTGTCTTTAATGTGGTCTTGACAGTCCATCATCATATGGGGAGCCCTGGTCAGCTACCAAAAGGAAGAAGATGAAAGTGCATCTCTGCCCTTGCAGGGTCCCTGCAGCCAGTCTGGTATGCTGACGCTACAGGTGGAAGCAGCTCATCTCACAGACATGGCTTAGGAAGAGCTGCAGCACATCTGCTTTCATCTTCCTATGGAATTAATCATGTTTATAGCAGCAGAGAGTCTGCCTGACAAGTTTAGGCATGTGATTCTGAAGTACTGCATCTCTGGTCCTCTGTCGGTGTAAGTGCAGGCTCATTCTTGCTCTTTAAGCAAGTCTCTCTGAAGGAGAGACCTGACTTGCTCTTCAGTGAAGACACCACATCTGTATATGTCTGTGAGTAGTGTGAACAGACGCCTGCTACACAAGCCTGGGAGTGTACACCCTGCACTAACACACCCTTGTGTTTGCAGATGCACAAAAGCTGCTTTGGAAAACAGTTCAGACATATGAAACTACTGTAGCTACAGAAAGTTCCCCATTAAGGCCTGGTTATTTAAATGGTTACATTTAACAAGGTACAATTAGCTTGGTGCTCTGTTCCCTTGTTTTCCTGAACCCTCCCAAGGGGGCTCTGAGCCAAGCAGTGAGGCATTTTATTATATCTTAATTGTGGATTTTATAACATCCAGTGAAAACACTGCCCATATCAACACATTAGAGTTATCCCAACACATTAGAGTTATCCCTTTTAGACGTCTGATGTGTTTCAGTTGCCTGGCTTTGCCTTCTTTTGGGTTTGGGATGTTGAGGCTTTTTTATGGCAGGTGTTTTTAATCAGTTCTGGAAAGGCAGCATTATCTGAAGAACAGAGCAGAGGGACATACATCAAAGACTGAAGTATAAGTCTATTTCTTTCTAACCAGATGTATGAAATAGGAACCTACTGTTACAATCTTAAATCCACACAGTGATATTTCCAAGTGCTAAAGTTGAGCCCTGCCTCAGTTACTGGCTCCTGACATTGACCACAATGGTGCATTTTGCTTTCATGCAAAATAGGAATAACAGGAATTTAATACAAATTCAAGTTATTAGGAATTAATAAAGGAATCACAGCAGATGCCAGTGAAATCTCTGAATTCCCAAGACACGTGAGTGGAAATAACCATCTGTTCCCTAACTCCTTAGTCTAGTCCTTAAAGAACCAACTAATGCAGCTGTGCCCTGGATCATACCCCATTGCCTTCAGTACAGGCTCTCAGTGAGCTGGCTGGCAGGCAGCTTTGTCCCTGCCTGCTGTCCCCTCTCTGTGTGCTTCTGCCTCTTTCCAAAATGCAGGGCCTGCTTCACTGTCAGCCTGCACAGCCTCACCAGCCTTCTGAGCTTGCTTTATTTAAACCTGATGCTCTTGTCGTTGAGGGCCTTGATATTTATATAACACAGGAAAATAACAAAGAGCTCAGACCTACTGTGAGTTATTTAGTTGATTAGCTTTTAAATTAATACAATTAATGCCACAGTTCAGTTTGGGTTGTTGGGGTTTTTAAAAAAGGTTTTCCTTAATGTAATCTAGAAAATTGGCACTGAGGAATACTGTGTTTAGAACAGGGCAAAAGAGAAGGACTAACAGCTGTTTCTCACCTTGCTGAGCTACTCAGCAGCACAATGGGTATGTGAATGCATCAGCAAGAGATGTAATTTACAGTTTGGCTCACCTGATGTGGGGAAAATGTCCTGTTTTAAGCATGTGTCATCTATGGAGTGACACTAAGTTATCCAAAATAGGTCAAATTCTGGCCCAGGTGAGCTGTCACAGAAATATGCTTGCTTGGAAGCAGAGAGAGGGTTTTGAAAGTGACTTTTACATGAGCCTTGTCTTGGATGGAAAGATCTGATGCACCTGCCAGGGGCTTGCTTTACATTAGGACAACTGGCATTGCTAGGAAGATGTTCTGGCAGCAAGGAAATCATCTGACTGCAGAAATGCTGCCTCACTGTTTCTCTGTGATTAGCTCTTCAGCAAAAATGATGAAGGAGGAGGTTCCAGCAGCCTCCTGGGACTCCAGCACATTGCAAAGGGTTGTAGAGACGCAAATTAAAGGCCTCAAAGCTGCTGTGTCCCATTGGTGTTATAAGAGCATCCTCTCTGGGGCCAATGCTCTGACCCGCTGATTTTACCCCTGTCCCATCAGTTATGGAGTAACTCAACTGACTTCAGCAAAACTGCTGCATCCAACAGTGCAGCCCAAAGCAGGCTCTGGCTATGCCTGTTGCTCTTCAGAGCTTATGAAAAGAGGGAAAATACATAAACTTCTTTTCTCACACTGGTGGAAGTAAGTAGAAGTAGTTTTTACATGTACAGAGAAAAGCAGAATCTGTTCCTGTTGAAGTAGGTGGAGCATTCTGTGCCATGTTACTCTGCTGTAGGTGACCTTGGGCACCTGGGACCCTTTGAGTTATAATAGGAAAATGAAGATGGTGAAGAGAGAAATAGCATTGCAATGACCTGCTTGGTTATGCTGGTACACCCCACTGTGCAGGCTCTTGTTTTGCTTCAGTTTAAACATGTGCCTAAATGATCTATCTAAAATTAAACAGGCTTGGTTTTAATCCAAATAAGGGTGTGCTTACCTCATCAAAAGTGAGTGAGTAATGGTGGCTCATTTACTGCTTGTCAACCAGATTTGCAAAGATCATTGAAAAGGAAACATTTTCAGCAGCCTGTAGCATAAACCTGGGCCTTTGCTGCAGTGCAGCTGAGAAGAGGCTAACTGTCTGGGATGAGCTGGCCCTTTCTGCAGACATACAGGAGAGGCTTCCTCACCAGCATGAGACCAAGGAAGAAAATGCTGAAAAGCAAAGAGGGCACTGCAAGGTCTAGAGAAGCTGCTCTGAGGGAGGTGCTGGGCTTGCAATGCAGCAAGGAGGAGGAGGAAACAGGGACATGTCTGAGGGGGAAAAAATCCTCCCTTCCTCGCAGGCTTGTTCCCTCCTGGCAGAGTAAGGAAGTATCCTGAGCATCTGCTCCCTGCTACGCCTAGCAGATGGTGTGCCAGACATGTGTTACTTGTGCCCTCCAGCCATTCCTCCTCCTGGCAGTGGGCCAAGCACTTGCCAGGCTGGATATCCAGCTGCTGGGGTCAAGGAGCAATTCCCACCCTTGTCCTACGCTCCCAAATCCAGCCCAGGCGTTCCATCAAGTGTCCAAAGCGAAGTCACCTCTTTCTCTTGATGTTTAGACATCTGACAAATTCGGTTTCATGACAAACATCTCTTAATTCTTCTGCTCATTTCTTGCATGCAGATGTTACCTCCAGCAGATATCTGCCAGGAACTTGTCAAGCCACTTGAGCCTTTCAGGTTCTTATTTTGGAACATGTTTTGTTTAAGAACAGTCATTCCCATACCTTACCTAAACATCTAGTGAGCCCCTAACTGTTTTTTCCCCTCAATAATTTTTTTCTTAAATAGAAAGCTAGAGAAAGAATTGGGCACTGCTCACCAGGGGGTTTTTGTGCCTGTTTTAAGGCCAGTTTAAAGATTTTTTTTCCTTCTGTTCTGATGTTTTCCATAGCTGAGCTGTACACAAATACATTGGATAAAAGGAGAATGAAACAATGATGTGCCATGCCACCTTATTTTTTATATGTTTGCACTAATCCAAAGTAAGGTATAAAAAGAAAGGCATTTTTATGGCTTCTCATGTCTGCAGTCATCCCAATTTTAGGCACAGCTTAAGCTGGCTTTCCACATTCATTAGGTGGAGACTGTCAGGAAACTCAGCTTGTTTGAAGCTGATCCTGCCTGCAGGTACCTGTATGTTTTGCAGCATTGGATTAGAGTGCCTAAGTGCTTTGGGGCTTGGACTCAGGTTAAATAAAGCTAGCATTGCAGGGCTTTGCCTTTGCTGTGATGTTTCCACTGGGTAAATGTTTTTCTGTGGGTTAACTCCCTCGCAAAGAAACACTGTCCAACTTTAGAATTCAGGATGTTTCCTGTGTCATTCTGTCACCTGGTACTGAGTGGTTAGCTTTAAAACCTCAGCAGGACAGAAAGACTGACACTATGCCTTCTCTACCTGTTGCATAAGGCTTACAGCACCCTAAGCACACCTGGTTGGGACACCTGGAATCAGTGGGGGGAGTCTGGAGTTTGTTCATGGAGTTTGGGGCCAGGGAACAATGCCCAGACTGGGCCACAGCCTCTGGCCGTGCCCAGGAGATGATGGGCAGGGGCCAGGCTGTGCTCCTGCACTCATTGCAAGCTTTTATTATGCTGCATTATGCTGATGGGAACACTCCAGTTTTGTAAAACTGTGCAGAAATGCTTTTGAAATAGCTAGTGTGATATTTATAATTGCTGCTGGATATTTGCCTTTGCATCTTGGGCAGTTTATCAAAATAACAAAGTGTGAAACCTAGCAACAGATCCTACTTTTAAGAATGACCTAGAAAACAGATAATTATCCAATGAAGTCACTTGTGCTACCATGAGTTGATCAGCTTATCTCTATTAATCCCCAAAACTGGTCAGGTCTCACAATTTACTTGAAAGCCCAGCAATATTCAGGATGTGAACTGAAGCTCTGTGTCCTGACAGCAAGTCATTACATGCAGATTTCAGTTTCAGAAAGGGAGGAGTACTGAAGGGTAGCTAATTTGTTCAAGTCCAGAGTTGCAGGGAAAAACCTGAGCACAATAAAGGCTGAGAAAGTATGAAGCAATAAAAAACCCCAAGCCACTATTTATTATTAAAACTGTCTTATTGATGAATCAATTGTGAATGGGTGGGATTAGCACTGCTGCCTAGCAGGGGCAGACAAAAGAAAAACATAAAAGGCAACAAATCTGAGACAAAATCCTAATACCTAAAACCATAGTGTGAAGGAGAACCCGAGAGAAAATGGGTTTATTTTCTTCACTTGGGTTTAACAAATAATCAGGATGTTTAAACCTCCTAAAAACATCCTACATTACACAGTGACTGTTGTGGTGGTACAGCAGCGTCAATACAGGGCAGGGGAGGGAAGACACCTTTACACGAGAAATCAGCTTTATGGAAATAGCATTCAGCTTTTGTTTTCACATTAATTTAACCTGGAAGTGGTGAAGTGTAGCTACTTCCATTTTAATGTTGGCATTTCTCCATAAATCCATGGGATAGGCACTGTTTTGAAGGCCACCAGAACCTGAGCAGACCAAGAGCAGGAGATGTCTCTGCCACCTTATCTGCCCGTGCTTGGGGCAGCAGTTATGGGGGTGAGCCCTGGTGCAGGTCCCCTGCCAGGCACTGGGCTGCCTCCATGTCACTCACCACTCCCTTCCAGTGTGTTTCAAGGTATTCTGAGCTGGTGCAAGATTCCCACCACAGAGCTGTAGTGTGGTTTGGGTTGGAAGAAGAGGATTTTGTTAATTTACACCTCATTTATGATCCATTTTTCTGCCTTTCTAGCACAGTGGCTATTGCACATTAGCTCCCAGGGGCACCTGAGTTGAGGAATACTCTGAGGAAATACTCCTGACTCTAAGTGGCCCTCAGTGGCACTCTGCCTACCTCTTTACTCTGTTTCTCATCAGATGCACCTTCTCCCACTGAGGAGAAATCTGCACAGTTTGTGATGAAGTGACTACCTGGATTTTAATGATCCCTTTGGGGTGTAATACTAGAATTTGCCAGTTCAGCACATTCCTTAAAACCCAACCCAGCTGAAGTCTCAGGTTTCAGATAGGAGTTAGAAACCAGAAGGGAAAGCCCACGTGAACAGTTGTGCCTGCCAGCTGTGCCTCTTCCTAGCAGTCCCGCTTCCCAGCAGTCCACAGCTGGGCTGCAACAAGGCAGAGGTGCTCTCCTTGGCTGCTACCAGCCTGCCAGTTCTCCTAGGGGTAACATAGGAGAAGCACAATGCAATAGTTTCACAGGAAATGAACGGGATTGCCTGGAGGTTTTTACAGTCCTGCAGCTCCATGGTTCAGATCTGCTGAGAGTGCTAGCCTGTTTTCCACCGGTTGAAAATGATGTGAGGTCACAGGCAGCCCCAGGTAGTGCCTAAAAGTAACAGCTGTGGATTTTAAATGAGCTTTGGTACATACAGTGGACATGGCTTCAGATGAAGATAAAAACCCTGACACTATACCAATGCCAACACATAGCTAACAGAGTGAGTATGTGGCTATTTTGTGGCTTAGGTCAAGCAGGTATTTATTTGCTATTAAGAAAAAAAACCAAACCCAAACCCCCTCCCTGAGTAATTCTGAAAATAGCTACACCATAGGCTGAGGACATCAACTTGGAGAATCATTGAATTGTTTTGGTTGGAAAAGACCTTTAAGCTCACAGAGTCCAACCCCTCCTCTCACACTGCCAAGCCCAGCACTAACCCATGGCCCTCAGCATCTCAGCTCCACGGCTTTGCAACAGCTCCAGGGCTGGGGACTCCCCCATCTCCCTGGGCAGCCTGGCACAGGAGTTGACAACCCTCTCAGGGAAAAAGTTCTTCCTCAGTTATAATCTAAACCTCTTCTAGTGCAACTTGAGGCCATTTCATCTTGTCTTAGCACTCATTACTTTGGAGCAGAGACTAATCCCCACCTCATTACAACCTCCTGTCAGGGAGCATCAGAGAGTGCTGATGTCTCCCCTCAGCTTCCTCTTCTCTGGGCTGAATACCCCCATTCCCTCAGCTGCTCCCCATCACCCTTGTGCTCCGCTGCCTGGCTCTGGACACGCTGCAGCCCCTCAGTGTCCCTCTGGCAGTGAGGGGCCCAATACTGAACACAACATTCGAGCTGCAGCCTCACCAGTGCCCAGCACAGGGGCACAATCCCTGCCCTGCTCCTGCTGCCACACTATTTCTCATACAAGCCAGGATGCCACTGGCCTTCTTGGCTTACCTGGGCACACTGCTGGCTCATATTCAGATGCTGTCATCAACGTTCCCAGGCTCTTTCCCTCTGGGCAGCCCATGGCTCCAGCCTGGCCAAGGCCCTCACAGAGATCTGCACACAGACAGCTTCGTGTCATAAGCAATTTGAGGGTGCACTCCATTCCCTTGTCCAGAGCACTGATAAAGATGTTAAACAGAACAGGCCCCAGAACTCAGCCCTGGGGAACACACTGGTGACCAGCCACTACTTAGATCCAGGTGACTGAGTGCTGCATTGGTGGTCAGAGGACAAACACACCCCTGTGTGTTAGGCATGGGGCAAGCAATGCCAGGGCTCTGGAGAAGAAAATGGCAGAGGGTGTTTCATGACTGAAGAGGCCATATTCAGCCATTATAGAGTTTATTAACGGGATATAGGTTTGTATGTACCAGGACAGAGCATGCAGAGCCCAGGCAGAGGCTGAAAGTAGCTTGAAAAACTGCTGCAGCTGTGAGCAAATATGTTGCTTTGTGTTCTAGACCTTGTGGAGTGCTCAAACACATAATTGGTTTTATTATGTTTGGCATTTGCTTATAACATTACCAGTTATTTTTGATCCTGGAAGAAACTCTGAGCTGCATTTGCTGCAGCAAAGGAGGGGTAAGCAGGAGGGGAGCCAGGCAAGCTCTCCTGCTGAGAGGGAGTGAAGCAGTTGTTTCCCTGTAAAGCAGGGACACATCTGCACTGCCATTATGGAGCTGCTTGGGAACTACAATGGTCCAACTAAGAGAAGTGATTGGCTCTGTTTAGACTACATTATGTTTTATAAATTACTTCTGCCCGTGGTAGAGAAATAAGTATCCCAATTTCTGTGCCTTTGCCACCATGTTTGTCTGATTTGTAACTTGTAGCAACAGATGATGTAGCAACCTTTTCCTGTTCCTTTTTCAAGCAGTGTAGTCAAGTTGCCCAAGTATTACCATCTCTCAAGTCTTTATGCCAGTTAAACTTGTTGTGACGTTTCCCTCCTGCTACCAGGCAGGCCAGTGGTACATGAGCACCCTGTCCCATGGATGTGCTTATCCTCAGGATGACGCTGGGGATTGTGGGTTTTGCTCCCTGCCAATGGATGCAGAACCACTTGAAGCAGGAACTGCACTGGTAATGGGAGACAGTGGAAGAATCATAGAATCGTTTCAGCTGGAAGAAACCTTTAAGCTCATGCAGTGCAGCCTCTGTCCCAGCCCTATCAACCACTAGACCATTTCCCTCAGTGCAGCATCCACTCGTCTCTGAAACCCCTCCAGGGACGGTGACTCCAGCACCTCCCTGGGCAGCCCCTTCCAATGCCCCACAGCCCTGTCAGCAAAGAAATTCCTCCCAGACCCAGCCTGAGAGAGCAGAAGCTGTCCGGGCCCGCCGCGGGCTGCAGCTGACACGGGGACTTCTACACCGTAACCTTTTGTTCCTTGCATGCCGTGCGGCCTGCAGCACCCTCCGCTCTGGCCAGAGGGAACCATCCTGCCACATCGTGACTGCCCCACGCGTGGCTGCCGCTACATCTCCCCTGCCGACCCTTTTATCCACCTGCTTCCGATGCCTCTGCCCTTCCAGCCGCGCTGGCAGCCCGGTTGGCACGGCGGTAGCCCGGGGACCCGCTGCTGCGCCGGGGCTGCTTTAGGGGCCACCGCCGCCCGCTCTCGGCCCTTTCCGACGGCCGGCGCTGCCCGCTGGCCCCGCCAGGGGCCGCTCTCCTCCGGCCCTGCCGCCGCCGCCCCTCGCGGTGCATGCTGGGAGTTGTAGTCCGTCGGGCGGCGCTGGGCGCGGGGCGGCGGCAGTGACGAACTCCCGGCCCCAGGGTGCCGCGCGGCGCCGGGACGGCCGTTCCTTTTGAATGATTTCACTGCGGTCGGCGCTCTGGGCGAGTTTGGCGGCGGCGGCGGCGTGAGGTATCCGCGGCGCAGCGCAGCGGGCGCCCGGCGTTGATGGCAGCCCCGGCCGGCCCTGCCGAGGCCGCCCGCGCCCCGCCGCGCTGCTAGAGGCGGCGCGTTCGCTTTCTCGCCCGCACGCCTTCGCCGGCTGCCGCCCCCGCCGCCGCCGACATGTCGCTGGCCATGGAAGAGGAGGAATACGCCAGGCTGGTGATGGAGTCGGAGCCCGAGTGGCTGCGGAGCGAGATCAAGCGGCTCTTCCAGGAGCTGGGCGAGACCACCCGGGAGAAGATCCAGGCGGCGGAGTATGGGCTGGCCGTGCTGGAGGAGAAGCAGCAGCTGAAGCAGCAGTACGAAGAGCTGGAGCTGGAGTACGAGACCATCCGCACCGAGATGGAGCAGCTGAAGGAGGTGAGGGCGAGGGCGGCGCCGGGGGGCCCGGCGGCAGGTGCCCGCCCTGCAGGGCGGCCCAGGCCCGAGCCCGAGCCCCGGCGGCTGCGGGCGAGGCGGGAAGGGCGGCTGGGGGCAGGTGGGACCCGGGGGTGGTGGGCCGAGAGGCCCGGGGCTGCTGTGGGGCGGCCGGAGGGTCAGACCCCCGCCTTCTGCCCCGGCAGACGTTGGAGGCCTCAGCCTTTCTGCAGGCTGCGCGGGTAAGCCCTTCCTTCCCCAAGTGACAGCTCTCGGGGAACGCTGCCTGTCGGCCCTGGCGAGAAGGAAAAACCCAAACCAGCCTTTCTGCCGCTGCCCCGTTCCCAGTGCCAAGGGCTGCGGGAGGGAAGCGAGGAGGCGCTTTCCGTTCTGTTCGCGTCCCCGTTTGCCGCAGGCTCTGGCAGCAGGCCGGCCTCGGGGCTGCGGCGAGGAGGGGCCGCCCCCGGGCCCGCGCCGCGGTCTGGCCGCGCTCACGCCGCCCGGCGGGGCCCGAGCGGGCAGAGGCGGGCGGCCGCGTTTCGAGGGGCCCGAGACCAGCTGTTGGATGCCGTAGTACGGAGGGAGATATCTCGCCCTGGTGCTGATGGCTTCATTGATGCGGACCACCGCGGAAACGCTCAGTTCACGCGGCTTTGTTTTGGTGCAGTTCCCTGACGTTCGCCTTTTCTTCAATCGGTATTTTTAAAAAGAAACTTCATATCTAATCTGTACGGTGAAATATGGTTTGTCAGAAGAGGTTCAGTTTCCTTAGGTCGACTGGAAAACGATTTTTTCTCGTGTGAGATCTTCTCCGGGTCTAGAAGTCAGGATAAGCCTTGGGAAGAGCCCACGCACGGAGCGGCACTGAGGTGCCAGAATATGTAGACACATGGTTAGCTCTCCTTATGGGGCATAGCTGATCCACTGCCAGTCTACTATGTAGTATGTCCCATGGGAACTCGTTTGTCTGCCTATCTCCCTTGGTTATTTTGGTGACTATTAACATGGAGGAAAACCCTGTGCTGCTGTTCAACTGATTTAGGCCTTGACTTGATGGCAAAAGACCTGATACAGCTTAAGAAGTGAATGTATGTGGGTTTATTTGACCAGTGTCAACTATATCCAGCAGTTCTTTGGTTTAGCTCCGTTAGTTGGAGTCAGGTTGGAAGTAACATCAAAATATGGTCTTTCAAAGAGAAAGTAAATGCACTGGTAGAAATTCACCTCAGTCTGTGAAGGCCCTCACTTCCTGCATCCTGTGTATCTCTTGGTTTTGTAAACAAGACAGAAGATTCTGGTTTTATTATGTTAAACAAGGATAAGCAAAGGAGATTAATTACTTTGAATTACATGTCCATAAACTGGTTAAGTAAATATGTCAGCTGAAGTGATGTACCGCTATAACTAAAGCTACTTCAGACCAGCACAGTTACAGCAGCACACAGTAGCAGAGGTGCTATATGGAAAAGAAGATGGTGAAAGAGTTGTGCAAAAGGGAAAGAAAAGCCGGTAAACCCGTTAGGTTGGTAGGTGGGATGGGAAACATGGCATGTAGAGGTGAAGGGACCAACTTTTTGCTGTGGGAACGGAAGCCAGGTTGGCTCAGTCACATACAGTGACTTTAGTCACTGGGGCATTACACGTTTTGGCTTTCAGATGAAAAAAAAAGGCTTGAAGATAACTTCTCTTAATTCTTTTATGGCTGCAACACTTCAGAAGCTTGTAAAAGATTTTTAGAAAATGAAAATGGCAGGACCAGTGATGATGATTCACTCCTTTTTGCTTTTAACATTCTGGAGAATTTGCTTTGTGTGTGCATGTCCCGTTGTAATTAAGTCAAAACCTGGAAGGCAAACAATTCTGGGAACAGCTTCAGGACTAGTTAGCCTCCACAGGGGAAAAAAAATTGCTCCTCTAGATTTCTTCTGATGCTGTGGAGGAATCTGGTCTGTATGAGATCTTGCAAACCTGGTCTAGTAGATATGTGAAGCATGTTCTCAGAGGAGCTGATCTTTACTGTTTATGCAACTCCTTGCTTTTCCCAGGCACAGGTAGAAGAGTGTTGCATACAAGACTTGCCACATGTCAAGCTGCAGCCTAAAGGGACTCCACCTTGGGTTTCCTGAGGTTGTTCCTGGGGAAGGCAAGGGACTGGTGGGGGCATGTCTGACTTGAATAGGAGAGCCTTCTGTGTCTCCTTTACTGTGACTTCACACAGCTTCTTAAAGCACGGCAATTCTAGTCCCTGTAGATCTTGTTTTGTTCTTCTCTGGAGACCTCAGTAGCACAAATCCATATTATGCTGAGTGCTATGCAGGCCCACAGCAAAGTTTCCTTCTGGGTGTTGTAGATTTGGATATATTTTGATTTGTTTAATGTTATGAAGCACCTCCTATCATGGCCTTTTTCATACCACAGGTAAATAGACTCTGAGCGTGGGAATAGTTTGTTGCAAGGATTGGCTCTTCTGCCACAGTCATCACATCTTCCATAGCTTTCTGGCCAGGTTCTACCTACCTTGCTTCATCCCCAACTGTGTGAGAATTTTGTAGTTTGGTAAAGAGCAAATGGCATCCTCAGAGCTGTACCCCAGTTTGTAAAGATGTCAATGTACACCCTGTATTTGCAGTTCAGCCCCTCCTGGAGCAAATGAGGAGCTATCCTGTCCTTGCTCTGAGGTTCCACACCAACCTCTCCTTAGTCAGGCTCCTTGATTAATTGTCAACTCTTTCCTGAGTTTGTCCTTTTCCCTACTTATGTGTTGACTTCATCTTGTGTCTTTTATGGTAATTTGTGCTGCATTTCTTCTATCACTTTCATTTGAGAGAACTAAACTTAAATAGAAACTGTTTCCTCCAGGTAAACTTACTCGTTATCTTGCATCCCACCTTTGCTTTTGTAAGAGGGAATTGATTTCAAACTGTTATTAAACGTTATAGACAAATAACACAGTTTTCCCTAGTTCAGAGAAATAAGATTCTGGCTTTCTTGTAGTGAAGTACTATCTCACATTGTATGCATACAATTATTACTGTTGTTTTTATCCCTCTAGGAGATTAAGTAATAAAGGACTGTTTTTGTAGGCTCTGTTCAGCTAGTAAGTCATCCTGTGAGCCTTTATCTGTGATAGTGCTAATTGCATAAATTGCAGGGTTGCCTACCTGCCTGAGCCAGGATCTCTGCACTTGGGGGAAGACACCCAGGATCAGCTCTTTGTGTGCTCCAGCTCATAAAAGTGATTGTCTGGGGATTTGGTTACTGGCATTCCTGATGATTTGTAGGGTAATGTGGTGTGGAAGGTTAGCTTGGAAAAGGAGTTATCTGCTTTTGAGTTGTCAGTTAGGCTTATAACTATCTGTTATCTCAGTTATGAAACTGGCTGCTGTCCAAAGCTCCTTTCTGATTACGTGGTTATATTGTATTGGTGATGGTAGACTTGTGTTTAAATCCCTTGGAAAACGTGGGTGTTATGAATTATTTATTGCTATAATAATGTAAATTTGTGACATTAGATAGTGTCTGTCCTTAAAGCTGAAAAGAGTGTGTCAGTACATCACAGTTCACGTGATGTACATGGTTTTTAAGGGAGAGGGGAGGGGGGAAAGAAAGCTTCTAGGAAAGTGTAGCAATGGTCTGTACATGACCCTTAATTTCTTTGACTCTGGTTTATGCCTTGAAGGATTGCATATTGACTTTATGATGTGACCTTAATTCCCTGTAGAGGATTCCTGGGTACACTGGGAAGCTGTCTTTGAAAGAAACGTTCAAAGAACACCTTGCTATTTCATTTCCCATCAAGCTAAAGTGAATTGTACTGTGCAACAGAGCTGATACATCCAGACTGTAATATTTGTGCTCTCTATTTGAACGTAGTGCTCAGGTACATGCAGTGTCTGTGATCACTGACAGAAGTCCTGCTTTGATGAATTCACTTCAATATGTAACAATTAATTGGATATGTGATACCTCATCCAGACTTGCTTAATGTTTTACTGTGCACCTTCAAAAGTGGAGAAATGGTTCCCTTTCCTGTGTACCTTCTACAATGCTGGATGCCTTATAGGCACCAGTATAAGATGGTTACTGAAGGAACAGTGATTTTCCTCACTCAATTTATCTCCTTCCAAAGCATTTTACCAACTGTGCTGCTGTACTGCTGTGCTTGTTTTGTGTGTAGGAATGGAAGGGTAAAGAGGGAAGAAATGGGTGGGCTAAAGTCACCTAAGAAGCCAGTGGCAGGCTGGGATTAAATCCTCCTTGTAGTTCAGTGCTGGATTGACCAGGTCTTTCCATTTAATCATGGTAAATAATTATGTTCAAAGGCCTCAGGTACATCTCTGCAGCCTCCTCTTAACAAATATTCAGCTGTTTATATTGATTCTTTCTGAAAGGGAAGGACCTTAATGACACTTGAAATGACTTTGAACTGTCTATCCCTGTTCCAACCCAAGGATTTAGTGCATAAGACAAAGGAAATGTTTGGGGGTTTTTTAATTAGGCCAGCTTAGGCAAAATTTAATTCTGGTTATACACATGTAAATTTAGAGTAAGTAGAGTGGTGATGATGAACTGATACCAGTTTCACATATACTGATGGAAAATAGACTTTTCTGAACCCATCTTATGCAGCTACTTGGACCCCAACACCTGTCACACTCAAAGTGTAATAAGAGCAGTGCTGTCTCATGGGTAAAGTCAGACTGAAAAGTTGGGGTAAGCAAAGTATTCCTGTGTAAAGTCAGCTTCTTATGTTTTGATAAATCCTATTTTCTTTATGTGAAGACAAAGCCACCTGTAATTTTAACGTGACGTCTGCAGTGGTACAGACACTTAGTGCTGTGTTTTGGAAAAGCTGCTTATCTGGTATGTTCTTATTTTGGAAAAAAGAAAGTCTGGGAAGTTAAACATTCCAGCTTTTCCTGCTGTACTAGAAATAGTAACCTGTAAGGCTTCATACTGCTAACTTAATTTTCTTTGGCAGTGTTGCCTGAACTGCCTTTCTTAAAAATCAGAAATAGTATTCTTAAAGTGATGATTTCAGATAATTTGTCAAGTTCACACGGAAATGTTCATTTTGGACTTCTTCTGATAAAATTTACTGTACTTTATGCAATAGAACATCCATCAGTATTTGGGAGAATAGTAAGGACCTTCAGGTGGCACTAAATTATTTCTAAAACCCCATGTTTCTGGAGTAGTGGTTTTCCCTGATTTGCTGCAGTCTCAGTTTAGAGCTGAGTCTTTGTGAAACATGCTGCTTTGTTTTTGTTTTGTGGTGCTTGTCCTGTGCCTTGGCCCAGAATGAGAGCTGTCCCTGACCCTCCAGCAAACATTAGATAATTTGTTTCTAATTTTCTACATTAGAATAAACCCAAGGTTTCATGACACACAAGTGTGAGAGCAATGGTGCATTTACTATGTATCCTTCCCCCGGAAATGTGGCAGCACTGCCTGTTTACTGGCTTGGTGGTGGGGATGCAGTGAGCTGCCCTGTGGAACTGAGCCAAATTTTCCTCTCAGTTCTTTTTTCATTAGCAAATTTCTTTTTGTTTTCAAATTTGATCAGTTCCCTGACTTGGTACGTGGTCATGCAGGTCCCACCTTGCCCACAGCAGCAGCTGGTATGTGGTGAGAGGAGCCTTCTAAGTGAGTCTTTCTGCTGAGCCTACCGGTGCAGCCACTGCCTGAGCAGCACCATCTGGAGCCAGTGCAGCATCCTGGATCCATCCTGCCTGGCTGCTGGCAATTCCCAGCCTTGGGCCTACTGCAGTAGCAACAGCTTTAATGTCAGGCTAGTGGCTATCTGGGATGTAGTATCTCTTGCAATGCTTTTTGTCTTCACCCAAATAAACTGTTCCTATTAGAGACTCACATTTGGCATCATTCAGTGCACAATCCCTCCTGAGGACACTTGAGAGTCAAGGCTCTGCATGTAGGATGGAGGCAGCACAGTGACAGGGTCAGCTGCAGGGGACCTTGGCAGGAGAAACAACAGACCAACTGCTGCACTCCGGCAGCCTCTCTGCAGGTACTACAGGGGAAGGTTTCTTCAGAGGGGGATTGCTGAGGGCTTGAGTGAACCTGAAAGTTTTCTGATGGGCACTGCTATGCAGGCAACTGCTCTGTGTTCCTGCATCCCAGGAGCAGAAGTTTGTACAGCCCCTGACATGCAGATGTCCTGTCTGGAAACTGAAAGTCTCAAAGGGCAGTCATCAATGTTTTGTCATGTGGGGGTTTTGGTGTGGCTCAGCTATGCTGATACCTGCTGTGGACTTGTCACAAATCGCAGTTCTTGCTCCCTGTTTCAACAGCTGCTGCAACAAACTTGCTAGTTGCAGGGATGTTAATACCCAATTGATCCCTTAGGATTGAGGACCATTTTTCTTCTAATCTGAAAGAAAATTCTAATGATTTGGAAAATTGCCTGCTTTCCCTAGGAGGGGGTAAGTGGAGGGGAATAGCAGTTCTCAGGTCTGTGTGCTGCCCTGGAGTTAATGGATTCACCATTTCCTCTTTCACTCTACTGTATGTGAGATTGTGACTAATCTGTAGCAGCATGGGGCCGTAAGATGACTTCCAGAGGGTGATGCATCCGCTAGGCATTCATTTGCTTTCTTTCACTGCTTTTTGGCAGACTGCAGAGAATTGTTTGTTCGGATCTAGTAACCCAGCAACAGAGGAATATAATGTGGGTTTGAAATATGATCTGCAAAAGCTTAGCAGAGGGAAGCAACATAAATAAACTTTGCCATCCAAAAGCAGGAGCCTCCATGTTGGAGAACATCTGAGGTTTTAAGTGTAATAGCTGCAGAACTGTGACTTTTTTCTCGTTTTCACATTCTTCTACTCTCTTCTTCTTTCCACCTTCTGCTTTCCTTCCCCTCCTCTCTCCCCAGCTGTTTTCCCTACTCTAGCTGTAATACACACGAGGCAGTGGTGTCTGCCTCTTCATCCTGCTAATATATGTCAGGCTCACCCCACAGACTGGCATCTCTTCAGAGGGGGTAGATGGGATGGACTTGAAGAGTCAGCTAAAAGCTGTGGCCTGTCCCACCCTCGAAACAGATGGGTTTGCTACTGAAGCTCTGGAAGCTGGGACTTGTGTAGTGACTAGAGAGTCTTCAGCACAAAAAACCTGCTTGGCTCTGAGATCCGTGGGCCTAATTGGGAATGTTTGGCCTAAACATAGTTAAAGAATGGTGTGGGCATGGATATGGCTTCTCTGCAGTCCTGTGGCTATGTGGATTAGGGAGTGGCCATGCCCTGTTAAGACCTTCACAGCTCTAGCAGAAATGAGTGGTGTGTCTGGTGGCTGCTGTATGACCTGGCCTTCATGGTATCCTTCAGTCCTTTGTCTCCTTAGATCTTTTGCTTTCACCCTTAATTGCTGCCAAGGTGTGGTGGTGCTGAGCACTGTGCTGTGCTGTAGGCAGCGAGGCAGTTTTGTGGTGAATTCATCAGGAGCCCTCTCTGCATGTCCTGTCTTGGTGCTGAACAGAACTGGTCCTGCAGATTAGCTCTGCCAAGGCAGAGGAGTGTATTGGTCTGATGGATGAATAATCTTATTTCTTCAGTATTGCTACAAACTAAAAGAGGTGTTTGAACTGCTGTCTAACCTGCTAGAACCGAACAGGTTTCCTTACTTCCTCCGCAGTTTGTTACATCTGATTTTAGCTGCTTTCCAAGGTCAGAATTCTGTTTTCAAATGATCAACAGATTGTGTTGGTTTGGAGTTAGTTCTGTTGCATGAGCAGCTGAGTCTACAGTAGAAGGGGTTTTCTTGCACTTCCTGCACACAAGGCTGTGTCTGTTTGCAGGGAAAGATTTGATTGTGGCTGAATATCGTGACAAGTCTGTAGTCCACCCCCAGCCCTCTAGCTTGTGGTAGAGCTCAGCAGTGGGTTTCCTGCCAGGAGCTGTGAATGAAACTTTTCAACAGTATGACCTTAGGAAGGCAACAGAGAGAATGGATTTTCAGGCAGTCAGTGTATAATTATTTTGTGATTTTCTCTGATGTCATTTGGAGGGGACATTCAGCCTTTGAAAAGGGAATCAGCTGTTGCAGGATGAATGTGACTGTCCCCAAGAGGCAATGAGTAGAAAAAAGCAGTGTCATGTAGTGTGCCCTCAGCTTTGATACATACTATCAAAAGAAGAAAGATTATTTTGCCAAAACATACTTCTCTAAATAAAATTTCCTCTCTGATTTAGCTGGAATCATTCAGCAGTGGTCTTGATTTAAACTCTTCTCTGGAACAGTTTAATCCAGTAGCTCTCTGAGACTTGTATCTATGTGAATAAAGGCTTCAGTCTGACTCATATCTTAGTTCACTGTGTTCAACAGCTGTGCAAGCAATTTCACTTGGCCTCTCTATGGTGATGCTTTTTGTGAAGGTTTGTTTTTAACCAAGAAGTGATTAAAATCAAATATTCTTGGCTCTTAAGATCAGGGAATCATTTTTCACATAAATAATTTCTCTGGAAGTGAGGGAATGGGGATCTATCTATAAATTTCCATCTCACGTTTTCTTCTGTCCTCTTTATATACACATACATAATTTAACAACTGTAATGCCAATAACAGTGAGGTTTGACCTGTAAGAAGAGGTATAATTTTCCCCTTTATCAAATACCTGTTCTTCCATGTGTTGTGGGTTTTTTTCCCTTAAACTTCCGTGGCTTCAATCTCCTGATGTTTCTCATTGCAAAAGTCCATTTTACACATTTGGTAATGGTTCTCATCCTGTCAGTCATCCATACTGGGCTATTCTTTCACATTGCACAGCTGTGATGGTAGGCAGAGGGTTTTAGAGTAGAATTTAATTTGCATTTCGAAGACTGCAACATATTTAGTGTGACAAACTATGAGAAAATGCAAACCTTTGTGCACTCTGTGAAGCGTTAGTACCCTTAAGAAGGCTTTGTCCCGGCCTTGTCCTCTAGAAAAATAGGCTGTTTTCCTTTTCTCCCAATTACAATGGAATGATAAGCTTTGTGATCTTAAATAAATCCCACCAGCCAGCTTTCTAGTCTTTCAGAACAATATGGATGGTTGTTTTAAAATTTGAATGGCTAGTTGGTTTTCGAGATGAATGAGATTCTGTCATGTAAAAATCTGTCTTATGTGTACATAACAAGTAAGCCTAGTGTGAAAGTGGGATCTTTAGCTACTGTATAGCTACATGAAATCTGCATTTAAATAGTGTAAATGAGTTAACTTTAAGTGCATGAAAACCAGAACATTGTGTTAAATTGGGAATTGCCCTTGCTGTGGCAGGTTTAGTCTGGTTTGTGGAGGCCTTTCTTTCCTGATGGGAAGGAGAAGATAGGTACCAGAGATGGCAGTTTCAGGGATTACACTGGACATGGTTGTGCATCTTTAATAAGAATTTTACTTTAAATCCAAACCTCTCTGATTTTGTGTCATTGGTTTTGGCAAACATAATTTTGATTTCTTTGCAGGCTGCTTGTTAGGATATAGTAGCCTTTTCCTCCTGGCATTTTTGTGATCATACTCATTTCAGGGGAGCAGGAAGACACTCACTGTCCCTTCGTGTCAATTGCAAAGGTTACGTAGAGCTGACATAGGGCAAAATTGTCATTTACTTTTCCAAATTGGTAAGACCCCTCTAACATCTATTATTCACGATGAGATCCTCTGGGACTCCAGTGGAACAGAGACCAGTCCACTATGGCTTTGTCTCACAGGTGAGTTACAACAATCTTGCCAGAAAAAATAATTGAGGCAAGAAGGGCTTATGAAAATATTCAGGCCTCTTTTCTGTGATGTGCTGAGCTCACATAGGATGTGCTGAGCTCTGTGCCCTCACTCATGCAGCAAACCTGTTCAAGGGAGATGAATGTGAGAAAGCTGCCTCTCTAGCCTCAGATACAGCTTTTCATAGATGAAATCTTGGCTTTGTGCACCACTTGTTTGTGGGCAGTGTTGCCAGTCTTAAACGTCAAGATACTAGGAATTGTGCCTTTAACAAAAAATCACGCTTGCAATTTTTTGGAGTGAGGATAGAGGCAAGAGGAATTCAGAGTTAAGTTGACTTGTTCCTTTTGTGCTTTCACAGAGGCTACAAAGTATCTGAACTTGCCCCTGCGTTTTCCCTCCCCCTCTCCTGAAGAGGACAAATTCTATGACTCCAGTGGTTGCATTTTGAATGTCAAATAATTTAAGACCTGTGGTACTCATGAGATGACTTTGCATTTGAACTCCTGAAGTGTTAACTGAGCATCTGACTTTGTACAGATGTTTGCAGTGCTAAGCCCCTAAGACAAACAAATGCATGCTCAAAATCCTGCCCTTAACTCTGTATCTGCATTGAGTTTAGTGGGAGTTAAGGTTTGTGCAGTCAAAGAGCTTTTGTTGCAGCTTTTCTAAAAACTGCAGAAAAGTGTAGTCTGTGTTGTGCTCTAATTACTTACAAACGAGGAGATTTAGTGGGAATGCAAACAGACTCTGAAAGGTAATGACCAGGGCTGCAATGACCTTTCCTCCCCCACAACAGGAAAATGATGTGTTAGCATTTCCTTGGAGCTGTGCCTTGGTGTTAGGTGGGAGACCAGACATGCTGCAGTGTGGAACTTCAGTGAGACACCCTCATAAACACTTGGATTTTGTTCTGCAGTTGCAGCACCAGATTTTGGTCTTGTTTTTCTCCCTCCTTTATTTTAAATTGGTTGGGAATGTTTTACAATCAGGAAATGGGAATGGCTGTTCTGTGAGCACAGCTGTTTTAAATAAACTTATACCAGTGGAAGGATGTTGAAATCTCTCCTTTCAGAAACAGCCCAAAACCTCATGGAACTGGAATAGCTCGTTTGATTTTTGAACTGACAAACTTAGTTTTTAAACCATCATCTTGCATCCTTAGTTTACAGCAGCACAAATTTTCTTACTATGTCAATGAGGCTATTGAGGATGTTTCCTTCATCAAATTCGTGAGAAAGTAAATTGCAGGAAAGATATTTTAGATTTTATGTTTTGGTGATGGAATTTAATCTTAAATTAGCATCGGTTTCTTCTTTAATTCTGTTAAGGCTTTGAATTCCTACTTCTTGTTACCCTTGATGAGAATGGAAATACATTCTGAAGTTCTAAAACTTGGTTTTCAAGTAAAACTCAATGCCCTGAAGCAACTCTTAAAACTCCCTTAAATACAGTCCATGAGATTTGTGTTTTCTCTAACATTTGCACTACAGTACAGGCAATTAAGTACTGAATGGATGGACTTGGCTAATTTAATGTGACCTTGGTGAACTGCATTGAGGAGTCTCTTTGAGCACATGAAAGCTAATTGTAAACACAAGTTTCCCAGTGACACACAAATAGCAGAATGTAGATTTCTGTCTTATATTGGATGTTAATAAAGCATAGATGTGTACTGAATATCTCAGAACAGGAGATAGCTACTTGTATTTTTATTCCTTTCTGTATGTACATATGCATGTCTGGCAGTCTCATTATGAGAAGACTGAAAAAGCTCAAGTCTTTCTTTTTTGCATACAATAGCTAAGCACAAGAAGAAAAGACCTTCAATCTGCTGCATCTGCAGGGGGGTTGGACTAGATGATCTCTCGAGGTCCCTTCCAACCCTACCATTCTATAATTCACTTTTTTATATATAATGAAAGAATGTGTAAATCATTCTCTTATGTAGATCTGAACAGCTGCCAGTTAAGATGAGGGGAGGAGTAACAAGAGTGAAAATGAGATGATCGGATCCCTTCTTATTACAGTTGCTGAATTCAATCTCCTAATATAATATGCATCTTTTTGTTAATTCAGTTTGGTCTTAAAATGTCTTTGTGTTGAGAAGATTAAAGGGAACAAAGCATGGGAAAGGTGACAAATCTTTTCTGTAGTGTTTTTTTTCTCAAAGGGTGCTATGGACTGTGAGGCTGGGGGTAATCTAAAGCAGACAGGCTGGACAGCTGGGTGGGAGAGAGGTCGGCCTGTCTGAGCTCCCCACTCCACACAGGAAGGAGAAACTGCAGTTGTTGGATTCGATAGATCTCAGCCAACTCCAGCCTCCTGACTTGTCTTTGCTCAAATGTTCCTCTGTAAGCCCACAGGGCTTTGGTTTGGTTTTGTTACTATTGCTGATTGTGAAATCACAGCAGTTGGAGAGCAGAGTACGTTACATAACCATTCTGAAGTTTCCCCTCTTTCTGTTCATGAAGGAGTTTAGTTAAAAAAGCCTACAAAAGTGAAGGCTTGGAGTAAAATAACAAACGTTAGGAGGCTCAGTTGACATTTCAAACTACTAATTGTTACAAGCCTGTAATTTTTCTTAAAATGTTAGTGATTCCCATGGGTAACTGTTGCTTTCAGGTGGGCACACATGCCATGTTTTGTCTTGTGGGAGTTTATTTATAAATGTTACATAGTAATTCCTGTATTCACTATATTAATATTGGAGCAATGCCAGGCATACAGCTACAGGCATAATTGGCTTAAAGAGAAAACCATAAGCCTTGTCCCAGGCTACTTTATCTAAAGCACAGAGAGTGGGGAGGAATGTTGTTCAGCCCTGGGATGAGCCATGTCCAGGTAGCAGAGCTGTCTGGCTCCCTTGGGACTACCTTTGCTAGCCAACATCTGCTGAAAGTTTATCTTCACAAGATAGATAAGTTTGCCAGTGGTGGAGGGCTGATGGTGATCCTACAGCAGATTTCCATGTTAATGGCTGGGTGCTTATCAAGTGGTGTTTATCTGAGGTGGGCATGCTGGGTGCCTCGATGATGAGCCATGAAAGAGAGGGGTCATTCCATGGGAAAGCTGGCTAAGATTGCACTTTTTGTGCTGAAGGTGAGAGATTCACCTGCCAATAGTTTCAGGCTGGGATGGATGTTTGGGTGTTTGGGATATGCCATTGGGAGCATCACTGATAGGAGTGTGCCTGTGTGTGGTAGGCTCTTGTGGCTCTTGGGTGCAATTTGAGGGTTTGATTATAACATCTGCTAGCTCCCACCTGCAGCTTTCTCAGTGGCTTAATTTCACCTACATTTGACTTGGAGACAATAGGTGAAATATAAGGCAACCATTTCTGTAAGTTTATTCTTTTAGAGGTAATTAGTGTTTTGTTTTGTTTTTATTGAATACAGCCTATGTTCTCTGCTCTGAATCCAATTCAGGAAGCTATGTAAAGGTGGGCTGAAGCCAAAATATCCAAACTAATCCCTGAGAAATGAGACTGCATGCACTTAGCTGGCTAAATTAGAGCCGTGTTTGGGGAGTAAGGGTGTTTTAAAACGTTTCCCCCCTCCCCCACTGGTTACAATGAAGTCTTGTTGTAAGATCCTTCAGTAATCACAGAAATATTTTAAGAGCCCATTTGAGTCACTTGGAACAAATCCAGCTGTGGCATTGTTTAGCTCCAACCTCTAGTGTATTTGTATTGCTACAGAACACTCCATAAAAACTAAAGACTGAACCACAGTACATACAAAAGTAAATACAAGCACAATGTGAGTGTTTAACATCTTCTCACATTGTCTGCTCTTTGCCTTAGGTTATGGAGCTTCTGTCTTTAGAGGCATTCAAAACTCAACTAGACAAGGTCTGAAGCAACCTACTGTAGGTGGCCCTGCTTTAAGCAGGGAAGCTGGACTAGGTGATCTCCAGAGGTCCCTTCCTCTGTTCTGCAATTCTCTTATGCTGCTGCTTTTTTATATTTTTTGTATATTTTTGATATATGGTGCTTTACACTATGCCTCCTAGTTAGGGGTACAGTTCTAACGTCTGAATCTGTTTGTGTATGACTCCCTCTCTCCAGCTATCTTTGGGCAGTAAATACTTGCCTGAAGGGTTGAGTAGCTGAATCTAGATTTTAGCAAGTGGAGCATGTGAGTTATGTTAGTTGTTTGACTGGATTTTGGGAGGGCCAAAGGAATGCTGACTGCCAAGACACTTGCAGCATTACCTCTTAGGAAAGGAATGCAGAGATGGGTCATCTCTGTCAGTGTTGGGCCTTTCACAGGCTTTATGGTTTCATTCCTGCATGAGGTTTTTGCAGTGATCCTATGAATCACTCTCATGTTCAGGAATTTTTAAAACCTCCTCTCACTCCTGCATATATTCTTCATCATTCTTCCTTTTGTCCTTGCAGACTGCTATTTAACTCCTGTAATGGTATCTAATACATGTTGTTATTCTGTTTAGTGAGTATCTGTACATGTCATGCATATAAAGTAACTGGGCCCAGCCCATCAAGCTGTTGAGGATGGTCTAAGCACAGTCTAAGTCATGCATAGAAAGTGACTGGGCCCACTCCAGCCACCTGTTGATAATAGTCTCTCCCTCTTAGGCAAAGACAATTATTATTATTCCAGAACATCCTTTATGAGGACAGCAGATCTGTCCTGAGTCCATATGATTATTTTGATCAGTATCATCTTATTACAAAGCACCTGTGCATGTGGACCTAGTGCCTATTACTTTAATCTATCTCCTATGATCTTTTATCTGGTTACATAAAGAACATAGCTCTCATGGCAGTTCATGTTTGAGACACTCTCTAACCAAGCACTTACTGATAAATTAGCTTGATCTTACCTTCTCAGTGGAACGAGACGAGGAAGGGAAATCTAAAGATTCCTTTTTGACTTGGGAAACGGGTAGAAGCCAAACTACAAGAATACAGTGAGAAATGTGATGGGGAGCTGCTAATATCTGGAGGTACATCTGCATAGAATGAAAGCTGTGTTGATTTACATTAGCTGCTATATTAGTTTGTAGATGCTGATTCTAATGTAGCCTGTGTGGCCAAGCACCCTAAAATAGAAATGAGTTATTGGACCTGAAGCAAATGGACTCTTTTAACATGACACAAAGCCTGTTAACATCAAAATTGGTCTGATGTTGCCTCTGACCTCCCTATTGTTGGGGTTTGTGGGGAGCATAGTAAGGCATTCATTCCTTTGGTGCTCCTCAGTATGTGGGACTGCAGCTGGGGAACATCTCTTGGAATGTGCCTCATCCAGGAAGGCTTTTGGGGCTGGCAGGGGCATCTGTTCACTGTAAAGGTTCTTGGCACTGGGAGTTGAGAGAACTGGCCTCAAAGAGCATTTACTGACCCTGTAGTGTGCTGTGCCTCTTCTGATCAGCCTGGTTGTGTATGCCCTTATTTTCACAACAAGCCTGTGCTGTACTTACTCACAATAGGCCTGAAATAGCATTAAGGTTGACACTGTATTTCTGTGTGTGCTTCACAAGGAATATATTTTCTTATCTTATTATCGTTGTTCTCTGTGGCAAGGTCATCTCCATAGAAAGCGATTAATGTGATGAAAGTATTTCTCTTGCCCTAGGCTCTCCTATTTGCTGCCTAGTACCATGCTGTGTTAGTCATGTGTTAGCTTTGTCTTACTGCACATAATATTAGGCTTTGTATGAGGAATGTGGCCTTAATCTTCAATGGGCACTGCCATACAAGGGAACGGAGCCTCTATAAGATGTGGAGTTTATACAGATCTGAGTTTTGCTCCATTGCCTCTTGGCTCAATAAGGCTCTAAAGCTAGCTTGTACTTGGAAAGAATGCCAGAGCTATCAAGAAGAACCCACTACTTGGTGTCTGTGTGTACAGACTTGCTTGTTTAACTATTCCTATTGTAAGATCACTTTTACCGCTGCCTTTGGAACTGGTGTTGCAGCAGAGCATAGTTAGGTGTTTTCCTTTTGGAATTACTGATCTAGTGTCTTGAAAGATAAGTAGATGATAGATAATATGTATATTTCTATTTTACCATTGCAGAAATGGTTTTAACAATGGAAGAGTTATGTTGGAGGAATCTGGAAAAACATCCGTGGGGACAGATAGAATTCTCCTTACTTCACTGAGTCAGTTTTTCTTTAACTTTGAGGCTTTGATGTGCCTGAAAACAGTCTGTTTATAGTGAAACAAATCAACTTGCTCAAATTCTAGCTCTAAATGTGAAATGAGCTCTTAGAGAGACAGAAAATTCTTCCTTGCAGTCTTAAAATAAAACTCGCCCATTTCAGCCTGTCATTGAATGCATGATGGGGTGCTCTGCTTTTCTTAGTTCTGTGTGAGGTTTGTAGTTTGGTTTTGAATTAATCATGCATTACACATTAGTCCCATATAGACATACATGAGCTTTCATTTGAGAATGAACAGCAAGGGCAGCAGCAAATGCAAAGAAGCATAACAACATCCAAGGAAATGGAGGGATGGGGAATGTGCTATTGGGTGTGCCCTTAAGAAGATTCCTGTGTTCAGTTCTGAAAGGCTGAAGAATGTAGCTTTAAAACTGGCTTCAGCCCTCACTTTGCTTCTTCCGACAGTCTCTTGCCTGCTCTTCTAAATCTGGGAAAGTGAACTTTTGATCAGTTACCTATTTGTGACCAGAGTAGGGCAAACGTGAATGGAGATGTGCTACAGAAACTCAGAAAGCTGAGCACAGAGGTGTAGCCTAATGCACTCCATGGCACTGTCAACATCTCTATGTATCTGCTGTGTCCCTGCTATGTGGCTGCATTAAATACGTTATTGCATATCTGGGGTCTGGTTTCCTTCCAGACACACTCTCTGGCTACATGTAATGCATGTCTCTTAGCACATTACATCTCAAATGTAGCTAGATGCTTTCAATCATCTGTTGGCAGTAACTTCAGCATCCAGGCAGTTGCACCAGAGCATGTGGAATTGCTTCATGTTGGTCCTGGGGAGAATGGCAGAGCAATGAAATTCTTTTATCAACATGCCAAGAATGTGGTCCTTTGCAGTGGTTTATTAAGCCAGATGATATTACATGAGCACTCTGAATATTTAACTGCAAAATGTATCCCTCATTAAAAAACAAAACCAAGCAAGTCAAAATCCCACTACTGTTTGCTCCTCTAAAGTGTCTTCCAGATGTTTTGGAGTGCAATGCCAAGCTACTTGGTGTTAAAGGGAACTTAAATACAGGGAATGCCATGCCCTGCCATGGGCAAATGACACAAATCAGGTATTGTTCTCAGATAACCCACAGATTTCAAAGTAGTGTGTGCTTACTTGCTGAAACTGAAGTTTGGTCATTCACTTTCTCTTCTGTAGCTTCTGCTGTAGATGGGAGGTCAGAGGTGATCTGCTTGCATGTGTGAAAACTAGACAAGAAGCTTGGTTGTCACATGCTGCTAAGTGTAAAACAGCACTGCTCCTTGTCCTGACTGGGATGATTTCCCTCTCTGATACCAGGCCTTAGACGGAAATACTCTTTCGAATAGACTTACATGTGTGACAGTTGCTGGTCAGCTAGATTGGGCTAATGTGTGATATTTTGAAGGACTCTTACATTTCTATTGGAGACTATGCTTTTTGATCTTTACCTTGGAGATCAGCATGAGAGACAAACCTTAGCCTCAGGCCAAGAAGTTGGAAGCAAAGAAGAAGTTACTGCATAAAGGGGATGAAGAGAGTTGGCTGCCCATTCATATCTGAAGGACAATGTGATCAAGCAGCGACAGGCTCATGTATCTTCCTCCTACGCTTGGTATTGTTCCTCTTGCTCGGTTTCCTCCTGAACCCCTTTGCAATTTGGGCTGTGCAGGTTCCCTTGATCTCCCTGATGCCCTGTTACCCTGCACCACTGTCTTGGCTGTCTTCTCATCATTTCCCTTAGACTTGTGCTCCTTGCCTCTTCATTAGATCTGCTTTATCTCTTGACACTGGTAGTTCTTGTGGCTCCTTACCTAATCAGTTCTTTCCTGACTATTCTCCAGCTCCCAGCCTTCTTGCTGGAGCGCCTCTTTCTCCCCTCCCTGGTTCCCAGTATGTTCCCATGGCTCAGCCAGCTGGGCAGTAGCATCATCTTTTAGGCCTGAGGCTATTAGAAATGCCAGCAACTGCCAAGCACGGGTAAGAAGTGGAAGAGAGGAGGTTTAACCTTGGCTTAAGGCCTTTTCTATGCATAAGAAATGACTACTTTTCATTGAACTTTTAAAAATAAAGCTGGGTTGGGTTAAACTGTGCAGTAGGCTCCAGGATGTCCTGTGCCAGCCTAAACTGGGATTATACCAGTTTATTGTTCAAACACAGATGCAAAACAGATGTTACTGCTGCAGCAAAATCTATTTGAACAAGAATGAAAATTTCCTGGACCCCATTCTGGAAGAAGCAGTAGGATTGTGCCAAAGTAGATGACGTGTAAGGGGCTCCTGAGTGGCTACAAGCAACTGGATCTTGGCAGGACTCTGGCAGCCCTACACCTGAGACTGAGACATCTGCTCAGGCACAGCTCTTGCTGCCTGAAAATACACATCGATGCTCCCTCCCTGTCAGCAGGGAACGGCAGGGTGGCATGGCAGGCTGAGGTCTGCACAAAAGTGCCTCTGCTGACTTTGGCCAGACTGATGCCAACATGGAAGAAGTTGGCATCTCCCCTGTTATGTGATCTCTGCCTGGCCACTCAGGGCTCTGAGCTGAGCCGTGCCTGGTGTGGGCCCTGCCTGTTACTTACATCTGAGCCCTTACAAAGGTTGCAGCTCTTCCCTGTGTGCCGAGGAAGCTGCCCCTCAGCACCACAGCCTCTTCCTGGTTTGCATGCCGGGGAGTGAGGGGTTGTGTCTTCCCATCTGCACTGCCAACTGTGCCCCCTGCCCTGCCTGGCCTCCAACAGCCCAGGAGTGACCATCCTGCCTGGCCTGGCAGCCTGCTCGGGGCAGCCCACAGTGTCTCTTCGCTTCTGGCCATGGAGATGTTGCTGGCTGGTTGAAAGCTTTGCAGGATAAAGGCTTTTCATTGCTGCCAACTCCTATTGCAATTAAGGGGTAATCTTTTCTAAATGGTGCTAAATTAAGGCTAAATCCCTCCCTCATGCCACATAAGAGGATGAATCCCTGGTTTTCTAAAAACAGCTTATTGTTTGGGCCACTGTCCAACTGACCCGTACAACAATAGTCTGGATAACTTGGTGAGAAGACCGAAACTTTTTGGTCTGTCTGTGCAGATTGTACTCAAAAATCCCTTATGGGGGATATGGAGAAGTAGAGGAGTTATGTACCACTTCCCTGTTTTGCATTGGGTTTGAAACTTGGGGGAAGTTTTTGCTTGCAGAAGTCCTCATTGTGGCTGCTGCCGCAGTGGGGACATGACTTTCCCTGTGACTGTGTGTGCCGAGTCTGTGCTGGCAGCCGTCAGCTCATCAGCCACTGGCCATGCATGGTGCAAGCACTCTGTCAAAGAAAACAATCCTGGCAGCAAGACTTGGTTTGTTTGAATCAAGGCGACTGTGTGCATAAAACTGTAGCTTAAATTATTGTTGTTTGACACAAGGCTACTGCCACAACATAAATCAGTGAGGAGGAGGGTTAACTTTTGACCTGTCTTTTGGGATTGCTGATCTGGATTAGCGAACATGATATGCAGCAGATTTCACCCTTGGGGCAAGGAGGGGGCTGCCTTTTGATCACTTGTTAACACAAAGCTTTTGTGCCTCTTCCATGTGAACTACTATGTCTGTAGGGCAAGCTGCAATCAGAAGTTTATTTGCTTATCAATATGTGGATTTATCTTAAAAGATTCTTAAATAAGGAAATGCAGTTGAGTAGTAAGGAACGAGGGGGCAAGAATGAGAGCACAAATTGTTGTCCAGCTCACCAGTGAATGTACTATTCTAAGATGTGACCAGCAGCTTGCTTTTATTCCACGTTTTAACACAAGTTCCTTGAGGGGGGGGAAAAGTGATTTGAGGAACTTCGGTGGGACATTTCCAATAAATCCTTTGGGATTATAAAGTATTATGATATAAAATCCTCTTGTTATATAAGACTTTTCTTTTCTTCCTGTTCACTTATGAGCAGACCTATAAATGGCTTTAACTCCTACAAAGGTCAGACCTGCTTTTGACTTAGTTTGTGTACAGGATCCAGGACTAGATGACTCCTGAAATAGTCCCGTCCCACCAAAGTGTAAGAGTTGGTGGTTCTTGCTAGGATGCTGGCAGAGGGTTCAAATGCATAACCTTCTCAGGCAGGTGACCTTAGGCAGCTGAACCTTTGTAGAAATGTTTGGAGAAACCGAGGATAAGGGGAGACCTTATCACTCTGCTCCCTACTACTCCCTGACAGGAGGCTGTGGCAAGGTGAGGGTTGCTCTCCTCTCAAGCTACAACTGACAGGACAAAAGGAAATGACCTCCAGTTGTGCCAGGGGAGATTTAAATTAGATATTAGGATTTTTGTTTTCTTTTTCACCAAAAGGATTACCAAGCATTGGAACAGACTGCCCAAGAAGGTGGTGGAGTCCCTATCCCTGAAGGTGTGCAGTAGCATGTAGCTGTGGTGTTTGGGGGCATGAAAAGCACCCTTTGAATTAGTCCTTGCAGGGGTTAAAAAGTAAGTTACCTCACACGTCCAAGATACTAAATGAAGTTTTCTGTGTGCTTTTTTTAAAGTTGTTCATGACATTTGTTTCTTTTTAATGGGCATGGAAGGCAGTGAGCACTGCTGTGTACAGTCATACTGGATCTGCATAAGTAGTGCCTCCTACCTAGGTTTACAGTTGTAAACACTTATCCACGGAGCAAGGCAACAAAAAATAGGTTCTTACATCTTGAAATGATGAAGCACATGTCATTTATTTTTGTTTGGAAGAGGGAGAAAATCAGTTCACTAAATCTATCTACAAAGCCTCAATCTTCTTAGTTGGAAATTAATTGTTGAATGAAATAGAAGACATATTTATGTTTTGATTTAGCTATAAACAGATGTATTCCACCAGCTATTTTAGGAGCTTTAGCTGTGGTCTGCTTTCAAAGACTTCAAATATCACAGGCTTAATTTACTGCATTTTCTTTCTGAATGTCTGCAGCATTGGATAAAAATGTAGATCATTCGGGTTTCTTGTCTTTGATAATCTTAGACAGATTGCTAAAGCTTGATTCACTCCTTTCCTTCGTAATGTTTGTCACTGTGTGAATCGATCGTGCTGTTTGCTCTTCACTGGATCCTCTGTAGAATTAGGGTAGTTTCAGGTTTCAGACCTTGGCTTTGGACCCTCAAGACAGAAGTTTTCAAGGCAGTCTTATGGAACTTGTTGTAATGATCTATATTTCTGTTGAAACCCACCTGGATGAGTTCCTGTGTGACCTACTCTAGGTGGTCCTCCTCTGGCAGGGGGGAGTTGGACTAGATCAACTTTTGAGGTTCTTCCAGCCCTTGAGATTCTGTGATTCTGTTATTTCTAACTGTAATTAAACTGCTCTTTATGTGTGTTAAATGTCTGCTGAGCAATTCTTCTCAGTAGCCTGTGGGTGTGTACAACTAATTTGCTGTCTGAAGACAGCTTTTGCTTGGCTCTTTCATATTGCTTGCTTGCTGCTGCATTGCTGGCAAGGACAGGCTACTGACTGTTGCGTGGGGGTGCATTGGTTGGTTGGTCTTGGTGTTTTGTTGTGGAGTTTTTATCCCCCTTGAAGACCTGTTTTGGATTTTGGTGTGTGGTTTTGTTTTTAATGACAATTCCTCTAAATTTTTTGGGGTTAGAAATATAACATGTTCACAGGCCATCCTTGGGATTCTCAGATTACATTCAGTTTGGGAGAGTTCAGAGTACCTTATTTGTAACTAATTCTGGCATGCAGCTTGTGCAGACATATTCTAACTTGTTTTTGACTGAGAAATTGGCCAGTTTTGAGGAATGGGATCTGCTTTTTCTTATCAGTTTTAATTACTGCATTTAGTGCAATTTGAGCAAAGACCACTGTTTCCAGCTGAAATGACAGAAGTCACTTCTATTGCTGTTTATGTTTATGGGACTGAACTTCAGGAACACAAATCCTCCTTTGTAAATATGGAGAAGAGCAGCTCTGAAAAGTACCTGGCAGGAGTAATCATAGCTCTAGTGATCTTTGTGCTGGCATACACGGTTTAGCTTCTCCTGGAATCAAGACTCCATAGCCTCTGTCACGACATTTCATAGAATCAGTCATAGAATTGTTTTGGCTGGAAGAGACCTTTAAGATCATCAAGTCCAGCCTTTGTCCCAGCCCTATTAACCACTAGACCATTTCCATTTCTGTGAGTCTGCTTATTTTAATTCACCTTCAAGAAGTTTCTAGAAAACCTTGTCTGGCAACTTTTTTCTGCTCACTTAACAGGGATTTAAGACCATAGGACTGAATTGAAGGCTTTGTGCTTTTGATGACTGCCAGCTGATTGCTGTTACACAAGGTTATTCCTGGTACAGCTATATTTCATAAATAGAAATTCAGTACCTACTAATGAACTCCTTACTATTTTGTGCACCCTGCATCTGTCTATGTGTGGGTTTTGTGTGTTTTGCATTCTAGCTTGTAGCTTCCTTTTCTGTTTACCTGTTTTCTTTTTACTTTAACGTGTTTGTGTTTCCAGCAACCTTATTCCTTTGAAATTCGGGCAGGATACATAGAATAACATAAGCTTTAACATCTTAATGCAATCCATTTGAATCAATGCCATTCTACTCTATTGTCAGTGAGGACAGACTGCCTTTGGGCTATATTTGGCTGCTGATGTCACTCTGGTCAGCATGGACTCCTGTCACAGGCATCCTGTGTGCAGGGCACAAGCTGGACATTGTAGTGGGTGATTTCACATTGCTTCAGCTTTGTTTTTGAGGCAACTCTGTGCTTGTGAAGACTCCCTGGTGTTCAGAAAGGCAATTTAATGGGATCTGTTTATGCATGTGTTATACTACAGCCTTGTGAGGAGAACTCTACACTTTAGGGTAACAGAGAAATGAATTGGCCAAAGAGACTGCAAGATTCTATAAAGCCCCATGGTTTTGGTCCTTTAGAGAGTCCTAACTGAAACAATGCTCAATGTTTTAAACACAAGGGCCTTGCATTGCTGGAAGGGTGGCAAGCACTGAAGGACTGATGCTTTAATAGGGATCTGTAATTCATAGCAGCAGGACCTCTGCTTTTGCAGTCTGGGAGTGGTAATATTTTTGTGTTTCTAAACAACACATGATGTTACTAAAATCATTAAGAGCTGAAGACTTTGTTTTGATAGCACCTGTATTGAGTGAGGCTTCCTGGAAGACATTTTTATTGTTAAAGCCAGCAATGGTACAAAAAAAGTGTCAAGAAATCACTGCTAGAGCGGCATATTTGCAAGTCTGGGAAAGACTTCAAACATTCTGAGTGCTGCTCCCTTTCTGTAATAAACAGAATCTAAACTGCGTAGCATGTATGAAGACTTGGGTATCTCTTCTGATATGATCTGTTTTCTATACTTGTTTTTATCAGTCTAAAGCTTTATTATCTTCCACTTACGTTCCTGTAAATGAAAGCAGAACAAAAGGCCTTGGTGTGAAATTTAGGGCAGGTAGTGAGAGCAGGAAAGACCGTGCACTGAAGTTACATTTTTGAGCTAGCAGATATGGCTGGAAATTGCAAGAGTGATATTGGTCAACAGTTTACTACAAAGGTCCATAAATAGCTTCTGTGAGGCTTTGGAGTTACTCAGCAGGCAGAGGGAAAATTCCTTTCTCTCATACCATGGCACAAATAGTTAATGTGTGGCTCTGTCAGCCATTAGGAATTCATAAAGAAGAAAAGCAGACTATCCCTGCTTTAAGGATAGCCTTCAGGTTTTGTTTGGGAGTGTCAAGGTGGTTAATGTTTTGGATGGCTTTTGTTCTGGCTTCATGTGAAATTTTGTGGCTCCTTTTGATGCCATTACATGTCAAGGTGCTGAAGCCTTGGAAGTCGAGGAAGTAAAAGAATGGGCTTGTGTTGATGTTAATTTAGTTAATTTATTAAAGTGACTTGGTGTTTGTAAACAGTTCTTTAAAATTCTATAGAATTGCAGTTGTTTGTTGTCATTGAGGAACTCAAGGTCAATGAGCAAAGCCCAGTGCTGGAAGGTTGGGTTATCTGTGATTGCCTGTGTGATAACAGGAATTAAGCCACCACTTCTTATTTGGGGCCAAATGTGGACATTTTTATCATTCAAGTGGAGTCTGTGATAAAGTCTGAGGTAGATGGGTACAGGAGTATTGTTGCTCAGGTAGTTGGAAAATTAGTATCTGGATTAAACCGATTATGTAGCTACAAAATGGAGGAAAATGAATGTAAATCTGATGTCATGAAATTTACTTATTCTGTGCTATGTTTGGGGTTTTATTTACTTTCTAGCACTTCCAAGGAATGGTCCGGGGCATGAAAAGCAAGCAGAGAACTTTCTGATAGTAATTGAGGACATTCTCTAATTATCAAAACAATATGGCACTCGAAGGATCTCTGTGAGAGGTGCCAAAGCAGCCCGTGGTACTGGCAAGTCTGAGCATTGGAGATTGTGAACCCGCCAATAAGGCGGAAAAACAGAAATGAACTGAAATCATGAGACGTGTGAGAAGTACTTGAATGTTTGGAAAGGAAGAGGAACTGGCTTTTTTACTTGTACAGTTTCAAAAGAATTTGGTGATTTAGGGCTCCTCAGATGGCAACAGCAGTAACGTGTCCCAGGATAACTGGGCGTGGGTGCAAGTCTCTTTGGGTACCGTGGATGCTGCTTAGAATGGGCTTGAACGAAGGGGTAGGATCCATCCTGGCTCCAGCACGCCTGTGACTCTGCATGGGTCTGCCTGCTGTGCTCTCCAGCAAACCCAGCAGCTCTTTCTGTGTCTGCCAGCCAGGGCAGCGTGTGTTATTTCTTTCTTTTGACAGGCATTCTGCCTGAAATAAGCAGCGACTGATGTAACCCGGACGGGCCGTGTAAATATAGCGACCTGCATGTTTGGGATGTCATGTGATGGGGTGGCTTCCTCTTTGCTTGGGGCTTGCTGGGGAGCTGTGGACAGGGATGTGGCAGACAAGAGAGCTCTTGCTTCCTGTTTGTGTTTAAGTCATGCACCTTTGCTTCGTTTCTCCTGTGTTTTTTACTTTTCCCTAATCCTTCCCATTCCACCAGAAAATGTCATGTGGAGTTGTGTGGATTGAAATGCATGTGTCCTCCCTTTTTTTTCATGATGGAAATAGCCTCTCTTTATGTTGTTTCTGACAGTGGTATCAGTGGCAGTCAGACATCTGAGCATGGTGGCAAGTACCCTGACAGCACTTCCTCTAGCTGGACGTACCATTGATTCAGCTGTGTGTTTCAGATCAGATGGTGCACACCAGTGCCTTGGCCATGTGTGCTATTGCAGCTGGCAGTTGCTATCTACTGTCTGTTTGTAGAAATTGTGTTATGAAGAGAAGGATGTTTTTTTTAATGCAAACCTAAACTAAAGGCCCAAATATGCCTGTGTCTAACATTAATATTTTAAAAACAAATGAGCAATAGTAAGTGGATATGCTGAGTGCAGTGTGAAGCCTGGCTCTAAGCTGCAAGCAATGGATGTGAAAGGGAAGCAAGATACTCTCTTGGCTTTTGTTGTAAATACTGTACCAGGTGGACACAGAAGATTATGCAAGTATAGTGGGATTAAATTCTGTGGGCCTTTACTTAGATTCTAAGTTGAAAATAAACTTGCTATTCAGGTATAAGGAGCCTTTAATGAAAAGGCTATTAAGAGCACATGAAAAAGTCTGCTTTAGCAGAGCAGAAATCACTACAAAGGGTGAGCCTTGTGCAGTTGCATGTGTGCCTATGTGTGTGTGTGTGAAGACCACTAGGACCAGAAAGCCTGGCTAGCAGGTTAGTTTTTTATAAAGTTCTCTGTGTACAAGGTAAAGGGGCAGCTGAGCTCACATGAGGACAGGTAACTTTAATATATGCGGTAACTCCATGGTGATCGTTCAGTCTCCTGAAATACTTCAGTGGTTAAAACTGTACTTAGGTATGTTAAAGAATTAGTCTGAGATGATGTTTTTTCTTTTCCCCCAAAGTACCTCATGTCTTGGTTTGTTCTGGTACTGACAGCTCACAGATATTTACCTGTGTTAGACGGCGTTTATGCCACTTTATTTCTGCCTTCTTGTAGGCCAGGGTTTGTTCAGGAAAGCCTCTGTTACTGCCATACCAGAGGAAGCCATTGTCCTGTTCAATAAGCAGCAGAGCAATGAGCTTTACATTAAATACATTTTTCAGGATGTGTCTGACTTCCTTTTGTTGTTTCTTGAGTGGGTGTGCTCACTGAGCAGGCAAGCCTTGTTCTGGGGCAGGAGTATTCCTCATGCAGTGAGATGCCAGTGTCCATGAACTATTGTATTTTTTTTTAAAAAGAACCAAAAAAACTGATGAGCCTTACTGCAGAATTTCATGCTGAGTGCTAGCCATGTAGATAAAAGATCATCTGTTGGAGTAAAACCTTCCACATTGCACTCAGTCTCAGGGGATGGAACTGTACCCCACATGTAGGTGGTCTTTTGGTTACCAATAGTTAAAGTGTGAGTGGAAACCCTATTGTCTCATTTCTGAATGCTCAAACTTGCTCCCAGTTAAAACAATAATCTTCTCAGTTCTCTAACTGCAAATGCTGGGTTGGGGCAGAGAAGGTGAGAGAGAGGTTAAGCCTAATTTCATGGAACTGGGTACTGAGCCAGAGAGCAGTTCCCTTGGTGCTGACTTGGTGAGCCTTGTAGAAATCTGGAATTAAACATCAGTTGCATAAGTGGACTGTGTTCATATTTTATTAGAATGAGGTGTTATATTTTGTATTTTATTTTTATGCTTAAAGCTATAGAAAAATAGTTCATAATATTGCAGCAACATCTCTCAGTTGTCAACCCATCACGTTGAAGGACATTCAGAAGTAGATGTGGAGCTGATACCCAAATTTCTGCAGTGTCACTTCATTTCCTCACAACTGCAATCTGTTAACAGACACTTAAAGATAAGTGAGCTCTGCTGCAGGATTGTGCTGCAGTGATGCTCCAGAAAGGCTCAAACTGCAGCACTGTATAGAAAGGCAATCTAGAATTATTTTATGTATTAATTGGACTTTCAACAAAGAAGCCATCAGGCATTATTTTAACAGAATTGAAGCCAGGTCAAAGGCTGGACTCTTTCCTGGATTGTGCACAAATCTTTGCTGTTGCATCACCGCTCGGAAGCTGACTTTGGTGGTTGTGTGTGGGGTGAACTGGCAAGATAGGAAGTGAGGTATTGTCTCAAAGCCTCATGACTTCCCGGTAGGTATCAGATCAGTGGTGAGCTGGTGTTTGTGCATCCACTCCTGCTGCTTAGCTAAGGTTTGTGTTTAGCCCTTGGGGACATTTGAGTGTGGGAGATAGAGCTGGTTCCCAACTTGTGGAAATGTGAGATATTTCACAATGGTGAGGAGCAAATGAGGAGCTGAGGCTCACGTGGTTGTACTGACCCACGAGGTGGCTGGGCAGCCTGTGCATGGGCTGGGGCTCTGCACGAAACCAGTGTTGGTACTGGGCTAGAAACTGGGGACAGCCATGGAGGGACTCAGCCACACCTGCTTCTAGCAAGGCCACACACACATTTTGACTACATATGCCCCACACTGCAGACAAACTGTTTGCAGATGTTCAAACATAAACAAAAAAGACATTTTTCTGTGGGGGAGTGTGTGTGGCAATTACACTATTTCCATTTTGGCCTAATGTGAAGGGCATAAAATACATCTACTTGCTTTGTCAGCTAAGTAGAACTCCTCCTAACTTTGAATAGTCACACGTGTTTAAAAGGCCAATACCTCATTTACTCTTTCTCTCATCCTTTTGCAGAAGTTTGTCATGGTAACAAAAGTTCAGCTGGCTTGATGGGAATAGCATAATGGTATGATACATAAAGCTAAATGTGAAAGAGGATAATAGTACATGCCTTCAGTACATGCTGGTGCTAGAAGTGCTGAATATTAATTAATGCTTATCTCCCTGTCAAGTTACGGGCATAGGTTGAAGGTAAGGATGAGAAGGAATGCAATACTGTCAGCAGAGGTACCTCCATGATGCATTTGCTCAGTTTTCAGTGATTCATTGATCAGACTTGCTGAACAGCAATGACTCTCTCTGTTTAATAGCGCTTGATGGAAATCTTGTCTTCTGTGACTTTTTTTTAGCAAAGCCTGTGTGAGATGTGTACTTACATTTCCTAAAACACAGGGTAGGGCTATTGTATAATTTCACAGAATCAAAGAATGGTAGCGATTGGAAGGGACCTTTAGAGATCATCCAGTCCAACCCCCCTGCAGAAGCAGGGTCACCTAGATCAAGTTGCATAGGAACATGTCCAGGCAGGTCTTGAAGACCTCCAAGGAAGGAGCCTCCACAACCCCTCTGGGCAGCCTGTGCCAGGGCTCCCTCACCTCACACTGAAAGTGTTTCTTCTTATGTTTAAGTGGACCTTTTTGTGTTCCAGCTTCATCCCATCACCCCTTGTCCTGTTGCTAGCTACTATAAAAAAAAGGGATGTGCCAACCTCCTGACACCCACTCTTTAGATATTTATAAATGTTAATAAGATCCGCTCCCAGTCTCCTCTTCTTCAGACTAAACAGCCCCAGTTCCCATAGCCTATCCTTGTATGAAAGATGTTCCAGTCCCCTGATCATCCTGGTGGCCCTGCACTGGCCTCTCTCCAGCAGTTCCCCGTCCCTCTTGAGAGTGATCATGTTGAGCTTTAAGTGAAGAGCTAACACTTTAAGAGGGAATGGGCTTTTTCTAACGTTTCTAGTGTCTGTTACACCCTTTGAAGGTTCGCCACGTGTCTTCTGAGGACTACTGATGTACCTCAGTTGCTTATACTTTGTGGTCAGCTGCCAGAGCTCTGCTGGATTATTTATAGATCACTCATCTTGGGCAATTTTTAAAGAATTAGTCCATTGTAGGTAATACCTACATCAAATTTCTGCACTATCATCTTTTATGCTGGTCCTGACAGTTGCTCAGCCTGCAGAAGAGCATCGATGTGACAGGACACCACTGTTTATAATCTATTTGTAGTCACTTCTTGATTTGTACAGTCGGGAAGACAAAAACCCGATGGCCTGGTTAACAGAATCAGACTGATGTAGTGAAGTGGCCTGTGCAAATAAAGCATTCCATCAAATTCAGCAGGAGGGTTTAAAAGTCAGCATTTGATGACGGAGATTTCTGCAATGTGATTTTGGAAAGAGTGAGATATAGCTGTGCTTTGGTAGCCCAGAGGGCAGTGAAGGGCACCCTTCGCACTGTGAGCAGAGTCCTAGTCTCTTCTGCTCTCCATCTATGGCAGCATCTTTCTTTGAAGCCTGGTCTTGAGCTGTGCAGATGTTGGCTTCTGGCAGACAAGTTCATTGATCTGTTATGATGCAGAGGAGAGAAAGATGCCTCAGGATAGCTTTTTGAAAAATTCTTTTACTTCACTCATCAGGCTTGAAATTACCCTGAAAGGAAAATGTTTTTGTGTTGATTTCTATGTTACTTCCCTTCCACTTCCTGCCCTCACATGCTCTCCTTCATTTGTAAGAAGCACAAATGTACACACATCAATATCCCTCATTCCTCTCCAATTTAGGCTCAGCAAAATGCACTTGGGGCCATCTAATTTTCTAAAAAAGAAAAGAAAGGGGGGAGCAGAAAGGAACCCCCAGATGTTGGATGAATGCCCATTCCAGTTGCTGAGAGCTGCTAGAGCAGCTGCTGGTTAGCCACTTAGTCTCAGGCAGGCTTTGAAGCTGCACTTGCTGGGTGGCATTCCCAGGAAAATGACTAATGATGGAGTCAGCAGCAGGTTCTGATGTGGGCACGGGGCATTATCCTCCTAATTGTCCCCAGGGCAGGACAGTGGGGGCTGAGGAAGTGCTCCACACTGACAATAAATATATTTTTGCTGTTAGGAGTTGCCTGTGTGTGTGAGCGACAGAGAACACATTTTGGGATGATGCAAATGCCAATATGTAGCATGAGCTGTGAAATGAAACCAGCATTCACATCTTCAGGGGCAGGGTGTTGTGGTGAAGGTGATGCCTGACCTCCTTTGTAGCAGGAGGGAACAGTAATGAGTGAAATACCTTGTGACTAATGTCCTTTGGCTTTTAAGTCCAAGCTTTCCCGTCCCTCTCCTTGGAAGTCAGAGCAGATAGTAATGAGTACTGGCAGGGCTGGCTTCACTTGGCGTCAAAAGGACATTTTGGTGCCTGTAGCTGAAGGGAGGGGAAGGATGGCTCATATTCTCTGCTAATCGATGCAAAGCCTACTGAAGGGAAAAAAGCCTGGAGCGTCTCTGAGCTGTTGTGAAGAACAACTGAAGGAAAATGCCTTGTTTGAATCTTATTTTTTTGGTCTAATGACTTTTATCCTTATTTTAGAAAAGGACATCTTGATTAACTACGCTTTTTTAATGGAGAGTTAGGATTATATTTGATTTTTGGTGGATAAACTGCTCTTTCACTGAAAGAGTAGCTAATAATAGCTTCCTAAAAGGAGCAGTTTCTGCAAATACTGCTTGATTTTCAACAGAGAAGCACCTGAAATGTTTCTGCTAGTGCTTCCAAATTGCAAACAAGCACCTCTGCTGTGCATTCAATCTCTCTTCAATGAATTTGAAACTAATTCCTCTTCTTCTTAACATGCCTTAACACATTGTGCATCTTCTAATCTACTTGTGTTCCAGGCTGCTTGTGGTGGTGCTCTATACATGGTAATGGGACTGTAATAAAAATAAAGGCTGAGACAGCCCTTACACATCTGTGGGTGAGTGAAAGCAAGGGTTAATGCCTCACATTAGTTCATCTGCTGTATATAATGAGCTTCATATAGCAGTGTTTTACTGCAGAGAAAAGGGCATCATGGCATTTGTTCAAGGCTGCACCTCGCTGCCTGACATTTCAGCATCACGTGTGGCTGGACACACAGTCTGGGAGGTGGGGAGGGATGTGTTCTTGGCTGAGGTCACACGGCTGGGGGCCACAGGCATGGAGTTCCTCTGAGCATGGGGGACACTGATGTACTGTGTTCCCTGCATGATTCCTTTATGAAAAGGTTAAAGGAAAAAAATAAGCATACTTGGGTGTGTAGGCCCTAGGCAGTCAGTGGTGTCCCACCTCTCACAGTGCTTAATTAGAGCCTGTGTGATGAGGCCTTCTGACTCCAGGGCATTTGGGGTTTGGGCAGGAGTTGTGTAGTTTTCTGACAGCATATTTTATGGTGTTGGATTGATCCTGTTCTCATTGTTTTTCAAACCCTTCTTATACTTTTGAAGATTACTTTTAAATCTCTGAAAATTGGTTACTGAAGTAATTGTCTGAGGGATTGAGGAGGCTGGCGAATAGCAGAAATTAACGCATTTGCTTTCGTAGGCATCCTGGTGCTGTTAGCAGGACACAAGATCAAACTGGAATGAAAAAAAACCCCTCCTGTATAATGGCTTTCCATTCTGCCATCTTGATTCTAGATGTAATAATGTAAATGTGCTCCTTGTGTAGTTCATGTGCTCCTTGTGTAGTTCATGCTTCTGAAGAGACGACCCTTGGCCAGCATGTGATCGCATGGAAATATATGGGAAATACTAGCTGCATTTCAGGGTGCAAGTCAGTAGTGAGTACAGGCTTCTCATGTTCATTATGAAGTCTACAAATAAGTGCTCTTCTTGGCAAATCAAATTTATAACAAAGTGTGCAGGTTTTGACTGAGATAGAGTTCATTTTCTTCACAGTAGCTGGTATGGGGCAATGTTTTGAATTTGTGCTGGAAACAGTGTTGATAACACTGAGATGTGTTGGTTATTGCTGAGCAGCACTTACATAATGTAGAGGCCATCTCTGCCTCCACCACCAGTGAGTAGATGAGGGTACAAAAGGAGCTGGGAGGGGAAACAGCTATGGTGGTGTTTGTCTTCCCCAGCCACAGTCATGTGTGCTGGAGCCCTGCTTCCCTGGGTATGGCCAAGTGTCCGCCAGTGGGATGTGGGGACTGAGTTCTTTGCTTTGCTTTGCTTGTATGTGGGGCTTTTGCTTTACCTGTTAAACCGTCTCTACCTCGACTCAGGGGTTTTCTGCCTGTTCCAATTCTCTTCCCCATCCCACTGTGGGGAGTGAGCAAATGGCCAGCCTGGGTTAAACTACCACAGAGTTAAATGAAGAAAACTTATTAGTGCAAGGATTGTCTTTGAAAACTGCTGCCAAGTATGAAAGTGCTGGGGCATTATCACATATGAAGTTTTTCCTTCCCTCTGTATTGGTTGTATCAATCTCTTCTTGAGATAATTAAATGTTTGAACTGGCACTTAGGTTGGCTTCACCTGCTTCTTCATATAAGAGTCCAGTAAGTGAAGTATAAACCCAAAACTTGCTTATTGTGTCCCTGTCTTCTTTTTCTGTAGATTTACTACTACCTTGTATTTCGCAGGGCACTGAGACTGCTGTTTCCCTACTGCAGGTCAGGAATCTGAAGCAGAAATGATGAAACAGCTGTCCAAACAGCCATAAGAGAAATTTACTGAAGAGCTGTGAATAAAACCAGTCTCCTGGAGATTTATAGCTATTAATACTTAACTTTCTCACTTAACAAAGACTGTTTGAAGGGAAGCAACTCTAAAACTTAGATTCCACGTTTAATATCAGCAGGCAGTTTTATGAGCAAGGGTGGTGTGGGGTTTTTGTTTGTTTTATTTTCTTTTGTTTGTTTAATTGGGTTTTTTTGTTCCTCTAAGGCATGTCTCTTTCATCTTTGTAAGGGATGAAATTGGGATGAGGATAGGAACGTTCTGATCTTTTTAGAGTTTCCTTTGAGCCTGCAATTACCTGACTGGGAAAAGGCAGTACCTAAACACAGCATGACTAGCATAGAAGGATTTTTCTCTCCTTTCCTTTTGCCCCATGCTTTCCTCTGCTAGTGTACATCTTTGTACTTGTGCTAATTTTGGGTTAGATTTGCATTGGTGATGCAAGTTGGTATTGTCTCATTATTGACCCAGTGTAGTGTTATATGCCATGGGAACCATTGCATTCTGTGGATGGGTGTGTTGCAGGTGGGATACTGCAGGGTTACCCATCAGTGACCCTTTATCTCATTCTTTAAAACGGTGCAGAGCTCCTGGTTAGCAGAATCTGGCTTAATTGTGGCAAGTCATGGGGAAAATCCTGTGAATGATGTGTGACAGCCTGACCCATTTGCAGGCTGGGTGACAGGCAGCCAGTGGGATTGCCTCTGCCAGGGCACTGATGGCTGCTCCTGCATGGTTTCATGAAGCAGCCTGCCTTCTGTGCTGCCCTGGGAGAGATGGGGAAAGGCCTTCATGCATTTGCAGATCATGCAGTCCCTTCGGGTCTGAAGGTACAGCGAATCAAGAGGTAGTTTAAAATAGCTGGTGCTTCTTTTTTCTCTTTGCACTTGAGAACAAGGATGCTGTATCCCTGTGATGCTAATGGGGCTGTTTTGTGGGATGGCATGTGAAGGACATGATTTAAATGACAAAGCAACCTTTTCCTCTTCTTAGCACGTTTTATCTGTATACTGTGAAGAGGATAGGAGTTGCCTCAAACTTTAACTTGACAAAAGGGTAATGGAGTGGGACAGCCCAAGAAATTTCACCTTAGGTCAAGAAATTTAACCTTGGTTCAAGAACATCCAGAAATAATTGCTACTTTGTACCTATTGGTATGTGGTATTGAAAGGAGGAATGGTTTCTGTTGTGGGCAGGTGTCCATACCATTAAAACTTGGAAATTAAGGAAGCAGTTTGAATGTCAGAGACTAGTGGGGAATTGGTGCCAAAGGAGCACAGCTGCAAGAGTCCAAAGAAATTTCTGCTTTCTTTCTTTAGGGAAAAATCTCAAAACATCAGTTTTAGTCCCAAAGTAGCTATCTATTGCCCTTTTTGCATACAAAACACAGAAAAAGCATGACTGGGTTGTTTTGCAGTGCAGTCTTCACACTAATTTTTTTTGGCTATAATTTTTGCATTATGGGTTTAGGTTTTGTTTCCTTTTTCTCCAAGCAGCTGTCAGCATGGACTTCTGTACCTGAAGATGGCTGTTTTATCAGAAGACTGTGCCTTCACTGCTGCTGTCTGCAGGTGCTTTAACTCATGCCGTGTCTGTGCTTGTTAGGTTGGACCCGATTCTAATAGTGCTTGCTAATGAGTCCGAGCTTTATTGCTGAGTGAGATAGCAGAAGGGTAAGAGTTGTAGAGACTGAGAATAATTTCCACGTTGACTTGCTGGTGAGGCTGCCAGCCTTGCTGAGGAGAGAGTGGGCAGAGGAGCAGCTCTGTTACACCTGACTGATGTGCAGGTGAGGGAAGGCTGTTGGGAGAAACCAGTGCAGCCTGTGCTCCTCATGCTGGATGTGTGTGTTTCCTAATCTCCTGACTCAAGAGCTGTCATGGTAACCTTTGCACATTAATCCAGTTTTTAAGCAAACTGATTCTTAGCTGCTTCAGCAATTTCCACACCTGAAGCCAAACTCTTGGCTTCAGTTATCCCTTCTGAGCCTCCAGACCCAATCCTACTTGCCTGGAAGAGGATCCTACATACCTAACCACAAAGGCAATGGAAATGACACACTTTGCACATGAACAAAAGAAGTCAAGTGCTGGTGATTTTAAGTGGAGTGTCTCCTGAGTTGTTTCCACTACCTGCATTTAGCTTGTGTTTTTTTTCCCCACACACTTTAAGTTTGGGTTTTGGTTTTTTTGGGGGGAGGTCATATCAAAGGAGTATTTACTGAGGGAGGAGGGGAGGCCACAGCCCCTTCCCAGCTGTGTCCAGTAGGGCCAACATCTGGCAACTAGCTCCTGTAACCATGTGCAGAGTTGCTGCTTAGCTATTGATCTAGGCATAATTGCATTTCGCCCTCCAGACTATGTGAGTTAATAGAGTTTAAGTGTTGACTAACTAAGCTGACAGGATAAATTGGACTTTTATAATCCCAGTGGCAGTGCACTGAAGCAATATATTCTAAATATGGATTCCAGACCTCTAAATCATCTGTGGAATGTCCCTTAATCTGCGAGGGAGAACATTGTGATTTTATAAGGCATTTGCATTTCTTCCTGCTGAACCTGAAACCTTGTTAAGTCTGGTATAAGTCTGATGATCATACTGGCTCAGCCTGAATGGGTGCAAAGGAGCGCTGGACCTTGACTACACTGCTGCTAGCCTGTCCCTCCTAGCTTGCTATTTCCTGGCACTGTCAGAGCATCCCTTCCAGTCTGCTATGACTGGGCTCTGGGGCAGAGAAACTGTGCAGCTGACTTTTCTGCCATGCTGCCTTCATGTCTCCAAGAAAAACAAAGCAGAGCCTGCATGGCAATAATTCATGCAACACAAGACTCGGAAGTCATCCAAACCTTGTATTGTGGTATCAAACCCTCATGTGTGGTTTTGGGAGGTTTTATTTTCTTTTTTTCCCCTGTGAATTTCAGTCTCTTAAAAGCATCAGCTCCTGTAGGTCACTTTGTTTTAGTGACATAATGGTACAAACCCCCTGCCGTATTTTGGCTGCTACTCTGCTGGTGCTGCTGAGGGTTTTACAGCCATGAGGTCTGTGAGATGAAGCAAGGTTCCAGCTAAAGGTACTGGAGTGATTTAAAGAAACATGAAGGATCACAGTGGCCTTGCTGGCATTAAGGACTTCAGGCTCAGCAGGGCAGCTGAGCTGGCTGTCCCTGGAAGGAGAGATGAGAGTTTTTTGGCCCTGGTTTGTGTTCCTTGGTGCCCCCCATCCTCTCCGTGCCTCCTTGTGCTCCATCATGCTGATGGTGCTGTCAGCCCTGGTCATTCAGTTGAACAAGCTGGGAGTCATGGGGAGCACTGGATCAAGTCATGCTGAAAAGATTATGATGTTTATGTGAGCACATGAAAATACTCGTGTCACTGCAGCTTTAGACTTCTGATGTAAGCTTACCACATTCATTTAAGAACTTTGCTGAGAAACTGTTAGTCAGAGCACTGGTCTATTAACTGAAGAATGTATAAACAACCACTTCAGAAGAAAATTTAAAATGAAAATCCATGAATGCAATGCACAAGAGGAATATACCTTCTTTTATGAAATTCCTTGCTCCCTGTAAAGCAGCATCAATCTCATCAAAAGAGTGGTTTAGCACGTTTGCTGGTTTAGATCACTGTGGTCAGTATGCACTGCTTGTTGAAGCCACAGAAAGCATCTTTTACTTTGAATCTGATTAGCAGCAGTTCAGCTCCTAATTCTGCTTACATTTTGTAATGAAATTCAGACTGACAATGCAGAAACATGGACAAAAATTTGAGTGGCTTTTAGTGCTAATTAAACTAATCAGGATATATTAATATGCATCAGAAGATTAATGTCGATGAGACATTGACAATTCAAATGAAGTTGCTAGGAGCAAAATATGAAAATGTGACATTTTTATGTACAGGGAGAAGGATTCCAATATTGCATAGTATCATTTGAAAACTGCTCCCAAAGGTCATTGTAGCTTGTGTGTTACCTGACCAGCTCTTCTGATGAGGAATGCTTTGCAGAGTAAGATTGAGAGGCATACTTAAACTGTAAGCTAGGTTTACACAAAGCTCTTCAGAAATGCAGGAGTTTGCATTTCTCAAGGTAAAACTTCTCTATACAGATGAAACTCCCCCAAATCACAAAATGGCAGAGGAGCTGGAGGCTGGGGAGAGGTGGGGACTGAGCCAGAGACTTCTCATGCCAATGATGCCCTTCAGCTGCTGTTTTCACTGTGGGCCTGTTTGCAGAATCAATGGCTTGACTAAAGCATTTCTCCTCTTGTGCCTATTTTTGGTTGGGTTTTTTTAATGTGTTTTTGTTTGTTTTTCTTCTTAATGGCATTTGAATACAAGAGTAGCTGGTCACTGACAAAGAAAGCCAGAGTTGCTGCTATGTATGGGAAGGATTAAGGAAGTTACTAGTAATTGAATCAAGTCTGTCATCTCTTCAGCATGTTTCTGCCAATGATCAGCATTTGAAAAAGGCATTAGGAAAATGCAGAATTATGCTACCAGTGCAAGATAGCAATCCTTAATGACTAGAGAGCATCTTAAGCCCCAGTGCTGGAACTTTCACAACTTTTCCAAAACATTATGGCCTTTACTTCTACACTTGCATGTTGTTACTGTGGTTTATGTGCAACAGTGGCCAAAGTCCTAATGGTATTTTCATCTCAGTGATCTGATTCTATGTCATGTAACAATGTACTATGGGGTTTTGTTTATACTTTTATGGAAATACTTGTGGTGTTCTTTTTTAATTTGTTAATTCAAATTTGATTAATTTGATAATTGATTAATTATCAAATTTGACATTTGATAAAAGCAAATTTGTGATCACTCTAGAAATGCACATAGCTTTCATTCCAAACTGGATATAAAATGTTAATTGCTTTACTGCAAATACATTCCTAACATCTTGTCTCTCCTTCAGTTGAAGGATTTGTGGTTAAACATTCACTTGAAGGTAGCATTTCTTTTTCTTTTCCATTGCAGTGGTAAGTTATATTTTCACTGATTTGTTATCAGTTGTAGAATTATCTTTGACTTTTTTAAGCCTCTCTTTTCCAGGTTTGTTATCATACCAGGTTTGTGGAATAACAGGGAAACATCCTCAAAATTCAGTATCAATACCAAGAAATATCTGGAAGAGATTTAACAGCTTTTGATATTACCTAGAGCTTGTATACCAAACATAAATTCTGTCTGGGAACCTGTGATAAGCAGACAGCATAGAGTTCTATCTGCTTTCCTAGCTTCATAGTTATGTGAATAAAGCATTCTGACCACTTAATATAGAAAAACAACCTATGATACAAAGAAGAAGGCTCAAACAGCAGTTTGTGGGAACAAAGGAAGGTTGAGCATCTCTGAGTTTTAGGCTCTCTATAGTGTGGAGAATGAAGTCCTGGCGTCTAAATTATATCACCTTGAAAACCGCAACACTAGAGTTCAGTCATGTCTAAAGCAAGCTGGAGCTTGTAGGTGCTGGATGGTTTGTAACCTGAATACTGTTTGTAATGCAGGTCCTTGAAGGGTTTGCTGAAAAACCAGGACTGCTGGAGATGGCACCCAGCCAGGGCCAGACATCATTACTGTCATGTGTTATAAAAGAAGGGAAATATGGACTGTTGTTGTTAGCAAAGGAATACAGCTACCACAAGAATGGTGGGGATTGGAAGGGGCCTCTAGAGATCATCTAATCCAACTCCCCTGCTAAAGCAGGTCCCACCTAGATCAGGTCACACAGGAACGTGTCCAGGCAGGTTTTGAAAGCCTCTAGAGAAGGAGATTCCACACCTCCCCTGAGCAGCCTGTGCCAGGGCTCCCTCACCCTTACAGTAAAGTAGGTTTTCCTTATGTTTGAAAAATCATATGAATCTTAAAAGGATGATGTTATATGTTTGCCTCCAGCAGTGTCAGGTGATATATTCACCAGTATGTGAAGGCTTTTGGTTAGATGTGAGGTTTCTTCCTGTCTTAAGGTAACTTGGCAATGGTAATGACAATGGTAACGGTCTTTGGCACAGTCTTGCTTTCCTATTGAAAACTCTTTCTGTTGTTTCTGTCCAGTTTGGAGCACTGCAGCTGTAAAGCTCCCAGCATTATGCTCAGAATGTTGTTTTCCATTTCTTCACAAGTAGTTCTTATGGTATTTACATCCTGGATTTGTAGTCAGTATTAGCGAACCCTTTGGCCCAAGCAACAGTAGTTCTGGAGTGGCAATGCCTCAGGCTTACTGCTTCAGGCAGCAAATTAAGAGGACACAAAGTGACACACAGGTGCCTCTTTATCCCATATGGAAGGTGGGCTGTGGATCTTCAGTTCTAACCAGGCATATGATTGATGTAGAGGTCAAAGAGTAACTGGATGGTCATCATTTACCATCTGGTTCTGCTTCTTCTTTGCTCTCCCTATTGTGATACTGTGGCCTGTAGTAACACCTTTCCTTAGGAGGCATTTTGCAGCTAAATCCCACTGAAACATGTGTTTGTAAACCAGTGAAGATTTCAGAAGGAGTCTGATTTTTAGAGACATTGCTGTATGATTCACAGCTGTCACTGGGGTGCAGTGTCACTTGCACATATCCTTCTGTCTTGGGAATTTGTGTTTGGAGCCTGCGGGTGACTCTGCCACCAGAGTCCTGGACTCTGACCTCTCAGCTGAGCTGAATTCTACCTCTGCCCACCTTCTAAAGGCACTAAGCTCAAATATTGCAGCTTTGCTCTTTCTGATGTTTTCAATTCAAAAGTCTATAGTGTTGGTATTTTTTCAAGCTTTCTTTATACTTTATTAGAAACAGCTTAATTTTTAGGTCTGTGAAGCATCAGAAGCAAAACCACATCATATTTTAGTCTTCCCAACCCCTCCCGCCCCTGTCCCTTGGTGGATGTGTACAGCTCGGTGGCCAGCTGTGTCCTGCATCTCAGCAGTGGATGTGTGCTCTGTGCAGCACTGCACATGTGATTGTGGAGCCACATAAGAATTTTGTAAACACTATAATACAAAACAAAAACCTCCTAAGACCAAAAATACCAACCCCCTCGCTTAGAATCTGCTCAGTGTTTTTCACCAACACAGAAATATGTGTGCTCCAAGGACTGCAAGCAAGCAGGCAAAAACTTGAAGATCCACTTGAATTTTCCCTTATCTCCCTTTTTCTTTGCCCTTGGATTGGTTTCATTTAAGGAAACGAAGCTGGTGCACAGTATGAACATTTGGCAGCGTGTCATTCACTGGAAGATGTGCTACTGTCTATGTCCACCAAGGCATCTGTCCTGCTCTCAACTTCAGAAACACTTAGAACTTGTGTTTATTAGAGAAAGGTTTGACATTTATTGACATGCTGAAGAGAGCCATGTTAACTTCCCTGAACTTTGCATAGAAGGGGGGAGAGAGGGTGTGTTAAAGAGCTTTGTCTGGCAGGCTCTAGCCTTAACCTGCCCATGAGATGACAGAGTGATGTATGGGGTGTCCTGGCTTCCCTCTCAGAACTCTTTCAGTCAGGTGATGCAACTTGAGCACAGTGTTAAAGCCACTTAGAAACTGAAAATACCCTTGGCTAGCATTCATTTACAAGTGTTAAAAGCAATTTACATGTGGGTTTTCTGATTCCTCCTTGTTAGCATTTTTGTATAATAAGAAGGATATATTCAAAATTGCAATGCTTTCACTTAGTGAGTATGTGTAAATGCAAATTTTAGGCAATAACAGAGTAGACATTAAAATCACTAATAGTTCTAATACCTTCCCCCCCCTACTGCTGCTGCTGAGAGGCTGTTTAGTAACTCTGGACCAGCTGAGGTGAGCAATCAGTAGGTGAGAGGTTTTTTTTCAAAGCAGCAGCTGTGGAAGAAAGGATCATGTATTAGCCTGTGTATGAAGAGGCATTAGCAAGCTCAGTGGAGTTGTCTGGGAATGATAACCAGTGCGCAGAACTTGGCTCTAGATTATGTATGAACTGGTTAAGCAAGTACCTGCATCTCTTTGAAAATCTGACCTTGGTTTCTGATGCTTATTTTAGAATATGTTGTGTTTTTCTTTTTGATAGTTCTCAACTGTTTCTATCCTGGCAAGCCGAGAATATGAGATAAACTGGCTAAAGGAGAAAAAAGGTAGATTTTGAACATATGCCAAAACCTTTTGGCATATGTTCAGATTGGAGAATTACACAGCTAAACTTCTTCTGAGAAAAGGCTGCAGAATCTGGGACTGTTCAGCCTGGAGGAGACTGAGGGGACCTCATTAATACTTACAAGTAATTAAAGGTGTGTGTCAGGAAAATGGGGCAACACTTTTTTTCTGTACTGTCCAGTGACAGGACAAAGGGTAATAGACAAAAGCTGGAACACAAAAAAGATCTACTTAAGGAAAAACTTCTTTCCTGTAAGGGTGAGGGAGCCCTGGCCCAGGCTGCCCAGGGAGGGTGTGGAGGCCCCTTCTCTGAAGGTTTTCAAAACCTACCTTGGACGATTTCCTGTGTGACCTGATCTAGGTGGACCTGCTTCTGCAAGGGGGTTGGACTAGATGATCTCTAGGGGTCCCTTCCAACCCCCACCACTCTTATTCTGTGATTGTTGTGCCCCACACCCCCTTGAAACTTTTAATGTTTGTTGCCAGCTAAAGTACTTTCCTTTTTTAGATCTGGAGGGATCAAATTGTGCAAGTAACAAGGATGACGTATACTGCCCAGAAGTTGATTTGTAATGTGGGGCCCTGAGACCCTTCAAGATTTTCCTCTCTTAATCCTTCAAATCACATCTAAGCAGTTTTCTTTCCCTGCCCCCCCAGTTCTTTAAATGGAGAACATGTTAGTTCCGTTTCAGGTGGCAGATGAATCTGTAAGCAACTTCTCTTATGAAACTCTTTCACTGAAATATTTTTGTTGTTTTCTGATTTCCTGGGTGTATTCTTTCAAGGCACAGAAACTTCCCCCTCATTTTGTTCAAGTCAGAGGGAGATCTTATTTCTGGTGTTTGTTCCTCTGTAACATCTTGAGGTCATTCTTCACTTATCAGTGCATCTCCTTTAAGGAGCTATAAGGCTTTTTCTTTGCTTTTCCATTCTTGCCCAGGTTCAGCATCTGCCTTGACTTGCAGCCTTGGTAGGAACATGGGTACAGACTGAAGCCTGGTGCCCAGGGAGGCAGCACAGGGCAGTTCCCAAAAGCCTCTGTGCAGCACATGGATTGATGTTGGATCTCAACAAGCCTTTAGGGACACGAACTCTTTGCAAAAGTAGGCAGAAGATTTGAGATTCTACTGGTTTTGCTGTAGTTCAGAAAGAGCTCTCATTGCATTATAGTATTTTGTGCTGTGCTAAACTGACCAGGATCCAGGTAGTCCATAAACCTCTTGTTTTGAACACTCTAGGTCAGGAACTCCTAGAAAATACAGGAGCAAAACTCAGCATGCATTGAGTGAATGTAATGGTTTTTAGGACTTGCTTTTGGCTCAGTAGAGGTCTGGAGTGACAGATCAAAGAAAGAGGCAAACAAAGCATCACTGTTGTGAATATCCACTAGGCCTAGAGTCTTGCTTTGAGCATGACTGAGATCAGCTTTTGCATCTCCTGTATCACAGTGGCTATTCTGAGAGAAGCACAACATTTGAAGCTTTCCAGGAAGTGTTGTTCAGAGATTCTTCGTGTTTCATGTGATCATTGAACATCTGTGCATGAAGGAGCTTTTTGAAAAATGTCAGATGTAAAATCTTTCCAATCTTGTTAAATAATACTTGATACTTTAACAAGTGTGTTAGAATCATGGAATTGTTTCAGCTGGAAGAGAACTTTTAAGATCATCAAGTCCAGCCTTTGTTAATCTTCAGTGAATCTGGAATGCTTGTTTTCTCAAAGCCTTCTCAAGTGTTCTTTTTTCTCAAAGCTTGGAGCTTGGTCTCTCAGTGTGATGAGTCTCTTGCAAAAACTATCTGCTCATGTGTAAGATGATTGAGATTCAGCCTGCAAAATATACAGATGAATCTGTATAATCCTAAAACCTAGAGTAAACATCACGTTTTGCAGAGCCTGCCATTTGGAATTTGGTACTTCAAACCCGATTTCAGTGCAGCTTGATCCAGGACTTCATTTGAACCGAGTGAGTTTTGAGCATTCTTTGCAACATCTCGGTTATTGAATGAGTCTACATCATCTGTTTGCTGTCCAAGTGCCTTCTCCTATATGTAATTAATGTGGAGAGTAGAATTGAGATGAATACATCATTAGTTGAAGATTAGATTCATAGAAATCTCCTTGAGTTTTAGCAATTAGGTTTTCTAGGCTATTTAAGAATACAATACCATGTGTTTTCTAATAGCCTTGAAGTGTGCTGGTATAAGTTATGCTGCAAACACAGAAGTTGACTGAATGTCATTTTGATTGATGGTGCTTATTTTGGTAAATCCCTCATCAGCTCGTTACGGTAAATTTCCCATTGGCTTTGAGAGTGCCATAATTAGCCTTTGGGTAGTATTTCCTATTGTATATGGGGAGGAGGGCTGAGGGACCACGTGTGCTGGTGTGACTGGTAGGGGATGGCAGCTTGACAAGAGAAAACTTGTCAGGGTTTCAGCTTTGCCAGCAGGTTATTAGCAATAACCAGTAATTATTGTCTGGGAGATTTGGTGTGTTTCTCGGGGCTTGGCACATGCTCCTTGCTGCCTCGCACGTAGCTGTGAGCACCCTGGCTGGGAAGAGTTTCCTGTTCACTTGGTCCAGAAATAAATGGCCGTACAGAGTTTGAGGCGGAGTTTGAGTTTTGGTTAGTTTCAGCTAGCATTAAATACAAAGGAGGGCTTTTGATCTGTCTGAAAACATAAATGGAAGCTAATTGTACCTTTCTCCAGCAAAGTGTTTTCCTCTGCACCTATGAGTGCATCTAACTGAGAAAACAGCAAGATGGCATTCTGGTTTATGAAGTCTTTGATTTTGCTTTTGACCTGACCTTGGGAAATCTAGAAGAAGGGAACTTGGGCAGTTTCTTAGTGTCCTGTAATCCTTGAGGCAGCTGCTTGGCAGAATGTGATGCTTTGCAGCTCTCGTGTCCAGCAAGATGCGTGCAAATTAGTAGTTGGAAACTCATTTATTTTGTGAAGAGATTATACTCTAAAGAGTGTCATTCTGATATTACTACCAACAGTTTTATTCCTTGTTTTGGTACCTTAGTAGATTGAAATAGAGGTTTTGGAAGAGGAGGAAGAGCAGAGTAGCTTTGACTTCTGTTTCTGTGTTTTGTGTAACAAAGCAAAACTGGATGGGTAGATGCTGGCTGTGTGAAGGTTTATGGGTTTCAAGCATATCAGTAAAAAGTCTATTTCTCCTTTCAGTAGCTTGATTGAAAACAGGGCTGAGCTGTAGCCACGGAAGGTAATTGTGTTGCCCTATAATTTTGTACAATTTTGTTTAAGTTAAATTTCCTGTTCCCCATGGGCTGTTGCAGTTATGAAAATGACTTGTAGCATGAATGTATGTGGTTGTTTTGGAGTATGTGCAAGAGAGGTAACGGGGCTTGGCTAGAATGGAGATGCTTTTTAAGTGTCCCCTTATAAATCCACCCAGATGGGTTTGTTCCAGGCTGCCTTTCCTGTTGACCATGTATGTTAAGAAGGTTTCTTGTGTTCTGTTAAGCGTTAGAGTCCATTTACTCATGATTTTGGACTAGCTTCCTGAGCCGTGATAGTAGTACAGTCAAGCTAACGGTAGGGTTTCTGCAGAAACTTCACACAAGTTTGCTGGTTGAGAGCAAATAACAGCCTTACTGTGCAGAAATAACTGAGCCCACAAAGAATAGCAGCATCCTTTGGTAGGGGTGATCCATGACCTTGTTTATATAGTTCATCTATGTGAGCTGACATCTGCAGCTCCCATTTGATTGGGTTGGTCTTGACATTTGAGACAAGCCATAACAAAAGGCAGTTTCTAAAAAGGAAGTCTTGACTGTCTTTGGACATGGGAAAAAAACCTCTCAAACATAAAAGTGATGGTAACTTAGGAAACTTCACTTTGCCTTCACCAAGGGGTGTGATGGAAGTCTCTAAAAAGGATGAATGATTGACAGAGGATCCTGGAATAACAACACCCCTTCATATCTCTGAACAAAAATGTTATCCTTTATGAAAACGTGAGAAACATGTAAACTGACAAAAAAACTGTCATGCAAGAGTATGATTTTAAATGAATTTATTATTGTAGGATTTTGAGGCCAAAAATGCACAAACCCATGAAAAATAAGGGGATATTTTGCGTGGGTAACTAAGTGGTAATGGCTCCTTCATATTTATGTTAAGCATTCTGCTTCAAGGCTCAAGACCTGGGAGATTATGAGGTTTCTTGCACCTTTCTCAGAAGTATATGATGTCCTCTGCAGAAACAGCACACTGAACTACAGCAAAAAAACTCGGTCTTACCTATTATGCTAGTCTCTGTTCAAATAGCCCCTGTCAATAGTGGCCTCTGCAAAATGATGGCATTCTCTCTTCAGTTGTCAACAAAACCCAAGGCCTACCATCTGCATTGAAGGTTTTAAGAGTAAATTAGTCATTATTCTAAAGAATTTATCCTCTAATGAAATTACTGAGTTTCTGGATTGAATCACGCTTGAACTCAGACATGGCTTTCATTATCCTGAGTTTCAATGTGCTCTGGGTTGGCATCCCACCACCAGGAAAATGGTGCCACTTCCCTAGGCCAATGGATGCCCAGAGTCCTTTTCTCTGAGTCAGAGATTTGTGATAAATGAAGATTTATAAAAGGTAGATCTTAATTTTTTTTTTTTTTTGGGAAAAAAAGCTAGTGTATTTGAGAGCTTGCATGTTTTTAGTTGTCTCTTTAACATTTGTGGAGATCTTAGGTGTTAGGCTTTTAAGCAGCTTTGTTGAAACTCATTTGACAAGGACTTGCACAGATGGTGCTTTACTTTCTGTCTGAAATGTGATGCTTTTTAATTTCCCTTGGGTCATCTCAGTGAATTTGGCTAGAATTTCTTCAATGGGTATTTGTCTCCTGTATCTGAAATAAAATTTTAGTCTGATAGGAGCAATATGTGGGTGTCTTTAACTACAAGCAGAGCTGGCACATTAATCATCTGTTTCAGCCTCGTGTACTCCATAATTGCTGTACTGCTGCATCTGGTCTCATATACAGAAGTAATGAAACAGTGAAGTCTGCTTTTCTTCAAAGCAGATATATTTTCTGTGCTGACAGTGTGTTTCTGAAGAGCTGGCAAAAGACGAGTAATTGCAAATGTAATACGTGATAAGACAAGGAGTTTTAGGAGATGCTGATCTGTCCTCGACCTGTCTTAATGCCTGATATTAATGTTAGCTATGAAAACTCTGCAGTATGGACACTGGCATCCCAAAAGATGCTGTGTCACCTGAAGGCTCCAAATACGTCTTGGATTGGATTGTGGGGAACATACATACAGCAGTTAAAAAGATGGTATTCACTAATCTCCTTGTCTTTGGTCCATCTGCCAGGCAGTGTGTTACAAATACATACCTATTTCAGATGCTAAACTCTTGCTTTATAACATCTATTAGTGAAAGCCACTAATGAGTTTATTAAAGGTAGCAGCTGAGATATCTATATGGGCTGTTTGCTCCTGTGTTGCAGAGCACTGCTGCTGGGAGCATTGTCTGGTAGAGTTTCAAGCAAAATGAAAACTAAAAAGAAGTTGGAGGTAGTAGAAAATGAGAATGTCATGTCTATACAGAGGCATGTTATTCTGAAGAGCTTAGGAGCCTGTGACCTGCCTCTTGAGTCCCTTCACTGGCACGCTGCTGGGGATGACGTCTCCGAGGGCTGGCAGCGTGGCTGGCTGGGTGAGCGTCTGCTGACCTACTTCAGCTTAACCTGGTTAGGAGCAGCCCTGCTGACCTTGCTTATGCTACAGTGGGTTAGGGGGCTGGGTAGGAGGAGGCAGTAATCTCCAGCAATGAGCAGCTGACGGTGGCAGTAGGTTTCTTTCGTGTAGCTACATCAGGAACAGTAAGTGTGATCCCAGCCTGAGAAATGAAACAGGCTGCCAATACCAAATCTGCATTCAGTGATTTGGTTTTTGCACGAGTGAGTCTGACCCAACTATGGAGGATATGCACATGCAAAAGTGTTTATCAGCAGATTCAAGACAACACATTGCTGTTCCCTCCCACAAAAATTTATGTGAGGTTCTGCATAAGTATCTTATGCTTCACAAAACATCGTTTGAGTGCTGGATGTCACTTTCAAGAGCCTTGTGTTGGTCATTTGATAGCATTTAAAGGTCTGATCCCAGAAGAGGAGGGTGTAGGAAAAGATGACTCAGTTTTGCATCACAGAAATGCAAGGGTAAATATTTTCAGATATCTAGCAAGTAAGTTACTTATGGAAAATTCTGGGTTCACTAATGACAGATTTGTTTTCTGACTGTCCTAGGCTTTTGGGCAGGCCCATACCAACCACAAGAAGGTAGCAGCAGATGGAGAGAGCAGAGAGGAGACCTTGATTCAGGAATCGGCAACCAAGGAAGAATACTACATGAAGAAGGTTATGGAGCTGCAGACAGAACTGAAGCAGCTCAGAAATGTCCTTGCCAACACTCAGTCTGAAAATGAACGCCTTAATTCTGTTGCACAGGAACTGAAAGAGGTGAGTGAAGGTGTGCAGTGTGTGCACCATAGCTTGTTTTGTGGTGGTTGTTTTCTTGTGCTGAATGGATAACACAAAGAAGATTCTTGAGCTGGCTGATGTCTGTTTATCGCTGCCAGCTGCTCAGGTGGGTTGTCTTGCTGACACTTCAGCAAAATGTTGCATCCAGACAAAGCTGTAAGTCAACAGTAGAGTAAATCGAGCTTTCTAGTGCCACCCAGCCTGTTGTGGCCTCAGTTGTTCTGACCCAGTACGAATGCACTTTGCCTTGTTTTGAATACCTACTGGTTCTGCAGTAGCGACTGGATGGTGTCCAAGGTGATTTGACAGACATGTGTCCAAGCCACACTGATGCTGGGGATGCTGCACATCAATTCCCTTGCTCTAAGAACTGCTGCCTCAAAAAGCAAACACATCTATTTAGTCCAAGCACAGACATGCTTTGGATTTACCTTTTCTGCTTTATTCCCATTATAGATTTTCTTGCAAAAAAACATTTGGAGCATAATTTCTCCTTTTGTCACTTTTTCCACCCTAACTTCTGTGGATGTGGGAGCACAACAAAACACTCAATTGCAAAAAGGGGCTAATAGTAAAGTTTATAGTCTTATGTTTTCTCTCATGAAAGTGATAACTTTTACTTTTTCATAGATTGCTTGACTTACTACTTCAAAGTACCTTTGACCTTTTGTTGTTTTAATGTAGAAACTGCCTGTTCATTACTTACGAAATCAGTAGCTCAGCAGGAGTCTCTGTGGCACTGATGGAGAAAATTTTCAGAGCTCAAACCATTGCATAAATTTAGCCTGGGTAAAAGTTACAGAGACTGTAAACCACAGATGGATGTGGTAAACAATCACAATTATTACTTATGAGCTTTCTTGCACCTTCCTTTGAAGCATTGGGTTCTAGTCTCATCTAGTCTTGAGATAATTGACTGGCCTCCCCTGCCAGGAGGGAAAGTTATCTAAGAACCCACGTCTTAATCTCAATGTGATTTACATGACCACAGCTGAAAATCGCAACTGTGTGAGATGAGCTGCAGTGAGAACTGAAGGGTGCTGGGAGAGGGGAAGTGGGAGATGTCAGGTTCTTGTGAAGATTTAATTTTTTTAGTACTTTTAAGCTCTTTTCTGCTGAATGGGGGAAGAGGCATTTAGTTACTTGACTAGAAATAAGGGCTGACAATAGTTAACGGGATGTGACTGATTTTAAACTTTGAATTGAAACTCAATTGAAGAAAAATACAAATCAAAACCTAATGTGATAACTGGAACCTTGCAGTTATGGGATTCTCTCCCTGTTGCTTTGTCATCTCAATGCATGTGTTGTGCTTTCCTTTCCTTTTTTCAGGCTGTTTCTTCTGTTGCTAGTAAATTGTAGTTGGGTGAAGAGGTGAGGAGAAAAAGAAATGGCATAAAAGCTTTGGTGTTAAAATGAAAACATCTGGGCCAACTGACCATGTGTGGTTTGGAGTTCTTTTCCTCTGAAGATGCCTATTTGTGTATTGCATTTTAATTTGAATCACCTTGTAATTACTGGTAGGGAACAGTTAGGCAAGGTGTGTGTACAGAGATATCTACCTTCTGTCCCACAAAAATGCCAAGTTAAGGTGATCATCTTGAGGCACTTGACTTTTCTCTTGTGCAATGTATCAGAAGGTGGCAGAAGTTCAAACAGTATTTCACTGTTGCTGTCTGGATGAGTGGAAACAAGAGGATATGCACAGACCTCCTGGGATGATTTACAGAGCTAATAGCAATTTAATTTGAAAGTGTTATGTGAGAGAAATCGAGGAAAACGTGCTGTGGCCATGCAAGCTACTGAGCAAGATGAGCAGTGGGATTTTTTTTTCCCCAGTCCCTGTTGCCATGCCTAACTTCAGGCTGTCTCATGGTAAAAGTTGTATGTTGATATTAGTCCAAGGAGACTATGCTATGAACAACACTGTTGTAGTCTGAAAGTGTTGGGGATGAAGCTGGAATGTGATCTACTGTGTTATACCACAGAGACATAGTAGGAAATCCTTCCTTTGTTTTTTCTGACTGGTGATGAAAGAAAAGCTGCTGTGGCTCTTCTCCATCTTCTTGTAGAGAATATGTGTAGGCAGATCGAGCCTTTGTAGTATGTATTTTGAAAATCCTATTACTTGTTGATTGAACTGACTGGCAAAATGTTTAGGGGAACAGGAACCTTTCCTTGTAGCTGTTTGGATCTTGATCCAGATAAGAGGAACAGTGTCCAGGGTGCTCGATTATGTGTCCTCTGGCCAGACAGAGAGTGGCTTCTGTCAAAACTAAAGGGAGTTTAAAAGAAAAACAAGATCAACAACCAACTTGGGAAATCAAGTGAAGCTGAATCTCTGTTTTATTTTTAAGGGACGTTTGCTTGTCAGGGCTGGCTGCAGAAGTTTTTAATGGCTTTTTTGTAGCTATCTGATAAAAGACAGAGTTTTACTGTTGCGGGAGCTGTTTTGAAAACAATCTATTCAGTCTTTAGTAGAGGAAGGTCGAGTGTATCAGGCAGCAGCTCTTCTTGAGATGCTGCTAGCAGTAGTGGTGGTGGTGCGTTGAAACCAGGTGTTGACCTATGTATCAAGACTGAACATTTAGATGCCATCATTCCTTTCATGTCTTCTTGGGACACTTGCACAGAAGCAAGGAGTTGGTTTTGGAGGGAGCAGGAGCCTTTGGTACACCCGGAGCTGTAGCAGACACAAGAGATTTTGATGCTTTCTGTTGAATTGTCTAACTTGGGCCTGTTGAGACAGGCTGACAGGGTGGTTACCGATTATGAGTTTTACTGGTGTCATTAGCTAGCTCAGCAGCTTCTGTGTCCTGGAAGAGTCATTGGAAGGAGTAATTGCTCCTGAGTAATTGCTAATTGCTATCCCTTTGTAATCTTCTTTCATCTCTCCTGTGTTCTAGTGGCACCAAAACAGATTTCATGGGGTGATTTGCCTGTGAGGTCATGAGGTAGCTGTGCCTGGTATAGAGCAGCTGAAAAATGAATGAGTAATTCTTTCCCAGGAAAGCAAAAGGTGTTCTGATTATGTAAACTAATAATGGAAGTGTATTTTAATGAATATGCTTTTATATATGAAGAGAAGTAGCTGATACTACATGGTACAATATAATACATACCAAATAACATGTTTTTAAAAAGCCACAATTTATCAGCAACAGATGAGTGATTTTATTCCTCCAAGGCTATAAAATGGAAGCTGTTTTTCTGAGATTTGTTCTGAAGAAGCTTTTTGATTTTGCATTATCATCTAATAGATTCAATCAAGACAGCATGTGTTAATCTGAAGGATAACGAACACCATGCAGTTACCTGGCCCTGTTACGTGCAGGGGACTCTCCTCCATCCTATTCTCTTGCTTCACTTTGCAGGAATTAATCATGGATTTGTTTTTCCAGAGTCTTAAGTGATTCTTAACAACCCTAATGCTTTAGTCAAACCTTGTAAATAATTTCCTTAACTAAGTTTACAGCTTATGAATCTCACCAATACTCAGAGTAGATCTAAAAAACTAATCAAGCAAACATGATATCTTTATGCATCAGTGAAGATTTAGAGCTTGGTCTCTGGTTGTAGGCAGACAAATACTTCACTGAAGAACACAGATAATTGCCCACACTGATTAGAACAGCTTCAAGTAGAGGCTGAAAATGAGTTGAAATAGAAACTTGTCATGATCACCAAAGAAACCAGAGCAGGATTGTTGATCTAGAGAAAGAGGCAAGAAGAATATGGAGGGTTGGGGTGGGATGTGAACAAGGAGCAAGGAGCTTTACTTTGACACCATTTCCCACAGTACCCTCCTGGAGAAACTAGCTGCCTGTGTCTTGGATGGATGTACTCTTTATTGTGTGGAAAACTGGCTGGATATCTGGTCCCAGAGAGTGATTTGGAGTGGAGTTAAATCCAGTTGGTGACTGGTCACCAGTGTGTTCCTCAGGGCTCAGTATTGGGACCTGTTCCGTTTAACATCTTTATCAGTGATGTGGATGAGGGGATGGAGTACACCCTCAGTTAGTTTGCAGATGACATGAAGCTATGTGGGAATGTAGATCTGTTTAAGGGCAGGAAGGGTGTTCAAAGGCCAGGCTGGAGCGATGGGCTGAAGGCAATGGGATGAAGTTTAACAAGGCCAAAGGCTAGGTCCTGCCCTTGGGCACACCAACCCCAGACAACTCTTCAGGCTGGGGCAGAGGGGCTTGAAAAGCTGCCCAGAGGGAAAGGGCCTGGAGGGGGCTGGTCAACAGCATCTGAACCATAAGCCAGCAGCGTGCCCAGGTGGCCAAGAATAGTGTGACCAGCAGGACCAGGGCAGTGATTGGGCCCTGGTGAGGCCACATCTCGAGTACTGTGTTCAGTGTTGGGCCCCTCACTGTCAGAGGGACACTGAGGGACTGGACCATGTCCAGACATGGACTCTGGAGCACAAGTCTGATGGGGAGCAGTGAAAGGCCCTGGGGGTGTTCATCCTGGAGAAGAGGAGGCTGAGGAGAGACATGATCACTCTGCAACTCCCTGACAGGAGATAGAGGAGAGGTGAGGGTCAGTCTCTTCTCCTAATTAATGAGTGATAGGAAAAGAGGAAACAGCCTCAAGTTGCACCAGGGGAGGTTTAGATTGGAGCTGAGGAAGAACTTTTTCCCTGAGAAGGTTGTCAGCCCCTGTGCCAGGCTGCCCAGGGAGCTGGGGGAGTGCCCAGCCCTGGAGCTATTGCAAAGATGTGGAGCTGAGGTGCTGAGGGCCATGGGTTAGTGCTGGGCTGGGCAGGGCGAGGAGAAGGGTTGAACTCAATGAACTTAAAGATGTTTTGCAACCAAACAGTTCTGTGATTCTGTGAGCGAGCTCAATTTCTTTAAGGAGCTAAATGTAAAAAAGTCATATATTTATTGCAGAATATGGTGAGCTTTGCTAGGTGGCTTTGGGGGTAGCTGTATACTTCAGCCTTGTATACCAAATGAAGCTGGCTTAGTACTGGTGTAACTGGAGTTAGCCAGAGTGGGAGATGGGAACGTGGAGGCAGGTGGACCAGTTAAACATTGAAGTTGCTTACACATATGTGGGCTGTTTTCAGCAGAATTGTGTAAGAGGGTTGAGCAGGTTGCATAAACTTCTATAAAACCAGATTGCAGGTTGGTGAGTCATGGAGAAAGAGGTGTTTTGTTTCTTTAAAGAAATGAATTAGAAAGAGCAGTGTTTCCCTATTTCTGCCTGGGGAGCTGCCAAATGTGACCTTCCACGGGTCACTCTGCAATGGTTCAGTCTGCAGGCATGGCTGAAGGATTGAATCTGCCCATTCCCCATACCTTGTGGGGGAAAGGCTGCAGCAGGTAGATGTGTTGGCAGGTTGCCTGTTTCACCCTGCAAGCTCGTAGAGAAAGATGTGTCTGTCAGCATTGAATTTGGGAGTGAGGCAACAGTGTGATGTAGCTTTTAGTGTAATGCTCTGGGGATAAAGGCGGTTCTCTCCCATTTCTTCTTGTTCAAGGATCACATGGCAACCCTTAATTTCTAATGGAAAAGCCTCTGAGCACAAAGGATCTCGCAGAGCTGATTACCTGTGCATTTTAAAGTCCCTTCTGGGCCAAGGTGTAATGCTCAAATAATGCCCCATAGCAGCACATAGAAGATATTCCTCAATTCATTGCTATTGTTACGAAATGTGCATACAGAGGCATATTTAAATAATGCTAAATGACACTAAAGGAGTTACGTTTGAAGTGAGCAGTGTGACTGGAAATCAGCTGCTAAACGTGCTCCAAATGTACAAGTGGCTGTGTGTGCATTGGTAAAGCTCGGCTTCCAAAATCAAAGCAACGAGGAGAGACTCTTGAAGGCACTCAGCCGATTGAGCAAGCGAGGCTGCATTTCATGGCATCTAATGAACTGAAAGAGTTAGAAGGGTCACAGTGTGAACAGTTTTTGTTTTATTTTCAACAAGACCCCAACCCAACATCCTGTCTTTTGTCCAGCTGCAGGAAGTTCAAAGGCGGTGGTAACAACCCGAGAGCGCTGTGTTGCTGTGTGCTGGCTCAGCACATCTCTGCCCAGGCAGCTATCTTCTTCCCACCTTTTCATTTTTATTGAAGTTGATTTATTTTCCCCAACAGCTCCCCTCCCCCCCTCCACCTTGTTTTTAATAAGAATTATAAGAGCTGGGTATTTTTATAAAAAGGAAGCTACTGCATGTCATTTGTATCCATTTGAAACATAATAAAAAGCCATTCCAAAGAAGATGAATTGGTGTGGAAATTCAGTTGATGTGCTTTGCATGTATTGAAGGAGGCATCTGCTCATGATTTCTCTATTGTTGTTGTGCAGTGATATATTCAGAGGAAAGATGTTAACAACAGTGTTTCTCTTGCTGTGATGGCTGCTGCCTGGAAACTCAATGTCTAAATGTGAATTAATACTGAAAATGGGGGCATTGCAAATCATCATTTGAACCCTGTGTTTTCAGATTTAAAATAAATATTTAAATAAATTCTGACACTATAAAACTCTAAATATGATTGCCAAATTTCCAATAGGCAGTTAGGATTCCACAATACTATATTGCTTGGGAGTGAACCTCGTAGCACAATTGCTGGGGGATCTTTTCACTGCCTGTGCTGCAGTAATGGCAGGACCAGTGTTCCTCATCAGTCACTTTCATGGTGACCTTTAGCTATTTTCTTTTAACAGACGTCAAACAAAGATGCACAATTGAAAGAGGAGTTGGAAACGCTCTAATCAGTGGAAAATACCTTGTAACTGTTAATTAAAGAGGTTTGTTCTTTCTCCCCCCACCGCCACTGAGTGAAAGCTTCCGCTTGGCTGGTAGTGTGATTTCTAGGGTGTAGAAGCAGGGAGATTGCTTTGTGTTGCCTGTACTTGGCACTGCTTCCATGGAAGTGGATGACCTTTGGCAATCTATCAGACTGGCATTTTTTGGAGAAAGCAAAGAGTGTGTACTACAGTATACTTGAAAGCAGTACTGTAAAATGCTTGGGGAAAAAAATCCTTTGTTTTACCTAGTAGGTCTGTGCTGACAGACTGACTCAGGACTGCACCCTGAGATTTATTTTCAAGTCACATATGGTAGGGTTTTAGAACATGGTTGTGACAAAACATTGCTTGGGCCGGAGCACAAAGAGCCAGCCAAGGGATGTGCCAGTAGTATCAGAAATAAATGATCACTCATCTCTGTGCTGCTGCTGCCCTTGGAACTGTATCAAAAGCCTTTTTATTTTTTTTTACCCTATTTTTATTTTTACCCTATGTTTTGATTTTCAAGCTTAGTTTCCATGAACTTCACTGATATTTCTCTTTATTGGGGATTTTTTTGGTGAATTAAGTTTGAGGTGGTAATATATCAGGTCTCCCTCTCCCCATGAATACCCATTGTAGATCATCTGCAGATGAAGGAGAAGGTCCAGATTTTTTTAATTAACATTGCTTAGTGTTCTCAGCCTTTATTTTGTTAGTCAATGTAGCTAATTCATTAACCTTGCTACTTTTTGGCATTTGTGAAGACCTCTTCTCAGGAGGTCTTCAGAACCCACCTGAACTCGTTCCTGTGTGACTTGATCTAGGTGGATCTGCTTTGGCAGGGGAGTTGGACTAAATGATCTCTAAAGATCTCTTCCAACCCCTACCATTCTATGATTTGATTGTCCAGAGGGAAGTGTCTGCTGCTTTAAAAGTTGAACAGATGAGAGAAACCCAGGGTAGCTGGCATTTCCCTGAACTGAAGATCTGTGTGTCAGGCTGCCACTGATCTGAGCTGGTCCTGAGGGTGAAACACTGAACACTGGCATACAGCAGCATTGAGGTGTTGAGTAACCATGTGCAGTGAGATCCAGGCTGCTTCTGTGTGGGGTAGCTTAGCTCTGGGAGCTGGAGAGGTGTCCTTGGTTTTTCTTACCTGGGTTATCCCGACTCTCCTTTTCTGCAGGGATTGAAAACTGATTTCAACCTGATAAATAACTGTTTTGGACCTGCTTTTTGTGACTATATAAGGAAGTTCATGGTGTTACAGTTGTGTGATCAAAGTGATGATAGTCTGCAGCTCTAAGAGTGAGATTTGTTGGGACAGCTTGTGGCCAACTACCAATACAGATGGTCGTGTCAGCACAGGTACTGGCAATTGCTGACAAGAATTAGCTGCCACCACTTCTGCTACTGTGGTATTTTGTCCTAAAATGCAGAAACTAGAATGGAGATTTGCCTTTTTCGTGTCTTATTGATAGTGGAGTATGTTCCGGTGGTTATTCAAATAGATCTATTTGATCTTCATAGTGTCTGAGCCACTTTTGTTCAGAGGAACTTGGAAGAAAGTTCTCCAGCATGAGATCAACAAACACAGCTTTTCCATGACAAAGGAATTCCTCTGGTTTGCTGCTGCCAGTTCTGCCTACATGTAGATTTTTGTACAATGTAACTTTAGTGTGATTTAGCAAAATAGTTCATAGGAAAAAAAGCCTTTTTTATTTTAATAGAAAGAGGGCAGTGTGTTACTCTTATATGGCCAAAGATTCCTGGTTGTTTGGGTTTTTCTTTTGCTTTTCTTGCTTATATTTCCATAGTCGGTGACAGGAACAAGAGTTTGCACTTTGAGCACACAGTATGTTGCTACATGTTGGTACCCAACTTCAGTGTACTGTATTCCCATTGGGTAATGGGATGAAGCTGCAACACAAAAAGTTACATTTAAACATAAGAAAAAACTATGTCACTGAGATGAGGGAGCCCTGGCCCAGGCTGCCCAGGGAGGGTGTGGAGTCTCCTTCCTTGGAGGTCTTCAAGACCTGCCTGGACACGTTCCTATGTGACCTGATCTAGGTGGACCTGCTTTGGCAGGGGGATTGGACTGGATGATCTCTAAAGATCCCTTCCAACCCCTACCATTCTATGTTATTCTGCATGCAGAACTTGGCTGTTCCCTACAAAGAGTGTCCTGCAAGGAAGAGGCTGCTGTGGTGTCAGTATGTTCAGAACGACTGACCTTATGGTGTTTTTGGCTTGTCAAGGTCTCTTGGTCTCTTGTAGCTGTAAGGTAATGGTGAAGAGACAAAGGAAATCTCTGGCAACAGCATTCGGTCATTGTTTGGTGAAGATCCAGTTGCTGTGTCCCCAGAGCTGTTGATTTCTGTGGAATACAAGCTAGATGTAACATGCTGTCTGAAGTACAGCTATGAACAGGGAAGGCACTTTCATAACTTAGTCATAATACATATGAAGTAATTGTATGAAGTCATCTGAAAGTTATTAAAGTCTGTCCTACTAAGTGCTAAACAAGGCTGCTGAGAGAAAATCCAAGCTGCTTGTGTCCTGCTGCTGTTGTAACCTACAGTTTGTCCCTTGGAAAAGGGAAATGCAGGCTGTGATATGGCAGCAGCTGGGGTTATCCTGATACTGATCTCCCTCTACTCCACCCTTGCTTTCTTGTCCTTTTTCACCTGACCCTTTTCTCTCACCAGAGATTCTGCCTCTAGTTTAATGCAAGTTATACCCAGCAACTTCATTAAATCATTTTGCACCACTTGGCAGTTTATGCAAGTCAGTGTGGTGTGTGTGAAGCGTTCTGAGAAAGTGTTGCTGCTAGACTAGAAAACAACAGCTTTGAAGTGTGAAGGCTGAGTTGAGTGATCCTGGTTTGCCAGCATGAGCCATGCCCAGCTACACTGGTGTTAGGACTTGTTCCTGCAGCCAAATAGATGAAGGCCCTGGTTGGAGTGGGCTGTTTATGTTGACTGAAGACAGACTGGTAGGACTGTACCATTAGCAGATCCTGCTCAGGAAGAAGAGTTAAGGTGTTTTTTTAATCCAGAATCACAGTATAGAGCTTACTGCATCCACTAGTGGATGGCTTCCCACAGCCAGTGAGGGCTGAGGTGTTTCTGGCCACCCTGGGCTGCAGAGGGAGGGGGTTAATCAGTGCTGGGTTGTTTCTGGCTGCCTCAGTCCAGAGAGAGGGCTAGTATTACAGCATTTTCCTTTCTCTGTGGCATTTTCTAGCAAGGACCACTTTCATGATCTAAATGTAAGCAAAATCTTTCATACTACTTACAAAGTGGTATCATTAATTTAGATAATGCCTTTGGGATTTAGCTCATTAAAATTAGAGTAGTGATGGGGCTCTAAGCCGTAAGGTGATTGTATCTCTGTGGGATTGGGTAGTGTAAACTAAGCACTTTGCACATCCAGGAGGTGTGGCACCTTGTGAAAATAGGCCACTAATGATGGGAATAGAATTTTAACCAAAGCTTTCATCTCATGCTTTACATATACATTAATTATGGACAAATCAGTAGGAAGCCTCTAGTCTTTGATAGCTGTACTAACTTTGGCTTCTGTCAATATTCTTGTAAATTCTTTTAAATCTTGGCACATTTGTGGGATGTAGTGCTGGAGTCCCATAAACCTGCTGGTGGCCTGCTGCTGCAGCATGCCAGTGTGAAATCTGCCTGAGAGAGACTGTCACCACTGGAAATGGTTAATGGCAACTTTAAAACAGACCTTTTGTATTACAGTAAGACATATGAGTAAGAAACTAAGTGAGCCTCCAAGGGACCTTGTAATAGAGGAGAGCAGGCTTTAAGTTAGAAGAGAAACTTGTGATTATTGCAAATGTGTGTTTTGTGGACATTTGTGACGAGGCAAACTTAACATGGGTGTGCAAAGGGACGTAATGGCAGAGTGGAAGTGCAGGTTCAAACTGCAGGCATGAAGCACAGAGCACAGCACAGAGTAGTTCTCAGTACCTTTGAAGGGTGAAGTTTTTGGTTCTTACAAGGGCTGTTGTGGATGTATTATGAGTCATCTTCCAGCTGCATGGTGGCTCTTCAGAGGAGCGTCTTCCCGAAACCAGGGATGTTGGCCAATTTCTAGATAGGGAAATTGATCTGTTTTGAGCTTGCAACCAAATTATTGCAGTGGACTGCCTGTGTTTGATTCCTCCTAAGACACCTGGTGCATTAGAGGAATCTAGACTATATGCTTCAGTTATGAGATTAAACCCTGAGAGCTTTCAGAGATCTGAAATCAATATCAGCAAACAACTGTTTCAAAGTTTGGTTTGTGACCTCTGATTCTGTAACTCCTTAGAGCCACCTCAACTTCTCCAAGCAGAGAAATATCTCACCATTAGCTTTCATTGCTGTTTTATGTCAAGGAGTGCAGATATAGGGGATGACTGATTTTGGTTATTAGCTTTTAATAAGCAGTCTTAATCTGAAATATAAAAAAACTATGTTTGATGTCACAATATAAGGGTAATTTATTTAAATGTGAGACAGAAATACATCTTTGGTACCACTTTATTCCTGTAAGTGTGGGCAGCAGACAAAACCACAGAAGAGACAGTAAAAGCTCTTTACACTTCTCATGTAAGTCTGGCAGGTTTATAGTTCATTTTGTTCTCCTAGAAGAGAAGAGTTCATTTTGTTCTCCTGCTTTATCTTTCCAGTCTCTTGCTAGCTTGCAGTATGGACAATTACTGCACTTGGAGCTTAAGCTGAGACTTTCCTAGGTATATCCAGAGACACATCCCTGTGCCCTCCCAAGCCTGGGGGTTGAATGCAGATGGCTGCTGTCTCTGTTACTCAGCTCTTTTCTTTCTTTGTGCTTGCAGGAGGTTCGTGGAACAACCTCAGGCTTGTTTCATTAGCATCTGAAAATACAAACACAGCACAAGGAGAGCCCTTCAAAAGCTGGGAACTGAGGCTGCAGCAGGCAGCTTTATCGGGTGCAGCAGTGAGCCAGGCTGCTGTTGAGCATCACCAATCACTGTGGGTGGTTGCCTGGGAATGCTTTGGTGGTAGGGACCCTTTGTCGAGCTGGGCTTGGCTCCATCAGCCCTTCTGGAGGCAAAAAGTGGCAGCTACCTAAAAGTATATCGTCAGCCCTTGGAAGGGTTAAATGTTTCCTTTGTGGCAGTGAAGGACATGGAAAGCTGCCAAGCATTTAGATTTGAGATTTGAAAAGCAGCTGGAGTTTAGCTGCTCTTAGCAAGCAGTTCAGTGTAGGAAGGGGGAGACAGTAATAATGTTACACAGTGTCATTCATAACACTGTCCTTGAGTTTGGGTCAGAATTTTCCATCCAGACTCCCACGCTGGGCTGGAGCTGAGGTGCAGAGCCCAGGCCCACCCACCGCCCCAGCACTGAAGGAGGACAAGCCCAGGCCTCTGAAGAAGGGCAACTGGGAATGCACAGAGGCAAGAAGCTCTCCTCTTGTGCTGCTGGAGCTAAAAAATGGCTCATTTTTATAGGTGATGAGATCACTGCTTGGAAATGAGACCATTAACAGTTTTGTTCCAGTTATTTTGGATGGATTTAACAAGCTCTGATCTCAGAGCCTGATCAGTGCGCTCAGCTTCTGACGTCAAGGCTTGTGCCAGTCCTCCCAGCTGCTTCTACAGCATTCGTGTGTTTGTGTCTGTGAAGACACTGCAGCCCTGCTGCAGCCTGTGGGCTTGCACCAGTGCCAGACACCTCGTGGTAAGGGCCCAGTGAATTACCAGGCACAGACCATCCAGCCTGTGGGTCAGGGGCAGGAGTATTGCTCCTGGGCTGTAAGCTCAAGTTAGAGAGCATGGCTACAGCAAGGCTGGATCCTTATACAGAGTACTTAAGAATGAGTGAGGTGTTGCCAAAGGAGTGCAGGGGTTGGCCCCTCCCCATGACAAAGGAAGGGTTTGGAGGGTGTGCTTGGGACTGGATCAAACGTTTGAACAGATAGTTAGCAAGCAAGATATTAAGCAATAGAACTTATGTATTGTAGCAAGACAATGCTGATTAAGATAATTAAATGGTTCCAGGATATACTGTGGTACTGGAGTCTCAGGTCTAATATTGTGCAGAAAGGAAATCCATGACAGTGCATTTCTTTGTTCTCCAGTGTTGTGATAAATCCGTCCTTAATGTCACAGCACCACAAAGCTTTTTAATTAATGACCAATAAGTCTTGAGTTGAGTGCATTCATGGGGTGGTGCCCAGCCATTAGTCACAGCTAAAGAAAATCTAGAAACATATATCCATAGTAAGATACTTTGTCATGGGATAGGTGCTTGGATAATGAGAAACCCAAACCACAAAAAAGCCACCCCAAAACCAGGCAGCTGTGCACATTTGCTATCAAAGTTTCAATGTAGCTGTATCTCTTCCACTAACAGGTCAGACTGATTTGGAACATTATATATAAGTTATGATAAATAGCTAGTATGTTACTTTCCCCACTGACTGTCAGGGATTAAATGTTCTATGAGTTGCACCTATTCCACCTCTTCTTCCCAGCCATCTCTGGGTTTTGTTTCCTGCAGGGTATTTGTTCACAGAGAGCAACCTGACTGTGCTTGGCAGCACTAAGCATGTCTCATGGGAATTGGAGTTCTTCACATCTTGTCTCCTAGTCCAAACAATAAGCTTCTGCAAGGAAATAGATACTGGGTCAGATTCAGTGGCTCCAAATGCATAAAATGGGCATATGCCTGACCCAGGTGCAGGGAAACCTTGAAAGGAGTAAGGAGTGTTTTCAGTAAGTTGCTTTTGCATTAGCAGATCAACCCAAGGTGCTAACACAGGTGTTCCTGGTGCTGGATTCAGGAGGCTTGGATCACTGCTGAGGGCTGTGAGGTGGGCAGAGCTGCCTGCAGTGGCATCTGAACAAAGGTGGGATTTCCATAGGAGCTCTGGGGGTAAGTGCTGCACTGGTGGGCTTGGAGCTTCTCAGCTGCTTTTCACTGCAGTTGTCACTGCTGTTGTTGTTCTCCTGTTCCCAGAGCAAACTGGTGTTTCAGAAAGGCACCTGGGAAGGGAGGGTTTGACCAGCGTATGAGTCATCTCTCTCTTGGGGTTTCTTTTGGCTCAGTAATTCTTTTTCTCTGTATTAAATGTCTGTGGCCTTTAGATCGGGCAAAATCATGTTCAGATCACAATCTTTTCCTGGGTGAGATGGATGGCAGACTTCTGCATAGTGGGAATACTCTGTAAATTGAGGAGCTGAGGAGTTTTGTCAGGTAGATGATTTTATGGCTGTGAGTTCTCCACACATGGGTAATGGTATTTTCAGGTGCTCTATGGTGTGTGTTAGGTGGAGATGTGACTTCATACAGCTGCACTCCCAGCCAGGCCTACCCTGGTTCCAGCTGCCCCTTCTCCACAGTGCTCAGGATGGAGGAGGACGGAGGAACCCACCAAGCCATGTAGCAACAAGAGTCACAGAAAAGTTCAAACTCATTGGTTGGTCAGCTCAGATTTTCTATAGACTTGAGGAAGTGTAAAACAGGAGAACATGTGTGATGTGTGTGTGTCTGTCTCAAAACATGTGAATACCTGTTCTTTCTGTATGTGTAATAGAAAAACCTGATCAAGGAAGGATGCAGGAGCTTCTCCTCCCAGCAGAGAAAATGCTGCTGTTTGGTCAGTTATGTGAGAGAACATGACACCCTATTCAACCTTGCAGGTTGCAAGCAGGGGCACATTTATTCAACAAGAAAATACTAAGAGCAAACTGGCTTTTTAACAAGCTGTACATTCAATAAATCTAGGTTATATCTTCCTTCTCTGGACAGGAAACAGTGGAGCTATTTTTAAGTCTGCCCTTCCTGTACATGTTAAACTAGAATGATTTTTCTTGTGCTAGACAGAGCACAACAGCATTTTCACACTAAATGAGCCTCTAATGTTGGTCTGAATTAAATGGGCAGGATTGGACAGAAACCATTCTTGTTCAGAAATTACCATCTCCAGTGACTTCTCCTGGCATTGACCTCTGCAAAGATTAGATCATCCGGGGAGGAAGAGGAGCAAAGCAACCTGAATGGTGGGGAGAGAAGCTTGCCAGTAGCATTGTGGGAGGTCTTCCATTGCCTTTCATTTACTGGGGAATGGGGAAAATTGCAGATGAGCTTTCCTAATTTGTATGAAACTTGGTTTGATGCAAGGGCCTTTCACAAGCCTAACTGTGAACCAGTTGGTTCACAGAAGAGAAGAAGGAGCCTCTAGTCTGACTGGAGGCTCCTTCTCCCACAGGCAAGAGGTCTTCATTGCAGTTGTTAAGGAGAAGTTAAGGTGTGAATTCCTGTCAGCCTGTAGCCTTCAGCTACCTGTGTCTCTCCCTGTGGCCCTGCATTTGTGCAGAGATTGAGCCAACACTTGCTCAGGCATGGGTTATGGCGTGTGGCAACGCTTGCTTTGTGTTGTTGTACTGTAGTGTCTGGTTTCAGCACCTGATGTTTCTTTTGGCTTCCCTGTGTGCTGAGTAGTGCCACTCTTCTCATTGCTGAAAATAAGCAGATACGTTTATATAGTATAATCTATACCTGACAGATGAGGGAGCTCCAATTTAAATTTACTGCTCTTAACAGTTGCAGGTGATTCTCTGTTTGTGTTCAGGACGTGCCAGATTCAAGTCTTGGCACATGCTCCTGCCGCAAACCTTTATCTCTCAGCTTCCTGTAGGTGCCTGTTGATACCTGTGGTGCATTGCTTCTGTGTATTCCTGCTGCACGCTTGCCAGGTGACCAAGACCATACTTTATTCATTGCTGACATTCTTGTTTCTAACCTGAAGTGGGAAACACTAAGGGAATCTGAGTTTGTATACCTGAGGATGAAGCTTTCTTTGCTAGGCTTCTGGACAGGTGAAACCAGAAGTAAGATACCATGGCCTAACTAACTGCATTGATAAGCTGCCTCTTTCATCAGCTCATGCTTGTTTTGTGTCGAGTTAGAACTGTTGAAAAGCATCCTGTTCCTTCACAGGTATAGCTGCTAAAATACCTGCGTGCTGTTTTTACAGACAACTGTATTGCCTGTTTCTAAAGATATTTCTGCTAATGTTTGAGAACGTATTTTTCCCTCTTATTTAATTTCCCTTAGTTAAGTATTTAAAGATGTAACTTGAAGGAAAATAATGTTGGAAAAATTAGGAGCTAAGTGCAGCCATTCACAAAGTTGCCTATGTGCTAGCTCAAATCTGTTTGTGGATAGTCATGGAAGATCTAAAAACCATACTACACTATTTATTTTCAGTTCTTTATCCTGAAACAATAATGGTGATTTCCCCCCCAAAAGTCTTTCTTTAAGGTCTTGGGTAAGTCTTCGGGCTGAGGGGCTGGGACATTTTATAAATGAAGCACAGTTGCTATTTCTTCCTACTTGGGATCTTGGATTTCATTTGAGCTTTAACTCAGCCTCTCTCTCCAAAGGATTCTTTAGAACATATTTCCAAATTACTGCTCTGGACATAAAGAAAAGATCTGTTGAAAAATGGCAGCAAATACATGTCCAAATAAGAGCATGTCTGAAGTAATCTGAATCTATCTTTCTATCGTTGTCCTGGCCTATCTTGTTTAAGTGTTAACAGAATCTGGCATTGACTTCTGATCTGGAAAGCTTTTGTCTGTTGCCTACAGCCAGTGAGATGACATAGGTGTGAGTGCTGCTTTTCTCCCTGGCTCATTAACTTTTCTTTCAGTCAAGGATGAGAACTTGTAAGAGAAACAAGAAAATGAAATGTAATTCTTGTGTAAAGGACTCGGTTTTCTGTAGCTTCACTTCTGGGGCAGGAGAGAAGAGTTTCTGTTTGAGTAGAATCTAATTCAATAGTGCACACAAGGAGAGCTAAACTTTTGCATTTGGTTGTATCTGATCAAATGACCATGTTGTTGTGGTTGGTTTGTTTTTCCAGGTCAATCAGAATGTGGAGATCCAACGGGCCCGTCTGCGAGATGATATTAAGGAATATAAATTCCGAGAAGCGCGTTTGCTGCAAGACTACACCGAGCTTGAAGAGGAAAACATCTGTCTCCAGAAACAAGTGTCTGTCCTGAAACAAAACCAGGCAAGTTTTTCAAAATAGCGAGCATTGCATTGGTAGCACCAGTTAGCTTCTGTGTTACAGCGTGGTTTGGTCTTGTTTGGATGTCCAACCACTCCTTTTCTGTGTGTGTACTGCTTTTGAGACTATGGGCTCTATCTTTTGGTACCCAGGGTTGTCCCAAATGTTTTCAATTCTTTCTGTTTATGCACAGTCATAAGACTTTGTTGCTTCTACTTTGACCTTGAAGTCTTTCCATTGCCATCTTTCTCCTTGATGGAAGTGAAGTCTCCACCAGTCCATTTCATTACTTGGTTTAGTCTTTTTGCTGCATTATTTTCTCAGTATCTCTTTGTAATATCTTCCAACCTCTTCTATGGGATCTGTAACTGGGTGTAGTTCTGAACGTGAATTTTTATTGGCTGCATAATACTTATATTATCTCCCTAGTTCTGTACAACTCCTTCCCCTAGCTACTTTTATTAAAAATGGACTGCTGTTACAGGTGCTCTGTACTGTCAGACCTATGTGATTGCTCATCTGAAAAGTCACATTTAATTGCACAGTTCCAGCTCTTTTCATTATTTCAGAAAACTGCATTTTTAAGCAACTCAATTTCCCTGAGTTCTAATTCACAGAGGTAATTAGATTAGATGTGTTTTTTGACACAGTTCACAAATCTTCATATATCAGTTGGGGACTTGCTATTTTTATTCTTCAGGTACTCTTCAGTCTCCATTGTATAAATAAAACTCAAGATTCAATTGGGAAAATGGCATCATATTCCTGAAATAGAAACTCTTGAGGAAAACAGTGTTGTCTCTATTTATTGTAGTTAGTGCATGGCAAAAGCTTATTGGGATTTGCTTCAGAACTCCTTCTGTGTTCTAAATGAAAGCTGCCCCACCAAGCAGGTATTTGGGATGCTGAATGTATTCCATTTGCCTCCAGGTGAAACTCCAAGTCAATGTGTGTCCTTTTGACCTCACTGATGTGCCCAAAATGAGCCTCTTCTCCTCAAATACATTTGGTCTAATTATACTGTTGTGGGTGTCCTGACATCTGCAGTAGGGCTATTATTACCAGTGATCTGATAAAATCCAACCTCTGTAGCTGGTTACTTTATTTTCTACCTCTTTTTTTGTCTAAGTCATTGTATTCAGAGGAGCAAGTGAAAGTTTCCAGCTCCTTGTTCACATTCTAAATTAATGATGCTCAAGAATGCTGTTGTTCTGGGCTGAGCCAAATGTAACCTCAGATGCTATCTTGTCAGTTGCTAGTAATTATTGCCTACTCTGTGTGTGTTCTGGAACCTTCAAAACAGACTGCAATCCTGAATATCTGAGCTCGGTGGGCATATATAAAACCAAGAGGTAATTATTTTCATGGCAATAGATCCTTTCATTTTCTGCCTTGTCCTAACCCTACTTAATGGATTTTATTAATTATCATACTGACATAACTAGAAGAAGCCACCAAATTTTCCCAGGCTTAACTTGCAAAACTGAATTAACAGGATTGGTTTTTAAATCAGGTGGGTTTCAATGCTGCTGTATTGGTGTATGTTGGCATCCAATATTCCTTTAGCAGTTGGCAAAAAGAAATAGGGTCAGGTATCACGTGATATGCTTTCCTTTCTTTCAAGGTTAGGACTAGGTATTCTTTAAGCTTTCTCTCCCAAAAAAGGGATTTGAAATTGTACACTTATCATTGGTGTTTATAATTTCAGTGCAATAGGAGTTAAACTTAAAATTTTACAGGTAAAAACTCTGAGTGACTAAGCCTGAAGTGTGGAGTCTGAATTGTAGTGCTCTCAATTGTAGAGCTGAAATGATGATGACAAATGATAAACCGTTTGACTGTATAAAAGCAGAGTTTGATTGTCAGATGCATCCCAACAGCTTTAAGCCCAATGGCATATTCTAACAACAGAATGCCAGAAGAGTAACTTTATGATGCTGAGTTTTGGAAATGTTGGGCTTGAATTTGTGGGAAGGTTGGGCAGGGAATTTGTTAATCAAATAGAGAAAGAGTTTGCATAATGTGCTAGGAGAGCCTGTTTTGTGATGCCTCTGTATTGTACACCATATCTCCCACCTGTCTTAGGTTGGAATAGATCAACTCATTCACTTGTTTGCTTAGAAGTTTTATTCCATGGTGTCTGTGAAGGTGCATTTTGTAAGCAGTGTTCACAGCCCTAGGGCCAGAACTAGACTCCAGAGCTGAAATCATTCTGTTCTCACGATGTTCAGCAAAATCAGACATTCTGAAGTAAAATGACTTGGTGTCTTGCAAGCAGATATTTTCACTAGAGTGGTTTTTTTCCCCTCCATTTGTGTGTCTCCAGGTGGAGTTTGAAGGCCTGAAACATGAAATCAAAAGGCTCGAAGAGGAAACAGAATTTCTCAACAGCCAGCTAGAAGATGCCATACGGCTGAAGGAGATCTCTGAACGCCAGCTCGAGGAGGCCTTGGAGACGTTGAAGACAGAGCGAGAGCAGAAGAACAACCTTCGTAAGGAGCTCTCCCACTACATGAACATCAACGACTCCATGTACAACAGCCACCTGAACATCTCTTTGGATGGACTCAAGTTCAGCGATGAAGCCACAGAGCCCAATAATGATGAAATCATGAATGGATTTGAGCAAAACTGCCTCAGCAAACTCAGCAGTGGCAAGAACAACAGTACATCAACGCCCAAGAAAAATGAAAGCTTCCCTCCAGCCCCAAGTCTGGTTTCAGATCTTCTGAGTGAACTAAACATTTCCGAAATCCAGAAGCTGAAACAACAGCTTGTACAGGTAAATGAGTTTCCTCAACAACTGTGAACTTCCAAATAGCTGCCATAGTTTATTGGGGTTGTAATTTCAGTAGCTCATGTGGCCACCATATAGTACAAACTCTATTTGTGAAGGATCTGATTGATTTAGGATTTGATGATGTAAAATGTCTGTCGCTGGAAAACCATATCTCTTTTTTTCAATGCAAAGAAGCCAGGAGTCATGTCCTATGTTTGGAAAAAAGTTGTAATGCATCTTCTATGGAGTACCTGCTATGTCTGCTTCATTTTGTCCCTAGTGAGATGGTATTTTATTAAAAAATCAATAATTACTGCAGTTGTCTTCATCACAAAGGGCTTTGTACACCATAACTATTTTGTCTTGTTTAAAGAACATAAAGTTTTAATCAGAAGCATTTCTGTGGTTTATGTTTGTGTTGGTAGGAGGTTGGAGAGTTTGACATGAGGTATGTATTTGTGTGGCCTGGAAACGTTTTATTTTGTTAAGCGCTTTTTAAAGTGTTTTATAAGAAAAAGCCTTAATGGGGAAAAAAATGCTGGATTTTTGCAATATGAAACTTCCAGAGGAGAAACTTGAAAAGTTTTGTTATTTCTATGTCTTCCATGAGGCTCCAAGCTTCCACCATAGACTAGCTGCATGTCTTCTAATATTTACTTGATAAATTGCAAGGTAACAGTGAACTTCAGCTTATCTTCAGCCGAGAGGGTGTTTTCACAATGAGAATATGGAAGAAATGTGTTAAAATGTGTATTTTTAAGTGGAAATGGGGAAGAATTGGCAAGGAGCACTGTGCTTTAGAATACACTAAGTAGCCTTTTCCATAACGTGCATGTGATTGGATTTCTGTAGCCATATGGTCCTTGGCCGAGTTGCTGTCTGGTAGAACAAAACTGTTCAAGTGATACAGTTCCCTTAACATATATGCTTGTGTTTGTGTGTTTCAGATGGAAAGAGAAAAGATGAACTTGTTAACAACACTACAAGAATCTCAGAAGCAGCTGGAAAATACACGGGGAGCCCTGTCAGAGCAGCATGAGAAAGTGGGCAGGCTCACAGAAAACCTGAACGCAATGAAGAAGCTCCAGGTCAGCAAAGAGCGTCAGTCTGCCCTCGACAATGAGAAGGACCGAGACAGCCACGAAGATGGAGACTACTATGAAGTTGACATCAATGGGCCAGAGATCCTGGAGTGCAAGTACAAGGTGGCTGTGGCAGAGATTACTGACCTAAAAGAAGAGCTCAAAAATGTTAAGGCCAAATACAAAGAATGTGAGTCTAAGTATGAGGAAGAGAAGAGCAGATATGAGACTGAGAGCCAAGCTCTCACCGAGAAGATCACCTCACTAGAAAAATCCAGTAGGCACGATCGAGAGCAGGTGTCCAGGCTGGAGAAGGAGCTGAAGAAAGTCAGTGATGTTGCTGGAGAAACACAGGGCAGCCTTAGTGTGGCCCAAGATGAACTGGTCACCTTCAGTGAAGAACTGGCCAATTTATACCACCATGTCTGCATGTGCAACAACGAAACTCCAAATAGGGTGATGCTGGATTACTACAAGGAAGGTAAAGGTGGGCGCAGCAGTCCAGAGAGCAAGGGAAGAAGGTCTCCCATTCTTCTTTCTAAAGGGCTGTTAACTATAGAGCTAGGAAAGACAGAGAGTGTAAGTGGTGACAGCAGCCCGTCTCCAGTGTCGTCTCTGCCGTCTCCTGTGTCGGATCCTCGGAAGGAACCAATGAACATCTACAACCTGATCGCTATCATCCGGGATCAGATCAAACACCTGCAAGCTGCTGTTGACAGAACAACCGAGTTGTCCAGGCAGCGTGTTGCCACTCAAGAACTTGGGCCGGTGGTGGACAAAGATAAGGAAGCTCTCATGGAAGAAATCCTGAAGTTGAAGTCTCTGCTGAGCACCAAGAGAGAACAGATAGCGACTCTGAGAACAGTGCTGAAGGCCAACAAACAGGTAACGAGGTCTTACATGTGAAGGTTATGTTGTCAGGGGATTAAGTGGTAAACACAGGAGAATTTATCTTTGTGGTCATGCTGCCATACCCTCAAGTCAGTGGGTGTCAGCTGGTGCAAGGCTGGAGCAGGCTACTGTCCTGCTGTAAAGCTGAGTGCTGGGCCTTTAACAGGCTTTTGTCACATACTCATGAGACTTTTTGTTAAGTTTCAAGTAGCTTCAGTGTACTGCCTCTCTAAATTAGATTAGATTAGATTAAAGGAAGACATCTAAAATTGAGATTAATCTCCTTTTCTACTTGGAAGAATTATAGTAGTTACCTTTAAAAGAGTTCTTAATCTTCTGTCATATTGCAAAATAAAAGAAAGCCCTCCATGATGAGGATGTGATATAAAAATATGGACAAAATAACAGAGGTGAAAGGTGAAATCAGTCTTTGGGAACTGGACCATGCCGTTTGATACACACTGGCAATGCAGTAGATGAAAATTACTGTCATGAAGACACCATATTCCTCTAAAGTAAAGCAAATTGTTGTCTTATAAAAAAAAGTATAGTATTGTTTAAGAAATGCAGACACACTCTGTTTGCTTTTGCAAACATATATAAATATATGGAGATACTAAATAGACTATTTTGTTGCCTGTGACGGAGTCTGTAAAGTTTCATTCCTTTTAGTAGTTGGAAATAGGTGTCACTAAATACATATTCTCTAATTTCTTAGATGCTGCTACGTGGTTAAGGGCAGTAGGAAATCCATATCTCTGGTCGTTTTCCAATGTTGAAAAATGAAATGTTATTTAATCTGTACAAGAGACCAGAAGTTTAACATTCCAGTACACAGTAAATGTTTAATTATGTGAGTAGTGATGGGAAATCTCTTAGCTACTTTGTGAAGACTTTCACTGACGAGTATGTTTCTGTCCTTCTTGGTAAACAACAGACTGCAGAGGTAGCCCTTGCCAACTTAAAAAGCAAGTATGAAAATGAGAAAGCTATGGTTACAGAGACCATGATGAAGCTGAGGAATGAGCTAAAGGCTTTGAAAGAGGATGCTGCTACCTTCTCTTCCCTGAGAGCAATGTTTGCTACAAGGTAAAGAACACATGAACTCTGCAAAATGTCATTCCTTTCTTGTCGGGGTGGGGGGAAGCTGAACATCCTGCCCATGCAGGGAGCGGTGGAGTGAGGTGCCTTTTCCCACAGTTGTTATGCACGGTGTTGCTCTGCCTTCTGCTTTGATTGATGAGGAGAACGCCAGGAGTGTAGTGTGCTGCTACAAGACAAGAAGTTGTTGTAGCAGTATTTTAGTTTGGGTATGAGATTATTCCGGGTTCTTGAAGCCATTAACTCTGAGGAGTGGCATCCAGCAATGTAAAATGAGCACATACCAGGTAATAAAGGTATGACTGACCTGTAATGATCCATGAAGAAGTGAAGATGTTCCAAACATCACTCTTGGGTTGTCCATCCTGCAGTTGGCATCTCTGTTATTTCATTTACCTACCTGATTTATTTGGGTTGCCCATGTCTTCAGAACTTGCTTCTACTTCTTAGTTGTGCTTTGTGTTGTTACCAGAAAAACACTGGCTGACAGTTCTCAGGCTGCAGGCGTGATAAATGCTATTTTGATCTGCATGTTATTTCTGCTAGTGTCAGCAATTTCTTCCTTAAGTCTACACGTTGCTTTGGGGGAGTGTTGTGGCAAGGGCATCATGCTACAAAATCCGTATCTGCCTCACAGTTAAGGAGCATTCAGTTCGCTTCTGTGCAGAGATGATCCTGGAAAACAGGAAAATGAAAATCTTTACCTGAGAGCTGTCAGTCCCAGCTCGGTGGGATTTGCACAGACACCCTCATACTATTCCTTTGCCTGTGTATTCCATGCATTGCCATGGAAGAAGATGGAGAAGAGAAACTGTAAAAGATGCTGTTTAATGTAACCTTAGACATTTACATTTAACCCTAGAGGGTGGAAGAGTCTGCTTAGTTCTCTGCCTTCTCTGGACACTCTTTAAAAAAAACCCAACAACAATAGTGCTAAAAGATTTTTCTTTGTCATCTGCTAAAAAGTTCCATAGTAAGGAATCACGAGAGAGCTTATGAGGAGTCCTGAGGCTTTTCTGTATGGCCTTTTGTGGGAATGATTTTGCAGCAGCTCTCAGGTTCTGTGAGTAACCTCAGGCTTGCTGGTGTTTCAGCCTTTCTCAGCAATTGTCTGTGCATGTGGGTGAGCATAGAAAGGAGAAAGGGATACCAGGGAATGCTAAAGATTGAATTCTGGCAGCTCCTTATGCTAGAGAGAGGAATGCTCTGTACAGTCTGCATTTGTCCTACTTTATTTCCCCTCTCTCTCCTTTTCTGAAGTGTAATTAATATGCACAAATTGCAATTGCTTTGAAGCTGTGAGAAAATAGCAAAAGCAAGCTATTAACTTTCAGTTCTTTTTGCTCTGTGCAGATAACTGTCTGAATTACACAGAACTGCAGTAGGTTTGCCATACACACGAATTTCCCTGCCTCAGTGTGAAACTGTGACTATGGACTGCTTTAGAGAGGGAGAATTGGAAGAGAAGTGCCAGAGGACTATTTCTCTCTCTTGCTTTCCCTTGGCATATTATCTGGAGGTCAACCTTGTGCTTCTACTGGGAAGACAATAATGAGGATTCCTTGGGATGAGGAAATCAGAGGCAGAACAGACATTTTTCTGAAAGCAAGAACTCTGTCCTGGAGCTCTCATGGGGAACTGAGAGTGATTGGAAGCAGGAGGGAGCTCTTGTTTGGGAATGCACAAATGAACAACTGTAATTTCTGAACTTAGGCTTTGCTTAGTAAATGTAGTGAGAAAGATAAGAGGTCAAGAGCAAAGGGAGGACTCGAAAAGCAGAGGATGAAGCAGGTGGAGACATGGTCCACCAAGCCCTTCATCTTGTGAGAACTTGCATTTCTGGTCATTGCATGGCAGATGGGCCTTGTATTTTGCATCTAATCTGAGAAAGTGGCGGTTACTCAGGGCGTGAAGAATTGCTCCTTTCTCTCAGCATGCCCAGTGTTTCAGATGCCACAATTGAGACCTGTTACTGCAGGTTGGGTACTGTCACCCCCTTCTTCCCCAATCTCTGATCAGAGAGAGAGTCAGTAGCTTGGCAGAGTGCATCCCTCCGTCAGTGGTTATCTCACCTATGTCTCTGTTCCAGGTAGGGTAGGTTTGGAAGGGATGTTCCTAGGTGCTTTGGTGAAGATAGTCTCAAAAACTGCTTGGAGTTTGATTTTTAGGTATGTTTCAAATATCAGAAATATGTAACAGCCCAATTTATCTTCACCATCACAAGCAAGCTGCTAGTGGAGCACCTCTTAACACTCTACAGCAAGCTTCTCTGACCAAGAGGTTTATACTAGCAGAGTAATAACAAGAGATGAGGCCTTTACTCCCTTGTGTTTGTTTCAGTGTTGTGTTTGAGCACAGGAGGAAGCAGGCTGCTACACACATGTTTATTTTCCACAGGAAGACACCCATTTTGTAGGATGCAAGAGAGTTGTAACAATACATGGGAGTTGAAGGCTGGGTACAAATATAGTAACTGACCTAATTTCCTTTTTTAAAGTAGGTAAATCCCACTAATTTGACAATACTACCAATTATTTTTAATAAGTAATGAAAATACAATCAGACCTCAGCCTGGAGACAAAGGAAAGCTTGCAAAACACAGATTAATAGCTTCCAGCAGCAAGGGACTGCTGCAGCACTCTGGCCAACACTGTATGCCTAAAGTTAGGCTGTCATCCAAAGGAAAAAATCAAGGTATGTATCATGTACTCTAAATGTACCTGTCCTGTTAAAGTCCAGATTTTCTTAATCAAGAAACACATATCTCTGTTGGGAGCCAGATTAAAATCTGCCCTATAGAGGTGAAAATGGAATTGATCAGCTTAATTAGACTGCAATAGGTATTTATGTAGCACTCTATTACAGTCCAGTATTTTAAGGTTTCATTAGTAAACTCCTGTCACCAAGAAAAAAAGCTGCAATCACCTTTCCATTTAAAATGTGGACCGAAGCTGAACATTTTTTTGTTTTACTTTGTCAAGTAGGTTTGCTCTTGCTGACAGGCAGCTTGGGTGCAGCAAAATGTACATAAAAAAGGCCTGGTGATGGTGAGTGAATGTTCATTAGGGTGCAGCCTTCAACTTTATGTTAAGATGTGGAGTAGTACTTCTCTCTGTTTATGGATACCATCTGGCTCCTGTACTTTACCTGCTATCTGGAGCAGCTGTGGGAAAGAATATTTCCCTTGACAATCTTTCTCAAGATTCATTGTACAAAATGCAGTACTGTGGTTGCTTTTTCGAGAGGGTTATGGATGTGGGTACCTAGGAAGGTGGAGCAGAGTAGCTTGTGTTCATGTGCTGAGATGGAAAGCTGTCACTTCTACAGTGTCCCTGCAATGAACTACAGCAATACCTGAGTGGATATGTTCTGTATGTTAAAGAATGGATCCTTGCAATTTGGCCAGAGAAAATACAGCTTCACACAAACTACTCATGGTAGAATTTTTACCTTGGTCAGTATAAACTAATCTGTTTTCAAGTAAAGTCTTTGGTGGAAATTTTCAAAAGGCAGAGAAAGTCTTTAAAATGCAATATTTACTCTCAGAGTTTTAGCTGGGGGTCTTTGTTCCAGTATATATCAGTCAAGGGACTACTTTCAAAGTGTGTGAGTATTTATTGAGTTTAATGTGACTAAGGAAGGAAAAAGCCATGAGTGAGAGCAGGAGTTCCCAGGATAGAGGCAGCTACCACTAGTGCTAAAGGGAGAGTCCAACTCTGCAACCAGTCAGCAAGGGGACAAGTGGCAGATATTGGAACATACTGGAGAGACTGAAAGCACTTCATATGCAATTAAAATTACAAGATAGTGCTTGTGATAAGCTAGCAACTAGTTGTTGTTTGTTAAAGGAGAAAAGGTGTTTCAAATGAATCCATACGCCAGTCCAGAATCATACAAACTCTGTCAGTTTTCCAAGTATCCAGAGCATTTGGGCAAATAATCATGAACATCAGAGGCCTGCAGAATGTAAAGGAGTTTAAATTCACACAGAGAACAGTGCAGTGCTCACAAGGTTGAGAATTATAGCTAAAGGGCCTTCATGTTGGCCTCTGCACACTGGAAGTATTCAACTTCTCTAAAAATACCCCATAGGATAAGTGCTCAGAGGAGCCAGAGACACAAAACGTGACTGAAAATTTCCAGAATGGGATTCCCAGATGGGACTAACAGCGTTTGCCTCCTATTCCTAGTCCTAGACCTAGAAGTGACGAATGATGTCTGGAGACAGAAATGTCGGGGCCGCCAGCGTGGAGACATCCAGGCAGGACCATGGCGTGTGGCTCGTACAACACGTGAGCCGTGTCTCACACATAGCCACGTTTGTAACACTGATTTGCCTGCTCTGGACTCTGAATGTGTCTGGCAAGTCAGATGTCTGGTGCAAGTAATGCTGGGTGTGTTGAGACTCAGCCTTGGTGAAGCTGCCTCTCATAGACAGACTGTACCAGGGTTGCGACACTGAGCTCAAGCGCTTCTCCCAGGTACTTGTTGAGGTGGCCGTGTCCACATAGCTCATTCCTGTGTGCTGTGGAGGGGTTTGAAACACAGGAGGTGCTGCTGTGATATAGTAGTCACAGAAATATTCAGGGCAGAGACATTACCAGCTCTTGTTGTGTGGCTCGTCTGCCCTTTTGTTTTTAACCCAAGTGGAGAGTGGCTTACTTTAAATTTAGTACCTTATATGGGAGACTACTGCAGCAGCAGTTATTTGTATCTATAGTGGTTTGGATTGGCAACTCTTGGCTTCATTTGCAGTTAGGAGGTGTCAGTGCTCCGAATCTGTTGGAAACAAAGGATGTGCATAGCTTCAGTGGTATAGGGGAGAGAGGGATGGAGAGATCAGGATGAGATACTCCACCTCTTGCTGCTACCTTCAGCAAAGAACTGGGAAAAATATCCTATCTATATGATAACTTTCATCTTGTTTCTAATCCAGTGGCATAAGATTGTTCAAATAAAGATTAGGTATATATAAAATATAAAAAAGAGCATTTTTCTTTTGAATTCTAGTAGGAGAGAAGTTGCCATAAAAGTTTATGATCTCTCCTTGAGAATTTTTGTCAGTGGAAATTGCTGTAGTGTCCAGCAGTGTGGGGCTGATTGTTCCCTCTCAGGGCAGAAGATAATCCTTCCCATATGTTTCAAACCACAGGAAAGGTCTGTGTTCTCATTACTTTCTTTAATAGCCGTTACTAATGGGCGTTCATTACACATGGCTGATCATGAACGTTCTAGAAAACTGTAGCTGGTTATAAACTATTCTCAGTTCTTAGTGAAAATCACAATGATTTATACAAATAAAGGCCACAGCATTTATTCCTCTCAAATATACAACTGAGACAAGTTTTCAGTGCAAGGCATTGAGGAAGTGATTACAAATTAGGAGTTGGCTAAGGTCTGCATAGCTTCTTCTTTCTCTATAATCCTGAATGCTTAAATCTGGGATGTTCTTTCTTCTGCCTTCATTAGGATTTGTGCTTTATTTTGTGCTTCAGGGCTTCTTGAAGAATACATTACTGAAGTTTGTATCTGCACAGTTTACAACCGTGCAAACCAAGGCAAGAGATGGGCTCCAAACACTTCCTAAAAGTGTCTGGAAGTGCTGACCTGGCAGAGGGCTGTGGCCGTTTGGGCAGGCCTGTGAGAGCTCTTGGGTTGCTGCACGTGGCAAACTCACCTCCTGGAGTAGACTGGAGGAGAACTAAAGCTTTGCAACACTTCTGCTTCACTAGGATATCTCTTTCCCCTGTGTAGATGTTTTTCTTTCAACTGGTGTTGTTTTTTAAAATCTAGTTGATGTTTCCTTAAGCTCCTTTTTTTATTGTTAATTACTAATCATAAGAAAATAAGTGACATCAAAGCCTTCTGCTCACTACTCACTTAAAACTGAAGATATGTAAATGTACAACAGCCTTATGCTAATTTCATATTCTTCTTTAAAGGAGGAAACCTCAACTATTTTCTTTCAAAGGTGCTTTTAAAACAAAGACATTTTCTGTTCTCACCTTCAAATGGGAGGGTTTTTTGTTGAATATTCATCTGTAGCTCAGAACCCAGCACATGAAAAGGTAAATGGGAAGGATCTCTTATTGCTCTATCTGCAAAGCAGTGAGGATACAGATGCATGTACCACAAACACTCACTGCCATAGCTGCTGCTGCTAGCTTTGCATTAAGCTCAGGTAGTGCTGGAGGCTGTCTTCTTACATGCTTAGGGAGGCTGGCTTTTCATTTTCTAAAAAGAAAAATAAAAGGAAATAAATGAAGAGGAAGGAAGAAGGGCAGATCCCAGCCTGCCTGTGCACCAATGTCTCTATCCACTTCTGGGAAGCTTTTCAACTCTCAATCTGCTCAAGTGAATGATTGCTGTATTTTGCACAGTGTAGTGTTCCTCTGGCCCAGGGCAGCTGTGCTTGCACCAGAAGGTTTGGTTTTGAGGCTTTACTATTTTGTTGACTAAAGACCAAGAAAACAGGTTCAGGATGCATGTAGTTAATGTATCATTATGTAGGATGTGCAGTAGTTAACACTCCTGCCTCTCCTCAGTCCTCTCCTATACATGAGACGGGCAATGAAGCTGGAGAGAGGTCAGGAGCACAAGTCTTCTGATGAGTGGCTGAGGGCCCTGGGGGTGTTTAGTCTGGAGAAGAGGATGCTGAGGGAAGACATGAGCATTCTCTGCATCTTCCTGACAGGAGACTGTAGTAAAGTGGAGGGGGTCAGTCTCTTCTCCCAAGCAATGAATGACAGGACAAGAGGAAATGGCCTCAAGTTGCACTAGAGGAGGTTTAGATTATAGCTGAGGAAGAACTTTTTCCCTGAGAGGGTTGTCAGCCCCTGTGCCAGGCTGCCCAGGGAGTTGGGGGAGTCCCCATTCCTGGAGCTATTGCAAAGCTGTGGAGCTGAGGTGCTGAGGGCCATGGGTTAGTGCTGGGCTTGGCACAGTGAGGGGAGGGGTTGGACTTGATGATCTTAAAGGTCTTTTCCAACCAAACGGTTCTCTGATTCTATGAAGGAACAGTTCAAAACTGCACTTCTGTGGTACTGGTAATACCTCCTTTTTGTTGGAAAGGAAGGCAAGACTCTCAGCATGGAGTTTTTTTGGGAAAAGAAGCTAATTCAGATATGTAAAGTAGAGAATGCCTTGTCGTTTCTAAGGACAGTCATATGATGCTTTAAGTCTTCATGCTAACAAATATTTGAGATAAGGGTTTTCTTTAATAACCTTTGGGAGTCAAAACCATGGCTTTAGTTACAGCTGGGCTCACCTGCAAATGACTTTATGGCCTTTTAGGCTGTGACAAGCATTGTTCTGTGTTAGCAGCCAGCTGTTGGGTTTGACATAACTGACTGTGTGTGATTAAGAGGCACTTGAGCAATACCAGGGGCATTAGCAAGACTGTGTGGGAAGTCCCTACTCTGCTTTGTTGCAATGGTAAATTGGTCATTGACTTGCAGCAGTTTTCATTCTCTCTCTTTTTCTCTTCTCCTAAATGGGGCAGGGAAAAATCAGCTGCTCTTGCCTTGGCTGGCTTTCATTAGCACCTTTCTGGTGGAAGTCAAAATGAGGAGGCAGACTGCAGTAATCTTGGCACTGCTTCACACAGCTGAACATTGTAGGGCTAAGTTAACTTCCTTTTCTGTACCCTCCCAAAAAAGTGGATATGTTTTGATTTACAAGAAAGGAGCTGGGAAAAGGGGAAAAAGTCTCCCCAGATACTGAGAGGAAAACAAGGGTAATAGGGACCAGAAACTCTAGTGTCAGATTGTGTTTGCTGCAGCAATCACATCACGTTCCTCAAGGAACTGGTAACGCTGCCTGGACATCCCCCTGGTTTGCAGTAGTGGAGCCTGGAATGAACCAGGTTTGAGGCTGTGGGTAGAGAAGAAAGCAGAAAGGTAACTTGTGGTATAACCAGACTTGTACTTTTCACCTCAAATGTGTTTGAAAACTGGAGGGAAACCCCATAGCACTCAGGCCTCCCAGTAGTCCTTAGTCTGTCCCTTACTCTTGGCCCCAGGTGAAGAAAACACATCTCTGAACACCTAGAGTTGGGTTGGCAGTGATGCTGGGAGCAATGCCCTCCTTTGGGAGCTGGTGCCATCTGCCATGAGAGGAGAGGACTGCTATGTCCAGGATTTACTGCCTCTGTTTAGACTTCCTAGGGCCATCTCAGTCTGTGTTCTTCTCCAGCACTAATGGTAAATTGGGTAAGATCTGGCCCTTGCTCTGCTTCTGCTCTCTGAGGTGTATGGGTTGAGTTTGCCATGTAAGGTCCATCTGGCTATGGGAGAAAAGAGCAGGTGCCAGACTTCTGGTGAGTTCAAGGTTCCTGGTTTGGGGTTGTTTCTTACACCCTCATGGGCTGGTTTTCTACTCTCCAGAATGAGAGAGAGTGTGATGAACTCAAGAGGAGGATGCACAGAGGTTTGAGAGGATGGGTTCCCACTCAGAGTGGCCCTAAACTCAACACCTTCTGGCATGTCAAGCTCCACTGCAGTGTTAGTTCATGCAGGTTTGATATTCACAGTTCTGGGCTATTGTTTAATCTCTATATGTATTCAAAGCTATAATTCTTTCTGTGCTTTCCTTTTTCTCTTCCCAAGCAAATATAATTAGGAATACAGGCCTGATGCTGCCATTTGAAGGCAGGGAGAGGAGCATTCAGGACTTAATTGTCCTGATAAGCACAGCTGATGCATCTGCATGTGAATCCTATTTTGGTTTGTGGTGGGATTTTTCTCCCAGTCTGTTTTACGTTACTTAGTGATGATAAATATCCCTTACTCAGGGGCTTTTCCATTTTGATGTTAAAAGGAATTTCTCTTCTGATATTTCTGCTCTTATGAAGAAGTTGTATTTTACAGATGTGGCCATTGTAAATTCCAGCTGGTACCTATGAATATTTATTTTTCAACCCATGTGCATAATTGGTGTTCTATGTGCAGCAAATACACAGCCACATGTCAAGACATTCCTTTTTTACACTGGTCATGATGCACTCTGCAAGTTAAGTAGCTTCTAAACTCAGTGAAAATGACTGTAGATGAAGCAGCCTGCAAGCATTTGTACAGCTTTTCCCCCAGGGTGCCAAGTAACACTCGACTCCTCTGTTTGAATGTTTTGAAATTAATTGTAATGGTAGAAACAACTATATAAAGGCAACTTGCTGTAGAGAAATCAAGCACTAATAGCATAGTTAATGAAACGCTATAGAATTTTTACATTAGGAATCAGCACAGGCTGAAGTAGAATTGTGAAAGGTGTTTGGTTTTAACAATGCTGTTCAGTCACCACTGAAAGGTTGTTATTTGAGCTCCATGTGTGAGGTACCAAAGGATGAAGGTTGGGTGCTCGTCAAACAGCATTAACAGCCATTTTAGTGATGGACATTTTCCAGCACTCCCCCTCTTCCCCTCAGCCTCCTCTTCCAGCCTAAGCTCAGAGACACTGTGGTCTCCATGTGAGTGGAGACAAAAGTAGCATGACTGCATTGTGTCACACTTCCATAGTGCCTCCTCACTCTGGAAGGACCTCTTCCCAGTCTTTAGACAGAAAACCTTTGCTCTGTAGGGATGCCGTTAATCACGGAGGTGCTGAGTGTGGGTTTGGGAGAACCCCAGTGAAATGTATTGGTGATTTACTTTTTTTGTCCCCACAGGTCTGGTTGAAGCTGCTATTTAAAAGAGTGTGTGTGGAAGCAGCTGCGAGGCCGTCGCTCGGCTCGTGTTTGTGGTTCGTAGGTGGAATCAGTGTTGCTAAAGATCACTGTATTTCATTGCAGATGTGACGAGTATGTCACACAGCTGGATGAAATGCAGCGGCAGCTCGCAGCGGCTGAGGATGAGAAGAAGACTCTGAACTCCTTGCTTCGGATGGCTATCCAGCAGAAACTGGCTCTGACCCAACGCCTGGAGCACTTGGAGCTTGACCACGAGCAGTCCAAACGGGTGCGCACAAAATCCGCTTCCAAAGCCAAGAGCGGTAACCCCAGTGTAAGTCACCTTCGGTCCTGTGGAGACAGGTCTGAGGGATCTGTCCTTAACAACCAGGTTTTCTGTAGTGAGAAATATAAAATCTATTGTGACTAGGACAGGTGTGTAGGAAAAAAACAAAAGTCATATTATGCATCTTATTTTATGCTGTAACGGTCAGCGTCGATCCCCACTATCTAATGTCGCGGTGAGTTGACTTGTACTAGTATGTTGTTGCACCAGGTAATACAAATGGTATTCTGGAGGTCTTAACTGTAACTAATTGATGAGTACGGGGATGTTATTAACAAGTTAATAGTGGGAAGGCATTCACCTTTCTACAATTAACATGTATGGGTTTTGCTGTTCATGGTAAGTGTTAAGAGTGCACCTGATAGAGTGTATCTGGTGCTACTAATTGTAGTTCGTATAGCACAAATGTGATCCTTTCCCCGGGGTTGCAGCATACTTCAGTAAGAAACAGACAGAAAACCTTCCTTGTTATTGTGGCTTCGGAAGTGGTGAAAAGCAAATGCTAAAATTGGAGGCATGTCTTGAAAGTGCAGGGCATTTTGAAACTGGAACCAAGCTTCATTTGCCTACTGTGGCAGATATGAAGAACTTGCTGTCAGATCACCACTGACCAAAGTCCTAAAGCTTTTACAGGCTATAAAAGCTAGAAAAGAAACTTGGTAGGGTACGTTATTTACACTCTGCTTCCCTCTCGTTAGAGGGTTAACCAGAAGAAACTTGCACATTTATATTAAAAATATGCAATATTTACCCCATCTGATATAAAATTGTTAAGGATTGGGATCCTACCTGGTAGACAATTCCACTTGAAGAAGTTATGCTGTGGAAAAGTGTCACGTCCTGAAAGGATCTTTGTGGTCTCGTGTCGCTCCTTGCAAGCGTAACACTTGGAAAAGAATCTGTTTTCTGTGTTACTGTAGCCACACAGCATAGATGTGTAGAATTAATGTGACTATGGTCTAGTTTTGTCAGGCACAGAGCGGTTTTTCTCAGCTGTCAGTATTAATCTAAGTAGGAGAGTGTTTCAGAGCTCTGATCACTTTGTTTTAAACACACGAGAGATGTCGCATTCTGTATGCAAGCACGTTTCACAGGGCTCTACATTATAGGCACAGGAAATTGGACGAGATCATCCTGCTGATAATTATTTATGAAGTAGCTTAGGATACTTACAAATCTTTTCCAAAACAAAGAAACCTTTGTCTGCTATTGAGCTTTTAAGGGGCCTTTTCAGCCACTTAGTTACAATATGTTTGCTGATGTAAAAGTGTACTTCATAATCGGTGCCTATGTGAGAGAAAAAGATTGAACCTGTTGCTTCTAAAGTTGTGGAAGAAGCAGGACGAGGCACGCTTTTGTCTTTCAACCAAGGTTCAAAGTGCCTAGCCTCAAACTGTTTATTTTAATGTAAAGCCCTGTTCATTTTGTACTCCTTCAAATAATTTTGTACGCCTCTAGTATGACTAAAAGCATTGTGGGACTGCACAGTTGCCTGTGTGCCAGTGACGTTTCATGAAGCCATTCTGACGTCCCTGCTGTGGTTCTGCCTCGTCTCACCACCCGTGTCCTGCAGCTGAGCGGCAGATCGCTTTCTGCGCGGGCCAGGAGACAGCTCGGTGCTAAGCTAAGGCAATAAGGAGCACAGCTTGCTTCCCCCCTCAGGGGGAATCCACGTGGGCTTTTGGCTGCCCACCTATTAAGAAGGGAGGATGGGAAAGACTTCTAAATTCACGCAGTGAGGCTTTAAACTGATGGAATTGTAGAAAGCTTGCCGCAAAGCTGGGAAACCTCCACATGCCACAGTCCCGTGCCAGAATTGCACTTACCAGTATCGAGAGGAGGAAATAATGAACCCACCCCAACCCAAGCGATTCAAGGCCAATACGTTGGCAAACATCACTGCTTGAGAAGCTTCAACAAATAGCAACTCTGGCTTTAGAAACTAAGCCCTGTGCATCTATTATTAGGGTGTTTCAAGAAAACACTGAATTCTCCCACAGATGAGCTTTAATATTGTTAGATGGCAGGTTTGATAGTTTAGAAGCAAGACATCTTGTAACAATTTTCAATCCTGCTTGTCTCTTCTTTGCTGCACAATCTCCCAAAAGGCCTTTATTCTTCTCACTCCTGCATTAAGTATACTTTTGAAATACTTTGTAAAAGCAGGCGTTTGAGTGCTAACTTTCTCTGCTCCGTTAGAAACAGCTGCAACTTTGCTTCCAGTGTGAGAGGGAGCTTTAACGCAGTTTTCACTGCTTCCATGTCTCTAACGGCAGGATTTTTTGCAAAATACTAATGGCAAAAAGGTAAATTGGAGAAACCAATTGAACACATTGTCAGCTTTTCTCAAATGAACTGCAACTTTCTGTAAAGATTTTCAGTGTAACCAGACAGTGACTGTTACTGTCAAGTCTCAGCTCACGCTTTCAGTTCCGAGTATGAACAGTTTTATTTTGCCCTTGGCCTAATAGTCTCAGTAGTTGTTTCCATCTTCACTCATTTCTGTGAATCTTAAAAAAAATAAAAGAAAAGCAACAAAAAAGCCAACCTGACTGCTATCAGAGCTCCTCAAGCCATGGTTTAACTTCTTGTAGCACTTGTTATGGAAAGGAATGAGGAATGATGGTAAGGTGACCAGATCCTGCTGTTTGTACTTATAGATAATAGCTCAGATTGAGTCATGTAATCCTTGATTACCAGTTTCTCGAAATGTACCTTTGCTGTGAGTCTTTTGTATCACTCACAATGGGTTGGGATTAAAGCATGGAAAGTTCCTTAAGCCGTCACCTACCTCTGCAAGCAGACTCTCCTCTGAATGGTATTCTCTGCACTGGCCTGCCTGCATGATACACTCACCTGCATGTTTCTGGAGAACCTGAAAATATTTCTTGCACATTCATTGCTGTTAAGTTGTGCTTGAACAGCAGAGCTTTACTCAGTACTTGTAAGAACCCTTCTTTCTGCAAAGCTATTGCTTCCAGGCTAAACCCACAGAGCGCCGTTTCATCGGCGTGGAAAGCATCTGCTAACGGGAAGCTAACAGACCCCTTCCACCAACTAACCTGCTTTTGCAGCACAGTGGTTTAAGTTTTCAGTTCTTTAATTGAGAAGTAAAGACTGACCTTTTATATTTTTTTTTTCCTAATGCTATTTTGTTTTTCCATTTTTCAGCTGTAGAGTAGCCCCTGGAGAAGCCTTTCCAACAGTGCAACAGCATTTCTTAGCCTCTGTCGTTATGGTTAAAAGTGGTAGCCCATTGCACAGAGTGGAAACCACTCACCTCATCCTAACTTTTGAAAACACCTTATTCTTATAGACTACCTGAAACTTTCCTTTAATGTCTGAAGCTCTAAAACAAACAAGCTTTACCTGTAAGTGCTGCTGCAGTAAGAAAACTTACAAGTGCTGAAGAAACCTACTTCCAATGTCACGGTCACCGTGTTAGTTTGTGATCCACTAGAAATGTTGGGACAGAGGAATTTCTGATTTCATTGCAGATGCTGGTTTTTTATCTGATTGTTAAACCCGTGCACTTTTGATACTTTGATATTTTTTCTTTAGCTTCTTTAATTCCTTATGTAGAAGAGTTTATATCAATGCAGTGGTTTGTGCTCGTAGTCCCTCTCCCATTTGGGCTTGTGACTTTTTTGGAACTCTACGTCAAGCATGTGGCAGAGATTTGGGGGGGGCGGGGGGGGGCAGGCCTAGATTGTGATTAGGAAAGAGTTTCAACAATGAAAAAACCAGGAGCTCTGCTAAACTGTGTGCTGTGCTTCAGCAGCTTTTTTTTTATTATTATTATAAAAGGTTAAGCTTTATATGTTTAAATTACTGATTTTTTTTTAACTGCCATGACCATTAAGAAATCCAGGGTATTCCAATTCTGGGGTTTTTTTCATATTGTATTATTATTCTTAGGAATAGTTCAATGTAACAAGAAGAAAACTTGACTTTGCTCTGGTGAAAACAGTAATAGGCACTTGAAAAATATAAACTAAGTAGTATTACCTATAAATTCCAGAATTCCTGGGTTTTAGGAAGTCGAAGTATTATTGATTAACAGAATTTTGTACAACTATACCAGTTAAATTCCAAATTGGAATTGTTTTGTTACTGTTTCATTTTTATTGTGCCAAATTCTGGTACATTTAGAAAGAAAAATTCTAAAGTTGTCACTGATAGGGTGTTATATATCAGCGCCTTGTCTGTCATTGATGATTGCCAGTAGTGCCTTTAATCATTTTAAGGGAGACTCTTACAATAGCTCAGTCTGAGTCCCGTAACTTAGACGAACTGGAATGGCTGGTTTGGAATTTATTGGAGACGAGGAGCAATAAGTGCAAAGTGAACTCCCCTTTCGCACATTTTTAATGGGTAGTCTTACTATAGAGGTTATATATTCAAGGAATTGTAGAGAATTCTGTTAGTCAATGATATTTCATCATGCAAATCCTTGCAAATTCAGGGGTATAGAGGAAAACAAACAAACAAACCAAGAAACACAAGGAAACAAACCCGAATACGCTTTGGGAACCAAACGGACTCGTGTGGGACAGACGAGCGAGATGTACTGACACACGTTAGTGGCAACAGTACGGAGGACGGATCAGGAACGTTGATCTCCCGTTAGCTTTGTCTGGTGGTGGATGCAGTTAACCACAGTATTGTTTGCAAACGTGAACAACGAAGCCTTGGTATCTTCTCTTGCATGTTGTATCTAATCATTGTGATTTCAGGAAACAGAAACGCGCCACCAGCAAGCCGCGGCTTCTCTGCTGTTTGTTGAGGCTCACGTGGATGTGATTAAATTGGTACCTGCTGGGAGGAGCCTTCCTGCTCCTCAAAAAAAAAAAAAAAGTACAAATTTGAAATAATATTGACAGTGAGGAAAAAGATTTCTGTTTGCTGGAAGAAAAAATACAAAGCGCATTCTTATTCCTAGATGTGGGGACTTCTATTTCCATCTTCTGTCACAGTATTGATTCATAAGAAATATTGTTGCATTTAAAATTACTACATTTGTATGTGGGTATTTATTTGAAATGATGTCAAAGTACTGTATTATGTTTTATGTGCATTACCTTTTAGTGGTGGGTTGGTCTCCATTTAACGTCATATGCATGTATCCTTGCCAAGTAACCTTTACACAGACCTGAGAGGAAAAAAAGAAACACCAACAAATGTTCCAGAGAAAATGTGGAAACTTCTTGAAAGTGTAACTGTGTGTTAATTGGATAACCTTAGGAGGTATAGAGGGCACAATGTTACTTCCAAATGAATAAAAAGGTGTTTAATGTAGGAAAGCAATCTGCCTGGGTAAAGGTAGTCACACTGGCAGTGTCAATAAACGAGAAAAGGCATCGTGGTCTGTGCTCCTTGGCCTCGTCTGTTTGCCGTTTGGATTGGTCTTCCCAAGCTCTTCTCGGTGTGGGGCTAAATGAATGTGAACTTTTATCTGAGAAAAACTGGAAACTTCAAACTGAGTTTTGCTGCAGCAGTAGAAGATGAATTATCCGTGCTCATATTTGGGGAGCATTGTCCTCTGAGCTGTTTTGTGAGGTTTTCATTTTGGCTTCCACGAGTCTGGTTTAACCTGTTCCACCCAACAGCCTGGGTTCAGGAGCCCAACAGCCCTGCACCTTCTGTGTTTGCAAGGAAAAGGGAGGGCAGTGGTGACGAGTCTTCCTGAAATGCCATCTTAATTTCTCATATGATCTCCAAAATACATCAAGCTGATGTTTATCCAGTATAAAAAACCAAACAAGCTCCTCAAAGGACCCCAGAGCAGCAGCGTGCGGAGCCTGAGGCTTGCCCCATCTATACAAGGATATTCCCGGACTGCTAAATCTGCAGCAGCCTCTGGGAATATTACATGTGGCTTTAAACTACAGCTTAACAACCCTTTACATCCCCAGGTGGGATTCCTGGGACTCTTCAGCTTACCCTTGGTACACCTGGGACCTGTCAGTCCCTTACACCAGCTGACCAACATCATGTATGTTAGAACTGAGGAGCAATATGACAGTTCTCACTGGGGCACTGAACACCCTCATGGGACCATGTGCAGTGAACTGGCCAAACGTGTTTGTGGGGCCGTTTGCCCTGATGCTCTGGCTTTGCATCTGCTCCACCGGGAGCTTTCCCTGCAGGGGAGGCAGGGGAGCTGTGTGGTGTCTGCATGCAGATGGCACAGCAATGAGAACAGACCTGTCGAGACAGTGAAGCAGTGTGATTCAAAAGTGCTTTAGTAAGAAAATAAGAAAACAAGAGGAGGAGAATATTTAGCTGAACAGCTTGTCTAGTGTATGGCAATTAATTGAGACATCAATTTCTGTAACTCTTTTCTGTGTAGAAAACATACAGTGCCCAGAGGGAATGTTGCCTCTGCTGAGCTGGGGGAGGTTGGGCCACCAGCCCAGGCTGCAGATGTTGCTGTGTTTAGTCTCCAGGAAAGGAACCTGCCAGCTCATGTAACATTCCTGTTTGCCATGGGTTCAGTGATTTGGTACTGATTGTTTGTTTCTTACAAGTAAGGCTTGAAAGGAGCTGCTGACTTCCCAGAGGGTGGATTTTCAGGTGTACTTGGATGCCTAAGGGTGAAGAGAAGAGGACCTGAAAGTCCCCATGTACCTGCTTTTGTGGGATGAAGGTGAAGAAAAATAGGTGCTTTTTGGAGATCTCACTGGGTAAGATGATACTACTGAGCTACACAAATACTTATGGAGGTTACAGTTTCACAAATGTATTCACTCGTGTGGTGTGACTGAGGATACAGACTGACCTACAGGACCAGGAAAAGAGGTTTTTCAACTCAGGGACTTGGCAAAAATAATGACAAACTAAAGATCACCTCTGTGAGCTCAAAACAGAGCAAAGCAGTTAATTAATACAGGAGTATTTTGAGTTTATCATTCTGTTGAGTACTGTATTGAATGTGTGTCTATAAAAGCTTCAATCCCGTGTTTATCAGTGGGTGCTGGGAAGAATGCTCATGTACAAACAACTCAAAAGGTGACTTGCTTTTCTTCAGAGAGAGTTGCTGTCCTTTCCCAGGAACGGAGGGAGGTTGCTGCTACTCATTGCAAAGGCAGATTTCCATGAGAAGCAGCTATTGCAGCAGCAGTGTGAGCTGTTTTCCCCTATATAGTGACTGTGGCCTCTCCAAGGCAGCCCGAGTACATGGAGTCAGCATCAGCGGAGGGGGGTCAAACTGCTGAAGAGCAGCTCTGCAGAGAGAGACCTGGGAGTCCTGCTTGATAATAAGCTAAATATGAGCCAGCAATGTGCCCTCGTGGGCAAGAAGTCAATGGCAGCCTGGGATGCATCAAGAAGAGTGTGGGCAGCAGGTCAAGGGAGGTTCTTCTCCCTCTCTACTCTGCCCTGGTGAGGCCTCATCTGGAGTCCTGTGTCCAGTTCTGGGCTCCTCAGCTCAAGAGGGACAGGGAACTGCTGGAGAGAGGCCAGTGCAGGGCCACCAAGATGATCAGGGGACTGGAACATCTTTCATACGAGGAAAGGCTGCGGGAACTGGGGCTGTTTAGTCTGGAGGAGACGGAGGGGAGATCTTGTTAACATTTACAAATATCTAAAGGGTGGGTGTCAGGAGGTTGGGACATCCCTTTTTTCTATTGTAGATAGTAACAGGACAAGGGGTGATGGGGTGAAGCTGGAACACAAAAAGGTCCACTTAAACATAAGAAAAAACCTATTTCACTGTGAGGTGAGGGAGCCCTGGCACAGGCTGCCCAGAGGGGCTGTGGAGGCTCCTTCCTTGGAGGTCTTCAAGACCCACCTGGACACGTTCCTGTGTGACCTGATCTAGGTGACCCTGCTTCTGCAGGGGGTTGGACTGGATGATCTCTAAAGGTCCCGTCCCACCCCTACCATTCTATGCTTCTATAAGCTGTACCTTATCCAAGCCCGTGGCTGTGGGATGTGCTGCTCCTAATGACCAAATTGAATGACTTGTGTTTCAAGCAAAGTGCTTGTAGAGTCTCTTAGATCCAGTAACTGCTTAAAAAAGAAAAAGAAGCCAGCACACAGGCTGGATCTGGTTGCAAGTATTAAAGTAGAGCATTTCTGAAGTCCAGATAATATACCAAGTGGGAGCAGTGTAATGAATGCCAATTTTTGTGGTTATTCTGGAAGAAACCTGAGGAAAAAGTTTAAAATTTACTTAAAACCTGATGTGTAGTGATATTGAACTGGAACCATACCTGTGGTGTCCTACTCACTGCTTAAGGCTCTGTGTTAAGCAAAACTTGGGTTAACGACACGTAGGTGAAGTGACTTTAAGCCCAGAGATGGGCTGAGTGCTCAGTGATGTTTCTGGTCTGCCTTTCTGAGGTGATCCCAGAAGCTGGTTGGGCTCTACCTCTCTCCTCTCCCCTTTGTTTCTTACTACCCTTGGAGTCATTGTCATCATCTGCTTTCCTGATTCTTTTTCTGGCTTGGAATTCATTCCAAGACTGTTCATTCTCATCTGGAAGGCTCTTCCCAGTGATGTCAAGTGAGACTGTCACTTTTGCTGCTTCATCCTGTCTACAAAGCTTGGGCTTCTTCTCAGAAACTCAACATCTGCTAGCAAAGGGTCAACCAATGTCTCTTCTCCCACCTCTGTATCATTTGTAGGAGACAAAATCGTTGTTGCTGCTTCTCCCGTTCCTCTGAAGGTCAGTCTTTACCAGTCTCCTCTTTCAGAAGGGATTTCACTTCCATGGGGGCAGAAAAAAAGCTTCAAACTGCAGCTGCTGGTCCAATCCCAAATGCCAATTAGAAGAAAAATGTCTGTTTCTGTGGGGATGAGGAGAAGGGGAAGTGGCAAAGGGGAGAAATGAGAGTAGGGGAAAGGGCATAAACATGAGGCAGATATTTTAAAAGAAGAAAGAGAGGAAGGTATGCAAGAATGTGAAAGAGGCAGCAAGGAAAAAATGGCAGCAATGGGTTAGGATGGACTGTTGAGCAACTTGGAGCAGCTGGATCTGCTGTGGGCAGGGACTGTTTGGCATAAAGGCTAGGAACACCTCAATTCCAAAGAAGCAGCTGGCAAGTTCTTGTAGCCTGGTAGTACAGACTGCATAGTGTGCATTTCTCCTTCTGAAAGGGATCAGCTAGCACAGTTACTAGCTGGGAAGGGGCATGTGAGACTACAGAAAGAAGGAACAGTGCAAGGATACAAGGAGAATGTGTGGGAGAGGAGTATGTTCCCTGGCAGGTTTGAATGTGCATGGTTTCAGAATGTCTCGCACCAGTCTCCTGGGTCACAGCAGTTCTCTTTCTTTAAGCTTCACTTCTTAGAATCATTTCCTATCAAAGGGTATCAAGGTATGTATTCTAATTGATGTCTGAGTCAATCTAAGTATAATGATGCTTCCCTGAATGTCAGTAGCAGATAAGAAGGAGGGTGCGACTGAACTTGGCAGCTTTTGAACGTGGGTTTAACTAAAGGACTTTCTCTGTTGTTTTATTAAGAGCCAAGTGTGCTGCCCTAACCAGGCAGGCCAGCATCTGTGTCAGCACCAGCTTCCAGAGCTAAAATAGCCCAAATACCTTTGTCCTACTGCTGGACACTCTCCTGGGAGGGCTGGAGACCTGTGACCTTCAGTGTCTGCTGGAAGCAGTGTGGAAGGCTGTGGACAGAGAGAAACAGAGGGGGCTTGAGGCAGAGGAAGGCCAGGCAGGGCAGGATGGGTCCACAGAGCACGAGTGGCAGGATGGGCACGAGTACTGTGGCAGCTGGTCCTGGGTCTGAGAGAGCTCAGCACTCACAGCTGCGAGGCTGCTGCAGTAACAACACGGTGCCCATTGCTGCACCAGCCCCATGGCAAGTCCCTCCTGTCAGCCCCGTGCAGCTGGGATATATGGATGCAGATGCTGCTGTGAGGCTGCTGTGGTGGTCTGCTCACAAAAACAGGTTGCAGGGTTTGTGCAGTTACAGGCTGCTGGGCAGTCTGAAGTCAGGGTTAAGGAGAATGAAGAAAGGTTTTCCAAGTGAGCCTCCAGAGGGTAGAGGGGGGGGCAGGAGTGCAAGGCCTTCCTAGGCACAGGAATGCCTGTTCCTGGGCCTCACTGGCTGCGTTTTCCATTCTTAGTGCCCAGCAAATGCAGGTATAAATTTGGACTGATGAGTTAAAATTTACACTAGTGGGTCAGTTTATGCAGCATGGCTGGAGGATCTGGCTAAGGTGAAGGTGCCTCTTGAATCCTGTTCTCCACAAGCCTGGCCACTGCTGACCAGTTGAACTGTTCTTTCTTTTATGTGGCAATTGTGCTGAAAGCCCCCAATTCTCAGATCATGCCCCTCGTGCTCTGTTAATGACAGAACTGCTAAATGTCTGGAACAGCTCTCTCTGTTATCTCAGCTTTGTGAAATAAGGCTGACTGTGGTCTAAGAGAAGGGTGGAGAATCCAGAATGGGAGAGAACTCTTGTTCCCATCTTTCCAAGAACTCTTTTTCCAGTCCAGACATGGGGATACAGAAAGGAAGAGCAGGGAGCTCTAGATGTGATGCTGACATTTGGTGGTTGGGCTTTGAGGTTGCCTGCAAAACGGGAAAAGAATTTAAAAGGCAAAACCCAGGAGTAAGTTCACAGAAGCTGGGAAAAGACTGGATGCTCTGGTCATCCTGTCCTCCTCTCTGGCATTCAGCAGTCTCGTAAAGGGTTGTTTTGTCCTCGCTGACGCTTTAATTCCAGGTTAGGGGAATGTTCCTGCAATGAGCGCTTGGAAAGCAGATGTGTAACACGTGCTTCTGTTCATAACTAAACGGTAAAGCCTGTGAAAGGGATGGTCGTTAAACTCGAACAGGCAGTATGGCCGTGGTTCGTTTTGGAGCAGTTCTGCGTGCAGGCAGGAGGTGGCAGCGCAGCACAGCGCCGGGCTGCAGCCGGCGGCAGCAAAGCAAAGCTGGCACTGCTCTGCCGTGCGAGGAGATTGACTTTTGTCTCAGAAATTATTCTTCTTTCCCACCCACCCTCCCCCGCTTCCTCCTCCGTTTAGCTCTGCCAGCGTTCCCCGTGGCTTTTCACAGCCCATCTTGAATGTATTTCTTCTCTGCTGAGCTGCTGTGGGCTCGGCGGGTTTGGAACGTGAAGCTTTATGGACGGTTACCGGTGCTGCAACTGATTACCCCGGGAATCACGTGAGAGACGATAAATGGAACCACAAGTGTGAAGACATTTTTATGCTTCTTTTCTTTTTATTCTGCATTCCTCTGGTAACTCGGCTTGGCTCCTGAGTGTGTGCCATTTGTCAGGGTGCCGTGCCATCAGCCACCATGGGCTTGTGCTGGACCTGCCGCCACCAGGTACCTCATTTTAGCAGGAATGGGTTGTTGGCCAGCAGCAGCTGTGTTTCCACCTGCACATCAGGTCAGCAGGCTTGACAGAGTGGTGGCCAACAGCAGGAGCTCAGCCTGTGTCCCCCACTGTGCCTTGCCTTGCCCCAGGGTTTGAGAGCACCGTTTCCAACCAGGCACCATGGTGGGTGAGTTCCACACCGCAGCGAGCACTGCACAGACCCAGCTCACTCCTCACCAGCAGAGCCACTGTGTGCAGGGCCTTTGTGGAAGGTAAGCACCTAGGCAAACGCTGCAGAGCGTCCTGCAGCAGACACTGAGTGCCATTGCACAGAGAGGAACAAAGCTGAAACTACCCAGAGAAGCCATAAGTCTTGCTGCCTAATGGGCAGCACGGCCACACGTGTGTGACAAACAGAAGAAACTCAGATATGGACTTTTCTAGAAGCTGTCGTGCTTTGGCTCTCTTCCTTGTCATGCCATCACTGCTTGGGGTCCCTCGCTATTTATAGGAGTCAGAGAACCAGGAATCTGCTCTTGCTTTGCAACTGATCAAGAAAAGATTTAGAGCTGATGGGAGAAGAGCACTGGGCTTCCTGCCACCCCTGAGCTACTTTCCATTAAGGAGCAATAGTGAAGTCCTACAGCTTTGTCTCCTCATTGGTGGTTTCTCCCTGTTTCTGTTGTAGCTTGCTTCAACAGACATTTTGGGAGAGGTGTTCCTGCCGGCTCAGGCCTCTGCCACGCCCTGAGAGGGGACAGCTTTGCTTATGGAATGCTAGAATCACAATGGTAGGGTTTAGGAAGGAACTTTTAGAGATTATCTAGTCAGAGGATTTGTTTTTAAAGGCTGTGCATCTGTATTCTGTGTGATTCAGTAACAGACCACAGAGCCAGTGTGCAAACCGTGTTGGTGATACTTTCAGAGTAAAGAAGTTCTACTAAATGTTTTGGCTTCAGCTGATCTGTGAGGTCACCCATAAGTCACAGAATAATCACCTAACTGGTGTGTTGTGTTGAGAGTAACAAAGAGATGAGGATGCCTGTATCCAAATTCAGGGGAAGTCAGTGTTAGTTTCTGAACTTAGATTAACAATGACTAGGGTGACAGAAATCAAGTGCTGTGATTCTCTCCCTGTTTAAAAGCTAAGCCTCATTTTCTGCCAGCAGACCAGGGCAGGTCTTCCCAGTCAACAGTCCCAGCCAAAGCTGGTGCCCAGAAAAAAAACGCCAGTATTTCCCTCTCTTGTTTGGCAGGGATTCCAGCTTCAGTACCTCCCTAATCAAAGCAACAAACTGACAGAATCTCAGTTTGGCTGACTGAAACTGACTCAGTTTGGTCACTGAAAGCTTTGGAGTAAAATCTGCAAACCTCTTAAAAAGCAGGTGATCATTTCTGAAAAGGCTGAACCTCAGTCCTGCTCAACACTAAGAGCATTTAGCTACCTCTGCCCTTTTCCTTTGGAACAAAGGAGTTTATGTTCCTGAAAGACATTGCTTTTGAAAAAGATCACCCTCAATGCATCTGTGCCCTGTCAGATGATTCAGTTCATAAAGTGGATCTTGTTTTTGAGGGTAGCATGAGAGTCAGTGTTGTCTGGAAGTGTTTAATTGAACGGTGACAAGCTGCAGCTCCTTGTTTACTTTATAATGCGATACAAAATAAATTACAGAGCTGGGTCACCGAGTTCATCCCCACTTCTGCAGATGAGCACACACGTCTGAGCAGCGACGGCTTTCACGACTCTGAAGACATAAATGCAACCCCACAGTAAACAGAATCCAGTATGTGCACAGAGGTTTCTGTAACACTGCTGTGTTCTGTCCTAAGCGCAGCCCTTCGGTGTTCAGGTTGTAGCTGGCAGACAGAGACACACTCACTGAGAGAGAGCAGGAGTCTGCTGCTGCCACAGGTTGGCTTTTGGCTGAGGAGGCCATTAGCACCTCCCCGTGCCATCCCCCACTGGGTCAGCGTGGGTGGTCACACAGGCAGCGAGAGGCTCTGCTCAGGATGCTCCCAGCCCCCTAAGGATCATAGAATCACAGCATGGTAGGGGTTGGAAGGGACCTTTAGAGATCATCCAGTCAAACCCCCCTGCAGAAGCAGGGTCACCTAGATCAGGTCACACAGGAACATGTCCAGGTGGGTTTTGAAAACCTCCTGAGAAGGAGCCTCCACACCCTCCCTGGGCAGCCTGTGCCAGGGCTCCCTCACCTCAACACTGAAATAGTTTTTCCTTATGTTTAAATGGAACTTCTTGTGTTCCAGCTTCATCCCATCACCCCTTGTCCTGTTGCTAGCTACAATAGAAAAAAGGGATGTCCCAACCTCCTGACACCCACCATTTAGGTACTTGTAAATATTAATGGGATCCCCCTCAGCCTCCTCTTCTCCACTCCCATTATTTTACGCGAGAGACACAGAAGAAAGCAAGTGGATCCACCACCCTTGTAGCTCACTGTTTTATGTCAAGGCGAGAGGATTGTTTTCCCCAGCTCAGCATGTAAAAGATGAAGAAGGGCTCTGTCTCCCTCCCTGGGGACTCCAAGCAGAACAGTTTTCTTTGTGAAGATTAGGCTCTGGAAAGAGGGGAGGTGCCCTGATCGTTTGCTGTCTGTGATACAAACTTCTGCTCTCAGAGTCCAGGTAACTGCTTGGGTGTATTTTACCGCAACAAGATCTGAACCAATTTACATGAAAAAGCTGTTAAGCTGGGGTATAAAGGATACCAGTGAAATGAAAAAGTCCAGGATCTGAAAACCTAGGAATCTCCTCAGTGTTCAGGAGAGTGATGAGCACTGATTCGGAATACAAGCCCTAGTAACTATGTAAGTTCAGCTCCTTTATGAAGTGGGGATAAAATGCAGACTACTGCACTCTGCTATGAAGTTCTTACACCAGAGCATAGGAGCTGCTGCAGGCGTTGTGTCCTGCATGGAGAGCTGCTTTACTTTTATCTGCCATTCCTTATTTTTGTCCCTCTGTTGCTCTGTGGTTTTTTTCCTCTGGATTCCTGGCTGTGCTGGTAACTGATGTTGGTGGGTATGGAATAAACTTGCTTTTGCCTAAGGTATCATTAAAAAACAACCCCAAACCCTACCTCAGTATGGTTTCAGCTTAAAAATATTTCCCCTTGAAAGCTACCTTTGATGAATCCTTTTTTTTTAACCCCCACATTTTTGCAGATTTAAAGTGAAAGCAATAGAATCACTTCCAGTGCTGCCATGAATTTAAAAAGCTGATTGCAATTGCTGGTTTCATCTGCCTGTGAAGGAGAAATTAAGCAGTTATTTCTTTCCCTGCAGTTGAAAGGGCTCCGTTCCCAACTCATGAAGATGATCTTGCATGAATACTCACAAGGCATGTCACAGTCATCTTCAAATGGAAAGAGAGTCTCTTCAGAGAGTGTGTGTGGGGGGGAAAAAAAGCTCTGATCAGAGCTCTGAGAGTTATAACTAAGGACTCAGTGCACAAAGGAACTCTGTATATTATGTAGAGTGTCATATGATGGCAAAAGCACATGAGGGGCACCCTGAGGATTACATCATCCGGAAGAGAACACAACATGCATCTCGTACATGAAAAGCGTGTCAGACAAACCCCATGTATTTGCAAAGCCTCAGCTTCATGCTCTCCAAGGTCTCATTAAATCCATGAGAGGTTATTTTTGCCCTCTTTAGATTTATCTTCCCTGGACATGCAATGGTAATCCTTACTTAACTGCAGAGCTGACCATGAGGGAGAATTAATTTGTGTTGAGAGCTCTTCTTGTAGAGGAATTTTAATGTGATATGACAGGCGACTCTTTTTCTTTCTGGGGGGAGAAAGAATGAGTGTTTGTGTGAACTTTACTAACTGCTTACACTGCATTTATTGACCCTTTTCTCTTGCATACGTGTGCATTAGACATCAAGGCTTTGTAAGGAATAGAAACCCATCCCACAATAAAGACCACATTCAGTGGACATTGCCCAGTGCTTCACAGCTTAAGGGAAGGCAGCACATTGGACTGGGTACAAAGTGCACTTTGTGTTTGCAAATAAGGGTTGTTAAAACTAAGGCCTTAAAGTGCTCAGCGAGGTCACGATCAACACAGAAGGTGCCAATCAGTTTATTATTCTATTTAACAGAAGCTTTGGCTTAACTTTGAGATGAAGCCTGAGAAGGGCAGAAGTGACCCCAGTGTTGACTGGAGGACCTGTTCCTGTTACAACTTCCTTCACGAGACACTGAAGGGAAAAGAGCTTGGGTGCCTGAGACAGCTGGCTTAGGAGGAAAGGGCTTCACCAAGCTGGGGATGGATGTGCAGCTCCAGACGAGGTTGAGTCCTGTGCTTTCCCTGGGGAGAGCCAGAAACCATGCTGCAAAGCACAACCCCTGGGTTTGTTCCTCGTGCTTCCAAAGGGCTGGTGCCTCTCAGCTCAGGGGGAAAAATAAAGTTACAATATTGAGAGGAAGTGTCCCAGCAAACACCTTCCTGTTCCAAACTCAAAGCTGTACTGTTGTGAACTTTGGCTGGTAGGGCCACCCTGCCTTCTCAGCAGCTTTTATTCCTCCATGTCCCTAGCAGCGTTGCAGAAAAGAGTCCTTCTGTTGCTTGACCGCTGAAACTGTTCTCTGACTCCCAATTACTTACCTTGGTTGAGGAAATGGCTTCTTCTTAGATGTGAAGGAGCTCATACTGGCCTTTTGTTAGTCTTAGCTGGCCAAAAGTAAGGTCTGCAATTCAGTCTTTGCTTAAATCGCAAACTCTCATGGAATTACTCAACTAATTCTGGACAAAGATATGAATTAAATACTGCAAATGCACAGACTGTAAGAGTTGAGAGCATCTACTCTTGCCCTAATTCTCTGAGAAAAAACCAAAACCAAACCAAAATGATGGCTGGGGTTAGGGGGGAGGAACATTTGGACAGAAAATAAAATGATCCTTGTAAAGGCTGCTGGTTATTTGGTGTTCCAGTGCCATATCAAAGATGCATAAACGCTCAAAATAATCAGTTGTTTGTCTCAGCTTTCCACTTTCTTTACAGCATGGACCTTTCTTTCTTGAGAGCAGAGAGCCTGGGTGATTTTCAACCAATTTATAGCTTGCTCCTGCCACAGAACACCAGGTTCCATCCGAGAGCCACGTGGTGGTGGTTGGTGAGCTCAGGTGTGCACTGGGGAGGCTCCTTCAGAGACGCTCTGCCTCACGGTGCTAAAGGACAGGAGCAAGGTCGGGGAGCTGGGATCATGTCCTATGGCAATACATGTGGGAAGTCTCACCTCTGAAATCTTCAGCTGTACATGCAATTGGTATGTGGATGTTAATGCTTAGAACAGGGAGGATTTGGGAAGTAACCTGTAGGGTTTCGTTAAGTGACATCAAGAAATCCAGGCTGGTTCATTACTGGTGCATCTGCTTTCTTGCCCTGGTTCAGCTACACCCTAATCATCCAGGTACTCTAGGACAGCTGCTCCAGAACAGCTACAATAATCAGTCTAATGAATTCCATTACAAAGAGATTACTCTGTTTCACCACACTGCTGAAGTTTCCCAGCAGTGTATTTCCATCAAGGGGCCTACATCAAAGCTGGGCGTTTCAGGGGAAAGATAAGGAGCAATGACCAATTACTGGGTAATAAAAACATAGGCTGAAGCACAATGTAGTCAGCTTTTGAATTTGCTGTTTTGCATTTTTTTCCTGGAGGTAAATGCCTTTGCAAAGGCAGTTTTACAGTTCTGTTCTTGCAGAGATAGATCTCTTGATAGAAACTGTTAACCCTGGTGTGCTTGTTGTCCTCAGCGCTGCTTACCAGGAGGAGCATAACTCTTGAGCAGCTGTCCTTTAATCAAGTACCTCACCTGAGAAGCCAGGGCTGTGCCCCGGTGCAGCACACCCTCTGGAAGGCCCTTCACTGACCCAGCGTGTCCTGCTCCCCCTCCAAGGTGCAGGGTGGTGAGTTGGGGGCACCTCCTGGGCTGTCCTTGCAAGAAGTCCTGAAAGACCCCACCTTGGGGTGGGTTTCTGGGCGGTGGGAAGAGGCTGGCTGTGCGAGGCTTGTCGTCTGAGGTGCTCTCAGATGTAAGGGACCGGGACCGAGCCTGGTGTAGTGGCATGTGTGGCCTCGGCTGTGCCCCGCCACGTGCCCGGCAGCTGCCGGAGCAGCGTCGGGCCCCGGAGGCGGCAGCCAGTGCGGGACCCGCAGCCTTCCGCAGCCCCCCTTTCCCGCTGCCTTGGGCGAGATCTGGGCTTTGCCCAGGGGCCGCCGCCTGTTTCTTGACCGACGGGATGTGCTGAACCCCCTCTGGGGGCGCAGGGGTCCCGCCGTGCCCCTGCCCCGTTCGGAGGGACGGGCCTCGGCGGGGCTGCTGGCGCAGCGGGGGCCGCTCCGGCGGTGGACGGCGCTTCCCCCATCCAGGGCCGGGCCGGAGGGGGAAGCGGGGCGGGGGGGCTCTGCCTGCAGCGAGCCCCGCGGAGCGCCGTGCCGAGCCGTGCCGCGCCTCCGCCGCCTCCGGGGGCGCCTGTGCCGCGCGATGCAGCTGCAGCGGGAGGGGGCGGGGGAACGAGCCCACCCCCCGCGCACCGCGGCCGCCTTTGTGCCCGCGCGGCCCCGCGCGCCGCCCGGCCCAGCGCGCAGCGGCTCGCGGAGCGCCCGAGCGCGGCGGCGGGAGCAGATGGAGCCCGACGGTGAGGCTGCGACCCCCGCGCCGTGCCCCGGGCTGGGGGGGACGGTTCCGTGCGAGCCGCGCCCGCCCGCCAAGTTTTCTGCTCGGCGAGGGCGGGTTGGGGGGGCGGGGGGGTGGGTCGCGGGGGAGCGCGGGCAGCGGAGCGGAGCGCAGGGGCGGGCGGGGGGCCCTGGCGGGGCGGGGGCGCGGGGTCTGCCCGGCGGGGCGGCCGAGCCTGGGGCCGGGCCCCGCTCCAGGTGTGCGAGGCCGGAGGGGCAGCGCGTCCCGCCCGCCCCCTGCGCTCCCCTCCCCTCGGCGCTCGGCGGGCGCTGCCCCGCGCGGTCCCGGCGGCTGCGCCGGACGGCACGGCCCTGCGCCGCCCGCTCTGCCCTCGCCTCTCCTCGGGGCGCCGGGGGTCGCGTTGCCCGGAACCGAGCCGGGGCGACGCTGCGCTCGCTTTTTGGTCTTTATGAGTGTGTTTCCCCCCCTCCCGGTTCTGAGCCAGCAGCGCTGGCAGCGCGGCGCGGACCGGCCCGCCTTAGGCCCGAGCTCAGCCGCCGGGCTGGCCACGCTGCTGCCCCGCGCCCTCTCTGGGGGCTGCCCCGCCGTGCTCCCCGCGCGCTCGGGTCTGTCCTCGGGCTCCCGCGGAGCCGCGTCCCTGCGCGGCTGACAGCGCCCCGGGACCGCGCGCTCGGGTAAACGCGCTGCAGAGCTGGGTGAATGTATTTTTAGTTCTCCTAAAACCATGTAAAACCGGTTCTGTTAAACGCTTATTTTGGTAAGACTATTATTAACTGCATAGATCAAATTTATTTCCTGCCAATCCATATTTAGGCACTTATGAAATGCTCAGTTTTTCTCCACTCTCTCCTTTTTAAATACCTTTTGGAGCTGTTAGTACTTATAATGTAAACCATTTCTAGCTGCAAATTGGAAACCTCTGAGCCATAATGGTCTGTTGCATTTAGCTGGCTGTCTCTTGTAAGCCCTACCTTCTCATACAGGGGGGGAAAAAAGGAATGAAAAAGCCCTAAAAATCCTTATGAGGTTCATGTTTAGAAAATTGGCTGCATACATCGGAGCTGTTTTTTTTAAACCTCAAGACCTAAGTCACATTTTCCATTCCAAATACTAAAGAGTGGTTAAACTATGTTAAAGGGATATGCTCTACCTTAGTTCCCTTGCAAGCTTTAGGGAATTTTAACACAAAGGAAAATGGCTCTACAATTTAAAGGAATCTGGAACTAACCACTTCTCGCGGTGCCTGATACGCAGCAGCACCGAAGAGCAGAAGAGACTATTGGCAATTGTTAATGACCAGAATTGGTGGTGTTGTCCAAGTGGTGAAGTATGCAGAATGTAAATGGAATATATATAGTGACAAATCCATCGATAAAAAGGCTTCCTGCGCCTTTTACAAGAAGTTTATTTTTAGTGGAAAGTTAGTTTTCACAATGCCATTGGAGTGTTTTAGTTACACTGCTCATACACAAACTAGCAGAGCTGTGTTTATAAAATAATGCCCTGAAATAAGCAAGCTGGGTTTGCTCCTGATTTAGCTCGTTTGTGACCTAGTTACCTTAATAAACCTAGGGAAAAAAAAGATAGATTCTGTTTAAAGGAATCGTTCCTTTTGAAAAAAAATAAATCCTTATTGAATAAAATGTAAGTTCTGTGCCCTGCTTCTCGGGGAGGTAAAGGCTGGATCAACCCAGGACAGAGGCTGCTGTCTGCCAGGATCCAGGGGTATTCAGGCAGTCTGGCTTCTGGCACCTCTTGAACTACTCGGGTGCCAATCTGCACTACATCAAGTTTGCAGACGGGTCCTGCCACGTGGGTTGGAGTGCCAGTGTTAGCAGCTTCTGTCTGTGTGAGTTACAGAAGGAGCCAGGGCTCTCCCGTTAGATGCTCGTAGATAGATGCTGTGCATCTCGCACCATATGTGTGAATGTGTGGGGGTTTTGACTCCGGTTATCTTCAGTGAGTTATTTCTATCTTCAGTTATAGCACCTAGAGCGTGGTGATCTGGCAGAGACAGAGGTCTGTAGAGGCTAAGCTGGCTTTCTCTTGAGACTTTTAACAAATGTGCCCTGTTTGTGTAGTCCTGGCATGAATTGTTCTGGAATGGAGCTGGAATTGCCTTTGTCCAGTCCGCTTTGGTGCAGCTCCTCACATTTAAATGAATGTCTAAAACTCCTGCTGAGAATGAAGCCAGGGCTCTTGCTTCCTAGAGGAGCTCTGCCTCTTGCCAAATGTGCAGATGCCAGCACTGTCAGGCATCTTCCACGGAGACAGCAGCTGATACTAGGTTGCCCTTTTCCTTAAGCCAGTGTGGTGGAGTAATGCCACGGGAAATACTGGCCCCAGTGTTCCCTGAAGGCAAAGGGTCACCAGGATGGTAATGGGTGAGGAGTTTGGGACTTCAAACCTTACTCAGTCTTGAAGTATCTCAGAGGTGCAACAGAAGATGTTATGTTCAAACCAGTACAAATGGTGGAATCATAATAGAGTGGTGATGGTCCTCGTGGCTTTCCATGTGGGAATGAGCTTCCGTAGTGTGATCCAGAAGGAGGAAGACCATGTCAGGCAGAAGTGGTTGTCAAAACCCCAGGACACTGAAAGGAGAGAGGCTTGGGAGTCAGGATCCATGGTGATGTCATTTCCCTTGTGTAGTGTTTGTGTTTTCAAGATGAGCTCTGTGGCTGGGCTTTCCAAAGCATCCCAAGGGTTGGATCCTCCGAGCTCCCTGATCAGGTTGCTATGTGTTTGGTTTTGGGGAAGCCGTGTTTTCTAACAAGCTGTGTGAGATGGAGCAATTTGGGGACTGGTGCTCTCTAAAACACTATCTAAATCCACACGTTTCCCACTGGTTTTCAATGACAAATGAACTACTGACTTCTGTAGGAGGTCTTTGGGAGCAGCTTTTGTGTTCCCCTCGGTCTGTAAAGTGTCCAGTTCAATGGACACAGGGTGTTCCTGACTGAAGCTCGTCTATTACCACCGACCCAGCTCAACAATAAGGAATGCATGGGGTTTTTTTTTCAAATTGTTTGTACCTATTTTCTGTTTTAAGCATCTTGTTAAGATTATTGGACATGAGTGGTAGTGGTACAGATGGCCCTGCTTTGGTTAGGGAGTGAGCCCAGGCTGTCTCTACAGGGAACTGAGAGCGTAAATGCAACAATGATATGATTAATACTATGTCTCCTTGCCAACCATCCCCTGGTTCCTTGTAAAATGCTTTTGGGTAAGATTCATTTTCTCCCTCAAGCTGTTTTGTAAACATTTAAAATATTTTTTCATTTACTAGATACCAAAAATCTGAAGCATTTGAAAGTATTTAAAAGAGGTGGCTGGTAAAACCCAGCTTCCAGGACTGGATGTGGGTATTGTGTTAGAGATTGGAGCTGTTGATTAGATATTGACTAGTCTGGAGCCAGGCTGTTCTCAGTGATGGCCAATGATAGGACAAGGGGCAATGGGTACAAGCTGGAACAGAAGATGTTCCAAAGAAACACAAGGAAAAACTTCTTCAGTGTTCAGGTGAGGGAGCCCTGGCAGGGGCTGCCCAGATGGGCTGTGGAGGCTCCTTCTCTGGAGACGTTCAAACCCAGCTGGACGAGTTCCTGTGTGACCTACTCTAGGTGGCCCTGCTCTGGCAGGGGGGTTGCACTGGATGATTCTGTGACTCTGTAATAACACAGTGTTAATAACTACTGTGTTATTCATTTTTGTCAGGTTGTCAATTTTTAGTGTGGAAATGACCAAGATGAAAGTTCCTTTTAAGTAAAAAAATAACTTTTGAGTATTTTTCTGTTGTGGAAGCAGAGGTAAGGTGGACTAAGGTACAAGTGAGAAGGAGAGACAAATTAGGAAGGAACATCCTTGAACTCCTCAGTTCTTTCACAGAATCACAGAATCCAAAGGGCTGGAAGGGACCTCAAAAGCTCATCCAGTCCAACCCCCCCTGCCAGAGCAGGAGCACCTAGAGTAGGTCACACAGGCTCCTGAGCCATGCTGCTTACCCACCAGCTCTAGAGTCTCTCGTTGTCCTCTACCAGCCTCTTTGACCTGAGCACCAAGCCTGTTTCCCCTGAGCACCGGACCCCAGACCTCCACTGTGAAAATCCACATGAAATTGGGAAGAGATGTCTGCAGATCAGTGTTGCATTCTCTGGAGCATACAGTAATTGGAAGGCAGGCAGTCAAGGCATGGAACTCTGGCTGGTTTGGAGGTTATGAGCAGTGAAATTTGAGAAGGCCTTTGTTGGTAGAACAATAGTGGAGGTAGGCTGGAAAGTGCTTCCAGTGAAACTCTCAGCCCCTCCCTCTGCTCCCCCTCCATTCCCCGCTGTCTCACAGCGAGGTTCAGTAGAGCTGCGTTTGCCTTTTACGCTTTGCAAATGTCTTGAAGTTTTATGGGTCTTTGTATTTTATTTCTCAGTTTGTGGCTTTTCAGTTTCTCCCTACGGGCTGTTGTGAGGAGTTCCTGGTACCCAAGCACTGCCTCCTTGCTTTGCCTTGGTACCAGCCCTGTGCTCCACCAGCCAGCGCGGAGGACAAGTGCCAGCGCACGGTGTGCTCTGCTGCAGTGCTGAGTGGAGTGAGAGCCTGATGGTCACCTCTGTTCCCTCGCTGGTGTGGCCATTGCTTCTGGCAGCTCTCATCATGTGCTTCTAGGAGAAACACCCAGGGTGTGCAGTTGCGACCTGGCTTCTCAGGGTTAAGTTACAAAGTGAGTTTCAATGACATTACTGAAAGCACCTTGCCCCTGTGTTCCCTGAGTGCTACCTCCACAAGCTGTTCTCCCAGCTTGTTCCTCTGGTGTCACTGACTTTTGTTGCTATTTTTGTCTTTCTGTGAAATGCAATTGTATTGCACAGTTGATTGGTATTACCTGCTTCCTTGTTTGCTGGGTTGTGCTTTTCTTATTGTTTGGCCAGGCCTGAGACCCTGCTGTGGGACAGAAAGGCAGTGCTTGAACTGCAGTGGGAGAGCTGGGTGGGAAAGGGGGCAGAAGGGCTGGGGAGAGGAGCTTGTTCACACTCATTCATGCAGGGTCCTTGGGGGGCTCAGAGGGGTGATTATATCGACTAGTCACCTCCCAAAGCTCTATTAGCAGAGGGCTGAGGTTCCCACCTCAGAGCCAGCCTGTCTGAATAACCTTTCAGATATCTTCAGGACACTTTTCTCTCTCTGTCTGCTCTTCCTCTCAGTACGACTAGTGTTGGGTTATGAACTCTAAAACCCCGTGTCTCTGACAGTCAGCCGCATTAAAAAGTTGCAAAAGTGCTAAGATGGGATTTTTGTCCTGTGTTGAGACACTTGGTACTGCCTGAGTGATGTAATGTGTGTTGGTGATGGGACTGGGAAGTCTGGGCTTACTGTCTCAGGGCATCCCTGCGAGGCTGGTCAGGGCATGGGCCCCACTGCCCTTGTGCCGGGACACTAATGGCCTGAAGAAGCAATGGGAGAAACGGGTCAAGCATTTTGTGTCTTTCTTCAATGCTGGTGACATTCTAAGGAGTGTTACTAAGAGCAAAGAGCAGCCATTTCCAAGTTTTTAAATTGCACAGGGTGTAGCAGGTGTTGATTGCTGTCCTGAAGCAAGCTCCTGGCCTTGGGTAAGAAGCTGCCATCAGGTAGCAAACAGCAAAACGTTCAACTCATGGTCTGTAGTTAGTAGTAGAAAAAGGCATCTGGTGGGATGACAGCATCTTCCAGGCATCAACAGAGAGGGGTGAAGCAGACTGCTGGCATCTGCTATGAGAGGCGAGGAGCTGCTCAGTGTTGTAGGTCCTGGGGAGTTTCAGTGTGGCCATGAATAATTCTGTTACTGAAGTTCTATTTTGAAGTGCCGAAGCATCGTCCTTTGGAAGATAGTTCTAGTCCTTAAATTTCTTCAGAGATTGATTTGATGCTGCTCCTTAGAAATTCTCTGGCTTGATGAATATTCAAGGAGAGTGTATTTTTATGCTGGGCTGCTGAACAGATCAGTTTTGTGTTATATTTGCCACTTTTATCTCTTCAAGTGCTTTGAATATTCTGTTGCTGCAGTATAGAGCCGCTGCTTTAAGTGTAGCTGCCTCTACTATCAATTGAGCTGGTTAATTAACGTGAAAGGCTGAAACACTGGTTAGGTATCAGCCTGTTGTTGGAAGCTGGTGTCTGCACACAGCATATTGCATGGCAGTCTGGATGGAGATTTTGGGGGGCTACCAGCCTTTGTATTAAAGAATCAGATTAGTAAAAGTCCAAAGAGCCCAGTAGCCCCAATATTTTTTGGAAGGCAGGGAAGGCATCAAAGTATCACATGGATGTCAGAGGCTTCTCCTGTTTGTTTTAGGCTTCTGAAAAGGAGGCAGGTGTCTGACTATAATGAAGGAATTTAACACTGGGCTCTAGTTTTCTTAAACTCTTGGCCTCTTTTTATTCTTTCTTTTTGAGCTTGCAAACCCTGAGCAGAAATTCTCTCTTGGTAACTTAACCCTGAGCAAATATTTACATTCATGAGATTCTTGCTACTTCAGCAATCATTTTGGGCCTTGAGGTTGGAACAGGGTGAAAGTTACTGTACTAAACATTTGGGCTGGGGAAGGAGCAGGGAAAGGAAGCCTGAAGAAACCTCCAAATGTGGTCTTACCATGTTTGGTAGGGGTCACCTGTTCAGTGTATTTTTGGTTGTCACTCCACAAATCTTGCTGTATTCCAGAACGAGATTTGAGGAGATGCTGTATTTGCTGCCACTGGCCCTGTGCATCTGATGGATGCTTGTGGCTTCAATTTTACCCACATATTCAAAATGCTGAGCAATAATGCCTGTGGAACAATAGAAGGGAAGGTGGAAAAGAGAGGGAAAAATGAAGAGTACAATGCAAAAAACATTGAAAGGGTTGTAGGAAGAGATTTTGAAGAAAGGGGGTTTTAAAATCCAAATTGGTTCTGACATCTGAAATTTGTAACAGAGGAGACCTGTACAAAACACTGTTTGAAAGGAGCCTGTGGACACCACAGAAACAGAGGAAAGGCTCTCCAGGGCAGAGAACAAGAGAGAACTGATGAAATAAAGCAAAGGAGGCAGTGATCTACTTGCAAAACTAATGGTCAAAAGTATCACCAGAGCTCAGCCTCCTGTGCTTTTGTTTTCTAGAGTTTACTGTGCTCATCCAACAGCATGCCCTGTGCTGGCTGTGCCGTTCCTGGGAGAGAAGAAGACAGTGGACTTTGGTTCTTGCACCCTTTGTGGGAGAGACAGGCAGACCTCTCCTGATGGCTCATCAGCCAGAGCAAGCTGTGTGTTGTTTTCCTTCTTAAATTTGTCAGGAAAAGGGGATTGTGCCCCCCCAGCCAACTTTGTACTGTTGGTTGACACGGCTCTACTGGAGCTGTGGCTGAAGCTTCAAGATCTGGCTGTGATGAAAGGCTGAGCCCCAGGCTGTAACAGCGCAGAGCTACATGTTGGAACTGTTACAGTTTGCATTGAAGTAGTGTTTTATGGTTTTTCTACTTACTTTTTTCCCGCTTTTCCCCCCTGTTTGTTGAATACCTGCAAAGCCCTGGAGGAAATCCCAGCCGTTCCCATTTCCCGTGTGAGCCAGGTGAGCTCCTCCATGTGTCGCCCAGGGAATGCAGAGCAAATGCTTTTCTTGCCTACTTGAGAAGATACTCTGTTTTTCTTTTTGTCTTTCCTAGACTATGCAAGTCCCCAAAGTTATCAAAAAAGTGCTAATTCTCTTGCTAGGACAAAGAAATTGTGGAAGTGGCTATTGAGTCTAAAGGCTCCTTTGTGTTCCTTTGCTGTCTAGGCTGGGGTTCAAGCTCTGCCTTTGACCATGAGCTGCTGCTTCAGCTGTGAAAAACTTTGTAGCAAATGGTTACAGAATAGCTGGCACCAAGAGGTGGTTTCATTTCTTTTTTCCTCCCCCTCCTTCCCCTCACACCCAATTGTTTAAAAATTGGATCCTGTCTTAAAGCAGGAGGGTTCATAAGCTCACAGGGCTGCTGGCCTCCCCTGAAACAGGCATTTTCTTATGGCTGGTAAGAGATTTAGCGCTGTTAGTATAGTGTAGTAAGGAAAAAGTGAAAGCATTGTGTTTTGGCAGTACACTTGGGGAGATGGGGGATGTTCAGCCCCGCTGCTGTGTCCACAAGCAAAATGTTGCCTTTTGAATTTTAGCTGACTCTCCCAAAGCAGCAAGAACCCTGCAGATCAGTTGTGTCTATCCAGAGCACAGCGTGCCCTGTTTTATGCTCCCTTTTCTCTCCTCCCTCCTTGTTGAATTAGGTTTCAAATGAAACCACTGTTGGGAACTGAGTGGTATCTTGCTTAAAGGTTATCTCTGTCAGCAGAGCTGCCACGGGATGACGTTTTGTTTTCTGTTTGATGGAGAGATGGAAACCCGGGAGCTGTAGGTGGTGCCTGTAATCTGGGAGTGACTTGGTTAAATGCTCTTGAAGATCTTAAAGCTTGAGAGCACAGGTTTTAAACTTGGCTATTTGATTTCCACTACATCTGTGTTTGCACCTTCATTGCCTGGGTCTCCCAGCCATACAGGTATCTATGAGTATATTCCAAACCTGTCAAACACATTAGATTGCCCCATCTCCTGTTTCCTGATGTATTCCAGCAGCTTTGTTGGATGAACCCCAAACTGCTGTGGAGGCCTGGGTGCTGGTCTATCCCACTCCAGAACAATGGAGGAACCCTTGTATGATACCAATGAGGCTCAGCACCAGCACCTCACTTGCTTTTCCCCTTTCTCTCTCTGTTTTTCATGTCTTAGCTCTCCTGACACCTTGCAGTTCTTTGGTACCTTCAGGGTATTCCTGACATCTTTTTCCATAACGTGTTTCTGATGTGGCATCTGCTTGGCTGGCAGTCTGCAATATAAATGAATAAAGAAATGAGTTGCTACAGTTATTGTCCAACTTACCATTCATCTCCAGATCCTTCTGGTGCCCAGATTGCAAAGATGCACATTTGTACTTTCAGCCCTCTGCAGCTTCTGGTTTTAAATCCATACCCCTGAGGTTTAGATAGATCACATGCATGCAGTTTTGATAAGAGAGTAATTATGCTGCTGTTTCCCTCTTTGTTGTTTTTTTTTTCCCCCTAGAGTTTATGATCCTCTAACTTACCATGGAAAAGAAACCAGTCGTATATATTAAATCAGACTTTTGAGTGTGTAGTCTCTGGGCGTAGCTTGCAGAGTTCTGGGTGTGGTGATATGATAAGTAAGGAAATTGATCATTGTTGTCATTCCCTAGGACTGTGCATCCTATGGGGAATTCCTCCGCGCCCTTCCGAGGCGACGCTTCCTGCTGAAAATGACTGTTCATTCCACCATGTAGTGAGGAAAAGAAGATGAGACTTCATCTAATATCCATTTGATTAGTAAATCGATAGCTGGTATTGATCTGCCTTTTGAAATGCATTAATGACATCTAAACATCACGTGCCTTGGTGTCTAAAAATACTGCGGGATCATCGTTGCACTGAAGGCCTTAAAATACTTCTTTTTGTGGAATATAATTGAAGTTTTTAGAGTGCTGGTTGGGATTTTCAAAAGGAGCACAGTTAGAAAAGGGAGGCAGATTAAATGTGCCTTGATGCCATTTTGGTTTTGTTTGTTTATCTTTTTAAGACTTGAGAATCTGGTGGTGGTTGAAGTTGATGTTCGTGACTGCGGTGGTGTCTGTTGCTGAAAAGGCACGGGGCAGACCTTCAAATCAAAGCTGTTATTTTCCAGCCTGGCGCAATGATGCGAGAGAGAAGACTGACATTTGTCTTTTCACTTAGAACAGAGTATGCAGAGCACTCAGGTTTTCAGTTTTTCATCAACTTTAATGTTCAAAGATGTGACCCAAAGGAATGTTGTATTTTTACCCTTGATATTTCAGCTGCCAGATATTGAGGGGAGGTCATGCTTAAAGGGATTAACAGAGGATGGAGCAAGATAAAGCCTTGTCTGAACAGCCTGAGCAGGCAGGACTTTACATGGATATTGATTCTTCTTGGATGTCTTATAAAGTCAGGGGATAGACTGTAGTCCTGTCCTGTTTATCAGCCATATTGCAGGCCTAGAGATTCTGGAAAAAAGGGATCTGTTTGAAAAATGCTGATCCAAACGGGAGCCTGGTCTGGAAATGATGGTGGTGATGTTCAAGTTACTATTGGTTTTCTATGCAGAGCTCTGCTTAAAATGATGCTTCTGTATTATATGTGTTTTTATGTGGTGTGAAGACTGGATAGTAGCCTTGTAGAAGTGTGTCTATTCAACGAGTGTGCAGTTACTGCTATATATTATGTCCAGAATAAAAGAAATGGTAGCTCACAAGATTCTTCTACTTAAAGGGCTGCACTCGGTGATTTCTTTTCTGTGTTAGGAATGTGCAGAAACTGGATGTAGATTGTTACACTTTCTTTTTTTTGATCCTGACTTTGGATTGGCCTTTTAGTGATGCAAGTGTGTTGCTGTGTCTTTAGCTGACTCTTCAGCTGACTCTGAATTTGTCCCCGCTCCTTGCACACAGATGGCCTATTCAAAATGGTGTGCAGGGTCTATGTTTAAACTTGCTGGTATTGATTAAACCATTTTGTTACATGGAGGGGTTTTTTTGCCTGCTTTTAAACGATGTGAAATGTATTTTTAAGAGCTCCATGCTGGATCTCACAATTGCAGGATTTGAGCTGGTTTGTTTAAACAAAAAGCCAACAAAAACTGGAAGTCTGCATTTTTTCTGCATTGTTATTTTTACGTTTCTTTAATGGCAGTCGTGATAAAGTCTGATTTATGGAGGGTTTGTAGCATGGACTCAGCTGTGTGGGTTTCTACAAGCAGAATTTTTGAGAGCTTGGAAGTGTTTGTCGAAGTGAGAAAATGACAGTTCTTGATGCTGTGCCCTGGCCAAAATATGCAGCATGTTGAGTAAAGATACCAGTGAATCTGGTCTCTTGTTTGGAGCTGGTCTAAATGGGTGAGTGTTGCTGCTCCCATTAAATCTGTTCTCCATGTAGCATGACTATAAGGGCTGAAATCAAGTTAAATGCATTTTTGGGATTTACTGCCTAACGAAGTTGAATCTTATGTGTTTTTTGTTTGGGTTTTGTTTTGAAGGGGGTTGTTTTTATCTATATAAATTGCAGCACAACCCTTTCTAGAGAGCAATCAGGAATATGACTTCCTTCCTTCCAGGCTGTTTTTCAGTGCTGACAATTGTCTTTAAATATTTGGTCCAGCCCGTGAGATTCACGCTCGTTGGGGCAGAGCTGCTTCCGAGTCTGTTCCCACACGGCAACTGTTCCAGAAGGTTAATACAAACACAGGTTTTTTTCCTTCCCTCAACTTCTGACCATGTGAAGAATAACTATTTGTGTTTAAGCTTGAATTGTTTCCTTTTGCTAGTCTCCGAATTTATGTTGTCTCCTGCAAAGCCAACTTGTAGGTAGTCAGGAGCTGGCTCTTCAGGGCTGAATGTGTAAACTAGGCTGAGGTATGGTCAGCGTGGCTGGGGCTGCTGGCTGGGAAGATTGCAAAATCTTTGTTGCTTGTTTGGGGAGTGTGGGGTTTTTATTTCTTGTTGGTGTTTAGTTTTGAAGAAGACCTTTGAAAATTATGAAATACCTCCCTCCCAGTTGAGGCAAACAGCAGATCCTTGGAGTTACGAGCTCAGCTGTAGTTTGTATTATATGTTTCCAGATCCTTGGATGCATTTGCCACTAGAAAAGGTGGCTAACCCACTACTAAAAGTGGGCTTGCAGTGTTTGTAACCTAGGGCACACCATGGTCTTATATCATTTACCCAGGATTATTATAAACAGGGAAATGCTTTCTACTCTGAGGCACAATCATGTTTAGTTTCATGGTTTGGGGGATGATGCTTCAAAAAACAAGCACTGGTTCTTGATTTTTAGTGGTGTAGGTGCCCTACAATATTAAGCAGACCCAGTACAGCAGAAGATAAAATATTGACTAGTATCTTGTCAGGGAAAAAGAAAAGATTCTTCTCAGTTCATGGGGACTGAGTATATTCCCTTGCAATTGCATGCAGCTTCGTAAGAAAATGGCTCAGGTGTAGGTCATAAGCATGCTCAGAGATCTGAAGCAAACTTAAGAGTTTCCTGTGAGTCCTGGCATGGAATTTCCCTCCTTGGTGTTCAAACGTTGAGTAATCCTTAGGTAATTTTTAAAAGTGTTTGAGGATACAGACTGTAAAATGATGTCAGGGTTTAAGATCCAGAGTGCTTAACAGTTAATGATTTTCTTCAGCATATCAGTATCATTAGGAACAAACCCAGTTTGGCTTTCTACTGTTCTTTCCACTCTCTAATTACAGGATTGGTGTGGGTTTTATTGTTGAGGTGGCATGATGGACTTTGGTCAATAAGAGCAGGAAATGACAGGGACAAACCTTTACTGTCTGCTACACCCCTCTGTTCCAATGGGAAAATGAAAGTAAGCACAAAACTTATTTTCCCCCCCCCTTCATTTTCCTCTTTGTCACACCCATCACACTTTGGGTGTGAACTCGTTGTGATGGAAATTAGTTGAAGAGGCTCTGTTTGTGGTTCTGCTTATGAAGAACGTGGTTACATCTAGAAAGACTGGATTTCTTTGAGCTTGGGAGATGAGCAGAAATTGCAGCAGACAAAGGTACCTGTCATTCTTGTGGTGAATATAAAATGGTTTATGATCAGTGGCTCAGGGGGTTACATAGATACTTATGAGGGCAATGGGCAATGTACAATGCTGGGTACTGAGAAGTCGGGGGGTTTGAGTTCTGGCAAAGGAAAGAGCTTGTTCAATGGAGAGTGCTCTAAACTGTTGACTGCTCTGCAGCAGTTCTGAGTGTCTTGCAGGGAGTCACAGTGGTAGCAGAGCTTGTCTTGGCATCTTCTAATGGCTAATCAAGCGTATGAGAAGAAAGGCATTTTCTGCATTTCAGCAGCTGTTCACTAGTGCTCTGCTGGTGTTGCAGGAAACTCCTAAAAACTCCTAATTGTTCACATTGTTTGGAATGCTTCCCATCCCCTCCTCCCCTCTGCACACACACACACACACTTTGCAAGCCTGAGTTACTACTGTGCTGGCAGACAGCACACTTGGCACCAACAGCAAAGGCAGCACTAGAAAGATGTGTATTTATGAATCTGTAAGATGTATGTCAGGAGAAGATTTCTTTAGCTGGAAGCTGGTACCATGAAGTTAAGTCTGTTTGCACTGAATAAACTGGCATTTAATTGAGTCCTCAGGAGACCACAGATCTCCTCTGCTGGAAAAAGTGGGTGTTGTAGGAAACTCTAGATATAGCCATGCTAATTCTCGTAAATCTCTCAGCTTCTTTCCATGCCCCTAAACATAGGGTTTGCAATCCCTAATGGGGTATGAAGACACTGCATTGAAGTGGCTTTACTTGGCACTGGGTGAAGACACTCTGGTGCCTTGAGCCGTAACACAACTTGATTCTGGCCCCGACGCTGTGCTGCAGTTCATGGAGGAGGGTTCCTCTCAACCTATATGCAGACTTAGGAGCTTTTTATCTTCCTAAGGCTAATGGCAACTATCTCCACTGTGGAGCACCAAGAGTACATGCATGGGGCAGTATACTGATTGTTATTACATTTCTAAATAAGTGTTTTAGCCTCCTTACTTACCTGAAGTATTTTCAGGTTCCATCCAAAACAACGGGGTGTGGAATTAGGAGGTTACTGGGAGGTAAAGTGCTGCTTGAGTGACTCTGGTTTCAGCTTTTTCTGCAGATAGGCAGACCATGTTCTGTACTTGGTCGCTTGGCAGATTTAATTGGGAGAACCAGCAACTTGTCCCGTTTCAAGTACTGACTTACGCCTTGTAATTTCAACAACTGAACCTTTAGATGTTAGTATACAGCACTTGCACTTTAATCTGACTGTGAATCAGCCACCTTTGAATTGAGCCTTGAGGTAATGCTTTTTGGTCTTTGTCAGCTCAGTTGGACTTCTGACAGCTATTGAGAAAGTTGAGAAGATTGAATTTGTTTCCTCTGATCTGCTGAAGCTTTTTTTCTCTTCCTTAACTCATCTGGGGCAGCTGAGGACTTTACTTGAGTCTCAAAAAGAGAAGTAGGTTATTTGAACTGACTGGAAAACCCTGCTAGACTTGGGGTGTTCATCTTTAAAGCTGCCCAAAAGCTTGGGTCGGCTCTAGGCTAGCTTGTTACTGTACTGGCAAGGCAGCTCTTTCCCTGAAGAACTGTGTCTGTTGGTGTTTTGGATACCTGTTAAAGTTTCAACTTGATTTAGAGTGTGCAGACACACAGTCTCACCTGCAGCCAGGTGGATCAGCTCTCAGTCTGTGGCATCAGCATCTATCGACAGCAGCAGTGACTTGGGATGCAGAGGTGAGTGGTTCCTAATGAACATTTTTCCAGTGGGTGCTGCCTGTTAGAAATCCCTGCTGGGGAAATTTGGTCTTGACTGCTCCTGAATAGCCTGCACCTCTTTGTTAAAAAATGCTGCAGTGATTGGCTTCTGTCCTGTGTCAGGTTTGGGGGAAGACAGGACTTGGCTAGTAGAGGAGGCATATAAACACTTCTTGGAGTATTTTTGTTCCTGGTTCAGGAGTGGGAAGCAGTTCCAGTTGATAGTGCCCATAATAGGATGCATTTTTAGTTTGTAGTGTTTTTGCTTAGGTAAAACATTTACTGTTAGGTTAAAAAAATCAAAAAAGGAAAACCAGCTCATGTCTGCTATGTCTCCATCAGCAGTAAATGCAGCCTATAGAAGTGGATCTATGGAAGGGAGCTGGTCCTGAGGACCCTACACCCTCCGTGTCTTTGAAGGGTTTGCATGTTAGATCAGCTCTAGGCAGGCCCTGTGGACTGAAGACCTGTCAGCTGCTGCTGTGTGCTGTGCACCCTTTGAGTGCCTCTTCTAATGTGATTTCCTCTGAAGGGTGTCCAGGCCATATGCTCTGAGACAGTGCTGAGCTGCAAACCAAAACGTGGTAGGGTGAGGCAGATTGAGAGACTGGCTTCAAAGGAGCTGTCTGGTCAGAGCTAAAATGGGGATGGTGACACATCCATCATCAGCCCCACTGAAACCCAGCACAGCAGGGCTGGCTTTGTGGGGCCATCCTCCCAGGTCCAAACTGATCCTGGACGCTATTCTCTGTCCAAACCTTTAATCCCACACGGGAAAGGAACGTCAGAGTGATGTACTTTGCTTATAAAGTTAACTTTGGATTAATACTTGAACTTGATGGAGCCTAATTTCCGCAGGCATTGGCAGCCAGAGCCAGTTGTGGGGGCTGGATTGCCTTCCCGAGCAATCAGACTTTGCAGGGGTTGCAAACAGTGAAAGGTCACCTTCCGTAGCCATGATCTCCTGCAGCAAGTCACGGCATTGTTTGAAAGGCCAGGAAGGTACTGATGATTTTTCTGCCTTGTAACTTGATTAACACTCTCCTTTCTAAAAACTTCAGTGTTTCCTTAAGGTATCTGCCCCACAGTTTGCTTATCAAATGTGCTAAATAATGTATTTCAAAATCAGTGTCTTTAAAATAAAACCTTGGAGGCAGGGGGGTGGGGGGGAGTTACTTTTAGAGTTGAAGCATTACAACTGATAGAAGTTAATCCTTAGGTGGGGATACTGGCAAAGACTTTTTGTTTGTTTGTGGTTTTTTGTTTGATTTCCCTTCTGTAGCTTTATTAGGAGGTTGTTGTAGTCTTTCTTCTCTTCTTGGCTCAGTCACTTACTTCTCTTCAGAGATAAGAAAGGAGATGAATATTTTTAAAAGCCATGATGTCAGAGGTAGTTAATCTTTGTTTAGAGAGAGGAGGCTAGGATGCATGTTCAAAAGGCACAGAAAGAAATAGTTTGGTTTCTAGTTAAGTGTTTGTTCTTTTATTTTAAGCATTGCAGCACACTTGTTGCCCTTGATCAAGGCATCAGATTTTTTTCTTTTCTCTTCCCCCCATGGGGGAAAAAACCAGTTTGACGTATCACCAAGGGTGACTCTTTTCCTTTAAAGTTCCAGTTGCAGATTCAGGTCGTTCCTTAGGGATCTCAGATTAGATTTTAAAAAACCCAAAACAAGTAATTTGACTAAGATATTTTTTTAATGTCTTTGATGGAGACATACAGCTTTTTAGTAGCTTTTGAACAGTAAGTCATAAATAACTCGAGTTTCACAAAGGTAAGTCCATCAGATTCCTAGATGTGTTGTGGGAGTCTTATGGCTGATCCTCTGCTAAACACCTGCACCAGATTGAGGCTTGTACTTCCATTATTTGTGTCTCTGAGGTCAGAGGTAAATATTATCTCTGCTTTGTTTGTTTGTTTTTACTTCCCCAGTAAAATCTTGTCTGAGGAAAGGTTATGTTCAGTGCAGTTCTGTGTCAATCCACCAGATGACACTTGATGCTTAAAGATGAAAAGATGAGTGGTCTTGCATTGAAAAAAATTGTATTCTTTGGTTGATTTAGAAAAAGAGCAACATTCAAAATGTTATATTTCCAAAATGTTTTCATCTGATACTTGTAAATTTGAGGGGTGTCTATCAGAAATTCTTGTATGCTCAACTTTACCTGTGTGCCTGTAATAAAACAAAAGTTGAGAGGAGGCTTTTTTGTAAAAGCTTTGAACTAAACTGTGCAGAAGATAAAACTACAATCATCATCACCTTCTGATGAACTGTTAATAGAAATGATGCTCTTGTCGAATGGGGGACCAACAGTGGAGGCAAAGGCAGTTGGAAGGTTGTATTCTTGCACTGTTAAGCTCAGCAGAAGCGGAGTGTTTTTGTGACCCATTTGTGAGGTGGAGTGCTGGTGCCTTTGCAGGCTTTACCACAGTATGGACAATAATTACAAACATGTAAATGATGCAGACACAGCTTTGTCAATGCAAAATGTCCTTGAACACATACCTGTCTGTGCAAGCCTAGCTATGATGTAAAAGCAAAGGAAAGTTGTTCTGTTTTGCTCCAGTGCAGAACTGAATTCACTGAACAGAGAAGGCAGAGGATTAAAACCTGGTGTTAGTACACGTCTCCTGGGTGCATTCTAGTGACTATAGAAAAGAGAGTAACAAATGAGATACAAAATTTTGCTGTAGCTGTACTTAAGTCAATAGAAGAATATGTTGTAAAGGGTTCTGGGTGATCTTTTTTATCAACTTGGACTCACATCATCAGATACCAAAGTTGAAGTGAGCCCCCAGAAGGCTCACAAGGGATGGGAGGAGTGAGGCTTAATCCCTTTGTGGCAAATCCTGGAGGCACATGCATGCACAGCTTTGCAGCGTGTCGTATTTATCCCAGCAATACTTTTCTATGCATGTAACAGTTTCTCACTGCTGCTCATCCTCAGCAGCAATTCGTAATTAGAGAGAGGGAGATAGAAGGTGGTTGTGTTTAGCTGTTCCAATGGAGTGTCCTTGCTTGGAGATCTTCAATATCTGTCCAGACATGTTCCTGTGTGACCTGATCTAGGTGGGACCTGCTTCTGCAGGGGAGTTGGACTGGATGATCTCTAAAGGTCCCTTCCAACCCCTCCGTTCTATGATTCTATGAAACCATAATATTTAGGAGATGTACAGATGTGCAGAAAAGGGTTGATGGCTGATTTGTGAGTAAAACACATCATTTTATGTGAAGTAACCTCCCCTAACTAATTTTGTTGCAGCTTTTGCTCCCTTCATGTCTTTTTCTTTGCCCTCTGCTGAACATATTACTAAGGCACTGTGCCTAAGTAATGTGATCAATTACACCCTGATTTTGGAAGCAACATGTCTCACTGGTGTTTTTAATCAGAAGCCTTAAGTTTAATCTAACGTTTTATTGATGCTATCTTTGAAATAATGCAGTTTAAGTAGCTAGCACATGAATTATGTTTCTTCTCCCAGTGGAAAACATAAATCCATGGCTGTGCCTTACTTATTTCCCAAGAAAAGTTACTTGTATTTCCCTTTTTCTCCATGAAGCAGCTGGTTTGCTTTGCTCAGCAAAGTGTCTGCTTTGGAGCCCTCAGTGCCAGGAAGCACTTTTGCTTTGTGTGGCTGTGACATGGCATTAGTGGTTCAAGTGACTTTCTGAAGTGACTTGACATTCTCGTTTCTCTTGATGCCATTCCTGACTAAAGGAGCCAAGTGTGCACAGACGTTTAACAGAGGCATTTTCAGTCTGGCACAGCAGGGTATGGACCTGGGATTTGAGGATTGGACTGGATTGACTGAGGTGTGACAATTGGGAGTTTCCTGATGGCTTTTTCTCTTTTTTTTTTCCTGGTTGGAAATTACCAAGTTGTGGCACGTGATGGAATTCTTCTGAAACACTTTGCACTTCCATGTACTCAGCATCCAAGCTGCAGGCGAGGGGTGGTGGCAGCACCTGAGGACTCCCCAGCTGCTGCCAGAGCTGGGACACTGCAAACTGTGGCACATGCACACAACCCTCAGCACTCAGTGCTGTGTTTTGCTCTTGGAAATTGCCTTTTCTGATGAGCAGTCTGAACTTAGAGTTTGGTAGGGAAATGTTGAAATCTCAAACGCCTGGATTTTTGTTTGGTTTATTTTTTAGTAAAAATGAATTAACAGCCCACCCCCAACTTAGTCCTAGTTCTACCCTTTCTGTTTTAATGCAGTATAACCTGTTATTCTCTCCCTGGACAACTTGTATAGGAAAGAAAATCTGCAGGACAGGAGAAATGAAGGGAAATGATATTTCTTGCTGAAGACCTGGGAATCATCTGCTTAGCAGATGTTTAAAATAAGTCTTGCAGCTCTTCTGCTTATAGACATGTGTGTGTAGCTCATGGATTTGTGCACATTCTTGGTGTAACAACTGAATTCCCCTGGTAAAATCCATGATCAGTTAGTGATGTTGCAGTATGTGTGTTGGCAAGCCTACCTGTGTTTGAAATCTGTCCTAACATTAATCTTGGGGAAATTGGGGATGGGTCATTTTCATTAGTGGACTCTTGCTCAGGAATTTAGTTCAGTCTGCACAGTTGGAAAGATTGGGTTGCTTGACTGTTTGTGACTGTTAATTTTAAGAAGCTGCAGATTTATGCTACGTGGCCCACCCTGTAAGTTTCCACTGCCTTTCCCCCCCACAAATTGACGAGAGTTCAGAAAAGGCTTGGAGAATTGTTCATGGACATTGGCTGGGCCTAGTGGTAGGTTTATTTCTAAATGACTGTAGGGAAAAAAATGGAAAGCGAAAGGTTGTGCATGTGAGCTGCAGCTGCCTTCTGAGAGCAGACTGGAGGGAGGGGTGGGTGTCTTCTGGAGAGCTTCTTCTCAGAGCAGGATGAAGGGCTGCTGGAGCTGGAGGAAGGAGGGCACGGGTAGCTGACTTTTGCAAGTCTACAATTCTACATTTTTCAGGTGTTACACATTGTCTAAAGATGGGCAGGAGTTCAAGGATTGTCTAGTTCAGTCAAAGGATCAGTCTGGGATCGATCTGGAATGTGATTAAGAATGTGTCACTTCTAAAGCTCTGTGATCTGTCTGGGTGAGATGCTACAAGGCTTGACTATCAAGGTACCTCCATTTGGCTGAGAGTTGGTGGACAGCCCTAAACACAGCTTGGAAAGCTCTTAATACTGGGAGGAATGTTAAAGCTTATGTTTAGGTGGTTGGCAAAATTGAATTCAATAACTAGTACCCTTTGTCATTTAAATTTGAGTTTCCTTTTACTTTTTGTCCTGTGCACAGGCTAAAAACACATCCTCACCTCCCTTCCCCTTTTGCTTACTGTACCCTTTGTACCTGGGCAGTGTATTAAAACGGAGTTGTTCCACATCTGAGCACACAAAAGCTAAGCTGGGATGAAATGGTTCACAAGCCATGGTGTGCACTTGCCACGTTCCCTGCTGCCCTGCCTCTTCCCTTTCCATCTGTTATCCACATCCTTTGGTTTTTGCTTTCACACATTTTTTTCCTTTTCTGTAATGCTTATGGTCAGCTCGTTTGTTACTCTTTTTTTCAGGTTTCTCTCAAAATCCCATAAAAGAATCACGCTGAAAGCATAGAGCAGTACTTCTCAGATGGGCCCAAATTGTCTGCTCATAGGAGGTTTGAGATTAGGCATTAGCAGTTTATGTATCCCCAATTAAAAGCAAAGCTTAAGTGAGCATGGCAAGTTTATTGATGACAAACCTCAGCCCTGACTAAACATTTGTTGAAGATCAACTTGATATTATTGACAGCAGATTATTGCTGCCTGCAATGCAGTTCTGGGTGTTTGGGGGGCTCTGGAAGAGCCACATTGTGATGTATTTATGGGCCCAGTAATGGCAATCCTGGGGCTCTGGCCACTGCATGAGGCTTGCTGCAAGAGTTAAGAGTGTCCCTTGTCCTTCTTCACACGAAAGCAACTTGTTTCATGAAAAAAACCCAAACAAAACAGGAAAGATCTGGACACTTCTCCTGGTGCACTGCTGAAAGGGACAAGTGGTAGCGCATAAAACTTCATTTTCTGTTTGATCGAAGAGGATCTGAACAGATCCTGAAGGCAGACAGAAGGCTGTAAAGTTCCAAGGGCAACAAGATATTTAGCCTAATACGAACTTGAGCTTACTTGTGTGGAAAATCACGTTTTACAGGTCGGAGAAGAGTACAGCGGGCACACGGGGTGGTTGGGTGAAGCTCTGCTTTAGTGGGGTTGGGAATTACCTGAGGGCACAGGTAATTTACTTGACTCCACAGTGCACACGTTTTCTCACTGTAGGAAACCTGAGTATTTCTTGCATATGGTGGTTTGGCTTTCCCTGCTTCACTTGTGCCCTCTTTTTCTGTTTTTTCCCCTCTAATCCAACAGGTCCAAGTTGCACTTTGTTCTGTAACTGGTACAGTAGTTTTCCACCTTCTCCATACAGAGATCCTCTATTTTTCACATTCATTTAGTGATGTGGAAGGATATTTCCTTGAGAAAATGGTGTTTTTTTGAGCCAAGAATGCATTGCCAAGTGTTTGTCTAAGGCATGTCATTAGTATGGACGAAACAAACGATAACCAGCCCAAATCCAAACCTCTTGGCAGCAAGCTAGAACAAAGAACTCTTTTGACTGTCTTGTGCCAGACATTTAAACCCGTGCAAGAGACTGTGCTTAAAAGAACAACATTCAAAATAGAAGCCCTGGGTGCCATAAAGTAGGCAAGTTAGTGCAAGACAAGAGGGCCTGGTAACTTTATTCCTCAAGCCAGGATGTAGTTTCATGGCTATTTGAAAAAGAAGAGAACAAAGTGAAGTCCTTCTCCTGCATACACCGATCTTGTTCTGTGTCCAAATCATCTCAGGCTGTGCTCTGGTGATGGAGCAGCGCTCCTCCAAATGACCTCACAAGGATGCTGCAAAACAGGAGCTGGCAAAACCCAAAGAATTCAGTCTGTTGGTTTGTATTTCTTTGTCTGGTTCCCTTAAGCAAAAGCCTGCTAGAACTCAGCTGGGAGGTAATCGAATTTCTGTAATTGATACACTATTCCCTGTCAATAGAAATGTTACTTCATAAGGTGCTTTGGGATTATTTTAAGTGTTTTGTATAATAAGATTATCATTAAGCCTGATTAATTATGACTGAACACATTCCAGAATCCAAGATGAAGGGTCTAGAAACTACAGACTCGGGTTGATTGTCATTGTACAGACCTTTGTTGAGGCACTGAGTTTTTTGGTCGATGCAATACAGAAATGAATAGTAATGCCCAGATTATTGTTATTATTAATTTGTATCAGTACAGTTCTAACTTTTCCCTTGGTGTAGCAAGATGCAGTGATTTTCTGTGCCAAGCAAGTGTGCTGCTGCTGGCTCCTGGCAAGGAAACTAGGTCATTTGTACCTCTTAAGCCTGGTACAGAAACGAGCAATTGAGTGAATTGTTACCTTTCTCTTTACAGCAAAGGATGAAATGAAAGGGAAAATTTAAAAAGCCCTTTGTTTTGTTTTACATGAAAGTATTTGCCTGTACAGATAATTGCAAAAGCTGCAGAGTAAAGCTTTGAATGCAAGAGCTTTTTTTTATCCCATAAATCAGAAGTAGAGTAATGGTCCGTGCTCAAATTGCTGATGTAATCACGGCCTCTTTGTTACTGTGCACATTTCTGCAGAGTAATTTGGCAAACACCATTTCTGCTGTTCCTGAACCAATTTGAAAACAGAGTAAGAGAAAGGAGAAGACCTCTGGGTCTCGTTGGGTGTTTAATTAGAGGACAGCAGTGTGATGTTCTGCCTGCCCCAGCAGGAGTGCCTTATGCCGCGCCTGAAGCCAGCGCAGAGAAGACTTTCCTATTGCAGGGTTCTTGCTGCCTTTACTCATGAGAAATAGCTGTTAAATCCATTCAATTAATTCAGAAAAACCTTTCCATTTCTTTGCCCAAGACTGTTGCATGTGGATGAGACTGAGTCCCTGTGTAGAGCATCCCATATTTACACACAAATCCTTATAAAAATACTGTTACTGTTCTGTATAATATTACTTCAATATACATCTAAACATGAGCCCACCTGCCTCTTCCCATGTGCCAACAGATCAAATACCTTTAAAAGCAATTTTTAGTAGAGCTGTGAAGGTACAGACAGTGGTGCTTTTCTACTTGTGGAGGACAAGACCTTTCAAACATTAAACCTTATGATACAGCCGTGGAATGACTCTCAGCATAGCATGGAGTCCTGTGTCCAGTCCTGGGCTCCCCAGCCCAAGTGGGACAGGGAACTGCTGGAGAGAGGCCAGTGCAGGGCCACCAAGATGATCATGGGACTACAGCCTCTTTCTTATAGGGAAGGCTGCGGGAACTGGGGCTGTTTAGTCTGGCGAAGAGGAGATTGAGGGGGGGATCTCATTAATAGTTACAAATATCTAAAGGGTGGGTGTCAGGAGGTTAGGGCAGCACTTTTTTTTCTGTTGTATCTAGCAACAGGACAAGGGGTGATGGGATGAAGCTGAAACACAAAAAGTTCCATTTAAACATAAGGAAAAACTCTTTCAGTGTTTCAGTGAGGGAGCCCTGGCACAGGCTGCCCAGGGAGGGTGTGGAGGCTCCTTCCTTGGAGGTCTCCAAGACCCACCTGGACACGTTCCTATGTGACCTGATCTAGGTGAACCTGCTTCTGCAGAGGGGTTGGACTGGATGATCTCTAAAGGTCTCTTCCAACCTCTACACCTCTACCATTCTGTGACTCTGTTCCTTAAGTGACCTGAAGTTTTGCTTGGAAGCTCTAATTTAAATCTTTTTAAGGCAGTGACTTCTTTGCAAACACACTTACTGCCCAGTGCAAATTAATCTGTGTGGTACAACACTGTGGATTTTACTACTTTTTGCATGAAATGCTGTTATGGTACCAACCTCTTTGCACAGTGTCTGTTCTCGTGTATGTTTTTTCCTGCTGCATGTTCCTTTTGCATCGGACTGTGACTAACATAAGGATTTGCTTTCTGTAGCACCAATGGTACTCTGCCAGCGTTGTAGCAGGGGATTCCCACAAGAGTTTCCCTGCACCTCCTGTGTGCCAGTGAGGAGCTGTGTGCATCATTTATTTACTTTGGGCAGTGAGAAAACAAAGGCTCCTCTTTAGTTTTTGTGTTTCTCTGAGTGGATGCTGCCAGCCCACTGGCCAGTGCCAGGGGAGGCAGAGCCCTGTGCCAGGAGCTAGGGAAGGACTGCCACTGCCCAGGAGCCAGTGCTCTAGTTCTGGCCCTGCTGTGAAACCTTGGCAACACTTTCCCAACCCCCTCCTTTTTTTTTCCCTTTCATTTTCAAGCATTCTTTGTTTGGACTGTGAACAAAGACTGTTTTAGTAAGTGTTTGTACAGTGCCTATCTCGCTGGGCCCTGCGTTCCTTTGTGATTGAGAGGTGCTTTTGTCATAATAATAAAATTAACACTAGACACCAGTCAAACAAGCTGCTATCAAAGTGCTTCTCCCCAAGAGCCAGGGCTGGCACTCCACGGCCCAGCTCTCCCCTAAAAATGGGTGAGATCCACAGAAATGCAGACAACAGGTTACCTGCATCGTACGTAGGCACAGAGACAGCTAACAGCAGAGATCTGTCCTCTTCACTGCCCTTTCCCTTCCTCCCCACACTCTCCTGCACCCTTTGAAGCCATCAAAGCTGCGTCCAGCTGTGGAGAGGAGATGGGGAACATCCCCAGTGCTGGGGGGAGGCTCAGGGGAGACCACTGCTGCGTTTTGGTGGGTTCATCTTGTTAGTTTGTGGGAAGGATGATGTGCCTGTGAGGTTGTGTGGGACTGATGGAGGCCAGGATTTGGCAGGAAGGTGAGTAAAAGTAGCTTTAGGAAGTGCAACTTCTAATGAAGGTATCTGCTTGCAGTCAGCCCTGTGGACTCTTTTGGGAAGGATCCATGAAGTGTCCCTCTTCTTTCTTCACAAAACCAATAAATGTGATCATTTTTCAGCCTATCTTTACTTCCAGTAGCAGAGTGGTTTCAGAACTTCACAGAGCTGAGCCCCAGCAGTGTGCTGCTCTCTTCCACTACTTGCTGTGGCAGCAGGGATTGGAGTTTTGGGAAGAAAATTGCTCATTGATGTATTATTTGCAAATAAGTTTTTATTCCTCTTGCTCTTAAAAGAGATGACACATAAAATGAATCACGAAAAGTAACTGTAACAGCAGCAAACTGCCTCTTTGCATTAAAGGGGATGATTGTCAAAGTATGTGTGTGTGTGTATATATATATATCTAAAAAATATATGTGCATATGTATCTATATATAACATTAAGAATGATATATGTTAAAGTTGTAACAGAATTATCCTGGCCCATGCTCTTGCTCAGTGTTGTGGGCCATTCAAAGTACACAACTGAGGTTCCCCTTGCACAAAGGCTATCTTTGTTTTTCGTGTGAGGTCATGGTCTATTTAAAGCTCTGTGTTTTAATGAAGAGTTTCACTGGAAACTGGAGGAAATGACTCCATGGGTTTTTGTTCTGATAAAAACCAAATTGGAAATTGCAAAGTCAACTGTGAATAAATGAGCATGTCATATTTTATTATTTCTGCTTTCCAGCTTTGTTCCTCTTTTCTAAATGTTTTGGAGGAAACTCTAAAGCTCACATCAGTGACTTCACACAAAGTAAGTTCTACTTACCTTCAAAGCACGTGCTGACCATGGAAATAGGAAATGGAGATTGGAAAAAGGCATTTTGCACCTTTCATGTTTGTTGCTGATAGATTTCATTTAATTGTCCTCCCAGGACTAACCTTGCTCTCCCTTTTCTCTGCTTCTCAGCCAGGGCTCAGTTCTTGCTTTTCTCCTGGTACTCCCTGATGTGGCTCTAGAGTAGAGGGCCCTGGTGACATGCAGCCCTGGGCTTAAAGTCTATCCTGGGCTTAATCACAGAATCACACAGAATGGTCGGGGTTGAAAAAGACCTTTAAATTTCATCTAGTCCAAATCCCTCCTAAAGCCAGATCCACCTAGATCAAGTCACACAGGGAAATCTGTCCTAAGTGTTTGCTCAGCACTGCCAGTCTGTTGTTGTTGGTGACAATAATAAATCTATTACTAGTACAATGAAATTTGATACAGTTTTGGAACATGTGTTATGAAATGGATGTATCAAAGTCCTCTCATATAAAGACTCATTCACCTGGTTTTATTACTGAGTATTTTTTTCCTGTTTAGAAGAAAAATCATCAGACTTAAGTAGCTGAACTTTTGGTGTTTTAACATTCTTGACACCAGTTACACACTAAAAGTGATTTAAATATCTCTCTTTCCTGCAGGATCTTAAGAGGAAATGTATAAAATAAGTTGCAGAAATCCATATGACCTGGGCAAAATTTTCTGTTGAGTTTGTTTAAGCCTGAAAAAGCAAAGATGCTGAGTTATGAGAGGAGTGTATTTTGGCAGGAGAGGTCACTGACAGTGGAACTAGTTTGATTGTCTCAAAATTTATTTAGCTTTCAAACATGTATCTTGCAACTGAACAAGGATAAAACTTGCTGGAATATGAAAAGTTCCACTTAAACATAAGGAAAATGCACTTTGCTGTAAGGATGAGGGAGCCCTGGCCCAGGTTGCCCAGGGAGGTTGTGGAGGCTCCTTCTTGGGAGGTTTCCAAACCCTCTTGGACACGTTCCTGTGCCCCCTGATCAAGGGGAATCTGCTTTAGCAGGGGGTTGGGCTGGATGAGCTCTGGAGGTCCATTCAAACTCCCACCATTCTGTGATTCTATGAACCTGCTGCTGGCCAAGGAAACTCCAAATAGATTGGAACCAGAGTCAAGCTTTAAAGTTGCAATGTTGCTGTAGTAATTGCAAATTTGGGAGGGGGGGGAATTGCTCAACACTATTTCATGATTTTCTCTTTTTTTTGACATTTTAGACCAGTCTTACTTTTCAGGGTAGGATGTGCAAGCCTCATTAGTGCATATGAAGGCTGGTTGTGCTGCTGTAGGAGAAGGAAAATGCTGGCCATTGGCAGAGTTGAGTTTTTAAAGTGCTGAAAACTTAAAGAGGGTAGTGGAAAGTCATATTTAAAGAAAAAAAATCACTTCATCCTCCTTTCTAGAGACTTGGACCATGTTAGGATGTGTAGAAAACCCGTATGACTCTCAAAAAGCATCCTGAGTTGTCTGTCTGCCCACAAAGTCGGCTCTGCACAGGAGAAAGTTGTAAAAATACCTATTAAAGACCACAGATCGTCCCTGTATGTGGCAGACACCTCTGTAAATCTCCACTTTCATCTGCTGGTGAACCATCTCACTTGTAGATGTTTTATTTGAGAAGCTGTAATACATTCACACAGTGCACGTGTGTGGCGCTCAGACAAACCAATGATTGTAGATTTTGTGTTGGTTATTTAAGTTATTGCTCCATTCAAAAGCCTCTCTCTTTTGCACAGTGTTGATGTATGGTTTGAGAGATTTGTTGCATCTTCTGGGGTTTTTGGTGCTTTTTGCTGCATGCTACCACTGATGCTATTAACACACAGTAATTCAGGTGTCTGTATCAGATACATAGTGTTGCAGTTAGCCAAGCTGACAGTGTTTTCCTTTGTTTCATTCAAAGGTGGAAGTAGATGTTAGAGTGTTAAATAAAGGGTAAGCAAATAACAGCTATTTCCGTGTTCCCTGTTTGGGTGTGCCCATGATTTGAAGTATTAGCTTGTCCTTAACAGTGGCCTCCTTTTAGATTTTCTTATTATATCACTGTTTTCTTCTTCCAGCAAAAGGTCATCAATAATGTAAAACCTACCAGTTACCAAGAGATTCATTCTTCTTTGTTTTAGTGTGAATGCTTTTCATCAAAAGCTTGAAGAAGATTACAGGAGGGTCATACAGTAGTAAATAGCCATGTATGTGTCAGATTTGGTCCATTTATTCTTTCTCCAGAAAGGACTGAAGCTTGTATTTTTTCCCCTCACCTTTGCACATCTGATACCTTGCCTCATTTCTAGGAGGCATGGTATGATATGTATGTTACTTTCCTCAAGCACAGTGGTTTTAGCCATTTAATCACAGGAATGCAGGCTGGTAACTCTATTGCCATTTAACTGTTAGAAAGTCTAAAACAGTAATGCTTTTTTATGTGTTGAGGGAGCCTTTGAAGAGACCTCCTAGCTCTCCTTTGCAGCCATACCTGGATACTTGTGGGTTTTACATGTGTATAAGGATATATGTATTCTTTGACTTTTAAAAGTCAACGTAAGCTATTCCTGCCATTTCTTGGCCTTCTACTGTGCATCACTTGTTACCTTTGTCTCTCCCTGGCAGGCTACCTTTTAAAGAAACAAGTAATACATCTGAGCTGCTCCCTTGTGCATTCCCCTGATCTTGCTGCTCTCCCTTGGTAGTCAACAGTGTGGCTTTTTAATCTGGTTTCCTGAGGAAGTGAGGTTTATGCAATTGTACTGTCTGTCCCTCCAGAGACTGCAGGCTTATTGCAGAGCAACTTGATAAAAAGGGTAAAGAGCTCCAGCAGACGTTTTTTTCTTCTTCTATTCTTTTTTTTTCCTCCCCCCAAATTCATTAGCCAAATAGACAGGTCCCTAGGGAGAAGGAGACAAGTGTGCAAAACCATCAGGTTGGCAGCTGCCAGCTGGGCAGTGGACACATGAGTTGCTCCAGACTAGCCCCATCCTGTGCTGGTCCCTGCCTGCTGGGAGTGTGAGGGGGCACAGTGGAAAGCTGGCAAAGGTGTAAGGGGACGTGGCCAGAAGCAAGCAAGACTAAGCTAGGTGAGCCATGCAGAGCTGCTCCTTGGCTTTTGGCTGCAGCAGGAGCTGAGCCTTTCTGGCTGTTTGAATTTTTAAGCCTTTTTGGCCCTTCCCCTGTGCTTGTTTGTAGCACTTGGTGTTTTGTGGTGTTTTGCTGTGTTTGCATTGGCAGATTTAATTGTGCTCTTCCTTGAATTTGTGTAGGCACTGGGATTTTGCTTTGAGTGGAACTTTGCTGTTGGTGGTCACAAAGCCACGGTGCTGGGGGCAGGAGCACAGGACAGCGTGGACAGTCACACTCTGTGGTCCGGGTACCACATCGTCAGCAAAACCTGGTTTGATTGTGAGGTCATAAAAAAAGAGTTGACTTTTATTTGTATTAGGCTTTTTGATGTGTGGCCTAGGAAAGAAATGTTGAAATCCTGTTTGGCTGGGGAGGAAAACAGGTAGAAAAATGTGGATTAGGCTGCTCTCTGCCTTCACAGGAAGACGGACTGCCTTCCTTCGAGGGTTTGTACACCCTTATACCAGCAGTATGTCTTCTAGGGATGGTTTATGTGTAAGTGTAGTATTACTTCATCTTCCTGCTGTGATATGTTGTTGGGGAAAACATTTTTTCATACTTTTTTTTTCCTCTTCTCAAAGAAAAGATGCTCTTGTACAAGCTGCATATTGTCAAAGTACGGCAGAAACTGCTGCAGGGAGAGAGGATTCAGAAAGGGGCTCGGCTCAGGATGTTTCTCCCACCAGTTCTCCCCTGGCCCCAGATGAGTGGAAGATATCAGCCACCTCTTGAGGGGCATTGGTACCCCAGTGATGTCTCCTTTTCCCTCCCATGGGACCAGGGGGATGAGGAGGAGGGAGAAAGCAGCTGCTGCTGGGGTTGGATGGAGCAGCCACCACAGGGGTTTTCTGCAGAGACTCTGCAGCCTGATGGGTGTTTCCAGCCTTGTGCCCAGCTGGCTTGTACTTCTCACGATGTCTTCACCTTGGCTTTACTCCTTCTCTGTGCTTTTACATGGCCCACAATTCCCTTCTCTCTTCTTTGCTTAACTTTTAAACAAGCCTGCTGGAAATGATAAACATACTGTGGAATGTGGAGTGGATCACCTTCAGCTGCTGTGCTTGCAAAGCCCAAATGGTCTGTTGTGTAACACAGGCTACTGGGTGCCATCTACAAGGAAAGGCTGAGGAGACAGGACATCTGGCTGATGTGCCAAGGTGGAGCTCTTTATTTAATAACTGTTATTAAAAAACCTTTAGCAATTCCTGAGTGTTTAGAGGCAGTGCATGGGAACTTGGTTCACATGCAAAAATTTAAATGCATTAGCAACAGTCAATGGCAAACTGATGTCCATGGAATCACAGAATCTCAAGGGTTGGAAGGGACCTCGAAAGCTCATCCAGTGCAACCCCCCTGCCAGAGCAGCACCACCTAGAGTAGGGCACACAGGAACTCATCCAGCTGGGTTTGAATGTCCCCAGAGAAGGAGACTCCACAGCCCATCTGGGCAGCCCCTGCCAGTGCTCCCTCACCTCAACAGGGAAGAAATTCTTCCTTGGGTGTCTTCGGAACCTCTTCTGTTGCAGCTTATACCCATTGCCCCTTGTCCTATGCTCTGTGGCAAATACTGGACAGTGAGCACTCTGCTTTGGTCAGAAGCGTTGCGTTAATATCACTGGGCCTCACAGAATCTGTTTTGGCCATCCCTGCTGGGACTTTGGTGCCAGGTTTCAACTTACCATGGATTATTTTGACTGGCTTTTAATGGGATCTCTGACAAGACCATAGAGGGGGAGCACAGCGTTGGCCCCAAGAGTGGGTGCTGCTGGAGGTGCAGCCGTGAGTGGTGTGTCGCAGTGCCTGTGCTGCTCTTGGGCTTTTCTCACTTTTGCCAACTACAGCAAAGTCACAGACTGGATCTGTTTCATACCATGTGTGATAATTGTCCTTAACAGAAAAGCTACACTGTGTTTAACAATAAGCTGATGCTCTCTATTGAGTCTTCCTGAAACTAGCTGCCCTTGCTACAGCCTCAGCTCTGTAACAGGTTCTTTCTTGTCAACCAATTTTGTCATTGCAACTGAGCAGTAACTCCTATCTTTGCAAATTCCTGAATGTCAATAAAGTTCCAGTCCTCAGCTCTTTGGGAGGGTTTGAGCAGCATCCCCCCGGCGTCTCACAGAAGTTTCATACTTTCCAACTGCGTGAAATCTGGTGAAAATGAAAGTAAGTCCAGGTTAAATTACAGTAATAAAACTCGTTTTCTTGTTTTGGTGTCCAGTCCCACACAGCCTGGCTTTAAAGCATCTCGGCTGAGTAGCAGCATTGCCATCAGGGAAGCCCCCTCCCCTTCCCACATTTATTTCCATGGTAACCCGGGGAAGGCATTCTGCAGCCTCCAAACTACTTTTGCTCTTTCATCATGCAAGCTGGCATTGTCAAGGGCTGAGTGTATTCCTACAGCTTTGAATGAATATAAAAAACAAAAAGAAAAAAGGCTGAATTTGGATGGGCAGTTGTTGTTTGGGAGGCCCTCCGGCAGGAGAGGACGGGCAACCTTCAAGTGACCTAGTGTCCGCACTGCTTAGTAAGGCAAAAACAGTCTTGCTTCATTAATTGATTAACTTGGAGGGTGGGGGTTATCAGAATTATCTGTCTATGAAGCGAAGGCGGTGATTTCCTGAAACGGCTTCGAGGTGGGGAGGGGGAAAGGGGCAGATGGCTGGCCAGGCTGTGCTGGCGAGCTGCTGGTAAGCTTGCATGCTGTGATCTGTTGCAAATCTTGCTTTCTCACCGAGGCTTTAATGTGTTTTCAGGTATCGTTTAGAAAATGGTGTCTTAACAGATGTCTGCTCTTGGACTATACTCTGCATTTTCCTTTTATTGGTGTAGAAGTGGGGATGTTTAGCAGCGTTTGGCGGTGCGTGCTCGGTGTGAGCAATTTCAAAGCTGGTAGTAAAGCGTTCGCTGTGTTTCCTGCTGTAATGGGCTGGATTGATTTTATGATCTCTACCGTGCATGCTTTCTGAAATCCCTATTTATGCAGCATTTGCGTGGAGACGTTGAGAGGATTTTATTCTGTTTGAGCAGGCTAAGGCTATTTGATTCCTATGTGTGATAAAAGTAGCATGAACGGGTAGCACTTGGTAAAAGAGAACCAATTGCTTGCAAACAGTGTCTGCAAACGGTGAAGCAATGAAATGACCTCGTAAGTAATGATGTTTTAAATATTCTGAAAGCAGAAAGCTGCCTGATACAAGTCTGGTAAGAAACATTCCAAACAGTCTCCCCATCTTATCTCATAAACGGGTTGGATGGGTCATTGTGCTTTATTCTCTGCTTGTTTCTGTTTGCGTGTTGCCCGAGTACGTGGATGGCGGTGCGGTGATAGTATTGATTCAAGTGTTTGAGGGGTGCTGCCTGATTGAAGGATTGGATTGCCATTTGAGTAGCTTGTGACAAGCTGACAGGATTTTTATTTTTCCTTCCTTGCATGATTTGGTTGGGGAGGGGTGAAAATGTAGCTTTCTTCTAAATGTGTCTGAAGTACATAATGGCTGTGAAGTCACCATGACAACATGGGGACCTGGATCAGATTTTCCCTCCACCCCTTTTCTGTTTTGTTGTTTGCTAAATATTTGTTATTTATGTATTCCCTGAGATGTCTGAAGGAGTATCTTACAGCTCTTGTTGATGCAAGACCTTTAATGATATCAAGCTTTTGAAGTAAATGATCTTTGCAGGGTTTTCTTTGATTAAGCACACTCGAATGTGTATAATTTGCTGCACAACTAAAGTGGGGTCTAAACCAGGACATGAACACCTCAAACAGGATTTAAGGATCCACTTTTCCCACAATTCTGGCATTGCAGCCCCAACAACTTCTGCTGAGCTCCTGTGTGGTCCTGAGGCTTCCTGTGTTCTTATGGCATTGCTGTGTAGGCTGTGGAGCCTGGGCACTTCTGAAAGTTGTGTATGAACTAAGGTGTAAGAGCATCTTCGTTCAGGCATGGTTGGAGTTTGGGGCAAGCTCAGGGGCAGCAAGAAAAAGGTCAGATCATGGTGAAGTCCTTCCACCCTTTTGTCTTTTGCCAAGGGCATGTATTTCACAGGTAGGAAGAAGATGGAGGCTTTTGCAAGATGTGGTGCTAGCCAATCTTCTAGCCATTTGTTGGGACTTATGAAAGACACACTGCCTGGGGTGGTGCAAGATTTGTGTTCAGTCTCCTCTTGGTCTAAGACACTTGAATTTCATCACTTGCAAATTTTTCCAGCCTGCCAAGCATTAGAGCATACAGGGTGCTTCAAGGTCTTGGGAAGCACTGGCACTGCTTAAAGGGGAGTGAAAGACTCATGGGGTTAGAGAGAGCATACAAGAAAGGCAGTGGCAGCAGCACAGTGATTCAGAGGCTTTGTTGGAGAGTGGTGGTTGGAGAGTATCTGACTTCTGCTCCCCACTGCCACAACTCCAGACATGTGCATGGCATGAGGTATCTGAGTGCTTGCTTTGGGGTTAGTGTTTTGGGGCAACTCAACTCAGGAATCTTAGAATCATAGAATCACAGAATGGTAAGGGTTGGCAGGGACCTTTAGAGATCATCTAGTCCAACCTCCCTTGCAAGAAGCAGGTTCACCTAGATCAGGTCACCTAGGAATGTGCCCAGGTGGGTCTTGAAGACCTCCAAGGAAGGAGCCTCCACACCCTCCCTGGGCAGCCTGTGCCAGGTATCTTCTAGGTATACCTTCTAGGTATTTACTTTGGGGAGTGAACATCTTACGTGGAGATCTCTCCCTAGTGCCATCTTCTGCCTCCTTTTATCAGGGTTTGTAGGACGGGAGGGAAGATGCCTGTTCCCTACTTGTAACAGCAACATGTGTCATTTGTAGTGAATTCAGTGGATTGGCAAGTAGCAGTAGGTGTTCTGTGGAGGTGATGTTTCAATGGCAGCTGAGCAGGGTAATTATATTCTTCTTAGTTATCATCATAGTTCTTGAGTGAAAAAACCCCACTGTAATATGAGTAAATGGAAGTAAAATCATTGCAGTTGTCACTTGTGCCTGTGTAAACCTGGAGAGGTGTAATATCTGTGATGTGTGAGCATACTTGCCCTTGTGGCAAAGTTGTGAGCATGTTTCAGTATTGAGGCAATTGAATACAACATTATAGTAGCTTTTGGTTTTGTCTTATTACCCTGCATGCTTGACATGAGAAAGTGAAGAACCAGACATTTTCTTCTCCACCCCCACAGCCTGGTGTTCTACTTGTTGCCACATGAATAACATAATGACTTTTTTTATTAATTTGGAAAAGTGTCGAATTTCTTCTAATGCTGGGGCTGAAGTTCCATGTGATGTTTAACAGGAATTGTCTAGAGCTGGGTGGGATCATGTCCTTTGAAGAACCGCCTGTCTACGTGACAATGTTTTTCTCCTTCTCCTTAATATTACCTGATGTTATCATTTCACATACAGCAACTGCAGAAAATACAGTCCTTTGGAAATTTATCTGAAGTATCTGAGAAAATATTGCATTTGAGCCAGAGGCTCACAACAGTGAGATACGAGAACAAGTAAGAGCAAGATTCTGATAGAGTTAGGTTATACAGATTTTTGTGGTTACCTGCCTTGCTTTCAAGATCCTTAAATTTAGGAAATGAACCATAAATGCTAGAGGCAAAAACTTGAAAGTAATGAATTTAGGAGTAGTTAAAAAAAAAACCCAAACCAAAGCAAACCTAAACCACCCCCTCCCCCTGCCAAAAAAACCCCAAACAACAGAACCAAACTTCTCTTATTCCTAAGATTTGAGCCAAGGTTGGTGATGTAAGGAAATCCAAACCAAATGAAATCACTGTAGATGTAAGAGGGTCCAATGGGGATGGGACAGACTGGCAGTGAGGATGGCATTACAGCATTTAAGGGTTACAGTATTTAAGGGTTCTAGGGATTGAAATTATGCTTGTTGCTACATTCAAGTTAGCAGGAGTGCTGTAAGAGCCCACTGACATTCACCTGACACCAAGGCACTTGGTTTGGGGTGTTTTTTCCTATTAATTCTATTCATTTCTAAATGTTGAAAGAGTTGGTTTCAGTACTATAGGTTAGTAACATATTCACTTACAATATATTATTAGGAATAGCCTGGTTTTGCTCTGTGTCAGAGACTGGTGCTTGCTCACAGTGTAATCCTTCTTCTTGGTCTTTCCCAGTGTACTCGTGGGCAGTGTTGGTGTATTGACTGCCACAAAGAACTGCATCCAAGGTCCAAACGTTTTTTCCAACTGACAAAGTTTCTTTCCTCAGCTAAAATAGTGAAGAATTCACTACAGTGGATAAATTCACAATCAGTTGTTAAAATTGCATCCTGTTTTCTCAAGCACTTGGTTTTTGTTCCCCTTCCTTCTCTGCACAGGTTTCTGCATTTGCAAGTTCCAACAGGAGACCAAGTTGAGCATTTTCACCTAAGCTTGGGATTAATTGGAGTTTCATTTCCTCTGTAAATGCAGATGTGGCATTAAAAACCCCTTGCCACAAAAATGATAGAGGTCTGGGAAAAAAAAACCCAAACAACCCAAACCAAAAGGTTTCAACCTCTTTGGTTCTTAAAAACAAGCTGGTTTTAACTTGGGTTAAATTAAGACTGGCCAAAACACCATAGTCTGAAGAGATGGGAAGATGAGACTGTGCTTATTTTTCTTGTAAAAGACAACATCAATTTTTGGATAGTGTGGATTCCAGGTGAAAGTATTTTGGTGCAGAACAGGAGGTTTCTCTGTTTTCTATGGCATTGGGCAAAAATAACTGAGTCACAGTGCTTCTGCTGACTGACCAGTTGAGCTGCAGTAAACCAAGTCATCCCCAGGGTTCTGGAGAGCATAGAGTCTATCAAAAGAGCTGCTATGTCTGTTGTACCATGGTTGGAAACATCCTAGAGCCCAGTTCCCCCATTGTCTGCCTGTGTTCTTTCAAGCTTCCACATCCAGTGCAGCCTGCTCTCACACCACTTCCCCATGCATGGGGTGAGCTGAACCAACTCAGGGTCAGGTCAAGTTAGTGACCTGACAAAAAACTTCTAACCAAGAGTAATACAAGAGTCTGTGGCTGAGGGAAAGGGGCGGGAGAACTCCTTCAGTTGGAAGAGGTGAAGTATAGTAGTCCCACCATCTGTGCACTTGTGTGAAGTTCTGTCCTTTAGCAGAGGGTTTTACCATTTCTTTCTGCTGTTGAGTGTTTGGTCTGGTTTGTTAAAATGTCCTTTTTTGGAAACATTGACCAAAGAAGCATAATGAATGGCAGTTGTCATTAACTTGACACACTAGCATGGAAATAGGTACAGCACACAGAGGGCTAATGGTGATCCTGCGAGGTGTTGAGTTTCCCTTCCAAAGGAGCTGCCCAGCGCTCCTGTGTTCCCTCTGCACAGCCTGGATGGAGAAATATGAAGTGCTTCAGGACTGGATCCTTAATGAGTTGAATGCACAGAAGTACTACTCAGTGAGTATTTAGGTCATGGAGGACTGAGACTGGAGAAAGACTGAATGTTACTGGCAGCTGGTGGGTTTTATGTCAGTAGCAGAGATACTGGAGAATATCTTCTGCCTAGTATTAACAGTAGCTTTTGAGTTTATAATTGTACTTTCTGTTTGTGTTTTTAGTCACATTTCTGTTGCTTTGCAAGAGGCGAGGTATGCAGTGGGTCTCCAAATACCTCTTCTAGAGCTATTACTTGTGTCTTTCATCATGTCCTCCAGCCCTAGATGTCTTCCTAATAATAGTAGATTTGTCATCTTTTCTGAGGTGATGCTTACAAAATGAAGTGTTTGGCTGACTTTCTGCAGGGCTCTGACCTATAAGCCTCTTCTCAAACACACAAGTAGTCTCTGAAAACTATGGGCAAGGGTCTGTGTGGTGCAAGTTGTAACTGCAGTGCTGTGAGCAGTCCTCTAAGTCCCCCTGAGATTACACATGCATCTGGCCATGTCCACGTTCAAGTTTGAAAAACATGAAGTTAACATCTTGGGTAAGGTTTGCAAGAGTCAGGTCTGGTCTGTTGTGTCCTCATAGAATCATAGAGTAATTTTGGTTGTAAAAAACCTTTAAGATCATCAAGTCCAACCACTAACCTCTGTGACTCACCCTAGAAAGAAGCTCGGTCTGACCATGCTTGCCTACAGCTGTACCTGTATGAAACAGTTCTTCTCAGGGACACTTTAATCCAAGCACAGCCCTGCTAATATGGCTGGAAAAGAAAAGAAGCTGCATTAGCACAAAAGTCTTAATAGTGTTGTGAGAAACACTGTCAGTGGTTTGGAGAAGAACCCTCTGAGTAAAGCTTACTGAAAATGCTTTCTTTGTTAATGAGACTTCTTTTCTTTTATGGTTAGTGTCTGTATTTACATGGGAAAAGTAGGGTGGGAAGTAGTAAGAGGCACTGAAACGCTTGCTGCTGTAGCAAAAAAAAAGAGGCCAGGTTCCTGAAAGGATAAGATTTGGTTTTGGAAATAGGTTTATTTCATGCCTTTGGTCATGGTCCTGGGATTTATCAGTTGTCGTTCAGTAAAAATAACTCCTAATAAAGAATTTGTTTATTTGTTTTAATCACTGGACTTGGTGTTTCTGGTTAGTTTCTTGTCTGCTTCAGGAGAGGATTACCTGTATTTTGGAATGAACTGGGTTTTTTGCTTGGTGATGTTGAGAATTGATTGAACTACCATCACCATCAAACTACTTATTGCCATCAATGTTCATAGGAAATGAAGAGCAAGTTCAGTAGAGGTGTCACCCCCGAGTAGCTCCCAAACTCCCTGCACTCAGGACTAGACAGGTAACTTTGAAATGTCAAGGAAAACCAGGCAAACATTCCAAGGAAAACCAGTCAAACATTCCCATTAATATGGCATTCTCTCCTGGTTTCTTATATTTTGAGGGAAGTGGAATGACATGCTTTTTTTTTTAGCTTTAATGTAAAAACAGAGAGCACGTACTTTGCTGTTTGCAAAGGAACTTCTGTGTCTTCCTACTTTCCCAACAATTGTGTTTGGCAGTGATTTTTAGCATGGGTAGGTTGCTGGTTAGATCAAATGTTGGCATCTTTGCAATTGAGGGAGGCAAAATGTTCACAAAATTCAACTGTAGCTCTACCTAACACTCTTGAAACAAAGTGATTTCTACCATATGCATTTTCTCAGCAGCAGTGTCTTGGGTCTGTTCTGAGCAGGGTATTAACCCTTAAGATTCTGTGATTCTGAAAGCAGTGGTTCATTAACTTTTTCCTGTTGCTATTTTTAAAAAGTAGGAACAGAACCTGAAGTATTCAGCTGACAGCTAAATTATCTGACCAAAAAATCTTTGTTTATTGCTGCTCTGGTCCCAGCACTTTAGATGAATGTTTGTCTGTATGCTAAGGTAGGGTGAGAGAAGACACTGTGAGGGTGAGGGAGCCCTGGCACAGGCTGCCCAGAGGGCTTGTGGAGGCTCCTTCCTTGGAGGTCTTCAAGACCCGCCTGGACATGTTCCTGTGTGACCTGATCTAGGTGACCCTGCTTCTGCAGGGGGGGTGGACTGGATGATCTCTAAAGGTCCCTTCCAACCCCCACCATTCTATGATTCTAAGACTAAGTGAATATTTCAAACTAGAGAAAATCCTGGGGTGTTTTCTTTATCCTTATGCACTTGGAAACTGACTAAAGAGCTCTCTCAAATAGTATGTGAATCAGTTTATTAAATTCATGTGAAATGGGTTTATTTCTAAGCCATTTAATTAAATCTAGGGACATGTGCAAGTCTTTGACGCCGCTTGTCTGTGGATAGTTTGATGGGCGCCCAGAGAGGAGGGAGGGATGGGCTGTGGGGTCAGGCAGTGGTGTGGTACACTGGGTGGTTCGGGTCAGAGTGCTAGTGGGTTAGTGATGGGGAGGAAGTCATCTTAACCTTAATTAAAACAATTCAGAAGAAGAGTGTTGAAGAAAATGAAGCCACATATATTGGGAGCTGCTGCTTAAAGTGGTGAGCAGCATTGGTTTGCCTGTTGGCTCAGTTACTGAATGGTACAAATGGAGGAAAAATAGTACAACGTGCTCTCTTCATTGGCTTCAGCGTCATTTAAAGTACAATTTTTTGCTACATCTTGTTGTCTCCATAGTGTATTGCTCATGGTTTTAAGGAATTCTTCAGAACTGATTGAGTGCCTATGTTTAAAGTGGGTAATGTTTCCACACTTGCCTAGTTTATATTGTGTTTATGGATCACAAACCACAGCTCTGTGGACAAAAAGAGTTGTGCTGTGCACGTTAAGAGTTGTCCTGCAATAGCCACTGCCCTCCTTCCTCCATTCCCATGATTTCTGGCATGTGCCCCTATGGTGTGTTTGGAACTCAACTGAGGAAAGCAGAGGAAAGTGAGGACAAGGAGCACAACTTTAGTGTCACTTACTTATCAACATGGTCACAATGGTGGTGAGGCAAGATGACAACATTACATATACTGGTGAGAGAATATCTGATGGATATGGACAGGTCCATTGCTACATGTAAAATAGCTCCCAATGATACTGTAAATCGTAATTAGGGGGGAAAATAGAATCATATTTAGTATGTGAAATGCAGCAGGTGTGGCCATTGATCACCAAGGAAACTTGCCATCAGCAGGAGTATCTTATACAGGACCTGCAGTAGCTGGAATGTCCACCAGCAGGGCTGGCTAGTAGTCATTGCAAGGCTACTGGCTGCAAATTGCATGATGGCATTAGCACAGAAGGGATCCTCTGATGTCAGATCTGCTGAGTTCATGGGTTAAAATTTTGACAAGAGAAGTCAAAACATAGGAAGAATCTGGATGAATCTTTGGAGAGATGAGTTAAAAATGCCTTTGCCACAGGTTTACTTGTAGTAATAATGAGCATTAGATGGATATGAGCAAATGGACTAATGGCAGCCACATAAGGATACCAGATTTCATATGGTTTCATTAAGCCTTGGATGATCCAGCTCCCTTCATAACGAGTTTTCCACCTAAATACTTAGTGTTTCTCAACACAGCTATGCAAATCAGTACTGTTGTTTCATGCAATGATAAACTTTTGCTTTCTTGTTTATCCTTCTCTGACCATGCCACTGTTAATACTTTCCTTGGTGGTATAGATTGCATTCCTTTCAAGTAATTACATTGTCTTCAACGTGGAGTAAAATTTAAGCCATTGTCCACCCTGTGTAGACTGTCTGCTGATGAATAGCTGCATTCTCTGGTGCTCAAAATCCCTTCAATTCATCTGTGAAGAATTGGATTTGGGTTGTTAATTATCCACACAAAACAGCAATTGGTTTAAAGCATTGTTAAAGACAAAGCAAAGAATAAATAGCTTCTGCAAAATATGGCATTGTGAATGGTACTGATGCTATCTGCTGTAATTTGTCTGTCTACCTCTGAAAGCACTCTGCAGAAAGAGAAGCTTAGCTGCTCAAGATAATTATCCATAGTGAATATGAATACCAGCCTAGTTCTTCCTTGATATTAAAAGAGGAAAGAAAAATTCATCACAATCCTTCTGTAAAAATAAACAAACCAAAGCAAGCTGATTCAAACCTGGCCTGAAACTCCCAGTCCTTCTCAAAAGTGTCACTCACCTCAGTGTTTGTGTTCATGGGTGTGTGCTGTACAAGAAGCATTGGCAAGGTGGGAAATCGGTGCTCAGATCTGCACTGAAGTAAGCTCTGTGTTGGGACACACCTGGCAGTTGATTTGTGTCAGTGGATTTGTGTTGATTAGGGGGATGGTTGGGTATTTATATGTATGTGCACACAGTATTTAAGCTCTGGTAACAGCAACGAATCCAGCTCAGTCAGATTGATTCCTATTGTGAGAAAGGGGGTGAATCACAGAATCTTAAGGGTTGAAAGAGACCTCAAAATCTCATCCAGTGCAATCCCCCTGCCAGAGCAGGACCATGTAGAGTAGGTCACACAGGAACTTGTCCAGTTGGGTTTGAATGTCCCCAGAGACAGCAACTCCACAGCCCATCTGGGCAGCCCCTTCCAGTGCTCCCTCACCTGAACACTGAAGTTTTCCCTCGTGTTTCTTTGGAATCTCTTATGTTCCAGCTTGTACCCATTGCCCCTTGTCCTGTCATTGGCCATCACTGAGAACAGCCTGTTTCCATCCTTCTGACACCCACCCTTTATGTATATGTAAACATTAATGAGGTCACCCCTCAGTCTCCTCCAAGCTGGAGAGCCCCAGCTCCCTCAGCCTATGAATGCACAAATAATATAGAAGGTTTACCTTGTAAATGCCACGTGGTGATGCTTCATAGCTAATGAATGTATTCTTCACTTGAGACACGTTTTCTAAAATAACAACTTTCTAAGTTTGTTCATCTGAGAAATGCATGTGAAGGGTTGTGTGACCAGCAGGATCTTTAAACAAGTTTTACTGTTACCTTCTATGGTTTAATAGCAAAAGATAAGGACCTGAAATGTTTAGGAATATCTTTCTACCAAGCTGTCTCACTTCCCACATCATCTTGCCTAATCTGATCTGCTCTCTTATCCAAGTACCTACAAAGTAAAGTGGATTTAGAAATAGCAAAGTGTTGATCCTCTTTTGATTATGAGTGCTGCTTCTGAGAGTTATTTTTGCCTAACGAGGCTTCCCTCTGTTAAGCCCTTAAAAGAAGATCTCATCTTCATTGAAAAACAATACCTTTGAAAAATCTCCAGGAATGATTTCCACCCTTCCCTCCCAATTTTAACCTCTGAGTCAAGTGAGAAAATAGGATTAAATGTGGCTTCTACAGTACAAGACACAGAGTCCTTTTGTGCTGTGAGAGCTTGGATCTGTTCTCAGGTAGCCTGAGAATGTTAATTGAAGTAGCTGAGGGACCAGTACTGGCTTCTGCTATGTTCCTATTAAAGGTTGGGGGTTTGGGGTGGGTTGGGGATTATTTTTTTTGCCCTTTTCTGTTCTTTTTCATTTGGCCTGAATTAAGGAATATGCTAAACCAAAATAGAGAGTTCTACCCTTTAAAGAATCCAAGAATGCAACCGTTTGTGATCCAATTAGGGCAGAACAGTGAGTTACCATCCATCAGGTCCTCAGTGGTTAACACACAAGCTCTTAGCCTGCCCCAATTTTGAGATAAAATGTGTCAGTTTGAGGTTTCTTGTTCTCTGTGATCACACAGGCAATGCTGGCAGGTCTTCTGAGGAGGCAGTAATTTGCTAAGCTGCAGTAACCGGGGGTGCTGCATTAATCCAGTGACACTGGTGCTGTGTCCCTCCTGCCTGGGGTCACATCGGCAGGGGAAGGAAGACAGTGTTTTCTCTTGGTGTTAAACGTTTACAAGTGTTTCTCCCCATTGCTTATTGCTGACATCCACCTGATGATGGAGAGTGGGGTGGAATATGGGTTTGCACCTAATGAAAATGGAATGAACACATGATCTTTAAGGCTCGTTAGCTGGTGTTGGGCTGGGGTGACTGTCTGCATCTCCCTGAAATGGTGGTGCCAGGTGCCACCCAAAGGCAAACAGAAATTTCTGCAGCTGTCTTGTGAGGGAAAATAAAGGCCATGAAATAAGGTTAAACAGGAGCAGAGAATTTCATGCTGTTACTGGTTCTTACCTATTTGTGCCCTGCTGTTAATCATGGGTTGACCTTCCTTCTCCTCAATTTGATACTCATCACTTGCAGTTAACCATTTGACATCGTGGCTGTCCTTGTAGTATCTGAGTGTTTCCAATGCATCATCTGCTTATTCCAGAGAGTCCTCAGCTTTGTGGTATCCTTCCTTCATCAAAGAAGGAAAGTTCAGATGTGGAGGGGGAAAAATTGCCCTTCAAGTTAGAATAAATTGCTAGACCTCTTCATTCCAGATCCTCCCTGTGGTTACTGCTGACCCTGGATCATAGAGAGAACCACACCATGAGTGCTTTCTCTGGGGATCTGTGCTTCCCTCCCCAGCACAACCCAAGCTGTGTCACAGAGAGTCAAGTAACGTAGGAATAAGTATCACAACTGTGTCCTCTGTGATTGCTGTGCTGAAGTGTGTTCATAGTGTGTTTTGGGCTTGCTCAAAAAGGCTTATGCAAGTTCTGCTCGTGTTCCTTTACTGTATCCTAGCAGATTTTGATTCCCATGGGCAAGGCTTTCTAGCCTTTCATCTGTCTGTAAAATGTCATTGAATGTCTCTGATGTGGTGTAAATAATACTGGTAATGATGGTCTTGTATTTGGAGTATTTCCCTGGGGAGAGTGGAGACTGCAGCCCCACTGTTCCCAGTCCCTCATGCCCAGATGGTGGTGACTCTTAATAGATATGTTTGCATCCTCTTTGAACACTCAAACTACTTGATTTGGCAGCTTTTGCCACTTTATATGCAGTCATTATGAATCCTGCAATCAGCCTCTCAGGTGATTTTGTTATGTTTAAAAATGAATTATTTTTTCCTTTCAAATGCAAAAGCTCAGTAGTTTTAATGTTGGAAATACAGATGCTAATGTTAAAGATTGCTGAGTGGATTGGAATTTTGTGCTGTTAAGTATAATTACAATTTAAGTTCTATGTTCAAAGAAACTGTCTGTGTATTGCTGTGCCTCTAGCTTTTTCTATTTGTAGTTTTGAAAATGAAATAAATATATCTCACTGCATAGAAGAATGAGGAACCCCAGTGTACAGAGCAGTTTAGAATATGTGATAAATTGAATTTTAGTTGATAGGATAAAGTTTATATAGAATGAATTATTTGATTTAACTGTAATCTGAGCATTGTAGTTCCATCACTGGTTGGGTTACAGGTACTTTTCATGTGCTGTGCACTCTGGCATTCAAATGTTGTTTAATGGTTTCAAATGAAATGTACAGAATTCTAAGATTGCTAAAACATGGATTTGATATCCACTGAAACTTGTCAATGCAAAACCAACTAGTCATTAACAGCCTTGATGTTTGTTTCACCTTTTTTCAGTAAATGGAAGACTGAGGCGGTATTCCTCAGCTGTTTATCCTGTGCTCTGTGCCCTTCTCTTAACATAAACCTGTTGGAAGGCACATTGCATTTTTGTGCACCTGAGAATCCAAAACTGGCTGCTTTGTGGGAGAAAGAAGCATCTGTTCAAATAATGGTTTTCCTAGGAACCTGCTTAGGAAAACAAGGCTGTAGAGGTTACATTCCTGCATCTACCCAGATGGAGAAGGTGTACCACAGTGAGACAAAAGCAATCCACTCTGATCCATGGCCAGGAAACTGGAGACATGAACTAGAGATTTTTCCATTTGTCTCTAGTTTTATGCTGGTGGTTTTGTTATCAATCATGTATCTTGCTGTGAACAAAATAGAGGATTCTTCCTAATCATTAGTACAAACGAGCTTTTAAATTACAAACCACCTCTAAGCAATTGTTTTGCTTGATGGTTATAGTTTTTTGTTTGCCACAGTCCGTAATAAAACCTGACCAGAGTTTCTCTATTTTGAGGGCACAGCTTCAGCCAAGGGAACCTGGAGCTCTGGGCTCGTCACTCCTAGCTGGTCCCTGTGGCATGTCTGTGAGGTGGTGAGGGGCTGAGCAGGAGCATGGAGGAGAGACACAGAGTGGCACAGCATTGTGTGGGAGTCAGTGGCCATGGGAAGGGCTGAGCTGTGCATGCTGCAGAGCCTTGGCTGGACCCAAGGAGTCAGTGGCCATGGGAAAGGCTGAGCTGTGCATGCTGCAGAGCTGTGGCTGGACCCAAGGAGTCAGTGGCCATGGGGAAGGGCTGAGCTGTACATCCTGCAGAACCTTTGCTGGACCCGAGGAGTCAGTAGCCATGGGAAGGGCTGAGCTGTGCATGCTGCAGAGCCTTGGCTGGATGGGAGGAATTTCCTGAGGCTGAAGTCTTCCTGTCTGGGTTTCCCCAAAGAGAATTGTCACACCCTGACAAGGGAGGTGGGACTGTGGCTAATGCAGACTTTGCATATATTTATGAATGCCAGATTTGGGTATGGGGGGAATGATGTCTAAGCTCTGGGCATCTTCTAATTAGCCTCAGTTTATTTATGAGCAGGATAACATGGCTGAAGGCACCTTCTGAGCACTAATTTTGGTGACAATCACCATGTATTTGTTGGGGAAAGGTGCTCATCAGATGCAGACCTCTAGTGCCACGGGCTGGAGGGGGGTAAGTGGCAAGTCCCCATGGTGACTTGCAGAGTGGGGTGGGCTGCAGTGAGGCCATAATCAGTCTTTATTACAATTCATGTACACGTGAGCTTTGTCTTTGGGATTTGGCTTTGGAGGGCTCATTGTGCTTGCTGACAGTGAGCAGTGAGCTGCTAAGGAGGCAGAAAGTATACTGGGGAATTTGGAGGCGTACCAGTACTCCTGTTTTATTGTTTATTGATTGCTGCTAACTCAGGTCCCCATTTTCAGTGTAAAGATAGTGCTGTAGACATTGTCTCATTCATCTTGTGGCATGACACTGGCAGCAGTTCAGGCTCACTGAAGCCAGTGTGCAATAACAGATCTGAAAAAAGCCAAACCAAACAAAAAAATCAGTTATCCATAACCCCTTCCAAGGAGCTGCTGCAATTGGGATGCTGCAAATAAATTATACCTTCTCTGTCAGTTATTATAAGAGCTCATTAGGGATTCAGTATGAGTCATTTGTTGTCTTCTGCAGTGAAAATTCTTTGCATTTTTCTCAAGAGCTTCTAAATGTCTGTAATAATCTTTATTTTTTAATCCTCCAGTATTTCCACTCATCCTTTCTGCTTAATAATGCAGCTTTTCCAGCAAGTATACGTTGTGTGCATTGAGAGTTCTCTGTCAATAAAAGGATGATATGGAACAATGCAGAAATGTCATGAAAATCAATAAGTATTAAACAGTAAATGCTATTTGGTGCAATGTCATTTTAAACACAAATATGCAGACATGATCTGGGCAAGCAACATGGGTTATAATTATTAGCTATACATTTATATTTTCCAGTTACATTTTATGTAATGACAGACAGAGCTCTTTGGTTGACTTCAGGATTGAAAGCTATCACCTGAGCAAGGGAAAATGTGTGCTGTTCTTAAGGTTCATTTGAACCTTATGCTGGGTATGCTGGGTTGATGATCTCATTCTGAAATCGTTACCTGTTTATGTTCATCTTGAGCTTCAGATTTCTTGAAAATGTCTTAAAAAGTCATTAGTTAAAAAGTCGTTACTTAAAAAGTCATTGCTGTCATGCAATTTTGAGTTGAAGTATGACATGTTTTTCCTTAGAATGAAAATCTAGCAGTCAGTCACAGGTATTTTATTGTTTGTGATTTGTAACTGTTGTCCCTAATAATCACCTAGGTGATTACAAAATGTCCTTGTTTTCACACTTGTTACTGATTTGATGAAAGTGCAATTATAGGTAATGGGAGAGATGAAATGGTTGTTAGGGATTCAATAAAGTAGCTGGAGTTTTGTTGGGAAGCTAATAGTAGTTCCTTTTACTGCAGCTTTCCTCTGTAGTCTGTGTCAAGGGCCTTTGAGCTGGCATTACTTTCTTTGGAGCTTGTAGGGCTGAAATAAATATAAAGGATGCTTTATACTGTCCTGTGTCTGCTCTGGGATCCAAAATACTGGAGCCAGTTCAGCAGTTTTCAGTCTCTTCCAATTTATTTATCCGTGTGTTGTTTCCATGGAACACCTTTAACCTTTTCAGGTTCTCTTTTCTTTCTCTCGCTTTGGTCCCGTGGATCACAGAGTGCAGAAGGATTGATGTGATGAGATGATGGTGAGGATAATGTATTCTAGTTAGCTGAGAAACCAGTGCAGCGTAGTGTGGACCTTTGGCCATCATTGTAGGCGGCCCAAAGTCTCCTAAAAGTGGTGTCTGGGCTCTTGCTGGCTGGACCACTCTGAGGCTTCCACGGTGACAGCTTTGCAGTAGCCGTGCAGGATGGCTGTGTTAGAAGTACAGACGTGAGGAAGTGGCACAGGGCTAAGGATGCTTTTCCTTTTAGCCTCTCAGTACTGTACAGGCTCTGAAAGGCCTCTTTAAACTGCCATTGCTGTCATGGCATTTGGGCTTCCAGTACGCAGCAGATGGTATCACAGTGACCTCTTCGCTCCTCCCTAGTTCCTGCCCCTGTTCCACCTCATCAGACAGAAATAATCTGTCTTCTTCTGACTCCTTTTCTCAATAAAGTATTCACTAGGGAAAAGAAAGATATTATTCTAGATGTCATACCAGCTTATGTGTATCCATCCTTAGAGATAATCAAACCAGGTCCTGAGCAACCTGCTGTATGTGACCCTGCTTTGAGCAGAGATTGGACTGGACAGTCTCCAGAAGCCTGTTCTCAAAGCCTCAGCAGCTCAGTCATTTCTGTAAAGGCAGCAAAGTTCAAGTAGGGAGTTACCAGGCAGCACAAAGAGCTGAAATATGTTCTCCTTCAATAATTATAGTGAAGTACTGGAAATACATCATGAAATTTGTTCTGCATTGGCAACTTTGCAACCAAAGTAGTCTGTCAGTGTGAAAATACTTGTTATGCTTTCCAATAATGAAGCTGAATTTTCTGAACTGCTACAGAATGGAGTGACAGCACATTGTGGTAACACAGAAAAGCTCGTCCTCCCCTGCAAAGCTCAGTTTCATCATCCCAAAAAACCTGAGCTCGGTTTTACCTGCTTCATTTAGTACCCAAATAGACTTTTAAATGAGCAGAGGCTAATTACTGGTTTACTAAAACTACTAAAACAATTCCAGATTAAAAAGGAAAGCTGGTTGGGACACTGTTGGAGATGCATTATATTGCCATTAAATCTTAAGTGAAGGATAATTTCTACTCTCTTATTGGCTAAATGAACATTTACTCATTGTAATGTGTGCCATTGAGAAGATTCACAAGCACATCAACTGAGCAGTGTGAGAGTCTTGCATGGTACTTTTGTAACCAGGAAAAATAATAAGCTTCTAGTAAAGGGAGAAATGAAGCACATGAAGCCTTAAGTTTTGAGTGAAGGCTGGAATTTTGCTTATAGGGACTGGCATCTGGCTGTTTCTCGTCTTTGTGTAGAACAATCTTTTAAATCACTGGAAGGTGGGCAGTGTAAAATGTTTTTCCTCCTACTTTTCTTTTTTTCCCCTCCCTTCGCTCCATATAAACAATTCTGGGAACTGCAGATCTGCTGTCTTTGTTCTTGTGAGAGAATCCCCAAGACAATAAATCACCCTGATGCAGGTAATCTGAAAGGAACAAACCAAAATGGCTTTGGCTGGGATAATTTGTTTGTATCTAACCAGTATGAAATCTCTTTAGTTTTATACAGTAATGGATCACTCTGGTGTTCTGATTCCTGTGTTAAAGCAGTACAGATGTGAAGTCCCAGGTGTGTTATTATCTTGAAATATGTTCTTTGATTTACATAATCATTTGTAATTATAAATCATGACTTTCTCGTCAGAGTGAAAAACCTGTTACCTGTCAAGGGACGAAGGAATGAAACCACAACCAAACAAAAAAAGCAGCTCTCTGCTCATCTAAGGGAAAATTCCCAGGGACCCTGAGTAACAGTTCTGGCTGCATCCTTTCATCTTGAGTGTCCAGTGTGTGTGTCTTCTCAGGGGAGACACCATGTTGCAAGCCTCTGGCATCAGCGAGGGCTCTGAGATTGTCAGATTGACAAAACTATAGCCTTACCTCAGGAAATCTGTGGAGAAAATGTGTTTATAGCTGCAGCTATGTACTGCACTTTGCTCTCCATGGTCTTTCAGCTGATAACTGCGGACATTGCCTGTAGGAATCAGTTTTGCAGGGGAGTGTCTCTTCTGGGGGAGCAGGGGTAGCCCCCTGGGTAAGCAACCTCATATTGTACAAGAAACATCCAGGCTGAATCCAGAGACCAGAGCTAAACTGAGTCTGTAACTAGAAAAAGATGTGATGAGAAGCCAGTTTGAACTGTGAAGAGGAGGAAAAGGTGGATTGAAACACTGTTGCTCTGCTGCAGGATACTGCAGTGGTGGTGTGTGAGACTCAGCCCGTGAGCCAAAGAAATGCCCCTTCTTGTTGCTTTACTAGAATGAGAACTATGCTGAGAAATCTATCAGTAAGACTTCCTTACAAAGTGCTCTGTGTCAAGTGCTTATTTTTTTTTCTCCAGGCATAATAATATGCCCAATAATATAAAATATCACAAAATCTTTATTATAATATGAAAACAGAGAAGAATTGTCTCCCACCTCAATGAATCTTTTTGCAAAAGAGAAAAACAAAGCAAGACGAGGCTTTATGAATTAATGGATAATGGGTTTCATCATAATTGCAATGAAATATATGAATGAATATCCAGTTCTCCCTCTCTCTTCTAAATTAAGACACTTGCAACAACTCAAGCTGGACTTTGGATATCTGGCCCCTGTCTGCTGCAGATGTTAAGTCTGAAATATAGCACTGAAGTTTAAAAAGCTGCTTTGCACCATGAGAAGATAAGACTTGCATGCACCAGAGAGATGAGTCTGGCTGCTCTCCTCTTCTTGCCTCCCCTTCTGTGGGAGAGGCACACCGTTTGATGTGTCTGCTGGATGGCCAAACCTCCTGGCGTGCACTGAGAGCAGTGGTAGAGGGCTCCTGTCCCCTGCCACGTCAGTCTGGCTGACGTCTGCCTCAGGCTACTTCTCCTTTACTTTGTCACTCATTATGCTGCAACCTTTATACATCATTTAACTTGCTTTCCTTACTAGATGGAACAGTCTCAGGCCTTTTATCTTTTTCTTCTAACTTTGATTTGGTGTCACAGAAAGTTACTGAGCTTATTATTTTAGCCCAGAGTAATTCAGTTACACCATTCGGGGAGGAAAAGTCAGCCCAGCGCTTTCTCCAGAAGAGTGAGTTTTTCATAGCCTGTTTTACTTTGTTAAATCATAAAAGTTCGTAACTCTGCCTTCCAGTTACAGAGATACAATGGATGTTCAGTATCCCCCAAGGTTTGCTCTCTGTATGCCTACATGAAGAGCAAGCTGAGTGTAAATTTTGAGGAAAACTGTAGCTAAATTGAAGAATGGATTTACCAGTGAATAGTCTCTGACACTACAGTGAGACACCAAACGTGGTGTTTTTTAATTGGCACTCTCTTTCCCGTATCCCTTGCATGAATATCACTTGAGACTTGAAATTGCTGACCTTTCAGATCAGATCTGTAAGATGCACTCAAATTGTGAGGTGTGTTAGAAATGCCCTTGCACTGAAAAGGTTACTGTCAGGCACCTGAGTCAGAGTCAGGTGGGGCTGGAAGCAACGAGTGGGCTGATATTCTCCAGAGTGGTACAAAATATATGCAAAATAGGAAAGAATTACTTTGGTACAGGCTTGGCACAAAAGATTAAGAAGGACTTTTAAGAGTTGCTGCTTAGCACAGAGAAGCAGAGATTTCAACGTTGACTGTGTAGTTTCTTGTCATAGCTCAGGTGGGAGTGTTAGGGATGCAGGAACAGAAATCAGGGCTAGAAATGAAAGTATTTGAATTCTGTCACACATGACTGCTTTCAATTAAAGAGTTTAAATGAAGTTCACTTAGGAGTTTATTAGCCAACAGATAATTGTGTGTGGAGTTTCCTACTCTTGGCACTTGCATCCAGCGCTTGGGTAATGGCAGAGCACGGTTAGGACACCTTCCCTGCTGTCCCTTAGCCTCTGAAGGGATGGTGTCCCTGGGATGCCAGCCTGGCAGAGCTGGGTGCCTTCCTCTGGAGAGGTTTCTTAACCACCCTGACCTTTGGGACTGACTCTTGGGGCTGTGCAGCGCAGTCAGCTGTGCCCGCAGTGTCCATGCAGAGGGTAACACACGGCTCAGGTCAGTTTAAAAAAGCAACAGCTTGCTTTATATTTAAGTCAGTAATAACCTCAGGAGACGAAGGGAAGAAATTGCTGACTGCAATGCCACATCCTGTTTCGTACAGGAAAAGAAAAACATTTTTGTTTCAGGCTTTAATGTGCCTGTTGTTAGTCTGATGGAGAATGTATTCTGTGGTGCTTTACTTGGGTTTCTTTCTCATTTTCCTTTTAAGTAGGAATGTATTTTTAGTCTGTTCTCAGTAGGGTTTTTCTGGTTGCTACCTCCACTTCTACAGCCCCCTCAGAATTGTCAGGGTTGGGAGCTGGTCCTTGTTCCCTGTCAGCTGCTGTTTTTATTCCCTTTGCTTCATTTTTGGTGAGAATTGCCTTGGCAGCCTGCTGTAAAGTAATATTCTTTTTTTTCCTAGGGAAAAATGCTTATCCATACAATTAATTCTAGATTCTGACTTTGTAGTATGGAAAGTAGTTACATTTTCTCTATCAGTGTCAAGTTGAGCTGATGCTGTGTTATGATCTTAAGGAGCCCTTGCTTTGTGTTGCCTGTGGGTGGTGTGGTGGCCAGCTCTATTTGGAGCAACCCAAAAGGCCTAAAAGTAGAAATGCCTGATTGGTTTGTTGTCTGTCTCTTTTCCCTTTCCCTGTGTGAGGTTGTGTGTAGTGCCTTTTAGCAGCAGGCATTCCAAGACAGGCTTGTGTTTCTGTGTTTTCTTTACCTTGTCATGTAATAAGTATAAAGATCTCAGCAGGAATTTGGTTTACACCGATGCTGAGTAGTGCTGTAGTACAGGATTTGATGTCAAGCTCATTTCTGCCTCTCAGAAATCTTCTTCTGACTGTTGTACATTACAGAAATGTATATAAGTTGTATACATACATATAAATGTAAAGCAAACACTTAAGAGTCAATTTATAGCCAGTTTTAATAGCAGATTGTCAGCTAACTCATGTCTAAGAGAGGAGCCCTTGTGACCAACCTGCACCTGATGATCCTGGGAGGTAAGAGAGCCTGTGCTGATACTTGCACTCCTGCCCTCTGTGTTGAACTAACAATCCCAGCAGTGTTTCTCTCTGGACAGATGTGGGTGTGAGGTTTTTTTGTTGACATGCAGGATAGCAAATGAAGACTGTGCTATCCAGGCAGCATTGAATGGGACATGAAGTGTGCTTTAGTGTTGTGAGGAAGGAGCTGATGTAGCTTGTTGTTTAAATGAAATTGCTAATGATTCTTCCAATCAGATCTATTCTTAAATGATTTCTGTGGGAAATGTCCCAGAGGCAGAGGAGGGTTGGAGTGGCCTTGCACAGGCACGTGGATTAGGTGCTCTTCTGGATGGCCAATGAAACCAGATTGATATGAGAGATACAGAGACTGTGCTGAAATGAGTGTGTAAGAACAAGAAAGTGCTAGAAAGAGTTATGAACCAACAGGGAAGTCTCAACCCCCCTCTAAAGACAGTAGTGAGAGCAGTAAGACCAATACCCTTGATTGCAGTGAAAGCTGTGCAGTGCCTCTGGGATGAGCATGTGGTACGGCTGTGCTCACTCCTGGGAGCCCTGCCCAGCACAGACTTTGGGACAGCACCTGGGAAGAGCAGCAGAAGTCAGAGCTGAGAATTGATTTCTCAAGAGTATGTCTGCTGTGATTCAGATGGTGAAGGTGTGTCACCAGTGCCACTAACACATAGCTTTGAATTATTCAGGTTAGTGTGCAGGAACCTACTGTAAGAGAATCTAGTTAAAGGTGGGAAGTTGTGATGCAAGTGTATGGAAAATACTGTCAGGTGTTGCTCAGTAGTGAGCCTTGGGATGCTAGAAATGTCTGTTGAAGGAAGCATCCTCATCTGAGGCAAGTAAAAGTGCTCAGAACAGGGTAAAAATACAATGCATCCATGAATCCCCAACCCCAGCGCTGCAGATCCGGGCAAACTACTGCTCCTTTTTGTCCATTGTAGGCACAGATTTGTTTATTTTAGCTATTTGGTTGTTTCTGTGGGAAAAAGCCCTGCTTTTCTCTGGATGTATTTCTGTGTTGTTCTAAGTGTGTTCAACTGAATTGAGGCAACATCTCACAGCCCTCCTCAGACAGAACGGTTTGGCGTGGTGTGCAGGCTTTGTGTTTCTCGTCAGGACACAAACCAGCAGCTCTTCTGTGGCTCCCCAGGGATGACTCTTGCCCCCAAATGAAGTGTTTCATTTGAGAATTTTACATTTTGTTTCTTCCTTCATCGTTTCCCAGGGTAGGATTCTGCTGGGAGAGCAGGAGGAGGGGGAGAAGGAGCATTGAACATTTTTGAGGACTTCTGATGAAAGTCTTTCAACCAGCTCCATCCCATGCCTGCTGAATTGCATTTCTTGTCCCTTCTGTGGGCTGTTTCATAGCAGACTTAGTGCCTTTGCCTTCAGAAAGCTCTTTAAGACACTCTGATCAACCCTTTTGGGAAGACCCTGTGTGCTTGCTCTGCAGCCCTTTGTTTCCCAGAGGAGCTGTGAAGCGGGATGAGAGTTTGAGTGCCAAGACCTGGGTTTGGGGTTTTTTTGTTTTCATGGCCTGTTGCTGCTGTTACTGACCATTCTTGCATGAACACTGAACTTACATGTAAGCAGAAAGCTGTTTAAAGAGACCTAGCTTTGTCTTCTTTCCTACTTCAGGAAGATTCAGGCTTCTAAACCATCCCCATCCTAAGTGTTGCATTTCAGATGTGTATGAAACTTAAAACCAAAGAGCCTGTTTCTGCAGGCTCACAGCAGTCTCCTGTAACTTTTGCTTAGCAAAGCTGCTCTGCTTGCCCTTGCCACGTTTGTGTTCTTTGAGTCACCTAACCGCACTGATGGTAGGAAGTGGGATGAGGGAAGTCAGCTCCTGTGAGCATTTGAAGCCATGAAATAAGAGTTGCAGCAGGAGCTGGTCTCCCTTATTTTTATTTGTCTTATAGCTTGGGAAAATAAGAGAAAATGTGAAGGTGTCTGCTCGAACACAAGTAAGTGATATATATCTCTTTTGATACAGAATTGTGATCCATGCCAGCTTCTTGCTTGCTTGTAAACATAACGTTTTCTTGATTATATCTGTTTCTGAAAGCTGGTAACTTTTCTGTCACTCTTTTTACTGAAGTTGATGATTTGGAATGCCAGAAAAATAGGTGTTGTGTGAAACAGCTGTTGCTGGTGCCCTTAAAGTGGGGTTGGTAGAAGGGCAGCCCCAGCACACGCAGCCTTATGCCCCTGCTAGGGCATCTCGTGGGCTGTGGGCAGGAAGGAGAGCTGAGTTTTCAAGTGGGTTTGAGTAAAATGCTGGAGTTAATAAAGCAGCATAAAAGGGAAAAGAAGGGTATACCTGGTGTCAGACTGGGGAAGGCTTTGTTCCATCCTGCTCAGCGAGAGAGGGCTGGGAGCAAGTCTGGTGCAGGGCAGCGTGTGGAGTTGGGGAGATGTGGGATAACACAGGAGCTGCCGTTGGGGACTGCTCTGAGGATGGTGATGGGTCCTTTGTAACAAGTAGGATAACGTTGTGCCGTTACCAGAGCTGACACCAGGAGATAAATTTCATCGCAGTGTGTGGCAGATAAGGCTGTCACCAGGTTTTCCTGCAGTGTAGTTAGTGCTGGAGCTTCTTTAAAGACATCCTTACCCTGCTGTGTCTGTAACACAGCCTGAGCATGAAGGACAGAGTATTATACCACTCACCAGATTCCTGCTGACACAAGGAAGACATAATCAGCACCTTTTAATTTATGTCAGAGTTCTTCTTAGCAGGGCTTTTTTATTCTTATTCTGATACATACATTTGCTCTGCCCTTGAAGCCCTTTGCTTTCTAGCAGTAGGTTTCTGCCTTGAGAGCAGCCTCTCCTCCTTGAAAGTCTTTTATTAACGGGGATGGGATGAAGACAGAATTTCACAAGCAGTGACAGTGTTAGGGAACACCCAAGAGTATGTTTCAGTTGAAAATATAGGGATGCTTGAACTGAGGTGATGAAGCCTGTTAGTGGAGGTTGGAGGTACATGGCTCACGTTCACTTTGTAGCTAGACTCCTGTTAAAACTGTTAAGATCATCCTAGGTAAGGAATGATTTTCAGTATAGCTCTCCATGTTAACAACTGAGTTGTTGTTTTTGTTATTTTAAAACCAGGTCAATTCTGGACAAGTGCCTAGTTGTCCAGACTTCTGCTAGCTGAAAAAATGTCCTTTACCTTTATATAGATTCTAGTTCATTAATCTTTACAAATTTTCCTGCAGATAGGATCTTAATCAGGCTGATGATTGTTGCTTATCCATGCTATGTGCATGATGGGTGTTACAAAACAGCATCAAAACTGGTGACACCACTACTGGATGCATTTCTGGATGCCACAGCCAATCTCCATCTGGAATAGTTTCACTTTTAGATGCTTGAGGAAACATTAGAAAATGATTATGTCTTCCCATGCTTAGAGTTGGACCTGATGGGTAACCCACGTTACACTGGGTTACCTTTTGGAACTATTGACTTCATTGATGTTGCAGAGAGAACTGGAAACTCTCAGAACTTAACTTGTGGGTGACAGCAGTGAAGGCAGGACTGGGAAAGCCTCTCCTCTCCTCTCCTCTCCTCTCCTCTCCTCTCCTCTCCTCTCCTCTCCTCTCCTCTCCTCTCCTCTCCTCTCCTCTCCTCTCCTCTCCTCTCCTCTCCTCTCCTCTCCTCTCCTCTCCTCTCCTCTCCTCTCCTCTCCTCTCCTCTCCTCTCCTCTCCTCTCCTCTCCTCTCCTCTCCTCTCCTCTCCTCTCCTCTCCTCTCCTCTCCTCTCCTCTCCTCTCCTCTCCTCTCCTCTCCTCTCCTCTCCTCTCCTCTCCTCTCCTCTCCTCTCCTCTCCTCTCCTCTCTCCTCTCCTCTCTCCTCTCCTCTCCTCTCCTCTCCTCTCCTCTCCTCTCCTCTCCTCTCCTCTCCTCTCCTCTCCTCTCCTCTCCTCCTTCTCCCCCTTCCCTCAAGATGACAGGAAAGATTGCCCCAAGGAGAGGCTGTGAGGGCTCTGTGGCTGGGGATGTGCTGTCTATGGGGCAGTTGGGAGCCTTTCCCTCTCCTGGGGGTCCCAGGTTTGGGCATGCCAGAAGGCTTGGGAATTGCCCCTCAAGCAGGCATTCACAGTCAGGTTTATAATTTTGAATGGATGGAGAAATCCCCCAATAGCATGAATTTGTGCTGAAGGCAAACTCCTAAAAGTAGATGTTATCAGTGCCCTTCCATGCATGTAGTCTGGAGAGCCTGTCTCTGTTAGTCAAGCCTCTGTCATCCCTTCTACTCCCTGTGCTCTCTGCATGCCTCATGTGAGGGGTGGGAGATGGGCCAGCCTGATGAGCCTTAGGCTTTCTTCAGTCCAGTGGAATACTGCAAAACCCTCTTGCTCCAAAAGCAGGCTGGATGAGAAGTCCTATGGGATCAGCCAAAATGGGCTGTGCCAAACCAGTAGCTTGTCACAACATTTTGGGTTCTTGCTGCTGTCAGTCACAGCCCTTCGAGGCCCTTTTTATTTTACACTGGGAATATTGCTGAGCACTGCTGCCTGGGGACTAAGTGCCAAGAGCAAGATTGAATCTAGATGGGAGAAAAGCCTGAGAACTGAAGTTCAGCTGCTTGGATCCAATTGATCTCTTCACTATTACACTCACGGAGCACCCAAAATCCTTATATCTTATCTTAGCCTAATAGAAAGATGCATCCTAGCCTTCGAGTCTGGGACAGCATCTAGAAGAAATGTTTCAAAAATATGGGCTTTCTGCTGAGTGCAGACAGCTTAGTGAGGATAAGGGGAGATACCTGGGACGTTTCTCAGTGCCATGAAAGTGTTTCCCAATGGCATTTATATTTTCACTAAAGACTTCAGTCTTTCTGACCAAATTCCATTTTAGTGAAAATAGAAATTGTGTGTTATCTTAGATGTTTTCAGAAATTTCATTTCAAGTTTCTAAGCCTTAAATGCATACTGTTTTATTGATAAAATACAAAGAAAATATCTCTGGAAAGCTTCATCTCTGTTCCTCTTCTGCTTGGTCCGGCCTCGAACATGGAAATTGTAAGCGACGTTGTTCATGTGGGTAGAACTACAAACAAGCCATGAAGTACTTGAGTTTAAAATCATTAGAGACTCCAGGAATGGGCATGGCAAAGCTGAGTGTTGCAGTGGTTTTGCAGGTTTGGTGCAGGGCTCTGCGTGCTACACGTGCCAGAGCAGCTGGCACGCTTCATGCCCAGAGCGCTGCAGGTAGCCAGGGATGCGGTGTGGGTCAGTGTCAGTTGGGCTCTCTGGGAAGGGCAGTTTATTATCAGTAACCTTTTATAAGGTTTGAACACAAGTCACTGTTTTTTGCCAGTTTGCACATGCCAGTGCACTTCCCAAGCGCTTCCATCGCAGTTACAGCTAATCCAGGCTGCGGAAGGTTCACACAATCCAGAGCAAAGGGGAAGTGGTTTCTGCATTGAGCCCTGCAGCTTTTGTGGGGTGTGGGGGATCAGGCAAGGGGGACCCCATCACCCACTCCTGTTCCTGGATGCATCTGGAGGAACATGGACATCTGGGGGTGGCTCCCTGGGCTATGCCTGTGTCTGACTCACGGCATCGCCGCGCTTTCCGTTCCCAGGGGCACCCTGAAGCGCGCTCGGCAGAGTGTGGGCTTTGCTGTCAGAGAGCTCCATGTGAAATAATCCAGCAAATCTTGTTTACACAGAGCGTTTGGTAGCGCTTGAAAAAACATGTAAGGAAAGTGATTTTTTGTCTGGTGTGCGAAAAGCAGGGTCAGAGCAGAGATGAATGGAGAGAACCGCCTGGGCTTCAATTAAACAGAAAAGAATGAAAGCCACTTCTGCGGTTTCACCCATGTGTATTTTTCTTGATTGAGGGCCAGCATTACATTTGGTGTTTAAGGCACTTGTGGCTGTCCAAGTTCCTCTTCTTTCCAGTCACTTATCAGTTTCATTTTCTGCTCTGTGCCGCGTTGCTCTTTGGATGCATCGATGTCGCGCGTGGGTTCAGTGTCGGCAGTAGGTGAACAGCAGTATATTTTCAGCAGTAACCTGTTTGTGCAACATACAAGATGATATCAAATAGTGCATTTCTAGAGACAGAAGGATGTTTATTTTGTTGCTTTGAAATTACCAGGTTGTATTTGATGGGAAGTAGCATAAGGCTTCACTAAGTATGTACTCTGCAAACACTGCTGAGCTCAAGTCTTGCAGCATTTGGAGCAAAGCTCAGAGCTTGTTTCAGGCAAAATGGAAAACACATTTGCTGAGTAATACCAGTTAGGAGGATCTTGTGCCTTGATTGATTGACAGGGTTATGCAGTAGAAGAGAGGAGCTTGTATGTGGATTTATAAATTAAGGGTCAAAGCACTTTTCATTTTCAGTAACACAAGCAGGTTGTAAGAGCTTTTGGCTCAGACATAAAAGAGGTATCTGGTGGTGCCATGCACTTGCAAGCAGGCAAATGGTCATTATCTATTACTTCTGTCAGTAAAGAAAGGTGGTTGGACCTGCTTTCACAACCATGAATCTCAGTGGGAAATAAAAAGGAATTGGGTTTTAGTTTGTTTTGAAAAGTTACAAAATGATGCCAACAAGACAGTCCTTTTTTGTGTCAGGATGCTTGGGGCAACCGGTACCTTATCTCAGGTCAGCAGAGAAGTAGCTGGCTTGGCTCAGGATGCCCAGCTGAGGATACCCAGGGATGTGGTACCTGAGGAGCAGCAGCTGTCCTGCCTCAGGCACTGCAGGGGACATTCAGCATCTCCCAGGGGCTACAGTGCTTGCCAGGGATGAGGCTGGTGCCATGCTGTGTGATCATGATGGCATGGTTAGAGACGTGTTTTCTGGGAAGATGTTGTCAGTAGAGGGATTTGTCCACTGAGAAATGGATCATGAAAGTAAGTTTGAGGAAGATACAACAAAGCTGGATTGCCTTCCAGTGGCAGGCACTGGTGATTATCTCCTGAAACACTGTGTTCTCTCAGCTGCCCTTTTTATTTTCTTGAACTAGAGTGTTTCCTTTGTGCACTGTTTTCATTTCTTGCTGTGCTGAGCTGCTGTTAATAAGGAAGAAGTCTTAGTCCTTCACCTATAAAACTGGCCTGTCGCAGCACTGCTGTTGCAGTCCCAGGGAGCTCTCAGTACCCAGAGCTGAGGCATCTGTGTAAGCTCTCTGTGTGATGGTGTGTTTGCAGGGATCTATTAATCTGCTCTAATAATCTACTTTGCTTTCACTGCACTTTCCTGATAAGTTAAATTATATTTGAATAAAACCTAGTACTTATAAATTCGGGATTTCAGCTGGAAGGATGTTTTAATAGCTGGTCTCAAATCTGCTGAAAAGCAGATTTGATGGTAGAAATGCTAATGAAGCTTCAGCAGCAACAACTGGCAGCCGTACCGAGAATTCAGGGGTTGTATGTTTGGGTGGCAGGGATCAGTAAATAGATCAAGTGCCATCTGAATCTATTTTTGTCAGTAAAATTGACTTTAATATTTTATGGTTGGGTTTGGGTTTTTTTTAAATCTATAGTGCTATAAAGTTCCTGCATTTTGAGGGCAGCTCTGAGCTGATCTTCCCAAGCACTCTGTATGGCTCAGATTTCAAAGTCTTTATTCAAAAGGTCACATCCTGATTTAATGCCATTAGTATAAACCCAGGATCATTTAGTTGATATGGATGGAGATGCTTATCATTTCAGTTTTTGATCTTTGTATAAATCTGTCCAAGAGTAGGTTGCATTTGTGATGCTAATGCCATGTTCTTCAACACACCACAGGAAGGCAGAGATTGATTTTTTTCCCATTTAGATGAATCCTTTCTGTATCATTCAGGTTGCCTCTTGCTCCAGCATGATGCTGGTGATTTCAGCCAGTCCACTTTATAACAGTACTATGGAAGGAATGTTTGTCATGTCTTCTTTGCCTTTTTTTTAATGATTAGCATCCAAATTTCTACAGCTGATATGTTTTCTGTTTCTGCAGTTCATATGCAGCAACTGTAAACCACAGCCCTTTTTAACCCTCTTTTTTTTAACCTCCTATGGCACGCCAGCCGAGCTGGTGTGAGGATTTCCTGTAGCTGTAGGCTTCCCACAAGTCAAAAAAGACCCCCCAAATGAAAAACAGCAGTATCACTAGGTACAAGTGGATATATGGGTTCGTTTCCACAGTGCCAACTGAATCTCAAATGTTAAGTTAAAAGGCAAACAAACATATCAATCACTTCTTTCTCTGTTTTCCCACTGGATCATATCTTAATGGCATCTCCTAGACTGGAGACTTCTGAAGGAATGTTAATGTTTTATGGAAGGAGGAATAATAAATAGCAATAAAATGCAGCTTGATTGATTAAATCTCCTGAAGGAGAGGTGCTTGTGCCATTTTCCCCATGAGGGACATGTTTCTGATTTGCTGTAACTTAGGTGGATTTTACCAAATAACGCGATGTTGTGTGCTGGGACACTTGTGTTTCTGTTTGAAGAAATCCTCTTGAAATGGTTTTTATCTTTGCTATTAGAAGTAATTAATTAAAGATAGGATTACCAAAATCTGTCTCTCTTATCATTCAGCTAATTTGACATGGTTATTAAGGGTGGATGTATTGGTTGTAATTACTTGTGAGTGATGGCTCACCCCTCTTCCCCCTCACTCCCTTTCCTCAGGAACTTGGATGAGTGATGTGCTCCACATTTTCTTCAGGATTAGTAGAATGAAATAAATACTGACTTTTTTCCCTCCCCTTCAGGTTGCCCTTGTTCTCCTTTTCAAATCAAATGTCACATTGACACAACTCCAGTGTTGGAAGCATGTGGGGAACTGCAGCACATCAGCCCGGCACAATGTATTCATCAGACTGGAAGGAAGCCCAAAACCAAAGCTTCACTGGCCAAAATGCATCCTCTGCAGAAACCCCAAGGCAAGTGGCTTTGTCCTTCTAACAATTGTACAAGCTTCTATTGTACATGAAGTGTAATATTTATAAATGGTTTTAATTTTAAGTCCCAGCAAAACAGTAATTTTTATGTCCTGAGGTTCAAATGCAGCTGGTAGGGATTTATTATCTTTGTTTTCTCCAATGTTTGATAACCTCTTAGAGAAACCTTCAAGAAGAAATTGATCCAGGAATAACAAATAACTTATCAACTTACATTTCCCGTACTGCAGTTATACCTCACACAGCTGTGGACCATAAGGTTAATTCAGCAGTAGTGTTTTCCTTCTTTATTTTATTTAAAGTATTTAGGTAAGAATAGCTTATTGTTTAAACTTGGTCTGTTTTCCATTTATTGTAAGAATTCTGCATAGCAACAGGAAATGCCTACATGGAATGAATGTATTTTCAAAATGAGAAGTAGGAGCTAAACCAGTGACATGCAAGGGCAGCATGTGGGCTGTGGTAATTCCACAGACCTGCCAGGCTCATAGTGAAATAGAGGCAATCCTGAAGTACGGTGGAAGAGGAGCCAGGAAGGAGCCTGTTCCAAGCGGTCTCCAGGCAGGTCTGGTCTCTCAGGCTTTTCTTCCCTAAAACTTTGGAGTGTTGAAAAAGACTGCAGTGTATTTCTTGAAAGAGGATAAATTGTTTTCGTGTTTCACCATCACTGAGATGATATGTGGTCTCTCTTTGTAACACCAAGTTGTCAAGTGCCTCCACTGCCACCACCCTCTGCTCTGTAGAATTAATGGAAATGTTGGGTGCTTGCCTTAGGGCAGTGGCTGATGGCCAATGCAGACAGCAAAGAGTTTGAGAGGCATTTGAAACAAAGGAGGGTGAGCCCAAAGAGGATGCCAAGCCCATAAACCAAAAATTGTTTAAGCAGCATGTCCATGTGACAGTCAGTCACTGTCATGTGAGAAGAAGAGAGATCACCATTCGGGTGTGTTGTGCACACTCAACCCTCTGCTCCACCACCCTCTCCTGATTCAAAGGACTGTACAAAAGCAAATTTCCAGCATGCGTTTAACCTTAAACAACTACAAAGAAGGCATTGTGTTTTCTGTTTGTGGAAGTAGACCTTAAATGTCAAATTAGTACACTAGCTCATGCTTGAAACATCTCATGAGGTCTCTATTTATGGAGCCTTCACATTGAGATCTCAGTTGACCAGGTTTAATTAGTAGGTGTTCCATGAATGTTGTTAATGCCAACAACAGAAAGGAATAGTAGCAGGGTCTGTTCAGTAAGAAGTGGAATGAGTCGAGCTGGTGTTGATCCTGTGCTGCTGCACTGATTGCACTGATTTCCAGTGGCTGTGAGGACGTAGCCTGGTTTTTAGTTGGAGGGAGCCTACTGAGCTTGCTTCAAGTCATGCTTAGAAGTCACCCAAGTAGATTAGTAGAATCTGCTTCTGTTACTGAGATAGGTGCTGTTACTTTATTCTGCTGCTCACACATCGAAGCTGTTCTCTCATTACAGCTGTAAGCTTAGAACCAAGGAAGTCGGTATATCTCACTGGCTGGTTAACACTCTGCAAAGGGTGTTGATCTGTTATTGAGGTGAAATAGACACCCAAAGGTCACATGCTTTCTTGACTAGTTATTCTTACTAATGCCTCTTTTGACAGAGTTCAGTTGAGCTTCTGGATGTCACTGTAACAGTAATCCAAGAAGAAACAGGAGTCACAGTGAAATTCCCACGGGAAAGCGTTGCACAGTACCCACTACTGTAAAATCAGACCACCTAACAGTGTCTCAAGCTGGTCCAGGTGTGGTGGGTTGACACCAGGTGCCCACCAAAGCTGCTCTATCCCCCTCCTCAGTTGGACAGGGGAGAAAAAATATGACAAAAGGCTCATGGCGAGATAGGGACAGGGAGAACTCACCAGGTCCCACCACGGGCAGAAGAGATAAAACTGGGGGAAAATAAATTATTAACAACCAAATCAGAGTAGTGTAATAAGAAATCAAATAAAATCTTAAAAAGCCTCCTCCTCACCCCTTCTCCATTCTCTACCTCCTCTCTCTGAGTGGTGCAGAAGGACAGGGAATGGGGGTTGTGGTTAGTTCATCACTTGTTGTCTCTGCTGCTCTTTCTTCCTCACACCGTTCCCCTGTTCCAGTGTGAGGTACCTCCCATGAGAGACAGTTCTCCACAAATTTCTCTAATGTGGGTCCTTCCCATGGGATACAGTTGTTCACAAGCTGCTCCAGCATGAGTCCTTTCCATGGGGGAAACAAGTCCTTCAGGAATGAACTGCCCCAGCTTGGGTCCCTCATGGGGTCACAAGTCCTGACAGCAAACCTGGTCCAATGTGAGCTCCTCTCTCCATGGGTTCCCAGGTCCTGCCAGGAACCTGCTCCAGCATGGGCTTCCCACAGGGTCACAGCCTTCTTCAAACACCCACCTGCTCTGGCAATGGGATCCTTCCCAGCTGCAGGTGGGTCTCTGCTCCCCCATGGCCTCCATGGCTGCAGGGACAGAGCCTCTCCATCGGCTGCACCACAGGCTGCAGGGAGCTTCTGCTCTGGGCACGGAGCACCTCCTCACCTCCTGCACTGACCTTTATGTCTGCTCTCACATATTCTCACTCCTCTCTGGCCGCAGTTTCACAGTTTTTTTTCCTCTCCCTTCTTAAGTCTGTTATCAGAGGGGCACTAGCACCATTGCTGAGGGGCTTGGCCTTGGCCAGCAGTGGCTCCACCTTGGAGCTGGCTGTACTGGCGCTGTCAGAGACTGGGGAAGCTTCTGGCAGTTTCTCACAAAAGACACCCCTGTAGCCCTCCTGTTACTAAAGCTTTGCCATGCAAACCCAGTACATTAGGTTAGCCAAAGCTACAAACCAGTGTTAGAAGCCTTGGCCATGGATGTGCTAGTAAAGGCACTTCATTATCATAAGTTTTAAATAATGATTTTATCCACTTCATTTACTGTTCCCTGACGCTTTACGGGGCCAGGCCCAGGACCAACCTTCTCCCACATATTTCACCTTGCCTTTCTCTTTTCTAATTTTGTCCTGATGCTTCTTGTTACTTCACTTGTTCTTTCTGCAACAATGATTTTGTGTCTTCGTTTCTGCCTCCTCCAGATAGCCATGGGCTGCTATATGAAATCTTCAGGAGGAGGAGGCAGGTGGCTTCAGCCTTCACGTGCCACCTGAAATGTGCTTCCTAGTACATATCTCTTCCATGCAGCTGGCTTGCTTTCTTTTCTCCATCAGTTCACTTGTCTGTGTGCAGGACGGGCACTGGAAGCTGCTTCCAAGGTCATGCTGTATTGTGGCTGGGACCTGGAGCAAGAAGATAACAGCACTGTGTGGGCCAGGACTCACGGGAGGTGGCTTCAGAGTGTGAGCAGGAATTTGGCTTGGGCTCCCACTTTGAGTCCTGCATCCACACTAAAAGCAGCACCTCCTTTTCTTCCAGAGCTGACTGTTCATTTAGTACTAATGATGATGACAGCTGAACTCATCTCACGTTTGGTTTTAGTGTGCAGATCTTTTGTTCACCCTTAGTAGAATTCTAAAATGGTTTTGAGGTTAAAAGCCTGTGTTGGTGTGTAACGGTGCTTCCTCGCAAGTTCTGAATGTAGGCTTTTTGTGTCAGCTCTGGAGGGGCTGTGGGGTAGGTTCTAGCTTGTCTGCTGCTATGTCATACACCTTCTGTAAAGAGCCTAGAGCTTGCCTTTTCTGCATACATGAGCCAGGTGGCTGCATGGATACTGGAGGATTTTTAGGTTGTTCTGTTTTTACAAGGAGAAATGTGACTGGATAGCCACCGATCACATGGTGTGTAAGTGAAAACCTGGTAAACAAAACAGAGCTCCACCATCCCATTCTTATGCAAGGTGGTTTCCTTTTCCTGGCTACCTCTTTTTCCTGTGTAACAAGTTTTGTGGTGATTGTCTCAAAATTGAACCATAACACCTTTATTTTAGACAGGAATTCGAGATGTTTCTGAAGGCTGGGCAAATCAGTCCTTTTATAGGAACTGTCCCGTTGAAAGCTCAAGTCCTTAGAAGGTTTGATCGTATTCTTTGATGCTGAAATAAACTCAGTAATGTAGGTAGTTCAAAATCTGACCTATACTCTGACTCAAAAAACTCTTGATGGCTGACCTCAGACAGCACCATCTGCAGCAGCTCCACATCTGCTGGAGCAGGGCTGATGCGAAGCTTAGACATAGAGCCTTCTGCTGGGTAGGGACAACAGGAATTGGCTTTTTGGGTACGTATGCTTCTGTTTAGCCTCCTAAAGAAAGTAACCCTGAAATTACATTCAGAACAGTTGCTAATTACAGCTTCATTACAATGTTAATCACATTATGCTGACGTGCCATATGGACCGTTTTAAAATTGGAAGTGCTTGAAATAAATCGTTCTTGAAAACGTTGAATAATAAAACACCTATTTAGTTTCCTCATTTAATATGTTAAGTCCTTGGGTAGCCTAGACCTGAGGGGGCACTTGGCAGTGCTGCTGCTCCCAGCAGCGTGTGCTTTGGGGAGGAACTACAATCCGTTTTCCTCCCTCCCCGTGTCAGTCTGCAGACCTGAGGCTGCTTTCACTGGGTGAGACTGTAAGAGCACGTGAACCTGTTGCCATGGGTTACTGCTTGCGTATTTCCAAAACCATCTACTCTACAGCCAACATATGATCTGAATAATTTGTTTCTTAATTGCATTACATTTAAATTACACTTCTTTGTTTAAACAATACACTGTGTTCAACTTGATACCTTTGCCTCCTAGTGAATCCTGAAGCAAAACGTGTATGTTCCTACAATGTGTGTTTTATTTATATCGTAAATAACTCAGTGTAGAACCAAAAGAGGAAGGAAATTTATGAAGACTACACCACAGAAGAGATGGGGGAGGGAGAATGAAAGGAAGAAAAGCTATTCTGTTCTGCCAGTGGTGATTTTGATGGAGCAAACACAAGGCTCCGAAAACCACGGTGGGATTGGATTTTGGTGGTTTGTTTGCGGTTAGGTGGGTTTCTTCCCCATTTTTTTTCCCAGTATAAAAGATTCAACAGAGTGCCTGAGTTTTGAAAAGTCATGGGAGGGGAAACTCGTCAGTGTGATTGAGATGGTGAGTGCGTTTGCAAAGACGAAGTGTGAGCTGTGCATCCTGTTTGGTAACACGGAAGCGGTGAAGTTCTGTGAGCTGCTCCATTTGTTAACACGTCTGATACAGCTGTAGAAATACAAAATAGAAGCCAGTCATTTTTCTTTAGCATCCAGGAGCTTGCTTTGGTGGAAGAAATACTTCAGGACTGCACCTGTGCAGTTTGTAAAGAGTGGTGAAGGAATGGCTACCCCTCCTTCTGCGTTGAGCTCTTGGATTTTGTTACAGATTTAGGATAAAGAAGATGGAGAGTTATCCTGTCATTTTCCCCCTCTCTTTTACTAGTACCTCCTAAGCCTGTCCATCTCAAACCTGGGCAGGAAAGAATTCCTCCTGCACCTTCTCGGCCTTTGCCAGCTGATCCCAAGTCATCGAGGAGCTTAGCACCCGGAGAGGAAGAAATCCCAGTATCGGCAGGAGTCAACACACTCATTGAGAAATTTGAAAGTATTAGGTAAGTACAGCTTTGCAAGATCTGCTCTTATCTCCCCTTTCTGCATTTTTAACTTAAGAAACATTAATTATACTTATTGCACAGAAACCCCCTTGTTATGTTTTCTACTGGAAGTGCCAAACTTGACTGACTACACAGTGATTTGTTTTTTAGTAAAAGCATGTATTTCAATGACTTTTAGTTTGTAGGATAAAGTTGTTAGAATCACAGAATGATTCTAACATCGTTCTTAGGGAACTTAAGACTTGCTGAGTTTGGAAAGTGTTCTGCCAGAATCAAGTGGCCTAGAGTCTGCTTGCAGTAAGCTTACCTGATGTAAGGATTTTTGGTTTGCATTATAGGAACTTGGTTATTGTCATATAAAATAGTCTTCTGTCTAAGATTCAATAAATGTCAGACAGACTGTTAGCTTACTTTCTAGAGGCAGGAGAAAGTGAAATTGTAATATGTTATGAAACATCACGTAGAACAGTGTTGCCTGTGAAACTGTGTATAAAAGAGACCTCAGGTAGGATCAAATATATGTATTTTCCTGAAAAACCAGCTTGTTTTACAAGCACACCAAAATTCTCTCAGAAAACCAAATCTGCTTGCTGGAGCTGGGTGATTTTTCTCTGTAAGTGTGCCTTGGAGTATGCTCTCACCTGGGTGAATCTGGTAAGGTGTCTTTTGAAAAGAAAAAGTAATGTCTTCTTGTGCTTCAAAAATATCCTCTTTCTGGCAGAAAATCCCTTGCCCCAAAGGCTTTGTTCTGTTGAAGAACTTGAGTTCCTGTTTAAATGAACCCACAACCAAATGTTTCTTTTAAAGGACAATTCCTCCCTCCCCAAACCTTCAAACCAGACTGTTTTTGAAGGCAACGTGGAGAGTATTGAAGGACCCTTTATATATTCTAGTGGTGCCCTTTCAGGAAAACTTACAGTGAGGGGTGGTGTGTTTTATCAGAGTTGTTGGGTGAATGTTATTATAGCAATGGGCACACATTTACCTCCTAGGATTGTTGAGGGGTGCAAGAACTACAACTTGAGTCAAGTGACAATCTGACCCTGTCTCAAAACCTCCAAATGTTGATATGAATGACTGGTGCTTCCTCTTCACTCGTAGGCAACCTGTACATATTCTTCAAAGAAACCAGCTAAATTTAGCTCTTAAGATGGAACCTGGCCTGGACTCATCCAAACAGCCAAGCTCGTGTGACTGTGACGTGGTGGCTTCCAGCGGCTCTTCCACAGCTGAGAAAAGTGACGCGGATGAGAACGAGCCAGACGTACTGGGCACTGCAGATCTGTCCAACACAGACATAATGAAAATTAAAGAGCTAAGCATAGGTGATAGCAAAAGTCATGAAGACTGTACTGCTCTGACTGTGAGCAAAGAGCCCTCTGGAGAGCTTGGCAATAAAGACTTAACTACAGAACTGAACGGTAATGGTAAAATTCCCAACAGAGACAGTGGCATTGACAGTCCTTCTTGTAGCGTGGCAGGGGAGACTTTCCCCAGTGAAGAAAGTGCAGAGCAGAAGAAGCCCAGCACAGCTGGCAACCCAGGGGAGATGGAACCTGACAAAAAAGGCACCAAACCTTCCTCTGCGGAGCAGAAGAGAGACTCTACACAGGATGAAGACAGTGACATCGATGAAGGAAGCAGCGAGGAGCAAGAGACAGCAGAAGTGCCAAAGTTAGAGTATTTGGATGTAAACAAGGTAAGGTAGTTGCTGTTAAGTGCTCTGAAACCAGTTCTTCACTCTGGCCAGACATCTCTTTGCATCACTTTCACACATTGTTCAGGTCTTTAGTTTGACTTGGTTTTATGTCGAAGGATCATGGCAGTCAGTTTCCTGCTTGATGCAGGTCATAACTCCTTCCTGACCTAGGTGGTATCTTTTAAAAAAGCTCCCAGTCTCTTGATTTAAAAGGTTTCATATGCAAGAGAATCCATTATAGCCAGGGGTAGGTTGTTAAAATTTAAGTGTTTTGTCTTTCTTGTTTGGTTTTCTTTAAGTTCAGCTTCTAGTTGTTTTCGTGTTGTTTTCAGTGGGCTCTGTGATATACAGAGGGCTAATTAGATCGTGCATCTTGCAGGGTCAGGGCCTTGCATCCTCATACAACATGCATGATGCAAATCTCTTCCAACAGTTGCTTTTTTACACAAAGCCTGTGCTTCTACTGGTGTGACTGCTTCTTGAGTGCAAAGAAGTTGTTTTGAGGGTAGTTATATCAAATTACTCTTCAGGAAACTGTAGCTAGAAGAGATTTTCATTGAATCCTGAGTAATGTAGTCCAGGCTGTTGTGTATTTGCTGCAGCTGTCTAAGATTAATGTCAGATTCCTTTGATTATCTGTTTATCAAGACATTTATTTTTAGAAATACTGATAATAGTATGGGTTGGATTTTTTTCCAGAGAAAAGGGAGAGAGAAGATGCTGTGGGCAAAACATCTGCCAAATATTCCACTTTTGGTTTGGTGGGGTTTTTGTTTGTGTTTAGGGGTGATTTGTTATGAGATTTTTTCTTTTTTCCCCCCTCAGACATCATGTCAATAAAGTTAATGTATTGGATTCTAATAATATATTAAGCACAAGCAACAAATGAACTGTAGCTAGTGAACTGTAGCAGTCACACCTCAGTTTGTGCAAATGGAGTGGTTCTGTTGAAGTCACCAAATATATCCCAATTTCTGTTTGTTAAGGGCCTGTCCCTTGGGAAATGGTGGCAGTTAAAACTCATTCAGTAGCTTCTGGGTCAAATCAGCCAGTGACTGTTGAAGAGTGATGAAAGTTGCATGTGGGGTTCATGGTGTGCAAGGAGTTCTGTCTCTGAGTTGGCAACTGCAGTTTCAGAGTGCAGTTAATGCTTAGTGACATCTCCATTTTTCCCCAAGAGCAAGACAGAGCCTGATGAGGTGCACATACCTACAGGGAGGTATGAAAAAGCCTCAGACCTTCTCTCATGAGTTCATTGCTTTGTGCTGCCTTTCTTCCCACTGCTTTATCTCAAGCTGCTGTGACTGGACTCACCTTCCAATCACGTTGTTCAGATGCTGTCTTTGTAGCCTGAGCTCTCCAGTACTTCACTGCTGTTCTGCTCCTGCAAATTTAGCAAATGCCAAACTCACCAGTTGCAACTGCAGAGCTGTCACAGGGAAGTGGAAAGGACCCTGCAGAGGCGGAAGCAGCAAAGGCTGCACGAACCAGGTCTGTGTGGCCAAACCCAACTGCTTTCTGTAAATGGGGAGGATGTGAAATTATTCATCCCTCTGTGAGTCTGCAGCCACACCTAACAGCTGATATGGATTCAGGAGGAGCCCCTCAGCCTGTCCTACCTCCATGAGAGCCAGGCAGGACACCTTTGCTTTGACACTGCATGTGTCACGTCTGACTGCCTGGATATGGGAGGCTACAGTGTAGATTGCCTTGGGCTTGTGCAGGAGGAAATCCATGGCAGTGTGAGTCAGGGGATCCTGCAGAACTGCAGGGTCTATTCTGCCAGACCCTGTCTGTCTGTTCTGTCTTTTGTCTCATATGCCAGAATTTAATGTGAGTGGTCTGCAGGAAACGTCTTAGTCACGGAGACTCCAATTAATATTGATCTATTAGCATCTATTAACACAATGTCTAATGCATCCATTGACATCTGGTGTCTCTTCAGTAGTCTGCAGTGAAAGCCTGTTGACATCTCAGGTGTCACCATCATAGTGCCAGGCTTCTCCCCTGCTGCTGCTGTTTTTCCCTCGTGTGTCTGTTTGTGCATACAAGCACACCCTGAAATACTTGAGCTATTTTATATTCATAATGTGTGTGCATACATGCACTGCATTGTTATTTAAAAGGTTGTTTATTAGTTGCAACGTACCAGCAAGAAAATAATCCATTAAATTAAAAAGTCTTTAACCTGGTAATTAAATACACTGTTTGGACAAGGAGTGGAGCATCAAACCAGCTGTGGCAAACCACAGCAGAACACTTTACCATATGATGGAAAAGTGCTTTGCTGACAAGCACTAATGCTTTGTAAGACATCAGAGTTTTGATGGCTGTTTCTAAGCCTTGTTTCTCAGGTTGATTATTCATATCATGTGAGACAATGCTGAGGTGGTCATTCCCTGTAGCATGCTTGGCGAGTTTATAAGAGAGAGGTATCACCAGAGGAAGACTTTTTTGGTTTGTTTTTTTTGTGTTACTTGTCTTCCTGAAGTGCATTTGCCAGGGGAGTTGGACTGGATGATCTCTAAAGGTCCCTTCCAACCTCTACCATTCTATCGTTCTATGATTTATGTGAGACACTTCAGGTTCTCACTTGCATTTTGAGTTGATTTCACCTTCTAAAAGGCAATTTGATGCTGACCAAGCCACACTAGGTTAGCTTGTTTTTGCAGCCACGTGGAGGGTAAGGCCTGGAGATTTGCTGCCTCTTCTGTAGTGTGGGGCTTGTGCCCTCTTCTGGGGATGTGATGTGTGAAGCCAGTTTGTGCATTAAGTGTCCACACCATCCTCTCATATTCCCCTTTGCTTCAAATCTGCTAAAGAATCAGCATGGACTAAGGGTCATGGTAAAAGACCATAGCTTCCAGTAGGAGAGTCCATGTGATTTGAAGTTGAGTGTTTGTTGAGTGGTTATTCTTAGGCTGGAAATTCACATCACCCTGGACAAAACTGGTAACACAAAAGGAGGTACTTGCCCTGCTGGAAGGAAGAGAGGAGAGTTAGCACCAGCTGCTGGCTTCAGAGCTGGGGACACCTCCAGCTCCTCTATAAAGCTTTATGTTGAGAGCCAGCTGCTTTTTCCTGCTTTCCCCCTTCCTACCCCTTGTACCAGGCTCTGCAGCTGCACAATGGAGGTGAGCAGTGCTCACATTAAATATGCAGGCTTCCAGAAAGCTTTGTTATGGTTGGAGAAGGATGCATGGGAAGTACAGCTGCAGAAGGATTTAATGATGGCTCAGTAACTCCTAGGATATCAAGTGAAGCTCATGAATAAACATAAGTAGAAGAAAAACCCCTGATTTCTTTTTTTCTTCTCTAATTCTCTGCTTCTGATGTCTCTCCATCCACCAGCCGAGCTCTCACACATCCCATGTCTAGGGGAGTAATGTGGCCTGATATATGACTCATATTGTTTTATTTAGTCTAGGTTTAGCCCTGCAGTGTGATGTGGCTTCCTCTGGGAGTCTGACACGTCTCACTATTAGCACAAAATTATTGGAATATGTTTTAAAATCTCAAGGGTGGGTTTTCCAGTTGTGCTTTATCAAAATGAAAATGAACAAGGGGAGCTTATTAGTTCTGACAACGTCTCAGAAAATGTGAGGAGTTCGAGGAACTAAGGCAAGTTAGCCTTAATGGTTACAAGGATACAAAAGTGAGACTGAGAGACTGTCAGGATCTGTAGTCATAGACCCAAGGCTTCTGCTGACTGCCTGGGAGATGGCCAACACTTCCTCATATCTTTTTAGTTAGATATTTTTCACTAAGAGTAATATGTGCTCGTTAGTAATCACCAAAAAATGCTTTTCTCCATCTGCCCTGCTTCCTGCTGTGTAAAACAGCAATAATGAAGTCCCACGTGGGCCTCACACACTGACACATGCTTCCATTCGGTCTGTACCTGGCTGGAGTTTCACTTCTGATTTCATTGTACAGCTTATGCTGGAAAGTTTGGCCTGCAGTCCTGCAAGTCAGACCTTTGGGTAAGATCATTTCCATGGATATTCTGAAAAAAAAATTGCACAGGTCAATGTTTTAGTCATAATACTGGTCAAGAAAAATCAGATATGTTCTTGTAATGTTTTTGTTTAAAAGATATCGGAAGGAAAATGAGATCTCGATACGACAAAGGACATGACCAAGCACAGGGTAACTTTTCCACATTGTTTTCGGCATTTCTGAGTGGGAAGTTGTCTGTAATCTTTCTGGGAGTTTGTGTGTTCTTTATAAGGGTGAGTGGTAGGGCTTCAAAGCGTAAGGGTGTATGATTTGAACCTCAGCTGCATCCCAGCAGCTTTCTTGGGAGATTCACTAAAAGCCACATGCGATAGAGATGCCAACTGAATATAGTTGTGTACGACCAGTTGTATGAAAAACTGTTGCTGCAGGGTGCTGCCCAAGGTTTCTCACAATGAAACCTTTTGCTTTTTACTTTACATTTCCTTTCCAAGCTGACTTTCCACCATGGCCAACTTGATGTCTGCATCCGTGAGTCTGTGCCCAGGCACTCGCGGTGGGTGCCAGCCAGGTCAATGAGTGGGTTTGCTCAGTGATTGGGTTTGCAGGAAGCAATGACGCACTCGTGGCCACTTGATTGGTCAAACCAGCTCAGCATGTGCCATTCCCCAGTTTTTATATCTGTGGTTGGGGTTTTTGAGGTGCAGGCACATTCCCAGCACGGGTGTCAGTTGGCTTTTTGGGAGAAGCTGGCTCTGTTTTCAGGCTGGTGTTTCCTTTCTTCTTTGAAATGTTTTACAGACATTTAGAGTTGGGAATGAATTTTTGAACCTTCTACAGGGAAGTGAAAGCATCGTGTGACTGCTGCTTTGAGCACTGCAGTGAGCTTCCTGTGTTGTGAAGTCAAAGTCCTTCCGCTTCCCTTTTCTCGCCCGTCTTGTCCCCTGGCCAGCTCAGCTCTTCCAGCAGGACTTGGGTGCACGGGTGTAATGACTGACTGGAGGACAGTTGTGACTGTGCCATGGCTGTGCCAGGCAGTAAGTGCACTGGGCAAGGCAGAATAGAATCCATGTTTCAGTTTGCAAATCAGTTTTACTTTTCCCTTAGAAATAGAAACCACAAAATATCTTGTTTGTAGTGAACCAAACTATGGCTCTGGCTCTGTTAAAAGCTGCCCTGATGCGGCACGAAATTGGGTTAGAAGAATGAGGCTGCCTCACATTTAATTCATCTACTGTTTCACTTTAAATGTTATGTCCATTGAAAGGCAAATATATTGCAAATCAGTCCAAAAAAACCATGCCTATCAGCCCCTGGCAGAGACAGCAACTGAAGATAGAGCCTCTCTTTAAAACTGAGCTCAAGCTGGAGTCCGTTCAGCCGTTGTTTGGTATTTAAGCAGATGTCAGCAAGTTTTTTTTAAATATAAACTGAATTGCAGATGGTGAAGGTCAGGGGGTTAAAAAGCGCCTGTGCTATGTAAAGATTTACTTCGGAGAACAAATGTATTTGGTTGGAAATGATTATTTTTCAAATCCTGAATTCAAAGAAATCTCTTGGGGGCTGGCACATGGCCTGGCACGTCAGTGCCTTTCATTCAGGCTCTCTTCTGTGCCAAGCAAAACTGGCAGAAAAACTCTTCCTCAGTGAGAGATGGTCGTAGTTACTGGAATTGGAGTGGCCAGCAATGCATTTCATCATAAACTGCTGTGTGTTGCATTTGCTTGTAGTAAGTTCTAAGCTTCGTCCTGCTGTGATTTTATGTCATTTCCCCCCCCTAAATCTTACTGCATATCGTGTGAATGGATGGAGCAGGATGTTGTGTAGCATGAACACAAAAAGTTCCATTTAAACATAAGGAAAACTTCTTCACTGTGAGGTGAGGGAGCCCTGGCCCAGGCTGCCCAGGGAGGATGTGGAGGCTCCTCCTCTGGAGGTCTTTAAAACCCACCTGGATGCATGTTCCTGTGTGACCCGGTCTAGATGGAACCTGCTTCTGCAGGGGAATTGGACTAGATGATCTCTAAAGGTCCCTTCCAACCCCTACCATTCAGTAATTCAGTGTTAGAGTAGCATAAAAGAGTGTTTGAATTTGCTTGAAATAATTTGAGTAACAGGGCAGGCAGAACTTTATTCATGGCATGGTTGCCTGTCTCCAGGTTTGTACCCAGGAAGAGAGAGCTTGCTTTGACGGAAGGCTGATGCTGTTTCAAATCCAGAACAGCTACTCACCTTCCTTCCATCAATACTTGTATCGTGGAACTGTGGGTGGTTCATGTGAAGTAACACCTCCTTTCATGGAGGCCAACTGCAGGTCAGGGTTGTTTGGATTCATTTAAACTTTTCTCATTGACTTTGCTTGGAAATGAAATAAGGTGGTGTTGAAGAAGCTTAAAGAGAGCATTTAATTGACATTTTGCACCAATCTGGTGGTGGCTCACAGGGTTATGTTTAGAAATGCCTGCCACAGTTGCTAGTGAGTGCACAGAGATAGGCATTGCAGATAGAAAGCGAGGGCCCACGTACTCCCTGAGCTGGAAACAGCCCCCAGTGTTTAATACTCTTCAGCTGGATGTGTGCTCCATGGATTTGTCTGGTCCTTTTGTGAAGCTGCATGAAGGTTTGCAATCTGCAGTGACATGGTGCTTGAGGAAGCAGCTCTTCATCTTGAAGCAGCGCCTCAGGCATTTTATTTGAATGCCCTTTAGTTTTCCCATGGAAGAAACATTGACTCATTGTACCCATTTGATGGTCTCTGTTCTGTTAATCATTTACACCTCTGTTTTACCTTCATGATGGTTGTGGTTTCCTGGATCCAGCCCAGTAAAACTTGCCTACATTTGATCATCCTTGCTGCTCCTTTTGCATGTTTGTATTTCTGAACACAAACCATCCAGCCCCCAGTTCTGGATTGCTTTGCTCAAATGTAAGCATGGTGTGTTAAAGTCTAGACCCTTAAAAAGGCATCTACAGTTTGCCAGAAAGGGAACACCTGTAATCCCAATAATTCCATTATTTTTAATCAGAGAGTAAAGAGCCCGTGTAGCTTTTGGCTAAACTTTGAATAAAGTAGATGCTTTGTAACTGCATTCAGGTTTTTTAATCAGCCCTTTCTCATTTTGGTTCTTTCTTTTTTTTAAATGAGATTAATGAAAGACTTCAGTGAGTGACTTGAGTTACACTGCTGAAAATTCTTTCCAGGGAATTGGCCGGTGTTTAAAGCTGCACAAAAGTCTTAGACATACACCACAGAGATTAATGCTGTGTTGGCCAGGGAGGGAAGTCTGTGGCCAAACAGGTCTGGGTTTCTAGTTTTCTTTTTAGTCACTGGACCTGAATCCAAAAAGGAGAACAGTTGATTTACAGTCTAATGCCTTAGTTACCAAATAGAGTTATTTCTGGATTTGGAGGATGTTTCTCGTTCTTTATAGCAAACCATAATGAACCAAAGCAATGTCCTGACCAGCCGTGGACTGCATTTCTAATTGCTCTTTCAGAAAAGAGCTTTAAAAATGCCTCTGGAGCAAACTAGTCCTTTAGTGAGGGATGTGAAGCAGATTCTTGCAATGTAACCTCTGGTGTTTCAGGCTTCTTTAGTGGCAGGGGGTTTGTCCCACTGCGAAAATGGGAAAGAGGACAGCTGATGAAACTTGGGTTTGTAGGTGCAGATGGATTGTGTTATTTGTAACTCTTTTTTTCAGTGTACAGAGCCCCAAAAGCTGTTCAACATTGCAAATGAGCTGCTCCACACGGAAGAGGCATATGTTAAAAGACTCCATCTCTTGGACCAGGTAATTCAGTTCTGCATGAACTCTGCTTTCTGTTCTGTTTCTGCCTGGAGAAGAGGAGACTGAGAGGGGACCTCATTAACACAAGTATTTGAAAAGGATGTGTCAAGAGGATGGGGCCTCACTTTTTTCTGTAGTGTCCAATGACAGGACAAGGGGTAATGGACAAAAGCTGGAACACAAAAACTTCTGCTTAAACATAATGAAAAACTTCTTTACTGTGAGGTGAGGGAGCCCTGGCCCAGGCTGCCCAGGCGAGGGTATGGAGGCTCCTTCTCTGGAGGTTTCTAAACCCATCTGCACACATTCCTGTGTGACCAGATCTAGGTGGACCTGCTTTGGCAGGGGGATTGCACTGGATGATCTTTCTAGGTCCCTTCCAACCCCTACAGTGATTCTGTGAGCAGCAGTGTCTCCCGTTCCTCCCTCGCCTGTAGCTGGGTGCTGTGAAGACACTGGTTGTAGTGGGAGCTGGAGTTTGCTTGCCAGGCTGCATGCTGTGGGTCCCAGAGGTGAGCAAGAGGGTTTTCCCTGGGCTGGAATCCAAGGATTAGGATGTTGGAAAAAGGAAGGGGAAAGCAGCAGCCCAAGATACAGATGCCATCAGTATTTGATTCCTCTCTGAAGGGATGTAGAGAGGAAATCACAGGGGTGGTGAAGACACTGAGAAATGATGAAATCCATGGTGGCTCTGTAATGTGCAGAGTTACCTCTGCAAAGGTTTGAGTTTCTACCACATGGGTCAACCCTGTGCCCACAGAGAATTTATGGGGTTTTTACCTTCTGTGTTTTGTAACTTTTGTCCCTGATGGGGATAAAGCAAAATTGGTGTGATGAACCCGAACTTTCTTCCACATAAACACTGAGGTGAGTCTTACACCATTCAGGCATTTCTTTAACTCACAGGAAAAAAAACCCAACATGAATGTACAGGAAAGAAGTAAAACTGCTGATGAGTCACATTGCTAACCAAATGCTTCTTAAAAACAAGCTAAAGAGAAAACCAGGCAAACTGTCACCTTGCTAGAAGCTGGGACTTGCAGAGCCCTCTACCCTCTGACACTAGGACCTCTGTGGAAGACTTTCCAGTGTTTGCTTCAGATGAGCAGAAACTGTTTCAAGACCTTAGAAATGTAGGGAGTGTCTTTCTCTTTTGTTCAGTACGGTGTGATTTTTCCCACAGAGAAACAAAACAATCTCCTGGTTTCTTCTGCTTCTTGTAAATAGGAGAAAGTGCTCTTCAGGGACTGGCTGTTCTTTGCAACTTGCCCTCTCAAATACAGCATGTCAGTAGTTTCAGTCTTTTTTGGCTTAGCCCTCATTTTTTTCTAGTTTATGACCGTGGCCCATAAATCTGACCCTAATTGACAGTGGGCTTCTGTTTTGTGAACCTGCTGACTGACAACCAGAAGTCAAAAAGGCAATCAGCTTTGTTACTCTGCAACCTGAAGCCAACATGTCTTTGTTTTTTTTCTGTAACTATATGTTGGTGCTGTCTTCTTGTCTTATGCAGGTGTTTTGCACTAAACTGTCAGAAGCAGGTATTTCACCAGAAGTGATAACTGGCATCTTCTCCAATATTTCTTCCATCTATTGTTTCCATGGACAGTTTCTTCTTCCTGAGCTCAAAACAAGAATTACTCAAGAATGGTGGGTAACTGTCATTACCATCACTTTAAACCTACATTTCTGAGAAACTATAGCAACCAAAAGGCCTAGTCCAGTTCCTAATACTGCTTAATGTAGTATTTCTCCTGTTAACACAGTAGGATGGAGTCTCTTAAGCATTTCTGACTGCAGGAATATACCTGAGCACTCAACATTTCCAGAGCATATTGTGAGAAGTTTTTCAGTCCAAAGTATTGCCAGAGCTGTTTTCCTTACAGTATTTCCACTCTCCTATTATTGCTGTGCTATGAAATTGTGGTACTAGGGAGGAAGGGAGCTGCTTATTTTGGCTTCATAGAAGAAATACTTTGGCCCCACCATGGAGTATTAAAATAGTGTAGTTATTTCTCAAAGAGAGAGGATGCATCGTGTCCCAAGCTGGACTTTGTGTGCTGTGTTGGGGACTTAGGAGAAACATCCATTTTATATTTTCTCAAATGAATTTTGTTATGATTTTATAAAATGTAATTTAATGCTAAAACAAGCATTACAGCAGCCAGACAATGGGAAATCTGGGAAGGTGAGAGGGATGACTTCACATCTATAAATCTGCTTGTGTGTGTTGTGCAACCAGCTCTGTTGTTGGGCACCACAGCATGTCACAAGTTTTTACCCCAGAATTTGTTGGCCTTCTGTCCCAGGAGAAAATAGATACTATTGGTAACAGAGTAAATTTACTTTCCTTAAGAAAATAGATGTAGGGTTTTATGTTTGTTTTCTTTTTTTCAGTTAGTAGTAAGGTTCAAACACCAATTAAAATTGGGCAACTACAATCAGTTGTAGATAAGACAGAAATACAGTGATAGGTAGAAAGGTTAATTGTAAAGCAGATCTAGGGAACTTGGTTTGAGAGGACACCTTGACTGTAGTGGAAGGTGCAGATAGTGCTGACACTGCAGCTTTCCAAGTATGAAAGCAAGACTAGAGTTCACATCTCTCTTTTCTGAGCCCAATCTTCACACAGTTTGTGAATGACCAGAAGGAATAAACAGATCTCAGCACCTTTGCACATGACTTGCATTTATAGTGACAGCTGTGAATCTGGAGGAGAGGATGATGTGTGGCTACTGCTGCCCCTAGGCTAGGGGTGGATTGTCTCTGGGCAAATGTGTGGCTGCCCCACTGGGACTACCCAGCTGAACAGAGCAATTTCTTTGCACTGAAGCTTCTTCATTCATCTGTGCTGGAAACATTGATTTTTAAGTTTTCCTCAAGATTTTGTGCTGGACAGCAGAGGTATTTAGTTGCTTCTTTAACGATGCAATTTGAATCTGTTCTTCGCTTGAGAATGACAATGGGAGCAGGAAAACCTTCCTTTGTACATCTAGTATAATGTTTAATCTGGGGTACCATGTACATTAAATTAAATTTAGCCTGAAATATGTTGACTGCCTGTGTAAGTGTTTGTGCATGGGGGAGACAACTGTGAAAGCCTTAGAGTTGTGTTTTCCCTCTGAAGATAGTACTGGCTTCCAGAGCTTTCAGTACTTACCTGATTCTTTCTTGTCAGGAACGTCAACCCACGGTTAGGAGATATCCTGCAGAAACTTGCTCCTTTTCTGAAGATGTATGGAGAATACGTGAAGAACTTTGACAGGGCAATGGACATGGTGAACACATGTATGCAGAGGTCCTCTCCATTCAAAGATGTCATTCAGAACATACAGGTATATTGTTAATTGACATAATATGGCTTTCAGATCCTCATTTGTGTGAATTTGTTTTCCAGTGTGTGGGGCAGTATTTGGCTACAAGATAATACTCCTCTAAAACTAAAAACATGCAGTTTTAGTGGCAGACCTGCTGTGTGACACCAATTTTACACATAGGTAGCTTTCTCTCCGCTCAGTGTCAGAGTATCAGAAGCAACAGAATGAAACTTCACTGTCAGCCCAGCAATTGTGACTGCAAATACACTCATTTATAAAATCTTTTTGATTTCTCTTCATCCTTACTGGTTTTAATTGCTTTTTAATAAATGTGTTCCCATTCTGAGGCGGGTATGTTTGAGTTTAGGTATGTCACTGGCAGCATTTGGTGTTGATCTGGTTTTTCTGGAGGTCACAAAGTGGCATGTGGCCCTCAGGCATCACAGCTCTGCAGGAGGATGCTTAGCATGGATTTTCGTGGGTTTTTTTCTGTTAATTATACAAAAAGCTGTGTGGGGAGAAGGGAAGAGCTCTGCTTATGCTGGTGTATCAGCAAAACCTCTCTGCCCCTTTGGGCCCCAGGCCAGCTGGAGAGATGCAGCAGGCTCCAGCACGCAAGCAGCATCTCTCCAAAGCAGAGACTGCCCTTGAGGGGAAGGGGAGGGCTGGCAGGGAGCAGTTCAGTGCAGGGAGCACAGCTGCCTTCCCCATGTGGGAGGGGAATCCAGTAATCCCTCGGCAGGCTGGAAGCTGAGAGGCCCTGCACCAAGGGCCAGAGCTGCTGGTGGCTCAGAAGCATGGGGAAGGGGGGGAACTGAGGAAGGTCCTGTCCTACCAGGCTCTTACTCCACGTGGCCTTTCTTTTCTTAACCTTTTCCTGTCTGCACACATTCTACTCCCACCCAGGCTCTGCACAGCAAGTACTGTAGAGTAAAAGTGCAGGGATATTTTGCTGTCCTCGTTTTGTGCCAAGCCACTGACGTGGCTTTCTGAAGTGTAAACCAGTTTGTGACTGTTTTCCCTACAGCACAGGCATATGCCCTCCCTAAAATTCATCTGCCTCTTCTCACCGCCAAGCTGCCAACACAGAAGATTTGTGTTAGCTGTCAGTCTGCAGAACTGGCCTGCAGCTGTCTGAGACCATGAGTATTTCTGCTGTTGCCTAAGCAAAACTTTGACAGGCAGTGCATGTAGGAGATGCAATTCTGATGCCTACTGACAGCAGTATTCCACTCTGGGTTGGTTTAGTGGCACCATTTTCTTCCATCAGTGACCATGGCTGCAGGAGGCAAGGGTTTGACCCAGAATGCTTAGGCCACTCCTCTGACCTACCTCAGTGCTATCGAGAGCCACAGTTACTTTTCAAAATGCTAGGTGAAGTCTGTTGTGATCCTGCAGTAATGCACTATCCACCTAAGCTGTTAATGGAATAGTTACACAGCTTAAAGTATTAACAGTTATTGATTATTCCAAGCTTGGGAAGACAGAAAACAAAAATCAAATCAATGAGTGTGACTACCAAGTTTACTTCAGCTGACCGTGAGGATGAACATACTTTCTGCTTGGTTCACACCCACCTACTGGGCCTAAAACTTGATAGCTGGTGAGTTTATTAGGACTTTTGTCAACTTTCTCCTTATGCCATCACAGAAGTACCTTTTAGCATATGTTTCTGTGGTTTGGATTGTCACATGAATTAAACACAGAGTAAACATCCTTCCACTAAATAAAGTCATTTGAAATGCAGGGTAACCTTTTAAAAATTGCATAGCATTAAACTATTCCTATTTGGAAGAGTTTCTTTTGTCACTGCTGACTTTTTAGAGAGGATGCACTTGGCATGTGAATACAGCTGATGTGAGACACTCCTCTGCTTCCCTATTGCTGTTGGGTTTTGAGGTTCATCCTATTGCAGGAATACAAAGACAATGAAGAGGGTTATAGTAGCAAGTGGGTTTGGAAATATAAACCAAGTGCTAATATGCAGTACTTCAGTTCTGTGCCCCTTCTAATTCTTCCCAGAATCTCTTGATTCTTTCCATCCTGGCTGTGTTTTCTGGGAAAGGTGATACTGTAAAACTGATGTAAGACTGGTGCTGATAATAAATTCGCTACATCTCCTGTGAACAGAAATGTTGTTCACCCTACTAAACGGTGACAAGATGGTTTTAAAAGCACATTTATGCCTTTAGATTTCTGGAAGATTAGATAATATTTTTCTATTAGACATTCATCTTCTTATCTCGAGGCTTTGCTTTGAGAATCACATGAGTCATCAGTGGGTTTGGGGCTGTAATATTTATGAGAAAAACTGCAAATACCTGAAACAAGCATCTTTCTCTGAGAAAAGCATACTGAAATTAATGTGGTTGTTGAGGGATTGCTTACACTAGAACAGACTAAAATGTGGTGTTAGTGAACTGACATAAAAACAATGCTATGGAGGAAAGTGAGTTAGTGTGTGTGTGTGTGTATTTAACAGTGCTGATGTGGGACTGAAGGGTCAGGTTACATTGCTAACAGAAATTTCCTGTGTGCTTTAAAACAAGTTACTTATTCTTACTGTGTCACTTATTTCTCCTCCACTCTTTCAAATAGAAATACCCCTTTGCTTCATAGGGATCCTCTGAAAATAACTACCCTGCAATACTCAGTACCATTGCAACCAGAGCAGATTGCTGCCTTGTTGGATAATATTTAGTGTAGCCAGTCTCAAACCTACTCCCCTTTTAAGACAAGTGGGAAAACCAAACCTGAACATGAGCCAGCAGTGTGCCCAGGTTGCCATGAAGACCAAAGGCATCCTGACTTGTATCGGCACTAGTGTAGCCAGCAGGAGCAGGGCAGTGATTGTCCCCCTATACTGCACCCTGGTGAGGCTGCAGCTCGAATGCTGTGTTCAATGTTGGGCTCCTCACTGCCAGAGGGACAATGAGCCAGGCAGCAGAGCTGGGGAAGAGTCTGGAGCACAAGGGTGATGGGGAGCAGCTGGGGGAATGGAGGTGTTCAGCCTGAAGAAGAGGAGGCTGAGACATGATCACTCTCTGCAATTACCTGACAGGAGGTTGTAGTGAGGTGGGGGTCAGTCTCTGCTCCGAAGTGACAAGTGATAGGACAAGAGGAAACGGCCTCAAGTTGTGCCAGGGGAGGTTTAGGTTGGATATTAGGGAAAACTCCTTCACTGAAAGGATTATCAAGCGTTGAAACAGGCTGCCCAAGGAAGTGGTTGAGCCTCCATCCCTCAGGGATTCCAAAGCTGGGGGACGTGGTTTAGGGACAGTGCTGGGGTAACGGTTGGACTTGATCTTTCCCAGCCTAAAAGGGTCTGTGATTCTGTGTTAACTTGAGAGGTTGCTTTGCTGTATGTGACTGGCCTTTTTTTCGTTGCTGTTTAACACCAAAGACATGAAAAAACCCAAACTCTTCTGTGCTTGTTTTCTCTCCATTACAGAAACAGGAGGTGTGTGGAAACCTGACATTACAGCATCACATGCTTGAACCAGTGCAGAGGATTCCTCGTTATGAGCTTCTCCTAAAGGACTATTTAAAGAAACTTCCAGAAGAGTCTCCAGACAGGAAAGATGCTGAAAGTACATGTAAACTCCTCTCTGGCTAATGAGCACAATAAAACCTTAGAGAGTTTTTTCTTCACAGATTCAGATACTTTCAACTAGGGCTGTGGTAGAAATCAAGATCTGAATTAACCAAATTATTGCCAAATGTAGCACAATGGGATTTTGAATGCTCTTGGAGGAAAAAAAAGGGTTGATATGTCAGCTCTAGGAATGAAGGGAACTTTGGCAAATAAACAATGACAAAATATTGAAGTTCATAGTGATAGAACATCTGACCTTTTTATTTGATCCATTTTGCATCAAAGGACAAATACAGGAGGACATCCTTGCTAGCTGGAGGAAGAAAATCAGAATGCTCTTAAATGTACATACATGCCTAGGAAGGCAGATTAGACTCTGTTAACTCAAAAAACCCCAGGAGGAATGTATTTCTTTTGGTTTCCAGTAGTTTATGATCTTGACTAAAGCAGGGTTCATGTTACCATAAAGCACACAAGCCCTGCTTTAGGAAAACACTCTTACAAAGATGCTTGTGAAGGCTCAAGTGAGACTGAAGTTAACTTTTGCTGGGTTGATTCCTAGAAGGTGATTTTTATTTTATTGATTTTTTTTTTTAGTCACTGTGTGCTTTGGCTGACCTAGAGTTTTATGAGAGAAAGATTAAATACTTAGATACAAGTGGACCAGCTGAACCTGCAGAAGTGTTTGTGTATATGACTGCTTATAAGCATTCCTTGTACTTTATGGAAAGAAAAAATACAATCCTTACTTTTGCAACAGCAATTTGGCAAGAAAAACACTAATCAGAGAGGTGAACAAAAAACCCTAAGGTGCTATTGACAGATATAATCTGAAGAATGCATAACTGCTGGTGCCTTTATTGCAGAGTCACTGGAACTCATATCTACAGCAGCGAACCACTCGAATGCAGCCATCCGAAAGATGGTGAGTAGAAATTGTTTAATGGGATTGTAATCTGACTGAGACACATGGTGGAACCAACAATCCTCCTTGCAATAGGTTCAGTAAAGTGGGCTGGGGAGAATTTTCAAATAGAGTGAGTCAGGCTTTAAGCATCAGTTGGATATCTGAGATCTCTTTGTCATAAATTATCCTGTTGTGGTTCCCACAGGTTGTTGGGCCTGAATTTCTCTGTCCTTGTTCTTCAGGACCCAATGGAAAAGGAGTTCTTTGTAAAACTCACTATTTGCTTTTCATTGAAAAACGTTGAAGTATTCCAGTTAGGTCCATTCATAAGGTGTCCTTACAGTTTTGCACACCATTTTTTTTAGTCCTACAGGTCTTCACCAGATGAGGTTGTGTCAGTAGCTTTGCTAAGCTGTACTTCTAAAGCTGGGCTGTCTTGAGACCAAGGAGATTTTGAACACTAGCACATGCTTTACATGCAGAACAGCTCACAGATGTTACCCCTTTTGAGCACCCAAGTGCCTCAGGAGCTGTTGTATGTTATAGATCCAAAATGCTGTGTTATGGGTTTGACACTCAGTCACCATTTGTGTTTATGTCCCCTCTGTATTGGACCCTCACTTCCCTCTCCCAGCTGTCTTGTGGGGACACCATGAGACCACGTTTCCTGTGGCTACGGGGAAGTAACCAGCTGATGTCTGTGTATTTTCAGTGTGTCTCAGTGGAAACCAGTTTTGAAACCATCTATTTCTATTTCAGTCTCTTGTGGTCTGTTGATAAGAATACACTTAGGTATATTCAGGCTTGAACAGCAGTTTTGCTGGGGACTGCATATAGTATCTCCACAGGCGGTGGGAGTAGGAAGCCACCAGCTATTTGCCTTCTGCATTGGATGCTTTTTCTATTAGTACACAAAAACCTGTTAGAAAAGGCTGCTGTAATAACATTTCATCCCGTTTGTTGCTGATAAGGACTTGAAGCCTCTAATCACGGCTTTTTATTGCATTGAATTCTTCCCTAATTGATAGATTTTGCCTGAGCAGAGACTTGATGGAAGAGTATCCAAGTATGAATTTCAGGTTTGGCCTCATGATTTCCCACCCCACATGTCCCAGTAGAAGTCCCAGTACTGTAGGTGTGCTGGGTGGGTGCTGGTGGGGAGCAATGCAGCACAATGCAGGAGCAGAGCCTCTGCAGAGCTCAGTGCAAAGCCAAGAGACATGCTGTAGCAAGGTGGGGGTTTGAATTCGTTGTTGTCTGTGTCCTCCTCTTGTGGTGTAGTTGAAGAAATAAATTGTGCTCCCAAAGCTGACTGTTCCTAGAAGTGCAGATGTGCCTCAGGTTTTGGATCTGCTCATAGTGTTCTAGTTCTGCCTTTAAAAAGATGGTTTGATAAGTTTGCTGGGTTTTGTTTAATTTTTAAATCAGTGGGATCTTTTGCTCATCTTCATGTTTGATGGGAAAAAAATCTACTGCCTTTTGGGACTTAGGTAATTTGCTTATTTGTTTTTAGTTCACAGCCTCCTGCCTTCCATTTTGTTTTGCAGTGTGTTTGGTTTAATGTTTGGGGTTTGTTTGGATTATTTTTGGTGGGTTTTTTTGCTGGTCTATTTGTTTGATCATTGGCCAGAAGAATTGATTAGGACAGGAAATGATGTGGTGAAAATTGTCAAGTCAAAGAAAGGCTAAACAAAGAGTGTAAAGACTAGACATTCTAGCTTAACCTATAGAAAGATAGAGGTATGACTCAAAGATATGTTGGGCCATATATTTGGGTGGAATTTCATAGATCTCTGTCTTCACTTTCTGACCATTTGCTGACAGTGCCAACTGGAGCACATTGGTCTGGCTTGTAGTTAAAAGCCAAACCTTTCCAAACTCTGTAACTCAGCAAGGTTTACACACCTTTCTTATTCTGACTTGTTAAAGCTGCTGCTGTGCTTAATATGGCAGCTGCAAGTGAGTGCACTTGTTGTCTTTATCCATTTAAATACTGTGCAGAAGGACTTAGATATTTGGGTAACTTAATACAGAGTAGGAACAGTGCTTTGCTGAAAAGGAAAGAGCAATCCCTTCATAAAGAATTTTGACCAAGATGTAAGGGTGCCTCAACAATATTCAAACTGTTTTAAGTACTTCAGAGGCACCTTTTTTGGCATGGAGGCTCCTGTGTAGTACTGCAGCATTCCCCACACAGCTGAGGTTTTAGACCTGGCTCAGAAGTGCTGAATATGACCATGCTTCTTCATGGAGCCATTGTATCAGCAACAATACCAGAGGCAAAACCTCTCAGAAGCTGAGAAACAATTGAACTGTAGCAGAAATCTTAGTTGTCTGAGATGTGGGGTGGAAGCTCAGTTAATAAATTCAAACTTGGACACAATTTGGTAGTGTACTAGGCTCCAACTTGGCCAGTGATTTTATGGGAGCTGATGCCATCATTCCAAAGAGGTGTTTTTATTGATTAAGAGGAATATTGAAAAAGTGAGATTGATTGATCTCAAAATGTCATTAAATATGAGACAAGTATAACTCATTGAGTGATGACCAATACAGAAGAGTACTGAAGAGCAGATTCAGAAGACTGTTTTGTTTTACTTATTTACACTTGCCACAGAAATTATACTGTGGGTAACAGACCCAGTGGAATAATATTTTCAGTTTAAATTGCTGGTGGTTTTGTACCTGCAGGAAAAGATGCACAAGCTTTTGGAAGTCTATGAGCGACTTGGGGGGGAAGAGGACATTGTCAACCCAGCCAATGAGCTCATTAAAGAAGGACACATTCAGAAGCTTTCAGCAAAGAACGGCACGGCGCAGGATAGGTATTTATTCCTGGTGAGTGGCTTTGTGGCTCTCTTGTTTTCATGGTAGTGCTGTGAAATGGTACATTTCCATTTCCTAATCTCAAGTACAAAGAGCATTCACCAGCTGAGGCCAGCTGCTCTTTCCTCTGAGCAGCAGTTTTCTCTTGATGCTTTTTCCTTGAGGATTTCCTTCCTTCTTCCACACTTGTGCCTTTGCTGATGGCTTGTCAGGCCCAAAGGGCTCTTTCAAATCTCCTTCCTCCGAGGCTGCATTTGTGTGGAGCACACGAGGAGGTGCCTTTCCAGCTGTATCACCTCTCTGCCTAAATGGCCAGCTGACTCTGACACTGGAAGAGCTCTCATTTGCTTTCAGGACAATTGAATTGATACCAGAGAGAAGGGGAGAGAGGGAAAAAAACTGGCTCACATGTTTGTCTGTCCACTTCTTTGAAGCAAGGCTAAGTGAGCCTAGCTTGCTCCTTAAATCTCTTTCTTGAGAGCTGCATCTTTAAACACCAGAGTCCTGAGCTGTCAAAAGGCAGGCTCTGTCCAGCATGTAATCCCTTAACTTAAAACCTTCCCTTGTTGCAGTTTAACAGCATGGTGCTGTACTGTGTGCCGAAACTGAGGCTGATAGGCCAGAAGTTCAGTGTTCGAGAGAAGATGGACATTGCAGGACTGCAGGTTTGCATCCCCTCTTTGCCTCTGTTTCAATGCTTCCCCACTGGAGAGAGGCCAGGAAAAGGCCACCAAGATGATCATGGGACTGGAGCTTCTTTCTTATAGGAAAGGCTGCAGGACCTGGGGCTGTTCAGTCTGGAGAAGAGGAGATTGAGGGGGGATCTCATTAATAGTTACAAATATCAGGAGGTTGGGGCAGCACTTGTTTCTGTTGTATCCAGTGACAGGACAAGGGATGATGGAAAGAAGCTGTAACACAAAAAGTTCCATTTAAACATAAGGAAAAACTGTTTCAGTGTTGAGATGAGGGAGCCCTGGCACAGGCTGCCCAGGGAGGGTGTGGAGGCTCCTCCTCTGCAGGTTTCAAACCTGCCTGGACTCGTTCCTCTGTGACCTGATCTAGGTGGAGCTGCTGTAGCAGGGGGCTTGGATTAGATCTCTAGAGGTTTCTTCCAACCCCTACCACTCTGTGATTCTGTGTGATAGCATCAAGTCCCCTTTGAAACAAAAAATCTGGCAAAATATTAATGTAGAAATACAATAAAATCCTAAAATCCAGCTTTGGATCTCTCTTTTTTAAATTATGAAGTAATCATCCAAAGGTGGGTAATAATGGTGGCTCTGTACATGCTTTCATTGAAAGCCTGCCCTTGTCACCCAGCTGACACAGGCCTGCTGGTAGGGACTGGCTGGTGGTACAAATTCACAGATTCTGTGACAAGATGAATAGTTATGGAAGCAATCCTTTGTTTTTTTTCTATGTCTGTAAAGTATTCTGAGTGATCCTGTCAGCTAACTATTCCAAAGAATGAATATATTTGTAAGTCATTAAAAATGATTGAGAGACAATGGAGATTAGTGAGATGCTGACATGTTCTTTTTATAGGTCCAAGAAATTGCCAAGCAAAACGTGGCTCATACGTTTTCAATAGCAGGAAAAAAGAGATCACTGGAACTGCAGGCCAGGTATGGTGCTTGTTCTGTCTTTGTACGTTTGTGAATCTTTATGTTGAAGCTTATGACCTGGAGGATATTGCTCTGCTAGTATGATGTAGCTGTAAACCAGGAGATGAGCATACCTTAACATGCAAGAGAGTATGTCCATCCCAAGTCAGTCTGTTGAAGTGCTATGTTGATTTGGGTTATTGAATGCTTATGGTGTTTGTAGTAGTGCTTGTAGGTTCCACTGTGTTAATAATTCAAACATTTTTTGCATTTGTTAGTAATAATCAAGGTCAATAATTACTGATCATTTTATAAAACAGTGGATAGCAAAGCTAAAATCTTGACGGGTATAAAGCTGTGAAGATGTGCATTGAATTTAAGGAAAATATTGGATTAGAATGATGGTGTTTCCTGTATTTTTCTTTTGCTTCAACAGGACAGAAGAGGAGAAGAGGGAATGGATTCAGGTTAATACAAAACCATTCTGATAGGGATGGAAATCAACGTGCAGTCAGCAGCTTCTGTTTTAAAAATGGTCTTATTGGGGTTCTGAACATGGCCATGGGAGGAAGCTGGGTGGTCCTGCTTATGGAGAGATGTGAAGCTGCAGTCAGGGTCCTGCTGCTGACCTGCTGCTGTAAGGCCTTCAAACGAGTTCCCAGTTCCCGCAGTCCTCGAGCCCAGTGGGACAAGAGCCTGAGATTAGTCCTGTATGTGCTTGTAGTCTGACTTGTAGTGACACTGTCTGGTAGCACTCTTGGTTTTTAACTTAAACAATAGTGAGTTAACACCACTGCTCATGGTTACTAAGTGGATTTTTTAGTTTCCCTTTTATTTATGCAGATGTAAGGGTTTTTCACTACAATTATGATCCAAACCATTTTCCTTTGAGAGAGTTTTGCCAATGCTCCTTTTGTGATGCTTCTCATCTTTGCTGGGTGTTTTTTTTGTCTCAGGTCATTCAAGCAACAATTGAAAAGCACAAACAGAACAGTGAGACATTTAGAGCTTTCAATAGCTCTTTTTCTCAAGAGGAGGAGCATCCTCCTGATTCCTCAGTAAGTACAAGTGCTCAATTCTTCTTTAACAGCTTTACCAACAGTTAAACTAGACTTACACAGATAACTTTAAAATAGTGTGGTAACTTCAAAATAGTGTGGTCTTGTTCTTGATTTTTATATTGTATGATGGCACAGGCAGCTCCATTTCTCTGGCTCCCAAATGCCCATCAGTCTTACTTACTCAACCGTGCAGGTGTGGAATAAATTACCCAGAGCAGTTCAGTGCAAGAGCCCTATCAGTCATGTTTTCCAGACCAGTGGCTCATTTAGCATAACAGGTGTAATTCTTCAGTGTTAGGAGTGATTGGCTGTCTGGAATAGTGTTTATGTGCCTGAGAGATTTTGTTCATTACCCTTCCCCATCTCCTCAGAGATGCATTTTGAGAATATTTCTTTTTTTCTTACTTTATTATTGTTTTTTAGGTTTTTATTAAAGAGTTGAAAGGAAATGGGTGCATTTTAAAAGGGTCTTAAAGATACTGTCTTGCAGATAATAAATATATTTCAGGAAGACTACTCTCTACTAAATATGCAGAACAGTCTTCATTCTGTTTCTCTGTAGCTGTGTTTGCTAGGGATTTTGTTTTGGAAGTACTCACATGAGGATGATAACAATATTTCTTAATCTGACTTGAAAGTGACAGAGGTAGCTGTAGCCACAGTCACTTGCTGCAAGCTAAAGAGAAGAGGGAAACTCCAGGAGAGCTCTGTGTAGAGCTTCCTGTGTGGTGATGATGCTGGTAGTCAAACACAATAGATCTTGCAGCACAGGCAAAGGTCCATCTGCAGAAATTTAACTTGGAAATCTTTTATCTTCCCCCTTCCCTGCCTTCCAAAGTTGGGGTTTCTTTGTACCAAATGCTAGCATGGTAGTAATGCTGGATTTTTACCTAACTGATCTCCCAGGGGGTTCAGGAGAGACATTAGATATTCTTTTCAACCCATCTTTAATCAGCCTGACAATGCAGATCTTCACAAACCTCCACAGGCTCCAGGATCCTGGTGCTGATAGCAGCCACCAAGGAGCCATTTTCAGCCCGTGGTGTAGCTTACTGATCCTGAGCCCTTCCTCAGCTGAGAACACTCAGGAAAAAAATGGACAATCATCAGTTCATGCCTATATTTTAAAGTTAACTCATGGCTGCCTTCAGAACCAGGATGCTGTGATGGAAATAATAAAGCACACTTCTTTCTATCCAATTAAGACACAGCATCTGTTCAGCTTCATAATTAGTACTTTGCTTTGTAAATCCCAAGTTGTTTTGCTTCAGTGTTAATAGTTTAGCCACATGTTTATACTCTATTGCTTCATGAAAGTCAAGCAGAGCAGAAGTCTGGTTTCTCTCCTGGCTCTGATATTAATGCATTGTGCACCTTAATTTCTTCAATGCCAGAATACTAACCTGTGTTTTTAGGAGATTAGTTTATCTAGATAATCATCTCTGAAAACTGATGTCGTGGCTAAATGGGGTGGAAAGTGCTGTCAGTTAAAAAGACTGAAGGTAGTTCTGTAAGAAAAACTGGATAAGTACTGAGAGCATTCTTAGTAGCAATACACTGCTGTAGACAGCATCCACTACATATGTCATCATCTTTATGGCATATTGGACAGAGTGCTTTGGTGGGGGGGAAGGAAAAAATGACAGTAATCTTTTTTAGCTGTCATGAGTCAAGAAACAGATATGAACTCATGGTTTCTGGGCTGGATCTGTAACAGCTGCTAGAAATTGAACCCTGGTTCTAATAAACCTGTAGAAACTCTCCAAATTGCTTCTTTCCCCTCCTCAGCCATCCATTTGATGTGTTACAGTGCTTCTGACTGATTTCAGGTAGATGACCTGTCACACACAACTCTGACCATGCTATGGTTTCCCCTGCTGACTTACATAAGCTCATACATTAAGGGTTTGGCTTCATCCTGTAGTTTGCCTACAGAAGACATGTGGTTTCTTGGAAGTGCAGAGGTCTGACGTTTGACCTGATTCTTAAGATTGTGCCTGTGCAATAACCTACAGCAACTCATGAATTCCTCCCTGTCAGGAGGTGAGTGGTCAGTCCTCGCCAGACCTTGCCCTGCACTGTTGACTGTAGCAGCAGTCATCTAAAGAAGACTTTGTAGCAAGCTTCAGGGTCCCTTTGTGGCTTAGTTCCTTCAGAAGGAGGACACTCGTTTCTCCGTTTTCCATTTTTATCTGCAGCATTTCCAGGCTATGTGAAGATTTTTTTAAAGCCATCTAAAAATGTTCCCAAGGAAAAGGACCTCCTTTATCACTGCTTGATCTCAGAAGAGCTGGAGGCTTCTGGTGTGGGGGAAGGACATAGGCTGGCAAGGAAAAGTGCTGCAGGGAGCTGAGCTCTGAGAGGTGTCCTCACTCAGATTTGAGGCCTGGGAGTGCTTCTGTTAAATCAGGATTTTTAGATACTGTTGTGTGAACACTACTTCCCACCCTCTAGCTCTGGGGTGGTTCTGACAAACGTGAATAGCTGTCTTCCTTCATGCCAAATCTTACACTCTTTGAGTGGTAATGGGTAACATAATGGGGAGAAGCCCTTTTGAAATCTTTCCCAGTTTAAGAGTAGAGGTTGCTTGGGTTTTAGCACATAATTCTAAATAAATATTAACAAGACATGGAGATCTGAACAGGCAACTAATGAAAGTTACTCTTTTCCCTAAACTTGCTGGAGGTTTTCTCAATCTCTGCTTCAGACTCTATTTTCTCTATACATTTTTCATTTCCTCTCCCAAGTCCCACGTCAGCACACACAGGTGAAATACCTGGTCAGAATCCCATTTGATCAGAATCCCACTTGAAGGAAACCCCTTTCTGCAGAAGTGGGGAGCAGATGATGTGAGGACCCTGGGGTGGTTGTTTTTTTGCAGAGGCAGAAATAATTGTCTGGAATTGAGTATTTGATGCTTCCCCTTGGCTGAAGTTGCATTCCCTGAGGAAGTACTCAGGGGTGACACAGCCCTGGCCCAGGGGATGCGTTTACTCTTTGCTTGTATCAAGAGTCACTTGGTTGTATTGGTGTATAAATAGATACAATTAGGTATCAGAATGAATAGTTCTTCAATTTGGCCACTTACTCAAAGCTATGGTTCAGGTTGTTTCTGATAACAGACGTGAAACCTTTTTGAAGATGAAACCTTTGAAATGGAAGGAAGCTAGAGGGACAGAATGCACTGAGGATAACCTCAAAATATCTAAATGGTGGGTGTCAAGGAGGATGGAGCATCCCTTTTTTTCTGTTGTATCTAGTGATAAGACAAGGGGTGATGGGTTGAAGCTGGAACATAAGAAGTTCCATTTAAACGTAAGAAAAAACTGTTTCACTGTGAGGTGAGGGAGCCCTGGCACAGGCTGCCCAGGGAGGGTGTGGAGGCTCCTTCCTTGGAGGTCTTCAAGACCCACCTGGACACGTTCCTGTGTGACTTGATCTAGATGGATCTGCTTCGGCAAGGGAGTTGGACTGGATGATCTCTAAAAGTCCCTCCCAACCCTACCATTCTATGATTCTATGAGATTCTGTTCAACTGACAAAGGAAGAATGATCTGTGGGAACAATAGGATCACTTTTCATGAAGACACTCATATTGTGAGGACCCCCTGCAAACTAGCACACTCCCTTTCAATGACAATTGAGAGGGTTTTCCTTTTAGAGTGCAGCTGAAGGTTTTGTTGTACATGAGCCTTGTTATTTGCCCTCTGTATGTATTGAATACATACAGATGTATTGGAGATGTATTGTATGTATTGAATACATACAGATACCAGTTTGCATTTACTAAGAGATTAAGAGATGCATTGCAATTAAGAAATACTTAACTGACTGCCATTTGAATGGAGTAAATATTCTTCCTCCCACCTGCACCAAGCCGTTGCTGTGGGGCTCTAATGGCACAGGGAGGTTCTGGACGTGGCCATGGCCATGGGAGGTGCTTTGGGCAGAGCCCCACACCACAGGCCGCGGCAGCCCCAGCGCTCCAGCCTCCTGCACGATCACCCTCTCCATGGTTATCCCTGACTGTAAGGGTGGCTGAGTACCTGCCCAGTGGAAGTGTGTGCACAGAAGGGCTTAAAAGTAGGTGATGGCCATGTTTTCGTTTTTGCTGTTTAATGTGTCTTCAGAAGAACGCCCATGTCCAAATTGTTCTGTGTCGTTCTCTTTCTCTCAGATAGCGAGCACCAGCTCGGTGGAGTCGATGCCAGGAGCAGATGGCAGTGGTGCATGTGGAGGGGTGAGCAATTTGAAGCTAATACTTTCTGTAGAGCAAGGGGAGTGGGGGGTGTTATGGTTCTTTTGTAGCAAGAAGACAAACCAGCGATATTCGAGTAGCTCATCTTCTATTCCGCTGTCTGCTGCTGCAGCTGTGCTGTCCTGAACTTCTGGGCTGTTACAGCCACAGCTACTTGCACCATCAGTGAATTCAAATCCTGCTGTTCAGATCCATGCCCACATGTGTAGGAACCTAGCTGGGGTGAAGCTGAATGTTAGATCTGTAGCAAAGCTTGGGGGGTTTTTTGAGGGTGTTTTTGTTTCTTCTCAAATTCTGATAGGGAGCTACATTTCAGTGCCTGCAGGGAGGAGGGCAAAGAGAGACAAGGAAACCTGGCTGGTTTATACTGTTGTTTTGTGTAACTAAGGAGTTCATCTGCAGAACCCAATTTTGATAAACACATCTTTTATAGTGTGCTCTTCTGTTTCTGACAGTATACAGCAAGAGATGATGATACTTCCATACATCTCTGGCCTGTTAGTAGCTGGCTAATGCAAAAGCAAAGTATACTTTTACAAATATTTTTCATTTTGCTCTATACAACATCTGTGACTGCTGCCAAGTCAAACCAGAGGCTTTCAGTCCTTTATAAGGTCTGTTTTTTAGTATTCTTATCTCTCCCTTCTAACACATCTTCTGAGAATAAAAGGCTTTCAGGAAATGACTTGGGGTCAGCAGAGTTTACTGAAAAAAACCCAACAAGAAGAAACAGAAACCACCAAAAAACCCCTCATCTGCAGAGCCATACTATAGGATATTGTGCTATACTATAGGATATTGTGCTATACTATAGGATATTGTGCTATAGCATGACCTTTCTAATAACAAAGGAGCCACTCAGCAGGCCCTGTCAGACCTCTGGCCAAGCCTGTAACCTCCTGGTAGTTTACAGACTATCAGTGGAAAGCTGTTAAACAAGCCAGCAGCCTGACCTATACAAAGAAGAGCTTGTTAAAAGTAAGTGTTTGTAGTGTACTCCTGGCTGTTTATTGTTTGTTTACACTTGTGTTTTCCATAAGCAATTTTCAATTTGGTTGTAGTCAGTTTTGTGATTAATGCCCCTGGACCTTAATTTACAGATGCTGTGGTGATCTAGCTACTTAATGACAAAAATGCTTTATATAGGGCTTAAAAACAAACACATACAAATTTCTGTTGGTCTTTAGTTTATTAGGGAAGTTTACATTTTAGCTGTTATTAAGTAAAAGAAGATTTAGACCTTTTTAGTTGATTATAAATAACTGTGTCTGTAATTTGCATAGTACATCTCGACACATTAAGTCATTTTCCTTAGGTCATGTATTTAAAGGAAAATTTAGTTCCTGAGATAGGAGTAAAAATGGAGTTGATCAAAACCACAAAGCTAAAAATATGAAGAATTGTTTATTATAGATTCTGGGATCTCATGCTGCTGTACTGTAGCAAATGGATAACATCAGCATGAACAGTGAATTCAGATGTTAGTTGCAGCCTTAAAAAACACTAATTTTTGGTGATGAAATCCCTTTTGGAAACATCTCAATGAGTGCAAGAGCAAGTACATTCCATGCTTAACAGCTTCCACGTGCAAACCACTTGGTGGTAGTGATGGTCAGCAAACTGATATCTCCCAAAGTGTCTGCTGGGGTTTTCTTCTGTGTCACACCTTAGCATAACCATGCAGTGAAGCCTTCTGCAGGCAGTGTGCTCTCCTCGCTGTATAGCCTCCTGGTACTTGTTGCTGCACTGCTACCACAGTTTGTACTCAATCTTCTGCATGCATGAGGAAAGTACAAGCCAGTAGAAGACTGTCCTGCGTGTAACCTTGCATGTATGACATTGGCACACAGAGAAACAAACTAAACCATTTTGCTGCATTACAAAGTACTAAGTTTATTATATCACAGAATCCCTGAATGGTTGGAAGGGACCTCTAGAGATCATCCAGAATAAAAAATATATATAGCAAGTAATAAATAGCTCCAGGCATGAGCTGTAGCTCTCACAGGGGTGTACACTCTTTTCCACCAAAAATCTTAAAGTTGAAGGAAACTGGTAAGATTTAGAGAGTTAAATGCAGCTGCAGAGTAAAAGCAAATTAGTGGTCAAAACAGCCCTGTCTGGATGAAGTTACTGTAGATTCTGGCTCTGAACAGATTTTGTGCAAGTGTGAGTAAGTGTAAATAATTTTATGCAACAGTAAATAACGGAGCTTGTACAATAAAGGTTGCAGTTGCAAAGTAGCTGTTAGATTTGTCTTTGAACAAGGGTATTGAATGACAATTAATGTCCTCATGCCCTACAAAAACTTCTCTGTGCAGATGGTGTGTAGTTAAGAGTAAGAAGCAAGGGTAACTTCCTGAGCCATCACTGGGATGGGATGGGGCAGTTTCATGGTTTTCACAGGGATGGAAAGCAAAGGACTCCTTAATTCTATCTCAGTGTCACCAGTTAAATGACATAATAGAACAAGTCTTCTATCTATAGTTGCTCAATGGAATTTGCCACATCATACAGAAAATACTTTTTTGCTTTTATTATCTTTCCTGCAACTGCAATAGCAATGTTTTGAGCTCTTGTGTTCTAACTGTATTCTGATAATATTGAGACATATTATCAACTATCAGTTAAAGACATCTCTATACAGGGCCTTTTTTGATGAGTGAAGTGAGTATCAAATGCTTCTTGTGTGCTGCAGTGCAAGTTAAAATACAATGGTCTGAAATAAAAGTTCATGCATAGCTGTCATAACAGATCTTGCCCAATGTAATACCCCTTCTGCTTTCTTTCCTTTGTGAAATGTGTGGGTCATGTATTTCTGAAAGTGAGGACTGTCCAGACTGTTTCACATTGAGGAGGAGTCAAATACAAGATCCATTAGAGGAAATATTCAGCCTGAGCCTTGTCTGCATTACAGTGACATGCATGTGGGTGGTGATGGATATTCCTATTGAAGTACAAATCAAATTAACCAATTTCCACATGAAGCAGTCCATCCAAATCACGTTAGATTTGACTTCAGCATTTTTCCTGTGCAGGCCTGTGTAGGTATCAACTGAAAGTGAAAACCTAGTTTTGTTTAGCATTCATCAAGATTGTCTTCTGCTCATGAGGCTAAATGTTGTCTTCATTTGTGCTCTTGCCATTCCAGTAACACTAGTGATTGCTAGACATAAGAATCAGAAGGCTCCTTATTCTATATGCAAAGTTTAACTATTACAGAGAGAAAAGATAAGGTTGACAGGTGAGGAAATGCTCTGATGTAACAACTTAAGGGGAACCCATTCCTATCCAGTGGAAGGAAAATCAGCCTTCTGAAAAATTAAATAGCATTAACATCCAAATCAGAGTGAGAAATGGCTGACTTCAGCCAATAGATGTGATTCAAATAACAAAGTTCCTCTGTAGATTGCTGCTGATCAGTAAAAACTTCTCAAATTGTCTTAATTACATGCCTTGCTTGGAGGGGTCTGCTAGAGTCTGGAAGGAATGTTTCAGCCAGTGATTCATCTGAGGCATTGTTTGGTTAGTGTAATCCAGTATCTTACTGGTCACATCTGGTTCTCCACAAGAGAAGTGAAATACTGCACTGTGCTTGTGCGTGGGGGAGGCCTCGGATCTGCTGAGCAATCAATCCCTACGTGTCTGGGGTACAATGATGTTCCTGAATGAACAAATCCCTCGGACTGCACTTCACCGAGCTCGATTGCAAAACATCCCATGTGCTTGTATACAAGTCTGAAGCATTGCTATTGCAGCTACAGAAAAGATAATAAAAAGGAAAAGATCCAGTGACAAGTAATGAATTGTGGTTTTGTTGTGTAAGGCCATTACAAGCCAGGGTGGTTTCAGTAGCTCTGCCGAAGGACGATGTGCTTTCTTCTGAATGTGGGGAATGGCAGGGCCGAGGCTCAAGGAGGATGAAGAGGGGGTGTCAGCTTATACAGTTGAATTTAGTTTTTTTTAATTGGCCTGAAAACCTGGATGAGTGACTTCTGCAGGTTTGTCACAACCACTGAGATGAGACCTTAAGGGCAGGGTTTCCCCAGCCCTGGTGTCACTTGCCTGGGGAGCCTGGGTAGCCTCTGGTAACTGTCATTCCTTTGCCTTTCCTCCCCATGCCAACACCCTTCTGGTAAATAAAGGCTTTGAAGAAGGGGAAATTTGTTCAGCCAATTGTTCTCTCTCAAGAAGACTTGAGTTGTGACTTAGGATGCATCCTTGGTTTAAAGGAAAGGGGAGGCTGTCAAGGAGTCCACAATCTGCATAGCCTAGGTGGGTCTGATCTTTACCTGGTTCATTTTCAGAAAAAAAATGTAAAATACCACTGCTCTCTTGATTTAGAGGAAATTCAGAGAGCAATCTCTGAATCTCTTCTCGAGAAGGAGCTGTGCTAGAGGAACACCATGCAGCCACATTCTCCCAGCTGAATGCCCGTGAGGTGCCGCCTACCTGGGGCTGCCCCAGGCTCCTCCCCAGGGAGCTGCACGTGGCCTTGCTGGGAGGAATAGTGTTTATCTATTTAAAAAGGGAATTAAACAGGGAATCCACTTGAAGTTCTGTGGGAAGCTCTATACTTGTCAACTGCACATTGGCATATTAACGCTTTTTGGTTTGTGTGAAAATTGTACAATTGGGTTTAATTATACCCAGTGACTTCATGCACCAGCTTAGGTGGTTAGCTTAAGGGACTGAGCCTGTTTGGCTATCTGGTAAAAAGTATCTGCTGCCAAGGGCAGTTGATAGCTGTGTCTTCCTGAGGAACTTTATGGTTCATTGTGGGCTGGGAGAGCAGGGAAACTCCTAAATTATGCATTTGAAGTTGAATGGTGCAAAAATCCACTGCCAGCACCATTCACTTCTTCAGTCAAGCCATTCTTCTGAAAACCTTCACATCTCCTCACCACAAACAGAAGAGTTTACAACACGTTCCCAAAATCAACATTTACCTTAACTGAGTCACGTTGCAGCAGCAGAGAGGAAGAGGCAAGTATCAGAAGGAAAGCTCTTCTCCAGAAGCCAAGCTTGCCAGTTCTTTTTCCTCCTTGCCAATGGTGAGATGAGGTTGCTCAGGGGCAGTAAGGGCACAAGTGGGCAGAGAAGGTCTTGAGGAGTTGGCTTTAGTTCACACAATGCCACCCCAGAGACGCCATCCAACCGAGGCCATCGCCAGAGGTGACGTGAATTCTTTTCTAAAATAGCATGAAACCCAAGGAGGATCTTTGTCAGTAGGGGAACTCTGTGCATTGTTTTGGGATCCTTTGTTTGTTTGTTTTTAAGTCACTCCATTGTACTTTTCATTCCAGGGTGATTCATGTAGGAAATCCTCCAAATCCAAGCGAGACAAGGAGAAACAGGCTTGCAAGAGCTGCAGCGAAAGCTTTAACTCCATCACTAAAAGGCGGCACCACTGTAAGCAGTGTGGGGCAGTAAGTATCAAAAGGAAGGAGCTTTTGAGGTCCTTCTGCAGAGACCATCAAAGAGAATGCTTTATTTTTCCAGTGTAGGAACTAAGAGATGCTCTAGTTCAAGGTAGGTTTTGACAGAGCAGATCTTTCCACTTGCTTTACTCCCGGATAATGGGGGGAAAAAAGAGTGACATTCTGGTACAAGGGGCCTAGGCTGTGCTGGTTTAAAGGCAAATATGCAGTGCCTCAGTGGATAAAAAGTGGTGCCCTTATCTGGGGAGGACATTGTCCCCTATATATTGTTAGCAGAGGCCTTCTGACAGCCTCACTTTTAGGCAGCAGCTTTTGCTAGGATGAACAACTATTAAAACAGGTGGATTATTCTTCCCCCAAAGCAGAGTTGGTCAATAATTGCTTGTACCAAAGTGGTTTCCTCGTGCTTGAAAAGCCCCAAAACATCAGTCCTAGAGATTCCTCCACATAGGTTGCTGAGGGCAGTTAACTAACCTTCCCCAGTGCCATTCACTGGCAGCTTAATTCTCATGGGTTTTTTGCTGAAAGTCACAACCACCAGCATGATGAGATTCAATTCTGTGACATGACTTGAAACCTGCCCTCTGTGACTCGAGTTTCACGGTTTAGGGTTCCTAATGTAACTACTACAGAATAATGTTACTTAAGTACCATTACTCATTTGAAGGGGAGGTGAATTTTCAGCTGAAGAGACCTAAATATATAGTTCAGATGTTCCAACACATCAGTCTCGGCAATTGAAATGAAATCACCGTGAGGGAGATGCCTTTGCACTGCAGTGGGGATTTTTAACCTTCTGGGTTTGTTTTTATTAATAATTACTGAGACAATGAAATACATTTTTGGAGGTTTAAAATGTTCCTTTGCAAAGCTCAGCATTGTTAAAGAAATGAAAGAATAGCTTTCCCCCATGGACAGAGAGATAACGAGTGACATGATTAATAATTTATTGTTAAACAGTTGTTGGCTACGTGGTGTTTCGTGATGTGGCAATAGCATTCAAATTAAACAAGTTAATTTGCCTCAAGGAAAGATTCTCTTGTTTCTAAAAATGCCAGATTGCTTTTGTTGATGTGACTTGGCAGAATGGTTCTTTGTGCAGGAATTAACATCTTGCAGTGAAGCACATAGTAATGTATACATGTACCTGAAGGACGTGTAGTGTCTGACATGAATCCAGCTCGAGGGGGGTGGGCATGGGGCTGGCTGCCCAGCCTTGCACCCCAGGGCTTGCTGTGCTGTACCACAGCAAGTGCTGGTGTCAGGATTTCAGCCTTAAAACAAGTTCCAGGATCCATCACTCTTTGCACACACTGGTTTCATGAGACTGATGTGTCATTGTGTGCTCTTGGCAGCTGAGGGAAGGAATCCAAAGTCATTAATTTGGCATCAAGTAGTTTTTAATGGATAATATACTGTACTTAACATATATAATATAATGTCCTTAAAACAGTCTCTGGCTTCTTGATTCCTCAGTTCTGTCAGGCTGAACTACCTAATTGATGAGGAAACATCAGCCACTTTTACCCTGAAAATCAGTCCTTCCTAGACCATTTTCTGATTGGCAATAAAAAAGCACTGATTGCTGTGTCAACACAAACCCTTTTTGACTCATAAGGCTTACAAGAAAAGCAAACTTGCACGATGTTAATCATAAAGCATTTCCCAAAAGGCATATGTTTTCTTTAATTAGGTATGTCAGTACACAGCATGGGTTCACAAAACTGTTATTTCCTTTACCTCCATTAATAATTAAATACCATATAGGTCACTCTGTCTCACTGTTATATTGGGTTTCTGGATTTTACCTTAATAACAAACGTTCTGCAAGCTACTTTCTTTAGAGAAGGGTTATGTTTCAATGATAGCTGATCAAGCACCATCTTTCTGATACAGGTGATCTGTGCAAAGTGCTCTGAGTTTAAACCTCTGGCAGATAACAGCCGTCACAATCGAGTGTGTAAAGAGTGTTTTCTGCAGTTGCCAGTGAGCCCGTGCAGCCCTGTAGTGGAAACAGTCGGAGATCAAAAGAAAAGACTAGCTGCAGAGGTACAGTGTTTGCCCAAGAAACTTTTGATGTGTTTTCTGCCCTTCTGAGTCTCTCTCTTTTTGTTTTTAATGTATTTATTTAAGACAGTTTGGTTATCTTTGGTTTTTTTCTTCCACCATGATATTTGACTCTGTGGCCTGTAACTTGTATTGAAGGCTCTTTGTAGCTGGTGAGTGCTCGTGGTATGAGCAGCCTACAGAGATATGCACATGGGTTTTGCAGATAAGCTTCAGCTTTCACAGTCACAGAATCTTAAGGGTTAGAAATGACCTTGAAAAATCATCTAATCCACCCCCCCTGCCAGAGCAGGACCACCTAGAATAGTTCACACAGGAACTTGTCCAGGTGGGTTTGAATGTCTCCAGAGAAGGAGACTCCACAGCCCATCTGGGCAGCCCCTTCCAGTGCTCTGTCAAAGTAACAAAAGAGAGGGAAAGCTTCTGGCTTCTGTTTATTAAAGTGCATTTGCCATCTTGAGTTGTGTGCAATAACTACTGGCAAAACTTGACAAAGTTAAGTTTTTCACTTGTAACTCCACTTAGAAGATACTTTTCCTCTCCTTATTTCATATCCATTCAAAATGTCATGAAACCAATTTTTTTCTCAGTTGCTCATGCAAAAGTATGGCTTGCTTCTGAAAGGCTGTCAGCATTCACTGAAGCTTACTCAAACCTGCTATAGACAATGCAAACTGTTCCTTCCAAGATGAGACTGTCACAAATTGGGCTCCCTAAACTACTGCTCCACAACTGCCACGATGCCACCACATCATATACCATGACAGCAGCACATCCTGCCCTGAATTTTTTTACCAGAGCAAGAAATATGTTGGAAGCTGATTTGTTTTGCTCTCACCCACAACATCTGAACCTTCTCTTACCGATGCTTTTTTTAGACCACAGGCAGAGCTGTGAGTACCATTGTGTGCCACAGTTTTTACCTTGAAAAGTCACCTTGAAGAAAAGATTTTTATTTCTTTTACCTGTGAAATAACAGCCAGGAGCCACTGCATGTATAAAAGACAACATTCATCTCAATTGAGAGTGGACTCACAGGGACATCAGATTCTTGAAAGAGCTGCTGACACAATGAGAATTTCATTGCAAATCATCCTCCCCCCTCGATACGCTGACCTACACCATCCTGCTTTGAGCACTGCATGCAAAACTGAGGAACAGTTACAGCCTGTACTGAAAAACATCTTACCTTGAAGAACATCTTTCTGGAAAGCCACTCCTCAGAGCCATCAGACTGCCTCCAGCCTTGTTATACTCCTCATCACAACCGAGCTATGTGGAAAAGAGCTGGCCTCTGAGCAAGGAGCATAAACCTGCCAGAGCATATCCAGAGCTGCTGTAATAAATGCTTCCTCAAATAGTCTTCTTAGACCTTGCCCTGCTCTGCTTCCCAGCATGTCATATTTCTTTCCAGGCTACTAAATGTACCTACACAGGTAAAATTATACCAGCACAATGTCCCAGAGTGAACTCTGCTGCTCAGGTGCTTTGTACCCAGGCATGTCCAGAATCTCAGTAATACAAAGTGAGTGCAAAGACAGTTACAAATGCACGTTGCCCTTCCCTAAACTTACCACTTCTGTGAGCAGAGAGAAGGTTCTGGATCTGTAGCCTGATGCCATCAAAAGCTTTAGGCAGACACTTCCAGCTATGCCTACAGATGAGATGCACTTAACATGCGTCAGCATCCCATGATAAACTTTCTAGCACTGCTTCAGCAGAGCTCTTTGCTGGTAAAGTGAAAACCTACAGCTATGCAGCCAGGAACACTGCTAATCTGAAAAGCCAAAAAGCAGACCAGTGAAATGTGACCTATGGCTTTACTTTAGAAAGCAGATTACAGCAGAAAGCTGTAAAAACCCAAGGAAAAAGTCATTTTTCCCTCATATTCTCAGGCTTCTAGCCTCTGCTAAATCTTCAAAGGATCAGGTAAAATGCAAGAATAGAGATGGGTAAGAAAGGAAGATCAGAGCCAGCCTTTTCCTTTCCCTCCTATTTATGTTAAACTTTCTTAACAAGCTTGATAGCAGCTGCACATTGCCACTTTGCAAATGTTATTAGCAGATACCAGAAATCCCCAGGAGACTTGTGCAAAGTCTAATGTGAACAGGAATTTTGTTTTGCTTTGCTTTCTATCAGAAGGTGAAAATTTCCTCCCATCTTTCTTTGCCTTGGCACTGTCTGATTTGGCTTGTGTCTCTCCATGTCTATGCAGGAGGCTGTCTTTTCTGAAATCATCTCCCAGCCTACTTTGCTAAGCAAGAAACTAGCTGCATCATCTTAATTACCATTCTCAATTTGCTTGGTGATGGTGGAATTTAACTTCTCATCAGCTGTGAACAGCAGTTCAGCATCTGTGTTACATGAAATTGTGCTGTTCCTTGTGGTATATAATAACAATTAAACATGTGTTTACTTATGAGCTATCCAGCATTTGCCCTGCAGTATTGACCCTGGACAACTCAAACTAAGTATGTTTTATAACTTAATTCTTTTGCCCACTTCAGCATCAATGGAAACAGCTCGCTCTTTTCTTTTTTCTTTCCTTCGTCCAGAAGCAAAGCATCTTGGCAGCTGAAAACAGCCTCTTCAGCAGCTACCTCCAGTTCCTTGAAAAAGGGAAGACTTGGTACAAAATGTGGGTGACCATCCCCAAGACTGAACCTCTTGTTCTCTATCTGCAAGGAAGTAGCCAGGTAAAATGACATTCAGGAGGGTTGACATGCAGACAAAAAACAAGCAGAAGTTTAAATCTATCAAGCTGAGAAATAGGTCAAAGGCTTTGGCTTGGTTTCAACAAAAATTAACTTGGTGTTCTGAATATAGCACAAAGCCTGAGAGATTTCAGATTTTCTTGTTATCTGTAGTTACTGCTGATATGGTTATGAGCAAATGTTTAAGCTCATAGCTTTTCTTTTCCACTTTTTAACCAAAAAGGACAGAAAAAGAGTAATTTAGTTATGTTTGGGATTTTTTAGAGGTTTCAAACAGGTACATTAAAAGGTTTTAGTAAACTGTTATTAAGGAAAGCACTTTACTGTAAAATGTGTAGAGCTGTGAAGGAGTCTGAATATTGCCATTGCTGGGTCAATGTTAGTTTTTTTAAAAGCCTAATTCAGAGTTGAGGGGCCAGAGAAGTTTGTGGAAATGTGGCTGTTTCTCAGCCTTGAGAAATGGACTGTGTTTTGTAAAGCTCCTTGTCCTAGCATCATATGATTTTATCTTTACTTGAAGTAGTTACTGTGGCAGGCATTATTACTCTTTTTCAAAGTGTGCTGTTGGAGCTCGCTAGCATTTGTGTGTGGTGAAGGTCAAGTATCTATATCCAAGATAGAATATCCAAAATGGAAAAATCAGTCGTGCTCCCTTAGTGCTGAAGATAAAAGAGTGACAATGCTGAAATGAGATCCCACATACCCAATTTTGTATTTGGCACTTGGCACATTTATGTATGGCTTTGTTTTATCTCCTGGGCGAGATGGAAGCAGAAATGGATCCAAACTCAGCCTACCATTACCCTGCTGTAATTTGCAGCAATCTGAAGGATTTGCCTTTTATTAGCATCTATTTGTGTGGTTGTAGCTGGGGACAGTCTGGGAACTAAGTATTGCCTGTGATTTTATAAAGCTTACTCCATAGCAAATGTTCAATGAGAGGTACACGTCATCCTTAGAAGTGCATTCCTTTTGCTGCTTGTCGGCAAGAACACCTCTGGTTGTAAACATGTGTGTGTAATGTTTTAAGTGTAGTGCTCAAGAGGCTGAAAGCTTGAATTTGGAGCTCCAGACAGAGCCTACTTGGCTTCATCTGGGATTCAGATTGCACCCTGGGTAAGCCTCCAGTTCATCCCACGGGCAGCGAGCTGCCTGGCTCCCCTCCTGCGCCACGGGGAATACGTGACTGGAGCCACAAGTTTAAAAGGCCTTGGTCAGAGGACTAAACTGAGTGTAACCAAACCCATCTTTAGATCTCTCTGGAGCCAGAGTCTGGCAAAAGGTAAAAAGCTTGCAAAAGCAAAGCAGAGGGAATGGCTTCACTGCACAACTCATCCCCTGATGCGAAGGCTGTGCCTGAGGGCAGGGCCAGCGCACACCCCGTGTCCCTGCCAGCCACGGCAGTGTCTCATGCAGGCAGGCTCTGGGGAGCAGAGAGGGAACAGAGGGAGAGGGGTCTGAATTCTTTGGCCTTCCTCACCCAGGAACAGCGTATGTCATCTAAGAGAGATGACTGGAGCGAGGAGTTGAGAGGAGGCAACACCCTCTTCATGGTGTGACCTGGAAGGAGAAATTCTGCTACTGTCCGACCGATTGTTGCAGTACAGCACAAATAACCTGTGGGACATCTAAAGGGTGGGTGTCAGGAGGTTGGGACATCCCTTTTTTGTATAGTAGATAGTAACAGGACAAGGGGTGATGGGATGAAGCTGGAACACAAAAAGTTCCACTTAAACATAAGAAGAAACAATTTCACCGTGAGAGTGAGGGAGCCCTGGCACAGGCTGCCCAGAGGGGTTGTGGAGGCTCCTTCCTTGGAGGTCTTCAAGACCCACCTGGACATGTTCCTATGCGACCTGATCTAGGTGAACCTGCTTCTCCAGGGGGATTGGACTGGATGATCTCTAAAGGTCCCTTCCAACCCCCACCATTCTATGATTCTATGACATACACCAGCTCTGTTTAGTGCACAGTGGAATGATGCTCGGTTCTGCAGGCCCCCTCCTGACAGCTATGCAAGGCCAGGGCTTGCATACTGGAGGAGCTTCTGAGTTTCAGATGCTGTATTCTTTGTTCCATGTCCTGCCAAATTTGATCTTGAACCTCTGCTGGTATTATTAGGTCTTGTTTTTAGAGAGAAAAGGTGCCTTTGACACCGACAACCGTTTTTATGACAGTTAAATTTAGTGCTTAGTGTCCCCAGCTATTTCAGATGTGAGAGAAATCTCCCAATAAAGCTGTAAGAAAGCACACAGGGCAAGGCTGAGCTATCTTCCATTCGATAACCAAGCCAGGATTTACTGTTGGGAAGCACCAGTTTCAGGCTAAGAGTGTAAACACGAAAGCGAGTCTCTTCTCCCAGGGCCTTCCATCCATTCCCACTCGGGTACCCTCCTCAATTTGCATCCAGCTGAAGGAAAAAAATGATGAAGCAAATCCCATTCCTTGGTAATAACTCAACAACCTTGTTAATTCTGGGTTACATGGTATTCACCAGACTTCTGACAAAAATCTCTTCCAGAGCTGCTTCCTGGTGGCCGAATGTCCAGAGTCAGTCGGGAACCACTCACGTGCTTGAGTGTTATTTTCTCAGATGTTGTTTGATGTTGTACAAAAACCTTGAATGCATCTCTCAAGCCTCTTCAAGGCCTGCAAAGAAGCATTTCAGTGCCTAAAAAAAGAGATGCCCTTTGGGAGTAATATTGCAAACAATGGTATTAAAGGTCTTGAAACACAGACCAGAAGAGTTTGAAAGTTGGGGGGTTGGTTTTTAAAACAGCAGGAAGAAAAGCTGCGTCCCAAGCTGAATCTGGAGCTTCTGATACACTAAGAGCCCTGAAAACTTTCATCCTCTGCACCCCCAGCCCTCACACTGAAGAGGGATGCCAGTGCAAATGGAAATACAACTCACAGGCTGTAAACCAGCAGGAAAACTGCTCCTTTGCTTTAAGTCCTTGTTCCAGGAGACTGAATAGAATCTTTGAGTGTTCATGGTGTAAGTCTTGCATAAGGCTTTCTGCTTGAGGGTAAAGTATGGAAATCACACCGATGTTACCTGTCATCAAACTGAGACACACCTTGTGCAGCTGTTTTCACATTTACCTGAGTGGGATTGGAAGAGTTTGCAAAGCCCACCCAGGGACAAGGGCCGGTGGTTTGACAGAGATCAATCTGTCTTTCCAGGAACTCCGCCTGGAGCTTCAGCCCCTCTTGGCCGTGTAAAATGCACAACCACCTCCAAAGCTCTGGCATTACCTTAGACCAGACTGAGAAATGCAGAATTAACAAGTCTCAGGTAGCTATAGACATAATGAATGCTGGAGAAATAGGGAGGATAGATCTATAGTGTAGGGAGAGATAGTGTGTATCATCATTATCAGGCTTCATCCAGGAGAAAACTTTATGTTATAAATTCTGAAGGAAAATCTTTTATTCATCACGTAGATGTGATTTACTCCTAGAAAATAAGGGAGTAGCTGGGTTTGAAGTTGAGCTTAGGGTTTTAGAGAAGCATTTCTGTGGCTTGTCTGTTGCTCCTGGTCAGGTGAAGCTTTAATTGGCGCTGCCCAAAGCTCTGCCTGTCGTTTCTCATGGCCCTGCAGAGCTCTGCCTCTCGGCGCACCGGCAGGCGCAGGAGTCTCAGAGGTTTGAGCAAGGTTGGGATTACATCGGAGTGAGTAGAGAGTGGAATTAGAGTGGAAGAACAGGGATTGTCTAAGCCAATTCAAAACTATCAGGGGAAAATGATAGTGGTCCATCAGTGGGTACCTGTTGTACTGTGTGTTTGTGTCGGAGAGACCCTGCAAAGAGATGTGCCGTGCGAGAGGGGTGTCTGTGTGGAGGGGTACATGGGACAGAGCTGCCTCTCTGGTGGGACTGAGCTATCCATTCCCGAATCTTAAACCTGGGCTGTTGTAATGGCTGTAACAGAGCAATACATAAATGCTGCTGAGACTACCTAATGTGATAATATGTCAGTATTGTGCTGCTTAGAGCCAGGACGAGTGCACAGTCCTTGTGATTACTGACAGTATTACACATGCAGGAGCCTTTGTGTATCACTTGCTATCTCAGGGAAGTGATTGAAATCAACCCTAAAGCAAAGCTCTTCTCAGCAGCTTTTAAAATGAAATATGACTTTTATCTCTCTGTAAGGTCTGTAAATCCTTACAGGCTCAATGTAGGGCCTGAATTCCTCATGGGTGCAGAACAGCCCCTGGATTTGTTGGACTCCAGGTAGGAGGGGAAGGGCTCGGTGCCAGAGGAAATGCAGAGATGCTCATGCTCTGGCAGATGTTTTGGGTGTGTGGCGTGACTGGAGGCTGAGTGCTTCAACTTTATCTACCAACAGTGCAGCTTTTCAGAGATAATTTAAATCCCTTCCTTTCAGATCAGGCAGGTACAGAGAAAGTGACAAAGGCATCATACTAAGAAAAGGGAGGAAGCAAGACCAAAGGCAGTCTGCTTAATTTGCCTGTGTCTGCACGCGTTGGGTAGGTGCAACGTGTACAATTCCAACCTCGGTTTGCTCTGACGCTGCACTCCTTGGCTACAAACAATACCATTTCTCATTGTCGTGGGCAGCCTCCAATTTTACATGTGACAAGTCCCAGTGTCTGTTTTTCTAAACCAAGATCAGTCGAGCAGGCATGGTTGAGCTTGCATGTGCTCTTGTGCATTTTGTGTCCATCGGTCCCATACCCGCTTGCTTCAGCGCTGCGTGGCTGCAGGGCTGGGGCTGCTCTGCACAGGCCAGTTCACACTGCATGAGCAGGACCTCCCTGTTTACATGGACCCAGCTGTGCCTCAGGGTCTACAAATTGTCTGCTGCTTTTAAGACAACTACTTAAACTGAAATGGAAACTGAATTCTTTACTGTTTGACCTAAAGCTGCCAGAAATTCCCTTGAATGTCCTTGGTCTTCAAGCAGATGGACTGGTGTTTTCACATAAAGTAACAAGTAAATCAGGAAGCCTGTGTTCATTTAATATAATGCATAGACACATTTTGACTGGGTTTTTTTTCCCCCCCTTTAGTTAATGTGAGTGAAACTTGACCTGCTTCAGCCTAAGTGTTAGAAAAGTAGATTATTTCTTTGCCATTGTTATTGGAGGTGTGGTCCCCTTCCAGCTTCACTATCATCTGCATTCAGTATGGAGTGAGAAAAAGAGTGCCTTTGCCACCTCTTTGTGGGATGCCTCCTTAACTTTGGTATGAGGCTGTTACCCAAGAAACTACTGCAAGCAAGGACAGCTGTTAGAGATGCTTGATGCCTGTGTGGTTTAGACTCCAGTTTGGGGACCCGCCCTTGAAAATGCTTTGCTGGCATCAGTTGAAAGGAGTTGCATGGTTGTGACACAGGCTGCCTCCCCAGCATAGCCTTTCCTGAGAGCTTAGTAGAGGAGCTGGTTGATGCTCAGGATGTGGCTGTCAGAGAGCTGTATTGCTCTTTAGATCTGTGAGCTAATCTGGCCTTTAAAGGGTGCTCAAGAATCTGAGCTTTGACATCCTTGACAGCACTGAAAGGCAGCACAAATAACCCCAAATCTTCTGAGAAGAGTCACTGGTTGATTTAAAACTTGAAATTGTCTTTTATTGCAAAGTCACTTCCCTGGTAGTTGTCTTTGTGCCTCTCAGTGTCCAGCTCTGCTTATTTGTCTCCTTTTTGCCAATGTTACAAACATCCCATGAGGTTCAAAAGGGGCTGCACTGCACTGTTCCTGCCTGGACCCAATGCAAAGGGATCTTCATAAAGGGCAACAGGCCTGTGTTGTGTGAAGCGGTGTGACAATGCCCAGCTGTGCCACTGCTGGGTGTGAGCTCTTCCTGCAACAGGGACCCTGCCAAAGAAGAGGCAATAAAGCACCTGCAGAGTCATTGCCTTTATTGCTTCCAGTTCAGCAGTCAGCATTGCTGCAGGAGGAGCGCGAGGAGCCGTGTCCGTGTGCCGACAGAAGGGTCGGGCGTGCTCGGCAGCAGCGGTGCGGGCATTGCCATTGGCGTGGGAGTTGGCGTTGGCATTGGAGTTGGCACTGGCATTGGAGTGAGACGCATTGGCGTTGGAGTGAGATGGCATTGGCGCTGGCAGCCGTCGGCACACGCCGGTGCAGTGAGAGCTGTGCCATCCAACCTGCGTGCCTGCCCGGTGGCTGTGGCTCCGCTGTAGGGCAGTGCATCTGCAGTCACTCCTTTCTGCTCCAAAGTGGGTTTTAAGCTGGTTGAAACAGGTGCTTCTGTACTCCCACTGAAAGGAAATCTTCCTTCCCCACTCCTCCTGTTCCTTGCTGAATTTTTACACTTGTTCTTTCTCCTTTAGGACGGACGAAGCCCACGTCCCATTCCTCTGCCTGGATACGAAGTCAGTTTACCAGGTTCTGGTGAGAAGTTTGAAGCAAAGCATGTTTTTAAGCTTTGCCAGTCCCAGCAAACTCTGTATTTCAGTGCAGAAGATGAAGAACTGCAGATCAAATGGATGGAGATTCTCACCAAAGCAGCCAAAGGGGAAACTGAAGATACAGCTGAAGGGCTCAGCAGCCCATAGAGCCACTTCCATTTAGTTTCTTTCCTACATGCTATAAACCATCACTTGAACTTGGTATTCATGGCACTTTGGAAACTGTATGGCTTTATATTTTCATGTGTCTGCATAGGAAATTCAGTGGTTTCTCTCCTTTTATTGTACATTTCTCACGTACAGTAGTTACCTGGCATATATTATGTTAAAGGAAAAGGTAGTTGTAGTTGTTGGTGGTGTTGATGCTGGTTTTAAAACAAAAGACAAGGAGAAAAGCATTAATTTTAACAGAGGTAATGGAAAACCATCGGTCTCTTGTTTTCCTAAATGTATATTTTCCAGTCCTTTTGATTGCTGTTCAGTGCAGGATGTGTATAGTCTGTGATTAGTTCTATAAATGCTGCCTTTTAAGTTAAATGTTGTAAAGGCTTGTGCTGGCCACTGACATTCCGTTCTCTGTCCTCTCCCTCCTGGTTAAAAGGTCTTTGTGAAGTGTGAGCAGTGTACTGGATATTTCCCCTTTGCTAAAACTATGTCTCTGCTATTTTGAGATGACCTGTTCACAAGACAAATACTGTAGAAGGGACTTCTAAAAATGACTGCAAACGGTGCAGAAAAGCCCATTAAGAAGCCTCATGGATTTTAAGCATTTATAAGATTGTTTTGTTCTCTTTTGAACCCAACACCTTCCCTCCTGCTCTCTGAACCCACTTTGATGTAAGCGAGCAAACGTTTTATACTGCAGAATGGGTTGTGATCAATAAACAAGAACGTTTTTAGTACACACAGTACAAAAAGGTGACTTTCTTTTCGTTGTATTGGTTAATTTAAAAGCGAGACCTAGGATTTATTTATATAATTTGTAAATAATGTTTCATAAGTATTTGAAGAATTTTTAAGAGATCTTCTCTGATTAACAGCATTTAGTGCATAGCACCAGAGATATTTGTATGGACTGAATTTGTAATTTAATTTTCCTGTTCACCTGTACTTGTCTTATTTTCAAGCTTAAGTGCTTATCTATTGAAATAAAACCTCACGCCGTTAACTCCTGAGCCAGATTTCCAAGGCACAGAAAGCTTTAGGTCAATACTTGATGTAGGTTTAAAGCAAAAAAAAAGACAAAAACAAAACAAAAACCAACCAACCAAAAAAAGAGAAAAGGCATGTGTGTTTGTAGTGGTAGTAAGCATGTAGTGCTGATCGAAATGAAATAAAAGCTGTCGCAGTACTGTATTTTTAAACGCTTTGGTTTAACTTTTGTTTCTTCTTCAGCCCTCTGCATTTTCTGGTATTGGTAGAAAGAAAGAGCTACTCCAAGCAGCCAAGAGTTTGGTAGGACTGGTGAGAATTAGCCTCTGCATCAGTGAGTGTTTTTCTTCCCTACCGAAAAGGGTTTGTTTCTTTCCTCGGTTGGAGTTCGGTTTGGTTTTAACATTGGTGTAATAAATCATATACCCCAAGTCCATGGCCTGAAAATTAGAAGCTGTGGTTTAACTAGCTATTGGTGACATTTCACGAGCCCTTGCATCCTCCCTCTCCTCCCTACCCCTGCCCTCCTGTCAGTTAGCATGGAAAAGGTCATTTTTATCATACAGTTCACGAAAAGGAATTCCTTTAGTGTCTGTTATTTCCTCCCCCAGGCTTCTCTGAAAATGTGATGATGTAGAATGCTGGGCTTGAAAATGTACTCATCTTGTAATATTTCTGGTTTGGGGTTTTGGGGTTTTCTTGATAAGTTTTTCCTTTATTACTGTGCTCTCTTGGTTCTTTTTCTTTGTTACCAGGAGAGAAATGGGAAGAGGGAATGGTGAACCAAACCAAAACGAATGCATCTGAATACACCTTTCATTTTCTGGTTTTGTTAACCAAAAAACCACTTTTAACATGTTTCTTTCTTATTTTTATCCATGTTGTTCTTTTTTTCTAACTAAGTATGTCAAAATACACATCTAATCATTTTATATTCCTCAGTTCACTTTCTTTACAAGATAAACAAAAGTTGTGGTGTGCCCGCAATGTTAACACACAGTGGGGGGCACCTGTGGGCACCTGTGTCCAACAGCTTTGTCTCCAGTCTCTTTCCACTGTCAGGGGTGAGGAACCTGCCTGAGGAATCTCTGTTTTGTGAGGGAGCTCTGCATTGTCACTAGTTTTTATAGTACCAAGCCAGCAACTTCAATGTTGTCTGGAAAACTAACATGAGTCTGTTGCAGATCCTTTGTTTGATACAGCATGAAAATGCTCAGCCCACAGCTCCACCAAAGCAGCTGATGGTGTCAGGGGTGGGATCCCGTTCCCTCAGGCACGGTCAGCAGTAGGACTATTGTCCAAATCGATGGCACTTCTCCAACAGACAGTATTATCTTCTCTCAAAGCCTGATTTAGCTCCTGGTGAAGCTGAAGAAAGAGGCTCTGTTGACCACAGTTGGAGCTGCACTGTATTGGGGTGAGCTGACTCTCATCCTTTTTGAGGCACTGTTCAGGTTTTGGATTATTCTTCCCTGTTGTTAGGACACGTGTGTGCTGTTCACACAAATGAATGTAATGATAGATAGGAAGGTTGAGGATGAGATCCTGGGAGATCATCTTTTAACAATACAGGGAATAGTCACTCCAGACTTCCCTGAATCCTAGTTAATTCACTTATCCTGCCACATCAAAGAAATGAGCTGCCTTCCTCTTTTTTTCTGGGTGTTATTTTCATTTTGTTTTCACCTATGAACACAAAAGGCCTGAGATGATGGCTGGCTCATTCACACGATGATGGACAGGCATGCCAAAACAGCAGTCAGCTGAGCCAAGCAGAGGGCCCTGAGCTGCCAGGATCTGCATTCTCCCTGTTTAGTTTTATAGCCATAGACTCAAATTCTAAGCCTCAGTTGGCTGTGTCTGGCAAATCGATGGAGCTGGGGAGTGCTCTGGGGAAAGCACTGATGGAAGTTTCCTCTCAGGTGCTGCCTTAGGCACGTGGGTTTGGTTCCTGTCTGTCAGGGTGCTGGTTACATTGAGCTGTAGTCAGCCTCATTCTTATTTCCTATTGATGCAACTAGAATATTTCATTTGAATGACCCATTAAATGAAGAGTTGCAACTGAGAAACTGATATTGGTCAGTGGGATGAGGGAGATGGTGATGAGTGTTCAGTGCTGGAAAGCAAAAGATCCTGCAAGGGCGGATGCATATGCTTAACTTAGTGGAGCATCTCCATCACTGTCTGTACAGCAAGGAAAAAGCATGTGGAAAGACCTCTGCAACGTTGGGACTGGGATAAGAAGCAGTTCAAATAAACTCAGTAGGCTTTTGGCTGTGAAGAGCTTACTTTTTAGTTTGAACCTCTGCTTTTGGTACCATCATTTCTGCCTGCAACAGCTTACAGTTCTATCAGATATGTACTTACTCCCACAAATAATCATGTGTGCAAAAAAAAAGAGCATCTCATTGTGTTCCAGCTGCTGAGTTCATCCAGAACAGATGGATGTAGCACAGAAACCTCCCAATGCTTTCCCCCATCATTGCACGTGCCTCTTCCCTACAAACACCTTTTACATGCACCCTGAGGGGTAGCTGGTGTATTTGGCTGAGAGTCACATGAAGTGCAAAGAAAGGTTTCTTGTGTCTGCAGGGTTCTTCCAGTAAAAGAGTTGGATGAGTGGCTTCAATTATATGTCACTGAGTAGCTTGGAGGAGGGTGATACACGTCACGGGCTTTTTGGAGGGAAAGGAGAAGGAGATCTCTTGCTCCTTGCACCAGGTGCTGGACTTCCAGTGTTCTAGCTGTTAATGGTCAAGTGGTAAAAGCTGAAAGTGTTACTTTATTCTGAAAGAACTACGTTGTGTTGCTTTTCATCCTGCTTCAAAATTAGTACAGTGTCTTTATTTGGTTTGTTCAAAAATAGCCAAGTCAGCAGTTTAACAGGCATTGACCAGGGCACAAAGTGAGCTCCAAGGTGTCAAGAGGTAAATATTACCTTCTAGTTGATCTTATTCATACAGAAGGTAGCAATAGCTGTTTCTTTGGGATGATGTAACAAGCGATTCAGGGCTTTCTTGCCTATTTTGCCTCCCAGCATAGTTTCCCAGAAACAGGTGCCCAGCGATACTGAAACTGTAGAATGAAGTTGGTGGTTAACCTATCTGACAGCCGCTTTACTTCCCTCCTTGTCTTTCACCAGCAGCATGGAACATTTAGCTGCTAAATATAAATGAGTGCATATCCTGTAAACAAGCACCTTCCCTTTTTACATACCTACCATTTCTCTCTTTCTGTTCTTCAGTCTGAGACAGGGCAAAGTTTCTCACTGGGTCTGTGCTTTGGGCTGCGTTGCTGCTTGGATGGGCACTCTGTGGGCCCAGGGAAGCTTGATGGGGATGAGTGATTGCATTTTGCTGTAAAATGAAATAGTGATAAAGCAGGCTCTTCAGAAAGGAGTTGCTGGCTGACCTCCCAGATACTGTGTGATCTATGATCACAGGAGATTAGGCTAGAGGAAGAACTCTGTTTGGAGTCTCTGAAATCGAGTTTTTGGGAGCTGTAGGCAGCTTATGTGGGTGACTTGCTCAAGTGCAGCAAAATGTAGCATTGCTGCTAGCATCAACAGCGTCAAAGACTGTTACTTAGACATGTGGTGTCAAAGTGGTTCAAAAGTCACACAGCAAATCCTCACCTGGAAGAAACTCCACTCGCTCCACCGATGCGTTTAACTGAGCCTAGGATCTGGCCTGCAGTGCTGATTCGGCTTTGGCAATGCATTTCAACAAAGCCATCTTTCTCAATATTTCTGCCCCTCCTACAGTGTCCTGCCCCAGAGAAAGCTCATTTAGGAGCTGGTTTCAGAGCAGCGTGTGCACAGCGTGCACCGATCAATGAGTCGTGTTCAGCTCGAGAGGAAGCGAGTGGAAATGCTGACAGTTTGAAGAGACTCCATGTTCCCCTGTCTGGGCTGCACATGCTGCCTTGGAAGGCTCTGATTTCTGAGTCCTGAAATTTGTTTGTCAGGTGGAGCTGTTTTCCTAACAAATGTTGAGTAACTTCCCAATGTTTCAGGCAGATGCTCTGCAGACATGAGAGTTTTAGTGCCTGGTGAGATCAGAGAGATTTCCTGTGGTCTGTAGCTAGCGCTATTAGGTCTGAAGAGGAATTATCTCAGCACTGCAGAGTGGGCAAGAGTCTCCCAAGACTCTTTCATGGTGTTACAAGAATTAGCTATGTGCTCAAGGTCTTGTGCCATAGTGGTCTGTAACTCACAGGAAGAGGTTAAACTGGAAAACACAGTGTTGTGTCTCACTTGTAAGTGTTGGAGAAGATGCTTTCAAATTCCAAGCTGAAGGTGGCAATGTCTGGTGACAGCAAGAACCAGCTGACTCCTGAATTGAGTGAGAATAATGAAGCAGTGTGTATTGGCCTTGTGCATGCATTTATTAATTTCAGTCTTCACATTGGGCAGCACATTTTTGGTTTGAGAAAAGGCCCAGGATTGACTTCAGGTTTTACTGAAGCTGGAAAGGGATCTCGGGAAGTTTGCACTTTCAGTGCTTTGGAGTAGCCTGTGGTTATTGTTATAGCAGTCTGGGTCTTTGGGCACACCTGGAAGTGATGAGATACATCCACAGGCAGCCACAGATAAGGGAGGGGATTTGGGAACTGAGTTAATTATGTTTACATTGAATAAGTTTAAAAATGTGAAGCTCAAGCTGGACCTGATGCAGAACCTGAGTGGGCAGGGAGAAGGTATGGAACACGTGCTCATGAATTCATGTGAGGACATCCCTTTTGGTAATCATTTCCAAATTTCTCTGTTAACCAGTGTCAAGAAGCATCAAATCCTTGGAGCTGGATGGCAGAAAGTCTCCCTGCAGTCGTGTTAGGTGACAGTGTGAGATGGGAATGATTTAATCAGCCAGAACAGGCCTGTCTGTCTGGGTGTGTCAGGAGCGTGGGACACGATGCTGTGTCCACGTGTGCTGGTGTGTATCAACAGGAAGAGGACTTATATCCCTCCTGCTCTTAGAGAGGTGAAGGTGAGAGGATGGTGCTGTGCTGTGAGCAGGTGAAGTGGTGGGACTTCCCCAGGCTGCCTTCTGAATGACAGCAGCAGCCTGCATTGTCTCTGTTAATGGAGAGGTTTCTAGTGAAAGGGAGATAGGACATACCTGTAATCATCTTGCAGCCATTGCACAAAATGGGACAGTAGAGGATAACATCCTCAGTCTGTACATCTGCATCTTCCTTGGAGCACCTTCATCCTTCACCCCATCCCTATCACAATACTTGTGGAGGAGGGGATCAAATTCAACACCTACAGACAATGGATGCAAGATGATTCTTAAGTCTTTAGCTTTGCAGTTTAATGTTCTTCAAGTAATTTCAGGAGACAGGAAGAGGGGATTTTGCTTAAAAAGGTAATTTCACATTAAAATGGTTAAAAGAAACCTATTTGCTTACTGCCACTTTGCAATCCAAAGAGTTGCAATGGCAAAGATTTCTGCTGTAAGGTAATAAATGGAGCAATTCTGGGATGTTATTGAATATGTTACAGGCAGGGGTTTGAGAGAGGGGAGTAGTGTGAGTGCTTCTGCTGAATCAATGCACTTCCAGTCGGGTGCTTGTGTGTGACTCCAGAAGCGAGGAGCTGGTGGGCCCTGGTAGGAGTTCCCTAATTCCCTAATCCCACAGCCTGTGGAGGAGTTCCTGAATCCTTGCCCATGCAGGACTGTAGCTGCAATTCACAGGGCACAAACAGGAGCAGGGTTGCTTTGACAACTCAGCTCTGGCAGCTCTCCTTCTGCTATCTTGCTATCAGCATTTTGCAGTTGTGCTGTGTGTAGAGCTATCACGGTACTTGGTGCCTTTATAAACAGACAGCCAGAAGTGTGGAAGCTCTCTACAACTATCTGAAAGGGAGTCTTTTCTCTCCAGTAATAAATGACAGAGCAAGAGGAAGTGGGCTCAAGTTGTGCCAGGGGAGGTTTAGGTTAGAGCTGAGGCAGAACTGTTTCCCTGAGAGGGTTGTCAGCCCCTGTCCCAGGCTGCCCAGGGAGCTGGGGGAGTGCCCAGCCCTGGAGCTGTTGCAAAGACATGGAGCTGAGGTAGTATTCTATGATTTTCCTGCCACCTCCTTTCTTGTCCTGTCCTTTGGATGCACCTAATAGCTTTTGTGGTTTCCAAGTTCATCCATTTGCTCCTGGCTGTGGATCACCTTTCCTCCCTTTGAAGTTTACTGTAAAGGAATGATGTTGTGTAGCCTTACTTGCATGTTTGGTTGAAGTGAAAAATACCATCTGGAAGTGGGAGCAGGACATACTTACCCCGAGCTGGGGCTGGGTCTAAGGCTTCAGAAGCATACCATTTTACAACACTCATTTGGTTACCAAGTAGCATTTGCTGTGTGGTGGGTACACACAGTCACGTTACAATGTGTCTGACTCTGCAGCGGATGCAGCCTGTCTTCTGATGGAGCACAATTTAATCACGTCCTTAAGCAGAGTGCCATTGTCTCAGGTGTGTACTGCAGCTGGTCTGAGGATGTGTTTGATTCCTGTGCCCAGGGGCCAGCTTTCAGGAACTGGTGCCCATCAGGTTCCTCAAAAGTGGCCTCTGATTTAGCCACTGTTTCACGTTCCCCTCCTCTGCCCTCTTCTTGTTCATCCTCTGATGTCCTTTGCTGTTGTTGCTCAAATAAGGGCCACATCTGGTGCTGATGACTAGCTTTTAGGAGTCTCTAAATATAAAAAGAAGATGAAAGAGGAAGATGGTGCCTTGCTGAGCTGAGAGCTGGAGCCCTCTCTGGGAAGGGAAAGCCTTTCTGTGCAGGGTCCAACAAAACTGTGGTGCTCTCATAGGCAAAACCTGGTCCTTAAAAAATAAGTCACCACAATCTGAACAAATATTTTCAAAATGTAAATTTCCTGTGAGACAAATCAAGAAACAAAGATGATGACAAAGGTCTCTAAAACATGCCACATTCTTGCTGGGCTGCAAACTAAGGAAGAAAATAGTGTTCTAGCTACAAAAGAGTGAAAAAGATGCAAAAAACATCTTCAGGATAAACAGGAGCACACAGAGACAGAAGAATACTTCCATCCCTTTTGGGCCACCCACTTCTCTTCATGTTTGTTTTCCATCTGCTTTGTCTTAGTTCTTTCTCCCATCACTACAAACAGTTTACTCCCCAAACCTCCTTCCTTGTCCTTTGCCCCCTCCCTGTCTGTGAGTTGCTCAGGTATTGCTCTTGCACTTGCTGAGGAGTGAACACCCTCACAGGTCTTGCAAAGCCCCTTGCACCAATTCAGACAAAGTGCCAGTGGTTGGAGTCTTTGGTAAGAAACAAGCCCCTGTCCCTCAAACATGCCCTGCCATTGCTGATGAGGTCTCAAAGCAACACCTTGGTAACAAATAGCTGATGCTTCCCCCTGCCCTGTGCCAACTCATGTTATACTTTGCCGTGTTGTGAAATGGGAACTCTTCCTGCTGAAAAGTAGCTTTTGTCTCCTTTAACCTGTGTCATTTTATGCTGATGCTGCTACTGAACATTCTTCTGTTTGCTCTGACTCTTGACAGGCAGCACCATGTAGGAAAGAGGAATGTGTGGCTGAGCTCTGCAGGGTGTTAATATTTTATGGGCCATAGTTAGCTGAGCTTTTGTGGAGCATGGTGCAATGTCTTAAAAGTTCTACTTCCCAGCAGAGGACTCTTAACCAACTTGCAGCCACAGTGATGCAAGAGCCAGCAGGTCAGATGGAACCTGTGCCCAGCCCTGCTCTGGCTGAGCCACTGCACTTTGTGGACACTGGCTGAAATGAGGGCAGAATGGGTTGGGGTTTGTATTCTGGGGCTTTTTTCCCTTCTACCCAGAAGAGGCTGTGGAGATGGTAACCTCCCACTGGATGGGGAGTGGCAGTAAGTTCCTCTCCTGCAACTGTTTGCATCTTCCTGATGTTGTAAGTCTCCAGACACTTAAATTCAATGCCAATTCACTTCCCACATATTTTGTGTCTGCACCCACAAAATCATTGCTTGCAGATTTGTGTAATCTTGGTCATGAGCTCACCTTGGGCAGCTGAGCTTCTTGGCAGCACCTGGCTGAAGGAAGGGGCTCCACAGCCCTGTGACTTGAGTACCTGTGGCCAAAAGCAAGATGTGCTTGCAAAGCTGGCAGCTTCTAACTGGTGCTAACTAGAATGCCCTGACAGTATTGTGATATTCAGGTGCCTATAAATCATTTATTATTCAGCAGTGTCATCCTTGAAAATGAGCTGTTGGTGGATTTTTGGATTTGTGTTTTGACAATGGATTTATTTGTTCAAATGTATGGATTTATCCTACTTTGATCTAATGAGAACCAACAACGTGTTGTTTGGATATTAATCACAGCCATCCCACTGTGCAAACTGTGACAGGCTGTTTAAGCCCAATCTCTTTTATTTTTGTGTTTCAGTCACTGATGTCTATAAAAATAAACCACAGGCATATTACCATTTCTGCATAGTGAAGCTGAAAGTAGTTGGCTGCAGATCAGGGCTCTCAATGGGGCTGAAGGCACCATGAATGGTGAGAAAATGAGAAGCACTGGCTGCACTGAGGATGGGGAGGGAGGCAATGAGGTGTGCCTGGTGTGCCTCGTTACCCCAACGAGGGGTAAGGGCTGGTGGTGGGAGGCAACGAGGTGTGCAGGGGTAAGGGCTGATGAGAGAGGAGATGAGGTGTGCAGGGCTAAGGACTGGTGGGAGAAGCAATGAGGTGTGCAGGGATATGGGTGTGCATCTCCCCTTCTGTTCCTCTGGAGCATTTCCTATGGCTCCTGCCTGATCAAGGACCCTTACCTGACACTGTTTATGCACACCCACCCACCTCAGCTTGTGTCCTAAAATGGTCTCCAGTTTGATCACTAATTAAAGCTGCATTTGCTGCACCTGGGATGCTGTTGCTGGGTTCCAGGCACACTGCAGGCAGAGCCCACCTCTGTCCCGTGTCTTGCAGGAGGTCCCAGAGCTGCTGTGCTCCCTCGGTGGGGGTTGGTTTAATGCTCACCTTCATTCCACAGTTCTAGGAAGAGGAGAATTGGCACAAAAGTAAGTAATAAATGGAAACTGTAAGATTTCCAGCCTATTGCTCATTTATGAGTCATAAAGTTGTTCTGGTGCTGGTATTTTCTTCATTTTGCACCAGGCTGCATTCTGGAATGTTTGCTGTCCTAGGAGCTCACCTGGAATGATATCTCAGTACAGGAATTGCCAATAATCTAAATGGTGATTTCTAGTAACTGTCAACAATGTTAGATTTAATTGCCAGCATTAGCACATTAATGGCAGGCTTGGTAGAGAGTTCTGCACAGGCTTCAGATAAATTGTGCAGAGAAAGAAAGAAAGAAAGGTGCTGGCAGTGGCAGGATAATAGCTGTCATTAAAAAGCATAAAGCATTGTTTAGCATTCTCTTTCTGCAAGCATTTTCTGTACATAATGGAGCACTAATTTAGAAGGAAATTTAGGTTGACTTTCCTTTTAGTGGACTGCAAGAAGTGAGTACCATCTTTTCATGAACAGAGGGTGCATTTGGTCTGTGGTTCAGCCTCACCAGTCTTGTAGCACTTTTGCATTTACACAGAGAAGGTGTTGGTCTCATCCCCAGCTGGTCTCCCCTTGTAGCACTTTTGCATTTACACAGTGTAGGTGCTGGTCTCATCCCCAGCGAGTCCTTGGACTCCTCACTTCTGCCTCTCTGCTCATGCTTCCCTTTGTGCATCAAGGTTGTTGCAGGGAGTTTTTCAGTCTGGGTGGATTAGTTCACAGCTAAAGTCTGAGCAAGATCTACAAAAGCTATGCTAATCACAAGTCACCTGTCTCCTTCTGGATAATGCTGCAACCTGTGTGTTTAACAGCATTTCTAGTAGAACTGACTGCTGTTAGTAAAACAAGGCACCAATGTAAGCTGTGTTTGGTGAGTGTAGAACTGCCACAGTGGTAACAGCCTGGGATAGAAGAGGAAACAGGCATTCTGAACCCTCTGATTCAGGTTAAAACAACAGCTTTGTTTTCAGAAATAGGGGGAAATGCAGGTATTTCCCTTACTTGTGTCTTCACAGTTGGAAGCTATATCCTGGCTGCTCAGAAGTGCAGTGATAAAATTCCCACTGACCTCTCTTTAGACCTATTTTTTTCCTCCCTAGATTTACAGAGTTGGGTTTTGATGGGGTATTTTTGCATATTATTCATTGCACCCTTTAAACTCCCCAGTCCAGCAAGTGGATGCTCCTCTGTAAGGATACACCTTCTCAGTCAGTAGCATTACAGACCTGCACAGGGTTAAACACACACTTTGGACTATCTGAGAGCAGTCAGAGTGCCAGTTTTACCCATGAGCAGCCCAAACTTCTCCCTGCCCTTTCCAATCCCTCACACAACTTTGGACTGAACTCCATATTTCCTTGTAAGCCCTGGGACTGGCATTGGGGGAGCACACACAGTGCGCTGAGTGCTCCCACTGGTCCTGCCACCTTCCCTGCTTGGTCAGACCCAGGTGGAAGAATGAAGTGGGGCTTAAAAAAACCTCAAAACCTCAGAACAGCTCTCCTTCATTTCCAAGCTTCTGTTGTGCTGGGATAAGTTGGGAACACTTGGGATTTTTGAAGATAAAAAGCTACCTTGCTGTCCTTTTTGGTAAGTCCTGGTGGCTTTCCCCCCTCCCAGCTGGGGAAAAGAAAAGCATAAAAGCTAGGAGATGTTTTTCCAGATGGTCTTTCAGGGCCAGAAGAGAAGTGTAGAGCGTGCCATGTGCTCAGCTGGTTGTCTGCAAGTCTGGAAAGCTCACAGTTGTGTTAAGAGCAGCCCAAACAATCCTGCAAATTCCCTACGTGCCTGTAATAACCTGCGAGATGTAGGAAATTCAGTCTGAGGTTGAAGCTGAGCTCCTTGGACTATTTGCCTTTCAAGTTCCTTTCACATATAAAGCAAGAGCTGAGTGTGGCACATCCCACAGATTTACACTGCCCTTAGGGACTGAATTTATAACAAATTCTAACACAAATCTATTAATGAGAGCCTGGAGCTGTTCCCCCTCCTGTCAGCCCCTCCTCACAGCTCTGCCTCCAGAGACACCCCCCTGCCCCCTCCCCTCACTGGGAGCAGCTGGGGGCACTCCCAGGAGTGGGCAGACAGTCTTTTGGGATCGAGGTTCCATCATCCCATGGTGGGATAGGACCTGATGGCAGCTATCAGCTGTCCTCTGGTACTGCTGGGAGGGACACGATCTGAGTCTGGATCAGCCCTGCTTAGCACATGGCCTGCCAAGTGGGCTTGTGAGCTGCTCAGTGAGGATGAAAGTCCCTTTTTTCCCCTGGGAAATAGCAGTTTATTTTACTGAACAAGCTCAAGGGAGAGCATGTGATCAGCAGAGAAAAAATGCTGATGAGTAAACAAACAATACAATGCATTGTTTGACAGAGATGCTTCTGGACTTAAAACTGTGAAAAGACTGGCAAGAACTTGTCTCCAGAGTCTTTCTGTAAGTACGTGGGGTTTATGGCTTTTGGGTCTTCATTCTGACTCTGCAGCACTGAAATGGGCATTTTGTTGCCTCCTTGTCAGCATTCACAGTGGATGTTTGCTGGCCAGGGTGGTTTGGATGAGAGTGGCAAGTTTTTTTCAGGAAAAAAGATCTAGAAAACTACAGGGGAAATAAATCTTGTCAGCTCTCTACCCCTTGTGTTGTACAGGATGGCCTCATGTCAGCAGTCCCTGCCCTGGCCCAGCGTGGATGTGCAGAAGGTCCCGTGAGTTCTCCACCAGCAGCTGCCCCTGGGCTGTGCATGTGGCACCAACCTGATGAACCTTATTGTTCAACTACCTCTGGAGGGGCTTTTGGTGTTCCTCACACCTTTTTGTGCTGCCTCATCCAGTGTCCATGGCAGAGCAGGCTGGGTGAGCTCATGTCCCATCCCAGACCCCCAGTAGCGGAGCAGATGTCCTGGTGGGGGCACAACAAAAGCTGGCTTCTTTTTTCATGTCATCTTTCCTTGACAGTGCTGAAAAATGAACTGTGGAGGAATTGCTCCTTTTTTGAACTCAAACTTCTGGCTTTAGAAACTCAGCTAAGATTTCACTGCATTTACTCCCTCTTTCCTCTCAGCAGAGCTGGTGCTGCAACAGGAGCAGGAGGGAGCTGTGGCACAGCAGAGTTCAGGGGTCCATTCCTCTTCCCCACCTTGCACACCACTTGGTAACACCTTCTCTCTGTCTATATCAATTTCTATTTCAACACCACTGCAGAAGGAAGATCTTTCTCTGTCCTCTAATCAAGCAAAGACCAGTTCCCCCTACACCATCTGCTACATTTATAAATGCAGGAACCCCCATTTTCACCAGTCCTTTGCACTATGTGCAAGCGTGGAAGGGTGCAAAGGGGTTATGGTAGGACAAAGATGAGCAGAGCAACATTGCTGAGGTTTTCTTCACATAAACACAAGCTTTACACTGTAGAGCTTGTACATGAGATTTTTATTTGTATTTTTAATGACTTTTAAGGCTGGCTCTAAGTAGACATCTGCATTTAAAATCACGGGATTAAAGCAGTTCTTTTCTTTGGGGTAAACTTCAGCCAGAGCGATGCATTCATATTTAAAATAAACACTAAATATTCAGAACCTTGTGGCAAACTGTTAGACAAGAGGTTTGGTTTCCCTCATGTTACTATCTGTCTTCACCACTGTTAATAATGCCTCCTCTTATCTCTTCTCAAAGCCACGCTACTGAAATGGAACTGTATCACCACACAGATCTCCTGTCAGTGTGAGTCAAGCTGGGAAGCACGAGCAGAGCCTTTTTCATTACAGCTTTCATAGAGACCTTCTTGGGTCTTTTCTTATCAAAGTGGTTGTGTCTTTAAAGAAAACCACTCCAAAGCAAGCAGGTGAGTTTCACCAGCTTTCACCAAGTAGACTTTCACAGAGCTGGCTGAGGCAGAGCATCCTTTGGGGTACAGGAAACCCCTTCCTTTTGTAATTACAAGCTAGGAGGAACAGCTTTTTTGGTATGTAGATTTTCCAGTTATTCCAAGCATTCAAAACATTTCTGGGAGAGGGAAGCTTTTGGTTATGAGTTAGCTTTGTTTTAGGTGTTGGTGTCTCTGGAAGCAAATCCTCCTGGTAACTGCAGGAAGAGTCTGAGCGGGGTCAGTGTGCTGTGGTGGAGCAGGTTGGAGAATGGGCTGGAGCATGACACTTCTACTCATTTCCAGATTGTTTGGTGACTTCTGACAGCTCTTCTGCTCTTTACTTACTCTTCCTCCTTTTGTCTCTTTGTTTTTCAAGGTGGACCCTCTGGGTTGCCTCTGCCTCTCAGCCCTTAGGTGCCTCAGCAGCACCAAGCATGAATGGGCTGCGATGTTGGTTGGAGTCTTTTGATGCTGTTGTGTATAAGTTAAAATCTAGCCACAAACCCAAGTTAGGTCAATAGTGTAGGGAAGGTGTAATACACTAAATTTTGTGTTAAGAGTGCTGACTGTTTAAAGGTGGGAGAGGAGCTTTGCTCTCTGTTTACAGAAAGAAGACTGAGAATTGTCTGCTTATCTCGTTGAAGGGCTGAGGAGACCACATCAGTCCACTCTGACAATATCCAGATGACAAACACTGCTTTACAAAAACCTCTTCTGACTTCTTTTGGTTGTCTCCTAATCTTACTATTAACTGCTCTGATAACTTGCTAGTGGGAAAAACCTATTTCCTATGAGGCTTCCTTGGCTTATCATTGCTGTTCTTTCAAGCCAATGCACCAAGGAGACCTGAATCCCGTTTGCTTTGACTTCATTAATATCAATCCTGCAGGGAAGTGATTCTGAGTAAATCAAGGGAAATGCACTCAATGAAAATGAAGCATTAACAAAGCAGCATACAGTGATGTGATAGCAAAGCACGCTCAGAGACAGAACACGTGCTACAAAATGCCTTTGGGTAGACTCTGTCTTGATCTGCATCGTTTTCCTGCAACAAAGAAATGGGTGTGAGGGCCTGGAGCACAGTGGTGCCTTCCTCTGAGAACACCTCTGCAGTTCTCTGGAGGCTCATCATGAACCCACAGCTGCATCTAATTTTGTCCAGACAAAAGAGGGGTAGGGTCAGGACCTTAGTTTCATTCTCTTTCTTCAGCTTCTGTCATTTGGAAGGAAGCAGGAGCTTCTAAAGCTGAAGAAATAGGACTCATAGTATTTGTCAGAAAAGCTGTGAGGTTGAGACTTTCCTTTGTCCTGAAATCTGCTTTTCTGAGTACAGCTTGCTCCTGTGCAGAGGGCTAGCACAGGGATCAAGCGTCACATAAGTCCTACTTAGGCCCTCATATTAGTGCATAAATCAGATTTAAGCTGCTAATAGCCCCTTTCTATCTCTTTGCATACAGCTGAAGTTTATTTATTGTCTGTGACAAGTCTAGGCAGAAAAATACAGTTGTGGCAGCAGCAGCAGCCAAGTTTAAACATCTGACTGAATTTAAATGAAGTGGGGATTAAAGGTGCAATAGCCAGAGCTGAGATGTCCTGATGTCAGGTGCATTGCAGACATTATGCCCCAACCAGGCAATAAGTCAACAACCTTCCTGTGTGTGTGAGGTAGGGAGTCTGTTCAGCTGCACCAGCAAACCCTTTCCACTTTGCTGATTGCAACCACGAAGTCTGTGTGATACCAGCTGGCAGATGGAGGCTGTCAGGCTCTGCCTGCCTCAGAGTCACTGCTCAGTTGTTCTGAGCTCCACAGGATCCCAGAGTCCCACTGTGTGGGAGCTAAACCCCATGGTCTGTGGCAGCCTGGCTGCTGCTGGGAGGCAACAGGCAGCACCCACCATCTCTTTCTGATGTGTGCCTTGTCCCCCTTCTCTGCCTAATTACACTGATGTGTAACATTGAGGATCACAGCTCAAAGGGTTGGAACAAGCCTGGGTTTGTTTCAGGAGGCATTTGTTGACAAATGCATGAGGTGCACTTGCCATCATCCCCGTGCACCTTTCAATCCGAGTCCTAAGCTCTGGGTTATGCCTGCAGAGAGGAGAGTGGGCAATGGCAAAGCACAGGGGTACAACCCAAGCAGATGTGGTAAGTCTTTGATTATTTATGGCCTTCCCTCAATGTGGGGTGGACTTTGGCAGGTGTGGAACTTGTGACAGAGTGAGAAGCACAGTGATGAGGGTGAAGAGTCACACATGCTCAGTCTCAGTACTCTGAGTCAGCTGGCTCTGACAGGAATCTCTCCTCTTCACCTGCATTTGGCCCTTTGGTACTGCACAACGATACCAGAGCTCTCCACAGCTCTACTGTGATCTCTGCAGCTTGGACAAGACCCCCCTGTCAGCACTGAGGCTGCACGAGAGCAAAGCAGTCACCCAACAGGTGAGCAGTCAAAGTAAGGAATGGATTTTCGTGTTCATGATAAACATCTTTACAGATGCTGTACCCACACCAGCCCATGGGTGCTGTGTTTGTGCCAGTCCTCCTCTGGCAGTGCCATGGAGATGAGTCCAGTGGATTTGGGAGGCCAAGACACAGAGCCCTGTGTGCTTCCAGGGCACAGAGAGCAGCAGGGCAAGGAGCCTGTCACCTGCCAAGAGCTGACGTAAAGGAGCACTTGGGATGTGCTCTGCTGTGACTGACAGCTCAAAGACATCACAAGCTGCAGCTTGTACCCAGCCTCTGAGAGCCCCTGAGAGGATTTTTGTCCTAGAACATAGCTGATGGGGGTTTTTTTCACTGTATAATGTTCAGGTTTCTTTTATATCCACAATATCCTGTGTCAATGAACCCTAGAGCTAAACTCTGCTTTGGGCAGAACGTACCTTCCTTGTTTTTGAGGCTGCTGCACTGGCACTTTTGGGTTTTGCCTGGGGAGCAACACTCCCCTCAACCTTCCCCAGGCCCCTGAGGTTCTGCAGGGCTCTCTAGGATCCTCCCAGATGTTTCTTTTGGGGGCTGAATCATCTGGCCTGCTTACTTGTCCCTTACTGGGAAGCTCTGATCATATTTGTTTCCCCTCTTTGAAGCTCCTTTCTTTGAAGCTGCCTCAATTCAAGAATGCTCTGTTTGGAACCAGGTGGGGCAGGGGCAAGAGCAGCAGCTGGGGCAGGGGCAGCTGGATGTTTTTGCAGGTGGCTCATCACTAGTTTGTACCACAGTGTAGTGGCTGTTTCTGGTTTGCTCTCTCCCCTTTTCAGGTGATGTGCTGTGTCTTGATTGTAAATACAACCTCCCCGACATTTGTGAACGTTTCCAGCCCGACCATTTCATTTGGGCACCAGCATTTGTCAGGGGGATGGAGGGGGAAGTGTTCACACCTTTGTGAGTGCTGCCTGCTGAGAGACTCGAGGGGTGCAACAGACTGTTGGTGTGAGGAAAGGCAGTAAAAGAAAGAGCTCCTTTGGTCTTTCTGCAGTACAGGAAGCGTGGGAAGTACTCTGGAAGCCTTCAGTATTTCCCTGATGACTGATGCTATGGTGGCCTCAGACTGCTTGTGGTCTGGGACAAGGAATATTTTCTCTCTTTAGCATCTCGTGCCCTTTGACTGTCTTGATCAATAGTGATGCGTCAGCACTTAGCCCATTGGCATCATTTCCCTTGTTCGGTCCCTTTAACAAGCTAGAAGAAGCAACATTAACCAATATCAGCTTCAGGCTTTTTTGGAGGTTGATATTAGGCTTGTGCTTACGTATCCTTCAAGCACTGCCCTTTGCTAAATGAACAAATTGATGATGTGGCAGAGCATCTGCGCAATTTTGCTTGAACACACCACTTAGAGACTCTGACAAATCCATTGCACGAATTGAAAAGGGCAAGAGGTTAAAATAAAAATGGCTTAATAAAATGAATCACTGCAATAATCCATTTAAAACTGCACAAGGGGGAAGTGCAAGGCTGTGAAAAACACTGAGCATTCATCATGGAAAAAACCCCTTTATTTGTGAAAATGGACAGTGGGCAGCTCCTTGGCTCGTGCAGATGATTGGTTTAGTTACAGCTCTGTCTGTTAAGTGAGCTGAGGGTCTGGCCATATCACACCTTTGTGTGATCTTTAAGCATGAGACCATTTCTGCCTCCTGCCAGGGTGTAGATGATCAGGGATTTACATCACAGCTCTTGCTGTCCCTCGATGTACAGGACACTTGGGCAGTTACTGCTTCATTATACTGTTTCCCTTTTACAGCAAAGCTTATGAGGCTTTATCATATCAGATTTATTCCCCTCCCTGACCCTCAAACCAAACAAGACACTCCTGCTGAGGTTGCTGGGATGAGCTGGTGGGAGCCCTCCCCCAGCCCCTGGATGGCCCTGGCAGGGCAGGAGGCTGAGCCTGCCCACGACCCCGGTGGGGAAATCAGGGAGGGGAGTCTTTCAAAAGACAACCACCACTGTGTAATCTAACAGAAACTGCTAGATGAGGAGATAGTTTTGCCTGTTTTTAATCTAGATAGATGGTGGCTTTATCTTGTTCAAACTGGTGACACTCTGCCAAATTGTCATAAGGCGAGGGAAGAATGTGTTGCAGACACTCCACAGTGGAAAGGAGAGCTTTAAAGTGGGGCTAATAGTTGAAAAGCAAATGTACTTGGGACCTGTTGGGCTTTCATCAGGTGGAGGCGAGAAGTCATCTCAGTTGTGTCTTACTCTCCAAATGGGAGGAGGCAGCAGGAGCTGCAGGTGACCCTGGGCAGGAGCAGCCATCCCCCCTTCCCATCCTCAGCTGCTTCACAGAGTTGTTTGGAGTCCAGCTCTCAGTCCAGTTTTCCATTGCCTGCAAATGGCTCTTTGGTTATTTTTCTCTCTCTCCAGTGAATTTGCCCTGATTCCCATTACTGCAGAGACAACTGCAGTATTATCACAATAGCCACTGGGTTGGTTTATTTTTTACACTGAGAGATCATTTTTGTGTTGAATTTGTGGCATATTGGCACTTCTTCCTTGATTTCCAAAGCAAGTGCGAGGCGTAGGATAGTCATGCATTAGGCTAAGTCTGTAATGGAGCCACTGCTTAGGAACGGTGCATTAGTACTGGGATGCTTTGCTCTATTTCTTAGGGATTGCTTCCTGTTGCTGTTTTGAAGGGATAACACAAATCCAGTGCGTGTCTCATGGAAGTTTCTAAAGCAGGCACTGGTATCACATGGGCTCAATCCTCTTCTGAGCTACGCAGATCCAAATCCCCAGGACTCGTTTGACCCAGGGCCTCAGCAGCTGCGTGTGCCAGCTCCCTTACACAAACATTACCCTGCTTTGGGGCAGACTTGGTCAGTGATGAAGCAGGTTCCACCCACTCTGTGGCATTTCCTTGAAATCAGGGTGATTTGCTTGATATTGGAGCTTGTTGCTCATGCATCACCTTTGCCCCCAAAAACCCTCTTATTTTTCCTGATGGATAATTCATCAAATTGTTATTTGCAGAAACTCAGGCTGGATGCAAAATTTTAAGTGTTATTGGTCCAAGAGACCAGATAGCTGATCCATCCCCAAAATAACAGATGATATTGATTTTTAAATGACTTTTCTTGTTAGTAAGTGTCTGAATGGTGTATAAAGCAATGGATCATGACTTTTAAGATAAGATGACAGCTTTGCTATATATTGACATTATAGAAATGCTCTGCAGCTGAATTTCAGGGCAAGGCTGAGGTTGCTTGAGGTTATCTGCCTTTGCTTTACCAATGTAGAGCAGTTTTAAAGGGTGCCTGCATGAATATGAAGAACTGCAGTTAGGGAGGAGAATATCATCACCTTACTGTGAGGGTTCACAGTGTCCTCATTCCTTACCCAAGGCAAAATAGAAAGCTATTCTCAATTTTAGTAGCAAATATGTATGAAAAACGACATTCATGGGTTTAAAGTGGTACTCAGACTGCATAGCAATTGGAATCTAGAAAGGCAAACAATGAGTAATATGGTTTAGGTCCAAGTGAGCAATGTCAGGGCTCTGCAGGGCCAGGCAGCTGGAGATACCTCAGTCAGGGTATGAGACCCTGGCCCAGTAAGTGCAGGATGGGGTTGATATGCCCAATAAAATGCTGAACAAGAGAGAGCAGCGACTATCTCAGGAGCCAAACTGCAGCACCTGTGTGACCACTTGCATGAAGCTTCTCCTAGACTATGTTTCAAACTATAAGGCTCCAACTCTGTCAACACCAGCACCATCATCACCACGTTGCTGCAATAGAGTTTGAAATGGGGAAAAACAGAGAGAAGCTCCCATGGTTTCATAGGGCTGAAAGGGAGCATTATTGTCATCTGACACTGACATCACTGCACCTTCCTTAGTATCTTTTAGAGAAACATCCACCCCTGACATAAAGATTGCCACAGGGGCTGCAAATTCACAGCCACGTTGGCAAATCCTCCCCCAGTGGTCCCATCCCTGAGGACATGTGTGCTGGCTTCACAGCATCCCCAGGGCTGTGCTGTGGTTCATCACAAGCCAAACAAATGCTTTGTCCCTGACCTGGGGTGTTTATAACTGTCCATGAAGTAATCCCCTTGCTCTTCCCTCCAGCAAATCTGTGTTTTTTCCTGGTGTTTGTGCCACGTTTCCCCGAGTCCTGTCCAAACCATCCTCCTGCCTCTCGTGTTGGTGCCAGCACTGGGCACAGTGCTTCACAAGCTGGCAAATGTGCCAGCTGCAGAAATAATAGGATTTTCTCTCTGTTTCTCAATGTTTCTGCCTCTCCAACCAAAGGTGATGTTCATCTTTTGGCCCTCCTGGGAATACAAGGCGAGCCTTTGGATGCTGCCTTCAGCCACAGCTCCCTGCAGTCCCCATCCCGCAGTGCTCACAGAGCTCACACCCCACAGCTTTCTGTTCTAAACTGAATGTTGTCAGTCTGCATCCATCATACCAAATGGACCGGATTTCCCTGCACCAAGTACCCATTTTCTTCTCTCTCTGTGCCATTAGCAAACTCTCCCCATGAGGACTGTATGTTCTTGCCACAGGGTTCTGAGTGTGTGAGGGGAGAAGGGCCGATGGTCCCCGAGCTGTGGGCACAGCTGAAGGCTGTCAGTCTGCCACTCACTAATCCCTGTTAATCCTCCTGAGAGGAGGATTGTGGTTCAGGAGTACAGCTCGCTCTGAGAGAGCTCACGTGGGAGCTGAGCGTGCTGCCACTGCAGTGCACCGACCTCGTGCCTTTAATGGGTTTGGCTTTGCTTTCTGAGTGTCCCTACAACACATCCTCCGTGGCTGACAGACTGGATCTGAGAGAAGCTAAACCTGGTGGTGGTGTGGGGGGTGAATGGGGCTGAACAGAAGGATGTTTGGATAAACTTTTGCCTTTGTTTCTGTTTAACTAGTGAAGGACTGGATTCATTTTGCAGAAAAGCTTTTAAAAATTACCCATCCATTCCAGAAGTATTGGTAGCCCAGCTTCACAGATGAGAGAGGGCATAAAGCTCATAGTGAACCCTGGATTTGTGGAGGTGATTGCACATCTAGCTCCAGTGTAATAAGCACCACGTACTTAAATCAGAGTAAGGCATCCAAATACCTTTTCAGAGTGAAGCCAAAATTCTCACCTTTGACTAGAGAAGGAAGGCTTTAGAATGTTGCAAAGACAAACCTGTCTGCTCTGACATCCTGAGCTGTTATCTCAACCGTTCGATCTGTGCTATGGATGCTGCAGACTCTTGCAGGTATGAAACTGTCACACTGACTTAAACCAAGGGCCCAAAGAGTATAAAACTTTAAAAAAAGAGGGGCAATCTGTAGTTAACAACTCTTTCTGATGTTTAGAAATGAACCCTGGAACTGCATCCTGTAGCAAATCAGAAAAGACAAAGGGATAGATGTAGCTTTGGGATACTTTTCATTTAATGTTGTTTTTTAAGTCATCTCAAACTCCAGGAAGTCTCTTGTGCTCATGTTGGCTTCAGTGGCACTGAGGAGCTCCTTGGTTCTCCATCCTGGGACACCAGCTATAGCATGGCACAAGCCTTGGACTTCTAATGTCTTCACTTGGCTGGAAATTGGAGCTTTGCTTGAGGTGAAATGTAAAGCTTTACTGTTTGGTCCATACACCAACCCATGAGCGCTTCCACGGGACCTGCCAGATGAGTCTCAGTGTCCTGAAATATCTCTGCCTTAGTGAAATATTTAGATGTGGTTTTGGTGTTGTCCAGTGCCCACTCATCTGCCCACGTTAACTGAAATCATTGTTTCAGCCTGTGCCAGAGTATTGCCTTCTCACAAGGGGAAGGAAAAAGTGCAGATACAGGTATACATATATACACACATAAAAGTAGCTATGACATAGATATGTATGTGTCTGGTTTCCTGTGTGGTTGTGCATATCTATCTCTCATAGTACATATATAAAATACATATAACTTGTGCATATTATGTGTATATATAACATATACAAAATAGAGATTAAAGTACAAATGCACAAGCACACAGGGCAGCAGGTAGAGTTGCTCTGCTGAAGTGGTTTTAAACAACTGGGAAGCTCCTGAGCACTGTGCCCTAATATCCAACATAAATCAACTCTGTGCCCAGCAGATGCAGCCATATGGGAAAAAAAAGGGAGTGGAATCGTTCAGCATCTGCTCAAGGGAAAGTGAACCTGAGAGGTTCTGGTTCTCATCAGAGCTCCTTTATGTTCCCCAAGTGTAAGGAGGATGGGGGTTTGTAACATGGAATATATTTTTAAAAGGCAAGACGAGGTGGTTCTGCTCCTTTATGAATCCTTTTCTGAGTTCCTGTGGTAAAAACACAAGGGTAAAGGCCAACAACCTCCAAGATGACAGGTTGTATAATACAGATATATTGGGGAGGCATCCTTCAGGATGAGTTAGTGTCCCACTGTGTTATGCACTGGGCGGGAATGAAGGGCCTGTGCCTGGAAGGGTTTGTATTCTGCAGGGACAAGACAGCAAATGAGGAGCCAAGAGGTTACAAAAAGAGGTATGTGAATCTCTGTCTCTGCCCTTGCCCTGATATTGCTGTGCTGGTTATTTAAGGACCAGAAGCCTGAGATGTAATGGAACCGTCTGCAGCTCAGTTGGACTGGTGCTTTACCAAGGAAACCTGCTCCTCCAGCTCTGAGGGTGACACCATGGCAGAGCCAGCAGCTCCTGCTGGGGCAGACATGTCAAGAGGAGACCATTTTCCTGCTCTCCAGGTGAAAAAATGAAGCTTGAGGCAAGTGAAAATGTCATTCACAGCAGTCCATCCACACACACTGTGACTGTATAAACACTGGCATTGTTTTCTTCCTTTTTTTTAGCAAAAAAAATGATATTTTTTTAAGGAAGAAAGAAAACAGTTCTTTGGAGAAAGGAATCTCCCCAAGTGAAGCTTTGTTTGAGGTGCATACAGGCTGGTCCTTGGCTGGATGCTCCCTTTGCTCTGCTCTTGCCTCATCACCTGCGCAGGCTGTGCCCGTGTCTGGAGGCATTGCACAGCCTGTGATCAGATACACTGCACCCAAGCACTTCTCCCAGCACCGAGTCTGTTCATGGAAGAGTGGACTTTGTAATTCCTGCTGTAAAAAGCCAGCCCCTGGGGCCCAGGGAAGTGTGGGGGGTGCTGGCTTCCAGGGCTCTGTCACATGGACTGGAGGGATCTGGAGGGGCATTTGCTGCCCGAACGTCCTGGTGTGAGGCTCCAGTGGGGTTCCCCAGGTTCCTGCCCTTCTGTGGGGGATTACAGGAAAGCCAGAGGCACCCCTAAGGAGAACAGAGGGGGTGGATGGAGGAGATGACAGGACACTTGTATTTATAGTTTAACTGAAGCAGTGAGAAGGAGCTGTTTAGTGTGTGGAAGGGGAGTGAAATCACACTCCCCCTCCTCAGCCCCTTCGTGCAGAGCTCCGGGGTGGCTCTGCAGAGCTTACCTGTCACCTTAACCCCTCCTGACTGCCTTAGGAGACAGTTCTTACAGCTCTTCCAAGGAAACCCTGCAGCCAAGCCCTGTGCCTTGCTTTGAGAGTGCAATTTGCTCCTTCAGCCTGCTGCTCGTACCATTTATTTTTCCTTATTCTCATCCTCGCCCTGCCTGCCAATTGTGTTTTATTGCAGCGATTTGGAAATGGACTCCTTAATCTCTCACATTGTGAGGAGAATGATGGCAACTTCACTTCCCACTTCACAGGGAGCAACAGGGAAAATGATTACTGCACTAAATGTGATAGTCGCTAAATAGGGAGCAAATCGAACCCCTGTCAGCCAGGACTCCTCCTCTGAAGCTGAGGAGGCTGAGGCTTGCTTTGCTGCAGCTTTGCTTTCTGATAAGGTTGCTAATAGCTAAAACTACCTCTGGAAGAACACTCTGGGTAAAAACCACAAGTGACGATTGCTATTCATGAGCTGCCCCAGTATTCAGAACAACCAGTTCTTCACTAGGCACCACGAAACCCATAGCTGCTGGTGGCCTATGCAGTGCTCCTGAAGAGAAGTGGCATGAAATTTAAATAATTGGAGTCACTGTAGCTCAGAAATATCAGCTGCTGGAGTGGTGACATATCCAATTGTAAGGGAAGGCAGTGATTTTATAAGATACAAGAAAAATGCCCTCATTTACTACTTCACTTCCAACTTACTGCCAGTTGAGATTCCTGACCTGGGATTATAGATACCCTCCCTCTCTGGTAGTAGGGGAACAGTGACAAATCTTCAGTAACTAATAAGGCAAATAAAAAGTTCAGGAAGAAACCTCTTCTTCCCCTGTAGCTGGAAGGAGCTGAGTACATCTTGATGCTCTCGGGGATATTGCTCTCTGCGAGGCAGTCAAATCCCTGCTTCTGTCACTAGTCGTTCCTGCTGTTGGCTGCTCAGGGATCTGCTGGAGCATAGAAGCACCTGCATACTATGTTTTCAGACTCATGAGCAGAGTTAAAACAATGCTGCCTTTTAAGGCAGAAGCGAGGTGCATGACTCTGTGAGAGCAGGAGAGGAGCAGGACAGTTTACACCAGCTGTTTGCACTCTGGCAGTGGGATATATTGATTAAATGGGTTTTAGTAGGTGATATTTACGGTTTGCATTACTTACATTTCTCCTGGCTTCTGTATGTCCTTGTGCTTTTCTTGTATTCCTGTAGCACTTCATCCAGGTTTGGATGGAGGGAGTACACAGGAGATGCTGATGAACTGGAGCGAGGCCACTAGAGGAGAAACAAACTGGTGAGGAAGTTAGAAGAGGCAGCCAGCAGAGCTGGACTGCCTTAGAGAGGACCTGACATCTACTTTCTGTCAGCAACGAGGGAAAGCCAGGCTCTTTACTGAGGTGCACAGCAAAGAATAACAGACAGTTAACATAAATTGAAGCAAAAGATCAGAGACAAGGCAAAATAGTTTTCATTTAGAGGACAATAATAAATCACAAGATGAGAAGCCCACAGCACTCCGACACGCCTGACCTCAGAGATCTTCAGCTCCTGCCTGGATAAAAGTGGTGAGGAACGTGGTCTGAGACCAGTGTTCATCCTTCTCTCAAAGCAGGAGGGACTGGGGGCCTTTCAAGGCTTCTTGCAAGCTGAAAGAGTTGCTGGTTCTCCAGGAGTTTCCACTTAAGCTTGGCTCTGTTCAGCATCACTCCGGTGTGATTAGGACTGGGGTCAGCGGTAGAGCAGAAGGGAAGGCAGAATGATGCTTCTTTGTGGATCTCTTGGAGCCTGGACTGTTAGGTATAGGCTGGTTTTTGATGCTAATATTATGTGTCTGTCAAAATGAGACAACTTGGACTGCTTTGCTTTAAAAACCTGCTGTGGGAGTGTGTCCAGCTGAGGCTCCCACCTTGGAGCTGGTGTCTTTGTAAGCACGGTAAAGGAGCACAGCAGAGCTGCGTTGGTGTGTGCAGAGAGCCTGCCAGTGCTTTTCCCTCCCTTGAGCAATAGAAATGATCCTAAAAATCCTATTTTGTTTTTGCATCTTCCAGATGTCCTACTCTGCCATTCCCAGGGCTCCAGAGAAACTCTGCCAGGTACAAAAATCTCCTGTAGAACCCGTGTTAACACACTTCTCCCTTGTTTTACTGTAGTAGATTCATTAACATCAAGAGGGCTCCTCTGGGGGAAATACATTCTACTTGGGTGTAAAATAAAATGTGAAATAGCCTCTTGGTTCTCTCCACTTTATTAATTTCTTGCAGGTTTAGAACAGTATCTTATAGAACCTTCATGGCAGAGTGAGGGAGAATGTGCCTTCATGCTATTTAAAAACCTACAGAGCACAAGCTGCCACCACACTTGCACACTTGATGGGTGTGAGGTTTGAGTATGATGATGCTCTGTGAATATGTATTTGTACCCATGTGTGTGCATCAGTCTTCATAGAAAATTAAGACTTACCTATTCATCATTTCAGAATTTCAAGCATACAGGAGTGAAACTGATACAAAAGCTAAAAGTACAAAATTGTCTGCTTAGATTTGGGATGTAGATGGAGCCTCCCTGTCTAGAGATTTTGCTGATATTGACCTTGATTTTGCTGATATTGTCCCTGATTTTGCTGTTATTCCAGCAAGAGGATTCCTATCCCAGGCTGACAGTCTGGTCCAGCCAGCAAAGACTCTCTGGTCATTGGTGACAGCTCTGCACAAACTCCATCTATTAAGGGCTGCCTATGCTCATGTGGCTGAAGTTTCCTTCTTTTTACAGCTGAAAGAGGGCTTCTCAAGAAAGCAGTGACAAAAAAAAGAGAAATATTTGCCCAGGGGATAAATGAGTAAAGGTTTCTTCTGTCACTTTTTCAATACGAGGAGGAGAGATGCTCTGGAAATCCTCTGTGGGCTTCCTCATTTGGTGAAATATTCCCTTCCCTGAATTTTATATTTGATCATATGTATCCTTTATATTTTTAGGTTATGTTTTACTTTCATTACTCTGCAGATTCCTGTCTTTTCTTTCCCTAAAATGGAAGGATAATTTAAAAGAATGAGGCATCATTAAAGTCTATTGAGTCTAGAATTCTGGCCAAGTAGTTTTGGATTTGTAGGAAATCACGTTTTCAGCTTTAACTTTCCAAGTTCTGTGACAACAATGACTCAAAGTCTTCTCACTACTCTTTTCAGATTATGTTTATTTGCTTTTCTGTAGTTACTTTAAATATAAGCTAATGTAGGCAATGAGAACTCCAGCCTGTGATCATTTATCCATCCCAAGATGAAGTCACTGTGACAGTCAGTGATTCTTTCCCTTCCAGTTTCTGTTGGGGCAGCACCTGAGGAAATGACACGTGCTAGCATTAAATACCATCTATTTTCTTGGTTAAAAAATAGGAGTATCATAATATGTGGTCCATGTTTGGGAACCCAAATGATTCATTTGTAGGAAAATGTGGACATGTATGGTGTTTCCTCACACTCCACTGCTGAAGTGGCTCAGTCTTCAGACAACAAGTACTCAGGAGACACTGGCTACAATAGGAATTGTGCCATTGCCTTTGCTGAGTGCAGGATCTCAGTACATAAAACTTCAGCTTTGTTGTTCATGTGTCTGCAGAATGGAAGAAAGATGAATGTGTTGCTTCCAGTGTATATGGCTTTTAAATGGAAGGTTTATCATTTTGACTGGGCAGCTTGAAATGTGCCCGGTTCATGGTATTTTTAGGACATACTTACAGCTTCAGCTGTGAACAGCCTCCAAAGATGTGGCACAGGTGTATTGCTTTTCCACTTAATGCTGGATATGAAATACTAAAGCAAAAGACACAACCAAGAAGTGACGTGTTTTAGTAACCAGATAACTGACTGTACCTAGAAAGCTCTCTTGCAATTTTAATGTATCATGGAGCAAAGGCAATTTGTAATTAATTTAAACTGATGTAAGCGATTTCCATTAGAAATGTTTCTCTCCCACTCTGGTCTTTTTTTCACTTGTTTACTAGAGGCAGTCTCCTTATTAGTTGCTTAGAAGATACCTGTTTTATCAGTTAAGCTGCAATGACTGTTAATGGCACACTCTGGATTATGGTTTTACCTTGAAAAGCTTTTGTACAACCTCAGGAATGCTGCACAGTTGCAGGTCCCTTCCCAAAGCCCCATTGTCTGGGGAGCCAGCAGCAGTGGGAGCACTTGCCGTGTTTCAGATGGCTGAACCCTCTGCTCTTCACATCCAGGAAAGGACTTTGTGTTGGTTTGTGTACTTTGCTACTGAACCAGCCTCAGCTGCCATTGTCCTCTGTAGCGAAGTGTGGTTGGCCTGAACTCCAGCATAGGAAATGAAGCAACAAACCATGCATCACTTCACATCTTCATTCCTCCTTTTCTCCCTCTTTGTGGCCAAGTGACAGGGATCCACCAGCCTATGGGGCTGCAGCAGTTTTACACATCTGCTTACTCGATAGCTGTGTTGTCTTTTGTCCTTACTGTGGAGCACTGAGCTGCCTAACCTGTGCAGTGACACTCATTTTCTTCATGATCGATGTTGTCTGAAATGTAACTTCTCCTTCCTGACAACTCTCTCATTTTGACAACAGCAACGCTTGTCCTTAACCATTTTGGAGCCTCGAGAGGCACTCGGCAGGAACTGGTGGTTCCCTCTGGCTAAGCAGTTTAACAGGATGGCCTCGCTGCCTTATGTGGGGAAAAAAAAAGTTCAGCAAATGAGTTCAGCTTTCATTTTATTACTTGATTTTCTTAACTGACTTTTTATGTATGAGCTAGTTCTGCTCACTCTTTGCTCTCTTGTGTGCTGCTGTCCTTCCGGTGTTTAGGTTGGAAGCATCTGAGATCCTGTGGGTGTCTGTCAGGGGACTACAGTCAAGAAGACCACACCGGTCTCCTAATGCTGCTTCCCTTGAAACAATCTCCTGGAAGCTATGGGTAAGTTTCTCCAGAGAGCTTTTTTGCCTTTTTCAGCTTTTGATATTTCATTCGTGTCTGTGATATCACTTGCAGATCCACTCTTTGTATTGCCCTAGCATTAGCATGTTCCCATTTGACTTGTTGTGATCAGAGGGCAAAATAAACTTGCTGACCATGCACAAGGGGTCTTGCACTGCTGCTAATGAGCAAATAAATTGTTTTTCTCCTGACAAACAGATTAGATCTCCTGGCAGTGCCTCCAGGCATTCATCTGAGAATGGAGCTGTTGGAGGGCTGTAGCTAAAGCCCGTCAGCTCTCAACAAGCTCAAGTAAGCCATGGTATCACTGGTAGAACATAAGGTTTTCTGTAAACTGCACACCTGGGTCAGGAACACTGCTGTTCTTTTTGTCTTTTTTATTAGAGGTAAGTTATTTCTTGCTCGAATCAGATGGATTTGAAACGATCTCACTTAACAGCCCTCGTTAATATTCAACATACAGGTGATTCTAACAGAAACGCCTGTCAGTAATAGCACAGGTTTTCACTTTAGGCCAAATATTTAAGCTTCTTCTGTTCATGCTATTACAGGGTAGGCTCTAAGAAATGGTTATTACACAAAACTGCCTCCATAAAGCTGCCTTCATAAAGCATAACTGTATTTTATACAGAGTAATAAGCAGAGAGCAAGTAGATCCACTTGACTTGCTCTGGCCACCAGCGAATATATAGCTTGCACTTCCAGAAGTTGCTGATGTCTCTCTTCATAACTCCCATCAGGAATATATTTTCTTCATTGCTGTACTCATTAAAAATAAGCACCTGAGGTTTCATCGAGACCCAGGGTACAAAGACTGAGTGGATACAATGAAGTAAAAGGTACTAATTACAGGAGGGAAGTCAGCGGGGTTTGGAGTGCTGCCAGATCACACAATGTGTTTTGGATGACTGTAACTCCAGGGGTTAGCTTGTGCTGGGAAAATAAAATTAACATAAATATCCTAATAATGACTCTCCTTGTCTGTGAAATCAGATTGACAAGTCCTGTGGGGGGAAACAACTCCTTTAACGAGCCTTTGCAAAGATGATGACTGCTGTGCTTGTTCTTGCTGGTATCAATTTGAACTTCCAGGAGTACATCGTGTCTGTCCTGGCTACTTTTTGTTTTCAAGAGAATGAACAGGACCTAGAAGTGTGCAGTTTTCAGTTTAAGCAAAACCAGTACAGTTGGCAGTACATTTCATGCCTTTGCTCAGAATCCATCTTGGTGGGAGATGTCACATATGGGCACGATGCACAGGCTCAAACCCAGCTGCAGTCTTGCTGGCTTCAATATTTTTTTCAATAATGAGTAATAGGAATGAACTTTGCCCTTCTTCCTGGGGATAATGTAAAAATTATCTCTTGCACCATGAGTTTATTTGTGAACCTGTCAGCACACTCCTCTTTCTGTGCTTTAAACCAGGCCATCTGACTGCCGCTGATAACATTAGGAACCTGTGTACGTCCTGTCTGTGTCATCGGACTCAATATTCTGTGGGCCTTGCATATTGTGTCCCATTAAGTTCTCCATCTTAAACTCTCTGTGTTTGCTCACCTTATCTCTGCCCTGGGGCTGGATTTGAAGTGCTGAGGAAGGGGTACCTGGTGATGTGGGCTGGAAATACAGAAACCCTCACCACTAGGTACCAAATGTCACAAAGCATGGTCATTGTGATTTCTTCTGTCTCATTTTTCGGTAGTCCCCAAGGTGGGAAGGAAAGGCTCATCCTCTGAGAAATGAATCCTCTCCATGTGTGGTGATTTGTGCTACTTGTTGATAATTCCAGGAGACATGCTTCTGCAGAAAGCTGCTCTGCCTAAAATCTGCTTTCGAAGAGCTCTGGGTCTTAAGCAGAGAGGAAAATCCCCCTGCTTACTCATTTTTATTCTGCTATACAATCCCTGTACTTTAAGTCTCACAGCGTATTTGCTTTGAAATTGGCTGCTGATTTTTGGATCTGCTTTCACTCTCAGATTGCCACTGTAAGAGTGGGGGAAAAACCCAGAAAAACTCTTATTTGTTAGAGCAGGTTTCAGTCTGAACAGTGCCTCAGTACCAGAATGTCCCATACTCTGTGTGTCCCTACTGAGGACAACTCCTGTGAATCCAGCTCAGTTCCAAATCCTCTGGGAATGCAAACAGTTTTCTGCTTTGAAATGCCCATCATCTGGGGAATGGGAGTGAGGGAACCTGAAAATTATCCTTTTCCTCTTCAAGTTCTCTCTGCTGGATGCTCCCAGGCCCTGGTGCCCATGGGGGCTCCTGTCTGCTCCTCTGCACTGCATTTTGCTCTCCCCTTGGCCCTCACTCCCACGGGCACAGCCCACTGGCTGTCAGCCTTTGCTCTGCTTTTCTCCCTCACTGAGTCACAGTCTCATCCCCTGCAACCTGCTGTCAGACACTTTGTCGTGGGCTATCATCTGACTTCTTTGTCCCATGGGAAGCCTCGAAGTGTCACACACACACACATTTTGTACTTTTAACTTTTTGTCTCAATGAGCCTCTTGCTTTCTCCTCTCCCAGTTCCTCCCATTGCTCTTTATTATTGACTTCACCACCCTTTATGTGCATTACTTCTGATATCGTGCCTCATAAAAACCTCTCTACCAGCTCAAAATCTGGTGTTTGAGCTTAAAGGGGGATTGTGAGAGCTCAGGCAGCCCAGGGCTGCTCTGCAGCAGCTCTCACCCCTTGGTGGCAAGGCCCCAGGCTGTCAAACAGCACGCTGCAATGCAACCCTCATGTTTGTAATGTAGGGATTTGCATGATTCCAACATTTATTTTGTTTTCTTACTCCTATAATCAGCATGAACAATTTAAATGGGGAAACAGAATTATCATTATTTGCTTTCCATTTTGACGCTAAGAAATTAAGCTGGAGGGAAAAAAAAAGGTGTGATGGATGCCAGATTACCACAGGCACCAAATCCCAAACCTAACACGAATTTGTGAGGCTGTGTCTGCTTAACTGTAACGTGCTGATTAGCTCTGAACAATGCTGGAGGAGATGGTTTGCGTGTGAGGGCACACAGCAACATTTTATCTTGTATTGAAGACACAAATGGTTGTTCTCACAATGTTTGTTTTTCCAGGCTACTGGCAAAACGGTACGTATATTGATGCCACTTGGCTTGTCACACTGTATTTATTCATTTCTATTACAGAGGGAACAAAAATGTTCCCTCTTTAAACGAGCTGAACGTTTTCAGACTCTGATGGGATAAACCTTGCTGTGTGTTGCTGTATTTTTCTAGCCTGTGTCACTGTGCTGTACTTCACAGCAGCACAAGGAAATAGTTCCTGAGCTACAGCCCTGTGCTGAATCCACCAGCTCCCTAATGTATCTGGCCACATCTCTTAGGGGGGAAAAAAAGATGTAGGGCTGCTAGACAAAGGGGAAATACTTTGGATTTTCTGTGCAGTATTTCTCCCTCCAAAAATCAGGCTGGTTTCCCCCGCCCTGAGGAGTTCCCATCACCACTCCTCTCCACTGAGGAAAGCTCTTTCTTTCCACCTTTAATCACATTTTTCATTTCTGCAAGGTCCTGTCCTGCTGTCCAGAGCCATTGGAGGTCCTTTGAGAAGATATTTTGCTGAAAGCCCTTTTAAAAAAACCCACATGGAAAATACTGACTGGATTTTTCCCTATCTTCTGGCCTATTTACTCCTTTATCCGCCTCCAGAGGATGTTTGAGATATAACTTACTTCCGTTCATAAAGCCTGTGTTGACTTTTCCCCAGTATATTACAGGTACTAATGTGTTCACTGATCTTGTTTGCTAAAACATTTCCTATTATTGTGGCTGGTACAGACTTCAGGCTTACCAGCCAGTAGTTTTTGGGGTCTCATCTGAAAGAAATCCTTATGAAAAGCTGATATCACATTTCCTCTATTTCAGACCTTGGGTAATCAAGGAGATTGAAGCAAGCAGTTATGCACCCTCATTAAAAATTAATTTGGTTGTTTCATCTTGAATTTCTTTTGCACTCTTGCTGAATAAACCTGTCCTTACTCTGTTCCACAGCATCCTGTACCAATGCAGACCCCCTTGAGCATCCCGTACCAACATAGACCCTCTTGAGCATCTCCCTCAAAGAGGGGCTCTGGCTTTCCTCTCTACATTCCCCCAGAGTAAGTAAGGAATTTATTTGGCTTTGCTGCTATGACCTTATAATTTCTGAGTGTTTCTTTCACACCCTGATCAAGGACTCCACTGGTTCTCTTACAGACAGACTTCCTGCTTGTAGGGCATCCAAAGACAAATTCACAATTCATTTTGATGCTTCCTGCAAACTGTGCTTCCCCTCTTTACCCTGCTTCTTGTGCCTTTCACATTTAATCTGATGGATTTTCTACTTTCATCATTTGGGCCCATCTTCAGATTTTCAAAAGGATAGCTGCTTACTTCCAATAGCCTTTTCTCTGCTACTTGGTCCCACCAGCTTTTCCTTTCTGATCCTTCTCATGTCCTTTCTGCCAAACAGCCATGTCCTGCACCACCAGCCCAGAGGCCACCAGCAACTTCTGGTCTGTCTGGGAGGATTCAGCTCTCTTGGCTCTTCCTTGGGGGCTGTTTTCTAACAAGTTCATTTTACCCCATTCCCCTTTCTGAGGTCAGTACAATGGTGGTGACTTGTCTGCCTCTTGTTACTCTTGCAAGGAGATTGGATCTAGAACATGTTGTGGTCTGTAACACCATGCTTAAAGGTGCATTCTGAGATAGGTGCTGTGCTCAGGGCCATTTCTCATCTGGAAGATTCCTTAAACAGCTGCTCTGTGCAGCAATCCTCTTGTGCATCTGAAAATGCAGTGTCCCAGACAGACCTTGAGCAACACAGGGCTGGGTGAAGCCATTGGCAACTGCTACAGCCAAAAGAAAAGGTGAGGGCTTCAGGTTCCAGTTCCACAAAGCCTTGGTGGGGAGAACTGGCCCCTGCCAGGGCTGGGCCCCTGCTTTGGCAAGGTGGGGAGGGATGGCTGGCACACTTTGCTCTCAGAGCCAGAGGAAGGGCAGGTGTAAAACCTAGAGCCAGTAGGAGGGAGAGGAGAAGCTGGAGGGCAGAGTGGATGCAGCTCCCTGGGGCAGTGGCACACCATTGACTCAAAGGTGTCCCAAGGATGGGAAGAGTTCTTATAGCCCCAGATTATTTCACTGTCACTTCTAAGGGTCTCATTCTTCTTTTAGGAATCTAATTGCTGAGCCTGGAGGACTTTAAGCAATAGCATCTGTGCATGTGTTATCTGATTAAACAGAAACCTGGGGCTAAGAGCTGCTATCCTTCTTTTCAAGAGTTATTGAGTAAGCAACACGGGCTGCTCAAGGCATCTGAGCAATGTAGGCAAAACCCAGTTTTGTTCCCTGGGAGTTGAGGGGCTGATGCTCTGCTGGAGTCAGACAGCTCCTGCAGCTCCAAGGGAAAAGGGAGTGAGAAGAAGGTGGCAGCAGGGCTGGCTGCATGGAAGGGGTGAGCCAGCATTCAGCTTGCTGCTGCTGGGGAGCATGGTCCAGCTCTGCAGCCTTGTGCCCTTGGCATGCCTGGAGCCAGCCCTAATAACTGGGATTAGAAGAAAGACTGTGCCTTAGGACAGCTTAGCGAAATCCAACAGTTAAACAGCCTCTACACAAAGGCAACAAGTGTCTCACTGGGGCTGCACAGCTTCCCCTGGCTCTGAAGGTGAAATAAGGGGCCCAGCAGGGAAAAGCCTGCAGCATAAAAACTGTGCCCATGTTTAAGATGTGTTCTCTGTTCTCTTCCTTCTCTCTCACCTTTTTTTGCTTGTGTTTGTTCCCACTATACTGATGAGATTTGGGTTTACTAAATTCGAAGTGTCTTTGTGTGGGAGGGGTGGCTTTAGAAGTGAAATCATGTCGCTGTTGTTGATGATAGCAGATGACAGCACTTTACTTGGGCAAAATTCCCTTGTATTACAACTGGATTTTAAGTAAGGATTGTAGCCATTGTGTCGATGGAATTGTCCATCTCCTTAGCAAAGCTTCCTCTGATGGCAAGCACCAAGTGCCCCCAGCTTACCCACACAGCACTTGCTCTGAAGCCAGGGAAATGAGGTCCCTCCCAGGAGGCTGCTGCCAGAGCCAGGGCTGCTCTGTGCCCGCAATGCTGCAGGGCACGATGGGCAGAACCACCTCTGCTGGGCTGTGCTTTCTGTTCCAAAGGAAAACTAGAGCCTTGCAATGAGCTGAGAGGGATTCAGACGCTGCTTCTGAACTTGCTTCTGTAAGTGCCTGTGAGAAAAGGTTTGACTTGCAGCACAGTTGTGCTCGATTTTAGTTGTGTAACAGCAGTTGCAGTAACAATGGTTTAAGGACAAAAATTGCTTATCTGTCATTGGTATCACAATGGCTTTGTGCATAGCAAGGAATTGATTGTGGGAGCTGGAGTTCCTTGTTGACTTAGATTTATGAGTGTTTGACATTACTGGATACACAGACTTAATTTGTAAGCTGCAGCATTTTCAGAAATGCTGTTCTTTTGCTATAATGCGACCGAGTATTACTTTTTAAATGTCTTTTAGTTGTTAGAGAGATGGAAATAGCAGTCCTTTGCATCTGCAATATTTCTATGGACTCCCTGCCAAATAAGCTCACAGGAAGGAGTGCTTTGTCCAGTAGCACAGAGTAGCTGTGCCACCACTACCCACGGGTACCATCCCGCTCCATTTGATGTTGCCAGAGGAGCCTTAGGAGATTTTTCTCAGTCTATTTGGGTCTGGTGCATCTTGGAATTTCATCTCTCCAATCTGCTCCTTCTTATTCCATGTGAAAAAAAAAAAACCTGAGAGGGTAAAGCAAGCAGAGTGAGTGCTAATAGCCGCAGTGCTCAGTGTGGGCCCCAGCCCATATGCTCAGCACCAAGCAGCAGAGCTCCTTCGGAAGAGCCTGCTGTTCCTCCCCTTGCTTTTCCTGGACACACCATGCAAAGCACTTCAGTACTTTTCTGAATCTGCTGCTGCTGTCAGCAATTCAGTGACCTCACTGGACACTGCCAAGACCCCAGCTCAGTGGTTTGAGGTGTAATGTTGCTGGGGTAGTGAGTGGCTGTAGGTGATGCGGCTGGGATGTGACAGGCACAGCATCACACGGGAAGCGCGTGTGAGGTGCTGGGGGTTCACCAAGAGCCTGTGCCTGTTGGTGTCTCCCAGGTAGGAAGGGAATGCATCTTGGTACTATCCAGGGAGCCTGTTTTCAGATCCCAATGCAAATAAACACAACTTTGAAGACGGTAATCTGCACATACATGAGAGAGGCAGCTCCTGGAGTATAGCGGTGCAGTGAGCAGTGGTGGAAAAGACCAGCCCCATGAGATCAGCCACCACACCTGAGGCTCTCAGGGCTGCGAGCACCGGCCTGACCGCGCCGGGGAGTAGGATGGATGGAAGGGGCTGCAGTCAGGGCAGGCAGCAGGCGGGGTAAGGCAGGGCTGGCAGCGAGGAGGGTTGCAGTGAAGGGGGGTGGTGGGGGCGGAGGAGCCGAGCGGGTCGCGGGAGGACGGGCCGCGCCGTGGGGGTGTCCGCTGGGCGCTGCGCTGGAACCGCTCCGGCTGCGCCTCGGCTCCCGCCGGCTCCCAACAGCCACCGCCTCCCGCTCTCCTCCTGCCGCTCCTCCCCCGCTCCGCGGGTGCCGGCGCAGGGCCGGGCGGGCTGGCGGGGCCGCGGCGGCGGCTCCCGCTGGACGGCGGCCCCCCCGCCCCGGCCCTGCCCGGCCCGGCCCCGGCGGAGGCGGAGGCGGGCGGAGGCGGGCGCGGGCTGCACCTGCCGGGCGGCGCGGCGGGGCTCGGCGGAGCTATGCCGGCGGCCACGGCGCCGGGGCTGGACGTGCCGGGGACCGCCGCGCCCGGGCGGGACGGCGGCGGCCCCCACCAACACACGGGTAAGAGCGCGGCCCCGGCGCGGCGCCTACATCGCTCCTCGCAGAAGTTCCCTCCTGCGCCCCGGGAGAGGGGGATGCCAGCGCTGGTCGCGGGCAGGGTGCGGGATACCCCTCTTTCCTCCGCGTAGGGATGCGGGTACCCGGGGCAGGATGCGGGAGCCCCTAGACAGGGATGCATGTCCACCGGGAAGAGGCGCGGGACCCCTCGGCCAGGATTGCGTTCCCCTCTGCCCCTCCTCGTTCAGCTTCGGACCCTCTTCTCCAGCCACGGCCCTTTCCCATCTCTCTCCCCCGCTGTGCCGGCCCCGGGGCCGGTCCCCGAGGCAGCGGAGGGCACCTGGCCTTTCACCCTGAAGTTCTTGGGGACATAACGCCTTGGGGCGACTCTCCCGGAGCCACCCCGGGCACGGGAGGGCCCCGAAACGGCCCGGCCAGGGCTGCGGTGCGGGTGCCGGGCGGCGAGTGAGGCTCCTGCGGGGAGAAGCTGCGGCTCCGGGGTGCGGGGTCGGGCAGGGTGAGGGCCGCCCCAGGAACCCCGGGCGGCGTGTCCGAGCCGGGTTCACCCCGGCGGGGCACCCCGGACGCCTCCGGAGGCGGCCACAGCGGCCTCGGGAGTGATCTGGTGGGGCGAGAGCGGGGTGTCCTGCGCTGGAGAGCCAGAAGAGCTGATGGCTGGGCCCCGCTGTGCTTTAATTGCTCTTAAACGGGGAGTGCTGCGGTTAATTGGTGGGAGTTTGGAGACTCGCATGAGGGGATGTGAGGTCCTGAAGCGGGGGAGACCGGCAGCGGCGAGAGCTGGACAAGGGCTGGGCGAGCGCTGAGCAATGCGAGTGCTGGGCAATCAATCCAGCACGGCACTGGAGGGAAGGGGCACAGTGTGCATCTCCCTGCAGCCTGTTGGAAGCTGCTGGTCCTCAAAGGGGAGTCCTCTGTGGGCAAATGTAAATTGACTGTGTAGAAAACGAAGATATGAGTGTTTTAATGGAACGGAGTAATGCACTGTGGAGTGGAATGAGAAACCAGTGAAAGCTTTTGTGCTTCTTTTTTTTGCTCCCTTTTTTTGCTCTCTCCTCAGTCCTGTTATTCAGTTTGATCTCTTGGATCATAACGTCTATTGCAGACCTCTCTGACTTGCCAGGGTCTGACTGACTTGGTAATAATGGGACCTGATGGAGTGTCTGGCCCTGCCAGGGTGAGCCCTGTGCAGGTGCTGCAGCCCCTGCAAGCCCTGGCCCACAGCCATGGTGCTCCCAGAGAGGGTGGCTGGAAGGGACCTGGGAGCTTGGTGTGGTGATGGGTGGGTTGGGCCACTGCTGGCCCAGCACTGCTTGCCCAGGTTCCTCCCTGCTGTGCTGCCATGGGTTTGCCCTGGTGTTAGTGCACACAGGGCTGAGGGCTTCCAAAACTCGGGGGCCTCTTTCTCCCTCACAGCCCATCACTACCTGTCCCCACAATTTAACTCCCTTGTGTGGTTCTATCAGACTTTATCAATGACCTGATTTTGTTGTGCTGATAGAAATGAGCAAACATGTTTGGGCTAACAGTGTAGCAGTGCTTTAAATTGCATCCACTGAATGTGCTTAACTGTGCATTTAATTTGAATTTAATAGAGTGGTTCGTTTTCAAAATGCGAAGCAAGTTCTGGGAAACCTACTTAGAGAATTAACAGCTCGAACACAAATGTAGACTGTCACTCTAGTTTGATGTTAGTGTTACTAGTTGTTGATGTTTTTCTTCTGTAAAATCATGTATATTTGGTTCCTTTTATTTGTTATGTCAAATTGCCTTCTGGGGATGGGTTTGCACACAACTAAGTGTGTGAGGAGCCGTTTTTGCTTGGAAAGGTTTGGAAGTGGCATGCCCCGTGTTCACTCAGCCTTTCCATTCCTACGTAGATCTGTGCTGAAACTCCCAGGTCTGCAGGGTCCACCAAAAAACCATTTGGCATTCAGACTAGAAACCCACCCCCAATGAATCCTTCAGATGTCTATAAACCTGACTTCACTCAGCCATGTCTCCAACCAGAAGAGCAAACACCATTTTTTTTCCAAGGCAAGTACACCAGAACCATGGAGCAGGAGTCCTGAGGAAGGAGTAGGCAGGATCAGGGCACGGCTGTGCCCGCACATGGCTGCTGCATCGCTGCCAGAGCAGTACAGAGGCTTTGTGGCACACAGGGCTTTGCCAGACGGTGCCTGGGTGTCACACTGCTTTGTCCCCATTCCTTTCATCGCCCTGCTACTTCGCAGAGGTTTCTCTTGTCCTTCATCATCTGTGCAGATTCCGCTGTTGCTGAGTGTCTGTTAGTACAGATGTACTGAGTTAGGTGGCCGTGCAGCTCTTGATTCTGAGTGGCTCAGATTGTTAAAATTATGTCTGCTGGTTGTATAATTTAAAATTAAAGTCTTGCTCAGGATGCTCAATTTAAATGAGACCATGTTATTTATGCATCAGTATTTGCTGGAGAATTGACCTCTAGAGAAAGCTGATGACAACTGTTACCCAGTGTCTTCTGTTGTATGGTGTTATTCTTGGTGATCGTTTTTTATGCTGCTGTGATTGAGTGCCCCCTGTGTAGAATTTCAGGCCATGAGCAATAGCATGATGATAAAGATTTGCACAGACAAACTCCCTCATATGTTCCTTTGGCAGAGGATGAAAAAACACAAATGTGGCAAGATTTCCATTTGAATTGATGCGTGAATGAGAGGGAAGTTAAAGGAAGTTCCTTGGCACAGCCTGGTGCCTGCAGCACTCGGAGAGGTCTACAGCTGCCTGAAACACAGCTGGGAAATTCAAACAGCCTTTGCTTTTCCTGGTCTTGCCTGTTTTTTGAGGACTGGTTTCTCTGGTCTGGCAGTGTTGCCTGAAGCGGAGAGAACCATATCACCCAGTGCTTGAGGGGGTTCAGCGAGACACTCACAGAAGGAGCTGTGGGAGCCTGACTTACACCTTGGGAAGGTCAGTGTGTTGCCTGTGTCATCCGCGTGTCAGAAGGGCAAATGTGCAGAGCGGGAGTGTGAGATGGGGAAAGAGCGCAGCAAAGGTCTCAAACCTGAGAAGGACCAGCCTTCTTCGATTCAGCCTCTTACAGTTTTAAGTGGTACAGATGCTTTTCTGTGTTCCATATCGTGTGGTGGTTGTTTTGCTGTCACAGCAGCATTACACTATTGCCTCTCTGCGGCCGTTCGCTATGGACAGATAGTCATCGACCGCCTCTTGCCAGGCTTGTTCCATTTTCTGGGAAAGCCCCTGGAATTCTGGAATGCTCCTGTCAATGGTGACCTCAGTGCTTTCCTGCCTGGCAGGAGCTGCCATGCAGCAGAGTGCTGTCAGCTCAGATGCTGTGTTGATGATGTTGCCTCTGAGGCTGCTCAAATGGTATTGGGGGATCTCTGGGTGAAATAGTAGAAAGAGGAAGGAGTATCAGAGGTGTACCATTATTTTTAGTCTCCACATTGCTCAAGCTAGGGCCACTGCCTCTTCCTTTTCCCAGGGTGGTGTCTTGGTTTTTGCTGTGCTTCCTCCCCCGTTCCTCAAGGCAATGCTGTAGCTCCTTCAGACAGGAGCAGCACATACTCTACAACCATACAGATGCATTTGCAAACACATTGATTCAGCCACAAACGGAATATAGGAAACAAACACAGAACACACCAGAAGCAATCGTTATGCCAGGTTATAAATCAGCAGGTCCCTTGCTGTGGGGTTGCTGTCTGTAGCTCTGTCTTTTCTTCATCCCTTCCCAAGCCGGGGATGGAGAGACTGAAGGTGAGATGGAAAGTGCTGAGGCTGCTGCAAATGCTGCCTCCAGACCAAGTTGTGGAACAAATTCTCTACCAGATGCCATTTAAGGGAAGAGGCAAGATTTCAGACTTAGGGCAGATGGCAGGCAGCAGTTTGCTGAAGGATGGAAGAGGTATTGCCACAGATTTTCTTGGTTGGACAGCTTTTGGTGGCCATGGTGGGATGTAGGTACTAGGTTGGATGTGTCTTTGATGTGACTTGAGGTGTCTGTTCTTTTAGCTGTCTATTTTGTGAAGTGAGTTTCCTTGCCAGTGCAGATACTGTGAAATCACGTCACTGAGAACTTACAGTTGCTCTTCCAGGAAATCAAAAGTAAAGTTGTTTTTCAAAGCCAAGAGCAATGCTGCTCTGCAGAAAGGCTGCAAGGAGGTTTCTCGCCTGGTTCCTGCAATCCTGAGATGCGGCTCAGTTTTTAGTCTGGGGAACAAAACATTGATCCTGAATTTCCATTTCCACAGGGCAGAACATGACACAACTTGGAGTATACAGGCTTGTAATTTCTTCAGGGTTATTTCTCCTTCCTTTGTCATCAGCTAGATCAAAGTGAAACCTTTTATTAAATAAGGTAAAAGAAATGACAGTTGCAGAATTTCAGCTAATTGGCTTTATCTCCTGTACTGCAAGGTGCTAATCTTGGTGGTTAGGCATTTGCACCAGGCATTGTTACTGCTTTGCAGGAATCAGTTTTGTGCTTGTCATAAAAACTCTGGAATAGTACAAAATAGTGAAGGAAAAGAGTTATTAGGTCTTCTGGCACAGTCCTGCACAGTGCAAGATTGTTCCCTGTGGTATTCTCCAAGACTTTGTCCGGGCTTCTCTTAAATTGCCAAGGTTATAGAGATGAATTATGTCTAGACTCTTGAATTTCACCTAGGGAATGAAGCAAACTGAATGTTTTGGGCCCAAAACATCGATATTTCAAGAATCAGGTGTCAGCCTCAAAACACAGAAACAAAACCACCCAAATGACACCAGATGATCCGTCACTTTCTGGGTTAGTGGTGACCAGAAGTGTGGTCCATTTTAAAGGGCCAAAATGCTACCCATTTGGTTGTTCCCACTGTGACAGAGCTGAGGGTGGAGGTTTCTTTGGACCTTTCTCATGAGAAAGCAGAGCCTCCCAGCACATGTCTGCAACTCAGCAAGAAAGAGAATTTTAACTGTGCTGAAATTAGCACTACTTTGCTTATTTAGTCACCACTGCCACTGACTTTTCATGTGCCTGGCACTACAGCAGGATGCCTTCAATAATTTGACAGGGACAAGCCAACACATAGGACAGTTGCTGGTTTTCACCTAGGCATTTTATTGACACACCATCTTTCAAACACAGTGTCAGATGAGCAAGCGTGTTATTCCAAGGAGCAGTTCTGACTAGCTCAGTGGATCAGAAGATTGACGGTGAGATGATTTTGCAGTCTCGGTGGAACTCTGCCTCTCTCGCATCTTGTTTTGTTTTCAGATGACAGTGAGAAATGCAGAAGTTGCAGAAGGAGCAGCCGCTTACCAAAATAAATCAATTTCTGTGTCTGTCTGTTGAGGGTCTCGGAGATGGGGTTGAGCTGGTGGCTGGTTTATGTGCAAGCTGTTGGCAGCAGGCAGAGCCTTTCTTGCAGGCATGGAGCTGTGGGGCCCTCAGCCCCAGGCTACTTGGGGAGGACTGCCCCAGCAGCAGCAGCAGCAGCTGGTCAAACGCTCACCAGGGAAGAGGATGGGTTAACTGCTCACTTTTCCTCTAACAGAGTTGGAAACAATGATGAAGTTGTTGTTTCTGGGGTGAAAGAAAGCCAAACACTGCTGCTCATGTGTTTGCATCTTGTAAGCATTGCTTTGGAGTGATTTTGAGGAGGGGTGAGGATGGGGACAGAAGCTGGGTTAGGTGAAGAGAAGAGAGAGAAAGCCGAGTGCGTGTGTGGGCTGGGAAATGGTGTTTAGGAAGATGTTTTGGGCTGAGGTGGCTGAAGGAGGAGCAAGGCAGGGTGGGATGTTGTTTGGCTCTACCTGTTCACAAGAGCAGAAGTTTGTACCTTAATGTAGAAGAGCAGAATTATACCCAGGAGAGTGTCTGCTCTGGTAGTTGCTTGGGTCATTACCGGCACATGGACTGCACACACAGATTTGGCTTTGGTGTAAAAGAGATGCCTGACAAAGCCAGCAGCAGTTTTGCACAGGCTCTGGGGTTTGGCTCATTACCATTAATAAACAAAGAAATACAGATTGGGACTAAGCTTTTAGCTCATTTTCAATATGAATCAGAGACTGTTTTGCCCTATATTCTGGCCCTCCAAAAGCTGCCAGTGATTTAGCTGAGTTATCTAAAACAGATCTTAGTTTCTTAGCCATGTGCAGTGTGAGAAAGTAAAGGTCACGGGGCTGCGGTCTTCTGATCTGCTTGCTTAAGCTGCTTGTCATTCTGCGTATAACACACCTGCAATCATTGACTTCTTTAACGGGAAAAAGTAAACACAAAGGACTGGTTCCCTGTCCTTATGCTGTCTCCTCCTGTCAGTCTTCATACCATCTCTCACCAGGTCCTGTGGCCAGGGAGGCCAAAGGCAGATGTGCTCATTGACTCGTACTGTTAATCATTGCCCTGCTTGGATGGCTTCTGGCAGGATGCTGTGGGACTTTCCCAGGTTGCAGTTGTGCAGGCTGCTTTGGTGCTTGTGGCCGGCTCCTGGCCACATGCCTCTGTGCTGTCATGGGTGAAACTTGGGGGCAGGAAAGCCAAACCTAAAAAGAAGCAGCCTAAAAAAAATAAAAGACAAGAAAAATAAGTGTTAAAACCGCAGAGAAGGTTTTTAAATCTGACTGTTAGCTTCTCAGTCCACGAATGATTTCTATCACCATAATAAATTGCAAGCTATTGCTAACTCTTTAGATGGGTGTCTAAAAAAATCAATTATTCACAGAAGTTCTTGCTGACAGTTGTGGATGCCATGTCACAGCTCTGTGGTGCACATTTTGCAGCTTAACAAAGCAAACCGAGTACGAGAGAGTTTCAGTTTGCTATTGGGAAGGAAAAAGGACTTGCAGAAGCCAAAACAGGCTAGGCAATGGGAGCAAATTCAGACAAAGTCTGTAGCATTCAGGTTGGTTTTGCTTATCAGGATGGTTGGAAATTCCCCTAGAAAACTAACAAACCTGTACTCAGTGGTCAGTTTTAAAACAGGAAAGTAGTTTCAGAGATTAAAGGTTGAAAGTTTCTCTGTTCTTTACAAAAAAGTGCTTTGTGCAGATGCAATTCCTATGGTTTGGGCTTTTGGCCAAAACTGAGCGTGTAATGATTACGTAGGAAACGTTTCTGGTACACCTAAGCTTTTGTGTTGGGATTGAATTTTCTAGTGCCTGAAGCAGCCTGTCTCCAGCTCTGAGCCCTTCCCGCACAAGCAGTTTTTGGCCAAGGTAGTGTCAGTGCAGTGCTCGCATCCCGCACCCCCAGCAGGGATTTGCACCCTCTAGGGAGGTCATGCCCAGCCTGGCAAATGTGGCGCTGAAGCCAGAGTCCCCTGGCTGCATCACGAGGCCCATCTGCCCTTATCGGCCGTGTTCACTACCCACGGTGTCTGCAGGCCCGGCCCACAGACCAAACCGAGCGGTTGCTGCGGGCAGATAATGCTGAGCCCTCACAGGCTGTGCCGCCTGCGCCCTGTTCCCGCAGTGCCAGGGGTGCTGGTGAGGGGTGGAAGCAGCTCATGGAGGGGATGCAGGTGCAGGGATGTTGCTGTGCTTCCAGGGAGACGTGGTGAGCGGGACGGCCCCTCAGACAGGCCTCTGCCCTGTCAGGTTGGCCCGTAGGGCATCCTTCAGCCTTCCTCCATCTATGGCTCCTAGCAGACACATGCCTTCCCTGTGAAAACAGGTTTTACTTTGGTTTCTCCAGTGGGTAACTTTGCAATGAAGCAAAGAATTTCAAAGGCTGGGGTTGACCTGCTGGAGAGCAGCTCTGAGGAGAGGGACCTGGGAGTTCTGATTGACAGCAAATTAAACATGAGCCAGCAATGTGCCCTTGTGGCTAAGAAAGCCAACGGCAGCCTGGGATGCATCAAGAAGAGTGTGGGCAGCAGGTCGAGGGAGGTTCTGCTCCTCCCTTCCTCTGCCCTGCTGATGCCTCATCTGGAGTCCTGTGTCCAGTTCTGGGCTCCCCAGCTCAAGAGGGACAGGGAACTGCTGGAGAGAGGCCAGTGCAGGGACACCAAGGTGATCAGGGGACTGGAGCATCTTTCATATGAGGAAAGGCTGCGGGAACTGGGGCTGTTTAGTCTGGATAGGAGGAGACTGCAGGGGAATCTCATTAACATTTACAAATATCTCAATGGTGGGTGTCAGGAGGTTGGGGCATCACTTTTTTCTATTGTATCTAGCAACAGGACAAGGGGTGATGGAAAGAAGCTGGAACATAAACAGTTCAATTTAAACATAAGGAAAAACTATTTCAGTGTTGAGGTGAGGGAGCCCTGGCACAGGCTGCCCAGGGAGGGTGTTGGAGGCTCCTTCTCTGGAGGTCTTCAAAACCCACCTGGACATGTTCCTGTGTGACCTGATCTAGGTGGGACCTGATTTGGCAGGGGGTTTGGACTGGATGATCTCTAAAGGTCTCTTCCAACCCCTACCATTCTGTGTGGAAACCCATGTTAAAAGCAGGAGATGTCAGATGTTGCCAGGGCATCGTACTCAGACTCATTTTTTCCATCAGGTGGGTTCAGATAATAATTTTCTATCCTTTACTCTTTAGTTCCCAAGATTCTTAGCTTAGCTCTGCCCAGCTCTCCTGCTTGTCCATGCAGCCAGCTCACTGCAGGTCAGCAGAAGCACCAGTGATTTAGACATTGAGTCTGTAGATCAGGAGCTTGATGGGCAACGTTGCTGCTGGTTTCTCTCTATTTTAGTTTACTGTTTTGCAAGAAGCAATAAGATCTGAATCTTGCTCAGTTTACCAAAGATCTGTTAAAATGTTTAATTTTGGCAACAAAACTTTGATAGTTATCGAGGGAAGCCAGAAAATGTGGGATTTGTTACTATCAGGCTTTCAAGTTAAATGTAAAATTGATCCACTAAGGTGTTAAAAAACATTGTCTGCTTTAAAGAGAAAAAGCTGGAGGGTTTTGCAGAGATCTTTATAGGTGCTAAACCATTTTGTAGGTGAAAAGCCACAAAGCTGAAGCTTTTCTGAGAGTGAGGTTTTTTTTGTGGGCCAGTCGGTAGGATGAGTGCTGATAAGATACTTGTATTACAACTGGCCAGACAAAGGGGTTTTGACTTTTTTCTTCTTCTGCCTTTTAAAGGGAACAAGAGCAAGAGAGTGGATTCTGTCAGAGCATCCCCTTTCAGACAAAAGGCTCAGGTTTTCCAATCCAAGTACCTACAAGCGAGTGCCTGCAGCCTTCTCCAGACCCCAAAATGTCCATCACTGTCTCTGTGTGAAGGGAGAGTGCTGAAACAAACAGTTTTGCTCTTAAGCAGTGATTGTTCTCTCTCACGTCAGACTCTTGTATGAGCATGGAGGAGAGTTTGCCAAAGAGAGCTCTTTCTTGGTACTTGATCCATGTTAGCAAGTTGCTAAATATCGAGTTGGATGGTGAAATCTGAATTTCCCAAAATAATTGGCCTTCTGTAAAATAGTTATTTCACTTTTGTTTCATTTTTGATGATTGGTTCTTTGCAGTTATTGTGACAATGATAAATGCTTTGAGCATTGGTCCTGGATAATCTCTTGTCTTGAATGTGGCTAAGCCAAAATGCGAACATTTCTGGTCATCATAGTTTCTGTTGGAAGGTACACAGGGGCTGGTTAATGGAGCCCATGGATCACTTTGCTCCATCTGCAGAAATGTTATGGTCGGCTGCACAGGTTTAACGAATGAGAGGTTATTCATGAGCACTGGGGAACAGTAGTGATGAAAGTTGAAAATGTAAACCTGCAGAGTTTACCAGCCTGATGTTTCATGGGGGAGGCTTCCTCCAGTATAGCTGTGCCTCTCAAAGCCCGGCTGAGGACAGAGAAGGATCAGGGGGCAGCGGGGGGATGCTCCTAGTCATTGTAATTCTGTGGAGAGCAGGAAAGTGATTTGGAAACAGACTGCTGACCTGCAGATTTCAAATTCAGAGTTGAGCTGATGGATTCATTTGTCTTGCTTTATGTTTCTCACGTCCCTGATTCTGCCTGGCTTTCCCTGAAGGTGGGGTGACAGATCCCGGGGTAACACTCGCGTCTTGCTGTGGATTTGAACCTCTCCAGAGACTGCGGATGTAGAGTTGCATGGGGGAGGCTGAGAACCATCTGTAGAGGACTGTGGTATTGTGTAACCAGCTACTTCTGTTCTTCTTCTTGTAAATACCAACGCTTCTTATGCAAGAAGCAGTGCTAGCAGACTTTGGAGGCGAGCAGAGCAAGGACCAGACCCCTCACTTCCTGGTGGGGCTGGCGGCTTGGGACAGACAAGGGTTTGGTTTTAACTTATCCTACTAATTTTTATTCTTGATAGGGTCTTGGTTTCAGAAAGTAGGCCACAACCCCTGCATTGTGCAAATATGTGATTTATTTATTATCTGCTTCAAGATGACAGATATCAGGATGACAGACACCATCAGCACTATCAGCTCCATTCACTAAACAGTCACAAAAGCGACTGTTGGTGTTACTTGCACAGGTAATTTTAAACTGAGAACAGTTTGAGTTAATTAAGGCATGGTTCTGATGTGCTCCAAAGTGGAGAGAGGGAGAGAGGAATTTGTTGTTGTTGTTGTTTTTAATATGGAAGTAATGGTGATGAGATAGATAGATGAACACTACTAATTGGCTTTAGGTTTAGCAGATCCTTCCTGTTCTCCAAAGTTGCACTGTTACTAACTTTTCAGAAGTGTCATAACCTATTTTTTCAATTCTGTTGATAAACAGACTAATAAAGCAGAGAAATCCCATCTGTTCTTGTCTTACTGGGGACTTCATCAAATACCTCATTTTTCATTTAGTTCTTATTTCTCGTTTAATTGATTCCCATAAGAAGAGAAATACTGAGTACTGCCCTCATTGCTAGATCCAAGAGTAAAATCTACAGATGGGAATAACCTTTGATGTAAATTGGCAAAAAAAATCAATCATGGAGGTGGCAGTACAGTGGCTGGAACAAATCCTCTCTTAAAAAAGCAACATAAAAGACATGGATAATAATCCTTTTACGCCAGTCCTACATATTATTTATGTTTGAAGCAGGAGTGGACTGCACATGTTGTCATCAAACCCTAATCTAGAAATTGAGTGATACGTAGCTTGGATTTTACATGGATTAAAATTGCTTGCAACCCTCTGCTATTTCAGAGTAGAGTTGGAAAGTGTTTAGCACTGACTCCTAAATCTTGCCACATCTTGTTCACTGTAGAGAGCAGCTCAAAATCCACACAGAAGTGCCAGGAGAGAGAAAAGATAAAGGCTCAGTGTCATGGAGAGAGATGAACCGAATTTGTAGGCTTTAGAGCAGAATGTAAGGTTCTGCAATGGTGCAGCACAGGGGTTTCTTTTGGAAATGGAAGGCAAGAATTTGCTGCTGTCCGATACTTTTTGCTAGCTTAGCAGGCATATGAAGATCTTGAAGTAGACTTTGCCATCCTTCATCCACCAAAGGGCACCTTGAGTTGTCCGGGGCTGTACAGGGGTCAGTTCATGGCTGTGTTTCCTGTGGGGATGTGGGGCTCTAGCTGTGTGAAGGGATACAGCCATCCTGCAGCCTTGCTGTGTGCAGGGGACATACAAGTTCCTGTGTGACCTACTCTAAGTGGTCCTGCTCTGGCAGGGGGGTTGGACTGGATGATCTTTTGAGGTCCCTTCCAGCCCTTCTGTGATTCTGTGACAGCCTCAGACCTGCCCCACTGCAGCCGCGGTCACGAGCTGCTTTATTGTCTCACCCATGACTCCTCTTCTTGCTGGCTTCACACCAGCTTTGTCCAGTCAGAGGAGGAGGCTTAGGAGGATCAGATTCCCACTGAAGTGTCCCTAGCACCTGGCAGCAGTTGGGTTTGGGCTTTTGCTCACTTAACTGAGAAGGCTGTGCTTTGTTTAAGTATGGATGTATAAACACAGAAAGCAATTCACAAATACCTTTTTTATCTCTCCTTCCCTCCTTCTCTCTTAATTGCATGGAAATTCCTTCTCCATCATTTTTCAATGGAAACCCATCAGAATCTTTTATAGGGAGTATTTTCATTTGGAAATGCTGAAAGCAGGCAGATGCAAAACCCATGTATCGTTGGCAAGCTGCATTTCTTTGTTCAGACCGTCTGCTCTGACAGATGTCTTCCATAAGGATCTTCAGGTTTCACTGTCTGCAATTGTCCAGTTGGTTCCTCCATGGGACTGGCCCGGGACAGAAGCTCTGGCATGTTCTTGCAGTTCTTGCTGGTCTCCATGAGATGCGGGAGTATGGATCTCCACAGAGCACCACAGAAGGTGGTCCATGCAGTGATGTGCATGCAGAGGACTGCATTTGGCTGCATGTGGTTTTATGCCACACCTGGATCTCCAAAGCCTGCCCCATGGGAATGGCATTGCAGGGTGATACCCAAGTCTTGAACAGCAGACAGAACTGCAAGAGCTTTCCAGCATTTCAGCTTTACAGTGACTCTTGGAAACGGTGAAATAGGTAGGAAAGGCCAAATGGTGCTGTTGCTTTCCTTGGAAAAGGTTGAGACTGGTGCCACCAACCAGCAGGAAGCCTCCACCACAGGTGTCCTGAGGCTGCAGCACAGCCAGGGACCTTGTTCATACTCTGCAGCTTTGAGAGCCTGAGCCTACCCCCGTCTCTTTTACTGCTGGGCTGGTGCCATATTTGACATTGAGTTCTTAAAAAGCTTTGCTAGTGTCTGCATTTTCTGACAGGAGGATGAGCTCCTCCTGGTAGCCTCTTGTGGCTGCAGCGCTTCATGTGACTCCAAGCCAGTCCCTGATGGGATTCCAGGGCAGTTCTGCCCACACAAGGTGCTTTCCTGTATCTGCATTGTTTCATGTTTCACTTCTAGCTGCCTTTCTTTTGCCTTTTGACATAGAGAGCTCTTCTAAGAGCTCTTCTGTGAGGCTGCTGTGGATGTTCAGCACTCTGCCTGTGCCTTCAGGGACACTAATTTCTAAGGTGCGTTTCTGTAGGAAAACAGACTTACAAAAATAGTATCAGCATGTTTATTTTCTGCAGGGTTTATAGAACCTAATGTGCCAGCATTCCAGTGTGTTTTAGTTGCATTAAATAGTTAACAATAAGCAACTCAGGCTTGAGGTACATGTGCATGAGAATAAGGAGGTGAAGTCATGGACTGCTCCCTTCCTGCACAAACAGCGAGTGGCAATCTTGGTAACGTGCTTTCAGGTAATTATTGCTGTGGTTTAGATCATTTTGGTATATACTTATGCTATGTACTTGTTTTTTAATCCCAACGTTTCGCTAGGGAAAAAGCACAGGAGATGTTTAATGGGCAAGCCTGCCTAGGTTGCTCTCTCATTTCTGCTTTCTTATCAGCAAAACATAAATCCACAGCTTGCTGACAACGAAACCATATGGTAACTCTTTCTGACAAATCGATTTTGCAATACAGATAATCCTGGCTGTGCATGAGAAGAGATATTTTGGATTATTTTGTCTTAATACTTGCATTACTCTTGATTTCTCAGTGCCTGTAAGTGATGTATGTGGCTGTTTCTGAAGCCAGAGGTTTGGGGGAGTTAAGAATTTACAGAGTGCGCTGCGCTTCGGTGCCTTTCCTTTGAGGACACTTATTTCTCATATGAAATAATCTGTTTATTATGGCCAATGCCCCTCTTCTGTGTTGGCAGGCAGTAGTGGCAGATTCGGATACTGTTTGAACACTGAATATCCTCTTAGTGTGAAGCAAAGCTAAGAAATGCATTTGTATAAATCAGCTCTGGTTGCAGTAGCTGCAGGCACTTGAAAGCACTGGGCTCCTTGTGCCATGGAGGGAGTTGGATGACTGATGGCCATCACGATTCTCCAGAGCTGCCACTCTGCCATGGCATTGGCATGGCGAGCAGAGGGGGCAAGGCAGTTGATTAATCCTTTTCAGTGAACAAAATGAATGAGCTCAAGTCCTCACAACTTCTGTTGGACTTTAAAACAATAATAAAACCAAATAATTCCAGCCTTTGCATCACAGGGATGTGTCAGCAAGTGAGTTTTCTTCTTGAGCTTGGAAGTAGTAGCCAGTATCTGGAAGTGTGAGCAGAGCATGAGCCTGAGAATGGAGAACAGCAGCGAGGAGCAGTGGGAACTAGACACTGGAGGCACATCGAGTCTAGGAACGGTGCCATGAAGCTAATCAACACTAAACAACACACTGTGAATTTTCATGTTTATTATGGACTACATAAAAAATGGCTGATAGGCTGTTAGTTCCTCCCAGCTTTAGGTGCTGAGTATCAGGCATGAGTCTGTGGGGCCTGAGATGCAGCTATTACAAAAGCAAGATGAGCAATAATTAGGGATTTTTATTATGAATGGAACATCTTTCATACGAGGAAAGGCTGCGGGACCTGGGGCTGTTTAGTCTGAAGAAGAGGAGACTGAGGGGAGATCTTATTACCATTTACAAATATCTAAAGGGTGGGTGTCAGGAGGTTGGAACATCCCTTTTTTCTATAGTAGCCAGCAACAGGACAAGGGGTGATGGGATGAAGCTGGAACACAAAAAGTTCCACTTAAATATAAGAAAAAACTATGTCACTGTTCAGGTGAGGGAGCCCTGGCACAGGCTGCCCAGAGGGGTTGTGGAGGCTCCTTCCTTGGAGGTCTTCAAGACCCACCTGGACATGTTCCTATGTGACCTGACCTAGGTGACCCTGCTTCTGCAGGGGGTTGGACTAGATGATCTCTAAAGGTCCCTTCCAACCCTTCCATTCTAAAATTCTGTGATTAAATGTTACATTTCTGGGTGCTAACAGTTACTGCAAACCGAAACCTGAGCTTGATATTTTCTAGATATTTAGAGAAGAAAGGCAAATGAAGATGTAACCTGGTCAGCACAAATGTTTATGCGGTATTTGTGTTTTACTTCAGGAGGCAATGCAACCTCAAACAGCAACCTCAGCTGAAAATAGAAATATGTTTTAAAAAACAGTAATAAAGTCCTTCATTGTAGTAGATTCAGTCAGATAAATATGCCTGAAAAGTAGTCAAAGGATAAGTTTATATGGAATATCTCCTCATATATATATGAAGATTGAAGCTTACCTAAACAATGGCTTTCTGGAGATGGAAAGGTAAAATTAACCTGGCAGAAAAGCAATGCAATGAGGAACTGCAAAGCTGTTATAGATAGTTAATAATAAAGAACAACAGAGCTTACAGGAGAGGTTTTACAAACGAGTTTTTAGAAGAGCATTGCTGGTGAAAATTAGGACCAATTTTATTCAGAGATACTAAATCCAAACTTGGACTAAATTCACAAAGTCATGCCAGCTAAAACCCATCAATGTGTTTCAGCAAGACATTTGTAAACAGCCAAAAGTAGTCACACATTTAATGTTTTGACTTCAGTGGTAAGAAATTGTCTTGAAAAGCTCTTGGAAGAAAAAGGAATGATGTTTCTACTCAGGCCAAAGGCAGGAACGTGAACTGCAGCTGATGAACTTCCAGCTCTGTGTAAGGGCAGGTTCAGAACCTGGAACAGCTGGTCTTGTAGCTATTGCTGAGAGAAGATATTTTGCAGCTTAGGGCAATGTTTTTTCATGAGAAGTCTCTGAGTGATTAAGGTGAAAAGCCCAAACTCGTAACACTCATCTGGAGGAAGGTTGTCTGATGCACACAACCCGCATGTCCCAGTAATGGGATGTCGGAGAGAAGGACAAGAGATGAAGGGAAACAACCCAACCCTGCCCTCTCTCTCATTGAGGCAAGCTGCTGCCATGGTAAGAGACTGCAAGAAGTGGCAAAACAAACAGAACTAGTCTGCATGGAATTAAAACAGGGTTGCTTTTACAAGCTAACCCTCAGTACATATTAGTAGATTAGACCAGTAATTGTCATGGTGGCTTTTGTTTGGAGTTTTACTGAGATTTCTTTGGGTTTGTTTTCCAGGGGGCTGAGGTTTTTAAGACCATAAATTGAAGACAGGTAGTAATCCTGTCTGCTGTGGTTTGATTGCAGGAGCTTAATGTTAATGACTGGGGGAGTTTTAGTGGTAAAAATAAAATAGATTTGCTATCAACATGTGATTCTGCCAAAATGTTCTCAAGGAGGCTATTAAAACTCTACATTTCTTTTTGCTTGTGAGTGCAAGGAAGCATATTTCCCCACTTCCCTTGGGTTTTTTTTGGTGTCATCATTGTGCTTGCAGCTCTGGTCTTGCAACTGTAACACAGTTGTCTCTGAGTCTGCTGGAGTCCTGGAGATCCGATGAAAGGCAGGGAACTTGGGCTCTGATGCAAGAAGCAGTGCTGGTGTTTACTACATGTTAAAAACCCCCTGTTGACATAAAGCAATTTCCACGTTGTTAGTGCAATGTACAAAGCCAGGAAATGCACTGATTGTTATTATCTTTGAAGTATGTCTGGATATAATGTGTGATCTTAATAACTGGTTATTAGAATTTGTGTTTAGAATAAGTGTGAAAGAAGCAACATTGTGCCAATAAAACTCAGTGTAGAAAGCGAGCTGCTGACATGAGGTGGCTGAGAGAACAGCCCCGTGACTTCAAGAACAGCTGTATGAGCAACAAAGAAGTAGAAAGAGAAAAGCTGAATGAACAAAAATGCACTAAGAAGTAAATCTGTACTATAAAGCAGTTTGTTGGGTGAAAATGGAGATAAGTTGGACGTAGCTGTGCTGTATGTGCATGTGTGTCCACTCCCTGTGGCTTTCCAGCCGGCTGGCTCCTGTCAGCCAAGGCTAACACAGGTGCAGTGCTCTTGAAAGACTGGGAGTTCTGTAGGATCCTGAAAAACTGCTGCCATGTAGCCTGAGATGCTAAAATATGTGATCGGTCCATTAGATCTTGGAAGGTTTGCATGGGGGAAGGAGTGTCAGGAATACTCCCAGCGTGGAAGATTGCTGGCCCAAGAACTTAATGAAATGCACTGAGCCCACAGGACAGGAATCCATCGGATCCCACACCACTTGCTGAATGACTTTTTTTCCTGTTTAAATGTTTAATATGTACCAGTCTGAGCAGATAATATTGCAACAGGAGTAAAACACCCCTTTGTGCTGGGGTTCAGGCCACAGAGCTGCTGGCTGGCACCGCAGGCAGTTTGGCCTTGGCGTTGGTGTGTGACAGAGCAGTGGGTGACCCCAGCCTGGAGCCTGGGGGTGGTTCTGACCATTGGCTTGGAGGGATTTACAGTGTGATCGCAGTAAGACTTGAGTGGCTTCGGTTGGGCCATGGCGCTGCGTTGTCTCAGTGGCTTTGCTCCGCAGGGCAGTGCAGCCGCATCCTCCCGCCGCAGCTGGGCACGCTGCAGGTCCTGCACGGCAATGGCACGGCCCTGGGGACGGTGGTGACGTTCCAGTGCTCTGCTGAGCACCAGCTGGAGGGCCCGGCAGTCATCACCTGCGTCTGGAGAGGGACTGGTGCCCAGTGGACCGCCGGAGTGCCCTCCTGCAAGGGTAAGGCTCTTTCCAAACCCTCCCTGTCACTTTGGGCTGCCTTGTGTTCATTTTGCCCTGCCTGTCTCCCACGACATTGGGCTTAACTCTAGACATGTGTGCAAGGAAAAAGACAAATTCAGTTTCCTTCAGCGTGGCCTCTACTGCCTGTAATTATGCTCCATATGTGTTCTGACATCTTTCATTATCATGGCACACAAAAGACTCGGTGGGTTTGATGCCTGATCTTACGTCACCCCCTCCAGCAGTGTTGCACCCGGAATAACTGCAGCCCTGTAGCTACAGGTTGTACCCTTCTTTAGCAAATGCAAAGATCTGCCCAGCTAATGTGCCAGTATATTTGCAAACCCTCTAATCTCCTGGCATTCTTTTCTGGAGATGTTTTTTTGCTGTAAAGGAAACACAGTGGTGTTCTTTGAACAATTGTAGGTTGTCGCCCCTGCGCAGCCGTATGGGAGTTACCCTATTGACAAGTCACGTGGAACGGCAGCCACGTTAACTGCCTCTCATGCTGTGTGCCTTCCTATTTATTATAAGCTTGTTAGTCATTTGACTAGAAGCAGGCCCAAGCAAAACACAGCCTCTCTGAGCTTTTAAGAGTTCCAACTGCTGCCTCAGCCCTTGTATAATTTGAAGTCACTGGTAGATGGAAGGTTCTTTTAGACGTGTATCGCTCTCTCACAAACTCAGCTATTCTTATCGCTGCTTGGAGAGATTCCATTACAGGAAAATGAGAAAAATCCTTCCCTCCAGAGGCTGCAGAGATTAAATGCTTTGTGTGGAGCTCAGTTGAACCGTTTCTGACGCTGATTGTCATGGTGTTGGAAGGACTAGATGAGTTTTGAAGCAAGACATGCTTAGTGCTCCAGATGAATTGGCAGAGGTCTGTGTTAACTGTGTCACACCATATCCCCACTCCTTTTGTCTGGATAATTCACTTCCAGCACCAGATCACTATGAACACTCAGCCCTACAGATACTGTCCCTCCTTCCATCTTGCATCCTTTCCCAAACAGAGGAAGGCCTGCTGTTCACTGCCTTCCAATCGGGGTGCAATTATATGGAACTGTCCTTGCTTTAAAGGGCTTCTTTAAACCCATTTATCCCTGTCAGTGTTAGGGTTTGCAGCTCCAGTCCTTGTTAACAGTTGCTTATAAGATTCTGCCAGCTCATCTGCATTTGATATGCCAACAAAGTTTGTCCTTTTCAGCTACTGCAGTGCTAAAGGCATTGTGTTTAATTAATCACAGTGGTGAAATACTTGAGAACAATTTGTTAGTAGCTCATAAACAAGAGATTTTTAAATATCCCCATTTGGGGCTCACATGGCTCTAAACTGGAGCCAAGGTACTTTGGTGTCTTGAAACATACAACATGAAAGTCCTCACCCATCTCTTACTAGCAGAAATGTGAAACAGGTAGATTTCTGCATGTTCTAATGAAAATGTGAAAGATAAGTTCACGGGCTGACCTCGGAAACGTGCTTCTGTGTTTGCTTTGCCGCAGCTGTATCGAGATACGAGACTTTTGGCTTTAAGGTCGCAGTGATTGCCTCCATCGTGAGCTGTGCCATCATTCTGCTGATGTCCATGGCTTTTCTAACTTGTTGTCTTATCAAGTGTGTGAAGAAAAGTGAAAGGAAGAGGACTCAAAGGTATGTCAAGACGTGATTTTTTAAAACGGGTGTACAACTGTATGTTCTATGGAGCCCATTGCTGTGCTAGCACAGAGCTTCCACAGACCTGGTGCTTGCAGCACCACAATCATGTTAATTACTTAAAGTCCTTAATTTGCAAGTCAAGCTTTGGACATAGAAAGACTTGGAATCCAAGAGTCTTTAGGCACCTAATGTCTGTTAATATCAGATGACCTCAGTGGATCCAGGCAGATCTGGATTTACCCAGATTATGCAGAAGCTGAACATACTGATTTGCTGGCTCAGTCCTCCTCTTCTTGAATTATTCAAGATTAGCTGCATTTTCCCTTCTTCTCTCTCTTTCCTTTTTTTCCTCTGCTCTCTACTCCTCGAACACCACTGGTAAAATTAATCTACCCATGTCAAAACCATTAAAGCCATCACCATCTGCAGAGCTGTCACAAGGCTGTGCTGGAAGGACATGGGATTTTGTCCTTGGGCTTGACACACAAGTCAGCAGGCAGGGTTAGAAACAGGAATGGGCAGAAGGAAAACCAGTCCTGTGTGTTATAAGGACTCAGTGTGAAGGGTGGCTGCATGGCTACTATTGGCTTCATGGCTACTGCTGGCTGCAGGCCATGGCCAGCTGCAGGGACACAGCCAAGCCACTGCTGTTGCAGAGCATGTCCATCCCTACTTTCCACGGATACCACATCCTTCCCTATGACTTTCCCTGCTCACCCCACAGCCTCAGGAGGCTCAGTAGGTTTGATGCCTGTAGGGAAGACAGTAACCTGCACTTCTGATTCATTTTTACACTCTTGCTTCAATGTTTAGAGGGGGCTGGGGTGTAGTGATGGAGTGGAGGGAGACTGGGGAGGACAGGAGTGAAAGTCTCTCTGCTCTGAGCTGTGTTTTATCTAGATCCACGTAGGAACCAGCTTAGGGGAGAAATTCTGTCATTTTGAAAGCTGATTGTGACCAAAATACAGTTTCTCTATTTGCCTTGAAAGGATTTTGTGAGGTAAAACAGAAAGTCTTCGGTGTCATTTATAATACTGAGTTTTCACTGATAGCATGAAATAACTTTTGAAATGAAAGGGTGGGTTGGTGTTTTTGGAATCGCTGCTTTTCCTTTTGATAAGACTATTCATAGCAAAGTCCTTGGTTTTCATTTATTTAAAATGAAGCTTTGTCCAAATTAGCCATTCACATGGCATTGATGACTTGATATTTTCCTCTTGCAAAAGCAAAGCCCTTTACTTTGGTGGGGAGGATGTGCTTGCCTTTAGGTTTGAGGTCTGCCTGTCTACTTTTTTTTTGACTCTTCCAGTTGATCTAGAAGAGATCACCCCTGCCTAAAAACCTGTCTTGCAAGGTATCTGATGATCTTTCAAGTGCTATCTTGTGTTTTATCCTTGCATTTGGAAAGAAAAGGGACAAAGGCTGCTGAAAATCCTCACAAGATTTAGCCTCCTGGAAGACCTTGTCCCACTGTCTAAGCACAGTTGTCCTTTTCCTTGGTAGGAGCAGGATTGCATCCTGAGAGGAGAGAAATGACACCAAAATCAGCACAGTCAGACCCCACAATTTAATCTTGACCCATCAGCTGGTCTGAATGTCTGTGACTATGTGAATCTTACAAAAGAAGTTGTGATAATACACTTTTGCCCCAGAGTAGTAGTGAGCAGCATGAAAAGCACCTTGAGTGTTTCCAAAAGGAAATGCTGAAGGCAACCAAGTCAGTCCTGCTCTTCGCAGAGGCAAGGGTACCCATCTCCTCTGGCTTGAAGTTGATTTGTCTTTCCAGCCTGCCTGATGATTTTTGGACCCTTGGGAATGAAAATGCTGCAAAAATTCACAGGGTTTGTTTCCTGAAATCATTTATTGCATCAAATGGGATGGTCTGTAGTCTTTCCACATGCAAAAGGATTCAGCCTTACCTGTGTCACTGACCAGTGCATGACAACACTGACACAGTGTCATGCCTTCAGTGACTTTCCCTATTACCCAGAATCTCACAATCCTCTGAATCAAATTGACATAATTATTGGGCATTTGTTCCATCAAACTAACAGCTGCTCATAAGAAGATTGTTCTTTTGTTTGCTTGGTTTTGAGGAGTGCTGGGTAATACCACTGTTTGACAGGATAGCATTTATGTTATTTAAGAACTCCTCACCTTAAGGTATTTAAGTAAGTGTTTAAGTCTTTAGAAGTCTGGCTTACACTTCAAGTTCAGCATGTGTTTAAGTGCTGTCTTCAGTAAAGCTGGATTCAGACTAGCTGTAGGGAGGCAGGGCTGTGGTCAGATCAGGGCTCTGAGATGCACCATTTACCACAGTATTGTGTTCTACCCCTTGCTTTATTCACAGAGATATGCAGCTGTGGTACCAGCTCAGAACGGAGGAGCTAGAGCACATGCAAGCTGCTTACTTTGGTTTTAAGGGAAGAAACAACAACAACAGCAATAAGAAACTCAGGAATCAATCCGTATTCGATGATGTGACCACGATGGCATACGACAACCAGGGCTTCTACAGGTAAGGCTCTTAACATGAGTGGGTTTGGAGGCATTTGCTGAGCAAATTTTAGAAGGAAGATTCCTCAAAAACGCATTTTAAAGAGCTGCCCCTGAAGGTAACGTGATGCCAATGGATTGTCAGTGCTTGCCCTTGAACTTGCCCGTCTTGTGGGGAGGTAATGGCATAGTGGGATGAAGCTGGAACGCAAAAAGTTCCATTTAAACATAAGAAAAAGCTATTTTACTGTGAGGAGAATGGAGCACTGGAGGAGGAGAGTGTGGAGGCTCCTTCCTTGGAGGTCTTCAAGACCCTTCTGGATGCATTCCTACGTGACCTGATCTATGTGGACTTGCTTCGGCAGGGAGGTTGGACTAGATGATCTCTAAAAGTCCCTTCCAACTCCCACCATTCTGTGATTCTGTGAGTTCACATTGCCAAAAGGTGAGACAACAGAGGAGCTGAGTGTCCCCTTCCTCCTCACAGCTTCGTCTGTCTGTCCCTGGCAGTGCTTGGTGAATCCCGGGCCGCAATGAGGATACACCGACTTAACTGCAGAGAGGTTTTTAATTGGCTTTGTTAAAGCCATGCAGGGAGGAAGGTCACTGCTCTGGAGTGGCCAGTGGCAGGGGGGCACCAGGGCCAGGAGGCAGCCAGGGCAGATGCTGTCTCAGGGTGTTCAGGGCAAACACCACGGCTCCTCAGGCACAAAGCAGCGTTGGTGGGGCACAGGAGCACTGGCCCAGGGTAGCCCAGAGCAGTGGCCACGCTGGGGAGGAGCGCATCGTGCACTGTGGGTGTGTGGATGGTGGGCAGGAGTATTTCTCCTGGCAGCTCAGAATTGCCTCTAAAGGTGTCCAGATGTGTTACACTGGCTATGGTTTTGCCAACAAAAGAACACCAGAGCACTGAATCCGTGTGACATTCTCGTGCTGTTGCGCTGTTACCACTGCTGGAGCCGTACGCCAGCGTGTCCTTTACACCCGCCGGCTTCTGCTTTGGCATCATGTGCCATAATATATAGCACAGTCCTCGTTTGCTTTGAATTCACTGCTCACTCATAGAGCTTTAATGTGCAGCAGTATCTGTGATTTGTAGTGGTTACCTGCAGAAAACAATTTTATGCAGATTATAAACCTGCTTCGATGTCACAGTGCTGCTGGAAACAATATTCAAATGCAGCACTTGCACGGCAGTCTGATGGCTGCTTAGGCAATGGCTGACTTTGGGTGATGTCAGAAAGATGGATAAACCCAATTAAATGCTGATTATAACCTAAACAGTTTTGAGAAGACTCAGGATGCGGTTCTTAATTTTGGGCAACTTCAATCTGCTGTTTTGTATAAATGTAATCTGCTATTAAAATAACGTGGATAAACTTATCAAGGGCTGCCAAGAGGGATTAGTGCTATGCCAGAGCCTGCAGCTCCTCCTGGGCTCCACAGAGCAGCAGTGCTCTACCAAATTCCATACACCTCTGCCTAACTGAAGGTGGCTGGGAATAGACATTTTGTCTGGATAAACAGCTTCTCTGGGGCCAGAAATCAACAAGTTTATTTAGAACACTGGAGAGTGTATAAACTTCAGTGAGGAATTGCAGAGGGCAGGAGAACCCCATGAGCTATATTTTTTTTTCCCCTACATAGAACAATGCACATGCTGTGTTAACTCCTGGTGCACATACCCACCTCCTGATGTGTGAGGTCCACTGTTAATCAAGGTCTATTTTATTTCCACCATGCAGAGTTGACACGATTGGTGCTAGTCAAGAGCCAAAGAAAAGCTCAGCTAGGAGAACAGGTCTGTTAGTCTGTGCACCCCAAAGCCAAAAGTCCAGCCATTTAACACATGGAGAATGGGCCCAGCTTCTAGTCAGAGGTGGAAATGGCATTGGAACTGTGACAGACTCTGAATAAAACTGTCTAGGAACAGGTACCTTGTTCCCTTTCTTCACTCAGATAAGATCTATTTAATCAGGATTACTAAAAGATGCTAATTTCTGCTGTTCACTTTGTTAAATGAATATGTGCACAGGATGAGATGTAGGAATGCTGCTAACTATGTCTGTGGTCACCCTGGGCACATCCAGCACCCAGGAGCAGCAGGACTGTGTGGGCACGGCCCTGAGAGGTGCAGGCACAGGGCTGGCTCCTGCTGGGCAGCCCAGCCTGGAAGCACATGGGCATTGCCTGCCTTACTACTGCCATACCTCCATGCACAACCTTGGCAGCCAGTGCTTGGGGGAAATCTCTGACCATGTGAGTGCTGCTGCAGGGTGGAGCTGAAAGAGCACTGATGGTCTGAGGAAGTAGCTAAAGGTGTGTGGCCTGGTTGGAAAGAGAAGCAAAAGCAAAGGAAAATGAGCCCAGAGAAAGGTTCTGTGCATTACTGTGTGCACATGGACCAAAGTGTGTGTCTGTGGTCATGAAAAGCCAAATGACATTTAACCACAGCTCCTCAGGGAAGGTTTGGACTTGACACTGGGAAGCAATTCTTTCCCAATAGGGTGGTCAAACCTTGAAAGGGGCTTCTCAGACAGACAGTTACTGCCCCAGACCTGGTAATGTTCAAGAGGCATCTGGACAGTGTTTTCAGTAATTTGCTTTAACTTGTGGTCAGCCCTGAAGTGTTCAGGCAGCTGGGCAAGATGGTCATTGTAGGTCCTTTCCAACTGAGATGATTCTGTTCTGTTCTCTTCTATTCCACTCCATTCTGTTCTGTTCTATTCTGTTCTATTCTGTCCTGTACTGTCCTATTTCGTTCTTGAGTTAACATTTCAGACATTTGAAGTAATTTGTGCAATGCATTGCTGGACCTCTGAGCAGCTCAGAAATCCTGCTTTGTGTGTCTAATCAGGAGCTGCCCCAATGCCCAGGGGGGTAGTCTCTGTCTCCCTGCCTTTCTCAGGGCTGCGGTACGCGCTGTTCTCTGTGATAGAACCATGAGAAGTGGCTCTGCAACCCACTTAGAAGGGGAAGGCTGAGAGCTGATGAGTGGTGCCCTTGTCTGAGAAAGGAGTGGGTGGAGACTTGGCAATTTAAGTAGTTTTTATGATAGCATTTCCTTTTCTTAAAGAAAACTGTTCTGCGGCTTCTTCATGTGACATGTGAGGTATCTGAAGAGTGAGAACTCCTCCACCCTTGAAGAAGAACCTCTTGAGTATATCTTAGCCTATTTTTGACTAGAAAAGATGTAGGTCATGCTGCTTTTCAGACTTAATTGAAGTAGATTTAAAGATTAACTAGAGATTAACATTTTGATTCACCACTTTAAGGATCAAAAAATACTGTTAAGAAGAAATAAAATGAAAAGCCAATTCTTTCAGGTAAGCCAACACAAAATAAACCAAAAAGCCAATTCTTTCAGACAGGGAAGATATTTGTTCTGGCTTACAGAGTAGGTTTATGATTAAAAGACTATCATCTATTAAAGCAGTGCCAGAGTATGCTGATGGGATAATGGTGGCTGTAACAAGGTAGTATAATGTGGGTGCAGAATGCTGAGGTGTAGGCGTTACACTCAATGTAGAAGCCTGGCTGTTGGACAGCAGAGGCTCCGGTGTGCTGTTCTGGGTCTATGTCCCCTTGTGTTTGAGGCTTAGGACAAACATGATAAATATATAGTTTTGTGGGAAAACATTGAATTTTAGTGGCAACTGCTCTAATTATAATGACCCCCATTCTGACTTCTTGTCTGATTGAACAACTGGCTTTAAAATGCTGAGAAATATGTCTACAAATACCCAGGATTGTCAACCACGGAGTGCAGTCACTGTCCATGGCACCTGTCACTTGAATATAAGGAATCCTAATGGGGATAAAAAGACCTGTTTTTAGCAGGAATCCTAATATGCAGGAGCTGCAAGCATTGACAACATGTCTGTTTTGTTGTACTGTTTGAAGAGCTAACTAATGCTGAGCAGGGAGAGACAACTTAGGAGGCTCAGGGCTGCTGGGAGGAACATGTTTTCCCCAGTGTTGCTTTTCAGAAGTGTAGAGTAGAGATAGCAGGTTGCTGCCTGCTGCAGAGGTTTGGGACAGATTAGCTAAGAAAAGGGTCTGTGTCTATGGGAGGGAGATTAGCTCCAGGTCTGGGCCACATAGTTTGGGGAGAACAATGTGCAAGAACCTCCAGAAGAGCCCCCCCAGGGAGGACTGCTGGGCAGAGGCAGGGCTTGGCACAGGGGTGTGTTTGGAATGGCTCCTGCAGCCTGACTGCAGTATCCATCAGGAGAAAAGCCTAAAATCAGTAAACATATATCCTGCTCTCTTTAACATATTAAGATTTAAATGTCTTCCCAGTTCTGCATGAGAATGAAACCAGTAGTGCTGGCATGGGAGAGACCTTCCCCTGAGGGTACATGGCTTCTCAGGGTGATGTGGGCACTGTGGGTGGTTGGAAGCACTGTGCTGGTGTTAAGGAGCTCTTTGAAATGGCTATACCCCCAGGCAGGGTGTGTTATTTTTGAGCCAGTTATTTCCTGACAAAGAATGACACCTGACCCTGCAGTGATCCTTCTCTGGAATAATTGCTTGGGCAACTGCCATTCAAGATAAACTGTCTTCCCTCCCAGCAAACAGCCATGTGGAGAGCACGAGCTTGGTCAGATGCTGGAGCAGGCAAGGTCAGCTCTGCCCCTGACAGGCTCAGGGTAAAAAATATGGGTAACGAGATGAATCATTGAATCCCAGAGCAGTTTGGGTGGAAAGGGACTTTAAAGATCATCTAATTGCAGCTCCCTGCCATGGGCAGGGACACCTTCCACTACAAGGTCCTTTCTCTGTGCCAGCTACTGGTAGTGTTTGAGAGATGGAGGTGAATATCAGTAAGAGATGACACTAAAGAAGCTGGTGTCAGAAGAGCAGGTTCCCCTGGCCACAGGCACACACTTACCCATAGCCCTGTGTCAGCTGCAGCTGCTCTCCTGGTCAGTGGTGGGTACAGGAGACTTGGAGCCAGTTTGGCCCTGGGATCACCTGCCTGGAGTCAAGCAGAGAAACTCCAGTGCCTTGTTTATGACTCCCACACTGAACAAGCAGCCTCCTCTTTGCCATGAAGCGGTCCTAGCCATGCCTCTAGGAGAAATAGTAAACATCTAGTGTCACAGCTGTGAGAGCAAACAGCAAACCCTCTTCAGCATGCAAAGCCATCAAAGAACTGGGCACTCCACAGTTTGAGCTGTAGCACTTTTGTACCTCAGCATGTGCAGGTAGTTGTCCCAGGAGACATGGAGATAGCTAGTGATAAGAAAAAGCTGAGAGAGCTCATTTCAGTTTGCATCAGCTTCCTAATTATGGTAAGAAATAGCCACACACAGGGAAGCCTCTGTTTTGTTTGGGTTTTCAGCATACAGTCCTGTAACATGTCCTGGAATAGATACTCCCCCAACCCAGGGATGTGCAAGGGAGAATTGATGGTCCAATATTTTCCATACTCAGGGAGAACTGAATGCAGCTGTAGGTTAATTCCTTTTCATCCTCTGTGAGCTAAGATGACAACCAGAAAGAAACTAGTCCAGCTCAAAAATACATCTGAAGAGCAGCCAAGAACTTTGGTGATTTTTCTCACCTGGTGTGGAAGCATTTGGAGGAAGTTGTGCATTCCAAATTTGGCCTGTTTTGAGGTGAATTATTTTACACAGCTCCAGGCCAAATTATAAAACATTCTGTATGAAGTAGCTGATCTGGACTGCAGGAGTGAGTCAAATGGAAAAGCCCATGTCTCAGTAGGCTTAAAGTCCCCCTTTCAGATATCCACTACAGCATATTGTCAAGAAGCAATAAATCTCTTCTGCAGAGAAACAGGCAGCATATTCTCCCTCAGAGATATTTTTAGTGTCTGAATTCTTTGTACTGGAGCCCTTTCTGACCACAAGATGCATTATCAGTGTACCTGGCAAATAAGGAGAATCCAACAGCAAAATGTCCAAGTGAGAAAGTTTTGCAAAAGCCCAGAGCCAGAGCATGCTCTTAGCAGAGGCAGCTCAGTGCTTTCAGTCAGTCCAAGTCCTGTGCAAGGCTGGTAAAATTAGCTCATAGCTTTGGCCTCTGTTGTGAAAGAAGCCATGTTTTCTTTTCTTGGTTAATTGAGTGGCTATAATGGCTGTTCCATCAGTTTTCCACTGCCTTGTGGCATGGGTTGCAAGGGACATGCAAGTCAAACTGGTGTTGCTCTAAAAACTGTTGCTGTCTGCCCAGACCTGCAGAGGAGCGTGGCTGTGAGCCAAAGGGCCTTCTGGAGTTATGGACAAGGTGGGATGGCACTCATGGCCATGTTCCTGCCTTGCCCTCTTGAGAGCACTTTCTCAGCTGCTTTTCCCCTCTGAAAACCTAAGTAGAGGAGATAAAGAAGCTGAAGGATATGAAGGAAACAGGATAGCACATGGTGTAGTCTTACCACAGTAAGGACACAACACTTGATAAAAGTACCCATGTGGAGGGCAGGCTGCTGCAAAGCTCTGTTGAAAATGTAAGCAGAGCAAGAAAACCCCACCAGGACACCAAGAATGACTGTCAGGAGCTGCAACTGTGGGAGAGTTAAGGGGCAAAATGTCTTCTCCAGTGGTGACTTACTGCAGGAGTGTTGGAGGTCCCGGGTGCCAATTTCTCTGGGTGCCTGTGAAGGGCAGCAGTCTGACCACAGCACCAGACCCTCCTAAAGCTCCATGTGTTCTCCTTTGCTGTCAGAGGTTACTGGTTTGTCTGAAAGTCGGGCACACAGCACTAACTCCCACAGCCCAGGGCTGAGCAATGGAGCTTGGATGCCCCCCTGGCTCTGGGTGATGGATGCCCATCTGAGTCTGGGTGTTGGATGCCCTCCTGGGTCTGGCTGTGCCCCCGACTTGGCTACAAGGCTTTGGTTGCAGAGAGCCACCGTGGACCGTTCCTGGGCTGTGAGAGGAGGTACAGGACCCACTAACACTGCAGTGTGCAACATTTGGCTAAGCACAGCATCCAGTGCAAAGGACAAATGCAAAGGCTGCAAAGGACAAATGACTTGTTGGGCACAATTGTGTGTAATTAATACATGCAATGTTGCATTGTGTGGCCCTCGGGATGGGAGGGGAGCAGACCCAGCACAGCAGAGGGGGCAGATTTGCTTTTCAAGCTTTTACACAGATTATGCTACCCTGTGAGTTGTCCCACACCATGAGTTGTCCCACCTTGAGCTTCTCTATTCACAGAGGGTCCCTTTTTCTCTTTCATTTGCTATTACTGTGCTCTCGTTTTCCTCACCACCAGCTGTCAAAGACTAAAATCCTCCAGTACCTTTTGACACACGTGTTTCAAAGAAAGATCAGGCAGGGGAAGTGAGCTGTGGTTTCACTCTGGGGCCCTGTCACAAAGGGTAGGATAGCTGGCTGCTAAATTATAACCTTTTCTAAATTTCAGTCTTAATTGCCATCACAGTGAGCGTGGAGGGTGTGTGCACAGCAACATGTGCTTTCAATTGTTTCAAATGTGTTATTGTTTCTGTAATGCTTCTGTGATTAACCCAGGGTCTTGTACAACATCACCAGGCATACAGCAACCAAAAAACTCCCCTCCTATCCTCCAGTGTAAAACCCTCTTTTCAAAGCAGTGCCCACAGTGGGCAGTATTGTGGTGTCTGCACCGCTCCCAGTTCTCACACTCCTCAGATGTCCCGTTAGCAGTGTTTGTCCCTCCAGCTAGGAACAGCCCTTCAGTCACATAAAGCAAAATCCTCAGGAATCCTCTGAAGCCCATGGACAAATAATGCTACAGTGGCTGTTGTCCTTCCTAAATGGGGGCTCTGACTCTATCTCTCAAACAAAGTCTATCCTTGTCAAACGTGTTGTGCATCTATCCAGCTGTTGTGTGCCCAGAGGCCTCGAGTGGGCTCGTGGTCCTAGATAAGAGCACAGAGAGGTCTTGTATTCCTCTTACTGTGATGTTTTGAAGTAGTCCAGCTGGAAACTGGAGTTAAGCAAAGTTGAAGCACTTATTCAGGATAAAGTACAAAGCTCCTGAGGATGAACACGCAAACTGGAGGCTGTGTCTGGCTGATAGCCATGTGTGCAAGGGAGAGCCCACCATGCACACACTTATCTGTCTCTTGTTGACACAGCAGCCTTCTGCAGCTGCTCTTCTCAGCCTCTGCTGAGCTGGAACTCCACTGACTGTACTATCTGTCGGATGTCCGGGGAGTTTGATGTGCTGCACTGGATGGAGGGTGCCCACTCTCACCTCATCCCAGACTGGCTTCCATCAGCAGAGAGTGAACAGATCCTGAAGTGAGAGGAAGAGGCCACTTAGCCTGGAGGATCATTGTCCTCTAAGTACAGTTTTAGGCAGTTTGGCTTTCTGAGCTGGTGGTGGGCTGTGGGTAACTGCAGTTGCCCAATGTGGAGCTTTGCAGGAGAAAGTGTCAGACTGGGATGAATTCTGCCCAGGTAAACTAGGTTTATTGTACAGTAACCAGAGTACCTAGATTTGAGCTCTAATCCTGGCAGGGCTCTTTGCAAAGGCTCTGACTACCCCATGAAAACTTTATCCCAGTTCTCCTCCCTTTTGATTTGACTTGGTCTGATCCTTTTGGTTTGATTTTTGTTTCATAACTGTTGACTACCACCTCAAGAAGACAGAACTGACTTCCTCCTACTATAAATTTGAAAAAAAAACCAACCCACACAGCAACAAGTATCTCAGAATGTTTCCTTTCATCAATGAGACCTGCAGTAGCTTCTATTCCCTGGTGACAAGCCCCAGGGTGCTCAGGTGGGTGTTCTGATGTCCAGCACTAAGATACTTGAGAGCTTGTTGTCACACCAAGATTAAAAGGCAAAGCTGAAACAGTACAGGTCAGTACAAAGTGGGTAAAGCTACCAGGCTGTTTTCTTGAGAAATAGATGAGTTTGTTGCTGTCAAAATTACAGGTGAGCAAATTCTACCCATCTGAGCACTTCTTTGAGGAGCATTCTCTACCAACACAGATACAGTGCCTTCTCACAGCAAGTGCAGAGGTGTTTTAAGATGCCTTTGTACTCTCTGACTGTAGCTCATCTCCCAAATAGTTCTGTAATACAGCTTTCCAGTGAAGAGTGAGATTTATTCTCCTTTGCAGGCAAGATGTATCTGCAGTGCACCTACTCTGTACTAGGACAGCAAACCTGGTTTTGGGGCTCATTTCTGTCATTCCCTGCAGTTCCTATAGATGTGCATGCTTTGTGTAGGAGCATTTCTGCTGGTGACTGCAGAATGCTGTTTCTGTTTCCTGAGCTGTTTTTCACCTACAAGAGGGTAAGACCGTGTTGTCCTGGCTGTGGGTGTGCAGGCTGCTGCCTCCAGTGGCCACCGCCGCTGAAGGAGCCCTGTGAGCTGGGCTGCCTGTACCAATGTGGGGTGAGCAGCCTCAGCAGCTGCCACGAGGTAACTGATGTTTTACAAGAGCTCACATGCTCAGTCTGTGGTAGTTTGGAATAAACCCAAAAGGGCAGTGCCTTACTCACTTCTGGCTTGCACAGCCACGTGCCTAAAGCTTGCTACACCCTGCATGCCTCTGCAGCTGAGTTCAGGAACAAGCTGAGCCTGTCCTCCTGTTCTCTTGAACGGGTTGTGTGTAAGTTACTGAGCATCTTTCAGTAGCTCCACCATCCTGAGAGGGCCAGGCAGTGGCCAGGTTGGGCAGCCAAGGGCTAGCACAAGCCACAGTGTGAATGTGCTGTGTCAACATTGCTGCAGCTCAAACCCCACTGAGCACAACTGGTCTTCGTGCTCCCTGCAGTGCTCTGCTCACCAAGCAAGGGCCTCCCTGCTGCACCAGTCTCACCCTCAGCACTGTTGCAGTGACTCTGTGGACTCATTTGATGGAAAGCAAGCAAAAACCTCTGCCTCAACCCCAACTAATACCAAGCAAGGCTTTCCAAGGGCTGCATCAGCCTTTAAGGAGACACAGTCATTTGTCCCACAGCTGCCAACTGGTTTTAATGGGAGGAGAAGAGAGTCCTTATATCACAGCATGGGTTGTTTGCAATATGCCTGATGTGCAAATAAAATGGGTTAGAAAGTTGCATACCCTGACCACAGTGCATGAAACACAAATAACTTTGTCCTTCCCACTGGCAGGTTCCAGGAGGAGTGGACTCGGGACACCATGGCTCCTGGGTGCTGCCCGGTCAGGGAGGACGTGCCGCGGTTGCCCAGGAGCAGCAGCACCACGGTGGGACCCTACACGGTACCGGGAGGCACGGCCGGACCCACGGGGAGCTCCGTGCACGTCGTCGAGGTCTATGGACAGAAGGACAAGCATAACAAACCCAACTGGCAGATACCTGGGTAGCTGGTGTCTGAGGTATGGTCACTCCCCTGGACCAAAATGAAATTTGAACAGAAATATGTGCCTTAAAGACAACTTGGAAAGTTAATTATTCACATGCATTGGAAGGTTTTCTATAGTCCAAGGTGGTGGTTTGACAGAAAGGTCTGATACAAATAAAGAAATGAATGCTGGGGCTGGCAGTCTGTGGCCCTTCTCTCTGGTGGGTGTGTGCTGTGGCAAAAGGGTAACGTCAGTCTGCTCTACAGCTGGAGAGAGTTGGTAGCCAGCTCCTGTGTTTGCTTCATGGAGAGTCACTGGTGATAATTACACATTCACAGGATTGTGACCTTCTTTTAACCGCTGCTTTTCCTGGGCCGTTCAGCCCTGTATTGTTACACAACGGGATGACAGAGCTACAATCAAATGTTGGTTTTCATTAAGCCTCCCCATGGCTTAATGAAGTAGCTTCATTAAGCCTCCCCATGGCTTCCTGTGCCAGGAAGGCCTTTCAGTTGAGCTCTCTGGCCTCACGTTTGGAGCCCCAGCGAGTTTGGGTGCACATCAGCAGCTCCAGCACCTGGCAGAGGGAGGGCAGGGCCTGTGGGGGGTGTGCCACCGCGGCAGGGCCTAAGCCCATGAGGGAGCGTGGCCATGGCCACCAGCACCAGCAGGCAGCAGGACTGGTGAGCTGGTGGTGGGAAGGGCACACAGCCCCCCCGGAGCAGCATGCCTCAGGCATGGCTGCAGCATCCCTCAGAAAAGCACTCTGAATAGAGGAGTGATGACCTTTGGAGGCCTGCCTTCCTTTCCTGTTATCTGTCCCTTGTGTGAGGGAACAAGGCCATTTTTTCTTGTTTTGTCCATTTGGAATAGTTGAGTAACAGCTCTCTCCCTCATTCTGCTGTTCATGTGTGTACCTACAAGTAGATCTGCATAAGAGACACACGTATGTATATCTTACAGCATAGTTACTTTTGTTCAAGTTGAAGCCTTCCTTACTCTGCTGCCATCAGCTGTCTGAAGGGTGCTGTTATGTTCCTGTCATGATGGAAATATGATCTTCCAGTGAGCTCCAGTACCTGTTTTATTGTATATCCTGCTTGTTACAAGTCAGGTGTCCCCTGAAGGCCATCAGTTGTGAAGTTTCAGTTTTGAAATTCAAATCATCGTAGCATGCTGGGAGGCCTAGAAACGCCCTGTTCCAGCCTGGCCATGCTCACAGAGATCAAAACCACATCCTTGAACTTCAGCTATGTGGAAGTTGCAGCAAAGGAGCTTTGTTGTTGTTGTTACTGTTCCTAATAAGCTCAGTTCTGTATGTTACAACAGGCTACACCCCCACAATGCACTTCTTAACGTGTGCTGCGAGAGGGAGAACGGATATACTGCTCACCACTGGCTCCAGTTAAGTCCTCTGTTCATTGATTTAAAACTAGCCAAAGTCTATCAGGACTCATTTGTGGCATGAGCTGTTTTGCCTCCAGATTTTGGGTCCCCTGGCAGACCCAGACAGCTTCTGTAACCAGACACGCTCTTGCATCCCGTGTGGAGCATCTGCTCCTGGCTGCATGCAGGGCTGGTGACAGCTCCACTGCCCATCCTGTTGGCAGCTTGCAGGATGCTGGGGAGGATGCAGAGAGGTCAGAAAGCTGCTAAGAAGATGCATTACCAGATCTCGTCTCAAGGCAGTCCCTAGGGGTGCCTGGCAGGTGCCTTCAGTGGAAGATGAGATGCTGGGATGTGAAATCTCAGTGGCAGTGTGTCCTTGCTGCTGGCGTGGGGCTTCCTGTCAGGATGGCAGGAATGGCTGAGCTCTGGCTGCCAGAGGAGATGCTCCCAGGTCCTGCATGGAAAGCTGCAAGAGCATCAGTGGTGAAAGTCCACAGGTGCAGGAAAATAAACCCAAAATGTGTGAAGGGAGCACAGAGAGGAGCAAAGGCTGAGAAGAGCAGCCAGACATGTGAGATGTTCCTATTATACATGTGGCTGCTACATTAGAATGAACAAACTTCCCACATAATAAAAGGTACAGCTGGATGAGATTACTGGTGCTTGTGGGACAAATGATAGGATCAGGATCTTGACATGGCTTTTTCAAGGTAGGATACTTGGAAAGAAAGGTCTGTACATTCTCTGCAGTTCAGCAGAAGGTGAAATGCTCATTCATTAAGGTATGAGGCTGGAGAAGGACAGGTGAAGGAGCACAAGCATGTGTTGCCAGGCACTCAGTGTGACCCAGTGGGTAGAGAAGGAGCTGCCAGAAGTTTACTTGGGGAAACAGCAGAGCCCTCTTTAATACTGGGTGGCTGTTTGGAGAATTGTCAGCTGGAATACTGTACAAGCATCAGGAGTTCAAACACCTCTGGGTGTCCACATTACTTCTGAAGGTGGTGGGAAGGAGCATGGCAGTTGCTGCTGACTATAGCAGGGAAAAATCTGTTGAAAGTCAAAAGTGACATTTGGATGAATGTGAAAATAAGTGGCATCACATTTCTAAGAGAAGGAGGAAGAGCAGCAGAAGAAGGAAAATGGACTTCAAAAAGGCAGATTTTGACATACTGAAATAACAAGTACAAAGGATCTATGCAGAAACAATCTGATGGAGAGCAGGAGAGCTGGCACTCACTGACAGAGACCATTACAAGGCAGGCCAGACAAACCCAATGCAGGAGACAGCAAAAATCTGATGCAGCTGCCTCAGCAACTCTGAGGACATGGAAATCAGAGCAGAACTCAAAAAAAGGGAAATGTGGCAGAAGACTGAGGAGCAGCACAAAAAGAGGTGAGTGAAGCTGTTCAGAAAGGTAAGAGGTAATGTGACTACAGCAAGCAAGGGGAAAGAAAGAAGAGAAAAATACAGGGGAAGAAACAGAGAGTAAAACTCCAGGTGAGGTATTTCTTGGGAAAAGCAAAAATGGCCCCAGACAACAACCACTTTATGTCTCCTTTTGGCTCAGGTATCATGGGAAAGTTCTCTGGTTAATGCAGTGAATTTTAACATGAGGCGGGTATTGAGGCCTCAGCTCGAGCGAGAAAAAGATCACAAATATTAAGATAAATTTGATTTCATGATGAAATTCGTCCCAAAGCACAAAGGAATTAGCCAAGCAATACCTGAACCATTGTTGATACAGCTTCAGGAAACTATGAAGGGATAAGGGAGCTTTTAGAAGATGGGAAAGGGCAAATCTAACTTTACTAAGGGGAGTATAAATGAACCATGGGAAGTACCAGAATTAAAGTGCTTCTCTGATACCCAGGGTGTAGGACAAAAGATAAACAGCGAATCTGCACAGAAGGCACATCTCAGCCTGGGATTAACCAGTTGTAGGTGTGGGATGGAGCCGCTCTGTTGGCAATATCACACCTGGCTTTTATCAGGAGATGAGGCACACCTGTGACCCTGCCTCTCTGCAGCTCTTCTCCTTCCCCATCTCTGCAATGGTGTTAACTGGAATTCATGCTTTACCTCCCTGGCATTTTACTTTTAACATGGGACTTTAAAATGCAGTAACATGATTGCAAGACACTGAGGGAAGTGACTGCACAGGCTGGGATGTGCATGCTGCAGGAGGAGAGACCCCAGGTACCCACTGCTACAGGTGAGGCCTGCCTGAATAGTGTCTGATGGGGGGAGTCAAACCTTGGAATGACAAGGACAATGATAGCCATGGGAGGCAGCAGAGAAGGCAGGCAAATTTACTGTCTCTGTGCCTGAGCATTGCATTACTGCCATTTATTTGGGCATCTTAACATGAGAGGCAGCAAAGTTACAAGAAGATAAGGAAACAACACCCGCACTGTGTTTGTGAGATTTGTGGCTCAGTTCTCTCTGGGGCTGTGCTTAGTTTATGATGGCTGCACCCCCTGTAGCTGGCTTTATTGCTCGTGTAAACATTATTTATTGTCGGAAGGAAGGTAAGTGCTGTGCAGGCAGGAGATGAAAGCAGCTGAGAATCTAAAATAGACATTTCCAGACTCGTATTTATTAAGTTAACCCTTAAACATCTGCCAGACAGCAGTTACAGATGGACTCAGGCTCCCATTTCTGCTGCAGAAGACTTGTGTTTCCTTGTCTGTTTTACGGAGCTGATGGTTGCGCTGAAAGAACCAGTTAAAGTGCTACAAATCACATTAAGTAAGCACAAGACAGCCCCCTCCGTGCATGGGCACTGATGGTTTAGTCGATGCAGGTTATTATGATGATGCCAGGATTATTACTATTATGCCAGGGTAATCCTTCACAGATTTAAAAACTGGAAGTGGTGTGTCTCACAGCCATTGCTTATTTGCATTTCCCCCCTACACTGTGTTTTTGAGCTGTTTTCCTCGGCAGACACCTCTGTCAAGGCTGTTGTGCTGCATGGCCGCTGAGATTTGGCTGCTCACAGCAAACCAAAGGCTGGGTTCTAAGGCCTTGTGCTAAACACTAACTGAGGGATGGTGGATGGTGTCTAAGCCAGCTGACAAGCTGTTTGCTGTCAGAGAGTATCTGATCCTTACTTCTTGTGAATGGAAATTCCTTATAGGAAGTAAAGGAAAGGATGTGTTGGCTGTGCTGGAGTGTGGAGGGCCTGAGCCTGGGGAGCACCGAGTGCACAGTGCCAGAACCTCCAAACCCCAACCTGTGTGGTGTGTCCCACAGAAACACCTCCTGTGGGTATCCCAGATCCCAACACATCCTGGGAGTTTTGTCCCAGGTCTCGTGATAGTTCCTATTTTCTTAAGTCACAAACAGTAGAGCTGGATGAATATGTGCAAATCACAGCTTCTGTTTAAAAATAAGTGTCTCACACTTGTATTTGAAGGGAAAAGTTTCAATCCTGAAGTGTCAACAGAAAAAGTACACAGTTTCTGAGCTGGTAATGACATGGTTTGGGGGAGGCCTGACCCCACAAATGATTCACAGATACTTGCAGCTGTCAAATGGATGTGTGACCTTGACACATCTTCTATGACTGAAAGAAGGGGAAAGGCCACATTTTGATCTGGATGGAGCAGTGAAGCTTGGAGTGGACACCAGAGTATCTACTGGAGAGCGAATACTGCTTTCACAAGCCTTCCATGTGGATTTTCTCCTGGACACCTGCCCTTTGTACATTACCCTGGAAGTCTCCAAAGGTGAAGTTTCCTCAGCCTGCTCTGCTGCTGTCAGTCTCACTTTTGATTATGGGCCAGCATTGGTCAAAGTTCCTGTGAGAAGCCCAGCTCCCAGAAAAGAGGCTGTACTGTGAAACTAAGGGCAAGTGACAACCTGCAGGAGGTGGCTCAGTCTGGAATGGCCTGGGAGTGGGAAGGCAGGAGCCCTCTGGTCACACCAGCCCTCAGCTGTAAGGACAGGACACAAACGACTGGTGGTTTGAGGGACAGAGGAGGTAGAGATCTCTTAACAATTTTGCTTCAGCAATATCCCAGTCTTCAGCTGTGCCTCAGAGTATCTAAGTGAATCTGCTATAAATTACTGTCAGATGGAAGAGACCTTTGCAACTGGTTATTTATATTTTAACAATGTCACATAGCACAACTTCTTAATCACTTTAATTAAAGGGTAGATGTAATGGAACCTTCTGCTTGGAATGACCAAGAAGAAACTTTGGCAGCATGCCAGCTGTTAGCTTTTGGGGTGGCTGAAGTTGCATCCATTCAGCAAGAAGCTGTTAAACTCTGATTTGTATTTTATATTTATGTTTAGGATTTCTTAAGTGTTCTGTAAAAGTTTCAGGGAAGATCAGTGTAAATGTGACCTGATGACACCTGGTAGGGTTTACAAGGTATCTGCAGGACTTACACTGCGGTTAAATACCATAGTGCAGTAGGTTTTGTGCCCAGAAAAAAACCAAACCCTGAGGCAAAGGCCAAAAGCACCATTCCAAGGAGGAACTTGCAGGGGGGAGGATTTGCAGGCAGAGCTGAGACCTGCAGCTCCTCTGGATGTCTCAGAAGGGTGGCTGCACCTGACTACATCTACAGGACTGTTTCATCTTCAGCACATTTAGTAACCACTGAGAAGTGTAAAAACTCTTTTTCTGGCTTGGGAGAAGTGTAGGGTAACACTTGGATGAGCAGAAGTCCAGAAAAGCTGTTGATACATGTTTAAAATATCCCTTGGACTCCTTTCCCCTCATCATGGACTCATTTCCCCTCAAGAAACAGCTTGACAAGTCAGACCACAGGCAAGGGCCAGAAAACAACCTCCATCAAGGGTAAAGCAAGGTTCCTCTGTGACATTTTGATAAATCCTCACTGTGAGGGGGAGCAGTACCTTTCAGATTTGGGATGCTGTGCCCTTTTCCTAAGCTGTGCCCAGGTGCTGGCCTTTAACTCAGGAGGCCCCTGGGCTGCATGCTGCCCACACACTGTGCTTTCTATCTGCCCTGGCCTGTGGTGCTTGGGTGAGGCATGGGCTTGGTGGGGTGATGACTTCCCCGGGAGGACACTCTAGCCAAAGTGGCTTTGTTCCTTCCCTGGAGCTCTGCTCAACGTCAAGTTTTTGCCAGCTGTTTGTTTATACACCTGTTTCAAGGGGAAGATGCTGAAATGGCTTTCTTTCCTTCCTGCCTTTAAAGAATTCCAGTGTTTTGGGATTTTTAAGAAAATCAAAGCAGTTTACTTTCTTTTCTTGTGTGTACAATTTGATTTGGACTCTACAAGGGATCAGATACTGAGCCAAGTGCAGTCTCAAACATGCCTGTGGAGCTGGCTGTTCATTGCCCCATGTACAACCCAACTGCCAACACAGTCACTTCTGTAATGTTTTTCCAGATGATTTATGATCAGTACACAGGGGATTATCTTATATGCTGACTTTTCCATTGTGCCAGGAACAAGAGGCACTTGGTTTTTCCACTGTCTGCATCATCTTCCTGTTTTACTAATATTGTCAAAGTTTCCAAGGATAGGGGGTCATACAGCAGAATTGGGGTGAGTGTAATTCACTCCTTTAATGAGTACAGAAGTTAAAACCAGCCAGGGATCTCCCAACCTATGGATGCTCCAGCCTGTGATTTCACCCAAACCAGTTCTGTTCATGTCTAATAGTTTGGCTAAGCTGGTCAGGAAGAAAGGGCTGAGGACTTGTGGCACAGCTTCTGCCTTTGTGTTTGGAGAATCATTTTCCTTCATCTCCTTCTAACCAACACAGAAATAAAAAGTGATTATAACAATAATAGTACTATGGCCATATGTATGTGTAGTGGGTTTGTTTGGGCAGGTCTTAGTAGCAGGGGTGGTTTCTGTGAAGAACTGCTAGAAGCTTTCCTTGTATCTGATGGGGCCAATGCCAGTCAGCTCTGAGATGGACCTGCAGCTGACCAAGGCTGAGCCAATTAGTGATGGAGGGAATGCTTCTGTAATTAACATATTGGAGAAGGGGAAGAAGTTGCTGCACACGTGCTAAACTGCAGCAGCAGCAGAAGGGAGTGAGAATATGAGAACGTCATCTCTGCAGACATCAAGGTCAGTGGAGAAGGAGGGGAGGTGGTATTGGGGCACTGGAGCAGAGGTTTCCCTTCAGCCTGTGGTGCAGCCCATGGTGAAGCTCTGCCCCTGCAACCATGAAGGCCATGAGGGAGCAGAGACCCACCTGCAGCTGGGAAGGACCCCATGCCAGAGCAGGTGAGTGCCTTAAGAAGGCTGTGACCTGGTGGGAAGCCCATGCTGAAGCAGGTTCCTGGCAGGACCTGGGAACCCATGAAGAGAGGGAGGCCATGGTGGAGCAGGTTTGCTCTCAGAAGTTGTGACCCCACGGAGGAACCCACATTGGGGCAGTTTGTGAAGAACTGCAGCCCATTGGAAGGACCCATGTTGGAGAAGTTCATGGAGGACTGTCTCCTGTGGGAGGGACCCCACACTAGCAGTGGGAAGTGTGAGGAGGCCTCTCCCTGAGAGGAAGCACCAGCAGAGACCATCTGTGATGGACTGACTGTAACACCCATTCCCCATCCTCCTGTGCTGCTGGAGGGGAGGAGGGAGAGTCCTGGGAAGAAGAGATGGGAGGGGAAGGTGTTTTAAGATTCATTTTTATTTCTCATTTCCCTAATCTATTTTGATTGTTGATACATCAAATTCTCCCCAAGCTGAGTCTGGTTTTCCCATGACGGCAATTGCTGAGTGATCTCCCTGTCCTTAGCCTATGAGCCTCATGTTACATTTCTCTCTCACCTGTCTAGTTTAGGAAGGGGAGTGACAGAATAACTTGGTGGCCACCTGGCACCTGGCCACAGTTAAACCACTGCACCCCATAACTATGAGTAAACAAACCCCCTCTGCTTTCAGAGCTCATTGCATGTCCTTTGCAATGAGCAGCAAAGTCCCACTGGCTCCCGGAGCGACGGCACAGCCCCAGGTCCCACCGCCGGGCTCCGTGCCCACAGTATGACCTGCTGAGGGCCTTGGCTGTGGCCCAGAGCCGTCTCGTGTTCGCCTCCCTCCTTCCTCCAGACACCTCCCCTCGCCGGAGCACGACGCCCCGGCCGCTGGACGCGTGCCGGATGCAGCACGGCCCACGGAACCGATGGACCATGCTCTACAAGACACGTAAGTGCACGTTTGTAACGGGGAACTTGGGCGGAATGCCGGCTCTGAGAGGTGCGGATCTGCAGGCACGGGAGTGTGGAGACAGAGGGGCAGTGGCTCTGGTGGGAGCGGCCAGCTGGTCGTTGCTTTCCCAGGGTGTTTTGCTTCTGAGAGTCTGTTTTTATAAATGATTAGCTAAAACTTGCTGAAGGGAGCTTAGTGTGTAATTTGAGCTTTTAAGAAATATTTCATTGTATTTCCTTAAACACAAAGAAAGACTTTGTTAAAGAAACTGGCTGCGCTGTCTGGATTCAATTTGTTCCTAAAGAGATCCAGTCCTCCTCAGCTGTGGGAAAATAAGAAACCATATTGTGACTTAATAACAGACAAACCAAGAAAACACAACATGCCGAGGCTGCCAGGACAAGGGCAATGTTTAGTAAATGAAATAATTCAGTCAAACAAACAAACTGGTGGGTTTAGCAGGGAGGAAACTGCAACGGCTTTTGAGATTAGCTAACCAGGAAATACACTGCTGTCCTTCAGACGCTGGGAAAGGAAACACTGCTGGGCAGGTCACTTTGCTCAGGCCCTGTCTTGGGAGACACAAACTTCGCAGGAATCTGAGCGCTGGGGAAGTGAGCTGGGCTGTACCGAGGGGGCACACGCCTGCCCTGAGCGGGAGCAGGGGCTTGGTGAGGGCTGAGACCGGCTGGAAGTCAGGCAGCAGGAGTGAGGGCTGAGACCAGCTGGAAATCAGGCAGCAGGAGTGAGGGCTGAGACCGGCTGGAAATCAGGCAGCAGGAGTGAGGGCTGCGCTCAGGCTGCCACCGGCTGGAAATCAGCATCGCTTGCCCCAGAGAGCTTAAGGGCTGCTGCCGGTACGAGCGAGGGACCACAGTGGCCAAGGACTGAGCTCCAGCCTCCCCAGGGATGTCCCTCGGTGCTGCCTCTGCCAGGGCGGCAGTGGCCCGAGGATCTGCCTTTCCCAGGCACAGCCACATGGCCACAGACGCCTGGCATGCCATGGCCGTGAGGGGGAGATATATTTAACCCTCTGTGCTTGTATCGTTATCTGAGTCTGTGGGACAAAAATATCTCCAGGCCACGTGGCACTGTGCACGGCAGCACTCCTGAAGGATTGGTTTTCACTTCCATTTCACTCGGTGCTTGGAAACACTGTCTACTAAAAGACACCTAAGATTCCCGTTAGAGGTTTCAGTCTCTGTCTCATTAAGATGACCAGGTTTTTGGTTTTATGGTTTAGATTGTGGTAGCGGTTCCAGGGAAACCTTTCAGCAGCACACAAAATGCAGTGATTCACACTGGTATAAAACGGCCATAAAACCAAATAGCGTGCTGAATTACCTCTGCTGCTTAGGACTGTGCAACACCTCTCACTGTCGTATTTTAATATAGCGATGAAATAGTCTTTAAAATGCATGATGGAAAAGGTTATCAAATGACAGTCTCCTTGCCTGTTTCTGTCACTGTAATTCAGTGCCAAAAATCACTCTGATAACGGGTAGGGAGGGATGGACCCCCAAAACAAAGTCAGGAGTGGTGGTGAAGGAAATTAGCTGTCAGGGGACTCCAGCGCTGTGTGGCTAACCCTGCGTGCGAGCTCCAGCACTGTGTGTGAGGTATGTGCCCATAACGTGCCCCAGGACCCGCTGCAAAGCCTCATAACCCCAAGCACCGTCTCGCGTTGTGCTGGGTGCATTTCCTCCCTCAGACCACGAGGTGGCAGCACTTGCAAACGTCCCGCAAATGCTGCTTCCGCGCTTTTTAAACCCTGCCCCTCCTGACAGTGTCTCCCGGCGCAAAGCCGAGTCCTCGCTAAACCCCTTCTCTCCCACGGCAGGGACATGCGGACTCCCGGGTGCCAAGCTGCAACTGCCATCACGCACAGGGCCGTGGGTTTCATTACCCCTCCCTTTACCCGGTGTATCCATCCAGCTCGGGTTAAAATGACACGAAGGCAAAGCCTTGGAGAGTCCCGTAGAGCAGGGGTGACCCAGGCAAGGGCTGTGTTTTATGGGGAAACGTGTGCATTGGTGCTTGGGCACTTCCTCCTCGAGAGAAGCAAATTGATTTAACAAGGTTCAATCTGCCTGGGTGAGGGCAGATGTGGGGTTGGAGCATTTTATGGGCAGCTTTGCCTACTGTGATTTTAGTGTCTCCAGAAGATTTCTGTCTCTCTTTAACTCAAACATTTTCCTCGTGGTTTCAGCATAAGTCACAATTACAAATAACCCCTTCTCTTTGTCATACCAGCAATCTGCCTTTTCCAATACATTATGAAAATGCCAGACCTTACAGTTAAGGAAAAAATAAGTCTGCAGTAATAAATAATGTCTGTCTTTCTCACAGCTTGCAAAGCCAAGGCTCAGCCTCACTCCTCTGCAGCATTTACACCTGGGGAGGCATATTGCCCTCCACACCTTGCTGGGTAATTAAAGGCTGACGAGATTTTGTGCTAACGGGAGCGTTTAAAATGCAAAGCTTTCTTTGTATTTCTCCCCTCATGAAGTTAATACGCCCCAATTAACCAGAGGCTTCACCGCAAGCTTTGCTTGGGCTGAGAGAAGCTGCCCCCGTGCCTTGGACTGGAACGACAACCTGATGGATGCGTCGTTTAGGGGCTTGGCAGCGTTGGGTTAGTGGTTGGACTTGATCTTAAAGGTCTGGGATTGATACGGCGAAAAGGCTGGCGCGGTGCTGTGAGCAGCGAACGACCCGCGGAAAGTCCGGCAGCGCTCACGGTGCGGGGGAGCGCCGGCGCTTCCCTCCCTGCCGCGCCGAGCCCGCCCCGCCTGGCCGTGGGCAGCTCCGGGAGGCGCGGCCGCGGCAGCCGCCCCGCCCGCGCCGCCATCGCCAGCAGGAACGGCCGCAGCCCGCCGCCGGCCCGCGCCGCGCAGGGCCGGGGAGCGGCGCCATGGGCGGTGAGTGCGGCGGGGCAGCGCTGCGGGCGCTCGCAGGGACCGTGTGGCGGTGGCTCTGGGGCAGGACAGGGCTGCGGGAGCCGTGACGGGGCCGCTCCGCGGGGAAGCCGCGGTTCGGCCGTGCCGTGCGGGGTGATGCGGGTTCACGCCTCGCGTGTCGCGGCGGGGAGCAGCGTGCGGGTGAGGCCCATCTGCCCCGGGAGCGCTGCCCCTGCACCGGCGGTGCCGCAGGCTCCCCCGGGTACTGAAGGGCCGCGTTGACCAGGACTCGTAGGAGTGACTGTTATGAAGAGCATTTAAATGTTTTTCCCTCCGTTATTCTTTTTTCCTCTTCTGTTTTCTAAACATATTTCAGCTAAAGATGAGTTACTGAACTTGCTGCCGAAGGTTCTTGACTCCTGGTGACTAGCTTACCACTGGCACCAGTGCGTGGCAGCGGGTGAGTGTGGACAGGGAGGGTGGCACCTTGGCTTTCACCTCAGTCTCGCCACGTCCAGCTCAGAAGAGCGGACCAGTTGCTCCTTGTCGGGGCTGCATTAGGTAATCAGTGCAGTCCAATCGTCTCAGAGCATTTCTCTGCAGCCAGAGTCCTTTTTAAATCCTCAGCATCCCTTTCTTGGGCTCTTGAAGGGGAAAAGCCAACATCTAAATCAGTGTTAAGCTAAGAGACTTCAGCTTTTTCCTAAGATGCTGCAACAAGGGGTTTGCATGGACGTGTACAAATGGCAGGTCAGGTGCCTCTAAGGTTTGGGTTGTCAGTTTGTGGAAGCCATCCAGGAGTTTTACAGGACATTGTGACTCGTGTTTGCAGTGCACAGCAGATACCACGGAGGTTTCTGGCAGGGATGTTTACAAGTCATGTGTGCTGTTCTCTCTGAGAACATCAAGGAGATATGTTTGGTTCTGTGTCTGTTGTGTTTAGTTTTATCTGCTTGTGATGATCCTGTCTGTTCTCTTGGTAAATGGAAGGAGGCTTTTAAAGAGGAAAAACAAAAGGTGAAACTGTAATAAAGATACAGTGGTGTCAGAGATGGTATCAAGCATCCTTGGGTGGTGTTAATTGGACAGGTGTGCCCAGCTGGCTTAAGGTGGTTGGCAGCCCCTGTGCTCCCACGGCCCACGCCTGGATGGGAGCAGTTCTGTGTCACGGCATAACGAGGAGGGGCTGGTGGCAGCCTGTGGCTCTGAAATGATGCGGTTGCATTCATTCCTCAACCCTGATAACAATGAGGTGGTGATGCAGACCCCGGCCAAAGGGCCATGTGCTCTTAACCAGAAGGGCAGCAGAAGGAGGTTGGACGCAGGGACTGTTAGAGATAAAATCCCATTTGATAGTCCTTGTACAGAAAACAACACAAGCTCTTGAATGATTAAGCAGTCTGACAGCCGTTATAACCTGGAGGGTATATTTTGTGTTCTCAGGGTGTTGTGCCAGTGACTCTGACACCCCTCAGGGCCCAGATCCCTCACCAGAGATGTACACACAGAGCAGGAGCGAAGAGGACAGCCTGGCATGTTATGGGCACATGGCTTCAGCTTTTCGTAGGAGCCTTGCTACTTCCGGGGGCAAAATACAGATCAGCAGCCTTAAAATGTCAGCACTTAGTGTAATGGCTGGGTCATGCTGCAGCTACTGCCAGAAACCTAATTGCCATTTGGAAGGAAGAAAAGAGATGTATCAATTCAGGAAGGGTTTCAACAGGGGTGACTTTTACCAGCAGGTGAAAAATGCTTGTGTTGCCTTTTTTCCTGTCGTTTGCTGCTTGCACATTCATCATCAGCAATTTAATGCATTTTATTATCTATTTGAGGAGCTGCTGGTTACAAGTAACCAGTAATCTCTTGCTTTCCTCTCATATCTCTTAATGATATGAGTGCTTCCTTTGCTTCGGGGCATGTGGCCTGGTGCAGGCTGTGTGTGTCAGCTTGGCATGTGTGTGCTGTGTGCCAGAGGCCTTCTGTGCTTTGGGAAGGGAAAAGAGCGGCCGTATACGATGTGTCATGAGTAATTATAAGCCAATAACATGAAATTATTAGTCATGTTTTCTTCTCTACTGTTAGAGACTGCCTCTGAGTTTCCTGCCTGTCTCTGACAAGTTTACATTTCCTGTGAGTAAGGAAATGCTGATGGTTTTCAGAGCAGCCTTTCAGTCAGCCCTCATGTTGTGGTGTGCAGTTCCAGCCCCTCAGCTGCCTGCACACCCCCTCATGCTCACTCAGACCTGCGGCTGGGACTGGGGCCCACAGACAGGATTATGCCTCGTTAGGTTAATGCAGCAACATCAGATTACAAATTTGGAGTTAAATGCAATCCTCCTATGGTCTGAGGCTATTGAGGCACCTGGCAGTGCCATGCCTGTGCTGTCAGCTGTAGCTCATTGACCTGTTGCTGCTCTGAACCTCCCAGGCAAGTACTCTCTGACAGCAGGGCAGCCCCTGTAGTGCTGAGGTGACTGCTTCTTCAAAACAAAGTCACCTCTCAGAAAGACTTAAAATCGTCCCTGTGTTAACTGTCAGCTCTTTGAGGCTGAGAGATAAAAGGTGGATATGCAAAGCATCCCAAACAACCACTCCCTAAATTCTTAAGGCCTGACAGCGGTGTCAGTAGCCTTGCTGCAGTTGTGAAGGTGCCTCGTTTGGGCTCTGTTTCTTTGAAGTGTAAATAATGGACATGATGGATATTAAAGAGCTGCTGCTCATGAATAGTGCTTATGAAACCTCATGGTGTGGACGTGTTTGTACACCCTGTTGTGATTTAACCCCAGCCAACAACTAAGCCATTGAATTAATAATTGACATTTTAAGAACAGTAGTGATGCCCAGTGTGATTCCTCGCCTCTTGCTGACCCATGCTTGGCCAGTCCCCCAGCAGCAATCTGGCCTCTTCTGGTCAGCTGTCCTGGCCATGTCTCCCCAGCTGCTGGTGCCCCTCCAGCCTGCTTGCTGACAGGGCATGAGAAGCTGAAAAATCCTTAATTTGGTGTGAGCATTACTTAGCAACAACTGAAAGCATCAGTGTGTTACCGACGTTATTCTCGCACTAAATCCAACCCACAGCACTGCACCGGCTGCTGGGGAGACAATTAACTCTGTCCCAGCTTGGGAGCAAGTCCATGCCATGAGGAAGCTGCTGGAGGTCCTGAGGCAAGCTGAGCCCCACGGTGGCTGCAGAGGCACACATGTGCTTTCCAGATACCCTTATCACTCCAGAGCAGGGTACCACCTTCTACCCGCCAGTGTTGGAGGGCCTTTGTCTGTTTGTTTTCTTTAAGTTTAGGAGCTGGGGCACAATTCTGCACTGGTGGGTGGTGTCAGTGGGAAGTTTCACTTCTCTGCTCTACCAGAAGCCTGAAGGCAGTTCCTGTCTCATGTGGGCAGAGATTTCTCGGAGTTAGAGGAAAGGCAAAAGATTTTGGAGGAGAGAGGTGAGATAGTGAAAGGGTGAGACACTTCAGCTGAGCTTTTATTGAGCTAATGTTGAGCTTGAGAACTGCCCTTCAGGCAATTTTAAACCTTACACCCTGTCCTAAATGCTGAACTGAGTAATTCAGAGGTGAAGGTGCAAGCAGGTGAAACGTCTCTGTGGGAATGGCGAGGAAGCAGACTGCCTCGTGGGTGCTTGTTAAACACGGAGCATCCAGTGGGGTGGGAGAAGCATCCCACAGGAACCCAAGCCAGATGTGAGGTCTGCCCTTGGCCCCTCTGGCTACTGCTAAGAGCATAGTCTCCTCCTCTTCTCCTGCCCTTTGGCTTAGATGGGAAGAAAACATAAACCTCAGAGGGGCTTATGCCCTACAGAATGGTGCAGCAGTGACAATTTCACATGGCAGCACAAAGCCTTCGATGTGACTGGTGATAGTTTCCTGAGTGTGTGTCAATGGGAAGCGCCGTGAGGACAGGGAGACCTGCCTGCACAGAAAATGAGCTCAGCTTCGTGCCTTGGTCACTCAGTCACACTGAACTGCACCTCTGTCAGTGCTGCCACAGACTTCTGCCCTTGTGAGGACAGGTGTTGACAGGGCAGCAGCAGGGCAAGGAGCAGGGGAGGAGATGGCACTTCGAGCCTGCTTGTGTTTTTTCACATCCTCATTCTGCTGGATCCTTGTCGTGCTTTTTGCGCCTGCCGTGGTTTGCTGTTGGATTGTCACAGTGTTATTTGAAGTTTAATTGCTCTGTTGACTGTCAGACCCTGGTTTAATGCGTGTTTTTTGTAAGTTTGCAGGAGGTACAGGGTTGTTGGTGACACTGAGAATCACTGCAAATCGTGTAGCTGAGGCAGAAGCAGAACGAGGCGGCTGCAGGGAGCGTGGCAGTGTTTGCATGAACAGACACTTCAGTGTCCCGCTCCTTGCCTCAGCCTTTTGTGCATGCCAATGAGTTGATCTGAGGAGAAGTTTGATCTAAGCCCTGAACCAGATAACGTGGAACTTCTTGAAACAAGGACTTGCACAGCAAGTATGTCAGGGCAGGATGTTTCTGACAGTACACTAAAAGGCTTCCTTGGCAGTGAGCCGTTGGGAAAGTGAGGCAGTGGAAACACGTGGAAGTCATCTGGGGTTTGTCTAAAAAGTGAGGATGGAGCCGAAATCCTGTTGTGGCTGTAGAGTTGCAGCTGCCTGTGCAGTGTCAATCAGTGTGTGTTCTGGTTTTAGTAGGGGTGTCACTGGCTTCCTCACACCAGAGGTTCTCCTGAGCCCTTCCCTGTAAGGGCTGGTGCTGTAAGGGACAGTGTGACACATTCCTCTCACAGTACAGAAAGGACAAGGACTGTGCATAGGTGCAGTGCATTGTGCCAACGTTTTCAGGCTCTCTTCCTTCATTCTTTTGTTTGTCTTCTCTGATTTGCAGGACACAAAGGGCTGATGGTTATGTATTTTCTGGTACCCAAACCATAAACCTCTTGCATTTGCTTTAAATGGAGAATGTGCTGGGGGGGAGGGCAGTGTTTTGATTTCTATATTGCTCAGTTATTAAGTGCTGCAGTGACATTTTGGTACTTATTTCAGACATGGTATGGACATTCTCTTTCTGTATCTGCTAAGGGCACAGTAGCCTGCAGAAGCAGTCTGTGCCTATGTCTTAATCTGGGGCTGCAGACAAGCAGCTGCAGGGGAAACTCTGCACCTGCAAAATCCCTGGCTGTCAAAGTGGAAATGGTGCCTGAAGCAACAGCAGGTCTGAGATTGTGTGTTTGCAGAGGTTTGGGCTCACAGAAAAAGCTGTGGTGGATTTGCATGTGTTTTTGAGAGTGCTGCAGTGATAAAAAGATCCTGCTTTCTGAATGCCCTGGAGCCGGGATGGGCGGCACAAGCCCTTCCCTAAAACACCTTGTGGCTCTTGGTAGAGATGCTATTCCTGCTGTGGCCCTTGTGTTTGGGTCTGGGCACGTTGCTGCAGTCTCCTCTCAGGGGACTGGGTGGAGTGAGGCTGGAGCACTCCATCACAGTCCTGCCCACACCCCTCCGTCCCAGCTGGTGCAGGGCTGTGTGTGGGTGCTGAGCAGCAGGCCAAGGCCAACCCTCTGCTCTGTGCCACTACCAGTAACACACAGAATTTGAGCCCAGACTTATGTCCTTTCACCACTCTACATCAGAAAGAACCTCTCTATAATATACTTGTTCTGACAACAAGGGATAGACAATGTGTCTTCTGTGATTTCACAACTTTAAGTCTGTATTTGATTAAATATCCATCAGTGCTTGGCATGTGAATCATTTAGAACCTTCTCTGTTGGGGAAGAGAGAGGCAGCGAGCGTGACCAGCCAGGAGTTGGGACATCTTGTACTTTTCAGTGACTGAGTCTTTGAAAGCACGTGGCTGTGTTGTGTTTCCCTAATGAGCAGCAGAGCTTTCTAAAATTACATGATGATGGTAGTTTGATTTTAGCTATTTAACCACAGTCAGGAAAATGAAATCTACAGAATTTACAAATGGCTTGCTAACTAACTGCTGTGGTTGGTTCTTTCTGTGCTTTTCTCTGCAGATCAGTCGTATTGTCACCGGCTGCAGCATGACACCTATTTTCTTACAAGCAACAGCCGACTGAATGAGCAAGTGGTTGATAAGATTATTCTTCAGCTTAACAGAGTCTACCCCCAGATTCTTACCAATGCAGAAGCAGAGAAGGTAATTTGACAAAGTTTGCAGTGGATGCCAGTTGTTTTAGTGGGTCAGGAGCTCAGCTGCTGGTGGAGCCTCTCTTCTCATGCGTGCTTTTCTCTTACAGTTCAGGAATCCAAGGGCGTCACTCCATACCAGGCTTTCAGATCTGATAAAGCACCTTCAAAAGAAAGGAGATAGACACTGTCAAGAGTTTTACAGGGCTCTACAGATCAATGCTGAACAGCTGTATAATGACCTGCCAAGCAGGAAAATCTTGAGTAAGTTGATTTGTAAGTTAATTGAGTTGTAGCTTTCCTCATTAGTGTGTTACAAAGCCTTGTTTCATTTGAGGTTTGGGTTGTTTAAATAACCTGCTTAGGGTAGTTACATAGTTTTGGGGGTATATCTTCATTCCTTCTGACTAGCATTTTCCAAAAGTCATAAGGGGAGTTGACTGCATAGTCCTTGTGTAGAGTGGGCAGCCCAAAACCTCTGTGGTTGTTTTGACATACAAAATAAGTCTTTTAAACAGTTTAAGTGCACCATGTAAAACAGCAGTGTGCATGAAGTATGATTTCTGTTTTCATAGCCATTGCTTCTTAAGGACTTGTTTATTTCCTTGGGGTTTATTTGGACTCATAGTACAGAAGAACTTTCCAAACCTGAAATTCGTTAAGCTCAGAACTCTGGTGGCTCAGAAGCTTGGCTTTCCCTCAATCTGTAAATCTCATTGTGTCTCCTTCAACATGAAGCAAACGTTCATGGGCCCTTGAATGCTGAAATGTGATATTAATCACTTAGGACTGGCTTTGTGCCCCTGACAAGCCTGATTGCATCCCTAAAGCTGTCCCCAAGTACATGTGTGTACTTCAGAAAGACTGAGGCACAAGCAGATTTGGTTCTATTCTGCAAAGGAGCTCATTTCTTTAAGGAAAATACCAAGCCTGACCTGCTGACCTGGGATAACCCACACTGTGTTAATGAACTGGAGAAAAGAATGGTGTCCAAATGGATGGGAGATTTGTCCAGACATCCCACGTGCTGAAATTACTTGAGGAGCCTGAGGGAAAACTCCCACACTCAACAAAGCTGCAAAGGGACTGCAGTTTCAGAAATCCTTATGCAGTATCTATCAGCACTAATGCTTCACCAGGCAATTGATTTCTACTTGTAAGAAACTCAGATCCCAGGGGAAATTTTAGACATGTGGGTTAGACTCCAGTGAGATTCAAACTTGCACCAAAAGTCCATAGGTTTAAGAAAACCTCTTGTATTTCTGGAGTGAAAATGGCACATAAAATTGTAATTGCCTTGGAAGATACTGCATTGTCTGGCTTCATTTTGCCTTTCCTTATGAAGGAAAAAGTTTGTGTCTACCCAGCACACATATGTACTAGTGGAAGGTTGCACCGTTTTCCTTCCTGCACAGAGAGACTGCAAACTTACCCCAGGTCTCCACATCTGTGCCTGAAGTCTCTTGAACTGGGATGGTTTGGGCCCATCCCTGCCTCAGGATCTCGGATGAGCACAAATCCCAGTCGGTTCAACTCGCAGCAGCTGGAAGGCAGCGCTTTTGATTTGCTATTCACCTGAAGAAGTCACGTCCTTTGAGAACAGGCTCTTAAATCAAATAATCTTGGATCACAGAATCCAGAATGGTGGGAATTGGAAAGGCCCTGCAGAGCTCATCCAGCCCAATCTCCTGCTAAAGAAGGTTCCCCTCAATCAGGGGGCACAAGAACTTGTCCAGGTGGGTTTGGGAACCTCCGGAGAAGGAGCCTCCACACCCTCCCTGGGCAGCCTGGGCCAGGGCTCCCTCACCTCAGCACCAAAGAAAGGATCTGTGATTTTTACTCAGGTAGAGCTCAGAAGTAACAGGTTTTTCTACCAGACTGACAAGAAAGCAGCAAATTGTCTTTATTAATTAAGAGCAACTTAAGAAGCCTTAGTGTAGTGACCAAGAGTAATATTTCACAAGTGTGTTGACGGTTGAAGAGTTTCTTCAGTGTGTTGACAGTTGAACAAATACATGTGCCAGAAGTGCTTCACAGGAGAAACAGAGCTGCTTGTGCTGCTGTTGCATTTTGCAAAGGACTCCAGTAAGCATCATGAGTCATTAAATTGTTTGTATCTCATTACTCTCCCCTGTGTTACCACCCTCACAACGATGAGAAGAATTGAATAACTGGGTTAAAATGCTGCTGCATGCTGAGATTCTGCGGCGTCCCTACACTGCCCCGAGAAGGAAATAGAGGACTGTGTTAGATGTTTGCTGCTTCCTATGAGTTCTGTAACCAAAACAAATGTCTGCCTTCTGGGTTGCATGTTGATAAACATCTGTGCAGCATTTCAAGCTAAAACTACAAACAGTTTTGTTCATCAGGAAAAGCTCCCTCTCCAGCATGAGGTGTTATTTCTCATTTAAGTGAACTTGGACGTTTTGAGTATCAGATATTATCCTTCAGACCTCTCACATGTTCCTCAAATGTTTCTCTTAGCAGTAGTTGTTAAATGTCACATTTAGCACTGAGCACTTAGAGAATTGATGTTAGAAATGGGAAGGAAAAAGGGGAATCCCTACCATGGGGACTTTGTTCTGAGTGCAGACTGAACTGGAACAAGCAATCACACTGGGAGAGAGAAAGTTACTGGTGAGGGCATGATGGCCAGGACAGAGTTCTGTCGTAGATTATGTGCTGCCATACATCTGAAATACATTTCCAGCAAAGAAAATCTCTTCAAAGATTTCTTTTTCATTTTTAAAGCAGCTGTGAAGTTTGTGCTAGAACAAAATGTCTCTGCCTGAAGTCGAATGTTGTGGGCCAATGTTCAGGAGTGGCCCCACAGTCCCACTGGAGGGGGGGTAAGGCACATGGCACTGTGATGCCTATTGGAGCTCTCATTGATTTTGGGGGTTTTTTTAACCCTCTTGACCACAAAGAGGTTTGGCCAACAAGCTGCTTTGCAGATTCATGATGCCTTAAAGGGAAGTCATTCCTCTGCCATCATGGTGACAGTGGGGCTCTTTGGAGTTGCCCACGCATTCTGCAGACAGCATTATCACCCCATCTCCATGGCAAAGGCACCTCTGAAGGACCTACAGGTCATTCTACCCAAACCAGAAACTGTTTTAATGCTGCAGACTACAGAGCAGTTTGTCTTAAGGTCAACCTCCTTTTCTACTTAAATTTGCAGAAAAGTGGAGGCAAAAATTATTTGTGGCAAATGCTAATGCATTGCACCTGCAGAATTGGACAGAAGCTGAACACATCTTCAGCTGAGACCAGAATTTGGATGAATCATCTGTGCCAAGCAGTTTATTCCAAGTTGCTCATCTGCCAGACATTAATGCCCAGAGATTTACCCAAGAGCAGCAGGAGTGGTGATGTGTTGAGTTAGAGGGGTGTTTTCAGATTAGCACGTGAAGTAACAGCTGTTCAGTGTTTCTCACAATGAACATGTCTGGCATTGTGCAAGGATTAGCTCCTGCTCTGTTCACTTGGGAAGCCAGTGTCTGTACTCAGGTGGTCGGTGCCCCAGTAGATCACAGGTGCTGCTGCAGCTGTTTGCAGTTGCGTTCAGGTGCTGTGTGCCTGTGTCCATTGATCAACATGTACCCAGGTGTAACTCTAGCGACCCTTTGCCTTGGGAGGGGTAAATATTTTGTGTCCAAATTGGCTACTTTTCTGAAGTGTGTTATTTTGCATGTGCTGCTGCTGTTTGTTTGTTTGCTGGAGCTGAGTACTAACTTCTCCTGTGTTGCTTTTATTTCTAGAAACCACAGATCCCACAGAGATAGACACTGGCAAGGAGCAATATATGCTAAATGACAGGGGTAAATAAGCTCGTGCACTGGCACTGGATGGGATGGCTTTTCCGATTATGATGCAGTTTATTTCATCATGTAATTTGCATTTAATGTAACAAATCATTTGGTTTATGATGTCTTTACTATCACAAGTTAAGTGGAGTTAATGGAGGAAAACATAACGAGCTGCTGGTGAGGAAACCAATCCCAGAAAACGCAAGAGAGCGTGGAGTTTAATTAATCCTTATGACGGTGTGAGTGCTTACACTGCTATGCTTGGGCTCTGTGTTTCCTGGGGTTTCTTCCCTGCCTGAACAGTGAGGCCTGTTTGGCTGCTGCTGCTGTTCTTTTGCATAAGGCCATCAGCAATCTTTTTATTTAACTTTCTTTTTTCTTTTTAAGCTTTCAATTGCAGTACAAATCATTCCTGCACAAGGGAACCTGAGCAAGGGTAAACTTCATTATAGCTTCCTTGGGAAAACAGGTTGTTTTTCCCTTGTCCTCCTCCATTTGATTCCCAAATTAGAGGCAAATATTTCATTCATTGAAAGGTGTTTTGAAAAGGAAGAAACTGCAAGAAAGCTGAAGTGTTTTCAGAATTCATAGTGAGCTACTCTATCATTTAACTGTTTTCTTTAGAATTGTAGAGGCAATTATGAGAAAATAAAATCACCTTCTATGAACTAGTAGTAAATGCAAGTAGCATATTAGATAATAGAGAAGCAGATATAAACCTTTGTGAGGTTTTGTCTGTGATAAGTATGAATTAGAAGGGATTTTATTAGGCATCACTGCAGAACATCAGCACTACACTATGTACGTCCCACAGGCAAGTGAAGGAGATGTTTGCAGTGGGAGGTTTGTTCCAGGAGAGCAGAACCATAAACAAGGACAAGAATGTTTGTAATGAAAGTGGAATTTGTGGGAGACTGGTGGGGAGAAAACAAACCCCTAAAAATCTGCAGTCTCTGGTGATGGTATCTCAGCCTCTCACAGCACAGTGGCCCAGGGGGGCTGTTCAGAGTCACATGTGACTCTGTGGTGAGGTCCTAGGGGGCTGGAGAGGATTCTGTTGTGTTTAAAGGAGTTTTTGCATAAAGTTTTAGAGTAAGGAGACATGTCCAGAAGCTCTCTCTCAAATTCCATAAGATATGGCTGGATGGACAGGGGTGGGTGGTGTCAGAGCAGCTGTAGGAAAAATGAATTGCAGTGACTGTGCTTCTTAGTGCATTAGCCACTGAACACACCAACCTGTGAAGATGTTAGCCTCATTTCAATATGCTTAATTATGCATATTCATAGCAACTGATGATTTATGAACTGAGCTAAACTTCCACTGCCCTCTTCTGCATTAATGTGTTCCATTCTCATCTCCTTCAGGCCCGGTGTTCTTCCTGGCTGGCTTCAGCGTGGCGGCGGGGTTCGCTTTGTTCTGGTATTACTGTCACTCAGGTGAGCTGTGCCAGTGTTTGCCCCCTGGCTGCTGCCACTAGTCCAACCAGGGGACAACGTGCCCACCCATCCTGGCCCCTCCATAGAAGTCATGCGTTGTCACTCATGGACAAAGGCAGGACACAAATGATGCTTCAGGAGTGCTGAGACAAATAATGGGTAGTTTGCTTACAGGGCATGCCACAAACAGGGGCTCTTTTTAAGATCAGTAGTGGTGTGGGCTCCTCTTGCTATAGCAATGAGTCCCAGCAGCCATGACACAGACCCAGACCTTCTGGCTTGCCCATGCCCTGGGAGCTGGTTGAAGCGTGGCCAGGGCTGGGGAAAGCTGGCTCGATTTGCTGGGCCCAAGCAGCCACCCATGGCTGGCCCTGGCCTCTCTGCTCTCCAGCAGCCAGTAAGCAGCCCCCACTGCTCTCCACAGCCTGCCCCGTGTCACTGCCAGCACACAGCTCAGGGCTGCAGGCACTGTGGTGTGTCCCTGTGGGTTGGTGCCTTCTGCTCAAAACAGTTGCAGTTGGACATTGTTCCTTACTGGAGCTTTCCCAGAGCTGTGGGCTGCAGTAGCACCAGTCCATGGCTGTTTCAGGTGGTGTGGGGGTCTGGGCTGGGTTAGCCCTCAGTCCCAAGTCAGTCCCTCAGCTGAGCTGTCCGTGGGGTCGGGGTTTAAGGCTGAAAGGGTTCAGTCACCAGCATTCGATAGAAGTGCTTTCAGGAAAGTGTTCAGGGTCTGATACCAAAGCCTCAGACAATCCTTCCCTTCCTCTGATCCCTGTTAGCTTCCCACAGTGTTGGAAATGTGCATCGTACTCCCAGTTTGAACTGGTTTCAGCTCCAGCCTGTCCTATTGATTAGGCCTCTCCCTTCCAGGCTGCAGAGCTCCTTGTTTCTGTGCCAACTGACAGTTCATGTTTTCTCCTGTGGAGGGCCATGTGCCTCCAGTCAGACTTTATTTTCACTAAGAATAGCAGCCAATCTCTCCAGATCTTTGTTCCAGAGTGGGTTTTTCCCCAGTATTTGAGGCTCTTTCAGGTGTGACAGGGCCCCTGGAGCTCAGCCTCACACCTGATGCCACCATCCCTTCGTGCTTCTGCACTCGTAGCACTGAATCCCAACACCCAGTCGCTCCCCCAGCCTGGCAGTGGATGTGGAAGGAAATGTCTTTCCTCTTTTAATTGATTTTTATTCTTTGGAGGTGCTGCTTATTGGCTGGAATGAAACTTAACTCTGTTCACTTTCTCTTTTTCCCCCTGTCTTTGTTCTGATTTAGATACAAAAGTCATAGGAAGAGCCAGGAGAATCCTGGGCTTTTCTCCTATTATCATAGGAAGACACGTTAGAAACATTTGTATGCTGTATTTGGAAGACATATCAAGAAACTGAGGAGGAGCTGCCTCTTCACTTGTCTGTAGAGTGCACCTGCCAAGGGACGACAACGGTGCGTGGCTCTTAACGTGCGATATCTCCTACCAAAGATTTCCTTAACGAGCTTCTTCACTAATTGTGCTGCCTTAAGATGTATTCAGAGTTTCAGCTTTATATGTCCTTCCTTATGGGAATGGACCATTTATTTTTGTAAATGCTTATTTTAAAGTATTTATCATTTGGTAAAACCCATCTTTTTAATACAAACTTGAAACCAATGTCCAAAGCGGCCGTGAGTCTGAAGCCGTGTGTGTGTGTGTATGTGTTTCATCCTGGAGTGAAGGGGCACAGCTGTTTAAAGAATGCTACTCTGTCTTTTGTGGTAAATGATTCAAGAAAAGCACTTAAACCCCTCCATGTACCCAAAGCCTTACAAAGGGAGTGATCCCTGTCTCAGGATTGTCTGTCTTGTCGAGACCCTTTGTACTCGCTGCCACAGCTCTGGGATGAAGTGCTTTAAACTGCCAAGAAGGTTTTTCAGGTTTCTTGAGCTTTTCCTTTTCTGGTGAAGTGTTTTGTAGTCTGTGTATCTAAGAAGCTGAAGCGACCCAAGATACTTCACAAGGACTTGAGTGCCGTGACATGGGGCTTTACTTATGGACAGGAGGACATACATTTCCTTGAAGATCCTGAGGTTTTTCATGATGTGATGTTTTTCTTCTGCAAGACCTGAAAGCTCACAGAAGCCCTTGTAAGACAAAAATTCTTGAGGGAGGTGCAGGGAGTCAGGGCTGTGGCTCCTGCTCCCACCTTGCACAGCACAGGGGACTCTCCTTCCCCCGGGACGTAACCGTTTCTGGGGATGGTTCCTCAGTTCCTTGCTCAAGAGCATGAGGAGCCTGGGGAGACCGTGGCCCTCTGTGTGCTGAGCAACACACTTCGGAGCTCTTCACTGGCTGGATGAAGAGATTTCCAGGTCTGACCAAATGTCACCTGTGATATGTTTGGCTGTTTGGAGTAGTTATAGCTATCAGACAGAAAATGGTCTTCCGGCTTTAAACTGGTTTTGTGCTATCAAAATGTCATTGTCTTCTCATTAGGGAAGGTCATCATGTACTAACTGTACTTCCTCCCAGGACAACATGCACCTAGTAGAGCAGCAAGCCAAGGCCAGGTATTTGTGGGAAATGTCTTGAGAGAAAAAGGCTCAGAGGACCTGATATTACTCTTCTGCTAAAGTGTTTTTACCTTAGGGCATTAGCATGTGGTTGGGACACAAGCCAGCCCCACGTAGAGGCTGCCAGTCTTCGCCAGAGTAGATCTCAAGAACAGGCATCTTGTGTTTGTGGCCATGGCAGGTGCAAGTGTAGCTCCTCTCAACCCCTGCCTTGAGGTCAGGGGGCTGCAGGGTTATGCCATGGGGTTTGGTGCTGCTCTGCTTTGGGAGGCCAGGAGCTCCCAGAGAGCCCTCTCTGAGCTCCCTCTCACAGCCCTCTGAGCTCCCAGAGCCCTCTTGCAACTCTCTGAGCTCCCTCTCACAGCTCTCTGAGCTCCTGGAGCCTGTCACAGCTCTCTGAGCTCCCAGAGCCCTCTCACAACTCTGAGCTTCCTCTCACAGCTCTCTGAGCTCCCAGAGAGCCCTTATTTATAACCAGCCCTTATTTATAATGTTTGGAATGAAACGCTCCTTTCCCCACTGCTGCTTACCTCCTATAGCAGCCCCTTCTTAAGGGATTGGGAAAAACATCTCTGAAAGCTAAAAGGGTTTTAAATCTTGGCCCTGAAGCCAACTTTGAAGCCTCTTTTGAGGAATGATATTCCATCTTACCCCAAAACCCCTTACTCAGAGTGACTATACCGGTTGCCTCTCCACATGGAGCAGAGTGGAGGCCCCAGTGCTGCCACACACTACCTTCCACTCCCTTGATCCCTGTGGTGCCTTCTGAGGGGCAGCTGCAGATGGGTGTGGGCTGTTGCTGAAACCTCAGGTGCCTTATTGATCCCCAGGGTGGGATTCCAAGGGCTGGGAGCTCCCCCCAGGTGGGACTGCCCTGGGAGCAGGCGCTGTGCAGTGCCACACAGCCCCCCCACCCCTGAAACCGAGGGGCTCTCTTGAGCCTTGGAAACCATCTGAAATGAGGAAGTTTGCTAAGGGCTGTGACTGCTATTTCTTCCCTTTCTGAGGTTGCTTGAGATGAGAGGATGCCTCTCCAGGGAAGAATAAATAATGCAGGGTGAGCTCTCCTTGGGGTTAGGGCTGGGAGGAGAGAGGAAAAGCAAGTCTTGGTTCATCCCAGGGGTGTCAGTTAAAGGATGTGACAGCAAAGAACAGAAAATGATGTGTTCCATTATTGGCCCCAGCCATTCATTTAAAAAGTAAAAGCGAGGTTGATCAGTGGGGCCTGGCTGCACCTGGCTGGCTGCAGTGTGCCAGGGTGTCTGTGCAGCCAAGCACAGTGTGGCCTTTGCTGCAGAGCCTGGATGGGTTCTCAGGAATGCACTTTGCTTTCTGTGCAGGGCAATTGTCCTGTCCCTGTCAGTTCTGTAGGTGGTGATGTGTGGGGATGGCAATGTTCCTGTGAGTCTATGCAGGAGCTGATAAAGCAGCCATGTTTCAACATCCCTGTTACCTCCTACAGCCCTCCTTGAAGATGTGAAACATTTGCTTTTCCCTGCAGCAGTAAGCAGCAATGTGCTGTTAGTGGTGTTATGGATACAAGAGTTGTGGGCTGAGCACCTGGAGGGCTGAGCACCTGGAGGGCTGAGCACCTGGAGGGCTAAGCACCTGGAGGGCTGAGCTCCTGGAGGGCTGAGCTCCTGGAGGGCTGAGCTCCTGGAGGGCTGATCATGGCTGTCAGGAGAGGCTGTGGGCTCCAGAGTGGGGAGCATGTGGCTGTTGCAGTTGCTCCCTTGGCTGTGGGTGCCTTGCACATGGCTCCCAGCAAGGGCCTGACCCTTTGGCCTGGCTCTCAGGGGCAGAAAGGGATGTGAAGGCCTCCTGATACCTCTCCAAAAATCATCCCTTTTTCTTATGAACGAGCTTTTTGATCTAAAGTAAAGCTGAGCTGCCTCTGGTGGTGCTGACAGTGGTGTCAGGGCTGTCCTGGTTCAAGGACAAGGACCCTGAGCCATGGCAGTGGCGAAGCATCAGGGTGGCCTCCAAGGGCAGAGCCCACGGGGGTGCAAAGTTCTGTGTGAGGCCTGGCAGCTCTGAGTAGCTCTGGGTGGCTCTGGGCAGCTCTGAGTAGCTCTAGGCGACTCTAGGCGACTCTGGGCAGCTCTGGGCAGCTCTGGGCAGCTCTGGGCGGCTCTGGGCGGCTCTGGGCAGCTCTGGGTGGCTCTGAGTGGCTCTGGGCGGCTCTGGGCAGCACCGCAGTGACGCACCGGAGCAGACACAACGGTGACTCACTCACAGCCGCCGGACGGGGTTCTCGCAGCTGCAGAGGCAGATCCTGTCTTTGTTCCTTTCACTTGTGAGGGTTTTTTGTCACACTGCAATGAGTTGAAAGCGTATTCGCCGCAGTTTGTGGCTGCTTTTCGCTGCTGCTGTGTGTGTGCCGAGTGTTGCCAGCCGTGCCAAGCCGTGCCGTGCTTCCTGGGCCCATGGCTGTAACCATTTCCCCTAACACCCAGCTGCTGGAATTCTGTAGAGAGGAATGGATGGTATTTTTTTTTAATGAGGTGAAGCTGGCAATGAAATAAAGCTTTGTACTGAGACAAAACCCAACCCAAGTGTTTTTTCTTGCAGTGAATGCTTTGCCTTTGTCCCAAAGTGCTTCTCAGCGTGATGCTGCTCTGGGGCTGCTGCTGCCCAGCCCACTGCCCCTCATCTGTGCTCAGTGACACAGTGTTGGTTTGGGTATTTGTGGCAGGTTTGTTAACATTTTCAGGATTCTTTGCAGGTTTTCTGCTTGACCTGTTCAGTGATCTGAGGCAGAACAGGACACATCCGTGCAGGCCTTGACTCCAGCATTTCGGTCCTGCCTGTGGAGGCTCACGTGGAGACCCACCTCCTCCTCTGACACAAGATTGATGTTAAGGGTTATTGTGACCACCCAAAAAGAGACTTCAGGGAAGAAAACTGGGCAGACACATTTGTCCTGGCCCATGCTTTTGGGTGCCCTTTGAAGGGAGATCTGCTGTTGCAGATGCTGCCATGGGCAGTATGAAGGATCCCCCCACAGCAGCGTGTTGCTGTCATGGGAGAAGCTCAGGGGCAGTCACTGACTCACACCCACAGTTGCATCCCCTGGGACAGCACTTTCTTTGGGGGCCAAGAGGAACCCCAGAGCTTCAGCACCTTCCCATGGCCTGTGAAGCACTGTTTATGGGGTTGTTGGTGTCAGTGGAAGGTGATTGCTATTGGGATAACTGTTACTCAGCCAGAGCCTTCCTCTTCATCCTTTGCTCTCTCTTGGAGTGTCTCTGCCTGAAGAGGTGGGATGAGTCTCCCTCTGCCTTCCCCACGGGTTGGCACGTGGCTGTTTGGGGTGAGAGGGGAAGGGGCAGCTTTTGCAGGGGCCGTGCTAGCAGCGATGCTGAGCGGGCACGTGCTGCTCCAACCTTCTGCCACTGCAGCAGCGACCTTGTGCCGGGGAGGGGACAGCACAGAGCTCCCCATGGACACACCAAGGCTTGGATGTGAGTGACAAAACGGCTCAATTCAGGTACAGAACTGTAGGATTTGGGGGAGGGGGGGAATTGTCATTATAGTTTCAATCTGCCCGCTTCATAAGGACATTGTTAGTGCTAAATGCAAAATAAAGCCGTGGCTGGAGATGAGATGGGGGTGTAGCAGCATCACTCAGCTTCATTCCATGTTGCTGCTTTGGCATAAAAGTGCATTTCAGGTGAATCCTGACCTGCCCTTTCTATTTTGGAGCACGGGCCATTATAGACTGCAGTGGCTGGGAAAAGCTTTCTGCCATGCTGCTGTTGATAAATCTTTGATAACATTGTGCCCAGTAAAGCAAAAACCTCTCAGGCTCAGTCTGTGCCTTGTGAGCTGGCAGCAGGGCAGTGGGGTGGCAGCAGCCTCAATAAATGACAGGGCCATGGGCCTTCACGGCATGGACTATGTCGACTTCTCCTCAGCAGCAAAATACTCCCTCACACTTGGGTGAATCTGATGTTCCTTCTAAGTTTCTCCCCAGTTTCATGTGCCAGGGGGTTGTGGTGCCCGGGCCCTGCAGCCTCTTCCTGAGGACGTTCCGTGGCTTCCAGCTGCTGTCTCCCAGCCATCGCTGCAGTGGCTGCTCCAGCAACGGCCTCAGCTCTGACCAACAGAAAGGCAGAGAGTGAAGATTCATTTCCCTCTGTCTGCTCTGAGGTATTTCATTTTAAAATCTCCTGGCAGAGGTTGGAATTGGGATGCCTGTGCCTCTCAAATGTTCCTGATGTGTAACAGTTGTGAGCAGCAGGGTCACGCTTCTCATCTCTCTGTGAAGGAACAAAGCCCACCCACTGAGGCTGAGAGTTCCACATCTACCTGGGGCTGAGAAGCACCCTGGAAACCTTTGGAGAGAGGTGTGTTACTCGTGCTCTCAGGGCTGCCTGGGGAGAGCTCAGCCCTCTGTCCCTCTCCCACCTGTACCATGTCCTGGGGCAACCTTTCCACTTGCCCGAGTGGTTCATTTTCAATAGAGATGTGTTAAAACTGACCACAAGGTGGATTCTGGGGATTTTCAGGGAGGGAGAAGAGGCAAAAAAAGCTGTGCTCTCCATTCTACCACTGCCAGCTCGGGCTTGTCCTCACTTGGAAGGACAACACACGTTTTAAACACCCAGGTGTCAGAAGCAAAGGGTCTCTCCCCAGCAGCGCCCGTGCTTCCTGCCCTGCTCTGCCAGGGTTGCATCCTCTGCAGCACTTTCTTTGAGGGGCCAAGAGCTTTTGGGAACCAGTTCTAATTAGAGTAATGCAGATAGCAGTTTTCTGTGTAAGAGTTGCAAAAGCATCTTTCAGGGTATTTCCAGGCAGGGAGCACTGTGGGGTGCAGATGGAACTTGTCTTGACTGGCATGGAGTTGTTAAGAAAACAAGTGGGAACGAAATTCCTTGTTTAGAGCTGGATGGAATTCAGCCCTGGATGAGTCTTGGCTGGTTCTGAGTCTGGAAACATGAAGACTCGTTATTCCATCACACCCTGTCCCTGCAACTGACAGGGAAACACAAATTAAACAAAACATTAACAGTGACATCAGGTTCAAAGAAAGAAGCCAGCATCTCCATTTGGTAACCCTGGTCCCTTCAAGGTGAGACCTGCCAGTGTGGCTCTGGGATGTGGGGCTTTCAACCCCCTTTTTCTTTTAGCAGCATGGAGAAAAAAGAGCTTCTCTGGTTCTCGTGGTTTAAGCCCAGCTGGCAACGATCAAACCACGCAGCCACCCGCCCACTCCTCACCTCAGCAAGAGGAGGAGGGAAATCAAGAGGAAAAGGCAAAACTGTGGGTTGAGATAAGGACAGTGTAATAGAATGGCACCAGGAGAGAACAAACAGCCATAACAACAATAAAGGAACACACAAAGTGAGTGGTGCCTGGGGTCACTGCTCACCAGAGCCCGAGGGAAAATACAAGCATGTGTTTCCTGAGCAGGGCCCTCCCTGGCACGCCTGATGGATCATATTTTCTGACACAGAAAAAACCAAATCCTATTTCAGGCTAAAGACATGTAGCTGTGTCCCTGCATGGCTTCCACAAGCCCAACACAAATGTGAAACATAAGGCCTTTCCAACACTCTGTTTTCATCCTTGATGCCAGGAAGCTGGGGTAGTGTTGGGTGGCAATGGAACCAGATATCCGCAGATATTTATTCTCAGATATTTTTGGCACCAGTGAAGATGGTTGCTGATGCTGATGCAGGAGTCCTGGTGAGGTACTTTGTACCATGGTACCACTCACCTCCCAGCTAATAATTAAAACCCATTGAAAGAGGGTTGAGGCTCCCTCCAACAAGCAATATTGGACCATTAGAGGAGGAGTGGAAAGCATCCTGAAGGAGGCTGGAAGACAAAGCAACCAGAGACTTTGCTGGCTCCATTTCTGATGAAGCCCACCTTGCCTGCTGAGCAGGTGTTGGAGCATCTGAGCCCCACTGGGAGCTGTGGCACTCTCCTTGGGAAGGTAAACAGGTTGTTCAATAGTTCTCATGAACTAATTCGATGGGTGAGACTAACAATGAAAACAGATCTTCAGTAAAGTGCAGAGGAGGAGGAAAGTGAGTTCAACACAATCCATTGCACTTCACAGGAGGGAAGGTATGTTCTGTCAGCCCCCTGTTAGGAGGTTGGATACCAATTGATTAGATATTTTTCTTGAAATCATTTTATTCAGTGTCTTCCACTATTTATCTCAGTGTATCCTGTGACAACCTGTGTGCCACGCTCCCAGTGCCACGGCCAAGGGCTGCTGGAACAGTGGGGCTGAGGCCAAGCGGCTGCAGTTAATCCAGAGTCAAGAGTTCAGTTGGTGTGAAAGGTAAATCCCTCTGTGCAGAAGCAGCAGCCTTTAAATGCCACGTTTTCTTTCATATCAGTGTATTTGCTGTGTCTGTATTCGCTGTTTGCTCCCCAACAGAGCAGGAGCCACCTGGCAGCAGTGGGAGCCTTTCATGGAGGCACAGAATCGCTGAGGTTGGAGAAAACCTTAAACTCCTCAAGTCCAACTGTTACCCAGTTCTGCCACAGCCAGTGTGTCCCTCTGACACATTTCCATCAGCTCTGCCCGTGCTCCTGCCCTCCCACTGCTTCTGAATGTGTTCAGATGGAGGATGTGGATGAGTGATGGTGGGGATAAGAGTAACACTGGATACAGCTGATGGGTCACCCTGCATTGCCTGGAGTGGACCCAGCCTCTGATGAAGACTCTGCTCTGACTGCCAGCTGTGGCCATGCAGTTATCTACCTCTTCCTCAAATGCTTTCTGTTATTTATTTCATTTCTTGCTGTAGTAATGTCCTGTCCCAGCTTTTGGCTCTGGTCCAGCCTTGCTGATCACCTGAGAAAGTTAAAGGGCTGCAGCAAGACCCCTGCATGACACAGGGTGAGGGGAGTCCTACCTTCATGCAGCCGCCAACGGCTCCTCTCCTGCTCCTGACTCATTTCAGCTATCAAGAAGCCACTGCTCTGTCTTCGAGAGAGAAAGACAGCCTGCTCCTCAGGCAAGGAGCTTTCTGAGATAGAGGGGTCTCACCAAGCTGTCTTCCCTTTTGCTTCCAAGTGGGTAGTTAGCATGAGCCTGGTAATGCTCCTTAGATGGGATCTGTCTGCTTGCCAAGACATTGGGCCCTGCTGCCGTGCACTGCTGTGTGTGAAAGCTTCTACAACCCAACATTATGTGCTGAAACATTATTCCACAGAGGAGAACATCATCTCATTTCCCATCCCTGGGGAAGGGTATGTCCTCTGGGGTTGTTCCTGGGGCATAATGCGTGTCTGACAGCCTGGTGTGGTGGGCACGAGCTTCACTTGGAGGTCACTGCGTCCTGTTTGCCACCCTTAGTTCTACTCAACAAACAGCTGCTGTCATGTGCTATCTGAGCTACCAGCTGCTGTGGACTTATTCTAATAGGAATGTGGATTCTACACCATTCTTCTGCAGTGTTCTGTCCTGGGTGGAATAGTGGTAACACCAAATGGATTCTCTTAAGAGCTCAACAGGACGATTTGTGCTCTGTGAGAGCATTTCTCTACAGACAGTGCAGCAAATGCTGGGAGCATTTGGAAGCTTGTGGCCTCTTATTGTTTCACTTCTTGATGGAAGTGTAGGGTTTGTGGGGATGGCCGTGTGAAGATGGGCAGCTCCACATCTCACATGGGGGGATTCTGTTTATGCATAGACCCTGCAGATCCTCTTTAAAAGCAAACCACTTTAAAAGCCTCTTAGAACCAACGTGGCTGAGGAGAGAGCCTGCTTCTCTGCTGCTTTGCAGTCTGAGTGCTTCTGCATGGCCTATGCTGCCTCTACCCTATGGGAGATGTGAGGATTTGTTTTCAGGGAGTGGTGTGTTTGTTAGTGCAGGTTACCAAAGATAGGAGTTTATATGTATGAAAATACATAATCGCTTTTCTTCTAAGTGTTCCCACTGCCCTGCAGTGAGCAATTCCACTTTCAGTAGAGCCTGTTCTCCTGTGGCTTCACTTAAACTGTATTGTAGAACAAGGTTTTGACATTGTTTTGGGTTGCTGTTGTTTTAGGCAAACTGTAAGATGGTGCCAGAATTGGCAGCACATGTAGTATTTCCTGAGTCATCATAAGCTTGGGTGGCAAGACAGACAATAAGCAGGTTGTAGGGTTTGGATCCTGCCACTTGTTTCTGAGAACCCTTTTGTGAATGAATGATCAAGATTACCATGAAAAGAGCATTGAAGGTTTCAGGGTAACCAGCAGCCCCACAGCCATGCCCCAGGGCAGGGAGCCCCAGCCAGCCTGTGCTCCAGCCCGAAGGGATCCGTGCAGCTGTCTGGGAGATGTGGCACAGAACAGGATAAACCACTTGTTAAAATGGATTGAATGACCAAAACCTCCTGAGTGCTGGTTGAGGGGACAACAGTAACCAGGACTGTGCTTACCAGTTTGGCCCATTTTGTGCAATACTCAGCTGCAGAGTGAGCCTCGGCAGTGACCTGGTTTAGGACACAAATACTTCAGAGTCACTTCCAGTAAACAGAGTTGTCACCTGCTTCAGTAAGCTATGCTGAGACTTTCAGCCCTGGACGCTGCAGGGACCAAGGAGACCGCCCAGAGCAGCAGCAGCATGGTTCTGACTCTGCTCAGCAGCTTATGAAACAGCAGCAAACGGGTGACCTGAGCTGAACCAGCCCCCGAGGCCGCCTGCAAAAATTCATCCCACTTCATTATTGATGACCTCTTTTTAAATGAAATGTTTGCCTACAACCAAGAAATCTGGAGAGGCACAGCAAACCAAAGGACTGTGTAAATCCATGCACTGGTTTGCCACCCCTTGGAGACACTCGTTGGGATTTTAAATAAGCACCTGACTTAAATAATCATGTGATTAAATTATTTATACCCAAAACCAACCTGCAGATGCTTTTGTCTGCTTAAAAAAGCCATGATTTCTGAAGGCTTCAGAGACTTACAACAGGCTGCATGTCTGAGGGTGTTTCATAAACTTTTCTTGATCACAACAAAGGACCTGGTGGTCACCAGCATCTTTTTATTGAAAACAAGCCCTCCTGCAGCAGGTTGAATACTGCCAATGCCCAGTACTGCCTCACAGTCAGACAGATGCTTCCAGCTCAGGTTTCTGTGTGTTTAGACCCAAGATCAGGCTCTCTGAACCTGCAGGTACCTGTTGTGGTGCTTCAGTGGTGCTCAGGAGGCACAAGGATTCATGGTGAGTGCTCGGTGGCTGCTCCGTGCCTGGCTCTGGCAGACTGCAGGGGAACTGACACTGATCCCCAGAGTGCAGATCTGCACATCCCACTCTTGGCACCCAACTATGTGTTTGAGCTCACAGCATTTTTCGTCCTTCCCTCCTGTACGTCCCAAAAGCTGCATCTTGCAGTGTCCATCGGAATCCGTAGCGGTCGAGGCATCACCTGGTGAGTGCTCCTGACCCCCTGCTATCCCTGAGGGGATACAGGAGCCTTGGTAGGTTCTGTGGGCCAACACCTTAGCAGTACAGATGCTGTAACAACAGCTACTGTATTTTTCAGGAGAACCCCACTGCAACAGCTGGTTTGCTTGAGTGACCTCAACACTCCAATAAGGAAGGGAATAAAATGGGAAAAGACCCAGTGTGTCTGTACTGCGCCTTCTCTGACTGCTTCCCTGCTCTGACAGGGCTGGAGGTAAGGGACATAAGCTGGAACACAAAAAGTTCCACTTAAACACAAGGAAAAACTTCTTTGCTGTGGGGGTGAGGGAGCCCTGGCCCAGGCTGCCCAGGGAGGGTGTGGAGGCTCCTTCTTGGGAGGTTTCCAAACCCACCTGGACACGTTCCCGTGCTCCCTGAGCCAGGGGAACCTGCTTTAGCAGGGAGTTGGGCTGGATGAGCTCTGCAGGGCCCTTCCAACACCCACCATTCTGGGATTTCCAGAGTTTTGGTGCAGGGTGAAGGTGATCCTGCTCATAAGAGAGGGCAATCAGTAGCACAGGAATGGAATGCAAGATTTAAAACTGGGCCAAATTACCAGCAAGTGTAAAGCTGGTGAACACCAGCAGAGCCTGAGCCTCTGCATCTGCCTTCAGAGTAGTGAGGACAAGTCAAAAGTGAGGCTTAGTTGAGTGCCAGAAACACATTTCATCCCGTTGTTTCTGTCTCACTTAAAAAGTAGAAAGATGCAAATCTGGCAATGGAAAATATTTAATATCCATCCCTAAGTTAAAGTGACTGTCTTTTGGACAGGTTATGTATTTAGGACATCATGAAGTGCTGACTGCAGACACGAGCTGAGGTACAGAGTCTCTGTACAGGAGAGAGGCGGCTGCTGCCTCCGAAGAGCTGCTCCAGACTGAGTCCAAGGCACAGGCAGGAATTACTCCAGGGGGTAAAAAGGTAACAAAGGTGGTACAGCCAAAAATCTGATGAGGATTACTGCCTGATGTCGAGGCACAGGTAAGTGTCATGCTCAGAAGGGCTCTGCCTACAGACACCTGTTTTTCTTGCAGAGAAAGGGTTTTTAGCGTTTCCAGCACTGCAGTTTGCACAGTGGAGTCACTTCACAACAGCAGAACTGACTGCAGCAGTGTGTAAGAAGGGTCCTTCAACAGCTCCCCTGTTGTAAAAAAACAAATAAGGAAAATTGTCCAGAGTGGCCCATCCAGAACTTGTTCTGAGCCACGATGAAACCGAGTACGACGTGCAGAGTGAAACCTTTGCCTGGTTGATACCAATGAAACGCACTTCAGAAAGACAAAAAATACAAAAGAATGTCTATTCCATTGCTAATCACACCAGTTTCTGATTTGTTCTCCGTTAGTAACTCTTACAGAGCACATGAATGAAGATATGGTACATCAATGGGCCTTGAGACATAACTGAAGAGAAATGTGAGCGATACAGATTGTAAACGAGATGAGACACCTGGCAGTCAAACTTCTGTTAATGTGTGCAAGGGAGCAGCTAAAAATTAACTGGAAGGAAAAGTATTAGTACACATCTCATCTACAAGTGAGAACAACCTAGAGAACTAGGATCTGTCTGATTGCAGGTGTGATACTTGGGAAAAAAAAGGACTGAAATGTTGTAGAAACTGTTTTAACTTAGATCATCTCTAGCAACAGTCTGTCTAGAAAAAGTGCCAGTCCCTGAGCCAGCAGGTAAGAACCTAAAGGAGATATTTATCTCTCTCTTATATATATTTTAAAATACACATTTAAAAATCAGTTATGCACTTAAACTCCTAAGGGTAATACAACTGCAGCAATCCCTCTCAGGAAGAGGAGAAAGGGAAGTTGTAGAGGGACAAACTTGCTTTCAGTTTGCTTCTGGAATCGCTGACAGGCACTCGGTACCGGTTTAGCAGGTCAAGCTCACCCTGGATCCTCTGGTTCTCCAGTTGGGCCCAGAAAAGGCAGTGCTTCCAGAAACATATATAATGCACAGAGCATGGAGTAGAGCAGTCAGTGGTAAGGAACTGTTAGCAATCAGGTTATTTGTGTCTGTGCACGAAGGAGAGGATCTGTGGTCCAGAGATGAAGAAACAGGAGAAATGAGTACCTGTGAGCAATCCTGGACAAAGGATAGCCTGCTGTTGCTGTTACCCTCATCTCTGCTCCAGCTAGAGAGGAGGGGAAAGAAAAGGAGGCACAGCTATCTGCACACTGCAGAGGAAAACCACTGGTGCACTACAGAGTACATGGGCTTGGTGCTGAGTGGCTGAAATCGAGGCCGATGTGACCAGAATCGAAGGCTTCGCCGCTTCTCACCATGGTGGAAGTGGCAAATAGCCACAAAAGCAAAAGGCACAGAAGATGGGAGGTCCTGCCAAGTGCCATCAGTCTGTATTACCTTGTGGTCTGAGCTCATGCCTCTTCTCTGAAAAACAATTACGTTTCTAGAGAAAATGAAATGTCCTTGGGTGAAAACCGACCTTTCCTTAGATGCCAAGCAGTTTAAATATCAACACATGGGAAGCTGTGGGTGTGCAGATGTATTGGTCATTGGAAACCAGAGAAAGCTGCTCGGGATGTCCAGCTCCTTCAGATTATTTTTGTTCCCCCGCTGTGTCCAACTGAAACTGGCTCAAGTGCAAATGGCATCTAGAAGGAATGCTTCAGGTCTCTGAAATTGCAAACAAAGACATTAAGGTGTTAGTGTACAGGAATTACAGTAAATGACAAGTTTGCCTCAAAGAGGAATTAGGTTTTCTTTGGAAAAGTGTGCCTGAGAGGGAAGGTGAAGGCAGGGAACTTCTCTCAGGGCTTTGAGGAGACTGTGGCAGTGCAATGAAGGAGACTCATTTTATTTAACTGTCATTCAGGTGACCAGGTGTTTTTAGAAAGGGCAAGATGTGCAAATAAGCAAACACCAGATGCAAGATTCGAAAGCAGTGAAGAACCTCCACATCTCACAAGTCTGGAGCAAAAAGGCACAGGTCCCACACACCCATTTTGGCCGCTTTATGAGGAGACCAACAGCATGTGTGAGAAGTGCAGGGGGATCGTGCAGCTGCTGCTTGTGCACAGATGGAAACTGGCTTTAAAGGTCCTTTGCTCCTGCCTCTGCCTGAGGTCACACAACCCAGCTGCTGTTGCTCCTGTTGTGCAGCACTGTGGGTTTATGAAACCAATTCCAGCAGCAGATGCCAATCCTGGCCCCACGTGTGCACAGAGGCTCCGGCCGTGAGGCCACATGAGCTGGGTGAGTGCTCTCATGACCATCTCAGAGAAGTTACATGTCAGCTGGTTTCTCCTTTCAGACCTAGCTTTCTACCTAAGGATTCCACAGGCAGGGTGATAATTATACCACTAAACCCTTTGGGCTGACACGTTCTGGAGAGAAGAAGAGATGGTGGAGGATGAACTCCCAAAGGCTGTGATGACCTTGGGTGTTAGCTGACATCTCAGTACACTCTTATATGAAGCCACTAACTGGCTTGTTTGATTGTCACCTCATCTTCCTCTCTGCTCAGCATACCTTGTTGTGATCAGCAAAAGCTGCCTCTCCTTTCTTCCCCTCTTTCCTCTTTTCTTTCACTGTGTCATAAAATGGGATTTTGGTATCCCACCTTGGCTGTTATTTGTACTTCTTGATGCCCATTTCAGATTCTTGCCTCTGTTGCTGGCTGTTGTGCTTGTTTTTTTCCCCTGTGAGAAGAGCTAAAACTCCCATAACCCTCCATTCAGTTTTCCTGGCGTTGCAGCTTTGTAGTTAGTGTTTCAGCATTGCTTTAATATGTACTGCTGAGAGAGACACTGCCTACAATGCTGACAATATCTCAGATAACCTATGTGCTCTTTGCTGCTAAAATGACACATTTGTTCATTTATTTGTAGAGACCATGGCCAGCAAATACAATAAAACTATCTTAATTCACTGCCAGAATCTCACAGGTTTTGGTTAAAGCAGATGCTTCCACCCACAATCCAAAGTAAACGAATCTCATTCTTCATCTTCCTTGTAATCAGTCACACTGACTTCCCCCTACCCACAACCAGAACATTTTGGTCTGGTTTCCATTCTTGTTACAGATTTCTGGAGTTTAAAGGCCTTGTATCTTTACTTTCATGGAGAAAGGGTTTCATCCAGAAGCTAAGTCAAACCCAATGACATTCCCTGTATGGGCTGTCTGCACAGCAGCCAGCATTCTGTGGCTTGCCAGGAAAATCAAGCAATTCCTTCTTCAGTGCAATTCCTTCTTCAGCAGATCTTCTGAATGGTATTTGAGATTTGGAAGATTAAGAGCCAGAGCAGTGCTGGCACACAGTAACTTAGCAGTGCTATTTTAAAGGCAGATGTTGGGCTACAGTGCTTCTTGGGCTACAAGCTTACAATTTAGGTTTATCTCCTCCCAAATTGTCCATCATAGCTGTGATGCAGGGAAGACACCCATTCTGATTCTCACAGTTCCTGTATTTATCCTTCTGCTTAAGTAAGTAACAAACTTTAAAATGCAGGTAGAGCAAACAATATTGTCCTACAGGACTGCATGCATCCAGTAAAGGGACAGCACACATCTCCATGGGCTGAGGCTCCCACAAAGCAAAGGCCCCACAGCTTGGAAGGGCAGAAATCCACCCCATCTGCCTGGGGGCTGGAGGGCTCCAGCGAGCTGTGGGACTGTATGCTGGACTCAACAGCCCTGCCTACTTGGGTAAAGATTTAAGCCTTCAGTGATCATAAGAGACTGGATGCAGCACACTGCAAACCCTTCTTAGAAAAAGAAGCATTTACAGGAAGCAAAACAGTATTATTTCTGTTCCTGGCTTAGTCAGCAACAAGGGAAAGGAGTGGCTAAGGCAGAAGGACAATGCTCACACTTCCCATGCGTGACACACAAGGGGCCCCTGACAGAGCAAGACACTGCCATCAACTTTTGAACCTTACATTGACAAACACACTGTAATAATTGAGCAGTTCTGAGTGGCTTCTGCTTTTGGAGCAGTCTGAAGTAAACTCATTTATCTGCAAGGGCTAGAGCTGTACAGCTAAGCTCGTGGCTCTTTTTAAAGCTATGCCCTACTCCCTCATGGCTCACAGACCACTCACCTTGTTGTCACTGTCTTGATGCTGGCTCAGCAGCTGGCTTCTGCACTCCAAAGGCAGTGATGAAAATATTCACAACTACTATAATGAACACCAGTCCAGTTGCAAGGTTGTTGAGGAAATCCAGCTTTCCGTGTTTTGCAGGGTTGTTAAGGTCGTATTTTACTTCAAAGAGAAAGGGAAAAAAAAGCTTTAATTACATGTATATTTCAAAACCCAGAACAAAAGTCTTCACTACTCATGTAGTTCAAGAATTTTCCCTACATTAAGCTATTTGCTTCAGTCCTACTTAAAAGGGAAGTAAGATTCTGCAGCGTCAGTGGAAGTGTGAAGGAGAAGGCCTTTAACCACAGGAGCATTTCAGCTTCCAGTAATTAGCACCTAATCTCTGTGGATGCAGGTGGGAAGCAATGGACACACAAACATTACTAGAAATCTTCTGAGTTCTCCAGCCTTTGAAAGCTAGCTTTGTTGCAGACTTGCAAAACTGTTTCGGTGTTGAATACATGAAGCTTGAAGCCCTGACAGGATGAAACGCAGCTCAATTTCCTACAGTTCAAGCACTACAGGTTCCTTGCTGACAGCCCAGTCTCTGCCAGTGCTGGATTGGTTTTGTACTGGAGCCCTTCCCCAGCTGTACTCCCTGCTTTTGTACCCAATTCTGTTTTTAGAAAGCAAAGGCATTGTATGTGTTAAACAGAGGGAGATTTCCAAGCAGTGTGGCTGCTCTTCTTTTCACAGAGAGCATCAGCTGTGTAAACATTTCCTTTTGTTTCTTGCAGCTGTTCTTTGGTTGAACCACTAATGGGAGTGAGGGAGGAACAGGCTAGGGAGACAGTATTCATTTCGTTTGAGCCTTGATTCCAGGCCTTGTGGAAACATTAAGTGAGGGACACTGGGCTGATAATAGATTTGACAACAGGACAGTTTGATGCCCGGGTGCAGTTTCCTGGCAGCATGTGGAAACACGAGGTCTCCCTCTGCCTCTGTTCTCCTGCAGTAAGGGCTCTGCAACTCGTGCCCTCTGCTGAAGTTCTTTGATGCTGGTGGAATGAGTGCAGTGAGTTCTGAAGTGTGTTTGGAGGATAGTTTTTGCCCATTAAATGCACAGATCAGCAGAGTTGGTGTGTGCACACACAGGGCACATGAGAGCTTTCACAGCAACAGAAATTAACCCCTGAGCTCCTTCTGACCGGCACACGAGTAGCTCGTGACTCCTGCACAAGATGAATTTTGCTATTTGCATTTAACATGATGGTCCTGTCAACGCTGCAGAGCTGAACCACAGAACCAAGGCTCACCTGCCTGCTGAGGCAGTTAAGCAGAAGTGGTGGCAAATGCACTCACAGAATCACAGTCTTAAGGGTTGGAAGGGACCTGGAAAGCTCATCCAGTGCAATCCCCCTGCCAGAGCAGCACCACCTAGAGTAGGGCACACAGGAACTCGTCCAGGTGGGTTTGGAATGTCTCCAGAGAAGACAACTCAACTGGAATATTAACAGCCAGGTTCACTTGGTGTCTCTAATTAAGAAGCCTGATGCTGTTTTGGTTTCAAGGAATTCCAGGCTGCTGTTCAAGTCCTGTTTGCTACAGCAGTAGAGCCAAACAGCGCAGACCAGCCAAGGCATGGAAGAACAGCGTGGGGGAATGACTTGAAAAGCATAAGCCTCTGCACACCTGTGTAGGCATGAAACAATTTCAGCTCAGCAGTGCTTAACCCTGAAAATGAGTCTATACATGTCTATAAAGGATCTGGAGATACATTGATGCTTCTATCCCAAAAGTGCCTGGAAGGACTCTACTACTGTCATGCGAATGAAATGGAAGGAATGACATGGAGTGCCTAATCCTGAAGTATGGCAGACAGCAGTTCAGATGGCAGCAGTGCCCTAAACACATTTAGTGAGTTAAAAGCAATCATGCTCAAAGGAGAACTGACTCTTTTGGAGCTGTCCCTTTGTCCAACAAGGGTCAGAGAAGACAAGTGCTGCTCGTCAGTTCAGGCACTGCTCTGAATGCTGCAGAATTGCAGTGATGCTGCCTTTGTGATTATAGTACTCCAGATGAGGGTGTTTGTGAAAATGTTCTTAAAAGCAGTTATTCTTTAAGTATTTTATTATAGTGGGATTAGATTACTATGATTTCATGCCACTTAAACTATTTTAAGACATTCTTTGCTTTTCTTCCAAAAAGTTAAATGACCAAATCACTGCCAAGGACAACTTTGCTGAACGTGTATCAAAATGTTTGTTACCTTCTCTTTTCATGGAGGAAAAGCTTTAAATGCCTAGCAGAGAACTGTGAAAACTAGTAGCTCCTGGGATGATGATGCTGGAGTGTGTCCAGAGACAGGCACCAGAGCAGGACAAGGGGCTGGAGCACAAGTCAGATGGGGAGGGGCTGATGGACCGGGGGATGTTCAGTCTGGAGGAGGCTGAGGGGAGACATGAGCACTCTCTGCAACTCCCTGACAGGAGGCTGCAGTGAGGTGGGAGTCAGTCTCTTCTCCCAGGTAATGAATGACAAGACAAGAGGAAGTGGCCTCAAGTTGCCCCAGGGGAGGTTTAGATTGGAGCTGAGGCAGAACTGTTTCCCTGAGAGGGGTGTCAGCCCCTGTGCCAGGCTGCCCAGAGAGATGGGGGAGTGCCCAGCCCTGGAGCTATTGCAAAGCTGTGGAGCTGAGGCACTGAGGGCCATGGGTTAGTGCTGGGCTTGGCAAGGTGGCATGAGTGGTTGAACTCCATGATCTTAAGGTATTTTCCAATCAAAATTATTCTTTAAGGTATCATCAGGTAGCTTTTTCCACTTCCTTTCTGGAATGGCCCCTGGGTTTTGCTCCTGTCCCAACTGCACAGACAGCTCTATTGTGTCTCTGCTGTATAAAAAGACAAAAAAGCTACATGAGCTGCATATCATTATCACAAGCCTTATGCCTCCTGGCTTCCCATGAACTTCCTCCTTGAACACAAATTTGCTCTTTTCAGTTGTGCTAAAAAACACAGAACATTGCAGGACTAACAGTGATGTCAAAGGTGGCACCTATAGCTTAGTAAATGCCACGTGTGAACTCTGGCTATCACCTTCAAGGCTTCTCATTTACAGTAGACTTAAGGTCTGTTATATAATACCCAGACATTTAAAGAGAAAGATGTGGAAAAAAGTTATGAGAGTAAATGAATGTGTGTCACCAGCAAAAGAAGTGACTCACAGCTGCTTCCTACCAGTGAGGGTGCCATTTGTTTCAGTGAATGTTGGGGTTCAGATGACGCTGAAACCAAAATGTTTCCCCTGATTCCACAGCTGTCTGTGATGTACTCTCCAAAACGATGGCCTCGGGGTTTGGGTGCTGCTAATGAATGTCACAGGTTTCCAGCAACTTTGCAAAGTGCCACTGGATTCTGTTTTGCCTTGCAAAAGCACGGGGGCAAATGTCACAGTAGGTTTAAGACAGCAAAGGGAAGCACTGAAGACACTTTTAAGATAAAATCAGAAGGCTCAGAGTGCTGTATCTCCACTCACATTGGAATTTTAGTTGGGCTTTTGGGGGTAATTCAAGCTTACTTAGTGATGGTGTGTAGGGGGTGTAGGACATATGTGTGCTACTAATCTGGCAATACTAACTTAAAACACCTCGTTTTCAGTGGTAAGTGCCAGTTCCTGTGTCTCACACCACTGTACCTGTTAATACCAAATAGAGGAACCTCTATTTTTGAGAACAGCAATGACGCTGCAGTGAAATTCTAGGAAAGTGAAGGTCCTAATTCAACAAATAAGACAGAAAGGGGAGCAGGGGAGGCAGGGAGCAGGGGATCAATTCTACAGCTGTCTCACCAGGCGTGTCCAAAGCACGGACTCACACAACTCCCATTTGAACTCATTCTCTTGATTTCCAGCATATGTCACAGGTGCTGCATCACTTTTCTTTGGAAGAAAGCAGAAACGGTTTCCCCAGCGATAAGCAGAATCCAGGACAATCTATTTACAGTCCCAGGATGCTACTTGGACTGTGTTTTCATACTATATGTCATTTCCAATGTTTTGGCTGAAGTTGTAGCATGTGGATAATAGATGAGGCACATTCTTACACCAAAATCTTGCTGCAAGTAGCCTATTGTGTAATTTTTCACTTCAGTTTAGCACAAGCTTGAAAATTAACATCAACAAATAAGTTTCTACCATTCCCCACCTGTAGATTTAGGATGCTTTGAATAATTTCCTAAATCTAAAACCGAAGGGATGTTTTTCCCTACTGTCAAGCCTTTGCTCTCAGACCTTTGATTGGATTGCAGAAGCACAAATGCACAGAAGACCGAGAATAAGGCAGGTATTTCAACTTTCACTTCTGTTGCAGAGTTCTGTGTGCACAATATATTCTTATAATATTGCTTATGATATGACTGATATGGAACAAATACATTTCAGCCACAAAATTAAGTAACAAGTCTTGCCAGAATCACTATTATGCAACTGGACAGGCTGCATGATCCTATCTGGCCTATTAATGCTTACTTGTTTTTACAGTATTTCATCATTTTCCTTCCTCCTCAGGCCTTCTGAAAAGAAAAATATTCATGCTCTGGGCAGAAGAGCACGAGGAAGTTGATCAAAATAGAAGATTCCACATCAAGCTGCCCTTACTCCTTTTCTTGCAGTATTTCTATGGTCTTCAGAGAAAATTTTAATCAGTTGTGAGGCAAAGACTTTCAAATATAACAGCTTGGTAAAAAGAAAAGGGGCATCTATGTACCATCTTATATGCCACCTCATGGGTTGCAACCTGTAAGAAAAATACACGCCAGCGGCTCTTGCTGCTACGTACCAAGGAATATCAGGAGCACTCCCACTATAATTTGCAGGGTGAGCGACAGGCTGATAAGAGTGATAAGTGGGATGTAGAAGGTAAAAGAAGGTCCTTGTTCCATGACAGCCTTCAGCTGGGAAGCGTTGGCCATCAGCAGGGCGATGTCTAACATGCTCTCCGCCGCGCTCTTCTTATTGGCGTAGTGGTTGAAATTCATGGGTCTGTTCCTCTGGAACCACTGCGTCGTCCTGCGCTGCAATTGGGAGATGGAAAAGGGTTACTGACATCTCTCTTAATTGGTGGAGTGAGTGAGTGAGAAAATCTTGGCCTGACTGATCTCTGTAATCAGAGTGACAGGGCAACAGTGTTACCGAGACTGTCAGCGCATCTTCCTCACTGTTACCACCGTCCTTCATCTGACAGCAGAGCAGCACATAGTGTCTGCACTGCAACTTGGGCAGACAGGCTTTGTCCACAGCTTCTAGGATCACCCTGAAGAGTCAGTGCTGTTCACTCTGAATCCTGCTCACTCTGAAGAGTCAGTACAAGGAGAAGTTGAAAAAAACTGAAAAGTTTGCCCCAAGAAAAGCTGGGAGGGAAAAACGACTGGAAAACAAACGAGCAAGCAACAAATTGTTGCAGCTGATGTACTCCTAAGGCATACTTAAAAATACAAGGATTTATTAAAGTCACTGCCTGCTGTCACACATCTGCATAACTCCTTCTCATGAGCCTGATTTTGAGGGTTTATGTGGACGTTGGCTGTCGCGTGAGCTTTGCTTGACCTCTTTCCCTGCCACTACCCAGGTCCATCCACACACAGGGAACTGCTTTTCTGTGTAAATACCACATGACCTGTGGTTGCCAAGCTCTGCCCCATGACAGGGGAAACTCTTCTTTCCATTTTCACATCAGCATGTCTTGGGTTTTTTAAATGAAAATAATTTTCCTGCAAGCAAACAGGAAAATAAAAACCAACTGCAGGGCAAAGCCAGAGCCAGTTAACCCAGCAAGATGAATAAACTGAGTGTTTCCTGATGACAACTCTGTGTGGGATGTGACAGCTGCCTTCCAGAGCTGCCTGTTTCTCTACAGATTAGATGCAGTTTAGGGTAACTAGGTTAGACTTAGGCGCCTCACTCTGCAAGGGAGAACAAGAAGTTCTGCAGACCCTGAACAGGTTAGGAACTTCCTTCTCACTGCTCTTACTTCTAGATATCACCTTCAAAAATAAAGATGTATTAGGAGTAAGCTTATTCTAGCTGACTTCTTCAAACCTGCCTCTCAGAGACCTTTTCACTGCACAAATAATGTTCTGGCTTCACACAACATACCGTGAGGGAAGGCTTGCTTTGAAGGTTACTTCAGCTATGGAAAACACCCTCTAATTCTCTCCTCAGCAGCACTAGTAATCAAATTTCCACCTCCACAGCCAGGTTTGCCACTGGCCAGACCTAAAAGTGGTGTTTTTTAAACAGGACAGATACTGATGCATATGACAAACACACTGACAGTTTTTCCAGGGCATTCAAATACCAAACTTGACCTATTTTCACCAGACATGTTGTGATCAACCACAGCCTAAATATTTTACTGAGTGAAAACTGCCATGGGGCAGCAGCAGACTGTTCTTCTGTGACGAGAAGGAAGCCATGTAACAGGAGCTTCAGGCTGACAGCTTCTTTACCGAGAGCATGCTCCCGGGAAGGAAATGGCTGTGGGATGGATACTGACTTCAGTAAGGAAGAACTCAGTACTCATTCTGTTTTGTCTCTGTCCCACAATCTAAAAATGCAGTTGGGCTGGGAAATCTGTCCCACATTTGTCACCTTTTCTCTCACCAAGGAGAGGCTCCTCTTCCCACCCTCCTGCCCCATTAAACCACTATAGCATTTGGATGCTTGAGATGAAGTACTGTCATTCTCATATACCATCCAGCAGAAGCACTAAACCAGGCATGGATGTTCATTTTCTTATGCAGAGCAGCATGGAATATATGCTGTCAGTATTCCATAGGAAAATCCAGACTAACACTTCTCCGTGTTTACTGCACAGTAAAAAGCCCAGGCACAAATTTAGCTCCTGTTACCTAACGCTACTGGGCTAAGGGGATGGGGAACTACCCCTCTCATAGCAGAACTGCTGGGCACAGATTTAAAGCAAACTCTTAGTAGACTGTAGAAGTAAGAGGATCCATTTTGTTACAAATCCATAGTAGAGAAAGTTTTCTTTTCTATCTGTAGTAGCTAATTAACCCCCTCCTGCCAAAAATACTGATTTTTAAATGTCTGTGAGCCTGCAATGTGTAACAGGCAAAAACTACATGGGTAGCTGTGACTCAGTTCTTAATCCTGATGGAATGGGACTGCAGTGAAAACATGATGATGGGTTCCTTTGTTTTCACTTGATGCAGGAATGTCATCATGTTTGACATGGCTTGTGGGTTTTTAAAGTATATGTAAGTAAAAACTCTGGGCTACATCTTCCTTTCAGTTACATCTGTGACTACAAGATTTAAGACAGTTTCTACATAAACAACAGAGTGTGATCTTTTGTTTTTCCTGGGGAAATGTTCTGCTGCTCTTTCAGGGCCTTGCTGTTTGCTGGTTTTCTGTATGTCACATTGCAGGTGGGAAGAGGAGGCTACAGCGTTTGAACTGTGGTGGAAGCAACAGTTCTGAGTCACTTCTGAACTCCAATAAATGGAGAAGACTTTCCAAAGGAGCATGCTGTTAAGGCAAACTATGTCAAAACTTACTTCTGCAATAACAGCTCAGCTATTTACTGTCTTTAGACTCTAAAAAATGGCCTTTTCCTCTGTTAAGAGGCTTTCAGCTGCCACTCCTGAAAGCAGACCAGTTCCAGAATCAGAAGTAGGCATATAGAGAACCGAAACACCAGTTCCACTGTACAGAGCTTTTTCTCAGCCTAGGATCTTGCTTCTGACGGGAAAAAGGGCCCGTCATCATAAAAACCCCAGAAACAATCATTTCCCATCTCCTGATTGAGAAATGGACTTTCCTGACTTTTTGCTGGAGAAACCATAAAACAAAAAAGCACCCAAAATAAGGCAATTAGCCTTGCCTTCTGGAAGCAAGTGGAAGGCAACTGCTCCAAGCCTTGAAACAAGTGCAGTCAGTACTATGGCAGCAGTTTTTAAGACCAGACTATGTGTTACACAGCAATATATAGACAGGCAATTAAAGGAGAGCTGTTGGCTTGACCTCAGGATAATGACAGTTCTGTACAACAGAAATTATATGGGAACCTTGTTATGTAGCTTTTTGGTTTCAGAGGTGCCACGCACAGAGCAACACGTGCAGCTTGCAGCACCAAGCGACAGTGCCCATGCTGCTTCTCTCCATGGGGCTGCAGAGAGGGAAAAGGGAAGCTTTGGAGACTTTCTAGGGTGCATGTAAAATAAGGTTTTTCCCACAGGTGCCCCAGCAAGAGAACAGTATGTGTTCCATGCCACCTGCTCCAGTCTCAACATCACCAAAACACCTCATTAGATACTTAAAATATTCAAATTACCTGGTCCAGACAAGCTGATCTCTTCAGTTGGTGTCACCGAATGAGAGTCTTGTGTGTGAATCAGAGCCAGGTGCAGCTGGAACTGCCATATCTTTCCTTCCCTGCCAGTGACAGCCTACTCTCAGAGCTCCCCTTGCCCCCAAAGCATCAACCTCTGAGCAGAGCAATCCCCTGGGCCAGTCCACACAGAGTTATAAAGAAGGATGAAAAGCCTCCTTCTCTTGCTCTGTGACTGGAAAAGCTTCTTTTCACAGTTAGAGGATGCCATCCCCACAGACAGCCTCGTTCCACATCCCCACATGGCAGCAGGGTCTGGGTGCATCCCAGAGTGCTGCAGCCTGCAGGGACAGAGCTGAGCTGCTGCCTCAGCACCAGGCACTGTCTCGCTTCTGTAAGGCCAAACCTTCATGCCAGGATTGAACGGTGCTGGACACAGAGGCTTATTGACCACTGTGTGGGTGCAGACGTTGCGGCAGCTTCGCTTCACTCCTCATGTTAACAGTATGCCCAGAAGAACTGAGTGTCTTTGATACACAGAAAGGATTCATTCATAGCATTTACTAAAAGATAAATAAAAGTCACGCTGAAACATGTGGCCTTAGGTGCTGAGTTTCCTGAATCATTGCTAAGATCCACCCGGTGATTCAATGGGAAGGGAACAGCACTGAAAATGGAAACACTTGGAAACAAATAATAAGTATCTTGGCTGAATACAGTATACTTGTTAAAGTAAGGATTTCTGCTCCTTCCACAGCATTTCTGTGCAACAATGTATTTACCAAACAGCAGAGAGTGCTGAGGCAGTGAAACGAATGAGTTGGAAGTCTGACAAACAAACAAAAAATGAAAGCCCAAGAGAAATCAGGTCCAATTTGACCTCACTCAGCTTCCCAAAATGGTACCAGACAGCCTGCCCAGAGAAGACAGGTGGAGGTTTTGACATGCCAGTCATCTATAATTCCCAGAGGAAACAAAACACTGGTGAAAATGATGCCTATTCTGCATTTGTGTTTAGAGCTCAGTTGTGTCATTCTGCCCTGAGAATGCAGGAGGAAAGAAATCAATTGGAGTGCAAGTTTTTAGGATTCATTCCTTCTCTTTTGGTACATTCCTAGGTACTGCACTCAGCTCCTTAGAGGCCTTCCACCATATATATGTTCCCCTAAACAAATTATTTTAAGAAAATGTAAAAAAAAAGAAAAAATAAGCAAACCCAAAAGCCTTACAAAAGCTGTAAAAGCCAAATATTGCCTGAACCAACAGGACCTTGACATTTCCAAGAGTCAGATGTGTAACAAAGACTGGCTTTACTGCTCATGTAATGAAGTCAACAGATAGTTGCAGTGGCACAGGGCTGCTTTCTGTTGTCTTCTTAAATCCCACTAGAAAACCAGTATTTTGCAGTCAGTAAGGTGAACTTCCAGATTCCCAGGTGAACACTTAGGTGCAGAAACTGCAAAGTCTCACTGCAAAGTACAACCTGGATGGCTTTAAATTTGATTTGCAGTTTTTAATTGCAGTTATTTAATATCAGCTGGGACTGCAGGACCCAGAGCTCGATGTGGTTTGCTCGTCAGGCCAAGAGTGTAATATCTGGATTCTGAAAACACAAACACTTGTTTTGGTATTGGTACAGTATTAGTACTAAACACTTTTGTGTATTCCAACTTGACATCATTACGTGGTAGAATGCCTTTACCAGATACAGGAGACTCACATTTTTGCAAGGGATAATTGGGAAGACAATGCTGATTATTATTTATATATTCCAAACAAGTTGTGCTACTGATTAATAACACCTTCCCTAAGCTGTCAGAAGGTTCTTTGCCTTCATTTACTCTGAAATAGAGTCTTCAGAATCCTTGGCTTGCTCTCCACTAGGCACGGTTTTCTCTCTGTTTTCAGTTACTGAATACTGCAACTATTAGACACTTTGAATATCTAAAGAGCTTTGATTCAAAGCCAAATCAGACAAACTTGTTGATCAATGTGACCCCTGGGTTTGTAATGTCATAGAGCCAGCTTCCTTAGATTCTTACATTTAGGGGCAATGCTAATTTCCTAAATGGAAACCTGCTATGTAATAAGGAGGCTGCATCAGCAAAAGGCTGAGTCATGCTGATCTTACAGTGGACTGCTCTTTACTGTGTTTTGCAATAGTCTTGCTAGGCAAAACTGTTCAAAAGATGCTAAAAAGCCCTTTTTTAAAAAGTACTTTTCTAAGTTGAAGTATTCACCTTCCAGCCAAACACTGCAGGGCATTCTTTTGCAGATCGTTTAGTGGTAAATGCAGTTCAGGAAAAAATCCAGTTACATCAAAAAAGAGAAGGATCAGACATAAAAGGGATGATACAGGGCTTCTCAGAACTGTGTGTTTTTCTAAGGCCAACCCTACAGTTACAGAATTGAGCTAGTAACTTTACACAGTTATTTCATAATCCTCAGAGATGCGGAATTTCTGTACTGAAAAATGTAGTGGGCCATACGTGGCCACGGTGAAGTCAGACTTCCCTTCTGTCTCAGAGATCTTGCTGATCCAAAAATGTCGGGAATATATTCTACACAGGAAACAAGCAGACTTCCACAAAAAGATTTTAAGCTATACCAGTTAGTACTGGATGATTAGATCCTTTGTACAGCTCTTCAGGAGATAGTGTTACTTTTCCACCAATAAAACATGAGATTGCTTGTTACGTTTAGCACTGACTCAGAGAAAAAAACCCCTTCATCTGGGCTGAATCATCCATTTCCTGCAGGAATGTAATTTGGGAAAAACAGAGGGGTTTCTGTCCATCCCAGTACCAACACAACATACCACTAACTAGCCTGTGAGACTTTGCAATCACATCCCAAGACACTATGGTTGCAGGCAGTAAAAGGAAAACTCAGCCTGTGTTCATATTTCATAGCACGGATTTTCTGCCATCTCTAAAAGCCTGGATTTAAGAGTCGCCTTCTGTGCAGACTGACAGAGAATGCAAGGGTGACTATATTAAGGAAAACAAACCCAAAAAGACAACCCTGCTGGTTCCTGAGAGCTAAAAAGTTAGCATGAAATAAAAAAGGAAAAGTCCAGTCATATCACCTCAGGGCAGAGCACTGTTCCCTTAAAGCTATACTGGTTCCAGGACCACGTTAGGATATTTTTACTCATCTAAATAGCTTAAAGCCAATCAGCACACCTGATGACTAAGTTTGTGAAATGAAGTAATAACTTGAACTTGTCCATACAGCTATTTCCATGGAAGCTTTCTCCTCTACAATGTTTTGTTAGTCTAGCACTCCTACTGCTCGCTGCAGTGATTTGGTCCTATAATGCCATTTCCCACAGCTGGACTGCGGGTCATCTCTTTTATGTCATTAAAGCACTGTTTGTTTCTTCTAGCAACTTAAACAACAGGCCAACAAAAACTTATCACCAATAGGTTCAATATTTGGAGTATATCAAGTACTCCAAATTCAATTTGAGGTAAGTAACGTTTTACAAGAAGATGCCATGTCACCTTATGGGCACTAAAATTACTTCAAGTTCCTTCAAAACCGAAACATGTAACTTGCAGTATGAGGGCAAGAAACTGCCGTGTCCCAAAGTTACTTATGAATTAATATACCATTTTGAACATGTTCTTACTAATAACATGATGATAACAGAAGCCAACTATTCCAGAGCTGTTCTTTTCTACTGTCCAACTCCTGCTCACCATTTTTCGTAGGTCTTCTTTAACTCCACCTCCTGTTGTCTTGGCAATGTTAAGTTTTACAACACAGTGAATCTAGACTGTTTCAATGTGGACCATGAAGAGTGAAAGCAAAGAGAGGAAGATGGAAAAAAAACATTCACTATCTGCATTTGTACGAACAGATCCTTTGCAGAAGTGGGCAGACACTTCTGCCAAGTGTAATTGTTCACATTAGTCAGTGAGGTGTGCCAGGCTGACCCAGGACTGGAAGCAAGGAATTTCTTCCTCCTAAAAGCTGCTAAAAAACCCTTATCCCCATTAAAAATGGAGTCAAAATAAACTACATTAAAACACTCTGTGACCATTCATTCAGAATTACAGTGGGTTTAACTGGCCTTTATCGTGGGTTTGTGAGGAGGTACTGGGGGAGGGGGCTGCACTGCAGGCTCAGTAATTAGTTCCCAGACTCTCCCCTGGCTCTGGGATTTGAACTCACCTGCAGCCAATCTGGGGCCTCTGCCAGCACTATTTAAGGAGAGGAATGAGAAAGGTGGGGGATCAGGTGAAGGAGTGGTGCAAGATGGAAGTAAGTCTTGGGATCTCACAGTCAGAGAAAGAGGAAAGAAGGAGGAGCATCAGACTGGAAACCCCTCAGCAAGCCATGGAGGGCAACGGCAGGGCTGAGAGCCACCAGCAGCTCTGGGTAAGTGTGCCAGGATGGGCAGGAAACTGTGTGAGGAGGGGCCATGGCACACGCCATCCTGGGTGCCTGTGGGCCCCAGAGACACACATAGGAGGTGGAGAGGAGCTGCAGCCCTCAGGATGAAGGCCCATTGGAATGGTTTGTGCAGGGCTGCCTGGCTGGTGAGGGACCCTATGCTGCAGCAGGGAGGACTGGTGAGGAGCCCTGCCCTGAGGAGAGACAAATGGCAGGAGCCATCGGGAATAGACTGACTGAAACCCCCACTCCCAGCCCCCCTGAGCAGGGAGGAGATAAAGACATTGGGATTAGGGGTCTGAACGTGGGAAGTGGGGAGAAGGTGACCTTAAAGGGCTGGTTGTACTCCTCATCATCCTACCACTCTGTTGTTTTCTGTTTGTTATGTTTTGGGGTTTTATGGTTATGTTTTGGTTGTTGTTGGATTTCTCTTTCCCAAGTTAAGTAGCCTTGTCTTTTGTCCTTTACCATCAGTGGCAATTAAGCCCTCCCTGTCCTTAGGGAGTTCCAGGGTCTGTGGTACTTAAGTCTAATCCTGGTCTTTTGTCCCTGGATGGGCCCTAAACTACTCCACCTTTTTAAAATCCACGTGCTTCTACCATGCTTTGAAGGTGAGACAACTATATTTGCAGGTCACATCAGCTCTCTGTAAGAGGGCAGCAGTCTGTTGCTGAAGATGTGCAAGAGAATCTATCTGTTCTGAGGAGAGGGCAGATGACAGGGTAAGCAACCCAGGGTGGCTCACATTGCAAAGCCTGTGAGCACTCATAAAAGCCAACACTTGGGCACTTTTGACTCCAATGCTGAGGACTGAAGCACCCAGGGATTTGTGGTGTCTCCAGGTTTAGCTGGCTGCTGACATGGGGCATTCTTCTGTTCGTGGGAATTGAGAACTTGGTCAGACTTTTTACAGCATGTCCTAGTCATAGATTGGTTTCTAAGAAATCTGTCCCCCTCTGTTTCACCTAACACGTGCTTTTTTGTTGTTGTTGTTGAAGTGATAAAAAGTGTGTGTGAAGCAATCTGAGGTGCTACTGTACACATACAATACAAAGTCTTGCTGTTTATTCTTTATATGGCACTCAGAGCTTCCAGTTTCTCTGGGAAAGATGAAATAAGATGATGATTGCATATGACTGAAGATCCCCATGATTAGTACCAGTGATGCAATCCCAACTCTGTTAATATTAAAAGAAAGCTGCTGGAAGTTAGTGGCTTAAAGGAAACCCCTCCAGGCCATCAGCCTGACCTACGTATCCCAGCCTTGATTCTGTTTGCGTGCTCTCCAGGATTTACTAAAACCAGGTATTTGTTTTTCCTGGTATGTTACTCATGGCTACAAGGGTTTGTGAGGAAGGGAGGAAGGTCAGATGCGCTACACACAGCCCAGTCTGTCTGCAACCAGAAAGTTTTACCCGTGACGCAGAAGGTGGCTTAGTACAACTGCTTCTATGTGGCAGAGTCTTAGGTTAGAATAAGAGCTGCTTTTTAGTGTTTCTTCCACAACACCCTAACAGATGCTCTTTTACCAGTCTGGCTTTTCAGATAAAAGGCACACTTGGAAAACATCCGTTATGTGTAAACAGAATATGGGATGACATGCTTTCCAGTGTTTTGACTCATGTTTTGACTGCATGAAGTAGTAAAAAGATGGGCCTTTTTCTTCTCTTTTTATTTGTATGAACAAACCCCACCACACAGGCCCAACCTTTGAAATAATTCCTCTCATTTCTATGCTCACATACCTCCTGTGTAGACACCCTAAGTTCTCCACCCTGTCCTTGTCTATCTGGATGGAAAACCCCGGTTCAGAGGTGACAGTTTGCCCCGAGCAGGGATCCCCGGGGAATCCCCCAGTTCGGGGAGGGCTGATGTGTATCGAGTGGTGGTCCCTGGGCACCCCCCGGTTCAGACGTGACTGTGCCCGAGCAGAGGTGCCGGGGGACCGCTGTGTCTGAGCAGGGGTCCCGGGGCGGGGAGGGCTCCAGCGGCACTAAGGGCTCATCGCGCCAAGGACTAGGGAGGATTTTCTTTTCAGGTTGGCACTTGCCTGTCTTTGAAGCGAAAGAAAACGGGGCGCTGTCAGAGGCGCCTCTACAGGAAAGCGCCAAATTAAACGGAAGACGCGCAAGTAAAGTAAGACAACAGAGAAGTGTGGGTCAGCGTGCGGCGGCCGGCACACCAGCCCCGCACACCACCATCCCCTTGCTGCAGGCTCTGCCCGCCCCGGCCCCGCGCTCTCCCCCGCCGTTCCCGGCCCCGATCGCGGTCCATACCCGCCCGACAGCCGCCGGCTCCGCGCCCTCCGCCAGCCCGTTCAGCTCGTGGGTGTCGCTGCCGGGGTCCATGGCCAGGGGAGGCCGCGCAGCCCGAGCCCGGCGCCGCTGCCCGCGGGAGCGCGTTTGTGTGGGGCGGGCGCGGGGCCTCGGGAAGCAGCTTCCCGCGGGGCGGTGGCGGAGGCGGCCCCGGCCCTGGCCCGGCCCCCGCTCCCACGGCCGCGCCGGGGCTGTCCCTGCGGCTGCCCCCAGCTCCCCGCCGGGCCGGGCGGCTCGGGGCTGGCGCCGGCCCCGCCGCACATCCGCGCCGCTGCTGCGGCTCCCGGGGCTCTGCCGGGCCGGGCCGCAAGGCTGCTCCGCTTTACAGTCATGGAATCGTTTCGGTTGCAAAAGCTCGTTGAGTCCAAGCCCACCGCTAACCCACGGCCCTCAGCACCTCAGTCAGCTCCACGGCCTCTGGGCTCTCTCCCACCTCCCTGGGCAGCCTGGCACGGGGGCTGACAACCCTCCTAGGCTCTCGGCTCCAATCTAAACCTCCCCTGGGGCAACCCGAAGCAGTTTCCTTGTGTTCTATTGTTCATTATCTGGGAGAGGAGCGTGACAAGCACAGCCAGCTTAGTTTGAAGAGCAAACAGCTTGGTTTGAGGACCAGATTTCCAACGTTGGCTAAGAGTCGTAGCTTGTGCACTTCTGGGGAGGGATATAGCTAATTGGTGCTGTGTGAATACCAGAACAGAGGGGGTTGGAAGGTGCCTCCAGAGCTCATCCAGTCCAGCTCCCTACTAAAGCAGGTTCTCCTCAATCAGATTGCAAATGTTTCATTTCAAAAAACTCTGAATAAAATCGCAGTTGAAGGCCAGGGCTTTATTTTTAAGAACACTCTGATCAGTGTTTTTAGACTTTCAGTTTCATTGTCCTATTGTTTTTCCTCCCTAAACTTATTTTCCACTCCAAAGGATGCACATACATATAATGAACACACAGGTTTGGTGGTGATGGAACATCAGAGCAACACGGATGTATAGAAACAATTGGCAATGAGAGCAGTGCAATAAGCCTAAAGGATGAAATAAAGTGTTAGGTCTTAAAATGTCATTATTGCAAGCAAACTTTCTGCAGAGCAAAAAAGTAATTTGTTAAAGAAGATGCATCTTGTATGTCTCCATGTAATCTCTTTTGAGGCTAGGAATGAACTACTCGTCTATACTGCAAGTGTTCTTGAGTAGTTGTTCAACTATGTGTGGTGTGGAAGCACGTATTCCTCAGGTTAACTGACTTTTCTCCCTCTTTGAAAAGAGTTGAGGTATATTTCATTTACAGAATGCAAGCAAACATACAATATAAATAAACATGTGGAATGTAAATAAACAAATATGAATGGATACATTTTTTAAAGGTATAAGGACCTTTTGCCAGATCTTTGTGAAAAGAGAGACCATGTAGAAGCATTGCTATGCTTTCCTTTATTTCCAAGACAAGATTTTTACCCCTGGGAAGCTCCAGTTGTGTTGCTTAGTGCCACAGCCACACGCTGTTGGACCTACAGTCATCAACATGGCATAAGTGGCCACTGTGGAGAGAAGATCTGGACACTTGGCTCTCCTCACTTTCTAGCCGTTACCCCGAGTGTCACGGAAGGAGAGGGTCTGCGGGAGGGATGTGCAGTTCACCTCAGGCTCATCAGCAGGTTATGTGTGAGGTCCTAGACTGCCATGAACCTTACAAGGTGGCTCTGCTTGAAAATGCAGATTCAGGCCTAAGGGTTATGATACATCAAATAAAAATCTCTACCACGTACCATGTCGCTGCAGCTTTTTCCCCGCAGCAGATGGGCCTCTGGCTCGTGCTCCTGTGTGGGTATTGGAGTGGAATTGTCACAACTGCCTTAAAATTTGGTGAGCCTTTGTGACTTTTTAGTCCTTTGTGTTTTCTGCAGTGGGATTTGATGGAAATTCATATTTACCTCAGCACAAAACTGCATTGACTTCTGACTTTAGGGTTTGAGTTGACAGTGATTTTTTTTTGCTAAAGCAAACTTAATTGGTGACTGAGTCCATTTTTACAGTTCACACAGAAGCATATGGGTAAGCAGATGTGGCTAGGCACAAATTAAGCACAAGTTAGGCTTCCATTTTTAATGCTAAAGGTCCCTGAAGGTTACATTTCGCTGTGCTCAGGAGCCTGTTGAATCGATCATTAACTTTTGCCTTGTGAGAAAATACAGGACACACTTGCAAGTTGCTGTCTTCACAAAGTGCCCAGCAAGCATCTATTTGATTAGACTTTGATTCTAAATGGCCTTCTCTGGAACTCTTTTGCACAGTGAGCTAGAAAATACTTATTTAGAGAGAGAAGCAAAGTTTTCCTGTTATAATCCATAGAAAATGGAAGAAACAACATCTTGTGAGAGAAAATAATATATTAATATGGCTTGTTATGCTGAGGAGAGTGTACAGTGGATGGAGAGGAATGAGCATGAGCTGAAAAAGATGTGTGTTTCAGTGTTTTGAACCAGTGCTGTGTTGAACTCTTGGCTATGGTTTCCTGCAGATGGGAATATGTTGTCGCTCAGATGGTGTCTCAGCTTGCCAGAGTGGGCATGGTTTTCTTGTCAAAGGGCAAGCACAGTGAAGTGACACTGGGGCACTGTGAAGTGAAGCTCTAAACCTCACTATGTGATCAGTTCTTAACAAGTCCAAGGCCTGGAAAAGCACAATGCTCACATCGGGGTTTGCAGTAGCTGAACTTCAGCACTGCACTCAACTCAGCTGGCTGTCATCAGACACACTGCCAGGTAACTTACCAGCCTTTTAGTATGTCTGGACCATAATTACCCTAGTGTCTGGACTTCAAGAAGAGTTGGTCAGAATCCTCTCTGGCTCCAAGTGCTCAGTGACATATTTTGAGACACCACCATGTTTCTAATTGCCCCTTTTTCATCTTCAGTAGCTTTTTGCAAATGTATTTTGATAAACTTCTTGGACAGTTGTAAATGTTTGATTTGCTCTAGTGAAAATATTTTGCCCTTAATCCTAAAAGTTTGACAAGATCTGCTCTCTGTAGGTGGCACTGAGGAGTGGTAGTGCTGATTTCTTCCTTCCCTGTGCTAACTCACATGTGTACTGTGCCGTCACGTGCCAGAGAGACCTGTGAGAACAGGAGCTGTTGTTAATCTTAAAGTGAACGGGTGTAATTTCAGTGGATCTGAGAAACAGCTTAGTCTGAGCTTGTGAAACAGCCTGTGAGCCAGTATTCCCATATGTCCTGAAACACCCAGCTCTCTGACCCATCTTTCTATTGCTGCTCTTGTCAGCACAGCATCCATCTCTTAACAATAAATCTCCCTGTTATCCAGCCTTTGGGTTAGTTCTGGTGGTGAATCTGCAAAAGGTGGTAACATTCAATAAATAGCTGCTTATGAAAAAAACCCCTGTGCTCCCTATAGAAGAATAGTTGCAGACTCAAGTGGTGGCAAGAAAGGCAGAAGCCTGGTGATGTGGTTGGTCAGTAATGAGGTGATGGGAGCACACTGTGTGGTAGGTCATTCTTGTGCATGCATGAATTTGAGCACAGTCATTATAAAATGAGAACTCTGAAAGTGTTGTCACATGAGCCTGAGTCAGGATTTTTGGTGAGTACTGCCCAGACCAGATGTTGGAGGATGCAGAGAGAGTCTTAGGGACCACTGTCAGAACACTCACTGAGATGTGAGGGGGAAATAAGATCAGGAAGATCCGCTGCACTGCGCCCTTACATCTGAGCCACGACATGGATTTGCAGCCTGTGTTAAGACTCCCAAGCAGCAGAATGACCTTAGAACAGCAATGAAACCTAGCTAGAAAGGGCAATGTTTTGCATTTTTACTACAATTTTGAGAGATTTTTTTGGTTCAGCTTGGTTTTGGGAAGGTTTTTTGAGGGGTTTGGTTTTGTTTTTTAAATCCAGAGATTTGTTTTCTCTGAGAAAATACTATTTAGGTGACCAAAGTGACAACCTGAAGAAGCCCAGAATAAAAAGTACATGGTACTACCTGGCATTTGTGGTTGCTGTAAAAACAAGTCATCATGAGAACTGGTACTTCCTAACCAGAAAACAAGTTTAAGTAAACAAAATGGCATTTGGCTTAATCTCTCTATGGGAAAAACAGCTCAGTCCTTCAAAAATATAGAAGGAGGGAAGGATCTGAGGAGGAAGGTACTGGTGACAAAGAAACGAGACTGCATGAGTTATTCTAGAGGTTGCAATTCCAAAACTGGTACTTCGTATCAGTTACAGTTGCATCACCTTTTATTAACTCCTTCTGGCTCTCTTGGCATATCCTCCTCGTTTTTTTTTCTTGCTGGCATTTAGACTTACATATGTGAAAATTTAGTTCCTTGCCCTGGCAGCTATTCTCCACAGCAACCACCAGCCTTTGTATCTACAGTAGGATGCTTACAGTTTGATTATTTGTTTTGGGAAGAGGTGAATGCCTGTTTTGTCATGGAAACTGCTTGGAGTGAAAGCACATGTTTTGTGGTGTTTCTTGCTTTTTTTGTTTGTTTTCTTTCCTGTTATTCCTTCAAGCCTTGCATTGCACGCTGCAGAAACTCACTGTGATTTAGAAATGATTTTAAAGGTAAACACTTGATTCAGGCAGTTCTTGCTCCCAATGCCTGACTGCTTTTAATGAAAATAACATTTTAAAAAGCAGCTAGCTGTTAGAATTGGGTATTTTCTCAGTTTGTGACTCCTGATAGGTGTGAACTCTTGGAAAGAAATGGACTTTGTTGTTGTTTATTTTTTTCACCTGAAATATGCACTTAGTTGTCTTCTTGTGGTCACCTGCCATAATTTCCTGCCTGATGCTTGCTCTTTGTGTGTATGTGAACTTATTTGGGAGTTGGGAGAAGACAGACAAAAAGGGTTTTCCATGATGAAGCGTCTCTGGGAGTGGCAGGATGGGATACAGTAGGGAGATATTCTCCACCTAAGTGAAGAGACCTGTCCCACTTTCCCTATTCAAAGAGAAATTGAGTGAGTAAAAATCTCAAAGCACTGATTTGGAGAAAAAGCAAAGGAGATGTGAAGAGCCTGACAAACATCACACTAGCAGCAGATCTGCAAAATTCCCTGCATCTGACTTTCACCTTTCTCCAATCAGTCTCTGCCTGGTAAGCTCCTGTCTCACAGTTCCCAGCAAGGGGACCTGTTTAAAATAACTTCATAATGTGTATGGAAATAATGCTGTTCTCTATTATGAATGGTGCCTGTATGGAATTACTTTTCTGCAGCTGCATGTATCCAGTGATGTAATTGACACTGCAAGCTAATCTCCTCCAGTTCATTTTGTGTCCAAGGCTCATGATACATAATTTAGATCTGACCTGTTGCATACCCTGCTGCTTTAGTAGATCTACATTTAAATTATGTTATTAATTCTAGAGTGCCATAGGGTATCTTGCAATATTTACATTACAAAATTACTGACTTCCTATGAACTGTGACTTAATCTGGAGCAAGGTAAGCAAGGTCTGGTGTGGTCTTGGTTACTAAGCATATACACACCGCAAAAAAGTTGAATGACTATCTGGACAAGACTATACCTCAGAGAGAGAAACAGAATTAAAACTGTTTTGAGTTCTGGCTACAGCCATCTCTAATATTAGAGATTGTTGTGGATGGAAAATTTGGCTTAGCATGTTCACTGAAAGGTGAAATAGCTGAAACTTGTCTAGGTAAAGCATTGATGTGACAATTACAAGTACATCTACCACAGCCACGTAATCAGAGGAGAAGACTGAAGATTTTTAGGGGCTGTGACAAGTGTCTGGGGAGGAGGGCTTTACATTTGTGGCTGTGTAATATCAGTAGACAGAGCAGCTTTGAGCATTGTAGGAAGATAACTAATTCTCTGCTACTAAAGAAACCATTTTGCGAACAATTACCATTGCAGAACAGAGGGGAAAGGAGGTTTGTTGAATCCACTGTCTAATAGCCTGTTGCATTGCAAGTGGCTGGAATTGTTCTGGAATAACTTTGCTGGTAGGTCTGCCTGGCAGCCCCCAGGAATCCACATCCACGGGTGGCTGTGACAACACCAACCGTTCTTAAAGTGACCTGAATATCTACTGTGAGCTTTCTTGAAAAGCCAGTGATGAAGGCAGGTAAAGGTGCCCTTTGCTTCTAGTCAGTAGGTTCTGAGAAGATGTTTTGCGTGTTCACATGGAACTGGTTGTGGGCTTAGTGTGTGAAGCATGTAGGGCAATCTCTGGTCTGTGTTATTTGGAAGGTCAGATTCAGCCATCACGATTGCCCACTTTGGATTTTAAATCTGTGAAACCAATGATTAAAAAATATTCTGTTGCTTAAGATGTGCTGGCTTGCTTGGCACACACACAGGGTAACAGACTTTTAGAGAAAGAGAAGGTTTCAGGCGGCGCTGGACTTGTGCCAGAAGGAAATGAGTAAGCTCCTACCTAGAAATAAACAGCCATGCAAAAGATTTAGCACTAAAACAGGGAGATCTGGAGTTTGTGAAAATGATCTGACCTGGGATACAGAATTTAACAGTACTGTTTTAGATTCATTTTTGATGCATTTAGAAGTGTGAGGCAGTTAATTTTCTCAGTAAAGAGCGAGTACTGCTGGTTGCATAATTGACTCTCTCGTGCTGTCGTGCTCCTTTCCCCTGGGCTTGCTGTCCTTCACGCACTGCCACATTTCTGCACAGCGCATTGTATTCACAGTACACATCGAATTAGCTGGGCTCTCGAATAAACCTCTTAGCTGCTCTGCTCTGTGCTGTGCAAACAGATGTTCCCATCGTATGAAGTGCTCTGTGTTGTTTGCCGGAGCGGGGAGCGTGACGGCACTGCAGATGTTGGTGAGGCTGTGCCCGACAGGGCTGGCTTTAGGGAGCAGAAGGCCCTACCGGCCTTGGCCTCACAAGAGGGAGGAGATGGATGCTGAGCTGAGCTGACCATGTGCCCAGAACCGGCTGCGTCTCATCTGAGTGCAGAGTCTGCACCAGCGGGATGGCAACAGGGAAATCTGCACAGGGCTAAGATCAGGGAGCAGCTTGTTGGCTCATTAAACCCTGTGTACACAGGTAACTGTGAGGGCCCCATGGCGCAAACCATGGAGCAAAACCCCCGTGCTTTATAAAAATGGTTGGCATTCCTCCCTGGAGAGTCCGTTGATCCATTTTAGGGGGATTTTTGTTCAGATGACAGCCAGCCAGGTTGTCAGGTGGCTCTGCTGTTCTCTAATTCACAGGAGCTTCCTGAGGAGTTCTGGCACTGTTGGCTTAAGCTTACTGTTAACTCCATCCTGGCAAGGCTGCTGCAATATGTGCTCACCCTCCTATATTCTGTATCCACTCTTCAGAAAGTGTTTCCACACAATGCTGTCTGAGAAATTAGTTTCAGCCTTTTACTTACAGTAGGAAATCAATGTCAAGGGTATGGATAGAAGAGACTCAAAAGGAGGAAATACAGCCCCTATTTTTATCCACAGTCTTAGAGACTTAATAATTTGTACATTTTCAGGCTGAAATAGATTAGCTCAGTCTAATTCTATATATTAATTTCTCTTTTTTAAAGTCCCAGAAAAATCACTGCACTTTTTAACCACAAGATATTTCTCTATGTGTGTATTTACACACTTTTACAACTAGAGAAGACTTGTTTTTTATGTAAAAATTGCTGTGAAAAATGGTATAGCTGAAATGAGACACAATGTCAAGATGCAAGCTTGGCATTGGGAGGCTGGTCTCAAAGTTCTGGTGAGTGTCAACCTTGACTGCTCATGAAATGTCCTGTGACGTGCATTTATCTCAGCTGGTTAAGCCCCTAGTTAGGAAAAGCATGTCTGCACACACCTGAAGCTGCCTAATTTAACTGCATGCTGCAAAGTATACAAATAACACACAGGTTGAAGTGGTATGTTTTTAGAGGCTGGTAATTGACTGCAGAGGTGCTGAATCTATGCCCAGGTAATGAGTGTGATTCAAGAGTCAGTTGCATCTGAATGTCTAAACTGTGTTGCTGTTGTTTTATTCCAGCTAACAGAATCTTCTTGTTGTCATTAAATTAGTTTTATAGATTTCATTGCATAAAATAGATGAAGAATTATTTAAAAACCTCTATGTGTAGACTCTGGGAAATGATGTTTGGTTTTGAAAGGTTGATTTTAAGCTTTTTTCATCAAATGTACACTCAGTGATAGGTCAGAGATGACATATTATCAGTTACAAGTTCCAGAACAATCAGTTTAAAGAAGCAAGCCTAATGTATTTTCCAGATGTTGCCAGCAGAGGTGCTGCAGTGCTCCAGGGGAGAGAGTGGCAGGAGGTTCTCTGTAAACATGAGTAAAGGTGCATCTGATTAAAATGCCAGATTTTTTTGTGCAGGTGTGAATCTGCATTGTATGTCCTTACATTGCTTGTCATCAGTCAGGTAAATAAGAGAAGAATCTGGCCTTAGAGCTGCTGTTGGCAAAGAGTGATTCAATGAAAGGAGTAATCCAGTTAAAAGAAAAGGCCTCTGTGTATGGAATTACTCTGCAATGTAACTCATAGAACAATGCCTGCTATTGAAGTGTAGCTTTAAAAAAAAGAGAAAAGAATAAAGGGGATAAAAAGAGCTGTTCAAAGGACTCTTGTATCATAGACTCATGCTTTTAGGAGAAGTTCCCAGCTCACAAGATATACAGAGAGAGGAGGGAAGGAGGAAGGAAGGTGAAAAGATGATTCTTCCACAAGGTAGAGCACTTGCTCCTTGGTGCTATAGCAGTGGTGAGGTTCCCCAGGTCCCAAAGCACCAACCCTGCGATGGAACAGAGGAAACAAATGACAAACAGAAAAGTAGACTCCATTGCCAGGGTGCAGCCCATCCTCATTCATCATCTAGTTATTAAAACAAAAGTGACCCTTGCTAGGTATCACAGCCTTGCAGCAGTCAGCCAAGGTGTTCAGCACTCTGGTCTTGCCATAGAACAACGGCTGTGCTGCACAAGTCAGGCCTTGGACCTGTTTGAGTTGGTTTGGGCTCCCAAGACTGAGTTCAAGTTCTGCTGTGCCCAAAGGGACATATTTATGTGCATTCCACGTGCTCTGGAATACTGCAAAGGAAGCTCCTTAGTGTGACTAATGTATACAACAGGTGAGGCTGGGAGTTTGGGGTGTCCAAGGAGGAGGCTGTTGTCATTGTCTAGTAAGAATGCCTCCTTAAGGTTGTTTTTTCCACAATTTCTGGAATTCCAGAAGTCTAGGAAGAATATTCCTATATTCTTAGGGTAATTCAGGTGGAGACATCAGGAGGTCAGTTGGTGTAACCTAGAGACCTCAGCTGTCAGGTCAGTGCAGGTGACTTAGGACTTTACTCCAGCTTCATTTTGAATACCTCCAATGTTGGAGACTCTCTGGGCAGCCTGTTCCACTGCTTATCCTCATGGTGAAAAGGTTGTTTCTACTTTCCAGTCTGAGTCTTTCTTGCTTCAACTGATATCTGTTATCTGTCGGCCTCCCACAAGGCACCAAAGAGTCTGGCTCTGTCTCTTTGGTGGGCTCTTTGTAGGTATTGGGAGGCTGTTACAAGGTCCTCTCAAATCTCCATGTTGGACAAACCTGATTCCCTTAGCCCTCACTTCACAGGGCAAGTGCTCCAGTTCCATGACCATCTTGGTGGCACTGAACTAGCTCCAGGTCAATGGTGCCTCATTTATGTCAGGAGCCCTAAACTGGATGATTTTCTGCAGGTGGCCTCATGAGTGCTTGGTGGTGCAAAGGCTCATCACTTCTCACATCCCATGGGTTCTATGGCTGTTAATACAGCCCAGAGGCTGTTTGCTGCCAGAGCACACTGCCTGCTCATGCTTATCACCCTGTCAGCAGGTTTTTGGTAGTTCATTTTGACAATGTTCCAATATTTACATTTACAAATATCAATTTCCATCTCTTTCACATTGTATTTTGCCAGGTTCATAGGAAGAAGTTTTTCTTGGAAAGCCAGGAATTTGACAGTATAATTGTTTGTTTGTTTGAAGGAACCACATAAGATCTTTAGGTTGGGATCATTTAAAATGATACCTGCACAATTTCACTGCTGTCCGTTACTGAGACATAGTTTAAAGCAGCAAGAGGAAATTCCATCTCAAATGTGTATTTCAAGGCCAGAAATTACTGCTGTGATCATTTTGCTTGAGTTTCACTCAGCACCACTTGTGACTTGGCCCATAGCTTGTGGATGAACTGGGGCATATATTTTAGAAAAACAGTTTTAAATCCTCAGCATTACTTTTAAAACTGATGTTGAAGGTATTCAGCAGTTTGAGGATGTAGTAAACAATCTGCCCATATACTGGACTGGGCTGAAACCATTCACTGTGATACATAAGGAAATGTTTAATCGATTTAGATCTGAAAGTGCTGAGTGAAGCTGTAGATGCTTTCATCCTACCTGTGAGCTTCATTCCCTTCTGCAGTCACACCATGTTATTGGCTGTCTATAGATTTGCCTATGGATTTATCTGGATGTTTTACCAGCAAACTATCAGAAATCCTCTGCAAGTAGTTCTTTTTCCTTTGGTTCCTGTTTCCAGGAATACATGTTCCTGTACATAAGCAGTCTGTTCATCAGAGACCTGTTGCCTCAGGGTGCCAGCGCCATCTGCCTTTTTGTTTCTTCAAGAGACAGAATATTTGACAATGTATATATTAAAAAAATTCCAGTATAGTCAGTTTACCAACAGGGTGTTGCCATAGAATCCCAGAATCTCAGAGTGGTGGGGATTGGAAGAGACCTCCAGAACTCAACCAGCCCAAAGCCCTGCTAAAGCAAGTTCCCTTTGATCAGAGGGACAGGAGCGCATCCAGGTGGGTTTAGAACCCTCCCAAGAAGGAGCCTCCACACCCTCCCTGGGCAGCCTGGGCCAGGGCTCCCTCACCTCAACACCAAAGGAGTTTCTCCTCCTGTTGCAGTGGAACTTCCTTGTGTTCCAGCTTATGCCTGTTACCCCTTGTCCTGTCACTTGAGACAACAGGTCTCACTCCATCCTCCTGACATCCACCCTTTGAGTACTTTCATAAGTGTTGTTGAGGTCTCCCCTGAGCCTTCTCTTCTCCAGACTAAACCCCCCCAGGTTCTGCAGCCTTTCCTCAGAAGATGTTCCAGTCTCCTCAGCATCTTGGTAGCCCTATGCTTTTGGAAAATGTGCCCATGTTTTTGCTTTATCAGGTGTTTCTGCTGGCAGCTGTTTGCTGTTGTTGGCTTTTCTTCATTTGCTGAGTGACTTTTGTATTCATATTACATCTTGATGGTTGCACTAGTTGAGAGTAATGTTTTCTGACTTAGAATGCAATAATCAGGGTAAACCCTAAGTCAATAATAGGTTGCAAAAGGAAGAGAAAAGCTGTCAAGAATACCATAGTGTCAATTATATGGCCCACATATAAAAACATCTTTGTATTTACAGGGTGTTTGTTGTAATTCTTTTGTATGTGCTTTTGTTATAAGCTTTATGAGGAGCTTATATGAATGTGAATTTAGGGTAACTACCCCATGAAGATGCATATCTTACTTTTTAAATGTTGCCTGCTGTGTCATCTGCAGAACTGTGCTCAGACATCTCTGCTAAACGCTCGTGTTACTCAGATGAAGACGTTGAGCATCATTCCAGTGCTACAAACTGAAATAGTGAGGTGTGGAGGAAATGAAGCAGAACTGATGAGTGATGTATAAATGGGGCATAGATAAATGGAGTTTAGATAAAAAAAAGTGACTTTTTTTAAGACCATTCTTCAATTGGAGATTAAAATCGATAGTTGTGCTTCTACCTACAGTCAAGAAATTCTTGCACTAAGCATCTTAATGCTGAAGCTGGACTGAAACCTAAAGGCTGGTGAATTCGTCTCCTTCAGGGCTCTGAGAATGGAGTTCTGTTCAACATCTGCTGCAGGTCATGTGCAGTTTGCATTAACAAGCCTGAGATCCCTCTAGAGTGTGGAGTAAGATGCTACTTTATTTTAAAGCATGGTCCTTAGAAGAGGCAAGTTGGTGATTCTAGATAAGAATTTGGAGTGACGCCCAAAAGTGGGAGGATCTCAGCCCAGTGTGAAGCTGCTCAGTGTGTCCTTTGGGGAGTGTAGAAAAAGCCAATTTGAAGTCACATTTTCCCTGAAATCCAGCAAGTTTTTTTTCCAGGAGTGCTGTCGTGTCTTCAGTGTGAGAGGTGCTGAGCACTCTGACTAGTGTAGTGTGGCTGTAACAACGTAAGGTCCCTGGGGCATAGGTTGGAACCTCTCTTATTGAGAAGGGAACTGAACATGGATAAATGCTCTAACAGTTACACTGCTGAAGTTTAAAAGATAGACACTGTCACTTCTCTATTTTAGAACAAAGAATTTCACCCATCTCTGTGGGGGAAAATGTCATTCTGGTGTGTAGGCTATGGGTCTCAGATGAGGTTTAGTGGCTTCTTACATTGTCTGAGGACAGAAGGAGGAAAAGTCACTGCTTCAACTTCAAAACCAGGGATACTAAGGCAAGTGGGCCCCAAAAGCAAGTCTGACATGCTGGCTGCTCTAATCCTGCTTTGATAAAGGTGCCAGCAAGGTGCCAAAGACAGAATCCGCAGATCCGCTTTGGGATCAGATGCTTCAGGATGAAGTACTGCTGGGTGTAGGTTCTGTACATGAGCTAGTTCCTAAGTGACTTCAAGTGACTGCACACAGGCTACACCCATGCTTGGAGCAGGATCCAGGTGTCCTCAGCTGCAGGCCTGTGCTCTCACTTACTTCCAGCCTCCTCACTTCCAGGGGAGGCTGTTTCTAAGGCATGGCTGCGAGTGGAATTTAATCTATTGGACTGGAGCTGTCTCTCTTGTAGGACTTTATGTGAATCACTGCTGCAGTGCAGCCAGTTGCCAGGAGGTCTAACTGAGAAGCCCTAAATCTACCAGTCAGTGAGATGGATTGTAAAAGGGTTACGATAAAAGGGGAAGTCATTAGTCCCTTCTGAGGATTTCCTTCTCAAGCACCACCAAATCATTTTTCTGACTTCCTAAGTAGGCAGAAGGAGTGAGATATGAATTTATCTTTCTCTCTGCTATTGCTTTTCTGCAGGATTGATATACAAGCAAGACGTAATCAATGGCTGAGAGACAGGAAACATTCTAATGCTGGGGCCAGGGCAACTGTGGTTTGGATATTGCTGCATGCTGCATTTCTAGGCACTTGGCTTTTACTTCAGAAGAGAAACTCTAATGGTAGTGTGTAAGAATAATAGATGCTTATACCAACACATCGAATCACCTCAGAACCTTTGTGAAGGCAAAGGCTTAGAGCATGGAACAGGGATTTTGAAATGCTTGAAGAAGAAAAGTTTGAGCAGTAGGGATTTCTGGATGAAGGCAGAAATAACCCCCTTCAAACTTTTAGGAAAAGGAAACACAGTCTCAGCCCGGCTTAGAACCACAGAGTTTCTTATATTGGTGGGCTATAAGGAGGAATTAGGAAATCTAGTCTGACTGCACCATGGTAACTGTGTTCTAAAGCCTTAGTTTATAGTATGGTTTATAGTATGGTGTATATAGTTAAATTATTGCCAGCAATTCCAGTTAATCACTTCCTTGGTAAGTGATGTTGCGAGTTTGCTCAGTGAATGCTTCTGCAATGGTGCCGTCTACATGGGAAATGAAACGTTATTTATTACTCTGAACACGTACCTTCTCCAACAACTGCTGTCAGGATAAATACAAAATGTGAGAAATAAAACTGCTCTGATGTACTTAACTGCTGCTAATCTGTCACATATCTACCTAAAAATGCGTTACTCTGAAAGGTAGCAAACCTAGCATGAGGGTAAAAAGCAAGGGCTCAAAACTGGTGCCATTTTCCAAACCCTTTAGAAATACTGTAGGAAAACTAAGGATTTACATTTATCCCCATTTGAGGGATGCCAATTTATAATTGTATGTATTTTCCAAATATTCTTGCCTTAACATGTAAAAAAAGACCATAATTCAAACTCCAGAAAGCTTCAGCTTTGAGACCTTTATGTCAGATCCGTTTGCAGTGTCAAAGCCCACATGATTCAGACACCAAGATGAACTTTAGCATCCTGGTTCAGAAAAACACTATACTTTCAAGCATTCTTAATTGGTTTTCAGACTAAACATATGCAAGTACTTTTTGTTTGTTTTGCTGGAGGCTTGAAAGTGGGTGTATAATATAATAGGATAAAATGTAAGAGGTATGTGTATGAGCTGGCACGGGGAGAGATCTGTCTTGTTCCGTTCTTCCAGAACAATGAAGTCATTGGGAAACTGAATGACATATTTATGTCCATATTCACTGGGACCAATGTGCTCTCAAAGTGGCTTTCCAGGAATTGAACACTCTTTGGTAACCTTAGGGCAAAGTCTGAAGATGAGTTTACAGCTTTAATCCTTCCAAAGCTCCCAAGATCCTGTCACCAGATGGTATTTATCCAAGTCATAAAGAAAACAATAAGAAGTAGAGATCACCACTATTATGTGTGCTGAATTATTGGAAATCAGCTTCTAGGATTTTATTATTGTCATTGAAACAGCTCCATTTTATTAAAGGAACTTTAATCCAGTAAGCATATACTAAGCTTGTCTGTCAACTTATCTGACTATCTACTCCACAATATATTTTCTCCTTTATTTATTTTAATAAATCTGTCTTGAGCAGAAAGGAAAGGGCATCTTTGGTCAGCAGTCTGAGTGACGTTGTCCTGATGCCATTCAGGATACAAACCACATGCTTATATTACCAGGTTGAAGTAACGATCCCAGTAAATTATTTGCTTTGCTTTTGAGCAGTGTACTGCCCTGTTGACAGCATTACTGTCCATTCAGGAAATTAATTGGAAGTATAATTAAGAACAGTTACACAAGACTTGAAAAAAATGTAGCCTCATAGAGCCAAAACAGGACAACTTAACCAAGAGCATGTGACAGTTCTTTAACCCTCTGTGATTCCTCGAAAGGGCTTGGAAATGGCTGATGTATTTAACTTATATTTTTCACACATCTTTTCACAGAGCTACCTCTTAAATCTCTCAAGTAATGGGAGGGCAGAGACAAATCATGTTGCAGCTGGAAACAAAGGAAGCCGTAAAATAGTTTCTGTAAGTCATGGCACACCAATGCTGTGCTCAGGGATATTTGCAGTCTGAGAGGAGTGTGGGGAAGCTACTGCCTCTCTGTCAGGAGAGTGTTTTCTGCATCCCTGACCTTGGAGCAGCCATGGGTGCAGAGCAGAGCTGGCGGCCACAGTCCTGCGGCTTCAGGCCAGCGTGAGGCCTTCCCTGCGCGGGCCCTTGGCCAGGAGGGGGTAAGGGCCACAATGAACTGCCTGTGCACACCGCCGTATTGCTGTCCCACAGCCACCTCTGTGCTGAAAGCAAGCCACTCTCAGTCTTTCCAGTGCAAGTTAGAAGCCAGAAATCAAGAGCATGGTGAAACGTGCCTTCAGAGATTACTCAAAGGATACAAAATGCTTCTTAACAAAGACCCGTGGACAGGACGTTTGAGGACACTTTGGTTTAATCTCTCAAAGTATGATTCTAGCACACAGTTGTAGACTTTTGGACAGATTCTCCTTTTACACAGCTGCACACACAGCTACTGAATTCAAAAGGGAACAATAAGATCGAAAGTGTTCTAACTCTCCATGTCTCTGTTCATGTTTGGACATCCATCTGGCTTTGCTTTGGAAGCTTAACAGTACTTAGGGCCATTCTCTTCAAACACAGTTCAGTATAAATGTGCTGTGAAAAGCAACTACACCTTATGGCAACCAACAGCCAGGCTAAGGAAAAAGTTCTGAGTATGTGCAGATGTATTTAACTTTGATAAAACTTTTTCTCACTTTGCTGTTGTCTCACCGTGCCAGTGATTTGGGAGGCACGCAGGCACATGGCTGTGTGCTATTCCGCTAATACATACAGGCAGATATACCAAGGAGGGAGGCATAAGCTCTTTTCCCTCACCCAATATTTATATCCTAGCTAGATAATACTGTAATACAGAAACTAGCTGTGCCTTCTGGCTGCCAGATAATACTCCTGGATCTGCTAATGCAATCCCACTGAAGCGGAGCAATCATTCTGATGCATCTTTAAAGAGACTTTTGATTTTTACAGTGAAATAACTCCTGTGGAGAGAGCTGCTACCAACTTGATTTCCAAGCAGTAGATGTATGTGTGAGCATCTTGCTCGTGTTGCCTGTGTACTGAGCATCTTTTATGATAATGGGAAGAGAGCCCGTGTTTTTGCGAGCCGATCCAAATCTTGCTGAAGTTGAAGGAAATTGTGCAGTGAACTTTTGCTGAGTGGATTGAACGTGAACCAAGACTGCAACAAAAGGTATAAGAGGAAAATGTTTCTTTTAAATGACTGAAAAAAAGACATTTGATGCCTACTGTGCAGTTTGTGTCGTTTACCTCCTTTGCCTTACTCGTTAACTGCCTTGCCTACTTTAGCTTTTCTAGGTCTCACTGTTTTAGTTTATATAGAGTCTATATCTGTGGGTTTCTCGTAGCTGGGAGTCTTTTGTAGGAATAAAATACACTAGCAGGAGGGAGAACCAGGCTGCTTCCAGAATAAAAATATACTGCCTGTATCAAAGGTCCTGTCTCACTTTCACAGCCTGATTGGAAGAAAACATATTTGAAGTCTGTACTGCTGTGTTTTTTTGTTTTGTTGGGGTCTAGTTGGTTGGGTTTTTTAAGGTGATGATACTTTGGTAGATTACCTGTCTCATTTTTTCCATCTCACTCCTTGCCACTCACTATTTTGTCTGCTCCATCTTCCTGTTGTGCCTTTGTCCTGAGTTTTTTAATGACTCTTTAACCCTCTGGAGCATCTGCAACAACTTCTTTATCTGTACATGTGCTAGCTTGACATGGAGAGCAGAATTCTTTATGCCTTACAAAGTACTTGCTGTTTTAAGATTAGGGAGCTGTAGACTAAAATGAAAATATTAGATCTACACTTTCCTGGTATATGTCTCCATCCCTGGAGAGATTCCAAAGCCCTATAACTGTGCTGCTTGGAAACACGGTTTAGTGGTGGCTGTGGCAGTGCTGTGAGAATGGTTGGACTCAAAAGGCTTTTCCAACTTTAACTGCTCTGTGATTTCTGTGGTGATCTGGATGAGGAGATGGAGTGCACCCTCAGTTGGTTTGCAGATGACATGAAACTGTGTGGGAACATAGATCTATGTGAGGGCAGGAAGGCTCTTCAGAGGACCCTGGCCAGGCTGGAGCCATGGGCTGAGGGCAATGGGATGAGGTTTGACAAGGCCAAGGGCTGAGTCCTGCACTTGGGCATCACCAAGCTCAGTCTGGGGCAGAAGGGCTGGAAAAGCTGCCCAGAGGGAAAGGACCTGGGGGTGTTTGACAGTGTCTGAACACGAGCCAGCAGTGTGCCCAGGTGGCCAAGAAGGCCAATGGCATCCTTCCTTGAATCAGAAATAATGTGGCCAGCAGGAGCAGGGCAGTGATTGGCCCTGGTGAGGCTGCAGCTCGAGTGCTGTATCCAGTGTTGGGCCCCTCACTCACTGGCAGAGGGACACTGAGGGGCTGAAGCGTCGCCAGAGCTGGGGAAGGGACTGGAGGACAAGGGTGATGGGCAGGGGCTGAGGGACCTGGGAGTCTGGAGAAGGGAAGGCTGAGGAGAGATGTGATCTTCCAAAATGTTAAATTACCAAATCACTGCCAAGGACAAGTTTGCTGAACGTTTATCAAAATGGTTTTTTCCTTCTCTTTTTTCATGGAGGAAAAGCTTTAAATCACTAGCAGAGAACTGTGAAAACTAGTAGCTCCTGAGATGATGATGCTGGAGCATGTCCAGAGACAGGCACCAGAGCAGGGCAAGGGTCTGGAGCACAAGTCTGATGGGGAGCGGCTGATGGACCTGGGGATGTTCAGCCTGGAGAATAGGAGGCTGAGGGGAGACATGATCACTCTCTGTAGCTCCCTGACAGGAGGTTATAGTGAGGTAGGGGTCAGTCTCCCAAGTAACAAGTGACAAAACAAGATGAAACAGCCTCAAGTTGCCCCAGGGGGAGGTTTAGATTGGAGCTGAGGAAGAACTTTTTCCCTGAGAGGGTTGTTAGACACTGGCACAGGGTGACCATGCAAATGCCTACAGTGCCAAATGCCTTTATGGGTGCTCTTCGCTGCCAATAGTTTCCTTCCCCTTGTGATGGAAGAAAGTCTGCAGGTTCCAACCCCAGCTGCAAAGGTGACAGTTGGTTCCAGTAGTGGGTCTTTTTCTACTGAGATAGAGGTTGAAAGAGTAAAGATGTCCTCCAGAGCTGCACAGTGCTCACATGAGCATTAGGGGCTTTGCCAAGCTTAAATCAAACCCCAGAGCTTTTCAAAATCTCACCACTGAAGAACAAGGTCAGTGGCAATTGGTCAAGGGTTGTCTCTGTTCCAACTGGAGCCTTGAGCACTGTTAGTGCAGGTGCAGATTGGATTCCTGGGAGCCCTACTCAGGGGGAATTACCACCATCCTCCTCAGGAATTTTAATCAATCACATAAAAATGAAAGGCCTTTGGTTCAGACGAAAGTTAGGCGTGTTACCTGTTACTGGGGTTTGACTTAAGCTTGGCATAGCCCCTAATACTCATGTGAGCACTGTGTAGCTCTGAGTGAGAGCAAGCTTGGTCCAGGGAACAGCACCCTGCAAGTCCTTGGAAGAGATGATGAAATGTCTCTTGGGGCAGATTCAGGTTGTCAATTAAAAGTTAATGATAGCCTTTGGCAATATGAGAGCAAAGGTTGGGTCTAAAGCCTTTGTTCAGTCCTATAAATAAATTAGAGCCATTAGGTGCACTGGTCATCATTTAAAAGACAGCTTTTGCCAGTATACACAATGACATCATGTATTGGATTGTGGAATCATGTACTATGACAGAAAATGAAAAATCAGCTTTTACTGCAAGTTTAATATGGTAAATTCATATAGTGACTGGATAAACACAGGCAAAATGGTTGAACTTAATTGGAAGTAGCTCTGCGTGGAGATGGTGATGGTGGTGAGGTGATGTCAGTGAGAAAGGCTTGACAAAGAATGGCTCAGTAACTGCTTTAGTAAGAGGGAATAATAAGAGGAACATGGATAGCAAGTAAATGTTATGTCCCTTCAGATCCTGGACACCCTGTGTTCCTGCAGCATTGGTCAGAGCCCGGATTTGTTTTCTCCTGGTGCACTGCAGAGGGCAGAGCAGATATTGTCCATGGAGAGAGATTGTCTCCTTCGGCTCTTCAAGCTAAGATATAATTCCCCTACGTGAACAAAATATATCTGTTCCTAAAGGGTGTTCTTAGAAGAACTTCTTGCCTGACTCTCAGCTACAGGCAGGCTGAGTGGGTGGCACAGTTATGGCTGAGTGGCCAGGAGCCACGCTGGCCTGTAGCACTGCACAGGCTGAACCATCCTGGGGATCACCAGCTCCTGAGTGTGCAACTGACTCAATCAGGACCAGCATTCCCTCCCTTGATGCACATCCAGTCTGCCTTTTCTAAAGGTATTATAAGTTAGATGACATCAATAACACATAGGCTTCTCAAGCCTGAGCTGTGAGGTTGGCCGAGCATACCCATGCTCAGAGTCTGGAACACCATATCTTCCTCACACTCACAGTGCTACACCCTGAGCTGACAGTGCAGCTCACCACCTTTTGCTTCACATCAGCTCAAGAGCTCCATAGCATGTTTGCCTCCTTACCCAGTGATTCAGACTGAGCAAGCATGGAGAAAAGCTGAGATAGGACTGTCTCCTCCCAAAAAAAACCCAGCAGAAGATGTGAAGAGATGGTATATCTTGGTAAGAAGGGTGTTGCTCCTGAGAGCACCCAGCACCAGAAGGCTTGTTGCTAGGCAAAAGCACAAAGGAGTGTGTAATAATGTTCCAGAGAGGAGTCTGTAGATTTGATTTTTCAGAAGGCAGCTGAATTTCAGTAGAGACATTTGCATATCTAGTTGGTAGAGCTGGTGTTTGATATTAATTTTAAAAGCAGTCTGTAATTTGCCTTGATGACAATTGTGTTTTAACTATGGCACTGTTCTAATGACTCCCATTACATTTTTTTCCCCTCCTGCAATTAACTTCTGTAAAATCAAGGTTCCAGGGTTTTTTTTCCCAAATTTTTATGAAGAAAATTGCCTTGAATACCATTAGTGTGCCAGGGCTTTTTGCAGTGTGTTTGTTCATTGTCTGGCACAGTTAAACATGTGTTATTAAAATGCAGTAACAGTAACATCACAGAGTTGCAATTACATTATGAAAACATTATCTTCATGGGATAATGGCACTTGAGGGACACAGTAAAGTACAGGTTCTCACAAAAGCATCTTGAGGTTATTTTACCAGCGTGATGATGTCTTTCTAGGCATGTCAGGAGACTTCTGCAATGCTTTTAAAGTGAATGCTTGATAATAATAAAAAATCTTGAAATGCAGCTCTTGCTTAAACTTTAGTGACTCAGTTTAAGCAATTTGACTACCTTTTTGGAATTGTTAATAGCTGGAACACTTTGGCTGTTGAGAGAGTTAATCAGTACACATATTTATGTGTGTATGTACCCTGTATTTCCAGGCAGAGATAAACAACATCTATGTGTATGTGGCTGCCCATGTAAATCCAACTGAAATACAGAGAGGCGAAGTGATCAGGGATCCAGAGATTTCAGTTATTCCTCTTCTCTCAGAGAAAGGTAGACATGTTAAAACCTTAAAGCTGGCCTTACCTGTTGGCCTTGCTGGACCTCGAATTTCAAACTAAGGATTTAACCCTCAGGCCAAGGGAAACATAAAAAGAATCCAAACGTTTGAAGTTTAAGAAGCAGAACGTTTTAAAAGGCTTTTAGGGCTTTGTGTCCACCCTGATACAACAGAGTAGAAAGAAGAGGGTAAGAATTTTGTGCTCATTGTGGCAATTTTTTCACCTCTTTATAGGAGGTCTGGAATGTAGATGATGTGCCAGCATGGGCTGAATGTTCTCCAGACAGCAAGCAGTGTCTTATTTCCTTGATAGCAGCTGGTTGCTTACTCTCTGTAGTATCCCTTGTAAACAGGCCAAAAGAAAGACGCTTCATCAGGGTAAAAAATCAACAACAATGAATAGGAAATCAATGTTGTACAAACTTTTTGACATAAAAACATTAAGTAATTTGAAGATAAAGCTAACTGCACATAATAGCATGAGTCACATGAATTCAGATAGCTCTGGGCAATTCGATAGAGATGGCATCAGCATTTACAGTAGTGAGGACGTTGCAGCCAATTCTGGTGTGGGGCTAAGGAGGGAATAGATTATTCTGCAACAAAATGAAGATATCTGGAGTACTGTTAGTAACATTTCTTATTTATAAAGAAGTAGTCATCTGTGTTTGTCTAGAACGAGCTCAGGGAAGCTTGTGACAAAAGGCCTTTATGAGCATGTCTGGCCTTGCAAGCAAGTTTTGCCTGGGGACCGGGTATGTTGAGGTTGTTGCTTCTCTTTCTAGCTTCCTAAGCCTTTCTTGAGGGTGATTAAAGACTCAATTAGTGTTGCAGGCTGTGGTGGGGGAGGCTGCCTCCACAGTTTTACCACTGACTCCCCTCCATATCCATTTCCCTCACCATCGGGTCATCTTCAGGCACAGGGGCAAAGCTGCCCTGAAAGAGGATCTCAACCCTCTTGGCAATGAAATACCTTAGATACCTGCCTCCCCTCACAGCTATGGCTGCTCCTCTCTCTGTGTATTTACATGCAACTGCACATATGTGCTCTCTCATCTTTAGCATATTCATACATCTGTTTAAGTTGAATAAATTTTTTTGGTGTTGCCTCACTCTTTTGGATGTTACATAAGTTTTGAACTACTGGATTGCTGAAGGAAACATTTGATGTTTGATTTATGTGATGTGTTTGCTTGGCATCTTTGTATTTTTGCTGATAAATGGGCTTGTCAGCACATAGGCAGCAGCGTGATGCATTAAGCAGCTCTAACTCGTGAAAGAGGATGCTAAGCAAGCACAGTTTTCTGTACTACTGTGTGATTGGCTTCTGAGGTGGAGTTTCAAACAGGTATTCTATTCAAATACATAAATGCAGGATAGAAAAATTTTCTTTTGATGTAGTCCTGGACTCCTAAAGAGGTGATAAAAAGTATTGCATTAATAAAAGAAGGAAAAACCTACGGCCTTTATGAGTGGACAGGAAGGAAACAATTTACCATCTCCTAATGAAATATCTCTTCCTCTTCCCAAGTAGAAACCATCAGCAGAGATGCAGGTGATTTGGCAACTGAGCAGCCATGAAGAGAATGTGTAGGGTTCAACCTTGAGGACTGCAATAATACATAGAATGTGATATATGTTCATCACTTCTGTAATTTGTAAGGAAAAGGAGAGTAGAAACTTTGGCCAAGGTTTCCAGAGAAGTGAGAGCAAATGAGGAAAGATCTGATTCTTCTTTCCAATGCAATGGGAACCACCCCTGTGTGAGGCTTCACCATGCTGGGTGCATGTAAACAGCCCTGCAGAGAGAGACCTGGGAGTGCTGGTTGACAGTAAACTAACCACAAGCAGCAATGTGCCCTCATGGCTAAGAAGGCCAATGGCATCCTGGGATGCATCAAGAAGAATGTGGGCAGCAGGTTGAGGGAGGTTCTGGTCCCCCTCTGCTCTGCCCTGGTGAGGCCTCTTCTGGAGTCCTGTGTCCAGTTCTGGGCTCCCCAGTGCAAGAGGGACAGGAGACTGTGAGAGAGGCCAGTGCAGGGCCACTAAGATGATCAGGGGACTGGAACATCTTTCTTATGAGGAAAGGCTGCAGGATCTGGAACTATTCAGCCTGGAGGAGACTGAGGGGAGACCTCATTAATACTTATTAATAATTATTTAAAAGGTGTATTTCAAGAGGATGGGACATCACTTTTTTCTGTAGTGTCCAGTGACAGGACAAGAGGTAATGGAAAGAAGCTGGAACACAAAAACTTCCACTAAAACTTAAGGAAAAACTATTTTTCTGTAAGGGTGAGGGAGCCCTGGCCCAGGCTGCCCAGGGAGGGTGTGGGGGCTCCTTCTCTAGAGGTCTTCAGAACTCACCTGGACACATTCCTGTGTGACCTGATCTAGGCATGCTTGCTTGATCAGAGGGGTTGGACTAGATGATCTTTAGAAGTTCCTTCCAACCCCCACCATTCTGTGATTCTATGAAACACCCTGGACCACTGTGTGCCTGTCAGCGGACGGTACCCAAAGCCACTGCTTGCACCGTGTGGCTGGAAGGCAGACTGCCTGACTTTGAGCAATGTCTTTCACAAGAACAACTTCTTATTCCTCATCACATGAAGTGTTCTTAGGCTTGTAGTGTTTTCTCTCACCTGTGACTTTATGGGCTATAATGCAGTAACACGCTGTGCAAGGCAGGATTGCAGCATCGGGGTTTCACTTGGTAGCTGGGAGAGTGGGAATTGCTTGTGCAGAAGTGTTGACATGGACAGAGTTTCCAGACATCTATGTATTCCAGCCACAAGGCGAGTAACCTTGACTGCCACCTTCCCCACACAAAAGATCATTTCTTGCTTTTCTTCCACATTGTCAGGAGCTGGGGGGGGGGTGGAAATCTAAACCATGCTGCTGTTGTATCCTTATGCTATCACTCGTGTGTCTGAATTGACAACATTCTTTGTCATCTTTGCCACATAGAGGTGGTATCTCAGGCTTAAAACCACTCTTGCAATGGAGCATATGACGTGCTAGGGCATACTGAGCTTCCAACAATCTCATATACGGTGCAGACAAGTGTCCTGTGGTTAAAAACAGCCTTTTCAAATCTGCTTTTATTGAAAGTACCTCCGGTGACTGCTGTCTAAGATTAACACCATGCTCAGCGTTGCTGGGATACAAAGCTGTTCACAGCCAGCCCAGCTCGATGGATTTCATGCACCACTAAAATATAAGCCATATGTCCAACACACTCCTTGTTTTCACCATCCCTTGGGTTCACAGGTATGTTTTGTCTGAGGTGTGGATGCTCTGCGACTGCAGCAGCAGGTTTGCAGCTGGGGTAAACGGGCACGCTCTGCTACAGCTGAGGATTTGGGGTTTTGTTTGTGTTTCTGGGTTTAGGGATCTGAGGTTTTTGAGGAGAGGAGCCCCAAAGTGTTTGGGGTTCTTTTTTTAAAGCTGTTATTACCAGCTCTTCAGCTGAATGTGTATCTTTACAGCATTTTTTCAGTGTTCTGTAGTGACTCACGCTTTCAGTGGAGCACGGTCTGTAATTATGTTCTCCCTTGGTTTTCACAGTGTCTAAGCACTCCTATTACATTTGTCTAATACTTGTACTATTTCTTCCACCTCTTTTTAATTTTTATTTTAAGCCTATGACTAAGGAAAATCATTTAAAAACCCATTACAGTGTTGTCCTTGATGCTGTGTTCATCGGAGAACAGCCCATAATGCTCTCCCAGGGCTCAAATTATCAGGTATCTTCAAAACTCAGCTGGTAGAAGCTAACCAAGTAAGAGAATTAGCATGATCTACAAGACAGAGGAAATTCCTTTCTATGTTTGCCAAAACACACCAGAAAGGACCATTGTTGGTGTGAGGGAAGCATCGTCCACAACAGCCCTGCCATCAGCCCTGCCGTTGACCTGCACTGTGACACGTGGGTTATCCGCCACGGGAGGTCTGTTAAGAACAGGATGGAACAGCATGTAGCTTGGCAGGGGTATTAAATGCTCTAAGGAGCCTGCCTCAGAGCATTGGGTTGGGCTGGCTGACCTCTCTTAAAGTGCTTTTTTATCTCTGCTTCTCCAATATAGCTGTCTTTTTTTTCTGGCTTAACAGGCAATACAAACGCAAACGCCTGCGTGTAGCTAAGCAACGTCTCCAACTAGATCTAAAGTTTTGCCCCCAAAAGTCACTTTTTTCCATTTTTGTCTCTGAGGAAATACAGAACTGGAGGTTGGCTCAGACCCCAGGGAAAGCTGCAGAACCCAGGAGGAGCATGCATTTCCTATGGGAGCACGAAGGGAAAAAGATCATGTGCTGCTCTCATGAAACCGTGCTCTTAAGGCCCCCAAACCCCTGTTTCAAAGCTTTGGCTTGGAGACCAGTTGAACAGGTCAGTCAAGAGGCTTTAGCATGCAGACCACACAAAGAGAAGGGATCCAGTTAGGTTCCAGGGGAATGCTCCAGAAAGCAATTTAAGTTTCTTTTGAATCTCCCACTTAAAAACTTTCAAGTAGTTGATCAGGAAAATTAGTCTGAAGTCACGAGAACTTGGTGAAAGTCTTCAAACCTTCAAAATCACATCCCTTCTCAATCTTTAGTTTGCACTAAAGATGGAACACATTTGGCTTAAAAAATGAGGAGAGACTTGCATTAAAATTTAGTCTAATTCAATTTAAGGCCCTTTTTAGATTCTTGACATGACCTATCCAGCTGAAGTTGACTGGGGCTTTATTTTGCCTGGGAACTGTGGTGTCTGAAGAGGTTGATGCTGTGCTGTAACTGCAGTGACTCGTCCCGATACATTCTGACTGACTCAACTGAACCCTGTTATATTTCATCAGAATCTATGATGCAAAAGCTTTTTCTTTCCTTTTTTCTTTCCCCCTCCCTGTTAATTATGGTTCAAACTAGCATAGCTACCATCTAGAGCAAAATTGGGCACTGCTAGGTTCATGGCGCAGTAACTTAGAGACAGTTAATGGGGCTTTTAATCTGTTTTTCCTCATCTGGTAGTGCAAATCCTCACTCAGTAACACACCTGAGAAGCACAGCCAGAATGGAAGGGCCCCTGACCTCCAAGCAGACCTATCAGATCCAGTCCTTGGTTGATCAGGGAGGGAATGCCACCGGTCTCCTCTCAGCTTCCAAGGCAATGTAACCCCCAAAAGACCTTTCTCTTCAGCAATTTCCAGTTAGTAACTATACAACAGAGGGTTTATCCAGGAGTGATTACATTCTCTAGCTGTTTGAATGTGGAGTAGTTGGGAAATGTCACAGCATTCAGTGAAGAGTGCTGACAACTCTTCATATCCTGAATGGGGTATCCCATTGTGGTTAAAAATGGATTCCGTGTAAAATGATGTAATGAAAATACACAGTAGCTCTCTCTCAACCTACAATAAATGTACAAAAAAAATCCCCAAATCCTTGCTTAGTTTTTAATCAAGGCAGCTTTGCTCTACCATCTTGTGCATACTAATACAGTCTTAACAATAAAGAAGAGAATAGTCTTGAAATTAACTTTATCAGGAGTTAACAGGTTAGTGCTGTAACACTTGGTGTGATGTCATTGGTTATGAGCGGGACAAAAGACATCTTCCAGTTTTCAGCCCAGAGTAACAGAACTGGGCAGTCCCCAACATGAAACTGTTATTTTCTTACACTTTTGTGTTTGGACATTCTTCTCCTGTCATGTATTTTTAATAAGGTTTTTCAGATCTGTCTCAGTTTCTGTACCAGTAGTGCAGCTCCCAGAAAAGGCAACGGACCAGATTAACCACTGATGCCTTTTCACACATACAGCAACCCTGTTTCACTTGCACATATGTTATCCAGCTATTTTATAACTAGCATTCAGAAAATGTGGAAGGGAGGATGCAGGTAGAGGAAGCACAGCTAACAGAAGTCTCCTCAAGCAAGACTTGCCTCTCAGCTTATTTGGGATATATGGTAGGGATTGTTCTCTGATAATCCAATCCATTAACTCTTGCTGCTGGTCTGCCATGTGCAAGGAAGGAAGATCCTTTTTTGTTACAGAAAGAAGATATGAAGGAAGTTAATATTAGTTATGAATAGAGCTGCACACCAATATAAGCCACAGTGAAAATATACAATGAGCTGGAGAACTGCTGAAAGCAGAATGGTGTTGAAAGTGGTGCACTATGTCCTTTCTTGGCACCATAAAGTGATTTTGGATGGTGAGAATCCTTATCCCTCTCTAGCAAGAAACTGAGCTCTCTGCAGTCACACTCAAACTCTCTCTTTGGTAACGTGTGTCCTTTCTGACAGCAGAAATAGTGCCCCAATAAAACACTTGACTAAAGGTTTTATTCCTCCACACAAGTGTTTCCCTGCTGGGTTTTCTTATTTTTCTGTATTTGAAGCTGTACTTTCCTGCTGTTACGTTCATTATCTTCACTTCCAGAATGAGCAGCTGGCATCAGCCCACATTCCCCTGTAAAACGACAATACCTGACCCTGCTGCACCTTCCTGCAGCTGCTGGTTCATGGTGATTTCCTGGGATAGTGAGGAAGAGCTGGGCAGGTAATTATCTGGGGTCAGTGAATGCTTTAAACTGGCCAAGTCCTGTGCACTGGTGTAGTAAGCCTAGATCAGAATACAGCCATTGCATGAGTGACAGGGATCTGTGTAACATTTCCTTTCTGCTGTTTCATGGTAAGAAACTTTGCAAATGATTCTGCAAGTACACAGCTATGACAGTGTTAGTTATCGTGCTCGTTTTTATTATAGCTGTTAAGGTCTTGGGTGTCTTGAAATGCTATGTGCTTTAGCAAGGAAAATGTCTCTGCTATTCTGGTGAAAGCTTGCTCTGTGCAATATGTTTTCACCAGAGAAGATCTTGAACCATACAAGTGGAAAATGTCTTTACATTTCAGCCCTTTAGCAAAGCAAGAAGGCACCTTTGCAGAGTTTCAGCTGATAGCCTGGATGGTAGCATGTGAGCAGAGGGAATACTCTGTCAGGGAGGGTTTCTCCCAAGACCAGGGTAAGGCGATGGCTGTGTGTGGCGATGGCTCCTGGGGTCAGTCCCTGGGGAGCAGCCCAGTCTGGGCAGTACATGCAGTGATGATGACTCTTGCAACAGATTGACACACAAGGACCATTCATGTTGAGGAACTCTTTACATGTTTGGTCACAGGACTTTCTTCTGGTCCTTCAACCAGAAGCCTGTGTCTGTGTGTAACTTTGCCAGATGGCTGCATTATACAGGAATTACAGAATCCCAGAGTGGTGGGGATGGGAAGGGCCCTGCAGAGCTCATCCAGCCCAACCTTCTGCTAAAGCACATTCCCCTCAATCAGGGGGCACAGGAATGTGTCCAGGTGGGTTTGGGAATCTCCGGAGAAGGAGCCTCCACACCCTCCCTGGGCAGCCTGGGCCAGGGCTCCCTATCTGAACAGCAAAGAAGTTTTTCCTTGTCTTTAAGTAGAACTTCTTGTGTTCCAGCTTGTGCCTGTTATTTCTTATCCTGTCACTGTGCACCACAGATAAAAGATTGGCACCATCCTCTCAACACCTGCCCTTTAGGTATTTATAAGCATTTAATGGTCAGTCCCCACATCTAAAGCCAACTGTATATTTCACAGTCACAGTAGTTAACTAAGCTAGAGGAGATGATCTGCTAAATCTTTCTCATAGCTCACATCTGAAATGTGTGTAGTAAGACTTCCAGAGCCTGAAGTGTTGCTGAAGATGTGTCTACTTCCAATTATTTATTCCAGCAAGTCCATACTTTTAGAGTGCTCCATTCATTTTCATCACAGCACTCCATTGGCTTTTGGGGATAATATGACATCTACTGTAGATTAATTTCAGGCTGCTCTATTTGTTCTAACCAATTATCCTAGTGAAACTGCAACCTCATTTATTTTTATTTATGTTGTAATTAAGGACAGCTACATATTAGATACCTGGAAAAACCTGATCAAAGGCCTGGGGTGCTAAGTTGGGCAAAAGTCTCTCCAAACCACCTGCACAATCTGGAAGCACGTCCTTGGCATTGTAGTGGTTTAAGGTGAAAACCAACTAGAACAAGCAACTTCCAGAAAGAATGGAAAAGAATGAGTTAACTTCTTGAACTTCAGAGAAAATCTTTGGTGCTTTCTGTAGGAAAGTTTAGTTGTTGATTTATTCCAATCGATTCACCTACCTTCAGATGTCTTAAAATGCCTTCAGAAGAATGGGAATACTCGTTCTAGCAACAACACTACACTCCAAAACTGTGAAACCTTTTCAGGCTGGTTGCTGATTATCCTCATTACTGGAACAGAAGAAAATATAGGACCATTAAAAGAAAGGAGACAAGGAAAAAACTGTGAATGTCTCATACCTGAGAGTGTTCAAGAGGAAGATTAGTTTCAAAAAGATCCAACCTAGCCACAATGTAGATCTAATTCAGGGCTGATGAAAACAACTTGCAATGGAAAAGAAACCTGAAGCACCTGAAAAGCTTGCCAGGATGAAATTAAAGGAAGCTGGTCAGAATATGGCAGATGTTGGCTCGTAAAATATGAGAAGGTGGATAATGGATAAGTACTACTGCAAATGTAATCATGTGATATTTGAAATCCACATCCCAGCTTCACCTGAAGCACAACATTTGGTGCTGCCTGCAAAAGCATTTTCAAAATAAAAGCTGCTGAGAAGAAGCAGGTAAGAGATAAGGCAGACAAATGGTAGGTAGGGAGAATATGGGGCTCGGGGCACATAAAGGATGTGCTTAGAGAACTGAAGCAAAATCTTGCATGTCCGTGTTCTTTTATTGCAAGAACAAGCATTTTAAATCAAGAGGTGTGAAATCTGGTGTATTAAAAAGGCAATACACAGTTTGACTGAGGAGCCACTTGTCTCAAGATGCTGCCTATTTTCCAGACAGATGTGCTGAACGTTAGAAAAGAGGTAAAAACCCCAACTCTAAAAACTGTTTGAGCTGTCATAAGTGATTGTCGTCTTCAGAAATCTGTCTCTTAAATCTAGAGCAGGCCTTGGGGAGCTGCAAATATATGAAAGGTTTTCTAGGCACCATATGGTGGTTATGAAAGAATCTAACACAGGCCTATTTTTGAGTCAAAAGAATGGAAGAGAGGAGGGCTAAATTTTGGAAAGCAGAATGTTCATGATTATGAAACTGAACGTGGTAGACAGGCTCAGGCCCTCTGCACTTCACCAACACTTGTTCTGTATCTATTTATAAGTCAGTTTGCTAGAGGGGCAACAATCAAGTGAGAAAATACTCATCTGCTCCAGCCTGGAAGCAAAGAAACCTGTTATGACAAAAGAAAAGTAAATAGAACTATTTAAAATTGCTGCAATAGGCATTAAATAGAGACAAGTACTTGCAAAAGATTGTTGCCTTCGCTGGTGTCTCATGTGCTGTGCTGGGAGAGCAGTGTTTGTAGCCTCTCGTCTCTCTGAGCAGGTAGCTCTGCAAAGCTTCTGCCTCCCCATATTGCTCTTTGATAAACAAAGGCTGATATTGCACAGCTACCTTCCAAAATGCTGGCAAAGCATGGTAGGGGATGCTGATAAGAGCAGACTGAGTGCCTTTAGGACATCTGTGTTGAGCTAGAGGTTTACTGCTGGTATGATCTTCTCCTGTCTCATGTTAGAGACACCATTACTGGTTTGCTGGTACTGGCATTGTCCTTCTCCATGGCATTCCCAGCACTTCAGTTCTCTTCATTGCTCTTCCAGCTCTGGGACTTCCCAAAGCTGGATGCTACAGTGCTTGGGCAGCTCAGCCCCTATACCCCTGGGAGCTGAGGGCAGGAAGGAAGAGTGCTCAGTCATTTTCAGTGTCTTCTAGAGAAAAAAAGTTCTCCTGGACAGCCTGGGACAATGTATTTCCAAGCAGTTGTGATACAGTCCTTGATATTGTTTACTTCATGAGTTCCTTTATATCCTTGGTATAAGCAACCCTAAGGACAGCCAGATATATTTAAACAAGTCACACTGAGAACTGATCTTTTCTTTTTTGCCAAAGCTTCTATAACTTACTAATTAAACCAAATGGATCTGTACCCAGTAGCAGAATTTGGCACTGAAGAGTTGATGCCTCTGTGAAAACTGTGAAATCAGCAGGAAGAGCTGACTTCAGCCATCAGGATTTCAGTGCAGAGGATAAAGGTATTATTTTTGTTCCCCTGGGGTTCAGATCAGGGATGTCCAATCTACTGAACACAGACACAGTTTCAATTACTTATTGAAGTTATGCTCTATTGGTAAAACTAGAATCACATTTTAGAAAATACAAATGCTTAAAAGGAAGAGCTTGAAGAATTCCCTGCTGAGGTATTGCTTTACTGCCTTACATAGAGCAATTCTGCCTCAAAATGAAATGGCAAAAGATCCAACTGTAACTGGATATCACGCAAAAGGCAGGAATGAGATTTGCTTTAAAGTTAAAGAAGAAGATTTTTGTAACTGGTTTTCATTGAATTTTTTGGCAAATTTCACAAACCTCTGAAAAAGCTTTGTAAGTCCATCTACAGCAAATTTGTACAAAATATTTTATTCCTCAAGTTTGTTCGAACTTTGTAACGTGGTGCAGTGAAAACGCTCAGTGCCCCGTCACCAAAAGTGCCACAAGTGAATTGTAGTGTCTCGCTGGCGCGTGGCCTGAAAGCTCCATGTTTTAACTACTTTTCCAGCTTATAAGATGACCTTTGGGGGTTTTGCACTAGACCCTTGTTTACAGTGGTGTTTTTTAAATAGTAAAAATATTAAATAGTGCTGTTTGAAAGTGAAGGTGATTCTAAAGTGCAAGTATGGTATTGAAACCCCATTGACAAGTAAGAACAGTAGATTTAGTTATTCTGCTTACTGCAAATGCCAAGTGATAAAGCCTCCTAAAGCACCTGGAAAAGAAGGAATGGAAGGCCAGAGGAAAAGCAGGAATTCTCATGCAAACCCACAGTATTTTACACAATTGACCATGACCATGGAATTGTTTTGGTTGGAAAAGACCTTTAAGCTCATGGAGTCCCCGCTCCCCTCACATTGCCAAACCCAGCACCAAAGCGTGTTCTCAGTGCTGAGCCACTTCCAGCTCCTGATCTGTCACGAGACAGCACATCCACCCTCTAGAAATTACCAGCTCATTTACAGTTTAATATCTATCAATGTAATGAAAATTGTAGGTTATCCTGCAGTATGCACCAAAATGCATCAGCCTCTTGCTCATTTCCAGGGACACACAGTTCTCTGAACCTTGTCAGCCTGCTGCTAGGGCGTTGAACTGTGAATGCTACACACTACTCCTTTTCCCTGTCTAATCCAAATATGCTTTGCCCAGCTACAAAGATGATTTCTTTTCAGGTGATGCCCATTGTTACAGCTGAGGACAGTGTTTGTAGTGCATTGTCAGCTGATGCTGTCAGACAACATTATCCCTTCCTCATGTTGGTCTCCAGTAGCAACACAGATTTCTCCCTGAGGTGTTCTGACAGAAGCCCTGGAAGGTTATATACAGTTTTAAGATGAAAACCCTAGAAGTAAAACAATTCTTACAGCTATGAAAATAGCTCAGATTTTGTAGCCTTTGAAGACCTGGTGTTGTTTTCAGGAGGGCTGGGAAGAAATAGTTGAGTTTGTCTTAAATGCTTAAAGCCATTCTGGTGCTTAGGGACAAAAAGTACTATGTGCATGGTTTGCAATAGTCAGTGACTCGATAGAGTGGTTTGCCTCTCCCAGAGAGACGGGCTCATGAGCCATTGCTCTACCATCCAACATGCAGTTTTGTGTCTGCTTCTTCCCCACTCTCCCTGGGGCTGCACCTGATTAGTATGTCTGGATTTCATACTGAGGGGGGAATGTGGGGTGTGCTTTCATTCTGAGGGGGTGCACATGGCTCACTGGGTTTTGCAGAGTTTGGATGTCAGGTTTAGAGGAAAGCATCTTTCATAGGAAATGAATGTGGAGGGTCAAAGTGAACAGCCAAGGCTTTTCCTAATTCTGCTTCATTCTCAAGTACTGGAATGTCATTAAGTCTTCCAGTGGAAGGATGATAATGCTCACAGAATTGAGCTGTCATCTGGGAAAGAAATTAGGATGTTGGAAAAACCCTTGTCTTTTAAACTGTTGTATTTTCCAAATTCACTGTTACCTGAACTACACATTCTGCACTAGTTCTTTGTGTTGATGCTGTCTTGGGGTTGGGAGGCTGCTTTTGGAGCTCCACTCTCTACTACAGCCATTCAATTATTTTGATGTTGTGTACTACTGATGACCTTTTTAATATTCTGTCATTTGAATGACTGCCTCTTCTTACTCTTTGTGCTATTTACAGTTTAACAGCCCCACGGGGAAGGAATAACCACGCTGACTGTTAATGAAGATGTAGACTGCTGAAATGAGCAAGATGGTTTTCCAAACTACCACAGTGCAGTGAACTCATGAAGCTCAGGAAGAGCAGCCTCGCTGCAGTGGTGGTCCTCAGCTCTGCTCCCACTGGCGTTTCTGTCTGTTATGCCATCGTCTCGTTAAGTCTGTTTTGCCACCGTCCCATTATCTTGCAGAGAGAAGCAGCAGCCCTAAAGAGCTGCTCCAACAAAATTTCTAACAACATCATGTAGAATAGTAAAGAAAGTGAGAGATTATGAATGCAGGCACTACTGGGTTTTGCCTCCTCAAGTTAATCATGTTTTGGGTTTTTTCAGAAGCAATACACAGTACAGGTAATAAAAAACAAAGTCTTTGTATGTGAACCTAAGGAAAAATGAGAATCTATAAAAATAACCCAAACCAAAAGGATCAGGAAGTTAAGATTGAATTTATGCACCCTGGCCAGAGAAATTTGGCCCATGACAGCACGAAGAGGACTGTGAGCTGTCTAGTTTGGAAGCAGTCTGGAGGCTACTGAGGATGGTTCCTGCCCTGGGCAGGAAAAGTTCTATCTGAAGAGCTAGAAGGACTCCAGGTTATGGAAAGATTGCAGCGTGCCAGGAGATGCCTCGCTCTACTCCTGGGAGCTGGCTTGGGGAGGTGAGAGTTCTGTCCTGATTTGAATGGTTTATCGTAGAAGAATCAAATGTCATCAGAATTTGGCAGATATGTCATTGGTAGTGTTGTGCACGCAGCTAAAACCCAGGTGATGGAATTCCAGCAGAGAATTAACAGTATGTGTGATAACAGGCAGATATGGATTTGTGAAGTTATAGTCTCTTACACCTCTCTGAGTGAAACAGTGCAGATACTTGTACACCTAAAGAAGTACAAAATGAATATGAGCTTAAACTATAATAGGATTCCATTTTTTTTTCACTGTGGCCTTAGAGCAAGTTTGATAAGATGCACAGGGCAGCACTCCTGGGCTGGGGAGGGAGTTGTCATTTGCTTGGTTTGCACGTGGCACAGGGCAGAAGCTGTAACAGCCATAGCTAACTTTTGAAGAACATGTGCAAAGTAATCAAACAGTGGAGAAAATGTATGCTTCAAGTGAAGGGAGGAAACAGCCTTGCTTGTATCATGAACTCTCTGCTCTGTGTTCAGCCTCTGTGTTTCCCATCTGTGCGATGCAGACTGTACCTTGTTAGGCACATGTTTGGCTAGAAGGCTCAATTGCATGCTCTGTATCCTGGTCAAGGTAGTGTGGGACTCCTCAAGAGTAACCACGTAGAATCACATGGGATGAAAAGTCTGGCCTCCCAATGCTTAATTCTATTCGTGTTCTGTCTCATGGAGAAAATGACCCAAATTACAAACGGGTGTGATGCAGCACAAAGGGAAAGAGGAGAGGCACATGCTTTGGATGGACTTTGTAATATTGTGCCTAAGGAGTATGGAGACCAGTGCTGAAAGAGGCCCTCTAAGTTTGTGCTGGGAAATTTGTAATCAGAAATGGCATGGTTTATATCCTTCTGTATTTCTAATCAAATTGTTGTCTGATCTAATCTAAAGCCTGAAAGCCTCTTGCTAGGTGAAAATTGTGTGTGGAAATAGAATCTAGACAAGATGCCTGTCATCTTAATATCAAAGCCTTTGAGTCCAGGCTGCAAATGGCAGGGTTTTATTTTAGAAAAGGAAAGACTTTTTATTCTGTGGGATTTTATGAAGAACGTGATTCCAAACGTCCCAAATCTTTGGCCCTCAGAAAGTCAGACTCAGGTTTCAAAAACACAATGAGATGTAAGTAAACTAACCATGGCAAATTCAGTATCTCAACTATGTGTGTGTTTGATGGTTGTGTGTTGCTGTCTTCATCTCATAAAGGAAAAGCACAAAATACCCTCAAACACTCTTCTCCAACAGCACTTTCGTATTTGTCTGGAGTTGATGGAGACAGTTGGCAGTAACTGGTTCCAGCCATTTCTGCCACATCTCTTGGCTTCCTGGAAAAGCTGCTTAAAATCTGCACCAAACTGAAAGCCTGTTGTTGGAGATGTTTTTAATTTAGAAATAACAGCTTTTAGATGTGCTTCAACCAAATTATTTAACACCATGTCTCAGAGAATTCCAAACAGTGATGAGAAAAGTCATTGATACCCCTAAGTTTCCCAGCCGAAGTGGAGCACTGGTGCAGGATGTTGCCCAGGCACAAGACTCAGACTTTGTACCTCTCTGGCTAGTCTTCAATTTCAAAGCAAAAAGATATGTGATTACTAGCAGTTGTTTTGGGGTTGTCTCAGAGGATCGCTGGAAAGAGAAGAGTGATGATAGGTAGGTGAAGCATATGAGCAATAAGTGAGAGTGCCATGCAGAAGCCTGGTTAGGGTCATAGCTGCTGTGTGAGGAAAGGCAGATCACTATAAATAAAGTACATAGGATATGGAAGCTGATAAGGAGAGAGGCTAGTGTGAGAAGTGTGCTCTGTAAGCCAAAAGGAAGCATATGGCTTAAGCTTTGGTTGTATGCACTGCAATTATCACTGTAAAAGTTACATGAATATTTTCTTCCCATAGCAGGAACCAAAAATATTGGTTTTATCCCAGCATTAACGGAATCAAGAAAAATACAGACTCTCCAGGAGTCCTTTTACAGCCCATTCCCCTGGGAGAGAAAGGGAGAGGGTGAGACACCCCTGACATTCAGCAGAGGAATCCTAGCTATGCCTGCTCTTTGCCAAGTCCAAATCTGTCTCTTGTGAGAATGCCGCTGGATTGGTAACATTCAGCATCAAGGAATTTGTGTTCACAAAGGCACTGGCTTGCAAATGGTGGTGACCATGGGCTGATTTCAGGGGGCAAAAGGAAACGAGCAGCCTTTGTCCTCCATGAGACCACTGCGCACCAGAAAGACCCTTTCTGTGAAGTCACTTGTACTTTGGATTCATCCTGATCAAAGAAGAAGGACTTGTATGTTTATTCACCAACAGAAGAAATCCCCTCTCTGATGTGGGTATATGAGTTCTCAAAATAGTTGGAGTGGGTTCATGTAGCTTCTCACCCTTTGTGTGCTGGGATTCTTCTCAGCAGGTTGGACTCCTCTGTAGCAGGATACTGTAATACCTGGATGGGGATGATTGCACTGACTGCTAATGCAAGCAAGTTAATTTATAGAGTGTATTCATCTGTTTCAGAGCTCCTCCAACACTGTCACCACTTGGTTGACAGATAAACCCAAAGAAGGTTTCCTACTCAACTTAAGGCAACTCTAAAGCCCATTCCTTCTCCTGTGAGGGGTCTATGTGCTAAGGGATGAACCTTCAGCTCCATGTTCACTGCAGCCCTTGCACTGGCTCCAGAACACAGGCAGTATCAGACACCTTCCCTCTAAGGTGTGGGCTGCTGCACCTCTCCTGATGAAGTGAAAGGATCAAGAGGTATTCTCTGACATCACAGGTGGATTTCTGAAGGCAAGAGGTAACGGGAAATTGAGACTTATGTTCTTTGTGCACCTATAACTCAGCCTGGTGGCTTTCTGATGAAGGGCAGATTAAAGCAAATACTGTATTACAAATCCACTGACTGCTCCATCTTGGCTGCTCCTGCATAACTTTTTGTTTTCACTTCACAAGTATGTTTCTACAGTAAATAAGTGAGAAAAAAGTCCTGAAAGAACTCAGATATTACTATTATGATTAGTGTTTGCTAGTAGTCTGCCTCCTGGTTTAGTCTTGTAGTTTCTCATAACTACCAAACGGGATTAAACCCAAGCAAAGAGCAAATTGCACAGTTTCCTGATATTTCTTCCCATATAAGCAGCTGCTGGAAAAGACTGGCTTGGCAAGGAGCTGTCCTAAATACCACTCCCCTCCTGTTCCTCTGAGATCATGCCAGTGCTTAGGGTGCCTACAGCAAGCTGGTATGTCCCTTTGGGATCCGGACTGTTTCACCTTTGCACATTGCACAGTTCTTCATGCCCCACATCCTCAAATGCTCCTGCGAGCTGTGGATGCCCATGAAGACTGGACTTCCATCTTCAGCTCCAGATGTGCCTGAGGACAGCAGCATCAAGGCATGGGTGAGGCAAGTCTCCTCTCTTTCAGGCTGTGTCCTTTCCTCATTTGATCCCTAAGCATCTCTTCCTGCTGGCATCCCCTGGTCACAGGGGAGGATCAGTACGTGCTGCTTTTCTTTCTAGTGTTTTTTTTCAGGTTGCCAGGGAGATAGTTGTCTGTCTGCACTTTACAATTCAGTGTTTGGGACAGATTCCTTCAAGAAATAGTCAGGAGTGTGGGGTTTTTTTTCCTCTCAACCTTGACTAATTCTCCAGAATCACATCTCCCTCCCAGTTGTTCTCTCAGCATCTAGGAAGCCCTGCTCGTGACAGGGGAGTGACCTGACATGGAGAAGCATTGTGGCATGGACAGGGGCTGCTCCTGGGAAGGGGAAGAACCATTTGTCACAGCCTCAAGTCTCCGCACCCATGCATCAAAAGGTTTTCCTCAAGACACAGTGACCCGGAACAACCCTTTCAATCACCATTCCCTTTCAAAAGAGCTTCAGGGTGATGTGTGAAGATGTCGTGTCACACACCACCACAAGAAGGAGTTACACACATTTGCTCTTTCATAGGGTGGATAAAGAGATGTGCAGCTAATCTATTTTTTTCTTTTTGTCTCATCCTTGGCCATGATCAATTTCTCCGTCATTTCACAATCTCTAGGAAATTGCATCCTGGGAAGTTCTGTAATCCCATCTTCCTTCCCTTTCCTGCTTCCCCAGGCATTTTGAAAGCCTGGTTTGATAAGGTTTTTTCTGTGGTTATTTCTCTTGAGGACACACAGACAGAGCTCCTGATCTGGAAGATGCTCCTCCTGTCCATCAGCAGCGCTGGAAAACATGATGCTGCAGGCAGGTGAGTGCCAGTGTTGGGCCAGGAGCATCCTCATGCTGCCCACAGCTTTACAAACACAGATCAAAGATCACCCTGCTTTGGGGAGTGTGCAGTCTAAGACTACAGTTGTGTGATACGACAGGTTGCAAGAGTAGGGGTGACAATGGATTCAACCAAGGGGTAGATACAACACTGCAAGCATCACCAGGCTTGGAATACATTCTAGGCTGAGAGAGCATGTTGCTAGGAAACTTTTATATTAAAAAGCATTCATCTTTAAACCCTGGGAACACAGTAATAGCTTTTCCTCTGTGCTAGGGAAGTTCTTTTAATGTCAGTCCTGACGTTACTTAGACACGGAATATGCGAGAGGGAGAAAAATACCTTGAATTGTCTTGGGCAAAGATTGGAAACTGATGTTATTTTTAGGCAGCTCCTGGGGTTTAACTGAGCTTTCAGCACTCTGATCTGACATAGGAGACTGATAAAGGCAGGTGACCGTGTTTTGTGTGATAAGATGTTGTATGGAATAAGAATTGAAACAGGCCTGGAAAACAGTTTAGTTAGCCCAATGCAGAAGAAAACTGTGGCTCATGGCAAGATCCAAGGGGCTGCCATCCACAAGGGACAGTTCATCAGATTCCTCAGGTTATCATGTTGTCATCCACAGGCTCTCTGGTGCCCAGTTTGCTCCCTTTCTACAAGTTCTGTATGCAGGGCTCAATAGTTCATATAAACTCCTTTAGAAATCCCCAAGCATCAAAGCTTGTGAGGCTGGTTTCTAACATTCATTGCTAATGTTCAAGACCTGTTTCCTGAGCAGAGAAATCTTTAGAAAAGAGTGTGGCCATTTTTATGGGATTCTCTGTTCAAAAGAGACATCCAAAAACTGGTTCTAGTAGGTCAGAATCTTAATACTTTAAGATGGTCTTAACTATTCTCGTGTGCTTTGCCCTGCATTTTGTTCATTCTTTTTCCTTTGTTGTTTTGGGGTTTTTTTCCCCTCAGTTTTTCCTCCCTCCCCTCCCTGGCTTGAGTGCAGCTGCCATCCTACCATTCCCTGTTGAATGTGGTTGTAATGTGGAGGATGGACTAGATGATCTCCAAAGGTTTCTTCCAACCCCTACCATTCCATGATTCTATGATAAGCCAGCCCCTGAGATGCCTGGTGGCTGCAGTGGCAGCTTCAGCATCTCCCTCTTACTGCCACCACACCCTCCACTGTGCTGATCCAGTCTCCTGGGGAATTGCACAGTAAACCAAAGTTGCTGCTTCCATTCTCCCAGTGTGCTCTCTTGCTCTATGCCCTGGGCACACTGAAGGGCTCTCTGACTTTTCTGCCATGCTAAATTCAGAATTTGAGACACATTTTACAACATGGAACAGTCCCCTTAAAAAAAAAAGCAAAACCTCACCCACAAAGCACTGCTGCTAAGAGTATTGAGAGCACTTAATGGACTTTTGTTATTACTACCATGATGTGACACATCCCAGAGTACTGGGAGCTTTCCCATAGCATGTTAAGCCTCAGTCTCTTTGCATGTGACAATGAGAACAGAGAGATCTGCCTTTCTGTCTGGCACCTCCAGAACACAGGAAATCCTTTCCTGGGGGAGCACTGTGATTCTGAGGGATTCCCTGAGAGGGGAGAATACCCACTTAGGACTGATATTAAACATCTTGTTAAATGAACCTAGAAGCAACATCCTTGGAGTTCTGTGTAATGAAGGTGGTTTGGGTTTGTTTTTTCTGGGGGAAGATGACAGCCTTTATCATATCAGCTGGTACAGATGGAAAAAGCAGACTAGCTTTCAGACTCAACCTAATCATAACTTCAGACCTGTCTAGAAAAAAAATCAGGGTGGAAAAGGCAATCTGAACTTGTGAGATGGAGTGAAGCTTCTAAAAGTGTTTCTGTCCCAGGACTGAGGCTGCTGTTAGTGCCTGTGATGTGCCATTGTCAGCTTCTCCCATGGGCTGCCTATTTCCTTGATGTTCTCAGAGGGATGTGGGTCAGTGTAATGGCTGGAAACCTTTTGAGGCAGGAGCCATCTTTGTTTTCTGTGCTGGTAACACCAGCTATGTCCTGCCTGGCACACTGCTGGAACAGAAAGGAGCAGCACCAGGTGTTTGTGTATGTTCATGGGGGCACAGATGCTGCAGTTAGGCAGGAGTGTGACCCTTGCACGATTAACCCCAGAACCAGTGGGATGGATGGGGAAATTTGTGCTGCAGGACCACGAGATGAATATTATATGAATAATAATGATATTGCAGGGGGTCTTTCCTACAGTGCCCTACTCATCTCCCACGTATGGGTTAGACAACAAAAGCAGCTGCATACTTTATGGCAGCTTGGGAGATGGCGGTCGCAATCGCCCTTGAAACTGTTCCAGCGCACAGACGTTATGGCAACACCTTCTCTCTTGTGCCACTTGGTGGAGCTTAGTGATTCTGGCTATCACACACACCCTTTTGCAAACTTACTGTATCTCAAAACCAGACCAAAGGCTTCCTAAGGAAGTAAAACTAAAAGCATAGCACCAGATCTAACAGACAAGATGCTGATTCCTGGCTGACAATCAATTGGGTCGTCATCGCATCCCTTCCCCTCCTGAAAGCAATAAAGTGTATGATGCTTTAATTTTTTTAAAGAGGGGAAAGTATGGGCTTCAGATCTTGTTATTTCTGATACACAGGATGAGAGAGAGGTAGAGTTATGTCATGTTTGGTTTTTTCAGGTTTAAAAGAATGGATTAAGTTTCAAATATTGAGTTTCCTTGCAGAGTTTTGGGAATGTGTAGATGCACCTAGGTGAAAAACCTCACAGTTGTTTGAATGCCTGCTTTTTCTCAACAAGCATGGGAACAGTGAGCAGATGGACAGCTAAGCAGAGAAGTGATTGTATTGCACCCAGGTCCTGCTTTCAGTTAAATCAACAGCTCATGAGGTCAATAGAACCAGAATTGGATCCGTGGCTAATGGTGTGCTCAGAGCCCACCTGGAAATTCAGGCTATTACACCAATTTGACTCTCTTACTGCCCAAACTGTCTGTTGTTAAATGTAAGTTGCTTTACAGATCTTAGTGAGTCACAGTTTTGATGGTTATCTAATACTTTAAATTGTCAAAGAACTTTTACTGCCAGATGAAAGCTCTCTGGTGATGTGGGGATACTGAATTGTCACATCCGAATCTGAACTTCAGACCTTGGAGTGTGGTACCCAAATTGAGATCTGTTCCTTTTGTTACTGTACATCTGTTGCATCTAAGGGGTCTTGGTGATTCTTCCTAAATCCTTTCCAGTGCAGGGTGCCTGATGTCTAAGCAGAACCATGAGAAATGCAGGTTTCATATGCAGTCCCTTTGCTGTGACCAGGGAAGAGAAGGAAAAAGAATAGAGGACTCAGTTCCAAAAGCTGTTGTCTGTGGTTTTAGATGTCTTCCTGTGTAAGCAGCCTAGGAACATCAGTGGCTTCTCTGGCTTTGCCTCAGGAACTGGCAGCAGTAACTGCAGCTCCTTTTCACTGTGACACTGCCCAAATTCTTTCTTGTTTTTTTAGACTGACAGATGAGAAGGAAATTTCTGACATAGCAATGTACCCCATACATATTTATCAAATCCTTAGAACTGGTAGTATATCAATGCTCTTCTGGTGTGGCATTTTACAAGGGATGAGAATGAGAGCAAAATCCTGTTAGGAGCTCTAAAAGCAAACAGGAGCTGGTGCAGCTCTCTGTATCATACATATGGCTGATGGTCAGGGCCTGGCCAGAAGCACTTCTTACCAGAAAAAAGCAGTGCAAGTGATCCTCCCCAGAAGGATGATGCAGCTGAGAGGCAGTTTTCCTGATGTTTACAGGGGAGCCAGCAGAGAGAACAGGATTGTGATTCTCATCACATTCTCATCACACATAGGCCACCTCTCTTGTAGAGTCCCCATGCCTTGTCCATACTTTGCTCCTACTGATGGGCCTCTCTTACCCAGATGGAATTGCCTGTGTTCCATAGTCCCCTGGCATTCCAGCAGACCAGCCAGGTCTGGAGAGCCAGATATCTCGTTCCATTGCAGTCATCCTGGGAATGTGGGAAGCTCCTTGTCCTTCTTGTGAGCCCTTAACTGGGCCTGGGGCTCCCTGTCTCTCTGTGGTGACACCTCTTGGGAAGTCAACAGATGTGTTACTTAAAGGTGCTTAACAAGGAAGTGTCAGTGTGCTAAACAGGAGACTTCTCATGAAGAGGGTGGAGGATGAAGGCTGCTTGGTGCACAGGCTTCGACTCTGGGAGTGTTTTGTTTTCATCTGTGCATGACATACTCTCTATATTACTTATGTTGTTCACCCTTGCAGATATTGTCTGTAGTTCAAGTTAATTCCATAGCAGACATACCTCTGCCTTTTGACTGTTGATCACAGCAGTGTATTCAGTCACTGGAACCAGTCAGATGAATGGACACCATCCTCAGGCACTGGTTCTTACTCTTGCTTGAAAAATGAACCCAGTCACTCAAATACTCATTGCACAACAGAGGTTTTTGTGCTAAGGTTATACACTCCCCTCACTTCTTCAATTCATAAATAAAAACAGGATCAAAGAGCCAAGCACAAGTAGTATTGCTTGGAGATGGTCAGCAGATGTTCTTATTAAACTTAGAAGAACTTATGCCCCATCTTTTATGTTAGGAGGAATAATGGCATTGTCATGATGTCTTAAATCTCACTGTTTTGCAACACAATGTGTTTCATGGGCTCTTTGATAAAATACAGCTTTGTGCTAAAAAAAACAACAACAAAAAAGTAAGAGTTGTTCACCACTTGCTCAACATTAACACGTTGGAAAGTCCCACCTGTGCTATGAAGTGCCTCATTTGACTTATTTATTTGGTTTATTTTGCTCTGTTCCTTATTTTGCTCTAATCCTTACTTTGCTCTCCATACCTGTTTTACTTTCATTATAAAGGCACTTCATGGATTGTAGCAGAAAATGGCCCAAGAAGAGGGAGAGAGGTTTTAAAAAATACCAACAAACTGAGTTTAAAGTTATTATCATCATTCTGTTAAGGGAAATACGGTCATTATGTAATGCTGCACTTGGGCCAGTAACACCTGTGTGGTGGTAAGAGCACACATGGGATGCAACAAGAGTCACTCTCGAGAGGCATTTGACCTGTTACAAGCAAGTTATCAACTGTATAAAAGCAAAATTAAGGCAAATACAAATGCTTCCACAGTCCCCTGCAAGAGTCACAGAATCTTAAGGGTTGGAAGGGACCTCAGAGATCATCTAATTTCCCAGTATCTGAGAACCTGAAAGCCAACCTGGAGAGCTGGACTTCACTTCCTCACTCAAACCAAACAAAAATGGAAAAGAAAATATGGGCTGTTATTAGGAGAAAACGGTGATGTTATTTTTAAGAGGGGAAAAAAAAAATAGGTGCTATGGACTCAGACAAGTTGTCCCGCTCTGAGCTGGTTAGGGGATGGCTGTTGTCCCAAGTAGGGAGGGGAGTCACAGACAGAACACTGTTCATCTGCTTCTCAAATGGAAATACTCAGCTGTGCTCCAGGAAAACACGCAGCTCCTTTGGTTGTGCTCACGGAGAGAGAATTTCATCCAGGAGACGTGCAGTTTGGCTCTCATCTGTGCAGAGCATGGTTCTCCCAGTCGAAGGCTTGATGAAGGTCGCTGTGCTTGAGGCAGAGCCTTTGTGACCTTTGTTGAAATGTGCTGTAATTTATGATGGCACCTGCATCCTGGTGTGCTCTCAGCTGGGAATCTGCTTCCAGCTTGCTCTGCTGATGCTCTAAGGATCAGGAAAGCTGTAACCATTTATCTTTATGCCTTTTAGTGATAAACCATGGAAACAATAGCATGTTTCCATGCCAGGTAAATTGTGCCAAGTAGGGCTGCCCACACTGATGGGGATCTGTAAGACCCCAGGGAACACTGGGGAGTGTGTGCAGAACACCTCTTAGCTGCTGTGTCCTCTTGTGCTGCTGAGGGGATACACCAAGTGATATCCCATAACCTCCTGACTGTGGGCAATGTCAAACAGGAGGAATGTGAAGCAGTTTTTCCTTTCTCTTTAAGTCTCATTAAAGATCATCCACGTGAACAGATTCAGAGCATTTGACAGTGGATTGTGATGAAGTGTGATATGCAAATGATGTTAATTTTTGAGTAGCCAAATGGACATGGGAAGAGCACCAGACACCTGCTCGACACAGGACAGCACCATGAACACCAGAGGAGCCTGGGCTGTGGGGAAGCTGCTGTGAGGCTGGGTCTTACTTTGCTTGCCCAGAGCCAAAAATGGCTCAGGAGGCCCTGCTGCAGCTCAGCAGTGCCTGCCTGTCCTCCTGGGGCTGGTTTGGGAGGCTGTCCTCACCTCGTAACACAGAGGTATTTGCCTTCCTCCTAGAAGGCCTGGCAGTGAAAGGCAAGGTGGAATGCAAGTCTCTTTTTTTATCCCTATATTTTTCTTGATTGGGGAGTTTTGGGTTTTGGTATTTGGTCAGCCCCAGGATATTCCCCTTTTCCTCCTGACCACCTGCCAAGTGAAATGTTGGCTGCCACTTCTAGTTGCCTCGTTAGCCTGCATCTGGTTCTTTTTCTCTGCATGACAGTGGGAATTTCTCTATCTGGGAAGAGAGTTCTAGGTCAAGTTTATGTAATATTTAGGAGAAGGCATCAGAGCTCTTAACCTTCCTTGCTTTTGTCCTGGTATCATTGCACCACTTTCTGCTCATTAAACCTCCATCTACGTACTGAACTAACAGGAGGCAGTTCTGTGTCTCTATGCATCACACAAGCCTGTGGGTTGTGCCCCAATCACAAGCCCCAGAAACATCACCCGCACGGAGAACCAAACCACCGAAGGCTCGGGCGGATCCATAACGCCGAATTGTTTGTCATCAGCCGTCTTGTTTTAAACGAAACCAGCAGAGATTCTATTCAAAACAACCACCTGTTTTCTTCTTTTAAAAGGTTGTGGGTTTTTGAATCGTCTTTAATTAAAAAATAATTAATGAAACAAAAAGCTAATTACGGTTGCCTAGCAGTCGACTTCCTTCGCTTCAGAAATGTGAGGGAATAAGTGCTTGGTAAAGCTTCACCATTTAAGAAAAATGTATTTCGTTAGATTGGAGTTACTAACACGCGTGGTGCGTTTGCAGGAAGCCGGTCCTTGGGAAAGCGAGCTCGGCAGCAGCGGGGAGCGCACGCAGCAGCAATGCCGCAGGGGAGCGCGGCGGGTCTCACATCAGGTTACCCTCGCTCTGCCGCGAGACCCGTATCACCGAACCCTTCACGGACTGATAAAGGATGGCCAAAAAAACCCCAACCTCAAACAAAGGAAAACGCAGAGGCGTGTAGGCTCAGCCCCACGGCCCCGAGCCGGCGGGTGCCGCGCCGCGTTATCACACGCCGAGCGAGTTACACCCTGCTCGCGGCTCACGTTTGAAGGATTCCAAACAAAATGTAGGATTTTGGTTTCTTCCAAGTCACCTGCCCGTCACCCACACCCTGCGGGGCAGCGGCGGGGCCGCGGGGGCACCTGCGCGGGGGGCGGGCGCTGCGCGGCCCCTCCCGCCGCTCCGGACCCGCCCGAGCCGCCGGCGGCCGCGCGGGCCCTCCCATTGTCTCCGGCGGCGGGGGGCGGGGGGGGAGCGGGGGGCGGCCGCGGGGACGGCACCGGGGCCGCCTCCGCAGCCTCATTGGCGGCCGCCGAGCGCCGGTGCCTTAAATGGGGCGCGCGCCGGGGAGGGCTCCCCATTGACAAAAGCGGCGGCGGGGGCGGCGGAGCGGGGCCGGGCGGGGGGCGGCCACGGCCCGGGGAGGGGGGAGGCTGCCGCAGCGCCGCGCCCCGCGCTCTGAGCCCACAGCGAAGCGGTACCGGGCTGCGCCGCGGCTCAGGGCGGGCCGCGGCCCCGCCGCCGGCATCCGTTCCCCCGGCGCCCTCTCCGCGGCGCGCACACCCCGACGGGCGCACGCACGGCGGTTCCGCCCCTTCTCCCCGCCGCCCTTCGCATCCCTGTCCATGGCGCTGAGGACGGCAGCCCCGCGCTCCGCACGTAAGTGAGCGGCTCCGCCGCGCCTTTGTGCGCGGCCCCGCCCGCCCCCGCCGCAGGTGAGGCGGCCCCGCCGCGCACCTGAGCCCGGCGCACCCGCGGGGCTGCCCGGGAGGGAGGGCGGGAGGCAGGGCGCGCTGCGCGGCCGCGGTGGCTGCGGCTCGGCCCGGGGCGCCCGGCTGGCTGCTGCCGGCCCGTTGCGAAGCCGCGGCGCGGCCGGCCCGCGTGTGGCCGCGGATGGCGGCGGGGCCGGGCCGCGGGAGCTCAGCGCGCTGCGCTCTGCCTCGCCCCTCGCAGGTGCCGGTGCGGCGGCTCGGCACGGACACGGACCGCGGTGACTTCCCCAGCCCGGGGGCGGCGGCCGGCGCTGAAACCTCAGACCTAATGGAAACTGGGGGCGATGCCAGATCGGCACCTCGGCGGGGAGGCAGAGGAGGAGGAGGTGGCGGCCGTGGCGGGTTTCCAGCGACTGCCGAGCCCAGCGCTCCCCCAGCTGCGGAGACGAGCATGAATATTGATGGACCCGCCGGTGGCGGGAGGAGCGGGGCGGCCGCTGCTGCAATGCCGGGAGCCCCGGCCCCGCCGCTCCGCGCCCCCAGCTCTAGGGACCCTAAAATGGTCCATCAGCGATTCTTGCGGAGGAGCGTGGTGGACTCGGACCAGGAGGAACCTGCTTTCGACCTTCCCGAGTCGGAGCACCAGAGGAAAATTATCTTGCTCCCTAAAACCAGGAGGATAATTGCGGAGAGGGCGAAGGCGGGGCAGGGGGCCGCGGAGAAGGTGTGCCTGGGGGCCGAGCCCCCGGGGGAGCCGCAGGCAGCGCCGGCCCCGAGCGGCGGCCCAGGCCCGGAGGAGCAGAAGGAAGCCGGCAAGGATGCTGAGAGGAAGGAGCCTGCGGATGCTTCCAAAGACCAGAGCAAGGCTAAGAAGGAGGAGCCTGAGGAGGAGGCTGATATGAAAGCCGTTGCCACCTCGCTGGATGGCAGGTTCCTAAAGTTTGATATCGAACTCGGGAGGGGATCCTTCAAAACGGTCTATAAGGGTCTGGACACGGAGACGTGGGTGGAAGTTGCGTGGTGCGAGCTTCAGGTAAGCCGAGCTGATCCTCGGTGGTTTTTTCTGCTTTGTAAGCCTAGGAGCTAAGGGCAACATGCCGGTGTCATCCACTGAAGCTCAGCGTTGAGCAGCCTTTATAGTCACCATTGCTTAGTATCCAGTGTCTAACTATAGCGCAATATTCCTATTGGCTCTGGATCTACCACCTTATGTACACTCCTCCCAGGCTTAACCCGCTCAGCCCTGCGCTCTGGCTTCCCACACTGACAATGCTGACACAGGGCCTGTCATGCTGCATAGAAAGGTGCTGAGTGGCTCTCTCTGAGGGCACAAAGCGCGCTGAGCAGAGCTTGCCGTGGCTCCTTCCCTTCCCGTTACCCCCAGCTGCTTCAGGAGGCAGCGGCGTGATTTAGCGGGAGTGGAGCAGCAGGTCTATGCTAAAAAGACACTGAACATAAGTGAACTTGGAATGCACTTGCAGGAGTGAAATTCCCTTTTCCTACAAGTATAAATGCATTATGCTTTTATAGAGATTGAAGATCTGTTGCCTCTTTACTTACCCTTTCCCCAGCTCTGAAATTGTATCTGTCTCCAGCTTCTCGTGAATCAAACCTCCCAAGATAACCCCTGCTTGCCTTTCTTTAGGCATCCTGAAGTAGTGCTTCAGTTGAGTGAAAGACCTCTCTATCCAAATACCTTTTATAAATGAAGGGTCTGATTTGAAATGCAGATATTTGGAGTGAAGTCATCCAGTCATATCTAAAGAAAACGAATGTTTAGATGCTGTGTTTTGCTGATTTGGGACATAAGTGTTACCTTTTAGTGATTTTTGTTTTCTCACTTGTGTAAAAATGACAGTAGTATATGCTTGTTTTCTTATTTGTGAAGCTTTCAGTGTCTGTTAGTTACCTCACTTATGTTAGCATCCATTTGAAGGAGACTTATCTAAGAGAAGAGCCTAAGACAGATTTTTATCTTGAGCTATTACTTTGTGTTGCTCTAATTTTGGTGGGAACTAGGAGATTTAACTTAGTTTCAAACTGGGATCCTTCAGTGCCCACTGGCTGGATGAGCTTTAAGGCCTCTGAGTATTTGATAATAGCATGTAAATAAATGTGATATAATAAGTCTGAGCTCCTGATTGTTGGTGTTTTGTTTTAATGTTGACCCAATCTGTAAATCACTCTTGGTTTCCTGGGGTAGGTGGGGATGGAGATCTATATCTATAGCTATATCTATATCTATATAATCTATATAGATAGATATGTATGTGTATATATATGTTTTCCTCTAATGGTTTAATTATGGTATATAATCCACTGCAGCATTACTGCCTTACGTGGAGCGCTTTTCAGTCTTCATATGTTCTTCTGGCTTTGATTAGGCAGGGATGCAGAATGTAGAGCTGAAGCAGCCAAGTGATGTACAGAACACAGTGGGCTGGGAATAAGGGGCTTACCTCACTCTCTCTCAGCCCGGAGGGGTTCTGGAGAACTCAATGGGAAAGGGGAGAGGCTGGGGGATAGCGAAGGGGATTTAAAAGGGCAGCTGAGCAAGGTGAGTGGTGATGGAAGGAGAGTGTGGCCTTATGTTTGGGCTTTGTCTTCTACTTGGAACTGAAGCCCAGAATTAATTTGAGGCGGTGGTGGCAAGTGGGGAATGGGGGTGATAGGTGGGTGGGATGCTCCATGGGAGCGGGCCAATGCTGTTCAGCAGCCTGACCAGCACTGTCACTGCAGAGTGGTTGCACAGATGTGGAGTTCATCTGGTTGCCACATCTCAGTATGCTCTAGGAGGGGAATGGAAAAGATGTATTTTCACCATATTTTCTGTAACAGAGTAACTACAAAAGGCTGCCAAATATGTTGGAGAGGGAGATAATATGTTGGAAAATTGAAGAAATAATCTGTGCTAATTCCCTGGTTCCTGATAGTTTTCACTGTATGTACTTCAGCTTGTCACCAAGTCTGCTAGATCATTTCAATGGAATACAAATTTTGGTTTAGGTCTCTCTTTGTAGAAGAAAACCCCTCCCTTTATGTTTTGACAGCTTCAGAGAAATGGGTATGGATTTGTGAGAGCAGGGGAGGGCTCTTGGTTCTCCTTAAGCACTGCTGTCTGGACTGGTTTAGAGGTGATGCCAGAGGCCAGGGCTTGTGAGATGGCACATGAGTGTTGAAAGCTGTTCTGTCTGGATTGAAAACGTCCAACTGAATGACAAAAGCCTTTTATCACCCTGGGATGAAAGCCCTTGGTGCTTGGAGGAGCTTGCCTGAAGGAAGCTGCTGGGAGCTGGGTGTAAATGGCTGTGTGTTGTCTGGGGCTTTGACTTGTGGAGTACTCTGAGTTCAGCTAGGGAGCTTTATTGGGAAAATGTTCAGAGGATGCTGTCAAGCGATCACTTTATTCGCGACACTTTGGAAGGTTTTGTAAGCTGTGCCAGGTTGTGTCTCTCTGTAGAAACGTTAAGCTCAGATCACAGAGCAGAAGGCTGAGTGGAAGCCGCCATCTCCATGCTATTGAAGACAAAATGACTTCCTCAGCAGTCACACACCATCAAAACCCATCCCAGAGCCTTCTGGTGGAAAAAATGCAACAAATTGTACTGTGTCTTCTAGAAACCTGCTTGTGACTGTTACTTTTAGAGCCGGAGATTTAAAGTATCAGTATTGAGGTTCCACGCAGGCATTAATCCTCTGCCCTTGCTCAGCATTTTTTCAGCCCAGTTGTACTGTTGCCTGTGTGTCTCTCTTTGTCCATCTGTACAAAGATGTTGTGAGCCATTCTTGTTCAGTGGTTTTGTTTGATTGAAAAGATGGATTTAGGGTTCAGAACCAAAACCAAGGCTTGGATTAGGGTAGGATCCAAATGCCAACCCAGCTAGATCTGAGGTTTAGACCTGTCTGAAGATGTGAAAGCTGTAGTCACATTCTAGCTGGAAAATAAGTGTATTGTTCCTTTCTGAAACTGAAGTATTGGACAGGGATCAGTATGCCCTTGCAGTTTGGAAGGGCTTGCATTCTAAGGTTTTCAACAGCTGTAATTAATTTTAATTGGTGGCAGATGATTGCTGTGTGGTGAGGCTTCAGCATAAGGCTATTGCAGCGTTATACTCCTAAGTAAAATGTTAGGTCATGAATAAGGCTTTTGCCAATCTACTGCTGGCAAGCCAGATATTCCTTTTAGTTAGATAAGTGGTTTCAAAATCCCCATCCGATTTTCCTTTGGGAGCATGTAGGGAAACTGCAGAACAGTCAAACCTGGCTCTAACTCAAATATATGCATATCTCAAAACCTACAAATGCTTGAGTGTATCTCAAATATTTGTATCTCAGATGCAAAGACCTCATCTTGCCTGGACTGTGAGTCCTGAGCTTCTGTTTGGTTGTATTTAATTTTAGTTTTCTTTGAAAATATGCAAAGGATGGGCTGTCCCATCCTGCTGTTGCTGTACCTGTGGTGGCAAGGTGAGAAATGCCTGAATGCCATGGGGAAGCCAGGCTTTTGGTACTGGTTTCCCAAGACTTGTTCTCCCCTCTGTGTACCAGTGCTTAGGTGGACACGACTTTTTTCAGGACACTTTGGTCTCTGGGTGCTGCTCCACGTGAGAATGTGTGAGAGGCTTTGGTGCTCTGTGGGACATGGCTCAGTTCAGGTGTTGGGTGTTTGAGGTATTTGGGGAGCTGTATGAGAGTGAAGGATGGACAGAGGTTGATTCACCTTCCCTACCCATATAGCTGAAATTAGAAACTGAAGGTATTGGAACAGCACTGGCATTTGCCAAATGGCCACCAACACAAGGAGTGATCAAACCAACCACAAATAGATGTGCTGCTCTAAGGTGGAGATTTTGTGGCACCTACACCTTTTCTGACAGGCTTCTGGTAGTATAGCTCTGTAGGGAAAAACTTATCTTTAAGTGTCTGCATAGTTTTATAGCACCCTTTTCCTGTTGATGTTATTGCCAGTCTTCTCAAGCTACCTGAACCAAAGAAAAGCATGGAAGTGCATTGTATGTCTTAAGTGACTCAGACATTCGTGAGTTTCACATTTCTGGAGGTCACAGATCTTAACTGAGAATTAAGTTCTAAATGTGGATGCATTTCTGAACATTTATTTCATTTGATTTGTATGCAGGATTAATATGGGAACAGATAATGTATTTTCTTGCTCTCAGTTTTAATTCCTTAAGTGAGAGAAGCTCATCCAGATTGGTTAATAGCTGACTGATATTTTAGTATGGTGTGAATATTCTGGAAGAACAAGATGAGATTAGACTTTGTTTTAATGCAAGGTGAATTAGAAAGATGTTTATAATTGTTACTGCTAGGCTTATGTGAACTTGCTGATCTTTATTTCTAAGGCTGAGCCTCTTTCCTTGGAGTAAAATTTCTAGTTTGTGTGGAGGAGGGAAGAAAGAGCACACAGTTTACTTCTGTGTGTTACCTTATGTATGAGAAGGCTATGATGCCCATGTAACTTTTCTTAAGTAGTGTTTTCCATTTCATGTCCACTTAGATGTGTGATAGTTATGTGTTAACCAAGGGCCATCCATGGCTCAGATGTTTTTGTGTAAGCAGATACGTTTGCATGGTTAAGAGCAGGAGCCTGTAAAACGGTGTTAAAGCAAGCTCACTGTGCTCTAGCTGGCAAGTCACTTCTGGCAGAATTAAATTATGTGGAGTTAAATTCTGTGTGAGGAGGAGGATGTTCTACACCCCTGTATCAAAAATCCAGGGAATTTTTTAAATGGAAACATCTTCAGGATTTCCACTGGTGCAGTGGTTTGGCTTTTGTTAGTGTCCTTGTTGGTTGGCAGCATTCATCTGGTGTCAAAATGGTAGCTGGTTACTATATGCTGTTAATTTATTGGCTGGATAAACTTTGTAGTGTAAATGAGGAGAATAATGTAGAAGATCTATCTGGGAGAAGAAAGGAAGGAGACTGTCCCAAAGCTTGAATGTGTGCTCATATTAAATGAACTCTGAAACTAATTTTGTCTATTTGAATTAATTCTTGAGATAGTGGCTTGTGATTAAATTTAAACAATTGCTTTAGCTCTGCTTTACAGTGTCAATAGGAAAACGTGTGCCTGTATCACTGGTGTTTGTTAGTATAGCTGTTGCCCTGACATGGAAAAGCAGGATGGGGATATGATAGTGATCTATTAATAGACTGCTTCTCAAATTCAGCAAATGAAATGGAGCTGGGTCAGGCTTCAGATTCCTCTTTCGAGTCAAGCAGGACTCCTTTCTTTTGCTTTTGAGTGTGTTTTGCCTAAAGGTTGGTTGTACACTCTTTTAATCCTGGTTAAACTCTTCACACTAACTGTGTTTGGTCCAGTTGCTCTGAGAGGAAATTACTTAAAATAAAACCAGAGATCAGTGTAAAGGCTATTTCTAGTCCCTTTGGTCATCTCTTGCCCACAGCTGACAGGAGTAAAAAGCTGATGTTGAAAGCTGTTGTCTTGGGTAATGTTTGTAGTTGATGAACAGTCCGACTTCTGTGTATAACATGCCCACATTTATGATCTGCTGCCTTGTTTGTGATTAGGGAGTAACAGAGGTATGAAAGAAGTTCAATGGCACTGGTAATGGTGGGTTAAAAGGGCAGCAATATCAATTCAGCTATTGGAGTTATCAGGGGTTTTGCATTCTCTGAGAGACTAGACAACCCAGACAGACTGAGGAGAGTGATCCTTGAGTGGGTAGATACCCTACTGTAAGGATCAAGTATGAAGGGATGGTTGAGGAAGGAAGTAGTGAGAAATCTCCTGTGCCTCAGCAGTCCCACCAGAGTGGCAGGTTTGGCTTTGAGTGCTGAGAAGAGCTTGCTACAGCTGGCTCATCAGAGGGAGTTTGGGTTTTAGGCTTGCCATGACATAGCTGTTGCATGCCAGCAGCAGGATGCTTACCTGTATTGTTTGGTGGGCTTTGTGGTAGACATGACTGGCCAGAAAACACAAATATGAGTGCTGATGCATGGTATCTGGACAGCCTGCAGGCAGAGGAAAAGGATGGCCAAAGACAGGTCGTGTGAGATATGTGACACTTGGCACTCCTGTTGGAAGAGACATCTTCATTGCTCTGAAACAGGAGGGGCTGATGCAAGCAATGCTTGTAGAGTATCTGAAAGGGCTGTACAGAAGCAGAATGGGTTTCCTCTTACTTTCACAAGTTTGCACATGTGAAATGGGAGTAACAACTGGAAATGCATTATTTCCCTGAAGTGATACCAGCTTATTGGCAAACATGAGTGCTATCCCAATGTTGACTTTGGTATGCCTGGAACCTGGCTTGGCAAGGAAGGGGAAGTTGTTGTTTGTTTGTTTGTTTCCTATGGAGCTGAGAATTCCACTAGAAACAACCTTCACCTGGTATCCTGCTATTCCTGTGTAGCTCTGGAACAGAGGAACCAACTTGCCACTTTGCCACTGCCCTTTTGCCAGCTCAGAAATTCTGCCTGCTTTCCTGCCAGCAATGAGTTCTACAGCAATATTCTCTGCAACAATGGATGGCTCCAGCCTCTCCTGCAGTCGAGTTTGGACCAGTTCTTAAAACTGCAAGATGATGGATAGTTTCAAATCTCTCCCGGATCTGGTATGGTGATTTTTCTTTAGAGAGAAGAGTCTCAGTCCCTCTTCTGCTTCCATTTCACTTCTGCAAAGCAAATAAAAATTTGATCAATTGTTGAAAGAGCATGAGCTGTTTGGTATGCCAAGAGGAGTGTGTGTACCCCCATTCTCCATACCTCTCTCTTCTTCCCTAAGTACTTTTATGTTTTTCTAAACTCAATTTCCACATAAGCCATTAAATAGTGTTAGATTGATCCCTTGCTCTGGAATGGACTGATCTTCAAACCATGTGCTACTTCCCATGTTCCTAAATAAAATATTATTGTCCTCCAAAGAAATCCAGCTGATCCTTATGGCTTGGTGTTTGTCCAAAACAGTTTGCTTGTTGGAAGTCTTGTCACTTCTGAAGTAGCTGGGGTACTGCATAGCTCCTGAGCTGTTCTACTGGCTTTCTCCTTGTGGATGATTGTGCCCATACACTCTGAGTTTGGCACAAGGAGAGGATCAGAGATCCTTCCTGTTCTCTTATCTCCTGTGATCACCCATGTTTGGACACAGATCATGTACATTATTGGAAACATTTTAGTTGCCAGCCAGTTGTCTGCAGGGACTGATGAGCTTAGGCTGAGTTCTGAGTCACCTGGCAATAAATGTGCACCAAAAACTTTCTAGAGTGTCTATTTATTTCATTAGCAGTGACTGAATAAATATGGGTAGTGGCATGTGGTGATATCCCTTCTGCTCAATCCCTGAAGGAAAATAAATAAACTCAGGATTGTTCTCATTTGGAATATCATTTAGAAGATGTTCCATCTTGGGCTTGAGCAGTCTTACATACTGGAGGTTTTTTAGTTAACCATCACCCTAATGCTTTTTAAAAGAAATTATTAGCCCTAAAGTTCCATTTGAATATAAGAAGAAGCTATTTTACTGTGAGGGCGATGGAGCAGTGGAACAGGCTGCCCAGAGGGGTTGTGGAGTCTCCTTCCTTGGAGGTCTTCAAGACCCACCTGGACATGTTCCTATGCGACCTGATCTAGGTGACCCTGCTTCTGCAGGGGGATTGGACTGGATGATCTCTAAAAGTCCCTTCCAACCCCTACCATTCTATGATTCTACTAAGCTGTGGCTACAGCCTTATTCCAAAGAAGGGAGTTTCTGGAGCTGAGGGGATTTCCTCTCTCCTTCTCAAGAGCCTTCCCTGGAAGTGTGTGTGCATTGTAATTCATGTTGGGTGTCACGTTACACAATCGGATCTTAGAAAGTGATTTACTGGAAGATGATTTTGCTGTATTGTGTTAATACAAGTCAGCAGCTGTAAACAAGGTGGTTAAATATGCAGTGGGAGTAACTGGTAAAATGAAATGCCATATTAGGGGAATGTACATCTTGTTTAAACTATCAAGGAAGGAGTAACCCAAGACCTAATGCCATCTGTTCTTCAGTTGTTTGTTACAGAGGGATACAAAACACTTATTCATGAACTGGGGCAAACAGATAGGAGAAGGCAGGCTCAAATAACCCTTGTGGGGCTCTTCTTCTTTGGCCATTTCATGTGAATTCAATCCGATCTTCATTCCTGACTGCCTGAAGGAAAATTAAACATGCTTTGAGTAGCAACCGATCCTGTTTTGAATCGCAGCAGCACTTCACCAAAGTGAATCTGAATTTTAATGTAATTTTTGGTTAGGTAAGTAAACTTAGAAAAAGCTAGGAGTCAAAGCCATTTTAAGAAAATTCAAACCCCAAAGGAAATGAGTGTTTCCTTTACACACTAGTCCTTTTTTCCTTCGCAATGCTCTTTTTTGGGGGGGAGCCATACTGTAGGAGGTCACTAAAGCTATCAACTGGTCTTGAAGTCTGGTAGTTCTGGTGTAGTCCTGCTCTCCTGAAAACTTAAAAGGCTTTTTGTTTCATCTTAACCCAGAGAATTTGAATGTAAATCTGTAGGATAATGACAGGCTTTCTTTTTTCTAGCTGTGTCTGGCTTTGGGGAACTACCTTTCCTTTTCTGTTAACAACTTAGGAAAGCACAAGCCTTGAGCTGTGGTTCTGTACCAAGCACAGAGATGTTATGTTCTGTGCATTACTATATTATCAGGGTTTCTCCAAATGCATTTGTCAGTGTTTCAAGTGCTTAGAACTGCCTAAAACCCAGAAAGAGTGAACAGATGGGAGAAGGTTGTTTTTCTTCAGCTAAACAAGCAAAAATTGTTTATATTCTATAAAAAGGGTTCATTATGAAGAATAGATGACAGTTGATAGTGAGAGCTGAGATTTACCTTCCAAAAGCATGGCCTATGTCTACTTCTGAAGCGAGTGTTCCTTTCTCTAGCTGGTGTGTGCTTGAAGGATTGCAATGGTGTTTATTCCATGTTTTTGTGCCATAAGCAGCTTTTCCTGATGCTGTCTGGGGTTTTTTTCCAGTTAGAGCAACATTTTGGGTGACCCATTGTACTCGCTGGAACTGATACAGCTGTGGTGGTTGAGTGAGCAGGATCAATTGTCTGTTAGAATGGAACTGTGTACAAGGGTGAGGGGAAGTCAGAGCATTTCCAGTGGCTGCATCTCATTGCTGCAGGCCCACAAAGCTCTTTGCTGAAACATTTGGTAATATCTTGGATCTGTTTTACAAGATCAAGTAGATTTGGTGTTGTTCTAGGCTTTACTGATTAATTAAGGCAAATGGCTGTGGTTATGTGCATTTGAACTTGTTTCTCTTCCATATCAGTGTTTGTTTTGAGAAATGTAGATAATAAGGAAAGTGTTGCACTAATAAAATGGACTTGCTCTTCCCTCAATTAGACTTATTGCCTCTGATTGCTAAGGGAGGATGAGAATATCTTGTCCTTTATCAAACAAGCCTGATCATGATTGACATGGATGGTTTTGTGTGTACTCAATGCTGTCTGTGCCTATTTAAAGTAAATAGAAGAAGAGAAGTAGAGAAAATATGCCATCATTTGTATTAAGCCACAGGATACAGGGCAAACAGAACAGGTAAGCATGACCTAGAAGGGTTGCTTAGAGCCCATCTGTGATCCTGCCTCTTCAGGTTAGGTTCTCCCTTGTGTGGTGTTTTTTGCACATGCTTCTGGTGATGGAGTGTCAGTCCCTGCCACCCTGCAGGCTTCTCTTGTTTTTTCTTGCACCAGTTCTAATAACTTGAGTAGCATCCTTCATTGACCTTAATTAAAACAGCTGTTGTGGCAGCTCAGCCTATCCAAGGCCTGTGATCTCCAGGAAGTTCCAGCACAGGCAAATAGGGGCAAGTGAGGAGTGGAGAGAACATCATGTGGTATTTAGGAGTTACTTGTGTTTTAAGGATTGTCTTAATCTGAAGCTCTTGTAGTACTGTTCCAGGAAGCAGATGGGCATTCTTCTGTAACTTCCCTCTGAAAAAAAAGTGAGCGGAAAGCTTCTGCTGGTCATCTGTTGGTCCTCAGATGTGTGGCAAGACTCTTGAAGTGGACTCAAGTTACCTAAAGCAAGTTTGAGCTATAGATTCTAGGCTGCCATGAGCTTCTGAGCCCTGTTGGTGTCAAGTAGCAGGGATCACTTGGTCTTTAAATACAAAACTCACTTTGGAATCTCCTTTTCAGAGCTTGAGGAGAGTCTGCTTAGGCTGGTCTCAGAGCTGAATCAGGCAACTGGTGGTAAGTTTGGGCATCCAGGGCCAGTTCCTATCCAAATGAACAGTGCATGCTTTAGGCACTGTTAGGCATGTGGTAGCTCAGAGCAAGGACCCCGGAGAGCAACTTGCTGTTGAGGAAGGCTCTGTCCAACAGCTGCTCCATCTGTAGACATGAATTGTCTGATGGAGAGATCAGACCCATGGCTGACCACCCTGCTGTCCTATCCAGTAGGCTCCAATGCTTCCTCTTGGGATTCACTTCTTATCCAAGAATGGAGAAATCTCTTGTCTTGGAGGCATGAAGTTGCAAGAAGTGTGTTCCTCACCTTTCCTTTAGCTGCAATTAGTAGTTTGGAGGCTTTGGTAAAGGCTCCAAGGACTACTGAAGATGGAATTTGGAATGAATCTCCCCTCTTCATGTAAGTGCTTTGATCCAAGTGTTGCTATCATGGGAGGATTGATGGACAATACCTCTTCTAGGTGTTATGTAAGAGGAAAGTAGGTGCCATCACCCAGTTCTTTCACAGTGTGGTACATGTGCTCCACACATGTCTCTTGGCCTCAAGATATTTGATGAATGAATGGACTGTTCACTTCTGGGTCCCATCTGTGTTTACATACAAGGGAGGCACTGAACTAAGTGAAGACTGAGGCCATTTGGGATGTATGCAGGAGACCTTGGCTTTTTTGGGCACCTCATCTTAAGGAAAGGCATGGTGCCTTCCCCTACCCTGGCAGCTGGAGGACTGGGTGTCTGAGCTGCAAGTGCCTTCAGCAGAGTGCATATGGACCCAGGTCAATTTTATGCCTTGTTTTCACAGTCTCATGTTTTCATAGTCTCATAAGCCAACTGGATGGGTTCCCACATGACACAGGATACTCCTGCAAAGGCACCCTGTGTTTTCCTCTAGGCTGTAGACAGCTCTCTGAATCCTTGTATGTGGGAGAGGATTAAGCCTTCTTTTCAAAGTATAGAAGAAACTTGTAGCAAATCTGTGGTTGGGGAGAGGAAATGAAGTGAAACCTCTTTAACTCTCTGGAGTAAATGATGAATCTTTTGTTGTGGGTTTTTTTGTGGCTTCACTACTTGAATTCATGTTCCCTCTCTAGCCCTCACTCTTGTGCTCTGCCAAAGCCCATACCCCAACCACCAAATATGTGACATTGACACCTGGGCTGCTAATATGTAAGGCTTGTTGTATGACAGGAGAGAAGCAGCTGTGCTTACTGTTTCCTGAGGTAGTTCTGACATCCATACCATGAGACAGTTAATCTTTGAAATGTGTGGGATCTGAGATGTGCATCTGTTCAGTTGGATGAAGCCAGCATTAGAAGACTTGAACCATTAAAGCTACAAAACAATCAGTAACAATAATTGGTAACACTCAAGCATTAAATGCAGAGCTTCATGTATTAAGGTGCGTGTTTCTAGAGTTATCTCAGGCAGTTTGAAGGAGGAAGGACAGATTTGTGCCCACTGACAAGGGGCTTCAAACTTTTACTCTAAATAGCTGTTGTTTTGGACTTGTGTGTGAAATGAGACACTTCAGGTGATGGAGTCTCTTTTCAGAAGCAATTGTTACAAATAGATGGGACTGTGGATGTTTGACTTCTGCCACAGTGATGATTTTTTGCCTTTATTTTTGTGATGTTGCTGAAAACCAACTCAATTTATGACAAGTGATCCTGGGGAGTGCAGGCTATGCTCATAGACTGGTTTGGGTTGGAAGGGACATTAAAGCTCATCTGATTCCATCCCTCTGCCATGGGCAGTGGCACCTTCTCCCAGACCAGGATGCTCCAAGCATCATCTAACATGCCCTTGAACACTTGCAGGGCTGGGGCAGCCACAGCCTCTCTGGGCAGCCTGTGCCAGGGCCTCACTGCCCTCCCAGGGAAGATCTGTGGGAGGATATATCTCAGCATGAATATGGTGGTGGAGAATGATTGAAACTGGAAGGTTTGTGATGAGGGGAGTTAGCTTTGGCTGAACAGCAAATACACAACTTTACTAACCTAGGACCTAAAGACAATTGGTGTCACTGCTCACCCTCAACTTCTCAGTGTGAGGGATGTGGCTGATACTGATCTGGTTTTGTTCAGATTAGGGAAGGATTACAGAGTGGTTCATCAATTTGTTCTTGCATTCTTCTGCATTTTTTGGGGAACCTTTATTAAAAATGGATGCTACTTCATGAAAACTTTCCAGTAGGCTTTTACAAAGCAGTTTCATATCTTTTATTTTCCTTCTTCCTTCTCTTCCCTGCCCTCTACCACCCTCCCTCAAAAGCTACAAGGACAGAGTCCTTCTCTTTTTACCATCTTAAACGCCACCACAGGGTATATACAAATACACTTGTTCTTTTTTTCCATGTCCCTTTCTTTTCTTTAGAGGGTCATCTTCACAGTCATGTGAAATTATCTGCTTTACTTAATCCCATAAAATGCTGTTTCACTGAGCAGTCCTCCAGCTGTGCAAGGAGTTTTCTTGGGCCATGGCTTTGGGCAGCAAGGAGACTGTCTGCCAGTGCCAGCTCTGGGAAGCTCCTGGTCTTCTTGAAAATGATCCTGAGATGGAAGTCAAAATTTACAGAGAAATAAAGGTAAAGGGAGTAGCACCTAGAAAGATGAGATGAAAAGGCCTTTTATAGTCTCTTGTGCAGTAATTGCTGGCAGTGACTGATACTTGTCTTGTTTCTGAGTTCTGTGTCAGGGTTTGGCTACCCCAATTCTGATGGTGCAATTAATGATTTAACAATACACATCTACAATTATCTGCAATCCTAGTTGCATTGCCTCTGATTTTTAAAGCTCTAGCTGTAATTTATTAATTCTGTGAGAGAAATGACAAAAGACATTGAAACATTTCCACTAATCTTATTTTTGTGTGCAGAGAGAGTCTGTAGTTTCCTATCACCTGTGACCTTTGTACCTTAAAAGATACATAGTGTGTATTCCAGAATGGATTTCTGTCAGCAGGGTAACTAATGAAATCATCTTGTAGCTGAAGTCCTTGGTGCCCATTAAGATGTGAGCTCCCCATGAAGCTGCTTCTCGCAGTTTAGTTACTTCTGAATGTGGTTTTTTTATAGATTTACAGCTACAAGGGCTGTGCTTTCCCAGCAGTTGCTTCAGTGGGGGCACCTAGAGAATTTCTCTGTCCCTTTTATATCAATTTTCCCAAACGTGGAAGGTTGCTTTGTTTCTAGGAGCTGCTACCTTGATTTACTCACTAAATGTATGTCCTAGTTTAGGGCAAGGGGGAAACACACTCACACACACACACACAGAGTCTTAGTTCCTCAAGAAACAAGGGCTGAAAAACAACCTTTGGTTTGTTTCTTTTGTTGACAACCGCTAGGAATAACTAAAAGGGATGATTTTGCTTGATCTCATCTTGCTCTCCTCAAGGGTATTAAGTCTGTGAAAAGTGCCAGGCTTGCTGTAACTGGGGAGGAGTGCTGTAAGGAGGGCTGCAGCCTGTGCTGACCATGCGTGTCCCCCAAAGATGCTGCTCAGACAGGGGCTGATGGGGTAGAGGTGGAGAGTGGTGGCTGGGCAAGGAACTGTTGGCTATATGGGATTTACTCTACCTGTACAGTGCTTCAAAGAGCAGGTTTGGAATGTAGGGGATGGGCTGCTCTGTATGGAGGGTGCAGGAGTTTGAAAGTATGGCTGTTTCATACATGGCTGTTTGAAAGTAATTTCCCAGCTTGGATGACTTAAGTAAACACCACTCCTTGTATTGATTCTGAGCAACGGGTATTCAGTTTTTTCCATCACTTTAGTACAGTTTTCCATGTGTTTTTTCACAGGGGGTACATATTCAAGGGTCAGGATGAACTCCAGTTTGTGACAGAGTGTTTAATTATGTGAATGGAAAAAGGGCAGGACTGGTTTAACTACATGATCTTAAACATGCTGAAGCGTTAAGTGCACTTAGGCATCCAAGACAGATGAGAGCTGGTCGTGAAAACCTGTTCACCTGTTTTAATGAGCTCACTTTAAAAATATTTGTTTTAAAAAGCTGCATGCTATTTCTAAGGTGCTCATGTACCAAACTGCCAAAATCCCCGAGTCAGGGTTTATGCGTTTCTTTCTATAAGCGTTCTATTCACTCTGTGTTTTAAGCATTGAAATGTAATATCATTCCCAGAGCAGCAGCTTTTGTTTTTAGGCCTGCTCAAAATCATCATATAAGTATCATAGAATCATAGAATGGTAGGAGTTGGAAGGGACCTTTAGAGATCATCCAGTCCAACCCCCCTGCAGAAGCAGGGTCACCTAGATCAGGTTGCATAGGAACATGTCCAGGTGGGTCTTGAAGACCTCCAAGGAAGGAGCCTCCACACCCTCCCTGGGCAGCCTGTGCCAGGGCTCCCTCACCTCAACAGTGACATAGTTTTTTCTTATTTTTAAGTGGAACTTTTTGTGTTCCAGCTTCATCCCATCACCCCTTGTCCTGTTACTATCTACTATAGAAAAAAGGGATGTGCCAACCTCCTGACACCCACCCTTTAGATATTTGTAAATGTTAATAAGATCTCCCCTCAGTCTCCTCTTCTTCAGACTAAACAGCCCCAGTTCCCGCAGCCTTTCCTCATATGAAAGATGTTCCAGTCCCCTGATCATCTTGGTGTCCCTGCACTGGCCTCTCTCCAGCAGTTCCCTGTCCCTCTGGAGCTGAGGAGCCCAGAACTGGACACAGGACTCCAGATGAGGCCTCACCGGGGCAGAGGAGAGGGAGAGAAGAATCTCCCTTGACCTGCTGCCCACACTCTGGAATATAGCTGGTTTTAAAATACCTCCTTGCACTGGTACTGGTGTGATGTTAGCAGGTCTTGAAAGTGTTATTTCTCCTGCAAGATTAAGCTGAAGACTCTTTTTTTTAATTGAAGAGAAATAATGAGAATCCTGTGACTATGCCCAGTTACAAACAGCATACAGAGAGCAGCAGCAGTATGTCAGCCTATACCAGAGCTGTCATCTCCACAAAGTAAAAGGCAATGTAAAATCAGCATCTTTGTAAATGTGTATGTTTTTACAACCCAGCTAGGCAGTCTGTGGTTCAGTTCATTGACTTCTCCTTAACCTTACACGTGGAGGTGAAAAACACGCACTGAAAAGCTTCCTTTGCTTTTCTGAGAAAAAGATAGTAATTCTGTCTTTAAGAAACGATTTCAAGGAACATGATACATCCTATCTGGGCTCATTTTGTAGCACTAAGCCTCATTAAATAGCTGCTGCTGTGTGGTGTATCTGGTGACAACGCTGCTGGAGGAGCGGGGATTTTAGTAACAGCCGTGTCATGATTTGATTGAGGTTCCTTTGGTCTCACCCTTTGAGTTGCTGTTGACTTCAACGTTCATGGAAAGGTTTTGCTGTTTTCCTTTGCTTGTTGCATAGCTGTAAGATGGATGTGAGAGTTAGCTTAAAAACCCCCACAGATGTGCAACGATAATCATAGTAAGGATAAAATGTTTGTACAGGTGAGAGAAATACAAGAATCTGAAGTTGTCAGTGTTCTTCTAAATTGAGCAACTACTAAATAAGATAATCACCACGAGTATTATCCTTTGTTAAAAGGCCTGGTAAGTTATGTGGAGGTTTTAAAATTAATTGCAGTATGTGACACTCTTAATTGTAGTGGTGCTGAATAGATAATGGCCTCCCAGTAGGCAAAGCATGCCTGAATGATTTAAAAGAAAAACATGAAGTCTTCTTTACTTTGTGAGTTCTCAAGTGCTTTACTTAAAAACGTACCTGGGCTGGCTTAGGTGGATTGTGGACTTGGTTGCTAGAGTTCTACATCAGCCTTGCTTTAGACATATTTTAACTGTTCCTTTACACTGCAGCTGGTGTCTCAACTTTCTCTGGAATTCTGTGGATAAGATGGTGCTGCTCATGTGCTTTTGTACTCCCAGATCCTAGAAAGCTGAGAAATGTGATCCTTAAAATGAAATTGCAACTCTGAGGAAGATTGTTTCACTTCATGACACTCAATACATTTCTGATTTGTAAAACTTCTGAAAACAAAAGCTTTAAAGTGTTTTAAGCAAAACCTTTGTGACTCATGGGAAGTTTTTCTTCACTCTTAAAAATACTCTGCTGTTTTCACATGTCTAGATTTTGCTGGTTTACTGTTATTACTTTTATTTGTTATTCAAACCATTGAGCTCTTTGAAAACTGGCTGAATCCACGCAGAGTACTTCTGAACACCCTTTTCTGAGATACCCAGAACTTTACTACAGCTGGAACCCCTTGGAGCGCTGACTTGCACATTTTTAGTCTTGTAGACTCAAAATATGTCTTTTTCTAAAAGAATGTTATTTGCAGTAAATCAAATTACACTTGTTTCAAGAGTGTTAATATAAAATGTGTGGTCTGTGAAAACTTTCTTGTTTGGAGCTTGATGAAAACCAAGCTTTTGTCAAAATAAAAGGCTCAGTATGGCGTGCTGATAGCAATTAATTCCCAGGGAGGGAATGCTGCAGATTATTTCTATAATCAGGTTAATTGAAAGGGCAGAAAGATAAGGAGAAATTGTCTGGATTTAGTGTCACAGTTGGGGAAGAATGGAAAGAGCTGATGTGGCATGTGGTGTGTGATGTGCTGCCTTCCTGAGGAGAAGCTGCCCAGTGCCTTGGGAGCTAGTGCCTGAAATGAGCCTTTAACAACATCCCTTTTACCTATGTGTCCTAGAGTTGGAATTAATGTGGTTTTTTTTTTTCCCCCCATGGAAGTGTCTTGAGAGAAAGGAGTGTGATGAGAAAAATTCTCTAGCCAGCCTTGTTTTGGTTTTCAGGGAGCAAACCCCCAAACTCTTTCACTCTTATTTCTCTATCTCTAGAAAAGGCTGTGTGAATTTAAACCCAATCAAGAAAATACTCTTGGGTCATGGTTTTTCCTTTTCAAGTTCCATAGTTGAGAGTACCTTATTTCCTACCCCATCCTTCCCAGCTCCTCTCAGAAGATGCAGGTTAGGGCCTGTCTTTTCCCATGGCAGCCTCCTCAGTCGGAAACATCACGTTAAAGATGAAACCTGGGAGGTTTGCCAAAAGCTTTGGTTGTATGTGTTTAATAGGCTGAAAAATCTTACCTCTGTATGAAATGGCTTAATATTATGGTGGCTCGACATGGTACTTGCTGCTTTTGTCTACTTACTGCCTGCCTTGCAGTGCCAAGAGCAGCCATGGCTGTGGCAGCATGTGCCAGTGCTGCAGGGCTGGGGGCTGTCACAACAGGCTTGAGGAAGTCTGGGAGGCTTGAGAATTGAATTTGTGTGCCAAACCTCTGTTGACGTATCTATTTCCTAGCCTATTTTTGTCTTTTACATTTGAAACCATTCTTATTCAGGGTAATGTTCTGCAGAACCTAATGCAGTTAATGGACTTCAAAAAAAGAAACCCAACCAAAACACTCTATTGGGAATGAAAGGTCATCACAGAGCTTTTAATTTGAAGCCCAACCAGACTGATGTGGTGTTTAATCCATCCCTCCTTCAAACAGCAGCCAACATATAAAAGCTGTAATAAGAAAATTATTAGTTACATCCTCCTCTAACTGACCATCCTCTGGACTAAAACATACAGGGCTATGGTGGCTGCCCTTAAAGCTGGGGTCTTTTTATTTCCTTTAAGTTTCTAGTAAATAATGAGAGGCCGTCCTGACTTACCCAGGATAACGAGCTGTGCTTCATCAGTTTATTTCCAGATAATTATTCTTCTAGATAGATATCCCTATTGTAAAGGGATCCCAATTTGCTAACAACACAGAAAATAGTTACAGTATGTTACCTGAATTCTGGAAAAAACCCTAATCCTGTCCTGTTTCAAGCTAGTTAAACTCTGCTGAGTTACTCAGATTAACAGATGGTTTTTGTTCTGGATCAATCCACTGTGCACACACTTGGTGGGGTTTTTTTTGAGTTGACATGTATTGTCTGCATTTGTTTTTCACTTTTTGTTTAGGTTTAAAGATTCCTGAATCTCTTTCTCAAGAGCACGCAAATTTAATTGGATGAGGAAATCCTTTCCTCACTTTGCATAATTTAAATGAACTGCTATGGCTCAAATCAAACTTTATTATTATAAAGAAAGCAAGACACATCAAAATACATAAAAATACTGTGTTGATGTACAACACATGAAAAAAACCTCAAGTAGATTCTTCTATGATAAAAGATCAGTGTTTCTGAGGTATTGCAGAGGAAAGGAGATTGGCTTCAGAGGTATTTATTCACATTAGAAGTGGAGCTTTGGCAGCAGAGGCTGAGAATTTGTCTTTGTGAAGTGCCTCTGCACCAACAATCAGTTGTTGGTGGCCGTGAGGCTCTTGGTAGCCCTGTGTGTCCTGCTCTCCTTTGCTGTTCTGCTGACACAGATGAATTATTGGAGCTGTTTGGAAACAGGGAAATCCAATAGAGCCTCTGTGAAAATACTGTGTCAGATTGGACTGCCATTAGGGCTTTTTCTTTCCCCTGTATGGGTTGTTTCAGCAGAGGCTGTTGCACTTGGTGAGTAGACTGAAAGCACAATCACATGTGGCATTAAGGCAACACAATGATTCACAAAAGTTCCTAATGTTCCTCTTGAAATTGCCAGGAATGTACATAGAAAAATATGGTTAAAGCTGGTGTTGGAGAAGCTTGCCCACGTGCAGAGGCACAGTTGTATAATGTGAATATAAAGGCAACAAGTGCTGTTGGCTAGCAAACCGTAGGGCAGCTAAAATGTGAGTGGTTAGGGGAAGGCAGTCTGGGCACCAACACACAAAGCAAGGGGAACGTGATTGTTCTAGGCTTTGTTTGTTTGATCCCCAAATGCTTGCATAATATTTGCTACTCACTAGGCTCAGCAGAGAGGAAATGCAATTCAGGAAAGAGTTAATTCAGATGTTTCGGTGACCCATGCAGGTGACGATCCCTCTGCCTGCTTGGCACCCTGAGGCCTTTCTGCCCTGCTGCTCTGCCTCTGGGCTGGTTATCCTGGGGCTGTGCAGCACCCTTGAACCCAGCACACACCCAGCTGGTGTCAGGTTGAATTTGGCTGCTGGTGGAAAGCACATTGCACTGATCTGGTTTTTTGGGTTTGTTTTTTTCCGGGAGGTAAGGAGGGAACAATGTAACATCAGTGCAGCAGAAAATTGCAAAGGCATCCCTCCCAGTGTTTGCCAGAGGAACACATGTGAGTGGATGCTTGCAAGAGGGGTGACCTGTGGACTCAACAGAGCACAGAAGGAGGAGATGGGTGGAGGATGGGATAAATGGGGTTAGATGGTTGTGTAGAGGGAGAAGCTCAGGGGCTGGGAACTGAGGACAATGTGCACTCAGACCAGGGAGACCTTTCTGTCCCCTCTCTCCTGGGATTGTTTGAATCCTGTTCCTTCAGCTGAGCTGAAACTGGCTTGATTCTTTAATGTAAGGTGATGACTCGAGGATTTGTTCTCTCTGGGTAGCATTTTTCCCAAATTACTCTTTCTCCTTGCCTATGCATTACCTTTGCAGTGAATCTTGGGAAAGCTCTGGGCTCTCTCCTCTGCCTCTCTAGTCTGATACAGGATCTGTGCTGCTCTTCAGCCATTTTTCTGAGCAGCATCTTTTCTGTCTGGTGTGTCACCTGCCTTGCTGTGGTGGGAAATGAAGGCAGGCTTCTCACACTCAAAAGCATCAGTGCTGGGGGAAAAATGCAAGTGGGTTTGCCCAGATGGCATGGTTGTGAGCACAGTTCTTGGGAAAAGAGTATACCTTGATGAGAATGAGCAACACAGTAACCTTTGAGGTGTTGGTTTAGGAGGGCACCTGATTTGGATGTATGAGCCTCTTCAAGCCTTTCTGAAAACCTGTTTCTGTTTAAGGATTACTATTCCAAGTACTGCAATGCCTGTAGGCTTTTCTGGATTTTTCCTCTCGTCAGAGTGCCTTGCCCAATGGCTCTAAATCAGATCAAGTGCACCAAGATACCTGAAAGGTCTTCTAGAAAATGGATTAGAGCTGTATTGTGTTTCAGATCCTACAGGTAAACTAAATTGACAGCTCCATGTTTGGATAGTCATGTTAACCTCAGCTGGGTACTGTCTGTTTTCCAGATGTAACGTTAATTAGGAACCCGTGACATGCCTGCTGAGTCTCCACTCTTCCCAAAAGTGAGGATAGATATCAGTGGGAGGTTGCAAATCATGAACTCTGCCTTCAGCTGGTATTTCTCCCTTTCCTAGTCTTAATATATAAATTGTTGAATGATTCCCTTGGATAACTAAGAGCATGCTGTCCCATGAAAACCACTTCATGCATCTCACTTCAGGAAAGGCAGGGACTGCCATTCTATGGTTCTATGACTAGTCAGGATCCAACAGGCAGCAGAGGTCTCGAGTACACAGCTGGTAGTGAGAGATGGTTTGCCATTTGAAGAGTACTATCTGGAAAAGAAAGAAAACCCTCTTAAAGGAGGAGCTGAGTAAAGATTCTCTGTGCCCTCTTTGTACAGGCAAATAATGAATGGGCTAAATATGAAACTAGGGAGATGTAGGTTGGACAAAAGGGAGAACTTTCCAGCTAAGAGCAGTTATGCATTGACAAATACACCTTAGGGAGGTTCATGGGAGCTGATGTATGGGCTAATTTAGAAATGATTGCTTCTGTCTGGGAGCAAGGGAGTAGACTAGTGACATTTCACAGTGACTTTGAGACCCACTTGCTGCAGTTGTCTTACCTGTGCTCTGGCAATGGTCTCACGTTCAGGGCTACATTTGTACTGACACAGTGGATCCTGTGAGCACTGTTATTTCAATCAGCACATGGTTTATGTAAGTTTTTGGTTTAATTTGGTAAAGAGCCAACCAAAACTGAACAGTCAGAAGTGATCTTTAAATTGAGCTGTTGGCTAATGAGATGTGTTTATCTCAATAAGAGCATGTTGAACTGGTTTCAGATAAGCATAAGGGTTATGGTGCAACTTCAAGCAGTAGCCCAGCCAACAAAAATTGTCTCCATTTTGCTTACTGAGGATTGAAGCACCTCAGAGCAGCAGGAACTTGCCTGGGCACAGACACTGCCTTTGCAAGCTTAGCCACTGACTTAAGGAGGTGAAACATCTTGTGTAGGGCCACTGGAGAGATGATGTGAATGGAGAATCTTGCTTATAAATTAAAGACAGGCTTCAGCTCAGCCTGGCAAACCCAGAGGGGATGCAATGGCTCTGTCGACAGGCAAAGGAAGGAAGCCATGAAGGCTGAAGGATGCAGTTTGCTCGGGAAGCAGTGTGTCTCAACTGGCTTTGAGTAAGCCAAGCCAAAAGGAGTGGTGAAGTTTTAGCACAGCTTTGCATTGGGAGTGGCATGACAAGTTTCTAGATTTAATTCTGTTTTAAGATGAAGATTACTGAATTTGTGAACAAGGTTATCTGGCATGTCCTAGAGTTGACCTCAGAAGTTCTTGTGTATGAAGCCTCCACAAGAAACTCTTCCTGCTAAGAGCTTGAGCTATTGCTTGCCTTTTTTTTCCCCCCCATAACTCAGGAGCCTTATTATCAAAATTTCCAGATTTCATCCAACTCCTGCAATGTACTGGCTTAAAGTGGGAACTTCAGAGAGAAACATTAAAAACTCCCCACACTTTAATTTGGAGGTATCTTATCTTTCAGTGTTCATATTGCTTCTAAATGGCTGTTAGGGTTTTGTTTTTTAAAAGGTCTGTTGTGAGCTGAAGTTGGGTCACATTTGTGACTGAACCAGTCACTGCATTGTGAACATATCTGTAAAAGTAAAGCTTTGTGTTTTCCAGACAGTGCTTCCCCATTTAAATAAGTAAATAAGGGAAAAAGGCTCATGAGCCATGATGCCTCTCAGGTTCTACATTTACACTTTTGTTCATAGATTTGATTTTTGGAGCTACTGGCAATAGTTGGAAGCTCAGAGTCAGAAAACTAACCCAGGTGCATGATGTCAGTGGAGCCATGAGTTTAAAACCAGAGAGCAATTGATGTAAGCTAATGGTGGCTTATCCAGCACAGAATGTATAAACTGTTTTTAAGCAAAACATGAATTCCCCACAAGTAAATGGCCTGACTTCCTCCGCATACAGAGGTGATGGTGGTATTTGAGCAGCCCCAGAGCAGAGGAGCCAGGATGGGGAGCAAACAGTGCTGTGTGGCCCCAGCTCTTCAGATCTTCCTTCCAGCCCCAAGTGATGAGGTCACACAGGAACTCATTTTGTCACACTTACTTTACTGAGTTTTTATGACTCTGGAAGTGGTGGTAGAGTGTTCATTGTAGATGCTGATGTTCCTGCTGTCCCTAGTTTTCTTTTAAATGGCTGCTTGGGGCAATTCTTCCCCTCATCCTCCTTGTTGTTGTTTTTTAAGTGACAGAGTTGGAACAAGGTTTTCAGCCTGTATTTCCACAACCTGATTGGGAAAGGGAACTGCACATTATGCAGCAAACCTGCAGCATGAAGGAGCCTTTTCATGATACTTCCTAGAAATGCTGTGTCTGTGAGCATTTGCTAAGGTCACTTTTTGCAAGGACACACACCCTCTTCCTGAGGACAATGTTTCAAGAGTCTTTCTAGATCCACTCTGTGTAACCTGAAAATGTAGAGCAGCAGAACATAGAAAGTGGGGTTTAGTCTAAGTGGACGAAAAATGCAATACTTTAGTCTCCAGAGCAATGAAGCTTTGTAATGTGTAGTTTCTGTCTGAGGCTAAAACGCTGAGGTCAATGCTTGGTTTTCCACAAAGCCTCATCTCTTGAGAGCCAGTCTTCTGTTACTGGCTGGGTACATATTTAGTGAAGCAACAAAGTAAAAAGACTAGAAGGAATCATTGGTTATGAACTTAAGGTTGATTGAGAGACAGTAGTAACAATAAAAGAGACACTAATATGATTTGTTATAGTGGCAAATCAGCCCTCAATTGGTTACTGTGATATCTTTATGTTGAAGGTGGGTGTTTTGTGAAATAGTAACACTTCTTTTGAAAAAATTATTTCTGTTTTCACAAGGCATTATTTTAACACAGGATTGTTTCTATGAGGACAGAAATGGGTGTGTATTCGCCTTTCTCCCTTCCTGTCTTTCTGTCAAAGTTATCTGATTGCTTTTCTTTCTTCTAAAGCCTTGCTGTAGTGAAAGAATTGAATGGATCTGGTGCTTCTGCTGTGGCAAAGGTTGATGCTTGTGAGCCATCTCATCAATCACACCTGCTTGCCTTCAAAATGTTTCCTATGGCAAGAACATCTGTTCAGGAGAGTACCACCAATCCCTATGGGACGATTTCCCATATGCTCCTCTTTCAGGGTAAAATTAAACCAATGGACCTTGACGGTGTTTTCGTAACCAAAAATGGGTCCTTGTGCTTCTATTAACAGAACATGATCAGTATTATTTAATAATGGCATGAATCATTTCCACTGGTGCTCTTCTGGAGACTAATGGAGTGTCTATGACTTAAACTGTTCTTTTGCACCCAAAGGCAGATGGTGTTAAACAAGTCAGATAAGCGTCATGTGTCCAATCTGGTGCTGCCTGGCATACTAACAGGGGAATGATTTATGGCATTGAGAACTTGGGGGTATGATTATCACCAGAAGGAAGAAAACAGAGCTCCTGTATGTTTTCCTGCTTGAAGTTTTCTTTGGGTATCTCCCATTTCCAAGTCTATAAACTTTTGTATAGAAAATGGAGGGCTCACCTGCATGATGTCCAGGGATCTCAGACAAGTGGCTGATCTGTGTCCAGACTTACTGTTGAGGGGATGTGTGTTAGGTTGTACAGGCACAGTAAGTGCATTAATGCTTAGGCAACTGGACTTGCAGAGTGGGCTCTGGCCAGGTGTACATTGGGTATGTGGATGGTCCTATATGGAAATATTGCAGAAAAGGACAGCCCAAATGAGTTAAGACTGGCTGGGATTTCTCTCTGCATCTGTCTCATTCTGACAGCTTAGCATCTGTAAAACCCTTTGGGGTCTTGGTGTAGCTGAGAGATACACACTAATGCACTGCACAGTATTTATAATCAAGCTTTCATTTGGAAATGAGTATGAAGGCTCAGAAATCCCCCTCAGCTTCATGAGTGAAGCCCACAGAGAGAGCTGTAGGTGCCCACGAGGACAAACAGCAGCCAAGTTGCACAGCAATCTTTTTCCCATGTGTTTTCTGAACTTTTTAAATACCCTTCACCCTAGTGTAGACGTCAGCATGGCTTGAAAATAAAAGCTCAAATTGCTATTTCTGACTTGAGTAGTGTGGACTGCAACTGCAGCTTGTGCTTTGAGCTTGTGCACAGTCAGTTGAGAACGAGTGTGTGGTGGTGGATTTCAATGTGCTGGTGAGTCAGAAAGACAGCTCTGCCCTCTTAGGTAAGATTTTAAGGCATTATTGTGCCTTGTTTTTGCTATTTATCACTGTATCTTACCTGAGTCTACAATGCAGTTTCATACAGAAAGAATCTGTAAGGAGGAATTGGGTAAGTTACCGGGCAAGAATTGATGACGAGATTTCTTGCCACTCTGCTGATCAGTTGAATAGATGCATCCTCTCTCTCAGCTGTACCTTCCATTAATCCTGGATTTGCAGGATATTGCTATAGGAGGTGTAAAGAAATAAGCTATTAAAGAGTTAATTTAAACAAAGTGGGTTTTTTGATACTTCATTTAAAGGAATGTAAACACTAAAACCGAGACCCATGAAGACATGAGCAGAGACTCTAAAATCTCGTCCTAGTGCTGTTTCACAGGGGAGAGGCTGAATCCCTTCAGAAGTTCTGGGCAAAAGCATTTTATGCAAAACACATCCTTGCCACTTACTTTGATTTCCCTGGAAAGCTTTTAAAATGTTTCCTGGTGACAGTTTGCTATGCTCAGACTGAGCCTCATTTTGCTGCATCTGTAGCCGTTCGTGACCTGCTCTTCCTTGTGAGCATGGCAGCTCCCAGCTTCTTTGTCCCAGGGTAGGGCAATTATTAGTAATCTCCTGTGGTACCTGGTTAAATACTACATTCTTTATTTTTTTTGTCTACCCTGCAGACATCTGTGCCTTCATTTTTCTGTACAAGTGCCATTTTCCCCACGACTGAACAATAACTTGTTGACCGACAAAGGCCTTCTGTGTACTCACCTGTCACTTGTCCTGGGGACTGTGGGAAACACAATTTCAGGATTTACATCCTTTACAGTGAGCATCTATTACTGCTGGCTATTAAAAAATATCTTACTCCAATTGCTGGTTCTCCTTCACTAGTAATTAAGCTGTTTCATACTAGGAAAAAGCTTTCATGCCCTGCAAGCCACAGGGACTTCAGAGAGACCAGCATTTGTAATCTTAAAAGGGTGTATCGATTGGTCTGATTAATAGGACAATCTCTAAGGAGAGATGAAATGCTGGGTTTTTGGAAAGTTTAAAGAATAGTTGTAAAGCATTTTAAAATCAAATGAAAACCAGGCAGAATTCCCAGCTCGTTTTTCCTGACTTCTACTCCAGTTTTTCTACTATGCTGTATTTTGTGGATTTTAGGCAGTTGCTTTTACTGAGCAGAGATCCATCTTTGGAAAAAAACAGTACGTTTTTTAGAACTCCTTAATGAAAGTGTGTAGCAGTAATACTCATCTGTTGAATACAGAAGCATTTTGTTTAATGTGCATGCAGGCAATGCAATTTATCTTCCAAAAAAGCAACCTGATGGAATCAAACCAGGTGGTATCACTCAAGTGGTATTTGTATGCACTATTGTTTTTTTTTCTATAGTTCTTTCACTCAAAGAGATTTTATTCTTTTCATTTACTGAATCTAAGAGAGGAGGGCAAACACTTCTGTTGGGTTACTGCTCTGTGGGTGGATTCTTCAGTTCTGTAGTACCTTGTTAAGGCACTTCAAGTCAAACACCAAACTGAAAAGAGTGTTTATTTGCTTTGCATAGGTACAGTACACATCATTGCAGAGTGTGCAGGGTAGCCAAGGGCAGCACCATCATTATACATCCTCTTCTTAAGGAAGTTTGTAGAGTGAAGCTGGATTTTCCATTTTTTCTTTATTGCAGAGCATTTTAGGAGAGGGAAGAACAGAGAGAGTAAGATTTCTCTGTGTTTTTCTGACTAGTATTGTGTTAATCATATATTTCTGGCATTTATAAAACATACAACAGCTCTTTTTTTGGCAAATCATATCTGTTGACAGAATCTGCACCTTGCACTACTCAATGTAGTCTGAGAGTGAAGCCCAAACTACTGGACCACTCTTTTCCATAACCTATTTTACCCCTTTTAAAGTCTTTTGAGTATTCTTAAATCAACTGTGTCCTGGGCTGCATCACCAGCAGCGTGGGGTGGGCAGCAGGTCAAGGGAGGGGATTCTGCCCCTTGACTCTGCTCTGGCAGTGCTGACTCCAGTTCTGGGGTCCTCAGCACGGGAGAGACATGGACCTGTTGGAGAGGGTCCAGAGCAGGGCCACAGAAATGGTCAGAGGGATGGAAAACCTCAGGCTGAGAGAGCTGGGGCTGTTCAGCCTGGAGAGGAGACGGCTCTGGGGAGACAAGAGTGCGGCCATTCGAGACTGAAAAGGGGCTTCAAAGAAAGATAGGGCAGAGTTTTGGGCAGAGGTTTTAGCAGAGCCTGTTGCACTAGGACAAGGGGTAATGGTTTTAAAGAGGAGAGATTCAGACTATATGTAAGGAAGACATTTTTTATGATGAGAGTGGTGAAACAACAGGCAGAGTTTGCTGTGAGAGGTGGTAGGTGCCCTGACCCTGGAAACATACAAGGTCAGGTTGGATGAAGCTCTGAGCAACTTGATGTACTTGAAGATGTTCCTACTCATTGCAGGGGACTGGACTAGACATTCTATGATTCTGTTCTTGAAACCTTTCATAAAATTAGATATAGTGTTTTGTTCTCATAGCATTCTGCTTAATATTGCTTCCTGAATGTCTGATGCTGTTGGTTAAATACAGTGTATGGAACACTGCTTTCATTATGTTATAAAATCCATACTTCTGTAGGATACAGATTTGAGCTTATTAAACAGCAGTGATGAAGGGGTGTGAACATACTGACTTGTGAGGGATGTGTCTGTCCACCAGTTGTGAATCTGCCAGTGCAAGATATGCTTTTTGTTTTGGTTGGGGTTGGGTTTTTTTTGCTTATCCAATTTTCCATCTCTTTTCATAATGAGCTGCAGGAACTCCTATCACTAAGCATCACTCACATTTGTTTAGATTCAGTGCTGCTGACTTCATGTTTTCATAGATCCTGTCTAGCCAAGGTTTGAACTATCTTGTTTGCATTTGATAACTATCATTGGAGTTAGCATTCTGGGGCCTTAGCTTAAGGGCATGTGTCTTATAACTACGAATGTAACACAGCCATGTCACAGACTTTGAGTCAGAAAGTTCCACTGTGGTCATCTCATTGAATCTTCTATGTACCTTGATTCATAAGGCTTTTTTTTTTTAATTAATCTTTGATAATCTCTTGCTCTCCCTCAGATGTACTGTGCATACTGAATTCCTTAAGTCGTGGCCGGTATGGCCCAGCTCATGGCCCATGCTTAAAGCTGGGTCCATGCTAAGGGTGTTGTAGGAGTTTCCAATAGGGCTTCTGCCAAATCATGAGACTCCCTCCCCCCTTGTTCTTGAACTCCTGATATGAGCCTGGGTGCAACCGAATCCAATCTGTTCCCCTCTGTAAGGAAGAGTTTGGACTCTGTTCTGGCACTGTCAGTTAATTACAGCTTGAGCTAGATCACCTCTTATGAGAGCAGTCCTGAACCAAGAAACCCATGGATTAGTATACCTTGACAATTTTAAGTTCCCCTCCCTTCTTGTGAGGGCTCAGTCCAATAGTAGAATTTAAATCTGGGATCTTATTCCTCTGGTCTCCAGACTGTTCCTGTTCTTATCTTGGAAGTCTTTGCTCATGTATGTTTATAATCCTCTTATCTTATCTGCACCTGAGTGTCCTCAGTGTCAGGCTTATGTTAACTTCAGGCTTTTTTGCCCCTTCTTACAAGAATTCAGTTGCATCTCAATTGAATTGCAATTGTGGTCTACTGTATCTTGTTGTTTTGCATAAGACTACTCCCAGTCTTTTGTTTGGGGCCTCAGGCCTCAGCACTCGTGAAGCTGCTCAGCTTTAGCAAATCTCAATTCATCCTGACTTTGCACAATTCTAGTATTTTTAAATAAAGTTCTTTTACTGCCAAAGGCACATGTTAAAAAGTGGGCTGTGCACCAGGAGATGGATGGTTTTTGCAGCAGGAGAATCCAGCAGACTCTTCGTGCTTCATACTCTCCCTCTAAACCCCTAGCACAACTTGCCTCTGGTTCCTATAAGTTAATCCTCATGACTTGTTCTCACAGAAACGTCTGGTAGGCTGTGTATCAATGTTTTCACTTGTAATTGCAGCATTTTAACAGTCCAGCTCTTCTGGTTCCTCCTTTGGTTTTATTAGCATCTTCCAGTGCAGTGGGAGGTAACAGTGTAAGCTCTGAGCTTAGACTGTGGTCAGATCTTGGCCCTTAGGAATTACTGGAGGAGGCCGTTGAGTATGTGAGGAATCATCCTAACATCCATGCACTCTGTTTACCATCTGGATATGGCTGTTCACAGACTCTCACTTATGCTGCTATTTGGTGAATGCTTGTTGGACATAATCTTCTACTTTTACACTTCCTCAAACATTCTGAACACCACCAGTAGCTTTCAACCACATTTTAGTGAATCTTTATTTTTGCAAATGTTTTTTCCACACTTTATTTAGACCTTCTTCACATGTCATCAACACCAGAATTATGTTAATAAAAACAAGATGTTTTCTTTTCCCCAGCTTTAAAGGAAGCCCCCTACTACTACAAATAAGCAATGGGACAAGCAAGCTGTGCTGGCCTGCCTGCTCTGGTTTAGGGACACTGCTTAGCAAGGCTGACTCTGCAGCCCCTGCACCAGGTGTTCTCTCTCTGGTCCCAGTTACACAACCCCAGTGCTGCTGGGCTGTTTGTACTCAGTTTACACAGGCATCTCAGCCACCATTTGTGACCTGTCACCTCTATGCTTCCACACTCCTAATTCTTTTCAAAGTGTAAAATTGTTAGTGATGATGGGCTTTTTTTCACCATGCTTTATTAGAGCAAAACCAAAGCCCTGCAGAACCACTTGAAAATCCTCAAGGACCTGTATTTTTGTATGTGTAACATGTTTTGTGACTGCCCACACTAATTTTAATCAGTTTCTACAAATGGATGTTTTTTGTTTCATTCTCGTTCTTTCTCAGTGTGAAGCAAATGCATTGCAGACATTTGAGTATGTAAGAAGCAAACAAATCTTTTTGGAAAGACTCAGACTTTGCAGTGAAGCACTTTTAATAAGTACTTTTGCAAGAGAAAGTTTCCTAGCCAGTAGGCACACCTGATGGATACAAGGTTTGGCTTTTTATTCCCTTTTCCTGTCTGCCAGATCCCTCCCTTGTTTCCCTGTTGGTTAGGTACTCTGAGGTGTACAATTTACCCGGGGTGCCTCAAATTCCTATGAGCTGTTTTAGATCTTGCACCCCCCTTGGATTTATTAGTTCCTCCTTGTGACAAAATTTGTAATTGTACATCCTGATCAGGGACACATTGATTTCCACTGCTATTAATATTAAGGCCTCCTTTTATCCTGATCCCTGTCATATCTGCTTTGCACTGCAAAACCATCTGGATCCTGCCCCACAGCTGCATTCTGTAGCACATACTGGCAACTAGATCCTGCCCCACAAATATAGCTACAGTCTGCAAAAACAACATTGGCATCCTCCACAATACATTATGTCAACACTAGTAACTTTTATCAATCCAAACATACAATCTCATTGGAAAGTGGCCAAGGTCTGTTTCTCTTAAACCTAGGTTGATGTTACCCTCTCGTGCTTTCAAGGGATGGGAAGTTAAATATTTAGTTGTTAGTATGTTTTGACTGAAAAGCTAGTGTTACTCTTTTGGGCAGGGCTGCTGAATGTCAAGCTTTGCAGGAGGGAAATGAAAGAAAAGGAAACATTTTGTTACAAATGTGATACATTCAGTTTAATTCTTAACCCTTATGGGAGATTTTGATTAATGTGTCCTGGCCCGGAGTGCAGTGTTTGCCTTTGGGGGGTTTTTCACAGGTGATCAAATGGTGTTAGGCATGCATGAAGAGTGACAGCTCTCTTTAGTGTTTAAACAACTTCCCAAGTAAGTAATTTCCAAACTTCAAGTAAATTATTAAGCGTTCAGGAGATGGGATACCCCAGTCTGCAGAGTCCTTGTGACGGTGAAAGGTCTCTGTCCCTACTTTCCTAGGGTTTTGCAAGCATGCTACAGGGATTGCTTGCTTCCAGTCTCTGAGTTATAGCAGTAAAGACTGCCCATTGGCTTTTCTCTTCATCTTTGTGCTGTATCCTTCCCATATAGCTTTTACTTTGAATCTTATTTCCAGCAGCAGGCAGTTAGTCCTTTCTCAGATGCTGCGTGCTGTGGAGCAGGGCCTCTGAGACAGACTCCCTTAAGTTGGGTATTTCAGTACTATGGCCCTCTGCAAGGACTGAGGTGGGGTTTTTTTTAGAAACAGAAAGAGCAAATCACCTGAAAGAAACATTTTCCTTTGTCCTCTTTCAATGTCTTCTTTCAAAAAGTCTCTAACAAAAAAAAAGCAGAAGCAAGAGTGAGAGGAGGAAGAGTTCACAATAGGGCTGGTTAAGGTGCTGCTTAGCACCTTAGATCTCCAGGGTGCACTGAGGAGCTCCTTATCCATTTTTTGTGTCCTAGAGGTGCAAAACATGGGCACAGGAGAATTAAAAGACTAGGTGTAGATGGCTCAGTAGACCACAGTGTGAGGGAAGATTTGAAAAAGCCTTTCTAGGATTAAGCCACTACTAGAGTTTAAATTCAGGTCTGTGCAAAGACTCATCACTTCTCTGCTCTCTTAAGTGTTTTATATTCCTTCCCCTCTGTGTGATTATGTTCAGTGTGTATGTACAGAGGCTCATGTGCACTTTTCAGTCTTACTTGTTTTGTAAAAACAAAGACATGAAAAGTTACAGGATGCTGAGCTTATATTGAAGGCAAGCTTTCCTTTCTCACCTGGCTTGTGCACCCACACAGCTCTTCTTCAGGAAGAAAATAAAGGATGTTCAGCTAAAATAAGGCTACAGTCACTGAGTTGATAAAGGATGCAAAAGGTACAAGTTGTTCTCCTACATGGAGAGCTTGGGACAGGTGCTGTAGCCCCAAGCAGAAGGACTGAGAGGACCACTCTGTTCTCAGTGCTCTTCTGGGCTCAGCTCTGCTGATGTCTTTTAAGGTCTACAAGTATTATGCTGCCTTGGCTGGCCAGGAACTAGTGAGAAATAGCTTTTAGCTGTGCTTGTGTGTGATGTGAGGTGGTTTTTGAGAAGAGGGGTCAAATTAAAGGTGTATTCATCAGTAAGAGCCATGGTTGGAACAACTCTGAAAATATCTCTTCCGACAGCCTACTACAGGCAGGGCTGTTAAATGGATCTGAGTCCAGCTGTCTGACTTGGTGAGGAGTCTTGAGGTGTTTTGTGGGGTTTTCTTGATGGGTTCTACAAACAAAATTGGGGTCACTTTTTAAAAATAAATGTACTTAGTCTGTAATTAGAGACTAAGTCTGAAGGCCTGTTCAGTATGTGTTTTCTAGGATTGGTAAGGCTGTCTAATCTGTGGTCGACTGGTGAATCCAACACAGTTCAAGGGCTTAATTTTGGAGGTAGAAAATACGTGTTCTGACTTGGTCTCCATTACAAATGTGATAATATTTCCCATTACTGCATTTCGGCTTGAATGAAAGTTCCAAAGGGAGTGGTTTGTTTCAAGTGACTTTTTCAAGGTATTGGTACAAAGTGTTTTACTGAAACTGTAAATCCATGCAATCATTTCTGTTGGGTCATATCAGATTTACCATTTTGATAGATTTTTGTCATTCAAAACACCTGTGATGCTCGAAGGTAAATGTAATGTGTCTGTGCTCAGGTTACAGGGAAAATGGTTTGTTATTTCTGAATGCTTGACTGTAACTGAGCATCCTGTTCTCTACTTAGGGTTACTGGTGGATTATAATTAATTCACTGGTAAGAACATTTCAGTTTATTTTACAAACTGAAGCATGGAATTGTGAGACTAGAGCAGGATGAAAAATGGGGTGAATAATCTCATGCAATAAAGGGATGAACATGCAATCTGCATGTACAAGACACATTGGGATTAAATTTGCCAGGGCAAAGCTGAATAAAACTTGTTTCTGCTAATTCTTTGTGCTGGGTTAATTTTGGCTGGCAAAGCTTATTCAACAAATAAGCATTAGCAATATTTTCAGGTCTTTGTGGAAGGCAGGGAAAGGCAGTAGAGGCCTCTTTGGCTGGGCCTCCCTGAGGGATAAGGAACAACAGCCTCTCTGTTTTGGGAAAGACCATACTTTTTCTTAGTGGGCACACAGCAAAGAGAAACTGAAGAGATACCCATAAAATAAGTGAACCTGAAAATTGCTTTAGAAGAGAAGCTGAAAGAAAAATAAAATGGAATGTCTTCTGTCTGCTGTGCTGGGCCAGAGACAGGTTTTACCTGTCGTGTTACACCCATGTTGTACTTGAAACACCAGTCCTCTGAGGGCAGAGGCATCTCCTCTCTTCCTTCACCACACTTTCAGCTCTCTGAAGCTGATTTTTAGTCAGCAGCACTCTTTCCACTCCTGCTGTAGCCCAGGCTAGAAAGACAGAACTTTGGAGGGATGACCAGAGTCCCCTCCTCTGTCTAGCTGCTTGGTGTGGAGGAGCCCAGAACTGAAACAAGGATAACTTATACCCATAGTGATTAAAACCGGACAGGCATCAGCCATTGTGCATGGAGATATTTGCATCTTCCTTCTGAGTCTTGCAGCCTGCAGCTTGTGCTCTTCCAAACCCCTCACAAAAGAAGACAGAAGCTGGAGCCTGCTGTGGGTGGGACGTGGGACCAGGGCCATGAGCGTGTTGGCATTTGGCTCTGTTTGGGAGTTATTTCTCATAGTGTTAGACATTTTACGTGCCCAAATACTGTGTTTATGGATGACATGATGCAGGTGAAGCAAAGTGGTTTTTAAAAGCAGCACAAAATGCTGCAGAAACTTCATGGAGCACTAGTGAAGTGAATTCCAGAAAACAGTAAATCCTCGTGATATGTTGAAAGTGGGTTTTTTGGTGGTTTGTCTTTTTCTTTCTTTCCATGTGAGCAGAGGTGATCTGTCCAGCTTTTTTCACACAGTGATTGCAGTTTCCTTAGTAAAAGTCATTTTGTGAGGCAAGCCTGAACTGTTTTGGGTATGTCATTTAGAATTACAAGCTTATGTGGAACCTGTGAAGCCCTGGTAATTAAGAGAGTTAATGGGGTGCTACCTGCAATTAATTCAATTGCTTGTGACAAGCACTTTTTTGTTTAATCCTAGGATATGGTTGTGCAGGTTCCATTGGGAGGTTTTAATCTGTAAAATGGTCTGTGAGCATGGTTTGGGGTTTCTTAGGTCTTTTCATGGAGCTTACATTGCGATTTATGATTTGAGGCATTGGTTCCCATTTGTTTTGCACCTTGCAGGATGATATATACTTTTTTTCAACTTCCAACAATAAATAGAAGACTGAATCTCATCCTTCTCCTACCATAAGACTTTGACATGTCCCTTAAGCAATTTAAAAAGTAGCAAGCTGTACTTGTGCCCAGCAAAAAAAAAGCAAGCTCAGCTTTTTCTACAGTGCCAGATTTAGCCATAAAGATCTGATTGCAGCTCCCAGTTTTCTGTGGATTTCTAGCAATGACTCAGCCTGTCCTGGAGCCCCTGTTCACTGAATTGTGAGCATCCTTGGGGGCAAGGGCTGCTTTTTGTGTGTTTGGAAAATGGGAGGCCTCACTGTGCTTCACCAGCACAGCTCACAAATAGCAGGCTGTGACTTCTCTGAGAGTGACTTTGTGAAGAGGAATGTTGGCTGAGTGCTGATATGTAATGGAGCTGTAACGTTTTTTTTCCCTGATTTGCACGTTGTCTGATGGCATCTGCTGTTTGTTCACAGAAAGGAGATTTGCTCCTTCAGGATTGCTTTAAATGATACGTGTTTATAACTGAACGTACAGGGTGTGGGAATGAAAGGCTAAATGCTATTAAAAATTCATAGCATAGGCATAACAGTGATGAAGGCCTAGGGCTGGTTCATGAGAGCAGCTACTTCAGTAATATCTCGAGCACTTCACGGTCCCAACTGCTGCGTGTCTGAGCCTGCTTTTGGCTCCCGGGTCCATCTTTGGGAGAAGTCATAGATTCCTCTGAGAGCGGACTAGACAAGTCTTAATGTGAAATGCCAAAGGTGATTGCTCCAAATAAATTCACATCTTACATACTCAAATTGTTTGCTTTCTTTTGTCCTGAAATGTAGTGCTGTTCATCTTTGTTCCTAAATTGGAAATCACTTACAAAACTGTGACTTTTCCCGGAAGAGGTGCTACTGACAGCACAGAACTTAATTCATTAACAATCACGTGCCAGTACCAACTAATGTGTCATAAGTTCAGTGTCAGAGCAAAGCCAGTCCTTGGCTTATGCTGCAGGGTGTTTGGGGAGGCTGCTGTCTGTTCCCACCAAGCTGAGCATCTTGCCGTCGATCTTGTGACTGTAGGGCAGAGCAGAACTGCACTTCTGTTCACAAATGCACGGGAAACCAGTAGACAGCTATGCAGGACAGAGCTGCCAATGGATCCTGCTGCTGATTTCATATCTCAAGGCAATCTCTGATTAGAAGAGTAGTTGTGGTCCATGAGCAAGCATACACATTTGGCACACGGACGTGAAAGTGTAATGAGGTGAACAGATGTTCCTACCTTCCACAGATTTGGGTATTTGATTTCTGCTCCTCAGAGGTGCCTCTTTGGTTTCCTTTTCATCTTCCCTAGTATGTGTAAGAGATGTTACAGCTTATGCATGACAGAGGTAATTTGCTGACCTACTGCTCCTACTTGCTTCAGGAGACCTTAATCTGTTCCAAAATGAGGACTTTGTCCCGTTAGGCAAAATTAAATACCTGTCAGTAAATACAGCTGTGTGAAGTGTAAGCATTTAAAGAAACCCCACTTGGGGCCAGCTGGACACAGGAGTAGAAGTCCTTAGGCCAAGATGTATAGGTAGGATATCCAAGCTGTGTGCCAGAGAAGGAGACATGCCTGCACAAATGTGTGGGCAGGAGAGGAGGTGGCTGCCAAATGCCCTCAGCAAGGCTGTGTCACAGCGACCGGGCAGCTTGAGCCTGTTGGCCCTGGGGAGGGATCTCTAAAAATACTGAAGGATCTGTTCAGTGAGAATGGAGAACTACAGAGACTGTGGCTGTAGGCAGGAGGGCTACCACATTGCTGAGGGGACTGGAACACTCTGAGGGGGAAAGACCATGACCTGGAGCTGTTTAGCCTGGAGAAGAGAAGGCTGGGTGGGGGGGTAGGCTTATCAATGCTGACAAATACCTAAAGGGCAGGTGCCAAGAGGTTGGGGCTTGTCTTTTTTCTGTTGTCCAGTGACAGGACAAGGGGTAACAGGTAGAAGCTGGAACATAGGAGGTTGTACTGGCACAGGAGAAGAAACTCCTTTGGTGCTGAGGTGAGGGAGCCCTGGCCCAGAATGCCCAGGGAGGGTGTGGAGGCTCCTTCTTGGGAGGTTTCCAAACCTCCCTGGACACATTCCTGTGCCCCCTGATCGAGGCAAACCTGCTTTAGAAGGGGGTTGGGCTGGATAAGCTCTGGAGGGTCCTTCTAACCCCCACCAGTCTGGGATTCTGTTTATTTATCTATTCTTTTAAACAATATGAGAAGTTCAAGACTTTAAAAGGAGGAACTTGGAGAAACACAGTGTGCAAAGCAGCTCTCCTTTCTAGTTTGGCAACAGCTCTGCTTCAGACCCTGCTCTTTCTTGGCATTGCTCTGTTAAAAGTAGTTTTGTGTGGTCTTATTTATTTCATTTGATCCCCTCTCCCTATGGGGAATGGTGTAGCATAATCCCAAATCTGCTAGCCCCACCCAGCACCAAGTAGGCAAGAAATTTGACTTCAGTTGTTAATGTTTTGTGGAAATCTTCTGAAGTCTCAGGTGAAAGTCGGTCTCTTGCTTGTGTGACTTTAAAAGTCTTAGTCAGAGCCCATATGTTACAGCCTGGAGGAAATGATGCTTGGGGATGACTAACAGAACATGTTCCTGCTGTTAATTTGGGTGTCATTCCAGAAATTTAATTCGTAAGCTTTCCCTTTCATTTTGTTAACACATTTCCTTGCTAATTCCAGTCTTTGCTGTTGTTCCCCACTAAGGAACTTAATGAAGGGATAAATTTTATATGAAAGACGAGAGGTATTTGTTGGCTCTGCCTGCGATGAGGAGCAGGGAGCATATATGTGTTAGATTAGCAGGAATATGATTGATGGATAGGAAATTCACTTTGATGGAGCTTTCTTCTGCAAACAACCTTTTACTCCAATGTCTCAGAATATGTGTGTAATCTACTGAGAGCAAGGCTATAAAGTACTTAATTGGGTATGATTTCTTCCTTCTCAAAAGAAGCAAATTGCTTTCAGTGGTTTGATGCTTAAAACTGACAGTGCAGTTACAATCTGGCTTGCAAGAGGAAAGGTAGCTTACTGTTTCTCACTACTTCTTACCACTTAATGTCTGTATGTTTAGATTGCCTTTCATAGATTGGAAAACTCCACCCCAATTAATGCTTCTTCACCTCTGAACGGGTTGAGGAGCCAGGAGGCAGCTGGGCTGCATGTGGCTGCCTGGTGTCTGTGTGATGGCTGATGCTGTGCCTGAGATGTGCTGTGGCTGCTGCCTGCTGTGGTTGATTCCTATAGAAGTGCTCCAAAGCACCAAACTGCAGGAGCACAGAGTGTCTCTAGTAACAGAACATTAAATTCTCAGCACAAGGGGAAGGCAGCTGACTGTGGGTCAGCGAGGCCGTGCTGGGGAATGCCTTTTAAACCAACCCGCCTCGTGGGCTGCGTGGCAGTGGATGCGCTTGTGCTTTTGTATGACTCGGTGCTTTCGTTGCTGCTGGGCATGGTTCTGTCTATGGCAATCCAGTAAAATAACAGGCAGTGGATGAGTTTGCATTGTGTAGGTATTTGCAAAGCTCTGATACATCTAAAGCTCTGAGGGCGAGACAGCTCGTTGTTCCCGTGTCCGCTCCCTCTGGTGCCCCGATTCCAACTGTGCCGCCAACAAAGTCTATACAAACACCCTGTTCTTCACAGTTTATTAGGACAGAGAAACAAGTTAAAACCACAGATTCTTCTGCAGCAGTAACACCAACCGAGCAGCTGTCTCGCTTCTTGCTTGCTTCTGTTTAACTTCACTTTGTCTGGAAAAGTGGAACCAGCTCGGTGCAATTGCCGTGGGCTTGCGGAGGTTGAAGTTTATTTTAGAAACCTTAGTGCTAAGTAGTAGGCTTGAAAAGCTTTCAGTTATTTGAAATGGAATTACAGTGTCGCCTCCTGGGCCAAGACTTTGTGTCCCAGCAAAGTGGGAAAGAGCCAAGGAGTGTGAATGCCTTAAAAGGAGAGGAAGCATGTAGATGATATCTGCAAACTAATGTCCCTATCTCTCAGATCACGGTGAGAGGAACATTTTCCTAGTCTCAAGTCTCATGTTTTGAGGAAGCTCAGGACAGCAGTGATGCCATGACTGACCAGATGGGTGGCTGCTGTGTCCCTTGTGAAGCTGAGGGCCATTGCGTGTAGCTCAGCATCGCTGAACCTCCTCACTCAGCTCTCCGATGCTGCTAACATCCACTGCTGCAGGTGACTCCTTGAGTGAATCTGGAAACCTGTTTCATTACACCAGATTTTGATAAATTTGATTATGCAAAGCCTTAAATCCATCTAAGTGGATTAGCTTTCTTTGACATGGCCTTTCGAAAGAATCTGTTGGCCATATTAAGATTTCATGTTCTAAGGTTGTTTGAGGCATCCACCCTTTACATTCAGCACAGGGACACTTCACCTTGTGTGGATTATATGGTGGGCAATTAAAGTGGATATGTCTCCAGTGAAGAGTTTGTTGGGTTTGGATTAAACCTCATCTGAGTCACACAGTTAAACAAGTGGTTTTGCTGCATCAGAGTAGACAGCAGTTCAACCGTTAAGCCCTTTCAGAAACAGCTTATGCTTCAGCCAACAACTTGTGTTGGGTTCAGCCTGGAGGAATTTAGGAAAGGTTGTTTGAGCCCTGACAAGGCTGGAGACCACTCCTGTGGCAGGGGCTGCAGCATGTGCTCTGCCCCAAGCCCTGCCTGTGTGTCTGCCCTCTCCTCTCAAGTGTTTGTAGTGTTCCCAGGCTTGCTTCTGAGAAGGATGCTCAGCTATTGTTGTGATGAAAAGAGAAAAAATCCAGTTTCTTGTTACTGTAGTTATAGATAAACCACACATTTGTCTTCCAGAATCCCTTTGGTGCAGTTGATAGCTTGGTATTTTGAATCCAGATAGCAGCCCAAATGACCCAGTGCTTATAATGTGTAGAACATACACAACGTGATAGTCCACAGTGTCCAAAAGGCATTTTTTAAAGTTACCCTTAAAGTAGCAGTGGAAAATTTCTCACAGTGCTCAGAAATCTGGAAATGGGAGCCAAGGTGTATGGTATTGCTTTTGTTTTAATTAGAAGGTTTAAAAAATCTGCTGGATCCTTGTCACCGCCTTTTCCTTTCTGTGCTAGCCCACACTCTGCTCTTCCTGTCTCACACAACGACTTGCTCCTTTTCCTCCTTAATAGCACTGGGTCTGATTTATTCTACAGGGTTTAAATTAAGAGGAAACTCAGCAGCAGGGGAAGAAGTGATGGATCTAAAAGCAATTCTCGGGCTCTTCTGGCCTGGCTCATTAGACAGCCTGCTTTTTTTTCCTTGTCTTTTTTTTTCTGACTTTGGAGAGCCACAGTTGCTACAGAGCAGCAGCAGTGCTGCCGTGCTCTGGGCTGTAGTGCTGTGCAAAGAGCGCTCCCAGGGACCAGGGCATCCTCCCCACAGGGCCCCCGCGTGCCGGCCCAGGTGGCTGCTGTTGCTGGGGGCAACGTTGGCTCTGACGCTGCTCCATCTCAAGAAAAGTGAGAAACCTCCTCAGCAGCCACTGTGTAAAATGGAAATGCTGCTGGGTTTTTTGTCTTCCAAGAGGAGGCAAAGCATTGTTGTTTCAGCCCGGGTTTTCTTCTCGTGAAGCCTCTGTGCAAAGCTGACTTGTTTGTAGCCACAGAAGTTCTCGTTCCCGTATTGAGGTCTTTGAGGTCGCAGGTGAGGGCAAGCTGTGAACATGGCATTGGCTTGATCCCTCTGCATCTTGGTTACAAATCAGCTGGGTGCCAATTTAATTCACTACGTATGTGCTGTTATAAACATGCCTAAGTGAACCGAGGAGAGGAAAATGTCTGAGCTTAAAATATGAGCTAATTAATCTGAGTGATTTGTGGGCCTCTGCTTCTGTGAGTAAGAACAGTTACACAATTGTGCCTTTTAAAGAAGGGAAAAGGTTCATTTCTAGGGCAGTGAAGTGCTCCCAGCCCCACCAGCCATCCAGGGGAGGTGAACCAGGTGGCAATGGCATGGTCTGCAGTGGAGCCTCCAGTTTGCAATTTTCCATCCCAAAAAGGGGCCATAGTGTGGGGCTGAGCTGCCTGTTGGAGGGGGATCTATGGTGCTAACAAGGTCTGGGCCACATGGTCAGCTTCTGCTGACCTTGGGGAAGCCCTGCTGTACCTCCCAGGGTGACTTCACAGGCTGGACTTTATGGTGAATGCTCCTAAATGTCTCTAGGAAAACCAGACTTGTAGAACATGACATTCCTCACGTTTCTAGTCTAAAAGAAGTAGTATTTCCGTGACATGGAGCCTGCAGCAAAGGCTGGAGGACAGCTTTGAGTCCTTCCTTTGAAGTCTGTAAAGCTAGGCAGAACAGGAAACAAATAGAGGGTTTTTTCGGTGTTTTGGAGGAGGATATTGTTTTAATTTGTCCCCCAGTGTGGTTACTGAGGGACCTCACCTGGTTCTCACTGCCATAACTTGCCCAGAGCAGAGGGTGGGAGTTGGTGAGCACCAACAGCCATGAAGGATGGCAGCAGCTTAGCTGTGAGGACATTCCTACCTGGCAATGAAATCCTGCGTGTGCTGAGCTCTCAGATAACGAGCTTCACGGAACCAAAACGAGAAGTGAATAGCTGTGTGCTGATCCATTGAGCCATGGGTGTGTTTATGTTGCCTGAAATATTAATGTGGCCATGTAGCATCACCTAGCACAGACGTCTCTTTGTTTGGAGGCGAGTCTTTGTCTTCTTGACACTGGATTTAAGGCGAGTGCCCTAGTTCATACACACTGCTCATCTCTTACATAAAAGATTTTATAATTGTTCTTGATAGAAGCATAAAACAAATGTAAAACTCAGAATGCCATAGCCATGCAATGCCTTTGTTTTTTTGTCTGGTCAACACTAATTATGTCTTATTTTGGGTTATAGGACAGAAAACTCACAAAAGTAGAGAGGCAGAGATTTAAAGAGGAAGCAGAAATGTTGAAAGGTCTACAGCATCCAAACATTGTGAGATTTTATGACTTCTGGGAATCCTGTGTGAAAGGCAAAAGATGCATCGTGCTGGTTACTGAATTGATGACCTCTGGAACACTAAAGACGTAAGTACTGCACTCCTGGTGAGGAGCCTAAGAATAGCCATGGACGTTTTTAGAAAAATCCTACTTTCCTATGCTGAAAAAAGGCATCTTCAGTTAAAACAAAGAAAAAATGGAGCTGTTCTCTGGTGTCTGTCATTTGTCCCTGCTTTTGAACCACATTGATTTGACAGGAAGAATTTTGGCCTCTATCTCTCTTTCCTCGCTCTCCTTTTTCAGTTATGCAACTAGAAGCTGTTCCGTGGTGTGTTTCATCATCTGCCTGTGACACTGTGTCAGGGTGTGCTTTTGTGGTTGTTTGTGTGATTGCTTTTGTGCTTGTTTTGTTAGAAAATTCAGATAGGTTAGCACTTGAATGGTAAACTATCTTTTTGAAGCAGAAGATGCTCTTAGGTTATCTGCTAAACAATATTAATTAATAGCTTTTGGTACTGACAGTCTTGTTAAGGTTGATATAAAGCAGTTGGCATTAATTCTGGAACAGATTTTCAGCCCCAATGGGAGCAATACTCATCACTGCATCTCCCCAGCGTGCCACTCTGCCAGTGCACCAGCAGGTCCTGCCTTTTTCCAAAATCTACCTCCCTGATCACAGTTTTGGGTAAATGAAACAAATGTCAGGTGCATGGCACAGAGGTCAAAGTCCTGTGGTTAAAATTAAGCTCCAGCCTTCTTCTGAGTTGAATATATGAAACGTATTCTAAGGCTGGTGAAGTGAATTACTGTACTATTAGACTTGCAAGCATTTGGTTGTATTTGCACCAAAAATGCTTATTAACTTCCTTCCAAAAAAATGAATGCTCTAGTTCCTCCCTTGAAAAGATCCTTTTCTTTCACGTTTTGTGATCCTTCTGAACTGCTAGTATGGCATCTAATAAGAGCTTTTATCCAGGATGGAATTTCATCTTTTAAAGCCCCCAGAATCTCTAATAACACTTTGTTTTCTTTATACCCACTTATGTATATGTTTGTGCTCTAGGTATCTGAAGCGATTTAAAGTGATGAAACCAAAAGTCCTGCGTAGTTGGTGCCGGCAAATCCTGAAGGGTCTTCTTTTCTTGCACACAAGAACTCCACCAATAATTCACAGAGACTTAAAATGTGACAATATTTTTATTACTGGACCAACTGGATCTGTGAAAATAGGAGACTTGGGTCTGGCAACCCTCAAGAGAGCTTCGTTTGCCAAAAGCGTAATAGGTAATCCACGTGTTCTCCTTGGCCTCCTTCTCCTGGTGTGGGGTTGTCTTTTTAGTATCTTTCATGTTTTGCATTAGCAATTTTTTCACTTGTAGGCTGGCAGTAGAGATTAAAGTGGTTTTGTGACTGTTCCCTTTATCCTACTGTAAGAATCTCAATCAGTAAGAAATTGGTATTGTGACTTCCTTGTCTCCTTTCTTCTGTATCACAAGGGTTAAACACTTTGGTTTCAATTGAAATATTTCTTGGTATCCACAAATCCTTCTCCCCTCTCCTTCAAAAGTAGCAGCAAGGACTCTCTGCAGTTCATGTGCATCTGAGAACAGGCTCAATGTCTACTGGGGTGGAGGGAGAAGAAAGAGAAAGGATGTTCTGCTCTCTCCCTAGCTAAAGAATGCAGCAAAAAAAGCCTGTGGGAGTCTCCTGCTTCCAGTGATGCTGGGATAGGGAGGGTTACTTTTGCTGAAGTAGGGAGGCAGCAGTGCCCTGCAGAGCTGGGCATCTTTCTTTCACCGTGAGGTCGCAGGGGAGCGCTCTGGCTGGAACACCTTATCCGCAGGTACTGGGGCATCAGCAGAACAGGCTGCTCCTGAGCTCATCCCTGGCTCCATGCTGCCCTGGCAGAGTTCTGCTGAAACAACATCTGCAATTTATTAAAACAACAATTGGTATGAAATTAAAAGAAGCTTCCACTGGGAAATGCAACAGCTGATGTCCTTAGGGGTGCCCACATCAGGAGTGTTAGAGCTTGTGTTTGCTTGAAGCAGGTGGGTGTTTACTGAGTGACTGTCAAAGGCTGTCCTTTCCTTGCAAGAAGTTACATTAATGCTTTCTGTCTAGATGTAACATTTTCCTGAATTTTCTAGACAGTTTGTGGGTTTTACCCAGGCTTCCACAGCAAATTTCCCTTGTCCAGGTCTGCAGGTGATGATTCTAGGAAGCTGCAGATTCCTGAGAACTGATGCTGCAAGTGGGGGAAGTTACCGTGCATGTAGTCAGAGTTCAGCTTGCAATTGAAACGGGAAGTAGGCTCTTGGTGGTTAGAGTTAGCAAACTGATAGTGACAACCACTGTTCCCTTACTAGGCATGAAAATTGCATCCTATCTTTCAAGCAGTATTTGCCTAAGGAATTATTTTAGCATCTCAGATTTTCAGAGGCTATTACTCTTTACAATTATCTATACAGAAGCATTGACCTGAATGCTTAGGGGGCCCAGGGTCACTGCAGTCAGAATGACAGAAATCTTGGCTATGTGTTTGGCTACTGTGGGTCTGTTGATTTTATTGAGGTCACATTAGTTTGTATCTGTTAAATTTCTCTAGTTTTTCACTTCAAATAATTGATGGGGATTTTTTTTCTGTTGAGGGTCAGTATTTCATAGAATCCCAGAATGGTAGGGGTTGGAAGGGACCTCTAGAGATGGTCTAGTCCAACCCCCTGCAGAAGCAGGTTCACCTAGATCAGGTCACATAGGAACATGTCCAGGCAGGTCTTGAAGACCTCCAAGGAAGGAGCCTCCACAACCCCTCTGGGCAGCCTGTGCCAGGGCTCCCTCACCTGCAGTGAAATAGTTTCTTTTTATATTTAAGTGGAACTTTTTGTGTTCCAGCTTCATCCCATCACCCCTTGTCCTTTTGCTAGCTACAATAGAAAAAAGTGCTACCTCAACCTCCTGACACCCACCCTTTAGATATTTATAAATGGTAATAAGATTTCCCCTCAGTCTCCTCTTTTCTAGACTAAACAGCCCCAGGTCCCGCAGCCTTTTCTCATATGAAAGACGTCCCTGGGGCACAATGGGATAATATCAGTAATACCAATACTGAGAATAATATCAGTAGCACCAATACAAGTTGTTGTGAAATCAGTTGTCCCCACAACACTGTGAAAGCACACTCATATCTGAAAGGAATTTGGTGCTGGAACGGGCTGCTGGTTGCTGGCGAACTGTTGGCACTCATTCTGGCAACAAAACTGAGCTCATCTTCATGAGTAGTGCTGCTCCAAGGAAGAAATTTGGAGGGCTTGGAAGCACTGGTGAGATGAGTAATTCTGCCCCCTCCATCGATTTAGTAGCTTTAAAGGAATATTAGTAGCTGCAATTTTACTTTGGCTTGAACAGAATGAGGTCAGCATGGCTGAGGTCCAGCTTTTCCCTTGCTGTGTTTGTGCCATCACTGCTGCTGGTCTGACCTTGCAGTGTGTCTCTGCAGGGAGCCGAGCCAGGGCAAAGCTCATTCTGCCAAGGGAAGCTGAATAGATGCTGAGCAGCTTTACATTTAGGTGGTCTGTTTTGTTTGAGGATACTTGGATATACTCCCTTCCTACCCCTGAGGAATGGGGGGAAAATGGCACTTTCATGCTATTTTGGAATGGTGTCGAGCATTTAATTTGCTTCTTAGACTATCCCTATCACTTTGTCAGCTTTGCTTTAAATGCTCTGTAATTCATGAGATTCGCTCCTACCTCTGAGTCTTGTTCCTTCCAAAGCGAGGCAGCAGCTCCAAAACCCATTCTCTGTGGCAGCTGTTAACCATTTCAGAGTAGCAGCTGCCGCCTGTGTGACAGCTGGTATAACACCCCTGAGAGCAGGCACTGAGCTCTCACCACACAGATCCGGCTGCACAGTGTCTTTGAGGTGGAGGGACTTGTAAACAAGGGGAGAGACTGATCCCAAATTGAGCAAAATGAATTTTACAGAAATGCCTGTGCTGGGGCTTCTTTGTGAGTCAGGGCAAGGCTACTTCAGAGAACGTGCAAAAGCAAAGGTTTTACTGGCAGACCCTAATTTTGAGAGATGTCATTTGTGTTGCCATTGAAAGAAACTTATATCAGATGCTGGAACATACGAGTGCTATTTTTTCCCAGTATATGTTACTTTCATTACTGTTGTGCTTCTGCTGCTGATGTAGAGATGTCATAACAAAAAACTAAGGGACCCATCAGGCTGCCTGGGGCTCAAGGGGGCAGTTTGGGTGCTGAAGATGGATGGGCAGAGTTGGAGCGAGTCGTTCACGTGGATGGAGACCTCTGGCCCTCCTCTTGGCATCCTGGTGCTCACAGACCGCTGATCCTCTCCTGCTACACATGGCTGCGTTAATCTCTCTTCCTTCATCTTTTCTAAATCTAAAGGGGAAGAAATTAGTCTTGACTGCTAAGCATAAATTACCTTCTGAAACACAGTTCCTGGAATAAATTACCAACGTGTTATTTTTCTTTCACTTTGCTTTATAAGACCATGCTTTTCAGTGTGCTTTGCTGTGCAAATGCTGCAGGTGTTGCCATAAAAGCTTGCAATTTCCAGTTATGAAGCAGCAAGCACAGTGCTTCACTGAACAGTTATCCAGTTGCATCAGATTTCTGATACCCTGATCCCTGCTGGGTAGGACCTTGTTCTGCGAGTCGCCTCATTGATTCGTCCCACTAAACCAGTGACAGAATTAGGTTTAATGTTTTGTGCTGCATGGCTTTGGAGGTAATTTGTGATACTACTTGCTTCCAAAATACTGGCTGTCTGCAGGGTGGTTGCTATGTATCTCTGAAGGGGAAGAAAAAACCAGACAGATTTGCATTGATAAAAACAAGAGTGCAGGTTGTCACTTCTTCTCTCCTTTTCACCTGTACACACCCCTCTCTCCACCCAGAAAGAACCCTCGTTTCACGCTTCCCAGCACGGCTGGGCAATGTGCCAGATCTCATTCTTTTGTTCATTTTTAAAGTCCTGATACTTCTGTTTTTTTCCCCACTTCCCCCTGTATCATTAACAGGGAGCCGTGGGTATGTAGGTGTGTGTGTTGACTTTGGGTTTCTTCCCTGGAGGATGCTGATGCTTATTGTAGCGATTTCTCTCTTTCGAACTACTCTTGCATGCAGCCTTCCCCAGCTATCATGGGCACACTTTTGTCATCAAAAAAGATTGTGGTGAGAGCCATTCAGACTTGTATCCAAAATGTACCTTCTTTTTGTGCGTGTCTGTGTAGGTACGCCGGAATTCATGGCCCCGGAAATGTATGAGGAACACTACGATGAATCTGTGGATGTCTATGCTTTTGGAATGTGCATGTTGGAAATGGCTACCTCAGAATATCCTTACTCAGAATGCCAGAATGCTGCTCAAATTTACCGGAAAGTAACCTGTGTGAGTAAATGTCCTCCATTGGTGGTGGGATTTTGTCATGCCGAGGTTTAAAAACCTTTTTTGATGAGGTGTCAGTACTGTCAAATGTGTGGTCTCTGAGCTCTGGGTTATGCAAACCTGTTGCAGGGTTCTTATGGGCTCACAATTCCATGGTTGGGTTGTGTTTGACTGTATTGCTGCTGTATGAAATATTTTCAGTAATTTTGCTTGTCTCCATCAGCCAAAAATACCCAAAACTTGGGAAGGATGAGCAGGGAAAGACAATCTTTGCTCTAGTCTTGCTTCCTAACTGGGGACTTTTCAGGCTTGATGAAGTTTCCCACAAAGCTAACATGACTTTTAGATTATAGCCCAAATACTTATTTATATGATGGATGATGTTTGATTCAGGTTTCCAGCACAAATTCTATTTGTTTATGTAGCAGATTATCGGAAGATATGGAAGGGAAAAGATAGCAATGGTTAGTTTTGTGGTCAGCCAGAAGAGCTTTATATCTGCATCTTCAGCCTCTGCAAGGTCTGATAATCCCCAGAAGGGACCCATGGAAGGGCTTACTGTATTTTCAGGTGTTAAGCTGGAAGAGAAATCAATCTGAAATAATCTCTACGCTGAATAAAATACCGTCTCCAGCATTCTCACCCCCAGATGATAAATGTATTTGTCTACATGAACCGTACAGTGAATGCCTGAAAAAACTCCTGAGTCTGTAAGATACTATCAGATTGCAAATCACTGCCTGCAGAGAAATGAGACTTGCCAAAGGCTTTGGCAGCTGTGGTTATTTTCTGTTCTGCTTGGTTAAGTGAAACCAAGAGCTACGGGAGGGGGTTTTTCAGGATGGATTGTGTCAGAGTGGTGTGTCAAAGACTTTCCCAGGTACTTTGTTCCATCTGGTTGTTACAGAAGACGATGTAGCGAGCTGTGTGGTTTGGCCCTCGTGCATCACCAGAAGATGCAGCCAGTGCAGAGGGTAATCCTTAGAGGAGAGCTGCACTGAAACTTGCAAAGATTAACTGCAGATAAGGTTACTTTTATTTCTTTGGCACATAAGACAGAAAGAGTAGTTAGGCTTACACAGTAGTTACATGGAGTGGATCCATATCTCAGTCTCCAAAAGCGTGGTCTCAAAATTAGTTTGTACTTCTCATACCCAGCTGCTTGTTTAGAACAAAAATCTTCCCAAGTGAAACTTAGTAATAACTGGTTGCTTTTCAAAGGTACTTGGGAGTGCTTGCCCTCTCCAAAGGTTTAGTGAATCAGGTGAGTCCAAACACAAAAGCCTGCAGTCAGCAAACACTGCTGAAGGTCAAAATGGCATTTTCTGTTTTGCCTCTGCTGATCTCTCACTGGGTACAGAAATGGTTTTAACAGATACCCAAACACTGGCATGTGCCAGGTGATGTGTTATGTGCAATTAAATTTTTACAGGTATAGCTTGTGTTGTTCAACATCTTTTTTCCCACACCACTGAAGACTGGGATGCTGTTGAAGGTGTTTGAGTTAAGCAGCTGTGATGATGTTGGGAGAGGCAAGGTGCAAACCAAGAGGGAATCTATGTTTAAAATTTGAAGTCGGTATCACAAGACACTAGACAATGTCCCTACTGGAAATGAGAGAGATGCCAGGACTTTCTGAAAGCAGGAGGACTCATCTGAAGAGGGGAAGCAGCATTATCATGTTTTTGTGTAAATTCTAGCAAGCCCACATTTGTAGCTTTGTAAAGCCAAGTTGCTCCTAATGGACTGCAACCCTGATTTCTGATGGTTTAACTCTTCTTAGAGTGCTGCTTTCAACCCATAGCTACCCAGAAATATTTAAAACAAACAAAAAGGACATCAGAAGTGTCTTGGCAGTGCAGTAAGTGCCGTGGTTGTGGCTGGAGCAGCAACACTATAGGGAAGGCAACATGCACAGAGTCAGGTCCTCTGGTTTAATGACCATGGGCCGCAGTGCTCTGCACCACAGGCTGGCTGCAAACATGGGCTACATCTTCCCAAAGCACTGGGATAGGCAGGATGGCTCAGGGGAGTTTCTTGCCTGAAGCCCTGTGAGGATGGCCACTTGACCCTCATTGTTATTCCATGGTGCTTTAGCACATTGTTATTCCACCCCCTCCTCCCCTACAAGAAGTTTATTTTATTTGGCACTGTGACTTGTTGACTTTGTTAGGTCTGCAGTGCTTCAGATGTGCTCTAAATGCCATCTCTATAGGCAGCTGAGGGGACACCTCCTTGGGCTGTAATGCTTGGCATGAGAACAACAAGAGTCTCTTCTATCTTCAGGCTGTGGAGCTTCATCTCCTGAATGTGATACAAGTCTTGTAACCAGTCATTGAGCAGCTTTGAGAAGTGCAGGGTGTGCTGCCTACTGCCTTGGACAGACCTTGCACAAGCAGTTGCCTCACTTCTCTGCCGAGTTGCCATCAGGCTGGCTAGCTGGTGTTGAGGCAACCTGGCTATGTGTGCATGCATTTAGAGACACAGGTAATGTAGGTACTTTCCATTGCTCCACATACCCAGAGAAACTCTGTGTGTGTCTCTTAGTCATCTGGAATATTGGTAATTAAGGCTTTGTAAGACTCCTAAGCCTCATTTATCAAAGCGCTATCCAAGATGGCAAAGAATAATGATTAATCAGAGGATTCCTAATTAGATGTTATATTTCAATTTGCAGACCCAAGTAGTCATTTTTCTAAACACTGATGAAAGCCTGAGCCAACTCTTTTTCTGTGGCAAAAGCCTTTATGTAGCTGAGGATTGTATGGTAAATCATTAGAACTTTTTAAAACTGGCCTAATATGAGCAGCTTCAGGGAGATGGAAAATAGTGCTTATCACGATCAAGTGATGGTGAAGAAGCTGTTGAAGGGGTCACTTGATTACTTGTAAGGGTATTTTTTTGATACATAACGGTGTGGCAGGTAACGGTGAAGCAGAAAGGGTCAGGTACAGACACGGCAGGTGTGTTTGCTGAGCTTTTTGTCTGAGCCCAGGTCGGTGGCAGCAGCAGAAAAGGCACTGGTGTGCCTTGGGTGGAAAAGTTGGCAGTACTACCATTCCAAGGAAAGGGTTAACCATCTCCCTGTGGAGAGGGAAAGAGCCCTGTCGCATGCCATGAGCTGCATGAACTGTCAGGCAGAGAGGAGGAGCAGGGGGTGGATCTCTTGGTGAGGGTGCCAGAGGAGCAGCATCTCCCTAGGGAAGCTCCTTTCTCCAGACAGGAACCTTTCTCTGGGCCCAGCAGCTTCTCCTGAGGAGCTGCATCTGCAGAAGAGCTGGCGACGGCCGGGGACCGCGCGTTGGCCCACGTGAGTTGCCCAGGGGCACCTGGGGAAGCTGCTGCTGCTGCCCTGCAGGAATTGGGGTGTGGGGTCCTGAGCCACCACCAGACAGTGAGATCTCCTCTGTTGGCTGAGCTGCTGGGAGCTTACAGCCGAAAGAACCCAAAAGAGGTTTTTGTGAAGAGGAAGGGTTGGTCATGGGGAAGCTGTTGCTGGTGTTGGATTTTCCTGGACTGAAATAGAGTGCAGAAATGGAGTATGGACTAAACCCAAGAGGCTGAATTAGGCTGTTCTCTTCCTAGTGTTAGGTGAGGCTTGGGGCTCTCAGTAGAGCAGAGGGTGGCCCTGACTTTCTCCAATGGAAAGGATCAATGGTGCAGTGCTCCTGAATGCTGTCATTTATTTCAGCTTCTCAGTGAGAAATGTACTGTACTTTTGACGAAACAGGGTTTTTTGTGCCCGAAATGTAAACACTTATTTTTAGTGTTTTAAATTGAGGGTCAAGGTGATGTGAAAATGTGATGACTGTATCTGCTTTCCTTATGCTTTTATTTCTAAAATGTGGGACAAAATAACTGTCTGCCTGCCTTGGGCTCAGCATCATGATGGCAACCACTGGAGGTGCTAATAGTGTCTAAAGGGGTCAGAATTGCTTGCATCAACCAAGGGATTGCTTGCTAGTGAAGGTACAATAACCACCTTATTCTTTAGGCTGCCTCTTCCCTATGCTGCCCAGCAGTCAGTCTGTGACTTTGGGTTTGCTGTTATAGTCTCTTTTTCATTTGCTCCTACTCTGTATCCTAAAGCTCTGTCCAGCTCTTGCCTGCTAATGTAGGATCCCTCTGAAGTCAGAGCTGTTTGTGTCACATGTGTCAGCAGTCCTTACAGGTACAGAAAACAGAGACATTCCCTTCCTGAGACATGGCTGTTTGGTTTGTAGATACTACACATTATTCATGTCTGTAGTGTAGAGATTATTACACTTGGATATTTCAGTGACTTTTCAATTCTGCCTGATTGTATTCTCCTGGCTTAATTGCTGCTTTAGTTTTCCACTTCTGTTTTCAGCTACATGTAATTGTATGTATGGAATAGTCCAGGATAAAGTAGCTGTCATTTCTGCAAAGTACAGAGGGGCTTATTTCTTTGCCAGATGAGATATGCTTGTTACCACTTGTCACATCTCTCTTTGCCCTTTCAGCCTGAATTATGGAGTATAAACACAAAAAAAGTGGCTGTGGAATATAAATAGAAAATACATATTTTTTTCAAGCAACAGGTCCAAGCCACATGGACTGCAGTTAACTTGGAAGGGATTTCCTGGTCAGCATATTTGCAGCGACCTTCATTCTGATGCCATAATCTCATTTTTCATGCATAACTTGATGGTTTTTCTTAGTCAGATTTTTTTGTGTGTGTTTAATCATTCTGCCAAGTGATTTTGATGTAGACAATAGTGATGAAACATCAGAGCCTGTGACCTTCCCATGCAGCTCCAGTCTAATGTTTTCTTACTGATGCAATGCAGAATGCACAGCAGACCAGCTGTGTCTGCTGGAGGGGATCCTGGAGACCTCATTGGGTTTAGCAGCACAAACCTGTGCTTTGAACAACTCCCATGTTTATGGTGTTCTAGTTTGCATTTTAAGTTTTTCCTATGGTTTTGGGGTGTTTTTAATAAATGTTTAATGTTTTTCCAGCATTTTGAGGCTATATTCCATATTGCTCCTATGGATAGAACAAATGTTGTGGCTGTAGCACAGCAACAACAGACAAATAGTGTGATGAATGTCCTTGTGTTGACTTTTGGTGTGTTTTGGATGTCTTCTCAAATCTGCAGATAATCTTCTTCGATTTAGTGTTGGGATTGAGAACTGTTTTGGAGTGAAGTAGAGACGAGTGTGTAATTGCACACAGTGATCTCACTGCTGGATGCTGAGGACCAAAATCATGACAAAACTGAGAACTCTCTCTGAAGTCAATAAAGTTGAAGGCAATTTGTGGTTGTGTGGAATTTCAGTTGGAAATCTGGTTTCAGCTTTCTCTTTTGAAAGAAACTTTTTACCTTTTCTAGCAACTACATGATGCTAGAGCCTGCCTCAGGTAGAGGATGGAGCTTTAGTCCAGAGCAGACTCTAGACTTTGTCTAGACCTTAATGGCACCTTCTAGGTGAAAGGAAAGCCCTTAGAAAAATGGCTGACTGACATGGGACAGCCTTGATTTGTCTGGCATATGCTATGCATCCTGTAAAGTATTTTGTGTCACTCCTTCAAAAGTGTGCTCTGCTGATGGAAAAATGTCGAGGGGCTATTTTTAGACCTCTGAAAACAAGCTTTACATTTTTGTCCCCAACATGGGGCTTAAAACTTTAATGAGCTGTAATGTGCCTAACTGTAGCCTCAACTATCTAATACTGGAGTGCAATGTTATTTCCAGTCTAATCACTTCAGAAAAAAGGTGAAGATTTGAAGTGGTGATGAGGGATTCAGAGTAATTCATCTGGTTTGAGACAGAGAAGTTCTCAAAAGGGAGGTGATTAGATCTTTTCATGTTGGTCTTGGATAGATATATATACATACACATTAGGAAGAGTTTGTATGACAATATCCCTGTGCACCTTATGTCACCCAGTGAGCCCTGTACTTTGGATGCAGTGGTGTTGAATTTGCATTTGTTTACTAGGCAGCTGTGCAGTTTTCATACTCATAGATAATTCTTTAGCTAATATACTTTGAATCTCAGTGCTATGTTTCCTTGGGAGTGCTCAGGAAAGGCAGATCAGATGAGTTTAGTATGAGTGAACAAGATGAGTCCTTTGATTGCAAGTAGAGATCTGTGTTTTGCATAAGCTCCCTTTGTTGTTGGGAGGCTTGTGAGCATCAGGACAGGGGCACAGTGCTGTAGGGATGGTTTGCAGCTTTACAGTGAGATGGCCTTGGAGCTTTTAGTGAGGAGTAAGGAGCAGAAGCATACTATAGCATATGGGCTTTGAGAAAACACTTTGGCAATGCAGTTCTGTTCAGTACTTCATGGTGCATATTTTGTCCTTGTTTGTTCTAGTCATCTATTCATAGCTTAGCTGTTCAGTAGCTCAACACAATAGATTTTCAGAGAGGAGTCAGTGTTGCTTCAAAAGATGTTGAAAGTAAAACGCTGTTTGGAGGAGTTGCTATTTTTTTTGGTTTATGGAAGCGATTTGTAAGGCCAAAAACCATGGTTTGTCATGAGGGATCTGTCAAAAGGACCATTTTCAGGCAAACCTGATTTCTAGATGCCCAGCATGTCCTGCCCTGCTCCAGCCCAGTCATGTCAACCTTCAAGTTGAACTGTGTGACAGAAGATGCTTCATGAACTCTGGAAAAGAAAAGGAAATGGGGAGATACTGGTAGAGGCCTTGTGCTACTGGTGTTTCTCATATGTTCAGTTTGTGCTACAATACCCATGAAATGCTCTGCAATTATGGAAAGCGGTTGGCACATTCCCCTGAGTGCCTGGGTCTGTGAACAATCTATTGCTCTAGGCAGCTGAAAGCTCTTCAGGTAATGTGGTGAAAGTTGTCTCTACTGCTTTGCTGGGGGGGTTTTGGTGTTTTTTTGACTGTTGATTGTTTTTTTTCCCCCAGTTAAATTGATACTGATGCCCATTTCTGTGTTATTTTTCTCTAAACATGAAGCTACAGCAGATGATGGGCTTTATTTCCCATTCTTCCTGATGTCACTGAGATGGAAATCGGTGGTTTCCTAGAGAAAACTGGGCTGTCCAAAAATGCAGAGATCTGTCCTATTGCTTTCCATTGTGAATTACCAAAGATTTCTTCAAACTCCTTCCCACTCAAGAACATGACAGGCTCCTGGGGCTTCAGGGTGTAGAGGATACATGCTAAAAACGCTTTGTTGTTTTTCCTTTGTGATTCAGGAACGGGAACTCTCTTACTGAACAGTCACTGAATGCTGTGGGGTGCTTTGGCTTGTTCTGAGCAAGCCCACACTTTGCTGGGCTAGGCAGACTCGCTCATTTTGACACATTTTTCTAACACAACAAAATTTGAACCCTCATTTGATAAGTAAGATTTAGATTTGCTTCAGCAAATAATGATCTTTACTGGGTAAAAAGCCACAAATACAGACTATTTTGCTTTGCCCCCATAAGGATGGGTTTTTTGGATCTTAGCAGCTCTCTACCTGGGCAAATCTGGAAGCTGAATCTTTGTATGACTATTTCATCTTTTTTTTTTTTCCTCTCAAATTTATGAATTACACATTTTGCTCTCAAGTTTTAAGACAAAATGGGAGTGGTTGACCTAAAAGAAATAAATGGATCCAAATTCAAGGTCAAATCTGAGGTGTGAATGGCAACAAAATGTTAATAAACAGATAAAAGTATAATCTGATGTTGGAATATTCAGCCATTGTTGACACTCACCCATAAAATTTATTCAAGATGAAGTTCAGTGAAGTACTTGCAGTCACTTTCTAAAATACATGTTTTCTGTTTGTTGGTTTTTTTTAATCCAAGACAGCATCAGGTGAACTGAAAGTTCACCCTTGAGGACTTCAGGCCTCCTTATCAGCCACTGCATGATCCATTATTTACAAGTCTTTCAGGGTGAAACTTAAGGTTATTTGAAAGGAGTTAAATATCCAAATTACATTCAGTTACGTGCTTAATCAGATTCTGGGTTTTTGAGATAAAGGAAATCATGTTTCCTTTTTATTCTGCTTATTGACTTTACTGGAAATACTCACATCCTTAAGTAATTGGGTCTACCTGCAGAATCTGTTCCCAAATTAATTTTGTCAAGTTTTCATCCATACCCATCATTTGTCAGTGCATAAAGATGTCATGTGTTTCCAAAACACAACCAATTTCTTTTGTCACAAGTAACAAGGATAACTTCCTGCCTTGCCACTTTTGTCCTCTGCAGCTGAGTATGTTTGTGAAAAGCGTTCACAAGAACCTTTCTGTTGAGTTGGATGGAAGGAGTGAGCAGTGTTACAGCAGTGGGGTGCCTGTTAGTGGCTCTTGTGGCCTCACTTCTCACAGAACATCCCTCCCTCTCTGCTTGCAACTCAACATCAGAAGAGATTGTCTGCCTGGGCTTTGAAAATGCACAGCTGTACGTGTGTATTCTCTGCCCAGCTGTTCCCAGTGGCTATTTCTTTATTACATTTTGATTACATGTGCAGAAAGATGACATAATATATAGACTGTTATTTAGCCTGAGAGCTTGCATACTACTCCTGGGTTTCTCTTTGTGCTGATAAGATGTATGTTATTTGAATTTCGAGGCTCTGTATCCAGAGGAGGATCATGCTGAGTTAAGATCTTGGTGCTGAGATATTAGAAAGTGGAGAGAGATGACCTGTGAGCACCCTAGAAAAGAGTGTATGTCTGTTTTAAATCCTCTCCATCTTCTGAAAACAACCCCACCTAACCTGAAAGAAATGCAAACTATTCCTGTTGCACCTACATCGAGCCAGAGCTCCCTGAGCAAACAGATGCTGTTTCTCTGAAGTTTTCTTCTGCAATGAACAGTGGGGTTTTCTTCTTGAAGGACCTTGCTCATAGTTATCTGTTCCAAACCTAGAACTGATTACTATTCCCAGCAAAAATATTAACATTTGTCAGAGATTTAACTTGATTTAATAGGTTGATTTATAGCTTACACCTGCTCTGCCACTTGTTCCCAGTGAGAATCTAACAGTATGCCAGGGAAATGCAACACAGAGCTGTTGAGCATACTCTCCTGCTTTTCTGCTGGGTTTTGGGAAGGGTTTGGTGGGGTTTTTTTGGCTGGGGTCAGGAATGTTGGGGACATAAAGCAAAATATTTGTGGGAAACAGGACTGTGAAATATTCCAAGGTATTTTTGACTCATTTTCGAATGGTAGTCTGGAGAAAAACATAATTATTAGTCTTTATTCATTTAGTGTTTTGAGAGTTTAAGGCAAAACAATGTAAAAGGAATAATCTCAGAAGAAAAGGTAATTTTTAAAATTTAAAGTTGACTGTTTCTTGGATATTGACTTCAGAATAAAGGGAGGTTTTCCCTGTGTACAGCTGAGCTCATGTGCAAACTATGGTGCTTATTGTGAAGTGCAGTGGTACTTAGAAATGCAGCAGCCCGAAATCTCTGAGTTTTGCTCAAAGACTAACAACTTGAAAGTATGAGTTACTCCAAAGGTTGAAATGATTGCAAATCATAGGAAAATGCCTGCAATTAAGAGAGATAATGTAATTCTTTTTCAAACTAAATTGTTGTTCTCTGTCCTTTCAGGGTATAAAGCCAGCAAGCTTTGAGAAAGTTACTGATCCTGAAATTAAGGAGATAATTGGAGAGTGCATTTGCAAAAATAAAGAAGAAAGGTTTGTTTCAAATAATCAAGCTTTGTATTACATACTGTGTACACAGGGTTTTCAAAACTGTCTGGGGATTTTTGTTCTGGCCTCTAGGTCTCCCCTGTGCAGGAGAAAATGCAGAATGGAAATCCTAGATGCAAAGGACTACCTGCCTTCCTGCCACAAAACGTCAGCTGACGTGAGCTGATGCGTGAGCCAGTGTATTTGAGCGCATCGTAGGGTGGGTCTCTGTAAGATCTCACTCAGAGGCCCTGCTTGGAGCATTGAGTGTAGTGGAGTTCAGCCACAAATGTGACACAGTAGATGCACCACAAGCTATTACACCAGATTCCATTGACTCTAATGAGCCTCTGGATGTGGAGACAAAACCTGCCTTGTTTCCAGCTTTAGCTTTAAAACCTAATCTTCTTATGCTGGCCTCTCCTAGATGAATGTGTCTCATTGTTTTGTACTTCAGAACTTTCACAAATAGAGTTTTTAGGGACCTCAGCTGGCTACCTAGAAGAAGGAACTTCTATTTTTAGTTCTCTTTAAGCTCACATACTCAACAAAAGTTGAGCCAAGCTATAATCTGACTTTTAGTACGTGCTGATGATGTGTGAATATTGCTGAAGCTTTGTGAAATAGGAAACGTCATTTTCTCAGCAGTCCTCCGTAACACTGGAAATACTGTATCTTTTTGCCAAGAACACAAAGTTGTTATGGATGAACACCAAATCTACTGTAAATGTTTTGCCTTCAACAGCTGTTTATTGTCACAAACCTTGTTTAAATTGCTTAGGACTTTTTTTTCCTGTCCATATATTGCAGATATGAAATTAAAGATTTATTAAGCCATGCCTTTTTTGCTGAAGATACTGGGGTAAGAGTGGAACTTGCAGAAGAAGACCATGGTAGGAAATCCTCTATTGCCTTAAGACTCTGGGTAGAAGATCCTAAGAAACTGAAAGGAAAACCCAAAGATAATGGAGCCATTGAGTTTACTTTTGATCTGGAGAAAGAAACTCCTGATGATGTTGCACAAGAAATGGTAAAATAAACTTTTTCTGACAAAAATGTATACATAAATATAGAGAGATATATATATTAAAAAGGGCATAAATCTCAAAGGACAGCTGGAATGAGTCTGGTAAAGTAACTTCCACTTAAACCATTCCAGGTGTCTGGTTTAAGCAGTTTGTGTTGATTTTAGAGTGAGTGCTGAAAGAAAGGGTTAAACGGGGGACAACTAAGAACTGAAAAATATTGTTTACCAAGTATGAAAACAGATGCATGAAATGGCATTTCAAGTAGCTGAGGGACCATAGAGGTCGTCTTCTACTTCTATCTTTTGAAAACTCCTTCGCCACGTTCTGTCAGCTGTTGAATTTGCCTGGAATCTGTTTAGCTTCAGACAGCACCTTGAAATAAATTAGAAGAGTTCAGAAGTTCAGTCACAAAATATTCTGCACTGAATTCTTCAAAACACTTCTTTCCATCTTTTCTGTCAGTATTACTTAGGAGGAATGTAGATGAGGAAAGTATCTTCAGCCACTGGATCACCAAACCTAAGCAGGGAACTAGATTCAAGCTCACTGCACAGAGTTAGGAATAAACTTTGTATTTTTTTAACAGATAAACTGAACTTGGGGATCTTCTATATCTTTAAAGCTTGTGGGGTTTTGTTAGAAAAGCTTTTGTGTTCCAGTTTCCCTATATAGTTCCTGAACTTTTATTTTAATGATGTCTTTACTGCAGTTGTTTAGGTTTTCTAACGTCATGAAGACATGGAATTAGTAAGCACTTAGCCAAGGCTTTGGATTTTCTTGTGCTTGCAGAAATATTCCTATTATAACTTAAACCCCAAGGGACTCTAGTTAATGATGTTGTCATCACCAGTCCTGTTCTGCTTAGAAGGCACTCATTTTGGTAACATTGCCTATGGTACTTGGACTCGTCATTGTGTACTCCAAATTTAGTGGGAGGAATTCAGGCTCCTCTCTCTCCTCGTCACTGGTTTGCAGAAGGTGCAATATCTTTTCTGGCAATGTATTGTTACAGAACTCATTTCATTTAAAAGTTCTTCTGGTACAGTTACTGTCAGATTTTGCATCCAAACATTTATGGAAATATTTGGAAATTTGGAGTGCTGTAGGTTTCTTCTCCCATAGTTGTGATGATTTGAAGAGAAAATAATTCTCTTAAAAAGTATATACAAAACAGTCACTCCCCAACTACTGTGATACTGTACCCTTCCCAAATGATTTAAAAACTTGTATTTTACCCTTGCTTTAAGAGTTGCCAAAGTGATTGCCTCTGAAATGCTTCCAAACTTGATGCAGTTGAGGGGGGAGAGGGAAGGGGGATGTTTATCCCTAAATGTCTTTTGTGGAACACCAAAGCCACGTGCTTTCATCAATTTGTCTTGCTTTATGTGCTGTGGAAGGGAAGAATGCAGGAGACCTTTTGAGTACGGGGAATTATTTGTCATTTTGATGGGTTTTGAGTTGTCAGGATTCCCAGCTTGTACACACCATGTGGGCAATAGGAACTTTGGGTGTTCTGGTGGGTTTGCAACCTGAAGTTACCTTTCACAAGCAGTGGGCACAACAAAATAACACATCTTCATGAACCTTTAACCATTCTCTATACAGAGGTGTAGGAATAAGAATTGTTTACAAAAAAAAAAATGTTAGTCTGGCAGGTTTTCAGTGCCTTCCCAGTAAACTTTGTCATGAGGGATCTTCTGAGTACTTTACCATACAAGGCTCTCTGGACCTGTGTGGCTCTTCCCTTCTGTCACTAACACTTGCTGGGTCATCAGTTCAGGAATGTCAGTGAGGTCTGAGGGCCTGGGCACTGGAAAATACCCCTATCCATCTGCAGCTCTGTTTTAAGCTGCTTTGCACCTATTAATTTTTAACTGAAAATCTAAGCTGTGAAACTGTCTTGCATTTGGCCAAGAGCGGGGACAGAAGCCCTCCAGATGTCCTCCATGTATGAGAGTGCTTCCAAATCTGTAGAATATGCATGTTAAGAGTGCAAAGAGAGAAGATAAATCTCTGGTAGGTCAGTGTTGGACTAAAATTCATACCCTGTGCTGCAGGAGATTATGCAAACAAGTACCCCAAGGATGGATTTCCATTTTATCCATTGGGCAGTTGAATTCTGAGAAAGCCTGGTCCTCTTTACAACCAAATGTGAACAGTCTGCATTCAACTCAATTACAGGTTTTTTCTTTATAAAAACTAATCAATACTGACAGGATTTAGCTTTTAAAAGAAGTTAATTTGAGAGGAAATACTGTTAACATCTTTTCCTTCGTGACTTGCTGTCATGTCAGGCACAGCAGTTTGGGAAACTCTGGATACTGGAAAGACTAAGGTAATAAATCCTGATGTAGGAGTGGCATGCTTCACTCCAGTTGCATTGTTTCAAGAGTGTTTTTCAAAGTTGGGTTTTTTTTTTCCTCTTTTGACTATTCTGTTAGTCTTTCCAAAATTAAACTCGCTCTCTTCTTCTCAATGGAGAAGAAATTCACCCAATATATAATCAGGTCTTAGAAATTACATATTGTTGTTTTAAAACATATTAGGGATGGAAGGTTTATTAAAACCAAAACAAAACCAAACCATCAAGCTCTTAAGTTCCTGTTCTTTTGAGGAATAAAGTGTAAATTCCTGTCTTTCAAAATGACATTGTGTCTGTTAGGAAGAGACTCGAGCGATGCGCGTGTGCACCCACATCCGTGCACCCAGCACCTTGCTAAGTTTGTGCCTCCTCTGCAGATTGACTCTGGATTTTTCCATGAAAACGATCTCAAGATAGTGGCGAAGTCGATACGTGACAGAGTAGCGTTAATACTGTGGAGAAGAGAGAGAATTTGGCCCAGGATACAGTCAGAGGAGCGGCGGGACTCGGAGTGCCTGGAGAAGCTGAAGACGCCACACGCGCAGCAGGTCCAGGTCACGTACCTTTCCCACACCGGGCACCACGTGCTGTCGGAGCCTGAGGAGCCTGAGGCAGACCAGCATCCCTTCCAGCACAACCTGCCCACCAGCGTCACCTCCGTTGCATGTGAGTCTTGGGTTGGGCTGGTGAGTGGTCTGGGGTAAAAACCACCGCTGGGCTCAGCTCGGTGATGAGATGAGCTCTGTGTGTGTTTCTGCAGAGCAGCCCAAGGAGCACAGGTGGCTCAGGCAGATGCAGAGCAATTTTGAAAGAGAGTTTCAAGAAAAACTATTACTATATAGTGTTTATATATTATATAGTATATTATATATATTGCTGCTTCTTCCATAGCAATAAATGCAGAAAGCATAGTGTATTTGTAAATGGAAAAGCAAGGAGACCTGCTGCTGGACACAAAAAATACAAGTGGGATCAACACTTAGTAAGATCACAAAGATCAATACCAAGTTCATTTTAGCCTGGAGAAGAGGAGGCTGACGGGAGACATGATCACCCTCTGCAATTCCCTTACAGGAGGTTGTAGTGAGGTGTGTGTTGGTCTCTTCCCTCAAGTAACAAGTGATGGGACAAGAGGAAACAGCCTCAAGTTGCACCAGGGGAGATTTAGATTGGAGACTGGGAAGAACTTTTTCCCTGGGAGGGTTGTTAGATGCTGGTATGGGCTGCCCAAGGAGGTAGTGGAGTCACCATCCCTGGAGATATTTAAAAGATGAGGTGCTGAGGGTTTAGATGAGGTAGGATTCTAGAAATCCATTACCACATCTATAAGATTCTAGTGCATAAATCTGAATGATGCTCAGGCGAGTCCTGCTACCTCAAAGTACTTAAACAGTTGCTTTCTGAATGTACGTGTGAGGTCCAAGACAAGAGGTTGTCATTGTTGGGCATTGGACTAGTTGGTCTTTAAGGTCATTTTCAAAACCAAACCATTCTATGATGGATGTAAAGACCTATAGTAAAACATTGGTAAGTAAGGTATGAAAAGTATGAAACTGAGCTTAAATCTCCCCAGTGTTAGGCTACTGTGATGGATTTGGCGTTGTTGGGTTAGTGGTTGGACTTGATGATCTTAAAGGTCTTTTCTAACCAAAACAATTCTCTGAAGTTTGTGTAAAACGATTTCAGAGCCTGCAGAAGTTGAACTGGCACCAAACTGGTCAGAGCAACTGATGGCTTTTTCCAATGATGTTGTCAGTGTGGAGATGTTTTATTCAACAGCAGACCTTGCTGAAACCAGAGCACTGCATTTGCTTGCTTTTTGCCATTTACTCTTTATAGTTTATGTGGAGCTTTTTGTGAATCTGTGCAAAGGTCTACAGAAAAAGAAAATCCATCTCTGAATGTTGCATAATGTAATTGAAGATTTCCCTGTTTCGTGGAGAATATCTGCTGTGGTTTGGTGTGTTGGGAGTGCCAGACCTTGTGGGCTAACGCTGTAGTAATTATTGTGGTCCTTAGGTCAGGATGCAGGGGCTCTCTCAGTGCCTCCAGACTATCTAGTGTCCTGACCTTGTGTCCTGGAAGCCTGATCTTCATTATGGCAGGTCAGAGTGGCTGGTTGCTCTCATTAGTCTCCGCCCTGGTTGGCTACAAGCCGAGCATCTGCCAACTCTTTACATTCAGCTGGGGGCTGATTCAAGACTGCTCACTTGGCTGTTGCAAGACAGGTGGATTTGCATCAACTTGTTTTCGTGCCAGGGTACTGATTTTAGTCTATGCCTGCATAAGAAGCTGCCTGGCTTTGCTGGCAGACCTGCTCATTTCTTCATGATGTTTCTGAGCATCAGACTTACCTCCAGCCAGCAGCAAGGTGTGAGGAAGTAGTGTTTGGATTCCCCTAAAGAAACTTTTCCCATCTCTGTCCCCTAAATTCACCTTTGTTACCAAGTCAAGCTCTGGTATCGAAATATGAATCTACTTCTGCTTTGAAACATCTTGAAGGAAATTTTGCCAGATATCTTTAGCTTGGGAGGTTTGAAGTTTTATGAGAGTTCTTTTTCTTTTCCTCAACAGATTTTTTGATAAAATCCAATGTACTTTGCTACTGAACTATTGGCATAATGTTTCTGTTTCATTGTTCTGGACTTTTATGTAGGCATATTTAAATTAACAACGCATTCTCTTCAGCAGAGAGGCAGCTGCTGCTTTAATTCAGGTGTTATCCAAATTGCTATACAATAGCAGTGGCCTGCTTTGAATACTGAAATAACCAAGCATGCTTGTGCAAGAAAAGAAATCTTTACAGGCCATATTTGCGTAACACTCGAGTACTGCAGGATTTGCAAGGCTTTTTTTTCTGAAGCTAAATTGATCTCATTTCATTTTTTTCTGAACTTATAGTTTTTTTATGCTATCTAATCCTCTTGAGAAACACAGTAATTATAACTCTTCTTCTTTCCAGTGGTACATTGTGCTTCCCATGATTCTCTAGGACATGAGTTGGCAGAATTTTATACTAAATATAACCACTCCCCCCCAGTTTAGAACCTGCTCCTCCTTGACTTTTAACCAATACTTGCTCTCATTTGACAATTCACTATCAGATGTCTTTGAACATTTTCTCAGTGATGTTAGGCCTAAGACCTCTATAAATTACTGTTCTACCAACTCATGTGATAATCTGAGGTCAAATGTAAGAATGTAGATTAATAACTTAATGTGTGTAATGCACGTTGTTCTATAAAAATCTGAGACTGACTCATGCCTTTAACTTTTAGCCCTCTGCTGTCACACTGGTGGTTTTTTTCTTTGAGGTCTTAAACAATTGTAATAAAATGGAGGTGGGTATATGGCAGAAATCTCTGCCCTCTTGGAGAAGGGCCACATTGACTCTTTTTAAAAGCAGATGAATAAATATAGAGAGGAATCTAATTAGAAAAAAACAACCGAAAAACAGTTGGGAGAATAGTTTGTGAGTACAGAGGAGAAATGTCATCTCTGGTGCTATCAGAAAATAATTTGGTATTTAAAAGCCAAGTAAGTAAAACCTTCTTTGGAATATGGAAAAAAGAAGGTGGAAAGAGTCATGGGGAGAAATAACTTTAAACTTTGCTATAATTGAAACTGGTTTTTTTGTAACTGTGTTATGGTTTTCTTTTCAGTTCTGAATTTTAAACCTCTGTTACAAGCTACTTGTCTTTTGGATACTTAGCAACTACAGTCTTGATTGTCTCCTTTCATTTCTCAAATGAAGGAAACCGTAGCTTATGCTTGAGAAGAACTGGACACCTGTACTTGACAGGCTTCAAAAGTAATGAAAAGACAGTTTAAAATCTTAGTAATTAGTAAAATCTAAGTAATACTTGATGGTGCAGTTTTATTTCTATTGGACAAATAGAACAATACTTGCCCAGTGCCTGCAGCTGTGCAGTTTTGTAGGTTAGCTAGGCAAACACTCTGCAGGAGAAACTCCAACAGGGCTCTGAATGGTGCTTCTAAATCACTGCAAACTGTTATCTGTTCTTTATCTTGAGGTATTGCTGCATTCTATGGTTTGCTGGGCTAATAAAGCATGCAATATAAAGCATTTTGTAATTTTCAGTGCTACTAATTAAAGAAGGTGATAAAGTCTGTACATCCCCAGGAGATCTAACTCTAAAAGACTCCATGATCTGCTGTGAATGTTACAACTGGGGTTTCCTTTCCTTTCATCCTGCAAAATCTATAAACATCTGCAATTCTTAATGTCAACCTTGTGCCCTTTAAAGGAAATATCAGTGTACCTAAAATATCATCGTGCACAGAGATCCATGGGGATGGTTTTTGGCTAAAGAGAAGCAGTATGTGCCTTTGGTAGAAAAGAACATTTGTGTTGTATAATTCATTTCTATAATGGAAAGGACTAGGGTCGTAAAAATGCTAATTACATAAAGCAGTGTTGACCTTGCTCTAAAATCATTACTTGAACATTTGGAGTTGTTGAGCTTCTAATAGAAAATATTGTTCTCTCAGCTGACAGCACGTTTGACAGCGGCCAGGGGTCCACTGTGTATTCAGACTCCCAAAGCAGCCAGCAAAGCGTCATCTACTCGTCGCTGCCAGACCCCGTCCCCCCCGCCATCCAACGCGTGTACAGCCCACCTCTGAGCGAGAGCCAGGCTGTGCCCCACAACCTGCAGCAGCTGGGGCACTACCAGCAGCCCTCAGGAGTAAGTTTAAAGCTTTTCAAAATCATTGTGTATCCTACATCCTACTTAATGGCTCCCTTATACTCTTGTTTTCAGTGGGTATGGGTTCCAGGGCTTGCTTTATGTGTTCCTCACACGTCTCTATCAAGGGTGCCTTGCTTAGTGATACATCTCTGGTTGATCTGAAATGTGCACTTAGATGGTGTATGGCTGTATTTGCCATTCTGAAGAAATGCTTCACTGGCAGCTGTCATGCTTTAAAAAACCTTCTTATCAGTCTGCTGTCACTGAACCACATTAGTAGCTTTATGATGATTGGTATTAAACTCCTGCAGATAGTTGAGAACTGTCCTGTTTGGTTTTGTTCACTGTTAGTATTAGTATTATCTACCTGTTATTGTCCCTTCATTTCTTCAAGAGCCTCTTTGGTCTGATGCACCTTCCAGCTGTGACAAAGGACACAACTAGTTGCTGGGTTCTGGCTCTGAGGCTGGATTTAGTCTTGTGCAGAGATGCCAATGTGTGTCGTGACCGACACTCCAAAACCAGGCACTGGCAGCCCAGTCAGACCTTCACACCTGCTCCCTTTTTTGTGCTGTTATGACCTTGATGAAAAGCAATTAATGGAACTACTGGTGCAGGAACAAACATATGCAAGCAAATGTAAGTCTTCAGGGACTCCCAGCAAGAGGCACCACACAAGCGTGTTATGTCCTTCGGAAGCTGTATCAGAACCATGTTCCAGGTCCAGCCTGTACCTATCACACATGAGGCACACATGTGGGCAGACAGTGCTTATGTTGCTTTTTGACACCACAGTGTCTGTGTTGTGGCTTCAACTCCAAATGTAGCTTTCCTTCCCCAAGAACTGGGAGAGGGAAGAGTGTCTCTGCAGAGGAGGTGAGCAGCCACAGCCCCATTGCCACCAGTGGCACTGGGGAGCTCTGCAGACCCTGTAGGTGTTGGAAGGGACTTCTAGAGCTCATCCAGCCTAACACCCTGCTAAAGCAGGTTCCCCTCAGTCAGGGAGAGTGTCCAGACAGGTTTGGAAGCCTCCAGAGAAGGAGACTCCATACCCTTCCCTGGGCACCCTGGGCCAGGGCTCCCTCACCCCCACAGCAAAGAAGTTTTTCCTTGTGAAACTGTTTGTGTTCCAGATTTTGTCCATTACCCCTTGTCCTGTCACTGGACTCTATAGGAAAAAATGCCACCCCATCCTCTTGACATATACTTTTTAAATACTTGTAAGTGTTAATGTGATCCTCCCCTCAGTCTCCTCCAGGCTGAACATTCCCAGATCCTGCAGACTTTCCTCATAAGGAAGATGATCCAATCTCTTGATCATTTTGGTGGCCCTGCACTGGCCTCTCTCCAGCAGTTCCCTGTCCCTCTTGAGCTGAGGAGCCCAGAACTGGACACAGGACTCCAGAAGAGGCTTCACCAGGGCAGAGTAGAGGCGGGGGAAGAAACTCCCTTGACATGCTGCCCAAACTCTTCTTGATGCATCCCAGGATGCCATTGGCTTCTTGGCCGTGAGGGCACAATGTTCCTTCTCTGGAGGTTTTCAAAACCTGCCTGGATGCATTCTTGTACAACTTCATCTGGGTGGACCTGTTTTAACAAAGGGATTGGACTAGATGATCTCTAGAAGTCCCTTCCAACTCCCCCTACCATTCTGTGATTCTGTGAAAACATTCTGCCTCTGAATCCTCTGATGGTGGAGAAGGCAACATGCCTGGATGGTCCCAGCCCTGTCACGAGGTGTGTGCTGGCAGGCTTCTGCCAGCGCAGAGCACACTTGGCATCCATAGTCAGCTCCCTCAACTGTGGAAAGCATCTTTCCTACGTGGAGATGTCCCTTGGGATGCTTCCTTCCTCATTTCTTCTTCACTTAAAGCACTAACTCAACAACACCAAATACAGCAATCAAAAGGCACATCTTGAACAGAATCTTTTTCTTCTATGGAGCTGTGCAGCATATTCTTTTAGAGCACTCATTCTTGCTCTTGATGGGGTCAGTAATTTTAACCTAAATGTGATACTGTTTTCATGCTTGAGGGTTTGGAAAGAGATTGACCTTTATTCACAAGCAACATATTTCTTGTAGCTTTTAATTTTCTGGGGGCTTTTCCATATTTTCTTCTTCCTACTGAGAATTTAGGTTAAAAGTTCCAACATTTGAAAATCTGAACAAACACAGGAAACAAAAGTCTTACAGAAAACCCTCCATTTTCCAAGGACAAGAAGAAGAAAAATCACTTTATCTGGGAGATAACAAGCATGTAACTGCAGTTGGAGTAGGGTGTTTTTATGAGCCTCTGGCATACTGTGTTTTTTTCAATTTATCAACTTTGCTTGAGCTTGAAGTTTTAGAGAGCTTCTCCTGTTACAAACCTTGTTTGAGTTTGTTTTGTTTGTTTTCACCTGTGCTGAGGTTGTGTTTTGTTTCTCATTTCTCTGTTTGTTTTCTCAGCATCCATTTCAAGTAAATTACCTGCTTTTCTGTAGGATCCTTTGTGCAATTATAAAAATCGTTGTGAAGATAAATTTCCCTTTCACTCAGTTAACAGCCTGTTGCTGCTGCTGATTTATTCTTGGTCAGTGTATATGTGCTTTTGGTGGCTTTCCTGGTCTGCATGCTTGCTTCCCGAAGGAGATGCACTGCAGTTGGTTATTAGGAATTTACTGACTTCTCTCCATGTTTTTAGCTTCAGTAACTTTCCATTCCTTGCAGATATCTTGTCTGATTTGAGCACAGAGCAGCTGGTTCACTTGCCATCATGCTCTTGCAGAATGGCTGCTGGGCAATTCCTAATGCCTCTGTCCCTCCCTATTGCCTCTCTCTTCCTGCAGCCCGGCCTCCCCGTGGCTCCAGCGCCAGCGGCCGTGCCCCCGCGGCCCCAGCACTTCCAGGAGCCGGCCGTGCCCTTTGCTGGGGTCCAGCCCACCACTGTCGCCTCCTTGCAGCTGGGGCAGCCCCAGCCTGTGCTGGCTGGCCAGCAGGTGAGCACATGGCTGCTGCTAAAAATGGCTTTTCTGACCCTGTTCTCTAGCCTAGCCCTGCTCCAAACCCATACCTGTGGCAAGTTGGAGGCATTTGAAACCATTGAACTGTCTCTTGGGAACCTTAGGGATGGGGCAGAAGGTGTTGGGTTTAAGGGATGGAAGAGTAACAGGTTTGAGGACGAACCTTGGAGCATCTTGGTGTATTTTAAGACTTCTTATGACTTAATAGCATCATGAGCTTGAAGCTTTGCCTTGCCTTAGAATCTCAGGATGCTGGAAGGGCCCTGCAGAGCTCATCCAGCCCAACCCCCTGCTAAAGCAAGTTCCCCTCGATCAAGGGGCACAGGAATGTGTCCAGGTGGGTTTGGAAACCTCTTGAGAAGGAGCCTCCACACCCTCCGTGGGCAGCCTGGGCCAGGGCTCCCTCACCTGAACAGCAACGTGCTGTCTTGGTCCTTAAATATCAAATAGTATTTTAATTAATTTTATGTTGTTTTTTGGCACCTTCTGTCTAAAAGGTTAGAAAGAGACTCTTGTCTGGTGTCAGTTGCCATGGAAGGTTCACCCAGCAATGCTGCTTTTTGGGTTGCACAGCCAGTATAAAGTGTAGTTCAGTGTAGGCTCCCAGCCAGTAGTTTTGTCCTCCAAGAGAAGAGTCTCAGAGTCTGTTTCTCTCTAAATTGCCTCCCAATAGTAATTCTTTTTGCACTTTGAACTATCAAATTTCTCCCAAAACCTGAGTTCTTTAAAGATATGCCCCTCAGCTGCTTAGAGCAGCTCTGGAAAGCTCTAAAGGCTGCTGTCACCTGTGTGAGCAGAGATCCTTAGCCTGGCAGGAATGCAGCCACAGGCCTTTACGTGGCAACCCCTGGCCCGATGTTGTGATTCAACTAAAAGCTTGGCTGCCTTTGGTAGAAACTGCTGACAGGGTTGAACACTATCAGAGTATTTGGTGACTGGGATGTGTTGTACCTGTCCAAACCTTACTAGATAACAACATTTACCTCATAGGCTGCCTTCATATTTTGTATTGCCATCCCTTCTTCTTCTGGAAGCATCAGTATAGGAATGACATCATTTGGTCTCCTTTGTCAGCATGCTCAATGCCCTAGTTATCCATGGGCAGCCTGTCTGAGCTGCAGATTAGCCCAGCCAGGGATGCTGAGATACCTGAGCTGGCTTTGTGTGCTGGCAAGGTTTGTTAGCTCCAGCCCAGCACCCCACGTGTGGCTGTTCTGCCCCTGAGCTGGGACTGGGTCTGGAAGGAGTGTCCCATGTGGCAGAGCTCACACTGTGGGATGAGCAGGGCATTGACTGCCTTGGGTGGGCTCCATCCCAACTGCTTTGCTCTGTCTCATGGCCAGTGCCAGCCCTGTTCCTGTACTGCCCTTTCCCTTCAGTTTTGGGTTGTTTTTCTAAAACCTGGAGGGACACAAACTACAGTGCAGAGCCACATCATTGGTTTTTTTCTTTAATGTGGCAAGGTGAATACTCAGGCAGGACTAAAGAAGGCTGCAGGAGCTGAGCTGAATAATTCTGCACAGCATCAACACCACCTCCAGCATGTCTTGCACTGCTTGTTGCACTCACTGCAGTCCCCAAATACTCTCTTCTTCCCTGATGCTTGTGTTGGAGACCTTTTGGTTGAGGTTGAGCTGCAGCTATTTAAGGGTGGATGGCATCTCGCTTCCTTTGTACAGCTTCTACCCTTTTATTGCATTAATACCTAAAACCTGATTGAAGAGTCCTGCTGCTAACAAGGTGCAGAGCAAAAAATATTACTTGATACTGATTTAGAGTGGCAGTGCTGGAGATAAAGGATTCTAATGCTTGACTCTTCATTCTGAAGTGACCCTTTGAGCACAGGGCATGGTGTTGGGTTTGATGCACTGCAGAGCTCAGCTGAGGCCATCAGCCCAGAGCCAGCTGGGTGCCTTGGTGCCACACTTCCGAAACAGGAGATATTTGTTCAGCACTTCCAGCATTAATTAGAGGAACTGAAGGAAGAGATTCTGGGAAGGTGGAAAATGTGTCAATTTATTACTGATTTATTTCCCAGTATTTACACAGCTTTTTATTTCTGCTCTGCTGTATAAAATGTGCCAGTGTAGCGGAGCACAGTTTTCCCTGGAAGGGTAAAACTGCATTTTTGGCTGCCACATTTGTTACTACAGCACCTCAGAAATAACTTCAATCTAGCTTTTACTGTAATTATTGTGTTTTACTCATGCCTCAGACAGCAAGTGGTGTATATTTCAATGCCTGCTACATTATGTACCTTTTGAATGCTAAGATTAGCTGAGTATAATCTGCATGGAAGGATTCTTTGAAGTTAGTAGGTGAGGATTTTACAGGGCCAACAGAGTGATCTCTGGGATTTAAGAGTCTGAATCATTACAAATAACCTTTCCAAGACAAAAGTTTTCAGATAATGTATCTTGCATTTAAATGTATTTTTAAAATAGTCTCTTGTAGGGTGTTTAAATTAGAAGCTCCCTTCTCCTGTATAAACCCTCCTGCTCTGAGTGACAGTTCTAAGGGCGAGGGATGGGTGGCTGTGTCCAGTGAGCTGGTTCTTTCACAATGCACAGCCTATAACCCTTTTTTATTCTTCTCTTTCCTAGCAGCAGTCCATATCACAGCAAGCTTCTCTGCAGCAGGTGCTTGCCAGCCAACCTGTTTGCCCAATCCAGCCTGCAGCCCATCTGTTACCCCAGTACCAGCCCCAGACCTCTCAGGTGGCAGCCAGCAGCACACCACTGAAACCCCTGCAGATTTCAACTGTGCCACAGCTTCCACCAGTGGCCCAATCCCAGGTAACAACCCTCAACAGCTCTGTGTGCATACAGCCACTGGAGCTGGAGTCAGACACCCTCAACAGCTCTGTGTGCATACAGCCACTGGAACTGGAGTCAGACACCCTCAACAGCTCTGTGTGCATACAGCCACTGGAGCTGGAGTCAGACACCCTCAACAGCTCTGTGTGCATACAGCCACTGGAGCTGGAGTCAGACACCCTCAACAGCTCTGTGTGCATACAGCCACTGGAGCTGGAGTCAGACACCCTCAACAGCTCTGTGTGCATACAGCCACTGGAACTGGAGTCAGACACCCTCAACAGCTCTGTGTGCATACAGCCACTGGAACTGGAGTTGAGCTGTCCAGCTGTTGATTGGCAGGGTTTACAGTTGTTGTGTGGCTCTGTTGAGTGTGTGCTAGTTCAACTATTCTTCCCCAGCAGGGATATATTTATGGATACTGTTCTACATAAGAACACAGCTTTTCTCTAGTTCCTGTATATTTCTTTACTATTTGTTTCTGTTTGGTGAAGGAAAAATCTCCCTTGTGAATAATCCTGTGTCATGCCTAGAGAATCCAGTTAATGGCATGTGCAAAATTGCAATAGTAACTGCTCTTTTTTTTTGCTTGGTTTTTTGCACCTTCTCCTCTGGCACACTGTCTTCCCCATCCCAGACTTAAAAGCATGAGAAGTTGCCCATTGTTTCCTTTGAGTTCCTGACTTCTGTATGCTGTATGGACCCTCTTGTGGGATCTGCCATGCTGCCTGGGCTGCAGCCAGCCTGCTTAGAGACGAGGGTTTAAAATTGTCTTGCAGAATTTGGCATGGCAGAGTTTTGTGTTTTCCAATTCCTTCTCGTTTGTGTGTAAGTGGAAGCAACTTTTAATGAGGATGTTGCTTGAAGGCTGCAAGCTGGTGTCAGAAATAGTTTTAAGCTTCTAAGGTGTAAAAATGTCCCCTTGAAATGATTTTTTTTTCCCTCCCTCTGTTTTAGTAATTATTTAAGCACAAATCACTTTTTATTACTGTTTGTAAGCTTCAGGAAATGCATGGAAGTGATCACCAAACAGACACAGTTACCACTGTGGCGCGGATGGTTTCTACCTACTTGTGTGGCAGATGAAACTCCTTTGTACCATCAGTGAAAACACTTGTAACTTATGAGATATTGTGGTTTTTTTTCAGATTCCTCAGTTTCCTGTCATTCCTGCAATTACTCCTCTGGCAGGACTCGACAGCCTTCCTCCAAACCTCTCCGACATGCCTGCCGCAAACGTGCCCCCCATCCCCGCTCCTTCGCAGTATTTCGCGCCAGCCGTGATCTTGCCCAGCCTCCCCATGAACCCCACGCTGCCTCTGGCACCCAACTCCCCTGCCCTCCCCATGCAGGCCGTCAACCTTCCTCATACCACCGTGGCTTCTCTGGTCTTGCCCTGCCAAACAATAGTGCCAAACATGTCGGCTGCCACGATCCCGCTGCTGGCCGTGGCACCTCCGGGCGTTCCGGCGCTGCCACCGCACCGTGGGCTGCCGCCGCTGCCCCCGCAGCAGATGTACCCGGCCACCTTCCAGCCCATGGTTGCCAGCGATGCGGCCTCTCCCCACCACGCGCCCAGCACGCCTGCGGTGGCCCCGCCGCAGCCGCCGCCATCCCTGCAGCCCGGCCTCATCCACCCGTCGGAGCAGCCGCCAGCCGCGCCTGGGCCTGCGCACCAGGTAATGGGGTGTAGGGTGGCACCGACTGTGGGGTGGACATCATGGGGATGGCTGAGCCTGCGTCCTTGGAAGTGCACAGCGGGGAGGGGTTTTGCTTTGCTCTTAAAGTGTTTTGCTAACTTCCTGGCCTCGGTCCTGGAGGCCTTTGCTGGAGCTGTGAGTCAGGTGGAGCAGGAATCTGGGAATGGGTGAATGTTGAGGATACATCCTCATCCACACAACTGCCTAAAGGGGTGGCTATCAGGAAGGTGATAGGGTGATACTTCTTCTGTAGTGCCCAGTGACAAGACAAAGGATAATGGGATGAAGCTGGAACTCAAAAAGTTCCACTTAAAAGTAAGGAAAAACTTCTTTACTGTTTGGGTGAGGGAGCCCTGACCCAGAGCTGCCCAGGGAGGGTGTGGAGGCTACTTCTTGGGAAGTTTCCAAACCCATCTGGACATGTTCCTGTGCCCCCTGAGGGAGGGGAACCTGCTTCAGCAGGGATTGGGCTGGATGAGCTCTGTAGGTGCCTTCCAACCCCCACCATTTGGGGATTCTGTGATATAGGGAATGATGTACTGGGTACCGAAAAATGAGCAGATAAGAGCACTTTTTCAGTTCTTTCTTCCTACTCCCATCTCAAATGTAGAAGAAGCCTGAGCTGTGGTTCTGGGGTGGTAGGAGAATAGACCATGCCCTGACAACAGCAATAGAGGCCTTACTGATGCCTCTACCTGGGGCTTTGTGTGGTGTGTAGGCTGTTGCGTATTTGTGGCAGAACACAGGCGAGCTGGCAGGAGTGACAGGGTTGTTTTGATGCAGAACTCCTTTAAAACAGTAAAGGTAAATAGCCAATTGATGATGGCTCCAGAAAACTACATGGAAGAGGTCTATGGGACAAGAACAAGTTCTAGCTGCAGACGTTTTCTTTCTCCATTTAAAAAAATGAAACATAATGTCAGCTCTATTTACGAGAGAACTGGCTCAGGACTTGTTGACAGAGTCTGTAAATACTTCTATTGACCCATCTGTGAAATGACAACGTGAAATGCAACATGACCCAAGCAGGAGAGAACATTAAATCTGTTCATAATAGCATCCTTGAAAAGCTGCAATCTACAACATCACTTTGCCATGACATATTGATGAACATTTATAACATCCCATTTCAACCTGACATGTCACAGCATCTTCAAAGCAGTACATCATGTTTGTATTTCTCTCCCCTGCCCTATATTTGGTAGCGAAATACTGCTTGTGAAAACGGAGGCAGCTTGAAGCAAGGGATGGTTACTGCTGCCGTCCTTGTGAGCTGTGGGGGAATGGCTCGGGCATGTTGGGCACGGCACGTGTGGCAGACGCCTGAGCTGGAGACCTGAGCCATCCTGACACAGTCAGCATCTGTCAAATACCTAGGGAAAATGACATAGTATTTTTTTTAGGATTAAAAAAATAGGTATTGGAAACAAAATGGGCAAGGACAGAGGAGTGTTCAAAGATACATTATTCTATGTTTTAAAGTACTTTTAAGAGAGAAGTGCTTCTGTAAATAAAGGCCTTCCAATGCAGTGTTGTTTTGGCTGTTGATGTTTAACACCTCTGCCTTTAGTTTTGCCCAGGTAAATTGTACAGGGAAACATCTTGTGAATTGTTCTAGTTCTGTAAGATTTTAAACCCCTCTATTTCCCTGCTCCTCTGCAGCGTACACCCGAGTTGCTGTGTACCAGCCTCCACCCAGGCTGTTGTGTAACTGCTATGTGTTGCGAATCACACCGCAACTTTACTGTTGTCTGTGTTAAAACCTGGAATAATAATTGCAGCTCATATCCAGAATCTGCAGAGGCCATGCAGTAATGAAATTGTGTGGCCTAGTTCTTAGCTGAGTCTTGGTTTATTTATTTTTTTTAATATACTCTTCAAATAGTCTCTAGGTGATGATAGTTTTTAAAAGCAAAAGTTAAGCAGAGTTTTCCCTGGTGCTAAAAAGCCTTTCTTCCATATTTTTCCTCTTCCCACAAGCTCGGTCCCGTTGCAAAAATACACCATGTACCTAAAAGGAGAACATTCTGTTCTTAGATGTACAACTCCAAAGAGCTGTTATGCAGAATGACAACATAGTCCCTAAGGTGGTTGGCATCTAATCGCATCAGTCCGATTCCCACCAGACGCTTACGCACACGGGTTATTTTAATGCACTCAAGAAATCCACCGAGACGGACGAGGCCTCGCCCGTGTGCGTGGCAAGAGGAAGCGTTGGTGGGATTGAGGCCATGGTGCTTCACATCTCAAGAGTTTAGCTGTGCCTTAAATGTTTAAATTAAGTGGAAAACAATGTGTCCCATGAGATATTGGTATGTGTTCAGTGAAAGGAGATATGTGGCTTGTACTACCTACTGGTTCTGCATATGTAGGTTTCTAAATAAACCCTAATTTAGATTATGAGTAGAGGGTATTTTCCTCTGCACACACACTGTAGTAGGCCCACTGAAAGCAGAGCAAGCTGTTCAGGATGATGAAGTCATAAAAAGTCATAAAATCTTTTAATTTCTTGGCAAGCTATGCATATGTTTCTACAGATTGAATAGTGCCTGAGCAACGCACACGCTGTCAGAGCTATCTAGGAAGAACCCTTAGGTTTTTATTTGGTCATTTGAAAGCGAGTTTAAACTCTTCAGTAGTTACCTTTCCAAGCAGAGACTGCACATGGACAATCTCACTGTGGAGTTAGCCATTTGTCCCTGAACTCTGGTGGCTTTAGTACCTTGTCCTGTAAGTCACAGCCAGTCCTAAGCGGAGATTTGTTTTAATAGCTGTCTGTTGTGTTACAGCAGATGACTGGACACACTCAGTATGCTTTGGAAGCTGGAGCCCAGGTGCCCGTGCTGCCTGTGCAACCTTCGATAGTCATGTCACCGCCTTTGCAGCTGCAGCCCGAGCTGTTGCCTCCCCGCGTCGCTCCGGAAGGCGTTCCGCAGCTGCACGGCAGCCTCGCTGCAGCGAGCCCGCCTGTCCCCATAGATCACTGTCTGCCTCTCCAGCCTCCCGCTCTGCTGCAGCCCCAGCCTGATCTTTCCCAGCCGCTGGGTCAGCAGCTCCCAGCCCCCAGCTCGGCTCTCCAGGCGGTCACAGAGACATCTCAAGAGGTAGAGCCGTTTCCTCTGAAGTCACTCCCCAGCCTCACCCACGACCTTCTTACCTACTCCTTTGACAAATAACGGGCTTATTTCACAGGGGAGATAATCCCATCTCACCTAACAGAGCCACCTGTCCTAGATGCTAGCCACTTCAGGTCAGCAAATAATAGGCCAAGTACCTCTGTCCATAGCTGAGCACAAACACAGAGATAAAAATCACTTTCTTTTAAGTGCTCTGGGGTCTATAAGAAGCTGTTCTTTAGAGTTCCATCTGTGTTTTGTCCAGTCTTGTTTTCAATGTCTCAAACACTTGTGCAACCAATCATTCTTGTACCTTGAGAAACTGCTTCATAGTCTGATTCTCCACTGTGTAAAAGCTCTTCATGCTCCTCAGCTTGAGCTTTATTCCCATTTCATTTAGTGTTGTATCCTCCTGTATTGCCTGAGTTCTACTCTAGCCTTGGGATTTTTGTTTCTTCAGATATTCGTAGGCATTCCCAATTCTCAGCACTCATATGAGTGAGATATCTTTTATTGCTTTTCTTTATCAAACTGTCAGCTCCTCCTGTCTGCTATTTTGATTTTTCTTTCCACTCCCATAATTGTTCAACCTTCAGTCTTGACAGAATGTCACGGAACATTTCCTTCTCTTCAAGTCTTTAATAGATACCCATAAGCAAAGCAAAACAAAGGTCTGGATGTTTGTACCAGGTCTCAGTAATAAGTCTGATTTATTCTCCTATTCTGAATGGAAATGTCCCTTAGCAGTTCTACTTTCAGAATTGCCTCTCCTGAGGCTCTCTGTTTTGAGCTACCTTTCTTCCCAAAGCAACAGTTTCCATCTTTTCAAGCTAAATCTCTTGTTTTCGCCCATGCTTCCATGCACTTGTCTCGTGCCTTGATCACGCAGTGCAGCCTGTGATCTTTGTTAGGGGTGCAGCATAACTCCTCTTCCAGATGCTCAGTAAGGATTCTGCTAACACTAACACTAGATTCTAGTTCCCTATTTTGTCTGTCCTTCTAGTGACAACCTAACTCTTGCCAAATAGTCATGCTGTGATGTAGGACATTGATGGGGAATTTCTGTAATCCATAGGTGAGATACAGAAGAAATGGTAGAGTCTATCTCTAGTGCATCTTCCCTTGCAGAGTCCCCATGTAAAGCCTGACTGTGTCAGGCAGATCCCCTACTCCAGGTATTTCCTCTCCAACTGCCTTTTTGTACTACGCACAGTTCATGTCAGGTTCAGTTCTGATGCCAAAGCCTCAGTCTTCAGTGCTGGGTCCATCCCATCAGAGATGGGAAATAGCAATAAACCTCATGGTTATTGTGCAGTGTGATACGGGGGATACAAGTTGTCCTATGTTACCTGAGAAGTCCATGCCACTTGAGGCACATGTCTGTCCTGTCCATTCATCATATCCCTAGGAACATGGAGCCACTGTTTTGCCAACTTTTCTCCCATATTTCCCCTGGAAGTTAACTCCCTTCTCTCTTTCAGTTTAAGAACTCTGTATCACAGGATTGTCAAGCCAACCAATGTGCTCCCCATCCTGATTTTGTGACACACCTTGCTAAGGTTTTCTTGGGTGTAAGAGGAGTTTCGTCTCTGTGCGTATTTGAAACACTACATTTTGTTGCCACTCTGCCTTAACGTGTTTACCTCTTATCTTTTCCTTAAATGTGTGGCAGTTATCACATCCAAACCAATCTGAATTGATCAGGCAGACGAGATTTTGTAAGGCACTTGATGGAGTGAGTTACTAAAATTGAGATACATTGATGTCTGTGTTCTCACTGTGCATTAATTCTGCAGGGCAGCTTGGCATGGCCTCTGTGTGGCATGGCAAGCAGCAAGTGGGCTTCACTGCTAAACTAGAACTGCAGTCTACCCACTGCTTTGGGATTCAAATGTAGTGAGGACAGTCAAGGGGCTTGTTTCCACCTGTGTGTCTTTAGAAGGATTGTATAGGTATATGTTTGTAAAACACTGATATAAATATATATATATCTCTCATTATATATATTTATGACTGTTTGGAGTGCATGTATATACATACACAGTTATATACAGGCACAGGTGTGTGTGTATCTGTGTACATACCTGGTAAGTTGGTTTCGGTAGGGCCTGGAGCACTGTCATCACAAATCCCATGCAAACAAGCCTACCCGGTGTGGTGTCTGTCCTGGCATTGCAACCAGTGAAGAGGGGAGCTTTAAGGAAAGGTTTTGGTTGTGTAGAGAGCAGGAGGACATGATGTGAGGACGGTGATTTTAAGTTATGAATCTTCAGCTTTTAGTTATAAGTTCCCCCGAAATTTTCACTGTAAGCCAAGTAAAATTCCTGAAGTGTTGCAGGAAAATATACAAAGCAATGAGACAAATTAGCTTATACTCCATACCCATTCAATGCAAAATTAGGTAGCTGCTGCTGGGGATTTGTCCTGCAATCAAGTTTTTTTTGTGTTGTGGTGAGAGCTGTTTTGTTGTTTCACCACCCCTTTTGCTTTAGGGACAGCAGGAGGGAAGGAGGAGGTTAGTGGCTCTGTCTTTAAAAGTTGACACCAATGCTTTGGACAGAAATAATGTTGGGAGGGTAAAATGGGGCACTTATTGGGTTTTTCCAAGCTCTATGAATTAGTTAAACAGAATGGTTTAGGATTACTGGTGTCTCAACAGCCTAAGCCTTTGTTAAAGGTGTTTTTCATCTGCTAATACAATGTGTTTACTTAAATGACTTTTTCTTCAATTTTAGGAGCAGGCAATACAGGACAAACTCCAAACTCTGTCCCAGAGCTGTGAAAGGTATCATTATTATCTCTTTGGAATAAGAAATGTTTTCTTTCTGGAGGCTGTTTTTCCTTTCTCTCTTTACAAGGCTAAGCCAAACACCTGGCCTTTGCCTTGCCTGAGAGAAGAGGAGCAACAGCTGACCAGGAGAGTGAAGGGTGCATATCTAGGGAGAGGGCTGTAGATGTGCCATGTGCAAGGTGCCTTTTTGGCTTCTCAGACTCTTATAGTTTGTTACTTTGAGTACTGCATCCTAGCCTCTATGTATATTCAGCAGATTTCATTTCAGCACGTAGCTTCTCCTGTTGTTAAGATAATTGAAGTGTTATGGTCCCTGCTTTTGATGCTGCCGCATCTGTCTGAAACCATGCTATGCTACTATGACTGGCTATGTTGGTTATTGCCCCTTTGGGAATAATCTGGATGTGCCTGTGCCACCCTCTGTAATGGCCTTTCCCCAGATGTGTTACAGGGGACAGTGTCTCAGTGAGAGCTGCGTGTGGAACCACCCCAGGGATCATTACCAGGTTTGGAGGAGGTGGCCAAGGCCTCGGTTGAGGTTCCACAGGGCACAAGGTCGTGCGTAGGTCTGGTAATGCTTGTGGTGGAGGCAATGACAGATAGCCCCAGAGTCAGCTCAGCACTCAGAACTAAAGCAAATCCCAGTTTTTGCCATCATCTGCCTGTTCCTGTGCTCAAAAGCAGAAGAGGAAGCAGCAGGGTTGAGAGAAGGCAGAGAAGCCCTGGAGAGGAAGGCTCACTGCTGGCCTGGCGAGGAACTGAGTGGGGGCAGTAGCTGCTGCTCTGAGGCAGGACTCTCCTCCCCAGGCATCTGCTGCTCCTGTGCTGCAGCTCCTCCTCCAACACGAGCACCAGCCATATTTTTCAGTGTTTGGATATGAATAAGGTGGATGTGAACAGTGTGTGTTATAAGCAGCCAAATGCCTATTGCAGGAGCCAGTGCCAGCTCCATCCCTATGGATTACAAAGCTTTGGGATGAGGACCCCAAAAGTGACCCTTTTCTGTTTTACTGAAGAGAGAAGATGAGCTGAGTTTATGAACTTTGAAGACACCTCTCTCTTACTGTTTCCATTCTACCACACCAAAAAAGTTATCCTGACAATCCCACAACCTCAAAATGAGACCTTTTTTTCCCCCAAGGATTTGCTGTTTTGAAATACTGTGTGGAAAGGGAAATGTAACTTTTCATGACCACAGGTTAGTTCTGACTCTAAATGATAGACAAAAGGAGGATTTTCTTGTCTGTCTATTCTGCTGTAGAGAGGCACATCAGACTTTGAATTCTAATTTGCCAGTTGCAGACTTGTGTTTGAGCAGCTCCCTGTCGTGGCTGCAGCATCATTTAACATAAGAAAAAACTGTTTTACTGTGAGGTGAGGGAGCCCTGGCACAGGCTGCCCAGGGAGGGTGTGGAGGCTCCTGCCTTGGAGGTCTTCAAGACCCTCCTGAACATGTTCCTATGTGACCTGGTCTAGGTAGGACCTGCTTCTGCAGGGGGGTTGGACTAGACCATCTCTAGAGGTCCCTTCCAACCCCTACCATTCTATGATCCCAGCAGGTCTGTGGCAGCCCCATCTCACAGTCTAAGGGGAGTGACTCAGTGCTGGAGCTGAGTTGTGCTTTTGCACTGGCACGTGAATCAAATGTCTGGCATTGCAGCAAGGATGGGATCTAGAGTATATTCTATGAGCAAAATGTGTTCATTTGCCTAATGTGTGAGTTATGCATGCAAGGTAGCTGCAAAGGGAGTAGAAATAAGCTGTTCCATGTAACTGGTGTACAACAAGAAGTAAAAACCTTAAATTTAGGAAAGATCCATATCTTAGACTCAAATTCTTTTATTCCTGTATGGGTAAATGAACCCAGGAATAAATTGTCTGGGAAGGTTATGAACTCTCACAGGAGCTTTGTGAGATCAGTTTACAGAAACCACAGTGAGGATTATTTTAGACAGAGCTGATCATACCTTGGGGTAATGAACAGGCCAGATGGCCTTACAAGGTTCCTTCCTGACATGGCTTTTATGAGCCTCTGAAAATTTCCTGCAAATTACTTGCATGTTGGCATTTTCTGTGCATGTTGTCTTACAGTAGGGTTGTCAGCAGCTACTGTTATGGCTGCTAAGAATCACATAAAGCTGCTGGCTGCTCATCTGGGGTACTGTGGCATAAACCCTTCTTTCTGATCCTTGTGAAGGGCAGAGAGAGGAGAGACAGTCTTTTACTGATGCCAAACTGACTTTATCTCTGAGAAACAGAAGCTGACCCTGTTCAGACTTTCTGCTGTGAGGGCAGACAGGCAGGAGCTGAGAAAACTGGACCTGAGAAAAATAGGAACTTGTGCAATTCAGAGGAGGACTGTTAAGGATCCCTAAAGTGAAGGGATGAGAGGGGAATATAGTGATTTATTGAGTGGTGGGATTTTGTTAATAAATGTTAATATTAATAATGTTAAATCTCAGTAGGTGTGGCAGCCTGAACTTGGAACAGTTCCTTTTATTTGCAGAGGGTTTTTCAGTGGCTAGCTCACTTTGGCACGAAAGAGTGCAGATGTGTGCTTTTCCTTTCCCAGTCTCTTGTTATTGTGTATCTTAGCAGTGAGTAACTCCATCATGTGTGATGATGGTTTTATACTGGGGTTTTCCTTCCTTTCTCTTACAAAGCTACATGAGCCCAGATGTTGCTTCGGGTAAAGAGATGAGTGACAGCTTTGAGGGAGCCATGGGAAGCGGAAAACAAGAAGCAAAGTCCTCGAAGAAGCATAAGAAATCTACACGTGCTCGTTCACGCCAGGAGAAGTCCAGCAGACCCAAACTGACCATATTAAATGCAAGTACAACCTCTTTGAAAGTAACTTGAGGGTTCCTTCAGCTTTTCCAGAAATAGCTGTTGTTAATCTCTGCCCTGCAGGTTTGTAACACTGGAGATAAGATGGTGGAGTGCCAGCTTGAAACACACAACCACAAAATGGTGACTTTTAAATTTGATTTGGATGGTGATGCACCAGAGGAGATTGCTACTTACATGGTAAGACTTGGTGATGCAACTGCCCACAGTCAGTTCATGCATCAAGCTGCTCCAGCCAACTTGTTCTCCTGTGTGCTTGTTGACCAAGCTTTGTGGTAGTGGTGGAACGGGGCATTAATCAAAACATTACCGTTTCCCTCCTTATTTTGATGTCACTCTATAGGTAGAGAATGAATTCATATTGCAGAGTGAAAAAGAGACATTTATTGAACAAATGAAAGATATTATTGATAAAGCAGAAGATATGCTCAGTGAAGATACAGAAGGAGAACGAAGTTCTGATCAGGGAACGAGTCCCCAACAAGACACTGATAGATTGGAAATCAACGAGGTGAGAAATGCTAAATGAAGATTTCCAGTTGGATCCCTTTTTCTTAACTGCCAGTTACTCAAAATTAGTTTCACATCCTGTGTTAAAAAAATGGGTGTTTTTTTTTAGACAGAAAAAGACTGTTTTTTGCTCCATTGAGGCTTAGAATGTGAATGCTCCTTGGAACAATACTCTTCTTGCCAACTAGTTCTTCTCTCATTGTGGCTTTGTGTTTTTCACAGGAGAAGCGTCAGTCTCAGATGAGGACACCTGTGTATCAGCAAAATGGTAAATATGCCCTTAAATACAAATGCAATCCCCAGCTCTAAGGCTGCCATGAGTTTATGTAGAAGTTTGTGAGAATCAGGAAGAAATCTCCTAGGTTCTAGAGGCTGGAAATGAATCTAGAAGCAGGGGTAAGGCAGTGGTCATACCAAGGCTAGCCTGGATGGATCCAGCGGCTGGGGATGTTTAGGGAAGCCCTGAGTTACACCAGCTGGTGATCAGCTGAAAGTCAGGAAGGTAGGGCCAAGCACACCCTTCTCACAGCAGCAACTCCCTTTGCCAGAGAGAGAAAAGATGACGTTTGCCTTGGTAATTCAACTGAAATTTCTAACCCTTAAGTTTTCAGTTCCTTTGGTGTTACAGGGGGGATCTTGACCTTCTGAACACAATTGTATCTTAAAGGTTTTACAAAGAAAAAGGGAAGGAAACTGACCCTTGATTCCTTCTAAGGGCATGCTCGTGGGAAAAATGAAACCTCTGCTGAAGGAAGCCTTGTTTCCAAAATTCTTGTTGCCACATGTGACATTGTATTTACTCCACAGTGATGGGGAAAGGGTTGCTTAGAACTTGTTAGACAAGCACAGAAACCAGGAATCTTCCAAACTAGACTTTCTCCTAAAAGATCTGGTGTATTTTTTGCCTGTAAATGTCATGCAATTTTCTCAGCACATCTTTTTTAACAAAACATTTCTATTTTTACTCATGAAAGTTACAAAGTATGTGTAGTTCCAGTTTACCATTTACATATGCCAAGCTCCGAGACAAAATGTGGAAGGAAATACTAACTAGAAAACTTCCAATGTGGTAAAGTTAAGCTGGATAAGCTTTACAAAATCATAGAATCCTAGAATGGTAGGATTGGAAGGGACTTTTAGAGATCACCTAGTCCAAACCTCCTGCAGAATCAGGTCCCACCTAGATCAGGTCGCATAGGAACATGTTCAGACGGGTTGGGAAACCTCCCAATAACGAGCCTACACACCCTTCCTTGGCAGCCTGTGCCAGGGCTCCCTCACCCTGAAATAGTTTCTTCTTATATTTAAATGGAACTTTTTGTGTTCCAACTTCATCCCATCACCCCTTGTCCTGTTGCTAGATACAATAGAAAAAAGTGCTGCCCCAACCTCCTGACACCCACCATTTAGATATTTGTAACTATTAATGAGATCTCCCCTCAGTCTCCTCTTCTCCAGACTAAACAGTCCCAGGTCCCACAGCCTTTCCTCAGAAGGAAGATCCTCCAGTCCCTTGATCATCTTGCTGGCCCTGTGCTGGACTCTCTCCAGCAGTTCCCTGTCCCTCTTTTTTTTTCTGTTGTGAATTTTCCTGTATGTAACTGTGACCCTTCTAAAAGCACGAACACCTGAACATGAATCTTCAGATAAAAATAAGTGTCAGAACTGGGAGGCATCTCTGTCTTCCTTCCAGAAGGAATGAGGATCGAATTAAGATTGATACTGTACAAGTTCTGGTTTTCTTTCTAGATATGGAAATGGAATGAACAGAAACTACTGTGTTTACTTGTTAATTTTCTTTTCATCTCTAGTTTTGCATACTGGGAAAAGGTGGTTTATTATATGTCCTGTTGTGGAAAACTCTGCTCCTGATGCACCCGAATTTTCTCCACCGGTACCTCAGAGCACACAGCAGGCTGAAGGCCCAGGTATTTACTAACTTAATAGAATTTGTTTTCTCCTCTGGAGCTGCTATTTCATCACTTGACTTAGTTGTGATTGTTTCACTTTGTTGAGTTGAAGGAAGAAGGTGAGGAATTTTGCTAAGTCCCGCAGTGTGTGTTCCCAGTATTGAACCAAATCTGGGGAGTGTTTGTTGGAGTTTTGGGAGAGCCTCAGCATTTTACCTTTGCCTCACAGTAGCTGAAGTTCTAATCAATGCTGTTGTCATAAGCAATGTCTTTTCAGTGAGCTATTTTTGCATAATCTGGAATTTTAGCTTCTACTTGGCTTGTCTGACAGTTGCCTTCTGACGGGAAGCGCTAATGGGTTATGGGTAGATGTGGTTGTTGCTGCAGCTCGCCAGGAGGGTTTGCAGTGATGGCCTGTTGTTCTGTGTGACCCATTAGAAAGTTTACCTGATGTTTATGTGTCTCCCAGACCTGGAGCCGTCGGATGAGTTGCCAGTGAGCTCTGCAGTGCCAGACCCGCCTGCTGCCTTAGCAGGTCAGCAGCTTCCCCTGCAAGCGGGCCTGTGCGACAGCCCCGTCGGAGCCGCTCCAGCTTTGGCACCAGTTCCCACCGCCACATCTTCTGCTGCCTTGCCAAGCCAGGAGGAGTTTCCAGCGCCGGCACCACCGGGACCCGCTCCAAGCGTCCCAGAGCAGGCGGCCACTCACAGCAGCCAGCTAGAGTATCCTGTGCTGCAGGCGGCGGTGGGCATCCAGCCGGGCAGCCCTGCCCACCGTGCCGCTGTGCTGGAGGAGCCCGCCGATGCTCTCCGCGCTCCTCCGCGCCCGCAGCTGCCGCCTGACGAGGCCACGTGCATCCCCGACGTGGAGCTGGCATGCTGCAGCGTGGGGCCGCCCAGGCCGGTGCCAGCGGCAGCCGCACCCACGGCAGAGCTCTGCCCACTGCCCGTGCTCCCCGAGGCCGCAGTGCTGGAGCGGCAGCCCGCGGCACAGGGCCCACACTTGCCTGAGGCCAGCCAGCCCAGCGCCTTTGCGAGCCAGGCGTTCCCCACAGCCCCCGTGCCGGAGCCTCTTGCTCGGGCAGGGTCTCAGCTTCAGAGCCCTACCCAGGTGGGGGTGGCCACAGCCCAGCAGCACGCGATGGTGGCCCCAGTGCAGCCCGTGGCCAGTGCCAGCGTGGGGATCGGCCTGCTGCAGGGGCAGCAGCCCAGCACAGCCGAGTCTGATGGAGAGGGGCCGCCCAGGGTGGACTTCGTTGACAACACGATAAAAAGCCTCGATGAGAAACTGCGCAATTTGCTTTACCAGGAATATGTTCCTACTTCTTCTGCGTCAGCTGGGACCCCAGACACCTCTGTCCCGCTGGAGCAGGGCGATGGTGAATTCCACTTGCCACCTTTTTCCGAAGATCAGGTGCCCACGTTGGCATTGGATTTGAAAGAAGTGAGCCATCACATCGCAGACACCAGCCAGGAGGTGAAAGCTGCTGCCGAGGCACAGGCGGTGCCACTTGTACCCCCCGAGATCTCACCCTACCCAGCACCGGTCAGTCTGGTAATGACTCTGCCCATTGTATCCCCAAATCCAGCTGCCAGGGACAGCACCAGAGCAGAACCTAGAGCCATTGAACCTGTGGTAGGGCGTGTGTAGATTTCTTGCTTCTCTAAATGTTTTGTGTTTCTGCTCCCGGGTGTGTTACCTTTCACCTGTTGGCTACTTTGCATTGTGAAAATTCTCCCAAGTTCCTACTGTCAGATGCATTCTGACTCATTTTACAAAAATGCTTGTTTGTGAAAGCCAAATTTTTCCTTTGAGTTTAAATGTAGTATAGTATCTTAACTCATTCTCCTCCTCTTGTATCCTGTTTCTAAGGCAGGTGGAAATGTGATAAGGTTTTATAGTCTAACAGGGGGACAGTCATGGGAGTTGTGCTGAAGACAATCACTTCACTGGGGATTTTTTTTAATATGAGTTAGGGGCAGTGATTGTAATGCCTTCCTTCCCAGTCAGTCTCAGTAACACAAACACTTCAGGAGCCTTTGTTCAAGTGCTTCAGCTGAAGGAAGGCTCTCCCTAGGCAGAAGCTTGCTCTGGTGCCAGTAGTTGGTTTCTTTTGTCTTCCCCTGAGCTTGGCAGAGCAAGACATCATGGGGCAGCAGCTAAGGAAAGCTGGAGCAGGTGGGTGCACCCATGCTGCATTCCTTCAGATAAAATCCCGGGTTCAAAAATTCCACAGATTCACTGTACTTTCTGACAGAAGATCAGCGTGTCTTTTACTTGAAAAGTGGCATTTCTGGACATAATTACATCACTGCTAGCAAGGACGAGGCTGTCCCCTGTCTCCTCAGTAATTTGAATTTGTCCTATTAAAATCAGTGCTAATGAGAAAAGAGAGAGACAGAATTTCTGAGGACAGACATACAGATGAGGAATGTACAGTCCAGCTGGAAAAGTAAACTAGAACAAAACTGCAGGCTGTTCTGTCTAATTCAGTGCCTGCTTTTCAGTATCTTAGGCTGCAGTTCCCTCAGTGACACTGCTGCTGCTTTTGGTTTTCCATGGGAGATGAAAAGATGGAGGAGTTGAAGGAATATCTAGATGGCCACCTCCACAGACACTATAAACATTTCATATTCCACAACAATGTGAGGGCAGAGAGGGAAAGAGGATGCATTCGTTGCATTTCTGGTTCGTGCACGGGACTGAAATTGCTTTTCTTTTGTTCTTTGTACTGCACTCTTGACAAGCCGGAGGCCAGCGGCATCGGTGCTCGTTCCTCAGAGGCAAGAGGTGGGTCAGCAAGCAGAAAAGGTAATGCTCCTCCTCCCTGTGATGAAGCACACACCATTTCTGATCCTGTTTGTAACGGAACTGACAGCAAACAACTCACTTCTGCCAGGCTTCCTAGAAAGAAACTGCCTCGCAGGCAGGATTGATGTTAAGCCTGAACTACGTAACACTGGTCTGTGGTGTAGGTGGGGGCTATTCATGTGGAAGGCTGCATTCCCAGTAATGAATTTACAGTGCCCTTGAAAACCTCAAAGAGAAAGTCCCTTGGATTTCCTGAGTTTCGTAAAAGCATGTTGATAGAAACAGCATGGTTGAGGCTGGCTCCTCTGGGGAGAAGCCTGTAAGGTCTTCAAGAAATTCCCATGGAAAATTAGCAGAGAGTACTTTTCTTTAGGTACTTGTAGATGCAACAGCACTTTCTGTAACAACATAGTAGGAGCCATGGTAAGAAACTGGGTATTTGTTGTGCTCTGTTTACCTGTCTTGTAAGTAATGGGAAGTTGTAAGGGCTGAGGAACCCAGAACTGCTCCTGTTGTCATGAGTGGGGCTGGGGAAGGCTTATAATACCTATTTTTTTGAGATAGTCCTGGCAAGCTGGGCTCTCAGGGTTTGTGTGTCAGGGTAGATCAATCTTGTCCTGGTGGATGTAGATTGTTTATTGCCCTTAGGTCGGTCTGAGAGGAGAAGACTTTGGGTTGCTCACATTCATCTGTCTGTCCACAGATGGAGAGTGTGCAAGTGAAGTGTGACACTGTGTAGTAAAATTAATGTCTCTTAGATACCATCAAGCAGCGACGTGTTTCACCATTTCAGAGCTTTGGAGCAACAGATTTTTGCCTTATGTTCCCTCTGTGCAATGTGCCGTAAGAAAACAGCTTTCTGAAAAGCTGGTGTTTATTGGTTTGATTTCAAAACCAGTGTCCAGGCTGTGAGATAATCACGTCCTGATCACTGCCACTCATGTGTCGCTTTTTGTATGCTCCTGTGGTTCCAGTGACCACCTTTTGAGCTTAGTTTCCACCTTCAGCAATATGTGCTTAAGTTCATTTCAGGCACTTTGAATTGTTGGTGTCAGTATCTGTCCATGGGAAGGTGTAAAATGCCAGCCCACCTGTGGCCACTGGAGCATTTGCCCAGGGAGGTGCTGGAGTCATCATCCTTGGAGGAGTTTAAGAGATGGGTGGATGTTGCTCTGAGGTAAATGGTCTAGTGGTTGATAGGGCTGGGACAGAGGCTGCACTCCATGAGCTTAAAGGTCTCTTCCAGCTGCAACGACTCCATGATTTTGTATGCAGGAGCTGCCAACTGCAGTTATCTTTTCAAGACATGAGGAACACCGTAGTGATGCATGCCTGACGTACCACGCAGATTTCCTCCTTCTGGTTTGCTCCTTAAAAGTTTTCAACTGACCAGTGAAGTTCCACACCCCTACTATTATTTGAATTCCCCAGATGAGGGTGCCTGCCTGTGGTATTTTATCCTGTCATTGGTATTGCCTCCCACATTACAATTTATACTTAAATTATCCTTCGGTCCTGCGTTTTCTCACACTTAATTTCTCAGAATAAGCACATTGGCTTTTATTATGCTAAAGTATTCTGGACAGGATTTTTACTATTTTTTCCAACTTGTATAACAGGTTCAGCTGCAAGCATCACTTCAGCTCCTGCTGCTGCACCCAAAGGCCTCCTCCAGGTAACCAGAAACTGGGAGCAATTTTATGCTCGACTGTTACAGTTGCTTTCAAAATTAATCTCCGTTATTTTCTCTAGGTTGCACCTACATCATCAGGCATAACTAAACAGATGGAAACTTCTAAAAGGAGCGAGAAGGCAAAGACTATGTCTTCGTCTGCACACACAGACCATGTAACACAGCTCTCTGCAGCAGATGGGGTGATAAATAACATTCGAAGGGATGACTCTCCAGACTCTGGTTCCTGTGGGAAACAGGCTGAAGCTCACGATAGCGGTACACCAGCCAAAACCATTGGCAGGTTTTCAGTCATCAGCACGCAGGATGAGTTAACTTTAGCAGCACCACACTGCTTGAGGTTCTCAGCTCCCCCAGACGTCTATTTGGACGAGCTGCCTTCCAGCCCTGATCTGAAGGCAGCCGTCAGGCGGGTGCAAACGGCCTCTTCCGTCGATGTCCTCTGTGACCAGGGCTCGAGCGACTCTGCGGATGAGCCTTGCCATCGTCAGGCAGCCGCTGCTGCCCAGCTCTCACCCCCAAGCAGTAGTGCAGCCACTGACTTGATTAAAAAAGCAGCTGCTTTTCTGCAAAGATCAGGCAAAGGGAGCTTGCCGGGCCGCGACTCGCCCAACGGGCAGGGAACAAAGATTCCCACCATCAACATCACATCTTTCCACTCGCAGTCGTCGTACATGAGCAGCGACAACGACTCGGAATTTGAGGATGCAGATATGAAGAAAGAACTGCAGAACCTGAGAGAAAAGTAAGTTGGGTTTGCAAGCCATGCTAGGGAAGCTGGGGCTGAGCCACCTGGACAGCATCACTGTGCATGGTGAGCACGCGTGTGGTTTTCGTAGCTGTCATGAGTAAACTGGATATAGGCAAATTAGGCATTGATGGGACTGTCCCTCAGATGTCACAGTGCTTCCCTTTCTGCATCACTGTATTTGTCAATTCCATTGAGAAGAGTAATTCAGTAACTATATCGTGAAGCCCTGAAGTGTTTCTGCTGTGCTATCCAATTTCTTTACCCAAAAGCTTTGTCATGGCAGCAAGCAAAAGCACCTGTGACACGTGGTGGTGGTTTCCTGTATGGACACTATGCAGGGCACCATCAAAACAATCTGGGTTCCTGTGTAGACAGCTGCTCTGGTGGTGGTTCTCCTCTACCCTCCTCTGGAAGGGTGATTGAGACTGTCAGGTCAACAGACCTGTCACCATTCCTGGAGATGCTTTTGCAGGCCCTCACCTTGCCTCTCCTCAGATCTCTTACCAGCCATCAGCCCAGCCTTGGCAGGAGGCTGGCAGAAGTCTAGTGTGTCATTCCTGGCAGGTGATAGGTACAAACCAGCACTAGATGCTGGTTTATCCCATGAGTTGTGTTAAATTTTATCTTGAGGTGTAATGATTTTACTGACTGCAGATGGTGAATGTTTTATTTAAAAGACAGAACTGCAGTAATTCAAAACCTTTAAACTGACTTCATGGTATCATGAAATCTGTGTTATCAGTAAGGTAATATTTCATATGTTAAGAGTGGGGTTTTTTTGTGGGAACAACTTTTGTTTGTGTTTTTCAAACTGATGTTTATGTCTCGAGAATTAAGCTTTTTGAAGAGAGGAATTCTGGAATGTTGGGAGTTCCTGTCAGATCTCATGGCAAAACCAGTTGTTTTTACTGAGGGTGTTGAAAATATTTTTAGCTGTCTAGGATTCTGTCTTAATAAATGAATATTTGAGAAGTCAATCACCACAGGTTTGTTATAACTTTGAAGCATAGAGAGGTTTGGGTTGGAAGGGGCCTTTAAAGGTGTAGTCCATCCTTCCTGCTGTGGGTGGAGGCGCCTTCCACTAGACGTGGAACTTCACATGCTTTGATTCTTTTATAACTCATGCAGATGATTTATAACATGCAGATGATTCTTTTATAACTCAAGACTATTTTGTTTTTAATAACTAATTATGCTGTCAGAATGTGTTGCTTTATCACATACAGCACTAGCAGAGTTCTTTTTCTGTGTTTAGGCATATGAAAGAAATTGCTGAACTTCAGACCCAGCAGAAGAATGAGATAGAGGCACTGTACATTCGGTTAGGGAAACCCCTTCCTCCCAACCTGGGGTTCCTTCACTCAGCCCCACCAAGCGGCCGGCGCCGAAGAACCAGCAAAAATAAGTTGAAAGGTGGAAAACTGTTAAACCCTCTGGTCCAGCAGCTCAGGAGTGGGACATCAAGCACAAGTAGGTACAGCGGGTCGTACGTGCCTGTTGGTTGGGGCCGCTGTAGTTTGTCCACGTGACTGCGTTGGCTGCAGGAAAGAATGGTTGTGGTTTTCAGTGCCATGGCTCAGGTTTGCATGCTGCTGAGAGCTGCCTTGGCAGCAGGCAGCCCCTGGGACTGGCTCAGCACAGCTGCCAGGGCTGAGCTGTGCAGCCCTTCTCTGCATCGCTGACACTGCTTGGCAGAGGAGCAATGTTCCACTCAGATTTGGAACACAGCCTAGTTCTGTTTTCTCATCCTTTCCCCAAATGCAATTTATTGATGTTTGTATTCACTTCTTAGGTGCTGTTATCCTCTATTGATTATGTGCTGTATCTTGCTGTTGTTTATTTTTTCCTACAAGATGCCATGTAAATAAGATTGGATTGCATTTGCTCCCCCAAAGGATGGGGGGTAAAAAGGTACAAAACCATCATGGATGCTTTGACCATCTGGAGCAGTTTCAGATTTTTCAAACAGTACTATAGTCTTGAGTCATTGTCTCTTTGGAAAGGATGAAGAAGGAATTCAACTGGGAAACGTTAGTGTACCCCAGTACCTATTTCTTCAACAAAATGGAGATTAGAGTATGAATAATTTTTATTCAACTTAGTTCATGCTTTTATTTAGAGGAGTAGCAGCAGCACTTCCAGCGTTAATCTTGCATTTCAAACTTGGTAGCTCCTGTTTTCAAAGTCACTGCATGAGAGGTGCACTTTGAATTTCATTGCATTGTTCTTAATTATAGACAGAGCGTTTTTCTGGGTTTTGTTTTTGGTTACGCATTTGAACTGAGACAGGAAAAGCAAAGCTATTCAGAGGCAAGATGTTCTTGAATCTTGGGATTGTTGCCTAGGGGAACTGAAGGGCTGTTCAGTGCCAGGCTGACGCCGTGTAGGTTTTACTTCCTTTCCTGGTGCTGAGGTGCTCTGAGTGTCTGCTACCTGTGTCCATTCATTTTCCAGATTGTTCCTAGATTCTCTCTTACCATTTTTTCCTCTATCTACTTGCAGAATCCATATCTCTATCCACTCATGGATCTTGACTGATATCAATGTACTCTAGTCCAAAGAATTTAAGCTTATTTCTACATAAAATGGCCCATTTCTCCTTTATTTTTTCCATATCACTTTCAATTGAAGACCAGAAGTCTGCTGTGTCAGACTGCTTCTTTGGTGCATGCTTTCCTTTATGCGTGTCTTCTGGTTTATTTTCTAGTCTTTTGAGGCACTGTGTAAAGTTCATGCCTGAGCTTTCTCACCTTTGACAACATAGATTCCTCATGTTTTGGCCTTCTCAGGGATCAAGGACCGGCACTTCATAATACAGTTACTGCTGTAGTTGTCATTTCCACTGCTGAGTGCATTTGCTGATAATTCCATGTTACAAATGATTACAAAATTATTCTGGTAGTAAAGCCTCTTTGCCAGAGAGAGATGTATAAATACAGATATTTATATATAGACATGTATCTGTCTATATATAGATAGCTATAAATAAAAAGTTCCTCATGCCTTTTCAGCAGCTTTTTCTTTCCCTCTGTTTGCCTGCTTTTACCTTTCACACCGAGAGCAACCCTGCACGTTCTGCCCAACTGCACCGTGCATCCATCCCTCTGCCTGGGTGCTCCTGCAGCTCTGGCTGTGTTTTAGCTGCACTCCTTGGGAGGCCCCAACTCTGACCTCCCCCAGAGTCACAGGAAAGAAGCTGTGAAAGGCAAACTCCTGGATTCTCTGGGTCAGCGACAGGACGTGGAGGCTCTTTTCTGGTGCAAGTTGTCCATAAAGGCTATGCTTCATGTGGTACTTCAGAACTGTAACTCCCTGTTCCTCTTGGTTGCAAAGCGACAGCTCTTTCCAGGAGGGGATGTTTATGCTGTTGCATGTGTGTTGTTTGTTTGCTCTTTCAGGTAATCTTTCAGACTCTAAAGACTCACCCCACAAAGAAGCAACTAAACCGCAGCCTGGATCCCCCGAAGCAGCAGCAGCAGCAGCAACCCCCTCAGCACCAGCCACCTTTGGGAAGGCTGTTCAAACGCAGCAGCCGTGCTCTGTCAAAGCCTCTCTGTCCTCTGACATCTGCTCCGGCTTAGGTCCCGAAGGAGGTGACGTGAACGCGAGCTCTGGCCAAGGTGATTCTTTCGTAGCAGCTGTTGGGCACGTCTTCCAGCACATGCTAAAATTAGTTCGCTTCCCTTATGCTTGAACTTTTTAGGAGTGGATTTCACTTCTAGTGATATGGGGACATGAACCTTTGACCATCCAAATTACTCATGTTTAGAAAGATCGTTGCAGTATTGTCAGAAGAGCAAAAGTAAAGCATCTTACCGAGTGTAAAGAGTCAATGCTCAAGAAGGCGTGCTGGTTTTAAGGAAGGAAACACCTTTTTGCCACCGATGCTTTGCTTTATACTTACACCTTTTCTGGGTCTGCCTTACAAATTTCTGAGGGAAAAAAGGAAAACACAAAGATAATAGAAGATTATTTCCTTTGGTTCATTTTAGGTGGGGTCTTTTTTAGCCCCTTGATACTGGTAGACCCAGAGGTCATCATTATATCAAACTGTCTTGGGTGTGAGGGGGTTAAAAAAAAAGGAACAACAACAACAACAACAAAAAAGAAAATAAGAGAAAACCAAACCCAGAGAACCAAGTTATGTTTCTTTTATCTAAGGGTTAACTTTGTGCATGAGTTTGGAGTCCCAGCTAAATGACTGTAGATTGGCTGTGTTCCCCCATCCTGACCTCTGATACTCCTGTGTATTGCACAGCTCCGTAGGCTTTGACTGATCTTGTTGCCATGCATATTGGAAGTTATAATGATGATTAAAATACCTTCCTCTCATTGCACATCCTGCCAAACTAATCTGCAAAATATCTATCTGTTCTCTTCTGCTGTTATTGCATCCTTTGTGTATGGTCAATTAACTTACTCCTCTTTGGCAAAGTAAAAATGGAGATGTGGATGTTTAACTAACAAAGCTGATTTGACTGATGGTATAGGACATCTGATCACAGCTACTTGTACTTTATAAGTGTCTTTGTTTTCTTCCCTTTATATTCATTTGCAGGCTGGACGGTTTTCCACCAAACGTCTGAGAGAGTGACCTATAAATCTAGTAGCAAACCTCGTACCAGATTCCTCAGTGGACCTGTGTCTTTGTCCATCTGTTTGTATTTGTTCTTTTGTATTTTATCACAGTCCATCTTTCTTTTACCCCCTTTTTCCAATTCCATGTTTTATATCTCTAATATGTTTGGCAGGATGCCCCTTTTTCTGAACCATCTTTTCTTTCTTTTTATCTTTCTTTTAAATAATCATCATGAACACACCTTATTTATATTGTTTTTTCATATGAAAGCTTTTTTTGCACTGCTTTTGGCTCATGCCTGGGCACCAAAAGCATGTGTGGAAGATCTCATCATTTATTATAAAGCCTTATGGTAAATTTTACCCTGGACTTATCAAAGCTTTTGTACTTTATGTGATTTCTGTTGAAGTAATTTTATTTGCAATGTGGCAAATATACATGTCTGCTGTCCCGGTTCCAGCGACAACCAAAAGAAATCCATCCTTCTGTAGACGAATGGTCTCTTTCACACATGTTTGGACTATGAAGACATGCATGTAGCAAGCTGATACAATACTAGAAGGTCACTGAAGGGTATAACTTCCATACAAGGGCTGTATTAACACGATATACAGTACTGTTTATATCCACTCTGTTTTCTTTGGTTTTCCCCCCACCCCGCTCTTTGCATGTGGAAATGCTGAGAAGACAGTGCTCCAGCTAGTTCTTTCAAAATCTCTGTTCTAGGAGGGCTTTTCCCCATGCACTCACTCTGGTTACTTCAAGTGAGCAATTTTTTACATACTCCTAAGCAGTAGGAAGATCTGGTTACTCCAAGTGGGAGGACCACCAACTTTTTTTTGGCGTAAGCTGATCTGGCTGAAGCACTTTACTCAGTTTATTTTCTTATGACCTTATGTGACCTCAGAGATGAAGTCAATTAGCAGTTCATCAAAGCATAAATAAGTAAAAAGCACTATCAGATTTTCAGATGATAACTTGGAAATGGATTGCTAGGATCCAGTATTTTTTGTTTCAAATGATTGTGCACCTGCTATTTGTACCCTATTTGTATGACTTTGAAAGTAATTGGCGACTCAACCAAATGATATCAAATGATACTCATTAAAAAATTGCAGACTTTTTACCCAATCATATATGCTGCTTTTCAGGCAAACGGATTTTGCTTGTACAATAAAGATATGTTGTGCTGAACAGGTACTATAGGCCACTTACATATGACATTAGAAAGGCTAATGATGCTTCTCGAGAAAATGTTTGGTTAACTAACTGTTCGTTTGCATTAATATCAGATCTCCCGCAGGAGTTCTGCATCGCTCATCATTATCCAAGTGGTACAGATCAAAGGCACGAGACCACTCAGATACACTCCTCTTAATTTGATGAATAAACAACATTTTAAAACATCATTTTTAATATTTTTTTTGGTGTTGTTTGAGATCCCTAAAAGTCCAAGCACTCGGGTTCTTGACAACTGATGTTTACTGCTCGGCAGACTGAATTTAACACCGTGCAAGTTTTTGCCTGCTGTTGAAGTTGAGAGACAATTTGCATTCAGGGATTTTTCTTTTTCTAAGAACCTGAAGGGAATTCTCTGTTCACAAATTGTCCCGTTTGGTATTGGAAAGGATACTTGTAGTTTCTTTCTTGTGCACATGTAATTCCCAGAAGTCCTTTCATTGATCTCTCATAGAATTACTATTCAAGTGGGATGCAAAAAAGACTGGGAGATGGCAATTAAAAACCTGCATATTAAAAATGTTTGGGTGCATGGATATTGTGAATGAAACCGAGGGAATATGCAAATGCTTCCAATCACGAAGTTTCCCAGTGCTTAAATAACTCGACGTGACTAAGTGCTTTCTGCTCTCAGCCCATATGCTCCCTTCTCGGTTTCAGAGAGGAGGTTTTCACTCCCTCAGTTGTGAGTCGTAGGAGGAGATGGACTTGAGCTTCAGGCACTTAACCCTGAGACATCCCTCTGCAGCCCCTGTTGTCCAGAGAGAGCAACATAGTTTCAGGTGCTACTGTCACTTGAGCTGGTAGACGGTTTCCCACAACAGAATTGCTAGTAGGTTTTGGTGGAGATAGGGGGTGATTTTAGCTTGTTTTCCCAGTGAGTACAACAGATTGGTAGCATGTGTGTGTGTGAAAGGGTGAAGGTAGGGCTGCATGTGGTCCCATGGCTCCTCAAGGGCAGCCGAGGCTGGGAATGCTGCTGCTGGCAGGACGTGGGGCTGGTGGTCCTGTCCAGCCAATCTCCAGAGCAGCTGTGACCATGGACCTCAGGAAAAATAGTGGCCAGGTTGGATGGGGCTTGAAGTAACCTGGTATAGTGAAAAGTGTCTCTGCCCATAGCAGGGGGTTGGCATGAGATGATCTTTAAGATCCTTTCCAACCCAAACCATTTGATGACAATGGGAAGAGGAGCCAGTAACGTTCCCTTGTGGTGAAGAAGGCCAGTGGCATCCTGGAGTGCACTGACAAAAGTGTGGGCAGCAGATTGAGGGAGGTTCTCCTCCCCCTGTACTCTGCCCTGGTTGAGGCCTCACCTGCAGTCCTGTGTCGAGTTCTGGGCTCCCAAACTCAAGAGGGACAGGGAACTGCTGGAGAGAGGCCAGCACAGGGCCACCAAGATGCTGAGGGGACTGGAGCATTTTCCTTATGAGGAAAGGCTGTGGGACCTGTTCAGCCTGGAGAAGAGAACGCTGCTGGGGGAGCTCATCAGCACTTATAAATACCTAAAGGGTGGATGTCAAGAGGATGGGACCAGTCTCTTTTCTGCAGTATCCAGTGACAGGACAAGGGGAAACAGGCACAAGCTGGAACACAAAAAGTTCCACTTGAATGTGAGATTTCTTTGGTGCTGAGGTGAGGGAGCCCTGACCCAGGCTGCCCAGGGAGGGTGTGGAGGCTCCTTCCTGGTAGGTTTTCAAACCCACCTGGACACGTTCCTGTGCCCTCTGATCGAGGGGAACCTGCTTCATCAGGGGATTGGACTGGATATGCTCCGGAGAGCCCTTCCAACTCCCACCATTCTGGGACTCTGTGAATGGCAGCTGGTGCTCCTCCCCCGGTAGAAGGGATGCAGGCTGTCCTAGCAGGCAGGGCCAGACGTTTGCAGTGGGTGCTGAGCATGTGCTGTGTGCTGGTGCAGGATCAGGGATGCTTGCCCTGTGGGACGAGTGGGTGTTGTGTCACAGGACTGGGCTACAGCCATCCCACAGTGGGGCACCTCAGGAGCCCGGGGCCGTTCCACAGATGGAGGTTTCCCTGGGGTTTCTTTGTCTGTTTGAGAGCTGTTAGGGAAAGTTGTGTTGGATATTCAGAAATTGTCTGAATCTGTACATTTGATTAAAGGAAAACGGTCCTTTGGGGAGCTTGGCTGTTCCAGTGTGAGGTCTGGACTGCATTAGGCAAATTGGCAGCACCCTTTTAAAAAGAAATGTTCAGATGCATTAAAGATAACTTTACAGGTGTCTTGCCCTGATTATAAGACCCATCAAACTTTCACAGTGTTTTCCAAGAACTGCTTTTTGATCTGTGCCCTATGTCTAACATTGACTCGTGCTGTGTAGTTTTATGGAATAAAATATTTTTAACGGGCTTCAGCATAATTTGAGGCTGAGCCCCTTGCCTGAGTCAGATTGCAAGGGTGTCTTAGGGAAGAATTTGTGCTGATCATGAGTGGAATTTTCAAAAGCTCTATTTGGCTTAGACTGGTAATCTTGTGTAAAGTGACTTTTGTCAGGTCTGTAGTAATTAACCTGTTGTATGTGCACATGTGATTATGGAAATGGTCTAACGTTTTATTGCCATTTCAGTTTTGTTTTAGCCTTCAAACTTTTTGGCAGCTGTTAAAAGTACAAATACAGGACAGTGGTTTTTTTATTTCTGTCCTGCATGATATAATAGCTACTTAATTTCTCAGATAAGAAATCTGGAATTGGAGATAAAACACTGATGCACTTTTGCAGTCTTAGATGAAATCTGGATTATGACTCTTCTTAACTTTAGAGCTATTAAACACCTGCAGTTCAGAAGTAATTCAATTAATCTGGTGAATTAGATTTACCAAGTGCCTTTTAAATTGAATTTTAATTTAAAACCAATTGTAGCAAATGATTGTCAGTCCCTGCTCCAGGCAATATCAACACTTAGATAATGTTTCTGGTCTCCCAGGCAGCATGCTGGAGTGATGCAGTTTGGGAGAAACAGCCCTGCTTTTGATCATTGACTCTCCTGAAGTTGTTTTCCTTAATGGAAGCTCCAGCCCTTGGGTACTGTGTGACTCTCTCTGGTGTCACTGTTCTCTGTCACTGCCCCACAAGTGCAGGACCCAGGTCTGACAATGCCCAGAGTGTCCAAACCTGTGCCTGGTTTTGGGTTTGGCCATTAAACTTTTTACCTGCCTTCCAGCACATCCTGCAGTCAGCTGCCTGCCTTTATATTTCACAGGCAGTTGCATTTTATTTGCATATATCTTGTGCCGAATACTACCTATTGCCACACACAGAAGTGCTGCAGGATAGTGAAGAAAATAGCTTTCTAGTATTGCTGCCACTGATGTTTCCATAATGGGAGTTGCTAGCTAACTTTGGGACAGGCAAGGTAAGGTCTATCTGAGGGAAAAGAGTGGGGGGAAGAATGGGAAATACAACACAGCTTGCTGAGTTGTGAATGTGACTGGTCTTTGTTATCTAGGCTTTGAGATGAGAAACTAAACTCGGTCATGCTTGCATAAGATATTGCTGTAGTCATGTCCTTCTGATTTTCCTGGAATAGAAACCTCATTAAACTGTATGAAATAACGTGAAAATCTTTCAAAGCAATCCTTCTATTCCTCCTCATGCAACCCATATCAAAGCACAAACATTTCTTCTCCCTTTTTTTCCTGCCTTGTCTTTACTTTCTCTTCCTCAGTCTCTGACTGATGTCTTTCCTTTCACCTTTGAAGCCCCACACAGAGCCTGTGTCGACCTTGACCTGCAATCTCTGAGTTTAAAGCTGCATTTCTGGCACAGTAACTTATAATAGCTACACCAATATGCTGTAGAGAAAAAGCACACCCATTCTGTATCTTGCTTTTTGCCCCACTCTCTGATTTTGCTCATGTTTTCAAGTGCTTCTTCACAATAAACTTGCCATGCCCCATGTCAGATGTTCATCTCCTCCCTTACCATAATGATACTCTTCTTACCAAGTCCAAAATACCTTTCAGGAAATTTGGCACTCAAAGAGAAACGGTGCTTATGTCTGGCAAGATCTGACAGTCAAGTAGGGTCCTTGGTACACTTCTGGCACTCTAACTGTTCAACAGAATATGTAAAATCATGATGAAGGACGGAACAAGATGAATGGTAATTAAACCATGTAGTTTGGTTAAATGCAAACTGAATCACTGCTGGATTCTTTTTCTGCACTCAGACAAGGCATAAGGGAAACTCATTCACATTTACTTTCAATTGAAGTTCAGAATCTCACATTTAGACACAAATCCTACTAATAAAGTATTTGGAAACAATTGGCCTCAGACCTGCAGAACAATGTATCTTTTTGGACTTGTAAAACAGGACTTTTATCGTTGCTTTACAGTTTGTCTTTGCAGCCAGACTAGCTTGACTCGTTCCTGAAAGCATTTTTGGCCTCCTATCACAAACTGAATTGACATCATTTCCTGCATAAATAGAGTAGGAAACAAAACGTATTAGGAAGCCAAGGCAATTGGAAAAAGAAAAAAAAACAACCCCAAAAGACAAAAATGCCACAAAACCAAACCAAACCACCAAAAAAACCAAACAGCTGTCTCTTTAAGTCATGGGACCGTGCTTTTGGCATGCTATTGTACTTCTCAAAGCTTCTGAATGGCTGCACATTAAGAAAGGTTTGAGCTCTCCAGTTATTTAGACTTCCCTTACTCACCTGAACTGCTGACTTTGTCTGTCCTTTCTCGCATAATAACTACTTTTTGATTGCTTAAAAGTACAGAAGCTTGTCCGTCAGATTTGTTGTGTTTAGTCTTACCTAATTCTGTGTGTCTTGTATTGTTTTACCTTGTAGGGTCCACCTTGAAACGACTATGTCTAGGCAAAGATCACAGTAGTAGTAACTATCCCATTTTTGTTTCTCAGTATTTCCTTCATGGCATGGGATGTTTTTTTTGCTTATATTTGTACTAAAAGCTAGTTGTTTAGCAAGTGGAGCTGATGCACTTAATACTGATATGAGATTAGACCGTATAAATTGTGATACTTTCGTAGTAATGCATGTGCTGTGATGTCTTGGGAACCACGCATGCTGCAAGACAGTTGTGGTATTGATTCTGTGTGTGTGTGTGTGTGTGTGTGAGACTGTGCACGCATGCAGCAAGAAAACCAGATTCAGTGTTTGTCTTCCTGAAATACACACCTTTATATGACTGCAGTTCTCTGCTGGAGGAATTGATAGCTTAAAGCAGTCTCCTTCCCCTTGAGCTGCATGAACTATTAAACACTAATTGAAGAGCATTCCTGTCAAAATACTTGTTTTTCTCACTAGTCCCTTTCCCCCAAGCAAAGGAAAAGGAAATGAGCAGTTTTCACTCAGAAGTTATGTTGCAGGTTGAATGCATGATCATTTAAAGGTTATTAACGTATTTTACGTAACCGGGGGACTAATTAGCTGACTGGGTTTCATTGGCTGGTCACTGATTAACAGGAAAAAGAAGACTGAATGTTCGTGTTTGCTTATATAATAATTTTGCTACAGTTCTATGAACTTTTTGCTTGGAGAGATGGTCTCGATTTCAAATCTTCAGCTATATCAAATACGGCAGGGGAAAAGTTACTTTGTATTTTCTGCTTATGTCAAATTGAGGCACTTTCAGCTGCTGCTCCTGCTGATCTTGCTGTGTCAGGCTTGTAGTGACCAACACAGGAAGAGGACAATTTTTTTTTCCCCCTAGTTCTTCTAGAAATAAGGGAAGGTATCAAATGAGATCTGAGATCTGCCAATACACCTCCTGTCTGCTTTTATCTATACTGAAAGCTCCTTTATCTTTATCTTCAAAACTGACACACCCATTTACGTCCTCCTCTTTCCTCTTTCTTCTGTACATTTGTGGTCCTGATGGGATTTTTCTTTCCCATAAAATAACACAGATGGCAGAGTAAACAGCCCTAAAATCCTAAAGAGAGATTTTGGATTCCCAGGGCCTTTGAGGTCTAGCACCCAGCCCTCCTTGTAACCTAAATATAACCTAATTATGTTTTTCCAGGAGGACAGTAAACTTATGCCAGCAAAACAAATGATAAATTTGTTTCTTAATGCACACAGTTTAACTAAGGCACGCATCCTGCCTCCCACCCTCTCCTGTCGGTCTCCTCTGGAGAGACTCTGTAAGCCTTAGGATGTCAGTGTTGCAGGGACTGTGTTTGTTACTTCTCTCTGAGTTGTTAATTTCATCTAGAGAGAAGTCCTGGGCACGACAGATAGTGTCGGAGGTAACAGAATGGGGTAGGAAATAGGAACGCATTGGACTTGGACCATTTCTTTAAGCAAAGGTGTTCTGTAGAAAGGAGGGGGGAGGGTTAAAGGTCAGAAAAGCTGCCATTTGAATTGCAGTAGATGAGAAACTGAGCAGCAAAGTGGCAAAGCAGAGATGCCATCATCAACTTTCTTTGTGTGTGGTTTTCCAGGATCCTCGACAAACAGTCTCGTAACATGCCCTGAGCCCGTCCCGCAATCAACCCTGCAGGTTCAGGCCAACAACAGCAACAACAAGAAAGGGACCTTCACAGATGACCTTCACAAGCTGGTTGACCAGTGGACAAGCAAAACTGTTGGAGCTGCACAGACAAAACCTTCCTTAAACCAACTGAAGCAGAACCAAAAAAGGCAAGACATGGAGCCAAAGGCTAATCCCATGCAAACACAGAGTGAGACGTGTGGAGTAAGTGGCACTCCTTGAAGGACGTACCTTTTGCTATGTGTCTGAAAGCCTTTGCAGAACTCAGATTTGGAGGAGGACAGAAACTAAAGTTGCTTCAGATAGATGCTTCCTATAAATGTCCATCTCTTGACATTAAGTACTAAACCAGATCTTTTTTTAAGTGTCTTTTGGAATAATTGGAGGGGTATATGAGCTTTAAAACAAGTCTATTTTTCAATTGCAAACTGCTTCTCCGCAGCGATACACAGCAATACTCACACCTTTAACCACGTGTTGCTCAACTCAAGTTTTAACCATTCCTAACGTTTTCTCCTTTTTGCTGTTTGATATGAATCTTCCCTAGGCAGAGCTGTGGCTGGGCTGTGACTCGGGGGTAGCGAGCCTTTTGTTTTAGTGGCAGCAGCGTGAGGAATGAGCTGAGACAGGGGACAGCTGGTTGTGTTTCTGACTCTTCCTTGTTGTACTGGGTATCTTTGAGGCTCTCTACCTGATAAAAATACCATCTTCAGAAATGTTGTGAAAGTAACCTACAACAATATGGGAGTTGGAAGTGCCCCTCCATTCATCCCCTCTTGTTTTCAGTCGCAGGAAAAAAGGCCTGGGACATACACCAGCATGTAGGAGTCAGTGCTGGCTTTTGTGGCTGAGTGGTGATACAGAGGCAGGCACAGAAGTCACTGCAGATGTATCCAGGATCCCAGTTTACCATTCCGTTCCCACCCTGGTCTGGGTTTCCAGACCTCTTCCTCCTCCTCACAGTTGGATGATTCTTTGACTAGTATTTTTTGCTAGATTCATTTTTTATTCTGAAGGCTGGAAATTGAGCCAAAGTAGAGGAAAAGAAATTAATTTTAAATGCAAAGAAATAGTGAAAACAAAGCTAGTGGTGGACTGCTTTGTAATCCCTTAAAAGCAAGAGAATTGAATCTGGGTGGTAAACTATGGCCATTTTGGCATGCAGCAGAAAAAAAAAGCCCAATGGCATGGAGCAGTGGTAGCTCTGTAGTTACTTGTGAGGTGAGATGTGTCAGAGCAGTAACTGCCCTAATACATCTGCTTGGGTGTCTCTGGGTTAGTGGGGTTACTGACTTCAAGGGGAGAATAAATGTGCACATTTATTAAGGAATTTTATGTTGATTCTTGTTTGCCATAAATGAACACAACCCAGAGAGTAAATAATCCTTCTGGAGTAACTCTGTTCTGGAGTTACATGGCATCTGCTGAAGACTCTGTTAGTTCTCACCCAATAAGTCAAAGGAAGGTGCCAATAAACACAAACTGAAGATTTCTAGAAAGCGATGGTGAGGGCAGAGAGTTTGTTCTGTCGAGTCACTTCTCTTTTCATGTGCTTTTTGCAGCTCAATGTCTTTCCTCTCAGATTCCTGCAGTAGTTCGAGATACTTGCTGAGGTGTCCTGCCCATTATAAGTCTGGTAAAGAGAGTGGCTATTTTAGCTATTTAAATCACCTGTTAACATCAAGTGAGGGTTAATTTTACCTTCTGCAGTCTCAGTGTCTCTGTTTCAAAGCCTGTGGAAAGCAGAGCATCGCTGTGGGAGGAATGGGAATGTCCTTGTCTCAGTACACTGTTTTTTAGAGGGTTTGTTTCATTCTAGAACATGACAGTTGTTCCAGGGGATTAACAAGGCTGATTAAAGTCCTTTAGATATAATTTACCAAGAGCACAGAGAGGCTGGGATTCCCTGCTCTTCCTTGTTGCTTGGAAGAGTGGTCAGTTGTAGCCCTGGGCTCAGCATGGAGGGGTTTGTGCATGAGGTCCTTGTGGGGCTGTGCTGGCTGTAGGAGAGATGCAGAGGTAGATGGCAAACATTCCTAACAGGGTTATTGTTGGGATATTTTGGCCATGGCAATGACACAGATGATAGAAAACAGTGGATATGATTTAAAAGACTTTTACAAGGGTTGTTTGGGGAGATGAATGTCCTTCTGCTGTTTATAGCCTTTGAAGTTCACGGTAAAGGGGAAGTTGGAGTTAAGGGAGGTGAGGGCTTCGTGATGTTGGGAGAAAAATAGCCAAAAGAGTAGGAAGGAAATTGGGCAAAAAGGATCCGTAGTCTGGCCAGCCAGACAAGTGACCCATAACATCAGTGCTTGGAGGGATGTGTTACATGGGGAGATGTTCTGCCTGCACTGAATCACCACTGAGTCCACATTTTAAAATGGTCTTGAAAAGACAAAAAAAAAAAAGACCTCAGGAAATCAGATAAAGGATGGAAAAACAGCTTTCTAACAGGGAGCACATAAAGCTCAGGCTGTACTTCAGTCCATCTGTTAATACCATCTTTTCGCTGTCCTTTTGGTCAAATAAAAAAATGCCTTTGCAAGAAAAGACTAAGGAGCACTAAACAGCTTCCTAGCCCACCAGAGGAAGTTATAGTAAGGTTTTATGCTGCAGATGAAGGCTAGATACATTTTAAATGTGCTGATTCTTTTATCCCTTTTTCTGTTACTGGGGCAGACTAGCAGGAACCTGTTAGGGCAGCTTGTCTCATCTCTTCAGACTGGGTGTTTTGTTTTAGGATCATTGGTGTGATGATGGGAAATGAGGGGCAGGAGGGAGGCAGCATCCATACCTTCACTTCTAAATTGTCACTGGAGATCACTTGATGGAAAGGTTCCTCTCTGAGGGGTTTTTAAGCAGGAGCAGGAGTGATGAGAGTTGTCCTACAGTGCTCCTTTGGTTATAGGTCTCCTGGAGTTGGCACCGCACAGAGCTCGTGTACGTGACACAGCCCACGTGGGCCACAAGCATCCTTCTGGGGTGGAAGTCTGGGGCTTGTGTTACAGTGTGACAAAGAAGCTATTAAACCTCATGACTGCTTTTTATTCTGTATTTGAGGTTTTGTTTCAACCTCCGTGACAAAGGAAAATTGCAACAAATCCATTTTGGTGATGGCTAGAGTTGTTTTGTTCAACTTTGAATGTATTATTTTCTCTTACTGCCCACTCCCTGTCATTAATTTGCAGGGTGCTTGTGTGGCCAACTTCAAATCTTCTCTTTCACCCTGAGTTATCTTTTTTCCTTGAATCATAGAATCACAGAATCATTACAATTCAAAAAGACCTTTAAGATCAAGCCCAGCACTAACCTCACACTGCCAGGCCTGTCACAAAGTTAACCCATGTCCCTCGGCAGCTCATCTGTGTGTCCTTGAATATCTCCAGGGACAGTGACTCCACCACCTTCCTGGGCAGCCTGTTCCAGTGCTTAACAATCCTCCCAGTGAAAAAGTTCTTCCTAATGACCAACCTCAACCTCCCCAGGCACAACTTGAGCCCATTTCATCCTGTCCTGTCATTCATTGCCAGAAAAAGAGATTAACCCCCACCTCACTACAACCTCCTTTCAGGTAGTTGTAGAGAGGGATCATGTCTCCTCTCAGCCTCCTCTTCTCCAGACTGAACATCCTCATTTCTCTCAGTTGCTCCTCATCAGACTTGTGCTGCAAATCCTTCACCAGCTTCATTGCCCATCTCTGGACACACTCCAACACCTCAGTCTCCTTCTTGTAGTGAGGGGCTCAGAACTGAACACAGTATTCGAGGTGTGGCTTCACCAGCACCGAGTACAAGGTGCTGAGTTGCTTCTACCACCATCAGTGCATTGTTTGCTGTGTGACCACGTTATTGTGACCATGTTATTGGTCACACAACATTCGCTTTTTTAATTAAGTGAAGGCTACTCTGCAAGGTTGGAAATCTGCTCAGAAGATGGTTAGTAGGCTTATTTTCATCCTCTTTATCACTGGAAGTGTAGAAAGCAATAAGATAATTGGGATGCAAAGGAAGACTTCAAATTCTGCTTTGTTTCTGTGGAAGTTACCTGTCAGTTTGGCTGCAAATCCTGTTTGATCCATGTTGGAAGTTTGTGAGGGAACCTTCAGGCATCCAGTTATGTCACAGGAGCACTGAAAAGTTCCTTTTCAAATGTTTTATTTAAACATGGGAGTCCATGTAGATCCTCATCACCAGTAGTTTTCAATGTAATAGGAGACAGCAGGAAGAACTGAAGCCAAAACTGCCTGATAATAGTTATTTCTCTTGTGCTCATCTATATTGAAGACATAATGAGATGATCCGTTTTCACAGGTACTTGTGGTTGCCACCAGCCAAGCAATACTTGTAGGAATATGAGCTGCCTTGTGTGTAAAGAACGCTGAATGTTGTGTAGTTAATGGTATTACTTGAAGATTCCTGGGAATAAAGGGCTTACCAGAAATGTCTTTTGTACTTCAGACTGTTGTGTAGCTCCATGGATGTTAATGAAAAAAATGTGACCTAAAAAAATAGCTGTATACATGCTTCAAGTCCATAACAAAGTTGTGTCTGTGAACAGGTGGGTCTGTGTCAGTCAGTGATGTGTGCAGGAATAGCTGCGTGTCTGTCTGTGTTTGGTACCTGGTGGTGTCAGTGAGCTGACTGCCTGGGAGGCAGAACAGGCTGGGGACAGGCATGGGTGCAAGAGCAGAGTGGGAGGATGATCAGCACCTTGTACCCTGTCTTCTGTGTCTGTCAGATTGGGAGAATACCAACAAACAGGCTGAATCTGTGTCTGAAGCTATTCAACGCCGTCTTCTCAGCCTGAACCTCAGAATAGCTTTCCAGGAATTTAGGAGAGCACAAACACAAATCTTCACTAGCACCTAGTAACTTTGGGCTTTTGGCAAACTGGTCACTGAAAAGATGTTTTAGCATCCTGGCCCTGCTTGTGCTGGCAGCCAGCTCTAACCCTGCCCTGTGTTTCACTATTGTTTCAATGGCAGCTGAACCATGCAGATGAAAGCCAGTAATGCTGAGAAGGTAGCCATCAAAATATGGCTGGAAGAAAAAGAACCTAAATCCTGCATTTCTAGAATGGGTTGTGACAGTTAAGAGTCAGCTTTCACAGCACAATTACCCAGCTTCATCTGCTCTAAAGGGAAACCAGAAGTCAAGCACAACTCATGGCTATACACTTTCACAGCACTGGAGCTGTGACCGTTACCAAAGTGGTGCCTGAGAGCTTGGTAAAGCATGAGAACAAGGTAAAGAATTTCACAACAGTACAAAGAACAGTTGGTGGGTTTTTTCTGAACTACCATAGTGTTTGTGCAGTGGGGTTTGGGAAGTTTTACGTGTGTTTTTGTGTCTGTTCTTTGTGCATACATCGTTCTTGTTTGCGAAATGAGTATGTGTGATTATCTGGGAGAACAGGAACTGGCAGCAGAAGGGAGACATTTGAGGGAGCAGGAGCAAGAGGTGGTTCCTACCCACTGAGGACTTGTACAAGCCCTCAGGGCAGAGATTTCTTAGTGCAGGGAGAGTTTGGCAAGTGCAGGAGAGGAGGCAGCATGAGCAGAGGTATGGCTGTAGGTGTTTGCTCAGTCAGTATGTTGCTTCTACAGAGGATGCTGATTGAGGTGAAAAGAGAAGGAGAGAGATTTCCTTCCTTCCTATATAACATAGGACACATGTTAGGATGTCAACCCAGCCTCCCTGCCAAAAAAAAAGCCCAAAACAGCCCATAAAACATCTCTAGTAGACACTTTTTAGCATGGTGATGGCAGATGTAAACTTAGCAGTGCATTCATTAGAATCATTGTTTGAGACTACTTCCACCTTCTCAGCCTGTTTAAAGCCTGGGCAGCTGACTTTGCTGGGGTCTAGACAGGCTGCAGAACAGACAGAAGTAAACTGATATTGGAACATTAAAATGAAGTTGTGCCATCTCTAGTTGGCTGGGTCATATAATTGCTCCTGACTAGTGTTGCATTGTCTAAAATTGAATTGGGAAGGGAAAAAGATCACTGCTGTTTCATACTCCTGCAGGAAGATTAGAGTGTTTCACACAAACTCCCAGCGCTGGTCCTCTGCGACTGCAGGCTATGGCTATAAGGATCTTTTGGTTTTCAGTGATCTCTGAACATTGGTCGCTCCACCACGATACAGGAGTCTGATCTTATCCTGCTTGTTTTCAATTCCCAAGATAACTTCAGTATAAAGGAAACAATCTGCCTCCCCATATCTTTGAGCTGTGGGTAGGACACCAGAAGCAGCAGTGGAAGTTGAAGCCTTGTCACCACAACAATAGAGTGTTGCTGCAGTTGATGTACATTTTGGAATCACCAGCTTGTGCCAGAACTGGTACCTTTTGAATGAACTCATAAGAATGACAGGGTGACAGCTAAGGGAGGTGAGGGCACCTGAGCAGGCAGCTACAGCTACCAGATCCATCCTGTCAGCACAGAGTTGTCCAGCTCCTGGTGACAAGAGAACGTACAGGTTCACAGCTTCACTTGTGAGCTTCAGCCCTCCTCAGCTTGTGCTCAGGAGTGAAATGCCCTAATTGCTGACCAGGCATCTGGCTGTGCCACACACCTCAGGGCCTTCCTTCAGTGTACCTCTGCTGAAACCTCAGCTTCACAGACTGGTGTGAGTGGGAGGGACCTTAAAGTTCACTCTGTTCCACCCCTTGTCATGGGCAGTGACACCTTCCCTTAGACCGGGCTACTCCAAGCCACATCCAGCCTGCCCTTGAATGCTGCCAGGGATGGGGCAGCCACAGCCTCTCTGGGCAGCCCATGCCAGTGCTGAGCCACTTCTGTTTACAGCTGTGACTTTGACCCTAGCACAGGTTCACACCTCATTCAGCACCATAGGAATGTCTATCTGCTTCCCTTTGAATTTTACAAAGCAACTTGTAGTCTCATGGCTTTCACAGCGAAACCCAGAGCTCTTTGTCTGTTCCTGAGGACTCTTCTAGTGCTTGTTGAGTTGTTTTGGCCTCAGTAGGTGTCAAGTCAGCATATCTGGTTAAAAGGTGATGGTTATAATGTGACTTTGACCAAGAGAATTCTATCCAGGGGAAGGCACAAGAGCAAGATGTCTTATTGCCTTCTAAAGTGTGTGTTTTGCTCCCTTGAAGTATGCAGCAAAGGTAGAGGAAACCTTTAAATCATTACCATGCATCTGTCGTGGCATTAACAGGTTTTAATGAGCATGTGTAACGGTCGGTTTGGAAGCTCAATGTGGTTTTATTGCCGGTCGCACATACTGAGCCTTAAATACAGCTGCTGCTTCACAGAGTGATTCAGCTGAGAGCAAGAGATGAGAAGCATGAATTGGGTAGAGGTGGATTTGTCAGTGTTCTAAAATAAGCTTTTTCAAGTTAAATTTTTTAAATAGGACTAAAGGACACTTGCTAAAATGCCACGTTACACATTTCCAAATGCTACTGTATAAGCTGGTGCTTGTGGTAGAAATGGTGTGTTCTGGTTAGGTACCTGCCTCTCTTGGCAGCTGCTCAGAGTTCTCTGTTTTGGTGGAACCCATCATTTTGAGGATGCTAAAACGGTCTAATAATAGCTTAAAGGAGACTTCAGGTCCTAAAAAAATGTCCTCACTTCCTCTCTTCGTTGTTCTTTGGTTTCTGCTGTTAATTTTGGTGGATTTCTATACATTAATAATGTGAAGTTCATCACACCAAAGCAGCTCTTTCTCTTGGTTCAATGCTCAGCGTCAGGTTCTGGTTTCAGATTAGAACTGAAGACAGTGAAGAAAGATTTCAGATATTTTTTATGGTTTTCTAAAACTTGCTTTGGAGCACAGGTTAATGCCCCAAAGCAGTAAATCCCAGCATGACACTGCCATTTGTATTTGTCATCTGGAAGAGATACTCAAATCAGAAACATCGAGTGAGCTTTCCACATAGTCTTAAACATATATTCATTTTTTTTGCTGCTAAACTATCACCTTCACACCGATGTTATCAGTTTAAGGGAAATATTAAATTAATGGGACAGTCCCAGGCTTAAATAATACCATTTTTTCCTCTTTTTTTTTTGGCCATGAATAGGTACTGGCTTGGTGGGAGCCAAGGCAGGAGGTTGTAAATTCTGTGAAGTAAATAACATACTAAGAGACTGCCACCACCATCCCCAGAGAGAGCGGGAGCCAGTTTGGATACGGACTGTTTCCGTGGAATTTGGGAAGCTCTGCCATCCCCTTGCTTAGGAAGGAAGGCTCTTTCTCTGCCCCTCTCATTCAAAAGCTGAAGAATTGAAGTGGGCATTAATGGAACTTTAGTGGAATGTCTGGAGCGGGTTCTGGCAGCCCCCGGGGTAGGAGCAGCTCCTGCCGTGTCCCCACCGTGTTGCCTCCCCGGCGCTAAGACCCGTTCTGAGGATGGCTGTAAGAGTAGGAGATGTGGATTCATTCTGCATTTACTTGAATTTATTTACTTTCATGCACAAGACCAAGCATAAGAAATACTTGAGTCCCTTTGGGTGTTGCAGGTCTTTCATGGCTTTTTGTGGCATTCAGTTCTCACTTGTTTAGTGATGCTCCCCACCTTCCTAAATGGCAGGACTGTACTCAAGCAACTTTCCCCTCCTGCCTGTATCAACCTTTCCTATTAATTTGTGCACTTTTTGTCTTTAAAAAAACCAGACCCACCACAAAGAGAAACCCAAATGAAAATCTACCCCTGGAGCTCCGAGGACGTGGTGTCACCTTGTGTGCCCCATAGGCTGAGGCCTCTGCCGGTGGCCACAGGGCAACAAGGCCACAGTGACCACGTGTCCTGGCCTGCCGGCGCTGCCCAAAGCCTAATGGCAAAGGAGCAGCTCAATAGCAACGCTTTCTGTGTCTTTCTTCTTGTAGGTTAATTCAGTAAGAACGGGACTGGGGAGAAAGTGTGTTGTTCCGGCGTCTTGCCCCGTGCCCGCAGCGTTAGCCCCCGGAGCCTCGCCATCCCTGCCGCTGCCGGGGCCTGCCCGCGCCGCCGCGGCCGCTCCCACCCTGATGCCTCTGTGCCAACTCGGAGGAGCTTTGCCGGCGCCCACGTTCGGGGGCCACTGGGCGGCCGGTGGCCCGTGCGCGGTGCGGCTCTCGCCGCTCGGCGCCGTGCGGTTCTCGCCGCGCTGGCGGCTGCACGCGCTGCCACATCCCTCGGCCCCGCCGCTGGGCCCACGCCTGCGCCTCACGTAGCTCGGCACCCGGAGCCATGGGGCTGGAGGTGCCGGGCGTGTTGGAGGAGGTGGGTGGAGGCCAGGCCCGCGGGCACGCACACAGCCATACGCCGCAGGCAGCCATCGCTGTGAGGTGGTTTCACGTGCGGTGGTCCGTCTGTTAATGGCAATATTTGCTCATCTCTCATCGCTGACGACACTTTGTTCTGTTGCTTTCTGATGTTTTACACTTGCGGTCCTTAAAGTCGATGTACTTGAATTGACAACTGGAAAATTGTACTAATCCCTGCAGGAGTACAGTGCCTTGAATTTCAGCTTTTCAGTTCCAGCTGGAAAGAGATGTAAAACTATCTGAAAGGTGTATTTTATTTACAATCTGCTCGTGGGTTGGAGTTCCTTTCATTTGCAGAGATACCGAAGGTTTACAGCTGACGTTCCTCATCAGTCTCATTGTGCTGTAAATGCTTTTCCTTCTCGGGTTGAACTTCCATTTCTGAAGCCTTTTAAAAAAAGAAATAAACAATTGTGAGGTGAGGTTTGAGATGCCGGTTCAAAACCTGTTTGTGTTTGTACAAGAAGTAGTGAGATGCACGTTTTAAACCAGAAGCATTTGCAGAGGGATCCCGGTGAGCTGTACATAAGGACAGGCAATAGCTTCGGGCAGCGCAAGTCATTCTCTTCCCTGGTCTTTGGTAAAGCTGTTGAGGATGGCAGCTGGTTTCTCTAACAGGCAGGCAAACGCAGTTTTCTTCTGGATCGGGAGCAAATTGGATTCTACTTTCTTTCCCCTCCTGGGCTTTTATAATGTAGTTAAATCACAAACCCCTGTGTGTTTCCTAAGTGCAGAGCTCCAACTGCAGTCTGGGCTGCAGGACAGCGTACCTGCAGGTCACTGTCAGAACGGTGTTGGTGCAGCGCCCATGTGGGCTGTGGCTCTGCATTGGATACCGAGGTTGAGGACGGTGTTTTGCCAGTGTCCACGCTCAAATGGAATGAAAACGTGATCTATTCTTTTCCATACCTGGTACCTCAGTCTTGGAGTCTTACCACCTTTTGTTTGAAACGCTTTTAATTTAGGTATTCAAATTCTTCCAGTCTCACTTGAGTTTGCACTGAGTGGCACAGACACCTTTCTCCCATTTGACAGTTGCTTTTTGCCCTTTTTACTGTGCATAGAGTCTGCTCCACCTGCACCTCTGGGTCTCAAGGCACAAGATAACCACTAGAAGTGATGGTAAGTCTCCTTTCGGCTGAAGGCGCTGAGGGAGAGCGCGGTGGGCAGAGAGCCTGAACCCCGCGGGCGCTGCTGAGGGCACGTTGCTCCGTATCCCTACTGCGACGACACTCTGCTGTCTGCTGAAGGGCAGGGATGTCTTGTGCTGCCAAGCTGTGAATTGTATAGATCTATTGTACTTTCAGCATTATACCTGTCTAAATTATTTTGTTTGTACCCTTTGAATATATTATTCCATCAATTCAGTTAGAATTGGATTTTATAGACAATTACGCAGATTCTTCTGCCTGGGCAAAAATACTTACTGTAGTAAGAGATTTCTGTTCTCTGTAACATGTATCTTTAATTTGTTTGGGTTTTTTAGATTCATGTCTGTATGCTTCATGAGCAAACATGGAAAATACGTTCTCACACCAGTTCTCCTTTGGCTTGCACTGAATCTTACAGTTTATGTCACTGTTGCCTGTTGTATAGTCCATCCCTTGTATACTGACAAAGTCAGTGGCACTAAAAACCCCAAGAAATTGTATAGATCAAAAAGAAGAAAAAATAAACATTTTGTGCTTGAAAATTGTGTGAAAAACCCAGCGTTCTTCTACAACATAGAACTGTGTCAATTCCCAGCTCCCCCGGGTAACTCTGCGTTTGTTTTCCAGACTCTTATCCCTTGACTTGTGTAGAAGGAGCAGACGGGATGCCTCCACGGTTTCTGGGGTTCTGTCCATAACTGACACGTCCCACCTCTTGGCAGCTCTAGAAGTGAAGCAGTGCTCCAGAATCTGCATGTTGCTGCCTGGCAGGTTACACCGTTCAGAATCCTCTGCCCGCTGCTGTGTGTCTGATGTTAGGCCGCTGCAGGACGCACCTGACAGGAACATTAAATGGGTTCCTTTAAGCAGACGGTGCCTTCAGTATGGCTGGGGGTACACAGGAGGATGCTGGAGTTTGGTAGGTGGTGAAAGTGGCACATGGACGATGTCTCTCTTGCAGTGAGAAGTGCGAGGGAAGCCCTTTTAACTGGATGATGGTTGCATTTAAATGAGAGGAGGCGATGAAGTTCAGCACCGATGCAGGTGCCCTCTTTGTGATCACCGTCGTTGGTGTAGGCTGCAAGGGAAATGAGGGAAGGGCACGTAGGAAGAGGTTTGATACTCCTGCTACTGTGTCCCTGTGCACCCTGGCCACGTGGCTTCGCTGTCTGTGCTGGGTCCGTCTGAGAGCTGCGATGTGCTGCGGCGGCGGGAGGCCCCAGGCTGGGTTGGGGCTTTGCATGCGCCGTGTGCCCAGGCCCAGCCGGGGCGAGGGGGGCTGTGGGGTGATGCTTCCGTGCAGCTTCCACGTTTCTAGTGGGTGTGTTGCTAACTGTTGCATCTTTAGTTGGCGCTGGGGCCAAGTTGTGGCTCAGAGGTTGACACGTGCATTTCGGTTTTCAGGATTTTAATGTTAACAGCTGTGTTGGCAGCAACTCGTCTGACTGTTGGAGCTGCTCTTTGTTGTGCTCAGTTGAGTCAAAGGGTGCTTTGACCCTTAGTGGCAAATAGGCAAATGGCATGAGATGAAATAAATGGGACAACATCTTGAGCAAAAGGTGAGGAAAGGAGCGAGAGGGACCTGACGGGTCCATGCTGCACTGTTGGAGGTCAGGGAGTCTGTACCCAAAAAGACTTTCCCTTGTAGATCCCAAAACTGAACTAACTTTATTCCCAAGACTGGGTCTTGCTTTGCTGTGCTGCCAAGGGGTCAGACCTGTGGTGGAGTTCCATTCCTTTCCTTTCCTCCTCTCGCCAGCCAGAAGCTGAACCATGCCCTGCAGCTCTGCCACCTTCCCAGCACGGTGCCGAGAGGACGCAGCTGGAGTCCTGCAAATCCCCACACACGGCCCTCAGCTTTCAACTCATCAGAAGTTGAAGGAACTTAATACAAACATTGGAAGAATGTTTTGACCCACCAAGTCAAACACCCAGCAGTTGGGAAGTGCCCCATGAGGTTTGCCTGTAAACCTGTAAGCCGCTGGGCGGCACAATGGGGCATCTAAATGTGCCATCACCCCATTTTCCCAGCATACAGCCAGGTGCTCGGAGCTCAGGCAGGGAGCAGAGCCACCACTACTGCACAGCTTTAAGGTTCTTAAATCCCAATTCAATCTCCCCCAATGCAGACTTCATTCAAAAGAATCATGTAAAATTGGCCCTTGCAGTTTCTCTGTGTGTTTAACTCTGTTCTTCAAGGCACAACTTTAGAGAAGATGGGCAGAAACTTAACCATTACTTTACACCTATCTCCAAAGTGCTTCTTTTTTGCCGTCTACTGTGTAACTGCTTTACTTTTCTCTGAAACATTCCACGTTGTCTGGTATCAAAGACAAGAGGAGGGGCTGAATGGGCCAAACATGACAGTCTCTGCTCCTACATTCAGGAATTGGTTGCTCATGCTCCAGGGCTGTATTTCTGAAACCAACTTCTTCATCTCAAGCTGCAGCTTTTGCCTTTTGGTATTTGTAGAGGAAATCACTAATACTTTTGAATCAGTCTTTGATTTAACTGGGCTTTGTCAATGGTTACTCCTTCTCTTCAGGGATTGTATTTTTTATGGTCCCAGTGCATTATTTTCAGCTCTAAGGACATTCAGAACTTTTCCAACAAGCCCTTGGTAGGTCTGTGTCAGGATTGTTCACTTAGTGCCTGTTTGAGTTGGAAAAAGCATCCATTCTCCTGCATTGTTTGGAAGCTGGCTTTGGAGGGGTGTAGTCAGAAGTGAGATGATGTGATTTCACCATTGCTTTACCTGTCTCTCCCCTGATTAAGCAAAGGTTTCACGGATGTTAGTGAGGATGGCAAGAACCTACCCAGCTTTCTGCCTTGCTGCCAACTAGCCCCTACCTGAGTTTTCAGTGGATGCTGTTGAAAGTGTAGGCTCGGAGACAGAAGTCACAAACAAACTGGTTCATGACAATGTGCAACACCTCAGTAAGGTTTCGTTGCATTCTCTGGTTCCCCATCCACCCTTCTGTGTCCCCAGTTTCTGGTGATATCCTTCTCCAAGAAGGATGACAGTGCTGGAGAGGTGCACGGCTGTGGGACGTGGGCAAGCTCTCTCTGCAGAGTACAGGAGTGGGGGGTTCATGTACTCTTCTTTGTCACAGGTGGATGACTATCTTGCTGTGGGATGGAATTTATAAAACAACAAAACCACAATGGTGTGGAATTTCTTGCTCTGGTTAGTTACTATCAGTTTGAAACCCTGAGGAGCATTTCTTTGGTGTGTGGTGATGGGCTGTGCTTGGCTGATGCTTAGGCAGCTTCAGCTGAGTGTTTGGGCAAGCTGTCTGGTGTGCTGATCCTTGGGGTGTTTCTTCTGAAGGAACTTGGTAATACTATTATTTTCCTGTCTATATACTCCCAAAATGAACCCTTGATCAGATGGGAACTGTGCTGTGACTTACGTTGGTGACCTTTTGCTTTGTCACGTAGGTCTGTTTGTGGAGCCGTCCCTGCAGGTGCAGCAGGAAGGTGATGTTCCAGCTCTGGTTCTTTTATTAACACAGATAAGCTCCAGAAGTGCAACATAGTGACAGGGATTTTAAGAGCTGTCAGGTTACAAATTCTGCACTATGAAAGAATTCGTTGCTCAGAGGGATTTGGATGTACTGGGGTGCTGATGTTAGCTGTGTTGACAGACGGATTACTTAGAACTGATTCACCCGAAAGTCAAGCTCAGACAAGGAAGCACCAACTTCTGTAAACCCTGTAGTCCTTTGTGCTCTTTTTTCAGTGATAGTTGTAGTGTGCTATCCAGACTGTTGCTATATACATTTTGATCTATATTTGACTATAAAACATGTCCCTGGAAGTAACTTTTCACATGAAGAGGTTGGAGGCTGTGTAATTTAAACCTTTAGTCTCACACGCACAAAGCCTCGTTAAGCTTTAGATTGTTGCTTGGTAAGTGTGGAGAAGCTGTGCCTAAAAGGCCACCTACTATTTTGCTAAAGTATCTGTTATAACAGTGAAATTCTTGTGAGACAAATTCTTGGTTTTTGAAAGACTGATGAGCAAGGGAAGCTTGGGTTAGTGTCTTTTGACGTAGTGCCAGTGGATGGATGCGCAGTGTATATTGAGCACGGCCCTGTAGTCACACACAAACAAGGCAGAAGGAAAAGTTAGGGTTTTCTTTTTCTCCTTGTCAAGGAGCAGGTGTTGTAAAAACTTAGGAAATGTAAGGAGAAAGAACCAACTGCCACTTCTCAAACAGATGTTCTTCAGGTCTGACATAAAATACCCCCAAAAAAGGTATTTGCTCAAGTGCTGTTGGGTTTTTACTTTGCAGATAAGGCAAAAACTTCCTCAGCATTCGTTTTGTTTGTTCATCAGGCTTGATAGACCACATCTAATGTCATTCCCGCTGTCACTCAGCAGCTACAAGATGTACCACCACTGCCTTTCCTGTTGTTCTCCACAGCACCATTTTGAATATAACAGAATTCACTGATCTTTTCAATGCTGCTGCCCCTTCAATCTTTAAAAGCTCAGACTGACTTCAGGATAAGAAGTCAGGAGGTTGCCTGTGGGATGCAGGCTGAGCATCTGTGGGAGTTGTGTGAGGACCCTGGAGAGCTCACTAAGGTTTGGTTTGTGGATGATGAGTGGTGTAACCAGGGGTCAGGCCCACTGCTGTCTTAAGGCCTTTCTCTGTCACTTGGAGATAGTTTTGTCTTGTTTTCCTGGATTAACTGCTGTGCCAAAGGCTGGTTATCAGGAATGAGCAGTGGTTGAGAACAGTGGTGGATTCAGGTGGATCTGCAGAAGCTTGGGAGGAATTATAGTCAAGATGTCATTTTACTTCATTCAAAAACGATTCTTCCTACGATCAGAAAGGCAAGAAATACATGGGGGAGAAAACTGGGGCTGCACTTAGTAAAAGCCAGGCCTAAACCAGGGAGACCCGCCAGGAGCTGTGCCAGACGCAGATGGCCTCTGTTTGCAGTGTGCTTTCCCCCGGTGTTTCTCGCCTTCCCTGCTCTTCCAAAAGGCTCGCTGCATTTTTTTCTGAAAGCATCTAGCAAGCTGTGTGCCCCAGAAAACCCGTGTGTGCTTGCAAGGGCAGCCACAGCGTGCATGTGTCCATGAGGCAGAGCGCAGGGCCCCGGCGCACATCCCTGTGAGCATGGCACACGATGCTGCGGGATCGGGGGATGCGATGGCGCCCGCTGCTGCTGCTTCAGCCTTCTGCTGTGCTCGTGGCACCCTCAGTGTGGTTTGTTCTGCTGCTGTCATCTCAAGCCCTCGGCATCCCCGTCTCCCTCCATGTCTGTGCAGGGTGGTGGAGGCTGACGGATGCGTGCGGCCCGGTGTGCTGCTGGTGTGGGGAGTGGCTCTGCTCCCCGATGGGACGGGGTAATGGTCTCAGCTTTGTTCAGGTGGGCAAAGGAGGCAAGTGTTGGGCCACTGCCACCAGCACCATGGCCCTCTGCCCTCCTCACTCAGGGACAGAGGCCCCCCAACCTGAGAGGAGCGCGGGGAGTCTTTGCTGGCTCCGTCTGCCTCTGCCCCCAAGGAGCTCAGCTCCAGTCAGAATCAGGATTCAGGACTCTAGCCTGAGAGACACCACGAGGTGTTTGTGTTCTGCCACTGATACGAACACATTTATGCTCCTCAGCTTTTGGCATGACACAGGTTAACAGAGGATATGGGTTTCTGTTTCCCAGTGCCACAGCTGGCACGCTCTGGCAGGAGCATCTTCCATGTGCTCTGGTTCCACATGTGGCTCTTTGGGGTTTTGTTTGGCTTTTCCTGTGTGTGAAATCCACATATGGATTGTGTTCTGTTTGTTTTTTAGATTCTGAAAACGAGACCGTCAGCAACTGACACGTGGCCCCCTCAGCTCCGGTGCCAAGCGCGAGGCCCCGCCGCGGCTAAGGAGGAGGAAGAGGAAGATGGGAAGTGATTTATCATTCTGTGAGAAATTCTGTGCAGTTCTGGTCCATCCGACGCAATTTTGTAACTTCTTTCTAATAATTTTTTTATTTATAGTTGGAAATACAAAAAATGTTATGCAAAAAAAAAAATAAAGGAGAATTATTTTGGGGGAAAAGGATTTTGTTCCAAACTGTTCCCTTCTGTTGTGAGCCAGGTTCCCCCGAGCAGCGGCTGGAGAAGAGGGAGGAGGAGGCACTTCTTCTAACACTTTTTGTTTCACATAGTCGATTGGAATTGAAGTAATTTTGCAAGAGATCAGCTAGGCACACGTATTCAGGCTCTAACACAAAGATCCCTTCCAATCCCGTTTAGCATTCTCGCAGTTCTTTTGTAAGGAGAATGCTCCACTTTAAATCCACTCAAGTCAAGAAACCCAGAGAGAGTTCACCAGAGAGAAAGTTTGTACTTGCCACTTCCCTTTTCACCTCTTTCTTTTTCTTACAGACCAGCCACATTTTCTTGCCCTAGTGGAACACAGTTCTCGAGTCACTTCTCGTTTTAAATTCTAGGACTCAAACCCTGCAGGAGACTCAGTAATTGGAACAGTTTTTAAAAGACTTTAAAGTGCCTTCAACAAGCTAAAATAATGTGCTGGGAGATTTCTTTTTCTTGGGTCACTGACGATGGGTTTCAGCTGTCTCCTGGGCTGAGGTGATGTACAAAGTAGTTTGTAGCAATAATCTCATGAGTAACCATTTATTATAAAGGACTACTCAGCCTTTTTTCTTTTAGCAAGATGAGGTTTAGCACTGTTCCCAAGGGGTGGGAGAGCGTGCTGCCCTTGTTCTGTTTGGGCCCCAAACTCCTCTGACCCTCTGCTGCTGTGCAATGCACCCAAGGCCTTCTGTTGCGTCCCCCTTAGACAGCTCCAGGCCAAGATGTTCTGACCTTTTCACTCTTGATTTTGATACCAGAGAAAGAGGAGTTTCTCTTTCCCCCTAAGCCTTTCGGTACCATCCTTTCCGCAGCTGGAGCCTGGCGTATCGTTTCGTTGTTATCTGCCACGTCTGTCTCTTCCAAATCTCAGTTCTACATAATAAATCTTATTTTGATGCTGTTGTTCCCTGTTTCCTTTCCACCTCGGCTTCTCTTGCCTGGCAGCGAGGGTGATGAGAGCAAAGGTGGATTTAGATATATGCTGAAGCTCCAGAGCCCTGAAGCAAAGAACCATTTGAACTCTTTGTAAATCCAGGGTTTTGAAGCCCCAGGGCCAAGATATGTTTATTTGTGTTAACTTTGTGCTTCCCTGGGGTACCTCCTGACCTATCCTCGTCTAAGGAAATGAAACTGATCTCCTGCATAAAAGCAGGGGCTGGGAGAGTAGTAAACAGTTGCTGAACTGTTGCTTGCCTTGGGCTTTTCTACTTGTAAGAGAGGCCAGTTCTGTTTCCCTTTCTGGACAGGGGAGATGTGGAGTCAAACTGAGTGTTCCATGTTCTTTTGTGATTGGTGTGGTCTTTCCCTTGGCTGTGAACCACTTCCCTCTCCCGCTGGGTATACAGGGGACAAGGCTGTCTCATCCCTGACGTGCTTCTCAGGGATGAGTCACTATTCCAGTCATTGTGGCAACAAAACCCTGTGCCCTCACCTGAGGTCTTAATTCCCTAAAAGTTTAAAAAGCTGCTTTCTCCAGGGAAATCCCTTGCTGGGTGTCCTGAGGTCCAGGTCTTCCTCAGTGTGGGCAGCCTTCATCAGTTTTTCTGATGCCTGACCCTCTTAGTTCCTCTATGGCCTCAGCTATGGCTTTAGGAACCACCCCAAGGTTTAACAGAGCAAGTAAGAGAGAAAAGGAGGAGGAAGACTTGGAAACTCCTCTCTGAAATGCGATGCTCAGTCTCTGTGTCCATCGGGGTGCTGACAGGTTTTCTCTCCCAGAGGCTGGACACATTCCATACCTGCCTTATGCGGTAGTGGCTGCAGCAGGGCTGGGCCAGGCCCTCGGACTTGCTGCGGTGGAGCCCTGGGGATTTGCTTGTTGGGCTTTTGGGAGCAAATAATTTTCAGCCTCTTGTTTTTGATTCCTTATCTTGTGCCATGTAGCTGTTGTCTGACTGGAGCAGCAGCCCTGAGTGAGAAGCACCTACAGCAGCTCTCTTCATTGCACCTGTGACCATATCAAAGCATTGGGAATATTTCCAGCTGTTTTCTGCTCGGAGCTGCCAGCAGTCTCACTGTCTCCTCTGAACTTCTCACATACATTTGCTGTGTTAAAATCATCTGGTGAGAGGGTCTAGAGCACAAGTCTGATAGGGAGTGGCTGAGAGCCTTGGGGTGTTCAACTCGGAGAAGAGGAGGCAGGCTGAGGGGAAACATGATCACTCTCTGCAACTGCCTGACAGGACTGGGGTGGGAGTTGGTCTGTTCTCCTAAGTGATGAGTGATAGGACAAGAGGAAATGGCCTCAAGTTGCACCAGGGGAGGTTGAGATTGGAGCTGAGGAAGAACTGTTTCCTTGAGAGGGTTGTCAACTCCTGTGCCAGGCTGCCCAGGGAGGTGGGGGAGTCCCCATTCCTGGAGCTGTTGCAAAGCCATGGAGCTGAGGTGCTGAGGGCTGTGGGTTAGTGCTGGGCTTGGCACAGTGAGGGGAGGGGTTGGACTTGATGATCTTAAAGGTCTTTTCCAACCAAAATGATTCTGTGATTAACTCAGTGCTGAAGTTCTTGCAGTATTCCTGGACAACGTCACTGAAAATGTCACTGTGGAGCTCACCCTTTGTAGTGCTGCCACTGTCTTTGTTGCTTCATTGAGGCTCACAGGAAGCCTGGGAGGGACCTCTGCCAGTGCTGTTGCCTCTCAGGAAGTCTCTGACTAATGCTGATCCCTGAAAAATGTTCTCCTGTGCTACCTGTGACTTGCTGCAGTTCATACGGGCTAATGCCAGCAACCCCCAAGGCTTGAGGAGCTCACAACCCCTGATAGCCTAGTTTTGGGGGCTCTCAACCACCCAACAGCCCAGATTTAGGGGCTGAATGGCTGGAGAACTGAGGCTTCTCCAAAACTAACTGAGCAGGTTTGTTTGGATAACAACTTCTATGTTCTGACAAAGGAATCCAGAAAAAATGATGAGGCTGACCTGTCAGATTCTTGAGATCTGCTTATGAAGTGCAAAGTAAGTACCAAAAGGTTCCTCAGTTGCAGTCTATGGGGTACAGGGTGCCTTGGGCTGTGTCCTGTCTCCACGTGGACATGCTGAGTGTGTTGAGTCAGTGTGTGACCCAAATTCTGACACACTCAATGGATCCTGAATTCTATGCTGTGTTATCCCCTAGCAGGTCTGACTGTGGGTCCAGGGCCCAGTGTGGCCTCAGCAGGGACCCCGTGTGCAGGCAGCCAGAACAGCCAGGTTACCCTCCATGCCTTGTGCACTTTGCTACATTGATCACTCCAGTTGAGGAAACAGGATGAAGTTTCTCAACCTGATTTCTATGCTCCCAGGCTACTTCTGTCCATCAGAACCCTATGTGTCTGCTCTGCTGTCCCAGCCCAAAGCCGTGTGCTTGGGCACAGGCTGAGGAAAACGGGGCTTGAAGAGCTGGAGGAACAACCGAGGCAGCTCTTGGAGTGTGAAAGGACAGAGCTGCCCCTGCCAGAGCTGATGTTGTGTGTGTTCCCTCTCAGCCACAGCCCCTCAGCCCAGTGCATCTCAGTCTGCTGCTGGGAGCAGAGCTGTAGGAAGAATTGGAGAAAGTGGAGAGAAAAGGCGGGGCTGCCTGGGGCTCTGGTGGGAAAGAGCTTTACAATAGCCTTAAAGTTTGTAGAGATTTCTGCTCGCTTTTTCCCTAGAACTGGGAATTTTTCCTTAGAACAGGGGGCTCGTTGAGGCAGTAAGTGAAAACATTTGATGCATTGGAAGAGACGTGTGTTTGGAAAGAAGGAGCTTGTAATTTGACCAAAAGAAGTAATGTCATAAAAGGAAATCACTGCAAATGTTAAAAATGCAGCTACAGAGACTTCTGAAGCAGGGGAGAATTTTAGTAGCTGCTGATATGGGTGGGAGGGGATGAAAAAGTATCAAATCCCCTCAGGGTTTGTACAATTTCTGTGAGACTTAAGAGCATATTTAAATGGTTTCATTTCCATCCTCAGTTTCTCGGTGGCTTAGTGCTCAGAGCAGGAGGATTTCTGAAAAGGAGGAAGGAATTTGGTGAGATGCTGATTTGATGCTGGGGTCATACGAAGATGTTTGAGGCTGTTAGATGTTTAACGAGGATCCCTGAGACTATTTCATATAGTCATGGAAATTGGGAGTCGGTTAAAAACGTCAAACATAGCAAAGTCATTCTCAAACGTCTGCCAACTGCATGTGTGTGCTCAGCCAGCGAGGCTGCGGGAGAGAGGTGTGCCTGGAGACTCCCCGGGCTTACCTCAGGAGGTAACCTGATTTTGCTGTCCTTCTTACATCGAAGTGTGGATTGGTTTGTTAAAAGCCCCATAAGCTGGAGTCGCTGAAGCTCAGCGTTGCTGCGCCTGCCTATTGGTGGCAGAATGAACATTCACTTTGCTGTCCAATGCTGAGCTGTGACGCTGGAGGCGGCGGGGACAGGGATGGGAGGAGTCTGGGGAGATGCTTCTCCCACGCCTCTGCCTTGCTCAGACAGCCCCTGTGGGTTTGCTCTCGCTGGTGTGAAGTCACCAACCTAAAAATCGCTGGCAGCAGTGGTGGCAGTGCATGGGCTCTGGCAGGAGGGTCCCTGCAACATATTCCTGTGTGGTTTTCCCTGATGAGTATTCATTGCTGAGAGAGGATATGAAAGAAAGATGGCAATTAGAAATGTGGAGGGGAAACATTTCTGTTTACTGCCCAGCAATGATAAGTAAGGGGACATAAGTCTTAAGAACTGAGAGACTTTTATTCACCCTCTTTCCTTCCATTACTCTTCGCTGCTTTCTGATGTCTGTTATTACAGAAGCAGACAAGTAAAATTGTTCCAGATTTACCTGCCTGAGTGGGAAGAGTCAGGCTACAGCATGCCCTGCCCTGTGGGAGGCAGCACTATCTTGGGGCTGGGCTTTGCCCTCCAGGGCTGTTCTAATCAGCTCTGAGATGCTTTTCAGTTCCTTCTTCAACCCGAGTGCCTTGCAGGCACTCACAGCTGAGCAGTGCTATTTCTGTCAGGAAGAGGAGTTGATTATGTGTCTTTCAGACAGCGTTGTTTATTTGTTTGCCATTTCTGGGTTAACTTTTGGCTTTGCTAAGCATGGGATGAGCTCAGACTGAGATGGGAGCTCTAGGGCTCATTGAGGTGTGAGGAGGTGGTTTCGAGCTGGTGGCATCCAGGTGAAAAAGCAAAGCACCCCTTCTTCCCTCTGCTTTGTCTCCTGCAAAGAAGGGGCATCTCAAGGGGCTGTGGTCGACTCAGAGGGTCTCAGAGCTGGGGACTGCATGACGGGGCACAAGGGAAGACAAGAGTGTGGCGTGGGATGACGTGCTCTGTCAAGTTTAATCCCTGTGGCTGCAGACTCATTTTGGAGTCTGTTTCTTATGAGGCTATGAACCAGGGGAAGGGCTGGGAGCAAACATGGCCTTTTTTCATTGTCCTTTTTCAATCAGGGCTGCCCCTGGGCACGCAGGTGGGAGCTGGGGCTGTGGCCAGTGGCCCCCTGAGCGCTGGCCAGGCCGGGCCCCGCTGGCCTCCAAACGCTTAGTTCTCCATGTTTTTAAGAAACAACCAAGAAATAACCCTGGCTTTACAAGATCCTGCCATCAGCAACAGTTAATGAAATGGCATGGGTATGTGTGAGGTGCCTGAGACCTATTCCAGGATGTTTTCTCCCACGGAGCACCAAAACCTGAGCAGGATGCACTTTCCTACACACGCTGGATTGCGGATGGGCCCAAGTTCGCTTTTCTGTGGCAGCAGCCCTCTCCTCCAGTTCTTTGTCATGCTGATTCAGTAATGCTTTACTGTTGTCATGGTTGCAGGGTTACTACTAAAGCCAAAGCAACTGTACAGCCCTTTTATTCATAGTTTCAGTGTATAAACTAATTAAGTAAACTGAAAGCAACAGTCTGTTCCCTGGGCCTCCGTTCTGCAGTACTCAGGATCAGACAGACTCCATTTCTGCAGCCCTCCTAAATACAAAACCAGACTCAGTTTCATCTCCTTGGATGAGTTAAGACTGGGCAAAGTTCACTAATGGTTTGATTTCTCAGGAACATCTTCACAAAACCCAAAAGGTCTGTGTAAAATCTCTTTAGAGCTGCCAAGCTGAGGCTGGGAGTCAGCGTGCGCCGGCCGGGCCGCATTCCTTATCACCGCTCCGCTCGTGGCACAAACCCAATCCGTAGGGTCAGTTTCTGAGCCCCTGCTTTGCACATGGTGGCAACACGACGCGGCTGAGGGGGGATTTCTGCAAAGCTCTGCACTCCCCCCGCACACACGGAGGGACGGAGAGCAGCAAGTGCCATGTGGTACCAGCCGTGGCTGACACAAACTGTTGTGAGAAGGTCGGTGGCACAAAGACACGTGAGCTCAAGTTCTGATGAGAAACTCGTATGAGCGTGGGGAGGAACCCGGGCGGTTTTGTGTGAGACGGGACGAGCGGCCGCGCCGGCATTTGCTTTTGTCAGGGAAGGGTTTAGAAGATTTAGTGTCCCCAGTTGGTGTCCTGTTTACTGATCAGCTGCTGCTCTGCCCTTGGCAATCGGCCTGCTCTGCTATGGACGAGGGGGGATTTAAGGAGGAACTGAAGCCAAGTAAAAGCTATTCCCCCCCCAAATCAGCTGCATTTCAGCGTTCCCTTGGTACCTCCCCAGGAGGATGCTCTCTGTCACCCACTCTGGGGAGCAAAGGGCTAGGGGGCTCAGCCCTTCCCAGGGGCTGCTCCCTCCCCTGGCTGGAGCAGGGCTGAGGACGTGGGTGCCATCTGCTCCTCTCAGGCTGTGACAGGGCCTGAACCTCACCCCTCACAGAGCTGGTGGCCACAGGCACTGTGGCATCGCCCTGGCTGCTGGTGGGTCCTCCCTATGCCATTACTAAGGGGGTTGGGAGGGTGCTGGGGTCCCTGGCAGCATTAGGTGCCCACCCCTTCGCCCTTTGCAGCAGGGTATGGATGGGGTCCAGCAGCCAAAGCGGCTCTGATGCTGTACAGAGGGTGGTAGGCAAGGGGCTCCTGAGGAGCTGCCCTGTCATGAGGTGAGGGGACCAAGGGGCCTCCTGAAGACTGTTTAATGTCCTTTCTTTTCCACACAAGATGAAAACTCTCCAGTTCTCATACAAACTGACTCCACAGAGAATTCCTCTCTGCTACCAGGGGTCTATCTCCTCTGTCTTCTCTGGGGTGTGAGAGCTGCAGGACCCCAGCTGGGACACCTGGGGCTGAGGGGTTCAGAGGCAACCTTGCTGTGCCACAGCTCCTACTTGCTTACGGCTTTCAGTATTTTGCATCACTATCTGTTACTCCGGTAAGATGATTTTCTAAACAATTATTCTTCATATATAGAAAAGGGAAAATAAAAGCAGTCTCTCTGAGGTGAATGAGCCCAGGAGAGGCAGAGGATCTACTGGGACACTTGTCATTCTTCAGGATCAACCTTTTGTCACTGAAACTCCAGCTAACTGCTGTGCCTGTGGAGGCCAAGGGCTGCCATGGTGCAGGTGTGCTGCCCTGAGGCTGTTGCTCCAGTCTCTGCTAAATCAATGAGGAATCTTGGTGGTTCTTATGGGGAAATAATTTGCAGTGCTAAGTGAGGGCTCCTTCCTCAGGAAGCAATGCCGTCTGCTGACCCAGAGAGGCAAAGCAGTCCCTGTGCTTCATGCTCATCACTTCTGGGAAGTGGGTTTCTTCTGTGCAGCAGCAGTCACGGGGGAGGGAGAGAGGGTGGGTGGTGATGGAGGTGCACTCCAGCAGCACAACCAGATTGGCCCTGGGTAGCCATAGTAGCCATGTGCCATCAGCTCTGCCTTGGTGTGCTCCACCTGAGAGCACTGTGTGCCACAGTTGGCCTGTGCCAGCAGGTAGCCATGAGCCACTGTCGCCCGCCTCAACTGCTGCTGACAGCTCTTGACAGCTCTTAACAAGTGCAGTGCAAAAGAGGCTTCGTTAGGTGAACACTAAGAAAAATAACAGTTTTCCACTTTTGGTTTTCACTTTAGCAAAGCTGTGCCTCCGAGCCTCAGCCTCGTTCTGCAAAAGCCGCCTTCTCCGTTTCCAGGAGCAGAGACAGCGATTTCCTCGCTTGGTCCTGATGTGAGCTGGACCACAGGTGAAACATTAACTCAGCCATGGATGTGGGACTGCTCCCTCATGCACCCTGTGCTCTTTGCTGGGAGATGCTGTCCTAAAAGGCAGTCTGTCACCCCCAGCCACCAAGCTGACGCCTGGCTGTCGGTGCTGATGAAGAGTTCAGTGTTCCCTTTTGCTTTGAAAGGGGATGTAATTAATGCAGCACCATCCAGTACAACATCAGCTACCTACAGTGAGTTTTGCAAAGTTTAGCACTGAGCATTTTAAATTTACTGAATGCCCATCTTACAGGGAGTAAAGGGGACAACTTTTGTTTCTTTAAGGGATGGCTAGAAATGTTTTTCAATACATCTGGTTTCAGCAAAGTGATCAAAAAGCAATTCTGTAATACAGAGAGTTAATTTCTTTTGATGACATGTCAAAAGTCTATTGATATTTCTGTTGCCATGCCTTAAAAGAGTTCAGTATCTGTCTTTCCTTAAGTTGGAGTACTTGTTTACTTTGGAGGAGTCTATTTACATTGACTTTTGCAGCTTTGCAGGTTTAGAAGTAACTCGGTAAGTCTAAACTTCAAAAGTGTGCCCTTCAGCTTTCCAGGACCACTTCTGAGCTCGTCATTCCTGGTGCAATGCCCTGTGCCCAGGTGCCTGATCAGGGCCAGGCTCTTGAGCTGTGCTGCAGGTGCAGTGGCCTGAGCGTGGGCACAGCATTGCTCTGCTCCTGATGCCACAGCACCGGGCAGGCGGGTGATAGCTCCTGCACAGATAGTCCTGCACATCAAAGCAGGTGCAGTTTGGTGTGGGGCTGGATGAGCGAATGATCCATTCCAGGATGATCTGGAGTTGTTTGCTGAGCAGATTCCCAGCAGTGCCGTGTTTGCTGGCGGCTCTGGGGTGCACAGAAGGGCCACTGCTGCCCGTCCAAGGCTGTGAAAGAGTCACTGGGCACTCTACCAGCACGCAGCAGGAACTGCTTGGGTGGCTTTCTTGGCAAATATTCTTACTGTTAAACTTCTTTTGCCAGAATACTTATGGGGAGCAAGCACAGTGGAGCACAGGAATATAACCAATATATGGTTGTTAGATGTTCACTCTCAGTTCCAGCCCCCAACCTGGGGATTGTTATGGTGCTCAGTACATCAGGTGGAGCTCCTGCCTCTTCCCTATCCTCCTGGTACGGTATGTGTCTGGCATTTGGACTGGGGGGAGAGGGAGGAGTGGGAGGGGGGACCACCTGCAGTGCTGCAGAGGCTGTGTCCTGCTCAGCAGAGCTCAGACCATGAGGGGTACAAAGTGACCTGTGGGAAGAGCTCCATGAGGGAGTGGCCCTGAAGAGAGCAAAAGCAGGAAGGGAAGAGGAGGTCAGCAGAGTGTGGAGCAAAGGCAACAGCCAGTGCAGGAATGGTCACAATCAGTGGTCAGCAAACACTGTGGAGAACTCAACCAAAACTGGAGGAAGTTCTCCCAAAGGCTCTGCCATTTGCCAGTAGAATTCTGACAGCAAGCACTGGGGTTTTTTACAGTAGTAATCTTGTAGCAAAGCAGCAGAGAGTTTTGCAGAGGCAGGACCATAATTCCTTGGCACTGAGGGGATGCTCCCAGCATGTGCACCTGAGGGTCAGGCAGAGCCAAGCCCACTCTCCCAACAAGGTGCTTTCCCAACACATGCTGCTGCCAGGGGTGCTTTGCCTCTGTGCTCCACGTTCCTGACCACTTCAAATCTCTTTTACGTATTTTGGGGGCCATCAGCTGATCTCTGAGCAGCCCAGGGGAGGCAGGGAAATGATTCAGACTCCAAGTGTTGCAGATTGTATTTCCCAGAGTGTTGATTCAAAAAATGGCTGGGACTTGCACCCCAATACCTGATACCTTCAAACAAAAAATAAGCAGAAAGGCTGAGGGAGCTGGGGCTCTTTAGCTTGGAGAAGACTGAGGGGTGACCTCATTCATGTTTAAAAATATGTAAAGGGTGGGTGTCAGGAGGCTGGAGCCAGACTGTTCTCAGTGATGGCCAATGACAGGACAAGGGGCAATGGGTACAAGCTGGAACACAAGAGGTTCCAAAGAAACACAAGGAAGAATTTCTTCCTTGTTCAGGTGAGGGAGCACTGGAAGGGGCTGCCCAGATGGGCTGTGGAGTCTCCTTCTCTGGAGACATTCCAAACTCACCTGGACGAGTTCCTGTGTGACCTACTCTAGGTGGCCCTGTTCTGGCAGGGGGTTGCACTGGATGAGCTTTGGAAGTCTCTTCCAGCCCTTGAGACTCTGTGATTCACAGGTAGCTGAGACTGCTGTAGTTTTGCAAGCTGAGGAATCACTTGGGGCTGATCTACCAGGTGAAAGGGCACATTCATTCTCATACAAGAAGGACTTTCATGACTGATAAACATCAGTTCATCTTTTTTAGCCCCACCAGACTAAGCATGACAGAAGACAACTATTTATAAATACCCTTAGGGGTAAATACAAAGCAGGAAGAACTGCATGAGGTAAAGGTTAATGCTAGCCTGAGATCAAATGGGTATAAATTAGTCATGAATAAATGCAGACTGGAAATTAGAAGACAGTTAACAGTAATGTGAGGAGCAAAATTCTGCAGCACCCTGTGATTGCAGAGTTGGTCTGAGATGCTCATGGAAGGACTGTGAGGCTAAGCAGAAATTCCTGGAGACAGAAAATGGCTTTGTGTTGTGAGTGCTCAGGGATTTGGTGTGCTGCTGTAGTTGGAGAGAGAAGGGATTGCTGCTTTTCCCATCCCCTGGAAGATTAATGGTGTATGAGCCCAAGGGCTTCTGCTGGTTATCTGTGTGGGGAAAAGAAAAAACTCATGTTGGTAGATCATACCAACCCTTGTGAGGGTTTGGGTTGTTATTTCTTTCCCATCCTTTCAACTACTGAAGACTAGTCACAGCCAAAAGCAGGATGGAAGTGAGATTTGCTAAGCAGCATTGAAATCAAAGAGGTCTGGCTGGTGGTCCTGACTGGCATGGATTCTCACAGTTAGATTACTCACAAGTTCAGGTTTGGATGGAGACTCCTCCCTGGGCTGAGGCAGAAAAGCCAACCTAGCATGCGTGTGCTCGGCCTCCTGCGCTGCAGGGGACGTGACTCCCTAAAGCCCACCAGCGGCTTTCACTGAACAGATTGGCATCAGGGTGCAACGTCCCTCCTATCACAGCTATGAAGTCCTGCACTCTCCAGGTCATGGTTCTGTCTTGCTGTTACACAGTATAAACCCAGAATATTTAAAGCATGATTTTGCATTCTAGAAAACACTCCTCACTGATCATAATCACGGAGGAGAAGTTTCACTCAGTCCCAAAAATAGCCTGGCATCAAATTCTTAGCTGAAATAAGCTGCTCTCTTGCATTGCCTTGAGCACAAACCTTCCAGGACAGAGCAGCAGCAGCTCTGGGCCCAAGTGGTGAGTGGCCAATGTGGTGGAGGAGCTCAGTCATAAAAGTGACCATAAGTTAGACTACTTGATTTGATCTGATTTGATTTGATGCTATTTTTCTCTTCGCTCTTCTTTTTTGCAAACTGCTGGGAAGGCTGAGATTAGTGGGGGTGCTCAGAATATCCAGGTCAATGTAGACATTTAAACCAAAGACAGATCTTTCCTCAGAGACCTTTTACTACCTCATAGATTACTGGTGAAGAATAACCTCTAGTTGAAGGCTGAGAAAGCAGCAGATGGAGACACACTATTTAAAGTTGAGGGTGTCCAGGATAAGGACCTATTCCTTTGTGCCTGCACAGTGCCTGGCACGATGGGACCTCCTCATATGGAGCAATATATAATAAGCATAATGAGAAAAATGTAGTATCCCTTGTTCAGGCAGAACAACTGTAGTAGGAGAAGACTAGCAGATGGATGAGCCCACACTTGTCATTTGTATTTGATCCCTATTTAAGCAGAGAGGTTTTCCACCTACTGGTCTGGAGTTCTATTCTGAGAAAAGATGTTTTTCTGATACATCAAAACCTGATAAACATTCTCCTTAATGACCCACAGGAACATCAGTGAAAGAGCACCTGAAGCATGCTGTAAATGCAGATATGGACATGCAATGGCCCTTCTTTGGGCACACCATCAGGGAGTTTCAGTAGTGGTGGAAAGGGCTGATTGTGCTGTAGATCAGGATGCTGCTGGCCAGCGGTTGTGTGGGACTCAAAGCTCACAGGCTGTGACCACACCATGGTCAGCAGCACTACAACATGCAGTGAAAGTACCAAACATCAGCCTGGCTGCTCACCTGTGAGCAGGGTTTAGTTGGCACAGGTTGAGGGTGCTCAGCCCCATGTTTCAGTCTGGCAGGCTTCCTGAGCCTTGTGTTCTCCTACAAGTCCTGCCCCTAAGATGTGCTCAGTGAGCTTCAGTCCCATGTCACATACACCCTTATGTCACAGAATATGAATTCTCTCAGGTGTATATAACATGAGTAAAAATTAAATGTACTGACCAGATGGAGGGAGGAATGGCAATCCATCAAGCTGTTTCATTTCCTCTTCCCATTGCAAATCGTTGTCTGCTTAGTTTGGGTAAAAACATTTTTCCTTAAAGAGTGTTTTTGTACTGGCTGAGTAAACAGCAAACATGAAAGCAAATGTGTTCTGTGAATCTGTAACGAACTGCACCTCTTCCACTTAAAAACCTCTTGGAAATCCCTGCATGAAATACTGTGCCTTTTGTTCTTACAGCACTGGGTGTAACAGATGCCACAAAAGGCCACCGCAGATATTGCAAAGCCCAAGCTTGCTGATTGCCCTTAGCCAGCAGAGATGCTCCTTCATGTTTGGCATCTATGTGAAAACGTAACTCCTTATTCTTGAATTTGGTGGCTTCCCATACATCTGTTTTCCCCAACTTCTGCCTCTTTTTTTCCACTTCTCGTATAACTTTCACCAGGCCTTTGAATCAACTTATTTTTTTCTAGCAAAGGGATTCCTTCCTATTTCCTTTTGTGACTCTTTTGCTACCCCTTTATTTCAGCAGGAATTCTGACAGCACTGGCAGAAGCAGGGATGTCATTCCCCACTCCTATTTCCTCTGATGGATTTTTGAGAGTTGGAGGAAAAAAAAGATCATGTTACTTTAGAAGCAACTTGATTTACCCACAGAGTAATGTGATTTGGCTTTCAGCTCATCCTGTTGGGACTTAAATGGCTCCTTTTGCAGGAGAAAAGCCCCACCTATGTACCTTATGTGAATGTAGAGTCTGTTGCATTTCTGTAACTAACTTCCCAAGGACTAAGATGAAGCTCTCTCTTTGAGGCCCTAGTGGGTATGCCTGTTTGCCTGGCAACACATCAGCAAGATCCCTGGACCGTGGGATGTGGCTAGGACACGTTGGAGGAGTCCTGTCCGTCCTGCCCAGGCTCCTGCTGGGGAATGGTGCCCACAAAGTCGAGGAACTGGAAGCTGAAAGGCTACAAATGAGGATGGCAAAGATGGCAAGTCTGCAGCATGGCAGGTAAGGAGCCGGAAAATGAAAATTCAGGGCCTGAAACATCCCTGGGACCACAACTGTCATGTTCTCCTTGGTGTGAGGTGCTGAGCAAAGGGAAGAAGAATGTTGTCTGCTTCCATCTGCTCAGGACGTGGAAGGACCAAAGGGGCTCTGGAGAAAAGGCTGCAAAATTAGCAGCAGATCTGGTGATCTACTGCTAATGTGGCAAATCACACTGTGGTGTGTACTGTGCTTCTAACAAGCTGTATCATCTGCTCCTCTAACTTTGAAGAGCTGTAGTGGTCAAGGAGGAGGGTTCTAAGATAAGGGGCTCTACATAGGAAATTGTGGGATTAAAGGCATGAAGGGCAGAGGTAAAACATGTCCAGATCCATAACTACAATTAGTGGTAACAAAGAATGTCTGGAGTTGGTAACAGCAGGAAGGTGAGCAACAGGTAGTAGCTGGGTCATGTGTTGGTTCAGAAAGAGGACTGAGAAGGGCTGAGGATGGAGGTGAATAAAGTGTGTGAAGGGAAGAGAATACCTCTGTGAGGGAGCAACAATCGCAGGGGGACAGGACCTTTTCAAACTGAGCAAATCGAAGCCTTCAGGCACTTCCCATCTTGCACTGTGCTCCCAGAGTCTTTCCTGGGCAACACTTTTACAACATTCTAAATGTTTTTGCAATTTTAATGATATTTTTAAGGTCAAACCAAGCAACCACTGAACAGTATCAGGCTGCACATAAACGCTGTAAATGACAAAGCAAAGTGGAATACTACGAGAATGACAGATCATGCTTATGACAACAGCTTGTGATGTCTGGATTATCACATGTGATGTCTGGGTACAACACAAAGTAAGTTTTCTATTCATGTATTTGAAGACATCTGGGTTTTTTCACATATCTTTGAATATCTTTCGTCTGTTCTCAGTGCCAGAGCCGACTCTTGTTGATTAAGATCTCTTTCACTCAATAGGTTTGCTCGCCAAAAAGCTTACTCCTTCTCCCTCAGTGAAGAAAACAGCATGATTAATGTTTTTCCAAGGGTAGAAGTTTTTTGATTAATACAGGCAGAAAGAGAGTGTTTCGCAGTGGTATCACAATTGAGTAAAAATAAATTACCAGTTCCTGAGCAGGTCAAAGGATGCTTATGGGTAGTATTCAATCAAGGGCAGAGGGACAGAGATGTAATACCACAGCAGTATCCGTGCCACGAAATAATTAAGGTATTTCCCAGCACAGAAAATCCTTCTCAGTGCCATTTGGTGCACCAAAAAAAGTGCAGCTAATGCTAAAGATTCTTATTTGTTCTCAAGCCCTCAGGCTTGCATGCTGCTCTAGCAAAACACAGTCTTCTGTATTCCTAGTAACACAAAGCTTTTACCAGAGAAACACCAACACATAACACATGAAGTATTAAGAATGATAATTAGACCTTCTCAGATTTAAAGACTGTTCAGAGATCTTGCATTGGATCTGTATGATAAGTAGCATTTAGATGATGGTGTCTGTGCTATAAACTGGAAGGCAAAGCCAGACATCAGTGGTATCAACAGGACCGCACATCCAGTGGCTGTGTTTGTGGCTGGACTCGGATGACCCAACAGGAGGTATAAAAGGCAGTCTGCAAATCTGAGAGACGCAAATGTATCACCAGTGTTAGGACAGAAAGTGCAGGTAGCTAGGAAATGCCTTCAACTGACTTTGTAAGCCTGAGTTTTGAGTGAGCTGTCACCTGGAATCATGCAGTAAATGAGACTATCCAGGTCTAGCTTCAATCCCACACTCCATTTGATACCAACAAATACTATGGTGGTCCTAGTGGGAACTACTCCCCGTGTTCACTGGTGTATCTCAGAATGGGCTGTGGTGATCAAGTCTCCCTGTGCCTGGTATTGTCAAGATGCTGCCACCAACACCCTAAGTAGGTACACAGAGGAAAGCACGAGAATTCCCAGGAGAACAACTTGTAGGGGAAAAAAAAGGGAATCTTGTTTTCTGATTTCCATTTGCAGCCTAAAATAGCCTGTCTGCTGGGAACAGGAGATCTTTAGAAAAACAGTGATTATGAAGGCTGTGGACTTATTTACTTTCAGCCAGTGCTGCAGCATACTACGTACACTCACGGGGTATTTTTAGTCACCGATTCTGCCAGGCAGAAACACGGTGGAGTTAATAACGTGTAGCAAATTAAACAAAAGCTTGGGGGGGGGGGGGGGGTGCTGCAGAAGCTGAACATTTTGCTGCCCTTTCTAGGCAAACATTCCAAATTTGTACATGGGGAGGGTAAAGGCAAAGGGCAGTGTCAGGTTCTTTCTTAACCTGGATCAAGCAACAGACCTGCAGTTAGTAGACTGAAACAGGCTGAGAAACCTATCTACATTCAGGTTGCAGTCTGAATTAAGCCTCTGTTGCAGTGAAGTTTTAAGCCTCTGTTGCAGTGAAGTTAGTCCACCAACATATTAGCACTCTAACAAATGCTTTGCATGTGCCAGGTGCTGGCCCAAGCACAGGCAGGTTAACATCAAAGGGGCTCCTCAAGCACAGAGCAGCAGCAGGACCTTTGTCAGCAGCAGACTGCAATCACCAGTCAAAGACATCTGAAGCAGTCTTGAATCCAACGTGAATTTGCAGGACAGGGGGAAAGGTAGAAAGGGTAGGAATGAAAGGTGGTTTCAGCACTGCTCAACTGGATGCAGATACTCTCACCCTGTATCCTAATGGGCTGATTAAACAGCTCCTGAGCATCACCTTCTGCAGCACAACCTTGCTTTGTTGAAAAGGTTGCCCGCAGAATTACACCTGTTTTTTTTCACTGTTCCCTTCAGTGGACATGGAAATGTATCAGTCCTGGTAACCTCCTCTAAAAACATGGAAATAGTACAACTAGTTTGTAATCAATGATTAGAGTTAAGTTCCAACAAACTAACCCAGCTCAGTCTAACTAAGCCAGGAACCTACAATGGAATGGTGGCAGTCAGCACTTACGGAACAAACACATCCCTGTTTTAAATGAAAACTATTCTGTCAGCTCAAAGCAGCTTGTAGCATCTTTCAGTATGACTAAAACCTGGAGTTATCATTCACTCAAAGGTTGTGTTGTAATGTCATTTATGGCATTATTTGGTGAAGGAAAGCAGCAGGGATCAAGTGGGCTCTCTCGCATCTGTTATGCCTTGGAAGGACAGCATGTGCTTGCTCAGGAATTAAATTAGGAGTTGAATACATGTGTAAGGACTTAGAGATGAATGCTGAATTTGTTTCCACCATGCCACAGGCATAAACAGAAGGTGCTATAGTCATCCTCTGTCCTGACCAGGCACAGTGTCCTGGAGCCCCCTGCCCAGCGGACAGACAGCTTCCTCTCGGGGCAGGGGACAAAGAGACAGTGCTCTTGGGAGAGAGATGCCCAAAGTGCACTCTGTATTCTCCCCAGAGGACACTAAAGCCTCAATCATTTTATTAGTGTGGACTGAAAGATGGGCTGATGCAGATGCATTTACAGGAAACACAGAATGGTAGGGATGGGAAGGGAGCTTTAGACATCATCTCAGTCCAACCTCACTGCTAAAGCAGGTCCCACTTAGATCAGGTCACACAGGAACACATCCAGGTGGGTTCTGAAGACCTCCAGAGAAGGAGCCTCAACAACCTCCCTGGGCAGCCTGGGCCAGGGCTCCCTCACCTCAACAGTGAAAGAGTTTTTCCTTATGTTTAAATGGAACTTTTTGTGTTCCAGCTTCTGGAAGGGAAAATCCTTTTCTCTCTAATGTGAAGATGCAAAGAGGCAGGTTTGGTTTTTCCCCCACAAGGGCAATCTTTCCTATTAACTGCTCTTTCTTACAAGCGAGCCTTTGTCAGTGACCATGGCACTGCACAGACACAGAGTAGATTCTATCTGCCCAAAACAACTCACAGATGTTGACTGTCATTTTGTTTTCTGTACTGGGTAAAAGGAGGAAAATGGCTTTCAAATTAGATGTTGAACCTCATCCAGAAATGCAATGTAAGATACTGAATCAATCACTCATCATACAGTTACCTCCTACTCCACAAGCTCCTGCTACCATAAAAATTGGTCGTTGCCAACAGAGCTGAGTGAATAATTTGCAGTTTCATATTTGTTAGATGAATTTTTCTTCTCCTTCTTTTCATTATTTGTCCACAAGCAGATTGATTTTTCTTGGGTTTTTTCCCCAAAAAACATGTGCTGTAATCACTCTGCAAGTAACTCTTGCCATAAATCATTTGTGAGCAATTTGTTGTGAGAAGCCTTCAAACATTTGTCCTAATTCTGTTAGTTCTAGATGAACTTGCATCACGTGGCATTTGTTGCTGTGAACACAACATCAAAAGAGCCAGTTTTGAGTATTCTCCCTGAGAACGATCCCACTTTGAACCTACAAAAATTCACATAGACAACACATTTTATTGAAAATTATTTAAGGATGCACTTTCACTGAGATGCTTGCAGTTTACCTGCATTTTCAGGGTAACTAGAAGGAGGCTTTTCCAGCCCTACAGAGAACACTCTTTTATCCCCTTCACAACTCAAATCTCCTCGTCAGCTTTTGCCTCATCCCAATTCATTACAATTTCTGTCTCACAAAACATCCCGTGAGAGATGAGGCTTTCCACAGCATGTGAAGTGGTTGGGTTTCAAATTATGACTCAAATGATGCACAGTGTCACCATTTTCAAACTATTTCATTCCCAGAAATAATTACAGGATTCTCCTGGTTATTGCTGCATCATAATGGAAAATAAGGCTGTATCAAAACATGAGCTGAAGAGTCTGATCCCGACTCATGGAGTCGGTGGAAAGCCTCTCTTTCTCCATCCTTGAGATGGAGGAAACTGCTCTCCTGACTGTGAAATACCATCTTTTCAGAGAAAAGTTTAAAAGAAATACTGCACTGCTCAGTGGGATCTTTATTACACATCCCTTTGAAAAGAAAAAGGTGTTAGAATGACTCTGCAGAATTGAAAAGGAGGTAAAAGTCAACTCAAACAGCCAGTGCCATAGTACACCAGTTGGCCTTAAGTGTTTGCCTTGAAGACATTTGTATAACATACGCCTTGGCTCTTGTTGGTATGCAGTGGAAGTACTTTGCTGGTATTTAACTGTCACCCAGGCGCTTTATGATGCTAAGCAAGGAAAGTGGAAATTAAGAAATCATGAAATCTGTGATGACAGTGTCTGTGACTGGGAAACGTGGGCATCTCGTCCATTGGCCCTTACAAAGGGCTCACTCTATGAAAACAGGAAAAACGTGTCAAAAAATACATATATCCATATAGAAATGTCATGTCACAGAATCACAGGATCCCAGAATGGTGGGGCAGGGAAAGGGCCTCCAAAGCTGCTCCAGCCCACCCCCTTGCCAAAGCAGGTTCCCCTCCATCAGGTCACACAGGAATGTGACCAGGTAGGGTTTGAAACCTCCAGAGAAGGAGCCTCCACACCCTCCCTGGGCAGCCTGGGCCAGGGCTCCAGAGCATTAACTTGTCATCAACTAGTTAACTCTTTTCCTCACATGAATCTTGCACCAGGAAGATACATTTTGCTCTCAAACATCTTCTGGAATGATTTTTAAATGTGTCAGTGCAGAAAGGACTTGGTGCTCTTCATTGAAGTTCTTCAGCTGTATCACCTGAGACGGACTGAAATTGCAACTCTTTGTGCCCATAAACTCCTGGGATAATTTAGTCTGCTACAGAAAGAAATTGTTGATGCTAACTAAGCATCATTTCCCTGACCTCAGCTGTCAAACAAGCAGTTAAGACTTGGCTACCAGCCTGGGTAGCCCAGGCCCAGGGAAAGGAGCCCCAGGTCCCATGGGAGAACCTGCTCACCACCAGCAGGCCTGAGGCAGCCGACACCAACCGCGAGGGCCCTGCCTGGAGCACGGAGAGGAAAACCACCACCAGACACTCCAACGAGGTAATTGTATCCTGTTAATTTGCATCTCATTTTTTGTGATGTAGTTGTGCGTGGCCAAGGCAGTAACTGAAAATTAACCCAGCACGATGCGTGCCCCGTCATGTCGCACTGCTGGCCTTGCTGGGCAGGAATTATTTCAATGCTGTACTCATAAATCAAGTCTCTCAAGACAGGAAGATTATTATGAAGCTGAGCAATATTAACTTACACTTAGAAAAGCTCAATATTACTTTTTCTTTCACCTGGAGTAGAATAGGGAGCTCTGAAATTGCTTAACTTGTATGCCCAAGTTAAATTTCACATCTTCAGCAACAGCAAGTAAATCCATGTCTCTGTTAAGTTACTTAACCAGTGCAGTGTTGCATCCACACTCTAGAAAGGTCTGTATATTCTCTTGGGAGCAGATAATGCCACAGTTTGAAGGCCGATACCACCATTCTAGAGAAGTGGCACAGCAATTCCTGTGTACATCAAGCAATGTGTACTGCATTCCTCTTCCTGCTAGATGTGGATCTCAAATGTAATGGAATCTTTTAATTCAGTTTTACTTACAGTTTGTGCTGAATCATGTAAAATGGGACTAGCCCATAGATGCAGCATACCTCTCTGCATGGTTTTTTTCTTTACCAGTGCCTGCATTATGCAACTTCACGTTTGGAATCCTGAAACCCATGGAGTTTGAGAGCAAAGATTGTTTTATATGCTGACATGTAGTTTTAAAACTTTATAAGAATGTGGATTTTTTTCCCCATGTCTTCTTTTACTTGTATTTATTCTGGAGACATACAATATTACACAAGAGAGGAAAAAGTTGCTGTACTAAAAAACCCCCAAACCCCAGCCTGTCTTACTGCATAGTCAAGGCCATTCACTTCACTGAAAGGACACCAGTCCGACATATAAAGAACTGGAGCTCAATGAGCAAGGCTGGCACCCTGAATAGCCAGAAACCACAGCCATCATTTACATAGCAGCACTCTGTGCAGATTCACACAGGGTTTCATACCTGTGGCTCATTTCCACCTACTCTGTTCAACTCCATCGTGCTGTGCTCCGCTTCGCTGGACCAAGCGATGTGGAGTAACACCAAGTACACTGTACACCATGTACTGTCCTTCTACAGAGCAGGTATAATCGCTGTAATTATACCACAACAGCGTGGTAAATACCATGTAAATACACAGCCATTGCATGTTCCTACAGCTTACTTGTTAATTATGCATTGTTACTAACGAGTTCAAAGATAAATGATCGTAGTGCTTGTAGCATTTGGGTGCTTGTGAAGCTTCTAAGCTGTGTAACAATGGAATTCTTACAACTAAATGCTTGCTTTTGGTGAGTTCCCATTGGAAGGAGGCAGGGAGACAATCTGCTGCTTGTGTCCAAAGGCCTCAAGTGCATGTTTCTTACTGCTACAGCAGAGGCATGCTACTATACAAAATAATGCAATGCTTCTACCAATAAGGAAATCTGATGAATTAACAAAAAAAATCCTTGTAAGCAAATGCTGTATTTAAATTCACTGGTACTTGCATGCAACAGAACTAACACTGCTTGCCTGATCTAATATTTAGTCTTGCACAGGCTAAAAGTGAGAGGAAAACCTCATTTCACTGAAGTGACTTGCAAAACTCCTACTGATTCCAGCGAGGGCAGGGCTCTACCCAGACAGCTACCTTGTAAATGGATTCTTGAAATAGCTTATATTATATTATGCCAGAAATATATCACCATGTAAGGCCATTTCGTAGGCTGTGTTAGCTCTTCCATGAGCTGCACTGCAGTATTTTAGACTACAACTTATAACTTTTAATAAGTACTTTAATAGTATTCAATAAAATGAAATTAGCCTCTCTATAAACATTGCTGTTCCCCAAAGTGAAGCTTCCTTTTAAGTTATGTCTCTGTAATGGTTTGGGCAGCTGTTTATACCAACTTTTGCAACCTGTGTTGGATCATCTTGGTTTAATTTAATTTCTTTTTTTTAAAAAGTCATAATTTTCATATTGATTTTCAATCTGAAAGCTGAGGTTGATGCTTCTAACCCCCTCTTTTTTTCCTATTGTAGCTGTTGAGCTACTTCTAAAAAATGATTAGCACTATACTGCAAGGAAGTGCACACGCTTGTCTTCACCTATAGCAGAATCAGTACCAGCAGAAGTAAAATAGCTGTTGTTATCTGTTAATTGTAAACATCTTAAGTATGGACTAAAACCCTGCTGAAATTGTCTGTGCATAAAGGTGGCTGGAAATGGCAACCCTGGGGCAGGGTTGTGCTGACAGGTAACACCCTCGGTCCTTTACACAGTATCTGTGCATGAGACAGCGACACAAGGACCTCCTGACAGCGTTCTGAAGATTAGGAGATAGCTGTGTGGGTGAAATGACTCCTCAGCCACAGAGGAAATTTTGGAATTATTACCCATTGGAGGGATGAGTCAGTAATTTCCTGGTGACAGAGATGGCTGGGGAGGTGGGTCAAGGAGGGTATTGGAAAAGTGGACAGCAGTAACTTACTTGAAATGACAGGGAAGCAGAAACTACAAGGAGGCTGAAGAGACTTGTAAGGATGCAAAGCTACAAATTAGATAAAATTGTTTTGCTTTATCATTCTAGTGGCTTTGGTTGAGCCCAGAAAGCAGGATATGTATGTGAGCCATAACATCATCAGAGTCTGGTTCAAAGCTTAAAGTTTTCTGTTGGGATAGACAAGAATGTGTCTTAAATGCCATTTCTGTCACAGAGAGATAGAGCCTGTACAGGCTGACCCACAGAGCAACCTCTGCTGGAGATAAGGCCGTGGACAGGAACAACAGAAAAACAATGTGATCATGCTGTTCATAGAAACTGGAAAATAAATTGATGGGGCAATCTTGGAAGAGACTCTAACCCTGCCCTGTTTTCAGATACTGACCTTGAACAGGTCACTAGACCTTCATGAAGACATGGGCTGAGGTTCTGGCTCAGAATCTGTCCGGGAATGATAGTGTAATGCATGTTTGTGGTACGGGCTCCTTAAAGATAAGGATGATGTTCCTGTCCAGTTTGAAAGAACAAACGGAAAGGAGAGGGCCTAAGAGAGAAAAGCAAGACTGTATTTCAGCAGAATAGCTGGCAGTGCTCAAGGCAGATTTTAAGGTTACAGACAAGGCTAAAGGAAGGGAAAAGAATTTGCTCAGAGAAGCCAAACAGGAACCAGGACGGGATTAGATCACTGCAGCAATGCATGACATGTTGGAGTATTTTATTATAGACCGTGCTCTTTAATTGTGAGTGTAATACAGGCAGTAATTTCTAAAACAAAGTATGTTCTTATTGAAGATCCTTGGCTCTTCAAGTGGGAAAATAACTTCATATGCATAATGACTGTTGGCTCTAATGGGCTTATTTTTATGTAACGTACATTGACTATAAACGAAAGGGGGCTGTACATTTCCAGTACCATACAACTGGCAGTATAATTGAGGCTTCTCAGCCCAGCTGCTGCAGCTGATAGTGTCTTTGAAGATGGTACCCTTGTTCAGATGGAATTACCTTGTTTTCCTTCGCTTAGTTCACTCCTTCAATCCTACCCTGGAGCCTGAAGAAATGTTTGCAGGTTCTTCTAGAAAACAGGCATCTTCCTAGGACAAAATGAATGCAAATGATCTTCCTTTACTCCTAGTGTCTGACCTTGTTCTTCTTGAACTCTGAGATGAGATTCCTGCTGTCTTCAGTGGTGCCAGACACCATTTGACCCGGACAGATGTATGCCTGACATCCTCCTCATGAAAAAGGCCTAAGTACACCGAAGCAGAGAGATACTCATTAGTGACCATTTAGGAGAACATGGTTCCCTTGAAAGGCTAGTTATTTTGAGAGTTACTCATTCAAAACCAGTCTAATCAATGAGAGAACAAATTAGAAATGAAGAATCTCTCATCAAAACAGACAGTAGAATATTGCATTCAAGACGATAGCCAACAAGTAAAAGAAATGTCAACAACTCAAGTGGCAGCAACTTCAAAAGGGAAATCTTTTCCCTCATTTTCATATACATCATGAGCAACATCAAGAAGTGTAACATGCTAATAGCTAATAATGCTCAGAAGAAGATTCACTGATTTACTAACTGAATCATTTAATGCATATCAAAGGGATGATTTTCTCATTTCATTCTTTTTTTAGATGTAATACCAAGCTGGGTATTATCAAATAGAGGAAAGTGCACAGGTTGCCAGTCATTGCTGAAATAGTCATTCAGAACCGGGTTTGATTTCCTTTCTGTTGGCTGGCTCCTGTGGCTACAAGGATTCACACACAGAATCACAGAATCTCAGGGGTTGGAAGGGATCTCAAAAGCTCATCCAGTGCAACCCCCCTGCCAGAGCAGGAGCACCTAGAGTAGGTCACACAGGAACTCGTCCAGGTGGGTTTGAATGTCCCCAGAAAAGGAGACTCCACAACACATCTGGGCAGCCCCTTCCAGGGCTCATTCACCTGAACAGGGAAGAAATTCTTCCTTGTGTTTCTTTGGAACCTCTTCTGTTCCAGTTTATACCCATTGCCCCTTGTCCTGTCATTGGCCATGGCTCCATCCTCCTGACATCCACCCTTTACATATTTGTAAACATGAATGAGGTCACTCCTCAGTCTTCTCTAAGCTAAAGAGCCCCAGCTCCCTCAGCCTTTCATCTCCAGGGAGATGTTCCACTCCCTCCATCATCTTTGTGGCCTTGCCTTGAACTCTTTCCAGCAGCTCCCTGTCCTTCTGGAACTGGGGGGCCCAGATGTAATTCCAGACCTTTTTTCCTCATTATAATTCAGATTTCAAAAGACAAATCAGGAAGATATTTTTGTGGACACGTGATGTCTTGCTGAAAACTGAGCGTTTTGCAGAAGCAGGTCTGTTCTGACATTAAAACTTTGAAACTGCTGGGGACTACAGAGAGATTCTGCCCTCCACCTCCCTCAGGTAAGCCCGTAATACAGTGGCTGGAGATGCATCTGAGGTTTAGGAGATTGGGCCCTGAGCCGAAGCAGGAATGGGACACAGATGGCCTGTGTGCCTCAGAGGTCTCCTGGCTCTCCTGGCACGGAGGGCTCTGCCTCCTGCTCCTGAGAATGGGCAGAGGTCAGTTTGATTCCAATGCAGAACAGAAAACAAACATGTTGTATACTCTAAAATGACAGACCAGACATGGAAAAATGTAGAAAGTCTACGTGCTAAGAACAATTTCTTGCTCAATGTGATTTTTAGAAGGCTATTTACAGAATTCTACTAAATTTAAACAATGTTTTGCCTTTGCTACTATTGCACACTAGGTAGCCCACCACCATCTGCTAAAGCACTTTAAGAATAGGTTCCCAGTTAAGGTGTCAAACAGAAAACCAGCTCTTCCATCAGTTCACATGTCACAGTTAAGAAAGCTCATTCAGAGGGACTCCAGACTGAATGACAGCCATCAATGTCAACATCTGTTTGGTGGCTGGAGGGAAGCAGAGTACTGCAGGGTCAACAGCAGGGCTGGCATTGTTTAGCCCCTTCACTGATGGCCTGGATGATGATATAAAATGCAGAAACAACAAATCTGAAGATGACACTAAATTAGGGTTGAGTTGTTGATGTGCTGAATACTAAATTTTATGGAGGGATCTTCATGAACTTGGGATCTGGACAGCAGAAATCCCACAAAGTTTCACAAGATGTACAAATCTCACACCTTGTACAGAATAATGCTATGCATTAGGACAGACTGGGAACTGTCTGGCTCGAGCAGCAGCCCTCCTGGAGAGGACCCAGAGCTTAGAGTGGATGTCAGGTCCAATGTGAGCCAATGGTGTGCTCATTGCCAAGGGGACAAACGGCACGTTAGCTTACTTTCAAAGAAGGATGGTGCTGAGGGATGTGGTTTGGTTTAGTATGGGCCTGGTAGTATTAGGTTAGTGGTTGGACTTGATCTTGAAGCGGTAATGACTATGTGAAGCATAGAAGAAGCTATGTGAAGAATGAAGAAACTCATAATCACTGTCTCCTCGGAGCCAGTAATGTCACACTTGCAACATTGTGTCCAGTTTCAGCCCCTCGTAGTCATGAGGATGTTCAGAAATGGGAAGGGAAAGTGGCAGAGAGTTACTGAGACAGTCAGCGACACAGAGCACATGCTTCACGTGATGAAGGAGGCTGTGGCTTGTCAGTCTGCTGCAGAGGAGACCAAAGGGTGATCTAACAGCAGGTTGCCTGCTTGAACTGGAGTTGGGAAGTTGGGAGTTGGGAAGAAGACTCTGCCAAGCTCTTTTTGGCAGTGACAGATGGTAAAGGGCAATGGTGATGCACTGTAGCCTGGGAGCTTCAGACTGGACAGTGAGACTGCCTCCATGGGAGAATGCTGAAGTACCGGAAGAGGTTACATGGAGGGGGACAGCCAAGGTTTGGCTATGTAAAACTGCAGCACACCTGATCCAGTGCTGGACCTACTGTAGGTGGTCCTGCTCTAGCAGGGGAGTTGGACTGGATGATCTTTCATGGTCCCTTCCAATCCTTGAGATTCTGTGATTCTGTGACAGTCCTCCCTTGAGTGGAAGGTGGGCATTGACCTGGGGATCCCTTCCAGCAGTATTTCTATTACATAAGTCAGATTTGTGCCAGTGTCACTATCAAAATCTTATCTAAAAGATGCTAAACACAACTAAAGTAAAAGGTCACTCACTAGTAAACAGAAAAGCAGACAGGACCTCCTCAGGTGGCTTGTTTTCTCATGGCAAACTCTTAACAAACAGGGCACACCACTGCAGTAGGCTGCAAACATTATGTTTCTGTTATGCCCCTTTAATGGGGAAGGCCAGACTGTTGGAACCAACAGCTTTGTGGCAGATGGAGAGACATGTGCAATTGGGAAAAAGCACTCTCACGCTGCCAAAATATTAACAAGGGGCTTCCTCAGAAATATTCTGCAACAGTAACTGGTAAATTCCCCATGTAAATATGCCTGCATCCAATTTTGGGCTCCCCAGTGCAAGAGGGACAGGGAACTGCTGGAGACAAGCCAGTGCAGGGACACCAAGATGATCAGGGGACTGAAGCATCATCCTTCTGAGAAAAGGCTGCAGGAACTGGGGCTGTTTAGTCTGGAGGAGATTGAGGGGGGGATCCCATTAATATTTACAAATATCTAAATGGTGGGTGTCAGGAGACTGGGGCAGCACTTTTTTCTATTGTATCCGGTGACAGGACAAGGGGTGATGGGATGAAGCTGGAACACAAAAAGTTCCATTTAAACATAAGGAAAAACTCTTTCACTGTTGAGGTGAGGGAGCCCTGGCACAGGCTGCCCAGGGAGGGTGTTGAGGCTCCTTCTCTGGAGGTCTTCAAAACCCACCTGGATGTGTTCCTGTGTTCTAGGTGGGATCTGCTTCTGCAGGGGGCGTGGGCTGGATGATGTCCAAAGGTCCCTTCCAATCCCTACTCTTCTATTATTCTATTATATGAGTTCTTTCAAGGAAAAAGGTGACATTCAGCAGCCTTTCTGAGGACCAGGACCTCTCCACACCAGCTTTATTTCTCTCCTGCAAACCCCTTTGCTTCCAGTCACAAACTTTCAGCTCTGCAACACCTTGTGGATGCTGCTTGTGTTACCTCCAATGAGAGACAGCAGCGAACAAGGCTGTTTTGGGGCAGGCTGTCCAGTGATCCCTGCTCAGCTGGGCTGGGGCAGCAGACAGACTTGACAGCACGGGCACATCTTGAAAACAGGGAATGGGTTCTTCTGAGGTCTGTTTTGCGTAAGGTACCTCCCAGTGTGAATGCCCATGAGAATTTCCTGACCTTCCTTTCTACGACCCATTATTTTGCACAGCCTTAATAATGTATTTTATGACTTTTCTTTCAAAGCCATACTGTGTTATGCCTTTCAAAGTCTAAACATTTATATGCCAGCCCTCTGGTATTCGAGTCGGACATGCTGTGGTAGTAGTGCAAGTAGTAAAGATGTCCAGCTTCTCTGACACTCCTGCACTTCTCACTGCTGTAAGTACTCACCACTGGGAATGCTTCAAGATTCTGGCGATAGAATCACAGAATTGTGGGGGTTGGAAGGGACCTTTAGAGATCATCCAGTCTAACCCTGCTGCAGAAGCAGGTCTACCTAGATATCAACAAACCTTTCTCTGATGACCGACTGTTTTGCAGAGAGCAATGAGAGGTGGGTGTTTTTTTCTTAAAGATAAAAGACAGAATGTTGTCCCTCTACTGAGAAGGATCTGAGGTTTATTTTTAATTTGAATATTCCTATGCATTGTGAAAAAATGTGAATAACTCTATTTTCATTTAGGAGGAGATTACAAGACAAAGAAAGAGTCAGTCACATTTTAGATGAAAGACTCTTCCCTAAGAGCAGAGGCCATCACAGTGTAGTGTCCCACACCAAAGAAAATCTTCTTTTCCCCAATACTGTCAGCTGGGCCCTGATATACTCTCCACAAAGTATAGTTTCAAGAACTTTTGTACTAAGCTCAAGAGTTCTCCAACACAATGCTTCTGGGAGTCTAGGTTGCTCTGCCTCCCTCAGTCCTGGGATTAAGGTGTTGTGAAGACAGTGTGCATTGTAGTGGTATTATAATGATTGCTCTGAAATGGAAAAATATCACACATCTGTGTTTTCATTCTCCAGCTTCAGACATACCTTTAGGAAGGCAGTTTCTGACGACGTGTTTGGGCAAATGATGCCTTATCTGCATGTTTTTTTCTTGTATCATCCTGATCTGGTAACTTGAATGCCATAACCAGAAAGCTATGTTAATTGTACATGTTTTTAAGTCAGCAGAGTCCAAAACATATTCCTCAAAACTATCAGCCTCAGAAAGTCTGCTTGCTTGTTTGAGAACCTGAAGATGTTCTGTCTCTGTTAGAAGACTCACATAACTTTTTTGCAACAAAAAGAATCTGCAACCAAGATAATCTTAGCCTTGTGGATGTCACATATTTGTGTTTCCTAAAAGTAAAAACTACAAAGTATATGAACTGGTAGTGTGAATGCAAGCACAAGTAAAAGAGTTCTACTGTTGGTGGACTCCTCCTCCCACTCGATTCTGGCAGTCAACAAAAGTACTTATTCAGTGTTAAGTAACAGAAAAGAATTGTTGACCTTGGTGTAACTGAGACCAAAGATAAAGCCAAGTCAATGGGGTTGGCTTCAGCTTGTGATATTTCAGATAAAGCCTCTACATTTGTTTGGAGCATAAAAATGAAAGCATATAGAAAATATTTGTTAAAACAAAAAAATACAGAGAGTCGATACAAGCTTCTTCATGAAGGAATTTTTATTGAAATGCTCACAGTTGAGTGAGTATTATTTGCTTCTAATTTGGGCTTTGCTCTATATACCGTGTTACCAAACTTAGAGCACTTAATGCCAAGTGCTTTACACATTTCTCTTTAATTAAATTTCTCCAAAGAATCACATTACATAAGCGTTTGCCAATACAAAAAGCACACTCTCAGAGATCCTGGGCAAACTTCAGGCACCTCTGCAGTAGCTGGTAAAATTGCCACTGATTTCACTGGAGACAGGCTTGTACTCTATACATCTTTGCTATATGGGTAATAAAAATTCATCTTGCTACTTAAGTAATAAATTCTTAGGTACACTATTCTAAGGAACTTAGATCTGAAAGAAGTCCAGGCTGTCATTTACCATTTCCCTCACTAGGTAAAAACAAGCATTACTTCAGGGTTCAATAACGTCTAGTTTCAAGTGTGTTTGTAATTGCTGGAATACGCAACAGATGCCAGCTTAGATAAGCTCCTAGCCTGTGGATGGAGGTAAGTATCTAATAATTGCAACTTTACTACAAAATCTGAGTGCAGAATTACCAGTACTGAGCTCTGGGGAAACACGAACCATTAGCATTTTGGGATTCTCTTAACTCTACAGTGATATGTTCAGTAATAAATTAAGGGTGATTAGGACATGCAAGTGGCATAAAAATCACCATGATTTTAAACAATCTTTATGATCATTAATGTAAGATGGGACATAACAATTTACCTTGATTTAATTACGAGACATTTTTCATCTGTGTGAAATGTTGAAGTGGGCTATATTTAAACTACTTCTGTCAATTCCTCCTCTTGCACAGTTTTTTGCAGCAGTTTTCCATTCCATAGCTCAGAGAATCAGCTGTCGAGGGCTGTGAGGTTTGCTGATTGAGTTCTTGTGCAAAAGGTGAATTAGGGCTGCTCTAGAACAAGGCTGATCAGAAACAGAAAGAGCAGGAGCAGTTTGAGATGGTACTCACTCCTGCCACTGCTGTGCAGGGCACGATCATCTTGCAGCTGCAGAAACGGTAGAGGTTGTCTGAGTGCTGCTCATCTACTTCAGTGCAAAGTTACTTTCCTAATTCATATTTTTTTTCAGAGCTACTATGGTGTTACCTAACTACCAGCTAACCATGGCCTGGTAACCATATAGAGAAACCTAGATTTTTAATTACAACAAGGTAAGTGACTCTAAGTAAATCAGTCTGGTGACACTTAGGCTGTCCCACTCAATGTTAAATTTATTTGAAATGTTCAGACAAAAACTGCAGTACAAAATTAATTATGATTAGGCTTGACAACACTGATTCAATTTAACATGCACTTAACTGGTTTAAAAATAAAACTTCAGGTTTCCTTTTGACTGCAAGCCAGTCCTGAAGCTGTTGAAGCCTGTGTTGCCTATCCTGTGCCTGATTTTCTGATTTGGTTGTAAGATTCCTATTAATAGTGGGGTAAAAGAGAAATAAGTCCTTAATTCTGCAGACATCCATGTTCAGTTACTTGCTTGCTTCTTTTTAGAGAGGCATTGTCAGAAGTTTAGTTTTCTGGTGGGGATTAATCTTTCCCTTTTCTGACTCTGGACCATCCATCCCTCCCTGCCTCCCCCCAACCTCCCCCCCCCCACTCCAGCACGGGGTTGCTAAGCGACATGTTCTCCTCTTCTGTACTTTAGCAGAGAGGAACAGATCAAAGACACCCACAGTCCTGAATTATTTTATAAATGAATTTAAAGAGACACTCTCTCGTGCTGTATTATGTAGGGGGAGATCAAAAGTTGCTCTATATACTGAGAGTATCTGGAGAATTAAACTGATGTCTTCTGGAAAATAAAAGTGTTCTCATTACTGAGAACTATGTAACATTCACCTTTTTTTTTTTGCTTTCTCTTTCAGAACTAGACTACGGATTTGTGTTAATTCATGTGTCGAGTGTTATGGCAGTCAAGTCGCTGAACACAGGGCAGGCTGCACGTTTGTTCAACTTTCAAAAGTAAGGTTTTCTTTTGTCAAGTTACACACTTGCTGGGATTTTTTTTTTAACTCTTTTCATCACGTGCAAAATAATTGCCATTATTAAAAATCCTTCTGTAAACTTTAAATGCTTTCCTGACTTATGTTAAAGGTGAGAAAATCACATGGTAAAGCTCAAGTGACAGAACTTTAACAGAATAAATGAAGATGACAAAGTAATCTGTGTATATTGGGCAAAAACCCTAAAACACCAGTATCTCAGACCTTTCTGCAAAGAATGAACACCGAATGTGAATAACCTTCAATTAAAAAATTGGTGAAAATACGTAAGCTTAAACATTACCTCCCATGAGACCAGCACCTACCTGGCATCAGCTCAGGTCGGCTGTTCTGTACAGGCTGTGAGATTTGTAAGAGCATACTGGCTGTTAAGGCGAGCGTTTCCTGAAACAGGGAAGGGAGGAATTATTTGCCCTTGGATCCACTCAAATAGCATCAACATGGTAAAAAGGAAAACAAAAGCGCTTAGTATGAAGTGCAAGAATTCCTCAAGACTTTCAATTCCAAACACACCATTGCTGCACAGCCGTAGGAAAAAGGAAAGGAACACAAATAACGTGCTTAAACAGTTACCCAATCGAGTAAGATGGATGATTTATGTGGAAAGCAAAAGTCCTGGGTTAAATGGTTGCAAAAAAAAGGCATCTTGAAAACAGCATGCAAAAATCTTACCGTGTGCAAATCTCGTTGTTTTGTAGCCAGCCACCTTATCTGCATAAGCAAATGTCTCCTCTAAAGCAGATGAGGGGCTTGCTCACACAAACAGGTGCTCATGCAACTACAGGCACCAAATTGCTTGCTTGAGGAGAAAAGTGGAGGTAGATGACCTCACTCCCTCGCCCACGTGTCCGGTCACAGAGCAGAGCTAGCCCCTGGCTCTCACCCTATGCCTGCAATCTCATGTAAAACTGAGGGTAGAGGAGTGAAACCTAATGCACTCTAGGACTGCAAAGCGATTAATCTCACAGAAGTCTTCACCAAAACAATCTGTGTAAGTAGTTATTTACATGCATTTTATCTTCCAATGAGAAAACAAACCTCCTAATTTTTTGTGCACCAGTAGAAGTCTCATCAAAACTCTTACTGCCAAGATTCAGCATTTAAAATCCACTGTACTAAGGTGACCCTGTATTCTCATAAAAGCATGTATTTTAGAAAAGGGCTTAGCCAGCTTTTCTATTTTGTTACTGGATATCTGTTACCGAGGCAAGATGTGCCTTTTCTCTCACTGATACAGTGTTTTATGTGTAAACATCTTGACCACCACTCTGGTGTCAGGGGTTAGCAGATTTGGTATGTTTTGGCTGAATTTCTGAAGGGGGAAAACTGTGAGTTGCACTCTAAATATTTTTCCTGGAGAATGGATTATTCAACAGACTATGGGCATCTTGTACAAAATACAAGTAAACTTTCAGAGGGGAATTTGCTGCTTCTGGCGAGTACCAACTTGCCAGGCTTGGAGCTGGGAATCCCTGGAAGCGGCGGCACAGACCCAGCCCCAGTTTCCCACCACCAAAGGAAAGAAACAACAGCCCCTACACAGAGGCCCACGGCTCACCAGTGGCTGCATTTCAGGCCAGCTTATTTAAACCTCCTGCCACCCTTTGCTCAGAGATTCAGCTTGACTGAGCCAGTATTTAAGGTAAAATGTCCCAAAGCGGGAATGTGGTGAGAATTTTCATATTTGTTACTTGGATATTTTATTACTATTGGTGGGATTTTGGTTAATGAATGTTAAGTAATTTGGGGTCCCTGCTCCTCTTTACTTATTTCCAGGATGCTGCAAAAAACATCTGGTGCAGTTGGATCACAGGTGTCAGCAGCCACGCCAGAGGCTTTTGCCTACAAACAGGAGACAATGCTTTTGGTAAGTGGGAGGGCATTGAAGGCCACTGAGAACACTAATAACATTACCTCACATTGCCACAGTGCTTCAGCAGCTGAAAACACCACACAGACTGTTGGTAATTAGTGATCTGGAAGTTTCAGAAATTATCAGCAGTATGATTTAAATTGTCATTAAAATACAATTAGCAGCCCTCTGAACTGAGTGCTGTGGTTCACGACGGTCTAATTGGTGAATCCAGGTCTGGACAACATGAGGATTGTGTCTGCTTTCCCTGCTCTCTCAACTGCACCAGCTCAAGGAGCACCTCATCCCAGGAGTGGTGGCTATGCCCACAGGACAGACATGGAGAAGCATTATGCGGCTGGAAATGCAACAGCACAAAGTATCCCTTGTGTTCAGCCCACTACATTGAAAAGCCTGGATTTTGTAGAGCTCATTTTAGTCTGTGTGCAGATTCAAGCAGGCACAGCCCCCCAACTTCATACTTTGCAATTCAAATCAATTTATTTTTTCTTTTCTTTATTTTTTCACTTGACTTTTAGATCACAGCTCTGTGCAGCAAGAGCCACAGGGATGGAGTAAGGGCAGTACGTGGTAACTACTAACGTGAGCTATCTACATCTACAGCTGAGGTGCTGGTAGACCACACTGGTATGTGTTTGGGTAAGATGAAGAATTTAGTTACTGCAGCAGACTGAAAATGATGGTCTGCCAAACCTGGCACAGCGTATCGCACGTTTAGGTAGCTAAATCTGTCACTTGCATGACTTAGATACTTGTGTTAATTGCATAAATGACAACAAAAGTGACACATTTTTAAAGTGTTAGAAGCGTAAATAGCTGCTCTTCTGAAATGGCCCCAGGACCTATTTTTAGCTTCTATGTGCCCTTCCCATGGTACCACTTGCAAGCGCATCGTGTCTGTTGGAGTATCTAACTAATGTATTAGTATGTGTTTGTAATGCTATTGATTCTCCTGCTAAAGAATACACTTTAAATACTGGCTTTTTGTACACGCCTCACACAGCTACTCATTAATACCACGGGAACAGCCTGCTACTGTTCCAGGTTTTCCAAGAACCAGTGCTATTGCGCTCCACCAGCTCCTCTTGCCCGCTTCATAATGCTGTTATTATTTATGCTTGTATTCTTGAAAATTCAGAGTTAGAACTGACAATTTTCACACTTTTGTTCTTTAAAAATAATTAAAGGCAGCGAATGGACCTGATGTAATCTGTATAGTGTGTGCCACAGCTAAGTATCCACCGCTGTGAAAGCGCTGCTTGTTCTCTGAAAGGGGGAATTCTTTCAGACGGCGTCACTTGCCCCCTCCTCTGCGAGGCTGCTTTTCCCATACACTCACAGGACTCGCTGCCAGTCATTTTCTTGCCCTGAAAGTCTGCTAGAGCAATATTGTCATTTACCCAATGTTTGTAGGACGCCTGTCTCCTAACAGGCCCCAATGTACAATTAGAAATTTCGTGTTTAGTTGCAGTGGCTCTGCTAAAGTACGATGGCTTTTTAATCATCTTTTCTTTGGATTGCTCCTTGGACTATGTAGTGCTTCATCTCACTGTGGGCTTCACAGCAGGCTTTTGGAGAAGTTCTTTTCTCTTCCTCTTCCATTCACGTAGCAAGCGGCAGGCTTTCAGATACAGCCCGTCCACAAAAGGATTCAGTGTTGGCCTGGCGTGTTTTACCAGTATTTGAATGGCCTACAGAAACTACTTGGAAAGCAGCAGACGCCTTTGGAAAAGAGGGAAAGAGGAAAAAAAATGGACTCGAAGAGGATATTAATGGGTCAACTGGACCAAGAGAATACAAAAAAAAGTGCAACTGTGAAGTGGGTGCCAATAAGGAGACTGGGAATGCCCGCCCAGGAAGATAACGCCGCTCCTCGTGATCCTGGTTTTGTGGCGGTAGGCCTTCACTACCCAGCTCTGCACTCACCCTTTTGTCCAAGAAAGTAAACTGCTTCCCAGTTCAATCAAACACAGTACACTTCCTAAATCTGCTTTTTTCAAATACGCCAAATATGTACTGTCTCGGGAGGAACAAGAGACCAGGTACCTGAAAACCTGATGCAGAGTTCGTCACAGCCACAACTCTTAGAACTGGTGCTCCAGGGGAGGTGGTTGCTAATGTTTTGCATAGCTAATTGTGAATGACACTAAAATAACTGACTGCTGGATAACAAGCAACATACCAAAACACAGGCCAACCACCAGAAAGGAAGAAAGTATTACCAGGAGCTCACAGCAAAATTAAGATGCCAAGTGAATATGAAGACATTGAAAAAGGTCTTTGTTCCACTCCTGGTGCCTTTGTTGAGCTTCTGCCCTCGGCGTCAGCCATGTGGATGAGCCTCCCCTTCAGGGGAAGCTACCAGAGACAGCATGCAGGACACACTCTGAAGAGGCAAGAACTCTGGAGGGTTTATCAATTTTGAGAAAGACTGACAGTTCTTAAATAACTTCTTGCAACTAATGAAGGGCCAGAAATGTGAGAAAATCTCTGAAGAATTAATCGAGAATCAACAGCAGTTTGTCTTGATAGTAAATAAAAACAGCTCACCACAAAATGGCGTTTTCATTTCCACTGTGAAAAGTGTAATGAGGAAGAGCATGCTTTGGATAAACTACATTCTGTTAAGGTAAATGAAAAAGCAAATGCTGGTAGGAGGGGGAAAAAAAAACCCTTCTTCCTGTATGGTCACCACTGAGCATGTATTTGCATGAGGCAAAGAGAGCAGACTTCCCAAGGGCCAGAAAAGCACCCCTCACTTAGGTGGGCAAAGAAGAAGGAAGATTTACTCTCAACTCTCACAAAACATTAAAGATCTAATAGGCCAACTAGGAAGGGAGAATGAAAAAAACAAACTGTGGTCTCTTATGCATCTCAAACAGTCTTTGCTAACAGTCCTGAGAGTTAAACCTGTGGCTTAAGCTAAAAGAGCAAGTTTGAGAAAGGCACCAGTTCTATGTGATCGATGTGAGAACAGCATTGAAAAGCAAATTAAGATGCTACAAAGTGATCCACCACCGAAGCTGACAGCAGCCAGTGAGAAAGCACAAAAAATATCCTGCTCCCCAGCACCAGTCTTCTGCAGAAGTTCCACGCAGTAGCAGAACAGAGTGGATACCTACACAGCTGACAGAAGAGATGCAAGTTGCATTCACCAGGTATGAGAGTAACCAGCTTCTCACAATTTGAAGTTATGGTGGAAGTTGAATTTTAATTTGAGATGTTTGAGATGCAGTGAGAAAGTTCTACTAAAGAAACTGTGAGAACTGGTATTACCAAACTGCAGCTGGAAGAATAATACTCCTTCCTGTAGACTAAGACAAAAATTAGCTGTTAGCAGTAAAGCTACTTAAGCTGACCAATCACCTACAGGTTTCTGAAATCTCATGTCTTGCAGAAAGCTGAAAAAGGAAGAAGTTCCAGAAATAGATCGAAACTCCTCTAAGAGTTGATGCTGATGGGGAGACCGATAAGCATTTAAGTGGCTCAGTCAGGTGTCTTCCATACGCACATTGTTTTGTCCTAAGAGGAAAATGTTCCATCATAGGTATCAGAGATATATGAAGAAAGTTAACATGCTAAAAAGTTATTATGTTAAAGCAAGATGGTGTTTACTGTAGAGATTTTGGAAGGCTATAGAGAAGTATTTGAACATGGAAGTTCTCTAGTTGTATAAATTTCTTGTGATAGCATATGGTTTAATTGTACCTACCTAAGACAGAAGAAAGGGATGTCTCCCCTGGTAGCAAGTAACATGACACAAAACCAGAGCAAGACTAAAATGAGCAACAAATTTTGTTCCCCAAAATGTTTTTAAACCTAAGTATTTGTTCTTCTTCCTACTGTTTTTGACTAGGTGGCAGGCATGCCTCTAGCTTTAAAAAAAAAACCCACAAAACACCCGAAAAGGACATCACTTGATGAGGTAACACACATATTGAGGACAAAGCTAAATCAACCTGCAGAAGTGTTTCAGTGCAGTCTTGCTGGTTTTATATAAACTGCATGAAGACTCTGCAAGCTTCTGTAAGCAAGAGTTTTAATAAGTAAGTACACAAGCAGTAAGTATGCAAACAGGGATGCTCAGTTCTACTGCTCCGTGCTTTCCTCCCTGCTACCAGCACTCAAGGTGACAGGGAAGGGAAACAGGGCAGCTAACAGTCATAGCTAAGGGCAGAAGGGATGACATTTTTCTGATGTTTATTGCAAACATCTGTGTTTAAAGTTAGCAGCAAAATAATAATGTAACAGACGTATTTCACTTGGAGCACTGAAGTAACAATGCAGAAAAGTATCTTGCCCACAAGACAAACCCAGGGCCACCCACAGCAGTAAGGAAGAGGGCTGGTGGAGTTTTTCTCCTACAGAATCAAGAACTGGGAAGTCCTGAGGCAGCAGCTCCACGGAGAGACACACCACAGTGCGAAAGGAGGAGACGTATCAAGGTAAATCTTGTGAAACAAGTGTTTCCCATGGATAACAAGATACATATCAATTATTCCCAAATTGTACTTATCAAGGTTACCATGTAGACCTATTCCACAACCTACAGCCACACTCATCTCGCAGTGGGACCCAGTTTCATTAACAGAAGAATCAAGACTAAAATGATAACATGTTCTTGCCCTGACATGGTTATTCATGAGGAGTTCTTCCTAACAACTCTTCAGTTCTTTCCTTCTAGGGAGCCACTCCTCATTCTCTTCTATTCAGGTTGGATAATGAGTCACCAGCTTCAATATTAATCTTTATTAACCCTTCCCTTACAAGGCCAACATCTGGTTAACAGTGAAATGTGACATGCCTCAGTGCTGAGAAGGCTCATTAATGCCTTTTCCTCCATTGCGCCGTTTTCTTCCATGCAGATAACCCGGTGACTCCCACATGCTTTGTGCTGAAGGTGATTAAAAAAATACCTTGTTTGCTTCAGGCCTTTTGTTAATTGCTCTTTAATTCTATCTTAGTCTACCTGTTTTCCAATGTAATATTGCTTTACCAAGTTATGCTTCCTTTCTGTTACATTCTTGTCTGGACAAAGTTCTAGTTCCAGCAAAACTGCTATTCATGTCAAATAACTTGAAGCACGTTGTCACTCTTTCTGGTTTTACTCTGTGCTTTTTTCTTTTTGGAGAGGCAGAGTCTTGTTTGTGGATGGGCATGGGAGCCTGGCAGCATTCAGTTCTGCTGAGTCTACCTCACTCCAAGGGGAGTGTCAGAACATTATCAGCCATGCTCCTGGCAGCAGATGCTTCAGACTGGTTTTCCTTCTTAAACAAAAGAAAAACAAAACTATCAGAAAACCCCCAAACAAACTTGGGAGATATTTCATTAATACATTATTTGCCATTCCTAAGACTACTGAACCAAGGTGATCAGGGGACTGGAGCATCTTTCTAATGAGGAAAGGCTGCGGGAACTGAGGCTATTTAAGAGGAGACTGCGGGGAGATCTCATTAATATTTACAAATATCTAAATGGTGGGTGTCAGGAGGTTGAGGCAGCACTTTCTTTCTGTTGTATCCAGTGATGGGAACAAGGGGCAAAGGAAAGAAGCTGGAACACAAGAAGTTCCATTTAAATATAAAGAAAAACTATGTCACTGCGAGGTGAGGGAGCCCTGGCCCAGGCTGCCCAGGGAGTGTGTGGAGGCTCCTTCTTGGGAGGTTTTCAAAACCCACCTGGGTGACCTGATCTAGGTGCGACCTGCTTTGGGGGTTTGGACTAGATGATCTCTAAAAGTCCCTTCCAACCCCCACCATTCTGTGAGTCTGTGAACCTAAATATCCTGAAAGACAACTAATGACTCAAGTATTGACTTCTTGTTGGATTAACTATTGCTCACTCCTAAAGATTAATTAGAGAATAGTCTGTCCTGGTTTTGACCAAACTTTGAACTGTTAGAGCTTTGAATAGGCATCTACATGATGATCACCCTCTTCTTCTGCACTTCCTGTATGGTGGTTCTTGTTCTTTTGATCAAATTTTGGGGTATTTGGGAAAAGTCATTTCGAAAGAGATCAGACTAATTACTCATGAAACCACACTCAGATTGTTACAAAAACAGATCTCTACAAAGAAATATGTAGTTCTCATTGACCATAACTTTTTCAGTATTCTTTATTTCACCATCCTTAAGCTGTACCAGTCTTGGATACAAACATGCACCGAGCAGCCTTGCGCTAGTGCTGCACTGCCTGAGAACAAACCAACCCACTCAAGAAAACAGCTATTCCCCAGTGGGAATATTTACTGTAGGTGTCAATCCAGCCTGACTGAAATCTCATTAACAATACATGTTTTCCTGGTTAATAAAGTATTAATGTGAATATACAGCATATGCAATTTAATGTTTTCTTGACACCTGCAGAGCAGGTAACCACTCAGATGCAACGTTATTATTTCAAAGGCAAACTGCATTCAACTCTGAGGCTTGGGAACAGTCCTTTGAAAATAATTTCTTCTGTCTGAAACTAAATAAAAGTAACTCCTCATTACTTCTGCAGAAAAAGAACAGGTTTCTTCCCCAAAAGACTTTATTTATGCTCATTTACCAGTCACGGCAAGAGTTTAGCTAAGCTGAGAACTGCAAGACTCGAGGTACCAGCAGCCACCTTAAATCTATTCAAGGTGGCAAGACCATCAAAATCATCTTCAGGTTTTACCGGCAGCAGTAAATGTTCCGTTGCGGACGAGGTGAAGACAGCCTTTAACTGTTATTTGCAAATGACGGCCGCCACTGCCATTTCTGTCAAGAGGGGAAGGAAGTGGGGAAGGGTGGCAGAGTGGCTCAGGCAGCCCGAGGGCGGCGTGGCCCGAGGGCCGGGTGCTCCGCAGCACGCCGAGCTGGGCCGGGCCGAATCGCCCCGGAGGTGTTTCTGCTGTCAGCGGCGTGGCGGCCGCAGCTCGCCGGGGCCCCGTCACGGCCGGAGGCCCCCGGGCCAACAGGTGCCCCGAGGCGCCGCTTCCCGGGCGCGGGGCCGCCATGGCGGCGGCGGCGCTGCCCCGCCCCGGCCACTGGCGGCGGCGGGGCCGAGGGGAACGCAGCCGCCGCGCGGGAACCCGGCCCGGCCGCTCCGGGCGGCGCCGCGGAGGTGAGGCTGGCGGGCGGCAGCGGCCACCGCCGCACCGCGCTCTCCCGGCCGGGCCCGAGCGGGCTCCCGCCGCCCCCCGCGCGGCAGCTCGCCCCCTGCCGCCACTCCCCCGCCCCCCCCAGCCCCCTCCCCTTCCCCGCCACCCGCTTCCGCCCGCGCTCCCGCGCATGCCTGGGTTATGCAACCGCGGCGGCAGGCGGGCTGCGCGGGCCCCGCCGCCCCAGTGCCGCAGGGCAGCGCAGCGCGGGCGGCCGTGAGGGCGGCGGGCGGCGGGCCGGCGGCGCGGTGCTGGGGCCGCGCTCCCCCCCAGTTCCCTCCCGCGGCGGCCGCGTGCGCGCCCCGCGCGGCCTGTGAGTGGCAGCGGCGGTCGCCGCCAAGTCCCGCCTGTTCCGCTCTCCGTGCCGCAGGCGGCGGCGGCGGCGGGTTGGCTTCCTGCGCGCTGTGCCGCTCCCCCTCCCCCCGGCAGTCGGAGCCGCAGCGGCAGCAGCCCGGATCCCCGAGCCATGGCTCTGTGAGAGCAGCACATGGCGGCCGCAGCAGCCATGAGCCCCCCACTAATCCATACAACTCCCCCGTGAACGGCCACCGACGGCAGCCAGCGCTCCCACCCGGCTCCACCGCTCCCACCGCCCACCCGCAACTACAGCCGCCGCCGCCGCGCCGCCCGGCCCGAGCCCAGACCCCGCCGCCGCCGCTGCCGCCGGGCCCCCGCTCGCCCGCCCGCCGCCGCCGCCCGGTCCTCACCATGGGAGTGCAGGGTTTCCAGGACTACATCGAGAAGCACTGCCCCAGCGCCGTGGTGCCCGTCGAGCTGCAGAAGCTGGCGCGGGGCAGCCTCGTGGGTGGGGGCCGCCAGCGGCCCCCTCAGACCCCGCTGCGCCTCCTCATCGACGCCGACAACTGCCTGCACCGGCTCTACGGCGGCTTCTACACGGACTGGGTGAGCGGCGGGCAGTGGAACCACATGCTGGGCTACCTGGCGGCCCTGGCCAAGGCCTGCTTCAACGGCAACATCGAGCTCTTCGTCTTCTTCAACGGTGCCCTGGAGAAGGCCCGGCTCCACGAGTGGGTGAAGCGCCAGGGCAACGAGCGCCAGACGGCGCAGCAGATCGTCAGCCACGTCCAGAACAAGGGCACTCCGCCGCCCAAGGTCTGGTTCCTGCCGCCCGTCTGCATGGCGCACTGCATCCGCCTGGCCCTCATCCGCTTCCACATCAAGGTGAGGGGCAGACGGGCCTCCCGCGCCGCCCCGGCCCCCCGGGCCGCCAGCGCCCCCGCCGCGCCCCGCCGCTCCCCTCCCGGGCGCCGCCGCTCTAAGATGGCAGCGGGGGCTGCCCGCGGCCTTGCCCGTGCCCAGCCCGGCAGCGGAGGGGAGGGGGCACCCAGCCTCTCCCCTCAGCGCCTTAAAATGTCGTCGGGGCCCGCGGGGGCGGCCCAAGTTTCGGCGGCCTCAATCCCCCGGGGATTTGGCTATTTATACGGCGCTGCCAGCCGCCCCGCTCGCTCCGGAGGCTGGCGCGGAGCGGCCGGCGGCGCCCGGGGCCTCCCGGATTCCCCTGGCTGTGAAGCCAAGCCCAGCAGCACGGAGGTTTTTGCCTCCATGTTCTTTAGGGGCTGCCGCTCCGTTGACTCAAAATGTCCCTTCTTGCCCAGGGCCCACCCCCGCCTCCGCTCGGGAGGCCGGCGGGGCTGCGAGTTTGGTACCGCAGGTGAGAACGGCTGCCCGAAAGCATCGTAATCTCGTTAATTATCAAGACGAAGGGGGGAGGAAAAAAAAATCAGATTAGTTATTGCGCACGGTGGATCTGCAACAAGTTCCCTGGCGAGGCGTTTAAACTTGTGCTGGAGGTGAAATCAATTGCTCCGAAATACAGAGGTTCGGGTTTATGAAGGTGAGGGTTTTGCTCAGCATTGCCCGAATGTATTAATGGGCTTTTGATCAAGCGGAGAGTGATTCATTCCTGACTCTGTAACAGCAAGTGCTTGCATTTTGTGGGGACAGGGATGCTGTTCTTAATTTCAACTCCTTGTTTTAAGGGGAGGCCTCTTGCTTTCTGATAACACAAACTGCACTTCAGGCAGGGGCTGGGGTCCGTGGAGATCTTGCACTGACACAGTGGCCATGATTTCCAAGCTTGCAGAATACTAATGTACGGCATCTCTCTGTGCAGCGTTCGTGATTTACGATGGCTGCTGTTAAGCTGAGCGGCTGTGTATACTGAAACACAAGACACTGGAAAAACAAGCCCTGGGATGAAGCTGCAATGTTAAGAGTTGCTTGCTCGCTTTCCCGCTAGGGAGGGAAGAGCAGCAGGGCTGGAGTGCATACTTGTAGGCTTGATTGTCGCAAATTACTTTGGTGCGTGTAGAAGAATATTATGCAACCTTTAGAGTTGCACGCTGGATCACTGGCAGCAGCTTAACGTTATCTGGCTTTTCTACAGGCCTTTTGGGGGATTAGAAAAACTCTGTCCGGGTTGCAGTCTCAGGGTAAAGATGACTGTTTCTTGAAGGAGCTCACCCAAAAGGTGACTTTGGGTGAAGTTTCTCCTAGTTCTGCCAACAGGGTGAGAGTTGCTGTTGCTTCCTCTTAGGGCCCTGCTTGCTCAGCCAAGTCCTATCCTTGGAGGAGCAGGTTCCCTTCAGCTCTGTGCTCACCAGGCTGGTGTGAAGCTGCCCCAGGCAGGCACCGGCTGTTCAGCTTAGTCAGGGGTGGAAGTCCCACCCTGTGGTGGCCTCAGCAGGCCAGTCCCTGCCACGGGGCCACTGCCATAGGCGAGCCTGTGGAACAAACTGGAAGCGGAGGCAAAGCTCAGCCTTGTAGGATGCGTTGAGCTCTGTTGAGCACGGTAGTCTGGGCTTGGCCCTTGGTTAAGGGGAAGAGGTTATGGCCGTGTCTGCTGTAGTAGTGTGTTTTCCTGGCCAACAGAGAAGCAGAATCATGTACGTGTTTTGGATAGGAATGATGGTGGGAATTGGAACGGTAGCAAAAACATCCTCTCCCTCGGACTTTTTTTCATAGCTAGGAAATATTTTTGTTCCTTAAATGAAAAGTTTTAGGGACCATTCAGTGAAGATACTTACCTCGATTTGCTTGTGAGTGTATTATAAATCTTCATTAGTTTGTTACTGAGACTTAAGAGATCATTAATAAAAACAATGATTTTTTTTTTCTGTGATTGTGTTAAACTGGATTCTGTGTTTAATGCAATATTGAAAGGCAGAGTATGATGAGAAGCCAGCCATTATGATATTGGTAGGAAATTGATATGTGTAGCAGTTTTGTGACAGGTTAAACTGGCTGTTAGTCTTTTAAATGCATTTGATTTCAGAGCTGTTCCTTTCCGTTGAAGTACGTGACATCCCAATAAAGTTGCCATGTTTGACAGCTGTGTCACCTGTAGCACTTTGTTTACTTTCAGGCTTAGCTGCAGCATTAGCTCCTTTACAGTTTCTCAGTAATAGACCTTAATCTCTGGAAATGGTTTTAGGGGTGCGAGGACATGTCATATTGAGTCCCTTTTCTGTCATTTAGAAAGAAAACCCCAAACGCAAAACCCTCGCAATTTTGATGGGGATGGGTGTCTGCTTTTTGGTTAGTGGGGGACCTGGCAAGTGCTGGTTACCAAATACGGGGAGAGGGGTGTGCAGGGGGAGTTTGCTGTTAGGAACGTTCATGTCACAGCCATCTGTGAAAGTCCGAACTGCTCTGTGCTGCTCAACTGTCTCGAGGGTGAGAAGGATATTGGCAGTTCCCATTTGATGCTTCATGTGTACAGCTGTTGAGAAACTGTGCATAGCTCAGTCTTTAATGGATTTGTTTTCAGGTTAGGAAGTGTATTTCCTGGTTGTAGTGGTAACATGAATAATTACACATCAAAGATACAGCTAAACTGAAGCCACATTCCTTTTCTGCCTTTTTTCTTCTCTTACACAATTTATTATCTTTCTAAATCTGCTTTATTACCTACATGTTTCTTTCTCTAAACCTTACTCCAGTTTTTAATCACATTCTCCCTCATGCTTGCTTTCTAGCAGCCCTCCTGCTGGGGAAAGAGCAAATGCATCTTGAAGGTGTGATTTTTATTGGCATCTATGGGTGGGTTTTTTAATTTGCATATCCATAAGACAGTTGCCAAATTCTAATGTTTTCTTGCTTTATTTTGAGGAGTTGGATTTGAGTATAGTGATTAATCAGGAAACCTTTCAGTCTTGAGTAGAAGGCTCCTGTGTAGAGCTGGGAACTTAGGAATTTAATCTATTTTGGTAATTAGAGGGGAGAAAAAGAGTAATGTTTTCCATCTAGAACAATTATAAATCATTTGCAGATGGTTTCAGCAGGATGTTAAAACGGCAGGTTCCTCCAAATTATAACAAATATCCTACGGATTTTTTGCTTAATTGTGACCCAGTATTCTTCTGTTTGGGGGAGGGTGGAATAACTCTTAAAAGAAATTTTTATGCAAAGCAGATTAGTTTAAAATGTAAATATTTAAGCAGTGAGGACCTTAACATCTTTCATAATTTGATGAGACTTGGTTTTATTCTTGGTATCTAAACATGCACGTGCCTGTTTCCTCAGACAGGATTCTCTCTTTCTGATCCAGCATCATTAACATTTACACAAGATTTAGACTTGAAAATGATTCCAAACTCCTGACTAGGTTTTCTCCAGGTCCCCGCTCCCTGCATTGATTCTGAAGTGTGCAGATTGCCTGGGTGTAGCCACTTCTCTGGACTCTCTTTTTGAGTGCTGTAAGCTGTTTCTCTGACTATCATCCTGTTAAGAGTTTTATGTTGCTGATAACAGTGCCTTAGTAAACATAACTCTTTTCCTTATGATGGTTCAATGATTTGAACGTGGATTCTAGTCTTACTAGACAGGCCGCAGGTTTATGCTCGTAGCTTGCTGTAGCAGATAGCTCTATAAAAGGGGGAGTGAGGCAACCAGAGGCTGGAGAGGTAGAGGAAACAGAGACTTTCCTCTTGTATTATCTGCACACCTATGGCACACCTGGTGCTGCAAAAAGAGTTGTTACTGTGGTGTTTTACAGATGATCTGTGGCTGTGGTGCACATAAAGATGTTGATTTTAGGTCTATGTACATAGTTTAAATCTATCCACTCAATAAAGAATCCAGGTGATTTTCCCAATGTAAAACATGTAACAAATGGGGGGAGGGGGTGACAAAGCCTAAGTTGTCCTCCTTGAGTTACTAACTGTATAAATGTTTTAATAAATATGTTACTGTATACATCCAATATCTTTAAATTTTTCCAAATATGTTTACAGTCATAGAATCATAGAATGATAGGGATTGGAAGGGACCTTTAGAGATCATCCAGTCCAACCCCTCTGCAGAAGCAGGGTCACCTAGATCAGGTCACATAGGAACATGTCCAAGTGGGACTTGAAGACCTCCAAGGAAGGAGACTCCACAACCCCTCTGGGCAGCCTGTGCCAGGGCTCCCTCACCCTCACAGGGAAATAGTTTTTTCTTATATTTAAGTGGAACTTTTTGTGTTCCAGCTTCATCCCATCACCCCTTGTCCTGTTGCTAGCTACTGTAGAAAAAAGGGATAGAATTCTATGTACAGCAGGCATGTGTTATGCTCTGTGACAATATAGTCATTGGAAAATTAATAGGCTCATTTTTCTAACAAGCCACAGTAAATTTCACAGCCACTCTGATACCTCAAGCAAATTCCTGAAGAAGTACCAGATTTCTGAGACTAGAAGGTGGTAGCATGAGGAGCAGAGAGCTTCGTGAGATGAGTATTAATGATAGGAATGTCTCAGTGAAGGGCTGGCTGCCCAGGATTCTGCTTGAGAGGGAGCACCTTGTGAAGCTACGTGGGACAAGTGAGGTTTTGCACACCTCACTGTAAGACTGTAATTCAGTGTCAGGTTCAGAAAGTATCAGGCATGAGTAGAAAAGGGTCACTAAACTTGCTGTTGAACAAAAGCTCTTTGCTGAGAGGTAGCTGGCTGCGGGGTAGTTAGGGTGGGCTGTGAAGAGAAGGGTAGGACCCTCACATTCTGCAGGACTTGGGCAGAAACAACCCATCACTGGCGTTGCTGCAGTAGTTACTCATGCATACGGTGGAGACTGAAGCTAATAGTTTTGTACTAGTCTATTTTGGAATAGTTTGCTATCTACTGTTAAAATGAAATACTTGGTGAGGGTAGGTTTTACTAACACCCAGCTTCTGTGGGGTTTTCGGAGTTGCTGAATGTTCGTTATGTATGCAGATGGTAAAAGCTTTAGGCATCAGAAGCCCTCAGCTTGCTTTATTTTTCTGTGCTTGTAAGCCAACTGCAGTTGTAACGGCTCCTGGCAGTGTGTAGAAATGCAGGACTGTAGGTACTAACCTGTCATTGTGGATTTTTTTTTTGTTTCAGTACAATCTAGATAAGGGATTGCTTTTGTATTTCCAGCATTAGCAATTGGCCCATGTTTCCCCTGCACAACATGTCTGTTCTAGTCATCTGATTGCCATAGCCTAAAATACATGCCATGCTAGGCAACATGAATTGAGAGGTGAAGTTTGGGCTATAAACTTGAAGCAGTTTGCAACCATCAGAGATAGCTGTGGAGCAATGAATAGTCTGAAAGTTGCAATGGGGGAAAAATTTGGCTTAACACAGCAAGGTAGACATGTGAAAGGTCAAGAAAGTTACCTCTCTTCATCTAGGGTTATGTTTGTTTCTTTTAAATCGGGGCTGCAGAACTTTAAAAGTGACCATGTGCTTAATTTTTAAGGGGACACCTTGGCTTGCAGAACTGCTGGAGTCTCCACAGCCTTAAGATTTTCCCATGAGTTAATACCATTGGTATAGTTACACGTTTCGAGTTTGAGCGTTTCTGTTCATGAACATTTACTTCAGATGAGTTCAGTAATTTGTAATGCTGCTTCAGGGTATAGGCTTCCAGAGCCTTGTGTGATGTTTCTGAGTGGTCCTTATCACAGAATCCTAGAATGGTAGGGGTTCATAGAATGGTTATGTTCTGTCCCAATGCGCTGTGTCATTAGACTTTTTAAAATTGCCTTAAATACACTGCAAGTGTTTCAAATGCACATATGTAGCTTCAGAAAGACCCACTATATCGTAACACGTGATAAATCAGTACTGCAATTTCACACTGTAGCTAATTACTCTGTCTTCCACCATAGGTTGCACAGAGCATTGAGGATCATCATCAAGAAGTAATTGCTTTCTGCAGAGAAAAAGGTTTCCATGGTTTGGTTGCATATGACTCCGACTATGCATTGTGCAACATCCCTTACTATTTCAGTGCCCATGCCCTAAAACTGAGCCGTAATGGGAAAAGTCTCACAACAAGCCAATACCTAATGCATGAAGTTGCCAAGCAACTGGACCTGAATCCAAATCGCTTTCCTATTTTTGCTGCTCTTTTAGGTAAGTCAAGTAATAAAAGAACTTGATGCTGCTAGTCAGACTTATGATTTCAGTTTCTATCCGCTGTTTTAAAATACGTGTGTGTGATTTGATAGAGCACCTAGGGAAAGGCACCTCTTTGTTTCAGACATTCCTCCTATACCTGAGGTGGGCCAGATGTGTTTTTATGTGGCCAGACATGCCGAATTTGTAGAGACCTGTGAGCGATGCAAATTGTGGCTGTCTAGAAACAGGAGTAGAAAGTAAGAATTCTGCAAAGCTCTGCCTAGCCAAGATGCTCTCAGTGGGTGGGGGAGAATCAGGACAGTTGCGGTTCTACTGTTTTTGGTCTGATACAGTGTGTGAGGTCTGCTTTTAATAGACTGAGACAGCATACTTCTGTCCTTTTTCGTATTCTACCTAAAAATAACATGTATGGAGTGAAGTTGTTTGCATTGCAGGAGATTTCTTTTTCCCTCAGAAATGAGTACTGGGCTAATGAACATGACAGCACATCAGCTGCACCAGAAATTTATTGTACTGTATAACTGAGTGAAACTCCACATTGCTGAAAGTATGGGTGACCTACATCTTACCATTCCATTAATGTTGTTTGGAGAGTTTCTTTGCACTGCTGCTGCTATTGCCAACTGATGTAGTGTCTTTAAGGAGCATAGATAGGAAGGACTTCAGTTTCACATCTTTGCTTAAATGGGATAAATTTAACACACTCTGTTTCCACAGCATTGGTATAGAATAGCTGTCATAGTCTCTCACTTGAAAGAGTAAATTAATTACTAGTTAAGTTGACTCCAGTGAATAAGATCTATTTAGACCAGTATTCAAACTTCTTTTTTGGGTAAATAGGCACAGAGCAGCCATGTTCTTGATCTTATTGTACTGAGCAAGCAAATTAAGAAAACTGGCATTTCTTTTTATTTTCTAAGTGACCTTGTGCTTTAGTATGGGTACATGATAGAGCATAAAACTTCTTGCTTGAAAGCTGTGAATGAGAGAGGCTATGTACTGTTCCTTTAGCTCACTAATATTTTAGTGGTCTATTAAACTGTTTCTAGTTCAGGCATCTACCTTTCACATTAAGGACGAAAGAACCAATGCATCTTACAGTAGAAAGCCATGAGGACTTGACTAGTTGAAGTTGCTTTTTGTTAGTGTATGGTCTTTCATATTCTGAGTGGTTACCTACCTGCATGGCTGACTAGAGGAATGGCAGATGGTTGGCTAAGCTGCAATTTAAGCCACAAACTCTGTGTAAATTGCATGACAGACTACTCTTGCTAGGCTTTGTTTTGGAATCTATAAATAAGTTGTTGCATGCCAATTCAGTGAGTAAGAATTACTGCTTGGAAAGCAGTTTCACAATTGCAGATATGCTTTATGGAATTAACGTGAAGTACACAGGAATGTCATCGTTCTAACTTGTCACAGAGTTGCATGGCCAGTTGAGGTGGTGCTTGGTTATATTAAATGGTTGGTGGAAAATTTTGGGTACACTTTCCGAAGCTTTTGCAATTTTATGCAAGAAGCTCTTGAAAATTTTTCTCTCTTGATACCTTCCACAACAGAATATTTTTCAGTGTACTTGTAGGAGAAAAAAAAAAACCTGAGGTCATCTCACATGATTACTAGAGAATATTGTGTAGCTTTTTACTTTTTTCCAAATGGATACAAAGGTAAAAAGCCCAGTTCAGCTATGGTTAGTTTTGTGCCTTTTTTTGCATGCATTTTATGTGTGTGTTCAGTATAAGTAAGCAGAATGAACTTAATGGAAGTCAGAGTTAGAATATAAGCTGCTTTGGAGGTCTTCCTGCAATAAGAGTTTGGTTGGGTGTTTTTTTGCTAGTGGATATTAGGAAACCTAGGTATTTGGAGGTACAAACTGATTATGTATCTTTACCTCAATCTGACACTGTTTGATTGAAAGTACTGATAACATTTTTTAACTTTTGCAACCTTAGGAATATAGTGACTTCATTTTATAAATGCATATAGGCACATAGTTGTATATCATGTGGCATGTGTTTAAAGCAGGGTAGCTCATTCACATCTGCATTTTTAGTGTTTTTGTTAAATGTCTGAGGTCTTGTCTGACTTTATGGGTTATTCTGCCCTTGAGTCTGTGGCCTGTTCAGGTCTCTCTTTTGAACCTGATAAGTAGAATAAAGAAGATCATGATGAGAAAGAATAAGTGAGCACTTGGTTACATGGGAAGGCAAACAAGCTTTTACATTGCTCTTCCCTTCAGGATGCATCAGTGTAAGTCCCTGAGCTAGGACTTTGTTTAGGAATGAATTAATGTATTCTGAAAGAATTGCAGTTCAACTGCTAGTTTAACATTTACAATTGCAGGAGACCAAAACTATCACAGTAGTTGTATCAGAATTCAGCTTTAGGTCTGCAAATCTGTTTCCTTGTTTACAGAAAACTCATACTTCTTTGTTTCCAGATACTTTCTTGTCATTAACATGAAGGGTTAATTTGGGGATGCTGAAAAGAGAAAAAATTCTTGGGTGATTCAGCCAGACATCCAGCAGCTGGCACAGCCTGAGGAATGACACCTAACTAGTCACTTAAGAAAACCTTCTCGATGGCAAGTTAGTTGGGATTGAGTTATGTTCAGGGATAAATCTCTGTCGGAGTATTCCGGCAAAATATTTTTCTGACTGTACCAAGTAGGCAACATTTGAAGATTACTTTCTGAGAAGGTTATGTACACACTGTGTTTGTTGGTTTTACAGCTTGTTCCTTCTTGCAGCTTTTCATGCAGGAGGCTTTTGTACTTGTAGCTTCATAATACAAGGAGTATCCTCGTCATGGGTAGTTAAAATATGGCCAACATACCGTGTCCTCCAAGAGCTGGCTCTTACAGTTCAGTCCTAATTGCTGTTGATGTCAACAGGGAGTGGACTTGGGTTTTGTAAATTTTGAGTCAAATACTTCAGAATAACTTAAAACCCTAAACCAAGCTTCAGCAGTACAAAAACAAACACAGTGTGAGGTATAGGGCTGTAATTCAGTGAACTCTTTAGAAAGGGCAGTGTCTTCAATTAGTATTTAATTGCTTTAAAAAAACCTAAGGCGCACACTATCATAGCCATTAAAATGGGAAAAATCAATATATGTTGAGGTTGTTCAGCCAGGTCAAGAAATAGAGGTTGCTTATGTAATGTTGATCTCTTTCCCACTGTGACAGTACTTTGTAGCATGTGTTTAGTTTTGTAGCGTCGTTCTGTTTCTCAGTAAAAATGTAGAAGTCCATAAGGTAAGTACAGGCATCACTTCCTATTTGGACTACAGAAGACACTGCAGCACTTCAGCATCTTAAATTCTACAGTTCACTGTGTGGTGAGAATTGATCAAATGGTCAGACTGTCTTATGTGTGTGTTCAAGGGGATGGAATTAACTGAAATGACAGATGGAGACCAAACAAGATTGAGGTTTTGGTGGAAGGGAGAGAAGCTCTGACTATTTTCAAAGGTAATCTTAGCATCTGCAGGAGTTACTCTTAGTGATCCCAAAACTGTCCAGTGGTCTGGCTGTAATTGACTTTTTTTTTTCAGACCTGCATTATAAAAGCTGCTTAATCCTACCTTAATTCAGTTAGTAAGAATATGGCTGTTGTATACAAACTTGTATCTTTCTGATGTGACTTTAAAGTTTAGCTGCTAGTGAATAAAGATTATAATGTCTCCTTGCTGGACATCTCAACAGTAGGTGAAATATTGATTGGACATGACTTCCATCTCAAAGAGGGCACCTACCAGTTGCCAGGCCAATGGACAGTTTTCTTGGCTTTCACAATGGACAAGCAAAGTATTAAGAAAGTTAACAATTGTTGTTATATTCAAAGAATCTTGTCACATTCTTTGAGGAGGGAAGAATTCAAGATGTTGTCCAAACTCTGAAATTTACAGCTTTTTAATTAATTAATTTATTTAGACAATACATTGATAGCAATGAGAACTGGACATTCACTGCCAAGCTGCTGCTCTGGGAAATCAGATACTGAAAATATCCTTTACCTTTTCTACCACAAGTGTAGTAACACATTCTGTTTCATTCTGTAAGGTTTGGATCCACAGACACTGAACTCTGTCAGTGGTTGATTTAGGTAGTCTTTGATTCATGCAAATGTTTGAAATACTTCCTAGTAAGAACTTTGTAGTTTTTTTTCTGAGTGTTGATGTGTTTGGGGGAAAAAAGAAAAATCAAAAATAATTTAATTGATCATCCATTTAGTAAATATAACCACTAGCTCTATTCATTGAAACAACTGCATAATTCCCCAGTTACTTTGATGCTGCCAGCCCAGGCTTCTGTCTGACCTGGTCAGGTCAGCAAAAGAAACTTCACGAACTGGGAATCTGGTGTCATTAGAGCTGCCTGTGTTCCTGAGGGTTGGCTCAATCTGCCCAGTGCCTTGCTGCTTGACCCCATGCTGCACAATGAGCAGAGTGCAGGTTCCAGAGGCAGCTCCAATGTGGATCCATAACAGCACGTGCTGGGATGCAGGAAAGGCTTTCCAGCTTGTGTCAGAGAGCAACAAAGTGTGTTCTTACACTGCTGCACCTGCATTACTAAATCTTCTTGAGGATTCCTCAGTAGGACTTCCCAGGCTGAGGTTGACACCACACATTGAGACTGGCTCTATTGCTTTTGTAAGTGAGCTGGGTTTCATGGAAGAGTGCTCCTGGAGCAGAGGGAAACGATCTTCAAGTTTAATATCTGTTTGTTAATCCTGTTGATCAGGAATTGAGGACTAATTGCAAATTTGTTTTGCTGAATGTAGAGACAGTATGTCATGGTTTATGGTTTACTTAAATGAAATTCTTCATTATGTTCTAGGTAATCATATTCTACCTGATGAAGATTTGGCCTCCTTTCATTGGAGTTTACTTGGTCCAGAACATCCACTAGCTTCACTTAAGGTACAAATTTAGTATAACTACAAGCAATTAAGCTGAAATCAATCATGACAGTTAATCAGAGCAGTGTAATAGGTTAGTTCACAGCAGCTATGCAAGACTTGTTGTCAGTTGCCCTCTGATGTCCCAGTCCCTCTCTGTTGACTGCAGAGGATACCTGGGGTGATTAGCCTTGCAAGGCTAAACTTAGCCTTTGTGATCCCTCTCAGTGCCCTTCAGCTGCACAAGCCATATAGCTTCAGTGTGGTTTGGCTTTGAGAATGTAGCTTCTTACCCTCTTCTTTTTTCTTTGAGAGGAGAATTTCTTTCTTAGTCATGTTCTTGAGCTGTCAAAAGTAATTAGCTGGATATCTTCTTACCACGTTGGTTTCTTTTCTGCTGATCTGAGTTTGTGTGTAATACTGAGTTTTCTGTACTGCTTAAGGTGTAAATATGCTGGAGAATAGATTACACAAGGAATCTTCAGTAGATTTTTTTTTGAGCCCAGTAGCTTGTGTCTGATGCTCTTAGTTTACAGCATGCCTGTTCTGCTGCTTCATCGCACTCGCTTTGTGCATCTGCCAAGTAGATAGCTATAAAAGGGAGACTGGGCACATCAGAGAATGGCATCACGGTGACCTTTTTTTTCCCTTCTCTCCAAAGCTATACTATACACCAAATCAATTTGCTTTTTGTAAACTCTCTAAGACTGTTTTGTTATATTTACAGCAAAAATAGGTAGAGTTTTTTCTCTATTCCAAAAGTTCATTAAGTTTTGAAAAGTTGGAACTTACTTCACCTAAAGTAGAATTTGAAAACAGATTTGAGATTTTTTCAGTAGAGGTTTTAAAGCTTGCAGATGCATTGCTTAGTGAACAGCTGTGACAATTTGATATTACACTCATCCCCTATTTTGCTGCCGCTCCTGTGTTTAGAAAGGTAAGTGTCAGCACATTGTAGTGGCAAAACAAAATATGCATGCATGTTTGCTACTTCCTTGTAAAGCTTAAGAGGAAAAATGAAATGCTGAAAGAGTCTTCTGCCTGTATTTTCATGTTTTTACTAAAAAGCTTAAAACGTACAACTTCTCTTCAAGTGGTTGATAAACTTTCTGATGTTTAGGATATCTTTCTGAGATTTAGTCCGAATAGACCTGTTTTACAGCCAGCTCAAAATATGACTTCAGACACCTAGACCTTCTGAAAGCCTTCTAAATATATACTGAATTACTTGACTAGAATGAAAATTAGCTGTTTGTCATCTTTGTTTCTAGATTTATATTTTCACTGGAAACACCTATTGGAGCTTTGTAGTCCTCATCCTGAGGAAATGAAACTTGATTCCTTAAAGTGTCCGGGGTCTGTTTTAGGCACTACTCCCTGTCTTTATTTGATCTGTTGGCCAATGTTAATCAGATTTGAAAGGGGTTCCCATTCAGCTATTACAGACTCCTTGAAAACTGATACACTATTATCAGTGAAAAAGACCCAAATTAGTGCCTTTACAGAGGGAAGAGGCTGGCACAACACATGATTTGTTTAATTGCACAGCAGCTTGCTGGCCAGTTGTTAAGCAAACGGTTGCAAACTAACCGCAGCATTTCTGTCTCCTGGCTGATAATGATGTCAAAAGGAGAGAAAGAAGAAAGACGAAAAGCAAGGACACAAGTCTACAGGAAACCAGTCTTTATTAATTACTGGTCATGGAACAACTTAGCTTCAGTTACAGCAGTGCTCATGGTTTGAAATTATTACTTTGTTCAGTAGCCCATTAATTCAATTTAATTGCACTTGACATAATAGCATGTCGATGTTGTTACAGCTCTCCCTGTAGAGATCTGTTAACTGTAGATATGCATAAAACAACATTTCTTGTAAATGTTATGAATACTTAAAAACCCTAAAAGATGTGTTTGTAGTAGCCACAAGCTTGATAGCAAGAAGTAGTTTCAGAAGAGTTAAAACACAAGCTGTTAGGAAGAACTGGGAGAAGGTGGAGGTCAGATGTGGTTGCCCAGGATGACATCCCTGAGCTATATACTTCTGTACTTACAAACTTTGCTTTGTTGCATCCATTTACTCTTGAGTATTCTCCACATTTGGGAACCCGGGGCTCTAATCACACACTAACTCAGGATTTAGGAGACTTATCATTGTGTAACAATTTTAGTCTTTTGTATCTAAGACATCTTGAGTGTCAAAGCTAGCAGATTCAGTTCCAGTGGCCTCATCTGTTGCTTTTCAGTGAGAACTCTGACCATGAATAATAATGTTCAGTTTATTTTCTGCATTATTTCTCAGTCTTCTATTATAGTAAAATGTTTATTCTTCCTACAAGAGGAGTTTAGCCAGTTCACCAATTTGAAAGTGTAACTTAGAAAAGACCAGTCTTTGCTGAGAGGAAAATTGGTGTATCTGCTCAGGTGGCAACACAGTGAGGTGAAAAAAGGCAAAACAGAGGAAGCTGTGCCTCTGCTTTAAAGAGGGACATAAGGGTGGTGCGTTCACCTAGCAACAGCTGAGTAGAAATGGGGAAAAAAGAAGGGAAATGGAAACCTGAATGAAGAATCCATATTTCACATCTAGAAGGAAATGAACTGAAAAGTCAGGACAACACCTTGATATACCAGATAAAAAGCTGTGCCTTTCAGAAAACACCAATCATGACCAGCAAAAGTGTTCCATGGACAAATTTAAATGAGGAGATTTGAGTTGCTATTGCTGCAAAAGGGAAAAAGGAATTAAAAAAACGGCTCTAGAAGCTGTTCTGAGTCAGGATCTTGTCTGTTTAATGCCCTTGTGAAAACAGATAATGCACCTAATACTTGTGTGGAACTGAGCTTGCATCCTGTTAACTGAGAACAGAGTTCACTGAAGTGACGACCTGAATTGGAAGCTGAAACAGGAAAGGAGTTGATAGACTTCCTGAGAAATAATTTGACCACTAGACCTTGTTTGAAAACTAGGATTACACTGCTTTTTATTTGTATGCTTTGGGATTTATCTTTAAGACAAAGCCAATTCAGTTCTTACTCTGGGAAAACTCATTATAGTATGGAGGTTCAAGATCAATGTATAATACCATCATGATGATATTGAGAGGGCAGTTTCTTATCTCTGGAATGAATTGGCACCTATTTGGGAGCACATACTACAGAAGAAGTGCTGACTTCACAAAGTAACCTTAGGAACAAGTCTTAATGCAATCTCCCTTTTTGGAAGAGTATGCAGGGAAACCCAATCTCCTTGGATGTTTCATCTTGGTAGAGAGGCAAGGAGAGATGGTTCCAGAAAGCAATCCCAAATATGCAGGTTAGGCTCCTTCTGTGAATTCCACTAGGAAATTCCTGTCTTGCTATTTGTTGATTTCAGAGAGTATCTGCCAGAGGGAGAGTAATGTGCTAAGTAGGTGCTTAGGTAACTTGGTGCTGCTGAGATGACAAAGGTGGTACTCTCCAGATACTGTTTAAAGTAAGTGTTCTTTTGGGTTTGGGTTTTTGCTTTTTGATGCTAAGGGTCATCATAGGATGATACAGGTCAGGAAGAACCTCAGGAAATTATGTAATGCAGCCTCCTGCTAAAAGCCTGGTCAGTTTGAGGTCAGAACAGGTTGCTCAAGGCTTTGCCTAGACTAGTTTTGAAAATCTCAGAGACTGGAGACTGCACAACCTGTCTGGGCAGCCTACTCCGTGGTTTGACAGTCCCAATGTTTTGTTTTGCTTTGCATGCAGTCTGAACCTGTCTGCTTTCAGGCTATGTCTGTTTTCTCTTGTTCTTCCACTGTGAAGAGCCTGGCTCTGTTTACTTTTTGTAGGTATTGGAAGGCTGCTGTTAGGTGTCTCCAAAGCCATGTCTTTGCCAGGTACAATAAGTCCTGTTCCCTCAGCATATTCTCATCAAGCAAGTGCTCCAACTCCTTAACCATTTTGATGGCCTTCTTCACAACTAGCTCAAATTTTTGACATCTGGCTTGAGCCCAAAACTGAATGCAGTGCTCTAGAGGTGATCTAATGAGTGCTGAGGAGCGAGATCCCTCAGTCTGCTGGCTGTGCTCCTGCTACATAGCCCAGGGTGCAGCTGGCCTTCTCTGCTGGCTCATGTTCAGTTTGCTGTCTTCTGAGAGTTCCAGGTTCTTTCAGGCACAACTCCAGCCTGCAGGGTAGCCAGAGGGGTTATTCCTGCCCAGATGCAAGACTCAGCTATTGTAATTGTTGAATTTCTTAAGGTTCCTGTTGGCTCATTCCTCTAAGTCTGTCTAGGCCTTTCTGGATGGCAGCCCAGCTCTCGAGTTCATGGTGGTGCACAGGGGAGTCACGCAGGTTGTTTCCTATGAAGGCTGTGTGTATCGCATCTTTGGATTATGTTTTTGCTCTCCCTTTTTACTTCTGACATAATTTTTGTTTCTCTGTTTAGGTTTGGTTTTCTTGGAGTCCTGTGTGTACAGATTGTTAGCAAATGATCTCTGTGTGTTATATATTCTTGTTGCTATCAAGACATGCAGAAGTAGAAAGGGGTCAGTTTCCCAACCAGGATGGAGAGAGGAGGAGAGAGTAATTTCTACTTGAATAACCCGACCTTTAGGGAAAAGCTGAGCTTTGCTGATTTGAGAGGATTTGTGTCGTCCAGGGAATGTCTTGCCTCTTCAGAAAACTTGTTTTTAAATCAGATGCTCTACAAGCTTCTAAGATCAAATGTTTTTAACATTCAAAGGCTGATACAAAATCCAGTTTAGATGCGATATAAGAGAAATTACTAGACAAAAACACCCAGGCAGTTTGTTGTAGTGTTCTTCATATCTTCAGCCTTTTCTCTTGACAGTGGAAAAAACCCCACAACTGTTCTCTGTGTCACCTGACAGTAACTGAATGTTTGAGGTCTCTTTTTTAATGGTTTGAAAATAAAACTAAACTGATTATCTGTTTCCAGCAGGCACAACAGCAAATGCTGGTACTTGGGTTGATTAACTTTTAAAGGCTTCTCTTCCTGGAGACAGTGGGCTAGTGGAGTTGTCCCAGAATTGAGCAGCTTTTCCCAAGCGTAGCTTAGGTACCTTCTACAGTATCCTAATAAGTCTGTGGAGTTTTGCATATATGAGTCTGTTCTCTTTCAGCAAAGCATTTTTGCAAGTTTGTTTTGTCAAAACCAAGACATTTTTATCTGGGCTTGTAATGTTGCTCTCTGCCTCTCATTTTGAAAAATAGCTGTGTAGAATTAATTTCCTTTCCCCACTTTTCAGATTGCATTAATAGGGGGCTTGTGATTTTTGTCAGTGGTCTGTCATGAAATCAAAGTAGTTCTTTTACAGCAAGCAAAGAAACCGTGCCTTTTTCAGCTGTAATGCTTTCTAACCTCATCACTTGCAAGTGTGTGATCTGCCTCTGTGTTTGCCTTTCCAAAATTGATTTTCCATGTTGTTGCTTGTCTGAAACTCTTCTGTAGAGGATAAGGGAAAAAAATTGCTTGTAGGAAGAAATCTCTTACGCTGGGAAATTGATAAAATAGGATGCTGATTTTGCTTCAAAACGCTTTGTGTGCAACTAAAAGTAAGTTTGAACCGCGAACACTTGTTCTGTAACTTTTGTCTTTAAGACTTAATTTTTCCTGTATCCAAGACTTAGCCTGTACTTTAATGCATGCAGTATTAGAAACATTGTTTATGATTTGTTACCAAAATGTACAGTTCTGGAAGGTTCTAAAAGTAATAGAAGTATTTTCTTTAGTATCAGGAAAATGTGTCTTATTTCTCCACTTTTCACTTCTGGTTTCTGTGTATGTCATGACAAACTAAAGGCCTGAGGATGTTCTCACATCTGGACTGCATGTCTTTGAAACAGCAGAAAAATAAAATCTAAACATCTGAAATGTCTCTAAATCTGTAATACATACTCTCAGATGGTCTGGCTTCAGGAATGAGGAGTATGCCCCAGTCAGGTCTTTAGGCTGTTTGTTTAAAATCAGCTGAACTGAGGGCAAAACACATAGCCAGCCCTTAATGTGCCTCACTTGAGCTTCATAGTTCTAGGGTCTGAGCTGTGTGTTAGTGCTGGAGTCATGTGATGTCTTCTCTTGATGCTAACTGCTTATGATTTATTAAATATTGCTATCTTGGAGATCACATCAAGCTAATGATAAATTTCTTACTCCTTTCACCCACTGAATTTTCAAGCAGAGATTGCAGAAACAACTTGGTTATAAGGCAGGGTTTCTCTAAGGGACTCTGCATGTCTAACATGACACAGTCATGTTGTGATTCAGCCACTTTAGAGATGTAGAATTGTTCTACGTACATCTAAAATGGTAGGTGTTCATAAAAAGACTCAGATTATCAGTGAGGCTCACCGAATGGAGAAGAAAATCTATTGCTTCTGCTTGCAGATTGGGTGCAGAATTTTATCATCAATATTTGTGACCATGAATGTGATCTATATTTAGTGTTGTCCTATATATTCAGAACACAAAGTAGCAACAATTTAGAATTTACTATCTGAAATAGAAATAATTGTTGTGCCACTGAGTGAACAGAACTGTTCTTAATTTAGGCTCATAGAATGTGGAGCTCATCTCTGGTAGAGAGTGACCAGGTTTAGCATGACTGTCCTGACATTTGGAAAAGGTAGACATTAGGAGGAGGAAATGATTAATAATGGGAATCTGGGCAAAAATTCCATGGTCTAAATATGAAGAAGACAGTTGAAGAAATTGTGTAAGTGGATCAAATAAGGGCAGGAAAGAAAATAATTACATATGATAGACTCCATAGAAAATAAAAAGGGCTTGTGGTACAGAATTTAAAGTTGGAAAGGTAAAACTAGTGAAGTGTTAATCAGAATTGTGCATAAATATTTCTGACAAGGCTGAATTCTGGTATTTTCTACTAAAAGAGCACACCTCTGCGTAGAGTGCAGGCATAAAAAACCCATGTTTTCTCGTGGCTTGAAAAACAGAGCTCTTCAACAACAATCTCTCACGTCCTGAATCACTGCAAATAAGCAGATTAAGACATGCTAAAAGCAAAATCCTAGCTACCTCCCTAGGTTTGGACAGGATGCTCCAGAACTGTACAGAAGTTCCAGACAGAATTGGTGGAGATTCCTCAGGCGTCCTCTAAAATTTAGGACATGTAGTAGGGGACTTCTTTCCTACCCCTCTGTGCATGTCATGCAGCACAGTGGGCGAGTTAGAGAAACTGCCTTGGGCTGAGGAGTTCTTGAGGCCCAAACTGACAGCACCGCTCCCTGGCTTTCATTTCACCATGGGCCACGATGACTGCTTGGCCTACAGCTTCTGCACTCCAGGTAGGGTCACGCAGTGCATGGAGTAATTGCCATAATCATACGCTGAATGATTCTCAGTGTATTTACAGGAGAAGCCTATTGAGAGCATTGGGATGGCAGTCCAGAGTTTGCAGAACTGTCTAGTTCATCTCCTGTCTCTGTGTGGACACGAGAAGGGGACAGGCCAAAGATCTGAGTGTGAAACCCGGTGGTACCTACAGCTGTGCGGGTATTGTCTGTAGGGCCTTTGGTCCCACAAAAGTTCTTCCAGCTCACTCTTCTCACTACCAAGAGAGGTCTTGCTGCAGAGTCCAATGTGATTCTTATCTTTTCAAACCCACAGCCTGAGTCAGTGGCCAGTGATTTAGTGGGAATTCATGGATTTCCTGACACATTGGTAGACTGGACCATGGATTCTAATTTGTAGGCAGACCTGTGGTCTGTGTGGGCTCCGGTCATAAACTTGATGGATGCTTTTAGCAGGCGTTTAAGTGCCTGTTTCTGATGCTGGAGTATTGAAATTGTTTTATCAATAGGATTATCTTAAGGATTTCCTCTGTACCTGCAGAAAGAGTAACCAGCCTTATAACCATGTTGATACTGGGTGCTTGAAAGAGGAATTCACAATGCTCACATAGCAACAAGAGAAAACCATACATTGTTCTTTGGCAGTGTGTAATGTAAAAGAAATACAATTAATTTCTTGCCCGAGAAGTTGTATGAGCAAATTCTACTACAGAAAACAAAATATACAAAATTGAAATGCACTAATTATTAAACTGTTATCTTCAAATGGTTGATTTTGAAACCGATCTCTACAGAATCTTGAAAGTAAGTTTCTATGAGATATACTCCTTTTCTCCACTTGTTCTTCAAATCCCCCCTTTCTTGTGTACATAGAGATCTCCCTGTTCCCAGTGGATCTCTAATCAGTTCTGATACCACTTTACGTTCAGAACAGAAAGTGTGTCAAAATAAATGATTTTCTGGTACATACACAAAGAGTGGATGGATCCACGTAAAGCATTTTGCACTGAAGGAAATGTCCAACTAGAAAGCGGTAAAATAAATTAACGTTGTTGACTTTTTTTGTCATTGGAGCTGATATTTAACCAGCAAATATTTACATAGAGGTGAGGTTTCACATATATATAACCATGCCATTGATGAAAAGCATGAGTCATTGTTTAAGGGAGTCTTCAAAACAAGGTGGAAGGCCTCAAAAATATTTAGATACTAAATCTTGCAACGTGGAATTTGTTGAATTTATTTTCAGTCAGTGAAGAGTTTAATTCTCTGCTGTGTAACAGAAGTATCTCGAGCTGTCCTGTTGTTTCATGCTGGTCTGTGTATTTGTTTGCATAGGTACGAGCTCACCAGTTAGTTTTACCACCCTGTGACGTAGTGATCAAAGCCGTAGCTGACTACGTCCGTAACATTCAGGACACCACTGATTTGGATGCCATAGCAAAAGATGTTTTTCAACATTCACAGGTAAAGTATGAAGCAAAATACTGGCTTTAGTGTTTTTTTTTTTTTTAAACTATTTTGCTATACATTTATCTTGAAGAATTTGCATTCTATAAGAATAACGTTTTCCATCACTTGGTCATGGCAGTCAATTTGGATATGCAGGGTCCTTCATACCTTAATTTCACTTTTCACACTTGCTGAAGGTAAAATCCTCCATTTACCCTCAGTGCTTTAAAGTTAAATTCCAAATAACCAAAGGGAGTTTGAAGTCTGACATTGTGCACTGCCACTGATGATCAGTGGCACATGGAGATGAGATTTTCAAGCTCTAGCCGTAAATGGACTGACATAATCGTTCTTGTCCTGGGGTAGCACTGTAGTCCTCAAGGGTCTATGGGCATTGATACTGTATGGGATATGGTACACATTGACTACTCTGCAGTGCAGTGCTCACCTATAGATGACATTCCTGGATTTGCTCCTGACAGCTTTTATTCTTTTTGTTTTAATTTTAGTCTAGAACAGATGACAAAGTTACTCGATTTAAGAGAGCAGTTGCTTATTACTCAGCAACAAATAAACCTATGCCATTTCATCCACCACATTACCTAGGTAAGTCACTGAAGAAATAAGGCTTTTCATTTTTAACTAACACCTGGGATAACCCTAAAGCAGAAATAGGATTGTTTAGCAGGATCTTGTAAAAATGTTTATATTTTGGCTCTTAAATGTGAGGTTTCCAAATAAGGTTTTCAAAGAAGGTTTTCATACAGAGATTGTGCTCTTTCCCTAAAAAGTGAACAACCTGGGCTGATTATCCTTTTAGTTACTGCTGCATCAGTTCTACCACTAGGACACTTGAGTCTGGTGCTGTAAACAACTGAAATCTGGTGACTGATTTGAATCATGAAGAGAGTTTTTATTTCTATTCCATAAAACATAGTTCTTGTTTCTCACTGGACCTATCTGACATGTTTTAGAAATCCCTTCATAGTCTTTGATTTTTTTGATATCATAACATACCTGCTTGAATTGCAGCCACAAATTGCTCTGGCATCGTAGGCTGTTCTGAAGGCTTACAAATGAACTGTATGATCACAGGATTTACTACACATACCTCATTCTTAATGCTAAAAGAGAATTTGAGCTGAAATCTAAAGATGATCAGTTACCGTGCTGATACACACGTACAGATTTTTCCTTCTCTCTTTTGGGAGGTTGAGGTGTCTGTTTACATTTGAAGACCTGCGCTAAAGGGCATTAATCCTACTGCTCTAGGTCAAATATTGAAATGGTAGAAGGTGCCAGCATTATGTATCTACATGGCATTGTTTTTATCTTCTTCATTATGACATCTCTTGGGCTTTTTTTTCTTAGCTTGCTTCCCAGGTAGAACAGAAATGTGCAGTAATGAGAGATACAAAGAGCTGAGAGAAGGTAATACAAGTAAAAGAGTTCAGAAGCTACAAAGTATTTTTGTAAAAAGGCAAAAATGAATGGAAGTGACTTAAAGGCATAGTATAAAACAGTAATACTAACAGAAAAAGAATAAAGAAACTATAGAAGTAAAAGGATAAAAAGGGTAACATTTGTGTCAAATAGTGAGTGTTTTCATGAGTCTTTGATTTTTTTTTTCTTATATTCTTTCCCCCTCTTCTCTGTTTGCAATACAGCAGCCAGACCAAATCAGTTTGGTATGCCTGGGATAGTGCCACCATATGTTCCTTCTCAGATACTTAACATTCCGCAGACCTCACTACAAGCAAAACCTGTGGTAAGTACAGCTAGCTCTCTGCCTTTCTCCTTGGGAGAAACCTACTGTGCTCATCTTAAAATCTACATGAGAAAGGTATATCTAACTTTTTCAGCATGGATGTTAACTTGTTGGAATTTTAAGCCTGAAACTATAGTGATGCTACAGACTCTGGTAGAACTATTGGTGGGGATGTCTAAGAGGTCTGAGATTTAATGTAGACATTTGGAAAATGCTGCCTAATAATGTATTTTGTTTCAAAACACAAGCCTTTTTATTACTTTAACTGAAGAATGATCACTTTATTTTAGGCCCAGCAGATGTCTAATCAAGGTGGGGCCCAAGGTCAGGGTCCATACCCATATAGTCTCTCTGAGCCAGCCATCACCTTGGAATCGGGTGGAAAAAGTCTTTCTGAGCAGAACAACTACAGTAACATTCCTCACGAAGGAAAACATACACCATTGTATGAACGATCTTCTCCAATAAATCCAGCTCAGAGTGGGAGCCCTAATCATGTGGATTCAACCTATTTTCCTGCCTCTTCTACATCTTCGTCCTCTGACAATGATGAAGGCAATGGAGGTGCAGTGAAGTAAGTTTTTCATGAGAATATTTCCTTACTTGGCTTCTGTTAAGATAAATTTACCTTCAAAATCACTCACCAGTATCCTGAAAGTAAGAAATCTACATGTGATTTAGTGATATGTTAGACCTTAAAAAAATACTTTCAAGTTGCTAGGACTGCAAACACATCCATGGTTCACTCTAGTTGCCATCTTCCTTAACAAGCAGAAACCCAAACCTAAATAACACTGGGTGGTTTTCCACTCATGCTCTTAATGTTTTACTGAAAGGAGGAGAGACTGAGATTTTGGTAACTGTCATAAAGCCTTGGAGTTCTTTCTAAAAGAAATATTCCTACTTCACAGTATAATTCATTAAAATTTCAGTAGCTAAAAGCTGTGAACCATCACTGAGTTGATGGTGTTTACACTTCTTAAATTTAGGGATAGTGTGGCTTTGCAGAGAAACCTGGTGTGAATGTCAGGAATTCACCATTTGAGCCCCTGGCTTAGAGCCTTCGTTGACAGGCTACACGTGGAACAAAGCAGCAGGGAAATTGGTTTTGCTCTGTTCTGCTCATGTGCCTTGTTTACTGCAGAAGCATTTCTGGCTTCCACTAGATCGCATGTCTGTCTTTGGAATACTGCTCTGCAGACTTTCATGCCATTGCTGCTCCCTGAGCTGCAGAAAGGAAGTGTGAACAGAGGCCATTTGTGTTTACCCGTGTCCTGTTAGGTGTAGTGATTAACTGTGAGAATCCAAGCTTGGGGCTTCAGCAGATCTGTCATAGAATCATAGAATTATAGAATGGTAGGGGTTGGAAGGGACCTTTAGAGATAATCTAGTCCAACCCCCCTGCAGAAGCAGGGTCACCTAGATCAGGTCACATAGGAACATGTCCAGGCGAGTCTTGAAGACCTCCAAAGAAGGAGCCTCCACAACCCCTCTGGGCAGCCTGTGCCAGGGCTCCCTCACCTGAACAGTGACATAGTTTTGTTCTTATGTTTAAGTGGAACTTTTTGTGTTCAGCTTCGTCCCATCACCCCTTGTCCTGTTACTATCTACTATAGAAAAAAGGGATGTCCCAACCTCCTGTGATTGCATCTAGAAGTTTGGAGTTGTGTGCATTGGTATATAACTGTGGTACTACTGGGTATTAAATGCTGGATCTGTCTGAATTATGCATGATGGCTCAGACTTTGCTTTTTCTATGCAGTCTCTCAACAGTAAATATTACCATGTCTTAGTAAATCAAGAAAGTTTGCATGGCTTCCATGCAGTGTAGGGCTGGAAATAGATCTGCTTGAGAAAAAACATCTTTTTTCAGTAGCATAGTGTTGCTGTATACAATAAATTTTTAATAAATGTAGCAACTGAAATCTAGGCAGTGTCACTTATTGCAGTTGGAGAAGGTCTTCTAATTGATGGAAATCAGTCTGCATAGTGACAAACATTTGCATTTCTATCAAGATTTTCTTTGCATGAATGTTATTTAGCCATTGTAATATACAGCATTTAAATAGAACCCAAATGTTGACATAGTGTAAATGAATAAATGCTGGTCTTAAAGTCTCTTTGAGACTCCTACAAATTGACATTTCTAATACTCAGCATCCCTTAAAAACAGAGTCCCTGGCCCATACTTCTGATAACAGTCAGAAGGATTTATCCCACTGTACCTTAAACAGCACTTTAACACAATGTTTTTCTTTGTCGTCCTTCAGCCATGTCAGTGGGAACAAAATAGGCTGGGAAAAAACAGGAACCCAGTCAGAAAGTCAGACACGTGGAGAGCTGGGAGACCAAACAAAGGTAATTCCTCAAGTTCCAGACATTGCCCTTGGTTCTTTGGGAGTCAAATGTTACAGCAAACTCTGAAGACAAATTTCACTATTGATCTGTAGGATTTGGTGTAGGCTTTGACATATTTTTGTGACTTACAGAACAACAGGTTTTAAGTAAAGTAAGAGGTTTTCTGGGGAATATTGTAGCATATACATAAAAAATGAATAGGATGTGTTAGGAAATACTAGATGTAGGCTAGAAAGAATTCAACAGACTTGTTTCTTCCTTAGCTAACAATCTCATCCTTAACTTCTGCTCTTGGTGTTCGTGGTAGTTCATTATTTTGATCTTTAGTAAGGAGTACAGCAGTCTGAGTTTCTGTGGGTTCAGGGCTTATAACTTATAGTGTAGTGAGAGCAGCTCACACACATTTCAGTGCTAGCCATAGACCTGTATAGGTGCAGTAAAGCTCAGCTGAGGAGTAAAATTCCATTATAACAGCCTGGAATTTCATGTAATACATATTGAAGCAGGTCTGTGGGACCAGTTGGAATGTGTTGCTACTTAACTAAGTAAGGATGAGATGACTGAGCCCTCGATAAAGACATCACATTATCCTATTGAATTTCTTCAAGATTTATCGTAGAATTATTTTGGTTTGAAAAAACCTTTAACACAATTTACCTCACAATGGCAGGCCCAGCACTAACCCATGGCCCTCATCTCCACAGCTTTGCAATAGCTCCAGGGATGGGGACTCCTCCACCTCCCTGGGCAGCCTGGGACAGGGGCTGGCAACCCTCTCAGGGGAAAAAATTCTTCCTCATCTCCAATCTAAACCTCCCCTGGGGCAACTTGAGGCCATTTCACTTGTTGCTTGGGAGCAGAGACTGACCCCCACCTCACTCCAACCTCCTGTCAGGGAGTTGCAGAGAGCACTCGTGTCATCTCAGCCTCCTCTGTTTCAAAGTAAAACCATTGTCAAATTAAGTGTTTGATGGTCTGTACTCCCAAGTTTGAACTGTGTTTGGAAAGAACAGTCAAAGCATTTCCACTTGATATCTCTGTGTCTTTGTGATGGAACTGTACACCAACTGCTAATTTTGTGTGAAAAAAAGCCCAATCGAGAGTTACACTGTAGACAAACGGAGCAGTTTCCCTGTTCCTTTGGCATAGAAATCTAGTAGACTTTGGCTTTGTGCTTAAAATATGAAGCTGATGATTTCATCCATCAGTGATTATTATTTTTGCAGACTACACCCTGTATGATAACTGCATCTGCCTGAGGATTAGTCACCATATGCAAATGCTATTGTGACCTATTACAGTCCTTTTTTGCTCTGTATTATGGTTATGTGCGTAGGGCTGGGCGGGGGGGCAGGGAGAGAGGTGATGAGGTCAGGGATGGAGGGAGCAGAGAGGTAGTGGTGGTGAGAACAGGGATGGGAGGGAGCAGGCAGAGCAGCTGTGGTGCTGGGCAGTGAGCTGGTGGGATGTGCTGCACGATGTGTCTGGCTGCCTGTCTTCATACACACAGTTAAAGCTGCGTAAGCAGTGATTAAACTTTCCAAGAGATGTATGCATGCAGTGCCACTTAAATACATCCAATCGAATGTATAAACACTTGTGAGTTTTTCTTGCCCATTTGGGTTTTTTTAAATATCAAGCTACTTCTTCAGCCTGCAGTAGCAGGAGAAGACAGTTGGATCTTGTTGAGCCTGATGGGCAGGATTATGAATACGTTTTCTAGGTGAGCTTGTTTCCTACCGAGGTATATATTAATGGTTTAAGAAAAGAAATATTTCCTGAAGATTCAGCTGAATGAGCTGTGTGAATTTCTGAGGTAAAGTGCTGAAAGTCCAGCATAGATCAGACAAATAGCAGCAACCTTGCCACTCTTTTCACTTGTCTTGTCAAAACCCCTTGCGCGTAGTTGTCTCGCTATGTGATTATATATGATGAAGGTAAGCTCATCTCGTTTGGGTGGATGTATATTACTAAAATAAAAACTGAAAAATAAACATTTGGTCTGTGGTAGTTCCTCAGTTGAGATGTTTGAATATCACTGGAGCAGATCCAGGAAGAATCTGGGCAGTTCAAACAGGGGAAGCATTGCTGTCATTTGGGTTTTTGTCTTCTTCCCTTCACACTTCCAGTAATGGGCAGCCCTGTAAACTCTTTGTGGGCCACTATCACTGTCTTTCAGTTGTTGGAGTAGTAGAAGATTGGAATAAAAAATCTTTAAACCAGTGAAGAAATATTTCATAATATAATACAGATTTAACAGAGCTCACTTTTGTAAAAACCTTCTATGTTGTTGTGTTAGAAGTGTGCTGGTTGTTACAGGTTTTAACTATTTCTTTGTGTGTTTTCATTTGTGTAAATAAAACTGAGCATAGATTATCCATTCTAAAATATACCCTTCCATAATATCCCCTTGATTGTGTTGCTTAAAATGTCATCTGAAAATAGTGTTGCTCCTTTGATATCTTGCTAGAGCATGTTTTTACTAATACACAGTCTGTAGAACGTTTTTAGAGGTTGTATGGATTCTTTGGGGTTTTTATATGCAGGTTTGTATTTACCTTAAGAGCCCAAAGGGGACAAGATGAGCTTGGTTGGGCCTATGTTTTATGTTCCTTGTTCCATGGGATTTCATGGCTTTGGCCATTTGTGTTTTGCCTTTGTTTTTCAAGTCTTTTGAAGCATGTGAAATCTTCCACACAGATTGTGAAAATACCTGTGCATGGTGTGAGTATCATCAGGTGAACAAAGGAAATTTCGGTCTCAAAAGTTTTTAAATTACTATAGTAGTTTCTAGGCACAAAATGCACTTCTAAGCTAAAAACAGCTTTCAGTTTTGAAGACTTTTTAGGAATGAACTCAAAATTTTTTGGTAGTATCTATGAAGGATGCAACATAAGTGCTTACAAAAGGCTTATTCACCAGGAGGTTCAAAGTACATTTTTGTGTTGTATTTTTTTTAGTTCAGACACTATAGATTTTGTCTTTGAGTTGAACTATGTAGTTTTTTCCTGCTTCATTTAGAAACATAAACTGAAAAGAGATTGTTAATAGAAGGCTAGGTAAATGATGTGACTGTCAGTTAACCTGTTTAGTTGGTAATATTATGGAAATACGAAGTGGTCATTCACATTTCAGTAAGAAGTCATCAGTCCTCCTCCTGTATAGTGCAATTAAAAATGAAAGAATAGTTACTGTTGCTGTTAATAAGTTAAACCTTTACCTTAATACTTGTGTTTTCAGTAGCTTGCTTCTGCTAGCAAACAATGGCTGAAAGCTTACATTTTCTGATAGTCTTTTAGCTGGCTTTGGATAATATGTTCTATGTACTGGCAACGACATGATGTGAAGGTGTGCTCTTTCCATTGTGGGTGAAGAAGGAGATTTGCTGTCTCTCTTGGGTGATCTCCCAGTATGTGTCTGTACACATTCAGAAGCACTTTATTTTGTGTGTTTTGTTGTAGGCAGAAGGTTCCTCCAGTGCTTCTTCAGGAAGTCAGGCAGCTGATGTCAAAGGGAATCAAACCAGTAATCCACAAATCCCGTGCCTGTTGTCAATGCCCACAAGAAACCACATGGATATTACTACTCCTCCATTACCTCCTGTAGCACCTGAAGTATTAAGAGTGGCAGAACACAGGCACAAGAAGGGGTTAATGTATCCCTACATCTTTCATGTCCTAACCAAGGTATGACACTTAAAAATTATGTACCGTGAAATCACGATTCTGTAAGATAATTGCACTTGCATTTCTGGCTAAAGAGTGTCATAAATTTACATCCTTCTTAATGCTTTGAGTTTTGGTCTGTTTTTACTGCATCTGACAATTTCTAGCATGATATCTACATGGCTTTTCAGTATCCCCAGGGATGGGGATACTGAATCCCCAGCTCCTTGAGTAGCCTGTGCCAGTGTCAACAACCCTCTCAGGGAATATTTTCTCCTTCATCTCCAATCTAAACCTCCCCTGGGGCAACTTGAGGCCATTTCCTCTTGTCCTGTCACTCGTTACTTGGGAGCAGAGACTGACCCCCACATCACTACAAGCTCCTATCAGGGAGTTGCAGAGAGTGCTCATGTCTCATCTCAGCCTCCTCTTCTCTAGGCTGAACACCTTCAAGTCCCTCAGCCAGTCCCCATTAGACTTGTTCTCCAGACCCTTCCCCAGCTCCAGTGCCCATCTCTGGACACGCTCCAGCATCTCAGTGTCCCTGTGGGAATGAGAGGCCCGACACTGGAGGGCTCGAAGTGCAGCCTCAGCAGCACTGAGTACAGAGGGAAAACCATTGCCCTAGTCCTACTGGCCACACTATTTCTGATACAAGCCTGGATGCCATTGGCCTTCTTGGCTACCTGGGCACACTTCTGACTATGTGCTCTTCACCTATACCACCAAGTCTTTTTCCACCAGGCAGCTTTTCCAGCCCATCTGCCCAAGCCTAGAGCATTGCCTGGGATTGGTGAGGCACAAGTGCATGACCCAGCCCTTGGCCTTGTTAAAACCCATCACATTGCCCTCAGCCTGTGGCTCCAGCCTGGCCAGGGCAGTCTGAAGAGCCTTCCTGCCCTCGTGCAGGTCTACACTCTTGCCCAACTTGATATGCTGTATCTGCCAATGGGAGGAAGAGAATGAAATCGTAGAATCGTAGAATGGTAGGGGTTGGAAGGGACCTTTAGAGATCATCCAGTCCAGCCCCCCATATCCCTGTGTCTGATAAATCTTGTTCCAACAGAGGGGAAAAAAAAGGCCCATCTAGAGATGGCTGCATAAAAAAGGAATTGGTGCTGCTTAAGACTTTTTGTCTACCCACTATCTGAAATGCTTTTGAACAAGTATGCTCAGGGGACCTAAAGCATGCTATGAGTACACTGACTGTTATCTTATTCTGTAATTATGGAATTCACTAGAAATTGGCATGTAGAGGTGTTCCAGGTTATGTTACTGTTATGTATAGAGAGAGACCTTTTGGACATACCTTATACCTAAAGTAGCCTTGCCTGAGTTAAATCTGGTGATATGTAATCACTCCAAGGTGTCACCTACTGTTATTCATTACTACCACAGTTTAAATGATTTTTTTAAGTGAAGGAAGCAAACTGGAGTGTTTGCTTGTCAGTGTTGCAAATAAAGGCTGATACCTGGGAACTATGCAGCGAAGTCAGTTGTTTTCCAAGCAAATCTTAACACAGTTAGATGTGCAGTCACAGAAAACATAGAATGTGGCTGCTGTTTTGAGGATATTGGAAGGTTCTATTATGGTTAAGTTTTTTTCCTGAAGAAGTCTAAAATGCTAAAGCTTTATATACATTCAAAACTAACCTTATTTATGTAATTCCCAGTTACTACTTTTTGACCAGATCCTTTAATAATGTTGGGTTTTACCGTGAGTCCCCAATACTGTTTCAAATCCTTGCACCAAAAAGTCAACTGGTGACCAAGACAGCATGAATGTTTTGAAAAGTAGCTCTCTGAAATCTAGATCCACTTCTCATGTGCTCTGACTGTCCTGAAGTGCATTACTGTATTTGTGTATTATTTCACTCTTCAAATTATCCCTATTCTGAGGTGAATATGTAGGTGACTCTCACCTGCAAAAGGTCCTGGCAAAGAAAAAAAGGTTGTGTGTGGAAAAGAGAGAGAGGAAAGCAACTGAGATAATCACAGCCTGGAGACTGCGAAGCAGATCTTTGGGTGATCCTCCTCTGGTGTTGCCTTCACATACCCAAGATGTACATTACTGCCAAATCACATTTTCCTTGAGTGGATGAGATTTCTGTTCAAGCTGCTTTGAGTTACCATGCATACCTAATACTTTCTGTTCACTCTAACATGTCATATTTTCCTACTTTCTTTTGTGCAAAAGGGTGAAATCAAAATTGCTGTTTCTATAGAAGATGAAGCCAACAAAGACCTGCCTCCTGCTGCTCTCCTTTATAGGCCAGTTCGTCAGTATGTTTACGGAGTCCTGTTTAGCTTGGCAGAAAGCAGAAAGAAAACGGAGAGGCTTGCTTTTAGAAAGAACAGACTTCCACCAGAATGTATGTACTGTAGAATACATCCTTTATCTCTCTTCCCTTTGCTATGGTTTCATAACCATTTGTACTGTCGTTTGAATGAGAATGCTGCTAAGATTTCATTGGTGTAGCTAATGCTGGAGGAATTTATGGCTTAGTTGATCCCATGTAGGTCAAGTAATAAAAACCAGATAATAGAAAAGTATGTTGATTTGAAAATACATTTCCTGTAGTAGTTTAAGAACTGTGAATGTTACCATTTCTAGCAGGCTCTAGGGTTTGGTTTTTCAAATGTATGCTCAAGCTGCTGTCAGATTTGCAGCAAGTCATGTCAGTTTGTGATGTAATTTTTGAAGTACATGGCAAAACTTGGTGAGAGGAAACTTCTGTGGATATGCTTACAAAGAGGCATGTTTACACATTTGAGAAGACAGGGTAAGTTATCAAGTGCACTTCAGTGAAACTTGCAAGTCTCTAGTATCTTTCAGGGTTTTGGCATATAAAAACTTAGTTTAAAATCTGCAGAAGTCAGGTGTAATGTAAATAAAGGTAGATATGGGTGAAGACAGAGTAAACTTCACAGGACTTGTCAAAAGATCCTTTTGCTAATTTAGAAGGATGAAAGCTAATCTACATTTTAATCTGGAAGTAGTTTTGCTACAGTAATTCTCAGGAATTACTGCCATTCTAGAAAATTCAACCTCAGCATTCTGGAGTGTTTTTCTTATAATGAAATGCACACAAGGAAATGATTGAACTTTACAGTAGTATCTTAAAAAGGTTAAAGGAATGCTGAAGCATTAAGTGAATGGCAGCAACAGCAGAAGTATTTAAATATAGGAGTCTGCTGTCACTGGACTAAATTTAAGAGTCAGGTATTTAGAATGTATAAAAGCGTTATTCACAGCCTTTGTGTGAAAAGGATAAAAAGAAGAATCAAGTGTAAACTTTATGGTCATTCCTTTTTCTCTTACCATTTTTAACTGTGACTCATTTTTCAGTCCTAGCAAAGGTGATCATCTTCCAATGGCATTTGAAAAACTGTTTCTCTTAGTTGTTTTAGGGGAATTATTATTTATCCTGCGTGAATAATATCTCAGCATATGTATTGTCACAAACTTCTGAATTCTTTAACTCACACAGCAGCATAATATTTCAAGTAACAAGGTTATTCCAGAATTAAAATAGTGAGGTTGTTTGCAATATTCATTTATCCTCATGAGACTTCTGTCCTTAAAAGCATACTACAGCATTTGTAGTGGTGCAGTAGCTGAGTGCTGAAGGTCTGCTTTAGTTTTCAGGACGTTTTTATCTCATAAACCTAGAATGTTCTCTGTAGGCTACTGGGGAAACCTAAATAAATCATCTCTCTTTTCTCTTAATTTATACTGCTTTTCAGAGGTTTAGTATCAGTGGAGGCTAAGAATGCTGCTGCTGACTTGGTTTAGTTACAGAAGTGCCTGCAGATCTTGCTGCAGGACATGTTCAGCCACTGACCTACTTCTGTCTTAGGATACAAAAAAAAGTCTGCCCAAAAGTTGGTTGCTTCACAGCAAAGCTAACAATGCTGGTAAAGATGGATATGAGCTAAGATGCAAGTGTGTGATTTGAAAGGGCTATATTGCAGGAACACATTTATTTTGGTCACCTCTCTTCCAGAGTAGCAAAAACTAGGCAGACTGTGCAGGATGCAGAGAGACAATAGTGTCTTAAACATCAGGAGCAGATTTCTCAGGTCAATTAGTCACACTCATTAGCCCTTGATAACTTTCCTGAGAATCCGGGCCATAATGAACGAGTGATGCTGATTCTCTTTCAGTGTCTTAATTTTTTTGGTGCTCTCAAAAATGAGTAAGTTATGAAACACAGTAATTAAGACAATTAAGGAACAATTTAAGAATTAAGAGAATTAAGAAATTAATTTCTAAATAAAATCATATTGTCCTTAAGCTTTATGTAGAGAGATAAGGAATGTATTAGTACCTAAAACCCCGTCATCTTTGTTGTACAAACCATAACACTGGCAACATAATAGTTGCTCATGAATAAGTTGCAAGTGTGTTGCTGGAAGGGTTATGGGAGGCTGTGAAAAATACATAATGAAGAGACACGTCAGTATTATTGCTGAATATACAATCAGCAGGATGATGGATCTTTCATAAAACAGATGACTTCCCGTCTCTTGAATCATGATGATTTTTCTGTAGTTAAAAAGCCAGTGACAAACAGCAGATCCGTTCGAGAGGTAGTCAGTCAGGCTCTTCAGTGATAATTGTCTGCTAAGTAATGCCTTTGCTGTAAGAGTCCTCCTGTCTGCTCCCAGAGGGTAGGAAAAGCTGAATCACAAAGTTCTTGACGGTGCTTTTGCTGCCAAGGGCATAGCATTGGGCTGTGCTGGCCTTCCTTCTGAGGAGATGGACACTGAGTGTCTGACTTGCTCTTGTTTCCAAGCTGTGAAGCGAGTTCTTTCCCACATTCTGGTAAATACATATGTGTAGATGAAACCATCTGCCCTTTGCACTCTGGAAAAATGCACACTTGCACAAGCTGTCGTATCTCCTGGTTGGATCCAAAGGTTTGTTATTTTAAGCCTGGCCACATTGTGATGCACTATTCTCCATCAAGGACATGTTCAGCTGATGGTGTTTCTGCCAAAAGGAAAGCCGTGTGTCTCGGGCAGCCGCCCTTTTGCACAATGGAGCATGCCTAGCTCAAGCTGTGCTGTCAGTAAAGATTACAAGGTTAAAAATTAGGCTTGATTAATCTGCATTAGCTAGCTCATCTTCTACTGATATTGAATACATCACACCTCACCTTTAGTTCGTGAAGGAAATGCAAAGAGAATACCCAGCCCACCTGAGTGTTCATTAGCAACAAGGGCTGTGGCAGATGACCTGAGAGTGCAGGAGGCTCTTGCTAATGACTTCAGAGCCTGTGGCAGCATTCAGCTGTTTACCAAGCAGGTTACCCTAATGCAGATTGATGCTGACCCTTTTTACTCGAATTGACCCAAAAGTGTCGTGAGGGCAGCAACGTTCAAAGCCGGTGCCAATATGTCCTGCAGTTGCTTAGGCTACTTTGAGGATTCAGATCTGCTGATCAGCAGCAGGAGGAAGTTTAATAATAAAAAGAGTATAATTAGCATTGTGATGTTGTGGCTGGACACACTCTGATCCTGATGCTTATCTTTGAGTGGAAGTCCTGGGAGGAAAATACAAAACGTTCCTTCCTCTGAGGACAGATCCTCAGCGGCTGAGGAAGACAGCAGTCCCATTGCAGTTGTCAAGGGTGTAAGAAACTCTGGAGAAATAAGTGAGGATGGACACGTCCTGGATTTATGTTACATTAAATGCTAAATTTGGGTGAACAGTGCTACAGTTACTTGTTTCCTGACACAGCTGTAATTCCTCAGCCCCATCTCTCAGGGAGAATCCTGTTTGCCAGTCCCCCAGAGTGGCCTTCACAATAAATTATTCTGCAGGAAGTGTGGTTACCTTTCCCATAATAACCATTACTTCACAGAATTTTGAGGGCAGGGTGGGTCTCCAGCGTGACCTCTACAGGTAGCATGTTCCTGAAGATAGTATATTTTAAGAGCAAACTGAGAAGTTCCTGGGGCCCTAGCTTCATACCTGTGAAATATATGCAGAAGAAGCAGCAGTGAAACATTTGTCTTCTATACAGCTCAATTTCCTTGCTGTTTGCTGTGATGGGAGTTGTAGAAGCCGAGGCAGTGGTCATCTGAGGGTGCTTAAGTGAGATGTGCGTATAGAGTTGGCATGTGCCTGCCTCTGGAGAGGCTAGCTAGCAATATCACCTCTGTTGTCAAAAGGAGGTTGAAAGGAAGAAAAAAAGAACTCCAAAATACGAGCAACTATTTTGTCAATTGTCAAGACTTGGGGGTTTTTTACAGCAAGCAGATTGAACTGTTCGGCTTAGTAACCTCATTGTGTTTGCTGTCTGTTTGCTGAGAGGTCTTAAGTTGCTGTCCAAAAGTATCTCTTGCTTCTGAGAGCTAAAGCAGTTAAAGGAGTCTTTGAAAGCCTACGTCAAATATATCCTTTTGTTTGTTCATATTTACTGTTCCAGGCCTAGAGAAGTGAGAACCAGTGTGATAAATGATGCACAAGTAACAGGGTAGCTCTGCTGGCTGTTGAAGCCCAGCTTGTGTAGCTTGGTGGCGTATAAAAACACGTAGCAACCAAAATAGAACATGATTTTGTAGTGAGGTCACCAACTAAATATATCAGAATATTGATTTTCATTGCTGCGTGTTATCTTTGTAAAACTTACCCTGAGCTCTATGAAATGGAGCTATAACATTAGAGTAGTTTTATTGCAGAAAAGCATGAGAGTGCTTTGGGATGTGATAGAGGTCCTTTTTTTAACCTCAGTGATCACCTCTGGAATGGTTTGCCCGCCCATAACTATAAAATTACTTGTAAGGCTGATGTCTGATTGCTGAAGACCTTGTAGCTCTAAGGGCTAATCTGGTACCAGTAGCATTCACTTCTCCATCTGTAACAAAAAGATTTCTATCAGAAAAAGCAGGTCTGTGCTCCTGCTGTGAACCTCTCTGTGCTGTAACCTGAAGCCTCACTAACAAGCTCTTTGAATCTTTCCACACTGCATAACTGGGCTGTGAGTTAAGAAGGGTGCAAAGAAATTTTGAGCTGTGTCAACCTTGAGGTCGTTCCAAGGCCAAAGGTATCATTTCTCCATCTTGACTTTTTTTTTTAACTGTATTCTGTTTTGGTTACCTTCAGACCTAAAAAGGGAGGTGATTCAGCAGCAATATAGAGTGGAACAGTCTTTGTTTTGAAGTGGATGGAAGAAAGCTGAGCAGATGTGAAAATTCTAACCTCTTAATGGAAAGCAGTGCAGTAAAGTAATGGTTTGTGAAATGTTTAGGGGGAGAAAAAAAACCCAGACCCACCTGTATATGTGAGGTCTCATTCCATTGCAGTAGTTGAACAACTATAAACAAGTAGCACATAAGTTTAAAATCTGATTTGAATAAAATCACCAAGATCATATTGTTCTTAAAAGACCATATATGGAACATATTTCTGTGTACGTACCCTTTTTGTTTGTCATTGTAGGGGTTTGATCAGTTACGTATTTTAGGGGAAAATTACATCTTCAAATTATTCTGTTTCTTTTACAGAAGCATTTGTAGATCCCTTATGTTGTGTATTGATTTGAATATAGGAATGTAGCATGCTTTGTGAACACTTGGTTGCACACACTTGATGTGTATGTGATCACAGTTGAGAGATGGTGTGTACCGAGTCTGAGTTACCAGTTTGGCCACGAAACCCAGATCTATTGCAGTCCTAGAGTGATGCTTTTGGGGTGAAAAGCTCTTGTATAGGAAGTACTAAATACTTTTTAACCTGGAATGTTTTCCTTCCACTTGCCCATTTGCAGTTTCACCAGTGATAGTTAAGGAGTGGGCTGCTTACAAAGGAAAATCTCCTCAAACCCCGGAGCTGGTGGAAGCGCTCGCATTCAGGGAATGGACCTGTCCTAATCTGAAGAAGCTGTGGCTGGGGAAAGCAGTAGAAGACAAGAACCGAAGAATGAGGGCATTTTTGGCCTGTATGAGATCAGATACACCAGCAATGCTCAATCCAACTAATGTGCCCACACATCTTATGGTGCTCTGTTGTGTACTAAGGTCAGTGTTCCTTTAAGGTAAAGCAGAATGAAGGAAAGATTTTCCTGAGTAATCTCGCTGACAACTTTGTACTAAAGCATGAGTATAAAAAGTGTCAATTCATATTTGCAAGGTCATTAGGAGAAGGGGTTTAGTTTGGTTTTAGAACATTGCTGCTTCAGGTCTCAAAAGCATGCTGTATCTTCAACATTTCTTTCTCAGTCTCTGGAGGACTTAAGGGAAGAGGAAAAAAAGAGTTCTGTGTTGCAAAGGGGCCACTGTGCATTTGAATTAGTTTACCCTAACTAGACTCTAGGCCTCAGCTTACTAAAAAATAGCATGTGGGATCTCAGAGCCTGTATTGGTGAAATTGTGAAGCAAGAGAGAGAGTTCTTAGGGAACCACACAGCAGTTTGTCAGAGGGCAAAGCTCCCAGGTGTGATACTCTGCCTGGGACACATGATGTGTTAAGAGTCCATCTGTTAAAACAGCTCATCTAGTTGAGATGATAATAACCAACAGTTGAAGTCCTAATTCTACACTTCAGTTGTTCAAAGAAAGCCACAAGGTGCAAAATACTTCCCTGTTTAATTCCCAGATTGAAAATTGAGGAACTGAGAGATTCTTACATTTTTGGAAAGGGGAGATTGTTTCAATACAACCAGCTTGTAAATCTGGCAGAATCTAAGGGTAGTGTGATGTTGCATGTGAAGAATTGTAAGCCATTTTTGAGAGTGACACTTGTAAATTTGTCTTGAACTTTTACCTTAAGAACACTAAAACTCCTTTCTTTTTTCTGCATGTAGCATAATATTAAGAATATAATCCAAGTGGTATGCTGCTTGTTTCAGCAGGACATGTTTCTCTCCTGTGACAAGGCATATATAAGTTGTTTTTCGTTAAGACATGATGAGCATAAAATTCAGTGACTAGATAATTTCTGAGTAATGTGTGGTTTGGAAAACATGTTCACAAAGTCCTTTTACAAAGACCATTAATCTTTATAATAGTTTATTTTTAGACATATAAGAAACCACTTATGTTTTAAGTTCTGTTTTGGCAGCCTGTCCTCCCCTCGCTCGCTGGGAGCAGGGAGTGCACAACTGATTCACAGCCAGTAGCTCTTCGGAGATTTCAACTTCAAATCTATTGAGTGCTCTGGTCTGTTTGACTATTTAAGACTAGAGAACAAAAAAAACCCAACCTTTTGCTATTGCATTCTGGTGATTTCTGATAACATAAAGTACCATTTGATCTACCCACTGAAGGGAGCTGCTGAGTAACAATGAGCTTCCTCTGTAGGTATATGGTACAGTGGCCGGGCGTTCGTATCCTTCGTCGCCAGGAACTCGATGCTTTTCTTGCCCAAGCATTGTCTCCAAAGCTCTATGAACCTGACCAGCTTCAGGAACTCAAGGTAATTCTTAACTATAACTTTCAGCATTTAAGATATTTATTTCTAGCCAATCTGGGAACTACAATGTGGGAACTACAATCCTGTTAACTACAGGGAGTGATGTATTATGTGCCTGTCTCACTAAAAGCCTTGCATAATTATCTATACTATCTAAAATATTAGTATTTTAAAGTGTTGCAGAGATTGATAAGCAGTTCTGCTTCACTGGTCAGATAGGTAACTCAAATCTTAAACAGATTCTATACTCCAGAAGCTTTTTGTACCATTTCTTAAGTAATTGTCTCTTGGAAGTTTGAAACAAATGTGCTTCCACTGAAAAGATTTAAAAAGAAAAGAAAAAACACTTACTCCTTGTGTGATTGTATTTAAAGACCAACCTGGGTGTTTTTTCAGGCATTCAGCATTCAAAAGGGTTTTTTTTCAAGTAATTGTAGAAATGGAGAGAGACCTGCATAATCTTGAATGGAAAAATGCAGGAGGAAAAAAGGGAAAACAGGTTGTTAATAGTCATAGAATGATAGAAATAAAAGGGAAAAGAGTTTGTTAATAGTCATAGAATTGTAGAAATAACTACTTTGAGGATTTTAAAAGTTAAGATCTCAAGGTTTCTATTTTTTCCTAATATGGTAGTACTCTATGAAGTAAATAGTGTTAGCTAATTGATTGGTTCAAAACTTGCCGTTATCTCAATCAAATAGTAGAGTTTAGTCCTTTTGTTAAGTGAACAAATTTCCCAATGAAAACAATTTTAGGTGCTTTTTGCTTCATAATGTGTCTTAATAGTGTATTTGATAACTGAAAGCTACGGAAGGTACTGGGATGTATAGGGAATGCACAACTGGAAGTGATCCATCTTATTGCCTGTCTGCATTGATGATCAGCTTAGGGAAGGAGATGAGATGCTGGTTTCCTGTTCACCGTGCAACCTTATGTTGAAAAGGCCATTTCAGATAGTCTTTTAGGTACTCTAGTCAGTAATAACTGCTGACCAGTTTTGCTCCTAGCAGTGCCAGGGTACCTGTTGTCCTTACTTAAATCACAAAGGAGGAGTAATTTGTTCCCCAAGTGTGTTCATATGCACAGACACACTGCAGAGAGACACAGACAAAAGCAGCAATCCTAACAGCTCTCCTCAGAATGTAAGCTCATGCAGATTTTAGGTATTAGATTTTTCTAAGGAGTATTTTGTCACTAGTAACAGGTCTGAAAGAATATTCCTAAAGCCAGAAACTTCTGTGGGTGATGAGTAGGATCTGGATTGTGTTCCTGCATGTAGCACCCCAGCATGACTTCTCAGTCTCAATCTATAAACCAAATCAATATGCTCATGGATCCCAGCACTTAGCCAGAGAAATACTACTAAATATAAGGGGAAGAAAACAGCTGATTTCACTTACAGCAAGTAGAGAATTCAGGTGTTGCCATTTGTAATGACAGAGTTAACAGAAGAACAAAATCTTCTTCCCATCTGCCAAAGAACGATTGACAACAGCAAAAATAATACACAAATAAAATCCAACAGGAAGATGTTTATTTGGCCTATCCTGCATTGCTGAAAGAGACGTGAAGAAACAGAGGATGAAGACAGCTATAATGAACAGCAGATGAGTTCATGCAAGACTGCTTGTTTGCTTCAGCACTCGGGACTGGATTGCTGCTGTCATGGATTATAAGCGTATTAGTCTCCTGAGAACACCTCTTTTGAGTACTCTGCCTTGTGACTAATTCCTTAAAACCAGCCTAAATGTAGCCCCTGTCCATCAAGGGAATCATTCAGGTGTTTGCTGGAACTCCTTTTCAAGGTATTTACTGGATGTTCATGCTGGAAGCCCTCTGTGCTTATTGAGTTGTTCAGTGCGCTGAAGACTCGGGTCCAAAGATGATGACAACTGTCTGTGTTGTATGAAAGGCAGTATCTTATCTTCAAGGAAGCACGTGGTTATTTCTGCCAAGGGAATGAACTGCCAACAAGTTAATCCTGTATGTTCAGAAGAAATGTATGTAGCTCATCTGAGGTGAGCAATGTTGGGCTCGGCAGGGAGAAATGTGAGAATCATGAGTGTGAGGTCAGGACATCTGGAGCTGAGTAACTGTACCTGTGGGTGCCAGTGGCTCTGTAGGCAACCTGAGCGCATGGAAGGTCAGCAGAGTGTCTCCAATGTCCATTTTCAAAACACAGCACAATAAGCAAACAGCCAGGGGTAGAGATTTTGGCAAAGGTATCTGTGAGAGTTAGCAGAGTCTTCCATCTGTCTTAAGATTTGATGCAAAGAGGGGGAAACCCAGCATGAGAATTGCTGGTCTTAAGAGGCCTAAGAAAGGAAATCCCAGAGAAATTTTTTTTCCCTTTGTACACAAAATGAAAGGCAGGGACAAGGCAAGTGATAAGCAGCATGCAAAATTTGTGTTTAACAGAAAATGTTCTCCAGGTTTTAATTTTGAGCAATGCATGAAGAGTAGTTTGGGTCATTTCCATGATGAGTGTGTTGGTTAACTGAAAGATGCAATGTTTCATGGCATGGTGTCACCATCTTCATATGAAGCAGCTACTTCTGGTTTTGTTGAAGTCAGGCAGAAAGAGCAGCTGAGTTTGAACCCTGCTGCATATCTGCCAAACAATCTGAATGGTCTTTTGGATCTTAAAGGCTGCTTATGCATAAGGAAGGTAATGTAGTTTAATTTTAAAGTTTAATACCAAAGACTTGAAAATGTTCCCAAGAAAGGGCTGATATTTTGAGAAGTATTTTAGAGAACACTTGTAATGATATTTTCTTATGCCAGAGCTAAAAATATATTTGCTGCAAGCAAATCCATTTTGCTTCCACCACCATTCACTGTTTAATTCTACCTTTGGGTATCTACCCTGCATCCTAAATAAAGCTGTTGTATGCATAAAGAATACTTCAATAATAAGAGACACTTCCTAACAGTAAAAACTTGATTCAAGCTAACAAGCAATGTGTTCCAAAGGAGTTACAGAATCTCAAGGGCTGGAAGGGACCTGGAAAGCTCATCCAGTGCAACCCCTCTGCCAGAGCAGGACCACCTAGAGTAGGTCACACAGGAACTCATCCAGGTGGGTTTGAATGTCTCCAGAGAAGGAGACTCCACAACCCTTCTGGGCAGCCCCTTCCAGGGCTCCCTTACCTCAACAGTGAAAAAAGTCTCCCATGTGTTTCTTTGGAACCTCTTGTGTTCCAGCTTGTGCTCATTGTCCCTTATCCTATCACTGACCCTCATTGAGAACAGCCTGGCTCCAGCCTCCTGACACCCACCCTTTATGTATTTGTAAAGCTGGAAAGGGAATGTGATACATGAGAATAAAATGGAATCTGTCATTGAGGTCATTCCTGAACCTTTCTACAAAATATCTCAGAAGCACAAGGTGATGATTAGAAACAATTTTTAAAGGAATTTTTCTACTATTCATTTCCTAAAAGTGTCTTTAAAGCTTTTCCTTGCTACAACACACTTTACCATTGTTTGAAGAACTCCATGCTGCATGTTTATCAATGATCTTAACACAGCTAAAAGATGCATCTTACATGTTTTAGACACCACATGCCACAAATTAAAGATGAGTATTTTAGTCAAAGCTTTTTACTAACTTCTTGAGAAAGAATTGAGTTAAAACATCAGAAAGAATTTCCTGTGCTTCGTTGTTGAGAACTCGGGGTTTGGGGTTTTATCTCTCACCTCTAGAGAGAATGGAGGGAACAACAACCTTTCCTGAGTGTTGCAGTTTTGCAGAGACAAGTGGTGGATTCCGGTACGTTCTTCTGGTCAAACTGGCAATTACCTGTGAGAAGTCCAGACACACTTTAAAAATCTCTGTTTCCAAGAGTTTTGAGAAGCATGTAGCTATTGAAAGCAAGTATGAATTACATCTTACTATTACCTTACTAAACGTACCCTTTTCTTTGAGCAGATTGAGAATCTGGATCCCCGTGGAATTCAGCTGTCTGCTCTGTTTATGAGCGGGGTGGACATGGCGCTCTTTGCCAACGATGCGTGCGGGCAGCCGATTCCCTGGGAGCACTGCTGTCCCTGGATGTATTTTGATGGGAAATTATTCCAGACCAAGCTCATCAAAGCAAGCCGGGAGAAAGTTCCGCTCATTGACCTCTGTGATGGTCAGGTGCGTAGTTTGAGACGGAGGCAGGAGTGTGCCAGATGCTCAGCAGTGTTAGAGGTGGCTGGTTGAGCAGTCATTTGCTTCACGTGTCATCTCTCTACTTCTAACAGAGACACACGAGGTGAATAGCTAATGAGTGCTTTTCAGCTCTGTTTGCTTTCGGGCCTCATGTTGATGGTTCAGGTGGCATTTGGGAGATGTGGAAAAAGTAAACTGGCCTAAATTTTACTTCCCTTTTTTTTCCCCTCTCTGGAAACTGAAACTTGAATGCAACTGTGATACAGTGAACGACTGAGCCAACAACTGTCTGCTCATATGTTCAAGTACTGTCTTTTTGGGTCAGGTTAGCCAGACTGTCACAAAGGACTAAACTGCAGTGCTTTTACAGGGAAGGAAAATGTGCCATTTCTAACTTGCTTGTACAGACTGTGAAGTCATTCTTACAGTCCTTAAGCTCAAAATCTTTTCACATTTCTTGGGACCATTTTGAGTACAAATGGGTTTGGGTTTTGTCATATCCAAATCATGCAGTTATTGTCTAGCTATAGAGAACAGGAACTGATGACAATCATTGGGTTACTGAATGACTCAAACTTCTGTTTTAAAAACTTTTTGGGAGATGTGACATCTTAACAAAACAGCTTACCTACCTCCTCTTCTTTCTGACACAGGGGAAACTGATGATAGATTAAATATTAACAATGGTTGTGGTCCCTCTTGGGCCTGTTAGCCTCCAGGCCTGCCTTACCCTGTTCACATGGACTTTGTTTTGCAGCCCAGGTTTATGACGATTGTTCTGTTTAAAGTAAAGGGCTGTGTTAAGTGTTCAGGAGACTATAGCCAGAGGTTTCTCTGTTCCTTTCTGGAAAAGCCTCTTTTAACTGCATAACTTTAAATTGAACTTCAAACTGTTTCTATGTTGCAAACTTCCAGACTGTCTCAGTATTTAGACTCCCATCTCTAGCTATATAAAGGTTTTCTTGTGAATATTGGGATATCACTGATTGTCAGTAGATATGCAGGACAGATCACTGTAGTTTTCAAGGTAGCTTTATGGAAGTTGTTTGCAGCAGTTACCTACTCTTCTAATATTTTGCTTTCTTCTTTGGATTTGTTGTGTAAGTGTGGCTTTATATCATTGAAACCAGAATATTAACATCACTTTGTTACCTTCTCTTTGTTCATAGGCTGAGCAGGCAGCCAAGGTTGAAAAGATGCGTCAGAGCATCCTAGAAGGATTAAATTTCTCCAGGCAGAACCATCCTCTCCCTTTCCCACCTCCACCTGCCATGCCTTTCTATCCAGCTTCTATGTATCCTCGACACTTTGGGCCAGTCCCACCACCTCAGGGCAGGGGGAGAGGCTTTGCTGGTAAGTGAGGGGACAGCGATTCGAAACATGTTGGTGTGAAGCGTTACCTCATTTTTCACATTCCCAAAGCTACAACCAGATTTGCTGGTTGAATTTCCTAGGGAAAACACATAAAAGCAAGTGGTTGGCATTTGTTGTCCTGTGCCAATCGCTGTACTTTGTTGTTCCTTTTATTAGGCAGAGCCTAGCAATGAGGAATGTCTCCTATTGCTGCCTGTCTCCATCAAGATTTATAGTAACTGTGCTGGGTCTAAATATTTTTACTGCTGTTGTATGAAATGGAAAAAAGATGAATGGATCGATACTGGATGCTATGAAAACACTCTTATTTGCACTCTATATTGCTTCAAAACATTTATAAATATTAAGAACACCTAAATTAATGGACACAGTTTAACTGTCAGGGTTGAAGACAGCCTCTCCTGCTCCCCACCCCTCTTGTGTTTTGCTACAGTCTTTAAACCATTGGCACCAGGAGTGTGAGTACTGTTACAACCATTCCAGGCTATTTCTAGAATGATGCCCTTTCTTTAAAATCTCCCTGGTACCGAGGCCCGTAGGTGTTTTGACCCTGGACATTGGGAGCGAGACTTTTTGAGGTGCCACAACTGTAGCCATTGGTGCTCATTGCCAAGAAATTGCCGTGAGCCTTTTACAATGCTCCTTTTGCCACAGAAGTCGGGATGCCCCTTCCACACCCATGTCAAAGGCTGCTCTTTGGAGCAGAGTCCCTGTGCTGGCCGAGGCAGCAGGACATCCTTGGCCAGGGCTCCCTTGGTGGCGGTGGCTTGTCGCCTGCAGGAGCCCGGCCCGGCAGAGCACAGCCCTCCCTGCAGACTCCAGAGGGTGGAAGGAAGCAGGAGTCTGTGCTAGGGACCTTCCCGGATGCCTGCTCCCCTCACAGCTTTTCCCCTGTCTTTCTTTACCCTGGGTCTAACAGGAGTCTATGGCTTCGGAGGCCCTTATGGGGAAACAGTAGCCACAGGCGCTTACCGGGCCTTCCGGGTGGCGGCAGCGGCAGGACACTCCGGAGCCTTCTCTGGCAATGACAGCAACAGGACTAGCAAGTTTCAGGGCGGTAATTATACCCAAACCCTTTTTCTTAGAGCTTCTGGCAACGGCTTCCTTCACTTTACGGTTTGGTCTGAGGCTTTCCTACTGACTGCCAGTCTCCCTTTCTCCCTAACTGTCTCGGCTCTCCCCTCTGAGCTGCCCAGGCTGCGCTGCGCTCTGCTCCCCCAGGCCCCCGCAGCCCCCCTCGCACCGCCTCTCACGCCTACAAACCTCCTCCGAGCCCAGGATGGCCCCAAACCCAACCAGGCGCTCTGTCTCCTGCGCTTTGGAACACGAGGGTGGAGTCTGTCATCAGCTGAACTCTGCTTGACTGCATTAACAGTGATTTTTTTTCTGAAATTCGGGGGCAGTGGAGCTTTTTGCAAAAGCAGCCCAAGGTGGAGCTGACTGCCCAGGGTGTTGCTGCTAACCCCTTCCTCGCTGTCCCTGCTCTCCGTGTGCACACAGGCTCCAAATCTCCGTGCCTGCCTGTGTGCCCGGTGCTCATCTCCTGTACGAAATGGGGCAGTGGAAACCTCTCAGTTCCAATCCCCCATTTGGGATGAAATCTTCCCGTGTATTCAGCTGTTCTCTCTGGCCTCTGAGCTTTTATCCTTAGAGCAAACGTACCTCTAATGCTTCGTTATGTGAGTAACTTTGCCCCTGTAAATAGTTAGCATTTGAAGCTGAAAGACTTGTGCAGGGAAGTATGAACCTTTTTGGATGTAATCAGTAGTGTAGTTCCCAGTGTAGTAATGTCAGTTAGGGCTGCATAGCTGCTCTATTTTGAAACCCTCTCAGTGCTAGTTGTCTTACCAGTAACATCTGCCTCAGTTGCACTTACCTAGTTTCTTGAAACACGTGTTATGTCCCAGAGATGATTTTTGAGGGCAAAACACAGCTATAAGGATATGAGCAAGTTGAACGGAAGATAACGTTTGTGTTTTAGACAATTGCTTCTTTAGCTGCTTTCTTGGTAGGGGAAGGATAAAGCTGCCTTTTAACACCCAGATCCATTTAGATGCTATATTTTGTTAAAACTTAGTACAGATAGTCTGTCTAGTTAATTGGCTTACAGTCATTTATAATCTGTGTGTCTTACGCTGATATTTGATGCTCACTAAAAAATTACTTTAAACCTGCTTCATTAGGAATGCAGGGAAAGAATGATCTTCAGATAGCTTGTGAAATTCAACTTCAGTTTCTTAATACTGGGAACTTGATCCTGGAAACTGAAAGACTCTTGTAAGATCAGTTTTCTTTTCAGAAGTCATATCTGTTTTTTAAAAAGGGGAGAGAGAAAGGCTCTTGGAGTCACAATACTCCTGAAAGCCCACAGCACGACAAGTGATCTCTCAGTATTAAGAGAGAGGAGACTGTCTATGAGCTACAATCTGGGCAAACCAGTTTTCCATTCATTCGTGACTTTAATGTGATGATTTTGAAGATCAAGGTTTGGTTCTGCTTTTATGTGCAGGAGTCCAACCTATTCCTTCTCAGGGAGGGAAACTTGAAATTGCCGGCACTGTGGTCGGCCATTGGGCTGGAAGCAGACGTGGACGAGGGGGCAGAGGGCCGTTTCCTCTACAGGTTGTGTCTGTGGGAGGACCTGCGAGAGGGTAAGTGCAACCTCCTGAATATACTTTTCACACGTAGTTTAATGACTGGGGAGTTAGAGGTAAAGCAGGGAGAAGTGGGAGGTGTTAGAAATGGTGTGTGACCCCTTTTAGGATACATTAGGCAAATGTTACCTGCCGAGTATTCACAATTGCATTCATTTTAAGATGTTCTTAAGCAGTTATTTGATGAGTTTTAAGCATTTTTATGTGCAAATAAAATTAGTCCTCTGGATCTGAGAGATTGGTAGATACACACATGCAAGGGAATGTTCTGTATGAGGAAATTATTTCCATGAAATCAATAAATACCTTCTACCTTATCAAAACTATCACAGCACTCAGTTACTTTCTTTGTCATGGTAGGACATTTATTAAGTAGTAAGAGAAAACTTCTAATAGCTTCGTTATGTAATGCTTCTGTGAGGCAGAAAACACCTGAAGGACGTTTCTCTGTTTAATAGTTCTCTGCTACAGTCATGATGGGAGATGTGCTTAAAAGAATGTTAATTTCTTCAGTTCTTCCCCTTCATTTCACTGCAGCTGAAACTACAGGTGCACCTGGTTTCAGAAAAATAAATACTTTGGTATAAAATACCTGTCCTTTTAAGGGTATCTTTTTTTTCCACGGGGTTCATTGTTCAGTGCCTTACAGAGCTGCCTTATCTTCTTTAATTAAGATTGTGTCTATTACAAGAGACTATTCCAAAATAGCATGGTTTATATATCAAGTACATGAAAGGAATGGAGTAAAGGAAGTGTATAGATGCCATCTTCAGTTAGGAAGCGGCAGTCTGAAAGAATACGTCTGAACTGCATTAACTCCTCTCTATCCATTAATCTCACCAAACACGTGCCATAAAGCACAGTGTCAAGGCAGCAGGAGATGCTGGAATTCCTCTCTTGTTGGGCTGAGGGAGGAAGTGGTTGGATCTGAAGCCCTGGGAGAATGGGAGCAGGGGAAGAAGCAAGAGCTGCTGCTGTGGGGACAGGGAAAGAGCAGCAGAAGCACAGGCAAAAGAAAGTTCAGCATGAAAACCAGCATTAGTCTAAGAGCAGAACTGCCACTTGGAGAGGAGCAAATTTGGGCAGGAACATTTTATTCTTAAGAATGAGATTCAGTGCCGTAGAAAAGCATCTAGTGTCAGTTTAGGGCTGACTGCAGCTGGTGGGGCCTGTGGGATGCTGGTGCTCTGCAGAGCAGCAGCCCAGAAAGCAGGGAAAGGAGCAAGGGACTGTGGGGAGGCACTGGGCCCCTTTGGCTGTTGAAGTCTTACTGCCCATTTTCCATGGACACAGTAACATTTTAGACCGTTTAAATGAGGTCAGTGTGTGGTCCTCAGTGCTGTTTGTCATGAGGATCCATGAACAGGAGAATAGTGTCTGCTGCAGAGGTCATTTCACCAGCAAAGCAAATCCGTGACTTAATGCAAAACATCAGTACCCAGGAACTGACCCTGGCAGAAACACTGTCCTAACCTGAGAGTGCTCCTTAACTGGGAAGTGGTCAAATCACTGAAAGGCTGGTACTGCTCCTGTAAGTACCTTCATGACAGAGAACTGCTCTTCTCCAGTAGCAGCTCTCGAGTTGGGAGATGAAATGTCTGGCTTTTTCTTCCCACTGGAGGTACTGTCTTTGGGCAGTTGGGTTTGGGTGGAAGTTGTCACCTCTGAAAGACAGGAAAACTGTCAGTGCCAGATCTTCCTGTCTCCATCAAATCATAACTGGAGTTACTAGAATTAGTCAAAGAGGAAAAAACTACAGCAGGCAGCTTATCTGCTTGTTGTGTCAGTTGATAGTAAAAATAAAGCCTAGTAGGAAACCACACTAATGTTAGTGCTCTGTCTAATTGGGGTCCTTGTTGGCAAGGGCTGTTTCCTGGTAAAAAACCACCAGGAGACTGCACAGGGCATTGCCTGCAATTTATCACCTCGTCCTGGACACTCCTCTTTCATTTTTTATCTATTTCAGCAGAGAGGATCATGTCAGGCTTGTTTACACCATTGTTTCACCTTTCTCTGCAACACCAATCTCAGAGGTTGTTCTTCCTGGGTTAAATTATACCAGCTGCTTTTATTGGCTTCAATCCATCAATGTATTTAGTGTGATTTTTTTCTGAGTAGGAAAAGACTTACTCAGCTCTCTGAAGGGCACATTTTCATCTTGTTAAAAAAGCCCTGTTCACTTCTTTGGAAAAGATGCAGAGAGAGTTACTCAAATGTAAAGCACAGCTCTTCCCTCTTTGTTCTTTGCTGTTGCTTTTGAAGTCCAGTATTCAAGTTCTTATTGCTCTAAGTGGGAATTTACAGGGTGTGGGCAAAGACAGCATGGCATGGGGCAGAGTTTCTGCCCTGAGTCAGTTCTCTGGCACTGGAGTTTTGCAGCAGAGGAAACAGGAGCCCCACAGAAAATCTCTCCAGTCCTTCAGGCAGGTTTTTATGCCACTCAAAGGGACTTTCCTGGACTTTGGGGATCATCAGGTATATAGGAACCAAGGTACTGTTGAACTTACAGCTGTCCTTTGTGGCCAGGAGGGCAACCTGCAGTGGGGCTGGGCCTGGTGATGCTGGGCTGGCCTAAGAGGTTGTGGCCTGTGTCGGGCAGAGGGTCTGGAGGCAAAGCAGAGTATTTCTAACAGGGAACACCAACTGAATTTTGAGGTGAGAAGTAGTCCTCGTCATAATGATAAGGGAAGTTGAGTTTCTGCAGTTGATGATAAAATGATGTTAGCTGAGGGAAAGTTTGTTTGGATCCAACCTAATCTGTATTGAATGGCATCGGAAAGCCCCCACCCAGTGAGATCTGCTTGGGAGCCTCTGTTTGAGAGCATCCCAGCCTGATAAATTGCTACATGTCAGGTATGGCAGAAGCCTCATTTTTTCCTTCAGGTTCTTAGATAATTTTGTATTCTCCCATCAAAACTGAAGCAATTTCGTATTTGCCTTCCTTTCTCTTCTCTGTTTTCATCTAACACGTTTATACCAGGGAAGTGTTATTGAATGGGAGAAATGGCCTTGTAAACGGTTCCAATTGCTTATGTGGGTTTTTTTAAGGTGAAAGTATTTTGAGCTTTGTTTTTAAAGCACTGTAAGGATAATTTGACACTTTGAAAATGTTTCTGCAAAGCTTGAAAGTGCCTATTTATTGTTTCTCTAGAAGTGAAATATAGGAATAGTCCTTTTATTGGCACAAAAACAAAAGGTTTGTTAGATTTCAGACACTTGCAGGCACTAGAACCCTGTAGTTCTGAATTAGTCATAGCGCTTCTTTCACAAAGCACAAGGGTTAGTCACTAGACAGCGAAGCTAGAAGAAAAAAACTCTTCTAGCAAAGTACAATTTAAAGCTGTTTTTAACAAAGCTGTTATGTGTTTTGTCTTCTTTTTCCTCAAAACTCACAGGCGTCCCAGGGGAGTTATTTCCACTCCAGTGATAAGAACCTTTGGAAGAGGCGGAAGGTACTATGGGCGAGGTTACAAAAGCCAGGGAGCAATTCAGGTAATGAAGCCCTTGTGCCTTGACTTGAGAACACTCTGGTTTGCTGGTGTGGAACAGATGTAGTGACAAACACAACCTTACACAGAGCAAAGCGATTCCTGCTGGGATCTGCCCGTGCGTGGAGCCGTGTGGTGGTGGCAGAGGGCAGGCTCGGGGGGTGGTTGCATCTCAGCTACCAGCAAGCTCGGGTTAGCAAGTCAAGGAGGAAGATGTCTTTTGATGTGGAGGCTGTGCCTGTGCAGTGCTAACCAGCTCTGGGGGTAGCAACAAAACCAGAAAAATGGGGGAAATACAAAGCTCTGAAATAAATCATCTACCTACTCTCACCCAGTTTCTCCTCATGGTCCAACCTCATGAGGAAAAATGAGTAGCAGGACAAGGGTCTTTGCTGCTGCATGAGTCCAAATAGAAGAGCTTACTCTCTAAGCTTCTAGGAAATAACAGAGCAGTCTTTGCCCCTCTGAGCACACAGTTCCATTTTCAGTGGTGGCATATGAAGCATCCGTGGATCGTGACTTTATCTGTTCCATGGATCCTTTAAACACAGCTGTTCAAAAGCAAACTGCTGTTCTGTGTTGAACACCAGTGGCCTCAGTTACAAGTACCTCCCTTGGCCAGTGATCTGCTGCTGTGCAGTTTGGATTGGGGTACAAGTCCCAGTGGTAACGTCCAGGTGGGTGGTAAACAGGTAGAAAACTACCATATGGATGTGCAGTTTGCCATGGAGACAGCAGTCTGTAAGAGCAGGGAGGTGTTTGCAGGTATCAGTGAGATGAGCAATGTTCTCCAGTGGATAACACAGCAACTATTAACTTTGAGTAAAACTTGCTGTGTTCTAGGTCTGAAATAAAAATACTTCTCTTCCTCATTAAATTTCTGTGTACAGTCTACAAACGTACCTGTGTATTTGAAGCTTTACAGCTTTTTCTGTAGCATAGTGGTTTCTATTTCTGCAACACCAAGATTCATTGTTGCACATACCGAGGCACTAAATACAGGCCTGAATGCTGCACGGATCTGGGGTTTATTGCCATACTCAGCCCTGTAGGACTCTGCTGCATGCTTTTCGTGTGCAGGCACTTTGTTAAGCTGTGGAGAACGCAGACCTGCCTAAGGCAGCGTTGCAGGGGATCCTGCACTCCTCCAGAAACAGCCGGAGGACAGTTTGGGGTTGTGTTGAGGTGACACGTAATCGTATCATGGAACGGTAACGGACATGAAACGAGCAGCAGAGCTGAGCTGTGTGTTGGCTCTGGGTGGTGGTGTCCCCAGACATCCCCAGCTCTCGCCTGGTGGGGTGGCTGAGGTGGCAGCGTTGGGCAGGGCTCCGTGCCCGGGACGTGCGGGAGCTGCTGCTGTCAGTGGGTGCCGTCGGCGCAGCGGGCTGTAGAGATGGAGCCCTGGCTCTCCAGTAATTCTCTTCTTTTCTTAAAAAATAGGGCAAACCTCCTTATGCTGCTTCAGCAGAAGAAGTAGCCAAAGAACTTAAGTCAAAATCCGAGGAGTCTAAATCCTCACTTGTGTCTTCAGATGGATCCCTGGCTGAAAACGGAGTTGTGAATGAGGAGAAACCAGCTTCCCAGATGAATGGGAACACAGGAGACATCAGGGCTTCCAATCAGTCTGAAAGTGCCTTGAGTAATGACTCTAAAATGTGCAATACAAATCCTCACTTAAATGCACTAAATGCAGACAGTGTTTGCCATAAAGATGATGCTCTTGAGGCCACTGTCTTAAAAAAAGAAGAGTAAACTTATTTTTTATAGAGGGTGAAGGATGTTGGGAAGGGTCAGGATTAGGAATATCTGGAAAGAAAGAGAGCCTACAGTTACGTACATTTTTTCCTTTCCGTAAGAGAAAAATGAGGACTTTGGAAATTCGGATCCCTCTTTGATGTCAGAGATTTAAACAACACATTTTTAGTTTTAACCAGTTGTAGTCAAAATGCTACAATAAAACAAAAAAAAAAAGAGAAAGAGAATGAAGAGCATTTGACTCCCGCACTTAAAATGAAGTATACATAAAGTTTAAACTGGTTATGACAAAAGCTTGTAGTTTTGTTTTTTGAACTATAAAGAAAACAAATTTTGGCAGTCTTTAAGTATATATAGCTTAAAATATAATTTTTAGTACTTGGCACCATATGTATGCCATTATATTTGATTTTGCATTACTGTGTCACAATAAAGCTTTCTTTAAGGCTTTGATTTCATGATTATGGGGGGAAAAAAGGCACAACCACAGTTGTTTTTCTTTCTGAAATTTCATCACCGTTGACGTGGTTCCTTTTTTTTTTGTGTTACAAAACGTGCAAACGATAGAAACGAAAAATTATAGAGTAACATTGCAGTTCTGCTGATTTTTTAAATATACATCATACATAACGTTACAAGCAAGTTAAATGGAGACAAACTTGAAATCATAGAAGACGCAAACGACCTTTCAAAACAAACACAATGTGTTCTGAAACTTTTTGTGACTAATACCATGCATCCGTGATCAATGAACTATGTGGTTTTGAATCAGACGTAGACCATTAGTACTACTATTTGAGCTGAACTTCTGCATGGTTCATAATTTTTAAAGTGTGTAGTTAATATTATGCATGTTATTGTCCTCTTTCTTCCATTCTTACAAGTACTGTGCCCATTTGCAAAACACAAAAAAAAAAAGCTAATAATCAGTAATAGTCCTATAAAAGATGTTAACTATGTTTAGTCATTGACTGATCTTGCTCTAACCTTAAAATTTTGTGATTATTGACCTCTGTTGCATTTATTCTAAAACCTTTAAAAACAAAAAAAATTATCTAGCCGTTTTGAATATCAACGTTACCCTGGTGTACTCATTGCTGTATGCATTATTGTTCTCTGTTGCTGTTTTATGCCTTCATATTAGCAGATATGAAATTCTGTGAAAAACATAAAAAAAAATATGCTTTGATCTTCAAAAAAAAAAAAAAGTACCCCCCTTCTGTAGCAGGAAACAAATGGCTTGTTCTTGAGAACTTTCCCATCAAGAATTTAGTATAAGCAAATATACCTGTATCATTTTGATGTTTTTGTTAGTGTTTCCAAACTTAATGTACTTCAAAATCAGAATCATTTCTTTATATTCGTTTTCATATAATTCTCCTGATGCTCTTCATCACACATTAGTGATCAGAAATGAGGTGTAATTCCCCATTCCCTGCCCGCAAGAGCTAAGTAGGTATCTTAATGTAAGTTGAAGGGAGTTCTGCCCCAACTCATGGATTGTGCAAGAATGAACTACTGTTGGGTTTGATTGGTTGTAGATGGATTGTGGTGTGGTGTATTTGAAGGCTATTGAATGCAACTTACAGTGCTTAATAAAAATCTTTATTCTTTTAGTATAAAATACTGTATGCCTTTTTTGTCAAGTATTTTTTTAATTAACACCTTGTAAATAAAACGTTTCCTACGCCTGAATGAAGTGCTTGAGTTGGCGGAATGCGGGATGGAGAGGGGGAGGAGAGGGGGCGGCCTGCACACTCCACACATGGAAGCAAGGGGTTTAAGGAGGTGGGGATCTCTGGAAGCAGGGTGCTTAAGGAGGTTGGGATCTCTGGAAGCAGGGTGGTTAAGGAGGTGGGAATCTCTGGAAGCAGGGTGCTTAAGGAGGTTGGGATCTCTGGAAGCAGGGTGGTTAAGGAGGTGGGAATCTCTGGAAGCAGGGTGGTTAAAGAGGTGGGAATCGCTGGAAGCAGGGTGGTTAAAGAGGTGGGAATCGCTGGAAGCAGGGTGGTTAAGGAGGTGGGGATCACTGGAAGCAGGGTAGTTGGGAAGCAGGGAAGCAGGTAGTGGGAATCACAGGGGCAGTTGTTTCAGGAAGAGAAAGACCAGGCCTGGTGCTTGTGGGGTTTGGAGCTGAGGACGATGGACAGTGCCTGTATCTTGGCTCCTCCTGCCTGGGGAGAAGTTGTCCGTTGTGTGGGAGTTTCTTGTGCTGGTGGCACGGGAGGGGTGTGCAGTCGAACCTCGGCTGCTGGCAGGAGAGCTTCCATGCCCAAGCACACCCTGACTGCCGTTGGCTGCACAGAAGGCTCACCCGTTTCCTCAGTGCCTGACGTGCTCAGGTGCGGCCTCTCCCTGGGCCGTGGGTCTCTGTTAGAGCCTCTCTGTTCTGAAAATACCCAACCTCCTGTTTTGGGGATGGTTCAGCCACCTCTTGCCCTTTTTCCCAGCACAACCTGGTCTCTGGCATGGAATAAACACCAACACAAACCAACGTGCCTGGGAGCTGGCCCCAGTGTGCCGCATGCTGCGAATGGAATGACTTCACTCTTTTCCTCCATGTAACTATGGCAGCAACGTTTTTTTCATGGGCAGCCAAAGTGTGACAAGCGATCCGCACGAGAGGGACTAAAATTAGCATGTGAACGTACAGCAAATGAACGGACTCTTTGGCCCAAATGTAGGGCACTGCGTTTCCTTTCACAGAAAGTACAGGGAAAGGGTGTTTTATTTGTGGCCCTGTTCCCTGACTGGGACGTGGGTTTCGGTCCCTGCCTCTGCTGCAGGTGTGTGCAGGCTGAGGGCTCACGGTGTGGACGTGGGTGCTCAGGCTGAGCAGGGACCTGCAGGCTGGAGGGAAACACATGATGTTCCAAGTCTGCACCACTCGGGGTCTTCCCTCCTGTTCTGAGCAGCTTCCTGCAGGATATAAGATGCATTGCAAATTAATTTAGTCCTCTTCCAAAGAGTTAAACTGCCTCTGGAATTGATCCTATGGATTGACCAGGTGTTGCCTGGGCTTGTTCCTGAAGAACACCTCCTTCATGTGGGGTTATATATCAAATAAGCCTGTTCTGTTATGCAGTGTCACATGGACCTGGTTAAAATAGTTCACATTCTTTAATAATCCAATAAAGGTGTGTAGACGGGTTGCCTGCAGCTCCTGTGATAGTCCCTTGGGCAGCTGGTTGGCAGCAGCTCAGTCCCCAGGGTGGAGGTGGCTGCTTGCTGATGTCTTTTGCTCAGTTCCCCTCGGGCTGTGCCTGTCAGCTGCTGCTGCACCCGGGATGGGGCAGCGTGGGGGCTGAGCATATCTGCTGCAGGGAACAGGCTGTGGCCTGAAGGATTCCTGTTGATGACCCAGAAAAGGTCTCAGGTAGAGTGTGGTGGCCAAAGCCACCTCACTGCCGAGCATCTGAGCGGATCCCCGCAGCTGCAGTGTCTGTAGTAGGTGCTCACAGGCAGAGGGACTTTGTGGTACTTGCAGGGGCATTATGAGACGTGACCCTTTTATTTCCAAAGGGAAAACTGATTTGAACAAGGTGGTGGCTCTCAGACCCCTTGGAATGGAATAGAATGGAAAAGCATAGCATGTCTCAGCTGGAAGGGACCCACAATGACCATCTAGTCCAGCTGCCTGAACCCTTCAGGGCTGACAAGTTAAAGCATATGATTAAAGACATTGTCCAAATGCGTTTTTACTACTGCCAGGCCTGGGGCAATCTGGGAAGCTCCTTCCAGCGTTTGACCACCCTCCCAGTAAAGAAATGCTTCCTGTATGACCAATACCCCATTATCCATCGCCAGGGCTCGAGTGAAGCTGGGGGAGTTGGCAGTGTGGGTGGGGAGCTGCCGTCCATCCCGTGCCAGTGATGCCGAGGGCAGAGCCCCACACTGCTCGCTCCAGGCAGTGAAAGCATCGCCGCTGCTCCCCGGGATGGCCTCGCTGATTGTTTAACTGGGTTGTTAACCACTAATAAAGATCTGCGTGTGCCACAGTCAATCACTTTTAGTGCCTTTTTTTACATCCCATCTTCAGCAAGTCCTTAAACACAGGCAGGAGGGTAATGACAGCACGGAGGGTTTAAGAGCTAGGGGGTGTCTGTGCAGGGGGAGACCAACACTGACACCACGGTGCGAGCCTCCTGCTCAGCTCTGCCGGGTGAAGTGCAGCGTTGTGTTAACGCAGAGGAAAATGAGCGTCGAGCGATCTGCTGGGCGGTGAGTGGCCACAGCCTCCTCCCTCGGGGAGGGCGAGCGGCGGAGCCGAGGCAGCGCCACGACCATTTTCTTGCTGCGCTGGAGTCGGGGCTATTTCAGGCAATGGTTGTCGCTGGGTGGCTGCGTCACAGGCTGCCCGCGAGAGCAGCAGCCGCCCCGCCACTCCGCCTCCTCCTTACAAAGTCTTCAACGGGGGAGATTTCAAGAGCCGTGGAGAGTGCCGTGACCAGCGGAGTCCCGCAGCAGCCGGTGGCTCGGGGGGCTGTTCCTACGGCTCTCAGTGAAGGTCGCGATGGCCCCTCGGGAGCGGGATCCCTCCCGCAGGATGCAGCCCCGGCGCCCGCTCGCAGCCGGCATGGGAAGCGCGATGGGGACAGGGCAGCTCCCGCGCTGAGATGAACAGGGAGATCGTGGGCACGTTTTTCAGTGCAGTCAGTGCTCGGGAGCATCATTATCCAGACCCAAGGCAGATTACAGCTCAGTGAAAGTCTGTATAATCCTTTTTATTGCACCGAAAGCCCATAAAAACAACCAGAGCTGGGTCCTGTCCTGCCTCAAGGCTGGGTAGATGCACAGCCCTGGGGTGAGGTGACATCTCCATCATCTGCTGCCCCTCGCCCAGTCCCTACCAGTCCCGCTCTAATCTGGGAGCTGGCAGGGTCACGCAGCTTCCCAACGCCCCACTGGTGTCCGAATCCTCGCGGGTGAATGTCCCGGCAGCAGCTCCAGACACAGCACGCACCCCCGCGGCCACCTGAGCCCTCAGGGTGGGTCTTGCAGGATTTAGTAGCCTCCATCTGTAACCGTGACTAGTAAAAACTAATAGAAAAGTGGGGTTTTTTTCATCATCCCCTGAAAGATTATCGTTTAAAAGAAAACATAAAATTCGTCTGATAACCTGAGTGAAGCCCAGGCAGTAGCCATGCAGAGCATCCCTGCCCATGGCTGCTGCAGGCTGTGCTCTGCCCCACTCTGAGCACTGCTCTGGGCCCGGGAGTATCTTTGTGACCCTTTTATCCTCCTCATCGGATGTTACACCGCCCTGAGCCGGGAAGGGTCGTGATCCGACCCGGTGCTTGGCTGCTGCCGGACCCGCCCATGAGCCTCCCCCAGCCCTCAGCCCTTAGAGCCCTCAGCCCTTAGAGCCCTCAGCCCTTAGAGCACCTCAGCCCTTAGAGCACCTGAGCCCTTAGAGTCCTCAACCCTTAGAGCCCTCAGCCCATAGAGCCCTCAGCCCTTAGAGCACCTCAATCCCTAGAGCACCTCAGCCCTTAGAGTCCTCAGCCCTTAGAGTCCTCAGCCCTTAGAGCACCTCAGCCGTTAGAGCCCTCAGCCCTTAGAGCACCTCAGCCCTTAGAGCCCTCAGCCCTTAGAGCACCTCAGCCCTTAGAGTCCTCAGCCTGTGGCAACCTGCCGGGCCCGGACTAACAGGGAGGATGCAGTTTGTGCCAGCACAGCCCATCTGGGGCAAACCCGGGTCAAACGCAGGGTCCCTGCGTGGCCCAGAGCCCCGTCCTCCGCCTTCCCCAGCGACTTGGACCAGGTGGAGGAGGGAGGGAGAAGCTTCGGAGCCCTTTCCTGGGGGCCTTTGCTCTCCCCAGAGAAGCAGCAGGTAAAGAGACAGATACTGTTAATAGCCGAGGATGCTTGTGCCACGAGGAGTTGGGGGGACTGGTCAGGAGGAGGTGTATTTCTCAAAGTGCTGTGGGGTTGTCATCAGTCTTTGGGTTAGCACTTAGGTCTGAGTGCTTGAAGGTGTGCTCCTGGGTGGAATAGCCACTGTTCAGACGTTTTGCCCGGCAAAGCTGCAAGCAGTTTGACCCCAGGTGTCACTTTCAGTAAGCCTCAATGCAAACATCCTTTTGCTTTGAGTCTGTCCGCTGTGTTTGTCAACATAATTCTGCTTTATTTACATTCATCATCTGGTTTGCGACAGGCTCTCAGCAAACCCAGAGAGGAAAGTTACAACGAAACTCTGCTTTACTTGGTAAACTTTTGGCTCCTATGGCTCCATAAAAAGGAAGGAGCTTCCTGATCCTTAATAAAACACGGCAAGGAGAGGTGAAATAAATGGGAGTTGGGCTGACAACAGCGATGGGCTTCTACACATCCTCCTCCTTGATATTTCAGACTAGAAAATGCTGATGGTCCTGCTTGGCGCTCGCAAGGTGAGGGATGGGGATGAGGGCAGCGGCAGCCTCGAGTCCAACTGCCAAGTTATGAAGCCTTGTTTACAGATGGTTTAAGTGTTTATAAAAACCATTTTGCATGAGGCTCCAGGGTGGCCACGTAACTCGAGCAGCCGTGGCCAAAATCGTTTCTTAAATAGCATTTTTTGAAAGCTGCTGCCCGTGTTGGCAGCCTGCACAAGCTGGGGAGAGCCAGTAGCAGTGCTCGTGTGCCCAGAGCTAGCCTGGAGGAGCCTGGTATCCATCCCCCACCCCTACAAAAATGCCCTTTTCCCACAAAACGTGGCCACCAAGGGCTGATTTCCAGAGGCTACAGCTGAATCTGTTTAAATAGCTTTTATTCTGGTTGCATCTCAGCCCTTGTACCTGGTTGGTGGCTCCTGGTCTGTGATGGTGAGAGGCTGCCTGGCCCAGCTCCCAGAACCAGCCCTGAGAGGAAGGATTGCTGAAATGCATTGTAATAACTATTAACGTGTTTTCCCTTCTTTCTGCCTTTGGATTCTTTTTACCTGCAGCGCTGCCTGGTGACCTCACACAGCTTTGAGTTTTGTGTTGTCCTGTCCTGGGGCTCAGGCATGGGTGGGGGGGGTTGGATGTGGTTTGGGGGGTCAGACATGGTTTGAAGGATTGAGATATGATTGAGAAGAGTTGGACATGGTTTGAGGAGGCTAGATGTGGTTGAGGGGGATCAGATGTGGTTTGAGGGGCTGAGACGCCATTGATAGGAGTTGGATGTGGTTTGGGGGCTGAGGCATCCTGCATAGTGATGAAGTGAGGCTGTTGCATGGAAGATGGGTTTGGAGGGAGATACTGGGGCCGCCAGCACCTCTCTGCTCCTGCTGCTAGGAAAGGCCTCGTCCCCTCTCACTGCCTGCAGCTGGGCCATGCTGGAGGCAGAGGCTGTTTTGATTTGCTGTGGGATTATTGTATCTGCTCATCTGCATTTACAGCTGCTGTGTGCTGCCTGAACTGGCTGTTGTAGAGTTTTACCAAGACTTGAGAAAGAGACAATAAAGGTGGAGGGGGGAGTGGCATGAGTGGGATGTGCTGGAATATTGTGTCTTGGGAAGGTTATTTTATTAACATGAATAAGTAGTGGTGCTTCAGACATTCCCTTTGCTTGCAGAGGCTGAAGAGAGCTGCAGAGCCCACCCCCATCCCACTCGATGGGGAGGAGCCAGTGGCAATGGAGACGAGGCAGGGGAGTGGAACATGTACACGTGTTCCTTGTTGGGAAGTTTGGGGTTTTTTTTTTCCTACAACCTCTGTCAAAGCACACCCCAAGTACCAGGGAGCTCCTGGTGCATATGAAACAAATGGTGAGGACAGTATAATATCCATGATGGGAAAGAGCATAAGACCTGGGGAAGGGTCTGGAGCACAAGTCTGATGGGGAGCAGCTGAGGATGTTCAGCCTGGAGATGAGGAGGCTGAGGGGAGACACGATCACTCTCGGCAACTCCCTAACAGGAGGTGTTTGTGAGGTGAGGGTCAGTCTCTTCTCCCAAGTAGCGAGTAATATCATAAGAGGAAATGGCCTCAAGTTGCACCAGGGGAGGTTTAGATTGGAGCTGAGGCAGAACTGTTTCCCTGAGAGGGCTGTCAGCCCCTGTCCCAGGCTGCCCAGGGAGGTGGGGAAGTGCCCAGCCCTGGAGCTATTGCAAAGCCGTTGAGCTGTGGTGCTGAGGGCCATGGGTTAGTGCTGGGCTGGGCAGGGTGAGGGGAGGGGTTGGACTCGATGAGCTTAAAGATCTTTTCCAACCAAAACAATTCAATGATTCTATGCTCCTCTACAGTAGCATGAAATAACTGTGGAGGACAACGTGTCTAAGGCTTCAGGGCATCATAAAATACAAGGACCCTGTATATCCTGCTGCAAAGGAAATCTACAGGAAGAAAGATACAAAACAGTGAGGGAAAACTGTGAACCTCCAAAGCTGACAGCAGTGTGTCTCTGCTGATGAGCAGGCCTGAGCTCCCTCTGGGCACCACACCAGCCATGGGACCAGAGGGCCTGATATTGTGAGCTGTCACTGTTGAAAGCAGATGGAGGCTCTGCCGAAGTGCCTGCTTCAGGTTGTCACTGCCAGCGAGACTTCTGTTCTTGGGTCATTTAAATGCTCCTGAGACACCCCGTCCTGCCCCGTGAGCTCCAGGACAGCAGCAGATCTCTGTGGGGTGCAGCCCCTGGATTCCCCGGGCCATCAGCTGATGGGAGTGTCTGCGGCCACCAGCCAGATGTTTGCTGGGCATCTCTTTTGGCTTTTCTTCCAGCTGGTTTAAAGTATGTATTGAAAACTCACTTCAGGATTTCAAAGTTAACTTGGTGATGGGGTTATGTTTTGCACAGCCCCACCACTCACACCTCCTGGCCAGAGAGCTGCCCAGCACCGTCCCTGTGAGCCTTCTAGATGGAAATACTCACAGAAAAGCCAGGACAATGAGAGAGCCCCACCAATTGCTTGCTTTATCTGCAAAATGATCAGTAAGATGACCAAGCTGCCAGAATAGAGCTGCCCAGCCTCCTGTAATTTGTTTCCACGCAGTATCAGCAATGTTGGCTCTGGCAGCTTCTGCCACAACTTGATGATCCAACTGACTTTCCAGAGGACAGGAGTGAAAACCCTGAGGCTGTGAGCACAGCCCTGCTGCCATCACCCATGGGGCAGGCCTGAAGCTGCTCAGCCCCTTTGCAGTACAGTGTCTGGCTGACCCTGTGCACATCCTGGCTGCCCTTTATTGTGCTCAGTAGAATCCCTGTGGCATTATGAGGGTTCAGGTCACCAGCAGCTGCAGTGAAGACACACTGACATGAGAAGTTTGGGTGGTGCTTTGGACATGGGGCTGTTCTCATAGAGATGCTCGTGGAGCTTGAAGAAAGGCCACGGGAATATTGTTTTCCACCCAATGTATGGGTTTGGTGTGAGCAGAGCCAAGAAGACAATGAGGTGAGCTGCTGTGCTTGTGAGTGCTCATGGAAATGGAAGTGCTGGTTCCAAGAAAGGTGAGAGGCACTCCAGTTCGTGGCTGCATGCACTTTGGGCAGGCAGAGGCATGAAGCACAAATTCTCTGTGACTGTCCTGCACCAAGGGGCAGGATCACACAACCCTCCATTTAAACCCAGTGCTGAGATGCACCTGACATTGCTGAGCAGTGAATGGACTCTGCAAAGATGAGTACACCTCCCATGATGGTTCCCAAGCCCTTCCTCCTCATCCTGCTTAGCTCCCTAGATTTGCTCTTCTACTTTCTGGTTGAAACTCCAAGCAATTCAAATCACGATAGATCAATTCAAGCTCAGAAGCCGTCGGGCCTTTAGAGGGCAGGTTCTTACACCTCGCAGTGTGATGAGGAAAACAGGCCCTTTGTGCATCTTGAGACATTCAAAACAACTGAGTCACGATTTAAAATCCAGGCCTGTAACCTTCCTGCCCATTACCACACCTCTAGCTATGTCAGAAATTTAATTCCACTCCCATAAACATCCATGGTGGACCAGAGCGTGCCCCTTCTGATGCTTGTTCAAAGGCAGCTCTGCACGAGCACCGGCTGGAAGTCACCTCTGTGGCATGGAAATTCAGTGGGCAAGGCAAATAATTTTGACAGCCCCTCTTCAGTTATCCCAGGCAGCTTCTGCCTGTACTGATGGTGTGTATCTCTGTAGAACAACCTAGCAGTGAAGCCATTTGCCCCCTTGAATTTCCTTTGTCCTCCACAGGTGATTTCTGAGGATTTTTGCAGGCTGATGAAAAATGGAATGTCCATTTTCTCTTTTTGTTCTAAGACAAAGAGAAGTTTTTATCCCCCCTCCTCAAACGTGCTAGATTTGAGATGCTGAATCCCTTGTAACTAGAATGAAAATCACAACCCGGGTGGGATTCCCTCTGTATGTGCTTCGTAGGGAGACCTTGTGCTTCTCAGGACGCCTGCCAGTGGCTATCAAAGACCCTTGGGACACAAATGGCCCCAGGACACCCCACAGTACAGCCTTGTCAACAGCCTTCTGAGTCGGGGTGTTGAGAGGGAGTAAAGTTCTGCATCCTCAGTCTCAGTTCCAACTCAAGGGTTCTTTTTTTTGCCATCAGAGCCACTGCCTGTGGGGAAGCCGGTGTCTGTGGGGATGTGCAGCCTGGGGCTACACGGGTGTTATGTGCCCCCTGGCACTCAGCACCCTCCTGCTTCCCTCGGGTCCCTCATGGCCACCAGGTATTTCTTTTCTCTTTGGTGTATCCGCCGTGCTTGTGACACAGAAAGTTTCTGGGTAACTTTAAAAGTAGTAGAATAACTCTACCAACTCAAAAGAAGGTCAGATTTTTTTTTTCCTCGGTGTTAGTCAGCAGCAGTTTCTCACCCCTTACCCACCGCCACCGCCGGGACACCCGACCCGCGGGGCCCTGTCGCTGCTGAAGGGGCCGCTGGCACCCACGGCAGTTGCCATCGGCCAGCGGGGCCCCGGGGCTTGGCTCGGCAAGCTCCCCCCGCCGCCAGACGCGGGACGGGGGGCGTGGGGGACATTCAGAGCCGCCCCCGCGGGTCCCGCCACCGCCCGAGCCAGGGTTGAGGGGAGATCCAGAGCCGCCTTCCAACGACCCTCCCGGCCGCGGGGCGGTCCCCACGCCCCCGGCCGCGCCGAGCCCCCGCGGGCCGCGCTCACCCGGCCGCTCCGCCGGCCCCGGCCGAGGAAACACTGCGATGTTGCGAGCTGACGTAAGGGGATGACAAGGAAAGGGCTACATTTCGGAGTGTTTGTGAAAAGCCTCGGTACTGTACTGTCACCAGGGGGCACGCAATAGAATGCATTTCGCCAAACATTTTGAATAATAATCATTTAACAACAACAACAACAAAAAAAGCCCCAGTCCGGTCGGCGCTCGCAGAGCCGAAGGAACCATGCGGCCAAACTTTGGGAAGCCCTTTATTATTTTTCTGACATTGCTCGCCCGCCCTTGAGGAGCCGTAATTGCATTATCTGATTCTTTTTTTTCCCCCCTTTTTTTTTTCCCTCCCTCCTTCCCCCCCCTTCCCTTCTCCCCCCCACCACCCCCACCCCCCCTTCTCCTCGACATCGCAAATTGGCCGTCGGTTCGGGCAGGAGCAGCCGCCGGAGCGACCCCGCGGCAGGAGCCGCCGCCAGCCCCGCTCGCCCCGCTCCTCCGGGCGTCCAGCCTTGTTTTGAAGGGAGCTAACATGGCGACGGTGCCCGTCTATTGCATCTGTAGGCTGCCCTACGACGTAACCCGCTTCATGATCGAGTGCGATGCCTGCAAGGACTGGTTTCACGGCAGGTAACACAAAGAGCTCGGGCCTTCCCCCCCCTGTCGCCGCGGTCCCGCCGCCCTCCGCCGCCTTTTCTCCGCCGGGCAGCGCGGGGAGCGGAGCCGCCGCCGTGTGCAGTTTTCCAACAGGCCTTTTTGGAGAGGAGGAGGAGGAGGAGCCACTCTGCCCCCGTCTCCCGCTCGCTCTCTCCCCGTTGTATTTTTGTGTGTGTGTGTTTTGTTTTGTAAATTCTGCCGGGTTCCCCGCACAAAGCTTCCCCCCCCCCACCGCCGGGGCTCCGGTGTCACCGGGGTGCGGGGGCCATTGTGCTTTGCCTGGGGAGGGGATGGCTCCCGCCGGCCGGCGGGGCGATGGAGCGCGGCGGCGGGCGCTCGGGGCCGGGATGCCGGCGTCCCGCACCGCCCTGCCCCGGCCCCACGCCGCTCCCGCAGCGGCGCGGGCCCCGTGGCGGCGGGGGATCCGGCGGCGGCACGCCCGGGGGCCGGGGAAGGGCAGCGGGGAGCGCGGGGCCGCGGCGGCGGAAGACGGGGCTCCGCCGCCCTGTCACCGGGCGCGGCGGGCGCCGGGCCGAGCCCTCCCGGCCGGGGAGGATTCCGGGCACCCCCCCCCCAAACCCGCTCCGTGCTCCGCGGGCCCCCGGGGCGGCGGGCGCGGGGAGGAGCGGGGCGGAGGGGCCGCCGCGGCGTTTCCCAGCTGACAGGGCTGCCATCGCCGCGCCGGCCCTGCGGCTTAACCCTTGGCGGGGCGGGCCGAGGGCTGCGCGGAGCGCGGCGGGGCCCGGCTCGGCGCCCGCGCTGGCGCAGGGGCGGCGGGCGGGGGAAGCCCCTCCGCGCCGGGAGCCGGGCGGGGCGGGCGAACGCGCCTGCCCTGCGGCGGGGAAGACCCCGCTCGCCCAGAGCCCGCCCCTGAGCCTGGGCACGGCACCCCCGCCCCGCGGGGCCCTCCGCCGCCGCGCCGCACGCCGGCCTCCTCCCCGGCGGCGCGGGCAGGGGGTTTGGGGGGGGCTGCCCCGACCGCCCCGGGCCGGGCCTGCCGCCGCCACCGGAGCGCCCGAGGCCGGGGCCTGCCGTAGCGGCGGCCGCCGGGGCGGGGGAAGCGGCGGGCGGCGGCGGGGAGGGGGAGCCCGGAGCCCGAGCAGGGCGGGCCGGGGCGGAGTACTCTTCTTTTCGGCTCGTTTCTCCCCAAACCGCCCAGCCGGAGCGCCGGGGCGGCAGACAATGGGAGGGTGCCCGCGCTGGAGTTAAGGCGGCCGGGCGTAACTTCAGAAGCGTGTGTGGTTATTTTCTTCCTCTGTGAGAAACGGGGAAGTCGGCGGCTGCGAAGCCGAGAACCTGAAAATTCACCTAATTAGCCGGGAAGCCGCTTCAGCTGCGCCCTGCGGACGCGCGCGGGGCCGGCGAGCTGCGGCGGGCGAGGGCGAGGTGTGGCGGCGCGGGGGCTGCCGGCCACGGGCAGCTCACAGCCCGCGGACCGCGTCTGCTCGCCTGGCCGGCACCGCGCTCACCGCAGGGAGGGGAAGCGAAGGGCTGGCAGTCATCGGCCCGGGTGTGATGAAGGAGGAGGATGGAGGGTTACCGGCCTCGCAGCAGTTCTCCTTGAGTGATAAAAAGTGTAAAGAGTGAAATTAAAATCTAGTAAATCACCTGGATGAGCGCTTTTTATGACAGGTATTCGGTAAGGGGAAACTGTGACTCTTTCAACCAGCTCCGATAACTGCCTCAAAATAGCTGATGGAGGAAGTGAAGGCAAGAGGCACTGCCCTTGCGGTTCACAGGTGTCTGAGTAGGCTCTGGGTCAGCTGCAGATCTTCCCCCAAACTACCCCTGCACTCAGAAGAATGCTGTTAAAGAAACTTCACAGTGGCATTAAAAGTGAATTTCCAGCATTAATTTAAAACCTGGACAGAAATATGAAGCAAAATCCTGAAGTTAAATAATTCTAGTGCCAGTGTTGATGGTGGGGTGCTCTGCAGCCATGGCTCTGGATGTGAGGTTTGAGGAGTGCACTGGCCTGTGTGGATGAAGACTTGGGCAGAGATGACAAGGTGAGGCTGATTTAGAGGCTGAAGAGAAGCTTCAAAGTGTTGTGTGCTTGAAACTTGGCAAACTTAAGAACATGAAAAAAGTGAAGATTTTCATGCAAAGTGGTGATGAGTAGGTTTGTGAAAAGGTAAACAGCAGAAGGAATTAAGGTGCCTGCATATGGTCATGAATTTCGATTAAATGTGGTGAAAAGAGATTTCTTGTAACTGATCAAGAAAAGGATCATTTTATGGGCAGCTCAGGGGCAATATTGCACTCAGGCATAGGTATTTCCTTGTTGGTACATATAGGGATGGGATGGAACAGTAGTTCTGTTGCAGGGTGTTGTAACCTGTTTGCTCAGCTCATAGTAGCATCCAGAGATGGATTTTAAAGTAAATTGAGAAGGAGATTTTTCACCACATCAAAACTTAGGGTAATTGTATTGGAGAAGTTTGTGAGTGACTTAAAAGACACCTTATTTATGTCCCCGTTTTCTTAGAGTTATACAAATGAATAAATAATTCAACAAAGAAATGTGAAAATCAGGATTTAGTTGTGTAAAGTAGGCCTGTCTCTCCTGGACACTCAAAGCACTCGTAGTGCTTATGTAGAATCTGTACTGCAACCAAAACCAGGCAAGTATGCAAAGCTTCATGCAGTTAAGGGGGGTTGCCCGGGTGTTTAATGCTTTAATCCTACTTGTGTTCCTTTTTAACATGACACAGTGTGCATTTCAGGACAAATAGTGTCATTCCTGTTTTGGTTTTGTAGAAGTGGATCAGATATTTTCAGGCTTCCTTTCTGACAGTGGTTTCCAAATGTCTGAGGAAGAACTGCTTTTCGTGGTTGCGTTCACATGGCAGCTGTAGTCTCTCTTGCCTCTGAGGCTGGGAAACGTCCCTGCGTCAATTTCAGTAGTCCTGATGGTCAATTTCTACTGTGAAAGCATCGCATGTATGTCAAACTTACATAATGAGGTTTAGAAGTTGGAAGTGAGGAGATGGAGCCATCAGCACGTCAGATGAGTGCTCTCCAAACTGAGTCTGGAGGACTCAGCCATGTGCTGACGTGCCACTGACTGCAGTTTGGAAATCACTGCTCCGTATTCCTCCCCCATGCCAGTGCCAGAGCGATGGATCTGGGATTCTCCAGGGCTTTTACATGTCACTGTTGGTTTTTATTACCTTTGCCAGCGAGGATTTCTCTGGTGTTGTGATGTTTAAGCTTTCCTTAGAGATTGCTACTTACTCCTAAGGAGCACCCGGGTGGTCCCTCAGTGCCGGATCTGAGCTCCCTGTGGTGGGGAAGGCGCTTGCTGCTCTGGCCCAGGCTCCTGTCATTGCTGCAGTCTCAGGCCTGCATGCAGTGAAGTGGCTGCACTGATACACATCCCCTATAAGTTTCTTTTGATAGCAAAGGTGATGTGTCCGTGTTGGTTTTGCAGGTCTGTAGCCTTTGGCAATCTTGCCTGGGTGGTGTTGCTAGTCTATAGGAAGAACGAGTAAAGAGCTTGTCATTGTTAGCTCTGTTCCTTTCTTTCTGAGCCTCTGTGTTAACGACTCCAAGTGTTACCCATCACTGGAGACCCTTAGACACTTTGTGAAGTGTGTTGAGCTATGAGCCACCAGTATGTTCCCAGGATGCTGCTTGTGACTTCTCATCAGATTGGGTTTCAATCATGTCTGTGCTTTCCGTTTGCCAGTGCAGCTCAAGACAAGCAGCTTCAAGCTCTGTCTGGAGAGGGTGGAGATCTTCTAGGCAAAGGGAAAAAAATGCTAAAGCAGACACTAAAGTTGTTTGATTCCTCTTTTTGTGAAGACCATACATTCTTTGATGTGGCAGCTTAGTCTAATGAAATCACACACACCTCCACTGCTCCCGACCCTTTGCTGTAAAAAGCCAGCCTTTCTGCTCTGTGCTTCCCTGGCTCCTCCATCATTCTGCTGTGGTTTATGTGTGCCATGTCCTTGCCTTTGGGGTCCTTTCCTGCTGAGGTAGTGGGTGAAGCTGCGTGTTTTTGGGAGCTGCCTGCCTGAGGGACATCCTCTGCTCCTCAGTGCCTTTGCTGCAGCTGGAAGCAGCCAGGGTGGGTTTGCTGAGGGGCTGGGATGTAAACTGCTGAGGGCTGGAAGAAGTCTTATCTCACAACAGATCTCTATGTCTCCCATCAGTTATGGGAGCATTACAGAACCGAATAGCCAAGGCAAGGCAAGTCCTTCTGTGCAAATTTGTTTGACTAGAAATCTGTACCGGGTTATTTAGCACAGCTGCAGCTGGAGGAAGGTAAATTATTTATTTTCTCTGCAGTGGATATTTTGTTACCCCTTCTTATAAGGTGCACCTGGTGTTGGAGGATGGGATCATACAACCACCCGCTAAACAAAACAACAACTAGTTTTCCGTTTATTTTTCTACCGCAAGTGTATTTAAACTTTGATACTTTATTGCCCCAGGAGTAGCTGAACTGAGTAACTTGGTAAAATGACAAAAGACTTAGTTACCTGAAAGTAGCTCAAGCAGTTACCATAGCAGCGTGAAGTGGTGACGGGTGTTAATCAAGGTGCCTCAAGGCACAGGATGAGCTCAGGCCAGGTTAAGAAAAGCACTTGTCTGTTACATTGCACAACTGAAACCCCTCTGTGGGGGCAGATTTTATTCTGCTGGAATGTTCAGCATTGTCCCTTTTAAAAATAGGTCTGGCTTTGCACGGCAGTGTCTAGTTGCTGTCTTTTACACAGGCTTGTCACCAGCTGTGGCTGAATTTGGACATTTGGGTAAAATTTTAAGATGAGGATAATCCTAAAAATACAGTTCTGTTTGCTTTACTATTATCACAGCAGAGGGAGTTACTGAGGTTAATTGTACCGTGCACAGAATGATTTCCTTTAGTGTGTGGAGTTCAGGTAGGAACAAGGTATGCTGAGTTTTTGCAATAACTAAATATTGAAGATTACTTCAAGTTTTTGGGATGAGTTAGTCAACATTGCAGCCTCTGTTACATTGGGAGATTGACCAGAGCAGCTATCTTGAACAAGTCCTGTTAATACCTGTACCAGAAAGCTTTCCCTTGTGCTCTATTCCAGCAACAAAAAGAAAAGACAGGTTGTTCAGACATTATTTTCTAGAGCCCACAAAGCACACTCATTATTCTGGGTAAAGTGTCCATGTGGAGACTTCAGTGAATATTGTTTGCCTTAGAAGGGAAATGATCCAAACAAACCAAAACACTTATTTATTTCTTTAAAAATCGGTTGTTAGTGTGGAATGGGAAGATTTGCACTTAAAACTATTAAAATCCTTCTTGTCCTCAGGTTGAAATCGCTGTCATTTAATTCTTCCTTTCAATAGCATAGCTTTATTTATTCTGTAGGTTGAAAGCTGCTCAGAGAACTTAAGTTTTTTTTAATCTCACTTTCGTTTTATGTGAGTTTTAATATGACTTTTAATTGTCCAGGGCTGCATAGAGGTAGAAATATGTGGCAGGCCTGTCCAGGTGCTGATGCTGGGTTTGTTGCCTTGTACTATGGTGTAACCCCACAGTCATTGTTAATACCAACTTCCAGAGCATCAAGAGTCTGTCCGGATGGTGAAGTGAGTCGGGGTTGCATGTTGCCCAGCACTGTTGTGTTCTTCATCCTTTGGCATGGCTGAATAAACCTCTTGTCTTACCACTTCACATCCATTTGCGCTCTGAGAAAGAGCCTGAGCTTTGGAATGGAAAGTATGTCAGAGTTTTAGTGTGCAATTAAAACTTTGAGTTGACCTCAGAAGGGTCTTGGGCTGTTGCAAGATCAATCACAGCTGCAAGAATACTTTGCAAGTGTTTTCTAGAAGTATAACCTCAATTTGTGTAGATTTCCAAATGCAAAGTGTTATCTGCAGTTCCATCTTGCGGGGAAAATATGCCAGAGGGTTGGAAACCTGTATTTGGAATAAATTGAAGCAGTCAAATTCTTATCAAAACCAGAAGTTTGTGTAGAATTTGAGGTCTAGCCTTACCTTTTCCATGCTGGAATTGGCATCACTATTAGCTCCAGGTTTATAATGCTGGCATGTCTTGTATTTAAACTTGCTTGTTAGAAGACCCCAAGGTTTCAGTTTGAAAAAAGTGGTTAACTGAGACATTGAGTTTAGTTGTGAAAAGAACTGATTGCTCCAGTTTATGCCAATAGCAATTTAGGTATCATGAGTGCTTATCTAGCCTGGAAATCAAAGTTTTGATGTGTCAGCTCAGAAATTGTGGAATTATTCTCTGAAGTAAGGTATACTTTAGAAAATCCAAGTCTAAATAATGCAGTGGACAGTAGCATGGGAAGAACTGGCCTAGAAGTGTATTGTCTGGTGCACTGATACCTGAGAGTAAGGACAGATCACAGGAGGACCTTGCATATAAAGGTTCTTTTAATTTCAGAGAGTTTTACCCAGACTTTACCTCTGAGAGGATAAAACATTATGAATATTTAGCACAATTCGTGTTTAATTAAAAAAGGGAAAACTTTGAAGAAGAGTGTGAATTAACAAGTGCTCTTCGGCAGCCTGAACCTTCAGCTCAAATGCATTTTGTGAGCAGCCCTGCAAGCACCCAGCTACCTGTTCAGTTCAGTGATAGCAGGGCTGCAGCCTTACCAGTTGCTGCCTTTTTAATCAGGAAAGTTAAAGCAACATCAGAACAAAGTAAGCAGTTCTGCAAGCCAAGTGAGACATGGTCAGCCAGTGCTTTTTCCTTACCGATGAATAGCTCTGTAGGAAGGACACAGATAAAAATGTCTTGAAACAAATGATCAAAGCGGCATCACTATGTATGGGGAGAAACTGGTGAAGAGAGAAAGTGTTCTGCAATCACTGTAAGGCTTTCCAAAACCCATAATCTGTAATATTACCTTATTACAATTTCTTCTTTCTGATGAATATGCATTTTACAGTAGTAGTGAAGTACATTTACACCAAAAGCTAAGGGCGTTTCTGCAGGGGAGAGCTGTCTCCTGTATGGCAGCCTGTAATAATGCAAGCGTGGGCTTCAGCTGAGGGGTAGTTTGTACCATTGCACAAGGGCTCTCAGTAAATACTTTGTTCCTAGAGCTGTGCAACCAGCACGAGTTTAAAGTCTGCCTTGGCCTGAGTTGGTGTGACGCTCTGGGAGTGCAGTGTGGGCATGTGCTGGGGCTGCACCGGGCTGTGCTCCCTGCATGAGCGTGAGTAAGCTGCCGGGGCCACCAGCCTTTTGTCCAGCCTGAACACAGCATCCTTTCACTGCTGAACCCAAACCATCTTCTCTGCTCACAGCTTTACAGCAAAGTCCTATTACACTTCAAAAACATATTCGAATGCTGGGTCATGGCAAGTACAAAAACCAGCTGCTGGTGTTATACTCATTACAGTATTGTTGTGACGAACAACACTCTGTCAGTAACTTTCTCCCTGTAATTACTTATTTTCCCATTTGCCAGAAATTTGTGTGTCTAAAATATTTTACAGTTTCTCAAAGCATTGTATTAAACTGGGTTTTGTGACATTAAAAGTATCCCATCAAGCTGCACTGTAGCAGCACTGAAGGCTTTTTCATTCTGTAGGTGAGCTGAGTCCTTGAAATCAACTGGTTTTTTTTTCAGAGTAACCATTTTCTGCATCTTATCTGTGGCTGGGAACACCATGATGTGGGTGTATATTAGAAGATCTTACTTGCTGAGTGATATGAATAGTAATTCCTTTCTAGATTTTTAGGTGACAACAATAAGCCAGCACACAATCTATTTTAGGGCGTTATGCACAGTCTATTTTTAGGCTGTTACCTGACTGTTACATCTAAGTACCTTCCATAGAGAATGTATTGGCAATAGCAAGATTTTTAGCAAGTGTCACAAAATCTCTCATATGAACTCGTTGCTGAGGGATTTGTCCCCTACTCCAGAGTAGCTCAGCCCTTTCTGGGGAGGGCTGTCCAAGGGACAGTCCTGTCCCCATCACTGCAGTGGTATGATCAGACTGCAACATCTCCTGCATTGCTCCAGTGCTTGCTTGGTGCTCACCAGAGCTGGATTCCCAGCCCAGGGTGTATCTAGGACACCAAGGGACAGTTTTCTCCTGGTCTCTGAGAGTGCAAACCCCTCTTTGTTGTGCTCTCCTGACCCTTGGTATAGCTGCTGGAAGAGCTGACAACGTGTGAAGGATATTCAGCCAGCAGTCCGTGGAGGAGTTCCTCCCTTCGCTTCCCTCCCTGGCACATCCCCCAAAAACTCCTTCTCCAGATGAGGCCATGGCTTAGTAATGTACTTACAGACCTGAGCAAATGTGAAGAAACTGAGTTTCATTCAGTGTTTCATGTGCTTAAAGTTTCAGAGTGAACTGGTCTAGGCCTGTGTTGGGATATTCAGCAATTTTGAGGCTTCATCCATTAGTTTGAGCAGGTATTTGAGATGAGCAGAAAGTTAAGCAACAGCGTTTTGTGATAGGAAAAAGAATATTAGAGTTGTAAAAACAAACATATTTTAAATTTTCCTCTTTGCAATTGTTAATCTGATGATCTAGAACTGCATGAGAGCAGCTGGAGCTATGGTTGCCTTTTTGTTTTTATTGAGTTGCTTGTGGCTTTTGTTGCATTCTCCTCTTTTACCAAAGAGACGCTACATTTACACCCAGTGAGAGCGTTTGTCCTGGAAATTTTCATCTGGCAGACTGAAAGGATGTAACAAGTGCAAAAAAAGGAGCTATATCTGCTAGAAGGCATTAGTTATGATTTTTTGTTAAACCTCTTTTTTTTGCTGTTAACATCTCGATGGAAGGTGACGACAACGGGAAAAGTGGCAGGAACGTTGTTCCGATGTCATATGTGCCATTTATTCCTCTGAAAAAGCTGGATTTTATAGGACCACATTATAATGATTAAAAAAAAAAAACCCAAACCCTGACTAATGCCTACTCATTAATTTAAAACAATGATCTTCTTGTGCTCATTTGGTATGGTGACACCGTATCAACACTTTGTGGGGACAGCAGAGTGATCTTGCTTGACCCGAGCTGACGATATCTTTGCATTTGAGAGATTTGCATGTGGAGCACAAATGATTGTCTGAGCCCGGCACAGCCCTCTGCCTTCCCATGGAAGGGACAACAAAGACTGCAAATGGTTTTCATTATGGTTTTTGATGGATGCAGAGTAATGTGGCAGCACATGAAAGAGCCAGTGATCATTACATAGGAATACAGTCACCATAGCCAGAATATAGACATTTAATCCCTTCTGTTGAATATCTCACTGGAGTCTCTGGATCAGGGCAGGAGGGAGAGGCCAAAGGGCATACATACCTCTGCTGCTTGGCCTGTGTCTGAGCAAGGAGAGTGTCTGGGTCCATTTGTGAAGTTCTTTTTCCCTGTTGGTGAACACTAAATATCCTTAAATACAGTTGCTAAGGAATGAGGAGTTAGAATGTATCCAGTGTCCTTTAATTTTTTTTAGCTAAAAGGTGCAGTTTATTGGCTGGGTTTAGTCAGGAGCAGGACCACTTGGAACATCCAGCTCCTTGCAGACTATGAACTCATATCCAAGCAATATTTCTGGTAGAAGGAAGACTGCTGTTGTGGTGAGGAATCCTGCTGTGTACCTGAATGAATACCATTTGAGCTAAGAGTGGCAAGCGTGTAGCGCTATGGAGTCTTTTTTCCATGGTCACTTCAGAAATGTCTCAGAAGCAGCAAGACCCACAGGATGATCAAATAACCTAAGGCTGCTTTCTCACTTGGCAAAGTCTAACTAGAAAAGAAGTCCACAGGCAACCTCAGCTCACTCGTCTCTGACCATTGTGTATGAAACATTAAAGTTTATACTTTACACTTGGTTGCTGATTAGGGATTAATCATTCTAAAGACTTGACTACTTGCCAGTCTGGAGCTTTACTATTGAAATCTGTAAAGATGGTGGAGAGCATTAGAGAAGATCTGAGAAAGATGAGGATGCCATTGCCTTACAGCTGAACATGAGACTTCTGTTCTACAGTTAGTGGGTTTGCTCTTGCTTAGATGGTTATGGACATCTTGAAACATTCAGGCTTGTTCTGAGCCAATCCTGTGAACTGACAGATTTTAATGCCAAAATGGCTGAACTCTTATGTACGTCATCAGCCAAATTTGGGGATTTTTTTGCATCGGAACAATCACAGCAGCCAAATGAATACACATCTTACTCTGGAGGAAAAGTCAGCAAATCCACTAGAGAGTTGTCTCGATGGTTTATTGTTTCACTATTGGAAAAATCACCTACATTTCCAGTTTAAGTTTGCTATTTTCAGTTCCCAGGTGTTATCATATCTGATTATTTTGTTAGTTGAGGTGAATAGGTGCCTCTTTGACAGTCATTTTCTTTTTCTATCAACATTTGGATGTCCTTCTGCTAAGAGAATCACCTTCTTTAATTGTGAGATGATATAATTGTTTGTTTGAGTTCTGCTGAGAAAGTCATTCTTTTCTTCTTCAGTCCAAGAGAAGTGCTCAATTTTCTAGTTACATACTGAGACCTTTTAATTTTTGACCATACTTCAGTGAGTGTTTTTCACATATCTTCCACTCAACAATAGTGTTTACCATTTGCTTTGTCTGTATTTGGTTATTAAGCATAAACATCAAATGTTTGTTACCTGCATTAATCTGATACAGAAGGCAAACAGAAGTTTATTAGTTATTTTTTTAATCAACTGAGCTCCACCACTGGCTTTCTGCCTTTTGGATTAGCTCCTGGCTAACATGGGAAAACTGTGCTCTGAGTTCATGGAAGGAAAATCCTTCTGCAATATGGTGAACTCACGCTGGTAAGTCAGAGTATTTAAGAGTGAAATCACTTGTCATTGAAGGCTTGGGTTGTGTTTAGTCACAACTGTGGTGTCATAGCAGAGCTACAACCCTATGGCATGTGGTGGCTGTTGGCCATGGGAGCAGCACATCATCAGTTCTGCAGGGAAGCTCAGTGTTTCTGTCAGGCTGAGGAGGACTCCAGAGCCATGCCCAACTCTCTGCTTTTTTCAGGTGTGAAATAGTGTGGCAGTTGGAGAAAATGAGTTACTGTTACTGCTCCAAGGGTTCACATTCTCTAGTTAATCTGGCCTGATGTTTTAAGAGAGGGTAAAACTTGATGCTAAGACTTCAGAATACAGCAGGGCCTTGACCAGTGCTGTTGGAGGATAGTCCTTGTTGAGGATTCCTTGCCCTGCCAAGAGCATGCAAGTGAAATGCCTTTGGAAAACTTGCTGGATTTGTTAGAGTGCTGTGTAAGCAATTCTAAAAGAATTAAGAGAAATGATGTATGTAGCTTCTTCAGAGCCTTCAATAAGAAGCAGAGCAGAGCATGTGTCCTGATGTCTCCTGCCTTCTGCACTGACTTGGTCTCCCAGCCCACGCTTTATAAACACCATCAGAAACAGAAAAGGGTTTTTTGTCTGCAGCTGCTTTCCCCCCATCAGCATCATTCCCACTCCCCTGCAGTTTTACTCTCACATCTTCAGTCTCAGATTGCTAAAGGCGTTGCTATCTCCATTGACACATGCTTGTTCCTTCCACAGCACCTATAGCTGTCCTTGCCAGAGGCCATGGAGGTGGAGCAGTGCTGGCGTGAGAGCCAACAGTGTTGGTACAACTGCTCATGAGGACTCAGTAGATAACATGCTACCCTTGGAGTCAGCCTGGGCCCAATGCTCAGTGCCATGCCAGGAGGGGCTGTACTGGGCAGGGATCCTCCATAGGGAGCAGGAGGCTGGTGGTGTGGCCATAGTCATGCATAGGATGCTTTGCAGGGATTTGACCAGACTGAGTTTTGTAACACTAAACCCTGTTTTCATGCAAAAGCCTAAAAATTTATTTTGGGTAAAAGTTACACATTTTTTCCCTGTTTTCCTTGGTTCTTCAGTATTTTCATCTGCTGTTGCAGGGCGCCTGGGGTTGCAGTTGGAATGCACGGTATGATGCAGCCCTACCCTGACGTGCTGCAGCTGACACTGTTTTGTAGAACTGTGGAGCGTAAAGATACTCTGGATTTAAAGTTGCTGTGTAAATTGTAAGAGTCAGAACGCTGTGTTAAGGACTTGACACATATTTGTGGACTTACTGGTCAAACTTGGAGATTAATGTAGAAGGCAGAAGGATGGGAGTACACTATTTCATTACTGGCTCTGCTTCTTTCCTCTCAAGTCTTTGTCAAATGGGTTAACACCTCTGTGGCTGAGACTGGTTTGACTCTCTCTCATGCACACACATTAACCAATACATTAATATTTTAAATGTAATACATAGCATAATGAAGAAAATGAATAGTTTCTCACTGGAAGAGGAAGGACTGTGAAAGTTGTTCTGGAAGGCAGGATCAGAAGAGGAGCATGAAGGTCTGGGAGCAATGCCGTGGGCTGTGCTTGCTGCATTTCCCATCCTGATGGCTGGCTGACCGCTTGAGTTACCTCTGAATAGCAATTTGCTCTTACAGGTGGATATGCCCTTGGCTCCCCTTCTGCCTTGCCCTGACTGACACTGTGTGGGAGGTATGCATCAACGGCCAGTGCAGTAGTTCTATTTCATAGAAGCCCAGCAAACTTGCAATTGTACAGAGTCTTCCTCTATTTTCTGGTATCTTAAGGAAATGATTTCTTTAAGGCAGAATACTGCACTCCTTTGCAGCTTGGCAGTGATATGGTGTAGCAGATAAGTGGCAATCCACTGTGATTTTCCTGAGTGTCAGAGTATTTAGCTCTTGTTGTACACGCTGTTGGAATCAACAAATCCGTGTACAAGTTGTGGTTTCTGGGATGCTGCTGTCAGAAATGCGGGTGATGCCGTTTGCTCGCTCTTCTGGAAGCTTTTGGGGTTTCATTTTGAGTTTCGTTTTTTCTCAGTGGAAGTCACCTTGTTTTACTTCTAACGTAACTCAAAGGCTTGGTTTTGATCAGCTGTGTTTTCCTCCTGCGCGTTTGCTGCTCACCGTAACTGAAAAGAACCACGTGAGCTGGTTTGCAGGTGCTGTGAGTTTATTCTTTCGATTTTCAAGCTGATGTAGCCCCTTGTCCTTGTCGGTACTGTGGGTATTACTGTAAAGCAGATGTTTGTGTTTCAGCTTCGCTTTTGATGTTTGCAAGCTGTACCATGTATGGAGTAGGAAAGAAAACTGGTGCCTGTAGGGTGGCTATGGTAGGCATTCACAGAAGCCATAGGTTCGGATGTGCAGAGCAGTAGTGAAGAAGTGCTGCGAAGCTCAGTCCCACAGCAAATTTGCTGCTGGGAGGGTGCTCTGGTCCCATTTACAAACTGGAGCTCTTAACTCACATGAGCGACACGAAACAGTCAAGGACAGCTGGAGCATTGGGACACAGTCAGAGTGTGTGCTTGGCTGTGGTGGCCCTGGATGCCCTCCCTGCCTGGCCAGGGCCCATCCCATGGGTGAGCACTGGCCGTTTGCAGAGGGTAAGAGAGGGAGTGTAGCTTAACAAGCAGCCTAGAGAGATAAATAAAGCTGTTACACTGTTTGTGTAACTCATCTGCAAGATAGCTACCAGGCTGCTCGCCAACTCTGCAACTGCTTGAGTCCTATATAAAATTTATATCACTTTTTTATAATACTGCTAGATTTTTTTTTCCATGTTAAATACACTGAAATGAAGTCATTGCTGAAATGAAATTACTTCAATACTACTTGAAAAATACTTCAAGGTCTGGAGTAAGCTGTAGTTGGGAGTTGTTGCCTTATGCTTCCAAAGGAAAGCACAGTAAGGAAACAATTGATTCAGGATAGGAGTTGTAGCCAGAGATGCTTTTTCTCATTATGTTTAAGAAATGACAAGCTAAGCCCTTGAAGTTTTTAATTCATCAAGCCTATATTTTTTCCTTGGAGGCTTCTTCAGGGAGAGGCTGACAATTGGTTTTTGTTTGGTTGGTTTTTTTGTTTGCTTGTGTATATTTTTTTTAGGAGGCAGAACGAGCAGAGTCATCATTTTAATGCTTTGGTAAAAGAAGTTTTTCACAAATACTGAGCACTTGCCACAAATGCTATTCAGAATAATTCTTTCTGCATTTTCATGATGGGAGAATGGTGAATGGTGTTAGGCAGAAACTTAGACTAGAAGGAGGTGTTTCTGGGCAGTGCTTAAAACTGAATTTAGCAGCAAGTGGGAACCTATTATGTCTTCAGAGCCCATCTGACTGCTGATGGTCACAGCCTAAACTTGCTGGCTGCTGCTGCTTTTTCTTTGTTCTGTCTGAATTTGGGGTTTCTCTGCCTCCTCTGAAATTCCCCTGAAAGACAAGCGGTTTGCTTTGAATGCAGCCCACGGCTGCAGGGCGTGCGGCGGGGCAGCCTCAGCTGCACTGGCCCTCTGCCCTCCCACCAAAGCCCTGGCCAGATGCCTGCCAGAGCCACAGGCTCCCGCCCCAGCCTGGCTCATGCCACAGGTCTTCAAGGGGACAGAATTTTCATGGCAAGTGTTACAGCCGTTTCAGGGAATGCATCTTAGAGGAACCCAGCTTACATGAGCTGGAAGCCTTTGCTCTTTAGGTAAGGTTTTCCCTGCGAGGACAGCAAGGCTGAGCTCTAGTTTTGTGTTGATGAGCCATGAAAGCAGCTAAACAATATTAACACTTTATGTTGTGTTTGTAAAAAGGCACAAAAACTCTCTGGAGAAAAAGAGAGAATGTATTACTTCCCATATAATAAGTAGCTTTGGAAACAAGTGCCATTGGTGACAGTTTGCATCTCCCTACTCTCTTTTTGTAAATGAGTTCCAGTGAATGTTCTGTCTTTATGTGTGCAACACAATTTTGAATTTATCATTTTTGGATTATAATTTTAAAAGCATAATGTCAAATATAAAGTTAACTGTGCTCAGGAATACGTGTCACAAGGAAAACGATACTTCATCTAAGACTTTGCAGCAGCAATGGCTGAGCCTCAATACCACGTGCAAAGTGATGTAGACCCAGAGGCTCGTGGTAAAGGGAAGTCTGCTTCACAAATAGCGTGCAGGAAGTGTTTCTCGATTTGCAGACATCTGAATCAGCTGAAGCAAACAGCAATTCACAGCAGCACAACACTGCACCCTTCACAACGTGCAGTCCCCGAGCACAGTCGCTGACTGAATGTTGGTGTGTGGTTTAGATCCTGTTACTGCTCCTTCCCTCGTTCAGAATAGTGTGCTCTTAAGAAATATTATGGGGTTCCCATGAGATTTGGGACCAAACTAGTTGCAAAAATGTGCAGTTAGCCATTCCTAACACATTTGGAGTAGTTGGAAAACAGGCTAAAAATTGCAGGAGACTGTGACGTGTGTTTCCTGTTGGACATGAAATAGTGACTCCCTCATTATTCACTAGTAATGGCATCATATGAAACACAAGGAAACCAATTTTATAGTTTAACTTTGAATGTTTTTGCTAATATTTGATTTAAAACTTACTTTTCAAACTTATAAATGTTTTGTTCTTTTAAATGACACAAACTCACAAAAGATTTGATAAGGAGAGAGAAGAAAAGCATCATCTTAAATGCTTCTAGTTCGGCTGTTTGAGTGCAACCTAATAACCACTTTTGAAGCTTATCTTTGGCTTTCCACTCAGACTACCGAAAATGTTACAAGGTTGTGTCTATTCTGGCTAGCCAAGACAGGCTTTTGCAGCAATGTCCAAAAGACAGTGAAACAAAGAGATTAAAAAACACCCCCAAAAACCCGAGGAGTAGATTGGCACATGGAGGAATGAGGAGTAGGGAGTTTTGATTTTGTGTTGCTTAGAGCTTCATTAAGATACTATTTAATTATGTCCATTTTGCCTGAATGAAAGTTGGGAAGCTTTGTTTGCTGGTTTGGGTTTTCTCATGTTTGAGGTGTAAGTAGGGGAGTGCTGGTAGCAGCCCAAGCTGGGAGCCGTGGTCTTGGCTGCAAGGCAGGTCTGCTGCTGCCCGGCACCGTCTTTGCCATCCTGGGCAGTTTGCCACGTGTTTCCCAGAAAAGGACCTGGGAACGTGGTTCCATTTAAAATGCCTGGTTAAAACAAATTCAGATACTTGGTGAGTTGTGAATTCTTTCTTCCCTGTGTTCAAAGGAGCTTTGGGTTTGTCAGGTATCTTGCCTAGAGCCTTGAAAACCCCTTTCTGCTTCTTGCTGCTTCTTTGGTTTAGCTTACCTTTCAGTTTAGGCAAGCTTGCCTTACAGAGTATTTGTGTGTTACCTTGGCATTTTGTTTGAACTTCAGTTTTACACAGCATGCATGATTTTCAGAAGTGTTTGATATTGCCTTGCCCCTGTGCTATGTTCCGTGTTGGGTCCCTCACTCCAAGGGGGATGTTGAGGTGCTGAAGCGTGTCCAGAGAGGAGCAGTGAAACCCGAGAATTCTGATGGGGAGCAGCTGAGGGCCCTGGAGCATGGAGAAGAGGAGTCCGAGGGGAGACCTTGCTCTCAGCAACTCCCTGACTGTGGCTGAGAGCTGGAGTGATCTCTGCTCCCAAGCTACAAATTACAGGACAAGAGGAAATGGGCTCAAGTTGTGCCATGGAAGGTTTAGATTGGAGATTAGGGAAAATTTCTTCCCCAAAAGGTTGTCAAGCCCTGGAATGGGCTGCCCAGGGCTGTGATGGAGTCCCCATCCTGGAGGGATTCCAAAGCCGTGTAGCTGAGGTGCTGAGGAACATGGGTTAGTGATGAGTCTGGCAGTGCTGAGTTACTGTTTGTACTCCATGGTCTTAAAGATCTTTGCCAACCTCAACACTCCTGTGATTCTGTGAGCAGCTACCAGACCAACATCTCCTTCTGGCTTTTGGTTAGACCACCCCGTGTTGACAGTTTTGTAAATCCCACCACCTGTCTTCCTTGGTTAAAATGAGCACGATCCTGCCTTGGCAAACAGGGATCCCCACCTTTGCAGTCCCATCTGCATTCCAGCTGTGTTTCTCACATCAGTAAGCTCCAGCTCTTCTCTGTGTCATGAGAGCAATGCTGTGTGTTTGCCGAGTCAGGCTCTAAGGCTTCATCCCAAAATAGAGCTTAAAAGAACAATTTTGTAAAATTTCATGTTAATTTGTAGTGAGTTCATTTTCTAGGAATCACTTACACAACCCCTGAGAGCTTGCCCTGCTATAGGGCCTAATGGGCTGCTGATTTCTGCAAGGCATGGTGTCTTTGGGTAAGATACTGTTGTGAAAGCTGTAACCGAGAACTTAATGCAACTTGTGTTGATACGGGATGTGGGTGCTCTGAACTTGCTGATGCACAACGATAAACCCCAAACGATGCAGCACACAGAAGGAATCCGCTCAGCAAGCGGTGCCTTGGGATCTGTTTCAGTAAACAGAGGTTCTGCTGAAGACAAGAGGGAGAAAAGGGGCCCCAGGTTCAAGCACCATTGACTGATCCATTACCATCAACCTATTGTGTCATACAACTCATAAAAGTGAAATCGATCCCTGTGCAGACCAGGAGGGACACCAGGAGTACCAGTTAGCCAGTGAAGTGTGTACATTCAGGATAGAATTACCAGGTGGAGTAAATCATTATCAGTCCACGGCCATAAAGGACACTACTTCATTTTATACCAGCCCAACAATTAGTCTGAATGCCAGATCCTAGGAAGCATATTTGGTTTATGCCTCTGGATAGCACAAATATTATTGCCTTGTTATCCATCATTCTGAGACATGTATCCTATCTGCTGTGTCGAGGGAGATGTACCATCTCCATGATGGCTATCTTCAGCCCATGAGACAGGGCAGAGCATTGTGTGGACAGAAGGATCCAATATTGTCACACTGGTTAATCATTGTCGAGGTGAGTTGGCCAGAATTGCAGAGAACCACACGGGAAAGACATTCAGAGTGCAGCACGGATGTAATCGTATGCATTTAAAGCTGATTTACCATCCTGAAGTAGGCACAAAGCGTGATAAAGCTGTAATTAGATCATTTGAATTTTAGTGTTAATCTTTTGAAACATGTATTTGAAGTGCTGGAAGCTAATCAGGTAAAGATACAAGAGCAGATTACACAACTCAGAGACAGAAATAGTCAAGAATGGTTTGGGGGGGTTCTGTTAATAATTTATCATTCTTAAATTGTATTGCTGTTAGTTTGGGTATAGTAAATATGACAGGTAAAATCAGCCCCTTCCCTTCTTCTCTCCTTGTTATACCATCAGTTCGTTGTTGAGCATTACAGTTGGGCTCAAATTGTTTGCTGTGCAAAACAGAGCATGAAAAAGTAATGTCAGGGCACTGTCAGGACTGCTGAGTGTTCATAAATATATAGATATTCAAAAAGAAATACACAGGAGTGGTAGTGTGAGTGACAATGAAGCCCATCCAAATGTTCATGTGTATTTTTGGTGAGACCTTCATATAACAATGCCTGAGCAAATCACTGGAGTTACCTCAGATTTCCAATCAAGCTCTGAAAATGGACGTCACAATTAAAGCAGATCAAACACACGCAGTACTCAAAACTGTATCCATGCCTATTTTGGTACCAGTGGTTATTGTTGTGCAAAGCTAATGATGTTGCCCGGGGCTTTGTTGCTGTTTAGTTGATTTGTAATGTGTTTATTTGCATTTATCTGTAGTTTAGTCATGGAGGTGTATCCTGCATCTCCAGTGTGCTGTCGCAGTGTGAATGACTGTGTGTGATACACAGAAGGAGCAGGTCCTCGATGCGGTGGGCTGGTTGCTAGAAGGAATGTGGCAGGCCCCACCTTTTTAAAATAGCAGGTCCCTGTGTGTGCTACAGAGGTTGGTGGCTGCTGGAAAAATGAGCATTTGGTGATGGACTTGGCAAAGTAAAATGGTCCTTTTTCGAGGGTCATGTTTGTGCACAAGTGCTTGTGAAAACAGTCCTCTGGGCTTGGAGAGGAAATGTTCCTTCTGAGCCTTTTGAATGGTTTCTTCAGAGGGCAGAGCAGCAATGACAGTCATCAGTTGTTTTATTTTAAAGTATTTATGTAGCCTCAGTGACTGAAGTACTAAAAACACAGACACAATGGACCTCCCATGTAGATGTTTAATCCAGAAGATCATACACCAGTGTAACTTCAGCAGCAAAATTACTCATACGCTGCTCTGTATAAATGAGCCTTCAGCTGGTGTACAGAGAGGCAAAGACATCATTGAATTTCAGTAAGCTTAAAAACATCTGATTAAAATGTATTTCCCCTCTTCAGAGCTTGATTACTTGGAAACCTACCTTTACCAATGCAAATCTAAGTGCAGATGTGTTTATCCAGGTTGAAATCCAAACCTAGTTTGTTACCTGTGCGCTGGAAATTATCCAAACTCTTTTTTAGGAGTGGGAGAAAACCCAGTTTCTTCTCTGATTCTTGATTTAGACAGCACAGAGGTTTTCTCATAAACTATCCACAGAAACATACAATTATTCCCCAAAAAAGAAAACAAGAGTGAGAAGGATCAGCCTGAGGCACAGCTTTTCGCCACTGAAAATGTGGGTGTTGAAGATCCTGGAGCAGCAGGGCAGTTTGTCACAAGGAGAGGTTTGTCTCATGGTTTTCAGCTGTGCACAGGGAGCAGGAACACATGCAGGCTTGTAACCACCTGGGAAAGTCCTCCTTGTTCCTCCTTCCTCCTCTTGCACACCCCTAGCTTGTGATGCAGAGCAAGTGAGGTGTGTTTAACATTGGGTAACAGAGCTTTCTGTAGGCAGCCAGAGGTTGAGTGGTGGCACTGGCTGCCCAGAGCTCCTTGCCAAGCCAAGGTACAGGCAGGGGAAGGGTTCTGGAAGGGTTTGCATAGGGACAGCAGGGATTGGGATAGGAAATGAAACAAGCAAAGGGAAGGAGAAAGATACAGACTTGGTTTTTAAAGGATACAGATGGCTACAGCTGACTTCAATGCAGCTGGGCTGATGAATGTTAGCTGAAGGTGTGAGCCGTGTGCCTTTCAAAGGAAACAAGTGTTGAGAGAACACAAGTTTTTCACTGCAAACAGTTGGATTTGTCTATTAATTTTCTTTTAAGTTCTCTTGGTCATTAGGCAGTAAAGTTACTTGCTCTCAGCTTTATTGAAGGGCTAACAGTGCAGATGTGAAGAAGGTAGGGGACTGAGCAACTTAAGCACTTGCTGGGTCTCTTGCTGGCTTGTGGGAGGACAGTAATGTACTAGTGTAAACCTTCCATCCACCCTGACTGCCCCCATCTCACTGTGGTGGAATGCCTGCCTGCCCTGAGACTGAAAGCAGGAGTAAATGGCAACCCCCCACATTGACACAGGCGTCCCCAGTGAGAGGGTGTTGCCAGGACCCTGTTGTTGGTAGCCCTCCTCCAGCTGAGCTGTGTCGCAGGCAGTTTCGTGCTGCCATGCTCTCAGTGTGAGGGAACGATGTTGCTCCAAGTACTGTGCCTCTTGGAGGACAAGTTACAAACTGGAAAATTGCTGAGGGACCTACCTGATTGCAGATGTGAGTTTATAATAGGCCAGTGTTACAGATATTTTAGTAAGCTGTGGATGTTGCCTGGCTGGTTTCCCTGTGGAGACAGGATATGGTTGCAGTAGCATTTGCAGTAATGTTCTTATTGGAAGGAGAAATGAAATGACAGTGTCATGGCAAGACTTGCAGGTGATTTATAAAGATTTTACATAATGGTTTATTTTCTGATATGTATGTGCTTAGTTTTGAAAGTTAATTCCTGGAGTCTCAGAGGGCAAGAAATAAGGAATACATTTCACAAAGTGATACTTACATTGTTTTATGTTGCAGTGCTGCATTTCAGGGGAAATGGATGAGTTCACTTGGCTTATCTGAACCCAGCTCCCACTCCTCAGCTCTTGGTTTTAGCCCAGCTTTTGATGTCTCTTCTGCCTTGTGTCCTTGAGGGCAACCCAGGGGCTCTCCTAGGAAGGTGACCTCAGCGACTGGTGAGGTGGCATATAGAGATACTTCTCAACTTTGAATCTGGCAAAGAAAACCTGAGGCTGAAAGAAAGCATCATTCACAATGCTGCCTGCTGCTGTGGTGGGCTCCAGCCTTCCAGCACTCCCTCAGAGCAGTCTTTCTCTGGTGTTGGCTGTGGGTGGTCTGTGGGGTCTTGCATACCTTGTGGCCAAACAGCTGGAAGTGTCCATTCTCCTCACCCAGCGTGGATGTGTGATGTGCTGTATTAAACCTTGAAACTATGACCTTGGTCTGTGGGGTCTCAGGAAACTGAACCCTGTGGTATCAATGATTTTTGGGCCTCTCACTTTCCGCTTTGGAGAATACATTTGTCACTGGCATGTACCAGGTCTAGGTAGGCCACTTAACAGTATGATGCTGGCAGAGATTTTCCTTGTGCAGGAGCTTCAGATTGCTGTGATCTAGAAACCTTATTTGTTTCTTTTTGATTGATTTCCCTTTTCCCAAGATATGTAATATTTAATTTATACAACAATACTGGTTTGTTTTTGCTGAGGAACAAAAGGCACTCGCTAATAATAGACACTTTTCTGAAGCAGTTTTGACCTGTGGTCAAGCAGAAGGTGTCCTATTAGTGAAAAAGAATGAAGGCTAAATTGCAGTGCTTCTCTGTGGAGAACAGTTTATGCTGGTTTTGTTACGTGGCTGTAATACAAGACTGTTTTGGGACTAACTTTTGTATGGGCTGCATCCCGGAGTTTTTTATGGAGTGGTGGTAAATAGCAGAGGTGACACGTTGGGTGAGGAAGAGCTGAGACACTAATATCACAGAACTGTGCTGATCATACAATAAAGCAAGGATGCATTTTTCTCCCCAAGACAATTCCCTTTCCAGCCCCCTTCTGCACTGGACAGAATTTAGCCTGTGGTTTCCAACATGTAGGTGAAAATGAGTACATTGCTATTATTTTTTGTTTACCATTGCACTTGACTCTTGGGGTCTCTTAGACTCTTTCATCACTTGATTATTTGCAGCTGATAAATAATGTTTTGTTTTGATTGACCCAGCACCTGATTTTGTGTAGCAGTTTTGAGGTGTGTGCAGAGATAGGGCGTTTGTAGCTATCTGGAGATTTCTCTCTGTAGCCTGGTAGTGAAGGAGAAAGAGTAAAGGACTATTTCATGCTTGAGTCCACTTTGTTTTATTGCCACTAAAATGGCAAAGAATTTGAATCCAGATTCAGCCCCAGGACCAGCACTCAGCTTGAAAATTACTTCAATGGGAAAACTACAATATTTACCTCATTTGGTTTTTAAGAATCAACCACCAAGAAACTTTGTGCAAGGAGCAAGGTAAGAGGCTTCTATTAGGATGACAGGTTTGAAGGCATTATGCTAGTAAGGCGAACATCAGACTAGTCTGTGCAGTAAACTGGTGACAAGCACCAAAGCTGTATCTTTGTTAAAGAGTGTGAAGCTGCTGTTTTCCTCAGGACAAGGCAGAAAGGGTTGACTATCGTGTGAAATGGCTGCTGGTGCATGACATAACCTGTCCTTGAAAGAGGCTCAGTCTTTCCTTCTCTGTATGCAACAGAAATGCTCTTTGGATTCTGGGGCAAAATGCTCTACTTCAAACATATTGGCTCTCTCAAAACTGTTTTCTTGAGTGACTTCCCATGCTCCTGTCTGCTCTGGCGCTCTTGGGAGCTCAGTTGTCTCTGCTCGAGCTAAATGCATGTGGCAGGGCATAGTTTCAAGTCTTTCATTGCAAAGGTCTGTAGGTTGATTGCAGGTAACAAATGAGAAATCTATACTTAAATGTGAGAAGAGCTTTATGAGACCTACAACTATGTGTAGTGTTTATTTTTTTGCACTCTTGTATCTAGCCTTCACCTGAGGTTGAGAGGTCTTTTGTGCTAAATGTTGAGATGCGAAGAAAGTCTCTCCTCAACAGCGCTTATCATCTGTAAGCTAGAACCAAAGGAGAAGACTGAATGTCGTTTAATGAAGATGACTTATGCCCATTAGTGCAGATCTCCAGAGCACCTGGCCACTTTGTTGCAGATAAGACCATTTTTCTCTTCCATAGTGTTCTCTTCCTCTTTCTGTGTTTCCTGGAAGAGTATGTGCATCACTGCTGCCAAGAACCACTTGGGCTGTGTATAGGAGACAAAGGCAAAAATGTTGTGGTTTTGTGTATGTAGAGCTGACAAAACTGAGATCCCTACAGTGTGTGCTGTCACGGGTGTAAGCAAGTAGGCCAGGCCTACTGAGAAGAAATGTGTGTGTGCTGACACAGGAGACAGGACTGGTACCTGCAGAAATAAACAGAAAAGCTTTGGTGTTTTCAGAAGTTTCAGACCAGGAGAACATTTCCCTCCCATGGGAGGCTCCTGGACAAGCAGTAAGCTCTTTTACCTGAACAAACTGAAGTATGCTGCAGAGACCCACATGTGAGTAGAGTTTCTTACTGCTTTGCCTGTAGATCTTGCAGTGTTTGGTGGCTTCTTCTCTAAGATCTTGATCAGGACTGGAAGGAGCAAGTTTAAGGGGAGATGATCCATCCTTATGCCATGATTTTGGAAGCTGATTTAATGATAGTGAATACAGGTTTGCTTCATAAAGATTGTGTTTCACTAGTGTTTCTGTCCTTAACACTCGGAGAAGCTCACTGAGGGAACATTTGCAGAGATTTCAGCCTTTTTTCACTTTTAGAGGAACAAGTATGTGTGTGGGTTTCATGTTTTGCTCCTCTGGATTGGTTAGTGTAGGTTTTAAAAGATGGGAGGAGTTGCATCTGAGATGATTTATGGAGAGGGCTCACGTTAGGTGTTGGTTCTGTTGCTGCTCTCTGGACCTGTTACCTACAAGTTCAGGTAGTACTGACCTATTTATTTTAGTGGAAAATTCCTACTGATCTCATGGAGTTTGGATCAGGTCACTTTTCCTTATTAAAAGGTAGTTTAGATTTTCCTTACTGGTTCCTGTCATGTTGCTTCTATTCAGGTTATTGCATCCTCCTCTTGACTACTGAATGAGGAAACATCCATGGGTCCCTGTGTGGAGGAACTGCTGTGTTGGTCACAGAGCTGAGTCCCACCAGGATGAAGAGATGAGTTTTGGGGAGGGGACTCTGTGCTCCCCATGGGTATCACTGGAGCAGGTGTGCCAGGGAGAGAGGAGGAGTAAAGCCCCCTCCTTTCTGTTTGCTTTTGAATTCTGAGTGCCAAAAATGGTCTGTTTGGGTTTATCTCCTTTGTGTTTTGCAACAGAGGAACTAGGATGCTGTCAGGCTGTGGTGCCTTGGCTGGTGTCTGGGTTGTGGTCATTAGCCAACACCTGGCACATCGGTTGGAGATGAAATGAAAAACTGTATGTAAGGAACAGAAGGTGGCTGGTGAAGGGAGAGAGCAAGCAAGCAGCAGAGAAAAACCAAGTGTGCAAGCCAAGCCTTGTTTCACACCTGCAGGCTCTCAGCTTATACCTTAGAGTAGGAGCCTTGTTGCCCTCCTCAGCATCTTTTGTTGCAGAGCTGAGATACAGTGTGGTGCTTTTGAACACTTGCATAATGGTGGGATCTGCCAGCCAACATGGTGAGCTTTGTCACCTCCCTGGCTACCAGGTTGAGAAGAGCACTTCTAGGCTCCCTGCAATTTCCTTATGTCCGTGTAGCCTGGAAGAAAAGGCGTGTGTCCTTACTGTGTGTAGACAGATTCTTTTGTGGACTGGTGCCACTTCTTTCAGTTGTTACACAAGGAATACATTGAAAAATAAGAGAATGGTTTTCAGAGGAGGGATATTTTTGTGTGATTTGTTTAATGTACTTCTTGATTTTTGTCTTTAATTCATTTCAACTTTGCAGTTTTTGCCTTGAGTTTTGTTTTGTTCCTGTTTTGTTTTTACCACTGCCTTTCTCTGGTTCCTTCCCTCTTGGCTTATTTCCCATCTGCTTTTGGGAAACCCAGTAAAGAGAAGGGGCAGAGCAAGAATCAGAACAGGTGTAGTCACACAGGGCTGAGCAGCTTCTCTGCCAGACAGGTTGTGTTTGGCACAGCCCCATTTCCAGCAGTGCCTCTTCAGCTCTGTAACAGGTTACATGTGCAGGCCCTGCATTGAGTGGCAGAGAGCAGAGGATCTGACCCATGTTGGCACTGCCAGAAGAAGAGGCAAGAGGGCAACAGTCAGGCAAAGAAACTCAAGGGCAAACTTGATATCTAGGGCACTGATTTGGGAAAGAGGCTGTGAAACAGTGAGATCTAAATTCTAATCCCGGATGGATTTGGATGAATCCCTGGATTTTCATTAGCATGGCCCTACCTGGCAGCCTGGTGTGGCTGAGAGCAGAATCAGGCTCTAATGACCCATCTCTTTGGGGAGGTGATGAGTTTTGGGTATAGATGGGAATATGTTGCTGTGCAAAACAAAATGCATAAGCCGTTCTCCCTGTGTTGTCTCTGGTAAAGGTGATGTCTTGTAGGTGTTGCCTTTGGTGTCATCTAGATGACAGACATTGTGTAGTCAGCTGGAACTGTGTGACTAAACGTTGGGGTCACTTGCTAAACCTTTAGTTATTTTAAATTGTATGACAGTGAGAAGAAATAGAATTTTGATTTAATATAAAATAACAGGGGGGAAAAGAGCCTCATCTGGCATTTTGACTCCCACCCCTTATTTAGAAACCTTTTCCTCAGCCTGTATTTGTGGCTGGTCTATTCATATGACAGCATCTTCTTTCAGCAGTAGGTATTGGAAGAGCTGGACTTGTTTCTTAAGTCTGCTATGGATCTTCTGCATTTTTTGCTGAGTGAGCCCCACTGAGTGACTTTTGTATTCAGAGACTAAAACTGATCTGCAACGGTGGATGATCTGGCCTGAAATGGCAAACGTAGACAGCTTGGTGCTCTGCTGAGGTATCTCCATGGGACAGCACAGAGGATGCTCTAGGAGTGAACTGGCCCTTGAAGGTGTAACATTTCTGGTGTACTTAGGTCTGCCTCAGCTGATACCTCCCTTAAGGGTAATCTGTCTGACTAATGTGTCTTAAACTACAAGTGCTGTAACCTGGGCAACTTCTCATCAGAGTTGGGACTTTACATTTCGCTTCCCAAAATCACAACTGTTTTAGTTACATGCAGCTCACTACTTTGTCTTCCTTTCTTTCTTCACTGCTATCAGTGGCAAAAAAATTACACAGTAAACTCAATATCACTGTAATAGCCAAGTAAAGACATACCTCACGATGAAAAACATGTCAACTGCAAAGAGCCAACCTGAGGTGTATTTCCTTGGCCTTAGTGAGAAGAGATTGTTGGAAATTATTTTAAACTAAACAGTAAGTCTCCTTCAAATTATATCTTAATAAAAAAGAGAACATCTTGAACTGTCTTTGATTTAGATGTGCTGCATTTTAAATGTGTCCTAATTGTAGTGCTCATCACTTAACATGGATTTAGTGAGCATCCTCATGTATATGGACGAGGCTGGCAAATAGGAATTAATGCCATTAAAACCCACAAGTATCCCAAAGGAAAAAAAGAAAGTAAGAGATCTATGAAGAAAAATGCAACCTAATTATTTATAACAAGACAAAGCACAAAATCTCCTTTTGTAATTGGCTGAGGGGCTCTCAGCACGTGCTGATGGAGAGGATGGGTTCATGCTGGGAGCAGCCACAAGCTGGCAGGGCTCTGCCCAGGGCATTTCAGGGCCAAAGCACTGCGTGCTTGGAAGAACTTTCATCTAAGGTTCTGCTCTTGCTGGTAGACCCTTGATTTTATTTTGATCTCAGTTGCCTGGATCGAGACCAGACGTCTTGCTCCAGAAGTTACCACAGTAGTTCATCAAGGTTCAAAAGTAAGGGCTAAGGGAAGACACCGTTGTTTTCTTGGTGCATTTGGAAAAGTGCTGATGAATGCACATCACTGCTTTTGTCACATTTTTGTGTATAATGGCATTGGAAATGCTTGATTTTAAGAAACAGCAGCTGTCAGATGTTCTCCACAGACATTGGTTTAAACATAGGCACAAGGCTGAGTGTCCACTCGTTCCTTTAAAACCTTTGTCATCCTGAGCTTTGTTTCAGTGAAGTTACAGGAATTCAAGTGATGGCAATGGCAGTTATTTACATGATATTAGCAAAGGGGTAGACCTATAAGGACGTTGCAACTCTCACAAATCCTCCCCATGCAAGAGTCTTAGGACGTGGTGGTCATCACAGCCAGCTCATCCTGCAGGCTTTAACAAGGTGTGCTCAACAGCACAGTAGCCAGGCTTCTCATCCAGTCAAACTTTGTTCAGCTGCTGTTCTGCAGACTCATTTTTCTCCCCAGTTGTCTGGTCATCTGCAACATTTAGCTGCATTTTAGTGAGTGCAGTGAGGAGAACTTTCATCATCCTTATCCAGGTTCCACTGTGGTTATTTAATGGGTGGGGGAGCACAACTGGGCTTTAAACAAAGACAAGCGTGTCCACTTAGGCATTTATGCCTCATACAGTGCCCTTTGGTAGAAAAAGGCTGTAATTGAAAGCCCAGATTGTGCAACATTTTCTTTCAGAACTACATTTTTACTTCTGTTTGAAATCAGTGGTGAGTACATGCTGAAGGACTGCAGAACTTGGGGACTGAGTTTATCAATAACTGAGGTACCCCATGCTTTGTTCTTAGATCTCTGTCTGCCACCTCTGCCATGTCTATCTCTACCCCCCAACCACAGCTCCTATTCATGTTAAGGCATGAGCACTGTCTGTTGCTGATACATACAATCTTTCTGGCTGGAAATGAGAGGCTAATACATTGATCTTGTAGCTTCTGCCTCTTGGACTTGTCAGGAGTGCAGCTCAGTACACGTTGGGGTAAATGGGAATAGTCCTGTCTCTCATGGGGTCCGAGGGAATGTCTGTCTTCTACATATATAATCTTAGACTCTTGTGTTCCTTTAAAGTACAACAGCCTCCGAGCACCTCCCTGATAAAAGCAATAGTAATTCTCTGGTGGACTTCATGGAGTCTGTTTAGGGACAAGACTGCAGTTAGATGGCAATGTTCTTTGTGCCTGTCTGTAGGTTTATACACACAAGGATGTATCTGTGTCTCCAGCGGTGGACAGATAGAGAAGTGATTTTTTAATGACTTTATTGATCTTTATTTTTGAGAAGATAGTTGATAAATTTGACAAGTTCCTCTGATTGACATCAGAGGATCCAAGTTTCTAGAGCTTTGTTCTGGAAACTAAGTGTCTTGTAATGGATTTAAAGAAAAAGAAAAATACAATGATACAACTTAATCTGAAGCCAAACTGAAGGCAAAAGTTGGTTTGAATATGACTATGAAAAAGGGGACTGTAAGATCATAGAATGGTAGGGATTGGAAGGGACCTTTAGAGATCATCTAGTCCAGCCTCCCTGCAGAAGCAGGTTCCACCTAGATCAGGTCACACAGGAACATGTCCAGGTGGGTTTTGAAAACATCCCAAGAAGGAGCCTCCCCACCCTCCCTGGGCAGCCTGTGCCAGGGCTCCCTCACCTCACATTGAAGTAGTTTTTCCTTATGTTTAAATGGAACTTGTGTTCCAGCTTCATCCCATTACTCCTTGTCTTGTCACTGGGTACAACAGAAACCTCCTGCCCCAACCTCCTGACACCCAGCATTTAGATATTTGTAACTATTAATGAGATCCCCCTGCAGTCTGCTCTTATCCAGCTTAAGATAGAACTCTGAAACCCAGGAAAGAGGTATTTGACATGGAATAAACCATCCAGTCATAAGAAGACCTGGGGTAGGTCTGTGTATATTTGAAAAGCAGCCTCAGGATTACTGGCATGCTTGTAATTTGTCTCAATACAGATGTTTTCACCTTTTTTTATCTCATTATTCATGTTTAGGGTTTTTTTCTGTTCAGAAGACACAAGCAGATCCAAATTCAGCTCCTCCATGCATAGAACAGGATGCACTCTAAGAGCAGAAATTGGCTCAGATCATTAAAATTCTTTGTGTGAATTTACATTTTGCAAGGCATTTGAACCTAACACCTTTTTGGTAATTGGAAATGTATTGTTTCTGTGGCAGTGGCAGTGGTGTCAGCACTGGAAATGAACGTCTCAATTCTTCATCTCAATCGCCCTTTACGTTACTGGATCGGGAAATATGCTCTAAGGATGTTTCACAGTTTATGTTAATATTTTGTCTTCTACATGGGCTTCCTGTCTCTTTGGTACTGTTTTCAATTTGTAAATTTACATGTTTTGCTTAAAGCAAGAGTGAAAGCCAGATTACATCTGTGCTTGTTGCGTGACCTATTTATTGTTGCTTCACAAGAGCAGAATTGTGCCTCTTTGTTTCTTTTGGGGTGCCAAATGAAGGAAGTGCTGAGGCATTTGGTGGCTGTGGATGACAGCCAAGGTGGTGACTCTGTGCCTAATACCAAAACCAGTGGCACTGAAGAAGTTCCTGAATCCAAACCGAATTGGGGCTCTAGAATCAGCACAGATGGTGGAACAAGAGTGTTTCTTGGCATGCACACCAAAGCAAAGACCACCATTGTTCCCTCCCTGGATTTCTTGCCTTTTTAAAGGGAATGTTTTGAAATACAAGGCAGTAATTAGTGACTTGTAGCATGTTGAAACAAGCACAGGGGTGCCTGTGACAGGACAGAGAGCTTGATAGTGAATAGACAGCTTTTCATGCTGCTCCTGCTAAAGGTGGTTGTTTTCCTGGAAGGTCATCTGCAGTGTTTGTATTGCTGCCTGCAATTTAGTGAACACCCATCTTTGAAAACTGTTACTTTCCTGATGAAATACTGGGGTTCTTGGACACTATGGGGAAGGAACTGGGTTAACCTTTGGGAATCTGGAAACGTATCCATGTCTCCAATAATACAAACTTCTCTGAGCATGGCCCCTCAGGAGTGGCTTCAGTCCATCTGCACCACAGCCAGGGGGAAGGATACCCGAGCTCAGCAGCAGCAGCTTTAGGTTGCTCAGTTTGAGTACCAGTGTGAGGAGCAGCACAGCCTTCACCACAGCCCAAAGCCCTGTGCAGATGTGCAGAGTCCTGGGGTGCTTTGGGACCCACGTGTGATGGAGCTGGATCCTCCATTAGTGTCAGAGCTGCAAAAGCTGAGCTTAACCTACTGATTCTTTGAGCTCCTTACTTTCCAGAATGACATCAAAGGCTGGTGGATTAGGAACAGTTGTGTTGAACACGTTCGATATGCAAAGTTATCTTTGCAAGTATCCTGGTTGGTTTGACCAAACAATGACATTCAGTGACAGCAGAGAAGTGGATCTGCATTGATTTATTAATAATGACTTTTAATCATGAATGAATTGTATGAATAAGCGAGAGGTTATTGGATTATCAGAGTTTTTCAACAGCTGTACTGTGAAAGAGGAACCCAGGACACCCTGCCCTGCCCTGATGCGCCCTTGAAAAGTGAGAGGCAAGTTGTTTGTCCAAAGGATCCTTCTCTCAGGCCATGTTTTGCCAGCTAAGGACTTAGAGATCTAAATGAATTTAAACCAATTGAAACACCTTCTTAAGAGTGAAACAGCGATGCCTTTCAAGTTACATGGGGAGAAAGCTCCTCAGAGACTACTCCAGGGTAGGAACAGTTAGGGGAAAAATGGGCACTCAGGTTGGAGGAAGGTTCTTTTAGATAAACAATACTTGCTCTTTGTCCACCACTTCCAGGTGTCATTGCTCCTGGAGAGACCAGGGCTGTAGGTCTGCGTGTGCCTGAGGCTATCTGGGCTAACTGGACTGGTCGTGGCTGGCAGGGCAGGGCTGCTGGGGCCGAGGCTCTTGGCCAGCTTGGCTACTGCCAGCAGCACAGCTGCACAAGTGCCAGGTGCTATTTTACCAGCGAGATAAGGAAGCTGTGGTTTACCCTCTCCTGCCAGCTGTTCTTTGGGGTGCAGCCACAGCCACCCAGCTGCTGCACCTCCCAGAGAGTGTGAGCAATGGGGCAGAGCTTGTCCCTGGGTGCAGCTCCTGCAACTCCCGGTGTGATGGGTCATCGGAGGGGGTTATGTGAGCCTGGGCAGAGCCTTTGCTAATGGAGCTGTGTTGATCTCTGTGTTGTCTGCGAACAGACTCAAGAGAGTCAACTGATTGCAGCCTCTGCAGAGAAACAGTAGTTGAAGCTCTTCTCTTGAAATCCAGTGTCCACAGAGGAGGCCAGGGAGACCTCCCCAGGTAACTTACCTGGTAACTACAGCACAGTGACACCTTGCAGGACATAAGGTCTCTTGTATGTGTGCATGACTGCACAACTCCCAGGAGTGTGCAAAGCCTTAGATTCAGGCTGTGCAAAACTGGTGGGTTACAAGTTAAAAATGCCTCTTCTGCAGACAGTCTCAAACATAAATCTCCTTTTTCCATGAGTTTCCCTTAACTCTAAACACCTCATGTAAAAAAACCACCTGTGGTTCCTAAGCACAGCAGGAGCTTAAATACAGAACCAGGAAAATTGAATTCTTGTGCAAGTTGACATTTGTAAAACACTCTCTCAACTCTTCCTGGAGGCTTTCTTGATAACGGGGTGAGAGCAATGATGTTGGCTGGCTCTTGCAACGGGGAAGAATTTGGCATGGAAAGGAGAGATAGCAAGGCCAGAAGGAAGGTGTGGACTGCATGTTGACTTGTGTTCAAATCCCAGACAGCTGCTGCAATAAAGACACAGTCTTGGGTGCACCAGGAAAACACTTTGCAATAAAACTCATACAGAGAAGTTATGGACTTCAAATCTGGTTACTGTGTTAAGGGAGAAAATGGTATTACCATGTCAAGTTGTAATACCATCAAGATGTTGACAACCATCAGGTAAATGGGACAGATTGTTGATAATCAGAAAGTATTTGTTTGGGCAGGTAAGTTTTTATCTACAAGAGGATCACGTAGCCACCACTGTGAATATCCAGGCTGAGCAGCTGAGGGCACGTTGGCACTGCTGGGTTCAGGCACTCGCATTGCTGTGCTTGTGCCTTAGTGGATGTACCACCATGGTTGTAGTCCCTGATGGTTCTTCTAAATTGAAACAGCTTGTGAGTTGCTCCTGCTTTAAGACTGGATGGCCAAAACCTAGACTGTTTTTCAGTTTCTCTGAGTATTCCAATGCAGCATGTTCTGGGGACCCCTTGAAATAATTGTCTGTTTTTAACAGACTCTTGGTGTACGAAACATAAGCCTGGTGTCAGTAGGGTTAAATTTGATCTATGGAGGGTGCCAGGAGAACATGTAGGGCTCCACAGACAGCAAAGGTTGGGAAACCATTTTGAAGTAATTACATTAGCTAAACATGATATTAAAAGAGATAAAGAAAGAGATGTTTTTGTTGACAGCTCACCAGGACTCCTGTCCTTTTCCTACATGTTAAATATGTGGAGGTTGTGGTTCTCTACGTTACACCAATTGGGAAAACTGTATGTTTTTAAGAAAGGAAAACTAGATTAGTCTTGTGTTCAGTATGTTATTGAGCACTTTTGTTACCTGGTATGAAATCAGGTAATACAGGCTGGTTCTGTGGCACCTAGGCATTCCTCTGTGCTGGAGGAACTCCCAGCTGAATTTTTTGGTCCTTTTTGCACCAGGAGCAGCCCAGGAAGACTAGAGCAGCATTCAAAATGTAGCCTGTAGTTGAATCAAAAGTGAAAGAAAGAGAAATGCAACCAAATCTGTGCTGCTTTGTTAGGGAACTGGGTTCTGCAGAGCCTGAAAAGGGGTCAGGAGTGAGACCGAGAGATGGAGAGTGGTGGTGGCATGTCTGGGTGGTGCAGCTCTCTGTTTCTCCACAACACTGGGACCAGCTGCATCATAAGCATGAAATGCTTCACCCAGTTCCTTCCCTAATAAGACTATGTTGTAATTAGCATATGGCTCAGAGGCTTCTGAGTGTGACTACCACCAAGGAAAATCAGACCTGGGCTTCCAGGTGGCTTCAGGGATGCTTTTAAAAATCACACCCCATTCTTCAGCTTCATTCAGCTGCTGGCTTCAAGACAAAAAACCCCTTTTCTCTGCCCCTCTCCCATCATTTTTTCACTACTTCTTTTGGAGTGAAAAGTTACAAGTTCTCTTCTAACACATTCCTTCCTAAGGTGAACTAGTGGTGTAGTGTGCTGTGTGTTTTAAGGACTCACGTTCTTACCATCAACTTAGAAGAGTCTTTCTTATGGTATTTGGAATGTAGGTAGAGGCTGAAAATGGGGTTTATGCATCTGGAGTTAGGCATTTTGTGGCTCTGAATAACAGCAGTGCAACCATGTAAAAATAGTAACTCTGCAGAGTGATCTGAACTTTTGTTTCCTTTGTGATGTGTTGCGATTACAGAAATCACGGGGGACTTCAGTGAGTGGATCAGATGTAACCCCTTCAAAAAACAGGATGTCTTTTTCCACAGCAACTAAACCTGCTCACGAAAATAGCAACTGAGGAACAAATCATCATTAATAGTGTTCAGTGTAATGGAGACCAAACTATTATACCTTAGGGAAATATATCCTATAATAATAGCCTCAGTTGCTAAATGTGATGTGTTTCGGGTGTTTTTAAACTTGCTTTATGACTCAGGCTTGAACAATCTGGATATTGTTGATTACATAAAATCTGTAGTTCTCGGGCTGTAATTTCAGTTCTTGGTGCCTGCATTTTGTTCCTGTGCTTACTTTTATTTTAGCTTTCCTTGTAACTTGGGGTGCACCTTCTGCAAAATGTCCATTCTGTGTTTTAAAAGCCCTGCCTGTGATTTTTTTGCCCTTGGTGTGGGTTGCCCCTTCCAGCCAGAGCAGCAAGCCTCAGTCTCAAGCAGCTGATCGTTGTGCATCACTAGGGTCTGAGATTTATGTTGAGTGCTTTGCTGATGTAGCTGTGTGATAAACATCTTGGTGGACCGTGCACCCACAGATGGGGTCTGCACACCAGAAATAGGGCATGTTCTTATCTCTTAAGCAAGGAGGTGCCAAACACCTGCACTGGCCAGTAACATCTGTGAAGTCCCTCAGCCCTTTGCAATTAAAAGAGTACTGGAACAGCTGGCTTAGTTGGCTGTAGCAATTGTTTTTCAGGGAGGTCCCTCTTTTGCTCACTTTTACAAATAGTTTTATGGAGGCCATGTATTTCATTCTTTCTCCCAAAGGGCTAATTCTCTGCTGCGTGCCACAACTGCAAACAAGTCTGAAAAAAAAATCACAACATATTGCTCAGTCAATCAAAGAGCAAAGTTTGTCCAAGACAGAAAAACTCGTGGCACTGGCTGAAAGCAGAGAGAGAAGCTCCTTGCTGTAATTTAATCCTGTTGGCGTTTCTCAACCAGACCATTACAAACAGATTTCCTCCGGTTCTCTTCCTAAAAAGAAAGGGCAACTACTTTATAAGCAGGAGAGGAACTTCCAGTACAGTTGCAAATATCCAGAAGAGTGGGAAACATCCCCACGCCCCAAAGAATCCCCAGAGGAGGCCTGTGGCCAGTGGAGTTCCACAGGGATGGGTTCTGGGGCCAGTCTTATTCAACATCTTCATCAATGACCTGGATGAGGGGACAGAGGGACCCTCAGCAAGTTCCCTGCTGACACCAAACTGGGAGCACTGGCTGATTCCCCAGAGGCTGTGCTGCCATTCAGTGGGATCTGGGCAGGCTGAGAGTTGGGCAGAGAGGAACCTCCTGAGGTTCAACAAGGACAAGGGCAGAGTCCTGCACCTGGGCAGGTTCTGCTCCCCCTCCATTCTGCCCTGGTGAGGCCTCCTCTGGAGTCCTGTGTCCAATTCTGGGCTCCCTAGCTCAAGAGGGACAGGGAAATGCTAGAGAGAGGCCAGTGCAGGGACACCAAGATGCTGAGGGGAATGGAATATCTCTGTGAGGAGGAAAGGCTGCAGGACCTGGTGCTGCTCAGCCTGGAGGAGAGAAGGCTGAGGGGTGACCTTACCAACACTTCTAAGTACCTAATGAATGGATATCATAAGGATGGGGTGTCACTTGTTCACTGTGGTAGCCAGTGACAGGACAAGGGGTAATGGGCACAAGCTGGAACACAAAAAGTTAAACACTTAAAAGTTAAACTTACTTAAACACTTTGGCATTGAGGTGAGGGAGCCCTGGCCCAGGCTGCCCAGGGAGGGTGTGGAGGCTCCTTCTTGGGAGGTTTCCAAAACTGCCTGGACACGTTCCTGTGCCCCCTGATCAAGGGGAACCTGCTTTAGCAGGGGGTTGGGCTGGATGAGCTCTGCAGGGTCCTTCTAACCCCCACCATTCTATGATTCTGTGATCCTGCCTGGACACCTGGGGCCAATGCCCTCTGATCCAGGGGTCTGAAGTGCTTTGCACCAGCCTTACCTTTGAGGACATGCAGCCAGGAGGAAGCTTCAGGACCCACAGTGATGTGCCTGTGTGTTGGAATAAAACTTTTTGAATGTTGTGCCTCCAGTCCCCAAGTACTTGAATGATTTTGTGGCCTTTATTGGCATGGCAGCTATGCAGGAGCACAGGTGGTGTCTGAGTTGAATACGTGTCATTTGTTAGCCTGGTATGCGCTGGATGTACTCGCCTGTAGCGTGGTGGCAATAGCTGTGTGGACATTTCCTGTCTAACATGCACTCTAAGGTTACTTGTCTGTGGTTAGCTCCCCTTAGTCAGTATGAAGTCACCAAGAGTCAGTTGCTGCTGGCTATGGCCCACACACCACCTGGTTTTCCCTGCAACCTCTTCAGGTACAAGGAATGTGGTCAAAATTGTGTGGAGCAGAAAAGAAGCCCTGCAAGATGGAGGAGACTAATTCTTCCTGTTTCATATACACAGCATGTTTGCTTTAAACAAACCCCAGCATTGGGCCCAGAATTGCAGAAACCCAAATGTGCGTTTTAGTTCAAAAAGCAACTGTTGAAATGTGTCGGATTGTGAAGCCCTCGTAAGCCTGGAAAGGCCGATGTCAGGGGGAAACCATTGATTGTGCGTTCCCACAGGAGAAGTTTCAGGCAGTAGAGACAAAGCTCTGTGTGTAGGTAGCACAACCCAGCACTTGCACAGAGATTGCCATCTTCAAAGCACCGAGTGTGTGTTAATTATACTCCATCAGGCAGTATCAGTGTGGCTGCTTTGCAGGTGGAGACATTGAATCAAAGACGTTACATCATTTTCTCAGGGTCATAACAGCCCGATGAATAGTGCAGATTCTCCTTCTCTTCGTGCCTGTGTGTTGCTGAAGCTGCTGTGCTCCTTGTAGGGGCTGCACAGATGCAGTTTGGTTTGGAAAGGAGGTCTTTGCCTCTAAAGTCACGTTTCTAAAGCACTGAGGGTGCCCACATGTAAGGTGGTGTGAAATACTGGCTGTCCAGCGTAGCTCTCATTTAGGCCCTAATTCAATGAGTCCCTTGTGTTGGATGCTTGCACATATGCCCAAGCCAGCACACGTGGATTTTCTCCTGCCATTCTTGCTCTCGGGGCTTCTGCTGAAGGGACACTGGTGTGTGTGTCTCTGTTCTTCCAAACAACTTCTGCACTTGCTGTTTGGCTTTAACTGTGTCTGACAGCAGGCTTGAGGTCTGTATGTTTTGTGCAAATACATGGATGATGAGATGAGACAAATTCTTCTGCTTAGGAAGAGGCTTTTCAGTTTGTTCCTTATACACTGGAGAGCGTACATGGTCAGACTTCACCCTGTAACAGCCACCAGAAAACAGCACAGGAGGTGCAAATCCGAGGAACAGCATGTTTCACTCCTCTGGGATTGCCTTCTTGCCTTCCTTTTTATGGTCTTTTAAAAATATCTCTCGTGTCTGTGATGCTGGCTGTTGAGTTTCTGGATGCTGTGATGTGCACACAAGAAACTGCTGTCACTTAACATTGGCCTGACATCAAAATGTGAAACCTGAGTCTGCTTTTCCCGGGGTACCTATAGGCTTCTGAAGCTGGGATGAGTGTCTGTCTGCCTTACAAACGACACCTTGTTGTTAAGGAAGAGTGTTATTGGGCAATGCATGATAAATGGCACATCAACAAATTATACCAGTTGTTAGAGATTGGGATGAGCTCAAGTTAATTACTAATGACAACCTTTATTACCTATAAAAATGGGGTGAATCCCCCTTCTGTGCTGTGACTGCTGCCCTGCTCAGGGCTTTGAAGCATTGTCCTCCTGTGCTGGTGGGGAGCACTCTGCCTGGCTCTACCCCTGCCAGACCCTTAGCGCTGGATGATGGGCCTATCAGCACAAACCTCTGCTCTCCTGGCTTACAGTCCATGGGCCCTACCTCCAGTGGCAAAGAGAAGGAGTGTGAAGTTGTCCATCACTTTCCAAGGCTTAAGGCAATGCTGATATCCCAGGTTTGAGGCTGGGAATAAGTTATTTACCTTTGGACTGATTCAGGGAGAGGCGAAGCAGACACCTGGTTGTGTGAAATAAGAGCTGAAGTGTCATTTTTTACTAGTGTTAAAATCCTCTAAGCCTTCAGTACGCTTCTGGTAAATTTAAGTTAAATGCACAGAATATAAGAACTCACCCAGTGATTTTGCTAGTCAGTAATTAGCAGAGAGCAGAAGATTCAGCATCCCCCTGTCCCTGTTCCCTTTGAGCTGCCTTTCAGCCCTTCCTACAAGCCCAGCTGTGTGACCACCTTGTGTTTCATGTTTGTGTTCTGTTTGAAGAGTTCTTCTCTGCAGCAGCTAAAATGCATGGCTTTGGTTTGTTTTCAGAAGCTGAGATGCTTTAGCTTGTTTTTCCCTCTGCTCTATTTATGTATTGCTCATTTTTCTTTCCCTTCCCATCAAACAGCCTTTTGCTTGCATGTTTTATTTTTTTATATATATTTTTCTAGACTTACCTCCTGGCTGATTATGGAGATAAGAAGGGTTCACAGAATGGATACCATGTGGGTTAATCTTTCTCCTAAAATTACTTAAAATATCATCTCCCTGAAGATGACAAATCAAGGTCCTTATCAACATTCACGCTATGAAAACAGTTCCCATTTATGCACCCTTTATTATTGTTGTCTGCATAGAAAAACTGTCGTTAACTTTGTCAGAGTCCTGAAATGTGAACATCTCTTCAGTGTGAACACAGAAGCAATTTCATTTCAAAGCTGCGAAGGGCAGAGTTTCTAATGAGAATGTGACATGTAGCCTCTGACTGTAAATGCTTCTGTTTGTGCTAATTCTTGCCACTGTACAACATATGATATATCAGCTTAAACAGCTGCAATATCAAAGGCTTTACTTTTCATTATTGTTGTTATTGTTTTCCCTGTAACAGTTTTGGCAAAATTCAAATGCACCAGTAATAATATTTCACTTTTATCTCACCATCAAGTTGGTTTTACGCTGCCTCAACCTGAGTTAAATCATTTAAATACCATTAAAAAGTCAACCATTATGTTGTTTTAAATCCTTCCAACAAGATACTCTGGGATGCACGGTAGTGACTGATGCCATCTCAGCTGCATTTGGGCAGAGAGGTGGAAGATGGTTCCTTCCCCTGCACACAATGCAGAGCTGTGGCCTCTCATGTGTTCCCACTGAAGGAAGCCTGGGGAGGCTTTTCTTTCCTTGCTGCCTTATCCTTCATCAAGTAAAAGTTTCCTCCTCATCTGCTTTGGGAACCTTCAAAGCCCCAAGTTTGGTCACGCTGAACGTCTTAGTTGTCACACAGTTAAAAAGCAGCAGCTGGAGATAATCCCCAGACAGTTGGAGATATCCACCCCTAAAGAAGGGGTTGGAAGACACTCACTTTGTACCCTCAGCCTCCGAGCACAAAGTTGCTGGTGCCTGTGAGGTGTCTTTGCTGCTTCTACAGACAGAGTTCAGCGTCTGTTCCGCAGGCTGCTGGTGTGTAACCACCGTGCTGCAGGTTTGTGAGCCTCTGTGGCAGCCTGGGATCTTGCTAGGATGTCAGCACATTGTTTTGGGGTGTCCATGGGGTTTTTGAAATGGGTTCTTGGACTGCTGGTACAAATTAAACTGGTAAATCTGCTCCTGCTGTTGTTCATGAGGCTGCTCCCAGCTCTGCCTCTGTCCACTCGGCCCTCTGCTCCCTCCACGTCCCTTGGCAAGCTCTGCCATGTAGATCCTTTGCTCAGCCTCTTATAGCTGATTTTATCTCATTGGCAGATCTGAAAAGTCACATGAAAGTGCTCCAGAGAGCTTTTTCCAGCCCTTCTCTGTCGATGGTGACATGTCCAGGGCTCCTGCTGGAGGCTGTAGGTAGGGCTGGCTGCAGCAGAGCTGTTGCTGGCAGCTACTCCCAAGCCCACTGCCTGCTATCCCACCTGACTCCCACCCCTGAGATCCTTGGAGAGGGTCAAACCCTTGGCTCCAGGCTCTTTAATATTTTTCTCAGGCAAATGGGGCTGAGAAGAAAAACTAGAACAACCAAGGTGGAGTGAAAAAATAATAGATGCAAAACACAAAGCACCATTTGTGCTTGAATTTGGGGGACTGAAGGGAAGGACAGCATTGTTCAGCTGCTACAAATAGCTTGGTTTTCTTCAGCTAGAGAAATGCTTTGATTCTATTCTGTTGTTAATTAACCAGTCTGAGAAAAAAACCACATTTGTAAATGAGGTGGGAGACTGCTTCAGGACTCCTTCTTCTGCAAAGGCTGGCAATCTGCTGGTTCTTGTTCACAGGTGCAAGTGGTTTGGAGACCAACCCATGTGTAGCTCACAGCTTTGGAGCTGATGGCCCTGTTACCAAACCCGTGCTGTGTGAAACCTCCACCTGGCAGGAAATGCTGGTTCCTCTTCTGGCAGGAATGTTCTGGAAGGGTTGTCTCTGTCAGTCTGTCTTTAACTACAGAAATGCAATTTTGTGTGTCTGTGTTCACATGGAAGCCCACAAACAGTTCTGCTGGTGGCTGCACCCGCTGAGCCAAGCTCTGTTCTTTGAGACAAGGGCCACAAAGTGGAACTGGTTGGTCTTTTGGTTAGAGCTCACATGGGGCCTTTCAGCAGGGCGATCGCTCCGACCGCTTGTGCTTCCAGTTTCCCGTGCAGTGAGCGCAGCAGCTTCTGCCTACCAGCAGCTGCAAACGGCCAAACCTTATTCAGAAGCCATGTTGTAGTTGGAAAAGTTGACTGCATCTTTTAGAGGACTGCTTGGGTTTGAGGTCAGTTATTTTTACTTTTCCATTTTGTTCTAGTTAAGTATTGGTACTTGCTCTCAGAACAATAGCTCCTGCCACACTGAAGCCTTTGCCCAGCGCGGGGCCCTTCCCTACCGCCTCCCGTAGCGACCCGTGCAGCGCCCAAGGGTCTCATCTCCTTAGCTGAGCTAAATATAGACTTTTCAAGCCCTCATATAGAGCCTAATCCACACCTTTGCTAAGCTTAGGGAGCTGAATCCAGTGACATAAGCAGCTGACACGGCTTTATGGGTAGAGGAATCCTCTACATTCTCTTACGGTTGCTCTAATCTGCCAGGTTTGTTTAAATTTTCTACTGCTTAATCTCTCATTTTACTGCATGTGTGTACTTGACGCTGAGGACTGGATTGTTGTGATGATTTTTCCTGTCTGCAAACCTACTCTTCAGTTTTCCATGCTGTTTGCCCAGGGAGTCCCAATAATTTTGTATTTCTCAAGTAACTGTTTAATAATAAAAGCCAGCCAAATCTGCAGTTGCTTTTACAGGATTCCAAAATAACATTCTGTTTACCAGCCTGCTCACAGGCTGAACTCAGAAAAACAAGGGCTTCTCTGGCTTTGCTTGCAGAGCTCCTCTCACCCTGTGCTTTTTAGTTCTTGGGGAGCTGGGTCCTGTGTGCACTCTGGCAGCTGCAACGGGATGAAAACATCCACAAAGGTTTCTGGCAGAACCTTATTCTGAGAAAACATTTACGATGGTTTTTAAAGAATATTTGTTTCCATATTAAAGCTATTTTGGTTTTTTCCCAGCTTGGTTGCAGACTCAGTATGGGTTTTATTGATGCTCTTTTCTTAAAGCTTCATTACTAGGAAGGGACCATCCCACTGTGCTGGGCCCTGCTGAGGCTGCACTGGAATGCTGTGTTCAGTTTTGAGCCTCTCACTACAAGAGGGACACTGAGGAACACTGTGTGTCCAGAGAAAGGCACTAGAGCTGGGGAAGGGTCTAGAGCACAAGTCCGATGGGGAGTAGCTTAGGGAGCAGGGGGGATGTTCAGCCTGGAGAAGAGGAGGCTGAGGGGAGACATGAAATGCAACTCTCTGCAACTCCCTGACAGGAGCTTGTAGTGATGTGGGGGTCAGTCTCTGCTCCCAGCTAACAAGTGACAGGACAAAAGGAAATGGCCTCAAGTTGCCCCAAGGGAGGTTTAGATTGGAGATCAGGAACAATTTCTTCCCCAAAGGGTTGTCCAGCCTTAGCACAGGCTGCCCAGAGCCATGGTGGAGTCCCCATCTCTGAAGGGATTCCCAAGCTGTGTATCTGTGGGGCTGAGGGACAGGAGTTAGTGTTTGGGCTTGATGATCTTACAGGTCTTTTCTAACCTAAACAATTGATTCTGTGATTCTGTCCTACCTGTGGGAGTTTCTCCAGTTGTCTAACTTGTTTGTAATTTTGGACACTTTGGTGTTGTCCTGAAGAGCCTGAACAGAGTGGGAATGGTTTGAGAGATTCTGTAAGTCAGTTGGCAGAACTGACCCAACTTGTTGCTGTGCCTGAGGGAGGGGAGCAAACATCCTCTGCTCTGCTGCTTCTGGGTCAGAACCAGCCACTGAAAACTCTGGATTCATCTTCCTGTGCTGCCACTTTGCAGTGTGGGTGGGATGCAGAGAGGCTACACGCTGCCGTGGGCACGGGGACAGCATTGCCATGGCCCTGCTCTGGCAGAAGAGGTGTATAGGTGTTTCCTGCCAACTGAAGGGCACTGAGAAGGTGTTTAAGGTGGTGAAGCAGAGAAACTCCAGCAGTGCTCTTATTGCACGGGGATCTAGTCTTGGTTGTGCAGGCGGTTAAGGCAAAGCCACCTCTGTTCCCTCTCGTGGATCCTCTTGCCCGATTGAGCTCTCATGGAGCTGTGACACGAGGGGCTGTATCCTGAAACTCTTCTTTTCTGTGCTGCAAACGTACCTTGCAACCTGGGCTCCTTCAGACCGAGCAAGCAAGCAGGAGCAGGCTCCTGTCTGCTTCTCCATCAGCAGAACCAGTGCCGAGCAGTTCTGGGCTTTCATTATTTGGGTGGCTGCTCGGCACTTCCAGTGTGCCACAGCTTCTTGTCCTGGGTGCCTCATTCCTTTGCAGCTCAGTTTAGTTTCTGTTCAGGGCTGTGTCCTGCCATTGGGATGCACTCACACGGCCTTACCCACAGGCTGAGCTCTATTGTTGTGTATCTTGTGCCATCCAAAGCAGCCTCTGTGGGTGTTCTAAGCAGCTGCCATGATACAACCCATCTTCTTGGCAGCCAGAGGTGCTGTGTGTCTTCTTTTCATCTTCATATATTGTAATGGAGGTGGAGCCTGTGGAAGTCTTGCATATTGCCAAGATTGCTCTGGTACCTAGCAGCTGTCTATACTTGCTTGGTGAAGACAATGTCTTTTGTTAGTCAGATTGCTGTGAGATGCTGTTTGGAGAATTGTACTTACAAAATGGGAACAAAATTCTTTGGGACTCTCTGCCAAATTTTAATGGAGATCCACAGTGTGCTGGGAGTGGGGCTTCTGACTGACACCTTTTTCAGCATCGTGTCAGGAATGTAGACTGCAAATAATCCACTAGTGTAAAAAGCACCTGAGATTTGCTGTGGTATCGCCGTTGGCAGCCAGCATAGCTGCATAGGAAATGCACAGCTTATTGGGTCTGGGTTTCTTCATTATTAGTTGCTTGCTTGCAATGTTTGGAGAGGGACTCATGCTAATGTAATACCTGCTTCATATATTCCAGCTGTGTGGGTGTTGAAGAAGAAGAGGCACCAGATATCGACATCTACCATTGTCCAAATTGTGAGAAAACCCATGGAAAGTCTACATGTAAGTACCTGTGCAGAGCTGGTCCTCACACACACAGCGGGGTCTGTAGGCTGAAACTAAAGGGTCTTTGGGACTTTTTTCCTTTTCATTGCAAAAAGACAAACCTAAGCATTATGTGTCATAGCTATTAGAGTCCAAACCATGAGCTGAAAAAAAAGGTGCTGGGGGAGAAAAGCACGGGCTGGATGGTGGAGCTTTGGGTGCAGGTCCCTGCCTGGGCTCAGGCTGTGTGTGTGAGCGATGCAGGGCTCTACCTGGAGCGCTGCCATGCCCAGGCCCAGCAGTGGCAGCAATGCTCCTTCCTCACATGCAGTTATGAACTGTGAAGGCACTAAGTACCGTGGGCTAGAAAGATCCTACAGAGACAGCTAGTTCTGTTATTTTGGTAACTCCGTGGTGTTTTTTGTCTTTGGTTGAGAGCAGTGAGAAACAGCATGTTGTGCTTGACCTGGATATAAAACTGTAGTGATTTCAGCAGCAGTCAGAATTGCAGGATGCGCTGAGGGTGCCAGTTCTTGCAGTTCTTTCACAGGAAAAAGTCCTCCAGAGGAAAAGTGACAGTTGATCTCAGTGGGAGTTTTGTCTGGGAAAGAACTGTAGGATGTATTTGCTTTGGTCAGATTAATTCACAAATTCTTTCTGTTATTCAGTGGAGGGGAAAAAAAAAGAAAAAAGTAAAGAAACCCATCCCTGTAAAAGATGAAATGCTTGACTTGAAAGCCATTTATTGTAAATAAGCAACAGCAATGCGGAGGTTCTTGCTGCTTTGCAACCTTAGAGCAACACGCAGAGGAAGAGCCCTGTGTTCATCTCCCAGGGGCCGAGCGAATCGCTGCGCTCCTTTTTTAGTGCAAAGTGAGGGGTGGTTGGAAACTGGCCTCTCTTGTGTTACAATTCAGTAGTTTTAAAGGCAAGGAATTATTTCTGCACTGCCTTGAAAGTTAAAGTTTAAAACCAAAATGTCTAGGGGGAAGGGGAGGAGTCTGAAATGTTTTGGGGGCAGAAAGGGGAATATTTTTTCCCTCTTTGACTTCTTCAAAATCACGTGTGAACTGGAAACCTGAATGACTTGCAGCTGTTCCTGTCTGCCAGAAGCTCTGCTAACAACTCCAAGTAGAGCACCCACAAATTGGCCAAGCTGGCAAAAAAACCCACTTGGGAGGGAGGCTTGTTCTGAAAGACTTAAAATATTTTGATTTAAGAGGGTCAGCCTTTCTAATGTTTTGTTGGAAGATTTCTGACAAATGCACTGGAAATTGGCTAAACAAATAACCACAAATATCACCTTCAGGTGAACAATTTGGTATTTGAGTGGATTGTGTTGAGAAATGGGGTATGGCTGTAGATATTCCCAGCCTGTTCTTGACTCAGTGCAGAAGCAGCAACACAGGATTTATAGTTCTGAAAGTTTGTAGAACACTGGGACGTGTCTGATGCATTGATTTCTTTCCCTTTGCTTTGAATGCCAAATGATGAAAGGCACCTACTTTTCAGCTCAAGGGGAAAAAATGAGACAGAGAAGCAGCAAAAGTCTGTAATGAGGAAATGCACGTGAATTCTATAAAAACTGTGGTGCATAATTCAAGAAGTGGCAGTTTGGGTAAAAACATTACAAGTGTAATGTACCAGGTGAGATGAGGAGACTCGAATCGACAGCAGCTTTCTGATGCATTAAGAAGGTTTTCAGCTGTTGAATTCTTTTGATCCAAGGAAAGCTCAGCCTTGGCAGTGTGTCCCTCAGCCTGAGTCGTGCAGTGCAACAGGATGTGCTGCTGGAGCCCCGGTGCTGGTCACAGTTTTAGCCGTGCACAAGGTTGTCTCTGTAGCAGGAACGCACAACCTTCCATCATTCTGCACTACAGCAGTACAGCAGTACAGCTTGGTTTTTGCCCTTCAAATGCACTGCAGAAAGCTTAATGATATACAAGACTAATTATCAAAGTAGGGGAGTGTGAAAACTTTGGGAGCACTGAAACATTGGTTATTCATAACTTTACCTTGAGTTTTGGTGAGGTGCAAGGCTCTCAGGCTGCACAGCCGATTAGGATCGTGGCAAATGAGGCTGTTGTCCTGTAGCCCCTCCTTGCGGAGTGCAAGAGGCTGGGGAAGTTAAAAGGGTGATGGGGAGGCAGGAACAGCTCGGTTTAGTGCATCCCTTCTGTCAGGCCATTTGTATGCAGGGCGTCTTGTGCTGCCGGCACTTCTGTGGGATGAGCACTTTCATTTGCTTGTTAACTGTTACAGTGGATGTTTAAACTGGTTATCTAGCACTATCAGTTTTGTAATGAATACCTAAGAGTTGTTCCGGAGCCAACAGTTCCCTGGTAGGATTTAATTATATCTCATGATCAGCAAAGGGAAACAGACACCAGTTGTCTGTTGTGCAGCTCGTCTGGATTTAAACATCTCTGTGTGTGTGTGTGTGTGTGTGTTTCTGGAGCATGCATTCCTCTGTGTGTGTGTGTGTGTGTGTGTGTGTTTCTGGAGCACTCATTCTTCTGTGTGTGTGTGTGTTTCTGGAGCATGCATTCCTGTGTGTGTGTGTGTATCTATGTGTTTCTGGAGCATGCATTCCTCTGTGTGTGTGTGTGTGTACATGTGTGTGTGTATGTGTTTCTGGAGCATGCATTCCTGTGTGTGTGTGTGTGTGTGTGTTTCTGGAGCATGCATTCCTGTGTGTGTGTGTGTATCTATGTGTTTCTGGAGCATGCATTCCTCTGTGTGTGTGTGTGTTACTGGAGCATGCATTCCTCTCTGTGTATGTGTGTGTGTGTACATGTGTGTGTGTATGTGTTTCTGTAGCATGCATTCCTCTGTGTGTGTGTGTGTATGTATGTGTTTCTGGAGTATGCATTCTTCTGTGTGTGTGTGTTTCTGGAGCATGCATTCCTCTGTGTGTGTGTGTGTGTGTGTGTACATGTGTGTGTGTATGTGTTTCTGGAGCATGCATTCCTCTGTGTGTGTGTGTGTGTGTTTCTGGAGCATGCATTCCTCAGTGTGTGTGTGTGTGTGTGTTTCTGGAGCATGCATTCCTCAGTGTGTGTGTGTGTGTGTGTGTGTGTTTCTGGAGCATGCATTCCTCTGTGTGTGTGTGTGTGTGTGTGTGTGTGTGTTTCTGGAGCATGCATTCCTCTGTGTGTGTGTGTGTGTGTGTTTCTGGAGCATGCATTCCTCTGTGTGTGTGTGTGTGTGTGTGTACATGTGTGTGTGTATGTGTTTCTGGAGCATGCATTCCTCAGTGTATGTTTTCCAGATGTCAACTTTAAAAATCATTTTCCTCTTCTTACACTTTTCCATGTTACTGATGTGGCTCAGTGGCTACTATTTCAGGGTATTGTTTCCTGTCATATGACATTTTAAGCCATTATGGTTTAATGAAATGTGTAGGGACTCCTCTTTAGGAAAATGTAGATGTGTTCATGCAGCATGGTCTGACATCATTTAAATAAAAAACCTAATTGCTTTGTTTAGGCAGACTTGACTTATTTTCATAACACTATCTGGAACAATCAGTTTGATTGCTGTCTCATTTGCAGCAGGGGAAATCAGGAGAAATCCTTTGGAATGGTTGAGGTTACACAGATGCAAGCGAACCAAAATCAGGCTGAGACTGTTTTTAAGTAGTTACAACCTTTAATATAAATCCGTGGAAGCACCCTGCTAGTTCTCTAGGTATCCCTTCTTCATAAATTCATTTGACATAACCTAAGTATACCTTGCAGTCTAGAATTGCTCATTTTGAGATATAGTTTTGATTAAAACTGCATTCCCTTTTTTCTCTGGAGGGTTTTGTGTAAAAGGAGTGGGTTATACTTTCCAAAGGTCAAATTTGGATCACAAAGTTCTGCAGAAAAAAAGATATGTGCCATCATTTCAGAAAAGGTGGCCTTTCTGTCCAGAGCTGATGTTTGTTGCACATGTTAATGGGACTTTGATCCCTACTTTGGTGATCATGGTAAAGGGGAAACTTGAAGAGAATGGCTGAAGATGAGCCAGATATTGATTGTTGGATGTAGTCCAATGGACTCCAGCAGCCTCTTGCTGCAGTGCAGGAGGCAGCACCCTTGGGGCAGAGTCCTGGTGGCAGAGGCTTCTCTGTGCCCCCCATGAGAGGCAGATGAATCCCAGAAACAGCTTCTCAGTGCTTTCTGAAGACTTGCAGTCAATTTCTTAATTCAGCACCGATTTGCCACGTTTATTTCTTGACACTCTGTGCTATCTGGAGTGTAATAAAACAACACATTAATATGATAAGCTCTTTAATTTTCACTGTGGCAAGTGCCACCTGTTTCACTGGGACTTATGCTAAGAGTCCCAGCATTGGTTCGGATCTGCAGAGCCAGGGGAAACAGTCTTTGGAAGGCGAGGAGGAAGGTTTGGCATTCATGTAGGGCTTGTTTCCTTTGTTACCAGGAGCATTGAATTAATACACTAAGCCTGAGAGTCATTAAGATAAAGAACTAGCAGCTTTAATGAAAATATCCAGCTAGGCTGGAGAGCTGCATGGAACTAATAAAACCAACATGCTTTGTGCAAAACCTGGGATGGATTCGTTGGGAGACGTCTTTGCTTGAGTTGTTCCAGGGTTGTGGTCAGCAAAACAAAGTTAGCTTTCTCCAAACCTCATGTCTTACAGCTGTAGCCTCCAGATTCCCTTCTTACTGAAAAGCTACATAGATCTGTGTGTGTGTCTGTGCAAAGAACAAGGAAATGGTGCTGACTGTGTGTGGTTACTGAGCAGTCCGATTCCTTCCCCAGCTGTTTTGAACAGTAAGAAAAGCGTAAGAGATCTTGGTTTGGGATATAATCCTGAGTTTCATGATGTAAAACAAGGGTGAAAAATAAAAGTAAGTTCTGACACACGGGAGTTCTACTAACAGAGGCTTGGAACACTACAAATACATACTTGGGACAAAAAAAAAAACATACTAACAAAATGAGCATGTCTGGACAGAATGTGGAAGTAGGAACAGCTGAGAGAGATAATGCTGACTGAGAGAAAAGCTGGACCAGTTTTTCTTGCTCTATGTTATCTAGCTGTCAGAGAGGCAAGGCAGAACTACATTACCATTTGACTGACTTATTTGTGCTTATTCCAGCTGACCCTTTTTCCATGATGAGCTTGCCTATATGCCTGTCACCCATTGGGAGCACAGTCGAGGGGCCTTCAGTCTGCTGTCATCAACTTAAAGCCCACGCCTGGCTTGCCTTTCAAAACCTAGGAATAAGAGGAATTCTAAATTGCATTTGTGGTGCCCTTGCTTTTTCTTTTCTTTTTCCTTTTATGTGAATGCTGTGTGCAGGGTGTAATTCAAAGCCCACCAAAATTGAGGTCAAATCTGCCACTGCTGGACAAACCTTTAGACTAAGGTAATTCAAGACAAATATGTGTGTAAAGATCTATAGTGCATATTGAGAAGGCAGGAAAAAATGGCTTACTAAGTGTTTTGTGATAAGGATTAAGTGTGTAGTCTGGCGAGTACAAAATGTCCAGAGCCTGTCTTTGCGTAAAGCCTGCGGTAGCTGTGCAGCTCAGTAATTATCCGTCTGGTTGGCCTTATGTTACAAAACGAACGCTGTTCAGTATGTAATAGATCTTCAGGCTACGGTGTAATTGTCTAATGGTGAATTGAGAGCAATATGAATATTTGCAGTGCAGCATAGTGGGGGTCCCCTCTTCTCTGCTCACTTAAAAAATTGTCCTTCCCTCAGCCGTCTTAGTGATTGTCTCCTACTTAACACACAGTACTCTCCAATTAATTCTTTTCCAGTGAAAAAGAAAAGGAATTGGCATAAACACGATATTGGACAGACGACAGAGGTGAAGCCTGTACAGAACGGGAGCCAAGTCTTCATAAAAGAGCTTCGAAGTCGTACTTTTCCCAGGTAGGTTGTTCAGCTGCAGGTGCGGGGCAGGGTGTTTGAGGCAAAGCGTGTGTAGCCAGTTGCCTGTGAAGCTGCTGCTGAAAGCATTACATGGTGCAGAACCATGAAGTTTCAATGAGTGCTGTTTTATTGCAGATGTCCCAGGCTCTTCCTTTTTTAATGTTTGTGCAGCCATATTCAAATGTACTCTCCATTGAGCCCACTTTTTGTGGATTTCCATAGAAGCTAGTACCTGTGAAGACAAGAACAAGAATGTGTCTGACCCCTAAAACATTTGCTTGCGTAAGAAACTCACTGATCTATTGCATGGAGTTATCCAGTTCTCAAAAAATACTGCTGGTTTTGCTGAAGTCTTGTCTCCATCTTGAAAAGAGCTACAATGATACCCTTAGTTGCTACAGTGACAAAGGCTGTCTTATTTGGGGTAATGAATAGTGCTAATTGTTAGGTGACATGTTCCACACTTTATTAGGCTGCTTCACAGCCGTTTGTACGAGTGATGGTTTTCTTCTGGTTCTTTAATTTGGCCTTAGCCAAATAAATCCTTAATTATTAATGACAAGTTATTTTAGAAGGATCCTTGGAGACTGGTGAAGTGTCCTTGGTAAGCACAAGACTTCTTCCTTTTTACTGAGAATTTATTTTCACATTTAGTTTCACATACTGGTCTTGTTGAGGAAAAGGCTGAAAATACCACTGCAAAGTGTTTGCAGCGCTTACAGTTGTGTTTTCACTAAACTCAGGATCCAGTGTTTTTACCTGCTTGACTATTTTTATTTGGGCCTGCTAGATTTTTTATCTTAGCCTTTTCTCTCTCTCTCTCTTTTCTTTTTTTTTTTTAAATACAGGCAATTTGACAGGTTGCAAATCTCATTTGTTAAAAAAATGGTTGAAGGCCTCAGTAGAAAGGCTTCAGTAACCTCAGATGGCCTCTGAGGTTGTGCTCACATGTGCAGTGTCCCTAAGTCACTCCTAAATTGTAAAAAAAAAAGTGAAGCCACATGTTTTTTGGCTTGTTTCTCACATAAATTTACACATAAGAAAATTCTACTGCCAAAATAAAGTTTCTGAGAGAGAAGAGTCTGTAGCCAACAGCAGTGCCTGCAAGATTCAAGCCTCTGATGTCTACACTTGTGCCATTAGTAAAACAATGTCTTGTTGAGAAATTTGCTCTTAGGGAAATGAATGAAATCTGCAGATGTTCGCAGAACAAAACCCAAGACTTGTCAGTCAGGATGTGATGAACGGAGAAAGGGGATCTCAGTTCAAAGACAGAAACATCACTGCTAATTCACAGCACACGACAGTAAATGATAACCCATGGTAGTCCCTCGGTGAAGCTCGGATCAAGAAGAACAGTGAAGAGATCAAGAAGGCAAAAAATACAATTCATGTCATTCCACTCCTCAATGCTTTGTACCAAAATAGCATTACAGTAGTAATAGTAGTTGTAATGATAATGAAATTGATGATTCACATACTTCAGTGTAGGTGCCAGACTCTCCATTTTGGCATGGTCATTACTACGTGCTCTGGTAGTGATCTCTAGTTTTGACTATGAGTAAGTTTCTGTGGCACATACAGAAGCAAATCAGACTAGAACAAGTGCATGAGGTGTGTATGGGCACTGCAAAGTATGTGCAGAAGTGTAGTGGTAAATCGTGGCTTACTTTGTGCTCTTTAAAATCTCCACCCTCATTTTTTGTGTGTTGCTGGTACTGGTGAGCCAGAAATAACCTGTGTCTCTACAGCTTATCCCTATTTGCTTTTGGTCATCTTTTTCTTGAGGCCTCAAACCTGCTAAGCAGGCCCAGAGTGAGGGATTCCCCATCAAAGGAGCAACCCCCACAGCTGCTGAGGATCGGGGGTCTGATGCAGGTTCAGTGGCCCCAGCATACAGCTCCCATGGCAGTGCTGGCGGCCTTGACCCCTTTCTGGATTGTTCAGTGCAGTATGAAGCTGTGAGCTGTAGTTCAGAACTGCTGCAGGAGAGGGCAGTCATGTATTAGCCATACTTGCCTGGACAGAGAGTGCTTTTTGGGGTCAACATTCACAATTTTGCTATTCACCTCCCTCCAGGCAGCCATGGCCCCAGATGGCTGCTGGAGCCCAACAGGCAGAATGCTTCTGAGACTGATGGACCTTCACATGCCGTCACTTTGCACTCCAAATTTCAGGGGGTCTTGGGCTTCAAAAGCTGTGGAAGTTGGACTTCAGTTTCCCTTGACACAGCAAATAGCTGGTCATCTGATGAAGTTGTCCCTTCCTTAGTCTCTTTGTAGCCTTCCCAGGGACTTGAACATGACTTGCAGAGTATTTCCCGAGCAATCTATTTGATGACTTAAAAAGGATTTGCAAAGTATTTCCTGGGTTATTTATTTGAGATTATGTAATGGTTTTAATCTTGCCTTCTTTATAGTGGATCACTTAACACTGATTTCTTGAACACTGATCACTGGTAACAGATCCCTGTAGCTGAAGAAAAGGATCTTTCACCATAAGCTGTTATTTTAATAGTTTCCAGTAGCTGGTGCATGACACACAAATGAATTGATTCTGGACCATTTTAGGTTGCCCTGTGTGCTTTGCAATAAATGGCTCTTTGACTTTTGTCTTATGCTCCCAATTTGCAAGTAGTTGGTTATTAATAACTTTTTCCTTTCAGTAGTGAAATGCAGAATACGCCAGACTCTGCATGTCAGCACCTTACCATTGCATCTGTATTTGCTTTTACAGTGCTGAAGATATAGTCGTGAAAGTGCCAGGCAGCCAACTAACAACAGAGTATTTGGAAGAGAATGGCTTTGCAGAGCCCATCCTTGTCCCAAAGAAGGACGGCCTGGGTTTGTCCGTACCCGCACCCACCTTCTACGTCAGTGATGTTGAGAACTATGTCGGTGGGTACCTGGCAAGCTGGTGGCATTGTACTGTCTGTAGCTCAGCTGTGTCTTTTTAAAAAACAAACATTCATTAAAAAAGAGTAAAATATGTTTTAAAATACTGTCTATGTCTTGAGCTATGCTGTTTTCAGTGTTTGTTATGTAGTGGTAGCTTCTAATGAGCAATTAATTCACTCTTGCTTCGTGTGCCATCTTGATGGTGAGCCTGAGCCAGATTCCATAGTGCTGCATTAAAAGAAACAGTAATAGTAGTATCAAGAAATAGTTTCTTCAGGACAGGTCTTAATTGATTACTGCCATCTCTCTCTGCACTGAAGGAATTACTAGGCTGAGAGTCCCACTCTGCAAAGGCAGTCTGCTTTTAACAGTGGTGTCAGTGGTGTTTTGGCATCCTCCTGTCTCTAACTTAAGCAGGGTATTGTACTGCATCTTCTTACAAGTCATCACGTCACTCCACCTGGGAAGACATACCTTGGCCAGGAGCCACTGAAGTGCTCCAAAGTCACATATCTCTGCTTCCTTCTTCCTTTATCATGTGTGATCTTGTCTCTTGTCCTCTCTCACTCTGTCCCATCTCTGTCACTTCCTGTACAATTCTCTCTCCTCCCAGTCTTTTGGCCAGGCATCATCCTTTTGGAGCCATGACTCCAGCTTTAATGTAACTGACTGTGGTTCATGCTCCTTTATCTCCTTCTATAGGCTGCTAACCACCTCACTCCTCCTGCACTCTCCTTCCCAAACCACTGACCTTGTCCTCAAACTGGAGGGCGTTATCACCAGCCATCGCTGTTCTTGACTGTGTTGATTGCTTTTGCAGTGATCGCGTGCAGAGAGGTAGCAACAAATAAAGGAGAATTCAAGACCTCTGATTTTATTGTTATTTCTATCCCATTGCTTCTACAGGAAACATATTTTCCTTGCCCATCTGCTACACTTAGCAGATTTTCTTGTATGACCTAGGTGCTCCTTATACATCTGCTGGCTTTCTCTCTGCCTATAGCTGAAATAACCCACCCTATCAACGTAAGAGTTAGTGAAAACCTGGAGGGAAGAACACAGGTTGTTTAATCTGAGGCTGGCACCAGATCTGAAAGTGAATGGCACCAATATGTGCCACTCTAACTGCCATGGGGTTAGTTTGCTTGAGCAGGATTTGCTAGGCAGGGGTTTATCTTACTGTCTTGTAGTTTATTACCTTGGACCTATAAACAGTAAGTTGCAGAGGATAAAATGAGACGGCCAAATACGTCATTACTGTTCTGGCATTTCATGAAAATCCAAAGGGATTTTTTTCTCCCTCCTAATGCAAAAACAAAAGCTGTGATTGAAACACTGTGAGAGGAAAAGTATGGCCCATTAACACTGAAGGGGAGGAAGACTGGAGAGATGCTTTTCTTGCAGAAAGTATATGAGAGTGTGCCTAGAAATGGGCATTCTTCAGAAAGCTCTGACTCTCTCCATGTGTTCTCTGGTTTGCTCAGTGTAAAATTCCACTAGTTGACTAATAGACTTAGTATTAATGCTGGAGATTTATATGCAGCAAGGTCTGTCAGAGGAAATGTCTAAGTACTAGCAGATTATTCACTGTGTTTCAATACAGAGGAAATGGATTTTTGATAAGTGTAATTTTGAGTAAAATAACCAAAAGTCTTTCTTTTTTTTGTTTTTGTGGTACACCACCTGGATTATGTAAAAAAAAAATGAATTTTCCTGCAAGACTCCTCCTCAATTATGGATTTCCTAAACAAAGCTTTAAAATGGAGCACAGCTTGGGAACATCAGTTTGATGAGATATCTTGTACAGTATTAAACTCTGTCTACAATCACAAGACTTTTACAGCATAGTGGGTAGGGCTTACTCAGTGGATATACACATATTTGCCTATAATTTTAACCAAGCAAATGAAATTCTTAATGAAATTAATAGATTCAAAATGATGTTGATCCTTTAAAGATAAAAATAATTCTGGCAGGGGCCTGAATACAAAAGCACCATTTTATGTACACACATTTTATGTGCATGCATGTCTTTTATACATGTGTATGTATACATACACAAGCAACAGGGAAGATACAGAGGCTGAGAAGATCAGAAAATCAGGAGTTATTCCTTGAAATGTTAAGCCACCCCCAAGCATATGAAAGGCAAGTCAGGCTGCCCCTCAAGCTCTCTTTTTCACTGACTTAATTTGTAGGACCGGAGAGGAGTGTTGATGTTACTGATGTCACCAAGCAGAAAGACTGCAAGATGAAGCTCAAGGAATTTGTGGATTACTACTACAGCACAAACAGGAAAAGGGTTCTCAACGTGACCAACCTGGAGTTCTCGGACACGAGGTGAGAGCCGGGCCTGCCGCACCGTGCAGCGACCCTGGGACTTGCTGCGGTTCAACAGCCTCTGCCCTCGCCAGTGCTTCCCTCTTTAGGAACTGCTGTTTAACTTTGGGATAGCAGCTTCTTGTTCTCACTCTCCACTGCACTGCTCACACATAGCTCAGGCAAAGCAGTGAAGTGAGGGTGCTGTTTGCTCTGTGAGGAGAGGGCCAAGTGGGACAATGTCTGTGATGGTAGCTCAGGTCTATTGTCATCAGTGTTCATGTGCAGAACACAACATTTTGGTACCTTTCAGTTTTAACCCTAGATGACTAGGTATAGTTAATTCAATGCAGCTATACACTAGAACATACCTTGATGCTCAAGGAGTGAATTCTCCTTGATATTGAATGATAGCACGGTATGTTCCTCGTAAGATCTCAGGTACTTTCCTTCAACTTGATAAATACCAGTAAGGCTAAGGAAAGGAGGCCAGAGATGAGCATGGAGGTATGACAGCAATGTATGTGGGAGAATATGGGCATAAGGGTCATATTTTTTTAATATTTTGTATTATTTTTCTGGTGGGGTGGGACTCTTGATGGATATAAAGCAACGACAGCCCTTGCAAGGTGATCCTGGAACACAATGATCTCCTTGGAGCATTCTTTTTTAAAATGGGTTGTACAGCAGTGAGCATCCTTACTTACATAGCACTGGTTTGATATATAGCTTACTGAAATCTTCCATCTGAAGTAAGGGAAAGTGAGCAAATAGATGAGATGTGGCTTTAGGTATAGTGTAACATGTCACCGGGTGGCCTTGGGCAAGGATCAGTTTGAAATGATTATAATCCTGTAATCCTGTTCCATCTGTTTTAGTTTCTCTTCACTTTTGTGGGCTGACCTGCGGTCTGTTTGAGGGCAGTTTGGAATCAGAGGGATACTGCCTTCTCGGTGGAGAATTGTGAGGTGTGATAGTGCTGGTCAGCTCTGAACTGAAGGCTGAGTCGCCACAGTGATGCAGGGAGCAGAGGAGGCCGTGCTGGCTCTGGGTACCGCCAGTCCTCAGTGATAGGAAGCCTCCTGTTCTCCTCGTGGCTTATATTACTTGCTTTATGTAATTAGCTGATGTAAATGCCAAAGAGTTCAAGGGATTGCTTTGTGCTTTCTATAGCTGCATTTGTTGCCTGAGCTGTGCTTTTATTCCAGAAGTGGGCAGATGCATACAGAGCCTGTTGAACTTTATGCTGGCATGCGGGTCGTTGTTACACTTCTTGCAGTGCCTTTGGGTAGCCAAAGGGAGGGAAGCCTCAGAGAAGGAAAAGATCCCTCTATGTACAAACACTCCATGGAAGATGATGAGTGTCAACATAAAAACACAGAATGGTTGTTGTGGGGAGCATTTCTTTTCAGGAAGAAGACTTAGCAGCCTTAAAAAAGAAAGCTAAGGAATAATTACAAGCTCATTTTTTCCTTAAAGCCATTATCTTTAACCCCATAGTTAATGTTTTAGTAGTGCATACCCATTTCTGCAGAAAGTGTCTCTAGTAATTACAGGCTGCAGAGATTACCAGTGTGTTCAGTTGAGGGTTTTTTTAGCTTTCTGCCATTATCCCAGTGTAACGGGAGGCCTTTTGTTCTGAAGGGCTGCTGGAGCTGTCACTCACACGCTGCTAATTTAGACATTAACTAGCAAATATTTGATTTCTTAACATAGATGGTGACACTTTAATTGAACACACTGCTCCATCTTTCCCTGCTGTTTTAAATGGAGCTATTGTTATCAGTGTTTGACAGTGAGCACAAATGACACATGGGAGCATTTAATTTTAGTTTCAAGTGCAGATACTCTCACTGACGTGATGTTTTAGAGTGTCCAACAGTGAACCTCTGCCCTCTGCAAATATTAAGCCAAAGTTTGGACTATTTAAACATAAAATTTAGCACACTCTGGGATGAAACAGTTAATAATACCTGTTTGTCAGGCTACTACATCATATTAGCTGGGATTTATAGTATGTATTTAATATAAACATGTGAATGGTGCTATGTATATGTAAATATATAACACATACAATATGTATTTAATGTTATATATCTAACGTAAACATAATATATACAATACACAGTATATAAACAAAGGTATATGTTATGAATATGTGCTCAATGTGCATAAATCTGTTCATTTGGATAAAATTTATAAAGAAATATGTATTTAGTATATTATTTATACAGATAGAAATATATGTATTTAAAATACATTCACATTATCGACCCAAATTAGTCTTTTCCCTCCTTCTGAGCTTTTAACATAATTCATTCAGTCTAAGTGAAAAGATCACCTTGATTTTCAGCATGAGATGAAGCTTTATTTAGTCCTGAAGTATTCATGTTAAAGTTATTAGGAGTTTTAATAGTAAGCTCAACCAATTTTTAAGGCTTACCAGATAATTGATGTAAGAGTGGACTTGTTGCACTTTCTCTTCTGAAGGAAGCTGGAAAAGTGAGTGTGATTGCAGCGCTGTTGATAAAACTGAGCCCACATTGCAAGAGGCAGGGCCTGGAAAAATGCAAACAGCACATACTTGATCATAAATAGGGCTGCTGAAAGAAATCCAAGGACTGTTGCTGAGCCATCATACTTAAAAAGCCTTCAGTCTCTGTCTGTAAAGAGTTGTCACAAGGTTTCTGAATGAAGAGCAGTTCCACTGACATGTAAGGAGCTCTTCAGACTGCCAGTACCAGAGTCACACTGTGCTTTGTTGCTTCGGGCTCCCTGTGCTCGTTTTCAAGAAGGTGTGTGTTTGTTTTCAATTCTCTCTGTAAAGGATGTCCAGTTTTGTAGAGCCTCCAGATATCGTTAAGAAGTTGTCCTGGGTGGAAAACTATTGGCCTGATGATGCTCTTCTGGCTAAACCCAAAGTTACCAAGTACTGCCTGATCTGTGTGAAGGACAGCTACACAGATTTCCACATAGACTCAGGAGGAGCATCTGCGTGGTACCACGTGCTGAAGGTAAGGCCTCCTGTTTGTGCAGTGGATCTAGTAACAAACTACATTTATAAGCATAGACCATCCTAAAATTCTGTCAGAAATGCAGGTCTCTGGTTCTTTTCTCTATGTTCCTGTTGTATCCCTAAGTGGGTATAGTCTCAGCAGTGCCAGGGTCTGCTGAGTGAGGAGAAGCCACCTGGAAATTGTCTGCATTGTCATTGTATTGGGGTTTGAGTATTTGTTTATTGCCTTCTGCACATGTGCCACCTAAGGCCTGAAAGATATTATGTCCTGCTCTTGCAGGATAATGGAACCTGGCACTGTAAACTTTTTGCACTGTCAGTCCCACGAATCTGAGCAAATGTGGTCAACTGGTGGTTTAATTATCTCAGCCATTCTGTGCAAAGCTGACTAGTACATTTCATTCTGCAGGGGAGCTGAACTGGATGATCTCTAAAGGTCCTTTCCCACCCATACCATTCTATGATTCCATGAAATAGTGTTAAAACTGTTTAGTTATATTTATATTTAGATAAATACTCGTGTGTGTGTGTGTGTGTGTCGCTGTGTGTGTGTGTGTATGTGTGTCTCTATGTGTCTCTGTGCCAGTGCACCATTGTTTGGTTTGGCTGCCTGTTGTTAATTTTGTATTTTCTAATTTAGGGAGAAAAGATATTTTATCTCATCAAACCAGCCTCTGCAAATATTTCCCTTTATGAACGCTGGCAATCGGCAGCAAACCACAGTGAGATGTTTTTTGCAGACCAAGTAGACAAATGTTACAAATGCACAGTTAAACAAGGACAGACGCTCTTCATTCCATCAGGTGAGCAGGCTGTTGCAGGTGAGGTTTCCTGCTTGTTTTAGAGCTGCTGAAATAGCATGTCCAAAATGCTAGAGGGGTGTGATCTGATGACTTTCTCTGCTAAAATTTGAAGTCTGTTTCTCAGACTTCAACATCTACAAATGTCAGAACATTTACTGCTTTCCGTTCATATTTTAGCAGCCTTTTAAAAATACAACTGGTGGGCAGAGCATTCCACACTTGATCTAGCTGGGTTGCAGTAACTCATGAGTTCCCTCTCAATGTCCCGCCATGACCTTAGTGCTTTCTGCCATCTGAGAATTCACACTGAAGTACTTTCTGGCCGTGACTTGCCACAAAAGCCATTCATGATCATTGATTCCCTGTGTCATTAAGGAGCTATAGGTGTCTGCACAAGTGTGAGTGTACATTTATGGTTTCAGATGAGACTGGAGACCTGGGTGCCACAGATTTTTTTATGAGTTACTTGATGGGCTTCCATTGCAGGTTAGGGGTGGTGGATTTTCTTAGTACCTGGGAGGATCTTCATAAGGATAAGGAGTTGGTCAGAGGCAAGTGAATAATTTTGAGTGAAAGCAGTTCTACTGTCCCTATCCCACCATAAACAATTATTTCCTCATTGGTTTGCTGCTTCCAGCACTCCCTGTTACCTGTTGAATCTATAAACTCTTTGGGACAGGGATGTTCTCTCCCTCTATGTGCCTTTAAAAGATGCACTTCCCACTCAATCCATAATCTGATTTGAGGCTTCCAGGCAGTGTGAGTAAATAACAACACTGGTGCTTGTGTTTTGGAGGAAGCATCCACTAGTGGCTTTTTTCTGTATGTGAGTATATTCTTGCACAGAAAGTTTACACACTTCAGTTTTTACTTTGTAAAAAGTGGGAATTAGATATTTGTTCCATCATCATATGTGGAGTAGAGGAATAAACACCACATGAGCAATTTATAGAGACTCAGTAATCTGAGTAGTATGAAAATGAATGTTTGGAAAACGCCTGTTCCTGACACTGCAATAAAGTCAGTGTCAGGAGCTGTCACATGAAAGCAACTACAGTTATGTAGCTGCTGCAGCTTTTCACAGCAACAAGTACTGCCAGTGTGAGCAGGATATCCCTATTCACTGTCTGCCACCATTGAAGGTAGTCCTGGGACCAGGAGTCAAAGGTGCTTAGCACCTTCCTGGGCTGGGCCTTTACTGGCTGTACTGGTACCTAGGAAGTAATTTGCAAAGTAAAGTAAAACCATCAGGTTGTTAATAAAGTCTTTGTTGTTGTCATCCCAATTTTTAGTTTCAGGACTCTTCTCTTTGTCTTTCAGGTTGGATTTATGCAACTCTGACACCTGTAGACTGCCTGGCCTTTGCAGGACATTTTCTACATAGCTTAAGTGTTGAAATGCAGATGAGGTAATCTATTGTTGAAATCTAAAGTTAGACAGAGGCTCGGTTTTTAATGAGTTGGCCATCCTCACTCTTGTTAATTACCCTACATTTGCAGGAAAGTTGATGTAGCTCTACTGGGCAATTTTGTAAAGTATACCCACAGTTGTCCCTTTCCACCATGTTCTCTCATGCTGATTCATTCCAAGCTGTACACCTATTGCATAGCATGTGGAAGGGTATGTGAGGTGCTTGAGGTAATGTGGCCAAGTCCTGAGGCAGAGCTGTTAAAAACTTACCCTAGAACATGCTATTTGCCTCCTTCACTCGCCATGTTCTGTGTTTGCTCTGATGCCAGAATACATGGTAGCAGCACAAAGAAATGAAGCAGTGCAAAATGACCCTTGGGAGTTTATGAGCAGTGTTTGTCACCATGTGACATACCTGTGACCTGCTGTGCTTTAAGCTGCTGTGGCTTTGTATTGCAGGGCATATGAAGTAGAAAGACGATTGAAGATTGTCAGTCTGACCCAGTTTCCAAACTTTGAAACTGCATGTTGGTACATGGGAAAGCATCTGCTCGAGACATTCAAAGGTAAAATACTCCCTTTCTTTACCTGCCCCAGTTGCTTAGCTTTGGGGGCCTCAAAATAGTTATTCTTAGTTTCTGGTGGTGTGCCAGGTAGAAGATAGACAAGTAGCCAAAATCAGTCTTGTTAGTATTTGAAAAGTACTTCTAATATATCAGCAGAACATTCTGATGTGGTCCAGCTCTCCCTGGTGTATCCTGCCAGCTTGCTCTTGGAAGGACCTTAACTGGCCTGTGCTAGCAATCTTTTCTGTGAAATTCAGATTCTGCCAAATCAGATTCCCTCAGAGTTGATCCAAACATTTATGTGTGTGTTTGTTACTGATTTCACAGAATCATTACAGTTGGAAAAGACCTTTAAGACCATTGGGTCCAACCACTAACCCAACACTGCCAGGCCAGTCACTAGACTGAACCATATCCCTCAGCAACTCATCTATGTGTCTAATTTGGGTCTGCTTTGCTTTTTGTCTCTATTTCTCTTACTATACAATGTGTCTAGAGACACCCACCATATCCTTTTATAGTGAGAAAAATGTGTCTAGTCAACAAGCAAGGTGAGAGGTCTCTCTGAGTGTTGCCTGGAAGGGAATCCCTTGTATACAACTCAACAAGAACTGTACTAAGGGGAGATGTTTAGGCAAGTCTGTGCTCGTGCAGAAGTGTAATGCTTTGCCCAAGATAACCTTTGATTTCACATATTGCTTTTTCAGTCAGGATAAAAGAGCAGCTGACAGTACCTTTTTATTCCCACAGCCTAGGATGTATGAACATGAAAGCTAGCTTGACCATGGGACCAAGGAAGGAGCCCAAAGGATTGCCAGCGTAGACATATGTGACAGGAGCACAGTGTAGGAAGGCTGAATTGGATTTTACACAGTAAATACACTCCTTATCACCATCAGGTTAAAATAGGGATCCATTTGTGGTGGCAAACTTCCAAGAGTTAACTTTCACAGCTAAATGTTTTCAAATTAAAGACTTTATGTAAAACAACTCCAACTATCAGTATTTGAATGGCTTTGCTTTTTTTCCTCCACTTAGGTTTGCATAAAGCTGGACAACAGCCTCCTGCTCATTTACTCCAAGGAGCAAAAATTCTCAATGGTGCTTTCAGGTCATGGACTAAAAAACAGGTAGGAGAAGCAGCTTGTTTTAATATTGTGTGTTTTTCATGTTTGTCAGTCACTGGAAGAGAGAACAAATGCTAGAACATCCGATATCTCTGTAGCAAAGCAGCCAGTTCTAAAATCCCAAAGAGAAGGGAGTGGGAGAATGTGAAAGGAAGGCAATAGCTGGCGTTTCATAGTGTCCCATGAGGAGTCAGCAGAAAAAAAGGTACCACCAGAATTTTAAACCAGCCAAAAGGATACTGAATAAATGTGTTCCCTGGCTGGACGTTTTCATGTGCCAGGTCAATAAGCAGAGATGGTGTGTGTGAGCAGGGCCTAGAACAGCACCTGCATTTTTGTGTACACAAGGTGTCCAGTTCCTGCAAATGAACATGTTAATTGAGCGGGGAAATATGTATTGGCTGGAGAGAAAACTTAGAGGGATTTGAAGCTTGAGTTTGCTGCAGCAGTCATTTCAGAAGTGTTATTCTTGTGTGTGTTGCTGCTGAAGTTCTGGGGAATTAGCTGCAGGAGAAAGGCCATTCAGTTGTAAGAGGTGAAGAGGGGAACTAGCAGCTTTAGGATTTTCAGGCATTTTTAAGCCTTCAGACATTTTAAGAAGGGATGAGCAGCTGAGTACACAATGTTATTTAAACAGTTAGGTCAGTTAGGTGGCTGTCCCAGATTTAAGTGTAGTCAGGGATTTGGCTGCTCCTTGCAAAAAGACAGTTCTAGGGTGTGAGTTCAGAACTGCTGCCTGGTTTCCTGTAGGACTGGCTGGTGGGGAAGCTCTGTTCTCCACGTCACCCTGCTCGTTTCTCCACTTGCTGTGCAGATGAGAAGCAGTGAGTCGAAGTCAGACTGTGTTGACACTTAGGCAAAGTTGATTTTTAAATGTTATAACATGGCATATGAATGCACATGTTGTTGGTCCTGTGAGGGAGCTCCCAAACCACTCTGCTGACAAGGGACATACCTGTTACACTCCCTGGCGACACCAGCCTCAAACAGTCTCTCTTTGTACATGTAGAAAGACAATTTCTCCCAGAATCTCACATAAGGAGGTGAGCAAAACGATGTTACAGTTGTGAAAATGCAATAATATCTGAAAAAGACTATTGACTTTGTTGTTCTCTTAGAACAACTGTTTACAAGCACACCCAAAAGAGGAAAAGAAGTGCATTTCCCCCTTATTTGGACTACTTATGATTTGATGTATTGATTTCAGTACATAGGAAAAATATGGATGAGTCACTTGATGAGGAGTTTTGTTACACTCTTGGAAAAAAAACATGGACAGAAACAGCAATCTGGCTTTGTTGTGTTTTTAGGCTTTAGCAGAGCATGAAGATGAACTACCAGAAAACTTCAAACCAGCACAACTTATCAAGGATCTTGCCAAAGAAATAAGATTAAGTGAGGTTTGTGCTCTTTTCATAATATTAACTATGTTGCAGATGATTTAATAATCTAGGCTATAAAACTGATAAATTGAAATAAATTAATCTTTTTTCCCCACTCTTTTCATTAAAATAATTCCTATGAGTTTTCACAGTAAGGTGGGTGCTCAGGACTGTTCTCTGTGGCTGATCTGTCACATTCTGGGCTCCTGTTTGCCTTTTCCTAAGCTTTATGCTGTATCTGCCTATCCTACGTCCTTCTTCCCCTATCTGACTGGCCACACTCTTCCATCCATCCTTTTTTTTCTCCTTCAGTTTAGCTACTCCCTACCCCAAAATATGACAGAACTCAAAGAACACTATGTAGGATCTCCTTTTCCTTATGGTCATAGGTCTTACCTGTGAATTTGTCTGATCTTGGGGACTTATTCTGTACATTGTCCCAGTAGGAAGCCTTGCTCTTGGCTGGCTTCTCGGCAGAGTTGCTACAGCAAATGCAATAATAATTGTAACAACCCCAGAAATCCTCCAAAAGGGGCAGGGCCCTTCCTCTCCCAGCTGCCTTCAGCTGGCTGTTAATGCACAACAGCTGGGTTCTCCCTTACCATTCTGATAGCTCAATGGTTTCTTGTAGTCACTGTGTGACTTTTAAAGTTTACCTGGGTGAACAGATTTGAACTTCTCAGTAAATAAGCAGTATCCACTCTCATGACAGAGGTTGCATGGAGGTATCATCCATTAAGCCTGATGTATATTCCACATGGTGGAGATGTGTGACAGTGCAATGGGACAAAAGCTGGTTCAGTTGTTTCAAGAAGACATCGTGTTACCTCTCCTATCACTTCTATTTCCAAAGACCTCAAAATTGAAATCTGTCTTGTCCTTCTATCCTCTTTCATGTAGTATGTGAGTTTTCTGATTGTCAGAATGGCAAGTTAAGCAGAAAAGAATTTCTTTTTAATTAGTCAGACACTGTTAATTTTAATTGGGTAGCTATTTCACTGATTATTATTCCCGAGGGCATGAAACATGATTCTGTTACATTTATCACATTTGAATTAAATAGAAATGGTTTATGCTCAAGCTGATCAGTGTTTTAAACAAAAGACCATTTATGTGATGCATTTGTTTGGATGGGCAGTCCATTTAACAATTCTGTCTGGTGATACAACCTGCTGAGAGTTAAGTTCCTTGTGAAGCCACTGGAGTTTCTTCAGATCAAATTTGGGCTTGAGCAACAGGGAGGCAACATTAGTGGTGAGCAGAGTTACTGTGGCATGTGTCTGTATACAGCCTGACTTACAAATGCGTTTACTCCTTTATTGAACCTCAGGGGGATCTTTGGGGTTTGTTTCCCTGAGGAAGGATGGGTGCAGGTACATACCTAATGTGAGACAGGTGGGTCTGAATGCCTTCCCATTTTGTGCTAAACTACAGAATGCTTCGAAGGCCAGCAAGGCAGACACGAGTGCCAACACCAACACCGAGGAGATCTGTCCTGTGGAGAAGGAGGAGGCACCATCACCCGTCCAAGTGACACCTCCACCCCCACCTGTAGAAAAGCCCCCTAAAAAAAAGACTCCCAAAACTGTGAAAACCCCCAAACAACTCAAGCCATCCAAACCCCCCAAACCTCCCAAGCCACCTAAACCCCCTAAGCCTCCCAAAACACCAAAAGTTAAGGGAGAAGGAAAAAAGAAAGGGAAGAAGGCAAAAGAGAGCCCACCGCCAGCCATCCCGAATCTCGACTTGCTGGAGGCACACACAAAGGAGGCTTTGACAAAGATCGAGACGCCAAAGAAGGGGAAGGTGGGTCATATTTTAACTGCTCCCTGTTTTCTCACCATAACAGAGATAAAATGATTCCTCAGGTCTCAAGAAAAATATAATTGAAGCAACAGAGTGTGAAACCCAGACTCCACTCAAGTAAATGGAAGTTTTGTAACCCCACGCTTATCGCCCTTTTCTTTTACCTGACTGTTGGATTTGATTTGACTGTTTGCTTGGTTATTCTTTTCATATGGAGCATCCAAGAAACCTATTGACAAAGCTACTGCCAGTCAGCTGCCCAAACTAAGGCAAGATGAACATTTAAAGACCTTTTAAATGGTGTTGGTTTTCATCTTTGAACCCTGGCCAGGCCCAGAGAGTGGTGGGGAATGGAGTTCAATCCAGTTGGCGGCTGGTCACCCACCAGTGTGTTCCCCAGGGCCCAGTGCTGGGACCTGTTCTGTTTAACATCTTTATCAGTGACCTGGATGAGAGGATGGAGTGCACCCTCAGTCAGTTTGCAGCCGATGTGAAGCTGTGTGGGAGTGTAGGTCTGTGTGAGGGCCCTGGACAGGCTGGAGCGATGGGCCAAAGGCAATGGGATGAAGTTTACAAAGGCCAAGGGCCGGGTCCTGCACTTGGGCCTCACCAACCCCAGGCAACGCTCCAGGCTGGGGAAGAGGGGCTGGAAAAGCTGTCTGGAAGGAACTGGGGGTGTTCAGTCTGGAGAAGGCTGAGGGGAGACACATTCACTCTCTGTAACTACTTGACAGGAGGATGCAGTGAAGTGGGGCTTGGTCTCTGCTCTCAAGGAATAAGTGATAGGACAAGAGGCCTCAAGTTGCACCAGAGCAGGTTTAGATTGGAGCTGAGGAAGAACTTTTTCCCTGAGAGGGTTGCCAGCCCATATCCCAGGCTGCCCAGGGAGATGGGGGAGTCCCCATCCCTGGAGCTATTGCAAAGCTGTAGAGCTGAGGGCTGTGGGTTAGTGGTGGGCTTGGCAGGGTGAGGGGAGGGCTTGGACTCAATGAACTTAAAGATCTTTTCCAATGAAAACAATCCAATGATTCTATGATATTCTTACTTCAAGTATAATTAGCACTTGTGTGCATTTCCAAAATCAGTTGTCAAAGGAAATAACTTCCAAAGCATCTTACTTGCATGAGGTTTTGCTCTAGAATGAGCCATTGAAGGAAAAACAATAGTTTGCTTCCACTTTTGCCCATGTAGGACAAGTTTCATTTCTGAATTTCCTAGTAGTTTGTGTGCAGCTTGTGAAACATGTCCATGGAGCAACAGGCAGGGGATTCACACATTTTTACAGTACTCTTGTATGATGATGAATCAAGGAGAAATGCAGCCAGACTTCTGCATTTGCTGAAGCAGAAATATTTGATTGATTCTTATATTTGGATTCAGAAAGAAAGAATCAGAAGATGAGTTTTCAAAAATGTATCATATTATATTCCAATTAAAAAAATGTGTTTCTGTAGCATGCCAGCACTCCATCCTCATTAAGAGCACATGCTGACTTTTTCCCCAGGCTGCAAAGAATGTTTTAAGTGCTCCCAATAAGGAAACTGCTAGTAAGCAGAATGAGGTGGAGAAATTTGAAGTTCGAGAGCAAAATAAAAGCAAAACAGAAGCCAAATGGAAATATAAGGTAATGTCTGCTGTTAAATTCTGCTGCTGATTCTGCCACATAGTGATGAGGGTGGAGAAATGTTCATAGGTCCTAGCAGAGAGACACCATTTCTCAGTTCCCAAATTAAAGATTTGGAGCAGAAAATAATCGAGTGATCACTGATAAAGGAGTGAGGGCAGATGCATGTGCTGAATTGTCCATTGTCATCCTTGGTGAAGGCAGTGGGAACATTGCTAAGAGTGAGATTTTTCAGTGCTGGTCTCCTTTGTGATTCTTACTTCAATGTAGTCAGAGCACTTTAAGTCTGGAGTAATTCCAGAGAAGTCAATAACTAACGATGGCATAAAAGTAGAGTTAATGAAATCTGAATTATGCCACATGAATTAAAAGCTTGCCTTTCTGGAGGGCTAGTGTAGGGTGAGTAAAATTCATTCATGGAATAATACATTTTTTAATCCAGGTGACATTTAAAACAAGGTGACACTAGGCTTCCACACAGAAATAGCTATCTGAGGTTTTTGCCTGCTCTGTGAACTTCTAGTGACATAGGTGCAAAGAAATTCTCTCAAATAAACACAAGTGCATGCTTTTTCACATGGGGAAACTACTAAGAATCATGAATCATTAACATTTGAGACACCTCATTTTTTTCTGTTAAAAAAAGTCATGGTTAATGTGATCAGATCAATGTACCAATTAATTGTGCAGCCAGTACAGCTTAGGAAAGTATTAAGGCAGTGCTTAAAAAATAATCAAAGGCTTCCATTGCACTGAATGACTTTGATATTAAGTGATTAAATTCATAATTCAAGCTCTTCTGAAGATGTGAGAGAAGCAAGTGGAGCCTGGGAGTGCATGCGGTCATGTTTGCGAGGTTACAGGCACTGGCTGGATTCTGTCCTCAGCCACACAGCACGATGCTGATGAGCACAAGATGTGTGGGGAGTATTTTGCCTGTCTGTGTCAATTTAAGAGAGCAACATTTAAATTTGGCATCTGTTTGTGACGGGCACTACTTAAACTGGTGCTGAAGTGCTTCTTGAATGGGGACAAGTCCCTGCACTAAACGCTGTGTTAGTCTATGGAAGAGTATAATCCTCTGTTACTGCATTTGGGGAACATATTTTTCTCTCCATATCCATCACTGGGTTCTCTGAGGTTACTTAGGAATCTGAAACATCAACAACTCAACTGATTTTATTGTTTTGGTTCGGGTCTTTTGCCTTTCAGAACAGTAAACCTGATTCCCTTCTGAAAATGGAAGAGGAACACAAATCAGAAAAGACGCCTTTATCAGGAAATAAGGACAGCAAATTTACATTCTCTTTCTCTAATAAGAAGTTGCTTGGGTAAGTAAAAAGTATGCTAATACACATCAGTGAAAAGAAACAGATAAAAAAGTTATCGTTTATGGGGTTTTTATACAAGAAGGTGATATTTAGCCTTGTAGAAGATTCACTTACACAGAAAGTTCACTCTAGAACTTGATTCTACCCAGAACTCAGCTTGATTTGCCATAATGACCAAGACTTGTCTTTGAGGCTGGTAGTTTGCTTGAGGATAGTGTCGTCAGGATTCAGGCAGTGTCTCCTGTTTTGGCACCTTAGGTTCTTACTAGTAGGGTAATGTGAAGTGGATTTTGGATAGATCCGAATCAGGGTAGACTTTTAAGAAACTGTTAAATGAAGCCTCCATGCCAAAATTCCACACTGCATGTGCATCATGCAAATCATTATATACTTTGAGACAGTTTTAAATCACAGAATCACAGAATGGTGGGGGTTGGAAGGGACCTTTAGAGATCATCCAGTCCAACCCCCTGCAGAAGCAACACCCACCTAGATCAGGTCACACAGGTTTCCAGGTGGGTTTTGAAGACCTCCAGAGAAGGAGCCTCCAACACCCTCCCTGGGCAGCCTGGGCCAGGGCTCCCTCACCTCACACTGAAACAGTTTTTCCTTATATTTGAATGGAACTTTTTGTGTTCCAGCTTCATCCCATCAGCTCTTGTCCTGTCATTGGATACAACAGAAAAAAGTGCTGCCCCAACCTCCTGACACCCAGCATTTAGATATTTGTGAATATTAATGAGATTGCCCCTCAGTCTCCTCCAGTCTAAACAGCCCCAGGTCCCGCAGCCTTTCCTCATAAGGAAGATGATCCAGTCCCCTGATCATCTTGGTGGCCCTCCACTGGCCTTTCTCCAGCAGTTCCCTGTCCCTCTTGAGCTGGGGAGCCCAGAACTGGACACAGGACTCCAGATGAGACCTCAGCAAGACAGAGTAGAGGGACAGCAGAACCTCCCTTGACCTGCTGCCCACACTCTTGGTGCATCCTGGGATGCCATTAGTCTTCATAATACAGTGCTTTTTTGAAGCTAGCCAAGACTACTCTAGTTGGCATCAAATTTTGAGATATACATTGTAAGTTTAGAAATGTCTTTCTAAAAATATTTGAATTGTTGTGGCACCTCTGAAAGTATTGACATCAGCTGAGATTTCTGCATAAAGATACCCATCGTCTTCTCTGATGATTTGCAAAATGTTTTCCAATCAGAGTGTTGTTACTGATTTGTAGGTTTGGATTTGCTTGGTTTTTTTCCAGTTCAAAGGGAGTGAAAACCCAGCTGAATACCAGTGTGTTTGGGTCACTGCAGAACTTCAAAGAAGACAAAGCAAAACCTGTACGAGATGAATATGAATATGTGTCAGACGATGGTGAACTAAAAATTGATGAGTTTCCAATCAGGAGAAAGAAGAACACTACAAAAAGAGAACTGCCCTGTAAGAATATTTCCTGCTTTGTCTGTATCTGCATAAGAAAGTCTTAAGTGTTGATTATCCAAACCTAAGCCCTTAAAATCTGTGTGAGTTGTAATAAAGTCATGTCTTAATTGATAGTCAAATAGAAGTGCTGTTTTCTTGAAAAGAACCATGACTTTGTTATTCTTTTTGGTTTTGTTTTTTATTCAGTTTTATCAGACAAAAAAGACACTCTGCAGCACACTCCTGTTAAGAAGCCAAAGGTGGAGTCCGTGTCATACAAGGTATGGTTATTGTTGGAGCTGTGGGGCAGTGCCCTGATGGTGGGAGCAAAGGTGTTCTCACGTCCTCTCACACTGCCATTCAGCTGTGGCCAGGGCTAAGGTGATTTGGGCCCGTGGCTTGAACTGCCACAGTGTGTGTGATCAGGGTGCTCCTGGCCGTGGGGATGTGGCAGATGTATCACAGCGCAAGGATGGGAGTAGGGAATGGGGAGGGTCAGGAGGAACTTTCTATTGTACCTGGCTTGGTGCTACATTGCTGACAGGCACAGGGGGCTGTTCCAGGCTGTGCTCCCAATCTGTCTGTCCTCCCTTTTCCACTGCTCTGAGCAGTGATTGTTAAATGTCCATGTTAGTCTTGGACGGGTGAAACTCAGAGAAACGCTCACACAACTGAACTCATGGCATTTGGTGTTTCATGTTGCTAGAAGCCCTTAGTACCTCTTAGGTAGCAATTAAAGGGCTTGTTTGCTGTCACTTAGCAATCTCCCTCTGCCCATTATGGGCTTACATCTTGAATGCCCTTGACTCTGCATAATGCTTTAGCATATCTCCAACCTGAGGCAGTGTCAGCGTGCCTGCTGATGGCTTACCTTCAGGAAGCTGAACAGCACAGGCCTAAGTTTGCTCTGTGTTTGCATTGAAGTTCAATGCTGGAAATTAAATGACATTAAATGCCATTGAAATAAAATGTTTTACCTAACTGTGGCTAATACAGATTCATAATACAATATCTGAATGAATCAGAAAAAGCAAAATAGCTTGTTAACACAGAACTGTAGGTGACTGAAATGTTTGACCCTAAGAACGAGGGAATCCTTTTCATCTTGGTTTGTCTCAGGGGTATTCAAGAGCAAGTGCAGACCTCCTTGCCTGAGTCAGTAGTTGACATCTGTAGACCAGTGCAGAGAGAACATGGGAAAACGTGCTGGTGTCTCAGTGTGCAGAAGCTGAGGAGAGAGGCCAGTTCCTGGAGAGAACAGTGATTGGCAATCTGAGCAATAAGGGCTGGGACTCTAGAGGCCTGAAAGCAGGGCAGGAATAGGGGGAAATAAAGGTGTTCTATTAGATACTAGACTACAGTGTATAGAGATACCAGCTCCAGAAAGAGCGGGAACTTCCTTCATGGGCCTTAGATGACCCTGTTTATATGTGTCTATCCCGTTCCTCTGACAGATCTTCCCATTTTCTTGCAGCAGGGGTGGCAGAAATTATCTGTCTCTGTGTCTGAATTGGCTGTTAATGGTCTTGCAAAGTACAGATGGTTCTCCAGGGCTGGAAGGGGAAAGAAAAACCTACCATGCCTACAGGAAACTGATTTTTACTGTGTACCTGGGTTGGTTGGTTTGTTTTCTTTACTGAAAGCAAATTATGAACGCTAACCCTGTGTCTTTGGAGGAGCAGCAGGCTGCAGGAGTCATTGTGCTGTTCTTGTTGGCTAACTCAGTGAGTTTCTGCTTTTCTGAGCCTTCTCCTTGTTTCTGCAGAGTGATGACTCGTCAGATGAAGATTTGCTTCACATCGACACAGAGGCAAAGCCAGGGAGGAATTCCAAAGTAAAGAAAGAGAGTGGAAGCTCAGCAGGAATTCTTGACCTTTTGCAGGCAAGCAAGGAAGTTGGGGGTTTAGAGTATAACACCAACAGGTATGCAACAAGGGATGGTTTTTACTCTTACATATAAACAAATAGTGCTCTTTTGTGGTTATATGTGTGTGAGAGACAGAATGAAGTTTGCGGCTCATTAATTGCTTTTTCTCCTGTGATCTACAGGGAGAGGGAGGAAAGCTTGTGGGAGAGGTTTTGGTGGCATAATTTAAACAGAGGCATTTCACATCTGTAAACGCTGAACATCTATTTTAGCAATGGTACTATAATAGATGAATCATTCAAAAGGAAGAGAGAGCTCAGTGAATGCAGCCTGTGGGCATGAATAATGTTTTCAAATGTGGTAATAATATAATGAAGTTATCTAAGTGACCAGCATTCCTTCCATAAGGCATTGTAAGGCACCATGCAGTTCCTCAAATGTTTTAAAGGAGAGAATGAGAAACCATCTACTCTCCTTCACACACTTGGTCATCATTGTTTTCCTTACCAAAACACATGGATTGGAAAAAACCTCTTCCATGGGTACTTCTCTACCTAAAATGGAAGGGCTTGCCTGGTCTTGGTTGTTGTTTCATATGGGACCACTGTTGTTGGACATCGAAGTTGATGCTGGATGTTTGGGAATATGGTTAATAAGATACAGCACTAGATCTTTTAGTAATCCAAACAGTGAGCAGTGAAAAGAAATGCAAAATGGGAAAACATAGTTCCTAGACTAAAATCCTGCACTGCAGGACTGTCTGCAATAAGGGTTTTGTTTGGGCCCATCTTAAAAAGAAATTGTACAGATTCCCTACCTCCATCCTTATGGGCCAAGTCTGACCTTAAACTGCTCAGAGAGAATTAGGTAGCAAAAGCATATGTGTTGTTTTGGAAGGAGCTAGTGGGACTCTTCACATGTGGGGATGTCTTGCTTAACTCAGACCTTAGGAGCAAATCCGTGGGAAAGGGTTTTAAGAATATCAGTTGTTTGTTTGTGGCTTCCATGCACAGAATGGCACTGCAGACATGAACTGCAGTATCTTATGCCCTGCTTTCCCTAATAGTCTACTGATTAAAGAGATCTTTGCTGCTGCAGTCTTAGATAAACGACTTGTCCCATGTCTGTAGGAAACCAGAGGCATTCACCCTAAGCATGTTCCACTGCTCCACAGGGACCATGGCCTTAGTACTTTTGGAAGCTGTGAGCTGTTGGTAAATTGCTGGCACAAGTTTCTCACCTCCAAATACTCCTGTTGTGTAAACAAACAAATTAACCTCTGAAGGGGGAGAGTGAAATGCTAGATGGCGATGAGGGAAGTGATGTGAAACATGCAGTAAGGCTATCCTTGTTTGGCATTTTTATAAGCCACTTCCCTCTCCACTCTGCCTTCATTTGAAAACCACCTTCATCAGGCAGGCAGGCAGGCAGGAAGGACATGTTGGTTCCCAAGCATCATTTTCCTACTCACAATTCATATAACAGATGTTGCATGGAAGCAAGAGGTGTGTTGGACCACATTATGTGTGCAAAGCAGCAAAACCAATCTGCTTTGAGCAGTAAAGCTAGATACAACATTCAGTGGTTGCTGGGGTTCCCCAACAGCATCTTCTTCCTCCTTGCCTTCTCTCAGTCTGCCTTGGTTATACAAAGCCACAGAACCTGTGGAGGAAGTAGAAGAAGCTGTAGGAGCGGTTTGAAACTTGAGAACTGAGTGACCAAAGAGAGACCAGAGCTGTTCTCTTCACCCACATGCTGCCCTTGTTGTGTGTGTGTGACCCGGGAAGAGTGCAGCTCTCTGAGTGGAAAGGACATGTTTAAGTGGAATGAGAAGGTCCCCTCAGAGAGGAAGGTGTCTAAACATGGGAAAGACTGGAAGTTGAAAGCCATAACTGAGAATTCCAGGAGATGTGCCTGTGGTCAAAGGAGAGCATGTGGAATAAGTTACCAAGGGAAACCGTGGAGGCAGATTTTGTCAGTGACTTTAAAACAAACAAACAAACAAATAGTTGTTTTGATGTTGAGAAAGAAGATGGATGCTTTTAAGGTTGCAGTGTGGTGACAGAGCTCCAGACAAATCTAAAGGAGGGAGTGGTGCTGAACCAGAAGCATCTTCTGGTTCAACTGTCTCAATTTATTAGGCAATTGTCTCTTGCAGCTTGGATAATTGCATAGTCTGGCCTCATGCAGGGTATATAACTGAAGGACTGGGTAGCTCTGTGAGGGACAGTCCTGCCTTTATGCATCAACATGTAGAGTTTATTACTTGTTTGCAGCACAGTGAGAGGAGTCCTCTGTGTGGAACAGAGGTGTGCATGTGGAGTCTCCTGTAAGAGTTATCCTTTCATTCCTAATGGGAGTGAAAGAAGCCAATGATTTAAAAATCAATCATTGTGAGAATGAAAAGAGATCTGCTTTGGCTGTGTTTACACTGCAAACCATCCTGTGCAGCGTGGCTCACCTCACTGCCTGCCCACGGTGTGCAGGAATGCGGGCAAGCAGAAAGCACGGCTTGAAGAGATTCCCTTCCCTGCTGGGGAGGGGCCTTGTGCCATCTGCAATGGGTTAAAACTGCTTCTCACTAATGCAGTGGGACTTGGGCCTTTTGTTGTTCCTCCCTTCAGCCTGGGCTCTGTACACAACTCTGTAGACTTTGCGGTTGCTGAAATCAGAGTCGCAAGCGCAGTCACGTAACTGAGCTCTGAATGAATTACTGCACTGTGTGTGGCAGCTGAGGGGGAAATGTGTCCTATCAGTTTTGGCTCTTTATATAAACAATTAGGCTTTGGCAGTGTGGGTTGCAGCTTGATTGAAAATTGCTCCTGATAAATAAAATGGCTGTGTTTCATTTCATAATTGTGCTGAGCATTTTAAATGGCCTTAGCAGGCTTTGGAAAGAAAATAAATGCAAGAAACAGGATCTGCAAACACACTGTGTCACAGCATAATGCCAGCATGGGCCTGGCTGACTCTCAGGAACAACTCTCATCTTTAAAGTTACTTGTTGGGCAGATAAAGGGTAGGCATATGCATGTATTTATCTCTATAGATCTTGTACATATCTTTGTGGATGCTCTGGATGCTCTACGTAGCAACAGAGCAGATATCTGTGGAATCTCCTTTGCTAACACAGTGGTCTGTGCAGATGGGAGCCAGGTCTGGAGTGGCAAGTGTGGAGCTCTGTCAGACCAGGGCCAGAGCTGCTGAAACCCAGCAATAACTTAGGATGTTTGTGACAATGACCTCATCTGAATTGCATGAGGCTTTATTCTGTTAAATATTGGACTGTCATGAGCAGCTGACGAGGCTGAATGCCCTGATGGCATTACCTTGGCTGCTCTAGGGAGCCCTGTACTTGTGCCAGTGGCAGGGACATGGGGAGAGACGGCTGTCATTGCAGAAACAGCCTGAAAGGATTGGAATGGAACAGGAAAAGACTTGGAGGGAATGGGACTCACATGATCTTGAGGTGAGCAAAATTAGTTATTGTTTCCAGGTCTGATTCAAAAATGGAAAGAAATACTGGGTTTGTACCTAAAATTATTTGAGTTCCATGGTTTTGTCCAACGAGATCTCCTCCAAAATGTCGATAAGTCATTACTGACTTGGCTCCACTTTGTGGTTCATTTGCATTTGGCCATGGGTAGGCTGAGGGGGAATGTAGAAATGACAGGGAAATACTATCACAGAGAGCAGAGGTGATTTATTGCTTTCACCTTGCAGGCACAACTGTTTGTCCAGTAGTTCTTTTGGGGGTTTTTTAAGTGTTCCACTTGGAAGGGGCTTTAGGAGGTCACCCAGTGTGGGCAGCTGCTCAGAGCACAGCCAGCTGCAAGGCTGGCCCAGCTGGTCAGGGCATGGCCCTGGTGAGCTGTAAATATCTTCAGGGATGGGGCTTCTGCAGCCTCGCCTTGTGAACTGCTTGGCCACCCTCAGAGTGGAGCTTTTCTGCCTGGGTCAGGTTGGGATGTGCTCTGCTGCAGCTGGTGACCACTGCCTTTCATTCTATTGCTGTCCACCAGGAAGGCTCTGTCTTCTCTGTAACCCCATTAGGTAGTTCTTGTTTCAAGTTGGTTCTTATTTCCATGTAGAAAATGCTCAGTGGTTCCTGTGACTTTCCTTTGCCCTTATCTATTTTTCCCCTAATCTGAAGACAAGACTGGGCAATAGTTATTGAGGCAAGATGAGACATCAGTGAGCTTTGTCTCTTGTCTCTGCTGTGCCCTTTGGTGCCTCCAGCCATCTGTGCAGGCAGCATGTAGAATGGGAAAGAAGCCACCCCTCAGTGAGTAGTATTCTGCTGAAAACCAATAAATCCAGTTTCTATTGTGAGGCTATAGGTGAAAGGCTCAGTAATTGCTTGTGAAAGGAAGGAGACAATGTGACTAGAGATGCTGAACGCTCAGAGAGAGAAGCAGTAGCAGAAGTGGTGGTGAAAAGTGAGGCACTGTCTCCCTGCATACTCTCCTTTCCTGGCTTCAGGGTGCTGGGACCATTTGCATGCCCAGAGAGCACAAGGGACCAGCCTGAGCAGAGTGTGTCTGTGCTGGATTGTGTGCACTCTTGTCACAGCCACAGCTATTTGCCTACCACCACCCTCTCTGGAACACACTGCCAGGGGAAGGATGCTCTTGTCAAGTCTTAATGGGTAACACAAGCAGTGTGAAAGCCCCCAAATGCTTTGTACTCTGCTCCCTGATGAAGATACTGCTGGCAATGATGAGTTGTTGTGGGACACTGAGGCCCTGGAGCTTAAACCCCTCACCACAAATAGCTGCTGAGTGTAGGGTACAAAGCCATCAGTGCTGTACAGAGCAAAGGCTTCATCCTGGGAGTCCCACTGAGGGGAGTTGCTCCTGGGGGAGATTTTATTTGAGATGAGTTCTAACAGCAAATTTTCCCTTCTGTTCTGATGCTTCTCTCTGTTAATAACATGAAAGCTGGGTGCCAGTCCCAGCTGTCTGGGAGGTGCAGCAGTTGCTGGTGGGGACACACACCCAGGTGGGCTCGTGAGCTCAGGCTGTGGGGTGGCTGTGAGCTCAGCCCTCGGGCTCCACACCAGCTCAGCACAGGCTCCAAGGGAGAGCTGGGCCTGGCAGTCCTCAGGCTCAGCCCATGGCTCACTGGGGTAGTCACCACGCTGCTTTGGCCGTGCCTCTTTGGCTGTCTATATTCCTCTGGCCTGCGGCCCATGTGGTGGCTGCACCGAGGTTCAGCACATGGCACTGGGCTTGCAGGGGAAGGGGCAGTGCCAGGGGGCACCTTTTTCAGTTCCTACACTCTGTGCAACTGAAAATCCCCAGATGCTTTCTAGGCAGCAGATGGTTATTGCAGTAACCCAGTCTCAGGTATTCATCCCTGTCTTCAAAAGAGTAAAAGCAAACATTAAAATCCCAGAAAGGGGAGATATGCAACGTGCTGACAGGGAGCCCTGTGCAATGGTGCAAAGTTAGTTTGGTTGTGTCCTTCTCTCTGCTGGTCCACAGTGCTGTTTTGTGGAAAGGGAGAGAGGAGAGGAGAGGAGAGGAGAGGAGAGGAGAGGAGAGGAGAGGAGAGGAGAGGAGAGGAGAGGAGAGGAGAGGAGAGGAGAGGAGAGGAGAGGAGAGGAGAGGAGAGGAGAGGAGAGGAGGCAAAAAGAAAAAGGAAAGGTACAATGCTTGGATTTGCAGAGCTCTCACCCAGGGCCACTCACTGTGTGCTGTGTGTCCCAAGAGTGCTGGCAGGCAGCTGTGGGAGAGGGAGTGTGGGCACAGGAGCACTCTGCCTGTGTGCTCCCCTCCTCATTTAAGTCATAGTTGTAACTCACAGATATTACTTTCATAAATGTTTTTGCAGGCTTCTTTTTAAATCACTGCTGAAGCTACAGAAAGGGGATCTGACCTTCCAGAGCTTAAATTTGCTTCCTGATTGATTTTTTTTTTCCTTAGAAAGCTGAAATACTTCCAATGGAAGTGCACACAAACACATGCCCTAATGAGAAACACTTTGCCCCGTGTGCAGCTCTGCCTCTGAGACATTTCACCCACACGTCCAGGTTGTGGTTTGACTCTCAGAACCACTGGTTTTGATCACATTCCACGATTGATTTGTGGAAGCTTGTGTTGCTTGAGGCAGTTCCTCTCTGATTTGCCCATTTAGTGGTCAGTGTTTGATGGTCTGTTTGCAGTGTTTTGAGAGTCCATTGTTTGCAAAAACAGTTGGGGGAAAAAAATTAAAAGACAATATGTTAATTTCTTATAGATGGTGCAAAACATGCCTGTGACAAGGAGAAGGCTAAGGCATCTGGCAGAATAATTAAGGGATTAAAATGGCTACTAAATAGGTTTTTTGATGTTCTCCTGTTTGTTGAGTTGCTAGCTGCTAACATCAGTCTTAGCTCATTTTCAGGATTAGTTCTAAATGCAGTTAGTGCCCAGAAACTTCCATTATGGCTTGTCTGTTACTCTGTCCACAGTCCTGTAATAGTTTAATGGTGAGAAAGTGATGTGGTCCTGCTAATTTACCTAGGCAATGCTGTATGTTAGTGGCTTCTACTGCATAACTATAAAAAATACCACTACCACAGCAAGTTTTTCTGTATTTCACTGGCAAATAGTGTCCTTCTCTCTGCTGGTCCACAATGCTGTTTTGTAGTTTGGGGAAAGGGAAGGAAAGGGGAAGGAGAACCAACCTCCAAAGTTCTGGAGTACTTAATGATGTGTTCTGCCTGTCACAGAACTAACGTCTGGTGTTCTCTGAAGAGATTCTCATTCTTCTCCCTTCTGTGCTGTGGGGAGTGTGCTTCCCCACTTCACTGAGCCAGTCAAAATTCACACGTTGTGCAAGCTCAGCCTACTCTGTAGGAATGTGTTTCTTTCTGTAGTAGGTGCCTGCTGACAATGGGCAATAAAACACCAACAAGCAAGATCAATGGAAGCAAGGTTTCCATGCATCCTGTAGCCACTCACCCAGTCAGTGTCTCTCCAGCATCTCCCATAATCCACATCCACATTAGAAATCCCTCACAATGCACTGCAGAGATCTTTTGAATTGCTTGTGCCCTGCCATGATGCTTTTCCAGCAGATCCTGAAGTGGTGTCAGCCCCCAGTGTGAACTGTGGCCTGTCATCATGCGCTTCCTTCCAGTTTAAATTCTTCCTCTACCTCCTTGGCAGTAGGTAGTAGGAGCCCATCATGACATCTCCCTCCAGTAATGACCCAGAAGCCCTCAGAGTTGGTAGCAAAGACACTGCCCTGTTGTAAATGCTGTTCAGGGCTTTGAAAAGTTAACTGATCCCTTTCCTCACCCACCAGCAACTGTGGCCCCTAGGGAGCTGCCCATGGCCTCTCCCACCACACGGCTCACAGCATCCTGCTGCTGGGGTTACTCCAGAACCCTTTTCTGGTGGAAAAGGACCTGAGGGTGTTGATTGACAGTGGCTGAACATGAGCAGTGTGCCCAGGTGGCCAAGAAGCCAAATGGCATCCTGACTTGTATCAGAAATAGTGTGGCAGCAGGACCAGGGCAGTGATTGTTTCCCCTGGTGAGGCTGCAGCTTGAGTGCTGTGTTCAGCGTTGGGCCCCTCGCAGGCAGAGGGACACTGAGGGACTGGAGCATGGCCAGAGCTGGGCAGCAGAGCTGGGGAAGGGGCTGGAGCACAAGCATGGAGAGGGACTGAGGGAACTGGAGGTGTTGAGCCTGGAGAAGAGGAGGCTGAGGGGAGACATGATCAAGCTCCTGACAGGAGCTTGGAATGAGGTGGGAGTCAGTGTCTCAAGTAAAAACTGACAGGACAAGAGGAAATGGCCTTAAGTTGCACCAAGGGAGGTTTAGATTGGAGATGAGGAAGAACTTTTTCCCTGACAGGGTTGTCAGCCCTTGTGCCAGGCTGCCCAGGGAGGTTGGGGAGTCCCCATCCCTGGAGCTATTGCAAAGCTGTGGAGCTGAGATGCTGAGTGCCATGGGTTAGTGCTGGGCTGGGCAGGATGAGGGGAAGGATTGGACTCTTTGAGCTTAAAGATCTTTTCCAACTGAAATGATTCTATGAACCCCAAATCTACCATGCTGTCTGTGACACTGCTGTTAGCATAAAGTCACTGGTGTCACTTGTGGCATGCCCAGCTGCTCAAAGGGCAGCAATCAGGAAATCTCTTCCAGCAGCACTGTGCAGTAGAAGGAGTCAGCTGTTGATGAGGGACTCGTCTGTTCCTGAAATCACTAATGGCATTTTATTTCTGTGTTTCCCCACAGTCAGCCCCCTGCCTCACCCAGCACACAAGAAGCAATCCAAGGCATGCTGTCCATGGCAAACCTCCAGTCGTCAGAGTCCTGCCTCCAGACATCCTGGGGTACCAACCAGGCAAAGAACAACTCAGTGTCCACACAGAACTCTAAAAAAACGGGTGGTGGCAGTAACAAAAATTCTGGCAAGCGCTTACTAAAGAAAAGCACAAAGAACAGCATTGACATCGAGGATTATGATGAGGATCAGGACCACTTGGATGCCTGTTTCAAGGACTCTGATTATGGTGAGTATGAAGGCAGCAGCCTGAGGGAGCGTGGGCCTGGGGCTGTGTGGACATATTTGTGGGTGTTTGCAAACACCACCTGTGTTTCCCAGGAAACACTTGCTCATCTGTCACCTTGAAATCCACTGGATTGCAGGTGGAGTGCAGATAACGAGAGGTGTGCATGGGAACGCTGTGTGACAGGTAGTCAGACTGCAGAGCTGGTGTCGATGTGGCGATCCAGGCGAATTGTGTCTGAGGCACGTCAGAATCAGATCTCAAATGGCCTGGAAACCCACTGAAACTGCAGCAGCCAGACAAGAAACAGGGAACTGTCGCAGAAATGTGTGTCAGGCATGGGTACTTATAGCAGGAAATGTCCTTGTCTACACAATAGCAATAAAATCTCTAGCTCAGATGAGTGAGAAGTTGAATTTGTACTTGGAAAAGGCTTCCAATGGTAGCTCGAGTGTTGGCAGAGAATGCAAGCATCTGAAGCAGAAATGTGCACAGAGTCAGTTTGCAGGAGCCAGTTTTGAGTGTAAGAAGTGAGGAACTAAAGAAAAGTGATCATGCAAAGACTGATAAGGGCTGGAAAGCCAAAGTCCTAAGGAGGACACAAAGTTGGTAGAGGTGTATGCTGCTGTGTGTGTTTAAGCGTCTCTGGTGAGCGTGGCCATCAAAAATCATATTTATGACTGGAAAAGAGGTCTTCAAGACCCACTTGGACATGTTCCTGAGCAACCTGATCTAGGTGGACCTGCTTCTGCAGGGGGGTTGGAATAGATGATCTCTAAAGGTCCCTTCTGACCCCCATCATGCTATGATTCTATGAAAAGTGGAAGTGCGTCTTCTCACATCATTAGCAGAGATGCCAAGGCAAAAGAAAGATATTGTGACATGTTGCAGAAGGTTGCCCAGCCATTTGCAGTGCCCTGCATGTGCTGGAATGCAGTGGTGGAGTTGGAAGGTGCCTTGTGAAAGGGCAGTTCTGTGAGACTGTGGGACAGTGGTGTGGTGTACAGGTGGATGAACAAGGCTCTGCTCTACTGAGAAGTGGATTTGCTCCTTATTTGTCTGTGCTGCCAGTGAGGAGACAGTCATAGTGAGCAGACTTGGTTTCCAGAGGCTCTGTTTGTGCCATGTCTGATCAGCAGGTTTCTAGTGTCAGTGGCCACATGCCACAGTAATGTCAAAATCACCAGTGGCATAACAAATGGCAACTGGCAAGAAAATCAACAGCACGTGGAGAAACAGTAGAGATTTCATATTACAGGCTGAGACAAAGTTTAGACAGATAAATTGATGTCTGTCCCAGAAGCCTGTGCAGGGTCCTTTGGCAGAATGGTTGACATTCATCTGCTGGGTGCTCACTCTGTGTCTCTGTCTCTGCCTGACTATGCAAAAGTCACAGGGGGCAGGAAGGTGCAGTGCTGAGGGAAAGGGGTGGCTGACACACTGTCAGCACCAGCCTAGCCTAGGAGAGGATCACCTCCTCCTGCCTCCTCTGGTTGTGCTGCTGCTGCTCCACAGGCAAGAGGAAAACTGGTTTTTCCTGGCTGAGAAATTTCACTGTGTGTTCTAAAAGTCAGTTCAATGAGAGCAGCTCCCCAGCATAGTGTGTGGGTGGGAGCAGAAGGTGGGAGCAGGTGGTTCTTGTGGGGGACCTCACTGTTCTAGGGGTGATGTCTACTCTCACTGTGCTTGGACAGAGTGAATGGGCCTCTATGCAGGGCAGAGCTGCTTCCTACACTGAAACTGTTGCCTTTCTTTCCTACTGTAGTTTACCCTTCTCTTGAATCAGATGAAGATAATCCAGTGTTCAAATCCCGGTCAAAGAAAAGGAAAAGTTCAGATGACGCCCCTTACAGTCCAACGGGTAAGTCCAGATGGTCTGTGCTGCTCAAACTCAGCTGCCACACAGGTCCCTAAAAAACAGCCAGTTTTCAAGGAGTGTGGAAATCGTAAGACCACAACCAGCAATATCTTTATGGTGTGAAGGATTAGTCCTTTCCAGGACTCTGTGTGTGTCCAGGAGGTGATACACACACTAGGACTCATGCACAGCAGTGTGTGAGCCTTCCTCTGTCAATCAGCTGGCAGGACAAAGCCATTCCTTGGTGGATTGCTGGTTTATTTTTCATCACATTCTTGATGATGGAACAGTTGGTGGCCACCTTAGCAGCAATATAATAGTGAAACCCAAGGCAGATGAGTATTTGTGGCTTTTAGGCGTTGACTTGTGTAAAGAGGAGAGAGAGTGTGGGAATAGTGTTCTCCAATTCAGCCAAAGCTAGTGGTTTGGAAAGGTGTTTTTGGTGCTGCTCACCAGAGACAGTGACAGGCCAGGGAATCCTTAGACTCCTTCAGTTTGGCCCACTAACAGGGGAGCCTCAGTGGCTTGCTGTGTGTGTGACAACCAGCCTATGTCTCATCAGCTTGTGGCCCTGCGTGTTTTCCACCAGCTGCCAGGACAGTGAACACTGTTTGGAAATGATGCTGGAGTCACTTGTGTCTGTAACACAGATAGAATTCCCCCCATGGCTTTGGGTTAAGGCAGCTGCAGCTGCCAGTGAAGTTGCTTGGCTGCATTGCATCTTCATTGGCAGCTTCTCCTCAGGTCTCTGTGAGTGGAGGCTGTTGGCACCTTCTGCCTTTGCACGCATCCTGGGGAAGGAAGGGCAGAGGCCCTCTGTGCTCAGGAGGGCAGAGCCTCATGCCCAGAGAGGGGTTATGCTGCTCATGTGGACACTCATACAGGTTCTGCAGTCTCACCTGCATCTGCTTTCCTTGTAGCACGAGTTGGCCCCTCGGTGCCTCGGCAAGATAGACCCGTGCGAGAGGGCACGAGAGTCGCCTCCATTGAAACTGGACTCGCTGCTGCTGCTGCGAAACTGTCACAGCAGGTGAGGTTGCTTGGGATGGAGTAGCTGTCAGGAAACAAAAGCCCTCTCCCCCAGTAGCAGACTCATGCCCCAATAGCAGTGCAATGCCAGTTCTCCCTGGTGTTTATTCATGCCAGTGACACGAGGCTCAGTAGTTTCAGGGGACACCACTGGGAAGACAGCACAGTAGTGCCACATTGTACCCGCCAATGCTGCAGCACGGGGTGGGTGGTGGTTCAGGAGAGCAAAGAGTAGGAGTGAGCAGAGCTGTCAGGCCAAGCAGGAGCAGACTGCCCAAAAGCAGTGTGCACAGACCGTGTGTTGCTGTGTGTGTGTAAGTCTGACCGCTGTAATTGCCTCGTCCATAAGCATCGGCTGCTGGGAAGCCTAAGGATTTACTTCCAAAGATACGGTGAACTGTGGGCAACTATGGGTCAGTTTAGCAGAGATATTGAGGCAGGTTGGGTGTTGGCCAGCATGTGGGCTCTGAAGAGGTCAGAGACATGCTGAGCACCTGACACACACAGCGTGACAGCGTGAGGTGCTAAGTGGTGAGGTGTGCTGGAGAAGGGCTGCTGGGACACCATGGAGAAGGGCTGCTGGGACACCGTGGCACGTTGCTGGAGTTGCAGGCTTTGGTGGTATTGGGTTTTTGTGATGCATGCTGTGGAGTAGAAGAGCTCTAGGAATGGTATCAGTGTTTCATTGAGAAGCAGACTGAAAGCAGGCAAGGGAAACAGGATGGAGACAGACACTGTCCTCATAGTATGTGTGTCTAAGCGCAGTTAGAGGTCAAGAGATGATGTGTGTGTCCTGGTAGGAAGCAGAGTCTGTGAATCAGTGGGAAGTTTAATATCCTCCATGCTGTTGTGAAAGTGTATGAAGATACCTGAAGATAGGAGGTACCAGTTTTTGTGGAACACGGACAGATTTGTTGATGCAGAACCTCGCTGGTCTCCCAAGGCAGGGTCATTTTGTTCCTGGCTGGCTCCCGCTCGCTGCAGTGTGTGCAGAGGTAACACACACGGAGGCTCTGCTCAAAGTGCACACGTAGATGCAAGAGAGGCCAAGGTGTGTGTGCAGCAGAGAGCTGTGAGTGAGACGGTGTCGAAACAGACCCCGAGCAGTTTGTACGTGGCAAGCTCCGTGGGTTTTCCTTTTATCACGACCTTAAGCAACGCCGCTGGCCCTTGCCATAGCTAAAGGTCTTCTGGGGTTTAATCTGAGCTTCATGTTTGTCATTTTAAAGGAGGAACAAAAAGGCAAGAAGAAAAAAAATACCAAAAAGAAGCTGTCAACCAACAACGTGAACAAACCGGCTCAGGAAGGCAGCTCACCAGAGCTGAAGCTGGAGTCACATGCCAGCAGCCTCACAGATCACGAGTACACCGCGGGGGCCAGCGCCTTTGGGGTCGCCCAGCCCAACAGGGGATCGCAGCCGATGGCGCCCGGTGTTTTCCTCACACAGAGGAGACCCTCAGCATCCTCGCAGAACAGTGCCTCCGCCAAAGGTACCAGGAAACGCCTGGGCTTGTCGTGTAGGAGTGGGGAAGGGTGAGGTGGAGATGTAATCTGTCTGCAGGGCCCTCCCTGTGTGGTGTCTGCTGTGGGGACGCAGAGGTGCTTTGGCAGGTTGGATCTGATCAGAGACAGGGCTCATGGCCTTGGCCAGCCTAGGCTGCAGTAGGCGCTTTGCTGCTGGGCTGGTTGTTGCAGGGTGCAAGGTGTGCCAGGCTGGGAAGTACTGCTGAGCGTGCCTGAGGCTCCTGAAGAACACCTGCAGTGCCACGTCACGGTCCAGCCCTGTGGGGAAGCCTTTGTGCCCAGCCCTGTGCTGCCACACGGGAGCTGCAGACACCCCCCACCTCCCCCCCAAGAGCTGTCATGAGGGAGCAGAGGAATGTCACACCCTGGGAGCCACACAGCTACACAACCAATGCCAAGAGAGAGGAAGAGGTCGCTTTTTGTCTGCTGTAGGGAAAGCGTTAGAGAGCTGAGGCTGTCCTGGAGTCTGGGCTGGGGCCTCTTATTCTCTGCTTGAACTTGGCTTGGAAAATGTGACAGAGGCAGGTGTGTGGGAAAGGCTCCCAATAGTGTGAAGATGAAGTGTGTGATCCCACTGTGCTTTTGTCAAAAGCAAGGCAACGTGGCAGATGTTTCCTGTGTTCCCCTGTGTTCGAGTGCAGCAAATCACAGGTAGCTCATGGTGTCCTGGCAAGCAGTAAAAGATCAGAGCAGCCGGAATGGGCTGTGCAGGAGGATGTGCATAGCCCATGGTCCTGCCAGGAGCTGATAACACCAGTGGCTGCCTGCAGAACCGGAGTGGAATGAATGTATTTGCCTGGAATTGTGTCTTTGTGGTGAAATGGTGGCATTAGGGAAACAGGTCCAAGCCAGTGGAAGATGCAGTGGGAAGAGGAGTGCTGAATGGACCCCAACTCCAGTCTGGCTGGTGAGCTTGCACAGTCAGGGCATCGTGAAGGGAGCCTGACCAGGCACATGGATCACACCTTGCTCGTGGTATAGCTCAGTCCTCCAAGAAGGGAAGGAGCCATGTGCCGAGAAAGCAGGTGGCTGACCTTGCTGAGAGCAGAGCATTGTCAGGGCCTCCTGTGCAGGGGTCTGGGACAGCTTGAGGGCACCAAGTGGGCTTTTAGGGCATCTCCTTGTATGGAGAAGCCTCAGACTGAGGACAACCACATTGGACATTACCAAGAACGAAGGAACTGTGGAAGGAAATGGTGAGATAAAGCAGGGAGAGCTCTAGGTCCTCCTGAAGGAAGGTTTCTCAGTCTTAGAGTGAGGTAAAAGGATGAGAAATGAGGAAACTTCTCACCCACGTGGTCATGGCCTTTAAGACTGGGGCACTTAGTGCAGATGGGAAAAGTGGAGAGGAGCTGAGTCTCTGCAGGTATCCCATCCAAGTGCACCAGTGGCAGTGTGATGAGGAGAAGGCTGTGGGGATGAGTATCATGCCTGGCACACCTGGGGAGTTTCTGGCCGTAAGGTGGAAAGTGGTGGCAGAGCAAGCAGCTGCAGTAGCTGCACCAGTCCCAGCACCCAGGGAGCACAGACCTCACTGAACCCCACTGTGAGTGAGAGCCTAAGCTTGCAGTGGTGGGGTCCTCTCATTGGGGACAGGGAACATTGTCCACTTTGGGTGCGTAGGAAGGAAATGTGTGTGTGTGTGTCTCTGTGTCTTTTGGCAAGGCTGGGTACAGGTGATCTCTCTAGCACTGGTGGAAGAGAGGGCAAGAAGCAATGTGGAGCTGTGGGTTGGCCTCAGTGCAGCAGACGAGGTACCAGGTGTCCTCAGGGCAGTGCTTGGCCCCGGACTCATGGTGGCACATGAGATCAGCATCCCCTAGCCGCAGGTTTCCCATAGAGGATGGCAGAGAGGCGCCAGAGATCTGTGGGGAGCACGCGGGTGGGCAGGGACTGTAATGGTCTGCTGGGTACAGGAGCTGTGGGATCCTCTCCCGCCGGGCACTGACGGTACGGTGCCAGCCTGACCGGGTTCAGACCGCCAGCCTGTGGCAGCGAGCCCAGCCTGCTGGGGGGCCGGGGCGGCGGGAGGAGCCCCGGCAGGGCAGGGATGCGGTGACCCTCCCCAGGAGGTGTCCCCGGGTGCGGCTGAGCTGCGTGCCAGCCGCGGGGTGCTGTGCCCCCGCCCAGCCCCGTGTGGGGGCCACGGCGAGCCCCCGCGCTCGAGGGGCGTTGGCGGCCGTGGAGGCGCGGGAGGGCAGGGCCGGCTGCGGGACAGCCCGGGGGGTGCTCCGGACGGGGCGGTGTGGGGCGGGAGCGAGCCCTCACCCCGCTGCCCCGCTCTCCTTCCAGGAAAGCGCACGAAGAAGGGGATGGCCACGGCCAAGCAGCGGCTCGGCAAGATCCTGAAGATCCACCGGAACGGGAAGCTGCTGCTCTAGCGGCAGGGAGGCGGGCGGCGCCGGGGCCGCTGCCGCCCGGCTCTCGGCCGACGGCGACGGTCACCCCTTTTAACTTTCAGCGGTCGGAGTGTACAGAATCCTGCTATAAATATTTTTTAATATAGATGTCCTTTCTCAGAGCGCTGAGAGTGACTAGCCGCGAAAAGTTAATACTAATCCCGGCCGCCAGGGAGGGTACCGGCCCCCCCGTCCCCGTCCCGGCGCGGCCCTGAGGCGGAGCCGCCGGCGGGAGGGCGGGAAGGCGCCGCGCGGGGCCGCGGTTCTCGGGCGGCCGCCGTCGGCCCCGCGTAACTGCGTTTCCCAGCATCCTTTTTCCTAGAATGTAGCTTGTACATAGCTTTTGGAATAACCACCGCCGGGTTTTTATAAGGGGGAAAGTCTCTCCGGGGCGCCGCCCGCCGGTACCAGCTCTTTGCGTAAAAAAACAAAACAAAACAAAAACAAAACTTCTTGTTACGAGGAGGGAGACAAGTTATTTTACTAGCACCTTGTGGAGTGTTTTTTTCCGTGTTTTGTGACGATGTAATTTATTAATGTTTGTAGCTTTTTATATTTGTACATTTCTTATGGGCTTTGTTTATATACACACATTACCGGGGCGCGGCGCCCGCGGGGAACCCGAGCAACCCGCGGCCGTGGGCGAGGGCCACGCCGGCCTGGGCGTCGTGCCGGCTTTTTTTATTATGATTATTATTAGTATTATTATTTTTTCGCGACATGTACATTTCTAACAAAGTTTATCGTGGCTATCTATCTATGACGGTGTTTTATTTACCGGTTCATATCGAAATGCTCTTGTATCGAGTTGACGAAATCTGAAGTAAACCTAGAGCAAAGTTTAAAAGAAAAAAGAAGGGAGGGGGAAAAAAAAAAGAAAAGTAAACTATTTCAGGTTTTGTATACAACTGCCTGGGCCTGGCCTTTTTGTGGGGTGGGTGAGGGGCAGTGTGTGAGGTTATGGGTCATGCCGGGCAGGAGGGAGGGCAGCCAGCCTGGCAGCGTGCTCTGCCCTTCAACCCCTTCCCTCAGCAGGGGCTCCCCTGGCCCTTTGTGAGCACACAGTGCTGAGCCAGCACCCCAGATGCTACCCAAACCCCTCATCAAGGCCTCTGCTTGCTGTAGCACCACAAGAAGCCTTTGCTAATTTGGGACAGTATCCTGATAAGATACTCCGTGGTTACATAATCAGAGTCATTTCTGTTGGAGAAGACCTTCAGACAGATCGCCTTGTGATGAAGCGTCATTGTAAGTAATTACCTTAAAGATAGAATAACAAGTGTGCTGTTGTTTCTTTTCAAAGGCTTTGCCTCTGAAATACCCACACAGTCTGTCTCGGGTCTCAAACAGACAAACAGACTGTGTGTGTGCAGGAGAGGTGGTCGCCTGGTGTTCCATGCCGTACAAGGCATGGTGAAACTCACCCCGGTAAGATGTCAGCTTCCAAGGCACGGAGCTGGTGGTGACATGTTGCCAGTGGATGATGGCAGTGTTCCCCAGGGGAAGGTGCTGATGACTCATTTGAGATCTGAAGGAAGGCTGAGAAGTTACTTTCAGGCGAAGGTAAGCTTTTGGCCAAGGACAGCATGATATGTGTATACAAGGGCATCAGACCTGAGTTTCTTATTATAGATCATAGAATGGTAGGGTTGGAAGGGACCTTTATGTTGACATGTCTGCAACATTTAGAGATCATGTAGTCCAACCCCCCTGCAGAAGCAGGTTCATCTAGATCAGGTTGCATAGGAACATGCTCAGGCAGGTCTTGAAGCCCTCCAAGGAAGGAGCCTCCACAACCCCTCTGGGCAGCCTGTGCCAGGGCTCCCTCACCTTCATAGTAAAATAGTTTTTTCTTATATTTAAATGGAACTTTTTGGGATGTACCAAGAGTGAAAGCAAATTGATCCTCTCTCATTGCCTTCCAGCACAGAACTTAGTCAAGTGCTGGTCACTAGCTCCTTACAAAGTAGAGGCCAAAGGTAGTACTTGGAGAGAGCTTCCCACCAAGTGAGCTCCCACTCACATCTGGTTCCCACCTTTGCTCAGCAGTTCCCTGCCAGAGTGGGCAAACCACTGAGAGAAACCCAAAAGAATGTACAAATGACCCAAAATGTGTGTCATGTGCTGTGCTCTCTCTTTGAAGCATATTTTCAAGAGGTCTGAGCGTGATGTTCCCTCCATCGATACCGACAGAGAGGCTACTGGGGCCACAGCTGCTGGGGGTTTGGCTCTTCCCCCGTGCTCAGACGTGGTGAGACAGACGAGTCCCGCCGAGCCTGTGGCAGCTGTAGCCGCACGCTGAGCACAAGCCGCGGGCTCGGGTCAGCGCCGCGGGCCGCAGCACCCACGGCCCCGGGGGAGCCCCGCGCTGCGGTCAGCGCGGCCTCGGCGCCGCGGGCCCGGGGCAGGGCCGGCAATGGCGGGCGTTGGCCAGCGGGGGGAGTGCCCCGTCCAGGAACCGCCGCGGGCTGCTCACCGTGCCCACCGGGGCTGCCGCAGCGCGGCCGAGGATGCCCTGGGACTCACCGTCCCGGGGCCCTGCGAGGAGGACACTACTCGGGGCCAGTCCGTGTGGAAATCCCCGTCAGGACTCGGCGATGGTGCAGTGCAGCCGCTCCTCACAGAGCTGCCACTCGTGTCCAGTGACCAGAGGTTCCAGCTGCCCACTGCCTTAGCCCAGGGCTGGCAGGGACGATGCGGTGTGGGACCTGACTGCCTGCATCCCTGTGTTCCGCTGGGACGGTCCTGGCATTCACGAGATCCCCTTGGGGCGCCTTTAGAAAACACAGGCAGCAAAACCCAAGCACTTCATGGTCAGCAGCAGCTCAGGTGGGCCTGGGTTACACACACAGGCAAAGGCAGCCCCGGCACACGGCTGCTGAGGGTGCTGGCTGTGTGTCCTGCATCAGGCACACCTCACGACAGCAGCACGATGGGCAGCTCAAGCTGGTGGATGATGTGGTTTCCAATCCGTGCAGCGTGGCCATCAGAAGCCTGAACAGCATCAGTACACTTTACAAAGGATCTCTTACTCTTCCCTGTCTGTGGCCAGGAGCAAGGCTTGAGGTGAGTGCTGCAAAAGACCCTCACTCAGAGTTTCTTGGGTGCTTCCACTATGCCATTTCAGGAAGGACTGCCTCACTGGCCTCCTGGGCTGCAAGGGGCTTCTTGCCATTTTGCTTCCCCTAGGGTCTTCTTCATGGAAGTGCTTGACCCAGGTGAAAAAATACTTGATGGAGTTTTTTGGAGCTACCAACAGGAGGGACAGTAAGTGCACCTTACATTTTACTCTTACAGTGACCAGTGACTGGAGATTCGTAAATCATCTGCTCAATATACAAAGGATACCATTGCCAGGGAGGTATTTTCTGTCCATGTGTACTCAGAGAGGCTGTTGGCTGCTCCTGGTAAATGGTTTCTAACAACATTTGGGTTTCTACTGTTTCTATCTTTTAAAGGATCATTCAAAAATGGACATTTGGCACAGCCCCACGTTGATCTCGCAGAGCCTGCGTTCATCTTTCATCTCTGATGGGGGCAGGCTCTGCGTGTTTGTTACTGAAGGCAGTGGCCCGGTGCCATCTCGCACTACGAGCTCTGCTCTTTCCATTAACATCTGACGTGGATCTGTAGTGCCCACCCCGCAGAATTCACAGCGTTTGTGTAAACAGTTTTGAAGTTGTTCTCTGTATATGATGAGAGAAAGTCTGCTTCTCCTCTTCTCTTACAAGTGTAATAATTATAATTAATTAGATTTCCTTCTGTTTCTTCCAGTCTGCTGGGAAGACGCACTTTGAGGCCCATTTTTAGGTCACTCTTCTGTCAAACTTTGCATACTTCTTTCCCCCAGCTAACTGTATTTACTAAACATTTAGCTCTGTGGCGTGCTTCTCAGGGAAAGGCAGATGAGAGCTGATCCTGCCAGGCAGGGCGCAGCTTGCTCCTTGGCTCACCCCTCCCCGTGCTGGTAGCCCTGTGCAGACCCTGTGCAGACCCTTAGTCTTCCTCTCACCTTCCCCATCCAATTAATAATTAGCAGTCACTTAAGTGACAAGGAGATGCATCTTAAAAGGCTTTGTGTTTACACTAGTCCTTCATTTAGTGTTTAAAAGGCTTTCTTTGGCAGTCCAAGGGAAACACAGGGCACCCTTTCTTCCTGGGGGTCACTGGGTCGTGGTGGGTTCAGCTCCTCACGCCTCCTACACACACACCTTGTGCCTGTGTTCATCACTCACTGCTCTCTGTTAGCTGGGAGAGGGCAGTGGGTACCAAGGGCCAGACCCCTGCCATGGCTCTTTGGCAGGTGTCACTATGGTCACTGTCCCTTCACAATGGCCCTTGCTTGTGCCACAGGGATCTATGAGGAGCGTGTGGGTCTGCAGGGCCTGTTAACAGTGATGGCTCAGGCAAGGAGGTGGCACAAGCTCCACGTGTTGGTTTCTTCCCCACAGCCAGAGGGCTTTTAGCACAAGGCCATTTGTGTAGTCCCTCCCACACATATCTCCATTCTGGGTGCACTTTACACCATAGGGACTGCCTATCTCAGAGGATTTCTTTTCTCTGCATTTGTGGTGTGAAACAAACAGCCCTTTCTCAGAGCTGGACCTCTCTTCACTGCTACTCACAGACCTAAAGTCCCCCACCTCCCAGAATTCTTGCAGATGTTCCTGCATAGCCCTTCTCAAAGCAGAAGGTGCAGCACAGCACAGGATGGGAAGGTGGACAATAATAACATAACTGGTTTCCCCTGGGACACCACAGCATCCTTTCTAATGCAGACATGCTGCTGGCCATAACACTAGGATAATGTCATCCAGTGAGGCATGAACAGGATGCATGAGAGGTCCTTAACACAACAATGGAAGAGCTGGTGTATCAATAACATGGCAGCCATTAGGTGGATTAAGTGCCTCTCTCTCTTTCTGTGCACAGCCAGGGAGGGCTTTCTTCAAATTGCACCTGATAAGCTCTGTAGGTAAACCACTCAACACACAGTGGCATCATTTTTCTCACTGTACTTCCAGTTTTGGAGGCTGACATCTGTAATGACCTTGTTGTCTCGGGCAAGCTGTATCCTGAGGAATGAACAGCTGCCTTAGGAGGCTGCTGCATGACAGTAACCTGTGGCAAAGAGAAAGAGCAAACACTGGATGAAGCTACTGGGCTTTGACACAGAGCTGTGGCTGTCCCATGCCTCCGACCCACCTGGGCTTGCAGGGCCTCCCTCTGCTAAGCTTTGGGGAGTGCAGTTTGCCTCTGCAGATAGTGTGTGTGCCTGTGACCACAGCTCCAAACAGCTCTGCCTTGCAGTGGAAGTTCAGAGGAGTCACCCCTGCCTGTTTTGCCTAATGTGTGAATCACATACAAAGGGTTAAAAGCGCCGGTGCCCACTCATCTCTGGTGCAGACTTGAGAGGTGCTGGAGATCAGTTTGCAAAGCAGTAGAGGGAGGGAAGGTGGTTCTGTTTTGGCTATAAACCATGGGATCAAGCAGACAAACAGCTTCCAAACAATTTGAGCAAGGCCATGGTGGCCAGAGTGAGATAATTGCTTCATTAACCATGATATTAATGTTAAAGTTAACACCCCTTTGACACCCCTAAGTATGATCATGAGCACGAAAAAAGGGGTATATGCTAAACCTGTATGACTGTGTTCCTCAATTCTCAAATTGTTAAACATCACCCCAGGGAGGGGGCAGAGAAGTTTGAGGTATAAAAGTCCCAGGGGGAGAGGGGACTAAAAACAAGGTTTTTAGCCTTTTGAGCACTTTCACTCTGCTTCTTCTCAACTCAACTTAAAGATGCAGGAGGAAGAAAGAGACTGAAGACCCAGAGGAGACAGTGGATGGACTGTACTCGTCCTCCTGCACCAGGACAGGGATCCCTTCTTGGTAAGAGCTGCACTTCTTGGCTCAGTGGTGAGGAATAAGTATTGTGGCATTTTTATCCCACATCAGTGCTGCTGCATTGAGTGTGTTTATCAATGGCAATTCTGAATCTGTGATGTTTGTGGCCTTCATAAATTACCTATTTTTCAACCTCCTGAAACTGTGGCTCAGAATCTAAACCAAATTCTAACCCTTGATGTTGCGGGAGTGCTTTTGGAGACAGTCCCCAGGAGGGGCTGTGGCAGGCAGACATCAGCTCTCACCCTTCACGTGACACCCAGGCACTAGCCTTTCTTTTTCCCATTCCCTTGGACAGAGAGAACCCGAAAGATGATGCCTGTGATGAGTGACACAGTTTCATCCTTTAGCTGCTCAGGTGCTTACCATCAGTGTGCTGGCACTGGCTGGTAGATTCTGTGCCACACCTGCACAGCCTTCACCCGTGTGCCACGCAGCTTTGGGGTGATCCAGCTTGCTTTATCTGGGCTCTTTGCACTTCCTGGCAGCAGCAATGTTCCTCCACTGACCATTTTTTCCCCCTCACTTTCTTTGCTGAACTCAGCAGTTTCAGCCACACAGCCAATTTATTTTATTGCTGTCATAAAACATATTTGGTGGGTTGGTTTGGAAAACAAACACCTCCACAGAATATGAAATATCAGATGCCCCAGTCCAGAGGGGGCAGAAAGGGAAGAAGGGGTGAATGGTTCCTAGCTGCATTTAACACAAGTTTATTGGGGCAGACCATAAAACAGGACATAGAACAAGTTATACAGTAAAAAGAAATGCACTAATACTGTATGGTTTACATGTCCGTTGCCCAGGGTTAAAGACTGTAGCAGCTCCTTTCAACATACTTTCTTAATTCAGGCTCACCAGCCTCGTTACTTTGCCTCAAAATGTGCAAACCTTTAACTTCTCTCAAGGGATAACTTGAAACTCTCTCTGAGAATGAAATATTAATTAGAGAAGAATCTTACTGTAGGCCCCATCACTGTGTGGCCTCTGGAAGCCAGAGGAAGCCAGACATGCAGCAGACCTAAAGTGCTCCCTTTGTGTGGGGCTTTTGTTCCCCACATTCCACCCATTCTGCCCTGTCACAGCTGATAACAGCTCCCCAGGCCACTGAAAGCAAGCTGCCACAGCTTAGTGTACCTCTGTGCTTACAGGGAACAGGAGCTGTTAAGGGGTTTGTTATCTCGAGCAGGTCTTACACCCTGCTTTGGCATAAGCAGCGATGACAACTTTTCGACAGATGCTGGTGAGAAGAGAATAAAGATACTGTGGCTTCAGACCATCTGCAGGGATTAAACCTTCATCACATTAGGTGACTTTTCTGCTCTGGAGACAAAGGAAACTTCTTTTTTTCCTCTGGCTACACACCTCACTTTCTCCAAGACACCATTTCACTGCCAGACACTCGTGGCTGCTTGTGCCTCACAGAGCTGTCTGAAAATCACTGTAAATTGACTCTTTGCCCCTCTAACATCCAGACAGATTTAATCCAAGATGCTCATGAGTGCTTTTCTAAATCTCTTCTGCCTCATTCAGGGCTGCTTCAGGAGGGTTCTGGTTGCTGCTTAGGCCACCAGCTTCCAGTACTGATGAAAGCCTACATGAGCCATTAATGTTCAAAGAGAGAGCAACTCTGCTTTGTGACGTATGAGTAAGAGCTTTTCATGAGCTTCTGATCTATGTGCAATGGCAAAAGAGAAATCTAAATAATCCAGAACATTGTGATTCTCTGTTTTCTGCACATTGTCATAAATAAGCTTTAAGGAACAGAAAGGAACATTTGCTATTGAAAAACAAGGGAAATAATAATGCTGGAGTTTGTTTGTCCAGTGCTTAAAATTGACAGGAAATTAAATACATCTAGGCAAAGCAATTACTTTAATTAAGAAACTCTGCTGTTTGTTTTCAGTGTGTTGTACAGTAGCATATGAAGAGGAATCAACATCAGATGGATCCTGTTTATGTGGTGGTTTATCTCAGGAAAATGACTCAGTTCTCCTGTCTGATGCTTCTCAAAGATGCTGTGCCTCCCCCACCCCCCATTGCAGTCGTATTTCCATTGAGCTCCTGATCCTCACTTTGCGCTTTTACTCCTGCCAGAGCCCTGCTGAGTGTTTTGCAGGGAGGACTAGCTGGATTCCTACAGATCCTGGCTGTTGGGGCAGCACAGAGCTGTGGGCAGTTGGATCTTGTGTTGCGTGTGTTGTGCCGGTGCCCTGGCCGTGCCATGCTGGGTGAAGCATGGCACATACAGCACCAGTTCTCCTGAGCAGCTTCCATGCATCACCCAGGTTTGCTGCCAGTGAGAAACAGCCATGAAGGTGTCCCCTTGGTGCAGCCCAAGCACCCTTTACCTTCTAGAGCTGTCCTGGCTCTGCATTTAGTGCTGTCTTCTTGGTAAGAGTGACACTCGTCATCTCCCTTTAGAAGAAAAGAAGTCCAATTGCTATCCCTGCAGATTGTTGGAGCCTCAGACTGACGTGTCACAGGACATGATATGAACACAAGTAATTGAAAGTCTCCTGGAGATGCTGTTATGGTGAACATTCCTGATGATTGCTCGTGTGCCTGTGGTGGTATGTGCTGCCTTCTCCCCAGCTGCCTAAAGCCACAGAAATGACAGGAGAAGCTCCACTGTCAGAGTTAAATTCAAGCCAAAGTGCTCTCCAAACTCTCAGTAACATTACTGCACGCACAGAAGGAGGCTTGGAAGAAAGAAAATACACCAAGAGAAAAACAATCCCCAAAGATTGCCTGGTAGAGGCAAACAAAAGGATACTCACAGCTGGCATTTGCAGAACGGGACCACAAGGGGAGAAGTTGGGCTGTTACAGGGTAAGACTGGGTCTGTGAGGAAGGGCATCAATTTTTCAGGTGGTCAGAGGTGAGATCACTGGGACCAGAGGGTGCTGGCACACTGCAAGATCTGACAAAGAGTTGGGTGCCTTCCTCAGTTCTTCTGGCAGTACTGAGCTATGAGCCTGGAGGAGACCAAGGAGACAGGAGGGAGCACGACATGTATCCAAATAATTCTGCCATACTTATGTCTCATTCCTCTGAACACACTCCCTGTTACGCAGAATATTGTCAGCTATAATCAAAGCAAATGAGCAAGCAAACCTAAAGTCCTGTTGTTTTGATGCCTAGAGTTAAAAAGAGCAGGCTCTCTTGTTTCTACAGAACTTCTTCTACTGCCCAAAGAAACTCACTGTTTGTGTGACACTACTGATGCTGCAGTTCTGTACAGAACCTTCCAGTGGTGTCTCAGCAGCACATGAAGGAGCATTAGCAGCCAGTGACTGCTGACAAATGCTGCAGTTAGTCCTCCCCTATCCCCTCAGCTTTGGCAATGCTGAATGCCCTGTAACTCACAAATCCCAATGGAAAAACAGCCGTCTCCTTCTTAGGCCATTTCTGACCTCCCTCGTCTTTCATTTTTACTCAGAAGCAACACCAACTCAATCACTACCCAACAAGAGCCTCATGAGACATTTCCCTGAATTTTAACAATCTTGGTTGGCTAAATGAGGAGCAGGGGGAGAAATAAATCTGTGAAACTTGGGCAGCAAGTGGCTTTTTGATTCATGCTTGCCTTGCAGTAGACAAGAAGGCTGGTGAGCTGTGAGCATGCCTCTTACTGTGTCCTTGGGTGTTGGAGGGCTGACTGTGAGCCCCAGAGCATCTGCTTCCAGATGTTCTTGGCAGGGGTCTCTGTCCTGGTCAGGGCAGAACGTGGCAGTGCTGTTGCTGCCATCAGAGGGGGCTGTCAGCCACGTCACACCCCCACCCCAATGGCTTTCCTACTGCTGCACCTCCCTACATGTGGGTTCCACCTCTATAGCATCTGAGCTTTTGCAGCAGCAGTTTCCAGCAACAGAAGGGAGGAAGGATAGAGATGGAGTTCAGTGTGACTGCACATCAAGGAGGAAGAAGCCCATAGAAGCTCTCTCATTGAAATACTTCCTTGTTGGGTGCTATTTAACCCTGTTAAGTTACTCCTGTGTTGTCAGGAACTGGTGTGCAGCCACCATCACAAGGGAACCCTCAAGCACCACAGAGCCATGTCAGCTGGCTCAGCTGCCCCATGGCTGTGAGAGGGAACATGGCAAACACAACACTCAATGTGCAGCTCAGGGGGTAGTGTCAGGAGCAGAGCTTCAGCCTCAACCCAGGCACATTAAACGCTGCAAATAAACACAAACTGTCCACTCACCAGCCTGCAGATCTCTGACATGGGTACGTCTTGCAGTGTCACCAGCTCAACAAACTCATCCTGAATGAGATGTAAGAGACTTTTAGTTGCCAGCAGTGCACTTTGTGCTTTGAAATACATTGTCCCACATGACCCAATCACCTTTATAACCTGTATAACTGAGTCTGGAAGAGAACATGACTTTGGAGGTTAAGAGTTGGGATCAGAAGTAATTCACCCGTCAGGTGGGATAAGAACCAGGGTTGTTGTTTTGTCTTTGGATTTAACCCACCACTTAAATATAATAGTCATATGTTTTAGTGGTATCTGATCTAATTTTACCATATTTGTACAAAATAAATGCTGCTTTACATTTAAAACCACATTTTGGTCTGCTCTCTTCCTCACTGCATAGTCAGGAGTGACAAGGAACCAGAGTATTGTAGTTCTGTCTTGTCAGCAGCAATTTACTTTTATGCAGAGAGTTCTTTCTGCAAAGTCTCCACTCTGGCCCAAAATGCTCAGTAACTGTGTGGCCATGTGAGGCACTTCACCCTCACACACCTGTGCTGGGCAGGCGTGTTCATCCCACACACAGTATAGGTTTGCAGAGGCATAGATAGACCCTCCCACGCTGCAACCCTCAAATACCCACATCTTTCCCTATTTACACAGTGTGCTGGGGGAGCTCTCAGCCTAGGTCCCTTTCCCAAGGCAGGGCTTACCTTCAGCACCAAATGGAGCAGGGAGAGCAGAAGCCCCAGCAGCATCTCCCTGGGCACAGTACTGAGAGGCATCAGTGACAGAAATCACTTGTCTGTGCAGCAGTTCCAATGGAGAGAAGTGTCATTGCTGCAGCTTGTCACAGCTTTGCTGTTCCTTAGAGCATTGATATTGACAGCATCCCATGAACAAGCACCAGTGTTGGACTAACAGAACACTGGAGCTGAGGCTTTTCCTCTTGGAAAACTGTGCTCAGTTTCACTCTGAGCTGAGACTCTCATGGCCAAATGCCGTTTGGCCACTGTGCAGCCCTTCCATGTGGCTCCACAGTGGGAGACCCAAGTTAGCATCTTAAACGTTATTTTCCATAATGAAGGAGTAGGATGAAAAATCTATATCTGGATATATAGATATCTGGATATAGATCTCTATCTGGATATATATATCTCTCTACATCCATATAGATATAGATATCTGTACATATATATCTATTTGGAAAGACATCTCTTTGCCCTTAGGTAATTTTTCTTTATATATATATCTATATATTTGAAAACCAAACTAATCTTAGACATAATAATGTTAAAAGTCATACTTGACAATTGTTATTAGTTGTTATTGCTATCAAACGTCTGTTATTCATAACACAGCCCTACAGTACTTTGGATCTGAATCTCCTTTTGTGGTATAAAATGGTCCAAACAGCTGCTAAATGGAACAAAAGTGTAATCCATCAGTATCAATTAGAACAAACATAAACATCCCATTTCCTTGCAGACAAACATGGCACGGGCTGAGCAGTGCTGCTTTGACCATCAGGATGGTGCTTCCAGAGCTCTAACCATGCAACACTGGGGTGTTGACCTGAGCCTGGCACTTGGCACTGCCTTTTGGGGAGTTTGGGGCATGTGAAAGGCACACATCACGTCTGCACTTTTCTTGGGGGGCCAAGGACTGGGACGGACAAATCTGTGAGGCAAAGCCAAGGACTGGGAGTGCTACTGTGGGCACAGTTATTCCACAGCTCTGGTGCTGGCTCCCTGGCTGCTGGTGCCTTGAGCCAAAACCTAGGGGACCCCAGTTGAGCACTTGGGCACCAGACCATAGCTCAGACTAGCTTTTGGGAGGGGAGAGAGCTTGTAGCACCTTTCCACTGTGCATCCACTCCTCTTCCTCCCCACCAGCCTTGGATAGCATCTGTCTCTGGGCAAGCTGACATATTTCTACAGACTGCCAGGGAAGGGACTCTTTTAGGTAGGACAAAGTAGAAGCTATTGACATGAGTTTCCTTTAGAGACCATGCTATCAAGCACTGTTCAGGCCCCTTCCTCCCCCAGAGCAGCAGCATGCTTATGGCAGCTTGGAAATGACCATGACTGGAAGAAGAGGATGATCAGAAAAGTCTGTTTTTAAAGAAACAGAAACACTTTCTCTGATTGAATTTGAAAGTTATAAACCTGAAACTAATCAGAAAAATGCTTCTCCCTTTGAGATGCACAGATATTTTGAACACATAGGCATTTCTGTTCATCTCAGGTTCAAAGAAAACCAGGCACTCACTCAAAGGCTGCTTGGCCAATAGGTTGGGGCAGGGTGGATGAAGTCATGCTCGTCAGCCCATCCCAGTGTGCCTCCTGTGCTCTGCACCTCTACATTGAATGAATGAGTCTGGAGATGGCTAAAAAAGGAGAATCAAATACATAGCAGGTAACATACCAAGCTGGTGACAGACTCCACAACCTGGGGATCTGCTGCAGGAAAGGAAAAAGGGAAGGGAGGAAAGGGAAAATAATGGATCTGGAAAAGAACCTGTTGTCTTCATCACATGTAACTGCTACTTCCATCAGCTGCCCTGAGCTGCTGCTTTTCCATCTTTGGCAGGTGCTGATGTGTGGATAGACACCACTGTCATGTGCTTTCCCCTAAGCCCAAGGTTGTTAAAATATCTCCAGAAACGAGAGCACTGCTCCATCCCAGCACTGCCTAGTGCTCCAAGACTACCCAGGGTGATTTGCCCTTTATGATGACTTTCATATAAGGTAGTAGATGGCACCATGTCTCCTTTGGAAAGAGCACTCCAGATCTTGGCTTGCAGTGTCAGCTGTGCCTCAGCTGAGCAGAGAGAGGTGTTAGCACTCATTGATGCTGAGGCAGACCACTCCATGTCACCCCATACACTGCAAAGGAAATATTATGGTTTTGAGTCTGGGACTACATGGTTGTTCTTTTTTATCTAAATAGCCAGGCCTCTAAACCTTCCCTTCAAAAATAAAGTTATCAACAACGTGGCTTTGTTAGTAACTGAAGGGTTTTAGCATATTGCAAGTCTGTGTGCTTTTAGCTACCATCAGTTCAGACTCAGAGTCCTGTTTGAATGTGATCTGCTGTATGAAAGTAATTGGAAAAATATGGCTAAAAATGTGTGTGTACACAAGGACATAAGAAAACCAGCTTTCATGAAACAGCATTAAACAGAGAAACACGTGTCAGATTTACACCACAAAAGCTTCCCCTGGTCACTACAGCCGGCACTGGGTGCATGGAACGGTCCCTTGCTTGGCATGATCCTTGCAAGACTGATACCTCTGAGCAAAGAGGTGAACTCAAAAAGGAGAGGTGGGCTGGAAATGTGGGGACTGGCAACTGAGTGTTTGAGATTTTCACTGGTCTCCTCCTGAGAAGGAGCCTCCACACCCTCCCTGGGCAGCCTGTGCCAGGGCTTCCTCACCTCAGCACCAAACAAGTTTCTTCTTGTGTTCCAGTAGAACTTTTTGTGTTCCAGTTTGTGCCAGTTACCCCTTGTCCTGTCACTGGGCACCATGGAAACAAGTGTTGCCCCATCCTCCTGACACCCACTCTTTAGGTGGTATCAACACTTAGAAGTGTTGATAAGGTGCCCCCTCAGCCTTCCCTTCTCCAGACTAAACAGCCCCAGGTCCTACAGCCTTTGCTCCTCAGAGAGGTGTTCCAGCCTCTCAGTATCTTGGTAGCCTTGTGCTCCCCAGCAGTTCCCTGTCCCTCTCAGCTGAGGAGCCCAGAACTGGATGCAATCCTGAACTCAAAGCCTGGTTTGTGCATGCACTGCTACAAACCTGGCAATCAACCCCATGTAAGGGATTAAACTGTGTCTAATCCTGTCTGTTTACTCTCTGGGGGCCTATGCAACCCCCCCCTGCCCCACATCCCATCCTCCTGCACTGGGCTGATTCAAAAGCAGAGGTGCACCGTCTCTGCAAAGCACAACTTATCCTGTTTACAGTACCCGAGAATTAGCCAATCTGCCTGTTTATGCATGATGTTAGCTGGCCTGCTGCTGTAATGGGAGTGCAAAGATCATGGGTTTAGTTTGTAATGTGTTTAACTTGTTTGTTTTGAGGCTAAATTACCAGACTTTTCTGTTAGGGAAAAAGGGAATTGTTTTTAAGGGGCCTCTGTAATGTGAACCCAAAGGTTAGACGTGTCCTGTGAATGCAGCCTGTGACCAATCGAGGTTCAAGTGTGATGCTTGAAACAGAATCACTTGTAATGGCCACCAAAGGGGCAGTTAATATGAGAAAGGAGACTTTGATGAAAAGGTATTAATTTCTTGCATTGCTCATAGACAAACACATGCTCTGTGCCCCATGCCTTTGGCTGGGGCTGCACAGCCGAGCTGTGGTGTCAGGCAGGTCAGTGTGGACAGGCAGGGGAAGGTGCAGCAGTGCTTTGGGACCCTGTGCCTGAGGGAACTTGGATTTCTCCATGAAAGAAACACAAAGGCAGGAAAAAAAATAGAAGTCCTCTGTCTGAATTGCTTTGACATCAGCCTCCATTTTGCAACCACCTTTTCCCAAAACAGACCTTTCCTGCTTAGAGGAAGATTTATAACCTCTCCCCTTCCTTGCCTTTATTGCCCCTGCCCTTTCCTCTCTTCCCCTCCCTTTCTTTTTTACCCTCTGTATGGTTGTTTCTCTCAATAGTCCCCTTAAGCTCAGTGAACTCTCCTGCAACAGACAGTACCTGCAGATCAGAGGAAGGGTTTCCAGCAGCTCTTTTGGGTTCAGAAGCATCACTCCTGCATGGGAACGTCTGCCAGAGGCTGCAGGACAGAGACTCCTCCGGTGGCACTCAGCGGTGTCCTCAACACCACACAACCCAAGGGCCCTAGAAGAAGAAAGCTGTGTCAAAGACAGTCACCTCCAAAACAATGCGAAGGATTTGGGATGTGGAGTGTCCCATGGGACTGCAACCACCTCAGAGAAAGGCTCAGGCCAGGGCAGCACCTGCAGAAGAGAAAGAGTAGAACGTGCAGTCTTTGGAGAGGGCAAAAGATGCAATTCCTATAATGGCCCTACTACATATAATGTTTAGAAACATGAAACCAACAGAGCCAGTAGGGTTGTTTTTTTAATTGGGAGTGTAGAGTTTTATTATTTAAAAGGTTTTATAAAGGAGTTTTAAATAGACCATGGAATTGCTATAGTAGGGGGTTTTTTTCCCTGTTGGAAATTACTCAGCCATTTGGTTTCTATTTTTGCAAAAAGGACAAGCTTTCTGAACAATCATTTGATATGCTTGTTGATGCATCACAAAAAGGAGATATGCTTTGAATTCTCCTTAAAACCCCCATGTAAACACAAGGCTTATGTGTAATTGCAACAAAATACCATCTCCTTATTGAGTGCTTTCACATGTAATTTCCTCTCTGACTACTGCATGTAAACACACTTATTCTATTTGAGAAACTCCCAAATCTCAGCCATAATCAGGATCAATAGCTCAGCAAAGGTAAATTATAGTTTAAAGTGTCCTTGTTTTGAAGCAAGAGGCCTAGATGGTAACAGGGAAAGAAAGAAATGGACATTTTAATGTCAATAGGCCCACTTTAGGCTGTATTTTGGGGACCTCCTAAAGAAACAGGCACCAGCAACAAGACATTGCAGAGGTGAGAAACAGCAGCAACTAGTGTCAAATTCAACAGGACAAAAGACCGTGAGAAAATGATTAATTACCACTGAAATAAGTGGATTGTCTTGGTTTCCCATCCTGCAGATGGCAAGCTTCTGTGCATTGGGACGGTCATTGTGTACTCCTCCCTTTTACTTCCTCCCCTTCACAGAAGCTGCCCAAAATGCTGTGGGCATTTTCCATTTCTTGGTCCCCAGTGGAGACTGGCAGAGTCTTTTTAGCTTAGCACATAAACCATTACCACCTTCTTCCCCATGGCTGGGCCTTGTAGACAAACTGTTGGAAGTCAAAATCCTATTAATTTGTAGATGAGTAGCCATGAAATTCTCTCAGGAAAGTTCTAAGGTACTATTTGGACCCCTAAGGCCGTTTCTGGTTATAATGGTTAAATGGTTACAACTGTCTTTTGTGGTTATAGCCTTCTCCTGCTGAAATGGATATTAAAATGTAAACAAAGGTAGAGTTCCAGCTGCACCTGAAGGCGACACAAGATCAAGTTTCTGCTGCTTCAAAGCCCTTCAGCTTCCCCTGTGCTGGATTACATGGCTCTGGGCTGAGCACCACAGGGGATGGGTGCATCTTGGGCTCTGCCAGAGCTGCCACAGGGCAGCGCATTCAGCTCTATCCGCACACGGGCACTCACATCACGGTGCTGTCGGCAAGCACAAGGGCTGTGTAACGTGAGTATCCTGTAAAAATGGCATGATTGCAAGCTGAAATGGTTTTCCCCCCTCAACTTTCTGTATATTTTTTACTTTCAAATTTGTTTCTGCTATGCCCTGATTTATCAAAGCACTAAAACACATGCTTGACTTTAAATGCCTCGCTGCAGCTAAAACTAATTGCGTACTTAGTCTTTGATGGCTCAAGGTCATAAAGAAATCACTAGCTTTTCCAAACAAATACTTCAATATGTTAATTGCTAGCAAAGCAGATCCCAGAACCTCTTTGGTTGTGGGTTTGTACGCCTGACTAGAGGGTCAGCATGTTTCTGCCTGGGATTTCCCAGCACACAGTTGCTCAGGGCACAGAGAGCCCACAGGTATCTGCCCACGTGGCTTGGTGGAGCAGTGAGGAGGCATGTGGTTACCTGGAAATGCCCAGACAAACATGTGGAGTGGGGCAACTGTACAGAGCAAGACACACAGCAAAAGTTTTGTTGCCCACAGGTTTGCACCCCACGTGCAGCAAAGCAATGGGCAAAACACACAGCTGTCCTGACCCCGCTGGGCTGGAGCTGCCCACCCTGCCAGGGTTACCTGAGCACATCTGTGAAGACTTCAGCATCTCTTCAGCAAACGTGTCCCCTCTGGCTGTGGACATGTGATAGCCTTCTCACCACACAGCTCATACAATCTGTGTTTTGCCTGAAGACACGAGGGTGCAGCATGGAGCACGAGACGTGTGGCAAGGCCATGATGACGGCTCAGCCTGGGGTGGGCACCAGGGACACAGTGCTGGCCCCACTCACGCTACAGCCCAATGCACGTGCACCTTGGCTTCCCTTTTGCTTTTCCACTCTTCCTTTTGACCTGAAGCTGAAAAATAATCACTCTTTCCCCTGGAAAGAGAAATCATTATTTATTCATGAAAGCAAGAGGTAAAACTAAAGATACTGAAGGTCCCATACCTTAACATATATCTACACACACACTGTGTGCATATATCTACACACTTGTGTATACATACACATGTACATACACAAAAGAAACATATACCTAAATAATATAGAAATGTGTAAGCATACACATACATAAAAACCTGAAGGCAGTACTGCATGAGCTCCCTTGGCCATCCACTCTGCCAGCCTGGGGATAGTCACTCCTTCCCTCTCTACTGGTTGCTTTCCCCTCCAAAATTCTTAGTGAAACAATGATACTTTAACAGTTGCAGCTTTAAAAAGCTTGATTATGACCAATGATTTCTCCCAGGCAATTGTATATATAGCAGAAGGGAAAAATTAAACTTCCCAGGAATGAGGTTATTCAGGGCATAAAATTCAAGGAAATAGGTATTTAGGTCATTGTGGGCATGGTTTTTATTTTCTCTAATTTTCAGATTACTTTCGAATAGGTCTGTTCAGAGTGGAAACTTCTTGATGTGAAATAGATACTATCTAAATCATTAGAGCTCATTCATTGCCATGTGCCACCTTTTAGAGCAATTAAAGGTGACCTTGGGGTTACCTAGCTGAGCACTCACCGACCCAGGGCACTTCCTCTGAATAGGAATAAGCTCGAGGTACAAATACAGTCGGGAAGCAGCATCGCTCCTGGCACAGATAATGCCTTTGTTAGATGGAGCTGAGCTCCACAGGCTCTCAGACTGTGGACTCCATTGATTCAGAACATTCTCTGCTGGGACCAGTTCTGGGGTTGGTTTTTTTTCCCCCTTCTTCCCTCCCTCCCACCCCCCTCCAAACATCTGGAGTCTATCCCTTCGCCAACCTCTCAACCCCCCACTCAGAAAGAGAAAGTGAGGGCAAGAGGCAGCCAGACTCACAGGCAGCCTGAATGAGCCCCCAAAAAGCTTTTGTCATGGGTTGGGGTTTTTTTTCTTTTAAAAAAAAAAATGTCTAAATGTTTAAGTCTTAGAGACATTGACATTTTGTCAAGTGTTTGCCAGATGAACTCAAGGCAGCCTCAAAAAGCCATCCCTGATTCTCTCCAGATTGGTTTCTTCTCACTTTCGAACTTTAGGTAGTTCTTCCCAGCACATAGCACCTGTGTGCCAGATTTGTAGCCCTTTGATCGTGACATATTTGCAGGGCAAGGAACATCCAGCCTGTGAGTGACTGATTTCCCTGGAAACAGAAATGGGAGGCCAACCTACCCATCAGCCTTATTTCAGTGCCTTCCTTGGCAGAACAAATGTGGAAGCTGCCTTTACTTATATTAAACAGAAAAGGAGATGCTGTTTACCACAGTTAAGTGGGGTCTTGTTTAGAGAGTAAATCTTTTTATATGCTGCCAAGCTATGCTAAACAATAACTGTCAGAATCTATTAAAAGAGCAGGAAAACAACACTGCTTGGTACAAACCTAATTTTGCCCGAGTTTGTTCACCAACTGCATCACGCATTCAGTTCCGTTTACCCTGTGAACTCTCAATAATCCAACTCCAAACCCTCTTTCCTTCAGCTTTTGTAACATGTTAACTGGGGGGTGGGGGGAAAAAGCCATCTGGCATTCCTTCACCTGGGCAGGCTGCCTCCACTGCTAGGCTGCTGATCCGAAATGTAATCTCTGCTCCAGACAACTGCACAGGACCCACCTGCAAAGTAAAAGCCATTTTGAGGACATAATGCCAGACTCCTAATGGCTGGTGTGTTAGGACTCACCTTTAGGAGACTTTGTCAACCTGTATTTCATTGCTGTGGTGTGCAGAAGTGGGACACTGTAGAGGATCTTGGGTCCTGATGACTTCAGAGATAATCCCTGTGATGCTGAGATGAATCCAGAGGGAATTGCTGGCAGGAGAAAGATGTTTTCCTGTCAAAAAAGAGTAGGTTTTTCTGTGTTAATATTTGATGAGGGATAAGCATTTGTCTTTTGGGACATTTTCCACCCCTCTACTCCGCCCTTGTGAGACTGCATCCAAATATTGTATCCAGTTCTGAGCTCCTCAGTTCCAGAAGGACAGGGAGCTGCTGGAGAGTTCAGTGCAGGGCCACAGGGATGATGAAGGGAGTGGAGCATCTCCCTTGTGATGAAAGGCTGAGGGAGCTGGGGGCTCTGCAGCTTGGAGGAGACTGAGGGATGACCTCACTCATGTTTACAAATACAGATGTCAGGAGGATGGAACCAGGCTGTTCTCAGTGATGGCCAATGACAGGACAAGGGGCAATGGGTACAAACTAGAGCAGAAGAGGTTCCAAAGAAACACAAGGAGAAATTTCTTCCCTGTTGAGGTGAGGGAGCCCTGGCAGGGGCTGCCCAGATGGGCTGTGGAGGCTCCTTCTCTGGAGACATTCCAACCCAGCTGGATGAGTTCCTGTGTGCCCTACTCTAGGTGGTGCTGCTCTGGCAGGGGGCTTGCACTGGATGAGCTTTCCAGGTCCCTTCCAATCCTTAAGATTCTGTGATTTGTATTTAGGCAGCAGCAGTCCTGTGAGCACAGCCAAAGACAACCTTCAGGGCCAGCTCTGCTCATGCCTCAAGGGCAGAATAGGCACACAGAGAAGCCAGCCAAGCTCTTGCTTTCAATGTTGTAATTTGGGGACCAGATTGTAGTGCAGCTATCCAAGCTGACAGCCCTTTGGGCATAGAGATGTTACTCAGACTCCTCTTAACAAACACTTGTCATTTGTTCCCAAGCAAGCCTTTCTGCTCATTTGCAGGTAGAAGTTAAAGCTACTGAGGGTGCTAAATGAAACCTCCTTTCTCACTGACATAATCCCAGAGGACAAGATACAGAAACATTGTCTTGTACCACTTCTGAATCCCTTTACATGTCCTGTACATGGGGTGTGTGAAGTCACAGCACACAGAGCGGTGCAATGCTAGGGGTTAACACTTTTCCTCTGTAGTCTATGAAAGTCTAAGCAGGGGTAATTTTGCAGGGGTAATTATCAAAAGAAGATGATGGACACTATTTTGAATGCATCTTTATCTACAAATTCCATCCAAAATAAGGACACAGCCAAATCAAATTGCTATGAGAAAGATCCTTCATGCTGACAGTGTCTTCATAATTGCTGATATGTTATAAAAATACTTGTTCAAGAAAAACCTTTCAGCTTTAAAAGCCCTGAAGACGGTATAGAAGAGTCCTCAAACTTCTGAAGGCTTACTGACACCTTGGACTTGTTCAAAACTTGGCCATTATACTTCCATGACGTGTAGGTATCTGGTTTCAGTGAAGGAAAGCCAAAATTTGGAGAGTCCATGTGACAGAAACTAATATGTTGTTGAAAATCAGAGCTAAGCAACATTTTCCAAGTGTCTTTAACCAAGTAAAGACACTCATCATTATCCACCAGAGAAGTAACTGATTGTTACAACACTGTGTACCAAATCATCCTTGACCTGCCTGATTGGGGACATTTTCTTTTCTAAACTGCAAAATTAAACCTGTCAATGCTTAATCACAGATTAGACACAGTGGGAGCTTTCCTTTTGCCTGGAGTAAGGCATCCATGTGTCCACCATACCTACCTATATAAATAAAAGATGGATTTCTGTAGGGCTGAAGTAGCAGATTTTTTTTATTAACCATGAGTTCATGATCTTAAACTGGCTGTAAATAAATAAGCATTATGTCATATGATATAAAAATAATCATGCTATTAAGCCTATGAATTTTCTCTGCTCTGGTCCTCCACTTGCCCTGCCTCCTGCCCAGAGGCTGTGTGCTCCCAGTGATGGGGCTGTTGCCTTTCAGAATCCCACCTGCACTAAAATCATCTGCTTGTTGAGGGAATGGCATTTCCATAAGGAGGCAAACAGAATCATATCAGGACAGATAGAGCTATAGAAATTACTGGCCTCTCTCTTTACCCAAGCAAAGGGAAAATTATCATTAAGCCTTTCATAATGAAGCCAAAATGATCACAATTCCAGATGAAATCCTATCATCTAATCCAGCTGATGACATTTTTCTTTCCAAGTGGGGTGGCTGCTAATTCCTGAGGAACAGCACAGTAATTTGGGGATTCTGCCTGCACTGAATTGATGAATGTACAAAGAGACAAAATACAAGCTCATCCTGGCTTAACTAGAAATCAGAAGTTGCTCCATTGCACAGTACTTTAGTCCCAGGGGTCTTGTGTTTTGCCTGCAGCTTTGATAGCACAGTTGTTTGGAAATCCTGGTGTTGCTTTAGACAACAGAGTACTTGGTGACAGAGGTCCTGTCTCCACATTTGTATGGCTTTAAAAGGAACTGCCCTACATCTGCAATGGTCTTTGGCCTGTGATCTTGTTGCCTCGCTGAGTTTGTGGTGTTTATTTACAGAATGGGATGAAAGTTACTCCTCTGAGCCTGAAACCACTGTTCAGCCACCTCAGAAGATGTGTGAGTGAGTTGTTACGCTCTGAGTGTCTCCTCAGGCACGTTCCCTCCGTGTTACATCCATGACATATTTTAAACAAAGCTCCCCATTTTCACTTCCCTCCAGCTGGAATGCAGCAAAGCCAGATACTCAGAGCTTTGAAGGATACTTATGCCAACTTGCATTTTCTGTGCTTGCTTTTCAGTGTTACAGGAGCAGACTGTTGCTTCCTAGCACCTAACAAAGGAGAAACTGGAGGAAAACAAGTTCCTGAGGTGGCCAAACAGTTTCAGGGTGAAAGCTCTGCTCCCTTCTCAACCTCTTGTACAAATGCAGAACCCAGTCAGCCACTATTACACGCTCACAAGTGCAGCACTTGAGTTCATGAAAACAGCACTCTTCTCCTCTTGAAAGTTTCTCTCATCACACATGCACATCCCCTGGGGAGCAACTCATTTTCTGTGTAAGCATTGTATTTGAAAACCATAATGTTATGTTGTAACGAGCGTAATGAAATGTCACCCGTGCCAGGACAGTACTTTGGGAAACAGAGGACTGAGATTCACACCACTGTCATCCTTCACAGAAAGGCAGCAGAGCCAGCACCTCGCACTGGCAGTGGGACTGTAGGATATGAATGAGCTCGTGTTTGCTCAGTTCAAATACCGTACTTCTACTTGATCACCTGTTTCTATGTAAGGGGTGATGGGATGAAGCTGGAACACAAAAAGTTCCATTTAAATGTAAGAAAAAACTCTTTCAGTGTGAGGTGAGGGAGCCCTGGCCCAGGCTGCCCAGGGAGGGTGTTGGAGGCTCCTTCCTTGGAGGTCTTCAAAACCCACCTGGATGTGTTCCTGTGTGACCTGATCTAGGTGGGAGATGCTTCTGCAGGGGTTGGAGTAGATGATCTCTAAAGGTCCCTTCAAACCCCTACCATTCTGTGATTCTGTGATTTAAAATTGTCTCAAAGTATATAATGATTTACATGATGCACATGCAACATGGAATTTTGTCATGGAGACTTCATTTAACAGTGTCTTAAAAGTCTGTCCACAATCCACTTCACATAACCCTACTAGTAAGAACCTAAGGTGTCAAAACAGGAGACACTGCCTGAATCCTGATGACACTATCCTCAAGCAAACTACCAGCCTCAGAGACAAATCATTTTTACGACTGGAAAGGAGGTCTTCAAGACCCACCTGGACATGTTCCTATGTGACCTGATCTAGGTGACCCTGCTTCTGCAGGGGGGTTGGACTGGACGATCTCTAAAGGTCCCTTCCAGTCCCTACCATTCTATGTAAACCACAACAAACCCCCGACCAACCAAGCAAAGCCTGAGTGCCTTGTCAATGCAAAAGTAATAATAATAAAGATACATTGGGAAGCAATAAGTCAGTCCCACCTTCTCTAAGCACGAGGTAGCAAACTGAGCCTGATCAGACAGGAGCCGCAGCCAACGTGTCACTCAGGAACGTGCCTCTTGGAGTCCCATCTTCTTGCACAGAGGAGAACAGAGGGGCCACTGTTGTGGGTTGATGTCTATAAAATGCATAAATGTAAAATAAAATGGATGAATGTTTTCATAATGTAATTCCCCTTAACTAGATACTTTACTCCCCAAATTGTTAGCATGAGATGAGAAGGTCGGAAAAGTGGCCAAGGCACTGACATTTCTGTGGCACTGCCAGCCTCCCTGTGCTTGTAGTACCTTCCTATTATTTGCAGTCATTTTTTTAACTACATTTTATCAAACTACAGGTACCCTATTGCTAAGCAGTTCTTCACTGTCCAAGGCACAAAAACACTGCATTCACAGCAGAAATTACACCCTGGCTAAAGCCAACTCATTTCTTGCAGAAGTTTAAATAGCTCACTAGGAACACTACTCTGACTCCTTTTTATCTTACAATTAGGAAATAAGGGCTGCAAACGAGGGCTGCCTGTGAATAGGTGGGGAGTTGGCTGCAGTGGGAAGAGCAATATCACCCTCTGCACTCGGGTCATTAGCAAGAGCAATTTGCCCACAATCTGGAAAGAGTTTTCTCAGCTTACAGTAAAGTTAATGGAGTTGGAAGTTTCTCCTTTTTCAGATTAGCTCAGCCTTCTTTCTGCAACCCTTAAGTATACAGTGCAGTGCAAGGAAGGTTTTGATAACAGCAGAGGGAACTGGGCAGCATGTAATTTACCTGCAGTGCAGGGGCCTGATCCAGGAGCCACACACTGCTCTGGGTATGACAGCACAAGATGTCCCTGTACACTTGCCTTTGTAAACTGAAAGGAAAATTAAACACTTGTAGACTGATTCTCATCTAACTGGCTATTTAAGGTGGGAGGTGGGGGAGGATTGAGAGAAACAGTGGGAATTTAACAAGATACAGCATCACCTCTTTAATATCAGGCTTACTGACAACCAGAGCATTGTAGAACCTCATAAGCACAGAGAAAGCTATTGAGAGACAAATAAGTGTCATGCCAATAGAAAACATGCATTCTAGATTAAATAAAATGAACTGTTGGTCTGGGCCAAGGTCCTTTTTGTGATACAGATTAATCCAAACATCAGAAATCAGCTCAGTTATTCTGCTCACCAAGAGCCTTTTTCATAGATCTCTGGTCACAATATTATGGATTTGTCACATCATTCTTTCAAATGTACCTTTCTGCCTCCTTAGATTGAACAGCTGTTTTTATAGTATCAAAGTAAGTGATTAATAAAAAAAATGAGCATCACCCATTTACATCAGAAGTGAATCAAAGGAGAGCTGTGTTTATTCTTCACGCAGCTTTATTGCAGCTAAGATTTGATAAAGGGAATGGAATTGGCATATCTCTGTGTGATCAATGAAGAGTCTTTCCACTTAGAGGTTAGTAGAATTTACCTACACATAGCCTTTACCAGCAGAGAGCTAGCAGGAAAGCAACAAACACCTGCTGGAATCACCTCTGCATACAGATGAAATAAATGCCCATGAGCTTTAGTTAAAAGAGGTAGAGAAGCACTTGGACTTCATCCAAAACCTGCTGGAGTCACTGCTGCTGACTTAAGTGGGTTTGAGACCTGTCTGTACAAAGGACCATGTCTTCTTCTCTTAATCATTAAAGCAGCAGAGGCAGGACAGGCTGCTTCAAGCCTCATTTCTTTAAGGCCAAGTGATGGTTCAGCAGGGATGAGCCTGATCCGAGATCCATCTCAGGCTCAGCCTTGGTACCCTGCAGACGTGGATGGAAGAAGCTGATGAGTGCCTATAGTCCTTCCTTCCTCCTCACCTCCCATTTTCTTTTTTTCTAGTGCCATTACATTACCAAAAGAAAAGTACTTACAGTTAATCAGCACTGCTTAATCCTATTCACTTCCATCTGTGCCTCTCTGTAGCCTGACACCTCTCCTGTCCTCAGGCCACTGGAAAGCTGAGGGCATTTAACATGAGGGCTCTGCCATTGGAGGCCTCTGGGGAGCAGCTGTCCCCAATCATCCTGTCCACAGCCCTTTCATTCCCAGATTACATCTTGTGCCAGCAGTTTGTGTGTGGGAAAAATCAAAGCTGTCAGGCCCCCTCCCAGGACGTGCACTTTGCGTAAGGTGCCCAATCACCGGGGCGCGGCGCTTGACCTTTGTGCGCCTGGAGAGTAATGAATTGGAGGCTAGTTTTCAGGCACTTGCCATCATCATCATCCAGCCCCCCACCAGAGCTCAGTATTAATCACTGGCATGATGAAGGAATGAAAGCAATCTGTTGTTAGCTGGCTGAACCCTCCTGTCCCAAGCCCCCAGACTTCCCTCTTCAGGCATATTACACAATGGTAATTCTCTCTGTGAAGAAGGGAAAAGAAACCTCAGCAGGCTAAAAGATGTCTCCTTGTAACCTTCCTTCCCCTGTCCAGTGGTTCAAAGCTGAGAGACAACCCAAGAATCAAACTTCAGAAGCTGGAGGTGGTAATGAGAGCTAAATGCCTGAATAAATCCTAATAGACTAGAAAGTTTTCATAGCCAAAAGAACTTTGTCAGTGTGAGGTTCTCCACCTAAACTAATGATGATGACTCTATTGAATTACTTGCTTGTGCTGTCCTGGGAAGAGGCCTCAGTCTTCAGCTGCAGCTGGTCAAGGTATTTCCAATGGCTTGAAATGAAGACACACAACCTCATTGTGAGTGCAACTTCAAACAGAAATTCACAATAGAGGAAATTCTATGTTTTGGGTGTCAACCCAGATGAAAAGCAGGCAGGGAACCAAAAACCCACTGTGCTTCAGCCCATCAGCAGCAGCTCTGAGTCATCACTCATCTGTGCTGGGATTTCACCTCAAATCCTTTCCTTTGGTACCCACTTTATTGCCAGTAATTGCATATCTACTCACAGTAGTATTTTAATTGTCTATTTAGCATTTAAATTAAGAGTTTAGCTGGGTGAGGACAGAATGCTGTGAGGCTCCTGTGCACAGGTCTACTCAGCATGACACTGCCTGCCTTTTGGCTTCTGGGTATTTTTGGCTTCAAATGTTATCCTTCACCCCAGAACATCTTTATAAAGCCATAAAGATGAAGTGTAGTTGTCAGGATGGATGATGAGAGGATAGCCACATGCACAGCTGAGCATGTCACAGGAATCTGTGGCTGGGCTAACAGGTGAATCTGACTGTGGGCCACCTACATGATGCTCATTGTCTGCTGCCAACTTCCCTGGGTCATAATGAGTAGCAAATACTTGTGCAGCCTTATGGAAGGGATGGATGGGCCCAGGGTACTCAGTCTGGCTGCATACCCTGCTGGGATGCCCATGGTGCCTAAGACTGTGACCCTCTTTCCTCCAGATCCCTGTCCCACCACGCTGCCTGCATGGTCCCAGCCCTGCTCTGTGTGCAGCTTGGAGCACAGACCATCCCTCTGATCTGGTCTTAATCCCAGCCAAGACACAACTTGAGAACTAAGTGTCTGCCTCATCTAGAACTACCTGCATTCCCAGACAAGACAGAGGCTTTAGTGACTCTGTTAAACACACAGACTGGTTAAGGGCTCAGGACAGGCTGCGTGAGAGGATCACATCAAACTCATATTAGTGTTTAAAAATTTAAGCATCCACCCTCATGTCAAATGCTCTTTTCTCAATGCAGAAAAGCCATTGTTGAGGATATCAAGGGCTCTACTAGATAAGCTTGTCATGCCTGGGTACCATTTTATGAGTGATTTAAGCCCTTTTCCCAGTTGTTAAACAAAGGCTTCTTTTCCAGCGTGGCTGGGGAAATGCTGACTGCCTGGGTCATGTTAAAAATAAGAGAGTATTGTTTTATGAGCAGTGTGAGGTGATGCTATCCCTCTTTCTTCCACACTTGACAGCTTCCTGCTGCTGACTTGTTAGCAGGTACTTTGCCAGATTAGATGACCTGATGTTATCAGGCTGTAGAGCAGAGTTCAGAGAGTCCAGACAGGCCTGATCGACTGATGCACTGTCCCTTCTTCAGCTCATAGAGAAATAATCCTCAGTTTTCATGCCCCACACTGACTTGCATAAGCAGATATTTTGATAAGGAAATTTAAGTTTTCCCTCCATTATTTTGTCTAATACTTTTCATATTGTGTCTATTGTATTGCACGTTGGATAAAATGGGAGTGCAGATGATGCAGCAGCGTGCAAAATGCACAGACAAAAACATGCTGTCCACTTCATTTTTTTCTAGGAGATAATACTTGTGGGTTATATCCACTCTAACTTAAACCTACTCTACCTTAAAAGCAGAAATTCAGGTTTTAATGCAAACCTTTTAAAAAAGGACATTTTAACACCAAGCATGCATCTTCAAGCCACAGCCTTGAGATTGACCCTACAGCTGTGCCTGCTGACCCTCAGCTGGGACAACCAGCTCAGCTTGATTGTATCATATACACTTCAGTTAAGGGCTTTAAAAATGATTTGATTTCCCCCACTGAAGAGCTACACCACGTGCAACCTCCTGTTACCAAGGAAAAATTGTGACCATGTGCCTGCAGGGTGTTGCTGGTCCCCTCCATCACCCGCCCTCCCTGGGGAAGTTCAGCACTGCCCTGTATTTGTCCTGCTTGCCTGCAATGACACAAGACCCTGTATCCATGTCTGTTGTGGCAGATTCATCTAATTTGCCTGTGATCATTTTGCTTGTCTTGATGTACCAAGGGTCATTTCAGACTCTCGAGCATCCCCTCTTGCAGAAGGAAAGTCCATTAGTTGCTCACTGAGCATGAGGAGAAACAAAGACAAGAAGGGGTCATTGATCTGAAACATCTACAGTTGTAACCTACCTCATTTGACAGATTTCCAGTATAACTTTCATGTATAAATGTATGTAATGTCATGTGTAGCCTCTGGAGAGGTGGCTGGAGCTGCCTGGAAAACTCTCACCGAGGAGCCCATGCTGCTGTCCAGAGAGCCACACAATCCCTGCCCCACTCTACCCATCCTCCACACTTCACAGGGGTGCAAAACACAGAATGTGTTTCCTAAACAACTGTCAATCACAGTCATATCAGTCTGATAGCACCAGTCTGGATTGTCTCCTTTAAAACTCAAACAATCTTGCAGTGCACCTTGAAAAATGAGGAAGTTCAGGGGATGAAATCTCAGCTCTCTGCAACTGAGGGGGAAAATTGACGTTGCTTTGGCAGAAGTTGGCTGTCACATCTGTTCTTATGGTCCAGGGCACAAAGGGAAATTATATGCACAGCACAGGGCCCCTCTTTTGGAAGCAAAGGTGTTGTTTTAAGGGTCTCAGCCCAGTTCTGCAGCAGTGGTATATCTGCAAGCAAGTTAATAGCTGATGTGGGTATCTCCAGCATGAGTTATGGAGTTGTTAATCCCCCACAGGTTTTAATAATCATTTAGTATTTAGTGAATATGCTACACGATAAATGTCTTATTAAACCTAAATTAAATACAGATTTGGAACATAAATGTGCTGTAGAAATTTATGAGGGATTTTAGCTGCGAGTAATATTTTCAGACACTGCTGTGAAAGCAACAGAATATCAATTTCCAAATTAGCATAAAATACTGTGTGCTAGTTGTCAGTTATTAGAGAATGTGTCTGCAGAGGGAAGTCCTAAACTCCACCACCTCAACAATCCCCAAACCAAATCCATCTCCAGCAACTTCCAGGGCTGTAAAAGGCAAATGAACAATTCCCATGTCAGTCTGGTTCTGCTCCCCCTGGAACTGCCGTGTGCAGGTGCCACCTTCTCCGTGCTGACCGAGCTAAGGCTGTGCAGAAGTGCTGTGCACAGCCCAAAGGCTGCAAACGTTGGGGTTGGTGATGATGCTTTGGGCCATCAGTGTTGATAGCCAACCCCTAATGATTTCCAGTATGCTATAGTGGTTGCAGTGCAAGATTTGATACCAGGCTTCTGGAAAGGGTGATTAACACTACATTTGTGTTTTCTCTTACCATGAGTTTGCTGAATTGTTTTAACCGTAAGGCCTTAGATAAAGAAGCCAAACCTCCAGCACGTGTTTCATTTTACACCCAGAATAGGTCCACTAAAACCCAGCAGGGTATCTTGCACACTAGCTCACTGCTCCCTGCCTCACCCCTCTTCTTTGCTGGCTGAATGTGAGTCCATTTATTCAGCTGTAGCTTCTAACAAAGCTCAAGACCATTTTGGACACAGCTCAAACCAGAAGCCACCTTCCCCTGTCTAGGTAAAGGATGAACCAGAGTCCCCAGATCCCCGTGTCTGCCTCAACTCAGCTCTGCACAGCTCCCAGGTAGCACAGGGACAACCTTCCCTGCAAAATAATTGACTGATTTTGTGCCCATCTGAAAGGGAGAAGGGCTGAGACACTGATGCCAAAATGAAGAGGAAGAACAGAGCAAAAGTATGGACACTTACATGGAGAGATGTCCAGGTCCCAGTGAGAAGGTGGGAATCTGTCAGCAGTGCTGTCATGCTGAGTCCTGCAGAAGCACTTCAGGTCTTAGTTTCCTCTTCTTCCCTGAGAGTGACCACTGGACCTCCTGCACCTCTCCCTTTGAAGCCTGGAGATGTGTTGGTAAATTCAGGAAGGCCATTCCCAATAAATGTCAAGCATATCACACACCATGAGGTGGCACGAGAGGACAGCACTTTGGGTGTTGACATGCCCTGGGTAGAATTTATCAACAACATTGTGCATTAATTTGAAATGCTGAGGCATTTTTTAAAAAGAAGAAAAGCAAACCTTCAACAATTTCAACCATCTCACAAGGCTGTTAATGACTGCAAAAGCTGGACCTCATTCACCCTGCACCCACTTTTGGGCTCAGATGATCAAGCTCTGAGGTAGGCAAGGATCCCATATTCTGCCGGAGAACAGGGCATCAGTCTTGCAAGGCTTGGGCAAAGCAAGGCTGTTAGCTGAGAAATAACCTTCATCAGGACCATAGTCCAGAAACAGCATCTACCTAAAACTCCCCAGTGGCTGGGAGATTAGAACAAATTTTAAGTGAGACAAGATGGCAGAGAATATGCTAATTGGTCCAGTGCTTGTGTTTTGTTCTACAGTCATGCCAAATTTACTTTGTGGTCTGCACTAAACATTAACAGATAGCTGTCACATCCACACGTGCATTTCCTAAAGGACCATCTCTGTTGCTAGTAATTCTAGGTGCAGTTGCAAACCTTAATCAGGCACTACATAAACCTGCTCCCATTTGTCAGGGAAAGAAGAGCAGAATGGAAGTGGCAGGAAAAGGGCAAGCTCCTCTGAGTGCTGGTATGACCACTTTAGGTACTTTTTAGAGGGAAAAAAAAAAAGAGACATTTCAGATTGACTGTGTGGTTTCTGCAGGGCAGATCAATGTTGGTGACTTCCTATCACTTAAGACACTGACACATCTACCGTTTCAAGCTTTGCATTTGACTAAAGGACATTCTGCATCCAGAGCAATGTTGTTAAACAGAATGCCTGTGTTATCAAACAATAAAGTAGCTGTCACAATATTGGCTCAAGGTTTGGGAATTTTCTAGCATAGGAAGATTAAGACACTTGCATTGAAAAAAAATACCATTTTTGACTAATTGCTTGTAGATATGGCATAGAAGCAATGTAGCTTGCTTTGGGAAAGTAGCATGATTTTCACTACACAAAACTCTAGCTGAAACATAGCTAAAAAATAAATACTCAGAGCCCAATCTTGCTTAAATCTGTATGTTTGAATTCATGGGAAAGAAAGCTGCAATTACAGAGCTGAAGAGCTGTTCCAGCATGCTGGTCTCTCCTCTAAAAGTGAGATAAAATAGCTGTTCCATTCAATCACCTCAACTTAGATGTTTTGTAAAAGCTCATGGGCAAGTCTTCAGGTCTAACATACATACAACAAGACTTGTGAACAAGTCTTTCCTCTCCCTCCACCATACCCATGAAATTACTCACACATACAGAAATTCACTCTATAAAACTCCTAGAGGTTCCCAATGTGTTTTTTCTAACTGTTGGTCTTTTCTATATAGGAAGGTCACCAAGATGCCACCATCCCCATTGCTCCCTTCACGTGCTCCTGCACTGATTTCTGTGGAGTGACCTGCACAGGCATCCTCTCCTCTGTGGGCACTCAAGCTGCTCTGCAGCACATTGAGCAACAGGCACACAGGCTGAAAGGTCTTGGTTCTCCACTTAGTTGAGTCAGAGGCTCAATATGTGACCTTCTTTCACTTGGTCTTTTCATGTCAAAACCAAAACTGTTTTTAAATCTGGGAACACACTGAGAACCAGATGCTCCATCTGAGCCAAACCTTTCTGGGTAAATACGTTGCAAAGAGCACAAATCATAGCATTTCAAACTCTGTGAATCTGTATATATTGAAATGTACACAAAATTCTGCTGTTTCTCGACAATGGGCTTATGCTCTAGAAGAACAGAAATCCAGCAGAATGAAATTAATAATGCATTAGAACAAACACCAGTGCATTGTTTCCCATTTAAGGAACTGCCTGGATATAAATAAATCCTTACAACATATTCTGTGATTTAAAGGATGGAACCGTTCTTACCCAGAATAATAATTGCACCTTTCAGGGAAATAAGAGATCAAAACTATTTTCAAGAGGAAATATAAGGAACTGGTCTTAAACTCTCAGGCACCAATGCTTTTTCTGGCAGTGTACTGAAACCACACAACTGGAATGCAACTCAGATCACAACACCTTCCTTTAAACATCCCCAGCATTTTAGGAGAAGGCTGAGTGAAATGCAAGCTAAGCAAGTTTCTAATTTGATGCTCTACCTAAAGGTATTGCTTCCAGAATGTGGCCAAATGATGTCTTGCCTGAATTTGCACTAGCATTGCCTCTCACTAAGACTAGGTTTTCTCTTGCAAAATGCAGGAATGATGCAGTGCCTGGGAACTGAGGTAAACACGTGCTCAAAACAGCAACTTAGCTAAAAATCAAAAGAGGTTACACAGATTAGGGATCCTCACTGAGATGATTTCCTTACAGAACCTGCCTACTGGCAACGGGGCATGGTATTCCAGCAGTAGTGAGAGCTTTGCTTTGCCTCTTGGGTTGCAGCCTGCAACTATTAGAGCCTGCTGACTATTCAAGTTTGCTGGACAACAGGCAGCTGAATTCTTGCACATTTGCACATCTCTAACCATACCTCCACAGAACACCAGGGAGGACCCAGGAAAATGGGTTTTTTTTAAAATGTCTGAAAGAAAGAGTGCAATTTCATAACCAGTTGTATGGTTCCAAAAAAAATTGCATGGTGCTTCACATTGAAACACAGCAACAAGAATCTTCTCCCTATAATTTCACCGTAGAGAAAAATCAGTTGCAAGGTAGATTACTGAGCCACTTTATTTTATTTATGAAGTGTAGAAGCCCAGCATATGTTACTATAAAATCCAGTGCAGCGTGCCCAGCATTGGGAGCGAACCAGAAAGAACAGAGATCACAAAGTGTTTTCCTTTGCTTCTATTGTCAGTTTGTGCAAACAACCGCCTCGCGAACAAACCAGTTTAAACAAACAGGATTTTATTAGCGTGCAGTGCAGCAAATTGTGGTTATTTCTCACATAACTTTGTTAGATGTCAAGCACCGATTTCCTTTTTATGTAAATGAAAGCCTATAAACCGATGCAATTACTCTCCACACACACATTAGTCTAAATGGCGGGGCGCTGCGAAAGCCATTTATCTTTCGTACTTTCTGTTAGGCTGCAAGTCAGCACTGAGGTTTAAATCTTGTTTAAAAGTTCCTGGCTAATTGATCACTTTAGAGCTGCTTTAAACACAGGTAAAACACCGACAAAGACTTTTAAAGTAAGCTTTCTTAATGGACGAATTGCAGCTATCCATCACCCTGCTCGCTGCTTCCCCACCACCGTCCCATTAAACCTAATAACTTCTATTAAAAGTGTTAACATGTGGCATCTGTTAATGGAAGGTGTATAATGCACAAGGCATGAGGGGAAGCTAAGGCCTCATGGAAGGAAAGTTTGGAACAGAAAGACAGATTCTGACTGGTGGCAAAGTTAATGTAAGGACAAGTCAGTGTTCCAGGCCCTTCTCGGAGGCCATGCCTGTGCGAAGGCAGCAAGGTGAGGTTGGCTGGTGCAGCCCCCTCAGGGCACATGTTTTATTTCAAATGTTTCAACAGACAAAATGTAGAAGTTGAAGAAGAAAAAAAACCATAAATTATTTCTGGCTTAAGAAAGCAGTGTGACATATGACAAGCCTGGATCTCTTTTTGAGAGGTTGTGCTCTGTATTACCAAGATTAAATGTGATCATTCCTGAAGGAACACAGAAATCCCCAAACCTGGATGGCAAGGGCTGTAATAGTTGCTCTTAATGTCTGCTGTTAGCTGATTACTGACATCTTGAAAGCGTTGCTCAAGCAAGTCTCCTCACAAGCTTCTGTCATGTGGATGTTCTTGCAGATGGAGAGCATGCCTGGTAAAGAGGGGGTGACGGGGAGCTTCAAGGACTGATGTGTAATCCAAAGCTTTGAACTGTTCCTAGCTTGTAAGAGTGCTTTACTTGTTACTATGGGGACTATCAGAACATATTACAATGACCAAAGCCAGCCCATGTAGTAACAGCTGTGAGCATAATCCAAAAATTAGCTCATTAATTCACAGGAAAGTGTTTTCTACTCATCTTTCATTACAAAAAAACCCCTTGTCTGCTTGTTAGCAAAACCTAGAGCTTTAGCTGGAACCTTTAAAACATTAGCAATCCACATGTGCTTTTCTATGCTTTAGTGGGAGATTTATTGAGTTTATTCTCTAATCTCTGTTTACAAGCAGAAATATGACAAACATAAATCATTTGTCACAGGATTTCAAGCTACAAACCCAATTTGGTATTTTCCGACGTCGTTATGTCAAACCTGCAATTAATTCCTTTCTTTGTTGGCCTGTTTGTTTTTAAAAACAAATTTCAGTCCACTCAGCCTCTGTATTTCTTGGAAAAGTGTTCAAAGTTGGAAACACAACTCTAGATGTTATCTATTACTGCTTATTTACCAGACACTGCATGCTAAGTTTTGAGCTGAAGCTTTCGAACCCCAGAGAGGTACAAGACGTGAGGGGCAAATCTGCAAGCTACCAACAGGAGTTAGTATCTAACAGTGACCATGGGATCATTATTAGGGACAGTCAAGCTACTCATTCTGTGGTGGCTCTTGAAAAATCCCAAATATTCAAAAAGACAAGGGAAAAAAAAAGATGTTGCATTGCCAGCTGTTGTAGAAAACTTACTCTATTGATGCTAAAACCCATCACAGGACCAAACAGTGCAAGTGAGCAACGACACTGCAAATTCAATACTCATACAGCAGGTGCAAAAGCCCCAATCCAATGCATAGCAACTATCTTCCAAAACACTAATTTATCTGGTTCATGCACTATATGATGAATATCTTTTTGTAACGTGTGAAGTTCTACTTGCTTCTCTCTAATGAAGACATTAACAAACAAACAAAAAAATCAAGATATCAACAACAAAGTGGTTTTGCACTTTGAACAAGAACAAGGCAGCTCTGTGTGCCTGTTCTGGCACTGTTCACATGGTGGTGAATAATCACAGGAGTGTAAACAAAAACCAAACCAAACACCCTGGTATGTCCCTTGTTTTATGGTCTCTGCCTCTTAGGTTTCCTCATCACCATTTTGCACAGCACAGGAGCCATGATCATATATATTTAAGAAGTCTATAAAGTTCATTCTTTATTGCCAACTTTCTGCAAAGCTCAGACTGAAACAGAGCAAATTTTAACCACCTACTGATGCTCAGCCTCAGATTCTGATCCATGGCATATCCAGTTTGGTCTCAAGGGCCAGCCCAAGAGCACAGCCCCTCCTTCCCTCTGAGATGGGAATGCTGAGGCCGTCCCCAAGCACTAGGAGAAGTCCCTGTTCCACACATGCACCAGCACTGCAACTCTGCTTCTTAACCACAGAAGACACACACTACCCTTCACTCCCACATCAACCAGCACCCACCTTAATATATAGCAGACACATCTAATCCATGGGACGTGAAGCTGGGAGTGAAAGGCAGCTGCTACATCTACAAATATCCAACTCTGACTGTTCTCCCCCACATTCAGTTGCTCTGAAGTACAGATTCCCAGCTGACATTGGTAGGAAATGTGCTGTTTTGGCAATGCTTGACTACTCTCCTCTTGAAGGCATCTCAAATTAACTTGCTTTGGTCTTCAGCTCCAAAGTGTCAGCCATTAAACCAGCCTCAGCTGTCTTTCATAATGAAAAACCTTTGATTATATAATTAGCTTTTAACTGATCAATGAACTCAGACATGCCAGGCCTCTAGCACACCTTGCTCAGGACCACACACTCATTAGGCAGGAGAAACTTTTAATGAATGCAGTAGCCTGCTGAAAACCCGGCTGCCTGTGCCCACAGAGGCTGGATGCTGTTTAGGTGGGTTACAGAAGGGGAGGCAGGTTATGTTACAGCTTCAGAGTCAAAAAAAGTTCAAAACATTCTCAGACAACCATAAACTTTAAACTAGACAATTTAAAAGCCTACATCTTTGTGATCCTATAAGCACAGTATTGGACTGGAAAACAGGGCACCAATCCTTTCCAGGATGTGTGTGTTTCTTTAGCGTTTCTTCAGTCTCCTGGGTCCATGATGACAACTCAACATTCTGCACATCTATCCCCCAGCACCCCAGCCTGGAGGCCAGGGATATTTAACTTGGTTTATGTTTTCCTGAGGAACAGATGATTGTCTGCCTTCAAGTGGGAAGAGAAAAACTGCCCTGAAGTCCACACCTCAGCAGCAGCAGAGCTGCAGAACCTAGCACAGGGGCTGCATATCCCATGACAAGGATGGGCATAGAAAATCCTAGTGCTCAAAACCCAATGAAAAACACAAACTGTGAAAGAGATGAGAATGATCCAGGGAAAGCCAAGACAGGGAAGTAATGAAATGAGGAGATCCCATTTTCTCCACCCAATTCATCTGCCAAACAGACCTGAGGATGATAGCAGCTGCCAGAGCATCTCAGTGAGATTTTGGTTCTCATTTATAATAGTGAGAGGCACTATAAGCTGATGAACAGTGAGTTCCTGTGGTGACAAAACTGTGAAAACTCTCAAGCCCTCTCCTTTTCTCTATGTATGTCATGGAAAGCATAGAAGAGGTGTGGGAGATGCCAGCAGAACAAGGGAGTTGGTGTTGCAGTAAAATATCAGTACACTGCCCAGCAGTGCCACTTCCATCCTTTAACATTAAACACAGAGTGACACACCAAAAAGCATCTATTGTAAAGTGCTAAGGTCTAACAGGATTCTGCTCCTGCAGTGGACTTGTGTGAATCTGGAAAGCTTAAAAATGTTTCACTCTTTTTTGGCCGCTCTTAACCCGTCCACTCACTCTCCTTCTCCCTCCCTCCCTCCAAAACAAGCACTTCCCAAAGTGCTGCATTTTAACTGATTAGGAATTATCACCTAAAGGATTTTACTGCAACAGGAGACCAGATGCTCTGCATGGCTATGCTGGTTGAGCTTCAGTAGCACTATGCTGACCAACACAATCAATAAAAAGGCTTACTTCTTGAAATTAAAATGCTTAGGGGAAGAGCAAGACCTTTAACACCTCTTTAGAGCTCAGTCCTTCAAGGTGTTAGGCACCTGACTCAAGTGAGCTCTTCAACATGTGCTTAACTAGGGGTAACCCTACATCTTCAAGCCTTCAGGGTCACAAACATTGACTGCTGGAGTAAGTTCATTATTATTGTTAATTAATTACAATTATTGTCATTGAACAGGAAAAATTGTGCTGTTCTCTGTAACTGCATTAAAGCAGCTCGATCCCTGTCTCAGTAAGAGCAGAACTACACAAAGCTGGTAATTGTGATATTAGAACAATTTTAGTATGTTCTGCAAGGTTAAGTTTTCTCTTTTTAGGAAGTTTTGTCTGTTTTCAGTGGGAAATATGTGTCTTATAATGCCTGCAGTGGTTTTGAGGCCACTGCTGCCAGCTAAGTATCTGCTGAAGCTTGTGCTTTCCAAAGTCCTGACCATCTATATTGGATCAGGAACAGGTCAGCAGCAGTTCTTTAGAAGTATTATCTAAACCATTATCCCTCTATTGTATGTAGTCCAGAAACACAATCTCTGTTTTTTTAAGTTTAACTTTGGCAATGAAAAAAACTAATTCTAAGGCAAAAATGTACTGCAGAAAGCCAACAATATTTACACTTAACAGACTGTAGCGTTTTGGTTTTCAAAAGGCTGAGCCCAAGGTAATTAAAACTTTGGTGGCCTTTCCTTTTTTAAATTGCAAATAAAGGATAACAAAACCTAGAGAGTGAGGTCTTTCTGCAGCACATGTGGCAGGAGAAGTCGGTGCTGTCACAGTTTGACAGGTGTGTGCCTGTGTGCTGCAAGGGCTGCTGCTGCGCCCAGTTCCTCGTGAAACCCGAGAGTGTTTGTAAACAGTCTGTACTTTCTCAAAAGTGCCCCAGAGATTTGTTACAGGAAGTCAAATTGCTCAAATCTACCTAATTTGGCACGATACGTTGAAAGCATGCTTGAGTGATCATAATTGCACTGGGACTGCCTTCATTTAGCAATCTCTAGGCATACCTTTCCAATAACAACTGCAGGCGATATAAATTCAATCTCTTGTTTGTTTCTGAAAGTGATTAGCCTAAAAAATCTGGAATTTAAACACTCATAATTGCAAAGTGTTATTTATATTCAATCTGAATTTATTAGATCAAAAAAAGCCTCCTTTTTTTACCTTTTTTCTTTATTTGGTGCATCCATCCAATTTTTTTTTAAACCAGTTCATCTAATGTATATTTAATTCTTTTTATATTGCCATTCTCCAGGAACCACTGGGGTAAACCCTGTGATGGGCAGGAATCATCCTGAAAGTGAATTCTGGGAAAAGATCTGCAGCAAGAAAATACTGAATTGATAAATATAGGCAAATGCTCATGAAGCCTTTTCAGCAGGATGTTAACTCAAACAAGGAAAGGGGGAAAAAAAAGGACATAACTTGTAGATAAACAAGCCTAAATGTCTTTATAAAGCAAGCACACAAATTAAGAGCTGAAAGAAATTTCCAATGATTATATTGGAAAGGGCAATTTCAAAAATTCAGAGACAAATACAAAACTTGTTAGAAAAAACTGTTTGCTGAGAACGTCTTGCTCAGCCCTAATCACAAACAGATCCCTGTACAGCTTCCTTGCTCCAATTAGAAGAAATAAGAGATGAAGCAAAGCAGCAAAAACCTCTGCAAGGGTTAACCCTGTGGCCTCAGCCTTACACTGTCAGGAAGGTCTGGGCTCTCCTTACAAAAAAACAGAAGCTGTACAAGTCTCTTTTCCACAGTGATGTCTTTAGATCTTCTTTGTAAGTGTTATAAACGGTTCCTAACCTGAGTTGTTATTGAACTTAGCAAATTATGTGCCCTCAAATGTGCTCAATATCTTGTTGACCTACCTAAGCAAACTTTATGCCTTGACCATTGCCCCAAAAATGTTCTTGAAAGGATTTTCAGCCCACGGATAAGTCAGGAGCACCAGCACCTCACCAGCACCAGGATGGATGCCCTCAGCTCACGTGCCAAACCTCACTAGGAACAGCAACAGCACCGAGGATACAGAGGAAAAGGCGGTTGTGCATTGCTGCAACTCAAGTTACATCTTCCAGACATTTCCCAGTCCCTACAGGGCCCTGTGGCAAGTTGTGTGATCCCATCTAAGTCCAAGGAGCCTGTGCTGGAAACCCATGGGGAGCACCAACAGCGTGGTGCTGGCAGGTGTAGCCAGGAGGGAATCGGTCACTTCAGTCCATCTGGAACAGAGAAGGAATTTCTCAGATTCATTGAGATTTACCTAAAGCTTACTTTGTTTTTAAAGTACCAAATGAACCAAATTGTCCCTAAAATAAAGGCAAACCTCAGGGTGAGTCTGATTGAGAAGGATCTGTACACAGTCTGTTTCAAACTAGGTGGGACCTTCACCTACCTAAGCAAATAATGTAGTGCTATAATTTATCCCATTTCCCCTTCAGCAATACTACTGCTCACTGAAAACACTTCCATTCATTTTTAAACAAAACATATTATTGATTTGATGAGAAGGAAGAGAACAGAAAGAGAGGCACAACCTGAACATTCATCATTGTTGTTTGTGCTCCTTGAAGGACACTGTTGAATTATTGCTATAAACATTCCACATTTGGCTAAACGTTGTTGATATAAACAAGGATTTTTCCTCATTAAGGTAATTTGGTTCGGTCTGAGAAGCTGATTTATCAAGAGAATTAATTAAAGGCAGATATGATTTGTGGCTCTTTGTAGTTCTAGATGTTTCAGCATAAACATACCCATTAAAATTAAATTACTGCTAATCTGATCCTACTAACAATAGTTTTTAAGTACACTTCACATATACAGATGTGGTGCCCTTATTCAAATGTGAAGCTGTGCAGCACAGGATCCCAAGCCCACAGCTGTCACGGTGCAGAGGTGGAAGGAGAGTTTGCAGATGTCTTGTGTGGTGTACAATACCTTCACACTGAAGGGTGGCTGGTTTTGGGCAAGGGCAGGTGAAAAATCTGGATTCTCCTCCAGTTTTCCCATGAGGTACAGGTTTAAGAGGACTTTCTTGGGCTAGGGGGAGGATGTAAGCAGGCAATTAGAATAAAGTGTCTCTCCCTTCTTCTCTCCTATCAGGAGTTTCTGTAGTCCACAGAGGCAGGTCACAGATCAGGTGTCAGTCAAAAGCAGCTCCCACTGAATCAAGCAAGGTTTGTGACATCTTGGTTTGGGGGTCAGCCCTTTTAAATAACGCTTCCTAGACTTCTTCTTTTCAAAAAAAACCAGGATTAAACAGAACCAGGGTTAAAAAGACAATGGAGGATGACACCCTGCTCACTGGATTTGGGTGTTTTGTAGTTGCAGCTCCTTCAGGACACACATCAATCACCCACAGATGCGACTCCTCCTTTCCTCTAACCCAGAGAAGCCATGATCAAGCTGCAGACCTGCCAAGAGGAGACACAGACCAGGAGCCCTGTCCCTTCTGGGACAGCATCTGCAGATCCAACAAGAATGGCCCTAGAAACTAACGCTTATGAACCCCAAGTCAACCTTTCACAGATTCCCGAGTCAGTCTTTCCCAGAAACCCCCCAGGAAACACTTCACAGGCACTAACCAAAGCTACAGAAGTGTCACCCCTCCTCCCCTTACATGTGCCCTTGGACCACATCCACAAAGCACAACCAAAGCACAGATTTGGCCCAGGTTTCCTAGGCTGCCTTTACACAAACTGCCTTGGATGATGAATGAAATAGGCATCAGCACATACAGTCTGTCTAAAAACCAGGTCTGTGCTCAGGGAGGCGCTGATCAAGACCCTGTTACCATTCATTTTGTCTCCCATGCTCGTATGTGAAAACTAGCAAATAGATGTGGTCTCCACTCCAAATGTAGCAGTACTTGCTCCTTAGTTCTTGAAACTCAAGGGTGCCCAGACCTTGCTTGGATTTAGGACATATTGGTCCCCACACTCTCACCTTTGGGTTCAGATTCCAGGGTAACCAAAAGTGATCCCATCACACTGATACTCTTACCTGCCAGCAGTAGAGAATATAATTTGACAGAGCAAGCAAAGACTTCTAATCTTGACACACAAAGAAATCAAGCATGAGAAGCAATAGGGAAGGAGAATAACCCAGCTTAGCTCATGGAAATATACCCCATGGCCTTAACTAACAGCATCTCAAAGACTGAAGTATGTACCATTCAAAACCTACAGGTAAAGGAAACACATTTTGTGATTTAGGAGAAGCCACTTTTCTGTTCCCAGTCTTAGTTATCAATCCTGTAAAGATGCTGAAGGTCTTCAAGCCACTGTTGATTGAGTCTGCTAATTACAGTGTTCAGCAGCTCACAACCCATGGACATCACAGAGCCAGATAGAGTACATATTTACAGCAAGAGCTTTTGTGCAGTCTAGACTAGTCTCAGGACAACTTGAAAGGAAAGATAAGGAAGCTTAAGGGGACTCTTCCTCTCCTGCAGCAGACGAATGAATTAGCAGTGAAGGCTCCAGCTCCAGTCAAAAGGAAGGGATAATGTGATGATGAAGTAGGTCTTAAATCATTTTGATGTATTTAAGTGTCTCTCTACAGAAGATCTAGAGATGCAGAGAGAAAACAAAGTATCAGTCAAAATAATTAGGCAAATTGGAGGATGCTGTTGGTCCGTTGGATGTGTAGCCTTTCAGCACAAAATCTTCCTCACTTTTTAAAGTGGCTTTTTATGTTCATTTAACTAACAGAGCTTTTGTTTAATCAAGTTATTTCTCCAGTTTTATTATTCCTTTTCTCTCACAGGTGATTCTCATAGAAGGCATTTTATTTCCCACTGGCAGAGCACCGTCAAGAGGGTTGGGAGGGTTGTGTGTTGCTTAACCAGGAAACTGCAAACAGTTGTGGGGACTCTGGTGGCCCTACCAAGAGAAGCAAAGTCCTTTTCTCGTCTCTGTCATAGCACAGAGCTTAACATGTGGACTCCAGCCCTGGAATCAGCATTATGGTGGCACCTGAAGTTCCCAGCTGAGGTATGGTGGGCATTAAGCACACTGTTATTCTATTTAAGTGGTGTGTGGTGTGTCTGGCATGCCAGGCAGACAGTTGAACCTCTGAGGGGCAGGAGAAGAAGAGATGCCCCTTTGAAGTCACTACAGTACAATGCAGGAACAAGAGGATTATGTGGGGTGCTGCATTGGGAAGCAAAACAGTCCTACACCAGCACTGATTCCAGTCTCCAGAGCCCCTTTTTGGGCCAGTCTCCATCTCTAAATGTTGAAAACAAAGGCAACAAAAAGAATACATTCTGCTCTTCTAATTGAGGCTTGAATTTCAGGTCTTCCAACATAAACCACTGAGATACAGGACTCAGAGGAATACAATGGAAGAAAAACTACTTTTTGCATATACATGTATTGGATCCTCCCAGTGCACACACATAGCCGAGGTACCACTGTGCAGGAAAATAGCACTTCCCTTGGAACTCCTTAATGAGGGATTCACTAATGGCTTTTGCAAACATTTATTTCAGGGAAGGACATCTGCATATATGTTGTCTGGAAAGGGAGAACCAAGGATTTATCTCATAGAACTTGATACAGAAGTCGTGTTGTTTCTACACTTCTCATAATGATTGGCTGTCAACAGCTGCATTAAGTGGGCTGTGCCCATGATGGGGATGGGAGCTGTCCTCAAAATGAATTAGAGGCTTATTTGGCCATAATTGCATTTTCTATTCTGCTGGCAGTTCCCTGTGTCTCTGGCACATCCATGAAAAGCAGGCTGGGTAAAGAGGGCACCAATGCACGTGGATACAAAATATGTAGATGATTTTTCCTTTCCATGATGGAGTACTGTGGGCTTTTTAAATCATTTCAAGAGAGTTTATTTATTTTTAACATATCCCACTAATACAGAGCAGTTGTTGTCCTAAATGTTAACTGAGGATTATTTGGAAAGCACGATTAATGGCTGTGAGATAATGCCACATCCACAAAGCTGGATAATTAATAACTGATGTGCTTGTGACTGCTGTCTCCACTTTAAACTTAACAGAGACAAGTCCTACCTCACCTAAAACACAAATGCATGAGCATCACAAACCTCAAATATGAACTGACCTGATCCTTTGCACACAGGTTCTGGAGGAAGGAAAAAAAGAACTCAATCAGATGCTGGTGTACCCTTCACCTCTTGTCTTTGCTGTGAGCAGTCTCACAGTGCAGTCTGGAGTCATACCCAAATCCATGGTTCATTGCTGAAACACTGACAAAGGATCTTCTATAGCACTCACCACACTGGCTGGCTGCTTTTACAAAAGATACCATCAAGGGAGATGTGCAGTAAGGACAGCAAGTGCTGAACTGGCACAGAAGAATAGGGGTTGCCTGGGGTCCTTTCCCCATACCTTATACTGCTGTCTGCTACTCACCTCTTACAGTGGACTGGAATCAAGGAAACTGTCCAAAAGTTCTTCATGTTTACCAGGAAATCCTCTGATGCTCTGTGCTGGCTTGAATCTGGCCTCTAGATTCCAGAAATATCACAGGAAAGGTGCCTGCTTAGAAGAAATAAATGCATATTTGATAGCTTGAATAATGAGTACTTTAGAAGGCTGTAGAGAAAAAGGTGGTTTATACATGAGGGCATTTATTTTCTGCAGGTGTATCCAGTTTTCTGGGGTTAAGAAACAGCAGTGAACATATATTTTACCAGCAAGAAAAAGGGGTAGGAGGTAAGGAGGGGAGGACATACCTATTATGCTAATATGAGTCTTTGTTCATATTTGTCCCAAAATGCTGAGCAGCACCTAGAACTGGCAAAGAGCAGCCTGTGTGCTGTCTGCAGACTCAGGGGACAAGTATTCACCTTCACAGCTCATTGGCAATTTGCTGTAGGACTGTGATCCCACAAAGGCAGTGCATTTTCTTCCTGTGAAGGTGCAAAGCTGTTCATCACTTTGCCGTGATGTACTGCTTGTGGTGTGGTACTGCAAACAGTACAAAACATCCACACACCTTCTTCAGTACTACAAGCTGTGTGTTGAAAATGCAAATTCCATGTCTAGGAAGTAGGGCAGTTCAGCTCAGTCACTCTGGCTTCCTGTTCAGAGGCAAACATGGGATGAGGCTCGTGTGCTGTCACAAAAATAAGTCAACACCGCCCTCCTAATTTTTCTTGCTAAATTGCTCGATCAGTTTAGTTGCTTGTTCAATAACTTGTGGCTGAGCTCCCTGACACCACCACATGGAAAAAATATCCAAGAGGACAGGATTTTTCTCTATCAGTTGTAGTCCTACAGCCTTTGCCCATCTCTTACCCCTGAGTTTGTGTGCACAATGCGGTGACAAGAGCTCAGTGCTCTGCCAGTGCCACCTCATGTTTCACAGAGCTCAGGACAGTTCAATCTGGAGACTGTAGAATGTTACAGAAAATTATTGAAGCAGTCCATGGGTGTACTGCAGCCTTCAGACCTACCTGAGGTTCCTGAATGTGGCTGCATTTATGAAATTCATTTTGCACTTTTTGCAAAGTGAATGTCACCTGCCAGGCCTAACAAATTGCCCCAGTCTAGAAAAACATGACACAAAACCCAGTAATTCAACAGAAGTCTAAGGGAACTCATTGTTAATGATTGTATTTTTATCATGCTAATAGCCCAGCACACAGTCAATAACAGGCTATGTGTTCAAGGCTGTAAATCTTCAGCACCTCTGGTCTCCTCCCATGCAATCCATCCATCCTTCAGAGGTCAGAACTCTAATAAAGAGATGAGGTGGACAATTCCAAGCAATTCACAGAATCATCCTAAATCTGTCTGCATTTGTGAATCAACTCCTCTGACTCCCTTCCTTCTGAATTAGCCCCATCAATCCTACAATGAATCAAGTCATTTGCCCTTGAGTTCTCGATCCAGTAGTAACAATGTTTTTTGACCCAGCTGTTTGCTTTTGGACTCAACCAGTTCAGTTGCAATGAGCTACACTATTTGGACTTGGAGCCATTTTTCCCTGAATCAGCAGAGAGAAAAGGGAGGTGTTGGATTTTCAAGTCACCTCTCAATGCAGATGAGTTTATTGAAATCCAGTGAAAAGCTACTGTTCTGCAGTAGGTGAGTCTCAAGTGTTAATAAAGCAGCCAGCTTTGCCAAGCAACACCCCAGCTCCCCAGGTCATCATAAATACATGAGCATCCTGCCAAATTTCAGTGTAAACAATAAAGCATTTTCTGTTATCAGAGCACGAAAAGCACTCTTAACTAGTGTAACTTGCTCCTGAACTTTAAATCAAGGCACCTCCCCCCCCAGATCTTTATCCCCTGGAAGGCAGGGCTCATTTGAGCAGGCAGCAGCCAAGCCTGGCCAGGGAGTGCTGGAGCCTGATGTTAATAAGGTGCTCTATGCCTGAAAGACCATAAAGGGAAAACCTTAACTAGGTGTTATAACAAGGGGATATGAAGTGTCACAAAGTGTATAAATGTCACAAGCCTCTGTATGAGGCCTCTGTGTTAAAAGTCTTCCTCATTTTAGCTCCTCTGGGTAAAATATTTTCCTTCTGCTGCTGCTCCTTTTAAAACATTTTGGTAGCAGGAGCAGAAATGCTAACTCCAGAGTGTGTGTGCTGGCAGCCTCGTGGAGATGGCCCCGCAGATCACAGCACTGAGGAGCAACGGGGAAGCACATTGTCCCCTAACAAAGAGCAAAGATGTTTCACTATTAAAAAGCTGTTTACAGAGTGGCACAAGGGTGCCAGATACAACATAAACCCTGCTTCCTACCACCAGCGGTTACAGCCTGGTGTTTAGGCATGCACTTAACTTTATGCACTTGGTAAATCCTTGGGACCATTCCCACAGATTAGTGCCTGCAGGGCTGGGGGGCTTGTAAACCCAACCCAGAGAGTCTTGAACCCATCACCTAAATGGAGCTAATCGCTGTACTAAACACTTTGTTAGGCAGGTATCAATGGAGAGAGAGGCAGCGGAGTCCTGACATGGAGATTGTCTTAGATCACAGGAGAAACATTTCTAGAAGGAGAAAGGCAGTCCTGTTGTTTGTCTGTTTGTTTTAAGAGAGAGAGATAATTTGGTGAAGAGATGTTTTCTATTGAGAGGTAATGCATTGAAGATGGTAAGACTGCAGGCGTGTAGAAGCTGGCTCTCCCACTGTCTGTGCATGGGCAGAGAGTAACAAAACATAACCGTTCATCTACTACAGCCAAATATAACAGTTCTCACAGAGTGCTCTAGTTCCTACTTTATAGGTGTTCTTACAAAGCACTTTAGTTCTCAGCTCCTGCTACAACCAGAAATGGCAGTTTACAACTACTAGGAGACCTCCCAGCCTGTTCCTCCTCACTCTGGACTCCTGCAAGGGCAGGTCCCGTGGAGCTGAGGCCACTGCCCGGGTGGCAGCAGCAGTCCCACTGGTGACAGCCCTCTCACATACACTCTGGTGCTGCACAGGCTGCCTCGAAATCGCCCTTCACTTTACAGCCAGCCTTATCTCCACTGTGGACAGCAATATGAATTGCTCCATGTCACAGCTTTTTGTTAATGAGAAGAGTGCTGAAGTGCTGTGCTGAGCGCCTTTCCCCAACCCTGACACTGTCATTGTTGCCTGTGATGAATTAGGGCAGTGCTTGAACCTAAAGACCAGAAAATTAAGAGTTAATTAGGAGTTGATAAATAGCAGAGTCACACAGACCCTCTGATTTAGCTTGTTTTCAGCTGCTGCCCTTCTCCCATATCTTGAAACAGCAAGTGTTTATGTGCTTGTAACAAGTGCCTGAGAGGACTGCCATGCCTGGGGTTTGTCAGGAGCCAGGATGGCTCTCCTGTGGTCCCCTCCCACTCACACTCACTTACACAGCTCTACTTGACAAGGCAGATTTATCAGTATTTATCCCCAAGATGAAGAGATGTGACAGTGCTTTCAGAGAGAAATTAGCCTCTGTGGTGGTAGGGAGGGAGGGAAGCATTTCCTAGCCCATCCCTTGGTAAAACCCAGTTCACTACTGTGGAGGCACTCCTGGGCCTGGAGTTTACTCTGACAGGGACTGGTATCTTGTCTGATGGCATCAGACAAGCTCTTGGCTCTGAAGAGGGGTGTTTTACAGAGCTGAGGGGACTGCAGTTCATCCTTCTCTATAGAAAGGCAGTTTTCCCAATTCCTGCAGGATTCATGGGAAGAATTTACCTGTTTTGGTGGGAGCAACTTCATTCCATCCACCTCAGGTGGAGCACAAGCACTTCTGTGAGGTCTTTATACACTTCAGTTGGAGTCCAATAGCCTCTTATGTCTTGACATGGCTGATGGATGGAGGGGACCAGGGTAGGTTACCAGTGAAATCAAATTAAAGGATAAAATAACTACATTTGGTTAAACTTGCATATGATTGGAGGTGCTGGACACTCCCAGGACCACCTCAGGTCCATAACATCCATTAATAATGGCTGTGTGCCTGGTGTTGGTGCAAGTGTTGGCATGTGCATGCACACTCAGTCTGTTTTCTGTCTTCTGCTTCAGAACAACTTTAAGAGATAAAGTTGAAATAAACCTATGATCCACCTTGAACTACCTGGTTTGGACAGCTATGGTACAGGGACATGAACAATATGTATTTTCAAAATTTCAAGGATATTAGGGGGTCTTTTTCTTTATGAATGGGAAACTAAAGTGTGTGTACCTATGTCTGAGTGAAACAAACAGCATTGCCTGGATTCGGCTGAAAACATGTTCTACATCCTTCAAAGAAATGTCCACACAGCTGAAGGCAGCATCACCTAAATTTGTAACACTGCAAGCAAGAAGAGATGACAAGTGCTCCCAGGGAAAAGAGGTGCTTCAAGAGCAGGGTGCAGGGGCTAACAAGGATAAGCCACTCATCATCAAACAGCTCTGCTCTAAGCAAGTGAAAAGCACTTCACCCCTTCTTTTTTCATTGTATCCCATTTTCACATAGCTGCTGGTTTTCTAGCTCTGCACAGTATGGGGCCTTCAGCAGCTTATATATGCTGTATGGCCCATTCTAAGAATTACTAGATTTTGCCAAAAGAGAGGAGAACAGACCCAAGACATTACTCTTAATTTGAAGGGGAAGCATATTCATGAACCAGGATCTAAAAGAACCTCTGTTAATAAGCACACATCAAGAAAATCCCTTAAGTGTCTTAAAGGTGATTAAACATACACTCACATTACATTAAATTCACTGTAGCTTTTACATTTCTTTAAGTGACCCAAATAGGCTTGTTTTCCTCAGAAAAAAGCAAGCAACCTGTGTCACATTCATGTCAGAGCGTTCTCTCCATAAAGGCACATTCAATCAAATCCAGAAATCAACATTTAAAAAGCATTACAGCTGGACTTAAAGCACTAAGCAGGAAAAGCTGCAGTGAGGGAGTGATACCACCTTCCTCCCCACTCCTATTTCATAAAGAGAAGGGCAGCACTGTTAAACAGAAACAATTTACCAGTTTTATTTTGCGAGTCTCTGTGGCTTTGCATTGCTAACACTTGGCTCCAAGTACCACACAATTGTTTATTGTGTGAGTCTTCCACGCTTGGAGATGTGAAACAGGATGGAAACTTATTTTAGAATTTATTAAACAGTCATCAGTCTCTGAGGTAAATTACCACCTGCAAATAATAATATTCATCCTAACTAATGGTAGCCAGTGGTAGATGGAATATCAGCTATCCTGTTACCACCCATCCTCATGCACTGTGCAATGTGATGGAGGAGCTGGGTCCTTTCAAATGACTGCTCAGAAATGTAAGAATTAAGGACCTGAAATAAAATCCAGGCTGCTGAAGGAGTCAGTAGGAAATCCTTCTGTAGGAGACAAATGGGCTTTGGACCAGGTGCTGTAAGAACTGACCAAGGCATTCTCAGATGATTTTTATCTCTTTCCTGCTCAGTGGCAGCCTGTGCTGCTTTTCCTCAGCTCTGCTTGTTCCCCATGGAGTATATTAATGAATCCTTCTTGATTTTTTCAAATAAGAAATGCAGTTCTTAACATCAACAGTCAGAAAAAAGAGGGGCTTCATCTGGTTGTATTTCATCACATTTCTACATCCTTGAGTGAACACAGAACTTTAACCAAGAGTTGTAAACTTACATTTACCTGTTCTTAAGATTCCAGGCCATTCCTTTGACTGCTCTCTGGGATTTTCCTCAAATTAGATTCCTTCAAGAGGATGTGATCTTTCAAGGTTTGAGCTCACAGTAGCAAACTTACTCTACAGTTATCTTATTAATAGTGTATTTGCATAGGATAAACTCTACTCTGCAGCACAGACCCCAAGTGTGTGGGAGAGCAACTGGTGGTTATATTTAAACACGTAATTTGGATTCCCTGTTTAAGTAAAGGAAACAATAATAGTGGCCTTAATTGCAGAAATTACCAGTTACTCTGAGTTTGACATGAGCTTAATGACTAGGCGGATGGAAACAGTAAACCTAATGCCACTTGGCAGACAATTGGAACTGATAATCACCTCTATAAAAGCTATTGATGGTAATCTGTTATGAACAGATTTGGCTAATTCCAAGCAGAAGGGGTGTATTACTTAGCTTTAAGACACAGCCTCCAGTAGGTAGACAGTAATGGAGAGTATTCATGTATCATTTAAAACAGAAACATAGATCTTGTAAGGAAACAGTAAGTACTAAGAGGCAATGTTGTTTCCATCACTACTGTTTCTTATAGTGTGCTTACTTCCAGGTAATAACCATAGAATCATAGAATGGTAGGGTTGGAATGAACTGCACATTATTATCTGCCCTATATTGTTATCTTATATAACTATATATAATGTCCTGTTTGCACTACAAACTCTCAGATAACTTCCTGAAGTGATGATGAAATGTACTGATGTGCTGTTCACTGCAAATGCTTCACTTTGTTCAACCAGCTTTCCCCAACATTTGGGAGGAAATGGCAGTTAAAAGAATGACCAGAAGGGGGCCAGAGGAAAATGCATATTTTTCAGACAAAAATTTAGGATAGAAATGAATGGTGGAGTATAAATGTGAAAAGAAAGAAAAAGACAAAAAAGTTCTATACAGTTAGATAAAATCAAATCTGTTAATTTGGAGTTTTTAGTAGACTGCAACTCAACCTAATAGCAAAAAGAGGCTATTGAAGTTATATAAATGTAAACTATAGAACTTAAAATAATATACATTTAAATTATACAAATATTTAATAGAGAAATAGCTTTTACAAAAGGTAAAATAAAGAAGAAAACTTTTTCTGTAAGAAAGTCTTTGCATTTGGGGCTTGCTAGAACAAACAGCTCTACTTCAACCTCTCCCACAACCATTCTGCATTGTGAACAAGCATGAAAGTTTTCATCTCAGAGGAGCTGCGGATTTGAAGAAAGATGAAGCATGAGAAAAATGGGAGGTAATAGTGACAATCCAAATATAATCTTCAGCAAACTATAGTTGAGTGATTCTTGAGATACCAAGAAAGTTAGTCATAGAACCAGAACACCAGAGTTTCCATTTTAAAGTAGTACTTTTTTATATAGTTAGAAATACTTTCTATGTGGGGAAAAAAAGTCCTGACGTAGCTTATAATTTAGTAACATATCATAGAATCATAGAATGGTAGGGGTTGGAAGGGACCTTTAGAGATCATCTAGCCCAACCCCCCTGCAGAAGCAGGGTCACCTAGATCAGGTCATTTCTTGCACAACAGATGCATAACCAACATCTCCTCTGCATCAGCAGCAATATTTTTGTGACCAACTCATGAGGATGTCTCACTCATTGGAAGCTCACTGAACTGCCATCAAACATGCCAAGACCTGCAACTAATGTTTTAACGTGTATATATTTTATATTTTAGGTTTTGGTGCTTTTCTGGTACAGGTATTCTACACCAACTGGCTGTAAACATTGATTTGCTAAATATTTTTCATGCATACTGCTTGAAATCTTTACTTTTCTCATTCAAGAAGCAAGATTTGTTAGGACTAGTCCTACATATGTTCTAAAGAAGTAAATCTGGCATCCTGTCCCCTTTGCACATAATTCCCCCTTGCTTGCCCTCAGAGAAAAAAAATATAACACATAGAGCCATTTGAAGGGGTTCCTGAATTCCCTTGCAGTCTCTGGCCTGCTGGAAACAACTCTGCCATCCATTCCCTGTTGCTGTAGCTGACTACCTGGTAGTGCAGTGGTCTATGGGGTTGGATCTCTATTAGGAACTCACCTGCAATCACCCAGGCACATTCTGTAGCAGCCATTCTACAGCAAAGACTCTTTCAGAGTTACACTTCACAAGTTCAGCTATGTTAACAAGCTTCGGTTTAGGCTGGTTTTGGCTTCCATATATTATCTAGTGCTTCTCTGCAGGTGCACAGTAACACTAAGATGAGCAACTTTCCTCTGTTCTAAAACACAGTGAGAGATGCTGGGGTTAAACCAGCTTCACTGTCACTTTAGAGTGAAAGGTCGTTTATCACATGGGTGCAGCAGAAAGGAAATTGATACCACCTGCCAGAGAGTGGGTTCTTAATCTGCCTCTCAACTCTATCCTCGTGTTTGCAAAATAAAACACATTACCAGAAAGTCAGCCATTAACAAGAACCTGTTTATTTTGAACTGGAATGGGTTAAATGGAGCTGTGGAGAAGCAGCAAATACAGGAGAAAAGTTCTGCCTAGGAACTCTGTGCCTCTCTCTGGACACCATCTCAGGGACATACTGTCTCCTCACCCTCCCAGACCAAATGCTAGGTGAAAGATAGCCCAATTGTTGAGGCATTAGAAGCCATTCACCTATCTTATTCCAGGCAGGAGCTAAAGTCTGGTTTTTCCCCCCAATTTTCAGGTAGTGGGATCCATCAGCTGGAGCTACCAGTCAGCGTGCTGGAGCCCTGTTGAGGAGGCAGCAGCCTCATTGACTGGGGCACTGGATAAATATACAAGCAAATTCCTTGTTTCCCTTCAAAGCACCCAATTAAAAAGTCTACTGAGACAGAGACTTAAAAGGTAAGTCAGCAGCAATAGATGTTATCAGCAGATATCATGAGGAATTTCAGCACAGCCTAGCTCTAGCTTGGATCTTACCACATTCTAGGAATTTAGACATTTTTCCACATACAGTATTTCACAAAGACTAAAAAAGAACCCCAAACTCCTTAGCTTTTGTAACACATAGCTTTGTCTCCAAATTGATGCTCTAAAGCACCAAAATCTCATTTACTCCTTTCAATGAACAATATCAATTCCGAATGTTGAGGCTCTTCATCAACTACATCCCACTTCAGCCTAATTTGGCAGTAGAGCCTCTGTGCTTGCTCCTTTCCCTTAATATAAATTCTAACCCTAATGTCCAGATGACAATCCAAGCCCAGCTCAGGCAGCCTAAATTAGAAGTGCAGTTTGTAGATGTCAGTTAGTAATGAATATTCATATGGTTTGCTGATACAAAGATAGAAATATCCACTTTTGTGCAGATGCACGTCCCATATGTCTAAAGCAGGAAATGTATCTAGCTGTTAATCACTAGTAATTAGTCATTTCTTGTTGAAGACAGAATTTCAGTGGAATTTCTGCATTATGATCACAGAATTATTGAGGCTACATGTCCCCTCTGCAGGTCACCCAGCCCAAACTCTTTTTCTGAGTAGTTTGCTCAGGGATGGGTCCATTCAGGCTTTGGTTATCTCCAAGAATGAGACTCCATGAACCCTCTTGGCAACCTGTTCCACTGTCTAACCAGCCTCGCTGTAAGTCTCTAGCACTTCAGCTTAAGCCCATTACCACTCATCCTATCAGTGGGCACCACCAAGAGGAGTCTGGCTCCATCTTTCTTGCCTTTATCCCTTCAAGTGTTTACACACACTGCTAAGATCCCCCTGAGCTTTCCCTTCTCAAGATTTAGAAACTCAAAACTGAATTGACCTGTTTATTAAATGAAAATGAATTTGCAATGCACCTGAGATCTTACCCACAACTGCCTCATTAGCTACCTAAAGCTTTGATTGGCTCTGGAATGTGAGACAAAGTCTCAAGCATGATGCTGTCATTAAAATCTGATGTTCCTTGCAGAAATGTGATACCTTGTCATTAGTACTTGCAATAGGAAGCAATACCCCAGCTTGCAAGTATTATTTAGACAATAGTCGATGTAATCAAACATATAAACCTTTCAAAAACTGTTTTGAAGGTATCTGGACCTTCTCAACACATTCAATTTTCTCTCATTAGAAGACAAATTTGAAAGATAGTCCTGGTCAACTGTACCAAGGCCATGCTCTGCCAACTGGCTTGGAAGGCAATCACTCGTGTGCTGCACGCATGTATTTGCTTTGCTTCTCTGAAGATTTACAGTCTCACCAATTAGCTGAGCTCAACACCAGTGCTTAAAACACGTGAGTAAGATCCGAAAATAATGAAACGTTTTTGATGGGATTATTTTCCACGCCTTCTGATTTATGATCCACAGGGCTTGTGATATTTAGGCAATCTTGCATGCATTGGGATGAGAGCTTGTTTTGAAGTAAGAGATGATTCACAGAATTATTTGACTACAGAGCCTGGGTCATTAAGCAAAAGTGAAATATTAGTAGACTGATCATAAATTACAAACACTAAGCATTACAAATACTAACCATTCTGCCAACCTACAAATCAGAGCAAGATTTTGTTTTATTCTTCTACACGAGATTCAAGGCTAAACATTATTATATGTCAGGGATTGTCTGGCCAGAGCTACAGGGCCATGAACCAAACCACAACCCTGAAACTGAAAAATGCACCATGTTTAAATGGTAACAGCCTGCTTCTCAGCTGCAAGCTGATTGCAAGGCTAAGATTGAATTAAAATGGCCAGCATCAGTATCAAAAACTCAGATAAATTCTGCACTGACAGCTTTAAAATGCCTCCCTTTGCCCAGACATAGCCAAAACCGTGCAACTTTTACGTAAGTACATGTAACATATTCAAACAAAGCCCCAGATTCAAATTCTTAGGAACATTAGCCTTGAAAACAGCCCAGGATAATGCTGGTGTGAGATGAGAGCATAAAAAAATTTCCTGGATTACATTCTTCACCTTTTTATTATACACAGAATTCTAGTATCTATAATGTTTTAAAGTACTTATATACACTATAGTCTAATATGATTTATTTGGTTATTGCAATAACATTTTAGTGCCATTTTATCTGAGAGTTCATGGAATGTTTTAAAACCCAAGCCTAATGGAAGCCAATCAATCATCACATTTTCAAAGAACAAATTATTCAAGGTTTTGTACTACATGGAGCTAATCACTGCACAGAGATATCCTATTGTTTTGACTGATGTCATTCATTTTTCTTTAGGCTGACCTGATTGATAGTCTAAGTGCTGAAGTTAACCAGACAAATGGATATGTACTTCTGGGGTATTTCCAGTCCAGCTGCCTTTTTAGCACTGAAAACTTCATATGCCTGATAGCAGCACGCAGCTGTTCCTGCTCATACAATTGAAATTAAAGTCTGGAACTGAAAGTGACAGCCTACACTTTTTCCTCTTACATTAAGGATTTTGTCCGTGATGCCTCCAAGCAATCACTGGTTATAAATGAGCTGTGTTAAATCCACATCTATATTTGAGTATGTGGTGGCCTGCTTTCCAAGTTCCCACTTTCACATCTTAAAACACTTATTAATAGCATCGCTGAGACACCCAAGTACTGTTGCGTCCGCTCCTTCCTCTCCTCTGTGTGCTGGAATCCAATGCTGTGTCATAGTCGGGCTATTGCTTTTCTTAGCCAGAAAAGTCCTCTCCATGTGCCAAAAACTAGTTAGACTTCATCAGAGGAGCTGACTAACTGAAATCTGCAGGATGATGACCTGATCAAGACAGGCAAAATTTGGCTTATCACATGTAAAATCTCCAGTGATAAGAACGCAGCTTCCCCAAACTACGAGATCTAAGAAAAGGCAGCTCCAACCCAAAGTACTGACTAGACTCTTTTACTTTAATGTATTACATTACTGCTGTGTTGATTGAGACGTACTATAAAAAGTTTGTATGAGGAACTAAAGGAAAAGCTCACAGATCCATGACTTTTCATTTATGCAGACTTTGGATCAAATATATCCCTGGTTCCAAGCAGTTACATTCGAAGCCATTAAAGCACAGATATATTTGGCCTCTATGCAATGACAGAAAATATAAGCAAGTTCTACAAGTTCTGATTGTTTAATCTAAATTTACATTTTGAACTCTCTCCCAGCATTCACTGTGAAGAAAGTATCAGAATTGTTTTGGGGGTTTTTTGCTACCAATGGGAAAAGTTTTCAGAGACTGGAAGTGCAAGAGCAACTTCACTGTTGTTTATCACAGACTTGTACACAGTGAGTGCAAGCTGCACATAACTGCACTTTGGATAAAACAGCAGAGGTGGAAGTAAAATAATGGTGCACTACCTGACAAAATGCACACATCTCTTTGTGAGGCTGAGTTTTTTCATAAACATGTGAACCTCCAGAAATACAGCTGCTTCATGCACACTGGTTGTTTGAGCAAGCATGCAAAAACATATCTACATGTATCTGTATGTATAGAATGACAAATAAAACATTAAAAAGCATTTCTCATCTCTCATGGAAGAATTCCCACTCCCACTTCAGCAGTGGGGAAATAATAGGCTCTTGTAGAGTGTTTTTTTAACCAAACCATCTTACTCAGTGGTCTTCAAGCAATGAAATGGCCAGACTGTATTCAGCAGGAGCTCTGCCTCACACCCATGCAGCACCATATCGTGACGTGTTTCTGACTTTACTTTGACTTGCACAGTGTACATATTTGCTATACAGCCAAGAAGCTGAAAACTTAAATATCCTTTTTATATACTGCATTCTTTATAGGCATTCCTGGGAAAGCTACTGCTCAGAGATCTAAAGGATTTAGCTCACAATTACAAGAAGTTTAAGTACAAGAAGTATAATCATAGAACGGTAGTGGGTGGAAGGGACTTTTAGAGATCAAAACTATCTCCTGTAAGATGCATGTTTACAGTACAGGAATCACCAACACCATGTAAGGTGGCTTTTGCAAGTGGAATTTTAACTGTGTGCCACCTGGCATAAGTACTCACGTATGGTTTGAACACTAATTATGTTATTCTTGTAAAAAAATCTGCCCTGTCAGCTGCAACCTAAAGGCCAGTGCTGCTGTACAAGGGAAATAACAGTAAAGCAAAAAGCAAGTACAGTTACAGGAAACAATTGCAGCTATTAATCACAGTAAAAATAACACAGCTATAATAAACAATGATGCATCAGTAATTTTACCAAAATCAATAAGGAAAAAAAAACCCAACCCAAACCTGCCATAAATTAAATGTCATAGATTCAAATTTTGCTAGAAACAGCCTCCACTTGGAGAATGCTCTTCCAGTTCCTGCAGTGCCCTCTGAGACCAGGCCAAACGGCTCGCCAGCCACAGAACCATCACCAACACTAGAAACAAAAGCAACATGAAGAGGTCATCTTCAAAAGGTCATCTTCAAAACGTGCTTGTAGAAGGACCAAGTGTATTTACAAGGGTAAAATCTTGCTTCTTTTAAAACGTCTTTCCTGTGAAGCCCAAGGTTCTGCTGTCACAAGAACTAAACAGAAAATAAACAGAGAATACGTATTTTTGCTACTGTTCTCATAACAAAAATGTCATGCTGTAGTTTTATTAACTCACATTTTGCTAAAGCTGAATTATTACAACACAAATATTTTCAAGTGGAAGATAAATATCAACATGAGAAAATGTATTTACCCCTAAACTTGGGCTGAGTTGAATGTTCAGTTGGTATCTGATATATGACTGCTGCGAACACTACTCTCATTTAAGGGGAAAACAAACAAACAAAGGAAATCCCAAGCAAACAAACAAAATCCCCAAAAACCTATTCTGGGAGCTTTTACAATTTTATATCTAGCTAATAAAACACCTATATTTAAAAAGTACATTATGGAAAGCAAAATCACTTATGACAAGTCTGTAGCACCTGGGTCTCCAGGGTTTTCTGCAATGAGATGAGTGAAACTGGTTGTGTTTCCTGCTATGTAACCATAACATTCCCTTCTTTATTTTAACCATTTTCAAATTCTGGTTCTGAGATATCTGTAGACTTTGTAAAAGGGATAAATACCTACAAAAGTGTCTTCTCTGAGGTCTCTCTGAACCCCTGAGTGAGAGAACTAGACATACTCCTTCTCCATCTGGATGCTTCACTGGGCAGCATCCTGTCACCCATCTTTGTACAGGAGAAATTTTGCATCAAATTCTGTTGCTCTACCTTGGCCTGAGAACCTCAATGACACCATAAGGGACAAAATACAGACAGAAGTCAGACCATGTAGTTTATTTCCTGTGTTTTTCTGGAAAAATCCTAAACCTAGCACAGTTACATACAGTCACATACATTAACATATCAGGAGAGTTGGCTGCAGCATTTGACAAAGAACTGCACAGATTAGTGTTTAGTTGATAATGTGCAGTTAGTAGTTATATTCTGGGATTTCAAAGCAAAAAATATCCTGTCAAAAGTAAACTGGATAGAATTTTGAACAGCAGCTGTTTAAGATATGAGTTTTGCTTAGTAGAGAGAACGAGAGTTCTAAAAGTCATAAAACCAGGAACCTCCCAAAACACAGAAAACAGAAACTCTCAATATTTAAAGGACTCTGTCCATAGTTGGAATACAGTTAAAGTCAGGATAAAGTTATTCTATGTGGAATTGGAGTTCAGACAAGACAGCCATGGTCTGGCTTTTCATCACAGTCTTGTCCTGGGGACTGTTCATGTTTCATTATCCTTATCCTGCCCATGGTACCTACTTATTTATGCCAAATTACATTCTGCCATAGGAAGAAATTGCTTTTGGTGGCTTTTACTCCTCCCTGTGAGTCTCAGTTTTGTAAATTGCTTAACAGGCACACAGATAGCTGTGTGGAATGTCTGATTGTACCAGCACCCTTTACTGTCTTTAATGAGAAAGTGTCTCTCTTTAACATTAACAAAGTCCAAAATGGAACACTAGGTGAGATTCTGACACTCAGAATAGACCAGAAGCCCCATGGTGATTATGGGTTGAGCTTTCAAAGCTATTTTCTACTTTACATTCAAAGGAAAACTGTTTAGATTTTTTTTTCAAGACTTTTTCAAGATAGAACTTTCTTCTCATGTAGAGCTTCAAGACTTTCATTGCCTGAACATAACCTTTGTTCATCTAGAAAAATGCACAGTCTTCATGCAAGGGTTTACAATGAACAGATCACTATCTATAAAGCCAAAGGATATCTCCAGTAGTCGCTTTGGAGAAAAACCATTTCTGACAAAAGGGAAATAGTTGAGCTCCTTACTAAACAACAAACACAATTCTCCTTTCCCTAGGACAACTTCCCAAGCAGCTTTTTCTCAGCCTGCTCTATTTTCTCCAACTGTGTTTTGTTTTTTCATGACATCCAAGTTAACCTGGTTCCTGTTGTAACTTCTCTGAATAAAAAACATCATGTCATCTTTACAAATAGATGTGGCAAAAGGGAAAGATTTCCTGGGAAACATGGACTACAATACAGAATAATAACAACTGTGTTAACAGTAATTTCTTTTTGTCTTAGTTAAATCTTTAGCTGCTGTATTTATCTTTTCTTTTTTTGTTCACCTCTGAAGCTAACTGTAAAATGTTTCATGCACTACACATTTGGACATTACATCACTAGAAATTACCAGTGCTCTGTATTCAGCTGAGTGATGTGAATTTATCTGGCATGCACTTGAGAAAGAGATAAGTTTATTTTTGCAGTGTTTAATGCTGTTTAGTAGTTGTTTAATGTTGCTGCTTCACACATAAAGCAGAATGTTCTTGCTGGATTTGCAGTGACTGAAATCTGTTCATCCCACATCTGAACCTCCCTGAAGGTTGCTGTTTGAAGTGTCTTAGTTGCTCACCAGCGGGTGAGGGGAGCCCAGGCTCACGGTTACACCCTCAGCGTGGTGTCATGGAGCTGCAAAGCCACTCTGGCCAGCACAGACAGACAGGGAATTACTGCCACATCTCACTTTTTGAAGAATCAACTATCTAAAATGTAACTTCCCTCTACACTTGTTCATCAGTAAACATATTGCCTGAATTATTGCTCAGATTAGCTCGGGATCATGTATCTCAGGGACAGACAAAGCAGGTTGACTTTATCAGATCAGCTAAGTGCTGTTTACACAGTAGCACTGATGAAGTCTTGGGAAAAGTTTGTGTGGGATTGTGCTATTTGGCACAACCAGGGGCATCAAAGCCTGGATCTCAGAATGTCAACACAGGCATGATTTAACACCTTCAGATTTCACCTAAATAGTTTAAAAGACTTTTGTTAAATAAATGTATCCAGAGCCTCCTTTTATAGCATTTGTACTTTCAACTTTGGTTGGAGGTGTCAGAAAAGGGGAAGCTCGTACCTATGACATGTAGGAAATGCAGCACTGTAATTGATATGCTGTCTAACAGGGAACTAATGTAAATCTTTCAGCAAAGGGGAAATATGCTTTGAATGTTTACTTTGAGTGATAAGGCCTCCTGATACATTTTGAACCTGCTCAGCTCTGTAAAGAGTCTTGCCAGGAAAGCCGTCAAGCATTAGTGTAATGAGTGGTCAAAAAAATCTGGACCGCCAGTCCTACTTTGCAGATACAAAATGCATAGCTGGGCAGGGTGCTAAATGGAGTCTTTAACTTTGAGACTAATATTTCCTAATGTTTATTTAAGAGCCCCCAGTGATGGGAATTGCTGAATATAGGTATCATGTTATTCCTATTAATGGGAAGGAAGAATAACACAAAAGAAGTTAAGCAATTGTTGAGTTTACTCCAGCAGAATCTAATCCAATTTCCATTTTAGCAAGAAGAAATTGAATTTGGTAACGCTCAAGCAGATATGTTACTTTTGTTTAAAGAACTAAATGTAGGTTTCTCTATGTTTTAAAATTGCACCAAAAACATAACATGGAAATGTTTAATTTTCAGCAGTTTTCCTTAAAACATGAGATTAAATATTCCTGTTTGAAATACTTTTGTTTCTTTCTTTGTTTCTTTTTTTTTTTTTTAATGAATAGCATATAACTTTAGTCAGTTATGGTTGAGAGGAATATTGTTTAAATAAAATGCCTCAAACATCTCTTGAGTCAATGGAAAGTCTTGCACCGGCTCCCTGGGCATTCGATCAAACTTTCATTCAGAAAACATTTTTCTCCACCAACATACTTAAGCTGTTAAAATTAAAATGCAATTTAAGCAATTACATAAATAAGAGTGACAAATGTTTCTTTTCCTAAGTGCAAGCAGGTGTAGAGCACAATCAAGGTTATTCTCCAAGAGCTGCAATATTTACTTACATGAGCAGCGCCAAAGGAGCCCAAGACAAAAGCAACAAAACATTATGAACCTTAAACAAGATTAGCTGAGTTTACAACCTGTTGTGCAAACAGATCTACAACATCATCTGTTTGAACTGTGCCAACTGTTATCACAAGCCACTATTAGCACAAATACATGTGTAACATCATGAGCACAACACTCAGAAATACTTAACACATACATTGTTAAGTGAAAAGTTCTGGTGCTGTAGTTGGTGTGATTGATCAGTTGAGCAAGTAATTATACTTTAAAGAAATCCAAGCTCATCTACCAACTGGTGTACTTTAAAGTAAAAAGTTTACTACATAGTACTACTATAAAGCAATAACTTCTCTGGAATTATACTGGTGTTTTCTACAAATATCTGCTTCAAATATATAAGGACATTGAAAAAAAACCCTAACAAGCCTTTTAAATGACAGCTGTTTAGTTCAGCTTTCCATTTTTACATGTCCAAAACATATCAACCTTTAAAAACTCAGATTTCTACCTTTGGTGGTAACACACTGTCCAGCTTTAGGTGAGCAGAAAATGATCTCTGTTCTTAAAACGTCTCTGAAAATAAAAACATAATAAATATGAAAGATGTATAAATATTTATAATTGTTCATGTTATAATATATTTCTATTTCTAAATAAATAAATATGAAACCTCCAGCTACAACAGGTTATCCACTGGAGTAAAATAGCTTGAAAATGACAACCTCTCCATTACCCATCTCCAACTGCTGGATTTTTTTATTAGTCTCAAATACTCAATATTTACCCATTCTATCAAAACAGGGTTTTATTTAGTTAACTAGATAGTTAAATTCTCAGCTAGTACAAATTGTTGATTTACAGCTAAGAATTAGATCATAGAGTTTTGCTTTGATGGCAACAAATTCTATTTATTGAGGGGTTTTTGTCTTTATATGGTTTCTCTTTGAAACAGCTCTTTATTTTCACTGCCCATATCTGATTCTGTACAGTCAGGATTAGTTTATCAATGAGTTTTTCAATTAACTTTTTGTATATATTTTTTCCTTTGATTTTTTTCCTTCTTAGTGATGAACTATAACTCAACACAAGACCTAAAATTAGCATTGAGTAACAAAAATTAAAACTAGGTTTGTATTTGCCTCTTGTTCTCTCTCATTAATGTTCTTGCTACTTATTAATATCTGTTTTAAAAATTGCTTATGATGGTCTTCCTTGAGATTTTTATATATATACATATTTTTGCCATCACAAACCACTGTAACAGGCAGCTCTAAAATTGCCCAACGTTTGCTGTTTCTTACTGGCTGAATTTTCTCTTGCCTTCAGCTCACTTTGACAGCCTACACCAAAATCCTGCCAGAGACACAGAAAACACTATTGAGAGCAACAGCGTTAGTACTTCTTTCTTAAGAGCCAGCTGGCAAGTTGTGAAGCAATTGATACAGTGATGGAAAGGTAAAGCACAAAAAGAATTTCAACGCTGTGACTTTGGTATGAAAAACCAACAAACATTTCAACATCTACTAGGGATCTTTTTAGAATGGCTTGGTAATAGTAGAAAGGAAAGACAGTTGTGTGTGCCATTATAAGGAAATCCATTTCAGAAACATTTTTGAACAATCACTGTCGTGAGGATTTGTCCTGAGCTGAAGAAAAATAGCAGTGCAGTGGCTTTTTCTTTCTCATAGATGCGTGTGTATAAACATTACACACAGTCACTTGCCCAAATTCAGCTTCATGGGAAATAAGTTGGTATAATGACTTTATAAATGACTGGAGGATTTCATTACTGACCTGTAGCAAAGGAAATGATGGACAGTTCTGAAAAAACTCTTTCCAGACTCCCAAGTGGTTGGCAGGAGAGACTCCCCTTGTGTGATCTCTGACCAACAGCCACCCCCTTGGACCATCCCCTCAACTGCTATTGATTGTGCTTCTCTTTGCTGAAAGGTATGGAAGTTTGGATATAGAGTAAGTATGGTGGAAATTAAACAAATGACCAGTTCTCTTCTTGATGATATCAATAAGAGTGTGAGGGGAGTTCCACTGAGACTGGTGCAGTTGTTTTGCATCGGTGCAAGGAAGCATGATTTGGTCCATATTAAAACAAAGGATAACTCCAGGAACAAATAGGCCAACTCTGCTCCATAGGTGATAGATAGCTCACAGGGGTCATTCAGTCAGCACTAACACTAACCAAGTCATGGTGTTATCTGACCTTCCAGTAGAAAGAATTTTGGCTAAGAATTATGATCCAATTCTTGACAGTCTCTTACTGTACTTGGGAAGGAAATCATGCCAACATGCAAACCTGGCACCAATTATTTCTCACTCTTCACTGATTGGGTTACTATACCACAAGTAAAAGCAAACAGTTCTGCTCATACCTCACCCCTGCCTTTCCCCCAGGTTCCTTTTCCCCTCTGAATCTTTCCTCCAAATAAAGGAAAAGGAAATGTCAGAGCATGTGCACATCATAGCCAATGCAATTACCAGGTCCTTGCAATAGTGTCTCTATTCCCTGTAAAGACAGTGATCAATAAAAATGCAACCAGTGCAAGTGAGCAGTGTGTGTGAGCTGTTATCCATGACAAGGCTCTGCCTTTGGGACAGCCTGGGGCTACACACCACTAGATGGCAATGCCTGGTGACAAAGAAATTATTTGAGAGTTCCAAAGTTTGAGTGGGCGAAGCATTCTTTATAACAGTAGGGAGATGGGGAGCAACCCACCCTTCTGCAGTGCACCATGAGATATACAAATATTGTCTCATGATATGGTAACTATTTATTGTAATCTGGGAACTGAATAAATTACTTAAGTGCAAGCATCCAGGGAAAAGGAGCAGTAAAATACAGCAGAACCTGTTTTATCTTCAAGAAACGGTTTAAAATAAATCATTCTTTGATTTCTGTGCAGTTCTGTTGTTATTATTAGAAGTCCTGGTATCCTCTGCAAACCACAAGTGGAGCAAATGTTTCACATTCAGCAAAATTCCAAATTTTGTGCTTTTTTTTCTTATCACTGCCACCTACACTGAGAAAAAACAAATATCTGACATGCAAAGTTTTGCAACAAGTGATATAAAGATTAGTAAAATGCTTACATTTTATATATATTATAAATATATAAAATAATGTATAATATATATATACATTATACAAATAACCTTTAACTGTCTTCTGTTTTACAGGACTAATTAAAACTAGAACTGTTAGAACCAGTACTCACTAGTTCTATATTCTATCCATTTAGAACAGTTATTTCTATTTTTGTTTTTATTACTGCTGAAAATTTCCTTGGGTTTACAGCTACACCTCCAAACACACCAAAAACATTTTAAAGTAAATCCATGTTTCTAAAAACATTCAGGGTTGTAAAGCAGCATATCACAGTCACCAACTATAGGGGATTTTATTAGAATAATTTTATTATCTATCTTTATTACCTTTTATTATCTTTTTGGGTTTTTTTCAGATATGAAATATCTTCCCGAGGGAGACATTTAGCACTGTAAAATACTGCTTCAGGGCTTGTATCTTGAGTCTTCTAAATAGCCTTGATGCAATAACATAAACACCAACATTTGAAAGTCTTTCTAAGTACAACTTTGGGACTGCAGCAGCATTTTATGATGACCACATACATCCATGGAGAGATTAAGACCTCGATCTAAAGAGAAACAATCTCTACACATAGACTTATCAGTTTCAATTGTTATTAAACACATATACCCAGAAACCACAATCAGCTGCTCCACATAATTAATTAGCTCTTGTTTTCAGGCATCTGAAAGACAAATATAATATGGCTTGTAGGCTGATTTTCTTTAGAAGAGTGCAAAATCAAGGCCTTGTGGAGAGTATTTTGGGAATATTTGGACCTAAATACTCCACCTATATTGAAAGTTGTTTGTCTGAGGTGGAGATTTTTCAGAAATGCCTAAATATGTCCATCATGTAAAAAAAATGTATTGAAATTTGGCCAAACACAGCAATTTTCCTAGTATTTTTCTGCATCATTAGGCAGTTTTGATTTACCCTCTCACATGTGACTTGCTGGTGCTTTTAAACCCGAGCAGCAACTTCATTTTAAAGGCATCTTCACAATCAGAAAACCTGGCTTCCAGCACCAGTTTGCTGATGACAAAAGTTCCCCTTAAAAAAGATTTAACAGTTTGCAGAATATTGATCTCTAAAGAATATCAACAATAACTATCTGTAATCCTCCATTGTTAATCCTTACAATACACTTTCCATTTTTATGTTGCTTTACAGTGGAATTTCCTCCTGTAAGATTTGGATAAATCTGTATATTTCTATATAGGTCAAACAGTCATGAGTAGGCAGAAAAAAGTGGAGCAGTGTAGACTTCTCAGGACTTAAAATCTAGTACAGTTTTTGGAAGAAAAGAGACTCCTAGAGCTAGATGTCCATCTTACTCATTCTTTCAAAAGAGATGGGAATATTTCTCTTTGCCCTTTTTGGAGGGAGGGGGAAAATAGGGGCCGTGGGGTGAGAGACAGTGGTAAAGGGTAAGAAAATCCAGATTTGTATAAATATTTTGGGACAGGTATTCTGAAAATTAACACTTTGCTTCCCAATTGGCGTAAGGGATTTTGTACCAGGTAGTACAGCTCCAATTACTAAGAGTTCTGTGCTTTAATAAAATAATTGGTAGATATTCCAAGTGCTGACTAGGGATTTGCACAACGTTCGTCCCAAGATTAATGGAAAGCACATGGTGAAAACTCCACAAATCACCTGGAAAATGTATCATAAGCAGCAAGTAAATACCTGCTAAGGGACAGACTCTCCTTGCTTTTACACAGGGAAATCCATTGGTATTAAGGGCACTGTTAATCTTAAGGAGGGGTAATAATCTACTTCGTCTTCCACCAAATGTGAGAACTTTGAGAACTTTCAAAGCAATTTTTCATTCTCTGAATTTCTCCCCAACATATTATTAGAAGTCTGCAGAAACAGTCAGAGCTGGATAAGTCTTCCCAGTGTAGTCAAAGTCATGCTGGATCCAATATAAGAAGCGGTTTGGCCGTTTAAGAAAACCATCAGTTCAAAGTATTTTCGGCATAATCCAGGACACTAAGTCACTGGTTAAATAGAAACATTTCCTGACAGCTTGAGTACAAATGTGTTCTTGTGAAAGGCAATGAATATAATGACCAGAGCTGTAGACTCTTGGTCTGGCTAAACAAGGTGGTGGCATTGGTGGATATATGTGATTAAAATGTCATTGCCTGTAATAAGATGGCAGTGAAAAAGAAAACAGGAAGAGTCTCCACTGGGCCTGTTAAAGCTCTAGGAGGGCTTTGGTAACCTCTGTCAGTATGGTTCTAACTGAGGTAGCCTTATTTACTCTGAAGAAGGCAAAAAGATCCATCAAAGTCAATAAAGCTGTTTCTAAAGTTTAATAAAATGGAAGACTATCACAAGCTGCTCCCAAACTGATAAACCATCTCAAAGCTGGCTAAACAAACAAGCCTTAAAAGCAAAGATTTCCACGTCCACACGGACATAACTTGTGCAACTGCTTTCTATAGTCAAGTGCAAAGCAGATGTACTTTTACTAGTTCTACTGTCCATAGACAAGCAAGCTTCTATTTGCTCGTTACTACTCTTCTACAACAATCTGGTTAATGTTGGGCCTCATTTCACTATTTCTCACCAAGTATCAAAGCTGCCCAGGCAAAATCCCCTGTCACTTTCCAAACTGTGGAGAATTGTTTCTACCTACTTTCGCTTGATGAATTCTTGAAGACCTTTGTAGCTCAGTGTCATGGAAAACAGGTTGCAGAAGCATGATGAAATCCACCATTTTGCAGCCCAAATTAAGGAGATGGCTATGCATGAAATTGCAGTTCAGTGATTTTGACAGCCAGTTTCCATCCCTCAATACTCAAAGGAAAAGAACTGCACCATACTACAGTGATATCTCCATAGAAAAAAGAAAATAAAAACCAGTTTATGTGTTCTGAGGCTGAGCTTCCAGACTGCAAAATCTTTGGTGAGAACTGTTTAGAAAATCACCAGTCTTCTGAAGTAGACTAGTGACACCTGGAACCCTGATGCATTGCATCTGATGCTAGCAGGTTCTCTCCCTGCAAAAAAAGCACCCAAGTAATGTCTCACAGTACCTTGCTCATTCTTTGTCAGGCAGAAAAAGACACCAAGTGAGGTGGTAGTGTTATAGTCAAAAACTCATAGCAGAAACAAGGTACTATTCTGGCTCTGAATTATGCAACATTACATTACAAATTCAATAGTCTAAATTTTAAAGCATGGAGTTTTTTGGCTAACAATCTTCTTTTATTATTTTTGCCATTCCTGTTCCTTTTAGCTTTCAAATCAGAGTAATGCTATCTACATACCTGAAAGGAAGGATAAGTGGTTACTAATCCATGTACAACGTCACTGGTGTTCTCCTTCTTTCACTACTTTGAATATTACTAAGACTGGAGTGAAGTAGTGAATGTTGTGGTTGTACTAGTGAGTTTGTAGACAGGAAAGCAAACTAACATAGATTGGCAAAGCAGACAAACTTCTATTATATCTTTAGTGTAGGATATTCTTATATGTAGTACACATCACCAGAGGATACTTACACTACCACTTAAGTATTGTTAAAATAGAGTTCATTTTATTGCCATTAACAAACAATGAGGAGATAAGCAGTGCTGTAAAATTCTTCATTACTTGGGTTTTTTTTTTCAGAAACCAGAGTTGAGAAAGAGTGCAGGAGGGTAAGGCATATTTTGTTTTATTCACAAGATTATCCGTGTGTGCTGTGTGACGGGGGAGTTGCCGTGATCATTTCACCTTTTTGTTGAAAAAAGTAAATTAGTAAGCAAGAAAGTATGCATTGACTTGTCAGCTTTTACATTAAGGCTGCCTCAGGGTAGCCTTCCCTTGCATGTTTTCCTCTAGGTCAGAATTTCGTTTTAATCCACATAGTTTGAGCACTGGAGCATAACCCATTTCTTCCTTAATTGATTCTAAGGCTAGAGCTATACTGTTTAAAAAAAACACCAACACAACCCTTTAACAGTTCTTTAAGTCTGAGATTAAAGTATATTTTAGTAAATGCAATTTAGCCATCATGTTAAACCAGGCACATGTTTCCCAGCTTTGCTGAATGAGAGATTCCAAAGCAAATCACCCTCAGTGAAAATGGGCAAACCTGGAGCAAGCGCAGGAAAACCCATCACAAATGCTGTTTTCTCTCCCAGTTGAAGACTTGGGTTTTTATTTTTCATCAACCACAAAACGTGACTAGATATTAATTTAGTTGTCTGAACAAAAGCTGATTGCCAGTTAAAAAGGAAATGCACTGCAGGATGAAGTGTTCTAGCTTATTATCCAAATTCTTTACAGATGGTATAAATGGTAAAGTACCAAAAAGTATCAGCTCAATTTCCAGATGGCATGATGGTATCTCTGCTTAATGCACATTGAAGTAGGAATCAAAATTGGTACTCATGCCTTTAGGATACTATAGAAACAAGAAGCACCAGCACTTCATATTAGATTGTGTTCATGGAAAAGTTGTTATTAGACTTTTTATTCAGTTTGGATAGGTCTGATATCTGTCTGCACATATTCACCAAGAGATATGAAAGAGCACCCAGCAAATACTAAAAGTATATAGGTCAGATCCATTGACAAGAAGACTCACTCTGAACCATGAGTATATTTGTGCTTCAGTTTGCAAGGACACACCTACAAGCACTGGTGGGCCAAGTTTTGGTTCTGCAGACCGGATTGAAAGTTGAGCCTTTCTTGGTGTTCATACAAAGTAAACCAAAATGTGGAAAACCCAAGTTGGATGTAAAGGACATGCTTCCACAACTTTTAATTGCAAAGATCATAGAATGTGCACCTGATACCTCATAACAGGTTGTGTGCCAGATACAGGATGCATTTGCAAAGCCCAAAGCTAGTCAAGGAACAATGTCTACTAACTCCAGGTTACAGCCCCATTTGTTACCTACAGTCCTTTGCTCTAAGAAAAACATAGATATGATAGTTCCAAAGAAAAACAAACCTCTCCAGCAATCACAGCTAGACCTCCATCCCTGTCTGTGGCAACTCATTTCCCCTGCCCATTCCTCTGCCTGCCCCCCACAGACTTCTTCCCACTCCCATTGCTCTAGCTATGTCACCCACATTCTCCATCAACTGCAGGTGGCTGGGGTAACTTCACTTAGTCTTCTTTCAGCACATTTCTTTGGACCTTTTTTCCAACCTGGAAACTTGCACACACTTTAGTCTAGACATGAATACACTGTCTGTTTTTGCTCCTCAGACAGCATCTTTCCACATTAACTTCACACATTATAGCTGAAAGTGGAACCTTGATATTTACCACTGGGGGAATGAATGGAGGAAAAAACACCACCACTTTGGCAGTCCCAAGTCTCTGCTTCCCTAGGTATCTCTTACCCAAACTCTGGTGGTGAGCAGGGACCACAGAGACTGCCACATTTGCCACCAAGGAATGCCACTGTTAGGGAAGAATGTATTTTGCTGCTGTAGAGCAGAGAAATTTCCTCAGCAGCCCCTGGTCAGGAGCTGTTAGCCATCCTTCACTGACACCAGAAGTGAGGAAGACTGGAATTCATTTTCTGAGTAGCAACAGTGTCCTGCTGGGTGCTGCAGTAGCACAGTGAAATTAGGAGACAGAAGCAAACCTGGAGCTCAGAGGTGGAAGGGTGCCTTGGTGCCTCCTTTGCACCTACCAACCCACTCACCTTGGTACTGAAAGACAAGATTAGCTTATTCCTACCCTTCTCCTCTGTGTCCTTAGCTCCCCACTGAACCAGAACAGCTGACAAGCCAAGTTCTTGTTTCACCTGAAAGAAGTTAAAAACAATTACCAAAGATGCTATTATTTTTTTTCATCAGGCTGATTTCTAGGATTTCAAGACAAGTACATTCCATCCCAAATGCACATCTGAAAGGCTGCTGAATTCCTCCTTCAAGCCTTGCTCTGTTCGTCACTCAGTACCCAGCTTGTGCCTCAAGCCCAGGCCACATTACTACTCACGGTTCATGAGCACTAATACAGATTTTGTTTGAAAAGCCACACGTTAGCAAACCACAGTTATTTGCAAGCCTGGCCCAGGGCTAGTGTCAGACATCAACACATAAGCAGCACAGATATTTTATTTAATTAAGTCATGCCATCTGGGCCAACAATGAAGGCACTCATATACTTTGCCTTTGCTTTCAGACTGCTTAGTGTTCTGGTCCTCCCCCCACCCCCAAATTGTTCTAAAAGTCAAATCTCCATGGAATTTAAAGAACACTTTCAGCTGTTACTTGCATTAGACTGAATTTCTGCTGCAACATAGTCAGGATTTTTCCTATCCTAATAAAGTGAGTGACTAGAGTCAGATGTATGTGTCTTAGTTTTGCCAAGATGTTGTATCCACCATGCAGGAAATTACTAATGAGCAACTAAAAGGACTATACTACACATAGTATGTGTGTACACTACCACATAGCCACCAACTTTATTCTGCCAAAGATTATTTGCTATTAAAAACACAACAAAGGAAGCACCAAACAGCCAGGCATTAGACAAGGCCAGTTCCTACTTGGGCTCTGTAAGCTTTCCAGACCTGCAGCGTTACTATTCCTGTCCACAGCCCCTCCCCACAAAGATGATCCTGTCTACCAAATCAGAGGTTTTCTAATACATTCACAAAGAACAGTAACCAAAATAATGTATTTTGCAACAAATATGAGCTTAGAAATGAGAAATGCTGAAATATTCTAAGGTTCCTGACGTAATTTTGAGACTCAGAGACACACACCAAGAAAAAAAGCCTCAGCACCATTTTTGTGCCATGGTCATATCCAAAGCACAGCATGAGGCCACGCACCTCTATCACAGGTTAAATAGCTGTGAGCAGACTGAGCACTTTAATGGCTATCAATACCTACAGGGTTTGAGAACACCCATAGAACCAACAAGGATTACAAACCAGAAGACACAAAAACATGTTGCACAGGCAGGAGCAGAGCACTTATGGACTGCTCAAGCTATTCTCAATTGCCCTCTACCCAGACTGCAGCATTTCCACCTTGATTATGGGGAATTTTCTTGGTGATAGGGCGTTGTAGACACCACTAGACTTCCACACTCACCCAGCATTATGATTTGTGATTACAGGGTGACCCACAAATGTTTTTGATTAATCAAACTATTTCAATAACTTTCCTGAAATACCTTGGTAAAGTTTAATAACTTCAGCTAAAATGCAGAGTTGAGTCAGATGTAATTAAGCCACTGTGCTTCTCCTTAGTATATCATAGAACGGTAGGGTTGGAAGGGACCTTTAGAGATCATCTAGTCCAACCCCCCTCCAGAAGCAGGTTCACCTAGATCAGGTTGCAATATATACTCTTACTCTTTATTTGATATAGAGAAGATTTTTTTGTATGAATCAGAATATGAACTGAGGTGTTTTGCTGAACTGAGGCATAAGCCCAAGGAGATGTGATTTTTGCTTACTCTGTTGAACAGCACATGGAATTTCTTAGGACATCCAGCTTTTCAAAGCTCTAGAATTATGTGTTCACCAAATATTTGTGAGGTAAGAAAGCAGGGAACACAAGCTAAGATCAAAGTGCCATTATGTCACTCCAGTTGCTGCATTTCCAGGAAGTTACTCAAGTCTTTGCACTTCCTAGTTACAATTTACATCCGACTAAATTAATTAATTCTAGCACACGTATATTTCAGCACAAAAAAAAGAAATAAATCCCATTTCTGTGTTCTCAAACACAAAAAATCAACCCATAGATCCTGGGAAATAGCATCACAGAGTATTTTCAAGGGAAAGGGTATTTTTACGTTCCTATTTTCTCAGTTTCTGTATTTAGCGATGCTGGGCAGAAAGTCAAACATTTCCTCTTTACTGCAGCAGATGCGAACTGCTGAAACTTCTCACGCTCTTGCTACCACATTACATCATGGGAGCAAGACTCTTAAGCACTGCTAAAATGTCTACATCACAGACATGAGCAACAGATGGGCACTTCAGTCAAGGACTACTGAGTACCATGAGCAATGAGCAGCCAGGATTCAGAGACACCTGCGAATTAATTGCTTTAGCATCAAGCATATTCTGGGCTACCACAGGCTGCCTACTGTGCTATGATTAGGACACTTATTATGCATGAACGGTCTTAATGGATCCAAAGGAAGTATAACAGAGGTCATTATGAAATATTTCACTAATGTACTTGATGCTCTTTTTCTTTGCTTCCAAAAATACAATCACACTGTTTTAACATAGCTGGTTTATGTAGTAATGAGCTTAGGAATATCAAGCAGAAATGAAGATACTGTACAGAACAGCAAAACATTCTGGGCAAATTAAAGTATTGGAATGTGTTTCACTGTGTCAGTTGATAAATCAAACAGAAAGGCCAACATTATAATTAGGAATTGTTTAAAAAAAAAAAAGGAGTAGGACTACTTAAGGCAAAGCACTCAGTGTTCAAAATAAAGCATTTCAAGAACTGCTAATACCACTCTAAATATTTCAGGAAGTATTTAAGAGAATATGAATCTTCTTACAAAGGGTAAAATTAAGTTTGTTAAGGGGTGAAATATCAATTTCCAATCAATCTACTCAAATTTAATCTAAAAGGAATAGGCCAGTGAGTTCTATATATAAGTTAAGTACAGGGTTTTTTTACAAAACCCACATTTGCACTGCTAAGTAAGCACAGGCTTAGGGGGAAAGTGAAGTTGGGAGCATCAGGAAATAGTCTATTTGGGTAAATAGGAACTCTATATTTACACATGGCATGACTGGGAATGCAACCAAAGTAGTCCTTCTCTTGCCTATATCACAAAGAACTCATATATACGATACACATTGCAAAATGCATTTATTGGATGTGCAAGGCAACTCGCACGGTTCTAGCACTCAAGTTGGAGAAATCTTTCAGACTGAATACAAAGAACCAGGTTCATGAAAATGAGACAGGAGTTCAGCTTTCCCAATTTAAAAAGAAATCTGAGGACCTTAAATGCAGCTTGAAGGTACTGACTATACATTCTTGCCTGTCCCAAAGAGCTTACTGATGCAGGATGGTGTCCTCCAGGCTCAGGAGCTGCTCAGCTGGAAGATTCTTTGTTATAGACACAGAAGATAAAGCAGACAAGGAGCAATGGCTAGAGGGCAGAAGGAAAGTTTTGGCTAGAGTGTATGAAAACATTTAGAGAAAGGACAACTGGATAGTGAACAGACAGTCAGGGAAAGACTCGTTACGCTGGAAACCCATGAGTGAGGCACTGAAGTGTCATTAATGACAAAGACATTAGTAACAAAAAGGGGGGGGGGTGGACAATGAATACTGGGGTATTGCACATCTCTTTTAAAGTGTATAGGGTCATGCTTTAAAGTACAAGTATATTAAGAGGTGTATCGACCACTTTTTTTTTTTTGAGGTTCAGGGTGCAAAGATTGTCTGAATTTTGTTCTATTTATTAAGAATTTGAAAGGAATTAGTAGGAATTATTGCACAAGAATGGCCGTTCCTTCAAAGCATCTGAAGAGTTACATTAGACATCTAAAAAAGGGCATGCATAAGTATGTAGAAGTTGAAGACAAAGATAAGAGTAGGAAATTAAAGTATACTGAGCTGAAAAACAGACTGGACATGGGCAGAAATATGAAGTCACCTTGCAAGAATATCACAATAATTCCTTTCTCCTAACCCAGCAAAAGGACATAAGCATAGTCTGAACTCCACCTTATTTGAATTGAGCCTGTTCTTAAGTTCAGTGTGATTTTAAAATGTGCCTTAGATGCTTTACTGATTGGGATTCATTTGTTTTGCAGGGCAAAAGCAATAGCTTCATGATGGCAAAGGTTCAGGCTTTCTGTCTTGGACTTTTTTTGACACCTGTGACTGCTTTCTTCGGACTATGTCACGATATTTACACACATTCTGAACTTACCCTCATTCTTAAGTTTTATCCATCTCAATAGAAGGACAGACATAGGGTAAAACTTTATGTGCAAGTTTGGAACATGAAATCCAGTCTACAATTACCAACATTTCAACCAAACATTGAAAGAATAATTTTCTGACTGCTTAAAAGATCTTAGTAAGGATGACTCATCTCTACAGCCCTTTGCAAAACAGGTTGTGCCAAAATTTGTAGTTCCTACATTTACTGCTTTAAGAGCAATTATTAGACTCCATCTTTCTGAAACAGATAGCAATGAAAAGGAAAGGAATTCTGGGAAGAAAAAGTTACTGCAGTTACACATCTTTATGCAAAAAATTGTGCACAAAAGTTTGGTGATGCAAGTCAAGTTGAAAACCCAACATCAATTCATTGAAAATCCACTTATTTTTCCTTTTTGTCCTATAAATTCTTCAATGCTAAACATTTGCAATGATGAGGAGTATCTCTCTTAACTAAGTTTTAATGAAGAGAATAAATTGACCTTGTAGTAAACCTAAATTTATTTTTCCTATTTCTGTTGGTTGAATATTTAATCTAATAGTCACTGAGCCCACTGAAGCTCCTGCCATTGCTCACTTGCATGCTACATACACATTTAAGTGCTTATCCATGTCTCTGGGTGCATTTAAATGCTATACCCAAATTGGCCAAGTATCTATGTATGTGTGCTCATACATATTTTGAATACCTTTAAACACTGCACCTCATCACTTGTTTGAAATCATGACAAAACTCCTATGGGCACAAACTGATCCAGATTTCAGCCCAAAAACTTCTGGGTTGGAGCTTCCAGACAGGTATCATGCTTGTAGAAGGGCCCTATACTGTTATATGGTCCCAAATCAGAATATAGGGTCGAAACATGCCAGAGGTTAAGAAACACTGTTTAAAGCCATTTATTTCCAGGAAAATTATGTCAGCCTGCCTTTAAAAATAGGCTTTTCCTAAACTTTCCTCCTGCTGTTTCACCTGATTGGATTAATCTATTTTCCATTCAATGGTATGAAAATAGCTGTGTGACAGAGTGAAAAAGAAATCCCAAACAGAATATAAAATTAAATATAAATTATTTAAAAGTATGTTACAGCAAAGGATAAAAACACATAATTCTATCAACGAAAAGAGTTGACTGTCAAAAATTCAGCCCACAGAGTACATATGAAATATACAATCTGCTTTTTTTTCATGTTTGAAAAATTGCATTAATCCTTTTAGTGAATTTTTTTAACGTGTGGAGTACATTAGTCTGGATTAACGGATGGTGTTTATCATACTTTGTATTGTGGTTTCAGGAAATAGTCTGGCAATGCTAGGTTTCTACAAATGGATTTTAAATTAATCAACATCTATTTATGAGAAAGTTTAAACCATTATTAATACACTGTAAATACAGATCTCCTTAGAGCTGACCCCAAGTGTCTGCCATCTGCTCAACTGTTGTAATCACATTTTTAAAGAGCATGGTCATACATAATGATTCTTCTCAGGAAAGAGCATCCGTAAGTACATCAGCAACATTTGAAATTCCACTTGTGTAATGCAATAATTTCCTACTGCCCTTTTCTAAGGAAAAAAGCATATGGAGGTGACTAAAAGCCAATCAAGCAATCTGTCCTTTCTTTTCGATGCTGCATGGGTGATGAAGGGCTTTTAATTTAGTTTTAGAAAAAGCAATCAAAAAAATATAGCTCTTGTTTTTTGGGTGGGTTTTTTTCCCAACTAAATGTAAGTATTCACATTTGCTTAAGTAAAGCAGTCTCAGTGTCAGTATAGGCATAGATAATATTAACTCCAAGTACAAGCATTGAGGTATAACTTTGGTATTTTATATGCATGAATTAAAGCACAATTTTAGGACAAGCCAGCTCAACTAAACAATTTAATTTGAACTAGTCCACAAAATCCTTTCTAATCCTGACAACTTCATTCCAAGTTAATAAACAAGGTACAAGGCATCAGTTTACAACTAATCTATTGGAAACAGAAAACACATCCCATACTCTCATTATTTACACACCCAGGAAAAGCAATGCCATCCATTTAAGACATTAAACTTTTTATGGGACAAGTTGGACTAGATGATCTCTAAAGGTCTCTCCCAACACCTAGCATTCTATGATTCTAAGTTTGAAAGAGTAGGGGAGAGACAATACGCCCCAGATCAACCTCCTGTTTCCAGGGCCCTTGTCAGCACACAAACCATCAACATGGTTTTTAAACAAGACTTTACACTCTACCTGTCTGTCACATCAACCTATGTCTTGCCTGTCTCCAACAGGGAAGCTGTTCTGGGGCTTCTACAAGAAAACCAGGAACTGTTTCACATTAAACCTTCATGCTTCACCTGCATGAGCTTCTCAGTATTAAATCCCACCTGAGCTAAAGAAACCCTACTTGTCTGGAGACAAAGGAAAGATATATCATTCAAATATCTCTAAAACTCAGTACACATTTTTCCCCTTATCACACATTTTTTTCAGCTAACTCATAGTCAAGCTCAGGCTTTAATGCCTGAACACCATAAACCACTGATAGTTTAACAAGAAGGACTAGCAAGATGGCAGTTTTCATTTTGTTTTCTTTCTGACAGTGTTTTCTACAATAATCCCACAGTGCACAGCCAAGAATACATTCACATAATTCAATAATTTTAATAACCACTTTTCCTGTGAAATGAGCAATAAATGCAACTAAGATGTAGACTGACATCTTACTGTAAAGAGTCCATCTCCTATTCCCTGGTGGAACTACATAATTCATTCAATGACCCTTCTTTTGTGCATGAGGTTGTCAGCAGATAGGAACTTTATCAACTAACTAGTATTGCAATGCTTCATCCCAGATAAAATCTCATTCTTTAGTGAGAACTGTAACTAGCTTTGAAGAAGATTGTTAAAATATCTGTAGTGCAGACTATCATTTTGGAAGTATCATTGGAAAAAAAAGCAAGACACAAACACAGGGACAACATCTGTCTCCCACCTCTGTCTCAAAAGCTTTCGATATTTACATATCTGCTCTTCACCCTCTGAGGGTGGGAATGATGTTTCATGAGTTTAGGCCTGAAATTAAGTTCCAGAATCCAACACAGAATCATAGGAACTCTTTCAGGGCTTCAGTTATGATTTTCAGGCTGCTTGAAGCCCTCACAATCTGTCAGACTCCTCAGAGCTTGGCTGCAATGTATTGTTTGTTCTTAATTAAGACAACCAAGTATGGACAGTGCAAACCTCTCCATCCATCCCACCTCACTGTTTAAATGACATCTTCATCGGTTGTTAGCTCTCCCTTGGAGACTTCTGGAGAGTGTTTGGTGGTTTTTTTTTAAATCCAGCATGTTGTTGAGCTCAGTCAAGCAACTGTCATTCCAGCAAAAGTTTGTTAATTCAATGAAGAATTTAGTTTTTCTGTATTTTTAATAATGTTTTTAGTGGAAGTAAATGATGCATTAAGTTTTGTTCAACACTGTGGCACACACATGGCAGCCAATGTTGTATGATATTTCCATGGACATTCAACACTTATGGATAAATGAAATGACTACCACTAAATCAACTGTGAAATTATTCTGGATATAATGTGTTAAACTTTCTCCAAATGCTACTAGAAGTAAACATGTCTATAATTCTCCCAATTTAAACAAACAAGTATTTCAGTGACTCAATTAGTAATGAGATACACAGTTTTCAACCTTTAAGTCACAAGGTCAAAGCCATCTGCTGCCAGGATCAGGGATGCTTTTATGGCAATCCAACAACAAATAATTTCATCATCAGTGCAGTTCTGCAGAGTTTGCTGAGCTCGCTCCAAATGAGCTTGACAAACCGTGTCAATGGACATGGAAGCCTTGATTTCACATGTCCAAATGGACTCCTGTGCTCCCCTACAGTATTCCACAATTTCCCACAGGACATGGAGAAGAAATTTTACAAACCATCAAATGGCCTGGTGAATCTGTCACAGCGTGGGCAACTGACTTCTGTACAGGCACCTGTGACTAGGCAAGTCACCAATGAAACCTAAAAATGGTCACTTTGAAATAAGTTGGACATCTTAAATGCATGGGAGGACACTTAACAACACACACACACATTCCAGTCACTCAGATCTGTTGTTATTTTACCTTGAGAAGGAATTGTTAGACACATAAAATCGATGCTATCTCCAATGGCAGGGCTTGTGTTACTGTTTTGTAGCTTAGCAGTATTCATTGGAATTCAACCATCAGGGAAAACATATGGGGATAGCTATAACTTGAGCAAAGCCCACTGAAATGCTACCAGCAGGCTACGATTATGCTATTACTGCAGCTGATGACTCCAGTAATGGCTAGAGCAGCCTTTACTTCCCAGGTTACTTCCAGAACAGTAATCAAGGAGTAATTTTCAGCCATGAAGGAAATCCAAATGAATTACTCTTTCACAATGGGCACAAATTTATGTCTGTGGAATCTGATGAATTTCCAAATGAGGGAATTATTAGTTACAGACATTCTCCTGTCTATTAGCATCAAGCCAATGGATGAAGAAAATGTTTTAGCAAGACTTTGAAAGCTCCTTTGCACATTACCATCCTACAAAGAAAGATGTGCCAGTGATTTGCTTAGCTCTTCTTTGCAAACATAACAGAAACTTGCCCAGCAGTCAAATCCAGATGTCCCCCAGAACTGCTGCAAGGAAATACTATACAGACAAAGTCTGGGTCATCTAGAAATCTGCCAGACTGTAAGACTTATGCAACTCATGATGTAAGACAATGTTGGTAAAAATAAGACACCACCAATGCACGTTGATGCAGTGTGTGATGCTGCTGCACAATATTTTGTTTCATTCAATTTCTGCATTTATTAAAATCAAAACACTAATATTGATCAACACTCCTGAGCAACAGAAATAGGCTTTCTGTATAGTTATTTCAGAGAAGAAAACACACACTGTTTTTCACTTGTCCACTCCAAGGCTAGGTTTGCAATTTTCAGCTGAATTTGGCAGTGATAGTTATTTGTATACTATGTGTTTTGGCAGTGAAATGAAAACATGTTTCTATGCCATCTGTATTCCTACAGTCATATGTTAATTGGCAAAATCTGTAAAAGCATAAGATCCCAGCTGCTTTCCTCTGCATTGCTGTTCTTAGCACCATACTGAAACACTTTGAGAACATTTGGTTTTGAAGGTGCCAATTTTGCAAAGAAAGAGACAAAAATGTGCTGCAGAGGATCAAAAGTTCTGCTCACATGAGTGCTCTGACATCTACTCTCAATGTACAGACAAATTTCCATGCAATGAACAGATTCAATTAAAGCTCGTGACTATTGTAATGATTTGTATTTATATTTATTAACATCTATTATTTTAATTCATAAATGTCATTTGCTAATTCATTACTGCAATCATTAACATATCCATCATTAATTTAACTCAATTACATGCACTGTTCAATTTAGTATTTAACAAATGGAACACAAACATGCTTTTACAGATGTGCATGTTTACACCCCTTCCTTTTCTTGCAGGACCTTTTCCTTGTTACTCACAGCCACACAGGTATTCTCAATTTAGGGCAGGTTATGAATTACTTTCAACTGTTCAAGGTCTTTTCGTCCTCCTAGGAGGAATAAATACAGTACAATACTTATTTTTAATAAAACTTTTTTAAAAATACAAGACCATTAATCAAGGATTAAAATGTAAATCTATTGAAATTTGCAGACACACCTGCCCTCCTGAAATGTTTCTAGGAAAAGACCCCCAGCCACTGCCTCAAACTTTGAATAATATGCTTTGCAATAGTCAAATAACTCTTTATTAGAAAATGATGCCAAAAGAACGTACATCATTTGGCTTCTATGAGAATAATGATCCTTATGAAAGAAACAAGCCAAAGAAATCTGTTTGGGGTTTACACCTGTGTTTGCTCATGGCTTTTTATTTGTTAGCATACGTGTGACAGATACCTTCAGCCTGGGGTGAGTGTTACTCTGTCCGAAAGCAGTTAACAGAATCTCTGTCAACCCCAAAGGAGCAAAGCAAAGCTCAGCTGCTTTTGAGCCATTGTCTCTGCCAGAGTCACCCTGTGAGCTAGACATTAACTTTCCAGCCATCTTTCAACACAGAGTTGGCATTTCTCCCTTGCATTGATACCGTCACATGCTCTTACCTTCACAATGAGACTGCTCAGAAGCTCTGGGGGTTTTCTATGGGACAGCAGGCAGCTTTCTGCAACAGAATGCAGAGGGAAAGAATCTGATGAAAATCCTTTCAATTTCAAATGGTTTTATTAGAATAGTTGCTAAACCCACAGTTATGTTTCCCATGTGAACAAGCTGTTCAAATTCTCAGATTCCCAGGTTGCAATAATTTTAACCTCCATAATTAAATATATTGAAGATACCCAAACCTAATAAGCCTAGTTTCTCATTATTTATTCTTATACTTCTACATTACTTGTTGTATTATTTAATATATTATTTATTATAATAGTGTATGTCAGGTTTTCTAATTTTCTGACAGCAATTATCAGGTTATCTAATTATCTGACACATGGGAAATATTTAGCTGAGTTTGTGATATTTGTCAAAAAATGAACACTACAAAAAGAAGGTTATTAAGGATTGTTTTATTTGGGACCAATGCCCAGCCATAAATTCATATATACATATAGAGTCTCGTTGTGTAACTGATGAGCAAGTGACATGATATAAGGTAAAGCAGCACTGACAAGCAACATAACAGTCACCAACAAATGATGTTACTTTAGAGTCGACACATCTATTACAACTCAATATATGTTCTCTGTATACAAGCCTGTTTGGCAGTGACCGTTTGCAAACCAACATGATTGGCAATATCTATGTGTGCTTGATTAATTAGAGACCAATAGGTGCAGACTGGCTAATGCAGAGTAGCCTTTTTAGCAGCACTGCTGACTGCTGAGCTGGTCAGGAAAAATGCTAAGGAGGTTTCATGGGGATATGGCCTGAAGATGAAGGGGTTTGTTGTTAAACCTAAAAAGAAATTAAATTCCTTGCCTTTTTACAAAGTAATATTGGTGGTGGCTGATTGCTTGATTTTACAAAGCCCACCTGGACATTTTACACTTTTCTTTTTAATTAGCAAACTTAAGTAATTAAACAAAACAGTTTTTAGTATTAGTTGTTGTTGTTCAAAATCCATTTAAGACTCCCAAATGTTCCTGAAAATCGGAATACATCTTCCTGGCATTTCTCTTCTCCAGTACTCACCAAGTTGCTCTCAGGAATTTCTCTCATTATTCATCTTCAGGAACTTAGGTAGAGAAAACATTTTTTAATGGAAACTTATGGGCTCTGCATGTTCACTGGCAGTGAGCAGTGACTGAGTATTGCAGACCCCAATTGAGTTTTTTTTAGAGCCATAACAAATCTTTTAGCCATGTCACAGTACTGGTTTAGGACCAATGTTATGGGGAATTGCTCATCACTCTTGAAGATGGCAGAGATGGATAGCAAGCTTGTTCAGCAGCAGATGGGCACCGCCTGGCAGAATAAAGAGGGCTGAACCAGCAAGAGCCATTTCTGACTGGACAGTGTCTGCACTGAGAACCGGGGAGGGATCAGAAATACACACCAGGCAGAAGAGTTAATGACAAGGACAGGGAGCAAACACAAGTTTGGCTGATGAGTAAAAGAACTTGGGAGCAAAACTGATGAGGACTGAAAAGAGACAGCTCTTCTGTCAGGAGCTGTTATTTTTTGTCAGGTTCCCACTAGCAGACATCTACCACCTTTGCATGCATCCTTAATCCCAGATAGGCACGAAATCAGTGCACAAACCAACCTGTACTGGCATCAGATGCCAAGTTATGTGGCTGAAAGGAATGTTATTAAAGTTTACGAAGTTTGCTGAAAGGGAGAAAAAACCCACCAAACCGCTGTAAAATTGCAATAATTGAACAAGTTCTTCCAGGACCATCTTCTATCTTGTCACATCAAGGAAGATGCAGCTCTTTAAGCACTGAACCTTTGAGCTCCCTATGTAAAGACAGCAGTGATTACTTCATCTCACAGTATTTCAAACAATGGGCATATGCTAGAGAGTAAAAAGGTAAGTCCTGCCTGTAGTAAATACTGAATCATATAAACTGTCTGTTAAACATAAATTCTTGCAATAGCAAGCATTTTGGAAATTCTAACTCCAAAATGCTGCTATGGTTACATTATCTCAGGCAGCAGAGCTGCCTGATAACAGCTCCTGAGATCAAACTGTATGAACGAAACAGTTAAAATATAGGTGACAACTTTTCGACCATGATTCCCAGACAAACTTCTAGGATCATGAGAGTGAAAGTGTAAAATTAGGTCCTTCAGAAAGCTCTCCTTTACTCAACTTTATTTACCCAGGATTGCATTTAACAGTCACGGAAGACTGAAAATCAATGATGCAGAAAGTTCTTGGTAATTTATGTTGTAAAAATCTTCTCAGCAGTTTTTGGAAGCCACAGCTGGATATCCAGCACAAATGAAATGAAAGTTGTATTTCATGATGTGACAGTGAGAAGTTAGGATGAACTGACATGAAAAATAAGCTATAATACCTTTAAAAAGTTCTTTACCTGTCACATGTTGATTCAGACTTTCATTTCTGAGGTGTTTTTATACACACTATTCAATATATCACTATGAAATGCACTCTTTGTTTCTTAAAAAATATTATACTCAAATATATATTCATAATATACAAATATATTAATATATTGATAGTGTAGCATGATGTTTATAATATTCAATAATATTATAACATGTGAATCCATTGTTACTGAATGATAACAATTAACATTAATAGATGTAATTCTATTTTATGAATATGTATTTATCTATTATTTCTACATTTCATCTATGCATAGACAAGAGAATTCCACACCTCTTTCCTGTATCAGATGTACTTGGTTCCAACAATTGCTATTTCAGGCTAGTTACTTTTTTACATTCATATTGCTGTAGGACCAATAAAAACCCAGAGTATGGTGGAAGATGGAATTTGGCCTGCTAAATCAATTATATATTTACCAAATACAATGAAGAAGGTGTTAACACATCAGAAGTAGCTTTGTTAATGCCTGTCAAGAAGAAGAATCTGATATTTCCACATGTAACTGTTTATCAAAATATGACTTGAAAGCAAACTGCACCTACCTGCAGATTTACAGTGAGAAATGAAACCATTTGGGAAGCAAAAGGAATGTTAAACTGACATTTCATTACTTGAATATTTACTACAATTTTACACAGGTTTTCACATTAAAAATATTATCTGGGGTACATTATTGGTTTTGGCAGATGTGTGGTATCTCTATGTTTGTGGCAGCATGCTGCCAATTGACATTAAATATAGCAGGGGCTGAGGGGGTTAATATATTCTTTCTTTCCTTCAGGAGGACTGGGTTCAAATTTAGTTCAAGTCATAAGTGAAAATGAGTTTGGTGGTCTTGAAGCAAAACACATTTGTCTGTATGCTAGAAAACCACCTCGTAATTTGGCACACGTCTGCTCCATTGAATGTTTTTGCTCCAAAGAGCAGAGCTGAATGAGCTGGAATGCGGTGGGTCAGTGGCGAAAACAGCACGTGGGAAAACAGCAGCGCTTGCCCTGCTCTGCCAAGAGATCTCATAAGGGTACCAGGCTCAAGCATCTCACCCATTGCACCATGAATCTCTATACTCTATCAATCAGTGAGAAAATAGATTGCCCTGTTACAGGTGAAAAAGGGTTTGTGTTTCGTAATCTTCTGCTGGCATTCAGAAGATTTTTGGGTGTGCTTTGGCAGCTGTAATGCTCAGGATTTCCAGTAGATATTTGCAAAGGTATTTAAAAAATACAATAAAAAGAGAAATGTTCAAAAGGTGAAGTTCTGGCTGCAGCGTTCTCACTTGCAGCTTTGCCTTTAATTTCATTATTCTCAGGATTTCAGTGGAGTAATTTTATTTTGCCACATTTTCTGTGCAGAGTCTTTTTTGCTCCAAATCAATACGAGATATAAGAAGGAAAGAAGAAACTAGTCATTTTTGCATTTAAAATGTTTCAAACAGTCATAGAGTATGTATTAAAAATAATATTTATTGTAAAATAACAAGTTTTATACCTATTGAAAATGCATTGCTGTTAAAATCCCACTACTCAAACGGAGGGATAAGTATTAACAAGTATTGGAGACAAGATTAAAGTTTTATTCTTCCTTGTCACACACTAGTTATATCTGAAATACCTCTTGATACCAGATGAAATTACAAGAAAGTGATTCCTTCTCCTGGAATTCAGGAGTTCATTGAAATTATTAAAAGAAATGACATAAAGGTCAAACAAAAGGACAGCATTGAATCCTGAAAATTCTGCCCTTGGACACAGAGCATGGAGGGGCCAGGGAGTGTCTTCCCTCAAGAACAAATACATGTGAATTCTCCTGCAGCCTTCAGGGGTACATTTACAAGATGCATAAACAAGTGACCACAAGGGCAAAATTCCAAAGGCTTTCTCTATTCTTTCTTTCATTCTTTCTCTCCAGTATCAAAGTGGTTCAAAACCAAAAAAGAAAAGAAGCCAAGCAATTAGAGGCTCTTTGGTGGGGTTTTCTTGGTGCCTATTCAGCAGGATGCTCTCTGCTTCTCTGTGAATAGGTTGGCTCCTCTCACCTGCCTCCTTCCCTCTTAAATATTTGCTTCTGCAAATATTTGGACATTTGAATTTAACTCCCCAAAAAGCTTGAAAGAAAGTGAGGCTTTCAGCTGGAATGTGTTTGAGGAACTGCATCAAAAACTACTGTTTATTTATAATGAGAGAACCATGACATGTACTTTATCAGTGTAAAACTAATTCTCACCTTGTCTAGACCACAGGGATGGCAGCTAAGCTACCTTTGCCCTGCTTTATCACCAAACAAAACTGTGTCTACCTGTGTTCATCCTATGGGCACTGTCTTTAGGGGAAGGTGAAAGAGCAGGATCTTATAGTTCATATTTTAAAACCAAATATAAACTGAGGAGAACAAGAAATCTTTTTGTATCCTTCCTTTTCCCAAAGCCAATTACAGAATTTTCTGTGGCAACTGAGGTTGCATCTTGGTGGTTTTGAGCATGGAAGCTTGTATTTAAATATGTCAAAGTGTATAAATAATGAGTTTGTTGCAAACAATGTAGAGAAAATGCAAGAACATGAAAAACAGCAGCATATAAAGAAGTAAAATGCTGTCTTTTATTCCAATTCTAATGTTTACATTAGCTACTTCAGCTCTTTCTTAAGATATGTTTTAGTTGAGGAAGAAGTAAAGGAAATAGATAAAAGTAGTGAACTGTACTAAGCTATGAAGTATTTATGAGTTTAGTTTAGTATTAGTACTAAACTGAACTACTACCTCATCTCAGATAGTAACTGAAGAACACGTAAGATTGCCTGCAAAATATAACAGGACTTAAAAGCAATCTGGAGTATATAAAGTAATAAGAAAATCTCTGTCATTTCCCAATGAGAGACTTGGATGCTGCCTAGTTCTACATGCTATAATTTTTGGGAAAATATTTTTTTGCAAATGATGGGAAGTCAGTAGTTACATTTACTGCTTGCTGTTGACATTAGGTGACTGTTCGTATGCCCAGAATACCACCTACCTCAGCTAAATGGTATCTTTATGAAATTAAACAGAATGTGGTTACAACATGGCTATGAGAAAAAATATTAATGTCAAATTTTGGATTATAATTGGAAAAGTGACCTTTGGAAAATATGTTACCACTGCAGTCCTGAACTGTACTGTAAAATGACAACATTAAGATCTGGAAGAATGACTGTACTATGCAGTTTACAAAATGCAGCAAAATCAGGATAATCATCCCCTCTGTGCTTCACTAGAATTGTAAATGTAAGAAAATCTTGTAGCTCTCTATGGCCATCATCCTGTGAGATAGCTCACATTATTTTCTGTCTTCCAACTTCTTTAAAGTGCCTGTCAAACCCTTTAAAATACATTCAGTAATCTAGATTTTTTTCATCATTCTACAAGCAACCTCCACAGGCACTTGTGACAGGTATTGTAAATAAAGGTTTTCCCAGAAATGTCTCACAGCAATACTATTTAGCAGTGTATATAGAAGTCTTGTTTTGTTGTTAAAAAGCTGCATTTGACTGAAAACCCTGAATCTCAGAAAATTTTGAGAGGCTACTACAGGGCTCACTTTGGTATTTCACAGTTTCTCTTGGCTACGTTACTCTTGAGACTCCTGCCACTCTTCTATGTCTCAATCAGTGCTACACATATTTTTAGTTACCTTTGGTCTATTGCTGTCCTCACCAGGTTTACTCTTCTGTGATTAAGCTGAATGGCATTGGTTTCAATAAAAACTCAAAGAGATAGAGAAAAAAAGCCTGTCAGCATTTCTCTTTACAGACTAATCACAACTATTCAACATCTGAGGATTCTTCTCTGAAGAGAAGTTACAGGGGTTTTTTCTCCCTGGATATATAAAAAGCTCTTTTCCTTGCAAAACTTTTGATCAATAAATTGATAAATAAACTTCTGCATAGATCAGTACAAGTATATTGCAGATATAATAGATCTAGCTGTGCTAAGTTACAGTCTAATGGAGAGTGGAGAACTCAAAGCACTCACTCTAATATTTGTTTCTAAGACAACAGTCAGTTTATTCACAATATAGGAAAAAATAGAAAATTAGAATTTTTCCCTGGATTATCAGTAACTAATGATTGAAAATTAAATCCCAGCGGGCTGAATCACAGAAACAATAGCATTATAGAATCATAGAATTGTTTCAGCTGGAAGAGATCTTTGAGCTCATCGAGTCCAGTCCTTGTCCCAGCCCTGTCAACCACTAGACCATTTCCCTCAGTGCAACATCCACCCAGCTCTGAAACCCCTCCAGGAATGGTGACTCCAGCACCTCCCTGGGCAGCCCCTTCCAAGGCCTGACAGCCCTTGCAGCAAAGAAATTCCTCCTCAGACCCAGCCTGAACCTCCCCTGGAGCAACTTGAGGCCGTTTCCTCTTGTTCTATTGCTTGTTACTGGGGAAAACAGACTGACCTCACCTCGCTACAGCTTCCTTTCAGGTAGTTGTAGAGAGTGAGAAGGTCTCCTGAGCCTTCTTTTCTCCAGGCTAAACAGCTCCAGATCCTTCAGCCCATCCTCATCTGAGACATGCTCCAAACCCTTTCCTAGCTTGGCAGCTGCCTCTGGATCCTCTCCAGCACCTCAATATCCTTGCAGAGTGGGGCCAAAAACTGGACACAGTATTTGAGGTGCAGCCTCATCAAACCTCAGTAGAGGGGAATGGTCACCTCCCTTCTTCTCCTGACAACACTGTTTCTGATCCAGGCCAGGATGCCCCTGGTAAAATACAGTTTAGAAAATATCAACACCAATATAGAACACCTTAATGGGGGAATATCCTTCTCATTGTGCCAATGGAGCTGGCAGAAACCTTCAAAAGCTTGATCCAGACACGAGGACTACCTCAAGCAAGAGTTAGTGCCAAAAAAAATAAATTCAAAGCCTCCAGAATTATGAGGAAAAGACAAAGATCATTCTTATTCAAATATCATTTTTTTACTTCAATGCAGCTCAAGACTAAGCACATTTAACTTAAAAATTAAAAAGAAAAACATTTAAATAATCAGATTAAATGTGTTATTTTTTTTTTAACTAAGCATTCTGGATTGGTTTATTCCAGGTTTCTTGAGTTTCTCTCATTTTGCTGAGAAAACAAAATAAGTTTAATTTCACAGTGACTCAAAATGATTCAATTCAGAGCTGGATTTTTGGCCTTGGCTAGAGAAATTGAAGTAAAGTATTCTCACATCTGCATTTTAGGTACAGCCGATATAAGCTAAAGGCTCACTTGCAGAAAGATGAATGATAATCTTCTGGACAATCCCATCACATTTTTTTCACCTTCTTTTTGACAACTATGTAATAAAGCATGGAATTTAGTTCTTCTTGATGCATGGCTACCATTCACAGCCAAAACCTCTAGGGTTTGCTATCCATGAGGAAGATAATCCACCAAAAAAGACCCCAACATTTCTGGTGTCCTAGGAGGGAGAGATATAATGACAAAACAGGTTATTTCTCACAATTTGATTTTAATCATTACCGTTGAATTCAGAATTCATCCGTGTTCTATCATCTACCTCATCCCCTAGGGGTTTTGGTTTTATATCACCACAAAATAACCTCTATTCTGGTCACCTGCAGAACAATCTCTCTTCACTTCCCATCTTAGCAAAGCAGCTTTTTGCTCTCTTTTAATTAAAATCTTCATGTCAGTAGCATGTGTTAAATCAAGTTCCATTACAAGGCCAACTTTCAAAGTACGTTTTTTTAAGCAGCTCATATTTTGTCAAGCCTAATTGCTTTAGTTCTAGGCAATATTAGTTGCAGAACAGCCAGTAATAACCTTTAGTCCTGGCAAATTTTCTCTCTACAAGAATTCAATCACAGAACATAAACAACTATAAAAGGAGGCTTTTTAAAGCTTTATTCATAATGTGTAGCACATGCATGTGGCAATGTATATCAGATCATAACAGTGAATGAAATATGAGATTTGCCCATGATGTAAGTTATGCAAACATATAGTAAGTTGAGAGCATTAGTTTGAATTTAGTCAGAAAGGAGAGGGGAAAAAATGACATGTTGCTTTATTAGTGCAGGCTTTCTCAATTTAATATTAAAAATGGTTTCTTGATTCCTGAATGTGCTTGGTAGTGGTACAATGCTTGATGATGCAACTCAGAGTAGAAAAGACATACCAAGCTGCCGGCAACAGCGAATCAAGGTGGTCCATGTGCAGAAATGCACGCTCAGGATTCACAGTAAGGAAGAAGATGTTGTCGTTGCTATGGTATGGTTGTAAAAAAGAAAGCTGTAAGGACCAAAGAAATGAAAAGGAGAGTTTAGGATGCCTGTGGGCTGATGGAGCCCTGGCCTCAGACACATACCTGAGAGCATTCCTGAGTTCCACAGGGAAGGGAAAAGCCACATGTTGGCCATCCCCGACTGGCTGCGCATCCCACAGCACAGCCTGGATTATTCTCAAAAGCCTACGTGTGATTTATGGGGTGTATTTACAAAACATCTTTAGCTTAAGCCACTGAATTTGTTAATCCCCAGAGATGAGGATACAATCTTCAATATGGCAAGTACACTGCAAGGATTTAATACCAACTTAGTTAACACTTAATCTAGTATATTTTAAGCCATTCTATTATAGGAATATGCCTTGCAGGCAGTTTTCATCATAACCGGTGGTCAGTAAGAAAGACAGTCTTCTCAAACTCTCCACCACCACAGTGTCCTCTCCTAAAAATTGGCACAGTAACAGAGGGCACACTTACTCCATTCTGTTATTTTGTTAGTTTTATTCTTATAATGAGTTAGAAAAGGGAGAGAACCAGACCTGATTAATCTGAAACACTGTAGTATATGAGGAAATTCTTTTGAGAGTAGTAAAGGTAAATTTGAAACAAAACACCAAACTTTAAAACAGAGAAAAGGCCAACAAGGAGTTATTTTCACAAGTTCCATATAGCACAACTCACCTAACAGTAGTATCTCATAAAGAATCTCAAAGGTGATGGTAGAACTTTCTTTGTGATTTATAAATGTCTCTAGATAAAAAATACGCCATTAATTTCACAAAGAATAGCTGCAGAGAGGTGCCCGAACTGAAAACCCACATCACAACTTTAAATACAAACAAGCCAAGATTCTCAAGAAACAGAACCTTCTCTAGGACTGTTACTTACTTACCAACCAGTTTCAATAGTCAAACCAAGTTTTTCAAAAAGGTAATACAATCCTTTTTCAAAGGATCTGTTGCCAAGTGCAATTATTTGTGAGCATTTGAGAAGTTCATAAAAACATGATGCATGCAAATTCAATTTGAGAAGTTTTAGGAAGTCCAGATTTATTAGGGGAGGTTGATCACAACTGAAAAGCAATTTGTGACTGTGTCCAGCCCATTTATGAATGTTTTTCAGTCCCTGAAATTAAATGTTTTCTTTAGCAGTGACAAAAATGGACTGATACTTGGTATCTTGTTTGTTCAATAAATATTATATCTGTATAAATATTGTATCTATAAATATATGTATATTCATATATAAGAAAAATATTATTACATAACTGAAAAAAGTTCAATATCCAGATTATTTTCTGAACTAAAGACAGGTTTGATCTTCTTATTGCACAAATTTTCTACCCCTCAAAAGTTATAGCAGATGATTCTGTTTCTATCTTATGAAGATTAAGGACTTGGATGTATGAAGAAGACACTTAAATTGAAACTTAGCTTTCAGCATGATAGTATCTTAAAAGTAGGAATCTGTATAAATCTTTGCTGGATAATGGCATTAATTTCATTTTAATATAGATAACATTGATGTGTTTGGTTAAAACTTCTATTTTCTTCTAAACTGAATCAAATCCTTAAAACCTTCCACAGTAACCTTGAGCTGCTTCAGTAGAATATCTATTCAGTGCCTGAATCTGAGGGCAAATCCAGGCAGGAACAAGCAGCACCTACTTGTGGCAGAGTCACATGCAAGTTGGTAATTTAATTATTTTGGGCATATTGGAATGTAAAGGTGCACAGCTGCCATGGAAGGTCACTAATATAAGTATCAGGTAATTACAAATGCTGCTTTCTGAAGCATCAAATGAATAACATTTCCAAACAGTATGCCAGGTTTTTGTCAACTTGACATATCAAAAAGGTAGTTTTGGACTCATTCATGAGCAAATCATGGCTATGTAGATCACACAGGAACTTGTCCAGCTGGGTTTTCAATGTCTCCAGAGACTCCACAACCCATTGGGCAGCCCCTTCCAGTGCTCCCTCACCTGAACTGAGAAGAAATTCCTCCTTATATTTCTTTGGAACTTCTTATGTTCCAGTTTGTACCCATTTCCCCTTGTCCTATCACTGGCCATCACTGAGAACAGCCTGGCTCCATCCTCCTGACAACTGCTCTTTACATACCTGTAAACATTAATGAGGTCACCCCTCAGCCTCCTCCAAGCTAAAGAGCCCCAGCTCCCTCAGCCTTTCATCAGAAGGCAGATGCTCCACTCCCTTTACTATCTTTGTAGCCCTGTGCTGAACTCTCTCCAGCACCTCTCTGTCGTTCTCAAAAGGGCTGAACCTCACTGCTGTCCTAGAAGGTCTGCATAGGTGCACCATTTCATCCCTGCCTGACATACAGAGTATTCCATAGCTCTTCAGTGAGACTATATAATGTAGAGTAGGGCAGTGATTGCAATAACTCATTAATGTCACTGAAAGAGATGTAAAAACACAAACCAGCTAGAGAATGAAGATTTTAAAATATGTTTTTTTCAAATAAACCTTTTGAGCATGCAGATGGAATTTGTACAGAACAGGGGTATAAAGTACAAGGTTTAAAAAATAAGAAAACGTTTTATTTCTGGAACTATTCCTAAAGAAGTCACCATAGAGAGGGAGTTCCTTAAATTTCATATCTCTATTAGGGACTTAATTTCTGTCTGCCTTCTGTTATTTTTATCTGTAATTATTTCTGTTTTAGAAAGCCACAGAAAATGTTATTTAAAGATATATCCATAACTACATAGTAATATGATTCAGTTAAAACAAACTGTTCCCTTAAAGTATAGTTTTATATTACCTAACCATACTCATTTCTTGAAGAAGAACGTCAATAGAGTTAGAATTCGTTTGTGTACCAGATAACAGGACCCAACAGAGTTCAAAACTATAAAGAAAGGGGTAGTTTAATTTGTGTTATTTACATTGCATACTGGCTTAACCTGTAATTACAGAAACATTTTCTTTAGCAGAGACCACAGCAAGCGGAAACCACTCTGAGTTGTGCCAAGAAAACTGCTGCCTGCTCTAGTTAATTACTAAATTTTATCTTTAAGACCAATTTTCACATTAACAACTTGGTCTTTTTCTGATACATTGCCTGTGCTACCACCCTAATGCCCTAAGTACCTGAGAGACAAGGATATGCACAAAGGAGGTGAAAGAAGTTATCAGTTTTCACTTTCTTAAACCAGTATGTCTGACTTCTTAGGTCCTTCCTCACTAAGCCCTAGAAAGACAACTGGATATGAAAGACAACTGGAGATGGAGCAGGTTATTGCAGAACCACTGCAGGTTTGATGTTTGAAGTATGGGATTGCCATTGATTTGGACACAACCACCAGAACATTTCAACTAGATTTTACATTTCTCCATGAATGCTGAGGGTAAAACAAAGGATGATATTTTGCATGGCATAAATGGCTGTCAGTCAACCAGCTCCTAAAAGAAGCTTGAAAAACCTTTGCATTCATTTTCATCTACACATTAAAAAACCCACCAACTTTTTAAATGAGTAGGAAAGGTGAGAGTGGGTCAGCTAACAAAACAAAGGCACACAAACGTTTTCTTAACAACATGCACTGCTCAGGTTCCTCAGAGCTGTCAAGGACTGAGAACTCAACTGAACCAAGCACTACAAAATCCAACATCAACATAAAAGACTGCTCTGACATATATTTATCTTCATGATCCACCTGTGGCATTTTCACTATATTCTAATATAATAAAGGATCTAAAATGTCACAATCCAAACAATGTTACCAAATTAATTCCTCTTCATTAATTCTCCTCACTATAGTCTCCACTGCCCAGATTTTACAGGGTTTCTTACCATTTTTTTACAGCATCTGGAAATCAGAAACATAATTTTCTACCTTGTCATGTGATTAGAATTTGAAATAATCTCTACAAGGAAGGGACTGTATTCTGAGTGTCTCCTTTCCTAACTTTCACAATGGGGAGTTTATTGCTGTTAGAAGTTCTGGTTCTCAACAAGAGCACGAAAGGTGGCACATTTAGAGGTATTATTCAAAACCTTACGTCACATATCATCAGGTACCACTAACTCAAAAAACAACTGGCATTACTTCTGGAGTAAATAAATAAAAAGTGTTTAAACAGAATAAAACCTGTCTTACCCTAGAAAGCACATACATATGTAGCATTACAGAAGCCAACTATTTAACTATTTCCTCTGTCTAGTACTGAAATCTACCTGACCTTGTCACCTATTAAGAAGCCTGATACAGATCAACTTCTCTGCTTAATGAAAGAGCAAAAATGACTAAGGTTCTCTTATCTAGGAAATAACTAAATAAGTTGTTTGAGGAATATTAGATAGTAATGAAAATCTGATAGTGTTCTACTCTTAGTAGTCATCATAACTCTGTATCTGTAAAGCAAGAAACTATCACTGCCCGTGTGTTAGGTGTATACTTCACAAATTACTTTCAATTGATAAGGAAGTTATTTTTTTACCAGTTTTTCATGCAGATTTTCTTGAAAACATAATCTCACAGGCTGTCTCTAAGTACTGATCATATCTGTTATAAAAGAGCAAGCTGAAAAGTCTATCCATTAGTACTGTTCAATAATCTTCACTTTCTACCAAGAAAGATCCTAATTAATTAAAGAATCAAATCTCACTCATTCCATGCTGTGCCTTTTTAAACTTTTGCTATAAAAAAAGAGTTTGTAAGGTAAGAATTAAGAGAATTAGTAGACAGTATCACTTTATCAGTAGACCATTAATAATGCTGGAAGCTCCTGATCTTACAAAGCTTCTTGTTTTTGTTCACTCTCATCACTAGGCTTTCTCTTAAACCAATGATTCAAGTTACTCTGGCCTGGCTTATGAAATGCACTGTAAAACCTGTCCTGAGTGGTTCAGCAGGCAGGGGCAGCACTGCAGGGCACTGAGCACTAAGCTCTAGAATTGCAAAGCCCATAATTATCCAATATAAAATCTATTCCAAGCTTTTCGGGTAGAAACACTCAACTAAGTGGATGTTTACCTCTTTGGAAAATGTCTATGAATTCAGATAGATATGACTAAAAATTTAGGCCCCTGCTGCCCAGTTTTCAAAGCTGTATGTGCTCTCCACTTTCAGTATTAGGTTACTCCCTAAATGGCCAGGTGTCTTTGTGTGTAGCCTGCCAGTGAAAGCACTTTCTGCAAGATGCCAGAATGGATTGGGCTGAACCGATTCTTGAATGACTTTTCTGGAAACTGAAGCTCTAGTACTCAAGCAGCATACTGAAGAAGAAAAACACAATTCAGAGCAAAAAGAGGCTCGTCCCCAAAAAGAAACTGAAGAAGCTGCAAATAAACACAGACACAGAAAGCAAGAAAAATGTATTAATAGATATTTAAGATGCTCCAATAGCACAAAACTGAAATTCACATTCAGATTTGGATGTTAAAAAGCCCCAGAATGTAGAAATGCTTGGATCTGGATACATATTGTAACTCTATTTTCTTATTTTGCTTTTTAGAAAGTGCCAGTGAAGGGTCAGATATTGTGCACAACCACACAAAATACTGTGGGTACACTACAGCAAAGTGTGTCATTAGATTCAAATCCTGTTAACTATGTACAGAACCTACAACAGTATTGTTGCATTATAGATGAGATTAGGAATGATTGCTACAACCAAATCCTATGTTATTCTCTTCCTAAAACTGAGATCTTATTTTTATTTAGTCTTTTAAAATAAAAAAAATGATTTGCAGGGACTAAAGCACCAGCCTGCTTGAAAGTTGCAAATCTCAACCTGCAACCTCTGACAGGCACACAAACCAGACTTTTAAATGCACCTGGACACTGCTATGGAAATACAGAAATAAATAGCAGAAGCAGTGGGAAAACCTATCCTGGAAGAAAAACGTTACATCCAGAAGGGAACGCAGCTAGCAGATACAATTGCAATAACTATAAGTGAAATGGTTCTGTAAGTAGGTATCACATGGAAAAGAAATTAACAGAACTTGAAAACATCTGGAATAGATATCAACATAAAGCTCAACAATGCATTTGAAAAGCAAACAAGATTCTAGCAGAAATATCATGGAAATCAAAGACTGGAAGCAATACTTCAGTGCTGAATCACAGAGGCCTCGATGTAGTTAATAGAAAGGATTTGTTATTTTTATTTCATTGTCATTATCAGTTTGCTACATGTACTTTGTCTAAAATAGTGGTACATGAAATCAGTTGACACATTGGTAGTGAAACATGAAAGACTAAGAAAAAGAAAGATTTTGATTAAACTGGTTTAGTTTTACTATGTTTTGCCAATATTTTACATGCTGTCTAAGTCTACACATGTCACTTTAGCTAGGGTATAGATAGTGAAAAAAAATCCCAACCCAAACAACTCCCTTTCCAGAATGAACTGTGCTTACTGGAAAGATATTCAGTTGACATGTGGAAACTGGTCTACATTTTAAGAAGCAAAATTCAGAATATGGCATTGTTCTATACCAGATGTTTCAAATATACAAGAAAATAGCCTCTTTAGGGTTAATTTAAATGTCTTTTTACATAGATTCATATATTTCATAATGTAGAATACAACATGTTTTCTTAGTATCTAAGCATCTGTACATTTCTGCAGTTGGAACCTGGGATTTTAGTACCAATTGTATTACCAGGGCACTATTTTAAATCTTTTAACTGTTTTGAAGAGTCAGAAAATTCCCTTACACCACCATGGCTTCCCAGGCACATTTCTTAGTAACTTATTTACCTTTTCCTCCCTTGAGTACCCAAGTTGCTGAAGAGTCTGTTCCTCGTCTAGTTCCCCACCTCAAAGGGACAGACTCTTTCCTTCTGAGAGTCTGAAGGATGCCAACTGGTCCTTTCTGCCTCAGAAAGCCTATCACATATATACATGCACAGATCTTCTTCCTCATTTCCCTCTTTCTTTACTAGTCTTTGTTTTCAAAGTAGTATGTATTTCATGGACATTTTTAAAGCCATAGAGAAGTCACTTTTTACTGCCTCTACCATTTGTCTAAATGAAGTTATATCACTTTTGTCCTTGGTCATTGAAAGTAACTTTATACGCCTACCTTGATCAAGTCAGCAATCTCATTGACCTCAAAGAACACAATGCTGAGCATGAACTGAGGGTTTAGTAGAGTTAGGACCTCACAGTAATGCCATAAAAACTCTTCACTTTTCCTCACTGTGCAGAGCCAGGAGAGATTACATAAACAGACTTGACCACCAGTCACCTCCTCTCCCCCATGTGAATATTCTACCTGTGTGCATCTTCCAGTGATGCTCCCTACTCTGTTATCTCAGTGATTCTGAGCTTTACAAAAAAGAACTTTACAATGAAACAAAATAGGTTCTATTGTAGTTATTACAAATAATAGGAATAATTCTTCTCCTTTGGGAAACAGTAAATCTTGAATGTATTTTCATTTAGACTGCATGACCACCTCTTTTTTCCATCTTATTTTTTTACTGTGTATTACATGTGCTGGAAGTGAACAATTTCTTCTGTAGCCACTTCTTTTTTAAGAGTGTCAAAGTTTAAAGCACAGCTCTATACTGGAAAATGCTATCATAAAAGAGATGCCTCCTTATTAACCAGTTTGCCACCATTATAACCAGTGTTAATCACTGGCAGCAACTGGTACACTCAGAACATTCGATTTCAACAAACAAGTATTAGTAAAAATTGGAGATACATTGTCAGCAGTAAGAAAAATAATCCAAGTAGTATTGTAGGTGGTTTAACTAACAATTTAGAAGCTAATAATCAACAATTATCAGCTATGCTTAGACACATCTAGTATGTTGCAAAGTTAGAAGCACTTTGATGGATGGTATTGTAGAGTTAACAAGTATTATTGCCATTACCCTGTAGGACTCTGCAGAGATTAATTTGTAGGTGCCTTAAGCAAAGAACAACTATTAACTTTTATAAATAAATCAGAAATGTTAACTTGATGTAAAGGTTTCCCAATTTTTTAAAAACTCTTTTAAATTTAAACCACAGGTTTTCCACTAGAAATAAATGGCAATGACCACAGCTTTCCATATTGGCATTTTTACAATAAAACTCAGACAGCTAGTGTTCATGAAACACAAAGAAATAATAAAGACAGCTATTGAATAGCAAAAACAACAAAGGTACCAAAATAACTTTAAATCTTCTCCTATTTTGTTACCTTTTCAAATAATTGGATTGTCTTTTGAGGTTTTTTTTGGTAATTACTGCTCCAGTGATGTTTGTCCTACTTAAAACGGCTTTATATCCTGCAGCACTGAAGCTGCAGGGTTTAAGCTGCACAGCAGTGGTTTGGATCTAAACTCTAGAATTTTCACAGCAATTTGTCAAAGCCTCAGAGATTTTTCAGTGTTTCATTTAATACAGCTTGGCATTTTCATCAATTGTTTTCTCCATCACTACTGAATTGGTCTCATGATTTGAAATGATTTACTTGCCCTGTGGAGTATGGCATGATTTCAAGTAATCTAACATTAAATCATAGGCTTTCTGGCTTTGCAAGGTAGCCAAAGTGTTTGTAAAACTGTGCAGGACAAATTACCTGTTCCATGGATGCAGTGAACAAGCTGCCACAGCAGAGAAGTACTTTCAGGTGAAACAGATCTTTGGTCAAGCAGGAAGCCAGGCCACTGATTATCTCCTAATAGTTTCCTAACACTGAATTAAGCCCATAAAGCTAAAATTATGGCACCATGCTTAGTATGAAGAGACTTTTCAGTAGTTCCAAGCTAATGTTCTTTTAGCAATTGATATTAAACAGTTTGGCTCCAAATATTCACTGCTCTTGTTAAAACTGCTGTTTGCTTACAAGATGTTTTTTCTGCAGGTGTGATTGAATCTGGCACAAAAAGTATCCAGCTAATGTTCCTCAGCTAGGGTAAGCACATACACTACAGTCTGCTCTAACCACAAGAGGCTTAGTTTTCATTAAAGCTGTGTTTACTATAGCTGAGTAGTTTTTGGAGTGAGTAAAGATGCAAACCAGAGGATGTTCTAAGACAAGGAGTTCATGGAAACAATGAATACGTGTAGTCTTTGAATTGTTTATTGCTAAAAATACTAGTGTGTCAAATCTCTGGGCATCACAAGCTTTACCAAGAAATAGATATTTGAGAGAAGAGAATTACAGCTGAATTAGGATCAGTTAAAAATCAGCCCACTAATTGCACTTGGCCTCCCTGAGACATAGGTGCAAGAGAACAGAGTACAATTTCTCTACAGAAAATCTTTTACTTCTGTTCCTGCTTTATTTTGGTTTCATGTGACAGACACTCCTAATTCAGTGAAGGAATGACCCTTAGACCCTGTTACTTCTCCCCAGGGGAGCTCCATTCAGTCAGATTTTTCCCTGCCTTCCTTGCTACCAGTGTATTTCAACTGGTTTCTCTAATTTTTTTCTGCTAATTCCCATTTCCTTTATAATCACAGGCTTTTATGTGACTTGCTGGCCAAGCGGTTTTCAGGGGAGCAGTAATTGCCACAGGTCTTACACATTAACCCTGCCAGGTGTCAGTGCTGGGGCTGCTTGTGCATTTGATTAATGATACTAGAGCAAAAAAAATTATTATTTAATTGACTGTCATGTTTTCCTTCTTGCTCAAGTGCCCTTGAAACAGTCAGACGATCTGGAACAAAGGTTTCTTGGGATAAAACACCCGAGGTGGCATGCTGAAATACAAGAAATACAAGCTAACTTAGTGAAAAGTAGGTCACAGAAGCCTGAGATGTGTTGACTATTTTACACATGCAGAAATCTCAGCATGTCTGAAGCATTTCCAGTACTGTCACCTTGGATGGATGTTACACTGTTGGGAGCAGATGCACAACAACTTTGTTATCTCTGTCTTTCATACACACACACAAAAAATAAAGGTAACTTGATACTATCCATTAACTATAATATCCAGACTTTCTTTTTTGGAGCCCAGAGACAGCAAGATTCATATACCTTTGCTCTTTTTAGCACTTTCAGAATCAGAAAACCCGTTTTTCAAGATGAGGTTTTCTTCCTCCTTGAAAGCAGAAGCAGTTGAGGATCCATTGCATCTGAGAAAAAAGAGCTTTGAGAACTCATTCAAAGCAATCAACTGTAAACAAAACACAATGTTTAAACACACAAGTCTACACAAGCTGCTGCTTGAATTACATTACTTAAGTAGCTAGAGTTGGACTCAAGTGAATACATCAAGACAATCTTCAGGCAAACCCAGAACAAGTAATCACTCAGAAGAGCATTGTTTTAAACCCATTAAACTGTGTTTGCAGCATATTTCTTCTTTTTCTTTGTCAGTTCACTAAATTCCACTAAGTGAAACAGGATTGGAGGAAAACAAGCACAGGCCACTGTCCCATGGCCTTGGAGCACACTCTTTTAGGTGTCTCACCACCGTTCAAGTTAGTGGAAGCCTGTCCCAAGCTGGGGAGCTTTCATTAGGAACAGTCCATTCTAGTCAATAAAAGCTCAAGTTAGCTCAACTGGTTAACAGTATTAGCTGATTTACATGGGTTGAGGTCATGCTCTCTTGCAGTCTCCTCTTTTGGCAAGGTGGTCTTCCTATTTTAAGTGCTTTAATAACATCTTGCAGTCTCACTGACTTCATGCAGCACACGTCCAGCTCCTACTCCTGGTCTGTCTTTGGTCCTGAAAATTCATGTTTCTCACAGAGTGTTATTGGTGTATATAGAGAGCTCAGTCTTGCTGCTAGGTACTCACTCTAGGAGAGTTCTATACTTAAGTTTCTCATTTGATTGTGCTCACAACTGCTTAATCCATTGTTAACTTCTAGATTTTCAAGATGCAATTTCTTCAAAATACCTCTTACTGCAAAATCAGCCTCCAGGTGACAGAAATAGTTTTGAGTGTAGGAGAAAAAACCCCTAAGACCCAGAAATAAAAAAAAACAATTAAAAAAAGAGAGGCCAGACTAGAAGCCAGAACTATATTTCTTAATGATAGCAAACATTGCAAATGATGGCTATAATAAACGTTTGTTTGAGATACAGTTATTATCTATTGCCTAAATATTTAAGTTAGACAAACCTCTGATCAGCTGAAACAAAACCTCTGCAAGCCAAGAAGCTACAGCTAAACTGTTAGGGGGGATGTGAAGCTTGCATTAGTGCTGAAGCAGGGACAGAGGTGGTGTGAGGCACACAAAACCACAAAAAGTGATCTCATGTCTTTAAACTGTCCAAAGAATCATAATAATAAAGTTCTAGATGAGTGTTGAGGGGACACATGCCATTTCAATGAAAAAAGTAATAATTTCAAATGACATTTTGAAACATTCCATGGAAATGTATTTGAAATGTAATATGGGGACTCCAATAAAGAATATGCTTTTAATACATTACAGATTATATGTGATCATCAGTTTAAGACTTCCACTCAACAAGCAAGATAATTCAAGTAGACAACTAGTCTGTCCATACAGCGTGTATTGCCATCCTTTCAGCTGCAAGCTCTAACGTTTCTTCATGGCTGGAGAAACACAGAGAAGGTATGGTTTTAATTTTTCAAACTCTTTTGCAAATAAGCTTAAACATTTTACAGTTAAAAGGACAGAATTTACATTTGCTGTGTCTGGTCAGTTTTAAAATGGTATCTGTTATGAATCATGTTCACTTTTAAAGTTCATTTAACTTGGCTTATGGTTTACTTTTTAAAAAATGTTATGCATCATTTGGAGCTGCACTCCTAGCCACTATTAGCAATAATAAAGGTGTGCAGGTCCCATCTGATGGCCCTTGTGTAAACTTGGATTTCCATAGGAAAAAAACAAACAGGATCCACACAGAGAGTAAAACATCCCACAGGACGGTTGCCCTTAACAATGACAGGAGGTATAATCAAGGTACAGCCATTACAGATCGTTCTGCCACTTTAATGGGATGTCTGTGTGGCTGGTACTAATGACAAAAAAACCCCTCATCCCATTAACCACAAGTGCAGTGGGATTTTTCACTTCAATCCTAATGAGTAAGCGTGCCTTTATGGTGAGGTGGTCGTGGAATAATTTCAGTGGGACTTAAGGACTTCTGGTACTGAACTTCTTTAGGCTGCTCTCAGTTTTGCAGGTTCTAAGCTGTTCACTCAGGTTACCTAAAATGGTCTGAGAAGTACATCCAGAAAGAGAAGAAATGCAAGATTATAAAATAATTTGCTTTCAAGCAGAGACAGCCTCACCTGGTGGCGTCACCTTCACCACATCACATCTTTCGTCCCCTGAAGATTATCCCAAGTTGCAATGCTTCCCATCAGGCTTAATCACCTATTTGTTTTTGAGGCATCTACATTTTTCTACTCAGACCATTCCAGTGTCACAACCCAAAAATCTTCCCCAATTCTCTTTTTTATTTAAAAAAACAAAACAAACAAAACCAAGCAGCAATGCAAAAGCCAGTGAACTTGATTACCATCCCAAAGGAGCCAAAGAAGTTCTAACATTAGCACTTTCAGTGCCCCAAGAAACACAAAATAAGCCTCTGCAAAAGTCAGATGTAGAAGACAAGGATCAGAAGACTCCAGGACCCAGACTGTCCACACACCTGCATCTTACAACTCCAGTTAACCCTTTTTTTTTCCTTTACCATTGTGTATTTCAAAGGATGAAGAAAAGAAAAAACCTACAAGTTCATTCAAAGACAAACCCTTGGAACTATGCAAGCACTTGAATTCCATTCAGGGATGTTCATTGGTAGTTTTGACAAAAGAAATCCAATTTTCCTATAAATACACCTGCCTCATCAATACAATAAAATATCCTTTCAAAAAGCCATCACATGAAATCTATGCACAGGTGTTGTGAATAACAAAATCTGCTTTTTAACATTGAACTTATGACTCAAAGAACTGGCTACTATTATGTTCTTAGCCTATCCTCTTCTATCTCCTGTCCGCCACTGATGGATAGGGAATCTTTCTCTCAAAGTAAAGTACTAGAGTAAGGTTGCCCTGGGATATCTAACTTGCTAATGAGAAATGTTTCCACTCTTTAGAGCTCTCAACATGCACATTTACTTGTTACTGAGTAGCTTTTTAACTCAGTTCAATAAGTCCATCTTCCAAATCCAAGAGTTTGTCAAAAAGTTCAGTTAGGCAGAAATGCTGCTGGTGAAAAAGGGTCATCTAAAAAAATCACCTTGCTGACATGGTGAAAACCATGAAAGTCCACGGTCTGCTTCCTGAAGCAGATGGACTATGAAGACTCCTAAGACATATCAGGCTTCTCCAAGCCAATATGACTGAATCTACAGTGATCAACCAGGTCTTGGAACACGATGAAAAGACACGTCTCTGCGGTTACATGAAGAGCTTCTGTGCAGCTTAAGAATCACAGAAAAGTATCCTTGGATTTGTGACCTAATATTTCAACTTTAGACAGATATACCACTAAACATCCTTGCAACAAAAGCCTGAGTATTAACCTGCCAGTACTGAGCTTCTGGTAGCTGCTGAGAACTGAGATGGCCACTTTCTGAAGCAATGCTGCTTGAGTTTCAGGTTGAGTTGCACTTGCTTACTACCAGTGCCAGCAATCTCTGAAGCCAAAACCAGACATAACGAAGCTGCTCCAAGAAAAGTCCATCCACAGTTATGAGCCTGATTTTATCTGCTTCTCCCTCATTTAGTCAGTATCTCAGCTGCATGGCAGTGTCTGCAACTGTTGGATAATGGTGTTAGCTTGTATGAACCATCCCAGCTTCAGTTCAACCCGCACCCCACAAGCCTCGCTCCCCAAATCCTCTGGCTTCTAGAAGTTACATTGAGAAAGAGCTCAGGGGACAGAAAGCCCAGCTCCACTATGGGTGTCTGCCCAGCTGCTGAGTAGTTATTTGGACAAAAAAAGAAAAAGAAAACAAAACCCCACCAGGGCTGTGTGTAGGGAGGAGAACAGGTTAAACTCAACTGTGTACATTTTCCTACTTCAACAGTTATCACCCAGTAAGTCTGTGCTCTGAAGCATAATCAACCACAAAAACAGAAAAAAAGAGAAAACCTCAAGTCCACAGATGGCCAGGGCTAAAGTGTGAAGTATTTCTCTTGTGCCACAATGGTATTTAATAGCAGCACAAATGTTTACCTCAATACTGCCTTTAAAACCAAAGGTATTTACGCACTCTGGAAAACAAGCCAGAGAACAGGCAATGCAATTAGCTTCATGTACCACGTACAGCAAGGAAGATTGCCAGGTCTGCCTGAGAAATCCGGAGCTTTAATGGGAATTACCAGCAGTCACCTAAAAGAAGTAGGTGAGTAATGGCTAATGAATAATCTATTCCATGCATTTAAGACCTCTTTCCATTTCAAAACTGTCTACGACACATTATTTACTGTCAAATAACTTCTAGAGCAGTTTCTTGAAAACTTTCACATTCAAAATACATTAGTCAGATGTGCATCATTCCTTGGAAATATTTCTTGTACTATGCTAAAAACAATAACTTCCAATTTTTCACGGAAAGAAAATGTTACACTGTTTTATTAAGCTTTCTTATTTTGCTGAATGTTCACACTTCATTGGCTTGACTACTCTCAGAAAGCAAACAGACCAGGCAGGGCTTCCAAAAACCTATTGAGTGTTATTTACACATTTCACTGTGTTACTCTGGAGACAACTCCAGCTCACTGTTTGCCCCATCTAGAAATTGATTAACATGCTAAATGAAGCCCTTCCAACTCTGTTTATGGGACCAGTGTGGCTGGAGTAGTTCTCAGGCAGCACGAGAATAACCAGACAGTGCTGCATCTGCACCAGCTGCCGACTCAGTGCTTTTGGGTGAGCCAAAGGGAACATCACTCTAAGGAGCCTCATCTCTTCAACAAGAAAGAGTATTTACTTTGGAGCAAAGGAGGGTGAGCTCACCCAGAAACATGGTGATGCTGTCAGCAGCCATGGTGACTGCATTTCCCTTCCTGGTTCAGAAGGAACGGGTCAGTGATTCGAGCACTACCTTTGATTTATGGGAAGCAGATTGGTACTAAATGGGTCTCACTGAGGACTACAGGCAGCTCACTGTCAGTAGCACCTTGGAGAAACAGAAAGCAATAGTCCAACTGGACAAGTATAACCCAAATATACTTGCAGTCTGCTGTATGCTGAAAGTATAGCTGAGTTGAAATGCGTGGTACATATTTAACATCTCAAACATGAAAAGTAAAGATATGTGCACCTGATGCACTGTATAGGCTTTGGATGTGAAAATGGAGATGTCATGCTCCAATTTCTTATATGTTTTAAATGTTCACATTCTATACTGCAGCTCTTACCATTTCCAATTCCTTGTTTATGTCAATATATAAACAGAAGTAAAAGTAAGATTATCATCAAATCAAAACAAATACGGCCAACTCAAGAGATCAGAGATGTCTATGGAAAAACTATTGAAATGCAGAGTGTATTATGGATGGGCTCCTGGGATTTCCAACCCATTATCGAAGCTGGGATCAAATGCAGCACACCCAGGCTATCAGCACAATTGTCAGATCTTGAAGGGACACATTTTTCTCAACCACTGTAACACCGATCTGCTTTTTAGAGAGGATAACTTAGACCTCAAGCTAGCAAGCAGGTGCTTTCATGATGGAGCAGCAAAGTTGCACTTCATCCCATAATGTGTCCTTTGTTATCAACAGAAGAGCTGCCAGTGGCATTCAAGATATGTTCAGGGACTCAATGCACACACACAATTTTGGACATGCAAGATGCTCCCACCATCTCACTGTAAGGCAGTGTTATCAAACTCTCCTTTAGGTAGAAGAGTGAGTTTGCATTCCTCATCCCATAACATTTCAATATGTCATTTAATCCACTTGGCCTCAGCCTCCCTTCTTATGAAATGGCATTCATGTTTCCATATCATTCATGTTTATTAGGACCTTCCCAACTTGCAGTGATGGACATCACAGAATGCCTGTAATAACAAACATCTTGCACAGTTGACTGCCTTGCTGCAAATACAGATTACATGTTTAATGCTATCTGAGGTGCACTCACCTCACTGAACTGGAATATGAGTAAGTGAAGACTTTCCCATGTCAGTTTAAATCACACCACTACCTACATGTACACATACATTAAGAAAAAAATGATGTTACATTCCAAACAAGTCGTAACTGGAACATTCAAGAAACAATAAGAGTAAACGACTTAAGAGGAAGATTTTACTCAAATTACACACACCTGACAGCTAGTCTGTTTTCCAAAGTAAAGGTTAAAAAGACCAAGTACACCTAATGGGTATTTACACATCTTCTGGTTTTTAAAAGCTTGGAGGATTGACTTCAGAAAAACCTCACTTTCTAGGGAAAAGTGTCTGTATCAATACAGAAGACTAAACTCATTATTACTGAGATAAAAACAATTACTAGATTAATTGGTAATACTCATATTTTGCTAAAACAAACAACTACCATCCATATAAGCCATTTCTGAAGGAAACAAGCAGTTATATCACAAACATTGGAGGCAGTGTCTGCTAACAAGCTCTTTCCTGACTGGGTTCTTCATTGCTAACAGGGCAGTGCATTCACATTACAGTGCTTCTTTTAGCTGGAGTGCTTAATATAGTCTCTCTCTTCTATTCTAACACTTGACAAAGGAGGAAGGAACATATACCTAGATTAATAGAATCATTTTGGTTCAAAAAGAACTTTAAACTCCTTGAGTCCAACCCCTCTCCTCACCCTACCAAGCCCACCACTAACCCACGGCCCTCAGCACCTCAGCTCCACAGCTTTGCAATAGCTCCAGGGATGGGGACTCCCTCACCTCCCTGGGCAGCCTGGCACAGGGGCTGACAACCTTCTCAGGGAAAAAGATCTGCCTCAGCTCCAGCCTAAATCTCCCCTGGGGCAAATTGAGCCCATTTCCTCTTGTCCTTTCATTCATTACATGGGAGAAGAGACCAACTCCCACCTCACTACAGCCTCCTGCCAGGAGTGACCATGTCTCCCCTCAAGCCTTCTCTTCTCCAGGCTGAACACCCTTAGGACTCTTAGCTGCTCCCCATCTTGTGCTCCAGACCCTTCTCCAGCTTTGGTACCTGGCTCTGGACACAATCCAGCCCCTCAGTGTCCCTCTTGGAGGGCCTCAAAACTGAACACAGTACTCATCTATATGTTCATACACATATAAAAGCTTAAGTTTTTCATCCTGTGAATGTAGGTGTTACAGCAATGCTGTGTTGTGTGTGCTGCAGGCATGGCATCTGCTGCCTTATACTGTTCAGTGGTGCTTTTTTAATAATGAATTATGCCAAATGCAACCCCGACCAAGATGCTGAAGTTGCATGACTAAGCATTAGTTTGACTTTTAAATATTTCCACTTACTATATTGGTGTAAAAATCACAGAAAGGTATGACAAGAGATTGCTTAGTCTATCTATTGCCAGTCTTAAAAACAGGATCAGCTCTCCAGCAGCATTCCTGATAGATGCATGTCTAGCCTCCCCTTAAATACCTCTAACAGTAGAGATTCTGAGCCCATGCAAACAATCCTTATGATTTCAACAACATTGTTTAGAGAAACAAATCATCTTCTCTGCAGCATCTCCAGACCACCATAGCTCATCTGTTATAGACACATGCAGCAGCCTTCTAGATGTTTCATGTTACCACTTTCCCTTCACTGTTTCCTTCTTTACACAACCTCTCTCCTTGTGTTTCAGGTTTCTAGACTGCTAATCACTTGCACTGATGCCCTTTGGACTTGACACTTTTATTATGGCCTAGTATCCCAAACTGCTCACGATACTCCAGCTATGGCCTTTGCCTTTCACTGGACAAGTAGAGAGGAAACATTGTACCACACATCTCCTTGTCTGTTAATTCTGCTAATACACCTTATTGCAATCTTTGTATTTCCACAAGAATGGGACATTGTTGTGGGAAACAAGTCAGATTTAGTCTGAGTAAACCACAGATCATCTTTTGCAGACTATGGCTCAGTCCATGGATTGCCATGAGGCATTCAACAACTTTTTGTCTCTGAATAGCGGAGACAAAATAAATAACCAAACCCCACCTGCTATTTGTCAAGATAATGTTGGACACTGAGCTTTTCCTCCAAGACTTTTGCAGGTCTCCAGTGGTTTTGGCTTTTTTTTAGAAATCTTTTTTATCTCCAAACATATTTTTGATGAGTAAACCAACTTCACGTGCCCCCCTCAGTATGCCCTCCCACTCTGATGGTTAATAAAGGTATGATAACTCTATAATTAACAAAGGCTGCTCTCAATCTGGGTTCCCAAAAAGTTTGCAACCCTCCCAAAATGTTTTCTAGACTACTACCATTTACTGGCTTATTACAAAAGTTCAGGAGTCTTGAATCATTCCCACTTTACTTGGCTTGCATTTTCCCTTCTGAATAAGAGATACTGTGAGATTTTTATAACTCTGCAGCCCATTCTTAGGATCTCACATTGGGGTATAACAGCATTACAACATTCCAAGCCATATTAAATCTAACTCACACCACTGAGATCACATTAGCACGCTATGATTCTTTCTCAGATCCCAAACACATGTAAAAATGTTCATTCAACTCCACCTTTTCAGGTAAAACATTCCTCTTGTAAAAAACTAACATCACTTTACACCTTTCAAAAGTGTTTACTAAACTTTCTAATCATCAAATCATTGCAGGAAAAGGAGACAGATTTTAATTTAGCTGTGCTCTAAATAAGATTTCATCTGAAGTGTGAATAAGGCAAAGTACATGAGTATTGCAATGAGGAGAGAATTCTTCAAGGAAATCCAAGAGAGGAAAGTTCCATTTTCTTAAAAGGAAGCAGTCATAAATTTGGATTATGAGCCAAAAAGTACATCACTAGCAATCAAAGAGGAAACAGAAAGAACCATATTTTTCAGGTTTTCCTTCTCACACTGGCCAAAAGGTTTTTATTTCAAGTTTATTCACTTTTCTGCTTGACAGTCGAGCAAAGATTTAAGCAGTCTAGTAAAAACCTCCACTAGAGGACAGAAAGTCTGGTCATTAACTACTCACCTTGCAGAAGCTGATTAGTGAAGATTTCTTGTGTGGAAACATAAGTTTAAAAAAAAAAGTGTTTTCCTTAAAATAACATCTTTTCAAACTTCCAGAAACTTAATATCTCTTCAGAGAAAAACTCTCCCCTAACTTCCACTTTTGGAAGAAACAGAAACATGTTGCTATGGTACAAACTAACATATTGCTTCCTTATGTGTTTGTTGAAATACACTACTTCAGAGTTCATTAGTACAAGGATGTTGTATTTTGTGCTTGGCAAACCACTTTTTTTTTGCCATCCAGTTCTAACACTCCTGTGTTGGTACCTCTTCTCACAGGAGGTGGTAAGCTAAGGTCCACTTAATCCAGTTGATTAAATAAAATCAGAGTCTCAACACGAAGGAAGTCCTACTCCCTTACTCGGTATGGTAGTAAAAATTAATCAAATTATCAATGATTTGAACAGTTCTACAGCTCCAACTTTTACAAGTGAAGCAGCTGAAAGATTTCCTGAGCTTCAACCACAGTCAAGACACCATAGCAAGGCAACTTCACACAGTCAGGCAGACAGGCTCTAAAGAAATTTCCATGACCACTACTACAACTTTTGCCTCTCCTGCTTCTGGGTTTTTTTTTTTTGTTTGTGCTACAAACTCCTTGAAACCACAGTGACCTGTAGAGTCCATTTTTGCTACTCAGCCCACAATGCTGCCACATAGGTGTTTATCCATAACGTGGAACGATTTGATTTCTGCTTGCAGAATGCTACGAGAATGGAAAAGAAGATTCTGATCCTCTTCTATGCCTTCCAAACACTCTGTTATATCACTGAAACCTGAGAATATTTCACCTGCACCACTTGGGCAGCACTCCAAAACCACCATGGTCTCTTGTCTGAGTGCAATAAGAATTGCCTGTACTATCGACCAAAACTTGTTTCCACCTGCATATCCTTTCTTTAAAACATTTTATTTTGTCATTAAGGTAATAGCTAAGTAGATGCTCTCAGTCCTGGATAAAGAGCTGTAAGAGTACAGGTATTAACAAAACACATGCCAGTGTTACACATCTGGAGCATACTTGAGGTTCATTACATGGCATTATATGATATATTAAGGATGCCTCAGGACTAAATTTCTCACATAAAGTCATTATCATAGGAATAAGTTCTTTTTAGAAGTGGTAGAAGTGGTAAGAGGTGCTCAAGTGTAGCTGAGCTCTAAACCATCAATCCCACACACTGCTCTAAATCAACTGTGTCACCTGCAAGAGGCACAAATTCCTTGCTTAACTGGGGCATAGGGGACTCCTCCTCAGCTTTAAACTTAATTGTACAGAGGAAGCCAAGGTATATTTGCTCTTCTGTTTCTCTTGGTCTACTCTTAGAAGACATTAAGCAGATCCAGACTGCAGACTGATAATGGTTATATGAAACATGGTCTGCTTGGAGGCTAAATGGTGTTTACCTAGTTGGTTAATAATGGAGTCATTATGTAATTTGAATTCCTAAAACAAGAGCCAAATGTAAAAGAATTCTTTGTTTCATTTGCCACTGAAACCTGCCATTAATAAGATATGTGGTTATATATCCTTGCAATTATAGAAGACTCAAATTATTCATAATAGAAATATTGAAATTTGTAGCATTAAATCTGAGTGAAGCAGCTTATCTCAAAAAATGAAAACCCCTTTAAAATGAGATTTGAGTAAATACTCATCTTGGATTACATAGAGATAAAAAATACTTCATATTTTGCAATTTGTGATGTGAAAAAAATATCATGAAATGTTAAAAACAGATGTATTTATCCATCCATCCATCTACTATATACCAAATGCATTTTCATTTATTTTAAATCTGCAGTTCTTTTAAAAGTGTTGCCCCATCCTGTCTTTAGAATTGGACATTTTGCTAACACCGAACTTTCCATACTACTCTGAAAACACAAAGTCATTGCAAAACACCTGCCAACAGCACAGATGATCAAAGTCACCGAGAGCTCTATCAACACAGGAATATTTCATTATATAGAGGTCACTATGGTTCGATCCAAACCCACTGAACTCAAAGGAAGCTTTTTATTAATGACAATGGTTTCTTATACTAAAAGAGAGGGTTTGGACAAGATTTCAAATAAAACACAGTTAACGTGCTGCTGTGTCCAGATCAGGAATCATCTATGGACCCGTGGTGCAGCATGGTCTTATAGCCCAGTTTTACACACATCAAAAGGGAAGTCATCAAGACTTAAACATTTTGAAGTTTTAATGCTATGGGCCAAAGTATTTTTTTAATACATCTGAGACACAGAATTCCTTTTAATTGAGTTCCAGGAAGAAAATCTGACTCCTTTAGATCTCGCAGACACATATGAAAAATATATGCTTCTTCAGCATTAACATATGAATAGCAATAAGCAAAATTAAACAATCTACATTCATTAGCCTGTACTAGGACAATTTACTCATGGCTTGGCAGAACTTTCTTCCCATTATGCAAAAAGATTTACTTTGGTAATCTGTACAAATGAATGCCATGTGCTTCTATTATATAGCCTTTTCTGCCTGTTGGCCTCAACTTATAATGAACCTGCTGCTTCTGCTTAGTTGAACGTATGCCACTCTTCCACTGACTTCCACAGAAAATCTGTTGTGCAGCAGTGATATATTACTCCAGAGATGAAGACACTATTGGGTTGCTGGTATAGAAGAGACAGTAAAATTAATAATTAAGCAAGAGAAATAGAAAACAGTGAGAAAGCTCTGGTTCAGGCACAAAAGTCTGGAATAGTAATGGGAAGTAGTAATAGGAAGCAATTTCAGGGGAAAAAAAAGAACATGGCCATTCAATTGAGTTTACTAAAATATGATGTTTTAAAATTGCTTGAATATGGCAGGAACTTATTTAAACTCACAGAAGTGTCATAGTTCATTTGCTTGCAAAACTCATTTCGTTGGGTGTTTTCAGTCCTGAGTATAAGCTAATAAGCTTTAGTCCTTCCCTCTGCCTCTCATATTTTTTAAGGACACGGCAGTTTATTGCATTTGCAAGCAAAATCAAAGTAGTTGCTTAAAAAGGTCAAGCAAAAATAAGAGCTAAGAAGGAAACAAACTACGGATCATCAGTGTTTCTGATGACATCATTCTCCTTTGACAGCAAGTGAAGGATGCTGCACTGGAACACATGGTTCACACACCAAAAAATGGAACACACACAAAGGCTCTCCATCCCTCTTCTGTGATGCAGGAGAATGCAGTCACACTCAGAGGTGCACCTTTGTCCATCTGGCAATGGGGACAGCATGTTCAGCTCTTCCTGGCAACACGCATGGCTCCATTTCACATGAAGCCACCATATGAGGAGCATACATAGGCAGCATGCTCAGGCAGCTAAAGATCAGTCAATGAAGACTGAAGAAATACTGAAGAAGGGCTGCAGGAGGCATTCCAGACTGGTTGTCTGCACATTTATATCTACATACAGATCTATTCTATGTCTTTACCCTTTCAGGAACTCTCATTCCCACCAAAGCCCAGATGGACATAGGCTGGGATCATTGATTTCCACAATAATATTTCCATTTTATAAGTAAGAAAACATACTTAAAAGCCTGGTTCCAATCAAATACCTTAGAAATTGACTTGTTCTGACCTATCTTCAGCAGCTTCATTTAGAAAATAAGGCTGGTTGTGCCCAGACTTTCATCTGATACCAAACCAGCACAATTGGCCTTCTGAAGCCTTCCATGAGCTGGACATGCAAAGCTGAGGCTGCTCTCTCACAATGTTTGTAAATCATTGACAGCTCATTTTTACAGAGATTTTGACATGAGATTTGCTTTAATAATTTTTTTAATTAAAAAACAGAACAGACGTCAAATCCCAACAGATGTCCCACTTCTGCAGATCTTGAAGTCCAATATTAGCCAAAGTCTTGCTGATCAGAATTAAATTCTGGGTCAATATTTTCAAAGAGCAAAGACACTGCATCTTGGAGAAAAGTGCAATATATTTTCCTGTATTTTGCTGGCTTTATTCAGCTTCAAGTCAGTCCTAATTGCAGCTGCTCAGTGTTTCCTTAAGATATTTTCTTTGCATCATGGATTTTTGCTTTGGGATTTGGGGGTGTTTTCCCTGTTCTTTCTTTTCCCTTTTGTTGTGACATCTCTATCTTTTAATTATTTCTAAATGGAAATTTGGGGTTAAGAATACAAACTGAATTTCTATTTTAAAGAGGTGGAGTTTAGATCAAATATAATATCAATTCACCATCAGCTGTATTTCCTGGATTTAGAAAAAGAACAGAGTACCATATTGCCAATAATACAAAAATAGGATCACATAGGCCAAAGCAAGCACATGGGTATAGATGGAGAGTTTAGATGGAGGGAATAAACCCAAAAGTATCCAAAGATACTCCTGTCCAGTAGACACCTTGTCCAAGAAAGTTCAGGCTTGTATTACACTAAGGAACATTGAAGGCAAACAATCTGACCAGGAATTTCACTAGACATGTTTTAGATGGGAATTCAGCCCACTAGATACTACTGCAACCTGTGCTAGAGTCTCTTCTCCTCTGGAAAAGTTACTGCATACAATTTGTGTGAATAGTTTACATGGAAGACTAAGTGTTCAGATTTACAAACCAGTGAAGCAATTAATAATACAAGATGGTGTCAGAATAAAAGGAAAAAACAAAGGTAGATTACAGTAAAACTGCAACAAGCAAAAGTATGTGATGAAAAGATGAAATACCACAACAATTTGTTTCCATGAAAACCAGGCAGAAAATAGATTCTACTTGACTCAGAAAACCAAGTACAACACAAATAAAGCAATTGTAGATATACTCCTTAGATAACTAGCAGCAAAACACTTCCACTTAGTTCTGTGCTTACAAATGTATCAGCAAGAAGCAGAGCACATGAAACTAACCTTTTTTATAAAGCTAGGTTCTCCTCACATACAGACATTGCACCATTGTAGAAAGAAAGACATTTTACCTCTGTTCGAAAGAAATCATAGAATCATAGAATGCTATGGCTTGGAAAGGACCTTTAGAGATCATCTAGTCCAACCCCCCTGCAGAATATCTAATAGTTTTCAGTTAAGGTTTACCCTGAAGCTGAAAAGAAAATCAGAAACAAGGACAACAGAGACCAAAGAAGTGTATCTAGACAGGGAGAGAGAGCAAACCCCAAAGGTCTCAATTTCTTAATTTCATATCAGCACAGGCAATGAGAATATGGGGTTTTTTTTCTTGAAATCTTTCTCTTGCTTTCTGTAAAGCAACATCTCATTTTATTAAAGAGATAAAGTAATTTTAGCTTTATTTGTTTCTACTGTTCTTTCCTGACTGACACTTCCATCCTGGTCTTTCCTCCTTCAGTACGATGCAATTTGTGTGCTGCTGCCTTACCTTCTTAAAAAAGAACTGCAAAGCTACATACTCACTCATTGTTTATTTTACAAAACTTATTGACCTAACTTCATCCCTAGATTAATCTGATTGCTGTGAAATGAGTCAGAAACAGTTTATCCAAGTCTTTATTTCAGCCAATAACGGAAAAACATTGTATTACCGTATCTCGAGACGTCTTGTTCTCTGTGGACAGCTTTATCATCTCCTGAACAGTACAACAGTCAGGATGCAAATATCAGATCCCATCATGACTATCTTTTCCTCAACTCTGATAACTTAAAAATGAACTCTGGAACAAAAAAAACCAACCTGATCTTTGTTCAAAGAAGGTAGATACAGAAGACGTTCAAACTCTCAGCTCACCATAGGGACCTCTGATGAGGAATAAAAGGGCAGATAGAAAGTAAGTTCATTGACAAGTTGTAAGGAGCAGGATATTGTTATTGTCTTCATTTCTCCACTTCAAAAATTTGAGATTTTTTTAAAAAAATCAAAATGTTAGAGAGTGCAATGAGATGCTGTTAGAACTGCTCAAGAATTACATAAAACTGGGTACTGTTCTACCTGCCACACAAAATCATTAAAGACAAGGTTACTTGGAATTCAAATAACAGCCACCTTTATCTCATGCAGTGCCATATGTAGGTTTCACTTTTCATCAAGGCAGTAGGACTCATTTCTGCATTAAAAATGCATTAGAGCCTCATTTTCTGTCTTTCTTTAACCTTTAGTATTTGTCTTATTTTAAACGTGTTGTTCAGTAATCGTATGTTGATAGGTGTCATCTACTATCATGTTCTTCAAAATCATGAGCCAGATTTTCTTGTAAGTCATCAATTTACTACCAGCTGGGGAAGACAGGTGAATTTGATATCAACAGAAAGGTTCCTATAGGCACTATAATCTTGATGTAAGCATACATGAATCAACAAGCACATGAACACTATCGATATAATGGTTACTTAATGACAGGCTCCTGACATAACATTTAGGCACCTAATTAAGACTCCTTATTTACCAAAGCACTCAGCAGCCAGCAGTCTCTAAGCTGTCTGAAGTTCAACTTCATGCTCCTATTTTTAGAATTAAGTCAGCCACACATATGTTGACTGCAGTAATAGTTAGAATACTTTTTAATGAGAGGGCTGGAATTAGTAACAAGCCCTGTGCAAGAGACAAGGTGCTACTCTGAAGTCCCTGGAGCAGCCAGGGGTCAGAGCACTAGTCAGGGAAGAGCTGAACTCCAGAATTTCCCTAACCCAAACACTATATGTAAGCACAGAAACAAAACCCAAGGAATTATGTCTCTGAAAGTCATCTCAACGGCTGTTGGAATTTATTTCAGGTCTGCTTCATAACTGGAATATGAATCCATTTTAGTTTAAAAAATTCCTCCCCTGATAGCATATAATTTTTCCCTTAAAAGATAGAAACAAAACCCAAACCAAACAAAACCCTACAATGTACTACTTCACATCATGTGACAAGAAGAGTCTTAAAACCACAGGACTTATTTCCTCTCTTTCAGGAATCTGTGGGCTCTGACTGTCCTGCTCTGTTTTTCTGGGCATTATCCAATTCCAAACACTATTTTTTTGGATCACTTAATAGATTAAAATCTATCAGCCTTTAGCCAAAAAAAAAAGGAAGAAAAGAAAAACACAAGAAAAGGAAAAAAGTGCCAAGTGACACATTAGAAGCACTATATTGTTGCTAAGTATTTACAGCAGGTTCACCTTGACAGTCTGTCACAATGTAATGGGATGTTCTGTCAGAGATGAATCAGCTAACACCCTTCTTACAAAGGAGAAGCACTGAATTCAAAGTAACATGACAAGCCATGATTTGCCTCAATCCTCTAAAACATGCTAAGGTGGAATGCAGAAAAGAAAGCCAAGAAGGAAGAGACGAAAGTTTAAGGCAACAACGCAGTGTTTCAAGACAACACGTGCTTTGCTGTGCTGTGCTTGATGGACGTGGCATGACTAAATGTCTAAATATGAGGTTAATTAAAAACAAACAGTTCATTTTTTAAAAGTGTATTATTGACAAAAATTACTATTTTCTCAGGAGCTTGTTACATGAGCATTATTGACTTGGCTGAGCATTATTCGCATGTCAATCACTTCCAGGCTATTTTTATAACCTTGTGCATGTTGGTTTATTGCAACATATACAGATAGAAAAGCAGATACACACAGTAAAGAGCACTGGAATTCATATTCTCTACCAACAATATCTGTTTTGTAGTGGCTGGGGCCATGACAAGGCTATAGGAACGCCTTTTACACTGGAGCAAACATGGAAATTGGATAATCATCTCTTTAGTGTTTGGTTTGCTCTCCTGACCTTCTATACTTGGTACTGTTCAGTCCCAAAGACAGTATGTCATGACATGCTAATGACCACAGCTGGATGGCCCAACTGGAAATTTAGACATACAAATGAAAGTTGTTTTATAGTATGTAGAAGCATATAGAGGGAGGGAAAGGGTTAGCTAAGCCTTTGAGCAAGCACATAAGCCATAAGCACATAAGCACCAGTGTTTTGGCTCAGCGTAGTAGAAATAATTGAGTTAGAAAGTTTATCATTCAGTTTAGCTTTTTGAAAGGTGTCAGTGACAGTCCTGATGCCTCACCTACCCACAGGGCTGCAATAACAAAAACACCAGCAGTTAAAAAGCAAGGTTCTTCATTTAATTACCACAGAGGCAGCATGTTGATGAACTCCTGTGCTCTTTGGTTGGCTCTTCTGCTAATCACACGGGCTGATTACTGCCAACAACAAGGCTGAAACAATGTGGTCTAAAGAAATCTCATTAGGGACCACAGCTATTCCCATTACCTACCTAGGTCAGGTACAAGAAGTATACATACCTCGAAGCATCCTGGGTTTTGTGTTCAGTACAAATTAATGCCAATAACGGTGATACTGTACAAAACATAAGTTTTCATTACTTGTTATCTAGAAGACAAGAAGGTTGCCGATGTCTGCATCACAAGACAAGCTTTAGCTCTTTTTGCTGGGCTGCCTGAACCACACAAGAGATGTTAGCAGAGTTGCTCCATTTAATTTTTACTGAAGGAAATGAACTGTATTTTATGTTCTTTACTTGGGGCAGTCAGAAAATCGCTGTCAAACTCAAAGTCCTGGGGAAAGCTAAAACATTTAAAAACATAAGCCAACTGAAGACTTTTTTTTGTAAAGCTACACCCATCCATTATAATGCCCGTTGGGCATTCACTGGCTCCAGCAAAAAAAGGGAGCTGCAAGCAACAGGGCTGTTTTCAATTTCAATATTTCTTTTTCTTTTGTCTGTCATGAGGAGAAATAAACCACAGCAAGCTGACAGTTCATTGGAACCCAGCACCACGTGGGATAGTAAATAAAGAAATAAGACGAATTACTTCCTTTTATGAGAACATCTAACCAAGAGATTCTGTCAAGCCACCGCCATGGCCACCAGTCTCTTGTTTCCTTTTGGCCCTGGATGAAGCACAACTGTGCTATGTGGCTCCAGTATTTACTTGTGTCGTGAAGCAAAACTTAAACATTTCTTTTATTTTAACTCTTCCTCTGAGCTTGATATAAACAAGGTCAGATTTGTCCTTGAAGACAAAAGCTGAAGGAGAAATAATAAAAGGCTCCTGAAAAAAAAAACCCAAAAACCAAACAGAAAAAAGGTAGCACTGTATAAGAAAAATAAATAACTTTGTTACTCAAAACCTTTCCTTTGACAGGTTTATATCAGTAAGTCCCCATAAAACCCCTCCATCAAACTGGCTTAGTCAAAATAGACCTGTCATCCAACTAGCTTTCCTATTTGTATTTTTTGAGAACTTAAGGAACTCTCTATTGGTGGATTCCTAGGCCAGGAGACTTCTGGAGGCTGCTTCCATCATAAAATCCAGTAAGTCTCATGCTAGAAACGTGTCTGAACAACAGGATTTGGTGACCGTTCTGTTTTTCTGTTGTATCTGGTGATTTCTTTGTATCCAGTAACAGGACAAGGGGTAATGGAAGGAAGCTGGAATACAAAAAGTTCCATTTAAACATAAGGAAAAACTCAATGTTGAGGTGAGGGAGCCCTGGCCCAGGCTGTCCAGAGAGGGTGCGGAGGCTCCTTCTCAAGAGGTTTCCAAAACCCACCTGGACACGTTCCTGTGTGACCTGATCTAGGTGGGACCTGCTTCTGCAGGAGGGTTGGACTGGATGATCTCTAAAGGTCCCAATCTGTACCATTCTATGATTCTATGCTTCTTAAATGTAAAAGGAAAAAGCCTAAACAATTAAAAGTACAGTGAGAAAAGGGAAGACAAATACAAACTATAAAGAAAATATATTTTTTTTACCAAAATGAAACTTAAAAACTGCTTTATTGAGTTATTCAATGGCTTATAACATCACTACATGATATCACTGCATTGTCTCCGTTCAACTATGACAGTCAGTTGTTACTACAGCCATCAGTTACTACAAGAATAAGCAGAAGACAAAAAAAAAATATATAAGAACATTACATTTTCTTGCATTTGTTTTAGAAAAGAATAGCATTCAGACACAATCAAAAAGCGCTCCCAAGATTACAGAGACTCGAGCAAACTCAAGTTAGAATTTTGGGCTTTATGAGCTTTAAAGGCAGAGTCTGCTCCTTCCCTTTGCCAATTGAGTTCAACAAATCCTACAGCCTCTTCAGCTCAAATCTCTCAGTCACACTCTGCCAATAAACAGAAGGAGCAGGATAGGTCATCACAACAAAGAGAAGAACTTTACTCTTCTGTGGTCCCTCAATTAGGAGGAAAAACCATCTTCTTCACAAAAACATCCTCCCACAATCATCCCTCACCTTTCAGAAGAGAGGTCCTTAGGGAACTCTTAGTCCTTAGTGCTCTGTCAGTGCTAGAAATCAACTACACCTTCAACAGATTTGGAACAGCTGTCTGTTGTTTCCTTACAAAGTGGAGCCAGCTTTGACCCCTAGAACAATGCCCTACACAGATGCTCCTCAATACTGTTGCAGAGGACAGTTGCAATGGTTGTTCACACTCTGCATGAAACTGCCTCAAGCTTTTTGCATGAGTCCTATCCAACCTTGACCACTGCCACCCTCTCCAATCTTGAGAAATTTAATTTGCACCTAAAGACATATCCCATAAGAGCTGATGGCTTTCCAAAGAAATGACAAACATATAGCACAAGAATAAGCAAATTTAGAAAAGCCAGAAGTTCTATTTTCAGAAAGTAGAAGCACAGTAACTGCAGGGTAGCAGCCCCAAGCCACAACTTGAAATCCAAAACCCCAAAATCTCTGGGGTATGTAAAATTCAGTCTACTATTGTTCTGAAAAGTATGGCACAGTTACTTGACTACTGGTGTATTTGGAGGCTCTAAAATGATGGGATTGACCAGTGATGAGAAGAAGAAGAAATGGTTCTTGATCATCCAGCCTATACACGTTCAATATGAACAAAAACATCAACAGATGACTATGATAACCAGCTGCAAGAGAAAACATTGGACAATCATGTCTAAGGACACACCAAGAGAAGTAAGACTAAGAAAAAAATCTCTGAGGACTTTCACTCAAAACAAAACTTTATTTGCAGTTCAGCAAATATCTATATCTAACCTAGGATCATAAAATACTGTGCACTGAGTAGAAACTATCCTGTCATTTGCTGGTAATGGATGCTGTAAAGGCTACAAGCCCATTATAGTTCAAGAAACTTGCCATCACCAGCATGCCTATGAAGTTGCACCCCCTTCACCCCATTAAGCCCTCGTACCAGCTTTCTCTATCCTTTTCTGCCCAGCCATAAGTTTCTGCCCCTTCCTTTGTGGGAACTTTACCTCGCACAAGTGAGTGTGCTGGGAGCCACAGAGTGCCAATGCAAGAGAAAAGGTGGGAACTGGAGGGAATGAAAGAATAGGAAAAGCTCTTTCATACAGACTGCAATTCCACAATTCTTTTCCACAAAGAAACCACAGGGCTGAGGCAAACCACATTTTGTGGAAACTTCAGGAACCCCTCTTGGAAACTGCAAAGACTTCTGTGCAAGAAGGATTCTACTCCTTACAGGATTGTTGAGAGGTCAGAAAAGCCTTGACAAGCTTTTCCCAGTATTTTTAAAAAGCAGAACTGATTTATATGCACAGGCTGCACAGGGAGGGTGTGGAGTCTCCTCCTTGGGAGGTTTCCAAATCTACCTGGACAGGTTCCCGTGCCCCCTGATCAAGAGAAACCTGTTTTACCAGGGGTTTGGGCTGGATGAGCTCTAGAAAGCCCTTCTAACCCCTACCATTCTGGAATTCTAAGATCTGAATTGTTCAGTGTAGGACTAGATGAGAATTTGCTTTCCATGAGCTTCTCACAGACATCGTAGACATGAGCAAGCTCTCTACACTGTTTCCTGGCTTAAACTTCCCATTCAGAAAAAGGAATAAGAAAGGAAAAATTTTAATACTTCCACAGCTTATAGTGAAGATAAATGAGATGAAGAATGTGAAGTATCTGAATATTACATAAATGAGGATCACAGAAATGTCAGTGATAGACAGACATAAAAGAATGATTCAGAAAGGGATGCTCAGGGTACATTTTGACTGACAGACAGATCTTAAAATTTAAACAGTTTCCAGAATGAAAGGAGCTCCAATTTCCCCTCAGAAAACAATCTTTAGACCTTTGCAATTCAGTATTTATTTACATCACCATAAGAACTATCAATACAGATACCTTTGAAAGTAGGTAACTGACACCACATCATCCAGTGTCACATTTTTCATAGAGAGCCACAGAAACTCAAAGTAGGTCTGGCAATTTTGATTTCCATTGCTCAGAGGAAAACTCTTTATCTGTGTGATAGACTTTTAACTATTTTTATGGATTCTTGCTAAAGATTTTCTGAAAATAAAGAATTCAGGCGTTCTTGATGTAATTAAATGTAATTCCTTAAAAGTTAATCAGAGCTTCTAACAAATGGGAACAGCCTACTTCAAACAAGCAAAGAAACAATAGAATACGGTCAAACTTTCAAAGTTTGAGATTGCTATTGAAATTGGATTTCCACATCAAAGAGCAAATGCAGGAAAGGGGAGAAAAAAGCTTCACTCAATTTAAGAGAAATTGCCTTTGAAATAGCATTTGTGATGCCTATTATAGGTAAAAGGTAAAGAAATATACATTGGTGTATATATTTATGCATGCATTTTCCTGCAGGATTTATACAATTGGTGTACCTTAGTGAATTAAATCACTTTCAGAATTAAAACTCTACCATATTTGTAAAATAATAATAAAACTGAACCTTTTATTTCTGAAAAGTTCCCAAGGTATCACTTTTTCATCATGTGCTTTTCAACAGCAGTAACTCATAAACCCTAAACATTTAGTAGCAATAAATTGTAAATAGTGTATGATTTGTGGCACTTTTGCGTCTCTCTACATAATTATTTTTCTTTACATATAGGTTCAATGTGTTGGACACAACAAGCATGGTTGTAGTATAAAAGTCAAGCAGTGATGCCACTGAGGCATCCAGCCTTAAACTTCTCTTCTCTTTAGTGTACTAATTAATTTTTTAAATCTTGAATTTGAATGCTACTGAACTGCCCATATTGTCTCAAAGATGAAGGCTTTGATTTAAACAGCATACACTAATTTTTTTCTTATAATGATGCACAACATTCCAAGCTTGTGTCATGTCTCATCTCGTTACATCACGGAACTGTTTTCTTATTGGAATAGTTTTAAGCTAAAGCTTATCTATTCTCTGTCAACAGTATTCCCCATTTCCCAAAAAGCAAAAAACAGTGTAAACCAGTTTTAACAGCTTCCATGACAGTTCCTTGGATAACTTCAGGTCATTGTTTGCTGTCATCAGTGCATGACAGGAGTTTTACAGACAAGGCTCTGATTTCCTGGTAAAAAAAGAAAAAAATGCTTAACCACACCTCATGCAGAAGGTGTAGAAACATTGTCGTATGGAATGCACATAATCCTGCAGATGTACTTCAGGTAACTCTCAGCAGTATAAAAGAACACTCTCTCTAGGGAAATAAAAGTGTGTCTGACGAAATCTATCATCCAAAGGTACCTAAATGGCTGCTGCATTAAGGATGAGACACACACAAGTCTGTTCTTCACTTCTAAGGGATTATGTTAGATTCTAATTCAATTCAGCTCTGGTTATTCTTGTCTTTTCCCTTGTTGTTAGAAGTTCCCCTCAACTGTTCATAAGTTGTGAAGGAGTTAACCATTTTTTATTCTTTTCCCAAGCAAAATGAGGCTGTTAGTTTGGTCCATCTACATGGATCCCTTCACTATAATGTGAACAAGCACTAAAGGTGATGAGTATCTCTCAGGCAAGTGATCATGTGAGAGCAAAAAAAATTGTAAAGGCTTTTATGTATCAAATAATTTGTTGTAGTTGAGTCATGCACAAGGAAATGATGCATCACAGAACATCATATGACATTTAAAATCAGGTTCTTTTGAGTACTTAAAAGTTGGTCTAAAACATCTGCAGTACAAGCACTGTTGGAAGTCCCCGAATTCCAACAGGCTACACTTTATCTGCAACAGAAAAATCTCAGATTTGGTTTATTCAGTTTGCTACATGCTGCAACACTTTTCTAAAATCAAAGGAAATTTTTAAAACTAACCACAAAGCAATCTGCTCCTGATGTGTTTTGATTGTTTTCTGTGTTCAAATTGGATAGTCCTTTTTTCCCAATTCAAGGGTAAATCCAGCCAAAAAAAAGAGGAAATTACTAGCTATACACATGACTTGGCCGTTCATTCAAAGGTCAAGTGAATCTAAGTGCACACTTAGATACACTGACATTTGCACTCAATATATAGGTTTTAGTTAACATAAGAACTTTGATTTATAATATCCATAGGAACCAATTAAAACAATACACAATTTTTGTGTTGGTCTCTAGTAGTTGCTGCTCTAGCAACAGAAACACTTCACCAACACTACCTGACTGTGACAATAAAGTCTGATGGAGCAAACCCTTGATTTCATCCATCTGATTTACAAGCCAGAAAGACAGAAAATTATTTCTTTCCAAAAAACAAAATCAAAGGAAAAGTACCACTACAGTAGGGAACGACACTTTAAACGAGCCTAAAAATCCCCACATTGATGGGAGGGGAAAGGTTATTTAGAATACTAAAAACACTGCACATATATTATTCTGAATGGCTTTCCAATTTAAAAAAAATATATTGGAAACAATCACTTGTTTTCCTTTGTGATGGAAAGTCCAGTTAAAGAATTGGTGGAACCCAAAATGAATGTAATGGAAGTACACAATCTATGGACAACATAAAACAGCTAAAGACACTGTCCTGGATGCAGAGAAAGCTTGGAACTTCTTAACTCATATTAACTAGAGGTGTTTAACTAATAGTAACTTGCAGAGCATGGATAAATGTAACCTTATAGAAAAAGATCTGCTCAGGGAGATAAAGGTTGGCTGCAAAAGGCTACTGCAAGCAAGCAGAGAAAATAAAATGTAATAGCAACCAAAAAGATGTCAAGAAGCATAAGAAGGCAGTGAGAATTGCCAAAGGGGAAGCACAAGTGTGCAACTGATATTAAGACAAAGGACTTCAATTTCTAAGTGAAAGATGCATTGCAAGATAAAGCAAAGCCACTTGGTAATGAACAGAGGGCAAGTACTGCAGGCTTTAGGGAAAAAAACCAGCAAGTACAGGAAAGTTTATCTCTGCTATCAATCAGGATAATGATCTTGAACATGAAGCAGGATGCTTAATCAGCATAAGGCTATGGAAAAGAGAACTCTATCAAATGCAGGATAAGACCCAGAAGCCTGAAAACCAATCAAGCTGAGGTGAACCAAAGCCTTCCCAGTCCAAACTGAAGGAACTCCAAGTGATAGTAGTGTGTTTAAGCTGGGATTTCTTTAGATGGAAAGTAGTATCAGACACTCAGTAGACAGCAAGATGTCATTGGCTTCAACAGCATTCCAGATTCCAGAACAAGGTATGAAAGTAAATGGAATTCAGAATAAAATGCAACAGAAAGAAAAACTGATCATGATATAGGCTTAAGACAAAAAAAATAGCAGTTCCCCATATTTTGTGGGAATGGTAAGAAAACTGAAAACAAAACTGAAGGGAGAGAAACATAGCAAATTGTGCCTCAGAGCAGTAACTCACTGTTCTCTCTCTCCTACAATAAGGGAAAAAAAAAAGAATATTATATGAAATTAATAAAAGGCAGGTTCAAAACAAACAAAAGGTGGCAAGTCTTTATGTATTAAGCTGCAGAAGAGCTGACTTTGATGTTGTTTGCCAAAAGCTTGCCTGGAATCAAAAACGACTGTTCAAATTCTCAGAGCAAAAAATTCATCAAGGGCTATTAAGCAACAAGAAACCACCTCTGACTCAGAAAGTCCCTAGACTGCAGACTCCTGCAGCCTAAGTGCATAATTTCATGTCTGACAAGTTCCTGTGCCTCCCTTAAGCATCTGCTATTGATCACGTAAGAAACAAAATACTGGGTTGTACCATCCTAGTAGAGATGATCTGTTGTACCTGCACTTCAAAAGGGCTTCCCATGTAGCTAACTATGGGCTTTGCCTAGCTAAATTACTAGCTCTAGTCTCTTCAGTTCATTTACATCCAAGGCAAATGCCAAGGAAGAAAAGCTGTAACATAATAATGCAGAAGAATACACAGATTAAAAAGGGTGACAATACGTTTAGTTTAAAATTTATAAAGGCATCTGAAATCCTCAAATAACAACTAGAATAAGCTCTAAGTAGAAACAGTGGGACAAACAATTACTTGTAAGGTTGAGGTTGATCATAAAGGAGGTCACATGCCATAATTTCCAGTAAAAGCAGCAGATCGGGCACAACAAGGTGAAAGATCCTTTCAAGTCTTACACTGCTAATTTGGTTTATTAGAAGGAGTACAAATATTACCTTATGCTCCGTGATGGCACATAGACCAATGGGCAAGGCGAAGGAATTGCTGTTGCACAGCAATAAGAGCAGAGAGATTGTGAAACTCGATTTGGAACACTCTTGGGGTTGTGAAACTCTTCAAAAAGGCACAACCATTACACTTGTTTTCTGTGCTTTTGCATCCCTCTTGCATTTTGAATGTATACACAACTGTAGAAGTTTGATTCTAGCTCACAAACAACTAACCATACAGATCAGAGCATTAGCTATAAATATCTTTTGGTTTTAAAACTCAAATTCTTTCCAGGGGAAGACTGTAATTAGTATGACATGGGGGCTTTTAACAGATGTGAAACCGGATAGATTGCGCTCTCATATGAATAGCCTGAAACAAGGTCTGCCTTGCATGGTTTGTAGTAATGGAGAGGAAATTGAGCATTAAATACAAATCAACAATCATTCATTTCACTGCAGCAGTGGGGCAGCAGAGCCAGTGAAGTCACTCTTTTCAGCACCTTGCATCCTGCTGGACTTTATTTACAGCACCGGAGCTCCCATCTTTGGAAACGGCCACCTACAGGGTAACTCAAACAAAGAATGATTAAGAGAGAAAGCAATTTAAGGTCCAGTTTTTATACACAAACATCAGAGAAGTGACATTTTCTTTGCTTGCAGTTTGTGATGGGGCTTCGGATATATTCATTAAGCTATCATTCTAACAGCCTGAAGTGAGGTCAACGTGGCACCATACCGCAAGCCAGGATAACAGTAGATATTAGTTGGATACATGTACAATAAGTGAAGTCAGAAGATTTATTAGCTTTCTAATCCAAAGGCTGACCTGACTCTCCATTTAGAAGTTGAATAGGAAGTTGAAAATCCCTCCTAATGTTTTTGAGAGGTGTGGGGAGATGAGGAAAGCACCTGCAATGCATCACTCTGTTTAGATTGCAGCATGAAACGCTGGATTTGCTGGCTGCAGTGGTCTCTCAGTAGAGACCACAGACAACAACAATCAAGGAGTTCACTGCTCATTATGTGTAAAGAGAAAAATGGAATGCCACCCCCTGAAACACCAGAATGCTCTCAAGGTCAACAGCTCTAAAAAGCTGACATGAAGAAAAAAAAGAAGAAAAAAGATCTGATTTAAGCTCTAAACAGTTCAAGTTCACGCTAATGTTTGGATAAAATTCTTTGTGCAATTAAAAAGAAAGTTAATATTTGGCTATTTTCTGGCATCTGTGATTTACAGAAAGCAACAAAAAGCTCCAGGGAAAAAAAAAAGCAATGTCTTAACAGTATGTACTACAATGATGCTTCATATTGTTTTCTGGAGAGGGAAGAATGCCAATAAAAGCTTGATTCTTAATAAATTTCATTGCATCTGTCAAAAGTTGCATCATTACCAAGGCCATCGTGACAATGACATCAGTATTCAATGCACTATCAGTTTGACTCGGAAGCTGTCACTTTAACTTGTAACCTCATCACTTCCTGTGCAATAACACCAGACTTCAACCCCCCCTGCCATGAGTTCTAGCCTAGAGACAGACAACCACCCTGACCCAAGGCTTGCCATGTGTGGGTCCTGTCTACCTATGAAGTGCTCTGCTGGTACTGTCAGCAGCTGTGGGAAGGGATTTCAAACAAAACTATGGCCTAAAATTCATCCTGGGAAGAGGGTGATCCAACTCACCTCCTACTTAGCTAAATAATTTTGGAGGGGGGAGAACATCGTTGTTGTCTCTGACTCAATTACAAGCAAATGCAGAGCTAACAAACACTATAAACCCTGAACCTTGCAGCCTCAGTCATGGCAATGTACAACAGTGTTTTAGGAAACTGGAGTTAGTGAACTTAAAAAAACAACTTGTTTAAATACAACTACCTTAGAAAATCCATACTTTTTGAGAAAAAGTATAGATCATTCTAATGAATGTAGAAACAAGAATTTGATGACTCCTAATTAGAAGATTTGTAGTTGAAATCAATATGTAAATCTGAAAAAATATTAGGAGTAATAATATTGACTGTGTTCAAATGGTACCCACATGTACAACAGGTACATTTGATTTATGAATCATAAGAAAAACAATATTTTTGTGTCATGTCCCTATTTTTGTAATTTTAAATAACAAGAACTGTTATTTAATGAACTTACAATCAAAAGATCTACCTTAGAGTCAACAGAATCTGTAAGCTATATGTTACTGAAAAGCAGGAGTCAAAGTGATGCCCTCAAGGGATCTGTCATCGAGTGGTAACTGAAAATGCAAAACAGTTGCAGAATTTCTAACGCTGAGGGCATTATCTGTAGTTTTTCATCAGATTCAGCATATTGCAACTAAGTTCATCAGTCTGTTTTTAGCCTAAACAGCCCCATAATGAGATGCATAACTGCATGTTTACTTACAATCCTCATTGTATATGAGCTTTTACAAACAAAAGCTTAACCCAAGAGGCATAATTATAACCTGTACATCCAAATAGGACTTTTTACATTCATGTTTGAAAAGACACATCTGTCATTCTAAAGGAGACAAGAGGAAATGGAAGACCTGTTGCTGAAAACTTTTGACTGAGATTTCTTAAATCCAACCTTGGGTTTTGTCACAGAACCATAGAATGGTGGGAGTAGGAAGAGACCTTTAGAGATCATCCAGTCCAACCCCTCTGCAGAAGCAGGGTCACCTAGATCAGGTGGCATAGGAACATGTCCAGGCGGGTCTTGAAGACCTCCAAGGAAGGAGCCTTCACAACCCCTCTGGGCAGCTTGTTCCAGTGCTCCCTCATCCTCACAGTAAAATAGCTTTTTCTTATATTTAAATGGAACTTCATCCCACTACCCCTTGTCCTATTGCTAGCTACTATAGAAAAAAGGGATTCACAACTTCCTGACATCCACCCTTTAGATATTTGAAATGTTAATAAGATCTTTTGTTTCTTTGATATTTTTGTTCCTTGAGAATGTCAGACTGCATCAAAGTAAGCATTTGAATTCACATATTAATTGCTGTTATTGACAATAACCATCTTTAGTCTACCAGCCCTTTAAAGTAGTAGTACATCTCTGTGAATCACAGGATTATAAGAAAGAATTCCTTCTTCTTCCCTGATGAAAGACTGGTAGGCAAAGCAAATCAGACCCCAAATGAACTGATTTTTATCAAAAGGAAACATTTGAAAGTTTTTCTTCTCAGGCAACAAGAGCTTTTTCAAGCAGACCCCTTTATACCTGGTGTATTTTTATCTAATGCTGTATTTCAGCTCTTAGAAGGTTCTACAACTCCAAATGAATGGAAGCTACCTAGCAATGGCTGGAACATCCCCAGTTTGGGAACAATAATTTACCTTACTTGTTACATTTCTATGTTGGCAACTGGTGGACAAGAGAGTCACCTCAGGGACTCCAGCTCTATTGAGGATGTTGAAGGAGATTGCTCAGCAAGGGTTTTCAATAAAGAGGATAAGAGTATGACAGTCCCCTCCCATCCTGGCTGCCGTCCCTTGATTTACTGTGTGCAAACAACACCTAAACACAGATATATGTTCAGTGTGAACATAAACAATCCTGAGACTGTATGGTTCCGTGTGAAACAGTCCATCAGCAAGCTAAGAGCAAGTTTAGCAAGATAGTTAAAAAAATCCAGCTTTGTTTGCAAAAACATTCAAAATGTTGGGGCTTTAGCCCTAACACAGTGGTACCAGGTTAGGTGCACTGGGTAGAAGAGTTTCAGAGAATTTTCACTGAAAAACAATAATTCACAACCAGTCCTAAAGACCTGAAGTGCTCATTTCATTAGCAGTGCTTTCCCATTATAAACTTCCTCACTGGCATGAAGTTCTCCAGTTGTTAAAGTGAATGTCACACTCAACAGACCAAGGCAAACATCTAATAGGGATTTAAAAAAAGATCATAACCAACACTAAAAGGAACCAACTGACAGTAGTGCATCACCACAGGTAGAAAGTTCCCAGCATGGAGAGATCATCAAGAAAGGGGGAATTTAAGCAGAAACCCAACTTCAGCTTTATTGGTACTCCAAGATCTATTTTGGACAGACTGATAAGATGATGCCAGAGATGGAGGGTGTGAGTATTCACTGACTCTCGTGACACAAGAAACATGAGGAATCACAGTCTTTGGCTAAAAAGGAGGTGCTTTTCCATATTTTAGTTACTTGTGAATTCATTGGTATGGAATGGGCTTAATCTTTCCATAGCAGTCCAGTAAGGTCATGGTTGCTGTTCAGGATGTGAATGTCATTCACAAATGAAACACACACAAACATGTAACAGCCTGCAGAAGCTCCAAAATTGACTAGAAACAATCAGTAAATAAAACTCATCCAGAGAGGATGCAAATCTATATCCAGTTACAGACGATGCACTGAAAAAAGCCTGATTGTCTCCCACATCCAATCTTATCCCATATTTTCAAACCACTAAAAAAGCTGCTCTTTGCTGCAGGAGGAAACTGAATGAGTAAATCATCAGAAACATGATTAATAGGTTTTAACTTAGAAATTCCCTGAGCCTGGACAAGTACAGCAAGTCTGTTCCTCTAAGACATTCCTCATCATCAAACACAGGGGCAATGATCCTGCTCTGCAAAAATATTATTTAGGAGCCAAGAATCACTTGCACCTCTCCGTTCTTGGGGCTGACAAGTTCTGATGACAGTTAAACATTATAAATTAATGACAGTTGAGCATTACTAAGATCCACAGACAACTTTTGCCATGGCCTCTTTCCCACAGCACAGCCTGTCTCCTTGGCTGCAGCCTGCTTGAGGAGGAATGGGGCTGGGAGGGGAGATTGGAGAGTTGGGGTTGTTAAGCCCTGACAGGAGGATTCGCCTCAGATACACGTCAGTGAAGGATCATACTGCATGGGGGTAAGAGCCAAATGTCTCAGTCTTGATGCAGCATCAACAAGGCTGGAGGAACAAACAGCAATGAGGCTTTGTGACAAGGCAGCTGCAAAGTGCAACCGTGGGCTGACTTCTTCACCAATATATGTGTTCCTGACACTGACAACTTAGGATGTGCTGTGCAAATACTGCCAACATCAAAGGCAGTCTTTAACAAGCACTGATAAAAGATTACTGAAACAACATCCAGCTCCCCTGCCCTCCAGTTCAGAGTGACAGTCTTTTTTATTTTGGCAACTGCACCTCTTAACAAAACAGCACAAGGAGGAGCTCCCATACTTTCAGACTTGATCATAACAAGCAGCATTATATAAGATCGAAATTATTGATTTATTCAAGCTGCTGGGTGTTCAGGATGACCATGGTTAACACAATCTCTTATCTAAAAGGTTTCACACTCTGAAAATCATCAGAGTTGATAAAATATGCAGCCAACTCTTACAATAGCTTACTGCAAAGCACTTACATGTTCCTCTAGCAATCATGTTGTGTTCACACAGCATTGATGAATCCCACTCTTAGATCAGGCAACTCATGCACACAGAAGTACAGATCTTTCTATTAGCATTTATTTAAAAGACAACTGCAGCCCCCCAAGGCCTTCTGTCAGTAACAAAAAAGGAAAAATAACAAAATGTTTCTGACTCCCACAAGGCTATCAAAACTATGCAATCTCTTGTAATCATCAGAGAGATTAAAGGGATGAACCCTCAATTATATCTGTACGCCACTCTTTACCACAGTGTGATCATACCTAGTAAAATTAATATAGGAAACGTAATGGAAGCAATCAGCTTCTTAGATCCACAGAAGTCAACAGGAGCTGTATCTGCTTACACTTAGATTGTCTGTAGTACATTATGTGCTCCACTATGACCACATAGGAATCCTACATATCTGTCAAGAGCTATTGCCAGGAACAAAATCATCACACCACCTTGAGATGGAGACATATCTGACAGCAACACGTGGGCATCAACTGCAGGTGTCTTGGTAGAGTTCAATGATGACCAACAACTCTTACTGACACAGTCCCAATGGTTTGTCTGTGCAGCTCTTCTGTACAGCACTCACCAGCACAAAAATGCTGCTGGGGAAAAAAAGACTTCTGATTCTTCCTTTTTTTTCTACACAGATTTAGGTAAAAAAACCCCAAAGAGCAGTGCTCCTTTTGGAATGTGAGCAGTGAAGATCATTAAGCTGCGTACTGACACCTTGTGTAGTTTGAAAAATGATGTGACTTTCGGGTAAACACGAACATGCCATAAAGAAGGTGTTCTTACATTAATTAAAAATACCCAAGTCTACAGGCTGGGTAATGAGCCAGAAAAAAAGGCCTGATTTTAAAAACATGCATTACAAGGAATGAATTATGTCCTTAGCTATTTGAAAGTATTTATTGCCTATATCTTTTTTTTCAATCTATGGAATCAGAGACTATCTTCAGAAATCAAGGAAACACTGAGGAGGCATTACATTTAAAACTCTGTTCATAAATCAGTGAATCAGTTTGAGCCACAATGTAGCATTCAAATTGTCCCATTCATACATAGTGAATAACAACTGCTGAGGATGCACGTGTCTTAACAATCGTGGGAACATTTTGTGGGCTGTAACGAGCCACAAATCTGAGCAGGGTTGATGAGGGTTTTGCTGAGTAAGAATTAAGGGTTTCTCTCTGATACAGGTGCACAGTACATCTCACAAACAGAGCCTAGAGTGAAGGCCTCAGAAGCTGGTCAAATAGGTGGAAATAACAGCACTTCAAAAATTCCCTATAAATACCATGAAATTGGATACCACACATTACGGTGCTCAAAACGTTGGAAGTTTATTTGTTTGATTTGGATGAGTTTTCAAATAACTCAGAACTAAAGTAATCTGTGGTGGGCACAACAAGAAGAAGGAAATACTGCAATTGGCATGTCATATGTCCTTCATTTTAGCTGTTGAAACAGGACTCATAAATGCATCTGAGAGGCCTGTATTCGACACGCCAAGGCACGTTTTCTCTGTGGATGTCTTTCACAGCTTGTGCAAAGCCAATAAAACTGAAAATGACAATTGAAAAAATAATTTAACCTCAAAATAACATTTTTCTACTTTAAGTGGAGAAGAAAAAGAAAAATGGAAAGGATATCCTGAAGTGCTATTGTTATTTAATGCTAGCATACAACTAGAGACACATTAGAGCTCAACTATAGGAAAGACTGACTACATAAACAAACCAATTCTTTGACTTCAATTTAACAATCACAGATTATTAATACTTTTCACAGTCACCACTTTATAGCACCATCCTTATCCCTTAATACATCAAACAGCTCCTCAATATCTTTAGGTTTCATCAACATGTTTTTGCCCCACCATTGTCATTCGAGCCAAGACAATTTACATCACATGAGAAACTGGACCAAGACAGATGTAGCACTGAACTACCTTATTTCCTTGGCTATTGAAAATATACATGCTGTACAGTATGGATAGACTTGAGAAAAATTTCTCCCCTCTCAGTTAGCACAAGGAAGCCTGTGGGAATGAGAACACGAGCAGTGGCATGTTCCAGAAACTCCCACAAAGCGTCAACACCAGAGTTGGCTGCTGATTCAAGTCACAACAAATCAGTGTCATGTCCCTTGGACATCTCCAGGAAACCATCAGAGTACAGTTATTTTGCAAACATCAGCAGCTCTTCAACAGGGCTCTAGAGGCACTGGCTGATCTGACTGGGGTTTTTTGTTTGTTTCACGGTTAACATCTCTGCACAGATAAACATGGCTGTGAGAGTTAGGTTGTTTTAAAAATCCATGAAACACTCAACACACTCCCTTGTGTTTGACAGTCACTCTCAAAGCACAAATCACCTTCCTCATATTCATGGCCACCAGCATTTCTGTACTAATTTGTAATTATTCGTTTTTTAATCTGTAACAGGTATGTCACTGTCTTCACTTACACTTTGTTCACTTGCATCTTTTTGCTGTAGGAGACATCACCTTACTGATTTTTGCATTTACATCCATCTCTCCTTATAGTCTCTGTTCACTTACCTTCCTCTGAACAACAGCAATTTAGCCCCTTGTTATAAAGGTGGTTCTGCATGAACTTCTGATCGGCTAAGAAGTTCCATCTATGTGCAATTCAAGAGACAAATCAATCCCCAAAGTGTTAGAATTACATACTTACTTTTTAGAACCAAACAGGCTCATACTTAACATATAATAAACATGTTTGTTGTGGAAAAGATCCTGTACTCAGCATTGGACCTAGCAGTCCAAAGCCTCTGAATGCCCAATTCTCCTCATGTTCAAGTGTCTTAGCCAAAATACATGTGGCTACATGCAGCTGTGTACATGTACAATATGCAGCTTCAGAGACATAGGTACAAGTGATAAAATACTGTTACCTGGAGGTCCACCTGTGTACATCCTAAGTGAAAATGAACTGGGATGGAGACTGTCAATGTGACAATGCCAAGCAGGAGGTGCCTGGATGCCTTTTCTTCCTCCTTTACTGAGAAAGTAGTCCTACAGTTGGCATAGCAAAACCTCCAATGCCCACACCAAAGTTGTGTGATGGAATAGGGGGTTACACTGGCATTCCTTCACTTGCTAAGAACCTCTCTGCCCACACCTTGGAGCAGCCAGTCTTCTGCTTCAGTCATCTCAACTAATTGTTGGGGTTAAGCATAAACAGCAAAAAAAGCAATGGTTGATAACATTGGAAGGCCATCATCTTAAAGAAGAGCCAGCTTGCCCCATTCTCTGAGTGAGAGGCTCACTTAAAACACAGGATCTGCAAATTTTCCATTTCATCAAACCCTGCTAACAGAATTCTACGATCTGGTAGTTTAAGCTGCACGTTAGGAAAAGCCAGGGAAACATTTGCTTTGGCACTGGCAGGTTCTCAGATTTTTCCAGTTGGAACAATGATAAATGACTTAAACCTGATCATTTTTCTGAAGCCTGATTTTTTTTGTTTGACATTTATTTACAGTTTCTATAAACACTAACACCTATAAAACATGGTTTACTGTTTGATTGCTTGGCGGACAAGCAAGCCTTAAATACATAAATTATGAGCACCTAGTTAATGAGTGACATGACGGACATGAAGTTTTATTTACCATTGGCATGAGCCTTCATATAAAATTAGTGGCATAAGAAAGCCAGGTTTTGTGAATGCACATAGTCATACCTATTCATGGCCTGACTTCTTTTTTTTTTTTAAAGGCTTGACATAAGACTGTGGCCTATGTGTAATTTCATTGCCTGGAGCAAGGTTAGGGGAAAGCCGCTCCATCTGGCAATTTCCCTTTGACTGGCACATAGTTAAACAATGATGCAGTTTGACAAATTTCAAACCCTGCTTATGAAAAAATAACATAAACACAATAGTCACTCTGAGTAGATTGTCCACCTGTGCAAGCGGGCATGAAGTGTTAAGTAAAGGCTGCTGGTAATGAATAAAGATGCAGTGCATAGTTGGATTAGGTCGTTCCAAAAGTAAATCACTGTCAGATAAAGCACTTGTGTTTACATGTAGCATTAATATTTTGATCAGTATGTTTAAGAGAATTAGCTTCTTAATGCAGATGTTCTCATTTGGACCTTCACACCCGTAGCTTCAGCCAACTCCTTTGCCATCAGTTATGTCAACATGTCATAAATCTTAGCTGCTTTAACTTCTATTTTAAACAAAGCTTTGTTGTAAAATTTGGAGGCGTGTTTCCTTCGGGTTTTATTTTTGGCAAATTTCTTGTTATTTTGTTGAAAATCTGACACATTAATGTCCAATTAACCATCTTTGAGTATTTTACTGACAAGGATCCCAGCAGCAATCAAATGCCTTTTTATCATAAGAACCTCCCTGCCCCCCACCCAACCAGCTGTATCCATTATGTGAACAAGAAGTCTTTATATCTTGACAGACGAACAATAAAGGCATTACACTTAGTGGAAACAAGACATATGTCTCAACAGCTACACACTCTACACCCTTTCAGACTACATACCGTAGAGGTAAATGCTCACAAAACGCTCAGCAAATGGGATACAGAGAAATTCCAACACAAAATTCATGCACAGTTGATGTTTTCTTTTTTAAACAAGGAAAATCTTTTAACCTACCCAAGTTATTTTAACATCAATGCCCTGCTCATAGGGGCTGCTGGGGGACACAACACCTGTGATAAAACAAAACAGTGAAAATCCTCCCTTAGGTCACTATGACTGTAATGATGGTGTCATTTTGTAGGCTTCACAGGTTTACCTTTCATGAAGTGAACATTTCCACATTTTTTAATAGATGATTTTACATTCTTTCAAGTGTTACCTTTTTTTTTCCCCAGGTACCTTTAAATCTTGAGAACAAAACGAGCTATTCTTTAAGTAAGGGTTTTTGTGTAGAAAATTAAGGGGGGTTTTTTTCCTGAAATTCTGAATAAAAAACATGAAAAAGATAAATGTTTGCATTTTGGAGGTTTTATGTTTCATAAAAAAATATTTTGCATACCTCAGATTAGCCATGGAGTTCTAAACTTCAGTGAATTGTCACTATTCAATATGGTTTTCTAGCTGCAATTTGTAAACACTTGACAATCTCCTGTCAGTCTTCCCATACAGCACAATCATTGTCAAGAATTAAAGCACACTTCTGCAGCTACAGGACAGTCTGAAAAGACCAACTTATGTTTCCAGACCTTCTCTGCCATTATTGCAACCAAGGCATGGAAGTAAGTTTTTTTTATCAATGTACTTTTTTTATAATTGACTAATTGCAACACTTTTGTAGTTTTTCAGTATGATGATAAGTGAAGAAGTTGACATTCATGGGAGTAAGATTTGGCAACAGGGATCTTTGGGTCATGCATCAGTCATCACAATGACCATCTGACAGTTCTGGAATACAGATGCATTACAAGGAAACAAATTTGCTTTGAAACTTGTTTCAGTGTTTGGAAAACTATGGAAGTTGTGGTCTATGACAGTCTTTCAGATAAAAGGAAGATGAACAGAAAGAAAGAGCTATTTTAAAGATGTCCAAAAGGAAATTGATATGATGGGACAAAAGTGCCATTCATCCTTTGCCTCCATGATGAAAGGAACTCACTATTGAAAGAAACACATGGAAAACAATATGGTGCCTCCGTGATCTAATTGTTCTTATAAGCATTTAAAACTAATAATAAATGCACCTAAAGCAGTGTAAGAAAAGCTACCATGGATTATTTCCCAGTAAAGAAGCATCCACATATTTTATAGATTTTTTTTTCCCATCACATAAAATGAAAACTCAGAAACATCAAAATGTGAAAGGCTGAAAATACTGTCGTAAGACTATAGTCTACCATTCCAGTTGCAAGCTACTAAAACATGAAGACACTTAACTGAATTCTGAAGCTATTCCACCATCACCTCTGTAACAGCCTTACTGTTACTACCTAGGAGATGGACCTCCCAAAGGATTAAGGAATAGGACCAAGTAAGTGTAACATCAATGATTAAATCAGGATTTTTCCTCCTGCTTTGCACTTTGAATGTGTATTTGCCAAAAACTTTGTGCCCACAGAACCTGAAGTTTTCCCAGGGGGAATAACTTCCTTTTCTGCACCTAGGAGTTATTTTCAGTGTATTAATTTTTAATAAACCCATAGGTGGAGTGAGCACATTCTTTTGAACACCTAAAGCTGTGGCGGAGACACCATCCTAGGCCAGCTAAAGGATAAAAACTTATTTCCTCGGTGATAAAACTGGAGGATGAGAAGCACTTTCTGCTTGCACCAAGTTCCAAACATGGTTCTGTACACAACTGCTACATAATGTTCTATCAGCTGCATTATATACATGGGTTGAAGGAAAACAGTGTACTGTATGGATTTAAACTTGGGGCATCAAGTCACTTAATGATGTCACTGAGTGTTTTCAGAGTGAGGTTGTCAAACTCACTAAATTCTGAAGCGGTGCCATGGAAAACACACAGAGTCCAGAGTCTGGCTGCAGGAAGATTCCTGCTGAAACCTTCGAAGAAAGAAAAAGCAAAAGTATGTTTTGATGAGTTGAATGCCTTCATTTAATTTCTGAGAGTCATTCATTTAAAAAAATGACAACCTGGCTGATCTACTCTAGCAACTAAGTTAGCACCAAAATGCAACTTCTGAAATACTTTAGGGAAGAAAATCAAATCACAAAACCACTGCGGTTTGCCAGAAATTGCAAACAGAACTTTTCTTGCTCTTACTTGAATGTGAGAGATTTGTTAATGAAAAAAACCCACTAAAAACATTAAAATCTGTCTGTTGCTTTGCAATTGCAAGAAGTATATGAAACATCCACACTTCAGTGAGAAATCAAACTCGTGTCAAAAGACCTAAATATCGTTTTCATTTTCAAAATGGTCCTATCAAACTATGACAAAGTCTCACTGCTGCTTCTAATCCTCTGTACTCCTGATTCTCTATATGCATCTTTCTTCAGATGGTCCCACAGAGCTACAGACTCTCATTATTTTCTCTCGACTTTAAGACATCTATGGAAAAGACCTGAGGAAAAGGCTGGTCCCGTACTCCCATACTGCTAGAAAGCCCTTGAAGGAGCAGTGAGGAAAATCTTCACTCAGAAGCCTACACTGACAGTCTTATGAGTGCGATATCAAACATCATATATTTGATATTCAGACTTAAATTTTCTTACCTTTCAGTTGCTCCATGGTCTCTCTCTCGTTTTAGAAACAATACCACCACAAATCTTTCTAACTTCATGCACCTGTTTTCTTGAGTTTCACTGCTCCAAAATCTATTTTGAGGTCCATTTTTACTCCTTGCTTCATCTTGATGCTTCCTAAGGGACAACTACTTTTCCTCCATTTCCATTCTAATTTAATAACGAGAAAGCAATGAAAACTGCAAATCACCTTCTTAAAAACACTAGGATATGCTCTTTTAATAAGAGCATATAAAAATAGTTCTTAAAAAAATATCCTCACTAACTCACACCCAAAAAGTTTCCAAATTAAATATAAAATTTAGAGAAATGTAATAAATATAGACAGATTTTTTTTTATATAAAAAATATGTTTGGAATAAACAAATTCTTCTGCTGTACAATGCTCAAAATGTTGGTTCCTAGATATTCTTATTGCCTGGAATGAAATCAAGTCATTCAACACTTCTTGTTGGTTATGTTAATCCTTTAATATTACTATTTATTCCAGCTGAGAAAAAAGGGCTGAGCCAGCTGTTCAAAATATCAGCATTTTAATGTTCTCAGTGTTGGTGTAATATTTTGTCACCTGTTCCTTATGTTCTGTGTCTCAATTCATACATTAAATTATACGTCAGAGTTACTTATGGGGATAGCGATCGGTTTATACTGATTTAAGACCGCAATAAAAACTGCACAGCAGCCTGAAAAATATATAAAATACTCGTGACATAGTTGCACTCCCTCACACCTTCTAAGAAGAGCTACAGGACTGAGTTCCCATAGGTTTCTGGGACATAACCTGAGCCCTAAGAGCCTGCAGTGTTGTACGTGAGTTCTGCTTTAAGTATCTCCTGCCCATCTTAAAATTTTAAGTTGTGTGTTTGTTATCATCAGAAAGTAATTTTACATCTAAAAATGGTATGAGTAACTCTTCAGAGAAGGAAGTAGCATTCAGTAGCAAAGAAAACTTGCACATATTGTAAAGATTAATCCTGCAAGTCACATAGTGGATTTCGAGTATTCCGCTTCTGTTCATCCCCAGTGACATCCTGGGGAAATGCCCAAAGACTTCTCAAATCCCTGATGTGTAAGCAGTACTGTTGCTACAGATTGACCCAATTTCATCACATATATCCTTTTAACAGAGAACAGCAGCTTCTTTTGACTATTGAGTCTGGTAAAGTTCTTTCTGATTACTCTTGCTCTACCACTGTTCTCTCAGTTACTTACCCATTTGCAAATGCATCTGTACAAACATTTTGCTAACTGTGTTTACTTGGTGCTGCATGCAAATAAAGACAAACACATTAGGCTACCGTGACACAAAGTAAGCTTGATCACAACAACTAGTGAGATCTTGAACTCTTTGCATATTATCTCACTACGACATGCAAGTCCTGATTATAATTTTCTAATAACCAATATCAACAGGCTCAAGGCCAAATAAAAAAACCTCTGAAGTCATAGGAAATATTTCCTACAACAGTAAAGCTGTTAATAAGATTTGAAGGCTTATCAGTTACACGGTTCGTGACCCTTTACATTTATTTACTGTCAATAAACAATAAGGACATTTTTCTAAAATAGGCATTTATAAACACTCTGATTCCATCTTCAGAAAAATATACCAGATGTCTTTACAAACTTTTAATAGTCTCACAAAACACATAATCCTTTATTTTTCTGGCTAAACTCACCTATCCAGAGATCTGTACAACTGAAAAGTCCTACATTTTCTAAAAGTCAGACCTTATCTCCCATAGGCCAGGTTAATGGGAAAGGAAAGCAGCCCTCTGAGCTTCCTCACTATAGCTCTGTGCACTGTCACAGTTGGTCAGCATAGAAACAGGACAAGAATATCCATATGAGTGAACTGAAAAGCAGATGACATCTTGGAGACATGCAGTGATACACTCTGGCTTTTAAAAACAGACGACTACAATCCACTGCTATGGAAGGCAATTGTTTATGGACAGTGTGTGATGTTTCTTGAGATGATCAGTCCCCAACAAGTCTCCATTCAAAGGTTTTCTGGAACAATTTCAGAATCTTGATTTCAGAACTGAAGAAAATTGAATATGAGAAGCTGTTGCTTAGTAGGAAGTTGAAATCAACATAGGACTCAAGTAAGCTGGTAGTCCCTGCACAGGCAAAGTTCTGACTGAAAATAACTCTTGATTAAGAAAACCAGTGTTGCAGTCAAACTGTGCTTAAATGGAGGGGAGAGATCTCCAGTAAGTCCAGATAAACCAGCAGCATGTCTACCCCTCCAAACACCACCAAAGTGATACTTTCTGTAAAGCCATATATTCTGTTATCTAGCTGCCTACAAAGGTTTTGTCAGTGATGGGAAGCAAAACCTGTATGAACAACATTTTCCCATTGCTTTAACAGAAATAACTAATATGAACAGTTTAGACACCCACAGATTTCTCAGCCTGGTGCTGAGAACACTACAACAGCAAAGTTCACAGCTTAAATATATCATCAATTTAAATTATATTTCCTAATATAAACATTAAATCTAGTACAGTTCATATAACTAAATGATATTAATATCTAGGTGGATATTAATCCTACTTTAGCAAGGGGTTGGACTGGATGGTCTCCAGAGGTCCCTTCCAACCCCTACTGTTCTGTGATTCTGTAATGTTAATTAGTATATTAAATATAATTTCCTAATCTCCAGAGGTATAGCAAAGGCTCTTAAAGACTTTTCCAACTGATATGCTGCTTGAGTTGAAAGACATAGTGTTTTTGAACAATCTTGAGTCTTTCTTAGTTAGACAACAAGTTCAGGATCAGCTGGGAAAATAGCAATACAACTAAATCAGATGATCATGCATTCCAAGTGCTTCCTTTTATGAAAAGTATACTGTAAGTACATCACAAAAAGCATACATTTTAGCATTTTTTGTACTGTTGAAACACTGCTCAGCAGTGACAGATTACAGTTGTTTTGCACAGAAAATAATTTCAGTCAATTCTATATTTGATATTCCTCTCTGCATTTTGGGATGATTCCAAACTTGCAATTGCTTTCATGAATAAACCACAACATTTTATTGCCAGTGACAGTCAGTCTTTCAAATTCACATCAGAGTAATCAGCAGTTATCATGAATCACAATAGAACCGCCATTTCTTTCATCGGACTCTACTCTGACAAAATATTCAACAACTAACATCCCCTTCTTGGTCCAAATGTATTGCCATTGGTGTAATGAGTGCTCAAAGTCTTATACCTCAGCTTAAGTAAGTTCTCAATAAATCCAAAACACTGGATAGGTCTAGCCTGCACATTTCATAGCTCAACCATATTGTTAACCATGGCTGCTTGCTATATGCATGATTCAGTAACAATGGTTAGTTAATTTTACATGGGTACATCCTTTTCTTAATTTAAAGACCTAGAAACTTGACTAAGAATTTGGTTGGAGAATGAAGGTACAGCCTGGTGACACACAAGTAACTCCAAACAACAATCTCATAATACCTCTTTCCAAATTTCAGTATAACAAGAGGCAGAATCTATTGAGACAAAGATTGTCTTACAGGATGTGCAGAATTACTTCTTTGCTGAAATGAGGGAAACGTGGCTGCTACCAAAGTTTCCCTGTGTGCTGCAAGGCAGGTAGCTACCCTGCTGTGGAAGCATGAAAAAAAGGAAACATTCAAGAGGCATTAAAATGCTTGACATCTCCTAGAGACTTCTTTCATGACCTGAGCACTGCTCTAGTGCTCTACCCAGATGATAAATATTTTCATTCTCTGGAAGAACTCAGTAGCATGGCAAGACAGTACAGATATTTAGTTGTCTTAGATGATTTTAACTTCCACAGATTGCTCAGATGAGAGGTACAAAATACAACACTAAATGATCATTAGGAAACACACACCATAGTTCTAAGGATGCCTAATTGTTTTCTGGATGCTTTGTAAGTTACTGAAGCTTCTGTTTCTAGTAGAGAGTATATTTCATTTTTTCACTTAGAAAAGATATTCTGTTGAGGAAACACAACAAGTGGAAGTAACTTCTCCAGAGGCAGCACATTGCAACATTAAAGGCAAGGAATATTAAAAGGTGGTTTAGAGACTCTGGTATTTAGTTATCCTTTTGTGCATCATACTTCTGCCTGCTCTTGCTAGTTAGGTTATGAGTTTCTTAGGGTGGGGATTGTCTCTTACTCTATGTCTGTGCAACGTCTAGGGCTGTAGGGTCTCATCTCAATTGAGATCTTGAGGCATTAATGCTATAAAAATATTACAGCAGTAAAACAGTTCATTGATCACACTGAATTTTGAGGACTTAATGAAGAAATGGTTCAAAAAGAAGTAGCAACCTGCCAGAACCTTATTTATCATAGTGCAGCCACAACCTGTCAGTGCAATGCAAAGCATTAAATTCCTCTCTGATGAAACACTACCTGTTTGAAAGGAGTTACTGGAAAAGTGAATACAGCACCCTGCATAAAGATACTCAGGGTTAATTTACAAGCATAGAAAGAAAAGGGAAAAAAAGAGATTCTCATTTAAATATAAAATAATTGCTCTTTCAATGTTTAACAATAAATTGATTGTACATATAGCATATGAACTGGCTTTTTTCCAGCTCTACAGAATGCTAATTAGTGGTGTTGGAGCTGTGTATTTGTGTAAGTGATTAGACTGTTACAGTGATCCATACAGAGTTAAGAAACCATGCAGATGATTACTGATTATGGAAATGGTTACGGGATCTAAGTGAAGTGACCCACACAGTTCCTTGGTATCCTCTTACCTCAGAGCATTGCGAAACATATCTACACAGCAGCTAATGTCACCCTTTGGCTGACCAAATAACTGCTGCTGTTTCAATCTGGTTCCTAAAGCATTTCTAAAGGGGTTTTTTTGAGGTATTTTTTTAGGGTTTATCATAGTATTGAATTTTCTTATAATCATGACCACTTCTATAAATAAGTTTTCCTGTTTCCTGAGTATTTTGCCTTGAACATAAACTTCAGAGACAAATGGGGCAGAGGGTATGGCACAACCCAGAGTACACACACCATCACTGACAACTGTAAGTGGGCAGAGAAATGTTGTCTGCTCGCTATTTCAATCTCTCCTGCTTAAACCAAGACTGGAGACACAATAGTCACTCAACTCCTCATCTTTGTGGTATATCTTGAAGATGTTCTATGGGACAATCCTAACTCTTGGAAAGTCTAGATTAAAGCTTTGCAGCTTATGAACACAACTCATCAGCATTTTGGCAATAGGCTTCTTGACAGAAAGCTGTTTTGCTGCTTAGGGTTCCTTGACAATTAGGCTTACACATTGTTTTCTGTTTTAAGGAGTATACTACTACTGTTGCTGCTGATTTATACCTTTTTTTTTTCCTCAAGAGTTCACAGAAGTAAAAAATCCAGAGAGACTCAATCTAGCTTGAAGACTTTGTTAACAACCCTTGAGCAGCAACTACTACATACTGTACTGGTGCACCTGACTGTAAAAAACATAGACTGAAGAGGAATTTGGAGTCTGACTCAGACCACCATCTATATGTAGCTTCCAAGAAAGTTTTGGGTCAAGAGGGGTTCAGTTCCTGAGTTTTGGTTCTGGTCCATCTCCAGCAGGACCATGTATCTGGCAAAGATTTTAATTAGAGTAGCCAGGAACCCAGTTATTAGCCCTTCAAACTATTGACTAACATCCAATCCCTCCAAAGAGGCAGTATGAGAAAAAGTAATAGAAGCATCACATAGCACATTTCCAAATAAACTGATCTTCAGATCTAGGTATAACTGTAAAAATGAACAGTCTACTTTTCCTTCCAGAGTAGAAAGGGAAGACACGCTTATTTGGATACAACTAAGTTATCCAAAACTTTAATTCATTAAAATAAACCCCACACATATATATCTAACTTTATCAAGAAAAAAAAAAGAACTGCAAACTGATGCACTCCAGTACATAGCAACACTGGAAGTAAGCCAAAGTCTCACAGCCACAGAAACTCAGCTGACAACCAGGGAATCCAACCAAATCTCTTCCACTGCCTATTGCCTAGTGACAGACTCCCATTGTAAAAATCACATTACCAGAAATTGTCTGGTTTATAGAGTGGTTAAAAAAATTGAGAGAACACAAGCATAATTTTTTTAGGGCTCACTTAAGCAGGCTCAGAATGTAGAGGGCTTTCCCTCCACCCTCCTCCAGTAATTGCTATTTAAAGATCATTTGAATGACCTTCTAGTACATCTCAGCCATCTTTTTATTTACTTGTCTGGTAAAACCCAATCCTTCATCAGGCCAAATAGTCAAAGAGATGGAAAATTTAAACCTTTCCAGCTCCTGAAGGAAAGTTTCTCCCAACAGCTGTCTTGCTTTATGAAAGCATGAAGTCAGTACATCCAATCTCATGCTATCAATCACAACGGCTGACGTTTCCTGCAAACTGTGTCCACAAGACAAACGGGGAATGAGAACCTAAAAGGAACAACAAATTGCCAAAAAGCAGATGGAATTATGTGCTCTTGTTTATATTTGGCTGTTCAAATGAGCCTGGTCTAAATGCTTTCCCCTTCAGAATTATAGCACTAAGCAGTCATTTGCATCACTGCTGAAAACACCTGACACTCGTATTAAGAAATATTGGGTTTAATTGTAGTCCATTAAAATGTGGAAACGTCTTCAATGTAGGATTAATGATTTAAGTGAACTGTCGGCTTTTAGAGTATTTTTAGGCCCTCCTCCTGCAGATGCAAACATCCTCTTGCTTCCCCCACGCACACCCTGAACTCTTGCAAAAAAGGTCTGCCACATGTTTCTCATCTCCTGGCTTTAGGTAAGTACTATTTAAAATTACTCCGAACATCAAGCATCTATGATTTGTGACTTTCAGAAGAGTGTTTGTGTACACAAAGGGATGTTAAATTGTTGTTTTGACTTTAATCTAAATAATTTTCATTTCCTCTTACGGTGAACATTTTCTACATGTACCAAAACAAGACTTTGGTTTTGTCAGCTCTTGGATGTGCACAAGTATGAAGTTGTACACTGGATGGAATGCACTGACCGCTGGTACTCTGTTTATGACATTTCTTTACATACACAGTCAGCTTTTGCCCCAGACATAACTTGCGGTTGGATTTCAGTTACACTGGAATTGAGGTCAACACAAATGCACACAGAGCAGGCTGAGGGTAAGAGGTGCTGTTGCTGACAACTGTAAAATCACAGGAACAAAAATGATTCAGTGCACTGAATGTTGTAAATGTAAATATAAATGTTTTAATTGTTGGGGGGAGGGCAGGGAGGAAATTTCTTGGGTGAAATCACCAGGACTTCAGTGGGTAAACAATTGTTTGATGTTCCAGGATATTAACTTCGGAGTTGTCAATACCCAGGGTGGGGACTGGCTTAAAACTAACAGTCTTTTAACCAAAAATCACTTCTGGTATTTATCCCAGAAAAAAATCACCAGTCCACTACAGCTCTGAAGTCTGACCCAACACTGGCCACCAAAGTGTAGGGATTCTGCTGCATCCATTGACACTGGATCCCTCTCTCGCCCTGCTCTTCCACCCCAGGAGCATCTGAATGCTGAAGACTTACAAAATAGACTAAGTGGACTTTAATGAGTCAGAGAGACCATACCTACAGACCAGCCAGCCAGCCAATAGCCTCATTCTATTACTTTTACAGTAGGGAAAGAAGTACTTCAGTCCTTTGTGACACCTGTTGCCCAATGAACAGGAATTCCATGGACAGAAAGATGAGAGGGCTTCTACAAGATGTTTGTGAAGCAAACACCCCCATCCCAGACTTCATCTTTGCCAGGAAGTGTGGATAAGTGCTCCAGCCCTGCAGACTCAGCCCTTGGCAGAGTCATCCTGCAGACAGCAAATAGTCCTGTAGGAAAGCCCTGCAGGTGATTTAAGAAAGCTTGAGCATCTGAGATGGTTTAAGTCAAATCCTAAAGGAAGACATTTCCTATATTGTTATTTTTCTTTATGCAAAGTCCAGGCTAATGGTGTACTGAAATTTTCAGGTTGTTTGGTTCTTGCTTTTACAGAGCAATGTCCACCTACCTCTTCCTTGCTTCTGTTGTCAAAGCTTTCCATCAGAATCTCTGAGAGGTTTGGAGGCCTTCAGATTACCATAGATTTGGAATCAGACTTCAAAGGTTCCAGGACATGGAAATTTCACTGAAATCCACTGGCAACCAATTATTATGTGTTAACCACTAACTATGTGTGCAAAATTGGGTCTGGCGATCTGGGTCTCCATCTGCTGGTGAAGAGAACGACAATCCAAGACCAAGGGCTATTGTACCTCCACAGTTAACAGGCAGTACATTTGCAGTTCTACTCACTAAACACAACAGAACACTCACCTCGCTCTACAAAGACAGGGTAGAGTGTCATTCCCACTAACTAAAGTTACCATATGATCCAGGATGACAATGGGTGGAACCTTACTCCCATGAAAACCAACAAAAAAAAATGAAATCACAGTTTCAGGAGGAACAGACCTTTTTTATAGCAAAGCATTCTACTTCTATCAGAAAGCTTATATATACAGTTAGGAAATATTTTGACAGGCTGTTTCATAGAATCACAGAATGGTAGGAGTTGGAAGGGATCTTTAGAGATCATCCAGTCCAACCCCCTGCCAAAGCAGGTCCCATCTAGATCAGGTCACACAGGAATGTATCCAGGCAGGTCTTGAAGACCTCCAAGGAAGGGGCCTCCACACCCTCCCTGGGCAGCCTGGGCCAGGGCTCCCTCATCTCACAGAAAAAAAGTTTTTCCTTATGTTTGAATGGAACTTTTTGTGTTCCAGCTTCATCCCATTGTCCTGTTGCATAGAAAAAAAGTGATGTCCCAAACCTCCTGACACCCACCATTTAGATATTTGTAAATATTAATGAGATCTCCCCTCAGTCTCCTCCAGACTAAACAGCCCCAGGTCCTGCAGCCTTTCCTCATAAGGAAGGTGCTCCAGTTCCCTGATCATCTTTGATTACCATTTGATGGTTTGATTACCATGCTGCTCAGCTCTGTTCTTTCTTCTGTCCTGCCATGCCATACATGCACCTTCCTAGGTAAGTCTTGTCCTTGAAGGATATTCAGTAGGATGGAAATGGTATGAACTGGGAAATCAGGTCCATACAGAACAGACAAGCACGAGATTTTTAAGAACTGTTGATTAAACCTCTCCTATCCAACAATATACTCACAAAAAGAGAGTTAATTGAAAAAAAAACATTGTTAAATATGTCTGTATAAATTCATTTGTGGATCCTAGGTCTTATAAGCTGATAGAAAATATAACTGATAAAGTTTTGCACCGTGTTTGTTATTGCTTTATAAAGCCTACAAACACAGAGGCTAAATTGCTCTCTGTTGATATCATCTCTTTTACCATACGTTTATCCTCCAACGCTGTATCCTCACCCCAGCAGTCTTGGTTACTGCTTAAGCAACTGAGGCATGTGGAATCAGAAGACAAAGGAATCCCAGATGAGAGAGATGAGCATGAGAAGAATGACAAGGTGAACAAAATTTTAAAAATAAGAACATAATATAACAGGAAAGAACAGAAGATAAAGGCAGAAGCAACTTTGAAACAACATCAAAGGTAATAGCTGGGGGAAAAGAAGAACATATAGAAAAATTTCAAAATGTGAAGCACTGTCAGATGAATGCCCAGTTAAAGAACAAGGAAAGAGCAATGAAAAGACAAAATAAACACCAAAGAGTGAAGTTTTCTCTGCTAACTAAAAAAACAGAGTGTAGGATACTTAGAAAAGAAGCATTTTTGACAGGAATATTGGGGCTAATTAATGACATACTGTAATTAAACACCTTTTACAATCTGTGGACTTAATTCAGCAAGACTGAACCTCACTGACCAAAACTATTTGTAGAAAACTGTTTTAAATTTTGTTAGTCTCTGAAGCCCAAGGCTGCACACAGGCTGCACTCAGGGCAGACTGAGAACAGAGGAAGGTAGAAATCTCATGAAGAAATAACGGCGTTCACAGCTCCTCCTGCAGACTTTTACATACAGATAGGAAAAGTATGCTCAACTGAGAAGAATAAACTAATCCTACCAGAAAAAAAATAATGGGTATGCAGAAACATTCCTTCTCAGGAAGTTCATTCATATCACATCCAGGTTTTGGTAAAAGCACTGAGGAATATGGTGTAACAGTGGACATACCAGTGCTGGGATAATGGTTGGAATCAAGGATTTTAAAGGTCTTTTCCAACCTGAATGCTTCTGTGATTCTATGAAAAGGCAGCTTTAACTTCTTTTTATTAATCATTATTGCAAGAACCTACAAACTCGCTATACCATGAAGAATGCCAGCCCTTTGTGCAATAAAATGTATCTAACATGAAGCACACTGACAGTATTATATATGAAACTGTACCCTTCATAAATTGGGGAGCAATTTTAAAAAGAAAAATCACTTGGTAGCTCTATTTGAAACTTACTAGTCATGGGAAAGTATCTCTGTTGTTGTGTCTTGACCACTCATTCTAGATTCCACTGCTGTTACGTGTATATGGCTTTGCAAAAGGCATCTAAAGCTTGGTTCTGCAAAACTTCTTAAAGTCCTTGGGGGAAATTGATAGAAGTCAAAAGGAGATGCCAATATATCTAGAAAAAACACTGCAGCTTACATGCAATTGAGAAATGGCAACAGAATGGCCAGAAAACACAAGCAAGGCTCTTTGTGAATGCAACTGCTTCGACAGTGAAGCATTTAAATGGCCTGCTAAAGAGGAACAGATTTTATCCACATGAAAAAAGCCCTTTAAATTTACTCTGATCAGCTGCCTTGTGTATGCTTATGATCACTTTCTTTTTACTTCAAAGCAAAATTAACTACAAATCCACCTTGTCTCACTGGGGTGTATACACATTTCCTACTAATAGAAATGAGCTCTGTATTATCACCTTCATACCTGAGCCAGCCCCTGTGCTCTTTGTGGATTAACAAGCTATCAGAATTATCAGGCAGCATTAGAGAGTAGTTTCCTTCATCCTGTAGAGTACAATTATTCAAGCAATTATGCAAGCTTAGGAAGCAATTGCTGATAACTTATTTTTTCAGAAATAAGAGCTTAGTTTGTCAGAAATAACTTCCAATGTAATTGCTGTGAAACCTGAAGAGCAGAACCAGCCCCTCTGTAAATACACAGCTTTTACGATTTAAATAAACGGTTATTTTTTTCCATATAAAATCAAATGTTACCCGATGCCTGAAAGTTTCAGATGACATGAAAATTAGGCTTCAATTGCACAGGGAAAGCAACTACTTTGTAGTGGTAAAGGGCTAAACACTGTAATGGTTTGTAAATTAAACTGCGCTGTAATTGCTGCACGGTGTTCTACAGTACGTGAGAGTTTGGCAATATCGAGCTTATAAAACAGGGTGACACGTTATGCACTGGGCTACTTTAGCAACTGCAGCTGCTCTAAAATGAAGCATGCATCAGCAGCCCCAACTACAACTGCAGTTCTCCATGAGCAGCGTGCATCTCCAATCCATTGCCTCTAAGCTGCACCAGCATAAAGATATTCAGAAACCATTGCCCAGGTTTCTGGCAATGAATTTGAGCTCTGTGTCTCACAGCTCTGTCACTCTTCTGTCTCACCTCCTGCTATTCTGTATGATGTGAGGTTCATACTCTCTGGGAAGTCCTTCCATTGGCAAGCCTGGAGGCTTGTAGGAAAATCTTTGTCATCTTGAGCCATCCAACATGGCTACTGAGTCATCAGAAACATTCACATGCCACATACACACTCTTCTAATGATTTTGTTGTGGCACTATAAACTCTGGAAGCAACTATGTCAACACACAGTAGAAATATGGAGCTGACTGACATAGATGCAAACTTCTAGTCTCTGAGAGACTGACACTGCAGGATTTAGTATGCTAAATCAAGCCCTGAATTCACTACTGCCTGTAAAATCACACCTGCTGAAATATCAAATAAACATAAGGGTGTGGACATGGCTAAAGCAAACACTGGGAAACAACCTCTTCTGTGGAAACCCTTCTGAAAGCTGCCCAACTCTGCACAGTATCTGTGTCATCCACCTCATCTGCTGTCCTTTTCTGTTCTCATTAGATGCAACATTGAGTAAATCCTTCTCTCGTCCAACTACTGCTCTAACTGCCTCTGTCTTTGGTTAATCTGAAGTTTAGCACTGACATGTTCTGCTGAGTGTCAATACCCCCTTTCTCGTCATGCATGGTGCTGCCCTAACTCTTTTCCCACTGCAAGCCCCACAGCCATCTATGTGTCTCTCTTCCTTGTACTCCACTCTTCAGACTGTCCATTGTGCTCAACTGTCAGCATCTTCCAGCAACTACTCATCCAATAGCCCCTCCATCATCAGCATTTTTCTAAGAGACTATATCCTCTCCTACATCTTACTCTTTTTCTGCTTCCATTCCTCCACACCAGCAAGGGGATGACTCAACTGGTGATTTTTCACACTCTTCATCTTACTGCTCTGCAGCTGAGGTGCCTCCTCTGCATTTCTTTATTCAGTCTGTCACAGCACAGTCAGCTCTTCTTCAGCACCTCCAAAGCCCAACTCTTCCTCCTTAGCAAATGTTAATTTGAGTGCTGGCTGCAGATCACGACAGCTTCCTCATTTCCCACCACTCAGACTTTTACCTCTACTCCTCAGCCAAGGATCTCCTGCTTATAGCCATCTCCATTCATAACTACAGGCTGATGGTTTCTGCCCTTGTCTCTCCAATCCTACAGTTCTTTTGTTTTGCCTTTAAAATTTCTCCTGATTGAGCTGACCATGCACACTTGTCCATCTTCTCCATTCATCTCCCCTGCACAAGCCCCTTACCTGGACCCTTTGTTTTCTCTCCATTTTCACAATTCTGTGCCTTATACAATCATCCTCTTTGTCTGGATCACCTTTCCTCTCTTTCCAAAGCCTCCCTTGTTTTGACCCTGACATCACCAACACTACAAAACTGAAAACATTGAAAGGTTCTTAGGACTTTGCTTTCTCTGCTCTGGTTCTCACTCCACACTCACCACAAATTAATTTGCTTGTTGTTTCTTTCTTGCCTGTGCTAACTTTACAAAAAAATGAGTACAGACTAAACCTTTATTCCTAAATAAAACCCAGCACTGGTATTATAAGCTTGCTAATGCTAACTGTGTTAATTTTTATTCCAAGCATGCTGAATAACTGGAAGCAAATAATAAGGACATTATATTACCATTTAAATTATATAAGGAATCAAGCATTTTAAGGAAAAAATATCTACCCAGAAAATTATTTCACTAGAACTGGTCTAGAAAACACTGCTACTATTTTGCAAAATTACAGAGTCAGAAGTTCTAACTTCCTTCACAGAATACTTTTATCTAGCTTTGCTTTGTTAGAATGAGAACCTCGTAGCTGCCTGGTTTTATTCATGAAGGTAATTCCAGCAAAGCTTATGCACCATTTAGATTGTCTGGCCTAATCAATGATCAAGTCTATAATTAAATCAGAATGCTGTCATTCAAACATACTTAATTTGGAATATATTATAGATTTTAAAGTGTAAACAATGACAAGGAAATAGCGAGCTTAATACAGCAATTAGAGAAAGGGCTTCATTAAGGGTCACTCCAGCATATGGATTCCATTTCATAGAAAATATCTGCCAAAGCCACGCAGAAGCCACATGGGTTGCTCTGTTACCATGGCATATGCGTGCATCTGATCTCACAGTGTTACAGGAGAAGCAGCATGTGTAAATACTTGCTCTCTGATGTCAATGGAAAGCTGTCCACCAAAGCCACTGCACATCGACGTAAGAAATGGAGGCATTTCAACACATAACGTTATTTCACAGGTGGCAACCAACTCCTCCTGGTTATGGGAAGCAATACTGTGTATCATCTATTGCCTGGCTGTGCACCAGTAGTACCAGGATGATGGGTCAGCACCATTTTTATGGCTACAATATATTTTTCCTTCACCTACATTAAGAACACAAGTTGTCCTCAAGTCACATACTATATGTAACAGCAAAATGTTGGTTTGCCTGTTGTTAGAAGTGATCTCATGATAGCTCCTAACTGTAATTTCTTTAGATTTCTTGAAATATAAACACTCATCAAGAAAACTAAATCTGGAGTCAGATTACATCCAACTGCAATGGCCCCTTTGGACCTCAAAAATATACGAAACTATGAAATTATTGAAGTTACCTTCTAGAAAGAGTGCCCACGTGGCTGTAGGCATAGGTTTTAGCTTTTTCATTATTTAGATAAAAACAAGAGATATGGAAGCTATAAAATGTTGTAACACACATGACTTTTTTATACACTCACTAATACCTCTTTAAAAAATGATACAGAGCCCAAAAATCAACTTTTCTATACTGAAGCTACAATCTCTTCAGAATTTGCCTTGCTATAGTTACAAATACAAATTTCTCCTGCTTCAGTACAGGAGAATCAGTTAAAAAAAACCCCTCAAATAAACCAAAATTAGGTAGAGATATTTGCTCCCCTGGCACCTTCTGAAATATGGTCCATGCAGGCAGAGAGATTTACCAGCATCCTGCACCTCTGGTACACACAGAAAACAGAACTGTGTGCTCTGCTCCGCTGTGGAGCTTTCAAAACCCTCCATGCACAGATTCCCTTGGGCCTGGAGCCCCTCATTTCCCACACACGAGGAGCCTAACTGCTGAATTCTCTGTAAGTAGTACTAATATTGGTTTGGAAGAGCACTTAAAATGCGATACGTGTTCATTAGAGTTTGGATTTCCAGGATGTTTTGGGATTAGCGGTTTAAAATCAAAAAAAAAAAAAGGATCTCAGCAACAAGCTGGAGCAACTGCTGTGTATTAAATCAGGATGGAAAGTTATTCTATTGATGCCAGCTATGTTAGTCCACTAGCTAAATGATTAATGTTGATAATTCCTCTCCAGCAGACTCATTAAACCTGAACTTATTTTTCTTACATGCCTTTGACATTTCCTGCTTTCTTAATATCAGAGGTAATGACAGTGGCGTGATTATATACTTATTCCTTTCCACCTTCAAGCAGTTTTCTTTGGCAAGAGTTGCTTTTTAAGCAGAAAACCTGCACACGAGTATTCATTCTTTCCCAAAAACTGTTACAGCTCCATTAGCAGCACTAAATGGCAGTGCCTTAGAGGAATGCACAACAACCCTTCTAAAAATTAAATAGTCGAGTTATTCAGAGCAAGTACCATGAGAAAGGTATTTTCTACAGAATTGCAATTTATAATGGATGGAGGGGGGGGCAATTCTGCCTCTTCCCCCCACATTTCTTTTAGATCCTGTTGTCAAAAAATGTCCAAGTTAAACAAAGAAGAAATTACAGAATGAATCTGGAGCTTAGCCTTGAAGAATTAGGTTTCACTCTAATTGAGATCATACGCTGCATGTGCAGTTTTGGCACATAAGCCATATTAATCAGAAAGTCTTTAATCGTGGATAATTTCTGCTGTGTGTGCCAGATTGGGCATTCTGCTGCTGGCCCAGCTTTCCAGCCTCTTTAAGAGTCCACCTTTGACTTCATAAATACCCGCTTACAAAATTGGGGTCAACTTCCTCCTATGAAGGTACGCTGTATTGGTGCTAAAAAAATTCCCTTAATGATTAAATTGCATCTCATATGGAAATAAAAATGTGCAGATTCCAGAGGAGTGACTATTTCAAGTGATTACAATTTGTGTTGGAAGTAGTCCTCGCTCAAGCCTGTTTTTCTATGAAGTACACAACAGATGAAAACCAGGGAAGATGATCCAATAGCCACAGTATGAAATTTGATGACTGCACTGAGCATCGTTTAATCTACTGCTATTACACTACTGCCACGATCCAAGTCCAGAAAGAGTAAATAGGACACAAGAAAGTTTCTTGTGTTCAAGATTGAAAGGGGAGGGTGAGTAACTAATGATATGCCAGTATTGACTGGATTTCCATCCGTTTGCTGGAAGGATAAGGATGGAATTGCTGAAGCAAATAGCCAAATACCCTATGTACACAGATGAAATCCTGTTCCTGCCAAACTAGAGCATGAATTTTGAGCCACTACTTCAATGGAGTTTGCAACCTCGTTCCAAAAGCTAGGCTGTATTTACAGGACATCAATAGGAGGAGTGCAGTTAACTTTGAAAACTATGATCACTCCCATCACTCATACCTTTTATTAAATTGTTCATGTACTTTAAAACACCCATAATGTATACAAAGATATGTAAAACCTAGCTGAGATTTGTCATAATGCACAAGCAGTCTTTTATAATAAATGGATCTTTCTACGCATTTCTTCACCTGTAGATTCAAAATGAGCTTTTGTCCCCAGCGTTCCATTTGATATTGAAGCTGTTTAAGAGCACGACACCCACGAAAGATAAAATCACCGCTACAGAATGACCCTTGTATGAATTTGAGAGTAATAAATCAAAACCAATTGCAGCATAACATATGGACCTTTAAATGGAGAAAAGAAAATAACGAAGGGAGCCCTCTTTACTCAAGCACACTGCTTCCATGAAACATCACACACACTGCACTCATTTCCATAATTTATTTTAGTGGTGACTGCTAGACTTTCCATTATAAAACTTCCAGCTTCAGACACCCTTCCTCATTTCTGCAGCTTTGGATTAACCAGCTCCAGCCTGCCTTGTGCACCTTGTGTCTCTACTCCTCCACTTCTCAAAAGCAAAATTTTGCCACCTCTTTGTCTCTCTGCACATTATTACCCACTTTCCTCTCTGCAGTTCATGTGAGGAGGCTGTTGTAAATATTATCTCTTCATGTAATTAACAAAAGGATTTTTTTCTACCAAAGTTTATACTTTCCTTCTTTACCCATAGAAATTGTAGCTTACCTCCTTTAGCCTCTCAATCTGGCTTTATTACAACTGAGTTCTGCTTCTGGAGAATGAATTGAAGCGTTGCATGTTCTCCCTTGAAAAATCAGGAGCTGCAAGCTCCTCACACTATGTCAGAAGAACTGGTAAAACTGAGAGCTTTAGCTCCCATGAAGCATGTTTGGATGTTTCAGATGCTTTTCAAGAAAGGGATGATTCTCTGCCTCTTCTGTTTATTTGTATTTAAACAATAATAATGATAATTATAGTAATAATAATTATTCTGCTTCTCCTTGCCAGGTTTACCACCCATTTCTACAGGAGACAGATCAATGGTATGTATTTACAAATAATACACTCTTGGGAGTAAACAATCAACCTTTTGGTGTGATGACTCACAAAGCCTCAAGATAAAATACATTCTATCTCACAAGTATTTCCAATTGTCACACCTCTCTTGCAATAATTCATATTGCATTGCTTTAAAAGAAATTACAACTGTCACGAGCACCATGAGATACAAGGAGAATTAGAAGAAATTCTGCATGTTAACAAGGCTGTTGCATTAATAAATAAATAAATAGCTGTTAAACATCTGGAAGTATCACTGTCTTCCAGTGGAAGGTAGTCTGGGAAGCAACTACTACTGGATGGCTTTTGTGGTCCTTGTTTGGAATGCAAGAAATTCTGAGGAAAGAGCATGGGTTTTCATGCTCTCCTAATGATTTTCTTGATGGCAGAAGCCTCCAACTGGAAATAACAAGCGAGTCTGCTGTTCCAGTCAGTTCAAATGTTTCCACAAGGAAATGTGAAAGGAATGAGAATGTAAAAAGCCCCTAAAGATGGCAGAGGGAAGAATGGCAGTAGCTGCTGCTCACTTAGGCAGCATCCCCTGCATCCCCCAGACCCTGTTCCACCTGCCAGCATCAGAGATGCCCTATGAGTAACTGCTGCTTGGTAACACCATGACATACAGAGCAGAGCTGATCACATAACAGACATATTCAATTACTCTCAGAAGCCTGTCAGGACTCAAAATCAAAACCAAATTACCCCAGCTTGGTAAGTTCCAGCTTGTCAGTCAAGACATGGTCTCTATCTATAGATTATCTCTTGGCTTGCAGAAAAGGTAGGGCACTGCAACCAAATGCAAAATCTGAATTAAGGAGTTTTATCTGACTTGCATCATATTATGCTGCCAGCCAAGAATGTGCAGACTGATGGCTAAAAAGATTAATAAATATTAGTACAGTACAATAATTGGATGCCAGTTTTTTTCCAAGAACCAAGAAAAGAGATCCTCTTCACCTTTTTTCAGATGCTGAGTTCAATTTTTAGGTCAGACCATGGAGTAGTTAGGGGTTTAACCAGTAATAAAATTGTCTACAGCCCCTAAAACTCACTCCCACTTCAGAAGTTCAGACCATGAAAATGCTTGGGAAGGGGTTAGGGAGATATCTGGTTATGAATGGATAACTCTTATAACTCTTGGGAACTGCTTTATGGTACAGGCTGGTATTTGATTGATAATATCTATTTTGTATATTTCCAAAATCAAAGTTTCTGGATTTTTTTTCCCCCACTTACAAGCTTTGTACCTCATTTATTCCACAGAATAGATGTAGCATGATGCTATTTCTTACTGAAATCAAGAGTAAAACTTTAAGAGATTGACAGTGTCAACAATGAAACTAAGTCTGAATATTATTTCTTATCGGGGAGGGGTGAGGAAGGGTCTTCTTACATTGCATCAGCTAATGAAAAAGGGTAAAATAAACCACTTTTTTCTTTTTGAACTTGAGGAAACAGAAACCACAGAGAAGGAAACTAAAGGCCACCTCAGCAGATACAATCCCTGGAAAATCTGCTCTTCCTGTCCCCCTTCCAAACTACCATTGCTTTTCCTTATCTGTGTGTCTAACAGGAAAAGTGTGTAACATCACTGATTTGTGGTAAAATTGACTGCATGTGAGCAGTGGTTATCTTACTATTTCTTTTAGTAACACTTAGCAAAAATGATAATGTAAACCACTAAAACAGAGCAGCACGATAACTATTGGCCATCAACCTTCAGAGCCGTGTTTCAAAGCTCATCATTCCAATTCAAAGAGAAACTAGCTGCAGACAGCTGTGCTCATTAGGGGTTTCTCAACATTTAATACACCAGAAAGATAAAGGGAGACTTCTGGGACTCATTGAAATCAATGGAGGTTTTGTCCCTGATTTCAGGGAGGCCAAGGTGTCTCTGTTAGAATTAGGGAAGCCTTTGTCAATGGATATAAACTAGTAAAAATGTCTCCTCTGAAGGAATGTTAGCTTCCAAGTCAGATAATGGCACCATTCACCAGTGAGAATGACATGTTGAATCTGATGGATTGAGCATCCTTTAATCCTTCCAACTATCCATTAAGCTGTTTATCCTCAACGTAAATTGTTCCAGCCATAAATTCACACCAGCCAAAGTGCCCATCATTCTGGTTTATGCTCAGCCACAACCACAACTTTTGTATTTTCTGACACACAACTACAGATTTTTCAAAGCTCATATTGTCTAAACTTAATGTCCCAAGGCAGGCCAAATTAAAGCTCCATTTTCCAATAAGAGCATTCCAACATTTAGGAAATATAATCTCTATTTAAAAGCCATAGTTCTTAGACTGCACCTCAAATGCTTGTGTTCTGTCATCTCCAGATTGGAGGAACTTAGCCAGAAATCTCTTTATATATGTCTTGTATCACTTTGGGCTCAAACTAGAGTTCACTAGAGTTAACATCATTCTTCAGCAGGTTATCTGGAGGGGATTTACAATGCAATCACATTAATGCAAGCATCCGTTATAAGGTGGGGAAAAAAGCAAATGTGTTCCCTTAACATAAACTACTGGACAGTTTTCTGGACTGGGAATAGTTTTCTTAGCTTCCTCCATTCAACTTTCCTTAGGCTACAGTTAACCTTTTCCTTTCTCGTATATAGGGATTTTTGTAGACCCTGCAACATTTCACACGGGGTTGTGGGTACACAGCACACAGATGACTTCCACGTGGAGCTTCAGAGTCTCCCAGTCTGGTGTAACTGCAGAGAAAACAAGAAGCAGGTACCTTCCTGGACTTTCCTCACCCAATTTCAACATTACTTCAGTGAAGGAGTGTGAAAGAGTGATACTTCATCTACTTCTAGTAAAGTAGAGAGTCGTTAGCAATATGATTCCAAATTAGAGAACAACAACTATATCCTAAATTATCAATTCTAATTCACATGTATCAACCAAGGAGCTAGCACAAATAAATTGAGGCTTCTAATGATTTAAAAGCATGTTTTCCCTTTTTCTCTCTAAATTCTGACTAGCAATTATCCTCAAAATAAGTAACTTAATATGAAATTATATTGAACAGGTTATCTAAAGGCAGATGGCAGTGAAGAGGCCACATTTGCTGTGGTCCTACAGATGAAGACTTGCAGGAATTTTCCAGGAGCTCTACTTGAATTTAAAATTCTTACAAGTTAGATATTAGAAAGTAAGTTTAAGCATATCCATAATGTAAATTCCATAATCCCATATAGTGTGTAAGATTGTATTAAGCTATAGTAAATATTTACAGTGGCTATTTTACATTTTACAGAATATGCTGAATAGAAGGCCAATTGATTCTATATAAACTTAATAGTTGTGCCATACCAAAGTCATTTGCATTTATATTCATGTGCATGCATCGTTCTATAACAAATCCTCAGGCAAAAATTGAAGCCCACTAACCTTGCTCATGCAAGATCCTCAAATACAGAAGAAATAGTGTGCCAAGCACACACAGATCTAGCTTGCCAAACAGCTTCCCATTGGTACTGAACACTGCATTGGATCTGAGTCAGCCCAGTTGTTATCCCATCAAATATCTGTTGTGCTTTTTAGTTGATATAGCTAAAACCTGGAATGGATGTTGTGTCTTCAATCTGTACAACTCGAGAAGAATACTAACTCACCTGAAAAATTATTTAGGGGAAAACTGTTCTTGGGTTCCTCATTTTCACCCTTATTTTAAAACACTGTTCCCTATTCAGCAATCCTTTTTGTTTAATGTCTAACAATACGCTTACTGTAAAGATTCTTGTGTGTCAGTTTAAATTATCTTTGCACCCATTGACACATTCATGATTCAAATTAGCTTCCTAAAGCTAACTTTCTAATTTTATTAGGAAAACATTTTTTCTGTTGAGACACCAAGTTACTGCTTCATGCTTGTATCATATTTCATTAGACACTTAGTTCTGAGCAGGAAAATATAAATAAATGCCAGAACAAGTAAAAGGGAATTACCACTCATTTGTTAAAAGTGGAATTTAATTAATTTCATTAAATATTATATGAAAACAAAATCTGGTCTTGGCTACTACCAGTAAGTTCTCATTTGTGTAAGAGCCCATAGAGGTGCCAGTGATGGCTTTGCTTGTCTTTACCGTCCAGACTCCAGTCTCCAAGGTCTAAAGTGATGACCATGTTGTTTTAGAAACAGCTGATGGGCCAGTCCAACTGCTAGAAGCATGGAACCTCTTTAAAGAATATTAATCACACATGTGGCAATTGACCTCCTTTAACAAAGACATCATCATGTCTTTGCTGAATATGTTGGGGTACAAGAGATTTTTTCTAACTGGTTCTGAGCAAGTCAGGGGGTGGAACAGATTATGTGATTCCACTAAATTTAAAGCTCCACAGGCAGGTGATACCTCATCTAGCATAAGCACTGCTGATGTGAAGCTGACCCTTTAAAAAATCCCAAATTAACTTGAACTACAGAAAGTTTATGCTGAATCAATGTTTTGTGTCATGTACAAGGAGACAGAAAGTCACGTCTGTTATGAAACTGAATACCAGCTTCAGAGAACTGCTTCTTACGTATACAGATAATGGATTTCAGGTTTTTCCCCTGTAACTAACAACCAAAGCCTAAATCAATAGATGTCTAAAGAATGAAAACCCACCCCTACTGGAGTTGGGGTATTGGCTCTTCCACTGGATTCAAGATTTCAGCTCCATTGTTCTGGCAGGTATAAAATAACTATTCTATACTAAATTTCCTCACATCTACTACCCAACGTCCTCATCAGGAATTTTGGTGTGCTTGTGTCATCAACTGGATGTAAACCAAACAAGAGTGTTAACAGCAAAGTGTGTCACTTACTTTTTCTCTGAGCTATAAACACCTGTAAGAAACAGCAGTGATGAACACACTAAACTGACCTCACATTTTGACATCAGTCTCTGATAGCTCAAGTGCTCTCTCACAGTCTGCTGAAGGGCATGACAGACCTTCCTCAGTGTCAGAGCATTTGCTGATCAGCTGAAACGTATCACACTCACCCAGGAGCTTCTTTGCCCACATTTTCAAACAGACTATATGGCTCCCAACCCCTACCAGGCAGAGGTTTACCAAGACTATAGGAATCATTTTTGTGTTACTGGCAGTGATGCTTTGAAGTCTTGACTGCCTGAAAGACACAGGGTTAAAGCAGCCCTAAGAGGAAACAGACCAGGGAAATGGTCTAGTTGTTGATAGGAATGGGACAAAGGTTGGACTCCATGATCTTAAAGGTCTCTTCCAGCTGAAACAATTCTATGATTCTATCATCAAAACGTTCAGCACAGTAGCTGCAAGATGTCCATCCAAGTGACAGCTGCTTGAACTAAAGCATGCTTTTGTCTATACATCTTTTTTTGGAAGAGTGCTGAAAGCTTTCAGCTCAAAACTACACTTATGAGAACTTGAGGTGTGCTTTATTACATTTAAAATCCAACTCCTATATTAAGGTATATGTGGAAATAAATGTTACTTCATATGCAGACCCACTTCACTGATTATTTCATAGAAAGCTCCAATTTTCAGTCCAATGTATTTTGTTTCCAGTATGACACAAAGTGAGGACTGGGAATTAAATTAGCAAATACTTGTACTGCATCACTTTCTAGAGCATCATAGTTGGTTACATTTCAGATTTTTTTCCTATTTATGAAGTAGCTCAACGTTTGGGAACACATTTCGATAGAGCATCAGAAATTGCATCTTCCTTACTACCATTTATGGTTTCAACTAATGGGTAGCACAGCAATTCAGTTAAGGTCAATTGATTTTCCTACCACATCCATTATTTAATAAAGTAACTTTTTGCTTAACAAAGACTTGATTGTTTTCCAGTGTTTTGAGACATGTCTTTTTAAAATACATTGGCACATTATGCACAGCTTTGGAAAGAAAACATTGCTCTGAGACAAAATTTACCAAAGCCTGCAATTTTCTATGTCTTTTCCTTCAGTTCTCTCTTAAAAAGCAGCAAAGAGTTGGCATTTAAATCTGGTATTTCTTTAGGATTTTTCAAACTCCACCTTTATTAACTCCCTCCCAAAACTAGTACATGAGCATCTGTTAGCTATCACACAGGCCTTTTCACAAGAGAACTGTGGAGTTAAGAAAGTACATTTGACCTTAAAAATAGATATATACATATATATCATCTATTTTCAAACAAACAGCAGGGGGGACAAAATATGAAGTGGCACATAAAAGTTATAACTGATATAAAGCACCATCTGCTGCTTAAAGCTTCTAATCCTGCAAAGGGACATGTGTGTGTTTCACCACAACATTGTTACTGTTTTGAAGGACCACAAAAACTCTCAGACTCCAACCAGCTTCAAAAGAGCCTATTCCAAATCATCTTAATGGTTCTAACTGATGATAGGAATGGCATATTAGCACTGCCTTGTTTCAGTTTATGCATTTGAAACAAATGAGCAAATTACTCCAATCAGATCAAGGTTTAGAGCATGTGGTATAGTTTAAACACAACTCTTAACACCTCTGTAGAATGAGTGCTCCTCTTGCAGAAATAATCTCCTCCTATTCTCATTTCCCACTACATTAAATAACCACAACTGCATGCCATGCTTTAGCATCTATTAAAACAAAAGAGAAATCTTAATCCTTAGTTTGAAGTTGTTTCATCACTGTGACTCTCTGGCACGCTATCAAGCTGCAGAGATATCCTGACTAATGCAGTGTATTTGCTTCTAACCAGCTGTAGCTTTCACAGTAACAAAAAGAAGAAAAACCTTCTGCAAACACTTGATTTCAATAAATTTGGAAAACCAACAGGAATTATGCATCTTTTCTGAAGCACCTCTTTTAAGTGGTAAATTCGGGACAGATTGATTTGGGGAATGCATGTATATTTAAAAATATAAACCCAGAAGGCTGTTTTATCATGAGTTAAACAAGAGTTCACCTGGAATGTGTACAGCCATTTGCATGTCCAACAGGGATCTCATAGGCTCTAAAGCAATCAAAAAAGCAGGATGTTCAGTAAATTAGGAAATTCCTTTCCCTTTCAGATTTTTTCTTCCAGATCTTGCATATTTTAAATGTCAAATTTATCTGTTTCCTTTTTGGATGCTGATGTGATTATAATAAGTAACAATGTATGGTGTATATAGATAGAAGAAGCATAGTGTGGGGATAATATATATACTATGTATAATAATATAGATACTATGTATAGTAATTCTATAGTAAAATTACCAATGAGCTTCTGTGACAAGCTACACTTTTTGCCTGAAGAACTTTTAAAGACACAGACTGGAAGAAACATCAGGCATAAGGATGAGTAATGGATAATTAGTGATAAAGATGGCAACAGCTGCTGAAATGCTTATTTACTTTTTTAAAATACATCCTGTTGACTTGATTTTCAGTAGGCTGACCAATGAGATGTGCAGAAGCAAAGAAAAATGGTTCCAGAGTGCTCCTCTAAGGTATCTGTGGAATTCTGCCTTTGAGGAACCTCAAAATAGTGAATTGTAGTCAAGCTTGCCAATTTTGGGACAAAAAAAGAGATGACAGACCAGGAACTATCAGATCTTTTTCCCTCCACCATGTGAAATCCAAAACCCAAGTAATGCTTTGCTTAACCTGAAGCCCCAATTGCCAACAAGTCTGAGTGTTCCCTGGACTCTCACTCAGTGTCAGGTGCATCTTTACATCATAATTTTGCCCATCCTGAGAAGGACCATCAGAAACATTGCCATGGTGAAACAAGATCTTCTCACAGTAAGTAGTGCTACCTTAACAGATCTGGTCAGACTTCCAAGGCTTTGAAGCATTGGTTTGGTTGGCAAATGCTTCCAAAAATCAGCAGCTCATTCAAAAGTCCTCCAGGTCGCTCTATGACTGGGCCAGAAATGTTCTCTTGGGGATACAGCTCCACAACAAAGTCAACTCACCACAAATCAGATGTCCTCTGTGAGATACCCTCTCTGAAAAGTCTTTAGTGCCCCTGCAAAGTCTCTGCAAAGGCACATTGTGCTAGTTCCTTGTACACTGCCACAGATCTGGGATAGGGAGCTCACACTACACTGACTTAATACAGTGAACACTTGCAGGATTCAGAGGTGTTTCCTTGTTCAGATGACAGTGTTATTCCATACAGTGATGGAAATACAACACTGGGCAGTCATCAGCACTGGGCAAACACAAATGTCAACTGAGAGCAAGAACTTCTATTTTCAGACTGCAAACCCAAAGTGCTCTGTGATATTTTGGTTTCACATTTCTGCCTCTCCATTTCTTTCTGGGTGCGCAGGACAGCCCTCAAGGCATTAGTCCTGCTGAACTCCCACCCACCCCACCTCTGGGAGCACAGAAGAAACAGAGGAGCTGCTCATGGGCTAAAACACAGCATGGAAGAAGTCAGAAGTTAAACAACACAGTAACATTCCAAGGGCAGCTGTAGGGCATGGTTAAAAGGTGACAACACCACAATTGTTTGGTACTGCAGTGAAGCTCACTTCCAAAAGGTGAACAAACATTCTACCTGAATAGTTCAGTAGGCAGTCCTGCAAACAGATCCTTTTTATGCCTTTTTTCACTCTTCTCTGTGCATAAAAGCTGATAAGTCCACACACCAAGCTAAACTAGAGATGGATCTAGGATAAATCTGTACAGTGTAAATGTTGGAGACAATCAGATCCTGAGTGACTGCTGAAGCATTCAACAGCTCTGCTAAGTAGTTGTGGCATTTCACAGAACTCTTTCAGATGCACCTGGGTTTCTCTCTGTTTAGCTCAATTCAGCTAAATTCAGAGTTGCACTATTTTGCTGGTACACTGCTTCTCCTGCAATGAACAGCACACGCTGACATACTTTAGAATTTGGTTCATGGGTAACACAGACTGCTTTGAGCAAAAAAGGCTTCTATTTCAGATGTTTCCCAAAATGTCAAGAAAGCCATGTCCCACAGCAAAAAAAACCAAAAAAACCTTCCTTATGAGCATGAAAACCAAGCAGAGAGCACTGTTGTACAGAAAATAAAAAGCCCACTATGTATATTTCAACTGTTAATCCTGACAGTTTGGCATTAAATATTATACCGATATAAAAACTTAACGTGCTGTGGCTTTTATTGGAGCTTTTGCTCTGGCAGCGAGGGCAAGGGATGTGTGTAATCCAGAGCAATTCTTCTGTTGTTTTTGGTAATCTGCACTGAAATTTTTTGTAGTTATTCCTGTTGAGCATTCTGCCACCCCTATGCTCTGAAGGAAAACCCAAAATTGGATGAACTATACATTTCATGCTCTGTTCTCTATGAGCACTGTCTGCAGAAATGCAGCTGTTCTTTGTAATCTGCTATCAACAGATGACATCTTCATACTTCACTTGATATTTGATTACATTACTCCTGTTTATTCTCAAAACAAGCCTGAATAACACCCATAATCACCTGTTAAGTTACTCCCCTTACCTCCCCCAGAAGCAAACTCCTCCAGGATCTTAAAAATAAACCTACAGACATACGTTTATCCCCTTCCCTCTTAAAATTTGCATTCTTTATATTATTATTAATAGACCACCAGATCATACACAAGCTTAGATAACTTAGAGAGTAACAACTGCAAACTGCTAGGTAATACACACATGCCAGGGAGCCAGAAGGCAGCAGCCCTGGGCCACCACACCAGTTGCCTGGGCACGCTTCTGTCACGGGAGAAGGTTACAACTCGTAGCTGCTTGGCTGGAACACAAACCAAGGGGAATGAAAGACTCTGTGTGTGGGGAGTGGAAAGCAAATGTGATATTAATTATTAATTTTGACAAGTCTGAATACCTTAATAATGTATTATTTTAAGCTGCAAGCTTTTTAAAAAGCCATTGAGGCTAAAACAGCCGACTTTGCGGCTTGGGCTCTCATTCCTCAGCACACAGCAAAATGCACTGTGACAACAAAATGGGCTGTGACAGACTTTGGCGAGTGTGGTCTTGTTTTGTATATTTAATAAAGGGCTGATAAATACAATGTTTAAAGTGTAAGGGTTGGAATATACCAGCCAGAAATTGCTGTGCCTTAACTAACCTGTCAAGACAGAAAAGTTGCTTTAAATGAATATTCACAAAAACTGAGACCTGGAAGCTGATTCCCTCCTACTTCAGGACTCTTTAGCAGCATGATAACACTATTTCTTTAATAAAAATGGATTATTTGTACAGCAAAATGTACCATGAACTAATCATAGTCTATTCTATGAACTTCTTGAGGTGTCAACTAGGTTAGATTTTTACCATGCACTTAAGAGTAACTTACTAGGTAATTTATGACAAGAATTTCAGAAGTGCTCAGGGAAGCTTTGCTTTTGACACCACCTGCAGCACTATTACTAAGCATCACTTTAAAACTAACTGTGAAACTTTAAAGCACTTCTCACCCATGAACCCCAGAGCATTTTACACCTGATAGTTAGAGAGAACCTTGTAACATTCCTGCAAGTTACCTATTATTATCTTTCTAAAGCATATTTCAGAAGAGAAGGATTCATGAACTTGAACATGAAAGAATTTTCCAATGCTCCCTCTTGGCACAGATAAAACTATAAACTTGATCTGCAACTGGCAGGGAGTTGAAAGTCAAAAATTACATATAGCACCAAGTAGTGATGGACAGATTCTAAAAGTGAGTCAAAGTTAGCTTTTTCCTGTCACCCTATATAACTCTAGAAAGGTTTGTAAACTTGACTAATCACACTTTTTCATATTATAATTTCCAACCACAGATCAGCTAGGAAGTTGTCTTATATCTAAGGACTATCACTACATTGTCTGCTGTCTTTCACCTTGAATCTCATGGTGATCAGGGTTTTTTTTCCTTAGTTATGCATAAATGAAGATGTGGATTTATGTTTCTAACCCTAAGTGGCACAGAGTGAATAGTAAGAGTACAGAGAAGCTTTAAAAAACACAGCCCCAAAAAAATCACAAGCAAAACAATTACTGTTCCATTAAGCTTCGTGGTTCTTTTCAAGCCAGTTTTATGATTCCCAGGGGCTTGACTACTGATTTTGAGCTGAGGCGGACAGTACCACAACCAATGAGAAATAACAATCTATATCTTATACAAAGTCATTCCATTCAGAAATTAGATCACTGATACATTAAGATGATTTCTTGAACATGATATCTGACTAGAAATTAAGAGATATATTTGAGGTTTGAGGAAACAGGAGGGAAAGCAAATTCTCCTCCTTCATTCTACCATAAACACATACACACAATAAAAAAACCCTCTCAAGCTGGTCAACAACCTTATGAAGTCTACAGGTCTCATTTCCTCAAAAAACAGGTTGGAAAATCAGAACTCTCTAAATGTCATTCCAGTAAACAAGGATTTTGTAACAAATTCAAACTTTTGTGCAACTGTTTAGACAAATTGCCATGTCCCACAGCCAGTCCTTCCTGCAGACTAAATAACAACCTCCAAGTGCCCCACACTTTCACTTCCTTAATACTTTCTTAATAGGTGCCCTTAAAATATCAACAGCAACGTAAAACTTTACTGAGAAGATAAAAGTTCATTTCCTCTGCATAAACAAGGAGCTTGAAAGGTGGGATGCATCCAAATTCTACATCTTTTTTTGTTCTGGTTAGCAAACAATGGAGACTTTGCTATATCCCAGTCCCTGACATAGCTATATGTTGTATACTCAGTCCATGCAGCTCCATGGCTTTTCCCTTCAGCCCCACTATTCACTTGATGCATTTCAGAAAACTTGATCTTGTTAATGAAAACAGTTCAGAGTTCATCCAGGATCTCAGTAAGTCTCTAAAACACCCAGAATCACAAGCTTAACAAACACCACAAGCTTAGTAATGCATCTCTGTGGAAGACAGCAAGGCTTCTTGACTACTAGAAGCAATCTATCCACAGCAACAGACTTGCTCCTTTGCTTCTTAAATTAGTCCACTTGGGTAGCCAGACAAGACCTTATCTAAAGCTACCTCCCTCAATTCCACATTTACACGTGAGTCTATGCTACCAATTAACCTTCAAACCAGTTGAAACCCAGAGAAGTTGAATTCAGATGGAAGCACACATCCCTAATGCCAACACTGCTCTTTTCTCTTTGCCACATAAAATTAACAATCCTACTCACCAAAAAACAACACAAACACTTGTGGGGATCTGCAGTCATCAGATATCAACATATTCATTGTAGAAGTGTTGAAGGACAAAGGCAAAAAAACCATATTACTGTGCTGGACCAGAAGATGCACATTTTTATGCCCCTGAAAGCTATTTCGGTTGCCCAAATTTTGGCAGCAGACAGACCCAGCATTTTTAAACTATGCAGGTTATCCACCATTCTCTCCAACTTTGCAAGCAGTTTGTTTCAAGGGAAAAATGAGTGGAGTGCTGTTAGTCTGATTCCCAGAAGCTGCAGTCATATGTCTCAGTGATGATAATAATAATACATCAGCTAACCTGTGTGTAGTTGTATATCTCATTTTCTGTTCCTCTTTTGTACTCCTACTGACTGAAGACAGGGTGAAATGAAAAGAGCAGTTAAAACACAAGCTGTTAAGACACGCAAATACCACTTTTTAAAGAAAATAAATGTAACCTTCCCAGTAGTTAAAATAAACATAAACTCTCAAATTATCTGAAACAATCCAAAGAGCACTCAGTTAGGTACAATTATCACAATCTCCTATAGGGTAGTTTTCATTAAGCCTGAGTCACACAAATTGCCCAACTGTTCTTTAATAAAACAAAGCAAGCTCTAAATGTTATCCTAAATCTTGTAAAGACAAAAAGTTCAATCACCTTCTACCAGCCACTGATGGTCCCAATTGTGTAAAAACACATCTTAAAACATATTCAGCCAAGCCCTTAAGCACGTGCAAGATCCTTAGCCTTGCTGAAGTCTCAGAACTTCAGAGCGTGCTTATAAACCAGGATATTTGCCAAAGTAAAGACTGAGATTTAACAGGAACAAGGCAAACTAAAATTTAAGCAAATGCCTAAAAATAACTGTTTCTCTTGTGAGGAACAGTATTGTCAGCGTCTTCCTGTGGGTTCAATTAATCAAATATATCCTTTTAAGCACAGATTAAATTTCAGTTATTACCAAGAAATCCTAGCAACATCCACTATCTCAATGGATTTTTGGACTGAGTAAATTGTTACCTCTGGTTTTATACCCAATTACAAAGACAAGAATGTATTTCCCAGTCACATCCGAAAGATCCATTTTAAGTGAAATAAACGTATGTTCATCTTTTCCTGTATGAGACAACACTCTTTTGGTGTTTTTAATCATGTTTCAGATGCTGGGGAAAGGTGCTCACTCCATAAAGTACATGTGCTTACTTTTTTAAGGAAGGTTTTTATCCTTTAATTATACCACTGGAAAAAACATTTAACACCTCATGAATTAGATTATGCCCCATACACAAAGTAAAGCTAGTTCAACTCCCTCATAGCTCTCAAAACTTAAAGTACTTGCTCAGATGGCAGTCAAATGTGCTGTCTGTTATTGTAGTATACATGTATGCATACACAGACATATAATGGAGTCACAGAGTCAAACCAGCTGCAGCCTTGTGCCTGACCTGATAGACAGTCCAGATTCCATCTGGTTGATTTCCATGTCCCAGGACTCATGGATGGTCCTCACTGCAGCCTCCTTCACCAGCCAGTGCCCTTCCACTCCATGACATTCCAATCAAGAAGGGAAAAGAGGAAGCCTCTCTTTCTACAGAGAAATACACTCAGAGCAAAGACAGTGACTTCCTTTGAGCTAATTACAATTTGGTTCGATTACAATCAGTATTTTGGTTGTGACCTCCCTACCTGATGGCTATTAGCTCACTCTAAGATGTTGCAGTCCCAAATACATCCCAAATAAAGCAATCAATGGGTGGGATGCAGATGACTCAGCAGTGACACACACATAACTAGCAGCACCTCTCCTACACAGGTGTTTTGTTTTCCATTTGTCACCTAGGCAGCACAAATTCTCATCTTCTGGGACCTGAGGTCTGTCCTCATTCTTGAAAGGCAGTAGGAGTTTATTCATCCTCCTCATTTCACTCTCCTTTGTAGAAAAGGTTACAACTTATTAAAAAAGCAAAAATAAAGAGTAAACTCTGAAATCCATTACAGAACAGATAGATGGACACCCTAGGGAAGTCCCACATCCTTGGATGGGTGCACCAAGTGCCACAACAGACTGTAGATGAGATGAATATGTAGAAGAGACTGAAGTCCTCTGAAGAAATATGGGCATCAGCAGTACAACTTGACTCCTCTCAGCCAATGTGCTTTAACTAAGTCTTCAATTCCCAGCTGCTTCTGCCCTCATCCTTTCCCAGAGAGGTGCTAACAAGCTTCCAGCTAGACCCACATGGACCTTCATTAGATGTATGAGTGAGAACACTTATGCAACAAACACTCATCTTGCAACTTTTAAAACCACTCTCTCATAATCCATGTGAGAATGATGTTGGTGGTCTAGAAGCTCCTCTTTACCAAATTCTGACATTACCTCCTCTCTGATTTTCTACCAATACTTTTTAAAGAACCTTGTTGTTGTGCAATAAAGGTCAAACTTCACTGTGAAGCGACTACCCTGTCCTTGAAAATCCTGTTCCTTTTGCTACTGTTCCTGCCTTATATACTAAAGTTCCTAGAAGTAGGGATTGAATGTGCCAAGAATCTTAAAGTTAACAAAGCTCTTGAAGTATTGTCAGAAGCCAAATTGCAGTAATAAATTTCTTGCATTTAGATGGGATGAAGATACATTAAACTACTTAATTAATGTTTGTTTATTCACATTTTCTAAAGCACCTTTTTAGGCTATTTGAAAACAAAACTATTTCTAAATTAACTTCTGGGAGTTACAAATCTTTTACAAACAGATAAAACAAGTCTGAAAAGCCAAGTTAATAAACAGTCTTAGCAAGTAACTTCTTCCCAAGCTCAAGAAGAAGCAAATCCAATTATTACCACCTGAAAATTTGCTTGTTTAACAGAGATATTTGAATGAACAGATGGAAAATTCCAACAAAACAGACAATAAAGCACCAAAGCTAATGAATGTCAACAGAAATCTCTTCAGAAAAAACATTTATACATAATTTATATCAACATTTACACATTTATAACCCTCAAACCATTTGGAACACTTTTCAATGAGTATCCAGTAAAATGTAGCTAGCAACAGGACAAGGGGTAATGGGATGAAGCTGGAACACACAAAGTTCCATTTATATATAAGAGAAAACTATTTTACTGTGAGGGTGAAGGAGCACTGGAACAGGCTGCCCAGAGAGGGTGTGGAGTCTCCTTCCTTGAAGGTCTTCAAGACACACCTAGACACGTTCCTGTATGACCTGATGTAGGTGAACCTGCTTCTGCAGAGGGGTTGGACTGGATGATCTCTAAAGGTCCCTTCCAATCCCCACCATTCTATGATTCTACGATTCCATACTATTCCATATTACACACAAATAAGCACAGGATCACAGAATGTTAAGAGCTGGAAGGGATCTGGAAAGCTCATCCAGTGTAACCCCCCTGCCAGAGCAGGAGCACCTAGAGTAGGGCACTCAGGAACTCGTCCAGGTGGGTTGGAATGTCTCCAGAGAAGGAGACTCCACAGCCCATCTGGGCAGCCCCTGCCAGTGCTCCCTCACCTGAACAATGAAGAAGCTTTTCCTTGTGTTTCTCTGGAACCTCTTCTATTCCAGCTTGTACCCATTGCCCCTTGTCCTATCATTGGCCATCACTGAGAACAGCCTGGCTCCAGCCTCCTGACACACACCCTTTATGGAACTGTAAACATTGAAGAGGTCACCCTTCAGTCTTCTCCAAGCTGCAGAGCCCCAGCTCCCTCAGCCTTTCATCAGGAGGGAGATGCTCCACTCCATCTCTGTGTCCCTGCACTGAACTCTCTTCAGCAGCTCCCTGTCCTTCTGGAACTGAGGGGCCCAGAACTGGACACACTATTCCAGATGTGGTCTCACAAGGGCAGAGGAGAGGGGGAGGAGAACCTCTCTCAACCTGCTGCCCACAGCCCTTCTAATACATCCCAGGATGTCATTGGCACATAAATCAAAATGAGCAGCTGTGCTGGAAAACAGACAAACACCATTCAGCTTTGGTAAAAAATATCACTTTAAAGATAGCAAGTGCCATCCTTGGGAATGACAGTAATGAGTAACTACGTTATTTGTAATAACTTACAAATTAACCCAGTAAGGATACCCAGTAAGGAATAACTAATTCTTCAACTGCACTATGGAACAAGTTTCCACTCTGTTTCCAGAGGACAGATGCAACTTTCTGAAACCACCCTGAAAAATGCTGTTTCAGTTGGGCAGTCAGAGAAGAGAGGATGGATAACACGGACATCGGAGCGACGTGGTCAGCGGTGAAGCACGTTGGCTGCAGTCCACGAGGGAAGTTCAAGCCACCATGGCCTTGATGTTCTTGTTCCACAGCCAAACAGACAACTTCTGCCTCCAAGGCTGCAAAGACTCTGTTTTTCATAACTGCTGGAATCAATTAAAAAAAAAAAAACAAATTAACTATTAGAAGACAAGTTTCATTTGAGTTTTGTTGCATCACCAGTACTAAAAGCTCACTGTGGCTCCTGCTGCCAGAACTTCCAAGTAAACTAAGCAAACTTGCTTATAATAGCAGGAAGAAACCAAATCTTTCCAAACGCTGAGGCTTAGCCAAATGCATCCCAGAGTCCTGTGCTGCAGCAAACCAGCCAACCATCATCTGAACTGAGGCTGGAGCTGGTTTCCACATTGCTTTGTTTATATTGACTGCATTTATGATGCCTCAGAAGTTGCCAGTAAAATATTTATTTAGCAGTTAAAATGTTCTGCAAATGATTTTGCTGTCCCAAAAGATAAATATTTCTTGGCATGTTGAAATGATACATCGATGTTTTTGTTAAGGAAATTGCATGTTGATAAAATTTTCTCAGATTACACTTTGTCGTTCCTTTGTATTTGAAGTGGCCACATTAATTTTTTTGGTGCTATTTATTGTAATTGTAAATTGCACTGAGGTTAGAAACATTAAACTTACCATAAAATGAAACACATTTCAAGTATTTCCGAGTCATCTATTTAAGGGCTTGAGGACACTTTTGATCCTTCAGGTGAACCAGAGTGCTCCAAGCTTACAGGACAAGGATCCAACACAAACCAGAGTCACACTTTAAACTCTTGGGGAGACATTTTCTTCTCTTCCTCTATTTTTTTCTTCTCTCTTCCCTTCTTTTAGAATACACTAACGTGTAACTCTGCTTTGGAGTGTCCTTGCACCACAACATTTCAGTCTGAATGAGGTTTACAACAGATTAGAAATTTATTCAGGCTACTAAATAAAAATTCACACCTTCCTTCCTCTTCCCTTAACCTCCAAACCACTTTCCTATTCATGGTTTTGATTGAGCCAACCAGTTTACAAGCAACAGTATTATTTCTCAACATAAGGCCAGACATGCAAATGGATGAAGGCTGTAGGTGCTCCAGATCATCAACATTTGCACAACAAATGCTGTGGCCTTTGTGCCTGCTCCCAGGCACATCTATTGCTGTGAACAATTTCACTAAAGCATGCAAACACAATCCCATGCATCAATATGGCTCCTAAACACAGCTTCTGCCATCACGTCACTGTTTAGTAGCTTCAGACTTGTTGGCCAACATCCCAAACAAGTCTCCCCATGGGAAACCTCTGCAAGATGCAATGCCAGTCTGTGCTCTGAGACACATGGGTGCAGACCCTCTGCAGGTGAAATCTGCGTGTTCAGACTGCAAATGGGCTGCAGAACAAGCCCACACTTCTACCACCTGCTGTGGTGACATAACTTGGCCCTACTGTTCTTTTCAGCTTCCAGTCTGTTTGTGCTATCAAAAGTTCTCCCTGCAATTATAGTAAATGAGGTGTCTACTTCAACCTAGGAACACAAAACACTGTGTAATTCTATTACACGTGGTTTAAAAGCAGCTGTATGCCCACCCAAAGGTGACTCCAGACTGAAATCTTGAGGTGCAATGCTGGAACTATTCAGGGTTTAGCATCTGCATTAATCAAGTAAATTTTGATTTTTGGGAACTCCTGTATCAGGCATTAATAAAATGAGATATGTGAATGGAAAACCAGATGTCTTTCTAATATGAAGGACACTGACTATGGGGTTTCCAAGTGTCTGCTGGGATAGTGTGGCTTACCAAGGAAAGGAGCTATGCTTGTTTGAACAGGCTCAATGTCTCCTCTTCAACAGAAATGCTCTACAGGCAGCTGTACATCTGGCAAGTAAAGTTTTACCAGCAAAGTCACCTCAGGTAATGTATGAATGTGCAGAGATCCATGGATGTAGGTCTGAAAACTCTCACACCACACATAAAGAGGCAGAAATATTTCCTATCAAGTACAAATAAATACCCACATACTGCTAAACAGAACTTCTTTAGTTTGCCTCCCAGATTGCTGGGGCAACTCCACTGTTTCTACCTTGATTTTAACTTCACATTTCAGATACTCTTGAAAATCATTTAGGAATTAAACTAGTTTTCAGTGTACTTGGTCAACGTTGTTTTGTCTAGGGAAACCTATAGGAAAAGAATGTAGGTACCTACAGGTAAGGAAAAGTAAAACTGCCCATAAAACTGTCCTTATCTATTATTTCTTCATTTCTTGTTCCAAAGAATTTCATTTTTCTTCATACTTTCAAAAGAAACTACATCTACTTGGGATAGGGATTAAGGATTTCTGTGAAGATCTATTAGGTAAAGTCTTAGCCTCATCATATCCCATGACAAAACTGGCATTGACTTTGAGGATGCCAGTTCACTACCTGACATAAAAACGTAATGTCATTAGTCTTCAAGGGTTGTTTTTACTACAGAAAAGAACTTGGCTTTCATAAACATGTGTCACATCATCTTCCTTCTGATAGCTCAAAAATTTGCTTAAGGTTTTGTTACTATTATTTCTGGATGTTGTTGTTCATTTTCTTTTACATGGGTGGATTTTGTATTGATTTCTTCTTTCCAGTTATTTTCAAACATTCAGCTGTATCATCTCCAGTTTACTCCTAAACAGGAGAAACCTTTCTCTGGCTCTACCATAGCCTTTTTCCTTCAACTCTGATCCTCAGTTACATCCTCTGAGAAAAATCAGCCTGAACCTATTACTGGAATGCAGTCAGAATGTATTTGCCAAGAGCACAGAATACTGCTAGATCCCACAAGTCTATTTCCACTAAAAAACAGCTCTGGACTGAGCAGTCAACATGAAAAATATTCTGCTTTGCTAAAATTGCCCACCTGCCTCCCCAATGTTTTAATGTATCATGATGCCTAAGTTTAAAATCAAAACATTTTTTCCAGCATTTGGAGGGAGAGTTTTCAATATTTGCCTATGCAATAAACTTATTTTTCCCTCTTTTCTCTCTTTTGGATGGGGGATGGGGGCCATCTGACTTCAGAGAACATCTCTGAATTCATTGGGAATATACAGGGGCAGGAAGAAACTGTAGACACACAGGAAAATGTTCCCTCTCTAGCTGTTTCCAGTCCAATTTTTTAAACAGGCAACACAAACATTTCAATAACAAATCCTGACATCAATGAAATCCAGCTCTTAAAGCATACAGTTAATTAAGAGAAATCCACACCAGCTTTATAAACGAACAGGGTTGCAACCACAACCTCTGAAGAGGCTTCCAGCTTTTCCTCTGTAAAGCACAAGCTCCATTGCCCAGCCAGCACGTGAACCATAGCCTTGAGAAGCAAAACATTTGGGCCTCTTCCACAGGAATCAAAGTAAAAATGCCTCCAGTCCTCAGTGAGCCTGAGAATGCTCTGAGTCAAAGCTAACCATTAGAGGGCAACCTGATTACATGAGCAGGGATTATTCTAGCACTGGGTTTCAGCCCCTAAACACTGATATAAAGGATTTAAGATACCACAGATGGACATGGATTTACAGCCAGAACTCTGAAAAAGCTCTTGATGAAGTGTAGGGAGCAACACATGCCAGAACAATCCATGCAAGCAGTTCTTGCTTTGAGAAACACAGCATATGCCTACATGGCCACTGATGCTCTTCAGTTAGAAACTAAACCCACCAAAGAGCGTGATGAACCTCAGTACAGCCCAACAGCTATGACTGAGGCATGGGGAAGGCAGAAAATGCTGACAGAATGCCATAAAATAAGGATTTATATGGGGGAAAAAAGAAATGAGGCCATTATCATTGTGAAAACATAAAACTCTAAGTGTGTCAAAGGAAGTTATCAGGTGGCAAGTCAAAAAAGCAAACAACAGGAATTAGGTCGTCATCTATTGCACAGATAACAGAACTTGGTGCCAGACATTGTGGCATATACCAAGGACAACTTGGCTGAAAACAACATACTAAATGTTTACTAAAGGCTGATTAACAGATCCACTTGTGCCTCAGGAAGTCCTTGAGCAGCAAACAACTGTAAAGTGCAACTGCAAGGCAGAGGAGCATCACTGTTTGCTTACCTCTTTTTATACCCTCTTCTGGGCATGCTGCTGACCACTGCCAAGGCAGGGCATGATAAAAACTGAACCAGGCTGCAGTCCTCCTACTCTGGGGATATTGGACTTTCTGACTGCCACTCTGTGTGTAAATACTGCTCTTGATGTGTTGAGAGTGGGAGCATCAAAACTTAGGTGCTTCAGCAGACACTGACATCATGAAGGATTGAAGTGAGGGAGAGAATTCACCCAGTGTGAATTCCCTGGAGCTGTCTCATAAAATCTTCCAATCATTGAAGTGGTTCCTCATCACACATCAGCTCCTAAGGGCAGCAGCACAACAGAAACTGGAGGAACTGAGTATAATTAATAAGATTATGCTGGACTCAGATCAAGAATTTGGGTAGTGTAGAGAACAACACTTAAGATTAGAAATTAACAGGATTAAACCTCTATTCATGTCATTCTAGACCAATCATTATTCCTGACACTTGTTTCTTTATAAAATCAGTGCATATAAGGATCCAGGATTAAACCTACAGTCCTTTCCCGGGGAGAGAAGTTGCATCTCTGAGGTACAGCAGCTCTATTTATAAAATCTTCAGCCCTGGAAATTATCCTCTGCCTTGAAGCTTTCATCTGCATTGAATGCAGTAACAGAACGTGTGTTGGATAGAATTTGTGGACACTCAAGGACAAATTTACCACGAATACACTAATAAAAATCTCATGAGGGAAAGCACACCTGGAAAATGTGAGATACATAAATGTAAGGTCAAAGAAGAGAGTTCTTGCAGAGTGCTTACATCCCAGCCTAAGAAAACACAGTGGGGTGTCTCATTTTAATAGGGCAGAAAACATAAATATGTGGCACAGTCTTTGACCTAGTTTTGGGTGCCACCAATTATGGGCTCTCTGGTTATAAAGGCAGTATTTTCTTACCCAATCCAAACAGAACGATTCCAAATTCATATAGGGATAACATCTTCTCTGAAGTTTGTCTCCTCTAAGAGAAGACATTGTGGGGACCATACAGAATCAAAACCTTTATTTACAAAGAAATACCTTTTCTTTCTAACTGTTTTTTCCATATGCAACCAACAGAACACCTCCCAGTACAGTTACAAATATTTCTGTCAGGATGTCAGCTGCTTTTAGTAATTCCTTCCTAAAAAACACAGATTGCAAGACAGAAAAAAAGAGAAAACACAACAAGATGACTGTACCCATCTGACATTGCAAGACATCCAGAAAGATGGATGCCAGTCTATGACTGCAACTCCTAAGTACCAACATAGTGTAATTAAACATACTCAAAAAACATACACCAGGACTGCTTTAATAGCAAGAGCTCAAGGCAATACAGAGGCTTTTTTTTGTCCCCCTGTAGATGTTTCTCAGCAGCATTTCCACGTGCATCCCTAGCCAATAGGTTACATGCTTTTACAGATTGGGGGCTACAAAGGCTCACAGCAAATGAAAAGGATCTCTTCTTTACCTTCATGATAACCTGCTTCTCATTCTGAACAGCATCCTCTTTTGAAGTGATAATTAAGCATAGTTTCATAGAATGGTAGAATGGTAGGGGTTGGAAGAGACCTTTAGAGATCATCTAGTTCAATCTCCCTGCCAAAACAGATCCACCTAGATCAGGTCACACAGGAACTCAAAACCTAAAACTAGGCAGATTACAGCATAGTAAAAAAGGCTCTCCTGGAAGAATAACTATCAATGGGTAGAATGAAAGCATGGCAATTTCAAAACCAGGTGTATAGAACTCTTCTTGCATAAACATGCAAAGCAAGGAAACAAGCAAATGCCTTTTCTGTGTTTAGAGGGAACAGCAAACATCATCCTTTCTGAGAAGAGGAATTTGGGAATCCGTAGAGGAGACAGTAGGTATGAGCTTCTGACCACGCCAATGCCACAGGCACACTTGCCAATACTACAGCTTTTGGCAGTGGACCATCACTCTTACACTTCATCTACAGCTTCTTTGGCTCTACATCCAGCATTTGTAGACACCCAAAAGCTCAGTGGAAGCACACAAGACCATTCACACAATGCATACTCAGTGTATCTGTTACCTCCTGGATCTCTTGGGCTGTGTTTGCACTGCAGATGCTGTGAAAGCACAAGGCAATTATGGAAACCCAGAACAGGGATCATGGTAGCAACGCTTTCATTGCATTTTGAGCATTATTAAGAAAGACATGAGATCCTCAGAGAAACCTCTGAAGGCTTTGCCATCCAGACCTTTCCTCTTCCAACAAGGGTAAGAAAGCAGCAAAACTACCCAGAAATTAGATGTGTGAAGATGGCTCAAGTTTGGTTGACGACTCACAACTGCATCCCTTTGAAATCCAATATTCTCTCCTTAATCCTGCTCACACTGAGCCTGTTTTCACACTGAAAATACAAAAATCTGGCTAAAATGATGCTTTGTGAAAAGCATTACAAATTCCTTCACTTCCACCCAGAGGATGAGTTTGTTGGAAGGGCAGGGAGGGATCTTGCCTTGCAGAGCTCATCCTTGAGTGGTGAATCCTGAGCCACACACCTCTCCTTCAGCCTCTGGGTATTGCTTGTGGCTGCTGGAACTGTAAGAGTTAAACTGTGCCCTACTTATTTTTGACCCACACAACAGTGAAGCCTACAGACCATTAATTTATGTGTTTATCTAAAACTTCTGATGGAGCTGGGGTTTTTTTGGAGAGTTTTTGGGGGCTTTTTTTTCAAACTCAGCTGTGTTTTTCACTTTAAACGAAGGATTTAAACATTAAACCCAGTGGGCTTAGCTGCAATTTACACACTGGAAAGTGTAAAGTGCTGGCATTTAACAGGCCTTCTGTCCCATACACACATACATTAAAGCCTAGCCAAAAATCTGCAGATATTGGTTAAAATTCAGAAGCAAATTCAGCCGTGTTTACAGCTGCCTCACGTTTGCTCTCCACAAATATTTGGGCACTTGTACCTCACTCGTACAAATACTAGTGAATAATGCATTTCACTTTCAAATAACCACCGAGTTTAACACAGTCTGTTGGGTTATTACAAGCGTGGTACCTACACTAACACCTACCCCGTGTGAAACGCTGTCTGAGCAGGGAACAAGTGGTACTCTGTGACTCCTACCGTTAAGAGTACAAAACTCTGAATATGGAATATTTCCACAAGCATTAACATGGACATTTCATGGTATACCACAGAATTCAAACAACATTACAGTGCCCTTTAAACCTTGCCTATGGCAGTAACAAGCTTCAGAGGGCTAAAATGAGAGGGAGGCTCTGAGCATCTGCAAGGACTGGCACAGAAATGCAGCATTTTGCAATGATTGAACAGGTCCTGTGAGAATTTTGTTAAGAAACGGGAATATTCAGCAACTCAGCTCTTACAGAAAGCAGAAGAGGACAAGACATGGTTCTTCTTTCTAAACATCTGTTAAAAACTGTTTTTATTTAGAAGAGATGAGACTCCCATATCTCAGCAAATGATAGCATTAAGAGAGAATATCACTTGAAATAATGTGGGGGTTCTGTTAAATTCTTAAGTACTTGTGTTTAACCTTCAGTAAATACCTCAGAAAGTGTGCCTAGCAGCATGAATCAGATGGAATCTAAGATCTTGCAGCCAGAGAAGGAAAAAGCCCATTAGCCCAGATTGAATAGCCAGTTTCTCCCTCACAGACCTTCTCATTGGGAAAAGGAATGGATTTTGACAGTACGTTCTCCACTAGCTGAAGTCAGGCTTGCATTTTGCTGAGATAGATTTTTGCCCAGAATATTTCCCTACACAATACTCGTACCACACAAAGTACAAGTTTGGGAGTTGGAAAAGTGTTGCACTATAATCCCTGTAAAATGGCCTGGTGTAGCCTTTGGGGGTTTTTTCTCCTAGTTGTGATAACAGTTTGTCTTCAAAAAGACATCAGAGTTCCTAGGATGTGTTTTTTTCAGTGTGTACATAACTACTGTCCATCTGCCTATTCTCTTCTGGGCTCTGTCTACCCTTTGTTTTCTTTTTCCTCGTGGAATATCACTGAGGTCCAGGGATCCTGCACAAGCAAACTTTCAGGCTGGCAGTTATGACATACCAGCCTGGAAACACTTGGCATAAATCAATAGGTCTTGCATAACTTCTCACTTTAAGTCATACCTGAGTAACTTTGGAGTATGTGTGAAAAAAGACATCACACTTTAAGTACATCCATACTTGAGCTTGGCAGGCAATCTCTAACACTAACTCAAGGCTTTCCTCTTTGAATAGTACCCTGCATTTCAATATAAGCCACTAACTTCCATATCTACTACCTAACACTCTTTAAATTAACTATCTGAGGGGGGAGGGGAAGATGAAATCTTGTCATTCCAGCTAACACATAAACTTTATACACAAATCAATCTTCTCTTCTTCATTTGCCTGATGTGCCATTTCCATTTCAGAAAGTTTCCACATTCCCACCCTAAAAGAAGTAGTTTTTAGAAGCACCATGAGCACTACGAGCTTGTTTTGCGGTCAGTTAATATAGGTGTAATATAAACAATGGCTTTGAGGATCTTGCAGAGGAAGAACCCATTTTATACATAACGACATTTTAATGGATTCTGTTTGTAAACTGACAAACCCATACAAGACTGTGACTGTGACTTTTTCCATCAACACAGAGCTACATGGGTTAGAGCATGGGATTGTAAAGTCTGCTATGAAAACCGCTGCCTACTGACGCAAGGGTCATCACCAATCTCATTAAATTCATCCCAGCCCAGAGCCTTCATTCTGGCAAATTTCCTATAGGTTTGATGGAAAAGTTTAGTCAAGCAAAGATGATGGTATCAAGAGCTGTGCTAGTGTGTTTAATGAGAGTTTGCCCTGAATTTCCTTTACATGTTATTCAGACAGATTTCATGGAATGAGGCACTCAGCATTTAGATTTTATCTGCTGTACAAGCCAGCTGAAACAACCAAATATGTAATGATATGAATCCAACATTTTGGGTTAAGGCAGACGTCTAATGACAGTACTTCACTTGCTGGTTAATGATTTTTAGAGAATTTGACTGAACTCAACAGGTCATACCAATTTCTTGATTGTATTTTTATCCACAATGGTGATAAAAAGTCCCAGATGGGTATTATTGTTTTTCTCCCCAAGTCCAAGAAGGCCTAATCCACCCCAGCTTCAGTTCAGTATGCACACATGGTGCTGAGTGGCATATTTGGTCAGTACCTGGGGGATGCAGGATGCAGCTGCCTGCAGCATCCTCCTCCATCCTATCAAAATGCCCTGCACCACCCCTTCACAGCCTCACATCCCTTGATATTCCCCCTCATCCACTCTGCAGCCTCTTACACACACCCCTGAGGCCTCCCTCCTCCCTGCATGCCCTCAAAGCCCCCACATCTCATTCCCTATTCTTCCATCCTCCTCACATCCCCCTCCAGCCTCCCTCCTCATCATCCACACGCACACCCTCCTGCATTCACATTCCCCATCTCCTTGCATCTTGTCACATCCCCTTTGCATTCCCTCTCAACACCCTGCATCCCCACTCCCCCATCCTCCCACATCCCCCTCCATCCTCTCCACAGCATACCCTCCAAAACCACCAGGGGGAAAGGGCAGATGAGTATTGCTCTAGGACCAATTTCAGCTTTCAGAAGGGCACAGCAGATCTCCACTGGTATCACCAGTGGAGAAGAGACTCAGAGCAAAGTCACTTTCCCCTCCCAGCAGCAGGGGACTCGCTCACACCACCAGTACAGTGTCCGGTCTGCTCCCACTGGAGCAAGCACTCCTACACTTCTACCTGCCTATAAACCCCATGGCATCAACCTTAAAATCCTCTGGCTCCATGTAGAGTTATTTTTAAATTGACATTGATGAAAAAGCAGAACCTTTCTCAGGTTTCCCCGAGATGCTTCATAAAAAGGGAATTTAGGATGTTTGAATTGGAAACTCACCTAAATGGATTTTTGTGAAGAAACCCTTCATAACGTTGGTCAATTAACTGTGAGCCAATTAGCATTCAAACACAGGAAGAATCCACTTTCCGTGCTGCTTTTCCAGCCTTCAGTCTACACCCTTCTATTATGTTTACAGAGAAAATATATGCTGGTTTACCTATACTGGTGTAATTAAAATGGTAGCGTTCCCCAGCGTGGATGCCTTTCTGCCAGATTGAATGTGTTGTGCCAACACAGCTTATTTATGTGCAGAGAAGAGAATAAACATCAGACATGTTAGCTACAAGTATACTTTACTGGCCCCAGAATTATCCAGCACTAGCAAACAACTCCTAGGGTGGCAGGCAGCTGTTTTGGTACATGTACTTCGGGGTGCTGCTGTGAGAGATCATTCCCACAGGCAGCACAGGGCTCTGGAAGGAAATCACAGCCCTGAACAAAGTCATGCAGACCTTCCTTGAGGCTCCTGTTGTACATCTCCCTCCAGCTGCTGGGGCTGACACAGCTCTACTGAAGCCATGTGAACGCAGGTATCATCCATGGAAGCCTAACAGTATCCATTCCACTTCATTACAGCTGTAAAAGCTAATGAGAAAGTGAAACAATTATGCTGCACTAACAGAAATTACACATAGGCACCAAATCCACATGACTGGTGAGGCCTGTTGTAAGTTCCTTGTGGTGGCTCTCTGGCCAATGAAGATGGTTGGTGCTGGTTGAAGTGGTACCCAAAGCTCTGATTGTAAATGCACTCGGGTCTTAGGGAGCTGTGGCTGGGGGGGCTGTCACTGACATCACTAACAGCTGCTGGCACTCCCCTTGGCTTTTCAGGCAGAAGGCAACACCTTGCCAGGATGGCCCTGCTCCTGGCTCTGAGCTCCCGAGGTGCAATGCCACACCAGCCAGCCTCGCAGGCAGCTGAGGAAACTAAACCTTAACAGAAAATGACACTGAAACACGTTAAAAGAAAAAAAGAGAACATAACTTAAAAATATACATGGAAAAAAAAAACCCCACACACAAAACCCCCACACTTGTCAGATACATTGTCAATAAGTTCTAACAGATTTCTCACGTGGATGGAAGGACTTTGTGGTTTCATAGCACCAGTGACAAGACAGCGAGGTGTCCTCAGCTCGGTGTCCGCACTCTCCACGCTGTACACAGCTTCCTCCGAAGCAAAGCTTTGGCTTCACCGTCGGTACCAGCGGCAAATGTTACCCAAGCAAGTGGCTCCAGACTTGTTGCCAGTCAGTTGTAAGTTGCTGGGGCACAGCATTTTCCTCCTGAGCGCGTTTACATGGCCGAAGGTACTCCTCGCTCTTTGCTCATCGAGGTGCCCGGGATGCTCCGTCCTGCACGGAACGGGAAGCCCGGAGCCCACCTGGCGCTGCTGATGCTGACGGGCGCTCGGCTCCAGCCTGGTTCTGTCCTGCTAAAGGGAACGGCTGCGTGGGGCAGACGGTGGGAGCGAGACCGAGGAGCCCGGGCAGACTCCGCCGCCAGCCCCGGGCAGCCGCTGCCGAGCGGCGGGGAGCTGCCCCAAGCCCCCGGCGGAGCCGCTCCGGCCGCGGGCCATCCTCCCATGGCGCGGGGACGCGGCCGGCGCGCAGTCCCTCGAGAGCCGTCCCCGCAGAGCCGCCCGCACACCCGGGCGGTGCGGGGAGAGCCGCGGCTGCGGCTGGGCGCTGCGACTGCCGGGGAGACCCAGCTCGCAGCCCCGGTCCCGGCTGTTCAGCCCCGGCTAAGCAGCAAAAGTGCTCCCCGAGCCCACCTGACACCACCACCCCCACCCCCTCGCTTCTCTCCCTCGCCCGCTAGGAGAAAAATATACAATGAAATCCTTTTCCTTGTTTAATACCTTCATGGTCTGTGAAAAATAATCACTTTATGGTCTGCGAAAAAATAATCACTTGTCCGCCACTTACTCGAACGTGAAAAGAAAATATTAACGTTGTATCGTAAGCGCGATAGCAATACCTGCAGCCCGGCTGCTTCCAAATCTGCCCTTAACGTTCCTGATGGACACAGCGTGTCCATCATATTCACTTAGGTTAATGCGCCAGTGAATCTATCTTGTAATTAAAAGCAGACGCTGCTCACTGTAGCCATTCTCCTGTAACGCAACCAGAAACACCAGCCAGAAGGCGAAATAAAGTGGCCGAATCAAACCCTCACCGTGCCCTGCCAGGCCCCTCCACCCGCCCCGACGCTGCCTTTCCCCCGCCCGCTCTGATCCTCAGCCGCGGGTTAAATAAAACTTTCCAAACGAATTGAACAGTCGTTCTAGTGTAAGAATAAGAGCTCGCCTCCTGCTTACCCGGCAGCGGCCGTGCCCTCTGCTTATAAATAATCGCTCATCCCGAGAGCTCGTTTAACGCGGGATGAGGACAGACCCCCAGGACGGGCCTGGGGTACCTGTCGACCCTCTGCTCACTGCGGCACCTCGTCGCAGGGAGCCCAGGTGCCCCTCAGAGTGTAGCGAAACGGAAAACCAACTAAAACGGAAACAATCGCGCCAGGACCGGGGTGAGTTCAGCGCAGAGTCACCGGCTACTTTTCATTAAAGGAGGTAAATACTACCAGCGCGGCTCGTTTCCCACCGGGGAAAGGGATGTCTTCGAGGGATGGAGGCGTCACCGACAGCAGAGCTCAGCGAGACGCTGTGCCGGGCTAACGACGGACCGGCACTCCCGGGAGCTACCGCTACGGCCGGGGCAGTGGCGGGAGCCGAGACCGCGGCTGCTAATTACCACTGTTAATTCTGAGGCTCTGCCTAATTAGCGCCCCAGCAGCAGAAGCTCAGCTCAGCCCTGCCTCAAGCTGCCCTGCCGCGCAGCCGCGCTGGTCCATCCCTTCCCAGCCGCACAAACACCGCTTCCCTCGCTCTCTGCCTCTCGTGCTTCTGTTTTTGACACGAGCGTATTGCATGTCTCGGTGGACGCTCTGTAATTTGCTATCTCGATGGAAAATGTACAGCTGGGACTTGGAGAAAACAAGCCAAAAAAAAAAAAATATCCCACAACAGTAAAAAAAGCCTCCTAAGCGCCACGATTTCGTGTTATGTCGCAGCAGCTTGCGAAGACCCCCAGGAAGGCGGCGGACACCAGAAGGGTCGGGACAGGCTTTCCATCCCCGCCGGGCTTTCCCCTTCCTGGCTGGTGGCTGCCGTGCGAGACTCGCCACCGGCGACAGAGGTGATGGGCTTGGTGACGCTTGGTGACCGCCGTGGGCTATTGGAACTGTGGAATCTAATTAACTTATTTGATAGCAATTAATATATCTTTGAATAGCAAAAGTATCCAAATTTGTGCAGACAAAAACTGTGTGTCCTACCTCTCCCAGGCCAAGCCGTCGCAGGAGGAATGGCCCCAGTACCGGCCGGGACAGCACTGTGCCTCGGTGCAAGTGCCTGCAGCTGGGATTTTAATCTCTAACCTGCCTCTATGGGAATCAAGTGAAAAAAAAACCCCAAAAAACAAAACCCAAAAAGAGCACAAGGGGTTTTTTAATTAAAAGGCATTACTTTACTCAGAGCAATAGTTCATAAAATACTTTATTGAAATAAAGCAAATATCTTCGCATTAATAAAACTGATCATAAAATGCAGTTTTTGAGTAACTAGGGGCACCACAGGGTTTTAGACGGCGAGTAGATGTGAAAGATGGGATCCAGTGTCCTCCTGGCCCCTCCGGGCCGTGGCACAGCACAGGCGGCCTCGGCGCAGCACTCCGCGGGCGCGGAGAGGAGCCGCGGGGCGGGCGAGGGGGTGACGGGGACACACGGGGACGCGACGGGCGTTTTCACCCGGTTCACCAGAGACCGAAGGCGGCCGTACCCACTAACCGCTCTGTCCTCCATCCTCTGACCCCCGGGCCGCTGCGGGGGGGGAGCGGGGCCGGCGGCGGGTTCGGCGGGCAGCGCCCGGGGAGGCGGCTGGGGCCGGCGGCGGTGGGGCCGGGCGGTCCCCCTCACTCCTCCTGGCTGACCTCGGACGGCGAGCCCAGGCTCTCGGGCGGCTTCTCGGCGTCCCGGGCTCGCTCCTGCTCCGAGAGCTGCTCGCTGCTAGGGATGGAGTTCTTCTTGGGCCGACCCTTGGGCTTGGTGGGGGACTCCAGGCCGCCCCCCTGCAACACCTGCGAGGCGGGGAGGGGATAGAGGAGAGGGAGGCACGCCGGTAAAACCGTGCTGCCGTCAGCCCTTTTGCCCCGTTCCCGGGAGCAGAGCACTGCGCCCGGGGTCGCAGCCGGGCGAGCAGCCGCCGCTGCCGTGCGGCCTCCCCCGACCTGCGCCGATCGCTCTCCGCACCCGCGGGCCGGGCTGGGGACCCGAGGGGTGCCCAGGCGAGAACAGTCTTAAAGACTGGGGGCTTATTTTCTTTTCCTATGGCCAAGGCCGGCATGCAGAAGGACGAGCCCGCGGGACAGCGCTTGGTACACCGGCGCCATGGGGTCGGGACTCGAAAACTTACTATTTTCTTCCACTTCATGCGCCTGTTCTGGTACCAGGTTTTCACCTGGAGCTGGCTGAGTCCCAGCGATTCGGCCAGGTCTATTCTGCGGGCAAAAAAGAGAGAAACTGTGAGCCTCGGCAGCATTCGTGTTGGCTGGCAGCTCTCCTCCTTTTACAAGAAAAAAAGTCAGCCTTTATCCCAACCTGTCTCGTACCGTCCCGCGCTCGGTCCGGGGGGTCCGATATCGCCTACCTGTCGGGCGTGGAGAGGTACTTTTGCTTCTCGAAGCGTTTCTCCAGCCCCATGAGCTGCAGCTCGGTGAAGACGGTGCGGCTCCGGCGTCCCTTCTTGGCCTTGCCGCCGGACTCCGGGGGCCCCGGCTCCAGCTTGCCGCGGAGATGCAGCTCCAGCGGGAGATGGGGCGAGGCAGAACCGCCCTGCAGCCCAGAACCGGCGGCCAGCAGCGCTGAGCCCAGCCCCGAGCAGCCCAAGGGAGCCAGCGGGAACTTAAACACGGCGGCCGGCTCCGCCTTCAGCACCGCTGCGGGAGAGAGGGGCCATCAGCGCCGGATAGATCCCGGTCCGGCCCCCGGGGACCCCCGGGACTGCAGGGTGCCTCGGTTTCCCCGGGAGAACCAAACCCTGCAAGGAACCCCTGGCCCTTCTACTCTTTCCTCGGAAACAAGGTAGCTAAGTGAAGCGGAGCTCCTCAGAGAGAGGAGACCCCCCAGGGCCGGCGGGGTCAGGTGCCCCCGACTCTGCCACCCCCATAGCACAGGGCCGCGTTTTAGTCGGTAGTTGTTAATTACAGAATGAGTCCGAGGGTTACAAGTGGAAACGGTTTAAATCAACCGAAAAGAGTTCCCCTTCACTGCCACCCAACAGCTGCCGGGCCCGGATGAGCCTCGGTGGGCGGCGGGGGCCCGGGCACGATTCCGGCTTTCCCTCCCAAGTGGTTTCTAGGACATTTTCGACAATTTATATCCCCCTCCGTGAGCAACAGCCCTACGATTTTCCTGCCAAGATGCTCTCCAGGACAGACAGAGAGAGTTTCCAAAGGGAGTGGGCCCGGCCCCGAGGATGCTCCCCGCATCCCCGCGTTCCTCAGCGGGATGGGGCCGCACTCTCGCCTCGCTCCGCTCGCTTCTCCCCGGCCTGGCCCTGACACATTTCCCGGATAAACCTAGCGCCGTTCCCAAATTCAGGGCGGCTGCTGCTCCACTCCGGCCCTGCTAGCCCTGCCCGCCCCTCTGGCACCCACGGCAGCAAGCCTGGCGGCGTGGAAAGCATTTTCAGAGGCGTCTCTGCAAGACCTAACCCGAAATGGTCTCACTCTTTCCTCACAGGGCCTGATCCTGCTCTCACTGAGCCCGGCGGGACCTGGACCGTGAGGGCTATAAAGAGCCTTTTTGTCTGGTCCAGTATTTCAAATAGTTCTGCCCATCTTGAAAATAATCTTAATTTCCAGATGTTCTAACACAGGTCGCTCCCTCGCTCTGGGGCTCGACGCTTTTCTCTTTCTCTTTTAAAAGGAAAACAAGAAATCGGGATCCTCCTGTTCCATTCGTTTCCTCGGATAACGAAAGACATCTCCGCAGATTGCTATGGCTCGGGAAAGCTTTCTCAATCACGCATTAAATATTGGGGTTTAAAATATATATGAAATACAGGGGTTTAAAATATATTAAATAGTGGGGTTTAAAATATATATTAAATAGAGGAGGTTTTCTAAAAAACGATTGCTTTAATCCACTACATTTGTCCTAGATTCCGTATCATACTGGATAGAGCACGCTGGCTCGCACTTTAAATAAATATACATAATATTATGTATATATTTAACATATCAATCTGGGGTTTACAGCTAAATCAGTGCCGTAGAGCACCGTGCCGCCTCTTGCAGCCGTACCCACATACACCCCAGTGCGCAGGCCTCAGCAATTCACACCTCATCTAAAACCACGAATAAAAAACACCCAGGTCACCAACAAGGTGAAACTCAATGGCCGTTTTGTACAAGCGGCGTCGGAGCCGTGGAGCCGTTTTCTTCTCTTTAGGCCCCAAATTTTGGCCGGGCCGCAGCCGGGAGCCTCCCGTGGCACGGCCAGGAGCGGCAGGAACGCGAACAGCCGGCAAAGCCCGGCACATATAATTTTTAGGCAATTTCACGAGGATTTCTTCAAGGAGCGCGGCTGTAAAACGCGCTCGAGCACATCAGCGAGCGATGCCTCGCCGCCTCGCTCCCGTAGTCCCCAACCCGCGATCCCCCCCCCTTCGCTCCCAGAGCCCTCGGGACTCGCTTCGAGGGCTCCCCCGGCCCCTCCCGTTCCCCCCGGGGACGTACCGAGGTGGTTGTGGTAGGGTCGGGCGGAGAGCAGAGCCTGCACCCCGAACTTGAGCAGCTCCCCGGCCGGCGCGGCCCCCTTGGCATCCGGGGGGTCAGTGAGGATCTCCTCGATCATGAAGCTCCGGTAACGATGCGAGCGGTGGTCGGGGAAGGCTTCGGCCGGCAAGTAGTGCGCGGCCCCCAGCTCCAGCGGGTGCTGCATCCTGGGGCGCGGCGGGGGGGGCCCGGCCGCCGGGCCGCCCTAGCGCAGCCCCTCGGCTGGCGCTGCTGGCAGCCGGGCTGCGGGACGCCCCGCGGGGACTCTGCCCATCTCCCCGCCGCCCCCCTGCCCTGCCCCAGCCCCTGTCCCTGCCCCCGCGGGCCGGGCCCGCAGCGGCCCCCCCAGCGCGAGTGGCCCGGGACCGCCCCGAGCAGCGCGGAGGGCCCGCGGCCGAGCTCGCCGCACGCACGCGGGGCGCGGCACCGGGGAACGTCTCTCCGCCCCGGGACGGCGGGCAGCGGCCTATTATACCGCCGGCCCCGGCGGGGCTGTCAGCGCGGCGGGGGAGGGCGCGGGAGGGGCTGCGGAGGAAGGAAGGGGCCGGGGCGGGCGAGTACCTGGAAGCGAGGGGTTACAGCAGAGCATCTGATCCTCTGCCATATAAAGCAAATCAGCTTCTGCCCGCCGCGGGACAGCAGACACCCAAACAAGCCCCTTCGGAGCGAGGCCCCGGCCCCATTCCCGGCCCCTTCTCCAGTCCCGGTCCTATTCCAGTTTCCATCCCAATGTCCCCCCGGCCCCATCCCCAGGGCTGGCGGGACACATGTACACATGGAGACCCCCGGAGACCGCCTCGCCACCTGCCTAGGCTCCCGCCCTCGGGGCCAGCTCCCCTTGGGGCTCAGCCCCGCAGCCCCGGCCGTGGACCCGCACGTCCCTCTCCCACCCCGGGAGCCGCCCGGCGCGGGGCCGCGGGGAACCGGGGCGCAGTGGAGTCAGAGCGGCCCGGGGGCAGATGGGGGCCACGCTGCCGGTCTGGGCTCCCTCCGGGCCAAGGCCACAACACCGTAGCCAAGGAAAGGAGCTGATCAGGGAACGAAACAAAACAGAGCCCGAAGCCTAGCGTTTTGCATCACTTTTATAGCTTTCGACAACATTGTCCTCGGCACAAAGAGATTCGTTTAATTCTCCTTTAGCCCGGGTCACGTACGACAGTAGCTAATTAATGAGTGATCCCTACTCACTACCGACACACTTGGTGCGAGGGTCCCCACTCTTGAAATCCTCCCCGGGAAACGTGGGCACTAGCGGCATCGGGAGTGCCCGCGGCAGTGAGAGCTGATAGCTTCCGTGGGATGTCTTTTGGCCCACTCCCCACGGTGGGAACAGCACCGGACACGCGGGACCACGTGTTGATTAATTCCACCCGAGTTATCCCCCAGCCTCTGCGTCGGTGCTGGCCCACGCAGACGGATGGGCGTCGGGCTCGTCCGCAGAAGGGCAGCTCAGCCTTCGCCTTTATGGTTTCCGACACAAATAAGGGATTTCGGCACGTTTTGTCGGCCGCTGCCGCGGGTCTGCGGGGAATGCGCAAAGCCGGTGGCAGGGTTTTGCCCAGCCTGGCTCCCTAAGCGGGAAGGGACTGCCACGGGAATCACCCGTGGATGACTTCCGTGAGCAAGGCCCACGGAGGAACATGTCTCATCCGTGTCTGCCTGCTCCCCTCCCTCCCCCGGCCTCGGGTGTCTCCACGGTCTCGCCCGGCTGCGCGGTCCCCGTTCGGTGACACGAGTGGGAGCCCCTCGGGCAGCGCCGGCCGCGAAGTCACTGTGAAATTTCGTGGGTAGCTTTTGCACCCGGAGTGGAGGCACAGGTCCTGGATGCAGGGAGGAGTGGAACACTCGGGCCCTTAATTCTAATTGAATCGTCAAGGAAGGGACGTGTGGACGCGTTTAAGGAACTGTCGAGAAGACGAGGCCGAGATGCCCGCTCTTGTTGGCGTGATTTGAACGCCACTGCCCTGTCGTTTGGTACTCTGCCGTCGCATTCCACAAAACAGAGGTGTTTCTTGAATTACTTTATGCTCTGTCCTTCCCAGATAACCTCTTCCAGATGTGTACCGCCACTCGTACGGAGCACTTCCGCGTGGGTTTTTCTCTTTTCCTCACTTTTCTTCAGTTTCAAATTATGCCCCTTGCTCCGTGAAACTGTAATGACCTGGAAAATAATTACTCTATGATCCCTGCCCGGTCCTCCTCCTGCCCTGATCTCTGTTACGGATAGGGGGTCATTTAATTCAGACATTAGCGAGTTGGGAAACACGGTCGGGTGATGGTCGCTCATATTGGGGTGCCAGCTGTCCCCTCACGCTCTCCCTGGACACAGGGTGCGAGGCAGAGGTAGGGACCGGCGACCCCGAGCCCACTGAGATGCTGGGCGGCCCCAGGGCCGGGCCGCCGCCTCCCACCCCCAACTTGGGCAGCCCCGTCCCTCTTACAATCTCCCGGCGCTCTGGGGAGCCCGGACCGTGCTTATTGGGGCCCCCAAAGTCAGAACAAAACCCCTCTCCGATTCCTTCAGTGGCTTTATGTCCGCTCAGCTTTTGTCCGTCTCTATTTAGATCATAAGGTATTTTCACGCCAAGGTACTAATTTCTAACGGCCGAGGCAAAAGACGTCTTTGGAGCTGTTGTAATAAATATCGAGAGGGATAAATATGAGTAAAGAGAGAAGACTCTGCCGTATTCAAGCCAGCAGGCAAATCTACACCAGATTGTTTAAACAACCCCACCTCCGAGAGGAATACACTCACAAACAAATTGTGCGCCTACAAGAAATTACCAACTCCCCTCCTCCCAACGATTTTGTTTCATTATTGAAGATAAATCAAAGTGGATGAATAATACAATATATTCATCCCTCTGTCCTCATCTCTGAGCAGGTTCCGTTCAGTGCAGCACAGACCCGGTGTCACTCCCCAGTATCCACGGAATTACTGAATAGTATAAGGATAGAGATATCCTTAACAATAGAAATAGTATAAATACTGTAGAAATAGATAAAATATAAAATACTGAATAATACAAGGCTTTATCAACCTCGTGGAAACATCCGCCCGAGTCTTTTGAGATTGAGCAGATCAGAAACACAACCTGAGGATCACCCACGCCGGGAGCAGGCCCACAGACCCCCAAATTCATTAAAAACACCCCTATAAATGATCATTTATGGAAACTTCTCCTCTTATAAGATTTCGATGCCGCACTGTAAGAAGGGAAGGATGAGCTTTACCATCCGGCTACATTCACAGTCAGGAATTAACAGTCGTTGCAAAGACAATCCTACAGCTAAAAGTACATCGGCCAATATATTTGTTTTCTTAAACTGTGATTTTAAATGCACTTCCCACCTCTCCTCTGCAGCCCCAGCTTCCTAAAGAGAATCATCTTTCCCTGCAAAAGTGCTTCGCATTTACTGAGCGGGGTTTTTTTGTGGATTTGGGTTTGTTTGGTTTGAGGTGTTTTATTTTGCTTGCAATCGACACAGGCTTTATATAATTGTTAGAAACTATTTCTAGAGTTATCTATTTTAAAATAATCGTATACAAATTTATATAACTAGTTTTAGAAACTAACAATACACCTATCCCATTCGGAGGCTATTCTTTCATATAAAATTTAAACACTATTATATATACTTCTATATATACTTGTATATATACTGATTTATAAACTGATATAATTTGGTATAATCCATTTCTATTTAAAAAATTAAAATAATGATTTGATATACATGTGGAAGACATTTTACGGTTTCTTTTGCTGATTTTTGCACTCCAGATACATCTATAGTTGTCTCTGTTTTGTCTGGACAACTCGGCAGAGGATGACAGTTCAATAAGCACAAATTTTGCTATGAGGAAGGAAACAAGTTGAGCCAGGGATTTTGAATTCTTCGCTGGGGTGGGAGTACTTTTGCTTCGCGGGTTAATCCCTTTTTTGACGGGAAGAAGAATTTTGCACGTCACCGGCCCCTCAGTTTCAATCATCCCAGTATTTTCCTAACGCGAGAAAGAACTGAATTGAAACTCTTTGTCTCCTGGATCCTTCAGGAAACATCCCAACCGGGAAAACATTTGTACATAACGAGGGCAGCAAACGCACCCCACGAGTGGGAGCATCGAGTGTGCGAGCAAAACTCCGAGAGCGCCGGTGTGAGAGCGCGCAGCCCCGCGGGGCTCCCAACCACCGCAGAGAAGGGCTGAGGGCTGGCAAACCCCGGTGCCGGCTTCCCCGGAGCGGGAGGGTTCCCGGTGCCGTCCCGCAGCGCTGCTCGCACAAGCCGCGCACCTGCCCTGCAGTGATGTTCAGGTCGATGAATAACTGGGAAGTTTTTTATTTGTTTGGTTTTATTTGTTTTATGGTCTTGGTTTTGGTTTTCTTTTTAATATTAAAGCTCGCGGTGCACTTCAAACCCAAACCCTTCTCTGTTTTTCCAGTATCACCCGCTCTCCGGAGCCTGCTACCGGCCGCTCCGTCCCCGCTGCGGGAAGCGGGAGTGACCCCTATGGCACTGCGGGACCATCATTCCCGCGAGCCCCTGGCCGTTCCCACGGCGGCCTGGGGACGGGAGGTAGCCACAGCATTTGCCGAGTCCCTCCCTTCTCTCGCCGCTTAATAACCAAGAAACTCAGAGCGTGGTTCGCGGAGAGTGGAAATGGTGACACCGCGGGCCGGTTGGTAAGGAGCATTCGGGAATAGCTCAGTCCTGAGTAATCCGTTCCATTTAATGGCTGAGTAAATCTTCATCAGCATTTAAACACGTATCCCTCGTGATTTTCTGCAAGCACCTGGCCTCGTCAGGCGGTTTGACTCTCTAATTATCTCCGAACGTCACGTTTAGAGGATGCAATTCGGTTTGAGCGAGGGGGCGGGGAGCTGCGTCCCGGACTCGTTATTTCCCCTCTACGGGAGGAACATCACCCGTCTGCCCTGCTGCACACACTCTCACCAACTAGGTGTCTCCCAGTTTTTCCAGATCACCGGGAAGTCTGAATGTGTTTATATCTGACAGAATAGTCCACAAAATCAGTAGGTCCCTAACACAGCCGACTTCCCTCTGCACCAACAGCCCTGGGGACAGCACAACCCCGAGAGCTGCACCCCTCCTCTGGCATGCCCAGCACCAGCCATTCCACTGTGACACCTCCCCAGAATCCTTTTGCAGAACACTAAAAGAGCCCCAAGAGTAAGACACCCACTGTGAAAGCCTTGGATTTTCAAAATGTCTTTATTTATTTATTCATTAGTTTTACATTTTCCCCATTTCACAGCCTGGAAACACAAAGCAGTAACTAGCAACACACGTGGCCAGGTTTCAGGCCAGATGGGATTTCTTGTGACAGCTCCTCCTCTGCAAACTGATCCAGTTCTGAAGAGATTAGGTTCAAAAGCTCCTTCACCAGCACTACCAAAAGTGCAGTGTCTGCAGCCCCTAAAACACGTCTCAGCTAGCAGATGACTGCAACGATACCCTCTCTTGCTGACAGCATATATAAGCATCTTCCTCCAGCCAGGGCTGCTGTTGAAAGGCAGTGTGACAGTGGCACAGGCTGTCCCCTGCTGCCAGCCATCAGCAGAAATCCAGGGCTTCAAATCAAAACTACTTCTGCACAGCACAGCTGCAGCCAGAGCTACAGGTGTGGAGCCACGCATGGGAAACTGCAGGTAACAAAGGGGCTTTGCAAATGTCAGATGTAGAAAAGGGTGAATTAAATGTAGGTGTAACTCAGTAAAAATTTCACTCAACCTGAAACAGTACCTATAGCTGTGCTGTCCTTTTTGAGATGCTAAATGTGTTTCATATAGAAAACAATGACTCACCCTCATGCCTCCTGTATTAGTTGAAATTCAAGTAGTCCCTGCACCTATCACTAAATGAAGGATGCCTTTAATGGTACATCAGCCCTTGTGCTGGAAATGCTTTGGTGTTCAGGCTATTCACTGCGTGCACAGTTGACTGATTGGACTAGGACTGTTTATAGTTCATAAAATTAAGTTAATGACTCCATCTGTGTGGAGCTGATGCCTTCAGTTTTTTAAAGTGAAGAACCAGAATCAACCCTCTACATTCTTTGGTTTTATGGTCAGCCTCCAGTTGGTTGTGGTTCCTAGTTCTTGAGTACTACTGCAGATCTGTATGGTTTGGGTTTATAGATCAGCAGGGAGAGGTTTAACTCATTTAACACAAGAATGGCTAACTGGAATATTTTCTTTTAAAAATAACAAGATGTTTTATACATATTAAAATGGTATTAAAGCTGACTTCCCAGTCTCTCACAAGCACCACTATGGCTATTTGAACTTCCTCAGTTACAGAGCCAATTGCACAAAATAACTTTCATTAAATGCCAAACAAAGTAAAACAATTAAATGGTGCAGGGTTCCTTTCTGCTAGCATCTTTCTTAAACACACTTTTGATTCATATGTGTATCATTTTAAAATAGGAGTACAAAAACATTAAAGTGGTGCTGCTACAAGAGAGATTAGGAGCAGAACCTTTTCACACTCCTACAGAAATGAATGGCCCTGGCACAGGAGAAAGGTCTGCAGCCCGGGCTCACTGAAAAGAAAATCCCACTGGTCAAAAATACTGAAGAAAAATGTTCTAAAAATGAACAATTAAGTGCCTGAAATCTCTTTAACAGCTCCTATTGCAGGTTTCCCACTGCAAACGTTCTGCCTGACAGGCCAACAGATCTACTAGGGCTCAAACCTGCTGTTGTGGAAACATCAGCTTCTCTGGACCAAGGCGAAACAGGAAGGTGTTACCTGCCATGAGGAGCATTCATGACAGATGGCAATGAAAGAAGTGTGGGTTCCCAGACATCAGACACTCAGAAACTGAGAATAATCTACCACTGCAGGCCAGAATAAATTTTTTTGGTACTAAAATGCAAGTTGGGATTTCTGTATGCTATTTACATTCCTAAGAGTCTCTGTCCTAATCTGCGTGGTTTGGCTGAGATTCACCAGATTCTTAAAAACCTGTTGTAGGAGTCCTGACGATAAATCAGGAGATGAGGTTAAAATATTTTACAGGGGTACCTGTGATCAGGCAGGGGCTCACTGTCCTGAAACCCTCCTCTGATGCTGTAAGTCAACCTGTGCAATGATCCTGCACATCCTCTGGCCAGGGCTTTGCTTACAGTATCCTATTCCTAAAGGAAACCAAGGCACATGGTTGTTGCACAGGCAAATGAAATTAAGACTAATTTTCTTGTTGTGAACTTTGAGGAGAGACTCAGGCAGGCGGGGATGCCATGCTCACCCCCTCAGCTCTGCCCACTCCACCTTAGATCCTGCACCTTGCAGCAATCCTCTGCACCTCACACTGCCCACTGTGGACATCAATAAACTTGCTACACTGTGATATTTTCACCTGCAGAAAATCCATCTCATAGATTCACTTAGGTTGGGATGGCAGAGGGAAAGGGTGAATTTGTCTCCAGTTGTCCTCCTGTATCTCAGGATACAGCTTCAGTTGGAATAAACACATTTTTCTTGGAATGAAATAGGGAATTAGGAAGTAATGTTAATAGAGGTCAATCTGTACACAAGAAATTCCCCTCAAAGGTGTGAGATTTGGAGACATTGATCCCTTCACCATTTATTCAAAGGGTACTAGCTGTATGAAGAAATTATCTACTCTCAAGTTATATCCTAGACCCATTTACAGGCATTGCTACCACCCTGAAAGTTATCATGAACCTACAGTGTTGCAGGAACAGATTTCCTATCCATTCTAAGATGATTCACAAGAGCTGTCAGGTTTTCTAAAACTAGACTTAAGAAAGACCAATGTTTTTATCATGTTGCAGTTTCATGGCTTCTGATTTCCAGTCTGATCCTACAGACTTCTCTCAGGCAAAGCTTAGACTGTGCTTTGGGTCTTTTATTCTCCTTACATGGGTGAGCTGGTTGTAAGGCCTTTGATGCTACAGCAGGTATTCTGAATTCAGTGTAGGTGGGAAAACCTTGCTCACACCAAAATCCCAGAGGGAGGTTTGTTCTTCACTGCAGGCAAAATGAGATCTGATTTCTACATTGACTTCACCTCAATTCTTACATCTGATATGGCAAATTTCTATTTACTACATCCAGAACTAAGCTTCAAACCCATATATGGCCATGGCTGCTTACCAAGTTTAAACAGTTTTGCTTTCCATACATACATTGTGACACTCACACATGTTTGGACTGTAATAGAAATTCCAAGAACCCGCTGATAGTTATCTGTCTGAAATAGAGTTGTTTAATACAGCTCTATCCTCATCGTGCCTTACTCAGCAGCTCTCCTCCCCTGATTTTCTTCAGCCTTTCAGCTGCCAACTCACACCTCTGCGAACTGAGCCCCTCGGGCTTTCTCGGACCCCTACTCAAGGTGTGAAGGTAAAGCCTGCAAAGGGCTGAGCGGCACCAAGGGGAGGGAGGGAAAGGGGAATGGAAGGAAAAAGGGAAAGGAAGGGAAAAAGGAAAAAGGGAAGGGAGAAGGGAAAGGAAGGGAGAAGGGAAGGGCGCCCTCTGCTGACAGCAGGGAGCAGCGGCCCCCCGGCACCTCCCCGCCTTTTCCTGCCCGGTACCGACGGGACGGTCCGAGGTTTCTGGGAGGCTGCCGTGCAATGTGTCCCACGGCAGGGAGATATCTGCCCCCAGCGCATCCTCGCAGCAGAGGCAGTGACATCCCGGAGCCGGAGGGCATGGGGCAGCTGTGTGCGCAGTAGTTTGTGGGAGGTTTTGTTTTGACTGACTTCCCACCTCACTACATCCTACTGTCAGGGAGTTGCAGAGAGTGATGGTGTCTCCTCTCAGCTTCCTCTTCAGGCTGAACACCCCCAGCTCGCTCAGCTGCTCCCCATCACACTTGTGCTTCAGACTCTTCCCCAGCTCTGGTGCCCACCTCTGGACACACTTCAGTTCAGAACAATTACTCATCTTGCAATGATAATATCTAAAAAAGGAAACTGTATAACAGAAAGAACATCAATACAGAGGAAAAGAAGGAATAGCATAGCCTTGAATCACTAAAGATTAGCCTGAGTAACAGGGGAGATTCAGTGAAGAGCGAACTCACAGCAATGCTATGTTGCCAGTAAGGCAAGCACAGAAAGGGTAGCAAGCAATGGCTGTGCCCCAGAGACACAGAGACAGTGGTAGCTGGGGACTGACACCTTTGCCTACCTTTCTACAAACGGCTTAACAGATTTGGCACACTACTCATTGAGAGCCAGATGAGCCTAAAGCCTCTCAACTGCCAGGCATTTGCACTTACACAGTGGTGCTGAACACCACAGTTAAAAGGAGACAACACCATTAATGTAAATCTTCCCACTAGTTTTAGTAAGAGAATGAAACCCTTGGCTTACTCAGAGAAATCAGCTGTAGATCATGTTTGTCCCCTTCAAATGCCTAATAAAGTTCCAGCAAAAGACTTTTTTTTAAAGTCATTAACATCATGAGATTTTGGTTCACAAAGGGGAAAGTTCTACTTAAAATATTTCACTGAAGGGCAATGTGAGCACACAAAACCTGGCATTTTAGCAGTAACAGTAAATAACAATCATTGTTTCCAAGATGGTTTTGTACCTGACAATACCAACACCCCTGCACATCCAACAGCTCAGACATGGGCTCTTGCAAATCAGCAACTGCCTTCACAAAATAGTGTGTAAGTCCCTGCACAGCCCAGCTCAGCAATAAACCTCCTGCATTGCATCACGGTGTGCTCTGGAGCTGAGTGCTAATGATCCAGCTGTCAGAGAACTACATGGGAGCATCTCCTCAAACCCACCCCAGACTCTGCTTCTGCTCCTCTTTTTTATACCACCTCACCAACTCCTCGGTGAAGCTCCACACAGCATCACCACAGCACTCCCTTTCCAATTCTGCCCTCCCATCAACCATGACAAGTAATTTTGGTCCTCCCAAACTGAACTCTGACTGAAATCTTCTGCCCCTAAAGGCTCTGAGATCTCTGTGCAACAGACATTCCCAGGGAGATCATATTTTTAACCAAGACAGCAGTTGTCACAGTCTTTTGTTATCTCAAAGCTCCTCCATGAACCTCTTTTCTCCTAAGTATATTTTTATATATTGCCGATAGTCTGATTACAAGAGAGGAAGCCAGTCACCACTGGGACTGTACCCAACAGCTTTGAAAGCTCTCCCACCTCATCCTGTGACTGAGCATTGCCTTCCAGCACAGACTTAGACCTGCAGCTAAAGGGCAGAGACACACGACCACCCTACTACATCTTCTAAAGTGCCAGTTCAGCTGCAACAGAGAAGTTCCCTGTCCAACCTCTCAGCAACAGAATGCCTGAGTGTCAACCGCACCCAACTTGGAGCTACTTCATACTGAGCTGCTCAGCCCAAAGCAAACATGAGAGTGATCTATGCTGTGGAACTGAACCATCCTACAGTACTTTTCAGATCAGTTTAGCTATGTCCAAATGTCTTCTTTCAGCATGAGTGCTGCTGATGCGCTGCTGAGGGACGGACTAGTAACTCACAACTGGAAATTCAGGATTAGCTTTTCTCTCTGGAGGACTTCTTGAATGACTGGCTTTTGGGTCTTAAATGATATCAATCCTCTAACAAGCTATGGAAGAGCCTCTGAGTTTGACATTTTTATAAACATCAACCTTTATATCCTCAATGTTTGTTGTTTAAGGAAATCCCTGCTAGTTCTTACGCATGTATAAGCTATAAAACAATTGAATTAATACCATATGAGGGTAAAGGGGTGAAAAATCACATCCTCAGCCAAAATAGTTGAGGAAAACTGTACAGTCGAGGTTTAAGGTTGCCTATAGTGACTTTGTATTTTGTTTAGACATTAGTGTTCATACTTCATGTAGATTATATGCACTACAGATTACAACAGCATGTGATGTGTGTTGTATAATTTATGAACTATTAAACTCAATTCTGATGTTTTGGGTTTGTGAGCTGTAACTAAACAGAATCTAAACTACCAGCAAATGAAGACTTTGTTCTCTTTTTGTGCTGAATTAAACCATTTTGAGGGGTGTGTGGGGGCAGACAGACCCAAAGCCAAATACTTGCACACTCACTCTCACAAACTGAGAGCTCAAGTTTGATAAATTTAAATATCTTTTATGTTCTGCACATCCATAAGCTCTACTGGTGGATTAAAACAGGGAACATCTGCCTGTCTTAGTGGTGTACGTGAGTGGAAGACCATGGCAACTGAGGAAGACAGTGGGGAAATACTACTGCTTCCTCTGAGCCACAGAGATGCCAGAGGAATGGCTAATGGTTGTATGACTGAGTACAAGTCTGAACTGTTCTCAAAAATGGAGCTGCAGTTTCTTTTTTGTTTTGAATAATCTAGCTCACTTAGACACAAACACACCTGTGAGAGCATGGGACTCAGGACAGGCTCCTCTCTCAGACTGGCAGCCTATGCTGCAGCCCATGCCGTGGCAGGGAAGTGCAGTGATGGCTATGATACCTCAGCTGCCAGTTCAAAGCCCCTTTGCTGTGTCTGGGTAAGCAGTGGGCAGTGTGTGAGTGAGCACTGGCAGAGGCAGCTGGGAAGAATGGAAGGAAATAGCTGTGCAAGTTGAGTCATCAGGGGAAGAAAGAAAAGATCTATTAAAAAAGATGAACCTACCAATGCTCATTTTCCTTTCTCCCCTGCGTCGTCTATGCAGATTCTCATGTTGTGCAGCCTGTAACTCAATTAAGCTGCCCTCCTAGAATTCAAATACTATCTCTTGTGAATACTGGTCTCTCCTTTAGTGGCAATAGTCTTTGGTGATAAGTAGGTCCCAGTCAAAGATACTACAATCGGGCTTAGAAACAGATTTCTGCTTGCAGGCAGCTGAAGAGTAGTATCAAAAACTGCAAAGGTCTTGTCATCTCAGTTCTCATATGTAAATTCTACCTGATGCTAGACAGCCTCAGACAAAGTTTTGCAGGCAAACACCTGCAATTATTTTAGTTTATGGCCAGTACAACCAGAGGACACCAAGAACAGTACAACCACACATAGCATACCCACACACCGAGAGCACCATTACCAGCTGGCTGAGGGTCTCCACTGAAGACAGGTCAAATGATACTGGGAAGCTGGGTTATTTTGGGCTCTCAAGAGTAAGTGTTCATTCTCATTCCCATGCCTGGGGTTTAGCCAGCAGCACTGAAGCAAATAGCCTGATAGAGAGGAAGGAGGAACCCAAATAAAGAGTAAACCTGGAAATCCTGAAGAGTGAGCAGAAGGTGCAACCCCTGCCCTCTGAGTATGTTGGTGGGCATACTCTCCCTCTCCCAGCTATGGGAGCCAGCCACTACCTTCTCCTTTGCTTACAGCTCACTCAGCTATCCTCAGGGCTCAGAAAGAAAGCCCATCTTGGCCAGACCAGTCTCTTGTTCCTCACGGATACTCAGCATCTGTGGCTCTATCCAGCAGCTGAATCACCAGAAGGACTTTTGCAAATTACACTTCTCCATAAATTTTCATTTTGCTTTGACACGTTTTATTGTTTACAAGGTTTACTTGGGAGATGAAACACAAGTTAATGACATCAACTGATATGTCAAGAAAATGGATTGATCCACTCTCCCCTCCAGACGGGCTGCCTTTGCGTGGCAGAGTGCAAGGAAAGGAGAGGGGATCTGTCAGGAAGGCACATTTGAGCCATCAGCCTGACACTTCTTTATTGCAGCCTATTTATTTTTGATCATGTGCTTTGACAGAAGTCTCATAAAGTGTTATGCTCCTTCTGTAGGGTCAGAGTTTTGTGACCTTCCATGATTTTAGAGAGAAGGAACATAATTTTAGAGGGCATGTTTATTATTTCTGCAAACGGTCTGTTTTCCATGCCAAGAGAACACTTTTTTCTGTATGTACTTAGATGACAGCTCAACTTTACTGGCTCACTTTCCTGACCAAGTCTTGCCTGACAAATGTTTTTAATCATAGTCTGGCAAACAAAACAATATTAATAGGAGAATTGAGCAAATAATCTCCAGAAAACTGCTGATTTTTTTTTTAAACCTCCTTTTATTGCTTCCATAATATCTCTGAATCAAATGCAGCTTCCTTGAGCTCAACTACCATTTTAAAGCACTCTATTTTTTATTGAAAACAAAATAACTCCATGAAATTGGAAAAGCTGCTTGTAAAACAGTTAGTGGTGACCATGAAGGTCCATGATGTTGCTTATGTCCCTGAAGAAACAAGTGTCAATGTCGTTCTGGCATGAATGCACATGCTTGGTAGTTTAAACTCTGGACAGACAGTTTCCCGATCTGTTTTTACTGTCACAAATGCTCATGGGTGGCAGACAAGACCACAGCCAAAACAAACTTGTCTTAAAATCTGAATGGTTGACTTTTATGGTATAGATTGATTTCTTATGAATGCATTCAATCAACTTATTTTCGCTTTGAATAGTGAAGCTGTATTTCAAACGACACTTTCTGCATGTCCTGCATCCATACCTGATCAGATGCACTGCTCATGAGGTTATGCTCATGCTGATCTCATTCATATTTACAACACCTAAGACATGTAACCCCCTAAAAAAAACCACCCCAGTGAGAATAAGAGACCTCTACAGAACAGAGAGAAGGCTGGAAACACATAGGAAAAATGCATCCCTTTAAAAGAAACAGGAATCAAACCCACACGAAACCAAATTAAAGGACATGCAATGGGCATGTCAGGAACTAGAACTGTCTCTGCTGCTCCTGTCCAGCTCTGAAACTAAACTCATCTGGCAGTGAGGGGTTTCCATCCTCATGCTGTTGTACACCAGAGAACAGGAGGGATGAGCAAGAAGCATCACCAACACACTGCCTGGGATAAAAGTCTTGGGAAGTGTGGGGCAGTGAGCATCCCTTGTCTTTGCCAAGATAAAGGTGGAAAGATAAAAAGGTGAAGGAGTTCTGGCAAAATACTTTGTGTCTGGAAGACCCACTGACTCCAGCCATAGAATGTACAATGTTGCTTGGGATCCACTCTCCAAACTCACAACAGCAGCATTACCATGTTCCACTGAGGACTTTTCTAACCTCAGAAGCAGCCTCTCCAGTGATTTTCTCTTGCCATCGGCACCGTTTGGTTACATCTGCTGATTATACCCCATAGTCTTTTACTGCCTTCCCATTGTGCTGATGCCTATGCCAAATACAACAGGTATTGTCCAACGCTGATGTGCCTGTGTGAAGAGTGCAAACAAAAACCCTGCAGTGAAAACCTCAGTCCTCTTTGTAAAGGCTGCGTTTACACTGGAAGAGAACACTGCTGTCCCCAGCAAGCAGAGGGGTATCAGAAAACAAAGTGAGGAATAAAGCATTCAAATCCAGTGCTTGTGTTAGAGAGGTAAAGACCAGACACAATTTGGCTGCAGAAGTGAAGGTAAAAGGTTAGGTATATGTTTCATCTTCTTTAGAGTGTCTGACTTTATGGATTAACACCATGTTGGCCTAACACTGTGGTGCAAATACCACCTCGTGGGATTTCCAGCTAGGCAGGAACCACCGAGCTGAAGGGCAGGAACTTCCCAGATGAAGCCTATTTTGTCCCCACAGCAAGGAATGCAAAAAGAACCTTAATGAAGAAAAAAGTGTTTTAGAAAGCTGGAAAAAGAAAAGCTGCACCATGTAAATTTGCCACAAGGTGGCAGGTGCTGATCTAAAATAAGTTCCAGTCAGGTAAGAGCTGTAGGACTTCAGGGCAGAACTCAAATCTGGGGTAGACACGTTCAGCTTCACTGGAGTGATTCTCTTAGCATCAGGTTCGAGTGCAGCCTACGGAATCTCGTTGTGTCCCTAGGACTATCGCCAAACTTAAATTCACATCCCTTCCTGGAAAAGAAAGTTTTCCTCTCCCCAGTTCACCCCTTATATGCTACAGAACTGCTTCTCCATGATTTTGCTTCTATATATGAACAAAAAAAATCTCCAGGTTGCACATGGGGATCCTGCAGCTCACATTGGCTCTCTTTCAAAACACGCCATTTCAGAGTGTTCCTGCAGCACAGACATCTCTGTGCTGCTCTCCTCACTGTCCTTCATAGTTCAGCAGGGATTCCCTCCTTTCCCCTCCACAGCACTGTGCTGGCACGAGTGTTTGTGCAGCTGCACCAAGAGTCAGACCAAGAACATGGTGTGGTGAAGATCTCCTCTTTTTCCTTATTTCAGACAGAAAAGAGCAAAGCCAGAGTTTACTTTCAAAAACTGCTTTCTTCCATGAATTTTATGAACTTTATAAACTCTTTCTGCAGCACGTGGGAAGTGTTTATTCATGTAATTATGTAACAATAAACAGAAATTTGGGGAATGGCTATCCCGTGGCGTGCTCACGGCGTGCTTAGCATTCCAGCCCCGATCCTGCAAAACCCAAAGCACATGAGAATTATAATTGATGGCAAAGGTACAGATCACACACAGCAGGGCTGAACTCTAAATGTGTGTCCTGTATTTAATTATAAAAAATGAAGGTTGTCAACTTCAACAATAGTTTCTGACAGGTAGACATGGGAAGGGAAAGGCATTCAAGTCTTTTTAGAGGGAGGGAGAGGTAAGAGTGACACAGCTGCTTTTTAGCCTGGCTAGAAATCACAGTTATTGTAGGGAATGTGGTACACTAATGCTGTCAAAAAACAAGATGTGGTTAAGATGCAGTACTAATAGGAACGACCTGTTTTAAGAAGCGAGCCCTGTCTCTCCTATGCTGATAGCTCCTTTGGCTTAGTAGAAAGAAACTAAGCAACTTCAGCATTCCCACTAAGTTTCCTAAAACCCTTAAGTTTAAAACACTGCTGGTGTTTATATGATGTGCTAGAGACTGTAATTCTACAAGTTAACATACTGATGTGGCTAATGAGACAGACACATAGTACTGTCAAAAATCTGCAAGTATTTGGAAAACCACAACTTAACTTCACAAGTATGTTACAAGGACACTCACTCCAAAAATATCCCTATTAGCCGGCAGACAGATGTTTCAGCCCAGCACACTAACGTTGACACACAGCTCTTACTGCTCCTTTAATCAGGAACTGTGTATTCAACTCTCGTATTAAAATAAACTATTACAAAACTGTTCTAGTCTGTGTCCAAGACCCGAGTACCTTTTATGCTCGTTGGAAATGCTTAAAGGCCCCCTTCAGCTAAGCCTCTCAAAATCCTGAAGGATGTGTTTGGCATCTCTTCACTGCTGACACCAAACTCCACAATGAATAGGATATAACACATATATTTAACATATATTTTGTGTGTAACACTTGCATGTAGGCACCAAGAGAGCAGGTATCTGGCCTTTTGAAATGGACACGACAACTCCCCTTCAGCTGCAGGCACAATTTACCCCACTGGAAAGAAACCTTTGAAACTTTCCTAAACTCTAACCGCTAGAAAGAATCAGTCATTCTGAAAAGAGTAAGTTATTCGCTGTTGTTTTGTGTGCTTCTCGGAGTGTGGCAGCTACGGGAGGCCCAAGGCCTGGCTCCCGCCCACCCCGGGCCGTGCAGCGGGCAGAGGCGGCTGCCGGGGACATCGGTCCCCGACGCGTCTCCGATGTGGAAGGAAACGAGTGATCTTTGATAACGTGGGTGCCACGGGGCCGCTAGTTTTCCCGCACCGCCTGCCCTCAGCCCCCGCCACACCTCGCTCTGAGGAGCGCTGAGGCCGCGGCTCGGCGGGGGCGCGCACGGGGCGGGGACAGCCGCCCACCCCCCCGCCCTCCCTCACGGCGGCGCATGCGCGCGGCCGCGGCCCCGCCGCCGCCTTCCCCCGCGCCGGGCAGCGGAGCGGCGGCCGGGTGCGGCGGGAGCCAGATGGGTCCGGCGCCTCCCCGCATCTGCAGCCGCTCGCCCTCTTTCCTTCGCCTCCAGCCCGTCGCCGTCGTCCCACTCCCGCTGTAACTCCGGGGCCCCGCCCCCGTTGCCACGGCAGCGCGGCCCCTCTGCGGAGAAGCGGCCATTCCACACACATCCCGCCCCCCGTGACCGGAGAGCTCCCGCGCCCGGGGGAGACCCGGTGGCTCGGGCGCGTCCTGGGCCTCAGGTCTCTTGGGTGCGAGCGGCGGCCCCGGGGGACTGCCTCTTCCCGCCATGCCCGCCCCTGGCTGAGGTAAGCGGCTCCAATGTGCTCAGACAAAAAAAGAGAGACTTAAAACACGCTGCCTTAGCGGTCTGCAGTTTCCCGGCAGCTCCGTGTCTGCTGCCTCGATGGCAGCCGGAGTCGAGTCCCGCCATTACGAGTGTAACGCCCACAGCCGCCCTCCAGCTCTCCGGCGGCCCCAGGGGAGAGCCTCTCGCAGCCCACCAGCTTCCTCCGTGGCCACTTGCCCGGCACCAGGTCTTTTCAGAGGCGGAGAGCAGGACCGCACGGTTGGAATCCGGCCCGTCCAGCCCGCGTTTCTCCGTGATACCGCAGGATCCGGCCTCCGCCAAGGCGTGCGGCTGCCGGGGAACGAGAGCGGGGGAGTGTGTGGGTGATGCCCGCGATGGGAAGAGATTTCCCCCTTCGCAGCTGCGTTTCCGTGTTTTGTAGCGGCTGTACCCTACCTCTAGTCATCATTTACTCAGCCTCAGAAACAGATCAGTTTGGTCCCTTTTGGAGTTGAGAAGGGAGATGTGCATGTAGCATATGCTCCAAATACATTATAGTAATTGAAGGTGCAGCTATTGAGTGCTGTTTCCAACAGGCTACAACGATGCTCTTCCACAGAAAACAAGAAAGGATTACCTGATGTAGTGGTAATCTAAACTGGTTTCCTTTGCACAGCTCCCTTCCTTTTCTTAGAAAGAGCCATGTTTTCAGGAGCCCTGTACCTTAATTAGTTAAACTGAGCACCACGGCTGTGGTGTAATTAATCCCAAAAGAATATGTACCAAATAAGTACTTACAATTACATGTTGCTTGAAAGCAGTTATCCCTCTCTTGCTTTCATCGGTTGTTTATGTCAAACATACCTGGAGCCACTCATGTAAGACAAGGAAGAAGAAATAAGTTAGGGAGCCAGTATTGAGGGCCAGATGCTGTAAGAATATCTCCTCAGAGTTATAATTAGCAATGTAATCCTCTCATTATGTGATTGTTTGGGTGGCAGCATAATCCATGTGTTAAGTAAAAATTTTACTTCATTGTTTCTCTTTGTCCTAACAGTTAAAATGACAAGTGAGAGGAGTTGTGAGCAGAAATTGTGAAATCTGACATGGATGAAGCTAGTTGCTGGGAAAGAATGTGCTACAAATAATAGCTATTGAAAAAGATTGCAGGTGCTCAGATGAGGTACAAGATTGCTTGTATCTTTTAGTATTAGCCAGCAAATGTAGTACTGATTTCTGGCACTATATTCCCACTTTCCTGAACAGAGAGTACCATTTCCTGGCTTACTTTCATTCTTCTTCCTGCTGGTATGTAATTCAGAAGTAAAGACACCCTTGTTTAAAGAGGCTCAGTTCAAATAGGTGAGGTGAGTTTCTCATTTCCTTCACCACTGGATGACTGCTGCTGACCTCAAAGTGCTCACCCAATTCACCTGTACAGGGTGGTTAGTACTATAACTCCATAAAACAAGTACGTTTCAAAACCAACTCAGCTCTTTCCTGTTACTGCTGCTTAAAGACCACCTGCCTAGTTTGAAGCTGCTGATTGAAGGTCTTTTCCCTCTTACCTTTTCAAGAAAATACTGAATTTTGTTAACATTTTTACCCCTGAATTTGGGTAACTTGTTATTGTTGAAAATACAAAAACCATATACCCATTTCCTCAATGTTTTTCTCTCCACTCTGGAGTTTTTTGCCATGACAGGGACACAAGGCAGATAAAGTGACCTGCAACTCTTGCAGTCCGGCCACTTACATTAAATTAATTTGATTTAGGTCTTCACTCAATCAGTTCTTTGTGTTACAGAGCTTGACCATTTCGTTCCTTAGCAAAAAAAGGACACTATAAAACACCTAAAAGGATTGGCTACCTTAAGAGCTGCTTAATTTACTCAACACTTCCTCATTTCCTTTACCTAGTCTGCCAGTTTTTGAGCAGTTAAGTTTTAGTGTGTAACTGTTCTGCATGCCCATGGCTGGGCCAGTGTTTCTTAGAATTTACATGCCTCCATTAAACAGTGCTTTTGTAAGGTCCTCACAAACTGGTAGCTCTTCAGAAGTCCTAAAATTGATGAAAGAAGGGTTTCTTCCTGATATCTGTTTGCCAGCTATTTCAAAGACAGAGCTGCCAACCCAAAGGAGACTGTTCCTGGATGAGGAACAGGGATCCTGCTGTGTTATATATGTAGAAAACAAGCTATCTCACAAAGCAGAGCTAGATGACAGTGCTAGAGCTCTCCTTTCCTTTTTGTAACTACAGGTAAATTGTGAATCTTTTAATTTTAAAGCCTGTGGCTGAAAAGAGGTTTTGGACTCTTTTCCTAGGCTTCCTTTTGCATTGCAAATTCATTGGGTGACTTGAGTAATATTTGATACAATCCTTTAGTTTGGCAACTGTCTTTTGCATGGAAATCTTCACGTTAGTATGTTGCCTTTACTTAACATTTCACTGCACTTTCCTTTATTAGCAATTTTATTTCATAGTGGAACAGGAAAAAGACTATTGGGAGTACAGATGATGCATGAGGACAGGGATCACAGGTGAGGTGCTGCTCTGTGATGTATCATTAAGCAGCTAAACATGTATAGCTGTCTCACAACTGGTGACACTGACGATTGCAGTTGAGGCTTTGACCCTGCTTTTGTGACTGATTTGCAGTGGTACTGCATAATGGTTAAGAGACAGAAATGGATATTAACAACAAATCTAAAAGCAAAACTTAGAAAAAGTCTTTAACACCTTTTCATACAGTTTTAAAGTTACACAAAACTAAATCATGCCCTGGAGTGTTTCAATACAGGCTGAAAATAAAGCCACAGTAATTGTTTTTTATTATCCAAATTACGAGAAGAGCAGAAAGCAAAAGATGAAGCTGGAAATGTCCAAAGCCAGCTAGCAATTGAAACACATAGTTTGTCCTAATTTAATAGTAACTTCAAAGTTGCTTTTAGTAAACTTTGGCTTTGTCTTTTGGGGTTTTTTTTTGTTTAGAATCATTTGATGTTTTGATTCTGTCTATTTACCGATGAAAACAATTCAGTCTAAACAGTGCTCAAACATTTTAATGGCATCCAGCTCCTTATAAGACAACTTAGTTTTCTACCTGCCTGGTCTCACAATTTAGTTCCCAAGGTCATGGGACAGGTGTACTTGATAAGTTGGTTGTAAAGCAGCCGTGAGGCAGCCAGTGCAGTGCAGGAGAAAGAAGCTTCTGTGAGCCTAGGGATCCTGTGCTTCTTACCTAAAAAGCCTGTTAAATGACAATCGTAGTTCAGTAGAATTTTCCAGAGGATTTGAGATACTTCATTTCAATAGGAAAATGCCAAGCCTAGAGAGATAAAGATGATTAGTTTAGTCACTAGCATCCCACCTACTCTGTGTGTTCTTTTCTTGGAAATGGCAAATTATTTCAGCCTAATGGTTAACTCCCCCAAAAAGTCATCCTCAACACAAAGCCTTGTCTTCACAAAAATACAATGGCATAGCCTGTTTGAACAAACATGTTTGTCAGTTGTTTCTGGAACTAGTTAAACTTTGCAGATCACTAGGAAAAAAAAATAGTTCTTTTGCTGAATAGACTGCCATTAACACCAAAGAGTACAAATGTAGGAACAGGGGGGCAGCCAAGCAAACCTCTCACACCTACAGAATGATACAGCCAGGCAGCAGGCTGTTGTACCAAGAATACAGCAAAGGGAAGACTAGGGAGAATGTGAGCCCGCCGCTGAACAAGGAGGGTGTCCTGATGACTGAGGATACAGAGAGGCGGAGCTACTGAATGCCTTCTTTGCTTCAGTCTTTACTGCTAAGGTTGGCCCTTGGGAATGCCAGTCCCTGGATGATAAAAAAGTCTGGACACAGAAGGACCTTCCCTTGGTTGAGGAGGATGGGGTTAGGGATCTCCTAGGCAAGCTGGATACCCACAAATCCATGGGTCCTGGTGGGTTGCATCATGAGTGCTGAACGAGCGGCTGATGTGGTTGCTAAGCCACTCTGGCATTTTTGGGCAATCATGGAGCACAGGTGAGGTGCCTGAGGACTGGACACAGAACAATGTCACTCCAGTCTGCAAAAAGGGCAGGAAGGAGGAACTGGGAAACTACAGGCCAGTCAGCATCACCTCCCTCCCTGGAAAGGTGATGGAACAACTCGTCCTCAGTGTCATCTCTAAGCACATGAAGGAAAAATAGTTATCAGGACTAGTCAACATGAATTCACAAGGGGGAAACCCTGCTCAACCAACCTGATAGCCTTCTGTGATGGCTAGGTAGATGAGGGGAGAGAAATGGATGTCTGCAAGACCTTTGACACTGTCTCTCATTAACATCCTCATAGCAAAGCTCAGGAGGTGTGATCAAGGGGAGTTGGTCCCTTCCAACCCCCACCATTCTGGGATTGCATCCAAGAATTAACTCCTCTCTGGAATCAAATAGGTAAATACACTAAGTATGTCAGTGACAGCTTTGCAAATGTGAGCATTCAGAACTTTCCCCAAAAGAGTATGCTTGTATTAAGAGTTTCATTTAATTAATATTCCTTAATTATCTAAAGCTGCTCTTTGTTCTTTAGGCAACTAAAAAACATGCTAACTTCCTTCATTGCCTCCTACAAAGCATTTTACCAGATGCTCCATTTATTCAACACATTTTTTGTGTGCTGACACTTGAAAAATATCCATGTCCCTTTACTCATAATTCTTAGATTTTGATCTCCAGAACCACTTCTCTAACGACTGCACATGTGATGAAACCAAGAAGTGGTGCTGCTACGAGGAGTGGCACTTACACAGAGATCTTGCCAGGGAATCTGTCAGAGCTTGATCTGATTTGGGAGTCAGCCCTGGCCCAAACAGGACACTGGACTGGCTGACCTCCACTTCTTTCTGCTCTGCATTTTCCATGATGCTAATACAGGTTCCTGCTGGCAGTTGGTAATTCCCAGGAGGTTCACAGTGGGTTCTGCTTGAGGCCCACTGTACTCAGTACTGAAGTGAAGATGTAGGGGTGTGTGTGCTTACTGCCTGGCGTTGCATGGGGCTGCTGGAGGCTCTGGGGCTCCCCACCAGGACCTGTGAGGGCAGGTGTTTTCGAGGTCTGGTGTCTTTCAGTTCCACCTTTGGATCCAAAACTTCTACTAACATACTAAAGCATGATGTGCAACATAGGATTTTAGGCTCCATAATCTGTTCAGGTTTTACCTTAGTGTGTTTATAAACCTTCTGAAGCTCCATTTTTATTTAAAGTTTGAGGTTTTTTTCCATAAATGTCCACACTTGTATATAAAAATGATATTTGCCATTTACTAAAATGACTGGGTGCACTTTAGTTCACGAATGTGACTTTCTTTTCCTATCCCCACAAGATTAGTAAGAAACCAGATGTGTGATTTGAAGGACTGCTTTGTTAATTTGTGTCTGTTTTCAGTAAACTATTTTTTCCTACAGAAAAGTAGTTGGATTCTTCCTCCTTTCGACTTCTAGTAGTGGTAAACAGTAAAAACCTGACTAGGAAATCGTTTCTGAAAAATTAACAGAACAGTTTACTCTTGTTATATGCTCCATCTCTCTAGTGGCCAAATCTAGAGGTGAGGTGATGAGGTGAGGCAGGTGATGTTTTTGGAATTAATAAGGTTGCTGGCATCAGCCTTGAGTTGTCTCCTGTAGCTTGTTCTCCTTGCTGGTTTAGATTATGATCCACAGAAGCTTGCACAAATATTTTGTTTCTAAACAATTAGGAGGCATTTTTAATGATTAGGAGTGAGTAGGGCTTAATTAGTTCTAGGGTGGTTTTTTTAATAGCATGCAGAGAAGTGATGGAAATAGACGAGAGCCTTTTTTTTGTCAGCTAATATTTGGTGGTTGAAATTGATTTAGTAAATAGAATAAGATATTGTATCCTATTCTGTTTAGCTTGCTTTTATTACTTTATGTATCTGCTATTTATTTTACGCAGCAAAGTCTTTGTTTTTCAGCAGATTCCATCCTTTACATTCAGGTGAACTTATTTTTGTTATGGTTTTGAGATATTTCTTTTAATGCAGTTAACTTATACTCTATGTAAACACCTCAGTGACATTCTGTGCTTTATAGGGTGAGAAAAAAACCCTGTTTTGTTAAGGGTATAACCACAGATAACAATGAGATACTTATCTCTAGTTTTCATGGTGCTTCAAAATTAATGTATCAGTTGAACTGGGGATTCATGATTAATGTGACTTCACAGAAATATCTCTAAGCTATATGCTTAGTTGTCTGATGCATGTAGACACACATATGTATGTAGATATATATTTACTTGTGGTTGCTAATAGGAAAATGAGGTGAACAGGAAAAAAGAGATGGAAGATTCAGTTATTAAAAATCAGGTTGGTGTGGCCTCTTTGCCTCAATACCTTCACAATCTAGGCTGACACAGAAAGCAGTTTATGGGATGATTATCTGCATAGTCCCTTAGGCACTCCTCATGCAGTCTTAAGAAAAAATAGTTCCTGGCTCCTCCCAGATTACCATCTCAAATCCAATTAGCCACGGGAAATACCCTGGCAACATCATTCAGCTTCTCTGTAAAATGTGAACTCCCTAGAAGTATTCCTTGCAGCTGGTACTGCAACAATGAAGGGATCCACAATCACTCATTCTTTTTGCAGGGTAACAGGTAAGGTTAGATTGAAATTATTGAAACTCTGTTAAAACTCGTGTAAATTTACTATAGTTTTGACTCAATGAGATTTGAAAATAATTCCTGTAACTTGCAGAGTTCATTTTTCAACTTTCACACTCTGAATGCTGTTACTGACAATGTTTCATGCTTCTGTATGTATGTCTCACAAGTATGATTGTCTCTTAGTAAACAAGATGTTCATGATCAAGAGTATCTGAGTCACTAGTTTGGTTTGTAGAACAGTTAATACATTCATTTTACATCATCTGCTTTATAATTCTTGTGAGTAATTACTGGCTGCCAGCCTGTCAAGGTAGTTGAAAGTAACTTCTGTTAACTATTGGGTTAACACTGTCACAGAAAGCTGATGTAACTGAACGTGAATCAAGTCAATTGGTAGACCTGCCCATCAGTTTAGCTTGCAGTTTCTTGCTATTTATGTCAAAAACATTCTATGAATAGCAAATACTGAATCACCAGGCCAACACCTACATCATCTTTGAATGAATTCTTTTCTTTTGTCTCTCTTGTACGTGAAAGCAGTTGTAGTCCTTTGTAAATATCGACCTTAATGATTAAATGCCATTCACCTTTTACTGAAACACGTGAGGAATAGTTTTTTTTTCCCAAAGGCGGAAAAACAGAAATAACAAGTCAGTTCTGGTTGTTGTCCCAGTGAAAGCACTGAAAGGTTTACAACAGCTGTAGTGTTGTTCTGCTGTGTGAAATACATCAAACTAAACCATATGAAAATCTCTGTATGGTAATACCTTGTCCTCTCTACCACCAGTGAGCTTTTTTACTGATACATACCTTAGAAGAACTCTTGCATTTTAACAAAAAACAGCTATCTGCAGTTTTTACATAACTGTAGCCATAAATGTTAAGATGAGATAGTCTGTTGTCATTTAAAGCAGGATTTTGTTTACCAGTGCCTCCTGTAGAAGTTACCATGTCTCAGCATACTGAGAGTACTTTCCTGTTAAAAACTCTTTGATTTGTCAGTATTAAAACATCAGATTTAAAGCCTGAATTTAGAGACCAAGTTCTACTTCAGTAGCTCGGAACCACTTCATTAGAATACAAGCAATTCTTGTATTCTATCTAAAAAACTATCATATTTTTGCTTTATTATCCTTAGTTACCCATCTAAACATCTTAATTAGTGCAGTTTTCAGAACTTTGCATTTTGGCCATGAAAACTTTCCCCATATGATCTTGTTTTTAGACAGATACCCTGTAGACTTCTGTGGGACTGCCTAGAAAAGCAAAGCTTCTCAGGAAGATAAGTACCTGTGGAATCAGGCCATGGAGTGAATTTTCGAGTTGTTACCTGAGTGCTTAAGTACTAAAATAATGTGGCCTCTACCTGCATCTGTAGTTGACTATGTTCCTTTAAAAATCTGGCTGCTGGGTAGTTACTTAGATATGACTGCAAGAGGGAGAGAACAAATTCACTTTAGAAGACAAGAAAATAGTAAAAATAACTTCAACATTATATGTGACAGCCTTAAGCATCAGCATTTTCCTTGCCTGTATTGTATGAATATAGTTAATGTTTAAAATAGCTTTTCTTATACATATACTTCAAAATTGAAAGCTTATCCAAGATTTTTTCATGTTAATACATGAAGGTAATCTTTCAGAATGTGTGGCCTGCTGTCATGTTCTTGTTTTTCAAATCCACACAGATCTGGAGAGATGGGACCTTGCTGCTGGTAGAAATGCCATGGGGAGCTTTACAATGGGAACACTGTTCCTGCTGGCAGCTCAACTGCTCCAGCTGGAATCCTTCCAGGCTGGAACACAGGCTCTTCTCTCTGTTTTGAAAACATGTTCCAAAGTAAAAGATTGTAACTGCATCTATTAAATAACCATCTTAATTGCTAAGGTAGAGTGAGACCAGCATCTCCCTGTCTCATTGCTCCTTACTCTCATTTCATTGTGGAGCGAAAATTCAGCCCAGTGACTGGAAGCCACTCATTTCCAGATCCTAAAATAACAAAAAGGGCTCTTCCTTGTTAGTGCCACCTAAGCCAGTTGATGCTTCGCTGTTGCTGGTTTGCCAGCCTGATCTGCAGGCTGCTCATGTGAAGCAGTAAGGTATGCTTCTTTCATGCTCTTCCTTGGTGAGTCTGCCCACCAGGCAGCTGCAGAACCTGCTTCATGATGGATCCCTATCTCCCAGTTTACCTCCTTGCTGCAGGGAACTTTACTGCTCCACCTGTAACTCTACAAGGAGAAGTGCTTTTATTCCAGAGGAAAGGGATGTGTACAAGAGGCTGCTTCACTCCTTACAAGAAAGCAGAAGCACAGAGTGATCTCTCCCCTATGACAGTGCAGCATACCTTTAGTATTTCCTCTGCCTTTATACTATATGTACTATCTCCTCCATTCCTTCTCATGCATGGAGCAGTGAGTAGGAATTGTCATGCTACCAAATGCAAGTGAATCAATAGTGCAGCCTGCAAGAAACAAAAACTGTTACACCTTTTCTGTTAGGAATTGATCTTCTCCAAAGTGGGAAAAAAAACCCACAGCCCAGCTCAAAACAAATGTGAAATCCACATCTGGAGGGGACTTCCTGAAATATCTCCCTTAGCACTGGGCATCTGATGATCACGAGACCCTTGTTTCCTTGCTAGTTACTTGGGTCAGCCAACACCACAGACCATTTTTACTCTGGTTTGGTTTCATCAGCTGTTGTGTTGATGAACGCTTAATGTCATGGCTTCCTGTGACAACAAATGAAGAGATGGAATGTCACCTCAGACACTATTCCATTCCTTGGATTGGGAAGTGGGGATTACAAGACCAGCTTCTTTGCTGTCATGGCAATAGAAATGCATGTCAGAGATAATGGAGCGGATCTGATTAAGGTGGCATCATGATTGCCACAGAGCACGTGACCAGGGTTCCCTCAGACAGCTAATGAGGACCATGACCTGGAGTGACGCTCCATGCTGAGTTTTATTTCCAGCATCTACCAAGTGTTCATGTGATGCACAGGATGCAGAAGAGGACCTTTAAATAACTAAGAATATCAGGTGCATAGAATCAGGAGAAGTTTTTTTTACTCAGGCATAAATTTTTACTTTTAACCCTTATCTGTGCAGGAATGTGATGACCCTCTCTAGTTAGAGTAGCACTGAAATAGTGCTTCCTGTCCCAAATTATAACATTTTACATCTGTTTGGGGGAGTGTAATCTAACTCTGTAAAGGGATTTCTCACAATCTCACTGAACATTTTTCTTCAGATATAAATGTAAAGGGATTGCACCCATTTATCACACTGTGCAATTTAGAACACCTGCCAGGGTACATTTAGCAAACGGAAGGCACGCAGACAAAAGATTGAAGTCAGTTGGAACTGCCTGGTTAGACAGAACAGGAAAGGGGGATTGGTATATCTTCTGAAATGGAATTGAGGGAGGTTTAGTCTATTACACAGCAAATAAACACATTGCTTACCTTGTCTGTTTAGAATAATATGGCTAGTATTTAGTAATTTGCAGGTATATAATCTTCTGCATTTATCTCCAGCTTTTCCCTTTTCAGTTAGGAGTCCTTGTCAGTCTGAATTCTACTTTTAAAAAAAGGTAATTTAGATGTTTCAAATATCTCTGGTATTTCATCTCATTTGTTTTTCTAACACTTGAGTTCAAGGAAGTAGGAAAACTAAATAGTCATACTGGTGGTGATTCTGCTGCCCGTATGGTGAGACATCTCTTCTGTGTTATCTGGACAAGCTATTAAGATCTATTTAGGCGAACTTTCTGAGAAATAGAAACCACCAATTTTTGTTAATTCAACTCTGTTAACTCTATAAAGAATTTCTGGGGATAAAATGATGTTCTTTCTTTAGCTACAAAGTTTCCTCTGATCATGAAAGCCACCCCTTACCGATTTGAAAGTCCACTATGAAAAAAATAGAGGGTTTGGAGCTTCTCCAAATAGACAGCAATTCTATGTAAGTATTCCTGCTGATTTATGAAAGGCTTCACTTTTAAAGGTGCAAAGTCAGATAGTCAAGTAGCTGAGTAGAAAATGCTCCAGATACCCTTCAATTTTTATTAAGATTAATCTTAATTTATATTCACATTAATATATTTGCATTAGTAATTGCATTTCTGAGCATCACTGAAGTTTCAAAAGGCCTTTTGGCTTTCAGAGACAAAGGTCATTCTTTTTTGAGGTGACTGACAGCAGTACAGAAGGGCTGTTGATGCATGTGTTCCATTCCCATCTTCAAGCATCTGGAAGAGGACAGAGCTGCCCTAGATGACCGTGGGGAATAAATGCACTAGCATTGTTGGAAGAATAATTGATTCAAGTATGTGGTAGACAACGTAATATCTGAAGGAATGACATTCTATTTGAATTGATTTGAATAGTTACTTTAAAAGTAATTATGCAGAATTATAGATAAAGAGTGGACAATGAACACTGAGCAGTTAACACCACACTTCAACACAGCACAGGACTGTTACATCACCTAACCCCTAAGATGCTCTTTGGTTTGGGTTTTGTTCTGTTTTTAGCAAATCTGTTTTTTAAAACACCATTCATGTTGCTGAATCCTAATAGTGGTTTTGCAGAATTTCTGACTTAAGCTTTGTCTGTTTAGTAAAGTTTCTGTAATTATACATACAGGAGGTGTACTTAGTTTGGTATTAAAAATGCTCTTTTGTTATACTTGCAGCTTTTTTCCTGTAGAGATAAGAGAAGTAGGATGGTAATCTTATACTGGGTAAGAATCTCCAGTCAAACACAGTGACTCATTACTATGTTCACATTTACAGCTTTCCTTTAGCTTTCTTTTTGCCAGATAGAAGGTCTTCAGAGCAGGATTTAACTTGCATTAGAAATTACAGTAAAGCATGAGAAAAAACCCATGTGTTTTCTTCTTAGACAGACTCTTGTGTTCTGTTTTCTTGCTAGAGGAGTATCATCATATATGTGTCTTCAAACTTGCCAATGGGCTAACCACAAGGAATGGAGGGAAGAAAGTAGGGAAGGCTCATAGCTTATGGACAGTCTGTTTGGCAAATATCAACTAAAATGATAAATGCCATGATTATTAACTCTACTGAAACTGCCCCTTGCAAGGCTTCACTTTTGAGATCTCTGGCTGTATGTATACTTTGAAGAATTTGAGGAAATCAAAGTGGTATTTAACATCAAATGCTTTTAGTTGAGTGATTCCCGTCCATATAAAACTCAGAAAGTACATCATCAGGCAAACTTCAGGGCTTGAAACACTCAACTAAACTTGTAATTGCCAGCACAGACAGTAAAGCTGTTGAATTTTAACATGCCTACATACCAAAAAGAAAGCACAGTCCCTGTCTGACTGCCCAAATTGGACAAGTCTATAACCAGGTGCCAAGTGCTCAGTTTTACTTTGCATTTTTGATCTTCTGTTGTAGATTATCAGTGAACATTTTGCTGTTTCAACAGGTACTGCCATGGCTGCAGGAGTTCTGCTGCAAAATGAACTGCCATATTCTTCCTTGCTAGAGAGCAGTCTGTACCTTGCAAACATGAGCTCAGGTAATCTGTTTTTCTCTGATATGCCATTCATAAGAAGTGCTTAGAGAAATCATAAAACATGGCAAAAAATAAATATTTTCCATAGAAAATTGAAAAAAGAGAACTGTTATCCCAGATTAGTGACAGAAAATGTCTGTAACAAACCAAACTGCATTACTTTATCATCACCACCGTGTGTTAATGTGTGGAGCTTTTCTGTAACTTTCGTATTGTCAGGTCTCTTAATTGAAGAAACTCTGATTCTTGTGTTCAGGAGCTGCCTAGCACACTGAAAACAAATACAAACATGCCTTCCACAAAACTCCTCTTTCTAGTGAAGTATTTAAGCTCTTACAGGATGTAATTATTTCTTACTATTTTGGGTAAGTAGTTGCAAATCCTGCTAGATTTCTACTGAAAATAACCATGTGCAGCATTTTACATTGCTCATTTCTAGCTCCGTTATCACTTGATAGATATACTGAAGAAAAGTTTCTCAGGAGAGAAAAAGAATTAAATATAAGAAAGTAATATAATTAATTATAAAACATTTTTAATGTTTCTTGGGTATAGGCAGCACTTGAAATAGCCTTTTTCATCTGCTTTCTCTTCCACTCAACCCCCAAAAGAAAAGCGTATTTAAGTATTTCCTTAGCTCTTGGTATCAGCAGAGTTTTGAGGCAGCAGCTAATGTAGTCAGTGTTAACGTTTCCCTTTTCTCATACCACTCTTGAGGTGTCAGGCCTGATCTCTACAGCCAACCTGACAGCCCCCCTTCAGAGCTGGGGTGCAACTCCTGTTCAGTGCCTAGAAGAAACAGTTGATTTTTACCTGATGATTTTTTTATGAGAGCTGCCTGTTGTGCAGATTCCTATGCAAGTGTTACTGGTTTTGTGGTACCAAAAGAAACACAAACTGAAGATAGGATATACCCCTAGGAAAATGCAATGGGATTCATTTGCTTATTGAACACAGGGTGAGGTTTCTGGATTTCCCCACTCTTTCTCTTTAACATTCAGTCTAATGCACAGACAATGGGATGATGAAGTTTTTTTAGCATCACTGCAGTCTGTTCTCCACCTAATTGCATGAAATATTTTGTGCTTTTGAGAGCGTTGCAATCTTTCTGGCCACCTCACTCTTGTTCTTAGCACACTGGAAGCAGAGTGGGAGGCAATTTGCCACCTAATAGCTGCCTTCAAAAGCCTAAAGCACTCAACTGATACATCTTCCCCTCCCCATAATCTGCTTTATCTCAGTCTGTAGGGCTAACAGCTCTGCTTAATAAAAAAGCTGTGCACTGAAAAAAAATAAGCCTTTTGTTTGGAATAACAAATTATGTTTTGTTTGAAGATGTGAATGGTCCAGAGTGAACAGTCTACAATTCATCACGTACTGAACCATTTCAGTAGGCACACACTAATCCCAATCATTACAGAGCTAATGATGCATTTTGGAGCAGCTACGTGGAGGAGGAGAGGTGGTTGTGGAATGTTAAACCAAGAGGTGGGGGAGTATAATGTACATACTTACAGTTTTCTCAGGAAGCGGATTGATTCTCGTATTTTGTGTCTCAGCAAGTCTTGAATGCATGTTATTTACAACCAACTAAATGCTCACATTGTTTATGGAACGTGTTTGGGTCTCTTTGCAAAATTATCCGCTTGAAATGCAACTATTTTCATCGAGCAGCGGAACAGTTTGTCCCAAACAGACTCGATTCCTATGGCATGGAGCAGCCCCAGCGATAGCTGGCAGCAGTGCCTTCATTGCTGGTTGCCATGGGGACGGCTCAGCCCCGCGCTGCCGAGCTGCCGGAGCACACAGGAGGATGCTCAGCTCTCCACAACTTCAGCGCTGAGCAACTTGCCGGTTCTGTCGGCGCGTCCTCGGCTGCGGCCCCGAGCGGTCGGTCGCCGGGAGGGCTCAGCCATGCAGGGCTCACCCCGCCGGCGCTCGGCAGTCAGCATCTTCAGCCACTTTTTCCAGGGCCGGAGGCATTCTTCCTCTGACCCCCTCCTCCGCATCACCCAGCGGCGCCGGAGCTCTGTGGTGGAGCTTCTCTCTTCCTCGACTCACCGGGTGATGGTGGCTGTGTCGTCTCTGAGCCCCGAGGAGCTGGAGGCAACTTTCCCTGAAAAGAAAAGTAAAGTACTTTTCATTAAGACTGTTGGCAGTTCTATTCATATGCCTTTGATCTGTTAAGTACATTTTATAGGCATGCATAAAATACCAGGGTTTTAATCCTTTTTTCCTGTGTTTTATATTGTGTTCACCGATTCCTTATTCAATGATTTTCACTCCGACAAAAGAACAGGTGAAGCAGAAGCCAGCGTTCACACATGCACCAAATACATGGCTAAGTGGTTTTGATTTCACAGGTGGAAGAGGACAAGTGACCTCTTTTTTGTTCCAAAGGATATCACAGGCCTCTAACTTCATCAGAAGAACCAAAGATACCCTGAGAAAAAACAACTGCAGCAATGCAATCATTTCCCCCCCCCTCTGAATCCTTACTTTAAGTCTGTGTTGAAAAATGAGCCTTAAATATATATTCTGTTCATTTATGCTGGTTGTAACTTGATCGGTTTAAGGGTGAACCGATGGAAGGGAGATGAATTTCTAAGCTTTCTTGCTGAATCTTATGTTTTCCTGTGTTCTAGGAAGTTCAAGGCGTCCCACAGCAAAATACACAAAAGTAGGGGAGCACCTTCGCCATGTCATTCCTGGCCACATGCAGTGCTCCATGGCGTGTGGGGGACGTGCCTGCAAATATGAAAACCCAGCTCGGTGGAGTGACCAGGAACAAGCCATTAAAGGGCTCTACTCGTCTTGGTAATGAGCAGCACTTACTATCACTAAACATAACTGCATCAACTGCCTGTATTTGTTAGAGAATTGAAAGGAAATAGTTATGGTTTTTTTAAAATCAGCTGCTGCCAAGTATCAAATGTAATGATGGCTTGATGCAGGATTGCAACTTAACAAACCATAAAATAGCCATTGTTCATTGCCCAGAAAAGATGATGAAAGATTTCTATTGCCTTACAATAAGTTTGGTTCAGATCCAGAAGAATTAATATCTATCTTTCATGAATGACAAAAATGCTGTTCTGGGTTACAGACAGTTCTTGCTAAGGGTTTAAATGCAAACTAACTTAAAATGCGTTCGTAATGGAATTTGAAAGTAGTAGCATTTACTGAAGGTGAAATAACATACCAGTGTTCAAAAGCATTATTCATATGCAGTAGTATTCACATGAAATGTATCTTGACATTATTACTGATCTTTTTTTGTTGGTATCAGCAAATGCCATTTAGAAGCATACAAACCTAAAGGGCCAAACAGAGATCCGAGTCCAGATTTCTATTCAAAGGAATGTGTTAATCTCTTGCTTAGCCTGGTATTTAAACAGTTCCAGTAATGGTCTTTTGGGACACTGTATCTGTGTCAGCTTTACAGGATTTGTCACTGATGCTGTATCACACTATAATGATTTGAAAAATCATTTCTAGTTAACCAGGAAGGTATTGATGTCTTTCTTGAATACAGCATGATGGTCTTATTTTTGTAGATTCATATCCAGGAATTTATTGGTATCAACATTATTGTCCACTTTTCTAATTTCTCAGGATAACAGACAACATACTGGCTATGGCTCGACCCTCAACTGAATTAATTGAGAAGTACAACATTATTGAACAGTTTGAAAGGTAACAACTTCAGTCCTCATTTGTTGTGGGTGTTACTAGTTTAAGTCCCGATCCATTTTCTCTTTCAATATAGATTTTGATGCTTGATAAAGATTCTTTAAATTAAACGATATACAACAGGTAAAGATCTATTCTCCAGTAAGAATAAATGGGTGTTTCAGAAAATAAGGGATAATGAGATTTTGGCTGCATAGAGTACTTTGACTCATCTGTTCTTTCCTTCAGATGTGGCATAAAAACCATAATTAACCTTCAGCGTCCTGGGGAGCATGCGAGCTGTGGGAATCCACTGGAACAAGAAAGCGGCTTCACCTACCTTCCTGAAGCTTTTATGGAGGCTGGAAGTAAGTTCACTCCTGCTGCTGTTCTTCATTAATTATTGCTTTTGGCACTTAGAGGTGTTTTCACTTGAATTCCCGTGTGTTCAGTGCAGCAATGTAAGAAACGTTGCACAAAATGGGATGTCAACGTGAAACTTAGCAAATATAATCAGGAGTGAATAAAACATTACTGAAGATTGCGCAGAGGTAGAGTGACTTGGAGGCCTTATGTTCATGTGTTTAGGATAAAGAAAGGACAACAGCTAGGTAAAGTGTTCTTATTAATTCACCAATACATGAAACATTAATGATGTTTCAAATTCTGGCACAATTCGTTCTCTTATCTAGACTGTAAAAGGTTATTTCATCTGAGGCCATTTGTACTGACAGAATCTTTATATGATGGTGAGATGAGAAAAAGTGCCTCTGTAAGAAACAGCTTCTGTCTGAAGATGTGCTTTTGCTTCTAAAAAGAACAAATTACCCTCTACCTATATATAGCTCGGTAATTTCTGTGTGAATCACTCAGTTTTGTTACACCTTTTGCGTTTTAGCTGAACTTTAGTTTGACAAATCCTTGCTAGCTTCATGTCTCTATCAAATTTCAATAGGAAAATAATCTCCTGCAAACAATATGCAGTTAGATTTAAAAATCCATTATGCCATGTTAGTACTGTCATCTCTCTTTTGCATACAGTACTGAAAATGGCACGTTCGGGATGGCAGAAAGTAACTCTCTCTCTTTTTATTTTAGTTTATTTTTATAATTTTGGATGGAAGGATTATGGAGTGGCATCTTTCACTACTATACTTGATATGGTAAAGGTCATGGCTTTCGCCTTGCAGGAAGGGAGGGTAGCTGTGCACTGCCATGCAGGACTTGGGCGGACAGGTACGTGCTCCACTACCAAGATCAACAGAACTGGGGTTTGTAATAATGCAAACCAGTCTCTGGTTAGAAAATACTAATAATCTGTTAAGATTCTGTGTCACTGTGAGATGTGTGTCTGGGCAATGGTTTCATTTAAGTTGAACAAGCTTGTGGAAATGACCCACATGCCTGGAGGAGATCAGCTTTAGTATATTAAAAACAGAAACCTAAGAAGTTTGAATCTGTATAATAATTCCCTGTTACATTCAAACAGCACAACTTCTATCTGATAGGAAGAAAATCACCTAGCACACTTCGATTGTCCAGTATTTGCTACATGTTTACACAGCATCCACTCATTGTTAGGTAGATTTGGTGGAGCCACTAAAATGTCACGTATTTCTTTCATAGAATTAGAGAATGATTTCTGTTGGGAAAGCCCTTTAAGCTCATTGAGTCCAACCCCTCCCCTCACCCTGCCAAGCCCACCACTAACCCACGGCACTCAGCATCTCAGCTCCACAGCTTTGCAATAGCTCCAGGGATGGGGACTTCCCAACCTCCCTGGGCAGCCTGGGACAGGGGCTGGCAACTTTCTCAGGGGAAAAGTTCTTCCTCAGCTCCAATCTAAACCTGCTGTGGTGTAACTTGAGGCCATTTCCCCTTGTCCTATCACTAGTTACTAGGGAGAAGGGATGCCTGCAGTTCAAGATCTTTCAGCCCATGTCCTTCCTGTAGTAGGCACTCTTGTTCCTGTGTTCACTGCTCATGCAACTCCAGCAGATGCTGGGGTGAGGAGCTACCTCTCACTGAAAGCGTAGTGCCAAGGAGTTTACTATCTTGTGGTCCAACAAATGCAACTATATTTAGCTACCAACACCACATAACAGAGGGCATAAAGCCTTTACCTATAGTAATTGCTATTCTGTAATTCCACTGATTTTTTAATCTGCCAGTTCTTCAACTAATACTTGTCTTTGTATTTTCCAGGTGTCCTAATAGCTTGCTATTTAGTTTTTGCAACAAGAATGAGTGCTGATCAAGCAATTCTTTTTGTCAGAGCAAAAAGGCCTAATTCTATTCAAACTAGAGGGCAGTTATTATGCATCAGAGAATTCACTCAGTTTTTGGTTCCTCTGAGAAATGTATTTGCGTGCTGTGAGCCCAAGGCACACACAGTGACACTGTCCCAGTACCTGACCCGTCAGAGACATCTGCTCCATGGTTATGAGAGTAGGCATCTCAAACACGTGCCAAAACTTATTCATCTGGTTTGCAAATTGTTGCTAGACTTGGCAGAAAACAGACAAGTGATAGAGGCAGAGCTGTTAGATATACCAGATCTCTCAGCTGAAATTGAAAAGACTGTTTCTCAGTTGTTCTCCACACAGCTAGACAGAGAACTCTCCAGGCAGGACAGTGATGTGTCAGAATCGTCCCACACCCACTCATCCACTTCTGAGACCCAGGATTCTCTTTTCTCCCTGGGACATGAACGTGATCTCCTTTGGAAAAGAGGCAATGTCGAATGCCTTCAGCCTCTTACTCATCTGAAAAGGCGTTTAAGCTATAGTGACTCAGATTTAAGGAGAACCGAGTTTCTTTTAGAACAAGGAGAAACTGCATGGACAGTACCTGCTCAGATATTACTGTGCAACAAGCAGAACAGTGGTGAGGAGTGTTCTGCCACAGGGGAGCAAAAGCAACAGTTGGATTTAAACAAAGAAGCTTTAGTGCGTAACACGTGTGTGTTCTGGAGTCAAGGTAAATTCAGTTTGGATGGACAAAAAGATGGATCCTCACTGTATCACAGAAGGAACTCTACCAAAGAAGTACAACGCAGCAGAACCTTTTCCTCAGGTCTAGCAACTCTCCACAATACCAGGGAACCTGGAATGCCAAGGCATAATTTTACCAATGAGATTGGTCATAGAAAAGACGACAAGACTAATATGTATAGCAGAAGAGTCTATGCCTCTGAGGACTCCGATTCTTCTTCTAAAGTGAACTTTTCTATCGGATGTGAAAGCCAAGGGAGCAAAGATGTGTCAGAAGCCATTCCACACATTGTTCTGCAGTCAGAGTTAAGTCTGGAAGCCCGAAGAGTTTTGGCAGCAAAAGCACTTGCAGATATCAATGAATTTCTGGGAGAGGATGAAGTGAAGCAGAAGGTGGAAATGTGGCAGGTAATTTTTAACGTGATTCAGTGTGATGGGCTCTGCATATTAATTCCTAGAGTGGCAAACATCTCACCACGTGCTTTGAAAATGGCACACAGGGACACCAGTTTATGCAGTGATTCAGTAAATAATTGGTTTTGATAGTTATGGGCCAGTCCTTGCAAAATCAAGCAGAATGCACCCCCAAGTTTTGGTCTCTAGCAGAAGGTTAGAGCATTGTTTTTGGTTGTGTTCATTTTACTAGCTAATGAAAGCTGGTGCAGTTATCCATGGTTGTAACTTGGCTACTGGTAGCATAAGAGTGCTACAGATTTTAAGGTAGAGCTGTGTTGTTTTTCAGCAGTGCTTCCTCAGAACTGAGCAGAGGACTCTATGTGCAAAAGTAGAAGAATTTAGGAGGAATGCCACTGCTTCTCCTCAAAATGAACTCAGCCCAGCAACATGTGCTTAGCTGGAATCCAGAGCTGGTTTATTTCAGTAGATAACTGGGAGGTTTTGAGGTGTGCTGTTTATGCCATCCTTCTCTTTTAAAGAATCACATGTATCACTGCTGATTAATGTTGCTGTTTTGGACAAAAAATATAAATATGGGGTTTTTTTTAACTCTGAACTCGTCATTATTGTATGATCAAGGAGAGGGCTGGCACAAGTAAATGCATGATGCATTTTCTGTTTTGTTTTGTTTTTAAGAAAGAACTGAATTCACGAGATGGAGCTTGGGATAAAATCTGTACCGAGAGAGATCCTTTTATCCTCTGTAGCTTGATGTGGTCCTGGATAGAGCAGCTGAAAGAACCTGTTATATCCAAAGATGATATTGACATGCTGGCAAAAAATTGCACAGAATCACAGGATGCACTTTACTTACTGAAAAAGGTAGATATTATATGTGTCAATTCACTCTTTAACTGCCAAGTATGTTTTGTTAACGTGTGTTAAGCTAGTTATTTGAGGCCTTTAGGCACAGGAACTGCACTTTTAACAGGCATCTTGAAGCTCTTTAAAAATCAGAATGAAGATTGTGTTGGTATTGAATAGTATGGGCTGGAATCAATACTATGGTGATGAATATTGTAAGAAAAGTACCAGACACTATCTTTACATAGTAGAAGCTCAACTTTACATATTTCTCCGAAAATTCTGCAGTCTGAGATCCAGAGGCAAAGGGGAGAAACCTTTTTTCTGTGGTTTGATGTACAGCTTTCATTAATGTCACATCTGGAAGCTGTGCATAATGGCTGTCGTATTTGACATGCACACATCCTAATCTATCAGCTTTGGAAGTGCTGGAGCAAGGGATAGGAAGAATTTGCTAATCCAAGAAATCAGAAGCCAGGCCAAATTCTTCTATATAAATAAGAACTGCCTGTATGAAGATCTGTCTCCCTTGGAAAAGGGATGGGAACCAGCAGCCACAAAGGTGCTGGTGCTCCCTTTATGCTTCCTTGCTAGTGCTGCCCAGGTGTCTCTCTGCAGGCTTCCTTTAATGATGACAGAAACTTGGTAGGAGACAGATGCAGCTCATCCTATGTGAACTGGGGAAAGAGCCCTAAACGTGCACACCCAGCATTTTGGGCTGGAAAGATCAAATCTCACTTTTTCCATGCCAATTTACATTGATGTTACCATTCATGCAGGGGACTTTGAAAAAGAAAGTCTCCACGTGCACTCCTGACCTCCTAGAAATTTCCAGAGTGCTTTGTGGTACAGTACAAGAGAAGACTTTCTCCTGTCATGACTGAAATAACTATGTAGAGACTCTTTAGGCCTGTGAAAATATCCTCCCCATCTCCCACACCTGAAGGTTTCAGTATAGGAAGGCACAGTCCGGGATTTAAACAGCAAGTAACAAAACCCCAAAGTTGAATGTCTTTCATGAAAATATGTCTTCTAATGGCTGCTGTTCCTTTTACAGGAACAGTGTCAGACTATCCTTTGTATCTTACACTGTGTGGTGAACTTGCAGATGCTACCATCTGATGTGGAGGAGGCCTTACTTGCTCGTGCTATTAAAGCTTTCACTAAGGCAAGTAACCATTTGTCTATGACATTGTATTTATCTGTTTGAAATGATGAAAGGTGAGTCAACGGGGCAGGCCTCTGTTAGAAAAGTCATGGTAATTCCTTCACACTTGGTGTGCTTGTGCTGATCTGTTTCAGATTTTATACTTTATATATTCATCAGCAAGGGATAGGGAATATTTCCCAGGCAATTAAAATCTGTCCCTACAGCCCCTATCCTTGAGTCTCATTTCTCTGCATCACTCCCAAGCTGTGGAGTTCTTCACATTAGGGAAAAAGGTAATTTTTAAGTGGTGACAATAATTAGTCATTGTGAGTACCTTACTAAAGGCTTGAGTAGGTTCTGTGCCACTTGGAACCCTTCCATCAGATTAAATCATTTTCTGAAACCACATTGCAATTCAGTTATGTTTTGTGCCCTTAATATAGGATGTGTATAAATAACTTCTGCTTTTGGAATCATTTAAAAACAGTGGCAGGTGAAGTTTGCTATTGCTCAGCTCAGAGCTGCTTGCTTCTCAGATTCAACAGGAGGAATTAAGAATGTTCATCATCCTGCTGCCTGTAATCTCTTACAGATTTACAGACATACCACCAGTTAAAACAGCCATGACATTTCTCCTTCTACTAGTTTCATGTCTAGTGAGCATAACATTGAAAATACTTTGCATTAAGTACTCCATCATCAAATACAGACCTTCTTTGATAACTCTTCGAACTAATTTCTCAATAAATGTTGGTCATCTGCTTTGCCTTTTGCTGTGTGACATCTGTTTAACAACTGAACTTAAATTTCTCCCTTTTACTAGACAAACTTCGATTCTGAAAATGGACCATATGTTTACAATACCTTGAAAAAAGTATTTAAACAAGCACTGGAAGATAAAAGAAAAAAGCTTAAGGAAGGAACAGAGAATCCCTCTTGATTTCTGCACACCTGCGCCGAAGAATTAGATGGGCCTACCAAATCACTTTGCATTTTCCAGCTACTATAATTTGTGCTCTCTGGCATGATTTACCTAACTCTAGGTAACAGTCATTATTAACAAAGCATTTTATCTTTTTAGAGGGAGTTTTACTGAGAGTTGTTCTATCTACACAGTGCTAAACAACAGCTCCCATGTGACCGCACTGCGGCAGTTGGTTTCAGGTTCTGTGCTTTTGTATCCCAACTGTTCTCTTCAAATGTATTTATTGATTTAGAATCCTCTGCCATTGACAAGCAACATCACTTTCAGAATACAAGATTGCCACAAGTTCAGTGCCATGGTTTGCAAAGATGTAATGGATGGAGTTGCTATTTGTGTATTACAGATGTTTACATTAATGGTACTTGATTTGACTTTGCAGAAAATAAATATTGACTGAATTTATTAAGCTCCTTTTCAAAGGAAGACTAAGAGTAGTGATAACAGATCTTGTTTCACCAATGTGTTTCTAAAAGGTGTTGTAGTAGAGAAACATGTTCAGTGTGTTGAGCATTAAGTGATCAAGGCCTTAAATTAGACTTTTTTGGCTAAGAAAACAATTATCAGACCTTAATAAGGATATCATTCTGTCTGTATGCAAGTTCAGCAAAAACTTGCTTACATAAGTGTAACATAATACTAAGAAAACAAGTCTATGAAAACCTTATGATCTGCAACACACTTTGTAGTAGAGGCATTTTTAACTGGGGCTGTCTAGTCTAGAAAAGAGAAGACTGAGGGGGGAATCTCATTAATATTTACAAATATCTAAATGGTGGGTATCAGGAGGTTGGGACATCCCTTTTTTCTGTAGTGGCTAGCAACAGGACAAGGGGTGATGGGATGAAGCTGAACACAAAAAGTTCCATTTAAACATAAGAAAAAACTATTTCACTGGCCCAGGCTGCCCAGGGAGGGTGTGGAGGCTCCTTCTTTGGAGGTCTTCAAGACCCTCCTGGACATATTCCTATGCAACCTGATCTAGGTGAACCTGCTTCTGCAGGGGGGTTGGACTGGATGATCTCTAAAGGTCCCTTCCAAGCCCTACCATTCTATCATTCTATGACTTTTATCCAGTACAATAGAAACAGCTGGGATGTCATTGCAACTGCAGTCATTGATACAGCCTCAGGATTTGTACTAGAATGGCAGTTTGCAGCACTAACAGCTTCTCCAGCTTGATGTATTTCAGTAGTTAAACAAGAACTCTCCCTTTTCCAAAATATTTGTACTCAGTACTGTAAATGGCTAATATTTAGAGTTAAAAATAGACCAGTTAAAAATATAGATAAATTATACATGCCTCAACTGTTAGATGGTAATATATAAAATTGAGATCCAAACAAGTACTTTGGCAGAATCAAAGTAAGCACACTTGAAAATAATACACTGCCTATGAATCATGTAGACAAAAGTAGCTTTGTGGAGAGACAAGGCACCAAAACAAGCAGTTGAACATTACCTTAGCAGTCAGACTTGGCAGTACTCACATGCATTTGCAGGTGGAGTTAACAGCTCCAATTCCTGGCACCACATGCTGGGGCATAGAGACCAGGTCAGTATTGGTTAAATGGGTGTAGTTAATTAACAAGGACTTCTGCATATCCTCAGGTGCCACTGGCGTAGTCTTTCTGAGGTTCATGTTAGGCATGTGAAATGTTACCTCCACACAGTCCATGTAACTGGGCAGTGCAGACATTGGGTGCTTTTTGATTCCATAGATGGTTTCAATGAAAATGCAGTTGTAATTATAGCCAACCAATTCAGCTTGGAGAAGGTTCTGGAGAGAAAGCCTAAGGTCCCTAAAGGGACAACAATCAAGGTGGGGAGAGACTTTTTAGCCAAGGCAAAATGGCTCGAAACAGAGAGATTTAGATGAGATAAATAAGAGCGTCACAGGCTCTTGCCTCTGAGGGCGGTGAAGTCCTGGCACGGGCTGCCCCATCCCTGGCAGTGCTGTGGGGCACGTTGGATGCGGCTTGGAGCAGCCTGGGCTGGGAAGTGTCGCAGCCCGGGGTACGGTATGAGCTCTGAGGTCCCACCACGTACACCATGCAGTGAAAAGGCCATAAAGCTCTATGTAGTAACTACGGGCGCTGACCCACCTCTCGCCCCGGCAGCCGCTCCCCGCCGCCTCGAGCCCTGCATGCGCCGCCCCGCTACGGCCGCGGGGGAACGCGGGGCCGCGATGGCCAGGAGCCACGCGAGCGCCAGGAGCCACGCTCCCGCAGCCGCCGCTCACGGCCATTGGCCTCGCGGCGCCGCCCGCTCCCGCGATTCTCGCCCCTGAGTGATCGGAGGGGAAAAGGCTTCGCCCCGCCATTTCTGACGGGCGCGCGCTGCCGCCTGTGGTGGTGACGAGCGGCGACCACTCCGCGCTCAGCGCAACGATCCGGGGCCGCGGCCTCTCCGCCCTCAGCGCAACGATCCCGGGGCCTCGGCCGCTCCGCGCTCAGCGCAACGATCCGGGGCCGCGGCCTCTCCGCCCTCAGCGCAACGATCCAGGGGCCGCGCCCGCTCCGCGCTCAGCGCAACGATCCCGGGGCCGCGCCCGCTCCGCCCTCAGCGAGAGGCCTTTCTGCTTCGCGTGTGACCCACTTCACTTCGACCCTGTGCTCACCGGTGCTCATGGGTGTATCAGCAACCACAGCAGCACTAGAGGCGGTGGAGAAAAATCCTGCTTTGATTTTAGGACACCAGTTTTGTGTCTTTGTGCCACAGGGAGTAGAAATACCAGTGCAGCACTGTGTGACTCGAGCTCCCTCGCCACGCTGAGCACTGGGGGCAGGAGCTGCTTTCCATGAAGGTAGGCAGGCAGGCCATGGCACTGCAGGAAACGTTCCCTCAGGCCACGGGCCCTCTGCAGCCCGTGTGAGGGGCTGCTTGGGCTCCTGCCACTGCCTCCCACCCTGAGACGAACAGAGATGCCCCAGCTTTGTCTCCTTTCAGTGCCTTTATTAATGAGATAAGAAAAAACACAGACACACAAACATACATTCTCCTATGTTTCTATATCTATTTCTCTTCTATTTCTTCATCTGCTAAGGGCTAAAGGGTAGGTTTGGGTCAGCACACGGCCCAGCCCTTCCCTGGTGTTGCCAGCCTCAGGCCTTGCTGGAACCCTGAGGCAGAGGGTTTGGGCTGGGTGAGGGTGGTTTAGGTTCAGGCTAAGTTTGGTGCTGCAGGTGGGCTGGTGCTGGGCTGGGGAACACAGGGCTGTAGGGAGGGGCTGCTGCTCCAGGCTGCAGTGGCTCCTCCAGCCTTTGGGTCCCACTCAGTGACGCATGAACTGACTGACCCCAGTCTGGATCAGGCGGTCAATGTGCTGCTGCGTTTGGGTAGATTCCTTCTTGAAGTGCCTGTGTAGAGAGGAAAGGCCAATTATAGCATCTAGCAGCAGCAGTAAACCTCGGCAGACCTCTTTGGTCAACAAGTACCTCACCACTCCACAGCAGCCTGAACAGAAAGAGCTCGTGCTACCAGCAGCCGTGGAGCAGCAGTTGAGGGAGAAGCAGCGACTCACCGATTCATCCACCAGCGGATACTGATCCAGCAGATCACCAGTACCAGAGGGATGCAGACCAGAGCCACTGCTGTGCCTATCATACAATGCCATCGCAAGTCTTCGGGACACATCACATTTGGGGTTTCCTTCTCATGTGCTTTTCCCCTTTGGGTATTCTTGTAGTCCACATCTGCAGGAGCAATATGGAAGGTTAGTCCATGCTGTGCGCTGCTGGCAGCCTGCAGCTCGATTGAGATGGGCAGGAAGTTCTGTTTCCCAGCAAGGCTGGTGCCTGGGGGCTCCCTCCGACCCACTGGCAGGTTCTGCCTAATCTGTGAGTCAGGGCATTGCTTGGGACCTCAGCTTAGGGCAGGGATCCCGCCCTGTCAGCGGGCTCTTCAGCACTCACCTGGCATGCCCATGGCTTTATTCGTGACTGTTTCTTCACCAAAGTGTCTCTGGTAGCCTTTTCCCGTCAGAAACATGTTCTGAATATCCCGTAGCTCAGGCCCTTGAGAAAGGAAGCAGGACAGTTGGATCAGCTGGAACTGTTCCTCATCAGGCAGACAGCTTCTTCAGGAGACAAGGATCTCAAATCTCCAGTTGCCGAGTCTCAGGGCAAAGCAGAGGGAGATCAACCCACCGTGGTCTGCCTTCATCTCCTTCAGGATGTCCCCGATGAGTTTCGGCACATTCAGGAACTTTCTTTGTTTGCGCTGGGACTTGCGTGGTGCAGAACCTTAATGGAAGGTACTCGGTTGAGTGTCAGAGCAATAAAACACAGGAAAGCAGTGCACAGCCCGCGAGGCTGGCAGAGACGGAGAGCTCACCCCTGCGCCGCCAGCCAGGCTTCAGCGCTTCCTCCAGACGATAGGCTGGGAATGTCTTCACCGCGGGCAAGTCTGCAAGAAATGCCCCAGTAGCCTCATCAGCAGCTGCGACCCCCAGCCCAGCACTGGCTGGCGGCAGCGCCTCGGGGCCACACACACAGAGGGCACCCGCCGGGCTCTCCGGCAGCTCAGGCTGCCAGTGGCCTGCCCAGAGCCTGGCGGGGAAGAGTTCCCACGCACAGCACTCAGCACGACCCGGCCCTCTGTGCTCTGCTCCAGGGCTGCGCAGAGCCTGCAGAAGGAGCCACTTGCGCTTCACGCAGGAAGACCATTAAAAGGTGAAGGTTCCTTCCTCCCACCCATGGAGCTGCTCTCGAGCTCCAGGACAGCAACAGGTCAAGAGGCCTCCGGGATGCTGTGAGCCATGAGAGGTGTCAGGAAGGTGACACGGGGCTGTGCTGCTGCCACATTGCCAGTTCTTTAAGGGAACGGGACACTGAGAACTCACCTCCGGGATCTTCCAATTTCTCCAGGACAACATCTGCTGGAGAAGGTTGGTAATCGTTCCTGTTGACCTCATCTGGAAAGAAGCAGAGACAAGAAACCTTTCCAGTGTGTGTTGGGACCCGTTTCTGCCTTAGTGCACTGCAGGCACTGGAAGGGGGTCAAGGAATGTGGTGGGAGCTGTTCATGGGCTCCAGGAAAACAAAAGGCCGAGAAGCCTCTGGGATGCCGTGAGCCATGAGTGGTGTCAGGAAGGTGACACGTGGCTGTGCTGCCAGTTGCCATTGCCGGTTCTTTCAGGGGATGGGACACTGAGAACTCACCTCTGGGATCTCCAAGTTTCTTCAACACAACATCCACTGGAAAAGGTGGGTAATCATTCTTGTGTGCCCCACCTGGAAGGAAAGAGAGATGAGCAACCTTTACAGTGTGTGTTGAGACCTGCTTCTGCCCTAGTGCACTGCCGGCACTGGAATGGGGTCAGGGAACAAGGTGGGAGCTGTTCTCAGTCTCCATGACAGCAAAAGGCCAAGAAGCCTCCAGGATACCATGAGCTATGAGAGGTGTCAGGAATGTGACACGTGGCTGTGCTGCCAGTTGCCACTGACAGTTCTTTCAGGGGATGGGACACTGAGAACTCACCTCTGGGATCTCCAAGTTTCTCCAGCACAACATTTGCCGGAGAATGTGAGTAATCATTCCTGTCAGCCTCACCTAGAAGGAAGCAGAGACAAGAAACCTTTTCAGTGTTTGTTGGGACCCACTTTTGCCTTAGTGCACTGCAGGCACTGGAAAGGGGTCAGGGAACGTGGTGGGAGCTGTTCATGGGCTCCAGGAAAACAAAAGGCCAAGAAGCCTCTGGGATGCCGTGAGCCATGAGTGGTGTCAGGAAGGTGACACGTGGCTGTGCTGCCAGTTGCCATTGCCGGTTCTTTCAGGGGATGGGACACTGAGAACTCACCTCTGGGATCTCCAAGTTTCTCCAGCACAACATCCACTGGAAAAGGTGGGTAATCTTTCTTGTCAGCCTCACCTGGAAAGAAGTAGAGATAAGAAACCTTTCCAGTGTGTGTTGGGACCTCATTCTGCCTTAGTGCACTGCTGGCACTGGAATGGGGTCAGGGAAAGTGGTAGAAGCTGTTCATGGGCTCCAGGACAGCTGCAGGGAGGCCTGGTGACTTCTTGGCTGCCACCAGGCAGCTATCCAACCCCTCTTTCCCAGCTGGCCACCTGCAGTAGTCCTTGGTCAATGTGTGGACCAAGATACAGCCCCTTGGGGCCCTATTACCTGGAGAGCTCTCACACACAGAGCTGTCCCTAAAGCCCATCAGGAGAAGAGCCATCACCCGCGCTGCATGGATAGAAGAGCCCACAGCCCGGGAGAGGCTGCATCAGCACCGCTGCTTACCTGCTCCTCTCCTTCGCCATGTAGCAGCCTGGGCACCCCCGGCATGCAGGGCTGTGAGGAAGAGGAGGACAAAGAGGAGGCTGCAGGTGAATTCCATTGGATCTCTGTGCTTGCACAGTGCTGCTGCTGCTGCTACTGTGGCTGCCAAAGTGAGGACCAGGGCTGAGAGGTTGGTGCTTGTGGCTGGTGCATTAGCACAGAGATGTGTGACCTCACAGCCCCACTGTGACATCAAGGCCAGGCCGAGGCCCTGTTGGGGGGCAGCTCTCAGGGCAGCCCTGGAGCAGCATCTGAGCACAGCCATCAGGCAGCCGAGTCCACAGTCAGGGTCACAGCCCTGTGATTTGGGCATTGTTACAGGATCAGTGAGGAGTTCACTGATTTCAGGCCACCAGTTGCGTGTCGTCGTGCCACAGGCCCCGCGCGCGCACAGGACGCGCTCCCGCAGCCGCCGCAGCCGCAGCCGCCGCTCCTCCGCCGCCGCTCACGCCCATTGGCCCCGCGGCAGCGCCGCCTTCCCGCGATTCTCGCCCCTGACTGATCGGAGGGGAAAAGGCTTCGCCCCGCCATTTCTGACGGGCGCGCGCTGCCGCCTGTGGTGGTGACGAGCGGCGGCCGCTCCGCGCTCAGCGCAACGATGCCGGGGCCGGGGCCGCTCCGCGCTCAGCGCAACGGTCGCGGGGCCGCGGCCGCTCCGCGCTCAGCGCAACCGTCCCGGGGCCGCGGCCGCTCCGCGCTCAGCGCAACGGTCCCGGGGCCGCAGACGCTCCGGCCTCAGCGAGGGGCCTTTCTACTTTGTGTGTGACCCACTTCACTTCGACCCTGTGCTCACCGGTGCTCCTGGGTGTATCAGCAACCACAGCAGCACTAGAGGCAGTGGAGAACAATCCTGCTTTGATTTTAGGACACCAGTTGTGTGTCTTTGTGCCACAGGAGGTAGAAACATCAGTGCAGCACTGTGTGACTCGAGCTCCCTCGCCACGCTGAGCACTGTGGGCAGGAGCTGCCTTCCATGAAGGAAACGTTCCCTCAGGCCATGGGCCCTCTGCAGCCCGTGTGAGGGGCCGCTTGGGCTCCTGCCACTGCCTCCGACCCTGAGACCAAACAGAGATGCCCCAGCTTTGTCTCCTTTCAATGCCTTTATTAAAGAGAGAACAAAATGCAACACACAGATACACAAACATACATTCTCCTGTGTTTCTATATCTATTTCTCATCTATTTCTTCATCTGCTAAGGGCTAAAGGGTGGGTTTGGGTCAGCCTCAGGCCTTGCTGGCGCCCTGGGGCTGAGGTTTCGGGCTGGGTGAGGGTGGTTTAGGTAGTTCTAAGTCTGGTGCTGGGCTGGGGAACACAGGGCTGTGGGAGGGTCTGATGCTCCAGGCTGCAGTGGTGGCTGCTGTTCTTGGGACCTGCTCTCAGGGCTGTGAGAGGCGTCTGCCCCTCTCTCAGTGGCGCAGGATCTGGCGGTCGGCATTGCTCTGTAACCGGGAAGCTTCCTTCTCAAGGCGCCTGTGGAGAGAGGAAAGGCCAGTTCAGTGTCATATAAACATTAGGGGTGGAAAAAACCTTTAAGATCATCAACCACTAACCTAACAGTGCCAGGCCCATTGCTAAACTAAATCCTATCCTTCAGTACCTCATTTAAGCATGTTCTAAGTATCTCCAGGGATGGGGACTCCAGCACCTCCCTGGTCACACTGTTCCAATGCTTAGTAACCCATTTGGTGAAAAAGTTCTTCCTAATGATCAACCTAAACCTCCGCTGGCACAACTCAAGGCCATTTCCTTGTGTCCTATTATTTATTACTAGGAAGAAGAGATCAACTCCCACCTCAATACAACCCCCATTCAGATAGTTGCAGAGAGTGATCCTATCTCTTGTCAGTCGCCTCATCTCTAGGCTAAACATCCACAGCTCCCTCAGCCACTCCTTGGAAAACTTGTTCTCTAGACCCTTCACCAGCTTTGCTGTCAATGTCTGGACTCAATCCAGCACCTCTGTGTCCTCCTTCTCCTTATTCAAGCATATGACAGCAGCAGTAAACCTCGGCAGAGCTCTTTGGCCAACAAGTACCTCACCACTCCACAGCAGCCTGAACAGAAAGGGCTCGTGCTACGAGCAGCCGTGGAGGGAAGCAGATGGGGGAAAAGCAGGGACTCACCGATTGATCCACCAGCGGATTCCGATACAGCAGATCGCCAGTGCCAGTGGGATGCAGACCAGAGCCACTACCGTGCCTATCATACAGCGCCTTCGCATGTCCTGGGGGCAAAACAAACTTGGAGTTCCCTGCTCATATGCTTCTCCCCTTTGGGCATTCTTGTAGTCCACATCTGCAGGAGCAATTTGGAAAGTTAGTCCTTGCTTGTGCACTGCTGGCAGCTGCAGCTCATTTGAGATGGGCAGGAAGTTCTGTTTCCCTGCAGGGCTGGTGCCTGGAGGCTCCCTCCAACCCACTGGCAGGTTCTCTGAGCCAGGGACCAGCCCAGAGCCTGGCAAGGCAGAGCTCCCATGCACAGCCCTCAGCATGATCCGGCCCTCTCTGTTCTGCTCCAGGGCTGCCCAGTGGCCGCAGAAGGAGCCACTTTTGCACTGATTCACACTGGAAGAACATTGAAAGATGAAGGCTCCTTCCTCTCATCCATGGAGCTCCTCTCCGGCTCCAGGACAGCAAAAGGCCAAGAAACCTCCAGGATGCCGTGAGCCATGAGACGTGTCAGGAAGGTGACATGTGGCTGTGCTGCCGCCATATTGCCAGTTCTTTCAGGGGATGGGACACTGAGAACTCACCTCTGGGTTCTCCCAGTATCTGCAACTCAAAATCCGTTGGAGAAGGTGGGTAATTGTTCCTATCAACCTCACCTGGAAGGAAGCAGAGATGAGAAACCTTTCCAGTGTTTGTTGGGACCCACTTCTGCCTTAGTGCACTGCAGGCACTGGGAGGAGAACAGGGAACAATGTGGGAGCCAGATGGAGGTGGAGATTGCCAAAGCTGCAGGGAGGCCTGGTGACATCTTGGCTGGCACCCTCTTTCCCAGCTGGCCACATGCAGCAGTCCTTGGGAAGTGGGTGGACAAAGATACAGCCCCTTGCGGCCCTATTACCAGGAGAGCTCTCGCACACAGAGCTCTCCCAGCGCCCATCAGGAGAAGAGCCATCACCCGTGATGCCTGGATAGAAGAGCGCCCTGGCCCGGGAGAGGCTGCACCAGCACCACTGCTTGTCTGCTCCTCTCCTTTACCATGGAGCAGCCTGGGCATCCCTGGCATGCCGGGCTATGAGGAAGAGGAGGACAAAGAGGAGGCTGCGGGTGAGCGCCGTGGATCTCTGTGCTTGCACAGTGCTGCTACTGCTACTGTGGCTGCTAAAGTGAGGACCAGGACAGCCTGGAGGCTCCCTCCCATCCACTGGCAAGTTCTCCCTAATCTGTAAGTCAGGGCATTGCTTGGGACCTCAGCTTAGGGCAGGGATCCCGCCCTGTCAGCGGGCTCTTCAGCACTCACCTGGCATGCCCATGGCTTTATTCGTGACTGTTTCTTCACCAAAGTGTCTCTGGTAGCCTTTTCCCGTCAGAAACATGTTCTGAATATCCCGTAGCTCAGGCCCTTGAGAAAGGAAGCAGGACAGTTGGATCAGCTGGAACTGTTCCTCATCAGGCAGACAGCTTCTTCAGGAGACAAGGATCTCAAATCTCCAGTTGCCGAGTCTCAGGGCAAAGCAGAGGGAGATCAACCCACCGTGGTCTGCCTTCATCTCCTTCAGGATGTCCCCGATGAGTTTTGGCACATTCAGGAACTTTCTTTGTTTGCGCTGGGACTTGCGTGGTGCAGAACCTTAATGGAAGGTACTCGGTTGAGTGTCAGAGCAATAAAACACAGGAAAGCAGTGCACAGCCCGCGAGGCTGGCAGAGACGGAGAGCTCACCCCTGCGCCGCCAGCCAGGCTTCAGCGCTTCCTCCAGACGATAGGCTGGGAATGTCTTCACCGCGGGCAAGTCTGCAAGAAATGCCCCAGTAGCTTCATCAGCAGCTGCGACCCCCAGCCCAGCACTGGCTGGCGGCAGTGCCCCGGGGCCACACACACAGAGGGCACCCGCCGGGCTCTCCGGCAGCTCAGGCTGCCAGTGGCCTGCCCAGAGCCTGGCGGGGAAGAGTTCCCACGCACAGCACTCAGCACGACCCGGCCCTCTGTGCTCTGCTCCAGGGCTGCGCAGAGGCTGCAGAAGGAGCCACTTGCGCTTCACGCAGGAAGACCATTAAAAGGTGAAGGTTCCTTCCTCCCACCCATGGAGCTGCTCTCGGGCTCCAGGACAGCAACAGGTCAAGAGGCCTCCGGGATGCTGTGAGCCATGAGAGGTGTCAGGAAGGTGACACGGGGCTGTGCTGCTGCCACATTGCCAGTTCTTTAAGGGAACGGGACACTGAGAACTCACCTCCGGGATCTTCCAATTTCTCCAGGACAACATCTGCTGGAGAAGGTTGGTAATCGTTCCTGTTGACCTCATCTGGAAAGAAGCAGAGACGAGAAACCTTTCCAGTGTGTGTTGGGACCCGTTTCTGCCTTAGTGCACTGCAGGCACTGGAAGGGGGTCAAGGAATGTGGTGGGAGCTGTTCATGGGCTCCAGGAAAACAAAAGGCCGAGAAGCCTCTGGGATGCCGTGAGCCATGAGTGGTGTCAGGAAGGTGACACGTGGCTGTGCTGCCAGTTGCCATTGCCGGTTCTTTCAGGGGATGGGACACTGAGAACTCACCTCTGGGATCTCCAAGTTTCTTCAGCACAACATCCACTGGAAAAGCTGGGTAATTATTCTTGTGTGCCCCACCTGGAAGGAAAGAGAGATGAGCAACCTTTACAGTGTGTGTTGAGACCTGCTTCTGCCCTAGTGCACTGCCGGCACTGGAATGGGGTCAGGGAACGAGGTGGGAGCTGTTCTCAGTCTCCATGACAGCAAAAGGCCAAGAAGCCTCCAGGATACCATGAGCTATGAGAGGTGTCAGGAATGTGACACATGGCTGTGCTGCCAGTTGCCACTGACAGTTCTTTCAGGGGATGGGACACTGAGAACTCACCTCTGGGATCTCCAAGTTTCTCCAGGACAACATCTGCTGGAGAAGGTTGGTAATCGTTCCTGTTGACCTCATCTGGAAAGAAGCAGAGACAAGAAACCTTTCCAGTGTGTGTTGGGACCCGTTTCTGCCTTAGTGCACTGCAGGCATTGGAAAGGGGTCAGGGAATGTGGTGGGAGCTGTTCATGGGCTCCAGGAAAGCAAAGGCCGAGAAGCCTCTGGGATGCCGTGAGCTATGAGTGGTGTCAGGAAGGTGACACGTGGCTGTGCTGCCAGTTGCCATTGCCGGTTCTTTCAGGGGATGGGACACTGAGAACTCACCTCTGGGATCTCCAAGTTTCTTCAGCACAACATCTGCTGGAGAATGTAAGTAATCATTCCTGTCAGCCTCACCTAGAAGGAAGAGATAATAAACCTTTCCAGTGTTTGTTGGGACCCACTTTTGCCTTAGTGCACTGCCGGCACTGGAAGGGGGTCAGGGAAAGTGGTGGGCGCCAGATTGTGGTAGAAATTGGCAAAGCTGCATGGAGGCCTGGTGACTTCTTGGCTGGCACCAGGCAGCTATCCAACCCCTCCTTCCCAGCTGGCCACCTACAGCAATACTTCGGAAGTGGGTGGACCAAGATACAGCCCCTTGGGGCCCTATTACCTGGAGAGCTCTCACACACAGAGCTGTCCCTAAAGCCCATCAGGAGAAGAGCCATCACGCGCGCTGCTTGGATAGAAGAGCCCACAGCCCGGGAGAGGCTGCATCAGCACCGCTGCTTACCTGCTCCTCTCCTTCGCCATGTAGCAGCCTGGGCACCCCTGGCATGCAGGGCTATGAGGAAGAGGAGGACAAAAAAGATACTGTGGGTGAATGCCATTTGATCTCTGTCTTTGCACAGTGCTGCTGCTGCTGCTGCTGCTGCTGCTACTGTGGCTGCCAAAGTGAGGAGCAGGGCTGAGAGGTTGGTGCTTGTGGCTGGTGCATTGGCACAGAGATGTGTGACGTCACAGCCCCACTGTGACATCAAGGCCAGGCCGAGGCCCTGTTGGGGGGCAACTCTCAGGGCAGCCCTGGAGCAGCATCTGAGCACAGCCATTAGGGAGCTGAGTCCACAGTCTGGGACATAGCCCTGTGATTTGGGCACTGTTACAAGAGCAGTGAGAATTCACTGATTTTAGGACACCAGTTTTGTGTCTTTGTGCCACAGGAGGTAGAAATACCAGTGCAGCACTGTGTGACTCGAGCTCCCTCGCCACGCTGAGCACTGGGGGCAGGAGCTGCTTTCCATGAAGGTAGGCAGGCAGGCCATGGCACTGCAGGAAACGTTCCCTCAGGCCATGGGCCCTCTGCAGCCCGTGTGAGGGGCTGCTTGGGCTCCTGCCACTGCCTCCCACCCTGAGACCGAACAGAGATGCCCCAGCTTTGTCTCCTTTCAATGCCTTTATTAATGAGATAAGAAGATGCAACACACAGTCAGATACACAAACATACATTCTCCTGTGTTTCTATATCTATTTCTCTTCTATTTCTTCATCTGCTAAAGGGTAGGTTTGGGTCAGCACACGGCCCAGCCCTTCCCTGGTGTGGCCAGCCTCAGGCCTTGCTGGAACCCTGAGGCAGAGGGTTTGGGCTGGGTGAGGGTGGTTTAGGTTCAGGCTAAGTTTGGTGCTGCAGGTGGGCTGGTGCTGGGCTGGGGAACACAGGGCTGTAGGGAGGGGCTGCTGCTCCAGGCTGCAGTGGCTCCTCCAGCCTTTGGGTCCCACTCAGTGACGCATGAACTGACTGGCCCCAGTCTGGATCAGGCGGTCAATGTGCTGCTGTGTTTGGGCAGGTTCCTTCTTGAGGCGCCTGTGGAGAGAGGAGAGGCCAATTACAGCATCTAGCATCAGCAGTAAACCTCGGCAGACCTCTTTGGTCAACAAGTACCTCACCACTCCACAGCAGTCGCTGCAGTGGCTGCTCCTAATGTGCACATACCCTAAAACAAAAGTTCATCGTTTCTATAGGTACAATTAAAACCAATTAATAGTTATTTTTATCTACTATTTAGTTATTGACTGGCTTGAGAATTGGGCAGAGAGGAACCTCATAAGGTTCGGTTGGGGCGAGTGTAGAGTCCTGCAGCTGGGAAGGAACAACCCCCTGCGCACCAGGACAGGCTGGGAATTGACCTGCTGGAGAGCAGCTCCAGGAGAGAGGCCTGGGAGTCCTGGTTGATAATAAACTACACTTGAGCAGCATTGTGCCCTCGGGGCAAGAAGGCCAATGCCATCTTGAGGGGGCATCAAGAAGAGTGTGGGCAGCAGGTCAAGGGCAATTATCCTTCCCCTCTACTCTGCCCTGGTGAGGCCTCATCTGGAGTCCTGTGTCCAGTTCTGGACTCCCCAGTTGAAGAGAGACAGGGAACTGCTGGAGGGAGGCCAGTGCAGGGCCACCAAGATGATGAAGAGACTGGAACATCTCTCTGAGCTGGGAAGATTGCTGAACCTGGGGCTGTTCAGCCTGGAGAAGAAAAGGCTGAGAAGGGCCTTCATCAACACTAATAAGTACCTGAGGGGCAGGTGGCGAGAGGACAGGACAAGGAGTAATGGGCATAAGCTGGAACACAAAAATTTCCTCCTAAACACAAGGGAAAACTTCTTAAAAGTTCTTAAAACTTCTCCTAAAGGCAAGGGAAACTGGCTGGAGGTGGGCAAAGGAACAAGACCCCAGATTTAAATATTGGATTGGGCTGTGGCAGGAGATGAGGTGAACTGGGACTGTCAGGGTATAAGAACCCCGGGATTTCTCCAGTCAGGACTGCTGTCATAAGGGGGGCTGCAGCTCAAGCTGTTATGTTTCCGCTCTGTGACAGAACCCAGAGCCCAGACTCTTCATGGTTAGGGGATGAGACTGGGTCCAGCTGCACTCAGACAGCTCAGGGAGGAGTTCAGAAAGCAACAGGATCAGTCTGAACCTCTCTCCAGCAGGAATTATTATGGTTCCTACAAAAAATGCGTTGGGATTGCACTGCTGAGTGTTACTTGGACAGTCATCTTTCTGTGTATTCATACTCCATCTTGTGACCTGCAGTGGGAGCGCAGGAGCTACCAAAGAACTTCTAGGTCATACCTGAGAGACACCTGCCACAAGTTTCTACCCCTATCACAGGCTGTAGCTTCTGTATTCATCAGAAAATGAGACAAATTACACCTGAAAGTTAAGAGGAAAAAGCAACTTAGCAGCCAGATGAATTTATTTGACAAAGTTTTACCTGCACAAGGATGGAAAGTGCATTTGGGTTAATCTTTCAGCTGCTGAGGCATCCTGACTTACTTTGGTTCGACATGCCTTATCCAGACAGGTGTTGGGTCACTGTTTAACCTGTTGCTCTCATCACTGAAACAAGGCTCCATGTTCCCTCCTAACATTTGTAGTAGGACAGGACAGAACACACATAAGAACTGCACCCCTCAAACCGCATCAGCTGTCACAAAATTGTTAGGAACTCACATTGTTTCTCAAAAGCAGGAAACAACAAAAGCTGGGCCAGAGGGGATCCAGAGCCCTGCAAGCAGGGAATGGAGCTGTCTGGGGAAGCCCAAGGTGCTCGTGGGCTGGAGGACACACAGGCCGGGCTGGCCACGCACGGCTGTCACCAGCGGTCACAGGGTGCTGTAAAAACGGTGACTTCAAGTTCGATGTCAAGGTTCACTCCGTTAGCTGCCATACGGAACACACCCACAAGGGAAAACAGAGGCAGAGCCGAGCTCGAGGGATTGAAACTGACAATGATCGGTGCTGCAGCTCCTCTGTGCCGCTGCCCCTCGGCTCCTCCAGGGCTTCTCCGGAGCTGCTCTTAGCCCGGCTGTGCCTCAGGCCCTGCTCTCCTCCACGTCCCAGCCCGTGCTGCTGGCTGCTCAGCCACAGGCCATGGCTGCCGTCACACCAGCGGCACACAGCCACGGCCCATGACTGCCATGGCTTCTGGCACGCTGCTGGCACACAGGCAGCCTCCGGCCGCCAGGGGGCGCGGCGCGGCTGGGCGGGGCCTGCGCGGCCGTTCCCGCGCTCGCCGCGGCCGCCGGGGGCGCCATGTCAGGGCTCCCCGCAGCGCGCGGCAGAAATGGTGGCGGGGGGCGGGGACCTTTTCGCCGCGGCCCAATGAGAAGGGAGCGTTCCGGGAGGGGGCGGTGTCACGCGGGCCAATGGGCGAGAGCGGCGGCGGGTGATGGACGGGCCGCCCGTGACCCGGCGGCGCCGCTGGGCGGGGCCTGGCGCCAGGCGGCCAGTGGGGCGGCCGGCGCGGCGCGGCGCGCCTTCCCGTGGTGCCGCGCGGCGAGCGGCGGCAGCGGCGGCCGTGAACTCCATCCGGGTCCCGCGCGGCTCCCTGCAGCAGGTACCGGGGCGGCGGCGGGCCCGCGGGGAACGGCCGCCGGGGCCTGGCCTGGGGCGGGGCGGCCGAGCCCCGCCGCCTCCCCGCCGCTTCCTCGCGCGGGCGCGCCCGAGGGCCTGGGCCCGGCCCTGCCGCCCCGCGGCGGGGGGTGGTGCCGGCTGCCGGGGCGCGGGGAGCCGTGCGGGCCGCGGGGGGTGGCCGCGGCCGCCGGTTCCGGCGAGGGGCAGGTCTCTGCCCCCTGCCGTGGCCCTGCGGCGGCGGCGCCCGCCCGGCGCTCTGAGTGGAGGCGGCCCCGCTGGGGCTGGGCCGCGGCTGCCGCCAGCGCCGGGGCCGTCACTTCCGCTCCGCAGCGCGGGGGCGGGGAACCCAGGCCGCGGCGGGGAGGCCCGGTCCTCCCTCGCCCGGTGGCGGGGCTGCGGCGGGGGGGCCGTGCGGGGTCCGGCTGCCGCCCCGCCCCGGGGCTGCCCGCGCCTCGGGCCCGGGGAGCGGTGAGGTGCGGCAGGGCCGAAAGGCCGCGCGGCGGGGCGGGCAGGTAGAGGCGGCGGCGGGGCCGGGCTGGGGCGGGCAGGGCCGGGGCCGTGCGGGACGGGCCAGGCGGCAGAACGCGGTGCGGCGCGAGGAGGGTCCGGTAATGAAACGGGGGGGCAGAAGTTGGGGAGAATCCCATGTGACGTGCAGCTCCTCTGGCAGCCGAACCTGCTGTCCCGAACCAGCCGGGGAAGGCGGGGGGTTGTGCAGAACTAGTTCACTTTAACTTGTAACGAAGCCGTGTTGAAGGAGCAGGGCATCCTCCTAGTTCTGCAAGCGGGTGAGCCCTGGGGCTTCCCCAAAACAGGTATGAATTGCTGTGGCTCCTCTTCTCAGTTGGGACACGGTCTGCTCACGGCAATACGGGGTCGTGGAATGACTGGGCTGAGCTTACCCCAGGAGGTCTGTGCAGGCCTTATTCAGAGTTACTGCAGTCTGTTCAGCAAGCACAGATTTGGTGCTATTTTCTTGTCCTACGATAGCAAGATTCCTTAGGAGGGACTTCTACAGAGCTGTAGTGGGCTATTTTTAATATAAAATTATTGATTGCCATTTTTTCCACTGAGCTTTTCACCGAGTTGTATTCTATATGTCCTAAATGTCACCTCAATTCGTAAATCACTTCATGCGAGGAGGGCTTTTGTGTAATAAGACTGCAGGCTTGGCCAAAGGAAGCTTAGGTAAAACAGCAAATTACTTGCTTTGTTTTTCTGCTACCACTGGCAAGCTGTGCCCTTACTTCACTTTCCTTTTGATAAATGACTTCTGTATTTCCCTGCACTCTTAGTAGCAGGAAGCATCAGGTCATTTGCACAATAATGAAAGGCTCCCAGGACTTAGGAAGGGCAGGAAAGGTTCCATGGTGTTGCCAATTAACTTAGATTCTTGAAAGCCTTCTCGTGTACTGACCTCACGACTGGTAGAACCTGTATGCTCCTTCTGTGAACAGGCAAACTGTCTGCAGAGCAAGTCAGCCTGCTTACTGTGTAGTATGCCCTAATAAACACAGGTCCATTGAAGCAGTGCACACCTGTATATTTAGGTGTGTTGTTCCTGTTTGAAGGGACAAGACACAAAATAATAGTTTCTTGTGAGAAATGTGCTGAGGCCTTTGTGCCACTTGAAGCTGTACCTAAACTGGAGTGTGCTCATGTATATACTTCTTCTGCCAGTGTAATTGCAGACACGTATCTCAAGAAGATTTAGGAAAAGCAGATAACATTTTTGTGTGATTGTTTTCCTCTCTACAACACATGATCTAATTTTCCTGAGGTTTTTGCCAGAACTGTACAATACTGTAATGTGTAGACACAGATGGGTAACTGCCAGTCCAGTAAAATCAGGTCTGTGTACAGGAAGGTGTAGAGACTTGTATGACTTTGTTTCTTGTTCACTTCAGGAGTAAGTACTTCTGACCCCTTACTTTAATTTTCCAGAGGTGTGCTTCATGCAGTGCACAAGTGTGCAGTGGTGACTTCTACTTTCTTTTAGAATGTGGTTTCTGGATATGTTTAATCCATCTGTAGCTCCACTGTCAGAAAAATAAGTCAAAGTGAAACAAACTGATGAAAAATGGTTCAAACCAGTAATATTTCACAGTAGAATTATGTAAAACCAAAGTGTTTTGTGTTAAAGCAGCTAAATGTCAACAGGATATAGATGTGGGAAAAAATGGCATTTCCAATTGAGACACTAGATAAGTACAATATTGGTGACAAGGAGTGGTGTTGATCTTGCACTACTGTGGGAAAAATTCAAAGCAGTTGCACGGTGGACACATATCCCTGTGTCAGTGTGTGGCCTTTGGCACTGCTCCTGATGAGAGTTAAAGCGCATCTGTACAACTCTATAGCTTCCTGTACTGAAAATGCTCCTGTCTCTCTTCTCCTCTTTGTAAAACTGGGCAATTCCAACAAGTATTTTGGTGTGGTTTGCACATCAATGTGTCTGCTAAATGGACTGGCACGTCCAGATAGAGATATTAAAGTTTTGAGGCATAAGCAGGAGACTTATTAAGATGCCTGGCCTTAGGCTTACAAGTTCTTGGTCAGTGCCTATTTTCAGTGCAGGTGAATTTGGAAAACAACCCCAACCCCTCTGATCTGTTTAGTCTTAATCTTCACACAGATTTTTCACTTGCAGCTCTGAATTTTGTTACACTTAATTTTAGCTGCTCAATTTCTAAAGCCTAATTTAAGCACCAGAGTGAAATAGTATTTTCAGATAACGAGCTGTTGACAAATTCACAGTTGCTAAATGATCTTTTCATAGGTGGATGTAGTACAGCATTTTAAACCTTAAGTTAATGTATCTGTTATCCCCCAGTGTCAGTGAAGCACCATTTGTGCAGGAACTGTTCCTTCCTCAAGCTTTATGTGATTTATTCTGTGGTGCAAAGTGGACAAAATAACTGGGAGAATAAAACATTTGTCTTTAGGATTACACTGGGAGGAAATGAGACTCTTGTTCTTTCTGCAAATACACATTTTGTTGCTTCAGCAGAGTAGTGAGTAAAAACTGCAACTTATTTCAGCTATTTTCTCTTAAACAAATTGGAGAATAGCTTAACAGTGCTCATGGGCCACTATAAGCTACTGAACAAGAACATGTGAATTCTTGAGAGGTTTTTTTCCCTGTGCAGTTTAGGATCATCTTGGAGATTTTTAAACTTACAGGTACTCACAAACTTACAGCCTTTTTTGGAAAGAGGTGATGAGGTGTGCATGTAGTGTGTGATGAGAGGTTATGCAGGGCTAGTTGATTGAAGTGAGGGGAAGCAATATGAAGGGTAATTCGTTTTGCATCAATCGTGCAAAATGATTCCATTTAAACCTAAGGAACAACTCTTTCACTGTTGAGCTGCCCAGGGAGGGTGTGGAGGCTCCTCGGGAGGTTTTCAAAACCCTCCTAGACGTGTTCCTGTGTGACCTGATCTAGGTGGGACCTGCTTTGGCAGAGGTTTGAACTAGATGATATCTGAAGGTCCCTTCCAAGCCCTACCATTCCATGATCCTATGCTGCTCGGTTCCCCACCCCCCCTCAATCCGGACCACTCCAACAAAAACCTACGGAACGAACAGACGCAGTTCAGATGCTGGATGCACCGGTGCTCAGGTGTGTCTGGAGGAGGTGGCAGGAATTTACTCACTGAAACAGTCCGTGGGAGCTGGGAAGCAGGGCTCCAGTGCAGGGCGTACTCCTGAAGTCCTGAAACACTTGAGGAGTTGGTGTGAGCGCCGGTATTGGAGCTCCATCGTGTGGCGAAGGCTGGCTGCCGGCTGCAGCCTCACTCCTTGGCCTGGAGCCTGTTTGGCTTGGCACTGAATGCTCTCGGCTTTGCTGGTACTGTGTGAAACGTCATTTTCTTCTCTTCTACTACTTTGGGGATTTTAAACTACAAACACCCGGTGACTGGGAAAATAGCAATTTTCCTCGTTAAAAGCTGAATTCAAGCAGGTTAACTGTATTTCTGAAAAGCTCATTGTACAGGCTATACAGGTAGATAACTCATGTGCTGTACTAAAGTGTGGTATCAGTACAGTGACTTCAGCAGCAGGGGTGGATGCAATGTCAGATTCACTTGAGAACACATCAAATCAGTAGAGGCTGTACCAGGAGTGTCATTTATCAAGCATATTGTACATCCAGATTCTCAGCTTCTGTGTGTGCCAGAAAGTCTATGTCAGAGAAGCAACACACCAGATGTCCAAGGAGACCTGGCAGACCCCACTCTAACAGGACATTATCACTTAGGCAATATAGTTTAAAAAAAATCTATTAGAAGTAACCCACAAGTTAGAAATTCCCCAGACTGCAGGATTAGTATAAAGTAGAACACTAACCAGCTAGACTTTGCACAAATGCAAAGTAAAACAAAACAGGAGAAAAAACAGAAGGGAGAAGAGAACCTAAACTTCTCCCAAAACAATATTTTTTACTAGAATTTTAGTTCTTTGAACTTGCAATATTAAACTGATGGTACCTGCATGGTGCAACATTAATAACATTGTTTCTATGCAGCAGTTAGAAGTCGGGATACCTAATGAGCTTCAGTTTCAAAATGAGGTTTCCTTAGTGTCCTGTGTGCACTTCATGACCTTGTGCCAGACAACTGTATATAATGGCAGGGTTACAACTGGGAGTAAGTAATAATATTGTTTCCAAGGCTATTTTTCACCTCAGGCAGCAGCTGCCCATCCAGACCTATGTTAGAAGAAAGGTACTTGCTTCAGGAAGGTGAAAAGAGACAGATTCTTATGGATAGATGAGCTGAGAGTACTGAATGGGGAAAATCTAGTGATGGCAGTAGAAAATAACATAGAATTTCCAATAAAAGAACTTGATTGGGAGTGGAAATGAAAAGAAAAGCTGTTTGATACATCTCAAACTTAGGTTTATAACCAACTTTTGCCTCAAGGTGGTGAAATGCAACAGATCAGTATCTGATTTTTTTTACCATTCCTGTGTCTTTCAGGCTTAATTTTAAAAAGGGGAACTCAGAAGTGTTGTCTTCCATATTTCATCCATTTTATACTTCTGCCATAAGCTTTTTGTGCAGTAGCACCTGTTCAGTTTTTCAGATGTTTTCAGTACGTCACCCAATCATCAGCTTCATCTTAGAGTTCCTTCTGAAACTAAACATCTGGGACTTCATTAACTTCAAAGAATCAGTCAGTAGCAAACTAAAGAGACCGAGTTTTGTGTCTCTGCAGAGAGACTCTCCGTGAGGAATGGGCGCTTCACATAAATTGTGGTCAGCTATAAGGTTTGGATGCAGGAACAGGGAACTGACAGGACTCTTCAACTTCCCCACTGGATGTCTGCTGGACAGCAGGACCTCTGCCTGGGCTAATTCAAAAGGATGTGATGTGTGCCAGTGCTTTGTAATGGTTTGACTTCGTCCCAGTGCTACTGTTCTGATTTATTTCTGATTTGGGCATCAGGAACAACTGTTTGTGTCCATCTGTGCTGGCTCATGTGTGTGCTCTGGTAGCTGTGCAAGTCAGCAAAAGCAAATCATTACAAGCAAGATAAGAGGGATTCAACAACACTTGCCATCAATATTTGTAGAGATGGTTCTGGGGTAAAGGGTTGAGGGGGTTGGAAGGTACTTTTATTTTCTCTGTGTTCAAGGAATAACATCATCCCATTGTACATGAATGCACTGGATCAGGCATTGTGTGTTTTGGCAAGGACAGTAACAGGCATTTGGGAGCTCTTGTTCTGTCAAGGCTTTGTTTGAAGAGTGCTCTGAAACCCTCAGTTTAGAGTTGGGATGAAGCACTAGGAAAATATGTGTTTTGTGTTTTAAAAACTACATTTCTGTAAACATTTTCAGCTCTTATAAATTATGTTGACAACACCATCACTTTTCCTCTCCAGCTCTGTTCTGAAGATGCCCTTGCTAAGAAGGGGATTCTAAGTCATCCATCTGTCGGGCAAGTATTTTGATTTCAGTATTCTAAAGACTCTTTTACTTCAAGATCGTGTTGAGCTGTGCTAATGTAGAAATTGACTTTAAGTTTTTATCAGGAGCAGTTAGAGAAACCCACTTGTTTCTGATCTGGAAACACTGTATGGTTTTGAAGTGGCCTTTTCATAAGGCAGTGTAACAATTGAATGTCAGGGTACAGACCCCAAACTTAATGAGCTTTGTTTAGAATCACTGTGCACAGGACTTGTTGTAATGTAAGACTAACAGAAGCAGCACAATTATGATGGCATGTGATTTTCATTTGAGCTATTAACTGTTAGGATAGCCTAAAAAAAATACATCACTGTATGTAATAGCATTTATTTCACCAGAATTATAAATGCTAGGGCTTCGTACTGACCCATGTAACCTGCTGTGCTCCTAGATTTTGTTCATTTTAAGTTCTAAAGAAAGAAATTTACATCTGCATATGATGTTTCTAATAGACTTTTCTTTTACTTTCAGATGAGAGGTTACATCTGGGAAACATGAGTTGTACTTTTACCAGAAGTTTAATGCCTGTAGTTGCAATGGCTACTACAACTTGCTAACTGTCTAAAGATGACATATATTTAAGACCTAAGCAATTGGTAAAATTTTGAAGTCAAGGAATCTTATCTCTAAAATCACTTTCTTGCATAACTAGGGGGGGAAGAGGGGAATGCTTTATCTGTGATCAGCGTTTCACACTGTAGGTGCTGTCTGCAGCTGCCTGAACTTGTCTTCACTAAAGCACCACTCTTTCTCCATCAGCTCTGAAGATGCCTGCGCTGTGGGATGAGGTAGTAGGTTGTATAGTTTTAGGATCATACCCACAACTGGGAGATAACTATACAATCTACTGTCTTTCCTAAAGTAGCAGAAAGTCAACAATGGAAGCTTTTCGATTTTAAGCTCAATGTCAGATTCTACTGAACTAATGTGCTGAGTAATGCTTCTTTCTTTATAGGAAAAGATACTTCTGTAGCACTAAGGGGTAATTGTGCTTAGATTTTTCCAGTTCTCAGAAAAGCTGTGTTGTCATTTTACATCAGATTTTCATCTCTAAGGAGTACAAAATGAAGAACAGATTGATCCCTACATGTGTGGAGTGTGATAATCAAATACCTGATAATCAAACAATCCTGATGTTGTGTTGTTTAACATTGAAACTATAACTAGCTACTTAAGAGTCAGCTGCTCTTGGCTGAAGTATGCTTCTCTGTCAGAGTGAGGTAGTAGATTGTATAGTTGTAGGGTAGTTATTTTACCCTGTTCAGGAGATAACTATACAATCTATTGCCTTCCCTGAGGAGTAAAACAAACTACGGTCCTTTGCAGTCATTCATGTCTGCACTGAGTAAAAATACGTCTGTCAGATACATTTAGAGTTGTAAACTTTCAGAGTAATCAGTGACAGAATTTGCAGGATTAACAGTCAGTGTGAATGGTGCAACCCTCGAAAGATATTCTTGGCTAATATTTGACTTTTCTTCCAAGGTGAATGGCACAGTGCTGGCTGGATATCAAAAATGCCTATGTTTGTAGATATAGAGTGGCAATTACTCTGAAACAATTTGGTTTTGAATGTAAAAATACAGGTAGCTCTAATTTGTATATTGTCACTTCATTGAGACCCCAGTTTCTGTAATGCATTAAAATTCCACAACTCCAACTGCTTAGTGATGTTAGAGGGAAAACTTGCACTTATTTATGTCTACTTATTTTCCTCCAAATCCCTTTAGCATAAGAGATTTAAGCAATATAATGCAAAATTAAAGTGTTGAGAGGCCAAACCTGAGTCCTCCCCTTTTCAGTGGAATGTAATGCTATCAAGTTTGAGCATCCAAGATCCAGAACTGTAATTTTTCCCTGATGTAGTTACTGTTTTTATATAAAGACATTTTCAGCTTACTGCATTGTTTTTCCTCCTGACGTCCCAGATGTACCCAGCCTCACTGGCCCTGCACTAGCATGACCAGCTGGCACCTTGCTGTAGTGGCAAAGAAAAGCATGAAAAGGCTTTTTGGGATGAAAGATTTAGCATAGTGGGTGAGAGGTGAAAATGGAGCCAGTCAGGAGTATTTAATCCCGGAGTGTTCAGACTGGTTCAGTACTTCCCCAGCAGTGGCAGCTGTGTAAGCTTGCAGGATGTGCCCACACCTAAAGGCAGAAGACCAAAAGCAGCTGGGTAAGGTAAACTGATTCCACAGAGCAGCTGCTAAGCCAGAAGAACTGCAAAAAGGAAGCATTGGGCTCCTAGGAAGAGGTAGTAGGTTGCATAGTTTTAGGGCAGGGATTTTGCTCACAAGAAGGTAACTATACAACCTGCTGCCTTTCTTAGGGCTTTATTATAACACCAGGACCATTTGGCTCCAGCCCAACACCTCTGCAGCTTTGGTACATGAAGAGAAACGATGAGCTGTTTCTAAGTATATTGAGGCTGTAACCCAGTGTATCAGCAAACTTGGTGCCAAACTCCAGTGTGGTGCTGCTGTCTGGAATTCAGGGGGGTGAAATGCTGCATTCGGGGCTGCACTTGCTGTTTTGGTGACACTGGTTGTGGTAAGTATGAGGCTGTGTTTGGAAGGCAGCTCCTTCAAAACTAAGATTGGTTCCCTGTGATGAGGATAGAGGTGGTATGTGCTTGTTGACATTCAGTTTTGGTACTAAGTGCTTAAACAGGCAGCTGAAATCCATCTTCCTTTGTCTTTGTGCATTTCAAGTGGGAAAACTAAAGCTTTGGTTCCCCAGAAGGATCAGCTTGCAGCTCACCCGAAAGCTGATGCTTTCTCAACAGGTATAGGCATTCCTAATAAAACAAGCTCTCAGTGGATTATTTTGCAGGGAAGTTTGCAGCCAGTTGAAATGGATGTTTGCATGGTCTGTCTCTCAGGGGATTGTATGTTAAAAGGTTATTCTTTATGTAATTACACTGCACTCCAGCAGTAGTTCTGGTAGGGCTTCAGCTGGGCACCCTGTACTGTGGCATTGAGACCTTAACTGCTGAGCATGTTGTAGCATTAACATGTTCTGCTTACACCAGCCACTTTGACAGTAAGAGAGAGTTCTAGATTGTAAACATGTTAAGTGTGCTTGTATTGAACATCTTGTATTAATTTAATTGTACATGTTTGATTTAATAAAATGCAGCATTTTGTGCAACTCCTGCAGCGAATGGATGTTACTTTCTCCAAAAGAAGTAGATTTTACAGGAGCACAGTGGCTTCATTATTGAAGTAAAGACCATGTTACAGACATTGTGGTGGTGTTAACCAATATTCTGATGTTAACTAAAAATGCTTCTAGCTTTAGCTGTGACTTTTGTTAAAGATCTTTGACACAAGAGTTCACTGGGGAGAAGAGGCACGTCTTCATTTACAACATTGCTGATGAATACTCAGGAACTAAGCTTGCTCCACAGCTGGTTTCTGAGCCTAAGCTTAAACTGCTGCATAAAAATCTAGCCTTTAAGAAGGTGAGCTCTACCAGTCTTAACTGCACCTTGGGTTTATGTGTAAGTGCAACTGGTGAGGCATCAACAAGTAAGATTCAGGCAGAGAAGCCATAGCAATGAATTTGATTTTTAGCAGTACAAAATGCCTTAAAAGGTTTAATGTACTTTACATTTTATAAGGAGTGTGCTTATAAAAGCCTTAATCTGTGCTGGCCACTCCAACTGTGATAGTCCCATTATACTTGTCACATTTGTGAAGGCCCTTTTGTGAGAGAAGTAAGTGGAGCTTGGGTCCTAGATGAGAAGGAGTAGTAGCTGGTTTCTGTTAAATTTGAAGTGATACGCAAGTTTTAGGCTTGGTGTGTCTATTTCACCCCTTCTGTTACTGTAACACTTGATGTTTGCTCTGGGTGCTGCTGGATTTCTTTTAACAGTGTACTGCAGGAAGTAACTTCTTACTCTCTGGCTCAGAAATAGAGATTATAACCTCAACAGAAACGGAGATTCTAATCTCACCATTGTTAGCAGAGCTAGCTTTTTTTCTATAAGCATTAAAACCAGCCCCTCTTTACAGAGTCCTAAGGGATTCCTAGGCAAAAGTACATGAATTTGAGGATTAATGTCTCTTTAGGCTCTCAGTGTATTGTGATCACTGCAGAGAGCTGCTGTGTATTGGTTCTGCTTCATCCCACCTCATGCCGTGCCCCGAGTGGCTCTGATTGTATCTTCAGAGAGGAAGGTAATATTGCTAAAGTAATTTTTAAAATGGTTAATTAGTTCTTCCCTTTATCTAAGGGTGCTGACCCTTGGCCCCCATCTTTCTACTGATTCTGTCTTGCCTATAACAGGTACAGGCATTTATCTTCTTGCAGTTGGAAGCAGCTTGATTAAATGATAAGGCTCAAAACTAGGAAGGAATTACGCTGTGGTTTTAGCAGCCTCATCAGATTATTCACTACCTTGCCTTCTCAGTGAGCTCCACCTAGTAAATGGTATCTGCTCAACACAGCACAGGGTTTGTTTGCTTCTTTCCATATGTATATTCAGAGAGGAGTCCAAGGATGAGGCAGTAACACAGCAGGAATCCTTCAAGTAAAGAAAGAGGAGTTAAAGAATGCACAGCAAACAGTGCAGAAAGGTTTCAGTAACAGCAGAGACATGTTTGCCACCCATATTGAAGTAACTGTGTCATGGTGGTCTTGGAAACTTTCCAGTCGAGCTCCAAAACCAGAATACAGCTTCTACACACATCCACATCCCCTTATTTCTGTTCTGTATCCTTCCATGCAGGAAGGTGTACTCTGAAATCTTCCTGGCAGTGGGAAACCCGAGACTGGTGAGGTTTTTCTGTAAGGGAAAATGCTGCTAATAATCATCCTTCTGCTTCCAAAGGGGACTCTGGGCCCTTGGGCTGTGCTCTCAGTATACGAACTGCCTGTGTTAAAAATTCCTGCTTCATGTTGAGGGCTGGGATTGTGACAGGCAAGAAATTGAATGAAAAAGGTTATTTTCTCTGGTTTGTGCTATGCAGGTGATAGTAGAGCTCCCCCAGAGAACAGCTTTCACCATAGGTAGGTGCTGCAGAGTTTTACCCTCCCTCAGAAGGTTGCTCTCTGCTGGGGTTTTCCAGGTTGGTTGGGCAGTTTGCATTCTGAACTGTTGGTTTTCCTTTGTGTCTCTGTATCCAACCTCTGAGCACAGATGCAAGGAATTAACCTTTAGCTATCAAATGTGTGGAGGGAAATGTTAGCAACATGCACTGAGAGTTTTCATGTTTTGTTTAGATCCCTTGAGTGCCAGATCCAATACTGTGGTGATTTCAAATCCTCATCATCCTTATGCCAAAAAACCTTGCTCTCCCTTGGTAACCAGCAGGCTGGACTTGGTCATAGCTGCATATAGGTGGTTCATCTCCCTTTGGCTTTACCAGGCAAACTATAGACCTGATAGATGTAAGTGAAAAAGGGGGTGGGGAGGGGGAAAAGAAGGAAAGTCCTTCCTACACTGGTCAAAACAGGCAAGTGGGACAAGTTCAGCTGAGTATTAGCAGCTTCAGCTGACTCCCAAAAACATGATTGAAATCCCTCAATTCTAGAGGCATCAGTGCATGGTGTGGCCTTCAGACTTCTGCTAAGCTTTTAAGGAGCCCAACATATGAGATGGTTTGGTTTAGTCAAGAAAGCACATTCCACCTAACAAGCTTAGTTGTATATTTAATGGCATAGTTCTCTAACAGTGAGTCACGACAGGAGCTGCTGGAAGCATCAGATGTCAGTGTATGTCCTGTTGAAGTCAGATTTGTTCTTACTGCATAGATGGTCTTACTGGAATTTGATTTTCATGTTAGTTTGTTTCAGACATTTAAAACCTCTGCAGTGAACAGGGCTCACAGGCTTTGGAAAACAAGACACTGTTTGATTTCAGCCTGTTGTACTAAAGCCTTCTTCAACATAAAGCTATTACAAGCCATGTAATGCTATTAAGGACTGTATTTTTGGTGGCTGAAAAGGTCCTTCTGGAACAGGAGAGTTTTACTGAAAAAATACTTCCTTTGACATTAAAACTCCTTATATGAACAATGTTGAGCTGTGATGAGTTAAACCCAGCACAGCATAAAACTAGAGAGAAGGATCAACTGATGCAGTTGCTAGTCCCAGTTCTGAGAGGGATTTTAAGTCCCTGTATGTGTTACTTAATATATTACACACTCTTAATACATTACCTTTGGAGATACCTGTGGTCTCAGTGCTCCCAACAGCTACATTGCTGGGTGAAAGTAGTAAGGAGTAGTAAATCACTCCCAGTATCCCTCAATGCTCATTAAGCCAGTCACATCTGAAATCTTTAGTGTGTGAGTGGCTCCTCCTGCAGTAGCTCTGTAAAATTGAGGGATGAGGGAGAAAAAGGGAGAGGTGTCATTTGAACTTCCCAACTCGCACACAAAGGTTTGTGCAGAGTCAATAAGCTCATGCTTGTCACTACCATCCTGCCTGATTAAGCCACAAGCGATGCCCTTAGGACTTGGTTCGTAAAACTACAGCGTATCTTATGCCAAAATGAGAACAGTCAAAGACTTTCCTTAGTGCTTTACAAAAGAAAGACCAAAGCTGTTTAGAGACTGATGTAATACCATGCTGATTGTTCCTTCATCAGCTGGCATCCACTGCTTTCCAGTACATGCTGGAATGAAGGAGGTGATGCACAGCTGCAGAAACCAATGCAGGAAAGGTGCTTCTCGTTAGGATGCTGCTAAAAAGTTTCTACTGTCACAAAAGTTTGCAATGAAGTATGTAAAACTCTGTTGTGGAGATACTTTAAATGGATGAATTGCCAGCAAGCAGCTCTGCAAAGCTGTCCTTTGACAGGCACAGACATGTCTAAACCCTGTTTCAGCTAAAGTCAAGGGAAATCCTTCCCTTCATCCCAGGAGAGAAGTTCACTTTGAGTCCATATACCTTCTTTAATGGAAGTGATTGAAATAGGGTGAACAGCCAACTCATTGTTATGGGAATCAAGACATAGAGATAATTAGTAGCTGAGAGATTAATAAGCATTAGTAATGTTGTTATATTTGATCTCCTCCCAGCTAGGGAAGGCTTTTTTGGGAGGGGGCAGCCAGGCTGCAGGAGGGTGGTGAAGTGGAAGATGCAGTGAGCTGCTCTCTGCTTTCAGAAGTGGCATTTCTTTCGAGGAGCTTGACCATGTCTGCTTACCCTACCCAAGAGGAGCAGGATACCCCATTAGTAACCATGTCACACAGAGTTAATTCTCCCAGTGTCGTTAGTTGATCCACACTGAGCTGAATGAGACCATAGGAAATTCGGAAGGACGTTGGTAAAACCCCTCTCGGGTGTGTGATGCTGTTTTTGTTCTTAGTCAACCCCCTGTTTTCTGTTCCGTGTTTCAGCTGTGGTTGGCCCCTTGTCCCTGCTGGATTGCTGTGACTCAGGGCTCTCCACTGTGATTCAGAACTTCTGAAACCTGGCCAAGAAATTCCCTCCAAAGATTACCTTATTAAAGAAAAAGCACGCACTGTATTGCTTGCCCTTCACATCTTATTGGGTGACTGCAGACTGGTGTATTTCAGTAGGGGCAACCCAGGAGTTTTCCTGTCAGTTTCTCTTGAAGTACAGAAAGGACAACTCCCTCCCCAATAGCCCTCTACCTCATTTCCTTTGGTATTTTGGAGCAGCACCTGAGTCCTGTGAAATTCAGTCAATTTCTGGTTCCACGTGAAACACAGCTGTACACAAAACATCCTTCTCTGCCAGTGCATTTCACTGCTGCCTCACAGATGGGTGTCTCAGGTATTTTACCACTGCATTTCTATGCAGCTGTGACAGGATTAGTTTTAGGGTCACCGGTGCTCAGAAACTCATTTCCAGACATAAAAATAAAGACCAAAGTGCTGGTCAGCAAGTTTGATTCTGAGCACAGTTCTTCAGCTTGGGGGGACAGCAGAATTGGGCTGAGCACTTTGTAGCCCCTCTCCAGTCTGTTTTCATAGAATCATAGAATGGTAGGGGTTGGAAGGGGCCTTGAGAGATCATCCAGTCCAACCCCCCTGCAGAAGCAGGGTCACCTAGATCAGGTCGCATAGGAACATGTCCAGGCAGGTCTTGAAGACCTCCAAGGAAGGAGCCTCCACACCCTCCCTGGGCAGCCTGTGCCAGGGCTCCCTCACTGAAACACTGAAAGAGTTTTTTCTTATGTTTAAGTGGAACTTTTTGTGTTCCAGCTTCATCCCAACACCCCTTGTCCTGTCACTGGATACAATAGAAAAGAGAGATGTCCCAACCTCCTGACACCCACCCTTTAGATATTCATAAATGTTAATAAGATCCCCCCTCAGTCTCCTCCAGACTAAACAGCCCCAGTTCCCGCAGCCTTTCCTCATACGAAAGATGTTCCAGTCCCCTGATCATCTTGGTGGCCCTGCACTGGCCTCTCTCCAGCAGTTCCCTGTCCCTCTGGAGCTGGGGAGCCCAGAACTGGACACAGGACTCCAGATGAGGCCTCACCAGGGCAGAGTAACCCTCCATCAAAATAAGCCACAGAAAAGAATCAAATGCTGCTTTTGGATTCCTTACAAATTCTGTGACTAGATGACCCATCCTGTGCAAAGAGCCACCCACAGCAGAACAGCAAAGTGAATTGTCACACAAACTGCCCCATTTCTCTGTTCCTTTTGTCTTTATTTTCCAGATCAGGCAGCACTGGGATACTTGTCTGTCATTAATGTGCTGCTTTTTGTTCTACAGTGTTTTAAATTAGGCCCTGAACAAAAATGGTCATCAGCAACCCCAATATCTAGAGATTTCTGTGTAAGGCTGTTACATCATATGAAGACATTTGAAGAGACGAGTGACTGGTACCTTTCCATGTTTTTATGCAGTCATCTGCGTTTCTAGCAGAGTTCACTCTGAGCTGGAAAGAATTTAGTGCGTTAAACACTATCTGCTGAAAGCTGATGTTCTGGGACCACAGTTGTTGTTTCCTGAGTGGAGTGGGATTATGTAAAAAACAGAGGGTGTACACATTAAGGGCATAAGTACTGCAAGATGGGTTTGGGCCTTACATTTCTTTTTTAAGGGAAGAGAAAAACAGGCAAAGTCCTGTGTTTTCTCACCTCTTGCCCATTCCGGGCTGTATCGGTGCCATCAGGAGATGCAGCACCAGTAACAAACATTAACTTTCCAGCACTAAATGCTCACTGTCACAAAGATAAGCCATGACAACTGTTTTTCCTACAATAAGAGAAAACAAAGCTTAATTAAATAGAACTGAAAGGTTTGATTCTCCACAAGCTCTCTGTTTAAAGACACGGAGCTCAATGCACCCAGAAAAACATCCTGCCCTTTAGCCAGCATACCGCTGAGTGGTATTAAATGACTGCACAGGTGAAACCCTCTTAGAACTTTGTTATGGATGATGAACTTGAGGTTTACTGTAGATTTGGGATCTGAACATTTAGGTTGGTCTGCAGATGTGCACCTCAGTATTTTCTGATATTGGTTTGTGGCCAGGGAGGTTGGCAAAAAGACTTCAAAAATGATGCTGCTTCTTTGTCCCCCACAGATGACCTCATGAGATACACCAGTGAGATCAGGTGGTGTGTCACCCTCTGTATGTAAATTCTTTTTTAGGGCTGGTGAGGGAGTGTTTGCCACTCACAAAGCAAAACAAATGGGCAGAGCTCTATTTTTAGTCTCCTGAGAGCAGAACATGCAGATACTGTTGTTGAGGTGGTAACTTGGTATTGAGGTTCCACGTTTCTGCTTGTGGTCACTGAAGCTCTTAAAAGAACCCCAATGTGGATTTGCACTATAGGTTACTGTGACAGTTGCATACAAATCTTGCAGTGTTGTATCTGATACCAAACATAAAGTTAATAGATAGCTTCTTGTAATATGTGCCTTTGAGAGACTCATCAAAACTCAGTTCCAGCTAAGCCTTCCTAAATAGTTACCTGCCATGAGACAACTAACCCAACAAAACTATTTTCTCTACTGCCTAAGCATAAAACACAGTGAATGGACCTCCCCAATTCCCTTCCTTTAGATTTTTAGATTCTTTACTGGTTGCAACACTTACTGGATGTTACTGCTTGGGTAGCTCATGAGTTTGTGCAGTTACCATCCTGTGGTCAGGGACACTGCTTGGGTATTGCACAGTAGGAAAGACCTAAGCAAATCTATAAAAGATGTACCTGTACAGTGGGAGTGCTTTCATTTTAGCACTGTAGAAGCAAACAAAACTGATTTTGATACTTTGGGCACTGAAAGCAGCCTTACTTGACCAGGGAACTGCTCTTTGAAGTGTTGCTTCAGAACTCTTGTGCCCCCACCCCCCAAAAAAATTCCAAGTATTCGACATCTTTTGCTGTCGAGGAAGCAATAACAGATTGAATTTCTGTCCTGTCAGTAAAGCCCCAGCCCTCTGAACTGTTGGTGTTGCACATTCAAAGAAACTGTAAGTGTTAAGTGAGGGCTTGTGGGAGAAGTTTCAAAGCAAATCATTGTGATCACTGTTCATAGTAACTTTTTCAAGGAAACACGAGAATAAAAATCCCTATTCCACTTTCTTACATGAAAGAGCTCTGACTGTATAGTGTGCAGTGAAGGGTGGTAAGGCTACCATCATGCACAAAATTAATTTGGTGTTGAAAATAGTTGCATCACTCAGGAGGAACTGCTTCTGTCCCATAAAGATCACCCAAGCTGCTCACTACATGCAGGAGTCCATCACTCCTTGCTCAACAGTTCAGGGCTCTTCACACCTCCCGGGCTTCCCTGGCTGGTGCTGGCTCCAGGACAGCTCTTCAGCCTGAGGAATGTGTTCCCAGTTTGTTTTGGCTGGTACAGGTGCAGGGTTTCCCTTTGTGTGTGAACACCAGGTGTGCTGGTTGGCATTTCTTGATACCCAAAGTTACCCCACCCGTGTTTGGAGACGCGTGTCGCGCTCCGCCTGTGTGCGAGAGGGAAAGGCGTTGTGCTGTGTGAGCTCGCTGATAGGGTGCCACTGAAGTATGCTGCCAGCTCACTGGGGGAGTCTGGCAAAGTACAATCCGATTCACCAGAGGAATTTGGCTAAAGGAGGTGGAACAGGCAGGTGGTGAAGGCAACTGGTGTGGGCATAGCTTCACTCCACCAGAGACATGTCGCAGCTGGCAGCCTGATGCAGGTGCTCAGAGTCTGTAAGGAGCCCTGCTGTGAGCAAAGGGACAGCTCAGCTGCCCGAGACACAGGCAACCCAAACCAAGCTTCCTATCTGCCTTCCTGCTCACATCACTGGGTTTCATCCAGCTGCTGCATCCTGAAAAGGAACCTGAGAGCAGACAGCTACAAGTGTTGGGTAACATCTGGCTGCTACAAAATGTGGTGGTTTGCACCCAAACTGGGAAGCACAGGATTTACAAACAGCCCTTGGCAGGCAAGTCAGCAGGAAAAGCAGAGCCCAGGCCTCTTGCCTGTTGGGCACATTCTCTTCCCTGTAGCCATCCGGCCATGCAGAGCTCATATTAAAGCCTGCACAGGTTATGTTTGTCACATTCTGTAAAGTTTGACTCCATTTTTGACACAGCCTTTCAGGATTCTCCCTCCCCTGTCCCCTGTGAGTTATGTTTCCTTGAAAAAGCCCAGCCCTCTCTAAGTACCTTAGAAATGCACCATAAGCATTATGCCAGTGCTAGACAATAACAAATGAAGCAGAATTACATGCCAGGATGTGCTGGTGATAATGTTTTCCACTGAAGACAGGAGCAGTGAAATTTTCCAGCATAACAAACAGAGGCACCGTTGCCCCCACCCCACGAGGAGCACAAGTGGAGCCCAGCGTGCCACCCCGCTGCCGTGCAGCCCCTCAAACCTTCACCCATCTGATAACATCCCAGGGGCGACCCACGGAGCCGCCCCACCGGGGCCGACCTTTCCATCCATCTTGTCTTGTCTGCGTGCCCGAGAGGAAGTCACATGTGTGGCACGAGCCTGACCCAGGAATATTGCAGGGAGTAGGATATTTTGTGCGAGTAAGGAAGGGCAGGGTCTGCAAGATGAATCACCGAAACAATAATCATCCTGAGGAAAAACCTTGGAGGGTGGATTAACCATGATAACTGCCCTTTCAAGGTAACAACAATGCGAGCCGTCAGCTCTTCTCGGCTGCGAGGAACAGCAAACGCTTCAGCACAAAATGTAACGTTAAAAGTGATGGGAGTTGATGAGGAGAGACTGGCCAAGGAGGCATCCTTCACTCCCTGACTGCCCTGACTTCAGCCTGCCATTGTTATACAATCTGTGACAAGAATTGCTCCACAAATTATTTTTAGCACGCCTGCAGCTTTCAGTGAAAATAAAGGGACAGACAGTTGCTATAAAGACAGGAAATAAACTTTAGAGAGGATTTAACTTCTGGCTAAGCAGGGCAATTGAGTTGCACAGTTCCTGAGTGTGCATGATGGTCTCAGATAAGATGAACTCCCAGTGACGATTTTCTTTCTTCCATCAGCCCAGGGCTTTGTGAGTTTTTCACACCTGGAGCAAACACCAAAGCCAGGAACCTCAAGGTGCTGCTGTCTGTGCCTGCATCTCCTGTATGCCCTTGCCATGGCTGTTGCAAGCCCGACTGCAATGTGCAGGCGGAGGGTTGGCAGCCAGCAGCCCCCAGGAACAGCAGCTGTGGTCTTTGCCTATTCCCTGTCCCTGCAGGCAGCTGCTTCTGCCACAGTATGTCCCCAGAGCAGTGTCCCTCTCCCAGAGCATGCCCCCAGAGCAGTGTCCTCCACAGCACATGCCCAGAGCAGCGTTGCACTCCTTCCCCAGCGCAGCTGCTACACCCATCCTGCTCTTGGCATTAGTGCCTCCTGAAGAAGTTGGGATAACTCTGCTCCTGGAGCACTTAAACTGCTGACAGGACCTTCAAGCATCCCAAAGACAGGCAGAGCCATGATGGCATGAAGGGAGATAGGACAGGACACATCCTTCAACCAGAGAAGGGAAGAGGTGGCAGCAGCTCTGGCTGCTGCAGAGCCACAGTGCAGGGAGCAGGGGTGACATGCACCCACCCAGGCAAACCATGAGTAGTAATGATCTGCTGCTAACCATTCACCACAAAAACAAAGTAAGGGCCTAATTCTGGCTCCCAATTGAAGCAGTATTCAAATTTTGTATTAATGAGCCAGCCTTGTGTTCAGCCGTGGCTGCCTCACTTAAATGTGAGGCCACTTTGTCAGTCAGAGCTGATCTCCAGGAGGAGACAACATTTTGTGGCCTTTCAGTTTTTTCAGAGCTGCCACAGCCTAGTCTGTGCTTTGCCCTCATCCTCCTCTTGTGCTGGGGAGGGCAGTGGTGTGACTCCCGGCAGGCTCTTCCTGAGGCAGAGCTGGAGCAAAGGACCCACCTGGGCTCACTGGAGCTCTGCACTGCACCTGGGCTAAAAAGCTCACTGCAGTGGTCCCCTTTGGGGGAAAAGAAACCCGAATTTGGAAGACAAACCCACAGGCAATCCGTGTGCCTCAGAGGCACAGGCTGCCCGCACAGCCTGAGGCCTCACCCTGCACCTCCTCCGCAGACACGGAAGAGGCTCAGCGATGGGCGCTGACAGGAGCGTGCTGTCAGCTGGGGGAAGGCCCTTCCCAAGGCCCTTCCTGCACTTCCCTGTGCTGTCAGCCGGGGGAAGGCCCTTCCAAAGGCCCTTCTTGCGCTTCCCGGTGAGCAGCTCAGCGCCTGCCGGCAGCCAGTGCCGAGGCAGCCGCGGGAAGCGAAGCCACGGCGCCGAGGGGAAGGGGAACCCGCAGAAGGTGCTGCTTAGGCGCTGCTCTTCCACTCGGGCACTGAGCTCACAGTCGCCACAGGATTCTTGTGCCCTTTGCCATTTGGGGAGTAGCTTTGGCAATAACAGTAACTAAAAGCATTTCCCTGTTCCAACGTGACGTGGATGCCTTTCCATCTCACTGCTCCTGAATTATGAGGAAGGGTAAATACGATGGTCATGACTTACCATTACTACAGCTGTGAACAGTTTTATATACCTCTGCAACCACTTCCTTCTGAAGCAGACAGCCAGCATCCCCTCACTTCTCCCTGCAAGCCTTCCCTGAACCTCTTGGATGGCTATTGTTTGTGGAGATGGGTCCATCGGCACTCGAAGGGTGGTCTGGGGGTAAGGTGAGGTCAAATTAAACATCCTACTGTTTTATTTGCTTGTTTAGCTGTACATGGAGTTCCCGTCTGCCCACAGCAACATCCCTCCCCCTCTGTTTTTAATTTAAGGTTTAACAAACCCATTTTCATATTTTTAAGTCCCCAAAACACAACAAGATCCCACCTTCAGCCACAGCCCTTCAGCCTGGACTCAGCCACAGCCCTCTCAGCAGCACAACGGGAGTAAAACACATTATCAATTTGAGCAGATCAGTTTCCTTTATGGTGGAGTTGTTTTCGGTGTGCTGTGATGTATTTTACAAAAGCTAAAGATATAAATGATCAACTGGAAGCTTGAATTAATTTTTCCTCGTGTCTAAATTAGGAGGGTGAGTAATTGCCGCAGTAATCGCGAGCAGGGGCTGTTTATCAATGCCAGTGAATAATTGGCTATTAAACAATAGTGCACTTTGCCTTTGAAAATTCACAACACTCTAACAGGAAGCACACTGCCAGTTTTATATTAGCTTGGTGATTGATGGGAGGAGTGGCAGGATTACAAACGCCGTTCGGGGAAAAGCTTTCCGATGTGTCTCCCCCCCAAAAGCATCCCTATGCCTAAAGAGTTATCCTTGCTGCAAGGATAAGGACAGAGTGGGCTTAGATTACAGCATCTGAAGTCACAGGGCCAAAATAGCACAAGCCTAATTCTGTAATCAATCACTTGTGAGTGCAGGCAGCCAAACGCCGTACCCAGGAACCACAGGCAGGAGCTGCCTCTTGTTTTCTGTTTTCGTACACGTGTCTGTCTGCCACCCAGCCATTGCTCTGACCTCACCCTTTGTTCATAGCAGCATCTGGCCCTGTTATCTTCCTTATGCCCTCCCATTTTCCATGCCAAGCCTATCCTCTTCCCACCATGCTCCTCATCCCTTCCTTTGACAGCTCTGGATCGAGTCCCTGTCCTCCTGGTGTACCACCCTCTCCACCCAGCTACACTGACCCCTCACCTCTACGTGGTTTTCGGGGCCACCATTGCAGTTCTTTCCCCTCCAATCTGAGCTCTGCCTGCTCACCCAGGCACCCATAGCTCCTCCAGCTCTCAGTACCTCGCCTGTGCCCTCTTCCAGGCATCTTTTTCTCTAAGCTTCCCGGATCAGGAGCAGACATAGTGCAAATGATTGGGGATCTCTCTTGTTCTTGCTGCTTCCAAGCCCTTTCTCTTGCCCATCTTACTGTTCTTTGCTTGATCCAAAGCTCTTTGTCCTCCCAGATTCCCACATGCGTGGTGCCAGGTTCTCATGTGACAGCCCAGCCTGTTTCTTACACTGGGATCTCCTTGTGCCTTCGGCTGACCTGCAGCTCTTGTTTGACTCTCACTCTGGAATGGTTAACGTGCGATGGTGTTCACCTAGCACTGCTCTTCCTCACCTGTCCACTGTGCAAATTCCCTCTCTGGTCACTGCTCATCAAGATAACTCAGTTTTTCTTTCCTCCTCTGTTTGCAGACCTCTCTTCCCAGTCCTTTTTTCAATCTGGAAATTGCTCATTTGCTTTCAAGCTTCATTTCAGCCCAGTCTAGACTGCCTTCCCTGAGTCTGGTCTACTGACTTCATTTCACTTTGTTTTTTCCCCTGAAGCTATCAACACAGCAGCAAATTCATTCTCTCTGTATCTCTGTACTGTCACTTTCCCAACTAAGTAGCTGTAAGATCCAGCTGAATATGAAGTGTATCTGCAATGCTGGCTGATGCAACTTCCCACTGCTCAACCACTTTCTTCTCTTGGCTCTCCTGTTCTCCTAGGAACTATGAGCTGGCTGATGTTCCTCATCTCTACAGTAGAGCTCTGGTTTCTCTTCCCTTCCCACAGAATCTCCATACCACCACAGTTTCTTTCATCCCTTTTAATTCTAATTATCCTTAACTCTCCTCATTTAACCTTGAATTCTGCAATTTCTCCTTCATTAACATCCTTTCTTTAAGATGTACCAAAATGTCCCTGATATCCCTTTTGTCCTTCCAGCACTGTTCCATTCCATGGCTTGTTGCTGTTTACAGCATCTTGCTGTTCCTCCAGCTGTTTCTCCCCCTCACATCTTACTGAAACTTCTCTGATTGATGTCTCTCATATCTTCTCCTTGACAAGATTTCAGTCAGATACTTCCTCTTCACCTTTCTTCCTTTACTTATAGCACTGTTGACCACACTTCTTGAGCTCTTGTTCTCTGGATTCAGCACCCCTCACCCCCTGCCTCCCATCACTCACAAAATTAGAGTGTTAAGGGTTGGTAGGGACCTCGAAAGCTCATCCAGTGCAACCCCCCTGCCAGAGCAGCACCACCTAGAGTAGGTCACACAGGAACTCATCCAGCTGGGTTTGAATGTCCCTAGAGAAGGAGACTCCACAGCCCATCTGGGCAGCCCCTGCCAGTGCTCCCTCACCTCAACACTGAAGAAATTCTTCCTTATATTTCTTTGGAACCTCTTCTGTTCCAGCCACGCGTTCAGCACGTTTGCTAAGTAGTCTCCACCAGCCTTGAACAGGTCTTGCTCTCTTTTCTCATGTCATCTAATTTCCAGGAGAAAAACACCCACCAAACAAAATATCCCAAACTCATCTCTGTGTATAAACTCAATGACCCCCTCTGCAGAGGTACCTCCTGTTTTACTGTCCCTTCTGTCTAAATAAATAGACAATAAAAGATCTTTCTGTGAGCTCACCTCTTACTCAGGCCCACTTTTAACTTGGACTTTTCTCATTAAAGCAGAGCTTAGTCCATGACTACATATAACCTCACTTTCCTTCCTTGCTGACAGTATGACTACGTGTGTCAGTCACCCCACAACCCATCGTGGCCTCTGACCTCTCTGCTAATGCCCAGTTTATGAACCTGCTCCTTCAAATGGGATTTAATTCTCTTGAAGATTTTCTGTGTTGGGTCCTGAGAACTGGCAGCCTTCCTCTATGATCCCCTTGGTTGAAATCAACTGACATCTTGATCAGACTGACAGTTTTACTCTTGCTTTGCTCACAGCAGCCCAGCACTCTGCTGCACAGTTGGTTGGGCACTGGAATTTTGACCTACACTTCTCCTTTTGCATCCCCCTTCTGACATTTCCTCTTTAGCACCAACCACAAGTCACTTCATTTTCAGGGACTTGCAATGCTCTTTATGACATACTGTTGTCTACTAATAACCTGCTCTATGGTTTGTCCAGTATAATTGTCTTTATCCCTCACTATCTTGTTTCTTCTTCCTGGGTGCTGAATTCCTGCTTAGAGCTGCCTGCAAAAGCACATCCCTCTTCCACAGCCACAGCACCCACTCACCATCCTGATGAGCATGGCTTCCTTTTGACTCTCACATCTTCCACCCTCATCTTCTACCTACATAATAATGTTTTGGGGAGGTGGGATACTTTCTTGAGCATTTGTAGATGATCCTACAGAAAGACAACCTACTGAACAGACAGGTTTATATCACTGCCTGTCCTAAGACCATAGACAACCAAGATGTCTAAAGAGTTGTGTGTGTGCACTTTACATGCTCTCTGGACACTGCCCCCAAATGCTTCCCAGGAATGGAGCACTGGCAAGGGCTGCCCAGATGGGCTGTGGACTCTCCTTCTCTGGGGACATTCAAACCCACCTGGGTGAGTTCCTATGTGACCTACTCTATGTGCTCCTGCTCTGGCAGAGGGGTTGCACTGGAGGAGCTTTTGAGGTCCCTTCCAGCCCTTGAGATTCTGTGATTCTGTGAATACTCCAGTAAAGGCTGAATTTCTTGGTGTTTTTGCAGGCTCTCCCTTCTGATAGGCAGCACAGCAAAGTCCTTTACTGACAGAGGCACAAGTTCAAGCCAGACCAGCAAAAACATGGCTGGAAAGCCATTTTAACCTGGACCACAACTTAAAGGTTCCATCTGGAAGTTTATCTCCAAGAGCAGGCAACAAATATTTAGCTTATCCTCTGTGACTATACCACAGCCTCAGACCAACACATGACACTTACTAGAAAAAACCCCCAACTGGGGCAGATGGCTACTAGAGCCAGTAATTAAGGTGCTGAGCATCCTCATGTGGCCATCAGAGAGGTGACCTGCCTCCCCTGGAGCTCCAGGCTTGGTGACCTGTGAGGGGCTGCCCAGGAGCTGCAGCAGGAGGACAGACGCCAAGTCTGTTTGTCTCACTTCAGCCAGCAGGCTCTGCTGAAGTCAGGGAGGCCAGAACAACCCACCAGCACCAAAACCCTGGCCTGGACCCCCCACAGACACCCCCCAGCCCTTGCTGCCTGGTACTGGTTTGCCTCCATGCTGCATCTTCTCAACCCTACACAGTACACGCCAGGACTCGATCACATTGTCTCCTGCAGCGTGAGACCCCCCAACACTTTACACTGATATTTCTGACACTTTTGATTTAGGTGCTCCACAATTAGAGCCTGGAAAAGTATAACTGGAGGGCTGTGTGGCTCACTCTGAAGACGTTACCAGGTGAGCAGATGTGCTTTAAGTGTCTGTACAAGCAGCCTCTCCAAACACAGGAATTAGCTTAGTCAAGTGTTTTCCATGGACGTTTTTGACAGATCAGTTAATATTGTTTACACAATTTAAAGCTAAGTCTTGAACTCCAGCCTATTTTGCCTCACATCTTGACATAAAATATATCTTTGTGGAGGTAGATAGGGAAAAGTTCTTGGCTTTGCAAGGAGATAGGAAACTATTGATAAGAGCCCTGATACCTGCAACACAATCTGCTTCCCTAGTGTTCACAGAATTCCCCCAAAGCTCTCCTGCTAGCAAAGGCTGTTTGAACAAACTTGGCTGGAAAGCAAAATCTGGTTCAGTACTTTTCCTTTTAGGTGTTTTTGTTAATGATTTTGTTTTACCTGCAGTGCTATTTTAAGAGCAGTTTTATGGTTACAGTTTAGGCAATGGCTGAAACAGAAGGGAAAAAACTAATCACAGCATTTCATAAAGTTTATGTGCCTTACTCACAACTCTCTGGCACTGGGATATCACTGTGGCCTCGTGCATTTCTGGTGGCACTCAGCACTGGCCTTGTGCACCTCAAATCTTTGAACAGAGGGGAAAATAGAGGAGGCTTTATTTTGGAGAAAACAGAGGTTTTGAGTTGTGTTGTTATAACTGCAGCTATAATTATAGTGATAGTAATCTCATCAATAGTAGTAATAGTCTCAAAATGTCTTCTGCTGATTGCCAGGTTTGTAAACATGTGTTAGCCCAAGGTCAGCCTTTGTCAGAACAAAAAGTAAACCTGTGTCTTCCTGTGCCTTCCTCCCATCATTCCACTTTCTACACCCTTTCTCTCCTTCCTGCCCTGAACATGAGTTTGCTTCCCCTGCTCTCCACATGATTTCCTCATGCTATTTGTTACCCCTTCCCACACACGATTTGGTGTCTCCGCCCTGTGCACATTCAGGGAATAGACAACACCCTTGTTGTCCACGCTGCTGCTCTCCACCCAGGCACACGTGCTATCTGCTCCCCACATCACCCTGCTCACGGCCAACCTGGCCAACAAACAGCTCCTCATGCTTTTGCAGTGGCCATTGGCAAGCACAGCTCTGCTTCGTCCTTTGCCTCTGTCACTGTCCCAGTGCTGTGATCAACTGTCAGAGTTCAGCACATTCTGTGGCAAATCGCTACTAGCCAGCAAGTTTTGTCAAGAGATACCCCAGCTGGCCACAGCTAGCAAAGAGGCATGTTTCACATCCAGTTTTACAACCCAGTTACCTTTCCTCTGTGTGTGCTATGGCTACTCCATCTCTCTGTGGACTTGGGAAGAATCTGATGGCTTTGGAAGTCCCTTCTTTTAACAGCATCTGCAGCCTTCTGCTTCTTAACCCTGCCTGGAAGACTCTGTCCTAGCTGCTGGATCAGATCCATGGTGTTTAAGACCTTTCTTTGGCAACAAATAATCTGCTTTGACAGTTCATCTTTTCACCTCTGTGTCCATTAATAAATGCATAAAGGAAATGTCAGTTTGTTTTTTAAAGGCAAAAAAAATAGTGTTTGCCTGAGTGCACCCTGTGATAACAGAGGAATCCTCTTTTTTTTTTTGCACATGCCACATATTCCCCAATATCTTTGTAACAAGTGACTTGTTATGGAGGGGAATCCAAAACGTGTCACAAAGCTGTGCAGAAAGAAAGCCTGGGTGAACAAATACCTGTGTGTATAGCTGCCAGGGGATAAAAGGTAAAGAGAGCCAAAAAAGTGAGCCATCATAGATCTGTGCAATGACAACCTGATGACACTTGTCCCTTGTTTGAGGGGACAGAAGATGCAGACCAGTGGGATTCACATGCTTAGCTCAAAGTGACTGACAGAAAGAGAACTGTTTCTGATTCTGCTGTTGATGGTAAGGATTACTGCTTTGAGAGATCAATTGTTGTCCATTAATCATTACCTCCTCCTTTGGTGCAGAGGAGAAGGACAGTGTCCAAACTTGAAGCAGTCAGGGTGGTACCAAGGGAGACAATTTGGAGCTGTAGGCAGGGTTAAACCCAACCCCATTTTGGGACAAAGCCCCAGCACAGGGCCTGGTGCAACGTGTCTCCAGGAGCATGGGAAATCAGTGAGTGCAGCAATAGTGGGGTCCCTGCTCCTAGAGGTAGCACGGAAAAGAAATCAAAGCATTTTCAACACAGCACCTGAGAGACTTCCAGGCTCTCCCATCTGTGTTTTTTTAGACATTTAGACAGAGGTGATGATCATGTCTTCATGCACAGGAAGAATCCTTCCACTTTAACACCCAAAGCCTATGATTTTGCCCTAGAAGCAGGGCTGGATGGAGTTCACCAATTCAGCTTCATCAACTCATTACCTTGGCATTAATATCAAATATTCTGTATTTAGATTAAAAAGTATCAAAAAGCCAATCAAAACCCAGAGAAGCCCTGAATTCACAGATCTTGGTTTCAGGAGCTTCTAAGACCACCTGCAGCTCCATGAACCAGCAGATACCTTAGAGGCTACTCCAGAGGAGTGCCTGCCTAGATACTGACATGCAGATACAGTGCTGCACCAGATTAGCCCCAAATAGCCCCTAAATAACCACCAGAGCCCTAAATTATCCAAACAGAACCACTCCTTCCTTACCCCAAACATGCTCCTAGTCATCCTTCTCATCTATATACTCTGAGCCCATCAGTTACTAACTAGATCAAGCTGATGGTAATGAGCTCCCAGATATATGTGTTTGCCTGACCTACTCCTGCCTGTTGGCAGGCATTAGAGGGGAGGTTACAGTCTACCTGGCTTGGCTGGATCTCACTGTATAGCACACTTTGGTGAGTGCTTAGCTTCTCTCTCAAGGGGTGCAAACTTCCTCTGGGTTTCTCAGGAACCTGTCCTGAGAAGCTTGTATCAGCACTAGTGTGGCAGTAGGATTAGAGAGCAATAGTCCCCCTTTGCTGGGCACTGGTGAGGCTGCAGCTCGAGGGCTGTGTTCAGTGTTGGGCTCCTCACTGGCAGAGGGACACTGAGCATGGCCAGAGCTGGGCAGTGCAGCTGGGGAAGGGGCTGGAGCACAGGGGTGCTGGGGAGCAGCTGAGAGAATGGAGATGTTGAGCCTGGAGAAGGGGAGCCTGAGGGGAGACATAAGCACTCTCTGTAGCATCCTGACAGGAGTTTGTAGTGAGGTGGAGATCAGTCTCTGCTCCCAAGTAACAAGTGACAGGAGAAGAGGAGGTGGCCTAAAGTTGCCCTCTGGGAGGTTTAGAATGGAGATGAGGAAGAACTGTTGTCAGCCCCTGTCCCAGGCTGCCCAGGGAAGTGAGAGAGTCCCCATTCCTGGAGCTATTGCAAAGCTGTATCCCCTGTAGCAGAGGGCCGTGGGTTAGTGCTGGGCTTGGCAGGGTGAGGGGAGGAGTTGGACTCCATGATATTAACGGTCTTTGCCAACCAAAATGATTCTATGATTGACAGACATCCATTTACTTCACCAGGTCAGTCAATGACAAAGTGCTTGATCCCAACAAGGCATATGTCACCTTGTTGCCACGAGTGTTCAAAAGCTGAGAGGCCTTTCTGTGGATCCCCAGCTGGGTCTGCTGGTGCTGTCAGCCCTTCCAGGCTGGGAAGGTAGCTCTCGCCCTTCCTGAGCTCCCACCTGCTGCAGCTCCACACAGATTTTACTCCTTGCAGAGAGAAACTCTGCAGCAGGCTATTTATTGCTCATTTTGCAGTCCCATGAATACATCTGTAAACTGAGAAGTTACTGTGGTTGCTGATGATATGATGTACTGTGGGAGCAGGCCAAGAGCAGCTCAGGATATTAACGGGCTTTGCAAACATTGTTTATTTGTTTATTGCACTTTTTAAAACACCCTTTTAGGAGGCAGGAGATTCTTAACACGGGGTGTTGGTATATTAACCTCGCAGTTTTGCTACTGAAAGGACTCTCTAGTCTGACTTCTACAGGAGATGTTTTGACAACAAAACAGTGCAGCTATGATTAGCCTGATAAAAGGGAGCCAGAGTTGGAGTATTGATGGTATGTGCATCTAGGATCTAGTTACAAAATGGGCTTTTAACCACATTCTCCCTTGTGAATTCATGTTATCAGAGGCCATCTTAAAAAAAAAAAGACAGACAACCTTTCTTTTTCGTTTTCTGTGGGTCTGTTTCTTGTATTTCTTTATGCTTATGAAAAATGAGACATTAATAACCTTGACCAGAACCACACACTGAGCAGACAGGCCCTGTGCAAACTTTCTCACTTAGCTCCACTAGCCCATGCCAGTGCAGAGAGCAGGAGCAGCAGATCTCTAACTAGAGAGAGCTCTTGGATCCAGCTGTAGTTTTGTGAGGAAGTCCAGAAGGATTGTAGGGAGACTAACAAACTTTTTAAACTTCTTTTTTTAATGCAGTTTATCTCGAGAATCCATTTTTCAGAGCTGATTAGCTGGTGTACTAAATCATTGCACTGCCTAACCCCAAACAGCACAAAAAAACCCAAACCCTGACAAACAATTAACAATAGAAACACCATTGTGGCAACAAGTGATGGATGGCTCAAGGGTGTAGCTTGAGCCTAGTCTTTGTTCAGAAGAAAGTGGCTGCTGCTAAATAAAGAATTGGGTAGTAAAAGGTGAGAGTGAACAGATCATATCTGGAATTAAACTATTTGCTCTGCTTGAGGTTATGTTTCCTCATATAGTGAGCATCTGGGGAGAGACAGCCAAGCCCCATGGCTCAGAGTGGGCTGTTGGTCAAAGACTACCATGCAGCAGTCCTCCTTCTGCCACAGCCTGGGATGAAACTGTCTCTCCAACCTTCTTCTCTTCCCCTGTGGGTAAAATACAGTGTGTGCTTGCCTGAAGGCTGGGCATTGAGATGGGATGGCTGTTCCCTCCCAGGATACACATTCAAGATCTGTATGTAGGACTTGTCAGTTCAGGTTTGCAGACACCTTCTGCCTCACTCTGACCTCCCATGTTCCCCAGAGCTCTGCCACAAAAGTTCAGCAGAGCCTCCTGTCTGTCTGTGCTGAGCAGGGGCTGCTCCCACCCTGGCCAGACTGCTGGTGTCTGCTCGAAGGGCTGCTGACCACATGCTGGGGCACAGACAGGATGAGCCTGACTCTCCTGGCTGCCTTGAACTTCCTCCTGTGCAAAGCCAAATGAGTGTGTCCAGAATGGGACTGACGCTTCCTGACAACATAGACAACTGTGTTTCATTCCTGCAAAGGGACTGTGGAGTTGTTCCAGGTGAAGGATCCACAGAGAATCCCCCAATGGTGGGAGTGGGAAGGGCCCTGCAGAGCTCCTCCAACCCAACCCTCTGCTAAAGCAGGTTCCCCTCGTTCAGGGGGCACAGGAATATGTCCAAGTGGGTATGGAAATCTCCCAAGAAGGAGCCTAAACACCCTCCCTGGGCAGCCTGTGCCAGGGCTCCCTCTTCTCAGCACCAAACAAGTTTTTCCTCCTGTTCCAGTGGAACTTTTTGTGTTCCAGCTTGTGCCCATTACCCCTTGTCCTGTCACTGGGCACCACAGAATAATAGAGACTGGCCCCATCCTCTCACCACCTGCACTGTAGGTACTTAGAAGTGTTGATGAGGTTCTCCCTCAGCCTTCTCTTCTCCAGGCTGGACAGCCCCAGGTCCCACAGCCTTTCCTGCTGAGAGATGCTCCATAACCCTGATCATCTTGGTGGCCCTGCACTGGCCTCTCTATGCCAGTTCCCTGTCCCTCTTGAGCTGGGGAGCCCAGAGCTGGACACAGGACTCCAGATGAGGCCTCAGCAGGGCAGAGCAGAGGGGGAGAAGAACCTGCTGCCCACACTCTTCTTGATGCCCCCAGGATGCCATTGGCTTCTTGCCCAGGAGGGCACATTGCTGCTCATGTCTAGTTTATTATCAGTCAAGCACTCCCAGGTCTCTGCAGAGCTGCTCTCCAGCAGTTTGACCCCCAGCCTGTGCTGGTGCATGGGGCTATTCCTGCCCAGATGCAGGACTCTGCACTTGTCCTTATTGAACCTCATGAAGTTCCTCTCTGCCCAACTCTCAGCCTGCTCAGATCTCGCTGAAATGAGACAGATTTTTACCAGCAGACATCTTCTCACAAACCAGGAGCTCTGGGATTTCTTTTCAACCCTTTTAAAAGCCCAGTTTCCCGTTCAATTGCCACAGGCAATTTCCCAATTCCTACTTCCATTTCCCCATTCCTTCCTTCCTTTCTAATCATTGTTGCAAGTTTTGTGTTCATTTACTGATTTGCCTATAACTTGTTGCTGTACTCTGGTGAGAGAAATAGTTTATCATAATGCCTCCTATTGATTGGATTATGCAGAGATTAGAAAATAAGAAATATATAGTGTAAAAGGGAAGCTGGATATATATATGCACTGTAGAATGGGCAGTAGGTGAAGATGAGTTAGTATAGGTCACAGTTACTATAGACCTCATCTGGAAAGACCACATGGGTGGAAGGACCATTTAAGGTCTGCAACGTTTCAGAATGGTAATTCAAGTGCTTGAGAAACTTTGCCAAACAAGACAAGCTACCCTGCTGCAATCTGCACAGGGGTGTTATTCCATGTATGCTCTGCACATACTCACATGGATCTAGGTCTCAACTTTTTTAGGAACAAACAGAGTAGAAGAAAGTCATTGATTAGTCCAGTAAATTATTTATCTCAATTTTCTGAGGAGGCTTTGCCATTTTCTGCACCGACTGAACCCTAAGGCAACAATTTGCTTGGCCTTGACCTATCCCATACCCCCTGCACTGTGTTAAACAGATGACTTGCTGGCCTTGAGTGAGACAAAACACCTCTAGCTTTAGCATCAGAAATACCAAAAAAAAAAGCAAAAAAATGAAGACTAAAGGGCTCCTGGAACATGTTTGATGTGCCAGATCAGCAGAGTGGCTAAAGCTCTGAAGCACGTCTAAAATGACCTCCTAGTTAGTTTAGTGTTTGAGGTTCACTTTGAGGATAGATTTGATCTTTGGAAAGCAGGTTTGGTTTCAGGATAAAACCCCTGAGATTTTTTATGCCCACTTCTGCTTAAGGACTATTGAACCAACATGACCAATTGTACTAAGAGTGACACAAATCCCAACAGACCCCACCTCTATGGTGTGTCCCCAAGTCGTCTGCCTTAGCAGCATCAGCTCTGTTGCTCAGCAGCAGTGTTTTGGTGGTTGTTTGGGTTTGTCCCCAGCCCTTAGGCAGGGGAGCAGAATGTCATTGTACTGAGCTCTACATGGAGCAGAAAATGAAATCCTTCATTGACAAATCCACGTGTGCAAAATGTGTGTGTTGGTGACTGGCTGCAAGGACAGGGCGTGTTCTAACACTTGGAAAACTTTTGCTTTATGTGCAAAGAAGAGAGTGCATTGAGCACATCCACAGTTCCTTACAGAACCGATAAAAATGAGGTTATCAGTAACGCATGAAGCAGGAGCATCCCGCCCTGCCCAAACCACTACCCTGTATGCCTCACAAGAGCTGGGTAAGCATCCCTGCATGCTTGTGCTGCCCGTGTTGTGTGCAGGGTATACCAGTTCTCCAAACTCCTCTGGTTCCAGTTGCCTCCCCCTCCCTTCGTTGTCGCCGTGTGCCCGTGTGAGGTGTCTGCCCGGAACGATGCCTGGCGCTGGGCTCAGTCTCCGCATCATCACAGCGTGTTCCTCGCTGATCTAAGGAGGTGATAGGCCGTTTGGAATAATGCCTTTCTGCCTCTTCATGACACTTTGCTTTTCTGGGGGGAGTTTCCCTCCCACCGAAGAGCTTGGAATTTACTGGAATTACATCACTACGAGCTGCTTCATCCCCACACGTGCAGGTTGTGCTCTCCGCGCCCTACCTGCTGCTGGGCGCGCTCCGGGGCCGCCGCCTGCTCCTCTCTCCCTGAGGCTGCAAAAGCCTTGGGGCAGCGGCTTCCTCCGCAATCTCCGACCGCAATTGCTGCGGGTCCCGGGGCTGCCCAAGCCTCCTGCCCAGGTGGCTGCGGGTCCTGGGGCTGCCCCCACCTCCCCCAGTTGCTGCGGGTCCCGGGGCTGCCCCCGCCTCCCCCAGTTGCTGCGGGTCCCGGGGCTGCCCCCATCTCCCCCAGTTGCTGCGGGTCCCTGGGCTGCCCAAGCCTCCTGCCCAGGTGGCTGCGGGTCCTGGGGCTGCCCCCACCTCCCCCAGTTGCTGCGGGTCCCGGGGCTGCCCCCGCCTCCCCCAGTTGCTGCGGGTCCCGGGGCTGCCCCCACCTCCCCCAATTGCTGCGGATCCCTGGGCTGCCCCCGCCTCCCCCAGTTGCTGCGGGTCCCGGGGCTGCCCCCACCTCCCCCAATTGCTGCGGGTCCCGGGGCTGCCCCCGCCTCCCCCAGTTGCTGCGGGTCCCGGGGCTGCCCCCGCCTCCTGCCGCGGTCGCTGCGGTGCCGGTGGCGCCGGTGCCCGGCCGCGGCCGGCAGGTGGCGCTATGACAAAGAGCTGGCGGCACTAACGGGTGGCGGCGGCCGCAGTGTCCGTGTCCCCGTGTCCGTGTCCCCGTGTTCCATCCCCCCCACCCCGAGACGACCCCCTCCCTGACTCCACTCCCTGACGGCTCCGGGCCTGGGGCCGGCAGCTCCGGCGTCCCATGGGAGGGCCGAGCCGGCCCGCGGCGGGAGGTGATGTGAGAGCATCTGCTGCACCGGGAAACACCGAGTGATGGGGCGGGGGGGGTATGGGGAGGTATCCCCTCAGCGCCCCCGCGCTCAGCAAGGCAGGCTCGGCAGGACTGCGGGTCACCCCTCGCCAAGGGCCGGCTGCCACCCCTCTCCTCCCCGCTCAGACCCCCGCTCCGGGGCCGTGCGGGAGCGCCAGCGGGGTCGGGCCGCCGCTCCACTCGCTGCTCCGCGAGAGGGGCTTCGAACCGGCTTCTCGGAGGGATCCTGGGGGGCCTTTCCCTGGCTTTTTTTTTTTGTTGTTATTTTCAGAAGTACGCTATCAGCAGAACAATTCCCGCACCACACCCCTGTTATCATTTAGGTAACCTCCCTGTTTGAAATATTTCGAGTGGATAATAAAATAGTCACCATATCCGTGTAAATTCCCGCAACGAGGCGCCGGGATCCTCCTCTCGGCCGGGCCGACCCCCCAGCCGGCACCCCCAGGCAGGACGGTGGCTCTGCAGAGCCCTCCGGCAGCCCCTTTCGCTTCCTTCCCCCGTGGGGTCGGACGTGGCACGGCCGAGTCCCGCGGACACCTGACGTGAGCCCATGGCCATGCGGGACAAGCCGGCTCAGCGTCCCTGTCTTTGTCATTAGAAGGATCAATCCAAAACACATAAGTGGAAAGGGCACTGTGGGTACGCGGTCGGGGCGTCCGGGCTTCTTCTGTGCGCACGGGGGGCTTGGGGACAGCCGCCCCTCCATACCTTCCCGCAGCCCCGGTGCGAGACGAAGCGGTGCTGGCGGGGATGCTGCGCGCTGCCCCGGGGCTCGCCCCGCCGCGCCGCTTCATCTCGGCTGGGAAGCCGGGAGGGAGAGCGGCGGCACGTTACACGCGGGGAGGCAGAGCGAGGGGAGGAGCGTCGGGGCCGGGGCAAACGCATAAAACCGGCCCCAGGTGCGCGGCAGCCCCGGCCAACGGGAGGCTTATCGCGGAGTAAAAACTTCATCCCCCCCACCCCGCGCCGTCGCCGGTGCCGCGGGCGCGGAGCAGCGCGGGGTGCGGGCCGAGCGCGGCGGCCCCATGCCGCCCGGCACGCCGGGGCCAGCCCCGGGGGCACCCCCCGGTCATACCCCGCGGAGCCCCTGCCGCTGTGCCCCGGGCCGTGCCCGCAGGAGGATCGCTGCGAGCCTCCTCGCAGGCAGGTGATCTGTTTGTCTGCCATTTCTGGTTACCCTCTTCCCAACCCTCCCCCCCCCCCGGCTGGACAACTCCCTCCTTTGGAGAACACGCCCAAGTAGCTGAAGAAGAGAGAAAGGGAGGAAAAAAAAAGGGGGGGGGGGAGGGAGATAGTTAACATTGAACCTGGGGGGAGCGCCCCGAGCCGCCGGCGCTCAGGAGGATCCCGCAGCCCCGTCCGTCTCCCGCAACAAGGCGCTGCGTGTGACAGGCATACAAATCCGGGAGAGAGGGACAAGAGAGCGAGCGGGGCAGAGGGCCGGGCCGGAGCGGAGAGCCGAGGGCGAGGGCCATGGTGAGAGCCGGCGGGGGCTCGCCGGGGCGCAGCGGGGCGCGGCGGGAGCGGCCGTGACCGGAGCGGCCCCGGGCCGGGAGCGCGGCGGGCTCCGTTTCGCACGTTGAGTCGGAGACACGGCAAAGCTAGGAATATGAACAGGAAAACAAGGCGCTGGATCTTCCACATCTTCCTGAGCCTGGGGATTGTGTATATCAAGATCGGGTAAGTAACTTTTTCCTTTTTTTTCTCTTTCCCCTCTTTTATAACACTCGCGCTGTCTCTCGCGCAGCCCGACCTGCCCAGACCTGTTACTGCTTCAGTCGGGAAGTCTCAAAAAAAAAAAATTATGATGGTTGTGCTCATGATTTTTTGTTTAAAGACAGGTAGAGCACACGCACACGCCCCCCGCACCGCGCCGCGCAGCGCAGCCCCCGACACACGCTTCCAGCCATCCTCGGGGGCGAGGCGGCGGTACCGGGGCCGCGACCCGGGGGGGACTCGACCCTCCTCCGCCCCGGCCTGCGGTCCTCGGCGCGGGCTGCCCTCGCCCGACCCCCGCCGCCACCTGCCCGCAGCCCGGGGCAGCCCCAGGCTCCCCGTTGGGCATCCCCCGGCGGCTGGCGGGCGGGAGAGCCGCCGCTGCCCGCACCGGGGAGGGGAACGGGGAGGGTGGCGGCTCCCGGGCGCGCAGCATCCCTGGCCCGGCCAGGTGCGCCCGGCCGCGGGGGAAAGGCGGCGCAGCTTGGGGTCAGAGAGCGGGGCTTATTCCCCTTCCCTTCTCTCTGACCGTTCCACGCGAGAGGGAAAACCCTCCCGGCCCGCTGCCTGTGCGTGGCCCGGGCACGCGACGCCGCTCTGCCTGCGTTTTAATTTACGAACGAGGAAGTTGGGTCTCGTTTTGGCAGGAGCCCCGCGGGCTCCTTATCTCTGCTTTGGCTGCGGAGAGAGGGAGGGAGAGGGAAACGACAGGGGGAAAAGGCGGGTGTTTTCCGGGGGGACCTGCCAAGGCCGGGCCCCGCGGTGCGGGACGGCGGCGGGTGCTGCGTCCGCCTCCGGGACCAGCCTCCCCTCAGCCGCTCCCGGTGTCTTGTCGTTGCAGGGGTTTTTCCTCTGTGGTGGCTCTGGGCGCCAGCATCATCTGTAACAAGATCCCGGGTCTCGCCCCCCGGCAGCGGGCGATCTGCCAGAGCAGGCCCGACGCTATTATCGTCATCGGGGAAGGGTCCCAGATGGGCATCAACGAGTGCCAGTTCCAGTTCCGCAACGGGCGCTGGAACTGCTCTGCCCTGGGAGAGAGGACCGTCTTCGGGAAGGAGCTGAAAGTGGGTACGTGGCCTCTCTGCTCGTTACTGACCGGGTCCCGCTCGTGTGACACCAGAAGGGGGGACACGGGGGGAGTGTCACAGGCTGTTGCTGCTGGGAAGGACCAGTTGGCTCACAGGGCAGGACTGTCACCTTCAGTGTGTTCACCTGAGTGCTGGGCTGTCGTTACCAGCACCTGTGCTCCCTCCTGGCAGCATACCTGCTGTGGTACAGGAGAGCACTTCCACCTGTCTTAGCTTCCACCACAGTGTTGCACTGCTGTGCTCTCACAAATCCTCTCAGGAAGGTTTTCTGCTTGTGTGTGCAGGACAGCAGCCTCATTCCCGTACAGGAGGGTGTGGAAGAGGAATTTGGTGCTGGTTAAAGGCAGTGGTTAGAGACTGAATGCTGAGCAGGGTTAGAATTACACTTCTGGAGTGCAGACACCTCAGCAGTGATACTGGCCTGATGTTTGTAACCTGCTGGGACTAAGGTCCAGCAATTAGTCTCATAGTAAGAGATTTCCATCACATTTAGAAGTTATTCTATAGCAGCTATATCTATCTGACCTCTCTGCCACCAGAAAGAACTTGTGTGTTCTGATTTGAGATGTCACGGCACTTCAGTCGACAGGCAGAAGATGACATTACCAGCTTCCATATTTCTTTTTTCCCAGTTATTGCAGCAGTACAAAATATGTTGAAATTCCTAACTATAACAGCGTTAATAATGGCAAACACAAATACCCAAGGAAATGGCAGAAGCTCTCATTCCTCCGTATTGCAAAACATGTAGCAGTGGAACTTGGTGTTTGCTGATTCCACAGCACTTAAAATACAAAGACTGAGGAAAAGTGTTTTCTAAATGTAGGTATAGCCCTTGTTAGAGCCAGCATTGAGAGCTGATCACTCACACCATGCATACAGAAGTTGATGTTGCAGTCTATGGTTTCCAGCCTTGAGGTCTTTCTGCCTTCTCCCCATCTATAAAGTAAGTGTGAAACTGAGAAACCCCATCATACAACACTTAAAGTGATAGAAAGCACGGACACTTCATAAAAACTGAAGGTGTGCCTGAGGACAGAAGCTAGAGGAGCCCCAAGCAGTTGCACAGCAGCTGAGCCCTGGCTTCCAGTTTGCTGGGAAACCCTCTGGCCTGGAGTGGCTCCAGGCAACCTTTAGCCACATACAGGCAAATGGCAGGGTGCCTCACTCCCTGTGTTCTCAGGAGATGCAGAGATGCAGTGACGCTCCTCTGAAGCTCCCAAGAGCCCCTGGCATTAACTGAATGTGCATTTTATCATGTGTGCACCCTAGACGGGTATTTTCCAAAACTTAAGGGATATTTAAGGAGAACAAGATGACTAGATTTGAAAGCCCCATAGGAGTTATGGATCTTTCAACACCTTGGATAATCAAACAGAGTGAGGCAAGTAGGGAATGTAAAAACCACCCTGCACGACATTGTGAAACAGCTGAAAATGGACCATTTATTCAGATTAGCTCATTGTTTCTATTCCTTGAGCAGAGCTGTTCCTGTCAGTGATCCATGCAAGTGTTTGCCACTTATGTCAGTGAAGAGTCCTTTTGGATGGCTGACAGATTTGGGCTCATTTAGTCTAAGAGTAACGTTTCCTCAAACAGAAAATGTGAGAGGGATTTCTTCATCTCCAACAGATCATAAAGCTGTGGAGTTCTTGTGGTCTGTTGTACAAACATGCACTCAGTTCCTCCCCCATCCCAAAATTGAATTATTTAGCTAGTGGGTTATATTTAGGTCCTTTTAAAGAAAGTCAATATTAAAGGAAGTAGACTTTGATCTGCCTTTGAGGTGATAACTCTTAATATGTTCTAGCTACCCATTACGAGGCTAAGATGGATAGGGCAGACTCATCGTTGGTTTTGGAGCACAAGCAAGTGTGGAATGGCATACAAAAGGTAAAACTCACGTGGAGAAGAACTAAAACCTTCAGATGTAAATGGGTTAGATGTCTATATTTGAAAACAGACTGGAAATAAACCCAGGTTTGAGATCTACAATGGTGAGTTTTATTTGCTCACGAGATATGCTTGGTGTCCTGAGGATGAAAACATTCAGGCTCTTAGGCCCTGTGGAATAGTCTAATATGGCCAGTCCTGCTCAGGCTGCCTCCTTGTTCCACTTCTACTGTATCAGTGTGCATAGGAGCATATAACACAGCTCAGCTTTCTGCAGCTGTAAGGAAAAGACGTCTGCTCCCCACATTCACCTCTTTTTTTCCCCTAAGACCGCTATGTCAGGGTGACTGTTTGGAGGATTAAAGGCTGATATTTTGCTCTGGTTAAAAAGGGTACTGTAAAGCCATAACTCAAATTGTGGTGCTCACAAACGGGAGGAGATCAGGCCTTGTGTGCCTTTCCCTAAACAGGAGAGAGGGAGAGAACTGGGACATTAAGGACCATGTACCCCACAGGATGTATTTTAAGGTTACTATACACAAGAACAGTGCAGGTGAACATCAGGGCAAAGATGTGGTACCCTTGTAACTTGTTTAATTAGCAATACCTCTAGATTCTCAGTTCTTTGGCATCGTGTGTCTTACAGAATACTATTCAAACAGCAGCTAATACATTAGTACCTTTGGGAGCATTCAATGACATTTCTTAGTCAACTGCATCCTTAAAGTTATTACTCTGGAAGTACTCAGGGTTGCCACCTGCAATGAAGTCAGTGGGCCACACCTGACCTTGTTCCAGGTTCTGTGCTGGAGGCTCTGCTCTACCTCTGGAGTGGCATCAGTGCTCTCTCTCTGTGCTGATGTTCTGGCTTCAGGATGACAGTGCTGTGTCTCCCCTTACCACTGTGCTGCTCAGTCCAACACCAGTTTGGGAGGATGTGCTTAAGCAATTCTTATGCTAATGGGGTTTGTGTGTGTTAGTCCATACAAATCAGTTCCCTGGGATACTGCAGATCCTTGTGAGCTATTTCTCAAGCCACGATGTCAATGGCTCACAGAGCTAAATCTCTCACACACCAGGTTTCAGTACTTTACTGGGTAACCTGTTTTATGAATGTCACCCAAATGGACCCAAATGGTTGACATTCTCTTTCAGACACTGCAGGGTGACTCAGGAGGCCTCTGTCCTCCTCGTGGCTCTGCTGCTGTGCAGCTGGGGGCTGTGGCACTCACCTGCTCTGTGCTCCTCTCTTCCTGTTTATAAGATGGCAAGGCAGATAGCTAGCTATGACCAAACACTCTTAAGTCAGTAGAAGGAAAGCACGTGTCCTGTTCTAATCTGTAGCATGTATCTGTATTTTAACACATTCACATGTAACCCACCCTTCAGTGATAGTTTAGATGTAGAGTTATAGTCAGCAACCTTTGAAATTCAGCCATGCTTCATATGGCCTGTTTGTGAGTCCAGACTTGAGCTTCCAGCTTGTTATACAGCATAGGCTCTCCATTCCTCTTATCATTCAATTGAGCTTGTCCTTTGAAAGAGAGATTCTTCCCTCCTGCCATACTGTGGGTATCTTACAGTGACAGCTGGTGACAACAGTGCCAGTAACACAAAGAGAAATAACAGAGTAAAAATGCCATCAGTTTGCTCCAGCTGAGGACTTGGTCCAATTCTGACAGGAAATGATAAAGTTGCAATCAAGATCAACACAAGGAATTGTCTTCTTTTTTCTAGATAGCTCTGTAGACACCTTATTAATAATGTAAAGTCACAAAGAGAAGTTTTTAAAATAACTGTGGAGGTGATGCAATGCTGCCATTACAGACACTTTTAAACCAGACATCATTTGTTACAGTGGTCAGCAGTTCTGTTCCTGAGGGTGACCACAACCAAAACCAATGTTTTAAAGCAGAGTAGCCTAAAAAACTCCTGCCCACCTCTCTCTGAAATGTCGTTTGAGCCTAAACATCTGAGCAACCAGAGATGCCTTTGATAGAACCTGAAAATGAGATTTTGGCTCTGATGGATGGATCACAGAAAGAGCAAGTGCTGTGGCAAAGGCTTTTCATTAGGTAGCCCATTTTTCAGTGTGCAACCTTATGAACAGGCAGTCAACAGTAACTTTGCTGTTTGTGAGAATCACCAGCCAAGGAGTGGCTATCTCAACTAATTGCCTGAGGACATGGCTACGTTTCATGGTATCTGGAGGACAGCACCAGGCTGGCACCACAGGGCAAAATTACAGATATCCTCTTGTCCAACGTGAGCAACACTGCTGTTATTAATTGAGACTTGCCAAGTGAAAATGCCACAGGCTGTTCCACTGCATCTCTACAAAGGGACACAGCAAAGTGGAAACTCATTTGAGTACAGAAAGGAAAGGCACTGCAGGCTCACAGGAGCTGCCAGGGACCCTGCATGGGAGAGGATGGAGGGAATAGCCAAGGGCTATGAAGACATGTGGAGGTCCCTGAAGAACATTGTGGCAAAATTGTTTCAACCAAGTGTTCATCCCAGTCTTACTAAAATCCACCAATTCCTTGCTTGCTTTTACACTGAAAGACTTCTGAGTATAATGACCTTGATGCCTCCATCCAACTGACATTACTCATGTGAATCAGGAAAGCTGAAATCAAAGCAGGAACCTACATGGACAAACCAGTCTTAAAACTTTTGAGCATATCAATGTTGTGCACGATGCCTTGACTCTGGGATCATTGCAGATGCACCCAAATGTACATGTGAACAGAGGAAGGGCTGTTGGCTTTCCTTTCGACAGCCCACTGTGCACTGCTCATTGCATTTAGCAGTCATATATTAAAATAGACTTTGCTACCATGGCTTACAGTGTAAAGGAAGAGTGGAGAGTCCCATTCCTGCCTCTTGAAACAAAAACTCTCCTGTAAGGCAAACTCTAGCTGGCTTGCTCAGCAGGTAACAGAAACCATCTCTTTTTCCAGGATGCAATACAGAACAAGATCTAGCTCATTCTCCTATCTGGTCTGGTAGAGTTAAAAATAACACAGTAAAGCTTAATTTGGTGACTGTGTTAAAGAAGAATGCTTTTTAAAACATCCCAGTACAGGTGTGTTTGAGAAAGGGTTTCATCTTCAATCGTTTTCTAGAGCTTGTTGATTTTCAGTGCTGGTGTAATCTCTTGTGTCAGGTTTTAAAGTCTGATTCTTTGAGTTACAAACTAACAGGCCAAGTTCAGGAGCACTGGTAGACCACCATGGAAGACTACCTGCACGAGTCTGTGGGAAATTAGGTTGCAAGTGCTGCTGCACTATTTGGTGTGATCATTCTTTAGGAGAAAGACTGGTAAATGCTGCTTCCTGAATCAGTGGTGTTAAAAAAAGTCCTGAGATAAACAGAAAAGAAATACTGTAATTAACAGGAATCTTGCTGTGTACTCTAGCAGGGTCAGGATTTGCATCTCTGTGCTGTTTCCAGCTCTTATAAGCAGTTTTTAATGTCAGTATCTTGCACAAGAACAGTTATTTGCAGGCAAAACGGAGGCCAGGCTGAAATATGGCCTGAACATCCAAACCCCAACATGCTGCTTTATGCCAAAAAGTCAATCTTGCTCAGCAGAGACTGTCACAGTAAGATAAAACATCGCCCCAAGGTCACTGCCGTTGGAATTCCCATCAGAAGGTTTTCATACCTGCCTTCAGATGTGTCTTGTGAGTACATGTTTCAGGGAAGCAGAAAGCTTACCTTTCATGGGAAAGGCAGAAGAGCTGTGTTCTGTCACAGGGTCAGTGTGTGGCACGTCCTGAGGTAAGGCAGTGGTGTGGAGGGACCAGGAGCTGTCTGAAAAGGGGACAATCCCGTGTCCTGGCTGTGGGTTTTGCAACACCTGTGCCTTGGGTAGTAACTGTATAAGCTTAAAGGGGGTATTTTCAAACATAGTCACTGCAACCAGAGTGTCTCCTCTCCAAGAATTTCACGTGCTGGTGGCAAAAACTTAGGCTTGTGACAGTGGGCAGTGCCTTGATCCCTCAAAGCAACTTACAAGCCCTCCTTAGAGCAACTCTACTTATTGATTGGTGTTAATCTTTGTGAGGAAGGTGCTACCGATGTGTAGGGAACTGTGGTTTGCATTTTGAGTCAGTCCAGTATTTGAAAGCACCAAACCCTTCAAAACCTTGAACCATTACAGGAGTGGGAAGGAAAATAGGAGAAGGATGCTTCAGTGATCTTTTTTTTTTCCTCTAAGCTACCATTTTTATTAATCATACATGCTGGGTTAAAGACAGATAAATAAAACACTCCTGAGAGACCATACATAGCCTACTGGGGAAGGAGATGGCACACCCCAAAAGAGGCAGAGGATGAGCTCTGTTCTTCATTTTTCCTAGCTCTGAGTTATGAGCTCTATAGAGAGATGTGAAATAATCTTAGCTGTGGCATATAATTGGCAAGGTACGTTGCATTTTCCATCTTTATGTTTTCACAATCATATTTCAGCTCATGTCACTGCAGACAACTCCCTCTCTGACCCTTTGGCTTTAAATAGCAGAAAATACAACCTGTGTTTTCCAGTGAGATAAACAGAAATTTGTCTTTTTCTTTATTTCACAGCTTAGTCAATTTATGAGGTGAACTGATAGGGAGGGCCAGGCTCTTCAGAAACTCAGATCCCCAAGCTGCTGAAGCACCTACCAGCTTCCTGCAAGCAAATCCCCTCTGTATCTTGCAGGCTTAGGTCTTGATTCCTGTGGAACATCAAGTTGTTGTGCTGCTTTTTGAAAACTGAGTTCTCATTTTTATTCAGTGTGAATGAAGCTTTTTACAAGCTGTTTAAATTTGAAGATGAAACTTCAAGAAATCTTTAGCTAAATTAGAAGCAGAATGCAGCTGATGGCAGCTGATACATGAGCAGATCACTTGCTGATCAGCCAAAGCCCAGTCCCCAAGCATTTATTTACAAGAGCAAAGGTATGTGTGTGAGTGTGTGCAGGATTAAAGCCTCAAGGTACAAGAGTATGCTCAATGTCAGGAGAGCCACCTGCACTGGTAATATTTATGTTTTCACCTACCTGGGATAACTTTAGTGCTTCTTGTTATGACATCTGAAACCCTATGGTGGTGGTTGGCTGTGCAGAGCTCAGAGGGAAAGTTCTCAACAGCTTGGGCTTGTCCTGTGCTGCCCAGGGAAGGGTCCAAAGACAGGACTCCAGAGCTTTGGAGGACAATTTGCACCAACAGAGTGGAGCTGCAGAAATATTGGAAGCCATGGATGCCAAGATATCTGCCATCAAAGCAAATGGAGCTGCAGCCCACTGCACACTTTATTGAAGTCCAGAAAAAAAAGAGAAAGAGCAGGGAGATATGTGTGTCTGACACATGAAGAAAAGGCTCTGTGTTCATACAGCACTGGAAAGTGCTGAGAACAGCCCCAGCTCTGGATGGGGGGAGCAGAAGCAGGCAGAAGTCGCTGCCCACATCCCACTTCCAGGCGTGCTGCTGGGGGCAGGAGCAGCAGGTGACTCCTCACCAACACAGCTGCAAGGGGCTTGAGCACCATGACAGCAGTTCTACCTGGAAACACTGCCCAGGGGGATCAGCAGCCTTGTAAACAACCAGAATAACCATTGAAAGACTGCCAGATGCTTTCCTGAAGTTTCTAATGCTTGGAGTTCAGCTCTGGCGTTGTGTTTAGCCTTTGCTTATCTGAGACAATGAGAAGATTGTGTCATTTGGGAGCTGAAGGGATGGCTTATGGTTCCTGTACCCATATAGCTGACCTCCCACCTTTCTTCTCAGCTCCTCAGGTCTCAGGCCTTCTGTCTTTTGCCAGTTTACTTGTCACAAGTGGTTTTATGTACACCCTTGCAAGTCACTGGCTGGAATAGCCTCCACAAAAACCTCTTCAGCTGACCCATCATCTGGGATTGCAATTTTCACCAGTCCTTCCACAAAGATCAACTGATTTGTCCTTTATATGCATTTTTGAAATGAAATGTTTGCTTTTAAAAAACCCCTAAAGCCAAACTCCATATTTTTAAGTCCAGCTACAGTTTAAGGATGGATTAAGCAGGAACTGACTGCAAGAAGATTGAATTCCCATCATGTCTAGTGAATGGCTCAGAAAATTGTTCAAGAGACAGTTGGAATAGCTCTTGCCAAGGAGCACTTTTTACTTAAACTCTTTCCAAAAGTCTTTTCTGATGTCCCTGATGAAAACATACCAGTTTACTCTTCCAGCTCCTGTCTCATCTTTCTAGCCATCTGGGATGGTACTGACTGTAGATTAGGGGTTTTATGTGCTCTTTCAGTCATACAGAAGAGTGAAACCCTTGATGTTACTATCAGCCTACTGACTGACTATTTTTGCTGTGAAAGAAGTACTTGGTTTATTCTGTTTTTTAACTAAAGTGGGCTCTTTCGTGGTGTGATGCTTTACTGGAAGTTCTCTTCTTTCCTTACCCTGTATTTTGGGCCATATCTCCTGCTTTGCTAGCTTTATTTGTCCTCCTGAACCAGAAGTGCAGTTCTTACCTATGAAGTGTTTGTGATGCTACAGTCACCATCACCTACAGCTTAAAGTAAATGTGACAGAGTCTCAGTACTGTGCTGATATCAAAGATATCAACTGACCTTTTTCTAATGCTAAGATCCTGAAGTTTTTGGTGCTAAATTTTCAGAGGGAAAGTGAGGCACAGGTCTAAGTTGGATTGTACAAAGTGTAGGCTGGAAAGTAAACCAGAAAGAAAACAAAGGAGGATTGTGTCCTTGGTCATTTCCCAAATTGTTCATCTTTGGGAATCCAGAAGTGGTGAGGCTGTACCTTTTAACCTACCCATATTTTGAGATGAGGCTGAACATGGATCTGTGGTCTGCCTGCTCTAGAGCATCAGCAGAAGCTCAAACCACTGCCTGCAAGGAGAAGCTGCCTGAGTGTACCTTGTTAAAGCCACTTCTATTGGCTGCTGAAATCAGAAGTAGAGGAATTGTATTGACAATTTAAAAGTGTCAGGAAAACACTGAGACACAGAATCATTTAGAGTGGGAAAGACCTTTAAGATCACAGAGACCAATCGTTAACCCAGCACTGCCACGGCCACCACTAAACCACGTCCCCATTTGGTTACAAAACCCCTGAGACACTGGTTTGGTATCTAAAGCAACATCATAAAGGTTCAGAATGAGCTAAGCTTACCCCTAACCTGTATGCTGACATTTCTACGAACCAGACAAGGGTAATGAAGTGTAACAAAGTGAATCATTTATGGAAAACAAGGATAGTTTGCTGCAGACGTGACAGTCCTGTGCCACTTTGTCAATACTGCACAAGTGCCAAGGTACTTCCTCTCTGGATCAATTCCCCCAGACACTTGCTTTGTTTACCTTGTAGTCTCCTAGCTTTCTGTTTTACAGAGCTGCTAATTTTTTCTCCTGAACAAGACAAACTTACAAAGTAATTTGTGTAATATATGTTATGATTAAGCTTGACGTTGGATTCTGACTCTGCTTGTGCTGGGTTTGTACTCTCTGCATTGCATTTTTCACTCCCCTCTAAGCAGCAAAAGAGCTGCTCAGTCTTTACAGTCTTGAGGGTGGCTGGTTAAAATGATCTGCCAGTGTTTTTTAGGTCTTGAAAGTGATTTGTGGTAGATAAGAAATTATCCATCCAAAGCAAAACCAGAACCAGATGCAAATTACACTGAAAATTATTAGTATTATTTAATTATGTCCCAATTGCTGTTTCATGAAACAGAAATCTGGTGTAATGTATTGCCCCACTCTGAGAGGAGAAACTGGGACTTCTTGTTATATCTCCTCCTGTTATCAGTGAGTTTTTCCTAGTGTTGTACTTAAAATAGTGAAACATCCTTATGAGGAAAGGCTGCAGGACCTGGGGCTGTTTAGTCTGGAGAAGAGGAGACTGAGGGGGAATCTCATTAATAGTTACAAATATCTAAATGGTGGGTGTCAGGATGTTGGGGCAGCACTTTTTTTCTATTGTATCTAGCAACAGGACAAGGGGTGATGGGATGAAGTTGGAACACAAAAAGTTCCATTTAGACATAAGAACAAACTGTTTCAGTGTTGAGGTGAGGGAGCCCTGGCACAGGCTGCCCAGGGAGGGTGTGGAGGCTCCTTCCTTGGGAGGTCTTCAAAACCTACCTGGACACAACCCTGTGTGACCTGATCTAGGTGACTCTGCTTCTGCAGGGGGTTGGACTGGATGATCTCTAAACGTCCCTTCCAATCCTCACCATTCTGTGATTCTATGATTCTATATTGTTGAAGATAAACTAGAGTAGGAACTAAAAGGTGCCCTGGCTGGTCCTCATGGGTTTGCTCTGGAGTGGGGCACCACTTCCATCTGCCTCCTCTCATTTCCCACACGGCTGCTCAGAGGCACTGAGCACACAGGGACATACTCGTCTAAAGCCTGGCATTTCTCTCCAACGTTCATGTTTTCATAGAAAGCCACCAGTTCAGGAGAGCCTCCTCTGCAAAGTCCCCAGTCAGAACAATTCACTATTTCATGATTTTTCCTTTAGTTTTTAAACCAGAGAAAATCCTTTGAGGAAGCCTGATACAAGTTCCTCAGTAACAGTATCAATGGGAAAGTTGCCTGTGCTAATAAAAGAGCACAAAGTTGCCTATTAACAGATTGATTCTATCATCTTGTTTTCCCCATTATTTCCTTGCTGGGAGGAAGTGAATATTTTTCATTAAAGGAACCAAAGTACAGAAATCTAGATCATACATGTGAGAAGGGTGCAGCTGAGAATGAAGTGCTTGTAAGATTTCTTTCCCAAGTGATTATTTTCTTGTGAAATCTAATAAACAGCAGAAATGTGCTTGTTTCATGTATAATAAACTACTGCCAGCAGTTGAGGTCTGCCAGAACTTAACTGGTGGGTGTTTGGAGAAGGGAAGCTGATCTTCCCATCTGCCCTCTCCTAATTAAGAGCCTGATTCTGATCCTGTTAATGCAAGGGTATATTTTGTCATTGGAGAAATAAGAGAAGGAGTAAGTTCTTGGTTTGAGAGGTCCAACACATTTTTAAAGGGCTGTTTGATATACATGGCACCTTCTGCAAATCTCCTTCTATTTTGAAGGGGCCCTCTCTCAGCAGAACTGGTTCCAAAAGCCTCACAGACCTCATAAGATCCACATATGGAAGATCCAAACACCAGAATGCAAGAGAGCTTCAGGAAGATGAATTAAATAATATATTCAAAGTGAGAAGCTCCCTAAAGAAACAGATGCCTGACATTATAGCCAGATTGCACAGAGCAATATTGGCTTAACCGACTCCTCACAGCCCTCTGGTGAGGCTCTTTGCCTTCCTCCCATCATGGTACCTGCAGCACACCAGAAGGGTGGGGTTTTTTTTTTCCTCCATCCTGGTGAAATTTTGAAATTAAGATTTACTTGACTGAGTTGCCACAGATGTCTGTGTGGAAAACTTGGTGACACTTAACAATGTGAAAAAAATGTCCCAGTTCAGCTAAAACGTGTTTCAGAGCAAGATTGCTGACAGAGGTTGTTTTCCTGTAAGAATACCTTCTAGTATAGAATCAGATTTTGCTGGAGCATCTTCCTGATGAGGAAAGGCTGTGGGAACTGAGGCTGTTCAGTCTGGAGAAGAGGAGACTGAGGGGGGTTCTCATTAATATTTATAAGTATATAAATGGTGGGTGTCAGGAGGTTGGGGCAGCACTTTTTTCTGTTGTATCCAGTGACAGGACTAGGGGTAATGGGATGAGGCTGGAACACAAACAGTTCTATTTAAATATGAGGGGAAACTCATATTTATCGTTGGGGTGAAGGAGCCCTGGCACAGGTTGCCCAGAGAGGGTGTGGAGGCTCCTTCCTTGGAGGTCTTCAAAACCCACCTGGACATGTTCCTATGTGACCTGATCTAGGTGACCCTGCTTGTGCAGGGGGGTTGGACTGGATGATCTCTAAACATCCCTTCCAAACCTGACCATTCTATGTTTATGTGAAATTTCTAAATAAAATCCAGTTTCTGAGCAGATTTTGTAAAAAGTTGAAAATGGGTGATTTAGCAATTTGACCCCCATTTCCACCAGGTTTCTTTCCCCCACTCCCCTTTCTTTTTGAGGCAGAGCGTTTGCCACCCCACCCTTTCTCTATAAAAAGTTTAGTTTGACTATTTCTTATGTCATCTGGAAAACACACATATAGAAAGTTGCCTAAATACCTTAATCTCCCACTACCTCGTGGAGAGCTTCTGTTTTAAAGAGTGAACATGCACAGGAATCAATAGTTAAAAGAGTAGAGACTTACTTATGCCTGCAGTTTTACAGTGCTTCTAATAATAGCCCTTCTGATGTTTGCACCGCAGGAACTTGCCTGTCTTCTTCTAACTAATGTCCCCGTGCTGTATAATGCACTCACAGCAGCGTTTCCATTGCAGGGAGCAGAGAAGCAGCGTTCACCTACGCCATCATTGCTGCTGGAGTAGCACATGCCATCACGGCTGCCTGCACGCAGGGCAACCTGAGTGACTGTGGGTGTGACAAAGAGAAACAAGGACAGTACCACAAGGAGGAAGGGTGGAAATGGGGAGGCTGCTCTGCTGACATCAGATACGGGATAGGATTCGCCAAAGTGTTTGTGGACGCCCGGGAGATTAAGCAAAACGCACGGACGCTCATGAACCTGCACAACAACGAGGCCGGGAGGAAGGTAAGCGCCTCTGCTCCTGCCCAGCTGTGCCCACCTCCAGCCCAGCACTGCAGCTGGGGTTAGAGCACAGTGCACCAGAGCCCCTTCGTGCTAACCTCGTTTTACAGTGGACAAGTAGGCACCTTTGCAGATTGGTTGTGCAAGCTTGTTGGGCCATCAGGGCAGGTATTTGTCTAAATGTTACTCTTTGCAGCTGTGAAAAGAAAACAAAGAGCAAATGTTTTATCTGGGAGGTCAAATGGTGCTCGTGATAAAAATCCTGCTGCTGTGTGGGTGAGTGGGGTTCTTGTCAGGTTCAGGCATGAACTCCTGGCTCGTTTGAAAAGGGAACTATTTCACCCCAACTGTTTAAACCTTGCTCTTTGTGTGAGGACTTCCTCTACAAGGAGAAAAACACTGTAGCAAAGAGGCCACAGGCTGACTGGGTCTGTCGATTCGGGTTAGCATCCTGCACAGTGACATTGCCACCCCTTCTCCATTCTTTGGGACCAGGTAGCTGACAGCAGCTGCTGCAGAGGAATTAATCAGCTCCCTACACGGGTGTTTCCTGGGCATCCTGGGCACCCCGTGCTCCTGGTTTGCTGCTTTTGTAAGTTGCTGCACTTGGTTGGTTTGCTGATTGTCAATGGTAGCCACTGTAGCTGTGAGATGTGACCTGAACTGTGTTGCTCTGACCCCCATGGGCCAGGCCCTCGCCAGTGTAGCTCAGAGTGGTCTCAGAGGTGCAGGGTGTGTGGTTTACAGGTGGTGGGAGCTGCCAGGGGGTGGCTGTGTGCCCTGTGCAGCCCAGTGCCGGTGCTGGCTGGTGCCATGTCTCTAACCATGGTTAATGTTTCACTGATCACATCTTACAGGATGCATGTAGAGCCTTTTGCTTTCTTTGCTCTCTGGTTTGCCTCTCCACTTTTTGTGCATCAGGACTGATTTTAGCATTATGTTAGTGTGACATAGAAGCAAATGGGAGAAGGAAGCTAGGAACAGCAGTTAATTTGTGGATACTATTTTTGTTGTGGTAATTACCTGCAGGCTCTGAGACATCTCCACTTATGCTGGAGCCAAGGAGATTGTATTGAAGAAAAGCCATTTCCATCCCCCCCCCAAAAAAAAAAGCCTAACCTTTATTTTGTTTACTGCTAATGTAGTAGTTTCATGGGTGAGATATTCTGTCTGGTACCCCCAATGCCTTTGCCTGGCTCTCCAGGTCAAACATGGTACTTCAAAACAGTAGCAAAATGAACACTGAATTCCAAGAATAACTCGAGGACTAGCCATTAATATTTGCTAAACAAATGATCTGAGATCTTTCATTGCTTGGCTTCTGGTAGCACATACTGAAAAGCCTGGTAAAACACCAGGGCCCACAGCTTGCTCTGCTCTGCCAGCACAGATCCACTCACGTGAAAGACAGGAGTTTCACCTTTGAGGGAAAGCTACTTCTTGGAAAGGTCTGCTTTTATTTAGTGTGTGTTGACAATAAAAGATTCCCAGGAAATGACACACCAGCCTACAGAGGACTGCAAGCATAGATGGAACTGGCTACTGTCTAGAAATGTTTTTCCAGTGCAAAGCTCAAAAATATGGACAAAATTGCATCTTTTTGTGTCCATTATCACCCAGGTATGGACTATATGTAGAGGAGTAGGGCAGTTGGTCCTGGGGCTGGCCTGTGGGAAGGCAAAGCATTCAACAGCCTCCCTGTGAGGATACAAGCTCCTCGTGCCTCTCACCTATGTGTGCACAATTGGGTGTCCTAAAAGATTATTGCCTGGAAGAGTCAGCCCTATGTGTTGTTATCTGGGAGAACAGTGGTGTGTGCTATCTCTGGCCATCTGCCATTTCTCCAGCAGGCTCAGGAACTGTTCTGATCTAGAGATACTTCTACACTTCTTCCTGCACCCCTTATAGAGCAAAATTACTCATCTTTGTTTCAACAAATCTCTGTTTGAAATCTCCAGGGGAAAGAAAGAGTAACACGACTGAGAAGAGGCACGTTACTCCACCATCCTGTAGAGAATGAGTAAATGATGTTTTTGCTAGAGAGATTTCTTTCAGGCTCTGCTCTTACGTGAAAGATCACAGTATTTAAAGACAATTGGCAGAGGGAGGCCATGACGAGTGTTTGGCAAGCTAGGACTCTCACAACCTAACCCTTTCACAACAAAGGCTGTCTTGTTTTGAGGTGGTACTCTCCCTTTTTGGAGCAATATGGATCTTATCAGCCTCCACACAATCTATTCTTGGTGGCTTTCCTCTGGGCTACAAATTCTTGTCTACTTTTACTCACCCATGGCTAGGTTTTTGATGATATTTATGCTTCTAGGAGACAGACTGGCACCTACTGGGCTTCCAAAAATGAACTAGATGTTAAATTCATATTGATTTGTTATCTTCACCTGTAGGCACCACTGCATTGTTCAAAAGTCAGTCCCTTTACTTCTTTGGTCTTGCAATGAGAAAGTGCAGTGTGTGCTATGCCCAGCTTCTGAGGTGCAAAGGTCTCTCTTAGGATGACACCAGCTGCAGGTAGTTCACTAGTAAATCATACATATATTATGTCATTTTCTTCTTAAGAACCACTTGTAAATACAACTATTCCACCTTGATGAGCTTTGCAGTGCAGTAGACAGACCTGTTGGGTTTACCAGGGAAACTGGGCATGGATAGGCCTAAGTGGAATAAATCAGGGAGAGCCTGATCTAGACTCTTTTGAGATCTCTGTTCAAGTCTTTCCATCTTCTCATAGCCTTGTTTTACCAAGGCAGATGCCTCTCTGCTTCCTGCCATGCCAACAGCAATCTCTCTGAAGCTACTGAGTACCTGACTCTGTCAGAGCAATGATACAATTGCCTGTCAGCTCTTTCTAGAAGTAAATGAAAATTGACTCTGTCAAATGTAGAGGACTTTAGACATCACAGGTGGAGAATGTCCATGGTCCTTTTCCTGAACAGCCTTGGTAGTGCAATGCCTAAAAACTAGCAGTGTACTCAGCTAGGATGCAGTGAGAAGCACTCCCACCTGAGATCAGCATAGAGGAAATGTCACTTCCAGTTGTTCCCACACTGGTGATGCCAATGGCTCCTGCTGAACGAGCAACCCGTGATGCCAAAGCTGTTAGGGTGGAGCAAGTAACAGTTTTCCTTACTGCTACAAGTCAGGGCTTTAATTCTCATTTTCTGTCTTGGAGACAGACCACTGGGAGTCAGTTTTGCAGCTCAGCTTCAAAGTTCACAGGCTACTTGGAAAGGAAGGGGCAGAGGTCAAACAAGGGTTGCAGACACCCTGCAATACTGTCCCCCAGCAGAGTGAGAAGCTTCATGTCATTTGTCAAACCTATTGGAAAGCAGCTATTTCTGACCTCCAGAAGCACAGTTTAGGGTGCCTTTCCTCTTTGAATTAGTATTTCCTGAAATGCTGATTCACCCCAGGAAGAAGCAAGCAGTACAAGGAGAACAGGGGGAGAATTCGTAACAGCTGGGTCAGAAAAGAGAGATAAAGCTTGAATTAATTTGAAGGCATGGTCCTGCTTTGCCCTGCAAACTTCCACATGAGGGGCTATAATTGCACGACTGAATTGTCTGTTAGCAAATTTGTCTTCACAAGTACAAGGTTAATGAAGTTACTGCAAGTAGCACAGTGGTGTTTGTCTGAGGTATGTTTGTGCTCCAGGAAATAAAAATGTTATTCTCCAAGTCATCCTGCTAAAAAATAGCAAAGCAGGTGCTGAAAGGTTGTACATATTTTGGCTGTAAACTTGACAGCATGGCAAGGTGCATGCCCAGATTGCTCTCTCTCCTCTCTTTTTCTCTGTGACATTGAAATTCCACGAATGGCATCTTGCATCAGCGTTACATCATATTAAGTATAATGCAATATTATGAGTCATTGTTATAAATCATGGGCACAGGCTGCATTAGAAGGCTTTTGCAATTCAAGAGCACACCAAGGTGGATTTTTATTCGGCGTTTCTCTTTGGAGGCATACCTGGGGGCACTAACTTTGCAGTGTACTGTCATCCTCTGAATCACTAGCATTTCAGTTTTCCCTTTTGGCTCTAAGGCTCGTAGGAAAAGTGGGATATGTACCTAACAGAGTTGCTACAAAGATCAAGCAAAGCTGTGGGGAACCAAAAGGTGTTTCTGAAGTGGATCATGCAATGATCATAATAAAACGTTTAGTACTTTGTCCTTTAGGGGAATCTGCAAATGCTGAAATGGAAAGCATGGAGTTCAGGAGTTCTCCCAAGCTATTCTGTAATGCCTACACTTATGACACTCACCCTATGCTCTTACTTGCTAGCATCTCTTGCCTCAGAGGAAGATTCCTGCCATATAACTTCTAGTTCTTGCAGAGTGTGCAACTACCACACCACTGCAAGTATTTAGCTGTTTAGATGAGACAGCTATTTCTTTTCCATTCAAGGTACCTTTTAATTTAACAAGCTTATTAGCCCAGCCACAAGAGGTGGCACAGAACAGAACACAAGCTCCTGCAGGTGAACCACTTGAAAGGTTGTAGGCATCTAGTGTGTTGGTGAGAAGAGACAGGACTGGTAAAAGAGGCTGACAAATGACTGAACATTTATAATTTTTCTGAATAGAAGCATGAAATTCTGAAGATTCCATAGCTCAGCCTCAACCAGCTCTTAAAGCATGGTGCTGTTCCTGCTTGCACCTTCATCTCAGTTCACTTTGTGGCTTGCACCCCACCGGGGTGGCACTGTCCATGGAAGCAGTCCAGTGGCTCCTGGTAGGAGCTGTGTTTCCAGAAGACAATCAGGGATGCATACTGCCTGGCAAGTGCAGTGCTAGCAGGGTACAACTGGTGTGCAAGGAGTACACGAGGCCCATAGTTGAGCCAAAAGACTCCTTCCCACATATATGTAATTGCTGTAATCTGGCCCTAAGAATTCTCTGCAGACAGTTCCACTGGCTAATAGTAACCAAAACCATGTACTTCATATACCACTGTACTCAGCTGCCTCTCAGCTCCATCAGAAAGAATGGCTGTAATGGCACACACACACAGCCCCTAGAATAAAACTCACCTGTGTGTGGAGCTGCTGGAAATTACCATAGACTCCAGAGAGTCTAGGACACCAGCTTCAAGCAGAGCAGGACTGGGTGAGGCTGCTCTGATACTCCTGGCACCAGCAATCAAGTGATTAATATTATAGTATCAGCAGCACAGCCCCATGTTTCTGGGAGTTCAGAATGTAGCAGTGCCCTTGCAGTTGCTTTTAGCATTTTCCAACAGTGTTTCACTTTTGTGTGTGTGTGTGTGGCCATAGAAGTGTTCCTGGATTTTGCATTCAGAAGTGGTTTGCTCTTAATGTTAGGGATGCTCCTGAAATACCAAGCTGGTGAATGTTTTTCCTCTTTACTGGAAGATGCTACTTGTGAAACAGTTGTGGTACATTCCTGATTTAGTGGCTTGTAGATGGAAAGTAGTTTGCAGGAGTAGCTTTTCACTTTTAGTTACGAGTTCCCATGAGGGCTTCTGAAGAGAAGAGCATGTTGAGGACTAGTTGTGATGCCTGCACAACAGCTTGTTCATTCACATTCAGCTCCCCTCACTTGGACCTCCAACATCGAGATGTGTTTGAGTGCATAAGAGCAACGAGCTGTGCCGCCCCTGCAGCACACAACTGAGTCTGTCCTGAGGTTTCTTGTCTGGCTGATAAAAGAGCAGGAAAAGGCCCTTGACACAGCCATCCCTAACAGGGAGATGGGGAGCTAGATCTGTTAGCAGGTAGATGCCCTTTGTTGATAGTGGCAGTACCAATTCTGACAGACTTCAACTGTAGTTGTTTAGACTTTGGCAGATGAGGTTGATTGATGTGGCAGTGGAGAGTGGGGCAGAGCAGTGTCACAGCTGTGATGGAGATGATAACCATGCCTGGAACACCATGCAAGCAATTTTCAGCCAAAGGATCACACAGTGCTTCCACTCACAAAGCAGCAGTAATCTTAACAAAAAATGCAGCTCCACTGCTGAAATCTCACATAGCATCTAGAAAATCTGGTGTTGGGTGCACCAAACATGCCTGTGTAGAATGCCCTGGCAGCTGGCTTGCTTCATTAAACTGTACAGTGCTTTGCCTAGATGAAGCTGGGCAGACAGAGAAGGCTTAGAAGGTTTATACATGTGGCTTTTGCCTCACTGTGACCAGATGAAATATGTAAAAATTGCTTCTGGCAGATCTCACTGATGTGCCTGTAAGGTACAGGCAAAGGGAAGGAGTGTCTGCTCACAGCCCTGAGCCCAGTTATAGCACATTATCTGAGGTAAACCCCGTCCTGTCCCAGCCTATAGTTCCTGTGCTTCGCAGCCCTCCTGCTTTGGGGGCCTCCTTTCTCGCTGAGCACTCCAGCCCTAGGGCCTGCCACCAGATTTAGCTCAATGCTCTTAGGAAAGAAGCATTAGATGCAGCAAAGTCTTTCCTGGAAACGTTGTCAGCGTGTGTTTGCTGGGGGGGCATCAGGATTTGCAGACAGGCCAAGCATTCAGTTTAGAGGAAATCTAGCTCACTGAATGTGAAAATTCCCAGTGAGGTTGGTGGGATCCCAGGACACAGCTCAGTGCTTCTAAAAATCCCATTGCTATTGAGTGTTTGCAGTGCACAAAAAGACTCTGCTGGGCAATTTCCTAGGTGTGAAAAAATATAGACATCCTGTAGACTCTTACAGGGGTTTGTTTGCCTTTGGAAGGATCAAAGCACTATTTTATGGCTTTCCAACTTTTTTTGGTTTTAGTTAGTAGTCTTAAAACAAGCCCAAACTTGACAGACAAGCTCTGCATCTTCTCAACAGCCCAAAGGGAAGATAAAGGGATCGTTAATGTAAGTCTAAATTATGAGAGGGAATTGGACTGCACAAGAACTGTAATCCACAAGAATGAATTTTCATTCCACTTGTCCTCCACTTTCAGCTAATCAGAAATTGTGATACATGGTCCTACTTGTATTTTGGCTTTCAGCTCCCTCCTATATCTTCTGTGGTTGAAAACTGAATTCCTGATTTACGCTGGAGATTAGGGAATGATAAATGCCATCACTTACCTGCAGTGGCAATCGCAGAGCATTCTGGCATTTTGAGCAAAACATGCATTTCATGTATACCATTACCAGAGCTGACAATCTGTCATGCTGCTGACAGAGATAGCTGAGACTGAGGGCCAGGGTCTGTTAGTGAGTAACGAGGGGTCTCAAATTCCACACTTCATGTCATGCATCTTTCATAACCAAAACAGTCAGATGTTTGCTCTGAGGATTCATTTGCTCAGCAAAGCCACTGACTGGGTGACACACTTTTGGGACATCTTCTGGTTTAATTCACTCTCTCTCTTTGGACAGGGAGCAATGCTTCCCTCGGGGCAGGCACTGGTCATTCAGTACTCAGAAGGCAGCAGCATCTAGATGAAAACAGTTGCTGTGTCCATCATTCAGTTCTTCCAGTGTTTTCAGCACCTTCTGGTGGAACCCTTGGGAGAGTCTTCCGTGCCTCTGACGTTGTAGGACAAAAGCCCTCATTTCCAAACAAACATTCCTGGCTTGAGACAAGTGCAGCTATCACAAAGCACAATCACTTCAAAGCAAACATGTGCTGCTTTTTGGGTATTGTAGCACACTCACCATGTATTAAAAGTTGTAAGAAGGGGAAAACATAGTGCCTGTTAGCCTTAACTCTGGCCTATGAGCATGGCTGGCTTGCCTTGTACTCTCTCTGTTAACCTGTGCTTTTTGACATTTCAGTAAGAAATTAAAGCAGAATCAAAAATTTTTGAGCTTCACACCTAATTTTAGGCCCCAGTTGTTGCAAAATGTTCAGAAATAGCTGACAAACACAGTTTTTCTTCTCCAGAGGATGTTCCCACACTTCAAATCCAGGTTGCCAAACCTAAGATGTAAAATGAGACAAGTCTTTCTTCATGTTTTAGAAATTTTAGCAAAACCCAACAATTATTGGCCAAGTTAGCAGGAAACTAACATTTAGGCCAGAGTATTCAGTGAGAACATTTTCAATACACAGACAGGCAGTGGTTATAGTACATATAAGGTCTACCCTGAATTGATAGAATCATAGAATGGGAGGGGTTGGAAGGGACCTTTAGAGATCATCCAGTCCAATCCCCCTGCAGAAGCAGGTCACAGAGGAATGTGTCCAGGTGGGTTTTGAAGATGTCCAAGGAAGGAGCCTCCACACCCTTCCTTCTGTGCTGTCTCATACATTACATCTCTGACAAAGGGTGCCCATTCCTTGTGTAACTCAAGGTTTGTGTGGTTGAGCCTCTGCTGCCATGCTGTGTCAACAGCGACAGAAACTGGAACCTGCTGCAGTTACAACCCCAACCTCTAGAGTCAGAGCTGGAAGGATCTCCAGGAACGTTTCCAAGAGCCTTGCAATGATGAGTCAGTAACATGAACTCAGTTACCTGGGCTAAGTAAAGACATTGCAGCAACACAGAGGTTTTGGTAAAGATGAAAGTTAAAGCAAGGTTTGGTTCAAATGCTTTATTGGACACTTGGTGGCAGAAAACTCTGATGTCTTGAAGCCCTGAGCACTCACCAAGAGCAATAACTGAGAGCATTTGCTGTACAAATGGAACAGCCTTTTGCTTTAATGGAAAGAATTTCCAGGTATTTTGAAGTAAACAATTAAAAAATCGATTAAATGAAGAACAACCTTTTAGTCCAAGGACACAAACAAGACCTGTCTCAGTACTGGAAGAATGCAGAGTGGATCTATTAAAGGATAAAGGTTTCAGGTAATAGCAGAGAGGATGCTTGGCTCTGCTTGCCCAATTAGTGCCAAAAGGCACTAGTATTAATTGCGTTAGAATGGGGTTTTGAAGTGAGCCTGAGCCTTCTGGTGTGTAAAAGTGAGCTGCACCTCATGGGTTGTGTTTGGTTCTCTGGGACAAACAGAAGGAAAGTGTCAGCACTCACAGACTCTAAACCAGTGTTCTTGCAGTAGGTTCTCTTGGTAGTGTCTGGTGGTGGCCACCACTGAGGAAGCTTGTCTGGCCTTGGGCATACTAGATCTTGTATTAGATATAAGACCACACACAATTATGAATGCAACCGTGTATTCTCTTACAGGGCTATTCCCACATGAGATTTTGATTGAGTCATAGCACATGCTGTTATCTTTGGGTGCACAAATCCTGCTGTCATAAAACAATTAACTATTGAGATGGCATAACAGTTGGTGTGTAAATAAAGGGATTCGATACAGACTCAAGAAAATGTGTCCCAAAGGCTTGGATTGAGACCTTGGTTAAGAAAATAAGAGGAATGTAAACAGCGTAGATGATGTCCTGAAAGAGCATGTGGCACAACTGCTTGTGAGCTGCCTGGGATCTAACAACACTGATGTTCACACTCCTACCTGGAGCATTTATAGGACCTGTATCTTCCCTGTGGTCTTTTATTTGGCATAAGCTTCTTCAGGATGGCTCCCCTTTGTCATATTTAATTTGAATGACTGTAAAGGTTTGGCTGTGACCAATGGGATGTGAGAAGACAGGAAGGCAGAAGGGAGCCAGACACTGAGCCCTCAGACTTTGTTGTCTCAGGAAGTCAACCTGATAAGTCTGCCTTGTTGTAGTCAGAGCAAATTTAGGCTGAAGGGTGTAATCAAAGCCTTAAAATATTTTGCAGAACATCAGAGATTTGAATAGCTCTGTGAAGCAATACCTGTTTAACAGCACTGTATCTTCAGGTTTCTCTTAAAGAGAGATTTATAAAATTAATATACATGATTAATACATTAAATGTGCTTCAGGCATTCATGGCTTGGTGGTTTTTTTGATGGGTTTATGTACTGCTGAAACTAGTGCTTAGGAGCTGTTGTTACAGGCATGCTATGACCTTCTGAGCAAAAGACTTAGAGCAACTGGTTAACCCTTTGTTAGGAACATCAATCTGCTATCCAGACTCATTTATACATGGCTTATAATGAGGAACTATCAGTGGTATTGTTGAATGTTGCTACTTATCTCTAAGCAGCATACAGGCAGATTTGTTAACAAAAAGTGACAGCTGTGTCTGATCTTGAGGGTGAGCTAAGTGAGGGGAATCACATGCATCAATATGGCGCACCTCAAAGGTGAGTTTCTGGTAATATGTGGCTGCTCACTTGTAAGTCAGAAGCTTCAGCTACTGCTTAAAATACCGGTTAGAATGAAAAGGAGAAACTTTAATAAGCCAGGTAAGACAGAAAGCCAAAGGTACTGCACTAGGCATTATGCATAAAATTAGGAAATTCCACTTTCTTCTGTATAGGAGGAAATTTTCATTGACAACAGGCCAAAAGATCCTTGTTAAAATTCTTGGCCTGGATATGGGCATGCTGATCTTGGCAGCTGCTATGCTACAGAGATAGGCTCTGCTGGTAGGATCTTATCTCTGATAAGTGGAGCTATTTGAAAACGTGGAAGTGTGGATCTATTGTCCCAGCTGCAACTGGAATTGCATCTAATTTAATCTCTAAAACTTAATTTAAAAGCCATGTTTATGGAATAACTATTCCCACAAGGGTATCCCAATTAACACCAAAACTGTGTCACTTTCTGGCCATGTGAATACTTTGAATCGTAAACACAAAACGTGTGGAACTAAGTTCACAAAACACAATATGTTGTTGTGATCCAGTTTCTGCCTTATGATGACTAAAATAATTGCCTGCTGATTAGCTGGAGGAGTAATGGGAAATATCTCTTAAAATTACAAGAATAGCTATCACTTAGCAGCTGTTGCTTGATGTGCCAGCATGATGATATCTCACCCAGGGTACAGCCATCCTTGGCAATGGGCTGGGAGCCTCTGCCACAGTTTAGGTCATGTTGTCTCTGCAAAATAGTGTGACTGAAGGGAATGGAAGTGAGTTTTCATTAGCTCAGGTGCTCTTTCCTCCTGAATGAGTGGTAGGTAGGCAGAGTGAGCACTGGGGCCAGCTCCAGTGTCACTTACCAAGTTGTCAAAAGTATGTCAGGTATTAGGATTGAAGCTTAAAGATGTCTCTTTGTGAATCAAACATGCAAGATACCAGGTGCTTCTTCCTATACCAAAGGAGTTAATGAAGAAGTTAAGCTCAGAAATACTGCATTTTTATAAAGCCAGTACTGGAGAAAAAAAGCATGGGGGAGTGCTTTGAAATCATCTGAAGAGCTTGATAGAAAGGAAAGCCATCCTTTGCTAAAACTCTGGCTCAGAGAGCTAACTTTTGGACATGTTCTGCAGCATGAGAGCTGTGCCTTGTGTTGTATTGTTTGCTGAGCACCTAAGGGTTAACTCTCATAGTCTGGCACGCAACTAAATTAACCTCCAATTAACTGTGTGTGGCTATTGGTTAAAAAAGTTTGGAAGCAAGATGAAGTGATATTGTTTTGCAGCCAGTACTCCTGCCAGTACCTGGCTTTATTACTTTAGCACGAGAGGTGTTTCCTGATGAGTTGTCTGGAACAAGTAAGACCGTTATTTTGGTTTCTATCACTTTTTGGAAACTTTTCTCTCGACAGCTTAAGCATTTGTCAAAATGCCTTACCTGGTTGCTCCCAATTCTTTACTGTGCAATGCCAGCACTGCTAATTATTTGAGTGCTTGGCTACCAGTGGGGAGAGTTACACGGAAGGTGAAGTTTAGTGGGAATGAGTCAACCCTGTACCATTCCCCTCTCTGTGTACATTAGCTGTGATGAGGATGAATTACTCTTGTGTCATTTCCTGTTTTCCCTACTTTCCTTTATGTGGAGAATGGCTCAGGCTCCATGATATAGCCCAAAGTGACGTTGCAGCAATGACATCCCTGCCTGAGTAACCCCCAAGACTTTAACTCATTGTGTTCCCAAACTGAGGAGCGTAGATTAGTTTTAGTTCATCTTGGAGTACTTCCAGTTTCTGCAGAAATAGCATGCTGAGATCTCAACTAGAAGCACAATTACTTTCTTTTCTAAAAGAGAATCCACTCTGTCCTGCGTTTTAAGGACAGCTTGATGCATTGACATTTAGAAGCCCAGAGCATGGAGGCAGATCACCATCCCAATATCAAAACTAAAAACAGACACACTGGACATAGGATTCTAGAAGAATTGTATTGACTTTGAAGATGCCCAAGTCGGCAGACATCACTCAGTTAAGAGTTCATTGATGTTGTTACTCTGATCCATACATTGACTGCAGGACTGAGCTCCTGGACTGAAGCAGAGATTAGGAAAAATGGTGATTTTAACTATGGACATTTGTCATCTTTTTAATACATGACAAATGGATCATTGTTTTAGAGAGGCTTGGTTTAGAAATGTCAGTATTTTGGAGTGATTTTTAATTTGTGAACACAATATAAGGAAGGAAGATACAATCTGAGAAGAAATGTTATATTGGTAACACATCCAATTCCAGAGAAACTGCTGCCTCATTCCCTCAGTCAATTGTCTTTGTGTCAGTGAACACCGTGTTGTTTCTTCTCTTTCAAAACTCTTTATCATCTTTTATTCACTTCTGGCATGAACATGCTATCCATTACCTTTTTGGAGGAGAAGATACATACTGTAGAAAACTTCTGTAGTGATAGGAAGATAAACTAGACAATATAACCAACAACTCTATATAAATTCTGTAACACTATCCCCTTTTCCAGTCTATTTTAGCTTCTCTGTACAATGTGCTTAGATAGGGCAGAAAACAAACTGAAAACTGTCATATCCACAGTGGTAGTTTTGCTTGGACATCAACAAGTAACGACCCTAGCTAAATTTTCCCCTGATCCACAATGCCATTGCAGTAAGGGGTTAGGAAATCACACTTTCATGTAAACAAATATAGAATATAAAATAACATGTAGAGTGTCTAAGACAATTCAGCCATATTCCAGTAGTAATAGGTGAAAGCACATTAAAAGAAACCTGATTTATTTCAGAACTATTTTTCCCAGTTCCCTTTCATGACAGATCTTTAAACTCCCTACATGATGACACTTACTTGGCACTGCATTGATCCAGTCTAATCTGAGTGATAATGGGTCTCCTGAGAGTTATTTTTTAAAAACAAGTAGTTTATCAAAAGACAAAACCAAAAAGCAAGTCAGGCAAGTCTTGCAGACAGAGGTACCAAGCAGCCCTCACAGCAGTATCCCCTCAAAAAATTGTCAAGCCAGCTCTCAAGGACCGAGATTTTGCCATTAGCAGCTCAGAAAGTCCCACTCCAGGAAGCCCCTATCTCACAGCCTATTTGCCAACAGACAGTAGGAACGTGCTACTTGCAGTCTCTTTCCTGATATAAAACTTAAGTAAGCTTTAGTTTGGTGACTTGTAGTTGAGAAAAACTTTTAATGACAGGACTTGCTGCCAACAGGAGGAAGAGTGGGTGAGAAGGTTTTGTATTTGGGGTTACACAGAAGGTGTTGCCCACCACATCCCTCAAGAGTACGTGAAACTCAACCCAAAGCTCCAGTTCCAGCTCACGAGTTCATGGTTTCAATTCACATTTTGATGACTAGAGAGAAGAGGGTGCAGGTACTTACTCTCTGAGGAAAACTGGGATGAGTTCATGAGATATGTAAAGAGGCACGGAATCCCACAGCCTAGCTGGCAGCTGTTATCAGAGATGATGGAGAAGGGAGGGGGTGAGGGAGAATACCTGGCATGAGAGCTGTTCCAAGGAGGGACTGCCTGAGCTGACAGTGTGGATTTCTGTGTCTTCCATTCCCCTCAAATCCGTATCAGATTTTGCAGAGCTATTAACATCAGGTGTTGCCACATCGTGCCCACTATCTCTGCAAACAGGATCTTGATGAAGATAAATAAAAACTTAAGAATCTTATTTGACTTTCACAGGCCATGATTAGATTTGCAGAGCTGTCAGAGAAAAATATTGAGGAATGAGCAAGCTAGATACTGACTCTGAGCCACATGCATGGAATCCACTTTCATAGCTGCTTTTGCAAAACCGAGAGGGATTTGGCAGATGTTTACCCTAGGAGCAGCTACAGTGGTGTATAAAGTGTTCTCCTAGAAGGACCCCTCAGTGACAGAGAGCTGAAGTATTATGACACCTTCTTTTATGTCATATAGCTGTTGTTACAGTTTGAAAAAGGCAAAGGCCAAACGTTATGGTTTAAACTGAGAAGAGCATTATTAGGTTGTGTGAGACTCTTTCTCATTAAGTCTCTTTTTTTCTAAACAGCAATGTCTCTCTTGTCCTAAGCCCAACTCTTCTTCAAAAATAACAATTATGAAAGCATCCTGTGACATTTATTTCCTATTGCTCTCCTGTTTTTTTGGTCCCAGAAGTGATAAATTGATTTAGTACATGGCAAGCCATGGAGGTTGTCAAAAGCATAAGAAAAATATGCAGGAGAAAATATTTTTTGCTGCATTCCTTTCAGCTTTTACTGGCCTTATGTGTTCTTATGTCTTCATTTGCTGTTCTGCACAGTGCTGGCCATTCAATGGAGGGTACCAGATCTTCTGTTCTCTAATTTAAACAATACAACTTACCCAGGGAAAGAGAAGAACCTCTGGCTCAGCTTGTGTGGGCTGACAGCAGTGCATCAGCAGTGCATGACCATACAGAGGGAATAACTGACAGGTTTTTTCTTTACTTGTTTGATATTTTGCAGAAATAGAAGCTGTATTTAGAAAATAATGACCACACTAATAAAGCCAAAATAAAGGGCAACTAATAATCCAGGGCAGGAAGTGTAGAATTAATTATGAAGCTCTATGAAGTGTATGTAAGAAATGTAAAGAGCCTCTTGCTTTGTGGCAGCATAAAGTCAGAAAGAGTACACAAAAACCCAGTCAAACTTAGGAGAACTCAACATTTTTGAAGCCTTCATTTGTAAGGTTATCATGAGTCATAACCTGTAAGAAGTGTTTCTGCTCTTTACAACAGAATAGCCATTACTGGAGCTAGATGGTGGCATTGGGAAATAGCAGCTCTGTGTGCAGTTGCTAGCACCATGTCATTTATCAGCATTCTCTTGCCTGTCTTCACATTTAGTCCTCAGGCCAGAATGTTCTTTAGACACCTCTCCCAAGGAAAGTGCAGTGGTGATTTGGTTGATGTGGTGATGCCTCACTCATTTTTTTTTTATGTGAAACAAAACATTTATTGTCATGAGAAAAACAGTTCAGCCTGTCCAGAGTAGTGGTATTTCTGAGGTAGTCATGGCTCACAGTGGCCAGTGTATCAAACACTAATACTAATTTCAGATACTAATTTATACTAATTTCAGGTGTTATTTTTTTTGCACAGATTTCCTAATCAAGAACATGAGAAAAAGATCTTTTGACTGTGTTTAATACGATCTTCATAACATGTTGAACTGAAGTTTAAAAGACTATCCTGTGAGACCTGATCTAAGTGGACCTGTTTCTGGCAGGGAGGTTGGACTAGGTGATTTCTAAACTTCCAACTCCCTACCATTCTATGATTCTGTCTGTAATAGGTCCCTCTTCATGTGGGACACAACTGGTTCCAAACTCATCCTCAGTCAGTTTTCCATAGAGTATCAATGCAAACTGTGTGAAGTTCTTACAGCATTTTACAGCAGCTCTGTTAATATAGTTGTGGGAAATACTCTTTTCTCTTTAAGTATGCCTTTAACTAACTTTAAACTTGCATTTGAGTATTTTATCAGTTATGCTGTTTCTCACATTTCATAGAGATTGTCAGCTGTCTTTTAGGCTCTCTCATGTTCATTTTTGTCTTCCAATCAAAAAAGCACCAAGTATTATTTCTGCTTTCCTCAGGTTTCAGGTTTTAAGACGGTGCTACAAATTTCTTGAGCAGTAGCATCCCTTTGAGATTAGTCACACTTGAATAATACAAGTTGCAGAGTAATTTCCTAGTAGTTTTAATTACACATAGTCTTTTTACTGCCTGTCAAATCAATCTTAAATATCCATTCACTGTCCTTTCCAATGCCCAGTCTCACTGTAGAGCTCACTGCCAGTTACTCTAGATATGATTTAGTTCTGAAGTAAGTTAATTTGTGGAAAGACTAAACATGACATGGCTTTATTGCATTCGCTTAAACCAATATTTTTAATCAATGGATCCTTCAAAAGCAAAAAAATCCCACATTTCTAACATCATTCTTGAAGTCTGAGGAGCTTTGTCTTATAACTACCAATGCCTCTGAAAATTAGGGCCATGGGTTAGTGGTGGGCTTGGCAGTGTGTGGTGAGGGGTTGGAATCAATGATCTTAAAGGTCTTTTTCAACCAGTATGATTCTAATATAAACCATAAATCCTCATCTGCCACAAGTTTGCACCTGTCCCTTGGCCTCCCCAGGCTACAGGAAAGTGAGCACTCCAATGCCTGCCATGTTCTTCTCCAGAGTGGGGAAAGAACAAAACAATGATGCTGGGTTTGCTTTGACCCATAGTAAAGGGCTTGTGTGCAGGCACAGGTATTTCCAGATCCAGATGATCTGATGTGAGACAGAGTTAGGAAGGATTATGGACTTGGTGGGATAGGAATCAATGTCTGTTGCCTCACCAATTCCATCTGCTTCACCCGTAGACTGGAGCCTGAGTGGTTTCTGGTGAAGCAGGAAAGGGTCCCTGGCCCCAGGCATTGTGGCATAGGCAGCGAGTGGACTGTGAGTCAGGATTTCATTTGTGTGGAATCCTGCTGGTGAAGGGGAATGCACTGGAGGGGTCATATCCTTTGGCATAGCTTTGATTTTGAGTGCTCTAGACTTCTGATGTTGAACCCAGGGCTGTGCAGTACCTGACCCTACATGAGTGGGCATGTGGGGTACCTGACTGCCCTGGCAGATGCATTTGGAAAGTCAGCTTGACTTGAGATGTTGGAAATCCAAGGAGGTACATGCCAGTAACTCCACTAACAGTGGCATTGAGCTGAACAGCCCACTGCATGAGGGTGACCAGCATTTCTAAGCACACATGCCACATAACAGCCTCTCTGTTTGCCCCGTCCCTCCACCCAGGAGGTGCCACTCCAGCCCCACCAGCCAGCACTTGCTGTTGGTTTCACTGGAAAGCAGGACCATTGTCTCAGCCAGCCCCTAGCCAGGGTACCAGCACCAGGCACCTTGCCCAGGGCACAGGACCAGCCCATGCAGCTCCTGGGCTGCAGAGTTCTCCAGAGCTTCAGCTCACCACCCTCGTGTGACGCACCCTGTGCATTCTCTGCAAAACTAAAGGTAAAGAAGAAACATGTTAAGTTCCTCGTGGCAGTGCCCAAAGGTACTAATATCTGAAGATAACATCAATAGAGAGAGCCAGCGCAAGTTCTCCTCACACAAACTATTTCCCAGAGGCTAATGGCAAGGGGGAGAGAGAGAAAAACAAGTACTGACAGTTTACTGTAGGAGCTCAAAGAAAAAGTGGACAAAGCTAAAAGAACTCCAGCTCTTTGTTCGCCTTTAATCCAGTTCAGAGCACTCACTGGTGCATACAGATTTACTTTCCATGGCTGACAGAGCTGGATATGGTCATTTGGTAAGAAACAGGGGATCTAGGATTTAAATGTTGTGCCCCTCAGGCTCTTGGCTTTTAGGAAAAGTCGGTCTATGACATATAAAAAGTTTTAATCTAACGTAAAAAGTGTGAGCTGCTGGCTAAAACCTTCAAAGAAACAAACCCCCATCTTGAAAGGTGAAGAGTGCTTCCTATTCCTAACACAGACCAAGTTTTCGAGGGCTAGAGCTTCTTTTGGCTCATGTAAACCAAGGGAAAGACTGAGGCCTCCTGTCCCTATCTAAAGAACCCCCCTATTCTATTTTCTTTCTTCCCTTTTCAACTCTCATCTTGAATTTATGAAGGCACTGATTTATCAGAGGCTACTGGAATAATGTAATGGTGTTGAAATACCACATCCACATATTTGAATGCAAAACAAATAGTTCAAGCACCTGATATCACAGTACAAGGAGACTATCAAATCACCATTGCAGGCTTTTGCTTTTGCATTTGCTGAGGATAAGTGGTTCAAGTTATATGTAGCCTATTTTCTAAAGGCTTATAGAGTCAATTTGTCTCTGGCTGAATCTGCAAAACACAGTATTGAAAGAGAGCACTAGAGTGGAGAATATATATATGTATAAGTAGATATGTATATCTCTACACAAACAGAACCAACAAAAGAGTTTATGAGCAATGACAGAGAGACTGGGTTAGAAAAGGCAGATGGCAGAGTGGATCCAAATTAGGCAGATGTGCTGGAGCAATTTTAGCACTGTTTATTGGAATGACACCTCCAACAAGGGTGTAGAGAAAAGGGAGGTTTAGCCAGTAAATCCTAGGAAGTGCCATCTACAAAAAACCGCCAAACCAATAACTGTGGTTCCTCATCCCTCTGCCTCCTCCTGTTCCCCTCAGATTTTGGTTATCTGAGAAGGACCTCTAGCACTTTTGGGCTGAACTAATACTGCTCAAACTTCCCATGTACAGACAAACCCAGATCTTTTTATCCCACTCACATCCAGCCTTAGCTTTCTGGGACCAGAAAAAACAGGAGCTGGTTCTGGTTGGCATCGTCTTGCCCAGAGCAGGAGACCAACACATGACACGAGGCCGCCTGGTTGCTGAGCTGCTCCAGCCGCTTGCTCAGCTCTTTCCAGTGGAACTACTTGTTCTCTCAGAGTATTGCTGGCTGTAAATGGGATGTTAATGAAATAAACCAAAAGGCAATTTAGGCTATTTAACTACACTTCAGGAAAAAAAGCCCTACCTGGATAGATGACACATGATGTATTTTGTATTAACGTTTCAAGTCAATTTGGCGGATCCTGATGGCAGGCGAGTCGGTAGAAATATTTTGTTGCAAGTTTGAACATCGTACCAGGATGCAAGGCCAGCTACTTGAACAAGAGCAGTGATTGAATTAGGGCTGAGAAATGTATCCCTGGCTAGTTTCAAAATAAAAGAAAGAAAGCTTTTAAAAAAGGTACAAATGAGGCTAAAAGAATTTATGTTATTTTTCCGGTTTCTGTGCTATAACTCCTTTTCTGCCTCCTCATCTATCTTCTAAGTGTACTACCTTATGAATGAGTGAGCAATAAAAGAAGTATGCAGTGGCTGAGAGAGAAACTCGAGATAACAAGATAATGCAAAACCTAAGCCAAAGCTTGAGCAAAACTGCAAGTTAAGATGTAGGTCTGAACATAGAAGTTTCTCAGAGCTGAGGTTTAGGGCAGTCACTAGGCAGTTAGTCTGAAAAACTAGTTTGAGAACAGTAGCACAAAATGTGATGGTAATTAATACATGCTAAGCTCACATCTGTCAAAATCTTGGACCTGTGCTCTCTAGGGGTTTTAATCCTGTCTTCAGAGCACAAGTGATGACACTTCACTCATGGACTAAAATAAAAATCAAAGCTATTTTGATGCCTTTGAAATCCCTGATGAAAAGAGGCAAAGGAAGAACTATGAGTGAAGAAGCAGCTGCAAACAATCCTAGTTTAGGCAACAGCAGTTCCTGTGCTAAGGTGATACTGCAGGAGCATCGAGATCAGAAAGTACGAGAATAAGAAGCTGCTACATACCGTCTTTAAATTACTTGTTTTACGGCTGCTGAGAGTAGGATAGAGTTGTACTCACCAGTGTTGTTGCAGTACTTAACAGCCCTCTGGCTGCACAGCTGAAGATGTGCTCTTTCTCCCTGCCATCCCCACTTTGTGCTGAGGCTTTAGTCCCAGCACATGTGCTTAGCCTAGAGGCTGGATTTGGCTCCTTCAGTGCAGGCTGCCACTTTCAGCAGCAGCTGGTGATGGTGTCTGCACAGTAAGTTTTACCAAGGTCCAGAACTGAAGAGAGGGAGTTATAACAAAGGGTTAATTCAGATTTCCATGTCAGTGACCTTCCCCTGGCCTTCGAGGCTGACCAGGTTTGGAACTGCATGGATCAGCTGGGGTTTCTCAAGGGAAAAATGATGTGGCCACTCCCTGAGCCCAGATAATCCCTCTGGCTGGGCTTTCTGCTGCTGGTATCTGGCTGGTTAGGCAGAACTTAATCATAAAAATTACTGCAGCATCTTTCAAGCAAAGTGGGAAATGAATTGCTGGAATTAGGCATATTTTGTAGCATTAACCCAATGTAGCTGCTAAATGAGGTCAGTTATAGGGCTCAGGACAGGCAGCAGGGTCTAAGCTGGTCTCCAGTTTTGTTTGGCAAAAACTGGGTTGGTAAACAAACAGCACGAGGGAGAAGGTACTGGGATAAAGTTTCAAGCCATGTGAGGGCTGAAGGGAAGATGAAGCTCGTTATCTTTGGGAGGAAATCAGTGACAACTTTTGCATTAGCACCAGATGCCCCTACAAAGAAAAGAACATGAAACAGGGTGGAGAAAGCCATGACATTGTGGTGTTTGGGATGCTTTTACAGTATTAAAGAGGTAGAAAATGTTTCATAAGAATTTACAAAGCATGAAACCAATCACTTGTCTTTACTCTTTATGCCCTAAGACAGACCTAATTCTCTTGCAAAGTAGCCGGGGCATTTTCTATGCTCTGTTATCCATGTGATAGGGAGTGAAATACTTCAAACCCTTCAGAAAGTGTGAAGAACTTGACTATGGTATATTAAAACAACACTTAGGTTTCCAAACTGGAGCATTAACTCGCAACATTTAGAACAGATGATGCCTATATGAATAAAAGATCACCTGCACTACGCTGCTGGTTACTGTGAGATGACTTGTTCATGTCTTGCACCAGCTTATGACATTTTCAGGTGCAAGATCTGAAAAGCAGTTTAGATTTGAACCTCTGTTCATAGAAATCCAGTTCTAATAGCTGCTGTTGAACTTTCAAAGCGTTCTGCATGCAACATTTCCTGTAAGGGTGGCATTCTCTGCCAGTTCCTAATTTTGCTGCCATATGCCAGAAGTTGCAACCACAGAGGAATCTGAAGCACCATACAATGGTGTTGCCAAATTAAAGTAAAGAAAAGCTGTGATTAAGGAGGGTCCTATTTTACTGTTGGTCGGTGGGCCATGGAATTAGGCAAAGTTATCTCCCCTGCTTAACTTGTAGTGCAAAGGGGGAGCCAGCTTTGCAGGTAGAACTCACTTGACACTAATGAGCATTTGCTGCCTGGGACAACAGCATCAGCAGGCAAGAAAACCCCACAGCTCTGGTGGGAACATGGCCTATGTCTGGAGAGTAAACCCATCTGTGACTGTCATTCATTGTGCACCAAAAAACCCTGTTTATTTTTAAGAGACTCTAGTTTGTATTAACAAATCATTCTTTGTTTCTTCCTAATGCAGATTCTGGAAGAAAACATGAAGTTAGAGTGCAAATGCCATGGGGTCTCGGGCTCCTGTACCACTAAAACATGCTGGACAACTCTGCCTAAATTCCGGGAGCTGGGCTACATCCTGAAGGACAAATACAACGAAGCTGTTCAGGTTGAACCAGTGAGAGCAAGTCGGAACAAGCGCCCAACCTTCCTCAAAATAAAGAAACCCCTTTCCTATCGCAAACCCATGGATACAGATTTAGTGTACATAGAGAAATCTCCCAATTATTGTGAAGAAGACCCTGTCACTGGCAGCGTGGGAACGCAGGGCAGGATGTGCAACAAGACGGCCCAGCAGTCCAACGGCTGCGACCTGATGTGCTGTGGCCGAGGTTACAACACACACCAGTACTCAAGAGTGTGGCAGTGCAACTGCAAATTTCATTGGTGCTGCTATGTTAAATGCAACACATGCAGTGAAAGAACAGAAGTATATACCTGTAAGTGAGTACACGGCTGGGCAGGCTGACGTGTCCCTGGCCGTCAATACATTTGCACATGCACTCAACGTAGCTACAGAAGACCGTAGGAAAGACTTGCTCTCCTAGAAGAAATGCTGATGAATGGAGTCCTCTCTTCTCATGTTTCATTGCTTATGTGGATACACTTTTCAGACTCTTGTGAAAGTCAGCCAAGAAACAAAAACAAACAACACCCCCCTTCTCCAACCACCCCCCCCCGAGCCACCTGTCACACAAAACAGAGAGAAAAAGGTGCTCTCTGCTAATCTGTGCCTCTAAAGGAAGATGCATTGACTGCCCTGTGAAGAAACACCAGTCAGACAAAAAAAATCTCTGAGTGTGGCAACTGACTCTTAGTTTGGAAAAAAAAGATGGTCAAAAACTTCAGTGTATAAAGAGCTGGGGGAGGCAGGGGAGAAATCCTCAAAAAAGGGCTTTGCACAGGATGGGATGGACAGGCACCCATCATGAGTGGCCCATGTGAGTGTGTGGATGGCACAGATTTAGGCTTCAACACTCGTGCAAAGCTTCTGCTGGTCTTGCCCATCTTTCCACTTCATACCATTTGCCTACAGCGAGTAGAACTGTTGAAGGTTTCTGTAGACACTGCTTTATCTCCCTCGTGTGCGTGTGTGCTGCAGAGTTTAGCACAGGGATTTGGGACACTCGGGCATAATAATAGCAATATTTAACAATTTATTCAGATAAAAACTAATATTAATTTATTTAATTAAAAAGAACTCTACCGACATTTGGGGAACTATTCTGCAATTAAAGTAGATAGCTGCCTTTCTTTGTGGAATAATTTTGTAGGAACAGCAAGGAAAAACTGGAGCTGTACATATTATTCTTAACTAGGATGTTTCTATTAGTTGGACTTGCAGGATATGTTCTACAGTACTAGATGTTTAAGTACAAACGCTGGCATCTTTATATATATATATGTACATACACAAACACACACTGTTGGTTTTTTTGGGGTTATTTTGTTTGTTTGTTTGTTTTCTCCTGTTTGCTGCTAGTTGTCTGGAACAAAAGTCAAGCGGTAGGGGTTACAAATCTTTACCAGTTGTCTTGGGTTGGTTTTTTTTGTTGTGTGGGGTTTTTTTTTTCAATTAAAGGAAGAAGCATTAATGAAATCCTGTTTGGAATATGTCTAAAAATACAAAAATCCAGACAAACTTCCATCTTTTGGAAAAAATCAACCATGGGATAAGAGAATATATTTTGTAAGAGACTATTTTTATATAAATATTTTATTTATACTACTTCTGCTTGTTCAACCTGTACTTTTTCTCAAAACAGGCATACAATTTGTAATTCTTAGGCTATTTAACAGAGAAAGGGTAATTAGTTTGTGGACATAGCAGCAGCAAGCTGGATACACTCAGCTGAACTTGGTGGATGTGTCAGAGAGCGGAATGAACTTTCTCTCCGGATGTGTGTAAAAAAAACTGGCTCTTTTCCTGCAGCTCAATTTGCAGGATATGCAAAACAAGGACAGGGTATGTAGCATCAATTTTGTCACATGGCTTGAATTCCTGATTGGTATTAACTGGATGTTCATTTATCCCATTCAAGGGAAAAAAAAAAGAATCCGAATTAGCTTCCCTTCTGCGTCAGTCATTAAAGTGTGGCATTATGACTAGCAAATGTGCTGTGTGTGCTGTCAGTTAAACCTCTATATTGTGTTACTGTCAAATTTGATTTTAATCAGTGGAAGACTGTAGACTGTGACTGTAAAAACTAGCATGACACACATCGTCTGATTCTCATAGATAGGATACAAAGCTTACTTGTCGTCCAACTCTTTTTTTGGGGGTGCATTTACATTATTCTTTCCCTGCAGAAAGGCCAGAGCTCAAAAAAAAAACTCCAGAAAAACATCCAGGCAAATTTAAGGACCATTGACTTGATTTTCTAAGCCATTCTACGTTCCCTTTACCCTATTTCCTTTTTATCACTGCAGTATTTCTCTGTTTTTAGAACCATTTTGTTTTTCCTGCTTGACTCATTTGTGACTGATAAAAGAAAAAAAACATCTAATTTTAACGTTGTTTTTCATGGGGTGAGAAACGTGGCCCTGTGCTACCAATGATGCTACCTGTGCTGTCTAGGACAGATCAGATTCTTCCCTCCTTCCAGGCTACAGCACCTCATACCTTTCATGAGGTTGAGAAAGGCATCAGTAAAGGAAAGGACCCACCCTGCTGCATGCAGCGCATTCCACTGACCCCTGTTCCTAGCAGCCAGCATTACAAGGAGTAGATGATACAGAAGCATTTTGTGTCCACTAATTTTTCTGAGGGAAAAGTCCCACCTACAATGAGAGAACATTTCTGCAAAAGCAAACATAAGATGTTACAAAGGTTCCCTATAACATAACACTCACCTTTTAGGGCTTACCTGAATGTGGCATGACAGGATGCTTTGTAACTCCTTGTACATACCTTATGTAAGAACACAATCCCATGCTGTGCCTGATCCTATATTTAGGGTTAAATACACAGTCTCTTTGCAGACCTGCCACTTCACAAAACCCATGAATTTTTGCTGCAATTCAGAAACCTGCATGGAATATCAAAATAAAACAATTAATGTCATTTACTTTCAAACTTAAGGCTTCTCAAGATAAAGTACCATAAAAGCAACTTTTTGGGGTCATTGAGTCACTACTTTTAGTTCTTCTGAATTCCACACATTAAGAATTGATAAGATACAAAATGCAATGAAGTACAGACAGTATGGATGTTAATTACAACACTATAATATGGCTAATTCAGATCTAACATCTAATATTGGAATCCTCCCCCACCTCGGTATTGTTTTTTTACTTAGTGGATACCAGATCATAGTCAAAAGGGGTTTTCTTCACTGACTAGTTATTTTACAAGATACTACTTTTGCAGTATGTTTTTACCATGGAAGAGTAATCTGTGTAACTCCTGCTTCCTGTATGTTTCAGTATGCAGTGATGTGCAATGTACAGCTAGCAGATTAATCACTGAAGGACAAATATCTTTAAACAGTCTTACAGTAATAAAGAATTGGATGCACAATGAAATGAATTTGTTACACATTTTCCCTATATCTTACAGTATTGCTGATGATCAGTGCATGAGGAAAAAAGGTCATTTTTTTGATGACTGGAATAACTGTTTGGGAACTATAAACTGGAAATCAAGGAAAACCAAATGCTGCATTCAACCAGAAGGCATTTGGAAATTTGGCTGTCTCATCTTAGATCAGAAAAATCTGTCCCATCAGAATCTGTTTGAGTCTGGAGTTAGTTGGTCATTTGCTAAATGGGCTTGAATGGCATGAAGAATAAACAGGAGAAGGAGAAAGATTTACCATTTTGTAGCTATTCCTCCCCCCAACAACAATTTGTTCTGTGTCCTCAGGGATAGAAGAGTTGTTTTTCACTTTGGTGAAGAGCCCCACAATGGGAGTGAAATGCACACAACTGCAGAACAATGTATCTCTCGAAAGAAAACACATCTTTTCATCTCTGCTAACCAAGGGAAGTGCTGGGTTGCTGTCCACGTCAACAACCTGGCTGAGGCTTTTAAAGAAAACATACATTCAAGAAGCAGGAAGAGTAAGAGGAGTAGGAAGCATCAGAGAACAAGCATAATTGCAAGTTGGGAAGCATTTATGGAATCTCACTTCCTCCTTTGGCAGTGGAGCCTCCCTCATGGAAATGAAGCTGTTCTGCCTCGGTATTCCTAAGCAAGTTTTAAGGATTTTACCTCTCAGTCTTCTGAAAAGGACAACTAACCTGAATGCAATTAGCTTGAATACTTGAAGTACCTACATAAAACATGAGTCAGTCAATGATTAAGTTTTCTTTGCCATGTATGCACAAACCTAATGGAGATGTGTCTTTCAACAGTGATCATTAAACTCAAAACATCCTTAAAATGTACTCTTAAGTGGTTCTTTTGATAAAGTTATTGCAAGGGTACATAGTTACTCAGAAAAGAGAATCATGGACACCTATCCTTTACCATTGTCTTTCTTTACAAGGGTCTTTTCATGAATTGTCCTCTGGATTACAAACTGTTTTTAACTTACCACACTTAAAAATCAGTTTGTTGACTACAGAAACGTCACAGACTACAGCAGGGTGCACACACTCAAAGTAAGATGCAGCATAAGTATTTTTACATTTATTGTTATAATAGATAGCAGGAAATATGTAGTGTGGACATCCAAAAGGAGTGTATTACAACTTGTAACCACAAGAAGTTAACTGAACAAGATGCTTTCTAACTCGATGGTTGATAGAAGGAATAAACTGCAGTCTCAGTGACTGATACGCCTAGACAAGGCTGGCCAAATCTGGCAGATACTGTTGCTGTTCAATGAGCTGTGGTAAAGTCTGAGTCAGGCTTCAATATTCCAAAATTGTCCAAAATTGAACCAAGTACAGGAATTTAATCACACAGCAGAACTTCAGATGATGACGCTCAGCTAGATTCCCAAACATTCTCTCTGAATTCATGGTTACCTCAGATAGTTTCCAACATGGCTTCACCAGAGGGGTTGAACTAGATGATCTCTAAAGGTCCCTTCAACCCCTACCATTCTGTGATTCTATGGCAAGTGACCTAATTTGCTAACATGTTTCATGCACTGGTCAAAATCATACCAATGATTCCTCAAAGGTGGGCATTTAATCTTGAATAAAAAAATAAGAGAACCCTTCCTCTAGAAACAAAGAGCTGATAATATATGGTTTAGTCAAAGAAGAAGAGATGTACTTGGATCTAAGAGACTCCAAGTGTTTGAACTTTGTGTTTCTCTTGTCCAGAGGTGACACTGTAAGACCCTTAAATGCTTCTGATACTTTAGAGTTTTACAAAATTACTATTGATTTTTTGTTCATTTTATTGCTATTACATATTTATAGATATAGCACATATAATGTAATTTGCAATTGGGAGATCAGAAATAGGGCCTGGAGAGATCTCACTTTTACGTGTAGCACAATATATTTACTACTGGTGCTCTCAGATTCATACAATTCCTTACCTTGATCTTGTGTTTTTGTTAGCGAAGTCACTGCATCATGCTCTTGTGAGGTAAGACTCCTGCTTTGCAAAGAGGTTTGATATCTCTGGGAGAAGATGAGATTACCTTAGAGACATATTTCTAGGATTTTGTGCATGCACAAAGATAACCCCAAAACCAAAATGAAGAGGATTGTATCAAATTTGCACCACTTAGCTATGGTTATTAACACACACAGCCAAACTCTCTTAGCACAGAGAACTTTAACCCACAAAGTGTTTCCTCTGCTAGCTTGCATCCTTTCCCTAGATCCCCGAAATACATGCTGTATATATCATATCAGACCCACAGCTGATTTTGTGGTTGCCAATACAAACAATTCTGTATCAGTACATCATAAACTCAGTACTACTAGCAGAGAAAAGAAACCCACTTTACACCTTTAATTTATAAGAATGCACAGAAGTTTTTCTTAGGAACCACCATGCATAACTTTCCAGTACTGCAGTGCTTCCCTGTCCCATCTTCACCAGCATGCCTGCCTGCAGACTGTATGTGCTTGTTCTCTTTGAGTACTGCCAGTTTTAGCTCTCTATAGAGTGCTTATAAGCTCTCTGATCCCTTCCCAGTCACTCATGGCTTGCGTGTCTGGATTTTAGGTCTGCATGTGGGGTTTGCGATACGATAGAGAAGGAGGATGCTCAACATGAAAAACATTCATCTTCTTGCCTTCAGTTGTTCAGACCAATACAAGAAATATGCTGTCATGTAATACACCATGCCCTCCCAACTCACCTTTCCAGCATTATTGAGAAAGTTGCACTGGTGGTTTTTTAAAATAAAGGTGAACAGAGGATTGGAAAAAATGCTCTCTAATTATCCAAAATTGCATAAAAAGTTGTAGCAAAACCCTATAAGAGACATTGCAGAGTCTTGCTCTTCATCACACAATATCTCATCTATTTGAATGGGACTTCACATGGTACGTAGTTAGCGCTTAAAATTAGTGGCTAATCACATTTACTCATTGTTCACAATCCTTGTGCAGTTACTCATTTTTGTTTTTCTCTCAGTGTTGAACTTGCTTCACTCACACTATGTCAGCAAACACTGCTTTAACTGCTAATATTTTACAAATCAGTGTGGCATGTTCTCTCCTGGATTCTTCATACCATTTCTCCTTTTATCCTGAAATCCTTTTGTTATTTACACAGTAAGAGGCCAGGAACACCATAACACTCAGCATTTCAATGAGGAAAAACCCACAAAACTTATTTTTTGTCCCCATGGTGCTTATAAAATAAATTAAATCAAAATCCATTAGACAGATTTCTGATATTGTCCCAAGGGTTACATTTTACTATCACATGCTTTGACTCATTCTCAGCTGTGGAGCATAGAGATTCTCCAAGTGATGGCAGCAGTACTGATGGAAAGTAGTTTCTACCAAAGTCCCTCAGACTGCTTTTTAGTGTGGTCAGAGAAATCAATTCACTAGACAAGAACTAGTCTAATTGAAAGACAGGTAAGGAAACTTGAAAGATAAAGAAATGAATGGCCTATTACAGAGTGCAGGGCAGAAACACTTTGGAGAACAGAGGGGGAAAAAGCTGTAGGGAAGACGTCCCCTGAAAACCTCAATGCATGGAAGGCATGCTATGGAAACTATGAGTGAACACAGAAAGGGCTTGGTTCAATGGACAGATTTTAGCCCAAGCTAAGCCTGCCTGGTTGTTACACAGCTCATAAAGCAATTCCATTTGGCTGAAGCTGAATCCAAACATCTATTCTGTTGCATCAGCAAGAAACCCATTTTGTGAGTTGTTTCTCACACTTAATTTCTTCCTGAGCAACTTTTCTTTTACACATGGGCCCATGGAAATGCACCATGGGCATCACATCTTCCCACACAGAGCTTATTTCTGAAAAGGCTGAATTTTGGTATGAATTGCCTTAACTACAGAGGAGGTGAAATACCCAGCTCCTTGAGAGTGAAGTTAATGAAGACAGGGAAGATACGCTGCAGATAATAACATTAGACCAAAATGCCAGCACATGGGACAGGAAGATACTTAATTTATCACCAAAAAAAGAGGGTTTTTTCCATATATTGGAAAAAATAAATCAGGATAATGTCTTTTGGCCTTCTGTAATGCTGTGGTGTCACATTGTATGAATGTTCTGCACTGAGCCTGGCCTCAGTCAGCCACTATTATCCCCATATACAGACAGGAAATCAGGAGAGACAAAGCACAAGAGGGTTGGCCAGTGGGCACAAAGGAAGCCTGTGAAAGAATTAGGACTATGGCCCAGATTTCTCAGCTTTTGCCATCTTGTTTTAAGGAACTGGAGCAATGGCTGATTTGCCTCCTTTTAGAAAATATATATCCAAGAACTTAGCGTTTTGGAAATGTATTCCCTGCCTGTAGTAGGGTCACTGCGTGTTCTGTGTGGCTGAAGTGAGGACATTCCTTCTTCTCAGCCTCATTAAATGCTAAGCACATGGTAATTAATATAGCCTCCACACTAAGTGTGAGTCATGCACCCGGGAAATTGTACAAACCTGGTCTCGTGTTTTGTCTGCTTAAGTCAAAAGCTTAACAAAGATGTGAGGCAAAGGAGGTATCAGAGAGTGGGCTTAGGTCAGAAAATGTGGACAGCAGTTCTGCGGAGGGACCAAGTAGCCTCTGGCAAAACTTGAGGGTATCCATACAGGAGAGGTAAATTGCTGTGATGCTTCATCACCAAAACCAGATTCAGAACATAGCAAATGTTCTGCTGGAAAGTGTTTGACAAGACAGTGCTAAACCACACGGTATTTTCTGCCACCAAAAGAGGGGGATGTGAGGTGACTCACTTGGGTCAATGAGTTGTAAGAACTAAGTACAAATGGTGAGAGTTAGAAGAGAAGCAAAAGAAAAAAAAAAAGAGGGATTAAAGGCTTTCTGAGAAGTTAGAAAGGCAATTTATCTGCTTCTGTCTCTCCCTTTGTACTCAGCTTGGGTACCAGTCAGAATATTTTGACACTTGCCCATCTTTAGTTGCAAGCCACATGAGCTGAATTCAGATTCAATAGCAAAGAAAAAAAAAAAACTTCCCAGAATATATATAGTGTTTATTTAGGCCAGGCCAGCTTGGATGAAAGTGCAAAATCAATCAAAGCCTAAAAGGAAGCTGGCAAACTGTAAGTGTCTCAGGACATCCTAGCTGCGCTTCCTCCGTGGGAAAGACAATGGCGAGGGGCTGAGAAATTCTTAGAGTTTATAACATAACATTGGTTTATATAATAACAAGATGAGATGAGGTGATATGCAGACCTTAATTAATGACTACACACCAAAGTTGTCATTTCGATGACTTGTTTAGGCAGGAGCGGTAGTGTCCGGGTGATAGATTATTCTCCCTTTATCCTGACACAATGACATCTGCTTTATTCACAGATCAGCCACCAGTTGCTACAACAACGCCAGTGTGCTTTAGAAAATGTTGTTGAGCTGCTGAGAGAATCTTGGCTACCCATTAGCAAAATGTTAACTATGCAAAACCAAATAGCGTTTGGTTTTGTTGTAGGAAAGAAGTCAGTGCTCTGCAATAAGTAAGAATGTCAGAAAGAATTTACATTCAAAAAGTAGAGAAGGGGTTTAACCCATGATATCACCATGATTCAAAAATTGCCCTGGAATTCATTAGTGAGACATTAGGCCCGAAGAATAGAGAAAATAAATAATGAGTTTTAAAAAGAAAGAACAAATACACTTTCCTCTGAGCAGCTTGTTGTCTGCAGCATTTTAACATATCCGTTGCCCCTTCGCTTTTCCTGATCCTTGTCTTAGATTTTTACACAGTAATCCTTTGCTAATAGGGTTTTATTTATTTTTATTTATTTCTTTTCTTCCCACTTAGCACTTTCAGGAGACACTAGGTGCTGTTCAACCATGCTAGGAAACGGATTTGGCTGCCAGTAAAGTCCCTTGCTCCCACTTCAGTAGAAGGTGAGAGAACCTCACGCTCCAACCTAGTCCTTACAAAGCCAATTACAGGAAAGAATTTGCAAGCATTTGTAGTGGGAATGGCTTTATCCTCCAGCCAAAGAACACAGCATGGCATCTGAGAGCCAAAGAGGGCATGCCATGCCTGAGGGAACAGGAGCAGCCCTGGGAGCAGGTGAATGTCCTCCTCATACGTTAACTGCAGTGAAGACATGATGGTGTAGAGAAGACATATGATCAAAACCACCGAAATCTCCAACTGCTGAGGTAGCTGCTTTGTGGAAGAGGCATCAAAGCTGCAGTGTTTAGAGTGAAATCCCTCAGTTTCTTGGCAGGGGCTGCTTGTCACCTCCCTTGTGATTCATGTCGGGGCTGACAGTGGCGTTAATGTATGTTGGACAGAATCAAACACAGAGAGAGGCTTCCCCTCCTCCCAGTCCCTGCTTTCCTTCGAAACAGAAAGGGTCTATTTGTCTTGGTCATAATTGTTCATCCACCTCAAACCTAAGTGAATATAGTTCTTAATTTGTTTTCCAAATGACTCAAACAATTTTCTTCGTTTTGTCTCCCCAGCAAGATCAGATCGATTTTGCAATGTGTGGTCCTTCAAATTTAACTTCATTAAATGTTTATAACATTAAAAGACTAATGACATAAGCCCTGTCTGTGGTATTTATAGGCTTTGTGAAGAGACTGAAGACAACCTGAAAGGGCTGAAGTTCAAGTTAATTCTTTGAGAACTATTTTCAACGCCTATCCTCATCTGTAAAACTCTAAATACTGTTTCAAAGCTCTCATCTTAATTTAACTGAAAGTTTATCAACCACTTTTAGCAGCAAAGTTTGAAATCTAAAACCAGCCCACAACAGATCATAGGTGCATTGTTTTGCTGTCACAGTAAATAAGTCCCACACGTTAATATAATGATCTAGTTATATAACCAAGCTCAAGACATTTTAAGCTACCAATTACTGGAAGAATAAACCTGGGAAATCATCAGTAAACATTTTTACTACGTTTTAAATACCTGTTACACTCCCCTCCTCTAGGTGGTTAACTAGGTTGTATGTGCCCTCAGTTGGACTATTCTTAATAGGCATTTTCATATTATGGTTGCAAAACTGTGTTTTTAAACGAAGATCGCACCTGTATCTTGCTGCTCACCACCATCCTGTCCAAATATCATGTGGCTGTTTTCCTTCTCAGTCCTGAGCTTGCTGCTTCTTCCAGAGATTCTAGAGCTGCTGATCTTCAGCCTGTTAGAATTAAAGGGAGATCAAATGAGTACAACTAGGAACGGTTTTATGGGTTGGGGTTTTTTTTGGTTGGTTTCTATTGGGGCAGTTTTGCTTTGGTTTGGTTTAATTCACCGTGTAATCAGAGCTTCAGAAATACCAGTGGCATACTGTGTTCAGAAAAGGATGTCCACAGGAAGCCATACCTGGTGTGCACATCTGAGCTTGCTTCTCTGTGCACTGCCTATCCTGACTGCACCAGAGGAGATGTACCTTTAGCACTACTACTGTGAGCACTCAAGACAATATAAAACAGGGAAACAAGGTTGTAACAGGTGACTAATGGGTTGCTTGAAGCTTTTTTAACCTGAAGCTTTGCTACCTTTAACCAGGAATACCAACAGACTTTCTAGTGTAACTGAACAGTAGATTAGATTGAGGTTTCAGCCTGTCTCACACGTATCTGGAATGACCTTATGGGACTTGACGTTCTTCTTTTAGGCATAATGCTGTTCAAGACTGAGTTCAGCAGCTCATCAACCTGCCCAGTGCACTGGCAATTCACATCTTTTCAGAGGCTAAAGTTCACTCTCAACTTTAAAGAGAGAGTCCAGCACAAAAGGTAATTTTTAAAAGGACCGTGTGTATCACAGGTACGGCAGGCAAAGAGAAGAGCAGCATTCGCCAGCATCGTTGTCATGACTACAAATTGAAATCTCTATCTCCCACATGTACTCTAGTATGTAATCTGGGAAAAGTCCAAAGAGCATCCTTAAAAAGCCACTAACATCTGATTGCAGCTCAGAGCCTGGAGCAAGGAGGAGAGATGGCCTCGGCTCAGCCCTGGAGCCGAGCGGCTCAGTGACTCGGCGCTGCTGGATGCCTCACTCCCTCCGGCCCACACTAGCAGCCCTTCTTTCAGCTGTCCCCTATGTGTGCACTGGCAAAGGGGGCAGTTTCTTTCACAGGTATCCAGTTAAAAGCAGCACATGTCCCCGTTGCCCTATGGACTGCCAATTTAAGCTAATTATATACTAGAAACTTTATTTCCTGAGAATCGATATTGCCTTGCCAAGAGGTATGGATAACATCTTCATCTGCCAGAAACAGGATTAGTTTTGACAGAGTTATGTTTACAAACATAAAATTTATCACTTTTTCGTTTTTTAAATAGCACCTGTGTACACCTGGAACAAGACAGTAGCTAATGATTTATGTCGGACTGTAACAACGGCTGTTTTTGCTGGATCTGTGCCATAACTTAGTGTCTTTTACTCTGCCCTATTGGGTCAAGACAACACATCAGTCAAGTAAATCACTTAAGTAAATTATTGAGAACTTAAATTGACTTTTTCTACATAATATGTAATTACTTCCTTGAACCAACATTCCCTTACATCACCAATTTAAAAAGCTTTCTATTTATTTTTTAACTGAATATTGATTGAATTTAAATTACAGCCAGAATGTACTATTTATCCAGCAAAAGTTCAGATTCTAGGGAACAAACTTTCCAACAACATTGTCAAGCTTTGCCTGCAGTTCTTTGCCACCCACACGCCCACTTCACTCGGTGCAGAGACCCTCAGAGCTGCAGATTTGCCCATCACATTCACAATGTGAAAGGGAGCCTCGTGCATCTGCTGAAACCTACAGTACCAAGACATTTGAAATGAAATTGCTGGTAGTCCTGGAGATGTTGAAGGTAGTGCAGTAGTACAGGGAAAGGTGAAAGACAGGTTTGCAACATCAAGTTCTCACCAAGCTGTTGTGATGCAATGAGGATTCTCGCTGTAGCCAGTGAGACAGTTAAAGCCCAGATCTCCATGGGGACTGTAGAGATGGAGAGTCCCACGAGGCTGTATCTGCTCCTGATTATGCATATGCTATCACAAGTCTAGAAGAAAAAAGACAGCAAGAGAATTTGTCAGATTACATTCCTCTCATGAGCTCTTGCCCTTACTTCGACCACAGGGTACACAGGGCACGTGACATTTCAATTGTGTCAGCAGAGCTCAGCAGCCCTGAGTCAGAGAAACCTGGCCAGGACAGTTGCCCTGCACAGATTTTTGACCCATGATCTGTGATGTGAAGACAATTCAATTAACAAGATGTGGGTCTGCATCTCAGGTGTTAGGAAAAAAAACCCCAACCCTTCTGAGGCAAAATATCCTTCCTGTTAGATCGCTGTTGTATCCTGTCCTCAATCATCCTCCCAAAAATCACCCTCCAACAACCTGTTTAATAAATGATAATTCAAAAATTATTCTGTAACTTATTTTTTCTGCTTTAGAAGACGGCCAAGAGGAAAGAAATATCAATAGTTTTCAAGTGTCTGCATGCAAGTTTGCTGGAGGGGAGGAGAATCAGGAAGGAGACTCTGGACTTGAAGGAAGTTGGAGGACACAGACAGCGATCACGTACCCTGTGCTGCTTTGGGTGTAAATAAAAAGCCTCTGAAATTTAAGTTTGATACTGTGGTCAAGTGGCCCTGGGCTGCAAAGTAAGTCTGGCTTTAAGAAAAGGCCAAGGAAGTGGCTGCTGATCATAGGAAGGGCTAGCAGGACAGCAAAGCTGTGACCACGTGCAGCATTTCATACTCCTCATGTGGGATTGTTTCCGGTTAAAATTGGCAGAAGTGATGAATGTAATTCTCTTAGTATTTTATTAGTGAGATGGGAAGTTAATGGGAAAGGGCAGCTAAAAGTACTTCTGCTAAGGCTAGAAAATACATTAAAATCAGCGCTGTTGTGGATTACACCCAAGGTCACAGGATTCAGTCACAGGAATTGACTGGTGATATTTACAACTCAACAAATTGCTTTAAGCAAGTGTGACATCATGCTCCACGCTATTTACCAGAGGAACCACACACAGTGAGGCTATAAACCACTTCAGCAGTCCGTGGGTAGGTTAATGTAGTTGGTGTAATCTTCGGCTAGAATAAGGACAATTCTAATCTCTCAATTTAATATCCTGTGCGAAGCTGCAGCTGTGTGAACTCGGGGAAGCAAGAAGGGTGTTGTTAGTTGAGCTTACGCATTCCCAAGTGCTCTGCTGACTAACACTTGGAGCAATCTCTTTTATTCAAATGTGAGATGTGAGAAAGCCACTGTCTATTTAATACATTTAATTGTATTTTAATTAAGAATGATTTCAAAAAGCAAGGTCTTGTATCTGTTGCAACAGCATAAAGTGAACCCTCTCAGCACATCAGCAGACCAAATAACATGCTGTGGCTGAGTCAGCTCATGCCTATGTCCTGACAAGTTCTTGTTAGTGGACAGTTACAGACACTTGGGCTGACTCTTTGTTTCTTGGTCTTATACTGGGTTATTCAATGCACACAGACACGAGGGAATCCTAAACCAGGAGTTATTTCATAGGCTCCCCAAGGTCTGTGAAGAAAAGCAGCTGGAGGAGAAAACTCCTACCCTGCCCTGATGGGGTATGTAATGGCAGAGTTCCTCCATACATGGCCCACAAGAAGTCTGGAGATAGGAGCACTCAGAAACTCTGCAGAGCACAGGGAGATGGAGCTGGCTTTGGCTCAGAGCACTGGTCTGGCCTGTGGCTCAGGACACCATTGCTGTCACACTGGTGTGTCTCTGTCCCACACTCGCTGCCTGTGCCCCTAGAGCCCCTGTGAGCTGCCTGGGGCTGTGCCTCCTCCAGCCCACACCATCCTGCTCAGCCATGCACTTTTTCACTACAAAGAAGGCATTTTTTTTTAAATTGCCAAAGGAGGCAAAGCCACTTTCATGTAATTGCATGTGCTTCAAGGTGCTTGTGGACTTTGACCAACTGGTTTGTACAGTCAGACTTTTTCTCCTCCCTGTTGGAATCTGTCATTTTTCTAATGCATTACATTACATAGTAAAATGAATGGGGGTTTGTTTTGGTTTGGTTTTTTGTCTTTTTTTTAGCTAACCTTTATGAATCCTCTTGAGTGATCTGTGGATGGGATCAGCAAACAAATTTTGTTCGAGCTCTCCAAATCCTGACACATGAATTGATTTCATCAGGGCACATTAAGTGAATGATGGATCTCTGCCAAAAGGGCATGTAGGATTTTGCAAGGGGGTGGGGAAGAAGAAGGAGACTTTGCTTTCTCCCTTTTTTCTCCTTCTTAGCCAGTCTTGTTAAGAAAGGGCAAAAGCACTTAAATTCATTGCTCTCAAAGTAAATTGGTTTTCTTTTCTACCCTCTCAGAAGTCCTTTTTCTTCTGGGCTTATCCCATTGCTGTCTCCCTCATCCTTAAAGCAAAAAGAGACAAGCTGTCTGCCGAGCCCGTGAGTGGCCGCAGCGCTGCCCCTGCGCTTCACGAGGCTTCAGCTTCCCCCAGCCACCTTGGCACTGCCGTCTCTGCCTCTCAGCAGACAGCTTCTCAAGCACATTCAGGCTGGCAATAAGAGTGGGGCTGTTGTAATAGATGACAGTGAAAGCACAAGCTGGAGGGAGCTTGCTCCTCTCCGTTCACAGCTCTCTTGAGAAGTTTTCAGAGGCCATGGTTATTGCCTTGTTCTGTATGCTGAGCCACAGCTTCTGATGCTAATTTGTTGGCACTCAAACTCCCATTGCCAACGATAGATCCCATGACCTTCTTCAGTTACAGATAACAGAAACTACAGTTATATCTAAGTGGCATATTGGTTAACCTCAGTGGCTTGCAATACTTTCCTTTGACTCCATTTCTGTCATTAATAAAGGGTTACGTTACAAAGGCACCTTGGAGTTTCTTGCAGGGAAATTTAGCCATCATGCTCTTTCTTGTGAGTGGCTTTCTGCACTGAATTTTTTTATTTGGGCTGTGCATTTGCAAACTCTGTGAAACACCAGCAGCAATGAAGACACTAACACTGCATTAGGACAGGTATTCTGGCAAAATGCTTTCAAATTTAGATGTGCTCTCTAGTAACTGTTGTTGCTGCTATCACTTTCAAATCCTCTGAAAGGCTTTATGGACAGAAAATCTGATCTGGGTTACCACATCCAGTGAGACTATTGGATGAATAAAGACCACTAACAAGAGAATGGGACTGGGGGCATGGTTTTTTTTCTTCACAAACATGAGACAAGGCTACTCCACTAAGAAAATCCATGAGACCCAGCTCTTGTCCTGTTTTGGGGGAGTTGAGTGGTGTTGCATTTTGTACTCAGAATCTAATTTTCTCACATTTCAAAATTCAGAGCCTAACACTGAAAAACCTTTGCCACAACCCTTGAAAGCTTGTTTCTAGCATGAAGACATTAGCTGCTCCCAGATGCATTAGTTGAGAGTGCAGGAGCTCTCTGCCACTAGGAAACGACACCACAGAGCAGTAGACAGTGACTATGCATGAGGAGCAGCACTATACATGCTTTACTTGGGTGCTGATGCAAAGGGAGAATGAATGCCTAGTGACAACAAAGTCTCTGTGACACTTGTCACAATGTGAGGACAGTCAGCATTTCAGCTCCTGGTAAAAGCTAGAAACCAAGGTGCCCTAGAGTCTAGAAGCAGCTAACAAGGAGATAATACTACTAACTCTTCTGGAAAGACTTGGTTCTTTGGTAGCTCTTCCACTGTTAAAGCCAACATGACTCTCTCCAGTGAAGAATAGATTTTTCTTTCCTATTGAATTAACATAAATTTTTCAATATTAATCTAATCAAATAATAAGAAAGCAATGAGGGTGCAGAGTTTGGGTTGCTAGAAAGAAAATCGTGTCCCATTACTGTATTTTAATAAGCTGTGGAACCAAATATACTGTGATTTCCTCTGGATACTGGACATGTGGGTGACCAAACCCAAAACATGCAATACTTTCTACTATAAAAGCCAAAGATACACCAGTACTACTCTCCAAAGCTGGTTTCCAGATCTACAAGATTTACAGACATTGATCTACAGACATTGTTCTCTCAAGAAATGCAAATCAATTTCCTCATCTCCTCTCCTTCCCAGTAACAGAGAAGTGGCTTTCTTCCACTAATGGAGCAAGGCAGGCACCACAGACTGTGTAAACTGCTGTTGCTTCAGTCCAAGAAACTGGAGGAAGGGACTAATCCAGGTGAATTCTTGCTGTCATTGACATATCAGTCAACTTTTCCTGTGGATATTTTCTCCACAATGGTACTCTCAAGAACAAAACTGACAGAGTCCACAAAGTGTACTTCTGCTCAGAGCTTTATACTTGCATGGGCTTTGATAAAGGGTTGGTTTCAACCAAAAGCAAAAGTCAAAGTAGAGTTATACAGATTTTTCTGCTTCTCCAAAGGTCATTCAATACCAGAACAAAATATTCTGTAACCATTAAATTTTACCTTCATATAGGTATATTATACCTACAGCTACTTCTAACTATCAAAGTATCTACATGGGATTTCATTGGACAAAGAAACTTCTATTCTACTACTAAGTGGCGGTGTGCAGCCATAGAAAACTTGCCTTGTGCGTTGCACACCCTCTCACTTTTACGTTAGAAATAATATCATCTTCACCACAGAAACCCTGTTCCACATCAGAGTTGAATCCATGACTCTAGAGCTAAGGAAGTTACTGTTGTTCTGAGCTATAGCCCAGCAGGACCTACAGTGTGTAGTGATAAAAGTTACCTGCCCAGCTGGCAGGTTACAAGAGTGTTTTGGGATATCATCAATCTGTGTAAGTACATAGTGCATAGGCAATGACACAAGTCCAAAAATGGAAAAATGTGGGAAAAATAGAGGCTTTCAACATTTAACTTTCTTTCAAAGTTGTTTTTTTTTACAGTTAAGCTAATATGGCATGTTATTTTGAGCTACCTTTCACTGTGTTGTGCTGCTACTGAAGGGAAAGAAGGTGCAGACAGCTTCTCACTCCTCAAGATAAACAAACTCTAGATGGTTTACCTTGTTTAAAGACACAGAAGCACCCAACAAGCAAAAAAGCTACTGAAAGAAAGCTTCTCCCTCTGAAAAACAGAGAACAAAATGAATGGGTACCAATCCATGCAGTTAGATTTCGTCTGCATCTGTGTTTCATATCCATTCCTTTCTACTCTCTGCCCCAGTACTTTGATCTTCCATGCACCAGTTCCTCTCTCCTCACTCTTGTTTCTTTACTTTCACTAGTACTGTCTCCCCATTCACTACTTGATTATACAGAACCAGGAAGATTCAATCCAGTAAGGCCAATCTACTACTTGTTTCCAATATATCACATCTGAGCCAATTACGTATCTTAGACCTTCAAAAAGCTGATATAGTTACATAAACAAAAAGTCATTACTGAATTGGCTACAGATCTGCTTATTCATCTAATTCCTCAATAGTTTGTTCAAGAATGTTAATTGCTAGAAGCTTATCATTAACTAGCTTGCTTTTGTTACCAAGATTTGTCTTTAGTTTGCCAGGAACAAGGCTGTTGAAATTCTGTTGTGTTGTCTGACTTGGATCTTGTTGAAGGTTAGGAACTGGATTTATATGGTATGAAATGATGAATGGGGATCAGGACATTTCTTACATCAGCATTTCATACTTGCTTAAATGAGACAATTTATTAATTTCTACATGTTTAATTGTTTCTATACATCTCAATTAAAGAAATACTACAACTTCACTATGCTGTAGTAAGTTTGAGCATCCAAATATCTGTTAATCCTTTCGGTAAGATTTATGATCATGCAAATGATACGTGTTCTGCTTGTGTGTTGTGTTTGTGTGGAGTTGTTTCTGTAACAGGGAAGGGCTTCAGTGCTGGTCCCTGTAAGAAGTTGCTTGAAACTTTCCCTGTCTCTAAGTCAGACCCACCTCTGGGGCTGAGTCAGTTGGGCATCTCTGTGGTCACTTTTTAACAAGGAGAAGCTGGAAGAGGAGGGGTGCTCATTCCAGGAGGTGGTGGAAGGAGTGAGACAAGAAAGAAGCGACCATGCAGACCCCAAGGTCAGTGAAGGAAGAAAGGAGGACTTGTGCTGGAGCAGAGGCCCCCCTGCATCTCTTGGTGAGATAGGATCTGTCAGTGCCACCCACAGAGGGTAATGGTGAGGGGTAAGGGGAAGAGGAGATTGAGGTATCGGGAGTAGGGAGCTGAGCCTGGGAAGACGAGAGTGGTAGGGGGAAAGAGGTCTTAAAGTACTGGTTGTATTTTTCTCATCACCCTGTTCTGTTTGGGCTTTCTGTCTGTTATGTTTCTAGTTGGTAGGAAACTGGTCTTATTTTCTTCCCTAAGTTGAATAGTTGAGCCTGTTTTGCGTGGAATCATAATTGGTGAGTGAGCCCTCTCTATCCTTGTCTCTATCCACAAGGCCTTTGGTTATCTCTTGTCTTCCCACCTTGATGTGGCTTCCCCTTTCCACGGTGGGGTGGGGTGTAGGTAGGAGAATATGGCAGCAGCTCCATGGTGCTTCATTGTCAGCTGGGCTTAAACCACATCTTGTTGCTAAAATAAGACACTATTGTATGACGGAGATGCCAGCACCTGACATATCTAGAGCAACATTTAAACTCACTCAGTAATGCACAACATGTACATTCTTAAACAATTGATTCTGCTGGAGAAGATTTTTCTTCTTTTGGTACTTCCTGGAAACATTCATCATCAACTCATTGTAGTTAAGGAAAGCATTTTGCTTTTAAACTTGTTAGGTCAGATTGTGCTGCTAGTAATTAGGGTACTTGGGTGGTGTAGGACCCAGAAGAGGTAAAGTCTCTCTTCAGTCCTCTGCTACAGTACACGAAAAGTGCAGAATTGTGGCAGTTTATGAAGGTAGGAACCACCCACTGGGGATGGACACACATTCCCTTTTCTCTCAGTTGCTAAAGGTGATGAACAGGATATAGGAATCACTAAGATAGAGAAGTCTTAAAAACCGACAACAGAAAATCAGAGGGTCCTCCCAAATGCTCACTGCCAAGTGTCACTACATTTCTGGACCATAGCAAAGAGAGAAAAAGTAAAAGAGAGACCTGCTGGCTTCCATGAACTGCATACAGTGCAAGACCTATTAGGTGGCACCCTACTCAGTTAAGTGGTGCAGGTAATGTCACTAACCCTTGTATTTTATTGCAGCTGCAAGCAATGTTGCAGCTGTGTACTGTTCTGAAACAATGCCTCAGCTACAGACACCTTGCCTTGGCATTCGTAATTCCTGGCAGACCCCAACAGCTCGTCCTCTCATGTGCTTTACTTCCTTTCACCTTGAATGTTGAAGCACCTTCAACTCTTTCTATACCAGCTCCATTTCCTCTCCATAGCAGCCTTAATATGAAAGGCACCTTCTTGGATTGGTAGCAGTAGTATAGTATTTTGAGGTAATTACATTAGATTGATGCCCTCCTCCTTCAGTTATTGCTTTGACAATTAAAAAGCATTAACTAACGAAGTCAAAGATTAGTAAGTTTACTGAATGACTGAATATTTACAAGTATATTGTTATTTAAATTATTCCTCAGCTTTCAAGAGTAACTATTAAAATGTACATTAATGTATTACACTGAGCACTTCCTCCTATTAGATGCTAATGTAGTGAGATCATTTTCTTCCTTCAAGAATAGTATTCCTATCAACATCAGAGAGAAAATACATTTATTGCTTTCTTTTCTGAGTTATTTGGAATAACTCTATAGTCCATCCTTACAGCTGGTTACTAAAACACAGGTAGTTCAACTCAGCTGAGTGGACTGAAATCACAGCCAAATTTGAATAGCTGAGGAAGGCAATTGAGTGATACTCTGCTGCATTTGGTGATGCAACAATGGAAAAACAAATCCCAAAGCCCCAAACACAAACACATGGCATTAAAAACTATATTAAAATGTGAGACTGCAAGGCATGTATTGTTCAGGACAGTTGAATTCACATTGTCAAATGTCATGAAATGACAATTACACTATTTAGGTTTGCATTTATGGGGAAGGGTATTATTTCATGAGTTTGAGTGCATTGTCTCATTCTTTAAGCTATAAAGCATTGCAAATAGGATTTACAGGGTGTTTCAGTCTTTAAATGAGAAGTTTGCTACAGAGCAAGTAAGATGAAGATCTGTACCTCTGTGCAGGAAGAGAGGAGACATGTACAGCACAACCATGATCAGTTGACTCCTATTAGACTGCTTATTTGGGTCACAGTAGTCTTTAGGAGAAAGATACTCCCTGAAAACAAACAAACAAACCTCTCCTCAGGGAAATGCATCTCTAGTGTAAGACTGCATGGGAAAATTATTAGCATTCCCTCCAATGGCTGAGGTCATGCCTGATGAGCATTGAAGGACCATAACTACACCAAGACAGAGTGCATCGCATTAATTCTGTAAAAACCTTATGTTCACTTAAATGTGGTTTATTAATTGCTGGCAAGACACTCATACTAGATAGCTTAATGCTGGCATGTCCTGTCATACAGATGTGCCATCATCTCACTTTCTAATTAAGAAACAGTGATCTGTAATATGAACGGGGATGATGTAGACTCATGTATGATGTAGACTTCATGATGATTTAGTCTCATGTTGAAGCCTAAAAAACTTTCACTCAGCTCTGCTTCTGCATTTGTGAGTATAGTGGCTAAAATATTCAAACAACAAAAGAAGCTCTTTGAATTTTCCAGTCCAACTTTTGCAGATCATATTGACAGAGAGCCTTGTCACAGTTATGATCTGTCCTGAAATGGAACTTTCTGAGGCTTTTCAGCACAAATTCTGGGGCTGTCCTTTGAAACACAAACTCTTTGACTAATGCTGTTGTGAACTAAAGTAAATTCAGATTCTGCCAGGGTGTTTTGAAATGCAGGATTTGTCTCAGAACAGATTATCTTCCAACATTAAAACGTTTCAGTCTTTTCTTGGATTACATTGTCTTTCATTTGCTGTGATTTAATCCAGGAACAGGGAATGACTCTGCCCTTTCGAACCGCCCCTTCCGATGGCTTCTTTGCCACATCATTCCCTATTCACTGTGTGACTTGTGAAGCCACTGAAAATCTCTTTTGATCTTGCTGGCCACATGCATTTCAATACGAGGGACCTCATTCTGTTCTTCCCCATACTGCATCTTACAGACAGACTTAAGCCAGCCTGCAGCTCTGAAGATCCTCAGAGACAGGAGGGATGGATACATTCCAACTCCAAAGATAACACTGCCAATTTTGCTTTCCATCAGAGAGAAAAAAACATGAGTTAGTGACAAAACAGAGCAGTCTTTCTTGAATTTCGTGGGTCGTATGGGTTGTGACCCTCTTTTCAAATTCCTTGAATACCTTCAGATTCTCCCTACAGCACATCCTTACTGGTTTTGCTGGAGTCTTTATCCAGTAATCAGCAACTCAGTCAAACCACAATAGCATCTGAGATATGTCCAAGACTTCTTACAGTCTCCATGGAACTACTCTGTTGGTTTGTCACTTCCATCTCGTCACTCTTTAAGACCAAATGGGTTCAGTTGCCAAAACAATCTAATCACAAATCCATACAATGTTATGAATTACACTACTTCTCTTTCCCGTGAGGGAGGCAATGTGGTTCAAGAAGAACCTGACAAGTCAGTGTAGTGGTACCAGCAATCCTAGCACAGAGTTGTGTGTTACCTCAAGTTCTCCCTATTCTTTTGGTGCTGAAAAGATCACCTCAACTTGTGGTGGAAGATGTTGGGGTCCCTTCAGAATATCTCAGTTTCTCCTTTCTTTCTGGCTTCCCTATGAATTTTCTCTCCTGGCATCTCTGCCACCCAGAGTATTCCCAACAATTCTGTAGTTTTTCCTGCTTAGAGGATTAGGCAAATAACTCCTCTTTGGTGACTGATCCATTCAAATCACGCTGCTTTATACTAACTTGCTGTTATTGTCTTTGATGTTCACAGTTTACTTGGTCAGAACACTTCTAGACAGGCTGACACTTCTTCATGATGAACAGGCTGTTTGGATAGTTTGGCTATTTATTTCCTCAGGCATACAAACACGAATCAAGATTCATTTTGTTTGGGACAAAGGGTCACAAAATCACAGAATGTTAAGGGTTGGAAGGGATCTTGAAAGCTCATCCAGTGCAACCCCCCTGCCAGAGCAGGACCACCTAGAGTAGGTCACACAGGAACTCATCCAGCTGGGTTTGAATGTCTCTAGGGAAGGAGACTCCACAGCCCATCTGGGCAGCCCCTGCCAGTGCTCCCTCATCCTTACATTGCAGAAATTTTTCCCTGTGCACTTCCATTAAACTAGCCATGTAAGATGGATACATTTATTTTGTCAGTGAGGAATATATATATCCATAAATGAGTGATGTATGAAGCCTTAGATTTAATTTCTACATTTCATGAAACCTACAGAAGCATGAATTTGGTGCTTAAGGAATGCTGATTACTAGAAGAGAAGTGCTCACATCAAGCAAAGCAAAGAAGTCCCACAGAAAATAAATTCATTCAGTCTACAGAGTCACGTGTGCCAAAATTTCATTGAAGTTAATTGCAAGTCATGACTGAACTCAAAATTAATCTGCTGAACTGCTTTTCATATGTATTCACAATGTGCGCAGCAGTGGTATCAAACTGTTTAGAGCTCTTCATATAAGCAGTTCTTAACTGGCTCAGTTTGTAAACACTTTAAAAATTCTTGCAACTTAAGGGAATCTTATTATGACTGCAGAAAATTCCTCTCCTTTCTCCTCATACTAGGCAGCCAGAAAACTAGGATGTTTTGAATTCCTTGAATTTAAAGGAGTCTGAGATGTGCTTCAAAATGAGAAATGTGTTTCTTCTTCCTGTATCAATTTCCATTTACTCTGAATGGCTGAAGTTCCCCTAAAAATGTTTTGTATTTAACAGAAAAATTGACAGCAAATAGATGAAGCACAGAAAACCTCAAAACTCAATATGTTTTTTTCTTCCCTCCCCAGTCACTTCTGTGACAGTTAAAAGAAAAGAAGTGGGGCCATCATTTTATGAAGAAAGTCCAAATTACATCAATCTCACAGGTGTATCCATGTGGGAAAGAAGGAACATATGAGAGGAAGTAGGGTTCTCTTTCCTTCTTGGGGTAAAGCCACAAGTTTCTCCTTTCGTATGGGCAACAGCACACAACCTCAGTGAACACAGTGACTCTCCCACAAAACTGGTCCTTCCACAGCCCCTCTGCTGTCCTGACAATGTGCTTATTCAAAGCTGAATAGCCCAGAAAAATCTTCTGGCACTTCAGTTTACATTAGTTTTCCCAGGTACTTTCCAATCAAGTGAAATACTACTCAGGTACATCTCAGCTATTCAGAGCATCTGGAAACCCTCACGGCACAGCACACGTGAACTGGCCCCGGTGAGGCAGGGTGCACACGCTCCCCCAGGCACAGCCGTGCCCTCAGCCCGACAGCAGAGTTCTTTGCTGAGCCCACGACCACACATCCCAGAAGAACCCTCATTCCTTGCATTTTTAAGAGAAGCAATCCTGACACTTAACAGTTGGTTGTTTCTCCTTTTTCTCTTCTACCAACAGGTGAATTTGAGTTGAATTTAAATGGGACTTGGCATGAAAAAATGACAACTTTTGCTCTGCAGCCTCTAATTACTCAAACCTATTAAGAAACTCTTGTAGAATGGAAAAGCTGTAGTGTTATTTTAATTTCTCTTTTCCCTTGTTGCTAACTTATATAAGATCTTGGGTGCTCTGTGCATGCTGAGCTGGATCTGCTAAAAAACCCAGTCTGTACACCACACTCCATCTAACGAAAGCGTTTGAGGCAAAGAGCCCCCTGTCACCCTTTGAGATTTTCTCTCCTCTTACTTATTCTCTTTTTTAATTCCATCCCAGCAATCACTAGTGCTCTGGCTGAATGCAGGGCCCTTCCTCTTCAGAGGCTGATTGTAGCAAGACTTAGATTGCTACCCCTTTCGAAGAAAAATGCCTCTTGACAGCTCCTTGGAATGAAGGGGGAGTTCCATGCAGGGGTGACACTGGCAGAAAGAGTTGGCTCTCACCGTTTCTTGAAAGTGCATAATGAATGAAATGTTGAACAGAAGAGAGGATGTAGGGCTGGCAACACGTATTAGTTAAAGGGCTTTTTGAAGCCATCTGTCCACCAGTTTTAGCCACTACTGAATGAAAATTCATTTTGAAAGCAAAAGGGACAGACACCCTAATCTTTCAGCTCTTCATCCTGCACTGCCAGCCAACCAAAGGCACTTGCAATGCTCAGGGAAGGAATGTGTTCCCCAGCTGAGGGAGAGCTGCTCAGCAATCAGTTTGACTGGTTGTGCTGACAGTACTTATATCAGTTAACTGTATTTAAAAGTGCAAATTACCAATAAGGACTGAAATAATTAAAGCTGGCTACATAAAAATCAGCTACACCTTATGTGCACTTTAGAGTACAAATTAACAGGATTTCAGATAAACCAAAAGGAGCTTCAGCCTCTTTTCCAAAAATAAACCAGGGGTTTCATGTGCCAGTCAGAACTCCTGACTTTCATCTCCTCTCTTTAATCACTGAACCCAAACTTCTCTGATCTGTCTGACCCTGCTGAGGTGAGTTTTGGAGGTACCATTCCTAATGATTTACGCTCACCTCTATTTCTGCACAGACTGAAGGACAGAACAATTCCTGTACTGGAGGAATAGCCTGTAGTATTTACTCTTCCCACGACTTGTACCAAATAAAAACCTTACCAGATGGTTTGTGCAAAACTGAGATTTGCTAAGAGCATACAAAGGTTTTCTTTAAAAGTTTACAAACTACCAGACGAGAGCACAAATTGCAAACTTAAGAAGTCCCTGCCATCACAGTTGTGAGCAAGCAGCAAGAAACAGAGAGTTTCACACATGAAACATGAGCAGAACATGAAAACGCAGTTACTCTCTGATGAAGCTCATCACACTTGAGCCCCGCTTCCTACCCAACTCTGTGCATTGTTGATTCAACACAAGCGCAGAAGAGAATTAAACCATGTTTAACCACTAACTCTGCTTCATCAAATGTGGGAAAATGACGTGTTAATTTATGCAACAGGATCTGAAGAGGGATGTAAAAGGAAAGAAAACCATCCAGGCAAATGTCTTGGGTGCGCCCTGGCCTACTGGATCCGTGCACCTGGCAAATCAGCAAACTAAAGCAAACAAATGTGGGAAGTAAGTTCATGTTTCTGAAGAAAAGAAAATAAGACAATTTCCCTCGCCCCCATTCTAAGTTTGCATTATTATACTTTCCCAGGGCTATTCCATGTTAGTTGTTACCATCATTCACAGCCGTTGTTTAGACAGCTTGAGCAGTGGCAACAGAAGTGAAGTAGATATTTATGCAGTTGAAACTGTGGCATACAAGTGCATCTTTGGTCCTAATTTCAGCAGGAAGAGGTTATATGGAGAGAGTTAAAATGGATACCATGTTGAGGGAAAATTGAATCCTTGAAAGCTTTGTCTCAAAATGTTAAAAAGGAGCATTTGAACACTGTGTTCTCTTAGTGGTACCTCATTGTTTAGGATGTGGGATTTTCCATCTGGAGCCCAAATATCTCCCACAGCCTGGAAAAAAGGGGCTTATTTGTTATTTACAACATGTATGCGTGTGGCAAGAAGAATTAAGGTGACATTTGGAAATGTTTGCACTCCTCTCTTGGCAAAACAGTGAGAGTTTGTGCTGCTTCAGATAGCTGTGAGACAGCTCTAGGACTTGGAGCTTGGAGGGCACTGCACTGAACCCCCAATGGGGATTGACCTGGCAAACCATAGGCAAAGCTGGTGGTGATCCCCAAGAAGATCGAGACTAGGACTGTGGTGAATGAAAAACTTATCTCCCAGGGGCCTGGAAAGCTGTACTAAGGGACTCTGGCAAACTTGAGTCCAGGCTTGTCTAGAAGAGCACTAACAGAGAAATGGATGTATAGATCATCAAGGACCTGTAGCAGTGGTGCTAGGAAGGAAGATGTAGAGCTGAATGGCCCCAGGCTGCAGCAAGCAGGAACAGCTAACAGACACGGCAGCTTGCTGTTATCTTTGCTGTATTTATTACCATCCATCAAAATATTTATCTGCAAAGCTCAAATTTATTGAAGAGCTCAATTCTTTGCTGCACTCAGGGGACACAATTGCCAGCCTTTTCAAAAGAGTACATTGCAGAAAAATAAAGAGAAAAAAAAAGCCTCGAAGGTAAAAGGTACCATCTACCAATTCCTTCAGTGACATACTAGCCTTAGTAGGGGTGTGTGTGTAGCAGACTAATTCACTACAGAAAAAACAGTCACTCTGACTCTCTCCCCCGCATTTAATTTAAGCAGGGCTGGACAGAACAGATTAAAACATAATGTAATGAAAGACAGAGAATGTGCTTTGTCCAAATGGAAATGGAGTTTGGATGAATAGTCATATAAAATAGAATGTGTATTCTTGTTTATGTGAAACAAGTATCTACAGACTAATATGACTGAAAAGTATCTACATAGGTCTATTTAAAACTGGAAAGAGAGAGGCAATTTGAAAAATAACTATTTTATCTGCTAGCAAGCTGATAAGGGAAGTGATGTGACTGAATGCTGCTTTTGTTTAAAAGCAACTGAAAAGATAAGAACCAGAATCCTTGAGGAGATGTGTGGCCAGGCTACATTACTAGCTGGACACAACTTAAAAAACCCAACCCCTAACTAAAATGGCAAATTACTTACTTGGCAAATAGAGAAACATAGCCCCTGCTTGTGCCAACTCCCAGTCCCAGCGCCACGGAGGCACCTGAACAAAAGCCTTTCATAGGCAGTGTAATTTAGGCTACCCGAGTTAGTCAGGATGCTCAGGTGTATAGAGGGGCCTCACGGAGCGCCAGACAGAGACAAATTCACATGGAGTAAGCGAGGCACTTTGCTGGCATGTGGACGTGGGTTCCGGAGGCTATTCCCAACACAGAAGACAATCACTGGCAGGTAATAAAGGAGGCATTTATGCGATATGTCAGCGGTTAGTGCAAAGCTTAAAAGAAATGAGATCGTGTGGCAAGATAGCATTCTCTGCCTCTCCCCCAGGGGAAGGAGCATTACTGTTATTACTATAAGCCATTGTTACCGCTACTTCTTTGAAATAAAGCATGACACAGGAGCGTCAGCTGATACTTGTGCGATCGCAGCTATCATAAATTGTGGGTTCCAGAATATTACTCTCCGGTTACGCTGTGCAACTACCACACAAGTGTGCAGCACAGAGACAGACAGGTCCCTAGGAAAAAAACACCAAACCTCCAACAACCCTGGAGCAAGACTGGCTCCCCCAGCTGCTGCTTTACTCTTAGCTCTCAAAAGTTAAAGATAAAAAGAACAAACCAAAGTGAGAACAGGTTAACACAAGGTGTACTTGCACTCCTGGCATAGACAATGTAGCTATAGCAATTCAGCCCAAGAAGGCCAAAAGAGACAAAGATTACCCAGTTCTCCGTGCCCCTTTTACTAGACTTCATCAGTCTAATTTTCCATTTATCTTCCATATTGTATATAGAAAAAATAACCCTAAAGCAATCTTTAATTTGAAATGCAAATCTAATAGCTTGTTGTAATGGACATGACAAGTACAATATGGCTCCCATGAACATAGAATATCTTGGGCAAAACAGCCTCATTCCAGTTTCTTTATATATGGAGGAAACATAATTTAATGAAATTATGTAAACATTGAAGCATCTGAATTTATTGGAAACTTCAAATTAACTCTTATGCTGTCCATAAGAACTTAAATTTTGTTTAGAAAGCTCAGGCATGCTGTTCTTTTTAAGCTTTAAATGGACCATATATATATATACGTATATATTACAATCATACTTTATAAAGCTTAATTAACAGATAACTGAAGAACAGATGAGCACCTTCTGAGATTAAATTGAATCTCTAAGAAAAACCTTGTTAAACCACTAAACACGGGGTAACCCTGCTGGTGCACCATGGAATATGTCACCTAGCTAAGGTTTAGGTATGTCTGGGTAATGGTAAGAAGGTTTAACTATGTATTTATCCACCTGTGACTTGCATCTAACCATAGATTTTTTTTTTTAGTGATAACTAAATTACTTTATTTATTGAATGGAAAAGTTTTTGCCCATGGATTCTGGGCCATTAATCAATGATGGAAGAGTAAGAAGTACTAGATGGAAATAAGTTTCCAAACCGAGGTAAAATCACGCTACTTATTTTCAACATGAGCATATATGAGTTGACTGAGTGAGTGTATAGTAACTTCAGAACAGAGCTCATTAAAAGAAAGTTTCTCACAAGAGCCCCTGGCCAATTCAGGAAAGAGATTCCGTTTTGCTTCTGAAATACTTCTGTAAAGTCGTTTCCAGAAACCTCCTTGATCACCATTTAGCGACCCGCCAACAGTGGTCCCAGTGCAGTATTTGTCACTAATAACATCCAGGATCACTCCAACTACAACAGTTTACACTTTCATCTGTAAAAGCCAAATATGGAATAAAGGCAACGTGCACAGTCACAGTTTCATTTCTATTCAAAATACTGCCATGTTTCCCTGAACTTTGCAGTTACGTGACAGACGAGCAAAGAACATCCCACGGTCCAACAGCTACTGAGTTTATTTCCCTACTCTCCAGGGAGCAATTTATTACACACGCAGAGAACCATTTCATCTAGTACAAGACCCTGCAGCTGACAGACTAACACACTCATATGTTGCAAAATATTTCATACAATAAAACTCTGTAGACTATGCCAACAGGTTTTTATGTATATTAGAATGCAACCAATAGCCTCGTTTCTCTAAACACCTGTAGTCATAGATTCTAGTCAGGATGTTTAAAACCTCAAAATCAGATGTAAGTGTGTGGAAGGACTGAATTGAACAGTTAGATCTGTTTATGCCACGTTTGTGATTAATACTAGGGACTTATTTAGTCAGCTACCTACCCAACTCTCTTCAACTTGGCATTTTATTACAGATCTCTCTGTAGAAGCATCTATAAAGAGGGTCCTAGAAGAAGACAAGCTGTGCCACTAGTGCATGTAACGTATTTCCCAAATCAAGAGCAGACAGGTGCAGAGTGGCTTATAGAGAGGCAGTCTGGCTGTGGATGGAAAGCAGTGACGCTGCTTTGACCCGGTGACACTGGGTCAAAGAGATGAATTTTGTTGATCATTTCAGTTGTTACTTTATTAACTTGAAATGGAAGCACTGAAAAAAACTGTGATATAAAGGAAGCCCTTGAAAGTAAAAGGAATCCAAAGGTAAGTTGCTTTACAATGATAGAGAGAAGTGTATACTCCTGTGACAAAGAGAGAGAGAGCAGGGGAAACAGAAAATATGAACAATGCAAGGAGCAGGAAAAGATGGAATCACCTGATACATTTGGATACAGAGAAAATGAAACAGATAAGGCAGTGAAGTAAAAGTCAGGGCCTAATAGACAAGACAGCACAGTAAGGCTGTAATGTTGGATGCTGGTGGAGGAAAATTAATGAGAGCAAGCATCTAAATTGTGAGGGACGTGGTCTGGCTGAACAGCAGGTGGGAACTGGGAAAGTTTAAGGAGGAAGATAACCTGCTTGCCTTGGACAGAGTAAAGGAAGTAAGCTGCAAAGATTTGCTAGCTTTGTGGTAGTACAGCAGTGAAAGAAGTTGATGTTGGAGATAAAGCAGAATTAGCGAGATAGGCTGTGAGAGATGAAAAGACAGTGGCATAAAACTCAAGAGTGGAGCAATTTCACAACAGTAAGAGAAGCATAACCATGAGCCAAGAAGTTGCTTGTTTTTTCATCTGCTGGGAAGGAAGAAAGGTGAAAGTGGGTACAGCAGTGAGATCTGCAATACAAACTAAGATTTTTCTTTCCCTCTTAACCTGTCTTAATGTACAATTCCATTCTATTCTGTAGGTGACTTTATTAGGTTTGGGCTGATTCATTTTGTTTAACACATCTCTAACACCCTGGTAAAGCAAACAATACCTATGGCATGTGAGATTTTAACTGTAGATATATCTTTAGCTATAGGGTGCTGCTCACTACAGTCCTCAAAGGTTGTACACAAGGGATTAATGACACAGATGGTGTTCATTCTTCTTATTGCCCTATTAATTTGGGGGTTCTGCCACCATCCACATGTACTCCATCTCCACTCTGCTCTGCAATGGAGTTTCCATCAACAGCTTCAAAAGCTTAATGAACTCCCAGATATGCAGACAGGCTATATTGTACTATAGACTAGCGCTTACTTTGAAAAGCAATGCATTCCAGTGCACAGAAAACTCACCCCTTATTTTACTGAAATATCCTGTACTTCCCTCCAGGCAGCTCACAAAATTAAGAAAGCAAGTGGGATTTTATTTTTAGCTTGTACTTAGGAACCAAATTGCTATGCAAGCTGAAACAGGAGATCCAAGTTTTGCACCCATTTATACTTGCACAAGGGCACCAGGTGGGAAGAGTGAAGCAGCATAAAGCATAGCTGGTGGCAAAGCTCATCACCAAGTGTGATGTGCAAACCCAGGAACAGTTAGAAACTGCAGAGCACAGCTGGTGTATACCATGGCAGCAGGTAAGTAAAAATAACTTGACAGCTTCTCCTAGTAAGCAGGCTGTCACAATGTGGGTTTATTGACTCATTCAAGCAATAACTGCTTTAAATCACGTGTTTCATATAAGAAGCCTCTTGGATTGGTGGCTGGTCTCAAACAGGCATTTCATTTGAGAGGACTGCCTTAGAACTGCAGAGAGATGTCCAAAAGCTACATCTTTTCTTTCACACTCCTCTCCAGCTAAGATACACCTCATTTTAATCTGCTAGAGGAAAGATCTATGACAAGGGAGAGAGCATAGACTATAAAAAAATAGAAAATCTATAACTAAAATGGAGTTTAGCAGCAAAAGTCAAAGACCTATACACAGTCAGATATGTGCACAAGTCCAACAACTGAGTGGCTTTATTTGCATCCAGGAGGATGATGATTTAGTGCGGTTATCTTCCAAAGAGATCAGAGCACACCTTAGGGGTGCAACAATGTGTAGACATACATGGTATAATACAAAATTGCCAGTAAAAGGATATTTTGCCAGATTTTCACATATCAGCTAGCACAGAAGAGGCATTACAGAGGCATGATGTATGTGTCACAGAAAGCTAACAAGGTCTCAGCCACCCACAATCCTGGTAACAGGAGACAACAGTTTATAACTACATGGAGCACAGGACTAAGAGTGTTTCAGCCTCTAAGCAAAGAATTATTCTGTTGGACTCCAAGCAAGATAATTACCTCTGATTCCAGTGTGAGTTTTGGATCCTATCACTTGTCTTCCATGGGTATAATAATCTGACCTATACACAGGATCAGCAATTTCAAAAATCATTTGTTTGTATTTGGTTATTTTTTTCACTTGGATAATTTTAAAGCAAGGAAATCTAAATCATAATCCCTGACAAAGCACAAATAAAAAGACCATGGTCTCTAATTAAATGGATTTTTTGTTGTTGATTCAACATGTATAGATGTGTCTCTGTCACGAGTTTGTGGAGCAGGGAAGAGGGGTGAGGAGCATGTCTGCCTTGAGGAGAGATAAGTGGCAGTCATTGGGAAAGGACTGACTGAAACCCCCATTCCCTGTCCCCCTGAGCCATTCATGTCTGCCTTGAGGAGAGATAAGTGGCAGTCATTGGGAAAGGACTGACTGAAACCCCCATTCCCTGTCCTCCTGAGCCATTCAAGGGGGAGGAGTTAATACCCCAAGATCAGGGCTCTGAGCCCGGGAAGAGATGGGGAGAAGGTGGTCTTAAAGGGCTGGTTGTGCCCTTCATCATTGTACCACTTTGTGTTGTTTTCTGTTTGTTATTTTTTGGGAGGGTTTTATGTTTTTTGTTGGTGGTGCATTAAATTAATTTCTGTTTTCTTCCCCAAGTTGAGTAGTCCTATCTGTTTTACCCAGAACCATAAGTGGCAATTGAGCCCTCCTTGTCCTGAGGGCATTCCAAAGGCCCTTGGTATTTATGGCTGACTGTGGTCATTTGTTCCTAGATGAGGCTAAACCACAACAATCTGCTCTCCGATCCACCTCAAATTTCATATCTCATCAGACATGACTTTTGTTATCTTCCTTCTTCCAGACAAACCTATGGCCTATAAGAAATCAAAGAAAGACTTTCTGGAATAGTAGCTCTGGCACTGCTCAAAGATCTTCAAAGGTGATTCCCATAAATGGAGGTTTTGCCAGAAATTCCCTGTACATGCCTAGAATCCTGGGAATACATCCCAAGTGCTGCAACACTGTTCAGTAATGAATCAAAGAATTTTCTTCTTTCCTTTCTGCAGTTTAGCTGTAGTGGGCTCTAAATGATGTTTAAAAATAGTAGATTAAAAATTAGCAAGAAGCCTACTCACTACCTCATAACAAGCAAACATTTAAAACTTTCTTTTTTCAAGATATAATTCTACTAAATATTAAAATCTGCAGGTTTTAAAGAGAGTGGGAAGCCTGATACAGATTCCCACACAGAAGACTTCTCTTAGTCTCCTACAACAGGGTAACTGACCTTGATTTTCATTATGTTTTCAGCCTGGGGGTATATAACTCACTTTGTGGTCAATTATCTTGCGCTGGAGTCCATGACAGTGGTTTCAGTGTAGAGCTATTGTGGGTATAACCAGATCCATTAGAGTCTCACTTGAGCAGGGGAGCAGACCTAAGCTTAAGAATTTACCAACTCACTCAACGTAATTACTGTCAGCATGAGGCAGGTAGGTATAGGAGGAGGAAGGGAAGGATCTTTTTTTCGCTTCCCTTGCAAGTGCCTGAGTATATATGGATGGCAGCACTAAATTGAGAACAACCTGAAATTCTTGGATAAGAAGACAAGGAGTTTATAGGTTCGCAGTCTTCAAATTCTCCTTCATGTTTGTAGCTTAGTAGATACCTGAGCTACCCTGAGAGTAATTAGAGGACAGTTTAAGTGGCTTTGGTTTTGGAAGAGGTGGGAAGTTAAGCCCGTACGGTTTCAGAAAGGCAATGAGCAAACAGTAGGGACAGAAGGAAGAAGATACAAAGGATCTAATAGAATTGGAAGAATTTATGAAGCAACAGTTGCAATGCTGCAGCCCAGTCTTGGCATAGAAATCATAACAATTAGAGATAATTCTAATTGCATTTCATATATATTGAAAACACTCTTGCAATTTAACATACATATTAGGTAAGGCTGAAGTGCATGCAATTCCCTGAAGAAAAGAGGCAACCACCGCAGGACGGCTGGTTGCTTTGGCAAACACTCAACTGGCACCTCAGCAAAACACAAAGGACCCAGGCACTGAGGGCTCATTTCTGAGGCAAAGTTGTGTTGCACTACAGAATCATAGAATCATTTTGTTTGGAAACATTTAAGCTTGTCAAGTCCAATTCCTTCCCTCACACTGTCAAGGCCAGCACTAACCCATGGCCCTCAGCACCTCAGCTCCACAGCTTTGCAATAGCTCCAGGGATGGGCACTTCCCCACCTCCCTGGGCAGCCTGGCACAGGGGCTGACAGCCCTCTCAGGGAAACAATTCTGCCTCAGCTCCAATCTAAATCTGCTCTGCTCTGGTACAACTTGAGGCCATTTTCTCTTATTATATCACCCATTACTGAGGAGAAGAGACTGACCCCCACCCTCAGTACATCCTCCTGTCAGGTAGTTGCAGAGTGCTCATGTCTCCCCTCAGCCTCCTCTTCTTCAGACGGAACATCCCCAGCTCCCTCATCTTCTCCCCATCAGACTTGTGCTCCAGATCCTTCCCCATCTCTGTTGCCCATCTCTGGACATGATCCAGCCTGTCAATATCTTTCTTGTAGTGAGAAGTCCAACACTGAACACAGCCCTCACCTGCAGCCTCACAAGCTCCGAGTACAGGGGGACAAATTTCCTGTTATGCCAAACAGATCTATAATATATAGTTTTCACAAGAAAAATCATACTTTAGCTTCAGGCAGGGTGCTAGTCAGCCCATGGTGTCAGCTCAGAGACCTTGGCCCCTCCATAGGCACAGACTGTGTGTGTGCAGGGAGGAGCTTTCTCTCAGGCCGAACGCCCAGAGGAGCTGTCCAGAGGCAGCGAGCAGGAGCCTGGGCTGCCCGGAGCTGCTGAAAGGGAGCTACGGACACAGATCCTTTCTCCAGCAACACTCCGCTGCTTCCTCAGCCCATACCATAAACTCCACAGGTTTCTGTTGGAAGGGAAGCTGCTGGGTCTCACTTGATAGCTCCCAATGAGAACAGCAGTTCTCCTCCAAGCACTTCAGTACCAGAACACCATCCCTTGTACATCCCAGAAAGCACAGAGCTTCCAAAACCAACCAGGATCATTATGCTGCTGTAAAGCATTGCTGCTCTTAAAGACTACGAAAGTTCAAAATATATATTCCCCTGAAAAAAGTGAAAATCACCTTTTCACAGTGAAACATTTGCCAGCATAATCTACAGAATCTCTCTAAAGAAAAGTGACAGAATCTAATAGGTATGTATTTTTGAGCATATTTAGTCACCAAACTCAGCTTGAACAGATGACACCCTTTCTCTTTGACAGCAGAATATATTGGATTACTTTTGTGTTTTGGTGCTGCCACTATTCATCATGGTTTGCAATCTTGGTAACTAGGGGCAGGAGGGAGCACAGACAAGAGTGCACAGACCTTATCTCTCAGTGATATTTTCCACAGCAAGTGCTGAGCTCTGATAAGGACAGTGGATTTTTGGTCCTTGGCCTCCTGTCAAATTGCAAGTGCTTGTTTTTAGAGGAAGGTACATCTCAACTATATATATTTGTGTGCACTGTTACAAAGCATCCCTCAGTGTGTTTCCAACTGTGAGAAGTCAGCTTCGGGTAAGTACAATTATGTTGTTACTATTTGTGCCGAAGTGGTTGATGTCTGTACAAAATATTTCACATCGTGAGCTGAGGATGTGAAGCTTCTGAATGAACAAGTTTCACTTAATATTTACCAGCAGGACAGGCGGGTATGTGAGATCCCGAAGAGGCACTTTTTGCTGCTGCTGTAAGCTGCTCACATTGTGCACCACTTTGCCAGTTCAGCTCACAGCCATGGGATAGCAGAGTCAGCCAGTCAAGCAGCTCCCAGCTTCCGTGATCCCACTGAGCCCCAGTTTGTGGTCTCCTAGGAGACCAAATCCCTTATTTCCCAGTACCTACCATTTTACTCTGTAGCCTCAGGAAGGATTCATTCAGCACAGTTCTGCAAATACTTTGACTGTTCAGCCTGCAATAGCTTTATCGAAGCCTGTGATAAAGCTTTTCAACATTTAAACACTTGTCTGGTTTCACTTGGAATTTACTTGAAGCACAAAAAGAAATTAGTACAAACATGACCTGTGCCTATAAAAATATTTGCCCATATTTGGCAAATGTTTATATATATAATTTCTGAAAAGCTCCTCTTAGTATGGCCATTCCAAAGTTTTAAAAGAAAAAAAAAGATCTTTCCTCCTTGCTTTATTTACACTGTTACAGGAAATTAGTTGGTTAAGCAAACTTTTATAGAAAGGCCTAACAAAGCATGTTCTGCAAGTTCATTTAGTTTTGAATGAACTTGACAAATTTTGAAAGCAAACATCACTGGAGTCTGCCCAATTTTGGAGCACCGAGGAAAGCCTTCTTTGCTATTTGAATTTTAAAGATTGGCCCAAGTCTTATGTCAGCTGCCTTGTTCTGCAGTCTGTCTTTGAATCCTCTTAGGAAAGTCAGGGATACCCACAAACAATAGAATTAAAATCTGTCTTTAGGACTGGCAAACCATTCAGAGTTCTGTCTAGCTGCTTAGCATAGACTGTGCTAGGCCTCAAGAAGAGAATAGGCCCCTAAAGAAGCAATAATTTTCAGATTGTTGTGTACAATGCAGTGATAAAGCTCCCTGTCACATTTTTCTTCCCAGTTACTGAAGTTCCCATTCAGATGAATTGTCACAGCTTCTTCAATCCAAACAAGCACCCTTCCGGCCTTGTTTGCATTAAAATGTGATAAAACTAAAGGTGACTTTAGCACAGCTGTGCAGAAAAGTGGATTAGGTCAAAGTGACAGCGTTTGTTAGGCCTTGCCACAAAGGTGGTTCAAGATTTGTCTAGAGCGTTAATGTGGGAGAAGCAGAAGTTTCTTAAACCCAGACATTTGTAATAAGGCTACAAACAAAAAATAGTATTTCTTTCATCTGAACGTAGTTTCCCAATGGCAGTAGGCCAGCCTGTTGACCTGTTGTCACAGAAAAATTCAGAATGGCACAAAGTGCAAAAACAAAGTGCAAAACAAAGTGCCTTGTATTTTCTGTCACATCATGCAGGAATCAAGCACTGCTGTCAATAGCCAGAGCACTGAAACGGCGAGGGCCAGGGCCCTGGCAGCACGGGGCAGCCCAGGCTCCTCGTGCACAGACACACACACACGGGCTGGCTCAGGAGCTCTGCAACGACACCCCAAAACGTGACAATGGTTTGCAACCATTGCTGTTTTGGAAGGGAAAGGAAGGCAGGCCTGGCTCTCTTGTTCATGGTGAAGCCATAGTCACCACTCTTTCAGCAAAGAGGTCATTTCTCACTTCACCATCTCTTAAGTTCCTATTTCCATTTTATTTCGCTTCTGAGGGAAAACCCCACCAAAGCAAAAGGCCATTGGAAATAGCACCCTTTGCATGCCACCTGCTGGCAATTTTTTGTATTTGGCTAAAATGGGGGCAGAGCATCATTTTCTCCTTGGCAAGAAACATTAGGTCAAAGCTCGGCAGAACAATCAGTGAAAGTCCCATATACAAGCACATTGGGCTATCTGAGTAGAGGCAGGAAGAGGCCATCAAAACACACCTTCTCTCCACAGCCCCACTTTTTATTTCTTCAGCTCATTTACCCTAGTCATTTAACCATCACAGAGACAGAGATACGCCATTATCTCCCCAGCACACAAATGAAAAGTGAAAAAGCACACAAGACACTATTGTATAGCAACAGGATTTATACCTCATGTCTTACCTGCTGCACTTACACTAGTTAAAGGTAATAGAAAGCTTCCCTAATTATGGGATTTATTTTCAATCTAGATTTTACAGATAGTTGTCATTATTTCCATGCCCTGCACTGCTGTTACTTCCAGGAAATGTGGCCTCTCAGCAGAGGTGGTCTCTGCCACGGGATGCTGTGACATCACATGGGATCAAGAACAACTACTGAATAAGGGAGCTCTACATGACACTAAACATAAGGAAAAATATTGGGGGTCACTTTAAAGACTCTTGGATAAGTTTAAAAAAGTAAGACATATCTGAAGGAGAATGCTCTGCATCAGGTCACTCTTGCTAGCAGGAGAAAACACTCATTTGATCTGTTCCATAAGTACTATAAGCTGCCTTTGATGTAGGCTACTCACTGTACAGTTCCCAAAGCAGAAGCATGTTTTTATGTCTATCCAAAGGTAGATGTACACAGTTCTCCTCAAAGGGTTCTTTCAGCTGGTAAAAGCAAAACCTAAACTCTTCATAGCAGAGAAGAGCACCACTGGTGAGTGAGCCACAGTGCCAGACAGCTGCCCAGCAGAAACAGGTACCAAAACACCCAGGAGTCTGGGGAAGTATACCAGGTTATTTGAAATGGTCTAGTAGAGCAAAAACGTTAGACATCTTTCAAAGACAGCTATTTGATATAAGCTTAGGCAATCTATCACCTGCAAGAAAATGACTGTCTTCTGTATATGCAGAATGAGATACCAGCATTGACAGTGAGCCTAAATGCATTGGTAAGAAACTCCAGGAAGTCACTGACTTGTGGAACTCGCTGTCATCAGTGTAGGCTCAGAGCAAAATGCAGAGCAAATAAAATCCACTCTGATTTACAACAGGTCTTCAGAACCCCTTATAGAGAAAGGAGTCGAAAAGATAGGTCTGTCTGGGGTGGGGTTGAAATATTTGGAAAGGGTTCAGGAATTCCAAAGGATAGAACCTCAAAACAGAGGGTAAAGGATCTGTCTTTTGAAATTACCATACCCTGGAAGCAAGTGTGTCTGAAGTCCAGGCAGATAAGAAGCCAGTTGACATTGGAACAGCTCTGTAGCTTGGCAGGTGCTCTCACAGGGCATACATAGCTCTGATCTAAAGATGGGAACCTCAACACTTTCTGGTGTAGCGCATGGAAGAACATAGCTCAGCACATAGTCCTGCTGATGCCAACTGTCTAACAAGTCAAAGATAGATGAGACTTATTTTAATGACAACATTGTCTACAATATATACATTAAATGTATTTTCCATGGAAATTAAGCAGTTACTGTGTGACTGCACAGCTACTGCTGCATTTTTTCTCTGAAGACAGCATTATTTGCTACAGTGTAGGTCGTTCTTCTACAGAAGATTTGTAATCTCTCAAACATCAGGATCCTTCTCCTTTGGTGATATTTTTCCTCACAGAAGATTCAAGACTTATTCCCTTTCCATCACTTCAGATGTATTGCTAGGCTTGTGTTTGAGCTCATGTTAAATTACTACTACCCAACTTTAGCTCCACATGTCTTTGTAAGCACCAATGAGACAATTCACAAGTGCGAATGTGTATGAGTTCCCCCAGCTTTAACTCAGACAAAGTATTTTTAGAGCATCTAATTGGTGTTTCTTTTCCCCTCTTTGAACTGGAACTTGGTGAGGAAATGGAAATTCACCAAGGCAATACTGCTAAGGCAGTAGTACAATAGTTTAAAAAAGGTTTCAAGCCTCAAATGTTCACTTGCCTCAGGAACTTAAGTCTGGATTAGAAAGGATCAGCATCATTGTTCTCATTTGTTGCATCCTGTGAAGTTTTCTGCTGAATCATTTATTCTTTCATTTTACAGGCTGCTGCTGTTATAGTTTCATTGTCAGTTGTCCACACAAAAAGAACAAACTGTAGAAGTATTTATTTTATCGTAAAAAGCATTAGACTATCATCTTTACTGGCTTTACAGAAATGTACCTAAAGGCTGGCCTGTTCCATTTGGTTGAAAGGTGGACCATGCCATTAATTTCTAAAAAAACAATATGATTTATCTCCATTATCCTGCTGGTAGGAAGCCAGCTCCTGAGCTTTTAAACAGAGATGTATTTTCTTAAGTGTAAAGATGTTGGTAAGACATACTTAAACTGTGTTTAAGGAAGTTCCAGAAGCTAAAAATGGCATGTTCTCATTTATAGAGGCATCTAAAACTAAAAGGCCAATTCCTAATTACTGAGCATAAACCCATGCATGTGTTGAAGACGTTATGCAGATCTGCTAGTGTATTTATACAAGGGATCATGCAGTCATTCCCTAGTTGCAATGGTAAGAGTTGCATTTGTTCTGAATAGCATTTCTCAATCCCAGAATATACTCTAAAAGTATTTGGTATAATGACTTCAAGAGTTTATATCACATCGTGCCCTTAAAAGAGCCTAAAGAGATCAAACACTGGGACAAGTCTTGCAGTTGCTCTTTGGAGGGAGTTTTGCAGGAGACAAGCTGAGAAACATGGAACTCTCTTCAAGTAACTGATGGGCAAGAACTCTGCCAAGTGAGGCAGCCTAAGGCTTTGTAGATGGGACACCTGTTAGCTGCCAAGTTCCTGAAATCAGGAGCAGCCTTGTGTTACAAAGAGAGAAGAGTCCTGCTGAGCCACTGACAGCTTCCATTAGCCTCAGTGCCAGCCACAGAGGACACACAGCACTGATGGGAGTTATGCAAGCTCTGCAGTGGCTTACAGGCAGGTGACTGGAGTCTGCAGCTGCCTGAACTCCAGCATCGAGACAGTCTCTGCTCCACCCCTCTCAATCCTCAAAGTTTTTTGGCCACTTCTTTGCCAGGGTCACTCTAGAGACTTTCTCTGTGGACACAGGTGCATTTCACTACAGCATTCCTGATGGAGAGCTACACACATCTCATGCACACCAAACAGAAATATGCCAACACACCCCTGCAGAAGCCAGAAACTCGAAAATCAGAGCCAATTTACATACAAAAGGCAACATTTCTGTGGCAGCTCACAAGTCTGCATAGCTGGTACAATAGATATTTGGAAGTTAAGGAGTCTCACCCTACTCATAGGAAAGAGATGTGTTGTCTCCCACCTCCAGCTCTTCTGCTTGCTCGCAACTACCAGGAAAGAAAGAAAGAGGAAGGAAAAGGAACAGAAAAGGAATGAGAGTAGTACATGGGTAAGTTTTCAGTTTGATAATGGAATCATACCCAAAAATTATTACAAGGATGCAATTCTACTGTGGAAACAGCACAGTTATTACTCTGCTTGGCCAAGTACAGTGACAAGATGTTAACACTACACAACCACAAGACAAAAAGAAAGTCCCTTCTTGCAAAGCTGGTAAGGCTGAACTGACTGGCTTTAATAATTGACACAAGGCTATAGATTCTGCAGTTTAAAAGCCTGATTCTTCAGACTCATACTGGTTAGCTGAAGAGCAAACTCTGCAAGTCTACTCTGCAAGCATGGTATAATTTCCTTAAATGGAGTTTTACTCCCAAGACTGACCTTTAATTTTGTATTGATTAAAATCAATTTCTTTTTCTGCCATTGCACACACCCCATACTCTGAATAGTGTAAGTACTGTAATGACACTCCCAAATATTTTTATCCTACAGTTTCTTAATAATTATGACCTTTATTATTCTTGTTGGAGGGATTTTCACCTTGTTATAAGTGCATTCTCCAAGGCAAGAGAATGAATTTATTGTCTCTGCTGACTCTTGCCTGTTGATTCATGCCCCTAGGTCAGTAGTACATACGAGCTCTAATCATGCTGAGATGACTTTGGTTGAAGTTTTTCCCAACCTGAAGGCAAATGCCTTCTTCATCACCAAAGTGTACTTTCAAGGCATCCAAAGTTAAACCTCCAGGCTTTGGATTCAAAGTAAGTGCACTAAGCACATAAGAAACAATTTGGTGCAACACTTAGAGGATGTATGCTATTTAAGCTGCAATCAAGGCTTTTCCTTCTGTTTTCTCCTAGGAAAAGAGAAAGAAAGAGAGAAAGAAATGTGATACACTTTCACAGATATGATAAACGAAACCGGTTCAGTGTAGCTTTCTGGTTTGAGAAGTGCATTTTTTAGAGTCAAGTGAGGCAACACTTCACCTTAGAATAAACATGGGGATATTTTACATGCAATTTACTTAGACTTTTCCTTAAGTTGGAAGCTAACACTTTAAAAATGGCTTTACTGTTAATGATTCAAGAACCTAAGGTATCCTATCTAATGTTCTATGTTCTTACGTTTCTATGGTTCTCTCAACGTACCCACTTGCCTCAAACAGAATACATATGAAAACCCAAAGCCCAGATAGCAGTGTTTTATATCTGTTTTCATGGCCCATGCACATACTGATATAGCTTTATTTAGATACCAGATATCATAGGGAGAAGATCATTATTATTAGTTTTAAAGCTTTCAGTTCATGCATGGAAGGTTTTGTCTGATCTTTCCCACTTCTACAGCCTCACCAAAAATCTTAGGATGAGTTGTCCTGTGATAAAGCAAGCAAGAATTTGGACAGTTGCCTCAGGGAGCAGAATACCAGCCTCAAAACCATCTCTCCATTCTGGTAGGCCCCCAACAGGTTTTCTAGGAAGTCTGAAAAGACAGCTCTGTGTTCAGCATGATATACAGGTGAACTGTGAAGTAAGGTCACTCCATCTCCTCTCTGTACAACACTTTAGCTCTCTGTAGAGCTCTTCACTGCTATGCTGCTGCCTCACATACTTGCTAAATCAGTATAAACATTCTCCAGTGCTGCCCAAGTACATCACTTGGAAAGGCTGGTATTTCAAGAGGAGCCCTGCTGACTTTTGTCACATTGTAGAAAGCAGAGTAGGAACAAACTGGCTTGTTTCATAAAATTATGAGCTTGAATCACAAATAGTTGGCTGAAACCAAGTGAATCACATGAACACACATTCAGGCACACACCTAAATGCAGTTACAGGGAGTTCTGCTTTTGGTTTGGTAGGTGACTTGTCTTTCTTAGTATTCTTTCTGTCCAGCAAGAGTAACTTCCAGGAATGATACTAAGTGATATTTTTGTGCCTTCATTTCTATCTATAAAATAAGAATAATTTGTCTATTTAAGTCAATGAAAACCGAAGTGCTGATAAACTTTCCCCAACTCTGAGCTTTGATATTTGTGTCAGAAGTATTGTTGCAGTGATAAGCACACTGAAATATCCAAACTGAAGAACGACCTCTCAAATGCCAGCCCCAGATTTACTGTCTGCAGGTTTCAGTAAAAGATCACCAGCTACATGAATACCGTCTCTATGAAAAGATTTAAAGTGACATCTTATTATTTCCTGAAGGTATCTGAAATTTCATAGACTACTTTAAGAAATTACTACTACTACTGACCTACCTCACTGATCCAAACACTCTTAAACTGATAACAGAGTCCAGCTGGTGCTGAAACCTTTCAAGCTTAACTAGCTGAAACCTTCCTGCATTGTTTCATAATATTATTTGTCTATTATTTAATTGGAAAAAATAATTAAGCAATAAAACAGGCACATACTAGCCCAAAAGAGAGAAAAATAGCTTATTTGTCTGGAGTCCTGGCAACTAACATACATTATTTGACTAGAACTTCTTTCAAGAACTGCATAAAAGCAGAAACGGGATAGTCACAATTTTACATGATTTTTCTGTATAATTTACCTTGTTCTAATAACAGACTCAAAAAGAATCCCAACCTAATAAAAAAGCCCAAGCACCTCACACAATGGCTACCTAGGTGGCTATGTGATCACCTACAGGATATCTCATGATTCAGTTGTGTGTCATGGTCAATTTTCACACAGGCAATTAGATCAACATTTGCAGAACTGCCTTTTAGATTTTAAAATGTCACTTTATCACACAGAAAGTTTTCTTTCCTGGTTTATTTTCTTCTGCTTCCCCTCAAATTTCTCTCCAATGGGTGGAGCATAGATGGTTTTAGCCACAGTCATCATGAAAAGTTTTTGATCCCTTACCCATGGGAAACTTGAATTAGGACTACAATTCTATGAAGTGTGAGCTCAAGAGAAGCCCTCAGCTACTTGTTGCTACCTGTTCATCAGAACTGATTATAGCTGTGCTGTAGTTAAGAGAACATGTGCTATTGCCTCCCACGTTTCAGTTTCACCTGGCGTTTTAAAGTCAAGCCTACTTCATCATCCATTCAAAACAAGTCATTGGACTGTGAACAGAATTGGTAGATGAGTCCCTCTCTGACAGGACAGGGGTATAGCTGAGGTTGGTATCTCCTTATATCGAAAGGTAAGAATTGCCATAACCCCTCTCTCAGAGTCCTAAATTGTGCATTAAAACTGAAGTCATGCAAACACACCTGAGAAAGTGGCAAACGAGAAGAACTCAGGGACTTTCAATTCTATCCTTAACTCCCTTTGCTGCCTTCCTTTTTCCATACTGTGGTACCCCTAAAGTTTAATGAAAATATAAATGATGGTGGGAAACTCAAATTGTGACAATGACCCCCAAGCTAGAAGTCTAGGATAGGCATTTTTGTAGTAAAGTAAGAAATTATCACAATTATAGTGAGATATAGAAAAATTTGAAGCAACTTATTAACTCATGCACCAATACTGTGAGAAATACCAGGAGTATAAAGCATCTTTCTCTTCATTAGTGTTCTTCAGTTTAATCTCCATGTCGAATTAAAAACACTGAGTGTGGTATAATGTTTCCATCTCTGATCATAGATTTGCATAAGCTATGGCAACAGTAGTTAGGTTGATAATTGATCAGAGAGCATCACTATAATGAACTAAATGAATGCATTTTCCTCTCCTTAAACTGAATTTTACTGTCACATACACTATATTATATGGGGAAGGCAAAAAGCTTGTGAGTAAACTAGGTGTACATTAAATTTTCAATGTAAGGAGATGACTCTATATTTACTCCTTAGTGATACATAATTTCTATGAGGGATAGAGGTTTTAAAGCTGTCTGGGGTTTGGGAAAAGTACTCAACAGATGCCTCTGTCTCCTTTCTGTGAAGGGTGTGGAAAGGCTCACTGTGGGCCAAGGAACAGACAGGTTGAGCAGCAATTGTTCAGTCTGCTCTGCCAGTTACAACATTCTTATCTCATCCCTTACAAAGAAACTACCAAAAAACTCCCCAAAACACCACTTTTTTTTAAAAATAATGAATATGATTTTCCCCCCACTTCCTATTATTTTGGTTGAATTTTAATATTTCATTATATAATGCATTAAGCATTGAAGAGAGCAAGTAAAGCAACGTTTGCAGGGAAGAATGAGGTTCTTCATTAAAACTTGCTGCTTCAGTTGATCTAAAGCAACTGAAATCATTCTCCAAGTGTGAAGATATAGAGACATAAATCTTTTGATCTAAACACAAGTTGAAAGCAGTTGCTGCCAAGGAAAGCAGCTGAAACCTGCACAGTACTGAGCTGGTGAGCAAGAACAAGCTGGCTACTTCAGCTCATGTCCACCACAGGGCACCAGGAGGCCCTGGAGAAGAAGTGATGCTTTACAGTACCATGATTTCCATGAGTGCCACAAGGCTATCCAGAAAAACAAAGCAATGATTTTGTTATTTCTCTACACTTTTTGGAAAGGTCCATATAAAAATCACAACATAACAATTACTGAAGGGCTTAGATAAAGGGAATGTTACTTAAGATTGTTTGATTAGAAAATTAGTCAGAAATTAAGATAAAAGATGCCAGACTTTGTAACAGCTTTTCTGCACACCTGTATTATCCCAGTTTTAACAAACATACTTTAAAAAATCTAACAAATAAAAACTTCAGAAGCTTTTGTTTTAGTCCATAGTAGAGCTTCTATTTAGCCAACAATCTATTCTGCATCTTTTAAAACCTAATTGCTCAGTGTGTGGCTTTGCTAGCACTCTGTACAGGCCCAATGGAGACATGTTAAGGGTACATTTTCTGAACACAACGTTTCCAAGCCTGGCAAATGTTTACATCAAAACTTTTATTTCCCTTCACTTTCAAAAACCTCTTCTTCAAAGCTCAGGCACCCTGAAATGTGTCAATTGAAACTTTTCATATGGGCAGAAACATTTAATTCTTTCCAGACAAGACTGAGACATTTGTATGAAAATATTCTAGGAAGAAATAATAATGATCTAAATCATTGAAAGGCACAAGAGTTACATACTTATTTCCACCTTAGAAGATATCTAAGTCAGGACAGATTTTGACAACTGAAAATGTAGTCTCAAGATAAATGCTGTGCTACCTGCTGAGGATTACTCCTATTCACCTCCAGAGAGAATGTTTAATTCAAAGAACTCACAGTATTTTTTAAATGACTATTTTAACTTCACCATTCCACTACTTGAAAATTAGTAAATTGGCCAGAGAATATTTTTTCATGTTCAAAAGGACAATCACCTCCAAGGCTCAGTTATTACCTCCTAGTTGCAAAAAGGAAGGTGAGCTGGTACCCTTCCCTTTGTACAACCTGCTTACACTCCCCTGTGTGCTAAGGGAAAAAACTTGCTGGGAGAAACGGGTACAGAGTGTTACAGGGAATTTATACAAATATTAAAGCTGGTTGCTGGTATTTAATGTATTTGCACGAGCATGCACGAAAATATGTTGGGGCAGAGTTTGGCCCTGCTATTTGTTGACATTTTCCAAGTGAGATGTTTTGTCATTCTTTTGGCCTAATATAAAGTGACATCTACATTACTGCTTTTACTGTTTTCTTTCCTGTCAGCAATCTATTAAAAACCTGCAGATTTTACCAAGAAATGATTATTCAAAGAAGAAAATAAGTTTGTCTGTAAGAAGATTTCAAGAATCCAACCTCAAAACACTGCTGAAACAAAGCTGATCAAACACTAAAACACAAAGTGCACCGAAATGTATCAATTTATTTCTATCTTATGTAGCTCTGCAAATACAATCCATCAGTACATCGTTCCAAAAATGGGGGTTAGGCTTTCAAAGGACTACGTAGGGGATTTAGCCACAAAGTTTCCATTAACATCAATGACTCACTCAGCACCACTTTGAAAGGTTACCCCGGGCGGTTATCCTTCTCTTATTGCAGAAGAGTTTTATACCCCCAGCTCCTCTTAATGTTAGGAAGAATTAAGTTTGTCTCTTTTCTCTTCCCTGATGAGAGAATAGGTTTTTTTTGTAACTTCTGACTGATAATTTTCTAAGTCCTAAACCTAAATGGCTGTTTTGCTTTAGGGAAAGGAGGATCAACAGGCTCAAGGTTTTCCACCCTTAATATCCCTCCTCTGAATGTTAAGGAGTGCAGAACATACAGTTTGGATATTGCTGTTGCTAAAAGTTTCATTTAATTAACTATATGCACACACACAAATCAATTCTGTTTTACAACCCTTAGCCAACGCTTCATGTCAATCTAAAAATTAAATAATGGAAAACAGACATTTAGCTTAGTTTATATAACCTGACAGTGCTCCTATCCTTCCTCTGTTTCACCTAGTGTCATCTTTCAGTGTTCCTCTCTAATTTTATTTGGAACAAAATAAAAAGATTAAGATAAAATAATTCCCAAAAGATAATTGCAAAATGATTTATGTGCAGGTGTTAAATTATTTATAGCATTGATGTTCCACAGAGTGCAACATTACAACATTATGGTATTCAGCAGAGCATCTACATTTGATAATCCTGCTAATCATCAAAAGACACTGGATCTGAATCCCGAAGGCAATATTACATTTTGATTAAATTTTATCATCAGTGATTTTGTTTATGGTTCACTAAGGTATGAATTTCTTTCACATTCCATTGGGTTTACCACTTATTGTGTTTGACTTGGAACACAGTCAGTTCAAGCTTTCTACAAGCCACTAGTTTTTCAGCTACTGCTTTTGCAGTCTTGGGATATACCAAATAATCCTCAACAGAAACAATTGAACAGTTTGTCAGTGTCTCCTGTTAAAGAACCTTTTTACCATACTGATTAGAAGCCCTAGTCACATACAAGATGCCGTCACAGGCTGCTCGGCGGGTCCTCCAAACCACACAAAGTTTATTCTCAGCAGGTTCTTTAAGAGATAGCACAGTCAGTAAAGTGTGTTTCTAAAATTCTGTTGCCAAATGGTAGAACAAATTGTATAGCTGCCTTTTAGCATGTATTAGTATTGTGTACATTGCTGCAAGTTGTGTAGTAATGCTTGAGAGAGCTTGTCGTAATTAAACTCTATTCCTTTGGAATCTTAATCCCGAGGCTTTCAGATTTGTAATTCCACCTTCACGGCTGCACAACCAATTTTCTCTTCCTCAGCCACTGCAATACAGCCCTGGGCTGCAGTAGATTTCCACCCCAGCCACACAGTAAGCAGGGTACGCATGACAGAGACACCCTATGCCTGGCTGGAAGAGCTAACACTTCTGAAAAGCAACTTGCTGCATGTAGTTACTCTTCATTCTTTTCCCAAATCAAACCACTGCTGTTTCACAGGGTTTCAAGGTTTTTTCCCCCCTCCTCCTCCTCTTTCATGCTGTACTTGGCTTGATATTCCACTACCTCCTACCATTGATGTTACTTCCATCTATGCTACCTCCACGCATACAGTTGAGAGTAACTTGGCAACTATATGCATAAAGTAAATCCAAATATAGTTCTCCATCTGGCTGAGAGGATTCAAGAGGTTAAAAGGAAAAAGACTTTTTATGGGGAAGATGGGAAGTGCAACTAGACACAGGTGTACACTCAGAGAAGATAGTTCATATTAACAATTAACCATTTACAGCAGTGATTCTCTTCAGCAGAGCCACATGGAAAAAGAAAACCCAAGCAACAAACCTCACTTTGACCTAGACTGATTCTCCCACTATTTGTGCTAATAGACTGCTCAGCTGGCCAACTATGGATACCAGGCTGTTAACACGGCGTTTAGACTAAAGCTGCATTACTGTCCCATCATATCTCTGCTTCAGACTACCATAACTGCACACAAATCCCACTGTCTGCATTTACCCCATGACAAGTAACAAGACTGGGCTCTGACAATTTAGGCCTTGTCATAAAGCTAATTTTTGACATATCCCGAGGCACCAACAGAAGTTCTGGCTGGGGGGAGGTGAGGGGAAAGCAGGAAGATGGTTGGTTCTTTATCTTCTTAAATTCGGGCATTTTAGGTGTTTTGAGGAAAAATTTCAAGTTGGTTTTTGATACAGTAGGAATTTTGGTATCAAACAAATAAAGAATGAAAAGAAAGGAAAATACTTAAGAGTACAAAGTAAGATGCCTTTAGCATTCCAGTTGAAAAAAAGAAAATATGGCTATGAACATTAACTTTATTTTCAACATTCCTCACATTTTTTTTGGTGATAAATGACTTCACATGTAGTTGCCTTCAGGGTTATATCCACAGCATGGTTTCACGCTATTCTGAATAAAATTTAAGGTGGACACTAGAGTAGGCTTTGCTGCTAAAACCTGACTCCATGGTACATGCACACAATCTACATTCGATTCACACAGGGAAGAAAACCAGAGTGAGAAGCCAGTCCTGAAACACTTCTGTTGCAGACAAAGCTGGTGTTTTCCTCTTGCTTACAAGTGTGTTATTACATGATGAGTCTCTCCTAAGTAAGACAAACTTGAGTAAAATATACCAAAAAGAGGACTGGTAAAAGGAATCAAGGTGTTATGGGAGGACTAGAATTTGTGAAGTAGCCTTGATTCTTTCCTGCACACAAATAAATAATGATTTCTTGTAATGAATGGGTAGCTTTAGTTACAAGAATAAGGCAGAACAGAGGGAATGGTAAGAGATTCTCATATTTCATCGCAACTAATGAGAAATACCAACTTAACGCCTGTAACATTCTACAAGTCAATCAATGGGGGCACCCAGCCAAGCAGTGTGGGGGACATGTCATTAGACTTTGTTTTATGATCTTGTTCAGTTCCACTTAATTGTTTCAGAGGTTCGGTTTGAAATTCACACAAATATTTCTTTCTTTATTTTGTTTTTTTTTGTGTATACAATGAGTTTGGCATTGACAACACTTCCTAGCTGACACCTGAGAACCTGCACTATGCCAGCAGCTAATTATTTCACTTGTAGTTATTTTGTTTATAGTTGCACATAGGTGGTGGGAGAGGACTAAAAATCATGTTCACTTTACAGTAAATGTTTTCACAAGAGCAGTAGCAGTTGTCTTATTTTTCTGCTTAAGGGGAGGGCTAGAGATTTCTGTTACTGAAGGCACTTGTAACTCACTCCAACTATCATCTCTAGATTAAAATGAGAAAGCTGGTTCTTAACAAATGGGTTTTACTTCCTGAATTCACTCTGGGTTTCAAACAGTTAGTGACCGCCATACAACAAGGGTTGTGATCTACAAATTGCATGGCCTGGAGTACCTTGTAGACAATGGTCCTGCATATTCCTTTCTCATATACAGTCAGGTCACTATTCCTCATAAATGTCTCACAGTAGCTTTAGTCCCATGAAACAGGCAGGCATTACCTTAATCTGACACTGTGTGCAGAGGAGATTTTCTAGTTCAAGGGAAGCAGTGCTCTGAATCCAGGCCAGGTAACCCTCTTTGGCAGGTGGTGTTGGTTAAAGCTCAGGGGTTGCCAGCATGCCTAATCCCTACAGAAGGCTTTGATACTCACTGCTGACAATTCCAGCTCTGCTGTACAGCTCTAACCTTCTGCACTAGTATGTGATCCTTCCCTTTTGGCTGAGTTTGACTGGGACAAGAATAAAGCCATATGAGACATTTATCAGTTTTCTCAAGCTTGTCACGTGCAACAGCAGCACTGATCTTTACAGAAAACTGACAGGAGAAACACTCCACAAAAATCCATACAAGGAACGTGTAATGCACACAGTTGCCCAATTTGCTGCAAAGGACTTTGTAAGAAGAGTATCAAGGACTATCAGAGAAGTACAGATTGAACTCAAGAATGCCTTAAGAAATACAATAAAATTATTTCTCAGAGGTCTAGAGAAAATAAGGATGTAGAAGCAAAATAATCCTTATCTCACTGAACTATATATTGTAGTTGTAGGCAGTACACTTAATTCTTGAGCCTCTAAGCCCATGCAACTTTACCATAATAAAAGCAAGTATGTTCACTCTGCAGTTTAGACTAAAAAGGAGTATCTGGGAAGGTTTCACACAGCAGACAGTTTTCTAGTGTGAACTTTTACTGAACAGTGATCAAGACTAGGCTGGACTTGGGAGGGCAAGAATGTTTTTGGTTTTCAGCAGGGGTATAGTAGACAGGCATGAGACAAGAACTCCAACTTGAGGACACAAAGAGATTCTAATGTGATCTAAGTGACTTATTTCTTTTTATAGTTTCTGTGCATATCTGTGTTTATAAGTACCTACTCTCCAATGTCTAAAGGCCATCTAGCAAAGCTATTCTTAAGGTGAGCTGAGCACACAAAGCACTCATTATTGTTATAACATAAGGTGCAATATGAAGTGTACCTAGGTTTTAATAAGGGTCCAGCTTTCCAGTATATGCATCCCAAAAAGCACATCTTGCTCCCCTAGGAATTGCACAGGTTGGTTTAAAAAAATATCAGTGTAGAGACCAGGGAAGAAGACAGCATCTTCTAGTGCCTATTAGTAGCTAGGAGAGCTTATCAATAACTACAGGTCCTCTTTTATACAGTAGTTGTAGGCAGTACACCTAATTCTTGAGCCTCTAAGCCCATGCAACTTTACCATAATAAAAGCAAGTACGTTCACTCTGCAGTTCAGACAAGAGAAGAGTGTCTGGGAAAGTTTCACAGAGCAGACAGACTTTTCTGGTGTGAACTTTCACTGAACATGAACACTTTACAGTCCAATTATGTTCAGCTGGGCTACAAGCACAAAGTGTCCATTTTGGTTGAATGATACTTTTCCTCATACCTCAGCAAGATTTGATGAATGTGCTCCATTTTAAAGAGCAATGTCGATATTATCTCAGTTTCTCCTTGTTCATGAGAAGTGAAAAGAGGTTAAAGACACCTTCCTGTATCTGGTTTTAAGAAGTGTCAGAGATTATCCAGTATTATCCCCAGTAATTAGAGATCATATATTGTCTGATTTCCTTATTATATTACAATTACCCAAATATTATGATGCTATATCAGAAGAGAACTTTACCATAGTATATTTTATTTGGTGTAGTGTACTTGAAAGACTTAAATAAAAGCTGAAGGAAATGAGTCTGCTTCTCTGGAGACATTCAAAACCCACCTGGATGAGTTCCTGTGTGACCTACTCTAGGTGGTCCTGCTCTGGCAGGGGAGTTGGACTGGATGAGCTTTCAATGTCCCTTCCAACCCTTAAGATTCTGTGATTGCAGAAACTACTACTTAGATTCTTATTGAATAATCTTCTCTACAAATATCTCTGCATTATTTCCTACATGTAATGCAGCTTTTACATCAAAATAGGAAAAAATATAGTAGTCCCATCTGAACTTGAATGAGTTTTAACCACTTTTATTCTTCCTTTGAACTCTCCTGGATCTTTCCACTCCCTTTCATGCTGCATGCACTGCTAAATGTTAATCCCAGAATTTTCTTGTCAAGATGACACGATGTTAGGAGACACACTCATTGGAAGACCTCCCTGAGTCAAGAAGAACTCTTGGAATTAACCTACTAAGTGTAATCCCAAAATTATGGGCAGAATGGGCTAAATTTTATGAGTTAAATCTGTGGATATACACAGAAAAGCGAAGATCAAGATACTATTAGGCTGAACTGAGGTTTCAGGCAGAATTACTAGTCTGATTGGTTATGTCAGATCACAAATAAGTCAGAAGGAAAAATTCCTACACTAAAGTGAACGCACTTGTAAGTGCAGTGTCTTCAAATGAGCCATTTCCTTGTTTGGAGAAATAAAGTATGAAGTATGGAACAAGATGGCTAAGTTTTATCTCTGCAGGCTGCAGTACTTCAGAGGTGAACACTACTGCTGACAGTAGGAGAGCAAGTATAGATTGTTATCTTTGTAGTAATGGAAGGAATTACATTCATAGCAAGAAGTTTGGGTATTCAGAAGAATGATATTCTTGGCTTACTTTTTTTTCTTCTTCTTTTTTTTTAAGTGACGAAAGGAAAAAAGGACAAAACAGCCCCAGGAACAAAGATCCTGGTTCTCTCTGAAAAGATTTGAGTCAGGCTACGGTTGTTTTGAGGCAGTTATCTAAGAACACCAGAGGGACAAAGATTATGGGGATGAAAGGTACACTATTATGCTGTTTATATGATCTATCTTCTAATAATCTATATTGAATTCTGGAGGTAATTTTCTGAAAGATGATGCTTACTTATTTGAACAAATTTAGGAAGACCTAAAAACGGCTTTCAGGCAGCTAAGACCATCATGATATTGGATGTTGGAGTACAGCTGAGTCTCCATTGCTATACTTCTCTGAAATCATATTTAAGATGCTCAATATCACCAAGTACTTCTCTGGGAATGGAGCTCCCCCTTCTCAAAGGAATATCCCTGCTGTTTGGTCATGTAACAGGAGATTCTAATACCCCTCCTGGAAATCACTGGCAGTTCCTGGCTTTGGACTGCTACCAATCTGTTTGCTAATGTAAAGGTAAACTAAAGGAATCAAAAGGCAAATGATTTGTGAATTAAACCCCTTTCTCTCTGTTTTTATTTGCCACTTCACGTAGCTTGAGTACAATTTTTAATTAAATTTGCATAACTTACCTCAGAAGCCACTATAAAAATCTTTATTGGTAATATATCTTTTCAGGAAAAGATCTCATGTAGTTGGAAGTCTATCTTGTTCTTTACATTTGGGGAAAGATGATTTTTGTTTCAATGACAGTATAACTGTGTCATGGTTTAACAAGCTCTCCTATATCAGCACTACCATGCTACAATTCTATGATTTACTTTTCCTGTAAATTAAAAATACTTCAGATGTTGACAGATGACACCCTTCTTGTTAAAGAACATATTGGGATAAACCCAAGCCAATGGCAAATTTGAAGACTGAAAACATCTATTCTCTTCCATTACACATTGTTATTACCAGCACGTTCAAACAAGCAAAGCAAGTCATAACCAGCCAGTAATACTCTTTAGGTAAATCAGTCTGTTGTTCTCATACCTGTTTCCTATATGCAGAAATGTAACATCAGTGGTTACTCTTTAGTAAAAAGATTGCACAATAGATGTGAATAAACACAACGTAAAATGCAGAATCTCCAACACGTTGTGATCAGTTCTACAAAGGAATTTTATGGAAGTAACAGCAACATGCAATGTGGTTCCAGCACTCAACAGGCAACCCTACCAGCTGCCAACCCTAGCAGAATTTGTAGGTGCTACAAGAGCTGGCTTAGGCTCCTAATCATCATAGGTTATACTTGAAACTCCCTGTTTATATTGCTCATGATTTTGCAGTCAGGCTGAAAATGAAGAGCAACCCTACTCTGGAAGAGTACGTGGCTTCCTGAGCTCCCTTTACATTACCAGTTGTCTGTGGATCTGTCAGGTGAAAACTGACTTTTGCTCTAAATGTGACATTGCTTGAGATTTTTGTTTATTTAAAGACAGCTTCATGTTACTTTCATAAAACAAAAGCAAGATACGATTTCTAGGAAAGGAAAGAACTTATTGGAAGAGTGACACAAAGGGAAGATCTTTCTTCCTTTCACGTAACAAAGTCAGACTTCTAGTTTACAATGTCAACAGCTGCAGATTTTAATTTCACTGGCCTTTCTTTACTTAGGAAAGTTGCAGATGCCATACAGTCAAGGTTTTAGATGCAGACAAACACCACATACTCTCACAGATATCTATTAATATTCCAATAATAGCACCAGTAGATGGTGCTCAAGAATATGCAGCACAGCTCAGGTGATTTGTAGCACTGATACAACCTGTGCACCATAAATGAATTCTTCTGACACCTCCTTCCATGAATGCCAGAAGTGCACCACTATTAGAGTGGACAAAGCTTGGTCAGTAGCCCATCCTCATCATCAATGCTATCCAAGGTATCAGGTTCACACCCTGGAGCACCTCCTACTACCCAGGCCATACATTGTACACGGGTCTCAGCTGAGAACTGACAAGATAAAGACTATTCAAATAATACAAATGGCAACTATTGCGAACTGCTAATAGTGCCACAGAGGGAGCAGTTTGACCTGGAGGTTGCAGGCAATGTGTGTACAGAGGTGTCACCAAGATGCACGCATAACTCATCACTCTTCCTTGGGGACATGCTAGCAATACCAGATCAATTCAGGAGTGAAGCTGACATGTTTCAGGAACATGTCTCATAGACATTATTAGAACTCCTCCAAGAAGAAAGAACCAACACCAAATTGGTGTCAAGAGGTCAAAACATAAGCAAGTAGTAAGCCTGCCTAATTATAACTGATGCCTATTATGTGCTCAGCATCACAGCTGGAACAATTTCCTCTGAAAGAGTTAGTGCTAGGCTGTGTAACTTTTGGTGGGGGGAGGTATTTTTGCAGTGAGAAGGCAATATTTTCTTATTCTGTAAATTTTTTCAAGAGTGTGTGGCTGACCTCATGAATGACTCGAGATGCTGTTCAGCTCATCCTGTCGTGAGATCTAGCACAGTAAAATGGTTACTCTTCATGGGAACAGCAGATAGGATCTTATGGCCAGGAACTGGCACAATCTTTTTCTGGTTTTAACCTGGTGATTTAATTTTAACATCTCATTACAGACAGAATCCTAGATATAATGCTCAAACTTTACTGAGGTCAGCAACTTGAAAGACTTTTACTGTAGCATTTATAGGTTGTCACAAACTGACACCCTCAGTTGCTAAAACCATCAGTTCTCATGACATCTAGCCTGTGAAAATCACATACAACATTCCTTCTGTATACATTTGTTCACAGCAGGCTTCAAACATACAGTTCTTGTTTGTTCAATGTCACCTGCCATTCAGGAGTTGGTTTTTTTAAGCAATGAAGTATCTACCATCATGTCATCAGTTTACCTGCACTTTATGGAGGCTGGCTATGCACCAACTACATCCAGTGACCTTCTACTTGAAAACTTGATATATTTTTACAGAAGAAATATTTCACTTACAGTATTGCACCTTTCATCAAAGCATTTGGTAAGATGGAAAGAGACCAGAGAGAAAAGAGAGTTTTCTTTATATCAGTAAGAAAACTTTTAGTATGAAACCTTGTACTTCTTTCATCAGGTCACATTGTTTCCTATAGTACCAGATGGGTTCTCAAAAACTAATATCTCTATAAAAAATAAATGTATAAAACATTTAAAATTAAAGGATGCCAAATAGATATTAAATTATCACATTCTGGGTATTTTTAATTTCTTCTCACTCACACCTTGCAACATAGGAAATTCTCTCAATTATAGGCTAAAACTCTCTCTTTTTTTTGTTAACTCATTGAATGCCATCTAAAAACATGTTCCCTGCCTCAAACTAAAATATGGTGAGCTAAACACCAGGCATATTCAAAGAATCTGATGAGAGGAAAAGGAGGATGGAAAGAAGCGAGACACATTGAAACCTGCAATTATCAATAGGATGGATTTTCTTCCCTTTTTGACAGGGATAGAGTTACCAAACCTATTATTACGTGGTCCTAATTACATATCTCCTCAACAGATCCCTCAGTTAAGGAGAAATATCTACTGACTGGGAAGCATCACTAATTGTTCCTTTTTTGTTGGCATACTATCTGATTGGAGTAATTATAGAGCTGCTTCCTCATTCTCTTTTGCTCTGAAGATTTTGAAGACTTATTTCTTCAGAGAATGCACAGAATTTAGCATCGTGAATCTCTTAATTTTGGCTTTTGTGTTCCTCTTTCCTACCTTTTCTTCACTTGGACAGAATATGGTCTGTAATCCTGTATATGAAGAGACCTACTGCAGCAGTTTCAGCATCTCATTGTGCATGCTACAAAAATCCTTGCTTTAAATCATCATAAAGTTCTTCCACTGATTTATAACAGGTTTTGACTTCCAGAATTATCACATGCAGCAGAAAGGAAAAAAAGAAGTTGAGTCCTATTAGGTGGCTTATCTGAGTAGCTGGCCAATTGACTTTGGCATATTGAAATCAAGTTTTAACTGGGAGATAACTATCTATGGTAGGTCAGCAAGTTATCTGATGAGAATATGCAAACTTGCTTTTAGACAGGTCACACCAACACAAAAGCTACAACAGAAAATCTGAATAGGAGCATGCAGGACAATAAAGATGACCCTTTAACAGGCAGGACTTGCCGATTTTTACTGATTCTTGCACTGAATCCAATAGCTTGTGTTTGTACCATGACTGAAAGATCCACCAATGCTAAAGACCCATGACCCTTTTTGATAGGTCTTTCCTACCTAATTTGACAGTTGTATATCCAATATTTGTTATCTTGAACTAAGATAAATTAAATCTACAGACTTCTCCAGCTGCAGCACTTCTAATGTTGACTTGCACAGATCATTTTACTCCAACTACAGACGATGATCTTTAATACCCTTTAGGCAAAACTCTACTCTCCCACCAAGTTTTTGGCTTTCCTTTCCCTTCTAAAACAATGAAAAGAGCAAGGAAAAGGTTTACACCCAACTTCTGGGTTTTGCTGTAAAACTGTTGCAGAGTTAAATTCCCCAGGACCTGCAGGAGACTGTAGTCTGCTGAATGTGTATCTCTGGAAGCCATAATTCCTCTGTACAATAAGATGCTTCAAGGGCAAGTAACTGAATTCACTTTTACTGGCATCAGAGTTGAGATATTCTATGAAAAAATCACCATGAGAAGCCAAAGTTCAAAAGTCCCTCTGTGTTTCCCCTCATTCTGTACCACGAGCTCTATAATGCATTAAAAGAAAACTCATCTTGTGCCTTCTGCCAATCCCCTGCAAAGTTTTATCTTGCCTGTGTGCTTCTGTTCAGATTATATGAATGGAAGGGTCAGAAAAGAAATGGAAGAGTTTGTTGTTTTTAAGCAAATCTTAAAACTAAATCCAAACTCAGTCTAGTCAGGGATACAGACAGGTTGTGGCTAAGCCACAGTCTGAGACTATTCTGTTTGTTTACTGGATCTATCTCTTGTCTAAGAAATGCTGTGCATTTTCCAAGCATCTACATAACCTGATGATATGAAGTTCCTTTATGAATATATATATCTTTGGAGTAGTGAATTTATCACATGAAGAAACTGTTGTCTTAGTTACTACAGAAATTATTCAATAACAGAGCAAATTGGTATGTAAACAGTAACGCTTATCTAAACTATTGGCACAAAAATCATTGCTGACAAGTGCATTCCACAAACTCCAAAGGCCCTGTCCAACTCCAACGTACTTTCTTTTTCTGAGTCCAGCTTTATTCAGATTCTATTCCTTATTTCAGTGAAGTACTTCTCAGCATCCCAGAAGACCTCGATAACAGCAACAGCAGCAGTATTCAGCTGCTGAAGAAATCTTTTTCCTTGGACTAGGACTGAATGCCATTCAGACAAACACATGGAGATAATGTCCAAGCACTGCAGCCCCTATCAATCTGATGTCAACAGCAGGCTATTCCTTATCAGATTAAATGCTAAACTGAGAAGACAATTGCTCAGAAGGTCAAATAACCTAAGCTTATTGCCCCTCTTGGCTGGCATTTTTAATAAAGGATTCTTGGTGTTGAAAACAATGGTCAACAGAAATACAAATTCCTTCCATCCCCCAGATAAGACTAGAAGGATCTCTACATTAGAGGTCAGATCTTGTGTTCATAGAAATTAAGATGGTCTCACTGTGTTTGGTGGGACAATACTCACCATAGGCCAAAAACTCAGTTTCACAGTATAAGTTATATAAAGAAGCAACTACATAGCTTAAGATCCATCTTTTCCCACCACTTGCTGTGTCAACACCATTGTGTGTTTCTAGCACCCTACACACAGGGCTGCTGAGCAGTCATTTTGGTGCAGTACTGAAGGTATGTGAATCTTCTTGTTCTTCACTTATACAGTTTATTTTCTTAAATTGTCTGAAGAAGTACAACCAGCTACTACCTGGGTAACTACCACACACATTACAGAGTGCTTTTTAACTTGAAGATTGCTTGACTATCAGTAGAATTTATTAGCTTCTTTTTAAGACATCTCTAAACACAATTCTAATTTTTGTGTGTGTTAAGCTTCAAAAAGACTGTACAGTTTCATAAAAAAGCCTCTCTCCACTGCTTAGAGCTACATTACAGAAAATTATACCAAGATTCTTTACTAATGGACCCTAAAAGACAAAATTTCCTCAAAAATGGACTTATCCAGATGCCTTGTTACTCTGCAACTTCCCTCGTGAGAACTTCCTTTCTACTTTTCTATCCAGGAAGGAGGATTATCTGGTTTTTTCCCCCACTTTTCTCCTCATAAAACTAGTTCTGATATAGATTAATTCTTAAAGAGCCAGAGAAGACAACACTAACATTATGTCATGTTCTGGGATGCCTCTACTGAACTGTACAAGGCAGACACAGCCCCAGCAGTCTGGAATGGAAAAGGGCTATCTAGTCTCATGAACCTGCCGTGACATCCCATGACAGTTAATGCTAAACCCCACGTCAACTGGTCTTCTTATCCCTGCTCCAATGAGAAATCTACACTTGATTTACAAAGCATTGAAGGCACCTACAACAAGAGTTTGGCAGGAGATCTATTCTAAACACATTGCATCAAACAAGTTGCAAAAATTCCCGGTGCGAGCTCCACAAAAAACCAAAGCACTCCATGGAAATCTAACTGCTGTAGACATGTGTGTATTCACAGGAGGAATGTCTATAAATGCCTTACTTGTAACAGTCATTTCTGTGCACTTTCATACCCACCAGCTGGGCATACATGCAGCTGAGATTGTTATTTCTGCATGTTGTGATGCACAAGATAAAATGATTATGAAAGTGTGGGCTCTGACTCTGTTTTAACACCACTGTGCCTACCTGGCCATTGCTCCTTTTTGGGTTTGGTGTTTTTTTTTTAAATGAGAAATCAAGAAATCTGCTCTCTTTTAAAACTGTTAGAGAATTTAAGAAACATCACAACATCATGGCAGAGTTTATTAACTATTATTTTGTGCGTATAAAAGTAGCACAGAAAATTGAAAGGTGAAGCCCAAGTTCAGACAAACTAAGATGTTTATTTCAACTGGATAAATTTAGACTGATGGGGTAATGAAAGGGGCATTGACAACCACTTGTGAGCTCCTTTAACATATCTATTTTCAGGAAATGTAACATCTGGTGTATACCACATCCATTATCCTATCTGTCCAACTTAAGTGCACACAAATAATATATGTGCATGACTGATTTCCCCGCTGATGTCTTTATTATTACTTTGAGCAGATGAAATTGAGACCAGTCTTTTACTGTTACATTTTGTTTTCTGCATTCCAATGTCAAATTGCTTAATTATGTGATATTTGGTCACACTAAATGTTTCTTGCTGTCATTCTAACACCAGTAGTTTGAACAACAAATAGAAAGTCGAGACAAAGTGCAGAAACAAGAAGTATTTCAATTCAGAACTGTATCAGTTCATAACTGCATTGCTTACAAAGATCAGAAGCAAAATCACTAATGATTTGTCAGCAACATAGTAGCTAAAACTAGAAAGTGCTTCCTGTGATCACTGAGCTGAGAGCAGGAGAGCCCGTTCTGATCTCACATCCCAACCTCTCGCTCCTCCCAGGTCCTGAACACCCCACTGTGTCTGCCTGGAGCTCAGGATTTCTGGCTGCATTTTCACAACTCATTTCAAAGCCATCCAAACTTAAGTGACTTCACTTGCCAGAGAAGCTACTCCAGCCCAGCATGATGGACTGCTCCAGTGATGCAATACCAACATCGGTGAGCAGAAGTACTTTTACATCAAACTTAATACACTAAAGAATAGGTGCTCCTGTAACTAGTAATAGAGAAAATAGGTGATGCTAGCTTTGTGCTCATAGATATTTTCCTGGACTGCAGAGATACCAGTCTTACACATAACAAACACTGTTTTATCAAAACTGAAGTGAGCACTTGTTTATGGAACTTTATGTTCAGAGCACCTAAACCTCCATAGGACACCATTTCAGATACAAATAAGAACCTCCACATGAATAAAATAGCTCACTTTTCATCTTGCCTTTCCCAGTAGCTACAGGACAGGAAAAGAATTCTTAAAATATGTTAGAGTCACCACTTCTCTGATGAAAACAGGGTTTGTCTCAAGCTTTTCAAGCTGGCAATGCTTTTGATAGCATCTTGGATCACAATGGAACCTGAGAGCTCTCTCACTGCTTAAAATGAGAAAAAAAGAGAGTACTACCATAAATACTTAGCTTTTAGAGTTAGCTAATCAAGAACAGCAGCATGCAATCACTAGGATGGCTCAGGACCCTGCTGCCCAGGAGAATGGGTGCTGCCAGCCTGCTGTCCTGCCAATAGCACCTCCAGGCTGCAAACAGTATTTCTGAGCACTGTGTATCCCAGCTCAGCTTCTTCTCTTGACAGCTTGCAGGTGACACAGAGAGGTACATTGCAACCTGCTGCCTGCTCCAGCACCACTGGAGACTCATGAAGCAGCTCTACCCCCTAAAAATCAAATTGATAGATTAATAATACTGCTCTAAAGATGCCCTAAAGGCCACACACAAACCTGGAAGCAGTACAATGCAAATTAAATGAGTGGGAGATGAAAGATTTTGATAAACATTGAGAGCAGTACAGTTTTGAATCAGTCCCACCAGCCATTTCTTGGCTGTGGAACTGACTTGCAGAAAGAGAATCAGCAGGCTGAATCCTGAACGTCTGTCAGATCCCTAGCATTTATAAATACATCTCTGGAAGCAGAGCACAGGGAGATGAGCTGGTAACAGCAGTGGTGAAAATGCATGTGGATGTAAGTGGTAGAACAGCTCCTGGGTATGAGTGTTGCTATCTTTTTGGTAATCTTCACTCCTTGGACTGTTTTTTTCTTCAGAACTGATGGCAGAAGGAGTTTGAAAAACAGAAGTGATAGATGCAGAAGCTCTGTCCCTTTACTTTTATCTGAGCTTTACCACATTCCCACACTTGATGGCATCCCTCTTCGTGTCTGTGTCCTCTGTCCAATCTTGTCAGGGGAAAAGAGGACTTACCCTTTAAGAAGCAAGAGAGACTGGAGACAGAAGGGATACAAACAGAGAAGGACCACTATATACTGAGCCTCTCCTTTGATAAATATTAGGCATTGCTAAGGAACCAGAAGAAGAATACTTGGTCATAAGTACATATAGAATCATAGAATGGTAGTGGTTGGAAGGGACCTTTAGAGATCATCCAGTCCAACCCCTTGCAGAAGCAGGGTCACCTAGATCAGGTCACACAAGAATGTGTCCAGGCAAGTCTTGAAGACCTCCAAGGCAGGAGCCTCCACAACCCCTCTGGGCAGCCTGTGCCAGGGCTCCCTCACTGAAACACTGAAACAGTTTGTTCTTATTTTTAAGTGGAACTTTTTGTGTTCCAGCTTCATCCCATCACCCCTTGTCCTGTTACTAGCTACTATAGAAAAAAGTGATGTCTCAACCTCCTGACACCCACCCTTTAGATATTTGTAAATGTTAGTAAGATCTCCCCTCAATCTCTTCTCCAGACTAAACAGCCCCAGTTCCCACAGCCTTTCCTCAGAAGGAAGCTGCTCCAGTCCCCTGATCATCTTGGTGTCCCTGCACTGGCCTCTCTCCAGCAGTTCCCTGTCCCTCTTGAGCTGAGAAGCCCAGAACTGGACACAGGACTCCAGATGAGGCATCAGCAGGGCAGAATGGAGGGGGAGCAGAACCTCCCTCTACCTGCTGCTCACACTCTTCTTGATGCATCCCAGGATGCCATTGGCTTCTGGCCCATGAGGGCACATTGCTGGCTCATGTTTAGCTTATTATCAATCAGCACTCCCAGGTCTCTCTCTACAGAGCTGCTCTTCAGCAGATTGACTCCCAGCCTGTGCTGGTGCAGGGGGTTGTTCCTTCCCAGCTGCAGAACTCTGCACTTGTCCTTGTTGAACCTCAGGAGGTTCCTCTCTGCCCAACTCTCCAGCCGGTCGAGATCCCGCTGAATGGCAGCACAGCCCCTGGGAAATCAGCCAGTGCTCCCAGTTTGGTGCCAGCAGGGAACTTGCTGAGGGTCCCTCTGTCCCCTCATCCAGGTGGTTGATGAAGATGTTGAACAAGACTGGCCCCAGAACCAATCCCTGTGCAACTCCACTGGCCACAGGCCTCCAACTCGACTCTGTGCCATTGATCAGCACCCTCTGGGCTCTGTCATTCAGCCAGCTCTCCATCCACCTCACCATCCACTCATCCAAGCCACACTGCCTGAGCTTTCTAATGAGGATGTTATGGGAGAGAGTGTCAAAAGCCTTGCTGAAGTCAAGGTAGATGACATTTGCTGCTCTCCCCTCACACAGTTGCTTTAAAAGTAAGACAAAAGAAAGTCAATATTTCACACAACATTTCAATGGACTGACTAAAAATACTCTGTCTTTTGAGTACTTAAGATGTGGCAGCTCAGAGTCAGGTTCATGGCAGCACAGTAAAGAAGGACCACTAACATCTGGCCTGTTCTTACTGCAGACTTACTGAACGTTACTGCTTCCAAAAATCCTTCTAAAACATTCCATTCACTTATCAGCTATTGGGCTAAGAGTTACACACTCTATTTTGGCTTTCCTGAGACAGATTGTGAAAGTCAGTCCTGAAACAAGATACACTTGATCTCTCAGGGTAGATACCTACCTCAAACCACGTCTTTCTTTGTAAGACTGGAGAAACAAGGCAGAGAAGAAAAAAACCCCAACCTCTTAAAGTAAAGCATTTCTTGCAGTGCTACCCTAATTTATCTTTCAAGCATGCCTCAACACAGCAGGTACATTGTTCATACCCTACCATTGCAAATATATGCTTTGGAACAGGACTGAGAAAGCCTGAAAGACAGGATTGTCACTCTTTTCGCTATAGCAGATTGCAATGACAAACCTACTTAATAAGAGCCTACAAATGGTCCACATTTGCACACTGGTGAGATGATACCATTTGCTACCTACCCATAAGGCTTATCCTCCTTGTCATCATAACAGTCCCAACTTAATTTGGGACCAAGAGAGGGGATATCTCAGTACAAAAAGAGAAAGCCCTTCTCAGAGCAAGAGGGAAAAAGCTCCTTCACCACCACCACACGGCTTCACCACACAATACAGTGGCACCAAGGAAGCAGCCGAAACATGAAACCCATGTGGACAAAGTTTTGGCATTCAGAATGCTAAACAATGTCTTCATCTCAGTCCTTCCTCACAGGTAGTTGTTTTGAAAATACTCAGAGTGAACTACTCCAACCGAGTATGCCCTTAGGTCTGGAAAGACTTGGTGTCCTGTTGCAAACTTGCCATGTATCTTCAACCTGTTTTTCTATTCTGTCCAAAACACCAGGTCTCTGTGTTACCTTAACTCTTGATTTGGGGCATTTGGAAACTTCAGAGAAGATATACTGATGTTTTAGGATATCATAAGTTCTCTTTATGAACTCATATAGCATAATGTTAACTTTATGAATAATTTTCATCTTCTATATAAACCATTAAAATGGCTATTTTGTGTGTTACATGACAGGAATAAAACTAAAGACTACTTTTTAAAGTGGATCACAAATGTCCAGGCCACCTAATGTTCCTCTAAATGTTATTTTTCATTTCCAAACAGTCTGAAAAGTGCTTTTAGATCAATATCATCTCTGCATAGGTAGAATGCTATTGAAAGACAGAAGACAACATGCATTAATGTTGCAAGAAATCATGAGGACAGAACTTTTCAAAACAGCAAATGCTGGCCAAATATATAACTAAATGTACATGTATGTCATTACCCAAGCAGCTAGTATAACTGACTCTCTTACTGTGCATTTAAGTCTCCCCAATCCCCCTTAATTAGTAACATGCAAGGAATGTCATTTTTGTCTACCTCATTACGAGGAAGGGAAGCACATGCAGAGATGTTATTCTGTGAACCCAGATGCTTCAGGTTCTGTGCTTCCAAACCCCAAATCAAAGAATGACCTGTATTAAAGTACATTCACAACAGTTGGACTTATGCTGATGCAACATCCCCCATTTCCTTACTTGATATGGAAGCCAAAACAAACATAGAGGATGAACATTAATATTTCAAGACTCACACAGACAAACACACACCCCCCAAACAAGCATCTTGAGCACCGCTTTCAAGGAACCATTTACTCTATCCCACCCCCAGTCACTCTTTCCTTATGAAGTTGCTATGGTGATGATAATTATTCTTGATCAGCAGGATACAGTAATTATTGCAATAAAAATCACATCGAGCTTGTCACTACATGTGAGAGACAGGGATTGTCTCTTCAATTATGCACCCTTCTCTGCCCTCCCCCACCTTTTAAGGCAGGATGATGGGGTTTTTTTAGTTGCAATTATGTAGGAGAAGATATGAAATTTAAATATTACTTGGTAATATCAACTTTGCAAGAGGTGATAGGCAGCTGCTAGCAGCTGTTTGGATGATTCCAATAAGGCAGCCTCTGATCACTTTCACAACAAAAGAGGTGAACACGACTTGATTTGAGATAATTTATTGCAAAATAAGTGGCCTAAAGGTTTGCAGTCAATGAAATCCCTTACTTCTCCTGCCTGATGCTCAGTTCATGGATGCAATATCTTAAACTCAACAGAAGAGTCACCACCTCAAACGCTGGCTGCTGTTTCCTGCTGGATTTGTTTGCAGTCCTGATGGTGCCAATATGCCAGAGCGCCTGGTTCTAGAGTAGCACGATGAATCCAAACTTTATGGTCGCTGCTCTGACTTGATCAGCTCTACAGCAACTTCCCTTAAGACTTGTTTACCTCCTATTTCTCATTTTAATTGGTAGACCTTCATTTTCAAAGTAGTTGCAAAAAAAGATGTGATTGATGGAGAGAGTAACATGATATCAATATTCTGAAGACATCCATCATGAATAGTAATCTTATATACAACTACACATTGAAACCTTTCTAGAAATCAATCTTCTCTTTTGTGTGCCTAAGTGCACATAAAATGTTAACATATACATTTATACAAAAAAACTTTGCTTTAGGATATCTGCCACACATAAAGCTGGAACAACCACTGATCTGCTGAGTCACTCTCAACTAGCTTTTTGGTATTTGATGCTTTGGATATTGCTTACAAACTCTGTCAGACATACTGTCCAAATGTTTCTATCTCCCCTGAGACCAGAAACCATGTCCCTTTCATTACTCCTGGATCAGACAGAAACTATCTAAATTGCATTTTACAATATCTTGTTTCATCTCTACGTTTTGTAACTACTTCTTTTGATGCAGAGGGAAAACAATATCACACATTTTCGGTAAGTCACACCTTGGACAATAGTGTAGCAAAAGTCAATCAGCATTTCAGTAATGGAAACATTTTGAAGAGCAGAAAAAGTTGTTTATGCAAGTGTAAGATTTGCTGAACCAACAGGTTTTTAAACACTGCCTTAGGAAGGTAACCATGGCTTTTTTAGTACCTGTATGACACAATCTTTTGTTATATTTCTATATGACATAATGATCTGTAGTCATTAATAGGAGACTAATCTTGCAGGCATCTCATCTGCTCTCAATGGAATGGGAGTGGGGCCAGATTCTTAAGTATGCAAAAATCCAAGAAAGAGATTTATCTGTCTATCAGCATGTATTCATTACACTAAAATTGTTATTTGCTCACTATCAGCATCACCAGCACTTTATAACCTTTAGAAATTAGACAGTCTCTGTCAAATAGACATGGTAGGTTTATGGGGGAAAAAAAGGAATTCTACCTCTCTTGACCATAAGACTGAGAATCTCGCAGTTGAGGATTTGCACAGGGAATGCAAGCCTGGTTTTTTTCTCTCATTATAGGAGATAGCAGAAAGGGAAGCTGACAAATTGCCTGCAAATGCTTTTGACAGGTCTGTTTAGTTCATGCATTTGGCCAGCTGCATTTTTAAAGTATGATAATTACAAGTCTCTCTCTCATAGCAGTGTGAACTGCCATTTTAGATGGGGATCCTGGAAAGAGGTTTCGTGGTTCCCCACTTACCATAAGCTTTTGCTATGATCTTGACCATACCACTCAGGCTTTTCAATTTAGAATCTATTAGTTTGAAGGTTTTCAGTTTTGGGAGGCTTTGACAAAACTCCAAATCTCAGTGCTAACATCTGTCAACTGAAACAATGCCTATATCCCTCTTGACACATCACATCTTAAACATACAAACCACCCAAACATTCATACAATTGTGTGGAATCACTTAATACACAGCTTATCACAGCATTCAACATCACCTGAGCTAACAGATACATGTCTTTTAGGCAGGCTGACCACTAGGAGCTTCAGTTGTGTCTTCAAATGATATTTCTCAATTAGCTATTTAAATTTAACTTCATACATCGAGCGTGTTTCCAAAATGAAGTCAAGAATCACCTCGAGCTGAAGTCTTGCCATCATTTTGCTCTCTGTTGCCATCTCAAGTTACACTCTGAATGTTCTGTTTTCTAATAGCCTAGTTCAAAGAAAACAATGTTTTTCTTGTCAAAGAGATCTGTATATCTTTTGCACACAGATACAAATATCCTACAGACTTACATGCATAACTCAGAACGAACTGGCCAATTAATTAACAGCTGATTGGCTAAAATGTCTCTTTTAAAATTCCCCTAGCACACCTTATATTCTACATTTTCCATCCAGCACACCTTACAGAAAGTGATCAGTGTTTTCCTTTCTATGTGAAGTATGCAGACCTCTTTGCCCCAACAAGACAATGTTTCACTTGTTCACCTTCCGAAAGGGATGGCTGGAAGATGCACCAGCCTTCTGCAAGGAGATCAAAGAGCTGCTAAGACATGCTGGTCAAGTATTTCCCTTTCATCTGAATATATTGTTTGTGACTGTATGCCATTCACAAAGGGTGAAGAAGGTTTCTAATCATGGCAGGAAGAGCACTCAGATGACAGCAAGAGAAAAGGAAAGGTTAAGAATTGCTTGTAAGCAGACTACTATATGGGAATAGCAGGTTACATCTATATCCAGTAAACTGGATATAGGCTTAAGCAACAACAAAAAATTGGGAGTTCATGGAACATAAACACTTAAGCACTGATATTGATGATATTTCAGAGATTATTCCCAATGTAAATACTATACTGTTAGATATGCAATTTGTTTTGCAGTTCCAAGAATTAACACTGAACTGCAATGAAAAGGACTTGCATGATTTCCAATAAACTCAATAACTCTGTAGAACCAGAGAATCACCAAATTGATAAGGGAAAGCAATGCAAGAAAATCCATCTAAGTAGTTTTATAATTTGTAAAGAGACAGATCTTTTGAAAAAAATGAAACAACAGAAACCCACCAGGCTATAGAATTTCAAGTTTCTTCTAGTACAGCTTTTCTTTTAGTTCAGCAATTCAATTTTAAGCCACAGAACTGAAACATATGCAAGTTTCCTTTGTTGTTAAATTGTCTCATAACACAGGAGGCCAATCTCCACCTATAGCTCATTTGCTGTAAGGCTATATCCTTTATCCCCTAGGAAGGATCTCATAAGAATTCTGTAATGAAAATAATTGAAAGAATAAAGGTTTTTGTTAGTTTATTTCTGATTTTCTGTGCCATGGCAGTGCTGAAGGAACAACCAGTGAGCAGGGCTTGGTAAGGTCGCTATCAATCTGCTCTCACTGTGGCACGGCTGGAGCCAACACCGAAGGACATGAGCAAACCTCAGCATAGCTTGTTGCAATACAAAGATCTGAAAGTCTCAAACAAGCCCCCTGTCGCTTCAGCACCCATTTTGGATGGCCCAAGGGACTGCAGATATATGACATCACAAGGTATCTGGAATATGTTTAACCTCCAAGAATTCAAGTTCATTTAAATCCATCCATCAAGTGGTTCAAGTACTACAAATGCAGTGATTAAGAGCTCAGAGCAAGGGCTGCTGCATGCCTGACCTCCCCAGAAAGAAGTAAAACCCTCACCAACTCTCTCCTGTAGTAACACTGTGCCAGTAGCCTACAGCTACAAACTCCACTAATAGCAACAATCTAGAGAAGTTCTACGGTGAGTAATGAGTGAAACATGTTAAATTCCAAGAAGCAGATGGACCTGTTCTGTGTGGATGAGCTGCACCATATTTCTATCCTGGTCTATATTAATATCAATATTTTCACTACCCCAAAATGAAAATAAGCAGTATTAAGTGCAACTGTCTCCTGTATAAATATTTATCTAAGGAAGAAAAAGTGTCCTTGTGTGCAACCACAGGTGCACAGACAAACACTTAGCACCAAATTCTCCAAAATAGCCTTTGGACAAAAAGCTGAGCAGTGTTTGGACAGATGGTCAGTTTTTCTAGAACTGTTTTATTTTACTTCTATTGGTTTTTTTTCAGAGCAGGGTGCTGTACTGGGAAAAAAAACCCAATAACCTATAGCACCCTTTTCATTTAGTACTTCCTATGAATTACAGAAATAAGAGTTTGCCACAGTCCATGAATAACTTGCAAGGTCACCAAAACATCCAAGGTACATGTCTCTCCACAGAACACTTAGAGCACTAAGCATGAGTGTGGGAGTCCTGCCTGCAAAGAAGCTATAAGGAAAGTTGAAAGCCTCAGGGGTCCAAAACCTGAATGAATAAACAGTCCCATAAAAACTGTGGGAGACATTAAAAAAAAAGCTTTAGCAAAAAGTGTCAGTAAAATCTGAAATAGAGGGAAAAAGAATTCTTTCAACAGTTGCAGCTAGCTGAGGCAAGTTCCTTGTTATTTAACTGGGAAGATTCTTCCCTTTGGCTATAGAGCAGCTCATGCCTACAAGAGAGGAGAAAGCTGATAACTAGGATTAGGTGAACTGGTCTAGATAAGGAACTGACTTGAACCTCTGCCCAAGGTTTGAACCCAAGGCTTGTTTTAAAAACAAAACAAATAACCCCATCAATATCAGGAGGCAGTTTCTATCCTTTCCCTTTTTTCTTGCACTCCTTTCTCCAAAACCTGATATTTTCCATTCAGATGGTGTGCTAGGATCTTGCAGCCTAAAGAACCTTTTTTCTTCAAATTGATATTCTTGTAAATCCTGTAGCTCCTTCACAGTGTCCCAGTTTTCAGTCACTTTACTCAAAATTGTTCATCTCAAATCACAGTGTCAACTATCTCATCTTGTTCTCCTATAGCCAGCTATTGACTCTTCAGACTTTACCATCTAGGAATCTTTGAATAATGTCACTATGCAACATAAAAAAGGATAGGAAAGAAGAGTTTTCAAAACTTTAAGGAGGAGGTTCAGGCAATATGAGACAAGTAATTTCAACATCAGCTGCTCGGTATGTACAAACACACACAGGACCACTGCTCTTGCTCTGTGTAAGCAGCACATCATGATGAACAAGCCAGCTAAGGGATGAATTCCTCTTGTTGCTACACAGTTGTTGCTATCAGCCACAGGCTTTTATAAACCCTCTTTTTCCAATATTCTTTACAAACTGCTCACTCTTTAAGGAGCAAAATGTTTATGTATGTGAAAAGTCCAACTATCATCAGTTTTGTGATATTAAAGCACACGTTCTTAGCAAAATGTGGTGACCTACTTTTCAGCACTTAAACCATGTAATTGTTCTCAGAACGTCAATAACATTCATCAGGACATTTTCCTTCCTAATGACTCAGAAAAGCATCATATTTTTGCTGCAAATCTACTCTCTCAGTTAACTTAGTGCCATCAATAGACACACTGGATCTGTCACTCCTCATACTCCTATTACTTTCTGACTGCACTTTATCACACTAACTCCACGGTAGCACAACCTTCAGCCAATGGATGCAGCCAGAAGCAGGTGTTAAGTAATTTGGTGAGGGCATGTACTAGGAACAAACAATCATTTTAAGATCACTATCTGAGAACTTACATCATCCTGGAACTTACATTTATGTGGTGTCCTGTGTCAGAAGTGTCCTCAGTACTGTACTGTTTAAACTACCCAAAGTGGACACACCACTTGGAAACTTATCTACCAGCTCTTTCAACTCAGCTCCCAATCTTCCCAAGACACAACATCTGGCTGTTAGAAAAATACTATGGTAAGCTTATCATCTCAGGCTCTCTGTTGCAAGCAAGCTCCCCAACATTCTCCTGCTCCTTTTCTCTCATGCCAGACAAGACAGGGCACAGGCAGTCCTACCAAGCAACTAAAGTGTGGTTGTGAGTCAAGAAGGGCAGGAGCCGTTAGAGTTGATAAAACTAATGGTAGCAGTGAAGAGTCATCAGTGGGGATGTCACCATTTCCCCAGAAGAAAAGAAACAATACGAGTCCATTAAATGGAAAAATGGTAGTAATGTGTGCTGATTTTCAAAGATTTATATCTCTCTCCTCCATCTTGGCTCAGAGTCACACTGGTAAAATGATGTTTTACAGTTTCTTGAAAGGTATTTGGTGAAATATTTCCAGCATTGGCAAAGAAACAATCCACTGACAGACAAACTCATTTCCAATAGAATTTTGTCTAAGATCTACAGGAAAACAGCAGCCACCTCACCCTAAAATTGCTTTATTTGGAAAAAATCCACTTGGCATGTACAAAGAAAAATCACTGCATTTGATGACGTTTCTCTTGTAGTTCACCTAGTTTTGTTTGACTTCTTTCTCGTGAATGCTATTAGCAAGATAAAGCTCTGCTTTTACAAAACTTTCAGGAGTACCAGAAGGTCAGCACTAATCTAAAAGGGATTCCTTAAAATCATTTCTACATGTATGCTAATTTTTCAGATTAAAGATGGATGAATGTTAAAAGAAACTCAAGTAGGAAAAAGATACAACTGGAAGGCCTCTGGATGATAAAGCATGTCTCTGGAAAATGTACTATCTGCTGATCTCAGAGAGATTAAGAAACCAAATGGGAGTGGAACTTAGTGTTGACAGGAATTTGTTTGGCCACCTAAAGTCTTCACAAGCAGTTCAAATACTTTGCACATGCACAGAACAGTTCAGGAATATAGGGAGTGTGAAAGTTGGTTTTATATCACAGGCGCACTCATCGTCATGTCAACTTTGGGAGTAACCTGCAACTTGCATGTTGTACCATTGCTCTCTCAATGCTCTAAGTCCTGGAACCTCTGAAGAAGTTCTGGTATTCAAAGATCCTTAAATCATGGAGTCACAATGGTATGCTTCATCCAAAAACTTCAAGTAATCTGACATTTTTAGGAGCTTTTGTAGCCACAACATTCTCTGAAGTGTATGTACATATCAATGTAATGCACAAAACTATCATACACTTGAAAGGTTTCTTGAAAGCATTTAATCAAATAGTCCAGGCACTGCTGATGGCTTCCAAAATCACATGCTGAATGCAGTTTAAAAATGCTGTCTTCTAAAGCTGCACTGGGTGTATTTTGAGAAGAGAAACACTTCTATAGTATGCGAACATACACTTAGAAAAATCTATAAAGATGCCATCAAATATCTCTTTGCAGATAGTCTCTTTTCTAAAGCCAAGTGGACAGTATCAATAAAAAAAAAATCCTTAAATGAAGTAACCACTCCTGCTCAATTATTCTTTAAGTATTTAGCCAAGTTAGGAGAAAGGCAACATCAAAATGCAGGCTAATGGACATAAAACTCCAGCCTTGTGTTAACTTATCTGCCTTTTCCTATTTCTCCTCCAAAATATCAGATGATGAAACATGGTTTAAAAATAAGCATACTTAATATACTCTCAAATGAACAATAAACAGCTGGAAAAAGCTCTTCAGCCCGTTCTTTTAAGATGTGACTAATGTGTAATTCTAGTAATACTTAGCATTCATTTGAATATGAAAAGACTTCAGGCTAGAGGTGCTAATAAGAACACCCCCTGCTTCAGATTTAAACAGACATGGCAATTTGTATTTCAATGAGAAAAGAAAAAAATCAAATCACTCTTCAGTCTTGAGGAAAGAAATACCTTCACTCCTACACTGTATCCATTTACAGTACTCACATGCACACATTTTAGCATCACTAATGCAAACCATGCTTCAGAAAGACAATTTAAATTGCCCTTCAAAGGCAGAAAAAGGAAGAGATTATTAGCATGACACCTCTGCTCCTCTTAAACACATGAAAGGTTGGTTGTGCTACAGAAAGTTACAGGTAGGTGTAAATGAAGAAATACACTCTTCACTTGGTGATAAAGGAAACTGGAAACAGAAATGCCAGCGTGACAGACTCTCTTCTGCTTTTTTTTCCACTCTTGAGATCTGACAGCTTTAAATTGAAGCTGCATTATAATGAGGTTGTAATCCTTTACCTATTTGGAATGTAGTACACGTATTTACTGGTGTTTAATAAGGAAAAAATAAACCCACACAAAAACACCCCCACAAACTCATCACCAGCATTGACTCTTGTTCTCCTGGTCCTAGTGAGCCTCATTGACATTTTCTGTTTGTCAAATAACTTTCAGTTGCTACAGGATGAAAATTTGTGATGCTCTCTCTTTTTGAGCCAGGTCTAACCTCAGTTCCCGTGCACGTGAAGGTACAGTAAGAAACCTGGAATAAGTTCTGAAAACAAAACCCTTGTGAAAATTCAGTTTTAACTGACATGATTTTTTTAAATCTGATTAACCAGCTACCTGAGTTTACCTTGAAGTCAGTGAGAAATCCACGTGGAACACTCATTCACCTTTTATTCTTTTACTAACTACTTCTCTCATTTTTATCCAATGCAGCTCAATTGACAAGAAGCTACTCTAACAGCATACTAAGAAAGCTGTCCCAGCAAAATCATGTTTGTAGCATAGATGAATTTTTGCTTTGTATATTGGAAATTCTCACAAGATACTGGGAACTTGAGGGAAAAAGTCAAGAGCATAAACTGCAGTGAACAGATCAGCACTAGTTGCTTTTCTTATAACACAATTGATCTCTTAATTTAGTTTTGATCATTGTAGATACAGGACACATTTTTGCTGAGGCTGCTCATGGAAGTCACATGTTCCACTGGTGTTCTTAGGAAAAGAGGATAACATTTGCTTTATGGAAGTTAGTGCAGGCTGTTATAGGAACACTTTCAGCAATTTCATGGCAAACCTCATCAACTGCCAAGCCAAACTTTAGACTTCAAAGGGGAATGATAAATATTAATAGTTTGAAAATACACCATGGAAGTAAAAAAACCTATATAAGAAACCCTGTACTTCTTCCTATGAGCTAAAACAAGGAAAAAATAAGCTTGTAAATTGATTCTAATATTACATTTATTAATATAAAGTTCTTCAAATACACAAGCTGCTAAAATCCTTCCCTTCTTCCTCACACAGGCACACTGATTTGATTATCTCCACAAACCTGGGTCTGAGACATAAGAGAGTGCTGCTTCTTTCCTTTATTTTTTTTTTGTAAAGAGCTTTTTTGTTTCCTGCAACTGTTCTGCTTTTGCCACTGCTCAAAAATATCTTCTAAAATCTGATGTCATAAAGACCAAATTACATCCCTAGGCCCTCAGAAAGATCAATATGTAAGTTAATTTCCTGAGTGGCCATATAGCTCCTGGGTTGCAAGAGACAAAAAAAGGACTAAAGGACACAGAAATATGGGCCCAGATAGAGAGAGCTCTAGCAGTAAATCTGTTTCCTTGCCTCCCTCTGAGGTTCATACTAGGTAGAATCCTTTCTACCTTCACACTAGCACATATCCACATCCCTCAGAAATAAGCAGCAGTTGTTCCATACCTGAGAGTGCATCTTTTGGGATCTATGGTAGAGAAGAGAGGGATGAAGAGAAGTGAGAAGACATCTGAAGGTTTTGCCTCCCACCTTCCCATGGTATGACCCAGGGAAGTCATGACAACCTCACTAGCAGCATACAGCAGCCACATACCTCAAACTGCCTACTTCTGTCCTCACGAACAAGTTATTTCTCCTAGGAATAACAGGCCATGAAGAAAATAAAACTAACCACAGAGAGAGTGAGATATCACTCTGGTGAGTAGTCAATTCACTATCCTCATTTTGGACCACAAAGAGATGCACACAGGGAAGCACAATAGAAAAGGGGAAGATTGTAAAACGTTTTTAATGAAGATATTCCTGAGCTTCTCCACCCCTATAAAAGCAGCTCCTATTCTCCATCCTTAGTTAAGAGGCTTCTTAGGCACCACTTAAATGCCAAACTCCAGCTAGGTCCAGTTCATCTGAGAACTGGACTAAGACCAGCTGCAGAGAGCAGCCAACATATCCCCACTTGGGATCTCAGTGCTGTTGCATGACTCACCATGATTTCCTGCCTATCTGTGCAATGAGTCTCTTGAATCAGTGGATGACAGATTGAAATGGCTGTACAAAAAGCTTTCACAGCAGCAGTGCTCTTACTGTCATTTTTCAACAGGTCTACACTATGCCTATTCACAGAACCACAGAAGAACCTAAAATCCCAGAATGTTGAAGTTTGAAAGGAACTGTCAGAGCTCATCCAGCCCAACTCCCTGCTCAAGTAGGTTCCCCTGTATCAGGGGGCACGGGGATGTGTCCCAATGCATTTATAAACCTCCTGAGAAGGAGCCTCCACACTCTCCCTGGGTAACCTGGGAAAGGGCTCCCTCACCTGAACAGCAAGTAAGTTTTCCCTCATGTTCCAGTGGAACTTCCTGTGTTCCAGCTTGTGCTATCACTGGACACCACAGAAATAGGATTGGCCCCATCCTGCTGAGACAACATCCTTTAGGTACTTGTAAGTGTTGAAGAGATTTCCCCTCAGCCTTCTTCAGGCTGAACAGCCCCAGTTCCCACAGCCTTTCCTCATGAGAAAGATCATAGAATCACAGAATGGTGGGGGTTGGAAAGGACCTTTAGAGATCATCTAGTCCAATCCCCCTGCAGAAGCAGGTCCCACAGGAACGTGTCCAGGTGGGTCCTGAAGACCTCCAAGGAAGGAGCCTCCACACCCTCCCTGGGCAGCCTGGGCCAGGGCTCCCTCATCCTCACAGTGAAATAGTTTTTTTCTTATGGTTAAATGGAACTTTTTGTGTTCCAGCTTCATCCCATCATCCCTTGTCCTGTTCCAGTCCCCTTGGCATCTTGGTAGCCCTTCGTGGGACAGTCTCCAGCAGTTCTCTGTCTCTCTTGAACCAGGGAAACCAAGTTACCTTAAACAGTAGTTGTTTTGCTAACCAGGTACAATATTTGCATACATAGCTATCTCCAGATAGAAGTTGCATAACTGCTAATGGGAATAGCAGGTCTCATTATTCCATTTCATCATCAAGTATCCCATCCAAATGTCAGTTTCATGTTCAGTAAGCGATGATGTCAACAATATTTTCTTTAGAATGATGTCTTATGGGCAACCTATTGCAACTGCCAGTAAACTGTCACCTGCTTTCATAGTTAGAGGCTCTGTCTCAAACTGGTTCAGATGGCTCTCAGCAATAGGCTCTATTCTCTACATCAGTTTCTCAATCTCATTCTATTTCTTTCTAGAGTAATGGTAAACCAGAAAAGTAGCATGGGTCAAATCTAGTAAGACTGCTTTAGAAACCCTTTCTCTCAATGGTTACTTACTAATTTATAGTCAAAGGTCTCATTTGAGCAGATTTTAATTCATTTGAATGCACAGTTTCCTTCCATTGTTCCAATTTAACCCAGGAACACTCTATCCAAAATGAACTGGTATTTCCTATTAACCTGATTAACAAAGTTCGTTATGGCACACAAACTTTATACCCAGGTGTTATTTTCCTTCAAGCCCCATTGATTGCCTGACACAGAAACATTCATCTATGTAAACATACAAATCATGTATTTTGTGTGTGACATGCTCCATCTAGCAGGTCTACAGTTTCTTGTCTATTAAAAATACACAAACTGAGTGACAAAATCCTGGTGCAACCCCAGAACTACCCAGTTTTCCCAGAGCTGGGCAGGTTATGAGGATCAGGAAACTACATTCCTTTCCTGAATAACAGCAGTTCACAGACTTCCTTGCATCACTCTTTCAAACTCTTTGGATGCCTAACATGTAAAGACACTGTGTTACACTTGCTTTTTAGCACCTTTGCTGCTCACTGTTAGAATAGCAAGTACTCCACTGTCCCAGCACATGAATGCATCATCTAGTTTTCCTGCTGGGAATTACTGCCTATCAGTCTGGTCTGCCAATGATTTGATAACAGTACAGTTATATCACACAAAAGTATGATCAGAATTCATTTCACTCTCAGGAAAAAAGGAGCTGACTTTCTTTTCACTTTCCCCACATTGCTCCTTGCCTCCTTTTGCTGCTCCAGCCAGTCATTCAAAGAGGATTCACTAACATCAGCCTCTTTGCAGCCACTTTCGTTTCCCTTTCAGTTTAGGATTTCTCTTAACTTTAAAGGGAAAAACCAGCTCATCATAGTCTTTCCTCTCAACATCTTAGTGGCTTTGTAAACATCTATTAAAGTATCCTTAAATAACTCCCTACTATTAATTGTTTTCTTGTTTCAAACGCTTGCTTTCTCCCATAGATTTGGTTTACAGATGCCACTCCTCTTTTTCGTGAGGTCAACCTCATTAAAGTTTTTGATGCAGGAGAGAAAATAGAAGACCAAGACTAGAGATAACACTTATACAATGCAAACATCTGACAGAAAAACTTCATTTTGTCTTGTTTGTAAAAAGGAGACATGTTGACTGTCTCCCTCTGTGTTGGTACCCCGTGATATTGAAGCAAGAAAGGGGATGTGAGGAAGGGAAAGTGTTAGTAAAGGAAAGTTACTCACTCTTGTGGCTGCTGGATACTAAGAAGGTTCATTTTTCCTTCATTGCAGTCACCAAAACTGGATACTCAGATAAAGACTCCAGGCTTCACACAACTTGTGTAGCACCCAGAACCAATGAGACAGGTACTGTCATGGCAAAGTGAGAGTCTTGTTTATTGATGGTTATTTCACATCTAGTCTTACCAAAATCCAGTTCCAACTTGAGTGCTGCCTGAAGCACCCAGAAGTTAGTTTACCATATTTGTCTGTGGAAGGGAGAGTTCTAGAAACTGCCACCTGTGTATGTTTGAAGGAGAGAACCTTATCAGTGCTGAAAACATCCATCCTGTTAAATTTAAGGTCACACAGCTTCTGCACCGTTGCCTTCATTTCCAGTTTTCAAGGTTCAAAAAGTAGTATATCAAAAGTTCTAAGAGTAATCAAACCCACTTGAATGGGCCTTTAGTGTAAAGGGTAACACTTCAACTTTCCTAAGCCTTCTGAAAAAAAAAGGTTTGCATTAAAAGATGTAACAGATACATAACTATGCTCAAATATTTTTATTTGTCTAACATGCGAAATGCAACAAGTTCCAGCAGAGAATGAAACCTGATGAGGATTCTACCTTAAGGAAGAAAAAAAAGTTGTCTTTTGTAATAACAAATAGTTGGAAGCGGTGCATTGCTTCAGTGACATTGTTCCCTTCCAGACAAGTCTAAACTGTTCAACATTATGAAAATTCTGCCTATTGCTTTGTACCAGAAAATTTATTACCTCCAAATCATTTACAACAGACAGCATGCATTCCAAAACTGATTTGTTACTTTAGGCCACAACAACTCACTTTCAAAGCTTAAAGGATCCATTATACTGTGCAAAGGAAAGAGCGTGAAGGAGACACATATTAGAGACAAGTTTCAATGGAATTCCAGTTAAAAGTTTAGATCAAGGGGGCCTACAAACATGGCCATACAATTCATTTGAAGCATTCTTGGCACAGGAGAGAAAAAGACTGAAAACAAGTTTTATTTGGTAAAGTGTGCAAGCATTTGTCACAGTTTCAGTAACCTGCTTTCTTGGTTGGCAGAAAGAAGCAAACCAGTTAGAGAAGTCAAACATGATTAACACAGGAACTCTTCTGTTTGGGAGATGTTATTACCTGCTTACACTTGTTATTTATTTCACTTCAGTGCAGCACAAAACATAATGTGTGTGTTCAGCACTACTGTTCCTATTATTTTATTATAAGCAACAACAAACACTTGGGTCAGGGAGAGATAGTTGATTAAAATGCCTTCTATGATTTCCATCTATGGAGGCCACTGGAAATTTAACAGCCACTTCCTTGGACTAATCAGTTTTCCTGACTATATCACACCTCAAGAAGCAAAACCAGCTCAAAGAGAGTAAGAAGCCTCAGAAGTCATACTTAACCCTAACTCTGTCACCAAGGTTTCCTCAAGCCAGGCTCTGAAGGGGCTACAGGAGACGGGTGTGGGTGCAGCACCTGGTGCTCAGGGCAGAGGGTGCAGGGCACTGAACTGACGTCAAAAGGGTGACACGGAGGCTCTGGTGTCAGATGGTGCTGGACTCTGCTGTGGCACCAGACTGAACATCTGCATTTAAAGATCAAAGAACTTCTGCAGAAGAAATTTGCCTACACACTTGATTTATAGCCTCTTTAATCACAAGAGGCAATTCTCAGGATTTTTTTTGTTCTTAAATCTCTCCAAATTCACACCATTTAGAGCCTTTTGCTATTAAGTTATCACAAAGCTTGAAAACCAGCAGCGAAACAGTGTATAGAAGTGATACATATTTAGTTAATGTTTTGACCTCCTGTATTGCTTTGAACTGTAGCACACCCAAACAGCTCAATCCAGGCTTTAAGTTGTGTGTAACTCTATATGACCAAAATATAGGAAAATGCTTTGAAAAGAAATCAAAGACATCCAGCAAAATGTGAGCAACTGACCATAGGTGCTCAGCTGCCTGCTGGGATCAGCCCACAATAGCAGGTAACAGAGTTTTTTGCAGGCAACAGTGTTATTCCAAATTTAACACGTGGGTGTTTGCAACTGACTTTCCTTTTCAAAGTCATAGGACAAAGGAGCCTGAGCATCACAGAGTCTGTCTTGTTTGCCTTACAGGGAAGCTTCTTATAACCTGCTCAGGCTAAAAAACTGCTTGGATTCCTTTATCCACTGTCAGTCTTTCTGCCTGGAGTCATGCTGTAGTGGTCCATTCCATAATTGCTGCTCCTGGAAACTGATTTATTCTTTAAAAGCTGTTACACATCTGTTCTTCCTTTAGCTTGAACAAGTCTCTTCTTTTTATTTTATTCAAAACCCACACCTATTTTGCTCTTCAGCTCTCACCTGAAACACTCACTGTGAAAAAAAAGACCCTGAATTGGTCAAAACCAATACAAACTATTTAGAGTAAACTAACTACTGAAGGAAGCATAGATGAAAAGAGAACATCGTTATCTGATCTTTACATTATTTCCTTAAACCTGCCACTTAAGACCTGGGTCTTCTATGATCTTTGTCTGAGAAAAATCACCAGTGACCTTAATGATCTTTACATAAGCATGCAGATTACAGCATTAACAGGGGATTTCATAATACATGGAACCAACTCTGCTACAGGTGAGCAATTACATCTAGTAACAGCCCAAGAGGCTATTGACTGAGCTTGTATCCAGATGATTTTTCTTTTCTGTGCTAACTTCTGCTTCTTAGTGAAGATAATGAAGCCTTAAAGAAAATGTCTTCTTCATCCACAACACCACACTTGTACTTCTGTGTCTGGGTGAAGTGTCTGTGTGTATATTCTAAAAACCATTTCTAAACACCAGCATGTTATGAACTGCAAATCAACTTAACAATAGGAAACCAGACTGAGTCTAGGCCCCTGAATAGGATTTTGGGAAACCAAACTCTGCAAGTGAAACACATGCAGTAACAACAACAACAAAATACTACTAGAAAGCATCCCTACTCAAGCTCATACACACCCCTGATTCCTGTTTTTCAGCCAATCTCTACGTACAAACATCCATGAGGTCAGATGAGGAAAATGCAGCAACACTTCCAATAGAAATACAGCTTCCAGTTCTTACTTGCAATTTGTAGTGTCAAGTGTTCCACAATGCCCCCTTTAACTCTGACTAATGCTGAGCTGCAGTTTGCAAACCAAGAGTCAGAAAGAGCATGTTTCTAGTTTCCAAACCAAACAAGTCTGCAGAGCTTTCCTGCTTCTCTGTGCAGCAGCTTGCTGATGGGTAGGCGGAGATCAGCACCACACAGTGTGACAGCACAAGGATCAGTCAGCAGCCTTTGTTGCACCAAAGCCTTGCTAAGGGTAGGTGTTGAAAACATGGGTTAAAAGGCCAACTTTTGAAGACCTGAGGCTTGTGGTTTTGTTTTGTTGGTTTTGCTTTTTTTTTCCACCCACGATTTTTTGGGTCACTTCATACTCAAGCAGAGTATTGGGGAAAAAATATTTTGCTTACTACCTTGGAGAAATTGCTTAATGAGACAAATGAAAAGCATTTGCAGCTCATCACCATCAGCTCTGGGTACCAAAAGCTCTTGTACAGCTGGCTTTCTTGGACCCCTGTGATAGTTAGGCCACATCCTCATTAAATACATATGCACAAAGCAAAACTTTCTACTGCATATACATGTGACCACTCTGCTAGTAGAAGGGACCAATTTAGAGGAAGCTGGAATATAATTACATCATATATCCATTAGAAGGGCAGTCTCTGCAGCTCCCGGACAACTTGGCAGAGCATTAAAAGCCTGTCAAGGTTGACCACATAGAAACTGAAGGGGAGGAAGAAAAAAATGCCAAACCACAACAACAACAACAACAAAAAGAAAAAGGATTTCTAGTGTGCTTTTGCATTTTATTTTCTTCTAAACTAGAAGTAGTACTCTGGAAGAATATCCAAGTGCCAGCACACCTCTCCCATCGCTTTGCTTATCCCATTGACAGAACTCTTTCCTCTCCAAGGACATCCCTATTATGACACATTTCACTGGAAAGTGAGAGACAAAGGTTCGAGTTCAAGTCTAAGAATGGAAAAACTCTGCAGAAGTGATCCTGAAAACTTTTCCAATGGAAGTCTCAACTGAGAATCCATCTCCTGTCATTTTAAATCTGCAAGTTGCTTCCAAGACATTCTTTTAGGGCGCAGGGAAAAGTAGTTTATGGCCAGTTTCTACTGCAATATACTAAACACAGATTTTTATTGACTCATATCAAAGTTGAGAGGCTACACAAGTAAATAAAATCATCCTTGCTCTCCTCTTCCAATTCCCACCTCTCAGTAGTCTCCAGTCCAGTTTTAGAAACCTGACCCCAGATTTAGAAACCAAGCTCACTTGTGTGTTTGTCAAGCTCTCCTCTTCAGTAAGGTGTCTGATTTCTTTTTGGAGTGCTTAACTTATGAATAAGTTCTAGAGAGACAAACTTGGGTAGATTTCCTGCCTGCAAGTGAAGGTTTGGTTAGATCTGGGGTTTATAGCTTAATAAATGGAATCTGGTTGCCATGCTGTAAAGTCAAGCCTTTCTGCTTGTGTTTTAGCCTATGTTTGTCTGCATTCTTAAGCTAACTTGGTACAAAACAGTTTCACACCAGCATGGGCTCATACTTGATGTTTTTGCTATGGTTTGTTCTGAGCCTTCATCACCAGGTTTGACTCAGAGAATACCCTGACATTTTTTTCAATCCTGATGGCTCTGAACTGAACCTGAATAGATTTTATTTTCTAATCCCTCTATTGATTTCTAGGCATGTTTTTGGAACATTAAATGATTTAGATCCTTCATTTGGAACAAAGGATCTGGCACAGGGCCTTCTCAGTGCAACCAAGCTGCTGCAAACACAGAGTAGATTGGAAGAATGTTGCAATGGTTATGTCCAATCCATGAACTGAAAATGATGTCTCAATTGCAGTATCTGCCAGCCAGAGAAACAGACTAACAACCAAACTCATCTGTGGCCAAGGCTTACAGCTGTTTCACAAGGTACCAGATCTTCTCAACTGACTTTCACAAGGGTTTGCAGGGAGAGAAGTTAGAGTGAGGCCTGTTCCAAATAACAATTCTTTTTCTGCATCTTCTCCCATGAAAAGAACTTATGAAATCCAGTATTGCCATCAGACACTGAGACTTTTGTGTGTGAGGGACAACTACCTTGAGAAGAACAAGGGTCCTTAAAGAATTCAACAGTAGCTTTGAAATGTTAATGAATGTTTTGTTGTAAGCATCAGAGGGAGAAAGGCCAGATCCTAAATGTCTTAGGGCTGCAGATGACACAGTTCAGCACTTTTGTTTCTATTCCTTGATTTTCCATTTTTATTCTTTACAGTATTTCCTTAGAAGTGCTAACTTCAGCCATATCCACTATTTGTTGAACATGGCTTTTTCTACAAGGACTGCTTCTCCAAGAAGCATGTTTTTCCAAGCATAGAGGACAGTTTTACTTTGAATAACTACTTATAATAAAAAATATTTATCATTTTAAATTGATTTAATATATCCATTGTTAACTCCTTTGCTTCCCTTGAATCAGTGGCTTATGCCAAGAATTACCACACCTTCTTTCAGAAAAGCCTTTCTTAAATGTGAAGAAGTAATCAGAAGATACATGGAGTAGCAGCAATGTATTTTCAATTTTGTCTCAATACAAGATCTCAGCTTATCTGTGACAACACAACACAGAGACGTCAAGCAATGTCCTCTCTGCTTTATTGGCCTTAAAGAAACTCCCCAAACAACAAAGTCACAACAAAAAACCACCAAAACTCAAAGGAAAACCTTTGGTCTCCTCCATCCAAACACAACTCTCTTCACCCACTGCATCTTTCCATCCTAGGAAATTAGCTTTCTACCTCTAAAGGAATAAAAGACAAAGTCTTTCTCATTCAGTTGATAAGGATACTAATGCAGGCACTGTGACTTGTTCCCCCTGATTCCCACTCCCCACAGAAGCAAAGAAACACAAACCTAAATATCATTCCAGAGACAGTAATCTCTATAGAACCAATATAATTAGTGTGCTGTACAATTAAAGTAACAATTAGCAAGTGCACAACCAAGATGTCTCCATTATCTTACAAACTTTGTTGTAAAACTGAAGTCAATTGCTACAGCACTGAAAAGATGGAGAAAATTAAAAGGAAACAAAATCTCTGCAAATGGGTTTTACATTGACCTTTTGAATCAGAGATATTAGCAGGATACTGAAATGTAACCAGCTCCACTAGATGGCAACAGGTAGTGTCAGCATTCCCCCAATATTCAGCACTAATACTGGGCATTCCTGACTTTCCCCATCCCCTCTGCTCAGTGTTAAATGAATATTTATCTTTTGAATGAAACACAGAGAGACTTATTTAACTGTGTGCTTCTCACAACTGAAAACATTGCCTGAAGTGTCATGGTATTGCCATGTTCCATGCTGCATATCACCATGTTCCAGCTCTGCAGTTCTGCTTCAATGCAGAGATTCACTTGCCTCTCATATAATTGGCCAAAGGGTGAGAAAGACTATTATATTAAAGTAGGTAATTTTGCAACAGTGAGTGTAGCTACAGAGCAAGAAATCACCAAGTAAAGTTTGCCATAATCACAGTGTGTCTCACTTCAGGGGTAATTGTTTTGTGTACCTCAAGAGTGCAAAATCAGTACTATCTTACCCCTTATATGAATATTTTAATCTCCTTGCACTCAAAACATGTGAACTACCTCAATGGGCCAGCTGTGGTAGGAGTCAGCCATAAAGACTACTGCCAACAATAAACCTCATAACCAGGTCCTGAATCTTACTGATGCAAGAATCTCTATTAGACTGCAGACCTTGCTGTAGCAAAAGCTCTGTCAAAACTTTCAAAGCCAACTCTTCTTGTTAGAGCTACTATCCATTTCCCTCCTATCATCACTTCAGAAAGTCCAGAAAGGAGCTTTGGTTATGCTACTAACACGCTGACAACTATTTAACATAATTCAATAAAGCACTCTCCTTTTGTTGCAAACCAGTCTGTTCTGCATGCAGGCAGAATTGCTTTATAGATTGCAATGCTTTTGATGTCATCTTTGATCAGATTTACTCCTTAACTTCAATAGCCCTATTTCAGAGCAGCACCTGCCCAGATGACATCAGAATCAAGACCAACACATTAACAGTTCTCAAATCTGTGCATTGACTGGGAATGTTTTTCCCCGATTGCAACAACAGTAAAAGAGCAAATATCTTCCTAAAAATAGGCAAAGTGCAGCATTAGCAGCACATCCTTCCTACAAACTGCACACTTCTGCTGATAAAAAATTGATCAATTCCAAAACTCACCCAGCAGAGCACAAGACAAATCAAGACTCAGTCTCTGCCCCAAAGACCTAACTTAAAGGATCTTCCACAAAGAGTTAGCTTAAAGGATCTTTCACAAAGTGAATATTCATAGATACTGCTTATGTCCTCCACTTCCCTGACAGAAGAATTAGCTGACAGTCAGAGAGATGAATGACCTATACAAACCACCTGGTTAGTGGAACAAATAAGAGAACCAGCCATTTTGGTTGCCATGCTCAATAATTAGCCTTGTAAAATCCTAAAGGGCTCAATGTAATATCAGTGTTATTCCCAGAGAAAGTGACAGCCTTGCTCTGAACTGTGTTGTGCATACCTTTGCTTTCAAAAGAGCATCTCAATCCTGGACCCAGGAATAAACAATAGTAAGGAAGAAACTCACTTGGCACAATTGTGATTTACAAGCATACATTAGATCTCCCTCAGTCTGCATCTTCAATGCAAACCATCACCAATCAACTATGATTATGGACCAACAACATGCTGTAGAACACTTATTTTAATATGGAAGTTTGCTTTTTTTTTAAACATCCTTAAAATAGAATATGAAGAAAAGTCCAAAGGAAGTAAACAAAATAAGTTAACATTTTCAGCTTAGAAAGTTAGGAAACCTAGGAGCAGTAGCTAGAACAAAACTGGCAGAGATCCTAATGCCCTCAGCTCCAAGATTTCTTGCAAGCTTTTAGTCTCAGGGTGCATTGCCATAAGCAGTGTAATGTTTCCTTTGCCACTGCCACTCAATCCTGCAGAGTGCAAGTTTATTAAGGGCTGCATTTTGACTAATGGTACATCATATAACGTTAAAAACATTTTCTGGTTTTGCAATATTTTCCAGAGAAGTGAGATAATGCATTACAATCCAGGCCCTATGGTCATTAAACTTTTGATCTCTTCACAGTTGCAGTAGACTAGCAGATTAATCCATCTGATAAAAGACTGGAGTTAACTACCAACACTAGAAGGAACTTCTAATTTTTAAATCAAATTCCCTTGTACCAATAAACTTTCTGTTGGTTGTATCTTTCTCTTTTTCAGACCATTCTAGCAATAGTTGCCTTAAAAAAAAGTTTTACATAAGCTTAGAGTTCAGTAGCAAGGACAAAAGATTTGTAGTACAGACTGATGTTTCTGACTGGACAAAATAAACCCAAGAAATTTCCCAAAACCCAGTAAAAACTCAAAGTGTTCTTCAGTAAGGAACTTCCTCAGAGGGGTACAAAACCTCTCATAAGCCCAGCAAGCAGTTTGCTGGGCAACTGACTAAATCTTGTGCTTTATTCCTGGGTGTCTGTGGAAGATTTTTGGCTGGTGACAGATAGTCATCTGCTGGCAAAGGAGAACAGGGATGCTCAGAAATCAAGGATGTCACTCTGCCTCACAACCATCCAAATATCCTGTCAAGAAGTGGGCTTCAAGCCAAACAAACCACAGTTCTCTTAATATCTGCAATGGATGGTTTGAAGCAAATTCTCCAAAGCTGGTAGGAAATAGAATGCAGAGAAATGTTGTGGAAGAGGAGAGCAGAAGACATGTGTAAGAAAACAAGGTATAACTTTCCAACATAGGCAGATGAAGGTGGGAGGCAGGTAGATGCCCTTTACATAACAGTTTCTGAAATATTCTCCAAAGCAAGGTACAGGGGAAGGGACATGTGGCTTTTTTGTCTATATGGGTGACAGACACTCTTTTAGTTTAATCCACTAGTACAAGAAGAGCAAACAATATTTTCCACCACAACAGCTTTTTCCTGTCTCATTTTCCCAACCAATTTTGCTTCTTTTATATCTGTGGATGCATCTGGCATTTCTGTATGCAGTGTCCTGAAAGCCTCTCAGACAGATTTGTTTTAACATCCTTTCTCCAAAGACAAAATGAAAGAGTTCTACAGAATGAAAGAGTTCTACAATTTCCAGATAAGGAAAAACTAATTTGTTTGCAGAATGATTCCATGGACATGTAATGAGCTGAGGCATGACCAGGAAATACTGAGGCAGGACTTCAGCTTGGGACAGAACCTACACTGGAGAGCTGCCAGATAAAAGATTATCTGGAAAAGGGAAAGGATGGAAGGAAGATATAATTAAAGTAAAATCCAGGAAATCATCATTTATGGCTAAATGGAAAAGAAAGTCCTAATTTTGCAGTACTTTTTAAATGGAGTAGCAATACAGAAAAAGACTGAGAGCTGCTACTGGTCAAGTAAAGGATCAAGAAGCCCAGAGAACCTGGGAAGAGATACTCCCATAGCTATATCCTCTGGAGATGGCAAAATAGTGATAAAACCATGTTTACAAACACATTTCCTGAATGTGTGCATCTAAAAAATACGGGTTTCAGAGCAACAACCTTCTCAGAGATCAGAGTCCTGAGCAAGGAGGCATTGATGGGCCTCTGCCTGTGCACAGACACTTTTGGATTGACGAGTGAGAATGCCACAGCAGAGCACGCGATGCAGCTGGCACAGGATTACCTCAATGCATGTACAGGGAGGTGATAAATCATTTAGAGCTTCAGGGATTAGGGACTCCTGCCAAAACCTCAAAAATGTTTGCAACTTGATAAGAAAGAAACAAAGAAAAAGTCAATACTGTGTAAGCTCTCTTTCTAAAACTTGGGCAATATTAAAAAACTATCAGAGTATTTCATACAATTTATCCCATACTTCATTTCTGTGCACAAGCTGAAAAAACACTGAATGAGACTGATTGCATGCACAAACTTGGAATCTAATTATTTTATTGAAGTCAGATAGCTTAAATGTAGAAATTGCCCTTTATGATTTTCCTACTGCTATGGTGAGAGAAAGAGGATGTGCATTAGACACTCCCAGAGTAAATGTTAATGTCATTAAGTATTGTTAATGTCATTAAGTATATAATGTCATTAAGATCACTTTTAAAAACTCACTTTGAAATTGAAACAAACAAGGACTCCCAAACTGGCCAAAGTAACAACAATTTGTTTTACTAGAAGAGCTCATTTTGTTTTTCCCTAACAAGGCTGAAGAGCTACATCAGAAGAGATCTGAGTAAATCATTTTACTGCTGGTCAAATTCCTGTTGGTCAAACCCATGCTGTCCTGTTGGGTGAGTAGAAACACTCTTGTCTCTCAACCTGCAAGGTTGTGTTAGAGCTTATAAAAGTCCATGTGAACTCCTTGTTTAGCACCTGTTAACATCTGGTGCTCAAACATACAGACAAGCCCTGTTTAGCCATACGCTTGACTGATCCTGTAATACGTAAGTAATATCACAGAGCTTGTTGGTCCTGGAGTTTTACTCTTTGGCAAGAAAAAACACAGAAATTCAGACTCAAACTTGGCAGTCAGAGCCCTTAAACGAAGGTGTGAAATGCCCGGTGGGTCTGGCCAACGTTCTGTTTAGTTTGGTATTATCCAACTGTGACAAAAGGAAGTGCACTTCAAAAAACCATGCAAGCCCAGACACTTTCCACAGGCAATCCTCCTTGCACATCCCTGACACCGAGGCCATTAAGGACACAGCTCTGCAATGTTCCCAGTGGCTTGTCCATGAATTTGTATTTGCCTTTGTAAAACAGCTGATGCTCTGTCTCCATCTTCCCTTTGGGCAGCCAGTTTAGGAGGTTGCTAGCTGCTGCATAGAGAAGCATTCCCCTTTTCAGTTGTTTTAAACTATGGTCTCATGGCATTTTCTTCAGGTGTTTCCCAGCACTAGTGTTGGAAGATTTGGTGAACAGTTCCACTCTCAGTTCTTTCATCACAATTTAGGGTGTCCTTTTGGGATGATAAATCCCTCCCAAAAGAATCCACAGAAAATGCAGTCCAACATGCAAATGACAGGAGAGTCTGGCCCAAGTCACACACAATGTTAAGACCACAAGATATTCCAGCATGGGAAATAAACACAGTGGAGTTTTCCCATGTCTGGTAACATGTAGTGGAAGCTGTGATCACAATCTACTGATATTTGACTAAGAGGTCAGTTTTCAAAGTCATTGTTGAGGATGATTTGCTGGACAAGAACATTTCTGTTCCAAAAATGCTCAGTATGCACTTTTACATATTCTAGCATTCAATTAATGAAGTCTTGCACTGCTACAGTAGCTTTCAATTAAAATTGAACTCAGTATATGCTCCTGGGACTGTCCTCTTACGTATAAAATAGACAGACCTTTCATGAATGCTAAACTACAGTCAAGCACCAGGATTTTTCCACAGCCCTACCATGTACAACTGTGTATTTTAGCCATTCAGTGTGGTACTGACCAGCACATCAAGCAACCAGACAGAGGGACTTGCCACACTGCAGAACATTTTGCCCCACTTGTCTGTGGGGAAACTGCTGTGTTTTTTCCAAAGTAATGATTTGCTCCATCTCATAAAAGCAAAGAGAAAGTGCAGATGAAAAGTAGAATTTTAGAAGTGGAAATTGCAACCATAGTAAAGCAATTTCCTTTTGAAAACACAACAATTGCTCAAGGCATAGGAACAAAGGGGCAAATTCTATTCCCCAGAGCATTGGGATCACTAGTAATGTTGCATCTCTACACCTACGAAGCAGCTGCCTGGCAAGTAAAGACAGCTCCTGTTTCATTAGACCCAAGTACTGTTTAGGTGCTTATCAGCCTTGTTTCCCTCTTCAACAGCTCAAAACTGTCAAATGCAAACAACATTGCTATAATCCACCGGTCTTTTAAATGAAAGGCATATTTTAGGCAATGAGGCCTTAGGTCCTGACATAAAATGTCTTTATAACTGCCTTGATTCCCAATCCCAAACCAACTTCAGAGGCCAAAGCCCTGACTCACCGTGATAATTTGTTCTGCTAGCAAGAGATTTTGGTTTTTTTTCTGTTCTTTCCACACCCTCACATATACTCTCAGGCTGACTCATTTGTAACTATGCACATATCTGGACTCTGCACTGACCATGGACGGTTGAGTGACCACATATCTTTTTGCCATTTAATCTAATAAAAGAGCAAATTCCCCAGATTTCCTTCAACATCCTCTTCCTTAAAAGAGCACAGTTCAGCAGCCAAGACACTAAAGCAAAAGGTCTGTTTAGCCTCAGGAAAGTGCATACAATACCTGCCTGCCTCCCAACTTGCTCAAGCTTGTGCTGTTTTCCTCTGTGGTCATGAAATAAAATTAAAGATCAATTTAACCGCCTGGAAGAAACAAACCTATAAATAAGTAGTCATAAAACCTAGAAGACAAGACAGGAAGAAACAAAATCTAACAGACAAGAATAGAGGCTGAAAATTTAATTCCAGAACTGAAGAAAAAACAAACTTACTGTTGAATAACCCTAAGAAAGTAGTTTACAGTTTTCCTGTAGGCATTTTTTCAGTCATACATATGGCTTGAAAAAGGCAGATTCAGATGTTTTAAACTACAGTTTGTTCATTTCTGTGAAAACTAGGAGTCCCTGCCCTGAAAAGGTTACAGTCTAAGGGTGTGTTCACGCTGCTGTTGTACATGTAACACTTTCTGGTACAGATTTATAAACAAATAGATATCCACAAGTCAATATCTACATAAATAATTAAGCACTCTCCAAAAACTCATGACTGAGGATAACGTGGGCCAATAAATTACAATGTGAACTCCGTATTTGTGAAAACATGTCTAACTGCTGGAAGAAGGTCATATTCAGCCTGTTCTAATTCAGATTGCATAACCATCATGGAGAAGGTACAAAGGAACAACCACCATTTTTGGGGGGGAAAGTGCTAAATGGGGTACACTTCCATTTTTCATTGTCTATTATAAGAAACTCCACATTGACAAGCTGAAAGCATTGTTTTGGTGACAAAGTTCTATCAACTTCACTACAACAAGGATTCATTCTCAGGAAAGTAGCATCAAAATCCAGGTTATTAATAAACACTTATGACTAATAAAGTAAGAAAGCAACCCATTGCTGCCAAAAAGAAAATATATAGTGGAACCTAAAGCACTTACATGCATATCCTTCTTCAGGACAGCAATTACAGTCTTAGGATAGATTGAGCAATGTGTTCAAGGGGTGAGGAAGAGGGAAATAATAATATTACTCAATTCTTTTGCAAAGCAATTTCTTTTCTCTAGTTCTCAATATTTCTTTTAGAGATTTAATATCTGATATTCCAAGCTGCAGTACTGATGCTTCTTGAGCTTCATGGATAACTTATTAACCTGCTAGGTAGAACTATTTTTTAACCTCAAATACGAAACTGGATCTTTCTGATTTCTTGATTGGCTGACTGCCTGTATTCCAAGTCAAGCTAAACTTGTATACATAGATTTTGAAGTGTCTACTCATTTTGGGTGGGGAATTCTCTCCAGAGTACATATCCCAAGGGGTAAACATTTGTTGCTGTTTTTACTGCTTGCTGATTGAGTTTTCTTCATTGCTGATTTGCAACACGACAAAACCCAAAGAATAACTCAGAATAAGAAGTACCAAGACAGAAACAACTTTTGTCTCTTTTCTTAGTGTAATAAATTGTCTTGACTGTTCACCAAATACCGAGGCTGTAAAGCATCAAGATGTCACACGCTAAACACTTTCCTGATTCAAAAGAATGTTTTAATGTCACTTTCAAGTGACACTGAAAACTCTTTGTCTTATACACAGATGTTCATTTGTTCCCAGCAAGAAAAAAATTAAATTCTTACAAATATATGAGAATTTTCTCCTTTTTTTGGAAAAGCAAACCTAAAAAGGCCAGAAACTTTCCTTACAAAGATCCTACACCCCTACCTGGTGGCAATATGAACAGGTTCCTTCAGATGTTCCACCTGGCATAAACCCCCATATTTATATGGCCATATTTATACGGCCTGCTCCCTCAGAGTTTGTCAACAGCAAGCTTGTCTTTTGGCATTCTGTTGTAAGATCCTAACACTCAAGGGAAAAAAGGAAGGAGACAAAAGACTTTAAGTGCAAGAAGAAACAACTGCTTCTATATGGTTCTTGTGCCATTGCTTACTAGACTTCTATTAGTCCCAAATAGTAAGAAAAAGGAAACGTGAGACAAAGCAATATTTGACATTTACATTTAGATAATCCTGATTCCAAAAGTGTCCTTCCATGCCAGGCAGCTAAACCAGCACAGATACAATCTTATCCCACAGAACCATAAACAGAGATAGAAAAGTCACAAGAATGTCACCAAATCTGTCTTTTCTGAGAAAGGTCCTCAAATGGTAAATAAATAAGGGAAAAGTCTACACACAGCAGAAAGAACCGAGATCTACAGGTCTAATGCACAAAACAGCAAATCCAGCTTCTTGATTAGGGGATCAACTCTCATTTCTGGTTCTTGGTTCTATTGGTATGACATCGAATTTTGACTAATATGCTCAAAGAAATAATTTGCAAAGAATTCACCCATAGACAATGACACCTTAAGGTGGTAGTTCTCAAATTATCATGTCTACAGATTCTTGTACTTGAAATATTAAGATTCTGCATTTATTTAACCACCAAACAGCTTTATCTTTGCACATAAAAATGGTTTACTTAAAGGGATTTTTTTTCCCCTTCATACTCCAACCCTCTGATGGCCTTGCTATATCCTCTTGCTGACTCTCCAGGGGTACACACATCTGAGCCACAGGAGCCTGTAGACTGCATAAAGCTGTCAAAGATGAGGTAGCTTCCCTCTGCCCATCTCTGGGCTTAGCAATTCCTCAAATGTTGATTCTTCTGCCTGTGCAAAACCAATTTTACAAAAGCCATTTTAAAACAGAACTTAAGTAACTTCAGACAGAAGAGTCCTAAATAATGGATGCTTCAGAACATTTGCTCAACTACCTATTTGTATTTATGAAAGTAGAGGTGAGATTGAGGAGGGGCAGGGGAACTTCAAAGCTCCAAGCCACAGGTCTCAGATTTTTTGCAAAAATTGCCTGAGGAAATATGTCAAGTTGTGGGTGTTATGCAGTGATTTTTCATTAATTTTAATTACTGTCATTCTATAGGATAGTGAGCATCCTAAGTCCTTCGCCTCCAAATTGCACTGGGATTTATGCCAAGTTTCTTCTCCTCCTTTGGTTCCCTCAAGCAGTATTTAGTAATGGAAGAGCTTTAACATGTCTAAATAAGAAGTGTAAATGCCAAACACTTCTGAATGAGAAGGAACCTGTATCTTAAATGGCATATGAAGCCTTTATTCATAATTCTGCAAACTAAAACCCTGGACTATTTGGGATCAAATAAAAGACTTGATCAGGCTTGACAGTAGAGTAGATGGAACATCCCAATTTCAGGAAAAGCAAAACAAAACACCAAAGCAGCTTTTAACTTTTCATAACCATTAATAGTCCAATGCTTGAGGGTGGAGGGAGAGGAAGAGACAAAAACCCACAATCAATTCCCTTGACTATACCTTATAGTTTTCTTTAGAAAAGAATATAGTCTGCACCAGATTTGCAATATAAGTGATCAAATAACAATAATAACAACAATCTAGTTCTGGCTTCCTTGAGCTGTGATGATTCCAGATCCCATTCTCCTCTTGTATCTTGTAACAGTCACATGGGAACTACTTTTCAAACCTGGACATCTTTGTTGCAGTGTTCATTTTCAGATAAATCAGTGTGTCAGCATGGAAGCTGTGTGCTAATGCAGGGCACTCACTTTAACCTGTGTTTGGAGGTAGCCAGATGTGAGCACGGTTTTGAGCCCAGATTGAGTGCCTACCTCCTAGGGTGCAAGAAAAACCTCAAAGAGATACCAGCAAACATCCAAGGCTGGGTTACAACTAAGATACAGAAGTACCTTTCAGTGTTCAGAATGAAGATACAAGAAATGCTTTTCTTAGTCACTCTCCAAGTTCTTTTTCACCAGTTAAACACATATTCAGTTTTCCTGAAACTAAATTCAGCTACTTTAAATTCATTGGCTAGCAATGCATGGCAGAAGGAGTCAGTAAATGCACAACACTCATGTCATTGATGCATTGTCTTTCCTTCTGACATTGCAATTACTACTTTAAGTTATCTCAAATGGATTTGGCCTGAAAACTCCTTCAATTTCTGCCTTAGAACAGTGATATCAAAGCAAATTCTACAAGGATCTGTCACAGCATCCAGACTGCATATCTTGCAGCAAGGCCCTGGCTGTACATCTTTGAAGATGGAAGATAACTTATTAAAAGCAGTTCATGGACAGCACAGAAAGGGAAAGTTCACCTGCAATGAAACAATGGTCCAGGAAAAACAGTCAATATTTTCATGCAGAACTCTCCCTTCAGGTATTGAAAATGCTACTAGAATTTCTGTCTTTAAGTTCTGTCTTTGGATTTCATTGTACACTGCCTGTAAAAAAACCCAAACCAACTAAACTCCAAACCAACCCATCCCTCACTGCACCACATTTCAACAACTTTATTTTTCATTTTTTCTGGCCAAAAAACAAGATGGAAAATTAGTTGAAATGAATTTGAGATAAAAGATCTATGTTAGGAGGGACGAGGGGGAAGATGGGTAGGTGTAAATTATCCCATTAAAAAATAAATCAGATAACAATGCTATCTCAGAACAGAAACAACAACAATTTCTGTTACAGGCTTTGGAATTTCTCCTTTTTGACCCTTCTAAAGCTTTTTTCAGGTGTCAGGTCATGGCTAAAGCATTTACTTGAAACTACTGCATCTAGCTATGGTCTTTGTGTTGAAGGGTCCCTTTGGGATTCTGTTCGTTCTCATCACACCAGAATTTCAGCTTTGTTACTTGCTAGGTCTGATTACGGTGTTCAAGACTGAAGAATTTCCAACACCAAAGACAAGGAAGATAATATTGTAATCAAGAAGTAGAAATACAGACATAGCCACAGAGTACAAGAGATTCACACAGATCTCAAGTGGCACACAATAGAACCATGTTCAAGATGACAGACAGAAACCAGGGACATTGGCAGATAGAGATCAGGACTTTTTCAGGTGGTATAGGAAGAAGAGCAGAAGGTAGTAGCCTCTCTGTCATTCTCTGAGCCACATTTGGTAACACAGAAGTGAATTCTCTATAGGAAGGGGATATTTCATGATTATATGGCAGTCAGTGTAATATTTAAACTGCACAAGTTGGGCTTGAACTGGCTCTCCATTCTCTGACTATTAATAAGGTAATGCAGAAGCAGCACAGACAGCATCATTACCTTCCCCCATTCCCATGCTGTATTTTTTGTAAGAGTTTCCATTTAGATCCACAGATAAATTATTAATGGCAATTCTTCATATTCACCTTATTGACGGTCTAAATCCTTACACTAATAAAGGTCATGATAAGCTTTTTATATAAAGCTGTGGTGTTTGTTTACCTTTGCATGACATGTTACAGCCCAACCCCCAAGACACGTAACAAGGTCACTCCTTTCTGGTATTCTCTGTAGCTGTTTGGCACTAGGATTTGGCCATGTGAAGAGACACATCTTTCAGCATCAGCAGATTTAGAGAATACATGCTTGGCTTTGAAATACAGGCAAATTGATCCTGCAGGGCTGTTTACTTCATCAACACACCTTTACGTGCTACCTGGGCACCTGCATATTGCATAATTGCTATTTTGCTCTCAAGCAAACAGCAGCAAAATTTATAGTAGTAGGTAAAAGTATAAGCACAGGGAGTGCTGCAGCCAATTTCACAGTTCAGATATTAAAAATTAAATCTAATTAGCAAGATCTATTCTGGAGCCTTTCTGCTCCCCTCCTTTTTTAAGTGTCCTTGGAACTGGTGTTAGCTTTGGAAAGGTAGCTTCTTTCAGCACATGTGGTAACCATCCATACCTTCCTTTGTGTGAAGCTTTCTTGCAAATACTCTGATGAAGAATTATTCTGAACTACTCAGCTTTCCACAGGATTTTGTGGAAGCTAGGTTTGGCTGCATGGGTTGGTACAGCTGGAATATTGTTTTCAGTTGTGAGCCCCTCAGTTCCAGAAGGACAGGGAGCTGCTGGAGAGAGTTCAGTGCAGGGACACAAAGATGATGGAGTGGAGCATCTCCCTTCTGATGAAAGGCTGAGGGAGCTGGGGCTTTTGAGCTTGGAGAAGAGACTGAGGGGTGACCTCATTAATGTTTACAAATATGTAAAGGGTGGATATCAGGAGGATGGAGCCAGGCTGTTCTCAGTGATGGCCAATGATAGGACAAGGGGCAATGGGTACAAGCTGGAACACAAGAGGTTCCAAAGAAACACAAGGAAAAACTTCTTCAGTGAGGGAGCCCTGGAAGGGGCTGCCCAGATGGGCTGTGGAGACATTCAAACCCAGCTGGACGAGTTCCTGTGTGCCCTACTCTACGTGGTCCTGCTCTGGTGGGGGGGGGGGGGGGGGGGGTTGCACTGGATGAGCTTTTGAGGTCCCTTCCAGCCCTTGAGATTCTGTGAGAACAAAAGAACCCCAAACAACTCAAACCCTACAAAGGCTTAAGTCTGCTTCACCCATTGAAGGCAGCTCTGTATATGCCTATGCAGTTAAGCCATGACCAGTCATCAGTGGCATCAAGCAAGGATTAAGCATCAGGTCAGCTCTCATTTTCTGACTGTCAGAAGATTGCAGATGACTTGCAATGAAGCAAAGCAGCATCAGGTCAACACAACTCCAGCAGGTAGAAAGCATTTCCAAAAAGTAACACATTTAATAAGGGCTAAAAGAGTGAAAAAAAGGGTAACAGTGGAGTGTCCATCCAAGATCACAGATTATCAAATTAAGGGTTACTGTCCCCATTTATGGCTAAACAAATCCACAAAACACAGTCACGTTGAAAAAAAATGTATCTGTAGTCACCTTGAAGATACATTAATGATAGACTGATAAACTGTGAGGCTTGTGACCTGGTGCTAAGACACAAGACCTGACCCACACTGTCACCAAATACAGTCACTGATGGTAGGCAGTCAATGTTTTTATCTTTCCTGAGCTCTTAAAAAGATATGCTTTTTATATGATTTGCCATCACCATTTAATTCTACATCCACACCTTTGAGACTGACCTATTGATTATCTTCTACTTCCTTGACCTTGATGAAGGTAATTACTCCCTGGGATCTACAAACAAATCCTTCCCATTACCACAGGTTGCAGCCTCCTTTTCTTCAAGCAGAAGTCAAAGCTAACACAGCAGCAGTCACTCTACCAAGAATGTCTCCTTTGCATGCAAGTCTATATTTTGTTTTGCAGCACAGTGAAGCTCTATAGGCAAGATTTGAGCTTCCTTTTCCTCTTTCAGCCTATTATCTCTCTCATTTCTTTGCAGTTCCATGCCACAGTTTGTACTGTATTGATCTATACATAATGAAAACTAGTAGAACCAATCTAGGAAGATAAAGTCAATGAGATTTCTTGGAGTTAATTTTTTCTATGCATTCCTCAAAGAACTATGCAAACCTTGAAATTCTTTGGTTACAAGACTTCTTCCTGCTCACTTTTTGCCTCACATTAACATAACACCTTCTTGACCTGACCTTGTCCAGTTGTTCTTTAGAAACCCAGTGTACTACACTACCAAATGGGACAGTGTTATTGTTCAAAAAACAAGTCCTGATCTTCATCTGTGGACAAATTGCTGTTGCATTTCCTGTGACCATGAGACAAAAGATTTGGGAAAATAAAAACCCCAATCAATCAAAAAAACCCCTACCACATCAGAATATTACTTTGGATCAAGAATACAAGCCTCTTTTCTGAAGGGTCTAGTAAAACTTTCCTTCCATCACTTCCTTCTCTTCCTCATGAAATGACTTTTGGAAAAAAATCTAAACCCAAGACAGTAACAAAAGCCCAAATTTTGAAGAAATGAAGAAACACTACAACACCTCCCACCTCCACACTCCAGGCTGAATGCTAAGTCTGCTCAACAGTCTCAGAATTTGGGCTCAGTGTCAGGCTTTGGGTGCATCCTCAATTGCACATTGATAAGTTGCTGTCTAACTGCTAAAATAACAAGCTATGATTTAAGTCTATACATAATATGATGGTGGAAAGTCTACAGCACTTGCCAGAATGAATGGATGAATTAGGATGCTTAAGGGTATGCAACAGTAAATAGACATTTCTCATGTGACTGATCAGAGTGAAAGCTATATTCCAGTTTATTACCTAGCCTGCAGACATCAAATTGAATAGTAATTGTTTGAACTAGATTCAGCAATACCTACCACAATCCACTAATGAAAGAGGCCTGTGTTATCTTGCACTTGTGGATCAAGATTTTTGAATACATTGTATTTTTAGCACAACAATAAGGATCTTTCAAACATGACACAGAAGTTTAACCAGGTAGAACAACTAGTCTAGCTAGTAAGGAACTACAATGTGAGAAAAGCTGGGGCTAATTCATTTTCTACATGGCACAAGAGAGAAGCCTATAGTCTTAATTCAGGGCTATACTGAGTGAATTGAGGACTTACAGTGGTTACACAGGATTTTACTCAGGTCTATATTGAAGCAAATTAAAGGAGTTGCCAAATTAGTCCCTGTGGAGCAGTTCTCTGATTTTGTTTGTTTAAATCTGGACCTGCTTTCCACTGAAAGTCCCCTTAAAATAACCAGTGTTTCATATGTTTGTACCACACATCCGAGAGCCAGATCAAAAAACTCCCCAACCCCTCTCATCTCCACTTCATAAAAAGTTTTGAGAATAACTGTAAGAAATCTGTGTAACCTTAAACATCTAGAAAGAATGTGTACAAAGATTGATAAACTTCTTCAGGAGTAACTGATGCAGAACAATGCCTGATGAAGTCTCTGGCTTCACAACCTGCAATTAACACCAAAGCACAAGAATGCAAGCATGAGTGCCAGCACACAGCAGCTTGATTCTTTAGAGAAAGCAGGACATGCATTTATCATGGGCAGAACTGACAGACACATCAAAGTGGTGAATATACACTATGGTAGAGCTACCCAAGCTTCAGTGTTCCATGGTAGTTCAACATCAATAGTTACATTGCAGATAGAACCCTCTTGATTCACAGGAAGGGACATAGCTTGTTACATCAAAGGTGGCGACTAGAGAGAAGGCACCAAGGATGTAGTACTAGGAAACTAAAGAGACAACAGCAGCTTTAATTGCTTCTCTACCTGTTCTGTGCAGTCTTGTTCTTTCTAGCAAACATGTCTTTAAAAAAGCAAATGCACAGTACAGAGGAGGCACTAGAGTGTTACTGTGGAGTAGCTCTGGTTACATCCAAACCATGCAGAAGGAAAAGTAGGAGATGTATATAAATACCTAAGGTACCCTTGGCATCCTGGGAGGTTGTTTAGTTTTAACAGTTGCCACTCAGATCACTCCTAAGAGTAATTATGCTTCAGAGAGAGATAAATACATAACTGAAAATCCCAAACACCACATGGGACATCTGTACATTTATCACTTTTCAGACAGCAAAAACACAATGCACACCCAGAAAACAATGAAAAGAGCCACCAAAACAGGCAAACAACTAAACAAAAGCATGGTACTATGAAAAAATAACTCTTTTATGGCTACAGTGCTTCAGAAGCTATGCAGGTCTTCATAACTGTGTACCAAGTGAGCAAAGAACAGTACACCAGTTTCCACACTCCTCTTTTCCTAGACATCATTATTCGACACAAGACCCCAGTCATAAGAAAAGGCTCAGTCCAGGGACATGTCCTCCCTTCCCCTACACTCTAACATGTTATAATGCAGTCCTGCTTAGAGCCTTAGCCATGAACCCCTCCACTATTGTTTTGCCTCTTGAAGGACAGGGATTGTACATTGTGTTCTCAAAGCATTAGACGCCATCAGAGCACAAAGTTTCCCAGAACTACAGATAGCTAATAAGACAGAAAACACAGCATCCTATCAATAACCCAAAACCTCCACTTTATTTTTACTCTCAATAGATTTAGATGTAATTATCAATCAAAAGCTGGGTTTACTCCCAGCCATAGGCAAATAAAGGTTGACTACCTCACAAAGAAAGCAAGCACTCATTTTTAAAGCAAAAGAATACCTGGCAGTCAAAGCTCTTTCTCTAAAATACACACCAGCAGCATAAAAACAGAGATGATACCAACCAAAGGACTCATCTGCTGCTCCACAACAATGACTGGATGCCAGGAAGAGATGAAACTACTAAGCTCCACTTTCCCAGAGCACAGGAGGTGAACACCTAGCCCAGGTGACCTCCATTTTAAACCAGAGCTGAGGCAGAGGAGAAGCACTAATTTGCACCTGCACCCAACAGCACCTGTACCAAGAACCCATCACAGCCCCAGGCCTCTCCAGGTGCTCTATTTTACACCCTCTCAGGTTTCATTCAAGAAGGCTGACAAAAATGTTTTTCTCACAACAGAAGAAAGAAGGAAGAGAGCATAATAAAATGTGATGTGCCTGTACCACTGCCAGTGGCTTCATGACAGTCTCTCCTCACTTACTTAAGATGAGAGCAGTGGGATTGTTGTTGAAAGTATTAAGAGATATTTTATCTCAAAACCAAAAGTGATGTGCATCTCAGGGCTGCTCACTATTGGCCTCAGAGCCTTACAAGTTGGCTTGCAAACTATATAGGGTTTTTTTCAAGGAAACAGAAAGAAAGTAAAACTGACCATATTTCAAACAGTTTTTAATGATTTTGCTTTTATAGTTCAGTTCAGATCCTGGCATCTGTAAATGTACCAGATCTGACATTTACAGGGAATGTCTAACAATTGAGTGAGCCAACTGCATTTGGAAGAAGCATTGCTACAAGTTAATATGCATGGATATTTTCTAAAGGAAAAGATGGATTCTGATCTGTCATTTTATTGTCCTTTATGCATAGCCCGTAGCAGAGGCTGCAGAGTGAAATCCAGTGAGGGGAAAAGAATAAAAGTGATATAATAAGTGTAACTGGATGCTCTCCTTTCTTACACAGTATTGTACCTGACAGTATTGTATCATGTAATCCTCTTACACAGTACAACACAACACTGCACCTCGGGCATAACACCATGCTGAGGCTTTTGCTCTGTGCTGTGGCTCCCAAGGTGGAGCAGGAATCACAGAATCTTAAGGGTTGGAAGGGACCTCAAAAGCTCATCCACTGCAACCCCCCTGCCAGAGCAGGACCACCTAGAGTAGGGCACACATAAACTTGTCCAGGTGGGTTTGAATATCTCCAGAGGAGAAGGAGACTCCACAACTCATCTGGGCAGCCCCTTCCAGTGCTCCCTCACCTGAACACTGAAGTTTTTCCTTGCATTTCTTTGGAACCTCTTCTGTTCCAGCTTGTACATGTTTCCCCTTGTCCTGTCATTGGCCATCACTGAGCACAGCCTGGCTCCATCCTCCTCACACCCACCCTTTATGGATTTGTAAACATTTATGAGGTCTTACCTCAGTCTCCTCTCCTCCAAGCTCAAGAACCCCTGCTCCCTCATCGCAAGGGAGATGCTCCACTCCATCATCTCTGTGGTCCTGTGCTGAACTCTCTCCAGCAGCTCCCTGTCCTGGAACTGAGGGGCCCAGAACTGAAAACAGTATTCCAGATGTGGTCTCATGGAGGGCAGAGTAGAGGCAGAGTAGAACCTCTCTCCACCTACTGCCCACAGCCCTTCTAACCCACTCCAGGATGCCATTGGCCTTCTTGGCCACGAGGGCACATTGCTGGCTCATGCTCATCCTGCTGCCCACCAGCACCCCCAGGTCCCTTTCCCCTACATGACTCTCTAAGGGTTCATTCCCCAGCCTGTACTGGTCCATGGGGATGTTCTTTCCCAGATGAAGACTCTACACTTGCCCTTGTTGCATTTCATTAGATTTCTCTCTGCCCAACTCTCCAGCCTGTCCAGGTGTCATTGAATGGCAGCACAGCCTTCTGGGGTGTCAGCCACTCCCCCCAGTTTAGTATCATCAGCAAACTTGCTGACAGTGCCTCTGTTCCCTCAGCAAGGCCATTAATTAATATACTTAACAGTACCAGTCCTAGCATTGGCCCTTGAGGAACTCCACTAGATACAGGCCTCCAACTAGACCCTGCCTCATTGATAACAACTCTCTGCCTTCTTCCCTCCAACCAGTCCACAATCCACCACACTGTCTCAGTTTTGCCATGAGGATGCTGTGGGAGACAGTGTCAAATGCTTCACTGAAATCCAGATAAAGCACATTGCTCTCTGTAGTATGTTTATTGTGATTGCAAAACCCAATGAAATGCTTGAAGAAAATCTTATTACTTTTTTGCATGCAATCTATGTAAATATGTCAATGACATACTTCTCTTTCCAAAAGTCAGTTAAATCATAGGATTAACTAGACAAAGCTCAATCTTCCAAAGCTTTAGTATCCAGTGCCACAAATGTTTCTACTGAAGTACAAGACTGACACCAAGGAAGTCATCAGTAGGATTTCCACAGTAACAATCATAGAGTTTGTGAACATTTCTGTGTTCTTGTCTAATAAAATGGGGTCAGGACAACTGATAATGAATCATGGCATTTGAAACATGTTGTTGGTTAAATGTTATTTAGTTTCCCAGTGTGTTTTTGAAGAAATCCATTTTTATCCATATATTTTGCATCAGCCAGGGAATGTTTTTCAAACTAGTTACCTTTCTAAATTTGTTTATAACACCCTGTAAGTGCCCCAGAATTATATCTTTTGTTCTGTTGAAGAGCTGCATTACTTTTTTCACTTTCTGATGGCACATTTCCCAATCATTTACTGGCAACTTCTGCACTGGGGTACAGCAGGAAACCAGTAAAGGTGTTTTCCTACTGAGTCAAAGGTGTAAACTTTGTAGTAAACTGCTCCAGGAAGTCACATTCAGGGAAATCCAATGCTTATGAGCACAGGACTATTAGGTCTGGGGATCCAGGTTGCTAAATATTCTCTCATCTGCATGAGCTCCTTGCACCAAAGTAGCTTAAAAAATGATGTCTCTAAATCAAGTTAGGCTGATGGAGCACCAGCTGCTTGACCCTGATCAGCAGCAGCAGCATCCCTCTGAGTTCAAAAATGCACAGTTAACTTTTCAGTTGCTACAATTTCACTACATCTTTTAGTAGAAAGAGAAGTCTTTAGTATTTTTGAAGTAAAAATGCTTCAGATTCAGAAAACTTTAGCAAATAGAAGTGTAGCTTGAAAGCAGGGCTTGTAGTACACCTGTAAGAGCAGCTGAAGCCAGAACATCACTAAAATATGATGCATGACACTTGCATCCTACAGAACTGGTGCCTGAAGTCACCAATCTCTGAAGTCATCCTCCTGCAAGTATCCTAGGATTTGAGTGTCTATTTGAACTTTAAGAAGTTGGAAAGAAGGTTTGAATTCTCTGTTTGCAGGAGCTGGATAGAGTCAGCTCTAATTAGCAAAAGAAATGATAGAAAACACTGAGAGCTGAAATGTCAGTTCTGAGGTGACTGCTCTCCTGTGACACTCTCATTCAGGGTAACCACTTTAATTCTTGCTTTCAATTTAATAAGCTATCTCTTTAATTGCAAATGCTATGCCAAATTTATGAGGCTGAGCAGAACCATGTTGTTTGTACCAGTACTTGAGAGCAGGATCCACCTCAGACTTCACATAATGGTAATAGCAGTTGCTAAGAGATCTCAAAGGGAAACCACCCATTTGATTGCTGTGGGGAAGCTGATGGGCAGATGAAGACGCCTGAGAAGGAAACACATTGAAGATGATATGGCTCTGAAAAAGAGGTTCCCATTCCTTCAGCACATTTGGATTTGCAATCATATCTTGCTTTATTTCTAGGAAGCTAAAGAGCTACACACCCTGTTATAAATATGGACATGAAACTCCCAGTGACGTTGCATCAGAAGACATTTGTCAATAGAAACAGGAGACTTTCCTAAGGACAAGGGAAGCTGGAGTCTAGTACAAAAGCAAGGCTGTAGGATGAAAACAGAGCAACAGAGTATGGGAGAGGCAGGCTGTCATGCCAGTGCATTAAACTCCTGTCTTTAGGATCACCTCTCAGTTAGGTCAGGTCTGTTATCAAAGAAGAAATACATATGCCAACTTCTTTTTTCTTTTGTTTATTCTGGCTTTTGCACTTCCATGCCAGTGTCTGTCTCCTGTGTTGAAAATACTGCTCCTCCCTGCCCAGCAATGCTCTTTATTGTCACCTTTTTAGTTGCTGCTGGCATTTGCACTAGTGCTTGTGCTCATGTAATCACACTCTGAACAAAACAGAGGCAACACTGACATTCTTACCTGGTTTGTAAACAAACTGCCACCAGCTCTGGGAACATGCAAGTTGCCAGGAACATCATACCAAAGACAACAGGAAGGAAACACCCTCTGTTTGCCCTGGTAGCCCAGGGAATGAGGGGTGAAGCCAATACCAGCAGCGACCCTATCGAGCAAAGTCTGGACAGCCACAGGGCCCTTTGGGCTTACACACAAACCTGCCTCTCACAGTCCAGCTGAGGACATTTTCTGTTGTAAGGTAGGAAGTGGGTGAGTAGAACAAAACAAGGGGTGAGTTCAAGCTGACTGGCACTCACTTGCAGCTCTGTGTCTGATTTTGCAGATGGCTTAGTGACAAGTTTGCTGCCCTTTAGCTTCTCTGTGTGTAAGCTGGGTATGGTGACATTCACCCCTGGTTGTAGCTGAGTCTAGGGGTGTAGCTTCATAATCTGCTCTGGAATTTTCACAAAAGGGCTGTTAGTGCATCAGCTACAATTATCCATTTACAGCTGGTTGTGATGGCAGATGTGGAAATAAAAGAACTTTAAAAAAGTCTTAAGTGCCAATCACTGCTGATTATTTTAACTGCTTACATTTGGAGCTTCTGGATATGTTTCTTTTACTTTTCTTCTCTAAATGGGAGTAAAATGTACAACAGGGCAGGTATTTCCTCCTTTCTGGTCCTACTCCACCTATTTATTGGGCCATACTGCATGCCTGGGAGTTTCATAATGGGAATTGGAAATGGAATTAGAGAAAAGGAAATTGCTACAGATGAAGCAATTTCCTGGGTGTAAACAGTACTCGTAGTTTTGAAGAACAGATTTAACACAAAAACATATTTTGTTCTGTCAAACAAGTGTGATGATTTGTTGTTAGATACTATTTAGCTGAGAACATTAACAAATAACCTTATATGATTGCTGATGACATAAAAGACCAAGGGCTGAACACCTAATTTGAGCAAAACTCCAGAACTTCAATGCTGTTTTTCTCTAAGTAATCACATTAGGATCTGGTCTTGGCAGGTATAAGAATATACCCTGGACTAACTTTTCAAAACTTTGGTAACTTGCTTTAAAAAAATTACATTGAGACTGGAGGAGCTGAATGCCATTGACTTCCACCAAAAGTAAAACTTGGTGCCTTGTTTCATGAGACCATTTAGACAGCTGAGCGTTTCCACTAAATATTTCCTAGGAACTCAAACACATGACTTCTGTAAGCACTGGGCTTATGGAACTCATCCAGCTTTTGTGAAAGTCCCACTTTGGCTGCATCATCTTTTAAGACAGATTGTGATCTCCAGGCCACAGGCACCATTGTTGCTGTAGTGATGCCTTCCAAGAGCTCCGATTCCACGGCAGCTCCAGAAAGCACTGAAGAATGTTTCCTCCTGGAGAGTGGCCACACGTGCCATTCATTGTGTCTCTAGTTACCCAATACCTTTGAAAATCCATTCCCCAATTCTTTGGAGGTAGCAATTTAAGCTTCCACTCACTTAAACCTCCTTAATAATTTCCCTCTTGTTCATTTCAGCATTGAGGGCTGGATGTTGAGAATTGGTCTTCGTATCTGTGAGTGGTTTCAAACACAGAAGATTAAGTTATTTGTTGCAATTAAGAGACTGATTGAAGTTACTGGATGAACTAACACTTTCTGAACACCTTTCAACTGACCAGCCTACAGACAGATGTGTTGATAATTACATTGGTTTGAGCAGCTGGGGCTAATTTCAGTCTCCTGAGAATTCCATTGAATTTAACTGGCTGCCATGAAATATGTATTTGGTGGTGTTTAATTCTTGCATATTCTACAACTGAAAAGAGCAGAGTATTACATCTCAAAACACCATCTCTTGCCAGTGTGCATTATTCTCCTTTTTTGGAATCTCTTTGAAGGCTTTGGATCAAATTTAAAGGTATTAAATTCCATTTCAGCCTTTGCTCTTCCAAATCCTGTGGCGTGGTGAAAATGTACCATAAAACATCAATGTCAAAAACCACCAGAGAACACACCCTCTGCAATGTGTGAAATGAATTTCACCACCACAGAATGATCTATCACTGAGGCATAACATTTGTTTAGTTGTCTATCAGGGCAGCAAAAGTAAATCATACTTCAGCAATCCTGGGTGTAGTAGACGTAAGAAAAGCTTTCATCCAAGAATAATCAACTTCTGGAAATCATTCACAGCTTCTATAACGGAGCACAATGCACCAGCAATTAGTTGTGCATCATTGCCTTCAAATTGCACAAAGCAGACTGCAGCAGGGATGCTGAACATTTGTTAAACTAGGTTTCATGTGGAATCAGAGATCACCTGAAGGAGGAATATTACCAAATCTACGTTTCAGGTCATATCTGGGAATTTATATTTCAGTTGTAGAATCCTCCACTTGGCTTTCACAATGTCACAGATCAAAGATACTGAGTATCTTAGCAAGCCCTGCTGGAGAGATTCAATGTATCACTTCAACATGTGCAGACCGACTCCTACTCTTGTAGTGGGGTTCATAAGAAGCAATTCCATTGAAACCAAATGAAAACTTCGTTGTGTTGTGAAAGGTACCAGAATAGGAGAAACAGGCTGCACTCATGGTTTTACTATCTTCACAGTGGGTGTCAGACCCAGGTTCATTCCACCCAGGTTAAATGAAATATCTAGGCTTTAGAGCTGTCATCTTCTGCACTCTACTGAAGAGAAAGGTACTCTAAGAGGGAAGTCCTAATTTGAAAACTAGACAAAAGATAGACTGCAAACTGTACAGAAGATTAAGGCAGCTAAACTCCTAGCTCAAGAATCTCATTGAAGCATTTGGTGATAGACCAGATAAATTCATTGTATACACAGTAAAGGCAACAAAAACATAGAACTGAACAGTAATGAAGTGTCTGCATTTGGATGACATAAAAAGGAGAGCACTGTTCCTTTTAATCAACATTTTACAATAGCAAGAGGAAACAAGCCTCATGGTATTTTGTAACAGGCTTCTATACTACTAGAGCAAAACTAAACAAACAAATCCATAGAGAAGCAGATATTAAAGACATTACAGTCTCAGAAACTCTGTAGTCAGGTTGTACCAAGAACTACCATTTGTCTCTCTTCAAAGGGTGGACACAAACTCCGTGCTCAGATGCACTTGTCAGTCTTTTCTGCCAGACCCATAAATCATTGTGTTCTCCTACTGTATTTCATTTCAGTCCCATAGGAAGGTTTCCAGCTGGTGCCCTTTCCATGCTTTCCCAGTCAGATTTGTCTCATGAGTTTACTGAAGAAGTCATTAATTTCATACAAGCATAAACCAATTTTTTGGTTGATTCTTTGGGTTTTTTTGTTGTTTTTTCTTTTTAAGGAGAGACTCACACGACTCCTCCTGTTTGTATGGACATACTCATTTGCAAACACTCAATAATTTCATCTCTCCAGACAGGGTTTGTGCCCATTTTACATAGAGAAGTTTTCATTACTAAGGAAAGTATAGACAAAGGTCAATGCTGCCATTTTGGACAACAGAAGCAGTCACACTGGGGCATGATAGGCCAAAGTACCTCAATGAATTATTTTTTATTGTAAAAGTAGAAGCCTCTTGGAAATACTTTTACATAAGTTACATAAAGGTGGAGGCTACAGGTTTGTAATACAACTCAAGTGCAAAGTACCCATAATCATTCTCATAATCATTGCTTTTCCTTTTATTTTTTTTCAACTAAGTAGAAACATGGACAAATTATTAGAAATGCCTAATGTCAATATTTCCTGCTCAAACATTTGAGTACCACCCTCAACATTTGGATTTCTGACTTCAATGAAATCAATAGGAACACCAATTACAGCAGACAGTAATCTGAAAGAATACACAATGAGCAAAATATACTGAATAGAAAATGATTATCAGAGGATAATCCTTAACCACAGCCAGATAAGGAAGCCTAAAAACAGCTCTTTCCACATGGCCAGTAAAGAATGAAAAATAGCATGTTGTGCAGAACTGGAAAGGTGATAGAAAGATTTATTTTCCAGAGACTCTCTTTTCTGACATTCCTGTTTTTCTCAAACAGACACAGCTGTTCATAAGAAAACAGCCAATTTAAATGAAGCTGAGTATAAGTCTCAGCTATGACATGTCACTGTGGGCAATGATATTGGTAGTTTCTGGGTGCACAGAGGTTCAAAAGGAAGCTTTAAGGTGCTGTACATTGTACTTCTAGTTCTATGCCTTTGAGAAGACTGGAGTGTGACAAAAAACCTCTGATGTAACTGAAAAAAGAAATATATGATCTCTATAAAAATACAGAGCATGACACAAAATCAGCTCCTATGGAACAGCTGAGAAAGAAAAAATAAAGTACATGGTTACTCTTCAAGCTTCAAGTGATCAGTAGCTCAAGTTTTACTTTGTCTACACTGATCCCTTCTCTGTAAATTTCCTTTTACAGTCTCCTCTTATTTGTCTACCTTTCTTCATCTGTCCTACTACTCATCCTAGAGACAGCCTCAAAGTGTTGAAGCCTTAGATGATTTCCAACTTTTCACTTAAATCCTTCCTTCAAACACCTTTCTTCCCTGAATTTATCTAAGAACACTTTACTGTAACTCCTGCAACCTTGGTTTCTGTTTTGTATGTTGCTTGTGTAAATGAATTATTCTCATTTTTCATAGGATGTTCTTCCACAATCTCTATATTCCTTCATGCTGCCATGCAGGAGTGATTTCACTGGCATTGCATAAGTAATATATCTGGGTAAATTAATAGAAAAGCACCAAATTACAGCAGATCATTCATTAAAAGCAATAACAAGGAGCAATAAATACCATTATCATGTACAATTAGAATATGCACTATCCACCAGCCTGGCAGTTCAAAAAATGAGCTAAGAACTACATCAGTAGGCTTGTTTGTTTTGAATAATTAGTTTTATAAGAGAACACTGATCAAAGGCATTGGTAGCGAGTTTGGTGAAGTGTTCATCATCTACAAAGTCACTGGAAAATTGCTCAGATCTGAACTCAGCTCAGCCAACATCAGGTAAGCCATAAATAATCAGGGTGAAAGATGAACTGTCAGATCTGAACAAAGGATTTCCACAGACAGGAAGCCATGGCTACAGTCTTGTCAGCAATGGGTGGTTTTTAACGAGGACCCTTTCAGGACTTTGGAACTTCATGGTCAAAATAGTGGCACAGTTGTATCATACATGCTCTGAACATGCTTACCTCCTGGCTGGTGCAACTGGTAGAGGTGCTGCAGAAAACAAAAGTCAATTGTGCTGTGTCTTCAGACAGCAAAATAATTTTGAAGGGAGGGAGAACAGGTCACCTGGGTGAAAGTCAGCCAGTGCCACAAGAAACCTGCAATGACAGAACTGAAAAGTTTACTGATGTCATCTAGTTTAATGCAAAGATAGTGAAATAGAGGAGATCTGGAGGAAAGTTCAGAATGTTTTGTTGTGAGCAGAGAAAACAATTCCAGCTTTCTGGAAGATGTTCTTTTCTGCTTGTCATGCTGAAACATGGGACAAGCTCTCATATGTGGCTCAGGGCTGCCCCAAGCAGCTTACTGCAGAAACTAAAGTTTAGTTAATAGTTGTCTTTTATATTTTTTACCCCAGTTACCTCTACTTAGAAAAAAGTTCCCTGAAAGTGAGTGAAAACATTGATATTTCTACTATGAAATCTTCTACATTTGTGAAAAACCTGTCACAGCAGGCATTTCTGTTCTCCAGAATCACTGGCGAAAAATCCATTGAGGACAACTTCTGATGCTGGTCCATACTGTCCAGACATGTTTGGTAAGGAAGTAGACTGGAAGCACTAAGCACTCATTTAAGTAAACATCTCTCTGAAGCCTGTGATTTTTTGACCCCCATCCATTGGACTGAAAGTAAAGAGTCTGTATCCCCCTGCCATTCCTTAAAGCCACTCTGACTCGTAGGCAGTAGTGGATAGTTTTAACCTTTTAGAAGAGTTTGTTTAGTTTACAGCCAATACTTCTTGGACTCTAATTACATAGAGATAACTACTTATCCAAGTACATAAAGGACATTTTATACAATGTATAAATAAGCCTGAAATTTTGAATAATTCAGCATGCACCTGCTGAATTCACTGTAGGTGTATTAATTCTTTATTCCTTTTCCTGGGGATCAGGGAGCAGACCACATGTGATAACATTAAAAACATTCTCTACCAAATGGTTGTTCTATTGGTAGAATCAAGAAAAGTAAACAAACTAGATGCTGCTTGAATTAGTGTGTAGTTTCCTAGGAACAGTTAAAGTAAAGCTCATTCCAGCAGTGGGGCAAATGCCAACAGTAGACAACACCAACATATTGGTTACTATTTGTCACAGAGGAAAAAGTTCCACTTTCTCATTCTTTATTGAAGTTCATGTTCAAGATGAAACTCCAAGGAACTGAATTTGACCTTGAACCGATTCCAAAACTTTGGCTTACGCACTCCCAGTTGAAAGAAAAATCAGGGTTCCTGGCTCAAGGGTGAAATGGAAGCCTTGTTTGAACTATAAAATTAGTGCAGTTTGAGAAAAATGACTGTATAGTAGGGGAACATAAATTAAAGCAAATCATGAAAACAATGAAGTTTTTTTGTGAAAAAATAAAAGCACTTTCCGTTAAAAGTCAATGATTTCGCTGGAAGGTCAAATATATTTTCAGTAATAACACTGTTCACTAGTAGACCATGAAGACCTGTACAAGTCTGAAATATGTAGATCTTTTAATATGCACAACAGAGACTGGGTGTTGGAACGGTGTCAAACAGTCTCTGCAAAATTACAATGCAGGTCGGACCACATGAAGTAATCAAAGTCTCAGTTTATTAAAATGTGTTATTTATGGCTTACAGAAAATATTTCTTTTCTGTGAAAGAGAAATGAGTTAAGAATTAACCCTTTTACTATTAAAAAGGTTTCTTTTCTCTCATTAAACTTTCAAATGTTGAATTTTATTCATGAAGCAGGCAAAACAGAGATGCCGAGTCTCCCACATTATCATCTCCTGGGTTCATTCTCCAGCTAATAAATCTTCTGGTTCATATGTTCTTTTAGCAGAACTGTCAGGTCTTACCCTGCTGTCTAGGGTTGCTGACATCCTCTAGGTAAAGATTGCCTTGGCTGCTGGCACTGTGTGGCACTGTACCATAACTACCACTAAGCAAACACTGAGTTGAAGGGTTGCTTTAAAATGGTTAATGGTTGTCTCAGACCAATGGTTGTCAAGATACCTCATGAAAAGCAAGATAAAATAGGTTGGGTCTTCCTGGATCAATCTAGTCAGCAGGAACACTTGCTCTTCTTGTAGAAAGAAAAAGCTTTGACAATCTTGGTTTGTTTATTTTAGGGTCTAATATTTCTGTTCATAATTAACATTTTAGCCAAAAAATGTAAGGACCAGTATGATACTCCTCACTCTTGATAGTCCCTATGTTCAGTCTAGGTGAACCTGCTTTTGCAGGGGGGTTGGACTAGATGATGTTTAAAGGTCCCTTTCAACCCCCCACCATTCTATGATTCTAGATGCAAAACCAACAATAAAGGACTTAAAAATCTTGGATTCATCTCATCTGACTTGACATACCCGTGGTCAGACCATGTCTTCACAAACATGCACAGCCTGCATCAGCTGCTCTGGCAGCTTACTATTCCAGCCCGAAGGCAGAAGTGGGATTCTAGATATACTCCTTCATCTTCCATGGCTGCTTGATTAACACAGGCAGGAGACACTGAGCAAAACATCAGTCATTGCTTGCTGTGGCTCTGCTGTTGTGGATGGGAATCCTAGAGAGAGTCTCAGGATGAGGCACTACTACGTGGCAACGATGCCTGATTCAGGGAAGACATTTGCATTTCTCATCCATGGATTCTCTTACCTGCTTTATTTCAGTTGTAATGCAGTATAGTCTGTAAGATTACTTTGATTTTTATGTTAATATTTTATATGCATATTGGAATTGTTGCATTTTTTAGGCAATTTTATGCTTTGTCCCTTATTCTGGCTTGAGCTTCTCAGCAAAGGTTGAAAAAACCCCACTTTTGCATTAAGAAGAAATGTAGAAAATTAACTTTTTTTACTTATCACAGTGCAAATCATGACAGTTAATGATTTCTTAGGACTGCTTGGTTCAATATCTCCTGACTAGCTCAGGTGACAACTGCATTAATATGATCAGCAAGTCCTAAGTCTGTCTGGAAGAGATGTGGAAGATGCTGCAGGTATCAGCTGCTCCCTGCATTTGTGTGTTAAATATGCCACTATCAAAAGAACAGACCTGAATAACTAACATGCCTTGAAGCAAGTGTTAACTGGTTATATTCCAACAAGATGGCAATTTTAAACACTTTTGCTATTCTCGCCCATGAACTAAGCATGGATTTAAAAAGGGAAAGGCTGGCTTCAGGCAGGGGTAAAAAGACAGGTCACCAGGCTTTATTAGTCTTAGCACAGCAGCATCAGTCTGGCAACACCAATGGTATGAACCAATTCTTAGCACCTGGCCACAGTTGTACGTAATCTTTTAAAGTGTCCAAATTCAGATTTCCCACTCAACCAGTGTTGTTCTGTTAAAGGGTTACTTAAAATATACAATTAGTCAAAAAAAGAGCCTCAGTCTAGTGATTTTTTTCAGAACACAGGAGAATGCCTTTAACAAACAACAGTTACTTGCACTGGAGCTGTTCAGTGAGAGTTTGTTGTGTTTTTTTTGAAGTCACAATATTGAAATGATAGTGGGTTTAACACTTGCAAAATGCTTTTAAGTCTGAATACTTCAGACCTGAAGTAAGTCTTCCCTTAGGGATTTAATGTATTTAATTATCTCTGAAGTTTTATCCATCATAATAGCTAAGTGAAATCATTGCTCTTGTATAGAACAAAGAGAAGCCAAACATATAAATCAATATTTGATTTTCTAAAGTTGTCTAGGGGAGCAATGCATGACAGACACAGAAACAGTAAAGGAATTCCTAACAATTATTTTTGTTACCAAAAAAATTAACAAAAGGGTATTTTTAAACTACCAAATTCAAGGCTAATTACTCCTGAGAGATGGAAATGTTCTCAGCAGCATGGTGGGAGAGACAGAGAGACAAACAATGGAGACTTTTAATTACTTTCGCATTAATCCCAGTCAGAGTCAGGTAGGACTTGACTGGTTACTGCTTCTATAAAAGTGATCTCAAAATTGCATCAAGCCCACAAAAGCCCACAGTAGTTAAACCATTTTGTGAGTATTGTTCCACTAGGAACTTCATATTTCTTGCTTCCTTTGTGGTCACATACTAATGCAATCTCTGGATTTTAGAAAGGGCATGGGGAGATCAGTTGTTTTCCAGTTCTACTCTTTCAAACAGTCATAGCCTTCTATCACCAAGATGCACAAAGCTATAGATCCCAATGCAATCAGAGTCTGAAACTACATTCAGAACCAGTTGCACCTTTTAGCAAAAGTAGGATTTTTTCTCATTATTTTCTCCTATCTCTGTAGTGTGAAAAAGGCTGGAGGGAAGGATAAAACTACCAATCCTTTTCCTAAACATTAATGTGTGGCCCAGACCTATGCTCTCTACCTCATGCTCCCCTGTCCAAGCCAAGATCCTTGTTTCTGTGTTTTCCACTTCTCCAGTCACACTTGTTGACATCTTGCAAGTCTGGGGTCTCATCCTCCATGGACTCCACAGCCTGAATGCCATGAACCTGATAGCCTTTACCTGCCATCTGTGTGTATGATCACCTTCTACTTCAAAAGGCAGCTGCAGCCTGCTTCCCCTCTCCCCTGAAAACCAGCCTGTGTGTTCCTATCCTTCCCTTTACCTTATGAGACTTCTTGTGACCCCCTGACCTCTGTATGGCCTGACGTAGCCTGTCACCTCCTGACACATCAGATAAGATCAAAAGAGAGAGGGCTGGGGCTTGCTAAGCTGTAACTTGCTGCCTGTAACTTGGCCACCTCTGCTTTGTGTACAGAAATGCATGGGGATCGCTCTGAAAATCCAGACAGTGTATTTCTTTGCATTCTAGTTTAGGCAAAGAACACTGTATCACATCTCATTAAACCCTGCACTGCTACAGCCACTCTTCTATAACATTTGACTCTAAATTGTGAACTGGAAATCCACATGGCATTTAGGGGATTATATAAAGGTTACAGAATATGTCAATTATTATTTATGTTCCTAAGCTTTGTTCTATGTTACACATATTTCCTACCATCTCACTGAATACACAATCCACAAGGGGTATCATTTGAATCATTTCACAACTGGGCATTAAAAAAAAAGAGAAAGCATGAATTCTGGAGCATATTAATCAGTGCTTTGCCCCTTGGCAGTGATTCCTCATTCCCCCATCCTCCCCCAGTCCTGAGTGCTGGTGCTTGGAGGTGCAGTCACAGGCTGCCAGCTGTGCTGCCACTGAAGCAGAGACCTGCAGCACCAGTCAGAAACCATTCTATCAGTGTTACTGTGCTGACATGCCACTGCTGGAGTCAACACTGGCATAAAATTCAAGAAACAAAGTGAAGAGTGAGGACCAAAACTGCCTAAATCTCGCATCCCTCCTGCAGTACCTGCAATTCATATATTTTCCCTCCAGGATTTGAGACACTCAGAGATTAGCAGGGTCACACCCTGTTCAGAGAGACAAAGGCATTGCCACTCCTCCGATAAGGAAATTCAAAGCATTTCCTTGGATTTATCAACTCCCAAAGTTTCCTGCCCCATGCAATTTTTGCCTGTGTAGGGTATGATCTGGCTCTCACATCCTGTGCTATTGCAAAAGACACAAAGGCAAATGCATCACCCCACAAGTAACAATATGAAGAGATTTGATAGAAGTTAGCCATCAATATTTTATTCCACTGAATGTTACTATTGCTGACTACAGTGGAAGAGCAGCCTTGTAAGAGGAGATTTATGTAGAATCCCAATTTACAAACAAGAAAATTGAGACATACAAAGGAAAGCAACTTGTATACCTTCACAAAAGGAACCAGAACTCCTTGGGGAATAGAATCCGAGAGTCCATGTCACGAGATCACTGTCAGATATTAGGCATTTGGTAAACAACATGGTTGATACCAATCTATTTCACATATCCATTGGGAAACATCCTGATTAGCATTCTTCTTGTTTACCATGAAAATGATGCAGTGAAGGACTATAAGACTGTGCTATGTATTGCAGGATCAATTCCAGATGCAAGTTGGAAGAAGTAGAAAGCACAAGTTGACCAAGAGATAGGATGTCATGTACATTTACCACCAATACCCAGAGAGACATTCAGCTGAAGTCCAAGAAATTATCCCAACCATTTTGTTTGAAAGCAAGTTACTGGGCTGTTTTGATTTTTGCCTGCAGCAATTAGAGACCAGTCACATCACTACCACAGAGTTACAAACAGGAAAGGAGCTACACACCAACACATGCACCCAGGTTTTCTTTAAATCCTTTTTCCTTTCAGGCAAATTCCAGGCTATTCCCACCTGTCTGCTGTACCCTTGCTGATCAATTATCCTGTTGAACTGAAGGTGAACCTGCTGCAAAGGGTTAAGGTGGTTGCACTGTCAAAGAGTCAATTGTATGGAAAACAGTATGTATAAAACTCTCAAGAAGAGACAACAGGAGTAATAATACTAATGTCCAGCTTAGCAGGTGCCTAACATGGGCTACATGCTTTGTTTCACTAGCTGAAAGGATCATTATGTAGTGAAAAGTGTAAATGCTACAGGAGTTTTAAAAAGGATTGAGGTGTTACTTTTGAGAGACTATTTATTTCTTTAATAAGACCCAAAAATATCAAGAGAGGTGTCATTGGCACAGCACCTTCCTAAAGAATCAAGCTGATCAACTTGGAGCATTTAGGGGAAAACAGTGTCTACCTCACAAAAAATATGCCCATTCCTTGGTTCAATGGGAGCCTTGAAATGGGAAGCTTTTTTGGCTTATATCCTTAGAGGGAACATTAAGAACATTGGGACAGGTAAAGTTTACCAAGCTCAGTCTTGCCTGTCCAGACTCTGAACTGTAAGTGCCACCCAGCACTCCTCAGGAATCATTCCCTACTTGGCTGCCTCATTAACAATGTCAGTAAGGGAGCCACTTAGTAATAACAAAAATGGTTGTATTAGGACATCTGTGCTCTGCAAACAGCAACTCTGCCTCAAAGAACTCATTAAACTTCCTTTAATACTTAAAAATTTGCTGTCACTACTAACCTGGCCTCGCTCTGAGTTGTCTGTCTGCTTTCATAGATGACCCATGTTTCTGTGAGAGTCTGGATGTGCAGGTTAGGACACTGCATAAATGGCATTGTTCAACACTTTGCATGTTGTATTTGTACTCAGATTCTCTACTCTGATTTCAATTTCTGTTCTCTCTCACCTCCCCCACTCAAACAAGAACAAAAGCTTTTCCAGAGAAAGATCAAGTTATATTTCTGCACAGCACTTGTTTCTCAAGAATTCTCTCACTGAAATTTGTGAGGATTATCTTGATCTGGAAAAGATTCCCCCCTTCCTTCATTCAAACCTTGGGCACGTACTAACAAGTCATGGTATTTAATGAATGTCAGAGAACAAATCTCAGCAGCATGCTGATAGAGTACTGACATACAGTGGTGACATGTGTTATCTTCTAGGCCAGACTGATGGGCCACCCGATTATGCACACCAGCCTCTACCAACCCGACGTAAACTGAAGACAATGGCAACAGAAAATTTTAACACTCATGATCTCATCAGAAAATGAGCCTGTCATTTCACAACAAAGTAAAGCACCAACAAGTATTTGCACTGTTCTAGCTATAAACCTAAAAACGTCTTTTCAACAGCTATGATGAATGAGCTGCTTTTGCAGTATTGCCAACTGCTCACACTTTCAAATGTCACTAGTCAATCCCAAATGCTCATCAGGTAGGCTTAAGAGAGATTTCTCTCCCATTATATAGAAATATAGGTATAGATCTGAACACATATATGGACTACTATTTGCTTCTGGGATATTGAATCTCGAGGACTGAGGATTGCTTTCCAAATTTTCAGGCTGTTTGCTGCAACTAGGGGAACTGACGTATTTTTAATAAGCAGATGAAATTATAACAGGAAAGACTGCATTCAGGAAATAGCTCATCTTTAAAACAGAAAACAGTATGTTCTGTAGTAGGATACAATCTGGCAAACTGGTAAAGACACTATAAAAACCAAATGACTGGATTTTGAGACAACTTTCCCAGGTGGTAGTTTTTAAGGAGCAGCTTCAGAAGTTCTGTCGTTCAGCAGCAAAAGCACAACTGAGCTCAGAGTCTCTTAGACAGGGTATGAAATGCCCAGTGAGTCAGAAATTACACTTTCAAAGATCTGCAGGATTATAATAGTCCACACATCTCCCACTTAAAAGATTATCATTCTTTGACAATAAGAGTTAAAGATAAATAACTGACAAACTGAAATAATGGACCATTGGGGATCTCTGTGAATTAAGTAAAACAAGTGCATTTCTTTTGTTTTCTTTACAAAGGTTAGGATGACCAGTTTGCTTAGTGTGGAGTCTAAAGAAAGACTGTTGTAATGGATGGGCATCTGATCATCATAATTGCTAAATTAGTCAATTAAAAGCCTCAGAGAATGAGCATGGATTCATTGTCCTAAGTCCTTCAAGAGCATCTTACTGTCAACAAAGCACTAACCAGAGCAGAAACTGTCTTAGAGTCAGACTCTCTGGAGATATGGAATAATTCCTTGGACCAGATGATCTCTAAAGGTCCCTTCCAACCCCTACCATTCTATTGATTTGGTTATGACAAAATATAGCACTGGACTGATTTTCTAAAGAAACTGTTTCTAATTTTAACATTTTCTATAAACCAACATATCAATGCAATAGTTAAAGCCTAACCCAAATACCTCTGAAGTAAAGGGAAGCCTTTACTGACTGTAGTCATGTCCCAAGTGATGTTGGATGGGCAGCACTCAGAATGGGTATGCACCAGTTTCTCAAGTGTTTGTACAGAAAGACCTGCCATGCTAAGGGCTTGATCTGAATTGGTATTATCTTCCAATAAAGGACATTATGATTTTTCACTGGGTTATTGCATCATCAATCAGGGACATGTAAAATATTTGCAGGTATCAGTGGCTACAATCTATAACCTGTATGAAGGGACCAAAATTATTGTTCTGCCTATGCTGGAAGTGAGAAATAGAGGTCAGGAAACTGTCCAAGACACTTGAGTCATACTCTGAGCTCTGCGTGAAGCAAAGACAGAACTAGAAGTTGACACCTCTGTTTCATCAGACTTCAGCACACTCAGTGGAACTGAGCTCCTGGAATTAAGGGAATTCGCAGGGAATTAATCACAGGGAATTAAGTTGTGTTAAATTGAATTAGTGGCTTTGAATTTATTTTTTACTCTTGCTCAAATGTGATAAATGCCTTGTTGATTCCTTGTTTCACTAGTAAAAAGATGTTAATTCTGTACAGGGGCCAATATTGCTCATGGAATTTAAACTTCCAACATAGCTTTGATTTTGAAGGCATTGAGTACTTCTATCTCCCCTACTTTAACACAGTCTCCACCTTCAATGGGCACCAAGAGTACTCAGCCTCCTTTCCAGATTCATTTAGTGTCTTACAAAATCACAAAGACATCACTCAGATTCACATAGTTCAGCATAGCAGCAGCCAGCCCTGGCTGTTCCATAGCAGGCAATGTGCAGGGATCTGCATGACACTGACACCAGGTGTTGCTTTGGGTTTCTTTTTTCCATGTGTGCCTGTAACATGTTTCATATTTCTTTGGGCCAAGGAGCTTTCATTTAGAGTGCCACATTTGCACAGGAGATACAGGGATTTCCTACACCCATTGTGCATAACAGAGATTCTGGCACTAGAGCATGCAACTCCCACACTACTGCTATATTTGTCTAAAACAAGCACAGGCAGATCAGAAAGACAACAAACTGTGCTAACAGAACATTATGAAAATGCAATACAGCTTCCAAGTATTTGGAAATGCTCTCCCACATCATCTCAGACACCGAGTCAGAAATGTTCCTTTTTGGACTCATGGGACTGATCCTCCTGGTCAAATTGTGCAGTGTCATATACATCTGAATAAAGGGGAACAGAGAAAATTAAACAACAGATCCAATTGGAAAAATCAGTGTTATTAACAGGGAACAGCAGTGTGAGACTCAGAGGAACACGAGAGACCCCTTTGCAGTGCAGACACGTCAGAGAAAGAACTTTCCATACAGAGACAAGAAGTAAAGGAAACATGCACACAGATGTACTAGATAGTAGTTGGACATAAGTATTCCCCTAGAACATTGATTCCATGTACATGCTTCCCTTTTACATGAAAAAACAAATCACAAAACTGCCACCAGCCTATAATGACAGTTGTTCACTACTGTATAGCCCTGGGTACAGGAACTAGCCTAGAAATGATGGGCTCTGTGACTGTAAATAGCTGGTTATTCTCTCAAGTTTTTCTTGATCAGAACAGAGTAATGAATTTGCTGTTGCATTTGTGTGTTTGCTAGTGAAATCACTAGGTTTATGTATTAAGAAGACATGCAAGAGATTCATATTTTGGTAAGACTGACCAGAATATTTGAAACAACTTCATCAGCAGCAGAGCTAATGCAGTTTGATTGGCCCCTGATAGATGGTTCATGGTTGGACTCTCTGCAGTCTCAAATCACAAAACTTTTCCTGCAGCTGGGACATTCATAACATATTTCACCTGTCTCCCTAGTAAGAGTTCACCTTCTGCCACTGCCTTTTCCACTACTAGTAAAATCTCTTACACCTGAACATACATTTTTGTGAAACCTGAAGGAACTTTGAAAGTATTGTCTCTTGACCAATATAGCTGGAAATAAGTTCATTATTTGAGACTGGTGGGACAATCACACCAGTTCCTTAGAAAATGAGCTAAAAGTGGAAAGGTTGAAGAAATGAGGGAAATGATAACAAAAAGCCTCTCTCAGGTATTAAACCTAACAGTCTACACACAGTTTAATTGCTTACTTTGTTTTCAGTTTTGGGCATATGCTGTTGTAACCATCAAGTGAAAGCAAGGTTTAGGTATGCAAGATAAGTTTGTGGATAATGTGAAAGAAAAAAATCTTGGGGCATACTATACCTTGAGTGTTTACATTCCTATTTTTATAATTATCTTAATTAAAGAGTAATTATTTCACTTACAGATAGGCTTATCTCTAACATGAAACTACTTGTCTACCATAACAAATATTGAAAAACATCAAAATTGCATTTTTTTCCTGTCTTTAATAGATGTTCTGCACTTTAAATGCTGTCTTCACCACAAGAAAAATACGTTGTTATACTCACTTGGGACTCATAGAAAGCAATCAGGTTGCTAATAAGGGAAGGAGGATTTCCAGAAGCATAGAATTAATTGTTTAACAAAAATATGCCTTCACCTTAGGTGAAACAAAAGATAAAATGCTAACAGGGGTTTAGTCATGAAAATTTAAGCCTAGACAACGGTAAAATGAAGACTCAGAGTCCAAAACACACGAACTGCTGGCTATCATTCCGTTGCTGCTTTGTGCCTGGAGAGAGCACCCAGATGGACCAATCCTCAGGCTTTCTCCTGGGAGATCCTGGGGCACAGAGCCAGGTGAGGGAGCTGAGGTGTTACTGCAGCTGACTGCAGTTACCAAACAATCATATCATCAAGTTATCTTTTTGGCTGAGGTTTGTGCTCCAGATTCCCTTTACAAGACAGAACCAGATCTCTTAAGACTTTTATAAGAGCTGACCTGTGGCGTAAAGGAGTGTTTCTACTTGTATGTAAACAAAACCAGGCAAGTAAGATATAGGGTACAGGATAGATACAGGTATCTGTATATACAGATATACAGGTACAGGATATAGGAGATGTATTTTCACTAGCAATGATCTCTCTTCCAGCTCCTTGACATGTCATCTACATTAAATCCCTAGATCAAAGTGGGAGAAAGTAGTGGAAGAATCTGAGACAGGTTGCTGGGTTATTATTCTGCATGGAGAACTGGCAGGAAAGTAAGTGGGACTTATAGGTCAATTCACAAAACTGAACTCATATATTTTAAATACTGACCAGAACATAAATTAGGCAAAGTCTTCAAAAGTTGCCAGAAGTCACAGTCAGACTTACTTAGTGCTCCCTGGGACCAAGGGAAGTACTCACCAGCAGGCCTATCTTTGTCTCTAGTGCATGTGCAGTTTAAATAAATGTTATTTAACTCATCAGATAAGGCACTTTCTACCCCTGCTTATTTTCCTAGTCTAGACAAACCTTTTTTTCCCCCTTTATTGTATTTTTTGTAATTTAATGTAGGTAAACAATACACTTCTTGTTATGCTGATACTTTACTGCTTAGCTCAGTCTAAGCTTGCTTCTACCTCAATCAACATAACACAGAATCATGGAATCATAGAATGGTAGGGTTTGGCAGGGACCTTTAGAGATCATCCAGTCTAACTCCCCTGCCAAAGCAGGTTCACCTAGATCAGATGGCATATCAACATGTCCAGGTGAGTCCTGAAGATCTCCAAGGAAGGAGCCTCCAACACCCTCCCTGGGCAGCCTGTGCCAGGGCTCCCTCACTCTCACAATAAAATAGTTTTTTCTTATGTTTAAATGGAACTTTTTGTGCTCCAGCTTCATCCATGGCAGCAAGTACAGAACCTGGACTTCTAACAAAGCTGTGATTTCCAGCACCAGATGTTTCACTGCTTGCACAGAAGACGATGAGGCACTGCAAATTAGTATGATAGAATCATAGAATGGTAAGGGTTGGAAAGGACCTTTAGAGATCATCTAGTATCAACATCTTTTTTTATTACTGTACACTGTAGGCCAACTGGTATCTACTGTTTTACATGTCATAACTAAAGCAAAACAAAAGAAACTATAATGCACCAGAAGAACTGCAGAGATCTCTGTGGCTGGTTCAAAGCAAGATGCTGGGGACTGTCCTTTTCTTCCTGAGGAGTAGCAACCACCACATTGAATTAATGGCTGTTTGATACTTTGATACATGCTCTCTGAATGCTGACCCACTTTAGTGCCACAGCTCCTGCCTGTTCTACCACATTTAGTACATGCTCTTCCAAGGCTATTTTTCCTATCAGTCATTTTTTGGGGGTAAGGATCAATAACACGTTAGGCATATTAATTTACACTAGCAACCAACTCATTGCAGTCATATGAACAGTCACTAGTTTGTGTCATTTTATGTTGCCAGGCTGTTTAAGAGTGTGAGCAAAGTTTTACTGAGTGCTGTTATTCATCATTGCTACTGCACAGAATATATTTCCCTTAAAAAACCCAGAAACAACAACAAAAAAATCAAACCAAAACCCACCCTCCCAACAGCTCACAAAGATCGCTTCAGAACAGATATCTTTTTACTTTCAAATAACTGGAAGAAGATAGAAAAGCTACCAAGTACATCAGTACAACACAGCTCCTACAGCTCTGTTGGAAGACTTGTATCAAAGATATGAAAAGGCTGATATTCACAGGAAGATATACAGTAATGTTTTACTTATGCAAGCAGAAAAAATTGAAGAATTTGTCCAGCTTATGTGTTTAACCAAAATAAAGTGAATTTCCAAACCAGACACCTATTTTTGACTACCAAAAGTTGTCTGTGCTGACACCATTCAGCTGGAGCCTGTGCATATACTGCCCTTGACTGTATCCTTTCTTTTTGTATAACTTTTTTGAGTTGTTTTCTCTGCAGCAGGTTCTGCTTTACAACCTGAGTGCTCAAGGAGGCTGATTCCATCAGATTCACCACAAGAATTTGCTAACTATTGGTGAAAACTTTTAACTCCTATTGCAAGCATCTGAATTTTTCCTCTCTATTTATTTAATGATTTAACCTTCTAATGCCTTAATCACAGTGACTGGAAACAGAGCTGCAGAACACCTAAAATAAATGCCCCTCACGCATAAGCCTCTGCAACACACAGAAAGTCGCGTGTGGAGAACAGGTTTCCTTTGTCTCTATTCCGCCCTCCAGTGGTTTAACAACGAGATGGGTCAAGACAGATCAAACCAAAAAGCACCAAGCCAAACATTTCAACCTCGTCTCTGGCTAACAGCAGACTGATAGGAGAAACAGGACAGATCAAATCTTGAAAGGACCATATTTTTTAAAAGAGAGGAAAATGAGACCGTTTTTGGTCTGATAAAAGTAATAAACTGTTAGGGAAACAGAATTCCTGAGATAAATGCTCCTCAGCCCTGATTGAGCTCATTAACATGTAGAATCACTTTGCAAGTATAATTTTCAAAGCCTCATATCAAAAGCAGAATTCAACTGAATCTTTCTGGATTATATGGGAGATGTAGGTGCCAACCAATAGAGTAAGTTAACTGTTGATGCCAAAGGAATGACAGGTTTGGTCATTTGTGCTTACAAAACACGATCTCTTCTACCAGAAGACATTTCTATTCTCATCTAAACCCTTTCAATGGGACTGTAAAAGTGCCTTTTGCCAAAGTGGCTTTGTCTTGTACTCTGTGTTTGAGAATGTGTGGTGTTGCTAAAGCATCACGATCCACAGGACGTAGATGAGAGTGGCAGGGGACTGTACATATATGATGCATACTCTGTAAATACCCTTCAAAAGCATCACAGGCACATTTTTACTTGGAATAAAACTTAAAATTTTGTCCTCTTCTGAAATTCTTGGTTTTACCTGAAAGAATTGTGGCTTGGAGAAATAAAAGAAGCTCAGATTTTAACCAGGTGCAGGTTGTTTGTGGCCAGTGTGAAGGCCTGTGTCTGACCATGGTCCCTACATGGTATGGTGCCTGCTGGTTCATTTTATGCTGTGAGCACTTGAGTAGCAAATACAATTACTAGCAGAAGAGACCAGGAGAATGAGTAGAGGTACTCTTTTCTCCTGACTGTTAACACTAGCTCTGAAGAGCTATCATCAGAGGCTTGTACACCTGAGCTCTGCATGGGCTTTTGTTTCCCCTTAGTCTGATGTCTGTTGTCCATGTAAGACAGCACAGAGTCAAGATTTGCTTGTTTTCTTCTCTCTGAGGCTATTCTACCTGATATAGGTGGAGTTTGTTCAGGATTTCTTCTACCACTCCCAGATGTTGTTTTCCAACAGATGCTGTTTGACCTTCTGATGTGTTTTTCCCCCTGAAGCAATGTTCTTTCTAGTTCTACCTCATTACAACCTTCCTTTTTTCTGTCTATATCTGTCACCCCCACATGCCTTTCACTCCTTCTATATTCTAATTGTATGGAAGGATAGGTCCATGCTTCACACCTTCCCTTACTGTTGGTTTCTGGATGAAGAAGTCTGGCCCTTTGTAGGACCTGTCACAGAGTTGTGCACAGAGCTGCAGTTGCAGTAACAGCTGAAATCAAGGAAGCTGCTCAAGACTGTAGAAGCATTTGAGGCATTATAATATCACAGTTCAGCAGCAAATCACAGAGTAGTAGAAGCCCATTTCCACAAACCTGGGGCTGAGGAATAGCCCTGCAGTCTCCTCTTTCCTTAATACAAGCAGTAATTTACAATCAATGAGTTTTTCTAACAATAACTCTTTGACTCTTTTTACATCACTCCTGGTTTTGAATCTTTAAACTCTTCTTGAAAACTAGGAAAGCCACTGCCACTAAGTGTAAACAGACAGCCTGTCTTAGTAGTGGGAATCCATTTATGATCCTCAGAAAACAAAGTATCCATGGAGTCTCAGTCAGACCTGTGATCTTTCTTAGTAAACCACAGGCAGTTTGCATTCAAACAGCAACCACACTGCTTTGCCATAGAGCTCTGCTAGCAGACCTTATTATGAGCCTTAGTCAGTCCATGTTTTAGGTCTCCTCAGGCCCAGAAATCTGTCACAACAGAGAAACAGTGCTCCTGTCCATAGCACCTGCTTAAAAATGAGCAAGTCAAACCTTTTCTCTTATCCCCTGTATAAACTTGTGTCATAAAACCATGAGTTTGTTTCTAAATAGTAAAGTGACTAAAAGCACTGTCATTTTCTAAACCTCTAGATGGCATTTTCAAGTCCTTATAAGGCCATGAAACCTCCCATTTTCAAAATACCCAGTTTCTTACGAGTAAAAAAAACTACACATGATGCAAAGAAAGCAGTCCACATCAGTTTATTCCTTGCCATTATGGATACTTTATCTGCTGAGAAGTGGTTTAAAAAAGGAAAAGCTTGCATAATTCCCTCAGCCACAGTAAGCAGGTGAATGGCAATTATTTTTACACCAGTAGCATGAGGCCTTTGTTCAACTTCGACAAAGCCTAAGAGAGTACTAGTTTTGTTCTGCAGAACAATGAGGGTGTAAGAGAGTCTCATTCTTTGCACTATGTGCAAAGAAATTACCATAGTAGCATTCAGCCCACGTCAATATTTAAGTAGGACGTGGGTACAAAATCCACTGACCAGGTGGCACTTGACATCCTCCACATTCATGCATTCTCACTCAGTCCACAAACCAAACTGAGTCAGCATGCAGACTCCGTGCCCTGATTTTCCTTCCAGCTTTTGCCACTTACTTTCCAGTCAAAGCCTAAGCAAATAGTGGAGTTAGTGGAGTTTTAGTATCTAAGACTAAAACTGTGAACCATTCCTTTCCCCTGTGTATCAGCTGCCTCAACTCCACAGGTACTGCATTTTTTTTACATCAAATCTCCCTGGAGGTTCATACCTCTGCACACACCCAGAATCAACCCTGCATTGAGATCTGCACCTAATCAAGATCTAAACCTCAGCTGTTTCACTGAGTCCTGTAAGAGACTTGTGCAGGAGGTGTTATTAAAGAACACGTAACATAGAGACAAGGCTGGCTGTGTGAGGGGAGTGGTTGGACCTGATGATCTCAGAGACCCTTTCCAACCAAAATGATACTATGATTCTATGGTTCCTTACAGAATACAGACCAATTTCTCTACAATTACGATAAACAGCAGTGGATATTATTTTTGCAGTAGTCTGATTTTGAGAAGTGGGAGATATAAGTTCAGTTGTCTCCCAGGAAGGGGTTGAAGGCCATATCATTCCCCTTGCCAACAGAACTGGCTCTTCAGCCACTGTCCAGGCACAGAGCAGTGTGTAACTCAAGATTCACAAGTGGACAAGGTCTTTTGAGCTTGCTCACTTTAGAGAGGTTAGAGCCACTGACTAAGCATAGCTAGACTAAGTTCTTGTCCCAGCTCCCACATTTGCTTGTGCACTTGGGGTTTTAGAACCTAGTTGGTGAAAATCAAAGTGACTATAGCAGATAACTGGAATAACTTGTAACTCAAATGCAGCAAGAGGAAATGGGGTGAAGTTATGAGCATGACTTTAAGAAGCAGACACAAAAATTCTTGTTCCCAGAGCTTGTTCTAATGGAACAGACCATCACTTTTGCTCACTGTGTGGAAAACAGACATGTACCTAAAGAAAGTTTTGAATAAACTGTCTAGATAGTCCCCAAACCATATTTCTGGTTAGCAACACAGCTTTTCCCTTCAAAAGGGAATGACCAAACCTCAGCCATTCCTGCCTGCCCAAGAAGCCACAACGTTATGAAAACACGTTCACGGCTGCACAGGTGAAGGTAGGATTTTTGTACAGACAACAGATGCCTGGGTGAGATTGACTTCACAGCTATAATTGCAGTTGATCTAATATGACTGAGGAAGCACAAAGCCCACATGAAGCATGACAGAGACATGGCATCAGATGGCAAAAAAGAAGTTAGACTCCTATATATCTCTACAGTTTGGAGCATAACTGTTGGTACATGAAGGATGCGCCAACATCACATTGAGTGGAAGAAAAGAGATAATCCTAAAAGACATCAAAATCTGCTCGTTTCACCTCTCTGAATACTTCACTTTCAATCCTCTGGAATACATTAAGATTTCCTCTTTGCAGCCACACTGAACTGGTCTGGTCTGGTTTGGTTGAAAGCCTTGGTTAAATCTGCTTCACAAAGACTTGAAATCCATGAGCTAAACTTTTCTCTCGGTGTCACCAGAGCAACTGAAATAGTAAAGGGAGTTTCTCTGATCTCACACAACTAACTATAAAGGGTGGGCAGCACTTGGCTCTAGCTGAGAACATGAAAGCATTGAGATTGATCCCTGTGAGCCGTTAGGAAATGCCATCAGTACCTGTGTACCCACACGATTGTTGTTTTGGGTAAACTTCTGTTGTGCCCGGAACCATGATTAAACAATATACAATAAGGAGCAGAGAACAGGGCACCAGCTTCCCATTCCTGTCCCACTACATGACACATTTTTTTCCAAAGGGAATGTTTAAACATTCTCTATTTAATGTTTAATCACAGATGTGCAGAAACGGGGAAGGGAAGAAGGGAATCGATGATTACATTACTAAAGTTAGTTAGAACCACCTGCAAAAGGATTCCTTTCATTTACTATAGTCAGCGGACATGGAGAGGGGATCCATCTTTAATATTTTTCAATAATGATCTCCATTATGATGATGATAACAATCTTCCAAAAAGCTGTGCTGACCTTTAATACTAGCTCCTCCAGACAATCAGAACACTGATTGTTGTTAATATAATGGTCAAAGACTGTAATCCAAGCAGTTTTCACAAACCATAGATATTCTGGCACATGCCAGCTACTGAACTGATGATCCTCTTCTAGTTCATTAGTGAATCTTCTCACCCATTCGAAGAGAATATCTCTGGTTCATTTCCCATCACTTGGTGTTATCAAAACCAGCCTGGCATTGAGTCAAACTAGGACAGCTTTACTGATAAAGCCAGCGGGGGAAGCAAATAATTTGTCAAATCTCACTACTCCTAAACATAAAGAGCCGTGCAAATCAATACACGGAAGTGTTCTCAGTTTGATTCCGACTGCAGAGAGGAAAGGGCAGCACCATGCTCACTGTCCTCGTCTTAATTGAGTGAGAGTACATTCTCCATCATATCTGCTTCTTACCAGAAAGGAAATGTGCAAGATACCATGGAAAACTCAAGGAGGGGAAAAGGAGAATTAAAAAAAGACTTCTTGAATTGCACCTTCTTTTAAGTGAACAGCATCCCATCCCTTCTTTACGCCCACACAGCCGACTGCACATCAGCTGACGAAGTAGAATTCAAATGTTTCTCATCAAGGAACATCAGTGGACTTAAGTTTCATATCAAAATTATCTATAAATAGCAGAGGAAAATCCACATGCATGGTGATACTGCATTTCTCTGGTTTCCATGTTATCATTCAACATGGCTATCGTTTTGTGACATCTGTATTTTTGGAAACAAAAACTCCAACCACACATGCAACCTGTCTGCCAAATTAATGTTCAAGGCTCCAAATTTAAGCTCATGTCATTCATTTAAAAGCTTATTTTTGTGGGAAAAAAGGTCATATCTGTTGCTATAATATCTAGCCTATCCAAACTTTAACTAACCTACGTGCTAACACTACAACCTGCAATGTTTACCCACCTCTCTGAGCTGAAGTGGTCAGCTTAAAACATGCCCGAAAACTACACTGAGAGCCCCTCATCTTTCTGAAAGGACAGAAAGTGAAGGTGTTGTTTGCAGCTCAGTCAGCAGCAGATTGTCACAACTTGTTTAGGTTTGTTGGCAAGTCAGTAGTTATCCCAAAGAGTTCAGTTTTACATCTCCCAGGAATCCTAAGGCTGAGACAACTATTGCAATGTTATGACAGTTGTATCTATGTTTCTTTTCATCTAAAACTATGCAGTGAAGAAACCTGATTTTCACACACTTTTGCTTTCCCTCAATGTCTCAGTGTTGAGACTTACTATCAAAAGGGAACACGAGTACATTCTTTCACGTTGTGATGGCCTACAGACAAAAACAGCATGTATTTTGCTCAAGTACTTTGTATCTCTCACACGGGTTTCATGGTTTCCAGGCATGTGGAAATCCTGTGTACAGAGCCTCTGTCAGGCTAAAGATTTAAGATGCTGATGTCTCCTCTTTGTGATTGATTAACCTTTGTACTAAAGGCTCATTTCTTGACTGCTCCAGGTAGTTTGCCTTGCTCCCCTTAAGCTACTCAGTGCTACCCTTCTGTTTCTTTTCACCTTGGGCTGGCTCCTAAGCTGTAGAAAAGCAGCCATCAGACCCTCCTGCTGGCCCCAGTCTGGCTGAGGGCAGCACGTTGCATTCCAGGAGTTCTCTTTGCAGCAGAGCACTGGGGCTTATGTCACCAGATCAGTTTGGCAAGCCAGAGGCTGGATTAGGCAGGCTGCTATTCCTTCAGCATTCATCCACCCAGCGCGCAGCTGGCTCGTGGTTATGTAACGGGCAGTGGGCAGCCTGCCTCAACAAGACAGTGCTTATCCAGATGATGCAGGATCTGCACAATCTTTCAACACTGAGGAGAAGCCAATTTAACATAAGCCCTCTGACTTTCATGCTTGTGGACTCTTCTGTTACCGTAAAGCTTTAGAGATAAGTGTTATGTTTGTATTTTACAGTACGTACCAAAAACATTTGCACAAGCCAGGAAAGCAGCCTGAACATAGGAAAACTAGTTCACTGGTTCAAATGTTAAAACTACTGTACAAACTTCCATTTCTTTGGCCAAATCCTTTGTTGTGGCAGTGTGCAATACATCAGAACTTATCACCAGTGACACGACAAAGAGCCTCCCACTGCCAGCATTCCCAGTTCCCAACCAGCCAGTTAATTCTCATTCCTTCATCAGGGCAAGTACTCCAGAGTTAATAACATACCAAGAAACACCTTCTAAAGGAAATTCTCCTTTCTGAAGTGTTTAACACTCATGTTCTGAGTGGGGAAAAAAAACCCTGAACACCTTCTTCTCTGAAGGAAAGCACATGAAATAGAAGAATCAGTGACACACTGTTATATTCTTTTTAAAGTGAACACTAGGAATGTGAATTATATCAATTCTTTAAGGACCATGATACTTTGGAGCCACTTGAATGTGAGCTTCTGTCTTGAAGGTGTATAACTGTATTAGTGGGGCATGATGACTGAGCTAGTAAGTTCTATATCTACACAACTCTCCACCCAAGACAGTTGACCTTTGGTGTCTCTGAAGAGCAGAAAAAGAGCTGCCTGCAGGTTGCTAGACAATGAAAATTAAATGCCTGTTCAAGTTGTTCTTCTAGTGGCTAGTAAAAAACCCAAGAGATTGCAGATGAGTCTTTCTGAGGCTAGGAATAACTTCACTGAGTGGAGGATGGTGCCTATGCTTTATTTCAGAGCAGATACACAGTCCAACAGCAGCACCAGATTCAAATATGTCCAAAAAGGATAAAGCAGTGCAGAATGTTAGATTCCCCAGAGTGAAAAATATGGTACAGTAGCTTAAAGATCAACTGTCCAAACTCAGACAGCAATTGAGCAGGAAGGTGCCTAAAGTCATGCTTGGTTTATAGTTGGTGATAACAGTGAAATAAAACCTCATTTCAGCATGTCTTAAATCCCAGCTCTTAAGTAAGCCCAGATCTTACTTAAGATCGACATTGAAGTGAGAGTATCCACTTAGCAAGGCAGTTCAGAACTTTCTATGAATAAAACTGCTACCCCTTTATTCTCAGAAACTTGAACATGGCACTTTACTGATAGTGGGAATGGAAATGCAAGGGGTTAGAGCACTCACACCAGCACTGATTCTGCTCCAGTCTCCACTCTCACAGCACTTGTTCTGAGTGGCCACACTCACTTGCCTTCTTCTGAAGCCAGAGCATTTATTCAGTGATGACTTTACTGAGCCAGCAAAGGAGTGTGAGTGCATGGTGCAGGCATTAGAGCACTTACCTTCAAGGGAAGAGCCCTGCCACCTGAACTCTGTGCCCGTGGTTCCTGCTACATGATACAAAGCTTAGCACTGTAAAAGGGCAGGACTGTGAGCAGGGAACTGAAATCCCTCCTTCTAAATGACTCCTCCAAGAGTCATGCTCACTCCTTCTCCCTCTAACCTGACCTAACAAAAATTGTCTACTACAGATTTCAGCAGGAGTGGTGAGGTTTGTCGTGCCCACACTAGTCTGGCAGTTTAAGCATTCTCCTTTGAGGTGGGAGTTGAGGATGTTAATGTAACCAGATAGAAGAGGGGTTTCTTTATGTCTCACTTCCTGACAAATTCCTTTGGACATGGAATAGTAGGCTGCAGAGCACCAAACTTAAGGAAAAAGAAATAGCCATCAGTCTTGCATTTCTACAGGAAGCCTGATCCTGTCTGTGCCACAGAGAAGACAAATTGTCTAGGTCATGTTTCCAATTTAAGACTATATTTTCTGCAACTTGTCAATCACATGGGCAGTAACAGTATAAATGCTCCTTTGTAGAGAAGAAATGGGTTGCAAAATCATTTAAATCACAGCTGAACACAAAATCACCCCATTTCAGTTATGTGAGACAAACCTCCATGACTGAATGTTGCATCTCTTCAGCCTTGAGTTAAAGGAACTTTTTGTTACAGCATCACACATTAGTGGAAACACCTGGTAGGTGGAACTGAGACATCATTAGCTGTTTGGAGCTGGATAAAGACAGCAAACACTGAAACTCTCATTATAAGGTGAAAGAAAGAGAAGTGATTTAGTTGGCACAGTGCAAACAAAGCTGCCAAAAAGTCATATTTAAGAGCATTTCATTAAATGTTTTTTCAGTATCATCTGTTCTATGTTAATTGTATGCAAGCTTTGTGTTCCAGGTTGGTAACACTTTTCCCCTGAGTTCAAGTCCTCCCAAGACTTGAGGATGTTAAGGTTTATGTTGAAGTAGGAATGAGTGATATGAATCTAGATAGCATTAAAGTACCCAGAAATCTATCTATTTTTAAAGAAAACAGATCATTTGATACAAAAGTATCTACTGTCCTGATTTAACCAATGTAAAACACCACCATGCAACGTGCCATCAAGACACATATCTCAAAAAAGTCTCCATTCTGAAGCCATACCTAACACAGCATCCCAAGCAGAGGCTCTGTAAAGAAATGATGCCCATTTACCTTGTGTCAGTAAAAGTTACCCATGTTATATTTAGCTAACAGACAAAAAGTTCTAGGGCGTGAGCAGACTTTTGCAGGAACATCCTTTGGCAGCTGATTCACGGAGGGACATTGACTGTGGCCTTGGGAGGAGAAGGCTGCGAGATTAGTTTTTTCCTTCTGGTGGGAGGGAGGCCCATTGCTTCTCTGATTGCAGCACAGGCAGAATAAATGATGTTAGGAGAGGCTGGCAGGAGCATTAATATATGCCAGGAGGTATCGTGGTCGCATACACCAGATGAGGATTGTGTAAGAGTCTCGGATGGCTCACCGTATTTCTTCAGAACTATAAATCACCTCTCTCCTGCCTATTCCACCTCTTCTCTCCTACTTTGCATTCAGGAAGTGCTAACACACTTTGTGCACCCATGCCCAGAGTGTGAAGGGGACACAGAAATCAGCTCCTGCAACTTGGCTCTGGCAGTGCAAGCGAAGACACAGTCCTCAGGGTGATTGTCAGTGTTATCTGCACTACGCACACACATATCAGGGCTGAGCTATATTGAGCAGAGGAAGGGAGAAGATGATATGTGAGATGTAAAGAAATGTCAATAGATTTATCAGTCCTAATTATCTTACTGAAAGATGCAATATTTTTCAGTTCAGTTACAATCAAAGAGAAACTATTTTGGGGGTTCTGTGTGTGTGTGTTTGTGTAACTAGTTCTGGGCTTCTCTGTTTTTCATAGGGAGTTTAAAGGTGTCTCAGCTGTTGGATTATTTCTGGCTGAGTATAATCACAACCAACTGCATTCCTGTCTGAGAAAGTGAGATAATGTATCTGCATCTCTAGTCAATATGGGGATTTTTTTTTCCCCAGAGCACTGTAATGCAGCCCTTTGTCTTAATCAATAGATCACAAAGACACATCACAGCCCCAGAGTTACTGAGCAATAACAGGTGACGTTCTTCATCTCCCGTTTATGTATTCAGGAGAAGACAAAATGACGCACACGATGGGCCAGACTGGCTAGCTGCTGCTGCACAGGGTGTGCACAGACTGATCATCAAACCCTCTGACTCACCAGCCTCTGCAGCACAGCCCCACAGAGCACTTGCCGAGGCAGCACAAGCAATCATTGAAATGGAAGGTAATCACTCCCCTGAACAGTGTTTCACACAAGTGTGTGTGTGGCTAGAGTACCATAAAATAGGTATTTATAAAGGGAGGCTGAATGATGGAAATATAATTGCTAAGAGAAGATTAGCCTGGCCTCTGCAAAGCTATGTTCATGTTCACATCTGAAAGAAAACTCCCTTCCTGTCCCTTTGCCATCAGCTGGTGGAGTTTGTTTGCTGCTACTCCAAGCCAGTGATAGCTATCCATGGGAGCACACAGCACTTAGTCCTGCTCAAAGGGAATACTTTCTTAATAACAACAATAGCACGTACCTCAGTCCTTAGCAAAAAGGAGAAACCATGTTCTCAGCTGAGGTCTGGATGTTGTGACACAGGGTTTTGCCATCTTCTCTGTCAGATATAATGGCACAATGCAGAGCACTCTTAGGGAACCAGTTATTTATACCCTCAGGCAGGTCTCAGGAGTCCTGACAAGGACCCAGGGTTAAGTTAAAGGATTGGGCAATATCCCAGTAACAATACATCCAGCTTCCCCAGGAACACTGTTTCCTAGTGGTATTTTCCAATTGCTTCCCAAGTGCTTACTTCTCCTGCACCCAGTAGGCCCTTCTAACAGAACACTCATCAGTAAGTCTCAGAGCTCAGAGGGTAAAAGACTACAGTGGGTTTGAGAGATAAACTAGGCCAAGATATGCAGTGCCCAAAGCTCATAATCTGCTTGCAATTAAGATACTAGCTAGGCAAAGAAGCATGTTCAGACAGGAGGGACTTGAGCTGTAACTGTCTGGGAGGAGATGCCCAGACAGGGAACCTTAAAGAATGATTCTGAAGGCAACTGCTGCAGGTGAGCTGTGCAGATGAACTGCTGGGAAAAGGCTCTTTTGTCTCTTCTGTGACCTGCTGGATAAAGCTAGATCCAGACACTCCTTTCTCTGCTAGAGATTTACATCCAGTGATGGAGATGAAGGCAGTTCTCAGAACACTAACTCTTCTCAGAAAAGTGTGTAGCTTTAATAGGTAAGTCATTTACAGCTTTTCTCTCATAAATACACGTGGGGTGTGCCTTCCTGGCACTAATGTGGCCAGTGGTAACATTTGGGAAGCTCAGTTGACCTCAGTTCATGGTCAAGAAAGGGAAGGATGAAGATTGCTCTTACAGTAATTTTAAAAGACTTTCTGGAGAGCATAACTGGAGCCACTTGTTCCAGCTCTCTTATTGCCCTTCTGCAACCTTTCCCTGGTGAAGATCAGGCTGGCCCTGACAAACTGAGGAGAATGCACAGGAATGTTTGACAGCAGCTTCCATTGCCAAGGAACACACTTCCAAGGGCGATGGCTGGGACCTGGGTGAAGGAAGGAAGCACTCACAGCACTGCAGGTCTCCAAGAATCCAGCAGATCTGGTTTCACAAGACTAGTAGTCAGGGAAGTCAAATACACCCTGCCTCTGCTGGCACTTGTGTCCCTCCCAGCGTCCCAAACTGGGACCTTGCCTCAGCGAGGGAGTAAACGGTTGCTGATCTGATGATACTGCCTACCAGCTGATAGTAACCACATCTCACATGCTGAATGAGCTGTACAGCAGAAAAGCTTCAAGGCAGAGTAGATCAGTCAAAATTAAAACCAGCACAGACCAGAGTGAATGAAACTGTTTTTACCTGGGGACAAGGTGCCAACAGGCAAGCCCCATCTGCAAAGCAGGCTTTGGCAATAAACAGACCTCAGTGCTGATGTTTGTGGGGATGATCTGCAGTGTGTTACTCCCACTGAGAGGAAACAGAAAAGGATCTTTGTGGGGAGAAGAGAAACCAATATAACATGAAGAGAGATTAAAAAAAGTAATATGGAAATATATGGCAAAGAGAAATTAAATTACTGTGTAATAGAGGAAATTGAATTAATTGTTTACAACTAGTTATGATTTATTCTTAATGATATAAAAGACAATGATCTTGAATGGAACATACAATCCCATACATACATCAATGTCCAAGTGCTTTTCACACCCTTTCCTATATTTATAATGAAGAAGGAAGTCTTCTGATGACGTGCCTCAGGAAGAATGAGAAATTACTTAGGTAAGTTAAATAGCAGTTTCAGGTCCTTCTGGAAAATGCATTATGATCAGAGGTCACATTCATCAGTAAGTCTGAAGAGAATAAGAGAAATTATTTGGACTTATTATCCATGTGTAAATTAGCCATGCTTGTGTGTAACCAACACACAGCATGTCAACAGCTGGTGATTTAAGATGGTGGGTTTCCTATGAACTTTTTATGTGTCTACTGACAATTTGATTCTGAAGGTCATGTCAGAGTGTTATTTCAATTCCTTCATGAGCAGAGATCCTAAAATAACATTATGGCCACTCAGAATGATGTCTTTGAGTATGTTAATGAAATTAGAGGGTCTTAAGGCACTGAATAGCATCTACAAATATAAACAAAATCTTAGTACTTGCCTGATGCTGGCCTGGGAAACTACCTGCATGCAAACCTCCACCTGCTTTGAGCACAACTGCACTTACACAGATGCATCCTCCAACAACTCATGACTCCTCAGTAACAAGATAGGAAAGTAGAGCATGCACATAATTGCCACAATGTGTACACATCATAGGCAAGCAGAAGGCTTGATTGCCATTTAACTGAAGTGCTCTAAAGCACTGTAATGCTGCCATAGTGGTACCCAAACTTCATTGTCACTGCTGCTGTAGGTAACTAGAAGCCGTTGTAGGGGACTTCTCCATTTTCATCTTTTAAGCTCATACAAAGGCCTCACAATCCAAACTCTTACAAGCTGTTTTCTTGCGATACCAAATCTTTTACCCTATGGAGAATTTCCTTTATTGCTCTTAATGTGTGCTGAATTTTGTAAACTACTTACAGTCTTTTCCATGAGAGCACAGTTACTGTGGGAAGGCTGCTTCCTCCCATAATGAGCAGCTTTAATTCTCTAAATGAGCTTCATCTTGGAAAACATGACAAAACCAGGTTGACTTTGGCAGTGTCCTTTTCTCACCTCTTTTTTGTGCAGAACTCTAAAGATTGGTTCACTTTGGTTTCCAGCCTCTGAGATCAGCTTTTCTCATGCAGCCACAGTACCAGCTATGGTACTTTATACCATGAGATATTATATCTATTTGATATGGTATCTATGGTTTCTACATATCATATAAATATTTGGTTCCATATTTGTCTAGAATGTTGTTCCTTGTGTACTCAGCTTGCATTTATCCATAAGAGATAACCATTTCCTGCAGCTCTCACTGGTAAAAGGCAGTCAGACAGTAATATTTTGACAAACAGACAAAATGCAACTGAAAGAGCAAACTGCTGGAAACAGTCAGGCCAGATCTTCCCTCTGTGTTTTCACCTACATTGTAAGGTACTGCTTTTGAGTAGCCCAACCTGAAACAGCCTTGGACTGACCCACCTGAGCTGCTGCTCTCCTCCTCATGGCTTCTTGCCAGTGTCGCTGAACCCTCTGATTATAAAAAAGCAAGGAATGGGTGTTCTCTGGGTGGAATCCAGGAGGCTGGAAGTAGTTCTTTATCTTGGCCCACACAAATGCCCAAGCTAGGCACACTAGGAACAAAAAATTTTGAAGCAGATCCAGTTCTGTTTCCCCCAAAGACCCAGAGAAAAAGGCCTGAAGAGTCTTTGAGCTGTCATCATTCACCCACTCCAACCCAGGCTTAACAATACCATTTTGTAAGATAAGCACTGAGAGGGAAGGGCAGGTGCTGACAGGGTGGGTTCATGCAGCAGGGCACTGGCAGTCAGGAACAGAGCCCAGCACCTCTCCCAAGTCCCTGTGCTACACAGAAGACTATGATAGCAGGCATTAACAAACTTAACAGTACCAACAGGCTTCTGTTTGTGCTGTAGCACCGAAACAGACATTGTGCATTTGATACACAGAATACCTTTGAACTTGCATCACCTGAAGAGACAGATTTTTTCACTTGGTGTGAGTCAAAGTAAAGAATGCATAAAGGCTGAAGGAATTGGGTCCATGCCACTGGCTGGGTGTCAGCGAGGCTGGGCAGTGTGTCTGGGTTTGCCTGTCTCAGAGTGCCTTCTGAAACCTCTGACGTGCCTAGATGTAATCTGGCTTGCTCTGGTGATGCGTGCTCACAGGTCACATCTCGTGCGTAACACAAGGTGACGGGTTTAAGGAAGCAGGACATACCAGTTATCCCCAATCAGCAGATTCCAGTTTTAAAGTTTATAGTGAAAGTTTCCTTTAGAAATACCTCATTTTCCTCCTCACTATTTTAATCTGTTAGTGAGAAAGAAAATTACATGCTAGGGTCAGCAGTGTACTTGGCACATGCCTGTCCTGAGGAAAAGGATGAAGCAATTATACATGCAGCCTCACAGCATGGAAAGTACCAGATTCTGACAAGACCTGTGCAGCCATATTCCTCCAAGTCAAGCATCTCTATGACCAAATTAATTTATGCTGCATTTATACTACCTATAGTCCACACTTTAATAGCATTAAAATCATGGCTAAGGTTGAAAATCGCTCAAGAAATACCAAATGCCTCAGTCTAAGTCAGTGTGTTGTTCTAGCTGTTGCACAAACCAAGGGGCAGACACAACTCAAGTTTTGATGGGCTTTTGAGGTGTTTGGGGATGTGACAGTGTATAACTTGCACTGGCTTTGCCTACTTCCATCAGTGCCTTGCACTGGGCAGAAGTCTCTGGTGAACAGCCCAGAGGATTCCAGTCCTGACCTGAGGGGGACATATCCTGCTCACAGGGACCTGCTGCCCCACACTGCAGGGGAACACATCAGACCCCACTGAGGGGGAAAACACAGTCCCACTTCACCAAGAGCCCAGGCTTTACCTGCTCCACACCATCTGCCCTTTTCCACAGGGCTGCCAACCATTGCACCTGCACATTGGGTAGGATTTGGAGGATATTACTGAGCGTCTCAACCTGCCTAGCACATCCCACCCACTGGATCTGCCTCATCCTTTCCCCAGTCCTCCTCCTCTTTCCCCCATGAGGAATGAAGGCACAGCCCAAGGCCTAACCATACTTCCCTTTTCCCTTATCCAACACCCCTCCATCATTTGTCAGTGATGGTTTTTCCACCCTTCAGCTCCAGTCTCATCCTGGGAGACTATTGTGCTTCCCTTTCCTCACAAAAAACCCACAGGTTAAACCCTCTAGATTGTTCCCAACAAAATAAACCACACCACAAACAAATCAATAAGCCAAAACTTAAAAACCATCCCAACTCTACTACAGAAACAGAGATACTGAGAGTTTAAAACCACAGACTTTGGATAAATGTGATATTCTTTGTTCCTGTCCCTTAAAAATCCACAAAAGATGGTCATGTGAATAGCAAGCAGGTTACTTGTTCACATCACTGGTAGGGAATCAGTGAGAAAACTCTACTAGGGCTTAATGACTTTCACAGAAAATAGAGGAGGAAAAAAAGAGGCAGGCACCTGCAATAACCCTGGAAACCACCAGATGGCATTGATGGTGCATAAAAAGCAAAAAAAGGCCATTTGATACTTCAGCTGGAAACGCCTTACACTGTGTTAAGAATATATACTGCCCATCCGTGACAACATTATTAAAGACAAGGACATTTTTCCACCCAGGAGTCCACACCACATGTAAGGATGAGATGCTTTTGCCATCTCTGCAACCCTGCACAAGTCTAGGAGCAAAGGCAACGCACTTTTGGGTATTTCTGGGCTTTCTTTAGCTGAACGTGTTCAGGCAAGGCTGAAATTATCACTCAGACTTTAGATGGCATTGGCCATCAGGTAAAAAAAAGAAATCTGTCTTCTTGGGCTTTGAAATCCCATCTCTTAGGTACTCCAGAGAAGGTTGCCTCCTCTTCCCTAGATGGATGCTGTGCTACCTAATCCCTTTCTGCTCTTCCAATAAAGCTTGTGGGGTATTCCAATATCCCACAGGAGTATTGGTTACATCAGGGATGCTGAGGAAATTATTTTTGATACAGTTGAGAAGGGGAACATAAGCAGAAATAAGTTTTCAGAGTTCAAAACTAAATGGCACATCTGTGCCCCAAGGAGCAGAGAAGAAAAAACCAACAAAAAAAATATTTCAGGGATAAAATGAGAGATGGAGACTGCTGAGAAGAGAAGGCAGATGAAGGATTGAAAGCAGACAAAGTAATGCATGCTGGCACCTCCTCTGGTGTTTTGACACTGGAAGCAAGACTAAGGTGGTACTTCATGTACCTCACAACAGTGAAACAGCCCAAGCAGTAAAGCTGAGATGGGCATCTCAATGAGATAAGAATCTATCACCTGGAACCAGATCTGTATCTGGAGGGTAAAAGTGCTTAGAGAGACAGGAAGATTCATCCATCTTTCTGCTGAAGAGTATGAGAAGATGGCAGCAGTGGTGGTGAAGGGAAGCAGCAGAGCTTGTGGGGATGGACAGTTTGTAGGACACCAAAGGACAGACCACAGGTCCAAAATAAAGAGAGACTACAGGAAGCAGAGGTCACCTCAGGACAATGTACACAGGGAGTAAAGGATGAGTCAAAATATAATGATAAAAAAAGCAGACAGGTCCTTTCCTATCTACTGAGGAGTAGAAAAGAGGAGATATGCCCACAGAAGAGTAGTTGTCCTGCACGATTAAAGTGTTCACAACTACAAGTGTTCCAAACCACAAAAGCTAAACTGGGACTGGCTGTGAAGAGCTTCATCTAACAAAAAACACAGGGCCATCTGGGGCAAGAGATGTGCAGCTTCTAGATAAGAAAGTCCCAGATGGGTTTTAGTTCTCAAGCATGAGAGGCACCACTGCAGCAATGAAAGCCTGTGGGCATAATCTGGTAGAGATGCTGTGAGTGGTCAGAGCAACGTGCACCTGGTAAGAACTCAAAGCAAAATATTCCTATTAATAGGAGAAAATAGATTAGAATTCATGCTGAGACCTTTTCTGTGTTCATTTATACCAATAAGGCACGTTAATGGAACTACATTGATATAAAATCTTTAGAGAGAGAAGCGGCCTTGTATTTTGTCAGCTTTTCTTGGTTAAGTTACGTTTTTACGGCTTGGCTAATTCCTGTCCTCCCCTGAAGAATCCTGATTGGCTTCACATTAATTTGCTGAAAGCCAGAAATCTAGTAAAAATGTAATTTTACCTTCAGTAACAGCTGGAGAACCAAAACCAATTTCAGCAGCTTGCTGAGTAATGAAATTAGAGGACTTCAAACTGACAGAAACCTCACATGACTGAGTTGAAGGGCAGCACCATTACTTTCATTTAACCCCCTGGGGCAGACACCCTTCAGACACAGCTCAGAAGTCAGCACTAGGCATATCATCTTTAATCTTAAGGGATGTTTCTATTAATAGAAGATGCAGTAGCATATCACAGAAAGCCTGGTCAGAATTAAATTATGAGCTGCCACTCAAAGGAAGATACTCGATAAGCTCTAATATCTGTTCATACACATCAGCCATTTGCACAGATCAAACCTACTGAGAGTAACTTTCAGCAGCTACTCAAACCTACTGCAGGATTAGGAAAGCTTCACTGGAAATGTTGGTTGTACTCATCAGTGTTAACTATTAACCTGGGAAGCTGCCAGAGCTGAGTTAGACATTTTTGAGGTTAGCATCTGCATTTCTTTTTTAGCCAAATACTTGAAGAAGAAATTGAACAACCTGCACCATTGTTACCCAGGGGGAAAGGTTCAAGGACTAGCTTAGAGATTATAAAACCTTTTATAGGCAAGTGGATGATTTATTTGTTGTTTTAAAGCAGGTTCTGAGTTTGAACTAGCCTGTTTATACTGTTAACTATTCATTAATCACAAACATACAAAAAACTCCTCTTACATCACTGATTAGTTATGTTGGCATGGGAGACACGTTCCTTGCAGGATAAACATGCTTGGAAGAAACCCACCACTTTATCAATGACTATCTTCTGAACTGCCAGGCAGCAGCAATGCTACTTCCAGATGTTCCATTTACATGGGCATGGAGATGCTCATTAAAATCCATTATGTTTATTAGTCCATAATGTTTATTTATATAGTGAACCCATGGCACAAGTTGCCCAGAGGAGTTATGGTTGCCCCATCCCTGGAAGTGCTCAAGGACAGGTTGAATTGGGCTTTCAGGAACCTGGTCTAGTGGAAGGTATCTCTGTCCACAGCAGAGGGGTTGCAGTTAGATGTTCTTTAAGCTGCCTTCCAATCCCACACCACTCCATGGTTTGCAATATGCAGCTGGCAGGGATTCCCCAACACCCAGCTCCTCCAGCAGGAATGGTTTTCTTCTGTGTAAGAACTACCTGTTGTCTACAGACTAAACCCAGTCATTTTTCCATGCAACTGAAAGGCAGGTCAGCAATGCCTTTATAGGGAGAAAGAAGAAAACTCAGTCTATGCAGCTATAAAGGCCACATCACTTTTTCTCCATCCTTTTCCTCATAATTGGGCAAAAACAAAGAGAGCTTTTTAGAAACAATCTCCTGTCTTAGCATGCAGCCTTCAATATAATGTGAACTGGGAACATTTCAGAGCAAGGCACCTACAATGCAAGTACCTAAAAAGGCATTTCTAGCAGAAACCCAGTTCCTTGTTACATGCTGACTCCTCTAGTTCTCTTCTGCTTCTCTTCCTCATATAGAAGAGTGAAATAAAGGACAACACCCAGAGAGGTGGAAATTACCTAATGACATATCCGTGTTTGAATTTCATTCGGATCCTAACTTAACTGTATGTTACCTTGCTCCCTAACCCTAGTTCTTGCCCAAATTACGTGTTTTCCTTTTCTGCAGAACAAATAGATTCCTAAATCCTCTGAGCTCATCTCCTGGTGCAAAGGGCACAGAACAGCAGGAGCTTTATGCTGTTTGGAGTACTGTACTCCTCAAGGGTTCATTTTCTTCCCACAAAATAACTTCAGACACAATACACCTGAGGTTATACAGTCCAACAGACTCACAGAGATTGCAGAATAAAAGATTCAAACAGCAACTTTTTTCCTTGATCAGGTCTATGCTGCAGGAAAAAGTCCATGAGGTAGCATAACCCCTTTATCCCTAACACAAAGGAGGCGTTACAGGATATGACTTACCTGCAAGAGACCAAATTGCCTGGCATAGTAACTATCACACCAAATGCTACTACGTGGCAACAAGCAGAATGGAAATCAAGCTGCTTTCTCTGCATGAAACAGCATGAAATTCTGTAAAGGCTCCAAAATCCTTGCAGGACTTTGTGAATACAGACATGTGTGACTGATCTGCATGAAGTTCCACACTGCTCTGACTGCTCAAGCTGCCCAATTTGAAGCTGGCTCAGGATCAGGTGCATGTGTGGCAGTCACACTTCTGATTGCAATTAAAACTTAACTGAACTGTCCATACAGTGTTTAATGTTAACAGAGGCTCAGTGTTTGAACCTTGAAACAAAAACCATTGCCAACAAGAACCTGCTTTCAGAAGAAAGAAGAAAAAGAATGCAGGGTTATAAAGAAGAGAACATTATTCTCAGCCTCCACGCTTTCTCCAGCCTAGCTTCTGCCTTAATACAACATTTTCACTCCTGCCATTTGCTTGCCCATATTTCTGGAGAGAGGGCACTGTTCCAGTTCATAACACTAGCAACTCCAGCCTCTTGGAGAAAGGCCTCTTGCTCTTCTTAGAGCTGTATCTGCTGCAGAGAGGAGATTCAAAACAAATCAAACAAAAACCCCACCTAGTCAATACCACCTGGTCTCATGCCCTGCCTCTGCAAGGAGAAAAAAGGGCTCTAAACAGAAAATCAGCTTAAGAAGGGCACAGAAAAGCACTTTCACTCTCCAGTAAAAGCACTAAACTTGGTAACAAAGCAAAAGCCTACTTCAAAATCTCTCCTTCCAAGAAAGCATGGTCATGCTGCTTTCAATACTTTGTCTAAAACTATTACCATGTGGCATTTTACACTTGTATTAACTACCTGTGAGAGAAAGCACTCTGAGGGGAATCAGAACAACCTTGCCATGTCAACAATAGTGATTCTGTCCCATTTATCACCATCAGAAGTCGTTACCTTAAGTAAGGAGCTGGGTCTTTGGGGCATTTCACACATCAACCCCCCAAAAAGGACCTTAAACCACCATACAAACCCATCCCTGTTACAACAAAACAAAAATCAACCATAGAAAAAAAATCAACCCAAAACCAAACTTACCATGTAAAACCAAAACACCTCCCAAGATAAAAACTAAACCAAAATATCCTTACCCAAAAAAACCCAAACCCACATAATTACCACAGCAGGTTTTAATTGTGCAAGTGAGCCACTTATGGCTTAGGGGAAAAAAACCCACAAGTAGAATACAGCAGGTGTGAGAAATGAAATCCCAAGAAGCATATAAGTGTTAATGACTTCTACAATGCACTCAGATATTTTCTTTCAGACATACCACCATGCCCGTTATTTATTTTTATGACATTTTCGGTCTTTGTAGGCATGAGCATCTTACAAAATGTGGGACATTTTCCCAGTCTAATGCAAGCCACCTCAGCATTTATATTCTACAAGTGGGTTTTTTTTCCCAGGACTGATGCAGGTGTATTTGTTTTTTAGTATTAACAAAATGTAATCATGTAGGTAAGAAGCTCGACATTCTGGCTCTCAGCCCAGAAGCTCTTAAAACATGTTTTAAACCAAGATTCCCTTGACTCTGTAGGTTATAAGAATGTACAAATACAGAAGTTTACAAATAAAAATGGAAATCTGAGAAGTCTTTCTCCAGAAAAATTCCTTCTTTTTTTTCCCCCTCCATTAGGAACTGACCAACAACCACGTGAGTGATATGGGCTTGTCTGACAAGGAATTGGACTCAAGCTGGACCATCAACACAGGCAGCTGATCTCCCAAGAGAGAAAGCCAGCTTTTCTGTTCTCTCTTTTCCCCAGATCTACAAATATCACAGCATGGTGGGGGTTGGAAGGGACCTTTAGAGATCATCCAGTTCAACCCCCTTGCAGAAGCAGGTCCACCTAGATCAGGTCACACAGGAACGTGTCCAGGTGGGTCTTGAAGACCTCCAAGGAAGGAGCCTCCACACCCTCCCTGGGCAGCCTGGGCCAGGGCTCCCTCACTGAAACAGTTTTTCCTTATGCTTAAATGGAACTGTTTGTGTTCCAGCTTCATCTAATCACCCCTTGTCCTGTTGCTAGCTACATTAGAAAAAAAAAGTGCTGCCCCAACCTCCTGACACCCACCATTTAGATATTTGTAACTATTAATGAAATCCCCCCTCAGTCTCCTCTTCTCCAGACTAAACAGCCCCAGTTCCCACAGCCTTTCCTCATAAGAAAGATAATAAATATATTCCACATCTAAGCCTACTAGGAGTTAGGGTGAAGCATATTTAGAATGAATTGACAACTACTCTTTGGAACAATTCTAAGAGCTGGAACAGGAGGGCTCTGGCCTTGAAAAAGTGGGAGTGGGGTTCTGGAGACACCGTGAGATCTGCGGGGTGATGTGCTGCACTTACTTGATGTAAAATCTGACCTCTCTCATGTGAATGAAGCATCTCTAAAACAGTCTCTCCTTAAGGGCTGAATGAGTCTCTACCCTGACCAATAGTGCAGATTATCTTGAAGGATTTCTTTTAGCTAAATGGCCTATGAAGAAATATGGAGTAGCTTCTGGCATACAGCAAATTCTCCTCATTTTGAGTTACTGGGGAGGTGGGCCTGCTTAAGATTTACATATCTTGTAAACCATGGATTTATGGGGAACACAGGTATTAAATGGGCAACAAATGGCTTTGTGTGAACCTGAACTTTATATTCCTTGTGATTTAAGCATGTTTTAATATGCATAATTGAAAAGTTTCCAAGAGGAAGTTGGATTAATTTTGCTCCAATTATGATCCTCTGTGCATCACTCACTCCAGCAGCCAACGTCTGCCAAATTTTAATCTGTATGGGATTTTTAAAACAAGCATTGAATAAATAAGTAACTCAATAATCAGAGTGGTTGGCTAACATCCCAAGGCAAGAGTAACCTGCCTAAACCACAACACGGAGCTGAAAGTGCTGAGCTACACTCTGTATTGCTCCAATCTGCCCCCAGGCCTAAGGAAACCAAACTCCCCTCAGTAATATCTTTCAGCTATGAGGTTATTTAGGTGGCTCTTGCTTAATGAGTTAATATAAATTCCTCATCATCTAAGCATGAAAATATAAGTGTGCCTTCAGCCTCCTCGTGTCTCAGAGGAGTATCTCAGCCTATCCTTCCTTTCTAAAATACAGTAGTTTTTTCTTGGAAACAAATGCAGAGAGAGGTATGTCTGCAGGAAAATCACACCCATTTCATCCATCTGTTGGGTAACTTACCTTGAAACACAGTTAAACTGATAAAGACTTCAAATTCACAAATCAGTCTTTCATATCTTCTTTTGCTACCGATTCCCTGTGGCCCTGTGCAAATCCCTTCATCTCTGTGGCAGTTTCAGTCTCATCTGCATAAATCTGTATGTCTTTAAGACCAAGACATTGTCCAACCACCTTTTAGAGACAGTTAATAACCTTGCCTCGTTATTAGAAGTTTTAGTTGAGAAGGATATTGTGATCCTAATAGAAAATAACCTTGCACGTGTTCCTAAGAAAATAAACCTAAAAACAATGAAAACAAACCCAACAAAACCTTTACAAGCTCTTCTAAAATATTTTAATACCATGTTTCCACTCACATTCAATTTCAGAAGCCTTTCATATCCATTTGTCAGCTTTGCAGCAGCTGAAGCTGCTGTTCCAGCAGTGCACTACAGTAAATCACAGCTTTCTTCTTTTTCCCCCATTCTCATTTTTATACACTAATATTATCTATAGGATTGTGAGATAGAGAGTCCTTGCTAACCTGCTTCTGGTGTTAAAATACCACTTGAAGTAAAAAAACATGCTTAATGCCTGGTTCTTCTTGGAGCTATGGAAATGACTACAAGCATGCAGGCAGGAGCTAGGAGCATATGTTTAGTGCTAAATGCATCCAGTTTGGATGCAGTCCCTAGCCCCTGACTGAAACGGTCAGAGTGTTTTTATGCACACTGCTCAGGGCCAGATGTTTGACCAGGTCTTCTCAATGATCATGTGGTCATAGGACAGTACTATAATTTGTTTCTGGATTTGATTTCTGCTGTGAGGATTCCCCCCCACCACCACCAAAGCATTTGAAACAGCATAATGCCTTTCTTGCAGGTCAGGAGAGGGATAGGTTTTTTGGAATGAATCTAAATGAGTGTCCTGTGTGCCTTGCACTTGAAAGTGCAAGTATTTATGGGATAGCAAGGACTGTATAGGACACAGAAAGCTAAACCTGGCCTGGTCTCCTTCACTACACACTGGGGAGAGTTCCTAGTGAGGTACCCCCAGGCCTGTACAGAAAGTCCATCTCAGAAAGAGCTAAATGATTCACAACAAATGATGCCTGGAGGTCTGATTTTGTTTTTCCTTTCCAATTCATCACTGTCATATACAGCAAAGCAAAGCAATTCTGTTCACAGAAGTGTGAATTTTGAGAGGCCTCACAGTAAAGGGAAACCATCTGAACAACCCTCTGCAAATACTGAGCCTGTCTGAATGCAGAAATGGAACAAAACTCTCACTAGGTGGTGGTCATGAGCCACCACAGAACAGCGTAGCTACGTGCTTGGTTAGTGATGAGCTCCAAAGCACAGTGCAGAGGCAAAAAATGCCAAGTATTTATCAAATAGTAACATTGAGCTACGTTTACTTGTAGAGCTTTATTGCAGAATTCCTCCTATATGCAAGTGAGTTTGTTCTCCCCATGCACTTGTGTGAACACTACACTCACTAGTGTCCACTTGTCTTCCATGCAGGAGGGAGGAATGGCTTAGAGGCACAGGGCTCAGCCTGGAGCCCTCAGGGTGTTCTACTGAGGAGGATCTCCAGAAGGGATCCCAGGCTGGAGCTGTGATCTGGAAGATGGGGAGTGCATTTTCTTTAAGCTAGCAGCTTGCAGCTCCTCTCTGAGCATCCTCTCTGATAGCTGAGGGGTAGAGTACAGGGCACTCATAGCTTCATGGTTGCATGTCTACTGGACATCATGATGAAAAATGCTGGCATGTGTTTGGAAAAGGGTTTTACAGGGTGAAACCCCTACGTCTCCCACAAAGCCATGCATAAGCTGCAGTTAATGTTTTCCAAGAGGCCCTGGTTCAGGAGGAAATAGACTTTCACCAAATCCCTCAGTCTTGGTTCAGAGTACAAACAGTGCCTCTTTATCAGGTAGAAAAGCATTTTTCCCCACTATTAGCTTTTCCACACTGGGACTATTTGGGTTTAAGGCTACTGTATAAACTGTACATTCTTCAAAGAACTAAACTCTAGACCATCTTTGACAGCAAGCCCTTTAAAACTCTCCCTATTTATTTCCTATTGCTAGAAGAAGTATTTCTTTTTGAAAAGACAATGTTCCCTAACTCCTTTGGGCAATCCGTCCAAGGTGAAACAAATGAAGCTGAGACGAGAGCAATGCAGGGAGATTGCAGCATGAAGCTATACAGCAAAAACAGTCTGTTTGGCTTCATTTACATTTCAGTCTTTGCATTAGAGACAACAATAAAGCTGGAGGTTAGGAGCTGATAAGCACTGCTGAAGGGCAGCCCAGCAAAGTGACCACATCATCCATCCCCACATCAACTGGCCTGCCGTAGTAATTCCAGTAACAGAGAAAGAAACCACAGCAGAATGGGAGGTGCAGGTACTATCCTGAGTCACCCACAAGGTGTATTTCAGACTTCTCTTTTTTTTTCCTTCCCTTCCCATAGTTGATATATTGACTTTCAGCCTTACTGATTGTGCCCGCCTCTGCCCAAACCTTTGCTTCCTTGCCATCTGCCCACAGAAGCCAGATGAAAAAGACACCAGACATCTGGATGTCTTAAAGCCCAGCAAGGATTTTCAGCAAAATAGTTATTCTTAGCCTGTCTTCTGATGAAAGAAATCCTGAAGCAGAGCCCGTTTAGCAGCAGGGGCAGTATTGGGAGTAATAGAGTAGCACAGTACTAACTGTGGTGCTTAGTGACTGTGACACTGCCTGACATGGATTGATTAAGAGGCTGAAACTCTGACTGTGGCATTGGGCTGTTAAGAGGAAAACCAGCTTTTGCTTCTCTTTGGTACACATCCATCACTTGCAGACAAGTGTTAGCTTTTGTGGCAATGGTTTCTTTTGTGTGAAAGAGATACAAGTAAGAGATGTAAATGTGGTTTCTTCTGTGGTTTCAAAAGCATTCTCATTTCTTGACATTTTTTGAAAGAATCTTTAAAGAAGAAATAAAACCCTTTGGTAGCACAGCTGGATTTCAGCACGTTCAGCATCTCAGTTATCAAAAACTCTTCCATGTTTGGCTGAGAACCTGGGTAGAGGTTTGGAAGGAAATGGCTGACTGCTGTTGTTCTCTTGAGGATGCAGCAACCAGTCCACAGCACAGGACAGCTGTCAGCACCTACCAAAACTGCAGGGTCTTGCCTGTGTCTTCAAAGTTAAGGATAACCTGAAGCCCTTCCTTGAACAAAGGACTTACATGGATGTTATGAAAAGCATTTCTACACCAGCTGGTGTGTTACAGGATGCTCTCATGTTTCTGTACTGTCCCACATGTACATCTCCAACCATTTTTGCATCAGGATTGACCATGACAGCAGCTGTGTGATTCAGGGCCTGGCTAACATAAGAGACAAAGGTCTGTAGATTTTAAAAAGTTTAAAAAAGATAGAAGGAAGCTCCCCCACACAGGCCAAACCAGGCTTCTGCAGCATAAGGATTATCTTTAGGAATAACATGAAAACCACAAATTTCTGAAGAGGTCATTGTTCCTAGCAGACACTCAATAAGACAATATTGCAAATTCAGTTAGCAGTGTGAGTGGAAAGTGTCACTAAAAAGGGACAGTGAGCACGAAAACACAAAGACTGACTCAGCTAAACACTTAAAGTAGCAATTAGTTATCAGTTGAACCTCGTCTGGCTCATACACAAGTGTTTTGCTGAACTAAATCTCTCAGTACTGTTGGCATTGCCATAGAGAAACCATATTACAGTTTCCAGCACTTCTCTCTCGATTGGATCATAAAATGACTTGGGTTTTTGAAACTTAGTTTCACATTTCTCTCTGACACATTTGTGTCCAGGCTACTTTCATCTCTTTCGTTCTCCCTCTGTCCCAGCTTTAGCCTGTCTTTGAAACAATATGGTAAATTAATGCACATTTAAACTTTTACCATTTTGAGATGTGGCTTATTTGTCTTTCAAGATAGCAAAAAAAAAAAATCAGCACAAGCTTCACAAGAATTTCATCCATTCTTCCAGGATGCTTCAATTGTTTGACCCATGACACTTCCAAACTCCGTCACCCTCCTCACAGTGCTACCACAGCATCTAAGGAGGTGACTACTGAAAACTGCTATTGGAGACTACAAACAACTGCAGCATCACTGAATCCTCAGTTCCTCTTGCAATCTGTCTCATCCACTTACTGTATCTTGTCATAACCTATACTCCAGTTGCCTCACAAATGGACAACCTGTCACAGAATTGCATGCCTCCGATAAGACGGTGCTCTAAAACGCAGCAACCACACCAAAGAGCACAGAGTCCTCACTGCAAGTGGAACGTGGAAACTCCCAAAGGTTAAATATTGCTTAATTCAATCCTTTGTTAGCCTCAGATCAAATGCTATAAGGACACAACTAGCAGCATTTGAACAGTTAATTTATTTGCCAAGTTTCACTACCGTACTAATGAACTACCCAAAGAGGTAACAGCAGCTTCAGTTATTCCCAACACACCCATGTTGCTCTAGTTCCCTAACAAGATGAGCACAACTTTTAATATTTTTGATCAAATAGACCTCAAAAGCAAAATTGAAAGTCACCATTTGCTGGTGTCCATTCTTCCAAGTTAAAATTAGCTTGCAGCAAGCACACCCACATCAAAAATAACTCCAACTCTAATGCCTATATGTTCATACAAGAGGAAAATACAAAGAGTGTGAGCATAGCCAAGGCTAATCCATTCAGAAAGTTGAACAGTTATCTGCAGGATGGTTTTTTTGGAGGAGTCAATCAGTGCAGACAGCTATGATGCTTTCCTTTTCAAAGAATGCCAGCCTTTCATGCAGGCTGGCTTTGTGCATAGGGAAAGTATTTATAGCAATGCATTGAATGATTTGACATTGAGAGAACTGAGGGACATTGTCAAACTGGGAAAACTTGGATTGTTAGTACTCCTACTGAAGACTGTCTGGCCCTGGAGAAAAACTTTCTCCTTTGATAGCACTCTGGAAGCATCTCTAGATACTATAATGGTTTGTATTTCTACATCATGCATTTAAAGAAATCCCCACACTCTGATATCATTATACAATCTTCCCAGAGACTGCTAAAATAATCCTGTGTGGACATCCCTCCTTGTTCAAATTCAGGATTTAGGTAGATACATGGTCAAAAGATATTGGAAGGGGAAACTGGCCTGGTGCTTTAGTGGATATAAAACCTAAATTTGCCTGCAAGCATAACCCAGTTCCCCAGGGAATATCCAGCTGGCACAGTACCTGCCATCCTCTAGCACTTGCAGACTCTGGAACCTGAGATTTCATGAGTAAGGGTAGTTCAGACAGAAAACCTCTATTCCTTGGTCATCCCTATTGCAGGAAACAAACCTTTGGAGCCATAGCACCCAGGCAACTTGACCTAGTGGGGGCAAGACACTGTCTCATGCTAGCAATCTTGTGATGTGAAATGTGGAAAAGTGGCTGGATGGTGTCCTGCCCTTGTTGTCCATGCTGAGCACCACTGCCCTGTTCCAGAGAGACTTACCAGGTGCCTTGAGCCAAGCAGGTACCACGAGGATAACACTGGTACTACTACAGACTTACAAGGAGATGTCAGGTAGACATAGACAACATCTCCAGTTACAAAACTGTATTTTCACCTCCACTAACAAAGTTTTTAGCAATCAGATTAATATCCTGCCACTGCAAATCCAGCATTCTGTACTTAGTTAACTAGGAGCCGAGTGTTATCTATACCACCTAAACCAGATCGGTGCCATTGCTTGCTAGGATGCCATGAAAACCTACAGTCCTTCAAGAGGCATTCAAGAAAGCAACACCCTTAATGTCCAAACCAAAAAAAGATAAGAGAGAATGAATCAATATGCACAGCCTTTCATGAACCAGAAGTCTTGCATTATGGCCGGTATCAATGACATACAACTGAAATGATAAACTCCCCAGAATAAATCCTATCTCACCTGTAAATCCTGCAAATACAATTTCCCCCCCCCCAGCATTTATAAATAAGGTCTCATTCACAGGCATTTACAGATTAATGCAGAGCTATGGATGTAATTTGGTGGCAAATGAAGCTACGTTGGTGTCACTGGCACTTACAAATCTCCAGTCTCTGGGTTTTTTTTTTAATCAAGTGTAACACATGATGAATCAAGTTTTTATTGTTTGGTGTATAGGTCTTAAGAATCAGAAACAGACTCTCTAATCTAATTTCCCCAGAGATTATGTAACAAAAGTGATAAACTTACAGTTAGTGCTGCAGTGTTTCTGACAGCTATGATTTTTTTTTTTTCCCTGAGAAGAAAGTAATTTGAATTTAGATTAAGACACATCACTACAGCTTTCCTTCTAAACTGTTGGATTAAATCCCTTGATTGCTCTGTACTCACATTTGCCTGAGCTAACCAAAATGTGGAAATTAAAAATGTAGGAAGAGGGGAGCTTATGCATCCCAGTGACCTTTATATTAGTTAAGCATTTGAATTTTAATATATGCATGAGATGTACTTTAATTAAGGTGTAAATCAGAGCTCTGAATTTCTCAGATTTATGAGACATATATCACCGAAGCTTCGTTCTGAAGCTCTTCAGCCATCGGGCTCCTTTATGCAGAAGCGCCGTTGCTGTATGACGTGCTGCTAGATGCTGGTAGTAAAAGAGAATGTAAGTCAAAAGGTGAGAACTTCTGGCCCATTCTCAAGTATTTTTTAATTTAAATTTGATTATGATGTAAATCAGAAGGAAAGAATATATAGAGAAAATTCTAGCTGGCTGTGTAAATTAATAGTGACAGGGGAATAGAAGTCCTTGCTTTCTGCTTATACGTAACAATTTTATAGCATAGTCTGGCTGTATTTCCCATAGCCATAGGGTAGTACCTACATGCTCCTCTTCCTCATGTAGAGAATTTACTCAGTGCTACATTTAAATATGTTGAGATAATAAGGGGCCTGCTGGCCATGGAATTGAAAGGCTGCGTTCCTCCTGCTTTCAGCACCATCTCATAGAACCATAGAATGGTAGGGGTTGGAAGGGACCTTTAGAGATCATCCAGTCCAATCCCCCTGTCAAAGCAGGTCCCACTTAGATCAGGTCACATAGGAATGTGTCCATGTAGGTTTGAGAACTTCCCAAGAAGAAGCCTCCACACCCTCCCTGGGCAGCCTGGGTTAGGGCTCGCTCACCTCAACACTGAAATAGTTTTTCCTTATGTTTAAATAGAACTTTGTTTTCCAGCTTCTTCCCATTACCCCCTGTCCTGTCACTAGATACAACAAAAAAAAAGTGCTGCCCCAATCTCCTGACACCCACCACTTATATACTTATAAATATTAATGAGATCCTCCCTCAGTCTCCTCCAGACTAAACAGCCCCAGTTCCCGCAGCCTTTCCTCATGAGGAAGATGCTCCAGTCCTCCCCTTGGTGACTCTGCCCTGGCCTCTCTCCAACAATTCCCTGTCCCTCTTGAGCGAGGAGCCCAAAACTGGACACAGGACTCAGAGAGCTATTCAGAAAAAAAATCTCAATCAATCAAAAAATCTCAAACAAAACCCCCTAAACACACAGCACAATACAGCTGCCCACCAAAGCCTCCAACCCCAAAGCAAAAAAATCACTCTCAGCACAAGCTACTGGGGAGTACATGAGGCTCAGCAACCTGCCTACATACAAGTTTAATATAAGTACCTCTGTCACGAGGAACCACTCTGGAGGATGTTAAAAAACAGAAGATAATTCCTCACTTTGGCTGTTTATTACTTTCCCTCGTGGATCTTTTACAGTAAGCTGCACATTTAGAGCAGCTGACATACACTCCACTACAGCATTTCCAGCGTGTTCCTTTTCTCTCCTGCCTCTTGCTGTGCTGCAAAGCTGTACAACTTTAAAAGACACTACAATTTGTTTGAGGTCTCATTCCACATTTCCATTGGCTTCCATTAGATTGGTCACACAAATGAGTGAGTTCTAGAGCACCAGCTGGATGGAAGCATTCCAGAATTGTAAATTGTCTCTGGTTTGGGTTGCACCTCTCGAGAGAGATCCAGGCTTATGCCAAACAGAACTCTCTCGTAACCACCTTCTCCCTAGGGAAGGGTTGCAGGACTCACGTGGTCCTTAAGATCCAAAGTACCCCTGTTAATAAGTGCATCATATCAGGAAAGCAGGATCACCACGGAAACCATAGAATCTCTGGTAGGAAAACTTGACTTAGATCTGAAAGATGGTGTGAAATTTGCTTATGCTTCTCCTCCTGGGTTCCATGGTAGTACCCATCATCTTTCAGACTATTTCTACTGATGGCTGTAATGCAGGGCTGTGGATTTTATCTAGTTTTAAATCAGCTGATGCTCTTTTAAAAAAGAAGCCTTTATCTTCTGAAGCTGAGAAATAATTCTCGCCACCATTTATCGGGAATGACAAAATCTTTAACAACACTGTGCTCATTCTGACCTATCTATAATACTCAGATGTTGTTTCCCCCCAGAACAATGTTATCTGGGAAATGCAGAATCCTTTGGTCCCAGTGCTAGGAAGGCAAGAGCAGCAGCTGAGCATCACAGCCTATCTGCTGCCCACAGGAAGCCTGATGCTGCCTCTTAGGCCATGAGATCAACGTGAGGAAGGGACAAGGGTCCAGAAGGAAGAACTTCAGGAACAAAGAAAGCAAATGGAAAGAAGAGGCTACCTGCACCCTGTGATTTTTGCCTGCTTGGTTCACAAAACAGCCTCTGCTCAGCACATGCCCTACCTAGCACGTTGCACTACTTTCTCTTCATGCCTTCTTTTGCAGCCAGGCTGCACTGGTTACATAAATTTCTGTTACAACCAGAGGCAGTGGCCTCAGGCATGCTTTTGACTCATAAAAGCCCAAACACTAGCACAGCCAAATGGAATGATGAACTGCCAAAGAGGAATGGCAGCTGTAATGTTGCCTTCTCCGGTTACTGTGGACTACATGAGCCCACTGTGAGAATGTCACTAACTGCCCACTAAAGCCAAAGCCTACCTTGAACGTTTGTGTGGCATCAGTCAGCTTGCAGAGCAAGATTTAGCACCAATTTATGTAATCCACTGAGATAATTAAGCAAGGTCATTGTGGGTATAACTCTGTGAAAACAGTGGGTTGCATCAGGAGCTATTTGGGCCTGGTGTAAGCAAGATTGGCACGCTGCGAGCCTCTCTGACTGATGGACCAGAGCTGCAGATAAAAGAGGTGAAGAAGTGCAGGTGTGGGATGCGGTTCCTGTGAAAGTGCTGCAGTCAGAGAACCACCAACTAATTCAAACCCAAAATACTTGCTTAGATAGAAGGCAGCTTCTGTAACTCATGCAGACTGAAGCAGCCAAGCTGCAGCTTTGACATGGCTCTGTGGTTTGCAGCACTTTCCTGAAAGGCTCCAAGATTTTAATCTTAGCAAGGAGTGAGATAACTGCACAGCAGCTCTCCTCGCAGCCATATGTGGTGGTACCCCCAGGCAGCTCACGCAGCAGAGTTCCCACTCCCACCCTCACAGCTAATTTATCTTTAGAAACTGTCCTGCCTCCCATTTCCCTCCTCTGTGTCATTCAGGAGAGCCTCTCCAGATTCCCACTCTGAAGGGAGCAGAAAACATTAGCTTCCCCGTCATATATCTGTGGGGAAATATCATCACTGGTTGATGGTAAGCCCCTGGGAAAGGAGAATGATTTGAGGTGCATTGGTATGCCCAAAGCCATGGAGAAGTGGTATTTCTTTTATACAACAGGCCTGAGTTGTCTCTGATATCTCAAGGGCAGAGTCCTCTTTTCCTGAGGGCTCTTTTTCTTGGGTAGGTCAGTGCCCTCCCCTGCTGCTTTGGTCCTCTCTTCCCACCCACTCTGCTTTCCCTCCCCTGGGGCAGAGCAGATCATCTCACTCACACCTCTGTCTGCCATTTCTTTCTTTCCAGTTACCATTCAGTTTTGTCCTGGAAAATACTGAGTAGACATAGCTGCACCCATCACCCCTCCAAGAGCAGCAAATTTATCCCACGAGTATTTGAAACGTATCTGATATACAAAGTCCCCAATGGTGTCATTTCAATCAATTGATTTGTGTATACATTGTTATTCCTTATTACTATCAGTTCCACCTCTGTTCTACAGCAGATGGTTAACATAAGATTTGACTGTATCAGGATTATGTAGTTCTCTACCTTAACATACAGACTGAATGTATTTCACAGCATTTGCACAAGATAGAGTGAAATGGAACACGTTCTTCCATGTCTGAAATGGCCAATGGCCCTGACAGGCAATGAACACTTTGCAGTATGAAAGTTCTGTAATTCAGAGTGAAAAAGACAGACAGGCAGGATCTTGAAAATATTCTACAACCATAGGCTTAAGGGTTGGTAGGGTACCTTCTGCAACAAGGAAAGAAACCTAGGTCTCCCACATCTTGTAAGCATCTTGTGCCCTATCTAGCCTGAAAATCCTCTACATAAAGAGCAAATACACACATTTGCTGCTTTAACAGTAACTATATAGGTAAGGGACAGCATTTAAAGAAGAGAAAAGAGGGGAGGAAAACAGAGAGAGACAATTGTGAGCTTTCCTTATTTATTCCTTGAAAGAAAAGATGCATCATCTCTTTCACTGCCTTTTTGCCCATATGCTTTGAAATCCCCCATGAAAGCTGCTAATTGTCCTTGACAGCATGTGAGTTTATTTCTGGTTTCAGCTTACATGACTGTGTCTCTTACACAGTGGGACCAGTGGCTGCTCTGACTTTGCCAGTCTGGGTGCTGTGTCTAACTGGGAGCACCTCATGGCAGTGCTCTGTGTAAATGCTTGGAGACAGCAGTGATTGCTCTTTGCATTTAGGGTTTTAGAACTAATTACTTCTAAAGACTCTGGAGGTTTGTCACAGGAAAGACAAGTCATGCCAAAACTAGAGGTAGACAACATTGTCTCCAAGAAAATACATCTGCTTTCTGCATCTCTCCTTGATGGTGTCTGGGGAGGCCATCAGGACACAGCACAGGATTCAGGAGAAACTGGGGCTGGGGGGCTGGATGAGATGACCAACAATCCTGGAGTACCAGGAAAGGTTACCCCAGCCTCTTCTAAGAAAACTCATGTCTTCCATCAAGAAATCAGTGGAGGAGAAAGAACCTAAACACTCTTGTTCTCTGAAGGCATTTCATTGCTCTGCATGATGATAAAGCTGTGATGATAATATAAGTTTCTCCACTTGCACGCTGATATTACCCAGCACAGCCCTAATCCTGTTCCACTAACAGTGTTGGTAGGGCTTACAGAGGACCAAAGAGATGGGAGGAAGGTGGAACAGAAATCTCCTGCAAGGGTCCCAGTCACTTCAGCAAACCTAACAGTACTAAGACTTCATTTTTACACAAACTTATTTAGTAATATCCCAATATACAGCTTATGTTAAATGCACCTATTAGTTTAATTAATTCATTCAAGTTAGAGCTTGAAAGTCTTTCAGTTCTACAGCAGATAAATCATTAGATCAGTACCCATCATCTACCATCCAACTCTGCCTGTTCCCATAAGCAACACACTGCCTTTATCACCACCTTCTGACACCATTTGTCACAGGGCAGTCCATTACAATCCTTGGACAAACCTCTCCACAGCACTGCAGAGCTGCAGGATTTGGCCCACTTAAATTTAAACAACAGAGACAAATTCTTTACAAAGTCTTTCCAGTGTGGGTGACTGAAATGGTTTTCTTTCTGTTTTTGATTTGTTTTTATTGCCTTTCATTTAAGGCTCAGATAATTAAGTAGATTTATACTCACATTGTCTTATTTACTCGTGCCTGTTATTTAACAAACAAACAACAACATTATCACTCAAGTACTTCAGACACCCATGATCCAAATTAAGATCCAGTACAAGTGACAACTTATTCTCACTTGATGGATGAATAAATGTGCAACAGTAAAAGCAATGAGGACACCAAAAAAACCTCCTTAGTCTCCCACCCTCTTCCCAGTGCCCTGGATATAGAGCATGCCTTGAAGATGGGTAAAATCAAACATTCATATCAAGTATGGGAAAGCAAGTTAAGAAGCCAGATCCTATGAGTATTATTTGGGACATGAAACTCCTGGGATGCAAGCAAGATAAAGTTTGAGGGGAGAAATACCATTCTCATTGCACATCAGGATAAAAGATTGAAAAGAAATAAGCATTCAGGCTCAAAACACTTTTTCAGCTTCCAGGTCCTGAGGCTTCTCTGTCTTTTTTTCCCCCAAGTATATCATTATATCTCAGGAATGATAGATATATCTCTCCCCACAGACTTTATAGCGCTTAAAATGTCAACTCTTCTTGAAGATGTCTGCTTTGCACCTTTCATCTGTTCCCAGAGCTGAAGCTGCTGCCCATCACTGCTTCTCACCCTTCCCACAGCAACGTGGGAGAGCTATACTTTCATACACGAGTGTTTCCAAAGGAATTGGAGCTTTCAGATGAACATTAACCTAATTTCCATCCCTAACAGCAGTGTCAGAGACCACAGAGCACAGGTATTATATGCTGGCCATATGAAATGTTATTTCTAGGGCCCAGATCTCAGAGTAAGCACAAGAAAAAAAGCCTACCAGTTGTTTCAGTGCAATATGTGTACAGTAAAATCAGTCTGAAATCCCTAAGAAAAATCTGTAATGAGGGAAGGACTAAATAGAGTTAAGCAGAAAAGATGTGGCAGGTGTAGCAAACAGTTTCAGTTCTTCCCAGAAGAAATAAGAACTAAAGCAGACAGGAAATACCCTAAACTGGTATTTTAGATGTTTAGGGAACGTTTATTTTTTGCCAGAACTGGGGGAAAAAAAAGAGGTTATTTCATAAACTGAGTCTTTTGTATTGTACAATGGGGAATTAAAGGATGGCATATTTCCCATTTTGGAGAGAAAATCAAGGCAAAGGGAGTTTGGCTGATTTGCCCTGTCACATCGAGTCTGTAGCAGCAGAGGGAATTCAAGCTTGGTCTCTTCCCAGGGAAGTGCAGAGCTGGTCTCTGACCTTTGAACAGAGCATCACTACAAAGGGCCAACACCAAAACAGCTCTTGAATAAAATCCTAGCATGTTTTTACAGAGGGCAGAAGAGAGGAGAGGCCTTTGGGCCAACAAGGCATCTTTTACACTAAAACTAGTTTTCATCAACCTGCCAGGGTCAGATGGCTGTATGGTGAAGGCAGGTACAATTTATACCCACTGCAGTTCATTTATACACTGCTAAGGTGGTGCAAAGCATCCTCAGCATCAAGGCAAATGAGGCCCAAGAGCCCAGTTGCCATGTTCTGGGCTGGTGTGTGTCTCAGCAGCTTACAGGCAGCATCACCAGCCAAACCTGAGGGGATGAGGTCACAGATAAATGCAGCAGCTCCTGCACTCCAAAGAAGGATCACAGTCACAGATGGAAAGGATGCAGTGTCCTGGCCAGGGCTGGTACCTGTGACAGCCCAGTCCTCAGCAGCTCGCTCACACTGTGCCCTCACATCACAAACGTCAGCTCTGTACTCTGGAGCGCCAGCAAGAAACCCACCCACTCTTCTGGCTCCTTTCTTCAACATTATGTCAGTCTGGTATAAACCAGCGAAGCCAGCCAGCTTCCCTGTCAGAGCCCTGCAGTCAGAGAGGCAAAAATATCCCTCCCTTCTGTTTCTGCCAGCTTTCAGCAGGGGGGAGTCTTGCTTTGCTCCATTTTTAAAGCCATCCACATGCCATACTGCAGCGGCTTCGTGCAAGCCTACAGACCAGCCTTGCCAAGAACCCAGAACTGAACTGCATCCACTGAACCACAGTAAACCTCACACTCATGGTTTGATGGATATCATTCCCAGCAGAGGTGCTTTCCAACCCTTCACAGTGGAAAGCCTCCAGAAGCGTGTCTGTCCCAACGTTCAGCCTCCCAAGTTCCTGCCACCACGCAGGGAGACGGTGCTCACGGTGTAGGGAACAGCTCAGCCCTCCTGGGCTGATGTGCTTTTCTCCTCTCTGTATCTGAGAGCACGTGGGCACGGCAGAACGAATGGAAATGGCTGCAGGCATGTTGCTTCCCTGACTGGTGCTGATTAAAAGCAGGTTATGAACCATCCAGTTTATTGGTTTAGGGTTCTTAAAACTTTGCCCTGTTAAGGCCAGTTGTAAACATTCATGATGCCTGCTAGCTGATCATTAGCTGATAGGATGGCTGTAGTAGCTGCAACTAGTTCAATCACTGCTTGTACCAATTGGACTTGGAAGAAGATCTTAATTCTTCCATAGGTGACACTCCTCATTTGTTTTCTTCTTGATGTGGTTCTTCCATTCACTCTTTTATGATGGTCCTCTCTGGAAAACTGATAACATTCAGGTAAACCATCACAGGGAGCAATTTTTCCTTCCTCTGCTATTGTTCCTCCACCACTGTTCCCCACACTAATGAAAGGCAAGATCAACACTTATTCCCATATGTTTCTGCTTTCCCCTTTTTAAAACAGAAATACTGCATTGATCTCAGCCCTGTCACAAGTTTGCCCACTTCAGAGGCATTGCACCAGAAATTAGTGTGTCCCTCTGCTCTCCCAGGTTACTCCCAGGGGAATATTTGTGTTGATAGCTGCAAATGCAGATGGCAAAGGTGTGCACAGGGATGGCTGTCAGCCTCTGAACCCACAAGGGTGGGACTGGGCAAGTATAGAGCCATAATTACGCCAACTGAAATTGAGTTGGGCCATCAAAACTAACTTCCTCCATACCTAAAGCTAAACATTGTGTCATCTTGAACCATTAAGGCTATTTCAATGCTTCCTTCTCTTCCAGTAAGCATATATTAATACTTTCAGACACTTTCCCACTTTTGTTCTGAGTTGGGTAGCTGTTCATTGTTTCTAAGATAGTTCTTCAGTACAAGAATGAAGGACAGTAGTAATTTCCTCAGGAAGCTCATAAAAACCCTCTTTTAGTCTATTCCAGAACACTTTTCCAAGAAATAAAGAGCGAATCAGAGCATCTCCCACATTCTGGGAATCTTTACATGTGTTAGAGATCTGGAGATAATTAAATGCTCAAGTCAACAGGGAGGCTTCTGCCAAAAGCAGTCAAGCTTCGTCTGAGATGAAAGACAACTTTTATCTCTGCATCAAATTAAAATGTGAGGATTATCAAAGATGCCAGAATTTCTGTGAAAATGGTGTCTGTAAAGTGAGAAGGAAAAAGCCTATGGCTACATATTGGCTGTCCCAGGCATTGCAGTCAGAGCTGTTCTTCATCAACCAGCCCAAACTTTGGCAACTCCTGCCCTCTGAGGGGGTGCAGGGAGCTCCTGGCCCACTGCCCCTCAGCATAGGGGATTCCTGGCAACAGTCGTAAGGGCACTTGTGCCAAATAAGGAGAAATCTAGAAACTGGTTTGTCTTACAGCCAGTCAAATGTGCTAAAACTCATGGAGCTGGACACAGGAGGGGCAAGCACCCCCCAGAATGAAGCAACAGTGTCCTTATGCCTGTCTAACCATTACCAGCCAAAGCTCATTATAGAGCAATGATGATCAAACACATTGACAGTAAGTGGAGCATATGAGACAAAAGGTTTATGCCAACACAAAGTTTCAGTTTCATGTTCCACACAAGCCTCTCAAACAAAACTAGTGCCAGAAAACATGGAAGAATGACCTTAAGTTTTACATTTAGAAAAGAACCAAATCCAAAATCCAATCAACCAACCAACCAAAACACCAACACTGCTGCTCCCCAGTTGTTCATTACAGGCTGGGTAGCTTGCAGGAAATAAAAGGCTTCAATAGCTGGAAAAAAGGAGAACTTCCACTTGCTTGTGAGACAAACCTGCCTCAGTGCTACTCCCTCCTTCAGATCACAGTGTGGCTGAAACCTGCATGTCGGATTTGGAGAGACTCAGTAGCCCCAGCAAGCTCCTGGCAGACAGCAGCACAGCTGCACCCACTGATGTGGCCAAGCCTTTTTTAACACCATGGAGGTAAAACCTTCACAATTACTCCACATGTATTCACCAGTAAGCCACTGGTACACAGAGAATGAATAATTTAGCACTTTGAAAACAAAATAAAAACCCCAACAAAGCTCTAGTCCTGGTTCTAATCCAAACATCTATTATTTAGTCTGACTGCCCAGTTCTATTTCCCTTGCTTTGATCATCTAATGGCCAAGAAAAGCAATTATCAGCATAAGAAAAACATATTCTGGGTATCTTTGAACTGCTGTGGCAAGTGCAAATGCATGACTTTCTATCAGAAGAGAAAAAAATATTTCTTCAGTGGCCAAGATGAGAAATGATGGGGGGAAAGGTAGGAGGAGATAGAGGAGAAACCATTATTCTATTAACCCATTAGATGAGTGTTAAAAACAAACAAGCCTGCCTGCAAGTCTCTACATAATTGATTTTTCAGAGGAAGCTGTAGTATACAGCAGAAATAATCAAACACCCTGATTTGCATTTGAAGGTAGCCAGCCCTTTTCTTCCACAAGAGAATTCAGTTATAAGGGAAGAGAAAAAAAACCCAATCCCAAACCAACTGGCTGGTTTGGGAAAACAGTGACTGCAGGTAACAGCTGGTCTCAGGCTCTGCAGTGCCCACCACTCTGCCCCAAGCTGTTCCCTACATTGGCCCACAGCAAAGGTGATGCTGAAGGACATAACCTCAATAATCCAATATCCTCCCAGAAGAAAAAAGTTATGTGAGGACCGTGTGGGAACAAATGTTTAACATTAAACTCTACATTTGATTTCTTCCACAACAGTACTCCAAGATAGAAGGAAATAAAATGCCTTATGAAAAAAAAGAAATCAGTGGAATTTGGGAAAAATATAAATCATCTTTTATTAGTGATTTCCCAGGGCACTCATTCAACAACGTGCTCTGTGAAGTCCCAGAGGTGCACAGAACAGATGCCTTCCAAACTTGCAACGCTGCACAGTTTAAAGCCATAGTGTAATGTAGAATAATATTATTGCTGAGAGGCTGGACTGGCAGTCCAGTGTTGCTGCCAGCACTAGTGCAGCCTCTCAGGCATCAATGGAAAAGGGCTGATGGATTTTTGGATGATTCTCTTTCTAACCTGTGGCCTTTTAAAAGGGCGAGAAGCGATGAAACAAGAACCTCCTGGCAATGGGGTAAGAACAACACAACCTGCAGGAAGAAACTACAGCAGAGGGGAGGCTGCAAGTGGGAACTCATAAAAGGGGGGAATGAAGATTGTTGCTGGATTAAAAACATCAAGAACATCACCAAATCTTTCTTATGAGGAAAGGCTACAGGATCTGAGACTGTTCAGCCTGGAGGAGCCTGAGAAATGAACCTCATTAATACTTAGAGCTATTTGAAAGTTGTATGTCAAGGGGATGGGGCAACACTTGTTTCCTGCAGTGGCCAGTGATAGGACAAGGGGTAATGAACAGAAACTGGGACACAAGAAGTTCCACTTAAGGAAAAACTACTTTACTGTTGAGGTGAGGGAGTCCTGGCCCAAGCTGCCCAGGGAGAGTGTGGAGGCTCCTTCTCTTAGAGGTTTTCAAGCCCACTTGGACATGTTCCTGTGCCCCCTGATCGAGTGGAACCTGCTTTAGCAGGGGGTTGGGCTGGATGACCTTTAGGGGTACCTTCCAACCCCCACCATCCTGTGATTCTGTGCAATACCCCATGGAACCCAGGGCTTTCTGAGAACACAGCAGGGTGAGGGGGACAGGGCTAACAGGGACTTTGGCAGGCCTGTGCTGGTGATACCACATACAAGAGGCAGCTCTGCACCACATACCAGAGGACCTGGACAGAGCCCAAGCAACATGGTGATCACCCACACAACATGCCCATGGCAGAGCTATAAACACCCACTGTTGCTTTCTCTGGACTCCCACTAATCCAAATCCCTACCCCCCCTTCCCAGCAAAGCCCAACCATCTCCATCCCAAACCCCCTCACATACCACCTTCCAACAGGCTGTGAGACTGATGAGTGGTTTCAGGGAGTGTCACAGGGCACAGCCTGGCAGCACCAACACCATGGTAACTTTTGAGCTCCCCTCTGAACTGAAGCACAGTCCTCACCCTCTTCCCATCACTTGACTTACAAACCAGAAGCTATTCTTTGAGCAGCACAGCAGGTACCCCTCCCTACCCATCACATTCTTAAACTGCCTTCATTATCACGTACATCAGTCACACAGGTGCAGCTCAGGTAACATTATGAGCATCACATGTGTCTTTCTTCCTCTCCCAGGAGGAAAATTAAGTTGTGATTAAAGCTGTATCTTCACTTCTCCCAGTCCTCTTACTTCAATGGAGCTCTGCATCACCAGCTGTTGGGAAAAGAGAAATCTCTGGGTTTTTTAATTAAGGTTTTGGTTTTTTTTTTTCCTTAGGGAACATCAGTTTCAAGGTTATTGTGGTTGGTTTGGTTTGGATTGTTTGTTTGGCAAAGCCAGGGGACGCTAGGTAGGAGCCCTGCAAGGATGCAGCTCATCCAAAGGGCTACAAAGCTTTGGAATAGTCCTACACATCAAGTGCTATTTGTGGAGAGTGTGAAGAGAAAGCATTGTGTTTTAGGAGACAGAAGGCTCAAGTTTATGCTTCCAGTTGCACACCAATGAAAACTGGATATAATTAAATCCTCTATTTCAATAGCCACTTCAAAATGGATGTCTCTGGGATGCAGAGAACATTGAAATTGGGAAGACACTTTTTATGTAACCTCAACATCTATTTTTACTGCAGAATCCTAATTCTCCCCATCTGCAGTTTTCTCTTCCTGCTGGCAGGGGTGGGAGCAATGGAAAGATGGAAAAATGAAAAGGGAATGGGGAAGATCATCCAGGGCTTCTCACAGGAGCTACAGAGAATGAGGGAGACAATGAACATGCAACAGATTCCCTGCATCCTGTAAACGAGATGAAAGCAACTCCTCACCCTGCAAAGGCCCAAGGGAAGTACAAAACTTACCCACAAAGGGCATCAATTTTAATCACCTAGTCAAGACTTTACCCCAGGACCACACAAAAACCTGAATTCAGCACCACAGCTACCTACCACAGTACCAGAGAACAGAAAAACCTTCATTGGTTGTTTTATTTTACTGTTCTTTTCTTTCCACCTCGCACAGGCAGTTTTTGGCACTCCTGCTTCTGGCTACACTGGGAAGAGCAGCATTTGTCAGAGCAGTGCAGGCCCCAGGGATGGGTGAATGAAAGATGCAAACACAAGCAGTTAACAGGCAGTGTAGAGGACAAACAGCCCCTCACCAGGGCCTTGTGCCACCCAAAAGCTGTGTGCTGTCGGGTGCTGAGCACCTGGTGAGGCCTCATCTGGAGTCCTGTGCCCAGTTCTGGGCTCCCCAGTTCAAGAGAGACAGGGAACTGCTGGAGAGAGGCCAGTGCAGGGCCACCAAGATGATCAGGGGACTGGAGCATCTCTGTCAGAAGAAAAGGCTGTGGGACCTGGGGCAGTTCAGCCCGGAGAAGGCTGAGGGAGGCCCTTATCGATGCTGATCAACACCTAAAGGGCAGGTGTCCAGAGGATGGGACAAGTTTTTTTTCTGTGGTGGCCAGTGACAGGACAAGGGGTAACAGGCACAAGCTGGTACACAGCAAGTTCCACTAGAACATGAGGAGAAAGTCCTTTGGTACTGAGGTGAGGGATCCCTGGCCCAGGCTGCCCAGGGAGGGTCTGGAGGCTCCTTCTTGGAAGTTTCCAACCCCACCTGGACACATTCTTGTGCCCACTGAGCCAGGGGAACCTGCTTTAGCAGGGGCTTGGGCTGGAGGAGCTCTGCAGGGCCCTTCCCATCCCCACCATTCTGAGATCCTGGGATCTGCAAAGCCCGACCAGCTGGGAGACAAGAAGGCAGCCCATTGGCATCAGAACATCTCTGTTCCCCAGGGCTGGGGCAGAGCCTTGGCAGGGCAGCGTGCTCCCTGTCCCTGGGTGTCAAGAGGAGAGGCCAGCTCACCTTTCCCCTGCTCTCTGCAACACCAATCCCTGCACTGATGGAGGTGTTTTGAACCGGACCTTTGTGCAGGAGACAGTCTTACACTCAGATGTTAAAGCTATTGTTGTGGCATGTCCCTTAGTACTGGTGTAACTGTAAAAGATGATCCATAACATCCATGGGTTTGAAATCTGCTTCTGTTTGTGGGATTTTGGAGGCAATAGATGAACTTGGGACATTACAGTTAACAGCTCAGTTACAGCAGCTGTGCTCTGGCCTTTGGTGTGAGGAGAAGGGGCAAGGCCCAAGCTGAGCACCAAAGCTCTTTCTCTACATCAGGCTCACAGATGAATGCTAGCAGACTCATCAACACCTGCAGGAATCCATGAATGTACATTTTTTTACATATTAAGAGATTGTGAACTAATTCCCTCCTCATGCAGAAGGGATATAACTAACAATAATCAGGTAAAACCATCTCACACATCTACTGCCATTTCAACTTTATGTTATGTAAATTCCAGTCAAAAGAAAACCTGATGCTTAATTCCATAACAGACCCACCAAATTTCCAGCAAACACTCAGGTTTTATTTTCTTCCTCCTTTTGTTGACACATTTGATCTTCCTCAGTCTCTGGGATGATTGGATCTCCCAAGGAGTACAACAGCCAAGTGCTACAACAGAGAGGTTGGATGTCAGAGACAGGAGCAACCTGCAAAGCTAAGCAGAACGTGCATTGTTCAGACAGGTCACATAAAGGCCATTTCCAATACTAATCACATGAACTTTTACATTCATATAATCCTATGCCCAAAGTCTGCTGTAATTCTTTATTAGGTTTGAAGCTGTTCTCTTCCTCATGAATTTATCACCTTGCACTGACACCCAGTTCTTGGGTAGCTGTTCTTAATCCAGCTCAAACAGGCAAGGGCTGGGAGGGGGCCACAAGAAAAGCTGCTTAACTCACTTGCTAGAGATGGAGAAAGGAAAACAGAAAAGAAGATAAGTATGGCTTTTCAAGAGAGAATTCAGAAGAGCTGTTGCTGCTTTAAGAAAGGATAAGAGGTCATAAAGGTATAGTTCAGGCCTGAACTCTTTGCACTGAGACCTCTTTTGTGTACATGCACATTCACATTCTCTAAGTCACCCGGCCGAACAAAGCAAGACAAGGATCACTGACACGGGGAGCTGGGCCTTCTCGGAGCTAGACCAGGTGAAGGAGAGTGAAACTGGAGTCCAAAGCCATTGTGACACAGTGAAAACACAATCCTCACCAGTCACGGAGTCCTTGGTGGACGTGTCTGTTCAAGTATTAGCCCTGTCCTAGGCAAAAGCAAAGGTTGCTGTGCTGTCTCTGGTTTGCAGCTCCTGCCAAACCTGACAGGGAAGATGCTGTGGGTTGGTAGGAGATAAAAAGATTCTTCTGGATATTTGGGGAACAGAAGAATGTGAAATTATCTACTGTAGCCTTTCCTTTGCTTGAACCCCGTGCACTGCTCAAGTGTTTCTGGCACGGTGTTGATGAAGACAAGGAGTTTTTATAACAGCGTTTTCTTGTAATAGTATGCAAAGCCTTTCCTAAAACTTCCCTCATCAATTACCTGTCTAGAAAATGAAAAGCCGGTGTTACAAACTGCCAGATCCTTAATATGATTGACTATGGCTGGCTTTAGTCAGCAAAAGGTCTCCAAGTAACAAATGGCTTGTCCATTTCTTCTCTGACAAGAGCGAGCGTCGAGGCTTGAATATCATTCACACTCAATCAAATGCTAATGCTGATGGAAAGCTCTGGGTTCTGGTGACTCCTGATGTGCCCCACTGGGGCACAGAGAAACATATCCCCACCTCACATGGGTACCACACATAACAGAGCTGAAGGTCTCTCCTCAGTGCTGCGCCTGCCTCTCCATCTTGCCAGGCCTGGAGCTCTAAGATATGCATTCATTGAAACAACAAATTGCATCAGCATGTGCTTCTCAGTTGGTACCTCCCTGCTAAACACTCCTGAAACTGTTAACTATGGGAAGCAAAAGATGGATGGAAGAAGATCAGTTCTACAGAACAGTTTTTATAGATAGAACAAAGGAAAGATTAATGTATGCAAGCTCACACGTAACCCCATATTTCACAGGTGGGGAGCAACAGGATTTTTTCCCTGGTAATGGGTCTTTATCATATCAGATATAGAAAGATTTGCATTCTGCTATCACTAAGAGTCCAAATTAAAGGAGCAGTAGAGATTGGCCTTGAAATATGTAGTGAACACAGGACACCTCCCTTCTCATCATAATCATGGTGTTCACAAGGTTTTAAGGTGAAGTTCAAATATTTCACAATATAATAAAACTGTGGATTATGGCATAAAATCCCATCAGATTTGTTTTCTTGGTTGGTTTCTTTTTGGTGTACACATTGGTCAAAATAAGACCAACTGTAGAAAAGAAGAGATTCTGTAAGATTGATATTTTACAAGGGCATGTTGGACCAGATAATCCTTGAGGTTCCTTCCAACGTGGCAGTCTATGGTTGCTGAACTGCAGTGTGGTAACCATCGATATACTGTAGCTATGCTTTTCCTTTAAAGCATTTTGCAGGATGTTTATAGCTGGATCAAAGGAAGTTCAGCAAATTTCAACACTTTTTTTCACTTTTTTGGGGAAGGAAAAAGGAAGAAATCAGCCATAAAGTAGTTGTGACATTCTTTTTTAAACTCTACCAGCCACTACAATGATACTGTGCTTTGGCACCTCTGGCTTTCAGCTCCAGATCTCACCCAGTTTCCTGTAGAACTAGAGGAAATGGAGCTCAAAACCCTTGTGCTGTCTTCTAAATATACAATACAAACCACTGATGTCTCTGGCATTGTCCTCTGTGTCATTTACTGAAGTAACTTCCCTGAAGGGGAGAAGCAACTCCCCTTTTTGTTTACATAAAATTGCAAGTGACTCCTCAGCAGCACACCCAAGCAGTCATTGATTCTAATCAGGATGATAATAAGGAGTAGTCATTGATTATTTCATTTCCCCGTTTCCTCTTGGATACTCTTTTAAGAATTACAAAGGATCTGATCTGCACCTAAAGTCTCCTAAACAGGATGAGTCTGTGCAGAGAGGAATCCCAGCACCTGTAAAGACAACCACTAATGATGGCAAAGTGAGTTTTTGCCCTAAAGGATGACATTCCCTCAAGGCCTTGGTCTTGCAAGTATTTCACCTCTGAGTAGTCCCACTAAAGCAACACTCATTCGTATGCTCATTCACTGGTGGAGTTTTCTTTTATTTAGATATATTTTTAGGCAATATACTATGAAAGTTGGAAGGAGGAAAGTAACCTGGTGACATGAGATGAGAGCTGATGGTCAGTGCCCACACATGGCCTCTTCCACGCAGCAGCTCAATGCTGAGGAACCTCAGTGAGGCCCAAACCACACCTTTGGGCAACCAGGAGAAATTGTTCAAGGCTTTTTTCCCCCTTAGTGGCAAAAACCTGTACTCCCAAGTGAACACCTTTCCTCGCTAGTGCAACACCCTGCAGACGTGACTAAACCTTAGAATGAGTCCAAAGAAAAGGTTCCAGCATTTAACACAATGCATGTGCTGCCTTTCTAACCCTTCCTTCAGTTGTTGTCAAACGATGGTGTAAAGAACTGAGTCAGAAACTAAAACAAAAACCCAAAAGATAAAAATTAACTTAATTTACACAACCAATAAAAAAAAAAAAGTTTAAAGCAATGATAGAAAAATAATATAAAGGCTAGATACATGAAATGGCAGTTCAACAGTATTAAGCTTTGGTAGAACAGTTAAAGAGCAATAGCACCAATAAAATCCAACGTCAATACATGCTTCAGTAGGCATGAGCCGTGATGAAAATGTATATTTTGGCAAGAAAAGTAGTGTATGTTCCCTGACGCCACAGCTTCATCTCCACATCTAACAAAAAGTCTTTGGGCTCCTTCACTTGTCGCTGCAGATACACGATGCCCGTGTACGAGTTCAGCCTGCGAGTGCTGAAGTAGTTCTCTTCGTTCCCCTTGTTGATAGTCAGGATGATGTTGTCTCCAGCGTAGGCAGGTGATGGTCCAATGCGGAAAATATGAGCTGGGACCACGATGTTGGTTTGGAAGTTGAGCTGGTAATAGGTGATGCGCACTGGGGTGTTCTGGCAGTCCAGGTAGTTAAAGCAGCTGATTCGCTCACACCTCCTAAAAGATGGGAAACGAAGCATGTTCAGTGTCTGTGTAACAGCAGCTAAAAATCAACGTGTTTCAGAGTGTTGAGAAGTGTCAGACAAACAGGAGTCCCAGACTTCAGCTGTATGATTTCCAGCTGCTTGTTCTGCTCTTACAGTGCTCATAAAGCATCTGTAAATGAGGTATTTGTCAGAGTGCAGCAGCGTAAGAAAAAGAGCATGGACATGGAAGGGCTGTGCTGGGAAGATCCACAATAAGCAAAGGACCAGAGTCTTACTGCAAGCAGCACAGAGCTTGGAAGAGGAGTCTGTGATTCATCACTGACAGCACAAGCCTTGGACTGCTCCCAGAGAATAAGGACAAAACCGCTTTAAAAGGTAGCTAAAACATGGGAATGACCTGCTTCTGCAGGGGAGTTGGACTAGATGATCTATAAGGGTCCCTTCCAACCCTACCATTCTATGATTCTATGAATTGGAAACAAGCTCCTTAATTTGAGAGGCTGCTCAGTTCTACAAGGCAGGAAAAAGTATGCTTTAAGTCATAAGCAACTGACGATGGCTCCCCAAAGCACTGGCAGCCATCGCAGGAAATGCATGGGGAAATTTGGGGCTCCCGAGTCTCAGCTGCCCGAGGAGCTGGGAGCTGTGAGGATGTGCCCTTCTCAGAGCCCTGTGGCCTGGTGAGCTCCTTATCCTGCCCTCCTTTCAACAACTTCTGAGGAACTACAATCTGAATATTAAGCAGGGAGCCCCAATCCCCCTGTAAAAGCAGTTCATGGAGCAGCCTGGCAGCTCCTGCAATGATATAAGTAGCAGAGATGAACTCATTTAAAAACAAACAACTTAATTATAAACAGAGCCCTTTCAGAGCTGCAGCAAGTGGAACTGCAAGCTCTGATGGTTGCTGTTACACCAACAACAATTGGAGGGGGGAAACAGGGCTTGGGAGAAGGAAGAGGCAAAAATGGACAGAAACCCTATAAAGGGAAAGTCTATGTGCTTCAGGTACCAGAGCATCTTCTCAGAGCTCTGAGCACTTACATCCACCCATAAACTAACGCCCTCCAGAAGATCCACAGCCCTTGAGCAGGATGCTGGCTGTGCTGCAACATGGTACTCACATGTCAGACACCTTTCTGTAGTTGGACGGGCACTCGAAGGACAGGCAGCGGAAGCTGCCCTGGATGTTGTAGCAAGTCTCTGTTGCTGAACAGTTGTGGGTTCCTATTGCACATTCATCCACATCTAATAAGAACAAACACAAAGTAAAGGTTCAAAATTAAGCTAAAAAATAAGAAGTAATCACAGTGTCTGGGCTTTAATGTGCTTGTGAGACTACACATGAGAAGTGAGAGGAGTGTGGGGGTTTGGCTCTGCAAACTGAGGGCTCCTCACCACTCAGCTGCTGTGTGTTACCCCCATAGTGCCTTTGCCTGCAGATCAGGACAGCAGCAGCCCCAGGGGAAGCATCTAGGGTGTGAAACCCATGTCCAGGTGAAGTGTGACAGGTTCATCTCTGAGCACAGACACTTGCTGCCATTTGGAGTCATCAGGTAAATCACATGGATTCCAATGCTGCTAGAGCTTACGTCTTCTGCAGACAAAAGATTCCCTTCCTTGACATTATCAGTTAGAGTGAGATGATAGTACCACCCAGCAGTGTGTGCAATGAATAAGGGAGCCCACTGTTCCCTGGGAGCAGCTTGTGAGCCTTTTCATGCTGTTTGATAACCTTTCCCTGCTCAGCAGAGTGTGGCCAGCTGCAGGTGCCTAGTACACGGACTGGCCCTCCACCACAGGGCAAGTTTGCCCATTTACCCACACTTTGCAAACACCGGCACACTCCTGTGAACCCAACTATTCTTGTTCCAAGCACACTTGATGCAACACAGAGGTTAACTTTCAGTGGGCAATAAATATAAGAAGGAAAAAAAGTTATCCATATCCACGATCCTCCTTTCTTGCCATTTCCCTCTGTTCCCAAACAGGAACATCTTTGGTTTAAAACAAACATGAACACCTTTGGTTCAAACCAAACATGAACAAACATCTAGACAGAGCTGCCTGTGGTGTCATATTTTCTCTTGCTTCTGAGGTGTCAGAGAGATGCTCTAAGTGGTATTATAAACCAGGCTGAGAGGAAACAGAATAAAATAACTAGAGTCCAAAGCTGCAGAACCCTAAACTCCTCAGAGCAGCCAACCTTCCATCCTGCAGCTGCTGTGTAAGCTTTCCACAGCTCTTCTGATTGCAGATAGTTTTAGAATAGTTTCCTGAAAGTGATGGCCCAGCTTTTACAGCTTCAGGGGTCACTGGTGCTGCCTGAACCACAGCTGCATGCTGAGAGCCTATAGCTCCTATGGCACATGAGGTGTCTCTAAACAAGCACAGTGCTCCTAGGCTGCTCAGCACATGAGTACAGTGCCCGTATGATAAGCTCGCAGCTGGGGAAGCATCTGCTTCAGGCAGCAGAGTGTGTGCACAGACTTGAGTGTGGTGTAGACACACGTGCAGGCACTGGGGCACATGGTTAATGGCTTCTTCACAGACAGTGCTGCACAACATTCACACATCCCAAGGAAACAAACATCCTCCTGTCATCCAGTCTGCAGAGGGGCCTTCCCCACTCCAGAGCAAGAACATGGATGGAGGGGTGCCTTGTGTCTGCCATCATATCTGCCACTCTTAGCCTACAGGGACAAAAGCTATCTCCAGAGAATAAGCAAATCCCACCAGAATATAACCGCTCCATGTTAAAAGCCACCAGGACCATCTCTCTCACTTTGTGAGAACTGAGAAAGCTGGGCTATGTCAGGAGAACTCCTCTATGCATGAAGGTTGCTCTCAGCTGTACAGCTGCATGATCCAGGAGATGTGAGCGTGACCAGACTACCACGCAATACAGGAACTTAAGAATAACGCTTTAAAACAAGGCACACGTGTTTGAAAGCATAAGTTCAATATAAATAGCTCCCCATTATGAGAAGTAATGTTGCAGAAGACAAAAAAGAATATTTAAAGCTCAAAGACATGTTATGGCCTAGAGCATAAATGTGGTTACCCAAATAATACATATGCACAAGCCCAAGCCACAGACCTTAAAATGCTGGAAACCACACGCAGTAACGAGGATCCAGCTTGACCAGAAAACACTGGCAATGATCTCACAGTCACATTGTGTACTCCCAAATGTCTAGACAACGCACAGAGGCTTTAACATGAAAATAAATGCTAACAGACAAACCATGTGAACCACATAGGGCTCTGCAGCTCTGCCAATTGTCAGAGAGAGACTCTGCGAGGAAAACTATAACCTCCCACTCCCTCACATCCCCTGGGATGAGAACTGATCTCATACACTGAACTGCCCAGTTTAAAAGTCTTGCAAAGGAAAGTACATAATAGGAAGTAGGAGAGAATCAAAGCAAATTAAATCCCTTGCTGACTCTCAGCAGTGCCCCTGGGTGAAAAGAAAATGCCTTCCATATTGCAGTCCTTGTCATGAGAGTGCTCCCTCCACCAGCTTGGCTCTGCTGCAAACTACCATAGGCAGCTTCTCCAAAAAGATCCACATGTTGAGATGTTATTACCTGAGATACCGCTCATCTGTTTGGAAAAACAAAAGGTAAAGAATGTACCTCCAGTAACTCTTAAGAACTGGTCAGAGAATGAGCAACTGGAGCCAGATCTCCAGCTGGTGGAAACTAATATGGTCTTCTTGAGTTTAGTGCAGCTGACATCAATTTAACTGTTTCTCTGACCATGTTTTCAAGGAGACCTCAACATATAAGTCTGGCTAAACTTGTGACTGTAAATTGGCAGAGCTCAAAAAAGGGGCATGTACCCAGGGGTCACTTCCAGTGATGTGCAGAGAGATGGAGCTTTGCAAGCAGATGAGCTTTGCCCTCTAAGGAGGGTGTGTGCACCAGGTGGCACAGACTCTTCAAACAGCTCTTCCAAGTGTTCCTGTACAGCTCACTCAGCAGGGCTGGTCTATGCCCTCTCCATGCAGGGTGGACATGCAAGGAGGATTTCACACCACACAAAGCAAGTGTGATCCATGGGTCTGTGTGGCAAACCTTTCTCCTCCACCTCCAGCACCTGGAGCACGCTGGGTGCCCTCAGCTCAGGAGAACTGTGCTGGCTGAGTAACCAGCTTCAGCTCAAACCTCACTGCTGACAGAGGTGGCAACAAACACTCCAGTACTACAAGGTAGTAGGAAAAAGGGAAAAAACAACCCCACAAAACACTGAGGAGAGTTTTAGCTGCTGTCTCCTAAAGGTGAGTGTTACATAAGAATGTAAATGCGTGTGGATATAACTGCCTTCTGCAGTCACTCTTAGATTAAAAAGAAGCTTTTACAAACTTTAACATTTCTCCTCTGAAGTCAGGATCAAGTATGCTGATACCACACAGTGCAAATTCACTGCCTTTACCACTGAGAAGAGAACTTAAGCATAGGAGATCTGTAACTAAAAGTTAGCTGAAGGGTTCCTGAAAAACTAAAAGCAGGAAATGCCTGGTGGTTACTGTAACTGACTGCAGCAATGCATGCAGAGTACCTAAAGGTAATCAGCTCTTCAATCATCATTACACAGTCAGTGCATCCTCTGGCAAAGGCAGGTTTCTACTTCAAATCCAGACAGCTGCACACCAGATGACAAACCCCAGACACCCAGAAGGCATTTCTACGATCCTGGAGAAAAGGTGGTGGTGCTGCTCGGGTGCTGCTGTGTGTCTTTTACACTATCATCTACTAATGCAAACGTAGTTAAGCTTAGGTGGTAGACTTCTGGCTGGCCAAGTTCCCATTACAAGTCCTACATCTACTCTCCCAGTTTCGAAGGGTGGGAAGCCATGGATTTCTACATCTGGCACCTCTAAAAAAAACCCAGACCACTTACTGCTGTGCCAAGGTGCACAGACAGCTCCTTCAAGTAACCAAGTGCCCCAGATCTGAATGATGAAGCAGGGTCTCTCAGGGATTCATTTAAACAATCAGTTCACCTTGACAACTGAGCTGCCACTGTACTTTTTTCTAACACAGGAAAAGGCTGAGGTTGCAGATGAAACACTGGCTTTCTAACAGCAACTAATATTAAACCTGGAGACTTGATTGAATAATCATAATGGCTTAGATCATTCTGAGCATTAAAGCTCTGTGACATAATCCTTTCAATTCCTAAACTCCTCATTACCTCGACAGGTTCTTCCATTTGCTGCCATGGTATATCCCTGCTCAGGACAAGCACACTGATAACTCCCAGGGACGTTCACGCAGCGGAAGGTGCACAGAATGCCTGCACTTTGGGTGCACTCATCGATGTCTGGGGAAAAAAACCACAGTTACAAACATGTGAGCAAAACAAAAACAGACCTCTGGAAAAGGAGGCTGTAGAAAACAAGGAAATTCTTATCTGACACATTTATAGGATGTTCTTAAAAAAGAATACAACCACGAAAATCTGACATTGCTCTAGGACTGTGGATGGTGCTTTCTGAAATGATGAACACAAGATTTTCCCCAAAAGATTGATTGCAAGCAGCAAGGTCTCATGGAAAAGAACAAAAATCTAGGGCACATCCAAGTTTGAAACACTCTCTCTGGTACCTCTGAAATTCTTCTAGGATTGCTTCCTGAAGAAACAACGTAGGTTTCCTCAGTATTTCTTAAATAGAGACTCTCCAACACGTCACTATGGGTAACTTCAAGAAAATGGGTAAATCCCTTCCTTTCTCTATTCTGATCACTCTACTCCTCATTCATCCACCACGAGCAGAAGAGTGAGCAAGACTTCACTCAACCGTGGCTGAGGCGAGGCTTTAATTGAAGCAAAACCATCCCTAGAGATATTCAAAAGATGCATAGATGAGGTACTGAGGGATATGGTTTAGTTTAGTGATGAGCCTGGTAGTGTTGGGTAAGTGATTGGACTGAGGGATCTTAAAGGTCTTTTCCAACTGTAATGATTCTACGAATATAGGTAAACATACCTTCCTTTCCAACTTTTTCAGTCATAAACTCTAACCTCATGAAGCAATAACATCACTGGTTCTATGGTGATGCAAATACATTCCAGCCCCAGACAGGAGGCACAAAAATTAACTCCATTTTCCAATAGCTGGAGTGAGCTTCTGCAGCAGAGTGTGATGCACAATCGCCCTTAGGCACTCAGTACTGCCCAGAGGGAGAGAGCACTTACTATTAGACAGCCCTGACTGCTGAAGAGTACACACATCTTTAACTTGACCTGGCAAAGCAGCAGCCTTACCTTTACAAGAATGCCCATCTTCTGCTAGCTGGAAACCTTGCCTGCAGTAACACTGATAGGAACCATAAACGTTGGCACACTCCTGGCTGCAGGGACTAGCATCGCATTCGTTCACATCTGTATCCAAAAACAAACCCACAGACATTGCCACAATGGTTCAGGAACAGTATCTTCCATCATTTCTTCCCTCTGAGAAGAGCAACCAGATCTTTCTGGTCAGAGTGAGTAAGGATGGACTATTTTTTAGCTCCCAAGATGTTTTTGCTCCATAGGCAAAGTGCCAAGAAGCTGAGGATGTCTGTTGCATCTGAATGTTATTTCTGTATATGCCCATGAAAACACATACACATGCAAATGTGTTTCAGGCTAACTTATATGCTACACCTGATGAAAATTGTGTAATTGTTGCCTCACAAAAATCATGGAGAACTTAAAAAGGAATCCATTTGGTTCAAATTTGATTTTTTCAGGTATTGTCACTACCAAGTTTAATTTTTATTAAGATTTGAATGAGAAGTCTCCTCTTCTAACTTTGCTATAAGGAAAAAGTATGTGAGAGAAAGCAAGAAAGGGGAGAAACTTGTCAGCTCTCACCTGACAGTCTGAGTGATTGTCTGAATAAATGCAAATCTGAGCACACATAAGTCACAGGTTTACTGGTTTCATATTTCACCTCAACTCCTTCTCTAAAGCCCCCTAATTCACTCTGCAGCTTCTTCTTCATGGAAAAAAAAGTCTAGTACCTTCACAGTGCTTCCCATCATAAGAGAGGCGGAAACCAGAAGAGCAAGTGCAGTGGTAGGACCCAGGGGTGTTCTCACACGTGTGCTGACACAGGCGCCCAGGGTAATTCCAGCACTCATTTATATCTGCCAGCATAACAAACAAATACACAATCAGCTCAGAACCAAAAGCACTCAACAAGATGTGGGAGGAGATTTTAGAAAGGGTCAGAGATTGATTTGCAGAGCATGAGATGCTGCGGCCTCAGGCTTTGTGCTCTTTGTGCTCTGATTGGCGCACCTGTGGTGATGAAATACAAAATGCTGCTTCACAGTCTCTTACAAAGGAACCTGTGAAATCTACAGGAAAATAAACTTTTACAGCAGTAACCTGTGAGAAAGGACTTTGTAAATGACTTTAACAGTGGTCTGCAGCTCAACCAAACCAAGGGCATGGAGTGGCAGAGCCCTAAACAGCCTCAGGATGGCTGCTTTGGGGACAACTCTGTTATCTCCTGAAGCACTGCACTGCAGAGCTACTAACTGCACACTACGGTGCTGCTAAACACTGCTTTGAGCTCCAAGGCTCAATCAGTCAGTCATTTCATCTCATCCTGCACCTTACATACCGATGCAACTCCTGCTGAAGGCATCGTACTGATATCCCATCTTACAGTCGCAGCGATAGGCCCCGGGAAGGTTGTGACAAACCTGCCCTTCGCCGCAGCGGTGCAGCCCGGTCTGACACTCATCCACGTCTGCAGAAACACAGAGAGCAATTGGTTTAGACAGAGTTTACTGGAAGCCAATTTTACAAAGGGGAAAAGAAAAAGAAACAAGCTAAATAACAGGAATGGAAACTGCTGGGATTGTCCCCTGGACAGACCGAAGAACATCAGCTTTCCTCACTGCTCTTCTGAGTCAGCTTCACACAACTTCAAGTTAAACTTTTGAAAAGCAGGACGTTGTCTTAAAAGCAAAAATGGTGACTGTAACTGCAATGGAGCTTTCCCAGTATATTCTACCTTTCAACACAAACACGTTTTGATCCTGATCAAACCATGACATTTAAACACCCTATTCTGATGTTCTGCCATTCCGTGAGTCACGGCAAGCCATTTAAACCAAAACAAGACCCAGCCAGAAATTCTGCTCATCCCTTCAATTAAAGTCATTGCTATTTTCATCTCCAGTTGCCCTTTCAATCTTGCTTCTGCTGTCTACCTTTTGCTCTTTCTCAATGTTGATACTGTTTTTTCTGTCTCGACCAGCTCACATTTTTATATTCCTCATGGCCTCTCATCCAAAACCCAGTACCAGGAAATTAGTTGTTTCTCCACTCACATGCTTCACTCCCAAGCTCAGTTTAAAAATCCTCAGATGAAGATGAGAGTTTTCAATACACGCTGATTTACAAGACTTGCAACGTGCCTAAATAGCTCATCAGTGTCTAACAAATCCCTGTTAACATCTGCAACAAGACTCATCAAAAAGCCTCATTAACCCTCAGAAACTTGTATTTCTTCATGTGTTCGGAGTTCTGCCATTCCCCAAGCCAACAGGTCCTGTTTCCTTCCTATTATTCACATCTTCAACTACCTTTACAACCCAGATCCCACTTCATGTAATATTAATTGGGATGGCAGCCTAAGGCTGGGGGTTCTCTGGAGTGCAGTTTCTGAGCTCACCATTTTGGGCATCTCAAAGGGCTCCTGAGCAGTTGTCCATCAAACAACAGCCCTGACGAGTAGCCCAGAAAGTAGCCACTTGGTGAGAAAATGATTGGGAAGTGAGAGCAAGTTACTTATCGCAGAAGCTTAAATTTGGAAAAGTGGAGATTCTCTCAGCCCTGCTGAGAGGCACCAAGAACTGCTTTGTTCAATATTTCAACACAGATTCCCACCTGCACAGCCCCTGCTGGCACTGGGGTTAGGGATGGCAGGGAATGCCACTCATCAAGCAAGAAATTCCTCATGAGTTAATAGATTTCTGCTGAAACTCTGCCTCATCTTCTTTTAAGAACAGAGGTAGCATCAAAACAAGGATGTATCTAAAGCAGGCAGAAATTTGTAGAGCAGCAGTTTTATTTGCAGTATTTATTTGAGACAGTTTTTAATAACTCGTTCACTAGATCAGAAAATGTGAACATTTCAAAGACAGATGAATCCTCTAAACTGAGATGATGACCACACAAGTGTAGCTCTGCTGGAGAAACACGTGTAGACAATCCATTTCATACTGTGAATAAATATGAATCAGTAATGTAATTAGCTATTGTAATGCCTTAAAGAAACTAGTCTTTATCAGAGAGGGGAAATTTGGACCATATGTTTTCTGTTTTCTTCTCCATGCTCTCTGCCTACATAAAGAAAGCCATACCAAAACCACACCAAAAGATAAAGACAGAGTGTACACAGCAAAGACAGAGAAATCACCAATTAACATTCAACATTTGTTTACCCAAAGTCAAACTAGAGAAGTTTCCTTATTCCTGTTCCTTAAAAGCACCATCAATCATGTAGAGGCAAAGTACCATTGGCAATTACAATGCATTGTGTTATCTCATCATGCTTTGATGATATAAATGCTGTATGAATAATAGCAATTTCCTCCTCTGTCACATATTTACACACAATCATCTTCTTTTAGGAACAATTGGAGAAAGAAAGCTTGAGATTCAGCAACATCATTTTTCCCTTAGCAGGGCTAAGGGCGTCATAGCCATGAGCAGGGCTTGCAAACGAAGGCTGTTAGCACTCCAGGCAGGGCTGCTCAGTGCTGACCTGTGGAGCCCTTGGCATAGTGGTAATCCTAAACACAATTTCAATGTCACCACTCTTCAGGTGGTGCAAACATACCTAGCCCAGTTGATTTTGCTGAAACAGGGCCGATCTAAACCAGCTGAAGAACTGTGTCTTTATGGCAACCGAAAGAGATGGGACTTTTGGACCTTCCTTTTGTAACAACTGAAATATTTCAGGCTGCTATATTACAGGACAGCAAATGATATTGCACTACTTCACCTTGAATTTATGAACCACAACCCCCTAGAGCTGTATTAGGAAGCTTTCTCAGTTTCTTCACACACATAAACTATCCTCATCTTCTGCTACTTCCAGATCTCCTCCATGTTCTCACTGGCCAAGCATGGTCTGGACAGTCCTGGGTGTCAAATCCTCAAGGGAGATAGAGCATAATGAAGAGCAAAAAGGAGAATGCAGAATCTGATGTGGAGATGAGGTTTATCTATACCACAAGTTTTCACTAGGAGTTGCTAGTCATGAGCAAATAAACAGCTGCCAGCGTGGCTTCCACCCACCTGTAGCATCACAAAGCGTATCTTGTTTATTTTTCATCTTTTGTTTTATTGAAAGGGAACATAAGTAGAAGTCATTAAGCAAAATGCTGATTTGTCATTTCTTTTCCTTTTTGCCCTTCTGTCATTTTATAATTTCCTCCTTTGTGTAATACATATCACAGGGAATTAAATAATCCACAGCCAGCCTAGCCTTGGGCACCAAGGACCAAGCTTTCAATTCCTTTGTGCCTAATTGCTCATTTACAGAACAAATGCCAATAAGAGATGAGATCTGCTACTCTGAGTCAGTAACTCCATAAACACCCTGGAAAAAATACAAATCAGTGTCAAGCTGCATGCCAGCCTACATGAATATGTCAACATTCTTTTCACAAAGTATGAACTTATCCTGACACACACACCACTGGATGGAAATGGGGAACACCATTCATGGTGCTACAAAGAGCATCCACTCAGTGCTGCTCTCCTGAGCCCACACACTCAGTGTTTCTCATTAGCTGCATCTTCAGCATCTCAGTTGCTGCGGCTTCAGATCATGTCACTTACAGTAAGATACTGTAAAGGACAGCATAGAGCATGGTTTTGACTGACAGCATGAGTTAAAAGAGTAATTTAAATCCCATTGTTTCCAGAATGGAAGCTGGCAAATCCCATATACATCCAAACCCAACGACCCCTGGGTAGGAGAGGAACCATGTGCAGGCATCCCTGCAGCACTCTGAGCATCCACTGAGCTGCTTACACAGCAAAAGCACACAGCAAATTCCCATTCCTCAAACACATTTAGGAATCTGGAGGTAACTCAAAGTCTCTTTTTAGAACTGAAGTGTACTTTTTCCTCTGAGAGAGCACCTGCCCAGCCCCTGGGGTCTGTCCTTACCGACGCATCGGGTTCCCTCCTCGTTGGAGTGGTAACCTCTGCTGCACGTCAGCATGTTCCTTTGGCAGGTGTAAGACCCAACGGTATTGATGCAGTTGAATCCTGGTTTACACGGCTCAGGGAGAGATGTGCATTCGTTAATATCTGGTGAAGAAAATAAATTAGAATAGTGAGAGAAGCTATTAAACCTTTCTGGTCTGTTTTCTTCCAGCTGTCACTTCTCCTCCTTCATTTCAATTTATTGTGCTGCAAAGATAAGGCTGATGAAGGTCTGCTGTGATAACACTTTCAAATTCAACTTGCAAGCATGCACACCTCTAAAGGGACAGCAATGTTTAAATTCAAACTAGGCAAACTACATGTAGTCAATATACATCCCTTGGACAGGTTAAAAGGAATGGGAGTTGGCCAGTGCTGCTGCACATATTACAGACACTTACCAACACAGTTTCCTTCTGGGTCTTGTAAAAATCCATCCATGCAGCGTTGCTTTGACTCACAGTAGAACGATCCCTCCGTATTCTGACACACAAAGTTCACTTTACAGCTATGACTTCCTCTCTCACATTCATCAATATCTGTTGATCAGATCAGGACACCAAATTGTGACTAATCCAGTGGCAATATTCAGTAGTTTTCATGACTTAATTTTCTCAGAAAGGAGTTTAGGAAGCACTATTTAAACCAGACACCCAACACTGCCTCTGGGAAATCTGAGGTTTAGGTGTGTTTGCTCTTGGACATCTACTTCATGCCTTGTTCAGAGCATCTCTTGTAAAGCACAAATACTCAAATATCTGCAGTTTTGAAATCCCAAAGACCTGAATTGAAACTAGGAATAAGGCACACACAATCAAATGCATACCATACTCTTCCAAGAGCAAAATGGTCTTTTATTCCTTAGGATTTCTAGGTAGAAACCTACGGCCACAGAATTTGATACTAACAGGGCATCTCATCTGAACAAGGCTGGCATTTCACTGTGTGTGTATATATAGATATGTATGTTCTTACCTACACAGAACAAACATCCAACACTAAAAACTATTTTTAAAATATCTGAATGAAAAGTGACAATAGTAGCAAGAAAAGCAGCGTTTCTTTTTCATACTGTCCTGGCAGAGCTCAGCACAGCGTTCTCGCTTTTCAATACCTTGTTAAACTGTTTCCCAGGTTACCTTCACCAATTTTAATGCTTGCCTTCTAGGCATATTGAAAACACCTCCTGCAGGTTTCAAATTTATCCATTTAGACTCGATGGATCTGTGTTGAGGAACTGCAAGGCTCAGCTGGGAGAATGGGATTACTTCCAGTTTCCAGTTGAAGAAACCCTCTCTAGGAACAGACTTCAACTTAAAAACATCTGAAACTCAGGTCCTGTGAATATTTTCAAATGCTTCTTTACCATACACTGGTACCTGAGAACATTCCCTATGGTGAACATTTGTACTAGAAGAAAAAGACATATGGAGGAAACTCCACAAATGAGAAGCCCCTGCTCCTGCAGGTAGATAAGGGGAGAACTGCTGGCACTTCTCTCGCCATCCTGACTCCTCAGCTAAATGTTGTCACAAGGGAACATCATCAACCTTCCACATGGTACTATATTAACAAGTCTTCCTATCGTATTTATAGACTAAGACAAAGAAAAATGTGGAATTGAGTATTTCATAAACCCCTGCAAACTCAATACTTATCTGTAGGCAACTGTACACAGAGTAGTTAGGAAATTTTAGTCTTAATAATTCATTATTTGAAAGGCTACTTTAAAACAGCTGGTAAACTTTGTAGTCTGTTAGGATCCAACTTTAAGACTAGAAAGCAATTTAGGTTAGCAGTTAATGTTAGAAATGCTACAAAGTCAGGCAACAGAATCAGACATTCACAAACAATCTCTTCCAAGCAAACCAAGGTTTACATATGACAGCTGTACATAAAGCCAGGTTTTGGATTGCTTCTAATTTGTAACTTCATATGTCAAGAGCTAAGTTCTTTCCTTAGGCACTCTTTCTCCAGCTGTCAGGAAATTCTTTGTGTAAAAAAATTAGGAGTAAATAAGACTGACTTTTGCCCTGGAAGGCAGGGCATGTGTCTCTTGTATACTCCTGTGCTACAGGGTAACTTTTGCTATGCTATGACTACTGAGGTTGGCTTCTCCATTAGACTTCGATACAGGCCAAGAAGGGGAAGATGAAGAATAACTTCTTAACGCCATGATCATTCCAAATGTAAACAAGTGCAGACAGACCTCCTAAACACAGGAAGGACCAGACTGAGTCAGCCCCATGATCCATTCAGGCTGTGATTTGGTGTTCAACAGTGTCAGCTCCTTCAGAAGAAAGGACAGCTAGGCAGAGGACTGTAATAGCAATTCCTTCATCAGTGAGGCCTCCTTCTAACCCCTAAAACAGGCAAATCCTAATTCATAAGGTTTAATTTTCCAAATTAATTATAGTTAATTAATTATAGTTAATGATAGTTATATTGGGACATACTTTCAAATAACTGAATGTACAGAAGGGGCTTTATGAAGCCAAATATTTCCATGGCCATCAGCCTTTTTTAGTTACCATCCTGATACCACAGACCAACAGCAGTAAGATGCTCTGCAATTATCATCTGAAAAACACTTGTCTTACCAACACATTCTCCATCCTTCAGTTCATAACCTGGCTGACAGCTCAGTTCCTGCAAACACTGGAATGACCCGACCGTGTTGACGCAGTGCTCCCTCCGCTGACAGGTGTGGGAATCTGTTACGCATTCGTTAATGTCTACAAGAAACAGTCAAACAATTCAGTGCCACGCATGCATCAAGTCATCCACCCCTTCCTGCTCTTTGGGAAGGAGTCAAAGAAGTATAGGCTTCTTAAAGTCAACATAGACTTTGCTACAGTGTTCTGATGAAAGATGTTTTACTCTGGGATCTTTTGTTAATGCAGAGTAACTCAAGACACAAATCACAGGGGATTTCCTTCTCCTCCCCTCTTCCCAAACATGCAGTGGATGGTGCAGGCATTGAGGACAAGGGGTGGACAGGACTGATTAAATGTAGGGTGGGCAGAGGATTGATAATGCTGGATAACTGAATGGAAAGTGCTTAATGCCTGTTGTTCATTACCAGGTTTTCATAGTCCAGGCTAAGTATCACTCCTGCTGCATTATGCAAGGGAGACAGGAACCTGTCTCCTAGGAGAGACTGGTACTGAAAGTGCCTGCCTGGCTGCAGGTGCAGTCAGGTAACACACTGACTCCCTGAGGAACATGTCATTAAAACTGGATACACAAGCAAAAACGGAGAGTGGAATCCTGAAGGCTCAATCAAGTTTGCAAATTGGTATTTAAATCTTTAAAGAGATTTGATTTCAGTAGGTGGGAAGGAAAAGTTCTTTCAAGAAAATCACTTAAATATCAGACTGTGGAATGTAAGCCATGCTCTGGAAAGGAATATGACACGCTTTTAAAATGGTACATTTTGATAGGCTTGGATGAAATCACCTCAAATGCAGGTTTTGCTTATTCTAAAAGTGAAAATGAGCATTAATACGATGAGCAAATTCCTACAAGCAACGAAAAGGGGTAGAGACAGGAGAAACTTTCTTGCCATTCTCCATAAATTCTGCCACATTCACAGTTCTATACAAAGCTAAGCAGTACCTTTGGAGCTAATAAAAGCCAAACGTGACAATAACCACTACCAATCACCCATGCTCTCTGTAAATGAAGCTGTTTTCATACCAAACAATAAAGCAAGCACTGTTTAAATCAGATTTTCCTTTTGGCAGTAGAACCTCATTTGCAGAGAAGTACAACATCAGATATAATACTTCCCCTCGTGGAGCATGAAAACAGAAAAAGTCATTTTCAAAGCCTTTTGTTGCAGAAAATGTGTCAGCTTGTTTACTAGCAAACGGATGGAGACCAAGTCAGGTAACTGCACTGAGTTTTGCAAGGCTGCTACATTAGCCAGGTGCCACCTCACTTTTCATTTATTGGTGTTTTCTTTCTGTTTGCCATTGCTGAATAGCACATGCTGTGCATTTGCTTTCCAAAGAGAGACAATTAATCCATGGCAAGGTCACTAACATCAGCTGGATATCTTCCTGCCTGTCCCACTCCATGTTAGTGTGCTTCCACTGACTGGCAGGTAATTGCCTACCCCAAAGCTTTTCAGGGTTATCTCCTCCTCCTAATGCTTCTACAGTCTCTCAGTTTCCATACACATCAGTTTGAAATGTAAGCAGCAATATTCTCATAAATGGTCTTGGGAAAACAACAAACAAACAAATCAACAAAGTAATCCAACTGAGAAAAACCTTTCCCATGCTGGGAGAAGAATGTGAGCTGCTGTGGCAGACTCATTCCCACCAAAACAGACTTAGCTCTTTAAGTTCACAAGTACATAAAGGGTGGGTGTCAAGAGGATGGAGCCAGGCTGTTCTCAGTGATGGCCAATGACAGGTAATGGGTAAATCTGGAACAGAAATGGTTCCAAAGAAACATAAGGCAAAACTTCCTCACTGTTGAGGTGAGGGAGCACTGGCAGGGGCTGCCCAGATGGGCTGTGGAGGCTCCTTCTCTGGAGACATTCAAACCCAGCTGGGTGAGTTCCTGCGTGCCCTACTCTAGGCGGTCCTGCTCTGGCAGGGGGTTGCACTGGATGATTTTTCAAGGTACCTTCCAATCCTTAAGATTCTGTGACTCAAGAAATTTGAGTTTGTTTACTCTCTTTACTTTCAGAGAAAAATGGCTACAGATAGCCACTTAACAGCACCAAACCAGTGCAAGACTTTTACACAGCATCACACAAACTCAAGTCAGTTCAGTATGAGGCCAAAAAAGCCCCTGGGGGGAAGGCACATTTGGCTGAAACACTATCAAAATAAGGTAGGAAGGATTCTACCTGATTAGCAGGTGTAAACAGGTAAAAAGAAGAAGTGCAAGTAGAATGCACTTGAGGAAATCAAGATCATGGAAACTGGAAGATTACACACAGAACTTCTGCTTTCAGTGAAAGTTTTGTGCAAAAATGATACGCTGACAACCTCTAAAGACTGTGACCTGGGCTGAGATGCAAGGCTTCAACTATCAGCAAGGCTCTGCTCTGTTCTATCCAGTGCTAGGGGATCAATCTCCATCTCTGATATCAGGCCAGTTACCAGTCCCAAAAGTTCACTTTTCATTTTATTAAGTAGATATGCCCTTTTCTGTTCATTTTTCTAAACAAACTCCAGTCATGCCACAAAATGAGGTCTGCAGAAGACGTGCAGCATCTCTCTCACAAGTCCCCACGATTCCATGTTGTTGCTCTCACTATCAATGTCAATCACAAAACAGCATCTCTTAGCACAAGTGTGAGGGTGGGAAAAGGCATCTTTGGGAAGGTGGCTTCAGTTTGTACTGAGGCAGCACACACATGCCTGAGGTAGTCCTTTAAGCTCATCAAGTGTAGACTTTGTCCCAGTCATATCAACCACCAGACCATTTCCCTCAGATCCACTTGTCTCTGAAACCCCTCCAGGGACAGTGACTCCAGCACCTCCCTGGGCAGCCCCTTCCAACGCCTGATAACTGTGTCAGCAAAGAAATTCCTCCTCAGACCCAGCCTGAACCTCCCCTGGTGCAACTTGAGACTGTTTCCTCTTGTTCTATTGCTTGTTACTGGCGAGAACAGATCGACCCTACCTCGCTACAGCTTCCTTTCAGGTAGTTGTAGAGAGTGAGAAGGTCTCCCCTGAGCCTTCTTTTCTCCAGGCTCAACAGCCCCAGATCCCTCAGGCTTTTCTCATCTGAGACATGCTCCAAATCCTTTGCTAGCTTGGTAGCCCAGCTCTGGATCCTCTCCAGCACCTCCATGTCCTTCTTGTAGAAAGGAGCTCAGACCTGGACACAGTGTTGGAGGTGCAGCCTCACCAAAGCTGAGTCCAGGGGAATGATCCCCTCCCTGCTCCTGCTCACAACACTGTTCCTGATCCAGGCCAGGATGCCCTTGGCCTTCTCAGCCACCTGGGCACACTGCTGGCTCACCTTCAGCCTCTGTCAGCCAACACTCCAGGTCCCTCTGTGCCTGGCAGCTTTCCAGCCACTCCTCCCCAAGCCTGTAGCCCTGCTTGGGGTTGTTGTGGCCCAAGGGCAGGACCCAGCCCTTGGAAAAAGCTGAGCTGTGTTTGCAGTTGGAAATGAAGTTAATCTCCAACACTGGGCCATCTGAGATCCTCTACAAGCACTTACATCTTGTATTTATAGCAAACCAGGAATAAGAAGGAAAACAATCCAGAGATGTATTGAAACCAAGTCATATTGTTAATTTTTGAGAAATCTACTAGGTCTATGGGTGTGGCAAGAACATTCCTCACTGGATGTCAGTAAAAGTCAGAGTGAAATGCTATTGCATAACATCCCTTTCTTTTCCCCTGGAACTGTTGTTGAAAACAGCAACATATTCATGGTCTCTGAGCGTATCTGTTGCACGTGCCACTTTTGCAAAGGAATATCAACCTGGTGTTCTGTTTTCAATACTTTGACATTAAAAGTTTTTTATGGATGTTTTATAAAAATACAAAATACAGGAATGCAGATCTTGGGGGTTTTTTTTCCCTCTTCATATTTCTTCATCCTAATTTGTTTTATGGAACGCATCTGTTTTATTTAGACTCGTCCTTATTTCGCAACCAGCCATCCTGTGCTCACAAACAGTCCCCATGGTTCAGCAATAAAATGACCACTTATTGCTCACTCTGTCAGGAGGGAAAATTGAGATGGGAGTAGCAAAGAAAGTAGCAAAGCAGTCTCCCATCAGTGTGCATGTGGGTGGTGGTAATGACTTTGCCTGAAAGTCATCAGGAAAAGCAATCCACATTAAAAACATTCAGCCTGGCTCTTATCTCTGGAGAACATGGAGCTTTCAAGCCTAAAGACATTTTAATATCTGTTCCCAAAGTTACATAAAGCTAGTGTGTGCAAGCTATTTGAACAGCTGGTGACTCTTCATTGTGCATGGTTGGCTTTCAAGAATTCTGGATATCTGCTCTTGAATGCACCTGGAATTATAATCTCCCACAGTCTGACTAAAGGAAATTCAACAGATAAAAGGTTATCAGTTGTTTTGTTGCTGTGCAAAGATTGTTCCTCCCATCCCTAAAATATGCAAAGAGTAACATCATTAAAACGACGATTGGCAAACAAATCACCAAGGCTTCCCTGTGTTTGAGACAGCTCAAGATGGAGCACAAAAGCAGGGAAGCTGGAAAAGGATACCTTAGGCAAATGTGGCTGCAATGAGGCAGCTGAACAAAGCAGAAACCATGGTATGCTTGTGGTTTTCCCCTTTGACTAGAGAAGAAGGAAAAATGTTAAATATGGCAAATGTCCCCCAGGCGCCACACAGAGCAGAGCTATATATGAGTAAGGGAGTACACAGGGTGTAGCTATCCAAAAAGAAGGAGAAACTACAGGGTTTTCTAGATTATTTACAAGGATACCTGTAACAACCTGCCTTACATTACAGAAATGCAGAGGGTTATTATTCAGTGAGGGAGAAGATGATCTTCCAGCTTTACAAATGAGAGTTGTATCTTTCATTTTATTACCAGGCTTGAGGTTTACCTTACATCAGTCACAATAAAACTCTGTTAGAATGTCATAGTGTAGAGGACAGGAGAGGAAGAACGTGAATGAAAGGAAGCACTTTGCATCTTTTATAGTATCTTCTGCCAAAGCTGCTGACAAACGTGCATTAATTCAGTTTCAAAATGCTCCTGGGAGATGCAGAAAAGGACAGAGGTATCCCAACTGCATAGTCCAGGGAGAACATCAGAGGATTAAATGGCAACATTTTGAAGCAGAAAGCAAGGTGAGGCAGTTCCTTCAGCTGCTCCCTCGCAGATGTTATAGTCAGAAGTGTGGTCCACACAGCAAGCACTGTGAGGGCCACAAAACACACCACGCAGCCTGTGGCCAGCTATAAACACCATCTTCCATCTCACAGTCTGTAAAGGCATCCTTCCTTCCAGCAGTGTTCTCTCAGCCACTTAATTTAAACTAAATAATTCCATTCATTTGCCATGCTTACCAATATCTCTGCTTTAAAAATAAATCAGAACAATTGCTTTCCAAAACTCAACTTTTACAATTTAAGGGAAACCCAAGAAGACAGAAAATCACATTTCTGCTCTGAACTCTGACTGTGTATGTGTGATATAGGCCATATCCTCACACCACATGATGGTCATCAGTAAGATGAGACCATGAAGAACAAAATCAAAGCTGTCATGGTCAGAAAAATTATGTTATAAATGTAAGGAGAAGGACAGGAGTGGAGGTGAATGCATTCACACATGACATTACAGCCACAGGCACTGCTGCTTTCATTAATGACCAGCAGTCTCCAGAGGCTCAGGTCTTGGCTTTTTGAAGCAAATCAAATCAAATGAAATCAAATCCTCATAAACACACTTGTAAAAATGGATTGGCTTCTTGTATGAACTTATGTAGCAGGGATGATACAGCAGAATTGTGATGCAGCTTTGACTTTTACTGAAAGAAATTTATGCCAGAATCGACAAAGTACTAGTCTGAATTTTAAAATTCCATCACTTTGGAATGGATCTTTCCTACTACCTGGACTTCTGTAGATTTCTTGAGCTGTAGTTCTGAAGTTTGGTTCTTTGGTGTCTAGGGATTTGGCAATATTGAGATCTCTGTCCAGAGAGACCAACTGCTATGTTTTCTTAGTCCAATTAATAGTCATCAGTACTGCTGTGGTCATCACACCTATCAACTTTTATGACTTTTGAGCAAAGTTTTACGTATCCTGAGAATGTATTGCTAGGGAAAAAGCCAAATAGCATACAACTCATGATGTTAAGTCACTGAGCAAATGCTGCACATGTGTTTTTACTAAGTCATATTGAAATGTCATATGCAAAGATGGCCAGAGCATTTTAGCACAAACGCTTTAAATGCGTTGCAGAGCATGAAGAATTATGATGCTGTGGTGAATGGCTTATACCTATCATCTTACCAACACATTTTCTATGCCTGTGGAGTAGAAAGCCCTCTGCATAGATCACTCTGTGGTTGACACAGTAGAATGATCCCAATGTGTTCACACATAATTGTCCTCTGGAACAAGAGTGAGCACCTGTGAGGCACTCATCCAAATCTACATCAACGTGTTGCAACCAAAGGGGAAAACCAGAATTCTACTAGAACAATTGCTGAAATGGAACAACACTCCTTTCATGCTGGAGATGTCTAAATGAAGTGTGTTGGAGCTACCTCATCAGCACCACACTATAATATATACAGTGTTACACTTAGAACAAGCCTGGAATAAACCCTCAGAGATCATCTAGACCTTGCTCACACCCCTACGCTTTTGTCATTCCAGAAAGAGCCAGTCTTAAAAACAGGCAGTCACACAGAGGCAACACAGACTGCCAAAAACCTGTTCCATTGCACCCCCAACCCCACCATCAAACACTTACATTAATATAGATTATAAATGCCCCTTGCTACGATTTAAACTCTCTGCTTCCACTGACATTTCTGGGTTTTTTTCACCTCCTGTAGGGAAACAATTGCCTTGAAATGCCTCTTTTGATTCTGACATTAATTAATCAAATTAGCTTCCACCACACTTGAGTAAGCAATGTACAGTGAATATTTTATCCACTGGTATTAAATTCCCATTTTCTTCACAGACTATCTGGAATATCATGAAAATCATTTGTTATTCAATAAGATCTGAGATTAAGGGAAATGTGGATCACTTGTGAGCAATTCTGAGCATCAGAAACTTCTCCCTGCCTTTCACTGCTAGCTGTTACTGCTCCCAGATGTACAGATCTATAATTAAGATATGTCACAGGGCATTGCTTAGAACCATTTTGGTTGGAAAAGACTTTAAGCTCATCAAGTTCAACCACTAACCTCACACTGCCAAGCCCAGCACTAACCCATGTCCCTCAGCATCTCAGCCACACAGCTTTGGAATCCCTCCAGCGATGGAGAATCTACCTGGGCAACCTGTGCCAGGGTTTTTGAGCCTCAAATCTTTCCTGGGTGAACATACCCTGTGTCACTACCCAAACATGTCCACTTAAAACTGATATCATGTGGACGATGATGACGCAGCTTTGGAGTAAACTGTTCATCATTGTGCAGGCCTGAGCTTTGGTGTCAAGTGAAGCACACACAGAGACAAACCAGCTCACAATAGCACATTCTTCATAGCAATGAGGCCTCATTGAACTCAGGTTTTCAAAGAAAGCATAAAAAAACCCACCCCAAAACAAACAAAAGTGCCAGAGCAGAGCTGTAGCTCTGAGCAGGCTCCTCAGAACAGTGAGCACGTCCATGACCTACTCCCATTCTCAGGAAGAGAAGCTGCATGTTCCTAGAAAGGCAAGTGAGGAGAGAAATTGAGAGAGCTGAAAAACAAGCCTGGAATGTCAGAGGGAAATAGTACAAACCCAGGCTTGCTTTCACCTCAAGTGCCTAGGTAATAGACACACTGGACAGAAATGCTTCAGGAGTTATCTGTGAAGCAGCTTCTGCCAAATGGTCACTGTACTGCCACTTGCAATGCACAATACTGAAAATAAAGAACTCTTAAAGAAACATTTAGGGGTATGAGATCAATGAGATCTATATATAAAAAGTGTTTTAACCATGTCTCTCTGGTGAACCTGAGCCACTCACCTTCACAAGAGATCCCATCAGCCATGATAGTATACCCAGCCAAACATGAGCACACAACATCTCCTTCCTCAATATTGCAGATGTGCTTGCAGGGGCCATTATCTGTCCACAACAAAATTGCAAAATACATTAACATTCACAACACAGATCAGCTGAAGTTACAAACCTCCAGGTCATCCAGGCAATGGGGAATGAAGTTTGTAAACAATCTGCCCAGGTAGCCCTAATCACTACTTACAACCCCTACTAGTAAATAGAAACACACCCTGTGCCACTCTTACCTGTACCGTTCAGGTTGTGCTGCACAGCTGCACTGCTTACCTTAAACTAAATAGCAGGTGTGTAATAACTCTGAAATGAGAGCGTAGCCTCAAATTACTTCCTCAGGTTTCCCCTTAAAATTCCTCAGCCTTACACTAGAGGTAACAAATTAAGGATGTGCACTGAAATCAGATGGGTGAAGGATTGTGTGGAATTTTGTAGCAGCTCTTTAAACTTTCCTCACTCATTTGCATTTGCAATTTACACCCCCAACACACCTTTACACTTATCCTGCTCTTCTTGTAAGGACACAATGAGAAGAGGTTGAGAAGGGGAGGCTGGTGGTGGGATGGTGGCTTCTGCTTCCAGCCTTGTCACCTGGCCTCTGTCAGGATCTGTAAGGCAAGGGAAGTGGAAATGGATCAGGAACATCATCATCTTCACCAGACACCCCATGGCAAAGACCTGGTCCCATTCTCCCCACTCCATCGTGGTTCATAGGAGGAAACATTTTGGTGAGCTGGACAGAGTGCTGCATGTTAATGGAGACACACGTGTTGTGGATACAAACTGGGGAGCTTGGCTGGAAATAACTTCTGTAGAGTAAAACATTGCATCTCCTAATGAATCAAACAGAAACTGTTAATTTTACCCTTTAAAATGTTGCTACATTGTGAAAACAGTGGCTGTCTCTTTCAGTGTATGAGGAAAAAACAGCCATACCCAAAACAAGCCTTCAAACTTATCCTGTCCATCTTGTTTCAACGTAGACGAAAAGCAGACACTCACCTCTGCAAGCACAGGATACTCTGGAATGACTTTTACACAGCCAAGTGGAAAACATGACAGCTGATATCTGTCACTAAGATTTTCAACAAACAGTATTCTCAGTGGTGTCAGAACACTGTTTGTTTGTCTGTTTTTAAAAAAAGCTCTGCTACATCTAGAAGAGTGATCCAGTCTGTCAATATCATCAAATCAGAAGCCTAAATCCATATGGCTAAATTCTTCCTCAAGAGGCATGTGTTGAAATGTTATTGCAATACAGGTTTGAAGGATAGAGGAAGAGTGGTTTCATTTAAAGGAACAAATAAATGAAAACCCAGAGATACAATGGGCTATGACACAGAGGCAAATACAAGACGCCTGCTTGTGGCATCTCTTGAATGATTTCCCTAGGAAGAGGGCAGAGAAGTGAGAAGCAGCTTTTGAAATTTCACCAGCGTAGGCTTTCTCCTCACTTCACAAAACCATCACAAAGAACATCACCTCTTCCCAGCCTTGTGAAAAAGCATGACACGTTTTAAAAAGCAAAAGTGAAACACAAAAATGTTCACAGTCCGGCAGAGAGCAGGAAATGTACTGGGGCAGGTACAAACACAACAGCATTATATCCAGTCACAGGAGTAAAAACGACCAACAGTAAGAGATTTAAAAGTAGCTGGTGTGAGTTTCCATGTACAGACCACATGACAGAGGAAAAAGAAAGAGAAAGGCACTGTGCCACGTTGCCAGGCAGAGCACACGCAGTGCAGCCAGCAAGGTGTTCTGCCCTGCCATCTCCTTCAACTAGCCTTTCATTTGACCCAGGACTCCTGAACAGCAGACACAATCCTTCACTGCACTCTTCCTACATATCTCAGATGTCTCACTTGCAGTCCCCTAACCTTGTTGCAGCTCTCAACCTCAACCAGGCTCTGTAAATCCCTCTCCACTTCTTGGCACAGCCATAAGCACTGCAGATCTTGCAGATCTGCCAAGAATACTAACTATCCAGATACAAGATGGATTAACCCAAGCCTGCACCTTGGTGGAGTTAGTATTGGGAGAAGCAAAGCAAAACAAACCCACACATATGTTCCAGGTGAGAGACCAAGCCAAATTTCACAGTGCTAAAATAAGAACCATTTTCTATGCCTCTTTTGGATTAGGTTCCTTCCCCAGAATATTAGTATAAACAATAGAGCAGACAGCTGCTACAAAAACACTGTCCAAGGCATTATTCATGTGAGCACCGTAACAGCGTGTTAAGAGGAATGACATAATGAATGCTCATTGTTTGGCTTGGGCAGAAAGTATTTGAAGTCTAAGCAGTTTGGTCATTGGATGACAACACTTATTTTGCTTGTTGAATAACTGAAAGCACTTGTAACTGATGTAAGGTTTCAACTTCTCGGGTTATCCGATTTGAAATCTTGCCATTGGAGAACTCCAGATATCAAAACAATTACAACACAACAGCCCTTCTCTTCAAGACTTGCACCACACTGGATATTTTTAGATTCTGAATCACTGAAAGATGCTAATGAATTTTAGATAAAAATCAAAGTTCAGGAAGCAATGCCGTCTGTCTGAACCAGGGAAAGTTTATGTAAAGGGAAGCTCGCTGTTAATTACAGAGTGACTTAGAGAAGAAAAGTTAGTTCATTAACAACCTTTACAAATCCTCCCCTGAAAAAAGAAAACAGTCTTGAACATATTAAATATCACCCTCATCTCATGACACTGGTACACACAATAAGGCATAATTAAGATTCCTCAGTGGTGGTTTTCCTTGGCACTATTAACCTGTCCAATCTCTATGGAAAATATCTATGTATCAACATCCATAAAAACCCTCACAGGACATACAGAGAAATTAAAGCAAAGCTTGGTAGATCAATGCAGGTGGCACAAAGACATCATCATTCATAGTGTTTCCTGCCCGTTTGCTCACCTGGAGAGCAGCTGGTCCCATCTTCTTGCAAAACGAATTCTGGAAAACACGAGCACTTGTAGGAGCCCACGGTGTTGATACACAAATGCTGACAGAGCTCCCCACCATAGAGCAGACATTCATCCAGGTCATCTCCAGGCAGGCTGTTTGACAGTTCAGCTTCGTTACTGATGGACAAAGCTTCATTGTGATCTTCTGTCTCTGAAACTGCAACAGAACAACACTTGGTGCTTCTCTAAGAGGCTTTTGAGCATTAGGACTGTACAGTATGGAGCATTTGGTCACACAAACTCCAGCTGAGGTCAAATCTACCCAAAGCAGTTACTCCATGGACAAGAGCAAATGAACCCATCCTGAAGACAAGACCATTGTGCTGAAGGTCACAGAATCTTAAGGGTTGGAAAGGACCTCAAAAGATCATGCAGTCCAACCCACCTCTGTAAGGCTGAAGGACTGGCATTTTACACTGAGAAACAGGGTGACCCTGGGAGGTCATAAGCTCACCTGTCACACTGACTACTAACACCATCGCTATTCTTATTTTAACTCATTTGAACCTCCATCTGAAACTTGTCCCACTGAAGAATCCCACTGAATTTCTGACTTCAGGATGATAACGTACTCTGTTTGAAAAGTCTTTTCAACAGCACTATTCATTTATTGTCTATTTCTGAAGGTAGCATTACAAGCATTCTGGTACCCATGGCTATCCTACCTATTGATTTTAAACACTGGCAAAAGCACCATCCTTTCCATTTCCTGTTTGACAAGAATTTCTGTGACACTAAAATTAATTTTTCAGTGAGTTTCTCAGTCAGCTTTTCTTAAACACGCACATGCAAACTTCCTTGCTCGGTGAGGGCTCAGCTAGGTCAAAATAAACACTTACAGTTATGGGAGAGAAAAAAACCCAGCACATTTAGATCATGAGAATGGGCAAAAATTGAACTCTAGCATATGCAGGAGGTTATCACACAACTCATGCATGACGTGTGGCTACAGAGTAATGCTGGAAGGAGCGTGACCTCGGGCTGAGGGAGGAAGCAGAGCTGTCCAAGCTCCAGATTTGTCATGCTCCCTTTGTCCTGCCTCTAGTTGCAGGGATTTGATGCAGCTCTTCAGCATCACTATGTTCATATGCTGAAAGAGTGAAAACAAACTTGCAGTGTTCAGGGACTTGTACAGAATGCCCTGTGAGAAAGCTGCTGTGTCTTTCAGCAGTACCTTAGGAAATCCATTCCCAGGACATTTCATTGGCATAATTATCCATGGGACTACTGTGGAAAAAAACCTTATAATTTAACTTCTGCAGAATCTTTCAGGATTGCTTCTGTGAAAAGACAATGACCAGCTTCAACTTTGCTTCTTACCAAGGGTTAGTGGCAAGTCTCTGTACAATGTGGTGCAGGGGAAAGAAAAACAAAAGCCCATACTAAAGAAGGTATGTTTTTAAGGACCAGAAACAGCTACATCCTTTTTCAAAGGATCCTTTTTTAAGAACAAGGAATATGTAATCTGAGAGAAACTGCTCCTGTAACATTGCTTCTTCCAGCTCCATCTTGTATGAGACAGAGATCTTATCTGCAATGTCTTCACATCTTAAATGGACACTTACCTTTCTCAGGTGTCACTGTTGGCAAAGGCTCAGGATGCCTTTTTATTTCTGGATGGACAAAGTGATCTCCTCCTTCACAACAAGACAGCATCACATGACTGCAGGGATAGCCCAGATTAACATTGGACTCACAGGTTTTCCCCTCGCTCCTTAACCGCAGGCCCAGGTTACAGCAATCACAGCATTGCTGCAAAAGAAGGAGACTATCAGTAACGAGGGTTGACTACAGTCTGCTTCAGGGATGAGCCCACACACATACCTGGAACTCAGCTGCACTTCCCTTAACAGTGGAGCGTGTGGAAAAGTACTTAAGGTTTAGACAGTTGCAAACATCAAAGCTTTACTTGTGTTTTACTTGTGCTAGTTTTTGCCATCCTGCACAAGTGGGTCAACTGCAACCAGGCTCAACAGAATCTCACTGTGACGATGATTTCAGCAACCTGGCATGCTAGGAAATGGTGGTGCCACAGATCACCTCTTTCTAGCTCTCTCACACAGCCCTTGCCATGCATTAGATCTCAAAAATGCAGTTACTTGTTTGAAGCAATGTGAAAGGAATTGTCCCTCTATGTATCCCTGCCCTGCAAACCTACTATGACCTTTATATTTACCTAGCTATCCTGCACAGCATACCACTGAGGCAAGTAGCTAGAGAAGGGACAGAGTATGAGCTATTGGCCTTCCTTTTCTTTTCTGAGTGCATTTAAACAGCAGCTTCACTGGCAGGCTGATATAACGGGACACCCCAAAATGACTTCTGTCCTCTGGTTTCCTCTGCTGCAGGTGGCAGATAAAAACTGTGTTGTGCACATATAAATCTACTGCATGGTCAGGCCAGAAAAATGCATCAGATAAACAGTATCCAATTCAAAAAGTCCCTACTGTGTATGCATAGTGGTACCTAATCAAGCAAGGAAGCTACAGGGCCATACGTGAATTGAAGATGCCTGTCTGGATTTAAGTGTCCTGACATCCCTAATAGATATCTATCTTTAGATGCTTCCACTGACAGAATAGTTATAAAATGCAGAGTTGCTTTCCCTCTGCAGCTCTTTTGCCAGTGCAGCCAGCCAGCCCAGCAGCACTCATCTATCATCTGCAGCTGCATTGAAACAGGCTCTCTAAAAACAAGAGTGGAGATTTCAGTCCATTCAAGTATTTGATCTCTGAAAGGTGTCAGACACAGAGAGTGAAGATCATGGTTCACAGTGGCATCAGCAGCTCCATAAACAGAAAGCCCAAGGACGGAAGAGAAGGAAACTGAATTAAACTTTCACTTCCCAGGAGGGAGATCTCTGACCTGAGGACAGCAATTAAAAAGCAGGTTTCATGATTTACAATCCTAGACAGGCATTCACATTAAACCAGAGTCTGACTCCACCAGGGAGATGGGGAAACTCAGCTGCTAACAGCTGCATCTGCAGAAACTTCTCTGCTGAGTCATGTTTTTCAAGACTCAAACACTGTACCTTTGGGGTTGCTTGAGCATTTCACATGTGATATGTATCCCTTGCGTGTTCAGCCCAGTACCTAGGACCATAGCTCATGTCTTATGTCCCTGCTTTCTCAGCTGAAAAATCCCCAAACATCATAAACAGCAGACATTATTCACATTTGCAAATATGCACAGCCATAAAGAGTTGCCTTTACACACTCAGACACATGTTTGTGAAAAATTAACAGTACAGGTCCTGAAGACGACGAATGTTTGTTGATACTAAATGGTCTGAACCATCTTTTCAAATGAAGTATTTAAATAAACCCCCAAGAAATCTATTCTGTAAACTATAATGGATTGTGGTCATGCATAGAAAAGAGAAAATTCCTGCTTTCACCTTCCTCAAATTCAAAACGTTATGAACTGAAAATTTTACTGTCTGTAAATTCTGGCACAAGTTTTTCAGCTTCATTATGCAAAATAAAAGAAGTGAAGGTTAGCAAATGTTTTTAGTGAAGTACTGTGAAATACTGGAGTAGTTCCCTTGAAGGATATGGCTTTTTCACTCATAGTTGTGATTTGCAGAGAGTATTAAATTGGTCATACATGTTTGGGTTTACATATTTTCCAGATGAATATAATTGTCTCATTTTCCAGCAAAAAGCTTGTTTGTCAAATAGTTCCTTCTAAAATGCAAAAACTTGAAAGTCTTCATGTTCTCTTGGCTATGTTTTGAATTTCACCACAGTTCTACAACTGATTTGATAACAAATATGACTATTTTTACATTGCAATCGAGAAACATGCTTTGAGAAACCACTGTTTGATTCACAACTTTCTATGTTTCTCTCAAAAATAATTGTGCTGAAATCTAGCATAATTGCATTTACCACGGTGGCATTCTCATCCACTAGGGAAAAAAAAAAGTCCCTATGCATGTGCTTTTACTCTGGTATTTCCATCCAAAAGTCCCTAAGAATGTGCTTTTAGTATGAGAGTAAATCACAGTTAGAAACAGCCTCAGATTAAGTTGTACTGAACACAAGCTGAATGTTTGGATCAAAAAACCTGGCACTGTAGCATTCACCTTGAAGCAAAAATAAGGACTTCACATCTAAAATGACTGAAGAAGAGCTATACATATTTGTTACCTGGAAGTAAACCCCTTGGCTTTTGGCAGAGCAGTGTAAGTGTCTCACAAAGTGTTTGGGCAACAAAGTTATCTTTCCCCACCATTCCAGACAAAGCTGTTTAATTCCTGACACTCAGCCAGAGCAGTCACTAACAGTGGAGCCAATGAGGGGAGACACAGCTATACACTGTCAGCATTTGCTGTGAGGTCACCTCTGAATGTTTAACTATAATAAAACTCAAAAGTCCTTCTTAAAATCTCAACACTCTCAATATTTTTTTCATTTCTATTCTTTGTTATGCAATTGCTCCAATAACTAAGGAGCTAAAGGAGTTAAAGAGCAGAGCAAAGCTGTTCCTTCGGTAATATCACCAGTTCGGATGCTTTCTCTTGAAGGAAAGCATTACACTGACAGTGCCAGGAGTGTCAGTTGAACTGACACGAGGAGCTATGGCACGGGAGTATTTTGTAACTTGTTTCAGTTCAGACAGGAATGATTAAGTTTACCCTCTCTGTTTCTTTCTGAGGAATGCCATGTGTGACAAGACTTACTCCATGGCTTATGCTCTGTCTGGCATGCAAAAGAGCCATGGTGAAAACCCAAAGAATAACATCTGTCAAACTTCAGAAATATTAATGTCTTTTCCCAAATGCATGAATCCTCTTCTTATTCTAAAGGCAGACTCTAGACTCAAGTAAATAACAGTTCTGAAAATGACAAATTGGCATAGCTAATTAAACTGTAAACTCTGCAGTAGGTGTCCGTGCATTTTGCTCTTCCAGTGAGCAATTATCCACAAGAATCACCGATGTATAAGAACAGACAGAACTAATCAGTCTCCTGCTGAGACAACAGAAGCTGCACTTAAGCTTAGATACAGCTATGTAAATTATTATCAGAGTGAAATGAATTTTGAAATGCACTCTTCTGATAAAAACAAGACAAGTGAGCAAGGAAGATGCTGAATCTTCAAACTGGTTTAAATTGGTTTGGCTCCACTGACTCTCGTAAAGCAAATCTCATTTATATAAGCTGAGGCTGCGCCTCATGATTTGTGATTTGAACCATTTGTTAATGGTCTGCCTTTATGTATGAGGAAAAGCTTCCATCATCATCTAAAATGCTTGTTCCTCTAGTCCACTGTTTTGTTTAACTGAGAAATGAGGCTGCAATTCAACACTGTAACCCAGCAAACTATTCAGTAATGGGTTTTGCATTATATCTTTGATTAAGTTTTGCCCTACCATTTTCTTCTACACCATACATTAAAAAAATCTCCTAAAATGGTCTTTTCAGCTGTTTCCAAACTGAGGCAGCAGAAGTAATGCAGCAAGTACAATCTTAAAAATGAAAATGGAAATAATTCAAACTGACATTACTGTGAGGTTTTAAACGGGGCTGCATCACCAGGCCAAAGAAACCCAAACACAGTGTCATTTCCCTGCCACATTCCTGCAACTTCACCACTCCCTCTGCTCCACAGCAATGTTTGAAGAAATCGCTGCTAAAGGCAGGAATGAGTTACACCTTCTGTTTGAACAAAACCTCTAGAAACATGACAGAGACACACCTTATACGATGATCCCCCACAGGACTCGCTCTCCTCGGGCCCGCACGCATCACCCTCCTTGGCAGCGATCATGCCGGCCAGGCAGCTGTTCTCCCTCACGCTGGACACGCAGCACTGCTTCTGAGCAACTCTGCAGAGGAGCAGCAAGGTCAGGCACTCACTGACAGCCAGAAGACATCAGGATGCAATGGAAAAAAAACCCCAGGTCTATTGAATTCATAATACATCCCATAGATTTGGTCTCTCTTTGACATGTGTGTGAATACCAGTAGAATATAGACGACAGCACTGAGCTTTGCAGGACCCTTCCCCCACCACCCTCCCCCATTTCTAAAAGATCACAGAATGGTGGGGGTTGGAAGGGACCTCAAGAGCTCATCTAGTCCAACCCTCTTGCTAAAGCAGGTTCCCCTCAATCAGGTCACACAGGAACGTGTTCAGGTGGGTTTGGAAATGTCCCACGAAGGAGCCTCCACACCCTCCCTGGGCAGCCTGGGCCAGGGCTCCCTCATCTCACAGTGAAGTAGTTTTTCCTTATGTTTTCCTTTAAGTGTAATGTTTTGTGTTCCAGGTTATGGCTATTACCCCTTGTCCTGTCACTTGAGACAACAACAAAAGGACAACAAATGCCTTTTAAATATTTGTAGCTATTAATGAGATTCCCTCTCAGTCTTCTCTTCTCCAGGCTGAATATTCCCAGGTCCTGCAGCCTGTGTACCGATAAATGCTCAAGAAGTCTCATGTTTAGATCACTGTCTCAAAGACTGGTCACCAATACCCCTTATAGCTCTTCTATCTTTATGCAGCAACCCTTCTTCCCCGTGTTTTGCTTCTCAGAAGCCTTCAGAAGGTTTCAGAATCAGAAAACAGACACAAACCTTCTTCTCTGGAAAGTAAGGAATGGAAAATGCATTCATACACAGTTCCTTCCCCATCAACCAGAGAACTGAGCCTCTGGATAAGACATGAAGAACGTGTCATATCACAAAACACTTATAAGCTCCAGAATTTAAGCTTTCCTCCAGCTTCAGCTGTCAAAGAGAAGGTTGTGGTTGACTCAGTCACTGTATAGGAAGTACTTTGGGAACACATCTTTAGTATATATGACTCTTCAAATCAAACATTTTAACAAGATTCACTGAAAGTTGAAGTGAAATAGATTCAAAATCTAAATGGCAAATTCCTAACTGAAATAGGATAGATGTTAGTTGAAATAATAAGACCATCTTCCCCACTACTTTAAAGTCTATAGTGGCTTTTCCCTCTATCCCTTGAAAGGGTGTTTCTCTCATTCCTGTACAAAACCACACCATCCCTTTGGCTTTACTGCATGACCCTGCCTCTCAATCCATGCAGCATGGAGACAAGCAGCACCCAGGAGGCAAAGAGGGATGGCTGAGAGCTGTAGGACACAACAGTTCTCCTGGGGGAGAATTATGCTATGTTGAGTATGTTACCTATAGATTGGGCATATGTGACAGATGAACATGTTAAAACTCAGATGAAATAATATCTTGTGTTTTGAGTGAGGGTAAATTTCTGTTCTGGACAGATTTGGTGGTAGGAAAGAATCAAGCACTAGGAAGGAAGGAATCCTCTCTGTCTTTTGCTGCTGCGTTGTCACAGGGCACATTGCCTTATGGGGTATCTTGGCCAGGATGAATGGGAGGTTGAGGCATTTTCACAGTCACTGCCTCATAGCAAAGCAATTCTCCTGCAACAGAATGTTTGCAAGTGAATAACTTTCATCAGTCAGCTACGGTTATTATGGCAATAAAATACAGTTGGCATAGGAAACAAAACCTTTCTTTTCTGAGGAGAATCTATTTCCAATCCACAGCTCTCATCAATTGAAAAGGGAAAAAGAAATCACCAGGAAAGTGATGTCTCTCATTCCAATAGAAACCAGGCAGTGATGGCCACTTGGCCACTTTCCCAAGACCAACGGCTTCTGGTGTCAGCCTCACACTAACATTTTCCTGGTGGGTAGCAGAGGAGAGATGTGACCAGGAAGCAGTGGTTTCAGTTTGACTACAGGAAGGGGATTACCACCTCCACATGCTTTGTTTTCAAGGAAGTTAGTTTTCTAATCCAGTATTAATTGCCAACTGGAGAAATAACAATTTCTTGAGCAATGAATGCTTATTCTCAAAATACATTCAAGTACCAGCAACTTCAGTATTATTGCTCACATGAGACTTAGAAGCTTTCATGGTTTTATTTATTTAAAGAAAAACCTGACTGAAAGTTATTATCATTTGTAGAAATGATAAAATGCTACCAGGAGCAGTTTTATATAGGATTTATGTTTTTTATGTAGAAGGTGTGCAAAGTGTTTACTGTATTAAAACACTGGGATCTCTATAGATTCATGCTCTTCTGAAATTGACTTTTAGCCATGAAAAAAAGCATACCATATATTTCCCACATGAAAGGAACAGTACTGTCTGGAGCACTGGAATATTCACTGGCCATTTCTTATTATGGTATTTCTTTAACTATCAGCACAGCTCTGTTTCTGTTACCCTATTATGAGAATGTAAATGGGAAACTGTGTTACCCACATTCTCTTGTTTCTTCCTTACAAACCTACTCATCCACAGACCAGGTAAACGTGCTGTTCCTTCAGAGAAGATCCAGAACATTTCTGCTTTAGAGGAAGTTAATGAGTTAAGATCAGCAAAATGAAGTCAATGTATTAAACTGATGTGTCTAATTGGGACACTGTGTCAGCAAAAAGCAGGATCCATACTTGTACAGCTGATGTAAATGTCATCCAGATAAACATTGCTCTGTTATGATAAAACATGTATCAGCTATGAGATAAAATGTACTATACTGGGTCAGATGAGATTTCATCAGCCTAACATCCTACTTCTGGTACAGCCAGTGATAAAAGCTCTAGGAGTATTTTTACAGCTGGCTATCAATTGTCTATCTAAGAATTTCCTGCAACTCACTTTAAGTTCATTCATCTTGTTACTGCACATGCTTTCTTTCAGGTAGTCCCAGTTAGAAACATACAATGGTAGAGGTTGAAAGGGACATTTAGAGGTCATCCTACAGTTCCCATCCTATAGTCAGTGGTGTTGGTTACTACACAGAGACAGGCCAAATGAATATCCAGAGACATTAAGACACACCAACAAATAGCTTTAACATTTATGTTTTGCCACTTGAAAACCACAAAATAGCATTTGTAAACAACAGACATCTCAATCTGCAACCTCTCTGTAAACACCTATGGCCTCAGCAGATGCAGAGGAGGCTTCACTTCTTTGCCTCAAATGAAAAAAGCAATAAAAATCAATCCTTTAGTGCAGTGATGGACATTGTAAACCCCAAGGACTGATGGAAAACTACCCTGGCAGAACAGCAACTAATTTTTATCATTAGTCTCTATCTTCTACTTTTCAAAATCTTTAGATACTGAGCTGAGTTAGTGGACAGACTCTCTGGAACCTGTACCTACTTGCAGGCATTCTAGCACATGAAACTGAGCACTTGAGTATGGGTATATATGCAGTGACCAGCTCTCCACACTAGCACACCTCCCAGTGGGAGCAGCAAAGTCTTGTCTACCCTTTTCAAGGTTCTGAGGCCATGGGTTTGAATACTTTGTTAAATGAAATGTTTTCCTTTCACAGAATATTTACAGGTGGCTCCAAATCTTTAAAACAGGGGCACAAATGAAATACTGAAAGCAAAGCAACTGAACTGCTGATCTCTTATTCTTTTAAATCCCAATAGCTTCACAGAGACTGGAACACTTAGGATCTGGCTTTTTCATCTAAACCCAGGCTCAGATGTGCAGGTGCAACTCATTAATGTATTGGATTTGCACCTACTTAGGCTAAGGCTGGATTTTTTTAATCTGTCTTTACCTCATAGACAGTTGGTATGTGGCAGTTATGTTATGCCAGATCCCAGTGGGGGTGGATTTTAAGCTCCCAGTAACTTCAGAAAGGTGCAATGATACTAACTTTGATAAAAGTCTCTGTCAAATTCTTTTCAAGCTGAAAACGTTGGGATCACTCAGAAATCCATCCAGCTTATGGTGCACTGTGTGAATCTCAGATAACTGCCTTTATCCCTTCCCAAGGCCTGCTTCAGACTAGGGGGGAGGAGAGAGAGAGGGGATGAACTGTAGCTGGCGTTAGATGTTGTCCACATTACTCTGCACTCATTCTTCTTTTCTTGCTGTGCAGTTTGAATCTGGCACCCTCACTCAGAACAGATGCTACTGATACCAGCAGCAGTATCAAGGCCAACGTTCCCCACTCCAGCTGAACACAGACATCAGAACCTGGAGCCATTCACAGTAGATAATAAACACGTCCTTTAATGATTTGGATAATCACTGCATTTAGCACTTGCCAAGTGGAAGACAAACTCTGCCCTTCTATTCATCTGCAACTCCACAGATGCACATCAAACTGGGAAACAAAAATTTGTGCTCTGCTCATGTGAGAGAGGAAAAGAAACCTTAAAGGCTGGTGTTCAGATTAGATTTTGGGGAAAGGGAGGGGAAAAGCCTTTCTAATTTGTCATGACATATTGCCAGTCTACCAATAAATTATTCAATGAATGAAACAGTTCCCAGTCTCCTGGACATCCCAGGAATTGCATGATCATTTCATCAAACGGGTTTGATTAAAGTGCTGCTCTCTGTGTTAATCTGAAACGCTCAGGTTTGCCTTACATACCTGCAGATATCACCATCTGTTCCACTTACAGGGATCTCTGTGCACTCCCCGTTGTCTATAGCCCACTGCTGGCCAGCTCCACAGCAGCTCTCAATCAATTCCTTTGTGGAACCTGTATAAAACACACACCATTTTTTTTTTAGTATGGACTAGATTTGGTCCATCTCTGTTTTCTTAATTGAGAAGATCTTTAAAATAACAATAGCTCTTTTTTTGGTCTTTTTCTCCCCCTCTTTTTCTTTCTTTCCACATTTCATTTAATTATATGCAAAAAAAGCAAGGCAACTGATACCTGCAGTGTCTTGACATAGTCAATCACTTGGTAATGTCTATCAGTGAGGAACAGCAGAAGCAGATTAGGTTTTAACACAATATAAGACATAACTGATTTGAAGACAAATCCATCTCTGAACAAAACAAAACAACTCTGAAAAGTCCAATTTGGCTATTTAAGTTCATTTAAGAAGTCATTATGCTGTTGAAACAGTGACTTCACTAGCACTAGCTGAGCATGCATGAAGGTGTCCAAGAAAAGTCCACAATAAACAAACCAGAGCACACAGAATGCACACCAGTTTGGCACAGGGCACACAGAGGCTTCAGTAATTCTCTTATACCATACTATAAATATGAATTTTCACTGATGAGTAACAAGGAACTGAAGCACATTCCTTGTCACAGTCCCTTAATGTTCTTAGTATTTAGGAAGGGTGCTTTTAGTAGGTTTGCCATATGTAGCATTAAGAAATTGTTTCCATAAGACAGATGATGAAATTTCACTCCTTGGATTTACCTAGAGAACATACAGCTAGAGTGCCCTGCAGCTGAATTTGAGGGTTCAGCTGGTTTAAAACCATAATGAAAGGGTTTGAGAGACAAAGCTCTAACTGCCAATGAGCTCATGTAAAATGCTGGCACTAAGGTGCAGTAAGAGATGGACACATAGAGTGCTGGACTAGTTTTTACAATTTTCCTTGTGGATTACCACTTAAAATGCAAATATTCATGTTACAGGGAAATATGACTGAAGCTAGTAGATTGGCAATACACTACATACCTACTGTAGAAAACAGACTCAGGTCACATCAGACTGGAAAGAAACAGCATTTTTTGGAAGTCTCTAACAGAAGTTTACTTCATTTGCCACTCTACTGGGGTGCAAACACCAAACACAAACTACTATAAGCCAGCTAAACTGATGGTAGATTGCAAAGAGCCTGCTCCATGGCAGCAGCTGGCAAGTGCAGTGCCCTGTCATTAGGAAGATTCCTCCTGCAACTGCTCACACAGTGGATGGGCTAATGGGTCATGGGGCTGACGAGGGGCAGCAGCACCTGCTCTCTCCATCGGCACATCAGAAGTGCTGCAGTTCCTTTTAAAACAATTGATATGGACATTAGGAACTTTTTGTGCATTTTATTCCTACTTTCAGGCCAGTCTTTGGCACAGCTTGGGGTTAACATTAAGAGGAAACAAGACAAAACCACCCCGAAGCTGAGTTATGGGAGGTGTGTAGGTGCAATGGACATTGGGTAGCTCCCCATCTGAGAACTCCTTAATTAAAACCCAACAACTCACACTGCAGACCAATGTATTTTCAAGGACCCTCAGTCAGTTTTTAGGTAAATCCCTCCTGAACCAGTCCTGCTGACAATGGGATGGGGAAAGCTCTTTCTCTACACAGATTTTAGGGAAAATGGCAGGGCTGCAGAACAGCACTGCTGAAGGTGCAGGGCTCTCCTGACAAGGCTAGGCAACAAAGCTATATATTTGGAAGCCAGCCTCTGCTGGGCTGGCCTTGATCTGTCAGGGAACTGTTTTTAGGGACTCTGCATTCAACTCATTTGAAGGAGAACCCTCTCCTCCTGCACATTAACAGCAGTGTTAGCTGGCATCTTCTCCCATAGGCCAGATTTGATGAGAAAGTTCAGAGAATCCTTGGTTTTGTCTGCATTTGGTACATGGTATTAAGTAAAATCATCTTTCTTTCCAAATTTTAATGCTTTTATTTTAATAGATGACATATTTTTAGAAAAGGCTACAATACAAAACATCTGGGTTTGTGCATCCATGCTGTATAATCCAGAAGAAACAGAGACAGTACATTTCTGCTGTTGTGTACTTACAGCAGTTGTCCTATGCTACCAGTTGTTCTAGAGTTTCTTGTAAAGCTAAGTAGTCATTAGATATGAAGAGTCAGATGTTTAGGGGAAGTGTAGCTCTGTCTTCGGTGTTAAAAAATATTGGCACTTGGACAAATAATACAACCCCCTGCAGCAGAAGGCTATTCCTTTATACTTGTTACAGCTGATTTAGGGGATAATATTACATTTTGGAAACTGGGAAGTTCTCATCACCAGCAGGGCTTGCTTTAAAAAGAGCAACTAGAAAAATTAAACACACATACACAATATAGTGGTTGTGATCATGAGATATTTGCTCATGAGAAAACAACAAGGAACTGTGTCTAACAGGAGGGGAAAACAAAAAGGGAGAGAAAGAAAGAATACATGTCCCATTACTGACCAAGAACTTGTGGGAGAGATCTCCCAAATTCCCTTTCATTCTGTGATCTTTGATCCCTGATAGCACTCGTACTCTATAAGGAGTGCATTAACAGCCTCGAGTTTGATTTGGCTGAGCAGTGTTGACCACTCCAGTTGCCAGATGAAATGCAGTTTAGAGGGTGGTCTGGCAACACAATGAAGCCATGGCAGAGCACACGTGGGGGTGTGGGCTCTGTGGTGGGGGGGTTCTGCACAGAACTTTGTTTCTGACACAGGCTCCATGCTCATGAGAAGATGGGAACATTAAACATTTCCAAACCATGATTTCCAGTGAAAATCATTCAACTTTTTAATTACATTTTTCACAGAAAAGATAAAATAGTCTGGAAAAATAACTTCATCACTGGCTCAAGAGGCTCAGAGGAGGAGATTAGAGAAGTGACAAGACACAGCTCCTCACTGCTCCAGCCATGTGTGCCCAAGCCACATGGAGCACCAAACCCTGCACCACCTGCCACCCCAGTGCCCTTCTGCCCAAGCTCTTCTGCACTTTTTGTTACTGCATCCATCAGCAGTAACTCCAAACAGGCAGTAACAGGTTTGACAGTTGACAGAAAGAGGGGAAAGTTGGGCTTCCAGAACCAACCTCATCCTTTTTGTGTTCACAAGCTCCACTGGTGCAACTCCATTGTTACAAAGAGAAGGGGAAAGGTGTTAAGGTAACTAAATGTAGCATAAAAGCCATGTGCACGGTAAGGAGTGCAGATGAGTTGTGGCACAGAGAGCTCCATCTCCACCCCAAGTTCTCACTTATATGTTGGGAAAAAAATAATAGGAGTGAGGGAGAAAGTGAGGATGCACTTCAAACTTCTGTAAACTTCACTTTGTTTTCTTTGTGGCTTCAGGTAGAGACAGCCCAAAAGAGACTTGAAGTCATTGCAGCCTTACCCTGTACAGGTCAGCTGCAGAGAGGTTTTGATGACTGAAGCTGCTTCTATCCTCCCACATTGCCATGTTCATGCTCACACACCAGAGCACATAGCACTGTAACAAACTGCAACTGGACTTCATTTTATGCAGCAGATTAACAGTGTTGAAAATATACTCCCATCTTGAAAGCTGTATTACGTGTAAGAGTTGCTATATGACGTGAGAGGGATGATGTGTGCAGTTAGACTGTGCAGGAAATACACCTGGTACCAGATAATTACAAACCATTGCCATAAAAGTTTTGCAACAGTGTTTTAATTGAGTCCCTTGGTGGAAACACCATTCATTTTACCAAGTGTTGAATCACAGATGTTGCTACAGCATTGCTAGCTTTAAAACATCAGAAGTTACTAATCTCTATTGCAGTAATCTAAGTGATTTATAACTCAAGTGAAATGAATTGCTCATTCCTCACTAAAGACTCGATGTCAGATTGCTCTACTGAAGTGCTATGCTAGTAAGCAGTCTTATTTACAAAATACAATGCCTTTTGTTATGATCTTATGAATAATTACATCTGAATGCAGTGATAGTAAAATGAACAAACTGTTGTGTTTTACCTCAATCAGGGATTGCAAAAAGTAATTCATAATAAGACTCAGAGTCATTAGCATGGATTGATGATATTTTGATTAGGCATCAGTAAGAACAAATATATACAACTAGATACATGCACAAGGCTGAAGATCACACAGCTTCTATGCTGGATGGAGACTTCCAGTTGTATGTTTAACAGACTTTGAAATACTTCACACAGAGCTTTGATTGTTTGAGGCTTTCACGATATTGGCAGATTTTGAAGTAGATTTGCATCTGCTCATGGAAAAAAAGGGAATTTGATTTGAGAACACCATAATCCTGAATATTTGTCATACTGTGTGCACCTTTGATACTCCATAGAATCATTTAACAAGCTCTACTATAAAACAGCATCATGTCCCCTCACTTGTTTTCAATTTCTAACTTATCTCCTGCAACTATCACACTACATCACTCTGAAGATATGAACTGAAGTACACTTTGGCCTAATCTCAAAAGTTTGTGTATTGTCATTTAGGGACACTTAGAATTTAATTCAAATATTTAAAGAAACTTTGACTGTCATGTCTCAGTGCCTGGTCAAACCCAACTCGCAGTGGGATGGCCCCCCACTGACTTAGGGTCACATCAAGGTTTTCCATAGCCACATGATATCCACACAGCTTGTACATGTTGCTATCCAGCAATTTCACCTTTCAGCTAGAAAAATATGGTATGGGGGGGGTTGTGTATGTATTCTCACAAGTGTAGCTGAAGCTCAACACATTACCCTGAGCAAAACACACAGTTGAAGTCTACTGAATAATTTCTCCCCAGTCACACAATAGTCATAAGTTTGTTAGGGACTTTTTTTAGGGTTTGAAAAGGGATTTTAAAAGAAAAGCCTCTTTCCCTTTGTTTCCTCAGCCTTCACAAATCATGTTTCCAGAGTGAGAAAACATCAGACAGCTCTCTGACTGCTCAAAAAGGGACAGAATAGTTCAGTTTCTTGCCACTACAGTTTCACTGATTTCGGCTCCACCTGAATTGCCACTCAGAACATTTAATTGGCTTAACACCTTTATTTCATTCCTTTCTTCCAATCTCACTTTAGCTTTGCAGCCCTGCAGAATATTTACATTGACTGACCAACTGCTGTTGTGCAAACAGCCATTCTTTGAGCAAATGCATTAACTCACTGACTAGTCACTGACAAGTAGCAAATCACTGACTGAGCTATTAGGCATGGTTTATCTACCACTGTCCTGTTTCAAATGCTGCTTCTCTCTATGCAGAACACAGACAGATAGATCTTAAGACTATAGCACCTCCTCTCATGATTAAAGCAGCGAGCACTGACAATCACACCAACCAATCCATGCAAAGCCTTCATGGGTTAAATCTTGGCCATTAGCTTCAACAGTACCAAGATTTCATTCAGTTGAAGCACATAACGATTTTCCTTCCTACTAAAATTATTATAGGAACCATGACATCTTAAGTGACCCTTTAAGAGTCTCAGACAGTAATTTTTATCTACAGAGATCTCTGTAGACAGACATAATGCAGGAGTTGGATATAACCCCTTGATCCAAGAGACAGGTAAACTTCAAAAACAGTGTTATTTCCAACTAACATTACCTGTTAGCCAGGGAAAGTTAGTGCACCGTGTTCCAGCTAAATCACCAGGCATTTTAGAGTCAGCTTGACCTTATCAATCCTGAGCAGCTCTGTCTCTTCACTGCAGGCTTTAATCTCATGTTAATTGCTCCCATGTGAAAGAGGCAATGTTCATACCTCCATAACTCAGCTGAGCTCCTGTTCTTGTGATGAAGCATGTTATTCAGCAGGAACATAATTTATCTCCCCTAAAATTACAGTACTTATTCTTTTGGAAGTGGGGGATCTAAACCCCAACAAACAACACAGGATCTTGCAAGGAAATGAGCTTGTGCACTAACATTAATTTTGATCTGGAACATGCTGGAAATGAGGCACTCCATCAAGATGCAGCTTGATTTTGAGGATCTCATTGCTCATCCACAGGGACAACTGGCAGCTGTGACTGCTATAACATCAGTTTGAAAAAAAACAGCTGCACAAACTGCCCAAGTCCTGAGGCAGCATAAAGCAATCACCCCACAGAGCTCAGCAGAGCACCCTCACAGCCCAGCATCACCTGGATGAAAGGCAGCAGCATCACATCAGGTTAGCAAAGGTGCCTCTGAGAGCAGTTAATGAGCCTCCCCAGCAGAACCTGTGGTGGTTTATGATTTGCCAAGTAGCAAATCACAAAGACTGACTCCTGAGGTACTGGACTACATTAGCACCTTTTCACACCTTAAAAGAAAGCTGATCGTTGGTATAAAAGCTGATGCAAAGGGATAAGTTGCTTTCACCACAGCCTGGATGCAACCATCCTCAGACACCTAAAATGACTGAAAAAAGAGGTAGTATAAGAGCAGAAAAGGAGCAGTTTCCATGGTTTTTCCATGAGCACATGACTCAAGGAAGGGATCAGAGTCCTGCTTTTCCTCTCTACTCAGTGCTCATGACTTGTTTCCTACTCCCTTATAGAAAAAAACCCAAACCACTTTGACAATATCTTTATAGTCTTATAACTATCTTTCTTTTTAAAGGAATGGGTATCTAGACCTGCAATGCACCCAGCACACACATTTCACAAGCATTGTTTGCTCACACTGGAGAAAAAGGTATTATATTATTTCCTTATCAAATATCTGCCTAAGAACATAAACCCATCTAATATGGCAAATAATGAAGAAGGCTTCACAGAACAGTGATTAACTTGATGAAGTTCTTCAAATGCTGGAAAATACCCATTTCCAGTGGGTCTTTTTTCTCTTCTGGTCTCTTCATCATTTAAAGTTTTAATAAGCAATAAAAAAGTACTGTAGCTTTACCCCTTAACAGGCTGTCACTTCTTATCTCAGCGACAGCCTGAGAGGCTTTATTGAATTCCCTCACTGAATTTCACCATTTGGTTGTGCAGTGTAACATGTTCTTAACTTGATTTATCTCAAATGCTAGGAAGACATTTTAATGAGCAAAGGTAAAGAGGAGATGAACATTTATCTTGGCAAAGATAGCAGAGGGGAGAGTGACAACACAGCCCCAAAGCCAGCTGCTTTCACTTGAAACTGAGCTATCACTTACGTCATTAGGACTGGTTAAGCTTTCCTCAGGACCTGTTCCCAGATAAATTAGTGTATGCTTTATTCTGTGCAGGTTACTGCAAAGTGCCTCAGTGTTCAGGAGCATATTTGACTCTAAATCTTACTGAAATGAGAGTAGTGCTCAAGTGTTTCCATGATCAAATCCTCAGTTAGCTCATTGCTGGGGAAGGGGCTTTAACCCACATGTACTCATTAGACTTTTAGGCAGCAAAAGAGCAGAGTGCAGAAGAAATACAGGCTGAGCTGGGCGTTCAACAGACATCTCATGGCATCAGTCCAGTCTCTAAACCTTCTCTCCTCCATCATCCTCTTCCATTCCTACTGGACTCAATTTGCCATGCCATCACCACAGTAATCTAAGTGAGGTCCATCACACTTGCAGCAATCTGCCTTCATTTTAAGCTTCACATGGCAGAAGTATTTTTCTACAGTGACATACCTTCCTCTGAAGTCACCTGCATCTCTTTAGAAATCCACCCCACCATTCATCCAGGACAAGTTCCTGTTATATTGCCTTCACTCCTTGGGAGGCATCTGCTTTCCATTTCAACCTGAAAATGCTCTGTTTCTACATTGTTCTCTTTTTTTCATAAATTCCTCATGCTGGTTTGCTTGGCAAAATATGAAGAGTTGTGTCTGCCCAAAGGCACAATGAAAATCTGGATAAAACAAACCCAATGTTCTCATTTTACTGTGCGCTGTACAATAGAGACATACATCAACATAACCTCGGCCAGGATTGTTTTGGCAGATTTTGTTCAAAGTGTGAATGAATAGCAACCTTATATTCCCTCTGGCTTTAGTTCTGGATAATCCTTGTAAGCCAAAACTTGTATTACCTGTGCCAGAGGTCAGATAATTTAGACTATGTTTGGTCTTTTAATGTTTCCATGACAGCACCCTTTATTAGCTCCAGGTGAAAGAAGGGGGGAAGAGGGGGAACAACTAAATAACTCCTTTAGCCTTTTTCACTAACTAAAAAGCTAAGCAATTTCTTTTCCTGCCTTCTGAAAATTTGGCTCACTTGGATCTATCCTTCTGTCACTGAGTTTAAAGTGCAACGGTTCATACACAATCATCCTTCTATTAGCTACAATAATAACTCAAGGTAGGCATAATGTTTCTTGCCTTTCAGCGTAGTCTTGGCTGTATTTTTGTCCTCAACTTTCCTTCCCCAGATATTGCACAGAGTGTATTTATGCTGTCTATTAACTTTAGAAAGAGCTGAGGCTTTAGAAAGCCTGATTCTGATTATCCAGTCCAAAGAACTTTTATCTGGGAGGAGAGCATTCTCTTTGCATGCTCCTTTTTGTGGGTAGGTAGGCTCCTTTCTTTAAAGCCAGTATTTCCACCAGCCCTGTTTAATTTTGAAGTAAAAATTGAGAAGGCATAGTGTTTCTCAGGGGAGGTAGTCAGGGACTGTCTGTCAGAGCACTTGGGAAATAGAGCCAGGACCACTGAATCAAGCATTTAGTCACACAAGCTCTTGCAGTATGTTCTTAGCCACTTACAAATTGAGCTGAGGTTGTACTAGTAATTAAATTATACAAATAATATTCCTTTTTATAAAAAAAGGAAAAAGCTAACAAAAGTGAAGAGGACAATGGACATTGTAAGGCTGTAGTTTAGTTTGTGTGATTCTCCTGTTTCTGTGTGTTTAACTACAGAAAAAAATGTATTAGTTCCACCACGTAACTATTCAAACCCCCACACTGGGAAGCTGGGGACAGCCATCCATTAACACATGTTGCTGCCTTAAATTTTAAGAGTGTGGCAGTGAAAAAAGTCTTTGTTTTGGATTGAGAATGTTGATCAAGGACAAGTCAAGGTGTTGTGCCATTTTGGAGTTCAATTGCATAACAACACTAGACGCATCTTAATCATGCAACCCATGTAGATACGTAACTTGATCTCACACCAGTCACACTAGAAAATGTACTTTTGTTTGAAGTCATAAAGTAGGATTGTGCATGTGCACCTGAATTGTATCTTCTTCACTCGGGGCACAGATCACAAGTCTAGATACTGCACACACGCTGGCAGAGTTAAGATATAAGAGGGAATTGGTTCGGAATAGTTCATAGAGTCACAGAATGGTAGGAGTTGGAAGGGTCTTTAGAGATCATCTAGACCAACCTCTGCAGAAGCAGGTCCACTTAGATCAGGTCACACAGGAACACATCCAGGTGAGTTTTGAAGACCTCCAGAGAAGGAGCCTCCACACCCTCCCTGGGCAGCCTGTGCCAGGGCTCCCTCACCTCAACAATGAAAGAGTTTTTCCTTATGTTTAAATGGAACTTTTTGTGTTCCTGCTTCATCCCATCACCCCTTGTCCTGTCACTGGATACAACAGAAAAAAATACTGCCCCAACCTCCTGACACCCACCATTTAGATATTTGTAATGAGATCCCCCCACATCTGTTTGACAAAGCCAGCCCTGAAGTACACTCATCTTTCAAGTTGCAGTTGGGAGCTTTTAGGTAGCTTGGAGTTTTGCAGCTTTGGTAACCATAAAAAAACCCCAATCCCAAGCAGATGAGCAGGGCTTGATCTGCTTCCACCAGTGAAAACACATGCAGCACAGGCCAAAAACATGCACCCTCAGCTGTGCTCCAGGAGAGCTCATCCAGACAGGGTTCACAGAAAAACTCTGGAAGCATTTGGGGGTATAAAAAAAAAAAGCCCAGTATTTTCTTTCTCTTTGTATCCAATTCACAAAAAGTAGAAAACCAGTAAAATTCATCAGAGGAGTTATTCACTGTGAATTGAATGCTCATCTCTATTCAGAACATTACTGAAACAAACTGTGACAATTCACTCCCTGACTCATCCCCAGCTGCTGGTGACAGCCTGTTTCCTCTGCTACATTTCTCAACACCACTCTCAAAGTAGCTTAATACAATACATTAACAGAAGCAGCAGCCCCAGTCACACAGCCTTGCACACCTTCAGGAAGGGTAAGATCACACAATAGCATCAATCAGTGAGCCACAACACACCCCAGGACTCTATGTACCCCCTAGCTCTGTTTGCATGGGAGAACTGAGGACTGCAGACCACAACAATTTGAACACCAGGGGAAGGAATCCTCTGAGTTTCATTGATTTTCTAATTAGTGCACAGGGATGCTTAAGCTGTAAAGAACAGTTGGTGTAGGGCTCCTTACTTGAGTATTCTACCATACTCCCTGCTAGTCCTTGTCAGGTTTATAATCACAAATTGCATTGTTTATTTATTTTACGGTGTTCTGAAGAGCTCTCTCATTTCCTTTGGCTCTTCTTTATGAAGTTCTGCAATCAGTGTTTGTGCAAGAATTTCAGCAATAATGACTGTGGCCCAGGGCACTTCCTGGATTAATGATGGGCTGGAAGAGTTGATGGCCCACAGTTCTGCCTTCACCCATTAACCTCAAAGAGGTTTAAACTCTCCAAGCAAGCAGCCCCTGCCAGAGTAGTTATTGTGAAGGGAATTCAGTGCCATGCTTTAGTCAACAGCAATAGAACAAACTTCCTTTTATCCCTCACAAATGTAGGGGGAAATATTAATTCAAATGGGTTGATAATGATGGCTCAGAGTGTTTCAGGGGAATTTAGCCACTGCTAGCAGGAAGCACAGCAAGAAATCTCTCTTTTACCACACACTATGTGTCAGAACCAGAGCTGTTTGGAAACAAGATTTTTCAATTCTCTTAAGAAATTTATGATTGGGGGTGCAAATTAGGAAAATGGAGTTTTCAGCTTGTAAATGAAGCACCTCGTATGCTACTGTTGTTGTGGTTTCACACCAGAGGTATTGGGTGATTCATTTTGCCTATTTCCACTCCAGACTTTACCTCCAGCTCAAACTACCTCGTGTCCCACGTTGCAGCTCAGTATAACCCTACTGAAGCCTTTGGCCATGATATACCAGGAGAAATACAATGACAAGGTGTTTATTTCCCTGATTTCTGCCTGTCAAAAATCAACAGCACTCAGGTTGGACACAATATTTGTAGGTTTTGTTCCAGCTCCACATTCCTGATTCAAAGTAGCACCTCATGCTCCTACGTGTTCATTAAGAATAATGATGCTATTGTATACTTGCAAGCTCTGTTACTCAAGTCTCACTGCTAGCTTCAGATAAGGCAACAACTTTCAAATTATTACTGACAGAAGTGGATGTTTTCACCGAAATCTTGTGTTTGAAGCAGTGCCCATGGGCACATACAGGCTCTGTCTGCTCCTTTACTAAGAATCAGAGCACAAAGCTGTTGAAGAAGCAGAGTGACTATGAACATGTTTATATGTAAGCAAGTGCATAGAGCTCAGAAGCACTGATAAAACTCAGACAAGTGTTGAAGTCCTTTGCTGACTCGAGTCCTGTATGAGGCACAGTGAGATGGAGTACACAGTGCTTCCCACAGGGAACATTCCACAAGTAACATCTGCCTCCTACAAAGTACGAAATAATCACAATGATGCTGTGAATAGATTAGCATTTCATTAGCTGACAGCTTGTATCTGTCTCTAGGGAAACTATTTCTTCAGCAATCTCAGCATTTTACGCTTTCTCTAAGCTGCAGAGATAGTTGCAATGCTCTTCCTTCTCGAGCTCTTACATATACACCTCCCAAAACAAGCACAAACAGGGCTGGAAAGATAGAGCCTCAGTCCAGGTAAATCATGCTCCACAAACAGCTGGGAAGGATATTTCTCTTTCTGATCCTGACCAGCCCAAGGAGGAGGAGGACTGTGTGCCACAGCAGCACTGGGGCAGGCTCCACCAGCCCACATGCAGCACCTCAAACAGGCGTGAGTTAAATCTCAGCTGGAATTCCATCTCCTGCAATGGACTCTGGCTACACTTCCCACTTGGAAACTGCAGGCTGCAGCCAATTTTAAAGGAATTTACATTCCTGAACATATTTTACTTTGGAACCAGAGATGAAGAGAGAGAAAAGGGACTGACTTGTGAAAAGCTCCAACTCTGTGATTTAAATGTGTTTTGGAGCATTTGGGATAAGGCAGCAAATTCTAATGAAGGGTGGAGGAGTCTCTTCATCTCTCCCACAAAGACTCAGAGCAGTTACTTACTGCAGCAACATCTGAAACAGAGCAAAAAAACACTGAAAGAGGCAGAGCTGTACATACTACTTCATCCATGCATTTTAAAAACCCAGGTTTTATGATTTGAATGTCAATAAGTACAGAGCTCACTGCTCATTTTCTTTCTTTTTTTAATGCTCAACCAAGAACTGGGCAAGTAACATTCACTGCAGGCTGGGGGAACAGGAGCTAGGTAAGGGAGGAGCTGATGGAGAGCAGAATCAACTGAAAAACAGGGCATGGAAGGGCTCTTAGTGCTTCGTGTTCAAAGATCAAATTGTAAGTGAATGATCAAAGCATCAGCTTGGTTCAATTCTGAAACTTCTTATCCAGGTTTGTAGTTCAAGCCAGCCTACTAATAGCTAGTGATAAGTCTTAGTTCAGTACCAGAGGCTGTTGATAGATCCATACAGAGCATTTTGTGGTGACAGAAACCTCTGTGGGTGCACATAAGAAAGGAACTGAGTGTCTGTGTAGTCAGAGCCAGAAAAGTCTGGACATAGCTACAAAAAGCAAATAACTTGCTGAGTCATGGCCCATGAAATAGGGATCCAACACCAGGCTCATGGTGGTGGAGAGGTTTTGGAGCACCACCAAATTGCACAGGCTCACACAGACAAGCACAATTCTTAGGAAGGACAAGGTCCTTTACAGTATTCTCAGCATTTTAGCTCTTAGCTGAACAACTGTGCTTCATTAGCTGAGTTAGCCAACAGCTTCAAATGGGACAGTGTTTGTTTATAGACTTGGGCTACAAAGTGTTGATGTAGAGTCAAGCTTTTTAATGTTCACATGTGTTTAAAAGAAAAGGTTTCCTCTGGTCCCTCTTGAGTTCTCAGTGGTCTATTCATTTCTAAGGAAAATGAGCACAATCCTTGCATTTCACTGAGGAAATGCCCATTTTTTTTATGGAGAATGGAAAAATACATCTGCAGCCCAATAAAGCATAAATTTTATCTTCACAGATGAGGCAATTACTTCATACAGAGCTGCCTGCATGATGAAGAGCTACAAACACAAGCACAATACTGGTAACTACCGACACATCATTAAAAGCATTGTTTACATGCCCTGCATTGTGTCTAGAGGTGGCTTCACAGCCTGGACTCCATCTGAAGTGTGTGGTTATCACTTCAACAGTGTTTCAACAATCTGGCTCCATTTCCCCCCTTGAAATGAAAGGGTTGTATTTATATCCTGCACAGACACCAAAATCACTAAGCAGGTATTTTTCCTTTGGTGCTTTTCTGATGTCAGCACACTTCATGAAAAAGACATTCTTTAAATAAGGTCAGAGATCATGGAGATGATGTGTGACACATAAACCCTCTCTTGTTTTTTCAATAGTTCCAGACCAAAAAGAGAAGTATTTTAGTGCTATCTATGCACACTGGCTGTGCCACTTATAAACACTGACATCATTCTACAAAAGGGACTGTAATGTAGATTTTTAATCCTGTCATTGATTTAATCTGATTTATCCTGTTATTTACATACATGAAGGTAAATCAGCACAAACTAGGTCTTTTATGAAGTACTCCATAGAAGCAGGACTCTGTGTGCAATTTCTGGTCTCTACAGCAATTTTAAGACTTTGAATTCTTGCTGAGCTCTAGTTTGATTTTGTTTAGATTTACCAGTTGCACATTTCTATGATGTATCAAATGGATATGAAACGGGTCTAGAAAAGCAAAATGTAACACTAGGGAGCATCCACAGGCAACCCATGGATCTCAGTAAACTGCCAGTGGTATCTTCCCATTTTCTTCCCTTCATTTTCCTCCTCAGATACAATTTCTTCCTCCTATTAACCTCTAAAAAAAAGCCTTTTTTCCGTGAAAGGACTCTGATGAACTAAGTAGCACATCCTGCACATCCCAAATGGGATCCTGTAGGCAGAAAGGGAGGCAAGTTCCTCTAGGAAGGACTCCCCTTACCTCTACCAGGCTCCAGGTCACATTTAAACATGCTTAACTTGCAAGCTCAATACCCAACTCATGCGAAGGGAAATCCTCCTTCTTAAAGTGCTAAAACTCAAACGTTTGAAGACTTCAGATGTGAAACCTGACATAAGGCAGACATGAACTCCAGCATAATGTGCCTTCCAATGACAGCTATGAGATCAGAGCTTCTGCACTTTGCATTTCCACAAGGGCTACACCTCCCTGTACCCTCCATTGCCCCCATCACTTATACACTGATCCAGACCTCAGTGGGAGGGGGAAAGGGAGCAACGTGCAGGACAAAGAGGAAAGCAGTACAGCACGTTCTTGGCAGTGGCTGGGCACCAGCCAGATCCCTCCCCCCATAAGGAATGCATCTTTCTTAATCAAGGGAGAGATTCAACTTTGAACTTGCTGCTTCTCCCCATCAACAAACGCTCTTTGTTAACTGTCAGCTGTTTCCTAATCACTGCAAGACATCAGCTTTCACGTAGGACAAGGGCCATGCAGGGGGAAGAGGTGAAGAACTGTTCCCCTCTACCAGACAGCTGAAAACATGAGGCCAAAATCTGAATTGTGCTGTGGCTCTGCCACTCTGCACAAACCTACAGTGAGAAGGAAGCTGGGAGGAGGGAAGATGGGGTCTGTATGACTGAGGCAGTGTTATCAGCACAAATCTTCACAGTGTCTGCAAAGCCAAATGAAAGCCAGAAATTCTTACCACATCAGATCCCTGAGTCCTTTTAAAAAGCTCAAGAGAAATGTGTCTGTTTCCAACAAAGGAGTGCTCTGGAAGTCCACTGACCCAACCAGCCCAAGCTGTAAGTAGCTAAGACACATTTTGATTTGATTTTCCAGTCCTTTCCACGGATGAGACAGAAAGCTTCCAGAGACCTAACACTGCCCCTATGGCTCTGAGGCTCAGCGTGAGGGCATGGGAGAAGGCTTTTCTGGAACAGCAGCACAACCAAAGGTTCGGGCTGCTGTGCCAGAGGGAGCTCCAAAGCTGCTGGGAGCAGCACCAGCTCTGAGCTGTCCTCCCACCAGCAAAGGTTAGGACCACACACAGAGTTTATTGGCCAGGCTGCTTTCAGGGAGGAGTTGTTTGTTTTTAACTTCAAGTTAAATGCGCTGCGACCACATTCTAATGAAAGATTGGCTATCTGGCAAAAGACAAATAGCAAGCCTCTTGGGATCACAAGCTTTCTAGGCAATTTGTTACAAAACTTTCACATCAAAGATGAATATTCAGCTGTCAGCAACAGAGAAGTGCCATTCACATGGTTCAGGTTAGGACTGCTTTCTTTAATCTTCTTGTCTCACCCAAATGCCACCGGGCAAAGGCAGCACTGTGCTGGCAGCTGTGACCAGGAGCTGAGCCTGCAGCTCGCCTGGCACCCTACCAGGTTGATAAAAGCACCAGTCATCCAGCTGCCAGGGCAGACAGACCTAGCTACAGCAGCGACAGCTCCCTACAAAACTAAGCCATGTCATCTGTGTCCAGCTGGCTTTCTGCAGCCCTTAGCCTGGAAGGTTTCTCCATTCTGCTGGTTCTTTTCTGAGTTCCTTAGTCTTCCCCCTTTATTGCCTGCATACATCAGTCCTATTTTTAATGCCCTCTTTTTCCTTTTCTCCCCCCAGATGCCATCTCTTTTCCAGCAGCTTTTAGGAAACTCTACAACAGAAAAAAAACTCCTATCCCTTCCCTCCTGTGTCAGGACACAAAACAACCACCCAGTAAGCCCACAATTATTGATGCTACATTTACTGGCCACCACACTTCTCACATGGCTCACACATTTCCCCCACTCTTTGTCAGTCTGAAACCTTTTTGCACTTTCGCTCGCTGACTCAGCAAAGCTTCCACTGTCAGTCAGGACTCTCAGTGTTTTCAAAGTGCTTTCTAAAGTGCTGCCAGCCCTGAGCTGGTTTTCAGCAGGTGTTAAAGGTCTGAGAAGATCCATTGTGCTGGTGCATGCTGTGCCTGCACTGCACCACCCCACTGCACAATACCTGTTTGCAACCACCTCAAGCCAGTGGGTGAAATCAGAGTAATATGATACTTTCACCTAATTCATACAATTGGAAAAGATTTTATTCCTGTGCAGCAGTTCATTGGTTTTTATATGAGTTTTCATCCCCAGTGTCTGCACAGAAAACTGACTGGCACTATAACAGAAAGAATAACGTTTCAAGAGCTTGAGGGAACGTGGAAGCCTGAGTTAACAGTTCCATGAATTCATAATGATGTTAAGATGACTTACATTTACAGTGTATGAGTATCAAGCAAAACTGTCTGGTGCAGTGCAACAATTTGATATCGAAGCCTAATTACTTTTCCACACAATCATCTGTTAAAGTAATGATTAGCTCAACTCTGTGTGCTTGATTTGTGGGTTAAAGCGAGGAAGTAATACTGAATACTGAAAGGAAGGGAAAGAAGCCTTCTAAATACAGTTTTGCTTTCCACATTCTCTTCCTCTCTACAAATGTTCCCATATTATAGTTATTTAACCCCCTAAGAATGGGGGAATTCTCTTTCACCACTCCCAGCTTTCCAAGACTTATATCAATTTACATCTAACACAAAGAAGTTTGAGGATATAATTGTCACTGAGAGTCAATGATTAAAAAAGGTATTTTACAACCATCTGTACATTGAGGTTGGCACATGAAGCCAACTGGTAACAAGGAAAATACACTGGCATTTAAACACAGGTTACATTCATTCCCAAGAGCCAACATCTGGCTTCAGACAAAATCAGCCAAAGAAAAACCAGCAAGACCAGCAAGAGCCCAAACTGCCCAGTTTTCTGCCAGCAACATACACAACCAACTTGAACAAGAACAGCACTGCCAGGTAGGGCTTTCTAAATGGTATTTCCATGGAATAGTTCCAAAACACTTCATATGTTTAAGAAGTCAATTAAGTTTGATATGTTTGCTTGACATCCAGTGACATTTGCTGAAAAGAAAGACTCAGTATTTTTAACTCTTGATGTAATATTTTCACATCCAGTCCAGTATAAGAAAACAAGTTAGAAGTTGAACGTATGAACCATGTATCCAGCACCATCCATTACCAGCCCTGCTGGGGGAATGCAAGTGATCTGAAATGTGACAAAGATATACCTACAATCAGCAACTGAAAAAAATTACTATTGATTATAAGTACAATCACAGCTCCACAAATGCTCAGCCTCTCATGATTTCTCTCCATTGCACAGCATTTGCTTTTATAGTAACTCTTTTATTACTTTAAATTCTGAGGACAGATTGACCTGACACTAATTAGATGACTTCAAGCTGAGGAACTTTCCCTTCAATATGGCCATGAATTTAAATCTCAGCAGTCTCACTCACAGTAATCTCTCTTAATGCATATCTTGAAAATCTTCTCAGTGCCATAAAATCTGTTTTGGCTGCTAGTGTGTGGTTTTGTTCCCAGCTATAAATTTATGTACAGCGTGGCTAAGATCATCTTCATCTCATACACATCTCTTGCTCAGATGACTTTTTCTTTCCTTTGTCACCACAGATAAACAAATGGTTCCATCACACATTGCCTTTACAGAGTGATTTTGTTTTAAAGCACCTAAGCTAGCATGCAATTTATATATATATCTCAACCATATGATCAAGGTACTTTTCCCTTAATAGCAGTAATTGTCACTCACCAGAGCTGATACAATACAACCCCCCCAATCCTTCCCCATAGAAGATTATGGATTTTTTCTTCTTTCTTTTTGTTTTCTTCATTAACCACATTCATTTTCTTTTTTGTAGCTGTCAGGATTTGAGGAAACTAAGGTAAAAGATAAACATGCAGTGGGGCTACGGTCCCCTGGGCTCCTGACAACTGCAGGGAGGGACAGGCTCCTCCAGACAGCAAGGCAAAACATTTACACTGAATTCCTGCTCCACACCACTTTCTCAAGCAAATGTTGCCAGCTCTTGTGCCAAAAGCCTTTGCAGGTGCCAAGTCACAGCAGCTGCCAAGCCAAAGGGAGGGGAGGCTGCAGGAATGGCTCCTGCACAGGGAAGTGCCAGCAAATTCCCTGGAGCTGGATGGATGGCCCGACACACCCGGGTCCTGGGATGACCCTCCAGCACTCACCCGCAGCCCACAGATGGGGCCTGAGGCACAGCCCAACACTGCGGGGTCTCCAGGCTATGTTCCTCCTTCATCTGGGGAAGGAGACTAGTGATCAGCCTCTCCAGGCAAAAGCTTTCTCCTTTGTGAGCAATCCCCAGCTCTGCTGGCTGCAGAGTTCATGCAAACTGCATGCACTGGTCACTCGGTGTAAAACTAACACATTCCTGCCTCCCTCCAGAGCTCAGCTAGCTCCAGCTCATAGGTATGAGCATTGTGTTAGGCTTCATTTACTGTCACATAGATATAAGTTTATTTCAGCTGACAGAAAAGTAGAAAAAATAATACAGATAAAATAGAGGAGAGGAGAGGAGAGGAGAGGAGAGGAGAGGAGAGGAGAGGAGAGGAGAGGAGAGGAGAGGAGAGGAGAGGAGAGGAGAGGAGAGGAGAGGAGAGACAAAGGGAAGGGACAAAGAAAAGAGATAAAGGCCAGCTATATGTCCTATTAAATCCAGAGGATTGCACTTTCTACAGCTTAATCCAATGTTGTGAAAATCTGAGCTCTGCCTTGTTTCACAGTATATGGCTTTTGAAGGACATTCCCAAGGATTACATTTGTAAATAAGTCATAACTTTAGTAAAATGAAAGACTCAGGTCAAAAAAAAAAGCAATGCTCTGGCAAGAAGCCAACAAAAAGGAAGAACTACATGTACTGCTAAGTTGCTTTCTGACTTCCTTAAAAAGGGATAAGGTTATTCACCAAAAATCCCTCACACTTTACTTATTATTCCCTGCTTCTTTAATAATATCTGAGAAACTGTGGTGCCAAATATACAGATGCCTGTAAAATAGAGCTGAAGCTGCAATTACTTACCTATTCTATTACCCTGATGCAATGCTTTGTTTTCTCTTTCTTTATTTCATTAGATTTCACAGAAATTGACTTTTTACCTGTAGGGATTAATGATGCTTATCATAACACTGTACCCAGAGGTAAGTCATTTTGTATACATTAATTGTTCATAGGAAGACAGTCCTTCAAACTGCAACAACAGCTGAAGCAAAGATGCTGAGTACATCTTCCATCACCCCGAATCTCTCTTCTGTATGCCTCATGGCAGCTTTAAGCCCTGTGTGATGCAAAGCTGTTTGCTTTGTCAGACTGTTAGGAGGTAAAGTTAGCTTTTTCCTTTTCTTTCCTGACTCAAGAGCCCAAGTGAAAGACCTTGTGTGTGACTGTGCTAAAGTGCAGGTGATCCCCACAGCCCTGCACAGGCCTCCTTGTTACTCCTTGCTCCCTCAGCTACGTCAGCTACAGGCTTCAGCAGCAGCGACTTTCCAGTTTAAATGTCTGATTAGAAAAAGCAAAAGGAAAAAAACAAACCCTAAATGCTGTTATGGGACCCACTGGAACAGCACACATTCTCCTCTGCTCTTCTGGCTTTCTCACTTTCATACCTCATGTCAAAATGAAGTGTCCCACAGAACTGCACATTACACGTCTCTGTAACAATTTCCAGTCTCATCCATTTATTCAGTTGTTAGCCAAAGTTCCAGCTGAAGTTGCCAGAAAGACAGTGTCATCAAAGAGGTGAGGCTCCTGGAAACGTGAGGCTGGCTGGTCTGTGCCAGGAAAGGCTGGCCTGTCCCAGGGAGCACCAGCTTCATGTCAGGCAGGACCTCACTGCAGGCACACTGAAAATATCTCTGGAGGATTTCAGTACCTGTCCTCCCAAAACTCAGCTTGCATAACCAGTATTTAGGACAAATGACACCATATTTCAGTGCAACATAGGCTTTGATCATTTAAAAGTTGGCAGATCCACACCTTCTCACACATATTTTTCTCAATTTAGAGATGGGAAGAGGAAAACCAGCTTTGCTAGACCTTGAGATCCCCCACCTCAGAGCAGTTTCCAGGCTCCAGTGAAAGGAATGGTTGGATTAAACTGGCATCATCATGGAGATGATACTCTCTGGGTCTGCAGCAGAACCTGCAAGTCCCCAACACCAATTTACTGCTTGGTGAGGTCGGTGCCCAGGCGTCAAATTCACCCCTTTAATTCAGTTCAGTTCAGTTCCCTTCCTTCTTTTGAGAGAACTTCAGCTGCACACACTAATTGTTTCAGCAGCATTAAGTTAAATCCCAGCTACTTCATTAGTTAACTAAGGCTTTTCTTATCTTCTGCACACACAACCACTGTTGCTCATTCTCTGTTTCAGTCACTGAAATCCTTATCCAGTAGGAAACATATCCATCTTAACCCTTCCCAAAACAGATATTACAATCACAAGCCATCTTCTTCGTATCAAGCCCCTCTCAACCTGGAAGAGGCCGCACTTCTGCACATCAGTGGTGCCAGTCCTGTGTAAACCCTTCTTTACTTGGGCACAGGCATGTTTCAGCCACTAAACTTCCATGTCACTTAGTAAAGCAGCACCATAGTTACTTATATTTCTCTCAGCACACCTCAGGTGTTCTTTCAATCATGACCTGGTGACATTTCCCTGGTGACACTGCAGAACCAGGTGGATTTGCACTGCATTAGAGCTCTGCTGTGCAAGATGCTTTCTTGGACTCTGCAGCTCAAGTCAAAAGTACAAGTGATGAACAAGTTCAAAATCATTAAAATAAATATAACTCCTTCAAAAAACCCTTTAAAATTTTCTTACAGTACTGTTTCTGCAGATCCCAGAATTCCCAAATGGTGGGGGTGGAAAGGGCCCTGCAGAGCTCATCCAGCCCCAGCCCCTGCTAAAGCAGGTTCCCCTGGCTCAGGGGGCACAGGAACGTGTTCAGGTGGGGTTGGAAACCTCCCAAGAAGGAGCCTCCACACCCTCCCTGGGCAGCCTGGGCCAGGGCTCCCTCACTTCAGCACCAAAGGACTTTCTCCTCATGTTCCAGTGGAACTTTTTGTGTTCCAGCTTGTGCTGGTTATCCCTTGTCCTGTCACTGGCCACTACAGAAAAAACATTGGCCCCATCCTCCTGACACTCACTCTTTAGGTACATATCAGCATTAATAAGGTCCTCCCTTCAAGTCTTCTCTTCTCCAGGCTGAACAGCCCCAGGTCCCACAGTCTTTTCTCATCAGAGAGATGTTCTATTCCCCTGATCATCTTGGTGTCCCTGCACTGGCCTCTCTCCAGCACTTCCCTGTCCCTCTTGAGCTGAGGAGCCCAGAACTGGACAAAGGACTCCAGATGAGACCTCAGCAGGGCAGAGGAGAAGGGGAGCAGAACCTCCCTTGACCTGCTGGCAAAAACAATTACAAAAATAACATACAGATATCCATAGAGCTGGGATATCTGGTGCATTCCAGCTGTACCAACTCTGTTATGTATCAAACATCAAAGAAATGCCTCTAAATTAAAAGAGAAAGTCTCTTGTTCTTCTTTTAACTAATGGAGGTGTTTAAAAACAAGCCCCACTAAAACACATAGAAGCTACCACAACAGCCTGCTACCTGTCCCAGAGAGAACAAACTCCATTTGTAAAAGCACAGCCCTGAAGTGACAACTCAAGGTTTTAGAATGATAGAAAAATGTGCTCCTCTGCTCGTAAAAAGACAATTCAAAAAGAAATTTCTCATTCTGTTGAGCCAAATGACTAGCAAACAGCTATTAAATGCTACTGAATAAATCTTTGCAGGCCTCAGACTCTTAATTTCTTGATTGTATGTGTAATAAATACCAAGAGCTTGAGGTAATATGATATGCAAGAGGACTGAATCATTTTTTGGCCATAGAAAGAGGAGATAATTTTAAAACTTTACGTAATCTTAGCAGACTGATGGCTGAGGTAACTACCTCAAATGACAGATATATCTAAAGAACTATATGAAGCATGGCACTATCCCAAAGGTCCTCTCTCTAGCATCATTCATTGTGGGAAAGCTATTGTCAGTGGGCAACTTTTAATACTAGAACCTGTTTTCAGCATAGAAAGAAAACCTTTACCTAAAAATGACCTAAGAAGCTTAAATAACTGGCAATAAAACAAGGAATGGAAAAGTTGACTGAAAGTAAAGATGATCTGCTATCATGAAGCAGTGACAAGAAGGTAACTCCAGTAGTACAATGGCAGTGTCAGTTCAGAGTGCAAAACATCAGTGATGAAGGCCCTAGAAAAGCATAACAAATTATTTATTCACTGCAATGCATGGTATATTAAACATCAGATTCCGTTTTGCTCATAGGAGGATGAGGGTGAGTGAGAACAAAGGAAAAGAAAGCTTATCTCTACAACTGGATGAGTTGGACAATGGACCAGTAACCCAGACAGACACGCAGAGGAAATACTGAGACGGGAAGGAAAGTGTCCCCTGCATCAGAGACCTTTGCTTCCTCCTCACACACCTACTGATCACCCACAGGACACTTGCTAGAAGCTTTTGGCGTTGCTTCAGGATCAAAAATTCATTGTAGCCTTGAACTAAGTTCTGCTGTACCTCCCAAAGCTGACAAACGTGTCACACTAGCAATGCAGACACCAGGGGAGACTTGTCCTCAGCCACACCACAGCTTTGAGGGGTCTGAATTTACATGGGTTAGGACATAATGTCTGGAAGCACATAACACCTCAGAGTCTTGTCCTCTGAGTTGTATATTCAACACAGATTTCTTTGAATGCTGTGGTTTAGTTTCTTAGTGCACTGTCCACCAATTTGTTTCCTTAAAACTTTTTATCTACCCACAAGCTTCAGCAGCAGAATCTCAAACCCTGCTACAAAGGTGATAGGTGACTGAGCAGCACTCCACACAGACCAATGCACCACACATGTCTTTTAACTCCTCAAAGTCTAATTGAAGCTATAGGATCACACTGATAATTTTTTATACCAGCAAACCACTACAGCAAATCTGAAAGGAAGAAAGGCTTATTCCCACTATAGATGCAGATAAGGACAAACAGGCAAACAGATTTTGCAGTCTGGGCTTCTCAGCTGCAGACTCAAGACCTCAGACAATCTAAAAACCATGAAGTGTGAATCTTTAACTTTAAACTTGCTTTGAATTTGAGTTAAATTTGAAAGTGTAGCCAGCAGTGCCAGTCATTTTTAAGCCAGGGGGAGAATGAAGTCCTTAGCAAGGCATACATTTTCACAGCACAATAGCAACAAGAGAAGATGCTGATGATAAAGAAGCTGAGTCAGATTGAGAATAGACAGCTTGAGAGCATCTGCAGAGCAGAATGGATGAGAACTCTGCTGTGATGAGTCACCAGAGATATGCAGGAAATGAGGATTACTCAAAACAGGGACAATTATCAGAGCAACATAATGTATTTTAATGGGAAATTAATGTTTTATTCAAGTGATGTTTGCTAGATGTAATTCCTTGTATCCAAGCAAGTCCAGAAATCCAGCTCCACCTTCAAGACTTGGATGTCATTTTCTGCTCATTGATGAACTCCCACAATTGCACAAGCCTCTTGAACGACAGACTGTGCCTTTTCACGAGCTGGGAGGCTGAATGGTACAAATCAGATTTCTCATACATAATCTCCTATCGACATGGATGAATGGTGTGGGGTTTTTTTCCTGAATAGATAAAAGCTCTTTGGGAACAAACATTTACCCCAGTATACAGTATAAAAGATAAACAAGCACTATAAAGTCTTTCATAGATTTTGAGTAAGACTGAACCACAAAGAACATTCAGCTCCAGCCTTATCCAGCAATGTAAACAGTTTAGGGGGGCTGGTTGTTTTCCACAGCCTGCAAGTAATTAAGCACTAATTCTCTACCACCTACCAAGCAAGAAATTGGAGAGGAAATACGACACAACATGGAGTGTGCACTTTTCAGGCCAGACTCAACTGATGTATTCGGTGCATCTCCGTCATCTTCTTTGTACAAGTGGTGATTTGCCCTCCCCATCTAAAAATGGACAGATGAAACTAGAGATCTCCAAAGGCAGAATGACAGATTATCATCTCAAAGAGAGGGATTTCCAGCCTCAGCTGAAATTGTCCCAATACTTCCACTACCATTCACAAAGCCCAGGGATAGAGTACACCATTTCCAACTCCCTTAAGTGGAGCTCATTTGTGATAACCAAATCCTTGAAAAGACCTTCATACATTGCAGAAAACATTTTCCACTTTGTTTGCAGATTCTTTCTCACTGAAAGAAGATGAAACGCTTAGTTGTCTTATCTGTAATTAGATACACATTTGCCACACATTCCTGGGACGAATAAACTGAAGTTACCTTACTAGGATGCTTTTATCCAGCTGAACTACTTTAAACTTGCTGCTGCTTTGTTGCACAGTAACACAGTTTAAAACAAAATCAAGCCCAGTCCCAGGACAGCAGCATTCCATGGCCTTTTTTCCGAGCTCTACAGGCCTCCTGGGGCACAAAAAAAGGAGGAAAACCTTTGAAGCATGAAGGATTTTTCCCTTCCCAGAGTCTCCAGGCCTATGTGAACCCTTGCTGGAGCTGCTCAGTGACGTCAAGCACATCCACATCCTCTGAATCATTGACTGTGGCATCGCAGGTTTCAGCATGACTCCTCAAACCCACTCAGGTTTCATCACTCCCGTCCAAGTTTGGCTTTGGTGGACCGACTAGAAGCTTGGTCCAGACTTATATTTTTCTTCTAGACAAGTATCTATGGCAACTACAATACTATTTTAAACCATTGCTATTTAACCGCCTCCAGGTTGAAAGCAAAATAGAAAGAATGCAACATCCATCCCATCACCCACTCCTCTAACAGCTCATAGCGTGCAACTATGTAGGACATACCTGTCTGCTAATTTCCCTTCTCTGGTTGTTCCCTCTTGAGTGATTTCTGGGGGTCTCAGCAAGCATTAATTTAGCTCTCATACTCCAAATCTATCTGGCTTCCTTTTAGTTTTTCCTTGCTGCAGTAACCAGAACCACCCCACCACCACAGCCCCTGCCACCACAGTGCCCAACTGCAGCAGGGCCTGGGCAGAAACATGTACCCATTAGAATCCTTTTCATCTGGTATCTATTTACAAGGTGGGGGTGGAGTTGGTTGGTTTAAACATGTCAGATTTAGTTTTTCTCCTTAGGAAAGGCGCTGTGGCTCTCCTACTGTTTGGTTTTTTTTAAAGGTGATATTTTTGTGCAGCCACTCTGGGAGATGGAAACTTACAAATAACCCAAATATCAGATCGTTTGAAACATCTTGTAGGATTTGGCACTCCTTATTTAATTTTGTAGGTGATGTCCAAGACATAGATTTCCATGCTGGAAAGTGTTTCTTAGTCTCCTTGACAAGTCAGCATGGGGCAACATTTGATGAGAAACTTTACCACACTCTACTTTTTCACTCTTCCTCATTCTGAAAGTGGCCTACTCCAAAAGGCAGAAATTGGCCCAATTAATCAATTTGCATAGCTAGCAGTTATGGATGAAAAAGCCAGGCAAGTCTGAGCTGAGAGAAATGCTGCAGTTCAGTGTGAAACCAGGTGAAATCTGTTTACATATCCCCTTGCTATCAAGCTGCAGTTAGAAGGCATTTGCTGTACTGTGTTGATGTTGCAAACCAGGACCTACTTTACGTTACTCTGAGGATTTTCTGAGCCCTGGGGCTCAACTCAATTACCCAAGCAAAGGCTCTTTGATTCCCTAGGGAAGCCTTGCTGTATGCCTTGACCTTCAGCTCCCAAAGCCATGGATGGGGCTCTCTGCAGCACTACACTTCAAAGGAACATGAATGAAGCTTTTACATTGAGCTAGCAAGCATTCCTACAGCACCATGCAAACCTGGGGAGTAATTCTGCCACTTAGAAACTCCTGCTTGCAAAACTTCTGTTTTCAATTATGTAAGTTGTGGCAATGGCCATCTCTACTGCAGAACTGAGCTCTCCCTGTCTTGACAGACTCACTCAGGGAATGTGTTAGGAAGGATTTTAGTGTCAGACTGAGATAGTTTAAGTATAGACAAGTAGTTAAAAGTTGCTTGCAGTTTGAAAGTTAGAAACCTGGTCTTACCAGGGAATTAGAAGAGGGCAAAAAAGATAAAAGGCATTTTCCAGCCTTACCACACAACTTCCCACAGCTGGAAGTTACTTCACAACATTTTTAAGGCATTTGATACCCAACAGAGTCTCACACAATCTGTCCATCAGTGTTGGCTGCATTAGACATTCATCCTGCACGCTCTCTGTGTGTAATTTCTGCAATGAATACCCACTTTACATTCTGCACTATAGCTCAGCCTGCACATTTACACACATGGGTATAGCTGGCTCCTTACTCTCCACCATCTGCATGCATAGACACAGGCCTGAAACTGGTCTGCAGTTGCTGCATGTAGGTCTTCTCCTAATTAGATCAAGATAGAGCATAGACAAAGCCTGAACTTTACCTTTCAGTCCCATGAGAAGCACTGCTGAACAAACCTGTGTGGTGCCACTAGCACTACCAGAGCAGCAGAGAAGGAGACAGGTTATGAAAACAGATGATCTGCTTTACATTCTTGGGAGAATGCACAGATAGGGAAACACATACCCATGGTACTGAGCGTGCCATGGGCTAAGACACCAGAAACATCAGTCCTCTTAACACTATTCCCTAACTTGTGTTCTCTTTGCACTGCACCAGTAATTGCTCTCCTTTATTTCTCATCAGTTTTGGTGATTTTCAGGTTCTGAAGAGTCTGGAACAGACTCAAGGAGCAAAAGAAAATATCTCAGCAAGGTGGCAGCAAACAGCCAGCCAAAACAAACAAGCCAAGTTTAGAAACCCTCTGGAGTTCATCTTTGAGAACAGAACCAGTCACCATTTCAGCAGTGTGGGACTCTGGCCTTCCAGGAAATGCACTAATTCCCTACTCTTGCAGTATACAAATATGTTTGTTTGTTTATTTATTGCCATTAAAGAATACAAAATATGAAAGCACTGTGAGGATTTCTTTGCTAGTATCAGGGCTTACCTGTGTTGCAATTGTGCCAAAGTAAGCCAAGGTCTGCTCCAAGAACAGCAGTACTCTAGCCTAGTACGCAAGCAGTACCCGAGGACAATTCTCTTACCAACACATTTAGGAGACAGTGCAACCACTCTGGTTTATACAGTAGCAAAATAATTAATTGCTGTCTGGCTAGTATCTGAAATTCAGAGCTATATCCATCTACAAAACTGATCATAATCCACATACTTATGGCCAAGAGTATGATTTACTATCCGGGGGAGAGTCTGGACTTTTCTGTGTCACACTTGAAACACACCAGTGCGAATCTCAGTTCTATTATACGAGCATGGATGGGGGAAGCACATTCATCCATCAACTTCAGCCCTTTTTTTCTAGAGGAATGTGGTTTGTGATGCTGTCACAGGGAGAGGGGCTCATTTGTGACCCTGGGCACCGTGCTGTGCAGTGGGCTATCAACTGCATCTCCATAAACATCCATTACCCAGACATTCAATTTGTGGAATTTACACACAGAAAGACAAATGGCTCTAATAATGTATTTGTATAATGATCCTACTTTTGATGAGGTATTCATTTACCATAAATTAACTCTAAGATCTGGGAGAGGAATTTGAGTCTGCATGAAGAATCTAACAGACAAACAAGCAAGTTTTTTTGTGACTGCAACGAAAGTCTTGTGAAGTGAGACCAGCTGCTGTATGTTCATATCAGATGTAAGGAGTTTTTTCTTACAGATGGCATTTAATTTTTAAAACTTCTAATGCTTAAGAGTTGCCCTTTACCATTTAAAGTAATATAGAAGGAAGCAATACAGCTAAAATGAGTGTCTACCTTACTGAAACTAATGAGGTTTATATGGCATTGACAGGTCAGGATTTGACCTTCAAAGTCTTCTTTCAAGAAAACTGTTTTTCCCATTTAAAAGCTGAATAACAGTGAGTAATCTCTCTGAAATATCAGGGTCAGATTTCAAGACTCTGTAAAGCTGTTCACCATACCAAAATGGAGCTTTAATATTACCTAATAAAGGTCAAATCCCACAGTTGGAAGGAGTGCAGGCAAACAGGAGTGCTGCTGAAGCGTTCCACTGTTAAAGTCACTGGTGGTACCTTACACATGAGCTGCTTGCCCTGCCACACTGCACTGGCATTCTGCAAGGCTGCCACTCACCAAAATGAGAATGAAGACTTGCAACTGAAGGTTAAAGGATGCTGAGTTTCATACTCAAAGCCTCATTTAACTGTAGCACACGAGTGTGAGCATAAACAGTAAGTCTAAGCTGGCCTCTCTGTCACATGCCAGAGTTTTTCGGCATACCAAACTATTCACACTGGAAAGCAAATGTATCTGGTTGACTCCAAAAGCTCCTATTCATTTTAAGTGGTTGGTTAAATTCATCAAGAATAAGAAAAGCAGGAGTATAACTCTTTTTTTCTTCTATTTTGCTTAGTTTCACCTAATCCCAAGGCAGTGAGGGAGTCACTATACATCCCACATGGGATTTTTGGTGATGCCACAGGACAAATCACAGAATGGTGGGGGTTGGAAGGGACTTCTAGAGATCATCCAGTCCAACTCCCCTGCCAAAGCAGGTCCCACCTAGATCAGGTCACACAGGAACACGTCCAGGTGGGTTTTGAAAACCTCCAGAGAAGGAGCCTCCAACACCCTCCCTGGGCAGCCTGGGCCAGGGCTCCCTCACTGAAACACTGAAAGTTTTTCCTTATGTTTAAATGGAACTTGTTGTGTTCCAGCTTCTTCCATCACCCCTTGTCCTGTCACTGGATAGAACAGAAAAAAGTGCTGCCCCAATCTCCTGACACCCACCATTTAGATATTTGCAAATATTATCGAGATCCCCCTGCAGTCTCCTGCTTCTCTTGTCCCCAAGGCCAAATACAAAGAAGAAAGAGTACAGTCACTACCAGGAAAATTGCTTCCCAGGGCCAGAGGCTGAGGAAGGCAAAAGTCCATATTTCAAGAACATAACTGAAGCACGTTCATTAGTTTAATGCAGCAAGCAAATCTTCTGAGACTAGTGCACAAGATTTTGGAAAGTCTTTGTATTTATCTTCCACCTCACTTAAAGATACAAGCAAAACAACAATTTGCTTGAGACTGCATTCAATCCAAGCTGATTGAAATTAAACATTTATATAACCTTCTATTGTAAAGCCTAGTCATACTGATGCTTACCATACTTCTCTTTTGATTCCAATGCCATGAGTTAAGACAATGCTTATCAACTTTGATCCAGAACCAGTAAAAGTATGAATTTTATCATTCTTACATGAGACATTACTTAAGTGGATGTTATCTTCAATGAAAACAGTTCCTTAGAGTAAATCTCTTACAAAATCATTTGGCTACAATACTGTAGTTTTGAATCTGGAAATGAAAACCACTAGTAGTTCATGCAAGGCAATTCCAACATGAGGAAAATTAATGCACATTGCAGAGGAAGAATTCTTGGATAAGAGGGAGAGCTATACTAATCTTCAGCTGTTTATAGGCCATAAACAAGACACTTTATAGAAGTAGCTGAAGACTTACAATTGGGTCTACTTGAGCTTTAGAGAGAAATAGCCATCAACTCAAAGTTTGATAGCCAAATACTGACAGCACTTGGCAGAGTTTTGGAGTGGGTTTTAGGCTTTCTATGCCACCAAGCAGATAATGGGTTTACTTAATACTGTTATCTAAAAGTCCTCCTAGTGATTTCTCAGTCATTATTTCAAAAGGCTCCTTAAACACCATTAAACTAGATGGAAGATTTCCTAGTCAGCTTGTTCAATGCAAAAGGGCTCTTTAACCTCATGGAAAGAGTAATAAGAAATCAGCATTATACATCCTAAGTTCCATTTTCATTTAAAAAAGTACATTTTCAGTAATGAACTTTGGTTTTTTGTGACAGACTAACCAAGTGTTAACATGAATCTTCTACAAAGCTTACCCTCCCAAAGCACACTGCCTCTATGGGGCACACAGGGCCATCCACACATGCTGCTGGAGCACATTATGTGCTGTTTATTTCAGTGGTCCCTTTTCAGGAACTTCTGCTCCCCACTGAAGCAAGGTTTGTGTTCCTGGAATTCCTTTTGTGGGTGCATTGTGCTGTTGGCACACTGTAGGTTTGGTATTAAGTATCATAAATTCTATGTTGTAAACCACTGCTAGCAAAATAGAATTGTTTCCTCAGTCCTTGTCGGATGTTTCATTCAGAGAATGAACACAGGAAGCCCTTTTGATGCTTCACTTCATAGAAGATGTTTAACTCTAGAATATTAATCAATTTAACTTGTGCTCAGAAAATGATTCCAGTAAGTAGCACATACAATGCCTTTCAAAACTCTGACAGAAACTAACATATGAATAGTGAGAGGTGAGAAGAAAAGGAAACTTAAGTATAGCCAGATGTTCCTGTTGCAAGAATTCATTCATTTTCTTCTCAATTCTGTTCCCTGCATATGAGCCAGCTTCAGTCAAACTCCAGCTCCCCTGCTCCAAACACAGCTGATGCTGTTGCTCACAGTGAATGTAAGGAGGACGTGAGTGGTGCTACAGCTCAATGCCAGACTGTAGCCCTCACACAGTGCTATTGAGCATTAATCAAAGAAATACACCAAAGGTGTCTTGGTGGCAGGCTAAGACCAGAATGTATTGCGTGAAATTGGCTTAAAATGTCTTGGGCTATGTATGATATCCATGGCAAATGCCATTTTTTCCTGCAGCTCTCCCAGAAGAGTTCCAGTACTGGTCCCCAATATGTAGTAGCCCACACCAGGCTGCAAAGTGTCTGTGCTGGGTCACAACATCTCCATGCTGGGCTCACAGCCACTCACAGCCATTGCAACAGTCAGGGGCTGATGCTCCACCTCCAACCTGCAACTATCAGCATGCCCCAGAGTGCTGAATTCAAGTGAAAGGAAACATTTCTTCAACTGCAAAGCCACAAAAGCTGGCTCTGTTAAAAAGTTACAAGAAGCCTAAGGGAAAGAGAGGAGAAGATACCCAGCAAAGGAGGAGGAGGAAAATCCACAATGATGTCCAGTGACAGCCAAAAAAAGCAGGGAAGGTAGAGGTGCAGCACAAATGGCTAACACAGGAGAGAAGAGGCAAATTCTCCTTGTAATAAAACATCTACATGGTGACCTCATACGAAATAAAGCTTATTCTCAACACTTTCTTTACTCTTGAGATAAACTCATGTGCCCAGTTCAAATGACCTTTATGGAAACATGTACAACACTGTATACAAACCTATTACTTGTGCAGTCTGGTCACTGGAGATGCACACAATAACTTGCCCTATGAATGCAAAGCTACAAGGTTCCATTTGATGATTTTCATTGTTTTTAAGATGCATATTATACACAGAACAATGGTCCACAAGAGCACCAGCTTTTGTAACATCCTTTAAAAGAAGTCATTGATGTAAATCCTTCCCTTTCATGCAACTGTTTATACTGTTGAGAGTTTTAAACCCACAGTTCTTGGAACCATAAACATTTATTTTATTATTCTGGTACTCAAAACTATGGTCAAACATCTCTGAGCTCCATCAGCATCCCTGTGCTTCACAACAGCAACATGAAAGCAACAAGCACTCATAGCAACAAGGGAGAAGGAATAACTGGCCTGTGTGGTTTTCTTAGTGCATGAAGGGGTAGAACTGCAGCCAGTATGGCCAGGCTGTGGAGGGGCAGGCAAGGCAGCTGTGCACACATAGGCTCAGCACATTGCCCACACACCCCTGTTAGCTCCTCAAGCTGTCTGCAGGGACACCCCAGAGCACCTTCGTTCCCAGCTGCTACCATCTAATTAGGTTCTCTATCACCATCAGTGAGTCCCATCCCAGTAATTCCATCATGCAGTGAACAGTTTCTGGCCCAGAGGCTCCAAACTGCTGCAGTGAATTCATTTGTCACAGGCACTCCCCATGCAGCGTCAGAGCAAAGTGGCACTGCAGCTCCCTGCCCCCCTAGGTAAAGACACTGGAGGGTTGCTGGTCCTAAAAAAAGCACAATTACCTTTTTCCCCCCTATCCCTCTGGCTTAGTGGCAACAGCAAGAGTTGTTGGGTTGGTGGTTTAGGATTTTTTGGTGGTTTTGGAGAATTGGTCATCTCAGGCAAGGCACAGACAGACTGGGAATAGTCAATGAAACATAAAATCTTCTCACACATAAGATCTTTATAAAATTCCAATTACTTATGGCTTGTTACCTAAGAATCCCTAAGAGGTAGGAGATATTGCTTGCTGTGAGGCCTGGGGTAATGAAATTACAAATCCCTTCATGAGTAAGCACAAGCTAGAAAGCTACATTTATTTGGCCTACATATTTGAAACTGTTCAAAAGGTTATTGTCTCACAAAGTTTGGATCAGAAATTACTGGTTTTGTTTGCCTTTCTGTAACAAGGAGCTATATTCAGGGTCATTTTTAATTCCTCAGTGATCGATTAGAATACTACAAACACCACTGCAGAGAAGTCTCATTGAAATTCTGTTTTCTGAAGAAATATCAAACATGCATACAAAAAATTACTCTCAAATATATATTATAAATAACCAGCAAATGCAAGCCCCTTGGGAAACCTGGCGAGCCTGACAGCCTTGTCTTTTCCAGTGGTTAATTAAGCTGTACAAGAAACCTCCCATCTCATTTCCATAGTTTTCCTCCAGCATGTCTTAATTACAGAATCAAGATCACAGAATCTTAAGGGTTGGAAGGGACCTGGAAAGCTCATGCAGTGCAACCCCCCTGCCAGAGCAGGAGCACCTAGGGCAGGGCACACAGGAACTTGTCCAGCTGGATTTCAATGTCTCCAGAGAAGGAGCCTCCACAGCCCATCTGGGCAGCCCCTGCCAGTGCTCCCTCACCTCAACAGGGAAGAAATTTTCCTTTATGTTTCTTTGGAACCTCTTCTGTTCCAGCTTGTCCCCATTGTCCCTTGCCCTATCATTGGCCATCACTGAGCACAGCCTGGCTCCATCCTCCTGACATCCGCCCTTTATGGATTTGTAAACATGAATGAGGTCACCCCTCACTCTTCTCCAAGCTGAACAGCCCCAGCTCCCTCAGTCTTTCTTCACAAGGGAGATGCTCCATTCCATCATTTTGTGGTCCTCCTCTGAACTCTCTCCAGCATCTCCCTGTCCTTCTGGAACTGAGGTGTCCAGCACTGGACACAATATTCCAGATGTGGTCTCATGGAGGGCAGAGTAGAGGTAGAGTAGAACCTCTCTCCACCTACTGCCCACAGACCTTCTAACCCACCCCAGGATGCCATTGGCCTTCTTGGCCAGGAGGGCATGTTGCTGGCTCATGCTCATCCTGCTGCCCACCAGAACCCCCAGGTCCCTTTCCCCTGTACTGCTCTCTAACAGTTAACTCATCAAATGTTCTTGTTGCAAACCACTGATGAAGCTGACTTTTCACGAATGGTGATAGGGTACACAGGAGAAGCTTCCAAAACTATTTTGATGCCATCATATGTTAGGTGCTCAACTCCAGCTAAATTTATTGTTTCAACATATAAGATTAAAACTATCTTGTTAACTAAAGGCTACAAAGTTAAGGGTATCTGAAAACCCTAGTCTATGTTCAGTGTCACTGTGGAAAAGCTGCCTTTGGGGCCAGCAGTGACAGCAGTGCTGAGCAGCTCCTGCCAGGATGGGACACTCACACTGCCAATATCCATTCTCCAAACAGGTGTGAATGTTTCACCCCGTTTCACTTTTTCTTCAAACATCCTCTGCACCTTGGTGCCAACACTTAGCACAATAAATTTCCTTATAAAAAACTGCTCCAGACAACTGCACGAGTAACAGTCCAGAAAGAGCCCAGTGAGTAAAATGTGTGATCAGCAGATGGGCAATCTCATTACACCACACCACTGCACCAGGAGCTGGGAAAAATACCTTGTTCTTCAGAATGCATTTAACAAAGGCAAAACTAGCAAGATTCAAAGGAACATATGTGTTTGTTCCACCTGGTACTGCACACTGTACCCGCTTGCCATGGTCCTCAGTGATTCATGGCCTTATCCCTAAAACCACAGTGAAGTGAGGAGCTGTTGTCTTCAGTTGATGGGTAACTCAGGAAGACAGAGCAACCTTCTCAATCATCCCTAGTTACCAGATTGGCAGTTACTGGAGTTTAAAAAGACCTCAAGACCTGAGCATCTCCCTAAGTTGTTTAGGCTCCTAAAAACCTGCATACATCTGACTAGACAGCTTTTAGTAAAGCATGGCACTGAAACTTGTCATTCTGTACACCAGGCTTGTGCTTGCACCACTTCAAAGATCTTCACATCTTTAAGAAAAGATCCTGTAAACCATTTTCTCTCCCTAAAGATCATGAGCTCCTGGTTCAATACATAGCTATCACTTGAAATACTCTAAGGATCAAAGCAGCACCATAAAAGCCTGACACAACAGTATTGTTACTCAGGAGCTTCCAACCCTTGATTACTATCTCCATCTCAGCAAGGTGATGCACATGATGAAGAAAGTCTGTGGCAAGGAGGGCTCAAGCTCTACCATACTATGATTCCATGATTCATCAGAGAAATCCTTGCAAAGACAGAATAATGGTCCAAACGGAGAGCCCACAGCTTTGAGAGGCATGCTTGAAGCCCAGCCGGCTGGAAAACCAGCAGCAGTGACCTGACCTGTAGCAGCTCCCAAAACACAACCAGGCAAGTGGCAGTCATGCAGCAACACATCCAGACAGATCATCTAGACACAAACACCAAACCATCAACACTGACCCCAAAGTATGCTCCATGGTAGGGCAAGTCTGGATACTCAAAATTCGGCTGCTGCCTATGTGCCTTGGCTGTCGGATCAGATCAGATCAGCCCTCCTGAGCCATGCTCAGATCCCTCAAAAGCAGGACTATTCAAAGCACTTGATACAGACCTAATGCTGCATCCACTGAAAGCTTTGGGAATGGAATCCAGGCCCTATCTGGCAATTCAGTGAGATTTGATACTTTTGGCTACTGCTTATTTCAGAGTCTGCCAACAACTAGCCTGAACATACTCCTCCATGCTGGAGAAGCTCTAGCTTTCCTTGCACACTTTAGCACACACACACACTTGAAATTACTGGTCTTGTTAAAGTGGAAAGTACCAAGAGAGCCCATCCCAGCACAAGTGACTCCCTTCACCTTGTCGTCCAGCCTCAGCTCCTACTTATGCTTTTAGGTATTGGAAGGAAGACCAATAAAAAGACAAGGAAACACAACTGTGGTGTCTACGGCACTTTAGGGAGGTTTCCTTCCAAACCTCCCATGCAGGGGGCCAGACCCAGCCATGCTTCATCCCACGTCTGTCTGCTGGAACACAAACTTGAAACGACAGCAGGGCTGGTTGGCAGCAGCCCAGCAGTCCAAATGAGCCAGAGGGAGACTGCTGCATGAGCTGCTCATGGCTCCACCACCAGTGGAGCTGGACGAGGAGTGGGTGGCAGCCCCTGGCCATGGGCACTGGGGTCACAGGACTGCAGTGAGCAAGGGAAAGGGTCTAGGAAGACATTGTGCACTAGAAGCCATGAGAGGATCAGCCTCCCCCACACCATACATGTCATTTTTCATTTGGGAAATGGTTGCACTTCTTTTTTTCCCCTCTTTCCTCCTAAACTCGCATCCAGCTACCTAATCAGGTCTGAATGTCATTATTGGCAGAACAGATCAATCTATTTTGTGATTCTCTCTTAAAACACTTCATTGTTTCTTTCATTGTATAAAATTTTACAGCATTTCAGTCTTTCTGTAAGTACCTCAGCTTGCCTTACACCCATTCACAATATATTCCTCTACAATCTTCCTATCTTGGAACTTCAACTAGCACAGAGGCAACCAAACACTGTCAGCTGGAGCTGTAATTCATGCTGATTCACACTTGCTGGCCCACAGGCTTTATCTCCCCACATCTCACTTTCCTGAGGTTTATTTTCATTCCTCAGTTATCCTAGTTTGAGGGCTCAAAGCTGATTTCTTGCCTTTGCAAAGAGAACTGGTATGAAGTAAACAACATAGGATTGAGCCTGAGGTAATTCAAGTAAATGGGAAAGAACACTTCACCTGATATCAAAAATTACAAAGTAATTGCAAGTAGAATTTGAGTTTCTGAAGCACCATCCATAGCATTCTCCCACTTCCAGCACATTTCATGGTGGCAGTAGGAAGGGCAAAAGGTAGGTGTGTTCAGAGAATGCCTTGGAAACCCCCACTGCAGGACTGCTTTACGGATCTCATTTCTTGTTAGTCTTCAGTTCAGAAATCCAAAGTCATCTTTCTTCATGAGCCTCAATATCAGTTGATAGATTGGTTGAAATCTCAACTGCATCCTTAGAAGTAACACAAGAGCCTCCCAACACCTCCTACCTGATCAGGATACACACGCAATAAACACTGTTCTCACATCCACCGATCTCTGCCTGCAAATATTTACTTGGTGCACTTCAGTCGGAGAGCAATTACACTTATCTCTAAAAATGACCATGATAAACCCATCCACAACTGCTGAGTTTTTTTTTTCCAAGTGGAAAAATACCTCCATTCTGCAACACAATGGTTCCAGCTAGACACAAATTGCTACTCAGCCTGCCAAACCCAGAACGCAAACCGTAAAACATTCCCAACGAAGCTGTTAACTACCTGAGTTACATTTATCCAAGAAAAGGTACTCTCCTGGCAGAGCACAGGGAAATGGAAAACAGGGGGAATGTCTTACTTGACAGTAAGATCTTTAAAGATGTTTTATTCAACCTTCCCTGTTCAGAGCAGTTTTAAGATGAGGAAATAGGAAATTAAAACTGCCTTTGTTTGCTACTCTTGCGGTAAGTGACAGGGTAAGATCGATGTTTGGAAAGAGACTGAATAAAAAGAACAGTCTCCCATCAATCTCATCCCTTCCCTTGGTGAAAGTACTTAATTTACACTTTCTCAGCTGAGTAATTACCTCTACATTACACTTACAGTTCCTCTAGGAATGGACTAATTAGCATTTACCACAGAAACTTCAATAGGGCTGAAGAAAGTTGCTCTTTAGTCTATATTCAAGATCTATGACAAATGCAATCATGCATGGAGTAAGAGACAAATGTTTCCACAGCAGGGATTGCTATGGGCTAGCACAGAGCACATGGGGATGAAGACTCCTGAGATGCAGCACCCACTGAGCTCACACAGCACTGCAGAGCACTTCCAAACGAGCCACCACAGAGGGCCTGACTGCACACAGCACCCAGGTCAGGGGCCAAATGGCTGGTCCAGAAAAGCTACAAGGAGCCAAAAAAAGGAGAGGGGGAATAATTCCCCAAACAAGTGGTAATTCACTGGAGTCCATGAGTGAAGATGCTAAACAGCTCATCTTAGCTGGCTGATGGGATATACAGTGCAATATTACATCTTGCCGTATCTGCTCTTTAAAGGTAGAGTTATTTTGGTTGCTGGGCTGGCTAGAGCTCAGCACATGCCCCAGGGCAACCTCTACCTGGGACCAAGCCACATCTCAGCCTCACAGAATACTGAAACACAGAGGAAAAATAAAATGCAAAAGGAGAATAGAATCAAAACACAGAGTTAATCTTTCCTGAGCACCAACATACACCACGTTGTTTCTACTGTTAGATGACATACGAGCCATCAGAGATTTGGGAGACCAAAACTCAGCTACATATTAAACCCAAGTGAGATACATAAAATGTAAGTAATTAAGCCAGGTTTTTAACCAAAGGCATCAGATGTACAACCACAGCTGAGTTCTAGTGCCAGAATATAGTTAATAGGAAGAACAAATGCAATAGCCGTCTAACTTGGCCTAATTTTTAGTGGCAGCAAATGGTTCTGTGAAGCCTGCTATACTTTTCTAAACTCTGAAGGAAAAGAAAGACTAAAAGAAAAATACCTACAATGTCCCTACAGTCACAAGAATATATCTCCCAGTGACTCAGAAACCCACGTAAATGTATATTTCCAAAAAAGAAAGATGAAATGTTAATAACCATATTGATGATTTCAAGGAAGGAAAAGCCCAAAAGAAAGAAAGCCCATTCCATGCAGAGACTGATGAGAAAAACAGGAAAATGAAGTGCAAAACCCCTAAACAAACCTCTAACCCAGCCCTCTGAGGCAGCCACTTCCAGTGCCTTGGGCTGCAAGCACCTTCCCTGTGCCCCATGACTCTGCAATCACACAGCATTCACGGCAGCCCAACCCCCCTCCTCAGGCTGTGAGCAATGGCCTTTGCACCCCACAGCACCCTGAAAGAGCTGGTTGAACAAAACCTGCACTCGTTGCTGGTGGGCACCCATGGGCAGCGCAGGGTGAGTGGGCAGAGGCCTGGGAGCACTTTGCTTTTGAGACACAAAGGACTCTGTGCCTGCCTGAGGGCTGACTCACATCACACCCCAAAGAGCTAGACGGGATCTGAATGAGGGGATCAAGTGCACATTTGTGGAGGCATATATGTGTGGAGGCATATATGTGTGTGAGGGCAGGAAGGCTCTTCAGAGGGCCCTAACCAGGCTGGAACCATGGACTGAGGGCAATGGGATGAGGTTTAACAAGGCCAAGGGCTGGGTCCTGCACTTGGGCATCACCAACCCCAGGCAACGCTCCAGGCTGGGACAGAGGGGCTGGAAAAGCTGCCTGATGGGAAAGACCCTGGGGGTCTTGATTAAGAGTGGCTGAACATGAGCCAGCAGTGTGCCCAGGTGGCCAAGAGGGCCAGTGGCATCCTGGCTTGTATCAGAAATAGTGTGGCCAGCAGAACCAGGGCAGTGATTGTCCCCCTGTGCTGGGCACTACTGAGGCTGCAGCTCGAGTGCTGTGTTCAGTGTTGGGCCCCTCACTACAAGAGATGAGATGCTGGAGTGTGTCCAGAGCTGAGCAGTGCAGCTGGGGAAGGGGCTGGAGCACAAGACTGATGGGGAGCAGCTGAGGGACCTGGAGGTGTTTGGTCTGGAGAAGAGGAGGCTGAGGGGAGACATGAGCACTCTCTGCAACTCCCTGACAGGAGCCTGTAATGAGGTGGGGATGGGTCTCTGCTCCCAAGTAACGAGTAATAGGACAAAGAGGAAAGAGCCTCAAGTTTCCTCCGGGGAGGTTTAGATTTGAGCTGAGGAAGAACTTTTTCCCTGAGAGGGTTGTCAGCCCCTGTGCCAGGCTGCCCAGGGAGCTGGGGGAGTCCCATCCCTGGAGCTATTGCAAAGCCATAGTGCTGAGGTGCAGGGAGCCATGCAGGCTTTAAAAATTAGGGTGCTGATGCAATTTATATCACACTGCTGATTCTTGAGGGAGAAAAGAAGTTATTTGGTAATTCTGGTAGCTTATGCCATTTTAGAGTTAGAAATACATGTACAGAAGTTATGTTTTTTCATTCTATATGTGAAGGCAAAATCAATTTCTCTTTCAAGTCTGACTAATATCTTTATTTGCCCTCTACCACTGGCTCAGGAGTCACTCAGAGACTGAAGATAGATGTGTTTTATTACTTGAAACTTATGGATCTACTTGCACAAGTCGCAGCCACGTCAATTAACAGAACAAGTGAAAATCCAGCAGCACTTCAGGCACCTGCTTGCCATGTCAAGGGACAGTCCTGATTTTTGGAGAAGGTTCTGTAGTTCCTTTATAACCTGTACAGATCTTCTTCCACCAACTATGCCTAATGGGAACAGTGGAGCAGATGGGGGGCACAGGCAGCAGCTGTGGGATGCTGAACGTGGTGCAATGACACTGATGCTCATACCCAGGATATGCAGCAGCTCTGGGGGTCATGCATAGAACCAGCAGCCTCACAGCTGCACTGTCTGCAGCCTAACAGGGAGTGCTATGCTCTCTAGGGCTAGTTATTTTCATTTCTACTTCTAAACTATTAAAGCAAATGATATATGTATATCTCAGTTACGGCAAAAATGGCATCCAGTGATTTCCAAGACTCCTTCTCTAGGCTAGAAAACTCATGTCTGACATCCATCACATTTTGCTCTTACCCAACGGGTATCCTGACCTTATCCAAACCCCTACCAGACCTGTCTCAGTCAAGTAGTTCCTCAGCAATCACAGATTGGATATCAGCCACTAGACTCTAAAATCTAATAGTTAGCTCTGCTGCTAAACACTTTCACTCCAAAAGGCTTTCTTAAACCCTCTCACTGAAAGTGTCAGGGTAGCCTATCATCCATCTTTGCTTTTTGAGAGGGAAAAAAAGGGTAATTAAATTTTAAATACACTGGTTTTAAGTTGCATCAGAAAACAGGTTATTGCATGTTAGTCCTGACTCAGACCCACATACAGCCTTGATGAACAGATCAGATTAGAGTTTGTGGTAGGCTGCAACAGACATAGGGGAAGAGCTTCATGCTTAAGCAAGTAGGGTAAAATCTGACTACAGCTGAACTCAGTCCACCATGTAGGCAGGTGCTTTTTTCCACTTGTATTTGCCCAAAGCAGATGAAGGTTTTATGGACAGATCCACTTATTCAGACAACACAAACTGGAAGGCTGGGATCAGTTCACTACTCCTCTAGGATAATCAGCCACTCGCCCTTATTTGATTCATCTTTCATGTAACAAAAGGAGTTAGAAGTAAAATTCAACATCTGTGAAGAGAAGGTAGGATAGAGGTAAGACTTGGAGCACACTATCTCCTAAACCACTTGTGAAAGTCTAGGCTCCCTAATGAAATCTCTCTGGATTACATGTATGCTCAGCTAACGTTTTCTCCTTTCAATGTGTTGCCTTCCAACAACTACAGAGCAGGAAGGTCCACCAGGTAAGGCTGGTTTCTGGAGTATCATCTTGGTGAAATGAAGAAGTCAAGGTCTGACTGAGATTATAGCTCCTTACACTATTTGTGAGGTCAATGTTTACAATAAAAATAAGTGGAAATGAAAGAAAAAGGCTTCTGTTTCCATTCATGGACCTCATCCATCCTCTGTGTGGTAAACAGTCATGAGGTGCTGTTTGGGTTGGGAGCCTCAGCTCCAAATCCACTCTCCTCCTATCTCTCTCCAGCTTCTTGAGTAGAAGCACTGGGCAGCTCAAGATGTTTAAGGGCTATCTAGATAACCCAGGAAGAAATATCACTGCCTAGAGAGTAATCAGTATACTCCACTCAGACTGCAAGGATTACACATCTGAGTCTCATGAGAACATTTTGTGCCACGTCTTGAAAAAGGAGATATTACTCTTGATTTGATGAAAAATGAATTGGAAATACGAGCTGTATATGTGGTAATTTATAGCGATGAAGTTTGCATTCATTACAGTAATGAGCACTGCACACAGCATATAATCAACGTTCACTGCAGATGTCAAGAGGAACCCAGAAGCAGAGAGGAAATACGTGCGCTTGCCACAGTTGATCATAAACATCATAAACTTCCAGCCCCCAAAATACACAAAGCAAGAAGCAGTCCTTTTTCTCCCCACTAGTCCTCAGGGGTATTGGAGTATATCTATCAAGTTCTTGTACTAGCAAGCTTAGACAGCCTTTCAATCAGAGGATAAATATTACAACAAGTGCTGTAAATATTTTTGTAGTAGAAGCACAACTGTTTCACTTCCTCCCCAGCAAAAAACAAAAGCTACAAATGTGATTACATTCAGTCCTTAACTGGAGGATCCAAGCAGATAACTAATGAAATCCTTTTATGTAGAGCAAGACGCTTCTTCAACATCACTTTAGTAATTAAAAGTAATGGAACAAAAAGAGCTCATAAACCATCATCTCAGATAAAGTTAAAATACTAGAAAACAGCATAACCACAGTCTGCAAAATCAAAGCAAGGTAGGCAGTGGTGAAATGGTGAACCTATTATGCCAAATGAAACACAAACCATCCTCTGAAAGAGATGAAAGAAGGTAACTGAAGGTTTGCTTGTTTTCATGTCCAGACAGAGCAATAAGGAGAAAGAAGAGTGGATGATGCACCAACGTCATAATGAGTAAACGCTCTCTAGAGATCTACATCAGAAGTGGTTCTTACCTTCGGGTAACCTGGGGTTGGCGTGGATAGAGTTGGGGTCCCCATCTTCCTCAGGGTGGTAACGATAGAGCGTCTGTGACTGCTTTTGGGATGACTGACTACGGTCTTCCTTTAGAGCAACGAGAGGAGAGGTTGTTGCACTGAACTTTACCTTGGGGAAAGCGTTTCCCTCGCGGGTTTCATGGGCAGATTTTGACCGACTCGGCTCTGTTAAATTCACCTCCTTCAAGCCCAGGTACATGCTGTTCCCCAGGTCTTCTTTTCTGGCGTGCTTTTTCATCTTAGAGTGGGGAGCTCTGTCTTGCTCATGCCTCTCTTTGTCCCCATGCTTCCCCTTTGTTCTCCTCTCCGATTCCTCCAGCTGCTTGGGTGCCTCAGTGGTGGCTGTTGTGTGCTCCAGAGGCGCAGTGGTGGTTGCTGGTGCTTCCTTATGCGTTGCTTGCTGCAGGGATGCTGCCGTGGTGCGGGGCACCCGCTTGCGCTCGCTTCTCTCTGTGGCGCTGCGAACTTCTGCCGGGGCTTTCGGCGCTGCCGTGGTGAGCGGCACAGCCAGCTCCTCGGTGTACGGATCGGCTGGAGCCACAGCTGAAGGAGCAACGCTGGCTGGTGGGTAGTCATAATCCTCACCTTGCTCTTGACTGATGCTCTCTTGCTCTAGGTGGGATGAAAAACTCCTGTACTTTTTTGGAGACTCCACCTGGGTGTTGTCTCCCTCTGGTGCCTCCTGGTCATAGCTGTAGGGATCGTCATAATGCCTCTCTGGTTCGCTATCTTCAGCATCTATTGGGCTTGCAGTGTTTAAGGCATAGGTGTTACAGTCTGGAAGCTGGTAACACATCAGCTCCCCACCAGCATTGGGGCAATGGCAGACCTTGCAGGGGGGCATGTGGAAGGTGTGCCCTGCTACGTACTTCTGACCCTCATGGAGGCAACCTATCCTCCCACACTGAGGGCACCCGTCAGCTGGCACCACTGCGTCGATGCAGTTTGGGGGCAGTTCTGGACACAGCATGAACTGGCAGCTGATCTTTCCTCCTCCCTTAGGGCACGAGCACTCAGTGCTTCCAAAGTCCACAAAGTAAGACTGCCCTTCGGGTACTTTGCCGTTGGTGAAGCCCACGTTGACACAGTCGTAGTACTGGTATCCTTCACAGGTGCAGCCATGCTGCAGACACGTGGCACAGCACTCGCCGGGCTCCAGCACGTCTTCAATGCAGTTGTCCAGGGGCTGGCACTCTGCCCCTGTGCAGTCCCTCTGTGCCCAGGAAACGGCGCTCCACAGCAGCACAAGGAGGATGCCATTCCAACAGCTCTGCTGCCAGCTCTGGTACCTATCCATAGTCTTCCCAAACAAGTATAGCTCCAGTCAAAACTTGCACATTCACTGGGGGGAGTTTTTTGTCCTAGAAGGCTGTGGGTTCAGCTCCAAATCTGCAGTGTTTTCTCAAGTTACCTTTTCTCATAGATCCTAGAGTTATGAAAGAAAACTCTGTTAAAGACTATACTCAAGCACATATCCTGTTAAACATTAGAGGTCTTTAAAAGTTGGGACAAAATCCAACATCTGGAAACCTAAGCACAAAATTAATCATAATGTCTTCCAAGCATTGTGGGCACTAAGTCTGGAGTTGCATGCTTCCCTCCCACCCCCAATTTGAAGACAGGGAGAAAGGGGGAGAGACAGAAAGACAGAAAGACAGAGAGATGTGTCTGTTCTCTTTTGAATCTATTCACATAATGTATAGATACCTCAACAAAAAGAAAGCCTTTATACTTCAATGCCTTGTTGTTAATCTTTCTAAAGATAGATTTTTTTGGCAGATAATAAGTAAATACACATGCTGTGTACACATGCTGCTGATGTAATTTTAAGACCATTATTCTTTATGTTTTAACTACAAAGACACAAAACTTGACAATCTTTCTTAGACAAAACCTCGTCTTGGGACATGAGAATTTGGCTGTACACATGTTAACACAAAACAAGAGGATATTTTTTCCGCCTCCTTCCCCCACTTCACAATCATTTGCACTCCAGTCTTCAGCACTAACAGCTATTTTTTTGCCCCAGCAGTGCTAAAATAAAACTTCTTTGTATATTGCGGTTACTCTGTGGTTAAACATCATATTAGCTATCCTGTAATACATATTAGAGGCCGGATCCTCAGCTCACAGAAGTTGGCACAGCTCCACAGCAGGCCTGGAGCTCATGGAGGGAGCGTCTCCGACATCACTACAGAGACAACTCTGTACGCCACCAGCTGAGAAACTATGAACAGAATATAAGTATGTAAAACTGAATTTGCATTATTATGGCATTAGCTAAAATGCCTCACAAAATCATAGAATGGTAGGGGTTGGAAGGGATCTTTAGAGATCATCCAGTCCAACCCTCCTGCAGAAGCAGGGTCACCTAGATCGGGTCACACAGGAACGTGTCCAGGTGGGTCTTGAAGACCTCCCAAGAAGAAGCCTCCACACTCTCCCTGGGCAGCCTGTGCCAGGGCTCCCTCACCCTTGCAGTGAAATAACTTTTTCTTATGTTTAAATGGAACTTTTTGTGTTTCAGCTTCATCCCATCACCCCTTGTCCTGTTGCTAGATACAATAGAAAAAAGGGATGTCCCATTCTTCCAGTTATGACACCCACCACTTATATACAATATTGAGATCGCCCCTGAGTCTTCTCCAGACTAAACAGCTCCAGGTCCTGCAGCCTTTCCTCATAAAGAAGATACTCCAGTCCCCTGATCATCTTGGTGTCCCTGCACTGGCCTCTCTCCAGCAGTTCCCTGTCCCTCTGGAGCTGAGGAGCCCAGAACTGGACACAAGACTCCAGATGAAGCCTCACCAGGGCAGAGTAGAGGGGGAGAAGAACCTCCCTTGACCTGCTGCCCACAGTCTTCTTGATGCATCCCAGGATGTCATTGGCTTCTTGCTTATGAGGGCACGTTGCTGCTCATGGTTAGTTTATTATCAGCCAGGACACTTTTTGTGTTCTTTACTTTTTAATTACTAAACTCTCTGACCATAGAAAGTGTAAGAGTTAAAGTAGCTGTTCTCCTTTAGATCAAAACCATGCTCAAAAAGATACACAATTAACATGCAAAGGAAGTGAAAACAGAAAAAAGCTTGCCCATAGAATTGTATAGGATCAGAGATCTGATTATTTTCCCAGAACCCCTCCCATCATCAAAAGAAAAAATATGAAGTCCCTACAACGTTTATCTCGGGGGTAAAATGCAGTCACATCACCCAGAACAATCAACCACACACGCAACAGGAATCCTGCCAGAAAAATCCATTCAGAAAGATTACTGCTCCCATTCAAACTGGGCTTCCAAGGACTCTGCTTCGGCACTGCTGCAAAGCGGCCAGCCCATGGGAAAAGTGTGCCTGTGCTGATAAGATATGGACAAACTGTGCTAAGAATTTCCCCAGCTCTGCCCTGGAATTTGAACGACACAGACGTACAGTTCTTACAGATGCAGGTTTTCTGTTACCAATTTGAGCGTGGTAGCTGTGTGTGCTAAAGGAGGCTGACTGAAGGACAAATAACATGGACAGAAAGTGTCATAAGGGCTTGGAAGAATCTCACTTCTTCAGAAGTGCCCTCGAAACTATTTCATATGAAGGAGAATTCTCAATGTGTGGTGCTGACATTAAGGCTTCAGAATCCAGCCTGGGAATTAATAATTTATCCTGCTTTCAGCAGCTTTTCCAGGTAATCCAAATTCATAATTATCACATAGCTCTAGCTAGGAAATAATTAATGGAGGGACAATTAAAGATAAGCTGCTTCTGTCATTGTCCCGGGGCAGGATTTTGTCACCATCCTCTCCCCTTGGAACCTCCCAGCTTTAATGCTTCAGTGCATACAAGTCTCTTGGCCAAACTTGGTGGCAGCCAAGCACAGCTCTGCCCTGGCCCATTCTTCCATCTCCTGCAGCTCAGAAAGAGCCTCTCCCCAAGCTCAGAAAGCCTCAGGCCTCTGATTTTGGGCTGTTTAGGTGTCACAGCCCCAGTTTGGAAAGTACAGCCCAGCCTTGCCTCGGTAATCAGCACTCATGGGCCACAGAAAGGGCACTCCTGTGTGTATCATCCACTATATATCCAAAGAGCAACTGCTTGCAGTCACCTACTCCTGTCCTGGTGCAGCATAGCCTGTCAGGTAAGTGGCACAAGACACCCTGGTATTTGCCTGCCCTGCTCCTACATTCCCATTTCCCAAAACAAGGACTCACTTCTCAGGCATAAACTTGAACTCCCAACAAGAACCCCCTCAAATCCTGAAGCGTCCTGAAGCAAGAAGCAGAAAGTCAGTCACAGCTTATGCCTAGAGGCTGAGCTCAGTTGGGACATCAAGGGACAGTTGTGCTTTTGGGAAATGAGCTGATGGATTGCCCTTCCCCTCCTTTCCTCATCTGCACCCTCCTTCTGTCCAAGGGTTTGTTTGCTTGTCCCGGTCACTTCCAGTTTTCCTCTGCTTGCTGCCTTGCCTCTCGCCCACGGAGAGGCCCAGAGAGCTCATGGACCCTCTCCTGCAGCAAGTCCTGTCCCTGCTCTCCGCCTCTCACACTTTCTGCTCAATGCCTCACTCAGCCCCTCTGTACTCTTTCTTCTTTGTTCATTTCCACATCCCTCAACATTTGGTTTCTCGAGCTACCAAGCTAAAATTGATAAGGCTGAAATCCTTACAAATCCCTTTTTCCTCCCGATAACGCCACAATCTTCCCTACCCTCAGCTCACTTTCCTTCATCAGAGGCTCTTGTTTCTGGTGCAATGATTCCAGCAAAAGTCTCTTTTTTATTCCCTTACACCACTGCATTTTCCTTGGGCTTTCTCCATCTGTTCCCCACATCCATTGCCCACCCATAAACTTTCATATCAAAGAAACAGCATCTACTTCAGGCAGAGAAAAAAACAGCCTTGAGTGAAGAGCACAGACAGGATTGTTGAGCCCCACTGAGAAAATGTGTCCCTCCAAACACAACGTGTGTGCTCTCTCCAGCCCACGCAGCTGATGTGCAACTGTCTCTGGATCTCTGCCCTTCCCCCATGCTGAAACGATGCTCTGGAGAGAGCAGCTAATTATTTGGTAATGGCATCAAAAGCTGAAGCTGTGAAATAAAGGTGTCTATAACCAAGAGGGTAAAAAACACACTGTCTCTGGAGGATAGGGGAGTTTAACACCAATAGGTATTATTGCAATAATTTGTTTCCATTAACTGCTCTAATGCTTTCTTTAATGCCTTTTACACCACTGGGACAACACACAAGGGCTTCACCTCAATGAGAATCAGGTCTTTTTACTCTCAACTCTGTCTCAATGTCACTGACTTTTGCTGCTCAGTTGGGTGAGATGTCACCACAAATGAAGCCCTGCATGCCTAAAATAAAGGTCTTTCAAAGTCTCAGCGAAAGCTTTATAGAGCTCTACAGTAAGATAACCCAAGGGCCACCCCCATCCTCATGCACTGTTTCATGACCCAGAAGGCTTCAACTTATGTCCTCTGTTTCCTAACCTGATGTGCTGCACATCCTGCTCTCTTTTGGTTCAGGTGCTAACCCAGTTGGCATTAATGAGGTTGTACCAGGCCATAACTAAAAGTAGCTGTTGCCAGTCCCGTGCACACAGTGCATCCTGAGAAAGCATGAGTGCCCATGCAAGGGAGAGCCAATGCTCTGGATTGGGATTGAATCCTTCAAAGTCAACAGAAGGAAACCTGAGAGGTAAATCATCACCAAAAAGAACAGTCAGAACACAAAGGAATGCCCACTTCAAAAACAATTCCTGGGAAAGGCAAAGCAAAGACACCTCATGGAAAACCAGATTGAAAATGAAACAAGACCTCAGGCACACATCTTCATGGCAAAGGAAATGAGTGTGCTTCACGTTGCAGATGAAACCAGTATCTGTGTGACAGGACATCCAAAGCAGCAACCATCAACATTATGACTAGCACTGGCTGAAAAACATCAAATTCCTGTCTCCTGGCAGGGGAAGTGAGGAGAACAAAAACACCCATCTCACAGTGATTATTTTAATTCAATTTGGGACCAAAAAGTTATAAATCCTGACTTTTTTTTGCAAAACAATATACTCAGAGTGATTTACTTCAATCAAAGCCATAACATAAAGTCGAAAGGAAGAATGTTGACTTGATTAAAACAGTTCAGCTGTATTACTTGAAAATGCTGATGAAACCAATGTGTTCCCGCAGAAGATCTTGGTGTTTAAATGCACAACTTCTTTAAATTAGGAGGAGTATTTTATTGGGAGATTCTTTTTCCAGATGGTTTCATTTCAGTGCTGAATCAGAAAGCTTATTCTAGGTAAGCAGAGGTGACAGCAGGCACTTTCCTTCAAAGACTTCACACCAACACTGTCTTTCTGTGTGAAGGTTGCCCAGAGACAGCAGAACCACTGCACAAGGTGTGCATGTGTGGAAGATATACTGCAGGATCACAAGCATTCTTTCAAATGTTCAGTGAATAAAAAGAGGCAGCCATTTATAATCAAAAAGCAAAGCCAGTCCATTGCAGAGGACACCACCTGCATGAGAACGCACTGACCTCCAGCTATGAGGACATATCTACCATTTAACCAGCTGCAGATCCCTGCAAATAGGTTTGGATTGGTTGTCTCTACCCTGGCTCTCAATTCCTCACTAAATTGCTCTTTTTGAGGAGGATAAAAATAGAAATGCTGTTTTGATACACAGTATATGCGTGGCCATAGGCAAGACTGCAGTGAAAGCAGCCAGTGGCAGATACCTGCGTGGTCCCTGCTGTGCCATGTCCTGGCCACACACTCTCTGCTGCCTGCAGCCACTTCATTTGTCTGTTAATTTACACCCGGCTTTGGGCCATACTAGGAGAGACATTTGCCTATGCACTAAGCCATGGGAAAGCAAATACACTTGTGGCACTCACCAGCTGTGCATAAAGCAAGTCCATCAAGCCACACAGATGCTGTGAATGGTTCTTCTGGACTCACAGCACTACCCAGTCCAAACTGGCTTTCCAGGTTCAGGCTGTACATGACCAGGGACCAAACACAGTCCTCATCTGTGAAGTTAAATCTCTTCTCTGTCACACTGGTGAAAGCCTTGTGAAAAGCACAGTAGTATGAACAGAGGCTAACGTGTTTTGTTGGTCTGTGTGTTTTAGCACCTCTCCCAGGCCAGAAAGTCTGGTCTGCTGCAGCTGCCAGCAGCTCTTAAATGGCTGTGGTCATAGTTCAGACTTAGGGAGGAAGAAGGGAGGGGATGGAAGGAAATATCAATTTAAGAACAATCCCTTTTAAATGCAAGAGAAAACTGAAATTTGAGTGAGATCTTTTTTTGTATGAAAATCAGAAAACCCCCCTAAGCTCAGTAACTCCCCACTGGGCTGTGCCAGCCAGTGGATTAGCTCTTCCTTTCACACCCTCTCAATCCGGAAACTTGTGATCTCATCAAGTGCTGGAAGGGGTTGCTGCTGGCTTCTCCCAGCCCTTCCTGCTAGCAGAGGTAACCAAAGTGCTATTCACCAGACACATGAATGAAAAGGGTTTCCTCTGCTGCTCTTACGCAATATGCAGTGCACAAAGCCCATCATTTCTACCTACTAATTACATTTGAGATATGCTGATCTCATTTGAAGCACCTGGGCTGGGGAGGAAGAGAAGAGGGGTGGGATAAACCCCAGTGTAAATCCAAATTCTATGAGCTCCTTTTCCTTATCGAAAGTAAAGCACGAGATGCTTAGTCACTTCAGTGTTGTCAACACTCTAGTTCTTGGCAAAATCAGCTGGTTTTCAGAAGTCATAGCTTTTGCAGATGGTTTTCCTCAGCTTTATTTTCAATAAGAAATCAGTTACCCTCCCTTTCACGGAAAAGCTTTTAAAAATGGACATTTGAGAGTCAGGAGGATCATTGCTTAATTCAACAGAGAACTTGAGTGGGACAAACAAGCAGCAAGCGATCAAAACTCATGCAGCTCCTGTAAGAGCTCCCACTCCCTTCCCAGCAGCAGCATCCCCATGCAGAGAGAGGTGCTGCTGATGCTCTCCAGGATATCCCCCACGCTCAAATGCAACCAGGAACCTGCCACGCTGCAGTCACGGAAATGCAACACCCAAGGTATTTCAGCTGAAGTAGCCAAGCATTAGCAAGTGTCACCAGGCAGCTCTGGGATGGTTTCTTCCAGAATGTGTAGCTTTGGAAGCCATTTTTGGAGTCCTGGAGAGTTGAAGGCAGCCTTTCTCCAAGTGAACGACAGGGCAGAGCTGAGGAGGGGAGAATCACATCTTGGGTCTATTGTGTCAGTGCTCCCTCTCACCCCAGACTGGCCCAAAATGACAGGACAGGTAGCTGGCTCACTGAGGAGTGAAATTCTGTGTCATTGGGAGTTGCCAGTGCAGGAGATGCAGAGTGACTCAGTGGGAGGATGGCAGTTGCAGAGGAGCCAGAGAGAAATGGCTCACATGGGGACGGGAGGCGAGCAGAGACGCCGTCCCGCCCAGCACACACGGCTGCTCCTCGGCTTAGCCAGAGAGCTCATGCAGGGCTTGGGGGCTACAGCAGCTGACACGTGCCAAGAACACGCCTCTGACAAACCAATCCACAGCTGGTTTCTCTCTGGACAATGCCAGTGCAGTGACCACGCAGAGGAGGCTCAGTCTGATGTTGCAGCTGGGCCAGGGGCACGCAGCTCTGCTGCAGAAGGAGCCTCGCTCTTTCCTTTTAGTTAAAATAAATGTGTTTATTATTGAGACACCTTTTTCTTTCTGTTATTTTACATCACCAGGTTTCAGGTGACTCTATATGCACCTCACAAACACAACTAAATAATCCAGCTAGTTCCACGACAGCCAAAAATATCTGGGAAAAGATTAAAGCAAACTCACAACAGCCACTCAAAAACGTTTCCCAAGGCACAGCCAACAAAAACTTGTCAAAGCTCATAAGTTATGAAATAATTTGCAGGGAGAGAGCTCTTTTGGCAGCAGGTAGGCAGAGCATGTCCCTCAGCTCCAGAGCCCCTCGAGCAGCTGCACACATGTGGAGACAGCCTCAGGAGATGGGGCAGAGCTGCTCCAGCCAGGGTCCTGCCCCAGCAGCCACCGCCAGCACCAGCCCAATCTGCTGGGCTCAGGTGAACACTGGCAGCACTGGCAGCTGCTCTTGATGAGTGAAGGAAAGAAGTTTTTCTCATTTGTTTCAAGAGTTTCACTCCTCCCTTCCCTCTTGGGAAGAAACAAATCCCTAGTTTCCATAATGATTCCTATTATTTAGATAGTCATAGTTTCTCACCAAAAAGTAACTCAAGCAGAACGTACCCCTGTACAGTCTCATAACTGTGCTCCTCATAAAGCATCCTTCCAAGATCCTGGATTAAATTTCTCTCATCCTCTTTTTCCCTGATCTTCCTCCAGGATACTCCAAGCCTCTGCCCCTTCCCATTGTTTTACAGAGCTCACATATTTGCAGGGCTGCTGCTGACTCTTACTGAGCAAAAAGAGCTGCAACCTCAAGGACAGTGGCATGCAAAGTCTGAGCATCTCATTTCCATTCCCTCTGCAGTTCCCTCATTTACTCTTTCCTCAATGAAGTGACTATGATGCTACTTAGAACTTTCTGTGAGCAGCAGATTTAAGCTTTGGGTTTGCTTGTCTTGTTAAACCAGGCTTGTCTTGTGCATGAGTCTTGCCAGCACTTTGAAGCTCACTGCCCTATGCAGTAACCATCAGTAATACAGATCATCTTCTCTTTTTATTTAGGTACCCAGTTCAGGAAGCCCTTTTGCAACAGTTGCAAACAAAAATTGTCCAACTCTCACCCTAAAACACAAATTAGGCAAAAGAAAGCCTGCTATTTAACTGGCAGCTTAGCAAGTAGCCTTTCCTGCCCCATGCACTGCTGTGTGCCAACTTGGAAATAATTAACAACTGTTTTCATTGAGGGAAAACTAAAGGAACTGCAACAGTTTTCCACAGTCTACCTCTGAGGCACAACTGCTCACCAGCCAGGGGAGTGGCAGATCCTCCGTCGCCTGAACCTCAGCTTCAGAACTGAAGAATTTGATCTGAGCCTCTCCAGAGTAACTCAGAAGGGTTTGCTTCAGTCTGTCAATTAACTCCAAATGAGTGTCAACACAAACTGTCAATACAGTAAGTTTGTGGTAAGCAGTTTTTCAGTACATGTCCCAGTCTTGTCACTGTCGTGATTAACAGTGAAATTCTATCTGCTGACTAGGCGAAAATAACACGGAGCATACAGTGAACATTTTATAGCCTCTTGCTAATTTGGCTCCAGTTCCTCCATGTCTTTTATACAGAAGTCTGTCAGTGTGCCTCTTTTGATCCACAACACATAGAGCTGCTGTCTACAATCAGGATTTCCCTGGGACTAGGCTGAATCTTGACATGTTCCCCTCAAAAGGCACAATGATTTTTCACAACGTAGCAAAATCCCCAGACGGATCCAAGATCAAACTCTTTTCATTTATGACTCAACAGGATCCAAATCTGCTCCTCAAGAGAGTAAACGTGCTCTCAGCAACCAACTGTAGCAACAAACCAACTCCTTTCATTAGCTGTACTCTGCTCCACAGCTGAGAAAATACATTTTCCACTCTCCCAGCTGCACAATGCACCTAGCTGAGACTTTCACGGCAGCAGCAGAACTGCTGCAAACACACTGTCCTGCCTGTGCTCTGGCTTTTAAATAAATAACACTTAAAGAGACAGCACACAAGGCCATCACTGTCTTTGTTCCACAGAGAGGGAATTTTCTGCCCTGTTCCTTTGGAAAAAGGCTGGAGGGAAAAACTGGAGAATGAAGACTCTTTAGCTCACTGCAACTGGTGGATAAAGTGCTAACTCATCATAGGCACACCACAGCTTGGGATCCTTTTCAGGTTTTGGAGGCTTCATTGCTGTTGTCTTCACCTTCACTTCACACTTTGAACAAATATCTCTGCATTGAGTCACTGGGTTGATATTTTCTTTGTTACAGTAAGTGTATTCACAAATTTTTCAGCCCTCTGTGTAGCCCTCAGTACATTAGCCCTGGAATCATCCCAGGTCTGCTAGTTCTGCCCTTGAGAACTATCCCAAGAGTTTGTTGCACTCCAATTTGAACAGAGTCTTCCAGTTAGAAGGAAGGGACACGAATAAGCAATGTAAGAAGAAACAATTGTCCTGACCCTAATTCTGCCTATAAGGTAAATAAATATAAACCTTGGAGCTTCATTACAGGACAGGTTCTGTAGGGCCTCTATTGTCAGAAGACAGTCTGTGCCTGAACCTGCACACAAGAATCATGGATATAGGATGAAATGGAGGTGTAAAAAATACAAGGGTGCATGTATCTTCCAAGAGAAACTGGTACCAGTATCACTAAATAGTCATCCATGCTTTGTCACTACTCAGCCCCATGGCTTGATTTCCCAGTCCCAGGGTTTTCTGCAAGCCATGGTGGAGGAGATTGGCTTTAGAAATCAACTCCACAAAGACTGGGTTAAGGGTCCAGTCTCGTAATCTTCCACTGAAAAATGTCCAGCTAATTAATCTCGTTGAGTATCTGCCCAGAAATCCTTTGGTGTGAAGAAAAGGAAGTTGGGCTTATTTCAGCACTCACATTCATGCCCCCTCTCCACCCACTCCCTGAGAGAATGGACTGCAGACAGAGCATATCTGCAGTAGGTGGACTGGATGTACCATGAGGCATATTGCCAATTATAAATTAATGAAATCCAGAAAAAGCAACAATGATCACTCCTGAGGAACAGTTTCCTCTCAGACAGTGACAAAAGAAATCCTGTATCAGGATTATTATATATATATATAAATACACACATACCCTCAATTAAATTCTTTAGCTAAAGCAAAAAATTATTATTTTAATGGAGAAAAAACACCAGAACAGTTGGTTAAAATGTTCTCACAGAAATGTTAATTACCACAGGCATTAAACAAATGGAAATCAAAGCCTGCCATTTGTTGAGTACTTTGAAAAGTTTTAACACCAAAAAAATGTGCTGGAGAGAAACCTTCAATTTTTCCTCATGAATGAGAGCAAATCCCTGTAAATGAAGCGACATCTATCATGCTGCTCATCAGTCAGCAGCCACAGATGTAACACATCAATCAAAACTGTTCCTGCACAAACTTTCCATAAAAGATAATGGAATTAATCTGGTTTGTTGGATATCAAAATGCAAGGAGATGCCTGCTCTGCTATTTCATCTCAGAACCTATCATTCAGACACAACAATAATGCCAGATGTAAGTAATAGGAGTTCTGCTTGCCATACCTCCCGTCTTCCACCCTGTGTTTGCTCTTCACTGATCCTCAAAGACTTCAGAGTGTGTAAGAGAAGCTGGGGGTTGCTGTGGGACTCCCATTTTTGAAAAGTAAACTATCCTGCACTTCACTGGCTGGGCATGAGGCTGAGGAAGCTTTTGCTCCTCAGAGTCCTTGAGGTGATGGGACAAGCAGCTCGGGGCCCATGTACCCTGCACACATGTACTGCCAGGGCACATGATTATATGAACTAAACTTGATGCTGACCAGGAAGATGTCTACCTCCTACATACAGACAGATTCAGTGCTCTGCCAGAGAGAATCTTGATGGATAGTGCTTTCAACCCTATTTATCCTTTGAGAGATGCCAAGGCCTGTAATGCTACCTCACCTACTGAAGATGAAAATGCAGAGAAGAGTTTCAGAGAAGGCATTATAGTAGATGTTGAAGAAAGTCTGGTTTATTTCTTCAGTGATAAGACTTCTTCTCTTCTGGACAGCAAATCTACTGACAAGCAGCCTGAAATAGATCTAAAGCTATTTAGAGGCCGTCAAAGCACGGACTGGTACTCTGAAACTCATAAAAGCAAAATATCTATTATTAATTCCTGCTGAAAGGTTTCAACATAAACAGACACAGAAACACATAAATACACATTCTTTTTGCACTCCCCTGGCATGCTTTTGCTCTCTAAGGAAGGTGCACAGCCCTGTTGCCTGCTGCACATAAGGAACCCGAGATCTTGAACTCCTTCCACTGATTTCAGTGGCTTCGGATTGTCCAAGGTGTAGCCTTAATTTTTTTTCCTGTATACTGTGCAGCATCTTGAGCTGACCAACCCAGTGACCACCAACAGAGAGTTTGCTCTATGTCTAAATACATTTGAACAAGTTCTGCCCCTGAATGCACATATGTAGTTCTTGTGTCCACAATGATTTGTGGTTCTGTACTGTATTTACCCTACGAAACAGAATGATATTAGAAGAGAATGCCTTGTTTACTTTGAAAGTTGTATTATATGTTCTCTGTTACCATAGGAAGCTCCTATCATCTGCTGTATAAATACATAGCTCACACTCCTGAATATTTTAAGTTAGTGACCATCAACAAATACAAATAAACCCATGACCAAACCAAAGGCAGAACATCAAGAATTAGAAATCTCATCAATCCAGAAACACCTTTATGGCAAAATTTGGCTTTGTTCTGAGGGGGGACATGCTGTGTTTCTAGGGCCTCTAACAAAAAGGAGATTCTACTTTAACTGCTGCCCAGAAGAGATCAGGTTGCATCACTGAAGAAATCAATGAGATGTCTCCAAAATTTATGAGAAAAATGCTGCTTGCACAGGTACAGGCTGGGGGTGACCTTCTGGAGAGCAGCTCTGCTGAGAGGGACCTGGGAGTCCTGGCTGATAATAAACTAACCATGAGCAGCAATGTGGCCTCATGAGCAAGAAGCCAATGGCAGCCTGGGATGCATCAAGAAGAGTGTGGGCAGCAGGTTGAGGGAGGTTCTGCTCCCCCTCTGCTCTGCCCTGGTGAGTCTTGTGTCCAGTTCTGGGCTCCTCAACTCAAGAGGAAGAGAAGTGCTGGAGAGAGGCCAGTGCAGGGCTACCAAGATGATCAGGGGACTGGAGCATCTTCCTTCTGAGGAAAGGCTGTGGGACCTGGGGCTGTTCAGTCTGGAGAAGGCTCGAGGGGGATCTCAATATTTATAACTATATAAGTGGTGGGTGTCAGGAGGTTGGGACATCCCTTTTTTCTATTGTATCTAGCAACAAGACAAGGGGTGATGGAAAGAAGCTGAAACACAAAAAGTTCCATTTAAACATAAGAAAAAAGTGTTTCAGTGAGGGAGCCCTGGCCCAGGCTGCCCAGGGAGGGTGTGGAGGCTCCTTCCCTGGAGGTTTTCAAAACCCACCTGAATGTGATCCTGTGTGACCTGATCTAGTTTGGACTGGACTGGTCCTTTCCAACCCCTACCATTCTGTGATTCCATGATTCTTTTAACACACTGGATAGGGAGGTAGCCCCATATTCACATCTAAGATTTTTGGGAAAGGAAAACACTGATGTAAACTTTGCTTTTCATGTCAGACCACACCCAGGTATTCCTCAGCTGCTGGAGTGAGAATGCAGAGCAATCAACTGATGAGAGCACTATTTTTGCATTAAATTATGCACATGCAGGTACTCCTCCTACCATCAAATACTGATTGGATATTTTTCTATGTTACCTTGTAGATGTGCATATGATTTAAACAGGAAGACTATTTCTTCTCCTTTCACAACATCTTGTTTTTGTTGAACACAGTAACCAAACAGCACACTGAGCCTGATTTTCATGGCAACGAACAATACTCCACAACAGTGCTATTTACTAGTACACACAATTTCTTTGCTCTTGGTACATTAAAATACATATATAGGTTTTCATCAATTTTCTCCTGGGAGAGGAGGAAGAAATCCTACAGCTGTACAGATGATTTATGCAAGGGGAAAAAGAAATCATTAACACAAGAGAAGAAGAATGAGTTGATACTCCCTTCTTCCACAGTTATGCACAGTTCAGCACATGACTGGCAAGGAAAATTAAGATCACAAAGTTAGTAATATGCAAAACAGAAAGTCTCCCAAAATGACAGAACAGTGGGTATGAAAACCCATCCCAACAAAAAGCAAACAAAAAACCCCACCAAACAAAACACCAAGGAAAGTGAGGAAAGAAAGTGAAATGAGAGGTGTTCCAGCTTTCCAGTCATCTCTCAAATTCCTCCAAAGGGGGCACCTGCAGAGAGCCTTCCTGTGGCACGACCCTGCCTCACCCCACGGTGATTTGAAACACTTTGGCAGCGCAGTCAGACGTTCACACCCAGTTGACTGAGTCTGGAGGCTGCAAGAGGGAAGGTTTTCACTAGGTTTCCAACAATACAGCTTTGCAGAACCACTTCTGCAAAGAACAAGAATAGGGCAAAGGGGACCATGAATTTAAATTCTCCAAAGATCACAGGTTCAGCTTAATTTCAGTTTTCTAGAAGCTGCCTCAGTGATGAAGCTTCCTCTACAGTCAGTGGTGAGGTGGGTAATAACTTAGAGGGCAACTAACTCCACTGATAACTTGATTATGATGGCTGGATTGCCCCTTAGATGTGAGACTGTGTTTGTGCACCTTATGGGCACCATACATGATTAATTGCTTCATTTTCAGGTAGGTAAAGATGAACACACTGTGATTTTCTCAGTTTGAAAAATGGAACATGAACAAAATTTATGGAATTTAAGACAGACAGAGAAACCAAAGGGGACATTGCTTCACCAAATGTGGGCTAAAAAAGTGCAGAAGGCAGTAAGAAGAAAGCAAACACTCCCCAAGGGGCTAACTGGAAGAATCACAACAGAGCTCTGAAAAACAGTGGATTCCACCATCCCAGCATCTTGGTCATTTGGAAGAATGGAGAAGGAAAGTGGTCCATCTTTTCACAATTCTGCTAATCCTCTGACTTGTAAGACCAGCTTTCATGGAGGGTGCAAGACGTGCATCATGATGGAGATGCCGAACTCAGTTCTGTAGCCTTGGCTACATTACACAGTGACATGATAAGGACTGTCAGGACCTCAGTCTTCACAGCTTTCACACTACTCTCAGAGAGCCAAAGCTCTATAAATCAAACAACACGGAACTGTATTTATTTCAGTTGTTTGACTGTTGATTTTACACAAATGCTATTCCTTTCTTACAGATGGATCTGATCTGCTGAAGACCTGGAACATTTTATCCCATAGCAAAACTCATTCAAAAGTACCATCTGTTCTTCCTGCAGGGGCACAGTAATGCCAGAAACTGTTTAACATTCCATAAATTAAGACCATATAACGGATGGCTCATTGTTAAAGTGAAGCAAGGAATCGCTTGGAACCTGATGACAGACATTTTGCTGGGATTTTGCCTTAAAAATAGTATCCAATGTATTATATTTGGGTTGCTGCTTTAAAAACCTCACGTTCAACATTCAACAGCAAAGGCGTGTCCCAGTCTAGCCCATCTTAGGGCCTGGCTTTAGCCCCACTTCCATCAGTGTCAGCAGGGTCCTTTCTATTAACTTCAGCGGGAGGCTTGGACTGGGCCAACGGGTTAGAACAGATTCACTGACAAACCAAATTCTGTTCTCATTTCCCCTGGTATGTATCTGTTGTGGTTGCATTATATACTTCTTAAGAGAACAGAATGCAATCTTCAAGTTTAGGAGCTATTAAAACGTGTCTTATTTGATAGGTGTTACAGTAACATATTACACACACACGCACAGCTCCCTGCATCGCCTTGTGCTTATTGGTAAGTAACCCTGGCCAGAAATGAACTGCCATTTGCTATTCCTTTCTACATCCAAATGCTAAGACATGCAGATGTTTTATCAATAAAAAGGCTGACATAAAATCCCGCTGTGAGCATGTATCATTCGAGTCAACATGAAAACCTCTGTGTGCCATTCATAGACAACGCAGATTAAAGAAAGTCTGCAACAGCAAACCACGCACAAAAGAAATCAACAGTGCTTAATTGGGGAAAAAAACCGGCACCATAGAATCTTCCACCCAAGAATGGGACTCAAGTGGCACTCTGCCCAGTCTCTGGGCTTCCTGGGGACAAGCAGTCCTCCCTGACATGCAACTCCTGTCACCCGCGCCGGGAGGTGCGTGTGAGCCGTGCTCCCTGCAAAACTTACACTGCTTCCATCAGAAAACTACGGTATCCTGGTGCTCTGCAGAACCCCTTAGCAAAGCACAGAAGTAGGTGACACTTACAAGCTCCAAGTGATAAGAATTATCATTTAACAATGGAGCTATTTAAACCCATAAAGCCGTTATTTAGGACTATGTAAGGATATACAACTATCATCATCTCTTTGCTAAGCTCTTGCATCGCTATAATAAAAGACACAGAAGCAAAGCACTTCTAGCCCTACCATTCCCATTCCCAGAGACAATGCATACATTTTTCCACCACATCAGATCCTAGACAGTGGGGGAAGGGGGCAGGAGTGGCAAGGAGGGGGAAAATGCAACCTGAGAAGTGGTAAGTGTGTCAAAATCTAAATTACTTGGAGATACTTCGCCGCACAATCATCCTTTATGCTTGTGCAGCTTGGTTCATATGGCTCACATTCAGCCTGTCACACTGAATCATTGCTACTTCTTGACTTACATTAACAAAAACAAACCTAACTTTCGCTTCAGTCTGTGAGGTAAAACGCTCTCTGAGCTCCCAGTCAAAGGGCCAGCAGCGGCATGACAAATAATTGCTTTTGTAAGAAGCTCACTTCTGAGGGGAAGATTAAAAAAAGCCCATGGAGATGTGACTAACAGCACAAAAACATGTGCTGCTTATGGAGTGTTTTGCAAAAAAAAAACCCACCCCAAACCCCGTACTGCAAAAAGCTTTGTCCACGAACAGAGCAGACACAGCTCTAGCAGTCTGAGCTAACAAAGCAAATCCCCCCCAGTATCTACTCAAGTCTTTAAACCCTATCAAAGACAAGATGCTTAACAAGAGCTTTAGAGCCTGATGAACAGTTAGAAAGTAAATCTGGAAAGCAAAGGAAAAAAAAGCAGAGAGAAACACAACCTTTGCAACTAGCAGAAGACAAGGCACAATGCAAAGCCAGCACTCAAACAAAGTTATTTTACACTTCTCCTAGCAAACTTGCAACAAATGTCCAGTTAGGAAGGATTTCTGCTGACCTGTGGATGTGCAGGAATGTAGTTGCAGGGAGTTTTCCTATCACCTTTTGTTCCCAGCCATGTCAGCTGTGCTCTGCTCCAAGTGCTGCTCACACTCCCAAATCCCCTTTCCCAGCTCTATCTTAGGAACTGCCCAGATTTTGTAGTGTAATCTGAGCAGGGAAGTACCATGTGCCTATGATATGGTTAATTCACTTCTTACCCCCTCCCTGCAATGCCTAAGGAAGCTGCTTCACATTTCAAAGCCCTGCCTGCGGCCGCCTGACCCAGGTACAGCCAGGGCAGCACTGGGGCTGCCTCTTCCCCTCAAATGGGGCTGTTACCACAGCTTGTTCCCACATACCAAACCCTGGGATGGGGGATTCCCTGGGCCACCAAGGCCCTTGCCTCCCATTCCCTGTGTGCCCAGTGCAGAGGGGACCAGAGCTCCCACACTGAAGCAGGCCACCCTTCTTTGCTCAAGGCCACAGCCACAGTGCTGGGGCCATTCCCAACCCCATGGCCAATACCAAAGCTCTCCACTGAGACAGCTCCAGTGTGGCCCAATGAAGCTCCTTCAGAGCCATCTCCAGACTGGGCATCTGGTCTGAGATCTTTTGCAAGGGAGGTGTTGCACAGGTTGGGCTGCAAGATCCCATTCATTCCTTTCCAATCTTGCCACCAGTTAAGTGAGAGACAATCCCAGTTTCTTTTGCTAACGGGAGAAACCTCTCTACTACCAAAAAACCACCCCAAACCACCCAAACAATTAAAAAAAAGAAGACTCTAAACTTTCTTCAATTAGTTCTTATGTGAATAATCTTCTGTTATCGATCCATTTCTGGTTTGTTTTTGCAATCAGCATCATGTTTAATGATGAGGAGATGACACTTCAGAGGTGAAGACAATGCCTCTTTTTCACTAATTCTGCACAGGGAAGAGCTAACTCAGTTGTGAAGCTACCAAAAATGCACACACCACAGAAGGCAAAGAGAAGAAGGGGCAGAGTAGTCCTCAAGTCTTGTCACTGCTGCTTATCCAGCCCCAACCACCCCATCAGGTTCTAAGCTCTGCACAACACACCCCAGGTGACTAACAATGATTTAACAACTTGCACCAATCTGGTGTTTAGGTCATGACAAGGCTGCAGTGCAAACTGTCATTGGTTGTGCCATTCCCCAGCTTTCTTGAAAGCAAATCCCATGCAAACCCACTGTCACTGTCTGAAACAGCACTAAATGAAGTAACACAGAGAGGTTGAAGGATCCCTCTTGGCAAAGAAATGGGAGAGTTCTCATCCTTCCTCTGCCAACCCCAAGGAAATGGGGGGAGCAGCTATAGCTGCTTTTAAACAGCTGGGAAAGGGCTCCTATAAGAGATTAAAAAGGAGAAACAGGGGAAAAAGAAGGATGTAAGACACAAAGATGGCAGTAAATAGAAAAGATTAGGGGTTACTTAAACTCTTGACCAGAAGATGACAAAGCAATTTCATGCAAGGAACTTGCTGCTTAGATTTCATGTAAGGAACCTGCTCCTTAAATTCTTGGCCTTGTAACACCTGCAAATCTCTTGTGTGGAATTTCTAATGGTTGTATTATGCATCTGTGGAGTTTTACTTTCTCCAGCCTCCAGACCTTTATCCTAAAGCAAAGGTGCCAGTTGCATCTTCCCTGCTGTGTAATTTACTAAAACCTGTAATGTTTGACACCAGCATCTGTGTAAGGTAAAACCTGAAATAATGGACTATAACAGGATTATTTGAGAGAAAAAAAATACACATTGTTCAATGATGAATTCAAGATCTCAGCTCAGAAGTATTTTAATCAGTTACAATGACAATTGCTTGCAATAAAAGTTACAAAAAGGAAGTGTAGTGATATCAGAAGTCAGGAATTGCAGCCAACAGACAGCTCTTATGTTGTCTGCCTGTGCTGGTGACCACAGCCTGGTGACCTCTGATAGACACAGACATTGTTCCCCCTGGTCCTCACCCATTAACATGGGACTCTACAGTCCCCACCCCTGATTCGTGCCAGTGACCCCTCTGATTTCTGTGGACCTCAGGTCCTCCAGGTCAGAGCCAGGGGCTGAGGGCCACACAGCTCAGGCAGGTCACAGCTAACTGCAGGAAGCCTGCTCTTCACTGCTTAATTTCATTAGCTTGTAAAATGGGCTATAATTTGCTGAAATGATGATTAATCAGATCTTATTTTTCTCTTAGGCAGTTAATGAACAGCCAATTAAGTGTCTCAGTAATTCTGAAATAACAAAGGAATACAACTAGCAGCTACTGAACAGCACAAGCTGGCATCCCAGTAAAAGCCAGTCAGGCTGAAAGGGCAGAAGATACGTCACTAGAAGGTCCTTTCACTCAAATTATCACAAAGCTACGGGTTTTTTTCAGCTTCAGACACTCCCTTAGGGCTCAGAGGCCCTGTACTGGGCACTGTGCTGGCACTGAGTGTGCCAAGCCAGGCTGCACCATCCCCACCATCCCCCATCACAGCTTGCTTCCAGGGCTTCGCTTTTTATTCTGCACCTCAGTCTGTAGCCACCTCCTTCCCAGCTGCAGCTCTGCAGAGGGAACCCACCACTGCCTCCAGCCCATCTCCTGTGCCCATTGCTGCACTTCAGGCCAGTAAACAGTGAGGAGGGCCAGGAAGCACTTGCTGTGCCACATAGCCAGGGCGTAGGGAACTCTGGATGGGAACTCTACCATATAGCTTGAAGGGGCTGGGCATTCCCAGCCTCCAAGGTCAGCAGGGCAGCAACTTTCTATCTTGTGGTTCAGTTCACATCTTTTCCAGACTCCAAACAAATCCATGAATGCCTACTTTTATATATCTTAATCCTGCTTTACATGATCAAACACACATAAGATTAAGATATATAAACACAGCTTTGTGGAGTACCCAAGAAGCAAGGACTGACAGTTTTAAAAGAAACCATAATCTTGGGTTTTGAAGTATTTCTTCAGTGGGAATTGTGCTGGAGCAAAGGACACATAACTCTGAAGCTTTCAAGAGTGGGGTCATGTGAAATCACTGCATTTCAAGATTTTTTCCAAATCACTAACACTTTGTTTCTGAATGGATTTGGAAGAACCTGCCAACAAACCATCTTTCACCACCAAAACAGACAAATCCTTTGCAGTTTGTATCCGTCCTCCCTTTTTCCCAGGTTTTAAGAGCAAAGATTTTGCACAGACCTTGTGCCACTTCTGTAGAAACTTCTGAAATCCACAATGACATTGCATATTTTTTCCTTTCCAAATAAAAAGCAAACCTCCCCTAAAAAGAACAAAGAACATCCTTCGCTTCGGACAAAGAATTTCAGGAGAAACCACAAAATGTTCAAGCAAAACATTAAACATTTGGTTTTCCACCCATTTTGCCAACAGTCTCAGTTTTCCCATCGTTCTAATATCAGTGGTAATGAGGAGAGGAGTGGAGGTAGGTCACATGGATGCTACACACCCTGCAACTTAAAATCTGGGCTAATTGCACGAAGATGAAAACAGGATGTGATTTAATTTCTTTAACTTTGCTTTTCTTTTCATGAGGAAATGAGATCTACTAAATTCACCCATCAGGAAAAACAAAAAGACATTGAAAAAACAACTAGCAGTTGTTCCTGGCATCATTACACAAACCCTGGGCTCTGCTCCTGCCCAAAGGCTTCACAGAATCACAAGGGTTGGAAGAAACCTGGAAAGCTCATCCAGTGCAACCCCCCTGCCAGAGCAGCACCACCTGGGTTTGAATGTCTCCAGAGGAGACTCCACAGCCCATCTGGGCAGCACCTTCCAGTGCTCCCTCACCTCAACAGGGAACAAGTTTTTCCTTGTGTTTCTTTGGAACCTCTTCTGTTCCAGCTTGTACCCACTGCCCCTTGCCTTATCATTGGCCATCACTGAGCACAGCCTGGCTCCAGCCTCCTGACACACACCCTTTATATATTTGTAAACATGAATTAGGTCTCACCTCAGTCTTCTCCAAGCTGCAGAGCCCCAGCTCCCTCAGCCTTTCATCAGGAGGGAGATGCTCCACTCCATCATCTCTGTGGCCCTGCACTGAACTCTCTCCAGCAGCTCCCTGTCCTTCTGGAACTGAGGGGCCCAGAACTGGACACAATATTCCAGATGTGGTCTCACGAGGGCAGAGGAGAGGGGGAGCAGAACCTCTCTTGACCTACTACCCATAGCCCTTCTAACCCAGCCCAGGATGCCATTGGCCTTCTTGGCCACGAGGGCACGTTGCTGGCTCATGCTCATCCTGCTGCCCACAGCACCCCCAGGTCCCTTTCCCCTACAGAACTCTCTAAGGGTTCATTCCCCAGCCTGTACTGGTCCATGGGGATGTTCTTTCTCAGATGCAAGACTCTACACTTGCCCTTGTTGAATTTCATTAGATTTCTCTCTGCCCAACCCTCCAGCCTGTCCATTTCTCACTGAATGGCAGCACAGCCTTCTGGGTGTCAGCCACTCCTCTTACTTTAGTATCCTCAGCAAACTTGCTTGCCTGTGAACACTTGGCTCTGCACCCATCAGAGTGACCAAGATGAACATCACATGCTTTGCACTCTTAGGGCTGGGGCTCAGACATAAGGATGCTACTGATGGTGATGTTATTTAGCATCTTGAAATGAGTTTTAGAAAAGCAGGCTTAACAAGAAATGGCAACACTGCACTTTAAGCCCAGTGGTGACTATTTTATTTAACACACACTTGCCTGCCACACCTCACTGCCTAGTTCAGTGTTGGGGTTTTTTTTCCAATGCAAAGAGCTATCACGATTGTGGCAGCACATAGAACCTTAGCTGCATGTGAAAGTTCCACAGTGCCCAGTGCTGCACAAGACATGTAACCAAATGCTAGCTCTAGCCTCAGAGAGGCAACCACAAACTGCAGAAATGTAACCAAAGCTAGGATTAAATACACGCAACTGTCCAGTCTAGAGGTATGTTTCACCCTCATGATAAACACCATAAAGTGCTAATTCATTTTTTCACTGTTTGCAGAAGGAGAGATTTTAGTAAATGTTAAGTATGGAGCAGGGAGTTTCCTTTTTGATCCCTAGCATCTTCATTCTACTTAAACACAGGAATAAAAGCAGCGCTCTCAACCTGTTTGCTCAGACTGAAGAGATATTATTACATATTCTTGGTCTTTTACACATCCTAACTATTCAGACACTTGCAACCCCCCCAGGGTATTCAGTACTATGTCAACACTTTGAGAAGAATGCACGAATCTTAATAAAAATGGAAAGACCTTGCTTATTATGTGCTCTCACTGTTAGTATCTGCACTTCAGGAAAGCCCACAAATCATTACAAACCCTTTCCACAGGACACATCCTTCTGGATATGCAGGCAGCTGCCCCAGGAACCAAACAGCATGTCAGAAAGGAGACTGCATTTTTGGTTTTGCCCTAAAGGCAAACTAATATTTCAGAGCAAAGTGAAGTTCCTCTTACTGAGCAGATCCATTTACACTATTTATCAATTTGGAATGGAGGGATAATACTCCAAAGCAACCTGTTCTGTACAGCATCAGCCTATCTCCTTTCCCAGTGGCCATCCAAGTTTTATACATTAATCATACCCAGCCTTTCAAGATCATCAGAGTGTTATATTGATGATATGACACACTCCATGCATGAGGCAAATTAGATAGAAACACATGATATGCTACCAAATGCTAGTGCTCTGCTTGGGAAAAGTGAATAAGTGAAAAATAAGCCTCGACAGACCTGGTACAGCCCTTGGGCAAACCTCAGCAGTTCAGCAAGAAAGAAGTTCTCCTTCAGTTACGACTTCATGAGGCTGTTAGTGAGCCCATGGTGACTATTCTTCCCCTCTCAGCTGCAGCTGTGCTGGTGAGGAGACCTCCAGCTGCAGGTCCTTACACCCCACAGCAGCCCAGCTCCCTTCAGATGTGGCTGCTTCAGCAGCCTCACACAGTCCTCCCTAATTCACTTCAGGAAGGGGAGAGGCAAACCCAAAGCCACCAGGATTATCTTCAATAGTCTAATTAGTGGCTTGAGATAATCCACTTGGGTTTGCCTTGAGCAAATTAGGAAACCTTGTTGTGGACACTGCAGCCAGCAGATCCCAGGGCTGCTACCTCCTGCCAGGAGGCAGTGACCAAGGAAAGAGCTCTGGCAGTGGTCAGAGGGGTCAGATATCTACACAGATGTGCACCCCTGGCCCCAGTCTCAAGGGGTTTCAGAAGGTGCAAGCCAGGCCCAATAACTCTGCCCAGCAGACCTGCTAGCATCCTCTCTGCCAATTCCAATAAAAGCCAGTGATACAAAAAAAGCAAAGGAAAAGTATATTAAAAATAAACTAAAATTGGGCTTTGGTATCAAAACTAAAACCTGGCAGGCTGTTCCCATGCAAAATCCACCATGAGTGATACATTTGTGGAGGACAGCTGGAACAAATCCATGACATTTAATGACATGGTAAAAGCAAACCTTGAGCAAACAACTTCAGATGGTTTGAAATACTACTGTGAGTAGATGAAGCTTTACAGCACTCACATGTTACAATAATTAATCATTTCCAAACAGTTCTTTCTAATTCTTAAAAAAAAAAAGTCATCCTTTGCAAAACTGAGTTTGTGTTTTCCCCCCATTCCAGACATATTTAATGCAGCATTCTCCTGTGAAATGGTTTCAGGCTACACATCACTTCAAGGTTTTTACATATATTCTGTCTGTCTCCTATCTAAAGATTCATGACACCAGCACAACAGTAATTTTCTGCCTTCCAATTTCTATTTTTATATATAACTAGGCCTCCAAAGCACAGAAAAGCAAGAGTCCTAAAACTTGTTTCCATAAAACACTTCAACTGGGATTGTCACAGACAACAAAATGCCTTTTAATTTAAATGGGAATTCAAATCTCATAGGCGTCCTCTAAACCTCATGCAGATCCAGCACCATCCTAAATGGTTCACAAACCCTCAGGTAAATGAACAAATCTGCCCTTTCATGTGTAAAATAGCTGTCCAGTCTGAACTACACACACACCCTGAAGGAGTTCAGCTGGTCTCAACTCATGATGGCAAAAGCACCAGTGACCTGTGAAAGTTACAGGAAGAACGGTTAATGGGACCTGAGCTCAGAGCTGGGATGGATAGGTGCCAAGCTGAAATGACTTAGGACAGTACAACTGAGGGCCTGAGGGGCACATCTTAAGCTGTGACTGACAGATATGGTTGATACTGGACAAAGGACTTCCCAGTTAAGCCTGGGGGACACCCAGAGGGTCTCTCCGGGCTGTGGCTGGAGTAGGAGCTGGCCAAGGACCAGCGCCTGGCTGGTCGTCCCACACTGCATGGCTGGCAGGAGTGAGAGAGGGAACATTCACTGTGCTAGTGCAGACTCAGCTACTTTAAGTCAAAACCAAAGGTGGTTTGAGCCAACCTCGTTGACTTTGCAGTGAGGTGGATTAAAAACACCTGTAATACCCCTTTTGCCAGCTCTGTTGGGGATACAATCTTTGCTGGCTATATTTTATCCTTCCAAAAACCACGGGTGCAGGAACATGCCTTTTCTCTCTCCCTCCACCACAAGTCTAGACAAAAACACATTAAGACCCTCTTTTTTTGACTACATGTGTGTGGGTGTAAGGAGTTAGCAGGAGAAGATGAGCTCCTTATGTCCCAGTGGTGTTCACTGCATAGAGTCAAGAGCAAAAACCAGAACTGAACTAAAAGAAGTGGCATACTAGAGAAGGAAAACAAATATTAAAAGGTCCTATCAAAACAGGAAAGGGTCTATGAGGTGAGAAGGGTCACTTTTTAAGCCTTCACTTCACAAAAAGGAGTATTTGACTCCCCAGCTCAAGAGGGACAGGGAAGTGCTGGAGAGAGGCCAGTGCAGGGCCACCGAGATGATCAGGAGACTGGAGCATCTTCGTTCTGAGGAAAGGCTGGGGCTGTTCAGCCTGGGGGAGAGAAGGCTGAGGGGGGATCTCATTAATATTCACAGGTATTTAAAAGGTGTATGTCAAGAGGATGAGGCAGCACTATTTTTTGTTGTCTCAAGTGACAGGACACAGGGAAACCAGCACAAGCTGGCACAGAAAAAGTTCCACTTAAACATAAGGAAAAACTTTGACGTTTCAGTGAGGGAGCCCTGGCCCAGGCTGCCCAGGGAGGGTGTGGAGGCTCCTTCTTGGGAGGTTTCTAAACCCAGCTGGACACATTCCTGTGCCCCCTGATCGAGGGGAACCTGCTTTGGCAGAGGGTTGTGCTGGATGAGCTCTAGAGGTCCCTTCCAACCCTCACTATTCTGTGATTCTGTGATACCCTTCTCCATGCCTTTTCCCCCCTGGAGTGCACTAAGGCTGGACATGCTGCTGCCCCATGCTGGGAACCACTTCTCATGCTCCTGTCCCCATCCACAGCTCAGCAACAACGGGCTCCTGGCCCTAGTTTGGCTAGCTCAGCAGTCACTGCCTGTCACTGGTCACCAAAATGAGCCCACGCTGATGAAAGCCACAGGCTTTAGTGCACCCAGTCATCAACATCAGTGACAGCTCCCAGCCAAACCTTCATATCCATGGCTGGCCTGACACAGGGATGTCACATCTGGGCAAGGAAGTCAGGGATCAGTGATGGTGCTTAAACTTCTCCCTGATTTTGGATTCACTCCACAGACCTCATTAGCAAACAAGACAGACAGGAATGTACATCTGTCTCAAAGCAGACCAGGAGGTGTAATTAAGACAACTTAATTTTCATTAATAATATATTAGGTTCATAATGCACAAGAATGAAAAGGTGCCTCAGAGGGTCTGGTCTTGCTCTAATCATGCTCAGTGGGAGGAGTGGGTCCAGGCCACAAGTGAGCTGCAATTTCTTCACATCTTCATGTTTGTTTCAACAGTTTAGCTCCTTGCAGAAAGACCACAATAATGTACACAGGACAAAACAAACCACTTCTTGGAAAGCCCCTCTCAGAAGTCTCTTTCTTTTAGCTCCTCATCTGTATGAACATGGAATTAGGAAAGGAGCTCTTGGGATGTAAAATGCAGGCCCCTGTTATTAAAGGCAACATGTCACTTCCTCCAAAAGAAAGGTTAATGTGATGCCAGTGAGCTGGAAGGAAATCCAGACTTCTGATGCAAGAGAATGAGGGGAAAAGCTAAACAAAAGTAAATGCATGAGACCACATCACTATATCAGAGCTTTATCCTAAACACACAGGCTCCTGGTACTTCTAAGGGGAGATAAGAGGCAGAATAACTGAGGTTCTTTCTGCCACCAGGGATATGCGTACAACTTTGGAAACAAACACCTCAGTATGGCTCAGCCCTGGGATGGAGGGGGAAGGGGAGCTCCTGGCAGGCATAGCCCTCTCCTGGGACAGATTGTGCTTGCCCCAAGGTCAAAGGCTCATGGAAGAGACAAGCAGCCTCCAGTACTGGATGGTCAGCTAGCAACACTCTGGTTTCTTCAGGGTATGATGTCAAAAAGCCTGAAGGCAGCTGTAGGAAAGCATCTGCCCACTGTAAGTCTTTCAGCAACCACAAACATCTCTGGATAATTTAAGGGGTTGGCAGAAGCAGTTAAATCCCACCTCTCACCCACAAACTAAGGGAAGAAACTCTAAGGCATGGAAAAATTTCCAAAGAGCAGCTTGAAAGAGACAACCACCATTGTAAACATTTGTCATCTCCTGTAACAAAGGAAAGAAAGCAGCTGTGAAAGGCATGGTTGGCAATAGGCTTGGCTTGGCTTACACTGGATGCCAAATCTAAGGGCACAAGGATGACAAGGACAGCATTTTAGCCATGGAGTGAAAGCAGGTCACAGCCTGGAGATGGGATTTAGTGACTCACTCCTGCTGCAAATCCAGAGGAACGGACATTCCCAAGGCTGGGGCAGTTCTGGCAGCCTGGACTGTCCCTCCTAGGGTGGAGGAACTGTCCAGCAAAACAAAGCTAACCAAAACAAGGTAATACTGGGGCTCAGTACCAACCAGAGAGAGAACAGCTGAGAAGATGTCATTTCCACTCTGTGCTGCTGCTCTGTAGCAGCCTACCACCAGAGCCAAAAGCCAGCCTGGCACGTCTGCTGGGCTTCCAGGAGTAAAGCTACACCCATGAGCACTCCAGTCCAGGCTCCTGTGTGCTCAGGGGGCTTTGCCAGTGGGTCAACTGATCCTCAGCTGTGCTCACCCACCCAGCACTCGGGGGTGTGTGCTGCTGCTCTCTGCCATGCTGCATGTCCAGTGGGACAGAAGGTGCAGATGGCTCTGGAATGTCATCATTAATGCCAACAAGCTCATTATTGCCTCTGAAAAGCTTTTTAAAACTCACCTGGACACATTCCTGTGTGACCTGATCTAGGTGAACCTGCTTTAGCAGAGGGGTTGGACTGGATGATCTTTAGAGGTCCCTTCCAACCTCTACCATTCTATTTACCCACTATTTAGCCCAGTATAGCTTGCAAAGCAGCTTATTGCAGTATGCTCAGAGCAGCAGCCCCACAGAAATGGAGTCTCTGAGGAGCTACCATGACCTCTGCTTTCTTGTCTTTACTAGAGAAGGTAAAGCTCCAGCCACCACACTGAACTGAGCAAATCCTGCTCAGAGCCTTTCCCGTGAGACACAATACATGGACACAATTAAAATAACAGGGCTTTTGAAGAATAAGGCAGCACTGAAAAGGTTTGCCAACATGGTGATGCCAATTAAGGGTGTGATTTTTGGATGACATTTTTATACCAAAATCAGCCCTGTTAATGCTGCTGTAATTCTCCTCAACATGATTTGGAAGGTCCAGCTGACTCCATTTGGGAAAATAAACAGTTAAAAGGCACTTTTTTTGGCCTCTATAGGCCTTCATCTGCCATTAGAGGAAAATCTTACTAAAAATAGTTTCAGCCATTCCACTAATAATGGTGGTTTGTGTCTTGACAACTGTATCTTTCTGAGATAATTTTGTGACCATTAACCATATACCAGAGGCTGTAGGTTTTGTTGTTAAATGACAGTTTAACCAAGTTCTAAGCAAAGCTGTGTCTATGGGATGTACCCATAGCCTCCTTCTGCAACTGAGAGGATGAGGATGCGGATGCTCAAAACAAAGATGAGGAGCAGGAAAGGAGAGAATTCAGGTGCTGATGGTGGGATAGAAAACCCCAGGAAGGGATTGACTCACAAGCACCACCCTCATCACCTGCAAGTGCAAAGAAACTGAACTCAGTACTCACCTAACTCTGCAGCACTAACATCTTTCCTTCAGTACCCAAGGCTTAGAGAATTAAGCTCAATGCCAGCTCCAAGGGCCTTCCTGCAGATGGTACAGCCCCACAGCACGGCCTCTGGCCTCGCTCCCTGAGCTGGGCTCTGGGTGGACCAGCAGGCTCCAGCACAAGCCTTTGAGTGACAAGAGGAAGAGATAAGGTGAGGGGAGGCGCGGGGGCAGAGGACAGGCTGGCTCTCGCTCAAGCCCTGCACGCAGCAGGAGCCATTCTGCTGCCAGAGGCTGCATTTCTGACCCCATCCTGCAAGCCTGGTTCCCCAGCCGCCCCATCACCGCCCGCTGATGCGCTCTGCCAGGCAGGCAGCCGCTGCGGACTTGCCCCAGGAGTCCAAGCACACCAGCAAAACCGGCAGAAAGCGCTTTCCTCAGCTGTCCCACACAATCTCTCCTCTTCCTTTCAAACTTCGCGTTGGCTTTCGTTGAGCCCACACGATTCAAACAAGCCTGCACAACTTGGAGAGCGCCTTTAGGGAACGGTTTTGCCAGATTTTTCCCCTCACCTCCAAACGACATTTGGTTTGCCAACACTCCCACCGAACGCGGGCTGCTCTCGCCTCCACCCCGGGACTTGTTTGCAACACAGCAACGGCTCTGAAACAGCTACAGCAACTTCTTTGACAATTTGCCACTTTCAGAGCAACAACAACAAAAAGTATTAAAAGGGGGAAAAAAAGAAAGGAGAAGGAAGCAGCGCAAGGAACTTTCTGCGTGCTCGTCCCATGGCCAGCGAAGTGCTGCGGTTCGTGGCCCCGCACCGAGGGGCTGCAGCTGGCTCCGCTCCGCCCGGGGCCGGGAGCAGCGGACGTCCCGGGACCTGCCGCGGGGGCGGCTCAGCGCTGCCCCTCCGCGGAGCGCGGCCGATCCGCGCCCGGCGCTCGGCTCCCGCGCCCCGCCGCACTTACCGCTCCGCGCCGCTCCGCTCCGCGCCGCTGCGCTCGGCGGGGGAAGGGGCAGGGGGACCCCGGGAGGCGGAGGGAGGGGCCGGAAAGCTGCGGCGGGGCTGACCGGCGGCGCGGGGCCTCGGGCTGGCCCGGCACCGGGGGGCTGCCGCCGCCCCGCTCCGCACCGCGGCAGCCCCGGGCGGGAGGCGAGCGGCCGCTGTCCCGGGCAGCCCGCGGAGCTGGGCTGGACGTGCTGAGACAATGAGAGCGGCCGTTTTGTAACGTTCACGTGGAGTGGGAAAGTCTGCAGCCTGGTTCCTGGGGATTGCGGTTGAAAAAAGAAAGAAATGAGGCGCTGGGGGTGAGCGCCGAGCCCTGCGGAGGTGCTTCTCCTCCCGGGCTTCCCCAGGTTCGGCCCCTCAAGCAATCGAAAGTGGCTTCGATATTGTGCTAAGAAGCACTTTTCATTATCCTGTCGTCCCGCTGCAGCTTACCGAGATCTGAGCGACCCCAAACTTACCTGCACAGAAGCAATTGGTGATTTGGATCCTAATCTTTACATCGAGCGGCTCTGGTTGTCTTATTTATATGACAATAGAGACTGTTTATAGAAACCCATCCTGGTATAAATTAGAGACAAGTCCCTGGGAAGAACAAAGTCACTGCAGCACTATGTCATGGAGAAACCATCCCTCAGAGGGTCTTAGGAATAACCCGGGGTGCTTTCTGCCCGTCAGTGTGCCTGCAAGCTCGGGCTCGCTCCAGTGCCCTGCTTGGGCAGGGGAGCCTGTCTCAGGCTGGATGAGGAGCTCTGGGACTTCCCTTTGGGACACCCGGCTCAGCTGCCCCCTGCATTGCTGGCCCTTCACACGAGCCGTGTCCAGCCCACAGCCTGGCTGTAGGACCAGCCCCCATCCACTGCCACAAGCCCCTGGGGCAGGCAGTGCCGGCAGAGCCGGCTGGGCAGGTCTCACACAGAATCACAGAGGCTCAAGGGCTGGAGGAGACCTCGAGAGATCATCTATCCCAACCCCCTTGCCGGAGCAGGGCCACCTAGAGTAGGTCACACAGGAACTCATCCAGTTGGGTTTTGAATGTCCCCAGACTGCACAGCTCCTCCATCTTTTCACTTTTTATGGGAGGAAGAGAATGACCAAACCTCCTCCACACATCCAAGCCTGGCTGCTCATCTCATTAGATGCCCACCAAAGCTGTTGGCAGAGAATAGCTCTGCCTTCATGGGAAGCATGACCTGCTGGATCAACCCTTGGCAAAAGGGCTCTGCAGCACCAGCCTCCCCCAGCACAGGCATTGTGGCCTGCTGCCTGCAGCAGTGGAATGTAGCAGAGCACTCCTGGTCTGGATGTTGGCCTTGCCTTGCTCAGCAACCAAGGGATGGAGCAGCATCTCATGCTGCAGTTGGTGGTGGGTGCTGCCTGCTCGATCACCTTCTCCCATGACTGCTATCCTGGGGGGAGGTTCCTCATCATGCCCTGCTCCTCCTGCACTCTTCTCCTCACAGCAAATGCAGCACAGCCCAGTCTGTGCCAGCAAAAATGTACCGTCATCAGAGAAACTTTGGGGCTGCCTCTGGCTCTCTGAAGCTCCCACTCACAGGCAAGTCTGAAATCTGCACAGACAAAATGTGTGTACAATTAGGGAAAAGCAGCAGGGTAAGAATTTCCATTTCTGAATACTGTGGTATCCTGCCTGTGACACAGCCAAAGCTTGAGAAAGCAGAACTGTCTTCTCATGTGATGTTACCGTGTGTGTGGGGAGGGGGTTTGCTGTCCATTGCTGCTGGACACCCTCAGGGTCAGAGTAACTACACACAATTATTGTGTAACTTTAGCCAGAGAGAAAAATGCTATTTACTTTGTGAGGAAACAATCAGCCCTCCAAAAATTATCTGACACAGTCCTGAATTTCATCCAAAGGAGAAAAAGAAAGGATTGAAAGAGCAGAGGACTCTGATTTCTCTCTACCTCTGGGAAGATGCAATGTGAGCACTGCTGCTCTGAAGGCAGCACTTACACTCTCCTTCAGTCATCAGGTGACAGCCCATGAGTGCCAGTTGCTGTCACCCAGCTGCACTGTGAGCATCTGGGAAGCAGCAGAGCCAGCAGTAGCATTCATCTGGCCTTTGCACTGGGTCTATGGCTGAGCTGGGAGTGAGCCCACATCTACCAGCTCCCTACTCCTCACGCATGCTTGAGGAAGACCAGGGGAGGCCAACGGAGTCAACTCTAGGACTGTGATAAAACTAGAACAGGCATTACAAGAGACTCCTGAAATCACCCCAGCAGGTTTTGCTGTTCAAGCCATGCTGGCCTCAGCAAGGCAAAGTTGCTCATCAGACCAATCGATGCACATGGAGAATACTTCTGAAGCTTCCAGGCACACAAATGCTTCCTCAGATCTATGAGGAGGATGCAAGCTGCACCCCTGATTATCTCAGATCTTCAACCTGAGGTTTCCTCTCCCTGAAACACCCATTGATTTTTAGCAACACTTTTACTCCATCGACACAACCAACAAAGGCAGAGGCAGCAGCAGATCCCAACAACCAGAGCCATTAAAGATAGAAGTTACAAATCCTGCTCACCATGGGTACAGCAGCCTCTCCAGTGCTCTTGGCTATGCCTAAATGTACAGCAATGGTGGGGAGCTGCAGGAGGAAACATGACCACAGGCTCAGCATTTGTTGGTACATCCTTAGCAGAGGAGAGGTGTGGGGAATTCATGAGCAGGGTCTCAGTTTTATGTCCAGCAGCTGAGGTTAGAGCCGAAGAAGAGCAGTGGCACTGTGAGGATGGACAGCTGTGACACAGGGAGCAGACTCTACCCCTGCTCTGCCAATGATCTCCTGACATATCACCAGGACAAACCAATTCCTCCCTCTACATATCAGTGTAAAGCAGCAGTAACGGATGCCACATAGCCCCTGAGGACCTTACTGCAGAGGATAGAAACTCCTCATCACAGCAGAGCAAAATAGCTACCAAAAAAAGCCAAAATCAACACTAAAGCAAAAGATGAAGTCCTATGCTGGTGGCCTGTCCTCAGGCAGTGCTCTCACTCCATTTGCCAGAGAAAAATCATGGCTGAGAAACAGAGCAATTTTTTTAAAGATCACAAGATGACTTCAAATATTTTGCATTGACTTCGAGTGACTCTGAGGAACTAACACATCCAAGATTTCATTAAATTAAGCTAAAGGGAAATATCCATCATTTCTGAAAGAAAGAAAACTGACAAAAAAACCCAGTGTTTGGGGACTGAAAGGATAAGGCAGGTCATGTGAATCCACACAAAGATGCGGAGCAGCCGTCGTCGTTGGTGGGATTAGCACATACCCACTCAGGGACTAGCTTTGGAAAGCAAAACTTGAAAGTTTGATTCAAGGAGGAGAAATGTTCTGTTGGACTTTCATTCTGCCATTTTGTTTTGCATCTCTGATGCTCCTGAAATTCTGAGCTCTGCATTGGGTGTTGAAGGGGAGAGGGGTAGCACTGCCTCCTTCCAAGAGACAGGCAAGAAACTGAAACACATCTGTTCATGGTGCAGTTAATGCTAGAGAAAACGTGACCCTCTTAGAAGCAACTGCATCTTGTTCCAAATAAAAGCCCCAAAGAAGAAGAACCAAATCAGGAGAGAGAAGATGGGACATTTTAGGATCCATAAAATCCCACAAAACAACAAATAAATAGTCTTTAGTGTTCCCTAAGCAACAATTTTGTAAGTGCAGGCCAGCAGGAACCACAGCACCAGCATCCTCTACCTGTTTTTCTCCTGCATCTGCAAAGGGTAGGAACTCTTTTGCCACATCTCTTCTGTGACACTCTCACCCATATGGCTACAGCATGCCCGCTTTGAAGTGCTGCTGCTCTGTCTGAACAACCACCAAGCAGAGCTGAACAACTGTCAAGTGCAGGCAGGCTCAGACTGAAACATTTCCTCATATGTCCTCATCCAACCACAGGTTTTCAGAGTTTGGGGAAGATGTCACGAAGCAACAGCAAACAATGCCTACTTGTGTAAAGTCAGGCAGTCCAACAGTATGCCTTTATTGCAGTGCATGGCTTAGAAAGGTAAAAAATGAACATCTCACATAGGAAACGTATATCTTGCATTCTCTGCATTATGCAGAGTCCTGCACCTAAGGAGGAACAGCCCCCTGCACCAGGACAGGCTGGGGGTGACCTGCTGGAGAGCAGCTCTGCAGAGAGAGATCCGGGAATCCTGGTTCATAATAAACTAACCATGAGCAGCAACATGCCCTCATGGACAAGAAGGCCAATGGCATCCTGAGGGCATCAAGAAGAGTGTGGGCAGCAGGTCAAGGGAGGTTCTGCTGCCCCTCTGCTCTGCCCTGCTGAGGCCTCATCTGGAGTCCTGTGTCCAGTTCTGGGCTCCTCAGCTCCAGAGGGACAGGGAACTGCTGGAGAGAGGCCAGTGCAGGGCTACCAAGACAATCAGGGGACCAGAGCATCTTCCTTCTGAGGAAAGGCTGTGGGACCTGGGGCTGTTCAGTCTGGAGAAGAGGAGACTGATGAAGGACCTCAGTAATACTTAAAAGCTGCATGTCAAGGGGATGGGGCAACACTTTTTTTCTGTTGTCTCCAGTGACAGGACAAGGGGAAATGGGCAAAAAACTGGAACAAAAAAAAGTTCCACTTAAACACAAGAAGAAACTTCTTTGGTGTTGAGGGGAGGGATCCCTGGCCCAGGCTGCCCAGGGAGGGTGAGGAGGCTCCTTCCCTGGAGGTCTTCCAAACCCACCTGCACACGTTCCTGTGTGACCTGATCTAGGTGGGACCTTCTTTAGCAGGGGGGTTGGACTGGATGATCTCTAAAGATCCCTTCCAACCCCCATCATTCTGTGATGCTGTGAAAAGCTTCTAGCACGTGTTGCTGCTCTGAAACACCAGAGAGGCAACATTCCCACACATTTGAAACAAGAGAAAAATTGCACAATTTACAGACTAGACCAACCCAAACAAATCAATTGCAATCTATGTCTGCTATGAACCCAGCAGAGAAAAGCTCATACTGTTCTGGAGATTTCTGACCACCAAGACTCAGGAAGATTCACTGTGACCTACATGGGTAAACTCTTAACAGTAGAAAATTAAAGAAACAGCTTGCAAGAGAAGATTCCTGCAGTGCTGGATGAATGCAGGGTGAGAATTACCTACTTGGGTAGTTTAGGGGGGAAACAGCATCTCTCTTTCTTTCTCATCAGCCAGTTTTTCTGCAGGTATTGGGTTAAATTCAATACTGTACCCATTCAGTGTCCTTTAGAGGAAGTGAAATCGTACATGGGGGAAACAGAGTAAAGCATAATTCTTGGAGCAAGGAGCACGTGTGCCCAACAGTGACTTGCTGTTAATTTAATGTACTGACAATTATAACCAGCATTTGAGAAGGTATTCTTTCAGACTCTGACATTTTACTGCAAGTGTCTGAGGAACATACCCAAAGCTAAGATCAAAGGGCTCTTCAAGACAAATGGCAGGCGAATGGTCTCTGTCTTGGAACCTGACTTGAAACTATTCCATGTTCTCAAATTGTTTCACCATCAATAAGTACACAATGGGAAGCATGGCTGTCAGAAACCAGCACGCTGATGCCAGCAAATGTCACAGCATCAGTGAATTTTCAATCTGCAGATGCTACTGAGACAAATGCTCTGCCAAGACGAGCTCTTCCTTTACCCTATAGCCATAGAAACAGGTACAAAATACCCTCTTCTAGCACTTGTTACCTTCATTATTGGTCACATGTGAAGTTCCCAAGAAACCCCGGCCCAGCATGTCAATCCCACTTTGGTTTGCACTAATTTCTGATGAAGCAGTAGTGACTCCAATCTGACATTCATACAGATGTGCAGTGAGCAGATGGAGCTGCATTTTCCCCATTCATCCCTGCTGGCAATCTCCCATTTCCTCCTGGCCATCCCAGTTCCTCTCACAGGATCTTCTGTACCTGAACATTTTGAGAGTGAGGAAGTTGTAAATGCAACTGAAGCAACAAGTTTCATTTTATTGTGCTCTTTTTTTTTTTGGAACCAATTGACCTTGAAAGTTTTCACAAACCAAATGAAGCTCCAGCTCTTTTTGTGGTGGTGGTTGAGCTGACTGATGCAGACTGTTGAAATCCACTTCAGATTTGCTACAGCAAGTTGCATGCAGGTTGTAAACAAAACAAACCCAATATCCAAGAGAAGAATGACCTCCAAGGTCCTGCATCCTGTGAAGCTGCCCTCCTCTGAGCACACCCTGCATTTTGAAAGGGTAACAGTATTGAGATGTCATTTCAGCAGAACATTACAAATACTGAGGGTTGCCAACTAGGACCCAGAGCCCACAGGCTCTTTCTGTGTGGGCTCTTTTTATGTGGGTTTTTGCACCCACGTCCAGCTCCACTAACGTCAGCAGGGCTCTCTGTGGGTGCAGAGACCTGTCAGCACTGCACTCAGCCTTGCTGGATATAGCAGTAGGTAGGATGCAGGACAGCAGCCAACCTGAAAGCCAGGATGGCTACAGGTTATAAGAAGAAAGTAAGCAAGGGGAAGTCAGCAGCTGGACCATGAGTAGGGCTGGGACACCCTGCAGAGCTGTGCAGGCTCTACACTGTTCTAAGTCTGGAATCCTCTTACAGTTTTGTCCCCTATGGATGCATGTCAAGAGATAGTAACTTGTCTGGAGAGGATGTACTGACAGGGCAAATAAGCAGCATTGCCCAGAGCTATACAGAGCAAAGGAAGAATTAAAGGGTTAGGGCATATCCCAATAGACATGGGCTGAGCAACCAGGCAGCAAAACCAGGAGAGGGACTGACAGCAAAGGAAACAGAGATAGCAAAGAGGCCCTGTTTGATAACATGAGACCGTTGCTTCTCCAGGTCCAGTTTGGATGGGGCATGAGCTCAGGGTGCTGCCAGGGGCTCAGGACAGCCATGGCTCTGTGCCCTGACAGCCTCTGATGCTGCACAGTGAGGAGAAGCACAGCAACCACCTGCCAGGGAAGGAGGAGGGATGACATGGAGGGGCTGCAGGGACATGTAGCCAGCCCCAGGCAGGATGGTGGGGATAATTTTAAGCTCTCCCTTAGATTTGTGGGGGCTTTTTTCTTTCTAATCCCCCTTTCAGTGCAAGCAAGGACTTGCTGGGCTTTTAACCTGAAGTAAACTGCTATTTTCTGTAATTCCTTTCCTTAGATATTTAGTTTACAAACCTCCCCACTGCTGAAGCTTAACCTGCTCATCTTCTACTGCCAGGAGCTTTTCCCTTTGTGGAAATATTTCTGCTCACAGCAGTGTGGTGACTCATACTTGTATGGCCACCTTAAAATGAATAATTGCTGCCAAGTTGAGCACGTATCCATCTCTGCAGTATCCTGTAGCTATCAGGAAGAGCTGCTGCTGCTGGAGTTAGTGTCTTTGCCCATTTACACCCTGCCCATGCATCAGAACTCCCCGAAATGGCATTATGTTCATTCATCACACCACAGACAGCCCTGCAGGCACCTCCTTGTGCACTCATATTTCTGCTCTTGTAGACTCTGGGGTTCACTCCCACACGCACAGCATCAGTTCTGTGTGCTTTTCACATGTACCAGCCCATGCAGGATCTTTCTTTCCTTTCCAAACTATACATTAATTTTTCTTTCTAGACCTGAATATTCTAATCCAGATTCCAATCTCAAGCTTGTCATCCCCATAACACACTCCATTATCAATCCAAAAGAGGAAGATTGTGTCTTCATCCTTGAAACAAGGTGTGATTTCCATGTGCTACTTCTGTGTTTCAGTGCATGGGAAGCACCATTTCCCAAGTTTCTGCTTTGCTCTCTGGAATTGTCAACTGCCTTTGCCCACTCCCCAAGTTGCCAGAAACATACAGCCCTTCAAAACCACTGTAATCACAAAGAAGACTCATCTCTAGTGCTCACAAGTGCAGAAGGAAACACTGTTTAAGACATACACAGTTCTCTGCTCTCCAGCAGAATCCCAAATCCCAGCAGCACTTTACACCACCTTGTTAACAGAGGCTGTTTCTTTGTCTCATCTGCTCCATCTCTCACATATGACTTGCACACAGGAGCCTGTTCTCACCAGCATGTGCACTGTTGTGGGGAACCTGATGTGACCCCAGCTATGGTGCCACATGAGACTAAGGCAGAGACTGCCACTGCTGATGAGAGGTTTTTGGCTCAGCTTGCACAGCCAGAGACCTGCAGCACAGAGACCTGTGCATTTGGAAGATACAGCATGGTCCCCTTTGACAAAGGAGTGTGTAAACCCTTATAACTACTTGACACAGATGACTGTTTTCCTCTGGTGGATAGCTCAAATAAGAGTGTTTTTATTGAGGCCAAGAATGCAGGGTCCAAGCCCTACTAACATCCTGTCCTTGTAATAAGTACCTACTGTACAAACAAGCCACTTGAATGGCTATTTCCCCAGATGTCACAAAGTTGCCCCCTGTGCAGGTTTGATGCTGCCTCTTCTCCCCAAGGAGCACGACAGGCAATGCCTTTCCCTGATACCTTTCAGTAGCTATTGCAAACCATTATCATTAAAGCATCCAAGAAGCTGCCCTAATCTGGATGTGGAGCCAGTCTGGAGGCTGGCAGAGCTGTGCCACACTGGCTGCTCTGCCCTTCAGTAACAAACCAACGTGGGGACAGATGTGGCACCAGCTGCTGGTTTTACCACTAAGTCTGTCTCTTGATCCCAACTAGGCAGTGGTGGCCACCACTAGAACATAATTTTGGGGGTTTCCCCCCCCCCAAAGTTATTGTCTGGTAAAAATCATCAGCTTCAGGCTTTCAACACCTTTCCCACAGAAAACCAGCCTTGCCCTAAACCAAACCAACTAGGTTAGAAGCTAACCTACTGTTTCTTAGCATGCAATTGTCACTGCTGATTTCCTTGCTTGTTTTAAAATGCAAATGAGGCAAAGAAACAAGTAAAGTTGTATTTTGATTGCTGTGGGGAAAGGGGTGACTGTCACCAAGTGCTGACAGACAATATCTCTCCTCCAGCCAGGAACAAGGCCTCACATTAGAGGCTTCCCAAATTGGATAAGGTGTGGAGCTAATAAAAACTTGAATCAGCCTAGAGCCCTGATGATTAAATCTTGGAAAGCTGGAGGCCATGTGAGCCGGTTAAGACTGACTTCTACCATGATGGATCTCTAACCACATGTGAAAGTTATCATCTAGTGAGGCAAAACATCCCTGTTGTTGGGCAGCAGAGACACACAGCAAGCCAAGTTCTTCGTAAAACCATCTCAAGAGCCCCACAGGGACTATTTGGAGATGTCATCCTGCACAAATATACCCAGTTCACACAAAATCAGCTTGGTTCAAAGTTAAGAAGTAGTCACAACGTTACCTACTCTGGAAAATCCAACTGAGATGTTTCCTTTTGGGTTTTTTCCTACTGCAGCTTTGGAGCTGGATCCATGCAGCAGATATTCACATGCAGCACATATTTCTCTGCTGAATTTATGGATGATGCTGCGTAGGAAAGTAACAAGGCTGTAATACTATGTGGCCCTGGTTACTTTGCACTCAAAGGCCAACTCTTGATTGCCTTGGATGTAATTCTCCTGTTACTACTGAAGGGAATAGATGACCCTATAAAACCGACAGCAGCAACGCCCCTTTCACAGCTGTCTCCAGTTTCTCTCCTGAAATTTGGCTGGGTGTTTTTGTCAAGATTCAGAACACAGATGTAAACTGTTTAGGGATATTCCTATATCCCTGTTTCTCCTCAACAGTGCCAGAGAGAATGAAAATTGTGGTGCTTTAGTTTTATAACAATCAGAAAGAAAAAAAGAAGAAGAAAAAAAGTCCCTGTGCAGTAAGGGTCTGACCTGTAGCAGGCTGGGCTGTTCTCTTCACATATTATGGGCTCTGGGCAAGTGTTGCTCTGAAGAAGTTCTCAGGCAGCAATAGGCAGAACCTCAACTGCCCACAGATTCCATTCCAGTGGTGTCCAATGTAAGAATCACATAATCCCAGAATGATAATCCCTGCAGAGCTCATCCAGCCCAATCCCCCGTTAATGCAGGTTCCCCTCGATCAGGAGGCACAGGAACACATCCAGGTGGGTTTGGAAACCTCCTGAGAAGGAGCCTCCACACCCTCCCTGGGCAGCCTGGGCCAGGACTCCCTCAGCTCAACACCAAAGTAGTTTCTCTTCATGTTCAAGTGAAACTTTCTGTATTTCATCTTGTGTCTGCTGCCTCTTTTGCTGTCACTGGCCACCACATCAGAAAGAGCGTCCCCATCCTCTTCCTACTCGTCCTTTAAGTGTTCATCAGCATTGATAAGATCTGTCCTCAGCCTTCTCTTCTCCAGGGTGAACAGTCCCAGGACTCACAGCCTTTCCCCATAAGACAGCTGTTCCAATCCCCTGATCATCTTGGTAGCCCTTTGTTTGATTCATTCTTTTCTTTGTTGTTGAGATCTGATAACTGATGTTACCAAAGCAGTGTGGTCCCTGCTCATGAGAAGGGCCCCACTTACCTGTGTTATCTGCTCACCTCCAGGCTCATCTCAAATAACTACACTGTTCCACACTTTGCCCTTGCACAGGGGATAAGGAGAGAGGAAAAACCCCAGAGTCCACATGTGGAGCCTGTACAAAACCCAGCCACCAAAGGAGAATCTCTTTTCCCCCTCCCTGATTTTAACATAAGCCAAGTATTATGAGGAGGAGAGAGTGCCACACAGCTGCCAAAGGCAAACTGGTGGGAGTAAGGGTGCCCATTGAGATGTGCCCTGGTTCAGGGGGCTAAGATGAAGGGAAAACACATGAGTAGAGCTGACAGACCCCTGAGGAGGGGACTCTGCCAGAGCAGTGAGCCTCTGACCTCAGGGGAGAGTGTCAGATTGGGGAATAAGGGACCAGCTGGAGTACAGTCTCCCAAGATGAGTGAGTTACAACTCCTGCCATATAAAATAACAGAAGTAGGAGTGGAGAGAGCGTACCCCTGCAGCCACAGCCATCCTTCCTGCCTCCTGGCACCCATCTTCACTCTCTGCTCTTGGAGCAGCTCTGGAGCAGCACAGTGGCTTTCACTGCGTACGGTTCCCACACCAGAAAGCTGCTTCCTTGTTTATCCTTGTACTGGGTGTCCGTGTGAAGGCTGTGGGGGCCTCTGTGAGGAAAGACCAGGGCTCATTCCAGCAGCCTCTGCCCAAGCCCCACTGCAGCCCTCAGGGAAGCTGGTGGGTCTGCAGGGAGAGGTTAAGAAAATACCACACTGCTTTGTGAAAAAGAAGTGCTAGAAACAGCCCTGTGACACCTAGGACAGGGGAGGAGGAGGGGAGAAGCTGTTTCAGGTTTTGGCTTCTGACTGTCTCTGCTTTTATCAGCAATAAATTAATTTTTCCCAATGATTGCAACTCCAACAGCAAACAGGGAACATCAGTCACCTAGGAAGGGGAAAAGGTAATGAAGATTTCCCTCTGAAGCATTATCTATGTGAGGTAGCACAAAACAAGGTGCTGGAAATTAATGTCATGAAGGTTTTCTATTTGTGACAACTGTGATGAGGAGTAGCTCCTACTCCTCATGGCTTTGGAGAAAGCCAAACCAAAGGCCAGTACCACACTAGCCTGGACCTCCAGTCACAAGCAGCTCTGGCTCACCTTTAGTCACACTGCTGTTGAATTTCACCCTGAGGTGTTGCATGCAAGGTGAAGTTAATCCCTTATTTATCTTACAGGGGAGCTGTGAAGTTTAATCAGAGCTTGGGAACAGCTCAAAGATCCTCTGATGCCAAACCCTGTGGCAGAGAAACTCGTGTTTCCAACCCTGCACCCAGCCATTGCCTCACATTTAGAAGTTTTCCAGCAAAATTTTAACAGTCTCCACACAAGGGCTAAATTTAAGCTGGATGTTATTTAAGAAATTACTATTTCTTTTTTAATGAGACATGTCTGTGTGCAAAGCACTTCACGGGAAGTGTGTGTGGGTGCGAGGAGTGGGAGAGAGCTGTGAATAGACTGGAGTTCTTCAGCAGTTACTGAAAGTCTGCTCGAGACATACATTCATCCTCAGCTCTTAGTTCTGAAGTTTTAAAAGCGTGTGCAGACCTGAGCTGGTGCTGTCTTGTTTGTTTTGTGTGGATCTTTATCTTCAAATAATACTTTGGCTTACACAAGGCATTGCCAAAGAGGGAGAGAGAGAGAGAAAGTCTCCTACCTTGCTGTGGCATCAGCACAGCATTCAATAAACTGCATCTCGATACAATAATAGTTTAAAGTTTGTTTTCCAAACAAAACTGTTGTTTGCCCATAGTAATGTAAATTTGCAGTTTGGGAGGGAAAAGATTTCAAGATCTCCCCAAAGGAGAGATTTAATTGTAAAACAAAGCACTAAGTATGACATTTAGCTGAGATTGTAAAGGCTACAGTAATTAAAAAAGACTGAAACATATGGTGCACTTCATGAGGGTGGTTAATATGATCTCCCAAACAGAACCTCTTTGGTTACTGAGAAGAAACAGGAAAACACCACTATTCTCCTCGGATTGAATCATAAAAGAAACCTTTGCTTTAGTCCTAGTGAATCAGGAATGGCACTACCATTTCAGTTCAGTTAATCTGGAGGAGGATGATTTCCTTTCATCTGCTAAGACAGACATAAGCTGCAGTTGTGATCTATTAATGCATTTACAATATGATATGAGGGAAGGAAATTGTCATTAGTGGCTTGTAATAGTCTGCCAGCTGATGCCAGCACGTGATAGTGCCATGCTTCAGCTGGAGAAGTGTCAGATAATCAATACTTACAGTATTTTTAGAGCATCCTCTCTAATCACAAGGTTACATTTCAGTGATGTTAGAGTTGTAACACGGACCACAGAAGGCCTTTGTCAGCAGGCTCTTTGACAGGCTTCTAACTGGAGATGTTGCAATGCAGTCAAATCCCATAACAGCAAACGTGGAGATACAAACAAAACCAAACCCACACCAACAACAAACTTGTGTAATCAGATAACACATAGAAGCTGAAAGCCAAATCCTTAGCTGGTATTAACTAGCACAGCTCTAGTACATCTACATTCACTTTCAATTCTGGGCTCAGTTCTTATTATTTCATAGTTTTTAAGCTCTACCTTCCCACTTCAAGGTGCAGAGAAAAAGACTATAAACTCCAAGCTACCAAACAGTTTGAAACTATGTTTTGTGAAAATCTCTACTTGGTTAATACCCATAAATGCCTTTTCCAAACATTTACATCTCTTGCTGATGCACATCAGTCGAGTACACTGGTAAAGTGTGTGTTTCTGATGCTATGTCAGTGCCTGCTGGCTATTTAAGCCTCCCTGCTAAGAGGGCGTTATGAGTGAAACTAAATGTGATGAATGTTTGGAGCTTTTTGGCTTTCTGGAAGATAGTCCAAAAGGAAGCCAAGGAAAAAGGTGAGGTTTTTCTTTCTGCTCCTTGAAAGTGCAGTCATAAAAATTAAAATATCAGCAAAAGGCCAAAAAAAGAGCAGATATGAAAATACATGTGACTGCTGTTGTGCCAAACACTGTTCAGTATCATGCACTTGGCCCTGAGAGCCTGGCACGTGATATATGCCTGATATATTGCATATATGTCATGCTACATAAAATGTATGACAATAAGACTATCTGATGCTGGGCTCATGCTTGTTACTAGTGCAATATCTGATAGCACCAGGGAAGATGACATCCATCACACGAGCACACAAATATAGCATTGACTGGGGTAATGGATGAAAGCTGGAACACAGGGAGTTCCACAAGTTAAGGAAAAACCTCTTTACTGTAAGGGTGAGAGAGCCCTGGCCCAGGCTGCTCAGGGAGGCTCCTTCCTTGGAGGTGTTCAAAACCCACCTGGACATGTTCCTGTGTGACCTGATCTAGGCAGGACCTGCTTTGGCAGGAGGGTTGGACTGGATGATCTTTAGAGGTCCCTTCCAACCCCCACCATTCTCTCATTCTGTGATTGACCAAGAACCCTCTTCCTCAGCCCAAACACCCATCACCACACAGAGCTCCTTCCCTGATGTCCTTTTAAAATGGCCCCAAATTCACAGTTCAGCCACAGTGCTCTTGATAAATGTCAGCACCCAGGAGCATATGCTGTAACCACCACACTCAGCCTAACAGCAAGCTCCATCCTCTCACTGCAGCAGGCAGGAGGGCTGATTCATCCCCAGAAATTTATTGATTCAAAGTGGCACTTTCAAAGGGAAGGAGAGGAATGTTGGCACATTTCTTGTGCAGGGTAGCCTGAAACTCATAGCCCACCGCCCCAAGTATCTGAGACATAGTTGCCCAGTTAAATAACATCACTGGTGGGAAGGATGGGCTGATCTGTCAGACCTGCAGAGCAACAAATGTGGGTAACAGCAGCAGTTAGAAGAGCAAGTGCATAGCAACAAGTAGCCCAAACATATAGCAAAGGAAGAAAAACTCTTCCCTGAGATAAACCTTTCCTGAAAAAGTAATATCAAGCTCATAAAAGCTGGCAGTTTGTTTCTCTTACATTTTTCTTCTTCTGTATAAGATGGAAACAAAACAGAAAGTAGAGGATGATTTCTCTAGTATTGAAGTCCTTTCTGACTGTGACTATTTCTGGATTCCCTAAACCCAACATTTGCAGTTTCATCCCAGGAGAAAATTGTGTGGTTTGCATTTTTTGGGGCGAAAAATTCTCAGATGAATCCGTCCAGATTTGGATATAAATGCCTTTCAGGCTCAGCTTCCATCACAATGGCAAGTCTTGATTGTGACTCCCCAACTGTCTGCAATCTTCAGTAATTGGAGCAGCCTGTAGGTATTCTTTCAAGTTGGGTATGTTTCATTCATTTGAGTATGAGCTGAAAGGCAAAAAATAGGTTCTCTTCTACCAGATGCCTTATTTAGATGTGATTTACATAAGGGAAGAAAGTGTGAGAAATACCAATGTTTGCATTTTGAACATGATTTCGGCACGTCTGTCGTGGTTCATTCATCTGCTTTTTGGCTCTTCAGTACATTTAGTTCACTTTTATTTGACTGCACAAGCATATGGGTCTCATTAGCTTAATGGCAAGCTTATTTATTCTTCATCCTTGCTGGCATTTTTTCACTGCAGTGGTGGGTTGAGTGCACTATGGTTGTGTTCAAAATTGTCCATACTATGGCTGACCTGATTGGTAACTCACTGATCCTGGCTAAATACCAGCAGAGGCTTTGGAGAGGGAAGGCTATCAAGGAGGGCTGCAAGTGTTCCCTGAAGCTGACTTGACTCGTAGCCTCCAGGTGTTCATGTTCTGAGCAGGCTGCCTTGGCTCTGATGCTGCCACATAGAAACCAACTCTTAGTGTTCTGTCTGCAACCAAACAGTGACATTACATATCCTACCTGAGCAACCAGGCAAAATGTCAGAGAGCAGATGCTGGATGTCCCCAGCTTAACAAAGGCATTCTGTGGGCTGGTCACTGCCCTGGGTGACACTGGGGTGCCACAGATGCCTCCCTGGAGCCCATGGAAAAATCCAGCACAGAGATGGGGCAGCTATTATGTAGGCCAATGGCCACCTCTAGCTTTGGATTCTGCTCCATGACAGTTTTCCTTAGGAATCTTCCCTGGGTGAGTTCAATGGGAGCATGGCTTTAACTTGAATAGTGTCGGAGTAGCAGACCTTTTATCCTTTCTCTTTCCTGAAGGGAGATGTAGGTAGAGATATATATAATCATTAAATGACTAAGCCAGCTCTTGGGATACAGAATAAACCATGTGCTTCAACAGCCTCCAAGGCCCTCAGAGAGGAGGTGGGAAAGGAAGGAGTGCTGCTTGGGAAAAGCTACTGAGAAAATCAAAGTGACTGCCTTTGCTAAGGAAACACTGCAACAGCCATTTAACACTCCGGGCTGAGCTCACACGTCTAGGAAGTATGTGGGTAATTTACCACTTATCAAGCATTAGTGTTGCATCGAGCCTGGCAGCTCATAACCACAGACCTGCTAGATATTTGCAAAATCTCTCAGAGCAGATCTCATTTTTCACTCTAATCCAACTGATTAAAAAAGAATGACTCGGTTCTGACCTCCCTTGTAAGACATTAATGCTACTGCTTCCACTGCCATTTGGATTTCTCTGTTTGCCTTCCTCTCACCACGGGCTCTGAGTGGCTGTGGCAGGACCAGAGGCTCCTTCCAGCAGCAATCCTTGGTGCTTGCTCTCCCTCACAGCTGCTGGATGCCTGGCTGTTGTTGAGCTACCCTCAGACTTTGCTGCTGTAGTGGTAACAACTTGAAAGCATTAACACCCACCTGACCTTCCAGAGAATGCTGAAAATCACAGCAAGTGAATTTCCTGGCTTACCAAGTGGTGGTGAACAGCCACCCTGTCAGCTTCCACACAGGAGTCCCTCACTTTATCTGTTGTTCCATCCATGCTGACAAGGTTGAAATGTGAAGCAGGCTGCAGAGATGGAGGGCTTTGTTTCAAAGCTCCCACAACCCCCTGGCCACTGAGGCTTTCTGTCAGGGGCCACTGAAAAAAACAGAGATTTGGCTCAGCTGCCCTCCTTGTGCTTCCCAAAACAGGTAACTCTCCAGAGCTCATCTTATCAAACTCCATCTTGTAGCCTACCAAAAATATCTTCTCATTTAAAGTCTGCCTTTTATGTTATACACAAGAGCGTAATTTCTGCAAGGAGCTACTGTGTGTAATACAAAGAGAAATAACATGAGAAGGGTTAAACAGAAAATTGCTTTTGTTTCAAGAAATCAGTTCCATGACAAAGAGCCATCAGCTTCCTGAAGCAGATGTATTGTTTCCTTTCAAATGTCTGCCTATAGCCAGCAGGAATATCTAAAATCATTTCACTAAAATAGACAAAAGAGGGAAAAAAACAATAACACTCTCTAAAATAAAGTCTTCTGTATGCAAGAGCAAGTGAAGGTGATAGGTTTTTACAGCAGAGGAACATCCCCAGGGCCCAGGGGATGGCTTATCCAACCTGTCCTACTCCTTGCTCTCTTCTGCACCTTCCAAACCAGAGGCCCCATCAGAGCTGGGGGCATTGGAGTGATCAGGAGTTTGTATCTGACCTCTGCTGAGCAGTCCCATGGAGAGCAGGAGGGTGCTCAGAGGCCAATGTCTGTTTAACTTGAGGAGACAGGGCAGAATTCTGAGCATTTATTCCCAGGAACATTTGGGTTTGCATAAATGAGTGGTTACACCCCAAGCACATCCCAAAGGCAGACGTGCATTTGGAAGGCCAGCCATGCTGCAGTCCTCCCTCCCTCCAGCACCTGGGCATTGCACTGTCATTGTTATCTGGCTTTTGTAGCCTTCCACGTCCATCCTGGGCTGTGATTTAAATGGTGTCTACTGTAAAAGCATCTAATAAGGGGTCATTGGTAGAGAGAACCATGAAATACTATGCTATTCTTACACAGAAGTCTTAGAGAATGTGATAAACAATAAACCTGCTCATCACCCAAACTTGCCCCTGGCATCCAGATTACCCAGGGCAAGTTAGGAGCTCAGGAGCAACAGCATAGATGGTCTAGAAAGTGGCAAAAAGGCAGAAGCACTCTCTGGTCAGTTATTCCCACCAGCCTGGGCTGAATGAAAAGTGCCAACTGATAGAAGTGCTGGGCATGGGGTGCCACCTCCCCCACACCAAGCACAGACCTCCGAGGGCTGTGGGAGGAGGCATGAGGCAGTGGTAGCCCACCCTGAGCTCAAACCAGCCACTGCCTTGGCTCCCTTCTGCCATTTCCACACTCCATCTTAATAGATGACCTTAAAACACAGGGGTTAACATCACCCAGCCAGAAGAACATAAAGCAGTGGGTTGCTGCCACGCTTGAAGCTTTCCCCAGCTCTGAAGCGTTGTGCACAACTATCAGCTTCACAGGAGCTGGGACACGAGCAGGGAAGCAGGAGGTAACATCATTATGTACCAGTGCAGAGAAGAGGGGAAAAGAGGCTCACTTGAAATTCTGTTTGTGCTTCTGGCATGGCAGTAAGGAGTGCAGTGAAAATGCCAGGGCAGCTCTGAGGCTGCAACATGGGAGAATCTTGCTGAAATAGCAGAAACTGGAAAACAGAACTAATGAAGCAGCTGCCATCCCAATACCGTTAGTACTGAGGCTGCGTTCTCTCCAAACTCAGGCTTGCAGGCAAAGTCAGCAGTGGTTTTAGTCGTACAAGGAATGCTGAACAGAGCATTAACTTGGTCTGCTGTGACACCAGCTAGCCCTCCTTCGGGGTGAGGCAATGTGAGCATTAACAATGAGACAGTGCACTTCTGGGCTGATGAAACACGGAGGCATCACAATCCAAAGCTCCCAGTCCAAGCCCAAGGAATCTCCTCCACACCCACAGTCCCACTTTGGTTTCCTACCTGCCCTTACACAGGGGATGGTGTGTGTTGTGTCCTGGTTCAAGCTCAGCAAGCTGTCCTGTATCTCTTTAAAGGAATCCGGCCCAATGTTAGGAAATGTTCCCTTAATATTTCGAGAATTAATGACACATGAGTAATGCAGTGCTCTGATCCAAGAAATGTTCCAGGATACTTTCAGATTATCAAGTTTTTCCAAACACCTAATTTCACTAACTACCCACAAAATATCAGGATTGACTAGTCATCCTCTGAGGAAGTAGCCATTGTAGTTTGAGGAGCCAAAGCAGCCGAGGCCCCTGCAGTCAACTGCTGGGCTCCCCAAAGGTGCAGGGGAGGGGATCATGAGCAGGCATCTGCAACGTGTGCCCTCACTCCCTGGAGGCTGTGCAGCTTCTGAAACTCACTTGGACAAGTTATTTGCATTAACTTAGACTTTGCAAAGAAGCTGTCCCGAGGCAGATGGGCAGAAAGCTGCACACCGGCATGTTCCCACTCTCTCTGCAGAAGCATCCACCGTGTAGTGACAGGTCTGTTTGCTTCTACCTTGTCAACCACACCACTTCTATTAACTAAAAGCCTTCTCCTAATCAGCATCTTTTGGAGCTGAAGAGTTTTGAGAACTCAGAAGATGGTACAGGGTTACTTAATGAATTGCATGTTTTGTCCAGCTTCTGCTAGTCTGGGCTTTTTAAGGATAGCACTCATCAGTCTGCCCTGCTCAGTGATGTCTGTTGGCTGTGCCATATCTCTCACCAAGATGTTCATGTGGTTGTGTTACAGTGTGTGCAGCTTCATAAAGCCTGAAGTTTCCTACCACAGGAATGGCTGCAGATACTTGACTCTGCTGAGTCTGATGTGCTTTCCTTGTTGAGGTAACTAGACTTAGCACGAGTTACCACCGAGGGGGTCGATAAGTGACTGCTCTCCAGTTCAGCTGCATTTCTCTTTCCCTTCACAACCATCACTGACAGTTGCTAAATCTTGTGGTGAGGACACCAGCAGTGTCTGTGTGAACTTGGATACGTATCTTCAGAAGAATGGATAGATCTGGGCCTTATTAGCAAGTCTGTACATTTCTCATGCAATACTTAAACCTGATCCACCCGACACTGCCTGGTAGTGGTGCTGCTGGTGGCAGACACAAAGAAGAGGTCACAGAATCACAGATTCTTAAAAGTTGGAAGGGAGTCTGAAAGCTCATCCAGTGCAACCCCCCTGCCAGAGCAGCACCACCTAGAGTAGGGCACACAGGAACTCATCCAGCTGGGTTGGAATGTCTCCAGACAAGGAGACTCCATGACCATCTGGGCAGCCCCTTCCAGTGCTCCCTCACCTCAACAGGGAAGAAGGTCTTCCCTGTGTTTCTTTAGAATCTCTTCTGCTCCAGCTTGTACCTGTTGCCCCTTGTCCTATCATTGGCCATCACTGAGAACAGCCTGGCTCCATCCTCCTGACACTCACCCTTTATGTATCTGTAAACATGAATGAGTTCTCACCTCAGTCTTCTCTTCTCTAAGCTACAGAGCCCCAGCTCCCTCAGCCTTTCATCAGACTCCACTCAAGGTCACACAACCCCAGGTTCTGCAGGATCAGGCACCTGTGGCAGGGCCACACTGCCCTTGTGCTGCTTTTTGATCCAGCTCTGTACTCTGCTTAGTGACCTCTTTTTTTGAGAGCGATTCCATTTTGCAGTTTGCCGTTGTGAAACCAGGCTGGTGGGGTTTCATAACGACCTGGAAATCCCTGGGAAATGATGATGTGTGCACAGTTCACAGAGGCATGGGGGTTTGAATTTATTGCTAAGACTCCAACCCCAAATCTGGGATCTGAAAAGCAAGCTGGATTCCTTCCTTGTCATATTCTAGCAAGAAGGATCTGTAGAAAAAGAATCCCTCCCTTAACCCTTCTGCCTAATGAAAACCATGCAGATCTGTGTCTCCTGAAGCTCTTTGTGCTCAGCAGTTGGGAGGGAGGAGAGGGCAGGGCAGGGGCAGGGTAGCCAGAGCTGACTGAGATTGTGCCTTCATTGAATTTGCACCTTAAAAACCAGGCAGTGCTTTCAACAACCCTTACAGGTTTCTTTAAATACACACTTTTCCTCAACAATGACAAACTATTTCTAGTGAAAATTCAGGTGATTATTAGATTTCCAGCAGCACTGTGACATTCTCCACAGTTATTTAATCTCATTGGATTAAAGACAAAAGATTTAACAGTGCAAACCCAGGGGCTTCAGCCAGTTCTCTCATTTCCCTGCTTTGGTCCCAAGATCATTTCCCAGTTGCAACACTACCCAAGGATTTTGTCTGTCACTGGCTCATCTGAAGTTTTCTGCATTTTTGCTTTCTCTATGTTCTACCCAAGTTCCCACAGTAAAGCCTCTTGGCCATTTATCACCCTGAGCCTTGACCCTCTCTCTCCTCAACCCTCCAGGCTGTCTGCACCTAATTGCAAGACATTTATAACGCTCTTTCAAACCTTTACTATTTAACAAAGGTAAATGCTATGGCTCTGCTACCACCTACCCTGTTCCAACTACCAGACTGTCAGAGCAATAAATAGGCAAATATTTTGCTTGGCAGTCCTGGTTGCAGTAGGAACATTGTTTTGCAAAGGGAATTGAATGTCTAAGGCAGTGAGCTCCTTTTCATAACACAGTAAGTTTGCTCTGTTTGCTGGACTAAGAATGGAAAGAAAATGACCATAAAAACCTCCATAAAAATATGAAATCAGCAGTTGGTGTCATTGCTTCTGTAAGATGAGGGGCACACCTGCAGCTGCAGTTTGAGTATATAGGCATGAAAATCACCCCTCACTATATTCATAAATAAGGAGATGAGATGACCTGAACAGATCCCTGAAGTGCAAACCAAAATTACCCCTTGCTTGCTGTAAGACAATGACAACAGGTCAGTGGACAGCTGAATGTCAGAGGTGTGTCCAAGAAACGCTGAAGCTGCTGTTGTAACCTTGACAGACAGATACAACCACGTCGATGCTTCCCATAAACCCTTATGCACTGTGAAAAATGTATGTGGTTTATTCTGCTCCCAGAGAGGTACACGAAAAAATGCTGCCTGTTTATCCCAGAGCAGCTCACTATGCTGTTGTGCAATGGAAAGACATTTCAGCACAGTGTCAACTTGCAACTGCATTTCAAAAATGTTGGGGTTTTTTTCCTTTGTGGTTAATGTTGCTGTTACTCAAAAAAGAGGAGAATAGTCTGTACTGGCAACAAACTCCCTTTGGCTTCACAGCACAGAGACTTCTGTGGGAAAGGTGGGATGCAGCATTTGTTCTATCTCTCACACATACACACATCCCCATCCCCTTTACCTTTCACTTGGAGGTGAGGAGCAATTCTTTTGACTCTTGTTAAGCATGGAGACATGGATGATGATGCTGCAGAACTGCTCTCCACGTACATCAGTAATCAGTAGCCAGATATGCCGTTTCACCAGGGCTGTTAAGCACAGGCAGCCCTCCTCATCTGCTCGTGGTGTCAGTGCAGAGACCCCCCTGCTCGTGCCAGGCTGTGCAGCTCCTGCTGGGAGTGAGGTTCAAAGCCACGATCCTCCTCTCACCCTCATGACTGTAAGAATATTTTCTGCATTACTGTAAATACCTAATGAGTTCTCCCAAGAGTGGCCTTCTTGTCTATTCTTTGTCCTTACCAGCCACAGAGAATCCAAAGGCCAATTTAGAGTTGAGAAGCAGCTTAGCAAATAGAGTAACAATAATAATAATAAAGGTTTAAAAGAGGTGACAGTTTTCATTCCTTCCTATTAAAGGTATTTATTAGGAGTTGTGTTTGATCAGAGTACTCATGGCTTTAATTAAGACCAGGCCTATCAGGTCTGCTTCACTTTTCCAAGTAACCAACTCTCTGCAAAACCTCAGAAATCAGGCTGCTTGGAGCAAAGGTAAGGCAAAGAAGGATCTGGTGGCAGTTGGCTCAGTAATCTCATTCCCAGAGCCACTTCCTGCAATCTCATCCCAGCACTGTCACACTGGCTGTGGTTCTCACCCCGACGTTTTGATGCTCAGTGGAGCAGCGCTGCTCCAGGACTCCTTCCAGTCCCCCAGGAGAGCTCAGTTTCTCATTTCCTCCAATCCATCATGTAATTGTTTAGTTGGAAAAGACTTTTAAGCTCATTGAGTCCCAGCCTTTCCCTCACTATGCCAAGCCCAGCACTAACCCACGGCCGTCAGCACCTCAGCTCCATGGCTTTGCAATAGCTCCATGGCTGGGGACTCCCCCACCTCCCTGGGCAGCCTGAGACAGGGGCTGACAACCCTCTCAGGGAAGAAGTTCTTCCTCATCTCCAGTCTAAACCTTGATTCTCTTCTTCCTTTTGTACTCCTATTCTCTCTGCTGCCCTCAGTAGAGGTCCTTATCCCCACCAGCTCGGTGGCCTGTTCAGATGGACTGTCTACAGGTACTCAGAGGGGAGCCAACCCCTTTGACCTTGCATTCAAACTCTCATTCTGTGTGGGGTGGTAGGACCTCATTAGACCTGCAGCCTCTCAGACTTCATTATGTACTTACCTTTCCTCTCTCCTCGGCTCCTTAGAGAAATTCTGCACATCTGGCTCATCAGAAGCAGCATTTTTTCAATGTGCTTTGGGCATACAGGGCCCTATGGCTCCCTGTAAATCCTGGGCATGGTCATCTGCCCATATTTTTCTTGCTGCAGGCCGATTGCACAGCAGCTGTTCTCACAAGCTGGCCTCCATCCTGGGCAACACAGGGAGGACACAGCCACCACCATCACTGCTGGCAGCTGAAGCAGCCTATGGCACCAGCACAGCTCTATCAGTTATAGGTATCTGCTTATGCCTCATGCAGCTGGAGGGCATGTTTTGGGTCTACAAAAGATTGAACCCAATCTGACTGAGAGGTTTTGTGCCTGATTTTACATATTCCTTCATGTGGTATACGGAGGAGTGGGACGCCTGCAGGAAAGAGGTGGCTACTGTACAGCTGGTTCTGGAGCCACGTAGGTATCTGGAGGCAGGAGAAATCTGATACAGCATGCTCTGAAATTCCTCTTTGTCACATTCCCGTTCCTCACTAACAAGAGAGGCCTTTCTGACCCAGCAGTGGCCAACTGGCAGGCGCATGCAGAGATGAAAGGCTTTCCTGCGCTCCGTGGCGGCTCGCTCTCCGCAGGTCAGCCCAATGCTCTGTGCTGTGAATTCTCTGACCCTCATGAACCTGCTGAATCAGGACCAAGGAAATGTTTGTCCCATCTGTAAAGTCTACAAAGAGCAGAGCTATTTTTTCATTAATTGCCAACTATTCCTCTTGGCAAGCTAGTTTGCCTCCCTCTTTTGTTCACTTGGAAAAAATGATCAGGAGCCCATTTTCTCCACGGCCACAGTGGGGCTGACAGTGGATCCCTAGTTGCTCTTCCAAATTCCCATACTCACTCTCAAATGTTGGCTTGTTCCAGTAACTAATCCAGTGCATCATCTGCTTGAACTCTGAGGTAACTGTGTTTTTAAAGACACTGCTTTAAAGGTACTTTTGAAGCTGTTTAAATACTTCAATAAACATTTGTATTTAATAGTTGAGCATTTCCATATTAAACATTTGACTTAATAAAAGTAGAATACTTTTAAAAATGCTTCTAAAGATACTGCTTTTAAAAGTAGCTCCAAACCAATACCATGTCTCAAAGAGAGCTGCAAGCTCAGTTGTGAACAGACAAGGTGAGAAAAGGGGTCAAAGCCATCACTTACAGCAAGAGGAGCTTGCTTCTGTGATGACAGCACAGCTGTGGCTGGGGGCACAGGGTTTTGGCAGCTGGCTTCAGCAGGCCACATTTGCATCTGGGACTTTCCAAGTGGCTCAGCTCTGGGGCGGGCATGTGTTGTGGACTGTCCCTGAACTGAGGCTGCTGCAGCCTCCTGCATCACCAGCTCCCAACTCCTACCACTTCTTGAGCCCTGTTTTTCATCAGGGCAGGATGGACAGGAAACCCACCACCAAGAGACATTGGGAACGTTCCCAGTACCCACATCTTCCTTCATAGTTTTCAAAATGAAATGCTTTGGATGTTGGACTCTGATATTTTCCTGCCAATGCTAATTACTAAAATTAGCTAAAAATCTGCTAATTACTCTAAACCAGAACTGACCACTGTTCAGCATCCCCAGCAGGGAGGCTGCTGACTTCTGACCAGTTTTAGTCACACCCTGACATGTCAGCCTGTGATTTTTTACTCTGATTTTTTTCCACGAACTTCCTCTTTCCTTAATTTCGTGCTAATTTCCCTTTTTGACTCGATGTAATCATTTTCTCCTCACTGCTAGTTACAAATTGAAAGTGTTTGTTCCTTTGCAGTCATCCATCCAATGATTGGTTTGTCTATGGTGAGAGTGGAAAGCAGCACAGTCGTTTCCTTGTTGCCTGGGAAACTCATCTAAGAGTTACCATATAACATGTCAGCAAGGCCTTTTAGACATTACCCAAAAATAGCAGCTCAATTGCACCTATCTGGAATTCACCCTACCCATTTCTTCTCAGGTTACACCAAGTCCCTCAGACAAGTGATGCACTGGTTTACTGGAGAGGAGGGAGACAGGAGGGATGCTCAAAAGATCCCTATCACAGTAGAGACATCACAGCAGTCGTCAGGACAGTCTAACCCACAATGTCCTGCAGGAGATTTCTGTTTTCATCCATCCTCTTCTACAAGATTAAAATCACAGTGTGTAAAATGGTTTGGAGAGCCTCCCAAGTCTCCCCAGGCATTAAAACAAGGGTTAAGCAATTTACCCACACTCCATGCAGCTTGAGGGCTTGGTTTTAATGGACTTCTTTTTATTTCTTGGTATCTTCCACTTCTCAAAGTAATTTCACGTACTGGCACTACAGAAGATTCAATGGCTGTTTTTTCTCCTTCATTCACAAGGTGTCTCTGGATCACTAAAGCTCTTTGCACAGTGAACATTGACTTCAAGGCTGACTGAACAGGGCTTCCCTTCTCCCAGCAGTGGGAGTTTAAGGTTTCATCCCCATTTGGTAGATCTGGGAGAAAGACTCCTATTTTAACTTATAAAAACCTGAAAGGAAAAAAACCCACCCAAATTTAATGAACAACTGCATATCCTGAGCCCCTCATAAAGCACACAGTAAGTGTGTCCTCACCAAGGTAAGCAGATGGGCAAAGGCAGAGATCAGCTCTTTCTGGGTAGTTGGCTGCTCTTTTTAACGGGTTTGTCTATTCAATTAAAGGTCTTGAAAAGGCAGTGACCCATGAGAAACATATCATTAGAAATGCTGTCTATGAAATGCCCTTTGGTATTCCTGGCACACAAAGTCCAAACAACCTCTTCTTTAAACACCCATGGATTTTGTCACTGGTTACTGACGTTGGCATGATGATAGACTCGGTGTCTCTCGTGTAATATTATATTAGGATCCATTAGAAAGAGCAAAACCCTCTCTAAATTTTTTAAGACCATTGTAAATAGCATCTCCTCAGCATGTTCACTGAATGATTAAATGATTAAAACAATCCAAGTTGGAAAGAGCAAAATACTGTCTAGAGCATCATTACAGAGAACATGTTAAAAATGTAAAGCAAACCCAGGGGGTCAAACCCAGCACACAACAGCTGGTAAGAACATAACATGTACTTGTGTACCAGCCTCACTTACAGATCTGTGGGGGACAAAAAGGCCTCTCCCAGAGCACAAGACAGTATTTCAGCACTAGCCACCACCTTTGGGCAGTATTCCACCTTCTTGTCGAGTTTGATATTGAATATGTTGTACCTGGGGGATGAAAAAGATGTAAGAGAAAATATTGATGATTTTAAAAAAAAGCTATGCACTTCTCTTTGAGTTAATAGTTCATGAAATGCCTTCAAGACTCACTTCAGTTCTGGGATACAATACAAGTCCACTCATATCACACCCTGTAGGGCCTCAAGTGGTGCAGGAGACCCCACAGCAGCATTTGCTAGACAAGTGGCTTTGCCTTTTCTATTTTTTTTGTTCTTCCTTTTCTTCTTTTTCTTGCTCTTTTTTCCCCCCATAGCCACAAGATCCTGAGCCCTTCAGACCATCTTGCTGACCTGGGGCATACAGGAGCTGCACAACACGCCATCCGCTGACCCTCTCCTTATTGTAGCTGAAGAAGGTACAGTGCAGCAGCGGTGCTGGCAGGAGCACAGGGCTGCCTCTGCAAGCAAGCACGTGGGAATTCATTTAGAACCTGACCAATCACCTACAAAAAAATGAAATTAAAATAAAATATCAGCAACTAAATCTTCTGTAGCTATTAATGAAGCTTATAAAGAGACTGGGAGGAAGGGTTCATCCCAAGCAGCTCCCAGTGACACAGCAGGGATCAGCAGGAAGATCTCTCATAGGGAGCTACTGTTGTTGCAGCATTTGCCCTCACTATTATGAAGGAAGAAGGGCTTTTCCCTGCAGGCTGGTTCAGCTGCTGGGGTACTGGGAGCTGCCAGGGAACTGCTGCAGTGACCAGAAGCAGCAAAGCAGTCAATGCATATGGAAGAACACTTCGGGGATGACACTGCTCAGCTCTACTACAGTTAGCTAAATGACCACTGGAGTGAGACAAGAGGGTCTGTTCTTTTCAATCATCTCCAACCAAGCTACCTAATGAAACTGAATTTGGGTTATACTGGAAGCATATGGTTTTGATTTGTTTTATGAGTGGTATTTGTCCCTTTTGTCTCTCACCTGCATCCTGTGTGCACTGGCAGCGGGTGTCCAGCGCTCTGCAGCAGTGTGTTGCAGTAGTTCAGAGCTTCCAGGCTCGCTCACTCTTTATCCACCTTTGAAGTGGTTATGGTGCTGTGGCTCTACCCAGAACAAAGACATTCTCATCCTTTGACATGCTGCACCGCCGAGGAATTTCATCTGCCAGATAGGCTGCAAAGTCCAGAATCACCACAGATGAGAAGTAGTTTATGGCTTCCATTCCTTCCCACCACCAACCACACTAACTGGCATTTACCATCAGGAAAAGGGTGAACACTTAGTCACTGGAATAAAAACAAAAGAGCAGACACTTTAAATTAAAAGAGGATTCTTAGTGTTTAAAAATCAAAATAGTATTGTCTCCTTTTTAAGTGATTAGGTGGGGGATTCATAGGAGACTCTGCCAAACACTCAAACGTGAACCCGCTTCATTGTGGGAAGGAGTGCAATGAGTTTGTGTGCTGGAGTGAGTAGTCAAACTGCAGGAGACATCCTGCCAAGATGTAAGCAATGAGGAGGAATTGTCTTCAACCCTTATTGCTAAATAGTCATTAATTTATGCAGTTATTAGGGGGAACTTCAATGAAAGAAGACGAATTCCAGCTCTGGGACAAGCAAAGACAGCACCGCCGGCTCTCCCACATTTCCAAACAGCCCAAGTTCCCATGATCTTCCCTCAGAAAAGGATGTGCTCAAGTTCTGCTGCACTTGAAGGCAATTAAAACTGGCCCCATGGAGCAGAGGGCTTGTTTTAAATCACTAAGCCCATGCAGACTCTGGGCGATGTCAGCGTCCCTCACCTCTGTACCACCCGGGCTGCGGCCCAAGGGCTCTGCAGAGATGGACTCTGCACACGCAGCAGCTTGTTTATCCCAAAAGTTCTGGTGGTTTCCACACATTATACTCAGAGTACAGCCTTTCCAGGTTCAAAGATTATATCTATAAAAACATTGATGTGAGAGAAACAGTCCCTGTGGGCTTTTGAAGAGTTGGAGAGTCTTTCCCTGAACTATGGCTCGTATCATTTCCTTAATGGAAAGCAGCTGGCTTAATGAACAGGAGTATTCAAGAACAATTTGCTCAGTGACCAATGGGGGTAAGTATCCCAAGTAATTTCTTTATGTTCTATGAAACCAATCTATTAATGAAGGCATTTATTCATAAGAAATATATTCAGCAATGATGGCGAAAATCAATCAAAGACATCATTAGCGATTCTTATGCCATCAACTCTAATTGAGAGATAAAATGTCCTTTAGATACAGTTTCTATGTAAAGTACACAGTGAAATCATTATTCAGGTACCAACACCAACAGCAGATTTCAGGGACAATGGATGCATCAAATAATATCAATTAAACTCGTTACTGGGTAAAAATTGCAACGTTCTCCTTGGGGTTTCTGCTGCTTTCTAGTTATTTTGCATTATTAATTTGGGGTAATGCTTACACAGAATACCAACAGGAATTTGATAGGAAATTAATGTAGCAACTCCCCCCAGAGATCTTAGATGTTGCTAAGCCCATTTTTCCTTACCCAGAGTTAATGAATAATCACCTCCTTGGCAATAGTTCCTGGAGTAGAGACTTGTACTTTGGTTCCTGTTAATATGGAAAAATAAAAAGTGACAGATAACAAAGGCACCAGAGGGATTCAGCTAAAGAAACTTAGTGAGTAAATATCCTCCAATGCAGTGAGTCATTTATTTGTTCCAAAGTGTTGAGTACATAGATACAGCTAATTTCAGTTTTAAAGAAAGTTTTATACACAAGTAACACTCCTGGACTAGATGATCTCTAAAGGTTCCCTTCCAACCCCCCACCACTCTGTGACTCCTGTTTGTTCTAAGGATACCTTGATGTCTCTACCACATACAAAAGCATTACTCCCTCCTCCCTTGGCCCTACAACCAATTCATAGGTCCAGGGATTTCTTTCATTCATTCATTCATTCATTCATTCATTCACTCATTCACTCACTCTCAAGTTGCAGAACAACTTCTTTCACAGGTGCTTGTCTGATATTTCATCACTTATTGCAGGCACAAAGGTGAGAGCTGGATGTCTTTTTCCTCTTGCTTTTGTGCTAAAGAGAAGCCAACCTCTGGGGTAATCTCACAGGGAGCAAGATTTCCTTGGAAAAGGCACAACTCTGAGCTAGATCATAACAAGCCCCTTCAGAAAACTGATGGTGTTTCCCCCAGTCACTGCTTGCTGCAGAACGGGGGCTGCTGCGGCTCCTGGGGCAAGCTCAGCTTTTCCCTCCCAGACAAGCAACATCCCCAGCATTGGCATGTTCTGCAGGCCAGGCTGGGCTTTCAGCTGCACTGCTGCTGTCTGAGCTTGCCAGTGGCCTCACACAGGATAGGGAGCCCAAGAGTGAGCTCATGTCATGGTGGGAATTCCCATCTCCATCTCCCGCAGTGGGTTGCATTCGGAGCAGAAGGGCACAACAGCCATTTCTAAGATCAGAGCAACCTTTACAGGCTCATCCATAACACCCACCCCAAGGAGAGACAGAATTACAGTGTTTTCTCCCAAAGCAGATAATATTGTCTCCTGCAGAGGATATTTTTTGTTCTGAAATGTCACCAGCTCCTGCTGCAGTGCCTCTCATGCTGCTGGCAGATTGCTCGGGGCCGTGAGCAGGGTATGAACCTTTGGAAAAGCCATTTCCAAGGTCCACCAATAGGTTGATGTCAAATCAGATACTGTGTATAAACAGGAGCTCAGGAACTGTAGGAGGGGCACCCTTACAAACGGTGATGTGCTCCCAGATGCAGCTTGCATGCACAGGTTGTGCTGCCTGGACCTGCCCAACGCGTCCCTTGTCCTGCAGGGAAGCGCTGTCTCTGCTTACCCACTCCAACCACAGAGTGAAAATCATTAAGCTTAGAGCAGGAAACATTCAACACAAACCTTAAAGAAATGAGAGGGAAGCAGAGGAGGGCAAGCAGACCCTATATGTGTGTGCTTGGCACAGTAGGTGGTTCCATGGTCCCACCTGGACTTGGGCACCTTTTCATGTCAGCAGCCTAAATGTGTAGTAAGGAGCTAACTAATAGTCTATGAAGAGGTTAATGTTGGGTGTGGGAGGTTTCCAAACCCATCTGGACACGTTCCTGTACCCTTTGGTCAAAGGGAACCTGCTTTAGTAGGGATTGGGCTGGATGAGCTCTGCAGGGCCCTTCCCATCCCCACCATTCAGGGATTCTATGGAAAGGGTTAGTGGTAATCTAGAACATGAACTGCAAGCACAGGAGAGGAAAGGTCAGGGACCATAACTGTGCTTTAAGCCCTCCTGTCAGACTATACCTCCACCAAGGGAAGTCCTGGGTAGGAGGAGCAGGGGCCAAGGGCCAGGGATGCAGGGACATCCCGGCCATGGCAGCCACACAGTGAAGGCTCCTCCATGACCCCACAGAAGGGGGCTGAGAGGGCTCTTTCAAACAAGGGTGATCTCTTCATCTTGTCATTTGATACCTGACCCTGAAGAATTGACTTCACCTCTCTGTGCTCCCACCTGAGGGTACCAAACATCTGCTGCTGGTGTGGGCTGGGGGTGAGCAGGGGACAGAGGATGAAGCAACAGCAAACAGTGCACAGCAAACACTCTTGCCCCGGTACACAACATATTGCCTTTCTGTAGGATGCAAAACAACAAGCGTGGTTTGGAAGTTGAGCCATCCCTCAAACACAGCTGCATCTGTAAATTCAGCCCTCTAATCACAAATAGCAAGAGAGAAAGAAATCAATCCATCCAGCCCACTGGGGACAACTAATCAGCTGTGGACACTACCCCAGGTTTGATAAGCTCTATTTGACGTCAGTAAGTCCAGGTTTCTGTTTGGAGAGTTCGGTCTCCTCCTCAAATAAAAATCAAATTCAAACAAAAAGGTAAATGTACAGAAGGATCTAGCTTATCCTAAGGTCTCTGATGGGCACCCAAGACCTCTGATTAATTCAGAGGGTATCTCTGCTGACTGCATTCAGCCTTCCCCTGCCCAGGCACTGACCTGGGAAGTGTCATCTTCTTGATAACTTCAGATAATACACTGAATTTGTGTGATGTTTCTGCTTTCTCTGACTCCCCTGCAAATATGAGCAAGTTCAGAGCCAGAACAGTGATTTTCTGTGAGATGAAGCTGGCAGAGCTCGCTGCAGGAGCTGAGACCCAAACTAAAATGACTCCCTTGAGGCAGGTCCAACGTGTGACTGAGTGCAAGGTTAAACCAAAGCCCCATCCATCCTCCCTGCAAGGACATGAAAAAGGCAAGTTTGTTTCTGGTATGATTTTGGAAAATCGTGGTCACAGAGTCACTCCACCAAAGGTGAGGTTTTCCAGGTGACATCAGTGTGGGTCAGTGCCTTCCTGAGCAGAAAGCTGCCCACACACAGCCTGTTGGAAGGGGAGCACAAAGCCTATGGAGCCAATTCATTCTGCAGCAGAAAACAGTCAAGATTTTGGCTTCAGGAAGCTGGTGAGGTGTGTGGGGCCAGGAGATGGCTACACATGGATGCTGTACCCACACACTCACAGTGCAGGGCTCTGACCCCAGAGCTGCTGGGGGTTTAAGACAAGCTGGGTCATGAGCTGCAAAGTCAAGAAGAGCAGAAAAGCTACTCCTCTCCTGGGAGGCCCTTTGAGCAGGGAGGAGTTTGTGTGAGCTGGAGGAGCTAATCATAGAATCGTTACAGTTGGAAAAGACCTATAAGATCCTTGAGTCCCAACACTAACCTAACACTGCCAGGCCCATCACTAAACCCATGTCCCTCAGCACCTCATCTATGCATCTGTTGAATATCTCCAGGGATGGGGACTCCACCACCTCCCTGGGCAGCCCCTTCCAATGATAAAAGCCTTCTTGGTGAAACAGTTCTTCCCATTCTCCAATCTAAACTTCCCCTGGCACAACTGGAGCCCATTTCCTTGTGTTCTATCATTCATTACTGGAGAGAAGAGATTGACCCCCACCCTCACTAGAGCTCCCCTTCAGGTGGTTGCAGAGAGTGCTCCCATCTCCCCTCAGCCTCCTCTTCTCCAGGCTGAGCACCTCCACTCCCTCAGCTGCTCCCCAACAGACTTGTGCTCCAGCCCCTTCCCCAGCTCTGGTGCCTGTCTCTGGCCACGCTGCAGCCCCTCAGTGTCCTTCTTGTAGTGAGGGGCCCAGAAATGGACACAGTCTTTGAGCTGCAGCCTCACTGGCACTGAGTACAAGGGTACAATCACCTCCTTGGCCCTGTTGGTCACCACTGTGATTGTCCCATTATCAATCACTTCAGACCTGATGAGGAGACAACCACCACTGAGAGCTTCATGAGAGAGATGCTCCTATATTGTAGAGCCCTGATCACTTCATTTGGGTGTTTCCTTGTGCTACCATTGGCCTTTTTCTAACACAGCCTGGTGAATGAGGGGACTCTGAATGCACAGAAAGTGCTCTCCAGTGGGTAGGTGTCTGTCTGAATGTGGATTATTCCTCTCTGGTTCAAGTAACAGCTCCCTCAATACTTAATGCAGACCAGGGCAGCAAATGGAGACTTGGGGAAAAAAGCAGTAATTACCTCAAAGTGGTGCTGGGAAAATGGGAGTTAGGAAAGCACAGGTGAAAGCAGAGAGTGTATGTGATGTAAAATTATTGTATTGTTTAATTGATATACTGCAGGATATTGTTCTAATGGTATGAGGAAAAAGAAATAATGATCAATTAACTCATTATTAATGTTCATTTTTTCCCCAGAACTGCCAGTGGGTTGAGTTAATTATTAAGCATGACAGTTGGGCTTTAATATATCAGCTATAGATTCCAGTCACAGCAGTCTAGTTCAATAATTGGGTTTCTTTCTGCTTCATTTTGACTAATAGCATACTTAGAGCAATTATGAAAATTCATCATGGCACGAAAATAGGCCATTTGAAACCTCCCCAAAAGCAGCACAGCCAACCTCTGCTCGTTATTCAGCAGCTGATCCAAGGCAGCTACTCAGGAGCTGAGCAGCTTCTCTGATAACTTCTCAACAGTCACAGCGTGAATGTGGCCACCCAGTGAAAGCCAACAGTGCTTCAGGTAAGCCAAGGCAGTGTCTAACTAACTGTCTGCTGTTGCTTTAGAACATGCATCCAGCCTTTGTACCCTGAAAATGCAAACTCATCTGTGATTCTTCAGCCACAGGTAGTTCAGCTGAGCCCTGGAACATTATCAGCCTTTGTGGAGCTATGTCAGAATACTGTTCATTGAGATTTGATAGATTCCCTTTGAATGGCTGTAGGTGCCAAATGGACAGAGCTTCTGCCATCAGGAACTTGAAATCCTTGATGCTGAACTTGCAGACTCTTCAAAGAAGTTTAACTTCCAACAGCTCTGCACAAGCACCTTAAAACTTAACACCTACCAAGGCATCCAGCAGAAATCCTGCACATTCCCCCCACACCAATGAAGGATGGGGCTTCCATCAGGATTGACAATTAGGCAAGATGTAGAGTGGTGAAAGATACAGGCAATTGTAAAAGATGTGGAATGGAATTAGGGAAGCTGAGGAAAAGCCTGGTTGTTTACAGCCGTGGGAAAAAGGATCAAAGGACTGCAAGATGCTACTCACCATGTCTTCCCACAAGCCCAAACACAAGGAGATGGGGTTTGGAACAGCCACAGGGGATGAAGTAGGCACCAAAACCCTGCAGACTTGAAACCTGTTCACAAGTGAAAATAAGGGAAGAATAATCAAGTAGTAAATGCCTCACACCTATGGTAAGCTGTAATACATGTGTGCTGAGACATGACCCACATAAACCATCACAAGCTCTTCTTGGGCACATTGCTTGGGCCCCACTTAGTTGACAAAATCCCCAAATGGAGGGGGCTAGAAGGGCCCTGCAGAGCTGCTCCAGCTCACCCACCTGCTAAAGCAGGTTCCCCTCAATCAGGGGGCACAGGAACGTGTCCAGGTGGGTTTGGAAACCCCCCAAGAAGGAGCCTCCACACCCTCCCTGGGCAGCCTGGGCCAGGGCTCCCTCACCTCAGCACCAAAGGAGATTTTCTCCTTCTGTTCCTGTGGAATTTTCTGTGTTCCAGCTTGTGCCTGTTACCCTTTGTCCTGTCACTGAGAACCACAGAGAAGAGATTGGATCCATCCTCTTGACACCCTCTCTTTAGGTATTTATCAGCATTGATAAGATCTCCCCTCAGTTTCCTCTTCTCCAGACTAAACAGCCCCAGGTCCCACAGCCTTTCCTCAGAAGGTAGAAGCTCCAGTCCCCTGATCACCTTTGTGGCCCTGCACTGGCCTCTCTCCAGCAGTTCCCTGTCCCTCTGGAGCTGGGGAGCCCAGAACTGGACACAAGACTCCAGATGAGGCCTCACCAGGGCAGAGCAGAGGGGGAGCAGAACCTCCCTTGACCTGCTGCCCACACTCTTCTTGATGCCCCCAGGATGCCATTGGCTTCTTGCCCACAAGGGCACGTTGCTGCTCATAGTTAGTTTGTTATCAACCTGCACTCCCAGGTCTCTCTCCTGGAGCTGCTCTCCAGCAGTCACCCTGTACTGGTGCAGGAGGTTGTTCCTTCTCAGGTGCAGGACTCTGCACTTGTCCTTGTTGAATCTCATGAGGTTCTTCTGTGCCCAGTTCTCAGCCTGCCCAGATGCCACTGAGTGGCAGCACAGCCTCTGGGGAATCAGCCAGTGCTCCCAGTTTGCTGCCAGCAGGGAACTTGCTGAGGATACAGCCCTCAAAACGAGTCCAGCAGCTGTTCCCACGACCAACAACTGCACAAGATCATTCAGTGACACATCCATTGAGAGCTGAAGACAAAACAGGTCACAACCAACTGTATCCCCCAGCTGTTGTGGAAGAGTCTGTAGGAAAAGAGGCTGGAAGTGAAACACACCAGTGTGTGGGATGTTTTGCTCTCAATCAAAACCCATTTGGCAAAGGAGCATGGAGCTTTCATGCCCTGTCCTGTGCTTCAGCATTTCATGCTGTTGTTAAAAGCTCTGTTTCTGTGCTCAGTTGCTGCACAGCCCATCACTTGGCTGAGCAGGCTGTTTGGAACACCAAGGGATATTATCAGAGCAGTGGAAATGGTGCTATAGCTGTAGGTTTGCATAGTTACCTGGTTAAATGGTCACCTGGGAAAAGAAAGACTATGTATCTATAATTAATCTACTTAGATTTCTATTGTAAAATAATCATATTGGATATTAAAAACATTCCCTATTCTCATGTTAAAAGACAAAACAATTTCTCATTGTTTTCATTCTGATCTCACCAGACACTGAGAAGCTGGACTTTGGTACCTACTTCTGTTATTGCCTATTGCACTGCCAGAAATGTGCCAAATCAATGAATTACAAGTTCCCTGCAGTAAAGAGCTGATCTTTTAGGCCCTCTGACATACAGATACCACAGTCAAACAAACAGAGCCAGTACCCTGTGTCCTTGGGGTGTTCACAGTACCTGGTCCCAGTGGGACCTGCACACTTGACCAGAGGAACCATAGCCACAGGGTTGTGTGTGCTATGAGACAGTTCAACTATGGCCCACCCAGAGCCACTGTTTTATTTCTCAGTCTTCTAATTCTCAGGTTTAAGTTTTCTATTGCTAATATTTACTGGCCCAAAAACTTCCCTGAAAGATGCAAGTGTGCAGGAAGGCCATGGGGGAGGCAGCAAAATCACACACAGATCTATCTATGAAAGGGATGGAAACCAGGGGAAGATGATCAGGTTAGAAGCATAAATAGTACCAAAATTAATGGTTGGACTTGATGATCTTAAAGGCATTTTCCAGCCTCAAGGATTCTATGGTTCTATGCCTATAAGAGTCAATGGACTGTAACATTTAAGAGTCTTACACCACTGCTGGGGTTGGGGAGGTGGGCTTGATGTCAGTGGGCACAGCAAACGGACGGGTAAGGCAACAGTGTGGGAAATGGAAAAAGAAGGAAAGGAAGATATTCCAGATCAGGAAAGTCACTATGAGTTTCTCAGGAGCTGCTGCATGGGCACCTTCATCTTCTCCCACTCCCAATGAAGACAGGGCAGGATCCCTGCAACACTTGCAGCTTGGCAGAACAGACCTTCCAAAAGCCTCTTCATCACAATTGCCACTCATTTGATTTATGTGTCTTGAAGAAAAACATAATCTTAGCCTGGAAAAGTGGCCCCTGTTCTGGTGGAGTCATTAAAGAGCATTGGAAAAGACCTTTAAGATCATGGAGTCACAGCCCTCCCCTCACCCTGCCAAGCCAGCACTAACCCATGGCCCTCAGCACCTCAGCTCGATGGCTTTGCAATAGCTCCAGGGCTGGGCACTCCCCCACCTCCCTGGGCAGCCTGAGACAGGGGCTGGCAACCCTCTCAGGGAAAAAGTTCTTCCTCAGCTCCAATCTAAACCTGCCCTAACACAATTTGAGCTCATTTCCTCTTGTCCTATCACAAGAGACTCCCCCACCTCATTACATCCCTCTTTCAGGTAGTTGCAGAGAGTGACCGTGTCTCCTCTCACTTCCAACCTTTTAGACTGCTCATTCCACTGCAATCACCAGCATTAGGGAAAAATAGTAGAAAACCAGTTCAGTTGCCTGATCCACAGCAGATACTGCTTTGGCATTTGCAGGAATGGCAAGAGACTCAACTGTAAGGCTGCTGTAGCAAATGCAGTGTGGCCTCACCAGCCCCAAAGTCCTCTGCATGGGAGAGACTTCTCCTCTTCAGGACATGCAGAGCCCACCAGCACAATGCACAGTAATACCAACACCAACCCAAAACTCTGCTGCTCTTCTTGACTGTTTCCCACCCAGTTGTGTTATGTGTCTGGTTTTCACCAGCTCGTAAGAACATCACAGAACTCGTTGAGGACAGCATTGAAGACTTCTAAAGGTCTGCAAAAACCATCTACTGTGTTCATGGTTCAAATCTGGGCTCCATTTCCTCTTCTCACCCTGTAGACTACACCTGAGAATGCTAAAAATGACCATTTCCTCACTCCTCTGGGAGTTCTGGTGCCTTTAGAGACACCAGTCTCTCCAGGAATATCATTTTGGTGCTCCAGTGCCTCAGGTTTTAATTCCTTTGGTCATATTTTTAGGTAAATGAGGCTCCCGTTCCAGGTGTATCACTCTACTGGACACAGCATCTGTTTATGTGAGGTTTAGTGGGTTGAACAATCTGAGCAGCACAGAGATACTCTGCAGAAACAAGTGTAGATGTATAGTTGAAGCTGCTGGTTTGCTACTGCTGGCCTTTGGGTCAAGGTTTCTGAATCAATCATCTCAGTACATCAAGTACAAATACTGCTCTCCAGGAGCCCTCTCACCCAGCAGCAGTGTGTGCAATAGAAACAACTCTTCTTTTTTAAAAGAGGGATATTTGTTGTTTTCTGGGGCAGTTTTGGGATCAAGTGCTGTAACATAAAGGCATTTTTTCAGCTTTGAGATAGAACCTCACCTTCACAGGTTCTGCAATGCAAATTGGTTGCTGAACACCACCTACATTAGCGACCAACTAGCCCAAACCTCTCCTTCTTGTCACTAACCTGTCTTTAGCTGTGACTCCACACATTCAGAAAGTGTTTGATGATGGAAGATTTTATCCTCTTAAAACCAGTAATGCACACACCATTTTACATTTTAATTATAACCTGGTCCCCAGAGATGCTCCAGTTACCTGACTGTTCAGAGGAATCCAGAGTTACCTGACTGTTCAGAGGAATCAATCTCCCTCAATCACGACTGCAACAGCCAGGGACATTTCATTTCATGGCCTGTGGCAGAAGAAAACCAGTGCTGCATGGCTCTGATGCCAGCAGTCCATGTTGTAAACAGAGCAGTTACTCTCTTCTTTGCTACTGATTTTCTCTGGCAGGGGGTGCAGGAGTGGGAACTCAAGCTATTGAACTCACCTGAAGCTGATCAACAGTGGCACCTATAAAATTGGTTTTACTGTCTTGACTTGAAGGCTAAGGAGAAGGAAATCCTTCAAGCTCTCCAGGGATCATATTCTACTCTCAGGTGAGCATGCTCTCCATGGGAAACTCCATCCATGTAGGGGAGAGCATAGCTCTTGCCAATGACTGCCTTTACCTGTTTCAGCTCACATCATCGTCGCTCTAGCAGGTCCTAGGTCTGTGGTGTGAGAACCTCCCCATCACAGTGGCTACTGCCAGGCACCCTGTGGCTACCCAGCCAGGTCCTGCTGGCACTGCCCACCCTGGGGATGTCCCTCCTGTGTACACACTTCATCAAAGCATTATAAACCACCAGCACTGTAGTGGTGTATTTGCATTACTATAAAGTTATGTCACTGCTTCCATCATAAAATGAGTTCAGCAGGTTGTAAGTCAGGTGTAAAAACCCTCTGTGGACTGAAACTTGGCGTGTGCGTGCAGACAGACACACATACAGCCTGATTTCTGGGAAGGGAAGAAGTGGACAGAGATTGGGTAATACTTCTGATTCCTTTGCAGGAGCAGAGGATTTTCTGTGGAGTGTTTTCATGGGGAGAAGCTACAGAGCTCCTGCAAGGGCAATGGGGAAGGCAGGGGCTGATGGAGGTGGAACAGAGACAAAACTGCCCTGTACTCCCATTTTCAGTCCCCTCCTTCCTATCTCCCAGCTCTGGAAATGACAAGGGAAAGGCAACTTCTCTGTCTGATAGAAAGTCCCTTAGGTGAGAGATACAAGCTCAGACTATAACTATGAGGGGATGGGGACAGCTCAGACTGCCCTTCACACACTGCAGCCCCCCAGCTCTAAAGGAGGATTTACCTGGAAGCCCACAGACACTAAACCAATCCTGAAACAAACTGTGCTTCAGGTTGCTGGGGATGCACCTGAGTGTTACTGCAAACTGCAGAGGAAAAAATGCCTTTATACATCCATATAAGAGACTTTCCTCTGACAGGACCCCAGTGTGCAACCCCCTGCATGCAGTGGGTCCTCCTGCAGCTAGGAAAAGCAGAAAGGAAAGGGAGCCTCTTGCTATCTCTTGACATAGCTCCTCATTTCAGAGCTGGAGCCCCTCTGCCTGAAGACAGTAGGGCACAGATTGACTCTAACTGCAGCATCATTTGCAGTTGAAGATGTTTGGTATACTTGACCTTTTGTAATGCAACAATAAGTCCAAGTCCCTCACACTTCCTTCACAGCCTACAAGCCTGTTAAGCAACAGACCAAACTTGCAGCCATCCTTTGCTGTGACATTTTGTTCCCCCAGTAACACAATGCTCCACCTTTATGTCAGTTTTCCAGAGGTTTTCTGGGTTGGATATGTGTGTGTAGCCCATGGGAGGTGAGTCATTTCCCCCATGAGCCTTCACTCTTGCTGCAGCTGTGGCTCTCCTAGAGTCTAGATGATGAACATATATAAAGAAAAGACATATAGAAAGAACTATAATAATATATTGCCATATTATCTAGCAATCAGAAAGAGAATGTGCTTGACAATAGGGTATTCTTATTTAATCTCACATGATTGTATTTAGTGATATTAGAGGTTTGAGCACTACTATCCATCATCCCAAGCAGGAATTACCTGGCTTTCTGGTTTCACACATCATTTGAATCCAGGAACACGTCACAGCTCCATCCTTTCCAGGCTATGGCAGCACCGGGATGTGAGGGGCTGTGTCACAGCCAAGCAGTTTGCTCCAGCTCCAGGCACAGGGTGATCCAAAAACTGCCAAAAGGTAAACTGTTAAAAGTATCCTTACAGCAGGAATTCTGATGGTTATCACGAGGCAACCATCACACATCTGCAGTTGTAGGACACAGGGCATAGTCTGGTGCTCTCTGTTCCCGAGTGACATGATCTCATAACCACACACCCCTGGAGCTGCAGCGTGGCTGCTGTTCACCGAGAGCTTTATGGAGGGGAAATGTGCATTTCTGTGCTGGAAGAACATGAAATTGGCAGCTCCTAGCATAGTTTACACAAAGCTGTTTGTTTCTGGTAAACAGATTTCTTTTCCTTCAGTGGTAGGGACCCAGGAGACCCACCATCCAGCAGCAGAACAGACAGCATCTTCTTCCCGAGCAGTAGTGGGGGTAGGATGGACCTTCCAGCATGGGCAGAGTGCTCCTGGCATGGTTTTGTAAAAATGAAGAGGTGGAGTAAATATGTGAGGCTAGATAAGGTCAGCTTTTGCTGTATGAATGAACTCCCTACAGTTTGTGTTGCAGAGGCTCCAGGCATCCTGCTCTGGGGCTGGGCTCCTGCTGGGCTCATAACTCTTCCCAAACGGAGGTAGTGCCACGTTACTCATTCCCTGGATCCTCACAAGCCCTGGATCCTTGTTCCTCACAAGCCCTGAGAATGGCTCTGGCCCCAACAGCTATTGCTCCAACAGCAGCCAAGATTAAACTGGCCCTTACCCTCCACCCAGGGAAATCCACTGATACAAACCCCACTAACTGTGGAAAACACTCACATACAAGGTATCTGCCATCTGACATGACTTTGGCTTGTGCACCCTCCTTGTGTCAGCCCCCAAAGTACAGCAAGAAGAGCTCTGTGACAGCTGATAGGATCAACACCAAAACTCCAACTCTCTCTGACTCCTGAGACCTCAGGCAGACGTGGGGCATCACTGCCCCCAGCCTGCCCTACACCTTCCCAGCAGTGAGGAGGGACAGTGCTCACTCATGGCCCAGGAGGCAGCTGGAGCTTCCACAGGTGCACTCAGCTGCCTCTGATCTAACCAGGTTGGTGTCTGGGAACAACCAGGGTGCTTGCTGAGGGCTGCTAAACCTGCTGGAAACATACAGTCATATTTAGGTAGTTTTCTACAGTAACCTCTATTTTTCCTTATGCTGTTCCTGGTACCTGTGCTGGGTAAACCTGGACTGTGGATGCCATCTGAGCTGAGATGAACCCTTGGGACCAGCTGTCTAATGACAAAGAGGTGAGAAACCCTTCAGAGTTACTGGTGTGCTCTGCTTAACCTGCAACAATAGCCACAAACTCTTTCTCTCTCATCTTATTTCTTATCCCTGGTCCCTCAGCTGCTACATCAACTCCTCAACCCTTTTTACCATCTCTCACCTCCTCTGGCAGTTGTAGGATCCTCTATTCCCTTCCCAGCAAAAGCACCATGGGCTCCTTTCCCTTCTCCAGTCTCCACACGTGACTTATTCCTTCCATGTGCTGGGAGATGCACTGGAGGATGGAGAGCACACAACAGAGAGCGGATAAAGTCATTCTACAGGAGAGAATTTCAAAGAGTATTTGATTATTAGGCTCTTTTTCATTCCTCTTTTTCCTTCTCTTCCTCTCTAGGAGCTGAGTGCTGTAGAGGCTGCCTGGTCTCTGACCTGGGCTCCTGATCCTTCTCCTCTCACAGAAAATTCACTCAAGTGGGACCTTTCCTCAGTGTGAAGGCTTCCTGCAGCATCTTCTGCTGCCCCTAGGCCTGTCCCAGAAGCAAATCCCGCTACCTTCCCACCTCCTTTCCACAAGAAGCAGGGTTCTTTTTTCCCCATCAATAATGAATTCTATATAGGGATGACTCCCAAACGTGGAGCAATGCACCAGGAGAAACCCCATAGCTTCTGCAGCATCAGCTGGTCTCTTCAGCCATACACCAGAGCCCTGAGGTGCACAGAGCAGGTACCAAGCAACAGCAGCAGCATTGGTTTCATAGCATCTTAGAGTAGTTTGGGTTGGAAGTGACCTTTAAAGATCATCTACTCCAACTCTCCTGCTATGAGCAGAGCCATCTTCAACCAGAGCAGATTTCCAGAGCCTCATCCAATCTGGCCTCGAACTTTGCCAGGAATGGGGCAACCCCCACCTCTCTGCCCAACCTGTGCCAGTCCTTCAGCACCCTCAGCATAGAAAATCTCTTCCTTCTCTCTAGTCTCAGTCTCTCCTTTTTCAGTTTACAACCATTATCCCATGTCCTTTTGCAACAGGCCCTACAAAAATGCCTGAGACTTACAGGCTGCTGTCAAGGTTTAGAAAAGCAAGACAATAACATGGGTTAAAGAGAGCTGAGAGGGAACCCAGAGCTACAGCAGCAAGGGGATCTCTCTCACTGGGAAACTGCAGCCAACCAGCAGCTCTTCCTACATACCCCAGCAAGAACTAAATGTTTCTCCTGCCAAGGGTAAAAAAGACCCACAACAGAGGAGAAGGGTCCCAGCAGCCCCCTGGATTCCCTGCAAACAAAATACAGTGAGCAAAGGACAAAACCTGCCACTGTCCTTGCCTGTAGCCTCTCTCTGTGCATTGCTTGTAGTGCCCTTGATGTTGGAAGATCAAAAGAACGAGGTCAGCTTTGTCAGGGACAGTGTAGAAACGCTGCAGAAGCAATGATTCAGCTTGAAACAATCCACTATTGTCTGTCCATTTTCAAAAGCAGACACCTCAGTAGGGCTGAGACTACTCTGTGAAGTCAAGAGCCCACAACAAACAGCCCACAACAAACATCTGCCAAATGATGGAGAAACTCGTTGGAAGGTGATTATGGCAGAGGGAGATGGAGACCACTGACTCATGGACCACCTCCTCAGTTGATACCCCACACCCACTGCAGAGGCAAGGGGAGCACACTGCTGACTGACATGCTCAGCAAAGACACTCAGACCAATCACTTGGTGGAATACTGATGCCCATATATTAACATATTGAATATGTAGATACTGTCTATGAGAGAGAGAGACCAGCACAGGGCCACCAAGACGCTGAGGGGACCAGAACATCTCTATGAGGAAGAAAAGCTGCAGAACGTGGGGCTGTTCAGCCTGGAGAAGGCTGAGGGCAGACCTTAGTCAGTGTTCATAAACACCTAAAGGGTGGGTGATAAGAAGATATGGAGATAACCTCTTCTGTTGTCTCCAGTGACAGGACAAGGGACAATTGGCACAAGCTGGAATACAGAAAGTTCCACTGGAACATGAGGAAAAACTTCTTTGGCGTGGGCTTGAGGGAGCCCTGGCCCAGGCTGCCCCAGGGAGGGTGTGGAGGCTCCTTCTCAAGAGGTTTCCAACCCTATCTGGACATATTCCTGTGCCCCCTGATCAAGGGGAACCTGCTTTAGCAGGGGGTTGGGCTGGAGCAGCTCTGCAAGGCTCTTCCAACCCATGATTCTATGCTAATCACCATTTTGGGAGCAGGGTGTGCTGCCTGGGGACAGGCACCTGTGCACACTCATTCCCTCATAAAACACCTCTGTCCTGTCTGTGAATTGGTGTCTGTGCACCAGGTGATGAGCTCCTGATTTTTGGGACAACACTGTCACCATAGTCCTTTCATAGTATCAGGTAACTGTACACATTCATCATGCTGTGCCTCCCCTTCCTCCAGGAGCACACGAGTAGAGGGTGGAGGTGTCAGCAGATGAGTTATTTATCTGACAGAGCAAAGCAAACTGTGCTCTTCAGCCCGTGGCTGGGAAAGAAACATTAATGTCCTTTTCCTCTTGTAACTGCTTGCCCATGGAAGCCTGTCTTTGATGCAACATGATTTTCTCTTCCAAAAGGTAACATGAGAAATCATTTCTATCTAGTTTAGCATCTGTGCCAAGGGAGGTAATTGAAAACAAACAGCCTGAAGGGAATGAGAGAGAGTGCTGGCCGGTGTTTGCCCAGACATGGGCTGTTACCCTTGGATTTTCCTTCCAGGAGTCACACACCAAGACTGGAATTCTCTCTCCACTTCACACTCACATGTCCTGGCTGCAGCCAGCCCTCACAGCCCATTCCAGGACACCATCCTCATCCTCACCCCAACCCAGCAGCTTGCAGTCAAATCATTGCTTTGTGTCTGTGCTAAACTTCACTGTCAGGACACATTCTGAGGTGATTCACATCTTAAGAAACACAGTGCTGGGTGGGTTTTGGCTTCTGGAGAAAACAAGCTATGCCTAAAAGAAGAGAGAAGTTTAGCTCCTACGTTGGTTTTTTAAAGGAGGAACAACTTTAAACCCATTTTTTTCATGGCAAAGAAAACCAAATGGTTGTCCCCCTTTGCCCCATCATTGCAGGGGCTAACTGGGAAGCTCTTCTCAGGAATTCTTGGGGTTGTGGAGTCTACTCCTCTGGAGACATTCAAACCCACCTGGGTGAGTTCCTGTGTGACCTACTGTAGATGGTCCTGCTCTGGCAGTGGGTTGCACTGGATGAGCTTTAAAGGTCTCTTCCAATCCTTGAGATTAGGTGAAACCAAAGCTTCTGCAAGAAAAAATAAGTTACAGCTAATTCTTAATCTTTACCCTTGGAAGTATTGAGTTACTCTAGTGAGAACTCACCCACCAGGCGGGCTCCTTCCCAGCTGGAGATTTTTACCTGCTCACAACTAAACAACTCCCAGCCTTGGCAATTCCAGTCCCTTTCAAAGCCATTTTTGAAGGTTTTTGCTCTTTTGTGCATTTGCAAGAACACTTCATGTATAGGGCATCTCCAGCAAGGTAACCTGCTAGTCTCCAGAGTCCAGCTTCCAGCACAGCAGGTTTAGGGAAGCTCTCCAAGGTGTGATGATGGTTTGCTTTGGGAAGAATTCCCTCCTTCTTGTAGAGCAGGGGAATCACTTCGTTCTAGGGCTGTCCCCAGCTGCAGATACCAGTGCTGACGCGCTTCCCGGCTCGCTTTCCCGTGGAAAAGGTTGTTAGAGCTGTAAAAGACATTACCTCTGCAAAAACAGCTCAGCAGGATCTGAGAAGCTCTCTATCCTTGTTTACATTAGCTTGGTGGATTCGCTGAACAAGTGCAGCTTTTGTTGAATGATATATTTCACCTGGCAGGAGAACTGATGCTCCATTTCTTACAGGGGCTAAACTCCCCTTGACTTTAATAGCTGTCTGGGCAGCATAAGACCTGGAAAAGCATTTAATGGAGCCTTTTAGTACTGAAAATGGCCCAATATATGTATGAAAAGAAGTTTGTTCAAATGTTGGAGCTGATTAGAGCATCCCTCAAATCAGTCAATGGCAAATCTCTCTCCCTCCCTCCCCTCCACGACTCGCAAGCAGCATGTTTGACATAATCCTTTTCCCCAGAAACTAAACTGCCCAGCTACATCTTTTTTGCCAGATCAAAAATGTGTTGTATGTTCTCATTATCACTAGAATGACCTGCTTCATAAAAATATGTTAACAACTCACACTATGGAGTTATTTCTTCAGACTGTAGCACTGTATCTAAAAGATTTCTGTAAGTGGTTATAGCACAGGCTACATCATCCCTTGAATGGGTAGAAGGGCTGTAAAGTTTACAAGCAGTTCAGTGCAATGCTGCAGCCTGCAGATATAACTCTGAAAGCACCCATAGCAGTGTGAAAGCTCCAGTGATTAGGCCTGAACTCATACAGCTGTCTGTCACACATCTGGAGCCAACTCCACCAAACCATGTCAGACACGAGCTCTGACCCATCAGGTAACTCATCGTGCTCAGGACTGACATTATCATCCTGCAGCAGCATTGTGTTGGGGTAAGGGCCAGAAATAATATCTGACAAAAGGGAAATAAGGCAAGAAAGATCTCCAGAGTCCCCTGTCAGACTGTGGGGGTGCCTGCCTGCACACAGCAGAAACAGAGTCCACCTGGAAGGGCCACTCAAATCAGATCTTGGAGTCCCCTCTCCCCATCCCAGGTTTGGATGAGTCTAGAGCTTGAGTTTTCTTCTGAGACTACAGTTGTCAACACAAGAAAATTAAGCAAATACTGTTCAACCACAGAGAACATGTCAAACCCAGCCAGCTTGTAGCCTTGCTGCTCTGGTCACTGTCCTGCTTAATCCCAGCTGCACCCTGCTGTGCTCTAAATTTAGAGCAAAAGGCTCTTACTTTTTGTCAGATGAGTTAGGGTCATGACACTGAAAAGAAAGTGAATCAGGGGGAGCAGACAGCAGTAGCCCAGTGCCACGAAGCAGAGAGCCCCATGCCTGGAAGATAACCTTGGGATATTTTGGGAGGACAGACTTGCAGCCCTGAGAAGGGAAATAAAAGTTCAGGGACACACTGTCTCTCATTTTTATCAAAATGCTTTGGATGGGAATGTGAAAGTCACATTCTTCTTTACGGCTAAAGCTGCTTTGTCCTGTGAGGACAGGAACTGTCTCTGGTTTTCTGACATTTGTTTCACACTGGAAAAGACAAGAGGGATGGAATGTCTTAAGCATCTTCTTCAGTGACCAAGCTCTGTGCCAGCTACTGTACCTCTAATTAACAACAGTGCTTAGAAAACTCACCTCAGCTCTTCTCCCACATCGCAGGACACGGGCAGCACATCCCATCTCCAGCTCCAACACTTCACCAGCCACTCTCCAGAACAACAAAAGAAACAGACACCTTGCAGATAACAAGTGTGCAGTTCCTGCTCTCGTGTGCAGAACACAGAATAAGGCTCAGACTCTGCCTGGGACTGAAAATGAACATGTCCAGTGCAAACACCACTTACACTGCTGTTAAGGTTTCTGAAGCTTGCAGGGTGTTGGTTAGTCACAGCTTACCCTCTATACATTCTTTTAACAGATGACCTTGGGTCTTTTCTCTCTTACTTTTCCCTTTGATTTATTTTTCACTTCCAAAAAGACACAGCAATGTAGGTTGGGAGCCCTGGGATCACATGTTCAGAAGATGTCAGGGGTACACAAAAACCTGTGCTAATTTCTCAGCTATACCCTGGCCAACTCCAACTACACGTTAACTTACATGGCCAAAAGAGGTTGTCTGCTTTAGGAAACCACATTATTGCTGATAAACTTTTAGCCCTGCTAAGGGAATTAACACTTCAAAAGTTAAAATCTTCTGACTGTCCCAGAGATTGGAAATTTTCTGCCTACATGGACAAAACCAGAAGTGAAGAATTGTATCAAGATACAACTGAAATGCCAAGATGAGTATTTTCTGTGGAAAATGGGTCCCTGTCCTTGTTTACTGAAAGCTCAACAACTTCCTAAACCACATAAAATCAAAGCAAGTTCCAAAACCCCAATCTTCTCTTGCAGCATAGGGATACCAAGATGATCTGGGGACTGGAGCATCTCTGTGAGGAGGAAAGGCTGTGGGACCTGGGGCTGTTCAGCCTGGAGAAGAGAAGGTTGAGGGAGAGCCTCATCAACACAAGTACCTAAAGCGTGGGTGGCAGGAGGATGGGGCCAGTCTTTTTTCCATGATGCCCAGTGACAGGTTAAGGGGTAACAGACACAAGCCAGAACACAAAAAAATCCACTTAAACATGAGGAGAAACTTGTTTGGTGCTGAGGTGAGGGAGCCCTGGCACGGGCTGCCCAGGGAGGGTGTGGAGGCTCCTTCTCGGGAGGTATCCAACCCCACCTGGACACATTCCTGTGTGACCTGATAGAGGAGAATCTGCTTTAGCAGGGTGTTGGGCTGGGTGAGCTCTTCAGAGCCCTTTCAACCCCCATCATTCTGGGATTCTGTGAGGTTAGGACCTGTCAAGCTCAGAGCCTCTCCCTTCTTTGTCCTTCAGAGCATGCCCCAGCCTGTGATCTCTCCCCACTTTGCATCCCTGCCTCCTGACAGACTTCTGGTTCTGGTGCAAGTCACAAAACCCAAAAATAGGTGCTTACAGCACTTTCCCTGACATGAAAACACAGGTCATGCAGCGACAATTACTGATGACACAAGCTGAGGTGTGTGTGCACTCTCACCCTCGCAACCGCTGCACCCTTGGCCTCTCCTTCACACCATCCTTCCTTGCTGAAAGCAGCCCTAGTCTCACACTCAGCTCTGGCCCTTCAGAGAAAGAAATACAGAGAATGTGACGTGGCATGAAAGGGGAAATGGAGGTCAGGGTCAGCTTTTTGGTACCACACACTTCCATCTTACAATTCTTACTTTTGCTTAAAACCTTTCAAAAGTCTACATATTTTTCCACTTGGGTGTAAAAGAAGCAACCTCCACGTGATACCCCGTGGAAAGGGAAAAGCCCCAAAGCAAATGTGTTCTCCTTAAAGAGAAGAAAAACCCCCCTCGTTTGCTGATGAACTCGGTACGTGAAGTACTGCGAGGCTCAGCCTTCCTGCCAGAGCTTCATGCCGCCCATGAAGTATTCCTTTAATAAAAAACAAACCCAGGAACGCTGATAAAAACCTGCTTTTAGTTGTGACCAAGGTAAATGCAGACGTGGAACAGAAAACAGTGTTGTAGTTGGCCTGGGCTGGACGGCTGAATCACCTGAAAGCAAATCCCTCGCAGTCACTGCGGGCGCTTGAAAATGTGTGTGCTAGCTTTGAAACGGATGATGAAAAATGTCTCTTTTCCTAAAGAGACAGCTATATTGTTGTGTAATGAAGAGCAGATGTCAAAAAGTATTTCAAAGCCTTGGGAAAAAATAAATCCAAACTCAGAAATAAAAGCAGCACGAGGCCCTCGCTCATCTCCATCGCAGACACTGACACGGCACTTGCTGGCCCTCGCCTTGAATTTGCGAGCCCTGTCGCTGGGAGCTGCAGCCTGTGGGGCCTGTGCCCATCACCCTCCACCACAGCCAGCCCTGGGGGAAAACTGGCAGCCAGATGTGGTGAGAAGCTTGTTTCTAAAGCGTGAGGCACAAGCAGGCCTGGGCAGCCTGCGACAGCGACACACGCTGCCCAGGGATGGTGGCCCTGCACACGCGCTTCAGGCCTTGGCCTCTGCAGGCAGCCTGGGGACCAGGGCAGGAGCCAGGACTCTCCCTCCAGGAGGAAAGGGATGGTGTATGGCAGAGGACAGGCTTTGGCCTGGGGCAGCACGGGTGCTGCACACCGCCCGGTAACCACCTCGTTTGTTAAGAGCGTTCAAACCGCAAAGCTCAGTTCAAGTTTCACGTACAATTTTATTAGAGGGCAGAGCTGCAGCCAACTGTTTATCTGGTGTCTGGCCTAAGTGCTGATAAAGACTTGGCTGAAACTTGTATGATCTGCCATTAATAAGCACAATTTATGATAGTCTAAAGGAAAGACATGACCGTTGCTGGCTCCGTTAACGGTACGCTCAGCAGAGGCCAGGGACTTGCTCTGTACAGAGACAAAGCTTAATTCATTGCTTCTCCCTAAATTCTTGGGATTTAGGTCAGGCTGGAGACAAAAGACTATGCAAATCTATAGGCTCCATTTCACAACTGTCAGGCTTTGCTAATATGAGCTCAGTTGCTTTAACACAACCCAATATCCTAATTTATAATTCCAGTGACCCATCTGAAGCAAATATTGTCTCCATTAACCACACTCCAGCTGAAGTGACAAGCCCTGAACCTCACATGATAGATGTGTGAGCTTAATTTTACACACCAGAAGTATTTCTGCTGAAGTGTGGTGGGGCAGAGCACAGCTCATAAACATCTTTTCAGAACTGGAGGCCTTGAGATTGAGACAGAGAGTACCTATTGAATCTTGTAGTCCAGCACCACTCTCTGAGGGTGAGGGAGCACTGGCAGGGGCTGCCCAGATGGGCTGTGGAGGCTCCTTCTCTGGAGACATTCAAACCCAGCTGGACAAGTTCCTGTGTGCCCTACTCTAGGTGGTCCTGCTCTGGTAGTGGTCCTGCTCTGGATGAGCTTTAAAGGTCCCTTCTAACCCTTAACATCCTGTCATTCTCTGACTTTTGCTTTGATAATTTATGAGCTGACACAGACTGTCCTTGTGCTTTACCTATACCCTTAGCCCAAATGCCAGGATCCCAGCTACAGGCAAGCTCTGTCCAATGCTCTCTGCAGGGAAACTCCTTGAACATTCCAGTGCAGTACTCTGTGAGAAGAAAGAACACATACAAGCTAATAACAACAACAAAAAGCAGGAATAACTTTGGTTCCCTTGCATGATGTCTGATCAGAACAGTTAATTCAAAGAAAGTCAGGTTCCACAGGGGTCAGTTCTACAGCCAGTCTGATACAACATTTTCATCAACCACCTGGATGAGGGGACAGAGGGATCCTCAGCAAGTTCCCTGCTGGCACCAGACTGGGAGCACTGGCTGATTCCCCAGAGGCTGTGCTGCCATTCAGCGGGATCTGGGCAGGCTGAGAGTTGGGCAGAGAGAAATCTCCTGAGGTTCAACAAGGACAAATGCAGTGTCCTGCAGCTGGGAAGAAACAACCCTGTGCACTAGGACAGGCTGGGGGTCAAACTGCTGGAGAGCAGCTCCAGGAGAGAGACCTGGGAGTCCCGATTGATAATAAACTAACCATGAGCAGCAATGTGGCCTCGTGGGCAAGAAGCCAATGGCATCCTGGGGGGCATCAAGAAGAGTGTGGGCAGCAGGTCAAGGGAGGTTCCGCTCCCCCTCTACTCTGCCCTGGTGAGGCCTCATCTGGAGTCCTGTGTCCAGTTCTGGGCTCCTCAGCTCCAGAGGGACAGGGAACTGCTGGAGAGAGGCCAGTGCAGGGACACCAAGATGCTCAGGGGACTGGAGCATCTTCTGAGGAAAGGCTGCGGGACCTGGGGCTGTTCAGTCTGGAGAAGAGAAGGCTGAGAGAAGACCTCATCAACACTTGCAAATACTGAAAGAGTGGGTGTCAGGAGGATGGGACCAGGTTTTTTTCTGTGGTGGTCAGTGACAGGACAAGGGGCAAGGGGCACAAGCTGGAACACAAAAAGTTCCACTGGAACAGGAGGAGAAACCCCATTTGTTGCTGAGGTGAGGGAGCCCTGGCCCAGGCTTCCCAGGGAGGGTGTGCAGTCTCCTTTTTGGGAGGTTTCCAACCCCACCTGGACACGTTCCTGTGCCCCCTGATCGAGGGGAACCTGCTGTAGCAGGGGTTTGGGCTGAATGAGCTCTGCAGGACCCTTTCCACCCCCCCAGCTCCCCACCATTCTGTGAAATACATGCATTTGGCACATGCTGTCATATTTTAACTCAGCTTAATGTAAAGGAGCATATTCCACTGCCTATGATACATTTAAAATTTACACTTACCATTAGCAAAATGTATAAAAATCTGATCCTTACATAAGCTCTACATATTTAAAGGAATCTATATTTAAATGCACATACACTTTATAGTTCTAAATTGTCCTTTGAAAAATTCCATGGTGCTATGGAAGCCAAGAGACTGTTTTTCCCCCCCCAAGATCTGTGATGAATGAGATCCAGACACAGGGCTGTTTCTCAAAGTACCATCCATGCCAAAATCTTCATCCAAAGAAAAATTCCAAGAACAATTACGAGGATCTAAATATCAAAGACCTAGTTGTGCTGTATTCCAAGCAAAAGGGAGATTTATAAATGTGAGGATAAATCACTCAAAAAGTATGTCAGAAAACATTAAAAGGCAGAAAATGTTAAAATCCTTTAAAAATCATTGCTAAATGAGTAATTTTTAAGTTATCTCTTCTGTGTCTAACAGAACATCACCGTGATTTAGTGCTAAGAGTTCCCACTGTGTTTACTCATTTTAACATGGAATTTAATCATCAGAGTTTAATTCCTTTAAATAATCTGGCTGCACAACAGGATGAGATTCAAAGAGGGTTACACAAATGACAGCAAAAGCTGCAGAATTTCACTGAGAAACAGTCAAAAACACAACTAGGCTCTTTTCTCCCTGTCCTCAGCCTACTCTGAACTACTCCAATACTCCCAACCAGACAGGGCAAAAACTTTTGGTGTCAAAGGTTACACCACTGGCAAAATTGTGCTCAAGGTATGACATCACACAGGACAAATTTTCTCTGACAGCTCTTGCCAAGAGACCCAGCTGACAAGTCCTCTTCCTGGTCTGTCCACTCTTCTCCCTGTCTCCCCTTCCTAAACACTTCAAGGTGGTGGGATCCCCACACTTACTGTCTGTGGGTTGCAATTCAGGTCCAAACATTTCTAACATGCAACCCTTACCACTGCTGGTCTCCAGAGGAGAGAGACAGAAAGCTGAGCTCTGTTGGACAACATCTGAAAACACCAACAACAGATGAACTGCTGAGCATTTAGGAACTGTAGACACCTTCTACTGTCCAGTGCATCTAATCCATGGCATTGCACAGGGAGCAGTGATGGGGATGAACTCCATTTACAGCCACTAACAAGAGAATTTTGCCTGTTTGGAATCTAAGTCAAAACCTGACTGTGCAGTAGGGGAAGGCACACATGGTGTATCTGCTGCTGCCGTGAGGTTTTCTGCCAGACAGCTTGACCATGCTGCTGCTCAGCCATCCCTCACCTCAGCACAATGTCCAGTGGAAAAATCCTCCTTGATTTGGCTCTCATAAATAGGGCTCCCGCAGGTACTGAAGTGTGACTAAGACAACTCTTGTGATCCCAAACTGAATGGCTCAACCAGTGGGTATTTCTCTGCTAAAAAACCCCACAACTGAACTTTGACATACCTAGAACCATTTTTGTTAACATTGATGAGAGGACATCTTGATTAAATACAGCAAACATTGGAGTGCTGAAGCCATGAGCCAGGGACTTGGTGGTGGTGCCTGTTTAAAGAACAGAAACACTTGATAAGACTTAGGTGAACCATAAAACTCATCTGTGGAGTCATCAAAACCCTTTGTGGCAGCACTATGCTTGAGAAAGCTTTCCACAACTTCAGCAGTGAACAGATTTATCCAAAAACACAGCTTGTAAACAAGAAGATTGTTAAATCTGCTTTGGAAGTTTCTGTCCCCCATGGCACAGGTGGTTTTCATTCACAGGCTGCATCCACCCAGTTTGTCCACCTGCAGCTGGGCATCCCTTGGTAAAGGATAAGATACAAGCCAAGACTGTGGGTAAGAGAATGACACATTTCCTTGACTCAAAGACACCAAGAACACATTTGGTCACACAGTAAATACATCACCACAGAGCAGTGAAACCATTTTCACAAGAATCACAGAATGGTGGGGTTGGAAGGGACGTTTAGAGATCATCCAGTCCAACCCCCTGCAGAAGCAGGGTCACCTAGATCAGGTCACACAGGAACGTGTCCAGGCGGGTCTTGAAGACCTCCAAGGAAGGAGCCTCCACAACCCCTCTGGGCAGCCTGTGCCAGGGCTCCCTCACTGAAACACTGAAAGTGTTTTCCCTTATGTTTAAATGGAACTGTTTGTATTCCAGCTTCATCCCACCACCCCTTGTCCTGTCACTGGATACAACAGAAAAAAGTGCTGCCCCAACCTCCTGACACCCACCATTGAGATATTTGTGAATGTTAATAAGATCTCCCCTCAATCTCCTCTTCTACAGACTGAACAGCCCCAGTTCCAGCAGCCTTTCCTCAGAAGGAAGATGCTCCAGTCCCCTCAGCATCTTGGAAACAAGGGCATAAAGGGGAAGAGTGTGTGGAGCCACAGCCTCCCCTTGCCATGCTGAGGCTGCCCTCATAGGCTGTGCTCTGCTGCAGGGGTGGCACGTCAGTGTTTCACACTTCACCCGTTAAATTGTGCTGATCTGGGCAACTTGTGTTTGTGGGGTGATTTTACTGTTTTCCTTTTAGTGTTGTGAGCATATGCAGAGCCTACTGAACATCCCCATTTAAGGCTGTTTTCATCACAGATTTCACTCGAGTTTGCTGCACTGAAGTGAACTCCTCCTGCATTAGCTGCACTTTAATGGGAGCGGATAGAGCACTAAATATTATTCACAGTGCACAGAGATTGCATTAGCAGCTGGGGAGCTGCACTAGCTCAGGCAGTAAGCAAGATCTCAAGAGAGAAGGCAGCACAACAACACAAATAACTATTTGCATGTGCAGGCAAGGCCTGAGAGGTGTAACTGGAGGTAATCCTGCAGAGAACGCTGACGTCAGCAAAAATCACCTATTACCTGCTTTGACACAGATGAGAGCTTGATGCAGTTCAACAGCAAGCTTTAGACAAAACCAAATGCTCTCTTAATTAAAAGGAACACATTCACATTTGTCATTGCTTGTGTAACTGATCTAGGCCTCCCCAGCTGTATGAAAATGATTGAGTTCTATACATCTCAAACAATTGGCAGGTTTATTGCATGACACATTCAAGGTTTATTATTGGGTTCAATGACTGCTCCCTATTAGATGCCACCTCATGTTTTGCCAAGTGTGGCAGGGAAATGTAGGTTACAAGAGGATTCTGTTCTACCTGGTGGTGTCATGGCAGTACCAGCTGCTCTGCAGAGGTGCCACTTTTGAGTTACAGCTTGGAAATGCACAGACACATTCTTTCAAGTCTTTTCCTCATATAGTGTTGCCCACTGATAACCTTTGGGGAAACCAGGTTGTGAGGTTGATACATATGCCAAGAATTGATAAGTTCTCTCATATTATGTATATTATTGAGTATAAATTCCAAACCCAGCTGGATGAGTTCCTGTGTGCCCTACTCTAGGTGGTCCTGCTCTGACAGGGGGGTTGCACTGGTTGATCTCTCAAGGTCCCTTCCAACCCTTAAGGTACCATGATTCTGTAATTATTAATTTCCACACAGACAATTATTAACCTCCCAGCTTTGACATTCCCTTTTCCCCAAGCACTACTGTGCTCTGAGCTCCCCCTGTCCTTACCAGAAACTTTTGGGCTACAAATCTCAGGCATCCATCAGTCAAAAATATGTTTCCCATCTGGCTGTCTTTCAGTCAAGCTGGAGCCTCAGGAGACCTTTGCACTGAAGCGATTCTCAAAGGAGCAGCAAAGCTGTTGAGCACACACACGGAGAAGGAATTCACCACAACTACAACAAAGGAAACTAGTAAAGCCATCCTACATTTGTAAGTGAAATCGTGCTTGCTGGTAGCATTCAGCAAGGAAATCTGCAGAGATAGTTTCTGAACAAAGCACAGAAATGCTTCCTAGGAAAGCAAAAATGTGCCAGTTCACCTCCCAGATACAGACCCTGCCTGTGGCCTTTACTGGGGTTCGTATGTCAGGAGTGCAACGTCCATCTACCTTTAGATAGTTCTACTGATTTCATTCCTTTTTAGTTCCAGGAGGTTCTTTGCATCTCCATTGTTAATATAACAATGCCAAGTTGTGCATATAAAAGGGGTATTTTGGGTAGCTTCTATTTATGGGCAGCAGACACTAGTATGAATATTCATTCAGCAGGAGAGAGTTGCTGAAAAGCAGTGAGAGGTGTTGCAGCTAAAAGCTGCTTTCATACAGCACACAAGGGTACACCACCATTACCATTACATGGGAAAAGGCTGATGAATATTCCCAGACTCTCCTATCTCCTCATGGTTATAACATCACTTTGTCAGAGCTGAATTCACTCTCAGACACCTTGTGATTCACAGCAACCGAGCAGAGCCAGATCCATAACTTAACCCAGCAAATTACCTGCTTCCAATCTGCAGGGGATGTGATGCACAAGGTACAGGAAAATAGGCAGCTCTTGGAGCAGATGCATTTACCTGATTCACGAGGGACGACTTCCCAACTCGGTAAATTCCTGACGCAGTGGAAAGGAGTTATGGGATTTCACACAAGAATATCTACTGCTATGCTCAGGTATTCCTCATGGTTAAGGCAGCTCTGGGAATGTAATCACGGTACTTAAAAAATCTAGACACATTCCTGCTGCCTCAGTGGGACCAGGTTACAATAAAACACTGTGATCAGTGAAAGGAGCAGCAAGTTCTATCAATTTGCCCTGAAGCATCTCTATATTCTCCTGTTTGGATCCAACTACAGGGGGAAAAAAGCAAGCTTGTTGAAAGACAGCCTGCTTTGGAAGCTCTTCTGCTTCAGAACTCAATTCTGATCAATTCTGATGGCAATTCTCATTGTCATTGTCTTGTTGGCTGAAAAAAATCTCATCTGGGTCCTGTGTCCAGTTCTGGGCTCCTCAGCTCAAGAGGGACAGGGAACTGATGGAGAGAGGCCAGTGCAGGGATACCAAAACAAGCAGGGGTCTGGAGCATCTTCCTTATGAGGAAAGGCTGTGGGACCTGGGGCTGTTCAGCCTGGAGAAGAAGGCTTAGGGGGGATCTCATCAACACTAATAAGTACCTAAAGGGCAGGTGGCAAGACCACGGGGCCAGTCTCTATTCTGTGGTGGCCAGTGACAGGACAAGGAGTAAGGGGCACAAGCTGGAACACAAAAAATTCCATTGGAACAAAGGAGAAACTCCTTTGGTGCTGAGGTGAGGGAGCCCTGACCCAGGCTGCCCAGGGAGGGTGTGGAGGCTCCTTCTAGGGAGGTTTCCAAGCCCACCTGGACACATTCTTATGCTCCCTGCTCGAGGGGAATCAGCTCTAGCAGGAGCTTGGGCTGGGTGAGCTCTGGAAGTTCCTCCCAGCCTCCACCACTCTGTGATTCTGTAATTCTGACAAAAAGACAGAGAAAGAATTGTACCTTCTTCCTTCCCTTCCCAGAGCAAGTGAAGCTCTATCCCTGACACCTTCACATGCCAGACCTGCACACAGGTCCAGAGCATCATTCATTTCCTTTCCTTCTGCTTCTGCCACAGCCAGAGCACAGCACATCATGGGCTGCTAGAGCCTGAGATCAGCACACTGCTCTGCCATCACCAGAGAATCCCAATAGTGAAAGGCACACATCTGTCACACTGCCTCCCAGCCAGTTGTCCCCTGCCTCTCTGTGGAGCTGCTCACAGGAGAGGTCTGAGATCTCCCTTCATGGACAGTCCTTGTTGGTGTGCTTCAGAGACAAGGCTAAAACTTACTAAGCCTGCAAGAGACCAACAACAAGCATGATCCTGGCTGATTGTTCACAGACAAGCTCATCCAACCAACTCACAGACCTCAATATTGTAGAGTCTTCACCTGTAGCTCTGCTTTCTTCAAGGCACAGAGCAATAAGATCAGGTGTTTGCTTTCACCTGGGGAAGGCCAGCATCGCTGTCTTTCTTGGGGCACTGAGCTCAAAGCAGAACCTGAGCATATGGCAGCACTGTGGGAAGTTATGGTGCAAAATTTAAGAAACCCCTTAATCTGAGATGTTTTTGAAGCCAACAGAAAGACAACCCCTGTAATTTAGCCTTCTGAACATGTCATGATTAATTTCCCTAACAATAATGAGGCAGTGTCTTCTAGTGGTTAAAGCTCTGGACCTGGAGTTACGAGCCCAGCAGTCCAATCCTCACTCTGCAGGTGGCTTCTGCCAGGCTTCTGGCAGCTCACATGAGATGAGCTCCATAAAGTGACCAAAGTGCTCAACATGCCTTTGATTCAGCAGGAATTAGGAACTAAATGAGCCCAGGGTGGCCAGATACAGTCAGAAACTTAGGGCTCAGCCAACACTTATTGATGGCCTACCTACAACATTTGGGACTTGTCAGGACCTTTTATTTCTTTAAGAAGACATGAAGACACAGAGACACCTTGCAGAGCTAGCACAGCACTTCTATACTGACAGAAAGGGTAAGACAGGGAAAAGGGCATGGACAGCCCTTTCAGCACATGGACAAGCTGCTGGGAGGCCCATAGCATGGAATGTTCTAGCTCTGTTCTTGTTAAAAGAAAAGGATGTCAAGCCACTCACTGTGAAGACTCGTGAGATCAGCTTGAATCATGCACATCCTGGAATAGGGGGTGTCTGAGGGCATCAGCACAACATAGGATCAAAAATATTGAGTATACCGAGACTGCATGGAACATCAGAGCCCCATTTTGCTCTTAAATTACTCTGTTATCAACATCTTTAGACTAGAGTAGTAACAACAGAAGAGTTTTCGGTTCCAGGTACGAATCACACCGTTCTTTCACTTGGAAGGTGATTTATTATTTAATTTGTTGGACTACCTCTTCACAACTTGCTCCAAAACACCAAGCCAAAGCCAAGAAAGGTCTGCTGCAAGACTCCCGTTACGCTGTCAGCCACTTTTAGACCAGAGAGCAGGTGCATTGCAATTCACAGCCTTAAGTGAAGCTGTCTGTATTTTCACCCAGAAAAGAGATATTCTAGAAAGTAAAAGACCAGCTAGATACAGTTCTCACAAAGATTTGGAGATTAGCTATACTGAAGTGAGCCATTCTCATAGAGTTCCCAATGGGAATGGTTCTAACAAGGTGACCACCTGGAGGATCTGTAAGGTCTCCTGTATGTAACACTCTGAATTATGCCAAGTACACTTCTGGACCTACAGCTAATTTCTGCTTTAGCACAGATTTAACTGGCTGCATCCTGAACATATATATCAGCTCAGACTGATTAAAAACATTGTCATTAATAAAATTAGATTGGACAAGCACTCATGTAACTAAATCTCATCCAAAGAACAGAACATACAGTAACACAACAGCGTGTAACACAAATGCAGCCTGAAACCAGAAGGGATGGAAACTATTTTAATCAGACCTCTCTACTAGGAGAATGTCATTGAGCACATATATAATAAATGCTCTCAGCTCACTGCAAAGTTGGTGGATTTCCAAGCAATAAGGGTTGTAACACAGGGAGACATGTTACTAGGGAACTTGATGAAATGCTGTAGTGGAGAGAAAAAGTTTTTGACCCTGTGGGAGTCTTGGAATTTCTCAGAGCATTGCATATTTCTAGCTACATTGCAGCCAAAACCAGCAGGCCAGCCTTCTCCATTAAACGTTTCTCCAGAGCACTTTCAGCCCCGACAATGGAGACAGAAAGCCTAATCACATTTTAATTGAGCTGGACCAGACTTCCAAATTCAACACACATTCGAGGGATGTTTCCTCCAGTTTAAATATAAACCCACCAGGCCCTTCTGCAAGAAGTGAGTAACTTAGGGAAGACAGATTGGAGGGTTTCGATATGACCACACGCACACACGAAAACACATCTCCTAATAGTGTTACCATGAAGAGGATAATTGGTATTGCCTTCTCTTCAAGGCAGTAGATTTTCCTCTCCAAGATTATGCAACCTATCAAAGCAGCTGGGATTCCCATTAGCCTGTTGCAAACACTGGCCATCTTTCCCATTACTGTGCTTTTTCAGGCTCTTCCCTGTGGAGAAAGATGAATATGGGATGGTGGTGAGATGGCAACGAGGCCAGAGAGGTGATTTACTGGAAGCAAGATGGGCCACACAATTACGTTACACACTGAGATGGAAAGAGAAATGGCTCACAAAAAGATTTCCACAGTATCTAAAGGCTTGTTAAACTGAGCACTTTTGGGGTTTTATTTGCAGGGTGCTTAATTTGTTATGAATGCAGGAAAAGTTCAAATAGCTTCATTTTAATAACACACTTCTTATGTTACTCTACCTGTTCAATAGACCTGCAGTGCCTGTGTTCTGACAGGCTCCATCCTACACAGCTCTGGCTGCTCCTGCCAGAACACACACAAAGCTGTTTTTGACTCTCATCACACAGCTGAGGAGCAAGGAACGCTTTTGTGGGAGTGGGTTTCAGTGGCTCATTAGAAATGGTACGTTTGCTTCAGCATGACATAACTTCAGTCTCTCAAATCTGAAAATTAAACTGGACAGAACCTTTCCTTGCATAATGCCAGAAGGGAAACCTGCCTCAAGCCAGTCACAGCACCTCCCAGCAGAGTCCCTGTGAGCATCAATCTTGCTCCTATGCTCAAAAAACCAGTTGTTTCCATCCTCAGAGGACACCAGTGCTGTAGATGCTGCACCAAGGCTCAGCAGCCTCCAACACTCAGCAGCTTAGTGGCCTACAAATTCACTTAGCATCTGCTCAAACATTTTTAATGCCTCAATTTGAATTTGAATGCCCATGCAGCACAAAAAGATGTCTTTTACCTCAGGCTGAAGTAGTAAAAGTGCCCAGGGACATGAGGGCAGCAATGAGCATTATTGATGTTCAGCTGTATATATCCTAAATCCCTATTGTACCTGGCTATGACTCTGCACTACTCTCCATGACGTATCAAAAGCTCTTGCCAGTTATCTTCATACTTAGTGCCACACAGGGAACTCAAGGTGCATTTTATAGAGACTGAAGTACCAAGATGCAGTACAGATTGTTTCCTGCCACACCTCAGTACAAGAGGCAGTTAGAAGGGTGTATAACATGCTGAAGAACATACATTTCAAAGCCTATATGCTGTCAAAAAGCTCAAATGCAGCAACACTGATGCTATAGCACTGACCCTCTCAATTATCTCTACTGCTTGAAGGAACAAGTGTGCTTTTGTCTAAGAATAAGTAGCATTTACAGTTGGGCTGACAATGAAGTGACCACAAACCCAATTCAGATTCTGGTTCTTTTTCTAGAGTGGTTATAAAACAGCTTTAAAAAGAGGAAAAATGCAGTTCTCTAGCTGTTGACTAACACAATCAAGTCCTTGTAGACAGCAGGTGTCTTTAAGACATCGAACTTTTCCCTCAACTTCTTTGACAAAAGTTTAGAACGAGTTTATTCTCCTGATCATCATGTGACTAAGTTTAAAGGAAATTTATCATTTGGTTCAAGCAAAACATTGCTATTTCCTCCATGGAAATGGAAACACTAAATCATACATTTTTCTCACATAGCATATTTTGAAAGGTCTGCATTCTTCCACGTTTCAGGCTCAAATGTTCCCACAACTAAAGCTTGTTATATAAAAGCACTCCCACCTCCAGTAACCAGTCAACCCAAAACACACCCCAGTTTTACATGTAGTGTCGCTCACCCAAAACAAATAACTCAGTCTGTTCACTGGAGATTTATCATCTTAATGTGCTCATTTCATTGTTGGCCTTGGCAGAGATGTCCAGGTCTAGAATGAAGGACAAAGAACTGACCAACCTTAAACCCCAGTGTGACAGAATTCTGTTAGATAGCAGATGGAAATGGTAATTAGCCACGACTCAACCATCACAGGCTTGATTGGGAGCTCTACTCCTACCAGACACGCTCCCTCAGAGATTTTATCTTTATGACAATAATGGCTATTATTTGCCTCTCCAGGTCCTTGAACTGGCACCAAACAAGGCATGCCTGTGACACCTGGAGAACAGAAGAGCCTCTAGCTGTCTCTGAATTCAGTGGTTTGCTTATATGTTAACAACTTACAGCAGTAAGCTGTGCAGGTCATCTTAGCGACACAAAGTCTAGCTCAAGAGTTTCTCTCATTGCAAGGGAGGAATACTTATCAAGTCCATGGTGGCAGCAGAAACTTCTCAACAGTCATCATGCAGTGCAAAAGACACATATTTAGATTTATATAAATATGCAGATAGCAATAGTAGCTTCCCCTAACCTCCCTACAATCAACATTTAACCACAACGTTGTTACTTCCTTCTTTACAATCACAAATGCTGGATAAAACTTGAGTACCTTCGTAATCTGCTACAGAACTCTACACTTAAGGAGGAAACAGGCAAAGTAAGTAGAAGTAAACCTGGCCAAGAAAGCAAAAGAAAATAAGAAGGGGTTTTCCAGGCACAACAGCACGAAAAGGAAGATTAGGGGCAATATGGGCCTGCTACTATACACAGAGGGTTCTCTGATGTCTGAGGATGAAGAAAAGGTCGAAGTACTGAATGTCTTCTTTGCTTCAGTCTTCACAGCCAAGGCAGGCCCTCGGGAAGCCCAGTCCAGTAAGGACAGTAGGATGGACTGGACAGCAGAGGACTTGCCCTGAGTGAGAGAGGAAGAGGTTAAAGACTTGTTGGCCAAGCTTAAGGCTCATAAGTCAATGGGACCTGATGGGATGCATCATAGAGTGCTGAGGGAGCTGCTGGTGGGATTGCTAAGCCTCTCTCTATTGTTTTTGAACAATCATGGAGCACAGGTGAGGTGCCTGAGGACTGGACACAGGCCAATGTCACTGCAGGCTGCAAAAAGGGCAGGAAAGACGACCTGGGAAACTACAGGCTGGTCAGCCTCACCTCCATCCCTGGAAGGAACTGCTGCAGAGAGGCCAGTGCAGGGACACCAAGATGATCAGGGGACTGGAGCATCTTCCTTCTGAGGAAAGGCTGTGGGACCTGGGGCTGTTCAGTCTGGAGAAGAGGAGGCTGAGGGGGGATCTCATTAATAGTTACAGATATCTAAATGATGGGTGTCAGGAGGTTGGGGCAGCACTTTTTTCTGTTGCATCCAGTGACAGGACAAGGGCTGATGGGAAGAAGTTGAAACACAAAAAGTTCCATTTAAACATAAGGAAAAACTGTGTCAGTGTTTCAGTGAGGGAGCCCTGGCACAGGCTGCCCAGGGAGGGTGTGGAGGCTCCTTCTTGGGAGGTTTCCAGCCCCACCTGGACACGTTTCTATGTGACCTGATCTAGGTGGGAGCTGCTTCTGCAGAGGGGTTAGACTGGATGATCTCTAAAGGTCCCTTCCAACCCCTACCATTCTATGATTGTGATAAATAGATTAACTATCTTTAAACACTGAAGTGGTGTGTTGATATTTGTATGTTATTACTCAATATAGGTCAGACCAATATTCCTCTAGAAAGACTTCTGGCAAATCCCTTTGTTTCTGGGATTTGTGGCCTTACTCTCCCTTAAAAAATTATTTATTGAGAGAATAAAACCTCACCAGCTCTCAGACTCAAACTCCTCAGCCTCTGCAATGTCCATATGTTTTCTATCCCTTTTGTGATAATCTGTATCATAATTAGTCACATTTTCACTTCATTTCTATTAAAAGGTAAATAATTGCATCTCTTGGTGTGCCAATTTACCCCTGTAACATACAAATTGCATGCAGCAGAGGAGAACACCACATATCTGGAAACACACAGGAACTTTCAAAGAGAAACTTCCATGCAGAGCTTTCTTCCATTTACTCATTAAGTTACTAAAAGGACTGGACTTGTGGCTGATGACATAGAATTCACATCTTCCCCTCTTCTACTGAAGAACAGCCTGAAACCCACTCATAGAAGGCAAAGAAGCAGCAAACCATTTCCATAGAAGCAGAGGAAGCATCATTATGAAAGCAGCATCTCTGTTTTTCAGATCTATAATTTCATTCTCAATGGAATTCCTCCAAATAGTCAAAGAAAGAAGAACTGAGACAGCCCTTTGATTTGCCAAACTCTTTTTTACCTCCTTTTAAAATAGATGAACTGCAAAACAGCTACAGCAGAGGAAGGAAGAAATGAAATGCAAGCAGAGCCCCGAGCATTCAATACTGGAGCTACTACAGCCAACAGTGGAAGTGAAATGTTAAAAACAAACAAAAATTAAAACATTTCTAAGCATTTGAACCATCAACTCTAAAATAAGCTTCACCAGCTGCCAGTCTCTGAGTATCCCCTCTATGAGAGGCTGTTGGCTTCCCTCCTCCAGACAGCACTGATGAGCAGTCACAGCTCAAGGGTGAGCGACAGCATTGTTCTCCCAGGAGTGAACTAACATCAAAACACATCTGCTGGGATATTACTCCTGCTTCAAATCTTGAACTGTTCTGATGACAAAAAGGACTCCCCAGATTCCCTGTACACTCCAGTTAAAATGCTGCTGGGTGTTAAAAAAGGCCATTTCCAAACATCAAAAAACAGCGAAATCAGCAGCTTATCTCTGTTGGGTGGCCACACTGATTTCATCACAATCAAAGCAAGGCAATTTGTTTAGTTGTGGGTTTTCTCTACCCTAGCAATAACCCAGTGGTGAAACTTCAATCAAACCCAACCCTCCAAACACCACCCTTGTTGTAGAGATGTACAATGAATCAAGCTAAATTTTGTTGGGGCTGACCTTCACAATTCTCCTTAGGTTTGTATTGCCCACATTTATGCTGAAATATTCCTTGTCCTTAGCAGGGAAAGGACTTGTATGTGAACTAAAGCTTACAAACTGCACTTCTCAACAACATTTATCATCTCTTGCCTCCCTCTCCATTATTTATTTTCAAGCAAAATTGACCTTAACAGCAAATGATTCAGGGAGCAGTGCAGCACCTGTAGTTACTTGGTTTAGACTACATTAGGCAGCTATTAAGTAAGGCTTGGTCAGCAGCACTGAAAAATAAGAAGGTTAGTCTTAGGTTTTACCTGTATACCAAGCAATGTTTTGTTTTACATCTCCTCAAATTGTTTGCTTAAGAGGAGACAACATGTCCAACCCCCTAGTTGTGAATGAGAACGGCTATAACACAGGAATGCCCGACTTCCAGCGCAGCATTTGGGGGAAAAGCAGCCTCCCAGCTCTAATGAGGAGGGATAAAAAAGAGGAAAAGCAGATGGCAACTTTTTGAGTGTAGTTTATCACATTCTTCATTTGGTGACTCAGCTTTATTTCTCAAGCTGTGTAGACCCATTGCATCAAGAGCCTCAGGTATTGAAGAATAGGACAGAATTACTGCAACTGTCCTGTGAAGAACAGGACTCTGCTACGGTTTGTTAACTTTCAGACACGCACATTTACTTTGCTGAGGTCAAAATAACGTACACTTTTTGAGTTCTTAATGTTGTTCTCAAGCATATGCCATCAGCTCTGAAAACCCATGTCTGCAGTTCATCAGCACTGCTGCTGCCACAGTTCGTGAAACCCTTCTAACTCGATCTGTGTGCTGCCATGGAAGGCGGCGTGCCTGCGGTGTGACTCGCACCCTTCCCCCTCCTGCTTTGCAGAGGCTGTTGGTCTGTGTAAATACTTTCATGAGCAGACAGAGTGAATGAAAACTAGTGCATATTAAACAATCAGCACTGAAATGAAAAGGCCAACAATGAGCTTTTGTGCTGCCTCTTTCCTCTATAAATCAAGAAATTCTATCAAGTGAGGCTGCCTAGCCTTTCTCTTTACAAATCCAATCATACATATTAATTGCTACTTCAGACAGTTTTTAACTCCTTCAAGTGCTGTTCCTGTTTGGACAGTCATTAATAACCTTCATTAGTTTGGTATTGCAGGGTATTCAGTTTGGAGTTGACACTAACGTGGGAGATGCCAACATCAAAGCACGTTCACTACACGACACTACTGAATGGGCTGCAGCACTCGGACCAACAGCCACACTGCTTTCTGGCATCTAAAGGCTCTAGAAGAACAGATTAATTCAGAAGGTAAATAGTGAGGTGGTCTGAAGTGTCAATCCAGGAGAAGATCCACCTTTACAGCTGCCATTCCATTCTGACCATGATTTACGGTATCTCTGAACTCAAACGGCATCGTGGATCCAGGAAGGAATGATCTATATGAAACAGCTTGGTTTTGTGCCTGTCACAGACATTCTTTGTGTGCTGAGTACAGAAATGGACCTTAAACTGCTTCCCAGGTGAAATGTAACAGAAGTTATCTTCTGCTGTAACACTTGAGGGAATGCACTGTAACTTCATTAGTGCTCAGGTCTTCCTTGTACAACCATGCACGCATCCTCACCACCTACAGCTAACATGCTGTAATTGCTGCTGACACACAGCTTCTGTGAGCAAGCAAGGATTCAGGGAAGTGTTTTTAAACAGCATTAATTCAAGCTTTGCTTTTCATCACTGCCTGAAGGCTTAGTGAGCTATACATTCACAAAAATGTCATCTTTCTTCACACAGCTTTTTTTCCCCCCCACAGCCTGTCTTTCTTTGAACTCATTTTTTCTGGCTAACCAGCATGGAAATACAGCTCATATTTTTCTTAACCAAAAGAAACTAGGCTGTAGAGCATTTAGTAATTTTCAGGATGTTTGTGACAGCCCAGGGAAAATCGACCCCAGCAGCAGGTGCATGGGGTTGTGTTCACAGACACAGGACTTAGCAGTTTCCAAATTAATTTATCAGTATATAGCCTTGGATCTAATTACAATGAACAGTGGGAAACCTCGATGGTCATGGGACCTCTGCAGCTCTATCACTCACCACTTTCATTTCAATATCCTACTCCCTAAAGGGTAAATGGATGCAGGCTAGAGAAAGCACAAAAGACTTCCCTTGCCCTTTAATGCAGCTGCTGCACATTGTATTCAGTTTTCCATCACAATGCAGTTTTTACTGTGTTATTTGTAAAACCTGTACTTAATTCAGGATGGGGTAAATCATACATCTATTCTACAGATCAGAGAAAGAGCCAAGCCTGAAATACTCCAGCTGTTTCCAACTTGCTAATAATATTAAAAACTTAACTCTCTACTGGGAACTCTTAAAGCTTTCTAACACTATCAACAGTAAATAGAAATCACAAGGAAAGCTGGCTTGAGATACACGAGTTTGTTTATCTTTGCCTACTATTTGTTTGAGTTGCAGTGAAGATTTACTTTACTGTGTTACTACTTGTTGTGTTTACGAGTCAGAAAACATGAGGAAGAATAGGAAGGAATCACCTGAGAAGCAAATCCTGGGGGATTTTCCCTCCAGGAATTGAAGTACAGCTATGTTTTACTATGGCTTCCACTGCAAAATGACATGTGAGCGTGCTTATCGTCTAGACACACTGAAGAGAGACAGAAAATTAACACCATTTACAGATCTGATGATACTGCTTACTGGAAAGAAAGTCCAAATCCGTGTTTTCTCCTTAAAAAAGCAAAACCAAAATGCAAAACTTATTGGGTTTCATACAATCTTGTTCATTTCTACCAACACAATTCTTTGACTTACTCGTTGCCAATTCTGTTCCATGGCATGACATCAAGCTCTACATCAAGCTCTAGTCTGACTTCATAACCTTATCACAGGATGTTTCTTCAAGCTGTCAGTACATCTTATTTCTGTTCTGTTTTGTTCCCTGATCCTACCATGGTGTCAATAGCTCATTATTTAACTGCATGCCTAGGTAAAACTCCTTAAAGCGTTTCCCATAGTTCCTGTGCTATATTTAGCACAGTGAATATTTTGGGCTTTCTTTTGTGATAGGGTGTTTGGGTTGTTTTTTTTTTTTTTTTAATTAACAAAAAGTGACTTTTGTCATTGGCCAAGATAGAGAAAACTAACCTCATGGTCCACTTCAGAGACAGCATCCCATGACGCTGCAGCAATCCATCCCGAAAAGGTGAATTTCATCGATATTTCTGCCTGTGATTGCCAATAGCCTAAGTACTTCCTCTAATAGGACTGCAGGAAATTCTCTGTGTGCTCTCCAAGGGTAACCTGAAAATGGACACAAGGTCAGAATCAGACCAGAACTAATGGCTGGTGTTCAGAGGTGTCAGCAACCTGCCCTTTGCAGGGCTGCAGCTGGAGCATGGCTTGCAGTGCTCCTGGGCATCCTGAGACACAGTCTGTGCTCAAGCTCTCTGCCAGGCTGTAGCTGAGATCACAGAATCTCAAGGGTTGGAAAGGACCTGGAAAGCTCATCCAGTGCAACCCCCCTGCCAGAGCAGCACCACCTAGAGCAGGGCACACAGGAACTCATCCAGCTGGGTTTGAATGTCTCCAGAGAAGGAGACTCCACAGCCCATCTGGGCAGCCCCTGCCAGTGCTCCCTCACCTCAACAGGGAAGAGGTTTCTCCTTGTACTTTTTTGGAACCTCTTGTGTTCCAGCTTGTCCCCATTGTCCCTTGTCCTATCATTGGCCATCACTGAGCACAGCCTGGCTCCAGCCTCCTCACACCCACCCTTTATGTATTTGTAAACACTTATGAGGTCACCCCTCAGTCTCCTCCAAGCTGCAGAGCCCCATCTCCCTCAGCCTTTCATCAGGAGGAAGCTGTTCCACTGCTTTAACATAGCCATTGCTTATGATGTTATTTTAAAAGCTCTCCTTTTAGAATCTGTACAAATCAACAGTTTTTTTTAAGTAAGCACAGCAATCTCACAATGTGGAAATAATTGTGTCTGCTGTAAGGAAAAATGGAAAATAAACAGGAATTAGAATCTTTAGAACCTCTCTCTGTGCCAGAGCTTCACTCTCTTGCTTATGTCCACAAAGCAATAGGCAGGGATCTTCTCATCCCACTGCTTGCTCTGCCATGCCAAAGCAGTGCTAGCACCAGTCAGAGATTGATCACAGCAGTTGCACCATGTCACCTGCAGCTACACCTCTCCCCTCTGCTTTCCATTCATCTGCACTCGGTGATTATCACAGGATGTAATCTTGGCAAAGACTACCTCACCTAATTTACAATAACACTCCAAGACAATCCCAGTATCATGAAATTAAGAACCATCAGACACTCCAGTTTTTGGAGGTCCCACAAAAAAAATCCATTTACCTCTGATATTTGTCAACTTGTTTTAATTTCCTGAAAGAATCAAATGAAGCTTTGATTCTGTTTCCATCCTTGAACAAGCTGTTAGGAATTACTTCTACTCAGGCAGCAAACATGTGTCTCTGATCCAGGACCCCACCAAGCTGCTTGTCCCAAAACACCAACAGCTGCTGTGTACTCAGATCCTCAGGTGCACATGCAGAACCTGCCCTGACACATCCAGTTTGAAAATCTCCTGTGCCAAACAAAATCCAAAGTCTAATGTGGCTGCAGATCAAACTGAGTAAGCCCAAATTTCACTGAGCTCTTATGCTGAGAGTTTCTGAGTAGCTGGAGGCCTCTGTAAAGTGAGAATCACTCTGTGGGATGCTCTGCCACACACTCATGGCCACCAGCACCAAAGAGCAAACCCTTCCTGGCCACACTTTTGGTGGGTGTTTGTCATAGGAAAGATTAGCAAAGACTGGAAAGAGACAGAAGGTGGGGCACAACATATAGAAGAAGCCAATAAACAGGCTGACAGCCACATACACCAGCAAAGATCCTACTGGACTCATACAGAAAAGGAAAGAGGCTCTTGCTGGCTGCAGCTCTCGGTGTCTCACACAAGGAAAGTGAAGAGCAGTCTCCAGCTTTTTGTTTAGGAAATGTTTCAGTTTCCTTATCTCTGCCATAGACCTAAATAGACCTGAAGTCTATTTTACCCTCTTCTGCACCTCTAATAAATGCAAGGACAACAACTCCCAGAGCACATACAAGCTCCTGGCTCGCTGGATGATTATAACCTTTCTTACATGTCAAAAACGAAAGAAAGGAGACACCTCTCTGCTCTTAGCACTGCAATGTTCTAACTCTACTAAAGACTAAATTTAACACACTATAAAGACCAGATGCATGATTTTAACTTGGCCTTTAATACATTTCCCCCCTGTTTCTCATTTTTTACACAAATCAAACGTGCATTTCCACAATAATCAGTCCCAGCCACACTCAAAGGATGTCTACTCTCAATTGCAAAACACAACAAGAGTTTGGATCTGATTAGTAAAGCATGGAACTAACCTTTTATCTGACAGCAAATAGTTCAACTAACTTTCTGTAATGTTACTTTTAAAGGAAGAAGTGATTTATGGGAGTGTGCTATGGCTCCATGGCCCACTGCACTGCCAAAACATAACGCTGCAGGATTGGTAACACACTATGTGCCTGGCAGGCTTCTCATGATTTTTGTACTTCATTCATCTCCAACCAGAAGTTTAATCTCAGGTAAGCTGTCAGAAGGGAAGTCAGGACTGCACTGGGCTGGTAAGTCAAAACCACAGCCCCAGCACAATAATTTCCTATGCCTAGCCAACCTGTTCAATCGAATTGGCATCTTTCCCTTACCACAGTAGTCTGAATTTAGTTCTAGGAAGCGAGTGCTATGTGCAGCACACAGTATTCCTGCACATTCAAAACACTGTAGTAAAGTAGGGCAGCAGGTATTTGCTCTAAGGTCAACAGTGTACTTGCATTAAGTCAGGCACTGAGCAAAATCAGCCTTCTTTTCTCACTGTCACAGCAAGCCTGGGAGAGAAAGGGGACTAGTAATAGGAATTAGTGCTTCATACAGCTTACCAAAACATCATATCTTAAAAGGAATTAATTCTATTGATCTCTGGCAAAAAGTGACTGACTGTAGCAAAATGGCCTGCATAAAGATCAAGAAGGGAAAAATCAGATGAGCACTAGATGGGAAATCGAAGAGATTACCAAAAGTGTTAGGATCAAGGAAAGTCTAAAAACCTGAAAACCACACATATTTAAAGCCCAAGCTAAAGGCTTGGCACATAATGAACAATTTGCAAGCTTGCCTCTGGAATGGCTGGGGAATACACAACCTGTGCTAAACTCAAGGCAAGTTCAGGACACAGCACCACTTGGGATTAGGGTCTTTGATATTGCTTCTGATATGCTCTACATTCCAGAATCAGTCAGGGGGTATAAGGAAGACAGTAAGACCACCTTCTCTTGGTCAAAGATAGCAAGTGAACTTGCTTCTCACCAACAGATTGCAGTTTTCTTGAAAGGAGAACGTTTTCAATTATCCAAACAGTGGCATAGCACACAGCATCATGACCTGAGACCCTGCAGCTTTCTGCACTCAGCAAACTCCTTCAGTTCCTGGCAGCACAGTGAGAGCCAAGTCCAGATCCAAGATTACAAACTTCATCACTTCTGGATTTGTCTGACAGCATTCTCCCCAAAGTGGCTCTGCTGCATGTAGGACACAATTGTATAGCACAACTTGTAAAAGTACAAGAAATTCCCAAGTGTCACTTCAGAGACCACAAAAAAAGCCCCATGCAGCCAGCACTGGTAAGGCACACAATTATGTGCAAGAGAAGGCAGAAACACCGCTGAGCAACTTGCTCTGGAAGCAGGAGCAGAAGGTATCAGGGAACAGCTTCAATGATCATTAGGTTCTTCAAGCTGCAGGGAACAGCAAGGAGGAGGAAAATTGGGAGCAGGGACTTTTATTACTCACCATACATAAGCATTACCTGCCCCCCCCAGCAATAAGCTGACAGGCAATTTTCATCTCTTTTGTTTGTTGTTTAAGCATAGTTACCTGACCACTGCATTTCTTCAATTCATCCTTCTATTCCCTGTGAGGGATCTCATAATGCAGGGTGTTCAGAAACCCAGAGTCCCACAAACAAAGAATCATACCTTCAGTGGGAAAAAATGGTATTCCAATATAAAGTTCAACTTGAGATCATGTAAGACCATCACCATAACACCAAGTTCTTAATGCCAAACTCTATACTGTGTGTCAACTGTCAGAGGCAAAGGGGGCTGGAGCTCAACATGCCAACTGTCAAATCAAACAGATGAAAATGCCAACACCTCAGCTTCCTTTTTAAATGAACCTCACAGATGGGTGACTACCAAGAAATGCACATTTGTGTGTTAACTGTAAGCTACTGAGCATACCTCACTATTTCTTCAAGTAATCTGGAGTCAAAAATAATGTCTTCTTATGAAATACAGGAGTCTGCTGGGTCTTTCTTCAAGATAGTATTTTGGTTGTAAATTGGGGCATCATTTTCTTAAACACTCCTTTTTATTATGGGAGGATTTTACAGTTACAATGACACTTAAAAACACCCAACAACAAACCAAACCCCAAAACTCTACACTTTTCCCCCCATAATACATGGGATGACATGCATTCTCCCAGCTGACTTACCTCAATCTCTGCATTCCACACAAGGTTTTGTCAAAGCCAAAGGTTTTGATGGTGGCAGCTCAAGGCAAGGTTTCCACCATGGTGTTTTCAGTGAGCTTGCCAAATGATAATAGTAGATGAACTATGAATCATACAGCATCTGTGGTCTAAACTGAATGGTTTCACCACTTCTTTTTGAAAAACAGTACACATTTATCTTGGCCTAGTTTCTTAACATGTAGAAATCAACCTTTTGGTTTTAACAACCACGTCAAATATTAAACTACATTAGAATTTTTAGAAAACATGAAGGAATTACCTGCTCACAATCCTAACTTTATAATGGACACTGCAAATGCAGTCAATATGTCCACTGCTTGATGGCTGCACATTTCAGATGTGTCTGACAGCCGGCAGGCTCTTCTGCAAAACAGTTTTCTCTGAGAAGTTACTGATTTGTAAAAGACCTCTAATAAACTTCTGCAGCCTTAACAGATGCTTAGCTTACAATTCAATAGATGTAACAAGAATATATTCAAAGTAGGAGTTTCAGCAGTGGAACAGGCTGGCCAGAGGAGTTGTGGAGGCTCCTTCCTTGGAGGTCTTCAAGACCCACCTGGACATGTTCCTGTGTGACCTAATCTAGGTGACCCTGCTTCTGCAGGGGGGTTGGACTAGATGATCTATAAAGGTCCCTTCCAACCCCTACCATTCTGTGATTCTATGATAATGGAATATCACTTGGAATTTGAAATAGATTTTAACACCTTATGATAACATCTGAAAAAGTATTTGGATGCTGAATTTCCAGGTTCACTTTAAGAGGCCAAGACATTAACTATCAGAGAAGTCATCTGCTGTTGACAAACCCTGTACTGTTGAACCATAAGAATCACAGCAGTTTCAGTTACACTTTAAGTATGAAACACACATCATCTTGTCTTCTCAATAAATTGCTCCTTTTGCATTTTTAGCAGCCAAGAAACATGTGAAGTGAGAGGACAAGTCAGGCAGCATTGTTCAACATCATTTTAATCTCCACTGAGGGGGAAATAATATAAACATGTTAACACAAACAGGAAATATTTTGGAAGAGACCACATGGTACTGTGACAGCTGATAGAAATGTCATTTATCACTTTATAAAAATGATGTGAAAGAACAACAACATCTTTCAGTAACATCAGACAGGATAGAAAAAATAAACCTCAGCATTAGTTGTACTCTGATGGTCCTTCTAGTAGGAAATTTCAAAGTGCTTTTTAATAAGAGTGGTGCAACTCAAGATTAGTGCAATATGTCAAATCTGTTTGAAAGCAGCTATTTATAGCAACTGTGCAAGTTCTTACCATTAACAAACCTCTATCGAAAAGAAAGTAACACTAAGTGAGGTAAGTGTTCTAATTAGAATTAAACATTCCTTAAATAGCTTACACATCAGTTCTACTACAAGGAAAACATTGATCTTCCTTCATAGAAAGGTTCAAACCTAAACATGACATGAAACTCGTGCTACAAATCAAGTGAGCACTGGGAAGTCAAAAAAAGCTCTTGCAAAATATACAGCTTAGTAGATTTACAACTCAATGCTACAAACAGTACCTAATGCAAAACACACCGAGCTAAATATAAACCCAACTTTACACTTAGTGCTTTTGAATCTTCTTTTGTTCCCAAAGCCTCCTAGAAGCCCCCATGTAAAGGTAGCACATGAACTTAATGCAGAAATGCCATGGTTTATGTGTCAGCATGAGCACTGTGGTTACCAGTGATGACTGCAGCTACGAGCACCATTACTCTTTGAGCAAGCAAAAAAGGAATAATCAGAATTTACTCTTCACTGCCTTACACATGACAAGCTGGCAATAGTAAGATACCCCAGGTTTCTACACAATATTTTCTGCAAGAGTTCTCAGATGCCTAAAATTCATTTCCATTCTATTGCAGTTTCTTTAACCTGTGATTTACGATGCATAGTAACTGTTGCCTTTTAAACACAGGCCTCATTTCAAGAGGTAAAAACTAGACTTAATTCTGAGCTCTATGGCTCATTTGCATACACAGCCAAAGGCATTTTGTATTTTTATTTGTCAGGGTGTTTATAAGTTGGATCTAAGTCACTATCAACAGCAAGAACACAATATAAATTAATGATCTTTTATTCTAATTGGCTTAAGAGCCTACCAACTGAACTGGTTTTTGTAGTATTGCACTTCAGTATTAAACCAACAGTTAAAGCCTGCACAGAACTCAGTTTACAAAAACATCTAAATGAAAAAAGCAATAAATAACATATAGAATCTAAAAAATCCCAGTAAGTTTAGTCCATATTTCTCCCAGCACAATCCAAACTGTATCATCTGAAATAGGTCTGGGACAGCTTTTGGATACCAACTGCATAGTTCTTTCGATATAACAGACCATCCATCACAAAAAGAGAAGCAATTAAAGCTTTCTACAGTAGTATTATAACCTGAAAGACAGTACCCTCGAATATGTTTCAATTAGCTTAAAAGGATTTGTTGCCTTTGCTCAAGATAGCTTCAGGAGTTAGATACAATTATTCTGTGACTGTATGTTACCTGTACTGTGTTATTTTACAGGCAAGTTGAGCCATTCTCAACATGTTCTATTAACCTTACTAATGATGTGGAGACTTTCTGCTCCTAAACCTGGAAGCCACTGCCTACAATTTTGCATCTTATCACTGTAGTGACAAATTGCTGAAGTCTTTAGCAGAGTCTCTAATCATCTGTTCTACCCTGGGATTTTCAGCTCCACTGGTTGCCAGCTCCTTGTCAATAAGCCCCAAGTTGTGCAAATTAAGGATGGAATCAGCAATAATCCGTGCTGTCCTCTTCTGGTAACCTCCAGACGTCACCATCAGGATGGGGATCCTGCGGCTTCTGGCAGCCTTGAACACGACTTCATCTCTCTTCACAATTCCCTGCAAGTTTACAAAGGAGAAAAAGAGGGGAAAAAAAGAAGTGATAGGAATATGGTATTTTAGTTCTAGCCTATGGTTTATGGAACAGACTGCAATGTTCCACTATGGCAGTGGAACAGGCTGCCCAGGGGGGGTGTGGAGTCTCCTTCCTTGGAAGTCTTCAAGACCCACCTGAGCATGTTCCTATGTGACCTGATCTAGATGAACCTGCTTCTGCAGGGAGGTTGGACTAGATGATCTCTAAAGGTCCCTTCCAACCCCTACCATTCTGTGATTCTATGATTTATGGTATTTGTTGCTTGATAAGCGACTAAACCCTCCATATTACAACACAAATTCATTTCCAAGTTCCATCAGCAGATTTACACGAATAATCATTAAAGAAGGGAAACCAGTAAATCAAAAATCCTGATGTGGTTTTAGAGGACACAGCAGATAAACATCTTTAGAATAAAATCCTAGAATTCCTGCCCAAAGGCCATAAAGCCTAAACTGACTACAAAGTTTAGAAATGTAGAGGTGAGAAGAACTGAGACAAAGAAAGACTGAATTCCAAGTGCTTCGCTTAACCTGCATTGCACCCTCTGACAGAAGTTCATCAACTCAATCAAGATGTCACAGGCCTACAGAAAAATCCAAAATTCAAATCAGATTTGGAACTAAAAAATAGCAAAAGATTGCTGGCCAACAGTTATTGTACTGTCAGTGAACCCACACAACAGAAGATGTCGAGTCTCTTGGGTTTCAAGTAAGTAGGTGTGGAGAAGAGAAGAAACCAGAAGTAAGTGAGAACAGAATTAAAACCTACTTTTGTGGAAAAAGTAAAAGCAGAGTTCCAGAGACACAGAAGGGGAATAAATAATCCCTCTGAGAATGGCCAGCTCAAGATTTAAGTAACTGCAAAGGCTGGAGAAGGGGAAAGGGATTAACATGCAAATCAGCTACAAAACCAAAAAAAGGAAGCAGCACCAAAAGTGTTGTAGCAAAATGAACATGGACTACACAGACTGGTTAGAGGAAGACTGAAAATACAACAAGAAACATTACTCTGCCATTAAAAAAAGACAGATCACAAACAAATGGTAAAGGGAAAGAAAATACAATTAAATATAGCTGAAAAACTATTTTGCTAAACCATGCAACAGTAATGGGCTTTGTACACTTTGTCACAGCTCTGTAAAAGAGCAATGGGAGTAAGGAACAATAACTGAAAAATTAGACAAAGGAAACAGAACTATATGAAGAACAGATCCTTAAAGGAAGTATAAGAATTAGAATGAGCTGTGTGTCCCTTGGGAAGCCTCACTGGATGCAGCCAACATTGTGCCACATAAGAACTGGAGTCAGTATTTATAGGGGCCTAACCATCTCATCCCTGCTCCAGAACCTCCAGTGGCTGAGCCTGGGAGAACTGAGGGGAAATGCAGTGGCATATTCCAGCATTTGCACATTACCAACAAAGAATATACATCAAATGAAAATTCCAGCCTCACACAGTTCCCACTTACAGACACAGGTAAGAGGGACTTAACTGCTACACCTCAAGTCTTCTGACTATAGCCTCAAGCACCAAGAAACAATCACTCATGGCACTCTCAGGAGGTATAATTTTGAGTAGAATTAACACTGGAGCAAGATTTTAAAATCTGAATGACATCTCCAACTGAAGGACTGAAGAGATGAATCATCCAGGTTCAGTGCCATCAGTTCCATCACCGTCAGTAGCCTGGGATTTGCAGCTTGGTTAAACACGCCATTCACACCTAAGCCATCCAGAGCAGGGAGACAAGAATCCCTGTCCTCAATGCAGAAACCAAAGGTTTGGGCTACAGAACCTTTTTCTCCCTCAGGCACTGGTTGGGTAGAGAAATGGCACTCCTGCCTTTCATCTCTACTTGTGATTAGAGGAATCATTTCACCCTACAGTTTGTCTCTTTCCCTACGCTGCACCCAACAAGCTACAGCAACTCGTTTTTTTCTCACTGTTCCTTCTCAAATGGCAGAAAAAAATTAGAAAAGGCACATCTTAAAGTATTCCCTCCCTAACACTAGCTTCTACTCTCTTAGTAGTTACTGCTTTCCAAGAAGCTCTGCTTCACCAAAGGAGACCTTACATCTCAGGTCTCTACAGCTACCTGAAAGGAGGCGAGTTGGTCTCTTCTCCCAAGTAACAAACAGAAGAAATGTCCTCAACCTGCACCAGGGTAGGTTTAGATCAGCTATTAGGAAAAGTTTCTTCATCAAAAAGGTTGTTGAGCAGGATCAGGCTGCCCATGGAACTGGGGTAGTCTCCATCCCTGGAGATACTCAAAAGCCATGTAAGACACAGTGCTGAGGAACATGGTTTAGTGGTGGCTGTGGCAGTGCTGGGGTAATGGTTGGACTCGATCTTAAAGGTTTTTCCAACCTAAACAATTACATGATTCTATATTCTCTTCAAAGTCAAACAAGTCCAAGCCCCTCAACACTTCTTTTCTCCTTACAGGCTTTTACACAGCCATGGAAGCAAAACCTCGAGATTTAGAGTGGCTCCCAAGTAGTTCCACCTTGGGCCCACTGACCTCACAGGCAGAGAGTAACAAATCAGCATTCAGTGACAGAGATAAGGTAAGGAAACCATAAACCCCAGCAAGGAATTAGAGTGCTGTGGAAAAGGAAGTATTTGAGAACGAAAGTAGTACAAAACAGAATGAAAACTGAAGAGATTTTAACTAGAGGGGAATCCAGGAGCTTAGAGATCAAGAAAGCGCTTGTCTATACTGAACTGGTGGACTCTTCAAGAGCCAAATGTGAGAACAGGAGGCAGAAGTGAGGGGCTGTTGGAAAAAGAATCATTAAAAAAAATGATATTTGTAAAAGGAGACCTGTCAATTTGTGCTTATTTTGAGAAGAGCAGACTTGCTCTATCTGGAAGGTGAAGACTTCTAGGAAGCTATACAGATTAAACCACAACTAACATCTGGTACCAAACTGGGAAGGAGGAAGATAAAGTGAACTGGAAGAGGGGAACAATATTTGTATAGAAGAGAATGAGAAAAGAGAAAGATCTGTTTGTTTGCTCAGAATACACAGACAGGCTGCACAAAATTGCTGGAACTAAGAAGAGACCAGAAGAGCAATTTAAAACAGCTGGGAGAGCTACAGAGGAAATTAAGTGTAAGATACATACTGGGGGCAGGTGACAGAAGAAATATATTGCCAAATGGGTTATACAAGCATCAAAGAAACAAAGAAAGAACCAAACAGGAAAAATAGGAGTCAGGTGAAGTGTGAAAATATATGTGTCTCTGGTTACTGTCTGGATGTTCAAAATCAGTGTGTGTTAGGAAGATGATAAATGACACTGCAACAGGCACACGAAGAACAAAAATATTTACTCAGGAAGAGACAACAGAGAAAGAGGAGTGAAAGTCTGTAGGTATTTTAGCATTATACAAACCTGAGGGGAAATAGCAAGTCCTCCCAAGGGATCACCATCCAGAATATCAGTCCCAGCATTATAAACAATGATGTCGGGTTTTAATTCGTTTAACGCTCCTTCCACGTGAGTATGCACCTTCTGAAGATATTCGGTGTCCTCTGTGCCCCACTCTAGTTCCACCTTGCGTTTTATGGCACCTCAGAAGAAAAAGTTTCCATGTCACTCAATATAAAAATTGCTTTGACAGAAAATGCAAGATTTAGGTAAGCAAGAGAGATGTTCTAATTCCTGGAAATGTTGTGAATACACTTCATTTTCACAGAGCTTTGAATTAAAGACATTTGTTCTCTGGAGGTCCCTTCCAACCCTACCATTCTATGATTCTATGATTTGTTTTCCCAGCAAATGTAAGCACAATGACCTTGAAAAAACTCCACTGAGGAGAGAAAATTAGATGCAGGGGGAAAAAAAAAAGAGAAAGTCTCAGATATAAGTGGAAAACGTTATTGAACAGCAGCTGATCTACGTGTCCTTTTACCAATCAGCAATGAAACCATAAAGAAAATTATTAACTTCAAAGTAACCTAAAGAAAGCGTCAGGGAAAGAAAACACTGAATTGGTACTGCAGAGGAAACAGTTGGGGAAAAGACAAGAGAAATATCACTGAGAAATTATGTTTTATTTTTATCACAACACTCAAAACTTAACAGCAAGGGATCATGAATTGATGTGAACTGCTTTATAAATGTATAACAAGGCTCAGCTTTGCCCCAGGCATTTTCAATTTAATGTTTTTACCCTGTAATCCTACCAGAAGACCAAATATCTCCTCTTAATTTAAATCAAATTATTACTAATGCTTCTAATAAAGCATTAGAAGAGAAGAGTTGAGAGGGCAGAGGGAAGAAACTCAAGGTTATGCAGCCTAGTTTTGAGTGCTTTCACAGAGTTATGTGCAGCTCTCAATCTGAATTCACCAAACCTATGTCAGAGGTGTTTCAGGATATGATTTCCACCTCATCATGCCCTGTACTTTGAATTAAGTGGAGCATTGAATAAAGTGGATTCAGGACCCCCCAAGTGTGCAGAAATGTGTTCAACACAGTGATATTTATTCTTATGATTGCTGGGTAGCTCTTCATTTTTCTGCTTTCCATCCTTGATCAACATTAGTGAGGCATTCTTTTTGCTTCCTTTGAAGCCAATTTTTATGTAATGAAACAAACAGTTTTGTTTCTTTATGATATTTTTTCCTGAATTCTTTTCTTCCTGTTACATAAATGTTCATGTAAGTCTACACAGCTGTGCTCTCTTGAGCAGCACTTAGAGCCTCTTTGGTAGAGCTGAGGAGGAGGTAAACACATTACCATGGGAAACAAATAACCATTGTCCTGATGAAACCATTAAGAAGTTGAGACAATATGAACAAGATTCCACACCTCTGTGGATGTCTTGTCTTCATCTCCATCACAAACCACAGAATAACAGCCATTAGTTACTACCCAGGTCAGGGACTACTGACGGGCAGGTGGTGGATCTGTAGGTTAGAATGAGCACAGCTTTTGCATTGTACAGCATTTTGTTCAGCTCTTGCTAATTGCTTCTACAGCTCTGAAAAATGGAAAAACACTCAGACCAACAGCAACACTTTAAGGCCTGAACTTTGAGTTTCAGCTGTCAGCATTTTTACTCCTCCTTCAGTGAACTAGTCTTTCTCCTTCTTCCCATCCATCTTCTCCTTTCTCTTCCTGAACCTTTGGGTAATTCCAAACTAGTTCCCCTTAGAGACTCAATGTGCTTACAGCTAAGCAAACAATGTCAGCTAGTCTGTCTTTGTTGTTTTCTCTAATGAAGTGCATAGGACAGGAAAAAAGCAAACATACAAGAGACTCCTGTGGTAAAACATGATGAAAATTAGTAGGAAGCCCTAGGACACAGTGATCAGTTAGTTTAGCCTAAGGATTCAAACTCTCGGGTTCAAGCCTCCGTCTCCCTTCAAAAAGGTGCCCTCTCTGATCTCATCCTCATCTGGTCACCTAGCAGGAGAGAGTGTAAAGCCTTTAGCTGATGAACTCCTATTTAGACATACTTATGCAAGCTACAAGAAACTACATATTCACATGCCTTTGCCCACAGTCTTCTGCACTTCATGCTTCATCTATAGAAGGAGAATGCTAGTATTCCCAGCTTTACAGGAGAGGGCTAAGTTCAGTATTTGAGACTTGGAGACAACGGCTTACTCTGTTTTGCACTTAATCCATCTGTTCAAAATGCTGCCATTTGATATGTGAATAAAGAGATGCTTTTCTTAGACAAAAACATCATCTCCATTTGCCTGCAGTTTGTCTGTTGACATGATGTGCTTTAAAAGGCAGTACTTTAGCTTAATACCTTGAAGTACATACCTTCCAATTTTCAAACACAGAAGCACAATGCACTGCACCTAACTCTTGCCAAGAATCCCCATTAAGTAGGCTCTCCAGAATGACAGTGTCATTAGAGAAACTCAACAGCAGTAGAACATTACCTCCAATGAACTATGATTTAGTCAACAAACTAAGCCTGTATAAATGATAGTGTAACAGAATCAAAGATGAAATAAACTCTGGGCTTTTGCAGTCTGACTTAATCATTATTTAAAGCCCACTAATGAATTGTGACAGGTCACCAGACACAATTGGCACATCCCAGCGGGGATAATAAACAAGGAACAAACCAAGCACCAGCTCTTCACATTTGCATGATTTCCTATTCCTATTCCTAACTTGTTTCATGTTCAGAAGCACATTGTTTTCTAGGTGCTTATAAAAACAGTTCTAATGGGAAGACAACATCTAAATGTGTTATAAGTTTCAAAAGAATATGAAATGTTTTTACACAGTATTAATTGGTCCTTAGTCAATCCTTTTATTGTGTAGGGAAAGAATAAGGTAAGATTCAGTTCTAAGTTACCTTCAAACCTAAAGGATGATGTAACACTGTTCTAAGCACTGTGAATGGACTGGTAACAAAATACACACAATGTCCATGCCTTGCATTCCAGAAATTCATCCCAGAAGTGAGGGAAAACACTACAGTAACAGTACGATGACATATCACAGTGATCATTGAAAACCGTGTGTTCAACGTGATATAAGAAAATAAAATACTCTATTTGACAGTGTTGTGAGGAAGATGATCAGTAGATGAAGCAGTTATTCAGCACAGTAGCAGGTGGTTTACATTTTGGAACAGAAATTCAAATGATACTTACGTTTAGCAAATCCATCCCCTGGATAAATGTATCTGTTGTATGCATCCATAATGTACACCCGGTGATCGTCCATGAAGTCCCTCTCATGGCCATTCCCCTGCAGGAAATTTGCAGTTAGCTATTGCTAGCAGACTAACACAGAAGGAAACAGTATGAAAATTCCAGAGTAATTAAGACTACAAAGATCTAACATTTCAAACTTCTGTCTCATTCTCTCAGTCAGAGTTATTCTGAGGTGCAGAGTATTGTGGGCACTGTCACTATCAGTAGCACCAGAATGGCATTTCCTGAGGCTAAAAGATGGCAACTCCTACTTATTCCTTCAGCACCTCTGGTCCACAAATAAACAGCTCTAGAAATCTAGGAATATGAATCTAGGTGGACAACTTCCTTATGAAAGGTGAAACTTGCCAATGCACCATTAATTGGATCACTTAGAAGATGAGAGCATCTGCATGCTGAAAAAGAATCTGCTGAGCTATTACTTCACACACCTCTCACTCCTCAAAGAAAGGACACAGAGGGGTGGTGCAGTGTGCAGACAGAGTGCTAGCATGACCTGGAAAAAGAATAAATCAAAATACAACCCAAGAAGTTGTTCTTGGGGGAAAAAACCCCAAATAAAATAAAAAATCACCCCCCCAAAAAAGCACAAAGAATCCACATCCTGAGAGAGATGGAAGAAGAGAATCATGAACACAAAACATCGTTCTACTGCATTATCTAGGCCCTTATTTCATGGTAATGTCAGAATGCCTTAATTTGCAGATTAGGGGACTGATAGAACATGGGAAGCTTGCAGCCATTCCACTTCCTCATTGCCACTGAGATACTTAAAATGGTTTATTTGCACATAGTAAATGATGTTCAGTGCTTTAGGATTGGACACACTTTTGGTGCATTAACTGCTTTTCCAAAAATACTGTTGCTCTCAAGATTTATTTTGGAAATCCTATCAAAAGACAAGATTTGTTCTCAATGCCCACAGGAAGTCATTCTACCAGGTGAAGAGTGATGTATTCTTCACCTCACCAGCCTGAAGCCAGGCTTTCCACTGAAACACTGAATGACGAATCCATCCCCTGCAATGACCATGCACGTTGAACTAACTGGAATTCTGCTTTAAGAGCTTCTTGTTTCTCCTGGGACACTGCTCTACCCTGGAGACTGTCATGCCTGAGATTGGCATGCAACCCAAAAATATTTTTACATCTAGCCACATGATGGAGCTACAATTCAGTCTGATTTTATTAAACTGGCTAAACAGCCTTTTGGACCATAAAGGAAACAAACAACTGTGCACAGTTTCCATCATGAATGATTAACTTAGTATTCTGTGAGTTGACAGTTTATACTACTATTAGAAAAAATTGTATTTATCACACACTTGTATTTGGAGGAAAATGACTGTAGACCTGAATACAGGCCAACTACTCACCTGATGGGCATCCAGATCAATAATGGTGGCTTTAGACACTCCTTGCACTCTTTCAAATAAGAACTGGACGTAAAAGCAAAGAGAAAGGCAGAGAAAGCTATAAAGTCAGTTGGCAGGTTAAACTGGAAGCTTGAAGCTTGCACAGTATGTTACTTTCTGACTTGAAAGTAGCACGTCTGTTGATTTCAGACGCCAAGCAAACAGCTAGTTGGTTCTAATATACTTAATAACAAAAGTTCTAGTTGTTTCATATTAAAAGATAACCTTTGTGGTTATACAGTTAAATGCCTATACATTTCCACCACATGAAATACACAAAATATGCATTTCAGTCATCGGTGCAGGTATCTGCCTAGCTGTAGAGAAAGTTGGTGGAGAGAGGGACGAAAGCTTTCTGCTCATACCCTCTTTCTCCCACGATGTACCAGACACAACAGAGGACCAAGGTGTTGTCTTTCTACAGCATCCCACACTAACTTGTCAAGTGAACACTGCCAGGGAGGCATGAGTCCAATAGCACTGACTAGCACAATGGGTACTAAACCCTGTTGTAGTATCAGTAGCTTTGCACAGGTGCAGCTGATACATTTCTCCATCCCACACCAGCCAGAGATAAAAGGACAGGTCCAGCTAGGGATTAGAGAGCTGATGGTGGCATGGGTGCTGCCAGAGGCTGGAAGGGAACCAACCGTACAAGCACAGAATCCACTATTTCAGAAAACCTGCTGTAGAGACTGTCTGCATTAAAGACACTTTTAGTAACAGAATTCATTTCTTATTTTCTGTCTGAAGAAAAAAAACCCCACTTTTTAATTCTTTCAGACTTAACTTTGACAAGTTACTATCTTTAACACAGACGTGGGAAAACCCAAAGGTTTTGCATAAACTGACACCCACTCTGCTTTCCCATTCTGTATTTTAATGAGGGAAAACAGAACACTGTGGATTACTTTCCTGCAAATTACCATGTACAGAAATTAGGATGTTATGTCATAGTGTGCTGCAATCATCAGAGGTTTTTTATGGTTGATTATTACTGAATAATACTCTAGTATACAAATATACCATAGTACATTTGATCAAAATAAGCCCTAATTGCAGAAGGGTCTTCCTTCAGTCTTTCAGCAGCTAAATACCAAATGTATTCATTCACATTCAGGGATTATTTTGGAGACATTCACATTTCTATTCACGAGTGTGAACCACTCAGAGCACTGTATACTGCAGCTTGATTCACAGAGTGGATTTCTGCCTCTGCATTCCTCTTGATAGTAACCATTAAAACCAATGGGGAATGCTCAGGTCTAACTGTAAAGCTGGGATAATTATCTTTGAGGACATGAGCAGTCAATCTGGTTTGATTTTGAATGTGGTTTTTTTTCAAGAAGACATTATTAATGCAATAGTAGTGGTTCAGATTTACATTCTCATCCTGACCCCTGCAGTTCTTCCACTTAACAATACTGCACGTGTTACGTTCTGCAGCACCAAGTACCACACCACTTCCCTGTTCCTGCCCATCTGTAGATGGCTTCATTTTCTCCTATTAAGATGTAAATTACTTCTTATGAATTTATGAGGATTCTTCTTTTTCCATTTGCACAAATAGTACAAAATACTGATTTGAGAGCACTTCTTACTTTTATAGCCAGTGTGATATCAGCATAGGCACAGAATCCTCCACCTTTGTCACTCGAGCAGTGATGAAAACCACCCCCTAAACACAGAAATGTCAAAGTGAAAACCTAGATACTAAGGAACAAAAATGGTCCTTGTGAATAGACAGAGATCACTCACCACACCTCAGGGATGGCTTTTTTTCTTTAGTAAATACCATACTTGGAATCATAGAATGGTAGGGGTTGGAAGGGACCTTTAGAGATCATCTAGTCCAACCCCCCTGCAGATTAAACCCTCCCCTAGCAATACAAAACATCTCACAGGGTTTCTGTACACATCTTAAACGTGGCCTACAAGAGCCTCAGGCAAAGGACTCATAGATGCCTGGACTAAAGGGAATTGTCCCTTTGACCCAGCAACCACCCTAAAAACTGAGCAATATCCAGATGTGACACAAGGTGCCACAACGAAGGATCTCCCTTTGGAAGGCATGTGGGAGTTGCAGGTTGAACATGATGGAAAGGATGTGTGGGAAGTTCTCTTCCCTGCTGAACACCGGGTCAAAAAACATACCAAACTAAGAACTATGGTGTTAGTATTAGCACATGCCATTGTCTTCTGCAAACATTCAGACCAGAAGAAACTTTAAGAGTTCCTCTTAAAAGCACAAACACACACATGAAAAAAGTACTTGGATTTCCCCTCCCAAAACATAGTTCTTAGATAACAAAACAGAACTTCATACTGAGAAATCCATTACGAATATCTAAGCAAGAAATGCAACCAGCTCATTTTATATACCAGTGACAGGCTTTGGGGTTTATTTCATTTTTAATATTGGATTTTCACTTGGCAGAAGATCTGTGGAAGAAATAAGGGAAAAATCCCAGACTTGATGGGCCTCTGTGTTCAGTGACAAAGCACTGCTCCACTGGTTTTGCACTGCTATTTGCTACAAGCAGGAGAGCAGATCTATATTCACTGCACTCCTCATAATGTGTTCATTCAAGTCTTTTCAGGAAAAACTGCACAACCCAAAATAGATAGGAATTGGTATAGGTCCTGCTCTCCAGCAGATCAACCAATGCCTTGAGCTGGTATCTTTCCTGATGACATAACATCTTCATCCAGTTCCCTTCTTTCAGAAGAGTATGGTATTTAATTATAAGACTGCAATACAGGTGACAGTGGATTAGGAAACAAATCCAGTACTTCTTTCATCTGTTTTTTCCCCTTTAGAGATGATTTTACTTAAACACATTCCAGTCACTTTCTGTTGTTATAAACACAGCACACACCATGATAAATTAAAAGAAACTTATTTTAAACACACTGTTTCAAGTGTCATTTAATGCAGCACATTTATACTCACCCACGTTGATTGCCCAGCCTCTATCAACAGCAAGTTTTCCTGCCTTAAGAAAATTACAGTGAGAACTTCATGAATGAAGGAGCCAACCATTTGAACACTGTCTGCTTCTACCTCAAATGCAACCCTGGGCATCTGGACATGCTCAGTGAGTCTTTGGATGTTTGTCACCGCAGATCATTCCAAATCAGATGTTTAAATAGGAACATACAAGACTATCCACAGCAGAATTTGCTGAAAAAAATAATTTGATCTCTCATCTGTGTTTCATTCCCTGTGCTTTGCAGAGATGAACATTGACCCCTAGCAGACAAATGAAAAAGGGCAAGCGCAAGTGTTTGAGAGAGTCAAAAATGAGCGAGAAACTCTAAATATCCTTCCTGTTCATTTAAAAATAGGAGGAATGCAAGCTCAAAATCCTGAAGATACAGATGAAAATAGTTTCAGCAAGGGGTGGGGACAGAGAAATGCTCCACTAGGAAGCATTCTGTGATTTATTTTTTAAGTAACAGGCATAGTACATAATATTATCAGTCTTTTTCCCTCCACAGAACTCTGCTTGTATTTCTCTTTTGAACTCAAATGTCATTGAGGGAAGAGGAAGAGTGGACAGAGAAAAGATACACAAGGCTTAAATGATGACATTTTAATTTAAAAACCTGACTTATTTTGGCCAGGAAGAGTGAAGCAAGTGTTTAAGTGCAGTATTCCTTTAGTGTCATGTGAAAAAAAGGATATTAGTAGCTATTTAATAAAAAAAGAGCAAAAGCCCTTTTCTGTAATCATGAGATGAACATATCACACATCCCATCTGAAAGGGAGTTTGGACAGTTGAGAATTCTTCCTCACCAATACTTGTGTTTGAAGAATTCTAATTCAGTATTAAGAAAACTACTGGGAAAGTAAACATCATCCTGTTAGGAACACCCTAACTTATAAAAACAGGATCTGGAGAGAAGACTGCAGTTGCTGAAGTATAAAATCCATGAAGTCAGAGGGAAAAGCACGTTATCTGTGATTTAGCAGACTTCTCAGGGATTCCTCACCAAAACTTAATCTTCTCTTATTGCTAAAAAGAAAAATCATTAAGAAGTAGAGAAACTCAACAGAAATTTTCATGATGAACAGGACCATGAGGAACAGCAGAAGATTGTACTTCTGACTTGTACTGTACAAATTCTGTTGTCTTATGAATCAAAACTGCTTTTAGAACACAGACCTCCTTCCCCATAATGAAAAAGAAAAAAAGGTAAAAAATAGCAGCATATGGTATCAAGATCAGTCCAAAAGAGACCAGAGATGTCATCCATATTTCAGGAGGCACAATACAAAAAACAATAGACAACTAGTGGCTCTCTCTTCCATGTGTCCCCATCCATAACTAGTGAATACAGGTTTATGAATTGGAGATAACACAAGCACAATGAAAAACATCACAAAGCTATTTAAGAGTATTGCCTAGTTGGAATCAAGTAGAAATAGATCTTCCACATGTGTACTGTCAAGACCCTCATCTCAACAACCACTACTGACTGCACAGAACAGAACTTGCCAGGAATCTGAGGTGATGCTGAAGGACTAAATGAAGTGACAACCAACAAATGTTAAGCTCTTTCAACTATATGAACCATATAAAACCAAAATTCTTTCTACCTTTATCTGGTCTGTAACACCAGGCTTTGGAATTTGTTATTTTAAGTAAAGGTCAAACTACCTCCCAACTTCCCAGCAGTGCCTTGAAAGCAAGAAACACAGATAGCAGTAAAACCATTTTGGCATGATCTCCAGCTCCTGCAGAAGACAACTCCTGGAGGAAACCACCATGAGAAAATGCTCCAAGTGGTTTATGCAGGTTTGTTATTAGGGTGATGCTAATAACTGCTTTGGCCAGTTAGCACCTACTAAAAGAGGTGGCAGGTTCTGATATCTAGCTTATTACCATAATCCAGTAACCCTAAAGATTTATCCAGAACATAGCATGTTCTTTCCAAACTCATATATTTAAATTGTCCTTCGACAAAAGCATCAGACAGAGCTACACTGTACAAACACTTTCACACATTTCCTTACCTCACTATCCTTGGACATTAAATAACATGTACATCCAAGCAGACAGAGCAACACAGAAGAAGTAAAGTAGAATTAGGAAATGGGATTTTAAGAATTGAGAACAACATTAGTTGGAGAAAAAGAGTTCTGAGGTGGGCAAAATATATACAACTTCTATTTTGGACAAGAAAGCCATTTCCCACTCTCAAGCCTGAATCAAAACCAGACTCAGCAACCTGCAAGGATATTTAAACATGGTACAGAACAGAGGCCTCACTATTGATGTAATGATTTAGGAAGAAACCACTGGCCATTTTTATCTAACAGCTCAGAGCAATAAGCAGCAGTTAACTGACTTCACACAGACAATTTCAGCATCAAGGAGGTGACTTTCTGATCTTTCCCTCTATGATCCTCATGTTCAAAAACTCCCTGGAAATCTTCCTTTGCTACTTCTCTGCTAGGATTATGACTCTCACCTTTTCCTTCAGTCATAAGTCAGATTTTCTGAACACACATAGATATAGCCACACATTTTCCAACTACTCCCAGTACTTCCCAGTGTCCTGAAGAACTACACTACATAAACACTGCAGTATCAATCATAAAAGGCATCAATTTGCATGCAGCACAGCTGACATGTGATGATATACTCCAACTTTCTGAAGAGCTCCAGGTATTTAAATATCTGTTACATTTTGGTAACAAGCCAAACAACTGGCAGAGATTTACTTTTACATACACGCTTGCAAATCCAGCACCTGGATGGGACACAGATGTAACAACAGAGCACTAAAATTCTGAACCAAACTGACAATTTGTGTCTGATGAAGAATCAGGCATCAAGTAGTTCTATCATTAACAAAGTAAATATTAAAGTGGGATATTTCATCTTGCCTTAAAATCTGATAACTGCCTTTCTACTTATTATTTCCCACAGCAAAGCCTAAGAGAGATTAAGAGTGATCAGATTCACTAAACAAACAAATGCTAGTATGAACACTTAAACTCATGTCAGCCCCATGAAGTTAAAGGAAACCTGAAGAAGTGCTTCACCAGCCTTTTGGGCTCACTCACATCATTCTCATAAGTCAGACTCAAACAGGTTCAACCTTCTCCATTGTTTCTGAAAGCCACACTGAATTGCTTTTTAATAACTAGCCATAGAAGAGCTTGTGATGTTACTTATGTCTTGAATAAATACTTGCTATATTCAAAAAAGATAAACATTGAAAAAGAAGAAACCTTGAAAAGAAATCTTCCAGTGCAGATTACTAAGCACCCACATTTCTGTGGGCAGAAGCAGGAAGATACCTATTAACCTACTTCTGAAAACAATGCCATTACTTCATTCTTCATTGGTGGCCTCCCTGTCTCACTCACCATTAACATCTAGTATTTGCAATAAATCACTTTCTTATATCTGGCACAGACATATCCTAAACAGTTTGCCAACCCACAAAACAGTGTTCTTCAATAGCTGTCTTCTAACAGATGTAGAAAAAGCAATATGGACCTCTGTCCTTTTCACAAGCACCCGCTGTAACAGCTGCCTTCAGGAATAGTAGTGAAAATGTAGTAAAGATCTGTTTGTAACATAATATTATTTCAGAGAGTATTATTGATCTTCCATTTATGTAACTGCTACAGCTCAGTGTCTGCAAAGAAAGATCAGGACTGTTACCATCTTCTCCCAGCACCATGCTGCTTCTGAACTCTAGTTCTAATAATGATAAGGAATGATAAAAAGGGCAGGAAAAGTACCACTAAGTACTGGTTTACAATCATGAAGGTATATTTTCCTCAATACATTCTTTAAATAACTCATTCCTAGCTCCAGCTGTTAACTGGTTTCTCTTACTTCCTCAGTGTCTCTACTGGCAATTTTCAACAGAACTGTCTGGCAACACTTACACAGCTCCTCTGACCAAAGCACTCATTTATCTAATTAGAAAGCAAATTGTTAAGGTGGAACAAGCTACATCTCACTTGAGTTCAGCTGAACTGATTATGTAGTATTTACAATAGAAAATGCAGACAATTTTAATAACTGCAGTTACTTTAACTAGGTGACACCGTTCCAAAATGTAAACGTTGTCTCAGGAACAACCAAACTTTGGTTCCAAGGCTGTTTGGTAAATACGTGCTTCAACAATAGCTTCTATATCATCAATTTTAAAGCTTCCCATTTAGTATTTGCCTGTATTTGAACACTGTCCAGTTTCTGTATTTGCAATACCTATCATTGCTTGCCCAAGCTGCCTCTTCATAAGATCAGGCACATCCTTCACCTTGATGGTTGCTAACAAGCAGTGACTTTGCTCATGTTTCAGACTGGACACAAAGAAAAAGTGAATCAAGAGCACCTTACCATTATTGTTCCTCCTGTCTGGGTTCGTAGAGGTTTCAAAACTTTTCTCTGAACAATAAAATTGGGAAGAAAGGCAACTGGTGGAATTTCTGTGATTGTAGCCACAACAAATGACCACTACAAAGAGGGGGGAAAAAAAAAGTTCCAATTAGTGTAGCCTGCCTTAATGATGACATGTAGATCTCTCATCAGTTGGTATTTACTGAAAAAAAGCTCACAGGTCCTTTACAAGATTTGTAATACTTTCAGATGATGACCACAACAGCCCTTTATTGGTAACCTTCAAATAGGGTTGTCCTCAAGTTGTTAGCCATGAGATTCACCAATCACCATCACTAGGTTTTTCAGATTTTAGTAACAAATGGTAATAAATCAGCAATTTTTCAGTAAGCCAATGTTTCAGAAAATCTAATATCCCTGGGACTGGGAGGAAGAATTGTAGAGTGTCCTTCAGCAGTATTTATAGCAAGCTATGCTTGATATATTGTTCAAACCTAAAATATCTTTTCCTGTGTCAAGCCAAAAGGATATACCAAGGAGAAAAGAAAAACAAACAGGCAGACAACTCAACTAAGAAGTTCAAACACTTAAGTGAACACACAGTACAAATTTAGGCATGAAGAATCAATTAAAATGTATTTAGCATATTAAACACTTCTGGAAAACGTTTCAAGGAAACATTTTGTTATAATGTATCATCAAGAAAATTATTTAAAGGTTAGAACACAAAGTATTTGCAGTATGTAAACTTCAAATTTTGAGTGGGAGGTTTTTTTTGTTTAGGAACTATTTTTTGCACTCAAATTGCACCTATGAGAACATCAGTTACTATTGCTTTTGGTAGATACTTGCTTTCAGCCATCAAATTACTGATTCTCTAGAAAGTTTTGCAGACATGTAATTATGGAACTTCACAGAAATTGAAACTTGGTCTGGGTTCAGGGAAGTGTAAGAATCATATAAACATTCTTTAGTAACTAAGAAGGGTAAGTAAAGCCACATTATCAACTCCATTTAACTCTTGATTTATTTCTGTATCGAACATCATAAGCTTCTGAAAAGTTCACCTTCCTGTGGGCTGGACATATAATTCAATGTATGAACTTCAGTTTCAATGAAAAATAATTAACTCCCTGTTTTGCTAACAGGCATAAAGAAATCAGGCTAACCCTTAACCAGGTGTATTGTCCTTCAATGTGTGCCTCCTACAAATTAACAACTAGGCAGTGTTATTAAATGTGGCTAAGAGTAACACTACACCAAGACGTTACATCTAAAAAAAGCCCCAAACCTAAATGAAACAAAATCCAAACAACTTCAAGAGTTCTTCATTTTCCTTCTTCAAGTTCAAACTCTACAACAACATATACATTTAATGAGGATATTCCTGCAGTACTCTATAAGTAAAGTATTATTAATCCCAACTTTAATTCCTTCATGATAAATCTCTCAGTAAGGTTAAATGACTTTAGAAATTACTTGAAATTATGACCCTGCAATGTGCCCTCGTGGCCAAGAAGGCCAATGGCATCCTGGGCTGGGTTAGAAGGGCTGTGGGCAGTAGGTCAAGAGAGGTTCTCCTCCCACTCTGCTCTGCCCTTGTGAGACCACATCTGGAATATTGTGTGCGGTTCTGGGTCCCTCAGTTCCAGAAGGACAGGGAGCTGCTGGAGAGAGTTCAGCACTGGGACATAAAGATGATGGAATGGGGCATCTGCCTTCTGATAAAAGGTTGAGGGAGCTGGGGCTCTTCGGTTTGGAGGAGACTGAGGGGTGACCTCACTCATGTTTAGAAATTCATAAAGGGTGGGTGTGAGGAGGCTGGAGCCAGGCTGTGCTCAGTGATGGCCAGTGACAGGACAAGGGGCAATGGGTACACAAGCTGGAACAGAAGAGGTTCCAAAGAAACACAAGGAGAAACTTCTTCCCTGTTGAGGTGAGAGAGCACTGGCAGGGGCTGCCCAGATGGGCTGTGGAGTCTCCTTCTCTGGAGACCTTCCAACCCAGCTGGATGAGTTCCTGTGTGACCTACTCTAGGTGGTGCTGCTCTGGCAGGGGGTTTGCACTGGATGAGCTTTAGAGGTGCCTTCCAACCTTTGAGATTCTGTGACTGAAAGTTGAACTGAAAAACCAGTTTTAGGAAGACAAATCTAAAGTATTTGCTTTTATGCTGGATTAATGCAAACAGCACAGTCAAACCCAGTTTCTGAGGCACTGTCTCTGTGCATTCATTGCATTCAGCATTTAAAAACAGCCAATAGTCCATCAGGTTTTTTTAAAATACACAATTTTGTTCTTTAGTATCTAAAATTAAACTGGGTTTACATCTTTTGTAAGCTCCTGGAGCTATTCCCAGCATCACAGATTTACAAACCCAACACCTGGGACAAAGCTGTTTGTGCTCATCTTCAACAGATAAAGTACCATTTTCGTTTAAATTAAGATAAAGACATAAAGGAGAACTTAAAGTGTGTAATTTTCACAGAAGTTACCAAGTCATGGATGAACACACTATTATCATTAGGAATAAGGCACTGCACTTGTAGAAACAGATGATAGCCAGGTGAAACACCCCAGAAAACCAACCAGCTAAACCCCAATTTTTGGTGCATCAATCTGAAAACCAATGGGCTGGAAATATTAAAAGGAAAGGAATAAACCATTGTTAACCGAATGCTGCTTTACCCTGAAGGGGTCCACTACTTGCTTTAGCTGCAAAGAATGCCCCACAGCATGTGCACAGCAGAGACTGAACTCCATCAGACCTCCTTCCCTAGGACTAAGTATTGTTTTTCAGAGTTTTCTCCAAACATCCTCAAAGATCATTACTTTTAAAATAACATTTTTTGTATATTCCTACTGACACATTAACATCACGTGGAAATTTAGGTCAAAGTGATGAAATTCATGTCTCTGCTCTCATGACCTTAAACACAACCATTTTACAGTAAACCAACACCAGCCTTTGTAAATTTTTTACCAATCAAGTTTAAGAAAAACTGAGCAAGGAAAAAAGTACAATGTAGGGAGCAGACAGAAACAGCAGAGAGCAAGATGAACTGAGGGACTGGGCAGGGGAATGCTGCTGCCTCCTCTTAGGGGGAGGCCTCCTCGTGCTTCCCACTGCTACAGTCTGGGGTCTCTCCTGTGGAAGATAGTCCTCCACAAACTGCCCCATGGAGACAGTCCTTTGGGTACTGACTGCTCCAGTGTGGGTCCCCCATGGGTCACAAGTCCTGACAGCAAACCTGCTCTACCACAGGCTTCTCTCTCCACGGGTTCCCAAGTCCTGCCAGGAACTTGCTCCAGTGTGGGCTTCCTTCCCACAGGGACACAGTCTCCTTTGAGTACCCCTCCCTTCTGGCATGGGGTCCTTCCCAGCTGCAGGTGGGTCTCTGCTCCCTCATGGCCTCCATGGCTGCAGGGGCAGAGCCTTACCATGGGCTGCACCACAGGCTGCAGGGAAACCTCTGCTCCAGTGCCTGAGTACCTCCTCCCCTCCTTCTCCGCTGACTTTCACGTCTCTGCAGAACAGTTCTCATATTCTCACTCTCTTTTTCTGCTGCAGATTTTTTTTAGCACCTGTGCAGCAATTTCCTCCCCTTCTCTACTATGTCAATCCCAGAGGTGTTCCCTCCATCACTGTTTGGCTTGGCCTCGGTCAGCAGTGGGTCTGTCTCAGAGCTGACTGGCACTGGCCCCCTCAGATACAGTGGAAGCTTCCAGCAGCTTTTCACAGAAAGCCACCCCTGTAGCCCCCCTGCTACCAAAACCAAGTGGGTCACACCAGCTCACTACACATGATCAATATATTTTCCAGTTTCTGCAGTTGCAGGAAGTATTCCCTCAAGAGAGGAAGGAGAGATACACATCTGAATCCACACACCAGTACTGGTTTTGAACACCAAGACACAAGTTATGCAGACAACTCCCTGTGAAACCATTCTGTAGGTACTAAAAATATTATTATGGTGTTCCAAACTGAGTTATGCACATTACACCCTGCTTCAAAGTAGTGATTCAGTACAGAGAGGTGGGTGGCTCCATGGAGTTAAAAGCCCAATATCAATAACAGCTGCAATAAGATCAAATCTAATGATGTCTGAAATTGAATGTAACTTTATAGCACGGAATGAAGACGCATAAGAGAGCTCAGAACAGGAGTAAGAATGGGAAAAGTTCACACAAATAATAGATCCTTTACACAGAAAAATAAAACATTCCAGAAATAGCATTACAAGGACTCTTTCACTGTTGAAGGGCAGAGATGACTCAAAATAACTTATTCTGACTTATGAAAGAAAAGATTATTTCTCATATAAATTCCTTCTCTGCCCTCTTAAGAGTTGCAAAATAAAAGCAATGTCACCTGCACTTATCTACTCTCCAATTCCACCTACAGATGCCTGAATATGTTCAGAAACAGAGATCTCAAATGTTTATGTTTTAAAGTGACATTACAGTTTAAGAAATTGATGTTTCATTTAGAAACACCCAACAAATGCTCTTTATCCCCAGTGAAGATATAATCCTGTATGAGCTGGTATTACAAATCTTCACATACAGGTCATGCAAGGTTACGCCCCTACTTTGATCTTTGAAATCTCTCTATATTCCACCAATACAGGTAGTGTTTAAGTATGAAGCCAGCACTTATCCCCACAACAGACAATTGAATCCCTACATGGATGCTCTTTTGAGATTACACGAGCCCCAGACCCATAAAGCAATTCGTGCATTAAAAGATATCCAATAAAATACTCCACTTTAGTGCTCTCCAATGTATTTTCAACTTTAGAACTCTCTTTTACTAGAGTAAATCAAAGCTTAACACTTTTGAAGACTAAACCCCTGGTACTAAGGAGAATATTATTTACATCTCAAACATTAACATTTTCCTGTGTTCATTAAACTTTCCCAAAACATCACTTCAGGTCACCTATATAACAAGGCAGACTCTCTTTCCCCTCCACCCCTCTATACTGTGAATTGCCTGATGCTTCCACGGTTTTCTTTCAGTATTCTCAATTAAAATGTTATCAAAATACACCATTCTATAATCTGCAAAAGCTGATTCTAGAATAAATCTAGTAAGATATCTGTTACCTTTGACTCTAATTGTAGATAGCTCGCTTGAAAAGCACATTAATAAGTACAGTACCTTTAATTTATTAAGGTAGCGCCTTGTGTGAACAACCAAGAGATCTTCATCAGTAGCTTCCCGTGCCTGTACAATCAAGTCATCTGCAATTAGTTTTTCTTCTGGAACAGGAGAGAAATAACACTTGTCACTGCACATTATCATTTAAGTTCCCATATTCCACCCTGCCAAAGAAACCACTTTGACCTTGACGTAGTAACTTCATCGGTAATGTAAACTCACTGAAACAACTTTTGTTTACTCAGCAGTTCCAAATATATCCCCTCATACATGTAAGCTATTAAGGTACTGTGTATATGATATTGTTTACAGAAAGTTTTCCTAGTGCAATCATGGTAACTTCTTGTTTAAACTGAAAGAAAACACAGGTAGTGGCAGAGGATGGACAGATACAAAAGGATTACAAGAGTCCTTCCAGTTTAGGGCTTGATACACTGGGGAAATTCTGGTGCTCATAACATCAAATAGTCACCATTCTATAGCTTGCTTTAAGAAATTTCACAGTTGATGTTAGTATTTAATTCCCTAAATCAGAGAAGAGTAATAAAAATAACCAAAATTCAAACCAAAATAACTGCTTGGATGGTCATGGAAGGGAATGCTCACACTTCATTACAAAAGATACCATGACCAGCTATTAATTCTTCCCCTTAGAAACCAAAACATAGTTTAAAAATCCAGTTTTGTAAGAGCAAATTACAAAATATCACTCCAAGATTTCAGAATGTGATCAGAGATTACATGTTTGAATGCATACATCTGGATACACATGCCAGAAAGTTCGAGTCCACTGAGAAAAGCTAAGCAGTGCACGAAACCAACACTGCTTTGCATATGACCACTACCAATGATAAATGTGAGGCAGTGCGCTCATCTTCCTAGGTTAATTTTGACATTTAATTACTGTGCAGAAGGCTGCAGTCATCTAAGACTCTACCTTTTCTCCAATTTTATACTTTGAGGAGGAAGAAAACATCTCACAAATGTGAGAGATTTTGTTCTGAAGTGTTATACCACAACAGCACCTGCAACAATATTTGTTTTGGCAAGTTTATGTTTCTCCCAGCTGAGGTTGGAGAAACATTTCATTCATTCACTGGTGTCAGACAGAAAGCCAAATTGAAAACAGTATAATTCTTGAGGAAGAAGGTAAGTGTAGAAAGATTTTCACTGGTGATTTCCCTGGTGATGATAGGGATCAGCTGTTGCCAGAGACTGCTACAGAGCCAGAGAAAACCAAGAGTGGCCTGGGGTGTCCCCTGGCTTCTCTCTCCTTTACAAAGCAAGGACAGTAAAGTGATTGAGAAAACTAATTTTCTATGAAAGACTGAGAGTAAAGAGTGGACACACCACACAGAAAAGAGCTAGAGAAAAAGAGTTAATACAGAGAAGGAGCAGAAAGGCAAGTTTTTGATTAATTATGAACAAAGTCACCAAACCTTAGGGTTGTCAGAGGAAAGATCCAAAACTCAGCTACTTTAAATGGAGTGGTAAAACTCATTTAACCAAGGTTAAAGGAAAACAAGGTAGCCTCAAGTCAGAAATGCAACATTTAACTGCAAAAGATCATAAGCTGAAGGGGTCATTAATAAATTCACAGAAATGGAAGAGGTCTGGCTCTCAGACAACCTTTGTCTTGGCAAGAAAAAGAGACTTTTTTTTTCAACTTGGTAAACAAGCTTAAACTTTAGATGCAGAGATGCCAAGATTCTACAGGCCCTGATCCTTGTTCTTACATTTGTGTTTCCTTAATGTACTTTTGCCTATATCTTCCAATTTAAATGGCAATAATGAGCACCACCACAAAAAGCTCTGCCTTTCATCAGAGGCAGCTCAAAGCTTTTCCCAAATATTATTACACTAATATCATAAGAATGGATTTACACAGCCTGCACTTAGCCTTCAGCCTGAAAAGCAGGATTTGCCAGTAGACTGCAATCCAAGTTGAATAACTAGGTTATATCCCATCATTAACACCTGTACTGTCACAAGCCACAAAGATTGCTTCAGTTCTTGCTACACCAAATGTAAAGCAATGGAAGCACAAGGCTATAGGAAGTTGTGTACAGTACTTCAAACTGCAACTCAGGTTGCAGCTAACATAGGAAGGACTTTCCAGGAAGTCTGTGTTCTGTTTTAGACTCAGACTTGGTCCTCCAAAGAAAGAAGAAACTAGATCTGCAAACGGGAGCTGTCCTAGAGAATAAATTTAGAGGAAACATTGTTCTCAAACATTAATCTAAAACTGAAGGAAAGTGTTTGAATCATTAAGTATCTAAATGCAGCACAATGAGCTACAGCCACAAGGCTCTAGCATTCAAGCTAGGCTGAAAGTCAAGAAGTGGAAACACCTCTTAGATATCACACATAAACATATCTTACAAAGACCAAGCAATGAAATTCTGCTCACTTCATGCTTTCATTCAAATCACAAAGACCAGAAATATTTTAAGATGTTGTAAGACATTAGTATGCTCATATTTCTCCTTCTTCCTTTTTACTCACAGTCTTGTAAAGCTCTGGGCTAGACTGAAATGAACAAAACTAGTTCCTCTGACTAGTATTATTCTTGCCTCTGGGAAGAGCAAATCATTTAATGAGCTTGAATTTTCAATCATATTTCTAAGTTTCGCTCTGCACAGGCAGCATGACAGAGCTGAAACCAAAACTGTGGGTTTATTTATTGGAGTGGGATAGAAAATACATTTTCAAAGGACTGTGAAACAAACCTCTGCATTAAAAAGCCCTGGTGTAGGATGTTTGCTCTAATGTTACAATTTCATAGACAAGATCTTCAACAATGTGTAACACACAATATCCAATCCACCTCAGAAATCTTACAGTTGATTTAACTTGCTAAGATTTAAGTCTGCAAACATATAAGGATATATAATATATAAGGATACTAAAGCACTCCAAATATGGTTAAAGAAAGTAGCTTAAGTCTACACAGTGAGCAATGAAGATGTACAGTCACTCTGTTGGCAATTATTAATGTGTCTGCACTGACTACTAACTACATAGTTGCTATTAGCTTTTGTACAAACATTTGTCTAAGAGATGCCTTCTGTTATTTTACCTTTCAGGAAATTGATGACTTTCCCCCATTTCCCTGCATCGAATGGATGCAGCTTCTCAAGTCCCATGAAGGTGATGTTGTAGTCTGGAGAATATACGATAGGCCAACATGCTGGTGGAGGAGCCTCGTAGAGCTCGGTTCTGTGAGGCCTTGAAAAGCAAAAATAAACCAAAGTGGTCATCATCTTTAGCAACTGTTTACAAAGCTGAAAGTTTATCACTAAAACCTCAAATTGGAGTCCTTATTAAAGTCTACATTAGGGACGATTCCTGAAGATGCTGTTTCCAACAGTTACTGAAGGAAGCACTTGGCTGTTGAACTGCTCTTCAGCAGTGGGGTCAGGGAAAGCAACATCCCCCACTACTAACGGGTATAGTTCAACTCTTGAATTAACCAGTGGTGGGGAAAAAGAGAATAACTGAATAATGTGCATTAATGAATTATGCATATGGAGTTCATTGCAGACATCAATTCAAACATTTGCTTTTCTCCCCTCACCTTCCCAAGTTCATCAAGCAGCACCTCTACCTTAGAAGGTGTATCCCATTTCACAGAGAACATTGTCTTCAACAGTGACATTACTAGACTCACATTTTGAAGTCTGTACCAAAGCACAATCGAAAAATAAAGCCACATGATGTTTCTAACAACACAAGGTTGGAAAGATTTCTAGGGCCACTTCCTAGCAGCAAGAGATTATTTTGTGGCCAGCTCAGCATAAGTAAAGAGTCTTGTTTTTGTATCTGAATACCATCTGATCACAGGACATACTCTCAACTCTAGATCTCACACCTGTAACCTTTAACCAATACTTCTCTTTGCGCTCCCTCCAAATTCTTGTATTCATCAAAGACAAGGAGAGAGAGCCTGTCCAGCTCAGAGCCCTCCTTCACCACCTGCTGACAGAAACCACAAGCAATGCTGCGCTCTGCATTCACAAAGGCACACATGGAGCATTCGGGGGACACCTGTGTGCACACACGGGTCCCCAGCTGGCCAGACTCCGTGCTCACCTCAGCCTGTTCCACCAGGCTCCCTTCTCTGCCCCAAGCCCCGCGTTACTGACACAGACTGAGACCTCTCTTGCTCTTTGAAATTTACCTGAAGTTTGCAAAAGTCTTTGCAACGCACTGAGCAAACAGGAAGGTCTTTTCTCAGGTTAATAATACAAACAGAAAAACTCTTATTTCCAGACTTATTATGCACAAAAATAGCCTTTGAAAATTCAGTTTAAAACAAAACACAAAAACCCACCAAGCACGACGACAATGGAGGCTTTTCATCAGAGCCAGCAGTCTTGATGCCCACACATCACCCACACCAGAGCCAAGGCTCCCTGAATCCTTCCCTCCTCCCTCCCCGCAGTAAAAGGCAGCTTTTGTACACGCGATGCGCTCTCCCCGGCCCCGGTTCCTGCCCTGCCTGGCAGCATGGCCTCGATGCTGCGGGGAGGGGACGTTTCCCCGGGGTGTCCTCCGGGCGCTGCTCCCCGCGGCCCGCGCCTTGCCTACACAGCGGGCTGGCAGGGAGCGGAGCAGCTGCCCCCTGCGCTCCCTCCAGCATGGCCCTGATGCCAGCCGACGGCAGGCGGCCCAAACCGCTCACCTGCCGCGGCTAGGGTCGTGGAGGGGTGAAAGCGGGCAGGACCGGCCGGGTCCGGCGCGGTCGGAGCGGCGCTGCCGCAGCCCCAGGCCACCGCCCCCGCCGCTCTCCGCACGCACCTTGCGGCCCTGCCTTCGGGTATGGGCGGGACACGGGCCCCACAGCCGGGCTGGCCTCCGCAGGGCACGGGCCCTCCACTCCCCGCCCTCCCCCGAAGAAGCCGCCCCCGCCAGCTGAGCCCCCGCCCGCGCCCGCGCCGCACCCGCGCCGCACCGCCCGGCGCGCTACTCACATCCCCCCGCCTTCCGCGGGCGCGCTGGCCTGGCCGCGCAGGCTCCGGGCTGCCCCGCGGCCGGCACCGGCAGCCCCGCCCCGCCGCGGGGCGGAGACACGGAGCGGCAGGGCCGGGCGGGGCGCGGAGGCGGCGGGACCGGCGCGGGGCTGAGCCGCTGCCCGGAGCCGCTGCCCGCAGCCGCTGCGCGGAGCCGCTGCCCGCAGCCGCTGCCCGGAGCCGCTGCCCGCAGCCGCTGCCCGGAGCCGCTGATCGCAGCCGCTGCCCGGAGCCGCTGATCGCAGCCGCTGCCCGGAGCCGCTGATCGCAGCCGCTGCCCGCGCTTCGGGGGTCGCAGCTCGCTCGGGCCTTGTGGCACTCCTGGGCGGGAGACAAGGACAGGCGGCTCGCAGAGAGCTGTGTGCGGGAAGCGCTGTCACGGCCCTGGGGAAGGTGATACAAAACAGGGTGATACAAGATCAAATAAAGAAGGCATTTGATCAAGGGAACTTGATCAAATACTGTAGGAATGAGAAAAACTCAACTCCAGTGACCAGGTTTTTACATGAGCTCCTGTCGCGACGTTATTAAGGGCCTCAAAGCAATTCAGCACAAGCCTTGGATAGGAAAATTGAATTCTCATTATAAAATGAAATTAACAAGATAACAGCAGGTGAAGAGACACAGCAGGTCAGCACCAGGAGGAGGAAAACAACGGTGGTATTACTTAACTTGGCAGCAGAACTCCCACTAACGTTGTCAGGTCAAGATTCACCCTAGGATTCACCATCCCTACATTCAGGCACACTAGAAAAATCAACTAGTTTCAAGCAAAAAGCCAGTTTCTAAATCTACTTCACTAATCCTTCCTGAATATATACAAAAAGCACTTCTTATGGAGTTGTACAGCAAAATCAATAATACCATCCTGAAAAACAGCCCATCAATACCAGCAATATCCATCACAGCCAGATGAATGTACAGAAGCGTTCTTTCCTCACAAGGAGTAATGTCTCTCTATAAGAGTTATATAATGCAATCTATAAATGTCTATAAATGCAATTCTCCTTAAAGTGTGCTGGCTCTGCCTTGGCATTCAGTTTTGATGGATGCTTGGACTTTTATCCTGGTATTTATTTAGCAGCATGAGACTGTTATCCCAATAAAGCAGAATCACAGAATCACAAGGGTTGGAAGGGACCTTTAAAGCTCATCCAGTGCAACCCCCCTGTCAGAGCAGCACCACCTAGAGCAGGGCACACAGGAACTCACCCAGCTGGGTTGGAAGGTCTCCAGAGAAGGAGACTCCACAGCCCATCTGGGCAGCCCCTGCCAGTGCTCCCTCACCTCATCAGGGAACAGGTTTTTCCTTCTATTTCTTTGAACCTCTTCTGTTCCAGCTTGTTCCCATTGCCCCTGTCCTGTCACTGGCCATCACTGAGCACAGCCTGGCTCCAGCCTCCTGACACCCACCCTTTATGAATTTCTAAACACTAATGAGGTCGCCCCTCAGTCTCTTCTCCAAGCTGCAGAGCCCCAGCTCCCTCAGCCTTTCATCACAAGGGAGATGCTCCACTCCAGCACCTTTGTGTCCCTGCACTGAACTCTCTCCAGCAGCTCCCTGTCCTTCTGGAACTGAGAGTCCCAGAACTGGACACAATATTCCAGATGCAGTCTCCCAAGGACAGAGTAGAGGGGGAGGAGAACCTCTCATGACCTACTGCCCACAGCCCTTCTAACCCAGCCCAGGATGCCATTGGCCTTCTTGGCCAGGAGGGCACGTTGCTGGCTCATGCTTATCCTGCTGTCCACCAGCACCCCCAGGTCTCTTTCCCCTAAACTGCTCTCTAACAGTTCATTCCCCAATCTGTACTGGTACATGGGGTGATTCTTTCCCAGATACAAGACTCTACACCTGCCCTTGTGAATTTCATTCAAAACATTTCATTCAAATTATTCCATCCCTTTGACATGATTTAATTAACATTTCTTTTTGCTCTGGCCCTTGGTGCACCACATCTGCCTCTTATTCCTTGTTGCCAACTACTTAATACTTGGTGCTTAATTAGAGTTGGAGTGTTGTTTGGTTAACAACATACAAATATAATGTGTTGCTATTTCACTTTCACTGACATTAACTTTTAAAGTGAAATTAACAATACACTTGCAGTTTCCATATTGGTTGGGTGTTGTAAATTGCTTTTCATGTGTGCTTTCCCATCCATCATTTGCATCTAAACTATGACACCTGCACTTCTCCAAGGGGAAAGTTTGCTTAGTCCTTCCTTTTTGTGCCACCAGAAATCAGATGAGAACACCTGCTCCTCAGTTCTGCCTAGCTGTGACATTTTCCTCCTCTTGTACCACAGGGAGCTGGATTGTGACCTGACCTTTCAGTGACATGTTACCATCAGTTTTAGATTGTCTCTTGAACAACATTAGAAAATAATGACACACAGAGATTTCCTCACACATAGAACACTAGAAGGGGGTTAAAACCTTTCACACACACTCACACACTGGTTATGTTGGGGCCTGGGCTATAATGAACGTTATGGAGTTAGACAAAGACAAAGTCAGCAGTTCATCTTTGAATCGCCTTCAGCAGCAGAAAAAGAAAAGAATGCCTATGTGACAGCAAGCTTGAGCAGGGAGGAAACCAAAACTGCAGACTGTAATGGAGGCAAGGTCAAAGCAAGAAGACAGGATAGAGCATTCAATTAAGCACTGTTAGAAGATAGAATAGAGCATTCAATTAAACATTGTGTGATCGCATGTATGTGACTAACAAATTGTAATATATGTAACTAACAGTAGTGTAAAGTTAAGCAAAATGTAAGGTCAGCATAACCACAGTCTAGTGTGAGAGAAACTGACTGAAGGCCAAATAGATGGGGTGATATTTAAGCACAATAAGGTTGGTGTTTAAGCACAATGAGGTTGGTGTCTAAGTTGTTACAAAAATGAAACTTTGAAGCTTCATCCATAGCGTGTGATCCTTAGTATGAACTAATTGTCATGGACTGTAGCACGTACACACCAGTTGGAAAAGTATATAAGTGATAATTATGTGGCAATAAGGTTGGAGTTGATGCACATCATATTGGTGTCTGATCATTCCCATCTCACATGATGAAGAAGAACCCCTGCATGGTTGTAACACATTAGATTGAAACACCTGAGAATTGCAGACCGACTGGGTCCTGCCCTTGGGCCACAACAACCCCAAGCAGGGCTACAGGCTTGGGGAGGAGTGGCTGGAAAGCTGCCAGGCACAGAGGGATCTGGAGTGTTGGCTGACAAAGGCTGAACATGAGCCAGCAGCATGACCAGGTGGCCAAGAAGGCCAAGGGCATCCTGACCTGGATCAGGAGCGGTGTTGTCAGCAGGAGCAGGGAGGTGATCATTTCCCTGGACTCGTCTTTGGTGAGGCTGCACCTCCAACACTGTGTCCAGTTTTGAGCCCCTCTCTACAAGGACATGGAGGTGCCGGAGAGGATCCAGAGCTGGGCTACCAAGCTAGGAAAGGGTTTGGAGCATGTCTCAGATGAGGAAAGCCTGAAGGATCTGGGGCTGTTTTGCCTGGAGAAAAGAAGGCTCAGGGGAGACCTTCTCACTCTGTACAACTACCTAAAAAGAAGCTGTAGTAACACAGGGGTTGATCTGTTCTCCCTAGTGACAAGCAATAGAAAAAGAGGAAACGGCCTCAAGTTGCATCAGGGGAGGTTTAGGCTGGGTCTGAGGAGGAATTTCTTTGCTGCAAGGGCTGTCAGGCATTGGAAGGGGCTGCCCAGGGAGGTGCTGGAGTCACTGTCCCTGGAGGGGTTTCAGAGACAGGGTGGATGTTGCACTGAGGGAATTGGTCTAGTGGTTGATAGGGCTGGGACAAAGGCTGCTCTCCACGAGCTTAAAGGTCTCTTCCAGCTGAAATGATTCTATGATTACACTTAGATTTAAAGAGCAACATTTTGTTCTGATCCTGTCCATGACACCAATGTGTGTTTTGCTAATGCACAAAGGACACAGACATCAAACAAAAAGGATATAACCTTAATTTTACTTACATTTAAAACAATAAGAGAACAAGTGAAATAATGCTGCAAGTTTAGTTTAAAGCAGCACAGAGAATAAGTAATGCAGCTAATCATTACTACATAAGGTTAGCTATGGTGATTAAGAAAGATACATCACTAGTTGCTGTAATACTTTCCCACCATCCAGCTCCACAGTGGCTGGGGAGCTCCAGTTGCAGCAAGGATCTGGAGAGCCTGACCTGGCAATTGGGAGCTCCTACACAGTGTGTCCTCTCATAGAGGAGATCTCCAAAGTCACTGCAACAGGGTCCAGCTTATGGAGTTCAATAAACAGGTTACATAATGTCAAATGCAGGAACATTTGGTTTCACCCTTTGTTGAGATGCCACCTGAAGCCTGGCCAGGGTTCAGGGAGGAACCAAGGGAGTTTCTATATCTGCTTGGCTTTGAGCACATACTTCCAAACAAGGCTGGTCACCTGGTTTTCCTGCCCTTGACAGTCTGCTTCTAAACAAGGAAAGAACTCTATTCTCATGACACTTATCTTCATGAATAATTACATTCTGTCTAAGCTACACCTTTCACTAATGATCACACATACTCCACTAATGATCAGATCCTAATTTTATACACATTTGGTTGGGAGGTTCATCTAGAGGTCAGCTTTGGTTCGAGGCCTGATGCTCAGGCCTCAATACTTCAACAAGTTAGTATTTGCTGCTCCTACAATGTTCTGACCCTCTTTCTTATCTCTTAGAAATGAAGAGCCATCATTCCTGAGGGGAAGCACAGCTCTTGTGAGGGAAGAAAGGGGCAAGTCAGCATCATCTTTATTGTCTCACCTTCAGAGATGCAGATGGAACGATCCTGATCTTTCCTGGGTCATGGGGAAAGACAATTCCCAGTAGGACCCTTTCCCATGCTTTATAGGCGTTGCCAGTTGAGCCTGCATTGCCATCCAGACATTAATCAGGGGCTTTAGAAAGCAAATGAACAGCTCCTTGGCTCTTCCACGTTGGGATCTTCCTGTTGAAACTGCCGTGGTTCAGACCTCATCACTGAACTCTAGGTCTAGGCCACATGTCACACAGAACAAAAGCAACATTCAGAGATCTGTTTTTCCTGCCATAGCCATCACAAGGCTTGCTTTAAAGCCTTTTCTCCTTTAAATCCATCAGACATTGCCTCTGATCTGCTCTGATGTTCATAGAGAATGGAGTGCAATCCTTCATTTGATTGTTCATTACATTTCCTCTTAATGTGTTGCAACGTGCCTGAGCTCCCCCCTTCCTCCCCTTCATAGGTCTAAATTCAGCCTTGATGCAAACAGAAATAACTTGCAATCCCAGCAGCTTCCAGATTTCCTGTCTATGTGCTGTTTCTGCTACTTTCAACCCATTGAGTGTTTCCTTTATTCCTTTTGCTGCTTTCCCTAGAAAACCCAAAGTGCTTTACAGCACCAGCAATGTTGAAAGTTCTTGGGCTGTCCATAATCTGATTCCACATTTGGACTCCAAACAGGCTCAGTCTGGTGACCCTGTAACAGAAGCTGCACTCCAGCTGAACTACCAGGGTTAGGGGAGCTCCCTGGTACCAAAACAAATCCAGGCTGACTGTTGAGATCTCTCTCTTCCTTTGTGAGGGGTGGTGCAGAAGAAATGCCCCTTAACACCCCAGGCTTTTCTTTGAGGGAAAAATTGCTCACTGTTGGTAAAATACAATGATGATACATATGAACCAAGGAGAAAAGTTAGTTTCCCATTCTTAATTTTCAAGCTTCAGGAGAAGAACTTGAGAAGCCATATTACCAAACCTTATGCCCAATTTACACAGAGAAGTTGTCTCATTAACAGCTGAAAAGTGAACCCAGGTTCATGCAATCTAAAAAGGAATCATAAGGTTTTGAATTTTGCCCATAAACCAGATAACGTGTGGAAGATTTAATGTCAGCTAAAGACCTTCTGTCAGACAACCATCACTTGCTAGGTGCCCTTTTTCCCAGCTTAAAAGTTGATGCATTTCTTGTGAGAGAAAAGTAGAAGGCCTGAGCTGTAGATCATACTGGGCTTTAAGGGCAGCTATGACCTTAAACTTGTAACTGAGTCAGTGAAGAAACGGATGAAAAAGAATGTTTTAACCATATCATCAATACTAAGTAGATTAACATGAGTACATAAATAAATGAATAAAAGTTCCAGTTGCTTTACCAGGAAAAGCAGATACTCTGCTTCCCCACCTGAGAGCAGGATAACACACCCCAGTGCGCACATGGGGGAGCCCAACACGTTTCTGCTGCCCCAAAACAAAAGAGGAAACTGCAGAGCGAAACATTCCAAGACGAATATTTTCACATCTCAGAAACAATCTTGACATGGTAAAGGCAGCACAGAGTGCCTTTGGTTAGAAAGCTGCAGTTAACAGCTCAAAATGCTTTCAACTGTGGTGTGACACTTCCCAGCAATACACTCACTCCCAGGCTATCAAGAATTTCAGTGGGACCAAATATTTTCACCTCAGAGCTTCTGTAGTAGTTACTTAAAAGTATTTCTGTTGGGTCAGCATAAAACCCAGGACTGAATGGCACCTCAGTGCCGATATGCTCTCCAGAGAAGAATCAACTACCCCAGGGGTGGAAGCACAGCCCTACTATTTGTCATGTACTAATCCACACTGTGCTGGAAAAAGGTGATGCCCCTGAACATCTACAATACATCAATGACATCATTGTGTGGGGCAACAAGTGCTTGAGATGAGGAAAAGATTAACTCAGATTCTTCTAAAAGCTGGTTTTGCTGTAAAGAGAAGCAAGGTAAAGGGGACTGCACAAGAGAGCCAGTTCTTGGGAATAAAATGGCAGGATGGACGTTCTGTGCCTATGGATGCTGTGAACAAAATAGCAACTATGTCCCCTGCAGCTAACAAGAAACACAAGCTTTCCTGAGCCTCCTGGGCTTCTGGAGGACACATATACCAGGTTACAGTCAGCTTGTGAACTTTCTTTATAATAGAGTAACCCAAAAGAAGAACTGTTTTGAATGGGCCTCAACAACAAGATTTCTTCAGTATTAGTCAGGAAATGCAGTAAGTGCCCGAGGGAGGCTGTGACCCTGTGGGAAGCCCATGCTGAGGTAAATTCCTGGCAGCACCTGGGAACCTGTGGAGAGAGGAGCTCATGCTGGAGCAGGTTTGCTGTCAGGACTTGTGACCCCATGGGGGACCCACACTGGAGCAGTCAGTACCTGAAGGACTGTTCCCCCTGTGGATGAGACTCACATTGGGGCAGTTTGTGGAGGACTATCTTCCATGGGAGAGACCCCAGACTGCAGCAGTGGGAAGTGTGAGAAGGCCTCCCCCTGAGAGGAGGCAGCAGCAGAGCCCATCTGTGATGGACTGACTGTAACACCCATTCCCCATGCTCCTGTGCCAATCAGGGGCAGAGAGTCCCAGGAAGAAGGGATGGGAAGGGGGAGGTGTCTTATGATTCAGGGTTTTTTAGTTTCATTTTACTGATCTGTTTTGATTGTTCATAAATCAAAGCAACTCTCCCAAAGTTGATTTCATTTGCCTGTGGTGGTAATTGCTAAGTGATCTTCCTGTCATTACCTCAACCCCAGAGCCTTTTGTTATACTCCTCTCTCCCCTGTGCAGTCAAGGTTAGGGAGTGATGGAGTGGCTTTGGTGGGCACCTGGCACCCAGCCAGGGCTAAACCACTACATAGTCACTCTGAAAATAACTTTTTTGAAGAAAATTTGGGCTCACATAACCTTCCTACAACATGGTAGTATTTAAAACAAAGTGACATTTGTCACTAGTTCAGTCTGTCCTGAAATGGTATTTTCAATCATCTAAGTGAAATATTTTTATTTTAAAAAGAGGAAAATGAGACTCCAACAAATACTAAACTTCTAAATTAATATGCATTCCCAAAGGGTTCTGGAACAGCTGAATTCATACTTCTGGCTCAAAGATGTCTCCTTTAAAAGTTCTGCTGATTTCTAACCTCTACCAATACGAAAAGCGAGGCAACAAGCATAAGTCATCAGCCAATAGGAGAGGATGATCTAAGTCTCTTAGAATAAACACACATACCCATCACAAGCAGAAAGTAGTTATAGATCATACAGAACCCATCCATTCTCTAAATTTCTTAGAATCCTTCAAGATTATGTCCCAAATTCACCATAAAAGTGAGAAAACAGAGCAACTGCAACCCAGCTCATGGAGTATACCAGTGTTATTTCTCAATGGATAGCTCTATTTTCCCAAGACAGAGGAAATGCTTTCTCATTATACCTTCATTTTGCTTCTGCTGAGACAGAGTGCAACCTGACTGGTTTTGACACCATTATGGATAACGCTGGAGTGCTGTGGTAAGGGAGTGTATTAATTGCTGCATACTTGAAAGCACAGGCATATCATTGTTATCATAAATAACCAGCAACCTATTAGCTCTCAGGGATTGGACTCTTTAACATGCTCTTTGTCATCCAGGAGATCGTTCATCTCATGTTGAAAATCTTAAAAAGCCCTTCTGGGAGACAGGCTGCCTTCCAAAGAGAAACGCTGTGTTTTAACAGGGGTCCAGTTTGAAACTGACTCAAAAGCCTCGATCTTCTGGAGAGAATTTCAGTCTCCTCATGTGATTGGTCTCTTTAAAGTTCAAGAGATCGACTTGTGCAGATCCATTTGAAGGTGGGTCCCTGAGTCTGAACTGCAAAACAAACTCCTAGCAAACAGGAAAACGAGTCTGAGTAACGTCCAATGTGAAAGAGGTAGTAGGCGTCCGGGAGATCTTGGGTTATAATGAGAAGTGGAGGGTACAGAAGAGGTGGGCATGGGGTGGAGTGAGAGGAGGTGCTGGTGTTAGCAGATAAAGCCACATGGTGTAAACAAGGGGTTGGAATAAAGTATCATCCATGCTGAGTTTGTGGTGATCTTTGTTCCCTCAGCGGTGGGCTGAGAGATCTGTGCAGGAGGCCTGGTAGCAGCAACAAGAGACTGGATGGTCAGGTCTAACAGTAATTGTGCCAGTTTATTAAATCTGTTCAAGTAGTTTGTTGCACATACATTCTTTGGGAGAATGTGGGAATTTGGCAAAAGCCCTTCATCAGCTTCTCAACCTGCCACAGAATAGAAAATGACTTCCTAGTTCTGATGTTCCAGTGAAATTACTTAAACATGATGACTGGTGAAACGTGGTAAGTGTTTCCATATCAAGAAACAGTGAAGCCAGAAACAAAAGTCAGTAGTAGCAAATTTATAGCAATACTATGAAAACTGAGACTACAGATCCAGTCATCTATAATCTATATTAGTGATGTAAGCTTTGGATCTCCTGCCTCACAGGTGAAGCAGTACAATACCAAATTAAGGTTTGATTCAACTTACAGTATTATTTTAACCTCCTAGAAACTTTCCAGTTACTGCCTGGAGCTGGAATAATCCCAGTAGGTTTGATCAGGTGTGACATGTGCAGTTCTCCTCCTCTAGACAGAGGCAGCTTAGCCACCTCCAAAGTCTCACCCTCATCTCTTGTCATGGCAGTCTGTCCTCTGGACAAAAAAGAGCAGTGTGCAAGTCAGTGATTTTGCTTCAATTGTGAGACACAAAACGTCCTTCCTTAAAGAGCCAGAAAACCTCAGGACTAAGATAAGAGCCATGTCACAAATAGTTTGCTTTCAAGTCACTGTGAGTTGAGGTTTTTGAAACAGGTCACATGAAGAAATGCACTACAGAGAAAATCAGGGATGAATCACTTGTAAAGGAACATATAGAAAAGGGATACTTTTATTTATATTGGGACTGACTTTTCCTGGGAAAAACTTGAACTCATTCCATGAGTTTCTACAGAAATTTTAATTAGTGTTTTTCAATCAGAAAATAATATTTTGAGAGTCTGTACTACTTTAATCTCTTTCATCCTGAGGGCTTTCATCTGCCCTGTGGTGACATGACTAAAATCAGGCATTTACTTCGTGGTGTGTGGTAAATGTGAAATTATTGATTCCCATAATCCAGCAGAGCAGAAAAACCTCTGTGCTTCATGGAGCTTGGAAACAGATAGTTTTCTTCCTTGCTGTTGCTCAGAGCAGCTGGAAATGCAAGGCCTGAATATTCCTTAAAGATATCATTATTCTCCTCACAGCACTCTTATTAGCCTAAGTCCTTCTCCCTCAATGAATTACATCTCACTGAAATCCTCAGTTTTTAAAACAATAGAGTATGATACCACTAACTACCCCTTTGTGCCTTCAGTGTTGTGCTAGTCTCAAATAGAGAGATGTATGCTACCACAACAGAATTCAGATTATACAAATCCTGCAAGGGTTTATCCAAAACAGACTTGAAATAGCTTTTTTCAAATTCACTAGAGGGTCTCAGCTTAATGCCTTCAGCTGACAAGCAGTGAGGGAAGCCATAAAAGACTTGATTTGCTCTCATAAGCTGTAAACATCTGCAAGTCAGTCTCAAAATGGAGAAAATGGAACTTAGTATGATGAGGGGCATTCTGAAGCAAGCAAAGTTTTCAAGCAAGTGATTTGTTTGCAAGTCCGTTCAGAGGTGTAGCTGTCTACTTAACTGGGTGAACATGAACACAAGAGAGAAATGCAAGTTAATTAATAACACATTCTCTATTACTTCAGATTTGTCTCCAAATTAATTTGAATCCTTTCTCCTAGAGCTTATTTATAAATGTCTGTATGGTATACAGTTTTGTAATTTCATTGTCAATCACACAGACAACCTGAGGTCTGGTACTCTGTTATCATAGAATGGTAGGAGTTGGAAGGGATCTTTAGAGATAATCCAGTCTAACCCCCTTGCTAAAGCAAGGTCCTACCTAGATCAGGTCACAAAGGAATGAGTCCAGATGGGTTCTGAAGACCTCCAAGGAAGGAGCCTCCACACTCTCCCTGGGCAGCCTGGGCCAGGGCTCCCTCACCTCAACACTGAAAGAGTTTTCCCTTATGTTTAAATAGAACTTTTTGTGTTCCAGCTTATTTCCATTGCCCCTTGCCCTATGACTAGATACAACAGAAAAAAAGTGCTGCCTCAGTCTCCTGACACCCACCATTATCCATCAAAATAAACAGGGTCATGTATAACATGTACAGGTTCATACCGTTCAATCTTAAGAACAACCATGAACACAAAAACTCTCTTCATCTAACAAGTGGCATCTTCAAATGAGTCCATTTAGTTGCTATTTCCTCTGTTCCCATTTTTGAGTGCCTTGATAATATGAGTGATATTTAGTCTGTTTATAATATGCAAGAGAGTGGCAAAGTAAACCATGAATTTCTGTCCTGCATTTTCCAAGTACATTCAATTGAACTGAAATTCAGTTCAATCCAGACATCTGGCACTTAGCTGGTGGTAAAAGTGTAATAAACATGGGCTAAATGTTTCAAAGTATACTATTCCTTATACTACCAGAATAAGATTAAATCTCAGATTTTGGGCCCCCTCTTTTAATTTGAGGTGGCCTCTTGCACCTTTCCCATTATTGAGATAAAAACTGCTACAATTTTCAATGTAACAATCTCTTAGTAACTAGTATTGGAACATAATCAAGTTGAGAGTAGAGGAGAGGAGGATGGAAATGCAGTTTTCCAGAATATTTCTAAATATAGCAATAATTAGAGAGAAGAATTCCCACTGGCATAATGTCTATGAAGGGACTAAAATGTCCAGTCCCAATCTCATTAGAAAAGGTTAATCTGAGTCATTGATATGACCTTTATATACACATAACACATTTCTTGGCATTACAACATCCTTTAGAAAAAGTACTGTACAACACATAAGGACATTCAAGCTTCTGCTGGAAAACAAATACACAGGAAAGTTCAAGTTCCTTTGAAATAACCCTCTCTAAAAAGCAAAGTTACTATAAAAATCTGGTTTCACCATACAGGACAATTATATTTGACTATTACGTTGTGATAGGTTAAAGTCAAACACATAAAGCATGACCAGGAGCATGAACTTTCTGTGACCAGCAGTACAACCAGCATTTACAGTCAGTAGGAATACTTCCACCATCCCAAGAGAAGTCAAGGGTTTAGTAGAGGAGGTGAGGTGTGGCTTGTGGGAAAAATCACCACGACACAAAACATACATGAAACCTTTCCCAATCCATTCTCCCTCTTCAGTGTTTTCATATCTTTGCACTAGTTTTAGAGTCATACGTTGCAATTTCAATTGTCACCTGAGTACAGCCAAGAAAAGCGAAGGAACTACAACGTGAACCATTACTAAACAACCTGGCTTCATTCCAGGCTTCCCAAGCTTGATAAGCTCAGAACTATTCAGAAGCTCTCTTTCAGAGTCAAAGGCCTTCAGATGAAATTCCTCACGGGCACCATGAGATGATTACACACTTAGATAGGGATGCCTTGAGATAACTCAATTGGGCATTTTATTTGTTCTCAAATATCACAGCATGACGTTATCAAATAATGTCACTCAAACCATATACAGCATCTTGAATTAATAGCAATGTTTTGGATTGCTTGTTTTAGCAAACAGGCAGCCAGTATAATCCAGCTCTTTATGTCTAGCATTAGTCAAGAGATATTGCAGTTGCTGAATGATGATGTAATGATCACAAGAAAATCCACATGGTAAAAGTAGTGGAATAGGGCTGCGGAGTTTCCAAGATAATGGCCCTGCATCACTGCATTCTGCCACACTGTGGTTACTGAAGGACTAAACTGTTACACAAACCATTTCAAAAGAGAAGTGGCATACATGTGTTGAAAAACTTCTCTACACAGGAATGCAGATAAGCCAGGCACTTCTTTATTATGCAGCACTGGGAAAACAGGGGGGATAGCTCCTCCATATGTGCTTAGTTACCATTTTCAAGGCTTTTATACACCTCAAACAAAAGAATCACATTTGCCAACACAAGCATGCATAAAATGTCCACCTATCAGTTTTGCCCTTCACCTTGATTGGTTCCCAACCAACACAGAATTTCCAAACTCACAGTAATTGCTCAAAAAAAGGTATCAGTCCCTTTGTTTTAGTAACAACCAAGGCAACAGCCAAGGTAACCTAATAAATACATTCACTAGGGTAGCTAAGGTAACAGGTCCCTATCAGGTGTGGTGTGTAACTCTTGCAGTTTGATCCTTATGTGATTCAAATGAATACTTACTTAATCAATAGGTGTTTGAGTTATTTGCAAGTGCTTAGCTAATTGATTCAACTATTATTAGGTGATTAACAAGTGCTTATCAAGTGCTTGAATACTTATTGTGATGATAAGTTGTTAACTAAAATAATTGTGTATCTGCAACACATGGGGGGATGCTAAGGGTATTCAGGGTTTGTTTTTAAAGGGTGAAGAACACTCCTTCAAGTCACAGTGATCAAACTCCTTACAGAACTCCCCAATGGTATTTTTTAAATCCATTTTTCAGTCACTTTAGGCAGCACTTTTTAAAAGTGGACTTAATTACCATTGATCCAGAATTGGATATACTGCTCACAGAAACAGAAAGCAGAAAACTATGAAGCAAAGATAAATCCTACCAGCACGAAAATGAAGTGCCAAAGGAGTGCCTGCATTTGCTCTGTGCAGCTACAGCATCACTCAGGGGTGGTCTGGTAGGTGGTCAGAGGAGCTGTCAGCCAGAATCTACTCAAAATCTAGTCATGATGAACATTGCCTCATCACACTCCCCCATCTGGGATGTGATCTGTGTTTATTTTCTGTCATACTAAATAACATTTCTTAGCTTTACTGCAATAAAATTTCCTCTTGGTGAAGAACCAGAAGGGATATATAAGCATATAAAAAGATAGGCAAAGTGATAAGGGAACAAAGATACACTCAGTGCACCCTAATGCAATCCCAGTTGAAGTTGCTTTTCAGAAAGTATCAAAGCCAGGGATCATTCATAATGTTCACACAACAAGATGAGAAACTCAGGAAAAGATGATCCCTTCAGTTTCCCTGTCTTCCATATGACACATTTTCCAACTACCTCAGCAAAACTCTTCATGGGGAAGGAGCAGCTTCTATCTTATTTTTATTCCACAGGAAGTTATTTTGACAAAGACACACAATGTGATGGTAATAAACCTCCCCTATTTCTAAGGCTAATAGACTGCTCATCAGTTGAAGCATGTCGATGACCAGTAATTAGCACCCTTCTCATTTAGCTACTCTGATTACACCAATTCTTGTATTAGTGCTGCATTAGCTGCACTTGATATCATCTTGACTTGGGGTGTGTGGTGATTTAATGCAGCAGCAGGAGCTAGAGGTCTTTTTGTTGCCTTTCTCAATGCCAGAAAAGCTGGGGAAAAAAAATCACCAAAACAACAAGTAAAGCAATTCCCCTCCCTGCCTGCTGACCTGCTGTGTGTCACAGGCATCCATTTCTTCTTCCCACTCCCTCTTTCTCTCTACAGTAAAACTCGTGAGCTGCCCTCTGCTAACTTTTTTTTAACCTTGGGAAATAAGGGATTAACTTCAAAATGAGTAAGTACTGCTGGGTCAGCCAGCTGTTGCAACTTCACACCTATGTAAAACAACATCACAGCTGAGCATGGGGAACCAAAATATACAGTGAAGGTCGTTCTTTTGAGGCTCTCCCCATTTTAGAGCAGTATCAACTTTGCCCCTAAAACTGAGCTCTTAATAATTCACCAACTCACCAACACTGCTGTTGAGGGGGTGTCTGTGGTTGGCATTACAGAATTGTTTCTCCATAAGAGTAACAAAAGTAAAATCTAAACGTATCAGTGTCAGAAATCCTTGAATATGTCTCCAAATCAGAGCATTTTGAATGATTAGGTGTGAATTGTGTATTTGTAGCTCAACTCTCCACCAGTGCATTTAGTATTATTGACACCATTTCTCCTGTAATTATGGCTATCCAGATTTTCCAGGGTTCAGAAATGTTGAGGAGATCTGTTCACTAGGAATGACTCTTGGATGGCTGGATGTGACAGAAAAGGTAATTAATTATTGTACTCCAGAGTATGCTTTCAATCATGTGCAGTAGGTAAGGATTCAGAGCGTATGCTTGAATAATGAAGAGAAAACAAAATAGCCAAGTATCATCATTTCTGTGCCCTTGAGTGGAGGAACAGTTCCTCTGACAGGTCCCTGTCCATATACCAGCACTGTTTGAACAGGTAGTTAAAGAGGACAAAAATCTGCATTTGAAAAAGAGGTGTATTAGGTTTGCCCAAGTCACCTTATTCCGGTATTTCCTAACTTTTCAGTGTTCTTGTTTTATTACAATTTTTAGCATATTTTTATCTGAACTTGTCTGCATGTTTTGAAACAGTCTGTCTTCTGGCAAGCTGTTAGTGGTTTACTTGAATAACTAAACAGTGGCATTTGGGGAAAAAGAAAACAAGCTGTCTAGTATGGGGGTTTTCCCTGAATGGATTACCCTCCTCATAAAGCCAAATATTCTCCTCTCCACAATGCAAAACTAACCCAACTTGGAAGCCACCTTCCCTGTAAGCACAGCTGGAGAGCTTCAGTATGGTTCATTCATTTAAATTGTTGAGACAACTAAGCCTTTGGGGAGGCACCTTCTTCATACTTTCAAATGTATTTATGCTGAAGGCCAGAGGCCTGTGATCAGTCATCACAGATTACTTTGATCCCACTGTAAATGCTGCATTCATTTGGTACAATGCCAGTGTCCTACTGGGAGGACCACAAAACCTGATAGGCTATTTTGGACTCAAGGTGAGCTGACAGATATATCAAGTCACAGATAATTAGAAACAAACTCCCTGGTAAATGCACAGCTCCAGAAACAGATGATTATGAGTAACTCCGGCTGGGTTTGAAATAAGCTACACATAATATTTACCCAGATTGATGGTGTCTCCTGGTAGAGCAATATGCTTTAGGTTTTACTGTGCTTCATCTTTCCTCTCTCCTGGTGTACTTGCAGGGAGCCGACTGACTAACCGTTATGTAGTCAAGCATAGGTACTGTTTATCCCTTTCTGGTTTTGGCAACATATATGCTTACTTCGACCTCTCCAGAGAAATGTTCCTCCTTCCTGGCATCTGCCTCAGAACACTGAGTGGTTTATCCACTTTGTTAATTATTAGACAATCACGTTTCTCTGCTCTTCCTATAAACCGAGACGCAAGGGATAGCTGGGAGAAAGGGAAAGACAGAAAGGGGCAAAGGACAATTACATATAAACATAAAACTTCAAGTGCCTTCTGGTTTTAAGTATCAGATATATAAGCTGTTGGTTCATTAATCAAAAAGCAAGTATTTATACTTTACAGAAGCCTAAATTTCAACAGTTTGCAAAGTGTATCTGTTTCTTTCAACTCCATTACTAAGTCAAGGTATGTAATAACCATTTGTAAAACCATAGCTAAAAGGTAGGAAACATCATTCTTTCATTATCAATGTAGTTTAGTGCACTAGGGATTTGCTGTCTTCTCAGGCAAAAAGGTAACATAGATGAAGAGTAAACGATGAACTGCAACAAAATGCAAACACATGATGTATGTAAGTACATAATTGGATATAATCAATAGCCAGGTATAAATTCAGGTCAGCAGCCCGAACTAGAAGTCTTGGCTTGCCAGGCAGATAAGCTCTGTTTTGGGAATGATGTGTAGACTTGTTTTTCATTGAAGTACAAGAGACATGTAAAACCATCTATGTTCTGCTTGTCAACTCCTTACAGTCCCCTCTGAAAGAAAAGTAGATTTATCTCTGTCAAGAGATATCTTGCTTGGCCTTCTAAGGCATCAAAGTCTTACTTTCCCTTTGCTCTCTAACCACACTGACCCAGTGCCACTGGAAAGGAATGTAGAGTCCCTCTCAGGACTCAGGGCAGGATTTCCAAAACATCAACATTCTACTGCTGCAAAATGTGAGCAAAAGTGAACTCCAGGCCATATATCCACTTCAGATACACTCATCTCATCAGGCTGGATCAATTCATAGCAAAAGATGCAATTTAAAGATAACAACTGTGAGGGCACACAGTGTACAGGGGTAAGTACATGCATAAACCTGCTGAGGGTCAGAGCACCTGCAATTATGATGTGCCATTTTGTAAAAGGATTGGGAATCTCAGCAAAATATTTAGACCTTTTACAGATTGCTTTTGCACGGGAGTATCTAATGTTCTACTGAATCGTTTCTAATTGAATGATGTCCTTTCCAACAGGATCTATGATTAAGAAAAGAGCATATGTGACTGAGATATTGCTTAATATTTGATTTTTGAAGCAAATGTGTTTTTTTTCAAATACAGTATTTGCATATGCCCATAGTCTTGCAGTATAACTCATCCATTTAGTTCACTGCAAGATGAAAATCAGGAAGAGGTTGGAAGGAAAAGATCTTTATGGCGCTTTGAGCCTAATTTTTTTTACTGGAATAGAATTACAATCCCTTGAGCTAAGCAGATGCAAGATGAGATTAGAAAGAAAACTCCATGAAGGTCAAACAGAATGTGTTCTGAACTCATGAAAACAAAGTACATCTTATCACAAAGTGATGGAATAGATAGTATAGGCTGTATGTTGTTGGGGTGAGTGTTTTGGTTTTATTTTTAAATCTGGGTTCAAATTTCAAACTTAGGGCTATTCATTATTTATAAAGAAACTATTTGCCTTCTTTTCACCAAGTGCTTTTCATTTTCAAAGGGTCACTTGATTGTAGTTAAGTCAAATGTTAGTGAATAACTCACTACCTTTCTCCTTCATCCTATCCTATTAATTAGAGCCAAAAGGCTCAAGTGTTCAAATTATAACAAATCTGTATTCAAACAATTGATGGTAATCACAGAATGGTAGGAGTTGGAAGGGACCTCTAGAGATCATCCAGCCCAATCCCCTGCCAAAGCAAGTCCACCTAGATCAGGTCACACAGGAATGCAATAATAAAAGGCTCAAAGCTGTTACAGCAGTCAGTAATGAACAAAGAAGATTCTGTTTGAGAAATGAGAGTTAGTAAGTGAAAAATTAATTCTTCATCAATGTCAATATTTCCCAAAAATGTAGGACTTCATACAACATACTATTGGGAATCTTTGTGTAACCTCATTTGATAAACACAGATTTTTTTGCATCATTGTAATTAATTTATGCTGTGGCATAAAATTATGGGGAGAATAATTTACAAAGAGAAACTATGTGCTGTAGAGGGGCTTTAAATCTTTTTTCCTCTTCCTATGAGTTACATCAGATGCTGAGTTACATAAAAAAGCATCACACTTGTGGGGGCTCCTGAAAAGTTCTTTAAGTATTTCAGTTCATAAATTTTAAGTAGAACTCAGACTGTGAAATAAACCAACCTTGGGCTATATGGGGATTCTTCTAATTTTATTCATGTGCTTCACACATCTCGGTGCAAACCTCTTACATGATAGAAGGAAATAAAAAATACTGGTCCATTGTTACTAAAATGAGTGAAAATTCTAACATTACATGAAAATCTGTTGACAAGCATCTTTCTGTAGTTTCAGTTCTGGGTTACCACCACCACAACTACAAAGGACTGTTTGGCAGTTCCACTAGAGAAAGTTAAGAAACGCAATTTGGTGCTGGAGTAGAGTTCATCTAAGAAAAATATTTATCCTTGTAGGATTATTGTTGCTTACAGTGTAAGTAACCTTGGCTCTAAACACAGCATGTGTAATGCTAATGAAGTTGTAAGTTGATCTTCCTGTCTCTTTATCCTTCCATCAGTATGCTTGTTACACAGGGAACTGATCTGAGATCGTGAGAACTTTCTCCAAAGGAACTCAAACTAATAGAGAAAAGCAAATGGAAAAAAGGGAGAATAAAAATGTGTCTCCAGGATCCCAAGAGGAAACACTTACAAAGAACATTGAAAAACAGTGTCATCAAGATGCCAGGTAGTTAGGAGAAATAATATGGAAGATTCATGTTGATGTGCTCAGGGTGATCACGAACGAATAGAAGTAGACTGGTGATATCTTGTAAGGGCAGCTCTTCTCTTGATAAATCGACAGAAGTACATTCAAGAGAGTATCACCAAATGGCACCAAGCTTGATAATGAAAAGCAAAGGGAGGTAAACTATCTTCACAAGTTTCTACACAACCCTGCAATAGGCTTCCACCTTCTTGTGCAGAAACAAAATAGACTGGAAGACAGATTTCAGAATTATTAGAGACACAGCCCTCTCCTATCATATCTCACGTGAGATGGAATGACCCTAGCTGCTTGTAAAGCTCCCAGTATGACAGAGACATACATTTTCCCACTGTATTGGGGATCTTTCCTATGTTATTTTATATTACAGCACTTTATTTAGATTTTTGGCTGCTGCTGGGCATGAAGAAGAGTTTTTAATTGTGCTGGGTGCTCTTTTTCCCTTAGCAGTAAGTTAGAATTGGGAGGGCTATGTGTACAGGAGGTTCAGCTTTTCATTCTAACGTGCTCTGCCCGGCATTTGTCAGTGTCTGAATTTCAGCAACCATTAGGCTGCCAATTTGTCTAGTCCTGTTTCTGTGAAGTTCATCACAGCCTTCTTGTACAAAGACTTACACTAAATAATTTTGTCATCTGCAAATCCTGCTGACCTCATTTTTTTTGTTCTACCCTTCATTTCTGCCTTTCTGGATAATTAATGAATGCATTAAACACTAACTACAGTACAGATCCTTGGGACATACTAATATTAACTTCCTACTGAATTGAAAACTGACAGCCTAATGAATTGAATTCTCTACATAAGAACAACAGTGACAGTGAAAATCGAGATGACTTGTGATTTATCTCTGATCTGAAGAAAAAACAACAGAAAAACAAACAACCACCTAAAACTCTGCAAATGCAATTACCTGCAATTTACAGACTTTTATGGTACTTGTGAAAAAAAACATCAGGCTACTTAAGGAAAAAACAAAAGCAATTAAAAGAAGAGGAAATATCACCTCTGTATACCTGTGTCACTTGCAGGTTACAGGGTCATTAGGGTATTGAACAGCATCTTGAGCATTTTTTCCCCTGTGAAATTATTAAAAGTGCCTTGGCTAGAATATCCTTGGATCATGAAGACTTTAGGTGTTTGATCCAGAGCAGACAAGATAGAGAATTTATAGCTAATCAAGCCTAAGGTAAAAGATGAGCAAAATGAGCTGAACTGACTACTAGAGCTATAATCATGTTGGCAGGACATGATTTCTTGTCAAAGTCATGTAGTTTTTTCCAGATATCTGAAAATTCCTCACATTTCTCTGACACTTTGATGCAGTATCTGTAGCAGACGTTTCTATAAGCAAAAAATATATTTGGAAGGAACATCATCAAGCCACGGGCGGATTCTTAGTGCTCTGCCACTGTTACAAAAACTACTATATTGAAACTTAGATGTGTTATCATAGAATCATAGAATGCTAGGTTGGAAGGGACCTTTAGAGATCATCTAGTCCAAGCCCCCTATAGAAGCAGGGTCACCTAGATCAGGTCACATAGGAACATGTCCAGATGGGTCTTGAAGACCTCCAAGGAAGGAGCCTCCACACCCTCCCTGGGCAGCCTGTGCCAGGGCTCCCTCACCCTCATAGTGAAATAGTTTTTTCCTTATATTTAAATGGAACTTTTTGTGTTGCAGCTTCATCCCATCACCCCTTGTCCTGTTGCTGGCTACTACAGAAAAAAGAGATGTCAGAATGTCTAGAGCTCTTTCTGAAACTGTTATACTTCAGCATGTAAAAAAGTGTGTAATTTATACAGCAGATTAAAATCACTCTAATTAGTGTCTTCCAAGTCCAAATCCTGTTGAACTCTGTACCAGAGTTAGAAGATTAGTCAAAAAAAATACTAATTATTCACATGCACCTGAAATGAACCTCCTTCATTCATGAATGTCTTGAGATCAAATTTTACAAGCATAAATGTTGCTAACAAGGTATAGTTATGCATTTAAATTATCAACATTTCAATAACCTGTATTAGTGAACTAATATATCTTTTCACAGGAGGCCTTAAAGTCCTTTGTAAAATGTGCCATGACTTACTAAAGTTTTCAATATAGGTTCTAGTCAAAGCATATTTCTTTAATTAGGCTGGAAGATGTCACAAAATGCCTAAAGGCAGATACAGGTGCCTAATGTGGTGCTGAGGAAAAAAAAAAAAACAACTGGGAATCATAGAATAGTAGGAGTTGGAAGGGACCTTTAGAGATCATCCAGTCCAACCCCCCAGGTGAAAACAGATCCACCTAGATCAGGTCACACAGGAACATGTTGAGGTGGCTTTTGAAAACCTCCCACGAAAGAGCCTCCACACCCTCCCTGAGCAGCCTGGGCCAGGGCTCCTTCACCTCACAGTGAAAGAGTTTTCTCTTGTGTTTAAATGGAACTTTTTGTGTTCCAGCTTCTTCCCATCACCCCTTGTCCTGTCACTGGACACAACAGAAAAAAGTGCTGCCCCAACCTCCTGACACCCACCAGTTAGATATTTGTAACTATTAATGAGATCCCCCCTCAGTCTCCTCCAGACTAAACAGCCCCAGGTCCCGCAGCCTTTCCTTGTGAGAAAGATGTTCCAGTCCCCTGATCATCTTGGTGGCCCTGCACTGGCCTCTCCCCAACAGTTCCCTGTCCATCTTGAGCTGGGGAGTCCAGAACTGGACACAGGATGAGGCCTCACCAGGGCAGGGGAGAGTGGGAAAGAATCTCCTTCAACTTGCTGCCCACTCTCTTCTTGATGCATTTGAGGATGCCGTTGGCCGCCTTGCCCATGAGGCCTCATTGCTGTCTCATGGTTAGTTCATTATCAAGCAGCACTCCCAGGTCTCTCTCTGCAGAGCTGCTCTTCAGCAGTTTGACCCCCAGCCTGTCCTGGTGCACAGGGTTGCTGCTTCCCAGCTGCAGGACTCTGCCCTTGTCCTTGTTGAACCTCAGGAGGTTCCTCTCTGCCCAACTCTCAGCCTGCCCAGATCCCACTGAATGGCAGCACAGCCTCTGGGGAATCAGCCAGTGCTCCCAGTTTGGTGTCAGCAGGGAACTTGCTGAGGGTCACTCTGTCCCCTCATCCAGGTTGTTGATGAAGATGTTGAACAAGACTGGCCCCAGAACTGACCCAGTGGAACCCCACTGGCCACAGGTCTCCCACTCGATTCTGTGCATTGATCACCACCCTCTGGGAAGGGATATTGAATGTTAAGAATGGAATTTCTAGCATAGTCTCAGATTTCTTTATGAATTTTTAGTTGCATGGCTCCAAATGGGGTAACAGACAGCTGTGAAAACACATTAATTAAGTAGTTGTGATGCACACTGTACCAGTGGAGAAGTGATAGAAGTATAGAAAGGACATAAGTGAAAATGAGGTTTGCAGGTAACCAGGATGAGTCAGAGTCAGGACAGAAACAAAAATCAAAAAAAGGGAAAAAGATGTAGAGATGGCCACAAGCTGCAAAATTCACACCTCAGTTTCAAAGGCCATGGAAATCAGCTTGCTATGCCATGTTCTACTAGCCTAGGATGAATTTTACTCATGTAAGCTGTGTCGGTGTTCCTGGGATTCTGAAAGTATTTTTAAAACACAAGAGATCTTTAAAATATCTGTCCAGTGCCTTACTATGGGCAGTGAATTTCTCTCAGTGACACTATGTTTAGCTGGTCTTGTTACAAATCTACAGTTGCAAATTCATCTTGAAGATCCCATTCGTAAAACAAAAAAAATCTGTTTTTCCAATGTTGAATATTCCATTACCCCAGGTAATTTGATTGGCAGGTGACCTACCTGGAAAAGTGACTCTGAAAGGAATTAATGAGACAAAACCAGAAATCAGTTCACTTCAGTGCAAACTGTACAGGATATGTCACATGCTGTTGTGGATTTCAGCACCTCTTGCTTTTCTAGTAACATACCACAGCAGTGAGTGAAATCTCCTCTGGAAGGACTCATTATGTACGTAACAGAATTTGTGTTAAGCTTCTCCAAAGTCAGCAAGAATTTCTTGTACTTATATATACACCAAAATGGAAAAAAAGAGAATTTATTTCGAATCAGAAGTTGTAATTTTACCATGGAAATCCATACTATATACCGCCAGTAGAGACGGAGCAACAGAAAGGAAGTCTGACAGTCCTGCTGTGTGGGTACAGAAGCCCTAGAGATCATTACCAGTAGCAAGTTAAGTGAGGTCAGAGAACAGGAAAAGCAGAAAAGATGATGGAACTTTAGAAATTGTCCCCTGTTGGTGTTTAAAGCCCAGAAAACAACAAACCAATTCAGAACAGTGTTCATGTTTAAAAAGACTCGGAATTATTGTACTCAATCACCCACTTAAAATTTCTGAGGTGTACACACCATAATTTGCAGCCAAGTAACCTTGAAAAGATCACAATTCACTTTTCTTAGTGCTATTAACTAAGTCATTAAACATGTCCACATGCCTGTTTATGAAGTGTATTAATTATTTTCCAGATTTAAGACTATTGTGCTTTCCTAAATTTCCCTGATGTATTTAAAGCAGGAACAAAGGTTGGGGGTTTTTTGTTTGTTACTTGCCTTGTGAATTCTCATCACTCATGCATTCATTCAGTTGTTCACTGAAAAGCTCATTAATATGATTTCTATCTGTATTATAAAGGCACATGGCAAAAGCACTGTTATGTAACAGCTTGAAAAGGCAGCTATAAATAACCTCCTTTAATAACCATAAATTTACATTAGAAAGGTAGATAAACTCTGAAGTGAAAAACGTTTATTTTTTTAATCTGATGTTACTGTTTCATCATTTCAGTGTTATCAGACTCATCCTGCATAATTTAGTAAGGTCTTAGGGTTCTATTCCATCTGGGAAAGTTGTGCATATCAAATGGATTTTATACGCTAGGAACAGAGATTTGAAGACAGCAACTTCTCTCTTTTGAGACTCAGTCTTACCCACCTGGTATATTCAAACACTGCCTGTGACATCCTGGCAGATTAGGCTACAAAATCACTGCAGCTTTGGCCCTTATTTTCCTGGTTTTTCTAAACACAAATGCTCCTTTCCAAATAACCTGAAGGAAATCAACCTGGATGGAATTTTACATGTCCCTTTGTCATTACCATTAATTGCCTGCCTTAATTTTGGAAACTTCCTGAATTTATGCCTGCCTTTGGCCAAACATCTTCCCTTGGAAGGAAAATACTGGCAGGCATAACCAAAGTGTTCAGTTTTGGAGGTGTTATCAATCCACCGTTATCTCTGTAGAGAATAGTTGTAAGGCTGAGAGGATGTTCTCATAAAATCTTCAGTAAGCACATGAAGATACAGGAAGCCTAATACAGTCAGTTGAAGATGATACCTATACTCATAGAGAGAGGGATAAAGACATCATTGGAAAGGGAATGTTGCTATATGTACTCTGGAAGTCTATGATACCACATTGAAGTAATGTAGTGCCTCCTCTTACCATCCAAGCTCTGAGGGTAGGCAGGAACAGCTGAGCAGAGACTTCACGCAGGGGCAGCAACCTGACCCCAGCACCAGCAGTGCTGAATTCATGACTTTGCCAGTCCAGCTTAACAGCTGTGCACATTTGTATGTATGCAAGCTCTTCCATGTCATTTTTAAGTAATGATGTTTATAACCACATGCTTGAACACAATAATTTCTAAACTGCTAACTCTGTGAGACATATGTTGTGAATGTTAAGGGAGGTCAATTATAATCTTGCTCCTCTGTTGACTCTTTTTTAAGTATCTTTCCACATCTTGAACTGCTTTAAATACTTCTTTGACTGGGGTTTCTTTGGAGGAGATGTTTTGCAAGGTTCTGCAGCTATATGGGTGGAACCAGACAGCAAACTAAGGAGGAAAAAAGCCTGGCAATGAAAGCCATGAAGCTGGTCAGCCAGGAAGTACCCACAAAGCTCTGTACTTTGAGATCAGCAATGGGAAAAGCAGACAGAAAGGGGGCAGCTAAAGTGTTATAATATGCAGTATAATAAAGAGGAAGGAAACTGTTCAGCTTTCCTTACAGTCTTTGCAGGACAGTGTTTTATTCAACTTCAACACAGACAGCATCAGACAAAAAAAAAGGACCTTCACTGTAATTGTCAACTTAAGTTACTATTCACAGAATCATAGAATCTTAAGGGTTGGAAGGGACCTCGAAAGCTCATCAGTTCAATCCCCCTGCCAGAGCAGGACCACCTAGAGTAGGTCACCCAGGAACTCGTCCAGCTGGGTTTGGAATATCCCCAGAGAAGCAGACTCCACAGCTCATCTGGGCAGCCCATTTGTGCCATTCAAATACTTCTTTTAACAAGGATTTACAATTATTTCCCTGCAAACAGATCACCTCAGATACTGATATGGTTCTTTTCTAGCTTTATAAAAAATATAATTTCACCAGGAACTGATTAACATAAAAGTTTTAATCAAAGTATATGTTTCCCTGCTTCCTTGGCAGTATTTTCTGATCTTCAGACAAACAAAGTGAGCTCGTAAAGTCTTTCAGTAATTCTCCCTCTTATTTTCGTGGTTCAGTAGAAACATTATCAGCACCTGGTGTTTTGATATTTACTGCATGTATTTTGATTGCCTCTTAAATCTCTTTAAAACATAATCCTTCCACAAATGGCTCAGCTTCTTGGAGAACAACTATTTACTGTTTGCCTTTATCACAGCCACAATCAAGCAGCTCGTTGAAGTACTCCCTCTATCGTTCTATAATTGCATTCTTTGTGACTAAGAAATTTCCTCTTTTCTTCTTTATCAGACTTAGGCATATATTGTTATCCATGTAAAATTGTTTCATTCCTAATCAGTCTACCTTGTTCCAGTTCTCTACCACTCCAGCTAACCACTCCTCCAACAGAGGGTATTTTTATGTTCCTTGCACTGTCATTTTAGTGTAAGGACAGAGGTGCTGACCCCATACTGGTCTCACCACTGCAGTATGGAAAAAGGAAGTAGTGCACTGCAGCAACTATGCTAAAGAAGCCCATGATGTTGGTAACCTCTCACAGAGCATGCAGTTAACACTGTCAGCCTACTCTTCTCTATCCAACATAGTCTCTAATGCTAACACAGTGCTGCAATGCATGACTTTCAATTTAAGTAAGTAGAAAATCCACTTCATAATTTTCCTGTGTAACTATGGAGTTGCTCATCAGTCTCTCCTCTTATTCTACTCTTACAATTGCTTTCTATGCTTTTGAATACGTTCTGAAAGATGTGTCAGACATTTAATTGCTGTACTTAACCGTCACATTTCATCAATAAGCTTTAAGGCCCTAAGTGAGCTTTGCTGTTCCTTATGAAAATCACTCAGGTCTAAGAAATATTTGAGAAAAACAATAATTTTCCATTGAATACTCATCACCATACACTGCTGATGAAAGAAAGCAGAGACACATTGAGACTGCAAAACCTGCTTTCACAAGCTAGGAAGTACAGGGAGACATGTTCTCACCTCATTCACTGCACTGGATGGAAGGCACTATTTACTTATCTACTTGGTTGTAAGAATACTGACTGTAAATATATTGTACTGATTTAGACATGGGCTATTTTATCACATCCTTCCCTGAGTCTTTACTGAACTTATCTTCATAACATGCCTATGAAGGAAGGTTACAGATTACTGTTTCTGTCAACTAAAGAAGAAAAAAAAACCCCTCTGTATTTTGAGGAGCAATTTAAGGTGTAGTGTTTTGATTTGCCAGAGCTTTTAACACCATATAACTTTCTGGTCCCAGCTTCCAGTGACAAATTGCAGCTGTGAAGTTCATCTCTAACTCAGACCATGAAATTTCAAGACAAGCATTCACAAAGTGAGTAATATACAAGAGAAGCTGCAGTGAGAAGGGAGCTGTCCAGCAGTACCCAGTCCTCTGGGGTAGAAAATGGAACAGCCTTTGTCATAGGTAAGGACAGGCACATCCTCCACACAGTAACTTCATTCACTAAATAGCTTTGATTAACTCCAGGAGTGTCACCTTTCCCATGCAGCATGAATGGTGAAGAGATCCTGCCATTAAACATACGTGGGAATGACAATACCCATGAATGCATAGAGACCACAGGGACAAATTAAAATTGCAATATCAGCCTGACTTTCCACTTCAAAAATGGAATGGTCTTTTCAAGAGTACTCTTGGGTGTGTTCAAAGTTTCTAAGAAAGCAAATTATTAGCTACACAGAAATTCTATCCCATGGAATCCTGTCTATGCCTACACAAATCACCATTTCATTCTTCTCAAAAGCACCCCTAACAGAGCAAACTAAGTAGTACAATTCCATCCCCTGAAAAGTCCAATCACCTCCAGGGACTAAAATACACATACAAAATAAATCAAATCGAGGCCTGTCATTCCTGAGGTCCATTCCAGGCTCTGAACACATTTAATGATTACAGATCTGTCAGTGATAGGTAAAACTTCCCTCCTGTTTTGTTTTTTCTTTCCAATAGTGTCCTACTTCCCATGCTGTTCCACCACATATTTATGGAATACATAGGAAAGGACCAGGCTTGCATTAGGCTGGATGACGAAATCTAGTTACTCACTGGGGTACTTGGAGGAGCTCCAGGCAGCTCAGCCCAAGATGGCTTGTGGTACTTACCTGCTCTGCAGAGGTCATGTACCACCAAGTTCCTCATCTCCACTTCTTCACCTTTTTCTGCACTTTGGTCTGCATACCATTTTTTTTCCCCCCTAGGACACAAAGGGTACAGGAAAATAAGTCTTCTAACTTAAAAGGTACAAGGACATAGAAAATCGTTATTTTTATAACAAAAGACCTGTTGCTTAGTTTGTTAGCATCACTGTATATACCATAACGTGCACACTGAAATAGCATCTCATGTAATACTCATATCCTCCGTAGATTATTTTAGGGTTCTCCCAAGACGGGGGATTTGGGATTTAATCCATTTAGTTGTTTTCTTTTAATCCACAGGTCCTATTTAAAAAAAAAAGCCAAAGCAAGCCAAACACCACCCCACCTCGCTCTGCCTTCAGCAGCGCTGAAACAGAAAGTGAAAGACTGACTAGGGCAAGGTGAAGGCATCCTGACACTCCGTGGTCTTCACCCCACGGCCCCCGCGGCACGAAAGCGGCCGATGCTCCGCCTGCAAACGCCTCAAGGCGAGCTCCTGAGGCGACTCCGGGAGGTGCTGAACACAATCTAGGCCGCAGCCGTTGGGTTCATATCTTCAGCTGGCACGGGCCGGGCCCCTTGAAGAAAACGCACCTCCCTCCACAGCTGCTCGCAATATGATAGGAGCCTTTTAACCGCCGAAATCGGCGGTAGTTTGACTTGGTGGGCGGGCGTCGCTCCCCTCCGTCGCCGCGGTTGCTGCCCGGGGAGGCGGCGCCGGGGCAGCGCGGTTCGCGGCAGGCCCGGCCCGGCCCCTCTCCTGGCGCCCTCCGCCCCCCGGGGCGCCCGGCCCCGCCGCTGACGTCCCGCCCGCCCGCGCGCACTGCCGCCCTTTACCGCCCCCACCGCCGGCGGCTGCCAGCGGCGGACCATGGCACCTCCAGCGCCTCAGGCGATTTCTGTCCTTCTCCTCCTCCTTTCCTTTCACCTCGCCGCCTCCTCCAAGCTCAACATTCCCCAGGTGCTGCTCCCCTTCACCCGCGGCACCCGCGTCAACTTCACGCTGGAGGCCAGCGAGGGTTGCTACCGATGGTGAGTCGCAGGTGCCGCCGCCCTTTGGCCGCCGCTTCTCCCCTCCCGCCGCCGCGCCGATGCACCTGCGGCGTTGCCTCAGCCCGCGGCGGGATGGTGGAAGCGCGGCCCGGCGGGGGCTTCAGCGTTTTCCCCCCACACACACCGCGGAGCCGTTCCCCTGAGGGAGCCATCAGCACCAGGCCTCCCCTCGCCGGTGTCACGTTACTTTGGGTGCTTTTTAGGGTGGCTCAGCAGTGTGGGAGCAGAAGTGGAGATAATCCCTGAGAGCAAAGGATAGCCTTTGCAAACCATGTGGGGTTTTTTTCTCTGCAATGATGGTTAAGTCTGCTGGAGAGGAGCTCTGGCTGGAGGCTGGATCTGAAAAGGTCTTGAGGGGACGGTCTCTGCCATATGGGAGCTTCCCGCCATCACTGGGCATCTCACGTGTGCCTCACCCAACATGGGCTGCTGCCCAGCACACCTCACACGCCCGCCTTGCCTTCACGTGTGTGCAGCCTGCCTCCACACACACCGTGTGCTCACCCCACTGCCCTGCATGCCCACAGTGCTGCCACACAGTCCCTATGTCAGCATAACCCTGGCGTATAAATATCCCTTCTCTCACTATGGTCAATGGCAGGACTGGTGGCTTTGATTTCAGGGTGAAGAAGAAGGGATTGAGTAGCAGCACCTAGCTGAGGTGAGAGCCCCTCATTGCTGCTGGAAGGGTAGGCAACACCCTGAGTATGTCACTTGGGGATGATGAAGTCAAGTTTTAAAAGCTTCAAACTTTCCCATTTTTCTTTTGTTGAGCATCAGGGGCTAAAGGCAAATACCATGATGTATGCAGATTTAGAAACTGCCACATTCTTCATGTTAAATGAGTTTTACCAGCTCCTTGGCCTTCCTTTAGCATATCAGAGTTATAATTTGGATCAGTAATGAGCAGAAGGTACCCACTGAAAAATAACCCACATCACTCATGATATATTTAGGATGCTGCTTCCCTGTGTGCCACATGGAAGCATGTAGCAGTTTTCAGTTATTATTTTGTGTCTGACAGTTACTGAAATAAATTGCGTGGCACTGTGTTTTCACTCTATATCAGTTTATTTGCCTGGTGGTTCTACACTTCTCATCCCTAGGCTGGTTGGAAGCTTTTGACCTGTGACAGCTTACACATTTGAGGGTGTTTGTGCAGAAAAGCATCATTAAGAGTTTCTCCAAGGGTTGACTGAAGGGAAGTTATTAGTCAAGCAGCTTGTGGTCGTGTAATTTAATTTTTATATGGACTGTTTTTAGGAGTATCTTGTAAGTATGGGAGAGGTTTTTTTTATTCCTTACTCTGATCTTTAAATGCAACTAAATGTTTAAAAGGATGTGGTGGATGTGGTAAAGTATATTCAGTAAAGGTAAAAAAACCCATCAAAACACTAGTAAAGTCTAGCAAGTGTAGACTGTGTTTCCTGTTTTGCCAACAAACTACTAGATGATGCTGGCTACAGCCATTACTGTGTGTGCCAGGCACTATCCAACTGTCAGAAGTTGGATAAACTCCAAATCTCACTGGAAATACTAGATTTGATCCATATGTATATCTCTAATGAGAGCGGTTCATAGACATGTTGGAGCATGTTATATTGGTGCCAGTTGGCAGTGCTGGGTCGTATCCCTTATGCAGAGAGGCTTTGGTATGCTTTTTTGTCCTCTCACTCTGTCTGCCCTTCAGAGATTGATTTTGGTTGAGAATTAAGGAAACTACACCAACTTCATACAGAGTGTGTTGTCATTTTCTGTACCAGGGTTGTAAATGTGTATTTATTCACTTCTGCTTTGCAGGGGCTGGCAGGATGTGGGTGGTAAAATTCAACGTGTGCTTACAAAACCATCAGAAGGAAGCAGTAGCTGTGTGTGTGTGTGAGTGAGCAGAAGCAGTAATACTTGTCATGGTGCTCAGAGCACGTTCATTAGATGGCCTCTGCTACTCTTTCCCCTGACATCCTTGCCCCTGCAGGCTTTGAACTGTAGAGAATTAGAAATGTTGGAAGGGCTGGCAACTCCACAGCTACTTGCTGACAAGTTTCCTCTACTTTCCTCTTAAGCCATCAGTAATAGCTATTACTGGAAGGAGACTGTTAAGCTGAAGAAGTTAGAAAGTACCAAATGTAATGACTTAAGAAGTAGTGACTGTGCCTCACCCAGGATTTGTAAAATGAATGGGTTTGTGGGGATTTGGAATGGCAATTATAAGATTGAGGCCATTTGTGTATGGAGAGGGAAATGAGGTTGTGTAATATGGTGATTGCAAGGTTAGAGGTATCTGTGAAATCTGTCTTAAAGTGTGTATCTTCAAAAGACATCCTTTGAGTATCTTGAAGGATTGTGTTGTTCATTCAGAGTTCATCCCTGTGTCCAGTTTCATGAAAACACAGTCTGTGGCATGTTGTGACCTTATTTCCTTCTAGACTCCCTTTGAGGCTTCAAGTTTACCTCTGAAAGCAGGAGATTTTCAAAGTGATTGTAGTAATGTCTGAGGATTACAGTGATTCAAAGGGGAAAGGTCAAATTTTATCATCATCCTAGCAGATTGGGAGCAATAGTAGTTACAAGGATGGCTTTAAAGTATTTTGTGATTTTCAAGCTGCTCAGGCCTTCTGGAGTTTAGGTTGCCATCATGTTAAAATTATTCTTTGTTTCAAGCTTTGTTTTGAAAGCATCCAGTGTTTCCATCTGTAAATAGTGTACATGATACTGTCTTCAGGAATAAAATACAGTCTGTGTTATTTAAACACAAATTTAAATTACATCTGTATTTATCTTGGAATCACTTTACTCCAGAAATTGCACCTGGAGAAATGAAAGCATTCAGAAGCAGAATTCTCTCCTTGAAATCTGCTTCACCATAGTAATATTTAGGGGGAGGAAAAAACTAAAACAACAAGCCATGTTCCCCCAACATATAGAGCATGGCAGGATATTTGTAACAGAAATTCTCTGTAGAGTATAAATATGCTTACATGCCTATAACAGTATTATTTCATGTCCTGTAGAATTGAGATACACAGTGAGAACTGGTGTAAAGTTTCAGCTTCAGGAGTTGTCTTTGAGAAATACAACTGATGGACTTTGACCACTGAAAGTCAGAGGTTTTACTGTGGAAAAGTTAGCAGCTATAGGAAACTGTTCAAAGGTGCTAATGGCCCCTTACAGTGCTGTGTGTTCTAATTATAATGAAGGAGAGTTTATTGCAACTTTAAATAAAACTTTTTGCATGTGCTACTGAAGCTCCCCCTGACAGGTAGAGCCCATGACTATTGGAAGAGGGAACAGCTGGCAGAGTGCTGGAGTGAGAGATCCAGTGGCTGAGTAGTTTGCACTGCATCGTGCACAGGTACTTTCAGAGAACTCCAAACCTATGTTCAGTGCTGCTATTACAGTCGTTGACTGGCAAAGCTCTTTTTCTAGCTTCTTATCTTGTCATGTTTCTGATACTGGGTTATAAATTGATCTTATCACTCCATAGGATGTATGTGGTGGCTTACTGTTTTAAAATAGAGTGCTGCTGATCTAGATCTGTCCCTTTGCTATAAAAGCAACAATCTCATCTCTGATAATGTGAGGATTTTGTTGTTACTTCATGTACTGCCTATTTTACCATGGGTCTAAAAAACCCTGCCTTTGGCTCTCACTGAAAAAAACGTTTTGTGTGAGATCCTGTTAATTTCCGTCTTGTGAAATGACATGTAAGTAATGATTGCTATCCCCTGCTCTCCTTACCCTTTCATAGGTTCTCACCTGTTCTGCATTTCCTACTCATAAAGTCATTAGAGCAGGCAGCAAAATGTTCTTCTCTCAGGAAGGTGCCTGTGCAGTGGGCTGGCTGCACTGTGGCGTGTTCTTTCCCAGCAGGACTTCAGGCTCTTGTAGCTGGCAGAATAAGCTCAGAATTGGGTTGAGACGTCCTGGTTGGTAAAGTGATGTGAGCTGTGCCTCCATAGTTCAGATCTCTGCTGCCTGAGTATGTTGGCTCAAAATCAGAGCAGGTAGCATAGGTCTGTGGCACAGATGTTCTGCCAGAGTTGAAGAGGCAGAAGAAATAACCATGTTCTTTATCTTAGCTGATGTGTCAACGTGCTGTGCAGATTTGCAGTTGGAAAAGCTTTTTCTGAATCTGAGCATGGCTTTCTGAGGAAAGAGGACAGAAAGAGTAGAGTCTGTTGTTGATTTTGGGCTGTTTTCGTTGCTGAACACCCCTGAAGTGTGTTTTAAGACTTTTTTGCACTCTTTGGGTGTGGGTCTCGCCTCAATATTAAGGATGTCCCTGTGGAAGAAGATTTAACAGAGTGGATAATTGGAAGCAATGCAAAATGTGCCATTTGTATTTTGTAAGTAAATGTTTATTTTTCCGTTTTGTTTTCTATTTTGAAATCAGGTTAATTCCTGAACAACTTGTGAACAACCTTTATTTGTTGTGTTCTCTTAGTTGGAAGATGACTATCACTAGTGTGGCATGTCATTTTCCTTCATGTAGCAAGAGAAGGTACAAAGATAAGCACTTAGGCTAAAATGCTTTTGGCCACCAGTTGATGTGACAAAATATACAAGTTAGTGGGACATCTGGCTTGGATTTTGAGTCAATCATCACTGACTTATCTCAGTTTCCTTTGAAGTTAATGGACGTGCCAGCTGATGACCATTATGAAGTCCCATGAGCAAAAGCTTCATCTGTGGCTGTTCTGTGGTGTGTCATGTTTCTGTTTACTTTTAAAGCTGTTGGGGCCTGGACTATAATGAATGATATGAAGTTAGACAAAGATAGAGAAACTCAGCAGTTCATCTGTGAATCGCCTTCAGCAGCAGAAAAAGAAAAGAATACCTATGTGACAGCAAGCTTGAGCAGGGAGGAAACTCAAACTACAGACTGTAACAGAGGCAAGGTCAAAACAAGAAGACAGGATAGAGCATTAAACTAAGCATTGTTAGAAGACAGGACAGAGCATTCAATTAAACATTGTGTGATCACATGTATGTGACTAACAAATTGTAATATATGTAACTAACAGTAGTATAAAGTTAAGTAAAATGTAAGGTCAGCATAACCACAGTCTAGTGTGAGAGAAACTAACTGAAGGCCAAATAGATGGGGTGATATTCTGAGCACAATAAGGTTGGTGTTTTAAGCACAATAAGGATGATGTTTTAACACAATGAGGTTGGTGTGTAAGTTGTTACAAAAATGAAACTTAGAGGCCTTGTGCAGAGTGCGTGATCCTTAGTATGAACTAATTGTCATGAATTGTAGCATGTACACAGCAGTTGGAAAAGTATACAAGTGATGATTATGTGGCAATAAGGTTGGAGTCGATGCACATCATATTGGTGTCTGGCTGCTCCTGTCTCGCATAATGAAGAAGAACCCCTGCATAAAGCAGAACTGGATGGAGGATGTTTTTGTTGCTTTTTGTTTTCCCAGTACAATATGAAACATCCTAGGAGAGGATTGAGTGAACAATGGGGAGATAATCTGCCTCTGTGTTGTTAAAAAGTCCTTAAAGAGTTGAGGGAAGTCTGCCAGGCTTCCTCTGTGTTTTCATTGGAATGGGATCGGTTTCCACATCCTTGGTTCTCTGGGAATCTACTTTTTATCATACAACTACAGTTGCCTGGACTCTGTGCTGGCTCTTGTGTCTCCATTTTTGTATATCGACAGTGTTAGTCCCAAGAGTGACTAGAAGATATCTAGTGTATTGGTCAATCCAGTCTTACCAAACTTTTGAAAAACTTTACTATCCCATTTCCCTCTGTCTGCATATCTGCCCCTATGCCTGCTACAAGTTCTAAAAGATTAGATGAACTGACAGTTATGAGGCATCTTCACAAAGATGGGTGTTTGCTAATTCAGTCAGTTGAGTTTACTTTTGTAAACTTGTCAAGAGCTGACATATCAATGTAAAATGCTGAAGCAATAGGAGTCAACAGAGTATTGCTAGAGTGAAGGAAAGAGCAACACTTGCTTATTTTTTTAAACTAGACAATAAATAAAATATAAACCTTGAAGTTTCATGTGATACTACAGAACAGTTTGTTAAACTGTTGATTAAAAAATGCAGGTGTAAGTTTGAGTAGATCCGTAGATACATCTTGGCACGAGTCCGTGACCTGAATGAGCAAAAGTCATGAATGAAATGGAAATCAGCAAGAGGACTGTCAATTTTTACTGCAAGTGTCATTAATTCCTCAGCAAGTAAGGTTTTATTCTGAGGGAAATAAATATTAGGACTTTTGTTAGCTTTTTTCCCCCCTCACCTCATTCTTCTTTCTAGTGCTTCCTCCCTTGCCTTGCTCTTTCTTGCAGACACTGGTATGGGACTGAGAGCTGGTGCCAGGAAAGTTTCCCATTGCTTGTTTCTCAGGATCTAATTTTGTCCTGTGACAAGCCTAGCTCTCAGTATCACATACTGACATGCTACTGAAGATCTGCTATAATTGGCAGGTGATATAAACTGATGTCATTTTAAAGCAAAAGTTTCTTGTCCATTCAGCATACAGCGGTGATCCCTGTGTGTATTACAGCAGAGTAGTGCCACTGGAATATACAGCCTATTTGATTAGTGCTTTATCCTTTCTGTACTTGACCCTGAATCAGATGTAGCTCTAAAGAGAATTTGCTTTTGATGTTGACAAATTGTACTGTGGGGTCATCAGATATTTCATATGTTAAGGTGTAAAAACCAGGAGTCATGCAGATTGTTTTTTAATGTGTATCAATAGTAAACCAAGCCTCAGAATGGCCTCACCTCACCTGCCCAGTGCAGGTGATTGTCTAAAATAGTGCACATTCTACTGGTAATAAAATGAAAAATGTATTTCATTTGGCCTGTTAGAGGCCCAATAATATCTAGACCCAGGTTCTCTGCTATAGTGACAACTAAGAGTTAACCAACATTCACCTGTAAAAGCTTAGAAGTTCCAATACTGGAGTGTATGGAGGTTTACAGCTAAAATCTTTTAGGTTATCTTTGTTCCTGCCTTTTCTAGTCTGAAAAACATCCTGTAATTAGATTTAGTTGTGCAACGCTGCTATTAGTGCAAACTGTAGTGCTTATGTATTACAATACATAGCCATACATTAAAAGAACAAATACAAAACACAGTGAACCCCTCATTGTGTTGTAAACACAATCAATTTCAGACTGTAAGAACATAAAAACCTTTAATTCATTTAAAAAAACCTAATGACAGAGAATATTAATCAATGAAAAGAACTAAATAATAAGAGGAAAAGTCAATTCTATACCTATAATGCTTATTTAAAAATGCCTGCATGCATACTAAGCTAGAGCTGCATGCTCAGCTTAAAAAGACTACCAGCCAAGTAGAGACAAAGCCATACTGGCTGTGAATACTAACGTTGTTTAAAGAAACTTGCTAAATGTTGGAAAACTCTTTGATGGCTGCCCAAGAAGCTACAAAACAACAGGAAAAGAACTAACTGTTCGCTCTTCATCGCTGTGAAATTAAATGTGCCAATAATATAGAAAAAAATCGTGTGTTTTAGAGAAAGTGTAAACCCTAACACAAAAAATATGTTCATATTTGTGGACATTGTTTATCTGCCTAGAATATAACAAATAATTTTCAAGTTTAAGCTTCTAATTGGTGTTTAAATTGTCCATTGCATACTGCTGTGGGTTGATTTTTCCCTGATCAGATAAAATCCTTTGAAATTTCTGTGTTTGCTTTTGCTACTGTAGTTTCAAAATCCCTTCAACCCAGCTTTTGTTTAAGCAAAATATTGTGAATTAATAATCCAGTTAATTAATTTTCCTCAAGACAAAAATACCATAGTGTTGTGCAGTGCCTGATGAGCCTGTATGCTGCTGTTAGCGTGCTCAGATACAAAAGTCCTGGCAGTTTGTGCTTTGGGATTACTTTTGAAGCCTTATTCTCTACAAGGAGGCCACTCAGGTGCTGGAGAGGATCCAAAGGCAGCTACCAAGTTAGCAAAGGATTTGGAGCATCTCAGTTGAGGAAGGGCTGAGGGATCTGGGGCTGTTTAGCCTGGAGAAAAGAAGGCTCAGGGGAGACCTTCTCACTCTCTACAACTACCTGAAAGGAAGCTGTAGCGAGGTAGGGGTTGGTCTGTTCTCCCTGGTTACAAGCACTAGAACAAGAGGAAACAACCTCTTGTTGCAGCAGGGGAGGTTCAGGCTGGATGTGAGGAGGAATTTCTTTGCTGCAAGGGCTGTCAGGCATTGGAATGAGCTGCCCAGGGAGGTGCTGGAGTCACCATCCCTGGAGGAGTTTCAGAGACAGGTGGATGTTGCACTGAGGGAAATGGGCTGGTAGTTGATAGGGCTGGGACAAAGGTTGCACTTGATTATCTTAAAGGTCTCTTCCAGCCAAAACTATTCTATGATTCTATGACCATATAGTATGATGAAATCCAGACTCGTGTAAGGAACAATAGAGCTGACACACAGGCATTTTTGTTTCGTGTGGAGTTTCTGTGAGAAATGCAGTGTTTGCTGTCTTATTGACAGCTTCTGACCAAGGGAATCTCCATGTGTCACACAACTAGATTTATCTTTAGAATTATGCTTTTCATTGCTTAAGGCTGAAAACAGGATTTGCCATTTTATCTCATTGATTATAACCATGTTCATGTTCACCTGGGCTACAAGCTGGGTCTGGGCATAAGGGCATGTCGCTGTGTGTTTGAAACTCTTCTCCTTGCTGGGTCAGAAGAGTTTTTTTTTCTGAGGTAGGCATTTTTTAATATCCTCCAGTAGAAGAGTCTAAATCAGTCCTTCTTCACCACCTTCACCAGGTAGGGATCTAGTGCCCAGTTTGGATTGCGTTTACCAGAAAATGCAATGTTTTCATCAGCACTGCTGTCGTCATCTTGGGAGAAAGGCTGCCTGAACAGCTTTGTTATCAATGCTTGCTTTCATTGTTGTAATCCTTCAAAGGACCCTTGTGAAAGAGCTTTGACTCAGGATCCCTGAACAAACAGTAGTAACTGTTTCAGACCCTTAATTCATTAGTGGCTTAAAGCAGGGTGCTGGGCTCTGGGCTGGAGGCTGAGCAGGCTGCCTTGCTGCTTACTCTGCAGTAGCTGCTGCAGGCATAGCATGAGTGAGCAGTTGTGTTGAGCAACCTCGACCAAGTTGTCCAAATCCATTAGTCAGCAGCTCACCCCATTTGGGAGAAGTGATGCTTTTTAACCATTTGCAAGAATATGGCCGTTTGTTGTAATTGCTTTCAATACTCCACATTCAGGCCTCCGATGCAAATTGTCAATGGCTCAAATTTCATTTCAAGAGGCTTTTTAATAACTTGGACTCATGTTGACACTTTTGGCACACAAGAAGTGACAACTGGGCTCCAATTCCACAGTGAGCTTTTCACAAGCTCATTCCTGGAGCAGTTGTTTTCAGAAAAACTGTACAAGTCAGAGCAAGAAGTAACAGATGCATCAATTTGAGGTCAGAATTCCATGTAGGCTTGCGTTTCCCCAAAGGTGATGATACAACTTTACATATTTTACACAGTGCTGATACTTCAGCTAAACAGACTGAAGAATTTTTTTACTATGTTTCTTGATTAAACAAATGTTGTTTCTTGCTTTTTCAGAACCTCTGCCATAGATACATACATAATTGTGATGATCTGTCATCAAGGAATGCTTGTAGTTGTTTCAAACTTCAATGCCACCACAAGTGGTGAATGGAGCTTTTGCTATAATTAGTTTACCTTCTGCTTCAGTATTCTGAGTGTGTTTTTGCTTGTTCCATGCCTCTAAGCTAGTAAGTAGTCAGGCCAAAGGCTTTGTAACTTCATTAAGTAGCTGGGTATAGCTCTGAGCTGACTGCATTGCATTCAGTGACTGTGCCAGCGTGGAGAGAATGCTGTCTTTGTCTGCCTGGGCTCTGGTGGGTGTCTGATCCATGCTTTCACCCTTCCTCAGCCTGCACTTGCTTTTGCCAGAGTCTTCAAAGAGCTCTTGAAATCCAGGTCATATAAAAGTCAAATCCTGACCATGTAGTACATCCAATGTAAATTATTTTGATTTCTTTCTAGCAGTAACTTAAGTGCTGCTAACACAACCAACCAATCTTGTAGGTCCTCCACCCGGCCAGAGGTTGCGAGCATAGAGCTGGCAGATCAAGATGAGCGCCAGTGTTCACAGAAAGCAGTTGTCCAGGCACGATCCTCACAGCCCACACGTCTGACAAGTATCATCTTTGCTGAAGATATAAGTAAGTTTTAACTTTTACAAGCACACCACTACTTGGTTTTGGGCATCCTGCCATCCTCCAGAAACAAAACGGGGCTTTAAAAGCACACAAAATGAGACATTTCCATTCATGTGCATAGTCATTTCAGTTTTTCCCTGGGCATGCCTTTTAAGTTCTGTTTGTGAAAGGCCTCAGTGAAGTGTTAATGATGTTAAGGATACATCCAGGAAAATGAGTAATTCTTAAAAAAAAAAAAAAGGAAGGGAGGGAGGCTGAAAATACTTTTCAGTGCATTTTATATAATGCAAATTCAAATGTTTTGCATTTAGAAACCTGGAAATTGTGTCTGTCATACAATACACCTGGTTAGTTTTTATAATGACAGATAGGCAAAACCAGATGGTCAGTTAATGTCTTGCAGCCACTAAATGAGGGGATTTATCGTCTGTGGGTAAAAGTCATTAAGTTCTCAAGGATATGAGCCATGTCTGACAGTTGCACTGTAGAAACTCTTCAAATGTACTCAGAGAAAACATCTATAACTGTTAGTGTAGATGTAAATCATGTTTTTTTATGATTTATTCTAAAGTTCAGTGAGGAAGGGAACTGCTTTTCTTGCTTGCTTAGCCACAGTCACCGTTTGACCAACAGTTTCTTAGTCAATGTCATGACCTAGTTTCAGTTCCTTCAGTGTCCTGTGTCATTAGCTAAAGTTAAGGTGCATTTTGTCTTGTTGCTGCTCTTGATGAGTACATCCAGTATTGCTGATTTCATGTGCTCTTTCTGATATTTCTCCAAGTGACTGGACAAGTGCTTCGTTGTGATGCTATAGTTGATATAATTCATGACATCCAAATTGTGTCCACGAGAAGAGAACTCTATCTTGAAGATTCACCGCTGGAGCTAAAAATTCAGGCTTTGGATTCTGAAGGTAAAGTATTTACTAGTGGGTAGAATATATTTATCAAAACTCTTCATTGTCTGATATTTGCCATGGTTTTATTTGTGACACCATTGAACGTTAGAAGCCAAGCTGAGTGATTTAATGGGAGTTCTCTAGATAATACATACAGGAAACTATTGTTTTGGTTTAAGTGCAAAATCTACATACCACCTGAACAGCAAAATAAAACACAGCTTGGTTTCCAACAGCTTTTGTTAGCCTTTTTTTCCCTGTTTTCCCATGAAACTTAATTGTAGTGACAAGAGTATTTTAGAAACTCAGAATTTTAAATCATTAAAATAAAGATGTGAGCTCTTAGCAGTTCTACCTCCAGATCAGGAGTAAGAATGTAACAGACAAAATCCCAACACTTGTCCTATTGAAATGTCCCATCAGTATTTAACTAGAGTGAGCAAGGCTGCACAGAAAGGTCAAGTAGTCTGTTCAGTTGTTCTTCTTGTTCTTTTTTTCTTTTGAGCTGAAGTAGTCTAAAGAATTTTACAAAAGGATGTTGTACCTGAATTCAATCAAGCATCCAACAGGGTGTTTGGAGATGATGTTGAAGACCAAACACCTCCTTGCTTGGATTAATATTACTTAATTATTGTAGAGAAACTCACTTTAGGGAGGTACCATTTAGGCTCATAAAAGTCAATGCTTTTAGACAGAATGTATAATTATTTAATAGGAGCAGAAAACTTCTGCTTTTCATATTGTCTGTAGGATCAGAAAAGAAGATGCTAGTAAGAATTCTGCTTCGATTTTTAGGCACACATCAACATTTACACAAACCAAGTGATTTTTTTTTTTTAGGACAGCTACTAGGCTGAAAGGAAATGATATATAAAGCAGTTATAAAAGGTTAAATTGTTTGGTTTAGGTATTTAGTAAGCCTATCTTTCATATGTTTGTTTCTCAACCATTAATGATAGGTTATGTATGGCCATGGATGTTACTAATGAAAAGTAATTTAATTACATTTCATTACATTTCTTTTTCTCACACTGTGTAACAGTGGATTCTTGGCATTCCTGCAAACTCCCAGGCATGGTCAATGGACAGATTGGCTTTGGAAGCCACCCGAGTTAGAGTCTGAACAGCAGCAGTGCTTCAAAATCCACAAAGAAGGTTGAATTTGTGTGGCTGAAATAGGTGTTGGTTAGGAGCCATGAGACTAAACTTTCCAGTCTAAGTTTAGGGGATCATGATACACTCCAAAGCTTTGAAATGCAGTTCCTTTTGACCCAAATAACCTTGGCTAGATCCTTCCATGGGATGCTACGGAAATCTGTAACAGGAGAGCACCTTTGGACATACTAGACTCTCAGTGTTCTTTCTTGGCACACATTAAAAGAAGAGCAGTAGCAAGTTCATTAAAGAACATAAATATTGAGGAGAAGTCAGAGAATTAAGTAAGGAACTGGTGAACACTTCACACTCTGAATATTTTAAAAAAATCCATATAAAATCCTGAATATTCATTGCACTGGGTAAAGATTCTGCTTAGGTTTGCTGTAACTTGCACAAAGAATGGGTGTCAAGTGTGTTACTGTCACCTATGTGAGAGGAGGAGCTAGTAGGCACTTTGTATTAGCTGTATCAGTGTACAATGTGCCAATGAGGTAGCTCTTTCCCTGGTATGTAAAGATGTTAAGTAGACCCTAGATATGTACCAAGTGTGATTTGTTTTGGGCTAGTGGTGATTATTGTATCTGGTATGAGTCAGACCCTTCATTAATATTGATGGTTCTACTCCTGTGAGTGTCAGTATATCTTCAGGAATAGTTTTGTTTCCTTGTTCTGTTCCATGTGTATGTAGTGCAGCTATATTTTTCCTAAGCTGTATTTTTTTAATCAGTTCTGTTAGTACAGATTCCTTTTTAGGACATGGTTTTAATAAGCCACTCCAAGTATAAATTCAATCCCCAAATACTATGTTTCAAAGATTACTAATGCAAGAGAGAAAGATGATCATGGAGGTCTTTGGCCAAATTAAGTCTAGAATGCAGAGGGGAAAAAGTCATACTGTATATTGTTTTCTTTTGTCTGTTACACTTTGCTCAAGTTGTTTTATTATGACTTAACTAGAGGTGACTTAAGTAAGAGAAAGCCTTAAAGATGTGAGTTGATGTTTCTTTGGCCATGAGTGTGCAAGGAACACTGGCTTCCTGCACTGGTGATGGTGCAGAGTATATCAAAACAGCTCTCTGATTACTGGGGTTTCAGCCTTGCCAGGGAGAGTTGATTTTCTGCTGAAGCATCACAGAGTAGAAGCTCAAGGCTGGTTTATGGCTGTGAAGCAGGAGCATAAGTCACTGCCTACATGGACATCCAAGGAGCCTGGGAGGGTAATGTTACAGCAGGCCTGGGCATCTGGTCTGCAGCTCCAGTGTCAGCTGTGTTATCCTGCAGGGCAGGACAAAGACGACATACAGCTGATGCCAAGTGCTGTATTACCTGTCTGCCTCCCTGGGTGCAGGCTTAACCTGGAGTAGCTCCTACCCTCCATGCCTCAGGGATGGCTGATCCTCTCTTGAATGAGCATCATCTAGGGATTGGCCATGGTAGTTTGTCTAGGCCTAGTGGTGGCTCAGAGGCTGAGGATGGTTTTGTGCTGTTGCTGCCATGGCTGTGTCAGGGCCTTACCTTTGCAGCTGGAGCAGAACAAAAGACTGTAGTGCAGCTTTGTGAAGTCAAAGCATGTGTCATTAAAGAAAGTTACACTTGAATGCATATGGAATAATCCAGTTTCAATCAATTTGAATGGTATTGCCTTGTGTGTTTAGAGTTTTGCATTTAAAATCCTGTTTATTTGGGATTAGGAGCTATCTGCAGTAAGTTGTACAGAAATGGGAGAAACACTATACACCGTATCTTGTGTTAATTTGTCTTAAAATATTTTTGTGGCTTAAAAATGTCATAAACCCTTGAGCATAAGAAATTCAATAATAAATTTGGTTTGATTCTTTATTACTGCAGATACAAATGTCAAAGGGAGTAACACAAATGAAAATCTGTTTAAAAATAAATACTGGAACTTCAGTTTCAGTGTCCACTGGCACAAATAAATATGCAATTCACAGCAAGACTCATCTTGAAGACTGTAAAATCTTTCAGATTTACAGCTTCTTATAATTAAATGTAATCGTGGCAAGTCTTTGTTTTCTGTCTGTTTATTCCTTTCTATTCTTTAATATTTGCAATTTCTCAGGTTCTAGTTCTTCAGCTTCTAGAAAGAAGGTGCTCAAGTTGAGTTCTCTGAGTGAAGATTTATTATGGTTAAAACATGGTTGTGCTCAAAACCAGAACAATATACGTGGACAGTGCAGTTCATCAGTGCTGTGAACTCAGGTTACCAAATGGTATCTGAGATCCATGTGTTTGAAAATGAAAGGTAGTTTAGAAGGCTTTTTTTTGATGTTCCTCTAACACTCAAGAAACAGTAAGAGGGGTTTTAGGGTCAAAGGGGAAAGGAGATGGTGTCTGCCAAGGATATCTTAGGATCAGACAAATAGGGGGGTAGGTGGTGACACTTGCACTTATCTAGTGGGCTTTGTGAAAAATGGATAGTGACTTACATTGTTGCAAAATGAGTACAGAAAATACAGTTAACAGAGACATCTTAAATTTGCCAGAGTCAGTAAAACAAGGTAGGTTGTGGTTTTTGACTATGCAGTGATGATCCTTCTTTTAGAGACAAGGTAAGAGGAATTTTGTAGGGGGAAAATCATAGTTTGTGTTCCAGGAAGATTCTATCCTCGTTATTTATTTTTGGTTTTCATCTGATTTGTTTACAGGAAACACTTTCAGTACATTGGCAGGGTTAGTCTTTGAGTGGACAATAGTAAAAGACACAGAGGCTGATGGCTTCTCAGATTCCCACAATGCACTACGGTAAGTTCCTTTCATTTGTTCTCAAAACTCTCGTGTCCATTAAGTTTGATGTCTAAATATTTCCCCCCATCTAGGCCTGAAATAATGCTGTGGGTCAATTGTTTCAGAGGAGGTTTTTTTTAAACACCTGCTCAACAGCCTGGGCACTCTCATCCCTGTTTAACAGCTGACAGTGTTAAGGAGCAGCCCAGGTAGCTCTAATGCACCAACCAGAAATAAATAGATGCAACTGTTGCTCTTCCTGAAGCACCTTGTGCAAAAGCAAATGTATCAGTAGGACTGATATCTCAGGATTTCAGCAGAAAAATGGATTTATTTTTTAATTATTAAGGAGCTCTCTGAACTTGAACAATTTCAGGTTTCAGTCACACTTAGTTCTGGTGTTGAAATAGCTTTCAGAGCAGCTGACCTTTCAACTGAAATGTACTAAGTGGCTGTTAGTGAGGTAGATCCAGCTCATAAGGCCAGGTGAACAATTCAATGGAAGGTACTCAAAATACCATCTCTCAGACAAAAAAAAGGAATGGAAAATACTTGCTTGGTAAATAATCCATGATGCTTGGTTCATCATCTGAACTGACTCAAAGAATAAGTTATCTGGAATTTACAAGTAGTGTATTTTGTGGAAACTTCTATGCAAAGATCTTGAAAGTGCTTTTCAACTCACTAATGAGAGAAGTGTTTTGCAGCATTTCTGTTTAAGGAAATACTTCTCCCTTTGATGGAGGTGAAGTTCTCACCCCAAAGTCAGAAAGCTCACCTATGACAAGGATGGGAATTGAAAGCAGACCTTATAGGATGGGGTTTCTAACATTTTTTCCTCCTGTATGTGTCACCAGACTATCATTGGCTTCTATTTTTGGTATTGGGTGTGTTAATATTGTGTTCTGTTATTTTGCATGTGCACTGTGCAGTTTTAAAGTGATGGCTTTGTTGTTCTGTTCTTCAGTGGCTTCAAACAGAAATGTGAGTTTCCATCCTTATTAAACTAACCAGAACTGAACACTGCTCAGCAGTACCTTCTATGGGATATTTTTCAAATTGGACTTTGAGTTTTATCTTTGCACTGACACAACTCGTGTCAACACCCTGGGATCCTGTTATCTCACAGTGTTATACTAGTATTCATCACTTGTGTGCCATGGTGAATCTTGACTTCATGTCAGTGTTGGTAGAAGAAATGCCTCCCTGATATATGTTAATTTGACCAGACTTAAGGACATGAAACATGGGGTATTCTCACAAAACAGTTTACAGGCTTTTCAAGGAAAAGTTATTTTACTGTTGAGGTGAGGGAGTCCTGGCCCAGGCTGCCCAGGGAGGATGGGGAGGCTCCTTCTCAGAAGATTTTCAAAACCTGCCTGGACGTGTTCCTGTGTGACCTGATCTAGGTAGGAGCTGCTTCTGCAGGGGGTTGGACTGGATGATCTCTAAAGGTCACTTCCAACCCCCAGCATTCTGTGATTCTATCACTCCTTGAGTGCAGCTTTAGTCAAAATTTTCCTAAGGTATAGGAAGCTTGTGAGATGAAATAGATTCAAACTTATGCACCAGAGGCTTCAAAAAGCAGGTTCCAGCAAAATGTAGGTAGATTGCAGGACATAAAGTAGTGTGGGAGACTATGTGTTGCTGTAAAGAACGTGACTTTATTCATATGGTGATTCTATGAGAAGCATGGGAGGAAGCTAGTTCTTTTAGAAGGCAGAACCCTGTAGCTGATTTCCATCCTCAAACCTATATCCCAAATACATTGGGAATGGGCCGGGGGTAGCAAGAAAGACTCTTCTGCTGGATTAACACAAACTCCAGTTTTGCAGACTTGGAGAAACAAACATACCTGAGGAAAGCCTGTTAAGCCCATAATCCACTTGAAGCTGCAAGTATGACTGTATGGCCCCTATCTACAGTGAGAGCCACGCAGTGTGCTAGTAGCTTGGTGGGAATTAGGGTCCAAATCATAGTCCATAGAGAGCTTTTGGCTTCAGTGAAATATTTGCTAGGGATGTGATTTTAACCAAACTAATATTGATATACAGTGTACCCTTAGCACAGCCATGATAACACCACAATGTTCTAATGCTGTTACATCTTTAAACAACAAACTGTTATAAATATGTTAATATTCATACCTGTTCTCAATGTGACTTTACTGATTTTAGTGTTAGAGTGCACATAAAGCCAAACAAATCATGTGCACACAGAAGATGGCAATCTTTAAAACATGGTCCTCTTTCCATGGCAAATCCCCTTGCTATCTGTTGTCACATCTCATTGACATTTTTAACAGGTTTTACAAGTAATCTGCTTGTAGATTTTTTTTCATAGTCATTTCTTAAATGCATCTTAACTCCATCATATAGGTCAAAGTTATGTTCTGGTTTGTTTAGCTTTCTGTTAATAAACATAAGCTTTGGGTCTTTCACATCAGTTGTTCCACAGCTAGTCTTGCAGTCTACACCAACTGTGGAAATCGGAGAGTTTGTTGTAGACACCATGTGCAGTCCTCTGATATCACTTGAAAGCCCACAAAATGGATTCAAACAAACTTATCAGCACAGAAATGAGCTGCAGCTATCTTAAAGAATGAGTAAAACTTGGATATCTGGTCCCAGGCAGACAATTTAAATTTGCCTAAAAATGGAACTGAGTGGGAATAGATGCTGGTGTTGTTTCTATGTGGGTTTACAAAGATTGACTAACAATTCCCTATTCCTATTTTGGTTCACCTTTCAGTATACTCAAGTTCTTAGAATCCACTTACGTTCCACCTTCCTATATATCAGAGATGGAAAAAGTTGCCAAGCAAGGAGATACCATTTTGGTGTCTGGGATGAAAACAGGGAGTTCAAAATTAGAAGCAAGAATACAGGAAAGTGTCTATAAGGTAAGAAACTTGCATTCATCTGTTTTTATAAAAAAAATTTATTACTGTTTAGTCCTACAGTCCAATGTTCCAGGAGTCCTGGAAGTTTGCCCTGCTGTATTGTTCCCATTGTGGATACCAGCTCAGCATCTTGGTCTTACTGGATTGACTCAGTAGTTCACATCATAAAGGATGACAGTGCTGCTCACCTTGGAAAGGTTGGAGTTTGGTACAGTTACCTAACCCAGGATGATGTACGTGCCAGAGGTCATTTCTTAAACTAACTCTCTGTCAGAAGGCCCTGCAGCAGAGGAATACACTTCAAACAGTTCTGGACAACTGTATTATTCCTCATGGCCATTCATATTATATATATATAGCTAGAATCATGCTGGATAGGGCATTCTTCCTTCAGCTCTATTTTAAAAATCAATAACTAGAACACTTTAGGTCTTTTTTTTTTAACAAATAAATAGCTAGAACAAGCATTGCTGTATCAGATATACCTTTATCTCCTACTGTGCTTAAATGAGTGTCATATGGATACTTCATTAGTATTTAATTCTGCCTCATTATATTCTGGTCTCCAAGGAGGGGCTTTGGGATGAGAATGTCAGTGCTACAAGGGTGTTAAACTGCAGTATTGGCAGCCTTCCCAGCTGTTATGTAGATCTATGCTCTTTCTGTCTTTTTAACTTGTGGTGACTGAGTTTTTCATTTAACTTCAGTTTTCTCTTAATAGAATTTACAAACACCTGAGAGAATTTTCATGGGTCACCACTAACAGGAATACTTGGCATTGTGCTAGTACCAATACTGCACCTTAAACAAAATCCTTCTGTAAAATACTGGTGTTTTTCTGAAGTTCTTCTCATATCTGCAGTCTGTTTCTTGCAGATTTGTGTTACTACATGTTGTACTTGATGTTTTTGCTTAAAGCAGAATTGCCTTGGAGTATCTAACCCATACCTGTAGAGATGTTCTATGAAAATATTACCTAAATGTATGTAATGTATGTAATACTACTAACATGGCAAAAATAATAGTGCATGCCAAGACTTATATTTTTGTTACAGTTCTACTTAATTATCCTGAATACAGTTACTCTACATGATATCAGTCTGACAGCTTTTTTCTTGAAGGCTTGTAGCTTGGTTAGTTTTCTGCTTTACAATTTAGTTTTCTGAATTAGTTTTGAGCTGATAGTGTAAGTGAAATTGAAATAATGTTGTTCCATCTGCAATTTTTTATGGCTTTTCAGTTAGTGGTTCCTTTAAAGCTTTCACTTCTGCCACACTGCACATTTTCAGTGAACATCCCTCAAGCAACTGTAATAGAATGTATATTATCTGTCGTATTCCTAATTTAATAGACCAGTGGGTTTGATACAGATCCCTCAGTGAAGTTATAATGGATATGTTGTATGGAGATACCATGTTTTACAGTAGGGAGAGTGAATTTCATGATATCTGAATAGTCACTGTGCATCTGTCTCAAGTTTTTCTGTATTCTACAGAAAACTGAACCAAAATGATGTCCATACAAACATGGTATTTTCCCCTTCAGCCTTGCACGGTATGCACAGAGCAGATCTCTGTGCTGTTTGATGTCCCTTGCTTTTTCCCTGTTGTGACAAAATCTGGGAGGATAATAAACAGCCAATTAGAGAAAGTAGTGTTTTTCACTTATAGAATCTAAGGTATTACTGCATGGTCTGTTTAAAAAAATGAGCTGCTTTAAATGTGGTTGCTTTTTCTTTTTTTTGTGTGTGTGTGTGTTTTTCCCCTCAATCAATAGCATGTACATCCTGCAGAAATCAGATTGCTTATTTTGGAAAACATCCTTTTAAATCCAGCATATGACATTTATCTTCTGGTAGGAACATCAATTCAGTACAGAGTTCAGAAAATAAGGCAAGGAAAGATTACAGGTTTGTCCTGCTCTTTGAGTGTTTTTAATGCTTTGTGTGAATTTTTAACTGCTGAGAAATATCTAATTCTGTTTAAACTACTTTGTTAATATTTAATCCTGTATACTAAACACCAGTGATCATACAGCTGTTTAGGTTTTTCTGTCAAATTAATTGTCTATAGACACTTGCAGGTTTGTCAAGGTCATGAAGGTAACTTAGGAGCTAACACCATCCTTTTAGGTGTACAAATGAGTATCGTAGAATCCTTTTACATTGACTGAGAAACTGTGTGTGACTTTCTTAGTTGAATCACATTTGGATTAGTAACTTTTGCAACAGAAAATATGTTCTTTACAAAAGGATTTGCTCCACTTCTACAAGTGTAGGTCAGGTGGCTATATCCATTTAAAAGTGTGGAAGTTTGCAATTGCATCTGTTGCTTACAAAGAGCCTGTGCTGGTGATGACTTTGTTCTTGTCTAAATGAGAAAGTGTTTTACTAGTCTCACTATGCCAGCTCGTAGTTCAGAGTGGAGCAGCACACATTGGCAGTAACTTCTAGAAAGTTATTTGACCACTTTGGAAGCTGGGGATGAATTGGATGTTAAGTGTAGAGGGGGATGATGTTAGTTGGAAATTCCAGCTTCAACAAAATTGAAGTGAGATGAGGAGCTCGTATTGTGTGTGTGTATAATCACGGAAATGCTGTGGCTACAAGAGATCAGAAATAGTGATTTCATGTGTGCACTAGGCAACACAAATTAATCAGCAATGATTAGCAGCATCCTAGCATCTGCTTGCTGTTACTGTTTCACGTGTTGTATTGTTTCACGTACAGATTTAACGATGCCCTCTGATCAGTATGAACTGCAGCTACAGAACAACATCCTTGGTCCCGAGGCAGATGCGTCTCAGCCGGTTGCCAAGCTGAACCAGGCAACATCGGTTGTAACTGCATTTCAGCAGGGACAAACTAACCTCGTGCTTGGACACAAGAGTATCCTTCCTAGGTGATGCTTTTCCATCTGGAACTTCATGCCAGGAGATAAACTTTGCACACAAGAAGATAAAATTACCCACGTATGTACCAGCAGTCCTGAAAATTGGGAGCACCTGATGAAGCCATAGAAAGCAGTGCTGCTGTGAGTTCAGTCTGAGCAGAGGTACCTGGTGCCTTGAAAGGTGCTCAGAACTTAGGCTGGCAAAAGATCAATTAAATCACACCTATTCCCTTCAGTCAATATGGAAATGTGATGGGGCTTCATTTAATTTTTATATTTAAAGCATTATACTCTAGTGGAATCTTTCTAAAATGCCTACTGTCTTTCAGGGTAGTGAGATGACATGTATTTTCAGTGTACAGTTAGCTTTAAAGATCCAGATTGGCCCCAGGAGTAAGCTGATCTTTACTTGACTTCTGTCTCAACTTTTCTGTTCCTTGACTTGAGACTTCAGGTATTCGCATGCGAGGGGTTTCCAGGTTACCAAACAGCACTATCTATGTTGTCAATCCTGGGTATTTAGGTTGGTACTGGCTGCACTTTCCCTGACTGCTTAATCTAATTATCTTGCCTTGTTTTTGTGGTGATGTTTTCCTGTGTGTATTTCCATGTCTGTTTCTTGTATTACCTTTCATAGACAAGTAATTTTACTCATAAAAGTAGTTCAATGTGAAATAGGTTTGGTAGTAAATATTTAGTAGTAAAGTATTTAGTAGTACAAACGTTTCTTTCATCTCTGTATTCAGCAGCAATAAACAGTGAATGTGGATCTTCAAAGTCTGAGCACCAGAAGCAAAATGCTTATATCCATTGTGCAAAGAGGCTATTGATTTGTGCTATTCAATATTTCCTGTTTTGTAGGTTTTGCAGTTCATCCAGGTGACAGATGGGTCCTAGAAACAGGCAGACTTTATGAAATTACAATTGAAGTTTATGATAAATCAAGCAATAAGGTGTATTTATCTGATGTAAGTTGAAACGTTGCTATAGTTCTGAGTATGTCTCCTAAATCCCATCTGTCTTTGAAATTACTTGACCTGTTTCTTTTTTACGTTGAGTTTGGACTTTTCAAAGCATGTTTCCTGCATTTTCATTTATTTCCCCTTTGTTTTCCTGTTGTTCTGGGTTTTTCAATGCTTTTTTTGTATCAAAAGCACTCTGGGCAACTCATGTGAAAGGGCCCGTGGGAATCTTAAGCACTGAAGAAAAAACTGGAAGCAGTTGGACAGTGCACTTCAAACATGTAGCACAGGCATTGTGCTGCAAATTGCAAACCAATGTGACTGCTGGTCATCAATCCCACCCAAATATAATATTGTCATGTCCAGAGACAATCTTCCCTATTAAAGAATGAGGTGTAAGTTAGGCTAATAACAATCCTGGGGAGATACCTGTTTCCTTTCAGTTGACTTTACTGTGATTTCGGTGAAGCATTTGACACCATCTCCCACAGCATCCTCAGAGCAAAACTGAGACAGTGTGGGCTGGATGATCAGGTAGTGAGGTGAATTGTTAACTGATTGAAGGGAAGAAGGCAGAGTGGTCATCAATGGGGCAGGGTTTGATTGGAGGCATGTATCTAGTGGAGTCCCTCAGGGGTAGGTGCTGAGACCAGTACTATTTACTATATTTATTAATGGCCTTGCTGAGGGAACATAGGCACTGTCAGCAAGTTTGCTGAGGATACTAATCTAAGGGGAGTTACTGACACCCCAGAAGGCTGTGCTGCCATTCAGTGACACCTGGACAGACTGGGGAGATGGGCAGAGAGAAACCTAATGAAATTCAACAACAGCAAGTGCAGAGTCTTCATGTGGGAAAGAACAACCCTGTGGACCAGTACAGGCTGGGGAACGAACCCTTAGAGAGTCATGTAGGGGAAAGGGACCCGGGGGTGCTGTGGGCAGCAGGATGAACATGAGCCAGCAATATACCCTCGTGGCCAAGGCGGCCAATGGCATCCTAGGGTGGATTAGAAGGGCTGTGGGCAGCAGGTTGAGAGAAGTTCTCCTCCCCCTCTCCTCTGTCCTCGTGAGACCGCATCTGGAATATTGTGTCCAGTTCTGGGCCCCTCAGTTCCAGAAGGACAGGGAGCTGCTGGAGAGAGTTCAGTGTAGGGCCACAGAGATGATGGAGTGGAGCATCTCCCTTGTGATGAAAGGCTGAGGGAGCTGGGGCTCTGCAGCTTGGGGAAGACTGAGGGGCAACCTCATTCATGTTTACAAATCCATAAAGGGTGAGTGTCAGAAGGATGGAGCCAGGCTGTGCTCAGTGATGGCCAGTGACAGGACAGGGGCAATGGGAACAAGCTGGAACAGAAGAGGTTCAAAGAAATAGAAGGAAAAACCTGTTCCCTGTTGAGGTGAGGGAGCACTGGCAGGGTCTGCCCAGATGGGCTGTGGAGTCTCCTTCTCTGGAGACATTCCAACCCAGCTGGGTGAGTTCCTGTGTGCCCTACTCTAGGTGGTCCTGCTCTGGCAGGGGGGTTGCACTGGATGAGCTTTCCAGGTCCTTTCCAGCCCTTGAGATTCTGTGATTATGGCCAAAGCTTAAGATGATTAGCTAACATTAAAACTCTTCACTGCTTGGTGGTTCAATAAGTTGAATTCTAGGAATGAGGTACCAAATATACATCGCTCTGAGAAAAATAAGGAAAAATTTAAAGAGTTCATTTGCAAGCAGAAAAAAATTATTATTACTTTTTCACAATATCAAATGTGTGTGAATGTTATTTTATTTGCACTTATTTGCTTCCTGCTTTCTGAGTTTTAGCTACATCTCTGAAATGAGCTATTGAGCCATTACATTTGCTTGTGTTTAAGAAAGTTAAGAAATTATTTTAAAATACAAGCTAGTGGTACAAATATTGGTACTTTTCATGTACAATTATATGTTGCTGATAATTTTTAAAGGTAAATATTTTCTGTACAGTCAGTGCTGTGTCTAAAAGCTATCATCTTGGTGAAAGATGGAAAATGTCATAGTGAAGAATTCCTACTCAGTTCTAGATAAGTTTCTCTGAACTGTGTTATTAAACAATCGTTTTTATCTTGATTTGTTGCTGATATGTTTACAGCTGTCAGTAGGGGTAATGTCTGTTACCTGTGACAATATCTACTTGGTGTTCTGGTTTTAGGATATCAGAATTAATACAAAACTGTCCAAAGAATATTTTGAGGTGCTCCACTCATCTCTGAATGGATCGTATCATTATGTGAAAGCAATAAAGAAGGGTCAGACCGTTATTGATGCTGCACTGACGTCAGTAGTAGATCAGGTATGTTTTTATTAAAGCTTCTGCTTTACTGGCTTGCCTAAAAGTAATTTACTTGTTCAGTAGTGAATAGTGACATAGTAAAAGGAAACCTAAGAATTACATGAGTCTAAGCTGTCTTGATGAAACAGATTAAGAACCAAATTCTAAAATCCTTACTTCAAGAAAACTGTCAATTAAGTCAACAGAGGATTTGCTTAAATAAAGACTGTGGGATTTTACTACCAAGTGTGTGGCAAACATCTGTTAAACTGTTGGTGCATAGCATGGCAGGTAGTTATGTGGGCATCTATCATTTCCTTGTGCTGGTCCCCTCACATTCTCTGAGTGAGTTTTACAATGTGTTCTGGTAGGATCATCAGTATCATGCCCTGGCCTTGTTGTGCCTTCAGTTACATCTGGAAAGTTTTCTGTTATTTGGTATAAGGTGTTAAATGCTGGAAGGAAAATCTGCCAAATGTATAAGTCTGCACATTTCTTCAAATTAGTATTCATTGGCTTTCTGCTGTTTGCCAGGCTGCTGAATGTATGACTGACCAGGGCATGTCCTGGGAAAATGATTTGGTTTTGCTTGAAATGTGGAAAAAATCAACATTTCAACCCATTTTGAAATAACTTTAGAGATTCCTACAGTGGATTGAGTAGATCCTTGTATCTGATAATCCACGCTCATTCTCTGTGTGAGAGGTACTCTTGAATGAAATGAGGTGTTCTGAGAACTGTTAAAATTTTCCTTCAGAACTCCAGTAAGAAACAATATGTTGTGCCAGAGGGTCGTGGCATTACAGTTCCAGCAAAGGTGTTAAGGCCGGTATTTCTGGATAGATAGAGGAATGAGTCTTATAGGCTGAGTTTCATCTTCATCTGCTGCAGAGTAGAATAAACAACGTGTAAATGCAGATGTGGAGACACAGAATTGGTTCTCCAGACAAGCACTCAAAACCTAGAGTTCCTCACAGTGTATTTCTTCTTGTTGTTTGCCTTTTAAATTCATGTGAGCACCTGTATCTACAGTAATACATTTCACACAATAGCACCAATTGCTGCCGTGAGCTGTTTGCTCCCAAGTAACACTGTTCATAAGTGACCCTTAATAGTTACTTTCCTTTCTCTCTGAGATGTTATCAACAACTTGTCTATATATATGGGCTGAACATTAATTCTAGGAAGTGCTGTGGTGCCGTTTATAACTCCATTGTGTTGCTTTTTGTAGGATGGAGGTGTTCATACATTCCGAGTTCCAGTTCGAAACCAACAAGATGTTGAAATATATGGTCCCATAGTTCTTTCACCCAGCATTTTGACATTTCCTTGGCAGCCAAAAGCAGGAGTCTACCAATACACCATAAAGGTATGCCAAAGAAATACCTATCTGCATGAGGCATTGCTCAGGCAGGGGCAGTGAGGCCTGAAGGCACTTGGATAGAATTGACTTTGGGTACTTCCAGCACAGTGATACCCAAAACTTTGTTTGGAGGAGTTTGTTTGGATGTTAGCTGCAGGAATTGATGGATAGTTTAAAAAAAAAGAGCCAAGAAACCAACAAAGATAATAACAGCACCTACTTTTATGTCTTGTCTTTCATTCACTTTCTATCCCTCCTAACACACATACACACAGAAGGGTTTGGAATTACAGAAAACATCCTGGTTTCTAAACTTCATATAATAATTAAAAGCTACCATTTGCTGTAAAGAGATGGAAGTATGGGAGTGTGAGCTGGAGTGTGAAAGGACTGCAGAAAGGACATGACAAGATTAATGAACAGCACCCTCTCAACCTTTGACGTCAATTTCCTTCATTTGCCACACATCTCATGCTTCTAATAAAAAGTTACAGGAAGGCAAAGGGCACAATTTCATTTTCAGTATGCCCTTCTAAAAGGGCTTTTTTCTTAAGTTTCTTATGTGTGTCTTTGCTCCCTTGCTGCCAGTCCTTCTGTACACTTCATGAAGCAAATGACTAATCTGCCAGTATCCAGAGGGTAGTCTATCTGGAGGAAAGAATGTTATGCTTCCCTATCCCAGACTCTTATCCTAAGACAATGATACCTAGATCCTGCTGACAATTGTGTCATGCAGCTTTCTTACCTTTCCATTTTTGAAAGAAATTGTGCTGAGTTTTGAATCTGTCTTCACATAAACAATGTATAAAATTGTGAGTAGGGGACACACTGTCTGAAGTGAATCAAAGGGATAAAATTGCATTCCCTTGTTTAAATCTGAAGTTTCTGCTGTTGTGTTTAGCACTGTCATCTGCACTTTTGAGTTCTGTGGGATTAGTTTGATTTAGTTCATGCTATACCCAACCACACCAGCAGAGTGTGGCAAAAATTCTTAGTACAAGTACATATTTTCAGTACTTCATCATAACCTCTGCTGGAGTTTCACCAGTAAGGAAAGTAAATATGATTTTCTGTTTCCCACTTGTGCAGTTCTGTTTTTGTCACACCTTACCTTGCATATATCATGGCTAGATCTCACTAGAGAGCACGCTTTCATGTTCATCAGTGTTCTTACTTGTGTGATTATTTTTTTCATTAAAAATGTGACAACATTTCTCCCAACATTTAAATTAGTTTGCATTGACTGAAACTGAGAACATTTCCCCAGTCTCCCCATTCAGCAGTACTAGTGGCTGTTTACAGTAGCACACAGCTTGACTGTTGTTCCTGGCTGTAGATGAGTGTTTGCCTCCCACTGTGTGGGTTTGCAGTCAGGCTGTTTTAAATGGGTGGATACACTTTTTCTGAAAATAAGTTGAAAGGGATTTTTGGAACTAGCCAAATTCTGTTTATAGCTGAAGTAACTCCTTCCAGATGGTATCAGAATGACTTCTAGGTTTTACTTTGTCAGCTGTCTGGCTTTTAGTTGATTGCTTTGTTCATGCTTTTGCTAATAAGATGTCTTCTGTTGCGAGTGCCGTCCCTGCGATGTTTAAGTACGTGGAGGTTGTTCTATTCTGGTGAGGGCATCACCTTCACTGGTAACAGTTTGTGGAGTGGAGATCAGCTAGCAGGCTGTGGATAATAATTAGACTGAACTAGAAGCTGCTTTACCCTTTCTCTCCTTGGTGCAAACTGACTAGAGAAAAATGCAGTAATGCATCTGGTTTGTATGGCAACAAGATGTGACCCCATAGAGTTATTAAGAATTGGGTATTTCTGGTTTTATGGGTTTTGCTCACTTCCTTGTTTCAGTTGAAACTATCTTTACAAAATATTTTGAACTTGTACATTCTTTATGAACATTACTTGCTATATCCCATGTGTCTCTGTGTCAGACACCATGACCTATGTATCCATCTGTCTTTGTTCAGTGCTCTTTCTGTAGTTGGGCTGTGCACATGCCCATGGGAATGAGAAGGGGAAATGATTGTCCTTTAGATACCCCCTGCCCTATTTTTGTTGTTATTATTATCATCATTATTTATAATAATAAAAAATATTAGCTAATTTTGTGGTGTTCATTTTAATTATGAAATGGGTCACAGCAAGTGCTGAGGAAGTTAAAGAAATTAAAACAACACATGCAAACAAAAAACTGCTCCAGTAGAACTTGAAAATTTATTTGGGAGTGTGAAAGTCTCTCTTTAAACTTGCTTTTAAAAATGTGCTATTCTCAGGATATCTTTCTACACAGTATTTGTCTCAGCAGACGCTTCCTGTAGCTCACAATAGTGTTTAAAACCTATACCTTTGACAGCATTGTTATGATTATGTTTCTTCAGTAACTATTGTTACACATCTAGGAGGACAGTACTCTGCTTGTTTTGCCAAAATGTTCTTTAGCCCTTCACTTTATTGCATATGAGCCTGCAGCAGACATTACCCTGTCCTGGCACCAAGTGCTTCTACAGTGGGTATAATAATTTGTCTCTGTTTATGTGGACCATAATATCAAGTAACTAGTTCATCCCGTTCTGCGAAGTAATTCTACTCATATAAGCTCTTATCATGAAATGACAGAATCATAGAATGGAATAGAATAACTCCTTTAGAGCTGGAACCTCTGGGAAGAAGGTGGGGTTTTCTGTTTTGTTGGTTCAGGGTTATTTATGGGAATGTCCATGATAAACCTGAGCCTTGTATGTTTGGCGATTGCTGCCTTCTTCCTCGAGAAGCCATTGTGAGGGTGTAGCCTGGTTGTTTCACAGCCCCTGCAGTGCTTGTGGCAGGAGTTTCTATGTGTGTGTGTATATTGCTTGTTCTCTCAGTGGTCAGTCACTGGAGCAGCACATTTGTTGACTGGCTCAATGTGGAGGTGCTGATTTTCAGTATAAAAATAAAGAAGTAATGCCAAGAAGAATGACCTTTTTTTCCCCCCTCTCTTACCTCCTTCCCTCCCTGCCTGTTACCTTCTTTTCTCTTCCCTTTAAAATCCCTTAACACTTCCTATTGGAAGAACATAGTAGGTACAGAGTGTCAGATTAGCAGCTCTGAGGCCTGAAATCAGCACTTTGTCAGCAACAGAGAAACAGTGTGAGTCTTCAGAAGGAATGTAATCCCACGTGCCAGGCCTTCAGTGTGCCAATGGTGAATGCTCTGCTGACTCTAAGCACTGTCAACCACTGGAAGTGGTGCAGCCGTGAGAGAGATTTGAGTTAGCAGCACTGATGATCATATAGGGTATGTGCATGAAGAAAGATGAAATTCAACTGAATGAAGGGTAGTAATCTTCTCATCTCTTGCTTCACCTTGCTTATCTGAAGGTTCCGAGGTGTTATTTTGTTTGTTTCCTCAATAATAACATTGTCATTGCTCAACATGTCTCTGATTTTCATGCAAGATATTCCAAGGCTTGACAGCTAAGAAATATGAGAATAGTATATTTGATAGAATATGTGAAAGATTTTCTCTCTGTATTCCAGGCTCATGGTGGAAGTGGGAATTTCAGCTGGACCTATTCTAACCAGGCAGTTGCTACAGTGACAGTCAAAGGAGTAATGACAACTGGAAGTGATACTGGCATCAGTGTTATTCAGGCAATTGATGTTCAGAATCCGTTGCATTATGGAGAAATGAAGGTAAAACTCTTATTTTTCCCTGATCACTCTTGAATGGTTTTTGGAAACAGGGAACAAGCTGAGAATACTATAAGCATTTCCCTTCCCAAAACAATCCCAAGAGGTTTCCCTGCATGTTCTGTGGCAGGTTAAGTGTTCTTTTTAAGAGTTTGTACTCCTGAGGATTCAAGCTCTCTCCACTGCATCACCTTTACTCCAGTTCTTACCCCTTCCTGATTTCCTGGGCAAGTTTCTTGTTGAAAGTTTTGAGTGCAAGAAGGAAATAGTAGTTTACTACTGGCCTAGCCATCTAAGTAGCCAAGCCAAACCAAGAATACATTCTGCAGAATGGAAAAGGATGACAGACACCATCAAAATGTGCAAGGAAATGCCAGCATGGAGGAGTGTCTGAAATGTAGTGCCACATAATGAACCTAGATAGCAAAGCTGACAAAGAAAAAGCTGACCTTTTATGAAAAGTGAGCAGAAATGGCAATGAAAAATAGTCCTTCCAAGAAGGATTTTGTGATCTTTGTGGAAGTCATACCCTGTTCTTAGGATCTGGTCAGTGTGATCAGTGTGTGCTCTGTTTTTGCTCTGCACCAACAGTGTATGAAATGGCCCTACAGGAATGAGTGCACAAAGATAGGTCAAGAAGCTGCTCTGGTCACCACTGTAAACCTACAATCGTAAATACTTTTCTTTGTAATGTTACTGATTCAGAATATCCTCGTAGCCTTTGGACACAAATAATTCTCCTTGATGGGACTGGTCTTACTTTCTCTGTCAAGCTGTTAAGAACTGTCAGACCAGTAACATGATAGAATAGAAACTGTTACTGTGATGTGTATTTGGTAATGTGAAGAAATCCTACTCTGCTACCTCCACAAATTCAGGCATTTTAATCATGGAATGATAGAATGGTAGGGTTGGAAGTGAGCTTTAGAGATTATCTAGTTCAACCTCCCTGCTCAAGCAGGTCCCACCTAGATCAGGTCACACAGGAATGTGTCCAGGTGGGTTTCGAAGACATCCAGAGAAGGAGCCTCCGCACCCTCCCTGGGGAGCCTGTGCCAGGGCTCCCTCACCTCACAGTGAAGAAGTTTTTTCTTATGTTTAAATGGAACTTCTTGTGTTCCAGCTTATTGCCATTAGCCCTTTAATCTATGTTTTGACTCTGTGCCTTTTGCAAGAAGCTAAAGCATTGGAATGGAAACCTAATAAAGAAGAGGAAACTTAGCTCCTCACCTCAGAAAAACCAAGACATCAGGCACTGAGCACGTGTGGCTCAGAAATTGGGGATCCAGAGGCTATGTTTGTCTAACTGCGTGGTCATAAATGAAATAGATTTGTTTATGCCAAGCAGATCTTATTGAGGGTGGCAAACAACCTCCATCTGGCTAAGGCTTTAGAAAGGTGATGGTCTTTGTTTCTGGGGGAGCATAGAAGTTTATTTAGGAAGCATGTCTCTGAAGCCCTAGGGCTATGCACATTCCTTCCAGGATACATGCCTGTAATTTAGCAACTGCTGGGGAACAAGCTCATTGCATCAAATACTACACCTACATTAACTATACAAAATACCTCACCACTTCAAAGTATTCCTATGTGCAGCACTGCTGTGTTTGTTGTACAGTACTTCTATTGCACCAGGGCCCATTTTGACAAAGTGTAAAAAAATGTGTTTGGTCTGCCAGGTCTGTCCCATAATGGACTATGAAAGCAGATATCTTTCCTCTCTTCTTGGTGTGGAGATTTGGAGGTTTTTTGTATGTGTGTTTTGGGAAAGATATCTCTAACCAAATTTTACTTGAAACAGCTGCATCTACTAATGCTGCATTTGTTGAGGGGGAAATTAGTTTGGGTTTTGTGCTCAGATTATCTGTGTCAATTCTACACAATGGATTTGGAAGGTGATAAATTTCATGCTTAAAATAATGACTCATGCTTAGAATGATGGCACAAATTAAAATCTGGACAGAACTTCATTTACAGAATTGCTCTGAAATTTTTCTCTGGACAACCCAGGATGCTTTTTACCAGTGTGACAGTGATAAGCTTGAGATACAGGAATGAAGATTTTTCAGTTAAAGCTTCTTATCCTTAAACATAAGCCAAAGCCTGAAGACTGAAAAAAAACTTCTCTCCATGTGAGCTTTCAGAGCAGTGTATTGCATAATCTGAATAGATTATTTTTGAATGCCCTTGTTCTTGTCTTAGGAATTGCTTTCTCCATAGAGTAACTCTGAAGAGTTCAATGTACTGGCCTCAGTGAGCAAGTTTGAGAAATAGTTGACTGTGTTCCACAAGGATTACAGTTTTAACTCAGTACCAGATGGTTCAGTACTCGATCCTGAGGCAATTTGCAGATGGTTAGGAAGTTAAGATGCTGCAAATGGGAAACTTTTATAATGTGACTGCATCTGGAATACCGTGTCCAGTTCTGGGCCCCTCAGTTCCAGAAGGACAAGGAGCTGCTGGAGAGAGTTCAGCACAGGGCCACAGAGATGATGGAGTGGAGCATCTCCCTCCTGATGAAAGGTTGAGGGAGCTGGGGCTCTTGAGCTTGGAGAAGAGAAGCCTGAGGGGTGACCTCATTCATGTTTACAAATACATAAAGGGTGGGTGTCAGGAGGATGGAGCCAGGCTGTGCTCAGTGATGGCCAATAACAGGACAAGGGGCAATGGGTACAAGCTGGTACAGAAGAGGATCTGAAGGAACACAAGGAAGAATTTCTTCAGTGTTCAGGTGAGGGAGCACTAGCAGGGGCTGCCCAGATGGGCTGTGGAGTCTCCTTCTCTGGAGACATTCCAACCCAGCTGGGTGAGCTCCTGTGTGCCCTACTCTAGGTGGTGCTGCTCTGGCAGGGGGGTTGCACTGGATGAGCTTTGCAGCTCCCTTACAACCCTTGTGATTCCATGATAATTGTTACAAAATGTGTGATCATTTGGTGATGGATTCTTTTCATTGCTGTATCATGTGCTTCAATAGCATGGAATAGCTATTTCTGCCATTCCTATTTCTATAAATAACCCTTTGGATTTCAAAGTTTCTCGCACATAAGGATCACTTGTTGAAACAGAAGGTTGTTAGGTTCGGAAGCAGATATTCACCTGTTTTAGACTTCTGACATACTACTGTTGGAGGAATGTTAAGCCCTGGCCATCTTTAAAAATATTTTGCCAATAGAAATGCAAAAATGGAAAAAAAAAGCTATTGAGGAAGTGTTTGGGCCATTTGTTCCCTTAACTTCTACATACCTACTGCTGTGAGTACTCTCCTAACTGTCAGACCTAGCTCAAATATGTATGTTGTGTGAGTCAAAGTGGGAGAGTAAATCTGTCCCAGTTGGTGGTAGCACCTCCTGGAGATATCCCACAACTTAGTCCAGACTGGAAAATCAACAAAGCAAAAAGAGAGTTATAGAGGTAGCAGTAAAAAGATCACCAAACTAAAGTGAACTTGGACTGTTATGGGGAAAGAACATTCTGATAGAATGCTGAGCCTGAGAATTGTTTTCAGCCATCAGCAGGAATTCAGCCACTGGGAGAAGCATCCAAGGTGGCTAATTAAAATAAGGAATGCATAATTAAGTCTATTTCTTTCCCTTTTTTGTTTCCTGGTACCTTTTTGTGGAGTGGTTGTTCATACATCTCTGTCTTGTGTTTCTTTCCTCCTTCAGGTGTACGTAACTGAACCTAGTGGGATGGAGTTCACCCCATGTCAAGTTGAAGCACGTGTTGGCCAAATATTGGAGCTGCCCCTAAGGATTAACGGGCTAACAAATGTTGAAACGGGTGAGACGGTCCCACTGAGTGACTGCTCACACTTTGATCTAGTTGTGGAAGTAGAAAACCGTGGTGTGTTCAAGCCACTTCAAGGTGATTTGACTCCCTCCCTGTTTTGAAAGTTAAAATGTTCCTAAGTTGCACATCTCCTTTAAATCACCATTTCAATTGCTATGTACAGCATTCCCAGAGAGGTTCTTGACTTCAGAGGTGGGAATCAAAGTAGTTTTATTTTGAGGATGTGCTTCTTTTATGCAGAACTTCTCTTTGGTATTTTGTCATGCTTTGGGTGATTCTCCAAGCGTTTTGGCAATTATTTTATTGGGTAATGTGTAGTCTCCTGTACGTCTTTCTACTATTTTGATATTTTTAAGATGCTTCTGTAACAAAGCTGATGTATTTTCTCATAGAACACATCCATGTATATTGTGTTTTGAGCTAGCATTGGAAGACTTATAAGGCCACTAAGATTAATAACTGCTTTCCCTGAGTGGTCCAGTTGTTCTTTCTCTTTCCCGAGTTCAAGAGGGACAGAGAACTACTGGAGAGAGGCCAGTACAAGGCCACCAAGAATATCAGGGGACTGGAGCATTTTCCTGATGAGGAAAAGCTGTGGGACCTGGGGCTGTTTAGTCTGGAAAAGAGGAGACTGGGGGATGGGGGGGTCTCATTAATATTTCTAAGTATATAAATGGTGGATGTCAGGAGGTTGGGGCAGCACTTTGTTGTATCCAGCAACAGGACAAGGGGTGATGGGAAGAAGCTGGAACACAAAAAGTTCCACTCAAACATAAGAAAAAACTCTTTCAGTGTTTCAGTGAGGGAGCCCTGGCACAGGTTGCCCAGGGAGGGTGGGGAGACTCATTCCTTGGAAGTCTTCAAGACCCACCTGGACACGTTCCGGTGTGACCTGCTTTGGTAGGGGGGTTAGACTAGATAATCTTTAAAGGTCCCTTCCAACCCCTACCATTCTGTGATTTGGTTCTGTAAAGATGCTGTTGTTTGCTCACAAGGAACTAAGACATTCAACTGCATAAATTTTGCTGAAGCTCTGTCACTGTTTAAACTCATTGCTTTAAGAAATGCTTCTTGTCAGGTTTGAGAGTATAGAATGTACATGTTATTTTTAAAGATTGCCATTAATGTTACTGGGCTAAGTGAGCACTGAGCAACGTGCTTCTTCCTGTGTCTGCTGAATTCAGTGTATTATTCAGACTTACCATTATTTTTTTCCAAGTGTCTCCTGTACGGAAGCTCTTTCCTGTGCTATTGAGCCAGTGAAACCAGCCTGCATTGTACCATCTGTTTGCCTGAGAGGCAGCTATTTGAAATGTCACTATGTAGTGTACTGTTGGGCTGTTTGTTTGAAAAAAGACCCTTCCCAGACCCCCAAATGTCCTCTAAGTAAGCAGAGGAATTTAATGAAAATACCTTACCTTCAGCTAGACAAACTGTTGCCTGCAGTTGGTCTGTGCAGGAAAGCTTGTCTAAGCAGTGTGACTTTTTTGTGCATAGTTACATGCCAGTCTCATTTTAGAAGAGCAAGATGAAAGTATTCAGTAAGAGATAAAAGTGGTATTGTTTTTTCACCAGAGTAAAGACTCATGGCCTCTTTAGGACAGTGTGAAAGGACAGTTTGTTAGATGTAGATCCTTTGGTAAGTGTTGGGTTTGAGATAATTTGGTTGGAGAAAACGTCTCCACTTACTTCTGGTGGAACTGCTTTTGTCAAGAAAAGCCATGTTGAACTTGCATGAAAATACTGGAACGTTTCTTTCCAAATGGGTATTTATTTATTGTTAATTTATGTGACAGGACGGCTTAAGCCATCTGCTGATTTCTGTAGTGGAGTCAGAGTGAAAGCTGAAACTCAAGGATACACAACCCTTGTTGTGAGTTACACCCATGGTCATGTCCACCTCCGTGCTAGCATCACCATTGCTGCTTATCTACCATTAAAAGTAAGTCTGTTTTACTGTTCCTAAAGTAATCCAGCACTTTAAATGCCTCTAAATGCCAAATAACAAGTTGATACTATGTAAGAAATATGTTTAAAAAAGAAAATGAAGTGGGTGGGTGATTCATAGGGAACAGGTTATGGACTGCTCTGGAGAATCATGTTTTAACCCTTTCCTCATGGAGCATATAAATACATATATAGTAGAATTTGCCTACCTGGACATTGCACAACAACTACAGAGGAGTGAGAACTGCAGTAGTGAACCAACTTCTGAAATGGGAAGTGAGTTTGATATCCTGCAGCACAGTAGTAGCCATAAGAGGCATCTTCCTGTGAGTGAGGATGTGTAATTTCTTCTGCACAACACATCTGAATTAGTAAATTACTTTTCAGCAGACTCTAGATAAGTGGGACGTTTTGTAAGACTCAAATTGTTTCTTGACTGTCTGTTTTAACTGATTAACAAATGGCTTAATAAGGTAATAAGGGGACAGTCAGGATTCTGTGTCCTTAATGGCAAATGGAAGTAGACCTAGCTTATGACTTCTGTTTCATGGTATATCAATTGATGTTTGCAAGAAGGCACTGTTGGCTTGCCTATATGGCACTGAAACTATACACTCCTTCCCTGCAAATGGGAGAATCATGTTTCACTGTTGGACAGTTCACTAAGGAAAACAGGAAGAACAAACTTAAGGTCAATATCTGGAAATATGAAACTACCCTTATGTTACCTTGAGCTTCAGAGACCCAGCACTGAATCTTCACATTGATGTGTGATGGATTTGACCACACCTTTTTCCTCCAAATCTGAAACAGTCTGTCACTGCAATTATGATTTTACTTTTAAAATATGCTTTTCTGCCAAATAGTGTGATTATTTGAAGATACTGAGATATCCTAAGCAGACCATGTAAGTTTTCTTACATGTTATTGGCAGCACTGTGAGAAAGAAGGATGATCCCTTTAATTAGGAGTGTTTCATATCTATTAGGTCATTCACATTTATTTGCAAAGTCTCTTGAGGTAACACTGCTTTTCACATATAAAGTTAACTGATTCTAGGGTACTTAACAGAGCCACCACTTGGTGACAAAGACTGGATGTTAAGTGCACTTTAAAACAGAAGAAACAAATCTGTGCTTAGATACCTCAGTGAAGAACTTCTTTGAAGTGTAGAACAGTGATATCCACGTTCTTTTATCTTCTATTTATGATGCCCAGAAATGGAAGGCAGCATTTTTCTGTCAGATTAGTTATTTAAACAAAATTGTAACATAAAAAGTGGGAGAAAGATAATCAGGAGTCAAATGGCAGGCTGACATTTGAGACTAAATCTCATGGTTTTCCAGTAGGTATATAACAAGGGAGTAAATGGGAGGAAAGAGGAACATTTATGCCAATCTTTGCCTTCTCTCTCTTCTTACCAAAATGTATCCATGAAAATAATGAACCATCCTTTATGTTAGCTGCTGTTTCTTTCTTAGTAAACACCAAACTAGTGTGATGATGTGGAACATAAGTTACAAATGGTTATTTTGTATGAAAATGTCAGGTTAACTTCAGTGATGATAAACAGTACAGGCTGTGCCAGTGATGTACATCAAATTGTTTTAGAGGTTTGAAGTAAAACTTGTGTAGGAGAATAATTATGTGCACAGAACTGTTCTGAAGAGAACATTGTCAGGTGAAAGTAAAATTTGACAGTATTTCATTAATTTAAAATACTGTCTGTTTAAAAAATACAGAATACTATCTCAGTGTGCTCAGAGTGTGTTAAGGATCTTCCTCTTGCTGCAGTTCTTCATGGGAGGTGTGATTAGGAAGTAGTTAAACCTTTTCTTTGGATCCATGGGTTCCATTAAAAATAATCCAACTGGACAGAATTGTTGTAAGTGATGCTAATTACTTTGGTACAACTCTGATCATAAATAACCATGCTTACAAACTATTGTGTGGGAAGATCATAGCCTGACCCAAGTAGCAAAGATAACTCTTCTATTAAGAAGAAAGTTGCAAAGTACAATCAAACTATGTGTAAACAGAGTCGTTACCTTGTAATTAATTCATTACAGGCTGTTGATCCTTCATCTGTTGCTGTAGTGACCCTGGGCTCCTCTAAAGATATGTTGTTTGAAGGAGGACCTAGGCCATGGGTACAAGAACCTTCAAAATTCTTCAGGAATGTCACTGCTGAGGATGCAGAAAGTATTGGTTTGGTTTTACTTGGACCTCCTACATCTCGAAATAACTTCCATCATTGGGTTAGAGTGTCTTGCAAAAGCCTGGGAGAGCAAGTAAGTGCCAGGAGGTGATTTGTATTGCCCTCCATCAAACACTGAGTTAAGGCAATTGGCAACAGACTTCAGACAGATTTATGATACCATATACCTTTTATATCACAAGTAGTTTTTATAAGAAGCCAGTAAAGAACTTGGGTAAGTATATTGTTTATGCATTGTGATGCTGGTGCAGGTTTTAGAGTGAGCATTTCATAAAGTGGTTTATGATGGGTTTATTGCAGTGTAAAGCCAAGTTGGAGAAACCTCGTGTTGTAGAATGCCTTAAACAGGTCCTAAAAAGTGCAGCTTCAGTTTGTACAAATAGAATCATAGCAGAAGGTTACTGCAGTAAACTGACTTTTCTGTCTGACCAGCTCCTCTTAACCAAGTTACCTTCCAGTATAATTCTGTTTCTTCAAACAGCTGTCAGCCCTATGAATTTACTGCTCTGATATTTGTGCAGGCTTTGTGATAGTGGCTGCAGTCATTTCCCACCTGGTCTTGTTTTCTCCAACATGCAGAAATCATTTATCTTGCTTTAGTTGCCCTGGTCAGTCAATAAAGCATTTAGCTTTGATCTAAAGTGTTTTCTCCTGTAAATCTGCAAGGCCTAAGCATTTTGATGTGGCTGCCAAATTGTTTAACTGATTTCCTCAGTGGACACTGTATAAAGTGTAGCTATTTCTGTAAGTGTGAATTCAGAAAGGAAAACCTTTGTTTGTGGTGGTGGTGTCTATGATTTGCATGTCCCAAGTGCTGTCCAGAATAGATCCCATCTGCATGGGCTTGGCTGACATCACTGAGTGGGTAAGACAGGTAACCAGAGCTACCTTAGCCTCCTGGAATAGCCTTCTCTGTGTTTGGATCCACTTTGTTTTGTTGAGGACTAGAAAATAAAATGTAAGATGTGAAATGACTATAAATATTGTCTTTGGACTGTTCTGTTCTCACTCTGCAAGGAAAACAATTGCCTGTTAGCTTTTGAAGCTATAAAAAGTTGTTTGAATCAAATTTGATAGTAATAAACGTGAAGACCTAGGAAAAGTTCCCAGGAATAGTACTTTGACAATGGTATAGAAGTGTTCTTGCACTATGTACTTTTGTATCTTCCTATGTCTTAATGGTACTGTAAATCTCCAAGATCATGTATTGACTTGTGCACTGTGACATCAGAATGTAACTGAGATCTGTGAAACAAACTGTGTCTGAGTTCAGCAGTCCTTTTCTCTTTTCTCACTTGCCTGTTTTCACAATTGTGCAGGTTATTGCCTTAACAGTTGGAAACAACCCCACAATCACCAACCCTTTTCCAGCGGTTGAGCCTGCAGTTGTGAAGTTCATCTGTGCTGTCCCTTCCCGACTCACTTTGACTCCTGTTTATGGCAGTCCTCAGCTGGATCTCTCCTGCCCTTTGCTGCAGCAAAACAAGCAAGTGGTAAGGCTGAGAAGTTAACAGGAAAAGACTTAAAAATCAGTATTTGGACCTCCAGACAAGACATAAAGCATCTGACACTGCAGGAGTGACAGTAACTCAACCCTAGTGTCTAACTCTACTGTTATCCTTGTCTGCTCTTGCAGAGAGCAATTGGAACTTGAGTTTCCTACTGCAGTCATTCAAACAGCTTTATAAAGGGACCAACCAGAACAGGAGTACATCTAAAAGCATTTGGGTTGTGGCTTCTCACCAAAGTGTCCCTGTGAGGAAGCCTTTCTGACTTCTCTGGAGAGAAACTTCTTTTATTTCTTGAAAAGAGCAAAAAAGAAACTGGGGGAGAAGTGTTCCCAGTGGCTGTGGCCAAAGAAAATGCTTTTCCCCTGTACCACTTCATTCTAATCTAACTTGCCTATTGAGTATATAGAGACTTAGTTTTCTGTACATATATTATTACATGAGTGTACATTTGTGTGTGTCTTGCCAGTAAAGGCACAAACACTGCTGATGTGAAGATACCTCTGTAAGCTGATAGAGTGAGCATTGCTCGGTGCCATCAGATGTATTCAGCTTTGCAAATCTGAGTCATGGTAGAGGGACAGTGCCTAGATTTTAATGCCTAGAATCTAATGTGTAGATTATCAAGCATGAAGAACTTGTTCTCCTATATCCTAGTGAGTGCCATTACATGTTGTCTGCTGAGTAAACTGTGTTTTCTCATCTTAGTATTGCCAAGCAACTGTAAAAGTCATCCTACTTTAATAAAACTGCAATATGTATTGAGTTGATAGATCATTTCCAGTAACTTCTAGGTAGTAACAAGATGAGAAGGAGATTTTTCTATATTATAAGTCGCTTCAGAGCTCACCTGTTTTTCTGGCTGGGTGATGTGTCAGACTACACGGGTACAGTGCTATCGCTAATGTGTTTCACAAGGGGAACACTGGAATTTAGAGCTACATCTTCTGATAAATAGCAGGAGTTTTTGTTCTTTGCTTGAATTACAAAGACAAAGTAGTTGAGCTGTGTGGTTTGTTTTTTGTTTTAAGCAAATTCACTAGCTAAGAAACCCCTCATTCTCCCGTACCCCCCAAAAACCCCTTGCAGTTGAACTACAGTTTAATGACTCCGCACTGATGGCTCATTTTAATGAACATTACTCATGTAATAAGTGTTGTAATAAATCTCATGGAACACAGCATACATTTGTTTCTTTTAATGATTCAAAAGTCCCCTTGCGTCTGTTTGGTTCAAACTATTCATTCTTTTTCAGGTTCCTGTTTCAAACTGTCGCAATCCAGTGTTGGATTTGGCTGTGTATGACCAAAAAGGCACTAAGTTTGATAACTTCAGTTCTCTTAGTGTTGTCTGGGAATCAACAAAAATGGCCTTAGCTAACATTGAGCCTGATATTTCAATGGAGCTGACTCTGAAAGAAGATGAAAACGGTCAAAAGAAAATGCACGGTACGAATTAGTATCAACAAGCATTTCGTTATTTGAAGGTCAGGATTAAATCATTTGCTAATGCCTGAGCTTGATTAAGGAAATCATATTCCAGCTTGTCCTCAACATGCTTTTTAAGTGTGCTTTATTTAAAAAAAGAAAACAAGCAAACAAAAAAGCCCAAAACCTAAGGCCTAGAACCTGTCTTGAGAGAGAAATCCTCATCAGTCTAGAATGGTAATGGAAGAGATCAGCAGTGCACGTTTCATCAATTTCTTCCTTTGTCTTTGATTCTAGGCTTGCAAACCATAACAGTTCATCATGAGTCTGGAACAAGTGCTGTCTCTGCAACTGCAACAGAGTATCAGCAGTCCCATCTGAAGGCAGCTGCAGTAGCAACACGGGTACTCACAACTGTGGCTTTTGTTGGGATTTTCCTGATGCTCAATGCGTAGGGTTCCTCTGTATTTATTTCCTCAGTGCCTAGCAGTGTAAAAGGCAGCTCCATAGCTGACTCTGAAGACAAATTCATACCACAATGTTTTTAGAGTGTTCACGGCTTTTCCTTCTTTCCTTTGCCCTATGTGTCACTAACTGTATCAAATATATTCAAGTCCTGGTTGGGTTGCTTTTAACCCCTCGGCGAGGGGATTACAGAGAATTGTTTCACTTGGTTTTGTTTTGATTTAGGGTTTTTAATGGATTGGTGAATCTCTGATGCTTGTCCTTCGCTAATGCAACCATGTGCTTAGTGCAGCTGTCACTGGGGAAAGCAAATGTATTATTTTCACTGCAAAGTTGGGTAGAAAGGTTCTGCATGAGCAAAGCAAAAGCTGGCTGATATCCTCATGTGGACCATATGTAAAATCTGGCTCTGACTAATACTCTTCTTTTCCTTTGGTCTCACAGTGATCTTACAGAAGATAGAGACAACTAATTTGTACAGTGCCAGCCATAAGCCTAGGCTCTAATTTTACAAGTCATTAGCCACTTCCTGAAATACTTTAGTTTGTAGATACTCAACGTAGGGAAGAACACAGCAAAAGTAGTGCTGATGAACAAAGAAGGCAGATGGAAACAGATGGCAGTTTTCTGTTTGTGTCACTTCTTTTTAACTGAGTATAAATCATAGAATCACAGAATGGTTTGTGTTGGAAGGGACTTTAAGGATCATCTTGTTCCAACTCCCCTGCCATGGACAGGGCTACTTTCCATGAGATTAGGCTGCTCCAAGCTCCATCCAACCTACCTTTGAATGCTTCCAGGGATGAAGCAGCCACAGCCTCTCTGTGCCAGGGCCTCAATGCCCTCATGTTGAAGAACTTAATATCTAAATCTCCCTTCTTTCAGTTTGAAGCCACTACCCTTGTCCTCTCACTCCAGGCCCTTCTAAAAAGTCCCTTCTAAAAACCTTCCCCAGCTTTCTTGTTGGCCCCTTTAGGGACTGGAAGAATGTAATCGGGTCTACCCAGAGCATTCTCTTCTGCAGGCTGAACAACTAGAACTCTCTCAGCCTGTCTTCATAGGAAATGTTCTCCAGGCCTCTGATCATCTTCACAGCCCTCCTCTGCATTTGCAGATCCAGAGGCAGGTTTCAGCCTGTGGAAGAGCCTGACATGCATAGTAACTAATTTTTACAATACCCTTCTTTGCTAAATTGAAACTGTGTTTAATTTTGTTAGTCAAGATTTGAGTGACTTTTGACTGTGTGCAGATCCCAGTCACCTACCAGAGAAACAGAGTTGAGACAAAAAGTAGAATGTGGAGCTTGAGGCTACAGTAATTTAAATTGAAAACAGGTAACAGATGGGTACTAGAAATGTGAAATATCCTGTGGCCCAAATTTCTGTTACTATGTCCAGGGTTTGATATCAAGGTGGTAAACTAAACTCAAAATTACTAGATTAGAAACACAATTACTTTGCCACCCAAACTGGTTTCTGTATCTTTCTACTAAGAAAATTGGATTGTAAAAGAATGGTGTTCTCCAGCCATTTTGTCATTTAGTGTGCTCTTTTTTTGAAACTGATATTCAATATTGTTTCTTACATGTAGAGGTAATTGGAAAGGTGAATTCTCAATACTTTGCCTCCACTTCAGAGGACTTTTTTTGTATTTCTGTGTAGGATACACACATGTAAAATGGCATTGGAGTTCTCTTAAGTTCTGGTCTCTGTTTAGGTTTGGGAATAGTCTTTGTGATAGTTGATAAGTAGCTCCAGATACCACTTCTGCTGCAGTTACACATGTGGTGTTTCATTACACGAGGCCATTGCCTGTTTTCTTCAAGTGCATTAGAGAACTGCTCTGTTCTGCTTTCAGACCTGTCCATACTTACACTTCTTTTGTACAGACAAAAACACAAACAGAAATCTAATAGGTGGTGTATTAAGATGTCTCACTCCTTGTTGCATGCTTCAGTGGAGCATCCTATTATGTCATTAGGGAAAGATGACATCCTTTCTACATCCAGGAAATAGTTCTACTAATCAGGTGAAATGGGCACATAATACTAACTTCCTCTAAAAAACATTTTCCCTTTCTAAACTAATGTTATTATGAGTGAATGATTAAACTTGGATCTGGTCCTGTGTTTATGTGCTTACATTTAAGGAAGATTTTCTTTTGGGTGGCTTGCTAGGAAAAATCCTATAAAAGATGAGCTTGAAGTAGAAGAAAACATTCTGTGTCTGTGCTTTATCATTTTGAATGAGCTTATGACATGTCTCTGAGTTAATATCCTGTCTGTGTGTGTCAGGCTTGGTTTACTGATCCTGCTGCATCTTTAGTGCTGCCTAGGCCTTTTGTTCTTTGTCTTGGACAGAAATGTAGATGCAACAGCATATCCTGTGCATGACTTTACCTGTAGAAGAGAGCCAGCAGCTGAGCCTCTTACTAGATCTTGTAGACTAAACTTCTCCAGCTCTGGCTCTTTGCTCGTCTTCTTTGCATGTACAAGAGACTTACATTTTTTTCTAGCTCTTAATCTTTGCTCTGACAGCTGAAATCGTTTCTTCCAGTATGAACCTCTTCTACCAGTGTCTGCCACTATTGAGCTGATCCTAGTGGAAGATGTAAAAGTGAACCCTACTGACACCTCCATTTACAATCACCCTGACATACGGGTAAGGAATTACTCTGCTGCTTTCTAACTGTACAGAGGAAATCATCAAAGATGATATGGTAAGTATCAGGATATTAATTCTGTCAATGTACTAGAAAGATACAAGCTAATTTTGGATGCTTTTCTTGGTTTTTCAGGCAGAACTTTTCATCAAAGGGGGTTCTGGATATTTTTTCATTAATACCAGTGTTGCGAATGTTGTGAGAGTGGCTCATGAGGAAACTCAGGGTATTGCTTTGGTGAGTGAAGTATTTTATTTTATGTCCTTTGGAGAATAGGACATTGTTCTGCCGTTTCATCTCAACTGATCATTCTCAAGTACACGTGGATAGCGGGGCAATAACTGAATCTTGGATGTGTTTGCCTGTCACGGTCAAGCTTCAGACAGGGGGGATCCTTTGCACTATCAGGTGTGGCTTCAGGTTCAGGAAGTTGTCTCACTACAGTTGTGATGCCTATGTATACTCTGTGCAGGGTAAAAGCCTGTACCAAGTTGTTCTTGTGAATAAATGCCTATTGAAGAGTTTATTTCTGATCTCTATAGTAAGATGTACTTTTCTACTAGAAGATGCAACTAATAGAGTGTGAAATACAGTGTCTAGTAGGGAGCCTTGGACACCTAATAGGAGATGAGAGCAGAAATAGATGAGATAGGAATAGTTGTTTTAAGTTTTAGTAGCCCTGCTTTCCCTTTCAGCCCTTTCATCTGCTTTTTCTCTGGTCTCCCAGCCCGAACTGAGCTCCATTATGTATTCTTCCTCGTGATCATGCTGCCTGCCTCCTGGCTGCATCCCCTTCTTTGCTTTCCATGGCTGTGTGTGAACGTGTGCCCCCAGCACCTGTATTAGCCACCTACTCTGGGAGCTGCTGCTGTTCTGAAAGCTGGCATTTATTAAAACTTTACATTCCTTTGTATTTTGAGGCACAAGTAAGAGGAGTGACCTCAGAACAAAATGTCAGCTAACTCCCATGGTGCTGCCAAGCTGTGCTGGGAATGATATTAAATCCCTTTGGAGTGGGAGGCCTGGCTCTGCCTCACCCCTTGTTTTCATCTTCATAAGCTATATGAGTACATAGAATGGGACACCAAATACCTGCATTGTCTCTGGCCAAAGTGAAGATACCTGTGAAGGTGAAGAGAATAGTTGTGATCATCCCTGGGGCGTGTGACAAGGTCAGGCAGATTGCAAGGGAACTGCAAAGTTGGTGTGGGCAAGGCCTGGATGCATGGCTTTGAGGAAGTGTGTGGAGATGACTTTGGGGTTGCTTCCCAGTCCTGAGGGCTTGTATTTGTGTGCAGAGATCTCTCTTCTTCACTGCTTGATACTCACTGCATTCTGAGGCATGTGTTGTGTGTCTTCTTTGTATAAAAACATTAATAGTAATAGTTGTATCAAAGAAATACCTGATTTGCCAGTCATCGTCTTACTGGAGAAGATCTACCACCAGATTTGGCTATTCATTCAGATTCAAGTTAGTAACTGTAAAGTATGAGTCTCATAGGAAGCACCGCTGATGGTTTATAAGCATAGTCTTTGTCCTTGACTTTCTTTTTTCCTTATTGTTTGGTTTTTCACTCCATGTGAAGTTTCATTGCTCTGAATGATTTGTTGTGGGGTTTTTTTTTGTCCTTCTGTTGGCAGAATAACAGGATGCCAGGCTGCTTCTGGATTAAGATGCATTAATTCAGCTGCTGCCCAGAGGCTGTTTGCATTAGCTCAATAGTATGATACCTTTTACATACAATTTATGACTTCACTTGGAAGAATTATCTGTGTATAAGGCTTGGGAGACTTCTACAACTAGTCTGCCCTGAAAGTGATATAAACTTTATCTTCTGAACAACAGACAAATGAAAATAATAAGTGCTGTAACAGCCTTTTCTTTTGGCATTGCAGGTGCATCCTCTGCTTCCAGGATCAGTGACTGTAATGATTCATGACTTGTGTTTGGCTTTCCCTGCACCAGCTAAAGCTGAAATTCATGTATCTGATATACAGGAACTGTATGTCCGAGTTGTTGACAAGGTTAGTAGCTTTGAGCCAACGTTATTAGCTGATCAAGATCACCCTCATCCCTTGTGCTGGTCATGAGCATAAAGATGAGACATGTACAAGATGATATGATGTTGTGGTTAAGGACCTCTGCTGCAGCTGTATGACCTTAGAGGAGAGTTTCATCTCTCTGTGTTTCTGTTTCTCCTTCCCAAATTTATCCTTTTAGGTTATAAGTCTTTCAGAGCATCGAGCGTGTGTTCCTGTTCTGTGTGGTAGCAATCTCAGCTTCTGCAGTTACACAGCAGTGTTAATTCATGCTTTATCTGAATACACTCATTTACATTTCCTGTTGTTTGAAGTGCACGGGAGCCTTTCTTTTAGGAGTAGATTTTGCCTCAAGGTTGTTTTCCATATGCCATGTTTTAAAAATGAGCAAAACTCAGTCCCAGCTCATTTTACTTACCCAGCTTGGGTGCATCTTATACAAAATAATATGATATTTCTGGATGTTTTAATTATGCCCTTGCCAGCTGCAAGACCTGAAGTCATTTGTTTAATTTGACACTAACCATAGCTGGCAGGAATTATTCTTCAAAATCAGTGCTAATCTAACCTTGGGGCATTATCACTAATACTCTACTAAAAGTGCAATACAACATAAAATTAAAACACTGATGTTAATAAATAAGAAGAGTTTAAATGAAAAATGACTGGATGTGACTGTGTTTCAGGTGGAGATTGGAAAAACAGTTAAAGCTTATGTCAGAGTTCTGGATGCCTCTAAGAAACCTTTTCTGGCAAAATACTTTGCTGTTATGGATCTAAAACTGAGGGCAGCATCTCAGATTGTTTCACTTGTGTAAGTTAATGGCTTATTTTTATCAATTTGCAAATCTGTTTATAGGCAGAATAAGCAAAAATGAGTAAAGGTTCTCCCTGGGAGACATGGTGATACACAGTGACTGCATTCCAATTGATTGTGTTTATGTGAAGTTTTAATTACCTGTTACATGATAAAAAATGGTTGTGTGGTAGGAAGATTGCCTAAGATAATAGTTTAAGTCTTGTTGGCTGGTGAATGAGAGTGTATTCATATGCTGTAATGTTTCATGGAGCCTATGTATCTTGAAAACAGGGACTTGGCATATAGTGACAGGTAAAGAACTCTGTTAGTGGAGACATCTGTGTTTTCAAACTCCTTCTGTCTGTTACTTAAGCTTTTAGAAACAGGAAAGCTAAATCATCCTGTTGCCTTGAAGCTCCTCATGTTCCTGTCTCTAAACACAATGATTAAAAGTACAGGAAAAGAAGAGGTTTTGGGTCTGTTGGTTTTTAGTGTTGAGGTACGCAGTAAAACGGTTCTGCTCTGTGTGGGGAAGTGTGTGTGCACCTTTGCATACCTGCTGTAGTGCTGCTTGGCTGCAACTATCACACTCCCTTAAATAGTGTCAAGGGGTGTAACCAAGCCTTGTGGCACTATTGTCCATACTGTTCAAACTGTTAGTGGGCTCCCTGGCAGAGGTTTGGTCTGTACCAAATAGAGCTCTTGTTTCATTTTCAGTTTAAAATAAAGCCCAGGCTACAAAGAGCCATTTTACAACGTTACATGTAGAAATGGGATGGTTGCCTTCATTTTGCTTGACATAGTCACTCTAGTCATCCTCATGATCAAAGTACTGTGCATTAAATAAGCCCTTTGAGTTTGTTATTCATGTAGATCATTCAGTGAACTTCTCCATTTTCATGTGTTTCTTTACTACAGCCCACTCAGTGAAGCTCCTGATGACCATACTGCTGCTTTTCTAGTGCATGGGATGACCATTGGTCAGACTAGTCTTACAGCAACTGTCGCTGACAGAGGAGGACAAAGAATCAACTCTGCTCCAAAACAGATTGAAGTAAATAATTTCAGATAGAATATATCAATGACATCCATGTTTTGATAGAGTAGGGAACAGTATTTTATAGTTAACTTTAACAATAACTAATTTGCCATAAGAAGTGAACAGATTGTTCTGTCCAGCAGTTACTCAAATGCTCATTTGTTTCATAGTGTCTGCTAACTGCAAGTGATGAGTTAAGTTTCTGCATGCTCAATTTACTGTAATTAACAAAGTGAAGACCTGATTTTACACTTGTGTGGACTGTTTTGTGACATAGTGTGTCTGACTGATATAATGTGAGCACAAGTATTCATAGTTGTCTTTTTAGGTCTTTCCCCCATTTAAACTACTGCCAAGAAAAGTAACTCTAATTATTGGGGCCATGATTCAGGTAAGGCATCATCTTACATGTTTTCCTTCTTCTGTGTTTTCTGTTTTAAAATATGTGTCACTTCTTTTTCAGGAGTAGATGTTCAGCTTGGCAATTTAGCTGCTTTCACACTGAATACTCAAAAATCATAGTTTCATTTTTGGACCACCTTCCATTTTATTGTATTGCCAGATCAAAGGTCCTGTATTTCTTTGTGTCAGGGGAGTGTCAACTTTTGCGGTGTAAAACACCAGCACAACATTAATAAGTCTGTCACCTCCATGGAATTAGGTGTAGTGGCCTAGTTCTAAAGACTGAAGCACCAAGCAGAGCTGTAGCAGGTATGGTGCAGAGAAAGCAAGGTAAATGCTTATGAAACTATCTAGGCTCATGGCATCAGCCTGTTAGGTTCAACATCCTGCTTAGCCCATGTGTTTCCCAGTCTGACATCATGCAAGGACCAGTGTGCAGGAGAAACAAGCCCTGAGTTGCTCTGGGAAGGTTCAGGCAACCTTTTCTTACTGAAGACGTTGAGGGGCTGAGCAGGACAAGTGTGCGTGCTCTAACAGTAACCAGAAGTAGTACCTGCTGGGTTAATCTTAGTTGTTATGTGGGCTATTCATTATAGATCACTTCAGAAGGAGGCCCTCGACCTCAATCCAACATTATTTTCTCCATCAACAACGAGGAGATTGCATCAGTGAACAGCACTGGTCTGGTCAGAGGAGTGGCCATTGGGAATGGAACGGTAACAGGAGTGGTGCAAGCTGTTGATGCAGAGACAGGGAAGCTGGTCGTGGTGTCTCAGGTAATATTCTGGGATACTGTTTGAGGCTGAAGGGGGCTCTCTCTTAATTAAAGGATATGACTCAAAAGGGGTATATAGCCTTTTTACATTAGTAATGTTATCTTGTGCACTTTCCTGGTTTCCTTCAGGAGATGAAAAGTCAGTGTTTCTTACTGCCTGGCTTGTGACCTTATGTGTGTGCTGATACAAGTGATACTTGCAACAGATAGCTAAAGCTTGCTTAACATTAAAACTAAGTTCTACTGATAACTTTACAGTCTGAAACCTTCAGAAGTGATGAGTAAATCTAGAAAAGCCCATCTAAAGAAGCCTTTCTAAAAGGCTTTCTTGTCCTTGCCTGCATGACCTTACCTCTTAGCAGCATTGTGTGGGTAGATGTCAGAAGGTAACTGCTGCCTAAGAAACGACCTATCTCTTAAGCTATAGGCAGGTTGTATAGGAAGCTGTCAGGCCATGCCGTGATCTGAATCCAACTGAAGTTCAAACAATGAATCTGATAATCCATCAGAATCTGTAATTTCCTACTGACTGAGTGCAAGGGAGCTGTTGAGTGAGCCTGTGGGAAGGACAAGTCCCTGGGATTTGCGTGAGACTCAGAACAACAGAGCTTGAGCCCAGTCTCACAGCTTTTCATTTGAGGTCAAGGCAGTACAGCTGCACACCACAAAGCTCTGCTGCTTGAAAGGTGTCACCACAGGCCAAGAAGAGACAAAGTAACTTAGAAAAATTACATATATATATGTCTCTAGCTGTGCTTTGTGCTGCGGGGGCAGCAGTCTGCCCTGATGCTGTGGCAGGAAACAGAATGAGCTTGAAAGCTAAATCTGCTGCCCAATGGGGTCCAGGTCTCACCTTTCCTCCCCAGTATACTGAAGGAATAAAATCTATCCGGAATGTCAGGATACATGAAGAGGAGACATCAGAGTATCACAGATCCTTCTATTCCTGGATGTCCTGTTTGCTGCTTACTCTTCATATTTCCTTCTAATTCTCTCATTGTCTTCTTTTACCTTCTGGGTTTATTGGTTCCTAGGGACTACTATGATCTAGTCTCTTGCTGTCTGTCATCTCTCAGCTCAGTCATTCATGTTGTCAGTAATTTAGATGTAATTTTAAATACCTATCAATCAAAAGTTAATGCTTTTGTACTTTTTTACAGTTGTGCTGAATTATGTCCATCTGTATTTTCTGTGCTAAGTCATATGCAAATTATATGACAATAGTGATTAGATAATAGCAAGATAGTGGATAGATCCTGAAAGTGAAATCTTGTTTATATTTGACAAGTGCTTACAACGTCTTCCCTTCCTCCTTTTTAGGACAAAGTGGAAGTTGAAGTAGTACAGCTGACAGCTGTCAGAATTTGTGCTCCAATTACACGAATGAAGACTGGTACACAGGTCAGTAGATTGCTATTTAACTTTCACTACCTTAAAATTTTGACCTATAAGCTGTGACCATTCCTGTTAGCTCATCTGGTAACACCACTCCAGCTCTTGGAGTGGTCGCCTGATCTGAGGAGTAGCACTGCTGCTGCTGGAATAAATGTGCTAGCAGTGGAGAAGCTTCAGGGCTGAACATATTAAAACAGAAATCAGGACAAATTTGCCTTGTACATCAGAAGCATTATTTAATCTGGAGAAGGATTCTGTCATCTTCATTCTATTTGCAGTGGAGATTTTTTTCACTTTGTATGCTGAAAGTCTACAGTATGTCTGTAACATCCAGAACAACAGATATTGTTCAATTGTCTTTTAATAGGTCTGGTTTTTAAGAGTCTAGATTTCCTCTATCAGTCATTCCAAAGTGGCTGCTGGTTCTAGCTCATTGGTCCCAGGTGAATGAAATCCTTTGAAGATTAAAAACAAAACCTTGAAAATCCCTGTTTTGTGTTTACATGTAAGGTTATAGTGATTTGGAGAGTTGGAAGGTTGATGTCCAGAGCAGAGTTAATCAGGGAGATCATCCAGACAAAGATGTAGAAAGCTTAGAGTGTATGACTTAACCAAGCTGAACTGATTCGATGCTACAAATGAGACGAAGAAATTACTGAGCTCATCACTTCTGATGGAAAACTAGTGCTTGTTTTTTTGTTGAGCATGTAGCAAATGGGAGTAAGTCTAAGTTTTCTTTTTGCATGTTGATGGTTGAGTCTTCTGCAGGGTACATCCTTGCAACCATTTGCTTTGTAAGAAATACCATCCCTCGACCAATGAATTTTGTTTAGCTCCGTTTGTTGTGTGCAGGTTTGGTTACCATCCTAGAACTACCTAAGAAAGTCATTTTCTGTATTCCTAGATGCCAGTTTATGTAATGGGCATCACCAGTAGCCAGACTCCATTTTCATTTGGCAATGCAGTGCCGGGGTTAACATTCCACTGGTCTGTCACAAAGAGGAACATTCTGGACATCAAGACAAGACACAGTGAGGTAAATTGTGTGTGTGTACCTGAATTCTTGTGGATCCTGGGAAAAGGAGACTGCCACATAATGAGAATTGAGAAAATATTGTTGCTTCTACTCAAAATCAAGGAGTGAGTGTTAGCATTGAGTGTGATGTTCCCTCTGTTTGCAAAATGTTATTCCCTTTGTCCTGTTCAAGGCTTTACAGCTTCCTGCAAAATACAACTTTGCAATGGATGTTCATGGCAGAGTAGAGGGAAGAACAGGCCTGACAGTTGTTGTGAAGGTCCTTGATCCTGCAGCCAGCCAGTTTTACAACATGGCCAGAGAACTGTCTGATGAAATCCAAATTCAGGTACGATGGTGTTTTAATACCTATTTCAGAGCTGTGTTACAGTCTGTATTTGAAGTCAGCAATTTGAAATGCAAAGGAGCAGTTCCAGCTTTGGTTTATTCTTGAGGTCTTAACTCTTGTTTGTATAACATTCCTCTGTTTGGAAACTTTTAAGTTCCCCTCCTGTTGGGAAGGTTTACACTGAATGGTCACATGCTGGTATGATGCCTGAATGAAATCCAAGAGTTAGTTTTTGTTGTGGAGCACCTGCAATGGAGGTGACTCGTGTCTCATGGGTAAGCAGTGTTAGAGCTGTAAAGGACCTTTGCTGCTGTTCCCCTCAGCACAATAATCACAGAATGGAAGGGATTGGAAGGGACCTTTAGAGATCATCCAGTTCAACCCCCCTGCTGAAGCAGGTCCACCTAGATCAGGTCACATAGGAACACGTCCCGGTGGGTTTTGAAGACCTCCAAGGAAGGAGCCTCCACACCCTCCCTGGGCAGCCTGTGCCAGGGCTCCCTCACCTCACACTGAAAGACTTTTTCCTTATATTTAAGTGGAACTTTTTGTGTTCCAGCTTCATCCCATCACCCCTTGTCCTGTTGCTAGCTACTATAGAAAAAAGGGATGCCCCAACCTCCTGACACCCACCATTTAGATATTTGTAAATGTTAGTGAGATCTCCCCTCAGTCTCCTCCAGACTAAACACCCCAGGTCCCACAGCCTTTCCTTATAAAAAGAATCTTCCAGTCTCCTGATCATCTTGGTGGCCTTGCACTGGTTTTAGTGCTTATCATACATATCTCTGCAAGCATGTTAATTTAGAGTAGGAATTAGCTTCTGAATCTGCTGGTTGTTCCCACCTACCGTGCTTTGGAGAGCAATTTGAAAGTGTGCAAACTTAATTCTTTCAGGTGGAAAAAAGCTGGGAGATGTGCTAGAGCAGAACATGTCACATGGGCATTCAGCTCATGGGCTTAAACTTGGGGTAACTAAAGTAACTGTGGTGAGCGTGGCGTCTTCAACACTATTTCCCTTCATGAATCTGCTTCTTATCTTATACTTCTTCATAGCCATAGAAATGAATGCTCTTCAGAATAATTAGCAGAAGATACTGCCTATCCCATTCTCAAATATTCATGTTCAATATTGATTCTCAACCATACGTGTTATACAAGGTTTAAAAAAAAAAGCATGTTTTACTTCTGTTGGGGTTTTGAGGGGTTTTTTTTGAAGGTGAAATAAATGGAACTAAGTAGTTGCTGCACACAACAGCAGGCTCAAATGGCTTTTATTTTCCAGGTCTTTGAAAAGCTTCATGTAGTCACTCCAGAAGTAGAGGCAGAGCAGATCTTAATGTCACCCAATTCCTTCATTAAACTTCAGACAAACAGGTCAGTGATCAGATTTCATACTGTGATTTGTGTCAGCTGTTTATCAAAACCATAAAGCAGTTCTGGTTGCAGTAAGCTGCTCCAGCCTTTTAAAATGAACATCTATATAATACACAATTCTCTGTTGATGAATGGTACCTTAACTGTACTCTTGGGCTCTGTCAGGTCTTGTATTAGTTAGATTATAGAAAGAAAATTCATTCAACGTTTGGAACATGTAGATCTTTCTTTTAAAAACTGCTGAGCCAGTTAAAGCAGTAGCCTCCTTCCACTAGAGCTTCTTTTCTAGGTGATCAAGGCTTTATGGAACGTGCTTCTTTATTTCTTACATGGAGGCTGTGACTAGATTTTGAGATTAAAATGTCCTTTCCAAGTGAAAAGTCTTTTTACATGGTATGTTCTCAAAGACTGACATTTTTGGTTCATCTCAGGCTTGAAATTTGGTCTGTCTGACATAAGAATTTGCAGATGCAGCCAGCAGGACCTAAGCTTAGGGCAAGCCTTGAGATACTTTTACTTATTAAGGGGAGAGAACCATTAGTTTCAGTGGAGTTCCAGCCACCATGATCATTCAGCATCTGCTTTTGAAAGAGTTGTAGGAGCACTGTCATTTGTAGTCACTTAGTAATGTCACCTTGCTGTCTCTTCTGAGCAGTTTTTCTGATGAATTAGACATTAAGCTGCTAGATACAGTTTGCACATGGTTCTTGTCCCATTATCCTCACTATCCAATGTCAGAGCCCCTGTGTCTGAACTCTACCACCAAAGCCAATTACACTCTTGCCAAGAAAATGGCAACTAAAATCCAGCTATAATGTTTTTTTGCCAGGATAGAGTGTTTCTGTCTCCATGGAGGAGCTCAATGTCCAGACCTTCTGGAAGGTGTGATGATCCTTAAATTAGGCCCACTAATTCACAGCTTCTGTGTTTGGCTCTTCATTAATATGCAAATAGCATGGTGAGAGATTTTCCAAAACTTAACCTTGCCTGCAAAACCATTTCCTGGAAACTGATGAGATTGACTTAATGAAATCCCTGACTTCAATACCAGCGTTGGCCCTGGCAGACTAATCACTCTCTGAACATTGTTTGCAGCAGATGACGGCAGAAGCTGCACGTTGTAGCCTCAGCCATGTTCTTTGGAATCAAGTTTACATCAATGAATGATGACACTGCAGGGCAGTAGATGGAAACTAGATTTCAGTACATGCCTTAACCCACATCAGTCTTCTTTCAACTGAGCTGCAATCAGAACTTAACTTTTTCTTCCTTAGACTAGAAGATGGAATTTTCAGCTTTTATTGCAGACACGTGGAAAAAGGCACATAGCAAATAACAGTCTTGTTGATTTCCATAATATGTAAAGACAGTTTTACTCATGTCAAGGAGTCCTCTTACTGTTTTTCTTTTTGTTTCTTTATTTCCCTAAGGGACCGAGTGGCTTCACTGAGTTACCGTGTCCTGGACGGACCAGATAAAGTTCCCGTTGTAAAACTCGACGAGAGAGGATTCCTTAACTCTGGGTCTTTGGTGGGATTATCAACAATTGAAGTGATTGCACAAGAAACATTTGGGATCAACCAGAGCATTGTAGCTGCTGTTAAGGTAGTATCATCTCTCCTCCTTTGCAGTTCTGTCTTAAAAGTATATCTTTCCTACTCTAACAGGGATGGTTAACTGCACATTTTGCACTGTACTTGAAAAGCTTGGATGCCTCCTTTTTTCATAGTTACTGGGTTTTTGGTATGACAAGTCCAGATGTTGCTGCTAAGGAAATGCCAGTGATGTGCTGTTATTAACTGCAATAAAATTATCATGTGAAGGGAGTTTTCCAAAGGGTGAAGTTACAACTGTGAACAAAGCACTTCAGTAGCAACTTCCCCTCTCCTCTGCCCTCTGTGGCCTCATCTGGAGTCTTATGTCCAGTGTGGGCTCCCCAGCTCAAGAGGGACAGGGAACTGCTGGAGGGAGGCCAGTGCAGGGCCACCAAGATGATCAGAGGACTGGAGCATCTTCCTTATGAGCAAAGGCTGTGGGACCTGGGGCTGTTCAGTCTGGAGAAGAGAAGGCTGAGAGGAGCCCTCATCAACGCTAATAAGTACCTGAAGGGTAAATGGCAAAAGGATGGGGCAACACTTTTTTCTGTGGTGGCCAGTGAGAGGACAAGGGGTAATGGGATGAAGCTGGAACACAAAAAGTTCCACTGAAACAGAAGGAAGGTGAGGGAGCCCTGGCCCAGGCTGCCCAGGGAGAGTGTGGAGGCTCTTTCTCAGGTTTCCAACCCTGCCTGGACACGTTCCTGTGCCCCCTGATCGAGGGGAACCTGCTTTAGCAGAGGTTTGGGCTGGAGCAGCTCTGCAGGGCCCTTCCAGCCCCCACCATTCTGTGGTTTTGAATTTCAATTATAAAATATGTAAAGTATAGGAATTCATAGTTCTATTCAGCTGTGAGAAGTTTCATATATTAAACTAGATGGATAAACGTTAAATCCCAGCAAGTTCTTAAATTTGATTCATTTTACAAATAGGCCTTAAAAGCTTTAAAGTTTGCCCTAAAAGTCTCTTAGAAGGCTGCTGTTAACGTCATAAACAGGCTTTTTTTAGTATGAGAAAAAGGTAAATATCATTTGGAGTAATAATATCAATGCAGAATCTGTTGTGAAGGGACCCAGGTGACACCTAGAATTTCAAGATATTAGAGGTGTAATTGTACAGTGCCCAAAATTTCATTTTCGCTGCTATTTCCCTGCAGTTCAGCTTTTATATGTAATGAGAATCTCTGCATGAGGAAGCCTGCCTTGTCAGATGCAATAATTTAGCTGCTCTTGCCTGTATTTGGTGAGCTGGAGAGGAACATGTCCAAGGCTGCTCTATGTGCCTCAGCTACACTCAGATGCAGATGCTTCAGGGAAGGGCAAATCTGTAGCAAAACTCAGCAGTTGGTTTCCAAGGCTAATGAAACATCTTTCTTCCTCAAAACTTGGTCTATTGTTTGAATGCTGTTTTGTGAAGTCTAATGTTACTGGTTGGACACTTGGGACATAAGGGAACACATGTCCTTCATTTTTGTTCAACAATCCTTGTGCTGGGAACTTTCTACATCTGGCAGCAGGAGCCTTGAGGTGCCCACTGCTCCACTACCTCTTACCCTTCTTATCTGTCAGCATCTTTCTGATGGCCCAGCAAAAGAAAAAGAGCAGTGCTGACTGTAAATTATTGTAAGTTTAGCTATTATGATCACTGTGAAGTGACTTGATGCTTCCTGAGTTTGAATCTTGGCTTTTGCTGTAGGACAGAATGTGTCTCTGTCCTCCTGGGTAGAGAGTGAAACCAGAAACGGTGCCTTAGTTTCGGTCATGTCACTCCTGCTGCTAGGTGGTGGCAGTGAATCTCTACAGATCTGTTACAGATGACCTTGTTTCTTCCCCTGACTGCTGGATCTGTTGAGTGACAGACGTTTAATGAGTTTGGGATCGGCTCAAATGACGTTTAGTCAGCATATGGTGGCACTGAAGTGAAATTCCCTCCGTGCACGGTTAGGGTAGTGCAGAACTCTGGAGTCAGTGCACTGTGATGTTCAGCATGTGAGCTCTTTGTAGTAGGAACCATCTCAGTTCAGCATCTTGTACAACTGGTTTGTTTTCCTGTACCTATCAGGACTGTACCACATCTGTGAAAGCAATATTTTTAACCTCAGAGTAACCTTGTGAGGTTACACAGTGCTGCTGCCTTCATTTCATGGAAGAACCCAGAGAGACTGAGTGGTTTTGCTGAAGGTCATGCAGAAAAACTTGTGACAGAGCAGGAGATGAGCTTGAATCTGTTGTGTCATTGTGAGGCAGAGTTCTCCCCTTCACTCTGTCCTTCCTTTCATAGGTTCTTCCTTTGTCTATTTCCAACTGTACACAATTAAGAACCAAACTGCTGCAGCAGCATCACTTAACACTTAGACCTTCAACTTTGCTCATAAAAAAGGGTATCTTACATAAGCCAAGGAGGACAGTGGAAGTAAGGTGTGCCTGTGCTTAGCATGGGAGCAAGCTCAGCACCTGCCTCTACCAGCTGCACTCTACTTTTTCTTTCAACTAAAAAGTACTTTAAAAACTGAGCTGCTTTAACAGTAAACAGCTGCTTTCATCAAGATTCTATGCAGCAGTTTTTCCTTGTGGGACGGTTTCTGAGATGTTGAAGTAAAGCAAGCTTGAAAATCACTCAGGGAAATGGTGCTTTTGTTAGCTTGTAACCTCAGCTAGTTGGGCAGATGAGTGTACACCCTGATACTGTACCTGATTATATCAGCCCATGGAGCAGACAGTTGAGTGTGCTCAGATTCTGGCCACTCTTTTTTCAGATTCACCAAAGATGCTTTTTGCTTCAGGCCAAATTTGTCCTTTTCCTTTTTAAGTTTTGACATGTATGTTTTCAGATTGCAGAGTTTTGCATTTTAGCTGAGCCTCTTAGGTCAGAAAAAAAGGAGTTTTCCTACAAGATAAGCTTAAGGGCTTCTTTTAAAATAGTTTTCTCTGTATATTTGAAGGGTTTTGCTTTCTCTATCCTTCCATTATTTATTTTCCAATGGCTATAGCATAAAGAACAGAGGTAAATTGTTTTGTTGGGTAATTTTGTTCGTTATCTTGGATAAAAAAGGAGAGCAAATGGTGAAGTCTTTGTCTTCAGACAAACTTCCTTCATTGGAGTGTTACTGCAAAAATGTGGGGGTGTGTACATATGGATAATCTAGGAGAATCTTCTAAAGATTTTGGAGCAGTTCCTAACTTCTGCCTTGGCTGAAGAGGCAGAGCTCTACTCAGACAGAGCTGGGGCTGTGAGAAACTAAGTGTATTTTCTTGGCTTTCTCACCTGGTGTGAGGGAACTGAGGGAGTAGTGGCTATTTCACCCACTTATTCTCACATCCATTGCAAGTTATTCCTAGTAACTGGGCAATGAATTACACTTTTTTATTTCAAGAATTACAGGAAGAGAAGTCTAGGGGAAACTTATTCCTCTGCATATCCAGAGAATCATAAACAGCTTTAATTTACAGGGTAATAATGTAGTGTCTGGAGTCTGTGGTGTGTGTTTCTATAGCATTATTGCTTGCTTTAATTGCTGTGCTATTAGAGAAGAATACTGAGAAACAACTCGATGGGAAGATGTGAAGAGAGCCAGACTCTTCCGAGCAGTGCTCACTGACAGGGCAAGAGGGAGCACACAGGAATTGAAGCACATGAAGTTCTGTCTGGATATGGGACAGCACTGTTTTACTGCAGTGGCTGTGGAACTCTGGCTCACATTGTGCAGAGATTGTGAAGTAACCATCCTAGGAGATGACTGCACGTGGTCCTGGGCAACTGACTCTGTCCCAGCTTGAGCAGGTGGATGTGGTCTAGACAGTTTCCAGAGGCCCCTTTAACCTTAGCTACTCAGTTATGCTGTTAAATCAATGTACTGATAGTACCAGTACTGTGTCTCAGGACTGACATATGGCTAAGCTTATAGGAAGTGGTTGATTAAGGAAACTTTGTGTGTTTGCATAAGAACCCTTTTAGATTACTGTTTTTACAGAGGCAGCAATAAAAGCAATCTGATTCGTGCATTTCCTTGGTTCTGTTTTTGCAGGTCTGCCCCATCTCATACTTGAGAATCTCTGTAAGTCCTACTCTGCACATACAACACAAAGAGGCATTGGTGGCTTTTCCCCTGGGTGTGACACTGACACTTACAGTCCATTTTCATGATAACTCTGGAGATACTTTCCATTCACATAATTCTCTGCTCAACTTTGCAACAAACAGGTAGGTGTCCATCATGGGTGTTAATTACAGAGAACAAAGAAGGTCAAATACACACAGCCCAGCCATGGCAAGGAACAAGGATTGTTGAAAGATATTGAATGAAAATATAGCTCGGGCTGGGATTCTCAAAGAAAGGATTTCATCTCTGTGGTTTTCAGAGGCACTGTAGCAGAAAGAAGAGTTCCAGTTAGCAATCGATATCCTCAGCAAATGGGAAGTTGCCCAGATAAGCATGATGGCTAGTGGGGCCTGCTGGGGTACATTTCTGCTTTAAGTGACTCTGAATCATCCAACTGCATACATCAGTGGCCTACATAAGCAATTGATCTTATTAGCATTTGCTTCATCTTGCCTCTTTTCTCCTAGTGCTTCGTTACCCTGACTCACTTAAGCCTTATATAAGATGCTGAACGTTCTGGATCAGGGGCTGTCTCTTCAGATACACTTGTACAGCCTTTGTGCAGCAGAGCCAGGCCTCAGAAGGCCTTTAGGTCTCTGCCTCAAAGAATAATAAATATTATAAAGGAGCCTTCTTCAGTCATTAGTAAGCAATCACTAATCCCATGACTACAACATAGCTCGTTTTCTGCAGAGCACCTCGCAGTGATCAGGACTGAAAGAAAAACAAAATGAGGGTGAGGGGTTTGAATGCAAGATTTTCTCCTACCTAAGTGATCTGAGGAAATTTCTAAAGCATACAGAGGTTCCTGACATAATACTGCTATGGCTTCCAAAACAGATGTGACAGAGCTGCTTCAGCACAGGGCTAATTATTACCCCCAGAGAAAGAATCCCTGCACCTGAGGGGCAGCCTTGTGGTGAGCCAGCAGTACTGCTGCCCCTGTGTGTCCCATGGGGTGCAGTCCCTGTGCTGGGTGCGCTGGCCACTTGGGAATGCTCACTTTGAGGAAACATCAGAGCTCAGAGTCAAATGTAATTTGGCTTCTTACCATTATGGCTGGAAAGTTGCATATTGATGTTGAAATTCCTTTGCTTCTTAACTCTCTGAGAAAAAGACATTGTGTCCAGTTCTGGGCCCTTCAGTTCAAGGACAGGGAGCTACTGGAGAGCACAGGGCCTGTGATGAGGTGATGAATGGTGTGTCTCCCTCTGATGAAAGGCTGAGGGAGCTGGGGCTCTTTAGCTTGGAGAAGAGGAGTCTGAGAGGTGACCTCATTAACGTTTACAAATACATAAAGGGTGGGTGTCAGGAGGCTGGAGCCAGGCTGTGCTCAGTGATGGCCAATGATAGGACAAGGGACAATGGGTATAAACTGGAACAGAAGAGGTTCCAAAGAAATAAAAGAAAGAATTTCTTCAGTGTTCAGGTGAGGGAGTACTGGCAGATGGGCTGTGGAGTCTCCTTCTCTGGAGACATTCAAACCCAGCTGGATGAGTTCCTGTGTGCCCTGCTCTAGGTGCTGCTGCTCTGGCAGGGGGGTTGCACTGGATGATCTTTCCAGGTCCCTTCCAGCCCTTGAGATTCTGTGATTCTGTGAGATAGATTACTTCATTGTAAAGTTCTAGAGTTCTTAAAATTGGGAGGTAGTTCTCATACTTAACTCTGACCTCAGGGTTTTCTCAACATAACCGTGTGACAACTGAAATTTGGCTCAGTAGCACTAGAGAAGTTTTTGTAGTTTTCCTTGTTTTATCAGACTTCATTAGAAGATAACCATCACCAAAACCAAGAAGTCAACCTAAAGTTCAATACCTACTATTTACTGTAGAGATAATGACATTAGCAAACTTGCCTTGCTTTAGAAGCATCTCCTTTTTATCTGCAGAGATGACTTTGTACAGATTGGGAAAGGAGCCACAAACAACACATTTGTAATCCAGACTGTGAATGTAGGTTTGACCTTGCTTAAAGTCTGGGATGCAGAACACAGTGGAATTGCAGACTACGTCCCACTCCCTGTGCAACATGCCATTTTCCCCGAGCTCACGGATGTGGTGATAGGTGACGTCCTCTGCTTGAGTACTTCCCTCAGGAGCCCGGACGGTAAGCGGCACTGGAGCTGCTGGGTCTTTGCAGCTGTGTAGTTTGACATCAGTGGGACTCGTTCTCAGGGAAAGGCATTGCATTATTCATGATGTTTGTTCAGAATCAAATGTCACTGTTGTTGTTAATGATAAAAATAGGTTTGCTAAACTCCTCCAGTTTTAATTGTCCGTGCGGCACGTTGCTTGTATCGAATTCGTGAGTCCCAGACTTCAGACATTTCCCTTCTGCTAGCTTGAAAGCCTGGGTTTTTAAGGGAATGCTGTGGAGTCAGGACTGTTTAACTTCACTCACTGTATTTGATTCTTAATATTAATGGGCTTTTGTCAGAGTAACTGTAAGTCAGGTTGGTGTTGGCCTGCCAGCCTTCTACCACATGAGACCCTGGAACCTAGCTTCTGTGAATTGACATGTGTGTGTACCCATGCTGCCCATGCAATGGGTACATACATGCAGGCACCAATGTGGTAAAGAAATGCTTCAGTGAGCAGAAATTCCTTGAGCAGTGTCCAAACTGTGTGTCTTCTCAGGCCTGCTGGGTGTCTGGAGCTCATCCTCAAGGAATCTGCTTCAAGTCGACTCCAAGACGGGTGCAGCAGTGGCAAAGGATTCTGGTGTTGTCGCTGTCTATTACGAGATCCCTGGATTGCTTAAAACATACAGAGAGGTGAGGTGCTGGTATATCCTATCAAAAAACTTCTCACCAAAAACATATCCTGTGGTTTATTTTCTTTTGGTTTTAAATATTTAGAATCATTCTTTGTGAAGGCAAGAAGTGTTTGATATGTGTCCACACGTGTCACGCTTTCTTTAATCATCTGTGTTAAGGAGGAAAATATCTAGCACCCTATTTTCTACTTTCAGCCTGTACTGTTCTTATATTGTACATTTTCATTCCTTTGCTTGGCTAAGTTGTTTCCAGATGCTAAACAATTTTTGAGGCTGTCTCCTTTTATGAATGAAGTTTCACTGCAGGATGAGATGCCAACAAGAATTTCTTGTATGGTGTTACTGTGCGTCACTGATCAGGGCTGATGAGTTAAATTATTCTGTTTATCTACAGCACAATCATCCTGCTGACACAGGTCACTGTATCAGTTAACATAAGCACTAGATCCTCTTCTCAGATTAAATTTAGATATAGAGCTTTCTGCCTGTTAACTTTTGGGGATTGAATAGAAAGAAAACCATGCTTTTATTAGCTTGAATTGTCTTGAAAGGCAGTTTCTAAAATGAGAGAAATGTAGGATTTCTCGTAGAGAGAAACATGACCCATTGGAGTTTCCTCTCCTGTGATACATACAAGGATGTGTGTGTTTCACAATCAGTTCAGTCTGGTCTTGCCTTGGGTTTTTATTTGTTAGATCAGTTTTTGGTAACAATATGCTTTGACCCTTATTTTTCAGGTGTTGATTAATAGACCTGGGAGAACGACAGCAGTGCACATAAGTGGAGTGAGAACAAGCTTGCAAGGAGTTGCAGCCTCAAAAGTGGTTGTTTCCATTGGGGAAAGAAGCACAAACTTGAGAGGTATGATGAAAAAAACCTGAATGGGAATTGTTTATTGCCAGTTTGTGTATTCATGATAAGTGGTCTGGGTGTGTGGTTTGGAGTTTTTTGTCTGTTTTTAAAGGTCTGTGAAGCTGGTGTAGCAAGATCTTCATGAAGCTCTAGTGCCTTTCAGGAGTCCCAAAAGCTCTGAGGAATCTCCAAATCTTTGGAAAGTGCTCTGGGGCACTATGAAGTTTTAACAACTAATAAAATGGGTAGATAATAGAAGTGTTATTTTGGGTTGTATAAAAAACAGTTAATAGACTATCAGCTGATTCCTACTTACATGTTTAATTCCAATTGCTGCTTTAAAGTTACCATTTTTCTTACTTGAGGGTGTTTAAAGTAGTTACCATCCTTAAATCTTTTACAGAAATGATCAGCAGTTGGATTCAGTACCAAGATTAAGCATCATATTGTGTCCTCTATTTCCTATGCTGTATTTTGTATGGTTATGGTTCCTTTTAGGTTTTAGCTGTAACATTTGGCACTTGTTAAACAGTATTTTATTGTGCCTTATGTAAAGTATTAGCCTACCAAAAACCATTTTGCCAGATGCTAAAATAGAAATCAAGATTCCCAGGATCATAGAAGTTATTCAGTGGACACATCTGAGCTGAAAATTCTCTCTAGCTCATTCTTTCCTGTAAATAAATTATTCCTGTCAAAAAAAAACCCACAACATATAAAATTTTCATTTGCTGTCTCTTTGGGATTAGAGCTGAGATAGGACAGCTGCCTGTGGCTGCCAGCTATTTTAAGATTGTCAGAACCTGGTGGAAACATTTCAGAAGGTGGCAGAAGAACCTGATATTTCAAGCCATGGTTTGGCTTTTAATTAATTAGAAGTGAATTGGTTATAATTTTCCTCTCTAATTAAAGAATTCCTTTCTTTCTTCCCCTTAGGGGAATGCTTGCCTGCCCAGATCGAAGCCATTGCTGAATTACAACCACAGTCCATTATCAGTTGCCATCTAGATTTTAACACTGATGCATTTGACTTCCCAGCACGTGATATTTTTACAGCAGAACCAGGATTTGATGCAGTTTCAGGTAAGATGAGACACGATGCCACACTCCAGGCACACCCTTTGAATGCTGCAGTGCTTTGACCCAGTAGATTTCTGTGTCTGAGACCTCTGAGCTTTGCTGTGTGAGATCTCAGGCTTCAGGGAGTTGTTTGTGTGTGCTCTCCTTGTTTAACTCCAGGCTCTGCTGCGTGTCACACAAACATTTGTTGGTTTTCAGAGAGAGAGGAATCATAGAATGGTGGGGTTGGAAGGGACCTTTAGAGATCATCCAGTCCAACCAGAAGCAGGTTCACCTAGATCAGGTCACACAGGAATGTGTCCAGGTGGGTCTTGAAGACCTCTAAGGAAGGAGCCTCCACACCCTCCCTGAGCAGCCTGGGCCAGGGCTCCCTCACCTCAAGGTGACATAGTTTTTCCTTATGTAAAAATGGAACTTTTTGTGTTCCAGCTTCATCCCATCACCCCTTGTCCAGCCTGTTTCATGTGTTTTTCAGAACTGACATAGTAAGTCATGAAGAAGTTCAGAGACATTCTTTTACTTGCAGAGTTAAAAACAGACTTTGATATGTTTTTAGACCACAGATTTAGGTCCTAATTTTGCACATTACTGCTCATGTGATTGTAGGTGTGTAGACAGTCCAGTGGTTTGTTGAGACAGAAGGGATGGTTTTGCAGAGTGCAGACACAGAACACTGGGGTCACAGACTTTATAGAGCCATCTATAAAGACCAAAACACACACTCCTTCAGCTAGCTCAAATGGTTGCTCACTTAGGTGAGAAATACTCCAAAATCTGGTGTCTCTGCAGCTGGAAACATTTTGTGGCTCCTTTAGGTGGGTTTTTTTGCCATACATCAGTGCCTTTACCTTACACAGAAATGCAGTGGAAGTTAAAACTAGAGGTAAGGGAAACAGTACTGAGTTTTCAATATCTGTGTACAAAGAACTTCAAATTATGCTCCACAGTCAAATATTCTGTGTGTTTGATGCTGGCTTTTAAAAGCCTTAGTGTGTAGTTCTTGTAGTATAAGTGACCTTAGTGACTACAATGAAGGAAGCAGTGTAAATGTGGACATTTGGTGAAGGTAATGCAGTGTCAATCCTTTGCAGCCTGCAATTTAAACATTTCTGGGATTTATCACGCTTTCAAACTTCCCTGAGTGCTGTAATTTCTTATGAAAGGTAGAATTCTTACATAACCCCAAAACATCAGCTGGGACTTGAGAGGAAATTACCAGATACTGTGCAAATGGGAATAAAATTGTGGAAGTCTACAACATGTGTCAGTGTTTTGTCACTGTGATGTGATCTTAAAAAGAACTCAGTGTTATTTCCATACAGTCCATGGTGTTTATCTGTTAGATTAGTCCTTGTACCCACTGTGTAAAGCACTATTGTACCCTGCATAACAGCAGTTGCCACTGTTACTTCATTAGGGAAAGAAAATAAGGGGAAAGCATGTACCTAGCAAGTTCTGCTTGTTACTTGTGTTGTCTTCCACACTGGGGGAAATGTTTACTACCTTTATCATTAATAACAGACACATGAGAGACTAGAAATGTGGTGAATAACTAACATTTAAAGAAGCTTTTATAAATAATCAACCATGTCTCCTCAGAACTGATGATGGTGATAACTGGTTACAACTCCAACATTAGGTGAAGAGAATATGAAATAGGATGTGAAATTTTGTTTCCACAAAAGCCTTTTTATCAATATTGGCATAAATGTTATATTCCAAGTTGAATAGAGTCTCACTGGCTTATTAAGATGTGACTGGAAACTGCCATTTTACTGTTTTTATCGTGGTGTTCCATTTGGGACAAGAAATACATTGTTTTGTACTGGGATTGCAATGCTTGGACCAGCAGTTACACTGTCTCACTGACCTGCAAACTCTTGGTCTTGTTTATTGTTGAACTTTGCCACCTCTTCTACTTGTTCTTCTCTAAAGATGTCACAGAAATTTTCATTGAGATTGCTGACAAATGGTCAGTTTATTATCAACCAATGTGCCCTCGTGGGCAAGAAGGCCAATGGCATCCCTCTCTGCTCTGCCCTGCTGAGGCCTCATCTGGAGTCCTGTGTCCAGTTCTGGGCTCCCCAGCTCAAGAGGGACAGGGAACTACTGGAGAACACAGGGAACTACAGGGACACCAAAATGATCAGGGGACTGGAGCATATTACTTATGAGGAAAGGCTGCAGGACCTGCGGCTGTTCAGCCTGGAGAAGAGGAGACTGAGGGGGGAACTCATTAATATTCACAAATATCTCAATAGTGGGTGTCAGGAGGTTGGGGCAGCACTTTTTTATGTTGTATCGAGTGACAGCACAAGGGATGATGGGATGAAGCTGGAACACAAAAAGTTTCGTTTAAACATAAGATAAAACTCTTTCAGTGTTTCAGTGAGGGAGCCCTGGCACAGGCTGCCCAGGGAGGGTGTGGAGGCTCCTTCCTTGGAAGTCTTCAAGACTCACCTGGACACGTTCCTGTGTGACCTGATCTAGGTTGGACCTGCTTGAGCAGGGGATTGGACTGGATGATCTTTACAGGTCCCTTCTAACCCCTACCATTCTGTGGTTATGTGAAATGTCTCTCTACATAGAGAAAAAACCCCAGCCCATAAAGATGAGCAATTAACAGTCAAATTGCTTTTGTTTCCATAGGACATTACACCTGCTCCATCACAATGCACAGGCTTACTGACAAGCAGCTGAAGCATCTCAGCATGAGTAACACTGCACTGAGAGTTACAGCTTCAGTCCAAGACAGACACTTCTCTGGAGAGCAGATCAGCACTGAGGTGCCATTCAGTCCTGGGTTTTATGCTGACCCAACAGAAATACTTTTAAGTAACCACTACAGAAGCTCTGAGGTGAAAATATTTGGTCCCACTGAAATTCTTGATAGCCTGGAGGTGAGTGTATTGCTGGGAAGTGTCACACCACAGTTGAAAGCATTTTGAGCTGTTAACTGCAGCTTTCTAACCAAAGGCACTCTGTGCTGCCTTTACCATGTCAAGATTGTTTCTGAGATATGGAAATACTCATCTTGGAATGTTTCCCTCTGCAGTTTCCTCTTGTTTTGGGGCAGCAGAAACGTGTTGGGCTCCCCCATGTGCTCACTGGGGTGTGTTATCCAGCTCTCAGGTGGGGAAGCAGAGTATCTGCCTGATCCCTGGTGGCATGGGGAGGTTCTTGCCCATATATTGTTTGACTGCCTGTGGTTCCGCTAGCTCAGTGAGAGATGCCTTGAGTTTTTGCCTGCACAGGGTTACCCAGCCCTGCAGGAAGAGCAGTTAATAGGGCAACCTTCACAGTAGTCAGGGGTGAAGTGCTGCAGATCTCCCTGTACAGCTGCAGCCGGGTCTGACTCCTGCTGAGGGCTGAGTTGCTCTTTGTTTCCATGGAATAACACATTGTTGATGTGTGGCCTGGAAGAGGGTTGTGTGCTGGGCTATCTCCAGCAGTCTGTTTCAGGTTGCTTGTTTTTCCCTTGGCAGGTGAAATGTGGATCAACAGCAGTGAAGGCATTTGAGAAAGAGAAATCCTATGGACTGCCTAGTTACATCGTCTACACCATTAGTCTGTCTGATCCACGAGTTCCAAGCCAGGCAGCCTTATCAACCACTCTGACTGTCTCCAGTCCTATGACTGACCAGTCTATCACCATCCCAGTCACAGTGGTTTACAGAAGCAGTGCACTAGTGAGGCGTAAGTTTATCTCTAGACTTCATGTGCCAGAACAAACCTCTGACTTCCAGTCAGGTTCATGAGGTTATAACATGTGGTGTGGTGTAAAGTCTGAGCTGGCAGCTGAGGTTATCATTGACGTGTTAGCTGCTCACTGTGACCAGAAGACTTCAATACAATTGCATATTATGACTGAAGCTGAATGTCTTTTCCTTTTGGGTCAGCTCCAAATACTCTGTTGAAGTTGGCGTAAATACCCCAGTGCCAAGGGATCTGAAAGTAAATATTTTGTGCTGTGCTTTCATTTTGTTCCAGGCACGCCTTATTATTTTGAAAAGAGATCGGTTTTGGGGCTGGGAAAGTAGAGAACATGCTGCAGACTTCATATATCAATGTCCTAAGCTGCTATTGGCAAATCTGGAAGACTGCATTGGAAATAGTCACCAGAATCGAAGTCGCATTATCTGAGTTGATTACACTTGCTTGCTATAAATAAATGCTCTGTGGGCCATTTCAGTTTGAGTTAAGAACTGTGAACTCTCAAAGCAGATTGGAAAAGATGCTCTTTTAACTCAATATTGTCTTCCCTTAATAGATTCTACAGATGGAGCCAGCCTATTCCAGCACTTCCTTGATTCTTACCAAGTGATGTTCTTCACATTTTTTGCCCTGTTAGCAGGGACAGCTGTTATGATTATAGGTAAGAGGACAAAAGATTGCAAAGGTATTTTTTCCCTGACTTCTTACAATGCATTAGCTGTAAGATGTAAAGGAGTGATTTCTGTATGAAATGATTTTGATTTTAGTTTGTGGTGGTTTGTGGGAGTTTTTGGTTGATCTGTTTCTTTTCCTTTTGACTGTCTCCCAGCCTACCATGCAGTTTTCTCACCAAGGGAACAGCAGCATCATCCAGCATTTATCCCAAGGACACCTCAACAGAGCCCAAACAGTAAGCAGCTGTTACCCAGTCATAAGTGCATTGAGAAGTTTAGCTGCTGTTGGATGTATAGAGGTGTGGCTGTGAGAATCTATTGGAAGTAGGAAGGGAGTTAAAAGTGTAAGAATTCCTGCAAATCACCAGACAGGTTGAGTAGAGAGATCCACAAAGTTGGCCCTGATGGGGGAGGTAAAGCAGAGCTCAGCTGCCAGCAGGAGTTGGCTAGTTAGTGCCATGACAACAGAGGAGCTGTGCTGAGAGGGGCTGGGACGGGCTGCTGTGAGATAGAGGGAAAGGCAAGTGTAAAGGGGCAGAGGGCACAAGTCTGTAGGCAGCTCAGTTGTGTTGCTCAGGAAATACTTTGTTCCTTCACTGTTTTTGCTCTCACAATGGTATTTTACCTATTTTTTTCTCTTATTTATTCCTTATTTTACCTATTTGTAGTGTTGCAGAATCAGACTCTCAGAAGTGCACAAAAAAAGCCCCATTCACATGGAATGTCTGTACTGAACAGTGGCTGTTAAAAGAAAGCTCCCAGTGACAGATGTATTTAAGTTATGGTGAGCTGCAGCCCTGTTTGTAAAAACATGTGTGATGCTAAACAAACACGTGTGATGATAAACCAAGGCAAATTCAAGCTGCAGGTTAATAACTGAGGTGAAATGTGTTGTGGCCACCTGAGAAGATTTAATCAATGCTTTAATGAAAGTCCTAAATAGGAAAACCTACTGAGTTTTGATACTTGGGTGTTCCAAACAGACAATGAGCTAAAGGGATGACCATTAGACTTGCTTGCCAGGTGTTCCAGTAGATGATCACCAGCAGTTCTTTGTTTCTTTCTTCTCCCACCATTCCTGAGTATGACTGAGTTGGGTTTTTTCTTCTTTTCACCTGTGTTTTAGGTTTCTCTTCATCCCCTGTGCTTTCCCCCAGCCCTCAGCTCTCAAGCAGGCAAACAAGACTGTCATCAGCACTCTGGAGCACTGGTTATGGCCCACGTTAGTGACAGCAGGACTCATCCTCATGCACTAGGGCTGGCAATAAAACATCCGTGCCTTGAACAACACCAAATTCAAGAACTTCCAATACAATCCAAGCCACCTCTTGAATCTAACTAGCTTCATTTATTTTTATGTGTAGAGCTTTGATTTGTGTTTTCTTCTGTCAGTGCTTCAGTTCTTAAACTTACTTTACCTGCTGTTCAACACTCAGTTGCCAAGGGTGGCAGAACATCAAGCAGTGTTCATGCTCAGCTTCCTTCCTTGCGCTCTCGAAGCATCTAGAAGTTGTGTCTAAGTCGTAGTGATAAAAGTTGTTCATTTGCTGTTTGTAAACATGAACTTTCTTTTTCAAGGGCTTTTTTTTAGGAAAAAAAAAAAGGAATTTAAAAAAACAGATGAAATATGAGCCAAAAAAATTGGAAAGGACTGTAGGTTTCAAAGAACTGCTTCTTTCTGTTGAGTTCCAAAGACTCAGGTATGCACTGCACTGATAAGTGTTCTTACATTTAGCCTTACAATGTGATTCATCACCGTAATTTGCTGTTTTCACATCAGGAATGCTGGAACCACTGTGAATAATCTGGAGGGTTCTTTACAACACCAGTGAAATGAGACGTAATTCCCTTAGTGTGGCTTCCTTGGGGTACAACTGCAGTATTCCTTTCTCGTTACTGTAAGCACTTTTTTCAGACAGGGAATGTGAAAATGTGTGCCTTCTAAGAGGACCTCTTTTTATTTTGGCAGTAAATATTTTCAATTGAAGGCAATTATTTCACCTGTGCTCTGATAGAACTAGAATTCATTCATGTAGGTCATTTCACACACAGAAGTACCTCCATTGAAACTGAGCCTCCTTTTATTACCACTAGTCACCTGATGCACTGGACATTATAGCATTGAACTGCCTAAATGTTAACGTGGGGGATTTTGGCTGAGGTTTTTCTTTCTCTTAACTGGCTGAGACACACAGTTAGACAATGCAGCACCCTGGGTATATCGGTCACAGCAACTATGTAGGCAAACTGAGGAGTGGAAGACTGGCACAGTTTGTGGCCTGCAGTTTTGGTTTCATGCAATATTACAAAAAAGCAGCTTTGTTACATGTCACTGTATTGAGTCTTGGTTAACTTGTTGGTTACTTTTGGAGAAGTTGTGCCTTACATGCTTGTACTACTTAAAATTGACAGTTTGGGTGTAAATAATCATCCATTTGTATCTGTTTTATTTAATAAAGCTTTGTAAGATTCCTTTAATGTGCTGTTGATGAATTTCATTGTGCTTTGGCTATTCAGAATTTAGCACTAGACTCTATTCTTTGTACTTCACCTCCCACAGCCCTCAGTATTTGCAATCATGACTTGACACTTGTAATTTTCAGTTTTGTTGACAATTGAATGTTTTTAAATACTCTGACAAATTTCATCTAACACTTGCTGTCAGGGGCCTTTCACACTTCTCACTAAGCATCTTCAGTTCCTGCTGAAGTCACTGGTGGCTGAAGAAGCAGCTCTTTATTTCCCTGGTTTGTTCAAACTTCCCACTTTTGTTCATTAGGGTTTTTAAGGAAAGACACCTTTATCTGCTTCCTTTCAGGGAAAAAATGAAAGGGCTATGAATATATCTCAGTGCTGTGATGAGAAACACTTCCGAAATACTTATAGGAAAGTTTTTCCTCTCCTATTCCTTCTTTTTCCCCTTTAGCCTACCAGTCTGGCACTGAATGTCCTGAAAAATGAACTGCTCCAAGTGGTAGGAGCACTTTGGGAAATGCCCACTGTTTATTTCACCTCTTTAGGCAAGCAATTGCAGTCTCCTGGTGTGCATCTCCATTTGCACAAGCCAGAGCCAAAGGAGAGTAAAAGGAAAAACTAGGAAATAGGGAGCTGGTCTAGTTCAGGATCCAACCTGCTCTTGCATACAGAGTCCAACCCCTTCCCTCACTACACCAAGCCTAGCACTAACCCATGGCCCTCAGCACCTCAGCTCCATGGCTTTGCAATAGCTCCAGGGATGGGACTCCCCCACCTCCCTGGGCAGCCTGAGACAGGGGCTGACAACCCTCTCAGGGAAAAAGTTCTTCTTCAGATCCAACCTAAACCTCCCCAGGGGCAACTTGAGCCCTTTTCCTCTTGTCCAATCGCTCATTACTTAGGAGTAGAGACTGACCCCCGCCTCACTACAAGCTCCTGTCAGGGATCTGCAGAAAGTGACCATGTCTCCCCTTAGCCTCCTCTTCTCCAGGCTGGACATCTGCAGGACCCTCAGCCCTTCTCCATCACCCTTGTGCTCCAGCCCCTTCCCCAGCTCCGCTGCCCGGCTCTGGCCATGCTCCAGCCCCTCAGGGTCCTTCTGGGAGTGAGGGGCCCAACGCTGATCACAGCACTTCAGCCACAGCCTCACCAGTGCAGGCTGTACTTCAGTTCCATATGTTATGTACTTCAGTCCATATTTGATACTTCATGTGTTGTGTATGTCTGAGTAACACCGTGTTCTGTCATGCAGCAGTTATCTGTTGCAGACCTCGGGCCTCTGCTGTGGGGAGCAGGGACTCGCCCATGGCGTGGAGGCCTGTTTGCTCCAGCCTCAGCCCGTCCCCACCGCCTGCCATCCCGCCTCAGCAGCTGCTGAGCCTGGGCTGAGGGTACTGGTTACACACAACCTGCCTCTACTTCATCACAGCTGGTGTTTTTGCCTTTTAAAAAAGTTCTATCAGAGTAGAGGGAAAAAAAAGTCTTTCCAGGTACTTTGTTGTGGGTTGATATTTCTGTTTTTAATCCATGCGAACTGGGGATGTTGCAAACCCGAGTGAGGAAGGAATCTGCAAGGTACAGTGTGATCAGCAGTGAGCAGCTGCAAGGCTCGGGAAAGAAGAGGAAATTTTATCTTCAAAACAAACGGTCCTGAAAACCCAGTCGAGTTGTGGCAGCTCTGAGGAGGGAATTCATCCCCCAAGGGTGAGGGGATGTCACGCCAACAAAATCAGCAGCGTTGGCTGAAGGGTGGGAGGCAGATGTTCAGGTACTTGGAAGGAGGGAGCCATTAGGGAAACATTTAATAATAATATTATTACTATGCTGAATTCTGACTAATAATATTATCATACTGAAGTGGAGCAGAAAAAATAGGAGTGCTCATTAGAATTACAGAGTACTACTGCCACTTCTGAAATTCTCTGGTAATTAAAGTCAGCCTCAGGTCTCCTGTGCCTGTCTGAGACAGAACTATTGCACCAGGAGCTCTGTCAATCTCATGGGTTTTGGTAAAGTGGTTTAGATTGTCCTGGTTACTGTCAGCAGATCAATGTTAGCAGGAGGATGCTCACTCGTGACAGTGGACATGACGTCCTCATGAAAACAGGATTGTTTAGGACCTGTGCAGTTCCCTTGTGCAGTTACCCTGAACTGATGGGGGTAGGGGGAAAGAGGTGTCTCCCATGAGGGTGAGCAGGAGTTGTGTTGGAACAGTGTCCAGCAGCAGCAGTGTGTGTGTGGCACATCCCGGCCCGGCGGTGAGCACTGCAGCCACACAAATGCTGCTGCTGCCTGAGGGGTGACCATGCTGGGTTCTGTTCTGGGTTGTCTTGCTGCATCCATAACATTCCTGCCCATCAACATTTAACATGGCATGTTGCAAGGAATTATTTAATTAGATTAGCCAGACTAGATTAATATTAGTCTTCAAGTCAGTTTATCCTAATACAACATCCCCAAACCAGCATAAGCATTATCTCCCCATCTCCCCTCTCAGAAGCAAGGAAGATACTGAGTAAAACACTGAGCCAACCTTTCCAGTTGAGAGTCCTTGGTTAGGAGCCAGGATTACTGTGTGTTGAATAAGGAGAGGGCTTTCCTAACAGCATGTTTGCTGATTTTGTCCTTTTTATGAAGCCTTCAGGTTCCACAGGTGTTAATCTCATCTCTGGTTTTCTAATCCCTGCATTTACTTTATGATAATGATGTGATTCTCTTCCCTATTTGGTTGCTGCATTCATAAGGTACCTGTCTGTCAGTCATTCTTATACATCCTCTGGGGATTTCTTAGTACAGGACTCTCCAAGAAGCATGGGCCTCATCCTTCCAGTTTCCCCAGCCTGAGATATAGCTGGAGGAGAGCAAGGCCCAGTCAAGGCACGTTGCTCTGACTCCTCTCTCAAGCAGGGAGTCTCCTAAGAGCAAACAGCCAGCTTGTATCCACTGAAGTCAGCTTCAGTGCTGAAGGCTGAATTGGGGTATCATAGAACCAGAGAATGAAAGGGGTTGGAAGGGACCTTTAGAGATCATCCAGTCCAACCCCCCTGCAGAAGCAGGGTCACCTAGATCAGGTCACGCAGGAACATGTCCAGGTGGGTCTTGAAGACCTCAAAGGAAGGAGCCTCCACACCCTCCCTGGGCAGCCTGTGCCAGGGCTCCCTCACTCCAACACCGAAAGAGTTTTTTCTTATATTTAAGTGGAACTTTTTGTGTTCCAGCTTCATCCCATCACCCCTTGTCCTGTTGCTGGCTACTATAGAAAAAAGGGATGTCCCAACCTCCTGACACCCACCAGTGAGATATTTATAAATGTTAATAAGATCCCCCCTCAGTCTCCTCCAGACTGAACAGCCCCAGTTCCTGCAGCCTTTCCTCAAAAGGAAGATGTTCCAGTCCCCTGATCATCTTGGTGGCCCTGCACTGGCCTCTCTCCAGACGTTCCCTGTCCCTCTGGAGCTGGGAAGCCCAGAACTGGACACGGCCACGAGGGCACGTTGCTGCTCATGTCCAGTTTATTGTCAACCAGGACTCCCAGGTCTCTCTCTGCAGAGCTGCTCTCCAGCAGGTCACCCCCAGCCTGTGCTGGTGCAGGGGATTGTTCCTTCCCAGATGCAGGATTCTTCACTTGTCCTTGTTGAACCTCAGGAGGTTCCTCTCTGCCCAACTCTCCAGCCGGTCGAGATCCTACTGAATGGCAGCACAGCCTCTGGGAAATCAGCCAGTGCTCCCAGTTTGGTGCCAGCAGGGAACTTGCTGAGGATCCCTCTGTTCCCTCATCCAGGTGATTGATGAAGATGTTGAACAAGACTGGCCCCAGAACTCCACTGGCCACAGGCCTCCAACTTGATTCTGTGCCATTGATCAGCACCCTCTGGGCTGTCTTTCAGCCAGCTCTCCATCCACCTCACCATCCACTCATCCAAGCCACACTGCCTGAGCTTCTGATGAGGATGTTATGGGAGACAGTGTCAAAAGCCTTGCTGAAGTCAAGGTAGATGACATCTGCTGCTCTCCCCTCATCCAGCCAGCTGGTTATGCACTCATAGAAGGATATCAGGTTGGTCAAGCAAGATTTCCCCTTGGTGAAGCCATGTTGACTCCCCCTGACAACCATCTTATCCTTCATATGTTCAGTGATAACATTCAGGATGAGGTGAGGGTATGCAGATCAGTTTTGGCTATTTCCTCAGCCACTTTTGTTAAGGTATATGCACATGAATCAGAAAACTCTGGCCTTCCATTGTGTTTGTACCATGCTGAGCACAGATGGGTTTGTGAATGGATGCCAGGGGAAGAGTCTTTAGGGGAAAAATAATTTTAGAAAAGTGAATCTTGAAGGGGAAGTCTTGCTTTGAGTTGTTCTGAGGCAGCAGTAACAGCACAGGAGCACAAGGTGACTTTTACTACACCAGTGCAGCAGCCAGGTGTTAGTAGCTACCCAGAGGTATTCACATTAGCTGCAGCACGGAGTGTGCACTCTGCACAAATAAACGTTGATAGAGTGCATGGAGAATTGTGTCTTCGAGGAAGTTGTTGCTGTGGACTTTCTTGTAAAGCACAGCCCCTCAGGTCTGGGCTGCTGGCTTATGCCTGCACGGCACTGGTGCGTGCACACAGGCTGCAGCTTGCCCTGCCACAGGGCACCAGGCAGTTGGCTCCTGCAGAAGCAGGACATAGTGTGTAGCAGAGCATGTGTACCTCTGTTCTGCAGGACATCTCCAGAGATCCTCTGCTAGCAGCTGCCTTCTGTGTATAGCTGCCTAGTCAAGAGAGACTTTGAATTTTTTGTTCACCTGCATCTTTCCTGGCTGCCTCTGTGACATGCTGCTTGCACCTGCACTATGCTGTGTCTCATCACTGCCATGTCATTGCAATGAAACACCCCGGTGTAGGAGCTCTCCTTGGGGAAGACCTAGAGATAGTATTTGGTTGACAGCTGAGATATGTGCTCTCCAATGAGTTTTTCTTGTTTTAAATGCTTTTCCTTGTAAGGCAACTGGAAGTTTTATTAATTTATTTCTCTTTCTGTACTCATGTTAGTCTGCTTAGTATCGGTGATATGATTAAAATTATGCCATCTCATCCCTTTCTTCACTGACTCAGTTACAAGTTTAAGGTCATAGCTGCCCTTAAAGCCCAGTCTGATCTACAGCTCAGGCCTTCTACTTTTCTCTCACAAGAAATGCATCAACTTTTAAGCTGGGAAAAAGTGCACCTAGCAAGTGATGGTTGTCTGACAGAAGGTCTTTAGCTGACATTAAATCTTCCACATGTTATTTGGTTTATGGGCAAAATTCAAAACCTTATGATTCCTTTTTAGTTTGCATGAACCTGGGTTCACTTTTCAGCTGTTAATGAGACAACTTCTCTGTGTAAATTGGGCATAAGGTTTGGTAATACGGCTTCTCAAGTTCTTCTCCTGAAGCTTGAAAATTAATGATGCCAATGACAGGACAAGGGGCAATGGGAATAAGCTGGAAAAGAAGAGATTCCAAAGAAACACAAGGAAGAATTTCTTCCCTGTTGAGGTGAGGGAGCACTGGCAGGGGCTGCCCAGATGGGCTGTGGAGTCTCCTTGTCTGGAGACATTGCAACCCAGCTGGATGAGTCCCTGTGTGCCCTGCTCTAGGTGGTGATGCTCTGGCAGGGAGGTTGCACTGGATGAGCTTTGGAGGTCCCTTCCAGCCCTTGAGATTCTGTGATTCTGTTTAACTATTTTTTCTCCTTCATTCATTCTCCTCATCATTGGATTTGTGCTGTGAATTTACCAACAGTGAGCCATTTTCCATATTTTCCCCCCTACTGCTTGTCCTTTCTATCTCCAGAGCTATTTTTATCACAGGTACTGTGTTTTCCACTGCAGGTGGCCTGCTCCAGAGCTTTTTGTATTAATAAGCTATTTCCTGCAATTTATAATGTCTTCACAGTTCAGCACAGCATCCCATTTCTCTGTTTAGTGTGCTAACTGTCTCCGTTTCAGTGCTTTGGGGTCTGTTTTGCCGTAATTACTAACCAGATTGCAAGATGCAGTTGCTATTTTCCATTCAGCAGACACTGTGTACATGTTTTTAATTCACCTAATCATTCATTTTTTTCTGAGTTCTCTCTTCTCAGTTGCCATGTTGTGTTTTAAGGTGCTGTTTTCATTCTCCTTAGTCCAAAGGACTCTCTCATACCTCTTACTTTTGCACTCAGCATAAGTAAGTTCATTTTCAAGCCATTGTGCTTATGGATATGCCAATGTTACTGTGGTAATCTTTTATTCATATTTTTAGTTCCATTTTATCGTAAGGGAATGGTTTCTCACTGAGCAAATGCAAGGCAATGAGAAGCTGTAGTCCCAAACACTCACCTTTTCTGTTAGAAGTCCCTGACTTCCAGGAGTTATTGCTGACAACCACATTCCAGTGCAGGCAGTGAAAAAAAGTCTTGATGTTCCCTAGCTTTATTTCTAGATACAGACTGCACTAACCCAGGTGTTCTGGTGGGTACAGCAGTTGAATAATACCTGTACATATATCTTTGTGTTCACAACAGTTAAATGGCAAAGTCAAATGAGAGAGAGGTGGATTTACTTTTGCTGGTTGTCTTTTCCTGGCAAGCCTCCTGGTAAGTGTCTGCTTTGCATGCACCAGATATCTTGATCTCATCCCAGAGAAAAGCCTGGGGTGTTAAGGGGCATTTCTTCTGCACCATCCCTCACAAAGGAAGAGAGAGATCTCAACAGTCAGCCTGGATTTGTTTTGGTACCAGGGAGCTCCCCTAACCCTGGTAGTTCAGCTGGAGTGCAGCTTCTGTTACAGGGTCACCAGACTGAGCCTGTTTGGAGTCCAAATGTGGAATCAGATTATGGACAGCCCAAGAACTTTCAACATTGCTGGTGCTGTAAAGCACTTTGGGTTTTCTAGGGAAAGCAGCAAAAGGAATAAAGGAAACACTCAATGGGTTGAAAGTAGCAGAAACAGCACATAGACAGGAAATCTGGAAGCTGCTGGGATTGCAAGTTATTTCTGTTTGCATCAAGGCTGAATTTAGACCTATGAAGGGGAGGAAGGGGGGAGCTCAGGCACGTTGCAACACATTAAGAGGAAATGTAATGAACAATCAAATGAAGGATTGCACTCCATTCTCTATGAACATCAGAGCAGATCAGAGGCAATGTCTGATGGATTTAAAGGAGAAAAGGCTTTAAAGCAAGCCTTGTGATGGCTATGGCAGGAAAAACAGATCTCTGAATGTTGCTTTTGTTCTGTGTGACATGTGGCCTAGACCTAGAGTTCAGTGATGAGGTCTGAACCACATCAGTTTCAACAGATCCCAACATGGAAGAGCCAAGGAGCTGTTCATTTGCTTTCTAAAGCCCCTGATTAATGTCTGGATGGCAATGCAGGCTCAACTGGCAACGCCTATAAAGCATGGGAAAGAGTCCTGCTGGGAATTGTCTTTCCCCATGACCCAGGAAAGATCAGGATCGTTCCATCTGCATCTCTGAAGGTGAGACAATAAAGATGATGCTGACTTGCCCCTTTCTTCCCTCACAAGAGCTGTGCTTCCCCTCAGGAATGATGGCTCTTCATTTCTAAGAGATAGGAAAGAGAGTCTGAATCTTCTAGGAGCAGCAAGTAGTAACCTGAGTTACCAACACTCTTCTCTGTATTAGGGAGCCCACATGTAGGTATCTTCTGGATCTTGTCATCATGGATGTTTTTGTAGATAAGGACAAGGATACATAAGAAAAAGCTTCCAGATAGCCTTTTCCTTTGCAACTTTAACCACTCTTAGCAGATAATTAGTGAGGCTGTAGATCTTTCAGTGTTCTGCTTTTATATGAAAGAAAATGAGGGCCAGAGTGACCCGGGAAATATCCCATTCCCAGTTGTGTGAGATAACTCCCACCTAGAGACAGCCTTTCCTATTTTGTGTGTGAAGGCACCAATCAACTGACTGGAGAGGCAGACCAGAAATCACTGCCACAGAAGGCTTCAGTCTTTGCCTGTAACAGCAGTGTCCCTGGTAATTAACTTCAGGTCAACTCATGTTAATAGCTTACAGTGACCACCTTTCAGAACCAATAAGCAGAATCATCTAGATAAAATCTGATGTCTGAAACACAATTTACTGACAAACAACCTCTGAGGTTCTGGAACTAGTTTTAAGTAATTGTTCTGTATCAGATGTATTCATCTTTGAAAGAGACAAGAGGTGGGAGATGCTTTTGTTTTTTGTGGCACATGCTTTACTTAGAATTCTGAGAATCTGTAAAGTAGCAGGAAAATGCCCTTAGTAACAAAATAGTGAAAATTGTCATGTTTTGCCCAAAAGGAAGGGAAAAAACCTCATTCTCTGAAGCAATAATTTGTAATTTGACAGCATGAGTCACTTGTGTTATTATGAGTGAGTCATAAACAGAAGAGGCACTAAAGGAGCTATTTTTCAAACTGTATTAACAAAGAAACCACCTCTCACAAAATGTTGCTAATAAGGCAACAATCCATTGGATAGCCCCAGGCACAGCTGCTTTGAAATATGTCACAAATTTACTCATTAAAAGTGCTATTTTTATGGACTTCTTCTACTATTTTAGAAAGAAAGGTAAAGGCTGTTTCAGTTATTGGTTTTTTTCCTGTACAAATCAATTAGCCTGGCTTTCATGGAAGCTGCATCAAACCTAGCATTAGAAAAATAGGAAGAAGCCTCAATCCAGCTTCCACCAACAGAGATCCCCTCCTGAACTCTTCTTGACTCAAGTCACCACAAGCACAAGCAGGGGTTATTAAAGATCATTCGGTCTCATTACTTCATTATTGTACCTATGTGTGTTTAGTCTTTGCCCTGATGTGGGGAAAAACTGAATCCCAGAGTAATAGGAGTGATATCTGTAGCCTGGCTCTCTGAAGAAAGGAGAGCTTTTCAGCCGTGCTGTCCCTGTATCTGTTTGCTTCCACTTACTGTTTTAATTTTGAGCCTGATCCCAACCAATTTAGATAATAGAATGGGTATCTAAAGCATAATTAAGCTGACATGAGTTTTGCAAAACTTAATCCCTTTGCAAAGAAAAATTCATAATTGTGTTTCAGTGTTGTGTGAGCTCATCCTTTGTTAGCTCCCAGATAACCCACACCGACACGGGCCTTTACAAACACCCAATTCCTATGAATGTCTTTACTGAGAGTTTGCAGCTCCCTGTGAGGATCAAATCTGTAGGAAAGCAGGCACCAAATAGAGAAGATAGGATTTGATCATAATCTAGTTTGAGAACAGAAAGAGAGTGGAATAAAGTAGCAACACCCAGTGCAATAGCTACCGTGCAATGTATAAATAGAATCAGTGGTGGAATACTGGAGATTTATTGAGACAAAGCCTTATGAATGGTACAAGTTAAACCAGTAAAGAATAAAGTTAGTAATTTACATTTTCCAATTGTTCTGCATCACTGAATGGATTTCATTGCTACTTGGAGTGTTTGCTCATTATTAACAGTAAAATCTGCAACTATGGTAGACACAAACCCAATATCAAGTAGAAAAGAATGAACTTGAACAGAAGGAGAGCAAAAAAAGAGTGCAGTAAATTGAAAGCAAGTTTGAGCTAGAGGGAAAAAGAGCAACTCTTTGTGGAAACAAACATGATGTTATGCAGAAAAAACAGCATTTGAATTGGTCTTGCTACGAATATTGCAGTGAATAACTACAGATAGTACTTATCCTGCACTTTTGAACTTGGAAGCTCTAGCTCCATCCATGTTTCTATATTCTCTCTCACACACACATATATTAGGTGAAAATTCCTTGGGTTTCAACAACTAAACCAGTAAATCAGTCCACTCCCCTCATGCTGCACTGGGAGAACAGCCATTTGTGAACTTCTCTTTCGTAAGGGTCTGGCAGGGTAGAAGCAGCGTGGCCGTAATTGATGGACCTACTGGGGAGCTGTGTATTGGTAGTTACAGATTGCCAGGCTGGAGCATGTGCTGCCACTCAGCTGTTTGCTGGTCTTTACTTACTCCACTACTTGCCTGATGTGTTTCCCATTTCTATGTTTGCATACTTATTACTCTGTACTCATCATTGCATTGGTTGCTTCTGCTGTTGCCAGTGTCTGTCCAAGCTCAAACACAGGCTCAGCTAACTTCAGTTTGACTGTAAGCAGTTTGTATTCTCTTCAGTTGGATTATCTTTTGGTACCTTATTCAGTGGCTGTTTCTATTGTATGTACACAGAAAGATTATGTCATAGAATCATAGAATGACAGAATGGTAGGGATTGGAAGGGACCTCTAGAGATCATCCAGTCCAACCCCCCTGCTGAAACCACCTAGATCAGGTCACACAAGAATGTGTCCAGGGGGGTTTTGAAGACCTCCAAGGAAGGAGCCTCCACACCCTCCCTGGGCAGCCTGTGCCAGGGCTCCCTCACTGAAACACTGAAAGAGTTTTTCCTTATGTTTAAATGGAACTTCTTGTGTTTCAGCTTCATCCCATCACCCCTTGTCCTGTCACTAGATTCAATACAAAAAAAGCGCTGCCCCAACCTCCTGACACCCACCATTTACATACTTATTAATGAGATCTCCCCCTCAGTCTCCTTTAGACTAAACAGTCCCAGTTCCCACAGCCTTTCCTCCTAAGGAAGATGCTCCAGTCCCCTGATCATCTTGGTGGCCCTGCACTGGCCTCTCTCCAGCAGTTCCCTGTCCCTCTTGAGCTGGGGAGCCCAGAGCTGGACACAGGACTCCAGATGAGGCCTCAGCAGGGCAGAGTAGAGTCAAAAACATGGAGAAATGGTACACTTCTACTAGTTTAGTTTTGTTGTAGGTTGTGCAGCAATAGCAGGTTGACCTTAATGTGTTAAAATACTTACCTACCAGCTGTGTGACTGAAGATGGGTATATGTAGCTATTTTGACTGAACCAGGAGAATTATCAGAGGCAAGATGCAATTATTCTCCTCTTTGCATCCTGGAGGACAACAGAAAACTTGGAAACTGCCGTCAGCCCCTAAGAACAGTGGAGCTAGGCTGTGAATGTGAGCACAGCAGGGCAAAAGCCAACAGTTTAAGCTGTGACCGACTAGAGGAGTTTCCTAACAAATACCAGCTAGTGCAATTGTTGATGGATGTGTATACAAACCTCCTTACCTTTCAGCTGCAAAAAAGATGCCAATCTATATATAATTGTAACATGAGGCACTGAAGGTACATTACTCCTTCCACAGCATCTGCTTTCCACTAGTCTCTGTCTTCCTTTATGACTCATTAGTTGTCTTTGGATTTGAAGGTCATGATGAGATCTTGGGGTTTCATTCATTTGCTAGATTGATATTTTATTTTATGATGGTTTAAGATTGGCCAACAGAAATAAATAGCTTCAGTTCTAGCAGTGAAATATCTCTTAGGGAAAGCAAGAAAGAAATCTGTTGTCCTGAGCACCTGACCCCAGCTGGTCCATTCTCACTGCCAACTCTTTCTTGCATGAGAGGAAAATGATTAGAATTAACAAAGAAATATTTTCAGCAGGTACCCAAACAATGAAGGTAAACATCCTTCTTGGAATGCCAGGGTTTGATTCCAAACAAGCAGCTCAACTGAAGGATTATTTTCATAGCATTGTAGAAACATCAGTCTCCTGGAGATGTTTAAAGGTCAATCAGAGTGCTTTCTGGGGTTTTTTTGTTGGATTGGGTTTTTTGGTGGCTGACTACTGAGTTTTGGGCAATGCTGCCTTCATAGAGCATGCACTGTAACGTGCTCATCAGCTCTATGTTTCACAGGTTATTACCATCAATACAGTTCTCATATTCCTCCCTTACTACAATAATGTGAACGTGTGTGATTTTCCTTCGCCTTTCTGATATGAGATTCCACCTCCTTCTTCAGAAGAGCTGTATGAATGAAGATATTGAGGTAGACAGTTGTTGCTACCACTCTAAAATTGTTTAATTAAATTATTAATAATGTACTCAGAGCTATGCTGGGGGCAGGGGGGAGGCAGGGTGTAATTTAGGCATCAAACATGATGCAGCAACTTAATTTTTCTTCCAGCTTTACCAAGCATAGTTTTGAATGCAACCAGGTATAGGTCACTTTTGTTTGATTTTCAGATTTGGGCTTGCAGTAACATAGTAAAAAGGGCCAGCATTATAAAATAAGGTACAGGCAGCATCATGCATGGTGCTGAGTTTTAAGGTGACACAACACTCCAGATTAAACCACAATGTGAACTTACATTTGTTGATTTATCTGGTTATTAGCTGGTCTATTTCTGGGCAACTTAATTGTGGAGAGAATCCTCCCAGCAAATTAGTACTATAACTAGAGAAGTCAATATGGTACCCACTCCTGGGAGCATTGGCAAAGGGCCTAACTTAACCCTGCAGCTCGAATCTCAGTGACTGCAAAACAGTAAAAACCAAGTTCTTCCATCACCTTTTCATTTTGGTTAGGAGAATGCTAATACTAAGTGTGGTACATGACTCTCGAAGTTCAGAGTCCATAAAAGGGCCTCTCCTGGATCTTCTTGGATCAATGGGCCAAGGGCAATGGGATAAGGTTGAACAAGGCCAAGGGCTTGGGCATCACCAGCCCCAGGCAATGCTCCAGGCTGGGGCAGAGGGGCTGGAAAAGCTGCCCAGCAGAAAAAGGGCCTGGGGGGGTTGGTGACAGCAGCTGAACATGAGGCAGCAGTGTGCCCAAGTGACCAAGAAGGCCAGTGGCATCCTGGCTTGTATCAGAAATAGTGTGGCAGCAGGAGCAGGGCAGGGATTGTCCCCTTGTGCTGGGCACTGCTGAGGCCACACTTTGGGTGCTGTGTTCAGTGTTGGACCCCTCACTACAAGAAAGACACTGAGGGACTGGAGTGTGTCCAGAGACAGGCACTGGAGCTGGGGAAGGGGCTGGAGCACAAGTCTGATGGGGAGCAGCTGAAGGACCTGGGGGTGTTCAGCCTGGAGGAGGCTGAGAGGAGATGGGAGCACTCTCTGCAACTCCCTGACAGGAGCCTGTAGTGAGGTGAGGGTTGGTCTCCCAAGTAACAAGTGATAGAACAAGAGTAAATGGCCTCAAGTTGGACCACGGGAGGTTTAAATCATAGATGAGGAAGAACTTTTTCTCTGAGAGGGTTGTCAGCCCCTGTCCCAGGCTGCCCAGGGAGGTGAGGGGGTTCCCAGCCCTGGAGATACAGCAAAGCCATAGTGCTGAGGTGCTGAGGGTTAGTGCTGGGCTTGGCAGGGTGAGGAGAGGGGTTGGACTTGATGAGCTTAAAAGGCTTTTCCAAAGAAAATGATTCTATGATCCTCCTAGTGCTGATACTGTTGAGAGTATTATATTGCCTCTTAGGCAGAGAAATTAGTTTACTGATGCTTTTTCCTCTGGCTTTTGTAAACAGGCAAGTATTTTAAGTAGGTTTTAGTACAGCATCAACCCTTCCCTGTTACCAACACACCTCATTCAACCTAACTAAACACTATGTGCTGAACAGTTTGGGTGTCATCAACCTACTGACAGTGTACAAGGAACTTTTTCTTCCCATTCCAAAGTGCTGTTTGTTACATGTGTTTATTCTGTATTCTGCAGTAGAAAACATTTCATTGTGTTGCAGCCAGATTTGTGTGTAGCACAGTGCTGTTGTTGCCCCCAGCAAAGGTTATGACATCATCAAAAGAAGTAGTTCTGCATGGTGGGTTCTGAACACTTTTCCTAGCTATAACAGTTGGCAATCCAACTTAGATCATCAAAATAAGGAAGTTGGACTGAACAACTTGTTTGATCTTTTTGGGACCTATTTTTGGTAACGTGTAGATGGAAGTATCAATCAAATGTTTGTCAAAAGAAGAAGAAAACAAAACCAGCATCCCCCAACTGTTCCCTGGTTGGGTTCCTTGCAGAATGTATATGTTTTGTTTAAGGATAAAGACTAGAGAATAAAATCAGAAGAAGGGTAATTCAACCTCTCTCTCCTGCATCATCTTGACGAGCCAAATGTACTAAAATGTGTATGAAAGAGGCTTCTATTCCTTCTTGTATTTTTGTTCCCAATCTCCAGTTCCATGTGAATTCATAAAAAATCCAATGAAAACATAAGGGAAGTAAAGCTGAAAGGTTAGTGGAGCTTCCATTTAAAACGTTTGAACTTGCTTTTTGAGAAGGCAGCACTAGTAATAAGCCTAAATGCTCATATGCCATCAGCATACAGCAAATGTCTTCAGTTTATGTAAGAAAATACATATCACAGGCTTGACCTGGAATCTAAAAGTCAAACCGTGCTCTTTTCAGCTGGTGAGTTCTTTTTTCCAACTTTAATGAGTAACCATGGCTTTAATGTGCTTATTTCATAGTCCATCTGTTTTTAAAGGAACTGCTGTTACTTGATGCTTTAAAATCGTGTTCAAGTATTGTGTAATTCAAATGAAGCCAATGGTTCTGTTGGTGCTGCAGGAAGGGGGATCTAATACCACTCACTTTTCTGGAGCCTCTATAGATGCAGTTGTTGTTGTTGTTGGTAATAATAATAGGTATTAAATTACAATAGCTTCTATGTTAAAATGAACAGAAATGCTAGTTCAGTATGGAAATGATTGACTTAGCCAGGCTGTGCTCAGTGATGGCTGATGATAGGACAAGGGGCAATGGGTACAAGCTGGAACAGAAAAAGTTCCAAAGACACACAAGGGAAAATTTCTTCCCTGTTGAGGTGAGGGAGCACTGGCAGGGGCTGCCCAGATGGGCTGTGGAGGCTCCTTCTCTGGAGACATTCAAACCCATCACACAGGACGAGTTCCTGTGTGCCCTACTCTAGGTGGTGCTGCTCTGGCAGGGGGGCTGCACTGGATGAGCTTTCCAGGTCCCTTCCAACCCTTAACACTCTGTGATTCTGTGTCTCTTAAAAAATACACTAAATATATCTTAAATGCTTGGAATTGTGCATTTTTCTTTAATTCAGGGTGGGTGTTTTTGTAATTTTTAGGCAAATTATCTCCATCTTAAGATTTTTGCTTCTGAGATTGAATGTCTGGAATTCTTTTCAGTGCTTTATTTTTTGGTTGAGAGTAAAGTTGTGGGTAATATTCCTTTGAATTGTGTCTTCCTGAATGCAAGGTATTTTGCACCTGGAAAGAAGTTCTAATAACCACACAGGCCTTTAATTTCTGGTGCCTGCTGAGATAATTAAGCACACCTGAATCCTGTTAAGTAAGAGCCATTTTGAGATGGAGAGAGGGAATGGAAGGCTTGGAGAGATACCTCCCAAGGCAGGTATGTCATTAGTGGTTCTATGGTTGAGGAGTGTGATGAAAACATAAGAAGGTGCTTTCATAGCTGGATCTTTGTGATTAAAACAGTGATAGAAACAGCAGTGAAGATTGTGTAAACAGGCAGTGCTCCTTCAGAGTAGCAATCTTGTCTCAGCAACTAGGCACATCTCCTGCCTGAAGCTCCTCTTTCCTGTGGTATTCTGTCAGTCAATCTGTTTTGGGACAGCATCAGACAAGTAAGATTATTTTTTCCTGGCCTTTATTTGGAATGAAAAGTGTTTTTCAACAATTTACCATTCCTGAGCCTATGGAAGAGCTGTTCTGTTCCCTGCTAACAGTGATGGGCTTTGCTGATGGCTTTTTTTTCAATGTAAAATAATTGCTATGTTATTAGTAACAAAGGTTTAATCTTTTCCTGAAAGTCAGCCCTTCCATTCTAGTGTGGAAGCTTTGCAGGGTAAAACAGAAACTTTTCTCTGTCTCTCTTTTGCTTTTTTTAAGGTTCTATAATGCTGAATGTTTCCTGGAACACTTGTTAGTGATATACACACTTCAAATCAATGCAGAAGCTCATGGCTCATATGTAATTACAGCTCATATGAGCCATAATTAGATATCTAATAAATGAGATGAGCTTATAGCACATAATTTGAAGTATGATATTTTCCTTAATTACTTAAATTTGATTTACAGCGTTGTTAAAATAACAATCCTAGACAATAAGATGAATTTCATCTTCTGTGTCATCTAATCTCATTTCATGCATCAGGCAAGAGAAGAATCTACCATAACCCTGCCATAAACTTATTTTACTTTGTCATAAAATTATGTAAGCCTGTCATCATTTTGAGGTGATTATTACTACACAGTGAAGCCTGGGATAATGCTTCTGTCCTGTGTTCAAGGGAAAGGCCATGTGCCAAGACAGAATTTATTCTCCCCTATAAAGTCAGATGAGATTAAAGAAGCTGCTTACTGTGGTTAGAATAAGTTCACATCTTAATTTTGAACTCACTTGCAACGTATGGATTCTGGTTTGTGGTGTGAAATGCACCTTGTCTATTACATTGCTCCTATCTAAAATTTCAAACTACTTCCTACTGGCACCTGGCAGCTATGTAGTCTTTAGTTGCTCTCCAAGTAATAGTGTAATGTCTGTACAAGTCAGACTTATCTCCTTGGCACAAAGCTGGTGAGTTCCCTGTCAATCTGAGGTCTCTGCACTCACTGGTACTGCTGTCATCACCATTCCAGACCATATTCACTCTAGGTGATGGTCACAGTGAATCATGGTGCAAGTATTGTGGAGTCAGTCCTTTCTATGTTGTCTTTTTGATTTTGTTCATAATCTGACTTAGCAAACCGTGGTCTCACAGGTACTGATGGCATCAGTCACTCCCTTTGGTTCATAATAGTCTTCCCTTTTAGCCTAACTCTTTTCAGTTGCTACTAAGGAACAGGTCTTACTCAGCTGTGTATTTGAAGTAGTAAATTACACAGCATATGCAGTTGAGGATGTGGTGGCAACATCCAGAGGAGTTGGAGTGATTCTTCTTGAGCTGGGGGAAACCTGCAGTGCAATGATCTATCATGTGATAGGACTGACTTACTGAAGTAGGTCTGTGTAGAAAGCACAGGACAGTGAGGTTTTCCTCCTAAATGGGAGTGTGTGTGTGGAAGGGTGGGGAAAGGCAGTGTGTTTGGTTGTTTGGAAAATACACTAAGCTGTAGCTTTGAATGGAAGTTTGGAGTATCAGATATTTGGAGTCTGAACTTTAGACACAAGACTTAGATCAAAATTGTACTATTTCAGTAAATGATGGCTTCACTTTCTTCAGACTTATTCAAATATCTCTGCAACCTCATTCAACAACTACATCTTGTCATTTAGACACCAATAAATGAGCTTAACTTTCTTTGGCAAAGGAAGCTTTCAGTAGGGTTCAGCTCTTGTCTTTCTGCTGATTCACCCAGCCTGTGTCAGTGCAGCTATAGTTGGACTCTGTACTGTGATGTACATGTATTTTCATGCAATCTGTCAAATGTCATTTTAAAGTCATTAAATGTGCAGGCAGAATTGTAGAGCAGTATGCCTTTTGTGAACACAATTCCTTCTGGCTTTTGCATGTAGGCTTATCTTTGAATAGCATCCTGCTGTTATGATTAGTGATTGCTATCGTGGATCAAATCTCTTTGGTTTCAACAATAAAATAAACCAGTTTATATATAGAACCCACTCTTGAATAGGACCTTAAATATTTATTTCCCATTCTTCTTGCCAAATAATCTTCAAGGTGAAGCTTTTCTTCCAATGAAACAATCCCAGCAGTAAAAGCCAGGTCTTTGGGCAGTCACAGATTCAGAAATTAAAGTCTGCAGCAGAAAGCAAGCTATTAATGTTATTAATCTGAGTAAAACACTGTTGAAATTCTGTGAGCTTGAGATGATGTAACTGTGTCTTAGTGGGATGAGCTTTGTGGTGAGGTGATCCCAGTGGTTATCAGTATTGAGCACTGTCTCAGGCTACGGGGAGCCCCTGTGGTGAGTAGCTTGACTTGAGTTGTTACAAGTGAACTGCTTGCTGTGTTTTCACTGAAGGGTGAGCCTTAGCATTGTTAAAAACAGTAGTCTCAAATGTAAAGTTTTTGGCATTGGCAGAGACCACTCACCAGAATCAGTTTCTTCACAGGATTTGTTAAAGCATTATACAAACCATGAAAGTCTAGTTGTACAGTTTGCATTATTACAAATGCAATTCAGCGAGAGAAAGCAAAGCTTTTTTGCCCCTTAAGCTTGCCATATGAAGGCTTGGAGGCTTCTGGAGGATGGGAATAATGCCAGTTAGAGACTAATAAGCCAACAATTAGAAAGAGTTGAAATTAATCTTTGAGGGGGGAGCAAATATCCTCTTGAGAGAGTTCCTAAAGAATTGTTGCTTAGGTAAGTGTATAAGGAAGTAAAAACCTTGGAAAGTAAAGTAAATTCCCAGCTTCTCAGAAGTAGCCTCATAAGCAGAGAAGGTGGTGAGCTTAATTAATTAATTAATATTAAGTATAGAGAAGCAGATGACACTTCATGAGTAGGTTTGCATAACAGAGTGAGACTGGCAAAGAAAATACAATTCATCACCTTCATCTCCTGTTTTTCTATGAGAGCTTGGATGTGTGGAACAAAACTCTTTGAGAAGAAACCAAGGAGGAAGGTTTCCTCCAAGTAGTTTAACTTAAAAATTGGATGTTGCACTAAGTTCTGTGTCATCCTCCTTTCAGGTTAATATGGTGTATGTTTGTATGAGCCAGGAACTTTGATTTTTTCCTGTTGGAATTTGGCCATAAAGTTTCTTTGACACCAAGTCTCATATATTGCAGTGCTCTGTGATGCTTCAGGAGTTCTCTTAAGGGAGCATTATAAATTTCTCTCATTCCATCTGCATGAATAGATAGGACTCTACAGAGTCTGCTGGTATTTTTTTAGGTTGTTTCATCCCAGGTAAATACAATATTTAAAGTGAATCTATTTTTTCTAGCACCTGCAGCTGCTCAGAAACACAGCACAGCACATGCAGCTGAATCTGAGCAATAAGAACTGCTCACTTAAAATATGCTCAGTGCCAGTGAGCTTTAGGAATTCTGTTGTTGTTTGAGAACAGGTAATTTCTATGTCACTCTTCTTTGAATTCTTCATCTTATAAAGGTGCACTGATACCTCTTCAGAGTGACTGAATAATCACCTGTTTATACAAGTGGTTTGTTTGACTCAGCCTGTTGCTCAGGTTTCTGGTTCAGCATACCTCCCAGTTGCCTTAACGCCTGTACTGGGAAGCTCCTAGCACGTATTGCTTCCTTGCTACTTGCTATTTGAAACTTCTAGCAGCAGTTTCCCAGTGTTTTGGGATGGTGATCTCTTTTGCACATTGGAATTCAAATGTTACAGAATGTCCTGTACTGTCTGTGAGTGATGGAATCCTGGGAAGTGCCATATCTCGAGTAGCTGATAAGCTTATGGCTCCAACAGTAGTGTGCCCCTCCCACAGGGACTGGATCCTTTTGTGACTGCAACTGCTCACATGCAAACACTTCAGAGTAACAGTTTGAATCCTTTTATCAGCATGTCTCAATTAGTAGGGCTATGCAAATCTGGGGGTACTAAGTTTAATGTTATGGATTTACATGTTCAGAAAGACAAGTTTGTTCTGGCGTGGTGGTGCCTGGATTGCCTGCAGCTGCTGGATTTGCATGTGCCTTGTATTGTGAGCATTTGTCAGAATGCAGAAGCATTTCTTCCAACTTCATAAATAACTTCTGATTTTCCATTTAATGGGAAGTGATTTGAACACAAATCCGTGACAACTCATTTAATGAGTGTCCAAAGTGAGCAAAGACCCATGTCCTGGGTATTAAAACATGTTTCATTTGCCTCTGTTACAATGTGGCTCTTGACAACCCTTCACTGGGCTCACCAAGCTTGTAAAAGAGTGTATGTTGAAGTTCTCACTTTGATTAAATTTGTCCCCAAGAAGAAGTACTAGATTTAACTCCCAATCCATTGTGAAACTGGTTCTTTCTCTCTCCTTTATCACTCTTTACAGACCATCATTTCACTACTGTTTTATACTGTTATTTACCCTCCCCATAATACAAACTAGCAAATGTAAATTACATTGTATGATCCATTAAAACCTATAAAACTTTTAAACTGAGGACCATTTGTTTAGTTTTTTTGTGGACCCACAGCACTGTTTCAGTGATTGCTATAGAACTGTGAAGCATTGGAACTCTGCTGTTGGGAATCCGTATGTGGTGTAACTCAGAACTGTTAACCCCATCTCATCGCTGGGAGCCTGAAGTACACACAGAAATTACTTGCCCATCAGGCCAATGGCAGAGCTGAAAATAAAACCCCTGTTTGACCCAGTTTCATTGGTCAGTCTGTGGCTCTTTCACATGGCAGAGAGAGAGTCTCTTTGGAGAGAGGCCAGTGCAGGGCCACCAAGATGATCAGGGGACTGGAGCATCTTCCTTATGAGGAAAGGCTGCAGGAACTGGGGCTGTTTAGTCTGGAGAAGGGACTGAGGGGGGAGCTCATTAATAGTTACAAATATCTCAATGGTGGGTGTCAGGAGGTTGGGACATCCCTTTTTTCTATTGTATCCAGTGACAGGACAAGGGGTGATGGGATGAAGCTGGAACACAAAAAGTTCCACTTAAACATAAGAAAAAACTCTTTCAGTGTTTCAGTGAGGGAGCCCTGGCACAGGGAGGGTGTGGAGGCTCCTTCCCTGGAGGTCTTCAAGACCCACCTGGACACATTCCTGTGTGACCTGATGTAGGTGTGACCTGCTTCTGCAGGGGAGTTGGACTGGATGATCTCTAAAGATCCCTTCCAACCCCTAACATCCCGTGATTCTATGCATGGAGTTACTAATGAGTTAGTTAATGGAGTTAGTAGTCAGACAAGGGTGCAGTCTGTGATATGCAGCTCTTTTCAGCTCTCAGAGATACATTACTGGCATTTGCCTACAGTGTTAAAAGACTAAAGCTATTGAGGAAACTGTTGCAACTCAGTGGTCAATAAATCTGCATCTGTCTTAAACTTTAAAACAAGGTGACTGCTTTGGCTTTCAAACACATTTGAATGTTTGAGCACACTTCAAGCAGTCAAAATTGCCTTTTCCTAATGAACAGCTGTGTGTGAGAAGAGCAATGTAGGGCTCAGAAAGAGGAGAAACATGCTGGGTTTTGACAGTCTGCACTGACAAACATGGGAGCACATCACTGCTAAGGGTCTTGCCAGTCCAGAATCATTTACTGCAGCTCAGGCAGGCACAGGTAGCACAGCAAAGCCATAAGTGCATCACTGGTGTTTGTTTCTGAACAGCTCACTTTTTGGAGATGAATGTGGAACTTGGTGCTTTATACAAAAGAGATGTTCTTATTCATACCCCATCTAGGAGTATTTTAGTGTTAATGCAGCACAGTGCATTAGCCACATAAATGAGACTCTCATTGCACTGTGTACAACCCATCAGCAGTGTGATGGATCTCAAAAGTATGTTTCTTAGTCTCATGTATGACAGCCTTCCCCAATGATATGCAAGTGTTGAGCTATTTAAGTCTCAAAACTGGATAAACTGGGATAAACTAATATATATATGTTTACTTTCTGCTTTCTTCTTCCTCATTTATCAACATTTCTCCAGTGGGGGGGGGAAGGAAAGAAACCAAAAATGTTATGTCTGATTCATTACAGAACTTAAATATGGATCTAAAATTATGCCTAGTTAATTAGTACCATTTAAAGTTGTTCTACTCAGATGCATAAACTTTTTTGCACACTGCTGTTATGTGCTAGATGGGGGCTTTGAGAAGAGAAAGAGATTCATATGGAAATGATTGAACTGCATAAAATGTCAGTCTGGAATTCAAAAGCCTCCTGCTATGTTCAAAGCCCAAACAACAAAGCTGCTTTAGAAATAATTAGTTGCTCTGTACGTTATTCCTGAAGGATTTTGAGATGTTTAATCCAGCAGAAAATTGCTATCTGGTGGACAACAGGGAAAAAGCAGGACAAACTTCTACTGGTAGCATTAGCCTTTAAAATGTAGACAATTATAACTAGACAAGAAGAAAGCAATCCAGTTAAGTAATGAGAGGCAGGGAGTTGCTTCAAACTTAGTGTGTCACTAGTAGTGAAATCATTATCAAAAACATTGTATTGCTGCTTTTAGATTTGGGCAGTAAAACAACATATTTGAATGGTAACCTTTTTAGCATTTTATTCTTGCTGTAAGTAGTTAATGAAGTGGCATTGCTTGGTTATGGGGTAGGGGGCTGAAAGTTGGCTGTGATCTTGATCTGCAAGGTGTGTCTGGAGCAGTTTCTGTGACTTGAACAGAAATTCCCTCTCTAATTCTTTGCATAGTGCTCTTTCTCTCCTGGTCCTGGCAGATGCTGTGTAGAAGGTAAAGGTGCTGGTGCAGCCTCTCTGCAAGAGCACTCGCTGCCAATGCCCTGCTGTGGTTTGTACTGCGGTGTGTTCTGGCTGTGTGCGTGTGCCTGTGCATACACAGGCAGCAGGAGAGCCAGGGAGCTTCCAGCTGGAGATGACTGCGGGCCACTGTATGGCCCAGAAAAGCAAAACAGGCACTGCACTTATGTAACAGTGCTGTGACCTACCACTATGGCATTGTTGCAGTGCTCTACAAAGCATGAGGGGTGAGGATTTTTTGTTTTGCCTGTGGAATTCTTTTCTTCCCTATTTGGAGGAAAGAACAACACTAAAGCAGTGCAAAAAAACCCCAAACCAAAACCACAGAAACATCTGGGAGTGGAAACAACATAAAGATTTCAGCAGCACTGTCTGCACAAGGAAGTGTCTGCCTAGATGGAGGGGGAAAAAATCCAAAGAGAAATCCAAAGTGTGTGTTGTGTTAGGTTCAATGCTATCAATAAATCTAGTGAGGAGGTAATTGGAGCATTCTCCTTAATTTGGTTTACTAAAAACCATACAGACAAACCATGTACTGCTGTTCAAAATTTAATGCTTGAGATGACTCTGCTTCAGACATTGAGTGCACAGGCTGATTGTGGAATTCCCATCAGAATAAAGGTGACAGTGGGAAGGAGTAAGAGGAGGTTTAGCTCTGAATTTACCACTGGGAAAGGCAAGGTTTGCTGCCAGATAACAATCCCTTGGTAACTAGTCTTTGTTATAATTCTTGTGGAGGCTAACATGAATGTAAAATGCTTCCCAAAACAGGACAAACATGTGTAACACCAGTCCCCATTGGTCATTGACATTCCACCTGACCTGTCTGCCAAAAGACAAGTATAAGCTTCTTGATTAGATGTCTCTTACAAAAAGCAGTGTCACCTCTACACACTGCTTCCATGGATGTGATGTGTGGAAAGGGGAATCTGTGTTGGACTACACCGGCCACATCTGTGTCATCTAAAGCAATCTGCAGGCAGCAGAGGACATTGTGGAAACACAATGGCCAAACTATGAGCTCTAAAGCCTGGCTTTCCCCTGCAGATACAGTGTGTTCTAACCTGCATTGTTACTGTTACATTCTTGAGTTATTTTTTTCTGTTAACCTTGAAAATGATTCCAACAGTGGGAACAGATGATGAAAAAGATCCTGACAGAAATTTGCTTCCTAACTGGATATTGTATATGTAACCTTCATAGCCTTCTATGAGGCCATAACCGGCTGACTGGATAAGGGGAGAGCAGCAGATGTCATTTGCCTTGACTTCAGCAAGGCTTTTGACACTGTCTCCCATCACATCCCCATCACAAAGCTCAGGCAGTATGGCTTGGATGAGTGGATGGAGAGCTGGCTGAATGACAGAGCCCAGAGGGTGCTGATCAATGGCACAGAATCAAGTTGGAGGCCTGTGGCCAGTGGAGTTCCACAGGGATGGGTTCTGGGTTCAGTCTTGTTCAACATCTTCATCAGTGACCTGGATGAGGGGACAGAGTGACCCTCAGCAAGTTCCCTGCTGGCACCAAACTGGGAGCACTGGCTGATTCCCCAGAGGCTGTGCTGCCATTCAGTGGGATCTCGTCCAGCTTGAGAGTTGGGCAGAGAGGAACCTGCTGAGGTTCAACAAGGACAAGTGCAGAGTCCTGCATCTGGGAAGGAACAAACCCTGCACCAGGACAGGCTGGGGGTGACCTGCTGGAGAGCAGCTCCAGGAGAGAGACTTGGCAGTGCTGGTTGACAATAAACTGAACATGAGCAGCAATGTGCCCTCATGGGCAAGAAGCCAATGGCATCCTGGGGGCAACAAGAATGTGGGCAGCAGGTCAAGGGAGGTTCTGCTCCCACTCTCCTCTGTCCTGCTGAGGCCTCATCTGGAGTCCTGTGTCCAGTTCTGGGCTCCCCAGCTCAAAAGGGACAGGGAACTGCTGGAGAGAGGCCAGTGCAGGGCCACCAAGATGATCAGGGGACTGGAGCATCTTCCTTAGGAGGAAAGGCTGTGGGACCTGGGGCTGTTCAGTCTGGAGGAGACTGAGGGGGGATCTCATTAATATTTACAAACATCTAACTGGTGGGTGTCAGGTGGTTGGGGCAACACTTTTTTTTTCTGTTGTATCTAGTGACAGGACAAGAGGTGAAGGGATGAAGCAGGAACACAACAAGTTCCATTTAAACATGAGAAAAAATATAAGGAAAAACTATTTCACTATGAGGTGAGGGAGCCCTGGCCCAGGCTGCCCAGAGGGGATGTGGAGGTTCCTTCCTTGGAGGCTTTCTGGAAACCTCCTCCTTCAAGATCCGCCTGAACACGTTCCTGTGTGACTTGATCTAGGTGAGACCTGCTTTAGCTGTGGGGTTGGACTAGATGATCTCTAGAGGTCCTTTCCAACCCTCACCGTTCTGTGATGAAGTGTAGAAGTCTGACTCATAAGTCAGTGATACCAGGTTGGAATTTCACAAAATAAGCCCAAAAGGATTACATAGAAAGGTCCATATGAAGACAACTTAAAAAAAACAAACAAAAAACCCCCAAACTACCACCCCAAATAAACAAACAAACCAAAACAAAACTATTCTGGAGCAGTTGATGAAAAATGTTACAAAATGTTGTCACCTTGAAACAAGAAATAGTTAAATGTTCCATTTCCACAAGTGTTTTAGAAGTAAATCTTTGGCTGTAACAATGTAAGCCATGTCCTCTTTCCTAGAAGTATATTTGGTATGGCAAATTGATGAGGTGTAAGCCTACATCATAGCAACTGGAGCTGCATCCATGGACATGTGGTACTGTGTATGTGGTGCATGCAGGTATTGCAACACAATCTTAGGCAGTAATGCAGAGAGCTGATGAGACTCTCCCAAACTCCATCTATAGTCACAGAGTACCTGGGGTCCCTGCTGGGGAAAGGAGGGAGAACTGGTATTAACCAGCTTTACTCACAGCTATCAGTTGACTAAATGGCCAGAGATATCTTTCTGTAGCTTACCAAAAGGTTGTGCCACCTGCATGAAAGTTATGTCCTGCCCTCTCCTCCACCACCCTCTGCCTTCCTTCAGTGAGGTTTGCAAGACAGCAATCAATTACTAGTTTGTAAATAATATTACCTGCAGAGTCATTTCACTTGGTGCTTTTTTTTACCTCTGCTGGCAAGTTTACAGGCCCTCTGGGGATAATTTGCTTTAGCTTTTTGGTAAGTTATTTGTAACAAGGACATTTCCCTGCATGCCATTCAAACACAGAATGACAATCAGCACTGTAAGGAAGCAGTCATTGCTGTGGTATGGCCTGTGCCAATAAAACCTGGTGCTTGTGTTAATCAGCCTTGTTTATTACAGAGAGCATCCTCTGCCTCTTCCTGACCAGTGCTCAGGTCAGCTGCAGAAACAGGCAAGGAACAAATCATCCTAATGACAAAGTATTTAGAGAGCTAGTAAGATGGATTGGTATTGTTCCTTGAACTTCAGGATTACTTTGCTAATCAGAATATTGTGTCATTTAGAGCAAGTTCAGACTCTGCAGATGCATCTGGAGTGCAAGTACCTAGCCCACATAGTGCCAGCACCCTCACTGAGACTCGATGTACTCTTCTAAAAGCTTTGAAACCTGATGAAGAGCACTATAAAAGAACCAGGTGGTGTTTATTGCATGAGGGCTCTATTTAGATTATATCTTTTCACTGCGTTTGAGGAAGGATTTGTGTTGTCTTCACAATGTTGAAGCTGAAGTATGTGTCAGCAGTCTCTGATCTCCTCAGTGCTGTTACATCAAGTTCTTATTTTGAATGGCCTTTCTTCTACTGACTTAGGATTAATGTAATATAACCTTCATTATTTGTTCTTGTAGATTTGCATTTATCTTCCTTTTCATGAACCATGAATTTCTGCTAGGGATTCCAGAATCATCATTTTAGCTAATCTAGGTTAGACTCTATCTTAAAACTAGCACTATAGGGACCATGAATGATCACTTAGTCCTCCTTGCCATGCAAATCAGGATAAGGTATACCTAGACTGTTCTTGAGAGATGCTTACACTCAGTCCTGAAACCCTGAGAGCAGGAGTGTCTCCAGTCTCCTTTGGTTCCCCATTTGCTGCAGCACTGTGAAGGCAGCCTATGTGAATGCTGCAGTTTCCAACATCTCAAATCCCCACCCTGGGAGTTGAAGGGTGACTCCCAGGTGTTGCCTCCCAAGCAGTGCACTTGCTTGCTCACATGTAGGACGCTGCAAGGTATGCAATCAGAAATCCCTGGGCATGCTAGCTGTGTGTGTAGGCAGCAGTACATATGATGTCCCAGATTTCCTTGAGTCATAAGGTATCCCTAGCTCTGTTTCTGTCATGGTTAGACAGGTGGAGAGAAGTGAAGGGGTTTTCTGGTTTTAGGACAGGAGGCTGTATAGTATTTAACTTGCATTTTCTCTGTGCAGTTCAAAGCTGACTTCTTGTATTCTCCTTAGCTGTCACATACAATAATCAATATTGTCTTTACTACAATGCTTGGAAAACTGACTTTCCTGTTCTTCTTTCTTCCAGCATGAACAAACCTATTTCCTTTGGTTAAAACTCCAAGCAGTGCATGTTTTCCACTACGTTTCTCACTCCCTCTAATCTTTTCTTTCAAAGCATGCAGCCAAAACGTAGCTACAGCACTCCAGATGACATCTTACCTCCACAAAGTAAATATGGAATAATTTGTTCCTGTTTATTCTTTAACACAATCTACTATCAGATTCCTTACTCTGAGCTGCCAGAAGCTCCAGATACCTTTTCCCCCATAGTATTCTGTGAACACTTACTTATCATTTTCATTCTTCTTTGCAGATTTTTAACATCATTCCCTTTCTTTTTCATTTAGTGTAGATGTTTTGATCTCATTCATGTCTCAGTAAAAGGCTAGAAAGGAAAGTGATGAGAGTAGCTGACTAGAAGAGAAGGGGTTTCTCAGGCAGGAAGAGTAGATTTATTCCAGGCATCAGTGAGAGAATTCCTCAGCAATGTAGAGCTGCCAGTCCCAGAGCTTTCTTTGTGTGTCCTACCCCTACACCCACCCAGCTCAGGCAGAGGCTTAAAAGGGCTGGTTTCTTTCTGTGTTGCACTTTCATTCTTTGCTCTGAGTTTGATAAATAACTGGTAGTACCTTTATGAACCTGGAACTAGTACCTGCTTTGATTAGAAAACAGACCTGTGGTTTTGTTTGAGTGACTTTCTTCTTTCCCCACTAACTGCAGCTCAAAATGCTGCAAAGATGATAAACCTTCTGTACATTCCAGTCCTTGCAGAATGTGTCCCCTGCTATCTCACTGAAAAGAGTGAAGAAAATAAATGTATTTAGCTGAGAGACAGTCTTACTAACAGTTTAATCTGCTCTGTCCCTGTAGTTTCCCTTTTGTTCTAACCATTTAAAACAGCCACAGGTTGGAAACAAAGCTAATGAGTCAATCTGGAGAGGCTCACTTTAGCATGCTTTGCTGTTGTTTCTGCAGCTGATTTCTCCAGCATGACCTGGAAGCACAGAGTAATTTGCTTCCTTTATAGCACTATAACTCTGGAGTTACAGCTCTGAGATACAAGTCTTGAACCCAAGAATCCTCTTCTGCTTTGTATTTGGAAACATGGTCAAAACAAAATTAAGCAAAACCAAACCCACTAACCAACCAACTAAAACCCTCATGGCACACAGAAAGAGGTAAAGGCTTCTTTCAAAGAGCTGCAGGAAGATGGGGGACTAAGGGAAGAACAACTGCAAACCTGGCCCAGAACTGTAAGACACCAGTTTTCAATATCTGTTTTTCAGTATTAATAGAGAATATCTTTGTAGCATCTGAGTCTACACATGTAAATATTTATACCTATGTATATATAAACTTATATAGGACTAGCAGGTACCCCTGGGGTCACTGCACCAACAATACTTCATGTAATTCCTTCTCAGAAGGGAACCTACAGCAAATGTAGGGACTGTGAGATGGGAAGTACCATTTGTCATAACAAATGTGTGTTATTCTGGTCACTTCATTAATGATAAAATACTACTTCTTAGGAGTTGAGTGTTTGTATCAAGGCAAGTGAAAGCCACAGATGTCAGTAACAATTCTTACTGCATGAGCATGCATTTCTTTTCTTCCTTTAAGTTTCTCTAATAGTGTAAGCCATGAAATAATAGCAAGTCTAGAAACAAAGAGTGTTAATGTTAAGGGCTTTTGGGGGGATAGAAAACATGTAGAAGACAATACAGTGCTGCAGATACTGTCTGTTCCTTTTGATTAAAAAAATACAATAGGTGACATTGCTTGGGTGCTTAAAGTCAACAGCAGTGTATTGGATGAGTTTTGTTTCCACAGGCTTAAACAACAACATGTTTTATGACATTTAATCTTTAAGGTATGTCAGGAGGAAAATTAAATCTATGGTGGCTCTAGATGAAGACATATTTTCATAGCAAATATGGAGCTGAGAGTCAAACTCCAGTTCATCTGTTTTCTATGGATTTCAGAATGACACGTGAACAGCTGCAAAATGATTCAGATCTCTGCCAGGAATTAAATTTTCCAGTTGCTTCCTTTTCTCCCTTCTTTCCTTTTCTCCCTTCTTTCCTTTTCTCCCTTCTTTCCTTTTCTCCCTTCTTTCCTTTTCTCCCTTCTTTCCTTTTCTCCCTTCTTTCCTTTTCTCCCTTCTTTCCTTTTCTCCCTTCTTTCCTTTTCTCCCTTCTTTCCTTTTCTCCCTTCTTTCCTTTTCTCCCTTCTTTCCTTTTCTCCCTTCTTTCCTTTTCTCCCTTCTTTCCTTTTCTCCCTTCTTTCCTTTTCTCCCTTCTTTCCTTTTCTCCCTTCTTTCCTTTTCTCCCTTCTTTCCTTTTCTCCCTTCTTTCCTTTTCTCCCTTCTTTCCTTTTCTCCCTTCTTTCCTTTTCTCCCTTCTTTCCTTTTCTCCCTTCTTGCAAAGGGAGTCTTAACAGTAAGAAAACCAAGGAAAGCTGAGGCCAGATTGTTCCTTTTCATGTCCAGTTATTCTGGACAACAGTTATTCCATTGTGTTGGGTTTCTTTTCCAGTCCCTGTGCATCCCCACTGTTTCCAGTTGCCACTGAAGTGGTTTGTTCACAGTTGTAACTTCATCCTTTAATTTTATTGCAGTTAATAACAGCACACCTCTGGCATTCCCTTAGCAGCAACATCTTGACTTGTCACACAGAAAAACCAGTGACAAAATCCTGGATGCCTCCTCCTTTCAGGGTACAATAAGCATAACCACTGGTCGTGCACTGACACATTTCATATAAATTATTAAACTTCCATGGCTCTTTCCTTTCTGCTTTTTAGCACATAATGTTTCTGAGCTTTGGAAACAAATGCCTGGAGTTTGTTTTTACAGTTGAGGTTTAGAAAATGGAAGAGCCACGCTCACTTGCTCACTGTGTCCTCTAGGAGTGGAACAAATCAGTTTTGTCTGAGCTGGAAGTGGGTTTCGTGTTCTGATATGCACTCTGATATTGATTGTATAACACTATATATATTTCATATAAATGTGATAATAGGGGTTTTTCATGAAACATAATTCTATGTGCTTCAGCACACAATGTTAAATAATTGGCTTGAATTAGCTGTAGCCCTGTCCAAAGTCACTGGAGTTTTAATTCAATGCTCACTGAACTCAGTGGAACTGTTTTAATCGATTCAGATTTAATGATTTGAAAGGAAAGTATAATCCCACCCTTGCTTATTTGCAGATGTTTATTCAGACATTTCCTTAACATACTTTTATGGGATCTTATATTTCCTATGTTTGGATTTTGGGTGTAAATGTTGTATTCTTTGGTTTTGATTAATTTGTGCGTGTGTGAGAACTGTGGAAGTTCCTTACTAACCTCACTTTCCTCATGATAAACACTGGAAGGAGATCAGAACAGCCCTGTATCTTTTGAAATGTATGGCTTGCCTTGATAGCAGCCTATCAGAGAATGTCAAGAACACAGAAAAATGACAACACTCTTCTCTTGCACGTCAAACAACCTGCTGTGGAACGAGGAGCTGAAAGGAATTTCAATGGAATTCCTCAATGCAGCAGTGAAGACAGAAAGCATTGAGAGGAAGGGGAATCCATTCCCACTAGTAGAATCCTCCTTAATGAAAATTGCTGATTCACTTTCAGTGAGCAGACGGCTGGGAAGATTTAAGACATTAAATCTCACCAGCTGTTTATCACTCTCCAGCTGGCACTCATTGCCTGTGGATTAGATAGAGCTGCCCAAATGTGTATATGCCTAAGCTTCAGAGACTCACAGACTGACTTTCTCAAGCAAATCCACCATTGTCAGTGCTTTGAATGAATATTCAATGCATAGACGAGTCCACCTCATCTGTTGGGAGGAATCAGCACTAGCAATAGAGCAGGGCAGACAAGCAGGGTTCCATAGGATCTGGAAGTGCTGCAGTAACATCAGTTAAAACTCATTTCTGCACTGGTATTTTTTTAAATGCAAGTGACTGCATCTAAACTGAGCAGCCTGGGGCTGCAATCCCAAGGCTGGCAGCATTCTCCTGCCATCCTCACTCTGGTGCTGGGGATGACACCCAAGCACACGTTCTTTTTCAATTTCATTCTTGCTATAAATAGATGGAAAAGAAATACTACATGCCAGAAGGGAACTTCCTTGTTCTTTGGCTATTTAATTTGGTTTGGGTGCTACATGCTCCATGGAGACTTTTACTTAGTACTTTTTTTATTCAATTCCATATTTTGTAGGATTGTTTTTAGAAGCAGAAATAAAGAGATAGAGCACCTCCTCCAAAAAAAAGATGGTCATTTTGAGTGTTCACAGAATCATAGAATGGTGGGGGGTGGAAGGGACCTTTAGAGATCATCCAGTCCAACCTCCCTGCTAAAGCATGTCCACCTAGATGAGGTCACACAAGAATGTGTCCAGGTGGGTTTTTAAGACCTCCAGAGAAGGAGCCTCCACACCCTCCCTGGGCAGCCTGGACCAGGGCTCCCTCACCTCAGCACTGAAAGAGTTTTTTTTGTATGTGTTAGATCTCAAATGAGAGTCACACACTGTAGAAAAGGTAAGAAGATGGTCAAGTAGCAGTTCAAAAACAAGGGCCAAACTCTACAGCTGTTGCAAACTTGTATTGCATTCAACCTTTCAGTGAAGCTATGCATCTTGCTAGCTGGTAATGTTTCCTTTCACAGCAGACTGGCTTCACATACAGAGTGAGCTTAATGTTGATGCTAATTAACAAACTGTACTAGGAAATGTCCATAACATTTGGTTTGCATCCTTCCCAAATTCAGTGAGGCTTTTCATATAGCCCTGTGGTGTAGAAGAATAGAAGATGTGCTTTCCTCAAGCACCAAACAGCATCTTGAGCCAGAGGTCAGCTTTTTCAAATGACTTATATCAGAAACATCCAGTCCCAAAGAGGAAGCAGCAGTGAGTGCAGGGTCACAACAACGAAACCAGGGTGGCAAGCAGAGTTCTTTCGTTCTGGTAGCAGAAACAGAATAACTAAGAAAGGAGTTAAATTGTTCTGCCTTCAAATGGGAGATTTGGTAGAAGTTTTAACAAAACAAGTTTGCCCTGAGACACTCAAATTTCTCTTCAGACATTGAGTCTGCAAGAGAAAATTGAAGAAAAGATTCCTTTTACAAAGGAGAATATACAGAGGAGGCTATATTACAGAGAAATAGAGCATATAGCCTTTCTGACCTGCTCTGCAGTCCTGCTCACATCAGAAAGTGCAAGGATACTTGAAAATGCTGGTATAAGCTATAAATACACTACCTGCTTCACTGAGTATTCCAAAACTACAGTCCCTGTCTTGAGCTGCTCATTTGCTGGTTGCTTCAGAGAACAAGAGTCGGTAGCAAACAGCAGCCACTTGCCAGAAAGCATCTTGAATGGAGTAGGAGCAGGTCATAAAAATGAGGATAAAACAGGCACATACATTCTAACAGCTATTGTCTCTGGGTTTTTTGTGTCTGTGTCTATGACACCCGATTTGCAGTGTGGGATCTTCGCTGTGATGGCCAAAGTCTGCCTGTAATGAGGAAGAGTTGAGCTTCTCAGACGCTGCTCTCTGCTGAGAGCTGGCAGCTGGCCACGCTGCTCTCTTACTGTAAAGAGCCAAGACAGAAAGCTGAAATAATGCCAGTTCCTGGTTTTGTTCTGTGGGTTGTTCTGGGGTTTTTTTTCTCCTGCAAGTGCTGTGCTAAGCTCATTTTAAGCTGTCTTTTGTACTGTATTAGAAATACACTGAAGTTACACAGACTAATCTAAACTCCTGCTTCTGAGCACCAGATTTCAGTATAGTCATGTTTTATGTAGCAAAGATCCAAAGCAAGTTCAGAACTGGAAAGCTGGCCCCAAATCCTCTACCTCATAAGCAGTCAGTGTGAAACTTGTTCTCTGTTCCCTGAGACATGCTTTGCACACTTGCTAGGGCAAGTCTTCCTTCAAAGGAATCCCTTCACTCAGGTCTAACAAAGCTACCTACAGCTCAGAGAAGAGCCAGCTGCACTGCAGGCCAGCTCATGAGACTGTAGGTATGACAGGGAAAAGAGACTAAGTTGGGCTGAGGGTTCTGTTTGTACTGAATGAAAACAAACATCTTCATGTAAGATGTGCTTGTACCCTCTGAGAAAATGAAACTGTATTTGAAATGTTCCACCTTTATGCTCCTTGGCTTGCTTCAGAGTGATGTTTGCAGCTATGGAATGATTCAGTGCCTTCCTATTATTGTGGGCCAAGTAGAAAGCTCTCAGTTTCAGAGGGTTTGCCCCTGGGGGTTTTTTTTATGCTGTTTCTCTGAAAACAACATTGGTCTGCTTTCAAAGTACTGCATGTTCTCATATCAGTTCAGGTTTGTGGTAAATACTGAAGGACATAGAGGAAAATATGCATTCTGTATATACACTCTATATCAGCCCTTTGTGGAAGTTGTAGCAAGGTAGACAGAGTTATTTTGGGGGGGGTCAGGAATAGTTTTTCAGAGCTTTATTGAGAATTGCTTCTCCAGCCACTGCTGGCTTAAGGATTTGTTAGAAGTGTTCATATTTTTGACATAGCACTCTGTCAAGGGATTGTAGAAATAGAAGGTATGAAATAGGAATTTCAAGGTATGAAATAGGAATCTCAAACAATATCACTTCATTGTTCAAGTCTAGTTTTTGCAGAGGTTCCAGGGCTTGTAACCAGCCTGCATTGCACTGATGTGATCATTGGTTTTGGCAGAGTGGTGGCAAAGGAGAATTGTTTCAGAGAAAAATACTGTAACTAACAACTGGAGCTACAAATGCAGCCAGGCATCATGATACTGAGCATTGCACTGTCTGGCTCCACAAACCAAACTGTGGGTCGTCCTGTTTCTGGGAGAGGGGCACCTGTGCCTCACCGAAAAGAGTGAGGGGAGATGTCTCAGCTAAACAACGGGACATAGCAATGATGTGAAATCCTGCCTGACACTAGGTTTTAGTGTCAAAATTTTCTGTGTCCACAGGCCTTCCCCTCCCCACCTTCCCCCCCAACCAAAAAAAAAAGGCCTGATTATAACATGAGAGGCACTAGACAGATAGGACATAAACAGAAAACTTCAGGCTGAAAGGGACTTCAGTAAGACATCTAGACAAAGACAGAGATAACCATTCTGGACAACCTCATCCAATCCTTGACTGTCCCTATGGTGAGAAAGCTTTTGCTCATGTCCAGTCTGAGCGTTTCTTGCTTTAGCTTATTGGCTCTGTCCATGGAGCTCAGGATGCCATCCTCCTGTGCTGCCAGGACATGCTCCTGGCCCCTCATAACCTTGCTGTTCAGCTCAAGTCTCCCCAACTGGGAAACAAGACTATTCATAGAATCATAGAACCACAGAATGATGGGGGTTGGAAGGGACCTTTAGAGCTCATCCAGTCCCTGATCACCTTTGTGGCCGTGCACTGGCCTCTCTCCAGCAGTAACCTGTCCCTCTGGAGCTGGGGAGCCCAGAACTGGACACAGGACTCCAGATGAGTCCTCACCAGGGCAGAGCAGAGAGGGAGAAGAACCTCCCTTGACATGCTGCCCACACTCTTCTTGATGCATCCCAGGATGCCATTGGCTTCTTGCCCACAAGGACACATTGCTGGCTCATATCTAGCTTATTATCAATCAGGATTCCCAGGTCCCTCTCTGCAGAGCTTCTCTTCAGCAGTTTGACCCCCAGCCTGTCCTGGTGCAGGGGGTTGTTCCTGCCCAGGTGCAGGACTCTGCACTTGTCCTTGTTGAAACTTGTGAGGTTCCACTCTCCCACTCTTCATAGAAATGCTGCTCACCCATAAAGGAATACAAGTTTCATGAGCTGAAGAAGAGGATGATCTTGAATCACTGATGTAGAGACCAGGCAAGTCACTTGGATTCTGGTCCTTGTTTCAAGGAGTGATTAAACAGCTATTGAATACAGGTTTTTTGAGTTGTGCAATAGACATTTGAGTTGCCCAGTACTGTCAAATTAAGCTGTTCTGGCTCTGCAGTGAAGGCCCAATTTTGACAGCATGCTACTCTCCAAAAGCCAAAGAATAGTTGCTTGGTTTGGGGATTGTATTCTTGAATGATGCATTCAAATGAAGCCTAAATTCTCTCTCTTTTTTGGTCCAGACCAGTGGCTTTTTGGAGACATAATTCCTGTAATTGTCATCCCCTTACAGTTTTGCCAGGGATGGAAAAAAAGCAAAACTCTGACAAGAAATTATGAGGAGGAACTTGGATCCACAGGATCCCTGTGGGGCCTGTAGAAGGTTAAGCTGTATCCAGAGAAGATGGGCAGAAACTGTTGTGTTTTGACTCACTGTGGACAACACAAAATGGAACGATGGAAATGGAAGGCCAAAAGGCTTTGCCTGACTCTTGTGTTGGATTTACAGCACTGTCCAATGTCGACCTGAAGCACATCTTTGAGCACCAATATCTGTTTTCTTCTTTCACACTGAATGTTGATTGGGTAGCAGCTCTGCTTGTGTTGTCTATCATGATATAGTACAAATGAAAAGCAAGCTACCTCGTCACGTGGCCTTATGGCTACTTATTCATGTCCAAATTTTGTTCCCTTCTAGCTTTAACACAACCTTCACACTAACCATTAAAGCCCATTGTCTATTCTTTTCCCTGGTAACTTTGCAATTCCATAGCAAAATACCTTTGAAACCTTTGTTTAAATAAGAGTGTAGGGATCATTTTGTCTTCAGGAGGTATGAACAGAAATTAATTTAAATCAATGATTATACAGGAAAAGAAAGGTGGCTTAACCATTTTAAAATTCAGAATGTTGATAAACAGAGGAAAAGTTCTCTCTTTGGAGGTTTTATTTTATGAGGTGGGAAGACAGTGTAAATACAGATTTGATTTTACACAAACGTTTTAGTCGGGTGCTTTACATTGAACTGAATTGCATTTAATAACTTCAGGTATATAAAGGAATTCAAAATTAGAATGACAAGTTAATTTCACAGACTTTTGCCACCAAAGTCCATAAAATGTGCAAAGGTTAATGGCATGAGAAACAAAGGTCTTCATATCCTGATTAAACCAAATCCTCTCCCAGTCTGTTTCCTGTTCTCTGTGGGGCATCATCACTTTTGCTGTGCTCTGCCAAGGTTACCTTCTTTGTTCTTTATTACCCTTTGTGATAAAAATATTACACTATTCCTGTATGTGCAAAGCTTCTGATAAATGCTCTGTGATGATCTGACGCACAAGGAATGGAGAATGAAGGTTTGGTCCTAAAAGTTGCAGATAGCGATACCTGGCATTTTTATCAATTGGCTGATGTGCTGCTATTACCTTCAGTATGGACCATGCATGCTAATGGTGTAATCCATTATAAAAGTCTTTAGAGAGGTGTGTTGAATCACTTTACCACTGTAAATCTCTAATGTAAAGACCTGCTCTGTTGTTCTTAATCTCAATCTCAGTGAGATGATTTTTTTTCTCTTCATTCAGTTTAGTGACTAAATGTAATCAGTGTAGATTTGTAGAACCATAGAATGGTAGGGGTTGGAAGGGGCCTTTGGAGATCATCTAGTCCACTCCCCCTGCAGAAGCAGGGTCACCTAGATCAGGTCACACAGGAACGTGTCCAGGTGGGTCTTGAAGACCTCCAAGGAAGGAGCCTCCACAGCCCCTCTGGGCAGCCTGTGCCAGGGCTCCCTCACTCAAACACTGAAACAGTTTTTTCTTATGTTTAAATGGAACTTTTTGTGTTCCAGCTTCATCCCATCACCCCTTGTCCTGTTGCTAGCTACTATAGAAAAGAGGGATGTCCCAACCTCCTGACACCCACCCTTTAGATATTTATAAATGTTAATGAGATCCCCCCTCAGTCTCCTGTTCTCCAGACTAAACAGCCCCAGGTCATGCAGCCTTTCCTCGTATGCAAGATGTTCCAGTCCCTTGATCATCTTGGTGGCCCTGCACTGGCCTCTCTCCAGCAGTTCCCCGTCCCTCTGAAGCTGAGGAGCCCAGAACTGGACACAGTACTCCACACCTCACCAGGGCAGAGTAGAGAGGGAGAAGAACCTCCCTTGATCTGCTGGCCACACTCTTATTGATGCATAACAGCAGGTTATTCATCTTCTTGATGAATAACAACAGGTTTTACACCATGCTCTTCTTTATCCCACAGCAATACATTGATAATATGTTCTACTTCTTCCACTATAACTTATTTTCAAGTCCTAATTTAGTTGCTCACTGTATTCTTTTAGCGAGCAATTAAAATCCAAGCTATCTGAAGCCAACCGTAGTGGACTCACACCACAAGCAATCAGGAATCCTGAATAAAAGAACACAACACAATTGGTAACAGCAGGATAAGCACACTGCATAATCCAAACTTCTCTTTTTAAAATCAACCTGTTCTTGAGGAGGTTCTACTTGACTACAAGAACACAAAGATTAGCCACTGTAGTAGAAGGATTTATCTGACTGCATGAATTTCTTACTTGAATGAAGGCTGCATAAGGTAACTAAGTGGTGGTAAAATGTCTTCAGAGCCAGCTTCTCAGTGCTTTTCTCCTATAACTCATGAAGTAATAGTTTAATAAATAAAGGTAAAAATCTGAAGGCCACACCTTTATATTTTGAAGAATGAAAAGTTTCCAAACTCTACTCAGAAAGTAGTGGAAATTAGGGATGCTTTATGAACTAATAGTTAGCTTTTGTAGGAGACTGAGTTGGGAAATGAACCATGTCAGTTCTCAATCACTGAATGACAAACTCAGGCCATGTATTAGCGTGTAATAGATAAGAGCAGACCTGCAGAGATTATAAATACATTGATAAGTACTAAAACCACCTTTTAGCTCTTACACTTGACTATTCAAGTGTGTTTTACAAACCAGGAATAAAATTGATCCTTCTTTACTTCTTCTTCGAGGTATTCCAGTACTTTAAAGTATCCTTGGATTTCTGAAGTGCCTGTTGATAATCCATTCATCTGCCTGAGAGAAAATCTGAATGCTGATAAATGTTGGAGTGCTGGAGAGCCACATGCTTTAGCAGATAGCTCAAAATAAAGGGTTGTGTGTTTGTTCTTTTGAAAGCCTTTCCAAATTAGCTTCTGACACAGTGATGAATGAACACATTCTCAGCAGTTTTCTGCAGTGAAAAAGTCAGCTGTCAGTGTTTCATCATCTTATGTATGAAGCATATAGGGACGGGTACAAACCACAGCATATTAGGTATATCCACAAGGTCAGCTACTTGACCCAAAAGAAAGGATTTGAGATTACTTCCCTACCCATCCTCTTCTCCAAGGTTTGCATACTCTTTAACTGTGGGATTTTTGATGGGGCAGTAGTGCTCTCTGCTAGATGACTTTCTAGAGAGCATCACTCTGTGTCTTCACTTTTATTTGAGCTTATTGCAGTTTTCCCTGACAGACAGTTTTCCTTTTGTACTGTTTGTACAGCGTGTTGTGCAGTGGCATCTGGTCTGCAAGGAGGACTCTGAGACATATGGGAATATGAATAATGAAAAGTAACTGGGAGTAAAGCTCTCTGAATCCAATAAAGGTAGCTGCCACAGCCCATTTGCTGCCATCTTTTCCAGCATCCTGGGATAAGACCTAAGGAATTGTGCTTAGCAAAACAGGTGATGCAAGGCAGCAGGCATTAGACCACAAAGGCATGAAGTCAGCAGCACATACAGCCAGGAAGGTGTCGATGAAACACTGCTCAAAATTGCAAACAGATCTTTCAGAATAAGAAGACAGCACACTAGGGTGACAGTTGTGACAGATGCTCATTGCAAGCACAAACTGGGGCAGCACTGAACACGTGTAAGAAAGCTCCACCAGCATAAACCTTTTCCCACCATTCCTCTATATCAATTCCCCTTCCTTACACTGCTCTGCTCTTTAACAGAGTGTGTTGCTGCAACTAAGTTAGAATAAGCCAGGAAAGAGAAGTACCTTTGCTTCAGAATGGAAAAAAAAGACACATTTGTTGTTCTACAAGATTTGTCACCTGGCAAAAATGTGCAGTTTTCTTCAATAACAAATAATGCAACAGAAACTCTGCCAACCATGGCAGACTCTGAACTGTTATTAACATGGGCACATTATCAGTGACAAGTTATGAAGAGAATTAGTGGCCCACTGCTCATGAGCTCAAAACTTGACAACTAAACCCCACCTAATTCATAGAGACTGAAAGCAATGTATTAAAACCAGCAACAATGGAAAATTATTCACTCCAGGACTCATTCTGCTGCAGGGCACAAGAGAGAATGAAGCAGAATGGACCAGGTGCAACCAACTCAGGGGTATTGCTTCTGTACTTGATAGAAATATTGCCCTGTGCTTGTCAATACATCACTTTATGTCATTAGAACTCTGCTTTCTTTGCATGTAATGAAGAGTAATGGATGCCTGATAAAAAGCTTGTGGGAGGGAAGCTGGTGAAATGAGAAGAGCAAAACACATTTTTCATTAAGAATTCCGTTCCTAAAGAGATCTTAACTCAGAGAATGGAAATGGCTGAGTGCCTGAATGTGGGAAAATAGCTCAGTGATAGTGAGCTGTTCACACAAAAACCTGTTTCATCAAACACTTGCTCATGGAAGTGAAGTGCAGCTCCTCCAAGAGTGCTAAGAAACCTGCACCAGGATTAAGGTAGCTCATCTAAAATCTTGCCCGTAGCATCAATAGTGAGGTTTTAAGTGTGTAAATATGTTGAATGTGTGTTGTGCTTCATAGCAAACACCCACTAAGTGCTATTTGTTATTCTCAGGTGCAAATTCCCTTTTAGTTATAGTTGTTCCATAACAGTTATGACAGAACAAGGAGGACTGGGAAATGTAGGTGATAATCATAAGGGATATCTCATGAAACATGAAGGAGAGGACCAAAGCTTAGAGGGAGTGGAGCTACTAAAGGTGTCACAGAGACAGAATATCAGAGGAACACATTGGAAACATGGATCCCTCTTTCTATTTGTCTTTGATGATCCTCACTGTGGTTGGTAGGAGCCTAATCTGCCTGTAGCCCTCACTATCGATCCAGCCTGCATGAAGCCTGTGATTGTTGTCTCAGTGTACACATATCTGCACAAATGTTGCTACTGAATATGAATATACTGCACTTTAATAACATTTCAGTGTGTGCCCCCAATGGCTAGTTGTGGAAGAAGGAGTTTCTGATACAGAGGAAGGAAAATAATGTGTGTATTGGGCTGCAAAGTGGCAGCAGCATCACTTTTTGATGCTTTGGTCAGTCAGGTTATTTAAAGTCCTAGAGAGAAACGTTTAAATCCTCAAGTCTGGCACTTCAAGGGGACTAGTGGGAATTTCTTCACTCTGCCTTGCAGCCAGTAGAAGAGTTGTCTGATTATTAGTGTTTATAACATTGATATCAGACTGTAGTTAGTATACTGCAGTATTAGACCCATTTTCAGTGGGTCACTAGACAGTTCTTCAAGCTGGAAAGGACTTGAAATTAATACTTACTTTGGCTTTATCTAGAAGTGTGATGTCTTTCATTCTTTCCCATTACCTGACAGTAATTACACTAACTGAGTAATAGCTAACTGATATTACACATTTATATGCATCTGTTGTAATTCATGCTTTCAAGAAATGGTTTTTTCTTTCCTTTGATTCTTCCTGACTCCTTAGACATAATGTCTTTCTTGGTAGGCAAATTGCCATTTTTATCTCTAGGCTTGTTTCACTCTTTTTTTTTTTAGCAACAATGGCATGTTATAGTTCTAACTAACAATGTGAGTCTGTCCAGTTCTGAACCTCCCACTGACCTCTGCTAGCAAAAGTCAGGCTGCTCTCACTGAAATATCCCAGTGCATCACACAGTGCTCCCAATAGGCCACTTCAGGCTATAAGCAAGCAGCACATTTCATATAGGCTGTTCCAAGTTTTCTTAGAATCTAAATATCTTTGAAGTTTTTTTTTATTAAAGGAACTGTTACAATAGCTTGTTATTAAACCATTTTTAAACTATGAGCTAATTACAAACTGCTATTTCACCTGCATGTGAGTTTGTGTGGGTTTTCTTGTCTTACTGATTTGTGACAGGTTTGGTTTAATGATGAAACTTATCACACACTGGGCACATTTTGTCCAAGAATTTGTTCTTTGTGCTTTGTATCAGAGCATTTGCTGAAATGAGAGGTTGAAATTCAAATTACCCCAATACCTTTTATAGTCCCTGTAAGTACTAATTACATTTCTTTTTCAGTGCTTAGGTGCTTCAGGAAGGGAGCTGCTGGAGAGAGTTCAGTGCAGGGCCACAACGATGATGGAGTGGAGCATCTCCCTCCTGACGAAAGGCTGAGGGAACTGGGGCTCTTGAGCTTGGAGGAGACTGAGGGGTGACCTCATTCATGTTTACAGATGCATCAAGGGTGGGTGTCAGGAGGATGGAGCCAGGCTGTTCTCAGTGATGGCCAATGACAGGACAAGGGACAACGAGTATAAACTGGACCACAAGAGGTTCCAAAGAAACACAAGGGAAACCTTCTTCCCTGTTGAGGTGAGGGAGCACTGGCAGGGGCTGCCCAGATGGGCTGTGGAGTCTCCTTCTCTGGAGACATTCCAACCCAGCTGGATGAGTTCTTGTGTGCCCTGCTCTAGGTGCTGCTGCTCTGGCAGGGGGGTTGCACTGGATGAGCTTTCAAGGTCCCTTCCAACCCTTGGCATTCTGTGATTTCATTGATTGGGAAATAGACATGTGAAAAAGTATGTCTTGTTTATACCACAGAGTTTGTTGAGAGATGGAAAAGTTTCTTTTTATATGGGAATTTTGTTTCTATTGATGTCATTAAAAACCATTGCTCTTTGATTGAAAAAATTTGCATCTAGATGTCTGAGTTCTGAAATGCAATCTCCATGTCTGGTGGGAATTACAGATCATGCCTCCTGTTTGCCTGTTTTTCCAGAAGAGCTGGCTACCCCAGGTGACACTGGCTCACTGCAATCCCAGAGTTGATTGCTATAAACAAAGCTAATATCCAGTAAGAATTCCTCTTATTCCAGCCTGTTTCTCTACATGAGTGAAGCCAAGCAGTCAAACTGCTATGGTGTATCTCCATGTCCATGGCAGCCAGCATGTTCTCTGTCTTCACAGCTATTTACATGTTGCTTTTAGAAACGTGTGTTACAGCTGAGCAAACACTTTCCAAACTCAGCTTCTACAATGGAACGAGTAACATCTTTTGCTTGCAGACTGTGGTTTGAGTGTGTGCAACATTGTCCTACAGACTGACTGTACTTATTCCAAGTAGATGCTATTTCTTCTAGTAAATCTCATGTTTTCATCTGAAAGAATGCACAAACATTTTGGTCCCAACAGTGAAATTCTCCTGCTTTCTGGGCTCTCATGTCTGTAGAGTTGTGCTGGTGAATAAGACTGTTCATTCAGTTTCAAGTAGTCCTTTTCAGAGATCTCAGAAGATGGTCTCAAGGGCCATCACTGACTCTTCTAAGTTTACTGCTTTTAGATGATGCTACAGGAGCAAAGCTTAAAGAATCAGGGTTATGCTTCCCAGAGACCAAAGAGGTAGATCAGGATTTTACTGAATACAATCCTGTCACCCAGAAGGGAAGTAAAAACAAAAATTGGGAAGAAGGAAGCATCAAACATGGGGCACTAAAAACAACAGGGAAAGGGGAGAATCCAAGATCTTACCAAAGGTTTTAGATTCTGAATTTTAGAATATGTCTAATTGTTGAACCATCAGGTCATGTTTTGTCATTATGCCTCCCTGCCCTCAATATTCTGCTACTTTTAGATCCATGAACGTGAACAAAAGCACTTGTAATTGAAAAAGCTTTTACAGATGAGCACAACTTTTCATACTGTTGAATGATGGAAAGCACATTTTTCAGGGCAATACACCTGCTTGTTATCTTTTCTGTGCTTTTGAATGGACCTCCAGGACTAAATCATAAATCTTGTGGCACATGCCAATGTTGATCTGAGAACAGTGTGTTACACCTGTTCTGATACTTCCTATTTTTTTCACACTAGTAGCATGATTTCAAAGACCCTGCTGTTATTTGACTGTTCTAAATGATAAAGTAGCAAATCTAATTTGTATTGAGAAGAAATGATAGGGAGTGAAAGTATCAGTAGCAGGATGTTTGGGATTTATTTGTTCTGAAGCTAAGTATGTCAAATGAAATCTGCTGGATTGTGTAGAACCAGTTAGAGCTTTAAATTTAATGTGTCAGAAACTCCTGGTAGTGGGAAGGATACTACCTGTAGCACTAACATTAATCTGACAAGAGCAATGTATTTATACAGTACAGAGCAGTGTGTATTTATACTCATGGCTAAAGAGAAGCCAGACTTTAAAATGGTGTTCTTGTAATTATTCCATCCTTTGTGTTGCCCATCCTTCTTCAGTTCTGTTATCTCTCACCTCCTGCTTCAAGCTAGAGCTGAAAAACAGTGATAGATCCTGTTTGAGGCATTTCAGAATCTTGGTTCTTATGGGCTTTGAAAATATTCTGTCCTGGATTCAGAGAAGCTGAGCACTAGCACCTTCAGTTGTACTTCTTGGAAGAAGCAGATGTTCTGAAAAATTGGTACTTTATGAGAACTCCTCAGCTAAATTCCTGGCCAATGCAAAGAGAAAGAAAAGCAAGGTGTCATTAAGAACCAACATATGGAGACTTCCATCTGCAATGAGTTGTGATAGAAAAGGCCCAACCCATATCTGTGAATTCACACCAGAGAGACTTAAGGACAGCATGCTCACATCCCACCTAAGCACTCTTAACGTCACACACACAGTTCTCAAGTGAGTATCTGTCTTTCACCAAGGGAATTTAGATAAAGATTCGTTGTGCAATGAAACAGCCACAGTTTTCACTGGAGCAGAGGGACTGTGTTTAGATCCTGATTCAACTCAGAGTGTAAACTAAAGTGGGCCTTTTTTCCTTAAAAAGATTGAAAAATATTAAAGTCTCAGCTTCATCCAACTGTGAGGAAGAAAAATGTTTATCAGGATCGGTGGAAAAGTAATGGATTTGGAGCAGGGTGGGGGGATGTCTGCCCTCAGCTCGACATGAATTTCAGATAGAAATTGCTAAAGTAGAAAGTTTGACTTTTAGGGAAAGCAAAGACCAGCAATCAGTGAACAGGGCAGCAAGTAGAGTACCCCAGATCCAGTATGTTTTCAGAATTTCTAATCATGTCCTTGCCCAAATATTTAATATGAAAACGTTTTATGTGGAGCTCCCCAGAGACATCTATCCAGGAACTTCATTCTTGCGCAGCAGTTTGACACAGTTTAGCATTAAAGCAGTCATGGAGACATCATGAAGACTTGACCCTACCTGATTGCTTTTTCCAGAAAGGAAATAACAATTTATTCATCTACTCATCACTCAGGAAGGTGTGGGGACATGAACCCAAGCTCCCCGAGTCTCAGAACATCCTTCCTCTCCAGATACTGTGGGTTCAACTGTGGTGCCAAAGACGGGGAAGAAAGCAAAATTCCACCTTCTTCAAAAAACAGGAAAAGTAGGCTTCCCTATGTCATACTGTCTGTTTTTTGTCTTGCTGGAAAGTGAATTAGTTTTTCTGTGTCAGTTTTACTTTGCTCCTTCATATTACAACTGGAAATCCTGGAAAGGCTGACCTACATCTGTAAAGAGAGAACTGATAAACACATGGTTTTACTCTTAACAGATACGAGGAGTTTCACTATTTCATGGGATGCTGATAGCCTATCTGTGGAAAATGTATGCTTTGCCAGCCTGGATATGATTTATCTTCAGATGAAACCTGGCATGAATTCCCAAAACACTTTTAGTTTATGATAACACATTCTTTATTTAACTTCCTTCCATTGTTATATAGAAAACATCAACCGACGAGTGGCTACAAAACACAGCATTAAAAGTGCTCAAAAATAACTTGTACTCTGCACAAGAGAAAAAAGAGTTTAATGAGTTGCCATGTGTCAAGTTGCTTTTTACATGTGTTCCTCAAATAAACTGCAGCAAAGCCACAAACCATGTGTGGGTCACTTCAACCAGGCAGTGAACATTTATTAGCAGGGTTTAGGATCAGAAACCATCAAGTGTTCTTTTGACTCTGATAGCTGAGGCGTTTTTAAGAGGAGAATAATAAAAGCTGAAGCATTAATTAATTCCATTTTAATGAATTAAGAGAACACAACTATATTTAGAAAAGCCCAAGTATCCGAGTTCTCAGCTTTTTAATTGCCACAGGGATGGTTGTGATGACCCAGAAGCTTTAAACTTCTAAGGACAGAGCAGCAGGGTGTTCCTTAAAAACACTTCCCATTTGCTGTGGGGTAGTAGTTGCTGCAGAACTGCAGCAATTGAGACCTCAGATAAGAGAGAGCATTAATGAATATGTAGAAATGGCTTTCTAATGAAAAGAAGTGAAGTAATGCCTCATCCATCCCGAGTTCCCAGCTGTAATGGAAAACTCTTCCTATATTTGCAAAGCTTAAAACTGGCTTTTTTTTTTCTTTATGCTAAGCATAAAGGTTGAGATGGCACAAGAAAAGCAGCCTGGAAGCCAAGGATTCTCTGCACTGACACTTTGGCCATTTTGGCTGAAATGGACTGCAGAACCAGTATGTGCCACTGTCTTAGCAAAGGAAGTTAGTTTTGGCAGCAGCCTTTCAGCTGTGTGGAGGCTGATGATGATATTCTGCCCTTGAATAGGGAAAACCACACAGAATCAGTTGGTCAAGTTGCCACATTTCTGTTAAAAGGAAGATTATAGAAATATTCCCATTACAGCCTTTCCACTGGACACCTCTGCAATAAGGAAGCAAAGCTAGCTTTACACTTAAGAGATGAAAAGGGCTGAGAAAACAATAGCAGCTCAAATGTCTGACTGTGACAAATCCAGAGAAATACAAAGTCCAAACACTGAGTGTCATCTCGAGCAAAATTCTTTTTGAAGCCATGGGCACTGGTGTTTGGTAAGAATGGATAATTGCAATGCCAGGTCCAATAGCACTTGTTATATTATCTACTACATTAAATCCCTGACAAATATTTAATGGGATTAAATCTGTCTTCTGCTTGAGATTTATACAGCACTGTGAGGGCTTTTATTAAAGTTCCATGTAATAGGTATTTGAATCTTGACTAGAAAATCTCATTTTAAAGCCTCACATCAGTTTTACATCCCCTCTTTTCATCCTATTCCATCATCACTTCCCAAAGTAGGTTCCCATTAATTTAACATTTTCATTCCCTTCCTTTACCTTCAGCAACTTCTGAAGGACCCACCTCAGCAGCTCCACGCTCACGTTCCAATCACGTGCTTCAGACAGACTTTTTTCAGTAATGATTCTGTGCCTAGCAAAGAGCTGTATTTCCTCAGTAACTGTGAAAATCAATGAGACTTGACATATTCAGTGCAAAAGGGGGACTGTTTCTTACAGGCTTCTATTCCTATAACAACTTCTCTCTCTGGGTATGAGTTTATGTATGAGTAAGTATACATAGAGATTTAAAATACGTTTTTACAGAGCTAGGAAGGAAAACTTATTCACACTTATTTTCTGGTTTAGCCAGCAAAATACAACATTCACTTATGAAAAGACATACATTCCCCTTCTCTTTATTTTGCTCTACAAAATTAATACCTGCACCTATTAGGATCCTTGTCTAATTGCAACCAGACAAGGCATCTTACCTCCCTCAGGCCACTCGGTAACCAATTGTACTTTGCAGGGTACAATATGATTACATGGCCTTTTGCAAGCAGATGTTAACTTCTCTGCCCGTGCTTCCAGCCAAAAAAGAAACAAATGAGCTTGGAATCAGAAGCTGGGTGTAAATATTCAACAGAATATTTTTAGAACCTTTTGGAAGCTTTAGAACTTGGGGGCCAACTTCACAGCCATGCACCATGTGAGCAAACATGCATGGTAAGATCAATGTATAATTAATTGATTTATTCAAAACCTAAGTGCTGATTTGAGCAGCCCACAGTTATGGAGACTTTTTTTTTGCTACCAGCTGTGGCTGTAAATGAAATTAGTTTGGCACATATTATTATGTGTTATTTAGACTCATGTCAGGTGCTGCAGTGTGCACTCATCCTCTGTGAACCTTTAATCACCTTTGTGCTGTTTTAGCTTCTGAACTAAGAGAGGGTAAGTTTTCTTTCACACAACCCCCTCTCAGCTCCTCCTTATTGTTGTACTTACCTGTAGATGAATTCTTGCTGGGGTTCTTTAGGCAGATGGACCATCATAGAATTATAGAATGATAGGTTTTTGAAGGGACCTTTAGAGCTCATCCAGTCCAACCCCCCTGCCAAAGCAGGTCCCACCTAGATCAGGTCACATAGGAATGTGTCCAGGTGGGTCTTGAAGACCTCCAAGGAAGGAGCCTCCACACCCTCCCTGGGCAGTAGAATATTTTTTTCTTATGTTTAAATGGAACTTTCTGTGTTCCAGCTTCTTCCCATCACCCCTTGTCCTGTTGCTAGATGCAATAGAAAAAAGGGATGTCCCAACCTCCTGACACCCACCCTTTAGATACTTATAAATATTATTGAGATACCCCTCAGTCTCCTCCAGACTAAACAGCCCCAGTTCCTGCAGCCTTTCCTTGTATGAAAGATGTTCCAGTCCCCTGATCATCTTGGTGGCCCTGCACTGGCCTCTCTCCAGCAGTTCCCTGTCCCTCTTGAGCTGGGGAGCCCAGAACTGGACACAGGAATCCAGATGAGGCCTCACCAGGGCAGAGCAGAGGGGGAGCAGAACCTCCCTTGACCTGCTGCCCACACTCTTCTTGATGCATCCCAGGCTGCCATTGGCTTCTTGCCCACGAGAGCACATTGCTGGCTCATGTTTAGCTTATTATCAATCAGGACTCCCAGGTCTCTCCTGGAGCTGCTCTTCAGCAGGTCACCCCCAGCCTGTCCTGGTGCAGGGGGTTGTTCCTCCCCAGGTGCAGGACTCTGCCCTTGTCCTTGTTGAACCTCAGGAGGTTCCTCTCTGCCTAATCTTATACCATCGCTGTAGACAGTACAGGCAGAGTGAAAACTTCAGTGATGAAATACAGCCATATAGGAAACCACTATATAACTACAATATAATCACTCTACCTACATGGATTAGCAGATGACTATGGCATTGCCACCTTTTCCCATGGCTCACATCATCTGCTTTTCTAATGTAAATGCACAGCACACTCTTCAAATGCACCGAACCTCACAACATTTGTACTAATGCTGTTGAACCACCCTCTGCACTATTTCATGAACCACGAGAACATTTTAATCTGTTGGCATTTCCTGAACTAATATAATATTACTGCTGCCTGAGTCAGAGAGGTTGCATTAGCTGAGTACCTTTGCAGTGGATAACTTGTGGCGTCTGTCTTGGAAATAAAAGGTTGCATTACACATTGATGACTGAGCTCACATGCATTTCATTTAATTGGGTTATCAGCACTTGGAAAAAAAAGATATCTACCTTTCTAGGAAATTTCCATGATGTTAGATTATATTTTTAAAAGCCTGAGTCGTGTTAGTGTGTATTGATTCATTAAATTAGCATTTTCTGTCACAATGGAGCCCTTGAAAACATCACCTGGATAAACAGACATTGTTTAAGATTTACTGCTTTGTTGAAATCCTAAGAAAGTCTGTTTAGATGAAAATATTCTTTACCTTACTGTATCAAACAGCACAATGCAAGAAACTCTTTTGCTGTGACTGTATATGCCAATGGTGAGATAGATCCAGTTACTCGTATGTATCACTCATCTAAAATTGATTGACTGTCTGAATCTTGCATCTTTTCCTTACCACCACACATAACAGGTATGTATTTCCATCCTAAGGCATTTATTGCTGCCATTGAGTAGAGGAACTATTCTGCACAAAGCCAAGGTTTCATGCTTTTAAAAGGGTGTGAGAGCTCCTACACAGATGATTTTGAAATTAGAATTAGGAGCTAATTTCAAATACATTTGCAATTGCTATGGACACACCAATTCATCCACACAGTGCATCTCGAGGGTGAAGGCTAAGTTCAGCTTTTAAACTATTTACAGCAGAACTGAGAAATCATACTTTAGCCTGTTAGTGGAAAAGTGGTTTATAAAGGCAGTTGCTGCTTACAGAGCAACAATTGTAGATGGAGGTTGAGTGAGAAGACTGACAGTATGTTATTTTAACACTGATATAAGGGTATATATGTCTTGCAGCAACTGCTTCATGACAAGATCAATGACTTTTTGGGTATCAACAGCTTCAGGGTCTGAAGTTACAAGTCCACAATGTTGTATTAAAAACAAGCTCTGTTTCATTACTGTAAAGATCAGTGTTGCTTTGTGAGGGCTCGAAGATTTTAAGATGCTGAAGATAAACGGAGGCAGCAGAAGGGAAAGTAACTGAGATCCTCAGACTTTAATCAGTTTTAAATGTGCTCTGGAGGTACCTAAACAGATGTGGTTGTTAAGCTCTCTGTATCAACAGTTCTGCTCAGTAGTTAAAATACTCCCAGGGAAGTACTTCAGAGTTAATTGATGTGGTGTCCCTCCTAATAGTAGAGGAGAGATGGAAAACACAAGCAAGTGTGAGTTCTTTACTCAGGTGATGGAAGGAGACAGCTCCTTAGTTCCCTGCTCCCAGGCATGAGGAGTGGATTGAGGCCACCCAGGTCTTTGTGCCAGGTTTCCTAAGGCTCTGACCCAGGCTCTGTGGCACATGCAGCCTCAGGCTCTTGGTATGCTCAACAAAGACCTTCCTGAGTCCATCAGTGGTTGCCACTATAGAAATACAAAGGCAGTTATTTGTCCCTAGGAAGCTCCAGAGCACGGTGTGTAGACACAAGAATCCTGCTCATGTGCTTGTGTCTGAATGACACCTGAACAAAGATGATGCAGGCAGTGAACTTGCTTTCCAGCATAGGTTTCTGCCTCAGGGACCTGGTAGGATTTCAGATCTGAAGCTCCCAATTCCTATCTGGGGAAAGCTTGCAAAGCTTTCAAGTTTCTGGAGAAAACCTCAGTGGTCTACACTGAGATTTTCTTGTGTTGTCCTAATCTTATTAAGTTCTCTGGCATGGGGATTTCACCCCTTCCTGCTCTGTCTCTCCATGTTATTGCAGTTGCTTATTGTTTGTAGGCATTCTCAGCAGTGCAGGGCAAATACTACATTTCCTCTTTGCATTGCAGCTTTTTGACTTTTAATGCTCAGAAAATCAGTAGCATATTGCAAACAAAGGATGCTTTATCTCATTATTACTAGACTAGGAAGCCAAAATGCTGGAGAAATGAGAGAGCTAGATGAAGCAATTGGGGTTTATTTTTGCTTTTCCCATTCTTTTATTCTTCATTTAATTTAAATATAAACTTGTGTTCCTTTTGTAGTTTGTTAAAGGCTACTGACTGTACTTTTACTTTATTGGTATCTTGAATGGGAAACATGTTTGTTACTTTGAGTGCCAGGGAGCTGGTTTTGCAGCGATGCCATTAAAGACTCCATTCGCTTTCTGTTCCGTGATAGCGCTTTCCTCTCCCAGCACAAGGGGCTTGTCAGCTCAGCCCCTATCACAGAAATACAGACAGCAACAAGAGTCTTTGTGGGAGTCTTTCCTTGTCCTACCAAAGTAATATGTGCAACAGTGCTTTTCCACCTTTTTAAGGCTTCTCTTTCAAATCCTCGCTACCCATCTCTTGACCCATTTTGTTCAGTGACCAAGTCGAAAAGGCTCCGTGTGCTGCTGGTGGCTCTTGGATCACTGTTTCAGATCTATAGTTGCATGCAGCCAGTTTTACTATGCTCAAACCTGCTTCCCTGCCATTCTCCTCAGCCTCAGCCCCCACAGGAGTGATTACACATGGTAAAGTTACATAGCTATAGAAATGATGGCATTAGGATTCGAGTTGGTGAAGCTGTAGCCAGGCACCAGCACTATTAAAGCTTCAGAAGTGCAGCAGTTGGCAGGTGACAGAATACAGTGCCACATGTCACCTCTCCACTCCTTGATTCAGACTGTTTTTAGCACTTGGATGGTGGCCTTTGAGCAGATTTTGCCATCCTGACTGCTCTCTGTTTGCCCTGTTAGAATAAGTCAGTGGTGCCAAGTGATGGTGAGTTGAGCTGAGAAGGCTGCTGGGTGTTTTCTCTGTGGGGTATCCTACAAGCAGCCCCTCCTCAGAACCAGAGTTGCTCTACCATTGACTCATATTCTTTTTGCTTGACAGTACCTGTTGACACTTACGTATGTGAGTGATTCAACTGAATGTGCTCTCCTCCCTCTCACTTATCACTGCATGGAAATTGGACATTCTGCATATGAAAATTACAGGTTACTGTGAGTTGTGTTCAAAGGGGTGATTCACAGAACAGAATAACAGGCAATTGTTGCTGGCATCTAGCAATGACTTCATCCCATGCTGTTGTTTCAGCAACAGAAAGAAGCTTTATCTAGGATGGGTTTCTGACCCTCCACATAGATTATTTTCCCCTCCTTTACTTCATACTTGTCCATGGTCCTTTTTTGGTTACTTTGAATCCTTAAAAGCACAAGAGTAAGAAGTAGGTTGCACCCTCAGCTTTGCATCAAATGCTGGAGGTCCCATTTCTCTTTTTTCCTTTGATGTCCTTGGGCCAGACATCAGTGTACTGAGACACTTTTGCTAACAGCTTTGCATCACGCTGTGGGAAGTCAGGAGATGATATCACCTAGGAATGGGATCAGGCACAGAGCTGAAAGGCAGCATATACAACCTGCAAGTTAAGTATTCAGCAAGCAGAGGGAGGTGGATGGCATTGACAAACCAAGAGGGTGGGATGATTCTCCCCATGGTGGCACAACAGCAGAAAAACTTGAACTTGTTGAGTCAGTACTGGAAAGACAAATGGTCTAAGAGGACCACCCAGTTGGCTTTCCCTCATAGTCAGTTCAGGGATAGAACCATGGTGGATGCACATGTGTGACCATCAGCAGCCACTTTGCCTAAAAAAGCTGCCTGATGAAATATGCTTAACAGTGATTCTTATGAGCTGAAGCATTTACAGCTAGAATAGGGCTTTTTCAACTCAAAATCAGGTTATCTGCTTAGTGAGGCATTAATTAGCAACCTGGAGTCACACACTTTTGCAGAGTATTTCTATGGGTTAAGTATCAGCTGAGTTCTTCACAAGGAGCTCCTTTTGAGAACTACCACCCAACCCCAAACCCTGTTTCTTAGTTAGCAACTCTGCTTCCAGAGCTGATGTCTAGGAGACAAGGGTAGAGAGCAAATCCACCTTATATTCACTTCTCTTTTCTCAAGAGAATTTTGTAGCAGATGTAATGCTGCACCAGCATATGTCTTCTCAAGCCAGGATATTTCATTGCATACTAAGAAAAGAACATGGAACCTGTGTTTGAGATCCATAAGGATGATCCTGGCCAAAATGTACATTGCTGTAGAAATCTGTATTTCCAGACATGTATATACTTACAACAGAGGCCAAAATACCCCAGGAAAACCTTCCCTCTAAATGAAATCCTAAATTTACCTTGAGAGGATGAATCTCCAATAGTCCCAAAGGATTTTTCACCTTTTCCTAAATGCCATAACAATAATAGTTCAAGCAGAAAACCTATTTAAATCTTGGCTACAAAACCCAAAGGTTTGGGTTATCTGTAATAAGTCATGTATACCAAAATAGACTGTGTACAGAACTGAATGGTTGCAATGCAGTACTCTGCAATTTCCCTTCAGCAGGGAAAAAATGTTTCTACCTAAAAGAAGGTATTGAGCAGTCCTTTAGCAAAACCTCCTGAATGAAGCAGCTTGGACAGGCATCTTTTGAGATGAAACTGGGAATTATTGCACTCTAATATCTGTACTGACATTACACTTGGTATGACACTCATGGACCCAAGTTCAGTTTCACTCCAAGCTGTCACGTCTTTGTGGGAATTTTTCCACCCTGGAGTGATCGATGTGTTATAGCACAGACTCAGCAGCACATAGCTCCTCCTGAGAACTGCATGGTTAACCCCCTTCGAATTCTGCTGGAAATCTATCCCTCAATAATGCCACGAGACAGTTTGTGCAGATTTCATTTCCTTCTGCCACCAGATGGCACTTGCAGTGGGTTTGTGTTGGGAAAAGAAGTGTATAAGCTCTCTAAGGCAAGGCATTAAAATCAATTTAAAAGCAGAATGATGTTTACAAACAAGGCTTTTGCATAACAAGGGTCTGCTTTCTTTGCCAGTTGGATTCTGTAAGAACTGAGAGGCAGTGTTTCATCAAGCAGCATACTTACTTTCTACTCTTTAGAGCTGTGTGCAGACCTTGTCAGGAGTTCTTCATCATTTTGCATCGAAACAGTGCAAGATGGAAAACAGAGTGTCTGAATTACAGTTTTGCTGACCTGGAGTTCACAACAGGATGCTGTAACTGCTCTGAACTGGAATCTGCCTGATGAACAATGTCATCAGCACCTTGCTGATGGAAAAAGAAAGGAAAACAAGAAATGAAAGGGGGAAGAGGAATAGGAAGAAGGGGAAAAGGAAAGGGAAAGAGGAGGGGAAGAGGGAAAAAAAGGAAGGGAAAAGAAAGAAAAAGGGAAGAATAAAGTCTGTTGCCAAATTACAGCTGTGGTTGCAGCAAGCAGAACAAGGACTTTGCCTGTTCTATTTTTGAGTGTGAATATTATAGAGATAAATCCCTTTTTGTCAGGAACTCTCTGAAATGATAACGAATAACAAAACAAAGGCCTGCAGGATTTCACGCTGAGCTTTTGCTTTGGGAGGGACCTGCCTTCAAGGAGAATATTTACATTAGGTAAATGCTCCACACTGGCCCTTTTAGAATATATGGCAGATGCAGTGACAGAGATTCATGGAGTTTAAAGAGGAAAAAACCCTGACAGACAATAACAGAAGCCAAAAAGAAGTGGGTTGAAACCTGCTCGTGGTTGTTGCTGCACCTTTTTGAAAGCCCTTTTTTGTTCCCAAGGACTGAATGTATTTCATTCCACACCAGAAATTGCTGGAGATCTATTCTAATTGTAGATTTATAGCTAGCATCAAACAAAGAAATGACACAACAACGACTTTTTGACAAACCTTAGCTGTAAAGTGAATTTTCTCCAGTGTGAAAGAGAAAGGCAGAGTCTTCCCAGGCCATATATTAAAGTAATGAAAGCACTATGTTCCTCAACAGATATGAGCAAGACAAACACAACTGTGAGATATTTCCTTTACATTGCATTCTGGAAAATATCTTTTTCAGGTGAAAGGTAGACCCAAACATTAATAATACATCTTTTTTCCTGTAGTAATTCAGCAGCTAAATGCAGTAAGTGACTTTTATATGCCTGGATCACCCACTGGCAAAACAAAGCTTGCAGTTAACAGCCCAGTCATAGTATTCCTCAAAGACAGGTTTCAAGATCAGCCACTCACCCCAAAGCACTTCATTACTGCCAGTTTCCTTCAGTACTACTACATGCTACTCACATGAATTAATTCAAGATACAGAGGACAGTTCTGATTACATGGGGCTATGAGATAGAAAGCTCAGTACAAGAAAAGGCTTTACATAGAGATCAGGATTAGCTTTTCCATGTGGGAAATGGATCAGATCTATCACCTAATTTAAACTGCACCTTCTCTACTAAGAAGGTAACAGCATTTCCAAAGGTAGAAAGTCACTTAATTGTCATTACAGAGAAAACAAAGTCTCCTGAACAGGTTGAGGATTGAAATACTTATGAAGAAAATAGAATTACCTCCTGTGCCCATTCCAGAAGAGTGAGGGCAGTGGTTCACAAGCTAACACACTTCTTCAATCCAAGTTCTTCCCTTGTGATTGAACCCTGAAGGGCACACAGACACTGAGGCCCCCACAGATGAAGAGAAGAATCTACCACACGTCAGGTCCTACAGATTTTGCTGGTTTGGACCTGGTTACAAGCATAGATTAGATACCATTTTCTTCTTTCCTGTTATTTGGCTCCTTATAAACCTTTGGACTATGTTAGCTGACCTGGATTTTGTAAACATCATTTCCATTTGTTCAGAGCTTTTGCCTGACTTGAATGAAGGACAATTTCAAGGAGACTCTCTAACACCCAGGCATTGCATTTCTATGTATTGTTCTCACTGTGTGTGGCAGGTCAGTAAATCTCCTCCACACTGACGTAGACTTTCGAGGGCATGTGCACTGGCCACACAAATCTCACAGAACTGGGTAGCTGAGGAGCCTGAGCACAGCAATTTATCCTTGTGTGATTGATGTTCCTTGGGAAAGCCCAAGAAGCACATTACTTCAGAGGGTTCCTGAGCTCAGGAGAACCCACAGCAGTTTGTCACAAGGTCCCAATCAGTTCATTCCATATTGTTAAAAGTCTAAAATCTCAATTCTTATTGAGGGACTGGGACTTTGTTACTATTTGTTGCTATTTGTAGAGTTTATTTTGTTGCAGTGCTTCCCCTTGTGCTCCAAGGGGAACCCTCTAAACACCTGATTAACGCTTTGTTGCAGATCACAGTGATGATTTGCATCATTACCCTCCTCTGGATAAATGGCCCAGGGAAATTTTGATGAAGTAATGTGCACAAAACAGCCTTGTGAAAAACAGCATAGCTAGTTCTTTTGCATCTCCAGAACTGCCATCTCCACCTCTTCTTTGCAGAAGCAGCACATTCCTTTTTCACTTTTTGAGCAGAATTCCAGTTCATCTTTTGAGTGAATCAAGTTACTTTTGCCCTCAGATACTCATTGAGAGGGGCAGTTCTGGAAGTTCCTTTGTCTTAAGAAAAACATTCCCTCTGGCAGGCTGTAACTTCCCACAGAAGTGTTCACTCAACACTTTGCTGCCAGAGTATTTTGTCATTCCATTGGGCAGGTTTTCAGTCTGTGATAGAGCCTCCTCTTGAGCCATGGTTCAGTTACGGGGAAAGAAGGACAAAAAAAGTCCCTAAACCAACCACATCTTTTTGAAACAAATTGCAACTGGAAAGAACCTAGCTGGAAAAGCTTCCACAAATCACTGCATTTTTCTCAGATCTCTAAAAAGCGAGTGGGGTCAATGTTTTTAGGGGTTCTGATCCAAGTGAAGCTTTTACTCTGTTCATACTCCCCAGCACGTGAAGAGCCCTGTTTGTACAAGCAACAACTGAGAGAACTGGAGATGCACTACCTTGGTATGAAGCATTTTCACTGTGAGCCTCTAATAGTAACAGGAAATGAGCAACAAAAGCCACACACTTGGTAAGGACAACATAACCTTGAGACCAGAGTGCCTCAAGTACTCACAATGTTTTGTAGCCCTTGCTTATGCAAGACAAGGTTCCAGTAGCAAGAATAGAAAGAAGGACACCATAATAATAATAATACTTTTTAAAAGCAAGTTTTGCCATCACTATTTGGCAATTATGAAGCAGCAAATAGATATTTTTTTCATGTTAGCTTTGACAGAAATAACTCCCTTATCTCGAAACCTCCGTAGAGTTCAATAGAGCTTAACTACATTGCTCTAGGGCTTCTCAATGCAGTTGCAGTACAAATGCTCATAAAATGGAGAGAGGCTGAGGAGTTACAAATAGGAGTTTGAAGATCAAGTGATAAAGTACTTTCCAAGGCTTCTAGGCTGCAATTGTAAATAACAGACTGTTACTAATGACACAGTCCAGCATCAACACATTTCATCCCCTCCTCTATGCTTCTCAGCAGTATGAAAGAGAAGGGATAAGAAAAGGTTGATTCTGTCTGACCTTAGCCTTTTATTGTTCAGTTTTTCATTTCCTGCTTTTGAATCTTTGCCTAAGACATCTCGAGGTTTAGCACTCTTTCTTTGGACAAGAAGCAATTGAAGTTGATTTATCTATATTGTGATGTATTTTCTTTTTTGGAAAAGAAGAGCTTCCAGTCTGAATTTGCAAATCTATTTTTAAGTTTTGCTGCAAATAAAGTGAAAGGACTTAAATTTCCATCAGCTGTTGTCAGTCATAAAGCTGGGGTATGGTTTTTATTCCTTGTTTACAAATGAAAGGTTATTTCTCCTTCTCTTCAAATATATATGTGTGTGTGTGTACATACACAAACACACACACACACTGTCTTGGATAGCAATATATTACTAGTTTCTCCCTAGAAAAATAGTACAAAAGTAAATAGTACAAAAATCTGAACAACTGCAGACCAGTAGAAGTGAAAATATGGTGAGTCAGAGCAAACATAGACTCTTCTAATTGGATTAGTACAAATATATCTTAATGACTACAGGATCATACACTTACTAATTTTCTCATGGCATAAAACCAACTGATGGGCAGAGACTGAGTTTCTCTTTTTCACCTTTTCACAAGTTTCTTTGTCGGTCTCTAGGTCACCTTTTTGTTCAGAGTGGGGACAAAGAGTAATGTACTCTGTAAATAAATATACTGTAGGCAAGGTAAATAATATACCTCCACCTTTCAGGCAAAATGGCCACTTCTCTTGCTCTCATTAATACTGAATGATGCAAAGCTGCCCTATGTTTGCTATAGGTCCACATTTTAAAGAGACTGTTTTCTCAAGTATGTACCCAGCTAATTTTTGTCACCCACACTCACGTTAAATCTAACTACATGGGCCAAGGTGGAGATCTGTGTGTGCCTCAGGTTACTCCAGAGCTGCAGGTGCTGTGGCTGCCAGCACAGAGCTGTGCCTGAGCTAGTTGGCAATCCTGAGGACTGGGCTCTCTCTAGCTCAAGCAGAGAACACTGATGCAGATCCTGCACTGCTGAGACCAGAGATGGTTCTCCACAGAAGGTTTCACCACTTAAACATAATGGCATTCTTTGGGGTCTTTGCCTTGTGCCATTTTATTAGCAGTAAAGCATTTGTAGCCTCAAGACAGTCTTTGCAGACATATGCATTAGAGCATCCATGTTGCAGTTACAAAGATGGAAATTTGTTACCTTTTAAGGCAGAGTTTGGAGATGGGCTTGACATAAGTGGCACTCAGTAGCATCCTGTAATTATTTGCTAGTGACCTGTTCTAGTTGATGGGTGCCTGCATTACCATTGCCCATTTCTAGCTGCTAACATATATTAAAGAGTAAAATAACATATTTCTGTGTTTTAATCTTGAGAAGACATAGTGGAGCTGTCCTAGGGATGCTGTACAAGTAGAAAAACAGGTGAAATGCTCCCCATCAGTATTAAATCCAGTTAGGTAACACTATATCGAAGGTGGTCTGGACTGGATGAAAGGATCAGGAACCCAAGATTTCGTGATTTATATGTTGTTGCAATTCATATGAAATGAGTAAACAGGTTGCTTACCTCCAAATTTTGTTGATGACAGGGATTCACTAAAGCACCCAAACACACAAAAGCATTCTAGGTGACAATAACAGATTAAGCTTCTTTCATAATCTTCATTTTCAGTCACATAAGTGCTTCCTGACTGATCTGTACATCTGTCTTTGAATACAAACTGTTTAAACCATTCATAGGGATACAAGATTTCAAGAGAAGATGTTAACAGTTAGGAGATATGGAAATGTACACTACCTAAAAGGAAAGTCAAGGCTGAATTTTCAAGCATTCAGAAGTTATTAAATGCTGTAATTAGGATTATCCATGCAACAAATTCTTCTCTTTCATCATATGCATTATGAGACGCTCTGCTTTCAAATTATTTATGATTGTATCCGCTGGATTCAGATGGAATGAACAGAGCACACATTGGAAATACCATTTGATACTAATTTTTCAGGATGTTTCCCCATCTTTTAATTTTTTCAGTATTTTGACTTCTCTTTGAAGGCAGAATTCTTTTCCTAATGTAAAAATTATTGCTATGCCATCCAAATGAGTTTCTGTTCGTAGCATCCTAGTAAGCAACATACCAATTACAGCTCTGAAATGAGAAAAAGAAATTAATGGTAAAAACCAATAGTTTAGGTGTCCAATTTAAAATGCCTGTGGCAAAAGAAATATATAGTTCTGAGGACTTCATGTTTTATCACAGTTGCTTCTTCTGACGTCTGTCACAAAGGAAGAAAATGATCCTGGGACAAGAGTTAGAGGGGCCCATTGGGAGAGCTTTAAACTAGATTTGGAGGGGAAAAAGGGGCAAAACTGGGCTTGGCAGAGAGAAGCCTGGGAGACAAAGGGTAATGGGTACAAGCTGGAACATAAGAAGTTCCAAAGAAACACAAGGGAAAGCTTCTTCCCTGTTGAGGTGAGGGAGCACTGGCAGGGGCTGCCCAGATGGGCTGTGGAGGCTCCTTCTCTGGAGACATTCCAACCCAGCTGGGTGAGTTCCTGTGTGCCCTGCTCTAGGTGGTGCTGCTCTGGCAGGGGGGTTGCACTGGATGAGCTTTCCAGGTCCCTTCCAGCCCTTAAGAATCTGTGATTCTGTGAAAGAACAGATTAAAGCAGACTTTCTTTGAAGTGTACACACTTTCCCCAACCTGAAAACAAGACTGACCAAACGCCTCTGCATTTGGGGCAGGCAAGGGAGGAGAGGCAGAGGGGGAGCCCTTTACATTAGGAGTGTCTTGACTGTTTAGAGGTCAGTGATGGTGATGACAGTGTCCAGTGTTGATAGATAAGAATCAGGGGGAAGGACAGTAAGGCTGATGTCATGGGAGAGGTCTGTTATAAACAACCCAACTGGAATGAGGAGATAGATTAAATATCCTATAGGCAGCTGGGAAAAGTCTCAGGATCTCCCTCATTATCATGGGGCACTTCAACTTACCAGATGTAAAAGATGCAAATACAACATAGAAGAGAACAGCCAGTCCAGGAGCTTCCTGGAGTGTGTGGAAGATGATTTCCTCATGTAGCTGGTGAGAGACCCAACAAGAGAAGTCACCTTGATGGACCTGGTTTGACACCATCTCCCACAGCATCCTCCTGGAGAAACTGTTTGCCCATGGCTTGGATAGTTATACTCTTTGTTGGGTGGACAACTGTTTTGGATGGTCAGGCTCAGAGAGTGGTGGGAAATGGAGTCAGGTTGACTTGGCAGATGGTCACTAGTGTGCTTCCCAAGGCCCAGTGTTGGGGCCTGTTCTGTATAACATCTTTATCGGTGATCTGGATGGGAAGATGGAGTGCAACCTCAGTCAGTTTGCAGATGACATGAAGCTTTATGGGAGTGCAGATCTGCTTAAGGGCAGGTAGGCTCTTCAGAGGGCTTTGGCCAGGCTGAGGGCAATGGAATGAGGTTCAACAAGGCCAAGGGCCGGGTCCTGTACTTGGGCATCACTAACCCCAGGCAATGCTACAGGCTAGGGTAGAGGGGCTGGAAAAGCTGTCAGAGAGAAAGAACCCAGAGCAGTTGATCAACAGTGGCTAAATATAGCCAACAGTGTGCTCAAGTGGCCAAGAAGGCCAATGGCATCCTGGCTTGTATCAGAAACAGTGTGGCAGCAGGACCAGAGCAATGGTTGCTGGGCACTGGTGAGGCCACACCTCAAATACTGTGTTCAGTTTTGGGCCTCTCACTGCAAGAAAGACACTGAGGGGCTGGAGCCTGTCCAGAGTCAGGCACTGGAGCTGGGGAAGGGGCTGGAGCACAAGTCTGATGAGGATTTTATGAAGTTGTAATTTTGGGAGGGTTTTATTTGTTTACTTTCCTCTTTTAGTATTCAGCCTTGTAATCTGATGTCTAGGGTTTTCTGGCCCTGACAATAAGCCTGTGCTGCTCATCTTTATCTAATGTGAAGTATTTTCTTCCGGCACTTATCTGCTCTTGACACGAGGTATTTGATAGTGTAGCATACATTTTTCTCCTTCAGTCACACTTTATCCTACAGCTTAAAATATTACACTTTAATGAAAGCTGTCCTGCAGTCCAACTCTGATTTGGCTTCCATCTCAGCTTAAGTACCAAGCAATGCTTTTCTGTACCATTTTATAAGATAACTTGTTTAATTAATAGAGGAACAATTACAGCTGTACTCAGAAATTCTTTATATTTATTGGTAAATTAGAATTATAAGGTCAATTTAGCCCCTTTTTAGAAATTACTCACCACTTTCACAGCAAAATTTCTGGATTAAAATTGTCTTGTTTGGTTTCACTCAGGAAGATTAATTTGAGTAGAAAAGAGTGTCTCAGTGCTGTTCCAAAGCTGTTCTTAAGCCCCATGCTCAATATGAACAATCATAAAGTGAATTTTAAACAATCTCCTTTTGAGCTTCTTTGTTCTAACTGGTCATGAGAATCCCTGTGATTACCCTAACCAGAAAGCTTCAGTAGCTCAAGGTAAATTTATAGTCCATACACCCTCAGGAAATTTAATACAATGGAAATCACGTTTGTCTGACCACAGATGAGAGTAAACCACTGTGTAAGTTCCTATCTCTCACCAGCTTCACAGAGAAGCACTCATCTATTGCCATAGTGCACGGTGCAGTAGAATGACAAACTTCCACAGCCCTTCAGCAGATGCATACATGCTTTTTTCTTGTTGGTGATCCTTCTCTATAGTACTCCCCAAGGCTCTTGCCCTGCTGATACCCAAGGGCTTACAAACTGCTTTGCAGCTCCTCTACAGATCCCACAGGTGCTGCATTTGCAAGTGCTCCCCCTTCCTTCCACTTTGCCGGAGTGCAGCATCTGCCCCACAGCCCACATACGTGCCCCAGAACACAGTGAGCCCTGTGTTCACCGTGCCACTACCACACCAAATCTGTGGGCTGTGGCTTTAAACAGTGCACTCTTTCCTTTACAAGCCCATCACTGATTTTCTCCTCTTTTCCCAGAGAAGCAGCATGTTGCTTGCTAATTTATCCCCCATTTTTATATTAGAGCTGCTTAAGATCTTACATGAACAGTACTTTTTATTTTACAGGACATAGAGACAGACATAATCCTTGCTCAAGGCATTTGCACAAGGGGACAAACTCTTTGCCTACCAACATTCCCTAATATCTCTTACCAGAACAAGATATATAGAGAGAACTGACAGAAGCCTGCAAAAATAGAAAAGAAATACTTTTATGAAAGGCTTGTTAGAGTTAACATCTTGGTTAAAATCTGGTACTTAGATGGATTAGCTCTGGACTAAAGTTTACAGGTGAACTTCCAGACTAAACTACATAACCTGGAAGAGTTAATTTATCACTTCTTTCATAAATCAGAAGGCAATTCAAGCAAACAGTAGTGTTTGATACACCCAGTATCAGGGCTTATACACTTAAATTTGTGTTTTCTACTGCCTGGTGTATGTGCCTGAAAACACAGTCTGTAGTTTTGTCATGCTTAGCTTGTGAGATTTCAAACAGTTTATAAACCCATCAGGGTAAAAACACAGCCTAATTGCTCAAGTGCCATGAAAGCTATACAGGCACTGTGTGGTGATGTGAGCAGTACTCCTAAACAAAGGGCAGAAAACTCCAGGAATGACCTTAGAGATGGTCAAGTGTTCTTCTTTTTCAGAAGAGAGGCTGAGGTACAATTGAGAGTGTCTCAACACTTATGTAAGACAAAGTCAGTGCTATTATGATCATGTTTTACAAGAGATTACTGTGAAAAAAAAGGTTTATGATAGGAAAAGGCATCAGGAAGTTTTGTGCTTGGAAGTAGAAATCAGATACACTGGAAAGAGAAATCAGATGTCAGGTTTTAAAAGTGGGTTATACGTAAGCAGGGGAGGGGAAAGAACAAGCCAGGATCATGGCAGATTCTAAAAGTCTTCAGGTCTTTAAGGCTGTGCTGCCTTTTGGGATTTTAATACCTTGAGCCAGGTATGAGCCTTGGGGCAGTCTGTGACTGCTGGGACAATGGTCCAATGTGATTTCTCTTGCCTTCTTTCTCCAAGGAATCTTTGAAGGCTACAGAGAGTGTCAATTTTTCCAGTGTAACTCAGCTGATTCCCCACCATCAACCCACCAGAGAAGAAGGAGCACTCCTGGATGCCAGTTGGCCACATGGTGTGAAAGAGGTTGGTACCTACAGATAAACTCTAATAGCAGGATAAAATGCCTTACTGTCTAAACACAACCCAGCAAAATCAAGGAGAGCAGGAGGAAATTAAAGGGGTTGGAGAGCAAGAGAGAAGTGCAAGCAAGAATGAAGTGACTTCCAAGAGAATTTTTGAAGAGAGAGAAGGAGGGCAGAGCTAAGATTGAGCACAAATCACGGCATGACTTCTGGGTCCTTGGTTTTTGTATTACACTGACCTAATTAATTTTACATGGAAAATATGTATGAGAGGCTTTTCTCTGGTCTTGCCTGAACTTGGCAAAAGACCCCACGACTTCAGCTGTTTGCTGACTCGTGGCATTATCAGCCACACCAAACCACTTTGGAAATGGGAATAGCTTAGGGTTTATACAGTACAATGAACTTTAAACTGACCAAACCTTCCAGTGAGACAGGCATATTGCAAGTGCAAGAACCAGCTTCTCAGTAGAGCATGTGCACATCCCACCAGCAACAGGGATATCTCTTTGGAGCCCCATCAGTCACTGGGATGAATATCCCTGCAGTCTGCTAGAAAACACCAAGCCTTGAGACAGCCTAAAATTAAGGCCACTCTAAGGTTTTTTTCCAGAGTGGGATATGGGATATTCATGCATTCCTAACACTAAGTTAGTAAGAGAATCCTACTTACTGAATGAGCAACACTTCCTTTTGTATTTAAGTCTTCCTTGGAACTTCCCCAGGCAAGAATGAAACACGTGCTGCTCCTCATCTAAGAGTGGGCAGTCTGAAGTAAGATGATAGCAAGTAACAAAAATGCTCTTTTGGTTAACTTTCACATTTAAAAAGGTTAGGCTTGATGTCACTTAATTTTCTAACTGAGCAAATCTGAACAAGCTGGATCTGCTTTTACAATCTGTGTCTTACACACAGATAGAGACTTAATGTATTATTGATTCCATGAATATGCTTATCTCCTAAGTTTACCTCTTCTTTTGAATTTGTGGAGTGTGATGAAGCACACAGACCTTTTGGGGCTCACAGAAACAACCCCCTCAGACACAGCATACTTCTTCCTGCTGAGTGCCAGTGACATACCAACCACACCACTAACGTGCTCCAGGAGGCCAGGTGCCAACCCCAGGGCATTTCTGAAGGTTCCCTGTATTTTTCAGTCCAATTTCTGGTCTCCTGGGAAGAGAATTTCCAGTAGGTTTTTCTCCATGTCATGTCTGAGAAGTCACAAGCAGCCAAGTTTGTGACTGGTGGGTCAAATTCATTATCTTGTTAGTGGTATCCTCTCCAAAAGCAATCAGACAAAAAAGAGAAGCCCCTTCAAACTGTTATTCCTCAGTTAGCTTATCTAAAGAACAAGACACAATTTTGCCTTTTGGGAACCAAGACATTTTTGTGTAATCTGTAAAAGAAGGTGGGCAAGTAATCATAGAATCACAGAATGGTGAGGGTTGGAAGGGACCTTTAGAGATCATCAAGTCCAACCCCTCTGCAGAAGCAGATCAACTTAGATCAGGTCACAGGAACACATCCCATTTGAAAAGGCTCATGCCTCTGGAGCAGTGCTGCACAGGTCTCACCAACTCAGGGATTGCTACTGAAAAAGAGGTCTCAAACAGATCCTCACAGTTAAATACAGTTGTACTCACTGCTGCTGTGCCACTTGAGCAGCCCTTAACGCTTAACAAGGTTTCATTGTCTGCAGACACATTAAGGAGTTCTGGGTGTCCGACTTGGCATTTTATTTTTGCCTATAAGCACCAAGTGTACTCGCTTTATTTATCAGTTTAACCCCTGACAAACGTTCTGGCTGTCTCAAATCTTTCTGTGCAGGTTGCCTCAGAGCAGATGTCACAGTCAGCATTTCTTTCCACAAAGAGCACTGGAAACTGCTCTTCAGCAAATATATTCTGAACGAGTAGTATTTGGGGGAAAAAAAAAACCCCAAAACAACGTGTTTTCTGCAGTTCTAATGAAAACCACTGATCAGGTTCTTGGAAAAGAAGCTTGGCCTCTTCACAGAGAAGCTAGAGATATTTCTGTAAATTCATGATCCCCACTAGGACTGGAAATCAGCCTTTCATGCTTCAGTCACTTTGATAGTCACACAGCCCTTCATTGCACAGAGCAAAAGTAACAGATTTGCCAATAACTTCTTCCTGCCTAACATCAGAACGCCTCTGAGAATTGCCAGACAAATCTCTGTGTTTCTTCATCCTCCTCTCATGCTCCTCTTCTCCCTGTTGACGTGTAAGCAGGGAGAGGCAGAGAGGAAAAGGTGGGACATACACCTTCCGCGCTTAAGCTCCAGTCCCTCGGGCCAAGGACAGACGGGGAGAGCCCGAGGCTGCTGCCACTGCCCCGCGTCCCCGTGCAGCTGCATCAGCCGCGCTCCCAAAGCAACGCACTGGGCAATCGCTGACGAGGGCTGACACCCCAGAAAGAGGGGGGGTGTGTGTGTGCAGCTGAAACAACGCTCCAAGGAAACGTGACAAACTGAAAACTTGCAAAGTTTAAAGGTGGAAAGAAGAGGTAGAAAAATGAGAAGGAAAAAAATCAGGAGACATTGAGAGGAAGGGAGGAGAATAGCATGTCTTCACCTTCCTATCTTCTTCCTGCAGCATCTCCCTCCGTTTCCCTTTCCCACTCCCGGTTTCCACAAATATTCCCATTATGCGTTCGCTTGGGATGATACAGGACCCAAATCTCAGCAACTTTTCCTGGCTTGATGCAACCTCACCTTCACCGACAGCGGGTTTAGACGTCAAGGCTGCCGAGAGGGAAGGCAGGAATCTCCGCTCCCGGCAGCCAGCACGAGTCTGACTTGGGGCGCACGGCTGGAGCCGCCACCTCCGCGGGAGCCAACACCCTGGTGCTGTTTAAGAAATAAATGATCGCTCCCCGGCTGCGTCAGGGAAAAGCTTTGCTCTGCCGGGTCCCCTGCGCGGCCGCCCTACCCCGCCCGCCTCCGCGCAACGCCGCGCTTCTCCCGGGCCCTCTCCGCACTCCCGGGGGTCCGGGGCGCCCCGGGACCGAGCCCTTCCCCGCTCCCCGCGGCCGCGCCACGGAAAGGGCCGGGGGCCCGGGCGGGGATGCGCCGCTCCGCACCGCCACCGCTCCGCCGGGCCCCCTCGGCCGCCGCTCCTTAAGGCGCATCCCCAGGGCCGAGGCACGGAGCGGCCGGGGCCGGCGGGCAGCCGCAGCGGCGGGCGGGCCGCGGGCTCCTATGCCGGGCTGCGAGCTCCGCGGGGGCGCGGGCGCTGCCAGGCGACGGGCTCGCCCGGCTGCGGCTCCGGCGGGGCGGGACAGCGCCCGTGCGCCAGCGCGGCGGCGGCGGCAGCGGGGCTCGGGCGGCTCCAGCCCCCGCGGCGGCTCCGCGCCCGCAGTCCCCGCCGGCTCTGCCCTCGCTCGGCAGCGGGAAGCCGAGCGCCTGCAATGGCGGCTCGGACCGAGAGCCGCTGCGCGCCGCTCCTCCGCTCGCCTGGGCGGCCGCGGCTCTAGGAGGGGAAGAGCAGAGCTCGCAGGGGGGCTGGTTTCCGGCGGGTTATTTATTTCTTCCCTCTCGCTTAAGTTCCCAGCGGAGCGGGCTGGACGGCACCTGCGCCCCCGAGGGTGAAAGGTGTGGGGAGACCATGGAGAGCCCCGCGGAGAACCCCAGCAAGGCGGCGGAGTACCTGAAGGAGCTGAACAAGATTATTGAGACACAGCAGGAGCTGCTGGAGAAGCAGAAACGGAGGATAGACGAGCTAGAGCAGCAAGTGGCCAAGTTGTACCATGAAAATGCCTGTCTCCAGGACGAGCATCACCGGCACCTGGCCACATGCAGGCTGCAGCAGGGCGTCCCCCCCGCGTACCCGGGGGTGCTGAGCGCCATCCAGGAAAACGCCAAGCACGAAAAGTAAGCGCTGCCCTGGTTGGTGGCCCTTTTGCGTATTTTGGGTGCTTCTGTAGTGGGGCTTTCCTTCGCTTTCATCTCCACATTCGCTTCCCTAGAGCCTCCCCGCGTACGAGCCCTGGGCAGCAGCGGAACTCCCTGCGGTGCGCGGCACGGGGCGAGCTCCGGCTGCTCGCGGGCAGCTCGCCGCGGAGGAGGGGACCCTCGCTGGTCAGAGGTGGAGGGAGTAGGCTCAGTCTCTGCTCAGCCTGGATGGTGCCTCACCGGTTCCCTGGCCGGGATTTCGCGGAGTGCGGGGCTTGGTCCCTGGGTGGGGTTCTCTGCCCACGGTGCCCGTGGCTTTTTCTTTTGCCACCTCTGCTCGCCGGGGTCCCGGCAGCCCTCTGCACTCGGGCACGTCCCTCTCCTGGAGAGACAGGAATAACGGGGCGATCTCTATCCTTCTCCCCGCCGCCTCTTCCCCGCCGGTGTGAGCACCGCGGGTACCCCGGGCAGCCCCTTGCCCCTCTAGGGGCGCGGGGCCGAGGCCCTCCCCGGGTGTTCCAAGCCGGCGGTGCTTGCGCGGACCCTGGTTGGCACAGCCATCCGCGCTCTGCCGTTAATGAAAGTGACCTGGAGAGGGGTCAGTAAACATTGGCAGCTCGCCACCGCCCGGGCTGACTCGTGCCAGTCTGAGCTCGCCCGTTTTGGAGGCGCGTTCGCTCCCAGCCTTTGCATCTACTTCTATCCTCTGTAATCTGTAATTAATCGTGTACTTCTTTGTAGCGTAAGGAAAGCTGCTTAATTGCGCGCGCGATTCGGAAGGAACAGGAATAGCAATAACTAAGTCATGGCGCTTACCCGACGTGTTTCTACTTATGCAAAAGTATTTAAGACTTAGTTTTAGTTGAGCGGAGTGGGAAAAGCATGCATCACATTAAGAGCCTACTTCTCTGCTCTGACACAAATACAATGGGCTGCTTGTAATCCGGTGCGTTCGAGTTCCTGATATTTAGAAGCAAAGCCTCGGCTGCAGACGGCCGGTTTCTCTTCCACCGGGCCGCCGTCGTCCGCCCCGGCTGCACAAGGGACCGCCCGCCGGCAAAAGTGCCTCTGGCCGCTGCTGGCGAGCAGGCGGTGAGAGCTCCTCGCCTGCCTCCGGCCAGGGCTGCGGGATGCCCTCGCCGTGGGAGACCCTCCGCGTTAGGGTCTCCGCCGGTTCCCCGCGCCGGCCGGGTGGGAGGCGGCGAGTGCAGAGCCGGGGCTCCTCGGGCTTGGCCGGTGCTCGCCCTCCCGGCCGCGGGTGAAGGCGCCGAGTGGCCGCGGGAGCTGCCCCCGGGCCTCGCATCTCTGCGCGGCTGCGTGCGTGCGCTCGGCGGGACAGTGATGGTGGGGTGGGGAGTGCTGCTGCGGCTGCTTGCGGCGTCCCGGAACTGCGATGCTCCGAAAGGCTCCTGTTTTGGAGCACTGCTGGGGGGAGCGGGCTGAGGGGGATGTAGGAAAGGTCGCTGGTCACTCGGTGCCCCCTTTACCTGCTCCCTAACGCCTGCACCTGATCGGTGTGGCGGAGAGGAAAGGGAAGCAACTTTCTTCCCGACTCGCTCCTTGCTGTCGGAATGTTAACGCTTTGCGATGTTTCAGCGGTGCTGGGGTAATCGTGTTAGGCTTGCTTATTAACAGAGGTGTCTATGAAAACTAAGCAGATAGCTCCCCAAACAGACCAGAGAGCTTATGCTCTCATTTAATAATCAATCCCGCAAGGTGAAAGAGCTGTTTCCAGAGAGCGTGGAGTGTTTACACAAATCCTACCCTGTGCATCCATGGCCAGCACCCAAGGATTTCTTGTGGCTGTGCTCAGCACAGGATGTCAACTCAGCTATCTCGTCCCATTTGTCTCTTGCAAACGACATTACTAAAAATTGTACAAATGGCTTGCCTTGTTTGATAATATTTCTCTTCTCCAGCCCAAGACTCATTTGCAGAGCTTTCTTTGGGCAGGCAGCTCTGGGGACTCGGAGGCTTTTAAGTCTCTTAAGTGGATTTGATGCTGGGATCAGAATTAATCTGGGATATTTATGGCTGAGTTGTATTGCTGGGAGGCAGAGCCTGCAGGGCTTGGGGGGAAGCTGGGAGACAGCCCTGCCCTCCAGCCTGGTCCCACGCCGGGTGCTCTGCCCATGTGTCTGTCTGGGGAAGCAGATTTTCAAGGCCACCTTCATCTGAGGAACAGTATACTCCTGAACTGAACCATCCTGTGTCCATCTGTCATCCCCTCACTTTATAGGAAGTGAGCCCCTTCTTCTCTCCAGGAAACCCTGGGAGGAATCTCTGTTGTGTGCTCCCCAGCTGCATTGGGAGGGTGAAGGCACAGGGGCTGCTGAGGCTTCAGCTGTCTGGGAGCAGGGACAAGAAGCCAGTCTTAAATGTACTTTGTCTGGATACAAAAGATGGAAGAAGTCTCCAACTTGAAAATTAGGCAAAACCCTTGTTTTAAAGCCTTCTCTCAGTCTCAGAGTTGTCTTGGCTTTCTGAAATCCCAACATTCAGTCTCTGGATGTCTGTAGCTGACCATGCAGAAGCTCAGACTGAGTTTCCCAGAATTAAATGTCACATGCACCTCACATATGTTGGGTGGGGAATAAGGATCTCTTGTTTGCTGAAGTTCAGGAACAGATATCTGTGAAACTTGCTTTAGGTGTAGGGAGAGAAGTGTGTGAGGTGGCACGTCCAGCTTGTTTCCTCCTGCTCCATGCACAGACCTCCCCTCCTTCCTCCTTCCAGAGGCAGCAGAGTTGCTCTGTACCTGAGTACCAGCAGTGATCATTGTTCCCCCTTGGTACTTTAAAGCTAAAATGTTTGGAATCCTTTTTTTAAAGGCAGCTGGGCTTTATTCAGTCAAACACAGCAAGCAATCAGTACCTTTAGGAAGTCATCTATAGTGTTTGTACCTTGAGACTTGAACAGGTTTTCTCCTAAGCTGCTTGGACTCCTGTCTCTGCAGCAGTTTGACCCATGTAAGAGAGATGTGGATCCCTGGCACTACAGTGTTAAGGCAGCTGTTTCCTGTTACCAGATGGTGGTTAACTTGTGTGATACAAAAGGAAGCATGGACATACTGTACAAGATGATATGCTTATGATTAGTTCTTACAGTAGATATGAAAAAAAAGCCCAAACATCAAAAACCCCACATGTTCTGAATCTTTTTAGTTCTTACAATGGGAAGAATTTACAGCTGAAGACTGCTGAAGTCATTTGGAAAAGCTGGCATGTTTGTAGAAATCCCTTAGCTTGACCTCTTGTGGGATGGGGAAGTGTTAATGAGCCCTGTAATTGACTTCTGGAAGGAAAAAACCATCGGTGCAGTACAATGAGAAAACACTCTGACTTGTGTTCTTCCAGAAAAAAGAATCAGAGTAGACAGAAAGTTTCTTGGTGTAGGTTGCTCTGAGGGAGGGAGGAGCAGAGGGATGGTTTGGCAGGTGCAGATGAGCAAGCAGGAGGTACCAGAAAAGTCTGGGCTGCTGTTTCCCTTAATTCTGCAGCGATTTGCTGAGTGCAAATCAACCTTAAAATCTTCAATTGGAGTTGAGGATAATGAGTTGATTACGAGGCTTTGTTAGATGTAATGAATCAGCATGTTAAAGATAACAATAGGTATTTAACTCATTAAGTTGCATAAGGCTAATTTTCAGTTAAGTCTGTTTCAATTTACATTTGATAGAACAGCAGGAACTTCTACAGCTCAGATGCTGGGTGTAAGGGAGATGTGTTCAATACACCCACCTTGGTAATGCACTTTTTAGTGGAAATACATAAACCCAAATGTGCTGGGTCTTCTCAAAGCTATGCAAGCACAATTTTTCCATTCGACCCTGGCACATTACCAGCTTAGGCAGTGCTATTTGAGCTTAACCTAATCAAGTTAAACTGTGCTGCTTTTTCACTGGGAGGGCCTGGTCAGAGTTTGAGCAGGAGGTAGAGAATAAATGTCTGCTAAGACAGAACAATTCTAGAGGGCTGCTGTTTGTAGCTCAGTCTGAAGCCTGCACCTGGCCCAACTGATTTGTTTTTAAATGAATCTAGGCCTGGCTTTGTTCTCCAGGGTAAAAACAGTCCCAGTTGAGAGCTTTAAGAAATCTGTGCTGTGGTTGGGAGATACTCTGGGTCTCAGCTGGGGTGTACTTAGTGCAGTCTAGGAAGTGGAAGTTGTTGCTCTGGTGATAGTCACATGTGAAAGCTGCTTTATGGCCTACATAAAATGAGCTGGTGGCTTTGCATGTCGCTGTTGGCACCGGCTGCTGCCCTCGCACGCAGCCTCAGCAGGAAGCCAAAGATCACATTAATATAGAGACCAGCCTGCCTTTTCTTTTTTCCTTCCCTCCAGAGATGTCCTTTGCCGAGACAGACTGGTCAGATGACGTAAATCCTATTTCATTGTCTGTGCTGCACTTAACAGCAGCTTATTTTTGTTTGCTGTAGTGTGGCAGAGATAGCCAGCATCTGTTAAAGTATGCTCATGTTTGGGCAAGATTTTGCTTTTGCTGCCTTCTTGTCAACAGGGATGGAGATGAAGTGCTCTAGTGAGGTCTTCTTCCCCAGTCAGCTGTGTAGGAAAGTGTGATTTGTGGCTGATGGTCTTGCTGGAAGAAGTCTGCAGTGGAGGTGCAGTTGTTACTGAAAGATGCTCCTCTACTCGTTCAGCTTATTTTGCTCATGAAGAATGTTTTTACGTGGAAAACACAGTTGGTGTCCAAAATGAAGACTCAGCTAGCACCCTGTGCTGCCTATTCTCTCAGTCCTGGAGCAGAGAGGGATGGTGTAGTTCTGAGGTTAGGCAGAACATAAAACCTGCATCTTGGAGTAACTTAAAACACTTCTACTCATTTTCTTCTTTTCCATAGGTAACTGGAGTGTTCTGGCTACTGAACTATAAGCACAAGGGTTTGACTCTGAAGGGAGTGCTTTTGCTTTTGAAGCACTCATTTCAGAGCCATTAGTGTGATTTGTACATCAGCAGATGAGTGAGCATCTCTGGGAACAGGCATTTGTTGTTCTGGCAGACTGTAGGGAATCAATAGCGTGAAGATCTGTAATAAGACACGAACTTGCTAACTAAACTCAACTGAATTACTTTTGATCTCTGTTGAAATATTGGCAAATTGTTGAACTCAGCTTAACATTTAGCACATACTAAACGTTAACACATAAAGAATTAATTGGTAAACTGATGTGTATTGCATAACTGATAGGTATGAAGGGTAGGGAGAGGCACAATGATGACAAAACACAATGCTGGTTTCAAAGTTCCTGGGAAATTGGGGGAAGGAGACAAAATATGCTTTCATAAGGAAAACACAGCAAAAAAGACATGCTGCTTTGGGAGAGGAAGACCAGTGCAGCAGAAGTAACTCAGCCTAGAACATGAGTTTAAAGACGATTTTAAGACTTGAAGTAGATCTGTCCCATTGAAAGTAGACTAGGACTAAAGAGTTGTAAGCACTCAGTGGATCTGAACTTCTCTAATGAAGCCTTTCATTCTCCTGACACAGAACACAACTTTTGAGCCTCCTAACTTTGGAGTTCTGTGTTCTGAACTTTAAGAACCAAGTGCCATTTTATGCTGGTTGGTGCTTTGATGTTCTGCCTTATGAATTCACTGTCAAGTATAGTGGAAATGCAATGATGTGCTTGTGGAAAATGTTCTACATTTCTCAAGCAAGGTATGTAAGGGAAAACCTGAGTCTTAGTCTGCTTGTTATTAGCAGAAGATACAGCTGTGAGTTTGGCAGGGTAGTCAGTGTGAAACAGGCAGTTCAGCTTGAGCAGTAGTATCCTTCTGCTGAAGAGCTGTGTGTTTGGAACAGGTCACTGTTGTCATAAAGCAATGGCTCTTGTGTCAATCCTAAAAACCAGCGTGATCTCCAGTGTAGTGATCATAGACTTGTTTTGGCTGGAAAAGCCCTTTAAGCTCATTGAGTCCAACCCCTCCTCTCACACTGCCAAGCCCAGCACTAACCCAGGGCCCTCAGCACCTCAGCTCCACAGCTTTGCAACAGCTCCAGGGACTCCCCACCTCCCTGGGCAGCCTGGGGCAGTGTCTTCCCACATGTCAACAAGGTACACTTTCAAATGTTATAATTGTGTTGGAGAGGCACAATTTAATAACTGCTTAGAAACATGAGGTTAGGGGGAGCAGGAGCAGGCCTGCTCTTCCCAAATGTGCCAGGCACAGGGCTTTGGAAGAACTTACATCCCTCACTCAACAGGATGCTGAATTTCATCCTCATCCACTCAGTTACAAACCTTTGGCAGAACAAAGCATAGACACACACACACCTGACCCTGCCATGCAGCCCTGTTGGTTGAGTTATTAAGACAAAACCATATCAGGGAAGGTATCTTCTGGCAAAACAGAAGTTTCAGCCTTTTTGAAAACCTGAAGCAAAAATATGTCCCACTGAAAGACCCTGTTCAATGGCAGATCACAGCTGAGAAGAAAAGAAAGCAAGGTATTTCAATGTGCTTTCTCCCAGCATACTGATAGGGAGAGTAAATTATTAAAATAGTGAATTATTAAATGATTCTTGCTAGTAGCATCTCAAACAGCTCAATTTCCTTTTTTTACACCCAGGAAAACTGGTGGCTTTTCTTGATGTGCTGGTCAGTGATGCTGAGCAGGAGCTGCTGTGCTGGATTCAGTGTTGAGTGCCAGACCATGGCCTTTAGCTGCTGAGTTTCCACACCTACAGAAGTACATGGGTTCCTCCAGGGCTTTCCTAAGGGAGGGAAGCTGGTCAGGGACAGCCACAGTTGCTTCCTCAGCACTTGCAGTTTTGACACTGTTCAGTTTTGTGGGCCCCTGGATGGCACAGCTGTGCAGACCTGCAGAGCATCACAGGGCACTCAATTTCCCTCGAGTTTAGAGCTCCTCTGGGATTCCAATCCCTAATGTGGGAAGATTTGCCTGTAAGTAGGCAGCCTCTCCCCAGATGAGTTAAGTGTGTGTTACTTAGAGCCTTTTTCAGTCTGAGGGCCTTCTGCATGCAGGTGGCAAGGAGGTCATCTCATGTTACCAAGGGGATGTGTGGGAAGCTTCTTAGGTAAGTGGATTTTGCAGGCCAGAAGTACTTCCTGATATGCAGCCCACACTTGCATTATTCTAATTTGATCCTATCATTCCTGCTCATACCCTCTCTATTATGTTAATTCCACCTTTTTTTTAATGTTTCCCAGCCTGCAGATACTTTTAGGCTCTGTTTGCCAGTGCTCCTGTCTTTTATCTCAGCATAGCCTGTGAATGTGGCTGTCATAATTTCATTCTACCTCTCTCCTTGCCTAATTGTACTATTTTCCTCAGCAGAGCTGTTGACTTACGAATTTAGGCAGTCTGAGCATGCTTTGTACAGCAGAGCAGCATGATTTGGAGACATGCTATATGGTTGTGTGGTTGGCTTTTAGGTCTGTGATAGCTGTCCCTGAGATGAGCTGCTTCTCTTCCACCTGCTTTGCTGGGAAGCCCTTCAGCTGATTCCTCATAACAGTTCATTAAAACACCAGGGTTCTCTGCTGCTGTGGCTCACTGTGTTCAGAGTGGAAGAAATGCTGCTTTGTGGAAGCTGGAAACCTGGAGAAGAGTTGTTACATTCCTGTGGTCATTACTTTGGTACTGTGATTAAGGACAAAAGCAGGAGTAAGGTGTTTCTGTAGTCCCATCTGGTGACCTGTTTGTCCCTGGCAAAACTAAGCACTGATAGTGATTGCTGTTTTACAGATGGGCAAGTCAATGCTGAAGTGAATCACAGAATGGTAGGGTTGGAAGGGACCTTTAGAGATCATCCAGTCCAACTCCCCTGCAGAAGCAGTTTGTATCTTAATATGTTGCTCAGAGGTTTAGGTTAAAAATGGTTGTATTAACTATCACTTGAGACAAACAAGACTTTAAATATCTTGGCTTCCTTCATCACTCTATCCCAACCTGATTGTCATTTGTGTGGTTAGTGTAAGCAAAAACTAACGGTGTTGCTGCAAAGTGCTCAAGACATTTGGACAGGGTGAACGGCTGTAAAAGAGAGCAGCTTTCACAACAGAATCTGAAAGACCCGAGTCCGACCTTCTTCAAACAGCTCGGTCCATCGAGGCATCTTTGTGCGGCAAAGGACGGGGCTGTGGCCGGGTCCCCGTCCCTCCGCTCCCCTCCGCAGCCCGAGGAGCCGCCGCGGTGCCGGCCGCTGGGCTCCCTCTGCCGGCACCTCCCGGCGCTGCTCGCCAGCCGCCCCGAGCCGCGCTCCCCCTCCTCGCACCCGCCCAGAGCGGAGTCTGCCGCTGCATCTCTCCACAGCGTTAGGAAGGGCTGCTATGAGTGGGGATGAAGGCTTTGCATGAGTTGTGTTGGCTTTTCCTAGTGCCTCAGAGTGCAGAGGTAAACTTTCTTTCAAGTAGTTTAAAAATATACATGGGAAAGAAATTATTCTGCTGTGAGGCATCTGTGTAGACTCAGTCTTGCTGCTGTGGTAGATAAGGAAAATACTGCTACTGAGTAGCTCTCTGTAGCAATTGATTGAAATGTAATATACATTATTTGCATGTTAATAAGATTTCAGTCAGGCTTCCCAGACAAACACGAGTAGAGACAAAGACATACATGCAGTACATCCTTTACTGCAGCACAGTAATTCAGGTTTACTGAGTGTAAGCAGTGCTTTATTCTGAATAATTGGACAAATAAAGCAGAGAAAGGAAGATGGAGAAAGAATGCTCCTATCCTTTATCTAGATTTGAGATGCAGCCACGAGTTGATTTGTCTTTGCTGTATTTCCACCAGCTGAAAATAACTGCAGGTGCTATTTGGATTTCAGAGCTTTTGATGACTCTTTCTGGGCACTGGAACATGTAGCTATAGAGTGACCAGGGTGCAATTTTGTTAACAATCTGAGCTTGGCAGATAGTAAGCACATTTCCTAGGCTGTGGGACCTGGTTAGGCACAGCTCTGCAAACTAATTTCTGCCCTAAGAGTTAAGTGCCAAGTTGGACTGTCAAATGGGACTTGATAATCATGCCAGAAGGGACAGGGTCTGAGAGGTAGAGAGTGAAGAGTTGGCCTGGAACTTGGGGAAGTCTTTATGAAGCCACTTGCCTACAGAATGTGAACCACTGTCTTGCAGAGATCATTTCATGAGTGTGTTTGCAAGGAAAAGGACTTGACCATTTAATGTGATTTCTGTTGTTTTACTTGGCTTTCCTAGCCACCTGTACCAGTTCTTTATCCACTTGAACAACACTTTTTTCTGCTGTGAAGGTGGCTTATTAGTCCTGCAATTTAGTTTCTACAATGGTGCCTCTTTGGGTTCTTTTGGTTGGGTATATCTAATGTTTAGGTATAAACTTGAGCAGCATGAGGTCTATGTGTGCTGAAATGGCTATTGATCAAGGTGAGGTAATGAACCACTTCTTGAACTTGGTAATGTAATGTGCATGTGCACTTAATCATTTCAGCATCATAATTGGAGCCTTTGAAATACATACCTTGATGCTGCCAGCCTGTTTGGAATTGGCTCTCCTGTTCCTGGTGGGTTGAATGGAGATACGTAGCACTTGTAACAACTGCCAACTAGCTCTCCTACAGTAATGCTGCCACGGTGAACAAATCCCTACCAAAGTTCCTGGCTGCCAGTGTCAAACCTGTATGCACCAAGCTGCTTGTCTGAAGAAGTCTGATTTACTGGCAGATTATCTGAGATGGTTTTAGTATGCTTTCTGTTTATAGAGAGTGATGATAATACTGCTGTTTGTGCCACTCTGTTGATTTCTCCCACCTCTAATTTTCAAGCAGCTTGGGTTCTGTAAAACAGATCTGCTGCTTTTCTGCCTTCAGACCTCTGCTACCTTATGGTCCAGTTCCAGCCCCTGGAAGGATTTGACTTTTGTCTTGTACTTTTCCATGTGCCATGGGGATCATGGTAGGGTCTGGGATATGTGAAAGGTGTTTCATGAAGTTAGTTATAGGTAACAGTTTTGGGGCTGCTCAGTTGGTTTGAAGTTGAATTACAGAACTGAACAATTTCTACTGCTTTTGCTTAACCAGCTGGTGACCTGAGGGGGCCAATGTGCTGCCTTTCCCCAAAGGCTTCAGTGTGTGCTCTCAGATTTGGGAAAGCAGGAGGAGGAATCCAGCTTGAGTCTCCTTTTATTATTGCCTCAGTTGAAGTAGTCTTTAAAACAGACAGCAAGCAAATTTCACCAGCCTGAAGTGAGCACTGTAAGGATCCTGGATAACAATGCTGAGTTGTTTTGGAGCTTAGTGGCTGCTGCAGAAGATGGAATGTCTCCCAGTTAGTGTTACTTGGAGGTGATAATCTGTCATACCAAGGAGAAACTATAGTCACCAAAGAGGCACCTCTTTGAAGTCCTGCCTGCATTTAAACTAGAAGAGCAGTTATTGATTGTCAGTTATTGATTGTTAAGACACATTGGAATGGGAACTTCTTTATCAAGATGTAAACAGAGGGTATCAGCCTGAATGTCTTCAATTATTTTATCACAGTGATCCCCACCAGTGACAGGGGGAAGCTGAGGGAGAGTCCTTGCCCACTGCCAGATGTAACCTGCTGCTTAGGAGGAATATTGGAGCATGACAGTTCTTAACAGTCCACACTCTTGGATCAGTAGACTTCAATATCTAGTTGGGGCTGGCTGGGATAAGAAATGAGATGTTTCAATCATATGAGGCCAACATGACCTCTGTTCACTTGAATAGTCCAAGTTACCTCTATTTCAGAGGTTCATGGCAGCCACATTTTTGTTTTCCTTCTCTTTCTATGGATGTAGTGATTCTCTGCTCGTACTTGTGCAGTTTAGTGTCTTCTATTTGGTTCTCTTCCATGTGCAAAATGTCAAGGATGTATGTAGGAGGTTCCAGACAGATGTTTGTCTACCAGTTTAGGTTCAAGCATGTCACATCATTCTGCAGTTTCACTCACTTCTTGTGGCTTCTCTGAATGGAGAAGGTTACATTTCACAAGAACAAAGAATTTTAGACCAACCAAAAGCAAGTAAAATCACTTCTAATGTATTGTAATATATAACAATGTTCCTTTCAATGTGGTTTCTTGGCTTCTTGAACCTTAAGAGCTTCTAGGAATTCCATGTGTACACACTCATGGCTGTTGCAGAGGTAACAATTGTGTCTGTTCTGTGTATGCACTTGTTGATACCCTGTTAGCAGCTGAACTGTGCACGTGCCACTTGTGCCCTAGATGTATAGAATTGAATTCAAAGGTCCAAGTCTTTGGTGGTCGTGACTGCTTCAGGTCCTGTGCAGTTGGCATGCATCGTGTGTCCAGGGCAGGTTGCACAGAAGCATTAATCTCCCACCCTGCAATGCAGCTGGGATGTTGTAATTGTGCTAAATTCAGAGGGACAACTTAGCAATTCTGCTCACGATGGCTGCAGTGGAGGGATTGCAGAGAGCCAGGCTATCATTCTTCTTCATTCTTGCTGCTTACCTTGTTACATTCACTTCATCTTTCTCTCAACAAGGTTTTCAAAGTAGGAGCTACTTCAAACTTATGTTCTGCTTGATGATCTTTTCTTCCCTTAATAGTTTCCTTAGCAAGGCAGACATGTATCTATCCAAAAAGAAAATATAAGCATGGTTATCTAAATCCAAAACCAATTTTAAACAATAATATATCAAATTTGGGCTGGAGTATCAGGACCCACTGGCACCACAGACTTGTGGGGTGTGTGTGGTGTGCTCTAGGTACCTTCCAGACTGACTCTTCTTAGATGATGCAGTGGTGTCCTGTGTTCATCAGTAGATGAGGCTATTTATGTTCAAGGTCCTCATGGTGACAGTAAAGCAAGAATTCACTGCTGTAGGAATATCCCTTTGGGTTTTACTTGCCATTAGGAGTTATGATTAATGTGTCCTTGTTGTGGAGAACAGGTGTGTTTTGACTTTTTCTTGTATTCCATTTTGATATATAGACCCATAGAAGAGGCATTTGATCAGTCTTGTTTTCAGATGGGGGAAAGAGTGTGTACACTTCAAAGAAAGTCTGCTTTAATCTGTTCTTTCACAGAATCACAGATTCTTAAGGATTGGAAGGGACCTTGAAAGCTCATCCAGTGCAACCCCCCTGCCAGAGCAGCACCACCTAGAGCAGGGCACACAGGAACTCATCCAGCTGGGTTTGAATGTCTCCAGAGAAGGAGACTCCACAGCCCATCTGGGCAGCCCCTGCCAGTGCTCCTTTACCTGAACACTGAATAAGTTTCTCCTTGTGTTTCTCTGGAACCTCTTCTGTACCCATGCCCCTTGTCCAGTCATTGGCCATCACTGAGAACAGCCTTGCTTTGGACTTAGTTTTCTGTGTGACCTAGGCAGGACTGTGGATGGTGGTTCTTAAACCATAAGTGTAACTTTGTTAGGAAAATTTACTGCTAAACCCAAACATTTTTGATGTTTGTTTTGACATTTTAAAAACCAGAAATAGTCTGTATCATCTTGTGTCTTAATACATGTGTGCAACTTAGGTAACTGTGTGCTGCTGTAGGAGTTACCAGCTTCTAGTTACAGGGCAGTGAAAGGCTTATGTCTGACTCTTCCACTTGCTGGCATATTTACCTTTATGAGGTAAGCAGTTTGAAGGATTTCCCTCTTCATATAGCATAGTCTTTTCTTGTGTGATCTCCCTGCCTTAGAGGTCTGGAGAGAGAAGTATTTACATGCAGGGGGAAAGGCTGTGATCTAATGCAAATGAGCTAGCTAGATTAGAATAAGGTAAAATCTATATTCAGCTTTCAGGCTTGATTCTATTTTAAGCTTTTAATTGAGTCCACCACTTCTTGAGTGCCTGAGGTTGTCATGTGTTGGGAGAATGACTTTGTCTTGCAGAAAAGGAGAGAATGAACTTTTTCCTAGTTTGACTAAGGTTATAACACTGGTACAATGTTAATGCTGACACAATGCTCAGAGCCTCGTGTGCTTGTGTTTGTGAGATCAGTGGCTGTCCTAATCATGTATTTGGAGATGTGAGTACCAGTGGTGGAAGGGAGGAGAGTCAGTACCACAGAATGACAATCCAAGTGTACAAACCTGTTGCTTGTGAACTTTTGCCCATGTAGCTTGGGAAGAAAACTTTCGAGGCAGTGGTGTGAGACTGCAGGGATAATTCAGCTGCTGCTCCTGGCTTGCATTTCAAAGAAAACTCTAAAAGGGTAGTAAAAACTGCCTCACACTAGGTATGTGAGACTTCTTAACTAGTGACCTTTGACTTCATTCTGGTGACATGAGACTTGACGGGCCAGTGCTAGGCTCCTGTGGGAAGCTAGGAGGTTATGTGCAGGCAACTGTGAACTGGCACCTGAGGAATGGGAGGCAGGGAAATTGCTGTTCCTGCTTTCCCCAGTTGCTGCTGTTACACCCTGTAAGTTTCCTGGTCTTTGCTGCTTAAGAAAAGAAATAATTGGACTTGAATCTGGATTCTCTGTGAAGCAGCACAGATTGCTTTTAAGCCTAAAAAGGTGATTTCCATGCTGAAATCTCTTCCTGGCAATATGATCAAAGGGGAGTTTGGTTGTGCATTCAAGCAGTACAGTCTTCTGTCTAGTATTAACTTGGGTAATAGATGAAATCTCATGCTAACATGAAACAATTCCTTATAAGCTGTGCTCTACAGTCAAGTCCCACGTTTCCCCCTTTGACCTATACATGTGCCTAGGGCAGAAATATTGTCCTTAGAATTGAGACTTGGATTGTGTATGTAAAGTCAGAGAGCAGTTCAAATATGTGTGAACACATTGCTTTCTTAGTTGGATTTGTTGTGTTGCAATCTGATCTTGGCAGTAGAATGTTTTAGAGGGTAAATGACAGCTAAGTACCTTCAGTGCTTCAGTTGGACCCCACACCTTAAAGGAAGCCAAAAATCCTTATAGAAGCAGGAAAAAAGGCCATGTCTTTTGTTTTGCCCACCCTCTCTGCAATCTTTCTCTATATAGTGACATGATATAAGTTTACCTCTCTCAGAACTTAGCACTGAGAAACTGGTGCTGATACTGGTGCTCAAAAATAGATACCAAGCTTTCATCTCATGGGGTTTTATGTGCTGGGTAGAGACTTCCCCCATTTGTGTTTTTTTTCAACCATCAGCTTCCTACAGCAGTTGTACCTCCATCCAATGTATCCCCTCCTAACTGAGGGTTGTCTCCTCTTGCCTGCTCTCTCTGAAAGCAAGGAAGTACATATTTTTTAATCCCATTGTAGAGTTATGTAACTCTTCCTCAGGAAAGTGGTTTTGAGCACTGAGCTTTACTTATTATGCAACATATCACCAGAACTTGCTGACATAAGCTGTGATCTTCACCTCTAGTTGCTCATGAAAAGCATATTATTTCCTTGACCTTACTTAGCCCTTAGAGGTATGTGCAGCATTAGAAACTCATTTGAGTATTTAACCTGAGGACAACTCAGTACATCAGGTAGCAGTCTGGTTTGAGTGAGCTGTCCATAGTCTAAGTCCTACATCTTTCCTCCTGTGAGACTGTTGTTGTTTTAAGCCACTTTTGTCTCTGAACATCTTTAAAAAGTTGCTGTTTCCCAGAGTTTTAAGAAAGTCAGAGGTGATTTCTTTGTAAGCATGGCATGGTGTGACCCTCTTCAGCTGTTTTGTGAGTCATCTTGCTGTGAGTGAAGGAAATCATTAAACCTCTTTAAACTAGATGAAGAGTCCCTTTTAGGTAATGTGATTTAATTGAGAAGATACTTTTACTTATGGTAACCTATGCAGTGAACCTTGGTATTACCAACATGTTTAATGACAAAGGTCACCAGACCTTTATTTAATCTTACAGCCTGTCCAGCTCTAATTTTGTCAGTCTTCATGAGTTATGTTAATGTGTTCTCTTGTATTCTAGCTAAAGGAATTCAACAGTGTGTAGAAGTGGCTGTTCAGCAGCCTGCTGTTGTGATAATAAATATTAAGTGCAATTAGTGTGCTATGCTTTGTGATTTTGTGGGTGAATGTAGTCCATAGGAGACTGGCCACTAATCACAACTGAAGGTGAGGTTCTCTGGTCCATTTCCTGAGGGATAGCTGTGAACCATAACCACATTCATATTCAATACATTTTGAACCAAGCCCTTGAAGAATACTTTAGAATTGTTGGGTTTATCACTCAGTTTAGAAGCCAGAAAACTCAAAGAAATGGTTCACTCCTGTTTTGATAGATCTGGTTGCCATCCTGAGTGCAAAATGTGCGAGTTAGTGGCTTCCCTTTTAAAACTGTTTTATGAAAGGAACTAGCAGACCTTGGAGACAAATAGCCAGTTTGTAAGTCATCCTGGTAGCTGAAATGCCAATGAAATATCTCAAACCTATGTCACCTGCTCAGCTAAGCACAGGATTTTCAATTTGCTCCTTGTGCTCAGCTGAATAGATGTTTCTATTGGTGGAAAGGTAAGTGGGCAAAACTCTCCTTCAGGCAGAAATGATGGGTAGCAGTCACCTCTTAAATGTTATAGATCTCCTCCCTTTCCAAAAAATGGAATTACTTGAAGAAGTCTGTCTTAATAATTGATGTACAGCATGTTATCTTCATGAATTAAAATCCTTTCTTTATTTTAAGAAAGGGAAAGTAACAGAAAAGGATGAAGTGTGCTGCCTGTGGCTTTGTGCCAACTTACCAGCCAGTGTTTTTTAGCTGAATTTGATTTTGTCAGCAAGGAAAAACAATCAGTTTTTCTTCAAGTTAAGCAGGTTTCTTCTTTAAAAAGAGTAATGCCAGTGTAAGGTAGGTTGAGCTGCACATAGTGGATAGATTCCTAGGAGACAGAAAACTGTACATCTCTAATTAGAAGCCTGATTTATTTGAAATAGAAAGCCGAGTTGTAAGTAATAATGCCTGGGATGTAGTGATAATAGCCAAAATAAACTGCAGTGCCTTAAGGAGTATGAAGCTTCTGATTCTTTCAAAGCAGAAAAGTTCTCTTCTCTCTTGGCCAATTTTGTATTTAGCATAAAACATGGAGATACCATTGCTCTCCTCAATACACTTGAGAGAATGTAGTGAACAAAGAATAGTTGAGAACATTACCTGCAGCTTTGCTGTTTAAGACCACCTGTGTGATCATTGTTCTTGGAACTGAAAGTCATCTTTTAAAGCTGATAAATTCCATTGTTATTTTCCAGACAGAGATGAGTGAATTAAGCTTAAACGTCTTCACAAGACCATATTTCATGTCAGAGGTCCTGGCTTCTAGTCTAGACTAAGTGTATGTGAAAAACAACCACCTTTTCTCAAGCCAGGAAAGAAGGCAGCAGGATGAGCTGTGGCAGTGTGGGCTGAGACCCTGACAGCAGGGAGGCTTCCTGCAGCAGGCTTGAAACCAGCTAAGAGAAGGAGGGGAAACCCAAGAGGATTACACTGAGAGGAACCACTCACATGTACCTTTGATAGAAATTCTGATCCCAGTACAGGATTATCAAAGCACATGCAGTACTGAAGTTTCACTCTCTCTAGTAAAATAAATAGCTCTTGTTGGCTTTCTCAAGCATGCAAGCTGAGGGATAGCAACTCCAAGGTCACTGCAAGTCATGCATGTGTGCCTTGCATGCTGGCAAAGGGGAGCTAAATAGAGGCTGGGCCTTCTAGTGGAGGTAGTTGTGGTTTATCACATTGATCTATCAGTGTCTTTATCTAATATCCCAGTTATGGATTCAGTCTATAGGAAGCATATGAATATCCTTGCACACCAGGTGAGGATGTTTTGAGTGCTAGCTTGCTGTCTTGGTGACTGTACAAAGGAAGAAAATATCCCCTTTTCCAGGTCAGCATGTGCTCAGTTTTGCAGTTTGCTGACTGGTATTTATTAAGTCTCCTACTGAGGCTGTTCTTCAGTATGCTGGTGAGCAGGGCATTCTGCTTGTGCACCTCCAGTAAATATTTCACTGCTAATCAAGTTTATACAACTCTCTTAGGAATGAGGTGGAGTGGACAAGCAAGCTGGCTTTCGTGGTGCTGATCCCCTGCTATGTGTGCATCTGTATTTTTACAAAAGGAAGGTGTTAGCTGCTTGCTTATGTACCAACTGAGCCTCCTTGGTGCGTGTATACATAGAAAAAGTGTGTTCTGATATTCCTCAGTGTGTAAAAAAAACCCCAAAAACCAAACAAAACTGTCTCAAAATATCACATCCCCAAACATTGCAGCTAGAAGAGTGAATTATTTACCTGCTTAATTATGCTCTCTCCTGTGACTGCTCTATTTAGATAGCAAGTGACTTCATTCTTGTTTTGCATTTTCCTTTCTGCTGGCCAATATCTTTCTGTTGGAAAGGGGAAGGTTCTTTGTGCAAATCCCTTTGAGCTGTGTTTCCTCACTGAAGAGGAGAAATGTCTCATGTTGTGTTGTGGTTGGAAAGCAGGGCTTTTAGGAAGCTTGCTTCTGAGCTTACTCTGCTTAGCTCTTCTGAAAGAACTACAGATATCCCCTTCCAAATTTAACCTCTTGCATTTGCTTAGATTTCCTAAGCTCCCAAGAGTTTGTATTTGGGGTCCATCTCTTTCTTAGCCTCACATGACAATTTTGTATGGGTATGTTTCTCTTCCCTTCCTTCACATGGGTATGAGTTGCTTAGATTTATTTTCAAGCTCAACACCAATATCCAACTCTTTGATGCTGTACTACCCACAGAGCTGCAAATATTTTTACCTGGATGTGACCAGTAATCCACTGTTAAGTATCAAAGTCAGTGTTGAAGACTTCTTATTGGTAAAACAGGATTATAAACATCAAAAGCTAGCTACACAGCACAAACTTATTAACTATTAATTAGGTTATTTCTATGTGCAGCAGTTGCTTTTGGATTTGCTCCTTCAGGAGCTCTGGGAAAGGGGCTGTTACTGAGGTGGCTGGGTTATCTTCTGCACTTTTAACATGTTATTCTTTATAATGTAGACTTTGAGCTGGATTAATACATCATTGCAGCAAGAAGGCAGACTGAAAAACCTAGCCCTGCTCACTGACTTGCTTTAATGGCAAGAAAAATAATCATGTTTCCCTCCTCCATAAAAGTAGTGGGGACAATAACTTATGTTTTAGAGAAGTTCTCTGCCACTTACCTGCTAGCTTTTATTAAAGAAACCCAACAAATAAACCACAGCCCAGCAAACAAACACACCAGAAAAACCACAAAATCCCCTTTCTGATTCTAGTGGATTTCAGAGCTGGTGCCTTATTTTACCTTGGTCAACTAAACATGGCAAAATAGCCACTGATATCCTTTTGTCCTTCCTCAGCTGGCAAAATATTCTGTGGTGGTTGCACAGCTGGAGTGTGTACTAAATATAGCACTGAAGGAAAAATGAGAGATCTCTGTGTTGAGCACCTCTCCCTCCTCCCTGTTTTCAACAAGTGTTCCTTTTCCCCATTTTACCACTCTGTGCACTTACTGCTCATAAAACCCATCTGTTTGCTGAGGAAGAAGCTCATTTGAGGAAGCTGTTGGGTGGCTAAGGAGATGTAGAGAAATGACTCTTAGTCTTTTGACTGCATCTTAGAATAAGCCTAGAATGCCTCACTATTCTAGCTCTATATGTTTCTCAGTATGCAGAAGAAAAAGATGCTGTTTCTACCTTGCCTTCCTGTGCTATGCAGTGTAGTCTGACTTGATAAGCAGTGATTGTGTAGCTGTTGCTAAGTATAGCAGCCATAGGGGTGCACAGAGACTGTCTAGCCTTTGAAATGGCAGTGATTTTTCCCCTTCTTGAAAATACATTTTTAGAGCATTACAAATAAGAGTGATAGGGCACAACTTAAAACTGGAGGCAGTGAAAATGAAGGCCAGTGAGATTTTTATGCTGAGAACTGTATTCTCCTTTTAAAAACCACATTTGAATGTAATACCTACAGTGTATTTGACTAAGCAAACCATTGGACCTTGTGTCTTTTCAGGGGTTTTGTTACTAACATATGAAACATCCAAATACAGTCTCACCTTAAAGACCTTTAATGTTCCTCTTGTACAGCAGCCAGTTTCTGTTCAAGTTGCACTTTCTTCTGGATTTGGAAGTATTGAAAGTTGAAGGCAGCTTTTCCAATCCTTTCTTGGAGAACGCTTTTCTGCAACTAGATTTATGATGTTTTGGGATGCACTGACATTGTAATATCTTTGTTAAAACTGGATTTTCCTGATGATTTTTGTTTGGTAATAAAGCCTGACAGGAAATGCCAGGTGGGAGAACTTTCTTGAGCTGAAGGTATTTGCAATTGTGGGTAACCATGAAACAACATCCGAGTGCAGAAGTATTTTGCTACTGTATCACACTTCAGTGATGGACTTAATGAAAACTAGGTTATGTTCAAGAAGTCCTAGCACTGCAGTAGGAAAAGGTTTAAGAAGAAAATTGCTACTACTTGGACTTCTTAAAATCCCTTCAACACCTCCTCCTCAAAACAAAGCAAAATGAATTGCTGCCTGGTTCCTTGTTTATAATTGAATAGATTAACTGGAGGTGTATCAGTTTTACTCGAGGATTCTCAGGAGATACTGCTGACAAAGCAGCAGTGTATTTATGGAAATTGTTGAGTCTGTATTTTGTTTACTGCTTGAGCTGCCAGGAGAAGTGGATTACTGAGTAGCCAGGAAGGACAACAGGCTGATTTGGCTTACTGCTTAGTGATGTATGCACTTTACCACCACTTTTAAGTGTGTCCATTGGATATCCAAGAATCAGGTGATAAGGAATTAAGTCATGAATGCATATAACTGTAGTTAGTAGGGCCTTCAACACAGTTTCAGATGGAATTTTGCCATTCACATGTCAAAAGTGTTGGCAAGATTTAAGTTTCATGAAAGTGGGTGTAGAAAACCTAGTTATAGTGCAAGTGCTTTTTTACTGGAACCATCTGGTGTTGGATCTTTGGCATTAATGAAAAACTTGTTCTTTATGTAAGGAAGAAATTAAAATCCTTCCAGAACAGCCAACTTAAAGATAAATCTTTCCCCTCTTCCCTATCCCTCCCTTTCCCCAGAGAAGGAATTTGGAGAGCCTAACCACAGCTACTACACGAAATGCATTTAAAATAAGTCAGAAATTACTGTGTTCCTGTTGCCAATACTGAAAAGTGTGTTTCAGGAAAAGGATCTGAAGATCCTAGTTGTCTACAGTTAGTTAAATAGTTTGCTCCCAACCTTTACAGGTTTGGAGGGCTGTAGATAGTTCTTGTTTTGTATCCACCCCAGTAAAAGCTGAGGATGCTGACAGACTTCCTGAATTTCAGGAGGAATCATTGACTCATAGAATGGTTTGGGTTGGAAGGGATCTGAAAGATCATCTCATTCCAACCTTGGACCCTTGCCAGGATGGGTTCAGCTTGTCTAAAAGTGCTTTTATTTTCTGGCCAGCTGGTATGCAGCACACTTACCCTTCGTGGTCATCTCGGGCAGTGTAATGTGTGACTTGAATACTTTCGAATGAAGATCAGTTTGGTACTCGTAGGTTGAAAGAGTAGGCTTGGTACCTAAGAGGATCTAAGACTTGTTTCCCACATGAATTAAAAGATCATGTGCTTAAGTATTGGTGGGTGGAGTTCAGGCCAGAGACCATGATAAAATAACAAGAGACAGTAAGTGAGCAAGGAGGAGCCTGCATAAGGATGTATTTGTATCTCTCTATTGTGGAAACCTCCAGTGATGGAGAATGAATACAGAAGAATTGAGTAAACAAACACCATGCCTCAGCTTTGCAGTACAGGTATTACTTGTCCCTTACTAATCCATTGCTCAAGTGATTGTTTCAGAGTCAGTCCTGGGTGCTCACTTTGTGCTGTACAGGGGCTGGAATTCCAGTCTCCCCAAAGAGTTAGGTAACTTAAACCTACTGCAGATGGTGTAGCTTCTAAACTGAAAGGTTCTGTAACTATAGGCTGAATTCACCTGTTCATGACTTTTTCTTGATGGAAGTACAAGGTAAAATTCTAGCTGAAATTTAAAGAAACAACTTGCAATTTAGTCAGCTTTAATGGCTTTCCAAATGTGATTATGTTACTGTCATAATCTCATGCTGAGTTTGGAGCTAGATGGCAGTTATCTGAAGCTTTTCAGAATCCCTAGGTATATGCATTTTTCTTCCATCTTGCTCATAGCAAACAATGTAATTTAAAACAAGTAGTGTAAGTGCTAGAGAAGTTGTCTGGTGTGTTAATCCATGCTTTACAACTTCTGAGCTCTGTTTGTTTTCTGAGGATGGGTCATGTGTAATTGTCTGCCTCCCAAGCAGGTTGCTTGGGTTCTTCTCACATACTTACCCTGACTTTTCTAGGGGTAATCCTTTTCCCAACACTCCCAGCTTACCTGTCTGTAAGCAGTACCTTTGCTCTTCTTGTGCCTTCTGCTGGTAGCAATCGAGTTAACAGGGTTTAGCCAAGTAAGATTTCAGACAAAAAGGAAATGATGACTGAAACAGTTATTAACAGTGACAAGCTGGCAAGCATGAAGCTTAAGCTTCTTTGACAAAGTGTACACAGAAAGTGCAAGTTCCATCATCCTGCCCCTTACAGTGCTTAGTGTAGAGCCCTCTTGTGTTAGGTTTCATTTTGCATTAAAAGCAAATAAAATAAGCTGCTTGTCTAAATGCTTTTGGCATAACAGGATGAAGCTGTGAAGACTGAGTGACTTCAGCTAACTACTGGCTTTTACATGTCACTAATTAACCAGTGTTCCTCCACTCCTGGTTTCTTTGACTCTTCTAGCTATTTCAAAGCTATCACCTTTCTGTATTGAAATTCTGAGCTTGTTTTCTAGACTGTCAGTTACTGTAACACAAGTACAGGACTAAATAACATCTGTTTGTCAGACCAAATAAGGGGAGAACACGTTGGCCCAGTTCTTAATTTCTTCTGACAATGTTAGATGTGAACTGATGACTTGGTTTTAAAAGGTTACTGTGGCATTTCTTCATAGAATCTTTCCTTAATCTTTTGTAGGTTATGATATGTTGATGCAGTCTGTCAGATTTGGTTGGGCTCTTAAAAGTGTACTGTATCATGAAAAACAGGTATAAGAGATGATCACTGGGTAGAAACTGGGTACTGTGGAACTGCTGTAGTGTCCTTGTTCAGGTTGTTAATCATCCCTTTAATTATCCATCACATGGGTGACTGTTGGCTGATATTTTGCCCTCATTTTGATGCATGTGTCAGCATAATTTTGCCAAACTTTTATCATTTCTATTAGTAATCATGCACCTGTAAGGCCTCTATCAGTAACTGTAGAATAAATGCAGCAGCACAGTTGTGTAGAGGTTGACTTAGCTTTATTTGGAAGAGATTACAGTTAGTTTACCCCAGTAAACTTGAAATACAGTTTTGATATTGAACTAATGATTCTTTTACCATCTTCTGTGATGGTAGATTCCAAACTCGTGCTTTTATGTGCCTTTTTATAGCTAAGCTTCCTGTTTCCAGATCATGTGTTTTGGGGCCATGCAGTGTAACCTGTCTTGGTAAATCAGCTTAACTGTGCTCTGGCTTGCACAACACAGAATGAGAAGAGATTTCAGTTTAAGAACACTCAATGACAAAGTCCCAGCAAGCATCACTCCTTGCAAATGGTTTTATTAGACTTGTAATTGATGTTTGAGGTAATCAGTGCATACTGTGGAGTAGGGCACTGCTTGAATTTTCTGGGTAGATCAACAGGCTGAATGTATCTGAGGGTTCAGAAGCATGATAGGGATGTCTCAAAGCCTGACAGTAATGTGTTCTTAATACAAACCAGCAATGCATCTTGTGGCTTGGAGGGGAAGTTTAGGAGTAGAGGCATGGTTTACTTTGTTGTCTCTTATAGCAAGAACTGCAGATAGGGAACTGGAGAGCTGTTTGTTGATGATACAGCAGGCTTTTATCTTTGATGTAAAAGTATGTGTAGCTGTGCTAGAATCTCACAATAGATGTTTAAGAATAATCCAGCATTAACATGTGTATGTGAAATGTATTTAGGAACTCACTGTGTCTTGGAAGTTGGGATGGTGTTTGAATAATTTAATACACACTGAAATAGGTACCTGAGGGCTGTTCTCCTCTGCTGGAGGTGTTTTCATGTGCAGTGAAATGCTCAAAAGGTGGGGATGACCTTACAGCACTTCTGTATTTATTTTAAAGCTGTGACTGTAACTGCTTTTGGCTTTAAAGGAGCTGAGACACGAATTACAGGCTGGGAGTTCAGATGCAGGTTGTTAGGGATAAATGCCTTTGTGTAGTAATTTTAACAGTTTGATTCTTAGCATTCAGTTTCTCTCTTATCAAGTTCAGTTGCAGCTTAGCATCAATCAGGAGTAAGCTTTGCTAATCCTTCAAAAATGTGCTGGCTTCAAGCACATGGGTAGTTAATGAAGTCAGTGGGACTACTGGTGGCAATGCAGTTAAGGATTCTGCTGGCTGAAGAGGTGTATTTTCTGGGAGTGACTAAATCCATGCTAACATCATCACTGCCCAGGTGTGCATGGAGAGGTTTGAATGAAGACTCCTCAGCACCATGAATTTTCCCCTTGATACTCTCTACTCTGCCCTGGTGAGGCCTCATCTGGAGTCCTGTGTCCAGTTCTGGGCTCCTCAGCTCAAGAGGGACAGGGAACTGCTGGAGAGAGGCCAGTGCAGGGACACCAAGATGCTCAGGGGACTGGAGCATCTTCCTTCTGAGGAAAGGCTGCGGGACCTGGGGCTGTTTAGTCTGGAGAAGAGGAGACTGAGGGGGGATCTTATTAACATTTATAAATATCTCAATGGTGGGTGTCAGGAGGTTGGGACATCCCTTTTTTCTATAGTAGATAGTAACAGGACAAGGGGTGATGGGATGAAGCTGGAACACAAAAAGTTCCCCTTAAAGATAAGAAAAAACTATTTCACCTTGAGGGTGAGAGATCCCTGGCACAGGCTGCCCAGAGGGGTTGTGGAGGCTCCTTCCTTGGAGGTCTTCAAGACCATCCTGGACACGTTCCTGTGTGACCTGATCTAGGTGAACCTGCTTCTGCAGGGGGGTTGGACTGGATGATCTCTAAAGGTCCCTTCCAACCCCACCATTCTATGATTCAGCACACCTGAAGAATGCTGGTGTCACCCAAAAGTGTGAGCTCTAGGACTGAAAGGGGGGAAAAAATAGTGAGCTTCAACTCTTTCCATTCTGTTCCAAATGAATCTCTTTCCAGCCCCTGGCTGAAATTTGGTAGCTGTGGAGAGCAGCCAGTCTGGGGCCAGGAGGGAAGCCAAAGGCAGCTGTCAAGAGAAGCTGGCAGCTGGGTGAAGTGTTTTAAAATAATTGTGTGGGGAGCATTCAGTAACAGCTCTTGCAGATTTTCCTGGCCATACTTGTCATTTCAGTACATCATTGGTTTAAAGAAAAGAAAAATAAAGAAAGAAATCTGCAATGCAGTCCCACAGGAAGAAATTCAGAAATACAGTCACCTTGCAAAGTACAGGTTAAGAACTGAGGCTGATTATGGTGTAAGAGGAAGGTAGGGAAGTGCTGTTATCTGGAGGGGGTAATCTTTGTCAAATCTCACAGTATTTAGTATTTTAACTCCCACCTGCTACAGTTATGTTAGAGAATTACAGCTTTTATTTAAAGATGGTGATATTTTTAAGCCCCCTTTCTTGATATATTTTGCCATGGCACACACTAACTTGTAATGCTCTATGGGAAAAATGTTTGGCTTGCAGGGAAGTGCCAGAAGTGAGAGACTAGTCTGTATTTTTATTTGCAACTGAGAATATTTTGCTGCAATCTTTGTCGAAAACCTGACACATGAAGGGTGGAGTGTGAGGAAAGGGGCTCAGCATAATCAATTCATAGAGAAGCTTCTGATTTCCTTCCTGCAGATTTTGGCTTTAAACAGATAGGGCTTTTTAAGTTTAGGCACAATAGATAAGTTCTGCAGAAGCCCTGTGGTTAGGGCAGCTTTTAAAAATCAGTATATCCTTCCCAGCAGCATTTACAACTGAGCAGCCAACAAGTCCTTAATGTGACAGTGAGGAGTCTTCATTTGGTTTTTATTTGGGCTAGAATTTGATGTTCTGTTCTGTTGCAGGTGTAGATGTTGAGTTTGTAGCCTCTTTTTCCTTAACAGCCCACCCCTTCCACCACCACTCCCCCCCCTACCTTGGGATATAAAGCCCACATTAAAATTGAGTAGGCTTTGGAGCAGACCTGGGGTGCCCCGGTGTTTGAGGATCTCCAAGCAGTTTATAAACTAAGCATTATCCAGGTTACATCAGCCAGTGTGTCTCAGCACTCCCAGCACAGCGTGGCGACGAGCTGCTGCTGTTATGTCACCAGTGTGACCCATTTCTCGTGTGCTCCATTTAGCTCACCCACAAGACTCGAGGCACCGGTGTGAAGTTGTTCAAAATGAGCTTATTTGAACTCATGCAAAGCTCTGCTCATCAGCTGAGAATAATTACATTGATGGAACTTCAATTCCAGGGAGACCAGGGCAATTTAAATGTATGTGATTGTTGTTAACAATGAGCTCAATGTGACACTTTGGGCATTGATATTGTAATTACACTTTGAAGTATACACCTGTGTGTGTAGATCTATACATTGGAGTTACTTTGTCACAGAGTTATGTCCAGATTAAGTGTGGCTGATCTCATTTGTTTAAGATGAGGCTCAATGTCTGAAGGCTGCTTCCTTTGCCTCACCAAAGAGCTCACCTGTATTGGTGTGCTCATGTGTATAACATGAGGGTGAAGCCAGCAAAGCACTTGATGGGTGCTGAAGTCTTGGATAGATGAATGCTGGAGTCCTGAAAGCATAGGACAGGAGCCCTCCCAGTAGCTGTGATCTACTGGGTGCTAGATTCACCCTCTCTTTCCAAGAACTTCAGGGGTATTTTTTGTTTTGTGGGAGCACAGGAAAACCAGAGAGACAAAAACTAAAAGCCATATTGGCAGCCTTCCAGAAGCAATTGCTTTTTGGCGTTAAACTTGATTCTTATTTCGAAGCTGGCAGATGAGCTGTGTCAGCTTTTTGGTTGTCATCAGTAAACACAATGGCTTTGTGTGTAGATAACCTGTCCAAAACCTAGGAAATATTAGGAAGAGCCTTCTGAGTTAAAGATGATGTGAGCTGTGGCCCTGAGGCTCTTGCATTACTGGGAGCTCCTTGGCCTGGAGCAGAGCTATGCTTCAGTTCTATGTCATGTTCTATTCTTTTTTCTTCACTTACTGAAGTAAAAAACCATAACCCAAACCAGTATCTAGATGTGAAGTTGTATTTAATCTTAAGACCCATACATAAACTGTTTTTATTTGTAAGCAATCGATGCTTAATACCAAATTAGCAGTGCTGTCTCCTGCCATGGTTTATTCAACTGTTTCATAGTAAATGCTGGGATTTGCAATAGCTGCAAGCTTCTTGTTAAACCAAGCAAAATCAACTTCACAGTAGGGGTTCTTAAGGTGATGTTGAGGAGGGAAGAAGAACCTATATTTATGGTTTAAATGGCTGTTATTTTTCTGTATAACTTGTATAATTACAGCCTGTTTGATTGTCTGAACTAGCAATTGATTTTTAAACTTAAAACTGGATGCATTTGGAAACAATTTAAATTTTCTTAATGTAATCCAGCTTTATTAATAGAGATGTAGTTTAAATGGCTAGTGGAGACAATGGCACTTGGAATAACAGTAGGTGTTTTGTAACTGCTTTGGATCTTTAGTAGGAAAAAATATCCTTACTGAGGCATCATGTATGGGCAAATGGAAAAGCTCGGGATGCAGAATATGCTTTTATCCCTTTCAGTCTTGGTCCTGTGTGTTACTCTTAGGCAATGGTTTTTCTCACCTAGGAAGGACTTCATCACCATAGGAACAGAGTGCCTTTGGAATATGTTTCTGAAAGGAAGAGACATTTTACAGTAATTTCATTTCTTCCTTAGTGTCTGGGAGAAACACCGTCTCTTGTTTGTATGTTGTTGTACATGAATAAATGTGTGGCAGGAGGTGTGGGGGGAAAAAAAGCACTCCAAGACAGCTGAAGATGGGAGTTTAGTATTCACTTCTAAAAGCCAGTGGGTCTGTGGCTCACTCATACTCTTCTCAAGTGAATTTTGTCTCAGCTCAGCTGGTTTGAGGACTGCCTGTGGTGTTTCCTGGGCATAGTCCTTGGGTGACAGCTCCATGGTGGCCATGTAGTGTGGGCTCCTGTCCTGTAGGATGGGGTGGCTTTGGGTCTGGTTCCATGTCAGCATTCTTCCCTGCCTCTGGCTAGAGTTTTCTGCATGAGGACAGAAGTTACACTGCAGAACTCCTGAACTTACCTGAGAGGGATGAGCATGCCTACACAAACCAGCCTTTGTTTTGAGTGCAACTATGCCTGTTGTTTATTCTCAGTCGAGCAGGTGTGCCTCCTCTGCCCCTTTTGCTAGTACTGCGTGGCTGAGGAAACTCCAGTCTACAGTAAGAGTTTTGCACTCCCACAGCATTCTTGGGAATACAAGCTGTTGGGAGCACTCCCTGCTAGTTCTCCATTCAGTGCTCCTTCCAACTGAGTTGTGGGAAGAGGTGGGCAGCATTGCTGCCTCTTCAGCATAGAGATCTAAAACTGCAGCTTCATGCCCATTTGGACTAATTCATTGAATTTATACACAAGGACTCTCTCTGATTGTGGGTAAGTTTTGTATGCCAGAGAGTTCTCAGTTTTGATGTCCTAGATAAGTTAGGACAACTATATCTAATGATGATGTATGTGTCTTCAATAGTATGTAAAGTTAGATCCATTCCCCTTCAGCAGGACTTGCAAAAGTTCTATGTGTTCTTCTGGAGTAGTAAGTGAAATGCTTGGAGGATTATGGCTAGGAGACTTATGGAAAGTCATAGATGTATACTTGTTTGGCACAGTTCTAACAGGATGACAGTTTGTATAGTTCAGACATTGACTCAAGATTCACCTTCCCTCTCCCTTTGTGCCTTTCCTGTTGTGCCCAGGGGATGAACAGAACATAATATACCTGTCTTGGAATAAACTTTTACTTAAAAACCTAGTAGTAAAAATTCTACCTCTTTATGTGGCACTTGAAGCTATCATTGTTCCTCTTAAAACCAGAGGAATATTTCCACTCTTCTTTGAGGGATTTTCCTTTGCCAGCTGATTCCAGCTTGCTGCTCTGCCAGGCTGTTTGCAGTTCCCTGAAGATAAAGCAGGAAACAATCCATTCTTTCCCATCTTATTTTCTGAAAGGCTCACCTGTATCAGTGTACACCAACTTTGTGCCTCTAGCTGACCCCTTATCATACTTGTCCAGATAGTTTTGCTTGCTGTGTGAATATCTGCATCAAACTGATGGAAGTGCTTGTAAATCTGCTCCTTCTTGAGTGTGGAATTCAGGTGAGCACAATTGTGAGACTTGTAGGAAATGACCACCTTGGATTGAAAACTCTTCCCTGGGGGAGAGTGGTGTATTCCCTGTGAGCAGACACTTGCTCACATTGATACCTGGGTAGAGACATAAGTAATTAAGCAGTCTCACTTGTTAAAAATGTTAATTTGACTTTCTTAGTAGCCAGACAGAATTTCTGCTAGAGCAGGCTGGCCAGCATGCCTGTGTGGAGGCTGAGAGGATGGCTCACTGCTAGAGCAGCTCTGAGCTGGATTAACTTCAAACCTCTAAAAATAGCTTGCAAGCCATCAAAAGCAAAACCACTTTTTCCTCTAGTGAATCATGTATTCCAAAGGGAGGGCATATGAAAATTGATCTGTACTGCTTTCCTCTGTAGAGTCTTGTGGAGATCTTGGCTAAACAATAGAGCACAATGCCCCTGCACACTTTGAAAAGGTGGGATTTCTGCAGCAGTATTACTGCATAATACACAGCAAGGGAGGTTCAACATCTGATTGTATTGAAATGAAATATTACAGGAAATTATTCTGTTGCTAAATAGCTCTTTCCTCAGGCTTCTAAGGTTGTGTTGGAGACACTTATGTCCTAGTGTTTCAGCATTTGGATGAGGATGAATGAGTTTAATTCATCTTTTTTTTCTGCAGTTCACCTATTAAGCTTCAGCTTTTGTAATGACACCATTTGTGTAGGGGGTTGATGTTCTCTGCTGTTGACTAGGTGAAGTGCACTGGCTTCTGGAGCTGAGCAGGCTGTCCAGCTTCTTGGCTCTTTCTCCTTTTATTCCAAAGTGACAAACCAAGACAAACTTGACTCTTTGACACTATGACAACTTTTCAGCAGTACTTCTCCTGTTGATGACTATCTGTAGAAATACAAACTTGAGCTTGTTGTAAGCAATATTACCCTCCATGCTTTTGCCAGAGGAGTAGTAAGGAGGTAGGTAGGTAGTTGGTAGGTACTTACTTTTTCTTATCCTAATGTTATTTACAGTTTCTTATCAGGTAATCTGTGAAGGTGATTGGCTAGAAATGTATGCTTTAGAGTTCTGGCTTTTACTTACAAAAGCAATAGAGAAATAAACTAGAGAAATAAATTAGCTGTGCTGTCAAAAACACAAATGTGCAACTGTAGTCTGAATACTGCTGCTTTACTGGCTTGAAAGAGTGATTCTTACCTGTCAGACTGAGTGGATTTGTTTTGAGACTGCTTTTAGTACCACAATGAGAAGCAAAGATGTTTAAGAACATCCAAAGCACATTTATTATTTAAAGGAAGTGTAGTTTAATCTTATGGGCACAATTGAACTGGACATTCCACCTGTATGTAACTTAATGTCCTGATCTGCAGAAATGCTGCTCTGGCAGGGGGGTTGGATTGGATGATCTTTTGAGGTCCCTTCCAGCCCTTAAGGTTCTGAGATTCTGTAACAGTTCAGCCACTATCCTTCTCAGCACGTGAAACTATGCATTGGCTACACATTTAAAGATAAAACAGATGTTACCTTTAGTGGCTTGGCAGGTCCTTGTTCTTTCTGTGCTGGTTAAGAAGGTGGCTATTCTAGAGCAGATCCTTTTAGAGCTGCTAGCAGTGGGCAGATAGGAATAACATACTGAGGAAGGAACTACTCAACACACATTTTGCAGTTGGTGGGGCTTTGAGTCACTGGTGGCTTTAAGTGCTGTGAAAACACCCTGATGTCTGCTGGAAGAAATAGCTGCTGTAAGTCACTGCCAACTTGAGCTGCACTTGGTAGATGGAGTGTCTATGGTAAAGAGTTCCTGCTGCAGACAGTGCCTGTCCCGAACCGTCTTCTCCATGTGTGGGTGGTGTTTGCCATGATTATTTTTGACTGTTTGAATCTGTGAGGAAGCAAAAATTCTATTACTGAAAATCAATTTTTAAGAATTGTTACTGCAGCTTCAAGTGAAGAACTTCTTTGGTGACAACTACTGTGTGCAGTGCAGCCTCAATTGTAGCATGAAGCACTTCAAGCACTCGCATGTCTCATCTTTAGCACCAAGTGAATTGAATCTCTTCTCTGTGCTGTCAAGAATGATAGGAATGGAAGAGGAATTCTCATCTATCTTAATATAAATGGATAGCTGTGTTAAGCCAGCAATCTTATTTTCAAGTTGAATTTAATCCAATGAAGCCTTCTGTTATAGTCATGGAGGGTTTTCTTCTGGCTTTATCTCAGGGTTTGTATTTGTCTTCCTTATGCATTGTTCTCTGCATCCATGAAGGTTTTCATTTCTTCATTTGAGAGGCATTGCAAACAGAAGTGGTTGCTTCTGTTATTTTGCCACCTGTCTGAAGTGGGAAAGCATCATGACTTAAACTAAGGCAAAGTTAAAGGATGCTAAATATTTCAGCCCTACTTCATGGTTCAAATTCATTATGTCTCTTTTATTAAAAGAATAGATGCCATGCATTGGTTTTACTGTGCAAACAATCTGTTCCTCCCATTTAATGAGGGTATTTAGCTTTGTAGCAAGTGGTCAAGCACTGTAGGTGGAGGCATGAATAAAGGCATGGAGGGGGTTATTTTCTGTGTGGTATGTGGAGAGGTGGACTGTTGATCTTGAGTAAAACACAATTGTAAAACTAAATATAGAAGATTGGTACATGTGTGGCTTTTAAACCTTCCTTTGAGAAGCTTTATAAGGACTGCTTAGCACCATGTCTCCTGGAGGATGTTGAGCAACTTGCTATGTTTTGCAGCCTTCCTCCTGTAAGCTTTCAAAGCTTGAGTGTACATTGTTTAAAAAGAGATTTCTGTCCTTTGACTTCCAAAATTTCAACTTGTTAAACTTAATTTAAAAGTCCCCTTCTTAAAGCCATGAAGAAACTGGTTCTCAGATGAAGCTGTGCTTGATGTGCTAGTCTCTTGCTAAAGATCAACAGCTTTCAATTCCAAGCTGTATTTTCCAAATAGCTGTATTTTAGCATTTGCTGCTGCTTGTAAGTATAAGAGCAGTTACCTTCTGCAGGGGGAACTTAACTCCCTTACAACTATTCTCACCCACTTGATGTTGACTCTGTTTCCCTAACCCTTTATCTGACCTTGTCCATCTTTGAGGAATGTATTAACAGAAATGGCATTGGTAACTGAAACTGTGACACTGTCATGTGAGAAGCACAATGACATCAATTCATTGTTAATATTGAGCTGACTGTTAGCTCCTGGCCTGTTCTGACTTTTCAGTGTATGTTGTATACAGTTCACAGTGAGAACTTGTAGTCTTTGAAATGCTTTATTCAATTGCACCTCTTTGGCAATTGCATTGTAGCTTAAACAGAGAGCATAGGACACTTCTTCACTTGAGGCTGAGCTCTTAGATACTACAAACATCAGTTCTGACCAGCTTGAATATGTAAGACTATGCAAAAGTGAACAAATTCTGCAGTTAATCTGGATCTTACAGGACCCTACACCAATCTTCAGCCTTTTTATTCTTAACTCTGGTTGCTCCTGGCTCTTAACCTACCCTTTTCTTGCTAAAATAAGGGGGGTCTTATAAAAAGTATCCTTAAGGTATCTGCATGGTTTGTCAGTTGAAACAGAACAACTGCAGACTCTTCCAGGTTTGGCAACACATTTGTAGCTACTCTGCCTTCATTAGGAGAAGAGATATTACTTAGTAAGTGAGAATGTATAATTGGAGACTTGCCATCTTAGTTTGGCTGGATAAGCTTGCATTTCATGTTTTTTGGAGTGTCTACTGAGCTGCTGGCAAGTGTTCCCAGAGCATCCTTCTATGGAGCATCTTTGCTTCTTGATGGTGTATGTTCTTTGAGTGTATGTATTCAGTTAATTATAAAGCAGCTTTTATTCATCAATCTTTATTGATAAAACAAGCATAATTTGAGAGGAAGGGAACATAAGTGAAGGGAAAATCAGTGCAGAGCTATCACTGGGACTATTAACGAGCATGTAAAAACTGTCAGAGGTAGGAAGGTAATAGGTCTGTGATGTAACCATAATCACAAACTTGTGAGACTTGATTTAACCATTGGTAAAACCAAAATAGCAAGTCTTCAGCAATCATTTCCTGAATCATCCTTCTGGGGGCAGCAGGCAGATGTTGGTGACATTTGGAGAGCAAGGCTGCTTCATGGAGCTGCTGCTAATTTAGGCAGTAGTAGCAAATGACATTGTAGAATTTATATGATTAGTAACCATGTGCAATTAATATAAATGTCAATATGATATTCAGAGGGTTAAAATTAGATGCTTAATAGGACACTGATAATAAACACTGTAAATTCAGTTCCACAGAATTATCCTTTAGGGTTTGGTGGAACATGGATGAAGTCTGACTATGTAAAAACATACCACAGACATATAAGAACTTGGGATTTCCAGCTCTTTCTGGGAAGTCTTATTCCCTTTAGCCTCACTTGCTTACCTACCTAAACATCAGCAAACTGAACTTATTGTATTTGAACTCTCTTGAAGGGATTATTTGTTCTTGTTTTAATTGTGAGGAATGAAGGTGTGTCAAATGAAGAACAAATCAATCAGAAAAACCCTTCCATGCTTTGAAAGGCTATTAAATTAGTGCATGTATGTTCCATTTCTAAGCAGTAGCAGAATCTCTCCAGTAATTTAGCCAGCCTCTGTAAAATATCTCAAACTCAGCAAAAGTTTTAGATGTTTCTGGTTGAAGCATCAAACTCTTCCTACTGTATGTACTGTTGAATCTGCTATGGGTTTGATGCTTTAATAATAACCTGACTAAAGGATTTTTGAGAAGTGAATTGAACAATGACACCCAGAATCACAAAGTGATCTGTAACAGTTGAAGGTGCTGAATGAAATGGCTGCTGATACAACTGCAATTCAGATTCACAGATAGGCAGAGTCAGGAATATGAAGAACAATGTAATGGGGATTAAGTTACTTGTGGAAAGTTGTGAAAGAAATCATGAAACAACAGTCTTCCCAAGGTATTTTAAGAAGGACTTTAAACATAAAGCTTAAGTGAATGCTGTGTGTAACCCTTAGCTGACACAGTAAAAATCAAATTAATGGAGCAATCCAGATGTCTTATTGGCTTGTACCTTTCCAAAGTGCTTCAGTGAAACAGGCTTTTTGCCAGTAAGGAAGCCTGTAACATTCCATGAATCCCCCAAAAACTGAGGGAAGGACCAAACAAATAGTTTGGGATAATAAGTCTTTAAAAACCAGGCATTGTATTATTGATTAACAGAACTGCACATTATCCTGGAAGTGTTTTGGGTCTCAGAACTAGCAGGTTAAGTCCCAATTGCCAAATATAAACGTGAATAGCACTATCCCTTTTAAATGTGGGATTGTTTCTGTAGCAATCCTAGAATTCTCACTACCTCAAGGTAATCAGGTCCTACAGAAGAGTGTTCCAGCAAGCAAGCAGTCTTCTAGATTGCCAGTAAGTGAAAGTACTTCATAAAAAAACCCCTTCCTTCAAAGAATCACAGTGTTCCTAAGGACTCCCTTGAGCCTCAGTCAGCTGCTGTGAGCTCTGATTACAGTGATGCAGTGGGATGCAGCAAACTACTGCAGCAGCTTGTCCAGGAGAGCAGCACACCAGAGCCAGAGGAGGGAAGGGGATTTGCTCTGTGCTGTGCCCTCTCTAGTTTGCTGCTAGTCTTTCTGTCTGATGATGCTTTCAAAGGTTCCTGGCCTGAAATGGGTCTATGCCATACTAGTACAGAGGGAGCTGCCCTGGGAAGTGAGTGCACTGGAATGGCTTTTTGAGTGTTTCCTGTGATTCAATGATGAGTTGACCAGTATCCTGCTGTATAACAGCAGTTCTGTCATACACACTTTCTGTGTGTGAAGTAGATGAGATATTGAAAGTCTGACTTGAGAAGCCTGTTCCTTTTTAGGCCTTTATGGAGTCCAGGTCACAGCAAAATCCCTCTCTTTCTAGATAGTAACCTAAGTACATCCCACGTTTTGAGACCAAGCAGTTGTGCATTTAGTGGTGACAGCCACTCAAATTCTGCCCAACCACATCTAGAAGAAGCACTAGAGACCAAACTCTAGGTTTTCCAAGAGGAAAGTTTGACTGTTAAGGTTTTTTGTAGCTAGCTTGTGGTCCTATGCTACTTGTTGCTAGAAGTAAAGGATATAATTTGGGGGTTTTGAAGTAGTTTAGTACTTAAAGTAGACTATTTGGGCTCTGTGATGGGCTTCACTGCCTTATGGCCAGCTGAATCTCTAACTGTGTTATGCTAGGAGTTGTCCCATAACACAGATGCCTGAGTGACAGTGACTGTGCTGATTGTGGTCAGGATTTTATCCTTAAATTCTAGCTAAAACTATGCACTGGGTGTTATGGAACTTCTGCTCATTTCATGCACGAATATAATGGAACTATTGCAGTAAAGATGAAAAGAAAGGTAGAGAAAGTTGTCTTGGTAGTGTAAGAGGAAAGGACATTGGAAAGCTGTTGGTGCTCTTTTTCTGGGAAACCTTTTTTCAGATATTCAGTGCTGGTGTCATTGATCTGTCACTGAGTAAATATTAATCTCTCTCACTGCAGCATCTTGTGTGCTGCATATGTAAGGTCTGAGGAATCTCAGTGCTGATGGGCTTCTGTAGCTTCAATTAAGCTCAGACAACTTGTATTTAGTATCCCTTGCAAATGTGAAGGTGGTGGTATCTGAGAGAAAACAGGCTCCCTGGCCCTGTGGCTGAAACCTGTCATGCTCAATATTGGGTGGAAGACTTTTCTTAATGTACTTGATTCTATAACTGTTAGCAATAGGTGCTTTTCATCCATCTGCTGTACTCCACAAAAACCAATTTCATAGCTGGAACAGGTTTCTGATAGGTCATTCCTGAAACACATTTCTCTTGTTTTTTGCTAGGAGGAGGCTCCATGTTTGGAATACAGATGCTAATTCAATATTCCTGCTTTTACCCAAGACATGATAATTTGTTGCATGTCTGTCTTGGATGGAACAATTTATAAGCAGACTTAACTGGATGGTGAACTGTGTCACTAAAAGGTCATTCAGTAGCACTTCTGAGTGACAGAATAGTTTTGGTTCTTGCTCTTGATGTTAAGTTACCTCATTGCCTCTGCAGATTACTGTCATTCACAGGGCTGTGTCCTTGGCAGAGGGTTAGGGGATATGGTGATCATTCTTCTTCCCCAGGTCAGAGACTCTGGGCTCTCTGAAAACACAGATCTAGCTCTTGTGCCCTGACCTGTTTTCTCCCAGGTAGACTGTTTTTACTGGGTTTTATAAAGTAGATGAACACATGGATCATGGATTTTGAAAGTGAATATCATACTACTCAAAGTCTGCTGGAAATTAACTTACCACTTGTTTAAAATAATCTCTTTATCAGGTTAATTCACTGTATTGGTGGGAAAATAATAAGGGGATGGTTTTTCCACCTTGTCAAGCAATGAGAAAGGCAGCTGCTTTGTACAATTTTCCAGGCAAAAGAGGTTCATGATGACATAAGAGAATAACCCTTTGGAACTCTGCTTTGGACTGTAAAATATTTGGCTATTTACTTGGTCCTGTGGAAAAATGGGCAATAAACTGGCAATACATTGTGAAAATATAAGGGAATTCAAAAGAAAGTTCTTGTACATGTTTTTTGGTTTACTGGAAAGCAAAACATACTTTGTATAATCAAAGTCAACATCTCAAACAGTACTGCATCTTTCTTTCACCTCTGACAGTACAGGTTATTCCCCTTAATGATGTGCCAAGCAGTCCAGTGTTATCCAGGAGCTGAGGGCTCCTGAGTTGGTTGAAGTGAAGGTTTAGAAGCCAAATCAGGCCCTGTTCTATGTGTTTCTAAAAGCTCTCATTTGGCTTCCATCTTTCTATTGTATCAATTGTTGCCTTGCTACTGATAAATCACTGTGTGATGACTAAGGTGTGAGCAGCACCTTACTATTAATAGCTGTTCTTCCTTAATCCAGTGTTTGCATAGCACACGAGGTAGTGACTCCAGGTTTTCTGCTTGTGTTGTGATTGATCCTGCTCCTCATTAACTTTACCATCTCTTTCTCTGCTTCTTGAGAGTGCCTACCAGCTGTGGATATTGGTCAGGATTGGGGATCTCTGCATATTTCTCCTTCTAGTGCTACTACCTAAGGGCTTGGCAGCTGAGTGGCTCTAACACCAGACATACATAGCTTCAGGTATTGAAAAACTCCTCAAGAAACACAAAAGTTGATTAAATTTGACAAATTTTGGAGGAAAGCTGCTGTCTTTTGGGGTTGACTTATTCTCTTTGAGGGATACTGGCTCAGAGCTAATGAATTGTTTGGTAACCTGGTGTATGGATGCTTGTGGGGTGTGTGGACAGCATCGCCTTAGCAAATGACTGCAAGGAGCTCTTGTGAGGTGCTGGGTTTGCATCTCATTGACACCATATCATACAGTGGTCTGGCCAAGAAGGAAAAGATCTGGACACTCAGGTGATGTCTTGCATGAAACATGAAATCCTACCACTGATAGGCAGGGAGAGCTGCCACTGAAGCCTCCATTGAAAGAGCCAGGCAGAAGCTGATCCTTCTGAATAGAGGTGGTTGTCCCACAGATTGATGGCCTTGTGGAACTGGTTCAGCTTTGATGCTCTTGAGTCCAGTTCAAACCTGTGTTTAGCTGCAAAGTGACTTGAATGCTAAATGGGGAGATTTCAGGATTAAAACATTGATATTATAACTATATTGTGCAGTCAGCCTGCTATTCCAAATGCTCCATGGCTATGTGCTTGTTCTGTGTAAGCTACCATTCATCTGGGGGGATGCTGGAGCAGGGCATCTGTTGAAGAAAGGCTCAGTCTTTTTTCCCTATGAATACATTAGATGGGTAAAAAGAGGATGAGAATTTAGATAGCCTTACTGTTGCTCTACAAAGATACAAGGTATAATTTTTAGTGTTTCACAGAAATCAGTCTGTAGAAACAAGGTTTAGTGGTAACCCAACTAGCCTGCATAAGTGGGGTGCAAATCAGAGCATGCCTTCACAGTTGTAAGCATTAATTATGCAGATAAATTAAGTCCTGTTTACTGCCTGTGTTGTGTTAAAATATGTTTTATAGAAAGCTAATCTCTTTTTAATGGGTGAGAACAATGAATACATGATCAGAGGACAAGTGCTGCTTTTGTCAGCTGAAGTGTTTGAAGAACAGAATGGGAAACATTGATGGGGTCAGTGGTTACCATAAGCCTGTGCCTTATGTAGTGATCATTTGCTGTGGTAGTAATTAATGAACTGTTGTAAGTTATGGAGGACATTTGTGTTACAGGCACTGATGTATGTATGAGCTGAGTTTTTAATTGAGTAGCTGTGCTGACTGTGGTCATACTGTTGGATAAGTCAGGCTTTTATGCATTCTGTCTGTATTTAGAACTACACAGGTATTTTTAGAAACAGTGTTGCACACACTCATTTAAAAATGTCCATTTTAATACTAACAATGTGTTTGTATACATATGTTGCACTTAGCAGCTTCCCCTTTCACTACAGGCACATAAATGTTGTCTTTCCATCAAATGTTTGACTGAATGTGGGGAGGAGAAGATACAGAAAGGTAGCTGGAGGCTGCAAACACGATGCTGAGGGATGCCTTGGCAAAAGATAATGAAATGCCCTTGCAGCTTCCTTTGATTTGTGGTCCTGTACAGATTCTCTGTCAGGTGAGCAGAGTGTGCAGCATCTTTTGGCTGTTGGTCAGTCTCCTCTGTTACTCACCATCTAAAGATTTCTCCTTTCTCCAGTATACTCTGGTGAGAAAATTTGTTTTATAGTTCTCTGCTGTTGGAGAAGCATGAAAAAATCATAAAACTGAATTATCTCTCTCTCAAAAAACTCCCCCAAACCCTCTTTTGGCATTTCAGATGAAAATTGTTTAAACTTTGAGCATAAATCTGAACTGATGTTTTATTTGAAGTCTTCATGCTGTGATAAATAATTGCTGTACTACTACTTTATTGCTGGGTTTAGTTATGATGTTGAGATAAAACAAAGGAGAAGATTGGTCTGCTGTAGAAGTTGACAGCATTAGTCAGAGTTGGAGTAAAACTCTCCTATGTACTTGCCTGAAATAGCCACTAACCTTGCATGGTTCTGGGTCTAGACCATTGAAAATGTTGAATGAATTATATAGACAGGACACAGATTATAAGTGAAAAAAACATATAGAAAGATACTAATGCCATGGCAAGAATGATGCTGTGCCTGAAGGTGCTATGTTTCATTTCTTAATCACATCAAATAATAGAGGATTAAACCACAAAATGGCCAGTGATGTTTGTCTCCTCCCCAACAGATGGATGTGGTTTACTTAGGATGCTACACAGTGATGTCATTCTAAGGCTTTTGGGTTTTTGCAGTTAATGTAGTGGATGATGAAATTAGAAGTTTGAGCAGCCAGATGAGGAAACATCTTGCTTACAATTTGCACCTGGAGTTTACTGTTGGACCTTATGGGGTGACTTTGTGCCTGGATGTGAGGAATTGCTTTCTGGTTATTGGTGCATATATCCACCATACCGTAGAAGCAGAGAATGGTAGGGGTTGGAATGGACCTTTAGGGATCATTTAGTCCAACCTCTCTACCAAAGCAGGTCCACCATAACTTATGATATTTGTGTGGGGTAATAGCACACATATATTACATTGGCAGATTGTAGATTTTAAGGTGCAGCCACCTATTGAAAGTTCTGTTTGTGAGTGGTCAAATTTGTGATTAAATTCATCTGGACCTCTTACTAAATGGATACAGAAGCATTTAGCCCTTTGACCAAGAACAGGAGAGGTATCCCTGTTACAGGTTACTGGAAACTGATAGTTGATAAGATGCTACTATGAGCAGAACAACTTCCTTGAAGATTTGGTAACAGACTTGATCATAGAACAGAAAGAAAGAGAATGTAAAGTAGAAAATGGAGATAAATTAGCATGAAGGTTCACCTCAGTGGAGCTCTCTAGTTCCAGACACTCTAGTCTAGAACTTAAAGGAGCTCTTAGTATAACCTTCAGTGCTATCCACTGCATCTGGTATTCTTTCAATGCAACAAACATGCTTGAAGGTTGTGTCAGATGACACCAGCAAGTAAACTGAGGAGTGTCTGCTTGAGATGTAAACTTCTGTAGCTTAAGCTAAGTCTTAATTTCAAGCGGAGTGACCTAACTTGTCTGGTCAGGTGAGAAGTTGACATGTTCTTATTAACAACTTGTTTTGAAAGGAGCAGCTTAGCATTTGTACTTTGAGTTATCTTTCAGTCAACTGAGGTAGCTTAACCTTGAGAAAATTGAGTTATCTTTTCTTCACCTCTTGCACAGAAGGTGGATGTGTGTGGATGTATGTGCATCCTCTCTGTGTTTCCTTTTTAGACCTGCCTCTGGTCTGTCATCAGCTACAGGACCAGAACTGAGAGGGATAAAAGAACCCAACAAACCAAACCAGTATTTCCATAACAGTGTCTCTGGCTTATGTCAGTTGATGCTGATTAAAAACTGAAACAGCCTGATAGCTTCAGTCTGTGCCAATTTAACTGTTAGACAAACAGTGCTGTGCCACACTGCACAGTGAAATGCTTTTCTGGTTGTGTGTGTGAGACCTTTTACTGGGTGAGATGGCTGCTGGGAACTCAAAAGATCTTTGGGCCATTCATGTTGATCATTTCTAATGAAAGAGATCATCAAGGAGTAAAAATGTTTTAGTATCAGCTGTGGAGCACTGCTCTTGCTTCCTCTTTGGAGGGGAAAACAATTCTATTTTTAATGTTTCTTGTTTGCATTTAGTATCTTGACTGAACTCCAGTATCAATAGAAAATAACTGTTCTTGTTCATGCTTTGAAAACCCTTCCAGTGGCTGACATATGTGGTGTTTGAAGGGTTTCTTTTTAACCATGTTAGTTTTGCTCATGTACCCTAAGTGGAAGGTTTTTCTATGTTTCACCAGTCAAACTAAGACTTTTCATTGTTTGAAGCTGACTTTTGTTTTTGTGGGTGTGAAGGAAGCTGTTGTAATTTAACACTTCATCAGTTACTTCTGGCTGGTGAAATAGATGAGGACATGATAGTGTCATGTTTCTACCACTTCACCTGCTTGGTCTGTAAAATGGAATAGCCCTGGAGCATTTTACATTCAAAGAGAACTTGAATTTTTTGCTGTTCAGAACATGTGCTTGGTTCTTCTACACTGCTTTGCAGAGAAACACTTTAGTCAGACATAAAGCTCCCAGCAGAAAGTGTTTTACGATAGTTTTGGGGAATGAGACTAAAGGGAGTATTTGGCTTGGCTCAACTCAAGGTTAACTCTGTGGGTTGGCTTGTCTGTCTGTTCTCTCCATCTGAGCAAGCATCCTTGTTGTAGACTGTAATAAAACATGTCATTCTTAAAAATAATGTAAAAAACCATATAACCTTTTCTGTACCCAATAAGAAAGACTCATGAAACTTTTCACACAATATAGAATCATAGAATTGTTTAGTTGGAAAAGACCTTTAAGACAAACTCAGAGCCCAATCCTTCCCTTCACCATGCCAAGCCCAGCACTAACCCATGGCCCTCAGCACCTCAGCTCCACAGCTTTGCAATAGATCCAGGAATAGGGACTCTTCCCTCAAGGAAAAAGTTCTTCCTCATCTCCAATCTAAACCTCCCCTCCTGCAACTTGAGGCCATTTCTTCCTGTCCCAATCATTCATTACTGCTAAGAAGAGACTGATCCCCACCTCACCACAACCTCCTGTCAGGGAGCTGCAGAGAGTGATCCTCCCTTTACTCTTCTCCAGATTAAACACTCCCAGGTTCCTCAGCTGCTCCCCATCAGACTTGTGCTCTAGACTCTTCCGCAGCTCTGGTGCCCATCTCTGGACATGCTCCAGCACCTCAATGTCTTTTTTGTAGCGAGGATACAGGTGAGGCCACACCTCAAGTGCTCAGTACAGGGGGACAATCACTGCCCTGCTCCTGTTGGCCACACTATTTCCGATACAAGCCAGGATGCCATTGGGCTTCTTGGCCAACTGAGCACACTGCTGCCTCATGTTCAGCAGCTGTTGATCGACACCCCTATGTCCTTTTCTTGTTGGGAAGCACTTTAATTTATAGATCATGGATGAGATAACTGACTAATGATCTCCAACAATATCACTACTGACTGATTTAAGTATTAATGTGAGGTGAAGGAGTTTTTTGTGCTTCACAGTATATGGTATGGTCAACAGTGAAATGTAAGACACAGGCTACTTCTCACTTCATGCTGTTGGCATGTATGTGGGCTATGGACTAGGTTTTCTGTTGATTGTGGAACTATTAACAAATATATTGAATACTTAGTGTCTGTTGCTGCTTAGCATAAACTGTTGTCAAAGGATATGGTGTATGTATGTAGCTTGGTTATTACATTTAGTTGATGTCTTAAAATTAATTCAATAGACCAATTACAATAAGTTGCCCAAAGTGATACATAACACTGTTCTAGAAACTGAAGCCTACAAAGGTGCATTCCTTAAATCCCTGCCCAGACTGCCTGGTTCATTATCTCTAGTAGAGCTTCTTGCTAGCTCTGCTTGGTGTTTGAGTGGGGAATTTGGGCACAGGTTGTCCACTGAAGCTGCAGTATGGGAGGAGCTGGGCAGCATGCAATATGTAGCCCTCACACCCTGAACCTTTATCATGAGACTGAAAGTCTCTTTTCCTTTCAGTTCATCTGCTCTCCTGTGTCAGTGACTTCTCTCAAATGCCTTTCTGCTGTTGAGCAGCTGCAATGCAACTTTCATTTCACACAGCAGGCAGTTGTGGGCACAGTGCTGCTGGAGCAGGCACAGCTCCTGCTGAAGAGCTACCTGCAAATACAAATACATGTCCTTTGTTTTCAAATACTACAAGGCATTTAGTCCATGAAGAGTATTTAGTTCTACAAACTCCAGCACAATGACATTTTGTGTGAAACCTGTCTAAAAATAAGCCAGTTTTCCTGATATGTGACTTAGACAATGCAAATGGAAAATTGAACTGTGGTGTTTCAGTCTGTGACTCATCTTGGGAAATGTTGAGACCTATAATAAATCCTACTGCAATGAATTGTTCTCATTAGCTGTCTCTGTCAGAATTCCCTCAGTCTTTGCTAGTAGGTGAATTTTCTTTGCTGATGGGAGCAAAATGTGTAGGATCTGCTTCAGTGGGGTACTTGGGCATCTGTCTCAACTTCACTCATGCAAGCCATTCAGCTGGAAGGAACGCTGCTGTGGTTCAATCTGTGCAGTGCTGAGTCTCAGCTCCACACCATGGCCCATGGGGTAAATCGCTCTTCCAACAAGAAAGACCATAGTGGGAGGGAATAATATTGTGCTTTGCTGCACTTGAGTATCAAATCCATGATTAAGAGAGAATTACTGTGGGCTGTGAGTTTTGGGTTGGTTTTTTTTCCCTGCAACTTTGCAGAATCACACCAATTCTTTCTCTTAAGTGGAGGTTTATTGTGAGATGGAGAAGTACTTGTGTGTTTAACAGAAACTGATGAAGTTCAGGCAGTGCTGTCACTGAAATTACTTCTTAAACTTTTGTGTACCTGTTTTTCTCCCATAGACCTAAGCAAAGGTCACAGTAAGGCATGAAAGGGTGTTTGTGAGGGAAGACAGCTTCTGGTGTTTAGAACTCATTTTGTAGGTGAGATCACTTGTAACAAACTTCAGTTCCTCACCTCTTTTCTTTCCCTACCACAACAGTAAAACTGAATAACAACTATTTATGCAAATAGTCAACAGAAAATCATCTATGATTCTAGATGATCCTGATTGCATTGAAAATCCCTGTATTCAGCAGCAGCATTGGCTTTCTCTAATGGCTCCAAGATGTAACATAGTCTGTTGCAGCAGTACCTCGCACCACTCTTCAAATATCCAGAGGTCATTGCTTCTTACTTGCCTGTTGTTCTGTGCTCTTAGCTGTTAAAACAGTAATTAGTCACCATTTTCAACTCAGCCACCAATTACTGTACAGCAAGTCTACAATCTGGTACTTGCTGTTAGCAACCAGTTAAAGAAGCACTGGATCCTCTGGTCATCATTACTCTAACAGCGGTAGCTTTGCTCACAGTAGTTCTCTTCCTCCACCAATAGACTACTTCAGCAGGTGTTTTGCTTCATATTACTGTAGTTAAGCACACTTGAATGTGTTTCACTGGATTAAAACCAAAGCCAAACCAAAAGCTGAGCTGATGCAATGATCCATGGGATTAGGTGAAGCACCAAGGTATGAACACGCTGCTGGTGATGGAAGTGATACCTTGGCTAAGTGACTGGCCTTCAATGTATTTTGCCAGCTTTGCAGTATTGGTAAGCAAAGACTTAGCACAGAAGATACAGCCACCCCATGCTAGCACCTGTCATAAATAGATCCAGTTCCTGCTGAGACAAGGATGTTTCTGGCAGCTTGAACAAGAAGGAATGTGAGAAGGAAAGCTGTCAGGGGCTGGTGTCTGTGCTTTTGGGGGAAACAATGACAGGAGCACAATGAAGGCAAAGGTAATGTTGCATCATGGGAAGTGTCTAGTCTTCTTAATTTCTCTTTCAGCAGAGGAGTTTTTAGTAACTTCCTTCCTGGCTACTTTAGGGAGCCTGCTCATGTGGAATGTCCCTGACAGGTTTTGCATGTTAGTGGGGACAACCAACTTCAATTTCTCACATGGAAAACCAAAACACACCACAGTACTCAACCAGGTTGTTTTCCATTTGTGTTAGCTGAATGTCAAAGCACAAGAAAGTATCTCAACATGCCTTAATGTTTTGGGCAGTAGCTATTAAGTTAAAAGCCTGGAGGGTTCCCTTTCCTGGGAGAAGTAGCCTGTTTCTTTTAAAGAGCAATTATTTGGCAGCTCTGTTGTTCCTGTGTGGTTTGGTGTTTTGGTTTTGTATTTTCATTCTTTGAGTTGGGCTGGGGTTGTTTTTTGGTGTGGCTTTTTTGTGGGGTTTGGGTTTTTTTGAGGTATAGCAGGTTTTAGGATTTAGCAGCTGAAGCAGTCAATCCCCCTCCCAGTTAGAGATGTGCTCAGCCTTACATAATCTCGAGTAGCATACGTTGTCTAAGTCAGTCAATATGTGAGATGCTGCATGCTGCTGACTGTTATTTCATTGCCTTAATTTTGGGAGTTTGGAAACAAAAATGACTGTAATCTTTGGAGAGGTGCTGCTTCTTCTGACCACAAACCTGCATGCAGAAGACCTAATATTTGGGGGTTTTGGGGTGTTTGTTTTTCTTCTTTAATCTTGAGTCTGTGCAAAGGGATGAGTATTGTGATTTTTGTCGTTGGAGGAACACAGACTAAGATATGGGGGAAAAATGAAGCACTAGAAAAGGCTGAGGAAATTGAAAATCAATCTAACATGGAGGAGAGGGGCTCATAGTTTTCCAAGGACAGCTGCTGGAAACAGAAGATCCTATGGAAAACTACAGAAGTATTTGGCTTAGGCTGAAGCAGAGGAACTGAACTCTTGTAGTGCAGTGTTGGAGCAGTTTACTCCCTTCTTAGAGACCTATTTCAGTGGTGCATCATGTGATTAATTTTTACCTATTCAAATAAATATAAAACTAAGACAGCTGATTTTGGCAGTGTATATCTGTGTGTGTGTATCCTGTCTCTTTCTCCAGTCCTGAACTGAATTGTCTAAAAGTAATAGAATATTCTAAACTTAAGTTTTACTTCTCCAGTGTGCAGCCTATTGAGATTGTTCTGCCTGTAACAGAACAAAATAAACAGTATTCCAATTGGCAGCTATTTAAGTGCATGTGAAGTGTGTACACCATACATTACTCAGCTCATGCATTAATTTTGCATCATCCTCTCAAGGCTTCAATTCAACATTCTCACTAATTGGCATCTGAGAAATTAGACAGTTACTCTAGTTGGCATGTCTGCAGAAGCACCAAATATTAATGTTATTTTTAAATCCTATGTAATCAAAGTATTAGTTAATTGATGCCATGCAGAGATAGGGTTTTTTTCAGCAACTAGAAGTCTCTGGCACTTCTCAGCCTCTATAGATCCCATCTATAGACTCACTTTGAAAAGTGAGGGGCCTCTGAAACAGGTGTTTGTTAAAGTCATTGCAAGGTTTTTTTAACAGACTACTCTGCTGGACACAGAAGTGTCTTGAAGCCTCCTTTTGTCATCAGTTTTGCACTCTGATCTACTTCTGTTCTGTCTCGTCCATTAATTGGGCACTGGCCAGGTAGGGAGTGTTATATGTATTTCAGCTATTAAATAGTGCAGCACTGGTTCTGTAAACTACAGGGCTCAGTTTTTGTGATGGTAGAACTAGTCATTATTTGCCATCATTAGGTAACAGAAGAGGAGGCTGTATGTATGAATTTGGTAGAAATGCTCCTGAGAAACACAATAAACTGTCTTTGGCACCCCAATGACCACAACAATTACTGCTGTAATCATAGCATAGACTGACTCTTTCCAGATGTTAGAGACTGTAGAGTATCTCATTGCTGGGAGCATTTGCTATATAGATGATACATGAAACTGTTAGACCAAGGTATATGAAGCCTCTCTTGTCACAGACAGCATTTAAGGTTATATATCCCAACCTAGTTGTTAAAAGACATAGGCTTGGATAGATTAAAAATTGACAGTGTGGTGGAAATACTTTTTTTAGTACACTGGGAATTCTTCAGGACAATGCACTAAAGAAGAATTTATCTTGCAGTTCAAACTGCCTGAAGATTTGCTACATCAAAATGTGTTCTAGCTAGGCTGATCTTTCCATACCCAACTCTGCAAGTTAATGATCATCAAGCAGCCACCTTTTGTAGATAGGATGTATTGTGCCTCATACCTGCATTGAACACCTCCATGTTATGAAGAGCTATCAATGCATTGCCTGACTCTTCAATTTTTAAGTGTTAAAAAAGAACCTAAGGCTTTATACATGCATAGAATTGATATATCCCAAGAGTTGATTTTTCCTGGTGAAAATTCAGGGACCAACACAATCTACTGAGCATTGGCACAAAGCATAGAAAATTCTAATTGGCTCACAAATAAAAAAGAAGTATTTCAAGGGGTTACTGAGGGCAAGGAAGGAAACAGTTTCCTCTTGATTCTTGTGTAGTAAATAGTAGAGAATGAGGAGAAAAACAATAATTGCTTTAGAAAAGAATAAATGCAAGGATAGCTTGGGACTGGTTGCAAAGCTTGCTGTTGGAACTTCTTCTGGCTTCTCTGAAATACTTCTGATGACTTTCATTAAATCATATTCCTGTCAAGGAACATATTTTTTGGCTGTAAAGCAAAGCTATGGTGGTAGGATGCTCTCCCAGTAGCTGGGCAATTTAAGCCATTGGTGTCTGCTCTAGGCTTATGTTGGAGTCCACCAAAGCTTGTTTGAACCACGGCACTAAGGGGAGTGTGAAACTAATTGTATGAAAATCCCTAGCTCCCTCAGGAAACCTGCAAATACTGAGCTGCTTCAGCCAGCTGGATTGGGAACTAGCTGCACTGCTCAGTGGCTCATGCTGCAAGGCTGTTTTTGTTTCTTCACTTAGTGTCTTGCCAGGCATATCTGGGGCTCACCTATGAGACTCTCCAAGTGCTCACTTTCACATGCTGATGCATCTGCCATAAGTCTGTGTTGTTTGTGTCAGTAGTGCCAACCCCAGGCTGGTGCAAACATAATATTTCTCAGTTTCATTTCAGTAGAGATAATTTGCAATTCACACTAAGTAGAGATCTTACCTGTCTGGATTGGCTCTTTCATTAGGACAATTCTTTAACAGCCAGTAAACACCAGTCTAGAATATCTCTATATATTGTTTATCATGAGTAGCTTGAGTTCATTCTTTAGGCAATGTGTGAATGTTTAAGGCAGTGGCAGCTGCTGAGATGGCCAGTTCACACCCAAGTGGATGCCAGGCCAGGACCTGGCAGCTGATGCCCAGCCTTTAGTGTGGGAGCCACAGATACCTGCAGCTGTGCAGCCCACATCTACAGAATCACAGAAGCTCAAGGGCTGGAAGGGACCTGGAAAGCTCATCCAGTGCAACCCCCCTGCCAGTGCAGCACCACCTAGAGTAGGTCACACAAACTCATCCAGCTGGGTTTGAATGTCTCCAGAGAAGGAGACTCCACAGCCCATCTGGGCAGCCCCTGCCAGTGCTCCCTCACCTGAACAATGAAGAAAAGCCAGTTTATGTCTTTGGAGATGAAGTCAGCATGGTTGTAAGGGTACAAAACTAGTCTCAAAGCCAACTGTGTTTAAGCCTTGGTTAATCTGAACATCTGAGGAAGTTTCTACTTGCATTTGCCATTGCACCAAAGATTGTTTTGTAAACAAGGTTTAAGGCATGGAACCTGAAAACCCAGTAATCTGAGCAAGTTGAGAGTTGAAGAAGCTGTTTGGTAGTTAGTGCTGCTGTGTGAAGGGCTTTTAATGAGAGGTTGCATTCATAACACTTCAACAAATGCTGAAGAAACACACACATTAAATCTCACATTAGCACCCTCTGTTCATCATTCACTGTTTTGGTAACAATTATTTTCTTAGCAACTTTCCTGATGGCTGTCCTTAATGCTATATGTTGTACAGATATAAATGTAACCTCAATAAATGTATGTTTAGGGAAGAGAAAGTTGTTCTTCCTGCCTGCTAGTATCACCCCTGTGTAGGTGTTCAGGTTTATTAAATGATCTTGATCTGTTAGTTTCAGTTGTAATTGTCTGGCTTTGCCCAGGTAGCCTGTGGATTCTGGAAATGAGATAAGAATACTTTCCTTAACTTGTCATCAGTATAGTGCAGAGGGTCTTTAATGGTGTTTCTATTTACTTGCTTCTGCTATCAAGCTCACTTTTGTCCTTTAGTTCTGAATCTCTTCAATTTAAAACTGACTTTAAATAACAAGAGCTGGTAGAATAAACAAGATTTAGACTTTCTCATCATTTTACTGCTACTGCTGCTTACTAGCCTTTATCTGTCTCAGTTTGCTGCTCCTGGCACTTGCTTAGGAAATAAGCTGCAGAGCAGAGAGCACTTCTTGTCCCAGGTGGCAAGACCAGCCCCCTGAAATAGAAAGGCTTTTACATAAACCCTCCCATGATATAGGTTTGTGAAATGAAAAATGGAGAACTGATGTCTGTACTCAAGAAAAAGGCTTCCTGTGCAACTCAGAGACTGACTACTGATGAACTTCCAGTTCCCAGATTTGAAGGTAACCCAAGGATGGAGCTGGTGGTTGGAAGCCATCACTTGATGACTGATGTTGTCACTCATAACCAGGCAGTACTGGTAGCAGCCTGCCCATGCTGGAATGAATGGGTGTTCCACAAACTTGTGACCACCTGTTAAGCTATAGCAGGAAAATATGCTCCAGAAGGGCTGTATGAAGCCCAGACTATATGCTTCCATAGCAGGGATGATAGCACAGCAAAAAAACCTTTGCTGTTTTGAATGTGATGCTGCTTAATTACACCAGTATATTCTATGTCAATAAAAATGGAGTGAGCGGCAACTTTGCCAGAGGTGCTGAGCCCTTTATGATTTAGAATCATAGAATTGTTATGGTTGAAAAGACCTTTATGATCAAGTCCAACCACTTACCTTGTTCTGCCAAGCCCATCACTAAACTAAACCATATCTCACAGTACTTCATCTGTGTGTCTTTCCAGTATCTCCACTACCTCCCTGGGCAGCCTGTTCCAATGCTTAATAACCTGCTTAGCTAAAATCTTCTTCCTAATGTACAATATAAACCTCCCCTGGCACAACTTGAGCCCATTTACCTATCTTTTGTCATTCATTACTGGAGAGATCAACCTCCACCTCACTACAACTCTCCTTCAGGTGGCTGTAGAGAGGGGTCATGTCTCCTCTGAGCCTCCTCCAGGCTAACCATCCCTAGCTCCCTCAGCTGCTCCTCATAAGACCTGTTCTTCAGACCCTTCACCAGCTTTGTTGCCCATCTTTGGACACACTTCAGCACCTCAGTGTCCTTCTTGGGACTCTGTACTCGAGATGTGGCCTCATCAGTGCTGAGTACAGGGGGACAACCGCTTCCTTGGTCTTACTGGTCACACTATTTCTGATACAAGCCAGGATGCCACTGGCCTTGGCCACCTGGGCACACTGCTGGCTCATGCTCAGCTGCTGTCAATTCACAGCCACAGGGCCTTTTCCACCAGACAGCTCTCCAGCCACTGTGGCCCAAGCCTGTAGCATTGCTTGGGACTGTCGTGGCCCAAGTGCAGGACTCAGCACTTGGCCTTGTTGAACCTCATGCAAATGGCCTTGGTTTTTCTGCCCAAGTGAAACCAGACTGGGTCCCACTTCTGAGCATGCAGGCATTCAACAGTGTTTCTGAAAGCCTTACCCTAAACCTCCTGTGTTTCTGTGGAAGAGTTGAGGATGCTCCTTCAGTGAGAGCAAGCCCAGGAGGACTCAGTGGCATTTTTATGAGGGTTATTCTAAATCCTTTCAACTGAGATTCAAGCTAGAGGAGGGCTTGGAACAAATCTGGGCCTCGACCTTTTCTGAACTTGAAAGTTTGAGTTTGGATGCTTGCTTTTGATGTGCTTTTGGCTCATGTGCTACAATGAGTTGAATGCAGGTGCTGATTGCTTTCAGTGCAGTTGTGATAAGAAATATTGGAATATTAGGCAACTTATCTGAAACTATCAGAAATGAAGTTGTGGTCTGAGATGTCTCCTCTAAAATAAGCTTCCTGGAGGAAGCTAATGGTAATGTGTTCAAATGTCTAGTGAGTTCTTCAAGAGGCAATTTTTAGCTAAAAGTGCCCAGAAGAATTGTGTTCTCCTGGAGGAAAAGGCTTTCATTGCCTCTGCTGGCAGAAGTGATAGTCCCGTTACAAAGAGATCCCTTAACTTTTGTTGTATTTCAGCTGGATGTAGACTAATACTTGATTAAAATCTAAGGTTACATTACTGACCTATTATTTTACTGAGGTAGATCACTTGAGTAAGTACCTCTTTCCTTAAAAAGAACAGTGTCAATCCAATTTAAAGATGCCTTTTTGGCAGAGATGAGCAGTATGTAGTGTCTCTTGGAACACAGCTGAAGCAGACATATACCCTGATGGCATACAACATATCCAGGTGGTATAAGATGCCCTTTTTTCCCTGTTTACTGTTTTCAGAACATACTTATTCCCAGAATACACTGAAAACTCCCTCAAGAGTTCATAGATGTGACACTTGCCATGTCATCCTTTAGGCAATTGGCTTGGGGCATGTGTTGAGCAGGAAATCTTGTGTGATATTCCTCAAACCTTTTGTGTCAGATTCATAGTAAACAGTTTGTAGGCATTTACTGTCTTTCCCCTTGGTTCCCTGCCCTGGTCTGCAGCCATCCCAACAGGTGCTGGAGCTGAAATACAGATGATGAAATGGTTGTGATTGTTTGTTAGCAGTGCAAAGATTAGTCTCAAACTAGCATTTAAAGAAGGGGATTGAACTGGCTGGCTTCCAAATGTGCTGCAGAACTGCACAATAGATCATGTGTCTGTAATTGCTGTGAGTGGAAAACATAAACTCAATGAGAAAGGGGTAGAAATGAGTTTGAGAGAGTATTTGCTGTAATATTTGAGGATGTAACATATAGGAGAAGAAACAGATATTTGCTGCCTTTTGACTTATGTCTCTTACACATTTATTCCAGCTGCTGTTATAAGTTATTGTGTGTTGCATGAGCCAAAGCATTTTGTATTGATGAGTGAAAAAGTGATGCTTCAATGTAACCTTTGGGGCTCACATAAAACTCACATGCTCTAGCAAAAGCAGACTCATTCTAATGTCTGCAAATAAATAGCCTGTATAGAGAAATGCAAAAGCACAGTAAATATAGTGGAGCCAAACACGATGCAAGTGGTTAGTTCCTGCGTGGGCGAGGAGTTTGCACAATTGCACAAACCTCCCATAGAGTTGCAGTAAGATTTCTGCATGGCAAAAATTTGACTATTAAGAATAATCACAGAATGTTAAGGGTTGGAAGGGACCTGGAAAGCTCATCCAGTGCAACCCCCCTGCCAGAGCAGCACCACCAAGAGTAGAGCACACAGGAACTCATCCAGATGGGTTGGAATGTCTTCAGAGAAGGAGCCTCCACAGCCCATCTGGGCAGCCCCTGCCAGTGCTCCCTCACCTCAACAGGGAAGAAATTCTTCCTTGTATTTCTTTGGAACATCTTCTATTCCATCTTGTGCCTGTTGCCCCCTGTCCTATCATTGGCCGTCCCTGAGCACAGCCTGGCTCCATCCTCCTGACACCCACTCTTTATGGATTTGTAAACATGAATGAGGTCACCCCTCAGCCTCCTCTTCTCCAAGCTACAGAGCCCCAGCTCTCTCAGCTACTGTGGCTTTGTTGTGTGGATGTGCAGCTCTTACATTTCACATAGTTTCTGGTCATTGTTAGTAACTTTACAGTTGAACAGACAGCTACTTTGATCTTTCAGTTACTCCTCCCTGTCCATAGAGCAGTCAGAGCAGGTCTGTGACATGGAAACACGGAACTCACTTCTCAGAACTAATTTTTGCGAGGGAAAAATTGCCCTAGATGACTTCTGGATCATTCAGATCTTTAGTGTGCCAGTTACAAGGCAAGTGGCATGTGGAAATCATGACTGAATGAGCAGCTGAGCCAAACATGAACCTGAAGAACTGAGGGATATTACAGCTTGCTTCTAGTTCCCTGTTGGAAAAGACACCTGGGTGTGCAAATGTCTGCTTCTATGTTTTAAAGGCACTGCTCTATCCTGCCAAGCAGTCAGTACTGCTTTCACACAGGGCAATTCTGAGAGCAGGGAAACCTTTGTGAGCAGATGTGTGCTAGAGTTTGTGGTTGTCTAGAGTACTTGCATAATGAAGCAATAGGAAAGAGCTGCCCGTAATTATGAGCTTACACTCAGCTTATTTGTCATTGTCTGTAACTATTATTAATTGGTATTTTTGTAATATTATAAATTAATCCACAGATTAACATGTCATAAATGATAAAATATACATCAGCCTGGCACCGAAGCAAAATCAGATGCTTTTTTTGCCATTGTACATCCTTTAGGGACACAGGATTGGCAAAATGTTATCCCAAGCTACTGAGAACTTGGTTGGGTATAAAAGAGTCTAGACTGGACTTTAGGAGTGTTTTACAGAACTATAAATGATGTTTTTCCACTGTGAGTATATTCACTTCCTAAATGTTTGGAAACTTCCCTTGAGCATATGTTGGAGCTGGGATAACTGTACTGAGAAGCTGAATTTAGGTCTGAGGTTTGTATAGGTCCTTCTGAGCTTATGCACTTGCACTTCTGGTAATGGCATTGCAAAGCCAGACCAAGTACATGTTTTAAAACACCAGTCAGAAAATACCTTTGTGGAACTCCTTGAGCCATCCAGAACACTTAATGCTTGGAATAAAGATGTGCTGGCCAAATCACAGGATGTAGGAGAGAGGGAATAGCTTTGAGGTTTCAACTTTCCCTCTAAGCAGTAATGACTTTTCACTAAGAGTCTTGGTCAAGCTTAGTTTACTCCTCTACATAGTTTGAATGCACTGACCTTGAAAGACCAACACTGAGTCTGAGCCACTTTCATTTAGTCTTCAAAACAAGCAAGAAGGGTCAGCAGAGCTGGAACTGGAAGTTTGTTTTCTGGAGGCATGTGTGTGGGATCTCATGACTTGTGGATTTTAGCAACAGCTGGGATGGCCACATAGTTGAGATTTGTTTTGCCTGAACCAGGTGATGTTTTTTGTTCTCATTCCCAGTATTATGAACACACCATGTTTACAGAAACTGTTTATATCTTTCCATGAGAATGTGCTGCAGTAGCAGTTAGGTGAAAAATCTGGAAGTGGAAAGTTAGGAGTTGAATCTTTAAAGCATTTCCCTTAGTGAGCAATGGAATGTTTGTGCAAATGTCTTTACTAACACCATCTTTTACCTAATGCCATAACTTGAGTTATCATCTAAGTAGCAACAGGTCATATTTTAAGCTTTTCACTTTTGCAGATGTAGCTGTATAAAAGGACAATTGGCTGAGTTATTCCTGGAAGCATCTCAAACAACAATCTTGGTTTTGATGTCTCTTGGAAGCATCTCAGCTGAAAAAGTACAACTGAATCTCTTGTCTGGGCAAACTGGTGGGACCCTGAGTTGGGATCAAGCCAGTTTGTACTGACTCTGTCTCAACATCCAACTTACACTAATTTTCACAGAGAAAATACATTCAAGCTCAGACACATGCTTTTAGAATAAAAATAGACTTTGTGGCTTTTGATTTAGCAGTTGGAGATCAGGAAGGCAAAAGTGTGATTTAGCCCCTTCTGCACACACTCCTTGCAGTCCCAGCCTAGTTTTGGCCTTGGAGTCACAGTGAAGTCTGCAGTCTCTTCTGTCTATAGGACACTGTCACTTTCTTTTCCCCTGAGCAGTTTGCAGTTTGTTGTTTTGGTTTGTTTTCTTAACACAGCAGAGCAGCAAATAGAAGGTAATTACAGGAAGGTGTCTAAGGGGGATGTAATTTCTTAGCTGTGTGTTCCCTTGTCCCCTTGTTCATATTACTGCTTGCATGGATGCAGAAATGCATCTTTAAGTACTGTGAATTCAAGATAAACACAGAATAATACAGTATCTTGCCTCTTTCAAATGAATTCTGTAGTGTCATGACTAAATGATAAATCATGATGAATGCAATCCTCTTCCTGCTTTCTCTTTAGGGTAAAAGCAATTAACCACTATTATAAATGTTAGAATTTAAAAAGACATTGGTGTGTGTTGAGATTCATTTATGCACATTTAACTGAAAGCAGAAATGATCAGCAAACATCAGTGTAATGACCTGTACTAACCCTGACATGGTTGACTAACAAAATTGTGCCCTGTCACTAGTGGTATGTGTTAATTTCATTGAGTTATTTACTTATGAATAATCTTACTCATCCCATCTGAAAGCAGCACTGTGCAGTCATCTTTTCATACATCCTTAACTGTTGAGTGCAACTCTGTGAATTAACTCACTAGAAACAAACAAAACCACTTCTAGTCTTTCATAAGCAGGAAGTTTAAATGTCAGGAATGAGCTCATCAAACTTAATAAGCCTGTAGGTGTGCATCACAGGGCTATCTCTCATAAAGAGGACAGCAAATAAGCACTCAGACAATTGTGTTCACATTCCATGGAAGCAACAGAAAGCAGACATCGTGTTCTTGCACCTGCCTACAGGAATCTACTGCATCCTTTCCTTTCTCTTTGCTGTAAACTCCATAACAAGTGTGGAAGCAGGTGAAGCAAGTCATGCTGTGGATTCTTGGAGCTGCATTTGAGTTGAAATTACTTGAAATTGCTTCCTAAGTGCTTTATGGTAAAACTTTGTAAAGGGCAGATGGGAGTTGAAGAATGGAGTATATAGATTGAAGTCACTGAGACGTATTTGAAGGTGAAATAGCTTCTCTTCATAAGTACCTGTTAAAGTATTCTAATCTCTTCCTATAAATCAGAAGTAGCTTCAGTAAACATAACCCAGACTGGGTAACCACTTTCTCTAGGCTCTACCAGTGCAATATTAAAAGCCCAGGTCTAACAGATGCCAGATTCTTGGGCTACTGCTGCCCATGACTGAATTGGGAAGCTGCATGTTCTGGGCTGGTGAACCTGACAGGGAGAATGGTTGCACACCTTAATATTTTTATGCTGTAAAGAGGTCTTCCCTTAGTGTTTGCTGAGGTGAGAGCAACACCAAGCAAAAGAACATGTCTCTCTTAGATGTTTTACCTCAAATTGTAATGCCAATGGCATCCTGGGGGCATCAAGAAGAGTGTGGGCAGCAGGTCAAGGGAGGTTTTACTCCCTCTCTACTCTGCCCTGCTGATGTCTCATCTGGAGTCCTGTGTCCAGTTCTGGGCTTGCCAGCTCAAGAGGGACAGGAAAGTGCTGGAGAGAGGCCAGGGCAGGGCCACCAAGATGATCAGGGGACTGGAGCATCTTCCTTGTGAGGAAAGGCTGCGGGAGCTGGGGCTGTTTAGTCTGGAGAAGAGGAGACTGAGGGGGGAGCTCATTAGTACTTACAAACATCTAAAGGATGGGTGTCAGGAGGTTGGGGCAGCACTTTTTTTTTTATTGTATCTAGCAACAGGACAAGGGGTGATGGGATGAATCTGGAACACAAAAAGTTCCATTTAAATATAAGAAAAACCTGTGTCAGTGTTTCAGTGAGGGAGCCCTGGCACAGGCTGCCCAGGGAAGATGTGAAGGCTCCTTGGAGATCTTCAAGACCTGCCTGGACACGTTGCTATGTGGCCTGGATGGTCTGGACTAGATGATCTCTAAAGGTCCCTTCCAACCCTACCATTCTGTGATTCTATGAAATGTGTGAATGGACAATGAAAACAAGAAGACAGTACCAATATAGGCTTTCAACTGTGGTTATTGATACTACTTGTTTTCAGTGCCACAGCTGCTACTTCAGTTGGCTTCCATAGGTGACATAGAACAAGAGGAGGCAAGTGACTTGTTTACTTGTTGTATTTTCCTTGGTTTTTCAAGTTGCTGTCATCATTTGGGCACCAGGGTCAAAATATCACAGTGCTTCAAGCAACTGATAGTCATATTTTACCATTTTCCCACTTTATAGTTACAGTCAGTGAAATATAAAACCAACCTTGGTGTAGAAGGTTGGACTGTGAGCATACTTAGATTATTTGACATAGTCATCTGTGTTGTGTCTATCCTTTCTACAAGGCTCTGGCCACAGAGCTGAGCAGTGCTTACAGAGATTCTCTCACTTTCCAAAAGTCTATGGTGATGTGCTGGATAATCCCACAATGTGAGCAGCATTATGTAGGTATTTTGCTTTTCTTTAGGTATCTCATTCTGTAAGACACAGCTGGTATGTTAAGAAGCAAAGATTTGCCACGTAGGAAAACACACTTGAGTCTTCAGCTCTCCCTGTACATACTTCACCTATGTTGGCTGGCTTGACTGTCTCATTGGCCACATTGTCTCATGTGTTCACTCAGTTCTCCAAATTGATTTAGATCAAGATAAATTTTCTGTATTGTTATTTCAGTTCATCTCCAAGCAAAAGTAGTTGCACACCAGGTGCCAGTGGCTGATCTGACTGCTCTGGTCTCTGCTGGAGTACTCTTTGTATTAATTGTGCCTTGCTTGAGACTACTGAAAGTCTTTCAGTTTTCAAGTGACTGTTAAAAAGTGGAGGCAAATCTTCCTACTTTGTCTGTGGACTAGTGACATTTTTATACATGCTGCTCCTTCAGGCAGAAAATTCTTAGTGAAGTCCCCTCTTTGTGTCTTACCTAAAGCTGAGTATGATTTCAGAAGTGGAATGTAGCTGTCTAATACATTGCCATGTATTCTTTTAGAACCTGGAACTAACACTAATTATGTCCAGTGATTGCCTTTTAACCTTCCACTAATTACTGAGACAAGGTGAACAGCTTCAGCACTTCCACATGGAAATTTCCATGCACCTCCCAGAAATACAAGTAGTGTGTGGTATTTACTTGTTTTAATTGAACAAGTTAATTGATGGGGTTTTAATGGTGATATTCTTGCTCTTTCTGCTTCTAGTACTTCTGTTGCAATGAGTGAATGCATGAAAATTGCTTTCTACCCAAGGCATGACTTGAACCTGTAGTGTTCTCTGTGAAAGGACAGTTGGTCTGCTGATAGGGAAAACCAGAGCAGCTGAGCTATTGAGGACAGGTAATAAGCTGTGCCTAGCAGTGGAAAAGATCATTTATGTCCAAACAAGTATCTGTTGTCTGAATCAATTTTGTCAAATTCTAATTACGTTTTCTAAATGAAATTCATCGTGTTTGCAGTCTGTGTGCTTGAGGTTTGTAACATCAGCCTCCCCCAGCTCCTTCCTGAGCTTTCTGTGTAAATTGAAGTCATAACAGAAAATGTGCTTGCTGTCTAAAGTTTTTGGACTTAAACTGAAACACTAACATATGCAAGAAGACTTAAGTGGTGGAAAAAGACCCAGTTTAATCTGATCTTTCACCATCTAGAACAGAGCAGTCTGAAATCTGTGTTGTGTTGGACTTAAGAGATAGAAAATGAATTAGTTAGGACTGATAGGTGGCATGTGTTCTGAGGTACTAAAATAAAGCTTTTTACAGGAGTTTATCTTCAGGGTTACCTTTGGCATTACTGTCAAAGATTAGATTTTCTCAGTTAACATTTTAGGGTTAATCAGACTTCTCCCTGGAGTAAGTAGGGCAGGTTTTTAGGACTTGTGCTGTACTGATTGAGCATTCTGGAAACTTGTGTAGTGTTGTAAACAAGTGGAGAAGTTGATATTCCATTCTGTGGGGTACTGGCTGAGCTCAACTTGTTTATAAAACAATCATCTTATTTGCACTAACAAAACTCCTGCAGTAGTCAAGCATTCATAATCACAGGATCATAGAATCATTACAGTTGGAAAAGACTTTTAAGATCACAGAGTCCAATCACTCACCTCACACTGCCAGGCCCAGCAGCAAACCATTTCCCTCAGTACTATGAGTCTTTTGAATATCTCCAGGGATGATGACTCCCCCCAACCCCCATTTCCCCCTAGGAACCCTCTCAGACAAAAAGTTCTTCCTAATGTGCAGAGAGGAACCTCTTGAGGTTCAACAAGTGCAGAGTCCTGCGTCTGGGAAGGAGCAACCTCATGCACCAGGACAGGCTGGGGGTGACCTGCTGGAGAGCAGCTCTGCAGAGAGACCTGGGAGTCCCAATTGATAATTAACTAACCATGAGCAGCAATATTCCTTCATGAGCAAGAAGCCAATGGCATCCTGGGGGCATCAAGAAGAGTGTGGGCAGCAGGTGGAGGGAGGTTCTGCTCTCCCTCTGCTCTGCCCTGGTAACCTCCTAATGAAGTTTACTTAAGGACTCCAAATGCTTAGTATTTTACTGATCTTCAGGGCAACAGAATTCAGAAAACTGTTCCTTTGGTAACAACTGCTCCTTTGTCAGAGTTTCCTTGAAGGCTTTGAAGAATAAGTAGTTTCAGTGACCAGTGTGGGAAGAGATCTGTAGTTATGTAGCATTAATATCTTCTTTGGCCAAGATGAGCACTGACTTTGCAAGTGCATTGTTACAGTAACTGTGCAGTTCACTCTGAGGGTGTGGAAAGGGAAACTGTAGGCTGAATAAAATACCACACAGATAAAGGGGAAAAAAAATCAATGGAACTTAATGCTGGGGACTGTGTGCCTTTGACTATCAAGTTCCATTTTTTGTTGCTACTTTTTGTCCGTTTGGTTACTTTTTTTGCTACAGTTTTGCTACATTTTTGTGACCTTTTGTTACATGTTGGTTACTTTTTCATGACCTTTTTTGGCTATACTTCCCTTGCAGTTTTGCTGCAGTTTTGCTGCAGTTTTGCTGCAGTTTTGCTGCAGTTTTGCTGCAGTTTTGCTGCAGTTTTGCTGCAGTTTTGCTGCAGTTTTGCTACAGTTTGTTGTGCTTTTGTTGCATTTTGTTACATTTTGTTTGTCCTTTCTTGTTACTTTTTGTTACATTTTTGTTGTACTTTGTGTTACTTTGTTACATTTTTGTTGTACTTTCTTGTTACTTTTTGTTACATTTTGTTTGTTGCATTTTTGTTACTTTTTGTTACATTTTGTTTGTCCTTTCTTGTTACTTTTTGTTACATTTTTGTTGTACTTTCTTGTTACTTTTTGTTACATTTTGTTTGTTGCATTTTTGTTACTTTTTGTTACATTTTGTTTGTCCTTTCTTGTTACTTTTTGTTACATTTTTGTTGTACTTTCTTGTTACTTTTTGTTACATTTTGTTTGTTGCATTTTTGTTACTTTTTGTTACATTTTGTTTGTCCTTTCTTGTTACTTTTTGTTACATTTTTGTTGTACTTTCTTGTTACTTTTTGTTACATTTTTGTTGCCTTTTTACTTGTTACCTTTTCATCTGTTACCTTTTCTTTATATTCTCATTATACTCAGACCCTTCATTTCAGCCCTAAGAAGTTTGGTGCAAAGAGCTGAAACAAAAACAGCCCAGTGCCAAATTGTATGGATGGTTTATCTTTTCCCAGGGAGGATGACTTGGTGTTGTCTCACAGCTGCAGCCCATCCTCCTCTACAGAGGAATTGCTGTGTGGCAGAATAAACACCCCAGTGAGGCGAGATTTGTCCCTTTTGCCTTCCCAGGGGAGTGTGTTATGACAAATACCCAAGGGATGGTTGCTGAGGAGGGAAAACTCTGCAATTCAAGGTGCATTCACAGAAAGTCTTGGCCTGTAGCCTTTGATGCAGCATACACAGATGACTGTCTCAACATCAACAAATGTTGCTCTTGAACTGGGAGTTCATTATCTTCATCGTTCCTACCAGTAGCATAACAGTGTTAAGAAGGTGAAAGATGGTCTTAATAAGCTGTAAATCTGTGCAGTTTGCACTTTTCTGTGCAGAATTAACAAGGACCAGGTGTCCTTTAAATCTTGCATAATTGAATTTATAATGCTATTAAGTTTAATACTATTTGTATGTCTAATTCTTTTGAAGAAACTTATGTACTTCTCTGTTTCAGGTTAAAACAAATAAAATCCACTACTAATGGGAATACTCCCTAACATTTCCTCATTATAGCTCAAAGAATTGTAACAATGAAGGTGCAGCAGAAAAGGCTTCAGTTGCCCAAGGGAAAACCAAGTGTTTTCAGTGGAACTGGTACATTTTGTGCTGATGTTGCTATGGGAATCACCATGTCCATGCTGCTGTCACCTCTTATACTGATTAGGTTAAACTTAATACTGGTTTAGTTGTGTAGGCATTATAGATCTCTTCATATAATAGAATCATGGAATGATAGGGGTTGGAAGGGACCTTTAGAGATCATCCAGTCCAACCTCCCTGCAGAAGCAGATTCACCTAGATCAGGTCACACAGGAACGTGTTCAGGCAGGTCTTGAAGATCTCCAAGGAAGGAGCCTCCACAACCCCTCTGGGCAGCCTGGGCCAGGGTTCCCTCACCTCACAGTGAAATAGTTTTTTCTTATGTTTTTTCCTATATTTATGTGCATTCTTGCCCACAATGGCATATAGCTACTCATGTTCAGTTTATTATCAAGGAGGTTCTCTGCCCAACTCTCCAGCCAGTCAAGATGCCACTGAATGGCAGCACAGCCTCTGGGGAATCAGCCAGTGCTCCCAGATTGGTGTCATTGGTGAACTTGCTGAGAGTCACTCTGTCCCCTCATCCAGGTCATTGATGAAGATGTTGAACAATCTCTTGATAGTGACCTAACTTGCATATCTATATAAAGAGCAGGACAGACTTGCAGTACACAAAAATATCCCCTCTCCTGCCATTTCCCCACCTCTCTGCCTCCGTGGTCACATTTGCTGCCATACAAATGCACAGATGCCTAATCTTTGCTAAAACCTGACAAGCTGATGATCATCAAAACCCAAGAATGATACTGAAAATATTGTGGTTGCCTGACCCTTGAGATGATCTGGCATTGGAAAGGGCTCTCTAAACAGTCATTTGTGAAGCAGAAACTTCGTGCAGCTTGCAAATGTATGGATGTGCTTTCCAGCAAAATGGGCTTACTCTGTTGTATCTCTGCTGTCCCTGGCCTCTGTTCAGCAGTGACTGAATACCACATCTGCAGTAACCATAGCTGGAGCCTCAGCTGGGCTTCTGGGATCATTATCCAGAAGAGTTGCCTTTTATGAGGCCAGATTGGTTTAGGTACTCCTTGTGCCAGGTAGCAGTGATCCATCAAAATCGTTTCATAAACCAAAGTGACTGTTCAAATGGAGACAGGTGATTTATTGTAGAAGAGGAGGAATCTTAAATTTCAATATGTATGTAAAGGAGCCTCTGGAGTATCATCAACATTTGATCTTTGGGCTTAGCTATTTCCATGAGTGGAATGTTATTGCTTTTGTAATGTTGGAGTACTCTAAAAATGGGCTGTTGATGGATAAGCATCTGGAAAGATGCTTTTACCCAGTTCTACACCTCTTGCATATAAACTTGTGTTGGTTTACAAAGTTGAAGACATTAAACTTCTGATGTCTTTTGAGTGGTGACCATGTAGAAGGCAAAGCCTGGTTAAACCATTAATGCATTGAATGCCAGCCACCTACTATTTTCTCTCTTTGTGCCAGTACTGCTCACTGGGCATTAGTTAAATTTTGCTAGCAGCTCAAACACTGCTAAAAATAAATTCATTTGTTTATAGACTTCTTTGATAACAGCCAAGTAAAACCACATTATCATATTTGGAATAGAAGGCTCGAAGCCAAATAAGCTCTGTCTTTGACCTTGGCTAAAACTTGCTGTTGTATGGCTGAGATTGGTTATACACCTGCTCTATTTTCCCCTCCCACTCTCATTTTGTTCCCTTTGAAAACTTTTCCATACCACTGTGCTCTTACCTAAATGTAGTCTGTTAATCTGAGTAAACAGTGGGTTTTGCATTGGTGATGCATATTACAGAGAAAAAAAGAGACTAAAAGGCGTCAGCAATGGAACTGTTAAAGATGGGACTGGAAATGCAGGGCAGAAGCCTTGAATACATGCCCATAGATCAAAAGAAAGGAGGCTGAGCATGCTGAAATGCAGGCACATAGGCTTTGCTGCAGTGAACTTTGACAAGTTAGGTAATGGTGCAGAGGTCAGCTGGGCCTTCTGGCAGTAGGGGAGCAGTGAGAAGCTCAACTTGATTTCAGCACAGCAGGCAAGGGCAAAAGGAGATGCAGAAAGAGAAATGACATCTGTTGTGATATCTTGAATTGTGCAGTACTAAAGTTGAAACATCCTGAAGCTGCAGAGCTCTGGAATGGGTGCTGCTTCTGAGAGGTAAACATGGAGACAAAATGTATTAGCAAGAAGAATAATACTGAGAAGTCACTGTGGGAATAATCATCCTTGCTCTATAAACTGGGTCCTGTGTCTGCCTACAGAGGGAATATATAGAAAAGATGCAAAGTTACTGCACAGACTAACAGGCAACTCTGCATTTCCTTCTGAATCCTACCCTCCCCTTGCTGTACCAAAGGAACAAATAAGAATGCAGGTCCCTGTCCTGGGGAACTAGAGCTTGAAACCTCTTTTTTGGATGGGGGAGTGTGGGCATGAGTTAAAAACTTATGAAGAGCTTTTAACAAGGAAGAAGTAACCTCAGAGTGCTCTTACTACAGGCCAGTGGATGCATACATGAGCTGCTTTCCCTTAAGACAGTATGCTCTCAAAGATCAGGACTGAAGCATACTACTGAAAACAATGACACAAAGTGTGGTTTAGTTTTGTAATGCTGTGAGGAGTTAAAAACAACAACAAACTCAAATCACAAACCTCCCTTCCCAAACCTTTAAGGACTCCTTGGTTGGGTCTGGATCAGTACAAGCTGTTGGGGAGTGCTTTGATACACAGGAAAAATAATAGAATGTATCCATTTCAAGAGAAATGAAAATACCAGTGAACTGGTATTTTATCCTGGGGGAAAACCAGGTAAAGGCATCGCTTGGGGTGTGTTTGTCTCTCAGGGAGGATAAAAAATGTATTTGAAGCAGTGCATCCAAAAGCCAAAACCCAAAAGAAAACACCGAAAAGCTTCTAAAGCACTTTAGAGAAGCTGAGAATGAGGGTGTATTGCTCCAACCAGTGCCAAAATAAGTTCAAGAAATTGTATCTTCAAGATTATCTAAGAAAGGGCATTTTATACTGGGGCTGGCTCAGTCTGTATCTACTGCAGGTTATAGGACAGATGGAATCTGACTAATAGCAAGAAAACCATTAGCTGTGAGTACAGCCATTGTAATTGCAATGCAAGGCCTCCAGGCATCTAATAAGAAGCCAAGAATGTTGGCTTATCTGGGATTTGCTTTTAGAGTAGGACATTTAAAGAAATTTCTGCATGCAATGGCTTAATAGTTACCAATGGACATTGCACAGTCCTACATCTGGGGAGGAACAACCCCCTGCACCAGGACAGGCTGGGGGTGACCTGCTGGAGAGCAGCTCCAGGAGACAGACCTGGGAGTGCTGGTTGACAATAAACTAACCATGAGCAGCAATGTGCCCTCGTGGGCAAGAAGTCAATGGCAGCCTGGGGGCATCAAGAAGAGTGTGGGCCCCAGGGCCAGGGAGGTTCTGCTCCCCCTCTGCTCTGCCCTGCTGAGGCCTCATCTGGAGTCCTGTGTCCAGTTCTCGGCTCCTCAGCTCAAGAGGGACAGGGAACTGCTGGAGAGAGGCCAGTGCAGGGCTACCAAGATGATCAGGGCACTGGAGCATCTTTCTTCTGAGGAAAGGCTGCGGGAACTGGGGCTGTTTAGTCTGGAGAAGAGGAGACTGAGATGGGATTCATTAATATTTACAAGTATCTCACTGGTGGGTGTCAGGAGGTTGGGGCAGCACTTTTTTCTGTTGTATCCAGTGACAGGACAAGAGGTGATGGGAAGAAGCTGGAACATAAACAGTTCAATTTAAATGTAAGGAAAACCTGTTTCAGTGAGGGAGCCCTGGCACAGGCTGTCCAGAGGGGTTGTGGAGGCTCCTTCCTTGGAGGTCTTCAGGACCCACGTGGACACATTCCTATGTGACTTGATCTAGGTGAACCTGCTTTGGTATGGGGGATGGACTGGATGATCTCTAAAAGTCCCTTCCAACCCTACCATTCTATGATTCTATGACAAGGTCTCAATACTCGTCTCCATCTCAGACTGAAATCTAGTTTGTGCTCTAAAAGCACCATTCTATTTTTCTAAAAGGTAACTTTGTCATTTTAGTGACAAATTGCTCAGTCTTCTAATAACCTGTGTGTGGAATTTAATGTGCAGATGTCTCTCTTGAAATAGGGCTGAAGTGTAATTTACACTGAAAATTTCATCCATAGCATATTGGTTTAAATTGCATGGGGAGGATTCAGATACTGGGTTTTGATTTGTAACTATTGTGAATTCAGTGACTGAATGAGTTCCTGAGATTGAAGACTGACACTAGGTATGGCCCTGTAAGTTTTATTGTTTGTATTTTCTCCTTGCAGAATAAACATGATGAGATCTTGTCTTATATGAGAGATAAGTGTAGAGATGTAATAGCCTCCAAAGCCCAAGGATTAAAGACATCCATTCCATGTGTAGAAAACGGCTCATTGTTGTTGAAGGCATCTTGGCTGTTCACTCTAACCTCCATGTATGTCTGCAGTACCTTCTGACAACCCTCTGCAGACGGATAGTTTCATTAAGGAAAATACAAATGCTTGATACAAACTAAAGATGGATCTTGATGTGATCATTTCCTAAATGTTTATGGCTGATCATTGGAGATTTAGAGTCTAAACTGATGATAAAGTGTTCTGCTGTGGCTGTCTTCATATTCTGAAAAGCATTTAACTGCCATTAGAGGCAAGGACTTTGAATTTGGTGCCTGAATTTGAGCCATAACTGTTACAAATCCCTACTTACATCTTGTTGTTTTAAATGTAACACAGGAGGCTGCCTTCCTTAGTTAAACTTCAGTTTTAAAGAGACTTTTATTTCTTCATAAGGCCTTACCTGCAAATGAAAAGGCAAGAAGGAACAGTCTTGTCTAGTGGCTTGCCATTTATAATCACTCTGAATTTCAGATAGAGTGATGGTTTCTGTAGTTGGTCTTCCACTCTCTCCTGAAGCAAAGGTGGTCACAGCACCATGTCACTTACTTGGAGGTATATATTAAAAATGTACTATGCATTTCTTCCTGACTTCTGGGGTTAAGCTTCATTCTCATTTCCTTGGCTGTTAAAAAACCTAATCTTGCTCAATTAACTGAGCTACAAAGAAACATCTAATTGAGTTTTGTTTGTGAAGTTTCCAATTCCTGAGCTGTCGTAGCGACAGACAAGGCTGTAGGTCAGAGGCAAAGTAGTAAGTGGTTTGAAAACTGTGAGCTGCAGGGGGAAAAAAAGGGAACTGGCTTGCTTGTGAAATGATTAATGTGGTAAGACCGAGGTGTTTTGCAAACAGAATTGAAGCAGATGCACCAGTTTAATTTTTTCTCCTGGTATTAATTGTTTTCTTATAAGCAATTACAGATTGCAAACAACTGAACAGCAAGGGGTGGAAAGAGAAAACAAGTAAAATGGGTTTGAGAGATCATAAACCCAAGCTATTTTACTCAGTTACCTCTTCAGATTCGAGCATTATTCTGATGCTGACTTTAAGAGCACCTCCTGCTTATCAAAGCAAAATATTTACTTCCCTTCCATATGGCTCTTTGGCAATATTCTTACTTAGATCATAAATTGGCTTGGCTGTGGATTCTAATTGCTTAATCTCATGAGACAGGTACTGGTGCTGGACTTCATGTAAAGCCAGTGGAAACTGCAGAGCCTTTTTCTCACAGCAGCATGGCCCTGAGGCATTAATTTCATGAAAGCCTTACTGCTACCTGCTGCAGGGAAGGATAATGGAAAACTTCTGTAAACAAAGCTTGTCTGCTCTGCTTGGCCGTGTCTTCTACTCCAGGGATCATTTTCTCTCCTGCTCTGTAGCCCACATGAAGGGATTGCATTATGGATGAGCCCATCTGCGAGAAGTGTGGCTGCCTAGGAATGGTGATGCTTCTGTGCCATATGCCAGGCTGCTCAGGGGGGATGGCAGAGAAGGGGCTTGTTAACTTATCCTACAGCTTAAGGGCTTCCTTTTCCAGGGATGGTCAGCAAACAGATATGTAACAACATTTCTCAGTTGCTCTGTGTTTAGATCACTGCTCTTTCAGTCTGCACCCAGCTGTACCCATGTATTCCCTCAAAAGAGGAGACTGCACCTCCCTGCCTTTCCCTCAGGTGTCGTGGGCAAAGGTGTGCAGAGGACACCAATATTTCTCTAGTTAGCTAGGAGTGTCACAAGGCAGTTGCATCTGTATACTGAGTTTGATGTGCCTTTAACTGTTTTAGTTAAATATTCAGGTCTGGATGGCTGCTCAGCCCCTGCAGGTGGTGGTATGATGTAGCATCTGCCCTGCGTGGGGGCTTTATTGGCGTGCTGGAGGAAGCATGTTCCTCTGCCTCTCACTGAGAGGACAGATGGTATCTATAACCTTGATGTGAAGTGCCCAGCACAGTCTGTGGAGGGGGCTGCTTTTGGTGAAAACATGTGGAGCTTTGTACCCTGTCCAGTGCTTTAAATTACATTCAGACAGTAAGGAAAAGACATCCTAGGTTACAAAAACACACATCTGAGATGAAGGTAAGTGCAGGAGGATACATTGAACCCCACTGCTAGCTCAGCTGAAGCTCGGTAGTATATGCCACAGAGGGGTGGCTGGGCAGTGAAATCAAGCTGATCTTTATATGACTCTCTCATCAGAGTTTACTGAGGTTGGAATAGACATCTCTTGGACAGTAGTGGCTGTAGACAGCCTAGAAATAGATACAACAAGCTCTTTATGGAAACCATGTGCCAGTAGCTGAGCTTCCATGGTATTTATCGTAGCTTATAGTAAGTTATCTGTAAGAGAGAAATATCTCCTGCTTCCCAGGGACTGAGACATTTCTGCTTGTGTTTAACAGTTTAGCTTTAAAAGACAAAAAAGGCATCTTTCGTCTAGGGAAGTGGCTGTTTTCAATGTACCTGCCCAGGCTCACACTCAAAGTTGGTGGTTACTGGAAGTACCTCTGTGTGAGTAACACCTTTACTAAGGACTAAAGAAGTTTTGATGTCACTGCCACATGAGCAATGCATTCCAAGAATATGGAGGCTTTCTCCACACCTGTGAGTGCAGGCAGGCACTTGAAGACTGCACACAGTGGATCTGTATTAAAAAGTGGGGTATCTGTAACATTATACTCTCACTTGAGGTAGCTAAAAGGTAAGTTACTTTCCTTAATAGGAGTTAGAGAAAATCTAGGACAAAAAGCATGTGACTAGTTCTGTTGTTTGTGAGGTGATGTGCTGTTTCAGTCAACACTGTGGGTTGTTGGCTGTAGGTTTAACAGCCAGTCAATTTGGTTAAAAAAAGGAACTATTGGAGAAGTTTAAGCAGCATGTTGTGTGTTGTGCTGTAATACAGATCTCTTCCTGCTTGCACCTTCTTCTTCCTTAGCACAGCAGAATTCATTGCAGTGTTTGGTATCAGTGTGCTTGGGGACATTTGCCATAACCTGGTAATTCTCTGTTTGGAAGGATGTGCCCTGGGTTGGCCACAGAGGAGCAGTTCCCCAGGGTCTCTGGCAGGTACCTGCTTTGTTGCTATGGTACAGTGGCACTCAGGCACCTACTGTCTTATATTTTTTTAATTCCAAATAGTGCCTGAGAATGCTTCTTATATAACTTACACTGCATCTTGCAGCTGATGATCCACAAGTTTCCCATGTGTTAACTTATCTCCATGATGCCATTCCATGTGGGAGATGATACACTCTCATGCGTGATCTGCAGTGAGATCCATTAGTACTAGCCCCGACTTAGTTTGGATGTAGTTCTGATGTGAGTTTTAAGCTCTACAAGACTTCAATTGGAATACCTTTTTCACTTTTGGGAATAGACAATGATATCCAAACTCTTCCTGCTTTTCTGCAGTCTGATTTGTAGTTATGGGGTTTTTTTGGAGGGTATGAACACACAGCAAGGGCGAGCAGTGGAATGGTGGCCAGGGAACTGAAGTGTACAAAGCATTAAGAGTCTTGAAGCAGAAAGCTGTCAATGCATCCATCATAATGTGACACCAGTGTTTAAAAACATGGAATGCTAACAAAAAATACTTTTTCCATGTGTCTTGAAGTGACCAAAGAGTCCTGAGGCCTGGCACATGAGGTTGGTACTGTTCTAACTCACGTGGAAGGCTGCACATCCCGTGATGAGTTTTGTTTAAGTAGGTTGATGACAAAGTGTCTTCTCACTTTGACAGTAAAAGCACTGTCATAATACAAGGAACTGCTGCACTGTATTGGTGAAGAGGTGCTCACTTGCTATAGGTAATACAAAGCTGGACATTTAGTAAGAATATTGTGAGTAATAGATAAACTAACAGTACTGAAAGTGCCAATAGAAGTGCATTTATTAACTTCTGAGCTACAGTTGCTCCAAATAATATAGGGATGTCAGCTTTTACTGATACCTCTGTTTGGTTTCTCTTCTGTAGCAGAATGACTATCCTGCTTCAAGTACTGGGCTGGTATAAGTAAGCCAAGTACAACTTATACTGAGTAACCAGTTCTGCACTATTTGCTTGCTGCTGCCAGCACAGAGGGATTCCAGATTTGTATCTGATGTGGAGTAAGAGAATTCATTCTTACTAGAAACTGTTGGTTATAATACAGATGATATGGTGGAATATATAGATTTCAGATACTAGAAAGTGGAAGAGAATCTTGGAAAATTGCTTCTACCAAGTATTGAGTCTTAAGAGCAAGAACAGACAAATGAAACAACTAAAGTGATGTTATTTCACTGTGTTTGCTGCAGACTCTGAGAAGTGCACTCGTTTTTGGTTTTGGTTGTGTACAATGTGGTTTGTTAGAAAACGCTTCAGGATAACACATATCTCTGAAACAATCATGTTGTGGGGTAAGAGCATCCTCTGCCTTGGGGGTAAAGGTTTTTCTGAAGGCTCTCGCTGAGCCAACCAGTGATGTGCCCTTTTCTGGGGGATTCCATGATGACATTTTTCACTAACTGCATTGAAGACACACACACATGTAGTTTTTAACTTTGCCCTGGAAGAACTGGAGATTCTAGTCCTAGCACAGCACACCAGGGAGTGTTTCCTGCCTTGTAGGCTGTGTGATCCCACTGTCAAAGACTTCAGAGCACCAGACTTCAAACCTGTCAGCTCTGGTGAATGACTTGTGTTGCACTGTAGTGGAATTTTGTTCCATCACCCATTTTATTTTCACTTTAAAGGATTCATTGGACATGCTTGATAATGGGGTAGCAGGTTTAGTCTGAAGGATTTCAGGCAGCAATTGTAAAGACTGTCTAAAATGCTTGAGGGGAAATGTTACAGCTCTCAGTTCTCCTGTAATTGAAAACAGCAAAATATGTCATAAATGTTGACCCTGTGCTATCTTTCAAACTCGGTGGTCTGGGTTGGGAGAGTCTATTACCTACAGACCCCATCCAAAGGGACTGAGGTGGTGCTTTTCTTGCCAGCCAGCTGTGACCCAGATTGGTTCATGTGCAGCCTCCTTTGAATTCCAGAGAGCACATACTGCCCAGGAGTTGGTGGGGCTGGCTTTCAGCAAGCTGCTTGTGAACAGGACATGCATCCAGAATAGTTCCTCCTTTCACACAGGCTGCAGGGCAGAGAGGAATAAATGCTGGTTCCTGTCATTACAGGCTTTAGTCAGCTTTTAATTGGTCCCTTTGGCTGCTTCTTTGGTGTGTCCAGTTTGAATTTGTGGGAAGCTGGAGTGTGCATGAATTGCTGCATTATCGCCAAGAGGTACAGCTCTCCCCTTGCCCTATGTGTAAGATCTTTTGTTTCAAGGAGTTATTGTAATAGCCAGAGACTTCTGAAATGAGGGATACTGCAGACTAGGAATTTACTGATGTTGAGGTAATGTTGTATTTCTGAATATGTGCAATACAATCACCACAAGGATTGTTGCACCCATCCTTTCTGTGGCACTGAAGCAGCTGTGGTATTTACTAGTCAGCCACTGTGCCTAGTACCAGATTTTGCTGTCTTTTCTTGTGTGCACCTATGGCCAGTGTTCCACGTGTGTCAGCAGCAGGCAGGATTGCTTTTTAAGCTGATCACTCCATAGTTTCCTTCTGAGTGAGTTTCTAGATCAAAGCAGAGCTGGGATGATGTTGTACAGAAGGATAGAGCTGCCAGGAAGGTGAGCAGTTCCCAGCCTCAAGCTGAACTACACTTTCTTGCCTCTGAGCCTGACTTGGCTTTCTAGTCAAATAAGAAAGCAGCAGAGAGGAAAAACTTCACCAGAAACCACTGGAGTCCTGCTTATGTGTTCAGTGGTTTCAGAGCATCACTGCTCATGGTGGAATTGCAGTTGTTTCTTTAGAGCCAGTTTTTGGATGGTGTGAATTACTGCTATCCATCTCCTGTTTGGTTCCTATAGGCTTTAGGGCAGAAAAGATGGATGTGGAGATGCTGTAAGGACTTCAACTGTCTTGTATTAAGAAATTCCCCTGGTAACATGTCTTATTATTTGGGAGGTGAAGTAATGATAGCAGACAAAGCTGTGGTGCCAGGGTTGAAGGCTCTTTGTTACACACCAGCCCTTAAGTTTGCTGAATATCACTAAATCAAATGCTTTATGTTCACTAAAATCAATCTTCCCATCTTTCTATTGTGTGAGGTAAATACTTGTTCTGGTTTGTGACATTAGAAGAATTCTAGCAGTTTAGGGGTTTGGTTTTTTTAAAGAAAGGGAAAAATCCCATCAGGGACTCGTGGGTCTCTGTTATCATTCTTCTTCTGTGTGCAATTTCCTGTTTTCTGTATGTAGATGACTTGATTTAATAAGCACCTCTCTGAAGACTGAAAGTAGTGAAGAAACCCTGATCGACATTGCAACAGGGAAGCTCAGTTTATACTGTTTTTATTCTTTTCTTTTGAGATCTTTCAGCTTATCTTTCTTCTGACTTCTCACATCTCCTTCCAAAGCCTGCTCTTTACTAGCAGCATCTTATCTGTCCCTAACCCTAACGTGTGTGTCAGATGTAACCTTTTGAAAGAAACCTTTTGTTCTGTAGCAAGGCTTTAGAGATCCTCTCCAGCAGGATGCTGAATGGAAGGGTTATATTCCAGGAGGCCATTAGACTTTCTCATATTGTTTGGAAAAGAACAAAAAAGACTATTAGGATATTGCTGTTCTCAAGTAATCCATGAAAACAGCAGCTTTCCAGCTGTGCAAGATGATTTCATACTGAGATGTAAAAACTAAAATGCAAGGCAGTAGTCATACTTCTGTAATTGATTTATTCTTTCTATTACTTCAGTGAAGGGCTGGCCCAGGAGTGTGTTTTTACAGTGAGAGCACTTCCCTTCATTCTGTTATGCACCACAACAGACTCCTGTTGAACGGGCTGCACTTAGTGAGGAATATTTTATTCTTATCTTGAAGCTTACCATGTTAAAATGCTACTGACTGGACAGCTCTTAGTGTAGTTAATATCTTATCACTTCTTTTAAGAGTCTTCAGCCCAGTAGAATTTTTTTGACTGTCTAATAAGGGTTCATTTGCAAGATTTTGTACTATTTTGGAAAGGAAAGTCTCTGTTCCACGTGTGTGTGTTGCTGGACAGACTGTTTGGTACATTGCTGGCAATGCAGTGATGCTGATCTAGACCTGCTTAGAAGAGGAGGCAAGGGCAGGTTGGCAGATGTGCTTGCCTTAGTGAGATTTTAGCTATCAGGTATGACTGTGGGCAGTGAGCAAGGCCACTCTGAATTTTCAGAGTCCTGGAATATGGGTGTTTCCTGACTTAACAGAGTGTTGCATATCCATTGTGATTCACAGGGGTGTGACACCATTCAGCCACAGCAGACTAAAATCCAAACCCTAGAAACTTCTAATAGCCTTTAGATGGGGCTGGAAGGTTCATGGCAGCAGCTGTCTTGGTTTGAGCTGCTGCTCAGGACATATACCCACAGAAACTTTATGCTGAAGCATGCTTCCTCATGATAGAAGTAGTATCATTTATACAGCCTTTAGGGAATTCTCACTTGAAGCTTTTTCCTTGAAGGTGCTGAAAGATTTCACCTGCTGCCAAAAGACAACCTGTAACAGGTGTAGTTTGCTTTTTTTGAGGCAAGTACAGGCTCAACATGCTGTTATAAATTTTAGCTTTTAACTAGTTCTTTGTGTTCTGGGAGTGATGTCTCTAAAAAGATGAGGAGCTATGGCTTAGTTCCACATGGGTGGCTGTGAAACTGCATTCAAACTCTGTCAACTTTTGGGGTTTTGCAGTAAGATTTCCTTTCAGCTCTTGGAGGTTTTTCTACCCTGGAGTTTAAAGGAAAATTTTAGATCCTGAACATGAATCTTGGCCAAATAGAGTCTTAGAAGTGTTGTTTCTACCTTCAGTGTAAATGGGGTTTAGAAAACTCTGCCATGACTCTAAACATTGCCCAAGTAAAGTGTCTGCTGAGCTTGAAATTGTTGCAGGGGTACTTGTGTACATCAGTCTATGCTATTCCTTAATAGTTAGGAATAATAGTTTATTGTGACAATGATTCCTTTAATGAGTCAGATGGAAAAGCTGATCCTGAAGGTGCATTGGGAAGGAGCTTTTCATTCTGTTGTTTCACTTCTGTGTGTAGCTTCAAGTGTAAACGACAAATTGGATGACATGAGACTTTGAGCTCATTTATAGTTACTTTAAGAGGGGTGAGTGTTGGAGAGAATTGAACATTTCCTGCTGGGGAGAGACTTGCTAAAGGCTGTGAGGCAAAAGCATTACATCAGCTCTGCCTCTGAAGCTGTGCTGCTTCTGGCATTTAAGACCCTAGTCTCACCTAGACAAACAAGAGACTTGCTGATTGGGAATGGGAACCTCTCACGTTCCACATGTGAGTGGCTTTTCCATCTCATGCTTCTCTCAAACTTTTCTTCCCAATTGTGATGTTCCTGTAGTTCACTTTCAGTTTCTGAGCTGATAACCTCCCACTAAGAGTACTTTGCCTCCAACTCAGCAACTGGAAGCCAAGATACTTTGTCATTTTCCTGCTTGATGTATTTATAGGAGAGTAGTGGGGGCTGTCTCTCAGGTATCCAAAAGACAGTCAGTGATTTTGGTAACATGAATGTAAATGTCTAGGTTTCACAGATGTGGACTGACAGAGGGTGATAGCAGTACTTAAGTTACACTTAGCCCAATATCATTCATGATTTTAATAGCCTTGCAGTCTCCTCTAAGTCCCAAGTCCTTTCTGTTTTGATTTGCACGTGGTTTTTGGTTCAAGGTTTGTTATATTCCTCTTGGCCTCTACTTGCATTAGAATTACAGTAAGTACTACTAATAGCCAAGCCATTTTTCCTTCTGTTGACTAGAACAATCTTAGAGGATGTGTTTTGCCATGCTTCCTACTGAGAAGGAAGTGCCTAAAGTGAGGAAGAAGGCAAACTTGTACTTCAGTGGAGTGTGAGGGTTAATACTTAGTTCTACTCAGAATGAGATGTTGGAAACCAGCCAGAGATGAGACGAGAGACAGTAGAGAAAGTTGCATGACATTTATCACACAATATAAATGGAATATATTCTGTTGAAAATAAATTACTGTAGCATCAAAAGTATTATGTAGCCTTTCTCCCCTTTATGTCTGTCTTAATGCAATATATTGCCAGAAACTTTTTCACCTTTCTCCTTGTTCCAGCAGTGATGGTATCACTTCTGTCTGGGTCAAAAGAGAAAAAAAGAATGCAGAGCCCAGCACAAGCTTACAGCATAAGCAGAAACATGAAATATTGATCAGAAATCCTGGCTTTTACAGAATGCTTACAGAAAATCTAGTGCTTTATCTCAAACAACAAGTAGTGGGGGTTTTTATCGGTGTGTTCGTTGAGCCCAGCAAACCCATCACTCAGTCTAGGAGTAAAATTGACCATCTCTGAAGGACTCTTTGGAATTTACTGCAGTAAATCTTAGCCTTGAAGATTCAAATTTAGCAGTTGCAAAATTTAGCATCTTTTTTTTTCCTGCTTTTGGATATCCTAAAAATAATCACAGGATCATAGAATGTTAAGGGTTGGAAGGGACCTGGGAAGCTCATCCAGTGCAACCCCCCTGCCAGAGCAGCACCACCTAGAGCAGGGCACACAGGAACTCATCCAGCTGGGTTGGAATGTCTCCAGAGAAGGAGCCTCCACAGCCCATCTGGGCAGCCCCTGCCAGTGCTCCCTCACCTCAGCAGGGAAGAAGTTTGTCCTTGTATTGCTTTGGAATCTCTTGTGTTCCAGTTTATATCCATTGCCCCTTGTCCTATCATTGGTCATCGCTGAGCACAGCCTGGCTCCAGATTCTTGACACCCACTCTTTATATATTTGTAACATGAATGAGGTCACCCCTCCGTCTCCCCTTCTCCAAGCTGCAGAGCCCCAGCTCCCTCAGCCTTTCATCAGGAGGGAGATGCTCCACTCCATCTCTGTGTGCCTGCACTGAACTCTCTCCAGCAGCTCCCTGTCCTTCTGGAACTGAGGGGCCCAGAACTGGACACAATATTCCAGATGTGGTCTCACGAGGGCAGAGCAGAGGAGGAGGAGAACCTTTCTTGACCTAAAGAAGGAATAGTGGTCCATCTTCTGTCCTGGTTAGCTGTGCTGAGTTAGAAGGTGAGCAGCTTAGGAGAGCAGTTGGTTCCAGTCTTAGTGCCAGTGGCACAACTCATCAAGGAGCACCTTGCAGAGGCCCAGCCCATACACTACAACTTGTCCTTGCCTTATTTGAGATACTTCTTGAGTATCAGTGAGAGCAGTAGCAAGCTGATGGAAAGGTGGCCTAGGATGGCTGATTGCTGCTGCTAGTGACCCCAGAATGCTTTAAGCACTCAGACATTTTCTCTGTTTAGTAGGTTCAGGTGGTTTCATTATTTTAGTCAAGGAGAAAGGTAGAAAATCAAGGCATTACAGATCTAATTGTCTCAGCTGTGTTTGAAAGTGTGCTAGTATGAGCAATTACACATAACATCTTTTTCCATTTGTAAGGTGTGTATTCTGCAAGATACAATTTGCTGAAAACTGTGTGGGAAGGTGTCAGTTCAACACTTTATTCATTAGTTTTTTCATTACTCACGGGGCTGCATAGGTGAGTTCATTTCTCTTCCTTCCCTTGTGTTCACAGAACTCTCAGGGGTAATGTAATCATGTAGAAAAAGCTGCTTCCAAGTTACCTTTTGTCTGTCAGAATATGTATGTGTATCTGAGAACTAACAAAGATAGGCTTTAAAAAATGAGAAGGGTAGCAAAAAGCAGCTGGAGAATTAACACTGTGTCCACTTTGAATTCTGCAGCCTGACAGTAGGATGTAGCTCAGTGCCAGTCCTTTCCTCTGGTCCACCTTAAATGTGTTAAATGTTATATATGAGGATGGATGCCAGGCTCCTTGTGTTCCTGGGGCAGGGTGCCAGCATGGACATGCAGAGCACTTCTGAAGTCTTGTGCATGTTGATATGTTAAAATGTTTTGAATAAAATCAAGTAGCACAGCTGGACATAAAGCCTGGTCAGATCCTATCTTCACTAACATGAGCTGACAGAGTGTTATCCCTTGAATGTTTGTTGAAGAGCTCTTCTGGGTTTCCATTTGTGGGACTGTTTTTTCCATTCCAAGTTGGTTTACAACATATTTTAATAGCTGTACAAGGAATCTTGTGATAAGAGGTAGTGATGCCAGTAACACCCCAATTCTCAGAGCCCTTACAAAGGTCAAAGGTGTTCTTTGTGTGGGTGGGTGCTGTTGGGTGCAAAAAATGCTACAGGTGGTTTTTATGGAATCAAAGAATCGTTTTGGCTGGGAAAGACCTTTAAGCTCATGGAGTCCAATCCCTCAATATCAGGAAATATCTGGCTTGGCTCAACTGTAAGACATCAAGGTTAACTCTCTGGGTTGGCTTGTCTGTCTTTTTTCTCCATGTGAGCAAGCAACCTTGCTGTAATCTGTAATAAAACATGTCATTCCTAAAAATAATTTAATGAATTAATTCATTAATTAAAATCATGTTTACAACCCTGAAACCTTTTCTGCACCCCATAGGAAAGATTCATGACACTTTTGACACTTAACATAGAATTATAGAATTGTTTAGTTGGAAAAGACCTTTAAGATAAGCTCATTTAGCCCAATCCCTCCCTTCACTGTGCCAAGCCCAGCACTAACCCATGGCCCTCAGCACCTCAGCTCCACAGCTTTGCAATAGCTCCAGGGATGGGACTCCCCCAGCTCCCTGGGCAGCCTGGCACAGGGGCTGGCAACCCTCTCAGGGAAACAGTTCTGCCTCAGCTCCAATCTAAACCTCCCCTGGGGCAACTTGAGCCCAGTTCCTCTTGTCCAATCGCTCATTACTTAGGAGAAGAGACTGACCTCCACCTCACTGCAGCCTCTTCTCAGGGAGCTGCAGACAGTGCTCGTTTTCTCCAGGCTGAACATTCCCAGTTCCCTCAGCTCCTCCCCATCAGACTTGTGCTCCAGCCCCTTCCCCAGCTCTGTTGCCCATCTCTGGCCCCATTCCAGCCCCTCAGTGTCTTTCTTGTAGTGAGGGGCCCAACACTGAACACAGCACTCGGGCTGCAGCCTCAGCAGCAGCCGGTATAGCAGGATGAGAGATGCTGTTAAGTGAAAGTTCTCATTCTTCCTTAGATGAAGGGCAACGTTGTTTCTTTGTCACCTCAAGACAGTTGTAACAATTCAGAGGAGTGTTTTTTGGAACAGTTAAGCTCTACAGCAAACCTTGTGGGTCCTCCCGTCTGCTGGGTGGTCCAGACTGCGAGACTGTGCAATACAGCTACTTAGGACATTCTTCTTTCCAGACAGGAGTTGATTCCCTTTGCTCTGGGCAGCAATTTTCCACTGTGCTAATTTGTTTTCTGCTTTAAAGTACTCTATGGTGTTAGCTGTCAGTAATATCAGCTGGTAGTCCTTCTTGTAGGTGTAGCTGGTGCCCGTTCTGTAACCTACACTCAGTGCAGAGACTTCCATCACTCTTCCTGCTGCCTGAGCATCTCGTGGGGCAAGAGACTAAGTTCATTTTTCTTTCTTTTGTCTCAGCTTGTGCTTGTAAAGTCCATGGTTCTTTGAGCTTCCAGAAAATAATGTTAGAGCATGTAATGAAGGGGGAAGAAAACATCCCCCAATTTTTGGTACCTATTTCTACAACAGATGCTGAAGATTAGGTTTTAGTACTGTTTGCTTTATAGCACCAAACCTCTGAAACTTTTACTGACCTTAGCTTTTTCAACTGCCTCTAACAAGATGAGTAAGATAATGAGATGTAAGTCATTCACCAAAAATTGGTCTTTTTGGTTTTTCTTCCTTAAGCCAGGCTAGGGAAGATTCTTTAGTTCCTTAAGAAATACCCTTGATTTTGGGGAAGCAAGTTTAGCACTAGCTTAGAATCATAGAATGGTAGGGTTGGAAGGGACCTTTAGAGATCATCCAGTCCAACCCCCCTGCAGAAGCAGGGTCACCTAGATCAGGTCACACAGGAACATGTCCAGAAGGGTCCTGAAGATCTCCAAGGAAGGAGCCTCCACAACCCCTCTGGGCAGCCTGGGCCAGGGCTCCCTCACCTCACACTGAAACAGTTTTTTCTTATGTTTAAGTGGAACTTTTTGTGTTCCAGCTTCATCCCATCACCCCTTGTCCTGTTGCTAGATACTGTAGAAAAAAGGGATGTCCCAACCTCCTGACACCCACCCCTTAGATATTTATAAATGTTAATAAGATCCTCCCTCAGTCTCCTCTTCTCCAGACTGAACAGCCCCAGGTCCCACAGCCTTTCCTCGTATAAAAGATGTTCCATCCCCTGATCATCTTGGTGGCCCTGCACTGGCCTCTCTCCAGCAGTTCCCTCTCTCTCTGGAGCTGAGGAGCCCAGAACTGGACACAGGACTCCAGATGAGGCCTCAGCAGGGCAGAGCACAGAGGGAGCAGAACCTCCCTTGACCTGCTGCCCACATTCTTCTTGATGCCCCCAGGCTGCCATTGGCTTCTTGCCCATGAGGGCACATTGCTGACTCATATTTAGCTTATTATCAATCAGCACTCCCAGGTCTCTCTCTGCAGAGCTGCTCTTCAGCAGTTTGACCCCCAGCCTGTCCTGGTGCAGGGGGTTGTTCCTTCCTAGCTGCAGGACTCTAGACTTGTCATCAAGAGGCTCTTCTCTGCGTCTGTGGTCGAGATCCCACTGAATGGCAGCACAGCCTCTGGGGAATCAGCCAGTGCTCCCAGTTTGGTGTCATTAGGGAACTTGCTGAGGGTCCCTCTGTTCCCTCATCCAGGTCATTGATGAAGATGCTGAACAAGACTGGCCCCAGCTTACTGTTGTTTAAATGCTAGAGTCTGCAAGGTTATGTTGATCACCTTTTTATTTGGGTTCCTGGTACAATTATGACGTGAGTGGGGAGCTTTGAGGATTTGTTTTGCTCTGGAATATCCTGCTTTGCTTTGTATGTTGGATTCCTGTTTTAGCAAAGCCTACTGATGTATTTAAGGTTTCTGTAACACTGAGGCAGGATTGTTTTGGAGTGAGGAAGGGAAAGAATTGGGCAAATTGTTGTATGTTTTCTTCTGGGTTATATGTTTGTTCATGAAATGCCAGGAGGATTATTTTCCTGTTTCTGTCCAGAGGAGGAAACTTTGTCAGTGTGAATGACACTAAATTAAACTTTCTTACCTTAAAAACCAAGTGGGTGATGGCTTTGTTACAGTTTTGATAGATACAGTTATCTCATCATGGGCAAAATGCACCCTTTAAGGGCTTCTGTGACTTAGTATTTCTTATCCCTCATTTTTGCTCCATTTATTAAACTCAGACGAGTGTGGGGTTTGAAATGTTTTTGATTACTTTTATCTGCAAACCTTTTCCCTTTCTGAGTAGTGCCTAATAAGCCTGGAGATTCGATTCCTAAATGTATTTGCCTCTGACCTTTTCAGCTACAGAGTGAAGGGAATCTAAAAACCCCCAAAGGTACAAGCTAATTGCTTCTGCAATAATATCAGAGGCTGGTGCTTTTCAATTGCAAATATGGAACACAAATCTTTGTTATTGCATGTTTATAGAAGATCTTTATTGAGGGTTCAGAGGGTGTCAGCACATATTTTAATATCACAGTCATTGACTTCAGCTGTTACCTGGTTTTTAACTTGTAATAGGTTTATTCTAAACCTCCCTAGCCTGGTTTCCTTTTAAGATGTCTCATTAGTAGGGAAAGTACAACAAGCTTTAGAAAAACTACCTGAAATACAAAGGGAGAGAATACATGAGAAGGTCTACCCTTTTTAGACTGCCTTAGAAATGCTCATGATGATGATGTCCTAAGTATTTGTGTATTACCTTACAGGTCTGAAGGTGAAAGCTCGAGAAGCGTCAGGTATGTGCACGTTGTGTTTCTGTCTTGCTGTCCTTGTTCTGAAATAGTTTCTTTATAAAACAAAACTTGACTTAAAAGCATGACATAGAAACAGACTTTCAGAAGATGGGGGTTTTATTGGTTTGACTTAGCATGCCATTTGTATTTTGAATTAAGGGTCATCCTTGGATAAGTTCAGTAGTAGATAACGTGCCATCCCCGACACACTTCTAACTTCAGTGTGACTTAGGACTCATATATGAGTTTTGATAATTGCAATATGTTATTTATGGTTATTTTCCAGTGTTTTCAATCAGAATACATACTTAATAGTCATGTGTACTGGCAAAGCTGTGAGCCAGTTGCCTGCCAGTTTTGGGGGGCAGCATCTGTGATAGGGAGAAGTTTAGGTACTTGTTCAAGCTTTCTTAGTCTCCTCTCCTTGACAGCTAGAGCCTTCATGACTCACTATTGCAATACTCACAGTGGACTTGGAAGATTCTGATCATTTGGAGAATTTAATGTAATAATGAGATACTTCTAACTTATGCATTTGGTGTTGTATACTTGTTACCTCAAGGGTATTTTTTTCAAGCCTACCTCTGAAAATGTATCTGTTTCAAACCCCCAGAGATTGTAAAAGTGTTCTAAACAGCAGTAACTGTTAAAATTACATACTTGAATGTAAAAGTGTCCCACATTTGTAGCCCATTACAATTAAGCAGATGCCTTGATTCTCAGGGAGTGTGACCCTTGATTAATGATAACAAGGTCCAAAATATTGGCTGTTGCTTCACAGCTGTAGCTTGTTTTGGGGCTTGTGAGGACTTTGCATCTAAAAATGAAAAGCTATGACCTTCACTTGCAGATTTAAAGATCCAGTTCTTACCCACAGGTATTCAGATCATCCACAAAAACAGATGAACTGCAGAATAATTGGTCTGATGTCAGAAAACTGTAGGAAGTGATCAAAGATCCTCTAAAATGCTTTTTCTTTTTCCCCCATACAACAGCAATCAAAATCAGTGTGATATTGACCCAAGTTCAAGGCTGTGCAGGGAAAGTTAGGAACACATTTTTAATCTACAGCAACTGAACTGGACAAAATCACAAGCTGCTATAGTTAAGATTGTAGTAAGATGCTTTCATTCCTTGGCTGTTTTGTTTTTTGCTTTAACTCCCAGCAGGCTTGCCAATATGCTAGCAAGCTGTGGAAGGACTAATGCTGATCAACTGTTGCAAACTAAAAGCAAGGCCCCAGGCATGTGAATTTACAGAACTATAATTGAGGTTGCATTTCAACCTGCAGTAGTCATTCCTGTTTTGACCTGATGTCTCCTGTGGGATTTGATTACCTAGACAGGGATTGAGTGTGTGTGGCAGCACTGCTACTGATGCATTCTGCTAAGAGTCAACTTCATCTATTAGAGACCATATTTTGAGGTATTGAAGTAGTTTATAGGCACAACTGAAAGCCAGTTAATTCAGATCTGGTTTGGATGCTGCCTAAAACAACATGTTCATAGAACTCTAGCCCTTGCTCCTGGCATGTATCTTAATGAAGTAGGATGATTTCATCGTGGGGAGCTGTATGTTACTTGACTGATAGGCTAAGGGACCCAGCTGCAGCACTGGAATAGTGTTAATCTGTCTTGCCAAATAAATTCCATACCTTAAAGGCAGGGTCTGCTCAGTCTTGGTGCATCTGTGGGAACTGGCAAGCTGTATGGGGCCTCTATCTCCTATACACAGGCCTCATGGTTGTGATGGTGAAAGCCAGCACCAAGTGTTCTCTACAGAAACCTGCAGGCAATCGGTGTAAGTTCTGGAGGGCTGATACAATCTTCTGATTTGAGGCTGTTTAGTGAATTAATTCTGTTATTCAGCATGATCTTGAGTTACTCCAAGACAATTCCAGACTTCTGGGATAGTCTAAAAATCAGGCTAGCAGATGAATGCAGTAGCAGGCAACTGGAGCAGAAGGCAGAGCCATACTCCTGAAAATGCTGTTTCAGTCCAGCTCTTCCATCTTGCCTCTTAAACTGTGCTTCTTCAGAGCAGAGGTGAAATGTGACTAAGGATGTGCTTTCATATTTCTGCCTGCATAAAATCCTGGGCAGCTTTTGTCCCATCTTAGACAAAAGCTCACTTTAGCTCTTTATCTCAGTCTAGGTAGCTTCTTTACATTGTGGTTAACTGCTTCATCCTATTTTCCTTTATTTCTGGTAAGGTCAGTCTTTAAACTCTGAAGAGGCAAAATCATCATTCCTGCTGACAGAAATCTCAGGAAAAAAAAGCCAGCAAATCAGTATGCTGACCATCCTATGGCCATGTCTGCTGCCAAATTGTGCAGCTGAATTCATGGAATAAAGCATAGCAAGGGGCTGCACGCAGGTGAGAAGCCAGGAATAAAATGTACCATCTCAGCATTAACTGGACAGATACTCTATTGAGGGAGATTTGTTAAGGACTTCCATTTGCAGTTAATAAGTGAAAGTGGCAGTTGGGATTGTACTGTTTGACTCACTTGCATTAGCACTTAATATAAAAAGATCACTCTAAAATGGAGCTGATTGTTTTGAGATCAGCTGGATGATAGTCTGGCCTATGTTTCTCTCTCACTAGAAACCTGTATCCTATGACAGTTTAGTGGCTTGTTACATAGAAACATAGAAGCAAGATCTTTTTCTCATCTTCAGCACAGTGTGAGTATGAGATCAGTCAGTAATTTACTTTTATCTTTGCCTTTCTAGCAGACACAGAGAAACAGATCTTTTCCTACCCCCAAGCTGTGAAATGCCAAGTTTGAATGGCCACAGTTGTCTGAAGCCCAACATGCCAGGGATTTGGAATCCTTGGGTGCAGTTTACTCTCTTGCAGTTGAATGTAATCTTGCTGCTGACTTGTTTTGGGATAGTTGACTTTTTTCATACTGGAATGAAATATCCAGTACAAGTGATGCCCTAAATTTTTTTACAGTTGCTCAGTTGCAAAAGTTATCACCTTGGTGGATTAGTATTTAGTAGCTTTATAGCTTGGCATAATGATCAAATTTTATCCAAAAGATGCTTTGAAGTGCTCTGAAATGCAGTAAACACTGAATCTGACTGTGCAGAGACAGGCTTGGTGCAGAAAAGCAGGATGATTCTTGATAAGAAGCTGAAACAATTAAAAATCATCTTAGATTTCTTTCCCTTGGCTTTCTCATTGTGACAATAACAAATGATCCCATTGTTTGTGGAAACTCTTAAAATTCTTTCTGCTTGTAAGAGCATTGTGCTGTAATAAACTTGCATTGGTTTCCTTTTGGTGGGTGCCATGTAATTTTTCAAGCCTCAAGATCTGTTAAACCTATTAAAATGGATAAATGGCTTTGAACATTTTGCATCCTCAGATGTAGTGAGCATGTACACAGCAAGCCATGGAATTGTCAGTGTGATGGGCTTCAGATTAGCTGTCTCTGGTCACATGTTTTCAGTAAAAATAGAAGTTGTTTTACGAGCAATTTTATGTTTACTAGTATGACTGACACAGATCAGAACATGTATATACATGTATATACTTCTATCATATAGAAGTTTGCAAGAATAGTGTGGTTTAAGGTTTAGTAACTAGATGTTCCTCTTGCCTCTGTTGTGGACCATATGTGTTTAATGAACACAAGGCAACAGGATAGAGGAATCAAGTGGTAAACAAGGTGCAGGGGGACTCAAATGTTCAGTAAGCATCTCTGACTAGCAAACCTCTAAATCCTACCCAGACACAATACTGCCTTTCCTTCTTTTCCTGTTTCTGTTTGTATAAGAGGTTATTACTAGTATGAATGGCTTAAAGACATAAGAGCTGATTAACCATTTCCCTAGGCATTCCTTTGCTGCCAGTAAAATAGGTGAGATGAAATACATTTGAGTTGACTGTAGCTACTCAACACAACTGCTCCTGTGTAATGCCTTTGCTGCAGTAGGTGTTTTGGTCAGTGCTCAGCAGTATAAAGAGCACTTCCCAGACCTTGCCCCAGCAGCTGTCCTGTGCAAAATACATCTTGAAATAGATGTATATGCTAAATAGATGTATATGCCAAATACCACTGGAATTCACCCATCCTCTTTAAGTTTTTCTTTTGCTCCTTGCCACCTGCATGGGTTTTTTAAAGGTGAAATGAGTACAAAAGGAAGAAGGCTCTGAATAACAATAATATGTAAGAGCAAAAGGTTCTGATGGCTCCTGAACTGAAAGATGCCAAGGCTATTGCCAAAAAAAAGTGTGGTGTTCTGTGAATACCCACAGGACTGAAGAAATATGCAAAGAAAGACTGTGGAGACCAAAGGTTACTTAAAGAAGAAAAAAGAGAGTAGTTGAAGGACCAGCTATGGAGAAAAGAAATCAGCTAAATTATTTAGTTGAACAAAAAGAAAAGTCTCTAATTCTTCTCAATGTGTAAATAGATGGATGTCATGGAAAGTTTTGTGTCTGTTGAGGCTCATGCAGAAAGGCTCATTTCTTGTAAAGGTGTATATTAGATGAAGTTGAAAAGTAATTGTCTAATTTAATTTAGAGCAGGAAAGAACTGTAGCATATCAGCTCATTCTGTGCTGCATGGAGAGTGGGGGGAATGGCTGCTAAACAGACCTTGCCAACCTTCAGCAATTGAGCCAGAGAGAAAGTCTAGCAGGAGGCAGAGATTTGGGGGTTTCTTCATTTTATTTTACTGCAGTTAAATCTACTTCAACTGTGTGACTTGACCTCCTCTGATAACTTACTCAGTACAGGGTCTGGGGAATTAAAGACAGATTGTGAAACTGATTTTCAAGTTCAAATGTATTGCTTTGCAATCTAAATGACCCAGTGACTACATGTAAAGAAGGCTTTTCTGCCTGGTTTTAATCATTCTGGAAAGACTTTTCTGCAGTTCTATAACCAATCCTTACAATGTGGATAGTCACCATTTGTTACTATTTAAAAAACCAAACCAAAACCCCAATTTCCTCCCAATAGCCTGACATTTACAGAGAAATCTGACCCTTTCCAGTAGAGTGGAATATGATGGGTTTCCTGGTGTTAAATTAAATTGCTTTCATTACTGGTAAGCGAAACAGAATATACAGAAACAGCTTGGAGTAGCTGAGATGGCTGTGGAGTTACCAGTGGCTTTAAAATTACAAAGCTTTAACCTGAATTTCAGAATGAAAGAGCACCAATATGTCCATCAACTTGTCATTTGTTTCTGTGTCATCTTTAATAGTTAACTCTACATTGTGATGTTAATTTTTTTCCCCCCTAATAAAAAAGTATGAGACACCTACTTTTACAGATTAAATGAGTGAAAGCTAGAACAAGTTAAATAAGATTGGGAGTATTATTTCTTCTTAAAAAGCTATCATCCTGTGCAGCTTGGAGTTGCAGGAAAGTATGCTGTGATGTATATGCTTTTCCTAGAGCAGGAGATGGTGTTGGTGTAGCAGTCTTTGTACAGAGTGCTCAGATTTGTGGTTTCAGGTCTTGATCATCGCCCTGAACACCAGGAACAGTTCATCCTTTCCATCCCACACCAGATGCTCTCTGTGTATATACAATTAAAGATTTTCTATCTGCCTGACTTTGTGGGGATAACTACCTTCAGACATCCCTTTGGGAATCAGGTTTGAACTCTGAGTTACTGGATGAAGTGCAACAGATACTTGCCCTTGTAATCCAAGGCTACTATGGAAGGAAATATGACAGAGATCTTGTTGAAGGAAAGATGTTGTGAGTAAAGTGATGCAGCATTGCCAGCTCTCTACTGTGGGGGTGAGGGAGCCCTGGCACAGGCTGCCCAGAGGGGTTGTGGAGGCTCCTTCCTTGGAGGTTTCAAGACCCACCTGGACATGTTCCTATGTGACCTGATCTAGGTGACCCTGCTTCTGCAGGGGGGCTGGACTGGATGATCTCTAAAGGTTCCTTCCAACCCCTACCATTCCAGGATTCTATGATAGGACTGATGAATGAGGGTAACAGTGAGGTGTGAGGTACCTGAGTTTACAGTGACACAGCCATGAACAGATTCTCAAATTTCAGTCCCAATATCTTTCCCGTGAGACTTAAGCTGTGTCCCTGTGTTTATTTGTGCATTTTGACCACATCTTAGGAACTTGATATTTAAAACAATGGAACATTAAATTCTAGCTTCAGATAAGATTGTAAAGTCATGAAGGCTGGAGATGCACAAGTCCATGGAGCATCCTGAAACTAACACTTTTTCTGGGTTGATCTCTTCAGTAACACACATCTCTTATTAACATCTTCAATTAAGCAGCTATTAATAAACAACTGTAATTGAGGTTTTTTCGAGATATTTATGGAGCTGATGAAAACAAATTATCCCCATATGATCTGTTTCTGAAGTCTTGTGCCAGCCTTCCTGTTTATGTGCCACTAGAATCTCTGTTCTGCCTTTTTGACTTCTAGAGGAATACACACTTATCTGTAAGAATTCATACCAGACTAGATTTATGTTTTTCCCCAGACCTTGTATTATGGTTATACCTTAGAAATCATGTTATGAAATGATACTGGTAGGAAAATCAATAATTGATAGAATGCAAAGCTGCTCAGCAAGTTTCTTATCACTCCTTTGCTTTGAACTTGCCTGTGAAGGCTCTTGAGGCTTCTTAATTGTTTAACTCTTTGACAACTTATAAATCTGGTAGTTAATTGGAAGATCTCAGATGAATGTTGGCATCAATGTTGTCTTATGTTGTTACCTGTTTGACTACTCAGAGTTTAACTTGAACTGGGAGAGGAACTGAGAAAAGAAGTTCTCAAAACAGGCCAGTAAAAACCATGTCAACCATGGTAGATGTTTGAGTGACAGTAAAAATACAAAGGGAATGTTAAGTTCTGGTAATGGTGAGTTTATAATTAAACAAGGATTTTGGCTCCCTTTTCCTGTTGCTTCAGTGAGATCTGTCTAAGACATGGTAAGAAGGCATGTTCAAGCAGAATAATTTTCATAGATGTTGCTCTTTTTCTGCACAACTGCTTTCTTTTCAGTGGTGTGGGCTGATGGTTGATGAGCATCTTCTTCCTCAGTCCTCTGAGGGAAGTCATAAAGATCCTGTTATGAGGGAAGTCCCAAAGATTCTATTATGAGGGAAATGGACGACTGGAGGCCTGGATGGTTCCAAACTGTTACAGGTTGGAAGACAAGGTGATACTGTTTGATCTTAGAGTCTTGCCATCACTGTTTTTAATGCACTGGTATATCTGAAACAACCATGTGGCTTCTACCACGCCTTCTACCCTGCTGCTCTTGGTATAAAGTGAACTGGTTTCATCAAAGATTTTGAATGGTTCCAGAGAGCAGAACATGGCCATAGATGTGCTTTACTTGACAGGGGGCCTGGCAATACCAAGGTCTCTAATATCGTGTTCACAAATTTTTCAGCTCTTATTCGTTGTACCCTGAAGTGAACTCACAGCAGCAAATGTTTTTCCTCAAGTGTAATTGCATTCAGTATAACAGAATAACTTGGCTGTGTCAGTAGTGTCATTTTAGACACCTGATTTTGGGGAAAAGGATTATGGAGATTGATTGTAAACTGGAGCTAGACCTTGAAGATTTCCTGGTGATACTGAGTGCCTTCGTTTCTTTTTATTACACGCTGAATTTGAGGTGTTTTAAAACATTCTGGTTTTCAGAAAACGTTGGGTGTTTACCTTGACAACTGGTGTGTTTCAAATTACATATCTGACATGCCAGGCAGAATTACTAACATATTTCCAAAAACCCCCAACGCTGCCAGCCCAGTATTGATGGTAAGAGTGACATTTTAGCTTTGAGCAGCTACAATAGTAACTGTTTTACCTACTAAAATATCAGAAAGTTAACAGTGTTAATGTGAGAAACATACCCCTTATTTCATAGACCTTCCATTGCTTTTAAACATCCTCTATTGGAAGAAGAAAAAACAGAGAGGAGTCATAGAATGTTAGGGGTTGGAAGGGACCTTTAGAGACCATCCAGTCCAACTGCCCTGCAGAAGCAGGGTCACCTAGATCAGGTCACACAGGAATGTGTCCAGGCAGATCTTGAAGATCTCCAAGGAAGGAGCCTCCACACCCTCCCTGGGCAGCCTGGGCCAGTGTAATACAGTGCTTTTTTTTTAGGCAGTTTAGTCAAGAAGTTAGAACTGAGTTCCAGTTCTTGGGCAATACAGCAAAAACCATATTATTGCCTCAAAGTATAGTGTACAACTGCATGATAGTGGTAGCTAATAGGAGGAATATTGTTAAGGGAATCTCTTTAACTCAACAGTCCTCAAAAGAAGACCATGATTCTGTGCTTCACAGAATGAAGTTTTTATTTTTCTTAGCACTCTCTGCAACTCCCTGACAGGAGGATGTCGTGAGGTGGAGGCTGATCTCTGCCTCCAAGTGACAGGACAAAAGGAAATAGCATCAAGTTATCCCAGGGGAGGTTTAGATTGGAGCTGAGGAAGAACTTCTTCCCTGAGAGGGTTGTCAGCCCCTGTGCCAGGCTGCCCAGGGAGGTGGAGGAGTCCCCATCCCTGGAGCTATTGCAAAGCCATTGAGCTGAGGTGCTGAGGGCCGTGGATTAGTGCTGGCTTGGCAGGGTGATGGCAGTGGTGGGACTTGGTGATCTTAAAAGTCTTTTCCAACCAAAATGATTCTATGAGTCTATGATTCTGAATTGCTTTTAAGCATGCTGAAGAATCTTGAGACATATCATAAGGTTTCATGACTCAAAAGCTTCAGGTGCTGCAAATGATTCTGAGTGTTGCAACCACGATGCCATCTATGTTTTGTGAAAGAGATGTTCCACACTAACTAAAATAACTGGATTTTTTCTCACCTTAAGATTGTTTTCTTAGGTTCAACTGGTGAGGAAACACAATGGTGTTGTGCTGAAGGGTGAATTAAAAGGAAAAGGGTTGAATTTTTTTTGCAGTACTTGTAGATGATCTTTTGAGGTCCCTTCCAACCCTTCTGATTCTGTGTGTAAGCACAGATAGAGGTGTCTGCAATTCAATGAAAGTTTTCCTTCAGGTAATGTGTTATACTAATATTTTGACTTCTGAATTACTGAGATCCTGATTTTTCTGCTGAGAAGTAGAATCAAGTCTTGCTCAAATTTGGATCCCATCCAGGTGGATAAACTAGCATATGCAAGCATTTTGTCTAGAATGGCTTTCACTGGAAATAGACAGCTGTAATTTATGTGAGTTTCGAACTGCTGATTGTTCTCAACAGAATTCTCTTGACAGGCTGGCAGTTGTTGAGTTTGCAATACTGAAAAGACAAAGCTTTGTAAATGGTTTCCCATTAATTCAATGCAGCTAATTTTTACACCCAGTTCTTGGAGGAGTTCTTGTTCAAAAGTAGTCCTGTTGGTTACTCCGTAAGATAAGGCTTGTTTAATGAGCAATATATGTGCATAACTTACTGAATCAAAGTTGAGAGCTTGTAGGGCCACAGGATTCCTCTTCTGTGTAGATAAAGTAGTTAGAATTACCTTTGCCATTCCATGGTAAATTCTGAGTTGCTGTTATTCTTTTCTCTTAGAATTCACATGAAAACCTGTCTAAATCTAGAGGATAGTATATGAGTATAAATAAAGCAAAAGCTATAGAACATCACACTTTCTCTGTGCTTCATCATTGTCTTTAAGGGCTTTGGTTAAAGCTTGTTCTGGAGCATCTGCTGAACAGCTTGTAATTACCCAGTGGAATTCTTATTCCTATGCCCTCACTCTAGTCAAGACAAGCAGGAGTAGTGTGCATGTGGAGAGGAACTTAGCTATAATTGAGCTGTTTAGTGGGACAACTTCTAAATGAACTAGTGTTTTAGCAAGATGTAGACATTATGCAACTAAAATTACTTTCTGGCTTCACATCTGCTTTTCAGAAGAACATAGAATGTGTGTACCTTTGTGACACATTTATAGTGAGGGAGATGTACACTTCAGTTGTACATCCAACTGGCTGCAACATTTCAGTTCTAGAAAACAGAATTGTGGCACAGTGAGTCCAACAAAGCCACTTCTACTGCAACTGTCAGAAGTTCCAGAGGAGGACAGGGTATGATTTGAAGTTGATTTATCTTATGAATTTAAACTAGTTATTATCTTGTTATTGTTGTTGTTCCTTAGATGGAGATAGGATTATATTCACATAAACCTGTGAGGACAGGAATAACATCTGACTTCAGGAACAGAATACAGTTGCCCAGGGAGAGTGTGGAGTCTTCTCTGGAGATTTTCAAGAGTCACCTGGACATATTCCCATATGACTTGATCTAGGTGGGACCTGCTTTAGCAGGAGGGTTGGACTGGATAATCTCTAAAGGCTCCTTCCAAACCCCACCATTCTGTGAACACTGAAAATAATGTCTTTTAACTACTGGAAATCCACGTGTGTGTGCAAACTGATAGCATCACGTGTGGGAGACATTGAGACATTTAAAAGTTTGAGGGTTCAGTGGTTATGTTGCTTTTTTTGTGGGGTTTGGAGGGTTTTTTTGTGATAAATCTTCTCATTTCCTCACACTGTGATGTTGAATGGACATTCCCCTTTTGCTGGGCTGGAAGAGGTTTCTGCAGTGAAATATGAGCAGGTCTATATTAGAAATTGTTGAGGTGTTATTAGATCGGTGCTCTCCAATCCTTGGAAAGAGACCCCATCTCACTATTGGGCATATAAACAATAAGTTTCCCAGTGAAAGTTGCAGTAGCTGTGAAGAAGAGATATACTAATGTGCTCATTCAGGGGACCATAAGACTTTTAACTGGAAGAAAGAAGGAAAGAAATCACTTACGTATATAACTGATGATATTAACCTATTATGCCCAGAATAACAGGGTATAAGGTATCCTGGAAACCAGTTGAATTAATTACTATGTTTTTAATGTTTCAGCTCAGATTGAGGCCTATCTGTATCTCACTTGGAGTGTGTTCTTGTACTGTTTGAAATCCAACTCACAAAGATGGATGATGTTGACATAGTCAATGGGTTTCTAATTAGACAAGTGGTAGTGATGGGGGATTTTGATGCCTTTTAATTTAAATGTGAACAAACTGGGAGTGAAGGAAAAAAACTCTATAGGCATCATATTTGTCCTTCCTTCCCTTTATTATGTTTCAATGGTCTAAGTAAGAAAAAATAAACACAGACCTTTACCTTGCTGAATAGCTAAGCTCAAAAAGGGTAAGTTTTTAGAAAGTAGTGAATTTCTTATGCATCAGTGGAGAATTTCTTTCCTATTGCAACTAGTATTGTGTGTGAAGCAAAACCCTGGCTGGAACTTCCTCCAAACAGTGTTTCCTGTGGGAAAGAGAACAGCAGAAAGGGACAAAGGACCCACTCTTCATTTTTCATCCATTTAATGTGTGTGCACTTGAAGGCAGATTTGTGTAACTGATGGACAAAAGCTTTGTAGAAAAACATACTGTGCTAGGCTTGGATGCTTGGAGGGGTGGAAGGGTCAGCATCCACCCAATAGAGATCAAGGAGTTCTTTGAGTTCTGTGAGTTTATTACTTGTTTCTTTAGTGTCCAATCCTAATGTTTCTCTTCAGGTTGCTGTGGCCACCAGTATCATACAGAGGTAAGAGCACAAGAATGTGATATATCACTAGAGTGTGTAACTGTGGTGACCAAATGTCATGTCACATGATTGCAAATTATACTTTTGTTCTAAGCTCTTTTGTAAATGAAAAGGTAGATTTTTGCCTTCTTTTCAAAGATGACCAAAACATAGTGAGAGAGACTTTCGTGCTTACTTCTGGTTATTAAAGCATAGTAAAGGTTGTAAAGGTTTCTGTGACTTAGTGAAAATTACTAACTGAAAGCTTTAACCTTTTGTGGCTTTGTCCTTTGCCCTGTCATTAGCTGCCATCCGTTGAGGTTAAGACGAGAAAGTAATGCTTTTTAACTAGTCTCCATAATGGATGCCCTCCCTTGCTGAAATCTCATATTGATTCCACAATCTTATCTGTTGCACATATCTGTAAATACCTGTCAGCTAGTCTTGCCTAGTGTCTGCCATCAATTTGGCCTCAATTAACTTCTTGTTGATTAAATCAAGCACATTACATGGGATAGCCCTGTAATTTATTTGTAATAGTTAAATTATCAAGAGAATATTCCTCCACTGAATTTCAATGCAAGAAACAGGAGCTCTATAGAAAAGGAAATTGGAGCCAAATTTAAAAAGCTGCACTAAATACTGCACACATCTACCATATGATGAATAGAAAAGGGGTTTTGAAGATAAATATTAACTGTTTGCCTCTAGGTTTTAGACAAGTTTTATCCTAACCTGTGTGTATAGTGCAGAAGTGTGGAGTCATATACTCAAGAACTATGTTTTTAAGTGTTATAACAGTGTTAGAGAATGTTCCCTGGATCATTTATATGCTGTGTATAATACATGGTCAAACTTAGTTTGATCTCCAAAACTTTAGAAGTGGTAAAGACTGGAGTATATCACTTATATTAAAATGAACCTTGAACTCAAACCAATCAAATCCCTTCATTCTGGATACTGGAAACCAATCATTTGCAGGAATTAAGATGACTTACAATTACTCAGTTTTGAGGAAAAAATGGCCCTTTGTGCTCAAGCAGATATCAAAAATCCAGTAAGAAATCATTTAAATCACCAGCCTTCTAATAACCCCCTCAGCTCTGGTGTATAAACTGAGGGAAGTTTCCACTCTGCAATCAAGATGAGGCTTTCAGCTTGTACATTATCATTTGGTGTGTGCTCAGAGGAAACTAAAATAAGCCTTGTTTATCTGAGATGTCACAACTCTTATTTTCTTCCCTTACCTTTTCCTCCTGTGTTGGGTTTTGAAATGAACTGCTTTGGATAGCACTGCTGTACGTAACCCCCTGACCAATACGTGTCTATGCAAAAATGGCAATAGACTTTGCAGAAACACAGCTACACAGGACTAAATGCTGCTAAGAGAACATTAGCATGATATTTGAGCACTGCTTTGACTGTGCACTTGATCTATTGTAAATGAGTGGCTTTTGAGAACTGATTGGAACGTGACTGTGAGCTGCTGTGTTGTTTGTAATGCAGCACTGAAACGTACTGCGCTTCCTGAAGTAATTGTGAATTACCTGTCACTGCTGCTCAGCACACAGCAGCAGATGTAGCCAGTCTCCTTAGAGAATGCTTTGCACAACACCCTGCAGAATTTAGAGAACCAAATTGTTTTAACAGCCTTACAGACCTTGGAGAAACATGTAAGAATATCTGGGAAGAGGTGTTATCACTGTGCACGCTGTAGGGGAAAAGTACAGTGTGTGTTGCTTTGGGATGCTGAAGAGGAACTAGTCAAACAGTGCTCACTTAAAAATGGTGGCATAAACTACCTTTAAACTCTAAACCAATCTATACCTGCTTATTGAGAGTCATCTTTCTTGGAAGCTCAAAACAATAGTCACTTTTCTAATTGTGGATTCTTAAGATGTGGCTGAGTTCTGTTCTAGTAGCTTTTCTGGATCCTCTTAGGAAGTAGTAGTATCCCTCTTCTCCCAAGGTTTGGGGTAGTGAGCAGTTCAGAAGAAAACTCAGAGCAAAAGCAGAGCTACTAGATGAGCCAGTGGTTGGTAGCTGCTTTTGCTGTAGCTACCTGTGTCATTTCTTTTTTAAGAAGAAATCTGAGGAAGATGAACAAACAAATCAAAACCATGTCTGGTTAGTTGATGGACTTTGTAAATATAACTGAGGATTTCAGGAACCAATTGCCAGCTTTTTTTTCACTACTCTTACATCTTACTTCCTACTCTGGGAAAAGGTGTTGTCACTGTGCACGCTGTAGGGGAAAGAAGTACAGTGTGTGTTGCTTTGGGATGCTGAAGAGGAACTAGTCAAACAGTGCTCACTTAAAAATGGTGGCATAAACTACCTTTAAACTCTAAACCAATCTATACCTGCTTATTGAGAGTCATCTTTCTTGGAAGTTCAAAACAATAGTCACTTTTCTAATTGTGGATTCTTAAGATGTGGCTGAGTTCTGTTCTAGTAGCTTTTCTGGATCCTCTTAGGAAGTAGTAGTATCCCTCTCCTCCCAAGGTTTGGGGTAGTGAGCAGTTCAGAAGAGAATTTGGAGCAAAAGCAGAGCTACTAGATGAGCCAGTGGTTGGTAGCTGCTTTTGCTGTAGCTACCTGTGTTAGTTATTTCTTTTTTAAGAAGAAATCTGAGGAAGATGAATAAACAAATCAAAACCATGTCTGGTTAGTTGATGGACTTTCTAAGTACAACTGAGGATTTCAGGAACCAATTGCCAGCTTTTTTTTCACTACTCTTGCATCCTATTGGGAAAACCAAGAACTGGTCTGCCCAAGTATTTTGTCTAAATCCAAAGAGGACTCTGATCATTTCAGTCATTTCTGACTTGGCTGGATTTGCTTGATAATCCTTGTTCCATGGAGCAGGAGGATTTTTTTCTTGGACATGCTGATGAACTGATCAAAGTGAAAGAGGTTTGAAGGGGTTATGCTGCTAATTTCAGAGTCCAGAGCTTCCAATGGATTTCATTGTAGAAGAAAAAAGTAGAGTGATCATTTAAGGCAGCCAGAGGCTGTATCCTGCTTCCTGGTTTGCTATTGCACTTCTGCTAAAAGCTCTAGTGTCTGCCACTGTGCCTAGATTCTGACTAGAAGACTTTATCAAAGTAAGACTGATTCTCTGAAGTAGCTCTGTTGCTGGAAGTGCCTGCTGTTTGTGTGCCACACAGTGATGGCAAAATGGTCTACAGGGAGGGAGTTGCTGCTCAGTCTGTGATTTTCAACAGCCTTGGATATAGCTGCAGCCCTATTGTGATCAGAGTCACTTTTGTCTCTTCTTGCCCTTGCTGTATGAGACCCTTATTTTATGGCAAGGCTGAGCATGTGGGAGAGAGTTCTTTCAAGTCTTTCCTTCAGCAGATGAGTCATTTCTTAATGCTTCAGGGTAGCGAATGCACCTGCTTTCTTGTGATATAATCCTTGCAATGCCTAAACATTATTAATGTAATACATGTCTCATTTAAACCTGTTTCTCTAGCAGGAGTCTTGAGAAGAAATGATGTACAAATCTTTGGTAGTCTGGGTTTTTGTAAGAAGAAATCAGTGCTATTTTGATGGCATAGAACAGAAAGGCTGCATGTGTTCAGGATCTACACTCTGTAGTGCTGCTTCATTATTTTTTAAGGGGTTTGCATAATCATGGCTTATGTTCTTGTTCTCTCCTAGGATATGCTTGATTATGACTTCATTTTTTCTTTAAAAATTATAAAGTAAATTGCAATAACATTAAGTTTTTTTCTCTGAAGTTTATAGTTTCTACTCCCTGAAGACCAAACCCTTTGTTCTTGTGGAAGTACATGCCAATAATATAGATATTCTGAGACAACATAAGATGTTATGTTGGACTCAGTGTTAAATGAGGGGGTCTTAAACTGAATTGGAAAAATGAAATCATTTGTGTGCCTATGTATTTGTGATTGAAGATTCAAAGTAGCCTGTGAGAAGCAATCCTGATCTGTAACAATATTAAAGATAGGCAATGACTGAAGTATCTAAAAAACTCCAAGAAGTCTTTGAGAGTGCTTTAGGCATTTAAATACATATTACTCCATGAATCTTAATCATACTGGAAAGATTAGTCCTTTAATATCCTGTTTCAGCTCCATGCTAGATGCTGACATATGTATGTGTTTATGTTGGTGGAACTGTTTAGGCAAAGAGCGGAGGCTTAACATTTTCCTTTTTATTTGCATTAGTTTTGTAGTAAAAGCAGTATGAACACATGCTGACCAAGAAAAGCTGAAGGAGACAGAGGTAAAGCTCAATGATAACTCCCCACTTTAACCCATGGAATGTATATTTTGGGGAGATCTAGTAGATTATTGGACAGACTGACTTACTGAGTTAATGCAGGAGGTGCAGTACTGTCCTCCTAACCTTCATCCTCTTGCATGTCAGTTCTTGAATGCATGTATTTTCTGTGTGTTTACATTTAAGTGCCACTGAGTCTTGACCACTGTTTTCAGACCATGCTCTGTGAGTACTTTATCTTCTCCCTTGCTAAGAGTGACCCCACTTCTAAATTACATTAGACCACTGAAACTATAGCATGAAGTCAAACTCAGACAAACCCACCTCACTATGGGTGGTATGAACTTCCTCATTTATAAAAATAAATAGGGGAATGCCTCCATACCTACTCTACAAATATGAATAGCAGCTGACCTTTCATTCTTCTACTAACTGCACATCAGTAATGAGCATTTTCATTATCACTTCAAGGCAAAAAAATTCCTGCTGCTGTTTCTTAGCCAAAATGGGACAATACTAAAGGTTCAGCATTAGAAGAGAATCATAAAAAGGGATTTGAAAAATATTTGGTTTTGCTCTTAGCTGGTGGCAAAATTGATATCTGCTCCCTGAGAGGATGTAGGAAGTTATTAGGCAATGGATAATTACCAATGGAAGAAGGATGGAAAGGTACAGTAAGATTTCTATGCAAACAAATTAATTACTGGTTCTTTATTCAGAAAGGATGATGTAACTCTTAGAGCTTACCTGTTCTCAGTTCCAGTGACAGGTGAAAAGTATGAGCTAATAAAATGATTCAAGTAGAAAGAGGAAATACTCTTAACCAAACCTGCAAAGGAGGAGTTTTAGCTTCTGTTCAGATTTCCACTAGATAAAACGTTGGCTTTTCTTTTATCATCTTTTCTCCCAACCATTGTGATGAGCAACACACGATGAGCAGGGATTTTCCTCTTAAATTTACCAGCTAAGCAAATGGCCAATCTGTACTGATTGCCAGGGGCTATTTCTAAGTAAACTCCATCCTCCTTCTATACATTCTCTAAGTGTGATGTTAGACCTCTGACTGAGCATCCTCCTGTTTTCCTGTATCACTGAAGTCATGAACAAACTATCCTGCTCACATGATAGAGGATGCAGCCAAACATCTGCCAAAGCTGTGTGGATTTCATGCAGCTGTAGGTAATTCTCATTAGAAAAGAGAAGTTTGGCATTTATGCTTATTATGTGGGGAACTTATGATATTAGTTTTCAAATAAAAAGAAAGAGCTGTAGCTATTACCTTTCAATGGCTTTGCAGCAGATGGAGCTGACACATGATGGTTTTCCACATTAAAACTTAATGTGTGACTCACTGATGAACTCCTGGTAAAAATCCAGATGAAAATCGGTATTTGGAAAGGTGGTGTAGTGTGGATTGGCTTTTTGGAAGAAAAGCACTCCTGCTTTCATTTCTCACAGGGTTAAGCTTTTTGAGATGGGAAAGATGTATGTGGGCTTCCAGGTTTTAGCCTACTTTAAGGTGTTCTTGTACCATTTTATTTGTTACTTTCTATTATAAGCAGTGGCTTTTCTCTTGGACTTTGTTCACTTTGCATGTTATCCTGCATGCAAACCCTTCTAAAAATGCTTATTATGAGTCAGAGGGAAAAGAACTGACGGTAACTGTAAGCTAAACATTCAAAATACACTATTACAGTGAAACAATTTACATGCAGATACAGCTGAATACTCAGAATGCCTTTAACAGCTATGTTTTCCTTGAGAGAAATTGTTTATAAGAAAAGTTGTAGAAATGGAAAGACAAGCCAAATAAACAAATTGCCATCCTGTGTCTGTACTGTCACAAAAAGCTTAGGGGAGGACTTGTAGTATTGGTAATGGAATTGGAATTATCTGCTTGGCATAACAGGGAACATAGGGATGATTGATGTAGCTCAGTCTTTGATTAAAAACGACTTGCACCACCTTGAGCTGAGACAGCCAGGAAAACAAAAGGAGGAAAAGTAATGTTTTGTGATTCAGGGAAAGTGCACTTCCAAAGCCTCCAGACAAAAGTACAAATGCAGTGATATTACCCAGTGACCACTTAACAGGCTTCAAAACTGGAGATACAAGGCATAAGGCTTCCTCTGGTCTCACAGCTACGTGAAGCGAAGAGAGCTGCATCAAAGACCTTTTCTTTCCCTGGAGATGTCTGCATGGCTGTGTGTTAGGGCACAGGGGTGCTTTATGCTTGGGTTTTGGTTAGTTGAGTTTTGGTTTTCTTTCAGTAAGAAGGGGATAATGTCTTGCTGTCAAAGCCAAAGTATCCTGAAGTTGCTCGAGTTGCTCTTGGCAATCGGAGATGAGCTGACTGTATGTGAGGATTGGAGGTGGTTTTGAAACAATAGTTGTTTGTAGCCCTCCTCTCAGAAGTGTAATTGCTTCAAAGCAACAGGATTGCTTGTAATCTGAACATATTTTGCTTTATCCTCTGGGATTTAGTAAGTAAGACAGTGTGATGTTGAAAATCTAGGCCAAAAAGAGGAGGCAAAGCAGTGCAAAGGACAGGGATACAAAGTGATCCACACCTTCACTAGAACAGGAGCAAGAATCCCATCATCCTTTCTAATTTATTTCCTCTTTGCTTCTGAATTCATAGGTTAATCCAGACAAGAAGCTGTTAATTAATTACTTGAAGACTTGTTCTGCCATGGAGCACTAGGACTATCCTGGTCTAGGGTCCTGTGCTGTGAAATGTCTTTGACTCAGCTAAGACTTGATTGATTGCTTAATTTAGCAGAGTGATTAGTAAGCAGAAAAGCTGGTTGGGTAAACCAGAAAATACTGTACATTACAAAGAAAAGATGAATACTAATCTTTGTGTGTATGTGTGAATGGAAAATTTAAAACTATGTCTCCAGACTGGGTATTTTACTTTATGAATGTTTGGAAAGAAGATAACACAGGGTATTAGCATTCTGTTAGCTTGATATCTATAGCAATGAAAGATACCTATACTTGATATGGGGAATAATTAAAGCATGAAACAGTACAAGGTGTCCATGATGAGAAGTTAGAAAAGTGTCCAGAAAAGAAAGCAAACTTGCAGGAGATGCTAAACTTGGCATGGATAGATCTTGGCCAACTGGATGACATCAAGGAACTTCCACATCAATGCTGAATAAATTTGAGGGAGTTACTTTTAACTAACCTGACCAATTTTTAACAAGCAAATTTTATGTTAGGATTCCTGAAAAATTCCAGTTGAAATGCTCAAGTGTGGATTGGGAAGAAGTGAACTTCCTTGCTTGGTTAATGAAGGTAAGGAGGGTGCTGGCACTGAGGCAGCCCAGCACAGAGCCCGCAGTCGCCTGGCCCCATTGCAATACACTTCTGTGCAGACTCACCCCTAACCACTCCTTCCTCCACCCAGTTTGCCTTCCCTCTCACTGCTTCTCTTCCATTCATCTGCAGAGAAACTCTGGGTCTGAGGAGAGACTGTGTGGAGCAACAGCAAGGTCCTGTGACCCAGTTCTGGGCATGCAAATGTCCCTAAGGCTGCATCAGAGAGTCAGTGTTGGAGGCTGAGTGCAAGGAGAGGGAACATGGGACTGATCCCCACTAGTCTTTTGGGGGAGACCTGTGGCCTAGTGAGGTAGAAGTTTGAGTACAATCTGTCTTTGAGTCTCCCACAGAATCTGAGTGGGAGGAGCCAAGCACTGCAAACAGCAATTACAAAGAAGTGACAATGACTTCAAATAGCTTCCTAAGTGCCATTTTCTGTACAAAATAATGACAAATACCTTGAGATAAGAGAAGGCTCAGTGCATTTTAATATGTGTATAATGAATAAATCATCCCCTTTGTAAGGTTAATGAAAGCAGATATGATGTGAAGGATGAAAATGTGGTTGGCTCCTACTTAGGAATCCCTTTCTAAAGTGTGTTCCTCTGCAGTCTTGACCAAATACTCTCAGAGGAGCTGTGGTGTGAATGTATGATGTTTAATGCATCCAGCAGTCTTACTGCTTAACAAAAGCAGTCTGTCTCCAAATATTTACTAAACTGCATCTGAAGTCACATTTGCATATCTAGCCTTTCATCTCGTTACATGACTGTTGGTCTGCAGTGTCATAAATACTGAAAAATAGCATGTAATTAAGAATCTTTTCTATTACTAAGGCTTGTCATTGAAATAAGGGCAAGTGTTCCAAGCACAGAGCAAAATTCTGCTTTTGTAGACACTTTTGTCTGTTATGCTGACACTAAGTGGGTATTTTGATATGCCGAGTGACAAGATAAACACAGAGCAGTTTGCTATTGCTGCCTTTTATAGTTCCATAATGGATGTTCTTCACTCTTAAAAAGGCACCATGCAGCAGAAATTCATTTATTGCAATGTCTTCATTTAGTTTAAACAGGCATATAAACAACTTCAAAAACCATCCAACCCATTTAGAGGTTAAAAAATAAGCCAGAATCTATTTCTTTGAAGTACTTTCTTCTTTCTAGATTTCCTTTTCCTGAATGCTTGTTAGATGTAAACATAAGTGAAAGTTAAGCCTCTTATTAGGGTCTGCAGTGCCCAGCTCAGATGGTTGTTGCTGCACACACAAGCAACAGGCAGCACTGGCTGTGTTCACACTGCAACCACAAGACACATGATATTAGAGGCTGCAGAACAGAGGGAGTGGCAGTGATTCTCTTAGAGACTCTACAAAAATGAAGCCTGGGATCATCAGATTAATACCTAGAAGCCTCTTGTAGTTGATTTAAAAATACTGATACACCCAGATGATGTTTTACATTTTATTTTACTGATTGAGTACAAGCTGGAACAGAAGAGGTTCCAAAGAAACATGAGGAAAAACTTCTTCCCTGTTGAGGTGAGGGAGACCTGGCAGGGGCTGCCCAGATGTGGAAGCTCCTTCTCTGGAGACATTCAGACCCAGCTGGATGAGTTCCTGTGTGCCCTACTCTAGATGGTGCTGCTCTGGCAGGGGGATTGCACTGGATGATCTTTTGAGGTCCCTTCCAGCCCTTACAATTCTGTGATTCTGTTTTACAGCTTTTCCTCCAGCCCCACAGTGGGATGTTGACCAGAAGTGTGTTGGCTCTTTTTAATTGGAGCAGGCTGCTGTTCTGGTGATTAGTTGCAAGATGTCATCTGGGTTTACAGGCTGAAAATCTAACGTTACTGGTTATATCTGCATTTGAAATGGTCTCTGATTTTTCTGATGCTTTATTATTAAAAAGATACCCCACAGCCTGAGCTGTGTCAGGAATCCAGCTGGTTCTTGGGAGAGAGCTCTGTTAATTAGGTTTTGTTACATTTTGCTCTTTAAGACTCTTTAAATTTCTCTTGTGTGCTTACTGTAGCTTCTCCTTGACTGAACATGACCATAGTTGCTTTGGGCAGTTAAGAAACACAGCCATGCTTGTGAGGAATAGCAGAATCATTTATAAGGAGTATTATTTTCTTCAAAAAAATACTTTTTTTTGAGAAATAAGCTAGAGTACAACATAAGCCCACTGTCTTCTGTGGCTTGGCTTAAGTGTAAGTGTTAATGTTGCTTTGAGGGCTTTAGAAACCTATCTCAGAGGTCAGAAGTTGAGTGATACTGGCAAATAAAAGACCTTTCCTGTTCACTGCCTGATTTACTCCTTAACATTGGAGGTGTTCCTTTTCTATCTCTTTCTCATACCTTCTGTGTCGCCTCTGTTAAGGGAGCAATTTATCTTGTGTGTCTTCAGTGCCTGATCACTAATTGACGTTTCAAAGTGCTGTCATAATACATGTAATGGCAACTCAGATTGACTTTCCTAATTTTATTAAAACACCTGCAAAAGTTAATGTGCTCTCTTTCAGCATGCCAGTTCCCATCTCCCAAATGCTACTTGAAAAAAGGCTCGTCTGAGCTTATAAAGTGCCTGTATGAAATGACTGAGAGGTAATTATGGCTTTAAGAGTTTATCCTGATTTTGTCCTATATTGGTTATCTCCTTTTGCTGGGTCTGGACTTCCAGGGCAAGGGAGAACTGCAGCAAGTTTAGTGATGGGCATGGATTGAAGGCCAGGGAATGTCACTTCATTTTTTTTCCTAGGGACTATGTTTCAATGAAGGGGAAAATCTTTTCTTCCCTCTGTTTAAGATTGTAGGAATTCTACAACTTCAATGAATGAAATGTGATTGCTCTAAGCTTTTTATTACTTGCTGGCATATTTATGACACTGGCTGATTGCTTGTGTTGCAGCTTGCCATGCAATTGGCTTATGGAAAGAAAAAACCATGGAAATGCTTTCCCAATAAATAGAACTGAAAGTATTTTTAGAAACTTCCTGCTCACAGACCCTGATCAAACAACACACACCATGTTCTGTCAACACCTTCTGATGAATAATGAAACAATGCTGGCTCTCCATGGTATGGAAGGAGGGGGCTTAGCCAAACACTTGAATCTGTGCTTGTTGCTGTATACTTTATTTTCTGTAGTAGTTGCTAATTAACAGTAACAAATTATAAAGGCAACAGCCATAAGATATGGGAGATTTCGAACCAATATTAACTACTTCATGTTTAGAAATCATAACATACACACTCCATGTGAATTAACTGTTTCCTGAAGCAGAAAGTTGTATTTAAGATGTTTCTAAACCATTTTCAACAGAGAGAACTCATCAGTTCTGTTTTTTCTGATTTTTAACTGAGACATTTGTGTTTGAAAAGGCTTTTGCAGAGCTCTGCAGGGTCAGTTTTGGAATACCTACATAAATATGTTCAATGCTGGGAACTGGAGCCAGGGATTTGGAAGCAGCTCTAGGAGCTCTGAGGTATCCCAGAGTAAATTCCCATCTGTATTGCTTGTGCTGCTTATTCAATCACAGTTCTCTAGCCTTAGTATGCAGGAATGCTTTTAGTTAGCACACACTTGTTTGTGAGTAATATCATCTCCAAATCGCAGAGACCTCTGTGTCCAGTCAGCAAGACTGCTGCTGCTGCTTGGTGTCCTGTTACATAGCTGGCTTTGGGAGGGGAAAACCTATTTATACCTGCCTTGGTAAAACACCTAGTAAAATGTAATGTGTGCAAGCTACTGCTTGGAAAAATCATGTTCTGCTGCTTAGAAAAATGCATCCTAAAAACATCATAACGGAGCCTTTTCTACTTTGAACTTAAGACTTTGCATGCTTTCAGTCAAGGCATGTAAATGCCATGAGGCAAAAAGAGTTTGGACTTTCTTTTTAATACACAAATTAATATATTAAATACTGCATATCTCTTTGTTTTGATGGATTTTTTAAAGCACTGCTGAGAGGTTGCACAAGTGAGGTGTGGGATAGAGTGATATAAAAAGTGGAATTGGGCCAAGCATCTCCTTCTGCTTCACAGGACATGTGCTAAAGGAGGGCAGAGCTGCAGTGTTAATGTAGAATCACATTTCCTTAGACCTGTGAGAAATCCAAATCCAAGAACATATTGAAATATTTGAAGGGTCTTGGGGCTGATTTGCTCAAATAAGTGTGGATTCACACTGAGATTACTCCACAGACAGATCTGAGATGGCCCTTTTTACAGAAGTCTCAATATGACAGTTCTTAAAGGCAAGTTTCTGAAGAGTCTCTGCAAGTGAAAAGAGGCCGATGGACCTCACTGAGAATTAGGAAAAGTGGCCAAAGTTTTTCTCCTTTTTGAGCCTCTAAAAGTATGTTATCAAGGCTGTGAGCTCTGCAGGGAGTCTTGTCTGTAAAACTGGCTGAATCCTGGCAAAGGTTAGAGTTCAAGCCACAGATGTGAAAGTCAAGCAGCAGCACTGAGTACCTGGGCAGTGCAGTGGGGGAACAGAATATTTCTTGCAGAAAATAGCCCCTCTAAAGTTTTCCTCCACAAAATCAAAGCAAAGGGGAACTCAAAGTTAACTACCACCTAAAATATTTAAACAGCATTATTTGATTTTGTAACAGACGTTTATAATGTCAGGAGAGAGCACTGGGGTAAAAACACAGAGGGATTTTGATCTTTCAAGGTCCCTTCCAACCCTTAAGATTCTGTGATTCTGTGTGATTTATGATAAAGATTCACAAAACAGAAAGCAGAACAGCTGTTAGCCCTAGCTGAACTAGAAAGCTTCATGCCCAAAGTTGATGGATTTAGTGTATCCCATATCCTACACACTGTGTTATGATAGGCATGGAAATGTTCAGATGTAGAAGCTTCGTGCTGGTTTGCACAAGATCAGAATGTGCCTGTTCATGTGAAATACTGTGCTTTGCTGCTGTTCAGCAGGACTGTTGTATGTATGAGTGTCAAACTGGAGGAAGGCTGTGACTGACACAATACTTTGTCCTCGATAGTGCGCTTCTTTGAGCTTCGTAAAGACAGTATATGCCCTGCTCACAATCTTCTACTGCTTTTAATTGTTTAGGTTGTAAGTATTCAGACTCTTAGCAACTCATAAAAGGACCTTGATTGCCCAACATGGCAGATGCTTCAGATATGTTACAAGAAATTCGTCCTCTTCCTAGAATGATACAGTAGCTGAGGCAAAAGAAGCTTCTGACTTATTTTCCTCGTGTTTTCCTTTTGCTGTTAGATTGTTGTTTTGTTTTTAATCAGAAAACAAACCTAAACCCTTGATGGTTAAGTGTGTATTTGGTGTGATCTGAGTGGCACAACCGTCTTTGCATCTCTACCTAGCCCTGCCAAAAGTTTCTGCTCCCCTCTGGAAGTTGTGCTTTGTAATACAAAACACCCCAGTGACTTGAAATATGGAGCTATAGATCTCTTCTTCATTTACTTTGTTAAATGCTTGGATTGACTTCTGTTTTCCTACTTTTGTTTGGACTTTATACTTTATTTCACTTGAGCTAAGAGCAAAAATGGAGGTAAAACAAGTAGCTGTGCTTACTTTGCAAAGTTCATCTTGCACAAAGCACGAAGCATTGCGTTGTTCAGTCCCTGTGGCACAATTTGGTTGACATTAAGGTTTGTAGGAGATTTTTCATTGACTTGGTGGAAATTAGATGAGGCTCCTAAATTATGCATAAGCAGTCTGCTGACTGCCTGGGTTATGAGTGATTTTTCACCTAGTCAAGACAGGAGGACTGTGTTTTAAGGCTGTTACTGCAGTTAGCAGCCAGGCACAAATCGCTCATGCTTTTGTTAGACTCTGCACGCCTCCTTCAGTGCATTAAAGTTTGATATGCATAAAGTGCAGCACTGATCTGAGATTTACACAAGGCTAAGGGCTGGGCAGTCTATTACCACAGTCATGGTGAGAATGCTTTCTGACAGGATCCTAATAAAGCCCTGTGTAGAAGTGGAAATTACTCTTCAGCTGTACAGTTCTTTATCGCTGTCTCTTAATGAGACGTGGTTGTAACAACAGCGATACTCTTGCTGTAAAACCTGAACCTAAGGAGGGGAAATGACTGGGCTTTAGAGAAGAAGGTGGTGTGTGGCATTGCAAACATCTAGGAGTCTTGTATGGTTTGCATCTGAGGCAGACATGTCTTAAGAGAGTGCAAGCAGGGCTTTCCCCCACCCTGCGATACAGGGAGGAGAGACATGCGATGGATCAAAGGGCAAGTCGGGATTTCACACACTACTCTGCCTCTCACAGCAAACCTGCGCCAGTGGGTGTTCTTCCTTCTGCTCTGGGTTGTCTTGCCTGTTCCTGAAGATGCTAAATCTCTCATAATAGATCTTAGAACATGTTTTGACTTCCCCTGGGATTTGTCCAATGAGGGTAATCACTGGCAATTGTGGTAACGCCAAAGAAAACGTTCCCCAGATGACAACCACAGAGCTGGTGATTGCTGATCTGCAGCTCAAGAGTTGTGACGGTGTTTTCTTGCAGGATGGTATATCTCTGAGAATAAGCAGTGTGGAGAGAAGAGTGTTAAGACACTGTACAGAGAACTTGGAGTAAAAGTAGCTATTGAAATGGTTCATCTCAGATTGCCAAACCCAGCTAATTAGCAGTAAATAGGAAATAGCCTTAGGAGCTGAATGGCAGCATTGCATACATGGCTAAAAATCCAGTAGGAGAAGTAGTAATAAAATATGTATTTTTTTCAAATAGGCAAGAAGATTTCAGAATTTCTCAGCTATATGAAGCTCCAGAATCTCTGTAAAGAAACAGGAGTTGATTGCAGCAACTGTTGGGTTTGTACCCCCGCTGCTTGTTGCACTGTTCCCTACTCTACTCAAAATGATGATTATAAAGTACAGCTCTTTAAATTACACCATTTTGTTCTATTAGTCATCGCTTTTTGTACAGAATACCATTCAAATATTTGTTCTCTACAGCTGCTACTTTCCTCTGAGAAAATGCAATTGTCTAGAAAACAACCTAAGTACATATTTAAGGAAAACAGTTTGCATTTATGCGTTAGCAATTAAGCTTCTGCATTACTCTTTCTTACATTTAGATGTGTTAAGAGTAAAATAAGTCTGTATGCTAAGAGCAGGAGGAAAATATCCATTGAAAATTAACACAGTGATGTTGTTTGGTGGTTCTGGTGTCAGTTTTTTCTTAAATGAACCACTGTGTACTGAGATGTTTTCATGTACAATTTTTAGGCAGACACTTCCAAAGCTCTTTCAAACCTATTGTTAGGACTCCAGGCTTTTCTTCTTACCATGAGGTTAAGTGATGCTGAGGTGTGTTAGGTGATGCTGTGTGTGGAACAGAATGTGGACTGTAACACATTCTTGTGGAATTATAATCATAGAATCATAGAATAGTAGGGTTGGAAGGGACCTTTAGGGATCATTCAGTCCAACCCTCCTGCACTGCAGGTCCCACATAGATCAGGTCACACAGGAAAGTGTCCAGGTGGGTTTTGAAGACCTCAAAGGAAGGAGCCTCCACACTCTCCCTGGGCAGCCTGGGCCAGGGCTCCCTCACCTCACAGTGACAGAGTTTCTTCTTATGTTTAAATGGAACTTTTTGTGTTCCAGCTTCATCCCATCACCCCTTTTATCTTCACTTTTATTATACTTAGATTTTAATAGTACAGCATTGAAACTGTTCTAAATTCCAAATAATTCTTCAGAGAATGTTTTGTCCAGAAGGTCAAGTGATTGAGGTGCAGCATTTTAACACACTTCAGAGCTCCAGAAAGAAAGAGACCATGCAACCAAATCATTGTCCTGTATGACATCAGCCATAGGGAAAGTGCAGAATTTGGATGTGCAGAACAGCAAGTCAAGGAGCCTTGTTTTTTCCTTTAAAGTTGTCAGAGGATAAACAATAATCCTGTAAGCTGCTGTTTTACAGCTGAGAATCTAAAAGATGTTACTGAAATAAGTTATCTGTAGAAGCAACTGTGCACTAGATGAAAACCAAGCTGAGGTTTTACTCAGGCGGTATTTATGTGGACAGGGCAAAGCCACATTTAGGGTTAAGACATGACTTTTGTTGCTTCTCCTGTGCAAAAGTAGATTTTATTTCTAGTTTGCTGAGCATTAATGCATAAAACAACCTTCATCAATGACCTGGATGAGGGGACAGAGTGACCCTCAGCAAGTTCCCTGCTGGCACCAAACTGGGAGCACTGGCTGATTCCCCAGAGGCTGTGCTGCCATTCAGCGGGATCTGGACAGGCTGAGAGTTGGGAAGAGAGGAACCTCATGAGGTTCAACAAGGACAAGGGCAGAGTCCTGCAGCTGGGAAGGAACAACCCCCTGCACCAGGACAGGCTGGGGGTGACCTTCTGGAGAGCAGCTCTGCAGAGAGAGACCTGGGAGTCCTGATTGATGATAAACTAAACATGAGCAGCAATGTGTCCTCATGGGCAAGAAGCCAATGGCATTCTGGGGGCATCAGGAAGAGTGTGGGCAGCAGGTCAAGGGAGGTTCTGCTCCCTCTCTGCTCTGCCCTGCTGAGGCCTCATCTGGAGTCCTGTGTCCAGTTCTGGGCTCCCCAGCTCCAGAGGGACAGGAAACTGCTGGAGAGAGGCCAGTGCAGGGCTACGGAGATGATGAGGAGACATACGAGCCTTTCATACGAGGAAAGGCTGCGGGACCTGAGGCTGTTCAGTCTGGAGAAGAGGAGACTGAGGGGGGATCTTATTAACATTTACAAATATCTAATTGGTGGGTGTCAAAGTTGGGACATCCCTTTTTTCTGTTGTATCTAGTGATAGGACAAGGGGTGATGGGATGAAGCTGGAACATAAACAGTTCCATTTAAACATAAGAAAAACCTTTCACTATTTCAATGAGGGAGCCCTGGCACAGGCTGCCCAGAGGGGTGTGGAGGCTCCTTCCTTGGAGGTCTTCAAGACCCGCCTGGACACATTCCTGTGTGACTTGATCTAGGTGACCCTGCTTCTGCAGGGGGGTTGGACTGGATGATCCCTTCCCACCCCCGTCATTCTATGATTCTATGAAAGTAATGTTCCTAGAGCGACATAAAATTGATAACACTTGGAACTGAATGCAGAAATGATGGAAAAAATGTATTTTTGTCTCCTGCAATGAATATATTCCTAGTCTTTGAAAATGCCACGTTGTTCATCACAGAAGGTGAGATGCAAAATTCACTGCTGATCTTTTGCAATTGAGCCTAGACAGTTCTTCAATTAAATATAGCAAATGTCTTTAATTCCCTTAAATTGTTCTGTGATGCCACTGTCAGATGTTAAGTAGCTCCTTGATTTCTTCTCATGGTGAACAATTTGCCTTGATATTGAGGAACTAAGCATTATAAATCCCACTGTAATAAATCTTCCAACTTCACAGAATAGGAGCTGTGGTGCTCAACACCATCAAGAGCTGAGCTCAATTGGTTCTGAAGTATTTTGAGTAGCTCTGGCACTGGGAGTGCATCATTTTAAGATTACAGGAGTCTGATGTTACATAGTCCTTTTGTGTTAATGGCTTTCTTTAGTCCTCTATGCATTGTTGCCCAAACTTAATACACTGAAATATTAGTGTTGAATGTGAAAAACAGGGCAGAGAAAAACACCCTGGCAATCCAAACTGGCAGCTTCTTAGATCCCACTAAACAAACTCATTAATATTAGGACAAAGGAAAACATTTAGATATCAGACTCTCCCAAGATAAAAGTGTTTTTTACTCAGTTGTCGACTGGTTTTGGAGAATTTTCCTTTCTGTATGGATTTTTCTGCAGGGTAACCACAGGCATGTCTAGTTGTCATCCATCAACATTGTAGGTTTAGCTACCTACTTCTTACAATAAGGATTAGCTTTGCAGTAAACTGAAATGTTACTGGGAGGACTCTCCCTCTCCCCATCCTTCCCTAAAGGCAAAACAAAGGAAAAAACCCTAATTCTTGCAGTTGTTTTAGTTACATGTTCACATGTATTTGAAATACAAGAAAAGGGAAAGTTTGGGTTTCACTTGTGGGAATCATTCTAGCTGTTGTTGGGAAAAACTGTCTGTTTTTCATGACCTTACACTATCTTCCTATTTTCTTCCTCACAGACACATGATCACTGTGAGCTTGTTTTTGTAGATAGTTTATCACTACCCTAAAAAAACCCATTCCTCCCTCTCAGTTCAACATTCTGTAGTGCTGTGAAGTTTAAGCCTTCTAATGGAGAAATGGTCCTCTAACAAGCCAGGGTATTTTTCTTAGTAAAAGGGGATCGTTTCATTCAGTCACTGATCCCTGGAGTGACTACATTAAATGACATTGTGTTCATTTGTAATTTCACCACTCTGTTAAGTAGGGGTGGATTCTGTGAACCTGCATGCACCTTGCCACAGATACCTAAATAAGGATGTGCTGGGCTTGAATGACATTGCTGAATTAGAGCTCCACTACTTTCATTGGTTGGGACATCCCTTTTTTTGATGGTATCTAGCAACAAGACAAGGGGTGATGGGATGAAGCTGGAACACAAACAGTTCCATTTAAACATAAGAAAAAACTGTTTCACTGTTCAGTTGAGGGAGCCCTGGCACAGGCTGCCCAGGGAGGGTGTGGAGGCTCCTTCCTTGGAAGTCCTCAAGACCTACCTGGACAAGTTCCTGATCTAGGTGGGACCTGCTTGTGCAGGGGAGTTGGACTGGATGATCTCTAAAGGTCCCTTCCAACCCTGCTATTCTATGAATTCCTGAGCCACTGGCAATGGAATGTGGACAGCTGTGCTAAAGCAATGCCTGGTTTTGAGATTGCTGCCAACTGAGTAAGATTTGTTCAGGTGTTCTGCTACTGTTGAAGCTAAAGGGATCACCTGTATGTGTTTTGGCCCATTTTAAGTAGTGTTAATAGCTAACTTTAGTCATGGTCCAGATAGAGCCTGAGACTCAGAGCTTCTCTCACTTTTCCAGTGTGTGCAGCAGAATTAGAGCTGTGATTGCAGGCAAGCTGGACATTCCTAATGTGCACTGAAAGGAAAATAACACATGATATTGTGAAATCAGTGGTGAGCTTGGACTGCTTGTATCAACTTAAAATTATTTTGTAAACAGTGATAAGGGCTTATGTTCAAGGACAAATGAGCCCTGCTTATGTCTCAACTATCTATGAAAGGCTGCTGTGAGAAACCTCAATGAAGTTTCTGGAACAAAAACTGTGCAACTCTGGGATATAAATGAACCACTTGTGGGGAACAGAATGAATAACAGCAATCTCATTTCAAATTACTGCTTCCTCTCCGCTCGCCTGCCTCTTCCAAGCCGAGGGATGTGCAGATGAGAAAGCCTAGCAGGGGAGTGCTACTGTGTGAAGCTGTGATGAAAGATGGGAGTGTTGCTGTGGGATGAAAAGGGGATTCAAGCAGTAGTAGTCTATTGAGCTCAATATTGGCAGGGATGGGGCAGAAAGACCAGGGCATGGGCAGATTGCTATGTAGCTGGTGTTTTTAGGACCTCTGTAGCCATGTTCTTGCCTGCATAGTGGTCAGTGAGGTGAGAGTCACTATAACTGGATGATTTAAGCTCAGAAACTGCTGATCTCTTAGTTCAAATGCTTCATAATCACCCTTGTCCATTTTTCTATGAGGAAGATGCACCTCTCTTGCATTTTGACTGGAATAAAACCAACATCCACTTGCCCCCTTTTGCAGACTGCTGTTTTTTGTGAGTGTCTCATTAGCACTTTCTGCTTGGGAATAAACGCTCAGCTACTGGAAATGCATTGAAGTTCTAATTGCCTTTGCTGTATTGGCAGAGAACTATCTGAACATCTTTAAAGCCTGTATTCTTCCATTTCCTGTTAAAAGGCCTTTTACTGAGAAACCTCTTCAGTGCTGATGCTTTCTAATAATAGCAGCAAGCCTTTAAATGAGTCGCCCTTCTTGCAGCATGACGTTCTGGTTTCAGCCTTCTCTCAAAGTGGGGAATAACTTGTCTGCTGGTGGAGGAAGAATAGATGCTTTTTTATTAAAACCCCTTAGAGTTTTTTCAGCCTTCCTGAGTTTGAAAAGCTTGGTCCTGTTTGGCCCTTGGACAAGCTTTTCTGCCTTCCTTGTCATTCAAGCCTTTGGTGGGGTTTTTTTTCCCAAGCCACTCGAGCAAACCAGTTGATCTGGGAATTTAGGGAATCCCATTGGCAACAGTTGCATAATTCTCTAGTTGAGAACATTCAAAGTTCTGTACTTAAAATTGCTTCAGTGTTTAAAAAAAAAGAGTTCCATTTAAGAAAAAATAAAAGCAGAAGTGAAATCCTTGTTTGGAGCTGTGTTTCATCTCATTAGTGCTACACTTGGGTTAAATCTTGAGGAGTTTTTTTCTCAAAGCACAGACTTCTGTGGTAATATCTTCAAGTGTTCACTAAATTTAAGTCTTCACTAGGCAGTTTCAGAATTAGGTTTTTCATATTTAAGACAAAACACTTTTTTTTTGGTGGGTGTTAAAGCCCAGTATTTTCTGGGAAGCTGTTTTCTAAGGACTTCACAAAAATGTTAGCAACTGCTTGAATAGACAAGAAACAGGCATTGGAATCCTTGGAGGAAGCTTTTCTTTCCTCTTTCTACCCCAGGCAAAGATCTGAAGAGGAGGAATGAAGAGAACCTATCTTGTGATACAGTTTGATTTCAGCTAATATGTTGCTGAATGCTTCATGCTTTGAAAGATCAGGGATGGAATTTCTCTATTATTATACTGTTGCTGGATAAAATGTTTTCTAACAAACTATTACATTCCATAAAATGGGGGTTTTTAGTGTTTTTCTGTAGGATATTTCTTGTGTTCTGTCTGTTCTTTGGTCAAAAGTCATGTAGGCATAATGTAACACTTATCATTCAGCCCAGACATGTTTAGAAGCTCCATGTGAAGCTTAAACATGTATGTCATATCCCCTGAGTTACTTTGGGGGTGAGGAGGGGAAATACTGACTTTAGGTAGATATTTGTAAAATTATCAGCTGATTGTAAAGTTAGTTACTTGAAATAACCAGACTCTTAGGATTTTGTGGATCTTTTTACCTATTTTTATCTCAAAGTGAACTTTTGAACCTGGATTGTGCCTTGGTTTGAAATTTCACCACTCTTTTTCTTCATGGCTCTAAAATCTAGAAGAGCTTATATTATGACCTCCTTGTTTTTCATGGTGTGAGTAATTTCAACAGTCAAAAATCTGGCCATCTCCTGCCACTGATTTACATACAGAATCTTTCTGTGGGCCTGAGCCACAGCCCTTGCTGTCAGCCAGAGCCTGTGGCCTTGCTCTGAGTCTCGAGGAATGGCTTTGTGTTACTTTCTTACTGAAAGCTACATGCAGATGACATTTGAAATAACACAATGAATTTACCTTCCTGTCCTGGCTGTGTGGAACAGGATGAGTGAGTTAGGTTTATGGATGTTAACAGCTCTTCCTTGGGAAGTAGCAGAAGCAGGCATACATTTTAGGTTCAAAAAGGATTGGGGAGAAGGGATATAATAGTTGCTTTAACCTGTATTTCCTGCTTTTAAAGGAGAAATTAATGGTCTCTGATGAATAAAAGATAAGTTAGTCTGATTTAGTGCCTGGAATTCACTTGCTTGAATAGCTTCCAGTACTTACACACTGAATTAGTACTGGTGTAGAGATTCTATGCTATGTGACACTTTAAAGCCTGGGTTTAAAAACAAATGGTGCATACAAACTGCAAAACTTGGATTCAGTCTTTGAAAATACCAAAGTATTTCTAAGTGATTTCTTACTCCTGAGTGTTTAAATCCCATGAGGTTGGAAAAGCAGCTGGTAAGTTAAATGGGCAGTGAGCTGAGCAGCATTATCTGTGTCTTCTACATAGGAAGACTGTGCTGCAAGATATGGACAGGCTGAGTTGGAACCTCCTGAGATTCAACAAGGGCAAGTGCAGAGTCCTGCATCTGGGGAGGAACAACATCATGCACCAGGACAGGCTGGGGGTGACCTGCTGGAGAGCAGCTCCAGGAGAGACCTGGGAGTGCTGGTGGACAGCAAACTAACCATGAGCAGCAATGTGCCCTCGTGGGCAAGAGCCAATGGCAGCCTGGGGGCATCAAGAGTGTGGGCAGCAGGTCAAGGGAGGTTCTGCTCCCCCCTGTTGAGGCCTCATCTGGAGTCTTGTGTCTAGTTCTGGGCTCCCAGTTCAAGAGGGACAGGGAACTGCTGGAGAGAGGCCGGTGCAGGGCCACCAAGATGATCAGGGGACTGGAACATCTCTGTGAGGAGAAAAAGCTGCAGGACCTGGGGCTGTTCAGCCTGGAGAAGAGAAGGCTGAGAGGGAATATAATCAATCAATGCTAATACTTAAAGGGTGAGTATGGAGGTGATAGGACCAGTCTTTTTTCCATGATGGCCAGTGAAAGGACAAGAGATAATGGGCACAAGCTGGAAAGCGAAAAGTTTCTCCATTGGAACAGAGGTTTGTTTGGTGTTGAGGTGAGGGAGCCCTGGTACAGGCTGCCCAGTGAGAGTGACATGTGAGCTTGATGTGATCTAGAACAAATGGTTGTTTTTCTAGCATTACCTGGGAAGTGTATCGATGCCCTGTCAAGGCACAGGCTTACCTTGGACTGTGCAACAGTAGGCACTTTGTCAGGGACAAATGACAAAACCCAAACAATAGGTAAAGAACAAGGTGGGCAGTCAACTGAAGATCACTTCTGTGCTTTCATGTAACAAATGACTTGCTGTTCTCAGGGCTCAGTTTGCTGGTGACCACCGTGGTTTCTTCTGAAGCTTTTGTAGTGTTCCTTTGAGTAACTTAAAGCTGTATGCTGTGAGATTAATCATGCAGTGGGATGTTCTGGGCTCTGCAGTGGCTTGTGAGGGGAGGGCTGAGCTTGATTCCTGCTTTGCCTGTGCCATTCCACTGACAGCCACTTGTTACTCTGATATCAGTGATATCTTTCAGCTTGGGCTTTCTGCCGTCTTTTAATAAGGTCACTCTGTTTCTTTGCTGCAGGGTGTGTCTGCACACATTTTTGCCTCTTTTGCCAAGCTTTAAAAGTCTGAAAATGGGTCAGCTCACAGTTGAACTAAGTAGTATCTAAGGCCTCTAGTATTACTTACAATATGGTCACAGTATTTATTCTTCAGCAATGCTGGCAAAAATACTATGATTTTCTTCAAAATTAGGTGCATGAAGATTTCTTGCAAACATATAATTTCTGTGTATGTCCAACACAGGCTGGGGAGCTGGGATCTTCACCCAGCTTCCTCCTGCTCCCAAGACAAACTGTGGCTCTGGGGATATTCCCAGGGCCAAATGTTTCAGCTGATTTCAAGGGTGGGATGGGCTTGGTATAGCTAAGAAAGACATTCCTTGACCACATACTCTGCTGCCTTAGGTTCAGACAAGACCCAGATCCACTAGACTGAAGTTGGCTGAGAATTTCCATCCAGAGAACAGTGAATGTTTATTATAATCGAGGAGAAATGTGCTTGTCATCTTCTTCTGTGAACTCACTTGCTTCATGAGGCTTCCTAACTAGTTTTCTAAGGCAGTATTTAATCTCAAAATCACAGCAATTAACTGGTTTTTTTGCAAGAACAATGCCAGATTGACAGAAAGTATCCTCCTCCAGGTTATACTACATAGGGCAGGTTACACTACATAGTGCAGTTTTGTCTAATAAGCAGCTTAAGTCAAAACTTAACTCAGTTCAAGCTTTTGAAATTGCAGCCCAGCATCTTACTCTCCCCTTTCTGACTTGCAAAAGTAAGAATGGAAAGGAGAACTTGAGTGTTGCTGGATAAGTTTTGTCTGAGTCAGATTACTTCAAATAAAACTGATGTCCCTATTCAGAAGGATCAGATGTCTTTTTATAGAGACAAAACCATGCTTCTGATTTATTGCATTACAACATCCACATCTTTGTTAACCTTGGTCATCTCCATCTCTTTCATGCCAAGAAATGCTGTTAGTTCTCAGAAAAGGATGTTTGAATTATCTTCAGTTTACAAGAAGCTACAAAAAGATTCAAAGAAAATGCCTTGCCCCATGTTCAAAGAGGAAAGGTTTTATCCAGTAGCTAAACCAGAGAGAGGGTGTTTCAATGCTGGCAGTTTGGAGGTGAAAGTCCAGTTTCCACTTCTATTAGGCCTGCCTGGACAACCTCTCTCAAGTGAGGCTGAGATAATACCTCAACTTACAAAGATTTAAATCCATAGTAATTAAGGCATTTATTAATTTACAGATCTCTCCATTTTCATTATTTTTTAAACAAAAAAAGGGCAAAATTATCATTACAATACTAAAGGCAATGTTTTCCTTAGGCTGCTAAAAGAAATCAGCATGTGTGAATTTGCCCATGTGTCTGCTTATGTTTGAGTCTTACAAATTGTACATGAAAGCACTAATAACTGGGGCCAAAAAAAAAATATGGTGGCTTTTAAGCTTGAAGAAAAAAAAAGAATGATCTAAACAACAACTTGATATTGAAAATAGAAGAAAGCAACACAAATGTGAGCTTTAAATAGGGAGTGATAGGAAAAAAAATGCATGTACTGAATATTAAAACACCAAAACCAAACCCCTAACTTTTTGTAGGATATGAAATGCAGAAAAGCCTTTTAGGATTATTTCTGTATCAGTTCTAGTATTTGAGTGTCAATGCTGGAAGTTAAATATATATCTGAAGCCATTTCTGTTTATTCATTAAGTAGCTGTGGTCTTAGAGGATATATTCTTATTTCTTATATATGCCTAAATTGTGTCATGATAATGAGGTGAGTATTGAAGTTTGATGTATCATTCCTGGAAAAAAGTGTGTAGTAGTTTTCAAGGAGCAGTGTAGAACTCTCTGTAGTGAAACAGAGACTATTTTGAAGTGTTTCATTGCAGTTAGGTAAACATTTCAGCAGGATTTTGGTGTCAGTATTTTACAAAAGGGTAAAATAAGTCAGCCTCTGGAAAAAAATGTAGATATTTGGCCTTCTGATTTTGAAATGTTCTCAATACATCATGGCTGGCTTGTATTAAGGAAATACTTTGCTCTTTAGAGCAGGTTTTCTTTAGAAGCTGAATGAAACATTTTGATGTCAGAAAATCAAAATCATTATATGCACCTGTAGACACTTCAAGATTGTTTCAGCCAAAATTACAGCTGATAAACTTACAGCAGCTCAGTTTTGGAAGTTTTACCCTTAAAACTTCAACAGGACTTGGGTATTTGCATTGTTAACATCAACAAAAAATGATGTTCTTTCAGAGTTGAAAGTTGTTGCTGCTTCTCAGTTACCAAAACCTCACTCTTCTGACTGCTTGAATCCAAGCTGGAAAACAAACAGTAGTCAAAACACCAGGATTTCCAGTGGAATCCAGTGTTTCCCAGTAATCCACTATTAATTCTGTTATTAACAAGTTATTTCTGACATCACTCACTTCTGAAATCTTCTGTTCAGGGCACAGTGAAAAATGTGTCAGCCCAGGAACATCTGCCCTAATTCTTGCTCATATGGAAAAGTTGTGAGGATAATCCTTGAAATTGCACCTGTGTTGTATCTCCTGTGAGCAAGGGCAGTAAATGCTGCTTGTAGCAGTGGCTGTAAAAGCTAAGGCACAACCAAAACACACTCCACCTCCTAACAGAAGACTTACTAGCAGTTTAGATTAATAACAGAGCTATGGATAAAAAGATAAATGGGAACAAAGTGATTAAAAACAAGTTATTGCTATTCCAATACACAGAGTGGAAGTAGAAAAATATTGCTGTGCTTCAGCAGAATGCATTGATTACAACACTAAAGTTAGTTTAAAGCATGAGCTACCTCAGACCTTGCTTTGTTTCCATGTCTAACTTTCCCCCTTTTACTGTCTGGGTAGGTAATTTGGCTATAGAGGCTTTTAATTGCTTGCTTTTTTCTGCATCTCTTTTAAAACTCGTTTAGTCTACAGAAGAATCACCTTCCAGTTTTAATGATGAATGAAAACTTACTTAGAAACAGTTTCTATTTTACCCAAAATATCTGAAAATGCCAAAAAAAAAGCACCTCTAAGTTGTTGTGGTTTTTTCAGTTCTTGTGTGAGCATTGCTTTGATTTAATACATAAGGCAGTGGATGAAGATATGCTGGGAGGCTGTATTTCATAGCTGATTCCTTGGCATGTTTGGAAGACTGAACTGTGAGGGTGTTTCTCCCTCGATCAGGCAACTGTCAGTTTTTACTGTTTCCATTTTTTCTGGAGAAGTGACTCCTCAGTCTGTATACAGATGCATACCTGCTCTCTGAACAAAATGGGATGGCTGACTCTGTGCTGATGGCCAGATGTGTATGGATTGAATTGTGAGGGATAGAAGGCAGGGGCAGTATCCCCAGTGCTACATGTCAGTCTGGTTGGGAGGTAGAATTCAGTTGGTGGCAAACATTGAATGGTTAAAGGTGGTGAAGAGGGGCAGGGAGTGCTGGAGCAGCCCCTTTGCTGAATTACTTAATGTTTTGCATGAGAAAGGTTATGGCACTTGTCATCAAAGACTTGATCTACTTCTGTTGTTTGTGGTGTTCCCATGAATCAAAGTCTGTCAGCACAGGACTGGAGAAGTAGCTTTTCTTTGTTAAACTGATTTCTTGCACTGGTGAAGAGTCATATAGCTTTCAGCTCTGCAAGCAACTGCTCCAAGTTATAACCAAATACATGAATGTGTAAACATTGACTTCCCAATTCCAGTAGCTCACGTCACCCTCTAGTTTAGTACTCCATACTGGCCTGAGACTAGAATATTCCCATGCCAGATATTGCAAATCCTGTGCCATTTGTCAGCAGCGTTTTTCACCCCTCTTCATCATCACATGGTGGCATACTGGTATTTTGGGGAGGAGACAACGTGGACAAAGAAGAGACAAAATGGACAAAGATTTGCATGTTCATCATGATGAATGATCAGGCATGAGCTGGGAAGCTTAGAAGTTGCTCTGGAATCTGCACTTCAAAAAAAAAGGGGTTTTTGTAGTGTCGAGTGTTCTGATGTTTTATTTAGCATTGTAGATAGATGAGGCTGAACATATTCAATAAGTAAGCTTTTCTCTAAATGTAATACCTCTGAATATTTGTTGCCAGTGTGGAATATCATGCTAAAACTACAGAGTAAACACTGGAGAGAGAGAGAATCCTCTGTGGGATTAATCAAAGTTCTATTTACAATATAGTGACTTTTAGGCTGGAAATGTTTTTAAGTGACACAAGTATCATACCCTAAGACTGTCTGAAGTGTTTAATACAAGTATTCTTTTACTGTGGTCTGTGTTATTGATCAGGCTCCTTTGCTTGTTAAAATGCCACATACCACTGTACTCATGAGCTCCAACTGAACCCAAGGGATAGGTTCAGACTGGGATCCTCCCACTGTTCCCAAGGTGGGAACATGGAGCTGGAGAGCCATGAGACCTGTTGAGCATAGCAAGTGCTCTGTGCTGTAACACAGCTCCTCTGTTCCCTCTCTCAGTTAGATGCCAGTTACTTCTTTAAGCTAGTGGGAGTCTTCTCTGCTTGACTGTAGTTTGCAGGTGCCTGAGGATATGAAACTTAGCATAGTGTTGAAACCATGTCATGTTGGCCTGACACCAGCTGTAAGACTTGATTTGCTCAGTAATAAACCTGAGTGAAAACACTGCCTGCCCTGAAAGCAGCAGATAATGGCTTTCATCACAGATGGATTCAAAGACATCATTTTAAACACGTACATTTGTTACTTGAGTTTAAAAAATCAGAGTATTTTTAGCAGCTCCTTGAAATACATTCAGTTTCTAAAATATCTGAGGAATAGTTCATCAACAGCCTGGAGACTAACAAACACACCTTTCTGTAATTACCCATATCTAAAGGTACAAAGAAAGGGTGTGCTTTTCTTTGAGAATTACAGTTTTTCTTCATAGAAGAGCTATGTAAGGGGAAAGTAAAGGATTTTCACAGAGTGTGTATTCAATGCAAAATTGACACTTCTAGTAGCTGATCTCTTGGTAGAACTACAGCATGTTTTAATGACAAACAGATCATGCTCTTTCTGCAAAGAAAGCCATCTCCATAGCAAATGGCATCACTATGCTGTGTTGTCTGCAGTTCCAGGAATGAGATTGCCATTAGAATTACCATCCCACAGGCTTCACTTGACCCTAAAGCAGATAACATCTATTTTTCCACATGCCAAACATATTGAGGTTACTGACACTTAGGGTAGGTACAGAAATAGTCTTAAAATGCCAACTAGTCTTAAAATGCCAAATTCTGTAATGCTGGAACATATCCCAGACCTGCCTTACAAATCACCATGGATTTATTGGTGGTCAAAAAGAGGTGGAACTAAAATTAGAATTAATTAACACGGGTGCTGTTCAATAGTGAGCTGTGGCGTCAGAGCGCTGCAGAAGGTACTGGGAGAGATGTGCTACTGCTGTGAACTGGACACGAACCTCTGTAGGCTCTGAAACGTTCAAAGTCGGGTCATAGGTTGATTTGCAAGTGAAGAAAGTGACCTCTCACGTTGTTTTCATAAAACCAATCTCATAAAAGTGAGGAAAGAAAGAAGTAAGGAGACAGCATGTAAAAAATGAAATGTGGATCAAAGGAAAAACAGAAAACCACTCTTCCAGTGATAGAGCTTCCCTGAAAAAACTTAAGCCACCTCAAGAAGCCTGAAGTTAGACTTTCAAATCCAGAGCATTTTAGCCCCATCTTCTTTCCTAGCAACATTTCTCTGATGAAAACTGGTTTCTGCCTTTAGACAGATCTTGAGTTTCTGGTCAGCCTGTGCTTTACCCCATTCAGAGGATCATGGGCTCATACTACTTGAATTCCAGCACTGAGATTTAGACCTGTGCAAGACAAATCTGGTTTGTAGTCTAATCACAGTTACTTTCCAGTAGTGGGATGAATTGAGGAGTAGGAGGCATGAATGTGTTGCAGCTCATGTTTCTGAAACACAGAATCTCAAGGGCTAGAATGGACCTGGAAAGCTCATCCAGTGCAACCCCCCTGCCAGAGCAGCACCACCTAGAGTAGGGCACACAGGAACTCATCCACCTGGGTTGGAATGTCTCCAGAGGAGACTCCACAGCCCATCTGGGCAGCCCCTTCCAGGGCTCCCTCACCTCAACACTGAAGAAATTCTTCCTTGTGTTTTTTAGGAACCTCTTCTCTTCCAGCTTGTCCCCATTGCCCCTTGTCCTATCATTGGACAAAAGTCAGAGCTGTACTCAGACAGAAGCCTCAAAGTGACTGTAATGTGTGCAGTCATCTGTGCAACTGCTGAGAGACCCTGCCCATGCTGATATTGTCCCAGTGTACCCAGGCCAAGTGGCAGTGCCATCAGTGCACCTCAGGAAATTGCATACCCCTATTTAATTTTGCCACATGTTTGCTAAGATATGTATGTTAGTATCTGGGAAGTTATTTTTATCACAGGTTTTATAGCTTGATGATGCATTGCTTGTAAAGTTTCCTCTTGAAGGGAGAAGAGATTGCAGGCTGCACAAATAGCAGGGATGGTAATAAGCTGCCACTCTCCTTTGTACTGCTGGAGACCCCAGTGCAGCCAGCAGAGCTGTGTCTCAAATTATAATACAAAATGCTGTAGAGCACATTTCTGTTTAAGTGTTTGTGTTCTTTTGTCACCCATGCAGGGTGACAGTCCTCACTGTAGTTCCTTATGAGTGCTTCAGTCTTTAAAGGCATATGCACAGGGAACACTCCCAAGTGAGAAAGTAGGTTATTTCACTTACTGCATCCTAAGAAAACTAAACCAGATAAATGTAAATGTGAAACAAATTATCTGGCATCAAGTTAAATTGTTGCCTTGAGCCCTTGCCCACGGGAGTAGTTGGGCATAGCCAACAACTCTTGAGGTGGTGCTGGTGGTTGGCTGTGTCTGCCCTCACTACTAGACTGATAATGTGGGTTAACTGATGCATATTACATTCTGCTGCTCAGATAACGTGATATTTGTGTGTCTGTGACACTCCAGTCTTGAACAACAGAAATCTATCAAACACAGATCCAACCATGTTCTGAATCTGAATCACTTCTCTAGTGTTTAGACTCAAGGCTTGGCCTTCCTGCTGTTAGGTTTTGATGGATTACTCTCACTCATGCTTCCTGATTCAAAAGGGTACTGTTGTAATGGATCTTGCTCTTTCATGATGAAGCATCACTGCTCCCCTTTCCTAATAACTCAGTTTGAGAATTCAAAGACGACCCTTTGCATTTTCTTGTCCAGCTGTTCTCAGACTGCCCAACTCTGAGCCCGTACCAGTGCTGCCACACGATGATCTCTGATGCCTTCCAGAAGGCACAGCAGATTTGTGCCCTTCAAAACCTTGTTGGTGGTTTGTTTTTTTTTCCCTTCAGATTTTCACTATCTAACAAAGAATTGTCTTAGCATAGTTTGATTTTCACATAGTGTCAGTCAGTGTTGGTTCAAGTGGGTTTAACAGGTGAGTGTGGCAAAGAGGAGAAGGCACGTGCTACTGAGAAACAAAACCCAGAGAGCTGTTGGCATACAGAGACACTGTAGATGAGGTTGTGATCATTTGTAGCTCTGAAAGGTGACAAATACTTTTCCACTTACCAACAATGCAGAAATGAACAGTGTTCTGTGGTGGCCTAGCTTGTCCATTAACTGTGTGGCTGTGGGTGCTACAACACCTATGCATACCAACATGGGGGCCAAATGATTAGGAAGTAGAGCTGGCATCTTTTTAAGTGTTGGGACAAATTACCTCAATTTAGTGTTGGGATCAGGCATCCCAAAGGTCTGTGATATGTACCCCTGGGGGAGGATTCTGCTCTGAAGAGCACACACAAGCTGAACTGATATTCCTCTTGGCATAATCCTCAGTAGCATCCAAAGGGTCTGCAGTTGCATGGGAACGATGCCTGTGTGTGGTGGGATGTCTGGGCTCTCACTTCCATCTCTCAATGAGCACCAGGGAAGGAGCCATCCCAGTGCAGCTGGTTCTACTGAGATCACTGATGAAGATATCAGTGCCAACATGTCACTGAGATTAGTCAAAATAATGCTGCTGATTGTGACCTAGATACCATCCCTGCCTATTGTAGCAGCAGCTTTAGGTTTGGTCAGGCTGGTTTTCCTGTGTGCAGCACTTGCTGCTGAAGCTGACTGGCTTCCTGAAGAGGGGAGGGCTCCCTTGGGAGGACATGAGCTTACAGAAGTTTGTGTACTCTGATACTATAATATACTCTGATATTAGTCCTAGAAAGGCCTAATTTGAAGTACCTTGCTACAAAGATATATGACACATAGCTGAACATTTCTCTTTGAAACAAAATCACTTCCCCTTCATTCATAGAAGCATTTTTTATTCCACAGGATGTTTTTGTTGATCTTTTTTCTTTTCTTAAGGCTGCTGTATGCAGTGATTTTGTTCTACATCTTAGATTATTGCTGAGAGTGGCTCAGTAACATGGTGATTCACTGTATTAGAATATATAAAGGCTAGAAGCTTCTACTGCTGTGTATAATATGACAAATACAAGTTTTAGAAATGAAAAGGATCTGGTAAAATAAGATTTTTGCTGTAGTGTTATCAATGTAATGATTTCAACATGCAGGGGGTTTTGCATTCCTAATGTACAGCTGCTGAAGTCAGTGGGCTGTTTATAGCTATAGAGAAGCAACATGAAATACTGATCAGAACCAGCATTACTGGGAGATGGTCTGAATTTGCCCACCAGGCAAACTGGTTGTAGTCTGTACCCTACCAGAGGGCAGTATTGAGACCCCAGTTGTCTCTATAGAGACTTAAGACTAAGCCAGCAGTCATCCCACTTCCCTCTCTGTCGTGGTTCAAGCACCAATGGCAAGGAAGCACCACACAGCCACACACCCCCACATCCTCTGCAATCGTGGAAGCCTCAGCAAGGTGGGAGGAGAAAAGATAACTGAGGGCTTTGTGGATGGAGACAGGACAGGGAGGATTCCCTGCTAGTTATGGTTCCAGGCAAAACAAACTTGATGGCAGCCAATACCTGTACCATATGTCAACTCTTCCAAAAAAACCTCTGTGTTCTCTAAGCATTCTCTTACAACACTTCATCAGAGCAAACACTGAGTTATGTTGAGTTTTGGAGGAGATTCAGCTCCTTGCCACTTCATCTTCCTAAAGATCCAAGGGCACTAGCTGAACAGTAACTGCTGGTTTTGGTGCTGAGGATCTGGATGGTGAAGGAGGAAAATATGGATTAGAGGAAAAAAGAGTTTATAAATCTGGTGCAGAGCTGCCTCTCAGGTACTCGAACAAATGCACTCAAACATAAGACCAAATGTCATTTTCCTGGAATACTCTAAAATACATTTTGCATATGTAAGAATAACATTCTTTTGAAAAGAAAATCATAGTCTTTATGAAAAGCCAGGGAGAACTCAATCCAGTTCGACCTATACCATCTCTTTAAAGTTCTTCTGAATATTTCCAGATATCTGAAAGTGTCTATTAGTCTCTGAAGCCTTGCAGTAGTGACTCAAGCTCCTTTCTTACTTGTTATCTTTCAGACTAAGTTGATATGCATCTAAATTATTGCCTTGTGTTGTAACAAGTGCCTCTGAATTTTGTTCTCCATCCACACACTCATACATTTCTAGGTTCTTCTCATCATGATTTTCCCCTGTGCTGGGCCTTCCTTTCTCTTTTATCTCCAGGCTACATTCTTGTCTATTCTGAAGATAGCATAAGCATGAAGTATTGCTCATCACTTTACTCTTTCCATGCCTTTTTCTGTCCTCCCTATTTCACTGACTGCATAAAGTTTAGACAAAGATGCCTTCAGTTCAACTTGTCATGCTGTGGAGATCAATGTGACCTTATGATGTCTATATTTGAGTGCAAACCAATGAATAAATCACATCAGACCACTGTTATCCATATTATTTTTCCACGTTCCTCAAGAATGCAGCTCTTTTATCCATGTGGCTAATACTAAAGATAAGGAATAGAACTTATGTTAATAAACAGTTTGTGCTGATTCTGCAAGTATTCAGTGAATAAGTCTGCAATCAAAAGTACCTAAAACTTGTCAGTGATTGTAAGATTGCCATTTTTTTGAGAAGCACTGAACCTTAAAAGCTGTTCTAAGCTGGAACTGAACAGCTACTGGGGGAGAGAAGGTGTTCACATGGTTTAAAACCCTTTAGCAGTGAGACACGTGTTTTGGAAAACATCACCTCGATCTTGTTCACCTGGCTTCATTTATCAATATTGATAAAGGACAGTTGACAAAGAATTGAACTTCTAGTGGCTTTCCATTGATTATCTTCTAATTCAAGTCTTCCTGCTACATGCTCTTCAGTTAATTTTCAGATAAACATTAACATAGGTGTTTCACCTCTGTGTGTGAAAATAGAGGGAACTTCTAAGGCTATTGGAAGATTGACTGATGAAAGGGGAAAAAAATGGCTGGTGGAAGCTATACATCCCCTTAATGGAGAGCTGATAACATTGATGAGAAGCAGACAGCTTGAGTATTGTTTGAGAGGTAGGAAAGAGTTATGGTCTCTTCACAGAGGTGATGGGGACAGAGAATGATTTATGTCCAGAGGAGGTACTTGGTACACTTCAGGATTAGTTTATTTAGAATTAAATTATTCAATTACAGCAGAGATTATTGAATAAAGTGCTTTTCAAAGTGCAAATAACACCTTTGTCTTACATGGGGTATAAAATCAACGGTGTTAACATATAGAGTGAATCTTTTATTCTGAATCAAACTGGTTTAAAGTAACAGGGGTTGATTTTTTTTTTCCTCAAAATTGCAAAGAACCAATTAGTGAACAAAGTTTGGGAAAGAAGAGAGAGGAAGGAAAAGGTTTTCTGTGCAAATGAAGGAACTTCATTTAGGGCCATTGCTCTCCAGCTGGAAACAGTACCAACCAGCCTGCTCCTTTGGGGTGGCCATAATGATGGCTTGATACTGTTACTTAAACTAAAGGAAATGCTTGTTCACTGAGCAGTTCAGTAACTGAATGTTATAGCTGAGCATAGGAATCAGTTTTGATTATAAATTACTAGAGTGGGCCATTTAGAGTGAATACATGCTAATAATAGGGAAGTCTTGATGAATATCCAACAATGAGTGGGGGTTTCTTGTTTTGATTACAAGAGATGTCTGGAAATCAAGAATCTTGTAAGAGGTTGACTTACCTTTGCTTGGTATTTTTAATCTCTATGCTACAGTTGCCTTTATCAGTTGCTAATTGTTTTCAAAGGTGTTTTAGCCAAAAGTTCTTTCTGAACAAAAGTGTACAGTGCTTAAGGTGCTGACTTGGTAATGCCAGCCTTAAAGAGTCTATATTGTCATGATGTGGAAAGCTCTAGAGAAGGTTAAGGATTTCAAGCTGGTCACCAAGGAATTGCTCTTGTCCCATGACAGTGAAACTCTCCATACTGCTTTCCAACCACCCTCACAAGCCTTATGTACTAGACCTTGTCAGTTCTGAGTTTCTTTTACTTCTGAGAGCCTGGCAACTTTCTGTTGAACAAAGGAAACTGCCTTCCAATCCTGTAACTGTTGTAGCTCCTTTAGGGTTTTTATAATTTGCTTTTTGTTTTAAAATAGCATGTTGCATTTTGTACAGGATCTTTGCCTAGCAATTTTCTTGTCAGCTTTGACGTGTAAATTTCCAGAGTATTCACAGCCAGAGTGGAGCACGAGGGCTGTCTTGCTTGGTTCTAGTGCAAAATTGGTATCATTTTATGGGGTTTTGAAAACCTTTGGAGCAACTGAAAAGCAAGGAAGATGTCTGCAACTTCTTCTTGTAGTTCTGGAGATAAAGCTAATAAATAAAACCAGCCCCTTCCAGGATCTTAATCTTTAGTGCAAAGGCAATTACGAAATAACAGATTTGCTTGTGACTTTAAATTGAGTAGTGAAGGGGAATGTGCTTTTCAGCTCCATTTCCAGGTAGTTTTCTCACTAGTGCCAGCTAGAAGGCCATTATCTTCCAGCATCCACTGAGGTTGCTTAGCTAATCTTATGTTTAAGTTCCTGCAGAGCTACCCTCTCCAACCACTGCCACGTCTTTCCCATGGATGCTTCCTATACATCAGGGTAGGATTAAGAGCTAAAGAAACATGCTAATTGCTTAGTGGGATCAGCATCTGCTAATGAGATGGTGTACTACAGTCAAACACTGGTCTGTAGCAAATCTGCCTTCAGGTAATTTGCTCAGAGCAGATTTTTGTCTTGGTGAACTAGATACACGTTTCACTTGAAACAGTCACATTATTAATAACATTAACAGGGAGGGCCTATGTTAGAACCCCTCAGGCATGTGCATCTAGCAATGAACTGCACCTCTGTCTAGAACAAGTCTTTCAAGAGCATTCATTTGGAGAGAGAAGCAAATAAAAAGGTTGTGATGTGAAGGAGATCATGTAAATGTTGTTGTATCTTGTCTCACTGACTTCAGGTGGAGTATGGGTCAACAAATGATGGTTCCAGACCTTGATCATACCAATGCTGATCAAAGAAGGAATCTGGAAAACCATTTGTCTCAATTTGATTTTAAAAAAATGGCTTGTAACTTTGAAGCACAAGTAGAAGTTTCTCAATGGCATGATAAAAGGCAGATAGGGGGGAGGATCATGTCCTCCACACTTCCAGAAGATTGCTAGTGTATTTGCATTATGGCAACTGGGCTAAAAGAAAAGCAGGAAGCCCACATGCTGTCCAGGTATTGTGAGAGTTGTTATCCAACTAGCTTATTAACATCCAACTCCAGAGAGAAGGCAGTAAATATCCTACTTAAAAGTAATATTCCTGTAGAAAAGCGTAGTTTGCAGCACTACATGAGATAATTACAGCCATTGGAAATCCCAGCAATATAGGAACACTTAGCTTAAGAAAAGAAGCATTAAGTAGCTTAACACTTTCAGGCTATCAGAATAGTGACCTAGGCTGGTGTGCACTAAGCACACAGGGCAGAGGGTTTGAGTTGGGCACATATGAGCAGTGAGTTATCCATCCTGAAATGGTGCTGCGACTGTGATCTGCAGATAATGTACATTTCTGTCCCCTGAAGAAATGTACAGATAATAAAGGAGCACATCAGTCAACTCATGGCTCTTTTCTCAGTCTGAAATGATAATTTCAATGCTTTCTTAAATGTGTGTATGCAGGTGGAAATCACATTATAACCAAATTATAGTCCTGGTGGCTAATGATACTTTTGGGTTTCACGCTTTGGAGTGCAGAGATGCTGTCATGACAGGGAACAATGCAAGTCTCACTATGAAAGTGGGGTGAGAGTTGTTAGTGCTTGTGATTGCCTAGTCAATTTAATGTAAAACCAAATTACAGCAGAAGTTTCCTTCCCAAGCTTCTACCTTTTCAAGATTTATATCATTTTTGGTCAAATTCATTTACATGTGGAAATGTAAGGAAAAGCATGGAATGTGTGCTTTGCTTTTAGAGTTGCCTTCCAGCTTTATGATAGCTGTTGGGCTTCCAGGTTTGCAAAGCTTTCTTCTCAGCTACCACATGATTTATTTTTGTGGCAAAGATCAACAGTCTTATCAAAGGAACAGATAGCATCAGCTGATTTAAAGGAACAGTAGTGTTTTGCAGTGGGGTGGTCTTCCTTGGGAATCACTGTGTCCTTGTGTTGTGATGGAAAGTCAGAAGAGAAGCCAGTCCAGACTAAACACTGGTTTCTCCTACACCATGCAGAGACAAGCAGATGTAGGTGTTCAGGGAACTGTCTGTATGGAGAGAGATTAAACACAAACTTCGGGAGTAGTAACAGGAGTAGGGAGCAAAATGAGCAGAGAAAGTGAGCTAGCAAACAGAAGGGGGAGAGCTGGAAACAAAACGTGAAGGTGGGTCAGCAGGGATTAAAGAACAACTCCAGTATTGATGAAAATTGAGGGGGAATTGCTGCCAAGAATACAATTTCTGTTACACTCAGGAGGAGAGGCGTACCAATGAGTGATTAACTTGAAAGGTGGTGTTTGATAGGTGTATAAAAGATGATGCCTGGAAGGAAGGGTAATCATCTAAACAGAGAACAGCAGCTTCCATCAAGCATGGGAGGGGATATAATAACAACAATATGTAGGCCATTTATTTGGTGGAACTGGCCTTTTAATTACTATCTTCTTGCACCCTAATATAGAAGACTACCAATGCTTGATATTATAACACATGAAGCTTACAATAGAGGATGTAAAAAATCAGTAACAAAACTAGGAGTGGTTATCAAGTTTTCACATTGCTTTAATGCATCAAAAAATCTTCTAGTAACCCAGTATGGAAAATGACTAGATGATGGAAGGGTTTCCCCCCACCCTCTATGCTTCACACTGAAGTGTAAGTGGATGAGAGAATTGACAGCTGCAGTACAGTGCAGGAATGGCTCCTACTGTCCCCCAGCAATGCTGTAGGAGCTGGGGAGCTTCTGGGAAGCTCAACTAATGCTGGTGAGACCAGCAGTCTGACAGAAGAAAACTCAAAAATAAACAAAAGCAAAAACCCCACAAAAACCTAAACTGGGAAAGGAAGGAAAGCCACAAAAGCATTGCTATGGGAGAGAATGTGGATTCTCCTAGGAGGGAGAAGTGCTTCTGAACCATGTGAATTGCAATTACAGCACTCCTTCAAATTTCATCTTTTTTTTAATCTGTGGATTTCCTGGGTTGGTTTTTTTTTTTTGTGAGGCAATAGATATTTTTTTCACACAGAAATGAAACTCGAGTCAAGCCCTGAAGGTGTTTAAATGCTCTCATGCCAATGCTGTGCTTCTTGAAAGCCTCTTTTGAGTGGGCTTTTAAGGATCCGTCCTGTAATGTATGAAGGGATGCTTCCTTGTCACCTAAGCCTTAGCATCTCCCTGTCCTGATTATTGTACTGTTTGAATATTTTCAGTATTTGCCTGACTTTTTCAAGTTAACAAAGCCCTGTATCCATCAGGAAGAGGATCAGTAGGTAGCTGTTCTCAACACAAAGTGAATCACCTGATAAAGCTACCTATTGGCTTAGATGATCTAGCTACTGAGTTTCAGGAGTGGATTCTATTTGTTTATGACTGAAAATGCATATGGGTGGTGTAAGTCCTCATTAATGCTGGAAATTCATAGCATGATCATTCATTCCACATGGAAAAAACCCAGGATTCTGTTTTTTGTAGGCTTCCCCAGGGAGCACATTTGTGTTTCTATGTGTGTTTATCTGTGTACAACTGTAGATGCTCACCTAACAGAATGAGGGTGTATTTTTTCATGTAGAACTCCACATTCTGATCTGAACAGCAGGGAGCCCTAAAAGGAAAGTTACTTGAACCCTAGAGGGAAAGTTACTTGAGCCCTTTACCTGCTCCAGTGATTGTTGTGGTGTCCTGGTGACTGTTGCACCTTGGCAGAAAATGGGAGCTGAATGTGTTGATGTATGATTTGGATATGAGATGGAGTCTCATGTTATGCCCCAAAACCTTTTCCTTGGTTTGTGTTTATAAATCAGTCCAAATCTGCCTGTAGAACATCCAGTGGAGGCCAGATGGCTTAGCACTTGCCTGTAGCTAAGCAGCCTAATGCTGCTTGAAAAAAGTTATTGCTTCCTTTTGTTCTTCTAGAAGTCCAATCCTGCAGCATTGTCTTGCCATCTCTTCTCCTCTGCCCTTCCTGAAGTGTATGCCTTCATCAGAGTTCTGCATTTATTGCAAGAGACTATTGAAATACCTTATGCAGTTTGGAGTTTAAAGATAACAGGTTAATTGTGCACAAGATCATGTGTCATATGAAAATTAGATAAAAGTTTCCTTGAACTTTAAAAATACAGGTTTACATAGATACAGGTTGGTTGTGGATATTTATCATCATTCCCTGAACACCAGAGAGTATTTCTGCAGGTCTCTGGATCTCATGTGCAAACTCTTCATGGAGTTTTATCTACTTGTTGTTGAAGTTAGAGGAATTGAGATGTAAATGTGTTTTGTAAGTGGGAATGTGGAAATTTAACATATTAGAAGGAAAAAAAGCATCTCCAGGGCTGCACTTTGAGACTCTGCCCTTTGTTCTCAGCATCAGGACACCTTATTTTGGAATTGGTACATCCAGGGTTTGATGCTCTGGTCTTCTGGTAACATTTCTCTAGTTATTTTCCATATTCAAGGCTGTAATAAACAGTCAGAATGTCAGGAGGAATACAAACTACTTGTATTTATCTTCATTAAAATAATTCTGGTGGGTTCATGTGTATATTTGTATGACTAAAATGAAGTCTGTTTGTAAGAGTTTCATTCCTGCCTTGCTAGATCTGAAAAATGGTACCCAAGTGATAGAAAAATAAGAGGACATGGGAAAGGGAGTTAAATTCAAAAGCAACTCAGTTTGCCTTCCCCCCCTGCTCCTTCCCCTCCCAGACTCTGTTGTTAGATTTGGTTATTTCCAAATGTAAAGCATCAGTCTCACCAAGTATTTTTCCCTGAGTAAAGATGGTTGCCTGGGGAAAAGTCACTTTATTTCTGTTTCCACCTCTATTTGTTTAGAGGTTGTTGGTTTACTTTCAGGCAGCATTGTTTGACTCACTGCGTTACATAATGTAATGCCAAGGCTGCCTGCTCTTCTCAGTGCTCCTAACACTTTCTCTTCCCTCTGTATGTATAGGGATATGGTTTAGTGCTGGGCTTGGCAGTGTTAGGTGAGGGGTTGGACTCAATGAGCTTAAAGGTCTTTTCCAACCAAAATGATTCTATGATTGTGTATTTTCTCCATTTCCTGCTGTACACTTCTCCTCCCCACAGGCACCACCTCCTGTGGGTTTACTCCCATTTTCTTCATTCATCTACTTGTAAGTCATAAAGGCAAATGGTTTTTCCTTGATTCCTGATGCTTTCTTTTATGCTCCTTAAGGCAAACACGACAGTTAATTGCACATTTTCTGCAACTCTAATTGTTTTGCCAACTGCCTATATAAAGAAAAATGTGATCCAGACTTCATAAAGACAAACATCTTTTCAATTTATCTTTTGGACCTTAAAGTTTGATTGCTATAACAAGTGTAGAACCCAATGCAAACACTTATGAAGCTGGCAAAAATTATCACCCAGGAAAGGAATGTGATGTAAATAATTATAACATAAAATGAAACATCCCTGATGCTTCTTTATTTTATGCCTAGTTAGGCTGAGTCCATCATAACCTCTAAGAAGGTTTGGTTATATCCCAGTGTAAAGTGTCAGATTTCTAATGCTGTGTGGTTACTTGCCAAATACTTGTACAACTGTTTATAAATAGTAGATGCAGAGTTCATTGTTACATCACCTAGTGTAAAAAATTCCAAGTACAAGAGGCAACTAAAGGCTCAGGTGTAGACTTTTCTTACTCATGGAAATTCATGCTAGAGGCTGTGTCAGTATTTCAAGACAAACACCATGTCAGTAGCCTGTTTGGAGAGCTGAGAATGCATGGAACTGGGCTCTTTTGTTTCTTAGTACAGGGAGGTGGTCATGCTCTAAAGGAATTGGCAGGAAAGAAGCAGAATAAAAAAGCATTTGCTTACATTTAGGGGTTTTTTTTCCCAGTGGGCCATATCCAGCATCGTTTGGGAAAAAGTTAAAATTGGAGAAAAACATTGCAGTATCAGCCAAACTTTTCACACTGTTTTGTAGTGAGTGATGGAAAATCATGAAAGCCAGCACTCCCATATCTCTAAAATCTGTTCCAAGTAATTTGTATTAAGGTGTATAAAGTGTGTCTGTCTATAAACAGAAACCATTTCAATTATTAGGGGTTTGCACTCGTTTTGAAAGGGTCTGCAGAAACAATGGCTGTAACTTGTTTGCAGTCTGGTATTTCTTTTTTCCCTTTTGTATGAGCCTGTAAGATGAAATTCTGAGCTACAAAACATGAGTCAAAACACTGCACACAGTGAGCTACTGTGAGAGTTGGCAGTGGCTTTCAGGCACTGTAATGCAGCACCAATGTCTTTGTTGGACACATTCCTGTGTGACCTACTCTAGGTGGTCCTGTTCTGGCAGGGGTGTTGGACTGGATGATCTTTCCAGGTCCCTTCCAACCCTTAAGAGTCTGTGATACTGTCATGTGAACTATGTTTCTTTTTTGAGGTTAATATGTCCTTTGTCTTTTGGTGTCTGGTTATGATGGATTTGAGCTAGCTCAAAAGTGCAAACTTCAACAGCTGCACCCAATAGAGTGGGAAGATATCTATGAAATTCCTTGTTCTTTACCATATTGCTCTTGGAAATGGCATTCCAGGAAGGTCTGCATGCTTGAGGCATGTCCAAAACACATCAAACATGTTTGTGTTCACACATGGGGCACTGTAGGTTAGGTGTTTGGTTTGCCCTCAGTCATTGCTCTCCATGCACAGAATGCCTCCTAACTTCACATTTAAGCTTCACTACTTTAATTCAGTGGATTGAAATACATGAAGTTATGATAGATTCTAAATGACTTTCAGTTATATGGAAGCTTTACTGAACTTTTATAGAGCTGGAGCTTAAGACAGTGGCACTAACTGAAGCAATTTGTTATTTTTAAAGAAATGGGGTCTATGCAAAACATGAAATGTAACAAGGAACTGATATGTTTTAGATGAGCCAGCTTCTTTGGTATCCAGCAACAGGACAAGGGGTAAAGCTGGAACACAAAAAGTTCCATTTAGATGAGCCAGCATCTTTGGCTGATTGAGTTGCTGTGCATTTGGTAAAGGAGGTTATGTTTTTAGGTGATGTTCTAGGTTTGAGCATGAGCGGGACAAAGGTGATGCAGGATTTTGTGTACTGGGCAGAGATGCCTTCTGGGATACTCAGCAATCCATCAACATTCAGAGCCTTGAACCCATAAAGACATTTTGTAGTGGCTCACAGACTTTGAGCAATGTATAGTTTGGTTGTCCTTTGTGCTGGGTTTCATGTCTTCAGTTTATCTCTTCAGATGGGCAACTACTAGCTGTCTGTTACTCTGCTGCTGTCTGTTTTCCTGACTGCAAGGGTCTGTGGCACCACATCTAGAGTGTCTCAGGGCAACAGTCCTGTCCATGCTCTGCCCTTCAGGGTGAGACCTGCAGATGAAGGCTGCAGCTGGCAGCCTCCTTCCACCTCCACTGCCTCACCTTGGAAAATCCCATTGCTTAATCCCGATATGTCTGGCTGATCTGGTAACATTCATGGGGTGAGGAGCTGCTGCAGAGGTTTGTTTGAAACATGTTTCTGTCCTTGCCCATGAGAAAGTTTATTTTACTTGTCAGGTTGTGAGCCATTACATCTTAGGACATGTCAGTGTTGGTAATCTGAATCCCCAAATGATGGGGATTGTAAGGGAGCTCCTCCAGCCCAACCCCCTGCTAAAGCAGGTTCCCCTTGCTCAGGGGTCACAGGAACGTGTCCAGGTGGGGTTGCTCCAAGAAGGAGCTTCCACACCCTCCCTGGGCAGCCTGGGCCAGGGCTCCCTCACCTCAGCACCAAAGAAGTTTCTCTTTGTGTTTAAGGGGAACTTTTTGTGTTCCAGCTTATGTCCATTACTCCTTGTGCTGTCACTGGACACTACAGAAAAAAGTGTCACCTCATCCTCTCGACATCCACCCTTTAGATGCTTAAAAGCATTGATAAGGTCCCCTCTCAGCCTTCTCTTCTCCAGACTGAACAGCCCCAGGTCCTGCAGCCTTCTCACAGAGGTATTCCAGTCCTCTCAGCATCTTTGTGAATTACCACATTGTATCTGCAATGATCCCGTTGAAGCTCTGTGTCTCCTCTCAGTAGGGTACACAGACCTGCATAAGTCATCTGAAAAAAACCCCAAACCAACTCCACTCCCAAATGCAGAGGTCTGATCTCAGGAGTCTCACATAGTTTAGGTGGCAGGAAAGTGGCCCCTTCAGGTCTGTTGTCAAAACTGACTGTACTAGAACCAATGTTCTCTGGAGCTGTCGACCTGGTGGACTGTGGCTGCCTCAGATGGGGGGTCTGAACATAGCACCCAGAGCCAGCAGTTCATGGCCTCTTAAAACACAGATATGTGTGCACTTGCATTTATAACTGCCAAACCCAGTTGTAGTGTTTCTGTTCCAGTTTTGATCTTTGAAGAGTTGTAGGGAGTTACAAACATACTAACATGTGGCTGAAAGGTCTGGGAACGTAGAAGTAAAGCATCCCCAGCAATGCTGCTAACGTGGTTCTGATCCAGCACTGGATCTCTGTGTTCTCTAATCCTCCACACTGTGAAATGGATGGCCCTTTGTGTTTGGGGCAGGAGAATATGAGTGGGAGCTGTACATGCCAGGCTGCTTGTCTCTGGTACCTTTATCTCCCTGTTCTATCCTTTGAGCCTTTAACAGCAGAGCTGTACTCACTTGCTGAAGCTGATGTTGGAGATAGGATCAAATTTCCCCCAGACTCAGTTGCTACAGTCAGCAGAGCAATTACAAGCAGAGATTTATGCAAGAGGAGCTATGGCTTCCTAACAGTGTTTAGGAGGCAACATGCAGGTTAATAGGGACTTCTAACCCTTGGGGTTAAACACAGGAGAAGGGGAAACTGCACTTCGTTTTCCTTTACATGAGCACAAGTGCTGATCAGTACAGACACAATAAAATGTTAAGAAGCCAATAAAATAGCAGTATACTTCTAAAACCTGAACTGTGATGTGCATACTAATGTGGCAGAAACCTGGGAGGTCCTACTGCTCATGATAAAATTCAGTGAATAAGTGTTTTCTGCTGCCATGTCAGGGGTTGCTGCTCACCACAGCTGCAGCATCTCTTTAGGCAATTCTGGGATTGATAATGGATTAACAGTCCCTTTCCAAAGAAAGAAAACGAGGCATGGCTCATATTGTTTCATATCCATTAGGTCAACCTGAGGATTAACTGTTAAATTCCTTTCCCTGTTCTGCCTAAAAGTTGTGTAAACTCTTATAAGCCTGGCTGGAGAGCTCATTGAGCACCTTGCCTATGCCAAGGCTGTCTTAGAACTCCAGCCTTTCCCATTTCCACTCAGTCCTTATTTACCTACTTCTGCTCCTGCTGCTGATACTTTCCAACTTAAAATAGCTTTTTTTCTCTGTCCTGGGAAACCAATTTCTAAGAATAACAGTGAGATATTTTACAGTATTGCAAATAAATGAGTGATGAAGATGGATACTTCATATATGTGTAGCTCACATACTTGAAACATGAAGTTTGTTGCTGCATTTTAGGACATTGTATCTTTATTCAGTAGACTATTACCTCAAGGAATTGAAGTTCATAATCCTTTACAACATTTTTTCCCCCTAGCCTTTCAAATGCACTGAAGGCACCAGCGTGGTGCTTTATTGTGCTGTGAAAAGGGATCGATTTTTATAATGTATTTATAGCAATTGTGATGTCTCAAGGCAGCTTTCAGCACTCTATCGCACTCACACATTTGAGAAATTTGGTTTCTAGTGCTCTGTTGTGTTCTTTTTTTAAAAGAAAAACAAAACCAAAACACAATAAAGCCCCACAAAACAAAAAATCTCACCCCAAACCAAAGAAAAACCCCAAACAAACCATCCTGGCTGACAAAGTCAGGTGTACTCAATGTCTATACTCAATGTCTTGCCCATAAGGAAAGACAGTATAAGGGTTCCTTTGCTGCCCTCATTTCTTTTAATATAAGTTTAGAGTTTCCTTTGTCTCTCACACTGTTGGCTTTGATTTGTATTGTGTTTTTCATTGCTTTTTTGATTTTCTTCTCATTTTGATCTGAAGCATAGATTTACTCATGGAGTTCTGTGGTTGTACAGATTTGGAAAATATTCTCATCATGAAACCTCAAAAAGGAATTTCTAAATATCTTCAGCATCCTGGGGGCATCAAGAAGAGTGTGGGCAGCAGCTCAAGGGAGGTTCTGCTCCCTCTCTCTGCCCTGATGAGGCTTCATCTGGAGTCCTGTGTCCAGTTCTGGGCTCCTCAGCTCAAGAGGGACAGGGAACTGCTGGAGAGAGGCCAGTGCAGGGACACCAAGATGATCAGGGGACTGGAACATTTTCCTTATGAGGAAAGGCTACAGAAGCTGGGGCTGTTCAGTCTGGAGAAGAGGAGACTGAGGGGAGATGTCATTAACATTTATAAATATCTAAAGGGTGGGTGTCAGGAGGCTGGGACATCCCTTTTTTGTATAGTAGTTAGCAACAGGACAAGGGGTGATGGGATGAAGCTGGAACACAAAAAGTTCCACTTAAACATAAGAAAAAACTCTTTCAGTGTTTCAGTGAGGGAGCCCTGGCACAGGCTGCCCAGGGAGGGTGTGGAGGCTCCTTCTTGGGAGGTTTCCAGCCCCACCTGGACATATTTCTATGTGACCTGATCTAGGTGACCCTGCTTCTGCAGGGGGGTTGGACTAGATGGTCTCTAAAGGTCCCTTCCAACCCCTACCATTCTGTGATTCTGTGATCAAATACTTGAGTAGTTTTCCTTCATTTCCTCAGTGCTTTCTTTTCTTTTCCTCTCAGCATTTTCAAGTGGAAGTTTTCAAACTGACTAAACATTTCCCAACCACAGTTAATACAAAAGCATCAGTCAGATCAGATGTTCAGCCCTTTCTCTTATCCACTGCTGACATTCTACAAATGTTTCTGGATGTCTAAGAAGGCCAAAACTACTCTTGAACTATAGTGACATGAATGTGCTTCATTCAGCTGGCACTTCTGTGTTGGCTTTCTGGTTCCTGACCTCATAGAATCACAGAATGGTGGGGTTGGAAGGTACCTTTAGAGATCATCCAGTCCAACCCCCCTGCACAAGCAGGTTCACCAAGATCAGCTCACACAGGAACGTGTCCAGGTGGATTTTGAAGATGTCCATGGAAGGAGCCTCCACATTCTCTCTGGGCAGCCTGTGCCAGGGCTCCCTCACTGAAACACTGAAAGAGTTTTTTCTTATGTTTAAATGGAACTTTTTGTGTTCCAACTTCATTGCACTGAGAGCCTCAAACAATCAGAAGGGCATGATGAAGTGGCTAAGTGCTGGGACCAGGGGTAACAGCACTTCCAGAACATTTAGCATCAAGTTAACTAATATTTGGATTTGGAAACTCTTGGTAGACTGTCATCTGATCAGAAGAAATAATTAAATGCTTCCTTGCTGGCTGAATTTTTGTCAGTTTATCTTGTGTAGTGGGAAGTTAAAATGTCATTATTCTGGATAGCTCTAATACCGGCTGGAAATGAGCAAAATTAAACTGACTCACGCTGTCTGAGCTTCCTTTCAGAATATTTGCTTGTGATTTTCCTAATAGTGCTACTATTTATTCCTGCTTGCATACAGTCTTTTTTTTCCCTGTGTATCTGAGCGAAGGGAAACGAGTATGAAATCTTTCCAAAGTGAGACATTGCCCTCTCCTGGGCATCTCCTGCATGAATAATGCCCTGTCAGAAACTCCCCCCAGCCCCCACCTTCAAGTCCAAAAGCAGTTCCCAATGCATCTTGAGTGTCAGCCTCAGTAAACCTGATTCTATTGCCTGAGATGACTTAGTCACCTTTTAAGCTTTGATGAAATACAAAAACATAATGGAACACATGTAGTAAGAGAATAACATTTTGAGTGATATCTTGTTCCAAGTGTTCTAGCAAAACTTGTACAAACAAGGGACTAATGTGCTGACTCATCAAAAGGGTTATTTATAATGTAGTGGTGCTTCAAGTGACATTGTTTTTAGCATAAAACAATCTGTTCTCTGCCTCATCAGTGTATGCCTCGTGTAAGAGTCAACTTAGAACAAGTTGAAAGAAAAGATACTTTGGATCATGAAACATATGTACACCATAAATAACCTTCAGTTAGTCAGACAGGGGTTTAAGTCTTCAGACTCCTGTTTTGTTGAATATTTAGCTTTCTTTTTTAGAATTACTTTTTAAGTCAGAGGCTAAGATATTTGACATAGACTGTGTTAAGATCTGTTTCTCTAGGGGGGAAAAAAAAGTTTCTTTATTTAATGATAGTGCTGAAAAGATGATGAAAACATTTCTCTGGAACATCTATTATTGCCAGGTTGTTTAACTTCTGAAGAACGTGGGCTTGATTGAATAGCCTTCAATAATCAGCTGAAGGAAATAGCTGCTTTAACAGCAGTTCCCTGACTCTCTTCACAAGCTGCATCTATTTTATTCAATACCTCCAGTACCAGTTATAGAAGTTTCTTGTGATAGAATGTGATTTCAGTGGCTTGCTTCCTTTTGATTTGAAAATATCTGACATTTTGGTGCTTCCTGATAAGCAGTGAAAAGTAAGTACTTGTAAAAACCTCCAAAAGCACTTTTGTCCATGAATTGCTTCCATTAGAACAAAATGCTTCCACATCTGATCCTATTCAAAGCAGGAGGAGAAAGGAGGGTGGGAGTCAAGTGGATGAAACAAAAAGCCTTCATAACATATTTCTAATTTTATGACCAACAAAAATAACCACATTTCTTCTGCTGGGAGCAGGCAGCACTGGAGATATTGCAAGACACCCTTTGTACTAGGCATCTCTAAGCATATTGATAAAAAACAACCAAATAAACAAACAAAAACCCCCCAAACAACACAACCCCTGAACATACACATAAAAAACCCCCCAAACCCCACACCAACAGCAGAACAAAATGCCAAAACTGAACTCCAACAGCTTCTTCGACTTGTTTTATATGTTGAGTGAGTCAGGACGTGGGCACTTGGTCTGAGGGGTTTTATTCCCCCCTAAATGAGCAGAAATAGATATATGCTAAACTTTGTATCCAGCTTTTCTGTGGATTATGTTTGTTGCAAATCTCTCTCACTGCAAGATCTCTCCGTGCTTAAAGGCAGTGTTTTTGGAACTGGGTAGCCAGTTGCAGTATTCATCACACTGAACTTCTCTGTATCTAGCCCATTCATTCCCCTCTTATTTTATGTTTTTCCACAGTATTCTTTTATTTATAGCAACTCTTTCCACAAATGGAGTCATAGGTTTTCATTAACCCCTTCTAATACCCTTCATTTTAGGAGTTGAATAAGTTATTGCCACTGAAAACTGTGAAACTTGCCCTTCAGTCTTGTTTCCAGCCTGATGTGTTGAAGTGATCTACCAGATTAGATCAAGGCTGTAGTCAGACAAGCATGTGAAGCAAATAATTTTTGTGTAGAATTGATTTCTTTTTAAACTGCATTTGTTGTTTTGCACCTTACAGGAGTTAACATTACTCTTGAAAGCGATCCTAAACAAGCATTGCAGGTTCCACTTTTAATGTCATCTAGCAAAATGCTTTGTAACACCATGGAGGGAAACACCATGTTACTGTCAGTTCTGTAAATCAGTCTAGGCCATTTCAGGGTAGAAAACCAGTGAAGGAAATCTGAGCTCCTGCCTAAAGTTCACTGTTCTTTTACCTCTATTTATCAATTCTGATGCTGTTCGTACTCATGTACCTTTTCCTCCTCCAAAAAGAGGTTGACCCTAAAACAGGTATGGTGTTAATACATTATATTCCTATAGTAAAGCATCTTCAAGACCAGCCTGGACATGTTCCTATGTGACCTTATCTAGGTGGACCTGCTTCTGCAGGGGGATTTGACTGGATAATCTCTAAAGGTCCCTTCCAACCCCTACCATTCTATGTGATAGCTGGTTGTCTCTATGGTTGAAGAGTACTGGAAAATAGGGAAAAGTCTTCAGTTTTATCTGAAGTCTTCCAAATACACATCAAGAGGTGTGGCCTTGAGGAAGGAAAACTGCTTCTTATTAATAAGAAGTGCAGAATAGGTGCTATGTTGTGGATTCAGATGTGACTAGTGAGTTCCTCATATTTTCTCTGGTGTATGTCTGAGAGAATTTTGTGCCCCAACTTCTTAACAAGTGTTTCATTTCAGAAAAGCAGCTTTCATTAGGCAGTGACTCAAGCTTCTATAAATATGCTTTAAATAAGGCAGACTACTGCCATATTGTATCAGTGTCTGAATAACAAGAGCAAGTGAGAACTGAGTCATTTTGGTGACTCATCTGATGTTAGAGAGACCTGGTGTTACACTCTACAGTATAAAATCTGCTCATAATTGTGTTTTGGAAGACTACTTGTATGAGATGCATGGCACTGATCAGGGAAGCAAAGGAGAGTTGGCTTGCATGAGGCAGAGATCATGTCTATGCTAATTCTTTCCTTCAGCGGTGAATGGCCGGTGTTTCAGAGCCATCTGGCCCTCCCTGAGGCTAAGAGCTCATTCCCTTCACCTGCTAAGGAGAAAATTCACATGGGCATTGATCTTCATGAGATGTGAAACTTTAGCTTCATTTGGCTACTACAGCACCTATAATGCCCCAATGTGTTGCCTGACACTCTGACATGATGGGAGCCAGTTCGCAGGAAGGAGCCAGCAGCAGTTGTGCTTTTCCACTGAGGCAATTGATGTTGTTATAGCAACAAGGTAATGTCTCTACTGATTATGTGCAATATTTCACTTGGAATCAATTTGAAATTTTGTGCAACTTGCTCACTTGACATATGTTGAATGTACCTGAGTATATATTGTATTGCAGCATGTTGGTTATTGGAACACCCATTGCCCTGGATGAGGTTTGTTCACTTTATTGATATGGAATAACTACAGCACTTTGGGGAGTTCCAAGACTTATTTTTTACATACACTAGCCTTCAGTTTAAATTAAAGACTAAAGTCTGAACCACCTACATTAGGAACTTGTCACCCTCTTTCTGTTTTCAAAAGCTGCTCTTATATCCATGCCTTCAGCTAATTATACCTTCCAGAGAAGCTACGAGACTGGTAACAAAGAGTTTGCTATACATTGAGAAAGTAGAGATCAGCCCAGAGCTGCTGGCAGGTCTATGTTGTGTTCTTCTTGCTGTGGATGACTCACTCCTGCCATTTAAGTTTCTTCATTTGCCAAAACCATTCTTGTCTGAACTAAAGTAGGTAGAGCACTCGAACTGTGTCAGGTTTGTTAGCTGCTGCCTTTGGAATCATAGAATCATTTTGGTTGGGAAAGACTTTCAAGATCATGGAGTCCAACCCCTCCTCTCACACTGCCCAGTCCAGCACTAACCCATAGCTCTCAGCACCTTGGCTTTGCAATATCTCAAGGACTGGGGACTCCTCCACCTCCCTGGGCAGCCTGGCACAGGGGCTGACAACCCTCTCAGGGAAAAAATTCTTCCTCAGCTCCAATCTACCCTGGTGCAACTTGGTGCTCTTTCCCCTTGTCCTATCACTCGTTACTTGGAAGCAGAGACCAACATACACCTCACAGCAGTCTCCTGTCAGGGAGTTGCAGAGAGTGATCATGTCTCATCTCAACTTCTTCTCCAGGCTGAACATCTCCAGCTCCCTCAGCTACCCCCCATTAGACTGGTGCTCCAGCCCCTTCCCCAGCTCCACTGCCCATTTCTGGACACAATCCAGCAGCTCAATTTGTCTCTGGCAGTGAGGGGCCCAACACTGAGCACAGTATTCAAGTACAACACTGGGCACACTACTAGTGCCCAGTACAGGAGGACAATTGCTGCTATGGTCCTGCTGGCCACACTATTTCTGATACACACCAGAATGGCAAAGGCCTCCTTGGCACACTGATGACTCATGTTCAGGTGGCTTTATTTGTCCCTTTGCCTTTCTTCCCCAAACTAACCTGGTTGCACCAAAGCAAGATGACTGTGCTTCATTCTTAACTTCCTCTTTGGATCTCATAGACGAAAACTTGACATAAGAGAAATGGATGGTTTGCAGGGATGGGGAGATGGGGGGGAGTTAAATTGATTCCTAACCCCAGAAAGACTTTTTCATAAGAGATGATACTAAATTAGTATGGCTAGAGCGTTAAATATATATATGCTAAAGCAGGATTTGAGATGTGAGTCATTGGATTATACACCAAACATTAAAGAAAGCTTTTCTTGCCAGCAACACAGGACTATTGGCTTGGTTTTGCATGTAGAGGTATAGATAGTCAGCTGTTCACTTAAAATAGGAAAAAATACCCTTGTTATACCATATTGATTCAACTGCAAACTGGGCTGAGAAGTTCTTATGTTTTAAAGGCATTTATCATGCCTAAACTGACCCCATTAGCCTTTTGTGATGAAACTTATTCTTTCTGTGTTTACTTTTCATTTAAAGAAGTTGATGTTGTGCTCCATGCAGATACCTCAGAGGAGGAGTGTGCAGTGCTCATTTAAAACAAGAAAATCCCACCTCTTATTCTTTGCCCTTCCCTCTCAACCTTCATTCTGCTCACCCTCTGCTGAAATGCACTAAACAAGGCTTTCTGTAGGATTTCTCAAGCTTGCTGAGCTGTGTCAGGAGCCTGCTGGTTTTGTTCTTCCCATGGATTTCTTTCACTTGTCTTTGCAGCTGTTGATTTTGTCCTTTATCCACATAAATTTTGTAATCTGCTTCAAGACTGAAAGATGGGAACTGTCCTGCAGACAAAAAGGTTCTTTCAGCTGAGCATTCACTTACTGAACTGTGTCAGTTCTCAGTTTGTTCCCCTACAAAGGCTCTGGCAAAGCCTGCAGTGTACCATGTCATAGCTCCACATTATTATCTGAAATAGAATCCTAAATATGAGGATTTCTTTTTTGTTTTCCCTATTAGTTTTCAGGAGGCAACAGATGTAGTGTAAAGAAAAAATGTTGCTCAGAGATAGATGTTTAGTAATGTTGGTCAGATGTCTAACCACTACCTGTGTAGTTCACCAGAATACTATTAGCATTGTCAGAGGATTAGTGTTCTTCTGCCATACCTGCAGTTAGGGCTAGATTGGAATTTGTGGTTGCATAGAATTGGTATTTTTCTGGAGCAAGTGTTACAAGAAATGCTTAGTTTGCCAATTCAGTAAAATGGAAGCCAATTAACTTTGTTTCCAGCTGGAAAAATATTCTGGTTTATTTATACTGGAAACATCTTTGAATGCTTTTTTGACAACAAAAATCCCCTATAGTACTGAGGCTTGCACAACTTGAATTAATAGGCATGCTTTTTTTGTAGTGCATCTAGCAAATGTAACAGCCTCCACAATTATGAAAACAGAACAGATTTACCTACTGTAACTTTGATCACTGCCTCCAGCACCATCTGTCTTCCTTTTGACTAGTGAAGGTGGCATGTTGCCCTAGTCCTTGTCACTCTTCAACTTGGCCAGAGAAGCAATGGGAATCTCCAAAGGTCATTATGTTGGGAAGTTGCATCCTAATAATCTCTTTGGTAAAGTTCCTTCCATCACTTTATTGATAGGCTTTCAATGATCCTATTGGTATAATTAAAACTCAAGTTGGAAATCATATGCCTTTTATTTTCCCTTGTTTTGTCAAAAGGATGACTATATGGAGCTGCTGTTGCTGTGGGCTGAAAGTTTTCCCTACAAACAAGCAGCCTTGATCTGTAGATGTTGTACTTTAGTGGGGTGGTAAAAGACAAGGAGAAAGGAATCAGAAATGATCCAACGAATAGCTTCAGTACAAAGAATGATTAACTGCTTGCAGAGGAGTGGCTGGTGGGATGGGGAAGGAAAAAGGTCCGTAGGATTGAGTTTTATAGAGAGTGAGTAAGAGTAATCTTCTAACCTCTCCTGTAATCACAGCTACTGAGCAGACAATGAAGGCTGATTAGGAAAATGAAGTATTTTTTTCTCCTATAAAGCATAATAAAACTTTGCAATGCTCTGGCACAGAACACAGTTGGTATTGAGTTCACACAGATTAAACAGACATGGTCAAGGAAGAGGGACTGACCCGGGTTTATTAATCTCTAAATGCTCCTGTGTTTAGGGAGTCATTGAGCTGGAAGTTCTTGGAAACTGAGGAAGTATCAGTGTGGTTGAATCACAGAATTGTTCAAGTTTAAGTGACTTTGGAGATCATCTACTGCAACGTCCTGCTCCAAACAGGGTCAACACTGGAGTCAGACGAGTTTGCTCAGAGTTTATCCAAGTCAAATCTTGAAAGCCTGCAAAACTGAAGATTTCAGAAGTGCTCTGGGGCTCAGTTTGAGTGCTCAGTTATCTTCACAGAGGGGAAAAGAAAAAGTCTCCTTGTTTAGTCAGGATATCACTTGTTTCAGTTTGACAACTGTCTCATCCCCAGTTATGCCCTTCAGTGAGGAGATTGACTCTGTCGTCCTTAGTAACCTCCTCCCTGGTACTGGAAAGCTGAAATTAGCTCCTACAGGTGCTTTTCCACCCAGGCTAAACCCAATTTCCTTTATTTCTGTACTCTTCTTCATGCATCTGTTGGTGGTCTGTGATAGACTTGGTCTGCTGGATGTAGCAAGCCTTGCCAAGCAGGGTGTTGGTAAAGCACACCTGACATCTCCCCAAGAATTACTACTTTGTCAGGACCTTTATTCTTGTAGCCCATGACAGAAACAAAGTCCAAGAAGGTTGTCTTTTCATCACTTTTTTTTTCCTGTAAAAAGCTTTGAGGTTGTTTCTGATTTTTCTTAAACAATCTTAGTTGGTGAAGTTGAATGCTGGTATGATATTTTGTGCTTGGATTGTCAAAAGGTCAGACTGAGACGTGTCTTGGTGTGGTTACTGGTAAGGTGTTTACTGGCTCTCTACAATGGTTGCACAAATAGATGGCAAACTTTCTTTTGTAATGTGCTGTTCTATTTTCAGACCTTTGCATGGGAGACTAATTGTTTTAGACAAACTTATGTTCATGTGGCTTATGGTTAGAATTCATTAGGATAATTCTGTCAGTTGTACTCCCACAGAATTGCTTATTGCATATAAAAAGAATTGATTTGAAAGTGTTCTTTGAATTTCAGGAAGAGATGAATAAACATCTTCATAGTAATATATTCTAATTGTGTTATTAATTATGTCCTAAAAACTGCAAAAAAAAAAGTCCTTAAGGAAAATATACAGTTTTGGTGTGTATACTCAGACTATGAAAGTACAGGATGAGCCAGCAATGTGCCTTCATGGCCAAGGCCAATGGCATCCTGGACTGGATTAGAAGGGCTGTGGGCAGTGGGTGGAGAGAGGTTCTGCTCTCCTTCTACTCTTCCCTCATGAGACCATATCTTGAATAATGTGTCCAGTTCTTGGCCCTTCAGTTCCAGAAGGACAGGGAGCTGCTGGAGAGAGTTAAGTGCAGGGCCACAAAGATGATGGAGTGGAGCATCTCACTTCTGATGAAAGGCTGAGGGAGCTGGGGCTCTGCAGCTTGGGGGAGACTGAGGGGTGACCTCATTAATGTTTACAAATACATAAAGGGTGGGTGTCAGGAGGCTGTTCTCAGTGATGGCCAATGATAGGACAAGGGGCAATGGGTACAAGCTGAAACAGAAGAGGTTTGAAAGAAACACAAGGAAAAACTACTTCAGTGTTGAGGTGAGGGAGCCCTGGCAGGGGCTGCCCAGATGGACTGTGGAGTGATGAGCTGGTCTCTGACAGTGGAGTCTCCTTCTCTGGAGACACTCAAAGCCAGCTGGGTGAGCTCCTGTGTGCCCTACTCTAGGTGGTGCTGCTCTGGCAGGGGGGCTGCACTGGATGAGCTTTCGAGGTCCCTTCCAACCCTTGAGATTCTGTGATTCTTTTCAGAGATAACTTAATGTAGCATCAGTAAAGAAAACATTTTAAAAATTGCTTTTCTTTGGGGAAAAATGTCCTTATTGTGTGTCTCTATTTCTGGTTTGGTGCCTAGCTTAGCACGCTGAAAACACTGGCACAGGTTGGATGGAGCTCAGTTGTATGTTAGGGCTGGTTTTGGCTCACAGATTAAAGGCATTTACTGCTTCAGAATGTTGCAGTCTCATTCCTTTTTACTTTATGGAATGTACAATCTGTAAGCATGTATAGTCATGACTCTCATCTTTAAAAACAGAAGACAATTTGGGACAGGTGGTTGTTGGGGTTTGGGTTTTTATTCTTACTGCAAATGAGTAGACAGCATTAAAGATAAACCTGTTCTCTGATTACACTGTAGTTCTGTCCATACCAAGAGACCTGTATCCCAGTAATGCTTCCTTCTCTGTCACACTGCTTTGTGAACTACTTTTAAGTGTGAATTCATCTAGTCTGGGACCATGCCTTAATTCCCAGGCTAAAATACCAGCACAAACACTTTCAGTTGACATGTCTATCAGAGCTGGCTGAAACAGTCCTCAACAAATGAAACTTGCTATAGAGAATGCCATTGCATCATCTATTTAGAGTCGAACTCGAACTTCACATGTGAAATATTAACCTATTGCTGTCAAGACACCTTTTTTGAAACATACTGAAATACAGAGAGGAAAATGAGGATCATTGATGTGACCTGCTATGGCTAATACTTTTACCTATAATGGAAAATAAAAAATGGGGAGAAAAAAGTGATTCTTAGTATATTTTCTATCTATTCTACTTAATTAGTGATAACAGGGAGTACAGCATCTCCTTCCATGTTCTTGTTTTACTTGCACTAATCAAAACAAGTTGGTAGCTGCCATGTGTGGAGGAGAATGGGATAAACATACAGGATTGCTTCTGTATTAATCATCCTGAATCGTAGTATCAGAATACCTGAAGCTGTTTCAAACCATTCCTGCATATCAAATGATAATAACAAAATGTTCCACGGCTCAACCCTGTTCCTTCAAACTTTCAAAGACGTTGCCCTAGGTTGAACTGCTCAGTATGTCAAATGCCTTGAAATGCAAAAGTCTGCTGAAGCTATCCTGTGAAAATCACCCACTTCTGTGGATTTAACAACAGATGCTTGCTGAGAGCTGTCTGACTTGTTTGTGTTGGTCTGAAAGGTCGTTTAAATTACGTAAATATCTGCCTTTAATATTTCCCACTGAAGAGAGTGACACAGATGGAAGTAGGAATAGAAAAGAGGCACAATAAATTATGTCTTACTGGTAGAGGTTTTTTAGGATTCTTCTAGGGGAGCTCAACTTCAATGCTGTGTATTCCCAAGGTCATCAGTATCCAGTGTAGCTGCTCTCACACAGTGCTGAGGTGATGGCTGCCTTCCAACAGCCTCTCGGAGGAGAAGCTGGCAGCTCCTCCTGCCCCGGCTGCCTGCGAGAGCAGCTGTTCCACCAGCCTGATGCCTCTGCTGCATTGAGCAACGCTGGCCAAGTCCACAGTGGCTGCTGCCAGAAAAACAAACTGGCAAACAGTACTCAAGGGGTTTTTTTTATGTCTACAAGTGTGTATTCTGCAGTCCTTGTGAGCAAATGAATTTCCTGTGTGCAAACTTGAATGCAGTTGTCTCTATTCAGTTGTCAGTGCTCTGAACTCCACATGTACAAGTATTTTATTTGTTAAGCCTTTTGCAGAGGAACCTTGAGAGGGTGGGTGCTTGATTTTTCATTTACTCTTAATTCACCAAAGAAAATACTGTATTTAATCTCTGCCTATAGACAGGTTAGAGGCACCAGAAAACCAGCACACTCACCTGCATGCTGCCTTTGTAACTGAGCTTATGACAAATTGAAGAGTTGGGGGGGAAAAACACCAGTCATGTTTCTAGGTAGTGCTGGGAGTTGTGGTTTACTTAGTTACCTAATTGTAGCATGCATGATAAAACTGAACAAGAACTGGGGAGAACAGAGAAGGGTAGCAAAAGGAATCCTAATGCAGAGTGTTGTCAAGGTAAGGAAAAAAGTGAATATTGAAACAGTTGCTGCCATCCATAGTTCTGTATAACTTCACCTGACTGGCAGCCAAAAAAAGTATTAGAGAGTTAAAAAAAGAAGTATTAGTGTATACTAGTGAAATGCTTATGGAACAAAACTTTTGAGACTGATAGGCTTTTGATTTGAGCCTCCAGTATTTGCTTTACTTGTCTCTCCCTTTAGAAGTGCTGAATTAGTCCTCTGCCGGGTAAAGTTTAAGCACATAAACAGCAAAGCAGATGCTGGGTGGGGAGGAAAAGGAGAAAGTGATGCTTGTTAGATGTTCCTGGGATGAGGAATTGCCTCTTGGGTGAAAGGTGTTTTGATGAATGTTGCAAATCAGAGTGCTGTGGGTTGTTATCTAAGCCTCTGAACAGGGCATACTGTGAAGCATATTTATTTGGATTCTTGCGTTCAACTTGGCTCAAGACATCTAGGCTTCAGCAGAATGTGAGGAATAATAATGTACCTGGTGCTTTTGAGTATTTAAGGCCATACAGGTGGATTTTTTTAAACTTCCATTGTCTTAAAACTGTAACAAAGACCCTATCCTAAATTTGGCATAATTGTGCATATCCCAACAAAGCTGTACACATTTGAAATGTCTACTCCCCTTGCTTTTACTGTGGATAACACATGAGAGGATTATTATGGATGCTTTTTCATGTTGCTGTAGAAGTTTCATTGCCTGTTGCATTGGTTCTATTTGAATGCTGTGTACTGATTGACAAGGCTTTTTCTCCCGAGAAGTGTTTTTGGATAATGCATCACTCTCCCTTTCTAAGTTATAACTTCAAATGTAGACTTGCCATGAACTGGTCTTTTCCTCATTTCTTCAACAGCATCAAACTGGTGCTTGCTTTCATATCTCTCATGTTTCTGACTGTTTTCAAAAAAATCCCTTTGTGGACTTTCCTCAAAGCTGAAAATCCTTTTTAGAAAACTAATAAGTAAAATGCATGACTTGGAGATGTCAAAGGTAACGTGTCACCTCTGGCACAGGAGCCCAGGTACCAGAGTTTGACACAGACTGCTTTACAGCATCAAAAGATGAACGATCACCCTTGACCTCACACCAGGGCAGGGCTGCTTTTCAGTTCCCATGTTGGTAGCCATGAGCTCTTGTTCAGCCTGTCAGGAGTGGTGCCATGAGCTGCTGCAGCCACTAAGCACACAGGCTGGCAGTCTGTCTTGCCCTTGAACTGACTGGTGCAGTCTGTGACTCGAGGATGTACAAGCAGGTGAATACAGCCAACTCAGAATCATAGAATCAGAGAGTGCTAGGGGTTGCAAGGGACCTTTAGATATCATCCAGTCCAACCCTCCTGCAGAAGCAGGTCCACCTAGATCAGGCCACACAGAAAGACATCCAGGTGGGTCTTCAAGACTTCCAAGGAAGGAGCCTCCACATGCTCCTTCAGCCTTGGCCAGGACTCCATCACTCTCACAGTAAAATAGTTTTTTCTTATGTTTAAATGGAACTTTTTGTGTTCCAGCTTCTTCCCATCACCCCTTGTCCTGTTCTCCTGGTGATGCAGTGGGTGCCTCATACAGCTTTATCCCACTTGGGCACCTTGTGATGATCTATGTATCAGTAGTTCAGTGGTATTAAAGTTGATTAAAAAGGAGAGGATGGAAAACAAACAAACCTTCTGGTACAGCTCCATATGGTTTTGTTTCACAAATTCCAGTACTGTCCCTTCCCAAATACAGCTCAATTGCAGTATTTTTGCAGCCAGATGCTCCCCAGCATTTCCTGGGAGCAGCATGACCGCAGTCATAAACACCCATGACTCAGGAACTTGACTGTGGTATCTTTATTATCTTCTCACATCCTCCTATAAGCTTGTAGTGACTGTGAATTCTGTGCTTGCCTATGTAACTGTGATAACTCTGCTTCAGTCATCAGTGCATCCATGAAATATCCAACTGGATTTTTGTTCCTATTTACCCTGGGGAGAGAGGTGGCGTTAGTGTCTTTATTAACATATTGACATATTTATTGACATCAGTTGTCTTCACTCTTGCCTGTTTAATTAATATAATTGATCCACTGACTATCTGGCTAATAATTCTGGGGCAAGTATTCTAACTAGTCTAGTTACTAAAATTGAGTCTCAGCCCCATATTGTGAAATCTGCCATGGGTCTAGTTGCCAAAATAATTAAATGACTATCAGTTTGCAGTTTTCCCTCCACCTAAAATACTTATTAAGCTGGATATTTATCAAAATGGTTAAGGATAAAATATGTGAAGTGCCTTCACAGTAAATAAATGCTAAGAAACAATAATGAAATGTGAGTTTATTTTTGTGTAGAGAAGATGAAACAGATAATGGCTGTGTCAGTGTGTTATATAAGACCCATTGAACAGCAGCTGCAGTCCACAGAGTTTAAAGCTCAGAATAAAATCCATGATTAATATGGAGAAAGGATGTAGGAAATACTTGTGAACTTTTACAAATGCATTTATACTCCAACTGAATGCTTTTCTCAGAAGATGCCCTGGGTTAGGTAATTGTTGTGTAAATGACTTTGTGATTCTGGATTGGGTCAGAAATATGTTGTTAAAGAAGATGACCATCTGCAGCATCTAGTGAATCTGGAGCTTATAGACAGGCACTTTGTTCTTTATCTCTTCTCAAATGATGTATTACATTGCCCATTAGTTTGCTAATGTTTGTAAAACATCTCACAGTGACAGATATGGCTCTGCTTAGAGACTAAAGGATGTGCAGGCATTAATTGCATTCAGCTCATTAGTATTCATTCTTCTGCTGCTATTTATTTGCTATTGTGTATGTATCACCTTATATAGTAAAAGGTGTAGGCAGCAGAGTTCTTCCTGGCTTTTTCATTTTCAGGTCCATTGTCCAAAGGATGAAGGAATGAATCTGAACAGGTATTTTGTGATTTGTAATTAATAAGGGAAGAAGTATATGTCAAATTAAAACCTGCAATTAAAAACTTATCCCAATCTTCATAATTACTTTCTAAATACCTATTATGGAGGGATTCATTAACAGTGAATTGTTTTATTAAAGAGGACAGCAGCTGTGACCTGGTATCAGGAAGCCCAGAAGAGTGACTCAGGCCAAAATACTGTACTTGGTCCTCATCTGCAACTGTTTCTAGGCTGTGTTCCAGATATTCCTGCTGCTGCTCAGATATTGTCTGATGTAGTTCAGTCTTGGATTTTTCCTCTGTGTTTTGATCTGTTGTTCAATCCTGTTCAAGCCTGGAACTTCATAGACTTTCTTCTATATTTGTTCTTCATTCACAGTGTATTTAAGGTCTTTAAGTTTAGGACAGTTAGGGTATTACTCAGTGAAGTGCTTGGGGTAAATATTTCCACAGTTATAAAGGACTATTCCACATATTTTGTAGGCTCTGAAGTTTTCCTCTTAATAATAAAGAGAGGAGACATCAGAAAATCTCAAGTAAAATCTTGATGTTTGCAATTCTATAAGAATTGCTTGAGGGTGCTTTGTTTTGTTTCTTTGAAGCAATAATTTTATCCAGGACACACAGCTGTGGAAAGACTGGGAATGTCTCCTATGTCTTTAAGTTGCTTCTTGTCCTGAGAGTTCTCACTCAGGGTAATAATTCTAATTACAGGTAATCAAGTAGAGTATAAGTCTAATATTGGAGAGAGAACCTGTCTTTGCTGAAAAATCAGACAAGCCCTCAGTTGATGCAGTATTTCTTGCCATGTATTTCAAGAATCTGTGTAACATAAAAAGCAAGAGTATATGTAACATAAAAAGATGGGTGGGGGAAGCAGAAGAGAGCCAGTGACATGTGGCTGATGTTGTGGGATTATATGATCAGGCTTTCAAAAAATGTCACTGAGTCATTCTGATCCTTTACAGTTCAAAATGCATTTTCAGCACTGAAAATAGGGGCCATGTATTGTGTTATTTAAAGTCTCTTCTGCTTACGTGGTCTAAAGGCTGTGGAGTAGTTTCCTGCTGTTAAATAGTTTTACATATAAACATGAGTAAACCCAACATTAACCTCACATTCTCTGTTCTAGGAGTAATCAAGTCTGTAGGATGGTACAAAACGCTGCTTAATGGAATCTTAGTGGTTTAATTTTGCAGAGTAATGTTTCTTCACTAATTTGTCACAGTTACTGTGGGGTAGCCTTTTGCTGCTAAAAATAATGACTCTAAAGTTTTTCTGCCAGAGACTGTGGAGTTTCTGGTAATTAAATGTGGAATGATATTAAAAGATGTGTTAAGATACCAAAACCTATCAACAGAAACAAAACCACACCACCATACCATCAGTGCTGCTCAGGGACTTAAATGTACATCGTTTAGAGGTTTGTACTGCAACAGTACTGGTTGTGAATTTGTGTTTCATGGTTCACATGGGCATTTGAGAACAGTTTTCTTCAGCTCTTTAAAGAGGATAACTGATGATTATTTAAAATAGCAGTGTTACCTGAACAAGGGGACTTCAGAATATCTCATAGGAACACTAAGGAAATTTGTACCTTTGTATTTGTTCAGAGTACATACATCTCTTGCTTGGATGTAAAAGCAATAGCTGGTAACAGATTTGAGCAGAGCATATCTGTGCAGGTTGTCTCCATCACAATTTTTTGCCAGTGCAGTTGGATTCCATGAGAACTTGGAAGCCAATTTTCAAATTGATTGATCTGTTGTCAGTAGCACCATAATAACATTGCTATAGATTTCAGTTCTAAAATGAAATGTTCTGATGAAAAATATGTAGACAAAGTGTTATTTTAGCGGGGCAGGTGGTCATGGAAGTTTTTGGAGCTTTTGTGGTTTTTAATACATCTTCTGCTTTGTAGTTCAAGCATCGTTGTGTTTGTTACAAGTGGATAGAAGCAGCACAGATGCTGCTAACTGCAGGTCTTCTGAAATGTTTCAGACTAATTAGTATGCCTCCTCTTGCTCTTTAGCAGATAGCATTCTGTGTCATGAGCAACCTGAAGCTGAAAATACATGTACTAGACTGTAGCTTATGGAGTAAATAAAGTTAAGCTTTTTTTACTTCGTTAAAGATCATATCTTGCCCTAGATATTTTGGGGAGATGAGTTACTGCAACAACTATGCATGCATCCTGATTGACAGAGCATCCCTACCCATAGGGTCTGTGAGCCCAAGGTAGGTGCTTTAATTGGACACACCAACACAGAGGAGTCCTGCTCTGCCTGCAGCAAGTGTGCACAAATGAGTGTGCACTGGTGGCAAAGCACACAAGCTCCTGGGATCTGCACGGAACTTGTATCCTCTCAGCCTGAAAACTGTGGTGTTGCCAACCTGTATTTGCTCTCCTTGGCATGGCCAAGTGTTGTAAGAATCAAAATACCATTAAATGCTTCTGCTGTGTTTTATGCAAAGTTCTACTCTGCCAACGTTGTACCTGGACAGAAGGAAATGGCCTCAAGTGGCACCAGGGGAGGTTTAGATTGTAGATGAGGAAGAACTTTTTCCCTGAGAGGGTTGTTAGCCCCTGTCCCAGGCTGCCCAGGGAGGTGGGGGAGTTCCCATCCCTGGAGATATTGCAAAGCAGAGGTGCTGAGGGATGTGGATTAGTAGTGGGATTCAATGATCTTAAGTGTTTTCTCCAGCCAACCAGTTCTATGATTCTATATTCACATACATCTGCTTTTCTTTACAAGCACAATCCTTGGATGGTAAGCAGTAAAAGAAACAAGTGTGGCAAATGATAGCTATAATGTTGTCTGTAATGCTTTGTGAGCATATTAAATGCTTAGAGAACTTGATGTTTTAATACACAAAATACACCAATTTGTTAACTAAGAACTAGTGAGGCTGCACCTCGAATTCTGTGTCCAGTTTTGGGCCCCACTATGAGAGGGACATGGAGGTGCTGGAGAGGATCCAGAAGCAGGCTGCCAGTCTAGGAAAGGATTTTGAGCACGTTTCAGATGAGGAAGGGCTGAGGGATCTGGGGCTGTTTAGCCTGGAGAAAAAGAAGGTTCAGGTGAGACATTCTTACACTCTACAACTACCTGAAAAGAAGCTGTAGCCAGGTGGAGGTTGGTCTGTTCTCCTTGGTAATAAGCCATAGGACAAGAGGAAATGGCCTCAAGTTGCATCAGGGGAGGTTCAGGCTGGATGTGAGGAGGAATTTCTTTACTGAAAGAGCTGTCGGACATTGGAATGAGCTGCCCAGGGAGGTGCTGGAGTCACCATCCTGGAGGGGTTTCAGAGACAAGTGGATGTTGCACAGAGGAAAATGGGCTGGTGGTTGATGGGACTGGGACGAAGGCTGCACTTGGTTATCTTCAAGGTCTCTTCCAGCCAAAACGATTCTGTGATTCTAAGATGATCTTTTTTCCATAGTCACATGCAGAATATGGGAGTCTGAATAGTTTATACATCAAGGAACAGGGTAAAACTGCCACAAAATAGAGATTCCAATAAAAGAGGCCAAAGGATAAGGGTATTGAGAACCACTTACCTTGTGTGTATGTGTCTGGTCAAATAAGACAATCAAGCTTTGTTAAGGTGATCCATTTAATACAAAGCATTTTATGTGGAAGAATGTGTTAGGACTGACTGAAGGCTTGCAAAATTACTTTAATTTGGGTGGGATAGATTTCCAGTAGGCTTCCTTTTAAAATAAGTTGTTTTGCATAGTGGGAGGAGGTATTAATAGTTATTTAGAACCTTGTTTTCCCAGAGTTCTTAAGTGTAACTTCAAAGGAAGCAATTTCTTGACTTAGTGCTTAAGATGCTTAGCAGAAGACAAAGGATGCTTTTAATAGTACTATCAGTATACAAATAAAATAGAACTTATTTATAGTATTCAGATTTTTTCCACAACTGTGTTCTGCCAGTAGCAGTTAATATGTGCAGGGCTTTTGTGAGGAGAGCCAGTGAATTAATTCAGCAGCTACTGAACTGATGTTTAGCTGAGGCTTCATTTTGGTGAAGTGCAAGGACTTTCCAGAAAAGCCTGTGACAGAAGAGAATCTGCTGGGGTTTAGTACATGTTCATTTCTGAGAGAGATGGGATTTGGGGGCAAAAGAAAGTCGTTTCTGTGAAATGGTAGAAACAAGTTTAACTTCTGTAAGAAATGGGTAAGCTTGGAGAAATTAAGTGAACGAGCTATTAACATGAATGATAAGTAGTGCAGAAGAGGCACACACTGGTGCAGTGAGGGAGAGAGGCTGCTTGGGTTTGCTCTTTAATGTGGAAATAATTTTCACTCCTCAGCATCAAATGTCTTTTGCTTGCCTCTGAAGCAGAGTGGCAAATGCTAACAGGGAATTAGATGAAGTGTTTCTAACTGTATTTAGGGTGAAGGGAGAGTATATAAGGTAAAACAGAGAAATGCAGAAGCATCTGTGTATAAAGCTCAAAACATTCAGGGATAAAATTAGTATTGCAAAGGGGATTTGACACAAGCAAGTGTACATGAACCAGTCAATAACAAGCTGAAAATTAAAAGCAGTTTCTTCAGAAACCTTTGAGGCATCTTACTAGAATAAATAGTAGGAAGAAGAATACAAAGGCTTGAGAGTAGAGCTACAGGCATTCATCAGAAATATTGTAAATGTGATTGAAGATGGAAGTGTTGTACTCTGACCTGAGAAATTGGTGTTGGTCCTTTTGCAAATGTTTATCTTTGCATTGAGCTTGTGTATTTTATCAGTGCAAGAGCAGTCAGCTAACGTTTCACAGAGGAGCAGCATGTGCTCGCAGGAAAACAAGCAGCAAGTTCTTTTTTCTGTGGTGGCCAGTGGCAGGACAAGGGGTAACAGGCACGAGCTGGAGCACAAAAAGTTCCACTGGAACAAGAGGGAAAACTTTTCTGATGTTGAGGTGAGGGAGCCCTGGCCCAGGCTGCACAGGGAGGGTGTGGAGGCTTCTTCTCAGGACGTTTCCAAACCCACCTGGGCAAGTTCTTTTGCCTCTGATTGAGGGGAACCTGCTTTAGCAGGGGGTTGGGCTGGATGAGCTCTGTGGGACCCTTCCAAACCCCACCATTCTGGGATTCTGTGAACCCCCACTGCTCAGCTTTATTGCTGCTGGGGAGCTCTTTCCCAGCCCCTGTTTTAGCACTTCCAAGGATGTTGGAAACAGAGTAAGGGCACTGCAATTTGTCCAGATCAGACCATAAGTGTTCTAAGAGCACAGAAACATTTCTTGATATCAATGTTTGGAGAATGACCTGGATGTCCAGAACTACTGATTAGTTTTAAAATGCTAAACTCACTTTTTGGGCTGTGATAGCGAGGCAAGACAAAAAATGCCTCAAACTGTTTATTCCATTGAGAGAAAAACTTTGGAAAAGAAAACTGGGATATCTTTGGAATGAAGGGCCAGATTCTACTCTTGAAAAAGCATTGTAAAGCAAAAAAAGCCAATCATACTAATATCATGGACCACAGCTGCTCCTAATCACATTAGTGATATCAAAGTGACGTTTTAAAGGCTTTGTTCCCATAGTTATTCTTTTCATGTTTGGCATACACTTGTTTGGTTACTTATTTGTGTATATAGGCTGAGATGTCATGGGGACAGGGTGAAGGAAATGTACTTTATCCCATGTGATTTCAGCTGTAACTTCAACCACAAGCTTGATTTGCTCTGGTTTTCTAGAATGACCAAATAACCATCTTAATCATGCAGAAACCAACATGTTAATAATGAACAGTAAATGGTAACAAACAGCTTTGCCCTGTAGTATGTCCCAAAATATTAGAGAGAAATTCAGACCTTTGTTTAAAACAAGCCAGCAACTAGCAGAGAGTGATTGTGGTTTGTAAATGTCATCTGGTGCCTGAATGGCAAGTGGTACACATGTTGTGGTGATTCTGCAGAAGCTGTCCTATATGGTACTATTTGATATTGCTCAGGTGATCTGTTTATCCCTTGCAGTAATGCAAGGAACAGAAATATCATCAGAGAAAAATGTGTTTTGGAACCAGATCACTGGTTGTGCAGGTTATTGGTGTTGGCAAGTCATTAATGTTGGTAGGACTTATTAGAACTGAACATTCATTGTGACAAGTGCCCCTGCTGAAGCCTTTGGAAGTTCTTCCCAGTCATTTCTGTGGGATCAGGGTCTTTGTATTTAATGCTTTTAGATGGCAAACTCATTAGGATAATATTTGGGACATCTTATGTCTTAGGTCTTTTCACATAGTGGCATGGAGTACTGTACTGTACAAGTATCTTGCTGAGTAGACTTTGAATGACATGGAAAACTGGTGCAGCCCTGGTGTTCCCAGTTCTGTCCTACTTAGTTTTGAGGGGTTTTTTTGTTACAAAGCAAAGCCTTTCTTCTAAGTTAAAAGCAGAGGCTAAATAGCCTGTGCAGTTACTAACTCTTCACTTTGCAGTATTCAATCAATTGTAAAACGTTTTCATTCATTCTGCTAAGATACAAACGTGGGCAGCATTTATCCCACGCTTACTCATCAGGCCAGCTTCATATTGTTTCAGGGGAGAGCTGAGGAAAACAGTGAAATACAGATATGTTGGCTCAACCAGCAGCCTGAGCACGTACTTAACATAAACTAGTGTGTTAACTAAATCAGTAAGAGTTTAGAGACTGGTAGTGGGGTTTAACTATCATTGTGTCTGTACATGTCAAAACAAAAGCTAGACCAAACTGAAAGCTTGTAATAAACACATTAAAAACATGCTGTATGCTAAATGTATGCTTCATGGCTGTTATCCTGTCTAAAGTTTCAGTGGCATAGGGAAGAATGACTTTCAAATTACTAATGCAAAATGTTTCCTCCTTGATCTGGATTGATTATCATCCAGAGAGAACCTTCCTGAATACTCCTATAACTTATTCTTCACTTTCCATTCAGAAATCAGACATCTTCAGGAACTGGATTTGAAACCAGAAGAATCAGACCAAGCTGACAAGACAGTTCATACATTCTCTTCCAGTGGTGATGGAGCTACTTGACTTTACGATAGTTTGGAAAGATGTTTATGGGACGGGTTTATTTTCTTAGCAGGCATTTATCTGTGTGATGCATTGCTGGCTGTTAGAGGGTTTTGGCTGTGATGTGCAATTTCATGATAAGCAAGCACTTTTTAAAATTGTGCTATTCCTTCAGTGCTTTATATTTGGTATCTCCTAAAAAAGAGACAGTATTTGATTCATTATAGAGTTTCTCTGGAGCAAGGGAAGATAGCTTTAGGCTGTCTTCAGTGCAATAGAAAAGCCACTTGTTTTAAATCTGTATTTCTCTAAATTGTCTTGATCTGTAGAAAAGATCATAGAATCATAGAATGGCAGGATTGGAAGGGACCTTTAGGGATCATCTAGTCCAACCCCCTGCAGAAGCAGGTTCACCTAGATCAGGTCTCATAGGATACTTAACTTCCAAAGTTAGCCAATACCAAGTAATGATGTTAGTGTCTTGCAGAGTTGTATGTGTGTGTTTCAAGGTATGGAGGCTTCATTTCAGGCCTTTACTGTGGAATGTGAGGATATTTTGCTAAGGTGCCTGATCCATGCTATGAGCTATGTGAATTGTAGTTGACAGGGTCAAACTCACAGTGAAGGCTATTTAGGAGTTGCCACATGGCCAGAGTGTGTGGAGCTCCCTCTTTCATCTGTGTGGGGCAGCTCCACATCAAGTGTAGGTTTAGATGTAGTTTTCTTATAATGAATACTACTGAAGTACCTGTTGATGTAGCATCCAAGCCTCACAGGCCGCTTAGGTGAGTGAATGGAGGATTTTGAGGCTTTTATCTCCTCATTAGTTAGGGTTTCCTATTGCCCTACTATGCTACTAACACATGGTGATGTGACTCCAGAGCTGTGGCTACTCTGACAATTCTACAAATTATCAGCAGTTTTACTTCTGTGGGGATGGAAGGTTAAGCTGAACAGGGAAACCTCAGCACATGTCTGCTACAGAGAAAACCTTTACTGGTTTCCAGTGTGGCAGGAATTTGTGTGGCAGGTAAGAAGGGTTGAATGGGAGGCTGTAGCTCTTCAGCTTTAGACTGACCAAAGGAAGCAGATTTTGACACAGGAGTTATTTGTCTGAAATCAGTTTGGACCGAAGATCATCAGAATACCTCTTGCCTGACCTTTTTTTTTACTCCTGTTCTGCAAAGTTACATTATTTAGCAGCATCTTTGACAGTTCATGCTTCTCTGTAGCCTGAGGAACCTCACAGGTGATGCTGTGCTAAGCAGCATTTGGCTGACCACCTGCTCTCCCTTATTCTGGAAATATTACAACTGGCCATGAAACAGCTATGACCTGATCACTTGACCATGGCAAATGAGCTGCCCTCATCACTGTGTTCTGCTATATATTTAGCTTAATAATGTGAGCAGATGGTCATTATAGTGATTCATGAAGCAGGGAAGGATGCTTGACTGTCTTGATAACATAAGGCCTGAGTTCTGGGCATTGGAGTGGGGCAAAAACCAGACAAGGGGAGAAAAAAAGAAAATCTTTATGGTGTGTGGTTTTATTTGGTTTGTTTGTTTTTACAAAGGACCACTGTGGACAGAAATAGAACAAAAGCAAGTTTAGGTGACTCATCGAGCCTGTTACATATGGTCATTACCCTGGAGACAGAGGCTGTCAGTGCACAAGCGTGATGCTGCTGAAATATTTGCACTGCTGATGGTGCTAAAAAGGGGGAGAGGGGGCAGATGGGAGGGCAGTACTTTGTAGAGTTGTGAAGCTTCTCACTCTTTTTTTGCTGTCAATGACAAGTCTTCTGAAAGGAAAAAGCAATCTTTAAGTAACAGTTCTTCAATAATTTATTGCAAACAACTTTGTTTAGTTGTCTCCCTATTTAACAGGGTGTAGCTGGAGATTCAAACAAGAAGTTAATTCCATTAAATATTCAGCAACTATCCTTCTTAGCTAAACTGGGAAGTTCACAAATTCCCAAGCTGGATCAGCTCAGAGGAGCAGCTTCATTTGGTTATTCATTTGTCATTTTCACAGGAGAAACACTGTGTACGGAAGATTGTTCTCTTGAGCAAGAGCTTAATCTCATAGTTTGCTTCCTGTTTCTCCTAGCTGCTGATTAGCTTTGCTGTCTTATCAGTTTATGTCATAGTATGTGACTATAAATTGACTTTGCAGTGAAGAGGGAATACGGCTCGTCTTCACAGATGCTGCTGTTACCATGGTGATAAAAGGACCAATGGCCTTTTCTTGGTTTGGACTGTACTACAGTGTTCATACAGAGATGGTGCATTCGAAACTGCAACATTTGGTGCTTTTAGATTTCAGTCTAAATATCAAATGAGAGAGCATATTGTTTTTTCTTGCTGATGAAGTTTAAGAATAAATACAGATTTGGGACTTTTTCTGGAAGCAGAAAGCAAGCCCACCAGGAATGTGAAAACAATGTGGCTGGTTTACGCTTGCTAAACCTCCTCTCCGGGAAAAACCTTTTGGCTTTGCAAAATATAACCCTGTAGAGCCTTTGGGTTTATCTGATGCAGTGTTTGATGCTGGTTACATCACCAGCTTACTTATCTGTGATGTTCCACCGTGGCTGATCTTGAATGAGCGTGCAAAAGCTGTGAATGTGATTTTTTTTCTTCTTTTCCTTAAGAAAGAGCTTTTCTACCTCAGATTGCGTGAAAGAATACATAAATACCCAGTCCACAACACATTCAAGGATGGCTTGCAGAAGGTGTTATTTGTGAGTACCTTTTCCTTCTTCATCTGTCATCACGTCTCTGATATCTGTGTTGAGGATTCCAGAAGTGGGAGTAGTGATCAGTTTATTGTTTGGTAGGTTTCTTTCCACGAACCATTTTCAGGGTGTTACCTTTTTTGGCAGATGAATGATCTGTGTGTTAGAAATGCATAGATGGTGCTTGTGTTTATGCATATGGGTATTAAAAGATTTAACCTGATGGAGTGAATAAGTTTATGTTTAGCAGTGATAAAAATAACAATCACAGAAGACCACACCACTTGGCATACAAGAAGCAATGCAGGAGGCTAGGAATTCCTTCTATGATGAGTCAAGAATCTCTCTTCCATTTTGTTTTAATGCTTTGTCATATAAAAGTGTAACCTGGCTTTTAGATACCTAAATAGTAATACAAGGGTATAGAATGCAGCCTTGAGCAATGTCGTATCAACAAGGCAAAATATCACCGTGTTTTTCTTGTTGTTGTATTTATGCTTGATCAAAATCTAAAGATGAATTAATTGCTTAATATTTACTTGACCAGTTTCTCAAACATGATAGTCAGCACAGCAGGAGTTTAATCTTTCATTCATTTGATGCAGCGCAGCAGCTGTTTGCGTGAGTTGTCACATTTGGCAGGCGAGCCGAGCGCTTATCCACTTGTAGCCAGAGGAAGGATAAATGCTGAAGTTTGCGTGTTGTTTGTGGTGTCAGCATCGGGGGCTGCATGGAAACCACACTGGGTGGTTTGATTCAGCTGAATTCTAGTGGTTCCACATGACCATTACTATGAGTTTTCTCTTAAACTGCACTGCAATGTTGTTCCACTTCAGGGAAAAACGAGACAAAATAGACGTGAGTGTGCAGCCAAGTTGCCCTCTGCCTCCCACCCTCACTGCTGTCAGTGATTCATTTCAAACCCAGTGTTTTTAAATGGCTGTACCTGCTCTTTTCCTTTCTGGACTCTGCTTAGAGATCCTTTCCCTTTAGGGTTAAATGTAGGATTGCCAGAGGAGCATATGTTAAGTGGATGCAATTATCATCTGTAGCCTTTTTCAGTTATTTTAATATCGCCTGTGAGGGTCCTAATTGGAGTAAATCTGCTTCATGCTCAGTAGCACTGTCCACACACAGGCGTGGGAAGTCAAACCATTCAAGAAAAAACTACTTGAAATGAATACTGAAAGGGTAATGAAATCTGTTCTTTAGCCTTTTGTTGTACGTGGATGGTATGAATGGTTACCTTGGAATGTTTTCAAATGAAAATATACTTGGAATGGTCCACGGGAAGTTGAAATAAGGAAAGAGAACTTGGGGAACAGGTTGTAGCCTTCATGGTGTATGTGGATAGGCTTTGAACACAACGCCGTGTGTTTATACAAGGGAGAAACAGTAATGTTTGTGTTGGACTCCATTTTAATTTGACTTCTGGGATTTGGGGGTTTTGTAACTCTCAGCAGGGGACAGAATTTCTTATGGTGCATATTGTGTGATGTTAAAGAGCATTCAGTCTAAGTTCCTTTCTTTGCAGTTTTATTTATAGATCCATCTTGTACAGTATTTTGCTCTGTTACTGCTTACATGTTTGGTATCCTTTACCTACCTCAGCATATTGCTGTAGAAAACAAGATGTAAGGTCAGACTTCTGCTAGAATTCAGCATTTTAACACCTATTTAAGAAAGTCGATGCTAATGGGTGAAAAGGGAAATGTAAGCCTGGAGGCTTCTTTAGAACTCACTCTCTGGAACGTATATGTGCAAAATCTTTATGTTCTTTAAAACTGACCTGCTCTGAATACTGGAAATGTACATTAAACAGTTAAATACACCAGCCTTTCAATGCATGAGTAAGTTTTGAGATGAAAACTTCAATGCTTTAAACATATCAACATTCTAATGTATTTTAATTACCTTTGCCTTTTAAAAAATAGTCTTAACAATAAGATGCCAAAAGCCAGACTGTTGCTGTTCTAAAAACAACTGAGCAGCAATGGCAAACTACTAGGATGAGCAGAAGCATTTCTGGAGATGCTACACTGAATAGAACATATGTCATTGGACCGTTGTTTGAAGCAATAGGATCTGCCTCACTGTAAATCTCTGATGCTCTGTGTAGTTTCACTCTTGGTTACGTTAATATTTGTGCTCTTTTGTGAGCTTCAAATCCAATATTTATAGATGTCACAGCTTAGATTCGATTTTGCTCAGGTTATTGCTTTGTGGAATTCGAAATGTGGCTGTGTTGTTGTAATGTGAGTTGCAGTTTCTTGAGGAATTCTGGGGCCTAATTTAATGATGTGGACAATATAGAAAGGATGCAGTGAATCTATCAATTTGCTGATTTGACCTAAAATATTGTTTTCCTTCTCTCATACCAGTTTCATGTCTCTCTGCTCTTTTTCATTTCTGGCTTTGGACCATGTGGGTATTTTTTAACAGATTTTGAAAGTAAACTACAAGTGATACAACTGCACTTTGTCTGTACTGTGAACTACTGTACCTCACCCTTCAGAATAGATGGTTTTGTGGTAAGACTTAATCAAAAGTGAAATAAATGTTCCTAATTCTAAGTGTCTACGTATTAACAAGCTTAATTAAATTCACCCTGATTACAGCTAACCCAATATTGGAGGCTGCCTACAATCTGTGCTGTTAAGGATGAAAAAGAATCACCTCTTGCCTATTTATGTAGGCTGGCAATTTATTTCCATGAAGCCCAAAAAGTTTATAATGATTAGTTCTAAAGTAATTATCTGTGTACATTAACAAGCATAGTGTTCTAGGATGGGACAAGAGCTAAGTGCTGTTTCTTGTTTAGTATGCTGTACTGATTTTATTCTCCTAAGAGGTGATGATTATTTTAAGGCCCTTTTGATGGAGGGGAGGTCAATGGCAACATTCTTTTGAGAAATCCAGCTGTGGACACTGAAGTTGGAAATGCAAAAAAGGTAGTTTTATTCAAAACAAGAACCTAGCAGTTTGCATTTGTACTGACACATACTCACACTGATGTTTAACCATTTTGAGGACAAACACGTTTTGTGTATTGGGGGCAAATCTGTGGTCTGTGCTCTAGCCTAGATGTACTGGTCTCTTACAACTGCAGGTTTTGTTGAGCGTTCTTAATATGTCATGAAACCATCTCTATTATTAAGAAAACATCCAACCCTCTAATGCTCTTAGATAGTTTATATGACTAGTGCAGGGGAGGGGGGACAGATACAGAAGGAGGGAGATGCCGACACAGCAATTTTCTTGCCTCTTAGACTACAGTGCAAGGTAATTATCATGATGTTTACTTGCCAGGAGTTGACTTGATACCTTCCTGTGAAGGAACTGTGTACAGAAAGCCATCTTGCTGGAAGGAAGTGATAGGACTGGAGGTTTTAATTGTGGTCTTCTACAGTGTGTGGTAATCTCTGCCAAGTCCATGTGAACCATAAGGGTTTTACATATGGAACCATCAAAGCAATAACAGCATTTACTTTAGTATAGTTGCCAATCAAAAAAGTGTACAGGAAAAAGACTGTAATTAACAAGAATGTTGTTGATAACTTAGTATTTTCTATGTGCCAGCACAGCCTCTCCTTGACTTACTTGACTACAGGACAACTGGGATGAATCAAAAAAAGAATAAAAAGTTGTTTCAGTGCTACTTTAAAAGCCACAATCATACTGTACTGTGTATTTTGGGTGAAGATCTGAGTAGTGAAAGGACTGTCTGATGTCAGAACAGTAGGAATTTGTCCTTGCAAATGTGAATGGGTCATCTGCTACATCAACTCTTAGTGGAGATGGACACAGACAACTGTGCCATCAAACTTGGACTATGAGGAAATGAGATGCATTGCCATCTAAAGCTATCTGCTGTTTTTCTCTGCTGGGGTCAGATTCCAAAAAGCAGTTTTTCTTGTGGGCTCAGTCGGTGTGGTAGTTCTGAAAGCCTTTATATCACCTTAAGAAGCCCCTTTTATCTGGAGTTATTATGATCCTGTGTTATTACAACTTGTATTGTTCATTATCTACTTGGACATTAGTTTAATTCAACTTCAAAATCTGTTTCTCATTAAAGAAATGGTTAGAGTTATTAAATGAGGACAGATTTTACTGTTTTTTAACTATAGCCTTTTCTAATCTCAGCTGGATTGAAGTGAGAGAAAGATCTTTGACTTGTAAAATAATGTTATTCTTCATCAGGGTAAAATACTGAGAAATGGAATTATTCCCTTTATTAGCTTGTAGGCATGAAATACAGTCAAACAAATCATAGAATCATTTTGGCTGGAAGAGACACTTAAGATCATGGAGTGCAGCCTTTGTCCCAGCCCTATCACCCACTAGACCATTTCCCTCAGTGCAACATCCACCCAGCTCTGAAACCCCTCCAGGGACGGTGACTCCAGCACCATCCTGGGCAGCCCCTTCCAATGCCTGACAGCCCTTGCAGCAAAGAAATTCCTCCTCAGACCCAGCCTGAACCTCCCCTGATGCAACTTGAGACCGTTTCCTCTTGTTCTGCTGCTCATTCTTAGCTACCTCAGATGTCATTGAAGTGAATGTGCTTATTATAAGGGATGAACTTCTCTATCACTGCTGCTATTTACAGGCTAATTTCAGAAAGGATACGTGTTAACTGGCACCAGGTATATGGAGTGCCTGAGGAGGATTAGGAGGCTTTACTGGTCTGGTTTTTTTCCTAGTGCTTGCACGTAGTCATTGGAAAGCAGCACCTCACAGACAAACGTAGCAGAAGCAAAGGATAGATACTGGCAGATGGAGGTGAGCAGATTATTTCATATGAAGAGGAGGAATGGTGTATGAAGTAATATGGCTGTAGGAAGATGCAGCTGTTAGGAGAAGCAGCATACCTAGTAGACTCCTGTCATCAGCCACATCATTAACTGTACAAAAAGACGTTTCTTCCAGCTGTGGTCTTGTGCCAGTACAGTTTTACAAAGTATCTGTGACACAACAGTCTCAGTCTCTTCTGTTTGAAAGCTGATAATCTTGTGAGGAAGAAGTTGATGATTTAATCACGCTGTCAGCCTACTCACAGGCATCCACGTGCTTAAAATTAAACCATAATGAAATAAGGCTTGGGTATGATATCCTGAACTGAGTCCTGTGTGCTGCTCAGAGTGAGGAGGAGAAGCTTTCTCTGGGCAATCTGGATGGATATGTAGCACTGCAGCAACTGCCCCACTGCCAGGAGCAGGAGGACGGTTACCAGCATACTGAGAGCATATTTTTAATAAACAATAAGAGGATCTACTTTTGGAAACAAGGAGAGGATAGCCTGTGAAAGCAAAAGTCATTCCAAGTTATTAGCCTGGCATTCTGTTCTCTCAGATTGTTTTAAAACCCATGTTGAGAAAATCATCTGCTGAGTTTGGGAGGTTTGATGGTGATTGGAAGAGAAAATGGGGAAACAAACCCAACAAAATCAAACCCAGAAAAAACTCCAAACAAAAAAAACCCCCAGTTATAGCTGTATGTGATGATGAGAAACTTGTTTCTTTTCATTTGTGTATCTAAGCAAGAATCTAGCACTGAATGAATTTTTGAAAGGATCATTCCTACTTGCTGATGGATATGAAAGTGGTGTTAAAATGTTTCTAAAGGTGGGCAGAATGGAGTTTATACAGAAGGGAGAGGAGCAGCTAAACCTACTTTGGGTGTGCAGACTGACTTTGTAGCTGGATTTTTCTCGTTGTGGTGGTATCCTGAGAGAGATGTGATTTCAAGGTTTTGGTTTAGATGTGGTTCTGGTTTTACTGTTTGACCAGTCTGCTGTCATAAGAACTTTCTTGAAAAATTGATAAGTGATGACCTGTCCATGAGTACTTGGAAGCAACGGCCTGGAAGTGGGAAATGGCAAAGCTGCCATGTCCACTGGGATGTTGTGGTAATGTTTTGGAAACTGAAATTACCAGCATTCATCAGTCTGGCCAATTGTCTTGGGTCAGTACTGAAGTAACTATGCTCTATTTATAAACTTAAATCATCTTTTGAAGACCATAGATCAGAGATGTAGGAACTAAACTTACTAGGGCCATGTATCCGTGGTACTGTGAACAGAAGAAGTCATTAATTCTCCTGCAAATTAACTAAATCCATTTCTTCTGATGTCTTTAGGTGTTACAACTTAGAAAATCAGTTCTATTTTGAATGTAAGTTTGTGCTGATTGAAAAATCCAGCTATAGCTTTTTTAAAAACCATCACAAAAAAAAGGCATTTGAGTCTTGAACTTTTTCTGGTATGTTCCAGAGGAGATGAATGGAAGTACAGTCTTACCCCATGATTGAAGGCACAGAATGCCACATATGGATCTTAGATTGCACCTGCAGAAGGTAGATTTGCTTTGGGTAAAATCAGTATGCGGTGGCACAGTCTCTAAAGTGCAAGCCTCATCATTCATCAGGCTGGTTGAGCACCAGTCAATGGGGTCTAGAGGAATCAAAACTGAGTCAAGATTTGCCTACATGCTAGAATTTGTAGCAAAGTCCAGTTCTCATATTTGCTTCTGTAAGTAGTTGGACTAGCCTATCTTTGAACATCCTAAGAAGTGGCTGAAATCTAACCTTATGTGTTAGAACATGTGTCTTTGATATCCAAAACGTTCTTGTTGGAACACGGCATTGGTACGTGGTAACTTCATTGCAAGCCTTTGAACGTGATAATCTGCTTTATCTACTCCATACACACCCTAATGACAAGCAGAGTGCCAGTGTACTTACTGCTTGTCAAACTTTTGGCACTTCTCATTTGCTATCAAGGTGACTGGACTTGTGCATTTCTACTGCACCTTCAAAAAGAAACTCAAAGCAGTTGAGCTCCTAACCAGTCTTGTGCAATAGGTGAGTACTAACCTGAGCTGCAGATGTGCAAGCTGAGATTATAGGGAGAACTTTCTTCTTTAGTATTTAGGGGTTTTTGGAACTTAAGAAAGTCAGAGAGGACAGAACTATGGAGCCTTGTGGGCAGATTCTTTGGGAATAGCCAGGAGCAAGCTGTGTTCAGAACACTTTGTTGAGCGGAACTCAATGCAGACAGATTCTTTCATATGTTATTTGGTTTGTTCTCTGAAGAAGGAGGTACTGTTGAGAACAGAGGGATTGGTGTGGGGAAAAAGGAATCTGGGGCACACTCATACTAATTTCCTCCTTTTGCTTCTACTGAAAAAAAAAAAGGCTTTCACAAAGCAAGAAGCAACAATTTCATCAGTGTGAGCAGTTTCCCCAGCCAGTGTGAGGCTGTGGTGCAGTGCACACCAACAACACACTACCCTGGTCCTGGGAATTGTGTGGGGCAACTTGTGTTGCCCCACTTGTTGCCCCACACATTGTGTGTCTGTCTTGTCAGAAAATACAGCTTCTGAGTGTTCTAACTGCATTTATGGTGGTCCATCACTGTTTTCAGTAACATTGTCCATCTGTGTTTAGAACTGGTCATCTTTCCAAGTGGTTTGAAGTTGCCACCAATTAGTAATTGGGCACTAGGAGGTGTTAGAAGGGTGTAATCCCACCATGGCAATCTGCCTCATGACTGCATTGTGTTGCACTTTGGCTTCCAAAAGCTCAGTAGTTTTAAAGAGTTACCATCAGTTGCTATCTTGTAACAGAAAATTCGACTCATCTTGGCTATATAGCTGCTGACCCACTGTTAGCAAGAGAAATGAGAACAAGCTGACCTTGTTTTATTTAAAAAGGATTAGTAACTGACTCTTTTGTGGACAAAGCCTGACTTTTTTTTTGCTTAACCACTCTGATCTTACAAGAAAGTGACCTCAGGATTCACTTTAAGCTGCAGGGATGCGGAAGAATCAAAATCTATCTTTTTAAACATCTGTCAAGATACCAAGCAAAAGATGAGGGCGGGGGGGGGAAAGGTGCATATATGTTTGGTTTCACACATTTCTCTATAAAGACAGTTTGGATACTGACAAGTTCAATGAGGATTTTCATTTTCATGACTTCTTCTTCCATGGGCACACACTCTGAGACCTAGGAAATATTGATTCCTTGTTTTATGATTTCCTAGAAGAACATTGTGTCTGAAGAAATTTGATTAGGTGGTTTTAGCACAGAGGACTTACTGTCCTAGACCTTGCCTAATGTTTCCTGGCACAAACATCAAAACTGCTGAGAAGTGTACTCTGTGGTGCTTAAAGATTTTCTAAGCTCTACTTCGGATGCAATACCTTGTCCTGTTTTGCAAGTCATGTTTGTTTTTAATGCAACAGTACAGACATAGTGATCCTGGGTGCAGGATATCTTTGTGTTGTAAAGCTTGTTTGATTTTTTCCCCCCCATGCTTTGAATAAATGACAACAACTGAATTAGTGTTGCATATTTCAGAATACTGTTTAAAACTAAGATTCTTTCCAATTCATAAGTGGCATATTGCAATATCTTTGTAATAGCTGGGCTTGAAGAAAGCTTATGTCCATATTCATCTCATTATCCCTCCTCATGTTTAAAGCACTGTGTTTGTAATTCCATTAACAATGAAACAGCTTGACTGGTGCAGAGTAACATGCAAGTCAGAAGCTTCATTTCCATTGGAGTTTTAACCCTCAGTGTCTAGCTTTTGCCTCTGTTCCACATGGCAAGGCAATACAAAAGTCTTAAATTGGCACATCTTAATCTTGCAACAAAACTTTGATGCTTCATTGCAACAGTTCATCACAGTCATTCTTGATGTTTAGATTTAAACCATGGGACTGTTTCCCTCTACTTCCTGGGATTCAGAACCAACAGCTGTACATCAAATTTCATTCAAAGTTATCCTGAGTTTCAAATATACCCATTAGCACTCGCTTTTCCCTTAAAAGCCCCTTTCTACACACTTGGTGTTTTGACTTTGTGTTTTTCCTTGTGTCGTAGGTCTTTAAATACTCTGCACCAGTTTTGCTGTCCAGCTCCATTGTACCATACCCAGCTAGCTGTCCCTGCCACACATTCAGAGTACAGGTAAGAGTAGATATGGTCCACCCACTTTTTCTTTTGGAAGAGAGATCTAATGTTACAATTTGACAGAAGATAAGTGGTAGGAGTTTAAGTTTTCAAAGGAAAAAAAAACCCAAAAGTGTGTTAGAAAAACATCTCAAGCATTTTTAACATCTCACAGGATAGTTCTAGTCCCTAATATCAGGCAGCCCTTAAATGAGTTTCATGTGCTTTAAGAGGCACGTCCCTTTACACTCTCTGAAAGGTAGGAGGCAGTCGATTCTAAGTTTAATTCTCACGTAACAAAGATATTGGAATGTTTGTAGATGTTATGTAGGATATTGGTGGTGTTCTGAGCAACACTTTTTTTAACTCTGAATATTTCATAAGAGTAGGTGAGGTCAGCCACATATAGTGGCACTCTGAAGGTTAAAGGCCTGGACCTGCAAAAGGCTCAGCACTGCCCTTTGATTGGAATGCAAGTAAAGAGTTATTAAACAGAGGCAGACCCTTGATGCCAAGCAGAATCTGCCCTGAGTATATCAAACATAGGTGCTTTCCAGCTGATAATATTTCATTTAACATAGGTGTCTTCAGTATGTGTTTTACAAGCTCTTTTTGATCAGAGGCTCTGCACCTTGTAGGGCAGTTCATTGTCAGTGCCTGTGTTTAACAGCCATCCTATAGAAGCATCAAAGGACAGGTAATCAGAGTAATCAGAAATGTGAAAGCTGTTAAGAAATTGTGCATGGCACGTAAAAATTCTCTTTAACCATTACTTGGACTATTAGTGAGGAATTTAGTGATAATTGCCAGCTCATGAATAATCTTAATATCAAAATATTGGAAGTCTGGTGCTAAAAAATCAAATCACTTTGCACTGGTAATAAGGAAAGACAAAAGCAAACAATGAATCCTAAATCTGTAAATGCATAAACATGTTTCTTGTTTTAGTCTTTCATCTGTTAGTTATCTCTAACCATGCATGCTTGGATTCATCCTGTCGTTTTACATTGCAGCATCTGTTTTGTTTGGGTGTTTTTTTGTCCTGTGAAAGCTTAGTTTTATTTGGTGGTAGCAAATCCATAGTGGAGTTGTAAGACAACTTAGTATTCCCTTAGTAAGGAGCAAGGCCTGACCACTACTAGATTCCCAACTTGCTTTTCAATGAGACTTTTCTTTGGCCTTTGTCCTTAGTTTTTAATGCTTTAATATTAAGGACTTGTTGAAGATCTTCCTATAAGGAAAAGGATTTGATGGGAAAAACAGTGGCTTCTTATTTTAATAACTTGCTCCACATAGGTTATTATTTTATCAGTAGCATTTATTCTGTAATCAAAACTAGAACAGCATAACTTTGTGCTTAAGAAACTCCTAAACTTTTCTAGCTTATGTAATCTTTCTGTCTCTGTGCAGTAGAAAAATTAAATGCCCTGAGTGTGGCTGGATCTGTGAAGCATGTGCGATTTTGAGAGTGCTGATGTGTAAAACAACATATAGATTTGGGTAACGTTCAAACGTGTGACCTAAGGCCTTCAGCTTTTGTTGAAGGATTGGGGTATGCAAAGGAATTCATCATTGACCTCATTTGCTCCTGGGGAAGTTTAGGTCTCCAGCTCTCCAACTGTGCATACATGTACAGTCATAACTCAGCTGGAATCCATAGAGATGTTGGAACTCCCAGCAGTGGTAATGGAGCAATCGATGGGTCAGTCACTGGCTGCCAGGAAACTTCATGTGCTCTGTATCTTGCTCATCCCCTTTCCTGGCTAACAGCCTGTGTCTACCAGCAGCACGTGATCTCTGCTAACCTCCTTTTTCATTATGCATGATTAGATAAGGGAGATCAGGGATTAGATATGGACTTGTTCTCCTCTTAACCTCTTTCCCCCCACCTAACACACAAATTACCTGGGTGTAAGGTGTGTTTTTGCAAGAGTCAGCAGAGTGTGCCTGTGGTAAAGGCAGCCAGGCATGTAGAGGGCTGCATGGGCAGGAGGGGCCAAGGGAGGCATTCTTTCTGTCATCACTCCTGGAATCTCCTCTGGAGTGTCAGAATATTGGGGCAGGACCAGCAAAGGGTAACCAAAATGTCTTGGGGCTGGAGCACATGACAAGTTATGAGAGGCTGAGGGAATTCAACAAGGGCAAGTGTAGAGTCTTAGGGAATGAACCCTTTGAGAGTAGTGTAGGGGAAAGGGACCTGGGAGTCCTGGTGGGCAGCAGGATGAGCGTGAGCCAGCAACCTCATGGCCAAGAAGGCAAATAGTATCCTGGGATGGATTAGAAGGGCTGTGGTTAGTAGATCATGAGAGATTCTCGTCCCCTTCTCCTCTGCCTTCATGAGACTGCATCTGGAATATCGTGTCCAGTTCTGGGACCCTCAGTACCAGAAGGACAGGGAGCTGCTGGAGAGAGTTCAGCACAGGGCCATCAAGATGATGGAGTGGAGCATCTCCCTTGTGATGAAAGGCTGAGGGAGCTGGGACTCTTGAGCTTGGAGGAGACCCCTGTAGTTAGAGTGGACTACAGATACCCTCTGAAGTCCCTTTGAGCACAAATTATCCTGTGTTCCTGAAGCTTTCCATTCTTGGGAAGGAAAAAAGAGATTCAAGTTTGTCCTGTAGAACTGATTAAAATTATACAGTAAATGTTAATGCCATCCCAGGTAGTATCCAACACACACATGTGGTGGTGTGGTAGGGCCAGCCTGTTTATAATCTTCCTCACATCAGGAATTAGTTTGGTTGACCCATGAGTTAATTTTCTGAAGCTTTTATATCCAAACTGATTGCTGGAAGTTGACATCACTACATCTATAAAGTCAAGTACAAATTATGCACCTGCTTTTGTAAATGACCTATATGTGGGAATATATATTGCTGTGAGTTAAAATCATCTACCAGAACACCTACAAGACTGGGCTTTGAATTTCCACATACAACTAATAGCATTAAATTTAGCTTTCACTCTTCCCATTTATCAGTTTATAAATAGAAATCATTAGAAACAAAACTAACAGAAATAGATGCTTCGGTCTAACTTCAGGTTTGAGGCTTCATTTAGCAAATACACAGAGGGATTAATTTTGCAGCCCAGAATTAAAAATTAAATTTGGTCTGAAAGAAGCAATTAATGAATTCACTACAGTGAAATCTGGAGCATCCCTGATTTGCTGTGAGCTAATTGCTAGATGTTTTATTCACTCCAGCAGTTTTATTTCGAATCAAGACGATCTTTGGCAACTGTTTTGAATTGTTAATAGGGAAATAATGCATTTTTAATAACTGCAGCTATTGCAGTAATCCCCTGCTTGCTCATTTTAGAGTGTTGAAAATAGACATAATACAAGTTATCTTGCATTCTATTATAAGAGTCTTAGGAAGCCAAAGCATATAGTGTACTTGCAGCTAGTTATTTGTCTCTGTGTGTTCCAGTTCGTGCATATGCCTCCTGTGTTTGCTCTTTCTGGTCTATTTTTATTTGGAAATTAAAAGAAGAAAAAGATAGCTGTGATGTCTGTAAATTGGCTTCTCTGACTCCCTTCCCTAGCCTGCCTCCCAAAGCAGAGCTGTAAAAACATCATACTCCAGCTGAAAGCTGCAAATGGCATGAGGTGCTCTGTATTGAGTGATCATCTGAATACAGGTTTTACATCTGACATGAAGGGCAAAGCCAAGGACGTGATGGTGTACACCCTGGAGAGGCTTCCAGAAGGACCTGGCTCCATGTGTCCTTGTACTTGAGCAACTGAGCCTCTCACTTGATGTAGCCTGCATTGACTCAGTGGCCTTGCAGCTAGAGTATGTGCAAAGCAAGCCCAGAGATACAACGGCACTCAGAAAGAGTAAATTTAATCATGTTTCTTGTTTGAAGAACAGTCTGTTCCCAGCATCTTCTAATCGTGTCCTTGTAACTAAACTTCAGTTAGTCCTTCAGCCTGTCTGGGGAGGTGCTGGATATCCTACACTAGTATCACACACATGCTTTTGTGCACCTGATCGTTGCTGACTTGCAGTGTGTCACTTGAACCTTGGAGCTACTCAGCTGTTTATGCATCTCCTGGACATGCAGGGTTCATTTACACTCTGAGGATAGTTCACCAGCTCACTGTTGGAGAAGGCTTTCTACTCTGCTGAAACTAGGGTTAGGGGTTTTTTGTTGATTTTAGTTTTAATGCCCTGTAGCCCTAATGCTGCTGTAGCTGCAAGCTATTGAGGCCTTTGTCTGACAAGTGTTAGAGCAGAAAGAGCTGTAGGAATGGCTTCACACAGCAAGATATAATATTAAAGAATGCCCATGCTTGCAAATATGATATCTTACTCATATCTACCTTCTTTGTATGGATATATAATAGGCTGATATCTGCAACTACAACTGTGGAAAGATTTGCTTACCACTAATTTCTAAGCACCTTTTTCATCTGATGTGTTTATCCATAACTACAATTCCTGTGTTCTGATTTGCATGAAATGTTGCCTGTCACTCATTCCTTTGTCCACCCACACTTTACCTTCCATCCTTCTAATATCAGATGCCCTTATTGTGTCCAAAGACCATTTTCCAAAATCGTGAAGCTAGAGATTTTTCTTTTCTTTTCTTTTTTTCCCCCAGTGATCCCTGTGAAAACAAAAAGATAATGCAAAGGATGTTATAGTACCAAAGAAATCCCATCATTTTCTTGCAGTCTCTACCTGCTTAATGTTTAATCAGCACCTCTGGGAGGTAAAAGCATTATTGTGAAAAGACTGTACCGATGTGAAATTTTACTGTGGAATCTTTGTTTCATCAGGTAATGTTGGCTTACATGCAACAAACCACTGTATGGAAGATGAGAGGAGGATTGGTTGTGCTGTTTCCTTTTGTCTGAGCCACTGGTAGGCATTGTAGCTGTTTCATTACCAAACTGGTGAACACAGAAGCGTTACAGACAGTGATGTCGAGCTGACAGATGCTTCTGTGCTGTGCTGAGTGGTTTGTTTCTTTCAAGAGCACGGAGGGAATTCTTGCACACCAGGTGCAGTCAGGCAAAACTGGGAACTTTTTACTTAGTTCTTGAAAGTGAAAGATATCTATTTACAGAGAAATTTGGTTCTTTGCAACTCTCGCTTTACTTTTTCCATTGATGAGCAATGAACTGTTTTGCAGGCTTAGACACATAGCAAGCATTCCACATGGCCTTCATACAGGCATCTGTATAGATATTTCACACTACACAGCAGACTCCTGGAGGAGTTTCCCAGCCAATGATTAGTTACAGGTGAAGCTAGATTTCAGAACCTTTTGTACTATTGATACAACTATTTATTGAAGTTTCCTACCACAAAAATCCCCCAGACATTGAATAGGAATCTTATTTCCAACTGAACAGCACTTGCTCAGCTATATAACTTAGCAGATTTGAGCACTGTAGCCTCTCTTGACAATAGGTAGAGATTTAAAAGCAACATAGCTCAGAGCAGCTGGCATATTGCAACAGCCATGCAATATGCAGATGGACAAAGCCAAATAGATCCAAACTCTGACCGAATCATAGACTCTGTGCTAAGGCAGTCAGAGGTTCAGATGATTACATAAGGCATCTGTGTTCAAAGCCTGTGGCAAAGGAAAGCTGGGGTAATTATAGGAAACCCTGTCATTTTTGCTTGATGCCTACATAACGTAGCGATGGGAAAATGGTGAATTGTGTTTGTATGCAGCAAGCTGTTGGAAAACACCAGGAGCTGGCAGAATAACATGAAATTTACTATTTGTTTTGGGATTTTCTTGCTTTTCTTCCTTCATTGTGTTCCTTTCCATCCTCCTCCTTTAGCTTGTTATTTCGTTTAAAGGAAATGACCACTCGTGGTTGTGCTACTGCTAAAGAAGTGACCTCGTACAAGCTTCCTGCCAGGCTGGCATCCCTTCCTCCACCTGCCATAAAGCACATTATAGCATTACAGATGTAGGTATTCCAAACTGCTGCTCGAATAATAGCCTTTGTGCCTTCTGGTTTGTAGCACCATTCATGATGCTGGCAACTCTGAATGGAGTTCTTCCTTCCCCTTTAAAAGGGGAGGGGAGGAGTAAAGTGCAGATCTGTTAATCCTTGATGTCTCTGCACGTAAATCACCAGCAGAAGCAGAATGCATCTGTTCTGCCTTTGCAGTGGAACATGGGCAGTGAAAATACCTGTGAAAAGTTTCTTTTAAACATGTTAAAAGTAAAGGAGCCATGGCCACAATGCACTGGGGTAGGTATGTGGCTACTTACTGTAATTATTCTTATGGGAAAATCAGACATTGCCCTTTCAAAACAGCTTTTGCCTCAGAGTTTAAGTGCTGGCCAAGGCTCATTTGGTTGTCCTTCATTGTGTTTCAAGTCCTGTCTCTGAGATTGGAGTGGGCTAATCGGGTGGTGCTTACCAACAACTTACACTATTTGTGGATTTAAAAACAATACCAAGAATCTCTCAAGCTGAATTTTCCTAATGCTGTTCCCTATGATTCTGTTCCTCTGTCTTTTATTTTTTTTCTCCTTTCTTGCCCCCCTCTTCCTTGGCAGGGAAGATAATGTTCTGCACCAGTTCTGCTGTCCACCTTCGGGGTCTAGTAGTCCATCTTCAAGATAACAGCGAAGCTCGGGGTCGCTAAGTGTGCAGTCAGTGCTACACCTGTATAGTCCATCTCTCCTCCTCTCTCTTACTGGTGTGTATGGGACTCACCCTTGCATGGATGCCATAGGATTCTGATTCATGCCAAGTTTGAGTTGTTCAGAATGGCGCAGCCGTAAACTCTTGCCATCGATGCCTGGTAATCACCTCTCCATGCTTTTCTACAGCTCTCTTCCTTATGCCTGGTATTTAAAACACACACAAGTTGTAAACAAAGACGTAAAATGCATAGTTTATTTTGAACTAAAATAAACAATACCATAAGTCTTTAAGTGTACTGTGAGTTTGTTACTGTATGTACATGGTCATGTGATGTGAAGGTACGAACTAGAGTGATTTCTTCTCTCCAAAGTGTTGTGGCTATGGGATGTGAGGGGAGCTGTTTTGCAGAACCTGTATTAGGTTGTTTTTCCTGCTAACAGTCCTAGAAGTTTGTTTCAAGGTTGAGCAAACACCATATGGTGTTTTATGAAAGTTCCTATATAGAGATTAACCATTTTGTGTTTGGTTTTTGATTCTTCTGAGGAACCAGCACAGTTCTGTTGTTACTGCAGACACTCTAGCTATTAGTGATCCCATTTCTAAGCTCCTCTGAAGTCTGTCTTCTAATTTTGTTTGCCTATGTTTGTGAAAGTCTTGCATAAAGCATCAGCAAAAGTACAAGATCACTGCTCATGTACTTCAGCTGACTAACTGATGAAAATGTTTTTCTCTAAGCTGTGCATGAGATGGTCATAAGAGGAATAAACTTGTACTTAAATGGCCCTGTACCTGCAGTCAGATAAATGTGAACATGTCCACTGATGCCTAAGAATAGAGTTCAAGCTACTATTGCCCAAAAGGCACGTTGTTGATTACATCTTTCCAGACACATCTTGTAGCTCTAAAAGAACTGGGTTATTTCCCCTGGTTGGATCTTCCAAACTTAGCCCAAGCAGATATACCAGGAACCAGAATGTCTCTGAAGTGGCATTTACTAGCCCAAAGCTAGCAAGAAAAAAAAAGCTATCTGGGGAGAAAAAAGTAGCCTCTTGAGTCTATTGTTGCTATCATGTGTTAAAATATTACTCCAGACTGTCTGGACCTCATGTGAAGGCAATGGTGGTTGAGTAGATGATGAAAAGCTGGTATTTGCTTGTAGTTATATGTGACTTTGAGGATGGAATAAAAGGAGAACCATCAGGATCAAGAAGGGAAGAACTGTGAAGGTAGCATGAGGCTCATTCTCGCCCTGTATAGTGTGCTTTTTGTGACCCTGAAAATGTCCTTATAAAAATAGAATTCAGATTTTTTTCTCTTCAGTTAAATTTGATCTACTGTTTCTATTTTCCCTGTTAAATGTTTTCTTGTGCTTGCCTTAGGTATGATGATGAAGTGTCCAAGGCTAAGGAAGAATTTGCTTACAGAAGGCTAGTCTGCCTTCGACGATTGTGCAAGTTTGCCTACATCTTTTATTCTGACTGCAGACTGTAAACAATATGTGGCTGCTTCTGTTCATTGCTGTTGAGTGTTGCTTAGCTTACTGTGTTTTTCAGTCACTTGGCATTACAATAGATACCAAGTACTTTCAAATTTGCAAATGATTTATGCAATAATTGTGTGGTAGATGACTGCAGTTTATTGTGTCCCTGGAAGTGAGACGATGTTTACTGGGCAGGGCAAAGCATTGAAACGTTGAATGTTGCTCCTAATTTTGGTCTTTTACTCCTATAATTAAGAGTTTCTTGGTGCTGCATCTCAAAGATAGAAACAGTAGGAATTTCTGATATTTTGACTTGGTTATCTCCCTCCCAAATGAAAACAGTAATTAACTCTGTCTACTCAGTGTACTGAACTGAAGCCCTGTAATTATTCTCTTCCATAGGGTAGGATTTGTCCAATCTTTCAATGAGCATCTTTTATGCATTTGTCCAAAGGAAAACAAAGAAGACTACTATTTAACTGTGAAAATTAAACCCACCACCTCTAGGTGCCAGCCCTTTTGCCTTGAAGAGACAGCAGTTGATTACCCTGACGTGGTTGTAGTTAATGATGTGTCTCAGGAGAAAATGAAGTCAAAGACTGATCAGTGCTATTAGCTGTAACAGGATGCTATCATTGGCTGTTTCCTAGCTGGTAGTTTTCCAATCAAGGGAAAATAGTGCCATTATAAGTTGCTGGCATTTGAAACAGCTTGATTTGGTATCCATAGTACCATCAAATCATGACATTTACTCTTCATGGAGCAAGGAGAGAGAAGCTGACCTTCTCTGATGCAGTGGAAGTCAAAAATGCAGAAGCAAACGTTTTCCCATTTAAATAAATCATGGCTGACTAAATAAAACATGCTGTGAATCTTGGGGTTTGGCAGTAGAGCCTAATAGGGAGAAGTTCTCTTTTAGTTAACCAGAGTTTAAAAGCAGATGACCTAAATGCTGCACTTTATTATAAAACAGAGAAAGGTACCAGTGGGGAAATGTCCTCTTTGAATTGATTCCTAGATGAATTTGCACTGTTTCTGTGAAGTGAGAAGTGTCTTATCATGCATTCTAGCATGGAAGGTGGAGTAGAAGTAGAATGTTTCTTATTTTTATAGACCAAAGTTCTTCATTCAGTAGCTCAAAGGATTGGGGAAAAAACGCTGCTGCTTTGGGAGAATTCAGTTAGGGAATTTCTCCTTTGGCATCGTTTGACACTTGCATTTATTAGGAGCAGGCTATTTTGTTGTCTTTCTGCAATGTGTTCTCCTTTGCAAACACATTCAGCTTTTACAGTCTTTTCGGTGGTTTTGCCTAAAATAGTAGGGTGAAACTTCAGTTTTGAAGAGTTATTTTGCAGTTATTTTCTGCACATGTATCATTTTGTCTCTAAATGATTGGGGAAAGTCATTAAAAGGGCTCAGAGCAGCGTGTGGCCATTTGGTTTGGATTTTTGAGCACCACTAGATGGAGCAAAAAACCAGTTCAACTGTGAGAAATGAAGAGCCATCTCCCAAAGGCAGACTTTAAAATAACTCTGACTAGCTGAGGCAAAATATTGCATAACATGAGGAGAAGAAATAAGCCCTTGGAAAATGTAGTGGGATGTAGATCTCTAAGCATGACTGAAATGAAGCTTTTAAAGTTTTCCCTTAGCCATTCTACCAGCTGTGTAATTCAATATGAGTTGCCACAATTTCAGGCAACTCTGGATTCATCATGAATTTGAATTATATATATAGCTGGTGGCCAAGGAAGCTACTCACTTGAGCAGGTGCCTGGGGATGGCAGAATGTCATCTGCTCAGAATGCAGCAGCACTTAAGTAACCTTTATGGCAACTGATGGAGGTTGCTGCCCAGAGGCAGAGACTTGGCTGCTCAGTGCACACATTCAGAAGAGACTGGAAAGGCTGAGTGCCTTCTGAAACTGCCTGACTCTGAGTTTGGAAAGGGTGATGTGCATGCTCCATAAGACTGACATGCCAAGCTGACCTTTTTGAAGTGCAGCACTGGGTTCTTGTTCACCTCAAATACTGAAACACAGCAGGATGTTCTCAGGGTTAACCAAAAAACACCTCCACAGGTATCTGAGACAGTGCCTGTAATCTTTCCATCCTTGCCAGGATTGTGTGCAGGGTTAGAATTTTTCGAGTTTATTACAGTAATTGAGCAATTCCTGAAATGATGGCCAGAGGGAGCTCCCATGCTGCCTGTTTCAGAGCTTTCTCAGCAAGTCCATCACCACAGATGTGTCCTACTTTATTACACAAACCTGGGGATGCAAACAAAGGAGGAAGCCATCTCTGTTTACTTCTGTGTGCTATTAACGTGGAGATGGAGAAGTATTTGATCATGCCAAATGACATACTGGTCATGTATTTTATAATTATGAGGATAAATACCTTATTTCCTTGTGCAGTTTGGCCCACCTCTGCCTTTCTCAAATTATAATGCAGAATATGTTCCAGGGAAGGAACATATATTGTGTTTAACAATGTCTGGTCAGCCATATAGGGCATTATACATCAGATGTCTGATGGTTATGTAGAGGGGAGTATAAGAACAAGACAAATACACAGTGCTACTTCTCCTGGCCTCCAGTAGGTTTGGATAAGAAATCAATCCACAGGTGATGTCTGGTAGGTTTTCAAGTAAAGAAATTGATAATTACTATTTAATCCAACATAAAACCGCTTTGAAGCTTCTGGATAGTTGTTTCTGCTGTGAAAGCAGCAGAGGTTCTTGGTTTACCATTCTTCCTCTACTGAATTAATTACAGCAATCCAGTTAAGGGTCCCACACCTGGTTTTACAGGGCATTTGGCTTTATCAGCCCTTTCTCTCACATGCAGGTACGTTTCATATGTCCTTTTAACTTCACCAAATGTGTGCAGTTGGTGCTGGGTGGGGAATTTGTGAGCAAGCACAGCTGGGCAGAAAGTTTGAGTCATCTGCCACAGCAAGGGCTCAATGTGACTCAGCTCAACAGAAGCTGGATTTTTATTCCCCCCTTCTCTACTGCATTTTGCTTCCCTTCCTGATGGGAGGCCCTGGTACCAGCCAGGATGAGTGTGCAGGTAGTGAACTCGGGCTTGTAGGGGCTAGCTCCAGGCTGTGACCAGGGGATCACTACTTCTGATGAGCTGACAAAAATGGGTAGAGAAAGAGGAGTCAGAACTGGACTGAGTCAATTCAGGAGGAGAAGCAACATCTAATGCATTCAGGGAGAGTTTTCTGTGGCTATGCCTGGATCAAATTCAGCCTCCCTCTCTGCTACTATCTGACCTTCTATGACTCAGCCCTTCTGTCATTCAGTTCCCACCCTGTACCATGGAGATGTTCCTTTACTGACTCTTAAGAAAGACTTTGGAGACCTTCTAGGGGATGGGAGGGGCTCAGAGTGAGTGATTTTTGTTTTTCACAACAGAATGCTACAGGGTCAGAAAGAAATTAGGTATCCAGCTAAAGTATTTTGTCTTGCATAGTGAGCATACAGCAAGCATTTGTGTACTCATAAAGGACAGCTTCTGTTAAATAAAGGTGCTAGTAAGGGTGGGATTTTGGTTAGTGTGGCTTCCTTCTTCCATGCTCAGCAACTAATGTTTTACATTGGTCATTTGTGTGAGCTACAGATGCTGATGTTTTCCCTTTAGAGCTGGGGATGACATTTGAGAAAAATTAATTATCTGTATTTACTGAGCAAGCTGGGAAGCTGAAATTTCCAATAACTAGAGACCATTTCTTTCTACAGTTATGTTTGCTTTCCATATTCAAGGGGAAATTTGATTTTTCATGAAAAATACATCCCTTTCTAATTTCTTAGTGGTTCAAACAAGGGCTTTTGTTTCCATATTCAGTAGAGTTATTTGATTTTCTTTTTGTTGTTGTTGTTGTTTTGCTGCTCTATGGCCTTTAGTAATTTTTTGCTGGTGCATTCATAGAACAAATGCATAAAATCAACCCAATTTATAACCCATTAATGTAAGCATTTTTTCCCTGAAGGGATTATGTCACATTTCATTCACCTCTTAATTTTTTTTCCTATCCAGTCACTGGAGCGTTGCACACCTGAAAATGAGATGGTATTGAAATCTCTTTTGCTCTCTTCCTCACTTAAATTCATCTTCATGGAGAATTCAGTTAGTTGTAATTGATATTTTATGACAAGTTTTTGCCAGAAGCTGGTATAGTCCCAGTAATTAATCTCAATCAAGAAATGTTCCTGAAATGATTTGATTTTGTAATCCTACAAGCAGTATTATTAATCAGGTGCCATGTACTCTGACACTGGAAAGAATGGGCAGCTAGCCCACTGCTCAGTCTCTTAGATGTAGCAGATGTTTCTGACAAACAAGTTTGTTTGCTCATTGGTCACGAGGTGTCTGATTAAAGCAATTTTGCTGGGCTTTGTTCTTTGTTAGTGGGTGAGCTCTCAGCTGTGCCCGCTGCTATCAGCTGGCCGTGGAAGCCACGAGATTGCTGGCGGTGCCTTGAGGATTCAGCGTGAAATTGAGGTGCTCTCTCCACATGTGTTTTCCTCTTCAGAAACCCATACAGACACATCTTCTTCTCTATAATCAGTCTTTATTATTGAAGGTGCTTTTTAATTTATTTTCTCTTTTCTTTTGGTGAGCTCAATGGAAATGTATTTCATTTAGTGCTGCCAATACATTCAGGGTTCCAAGTAAGGCAGTGGTAGCCCTTCTCACAAATTGCTTGGTTAGATTACTTCAGTGCTTCAAGGCAAGAAGAATAGCCAGTGTTTCTTAAAATAAAACTGAAAACAACTGAGTAATAGGCATTGTCAACTCATTTAACATTTTTCATCAGAGACTTAAGGGATGATCAAAGAGCCAACAAGGGAGGTGAAGGTGTGCAAGTGGAGCAGCAGGAAGCCTGTCACTGGATTACAGATGAGGCTAAATGAATCCTGAGCTTTGCTTTCATGTTTCATTAGGCATTTGTCTCAGCCACAAAACTTAGTCCAGCTTGAGAAAGTCCTCAGCTTAGCCATGAATAGGAAAATTTGGGATACAGTTTTCATCACCTCCATATAAATGCTTCATCTGTCACAACTTGGAGTGATAAAACATATAGCTGTGGAGGACAGAACTGAAGAAGTGGTGCCTGTGCTAGCCAGATGTGCAAGTTTCTGCCAGTTGTTTAATTCATTTAATTCCCTGAAAGGTTCAATCAAATCATGGTGTTTGGGTTGTAAGTATGAAATTGAAAAATGGGGATGATTCAAGCATTTAAAGCTTGATGTTTTGAGGTACTTTGATCCTTTCCTTCTGTATTCTTTGTGTTTTGTGCCATTTTTCAAAGCAATGTCACAGTATTGTATGTGTATATAGACAACATGTATAGCAGTTTCACAAATTTGGTGGTTCTCCAAACACATACAGCTGCATCCAGGTGGCAGTCAGAACCTTTGGCCCTCAGATGCCTCTGGGATTGCATAGTCTGGTTTCTAGGTTTACATTGAAGCTGTACTCGTTGCTATCAAGACAAAGACACCCTGAACTCTTCTGCTGTAAAGACTGTTTGGAAGTTTGAGTGAATATAGCAATCACTTGTGAACTCTAAACTTGTGTAAAGCATGTAGTCTTTATATATATTGCAGCTTGTATCAGCACTGGTGTGACCAGCAGGACCAGGACAGTGATTGTGTCACACAGAGGGCTGTGTTCAGCATTGGGCCCCTCACTCACTGCCAGAGGGACACTGAGGGGGATGGAGCGTGGCCAGAGCTGGGAAGCGAAGAAGAGTCTGTAACCTTCAGGATCCATTTGGTACTGTCAGGGAAGCACTTGTCTCAGCTTCAGGCAGGACTGAAAGTCAATGTGCCTCTGTACATTTGCTTGGCACACTTGATAAATGTAAACTGTCAGATCATAGAAAGGAGAGATGATTTTTCAGCTGAGTTGGTTCCTCTGTAGCTTCCCCATCCTGCTTCCATGCACGCTAACCCCACACTGCTAACCCCCACTTTCTGCTGTTCTGCCACAGACCTGCTGACACAGCTCCAGTTCTGGTTGTTTTCAGGTTCTGTGGTAGTTTTATTTGTGTTATTTAACTTAGATTTGTAAGCCTGCTCTTCCAGAAAACAATGATGCTTTTAACCAAATCTAACTCAGTAGGTTTGTAGCCTGCAGAATGAGTAGAATTAGTAACGCCTTTGCTGTGCATGTGCAGTGACAAAGAGGTGATTTTCTCTATTTAAGAGAAATATTGTAATCTCTGACAGACCACTGTAGTCCAACAATACAGCTGAATCTGCTTATGTGAATATCTGTCAGTTTTCTTTTTCAGCAATGATGAAATTAATACAATAGATGCAGCTTTACTGAGGAACAGTGAAACAGCACATTGATTGCAGGTCTTTGAATCCACTGAAAGGCTTGTGTAATTCTGTTACATTTCCTGGGGAAAAAAAAGGGTTGTGCACATTGATCTATAGCGTCTTGTAATCTACTGCTGCTTGTTAAATCCTAGGTAATCAAAGAAAAATATCACTGCCATGCAGAGAAACAGTCATTGATTGCAAGTGAGCATATTGAAATGGGCTGAGAGTCACACAAATTCTCAAAATCTCAATACTGATGTTTCTGACCAGCTACTAGAATGAGCAGCTTTGTCATGGTACATGATAAATGAGCCTCTGGCAACATGGAGTGTGGCTCATGCTGCCTACAGATCTGGGTAGCACAGCTCCTCCGTAAGCCTTTTGTTTTTCCATCCGTGCATAAGCATTTGCAGGTTGCAAACTCTAGGGAGGTACCTGCAGCATATGGTACTATGTGGGAAATACTTAGGCTGAAAACTTCTCTCAGAGCACTCATTCTGAACCATGGATTTAAAATCTGCTAATGTGAACAAGAGAAACAAACTCTTAGTCTGTAAGCCACGATAAAAAGTGAGGTGACCTGAACCTCTGACCACTCCTGCGATGCAGTCATGTACTCCTCCATGCCAGCAGATCTTTTGGGCTTTGAGCTGTCTGCAGTCACAATGTTCTTAAGTACATGAGAAGGAGGTATGGCCAACAGAAAGAGTCTCCATTTTACAAGATGTAAGTCTTTGCACTTAAGATGTAAAGTAATGGGGCTGATTTCTTGTGTTCGTTTTCATGTTCAACTCGATGTGGTTTAACTTTGCTGCATCGCTCTTGCACACGGCTGCTGTGAGTTCTTTCAGGAGGACAGTAGTAACACTTGCAAAAGGCCTCATGAGATCCAAACATGTTTTAAAGGACACATCCATTTTAGGTTTACTCACAACAGCCTTAGTTTTATGCTGCTTTTTTCATTCAAAGGATCTCAAGTGCTATGCAAGGACACTTGGAGAATTTAGATGTGTGGTACCTGGGCGGATACTGGTAGTGGCACTTGCACAGACAATGCCCTTCTGTCTATACCAAAGCTTCTGTGCTTTTTCCCTGTAACTGATATGATTTTGCTTATGCTATGAGTAAACAGACACACAAAAGATAGCAGTTAGCCCAACTTGGTTACTAAGCACTTAATTCACAGCAATCAAGGAGCCTTACACATAATGTTAAAGTGTTTTCAGATTTATGACTCTGATAAACATCAGTTTCTTTGCAGATGATAGGCAAACAAAGGGAAACAGCATTGCTTTTACCCAGTAGACACAAATGAGAACTTTTAATGGAGAGTAGGTTTGTCCAGCCATGTTGTTGATCAGGATATTTTCAAACACTTCAGTTCTCAGATTACATTAGTACGCTGGACCTTTGCCTTGCAGAGGATTAAACATAGATCTGGAAGGTTTAATGTCTTCAAATTGAATTATATACAATTGGCTGCTGCTATCAGTAATGTGCTTTCTCTTCCTTCTTTGGAAAAACCTCAATTCCCATGTTGCATGTATGGGTTGGTTTTGATTTCGTGGCTCTAAATTTGAGCTGCAAATAGTAGTGAAGCTTTTTAATAAACATCTGATCTTCATGTAACTCTGGGAATAAGTGTAATTTAAATGATGGGCTTTGCTTCTAACAAACCCAAAACCACATCACTGCAACATTTCAATATGAAATCAGTTCCTCTGGCAAGATATCTCCTTGAAAAACAATGCTGAGTAGATGTTCAGTGGATGATATATTCTACTCCTTTGTTGTCATGGAGGTGCTTCCTTGATAAAGGGGTTTTTTTTCTGCAGAGTTAGGAACTTGCATCTCCTTTGGAAACCTGGTAGGAGGCTGGGATGCCTCAGTGCAAGGCATACATGATGGGTGTGCCCCATGACACAGGGGTGAAGAATCTTAAATGGCAGTGCCGTTAACATTTAGATGTTATTGCTGGAGTTCATCTAGCTGGTGGAAGGTTTTTTTTCACTGTACAATGTGTTACTACAAATTTGTAAGCACAAACTGAGTTTCACTTAATCCACTTCTGTCTTCTCTGTACAGAAATTCAGTTTCACCCAGTCTCCTCAAGAAAAGCCAACTGAGTTTACTAGTCTGGCTGTTTCCTCGTGGCTTTTAGGTTCATGTCGGGGTGGCTTTGTTTCCTAGGTACTGCTTTACTTATAGATTGAAAATCTCTTTGAGGTACTGTGATTACATTCTGGTTTGGAAGGTATAATTGCCATGCTTCTGGGCTGGACACTGCCAAAATAATGACAGAACACTGTGATGCAATGGGAAGCCTCCTGAAGGAGGGAGAATGCAAGAACACTTGTGTACACACTTTGCACACAGCCCACATCAAATTCAGTTACGTCCCTAGAAGACCATGTGGAAAAGTGGGTTCAGAGCTTTCCCAAAGTTCTTGGGATTTTTCTGATCTGGCTCTGTCTTTGAAGAAAACTTTTCGGTCAGTTAGCCATTTGTAATCCAGCTTTAACTGTTAGCAGCCTGGGAAAATGAGCTTTGCTCTGAGGATAGGTGATACAGACTTGCCAACTCAGAGCTGTGCAAAACCTTTAGATCCAGCAGAACTCTCCTTGCAAATATAAGTCATCCAAGCCTCACACAAGGAAAGATTTTTTTTATTGCTAAGAGCAGCATTAAATGTGTATTTCATTACTTTCTTGACTGTTTAAATAGTTCATTAAAATATTTAGAGTGCGACATATCAGAAGAGAAAATTAGAAGCAAGAATTTTGATGGTATTCTTTAAAGCCTTGAGTCCTTCCTCCTGAATGCTTCCTTGTCATTGATGAACAGTGCCAGTTGTGTCAGTAAAGATGTAAACTGTATTTTCAAAAGAAAAACTTAGAATAGTGGGGTTGGAAGGGACCTTTAGAGATCATCCAGTCCAACCCTCTGCAGGTCCCACCTAGATCAGGTCACACAGGAATGTGTCCTGGTGGGTTTGAAGACCTCCCGAGAAGGAGCCTCCACACCCTCCCTGGGCAGCCTGTGCCAGGGCTCTCTCTCACTTCACAGTAAAATAATTTGAACTATATTTCCAGGTTTGTTCCAATGACTAATATCAATTGAGTGATGTTTAGTTCTGGCCTACTTCCCCATGCAATTCTGCAGAAACCTCCTGAGTTGGGCTGTTCTACTTTTAGCTCCATGCTTCAGACAGATGACTGCGAGACAGGCTTTCTGAATTGAGTCCACATGTAAATGCAGCTGCCAGAAGCATTGCACGTTTTCTCAGGGCTTCTGCCTTTGCAATATACCTGTTTTAAGGTTGCAGTGTATCCTCCAGAGACCTGACCAACACCACAGTAATGAGTTGGTGGAAACAGTGGGTCACATCAGCACAAACACTCACTCGGGCCAGTACTTGTCTCTGACAGTGGTCCACAGCAGTGCCCAGGCAGATGTGTAGGAGTAAGACAAGTGTTCTGTTCTACTGGCTGCCTTGGGTTCTTGAAGGTATCTTGATTCACTCATATTGCCCTAATTAATGCAAGACACAATTGCATGTCTGAAAATGGATGCTCCAGCCACGAAAGCTGTTAGATCAGAGCTTCTTGCTGTATATCCATCAAATTCCTCTGAATTTCTGGGAAGAGCCCAATCTCTTCATTAGTTTCTTGTTCATGACATTTAAATTAGAATTTGCCACAGCTTGTTTCCTCGTGGCCATTTGTTTGGGACATCAGACAAAAGGGCTATGTAACAAAAGCCAGTGCTGAACTGGTAGTCACCGTGTCCCTTTAGCACAGGGCACTAATGGGACAGGTTTTTTCTGAAATGTGTTCTCCATGATGTCTTGGCAGGTATCTGAGCAAAGCCAGGCAACACTAACAAGAGGAAACTCAAGCTGAGATGATGTGCTGAGCAGAAGTTAGACATGGGAGGCTGAAGTGAACACAAATGTTGCCGTGTAACTTTTTCCTTCTTTCTCTGTTAAGCAGTTTCACCCTGTTGTGGGTGCTTTGGGGAGCTTGGTCACTGAGATGCATTGACACTGGGTGAATGCCCCTAAGGAGCTAATTAAAGGGGAGCAGTCTGGAGGTGACACAGCATTTTGAAGGAGGCACATTGCAGTGCTTGATACTTTGGTGATGATGGCTTTCACTGGTAGCTAGAGCGTGTTGGGTGTCAAACTAGACATCCTGAAATCTGTGAGTGCTCATAGGAGTCATTTACAGCAAGTTCACACGGAGTATAAAGGGATGATTTTGTTTGGTGTAATGGCTGGGATATCATTCCCAGTTTTGCTTTTGTGGGAAGGTGTAGTCCTGACTAGTGTGACCCTTCTCTTACCATCTTTTTGCCTATCATAGTTAGCAGCTTTGGGCTTACCTGTCAAGTGAAGTACTAAGACTGAGATCCAAAGAGTTCATCAGTGGCAGCCTTCGGACCATCCTCAAGCAAGGGTAAATATTTCCATTTAATGAAGCTTCATTTTGGGAATATAAAGAAATAATTTGGTCCTCCTTTGTAACTGAACATGTAGGGTATCACAGCATCAGCCTGCTCTGAACAGCATTCTCTTTCTTCTGTGTGCTGCCAGTTCGTACGAAGAAACTGTGACAAGCAGCAATTATTCACTGAGCAGTGTCTTAAATATTTAATATATTATTCAGCATTCCTTTCCTTAGCTTTAAAAAGCTGCAATACGATGCTGCTTCTAGCCCCAAAGGTTTGACTGAGCTCAGAATTGTCTTTTCCCCCTCACTCACACATACTCTCAGTTGTCATTTGCAGACAGTGTGTCTTTGTACTGGGATGCTCCAAGCGAATTTCACTGCTTAGCCAAAAGATGATATATTTAAACAAGCTCTGTTTGGGATCAAGCTGTGGGTTTGCTTCAACTACAATTATTTAATCTGCCACCATTGTGCATTTTCATGCCAGAAGAATAACTTGGCTTTTCTCAAATTGGAAGTTTTTCTTGCTGCTTGCACAAAGTCTGCTCATGATCTGTATGATCCGTAGCCTCTGTCAGCAACGAGATAGGTAGTGCTGTGGGCTCATTTATCCTCTGGTTAACAGATAATGAAGCAGTTGCAGCCATCTGTGCTGATGGAAATGGACTGCTCCTATCCCAGCTTAGCATTATTCAGTAGATTTGAGCCTGCAGGGCTGGAAGTTGCCCCTGGGACCCGGAGAAGGAGAGACAGCCACACTGAGCTATCACAGTGTAGGGACTCTCACAAGATTATCCTCTCAGCATAGTAATACCCTCTGTAGGACTTTGCATTCTGCCAGGAGAGTTCACAAATCCTCTGTTAGAGGCTTATAGCACTTTACAGTGCTGCACTAACCAGAACTACTGTGTTCTGTTTGTCCAGTCTCAGCAAGAGCATGGTTCCTATGTGGTTCTGTGACATCGGTGCTTACTGCAATCACATTGACATCTTTCTTAGAAACAGCCTAATGATTTGCATTGACACTGTTCCAATCCTGAGACAGAGGGGTTTAAATTAAGGTCTCTCTTTGTAAAGCTGTCTCCCAGATCAATAACATTAGCCCAGCTGAGGAAAGCAGGGTTTGAGATTGCTGATTCTTCACGGTGTTTGTTCTCTACCTTCTCTCTGTCCATATGGTCTCAGGAGCTCCATCTCCCACAGTTTCAGAAGCAATCTTCAGTAAGACTGATTTTTGTATTTATGACAAACAGCAATAAAACAGAACTTGTATCATCGCTCAAGGTACCAAGAAGCTAATTGTGTTTCTCACTTACATTTGCTAAAGCATTTTGGAATGGGATCTTTTAGCTACCTAATTGCCAGGAATTCTGGACCCTTGGATTTGCTCTGATATTATAGCCCATGATGGGGTTTTTTTTCACTCCAGGACAGAACTCAAGACTCTAAATGCATTTACTCTTTTGCTCTATGGATATCTAAACCTACTGTATAAGAAAGTAAATGTCTGAATTGTAGACCAATGATTTCTTGGTGATATTTTTATGTTGGCCTGCATAATACCCTGCAGAAGTGGGTTATATCTGTGCTAGCTGATGGGAATAGATGCAAGCTGTAGACAAGTTTGTAACTGAGGAGTTGTGTGTATCTGTGTTTTGTATCATTCTTTTAGCCCTGAATGAGGTTGTTATTGCCAACAGTTTACACACATTCTTCCAGTTTCATGCTGACCACATCAGTGCCAAATAATCCAACTGGATATAGCCCTGTGTGCCAGGTTTAGTTACAGTTCATGCAATGATTCCTCTACCTTTTCTCTAAAATGTCAAGAATTTGCATGACGAGGAGATGCCATTCAACTGACTCATCAGTGAAATTGGTACAGATTTCCTCAGCTCCCTACTTAGAAGGACCTCCAGTGCAAACTCCATGGAAACAAACTGGGGATATGAAACAGCCACAGGGTTGTTTGGAGCAAGATGGTTCTGCAATTTGTTTTCTTTTCTGTAGTGATGGTATAAGTCTCAGCTCCATTTTCAGGCAATTACTTAAGCATAGCTCTACAGTTAAGAGTAGTTTGGGGTTTTGGTGTTTTTATTTCTTGTGCATGCACAAAGTGGAAACTCTACATATACAGACAAATGTATTATGTTCAATAGTACATGTTTAATAGCTCTATCATTAGATAGTGTATGGGTTTCTTTCTGGACTACAAGTGTTCTGAGTCAGTGCCCATTAGGAGTAAACAAGCAGGATTGTTAGACCTTCCTTCTTGCTTTCTTTGGAGCAGTGCAATCTTTTTCTTCCTATCCAATGAATTTGTTAAAACAAACAAACAAACAAACTTTGTTTCGAAGTAACTGGAGGTAAATATATTTCTGTTTATCCTGAAACAGACATTCCTGAAATTAGTTTGTGTGGAATGAGATATTTTGTTTGCTGGAGCTTAATGACACAATGTTCAGGATTTGGGTTATTTTTATGTTTGAAATTAACTTTCCATCTTGGAGCAATGTTTGGAAAGGAACCAAAAGATTTAAATGGGATTTTGGAAGGGGAGTGATTATGTGATTATACTAAAATTATCTTGTAAATTCAATAAGAATTAACTCATTTTCTGTACCCCAAATCCATATCTTTCATTAAGTTTTAAACTTGATTTCTCCTGTCTCTGCTGGCTTTTTTTCCCCTTGGACACTGAACATGTTGTCAGTCTACTACTGAGGTTTCCCACAATGACAAGTTGAATCTTTGGGTGGGTATCATCAGGTTAGAAGACTGGGCCATAGCTTCTCCTGGGCATGGAACTCTCCTTAGTATGTCTTGGTTTCTGTTTTGTTCCCCAGTAGGGATCTGTTTGTGGCTTTTTGTTGAGGGAGAGTTCTTCAGTTTGGCTGATGTAGCTTCTCCTGCATTTGACACTGCTTTTGTACCTGATCTTCACACAAGGGAACCACTAGGACTGGTTTTCTGTTTGATTGCAGAAATTAATGAACACAATGGTGGGGTTGGAAGGGCCCTCCAGAGCTGAGGGCCCCTCTCAGCCTTCTCTTCTCCAGGCTAGACAGCCTCAGGTCCCACAGCCTTTCCTTCTCTGAGAGATTTCCCAGTCCTTTCAGCATCTTGGGAGCCCTTCTCTGGACCCTCTCCAGAAGTTCTATATCAGTCTTGAGTTGAGGATCCAGAACTGGACACAAGACTCCAAATGAGACCTCACCAGGGCAGAGTAGAGGGGGAGCAGAACCTCCCTCGACCTTATTGTCCTCATTGTGCAAGGACAGGGAGTTTCTAACAGACCCTTTATCATAAGAGACTGTCATCTGTGCCCCAACAGAAGGGCACCTCAGTGACATGGCACAGAGGGGTCTCTCCGTGGCCTGGCCTGCCCCTGGGTTCTTTAAAGCAGATGAACTTTCTCAGCCCTCCCACCTCCGCAGTGCCCGTGGGCCTTGCTCAGCACGTTGGGGGCTGCCACAGCTCTGCGTTGCCAGCTCCCAAATTGATTAGATCTGTGGCTTTTTGTGTTTGGAGCTTCTTAACTGCAGTTACTAAGCACACAAACAGTCATTACCAGCACACAGAGATGCTATTAGCAGCAGAAGGGAGATTTCTAGAAGACTCCTTCAGTAAAGACAGAGCCTTTCAGCCATGTTTCAGGACAGCCCCAAGATGGGTGGTTTGGGGTTCTTGTGACAACTGTGCTTTTTCCTTTGTGTTTTAAAAAGCATGCATCTCCTGACTGAAGCTTTTGGTTGCTGGGGAGCCTACCTTAGGCGCCTGTCTTCAGAAACAGAAGTGAGATATTTTTAATGAAGCTGTAATCCTGCTACTGGTGATTGTGTAAGGAGTCCCTGAGGTCACAGCATGCTCAGTGTCACTCAGTACCACAATCAGGGTTGTGCTGGGGTGGAGGGAGCTAATCAGCACTGCCTTGTGCCTCATTACCATCTCTTCTTTATGCACGACATATTGCCACTGCACAAAGACAGAGTCTGTTCAATATTTATTTATAGTAAGAAGGGCCAAAACTGTCAAGAGAAGACTTTTTTTAAATCTTATGTTAAAAGCAAGGCAAAAAGTCATGCTCAGTGAGCAAGTTGGCACTTTCCTAGCACACTGTATTAAGCAGCAAGCTTAGTTATGAGTGAATTAAGTTCACCCTTTTCAATTGTTAAACTAACAGCGAGCCACAAAGCCAACATATGTAAGCCACCCCCTCAAAATTCAGCACTATTCACAAATCTTCAACACTGGAAGCAAGCAAATTACAGGGTGGAATAAGCTCCTAAAAGCTATTTAAAAGCTTTAGTTAAAAGCTATTTGGACAATTTGGTTTGTTTCCATTCCTGTACAGCTAATTCTTTCATATGCTGCATTAATGGCCTCCTCCCTCCCTATTTTTTTATGAACATTGCTAGTAATTTTGGGATTAAAAGTAAAGAATTACCAGTGATTTACAAATGCCCACTGTAAGTATAATTAGTGCTAATTTTATGAACCTCCATAGGCCATACACAGTTATGATTACACGAGCAAAGGTTGATCTATGGCAATTTGTGAAAGGAATATAAATAGATACTTGCAAGTATAACCATTTAAGTATTATTTCTAACACAATGATGGAGCCCTCATGATGAGACTTTGGCTAATATTTTATTACAGGCTGTGGAAAAACTCTTTCACCCTAAAAATTTATATCAGATATGTTTATAATGAAGCTGAAGTCATACTCAGTGAGAGCAAGTCTAATTAGTAGCACTGTACTATGTGTTAAAGTACTGCTGCTTAAACAGAAGCATAGTTGTAATCACCTCAGTATTTACATTATCTTAACTAATCTTTCTTCTTAACTAATCATAACTAATCTTTCTGCTGCAATTGTTCTTCAGGATGACACTGTAGTTGCCTTTTTGGGTAGAGACACAAAGCCACAGAATATAAGGAAGATTGTTCTGTTGGTAAAGCAACAAAGTGAATCTGATGCCCAGTGTGAGAAAAGCCAACATGAGGGCAAAAAGGAACATCATGAGACTCTTGCCAGAAGACTTTTGCTCAGCTTTCTGTTCCAAGCAGCTGGGCTATTTTTGCTCAGAGAGTATACTAAGGGTGAAAACGATGTGGCTGGGAACATGTGCTTGTGACTGTAAGATGCACAGTGCTGTTCTTCAGGATTTGGTTTATGTGTTCTGCCCTGTCCTAGTGCTGCTCTTTGCTAGAAAGCCTTCTGATGAGGACACTGTTTGCGTCTCAAACCAACATACATGCCTAAAATAACAAGAGGAGAGAGCAAGTAGTGTAGATGTGTCTGCTGTGGAGCCAGCTTGCACTTCCAAGAAGGATGTTTGCACTGCCTGAAGTTTTCAGGCACCCTCAGTGTAAAGGTTTCTGAGGCTTCCTAAGGCAGACATGTAGCAGTTGCCAGTATATTCCAAGATTCAGCACTGATATATGTGAAATGAGCTCAGATTTTGCTGCTAAGTGAACACAGTGCAAGAACGAAAGTAGAGGATGGGTTGTGGAAATGCTTAATATACCATCGTGTACAGTAAAACCCATGTCAGCCCTTTATAGAACAAAGTATTGCCATTCACGTATAACAAATATGGAAAGGCAGAGTGCTTTTAGAATATTGAAAATGGATCATTTTGACTAGTTCAGAAAAACATTTCTGCAGTTCTCCTTTAGTGCATAGGAAATGCCTGTTGGGGGTTTTCTGTGGGTGTTTCTTTACATCCATGTTTGATGGCATGCTAAGTATTACAAAATGTCAATGTAAAGGAAGAAAATGTGAAGTCATTCAGCATTTGACATTTAAGAACAATGCTTCTCTTAATTAGTTTTAATACTTCATCATTTTGTTCTTTTGCTGTCACCTCAGGACTTCACTGGAAACAGGAAGCAGCGTCTCAACTGATCCGCTCAGGTACTGTGGTGATACAGATGTTCATTTTAGGTTTGAAATGATAGAAATTGGCTCTGTTCTTTGCCAGCTCTTCATTACACAGCTTTATCTTACAGTGCACAGCCAGTAAAGACATTGTCCAAATGGATTTTTCTGTTTGGGAGGGGATAGCTCACTCTCTTCCAGAATTTCCAACTTGAAATTCTATTTTAGCTTCAAACACTGTATTCATTCGGAGAAGAGCACGAAGGGGGAGGGAGGAAAAGCCTGTTTGTACACACAGATGGGTGAACCATCTTTCTCTCAGATTTTGGTAACCTGCTGCTGAAAAAATGTGACCTTCCCTGGCAGTTTTGTATTGCTTTGGGTGGAACAATACTGATTGTGTGGAAACGTCATTCATGTTTTCCATTGCTCAGCGATCTGATAAAAGCACATGTATCAGCTGCAGCAAGTACTGTCATATGAGTCATTCAGTAACTGAGAATTTACTTTGATCATTCAATTTAGGAAAAAAAAATGCTTAGCAGTGTTAGTGCTGCATATCAAATGGGCACCTTGCATCTTTTATTCTCATAGTTGCACATTAAAGAGTGCATCAAAGTCACAGTTTTCCTTTGATTAAGTTGGGGCAGAGTCTCTTCCTCTCAAATTGACAGTTGTTTTGGTGAAAGTCTTCCTTTGGACATGTTATGGATTGAGGATGTGACTTTTTCCCACGTTGAGTAGTTTTAACCTTGTTTGAACAAAACATTAGTGGGAACAGTTCTGTTTAACCTTATTCAAATTAAAGGCCATCTCTATTATCAATCTTCCATTCTTTTGCAGTGTATGGTTTTCTGAAAGTAAAGCATATGCCTTCTTATAGTTTCCTAAAAGCACACACTCCCCCCATGTTGTAAGATTGTCTTTGTCCTTAGCTCAGCATAGCAACACTGGACGATGTCCAGTCATGACTGTAGTCTTGTTCCCATCTCCCGGGTTGAGTGGAACACTGTTTCTTTGTGTGACAGGACAATGCAGGAAACAATGTCAACTTCCCCCACTCCAGTCCTCTGCAAGAGCCTGATGTAGCGGGGTTGTGTTTTCCAGGTCCTTTTTCCTAAGGTTCCCAGAGCCAGCTATCGCTGTGTCTTTATTCCAGGCTAGACAAATCTTGGTGAAAACAACACATTTTACTACCATGTTTTTCCTTCTGGTGGAGTTTTTTCCATGGGAGGATATCACTGAGAAAGATGGGGAAGAATTAGATGTAAGAAGTGGTTAAATGTTAACTTATGGTGGGGAAAGGAAAAGGGAACATTCTTTGAATAGGTTGAGTTGCACTGAATAGACATGTTTTCTAAGAACTGAGGTGGTTGAATCATTGTAAATTGCTATGGGATCATAACAACATGTGGGTGTTTCCCTGTTTTAAACTGTTTTCGAGGAAGAGAGCCCATGGGATTGAATATCCACTAATATAACGCTGCATTGCTGCCAGGCCTCATGAGCCATGAAGTTAAAGACACAGAGTAGAGGTGTGAGGTTGGCACTGGCTCTCATCAGCAGGTCTTAGTGGGCAACACTTTCATTTTTGAAACAGAAACAGCAACAGAGAGATGATGGCTGGTGTGGAATCCTTCATTGCTGCCCTTTATATTTCAAACAATGGGTTTATAATAGCTCATAGTCTACCTGCTTTTACAAAGGAAAAAATAAAAGAAAATTAAGCTGTAAATTAAAAGAGATCTTGAGACTTTCCTCTTTATCCCATTTGCTTTTATGAAACCTCTGTGCTCAGGCATTTCCTAAACTAATTCACCCAGCTGATCTTCGGAGTGCTTGTGAATTTTTTTACAGCACTCTGTTTATTAAAAGTTATTTGGATATAAATGCATTTACATGTGAAAAGTATTCTTGAATTTTGAAAATTGGGGTGAAATAATATCTGGGAGTGACCAGATTAGGGTGGAAAAATGCTACTCCAACTGCAAATTAAGTAATTTTATGGTGAGAGTAAAGCAATCATAGAGAAGACATGAAGGAAATATCCAGATGCTATCAGCTAAACTGGTGAATTTTTCCTAGTGCTATTGTAAAATCTGGTCGACTTGGGTAGATTGAATAAGCCCTTTCTAGAGCTGTAATTAAACAGAATGGAAGCTATTATTTTTAACTAAAATGAAAGGCAGTAGAAGACTTTTTGTTACTGAATGTGTTCTCATGAACCTGTTGAGCACATTTGCCTTTGAATGAGCCACGAAATGGAATGTACTAATGAATATGAAGACATCTACTATCCTGTCAGACAGTGATATTTTCCAGTCAGGCTTATATTTTGCTCACAAAGTTCATGTCCTCATCAACAAGGTAAGTTTGCCCTTGAAGAACAGCTCTTCTGGTTTCCACCTGCTCCGGAACATTGTAATCCAGACTTGTGGTTTCATTACGTTTCAGTTGTAAGTAGATTGCACACCAGACAGATCCATTTGTGTTCCCTGCATTTCTTTCATGGGTGATTCTGTAAGTTCAATTTGAAAGCCACACAGCTGTGAGATCACAGAAAGGCCCAGATCTCTAAAGAGTAAGGACTGATGTGAAAAACATTGTTTGTGTCCATTATAAAGAGAAAAATCTGTTCAAGTTGGCATGTGATGTGTACTTACATGTATATTTTGTTTTGCACAATGTCTTCATAGTCTGCACAGTGTTTCATCTGGATATTTCGAGTCTGACTCTGTCACATTTCTGCTAATATCTGAAAATATCATGTTTCCTAATACCTACATCTCAAGTGGGCTTTCTGCAGTGTTGTGCTACCAGACCTGTTTCAAATGATGCAAAAATTGACATATGTAAGCTTTGCAGATATTCGTGGCATATCTGTTGTCTTCTGTAACAAACTGATCAACTAGTGTTTGTGTGAGTAGAGAACAGACATGCAGAAAAGATATTCAGCATTAAGAGAAGAGCAAATTTCTTACTATTCTACTTCATGGAATTTTGGCAGCTTAGAGGATAATAACCAAAAATGACAGGCAGTGTTGGTGATGATTAATACTGATTTGTGGAGGAATGCCTAAATCCAAGAGTAGTTTGAAGTGAAATAACTGTTTTGAGTTACTGGAGCAGCACAATCTTCCCTTCAAGAGTTGGGGGAAAAGAGATCTTGATCTTATGTCCCTGATTCTCTGAGCATCTCTGTAGAGCACGTCACCAATGTGTCCGGGTGTCACAAGGGTGCAGCAGAGCCCGATATCTCTGTATGAACACAGCCTGTCCATTCCTGGTTGGGAAGGTATGCTTGCTGAAGTGGTACTCAGACATTGGTGAGAAGGCCAGAAGAGAGATCTGGTTTGCCAGAGCCTTTAACATGAATGTCTTCCTTATTCTTTGTATAAGCAAGCCAAGAAATCTTCCCAACAACTTGCACGTGAGGAGTCTTTGATTTCCAGTATCAAGATGGGTACCCAATGCACAGAAGCTTTGTGTGCTGCTGGATTCTGTGAGCAATAAGGCCTTTAAACCTCCCAGTAATTAGTTCAACATCTCTTTGGTTGCACAATATCTTGGGTTTTACACCTTATGTGTATTCCTCATATGCTCCACATGTTTAGTGTGGTGTACACAGGGTCTCGTGGAACTGCACTGTGTTGGTCTCAAAATGTACAAATCACTAGTGTGAAGATTTTGTGTGTGACCCTTAAAATATTTCACCCTGGAGTCAGGAAAACTGTCATGGAAAAGTCATGGAAACCTGTTTTGTTCTGCAGGCTCACCATTTCTGCACTCCATGCAGGTGTGCAGATACACTTTTTGTGGGCAAGTGAAATATTTTTTTTGAGAGTTCCTGACATCATAGAATCACAGAATTGTTATGATTGGAAAAGACCTTTAAGGTCATCGAATCCAACCAGTCACCTCAACTGCAGGCCCAGCACTAAACTAACCTGTGTCCCTCAGTACTTCATCTATGTGTCTTTTGGATATCTCCAGGCGTGGGGACTCCACCACCTCCCTGGGCAGCCCCTTGCAATGCTTAACAACCCTCTCTGTGAAAAGGTTTTTCCTAATGTCCAACCAAAACCTCTCCTAGTGCAACTTGAGCCCATTTCCTTGTGTCATTCACTACTGGAGAGATTAACCCCTGGCTCACTACAACTCCTTTTCAGGTAGCTGTAGAGTGATCATGTCTCCTCTCAGTCTCTTCTCTAGGCTAATCCTATCACTGTAAGGATGTGAGTAGGTAGGTAACAGTAGTTCAGTTCATGTATTTTATGAAGGGTTAAAGGTTATGTAGCTAGACAGATCAATTTTGCTGATTTCTCCCAACCTCAACATTTGAAATCAGCATTCAAGTACCTCTAGCAGGTGCTGACCTAATGCTAGGGTTGCTTTATACACGGCTCTCCCTCATCAGCTCATTTACTTCAACCTCAGAGCTTCAGAGATTGACAAGACAACCCTCCCTAAAAAAGGAGGTGATGTGCTGTATAGTTTTTTTCACTTTGCCCTTTTCTAGTGGCTGTTTTTAAGACTTGTGTCAGAGGCTACAGTGCACCTCTGCCAGAGCTGCTGCTGCCTAGTGAAACTTGAAAGGGTTATAGAAATTCTCAGGGAGCTGCTTCCTTACAGTACTAGTGCTGAAGCTCCAGCACGTCCAGGAATTCCTGCTCTTCTTAGGCCTGGGAATTCTAAGCCAAAGGTTTCAGTAAATGCCTTTCTGAAAGGACTAGTTTTATATCCAGGGTGAGCGTGAGATGAAGCTCAATTTTCTTTGTTGTTTTCCTCTGGAAGACAAGTGAAAATGAAGAACATGTTGAGAGCAGGGTGCTTTTCATTTGCAAACGTCCTAATTAGCATTTTCTCTGCATACAGTGCAGTATAATCAGCATTGGTTGCTGTCAGAAAATTCATGAGTACGAAGCTTCTACTCCCTGAAAGTCCAATGTTTAGAAGGGAGTAATTAAAGTGACAAATAGCTGGGGTCGTGGGGTTTTTTTCTCTGGAAAGGATATGATGGAGAGGAATAAATTGCTTTGCCATGTGAACAGTCAAAGGATAAGTTTTCAGGAAAGTCTCACTTCAGGATCAAATCTTTGGATGCTGTCTCTTGAACTTAATTGTGTCAGTATGGCATTCCTCTTCTCCTTTCTTGTTCCCGAGAAAAACTTTTCTTGGTCATGGGGCAAGGCATTTCTTGCTGCTGCTTTTTTCTTCTTTTTTTAAACAGGATCTCAAGAAATTCCAGCAGAAGAATGTTCCAATAGGGAAAACTGAAAGATAATGGGGTTTTTTTTGCCATCTCTTTTTTCTTGGAAATGAAGGGAAAGAGATTTCCATGCTGTCCTCTTGGCAATGTCCTGTAGCCTTTGTACTGGGAGAGAGGCAGTCCCAGGGAGGCTGGGAAGGCCTGGCCTTCAATTCCTCTTTAGGTAAAACTATCCCTGGAGAAGAGAGGCTGATCTTAGAGAGAAAAAGCTGGGGTGGAAGATTTTTATAGGAAAATCTAAACATCCTTCGGCAGGATGGCATCACTGTCTTCAAAGTCACCAAGATAATGAAGCCCAAGGGAATATGAGTTCAAGAAGACAAACTGTCTGGATTTTTCACAGCATTTCTTATTTTGGGGTGACTTGCATCTCAAATGTAAGCACTGGTGTTTTCCAAAGAGTCACTCCAAGAGTACCAGCTTGGATACTGGTCTGAAAGAGCTCCCAGTGAGGACATGCAGGCACCACAGGCAACTGATTCTTTTAAAGAGAATCTTTGAAAGAAGTTATAAGTCCCAGATCAAATGCTCCTAACATTCCTGTTTTTTCATGCAAATTGCTTTCCTGACATTTATTTCCACCACTCCCCCTGTACTGTATGGTGTATTTTTAGCAATATCCAGACAAAAAGTGACACTGACACTTTTAATGTTGTCTAGGTAAAATATACCCATGTCTTTGCCTCACTAAAGAAACTGCCAATTCTTACTCAAAGGTGTTCATCATTTCAAGTCAACATACACAAACCAGTTTTCTAAGTGGCTGCAAGACATTTCTATAACTGAACAGTGACAATGAGTAAAACCAGAGACCATCAGAATCCCTAAATATAGCTTATTATCCAGACTGTGAGGGAACCAGATATGTCCATATGGAAAAGAGCCTCATGTTCAGCTTTAGGGCTTTGGGTTTCTTTTTGTATTTTTTAAACAGTGTTACAAATACTTTTAAAACTCCACCTGTCCAAGTGCTGGAATCTTTGCTCTTAAGTATTTCTTCAGATTGCACTTACAGTTGTGGTGGTGTCTCTGTTGAACTGAGCTCTTGTATACTATATGTACATATATATACTATATATGTTTTTCATACTCTTGCAAGTCCTAAGTGTTCATTGTGATTTTTTTCAAAGGCTCAACAGAGTGAGAAGTGCCCAAACTGTGATATCTGGAAAAGTAAATGGGATGCAAGGATTGCTCAGTCTCCACCAGGACACTGGTTATTTAGCAACAATGAAAACTGTAATGAAAATTAGAAATGACTGGTGAAGCCTTCTCTTGTGGCAGTAACATCTGCAAGCTCAGTGCTCTGCGGGGCTGAAGGAACTCCTCCAGAGCAAACTGCACCTGGGGAGAGTGAGGGAGGGGTGAGGGATGGGGAGAAGGTGCTAGAAGTGGACCAATATCAGCTCCTGAAAAGTCGACTAAATGCAATTCGGACTCCTAGAATCAAAGCAATCTGCTCCCATCCCGTCTAGCCAGAGGCTGTCGGTAGTCAATGCCGCCAGGGCTGCCGTTCCCCGGAGCCCCCCGCCGGCTGCGCGCTCCATCCTCCCTCCCGGCGGGCCCGGTAGCCGCGGTCCCCGGCGCACCGGCCCCGCTGCTCGCCCCGCCGGGTGCCGCCGGCCCCGCTGCTCGCCCCGCCGGTGCCACTGGCCCCGCTGCTCGCCCCGCCGGGTGCCACTGGCCCCGCTGCTCGCCCCGCCGGGTGCCACTGGCCCCGCTGCTCGCCCGGCTGCCCCGGCAACGCCGGCGGGGGCGGCCGCCGCTCCTTGCGGCTCCGGTGATTAGTTCCCTTCACGTAGCCCCGGCTGGCAAAGTGTGTCGGGAATAAGATAAGCATAATTTGGGTCGGGAGCGGGGAGAGTCTGCGCTGCTGCCTGGCGGGTGTTTTTTTTTCTCTTTCTCTCTTTTTTTCCCCTCCCCTGTCATAAGGAGCCCACAGCTTTCAGAGGTGCTGGCAGACAATGGAGCTGATGTGATTTACACTGGAGGAGCTGATTAACAGAGTTGTGTGCTGCTCTAGTTTAAAAAAAAAAGGGGGGGTGGGGGGTGTAGAAAAAAGCCTGCAGTTCCCATGTGATGGGATCCCAGCACTGCTGTGATTGTAGGGCAGTTGTTGTCAGATCTGATAGGGATAATTGCTTGCTTTTTCTGAAGTTCTGTGAGCTTTAAGGATGCTTTCCAAAGCTCCTTCAGAAACCCAAACTGGAATATGTACACATTGCCTGAGCACAGTGCTTTGCGAATGGCCTAAAATAGCCAAAAGGAGAAGTGGGATTTCTGTGTAATAACAGTTATCCCAGTGGTATCCAGGGGACTTTTGGACAGATAAACTGCAATCAGGAATCAAAGAGCGATACAAGGAATGAGTGTCCTTTGTGCAGCAGCCCCTTTGTATGAGGTGGGATGGTGGAGCCGTGCAGGTGCCGTGCCATGTGCGCGCCGGGCTGCCCGCACCGGCAGCAATTAGCAACACTTCTGCTGCAGCAATAAGGAGAGGAGTGTGTTGGACTGGACTTGAGTCATTCAAATCATAACAAAAAGAAGTCTTGTGTTGTTAAAAGCGAGCTGCAGACGCCGCTTGCCGCAGCAGAAGTATTTGAAAATGCTGAAGTTGAAGGCCTTCTGCTTGGATTACTGGCAGTTTTTATGTCTCCAGCCTCTTCACGGTTTCTATAAAAGGTAAGAAAACATTAACTCTGCAGTGCTTCTCAGAACTGGGTGGCTGCACATGCTGCCACCAGCCCTTTTGCTTGCTGTTCTCCTCTGTTGCTGAAAGGCAGATACTCGGGAGGGAAAAGGGAGTGGTAGGGAATTAATGAGAACTTGTGACAAAGATTGTAAAACTGTGCTTTGTTTATTGCATTCATTATCAGCCACTTTTGACTCTGTGCATGCAGATGTGAAAGGTGATGATGCTGTTTGGTTTTATCATTTACTTTAAGTCCCATCATCTCAGCTAAGATTCAATTAGTACTTTTGCTTCTCTGATATTTTGTTCCTTCGGCTTGTGTTGTGCAGAGCTCAGACTGTAAATAACACTGGGAGATTAATTGAAATGTCACAGAAATTTATGTAATTCAGAGAAGCTCCTTCTTTTTTTTTCCCAGAGATATTTAGTAATACAATAGTTCATCTTTCATCTCCTTCCCAGCACCGAGTGCACAGCACAGCCTTTCAAAGCAGTGGGGACTTCACTTAGGCAGGTCTGACATACAGCTTAAATGATTGATGGTGAGCAGTGCTCATAAAGAATAGGGCTGGGTGGCGGATGCATTGAGCTTGCCTATTTAATGGAACAGCAAAATAAGCAATTCCATTTAACATGTCCCTGAACTTACTCTGATGCTTTTTAATCTAAACTTCAGTTTTCTTGCTCTTGATTTAAGCTGCTGGGCAGGGGAAACGTCAGGGATTTGAATATTCAAGGGGGAAAGTGGGGATCACTTCATTGTTAACAAAAATGCTGCAATTCTTTAAAATAGGAGGCTGTTCCTGTTATGGACACTTTCTGGTCTGACTACCTATTGTCAGCCTACAGAAAGTGCTTTGTACTAAATGCTAATTGCAGCTGAATTTTTCATGCAGTGGCTGAAGGCTGGAAAAGGGAACTGGTCCAATCTTTTTCAAGGTTTGAGGGGTGCCCCGCGCTTTCTGGCATTGAGTAATACAAGACCCTCATCTGCGACCATTGGCCTGTGAAGTTTCAAAAGATAGCATTATTCTCCTCTTCTTGCAGCTTTTCACAGATTTCATTTCTAAGCCAAAAAATTTCCAAGCTATTCCTAGCCTATTGTCGTGCTTTCCTTGCTGAGAAACCATATAGAATAATAGAAATGTAGCCAGACTGTTTCGACACAAATAAATAAGACTAAACTAAAGCTTTGTGTCTTGGATTACTGGCAAAATCCCAGCTTTGTTGCAAATGAATTACTGTAGATTGATTCTATATCTCCTAATGGAAAGCTCTGTAATACCTAAGGACTGGTCATTTATTTCCTTCCAAGATAGTTCATTTATTTCTCATCAAAACCTAGATGTACTTGAGCCCTCCTCCTGGAGCGTGTTTGCATGAACAGAAGTGAAACAAGGACTTAAGCACTTAAATGTCAGGTGGAAGCACTTTGCTCCCTTCATTTTGAGAAAAGGGAAATTGAAGGAAAGTTGCAGCTTACATTTGAAACAAAATGATTTCTTGATAAAAGCACAGTGACAAAGAGGCATGAAAAGCAAATAGTCCAGAATAACAAACTTCAATACAAGGAAGTTCATACTAAAAAGGAAAAAAAGCCCCAAACAAACCACCTTTCTTCAGGCATACTTTCCATTACTCCTTATTAGTAATTGTAAATTGTTTAGAATGCTCTTGGAAAAGAGCCAGGAGGCTGTGGGGAAGAGTTTGTCTATATTTCTTATGTATGAAGTGAGAAAACTGAAACAGGACTTGAGTAACATTTGCACTTCATAGGTCTTACCACATGGAGTTTTAGTATTAGCATTAAAGCTGTTGCCTGCCCTCTGTTGTAGCTTGGTGATGTGGGGGAAGATGTGTCAGAGCAAACTTCAAACATCCCTGTATGACATTCCCTCGTGCCACTGCTATTACCTGAGGATCAGCCATGGCTTCAGGTGAACAACTCATGGGGGAAGCCATGCCAAAACCTCAGCCTTCCCCAGGAAGGGCTGGTGCTGTGACAGCTGATGACTTCCCAGAGAAGATCCAGGGATGCTGTGCAATAGCTGCCCACCCCCACTTCAGCCACGTGTTCCTGATCCTGTGGGGTGACTCAGAGACTCATTGCTTGGCCATGAGAGCCCTCGCTCATCGCTGCCCGAGCTCTCACTCTCCCCAGCAGTGCTTAGCAAGCTGTACACGACGAGAACTGTGACTTATCTCTTTCCTTTTGTGGACTGAGCAGAACAGGACTTCTATTTTCAGTTGCAGGCAGTGGTAAATGCTTCTTGCTGCTTCAGAAGCTCTGGCTTGCCACTCTACATTCAGAAATCAAGCTATCTTTTTCAGCTTTTGTTACTCAGGGAAGTCTTGTGAGATCACATCTGTTGCCTGAGACAATTCTAATCGATGATATAACTTTGTCTTGCACTGGGAACCACTTGCATGGAACTGTGCCTTTATATTGAAATCTGTGGGCTTCCTGAGAAGTCCATGCAGGGTGGATTAGGGCTTCCAGCAAGCTGTGCAGATGACATTCCTTCGAGAGAAGCCCTAGAGCAGAGGGCTTCTGTGGAGTTTGCAGTCCTCTGTGAGGATTGATTCAGGGAGATGTTTCCTCAACACAGCAAGGGGAAGGAGGAAATAAGACAAACCAAACAAACTGCACTTTTAGTCCTCAGTAGACAGGACTTTGCCCATCACGTGTATATTCATAAAACAAAGTTACTGGGAGGTGATGACGCTGATGTGTATATAAACTATCAGCCTGCTTTTACCTCAGGGATGGCAGATTGAGTATAGAAAATGGGAAATTAAGGTAGAAACCTGCTTCTAAAAATGTTTGCTCATTCACCAATTTATGAAAATCACATTGCAGCTCTCTGTTGCCATTAACACCGACTGTGGTTTGGTCAGTGAGGGGTTATACAAACCCCTCACTTTCGTGCTGGTTTTTAGATCTCCTTTGAACACAAGTACTAAAAGTGTAGAGATGTATTTCTGTAACAGATGAGCAGTTTCTTGTAGGGTTTCTGTGGGGTTTTTAGAGTGAATGTCCCACACCCCACTCTATGGGTTATTATAAAATGACATGACTTCAGGTTTAGCATGTGAAAGTGCAGGTTTTCTGCAGCCAGTGGGTGCACCGTGCTGTGCTTCTGCCAGCTGGTGGGGAATAGCCCAAGGGAGAAATTGTTACCATTAGCATTGCATTAAACATAAAGCATAAGGTGAGAAAATTTGTGACTGGCAGTTAGGGCCACTATAATCTGTAGTCTGGGAGGGTTTTTTCCTCCCAGAATGTCTTCTCTCTTCTCTCCAAGATGATTAAGTGCCAAGTTTGTAAAGGCTGTTTTACTGGAATCCAGGTGCTTGACAATAAATGTCCAGTTGTTAAATAATTTCTTCTCACTTTTAATTTCTCTTTCATCAGTTTGGTCTCTCTAAAGGAGACATGAGAACAGAACAATTAGGACCATTTCTGCCAAGCATCTGATTCCAGCCAGCCCGATGGAACATGATAAGTGAGAGATGACTGGTTTCTTTGAAACAGGGATGAATTGAAATTGTTTCTGCTCATTCTCAGTTGGGACTAGTGATTCCAACATTGTGATTCAGGATAGATTGAATCATATGCATAAACCCATCTCTGGGCAAGAATAAGTCTGTATTTTGGTGTATGATTTGGTCCCATTAGGATGCTTCAGTGATGATTATAAATGAAAATGCTTTGATGACTTTGCTTGGTAGGAGCAGCTGATTGCTGCCATACTAGAAGAGCACAAAGTAACTGAGTGTCAGAAGCCACTTAAAGCCACTCTAATATTGCACTCTGCAGGGCACCTGCAGCTCTGTGTTCATCCTCTTTCCCACTCTGTTACCCAGGACGAATTTGTAGCATTTGAAGCCATTAAAGGAATTGCCAGCCTTAATTTAGATGCAGTTTCAAAGACAGCACATGTGCTTTAAATGATCTATGTCAGGATTGTCCTCTAGGTTAACTCTTTGTTACAAAGAAAATGCTTTGATAGTCTTTGTTCCTCATTTCTGGTGTTAACAGCATGGACTCTGCTTCTAGGATTGTGTGAGCTGGGTTCAGATGTGTCAGACAATGTGCTTGCTCACAGGCCCACAGCAGTACTGCTGTTTCCTTTAAGCAAAATGCAGCATAAATCCCAATGCAAACAGCTCAATGGTCATGTGCTACTACATAGTTAGAGGGAATACTGTTGTTAAATTCATTGCTTAAAAATAGACTTAATAAAGGAATAAAAGTTACTCATAGTATGTGACATACAGCACTATAATCCTGGGAACAATAGCTGTGTACTAGTTACAAATGTCAGTAACAATGAGCAGGGGGAAGAATCCTTATGCTCTAGTTCATGAGAGCAGGGAGCTTCTTTTGCACCCTCACAGACAGTGATGTCAGCTGGTTTACTTTTCTCCTTGCTGTCATTTAAACGACGAGTTCCAAAAGCGAAGTGGGTGGGAAAAATTACCAAAGCTTCATCTTGAACTTGCATTGAGAGTTCACCATATAAGCTGTTAGAGACAAATAGTTTGCTTTCACTTGACAGTGACTTCATCCAGAGCAGGGCTGAGTCACATGCCTATAAGCCCTGCCTGCTCTCTGGAGGTTCGTGTTGGCAACATCTATGCAACAGCAGAGAGCGTAAAATTCTCTCCTTCCCTTTATCCCCCTAAATCCACCAGCCTCTTGAAGTACAGCCTGCAAACAGTGCAGATTGCAGAATTCCCACATTCAGCATAAAAACTGATTGAGGAAACCCTGAAAGAAATGTACAAAGTAGCAGAATGCTTTAAACACGATCAGCGGATTTGTCCACGCTCAGGGAAGCGATTTAGAGTTGAGAAATTGAATCCCCCGAATACCTGTTAATCTGGTTGAAGCTTTCATTGTAACATATCTGAAGGAGTCTTTGTGCACATGTTCAAGATGCCTTGTTTATGTGCCTTAAATTCACACTTCTGGTTTGCCTTAGCTTTCTGGGCTGCTCTTCCTTCCTACCTGGGGGACACATCTTACAGGATCCTGATTTCACCCAGGTACGCTGTGGGACTTTGGCATTGCTGAGCAAGCATCCTTCAGCAAATGGCTTAGGTCTGGGGGATGTCTCTTCCCTTACCCCTGCTGTAACTGATAAACTGAGTTTCAGACTGGTGGCAGTTCTTTGTGCATGTGCTTTTCTTTTTCTGCCTCTCTGCAGTCTTCACTAAGTCTCTAGGCTGTCTGAAACTGTCTTTGTCTCCATCCCCTTCTCTCTCACTCAGGAACCATCTGTGAGTCCTCAGGTTCTCCATTCACACTCCTACAGATTTTAACCTTCCACACACAGAGCTACAAAGATTCCCATCAGGATTTGGAAGAGCCTTGAGGTCTCAAAGCTGCCTAGCTGGTGGTGCCTGCCCTTTAGCTGCATCCCCAGAGAGCACGTTGTTTGCCAGGCTCCTCTGTCCCTAGCTGGTCTCTACTGTGTTTAGATGCAACTGATGGGCAGCCCCAAGAGCACTCACATTTTAATTGTGCCTTTGGCTCCGTGCCCTGCAGAAGGGGATTGGAAGCTTTCTGCATTTCCTTTGATAGTCTTCCAAGATTAAGTCACAGAAAAGGGAGTCTGGGAGCACTGTGGAGGCCTGGAGACATGAGAGGAGGCTGTCAGAAGCTGCAGCTGGAAGTGTGCTAGAGGGGCCTCTTCGAAGCCACACAACCTTGCCAGCTTACTGGGGGTGAGAGGGGATACCCTTTATCAAAATGCCACAATCACACTGACTTTGCTCTGCAGAAGGGCTGGTATGTGGATGTCGCTGCTCTCAACTCCCAGAACACAGTGTGTTTTGCATTCTCTTAGGAATGCTTGTGGAAAATCAGAAAAGGAAGTTAAAAAGGGAAGGGAAGAAAATGCAGTGAAGTCTAAGGAAAAAATGTGTGCTGAAAACACTTCATTTAAACCCCTTCTCCTGTCTACTAAAAACGTTGGCTTGTTACAAGTTGAAGATTTAAAGATATATTGCATTGTCTAAAAATGACAGGATCTAAACATTGAAACCCCATCTATTTGTAAGACCCCTTTCAATCCTTAATTGGTAATAGCTGTTGTGTAAAGGGAATTCTACCTAAGTTAAAAATAGGTCTGGAGCTGTCCTGACAACCAAAAAACGTGCCAGCTCTAACATTCACATCTCCCTTTTGTCAAATGACATTTAAATATGATCTACATAATATTAGAAAGGCTGTAGAGTTCTGTTTGGTGATCATTTTGTCCTGGTAGAAGCTTCAGGAAAATAAGGAAATTGCCACCTTCACTCTTGAAGGTGCAGTGTGCACGTTGTCCTCTTCACAGGGCTGTTATACTGACCTAATTTTGGATGGGTCTGTGCACAGCTACAGCAGTAAGCTTATCTTAGCTGCAGAGATGTCATGTGTAAAGTGAGGCGTGCATCAGGAGCACGTGGCTTTGTCCCAAAGCAAATCAGATAAAGTGTCCTGTGTGCTCAGTTTCTCTGAGCCACTTCAGGATAACTCCTGTGACAGAGGCCTGACACTCTCAGCTCCTCTCCCTAGCTGTACCCACAGAGTACTCAGCTTATCCTAAAGGCTTTTGTGCAAAAAAAGTGAATGAATCTTGGGAGAGGGGAGAATTAATTAATGCTGCCCTTCCATTACTATCACTGAAAAGCAATGCACCACCTACAACTTGTAAAGGAGCCTTAGCTCTAGTATTTTTTAAGGCTTAGAATGATTTATGTCCCCTGTAGGATCTCTGCCTGCACCAGCTTTGTTTCCAACATAAAAAAATAGCAAATAGGTTAAAAATCCCTCAGTTCTTTTCTATTATTTCCCTACCCTCCCTCTAACCCCATCTCCCCCTGCTTTTGTTTTTTAAGAACCCTTAAGTACCCTCCATCCTGCACTTGGGAAGTGGCCAAGTTGAAGGCTCTGACAACTTCTAGTGAATTTTGCTCCCATGTTTTTGAGGTATTGATTCTTCCAATTGTTTTTACTCCCCTGCAACAACTCAGTGCTTCTGTATACACTCACAGCAACAAAAGATATGGGTCTATCTCAGCTATTTCAGGTTGTCTTGGTGCAAATTCACCTGCATCAGCAGTTTCAAGCAGTGCTCCAGCCTGCAGATCAGAGCAGCAGACAGCCCTTTGTGCTGACTTGGCTGGAGGCATCAGTAGCCCTGGGATCTATTTTCTCTGCTCTCTTAAGGCCAGCAGGTTGAAGGAGGTTCTGCTCCCCCTCTGCTCTGCCCTGCTGAGGCCTCATCTGGAGTCCTGTGTCCAGTTCTGGGCTCCTCAGCTCAAGAGAGACAGGGAAGTGCTGGAGAGAGGCCAGTGCAGGGCCACCAAGATGATCAGGGGATGGAACATCTGTGTGAGAAGGAAAGGCTGCAGGACCTGGGGCTGTTCAGTCTGGAGAAGAGAAGGCTGAGGGGACTCTTATCAATGTTGATCAATACAAAAAGGACAGAGGATGTCGAGAGGATGGAGCCAGTCTTTTTTCTGTGGTGGCCAGTGACAGGACAAGGGGTAATGGATGTGAGCTAGAACACAGCAAGTTCCACTGGAACAGGAGGAGAAACTCCTTTGGTGCTGAGGTGAGGGAGCCCTGGCTGCCCAGGGAGGGTGTGGAGGCTCCTTCTCGAGAGGTTTCCAAGCCCACCTGGGCATTTTCCTGTGCCCCCTGCTTGAGGGGAACTTACTTTAGCAGTTGGTCTAGATATCTCTGGAGGTCCCTTCCAACCCCCTTCCCCATCCTGTGATTCTGTGCTAAGTCACTCGACAGTGCCAGGATCGTGGCATCATCTTCGATTGCAGCAGTTTGAGTTAAAGATTTCTTCCTAAACAGAAGCAGAATGGTTTACAGAGTTGATAATTGCTTTCTCAGTTTTACAGACATGTATAGCCATGCATTTCCCTGTTTTACAGAGATGTAGCTCTGAAAGACCTGGTATACTCAGTATAGAAATGTAGAAGTAAACTGGGGGGAAACAGAACAATGATGCAGGCAGAGGAGCTTCGTGATTGGGGCTATTTTAATAGTCACTGAAAAGAAAAATCACTCAGTATCCTAGAGAGACATAATGATGCTGGGCTTGGAAAAGCCAGGGTGCTAAAATGGGAAGAAATTTTGGAAAGAGGTAGAACTTCTCCTTGCACCTCCCTGTTGCAAGTTGACAGGACAAACACAGCTTGTGATATGTGGATCTTTAACAGGGCAGTGTTGTGGGTCCAGGCTCACGAGAGCTGTACTGTTGGTGCTTGCAAAGCAGAGTGTATCAGAGTATACAGAGAGTATAATGGGAGAAAAACTAAGCAAACTAAGTCTATCTGTTTGGGGAGCTCTGCCTCTTGCAGAGCACAGTCCCACACAGTGTGACTGGATAGATGCAATGATGTCCTGTGAATGGAATCTGTTGTTTGATTTCAAGGGGAAGAGATAGTGGAAGTTTTCATTGCCACACCCAAAGAGGAATAAGAAACCAGCCAGGCAGCAACACCCTCCAAAGAGCCCTTGTTACCAGCCTTCACTCTCTGCATTAGCTGGGATTTCTTGGCCAAACATGTGAGTGTGGGAGAAGGTTGTCTCTGGGATCATTACAAGAGATTATGATTGATGTACAAAATGGAAAACCCATGACAAAGATGGACACGATGCCAAATGTCCCCTGCAGTGCTGGGGCTCATCTTGACTTGTCTTACAGTGAAAGCAAACAAGGCTTCAAAACAGTGAAATCATTTGATATGCTAATCTGTGCCTTGTCTCAGGCATAGTAATGTCACTGGGAACAAAGGGCAAGAAAATAAACAGCTAAGACAAAAGGGACTTACTGTCTTACAGCTGCTGGAAAAGTTCCTGTATTCCTGGATATAATTTTTCTTAATAGTGAGAAATAGTTGATCAGCCAGTTTCCCCTTTGCTATCCATCCTGGTACCTCCTGGTAATCATATTACAAAGGAGTTGCTTTGAAGAGAAAAGAGCCCATCACAGAGACAGAATTAGCTGAAGGGTTTGTTTAATCACCAGTTCCTCCTCTTTTAGGTACAGAAATCCTCAGCAGTTCACTTGAGGCTGTTAGCACCTGCTCTTGGTCACATTTGCCTCACTCTCCTGGCCCTCCTGAAGCTTTCCAGGCTGCTCCCAGGTTTACCAGACCTCTCCAGTACCATTCCAAGGCGTGTTCCACAGCATATTTACATCAGAACAAGCAGCCTGTATTTCCATCCAAGATTTAGTCATGGAACTGAAATACCAGAGTCACGTTAACCCCCTGTTTTATTGATCTGTGTTGTATTCAGCATCTTCTGGATGTGAATTTTGTCTTTGCAGGTCGTCTGTCAGGTCTACATTCCAAATTCAGGCCATTCCCTCCAGAAGTTCATGCTTGCCTAGTGGAGGGCTGCCTTGGTTTATGCAGGTCTCTTTGGGAATGAGTGGACAAACTTAGCTCATGGGGACAGAAGCTCAAATATTCCTCCCATTATTTCATAAATAGTCTCTTTAGCATGGGAAATGCTGCAGCAGTGATTTAAAAAAAACCCCAAAACACAACCACCCCCACACGAACCACCCCCCAGCATCTCACTTCTTTCTGTCTCGTGATGCTATCACATGTTATTTTAGTTTATTTGGTCACTGGTTGTGCATAGATTTTAGAAACCCAGATGAAGAAGATGATTAAAATAGTGTTCTCTTGTGGGTCTTATCCACTTTTATCTGTCTTTAGAGGCAGATAAAAATGCTCTTCCTGCAGATGCCGGTAATATCAAAACACTGCAACTGAAGGTGAATCAAGGAATGTGTCTTAATACATCACTGACATTGAAACCTCAAGTATAAGCTCAAAGGGTAGTTTGATACTTGATGCATGCTGTGTGGTACTTTTATATTACAAAGAAAGTAAACTCCTAGTTTCATACTTTGTATATTGTAGAATCATAGAAACATAGAATGGTAGGGGTTGGAAGGGACCTTTAGAGATCATCCAGTCCAACCCCCCTGCAGAAGCAGGTCCTACCCTAGATCAGGTCACACAGGAACATGTTCAGGTGGATTTGGAAACCTTCAGAGAAGGAGCCTCCAGACCCTCCCTGGGCAGCCTGGGCCAGGGCTCCCTCACCCAGTAAAACAGTTTTTCTTATGATTAAATGGAACATTTTTGTTTTGTGTATATAATGAGCTTATGTTAAATGAAATATTTCAAGTGTACACCATCCAAAAATCAGAAAGCCTATCTTGTGGGCACCTCCTCTCTCCAATTTGCAAGTTAAGGGACAAGGTTCAGCTGCTCTGACTGAACTTTCATAGCTTTTTCCATCATTGAAATGTATTTGCAGTGATTATGTTAAGAACAGATGTGTACATTTTCTAATGTCATTTTTCTTCATTAAGCCTACTGATTTAAAGTGTACAACGTGCTGTGGAACTTGTTCTGAGTCTTTTTATGAGGCATCAATGGCTTGCTCCAGGAACAGTTAGCAAAAAAAACCCCAAAACAGTGTATTTTAGAACAATAGTGATGGTCTTGAGATCCTAGATAGAATGGTCTTACACAAAATGGAGTTGTGCAAGAGAAAAACAGACATTTAATCATAAAAGCACACTGTTGTGTGAAGAAGTAGCATGAACTTAGTTTCTTACTTAAGTTTTATAATATAAACATGTATCTAATGCCTTTGATCCAGAAGAGCCTCTGATAATGGTGCTGTTGACCTCTTCTTGGAGAAGAGAGTGTGGTCTGGTGGGCTGAGCAAAGGCTTCAGAAGTTTCAATCTGTCATAGCAACACCACCAACTTTCAGGGTGGTCTTGGAGAAACCAGGGCAGAATTTAAAGGGCTTGTCCTTCAGTTAAAAAGCTTACAACAACAGGGATACTTTTCTCTAAAGCTGTTTCCATGTGAGTGTGTGTTGAGGCTTATGTTCTGTTCAGACTTTTGGCACTAGGTGCTGCGTGTTGCAACTTACTCAGCACGGTTAAAAAAGTTCATATGCATAATGAGTAAGTTGAGGGTTGGTGTTTTGTTTTGGGGGGGTGGTTTTCTTGTGTGGTTTTTGCTTGTGTTTTTGCTCTCTGAGATTCGATTTTTGATGTAATTTGTAGGCTAAGTGTCATAGCTGATACTCACTATTGAAAGCCCTAACGTTGAATGCGTTCAAGTACGGCTTTGGAAAATGACTCATTACTTCTTTTGGCACTGAAAAGCTTGTTACAGTACACAAGAAATTCTGCAAACAGCTGAGAGTTTATTCAGCCTAAATCATTTGATTGAGTGTGTATTTGGTAAGCATTCACAGTTCTCACAAGTGATTTTCAAGGGCTGGGATACTGGACCCGTTTTTTCCTTTGAGGTGAAATGCATTAGAATAACTTTTTGCAGGTGCTGCATAGGTAAAGATTTCTTACTTGATAGTTTGGAGCAATATTATATGTAGTTTCTGAACAGCCTCTAATGATCTCTTCTGGCTTGCAAATAATGTAAACATCGAGTCGTGTAAATCATGAAGAAAGAAGTAACCCGAGCCTTCGGATGAGAAAGCGGCTTCTCGCTGAGTTCAGTTGAGTGGAGGTCGGAGGAATCACTTGGAAATCGTGAATCAGTGCTTGGCTGCTGCCTGAACCTTGGACTAACTTTGTCGTGTGCTGCTAAACTGACTTGTTCCTTGAGTTGCTTGGAATCCTTTTCACTTTGCAAACCCTTCGGAGGAGGTCATGAAGGGAGATGGCAGTGCAATGTGGAATCTGATGTGGAAATACTGCATTTCTGTCCGGACAATCAGGTATGGTAACAACATAGAGGATTTAATTTTTGTGCTAAGTCTGAAAACTGCATGTGGTGAAGATCATTTGCCCCTACTACTTGTATTCTTTCGCCCCATACAGTTTACTCTAAGCAGTCTGAGATGAATATTCAGCTGTGTTTTTACTCGTCCTTATACTAAACCTGCAAAAATAAGATTACAGGCTTGCTGCAGCCTTCAAGGAAAGTGGAGTTTTTATGATTTCAGGGTCTGGAAAGAAAGTTGGAATATGAAAGAAACCTTATTCTCATGAATACTTGCCTATCATAATCTTCTATTTGTTGTACCTCCCAAACCTGGGGATACGGCACGTGTTCTTAGGATACCACAAGCATCGTTTGCTTCAGACAAAGGGGAAGTGGGGAGGAAAGAATGTGTCTTTTATGGCAGAATCCAACTCTGGAGTTTCAAATGTCTCCAAGCCAATGTAGTGCTACAGTCTTACCTGTGTGCCTCCTGTGAAAAGGCAGCCGGCTGAAATAAGATGACAGGCTGTGGCTGCTGTGCATCGCCGGGCACATTCTTGGAGTGGTTCGTGTTTGACATGCTGTGTGCTCCCTGCCAAGAGCAGTTGCTGTGGATTCCAGTGGAGTTTATTCCAGGAATGGAGCTATAAAGCGAGAAGCTGGGTGGAGGGTCGTTCTCACAGCAATTTTAGGTATTTAAAAATAGCTGCCCATCTTCATGCTATGGGTCCTTGGTGTTGCACGGTTGTATGGTTTGAATGGTATGTTTTGTCATGCAAGCTTCCCTTGAGAAATCACATAATCTAAGTAATTACTGCATTTCACACTGCTTAATTCTTCTGTGCTGAGCAAATAGTTCAGAGAGACTGAATTCCTGCATGAACTTTCATAACAACCAGAAGGAGACCGAAGTGCTTTTTATCATCAGGATACTGAAGTAAAGCTAAAAAGTCCCTTCGTTCCCAGCAGACAGTGAGTCAATATGGTAGAAACTGCAAACAATCCCCGAGAGAGAGTACAGTTAAGATACAAGTAATTATATTTATGGTCTGGGTTTAGAACCACAAGCAGAGGGAAAGCCTGAAAGTGCTTAAATCTAGAGAAATGGTCCTTACAGCACAGATGTTCATCCTGACCTCCCTCAATGCTGCTGCAAATGTCTGAGGAAAGTCCTGTGCAAAACTCCTGTTACAGAGGGGTATGCTCCTACTAAGACTAAGCTTCAAAGGTTCCTCAGAGCACTGGGATGTGGCTATTTTTCTGGAGCTCAGCATGCAAGTTGTGCTCACCTGTACACAGCCACCTCTGTCTTTTATCAGTGACCTTACTACTGTGCAGAATATGTAGGTTGAATATTAGCTTAATTGCTTACAGCAGGGCTTATTTATAGAGCAGCAAACTGGCTCCCAGAGCTAGCCTAATGCAAGGTAACATTCCCCTTTGTTACAGCAATTAATGGTTTTGGTTGTTTAATGTTTGGCAGTGACAGCAATGAGTTTGAGAACATTTTAAACAAAAAGAGTCTTTCCTTTGTGGAAAAAGACCTCTACCACTTTAATTTGCCTTTCTGATATCCTTCAGACATCCTGAAACTCTCTCTGCATTTTCAGGGCTTCAGTAACCATTCTGGCTTATGTTCTTATCCCTCAATTATGAGGCTATACCAGTCTTTCTCCTTCTCCTCCTCCCATGCTGAGAAGACTGTGAAGCCCCTGTAGTCCTTGCTGAAGATGTCAGTCAGCTTCGATGTGTTTTATTACCCATAGAGTGAGTTTGGTTTTTCCCTTTGCATGCAAGCTGCCCTGGTGAAAGCATCTCCTCAGTGCCCCACACTGAGCAGCAGTGCACTGCATCAACTACACTGCACCAGTTGTACTACAGCTCCTTATGTATGCACAGGGCATGAATGAGGGGTTTTATACCTCACTGGGAAAACAGTCCCACTCCAAAAGGAAAAATGTTCTTAACTGGGTTTTAGGGTTGGTCTTGTTTACGTTGGACTGTAACAGCCTGAAAAGGAAATATTTGACTGAGTCTCTGTTGTCTGTTTTAATTACCCTGTGGCTTGGGGGCAGAGACATTGGCTACTTCCCTGTATGTGTGTTTAAGTTTACATGACTAGACCTTAAAATCATAGAGTCACAGCTGTTATCAAGGTGAAATACGTGTAGTACTAGAATAAAAATACATGTGTAGAACTAGCAGAAAATGCAATGATTTGCTTTTTCATAGGAGAGTTTTGGGTAATGCTGGAATAAGCTTAGGAGAGAGCAGGATGGTGTTATGTGGGAATACACTGCACTGTATAAATGATGGGTTTTTATCTTCTTTGGGATGTTGTTCTACTCCTAGAGCAAAATTGTAAAGATGATAGGTTTTCTTCAGTAATGTACCAAAGCTGAGCTTGTGGCACTTAATGTGAAACTGAAGTGCTCCAGATTCCCTCCCAAGGCTCACTAGGAGAGACCTGCACTTCCAGAACATAGAACAAGCAGCTGGGTGATCCTCAAGCCCTGGGACAGTTCCCACCTGGAGCTGGTGTCCTCACATATTCAGGGGGAGAGCTTCCATTCCTGTCTGATTTGTACTGCATTTCCACCCTAGAGGATGCAGGATCATTACCCTCTTCCCTTGGCCAGGCCCATCTCCCACTGACCAGCAGTGACTCAGTCACTACCTGTGCAGGGGGTGTGAAGTGTTCTTGCCCATAGCACTGCAGGTTGTCTCCAGTACTTCTGCATGGGGCACTAGTGGTGTTTGTCACCATCGCTATCCCCAAGGTGGCACAGCGGCCTCAGTTTGAGTCACTCAGCTGAAGCCATTGCTCTCCCAGTATGAGTGTGGAGAGCAAACAGAGCCCTTCCCACTCCTCTCCAGGTCTCTGTGAGGGAATGTTGCTGGTGAATCTCCACTAGTGATGCTATCTGCAGATAGAAAACAGATCACAATGACGGGGATTGGAAGGGATCTCCAAAGCTCCTTCAGCTCAACATCCTGCCAAAGCAGGTTCCCCTGGCTCAGGGGACACAGGAACGTGTCCAGGTAGGGTTGGAAACCTCCCAAGAAGGAGCCTCCACACCCTCCCTGGGCAGCCTGGGCCAGGGCTCCCTCACCTCAGCACCAAAGGAGTTTCTACTCCTGTTCCAGTGGAACTTTCTGTGTTCCAGATTGTGCTTGTAACCCTTTGTCCTGTCACTGGATGTCACTGGTCCCATCCTCTCAACACCTGTAGTTTAGGTATTTATGAGTGTTTATAAAGGCAACTGTCCCAAAATCAGAGGTGCCAAAGCATGAAAGCAGAACTGGGGTTAAAACATCAGCAGCCCTTTCCTTCTGTAACAGAAGTTACATTTTAGTAACCCACCATAGACAAGGGATAGGCAAACACAGAATTAGGAAATAGTTTGTCAGTGTATCCAGGTGAGCCTCTATTTCTAGGGTTGGGTCAGCATTAAGGCAGAGGCCAACGTGTTACGGGGAGCATGCGGAATGCTGCGTTCCCGCGGTAGTCTCTCTGTGCCAGGCAGCCTCTGAGGTGGGGTTAGTGGTGAGAGGAGCAGACTGGAGCCATCTGAATCAGCAGATCCACAGCCCACAGAGAATAAATTAGAGGGTTTGTAGTAACGTAGCACATAGTTTTCAGCTTGCATCTTAAGGTTCCATTTGCAAGTAACGGAGGAAAACAGTCAATAGTTAGTTTAGTGCTCTACACATCTGGAAAGAAGTAAGAATTAGTCCTGGGTATGAGTTGTCATGGAATTTCCTCACTTATTTTCCTTCTGCTACGAACATTTTCCATCTTGGTTCACTCATACTTTATTTTTAGTTGTCTGCTTTGGGTTTTTCTTTTTTTTTCCTGAAGACTGACAGAACAGTGCTGTGTTTTCATCAAGGGAAAATAACACCCTGAGAAATGAAAGGGTCTCAGTTGGGCTTTAATTGCATTTTAGGCACCATGAGCTACTGTAGCTGTGTAGGGCAGGGGCAGCCGAGGCAGTCTGGAGCTCATAAAGACAGTTTGGTGTAGCTTGTGTAGGGGCTTATTCAGAAATGTTCTGATCATCCTCACTGCATCATGAAAGCTCAGACTCCTGTAAGTAAATAATGCATGAAATGGGTCAATGTAAGTGATACAATGAATGTAACAGTCCACAGTTCACATTCAGTGATGGTGTTTGCCTCATGCCATGGTGCAGCTCCTTGCTCTTGCTTCCAGACTGACAGTGTGCAGCCACAAAGGAGTCTGTGGAAGGAACAAAGAGGGAGTTCCACCCTGGTAGGTGCAGTGGTTGGGTCACTACAAAGCCCCAGGAAATGGTTTGTGTTCACATTGGGTGAGAGAGGATAATGAACATCAGTGGGAGAGCAGGGAGACACACTGCTCACAGCTTCACCTTATGGGAGATAGTACAGGCTGAAGAAAAAGAACTAAGAGCCAAGACTAGAGATTATTTCTCAGTAGTTCATTGGCAAGTATCAGCAGCATTCTCTTCTGATGGCTATTTAGCTGTCATGTGTAACCGATGATAATGGGGTATATAATCAGATACTTAATTTATGCATTTCAGTTGTCATCTGAAATGGAAACTAGAGTATCCTCCTCAGACATTCCTCCTGCCACCTGCAGGGTTAACATTTGCAGAACTTACCTGAGAAAAGGAGAATGTATGTTATGTCTTGTTACAGTAGTAAGCAGTAGAGTTGACACCTTTTGTTAAGACCAGACAATAACAAAGTGCTTTTCCTATGGCTGTTTTACAGCTTAAACACTAACAAGAATTACTAAGAATTCACTTTTAAGATTAAAAGATTAAAACCCCCCAGATTTAGATCTCCCATGTTGACTCCTGTCTCTCCAGCATGTGTTTATTCTTGTGTTCAGTTTCTGTGTGGGTTTCTTTGTCATCTGCAAAGTGCTTCATTTGGGAAACTAAAAGACAAAACTGAATCCAAGTCATCATTAGTAGCCAGGATCCTTTCATCTTCATATAGTTCATGGCTTTCTACTGCCATTAGTCTTATGTTTTAATGTGTTACAACTGTAATTATCCCAGTGCAAACCTTCCTTTCGGTTAGGAGGTCTCTTCAGCACCACAGTGCCCGGAGCCACGCAGCACTTAATGAATTTTTAATAAGCTCTTGGTGCCAGTCTAACAAATCATTGTGAGGTTAGGGTGAAGTTGACATCTTTAGAATTCTGTCTTAGGAGTGTGAATGTGTCCTGTGCATTTTGCATACTAAAATACATGATGTGGGTGAAGCGTACCCTGTTTCTCCTGTCACCTCCAGTCTGTGTGTAGGAATCTGAAGAGCATCACAGCATTAATTCCTCTGAGCTCAGTTGCAGATGTATTCAAGGGCTGAATTATGTGTAGCTTTGCTTTTGTTTTGGACTCATACTTTAACTCATCAACTGTCTTTAATGTTGCTTCTGCTCAGGTAGGGCATAGCTGTGTTTACATGGCTGGATTATTTCAATCCAACTGTTAAAGCAATTTGAGTTGAGGAAGGGTGCAGTGAGTTTACCCACGTTATGGGTCACAGTTCTGTTAGGGGAGGGTACCAGAACCTCATCAGCTCCTTTTGCTTTTTTTTTTTGCTACAAGCATTCCTTAGAACCCTCCTACTTAGTATTTTCATGTACTCTATTTGTCTTCTACTATGCTGTCTTTGTGTGCACCACTTGCTTGGATTATTGCTAAAAGCTGAAAATGTATCGTCAGGGGATGTTTGAGACAGTAGGTAATTTCAAGTTGATCCTTGCTTGAGTTGTAGTGTAAAAAGTACCACAGAAGCTGCAGTATTTGCACATAATTAAACCTTTCTTCATGTAGAAAACTCTCAGGTGAGGGTCAGCTGCTGTGTCAGTGTACAGGAGCTGTCAGCCCAGCAGTAGTGCCTCCTTGTTTGGGTGCTTTACTGTACCAAAAGTCAAGGTACCTTCTGAACTTAAGACTGTGTGATTTTTAAGAGGACTTGCAAAATATGGAAGTGATGTACCAGTGAGATCTGCAGGTTGGTTTTATTCACTGCCAGCACAGATTTTATTCTAAAAGCTTTTTATACTTCAAGACTGAGTCTACTGAGCTGTTCCAATATAAAAGGACATGAAACCAGCTTAGCTAATTAGCTAAAAGTGGTATCAACTTTTAACTGTCTTCTGAGTTTTCAAGTCTTTGCATTAAAACAGTGCATCAATGTTTAGCTCAAACCTATAGTTTGGGCTAAGAGCAGCCCTGGGCTTAAGCTGTGCCAAAGCTCTGTCCTTTCACGGCACAGGGTATAACGATATGCATTGAAACCCTAGAAGTCAGAAACCTTATCCCAGGCAGTCTTGAGAAGTTAATAGACTGTTTTATTATTTATTTACACAGACTTTTCAAAAGAGCTTGTTGGTGCAGAACTGTAGGTTACTGAGCTAGTAAAATTGTTTGTCTAGCAACAGAGGAGTTTGATAATGGTTAAGGTAGCTTTTTGTATTTTAGTGCTCGCTGTGAGGCACTGCACATGGTAAAAATGTGTGTGGCAACTTTTAAAGCAGAACTGTTGTTTGAAGCTTATGCTGCTGCCTTTAAGCTAGTTCTGTTGCCTGATGTCTTCTCAGAGCTACCTGCAACTGGGCATTTAGGATTTGTTTTGCAAGGATATTACTTCTGTTGTTGCTCTTAGATTACTCAGTTGAGTTGTGTTTTTTACGTTCTAAAAACTCCTGAAGCAGCCTTTCAACCTGTGTCTCTTCTGAAGATACATAGACAAGAAGCAAATGGTGTGGAAGTGTTACCTGCTCTTCAGCTTAAACACAATTGTCTTCTAGTGGATTGTCAAGCAAATTAGGCAGACAGGAAATAAAGCTGTGAGCTTATCCAGTTTTAACAAGATCAAGCATTTTCCAGAAGGAGCCAGATGATGTTTTAGCAATTGGTGAGTACTGATCAATGTAATGCCTATGAGTTGTGTGATTAACATCATGAATTGTCTGTAGTAGGAAAAGCATGGTATATCAAATGACTTTAATGAAAAAGACTTCTGCTTAAAAGCCTGGTGAAGGTTTTGTGCCTTTCCTAATTGGACTTCATTTTGCTATCAAAGTGTAATTGCTAAGTCTTTATATGCTTTTGCTGTTGTCCATGCAGTATCTACCTATCACTCATTTTCTTTGGCAATAACCATAAAGACAGGAAGAATTGATGCAGGAAGCAAAGTGCCCTGCATTCAGTCATCTTTTAGCAGGAGGCAATAAATTCATTTGTATTATTAACTGCCTGACAGGTATCAAGTGACTGAAGTGTTTGAAGTGTTATTAGATTGTTGGGGTTTTTCCTGTACTCACCACTGGTGTGGGAGGATGGCTGTACTGCTTAATCAAGGAGAGTTTAGGATCTCGTGACAACTGTAGCAACAGACAAATAAGTTGTCAAAAATCAGAGCTCATCACATGTGCAATTACTTCAGACTCTTTGACTGGTTAATGAAACTTAAGCAAAACTTGAGGCAGGCAAGGCACGACTGCCTGATGTGCTCTGCTTGTGGAGCGTTCACATGCTGAGCATCCTGAGGTGTAAACCTGCATGCTGCCCAGTGATCAATTGAGAACTGAGTATGCTCTCAAGTCAGTCACACCTGCACTCATCTTCTGGAAAAGTCTCAGCAACATGCATGGTATTTTGCCTTTGATGAATTCTCGTTAGCTTGTGATATCAGAGGAATTAGCAGTTTTCTTTCCTATCAGCAGGGTCTGTTGGGGCCTGTTTGGTACAGGGAGAAACACTGTGACTGTAAATTACACAGGGGGAATTGCCACCCTGACATAGAATCATAGAATCGTTTCAGTTGGAAAAGACTTTTAAGCTCGTTGAATCCCAGCCCTCCCCTTACCCTGCCAAGCCCAGCACTAACCCATGGCTCTCAGCATCTCAGCTCCACAGCTTTGCAATAGCTCCAGGGATGGGGACTCCCCCAGCTCCCTGGGCAGCCTGAGACAGGGGCTGACAACCCTCTCAGGGAAAAAGATCTTCCTCAGCTCCAACCTCAACCTCCCCTGGGGCAACTTGAGGCCGTTTCCTCCTGTCCTGTCACTCATTACTTGGGAGCAGAAACCAATCCCCACCTCACTACAGGCTCCTGTCAGGGAGCTGCAGAGTGCTCATGTCTCCCCTCAGCCTCCTCTTCTCCAGGCTGAACACCTCCAGGTATTTATTTTCAAACAGATTTGTTTTCTAATACAGAAAGCTTCCTGGACACTGTTGTTTGCCACATTATCTTGAGGACTAGGTTGTGTTCACAGCCCCAGTTCTGTCGCCACAGTTCAGGTGGCACACACGGTGTCACAGTGCAGGCTGGTGCAAAGGGAAATGACCTTGCAGTTGCTTGGGAGCCTTCAGGATATATTACGAGACTTATGAGTAACATGGTTTTCTCTTCAAAGAACAGTGGGGTTGCAATTTTGTTTGTTACCTACAAGCCTTAGAAGAAGATCTCCTTGGCTTTTAAATGCCTCTTTGGCTATTGCTGCTGCCTGGGTAGCTGGGAGGGAGAAGCGTGTGTCTGGTCAGTCCTTCCTCAGCAAGGAGGTGTTTATTGCCCACTGGGAATGCACACCCAGCCCCATGGCCACCACAGCTCTGGGGAGAGAGCACCTGGGCAATTTCAGAGAAACCTCTGAGGAGATGCTGAGTTTCTGGTGCCTCCTGGGAGATGAAAGGCACGTTTGTACTTTCACCTTGTGTCCTCTTAGCTAAGAGCGAGTCTTACTTGCCTTTGGAGATGTGGATAGAAGTAATATCTATTAGTGGCAGATATAGTTATATCAAGCTTTTACAAAAGCCATAAAACCAGCTTCAGTGCTGTTACTGTTGGGTTTTATTATGTTCCTAAGGAAATGCAAGCTGATTTAACAGAAGTTTGGGAACCAAATTAGCAGTTATGCTTTGTTAAATTGCATCTTTTGAATCTTAGGCATTCAACTTAAATTTAAAGCTCAGTTTCAGTTCCTTTAGGCTTGTTGGATGTCCCCAGAATGCCTGCAGACTTCTATGCTACTAAACAGGGATTCTGCATAGGTAGATGAATTTTTATCAGCAGATGTTTGTATGACCTAATTCTCTTTCACATTGAAATCAAGAAGAATGAACTGTCCCACCAAATGAATGAAGTAGGGTCAGATTGATCTTTTCAATAGCTGTCTGAAATGATCTGTGATATTTTGAAGTAAACATACTGTTTAGGAGAGCTTAATCTGAAAGTTCACAGCTCTGAATCCAAGCACCTTTCCACAAACAGCAATACTCAAGACTCCCATCCTGCAGTGTGCTCAGCTGTGGGATTTTTCTGGACGTGTATACAAAGACCTGATGATAGAATGTCACCAGCTGTATATTTTCAAGCTAATGTAACAAACACTCGTGGAGGAAAGAGGCCGGTGAGATGGAGATAAACACCTGAATTCCATCCAAATGGCCAGTGTTAATTCTATAAAAACAAACACAAGGAAAAGAACCTGAACCTTAAAGACAACCTCTTGCCACACTTGTTGCAAGTTGTTTATCCCCTTCTAGGCTCTGAAACTACCTCATTTCACTGATTATTCCACCTGCACATTCTAAGTACTTGAGCAGATTATTGGGTTTTGCACAGTAGCTCATACCCACTCCTTGTGAGACTATCCCACTCAGTGCCTGTCTTGCAGGGTCAGGCATAGCCTTGGTGTGTTTTGGAATAAGAATGGGGTGAAGGGTGAGAAAATACTCTGAAAGGGGGGGTGTAAATGATAGTTCATAAGTACTTCTTGTGCCTATGCTATGCTAGCCTGCTTCCTCTCAGCTGATTGTCCTGACACATTGGTTGTGTTAGTGTAATAATCCAGTTTGCTACAGGGTGGTAGATAAGGAAAAGAATCCGTGGTAAAAATAGGCTGCCAGAAAAATGGGTCAGGGCTAATGGGTTAGTGTCATCAGGGCTTCTTACCCCAGCATGGCTCCTGGAGGAAATGTTCAACAAACAAAAGCATAACCACACTGACAGGGCCATGTCCTCCAAACCAGTGGAATGTCGAAGCTTTGAAAGAAATTGGGAATGAGCTCCCTTAAAATGCATGTGCCATATGTGCCGTTTCAAAGCACAGAGATGGGTGTTCATGCACAGATATCCAAAATGGAAAGTCATGCAATTGCTGAAAGACACATAAATCCCCTATTAAGAAAAGTCCCAGTACTGTTAAAAGAGGACTCAGCAGTAGTAGCAAGTGTGTGGCTATTCAGCTGCTTTGAGCCAAAAAACAAAGCCAAGCAAACAAAACACACAAACCCCCCACTTTTGTGCGAGTTATTTCTCCATTTGATACTCTGTATTTCATAGTATGTATTCAACCATTAAATAAGCTTACTGGCTTAATAGTGTTCTGTATCAATATTTGATCAGTTCCTCAGACTTCAAAGACAAGACAGTATATTTGAGGCACTTAGAAGCCTTTTGGGAAAGCTCTGAGCACACTGAGAGAGCTACCTGAGTGGTCACTGTTGTCAAGTTGTTTTGAGGATGGAAAAGCTGCTCGGTTTGTATTTCTGAATGTACCAAAGGGTTGCTGGTTTGTTGGTGGGTTTTGTTAAGTAATTGAGATAGTCATGTTAGGAAATGGTAAAGGCTAAGAAAACTCTCAGAAGAAGGAGTCTTGAAGCTTTAACACAGCTCATCATTTTACAGGAGCTGCCATCTGATTGTTGGTGCCTGCAAAGTGTCTGAATTCAGGGTCTGGAGGTGTGTAGTATCCTGGACAATCTGTTTTTTCTGAAGCAGTAATTCTATAGTAACATAAAGCTGAGTTGTCTAAAATGAAAATAAATAAGCTCAGGAGGGGAGAAGAAAAGCTTTCATAGCTTTTTTTGTGCTTCTAGGGGATGAAAAAGGACAGCTAACACACTTCCCTCCCTTATGTCTAATCTTTCAAGAGACATTTTTCTGTGAGGTGATGACCTGCTATCTGTTGGTGCCTGCTCAGAAGTATTATGGGGCTACTCTGTCTTCCATTTTCTAAGTGGAGAGGTCAGGTACGTGGTCTTTGCCTCTTCCATAGCAGTGGCTAATGATGCTATTAATAAGAGGAACAGTGTATCTTCTTTTCCATCAAAGAAACAGAAAACATATATCTGTTTCCTTGGGGAACCAATACCCATATGTGTCTAAACCAGATGTGACTGGTAAGAAAACAAGGGACCTGTTTTTCCATATCTGCCTTCAATTTTTCATGTCTGTCAAAGCAGAAAAGATGAATTTCACTGTGTCTAAATCAGCTGAAAGGGAAGGGAGTGAAACATTTTGTCCCAACCATTGGTGTTCATTAAAAAGGGAGATGAACTTTGCACAAATGCTTTAAAAAATTGTTTTAAAATCTGGCCCTGATGTGTCCTATTCATTCATTCTTCAGAACTTTCCTTTCAAAAAGCTCTTAAAACTCAGAAGCACAGGGCTAGGAGGCACTTTGGATTGTGAAATTATCTTTGCAGACCTTGGAATATGATTTTTTTCCAGTGGTAATTTCAGAGCTCGTATGTCAACAAATCAGTGTGTGCTATTATCATTCCCCTCTGGACTTTTCAAGCCTATACCTCCAAGGGAAATCTAGGGATCTCCAGGGGAAATCTAGAGACCATATGATGTCAGTTCTGAATACATTAGGAATGAAATGTAACATTTGTTAAAGATAAAATCCTTTCATCCAGAGAAACATCCTATTTTTCTGCTGAAGTGATGTGTCAATGTTACATCACGTTGTCTAGAAGCTTCTGGGTATCAGCTACACTGACAAGCTCTAACCAGCTTTAAAAATACCTGGAATCCTCCTTTTGGCATTAAAATACACCAACATTTGCTAAAGTAATTGCTTTTGTTGAACGAATCAGTGGTGTGTCTTGGGAATTTGCTGCTGATGAAGACTTTGTTTTTCCTTCAACCTACGTGTCACAAAATAATTCCTCTCTAAAGCTGCAAAAGGCTTAAAATAGTCAATGCACATGCAAATCAACAGCATTCTGTTCTTGGATAGAAGGAAGGCACTGGAAAAATCTCAAACTAAGGCATGTTGTTGTTTGGCAAATATTTTTAAAGTGTTTCCTCCTCTTCAAGCTGGAGATCTTCTAATTAAACAGCTATGGCAACAAATGCTGTCCAGCCGAGGGTCAGGTACAGAGTTCAGATCCCAGATGGTTGATATTTCTCCGTGACATATCTACCAGATGGGTTCAAATGTTCCACTGGATTTCTTATTCTTTTCCCTCACTCTACAGTATTAAAGCAATTTGTTATATTCCTATCAAATATTTATATTGTTTCTCTATCAACTTTTGCTAAGGATTGTTTAAGTAGGAGGAGGAATTTCCCCAGAGCATATGTTCTGCTGCTTGAGAGGTGCTTTGTTCACCATTCCCTTCCTATCAATTACTACAGTCAGAGTCTCTGAGGGTGCCCTAAAAAAAGGGTCAGGAATAACAGGCACAGGATGATGGGGATGAGGAGAAAGAGGAGTAGCATTGTTGGTATTCACTTTTACTTGTTCTGCAGATAATTAAAGCCTATATGCTTTTCTAGGATAATCAATACAAATTTGAAACAATTTTGATGATTACCACTGATGAAGCACAGGCTGACTGGAAAGCTTGTCATTACTGGTAGCTATATAAAAACATAGCAATATAGTATATCTCTCTTTGGGTTTCTTGTTTATTATGTGCTGCTATTAAACAGCCTAGGTAATGCAAATGCTGACAGATGGATTTAGTTGTGTGTTTTTAAAATAGATCTTAAACACCACAGAGCAAGCTTTCTCATGGAAATGATGACTTAGATTCCTGGTGTTTGTAGCCTGTTGGAGTTTTGGAGGACCACATGGTAGGAGGTTAGGGTTTCTTTTGGGTCAAATTCAAAAAACAGAGTGGTTCAGGGGTTTGCATATAAGCAATAATCAAGAAAAACAGATTCTGAGCTCTAGAAAACATGGCAAGAAGTTTTTAACAGAGGAGAAGCAGAACACTGCATTCATTGCTTTTCTGTAATGTATTTACGTGGCATTAAGTCCAAAGGCCAAACTAGTGGTATGATGTACAAACTGGTCAGTGTTCAAAATACCTTCAAAACTTCAGATGTAGAATCTAAGTTAGATCAGCAACTGAATTAAATGCCTTAGAGAGAGGCTGGGTTTAGATCTGTTGTGGTTTTTGTGTACACTATTCTTGCTTTTGTCACTAGAAAATCTTTATCAAACACAATTAAAAAACCCGTCAAATCAACCAACACCCACCTCACCCTCAACTTTTAAAGTTTAAGGTTCCATAAACCTGGAAGACAGATTTGCCTGCATTTAGTCAGCTTGAATGTTTATCCCAAGGTTGAGGGGCTTTGCCAGAATATTTGCAGATGCTCTGTGATAGTCTGTCCATGCTATTTGAATGCTGCCCTTGGCATCAGGAGTAATTCTGACAGCTACTTCAATCACTCTTTTGTTGACTCCACCACTAAATAAATCTGCTTAAATGTAGATCAAATGAATGATAAATGCAATGATATAAGTGAGTTTTGATGCCATTGAAATTCAGTGGGGAAACTCTCACTAACTTCAACAAGGATTTCCCTTTTGCCCTCAGGAGGGAAGCAGTGAACTTGGGTAAATGGTGTGGAGTGTGCCTGATTTTGAGAGTCCTTGAACTGATGGCTTTAGAGAGAATCCTGCTGTCTTACAGGTTTTAGTTATCTTGATCTTTCCTTTGTTTTCAAAGCTCAAAAAAACTTCAGAATTCTTGCTGCAATGGCAATAAAATATTTCTTATATGAACTAGTTTGTGAACTAGTCTGTTCTGACTGCACAGAGCTGGCAGGATACCATTTAGAAATAAGCTGCTGTCTGAAGTTGAAGGAATTGATTTAACAGGATGTGTAGAAGAATCTCTCTATTCTCTGCAGTTAACTGTTTCTACTCATTTGGCTAATTTTGTGGTGTCCCCTTTCTGCTAGTTTTACCATGTCTTTTTTAGCTTTAATTATTGAAGGTATGGATTCAATTAAGTGTGTACAACAACTTGATACTAACCCAGAGAAGCATTCTTTTCGATGGTCTTTGCATGGAGAGACCAGTTCATCTTTTCTTTTATGCCCTCTTAAGGTGTCTTTATTGCTCTGGGTTACAAATGTAGTGATTGCAGTAGACATGTTCTCACAGAAAGCTGCTTAAGCCATCAGGTCTGGGAGGTGCTGACCTGCCAAAGCAAACCTTGGAGCTAAACACTTTAATGAAGTGACAGACCTCATTTTGTGCAATATTAGTGTATTTAAGTAGATTGATTTAGGAGCTTGAAGTAGACCATGTCAGTCAGGGCAGCAAAAGTGTCAGTCACTGAAACCATCCTGCTCCAGAACTCTTCTCAGCAGTTATCTGGGCTTACAGTATAAAGATGTTTCTTGGTAAATACATCAGTGTGTCTTAAAAAGAATGTGTTTGAAGATGTAATAAATGCAAAGTTAGGGTAACAAATCACTGTATAAGGCAGGCTACAAAGCCATATGTTTTGTTACATCTTTCAGGAGTGGTTTTTCTATATGTAGGTGTTCAGCAGTAAACCTGAGCTGGACACACCACACCTGTAGGTACCATCACTGCTGTTGCAGTGTACATAGTGTCAGTGTCCTCCATCGAATCAGCTCCCTTGTGCATGTCTGAGTGCTGCTGGGTGAGTTTCCTCTCCTTCCTCAACCTTTCTGAGGACGGGATTAACTCTGATATCTGTTCTAAGCAGTGCCATGGCCAAGCACCTTGCTAAAGCCATAAGCACAGGTGGCTGATAATCCATTTTAATTGTAGTTAACCTGCTTAATTTGAAAAGTGATGTGCAAAGCTGACAGGCTGTACCAAAGAGCTTTCCATCCTGGCTTCTGAGCCTTTCTGGAGTCAGACAGCCTCCAGCTCACCAGCTTTTGTGTCATGTACCCAACATTGGCTTTGAAGGAAGAGGCTTTTTTTAAAAACAGGAAATAATCTGAGCCTGGACACATTAAGATTTGTTGGAGGAATGGGATTTAAATAAGAAACCTCACAGGAGCACTTTGGCTTCTCCTGATCTACAGGGAATGGGTGAGCCTTGGAAGTCTTGCTGTTTTGTTCTTTCTGTCCCATCTTTTCTCCCTGTGCTCCTGTCCCTACTTTCCCTTTTTTAAAACTAAGCATCTCCATTTAATTTACATTTTCAACTGCATTTACGATGACCAACCTGCTTATCAGGTGGACAGATCCCTGTGCTTTAACATCCTTTCTGAGTGTCTGAGTGGGATCAGCTGGCTGTTCTACACGTGATGCCTCCTGGGTTTGGGGGGTTGGTTTGTTGTTTTGGGGTTTTTTAAGTTGGCTGTAAAAACAAAAGCCATGCATGTGTTTAACTTTCTGATTGCTTGTAGTACCAGAGGGGACTGACAAGCTGCCTGGGCAGCTGGTAGGCCCACTTTGTCATTTTAATGTAAGCTAAACCCTGTTCCCACTCAGTGGTCCACAGACAGCAATCTGTCTTCACAGTCTAAATTAAAAGCAGCATATGATTAGCTGGATAATAAGATGGTGCAAGGGGTGTGGAGAACAAAGAGTGTAGGAAGGCAGAAGGACATGCATCCTATCATTTTGTGTTCTGTGATTCAGGAAGGAACAATCATTTTCTAAAAATTGCATGCCTTCCATAGGAAGTGTTCTAAACAAGAGCATTTTGGAGCAACAAAAGATGCTAAACAGTAGCCTTTAAGCTGAAGTGTTGCACAGCATTCAAGCTGATGCTGTGGCTCCTTCATCCAGCGCCTCACGTGGCTACACTGACTGGGTGAAGGGCAGTGAATTCAGAGTGCCATGAGATCACACTGCAAGAGAAGCTTCTTTTGCACTTCTGTTTGTTTGTTGGGGTTGTTTTTTCCTGCTTTTGAACCTACACTGTTTAAGCCTAAATATGCTTTCACACTTAAGAGAGCCTCTGGTGCTTTGGAACTGAGACGTTGAGATGATTACTTTTTCCAGCCCTTACCATGAACTTGCATAGCTTTTATATCTGTTTCTCTCTTCAAAGTATTCCTCCTTCCCCCTCCAGTATTCCCAAGTACATCTTGAGTGTCTAAATAATTGTTTGGAAATGCTATCAAGGCAATATGTAAATGTCAGCTACTGTAACCATGTGGCACAGAAGTTCCTTGGTTCCCACAGCTACAGATGTTATAAGAATATAACATGTGTTGAAAATGATCATCTTATTGCACAAACTTCATCTAGAGACTGTGGAATCTATAAGTTCATGTTTCTAGTTGAAACAATAAAGTCATAATTGTGTGCTTCTATGGCTGTTAAATTATATATAATATGGTGAGCAAGCTCTCAAAATCTTCATATGATGAAGCTGCAGATGTTTTGTCAGCAGTGGAAACTTGGTATTCTGATACTTCCTCATCAACTACTGGTCTCCTTTGGGTTTGGGGATTTATGTGGTTTCTTTAAACAGTTTGGTGTTGAAATGAAACAATTCTGTTTGATAGAGCAGTATGCTAGATGAGTCATGTGGTGGGGCAGGGAAGGAGAGCTCTGCTGCCGAGCAGGTTGGTGGGATGCTGAGACCTGGACCTTGCAGAACGGTTACAGGTGCTATCAGTCTTAGAGGAACAGCTACAGTAAACTTGGAGCTGCTGTATGTTGTGCCAAGTTTCATTTGAGAGATTCATGCAGTGTTGTATGATACCAAAGGGTGGAAGATGGTGTAATATGGTCTGTCTGGGATTCTACCCAAACCTTCCCCCACATCCAGACATACTCCTGGGAGGAATTCTGGGTAGGGTGTGTTAAGTTGGTCTTACCCATGATGAGGAGCACAGAGACATCCAGCCATTTCATTACTCCACATCTCTCCTTTCTCTATAAACAGATTATCTAAAAGAATTACATTTTCAGGTGCAGTGAAACCAAACCAAGAGGCTAGCCATGCATTTGGGCAGTCAGGGTGTTTTCAGCTGTGTCATTCACACCATTATTCCTCCACTGTGTTTGAATACTGAATGAAAAGGGGGAAAAAGAAAACAAAGCCAAGTACTGGCATCTGGGAGAGGTAATGCAAGCTCAGAACAAGGCTATGGAAGAAACTGTAAATGAGGAGATACAACTGGAATGAAGAGGTGTTTGAGGAGATCTCAAATCTCTTGAGGAATTGAACTGAATCATATTGAGTCTTCAATCTTTGTTATTGAATCAAAATGCCCTCCCTCAGCATCTAGTGCTTTGCAAGATGTAATCTTTCCACTTGCTGCATTGCAGGGAAACACAGTATGGATATTTGGGTGAAGTTCAGTAGTTTGGTTTTGAATGGTGAATATTTGCATCTGTGCAACAGAAGCCACAAGGAATTATGCTGCTTGACAGAGGAAAAAATATCAATTTTGGGCATTCAGTCAATTCTGTGTGAAGATCTGAAAGATGAGTGCAGTTTAAATACTGAATACAACCTTTAGTGTAACAATTTAACCACTAGAGGTCAGGGAGAGCAGTCTCTGTGTTTGTATATGTACCTGTGTTTGTGTTTACCTGTGTGATTTTAGTCTAGGTAAGAGGACACTGTGGGAGGACCTCATTAATAGTTACAAATATCTAAATAGTGGGTGTCAGGAGGTTGGGACAGCACTTTTTTCTGCTGTATTCAGTGACAGGACAAGGAAATGGAAAGAAGGTGGAACACAAGCAGTTCCATTTAAACATAAGGAAAAACTCTTTCAGTGTTTCAGTGAGGGAGCCCTGGCACAGGCTCCCCAGGGAGGGTGTGGAGGCTCCTTCTTGGGAAGCTTCCAAAACCTACCTGGACACGTTCCTGTGTGATCTGATCTTGGTGGGACCTGCTTTGGCAGGGGGTTTGGACTGCATGACCTCTAAAGGTCCCTTCCAACCCCCACCCTTCTATGATTCCGTGTATCAATCTGTATGTATGTATTTGTAGATGAAACAATATATGAAAGACTCTAGAAGAAAGTCTTACACTTTCAAGGTGACATCAAATCTATTCAGTTCAATACTTTTATTAGCTCCACAGCTAATGAAGTGCACAGCCTGTATCTCGTGCCTGCTCTCAGTGCTGAGTATTTGACCTTTACACTCATATATGACTTTGGTTAAAATTCTTGAGATAAAGCAGTATCTTTGAAAGCTTTCCTAGATTAGCTCAAGAATCAGAACTGATGCCCATATGTGAACTTTGGTAGGTTTGAGGAGGGCTGAGTTTCAATTTCTAGTTTAAAAATGTAACACGTGGTTCAGGTCTAAAATGAAAGGAAGCATCTAAAGAGAAAAACCTTTTTTAACAGAATTACTCATTGTGAAGTTCCACAGCTCAACAGATAATTTAAAGAGACAGACAGCTCTATTACTGACAGCTCAGGATTCTGAGGGTCCCTGGCTATGAGACTCACTCATGCTTTTCAACTGCCATTCAAGTGCTGTGCTACCTTGCTGTGGAATCCTGCATTCCATACTCGCTTCCACTGGGAGCCCTTGGAACGTGAAGATTTAGTCCTATAAAGTTGGTTGAATTCTTGAAGCAGGTTTTAGTTTCATGCAGGGGTATATGAAAAATTGGAAAAATTAAAATTGTGCTGCTGGATCTTTGTTAATTTGCTTATGATTTCAAAGTAGACACCTTTGATTCATGTTTCATTGGATCTAAGCATCTTGATTTGTCGGGGTGACGAACGTCTCATTTCCTCTGATAAAAATTGAATAACAGCTATGCTCAGGTCTAAAAATCAGTCCTGTAGTTGTGATTCCTCTGAATACCAATGCATCAAGATTCTTAAAGTTATACTCACATGGCTTACAAACTGAATTATTTCATATAAACTAGAGGTTGTGGATGGTGATTATTAATTCCTGAACAGCAATTACTATGTTCTGATTAAGTAGAAGTCTATGCTGATCATGGGGCCTTATTATCTGAGTAGCTCAAGGTGATGCAAGTACCTGTAACAATCTAAGTACATACAAATGGAAAAGAGGAAGGTGACTGATGAATATTATACAAGTCAGAGCCTGCTCTGAATGTTAACAGGTTCTGAATCATAGTGATGGGCTTGGCAGCGTTGGGCTTGATGATCCTAAAGGTCTTATCCAATGAAAACAATTCCATGAATCTATAAGTGAAGCAAAGGAGTGCAAATTTATGCCACCACAGTTAGGGGCAACATTTTGAATATTAAGTCAAAAAGAATTCTAGTGGTATTCATTACAGCTGGTAAATTTGTCAGTAAAGGCAGAAAAAGGGAATTCAACTTATTTATTGTGCTTTGGAAACAAAATTAATCCTTCCAAAGCCATATCTTCTAGTCTGCATTTGCAGAAGATAAAGAGCACCTGTCAGAGCAGCACATCTGGATAAATGGTACCCACGTGCCCTCAGAAGAGTTGAGCAGCAAATTCCCTCCAGCGTGGAATATTCATTATTTTATGGAGATAGGGAAAGCAGAAGCTGTAACAGCCCAAGTCAATGTAATGTCCATGTTGGAGAGGAAAGGGATGGTTTAGACAACTGGTAATGTGTGTGAGCCTGCTACTGATTTTGGACAGAATTGTAGTACAGCCAGTATGCAACTTAATTATGTTATGCCTTGCCTTTAATTGCTATGGTGTTTATTGGCATAAATTGAAACAGAGCTGACTGTGTGTCCAGTTCTGGGCTCCCCAGCTCCAGAGGGACAGGGAACTGCTGGAGAGAGGCCAGTGCAGGGACACCAAGATGATCAGGGGATTGGAACATCTTCCTTATGAGGAAAGGCTGCGGGACCTGGGGCTGTTTAGTCTGGAGAAGAGGAGACTAAGGAGGGATCTCATTAATATTTATAAGTGTATAAATGGTAGGTGTCAAGAGATTGAGGCATCCCTTTTTTTTGTTGTATCTAGCAAGAGGACAAGGGGTGATGGGATGAAGCTGGAGCACAAAAACTTTCATTTAAACATAAGAAAAAACTCTTTCAGTGTTTCAGTGAGGGAGCCCTGGCACAGGCTGCCCAGGGAGGGTGTGGAGGCTCCTTCTTGGGAAGCTTCCAATACCCACCTGGACACGTTCCTGTGTGACCTGATCTAGGTGACCCTGCTTCTGCGGGGGATTGGACTGGATGATCTCTAAAGGTCCCTTCCAACCCCACCATTCTATGATTCTATGAATCCTGTTTCTAACACCTTGTTTGTGTGTAGCCAGTAGCATTGCTTATTGTGGGTTTGTACAGTGTGTGGATTGTCCAACCCAGTGCTCTACAAACTCCTCATCAGTAAAAAATCTTTGAGCATGTGCTCCCGATGTGAACTGTAAATTATAGACATGTGCTGCTGATGTTCTAAGATCACCTTCCCACACCCCAATGGATGAGGATGAAAACCCCCAGGGGTGTTTGCAACCCACTTGGAGACCACAGATTTAAGCAACTAGAACCAACAAACCCTCTCTCTCAATGTAATGCCGATGGTTTTCAAAACAGAGCTGTAAATTAGAATTATTGCAGAGCTGAGGAGTTTAATTGGAGTCATAGGGATATCACACTACATCAATTTTAATATTCTATTAAGCAAATAATTGTAACATCTGTTGATGACATAAACACAGGGCACAGGAGGACAGCTATAGGATAGTTTGGTCAGTAGAGCACAAGCAAACGATCTGTGGATTTTACATTTGAATGTAAAGGTGAATGTCTGCAAACTGGGGTGGGAAGCCCACACTTAAACTGGGACTACCCTGACACACTGGTTCTGTAAAGGTCCTGGATGTCATACTGAGTCATCAGCAAACTGATAAGAGGCAAATTGAGCTTTGGTGTAGAGACAATGTGAACTGATTTGCTCTGAATATTTTCAGCATTTAGGAAGGCTGAAATAATTTTGGTAGCATCTAACTTTGGAAACTGCTAGGTCTAGAATGTGTTTTCAGATATCAGGACAAATTGCTGATGAGATTCCTGTTTTCTATTCCTTCCAGACAGTTTCATTAATAACTCACCACACATATGGTGAAATTTTTCAGAGGCAATTACAGATATGACATACTGTACACGGGGTTTTAGAGTGCTATGTCATCAATTCTACTTGAAACAAATTACTTCATGGCCTTAAACTGCACAATAAGCCCTGGTTGAGGGTTTAAGGATATTTTTTCTTTTTTCTAATCATTTCTTCTCATGACAAATCAAAGTATCCCTTATCATTGCTTAGGACCAGGTTTTACCAACTGCAGAGCTAAAATGAATCTGTCTAATTAGAATAAATAAGGCATTTCTAGTTCTAATGAAGATACGAAAATGCCTCAAGAATTCAAACTCTTAATGAAGAGCCTGGCAGAGTACCAGGGCTGTGATCCCCTGTGCAGTGGCAGTTTTTATATTCAAGCAGGCCGGTGTTGCTTTGGTCTATCTGAGCATGGACCTGCACCTCACACTTTTATTTTGGAAGACCCTGCAAGGATTTGATCTCTTTGTGGTCTAGATATCTGTGTAATATTAATGTAACTCTCCATCGTGTGCCAGCTTTGGCTGTTGCCTTACACGTGCATGCAGAAAGGACTTGGTGCAAGCAGCCAGCACGTGCAAGTTCCTCCTTTCCTCTTTGTTGATTTTTAAAACTTGCTTTTTTGAGCTGTGCTCATTAAGCACCTGAGATGCAAACTGCTCACTGTACAATCATAGAGTGGTAGGGATTGGAAGGGACCTTTAGAGATGCATCTAGTCCAACCCCCTGCCAAAACAGCTCCACCTAGATCAGGTTGCACAGGAACGAGTCCAGGCAGGTCTTGAAGACCTCCAAGGAAGAAGACTCCACAACCTCAATGCATACCTGTTTCTGACAAGCCCCTGTCTCCACTGCAGTTTTTGTAGTATCTATGTATGTAGGGTTTACATCTGCTTTGAGAAGAACAATCTGGGGACATTGACTCATTTTAGTGACATGTTCCGTATTGGATTTTCTCTGTCATCACCTGAGCTCGCTCCACTACTAAAATGAGGGGTAATATCTTTCTCCTACCTTGTAGTTAATTCTGAACACCCTAAGACAAATTCTTTAACACCAAGCTTAAGCATTGCTAACTTTTGTTCTTTACATCTGTATGTCATAAAGAGAATAAAAATATCCATGGTGGAGGTCCTGAGAAGTTTGACATCTCCATAAAGATGCTGCCACTGAAAGTGCTTCCCACTGTTACTGGTGCTCATGGCACTAGCTGTTAAAAGTACCCACCTGTGTGTCCATGATTGAAAATTCAAGTTTCTCCTTCCATCACAACCTGTGTGTCCATGATTGAAAATTCAAGTTTCTCCTTCCATCACAAAGAAGATAAAGCTTACTGATTTTCAGGACAGGTTTCTTGTTGTGAAAACATTGGTTTCTGGTTTTGCTGATTCATCCACCATTGAAAAAGCTTTTTGAAGAGCATGAGGGAAAGATTAATGCTCTTCATTTGCTAAAGACAGGGAGAGGCTGCAGATTTTGCAAAGTCATCAAGGAACCATTTTCAATAATATTTCTTTAGTGCAGCCATTTCACTTGTCTCTGTATGTCTTGCAATCATGCTCTGTTTTCTACTGACATCCTTGATATCTGTTGCAAGGAAATGAAGTTACAGGTCGCGTAGAGTTAATTGGGCACTGAGTTATTTCCATAGGCCTACATAAAGATTACCATTTGAGAACAAGAATAGAAAAGTCCCCCTTATGTTCCTTTCAGTCCTGGACTTTTTGAATAGCTTTGACTTTTGTCCTTTGAAAGCTACACGAGGCTGAAAGATGGCTGTTTGAAGTGATCCCTTGTGGGATTTTCAAAAGATGTCTATGGCAAATTGTAGGCAGCTGATGTAAGGAGATGACACCAAACCAATCTTTTCTTTATCTGGTTAACATACAGACTCTTTTTAAAATACATAGACTTTTAGGAACTGTGGATTAGTATCATTCTTCCTGTATTTCTGTCCTTCAGCTGACTATTTGTCATGTTAGTAGGAGGTGACTTTAAAGCTGACCTGATTCTGAAACAAAGAATAAATTCCTGTTTGCTGTAGATCTGAAGATCTGTAGATCTTTTGTCATGAACCATCCCCTTTACTTGATTCAGCAAAGCTCTCAGCACATGCATGCAGCCAAATATACATACAGGAACAGTACAGGCAAAGGAAAGATAGGTATTTTCTTTAGTAGCTTATTGAATTTATGAATAACACCAGGTTTCCTAAAAACAATTGTGAAGAGAGGATTGGTAAAACAATAAAACTCTTTTTTTCTCACAAATGCATCTAAAGAGTTGATCTTTTTAATCAGCACAACAACTGGGAAGAGCTGTGTATGTGCTGGATGGATGGAGTATAAAATGCACTCAACAGGAGGGAAATGGAAAAAGTGTTCTTCCTATCCCATTTGTCACACTGATATTTATTTCCAAAGCTCATTTACTTCTTTGGAAAGAGTGGAGCAACAGCTTGAAGGTCATCACTGACTTAATTTTCTTTTCAAAATACATTGAATATTTTTTAACAGGAGCTCCATCTCTCTCCTTTGACAAAGTTCATGCTGGTTTTCCTGATGCACAGGTAGATCTGAAGTTCCTTCCTGGGGGCAAAGCATGATGCCACGATACAGCACTTATGGGAAAATGGGTGCATGGATGGTGTAGGAAGGGAGACACAAATGCATGAATGTGTGCTAAACTCATAGAGACTTGGGAGTTTTCATAGACCCCAAGTTTGGTGTCCAGTCCTTCCATTGAAAAGAAAGATACTTGGTGAGGCCAAACCTGTTCTTGACACTTCTAAGAACTACAGCAAAAGATACTGCTGGGTATTAATAAACATGGAAAGCAGCAGCAATTATAGGAAGGTAGGTGGGAGTTTCTGGGCTGTCAACACTAAGTCCTTCTACTTCAAGCAAGCCTATTGTATGTTTTCTTCTCATAATCAAGTCCATTTTCCACAATTTTGCTTCTCAGAGAGCTAGAATCTTTTTCTATCTTAATTGAGTTCCAACTTGTGCACGTTTCTTCTTGTGCCAGTGCATTCTAGCCCATGTATTCACCAGTATGCATTGAAAAAGCAATTCTCCTTCTTCAGGGTTCTGTCAGACTCAGGGAGCCAATCTTTCACAGTCCACAGTTGCCAGAGGAGCTTTCCACTTCGTCAGTCATCCAAACAGGCCTTTCTACCCATGGCAAAGTTCATTTTACTTTCCCTTACATTTGGAAGACCACTGCAGACTATGTGAGGTCTCACCTGACTTTAAAAGCAAATCTCTGACGAACAGCCATGACAAGGAAGTTTAAAGAAGCAGCAGGAGCAGCAGCATTCCCAGAGGGAATCAGTGTGGTGCAAGTATCTTGCTGGAGGACTGGAGGCAGCTGACAGATGAGATGACTGCCTGTACTGGTTTATTGTGGCTTCCAATAGAGTGGTTTCTTGCCAGCCTGCCTTCTGGCAGTCTGACATGAGTATCTGTAGGGTTTTTTTACTTCCTAACTTGCAGGCTTTTCCTTACATCCCTGCATCTTGGATTGACAGTTATAGTGAAACAAAGAAACAAACCCTTCCCCATGGCATAGAATTTTTACAACTACTGTTTTGATGCTTACAGTAAAGGTACTGAGTAATACACCTGAAAATCCCCATAGTAATGTTATCTTGCCTTCCCTGTTTCTCTCAGATTTTTAGTGGTGTACAGGGAAGTGCAATAAACACATAACAAACTTCAGGAACTGTGGATATGTGCATGTCCATGTGCCCTCATTTAGAAATGCAGTCTTTCTGTTTCTTCAGTCTGTGAAGTCTTGAGGAACTTTGGCAATAAGTTTGATCTTTTGCTCCAAAATATCTCATTTTATCTGAGGAGATGGTGCACAGCATTAGCACAGAAGATTCACGACAACTGTGTTGTTGCAGTCTGTTCTTCAAAGAGTTTCTGCTGATGTACTTGACCCTTGCTATGTTCTTCAGACAGAGGAACACTTCAAAAGGTCCCAACATTATCATTAGCAAGCAAGTGAATGGGAAAACTATAGTCAGAAAACAGAGGCTACTGCTGAACTTTTCTGTAAGCAGGTGACAGAGTAATTCTACAACTGTTTTGATAACTTCTGATATTGAAAAGCCAAACACCCAGTTGTGTTGGATGACCAGCCAGTCATACCTGATGAATCAGCCATTCCTCAGGTCCAATCAGGTATGTAGAGAGATGATTGCCTGGACTGTGAGGCTGTCTTTCCTTCAGAAAGTTGAAGGAAGCAAAAAGCTGGAGCACTGTTTTTTCTGCCTCACAATGGGAATGGCATAAAATGCCATTTTGAATAGATTTATAAGGAAATGAAGCATCTTTTTAAATTTGTAAAGCCTATGGTTCACTGGCACATACATACAAATAATTACACTGTATTTGGAAATACATTGAGGTACAGTTTTTGGCTGCTGTAGTTTCTGTAAGGATTCATAGAAATCACAGAATCACAGTATGTTAAGGGTTGGAAGAGACCTCAAAAGCTCATCCAGTGCAACCCCCCTGCCAGAGCAGCACCACCTAGAGTAGGGCACACAGGAACTCATCCAGCTGGGTTTGAATGTCTCCAGAGAAGGAGACTCCACAACCCATCTGGGCAGCCCCTGCCAGTGCTCTCTCACCCCAACAGGGAAGAAGTTTTTCCTTGTGTTTCTTTGGAACCTCTTCTGTTCCAGCTTGTACCCAAAATGCTATGTTTTAATAGATGTGTTACATGCTGTTTTGCTTTCTTACACTTCAAATAGATAAAGACAGAAAGCCTGATGGACAAATGGTCTGTAGTCTAGATATCAAATCATTGCTTGATTTGTCTAACAGCCCCCTCATATAGTCCATGGCAAAACACAGTGCTGTTTGATTACTTTTCTCTGCAAGGTATAACTCAGCTGCTTTGGGATGCTTTTTATGCATCACTGTGTTTCTCTGTAAACACAGAGTCTGTTGCCAGATCCAGGTGATTTCATTTGCTATGGGATCTCTGATTTCATAGCTCAAGTCCTTTAACACATCACCATAAGTTGTAGGTAATGTAACTATTGAAAGATTAATCGAGTTGTTGTCTTAAGCTTTTGGGAAGGAGAGGGAAGGGGGCACTTCAATTAAAAGCTCATCAGGCAGAAAATACAAAGGCTGCTGGTGAATTAAGGAGTACTGCACGTGGTTCATCTGTCCTTTAGGCAATTTTAGTATTGATGGAAATATTCTTGTTTGGGCTATTTTTTTATAGCTTTTAGTTATAATTATGGAAAGTCCTGGTTTCTAAAAATATACATCATATATTGTATCTGTATGTGATATACATCATATCTTGTACATGTCATTAAGCATGTGAAGGTCTGTTCCTGAAAGCAGGGGGAATTCAGCTTATTGAGCAGTCCATATGCCACTTGGGGAGACAAGAAGTAGAACTGTAGCTACTTTTCAAATACTGATGCTTTCAATGGATTTCTTTAGCTCTCTTTCCCTAACTTTTCCTTTTTATAAAGATGGAAAGAGACCATCTCTTCTTTACTTAGTAGGAGGAGAAAAAAGGGTTATTTGAAGTCATTTAAAGTGAGTAAAAATTAATTATTATAGCAGTGATTGAAAGTCAAGAGACACGAGTTCTATTTCTGGCCTTGCGGCTGGCTCATAATTGCTCTTTGGCAAGCGATGTCGTAGCGTGACGCACGTTGAAATGGGCTCTGCCTGCTCAAGCAGGCAGTTCTTGATGCTGTGCTGTGTGCACAAGCAGTTGTGATAGTGTGTGAGATAGGGCCAGGGAACAGATGAGGGAACTGATCCAGCTGGAACCCACCCCCTTAAAAAAAAACCCACCTCAGCACAAATCAAAGAGCAACAAGGTGGTGATGGCGGAGAGGGATGTTTCTGCAGCTAGGATAGGTCCATCACATCATGCAACAGTTGAAATGTGGCAGCAGGAGACATGGCAAAATGTGAATGTTACTGCATCTCATCTGAAAAAGGGGAAGAAAAGCTTGGAAAATATTTTCTTCAAAATATTTCTCTTTTAGATAACGTGGCTTCCTTGAACTTAACAAGGCTCTGGGCAAGTCAAACCAACCAAAAACTTGTCCAGTGAAGGAAAAGCTGTCCTACCAAGTTTTCATCTTGAGCAGACATGAGGACTGCACTTCTCCATCTGTCCCTTGATGGGATAAAAATGATCTCTATTCTAAAACTCCCCTCGAGTAGACAGAGCTGTCCTACTTTTAATATGCATGCAGTAAAAGAGCCATCCAAGATAAAAGCATTATCACACCCCTTTTATTTAATCCTAGGTGGCTAGACTGTTGTTTTCCAAATCATAATGCAATATAACTAATTTTGTTGCAATCTATTGAACTTTGGTCTTCTGATTGCTGGGCCTTGTGTTGAAATAAGTCAAGTCCTGAATACCTGAGAGCTCCAATTGTTTGCAGAGGTAATACTGTTTGTAAGGAAATAGATTTTCTGTTGACCTTTCCTTTTTTTTTCTTGTAGGTCAGTATTTTCCTTGCATGTTTTTTTTTCCTTTGAGCCATTCTTCATCTGTGCCTCCTTTTTTCCAAACAAATTAATTTTAGAAAAAGAAAACAAAAGCCAAATCTGAATGATTCAGATTCAAAAGCTTTTTTTCATGTCAGAGTGATATGTGCTGGGTGAAAACAATGAGCTGCTTTTTGCAAATTGGACCTTGGCTGATGAACTTTATCATGAACCTCATTCTTTGTAATATGCTTATGTCATTTGCCCACAGATGACTATTAAAATTTCATTTCCATCATGACTGTATGTTCATGGGATAGAGGTTCTATAGATGATTCTCTGTAACTTGGGGTTTGGACCATTTCTGGGGCGATAGAAACAAACAGTCTGTGCTGGGAAACCTCGACAAAGGGCAGTTATGTGTGAAAATTAAGTCTAGATTTTGCTCTTTGGTTGCTGCAGGTAAAAAATAGAAAAGATTAAATAACTGGAAACAGGGGGAAAGGAACAAATTCATCTTGTTTTCTTGAGAGAAGAGTCATATTGAAGTGGGATATTTCTATAGGCATGACACAATGGGATTAGCCTGATTGTTTAATCTCAGAAGTACCTCATAATGCAGCTAAAATAGAGCACCTCCTTCACTTAGTAGCTAAAGCACAGTAATAACCAACTTGTTCCAAACATAGTTACCAAGATGGTTAGTTTGAGTAAAAAAGCAAAAAACAAAGGAAAGCAGTAGCAGCAGGAGCAAGTTTAACTCTTGGGGAGCACTTATGGTGAGGTACCTATAAGAAAGGTTGATGAGAATCTTCCAAAAGCCGTGGGGAGAAAAGACAAGAGGTTGGGAACAAATGAAAGGTGACAGGGAAGTTCCCCATGAGAGCACAGGAGTGGCAAGAATGACAAAGGCACCAGTGTGAAGCAACAGTGAAAAATCCCCTGGGTTTTTAGTGTAAATGAGCTCTGTAGCACAGCAAGGTGAAAGGTGGGGAGCTAAGATCTGCAAAAGCTAAGCATCAGATCAAGGACTGTAAAACATATGGTGCTCCCAGAGGTGGAAAGAAAGGAATCATGGAACTACTCTTCTTTGGGGAGATACTAGAGCATGGGTAATTGAAGAAGGAAGAATGGTTTACAGGGACATAAATAGAAATAAACCAAGTAACAGAGGTGAGATCCTTGCAAAAGACTTGGATGTTTAGAAACATGGTCTATTGTATGAAGTCAGATGTAAGTACCTAATTGTTAAATCCCAATTTAAGTCATACTGCATTGAAAGTGTTGTCAGATAACTGTCTGATGCCCTGAATATGTTTGTGTGTATACATCTAAATGTGCTTTATCTTTCAAATGGTATTTTTTGCTACAGTCAGGACAGTTTTTCTGTTAATCTCAGGTGGATTTGGTTTGTTTATGCTTACTCTGATTGCAGCTTGTAATGACTGCAGTCAAGCTTGTCTTCATTGTCTCTTATCCTCCCCTAAATGCATACCCTGCCAGCAATTAAGCTTCCAATTGGGAAATAAGGAGAATGTGGTTGAGGCTGCACACTAAAGAAACGAACATATATCAAATAAACTGCAGTAAAATGACAAAAAGTGTCTCTCCAAAGCCAGCAATGATAATGTTACGAGTGACTGTGACAGCCTCTGCCTAAAAGAAGCCAGTGGCTTTACCCATAAATAGGTAAATTGAGCTCTTTCCCTGGAAAGGAAATACCATTCCAGACAATGGGGGTAAGAATCATTCTCACAGCTGAGAAAGACCACTCATCACTCTTACCATACACTGCAGGTAGCAAAATGTCTTGAAAAATGGGAGTTACTGACATGCAGAAGGACAGCAGGGTACGGACTGCAGCCAGCAGCAGGATTATTCTGCTGCCAAACCATTACATGTTTAATATGAGAAGACATACTACTTGATTGTGGTTTATTCTTATGAAGCAATTGGGTGTGTGGCAGTTCTCCATTTTTAACCAAAACTCTTGCCTCTCATAGCGGTTTTTGCCTCAGTTTCCCCACCTTTGAAATCTAGCCAATGGTAAAAGCTGTGGCTTCCTTCAGTCAGCTGTTGCCATGGCCAGCAGCTTGTTCTTTGAAGGGTAAAATGTTTTGTGCTTCTCAGATGTGATGACACCAAGAGAGTCTTTGTCTGCAGGACAAGTTTTGCTGAAGTGCAGCCTCAGACTTCAGAAGGGAAAGGCAGGTACAAAGGTATTGTCAGCTGCACAGCCTTTGCATCTTCACTGGAACTGACTGCTACAGCCTCACAGCATGTGGCTTAAGTCTGCTTTCCAAAGCAGCCAAAATGGCCAGTATAACAAAATAAGAATGTTAGGTGGAACAAGGTACATCTGCCTCTGTTTCTCAAAGATGTTAGTCTATGTGTAGCACAGAACTGATAGAGTTTTATTTCATTTCCCAACAGTTTCTCCTCTTTGGAGAATAGCTGAGAGGGTGCCAGCATGCAGGAGTCATGACTGTATTCACAGAAAGCAGCAGTGAAATCATATTACTTGATCTAAAGCTTCTTCAGTGTTCAGGTGAGGGAGCACTGGAAGGGGCTGCCCAGATGGGCTGTGGAGTCTCCTTCTCTGGAGACATTCAAACCCAGCTGGATGAGTTCCTGTGTGCCCTACTCTAGGTGGTGCTGCTCTGGCAGGGGGGTTGCACTGGATGAGCTTTCCAGGTCCCTTCCAGCCCTTTTAACATTCTATGATTCTTTTCCATCTCCATTGGTAGTGCTAAAATATTCCCAACAGCATAGCTAAAACTGCTCTGTCTGTCCCCTAACTTCAAACCCTCTGTGTAGGAATTTGTTCCCACTTGGTTGGGTGGTATGCTACAGGTAATTGAAATCACACTGTATGTGACAGCACGTGCAGGTTAGCTTCAGCTCTGTGTTGGCAGTCAGTAATCCAGAACAGGAGAAAATTGGTTTCAATTTGTCTTAAAAATTAAATCATGTGAGATTCTGATGGAAAAAAAAAAGGTAACCAAAATAAATTATTCTTTGAGGGAGGTTTAGTTTCCTTCCTCTAACTACATGGAGGCTGCAACTGTTGCACCCAGCAGGTGACATTTGCATAGAGGTCATCTGCTTTTATTAATATATGCTTTCTTGTATAAGAAATATTTTGTGGATTCATGAAGGTTGTAGTTGTATCTATGAGCTGCAGAAACTTTCTTGTGAGGTGCTGGGTCAAGCAAGCCTTCCACTCCATCTCCAATCTCTTACATCCATCCCATTCATAGTAACTTTTAGGCCAGGCACAGCAGTGCTAAATTAGACAGAGTAAGCTCTGGCATATTTTGCTTCTGGCACACAACCAGTTGTACTGAAGGACCAAGGTAATGTTTGACTATGATCCAGTGTTCAAGACTAAGTTTTCCCAAGAAAACAAGCCTGCTTAGTGTGTGTTAGAATTGATTGGTCTCTTTTTGCCTTTGTGTAGGTGGCAGCAGTGATCACTGATAGCACAGCAGGTGTGTTGGCTTGCCTGACTGCAAGGCTGCTTGTAGACAAGGCAGTGCTTTTACAGGACGTGCTCTCATTGGAATTGTTTCTTTAGCATGTGTTAAAATGTGAAATAACAGGCACTGTGTGGTAGGTATATGCATGTGCACACCTGAGGCAGTGTCAGGAGGAGGGCTATGGATTTTGTTTGGTGGCTAAACAGAACCAAAATTGTCCATCTGGCACCTTTCACACTCCTGGAGGTGACAGGCACACAGAATGGAAACTGTACAGAGGAATTGCACAAGCCCAAGTGGAGAGAGAAAGCATAAAGTGTTTAAGATTAATCCACTTTTAGCTGCAAATTGCAATCTGCATCCATTCAAGGGAAAACTTCCTGGCACTTCTTTGTCTTGTCTAGGGGTCTGGTTTAGGACAAGCACAACTCTGATTAATGCACATTGAGTATTTCCTCAGCTTTACAGAGGTAAATGGAAGAAGGACCAGAATTACATCACTCTGAGCTTTTTCTGCTTTGACTTTCAGGGAGGCTTACCTCAGAAGGTGTTGAGACTTTTAACTCATACAAGAGGGGTAAATGGTGCAGTGTAAAAACAAACCTGCCACTGCAGTGTCATTCACACAACTGCTGTCAACATCTCTGCAAACACTCCCTTTCCTGGAGCCACAGAGCCCACTTGGCTTCCTCATACTCTAGCTGCTTTTTCTTCCATGCATCTGTGCCTAATCCCAGGTGTCTGAGCTCCACAGTGTGATGTTTTCTGTCTCTGAAGGTCAAAATCCTCATAGTGACATCACGACTGATTTGCTTTAAAACAGGCTGAGGTCACTGAACTATTAGGAGATTTCAAGTAGAAAACATGAGGAAAAGTAAATCAACTCTCCTGACCTCCTTCATCTCCCAAAACAACTTCAGCAATGCAGTAAAAATAACACAAAGAAACTAAGCTGTTCTCAGGGTGTAAAACTGATCAGACTTGCAGCTCATGGGCTCTAACAGAGGAGAAGGACGATTGCCTTCCTCCAGTCAACCTCCAGCCAGATAATTAGATATACTAGAAGATTTCTTCCCAGCTCCAGCTGGTCTTGAAGCATGTAGGCTTGATAGTCATTTTATTATTGTGAGCATGATATAAACTGTCCCAACCAATAGGTATTTCAATGGTATTTTGCACTTATTCTGCATCTCTGCATTGAAAATCTCAGAAGTATTTAACAGGAAGGAGTGAAAATTATCTCATTTGTCCACAGGGAAAGCTGAAGTAAGCTTTTAAGGGCTTCTGGTGTGGATTTTGGGGAGGCACCACACTCACATTTGTAATTTAGGTGCTCCCTCTGTTGTTGTTTTTACCTCTGCAGTGGAAAGCCATTCCAGAGGCAGTGATGTAAGGCCTGGGTGCAAGAGACTGCTTAGCCTGCACGATCCTCCATTTAGTGGGAAGCTCTGCATAAGGTTTTGGATTGTAAGTGTTTTGACCTTGAACCCTGGCAGACAGAGCTTTCTGTTATTTGATGACAAATTACATGACAAAGATGATGAAGAGTCATAGAACAGGAAAACTGCCATATATCCCTTTTATGCAGAAATGTGCTGAGAAATGTCTCCCTGGGCACAATGTCTCATAACAGGAAGATCTCATGTAGGGAGATTCTCAGTGAAGAGATTCTGGGTTTGCTGGAAATCTTGGACTTATGTTGAAGAAAGGTTTGGGAATTAAGAATGCTGTGTTCAATTTTGGATCCCTCATTCCCAGAAAGACACTGAGGGGCTGGAGCATGTCCAGAGCCAGGCACTGGCGCTGGGGAAGAGACTGGAGCACAAATGTGGTGGGGAGCAGCTGAGGGCCTTCAAGGTGTTCAGCCTAAAGGAGGCTGAGGGGAGACCTGAGCACTCTCTGCAGCTCCCTGACAGGAGGTTGGAGTGAGGTGGGGACCAGTCCCTGCTCCCAAGTAACAAGTGACAGGACAAGAGGAAATGGCCTCAAGTTTCCCCAGGGGAGGTTGAAATTGAAGCTGAGGTAGAACTTTTTCTCTGAGAGGGTTGTCAGCCCCTGTGCCAGGCTGCCCAATGACGTGGAGGAGTCCCCAGCCCTGGAGCTGTTGCAAAGCCATGGAGCTGAGGTGCTGAGGGCTGTGGGTTAGTGCATGGCTTGGCATAGTGAGGGGAGGGGTTGCACTCAAGGAGCTTAAAAGTCTTTTCCAGCTGAAATGATTCTATGATTTTAAGAGATGGGAGCCCAGGACACAGGCCTGCTCAGATATCCTCTTAGTCCCTCTGTTTTTGCTGTTCAGTTGCATTGCCTTCCTAATGGTTCTGTGTGGCTGTGTTTCCATGTTGGAAACGCCCTGGCTGCTCTCAGCCTTTGCTCTATAGTGAGCTCTCTTGGCTGCATAAGGAATTTGTCCGAATGTGCATGTCAGCACTCGAACCCTTTGAATGTGCTATTTCTGTCTCATAAAAAGCATCCACTCCCTGTGGCTCTGCAGAGGTGATCCAAAAGGTTGGAGCCATTTCCAGGAGAGTGTGGGGAGGAAGAGGGTCCCTGGGACAGCAAAACATAAGGAGCTGCTGTCGGTGAGGAGATGAGCAGGTAAAGGGGCTTGGGCAGCCCCCAGGTGACGTGTGTGAGTGGATACATAGGTTTGAGATTGATGGCCTGATTTGATGGTCTGTTTTTCAGACACCTTGTGATTTACTGTATGGTATGGTTTGTTAAAGGGAGAAACCTTGTCCATCTACCCTGAGTTACACTTACCTCCTGCTGTACTTCCCAGTCCTTGAAAGAGCTTTCAGTCCACTTCTCTTGGCAAAGTCTTTGAAAGTGACCATTAGCAATACTGTCCCAGACAGCTGAGAGCTGAATGAAATGAAGTCATTTTATGACCAGAGGAGCCTGGTAAGTCAGAAGTGAAGCAGTACACAGGAACTATCTCCTGGATTTGGGAAAAGGATTGTAAAATCCCTTGGGCTCCAAGTTTGGTCCAGCTGAACTTGTGGCACTTCCATCCCAAACAGGGACAGAGACACATCCTTATCTCTCAGGCTAAATACAGTCAGGAGCGTTATGTAGCCAGCTGCTGCCATAACGTGTGCTATACAGGTGTCTGCCAGGCAGGAAAAGCTGCCTGTGGTACTTCAGAGATCATTTTTTATGCTGCTAATGTAAAGCTCTTAATCCACCACTACATCTGTATGCAAAACTCAAGAAAAGTAATTGAGAACTCACTGTTCAGAAATTTACCTTTACAAGGGATACCAAATCCTCCAAAATTCCCCAGAGGTGGGAAAGACCTGGCATTTGGGTTGAGCAGATCCTGCTTTGCTCGTTTTCATTGCCTGCCTGTGATTTGCTGCTGTTTGAACCATCCAAGTAGTGAGCGTTGGCTGGGGCTGGCTTGGCAGGATTTGTCTGTGCTCCTGTAAAGCACAGGAACCTGAGTGAAAGCTTGCCTCGAGTTTCATGAGTTAGATGGAAGCAGTGTAAGCACTGTTAATTGTTTATGTAATTTATTATTTTAAAGCCTAAACAACTTTAGGCTGCCCTAGATAGAAATATCAGCAACCTCTAGCCCATGCTTCGGGGTTATTTTGAGACATGCTGCAGTAACAGCAACCACAGAATATGTATTTCAGTGTTGAGGGAGATACTTCTGCAGAAAAGAAGTACCTCCCCATATCTTGGGTGGGGGGAAACGTTTCTTCTTTAGTCTGGAGAAACCTGAGCAGTGAACTTTTCCAATGAAAGATGCAGAGCACCCATCCACATTGATACAGCTGGGGAAAGCTGCACCTCAGCACTTCCAGTAACACACAGAGTCTGACAGAGGCACTGGGCAGAGCTTGAGAAATGCTGTGGGAGCTTAGAGAGGCTGATAGATACTCTGTCTGATTCAGTGATGTTTAGGAGGATAATCCAGGGGAAAACAAAATATGAATGGAATTATGATTAGGAGGTTAAATAGTTTCTGCTTAGGCATAAAAGCATTTTGATGCTTATGCATCACTGGTGGGGTGCCAAATTCTGCGTTGCAAGTCGCATTTTGCGCTGAGCAGCACAGGAGTCGAATGTTACCCGAGAATTAGCATCAAATGCAGAAAGTGATTTAGTTCTGGGCAAGCACACGTAGCGTCATCCTTTTGATACAGCCTAGCATCTGCTGCCGAAGCTGCCTTGCTATGTCTTGTAAGGCTGAAAAGGACACTGACCTTGCAGAGAGGTCGCTGGCTGGCCAGAGCTGCCGTAGAGCCGTGGCACGTCTCAGGGTAGGTTCGGGTGCTGAGCTGCTGAGCAGAAGCTGCGAGGTCCGGCCCATCCCAGCGACGTTAGGTAAATGTGCTGATCAGCACAGTCTGTCAGGCAGGCGAGAGCTTTGCACTTCCCAGCTCCACAACGAGGCACTGACCCAGCTTCAGCCTCCAGCACCAGCAGCTCCCTCTTTTTCTGTTCCTGCTGCACCCCAGCACAGCAGGGACCCTGACAGCTCCACCTGGACCTTGGATTTTATTTATTCATGGCCCGTGGAACGATGAAGTCAGAGGTAGGTGAATGATGCAGTGCAGGAAGTTGCTGCAGCAGTAGCTTGGCTACAGAGATGATGATTTAATGTGTCGGGCTAACGGGAGAGGGAAATGTTAATAAATTCTGTTTGTGCATGTATTGGGAGGGGGTGAGGAGAGAGAAGGCTTTCCAGGTGCAGCAGATGACATTGCCTAATTATATAGCTTCCCTTTATGCCTGGAGGAGTCATGTACAAAGGGTTTGCTTTCCCTAAAATGATAGAAAAGGCAGTCTTTCCCAGGCAAAGCTATCCATTTTGCTCGCTAGAATTAAGGGAATGTCGTGTTTCATTCTTACAAATGCATCTCAAGTTCTGGGCAGAAAAAGCAGCATGTTAATCATCGCAGCTGATGCACTGTGCTATGCAGCTCTCCGGCATCGATGCTAGACGGTAGGTTCCGGCTTCTTATTTGCATTTAGTCAATCAAGCCTCTGCCCACCCTGAATCCCTTCGGCTGGATTTCTGCTGGTTTTGTTGCTGGATGTGTTTATTCTGCTCCATGGATCTGCTTTTAAGTAAAGCATCAGAACAATAAACATTCCTGCAGCAGAGGGAGCAGAACGTTTCGGGAAGCAAATCCTCCGGTTAAATGGCATGCAGGCTCTGCAGTTGGGAAAGGGCTTTTCATGCTAACCAGGAGTGTGTGTCGGGTGCTTAAAAGAACAGTCTCACGTCTCTTTTGCACGTAGGAACGTGTGGCTTCATAGGGCAGACACGTAAAAGATTCTGGAGAGAGTTCCCAGAGCACAGCTCTTGGGCTGGCCTGCGTGTAGAAGTGGTTTGTGATTACGTAAGGGGTAGCCAGAGCGTGTGGATAAAGTGGCTGAGAGTTAGGGGAGGGGAGATTGGGGTTCTTTTAATCTCTCTCTCTCTCTGTCATGCATTTCTTGTGCTTAATTTTCTTTTTTAAACCAAATTTGTTAATTCCTGTCACTGTCATTGGATTGCAGAGATATTACAATGGTGATAATAGATTAATGTCATTTGTAATGGGGTATTAATAGCTGCTGGGTTTTTTCCAGTTACCAGTTAAAGTCTTTGGTTTAACTGTGTTCTCTGAAAGCTGAGGATTGGTTAGGACAAGCACAGCAGAGCTGGGAGCTGCCACCAGCACCCAGGGCAGGAAATCATGAGACTCCCATTTAAAACCCAAAGCTCTCCTATGTGCTGCTGGTCAGAAAGTCAGTGCTATCGGTCTGTACACAGCCGTTTGGGTTGGAGATGGTGGCCCTATGGGTCTTGTAATGTCTACATCCAGTTGGGACTAAAGGGATGAAAAATTCCCTACAGTCGTAAGCCCAGTTAAAGTTAAACTTCATAGCCATAAGCATGGTTTATGGGAATCTTTATAAACAGAGTGAAGAATAGCTTGACTTATTGTCTGCTTGCTGGTGTGGATATCAGCGGTGTTTCTCTGCTATAGAATAGCTAGAGATGATATGAAACCAGGACATCTGTTCCTAAGCTTTGTGCACTGTGAAGGTCTACTGGTCAACAGATTTGAGGTGGGGGGAATGTCAAATGAGGCTGACATCTAAAAGCAGACTGTCTTTAAGCAGACTGAGAAGTGTCAGTAGCATTTCATCGGTGGACTAAAGAATACATGGGGGTGAGAGCCTTTGTCACTTGGAGAAGGTCGCAGGCAGAGAAATTCAGCTTGGCTTCCCCCAAGTCTGAGCTCTCCAGTTCCTCCCACTGCCCTACCGTGCCTGGTATCCACGGGGCACTTCAGTGCTTCAGCAGGGGCTGCTGAGGTATGTGCTGGGCTCAGGAACAATGTGCCCCTCTGTTCAGGGCAGGTCAGGGTGCATCATCCATGGGTCCAGCCACCACGGGAGAAACTCTGCTTCTTGCTTCTTTCAAGTGCTTGAGGGAGAGGAAAATATTGCAAAATGTTACTAAAAATGACTTTTGCTTTCTCTCAGTTATCCTTTAGTTTTAAGCAACAGTCTAGGGGGGTTTTAATAATTCCCTTTTTTCTGAAAAAAAGGTGTTTTTTTCCTCAGTTAATAAAAGAAACTGGTTTTGAGCTTAAGAAAAAGATAAACCATGCAGGTCTTGAATTTATAAATGCATAGTTTCATTCGAATTGAAACTGCTTGTAATGATATAATGACATGTCTGAAGATCCAGACAGCTTCACATGCATGTTTTTGGCTTTACTGTAGGCTGGATAGAAGGATTGTGCACGTTGGATGCCAAAGTTTCGTGTTCAGTACACAGATTGAGGGGAGAGCTTGGGGGAGGCTTCAGTCCTTCTTGATGAAATAATTGTTTTTATCAAGGGTAGAGAGAAAAGGCATGTCTCATTACTAGTCAAGTCATGGTCTTTATACCAAAGGAACTCTAGTAAAAAGTGAATGGCCCCCGAGCTGAACAGCAGTAAAGCAATAAACCCTTTCATTTACATATACACAGTTGCCAGTTTAAAAGACTGTTGGTGAAGGGCAAACAGTGCATCAGCAGCTGCATGAAGCTGGAGCAGTTCTTCATTACTCTGTCAATAAATAGAGATTTTGGTGGGGTTTTTTGTTCATGTAAACAATATTAGTTTTGCTGTCATGTGCAGGCAGGGCCTTGCTCGTTTGCTGCAGCGCTGAGTGGTGTGTTGGGCTGCTCAGCATCGCTTCTGTTCTCCACGCTCGTGCTGCTGGGGAACAAAGGAGGCTCATGCTGGGGGCAACCCTGGCAATGTTGCAATGAAGCAAAGAGTATTTTCTGCTGGTTAGCTGGGGGGTATTGTATGGGCAGCCTCAATTTTTTGAAGACTCTTACCTCTAAATGGCAACGCTGTCACAAGTAAGAAATGCATCCTAAGCAAGGACAAGCAAGAGTGCCAGTGTACAGGGAGAGAACTGGGAGTTTAAATAGGTAAATTATGCTGTTGTAGTCTTGATCTCCCAACACTTTGACATTACCAACTCCCCAAAGCTTAGTCTTCAGAGCACTGAAAAGCTTCTGAGGGAAATTCACATTTTCCAGGAGGGAATTTTTATGAAGGAAAAACCCATTTGGAGGCAAGTTGGATTTTGTTTCGAGACTCCTCCCAGGCTGAAGCCACTGCATTTGTTAGAGGAGACTCCTGCAGAAGCAGAAACTTTGGATTTGTCAAAGTGTAGAAAGTTATCAGGCTGCTGTACTGTGCCTGTTGGAAAATTAAATCACCTCCTGGAACATCAGAAGGGAGATAAAAGTAAAAAAGAACCAAAAAACCCACCAACCCAGACACACAATGTGCCTGTGCCTCCTACAAAGCACAGCATAGCTGGCCAGAGAGAAAAATCCTGCTGAAATCCAGTTTAATCTAGGATCTTTGTTCTTTTAGGTGTCTGGGAAAAAAAACTAATAAATCACAGGCCTTATACATGTGAAGACTGAGAGGCCTGAAGTTGAGTTTTAGCCTCGTTGATGGAGAGCTTAGTTTTCTCCTGTGAGCTCTGTGAACACGTACCAAGTCAATGCTGTCAGAGGGTCTCTCAAAGCTGATGTGTGGTGGCATTCTGTGGTAGAAAGTGCTGATCTGGGTGCTGAGAGTCATTAATTGCTGGAGTAGCACTGGGAGGTGGATAACCAGGATGTGGTTTGGAGAAGCTGCTTTTTGTTGCCATTTCTTTTTCTATTGTGATAGCTAGTAGATGTTCATCTTGAGTTGCAGTGAGAACTCTTTCCTATTTAATATCAAGCATGAGGTACTTGTGCTATAACCATAAGGAAACTGAATTTCATGGGCTCTGGAGCAGATCCAGGTTTGCAGGGTTGGTTGTTTTTTGTTTTGTCTCACAAAAATATAGCTGAATGCCTTCAATCAGAAATGTGGAACTTCTCCTCTTCAGCTCATTTTTATAAACATGCACTGATTTATATGCACAAGCCAGGCACCCACAGCACAGATGCAAATGTCTTCATTTTTCCAGATGGAAAGACTGAGGGAGAGGGAGAGAACGGTTTGTTCAGCTGCAGAGGAAAGTTGATATTAGAGGCAGAGTTAGATTGTAGGAATCATCCTTCCCGGGGCTGCCCTTTCACAGGAGCATTAGACAGTGTCTGTTTCATGGGTTTGAGCAATGAATAGAGAAATAAGCTTTTTGAAAGTGTGATTTTGTGTGTGTGTGTACATGCTGTGCACGCACCAGCTGCAGAAGTCAATGCTCAGCAAACATTTTTAGCTCTTTCAAGTGAAACCAGATCTCTGAGAGTTGCATTCAGTGTCTTGCAGGCAGTGCTGAATTGACAGTATTATTTAAATGGCTGTAATCACATGTTATATATTACAGCACAACTCACTGCATCCCACTTTTTACTTCTGTGTGTTATTAAAATGCAGGGGAAACATAGCTGGACTGCCTCAAACCTTCAATAACAAGTACAGCAATCAAAAAAAGCAGAAACAGCTAATACTTGCAGGCAAACAGGAGAAGAAAACTTGTGTAAATGTATTTCAGTCTTCCCAGTTTTCCCAAGGGTTAGTGCAATGCTGAAGTCCACTTTTCAGGTACCAAAAGCATCAGCTGAACAACAGCTGAGCAGCACAATTGCAATACAATTGCCCTGGAGGACAAAGGGCAGAAACCCCAACTTCTTGGAAGGCGAGGTGTTGATGATGATGACCACTTCAGACTGAGGCAGATAGTTGAATACTGATGTTGTACACTCTAACTCTATTTTTGTACAATTTAAGTCAAGAGTAGAATCAATTGAGACAGTCTTCAAGGCAGCAATCAGCAGAGAAGAATATAGGGATCAAGGAACGTAGCTTGAGAGAATGGGCTGTTGTGCTGCCGTGCATTTGTTGTGTTACAGAGCAATAAAGGGTGTTGGTTCAGCTGTGTGCCCCTTCCACAGGGCTTCATCCAGAGAATATTCTTGGATTCAGTTCCAAAAGGGGGGAAATTGTTTGCTTTTCAGACACTGCTCTCTTTTTTTGCCTCGTTTGATAATGACTACCAATGTGGGTTGGCCTCAGATGTGTTTCTTTCCAGTGAAAGGCCACGGGAAAATATTTCCTGGTAGCAAGACCTGACTAGTTGGGTACTATCAGTAGGATGTGTTAGTATAACTGTGATGTTTTGTATCTCTTGATTAATGTGATGAATAGACTAATGGAAAAATAGAATGTTGTCAGTAGCAGAACTGATGAGATGGGAAACGAGGAGGGGACAGCAACAGCCTGGTTTAGGTGCCTGAGCATAAGGCATTTGTATCCCATAGAAGAGATTCTCTGTGCCATTATGCTCTGAAATCAGTGGCACACACCAATTTCAAAAGCATTGGTTGGGGATTGGAATGATAGTAACATTAGCCTGCTAATAGAAGTATGGAAAGGAATTAGGCCAAAGAAAATAATCACAGGGCTACATTTCACTCGGCTGTCCTTTCCTCCTTCCTCCCTTTCCTGTTTGTGTGCTACTTTGAGTCCTGTTGTCACGGGACTCCTCTGTAATACCATTTGGTTTGTCACTTCATCCCACCCCAGTGCTTGCCCTGAACTTTATAGCTTGCCCATAGTGCTTGCTTGGCTGCTCTGTTCATCTGTTCCCACCACACCACACTTAGAGAAATTCTTACTCTCTTTGCTCAGCAAAACACCCAACTGCAGTCCAGCGTGGGAGATCAAGGGCTTAGCTGGATGCAGTTACCAGCACAACCTCTGCACCTCTGGTAGCCTCACTGGTCAGCAAGCTCAGCAAAGGGACCCAGAATGAGTGTCTGGTGAGGAGTGGCTCACCTTCCACCCATGGATGAGTGGGTAGAGGAGTCCTAGGGCAGATGCGTGCTGTGGGCTCCTGGGCTGGAGGCGGCTTCTTGCCAGGCCCAGCTGCTGCAGAGCGTGGAGCTCACTGGGGTTAACTCCTCATGTCATCCTCCTCACCGTGTTCACCTGGCAGCCCTGCAACCTCCATTAGCACAGAACTCACACTCCAAACATTACTGGGATAGAAAAGGAGGAGAAACACAGAGGATTATTTCTTCACAAAAGCTTTGCTTATGCATTCAGTGGTGGGAATTGGGGCTGGAGTTGTTCTGTCCCAGCTGCCACAGTGCCAGGCAGTTACACCAACCAGAAGTGAGCCCAGAGCAGATGCCTACACCCTACTGCTTCGAGCCTTTACAGAAGCTAGGGCTTTTATTTTGTTCTTGTCCTTGTTTCTGCATGGGACTGAACAAAAGCTTGCCTCTACCTTTCTGCTTTAGCCTTCACAACCACTCTTTTTTCTTTCTGAAAAGATAAGAAAACCTGCAGAGCAGATTTATGTGCAACTTCAGCTTCAGTCTAGAGCTCAGACATCAGTGAAAGCGAATGAAGTAGCTGTCAGCTGTAGGAGAATGTAAAGTATTAGTACGCAAAAGGAGCAAAAACCAAGGAATTCTTGCTCCTGCTGAGAGTTCTGCACTCTGGCATAAGCTGTTTGCTACAGCAGTGGCAGGTCCAGGAAGTCTGGAATAAAGCAAGATGCCTGGTGTGCATGTTTGCATGTCCATACCTGAAGTGTTTTCTAGCTTGCATCTGAGGCATAACATAACTGGTGCTTGAGGTCAGGAGCATTATCAGAGTTGGAAACACTTGTGCATGCAGTTAGTCCTTTCATTTGCTGGGCAAGCTTACTTCTCTTGCCAACTCTGGGGGCTTTTTTGTCTGAATGTTAGATCTTCCATGCAATCTCCTGGGTACTGTTACATCATCCTTTTTTCTGCTCAGAATATCTGATATGAATAGCTTTGCCCACTGCAAAAAAAAATGAGTACCTAGCAAAATGTCCCAGCTGCTCTGGCTGGATTAACAGGTTCCTGGAAGCCAAATGAGACTTCTTAAAGAAATACAGTTTATGAACCAAAGCACAGAAGCAGTGGATTTTTGTTTATGTAGCCTTTGATTTTAAGCAGATTGCAGACAACTAGGTTTCTCTCTCTCTCCAGTCTCCTTGGTGTCCATGTTCTCAAAACTCTCACTATTAACTGTTTTAGAAGCTTGGGTAAAGAGCCTGTCTCGTCACTCCTAAGACTATAAACTGGAGGGCTTGTTTTAAAACTGTCTGTAAAAGGGAAGGCAACATTCAAAATCAAGATTAGCACAATATTGATATGTACAATTCTGAAGAATATCCTTTAGTAGCCATCATAAGATCTTTCAGATGTTGTGTGGTTAATACCATATGAGAGTAGGGCAAACCATAATGAAGATTCACTGAATGAAAGCTGGAGAGCTGTGTGCCTTGATTTATCTTTAAGGTGCTGCTTTGTCTCCCTTATCTGTTGCTCAGACTTCACTAGATAAAATTGTCTATAATGTTTATTGCCTGGATTGACTATTACCTTGGCTGAACCATAGAAGATTGACTCTATGATCAAAACAGGGCTAAGTTACACGTTCAGGTGACTGATGGTTGTGCAGTCAGTAGGTGCTGCACCATGGCAAGAACATAGCCACAGGAAAAGAAACTCAAGCACTGGTACAAAGAAGCAGTTCTGCTGGTAGCCAAACATGATCTAGCCAAATTGCATCTTGGACAGAGGCTGTATTCTTTAGTTTGCTTGTGATCACAGTACAATTGTGCCCTTGAACAGATTTTTCTTTTCAGTTGGTTTTCTTATGGGAAAAAAGCCCAAGTGTGGGCATTTGAGCAATGCAGGAAAAGTAAAGCCACCCTCTTAGGGTATGTTTACCCAATCTTTTAAAATGTTCACTTCCTCTGACACTGTTATTTGTCTTGGCACATTAATACCAAGTCAAGCTGTTTCCCCTTTCCTGAGCTCAGTGTATTGCAAAGAAGCTGATGTTCAGCCTTGCTTTTAAAGAATTTCAGACAACTTGATAGAAGGGCTGTGGGTAAGAAGAACGATACCATCTTGCAAGAATGTCCTCCCAGATGTTCTGATTCTTATAACAAACTAAAACACACCCAAATCTCAGCTCAGAAAGACTATGTGAGACCAATGCTGCAAGTCTTGTCCAATTCTGGATAATATGATTGCTGAAACAGTTTAAAGATTTGCCTATGTGCTGTAAATATATCATCTTATATGAATTTCCTCATCCTAAACCTGTCTAGAATGGATAAAACAGCATTTCTAAGCACTTCACAAGGCCTGTCATTGCATTGGAGGTTTCTTAGTGCCTTAAAGCACTTGAATTACTGTATAATGATATTCTGTCATCTCTTTGCAAGACTCACACGCTAAACACTTTTATACACAATAGAAATTAAAATGGAATTGAGTAAATTCTGTCTCTCAAACTCCTGGACTGTGTAGTGATTGTCTGGGTGCTTGTATTAAGTGAAGTCTTGTATCTAATAGAACTTGGTTACTTGGAGCATCACATTTTAAAATGTGAAATAGTAGGTCAGATGAGGTAAATCAAACAGTAACTCTTTCCATAAGCTTATTTTTGGGAGGGAGGAAATACATGCATCTGACATTGTAGGCACAGTTTGGGTTTTATTCTTTCCCATGCTTTAGCATATTGAAAAAGTAAGCTTTTGTTACAGTGACTCACACAGAATCACAGAATGGTAGGTGTTGAAAGGGACCAAAATATTTGGAATGCATCAGTTTTTTTTCTAGAAGCCTGTGAATATAGTAGATAGGATGATTTGGGGCTCCACCTGTACACCTGCCTTTTTTGTGGTCTCTGAAGATCCTTCGTGGTTCTTGGTTCTCCAGTGGTACATCAGCTTTCTACAGACCTGCAGTCTGCCCTCTCTATCATTGCACCTGAGTGAAGTTCATCATGCTCACACCAGCAAATGCAGCCAAAACCTACCCCGTGATTACCCTTTTCTAGGGGGAAATGATGAGGTTACTGAGGGGCATCAGAGAAAAATTATATTCTAATGAGTAGCTCATTTGTAGGATCAATTTTCTATGTAGTTGCCTAGATGGAGACCCAAGCGAGACGATCTCAAGTTGTGTCTGTTAATCTTTGGGCTGCCAGATGTTTTCTCCTCCCCAGATTTGAGCTCTTACTTTGTACTACTTCATGACCTTAAGCTTTTAGAATCAAGTTCAGTGTGCCTGATTCTTCCCTTGAAGATGTTGCCTGTCTTTTTTCAGTGTCAAGGACAGACTTAAGCAACCACAGATGGCAATGTGCAGGAAAAGCAAAGAGTTATGAGAAGTGTTAAGTAGTTCATTGTTAGCATTGGTTTGAAATTCATCCCTGAAAGGATGGAGATTTCTGCTGAACCTCTCTATTTAGAACACTAGCTGTGTGTACATTAGTTTCCCACAGGACCCACATTGAATTTGAGGTGCATGAGATGAAAAATGAGACTGGGGCATGAACTTTAGAGCTCAAAGCAGTAGAGAAAACAAGGAGATGTATCGAAGTGGAGAAATGTTCATACTTTTAAAGCATATGAAGACCTAGCAGGATTTTCTTTTGTCCTCTTTGTTAGCCAGCCAGCCTGCAATGTTGATTCATTGCTTTGGACAGACAGCTGATCAGTACAGTCTTCAGGCTAGCAGTGGTGGTGGTTGCTAGAAGTTGCTGCAAGAAGTTCTTGGATGGCACCAGCCATGTGGTAGGAAACTATGATGACTGAAAAAAACTTTCTCTCTGCTTACTATGTACAGAGACTCTGCATCTGGGACACACTTTATCGTACCTTATTGGCAAAAGCATGCTATTAGAAAGAGGGGGAGAAGCTGTGAGTGTGTTTGATCTAGAGCAGTGTTAAAAACAGAAATCTACAGAGGTCAATTGGTCAAATAATAAGCTAATCTAATGTCCTAAAGTCATCAGATATGATCTATCAAGACATGCTAAAGTTACAGTTCCTGCATGAAGGGAGTTTAGACTTGCTGTGTGATATTTTGTGGTTTGTAGCTCTGAATGTATTTTGTGGGCAGTCTAAATATTAACAGTAGTAAAGTTCTGCAGTAGTGCTGTGGACACCTCCTCCCACACTTCTCTCAGTCTCTTAAATGTGCATACGTGATCTTTCACAGCAAGACCTTGGTGTGTTTTAATTCCTTCAGTTCCTAAAGGAAAAGATGCCTGCCTGTTTTCATGCATCTGGAACACTTAATGAGAGGGTTTGCCTTGCCTGATTGTACTTGTCAAAGCACTATCTCAGTAACAACAGAGACACTAATCTGTGACTTTGTCCTGACAGCACAGTGCAGTGACTGCCTCTTATTGGCAATGAAAGAGGAATAAAGGCTTGTGAGCATGAAGTGAAATGAAGATATTCAAGAGACTTAATACCAAACTCTTCAGCACATGGTGCTACCTTTAGATTGGTTCAGACAGAGAGTCTATGTGGGAGTACTCTACAGATTCAGAACTAATGGAAATTAATATTTTAATTGTTCTATTCAGTTATGCAGAAGTAACTAGATGGTCTCTGTTCCCTAAATAAGAACAGAAAAATCTGTGACCAAAGCTGGTCACAGTCCTATTCAAAATGATTGGATCACTGCAAAGAGCCTTCTTTCTTTAAATAGCCATCCTATTAGCTGAAGAATGGTAGAACAGCTCTGGAAGGCATTTCTGTGACATTCAATTACATCTGAGCAGTATCTAGCTCCTTTCTCTGAATGTGACCTTCATCCACCAGACCCTGACAATCCCAACTTGAGAAACGCTTGCCTAACCCTGAGCAAGATCCAAGTCTGGCCAGCTGAGGTACTTTAGATATGCTGACTTTGTGATCAAGAAGCAGAGAAGGTTTCCTCTCCCCAGGCAGCTGGTGGGGCTTTGCACAACCACACCACGAAGCAGTAAAGGCACAGCAGTGCAGCTTTGGAACTGGGAGACACTTGGAGCTGTGTGGCCACAGAGCTGTGTGAAGGCCTCACGGGCCAAAACCTACAAAGGCTGCTTTCTATGGAACAGGCTGCAATTGGACAAACTGTGATTGTACAAACACATTTGTCTTTCAAATGGGAACAGTGCAGTGATATTCTCACACAGCACAGGCACTCTCATGCTGAACCACACCAGCTCTAAGACAGCCTCAGCGAGGACATGGTCAGCGAGAGTCACACAGGCCTCATCGATGGCGATGGAACTGCTCATTCTGCTAATTGTCAGCAGAGACTTCATGTAATGTTGTACACGAAATAAAACCATCTCACTTCATTTGCAGAGCTGACTCCTACACTGAACAATTAATTTTCAACCCGAGTTTGCCTTCCTCCCCCCCAGCCCCTGATGACACAGCTGCATTGTCAGCATGGAGGAGCCACCAGGCAGCTTCTCCTAAGTGTAAGAGAAATTTTAACTCGAGATGTATGTTTTGCTACAGATGCTTGCCAAGACTCTTGCTATAACAATTAAGAAGGGTTTCTTTGAGTTAAAAATATGTAGGTTGTTTGGCTGCCAGAGCACTGAACGTTTCCAGACCTTTAAATTAAGAGGACGGAACTTTTGGTTAGAGTAACATATATGTACATCTTAATATGGAGTTCTTCTGAAGCAAGGCTTTACAAAAGCAGGTCTGATCTCTCTCATAAGGTTCCAGAAACTGTCTTCCAACACTGTAACAACCTTAGAGGGCCTGGAATGCATTTTATGAATAGCTGAAAGTCTTTTCATTTTCATCAGGAAAAGAAAAAGCGAAGTATTTCACTGAAATGTGAGGAATTATACTTTCAATATTCAAACACTGCTGCAAAAACTGCTTTATTTTCTCAAACAGGGTGGAGGGGTGAGTTTTGTGGTTGAGATCACCACCACCCAAGAGATATGACCTGTTGGCTGCATGTTCAGTGGTGATGTAATTCTGATTTAATGTTTGTCATTTTTTTTAATTGTATAAATTTAGAATTCTCAGAGTACTTTTTTTCTTGCAGTCTCAGCACACAGGTTTCTTATTAGCTTGTGCAAAATGTCCCAAGTTGAAATTCCCTCACCAGCCTGAACAATTTTGTCCTGGCCTGGTTGCATCTCTAAGCTTCTGAACCTCTCCCAGATGTTCTGATGGTGAATACAAATTATTTCATGCACATTAAAGGCCAGAGACGAGGGGGAGTTTAAATTGGAATATAATTGGTTCTTTTGTGTCTCTGCAATAACTAGATGTGCTTATATGGACAGGCAGTCAAGACAATGCTGTTCTTGCTGAAAGCTTAACCATTGCTTTACTTCAGAGAAAACTGCTCCTAGAGTTTGTGGCAGAGCCCTTTTCATTGCTAGCACTTTGAGATTCTGCTCTGCAGTTGACTTAAGCAGTGGCCAGCTGCTGACCCTGAACTGTCGTTTGCAATAGGACTGAAATGCCACCTTACATGTTTTCCCTAGAGCGAGCTGGCGTTTCATGACAACTGAATGTGAAGTTGCCCGATGTAATTACTATGAGGAGAAATAGAGAATAGACACTTTGGGTGTCTAAGGAAACGCTGTTTTCTGAAAGCTTACATATTTGGTTGACGTCTGCCAGCAGATTCTTCCTGTCAGCAAATCTGAGGAATGCCTTTGCCACACTCTGCTGCTTGGCGAGGTTTAAGCACAAAGTGTCCAGCTGAACAAGATTAATCCTCAGGACTGCACTGAATGAGCTGCTTGTAGGCCTGTACATAGCAAGTTCAGGCCAAGCGCCTGCCTTGGAGGAGTCCTTTCAAAATACCTTTGAAAAGCTCCTCTCACAGCCCAGTGTCATCGGCAGCCTCTTCAGACAGGTTAAATAAAGTGATTCGTAAGCACCATGGTAGACTCGGAGCGTGCCACAGTGAATGTAGTATGTGACTGGGTTTGCTTGGGATAGCTGGGCCTCAGGGCTTTGCATCTTCCAAATCACATGAATCTGATTGTTTGGGTCATGACTTCGAGGCCAAACTACAGAATCTCAAGGTCTGGAAGGGACCTCAAAAGCTCATCAAGTGCAACCCCCCTGCCAGAGCAGCACCACCTAGAGTAGGGCACACAGGAACTCATCCAGCTGGGTTTGAATGTCTTCAGAGGAGACTCCACAGCCCATCTGGGCAGCCCCTGCCAGTACTCCCTCACCTGAACACTGAAGAAGTTTTTCATTCTATTTCTCTCAAATCTCTTCTGTTCCAGCTTGTACCCATTGCCCCTTGTCCTATCATTGGCCATCACTGAGCACAGCCTGGCTCCATCCTCCTGACACCTACCCTTTATGGATTTGTAAACAATAATGAAGTTACCCCTCAGTCTCCTCTTCTCCAAGCTGAAGAGCCCCAGCTCCCTCAGCCTTTCATCAGATGGAGATGCTCCACTCCATCATCTCTGTGTCCCTGACTGAACTCTGTCCAGCAGCTCCCTGTCCTTCTGGAACTGAGGGGCCCAGAACTGGACACAATATTCCAAATGTGGTCTCAAGAGGGCAGAGTAGAGAGGGAGGAGAACCTCCCTCAACCCACTGCCCACAGCCCTTCTTATCCACCCCAGGATGCCATTGACCTTCTTGGTCACGAGGGCATGTTGCTGGCTCATGCTCATCCTGCTACCCACCAGCACTCCCAGGTCCCTTTCCCCTACAGAACTCTCTAACAGTTCATTCCCCAGCCTGTACTGGTCCATGGGGTTGTTCTTTCCCAGCTGCAAGACTCTACACTTGTCCTTGTTGAATTTCATTAGATTTCTCTCTGCCCAACCCTCCAGCCTGTCCAGCTCTCATTGAATGGCAGCACAGCCTTCTGGCATGTCAGTCACTCCTCCCAGTTTAGTATCATCAGCAAACTTGCTGACAGTGCCTCTGTTCCCTCAAGATCATTAATGAATACATTGAACACCACCAGTCCCAGCAAATTTTTGGTCCCAGTTCCTAAAATGCAGCTGCCTCACGTTGCTGAGGCACTATCGCTGGGGTTGAGAGGGAAGGACCACAACAATGTGTGAATAAATGGCCACTGTCTTCCATAGGCTGACACCTTAGCTCATGGCAGGCAGTTGAATTCTCCCTTCTTCCCCTTTTCTTGGTATAATTACACATGGAGCATGTGTAGGGAACAGAGGAGGTTCAGAAAGTCTCCTAAAGCAGAGATGTAACCTTTTTTCCCCTGCATCATGAGCCAACTCCTACAGAGTTTATTTCATAGAGGAGGGATGGAGGATCAGGGCAAAGAATAGAAGAGACTTCAGTTTTACTCAAATGGTCTCTTTTCTGAGTGGATTGACATGTGGCAATGCCTATATCCAAAACCATTCAATCCTTACCTCACTCATCAGTGAAAACAGGACTACAGGCAAGTAGCATCACACTGGGGAGAAGGCAGTTGTTTTGTTCTTTCCAGAAAGCAAGTCAAGAACCTGACAAGTTTTTATTCCAGTCTATATATCCACACTGTGTAAAGAAATTTGAGGTGAGAGCTTTTAAATGCATTTTTACAGCTTGTTTTAGAGGTAATGGAAACAGATTGCCAATATAAAACTTCAACAGAATGTGGGATGTACTTATTACTTTAGGAAACTTGAAGAAAAATGTGTCCTGGAGCAATGACAGCCTTATAGTGTATGGAACAAGAATTGATACAGGTGAAGGGCTGTCGAGAGCTGGAAGGTACTTGTCTATACACACAGGGAGTAAAATAGAATATATTAGCATAAGTACATTTCTAAAAATAGCCAAATGGTCCCCTGCAGTGTGTGGCCTGAAGATGCAAGATACACAACACAAATCATGGGACTTGGTTAGCCTGTAAATTATTTCTGTCTCTCTATTGTCATTCACAGGACATCACTGTTCTCAGTGTGCACAGCAGCCCTGTGAGCACCTGCTTAAGTGAAAATTGAGCAGTAAATGTTTTTCCTTTGGAGTTCATTAATGACCACCTTTCAGCCATTGTAAGGGTACTATTCTTGCTTTCTCATGCTGCTTTCAACTCAATTGTAGCATAATTTTAGAATGGTGTTGCATCTCACCCTGCACTACTGTCTCATTTGCCTCACCCTTGGGGTTTGAAAGCAAGTACATTCTCAAGAGCTCAAAAAAAATCATCTTATGCCTAGCTGCAAAATTATATGTATAGGCATAAAATCAAGAGGCTAAAATACTGTTTTTAGAAAGTATTTAATCAATAAAGAATTATTTACCCTTTAAAGATTTAAGCATAACACCCTGGGCAATTCAGGGCCAAGAAGGCTCTGTGTAGCTCCAGCAGTTTCTAGACCCCAGAATAAACACCACAGCATTTTATATTGTGTTGGAATGGCTAGAGGAAAAGAGCCAACTAGATTCTGGGGTATGAATAATGCATCAGCTCATAAATACAGTCTTAATATTCCACAATGAATTTATTTGTTAAAACATCATTGCCTCCCCATTTCAATTCTTCTGTTGAAATAAGAAATTTAAGCAGCCTCTTGGAGTAGAAGGAGGACTGCAAGGCCTCTCTGATGTTGTTTTGTAATTACAATGGCACAGCAATGTTTAATGAAAAGCAGAATACATCAGGCTTTCTCTCTCTCTAACTCTGGGCCTGCAGCGAAGAAAAACACTAAAACTGAACGCTTCTGCTGAGCTGCCATTGTTGACTGCAGTGCTTGAGATCCTCGTTAGCCTCCAGCCCCAGTTTGAGTAAGCAATTAAAGCTTGGGGAAGCTACCATGGAGCTGATTGGGGAGGGAAAGATGAGAGGTTTTTTTTCACTGTGAAAGGCAATTAACTGTAAATCGTACTTAAAGAGTTTAATAGCACAATATGCAGTTCATCTCCCATTTGCCTGCATGCTTGTACCTGAGAATTAGGTTGTTGTGTTGTTGTTTATTTACTGGTTTGGAAAATGTCTGAAGAGAATTTGTTGATGAAGGTGATATGACAGTATGATTATCTGTCAAATCAGCAGGTGTTTACTGCTGATGATGCAGGAGTTGGCCTAGGCAGAGAATGGCAGTTTGATTATATGGAAGATTTTTCTCCAGGCCCATTTCATCTTAGACGCTTTGCTTTTACGAAGCTGGCTTTGTGTCACAGCCTCTATTGATTCTTTAATGCTGCATTCCCCTTTCCATGCTGCTATTTCTTGACTTGTGTGTTACATGACAGCTGCAATGATGGGGGGGAGGGAAAAAGCCCATCCTTCATGCTAGTTAGAATGAAAAGAGAAATAGTCTTTATAAGGTGTTATTAATTACTTCAGTTATCCCTGCCAGGCTGGAAGTATTCTTCTTAAGAAGAAGATATACTTTATGGTGTACCTTTACATTTATATGTACCTTTACATGTGAAATATTGACTTTGAGTGACCACTGCCTTGACATTCTGCCTCACCTATACCTGTTCATCACCATAGGGATGTTTTTCCCAGTCCATCATTGCTTCTTTGATGCTGCTCTATGGCAGGATGATCCAGAATTCTGTTTTGTATGGAGTATGGGCAAGGAAATTCTACTTGTAATGGACAAATTCTTTGTTCCTTTTAAGTTAATACCTTTGGATGGATTTGTAATATATTACCTTGAATTAGTTGTCATGGTTTATCCTGTGTAGGACAGCCCTTCTATGGTTAGTGTTATTTGAGCTGCAGTGAGCATGAAGGCAAGACTGTTGTGAGCTCATTGTGAATGTTTATGGTGCTGTTTTATTGTGTGTGCATCTGGTAGCACATATGTATAGTTTGTGGACTCGAGTGCTGCAAGTGTAAAGTAACTAAGCAGAAAAAACATGTATGTGTTTCTCTAATGTGAGTGCATACTGAAAGTAACCGTGCAGGAGGAAGAGGGCTCCAGGTGAGTTTGGGAGCCACTTAGAAATCTGATCCTTGGCAGTTCTCTTCTTCTCCATTCACCCTTTTCCCAAGTGTTTTAATGATTCTAGAGGTGAGAAATTAAACTACTCAGGTGATTCCCAGATCACCATCTCTCAAGAGAGTTGTAATCTTGGCTTTCATTGGTCTTGAAGGAAAAGGAGAGCTCAACTTCCTAGACTGGAATGGAAAAGCACCACTGTAATGCTTTAGTTTCATCTGCTGCTCCAGCCAGTGTGTCTCTAGAGTGAAAAGGTTGTAAAGAGGATGATCTTTTGGTTTGCCAATGGGAGAAGTTCAAGTATTGCAACCATTCATTTAAACCAACAGCAAAAAAAAGAAATCATCTAGACTGAGGCAGCATGGCTGAGGTTTTCAAAGGCAGAGCCCTGCATGGGCAGCATTAGGCATGGATTTTTCAAGAGCACAACAAGGAGAAGCTGGGCTCTCAGCACCCTTTGGTGTGGCATGGGGATCTCATTACTATTTACAAATATCAAAATGGTGGGTGTCAGGGGGTTGGGGCAGCACTTTTTTTCTGTTATATCCAGTGACAGGACAAGGGGGGATGGGAAGAAGCTGGAACACAAACAGTTCCACTTAAACAGAAGGAAAACCTATTTCAGTGCTGAGGTGAGGGAGCCCTGGCCCAGGCTGCCCAGGGAGGGTATGGAGGCTCTTTCCTTGGAGGTCTTCAAGACCCTCTTGGACACGTTCCTGTGTGACCTGCTTCTGCAAGGGAGTTGGACAGGATGATCTCTAAAGGTCCCTTCCACCCCTACCATTCTGTGATTCTATGAGAAGCAGGGACTGCCCATATGCCTTTGAAATCGCACCCTCTGGCCTGGAACCAGATCTCAATCCTTCTTCCAGAAGCTCTGAACCCTGACTTGGTTGCCAAGGTGACTACTCCATTAAAAGAAAAGTAAAGAAAAGGGAAAAAAGAAGGTAGAAGCCTACCTTGTGGTTTTAAACTAATTTCTGAAGATGTTGGTCCATTGTTCATGTACAAAGCAATGAGTATCATGATCCTTCATCCAGACTAGTTAGTGAAGGAGGACATTAATAAACTTTGTCTTTCATTGTCTGTTTGTTAAAAGTGTTTTATAGAGCCTAGTGCATTGTGCTAGCAGTAATCTTGATGGACTCTGCCAGGGAAGTGTGTATTGAATTAATAAAACTCATGTTATCATTTTATCTTCCACTTTCCAGATTCCTACCAATAGCAAACAGATATTTAGGACCTAAAAGTCATATGTTGAACTGAGACTAGACAGTATAGCAGAAAAGACTTTGAATCAAGTAGATAAATACTGGTTTGTCCTGTTAACACTTTGTACATAAGTATTTCAATTTAGCTTATGACTTGCATGAATTTGGAAATGTTCTTCCCATTCCCTCAGAATTAAACATTTATAGCTGCAAATGGTCTTTTGCATCTGTAAATTTCATCTTGTTGATATTTATAGATTCTTCTACAAAATGCACTTGCATTTAAGGCATCAAGATAGACTTTATATTTTCTTACAGTGTTTTAATGTAACCAACATAAAATCTGAGTTAGAATGTGCAGTAAAAAAATATATTAGCTCTTACTACATAGAGAAACAGCAGAATAATTAAAATGTGATGTGTTTACCAACCTCAAGTTCATTCTTCTCTTTCTGTGATTTAGAAAATACGAACAGCGTAAAAGCGTGGTTCTGTGTCTCACCGCTGAGGTACTTAGCTGGTGTTTGATAACAGCCATTTCACTTCCAATGCAATTACAAAGTCTTATGCAAGTGCTGGGCATTGCTGAATACATTGACTGTTTTTGTCTCATTCACCAGTGTTTCTCCTTCGTTTCCTGTGCTTTTTCTGCCATAAGATGCACACCTGTTTCGTTGAGCATTTGTAAATCAAGAGCAACTCTGAAACAAACTGTATTGGAAAAACACAGATAAATAGGACTGTGAGAAACAATCTTGATATTTCATGCCCTAAAAAAATCACTGTCTTCATCTTGGGGTAAGGCAAAGTGCCTAAAGATATGTAAACCTTTCATCCAAGGCAGGCTTTAGCAAAGCTGCTGTGCCATTTCCCCACACTATAGTGGGATGATTTCAATGCAAGTTGTAAATATTGATAGACTTTTACCTTTCTACAACAATACAGCTTGAGAAAAATGCATAGGATGTCACCTGATCTTAGTTTCCCTCATATGGGCAAATGACAAGTTAATCAGAGAAACCATTCAAAGGCAGATAGGGTGCCAAAAACTGGCATCAGGAAAGCCCTGACGCTGTGCAGAATGACCTAAATGCTGTCCAGCAGTGAGAGGTGAAATAATACCTGCTCTGGTTTAGAATTTTCATCTCAAATGCCAGATTTACACAAACAGAAAACAGACAGAGACATGGTTCTCAAAGCTAAATGCATTCCTGCTTTCATCAAGCAAAGGTAGTTCAGTTTTATCTCTTATTCTGCCAGGAACTGGGTATAAACTGGGTATAAACACAAAGTAAAGCCTTTGTTCCAGCTTTTTTCAGCACCTGTCTCAAGCCTCTAAGGCTATTCTGCTTCCTGTCAACTACATGGTATTATTATCCTACTTGAGGAATTATGACATTGTGTTGCTTGGCTCAACCTGAAATGCAGGTTGGATTATTTCTTCACCAATGTTTCCATACTACAGAACAAAAATGTACAGCTGTGTTGAGCTTTTCATCAGAAATCATAAGCTTTGTCTATTTTAATATAACTTAAAGGATACCCCATATTATTTGTGTCATTTAAGTAGAATCAGAAGGCTAAACAAAGAGGTTGTTTCCCCCAGCAAACTTACACTTTTGGTTTTGAGATTTCTTGATACTTATAGAGCTTCAGTTTTAGAGCTTTTTAGGAACAGCTGCCAAGAGCTGCATATGGATTTCAGGGTTTGTACCTGACATATGTTGTGCTTTGTCTGTAAATGATGGTAAACAGAAGTATCTTCACTCCTTGGAGCTGAGCTGCTTGTAAGGGAGCTCTGTAGCCATCTCAGTTGCTGTGTAGGTGGGTGTCTGAGCCCTGTCCCTATATCTCCATAGTGGAGGCAGCGACAGAGCAGGAGCCCACAGGGTGAGCTCAGGGGTGGCTGGGTGAGCTTAGAGGTAGCTGGGCAAGCTCAAGGGTGGCTGAGCATCCCAGCTCTTGTGAAGCTGGCGATGCTTTTGCACCTGGTTATGAATGGCAGCACTCATGTGCCTCTTCATGGAGCCCATGGGATATCCATATGATTCCAAAAGTGTCTGCAGTAGTGAGATCAGTGAGCAGCCTTCTGGTTTTTGAACACAAGTAAAATGAGAGCAGGTTTATATAACTGCTCATTTTTGTCTGGCCTCTTGATTACAGTATGTCTGGCCACACTTTCCAGAAACTAGCCAAGATGAGATGCTTTTTTTTTTTTGTGCCTTTGCCTTTCACCCAGAGGGGAATGTTCTAATGGCTTTGGTAAATTGATTAAATTGTGTTTTGAATGATACAGACTTTGAACATTCAGTGTATTTCCGGATGCTTCCTGTAGCAGAAGCTAATTTGCTTCGGGCATCCCTCCCCCAGCTGGCATTTTGCCAACCTGTTCTTTGCTAGCAGAGCTATTCAAAGCACTAACTGTGGTTACCAGACGTCCAGAAAGCCCTGCTAGCTACCATTTATATCTGAATGCTGCAGCTTCTGCTTCCATGTGAAGTCAGGTCTTCTCTACTTCCTTCACAAACGCAGAGGGGGTTGTTCTCTACGAGAGAGATGCTGTTCTGTCAACTGCAGATGTGCACGTGAGTCAGCAAGTGCTGAAAAGTACAAATGCAGAGATACAGTCTCCAAAATCAAACTGTGAGGTTTTTGGGAAGCTTATTGCTTCCCTCTTTATGTTGACATCATCACACACTGATAGATGCACTCATGTAATGCTTCATGTAGAAATCATGTGCGTGAGGGCACGGACTCACAGAGCCCTTGAAATAAACAGAGCTGAGTGTATGCTGGGGAAAAATATATTCAGGGTAGAGGAAACCTGTCATGCAGTTGGAATTACTCTGAATAAAGAATGAATCCCTGAGAGATGTATTATGGTATCATAAAATCCATAACGGGCCAGAAGTTATATTTATTTGAAAAGTTTACAGAAGTGTCTGGGCTTCTTTATTAACAGGTTTAAAATAATTAATCCTCTTTTCTGGAAATGAATTAATTGAGGAAAGTGTGTGCCATTATAATTCCCTGCAGGAGCACCACAACATTATGTAAAGCCATGCACAGCATATGCATAAATTCTCACCAGATGTCTGCTTAAGAGTGTTGTCTTTGACTTAAAAGAAGATAGTAATTTGTGATAGACTGTTGTTTGGGTGGTGGAGGAAAAGGAAGAGAGAAGGAGTTTGGATGGTGTATTGCACTGCACAGTAAAATAACATTTGAAAGTTTGAGCAAACAGTGACTGACACTTTTTCCTTGTAGCAGGTTCTGGACTCTGTCTGTGAGTAGGACTGAAAATTGTAGCATTGTTACCAAAAAAGAGAAATCTCATTTCTTAGCATTCAGCCAGAGCAGCAGTTGCACTAAATGCCAGTTTCTGTGTGGAATACTGTTGCAGTGAGAGCTCGTGAGGCTGGAATTCAGTGCTTTTTATTTTAAGCATTTGGGGTTTTTTTTTGCTTTACATATATTTGTGTGCACTGTCAGGAGAGTAAATCTGGGCTTGTGAAACGGGCAGCTTTTTGTCAGAGCTCATATGGTTGTGTTTTAGGAAAGCTGTAGCTGCTTGAAAGCCAGCCTGGAGGGATCACAGTTGCACTGGGTATTCTGTGACAGCATGGAGGGCTTCATCTTTCTTCCATGATAATATTGCTTCTTCCTTTCAGCTGTTTTAAGCTGTAACTTGCTTTCAACAATCAGAATACTACAAAGCACAGTGAATAACACGGCAGATTCTAGCAGTGTGTGTCACCATTTGCACACTTTCTCCAGGCTTCTTCACAAACAAAGAAAACCCAACTTCTCAACTTTGTGTCATTGCCAGACAATGGCAGGAGCTTTGAAAACTGGATCCTAAGAACCATTTGTGTTTCTGTCAGTGGTTTCATCCCAGGGCTCAACACAGCACTGACGAGGTGTGTGTGTGCAGACACGAGCAATTGTCATCATCTCGGATTACTCAACCTGTCTTGGGAAAGGCTGGACAGGTGCCACTGGACACTTACACAATATCCATTCAAAGGGGAAAAAAAAAGTTGTGATTGTGTGTCATACTCTGGTGATCTTTCCACATCCTTCAAACTGTGCTTGTTTCCTGTCAATTTCAAACAGAGTCCATTTGAAAGGAGTCCAGCTTGGATTGTTTGACTGTTTCATTCCCTCTGGCTCAGGGGAAATGTTTGAGGGCAGTACAAACAGGGATGCTTTAAATGTTTTGCTATTAGGGAAAGCTAATTTGATCAATGAAAAACCCAAACCACAACACCTTCCTGCTATCAATACTGGAAGTCATTTTCATCCTTAATAGCTAGAGTATGCTTAGAGTCATAGAATCATTATGGTTGGAAAAGATCCACCACCCTGGATTCAGCTGGGCTAAGAAAGGAGGGGGAGTCCCCTGGGTTATCACTCTGATTGACCTGTCCCAGGGAGCATAAAGTGTGATCCCAATAGTCTATCTCCAGAGAAGGAGCCTCCACACCCTCCCTGGGCAGCTTGTGCCAGGGCTCCCTCATCTTTACAGTAGTTTTTCCTTGTGTTTAAGTAGAACTTTTTGTGTTCCAGCTTTTGTCCATTTCCCCTTGTCCTACCACTTGAGACTACAGGAAAAAAAAGTGCTGCCCCATCCTCTTGACATCTACCTTTGAAATACTTGTGTTAATGAGATCCCCTTTTAGTCTTCTCCAGCCTGAACAGCCCCAGTTCCCGCAGCCTTTCCTCATAAGGACAATGCTCCAGTCCCCTGATCATCTTGGTGGCCCTGTGCTGAACTCTCTTTAGAAGTTCCCTGTCCTTGAGCTGGGGAGAAATCGCTTCCTGGTTGTCCTCAGCCTATTCACCTCCTCACTGAGCTCTGCCAGCAAGCAGAGTAGTTCCTCCAGCCGGGCACATCTCGCACAGCAGTGCTCCCCACTCCCACCCTTCACAGAAGGACACACCTCGCATCCAGACTCGCGGGTGGCCAGCCTCATGCTCCCTCTGCGGTTCAGCCTGGGTGGCTGCTGAGCATGCAGGGGCCAAAGTTCTACCTTGGAGCAGGGTGGCTGTTATTCTCTCGTAGAGCCGGTAGCAGCCCTGCTCGCCTCCAGCACGGCGCAAACTGCCGCCCGCGCCCTGGTTGTGTTGCCCGTCCCGCTCACTCGCACTCCCAGGGACCCGTTAAATCCCCCGCGACAGCCTCGGCTCCGCCTCCCGGCAGGACCGACCCCGGCAAGAGTCTCCTGGCTGCTCCTCCGCCTTCCCTGCTCCGGGAGCCCCTTGTAAGTAGCCATTTAATATAAAACAAGCGTCAGGAAACATCATCAACTAGAGAATACCAGGATAGGCTCTGCTGGCTTTATAAGCAAGTTCAAAGCAAAATGAACCATCTCATTTCTATTTAACCCAGGTACATTCTTTGCTTACAGTATCTAGAAAGAGAAATGAATAAAGGTAAATAAAGGTGCATCTTTGCTACCAGGTTTAAGGTAAAGATCTGTTATGTATCTGAAAATAGTTACTCACTGAGGGAGGGTAACAACCCCCTCCTGCATGACATAGGAGGAAAAGTACTGAAATGGTTGCAGAGCAAGAAACTGATACAGTTTAGACCCATTCAGCTATTTTTTGTAGTTGTTTCTGTAAAGTTTTTTGTCCTCTTCTACCTGTAGACTCTAAAGGGTCTTGTCAGTTGAGAGTATCTGAAAGTTAATCTGAAAACAATCCAGAGTAACAAAATTCTTACTTTCTCTGATTTTTTTCCCCCCCTGTACGTGGAAAAATCATATTACTTTAAATCACAGCTGGCTCTATGCCTTGAGATTAAATTTTAAACTGATGGAGCCATGCTTCACATTTCAATTACTTTGCAGTTCATAATTTAAACGAAAGATGGCATAATATCCAAGCTGCTGATCCAATCAAGTAAACAGGACAAGTTTGTAACTCTTCTTTGGGAGCTACAGTTATCTTCAGTTTTAGTCTCTCTCCACGAAGTCAGAATTCTCTTCCAAGACTTAAATACCATTTTCTTTTATAGGTGGTAACTCAACATATGAGTGTTTGTCCCACACTTTTTTCCTTCTTTCCAGTGGGGTTGCAAAAAGGAATGACTGTTGTGTTATGCTTATAGAGGAGTAACATGGGTGATTGGAATACTCATAGGTTCAAGCTGACATTGTAGTACACCCACATGCTCCTCAGACTCCTCAGATACTCAGCCTGTCTGCAGTGAGTGTGTCACAGGCTTCAGGCCCAGAGCAGCTTCCTCACAGAGAATATAGTGGGATGTTTTGATAGTGTAAAGGGTTATAAATGTCTCTTTGGGGTTATAGTTGTGGATTAGAGAGGCCTGGTCGCTATACATCACTGTGAGGTGATGTTCTCAAACATCACCTGGAGACTTAGGAGGGGTTAGGCTGTTTTGCACATAGGCCACAGGTGCTGACATTTCACTGTCTCAGGTTTCCACCAAGAGCAAAATTCATCCTTGTGTTTGTCTGAGAACAAAATATTAGTGATACCTGGAGACAGGTTTGCCAACAAAGTGTTTGACTGTGCCACTGCTTTGGTTCCAGCTGCTTTGGTCCCCCAGTGTGCTGTTGTCTCCTATGGATATGCATAGTGGGTTTGGCACCTTAAGCTTAGCTTTAAATTTAGTTAAGAATAGGAGTTCAAATCTGCAGTTCATAAAATATTGTTGGTACTAGAAACCTTCTGAGGACTCCAGATGACTCCCAGTCTATGGAATAGCCTATTCCATCTTCATGTGTACTTTCAGTACCTGTCAAGCTCACTCAATCAGAAAGCCATGGTCAGGTTTCCTTAGAGTAACACCAACTGGAACTGCATCCGTCTTCTCTCCTGCTGTTCTGTACCTGTGTGGAACCAGAGTGCTCTGCCTTCAGTTACCACTGTGCAATCTCATCAACAAAATAAAATGTGTCTTCTAATGTAATTTTCTGGATTCTCAGCAAACACAGCTTGGAACACACTGGCATAAATTCTACCCCAAAGAAGAAGGAAATCTCTCTAGTCAGTTAACATCAAAGGATACAAATGGATTAAGTTGTCAGTGCTCTTGTGTTGAGTTGAGGAGCAGGAAGAGAAATTAGAGGACCTCTGAGTCCAGAGTATGTTTCTTCCATGTTAATGAAGATAAGTAACGTCTATATAAACTGTTTCAGTGAATAATCTTATGGAGGGTGCCAAAGATCACCCATTTACAATGCATTCTTCATCTCTTTTATTGCTTCAAGGTCATTCTTATTTGCTAAATTACTGCAGTTTGTAGCAGGGGCATCAAGATTACAGAGGGGAAAAGGGCATTTTATGGTGGTAAAGAAAGTGAATTTGCATGTCAAACTACCTTCCTGTTTCTAATCTCCAGATTGGTTAGCAGCTTCTCCTAAAACACCCCTTTGTAAATCACCTGTTTGCATTTGAAAAGTTACCTACCCTTAACTATACCATGTAATTAATTAACATAATGGATTGTCATTCTCTTTTTGTCTAAGATTTAGTTGAGACTGCGACTTGGTTTATTAAACGTTGTATGTGACAGGGCAAAAAGTCAATCAGAAGTTGGAAGTGCCTTCAGTAACTTAGTTTATTGCAAAGTAATCTTTCTGTTATGGGTGACAAAAGTGTGACTTCTTTTGCTGTTTTTGCCTTGTGAAGGCAGTGATTTAAAATGTGCTTTGATCTATGGCATAAATCCTTATTCCTCACCTTACAGGGCAAGTGGGGGTTGGTTATTCTGTGGCAGTTTTCCCTCAGTGAGGTGGAGGGCTGGATGGGTTGTGGCAGCCTGCCCTGGCTGGCATGCAGTGATGTGTGCTGTTCAATGAAACAATTCTCCTCTCCCCCTAGCAACTAAGGGGTTATCTCATGCAAGATGAGGGCAGCCATCCTTTTTTTGGTGTTTCTTTAAATCTAGATTGAAAACAAGAACTGCAAAGAACCCTGGCAAGGCTGGAGAGATGGGCTAAAGCCAGTTGTATGAGGTTTAACAGGGTCAAGCACTGGGTCCTTGACTTGGGCCACACCAACCCCAAGCAATGCTGCAGGTTTGGGGATGTGTGGCTGGAGAAAAGGACCTGGGGGTGTCTGGAGATGGAGCACATGACAAGTAAGGAAAGGCTGAGGGATCAGGGATTGTTCAACCTGGCATGGTCTGCAATTCTTTCCAAGAAGGCTGATGGCATCCTGGTTTGTATCAGCACTGGTGTGACCAGGAGGAACAGGGCAGTGATTGTCCCCTTGTACTGGGCCCTGATGAGGCTGCAGCTAGAGGGCTGTGATCTATGTTGGGCTCCTCACTCACTGCCAGAGGGACACTGAGGGGCTGGAGCATGGCCAGAGCCAGGCAGTGGAGCTGGGGAAGGGACTGGAGCATAAGTATGATGGGGAGCAGCTGAGGGAGCTGGGGATGTTCAGCCTGGAGGAGGCTGAGGGGAGAGATGAGCACTCTCGGCAGCTCCCTGACAGGAGGTTGGGGTGAGGTGGGGCTCAGTCTCTTCTCCTAAGTAACAAGTGATAGAACAAGAGAAAGGGTCCTCAAGTTGCCCCAGGGGAGGTTTAGATTGGAGCTGAGGCAGAGTTTTTTCTCTGAGAGGGTTGTCAGCCCCTGTGCCAGGCTGCCCAGGGAGCTGGGGGAGTGCCCAGCCCTGGAGCTATTACAAAGCTGTGGAGCTGAGGTGCTGAGAGCCATGGCTTAGTGCATGGCTTGGCACAGTGAGGGGAGGGATTGGACTCGATGAGTTTGAAGGTCTTTTCAATCAAAACAATTCTACAATAATTTTTTAAGATGAAAACTTACCACCTTGATCTCTTCCCACTATCTCTTGGGTTCAGTGTGCAGTTGTGCCCATACAACCCTTGTGCAAGGCATAAGCTTCAGGAGTTATGCCATTCCTAAAAGAAACCAATACATCCTGCTCATCTGGGAACAAATATGTTCTGTAAGTGGTCATATGAAAACTGTTTCTTCTGCTGGTATTTTGCTAATGGTGCCTTGTAGAGGCTTAAGGCAAATCTCAAATAAGCTTTTTAAATGCAGACTTGTGTCACAGGGGCTGCTTTCTGGACTGTTCCCTGTGGATCTAACAGCAGGGACACTGCTTCTTCTTTCACTTAACATATTAGCAAGTGTAATTAGTTTTCTGCACTGGAGAGTTTCAAAGAGGAATTTCCCTGGTCTTTTTTTACAGGCACATACTCATATAGGTCAGTATGATGAGGAGGCAATTTGAAGGTAGGCTTTCACCTATCTCCTGGTATCTGCCTGGGTGTTCTACACTGGCACACTCAGCATGACAGGCTAAGGGATGGTATTAGGGAGAAATCTGTGAATGAGAATAAAGGAGCAAATATTTAAGTTTCCTTATGTTTGAATGTGTCACTGTGGTAATAACTAACCAGCCTCTAATCCCTGATCCATTACTTGTGCAATCAAATACCATCATTTAGATTTGGTGTTTTCTGATCATTTCTTCTCTGGAAGAGAAGGTACCATAATTCCTTCTCTGGCTAGAAAGGTACCATAATGTTATCTTGCTCTTTCACATCTTGCCTCTGTTTTCAGGTTTAGAGAGAGGTGTGCAGTAGATATCTGTCCAAGTACATGAATCCAGAGCTGGCAGGGAGCTGCACAGCAGCCATCAGCACGAGCTGCAGTGCCTCAGCTCTGCACAGAGCTTGGGCAGGGCTGGCACATTTACACTCAGAGGACAGGCAGAGGTGTCTCCTCTCCCTAGGAAAATGGCCAGTGCTGCCCAGGCTTTTTGCTGAAGATGATCGTATTCCACAGAGAGGACATGGAAACTGTGCTGTCTTCCAAGGTCCAGTGCAAGAAGCAGCAGAACAAAACCACTCCTTTTTTAATGTTCTTCATTCCATGTTAGTGCTGAGCATTTCTTCAAGGTGTGTGTTTATCAGTTCCTCCCCTACCTTTGTTTATTTTCTATCTGGCTCAAAACATCATTCAAAGTTTCTATTCTCTGTAAAAGTTGCCATGGAAAAAAGTCAATATTTGTTTGTGCAGTTTGCTTCAGGGTTGAGTTTTTGTGGTTACTCAGTTTAGTTCACAGACTGAAGTCAGTTACTGGAGGCTCAGACTTTGTTACCACACAGTGGCATTGTCAGTGCCACAGCTGTTTTCTATGTTATGTATATATATAGGGTGACCTTAGTACAGTAGCTGGCTTTGCTATGTAGTCATGACTGGGGAATGTGGTTTTGTTGTTTTGTTTTTCCTTAGTGATCACGCCTTTGCATGATAGATAAAGCTGCAGGCACGTGGCCTTCACTGAGTTTTGTGGAAACAGCCTCCCCAGTGCCGGCACAGTCACTTGTGGTATCAGCTGAAGGATGTGCAGCTGCCAGAAAGTGCTGTCTGTAAATATTTCTGTGTCTCAATCAAGTCTTCTGTCTGAGTGATACAGCATATGTCCATCCTGACAGGTTTGACAAGACGTGAATGTAAGATAAATATCCTTCCTGAATTAAAAATCATTGTGTTGCACTCACAGAATCTCAAGGGCTGGAAGGGGCCTGGAAAGCTCATCCAGTGCAACCCCCCTGCCAGAGCAGGACCACCTAGAGTAGGTCACACAGTCCTGCAGTAATACAGCACCATGAAAACACTTTCATAAATTACCTTTAAATCTAACTTTATTACATCCATAATAAGACCCTCCTTGTAACCATCTTACTCATTTGTTTAAATATGCAGTCAGGGATTTCTTTACCTCAAAGCTGAATTTAGGGCTTAAAAATTATTTCTATATGGGCCATTTCAGTGGTGCCTGTTATTTTAGTCACAGTTTAAACTTGGTGGTTGCTACCAAAATAAACAACTGTAACACAATCTGAGCTTCACTAGGAAAATTTCTGCATTTAGAATGGTGCTTCAGAAAGGCAAGTCATGGAAAATATGTGTTTCTTTATGGTGTGCACTGTGCACATGATTTCTCAATGCAGCACATCACACTGAGCCGGATGCCACAAATGCTGGTGGCAAGACAGTTCTATACAAAACTGAAATTCAGATATTTACTGTCTAGTAGAATACTTTCTAATACTATATAACAGATAGCAATTATAGTGCTGACTAGCAATTGCTTTCTCGAGCTTTCAGTCACTGTTGAAACTGAGGTTGGTAATTATTCCACATTTTTATTCAAAGAAACATGATTATGTTCTTTCCAGAATTAGGAAATATTACTAAAGCTGTCTTAAAATCAATCATGTGTTTTTCCACTTGACTTCAGTGTGTGCACAAAGCCCACTGTGCATGCAGAAGTTCACTCATCTTACTGTATTTGTGAATCATTCAAACAGGAGAAAGTCCATTCAATACCAAGCCCACAAAACCATCCTTTTCTTGGAGATTCAGAGCTTTTAGATGCTGATGATGTGAAGCAGAACTAAGCATTGTTAATCTCAGCTGTCTGTTAATCCCAAAGAAATGCTTTTTGCAGAAAGCACATTATTACTACCATAAAATTAAAGTTCGGGGGGGGGGGGGAAGAGAATGTTGTGGGAGCCTTCTGGTATTGCATATTCTTAAAAGATGGTTCAATTTTGGTTGGTTTCCACAGGAGCATTAAGACACTGTGTATTAGCTACGTGCATTTTATGTATCATCTCAATGCCCAGGTTGTGCCCAACTTCATTTTATTCAGTGATGAGTTTGATAACTGCTGCATAGGTGGTGTGCAGAGGTTTGGATCATCTACTGTCAGTGGACTTTTTGTATGTGTTTTTAACAGTGATACATTGTGATATTGAAAGGTCCCAGATGGTAATAATCTTTCTGTTCCAGCCCTGTTTGGAGACAACACCTAGAGGTGAAAAACAGAAGTGAACTTGTGTATGGCTTCTCCCTTGTGCCTGAAGTATATACTCGGCGTGTCTTACTGATACAGAGTGTTGCTCAGTGTGCACCTTTGACAAATATCTCTGCCTTATACAAGGTGAACCATCCCAAATGACCTGCCAGAACCCACTTTGTTTTGTATCTCTTTATGCCCATCACATCAACATGAACAAATGCACCTGCAAGGAATGGCAGGGGGCGGATAAGGTGAGGGGAAGGTAAAGCCACTTCTTTCAGTGACTAACTTAATCTGACCACAAATCTGCACTGTTTCTCTAGTAAAGGAGAATTGCCTGACTTTTTCAGTCCTTTATTATGAGCAACTAACAGTCTGGAAGGGGAAGCTCATGGCTTCAGTTCTATCTCTGTGAGGTCTGCTGTTGTAGAGCATCAGGATATATTCCTTACATCCCGAGTTTCTCAGTCGTGAGCCATGTGGACTCAGCTACCACCACCCATGCTCAGTACTGGCACCAACAATATCCTGGAACCTGGTGACTTGGTGTTGCAAATGCTGAGGTGTGTCCTGCCAAGCTGTGGGAACTCTGGGTTCGTCAGAGAATGCAGGCAGCACTCCAAGTGAGGAAAGTGAAGGAGCCACTCTCATACATATTTCATTCTTAAGAGACAAGGGGCTATTATGTGTATAATGGTATCAACAAACTTGTAATTGCAGTCACCTTGTATTCTCAGTACAAAGTCCTGCCCTTACTGCCCCAAGAATGAAGATTAAAGGTTTCCTTTTCACTCTAGTTCAGTCTGCAGTCTGTGGCAATAACAGAGCGGCCACCTTGGCTTACAGATGAACTTCTTTCTAAAGGGGTTCTCTGACTGCTTGCCAGCCTATGGACTTTCTTGGGGGGATTTCCAAGCATCCACTACCTTGCCCATGGATTTGTGAGAAGAAAGAGTTTTCTCTTGAAGCACCACCGCTCAGTGCTGGCTGACCTAGATTGCAGCTTCTGCTTCTCAGGTATGGTTTCACTACTGGGGTGAGTCACAGCAATATTGATGACTACTGAAAGTCCTCTGCTTTTTGAAAGGGAGGCTGTGTGGTATTTGCACAAAAAGAAAACTGTTCCACGTGCCTATGGATCTGCCCAGAGGAATTTGAACTGTCTTGGTAGTATTATAATGAAATGTGGTTATCTAGTAACTGGTGAATGTTGTGGAAAACCAAAACTATGTCCTGCTGTGAGCTGCACTGTGGGGAAAGAGAGCTTGAAAACATCAGCTCTGAAGCAGTGTGACCAGTGTTAACAGAGTTCTCTGAGACAAATACCTAAGTGCTATATCAAGGAAAAGCTCTGGCTCATGTTCTTTTTCCCAGTGTTGTCCCTGTGGATGTAAACAGTCAATGCTGGAGTGCACCCAGTAACACCATTGACAATAGTGCTGTAGTGCACCCAGTAATACCATTGACAATAACTCCCCACACAAGTGAGGGTTCACAGGATCAGCTACTGAGTTAGAGGGACAAAAAACCAGGTCAGAGTATTGACAGTAGAGAATTCTGAGTGAGGAACCCTGGCTTTGGTCTAATGGTTTGACTGCACTCTGCTCCTCTTTATGCGTTGTTTCTCAATGCTGCAATTTTGTGTATGTATTTTACAACTTGTAGAAGTTTACAGGGTTGTCTGGCTTGCTTGTTTCCATCCTGGATAAATCAGTGTAGCTCAGCATTTGGAAACATTGTTATACTTGTGGAATTTATTGTTTGGTTGGGGTTTCTTTTCCAAAATCAGGCCTCTCACCCAAACCTTCTAGCTAGGGCTAAGAGGAGTTTGCTGCAGAGCACAGTTTTTCACTGGAGAGATTCCTTTTGATGGCAGATCGTTTTCCTTTCTCCTTCTGTAGGGCTAAGTCATGGTTTATGGGAGGGGACCAAGAAGCAGAGCGTAGATCTGTGTCATTTTTACTTCTCTCATTGGTCTACAGAGTGACTGTGAAAAGTTGTTTCATTTTTCCTCTGCTGTGGTTTGTACAACCTGTGCTTCAATATTCCCATCCTGCACGCAGTGATAATGCTATTATAGATTTTGTAAAGGTAGAGAGGGTTGAGATAGGTAGTTGAAAAGTACAGTTTCAAGTCTGCAGGCTCTTGGAAGTCAGGGAAGATTTCCTTTGCCTTAAATAGGCTTTGGATCTGTTCTTAGGAAAGCAAAATGACTACAAAGATTCATTGTTTTGCCTACTCCATGGCAACCGTCAACATAAAGCCTTTCCCCAGATGTGTTTATTTAAAGGTTTGAAAAGTTCAGCTGAAGTTGTAGCTGTTGTTTAAATGCTGATTTTTGTGTACTAGCATTAAAGAAAATTAACTAGGATGCAGTCATAGGAAATGGAGAGATGTAGATGAGAGAAGACAAGGAATGCTTTGCAGGTGAGGGGGATGCAGAGCTAGGGTAAGGACAGCAATGTGTTAGCTTTTAAAGAAATGCCTGGCATATTTGATGGTTCTTATGTAATTCCAGGTTGTATGGGAAAATGATCAGAAGATACTATGTTTTGTGCATTTAGAGAAGCAGTTACTGTTTACTGATAGTTCCCATCACGTAGCAGGAGGGAGTATTGTGGAAGAGGGTTGTTCTGTACGTACCTGAAACTGATGGATCCCAATATTTCTTGAAAGAACAGTTGGTTCTCATTGGGTGTGCAGGTAAGTGTGGATGGAGGGAAAGCATGAGGAGCAGAGAATTCATCATGGGAGGGAGGAGGCAAAGGGTCTGTATGGCTTAACACATTTTTTTCAAGGAGTGCATTGGATTAATACCCCCAAAAAGCCCACTGTGAGAGGAATAACCTGTATTCTGACCCCTGTATGAATTATATTGTACAATGCTGCACGGCTGTATTTATACTCTGCAGGAGGAAAACTACCTTCCTTTTTTTCCTGGGTAACCATTTGCTTGTATTCAAGCACAATGCAAGATAAATGCCTGTTGCAGCCTTTTAGATCTTGGAAATAATGGTGTATTAAATGTGATTAAATTGGGAATTACCCTTAAGCAGGGTCATAATTACTGTAGATTTAGATGGCACGTTATACAAATTGCTGTGTTCTCGTAATTACAAATTGAGTTTGTTGCACTCTGGGGGTTTATAAACTTTATTTTAGCTATTAACACATTAAATAACAGTGATTTATGGAAATTACTGGATAAACCAAATTTTCAGTGTTGTGCTTAATCTAAGGTTTAATTATATATCTGTGTTAGAAATACAAGTCAGTTAGCTTTAGCAAGGAAGGTTGAGTAACCTGACATTGACTACTGAGATATTGGTAAACATGGAAACAGTAACAAAATTGAAACTGCCTTTATAAGTTTATGAGAAGCGTTTGCTGGTCACAATGACTGAAAACTACAGTGGTTAGTGCACCAACAGCTATGGTGAACAAGCCAGTTGTCAACAGTAAGCTCTTCCCATTATCAGACAGCTTGTTTGCTTCAGAATTATTTCCCTGAAACTTCTGGGCTGATCTAGTGAGTGTCAGTTCATAGTTGGAATTCTTTGTTTAGTTCCTCTTGCACAGAGATTTCCTGGTTCCTCTATTTTTTTCTTAAGTTGATCCTTGTTTTTAATGGAGCAAAGGTAACCTTATACTACTAGTTGTGCGCCAACAAACTGCCACGAATAAGGGTACTGAGACATGAAAAATCACTTTCCCATCTCCTTATCCTGTGCTACATATTTCTGGAGCATCTTGGTGGCAGCTCTAAAGTTAGTTAGGTGTCAACATAGCAGTGGGAGAACAACAAAGTATATAATCTTGTCATCTTGGTCCTGTCAAAGCTTCCTGTACAAAGTGCAGATCAGTAATGTGGTCTGGAAGGCCACATTGGCTCAGTGTTCTTAGAAGAGCCTCTCCTGCCCTTGTCTTTGAAGGCCTGAAATTTAGAATCACAGAATGGTGGGGTTGGAAGGGACCTTTAGAGATCATCTAGTCCAACCACTCCCTGCAGAAGCAGGTCCCACCTAGATCAGGTCACACAGGAATGTGTCCAGGTGGATTTCGAAGACCTCCCGAGAAGGATCTTCCACACCCTCCCTGGGCAGCCTGTGCCAGGGCTCCCTCACTGAAACACTGAAAGAGTTTTTTCTTATATTTCAGTAGAACTTTTTTTGTTCCAGCTTCATCCCATCACCCCTTGTCCTATTGCTAGATACCATCGAGAAAAGTGCTGCCCCAACCTCTTGACAGCTACCATTTAGATACTTGTAAATATTCATGAGATCCCCCCTCAATCTCTTCTCCAGACTGAACAGCCCCAGTTCCTGCAGCTTTTCCTTGGAAGGAAGATGCTCCAGTCCCCTGATCATCTTGGTGGCCCTGCACTGGCCTCTCTCCAGCAGTTCTCTGTCCCTCTGGAGCTGGGGAGCCCAGAACTGGACACAGGACTCCAGATGAGGCCTCACCAGGGCAGAGCAGAGGGGGAGCAGAACCTCCCTCAACCTGCTGCCCACACTCTTCTTGATGCCCCCAGGATGCCATTGGCTTCTTGCCCACGAGGGCACATTGCTGGCTCATAGTTAGTTTATTATCAACCAGGACTCCCAGGTCTCTCTCCTGGAGCTGCTCTCCAGCAGGTCACCCCCAGCCTGTCCTGGTGCAGGGGGTTGTTCCGTCCCAGGTGCAGGACTCTGCACTTGCCCTTGTTGAACCTCATGAGGTTCTTCTTTGCCCAACTCTCAAGCCTCTGTATGTTCAGCACAGAGCATAGGCACTGAACCTAGGTGGTCATGACAGCAGGAAAGCATAGCTACCTGCCACCAAAAACTTGTCCTACAAAGTCAAGCTTAGATGTCTACAGAAAATCACCACCAGATACCTGAGGGAGACTGGATTATGCATTATGAGTTATGGTTACTGTTACCTGAGGGAGACTGGATTATGCTGTATGGCATATGGTTCAACAAAGAGGGTTTGGGAATGTTGAAACATAAACAAAAAAAATCCTTCCAAAAATAATTGCGTCAGGCCGCCTTGACTCGGAAACCACAATGCCATCTGCGTAGTGCTGCAAGAATTTGGGCTTCTGTGTTTAATTTCCCTGCCTGGAATACATGTGAGATCTTAAATGTGTAAATGATTTTGGCTTTTAATCTCTACTTTGGGTTTTAAGAATATACCAAAACAAGAAGTGATTTAACAACTTTGTAGCAGAGTGGTGGAAACAAAACTGAGGGTTCTGTATGCTTGGCATTGAGGGGAGGAAGCTGTAGCATAGCACTTGAAACGGGATGTATTAGTATGGCTTGGTGGTTTGCTTGTCGTGCAAGTTCATATCTGTAGAAGGAAGATTCTGTTTGAAACAGGTTCAGAAAAGCACATTCTTCAGGAAATTTGGTGGCTGCTTTTGAGGTCAACACTTCTCAGCCGCCCTTTCCAGCACTTATCCTCCCTTCACAGCCCACGCTGAAACTGTCTGCTCTGGGTTTCTAAGTGGAAACTGGCTTCCAAAGGAGCAGGAGACTTTTGTGGACTGCCTATGTCTGCTTTGGACTTGGCTCTTGTTTACAGGGAGAGGCGAAGCTTGATGCAGGAAGGCATTGAGTCAGGACTGGAAAAATGTGGGATTGTTGTCTGTCCCAGAACTTCTGTAGGGAAGAGAATGTCTGGAGAGCTGCGAGATGTTGAAAGTAGGCATTGCAGTGTAAATAGTCTCTGTCAAAACAGAGACTGTCAATTACTGACTAAACAGTCAGGGTAGGTGTGTCCTTCCTTAGCATATTTGAGTTTTGCTGAAAGCTAGTTAAACCTAGGCTCATTGGAATCTGTGCCTAATGCTTCCGTAGGAAACTATGCAAGATGCACACACCATCCAAGTGTTTAACTGGGTTTAAGTGAAGTTGCTTTGATTCTTTTTTATCATCCAGAAAGACATGATCAGCTCCCGTGGTATGTGTTGTAAATAAGAGGTATGTTGTATATACAGCACAGAGGCCTTTCCTTGTGCTCTTTCTTGTACTCGATTTGTTTGAGAAACATTTTGAGTTTCTGGCTAAACTTGTGAGTTTCCCTACAGAGACCAGCCAGCACCGCTTTTATGTGCTGGAATGTTTCCATTCCTGAAAAGTATAGTGCAAGTTGCTTTGTCCTTATATAAAATTGCACTAAATATTGTGCAAAAGATTATGAATGAAGCTTTTTTTGGTAAACATACCAATTGCTCCCCCAACCCAGCCCACCTTCCAAGAATGGTTCTGGTTTTCTTAATTAGCTTCCCCTTCTCCAGTACCCTGGCATCTAAACGAGGACAAGGAGTGTCTGTGGTTAGACAGTTTGCCCAGCTTTGCCCAACTTACATAGACATGATGCTTATTTTGATGAAGGGAAACTTAAATTGGAAAGCAAGATGTTTTGACAGCTCCATGAAACAGGAAACCCAAAAGTCGAAACTTGTCTTGCTTTCTTGTGTTATTACAGGATATTAGTCATTTGGGCCTTACTATTTTTTAAAACACTGATTTCTTTGTACCTATAGGTAGCACTATTTATCTGCTGGCTTTGTGGTGCAGTTTGAACTTTTCTTTTAGCCTGTAAAGCTAAAAGTGTTGTAGGGGTAATCTACCAAAGGATCTGTGACTTAGGAAGCGCTGTTTGAAATTATTTGTGGTTTAGATCAGCAGAGGAACTCAAACTGCATTTTGCACAGGAGCAGATGATGGCTAAGGTGACGTTTCCCCCTTAGTTCTTCAGCACTCAGATTAACCTTCCAGATAAACTGCAAACTCTTTTCTAGGCTTCGAGGGAGGAAGGGTAGGGGCATTATGAAGCACAAGCATTTCTGTTCAAATAGATGTGTAGAATGTTGTGTGTGAGAACGTGCTATAATTTGAGTGTTCTCATATGCAGGTCTTTGGTTTCTACATAAGAGGCATCTGTATAAATTAAAGCACCTTTTACAGCGTTCTAGGCAATGAGATGCTTTTCATTTCTGAATTACTAAGATACAATTAACTCTGTTTAGACTTGATTCCCCGCAATACTTTAATCACTGCATGGTGAACCTGCTTGAAGGAGAAAAAAAATCAAGAAGGATTGTTATTCATGTGTCAGGTCCTGTGGTGATGAAATTCACTTGGTGGTGTGTGTTTTTAGAGTTCTGGTGAGGAATTCTTGCTTGCCAGAACTAGCTTAATGATGGAGCTACCGTGCGTTTACAGCAGTGGAAGTTTCTTTCCATTCCCACTTATAAATGCTGTGAGAACTCTGAGCTACATAGAATCATAGAAGGGATCTAGTAGGGTTGGAAGGGAGCTTTAGAGATCATCTAGTCCAACCCTCCTGCAGAAGCACCTACATGATACAGCACAACCCTAGGTTTGGGAGTAACAAAGAATCACACAGAATGGTTCAGTTTGGAAGAGTCCTTCAAGATCACCTTGTTCCAATCCTCTACCATGGGTGGGGACACCCTCTGCTTAGCCAGGTCGCTCAAAGCCCCATCCAACCCACCCTTGAAAAGGCTGATAATTAACATCTTCTTTTGAATTACTCATTTTTATTAAAAGCCCTGCTTTTTATTGTTTGATAAACAACCAAACCCATCGCTTGTCCAGTCACCAGCACTCCACAGCGCTTTAGGTATCAGCATCTTTCTTTCGTACGTGTTTCAGAGCACCAAGGGCTTTCACCTTCTGCCCTCACATCCACAAATCACAACCCCAACGTCTTGGGGGAAGTTTCCACTGCCGGGGGCCGCTTGGGTCGGCTCCGGCGGGCACCGTTCGGTGCCCGCCGGAGCCGACCCAAGCGGCCCCCGGCAAGGTAGGAGGGGGATGAGGTGTTTGGCGCCTCGCATTGCCCTGGCAACCGTGTCCGCCCCCCCGCGCCTGCGCCCGGGCGCGCTCCCGTGTTTCCCGCCCCCCTCCTCCTCCTCCTCCTCCTCCCGCCGTCGAGGGGAGCGGGAGCAGGGGGAGGGGAGGCGGAGCAGCCTAGAGGGGCGGCTATGGTGGCGGCGAGGAGCTCCCCGCCTGCGATTTCGGCCCAGCCATGTGGTGCCTGCACTGCAGCTCGGAGAGGACCCAGTCGTTGTTGGAGCTGGAGCTTGACAGCTGGTAAGTGCTGACGGGGGGTTGAGGCTGCAGGAGAGGTGCGGGAGGGATCCCCGGGAGCCTTCCCGTCCCGTCCTGTCACACAAAGGGCTGCGCTCCGTCGCTGCCCCGGCCTCGCCGATCGCCCTTGCGGGAAGCTGTGAATTGGGGAGAGCTGGGTGCTGGCAGCACGGAGCCGCTCCCAAGCTGCGGGAGGTCCGGCTTGGCGCTGGGGTCACCCCCCCGCCTTTGTCTCTGGGTGATGGGGAGGGCACGGCGGTGGCTTTCTGGCGATTGTGTTGGCCGGGAGCTTATGTCCTGGGTCGGGGAGAGGGCAGGAATTACAGTGCTGTCTGTCTTGGAAGGGACTTTGCAGATCGCTTAGATGTGGTGTTTAAAGGGGACCCGATCATCTCCAGTGGATAGTCGGTGTCGGGGCAGAGCATAAAACCTCCCGAAGGCTTTTGAGAAGAGTGCTGTTAGGGTATGATCGGACTTAGCGTGCAAAATCCGTGCATGGGTGTGCACAGGCATGAAAACGCTTCTGGTTGAGTTTGGTACAGCGCAGGAAATCACCTGAGTGGTGTCAAACAAGAGGCGAGTTCTGCTCCAGAACTCCGGGACATGGTGTTCCCGTGTCCGTGGGACACCTTGCCTTGGATCTGTCAGCCTGGGAGGGTGCCTTACACTCACTGATCCTACTCGGGGTGCAGGATGGTTTGCGACTCATGCCCTCAGCTGAAAAGAAAAGAAAGTTTAGTTCAAAGGACTTTAAAGTAGGGACATTGAATAAGTGATGCCAGACAAACAGAGAATGGCATTTGTCATGTTAATACGTGCGGTCTCTATTGTTATGGCGTTGTTAACTACTAAAGCAACGTGCGTCAAAATTGCAGAAACACACGACTCTGTTACATGGGGCACTTGAAAACCAAATGTACAAACGAGCTTTTCTTGTGCAATATTGTGTGTAGCTCATGATGGACTTTAAAAGAGTTATCCAGGCAACTGCACTGTGCAAAACAATTACTCTCCGATGCATGGTGACAGTTTATTCCACTGAATGATTTGATGAAGTTCTGAGCTGGCTGACTGTTAAAGGAATCCTCGGTTCAAATAAAGACAGCCGACGTCTTAAACTGGGTGTGTGCATGTGTGGAAGAATAAAAGGAGGAAGTTACTAGGTTGAATGTAACTCCATGTGAATGCAACAGTGTCTGTTCTGGTAAAGAGAGGAAAAGTGGGTTTTGCCAAATATTTTTTTTATGGTACAGTTTAGTCACACATTCAACAATCCTTAAACCCTTTTATACCCTTATGGAAAATAATGAAGTAGAACCTTGTACATTTCCTATGTGGAGCTGGTAATGTTTGCATAAGTGATATTACATTGGCATGGCTTGCTGCAAAACACATTTCCTAAATGTTACTTTAGTGAGGGATTTGTTCACAGTTAGGTTTTGCTGTTCAGTCATTGTTTCAGACGTTTTTTCCTCCATTTGCACATTGCAATGCACTTCCTTTCAGTTCAACTTGATTATTCTGCCTGATGTGTTAAAAGAGGAATTGCTGAGTACTTAGTTTGGATGGTTGTGTTTAACTGTGTCTGTTCCTGTGACAGATATCCTTCATATAAACACAGAGTTCATTACATCTATCTAGTGCTTTGGGAGAACTTAAGCCATGGGGAATAAAATGATCCCTTTCATATTTTACTTTTGTATCAATTTGTTTTGTTGTTGTGATGTCCTGTTCCAGTTCCTGAAATGTCAGAGAGTACTGTTACATGGTAATCAGCAGGGTTGGGGTTTTTTTTCCCTCTTGGTTAAATAGGTTCTCAGCATTGGGGTTTCATGTTTGAAGACAGCTATCATCAAAGATACTATCTGGACAGTACATGATCTGGAGCTGACCACTGAAAATTACAATGCTCAGCATATCAACAGCATATCAACAGCATCTAGTTGTTTCTTCGCCCCTTTAGAAGCTCTCTGGGAATCCTAGTTTCACTGAATAAGTCTAAATTTTCAATTAAGGGAAGCCAAGGGTTCATTTATTTTACCTGGAAAATAGGAATATGAAGAGTACCTCTTGTTTTAGTTACAAATGTATAGTGGCAGGTTGCTAGGAGTTGACACCAGGAGTTCCTGCTGGGGAATGAGCCTTCTCTGTAACCTGCCCCTTGGCAGGGTGTTCCTCTTGACAACTGGGAAGTGATATCTTAGGATGGACAGCCCTGAGGCTTTATGTGGTTTTTCTCACCCAGTGACTGTTTTATATTTGCAAAAGGAAAATCTTCTGAAGAGAATTGTGTTTCTATTCATATATCTCTGGAAAGTATTCCTCCTAACATTGAGCATTCATGAGAGTGCCCTTCCATCACCTGGAGGTTGGGATTGTTTCATGTCTTTGAGGATCTGGAGCTTAGGTGCTAGGGCTTCATAGGGAACAAGTACTTTGAAACAAGTTTACCTTTATGCAGACAATGTCTTCTCTGAAGTATAAAGATGGCAATTCTAGGATCAAACTTCCTGAAGAGGAAGATCTCTTAATTGTCTAGCTAATTATCACACTTATGCCATGACTCTAATTACACTTGCAAACTGTATTTGGCCTGAACACCGTTAAGAGGTAGCTGTGAATTACGAAAGCTGGCCTGTGTAGCTGGTCCTCTGTTGGTGGGTCCAAGGTGTCATTCTGAACCATAACCAACACTTATGGAGATGCCACCTGTAGGTATTCAACATCTCCTCACATACTTCAGTTGTGCTTCTTAGTGTTTAACACCATGGATACTGAGACTTCAGGCTAGAGATGTAGGGAAACAGGCGTGAGAGAAGGGAGATTCTGCTTTCCTAGTAAAACATCTGCTTCTGCCTGCTGTGTGGTGTCCAATTGAAATTCAAGGCACTGCATGGCCTTAACTTTATAGCCTCAGCTCTGTGACTCTCAATGAGCAAAGCTGGATTTAGCCTGCCATCAGGGCAGCTTTATTTTGGATATTAATGCCATAAAGTTGTCCTGGAAGTTCTACACTAGACTTTCATAGACTCTCAAGACTCAGACTAATGCACCCTCTTTGTTGTAAACCCACGTGGCTTCCAGTTTCTGCATCCTTCTGGCAGGTGCAAAGGAATGATTCAAGTCTAGCTTTGAATAGTGTATCTTTTGAAAACACTGTGAAGGACCACAATTTGAGGAGGCAAAACCCACTTTGATACTTTGAGCATTTATGATACGTGGGTGTAGATTAGCTGGGTTGTTGGGCCTCTCTTTGTTGCAAGGAGTTCCCAGAATTTATGAAAGACATTAAAGATTCAATTTCCTTGCCTTTCAGCATTTCCATAGTTCTCTTTTTATCAGAGTCAACAGCAGTTTTATCATTCATTTCAGAGCCAGGCATATTTTAATCACAGTAGCAGTCAATCAATTATTGCCTTTTATGTTTATTTAATAACAGAACTACAGGAGATCTCAGAAACTGTAATCAAGATGGAGCCCTGATTGCTCTATTTGTTGCATTAAATTTATGAGAATGTACCCTTAGCCCAGACAGAGCCTTATCAACAGAACATCTGGAATTATGAAGAGATGAATCGTAGGTTTGAGGAGCAAGTGTGTTACTGTGTTGTCTTTGTTAACCCTGCTTTGTTTAGGTGTCATTTAGGTTGAAACAGAGTGTGGGCCACAAGCCAAATTCATCTTCCCGAGTGTGCTGCTTTATTTCTGCTGTCCAGCAAGACTCAGTAGTTACAAGAGCAGAATCAGGCCATGGATTTGGAAGTTCATTTTCAGCATCCTTTATGTTGTCATTTTCCATCAAAACTTATGTAGACACAGATTTTGTTTCGTTCATATGTCTTTGTTATGCAGAAATAGTTACCACTCATGGGCTTTTTAAACAAGACTTGCTAACCAAAAATAGTGCAGATACATGGCCTCTCTTTCATCTTCCAGGAATTCATTTGAATTTTCTTTTGGAGGAAGGACTATTCTAGTTAGGATACAGAGAGAGATGGCAAGTTTACTGCACTGCTGTGATTTGACTCCAGCTTTCCAGAGAAGAACAGATGCTGCTTTAATCCACTGTAGCACAAAGCCCTAGTATTACATTAAAAGGGGACTGCAAATTTAGCTAAATAAATCTTCTTTTGCTTCCTTACAATTGACAAAAGGCCAGAAAGGTTTTGATGAAATTTACATTGTAAAGATCCCTCTAATAAAAACAAAGTTTAAAAAGCCAAGCTTTGGTATGATAAAAAAATCAAACACTTGTGTCCGTGTGGGAGAAGCAGAAAATGAGAATGACGGCTTTAGTAGCCTTTAATACGGGAAATTGATGTAGTGTGTCTGTTAATCAGCTTCTTTCAGTAGTTCTGTGTCATCCCAGTTAAACTTGTGCTTAAAAACAAAGGAGCCAGTTCCCTGTTGCCTTATGTTGTGCCAGCACAAACAAAATGCAACAGTTACAATGTGGCTTCCTTTTATGTAAGTGGCTGCAGACAAGGCAGGGCGATGGAAGAACCCTAGGCTTGTTCTGAGAGGTATTTGCATTGTTTGGTCCAAAAAGTATCGGGTGCCCTTGAAATTCACCAGAATGGATGTGTCCTGAGTTTAGATGTTTTGGTAAGAGTAGAGTAAAAGAAAACTAACTTCCTTCTGTTTGTTGATGTATACATGACCTTTAAGGTCATCTTTGTGCAGCGTGAAAGGAGGCAAGGATGCCAAACTGATGGGTTTTCTGTTGCAGGGTAAGTTTACAGACAGCCCTAAAACTGCACTTCAGGGAAGTTCACAATTTGACTGTAATTTTCACTCCTCACCTTTCTAATAGAGTGGACCAAAGTCAACCTCAGACCACATGGAGAGTTAAGTACAGCAGTGCCATGGGCACTGTGGTGTAGACAGCTGTACGTTGCGCTGCTTTTACTCGAGCTCGGTGTAACCTACAGCCATAATGGTTATAGTTGTTATCCTTTCAGTTCTCATGAGTCAAGTCAGGGTAGGCCATGTCAGGACTTGCACAGAGCTCCAAGGATAAATCTTTGGAAAGGAATGGATGGTTTAACTGGAAGCCATTCTGCCTTTAAAGATAATCCCAAACACAGGCTTTCCCTCGTTGGGGAGGTTGTGCTGAGGAAGTCATCATTCAGATGAGATGGACAGCAGTGCTCCTGATCCAGCTGCAGTTCCTGGACACCTAATACTGCATAGAACAGAACCAGCCTGTATAAACCCCTGGCTTTTTCTGGTCATATTACAGCTTAATAACAGCTTCTCTCTCTCTCTAACTTCCCTCTGCATTTTCAATTGGGAATAAAAATTATTTTTCCTTCTTTTGTGGCTCTGCTTGATTGTAATGTGCCATGAAACAGCTGTTGGATTTCCATCCTAGAGCTGTCTGGGGTGATTTTCATGCTTTGAAGTTAACACTTCACAGGGTATTGAATGTTAGATAATGTTTTCGGTGCTTCTTAGACTCTTGAAAGAAAGACAGTTCATTGTTGTTGTTTATTTTTTTTTCCCCTTCATTGTTTTTTCTGTGAACCTTGTTTAGAAGATATCAGTGATGTCAAGTATTTAGTTGAAGCTGGTTTCAAGAAAGAGCTGATTCTAGTGCTTCCAGGTTTGGGGAGAATGGGACTTTATAGTTAATGGTTTCCTAGTAATACCAGTAGTTAATGCTTTGTGAAATTGAGAGATAACAGAGGATTGCCTAATTCCTTAATGGAAATTGTCCCAAATGCTGACAGCTTGTTGCAAACTTGTATTTTTTTCTTTTTGCTATTAAAATGGGATTAAGATGTTTTTCATTAGGTTAGCCTAGAAGGAGGAAGTGTTTCACACAAGATCATTTCTGTCTGTCTTTGGTTGGTATTTTCATTACCTGTCTTTGCACAAAATTTCATTTTCAGTTCACAAAATGGTGACTCTTGTTTTCAGAAACTGGGCTTCTTCCCTTCTCCTAAAACACCATTGTATGTTATGGAAAGACCTATGCATGAAGTTATGGTAAAGAGCCTACAAATCCTAAGAATGAGACGAGTTCTGTATTTTAGACCTGATGTTCTTTTGTGGTTGGTCAGCCTCACCTGCAGCCCCCAGCTAAGCCAAGCTGTGTCAGCAGAAGTCAGGGCACATTGTCAATGCTTCTGGGAGCAAGAGTTGCAAAGCAGTCTGGGACACCTGTGTGCTGCCTTGAAATGAAGCAGCTACACACTGCAGCACCACCCAGCAATTCCTCTCATTCTGTGTATGTGCAGTAAACCCTCTGGGTTTAGGTTCTGATTTGAAGCAGCTAATAAAGTTATTTAAAATGTGGAGCAGATCTTAAAATGTAGTAAAAGGGTAAACTTTGTGAGGAGAAAGTTCTTGGCTTATAGTGAGCTTTGAAATAGCATTTATGGGTCTCCAAGGCAGGAATTGCTATCCGTGTTACTTTTTAATTGTAATCAGTGTGGCTGGTCAAAAGTCCTACTGAAAGCCTACATTGAATTCCTCACCAACAGAGGAAGAGCTATAAAATATATAGACTCAGCATGATGGAGAGGAAATGTACAAGGAAGGAAGTTTGTGAATGAGAAAAAGCATCTGTCAGCTCTTCAACTGATTTAGAGGTGGTAAGCAACCTTCTGAGGTCTCATTTTCCTAAGAGTGACGATTTACACACAGTAAGACACAGAATATCTTTCTGAGTTACAGCTGTGAATATTTTCAGTATTTGAACATGTTGCCTGGAATCTAAGGAACACCTAAACCATTTTTTTCCCCACCAAACTCCCTACTTCAAACAAAAGATCTCTTACCGTTTTGTTTCCTTAAACATTATGCTCTGAACACTTTGATATAAACCTTGGGTGTGTTGCAGGGGATAAAAATCTCATTTTTACAAGGATGCCTGTGATTAAGGATTGGTTAGCAGTGGTTCTGTTCCAGTAAGTTACAACACAGACTTCTATCGGGGTGTGCAGAGTGCTCAAGGCGAGTTCCCATTCCCAGTAACTTCGTAGCAGCACTTTGAACTTCACTGGGAGCAGGAACAAGAGTTATATGCACTCATCCATTTTCTATCCTACCTGGTGAGAGCTTTCCTTGCCTGTTTGCATTTATGCTTCTTGAAATTGCATTGTTCTCCCATAGAGAAAACTAGTAGGGGTTTCTTTGTCTTTCGGGATGGGTTTTTTTTAGACTTGGCATGACGTAGTTGGCAGCCAAACTGCAGCCTTTGAACGGGGTTGAAAACTGAGTGATGCTTGTATGTATACTTCTAGATTCAGTTAGATCTCTGTTCAGACTTTTTAGCAGCCTCTTGGAGGATTTATAGTTACATGGCTCTATAACCTTGTGAGGTTTATCTTGTAACTTCAGAGAGAAGTCAAACAACTACTGAAAGCTGAACAATTCATTTCTTTCTGATTTTAAAAGCAGGACAACTTTAGCCAACTATTTCTTAAATCCAAGTGAGAGAACAAAGTATCTAGGTGGGACCTGCTTTAGCAGGGGTGTTGGACTGGATGATCTCTAAAGGTCCCTTCCAACCCCTACTATTCTGTGATTCTATGATTCTATGTTTGTCAATGACATTGTTTTAAAACACACCTGATTACATAATAGCAATATATTAACTCATTGAAATTGAATCCTGACATGTTCCTATGTGATCTGATCTAGGTGAATCTACTTTAGCAGGGGGATTGGACTAGATGATCTCTAAAGGTCCCTTCCAACCCCTGCCATTCTATGATTCTATGATTCTATGAACCCCTTGGTTGTTTTAAATAGGTATTTTTGTGTAAAGTTCATTTGCTACTTACGTGAAAACATGGTCTAAATGAATACTGTTGTGATGTGATGTGTGACTCGACCCAATGGCAGCGTCCAACACAGAAAGTTGGTTTTGCTGTCATTTCTGCTGTTTGTACCCTTTGCACATTCTTTGGTTTGTGACAATTAACTTCCTTCAGCCCAGATGTACCTGAAGGGAAAGGCTAACTTGCTCAAAAATTGTTCCTGGCTCTCTCTGCTGCATCTTACTTGTAATCATTTTGAAGAGTCAAGGGGCAAAACCTTAAAATGGGTTATGTGATAGACTTGATCAAGTATATTTAATTAAAGATGAGAATATAGTTCTAGGTGTGAAATTTCAATACCTGAAGCAGAGTTTCCTGAAGGATCTTTAATTCATGTTTATATGTTCTACAATATATAAGAGGGGAAAAAAGTACTGTCCCCCATTTTCCTCAAGACTTGAATGGGGGAAGGAAACTAATGTTTAGTCTCTTACAGGACCTAACTACTAGCAAACTGATTTCTCAGCAGCCCCCATTCTGCAGTGCCTCTTCTTCTGGTGGGCTTGGTATAACAGCTGGGGAAAGCACAAGGATGGCTGGTAGAGGACACCAAGAATTTTTGCTCTATATCAAATGCTGCTTCAACAAATGAGTCTTTTCTCAGCTGCAGAAACTAAACCTTATTAAAATTAGCATCATATAAAGGTCATGTCATGATAGAAACAGTAGAATGTGTATTAATATCGTACTGTGTTAAATACACATAGTATGGGGCGTAGATGTGCTAAATAAGAGAATCCTAGTTGCTGAATGATATAGCTGGTGAATAGTTGGGGTCAAATTTTAGCACAGCTGCATTGAGAAACCCCACAGGTTTCTGCAGCTTATCCTATTGTGTAAGAGTTTACATAGGAGGAACAGGACAAAGTCTGCTCTGCTAGGCAGACCTTCAGGAATTTCGTTAAATGGTCAGATGTCACTGTTATGCTTAAAAATGTTTAGCTTTAGTCCCCATAAGACAAGGGGCATCCTTTCAAAGCATACATGACATTTGCTGATGTTGGTGTGCTTTATGCTGACATCAAGAGGAGGAGCTGACCATAAAACACCCTCTAAAAATTCTAAACATTGGGCTCATAAATTTGAGAGAACTCTTCCTCCAGCCACAACCCTCAAATTATTACCATAGTCATGTTTTAATAATATTCCAGCAACTTTTACAAAGAATTTGAAGGATGGAATGCAGTCACTGCTGAGTAAACATACGCTGGGTGATGATTAACGCAGATTAGCAGAGTGACGTCATCTTTACCTGAGGTGGAAGCTAACGTTTGTAAGCTGTACTCAGATTCTCTTGATGCTGTCAGTCTCCTTTGTTACTTTCCAGCTGCTAAGTAATGAAAACAAAATGCAGCTTTGCCTTTAGCAGCTCGGGTTCTTAAGGCATTAAGGTGGGTACTGGGTGAGAGTAAGTTAGTTGGTTTGCTGGACTCTTCTGTAGCAACTACTTGTGTCTGCTAGCCAATACGCTGCCACTGTTTGACACACCGCCAGGTGATGTGTGAGGTGTTTAACCTTCCCTCTTCTCCTCAGAAGCTGAAGATAATCTCAAGTAAGCTCTTTTCAAATGGTTATTCTTAGTTCTTAAACCTGTTATAAAGGTTGTTCCCTAAAATGAAGAAGTTGGGTAGATTATTGTCTGGTTCTCTTTTCCATCTTGCTGGTGTGCATCTCTGTTTCAGAAGAGACAGTGCATTCATTCTGTTCTGGCATGGAGAAAATAATCTCTCATCTCTCTTTCCCTGCTCTCTGCTACTACTAATGGCATATAAGACTGGGGGTCAAAATGTCCTTTTAATCCTTTTTTAAACTCGGTAGTGTCCAAACGAATAGATGATAGGATTTTTTCAGCAATTTGGAATCCAGGAGAGAGAGCAAATCAGAAAGCAAATGAAGGTTTGCAGTGCACATAGTGGTACTTGTTTGTGGAGCCCTGGGTCAGACAGTGTTTTTGCTGAAGCTGGCTGTTACTGGCAGTCTTGCTGCACACAGTATTACAGAACGGAGCGGCTGCTTTTGTTCACTTCTGAGACACATGCAACTTTTGTCTGGCTTTTTCTTGCAGTGATGTTTAACTTCAGTCAGATGAATTACCTGGGACGTTACTTTGATGTACACTCAAAGGTTTCATTTGTTTTTAACAGAAACAGCTGAGCTGAGAGTGCATTCTAAGTAAAACAAGTTGGTCAATATTTCTTTGCCGGATCAAAGCTTTTGTCACTGCCTGTGAATATTGTTGTCTGTCATAATGGCTTTGAACTTTTGACAGTGTACATTCGAAGGTAGATTGGTTTGTTAATGTTATTGCATTTATTGAATTTGAGGATTTGTACAAGTTCTCAATATAATGACTTTTGGTTACTAGACAGTACAAACCAGACATGGTAATAAGAACTAGATTCTAATCTGTTGCAAACCATAGTAATAACGTACTTCTGCTCAAATGGTCTCACTCCAGTGGGGAGCGTTGTAATGGGGGCAGGGGGAGAAAATGCTACAAAAACTGGCTTGTGTGAACTACATATGGCTAAATCTGCATTTGAACAAGTTCCATTAAGAACTTTTTGTGGGGAGTAACTTGAGATAATGCAATGCATCCATCAGCGCTTTAATTAAATGCACCTCCTAGTTTATAGCAGAAAGCACCACAGGTACTGCAGTGTAAGCCAGCATTGAGGCAGTGGGGTGTACCCCTGCGTCAAATGAACGCTTCTGCTCAGATTAAGTTGTGTGTGGGGACTTGTGTTCTTTGTTTGCAGTGTTATGTTTATAATCATCCTTTAAAATTTCCCATTCCAATCAGGAATTCCTTGGGCTTGTAAAGACAAAGTTATAGGCGAGAAATTGACGTATGTAGAGGTTTGTTCCTATGTGGAATGCCTAGATTTGACCTAAACATTTTTGACATGTAAATGCTTTTATCCAGGCTGCATGTTGGAAGTGGCTGAGCGTCCCAGCTGCTCCAGCAGCTGCCATCGTGCTTCTCATTGTTACTCAGAGCTAGTTCCATGGGCGACTTCTGGTCTGCAGTCTTTGAGCTAGGTAGAGAATTTGGATCCATTTCAAGTGGGTAGCTATAATTAGGAGTTATGATTGGAGTTTGACTCTTTCAACCTCCAAATTTAACAAAAAAAGGTGGAGAAAACCAGATGCCTGGCACTTCCTCCTTTCTGGGTATTTGGACCTATTTATATAGGGCATTTATTTCTGAGTGACTCCAAAGTTTCTACTGAAAGGCACGGTTATAAAAGGAGGTTTTAAAACAAAACACTTTGCTCTTTGATTTGCATTTAAATCCATCTCATAAATCATGTGGCAGAGTCCCTAGGTATCTAGATGCTTCAACTGTAGATATCATGTTAATGTTTATGGACAGGAAAGTTTCTGGGGCAAAGGAAGAAAATAAGCTTGCTGAATTGTTCAATCTATAGATGTGACTTAAAGAGAACCAGATTTACATGTATTTTTCCTGAAGAGAGGAATAAATGACACCAAGCTGGGAGGACTGATTGGTTCCCCAGAGGCTGTGCTGCCATTCAGTGGGATCTCGATCGGACTGAGAGTTGGGCAGAGAGGAACTTCATGAGGTTCAACAAGGACAAGTGCAGAGTCCTGCATCTGGGAAGGAACAACCCCATGCACCAGGACAGGCTGGGGGTTGAACTGCTGAAGAGCAGCTCTGCAGAGAGAGACCTGGGAGTGCTGACTGATAATAAACTAAACATGAGCAGCAATGTGCCCTCATGGGCAAGAAGCCAATGGCATCCTGGGGGCATCAAGAAGAGTGTGGGCAGCAGGTCAAGGGAGGTTCTGCTCCCTCTCTGCTCTGCCCTGGTGAGGCCTCATCTGGAGTCCTGTGTCCAGTTCTGGGCTCCTCAGCTCAAGAGGGACAGGGAACTGCTGGAGAGAGGCCAGTGCAGGGCCACCAAGATGATCAGGGGAATGGAGCATCTTTCATATGAGGCTGCGGGACCTGGGCCTGTTCAGTCTAGAAAAGAGGAGACTGAGGGGAGATCTTATTAACATTTATAAATATCTAAATGATGGATGTGAGGAGGTCAGGACATCTCTTTTTTCTATGGTATCTAGCAACAGGACAAGGGGTGATGGGATGAAGCTGGAACACAAAAAGTTCCATTTAAATATAAGAAAAAGGTATTTCAGTGTTTCAGTGAGGGAGCCCTGGCACAGGCTGCCCAGAGAGGGTGTGGAGGCTCCTTTCTTGGAGGTCTTCAAGACCCGTCTGGACACATTCCTGTGTGACCTGATCTAGGTGGGACCTGCTTCTGCAGGGGGGTTAGGCTGGATGATCTCTGAAAGTCCCTTCCAACCCTGCCATTCTATTTTTCTATGGTTCTTTAAAAAGCAGGCAAGTTAGAGAAAGGGTGAATTTGATTGAGGAATTTCATGAAGAACTACTGATGAAAATGCTTCACTGTTGTAACAGATAAAATAAATGCATATATTCTTCTTTCAGTGCAGTTTGAATTCATGTTATGCAGACTACCTGGAGTTTTGACTGCTGTCTGTGGCAAATGATGCTCTACCATGATCACACTTGGAAAAGTGTCTGCTTCCAAAAGTACAGAGCACTTGTAGCATCATCCCAAAGCTGAGTGCTTTCATCATCCCCTGCTGACTAGAATGTTCAGTTGACCATGTTTTTCTGACTGTATTCCTATCACTTGTGCATACTTTCACAATTTAGAAGTGGAGGAATTTATTCTGTGTACCTCTGAGCTCATGTTTGTACTTTTAGGTATCAAAAATGCTACAGAAAAATCTTTAAGATGTAGCAGCATGAACATTATATTGTCATATTCCTCTCCATGTCCAAAATTTGTACAGTATTAACACAACACTGCTTGCTTCTCGTGCGTGTACCATCCAGTTGTTAGGGCCTGGTTTCAATTTCATGTCTTTATGTTACACTGTTGAAAGTCCATTCTAAATGAATGATGAAAATAACTAGTGATTTCAGAGAGTGTTCACTGGTAAAATAATTTCCCAAGTATTTACTCTGTTTTGCTGGGAGGGCCTTGTGGTTCTATTTTAAGCCATTGCATGCAGTTTGGGTTTGGCACTTACATTATTTAGCAGCGTATTGAATTTCCTTGTTGCTTTTAGTTCCAAACTAAATCTGCAACATACTGGTTTGAGCATTTGGAGGGTTTCTATAGGCATATGTTCTCATTATCTTTGTATTTTAGTCTTACAAATGCACAGGGACATTTTACTGCTTGTAAACTGTTCCATTTCTGGGGTGAGTAGGAGTGCTGAATAGTTTCTTTTGCATCTGATGTAATTGTTATATGCTTCCTCTTTACATCCTCATAGTTTTAAAGATAAGGTACTGGGCCTCAGTAAAAAGGTAATTTCTGCTTTTCTGGTTAACATCACTTTTTGATAGTACAGTCTCTCTGAGAGGTAAATGCTTGTGCCTATGGATCCAAACTTGCAGCTCCTCCGATCATTCTGCTGTTATTGTCAGTGGAATGAGTATGTCTGTACTCATGGAAAAGCTTGGCGTTTGTTCTTTGCTGAAATTCAGGTCTTGAGGCCCCTTTCCAGTTTCCATTTTAAGTTCAAATGTTGAAGTTTTCCTGTTTTTCAAAATTTTATCTTTTCTGTGCTTATTTTTGGTTTCACTGAGAAAACAGTTTGCCAGGATTTGAAGGAAAAAGGAAGGTGTGAGTATGAAAATGCAAAATAGATGAAAGAATAACAGTAGATATTCAAACTTCCTGAATAATGTGGTGGTTTAAAACATGACGTGGTTGTTGTGTACTAGTTACTAGTTACAGCCTTTGTTACCAGAAGTAGGTATAAAATGAGAGACAGGAAAGAAAAGGCCTGCTGGGTTTCTGCTTCTAAAATGCCCAGACTAGAGTTGTTTTGTTTTAGTCATGGCTAACCACACAACTACGTTTGGCCATTAGACAGAGGGAAGCAGCAGACAGAGATTTTTCTTATTAGGTAATTTTAGTAATGAACTTACCCCCTGAATGGTGGGAAATAACCATAGAAAAAGTGACCTTTTTCTAGCTAGTAACAACATCTACTTCACATTTTGCCAGGTTGGATCTACCACGGGCTGCTTTAGTCTGAAGATATGTCAGGGCACAGTGTTCCTCAGCCTTGCCATCTCAGCAAATTAGTCAGAAAAGCATCTCTGGGCAGCCAGCACGTTCCCATTGGCACTGGGCTCTGGTTCAGACAGGGCAGTGTGCACCAGTTCTGTTGCTGGCAGAGCCCAGTGAGCCTCACAGGTATGTGCAGGGTTAGCTGAGCTGCAGGGATACCCTGATGATGAAGGCAGCATGTCCCACTTGCATGCTCCTGTCATCTCGGCTGATGTATTTGAATTTAGATTCTGGCATATATTAAGAATGGGGGCAGCAGGTCAAGGGAGGTTCTGCTCCCCCTCTGCTTTGCCATGGTGAGGCCTCATCTAGAGTCCTGTGTCCAGTTCTGGGCTCCCCAGCTCCAGAAGGACAGGGAACTGCTGGAGAGAGACCAGTGCAGGGCCACCAAGATGATCAGGGGACTGGAGCATTTTCCTTCTGAGGAAAGGCTGCGGGACCTGGGGCTGTTCAGTCTGGAGAAGAGACTGGGGGGGGGGGGGGGTCTCATTAACACTTACAAGTATTTAAAACATGTTTGTTAGGAGAATGGGGCAGCACTTCTTTCTGTTATCTCAAGTGACAGAACAAGGGGAAATGGACAAAAACTTAAACATAAGGAATAACTACTTTACTGTTGAGGTGATGGAGCCCTGGCCCAGGCTTCCCAGGGAGGATGTGGAGACTCCTTCTTAGGAGGTTTCCAAACCCACCTGGACACGTTACTGTGTCCCTTGATTGAGGTGAACCTGCTTTAGCGGGGGTTTGGACTAGATGATCTCTTGAGGTCCCTTCTAACCCCCACCATTCTGTGATTCTGTGAAGTGTTGGCAGAGTGTGTGACTTCGCTCCTGCAGGAAGCCTGGTGCCATACATACACAAAAGGAGAAAGAAGTGTCTGAGTCCATCCATGTTTGCCATTTATTACTGGTTTATAATCATTAAAAAAGTAAAATTAATCTGATTTTCACCAATAGTTTTACCTGTCCATTGAGATATGTTAAGAATAGTCTATTCAGTCTGCTTCTGTCTTTCTCTAAGCCTGCATTCTTCCCAGTTGTTCCTTGATGCTGTGGTGTTTGAGGGTTTTTTAACAGTATCATAAATTGAAGTTTCTGCAGGAAGACATTTCCAGCATTAATTTCTGATAAAACACAGATTCAGTCAGTGCTGGCCACTCTTTCAAAAAGAAATTTAGATGTACAAAGAAACAAAGTTTTTGCATTCTTTTGTTTAAAGTTTGCTTCATGCAAAGTCATATTAATAGTACTAATTATATTAAAACATTTAATTTCCATTCTCACTCTAGCTGCTCCAGTCTCTGCTTCACTGTAAAGTATTGGCAAGCAACTTGTCTCTTTTTCTGGCTTGGCAGATAATGAATGTCTGTGTTCTGCTGAAGCAGGAGTGTGATAAAACAATTGGAGTTCTAAAAATGAAAGGTTAATTTCAAGTGTCTTACCTTCTCCTAATATCACACAGTTGGAATACTCAACATATTGTTGGTCTCCCTAGTAATATGCTGTTATGGTTGGTCTCCCTAGTAATATGCTGTTTTACATTGTAGGGAGATGAACCAAACTCAGTTACTAGATTTTTTATTTAATGAAGTTATCAGTGATTCTACTGGACATATGAGGTAGGTGGTAAATGCCTCAAATCAGAGGCTTTTATCAAGGAGTTATTTCTAATTCTAGCTGGGACTGGGTCAAGTGTTATAGTGTGTGCAGGGTGGCTGCTGGAAGTGCTGGCAGAGAGGTCTCTGACTGCTCCTCTAGTCATGGAAGGACTTACTCTAATTCTTGTTGCCAGCATGGAGCAGAATCCTTGACATTTTTGTGTGTTGACATATTTAATAAGTGTATCGATAAGACCTGCTTTTGTAACCCTGCAGTTACTGGCTTGTGTTCTGTTTGAAAGCAGAGGCACCCTTTTTAGCATCCAGTCTTTCCAAACAGGGCCAGGCCATTCTCAATTCCGTGTTCCTCTTCCATGATGCCCTGTGCATCTTCCACAGTGCATCTTGGCATCCTTAAAGCTCCACACTGTCCTGGTTGTTGACATAGTTTTCTTTTCCAAATGTGTAAAGTAGTAAGAAGTAGAATGCAAACTGCTTTTTTCTGTTAGTGGAGTCTCATTTCTATGAAATAACTCAAATAAAGCCTCAGCTGCTCTTAATAGACACGAAAGAGCTGAATGGGAGAAGGCCTTCAGATATGCCACACTGGCTGTGTGAACTTGTTTGCTTTAAAGAGCTGTCGTACTGTTGTGCAGGAGGCTGCCTGTTGTAAAGGATAATTACTTCCCTGCTTCAAAGGTCAGATGTGATGGCGGGGAACAGGCCTGTGAGCAAAATGAGATCAAGCCTTACAGTCAGTCAAAGATCATGTTTATGTCTGGAAAAGGTATGAAAAGCAAACTAGAAAGAAGAAATAAACCCTTAACTTTAACCAAAACCTGGGGCAGACCCCTTCCAATTTGTTTGTGATTAGGGTAGTACCTTTTTTTGTTGATGAAAAGGTTAAGTGAAGATTGTATCGAAGATTGTATTGATTGTATTGAAGATTGTATTAAGTCCAATGTGGAAGAGTTATTAAATAGTCCACAATTAAGGGCAAGGAAAGCCAAAAAAGGTCACAGAAGCTAAGGAGGGAGAAACAGTGATAATTCCAGACTTCCTGTTAAAAATGAATTTACCATACTTGTATGAAAAGTACTTACAAATGAGCTTGCAGTTAGGAACCTGCGACGTACAAAGTAGTGTGACCTCACAGCAGAACAGAGAAAGGTATTTAAAGAGGGAATGTGAAGCAGTTCTAATTTCTTTAATGGACACTTCAGAGAAAATGATTTGTTTGTTTTTCAATGGGTGGTTACACAGTTTCAATGTCACTAGCAGAACTCTGGATCGTTTCTCATGTTTAAGTTGAAAGCCAGCTGTATCACGGAGGGAAAGGGATTAGCTTCCTGTCAACTTCCTTCTTGGAAAAAAGTAACGTGTGCACACTGGAAATATTTCCAGCTTGGGCAAAGCATGCTTGAAAATACCTTTCCAATAGAGTCATATTTTGATGGGCAAAGAGAGAGAGGAGTTGCTTTCAGTTTTGCGTGTTTATAGAAACATTTTTAGAAACCTAAGGGACTTTTTTCTCCTTCACTTTAAAAAGTACACACTGTTCAAGCTGGGGGAGTTTTGCCAGCATTAACCTTGATCTCTTCTGGCACTGCACTCCAGTGAGTGTTCTTTCAGAACTCGCTCTGTACTTTGAACTGCTGAAGGGACTGGCTGTGGTGTGTGTGTGCAAGCAAGGCTCACAGCGTTTCACCCCTGAGACACAACGGGAGGGCTTTAGGTTTGTGTGTTTGTATATATGGGAATGGAAGCAAAATAAGAAATGCAGGGCTTGGTGGAAATGTGGATTTTTTACTCCTTTGTGTACCTGTTCCTAAACCAAAAGGTGGGGAACGTGCTGCAAATGCCTTCGTTCATGCATGTGTGGAGAGTTTACTAAGTCTTCTGAGTGATTAATAAAAGCTGAAGTTGTAGGTTTCTGTCAGTGCTCTGTGTACACAGGATGAGGCAGATGGTAAATATTTGTATGAAACATGAAAAAGATGGAAGAGAGAAAGTGTGTACCCTCTTGCCATGGGAGAATGCCCTATTGTAAATATAAAACAAGTGCTGACTACCATTATTCATCAGTACTTCAGGATAAGCCTTGACTAGGACTCAGTTTTAAAATGTTTCATATTGTGTAGAACTCTCTTAATATAAAGGGGGGTTTTTTTTCTCTCTTTTATTCCTTAGCAATAGCAGCATTCATTTATTTGCCAGATAGCTCTTTTTGTGTTTTCTCTACCTGAAACTATTTTGCTTTCATTAGCTATAAGCAGCATCCCTTGGGATGCTTTACTACAAAGCATGCCAAAAGTATCCCATGGGAGCAATCTTTCACTAACAGAGAAATAAATGAGATTTCTCCTGGAGGTACTTTTGCCCAACTTCAGTTTCTAGAAACATAGTAGCTCACAAGATCCATTAAATCCCAAATCTCTGTTGAGTAACATGAAAGTAATCCTTTTATGTGGAACTGTAATATAAATGTAACAGTAAGAAAGCATTCCTTGTATTTGTCAAAGCAAAGAAAGACAGAAATAAGCATCTGTCATTTTGAAGTAAAACAGTTTGGAAATGAGCAGTCTTGTAAGAAATGAGACATTTTCACTTCTTATACACAGTAGTTCCTGAGTCACTTGCTCAGGATGTTATTACTAATTGCTGTATAAAGTTAACGAATGCTTGAGACATCCCTTCTCTTGCTTGAGTCATGCCCTAAAGATGACATCTACAACAGAGGTAGGGACTTGCTCAGAGTACAGTGGAAACTGGTGTATGGCATGAAAGTCACATTACTGTGTACTAACTGCATCTGAATTTGAACAGAGTGTGATGAATGCCTGTATAAAATGACATTGAGCTCTGTATTGATAACAGCTTTGGTATACAACACTCACCTGAGGATTTTCCTGTCTTTACATTCTGTCTAGTGTTGAGGGTGAAGCTCCAAGCAGCGAAACTGGCACATCTTTGGATAGCCCATCTACTTACCATCCAAGACCTATAACACACAGTTCAGCTGTCAGTCCAGACCATTACGACCATTCTGCTTACGGGCTGTATTCTGTCTCCCCTGGACAACAAAGATCTCGGAGGCCAAAACTTCAGCACTCAACATCCATACTGCGAAAACAAGCAGAGGAAGAAGCTATTAAAAGGTCAAGATCACTCTCTGAGAGCTATGAACTCTCTTCAGACCTACAAGATAAGCAGGTATTTGAGCTTTGTTACCTAATATACAACGGCAGCAACATGTCTGTAAGCTGGGAAAAATGTTTTCTAGAATCATTTCAGTTGTAATGCTGAAAATACCTTATTTCCCTGCAGCCAGCTTTGTTCAAAATAGTCACATGTTAGCATTTCTGAGGTTTTTGACTCTTTTCTGTGTTGTGTCATTCCTGTGTCCCATACACCTTCCTCCCTTCCCGAAGAGAGGCATAAAATATATGTGAATAGTGTTAAAAGTAAAAAGAATCTGCTGTGAATTGTGATTTCATGCTTGGGGCAAGTGCTCAAATGTAAAAATGCTAAACAGTTTTCTATGAAAATGGGTTGGTTTTAAAACCTGGGTATCTTTGTTGTTGCTAAAAGAAAGGAAGAACCTATTGCAACTGATGTTCTCTCACGTCGGTGAGGTGAATCTGAGGTCTTGATTGGTTTTACTCAACTAGGCTGAACATCCACATCCTTTACAAAGAACTGGATGGAAGCTACATAGATGTTCAAAGTCCCTAGAAAGGCATTTCTTTAAGACAGTCAGCCTCAACCATTCCTTTTAAGCTTTATCCTGAATGTCATCCTATTTGAGAGATGTTTATTGCCATACAAACTCACATTTATCATTTGAAAATGAGGCTGTAATAACTTCAGGTGACAAACATGCAGGATGTAGTGGATTTCATGGATAGATGAACAGCAGCCCATCCACCAATGGTTTTTTGAGTGGGTTTTGTTCTATTGGGGTTTGTTTAGTTGGGGTTGTTTTTGTTGGAGATCTTTCTTGACACAGAATATTTTGTGTCCTGTGCATCGTTGTGATATGTTGTACAGTCACTCCAAATTGTATGAAGTGAGCAGAAAGCAGAAGGTGGAAAAAATTCCACAGACAGGAAGTGAGCTGCTCCTGATTTTGGACCACACATGGGTAACTGGTGAAATTTATAGAGGCTAAGTCTCATTTGCCATCTGTTGCTGTGAAACTTCACATTGGAGGATCAGATGGTGTTGTTGCAGAGGGAGCTGGAAGAGCAGAGCTTGAGCTCTGACTTAAAGTTGAAGCCAATATTTGGGATAGCAAGTATGAGTTCAGTTTAGCCTCTGTCCTCACCAGATTCTATATTGGAGTGGGACCATATCAAATTCATAATCCATGACCTAGATTATGCCAACTCTGCTGTTACATTGGACCTCCTCATGGGACCTAAAATGTTAGTTCCTTTTCCACCTTTGGCAGTCATTTCTTCTAAATATCTCACAAGGGATTGATATAGAGTGTAAGGCTGACTAAAGATCTCCTGCACTGCAGATATCCCACACAGCCTAATGCCATCTGTCTTTTTATGCCAGTTTGATAGAGTGTGAGGACTGCTGATGTTGTTTTGTATTTGCTCAGGGAGTCCTACACAATAAAACATGACAATGATACATAAAGGAGGCTGGAAGAGTTGCTTGCTCCTCTTGCAAAGCTCTCATTGAAATCACAGGAGATACTTTAAAACTATTTAGGAAGATGTCCAAGGTTTTACCTAAAGGCAATGTGCATTAAATGTGCATTTAAAAGGTGCTTTAAATATAAAGTAAAATGTATTAGTCTAGGAAATAAATAATCTATGCAAATTCCAAAATACTCTCAATTGAAATTCCCACCAACCCCCCTGATTGATGATAATCAATGATGATGTTATATTCTGTGTAAATCTAAAGGACAACAGCCTTATCTGCAAGAGTAAAGTCCAGGTAATTTATTGCATAGACTATTAGGGTTTGTTTTATTCTTTCACACCAGCTCTGCTGGTATTCTTTAAGTTTGACATTTAATTTAGAGAGGAGAACTAAACCGACAGTTCATCATTTGTTTTGAGATTAGTCCAGCAAAATAATCTCTTAGGATTTATTTAAACACACGTGACCTAATGTATACACCAGACAGGAACAGTAGCAAATCTGTGGCAGCAGTGGCAGCGTTGTGATAGAAGTTCTTACTATTTCTTTGTGCCTTACAATAATCTCATATCTTCCTTGACATGTGTAAACATGGGGGTAATATAACCCCTGTTTGAGGGTGAAAGGCTAAATAATTGTTTTCTAGATAAACTCTAGGAGGATATGCAGAGATTTATGGGTTTTCATCTGAGAGATCCATCACAGCTTTTTGAGCTTAGTTCAAAGAAGTTTGAAGATACAGTCGAAACAACAATTCAGTAATCCTGACCTGACAAGCTGGCTTCCTCAGTTGATGCCAATAACTGTGCATAGTAGTTTTTGCATCTAGAACTTAAAAGAAAAATCACAAACCCACAATATAAAATAATAGAAACCACCAAGCCCAAAAGGAGATTATCTTCAGTGTGGAATGGGAATGTGAACTGCTAAACCTGGAAGGAGCACTCAAAGAAACACATCAGCTACTCCAAAACGATAGACATAATGGACTAGAAAATATTTGTTAATAGCATTTCCTTATATACAGGGAATGAAACCCCTCTGCACATGGGTGTCTGAACTACACAGTTACTTGGAGAGATCTCCAAAGTGTGAAGGGGAGAAGTGTGTGCACATGCATGTGACTGAAGTAATTAAATATGGTACCTAATGAAAAGGAGTACTTAAAAGCAGGGAAAAAGACTTTTGAATTGTTGGACTACTATGAAAATTGCATGGAGTTGTAAAAATTGCTGCCAGAAAAATGGTGGTTATAGTTATAATACTAAACATAGTGATCTGTTATGGATGTCTTCAGTTTGTGAATAAATGGATCCAGCAAAGACTAAGTAGATTAGAAATTAAGTATAGGGGGGAAAATTAAGTAAGACTAGTTATGCATCTTGTTCAGTGTTTTTTTAAGTGATGTGTTTCATTTCAAGAAGGACAGGGAGCTGCTTTTCAGTATAGGGCAACAAAGATGATGGAGTGGAGCATCTCCCTTGTGATGAAAAGCTGAGGGAGCTGGGGCTCTTCAGCTTGGAGAAGAGGAGACTGAGGGGTGACCTCATTCATGCTTACAAATCCATAAAGGGTGGGTGTCAGGAGGATGGAGCCAGGCTGTGCTCAGTGATGACCAATGACAGGACAGGTGAGGGAGCACTGGCAGGGGCTGCCCAGATGGGCTGTGGAGTCTCCTTCTCTGGAGACATTCCAACCCAGCTGGATGAGTTCCTGTGTGACCTACTCTAGGTGGTCCTGCTCTGGCAGGGGGGTTGCACTGGATGAGCTTTTGAGATCTCTACCAACTCATTCTGTGATTCTGTAATTTATATTTTAGAAGGAAAGGTTCAAAAGTATCTAGCAGGTATTCCAAAAGTATTGACATGTCACTCTCACTAGGTTAAATTGGTAGGATTGATAATGTATTTATTTTGCATGTTCATTCAGTTAATTGGAAACGTTGGCTATGTTGAGTATAATTACAAGAATGAAAATAGATTTGAATTTGTTTTTATCAAATTTGAAATATTTGTTTGGTTTGAAGAAGACTCTGTAAGCAGATATCCTGTCAGAGAAAGCTCTCTGGAAGCATGTGGTAAGGGAGACTCAGTTTTGCTCTGATACCAGGCCTGGGTGAAATGATGCTGCTTTGTCTATATTCATGTAGAAGGCTATGCATGCCTGTGAAGATGATGGCCACTTTTAGAAATTGCTCCCAAAATATGGCAATTCACATTATACTTGGATTTCACTTCTCTGCAGTTGTCTCTACAGAGAAAGAATGGCTGCGTTGTGCTGCACTTGAGTGCTATCTTGTCTTGTCAGTTTTGACATGGATACACCAAAGTTAATGTGTGAAAGCCAAAAATCAAAACACACATGCAGATGTTGCCAGCACCTTGATTTTATATGGCAGTGTCCACCTAGCCATGTTTTTGCCTGTATTTTCATAGTGACATTTGCAAATGACTACGTGGTTCGGTATTTGTGCAGTTGTTAGCCTGGAACTTGGAGGTTTTACTTTCAAAACCAGTCTATGCTTTGAAAAATGGCTGAAAAATAAAGATATTAAAAGATTCTTTTGGTCATTGTTAGGACTGAACCTTGTTCTAACCTGGTTACAAAGTAACTGTGTTTGCCCTCTCCCAGGTGGAAATGCTAGAACGGAAGTATGGAGGCCGTCTCATAACTCGACATGCCGCCCGTACCATACAGACAGCCTTTCGCCAGTATCAGATGAACAAAAACTTTGAGCGTCTTAGAAGTTCTATGTCTGAAAATCGTATGTCAAGGCGCATTGTACTGTCCAATATGAGAATGCAGTTTTCCTTTGAAGGACCTGAGAAAGTCCACAGCTCTTACTTTGAAGGAAAACAGGTTTCTGTTACAAACGATGGGTCAAAGCTGGGATCCTTGGTACCGTCTGAATGTGGTGACCTTGGAGAGTCTGCTACGATGAAGTCTCCAGCAGCATCTACTGATTTTAGTGATGCTATAACAGAACTGGAGGATGCTTTTTCCAGGCAAGTGAAATCCCTTGCAGAATCTATTGATGATGCACTGAATTGCCGTAGTCTGCATTCTGATGAAGTCCAGACTCCGGATCAAGTCAGAAGCCGTGAAATGGAAAGGGATAGCTGTGCTCAAACTAAACCAGCAATTCACAATGTGGATCACAGGAAGCTGGATGAAATGACAGCATCATACAGCGATGTTACATTATATATCGATGAGGAAGAGTTATCTCCGCCCCTTCCACTTTCCCAGTCAGTAGACAGACCGTCCAGCACAGAATCTGACCTGAGGCTCCGATCCATTAACTCTTCCCAAGAATACTGGTCCATGACCCACAAAGATGATAAGATAGACACTGATACGAGCTGCAGGAGTACCCCATCTCTGGAATGTCAGGAACAGAGGATGAGAATGGATCATCTACCATTGCTAACTATAGAGCCACCCAGTGACAGTTCAGTGGACTTGAGCGATCGCTCAGAGAGGGGCTCGTTAAAGAGACAAAACGCGTATGACCGAGGGATAACTAGTCAACAAGGAAGCCCAAAACACATCCCTCACAGTATTCCTGCCAAGATTATATCCCGAGAGGAGCAGGAGGCAAGACACAGGTCTAGGCCCATAGATAGTCATTTAGCTATCAATGGCACAGCAAACAGGCAAAGCAAGTCAGAGTCTGATTATTCAGATGGAGACAATGACAGCATCAACAGCACTTCCAACTCTAATGATACCATAAATTGCAGCTCAGAATCTTCTTCTAGAGACAGCCTAAGGGAGCAAACCTTGAGCAAACAAACCTACCACAAGGAAACTCGCAACAGCTGGGATTCCCCTGCCTTCAGTAACGATGTTATCAGGAAGCGCCATTATAGGATTGGACTGAATCTTTTTAACAAGTAAGTGCAGCGTTTCCTCCTTTTCTCCCTGTATTTGGTGGGAATGTAGCTGTGAATCAAGGATATCAGACTGGTGTCTGATATTGACTTTTCAGTGGAAAAAGAAGCTGCTTGTGGTGACTGTTGATGTCAGAGTGTTTATGAGTTGATGTCTTCATAGTTAAACAGCATCAGGGGAAAAGAAGAAATATAATTATGTGCATATATGGTAGTAAACTGCAGAAGAAGATGGATCCCACTCCTTTCTTGTCAAAAAATAGGGTTGCTTAGTCCTGATCCACTTTTGGTATTGTAGCAAAATCAGACCTCTTCCTGCCCTAATCATGGAGGTATTGTAAAACCTGTCACATGGGAATCAGAAATAACAAGCAGTGTCAGATGAATTTCCTGTCTAACACAGGCAGGGCCTGGAATTTATTCCATAGATTTCACCAAAACTGATACTAAAAAATGATGCACTGAATATTTTTACACTCAATAAGCATTTATGACTCACCAGTAAAATCATCATAAGGTTTTTATGTCTACCCATGCCTGTTAATTTTCTCGTGTATGGAATTGTTTCAAATGTCTATAAAATAGCTTCCTCGAGTTTCTTTGTTTTATTGAAACACTTTCTTCTTTGGACACAGGCACGTGGCTGTAGAAAACTGTGGAGTTAAAATAGAGGGTAACAAATAATCTCTGTATTCACCTTACTGGAGTTACACTTAAAGGATCATAATCTGAAGATAAGAACAGCAAGGTGATTGGCATCAGAATTCCCAGTTTTTCTTCTCCATTTAATTAATGCTTAGTATGCCAAGTTCTCTGACCTAGAATGGGTATCATTTCCTTAACCCTTTACTGGTGCTTGTGCTTATAGAGCTCCTCAGAACACTTAGAGATGCTAAGTGTCTTTTCCCCCTCCTCCCTGTTTTCCTTTACTGTTGGCAGCTCACGGTGCTTGTATAAGTTTAGGAAGTTTTCCACAGAGTACTTCAGGATTTCCCTGTGAGAGTTTTGTAGCTTGTGAAGAGCTAATAGCCCTTGCTTCACATGTTCTACAGCTTGAATGAGTACAGCCCTCGTTTTTGACTAGCAGTGCTGTGATTTATTTTGTTTGGATTAATAGGTCAGTGGTTCATGGTATAATAATATGCTGTAACATTGCAGGTAATTAAAGCTTTTTGATGTCATCCCGTGAAGCTGTGCATTACAATACTAAGTATGGATCAGACAGATTGGGCTGTAAATTATTTTCAGATTGGTATTTTAAGTTAATAGGCCTTTACAGAAGCTTTTAACCAATTGGAAGAATGTAGGTCATCTCTGCATCTTTTACTGCTCAGGAAGTAGACTGGGTAGGAAGATTTGTCCATTTGTGGTTTTTAGAAGATTTGAAAGCATTAACATCCTCGAGTGGGGGGAAAGTGCTGCTACTGTTTGGCTGGCATTTAAAGGACTTTGCTCAGGTTTTGGCACAGTAATTAAACCTTTAAGCAGTCAATGGTCAGTGAACATCAGGCTTGATAATACAGTGTTTTGAGTCAGTTGCAGAAGAGTATAAGAAAAAAGGTGAATGGAAAAAGTTGTCAAGCAGCATGCAGGGATGAATGAGGGCACTGGAAACTGGCAGATGCTTCTAGTGACATGCCATATCAGTGGGAGGCTGAAAGTGAAAAATAAACAGCAGGAATAGAGGAGAATAGAGAATGCTATTTGAAACACATCTAAGTGACCTTGCTATATCAACTTCAACAGAGATAAACCTTTTTTATGTATTGGCTGATTATAAGATGCCTCTCAGGTTCTCAGCAGTGAGTTGGAAAGGATGGCACTGCACAGGACTCCAGACAGCACCTCTGTGTGTGATCTTTTCTCTGTGTGATTGTTACCTGCCCCTACCATAGTATTGATGCAGAATTGAAGATCCTCATTACCTTCTGCTGAGTCATTCCAATTCTACTGATGGCTCAGACAGTCCACAGGTATCCCACTTGTCTTGGTTTTCATTATGGCTCAAGTCCATTTTCATCAAGACATTTTCATTAATGGCCTTATTTACCCTCTGTGTAATGTCACATATTGAACCATCAGAGAATGTGATGGTGCATGAATCTGTAAACTCTTTTGAAAAGGGAACTGGGAAACTTCCAAAGCTGTTCAGACGGAGACATAGGAGCCCATCAGGTGGGATTGCAAACTGTATTTTGTGAGGTAAGCAAAGGGGTAGAGATTGTGTTCAGACACTTGCCAGGACTTAGAAGTGATGATTTCCTCCAGATGAAGGCTCTTTTGAGCTGTACAGGTGCATTAGTTTCAATTAACTTCTGAGCTTGAGCTCATTGTTCTGAGCACATGATGTATGTCACAGCATCTTGTGAGTCCAAATGTCTTTTGAGGGTAAAGCCGTATCCTACATGTCTGTTTCCTTGGTGAAGGCTGCTGTTTCACACACAGAACAGTGTAGAGCTGGATTGCCCAACCTGATTAGACATAGGCCAGGAAGGGAATCTGCTGATCAGATGAACTTTCTGCAAATCAGTCCCACCTTCATGATTTCTCTCACGTGACGTGACAAAAATGCATCCACCCGACATCCCATCTGAGTGAGGGGCTGCCTGTGTGCTCAGGCCCGTGTTGCAGGCTGCTTCTGTCCTGCCACCAGATGTACACCCCACATCTGAGGGGATACATTTTTTAATCTCCCCTCCAGAGTTCAAATCAGTGCAGCAGAGCCATTTAGATCTGACCACGCTGTCTTCCATTTATGATCATAAAATGAGGGAGAGGCACAAGTGTTGGCAGCGAGCTCCCGAGAGGAGGATGTGTGCTCCACCCATGCGGAAGGACTGCCTGCAGAACTGAAACAAGTGCCTTTGAAGTTACCTCTTACAATAAGTCAAGGTTATTTTCCCAAATGTCTGCTCCTACCAGGAGATGATTTAGGGATGTCCTTTTACAAGAAGCTTGTGTTAATTTCATTGCATCTCTGAAATCTTCCTTGCAAATTAAGAGCCCAAACTCTAATTAAGAAATAATCTGGTAATTTCTTTCTGCTACATGAAACTTGGCTGAGGTGCAAAGATTTTAGAACCTTAAAAGAAGTGCATGAATTGTAGCTGGGTAAATACTTCTGCTTTGTTCACTAGGAGTGTTGAAAGAATGAAGTTTTTAAAAGCATGGAAAGTTACTGTCCTCACAGCTGACATTTCAACAGATTCTTTATCATTTTTCTAGCTCTCCTATTACAAGAATAATTTTCAGAAGCCAAAGGGCAGGATTGTTACCAGAAGCCCTTAGAATAGCCGGTTATGGGTGGAGTAAAAGTCAAGCACAAGTGGTGGTCTAGTTCACTTAACCACTATTATATGCAAAACATCAGTAGCACAAAGCTCCTTGGAGAATGGAGAACAGAGGACAGTAGAGGGAAAAAAAACCCCATAGGTAATTGAAAGCCATTTTTCTGGGAGTTGTGTCACTTGATGATAGAATTTGTGTCAGGCTGTACCAGGGCTCACAATTCAGACCCTTAGTCTCGATGAAAGAAGTATACTTTTCTAAAGATGTTTTGTGGTATCCACTAGAGCAGCACATAAATTACCACCCAAATGGAATGATTTCTGCTGAAGAAATTGCAACTAAGTAACAGCTTCTGTACATTCTCCTGGTTTTGAATGGCAGTAGTGATTTCCCCCTGTCAAAGGGCTGTCGGATTGTGTGTTACCATTCATTGCCTTCCTAAAGGAAGGGTTGCAGGTGCACGCCCAGAGTGCAGGGGCTCCCCAGGAAGCTTGGTGAGGCCAGCTGTGTTGAATTTGGCCTTTTCTTCAGTGTAGTTTGAAAGGGATGTAGTCTGGGAGAAATTACACTAGAAACCATTCCTCCCTTAGAGGCAGAAGGAAAACACTACCTAGAAAGGTTTATTTTGCAGGCTCCAAACCCTGCCAATGCAAATCCAGCCTTTGAGACTGGTTTGCTTATAAACAAGGCTTCAAGAGGCCTTTTGACTGCTGCTTTAAGAAAAAAAAAAGAAGTAAAAAGAGCTGTGATTTTATTCTCATGTTTGTTTTGACTCCAGGCTGGAAATACCAGGCTTACCAGTTATTGCAGCCCAATCTGGTAGGATTTTCAGGTTCCATTCTGCTACCAGTGCACTGATGATTCTAACAGATTAAATAGGACCAAATGGTTTATCCTCAGTATTCTGAAGCAACCTGTCCTGCCCTTGGGTCAACCTTGTAGTCAGTAGTAGCAGACTGTAATTCAATGCAGGGTTATATGTGTGTGTGTAGGAAGAAGTACATTGCCTCTGGTGCCACCATCACGGTGGCAGTAACTCTGGCTCCTTGGCAAGTATTTGTGGCTACCAGGAATGTTTGTTGGTAACACTGCTGCCAGATGCTGTCTCCTGAAATGACAGTGACACACCCAACTGGGCCATGTCAAATTGAGCACAGCACAGTGATTATTCCACACTGTCTTGGGCAGGGGATGCAAACACTTTCTGTATTGGTGAAGTGTTTTCAACAGAGCTTGGAAAAGGTTTGAGTGGTTTGACAACCTGATGCGACTCTGCCAAGTTGTTAGTCTAAATATGACTGGAGTCATATCTAGTATCTCCTTTGGGATATCAGATATTGGAAGACACTGTTAAATGCCCTCTCATCTGGCAGTGTTCCTATGACAGGATGATTTCTTGCTACAGGAGCCAGTCTTGCTGGTGCTGGTGCCAATTTCTGACATTGCTGGTGAAGAGAGACTGTGAAGTACAGCTCATGGGCCGTTGGCATCATGCTGCTCTGCTTTTCTTGCCGTGGCATAAATTTGTTGAAGGCTCTTTCTGTAGAGTGTTTTGTTGAAGGCTTTATGGCCTAATCTTACATGGACATCTTGGAGGTCAAGGAACATAACACCACTTTACACAGCTAGAACAGAGTCTAGGATATTAATGTTTTTAATGTAAGTTTTCCCAGATGCCTTTCACCACCTGCTCCCCTTCTTTGTCCTCTTCTGCCTTCTGGAAAGGATAGTGGCAGAGGGAAAACTCTTCTCCATGTGTCCTCAGTCCATTTCAGCATATTGTTTGAAGAGTTTTCTGTAGCTTCCTTTGTAAGGGCTATTATCAAGGTTCCCACTATTCCAAAGTTCTCTCAAAGGATTTCTTGACAGAGCTAAAAAGGCACGAGGGTTGTTTGCATTACGCAGTGATGTATCATCTTTTGATCTGTAAGCCCAGAAAGCCCTACTGGGTTCACTTACTGCATGATGGGCATGTTTTTATTCAGACTTAGAAATCACCTCTGATATGAACTGGATACTAATTCCAGGGGCAGGCATTTTTAAACATGGCTACATTCCTATTTCTTTATTTCACTAAACAGATATGAGAGGAAATTACTGAGTGTTGCTGGGATTACATCAAATACAAACCTGCAAGTTACAATTTCTAGAGAAAGCCTTGTTGGAAACCTGAGGCACACAGTAATAATATTTGTGAGAAGGCACATTTTTCATTTCCATATTAACGCAGCTTTAACTGTTCAACAGAACCATACAGTTTCCATCTTTTGCATATAGGTAGAGACTGAAGGTAACTTGGATTTCTAAGTACTCTTATGTTCAGAAAGTACTGCAAACCTCTTTATTTAACACCCTTTAAAGTTATCAGGTATTATTAATCTTTTTTAAAGAAGTTCTGTGAGTAGCCATTAGATTTAATATTCTAATAAGTGTACTAATCTGATGATGTTCCTCCATTTACATCAATCACATGCCTAACAAATTTCATTTAAGGTGCTGAACACACCTTCTATATTGTTTTTTGGCAGGTCTCCTGACATCCATCCAGCATTCCAATATCTGATCTGAAAACATGAACTTTTAGACTATCTCCCTTAGAATTTGATGTTAAAAGCTCATTGGGAATCTTTGTAATGGTTTTAGGCTTTGTAAGTGCAGATTGAGTAGGAGGGAGAAGGTATGAATTAAACTAAGTTGTTTCTCTTTACCTTTGAACTAATTCTTCTACTTTGTCAGCTGATCTGCAGTGTCTTTGCAAATCATATGTCTTCTGTGACTGTTTTTTAGGAGTGATTCAAATAGAAAGAGGAACGAGGAGACAGCAGCCTTGTTCAGCATTTCACAACACAGCCATTTCCCATCCTCCTTATATATACTGAGAGGGACTTAACTGTTGTTACAACATCTGGCCTGCAGATTATTCAGTCACAGACAGTTCCAACAAAAATGAAAATCAAAGCACTCCATGTAGCTTGTCCTTTAACATGCCGAGGAGTTAGTAAGAAGAGAAGAATGTTCTTAGTATGACTCGTTATTACTAAAAACATTCAGCCCTAAGTGAGAACACCCAGAGGGAAAAACAAAAAAGGCTCTGTGTGTTTTGCTTTGTTCTGTGCATGTTTTATCTTTTCTCCCTGAGGACCCATTTTCCCTCCTCTTTTTTTTTCCAGCATGGGTGCTTTGATTAGCATACACTGTGTCCTGCCTGTAAAAACCAGCTGAAATGTGTAACTGTGCATTCAACCCACAGTGTATTTAAGCACCAGTTTCAAATATGGGCACAAGGTTTCCCTTTATTGCAATTCAAAGGGAATATAAACTCTACCAAAGGTTGGAAGCACCTCTGGCTTTTCAGAAGCTGTGCTGTGGCCAGCAGTGACTGCATGTCCGTGGGACCATGGAAGAGCCATTACCTCATCCTCTGCCGCCAGCTCCGCCTGCCCTTAAATATTCTGGGCACACGTCTCCCTCCCGCTGCTACGTGCCAGGAATGGGGAGCTGCTGTGCTCTGACAATGCCTGGGTGCGTGCTCAGGGTACAGTTGCTTGTTAGAAAATGACTGTAAGGTTCTGTGATTCTGTGACTGGATGGTGGAATTTGATGTGAGTGAGCAGCTCCCAGATGAGTGTCTGATATGGCTCTGGATGCCAGAATTCTTTCTCCCCTTCAACCCCTAATCTCGAGTGACCAGATTTTGAGGGTGAAAAATGTGACCAGCTGCCTTTGCAGATGCACAGACAGTTTGAATAGGGAGTTGGGAAGGCTGCATAGGGACCCTTGGAAGAAGACTTCAGGAAAAGAGGAGGCACTGACTTTTTTCTTGTTTAACAATTCACATCCATCTACTGACCTGGGATTTGGTGGAACTGAAAAGCCTGGGGATCTTTAAACAGCATTTCTGCATTGCCTATCTAAAGTTGTACCCCTTTTAACATACTTGTCGGTGTTTTTGCAGTCAGCAGTTGCAGAAATTGAAGCTGAAGTGCTTCTGCTATGTGTAACTGAAGTGAGGGCGTGGAAAGAGAATTTAGGGCAGGGACACTAGAAAATGTTAAGACAGGGATTGTTCCTTAATTTCAAGGACATGGTCATCTTAATGTCTTACTCCTATCTACGGTTGTATAAGTACAAACACAATACTCAGCCCTGGCAAGTAGTTCTGAGGGAGCCAGCAGGTTTTTCAAGTGTCTTGTCTCAAAGTGGAGTGTGTTTTGCTCTGCTGGCAGCTACAAACGCTTTTCCCTAGTCTTTGAGAAATGCAGAGATGCACTGGGGTCAGAAGAGGTGTGAAAATCCTCACACAGTGTTTTGCTACATTTATTGAACTAAAACATTTTCTTCTTTCTTGTGAGAAAGGAAAGAGGGAGGGAGGAAAAAGCACAGGCTGTCCCTTGCCAAGAGAGGGAATAATGAGGAGCTACAAAATCTGCTATAGCATGATGACTCAGGATTGTTTTTACTAGCAAGGACATGTCCAGCTACTGCATTGCAACTGCTTGGGGTGTGCCGTACGATTCTCTTCAGTGTGCTGACTGCTTTGTTCCTCGAGGCTGATGCTTCTCTCACAGGAAAATGCTATTTCTGAAACAGCTTTAAACTCTATTTTTCCTCCTTTCCTAAAATAACCCAGACTTTCTGCTTGGACCCTTCAGCTGCCTTTCATACATTTCATATGGTTTTGTAAGCAGTTTGGAATCAGGGGATAGTTTTCAGATGAGACAAAACATTCAGTAGCAATATTTCATGTGTAATTTCCTAACACTTCCCTAGCAAGTGGTGACGTAAAGAAACCTGATTGATCAGACAGAAAGTAATGGCAGAACTGTTTAGGTCAGTTACCCAGTTTGATGAAAACAGATTCCTGCAGAGTTTCCTCTCTTTATTTTCTTCCCCCACCAAATAGAACTGAGCACTGAGATCACTTCCTAGAAAATGGTTTTGTCACTGACATGAGTATAATTCAGTTTGCACAGAAAGGGGTTATTCCAGGTGATTTGGTGTAATTGCAAGTAAGCTGTGACCTTCACAAGTGTGGGAGTAGTTTTCTTGGTTTGGTTTTAAATGAACTTGAGAATGTTAACATATTATAATGAGGCGAGGAGAAGGTCTCCTGCCCTAATAATGTGAATAGCTGTCTCCCTGTTTCCATGAGATGCTGTGAAGCTGTGAGGAAGAACGTGATGTTTCTTGGCTTGTTTTCCTGACCCAGGGACTCTCTCTTGTAATTACCAGAAGATGCAATTTACACTTAGTTCTTTCTCTTTGTTGAGCAGTTGTGTAACATGAGGAAGACATAGCTCAGGCTTCCCAGTCAATTCCTCTAATTTTCTTCCTTTCAGTCCCATTCTTGCTTTGCTGCAACTCTGACAAGTTGTTTTGACACTAGTTTGGGTATTATTTTAAGGCTATTGGGTTTTTTCTTCTTTCCCAGAAGGTTTAAAATAAACACAGGGACTGTCTTAGCTTCACTGCAGCAGCAGCAGCAGGATATTCAATGAAGGTAAAGGAAGAAGTACAACCATGGAAACAAAACTGAGCTGTCTGCCAGACTGAGTAGGATGTTCAGCTTGTTGTTGCCAACTTGGCTACTTGAAAATATTTCACTTCTTAAATGAGTCTAAGAAAAGTCTTAGATTCTTGCTATTCAAAAAGCTATCCCTGGATTTTAATGTTCTGTAAATATTTTCAAAATGGGACCTCCAGAGTATCAAAGACAAGGAAGATTTTTACTACTTCTTTCTTTTTTTAACAGAGGGCTGGCATCACAGTTGCATTAAATTCTCCACCCCCAACATGAAAAGGTTTCTTTGGCAGCAGCACGTCTGTGAACTGTTCCTGTTGTTTCTGTTTGCAGTGTTGACAGCTTCTTGTACCTCTGCTTTGCTCATTTTCTAGACTCTCTCAGCTTATGCCCTTTCCCAAGTGGTGCACGTGTGCCTGCCTCAACCCAGACAACAAACCAAAAGCCAATGGTGCACCTTCAGAAAAACTGCCTTTCATTCTAGACCTCTCACTGAGCTGCTTATTTTCAGCCAGACTAGCTCTATCCCCTTTTAACAACACTATGACTGGTTAGTCACATTGTGTGATAAATCTCTACCTCAAAAGATACTTTTGGCATTGCTGGGTGTTGGAAGTCTAGGCTTGGGCAAGCTGCTTTCTGTGCTCATTTGTTTATTAGTGCTTCCATTTTACAGCTCTCTTATTGTCTGAGCACCTAAAAGGAAATACAACAATTCAGTGTGGGTTTGGATGTTTGTAAGCTTGACATGTTTAGCAAGTCAGAAATCAGGAAAGCTTTCTGCACCTTTGTACTGTGGTTTTGTTGAATGTTTCTGTTTGAGGTAATGCTTGCTCTTCTCCTGTTGGACCTGTGACTTTCGTAGCACAACTGACTGTGCAGCCACAGGGGTAGCTTGAGTGGATTTAAAAACAAAACAACCCAACACAAACCAAACCACCATGAAAACAAACAGAACACACATGCACACACCCAAATACAAAACAACAAAGTCCTTTTTCTCCTCTTTCTTGCAGTTAGACTGGCTGTGCCGGTGAGACTGGTAGGTAACAGGAGAGGCAAAGTTTGCTCCCTTTCTTACCATCTAGAATCTGACTAAAAGCTTTTCCTCTCCCAAATTCACTGCAGTGTTTTTGCAAAAGAAGCATTTCCTATAATTGTAAAGATAACATTTTTAATATCTAGGTACTACAAAGCTTTATTTCCCAAGTACCACTAAACTTTGGTGTTACTTCATATTACTTTGTGTCCAGTGACAACCAGTGAAGCTGGTGAAGAGTCTGAAGCACAAGTCTGATGGGGAGCAGCTGAGGGTGTTTAGCCTAGAGAAGAGGAGGCTGAGAGGAGACATGAGCACTCTCTACAACCACCTGAAGGCGAGTTGTAGTGAGGTGAGGTCGATCTCTCTGGTAAGGAATGATAGGACACGAGGAAATGGGTGCAAGTTGCACCAGGGGAGGTTCAGGTTGGACATTAGGAAGAACGTTTTCACCAAGAGGGTTATTAAACACTGGAAGGAGCTGCCTAGGCAGGTGGTGGAGTCACTGTCCCTGGAGATAGTCAAAAGATGCATAAATGAAGTGCTGAGGGCCATGGGTTAGTGCTGGGCCTGGCAGTGTGAGGTTAGTGGTTGGACTCGATGAACTTAAAGGTCTTTTCCAAACAATGATTCTGTGCCCAACAACAGCATCAGGTATATTTCTAACTGAGGTTCCTTTTCTGGCTTAAACAGCAATCTCTGTGACCCTGCTCCTGCACTACCTGCTCGTGTGGGACCACAGCTGTTGACAGCTCTGCTGGGAACTGCCTTGGGAACTCAGGCAGCACATACTGTTATCCTTCCCCTCTTCAAAGGAGGAGCTGTTTCTGACCATGACTTTCCAGGACAGGTCTTGAGCACTTCTGAAAACAGGATTCAAGCACAGGAAATGTCAAATGAGGGATTGGAATCGTGTGATTTCAACAGTCCATATTTAGTAATTCACGGAGCTTTAGGGCTGGGTTTTATCACTGGCAATCCAGATTTTCTGCAACACCTAGTAGGTGATTATCTTGGCAGGCTGATAATATGTAGTGTGATTGTAATAATATGTATCCTAAAGTGTTCTGTCAGTGTCTCCTCCAACCAGGTGAAAGTTGAGGCTAATAATGACACGTTCAGAATGACGGATGTCTCGATCACTGCGCTCCTTATGAATCTGCTCATGATAGTAAAACTATTAGGAGTGCAGTGCTTTCCTTCAGATATTGTGCTTCTTTATACACATGTAGGTTTTAATCTAATAGAGAAAAAAAAACCCCAAAATATCTTTTTTTCCTTTCTATTTACTCCTAACAAGTATAAGGGATGCTTTGGAATGTACCAACTTTCATAGTATCACCCTATTTATTGTTCTTTTATACACTGTGCTCCAAAGGAGAGCCTCATACATCACTTACATTAGCTCCTAAACATACAGACCTTCTTGTGATTTTCCCAACCTGCATAGGTGTTAAAGGGAAAAAACTAATTCCACCTCAGCTTCACAAGCTAGAAACCCCCGACAAACCACCACTCTAATGAGAGCTACACAAATGCCATCAGGTTCTATGAACTTTGCCTGTCTTCTGAAACACACACAAAGACAACATTTTCTACTGGATATGACTCTAAGAAGCATGTTTATTAAAGTCTATTTTGAAGGTTGCATTATTTGTCCATCAATGTTTCATCCCAAAAGTCACTTTAAACCATCCTAAAGGTCTTGTTGTTCATCAGTTTCTGGCAAAGTCCTTGGCCCTTTATGCAAAATCTGAGTCTTACATAAATGCATTTTTTCACATCTTTTTGTGTTAGTTGGTTATTTTTGTACTTCTGTTTGGTAAGCTCCTTTTGATTGGCTTTGGTTGGGTTTTTTGGTTGGGTTTTTGTGTTGGAGTTTGGGTTTTTTTTTAAGAGAAGACAATTTTAAGCTTTATTTTGGAAGCAATCCTGTAGCTGTCAAAAGTTCTCTATGTATATCGTCAGCTGTGTAAGGTGCTAGCTTTAGAGGGTGTATTTTGATAGTAGATAATGTATTCAAATCTGAAAATAAATGCTCTGCTTATGCAGCTTCCATGATTGCTATTTATAGGCTTCTCATCTCCCCAGTTATTGGTAGGTGTAATTAACAAGCCATCACTGGGAATTTTCCTAATCACAAAAGACTCTAAGTTGTAAGTACAAAATTCTCAATTGTGAGTAGGCAGAAATAAGGATAATTTATGGCAGATGTCCTGTCTGCTGTTACATCCTTGACCCTCTCCTGCCCCTTTCCCTTCTGTACACTTTAGGAAAATCTGGTTTTTGGTAAAAAAATCAGTTTGTCCCATTTAGAAGAGTCAATTTTGCCAATAGTAGAGCCCCTGTTTGCTTGTGTTGTCTTTTAAAACCTGCCTTCCCAGAGACCCTGGCAGCTATTTGATACTTTTTGTCTTTCATTGAGAAGGAGCAAATGAGTTTTCAGTAGTTTGCTGGTAGTCAGCACCACAACCTACACATCCTCTTGGTGCATTTCAGAGGAAATTCCTTCATACTTAATGTTTGAAATATGTGGTGTTTCCACAAACCTCTTTAGTTTCTCTGAATTTGGAGAGAGGGAAAACTGTTGCTTGTGTTTAAAGACAGAGAGAAGTCACCCTTGTGTCCATTTTTCTCCTAATCTCTTGTTAGCTTCACTTCTAAGTAAAATTTCATTGGAAGTACAGCACTTGAGCAGGTCAAGGGAGGTTCTGGTCCCTCTCTACTCTGCCCTGGTGAGGCCTCATCTGGAGTCCTGTGTCCAGTTCTGTGCTCCTCAGCTCAAGAGGGACAGGGAACTGCTGGAGAGAGGCCAGTGCAGGGCCATGATTGGGGGACTGGAGCATCTTTGATATGAGGAAAAGCTGCAGGACCTGGGGCTGTTGAGTCTGGAGAAGAGGAGACTGAGGGGGGATCTTATTAACATTTATAAATATCTAAAGGGTGGGTGTCAGGAGGTTGAGACATCCCTTTTTTCTATAGTATCTAGCAACAGGACAAGGGGTGATGGGATGAAGCTGGAACACAAAAAGTTCCACTTAAACATGAGAAAAAACTCTTTCAGTGTTTCAGTGAGGGAGCCCTGGCACAGGCTGCCCAGGGAGGGTGTGGAGGCTCCTTCCTTGGAGGTCTTCAAGACCCACCTGGACACGTTCCTGTGTGACCTGATCTAGGTGACCCTGCTTCTGCAGGGGGGTTGGACTGGATGATCTGTAAAGGTCCCTTCCAACCCCTACCATTCTATGATTCTACAATTCTATGCTCTTGCAACGTCTCTGTTTTCTATTAAGTATCTTTCCTATTGAATAAGACAACATCACATGTATGGGAGTGGGAAGGAGACTGGAGCAGCAATAGAAACCCCTGGAACCTCCCTGGCTTGCAAGGGAATTTAAAAAAAAACAAAAACAAGCAAAACCCACAGATTTTGATCAGTTTCTAGAGATTTCAAAGTAATGTGACACAGTCTTCTTGGTCTCTGGGTGGTAAATTCAACGGGTAGGGCCATGAGTTAGAAAGAAATAAAGATTCTTCATTGTGGAAATAACTTGTACAGATTTGTTACTCTGAAGTTTATTTTGTTGCTACCACAGTTTGATTTATCAAATAGGGAACCTCTTTGTTGATTTATCAAATAGGGAACCTCAACTATGGTGGAGTAGTTTCAGGTGCTGTTTTTGTGTTATTACAGGGTTTACATTGTTTCCATCTTACAGCTTTTGTAACAAGTTGAACTACTTTCAATTAATCCTAGAATGTAAAACTTCCTGATGCTTCCATTCAGCAGGAAGAAAGTATCAGTGGGAAAAGAGCTTCCAATGTATTGCTAAATAGACTTTTAAATCTGTTTTGGAGACTAACCCAGCCTGGTTCAAAGTGTGTTTGAATAAAGTGATTTCATGTTGAGAACCAGAAGCGAAGCAAGTGAAGCTGGTGTAAAATTGTACAGCTATATATGCAAACTAAATCATGTCTCACCTTGGTGACAATTTAAAATGTTCAGGCTTATAGGAGTGGTAAGATTTCAAGTTGTGGTTTAGTCCTATAAGTAACAATCCCACCTGAGTGTCTGTGTGACCTGCTCTAGGTGGTCCTGCTCTGGCAGGGGGATTGGGCTGGATGATCTTTCAAGGTCCCTTCCAGCCCTTAAGATTCTGTGATTCTGTGATTTTCTATATCTCATATAAAGGTGATCTTTGGATCAAGTTGTGCTTTTTTGATAGTGTTCTTTGTTTTCTGTTTTGACAATTGGTGGAGAGGAACTCTTCTGGGTTTGTATCACTCCATATCTGATGGAAAAGTATAGCTCACAAACAAAGGGGGTGGAGAAAACTATTCCTGGTTTTAGTGGATACTGTGAATTTAAATTCAAAAAGGTGAAGAATTCTGAAATACAACTTGAAAGCATATGAATGTAGCAGATACAAGAAAAGGGGCACTTTCTGAGTATGAAGGAGATGCATTTTACAGGATGGCATTTAGATGACTAGATGTGTAATCTCATTTCACATGAAAAGAGCCACAAAGCTTGATGCAAGAACTTGAGATTTGAGAGCTTCTTTTTTGATTAAATTATGTATATATTCCTCTGATCTACTAACTCTTAATAGAGTATTAAGTGTATAATAGTGTAATGTAAAAGAGTAGGAGAACTGAATGGTGATGTATTTAGTAACATTATTTGCAATTAAAAACCCTGAGGAAGGGTGATGGGGGTGTGATCAGCCCTGTGCAAAAATAGTACAGTCACCTTGTCCTTAGAAATTGATTTTGCCTGCCTTAAAGGAAATACTTTTCATGTCATCCAGCATGCTGCAGTGCATTCACTCTTACAGGTGGACATTATAACTCCTTCTAATATAAAGGTGACGATGATGATGAAATTGCTGCTTCTGGAAAGATATCCCTTTAATATCTTTCAAAGAAATTATGGTTGCCTGTGGTGACACAGTGCTGAAAGACACAGTGCACAGGATGTGCTGTGAGGGGAATTCTACATCACTTCACAATATAAGCAACATTTGCCTTTTATAAGCACTAGATTTTATTGCCAGAAAGCAATTCTCTTGCCAACCCTCTTCCCCAGCACCCTTCTTAATATGTTAAATGAGGAGCTTTGGCTTGCTTTGTTTTCAGATCTGTAAATGATTACAGCTAAATCTGGAGGTGATGTATAAAGAGATGTAAAATACTCCTGAAACTATGAAGGTACTTGTGTGAGGGAGGGAAATTTGGGGCAATGGGTGTGTTAAAGGACAAGAAAAAGAAAAGCTAAATTAAATGGGAGCTCCACTAGTTTTAATTGCTTCTTTTTGCATGACTGACTTTATTTTCATCCCCTTACCTTTTGTAATCTCAGCTTGAAAGTTACACCTCTTCAGCTGTTTTTGTTCAGTAAGTTTAACTTCTGACAACAGCAGGGTGGAAGGTCAGGAGTGTACTTTATTTCTTTTTTATCACTGGCAGCTCTTTATTTCAGTACCTGGAAGATCCATCTCTGCCAGCAACAGGAGCTGGTGCTGGGCTGGTCCTTTGCATTGGCAAGTATTTTGGCTTTCATGCCTGAAGCTGACTGCATATAAAGCTTCTCTTTGCAAGGGTTATGGAGCAGGGATGTGTGTAATAACATGCAAAGATGTGTTTCAAAGCTAGTAAGCTATTAACAGTGAATAGTATGCTCTATGGGATGGTTCCATGGATCGTGAAACTGTACTAGCCCACATTAGCAGTGTGTTAGCCACAAGTGATGGGCAGAATTGTTGTACATTTTTAATCAGATGCCTTCAGGTCTAATGGAAGAAAATTAACAGCTTTGCATTTTCATTTCTGCTCAGAAAACCTGAAAAAGGAGTCCAGTACCTAATTGAGCGAGGTTTTGTGCCAGACACTCCAGTTGGTGTTGCCCACTTTCTCCTGCAAAGGAAAGGTCTCAGCAGACAGATGATTGGCGAGTTTCTGGGAAACCGGCAGAAACAGTTCAACCGAGATGTGTTAGAGTGAGTATTGGCTGGGGGGAGGAGGGGAGCACGTCTTCATGGTTGAGTAAGACCTTCCATCAAGCTAGTAATGGTCTCTGAATGTTTTGTGCCTATCTCTGCATCCTATTCTGAAACCAGACTCGTAAGGGTTAAGAAAGGAAACATGAACACTGGCAAATATTTATGCCTTTGCTTTCCAGCTCAGTTCCTGCTTTCTTTATTGATCCAGCAAGATACTCACAAGGATTTATGTTCTCTGCAGTTATGTACATTTCCTCTAAATTTATGTTTTAATTTTCAGTGGCAGTATGTTATTTCAAAGTCTTTTTTCTTCCTCAGCAACAATTTCCTTCCTCTCTAACAATTTACTGAAAGAAACAAAACAACACTATATGCAACATGAGGTTTCATCAGTAACAGAACATGAAAATAATTACTGCAGCCAAATGGCTCAGATGTCAGAGAGAGATTTCACCATGCATAGGAATATGCTGACAAGATCTATACAAACTGTTCTTTCCCAAAAGATTATACAAACAAAAAACTGGTTTAAAACTCCAAAGAAGAAAATTAGATTTTTTTAACAGCTTGTTCATAAATTTCTAAACTTTATATACAGAGAAGACCCAAACAAGAAGATGCTTTATTTTAAGAGAGTGCTCATTTAAAACACTTATTCTTTGGGGGCTTTTGTTTGACTGTGTTCTTTTTGTATTGATATACTAACCTGTAAACACAAATACATCTCAGTCCAGTTTTGTCTAAGGAATTGTATAAAACAGATGTTTAAACATAAAACATATTAGATGTAAGACATAGTTAGATGTTTAACAAAGCTACTGAAAATAAAAGTAACCCCCCACCCCCCCATTTTGCCCATCAAGAAAGACTAGGAAAAATTCTGACCACAGGTTTTAGTCTTTCTTTCAGTCTTTATCTCAGTCTTTCTTGAGGACTGAAAGTTGATCAATAATATTGATACATTGGAAAAAAAATAAGGTTATGGCATAACACAGTGTCTGCCAACACCTTGCATTTTCTTTGCATGTCTCTTACAGGCTGTTCTCACTGGTTTCATACTGCAAAGGTGTTGGTTACACGCTCTACAGTCCCCCTGAACTTACTATTATGCTGTCAGAACTGAGGGATCTCTAATTGCAAGCTGAAACAGCTGTATTAATACAGCTAATGGCATGTGTACATATGCAATAGATCTCTTATTGCAGATCATCTCTTTCTTTCCTGTGCCTTGTTAAAGGCTGCTGCATCAGTACAATCCCCAGTTGAAAGCTACAGAAGAGCCTCTGCACCAAAGCATACAGCCAGCCTTACAGTACAGAGCGACAGAGTACGGCTTGGTTTTGATGCAATCCCTATTCAGCATGAGTCATAATCAGCCACTTGTAATGAGCATCTGGGCTTTGCAGTCATGAGTCAGACTGGAGTGAAGGCTTTCCATGAGTGTTTATTTTCTAATTTTTTTTTAAGAGAACAGTCCAAGAGGAGATGATTTATAATCCTTTAGATGATGCGTTTTGTGATCTTGAAAAAATGCCTTGCCCTCACTGCCTCAAACTGACTGGCAGAATATGGCTGAGCAGAAATGTGTCCTTGCTAAGCCAGATTCTGTATCTGTGGTGAGGTGAATTGGTAAGAGAAAGGTCATAATCACCTACCTACCATCCCACAATAATCCTTTCCTAGAAACTAAGCTTAAATAGGCTGATTTTGGCTATACTTTAGGGTGAGGAACCCCCTGAAAGCAGTGCAGTTTTCTTGCTGGTGTTCTGAACCTTACCTGCAAATGGAAACAAGGTGTTTGTTCTTAAAAAGAGACAATAGAGTAGCATTTAATCTTAAGTATCACATTTACAGATTGCAGGTAGGTTTTGTAGAACTGGTAACTCCAGGTTGTTACATAGAAAACATATTTTAACAGGTGATCCTTTTTCTGTTACACAATTTAGTTTCAGGTGACTTGATTTGGTTTGGGTTCCAGTTTCCCAAATCCTGTAATTTAGTGTGTTTTATCTGTTAGAAACCTAATTTTCTATGGAACTTAGAATATAAGAAGTTCCACTTAAACATAAGAGAAAACTCTGTCACTGTGAGGTGAGGGAGCCCTGGCACAGGCTGCCCAGGGAGGGTGTGGAGGCTCCTTCCTTGGAGGTCTTCAAGACCTACCTGGACACGTTTCTGTGTGACCTGATCTAGGTGGACTTTCTGTGTCGAGGAGGTTGGACTAAATGATCTCTAAAGGTCCCTTCCAACCCCTACCATTCTATGATTCTATGATATTGAATAGAGTAGCCTAAATTTTTGACCAAGAGCACCTACAGTGGGTATGCAGCTACCTGGTGATATCTCATCTGTAAAGGCATTGTTTGGGTGGCATTGATGCCATTGCCCTGACTAGCATTTGGAGCATATCAGACATGCTTCCCAAGGCACTGCTGTTCTGCAGGGAGCCTCAGCTTTCTCTGCCTAAGAAGTGCTTGAGGTAGTAGAGACGGAGCTGAGTATCTGACCTACTGTGTCTTGACTTTGCATTAGAAAACAAGAGCACAGACACTCAAAGAGTGAAGTATAGCCATCATGTTAAAAGTGAGAGGGAAAGCATAACATTTCTGTGGCTCAATATGGGACTCTGGCAGGTCCTTTCATTACTCTACAAGGCTATGTGTGAGACTACAGGCAAGGGGTAAGAAAAGAACCAAGGCAGTGTATCTGTGCTGATCCAACAAATGGTGTGTTCCACTCTTTTTGCCTCAATTTTGTAGAGAGGTGGTGATCAGGGGATAGTTCCCAGGGAGAAATTTGAATTCTCTGCCTTCCTAGAAGTGGAGAAGCCTGTTTGCTTCTTGCTTTAAACCGCTTGGGACATGTCACCATATCAGTGGAGATGTGGCCCTTCAGCACAGCCTTATTCAGCCAGAGTATGTCTATACTCCAGTTCTCCTGCAGTGACTAAAATCCACTTAAGCACGTTCTCTTTATTGTTATGATCATGATGCTGTTATCAAGGGTTATTATTTTGTTAACTACTGTTAACAAAACCTACCCAAGTGCCCCTGGTCTTTCTTACTTCCATGTTTTATTTACTGCAATGACCCAGCTAAAAGGATTTGTTCCCTTTCTTGTCGTTACACAGCCATTAGAAAAGTTTTGTTTCCTATTTTGAGATCTTTTGGAAAGTACTGGTTGCAGTTAAGAACCTTGACTATGGTGGTGTATCTGCTGCTTCCATAGTTCCTATAAAAGATTGTTTAAGTCCTCTCCCTGTTATGTTGTTTCTGAAGGTCTTTAATTGTTCTAATTACTTCATTTTGACTCCAGTTTGACTGCACATGTGCCTTCCACTTTTGAAGGAGAAAAGGGCTTTTGAAATGTTACAGAACTTACACTAGGTGGGAATACTGTGAAAACTATTGCAGAACTACTAATAGGTTTTTAGGTGTGGATTGGAAAAGGCACGAGAAGTGTTTGTTTCCTTGTGCTTCTGCATAAAGGCAAAAACATTCAAGGCAAAGTGAATAAATTGCTTTGGTATTAATCTATGTTAGCTACAATATTACTAGAAGAAAAACGTGAGCTACTCTGTCATTGTAGAGTTATACATTAAAACTGAATTCATCTTTCTGTGGCTTCTGCATTATAGTGCTGTTCCTTGCAGTGATTCATGTCTAGTTATTTAAAAACTAAAAGCTAAGGAAATTTTTAAGCTTCTGATTTTAAAGTAGTCTTTAAGCAGAGCATTAGAATGACATAGTTCACACCATTGATTGTATTAATCTCGTTCCTCTTTTACTTTTTGCCAGCACCGTGTTTTTGGAGCAAGAAAGTAATTCTCTCTACATAAATGTTAACTGAAAGACACAGCAAATGATGGGCAGATGAGAACTGCAGTAATAGCAAAGAGTATCCAAACAGGATTAATTTCTTTTTCCTCTGTAAGAACATTCCTAGACAAAGAGCCATTTGTTACAGATTATTGTGTTTGCTGCAGGCTCTTTGAGATATGGTGTTTTGAGGAGTATAAACCATTTATTATAGGTATTGTAATAATTGATTGGCCTTGAAGCACAAAGCCAATAATTACTCTTGGCAATGGAATGCCACTTACACTGGTCAGATATTTGTCATTCCAGCAGCTATTCTGTTGAAAAAAGGACCTGCTTACACATACACTTTCTCATTGATCTATTATTTGCAGTCCTTCCTTCACAGCTTACCTACAATTATTGCAATTGCTGATGAATGTTTCAGAAAGCTCCATGACTCTCTACAAGAGATGGGAAACTGAAAGGCGTTTTTTTGGTCTAAACTTTGGTACTGTGTTGTTAGAAACCAAGACACAATGACAATCTGTTTCTATTCTAGCTGTGTTGTGGATGAGATGGACTTCTCAACAATGGAACTGGATGAAGCACTCAGGAAATTTCAGGCTCATATCCGTGTTCAGGGAGAAGCCCAGAAAGTAGAACGACTCATTGAGGCTTTTAGGTATGATGCTGGAATAAACTATTCATTCACCAGAAGCATGCTGTTGCCTAATGGTCAGACTGGAGAACTGGGGAAGTTGAGTGTACCTCAGTTACTTCCCTGTTTATTTGCAGTGTCCTTGTGAGCATCACACAGTTTCAAATACAGTTTGGTTTTGTGACCTATGAAATGGGAAGTGTTCTCTGCTGGTGCTGTTCATGTATGTCATTTGTGCTAATGTAGTGATCTTTCTCCATTAAAGTTCTTCCTGGTGTGAGCTGGAAAGGTATTCAGGGATTTGTTCAATGTCTCTTAACAATGTATTTGGATATAATAGTTTACAGGAGTGGAATTACAAGGCCATCTATGTTTTAGAGGATATGTGCCTTCAACCTTTCATTAAGCATTTCAACAATAGTGGCCTAAAGAGCATTAATAACAGTAACACAAGCATCCTTTACCCAGGTCAGGATGAGATGTAAATCACCACATGGCAGTAGGCTAAACCCAATGCTGTATTGTTACCTACTGTCAATGACTATTAATTGCTGAATAAAAAGTGAAATACTGAAGTTCTTGTAGCTCAGAATCTGTACTAAGAAGTGAAGTTACAGTGTTAGGAGAAAACAAAAGCCTTCCACATTCTAGAATCACCATATGAAAATCTGTTGATGGGAAGCTAAATATAAGCATGGAACGCAAATGATGGCTTGCTCAGCCTCTGGAATGTGGCAGTTGGTTTCTCTGGTAGGATTAGAGTAGTAATTCATAGCTCTGACAGCTTCCCCTCTGCTTTTTTTTTTACAGCCAACGATACTGTATCTGCAATCCAGGTGTTGTGAGGCAATTTAGAAATCCTGATACCATCTTCATTCTAGCTTTTGCCATCATACTGTTAAACACGGATATGTACAGCCCAAATGTGAAACCAGAACGCAAAATGAAGCTGGAAGATTTTGTCAAGAATCTAAGGGGTAAGCAAACTCCATCCATGAAGGTCAATGAAAGCTTTTCCCTGTATCTGTCATTGGAGGGACACCATGTATCTCCTATGAAAAAGACGAAACACGGGGCACTGGATTCTGAGTTCACCTGACTTCAAGCTGCTGTCATTTTTATAGGCTTTGGTTATTTCTGGACTGGTGAAAACAGAATTAAGCATGCAGTATTTTGTCATCTTTACCCTGTCTTTCTTGAGTGAATGTATTCTCAAGTCCTTTTTTTCACATATATATTGAGGAACAGAACTCACAAAGCCACAGTGAGGGACTTTTGGAAAGAAGCTAAAGATGTAAATTCCTGATGGGGGGAGAAAAAAAATCCCAACTCCAAAACCTTCCTGAAAGTTACGCAGTAAAGAGCACAGAAATTTCATTTTGAGTTCTTTGTTGTTATATTTTCTGATCAATAAACTGTTTGCCAGGCTATGGCACACCTAAGCCTGCCACAACAGAAGAAAAGATTGCCAAAAAAGATGAAGGTATTTTTTTTCAACTCTGTTTCTCAGATCTTTCTGTGCTGTTTTTCTGATGGAAAAGAGCAAGGGTTTGTGAAATATCAGCTCAGGCAGAGTTCAGCTCTGCCTGACAGAAAGTCATCCCTGTAGAGCTGAGGAGGGAGATGGTGCATGAGGGAGTGATACCTCCTGTTGTTCCTGGGCACTCAAGGAGGAATGAATCAGACAGCATTTACCTTTTATCACAGAAGAGCACTCAGATGTTAGAGAAATAAAATGAGGCTGAAGTCCCCATCCCTTTTCTTCCTTTAAGATAGTTTTGTGCCCATAGGGAAAAAGCAGCTTTTACTATATTTCCATTACTGTGTTTGGGCAAAGGCCAGGAAAATTGCCCGCTCAGTCACTGCAGCCCTCTCTTCCTCCTCCCCCTGTTAAGCACAGGACAAGCACGACTCAGTGCAGCATGTCTCTTCTTTTGGCAACAATGGATGTAGCAGCATGGAAGCACAATAGACCTACTACTCTACAGTTTAACAGCCATTTTCTCAGCACTAGCTAAAAGTAGGCTGAATGGCAGAAAGATAGAATGAAGTTGCTTAATGTATCGATATCTTGGCACACCTGAGATGCATGGCAGTTTGCATCCATGTGTGCAGGTGGCACTTGCATTTTAGCACCAGTGAAAAGAAAAGACTCGTGGTGTTCTGGGATTGCAGACCATGAAAATGCAGGTCCTGTTTGGTGATTTTATTGCCTCAGATTTCTAGAAGACATTAATGATCTGTGCTAAGCAGATGTTTCAGCTTAGCAACAGTTAAGTTAGTGCTGAGATTTTATCATAAAGGCCAAAAGATTTAAAAAGGCCTGATATTTGTCTCTTGGCATGACACTACAGTTATATTTGTTGCTTTCAATACAGGGTCTTCTCTCTGAGCTCCAACCTGAATGCCAGCAATTTCTTATTACTGTAGGCATTTTTATAGCAGGTTACCTTGCCTCTAACTTTAAATGATTGGATTGCAAAGGGTGGTCTGTGGAAGACTTGCTGCTGTGGAACAGAACGGAGAGTAGTTTGCTTGCTTCCAGTTGCAAAGAAACTGTATTTTGTCACAGAATATTTTTCTCTGAGCAACTGTTCCACTGGGTAACAAAATATTCTATTTTGGCTTCTGAATGGGAGATAAGAGGTTATTGCTTTAAAACCTGTTTAGACATGCATCTCCCTGTCTGCTGCAAATCCAGTTTTAAGTCAGTTATTGAAACTGGGCTCCTTCCACTGCTATTAAAAACTCAGGATCAAGAATTCAAGACACTGTGACATTTGTTAGATAACTGCCATGCCAGTGATGTTCACACAGTGCTGAACAATAATACTGTAACTGGGATATTTTGTTGCTCTGTTTTTTGAGAGTAAATGAATTGTTTTGGAAGTTGTACAGGAACTATGAGTAAAATCATTTTATGAACAGATAGAGGCCAAATGGATCGACTGGTTTCATTCCTCCCAGTGGTATACTCCTAGGAGGAAGCCATAATGGAAATGTTGGTGTCTAAAGTGTTATTTAACTCATATGAGCTTTGCTACCAAACAGAGGAAACTTTAAAAACAGAATTTAGATAGGAAATGAGCCTTCTTATGGCTTAGACTTAGATTAGGGTTCTAAAACAAAACCCCAAATCTGGGTTATTTCCATCAATATCTTGGTGCACTGAGGGCAGCAAGCTTGTGGACAAAAAAGCAGTGCTTCAGTAATAAGTAACAACTGCTGCTTTGGTAAGGTAGGCACAAACACTGCAGAGGGGATGATAGTTGACAGGGTACTGGCTGCTCAAAAACAAAAGAGCATAAATAATACATCAGCAGTCTTAGGCAACGTTGGCATTGCTACAAAACTTACCCATGGTTTTTTCCTCTGCTTGCTGAGACATAATAGTGTTATCTCTGATCATTCAGATTGTTCAGAGCCAGGCTGGTGATAGAAAGTGTTGTCCTCTGCAGGTGTGGATGATGGTGAGGATATTCCCCGGGAAATGCTGATTGGGATTTATGAGCGCATCCGCAAACGGGAGCTGAAGACAAATGAGGATCATGTATCCCAAGTCCAGAAGGTTGAAAAGCTCATAGTAGGAAAGAAACCGGTAAGTTCCCTTTGCACTGCCTGTCGATGGCCAAGGAGAGGCGTAGGGCAGCACACAGCACAGAGCAATACAGAGGGGTGTTGCTTAGAAGTACAGATTGGTTGATCAATGGCAAGAGGCAGAAACTGTCAAGATAATTTTGCTATAACTTTGGTTTTCATTTTGGAGCATCCACAGTGCAGATGAATTTTGTTGTTGCAGTTTGTGTTCGTGATGGATGATGAGCCTTAAACCCCTTTCTTTATGTGAAGCTTTACAATTCTGAAAATACACTGAAATATCTCCATTTTGGGCAATTCCCATGTTTGTTTCAAGAGAATTGAAGTTAAAGTGACGTTGTAGAGAATCCTGTTTCAACATTTAAGCTGTCAGTTATAGCTCCATAATTTACAAGAGCAATAGAGAACTTGTGTTCAGCATCTTTCTCAGCTTTGCAGCTAGCTCTATGGACTGGTATTTGTAAGGGGAGACCGTCATTTTACCTCAGAACACAACCACCAAACAGGTCCCAGGGTTTCTAGTGCTGGGTTTGAGCATCCCAAGTTACCTCTTGCTTTATTGTGGGAAATATGCTGAAACACTTTGCTCTATAAACTAATCTTCAAAGCATTTGTTGGGAAAAGGAGAGAGAAAAGGAAGGCCACAGAGTTTTTCCCTTTGTTTTAGCAGCTGAGTGAACACAGACATGTTCAGACCCATTCAGACCCAACAATTGTATCTAGCATGGAAAGGGACAATGGATACTCAGCCTTCCTGAATTCAAGTCCTAGAGTCATCTTCTCAAGATCTTCATGTTCATAGCCACAGAGGCAGCCCAAAACAAAGCCAAAAGAAGACTAGATTTGCATGGTTTTGAAGGCCTACATCGTTTTTCTTTATTGTCTCTTTACCGAAGCAGGAGCTGATGGCTTGGGAGATTTTTATTAAGAGGAGCATGATTTTCCCTATCACTTTTAAAGAGCTTTGAGTTGTAATCTCTTCTCAGACAAGCTTTAAGATGGGGAGATGGAAGGGAAAGAGGGACCTCCAGAAAAAGAAAATCCAATCCAACAAGATCTCTTGGAAGAAGCAGAGGAGAGAGGAAGGAGAATGTTCTTAATAAAAGCTTTTACATAATTTTGAGTGTAAGGGAAAGAAATACTCTGAAGTCAACATTTGACAGCTGCTTATGCTTCCATACAAAATTGCTTTTCTGTAGTTGTTTGGGGATTTAGGTTTATATATAGGCCTATGTGGGAGATGGTTTCTTTCCTCGTTCTTTTTTTATTCAAGCATGTGGCGATTCAAATCCTGAAACTAATCCTGACCTTGTAAATGAAATGGCATTAAGAAAACAATGCCCTCAGTGGAGTCCTAGGTTCAAGGCTTCTTCTGTTTGAGAGACTTTTTAACTGTGTGAAAGAAAATGTAGGAAATAGTCAACAGTCTTTATTGATAGAAATGTTTGTTTTTACTTTATAGGCATTTAGTCATAGTAAGGCCGTGACGTATTTACTTGCTATGATACAGTACTGTGTTTCTCTGAAGTTTAACGAACTTGTATGTCTTTCTACTGTAGATTGGATCTCTGCATCATGGACTTGGTTGTGTACGTATTTCTCTTACATTTCTTCAAAGTTTACAGTCCTTTTAAGTGGCAGCTTTTTCCTTAAACTGGCAATACCACATTCTATTACCTTTTGGCTTTTCCAAAACTTGGCCTTCTTTCAAGCAAAACTTTCCTATTGTTGTAGTAATAACTCTCTGAAGTGTAAGGATTTTCTTCCAAATGTATTTCCCAAAGAGAACGCTTAATTTATTGCCAAGAGTTTTCTAGGTCATTTTTAGTACGCTCTTTATGCATTTCAAATGCTATTATCACTGTAGGAATTAAAGAGCCAGTAAAGAAGGGACAACTAAGTCAAACTAGACTTGCACCTCTCCTTTCCACCTGAGCCATGATGTGTTTATTCAGAGATATTGAAAGTTAATTTAACTGTTCTCTTCTGAAGGGGGATGAGCATGGGAAATATTGATTCCAGGTTGAAGTTAAAGGTGCAATTAATAATAATAATAATCTTGAAACTATTCTACTAGTGGAGTGTTTCATTTACTTCAATTTTGTGCTAACATTATTGCTGGCATTTTTAAACAACCAAACAAGCCACCTCATAGCAAAGGAGTGCACTGAAATCTGATTACCTTGTGCAAATTTGATCCTAATGATTTTTTTCTCTCTCCTATAACTCCACTGTGCATTAGCATCTTCACTTAGGACAATCCAGAGAAGGAACTTTAAACTTTCATTTGTTTTTGCAGCCTTCTATTTCCTGCTTTTTCTGTGTGAACAATTAACACCATGCAAAGCTAGCTTCATACTCCTAAGTAAAGCACCTGTTTTATGTCTAGAAGTGCTATTGGACTGTAAAAACTAAGAGGAAGATGTAACCTTTGTAAAATATGGTAGAAGAGAATGGGATCGGATCATCTATTGCTAGGAATGAAAGCATTGCCTGTAGTTACATTTCAATACCAGGGCTCACTGTAGGTGTTTGCAAGTTCATAGGATCAGTGACTGCCCTTGGGTTTTATTTCACTGTAGCAAACCTCAGACTGCCACGTGCTGAGGAGACTGTCTGGAGGCAGGAGAGAATGAGAATATGCAACATTTACTCCTGCTGCTTTTCACTGAGAACCCACGTAGGCTGCTCAGTAACCAGCAGAGACTGAAAATAGAAAGCATTGGTGGCTCCAGCATTCTTCACCACAACAGCTCCTTTAGAACATAGCAGATGTTTTTTCTTAAATACCTTCTCCTGCAAGTTCAGGGAGGGTAATTAAGCTAATACCATAGATAAATGCTAGTGCCATTTTCTCCATTAATAGTATAGCTGTCAGTGGATTTCAGGGAATAAACTGAAATCTCACCAAATGACTTGATAACTCATTATCAACAAGGGCAGATAATGAATCCTAAGTAATTTTTCCCCATCTTCCCCTTTCTTATGTAGAAGAATAATAACCATTAACAGCCTTTATGTTCTTTTCCCAGTAAGTCTCATAATTGCCATGCAGGATCAGGAATCATAGAACAGTAAAATATATAAGTGAAATATATGTCTAGTTACCAAAGACTATTCTCTACTTCACTCTTTTAAAGTTTAAAGTATTTCTTGTAATATTATTGACAAGATAACATCATTTACATTTGAATAAATTAAGTTGAAAAGAGCAGCTTTGGACATAGCTTCAGCAGGCACTTCAAATAAGGAAATGGAATATTAGTCTTGCTTTTCTTGCTGGCAGGAGAAAATAAACCAGACTGAAAATGCATTTACCTCTTGCCTGATATCACCATTCCCTTGGTATGGGGGAATGAACAAACTGAATTAATTCAGTGGCTGACAAAAAGTAATCAGTGTGTTCATCTCCAAAGAAGTTAAAGTTGCTTTGCATCCTTTCTTCTAATAAAGATATGTAAAAATGCTCAGGAAAGCAAACATCCTTTGCTCTGAGCTCCCACCAGCTTAATCTTAACTTCTCTCAAGGTTTTATCTTCTCACAGAGTAAAACTGTCCCCAGTAAACCTTTCTTTGGCATCCATATACTGGAATGCAAGCTGTTAAAAGAATATGTTATATCAGAATTATGAAGTTTGGATGATGTGCAAGTTTGTGGCACATAAATATTATTTTGCTGGTGATCTTTTTGTCTCATGGACTTAAAGATACAAATATATTGGATAAAAAGTTGCTTGGTATGAAAGATGCTCTTTCTTGGCTACATATTGCTCTGTTAACCCTGGTCTTTTGTGTTACCATAGGTCCTCTCTCTCCCCCACCGGAGGCTTGTTTGCTACTGTAGGCTGTTTGAAGTTCCAGATCCAAATAAACCCCAGAAGCTTGGATTGCACCAGCGAGAAATATTTCTATTTAATGATCTCCTTGTGGTATGTACTGTCAGGTGGATACACTTCCAGTGAGGTGTTCAGCAATGCTGACCTCCATGGAATTAGGGACAATTAAGGGCATGAGCATACCTAGAAATAAGCATCTATTACCCATTACTCCAACAATCTTGGGCTGGTTAAGATTTAAATTTTCTTAATTTTCTTCCTTATATATAATTTGCTTTCAAACTGAAGCCTTTGATTGATTACTACACTCTATTGTAAGAAAGTACTTTGAGGCAACAGCTTTTACTATAAAGAAGGAATAAAAATTACTCCCACTTCATCCATTTCCCTAATGGATTAATGGAGATAGTCTTTATTCCATGAATAATGATTTCAAGTTACTCATGGAAAACCAAAATGACATACTACTTGGTATTCCTCAGATGTTCTATGAACCAGATATATTTATTCATTGAAATAGAAATGGGATACATTGAAATCCATTTTACAGTTGACTTTGCTTTTTAGTGTGCATTTAACCTGACCCAGTCTTTTGAAAACCAAACATACAAAACTGGTGACAGCTTGGAATTATTTGGTTGATTTGCTATTAAAAATGGGAAAATTTGCTGCACTCTATTTGGAATGTATTTCACTGTTTTATGAGAGCTAAGAACTCAACTGAATATTTCATATATTGGTACAGAAGTGGGACACTTCAAAGGCACAGTTTTACTGTGTGTAATTTGGCATACCTTCAGCCCTTAAAGCCAGGAAGTAAATTTTTTAAAGTGGTGCTTGTGATTGTGACTGTAACCTCCCAGTTGTAAATGTCAGCTTGGGTGCTAAATGACATTGTCATCTTGAAGTTGCAAGTTTCCTGATGGCTTTTTATTACTTACTCGGATAGCAGTGGTTTTATCACACTGTTTGGGAGGTAATATATAGCAAATCCATCAGTTCTAGTAAAAGGCCATTGCTGGAAGTTTAAATAAGAAAGAACTAGTGAAAATAAACCTCTTGGCTATAAAGAAAAAGAGTGGTTGCATTCATACTTTAGGAGAACCCTGAAATTGATGGTGAGTAGTAGTAAGTTACTTCTATTGTAGTGGAAAATAAAGGTTTCCACAGAGCTTTCTTTTGAGAAAGGTGCTGTACACGAGTGGGAAAACAGGGCATTGCTGAGTGAGGCAGTGAAAGGCAGCATTTGCAAGTGCACAGACGTGAAGTGGGTTGGGAAGGTCACAGCACATGAAAAGAAGGGCTAAGAAGGGAACTTGTATGGAAGGGTCCTTAGGTGTGTCCTGCCTGGAGTCAGACTACGAGAGAAGCATGAGGGAAGGTGTGGCAGGAGCTAAGCTTTTTAAAAGGATGATTTCAGTGTGTTTCCATGTTTGCTAGCAAGTACAATGACCATGCAGCTTTTCTTTTTCCTCCTGGAATTACGAGAAGTAGAGTTCTGGAGAAAGAGAACACAGAAGCTATGGATCTGGATGGAATATGAAAGCTAGTTAGGAGATATCAAAGTTTCAAAGGTAGCTTTGTTCCCTCAGCAGTACATTTAACACATCAGTTGCATTAAAAAAGAGAAAATAAGAGAAAAAATTCCAAGTTCATGTTTTCTGGCGGATGGTAGCTATTAAAATGGCACTTTGGTATGCTAGCTCCTCAGAGCAAGGACTTTCCACAAACACGTAAGGTGAAGGAGATGTTTCACTTTGGGTTTTGTTGGTATCTTTCAGGTGACTAAGATCTTTCAAAAGAAGAAGAACTCAGTCACGTACAGTTTCCGACAGTCGTTCTCCCTCTATGGAATGCAAGTTCTGCTTTTTGAGAACCAGTGTAAGTCTTTCCTGTCTTTGTAAGTGATTTATAAGTTAAATAAGTTGTGGAAGTGGAAGGGATGGACAGGCCTTGAGTCTGACTTTAGGAATATAAAATTGCTCTGAGTTTAACTTAGCCCTAAAGTTTAAAATGATGATCAGGGGACTGGAGCATCTTCCTTCCGAGGAAAGGCTGCGGGACCTGGGGCTGTTCAGTCTGGAGAAGAGGAGACTGAGGGGGGAGCTAATTAATAGTTACAAATATCTAACTGGTGGGTGTCAGGAGGTTGGGGCAGCACTTTTTTCAATGGTATCTAGCAACAGGACAAGGGGTGATGGGATGAAGCTGGAACACAAAAAGTCCCATTTAAACACAGGGAAAAACTCTTTCAGTGTTTGAGTGAGGGAGCCCTGGCACAGGCTGCCCAGGGAGGGTGTGGAGGCTCCTTCCTTGGAGATCTTCAAGAGCCACCTGCACATATTTCTGTGTGACCCGATCTAGGTGGGACCTGCTTCTGCAGGGAGTTGGACTAGATGATCTCTAAAGATCCCTTCCAAGCCCTACCATTCTATGATTCTATGTCAGCACAAGATATAGCAATGTTGCTGTAAGATTTTTTTCTTTTTGGTTGCAATCAGAAGCTAAACCTGTTATTTGTGAGTACCTCTAAAGAGTAAAATGTTGGTAAAGAAACAAATATATCTGTTGCTCAGTCAATGGTACAGTTAGCTGGAAATATGTGTAATTCAAAGCACTATTTAATTTGTTTTCCTGCTTTATGTCTTAACTCTGTGCCTACATAACGTGTACTCATTTAAATACAAACACGAGGCAGAGAGTCTGGATTGAAGTTTGTGCTTTCTAGCACCATTTGTTTATGCCAGTTCTAATCTGCATCAATCCAATACTCATTTTATCTTTGATGCTTGTCAAGTCTTGGCAGACCAAAAATTCAATAAAAAGCAAGTAGTTTGCTAATGTCCTGATTTTAAACCCAGAGACAGTAGCAGTAATAATGTAGCAGAGCATAGTTGTTTGTATGGTCTGTAGGGATACAGTCTGCTTGACCTGACTTTATGGTTTGGAGAACAAACCTTGACCCTCCTGATAAATTTGGCACAGCTCTCTGACATTCTGTAGTTACTGTGCTTTTCTATTGTAAAAGGCTCTTAGTTTCCCCTTGTCCTTGAGGATGTGCTCCAATGCTCATCTCACTCGAAAGAAGTCACTGTTATTGAGTCAAAGCATCTGGAGATTTCAAAAGGGAAGATTTCTGTAGAGCTTATAGCAGTGATGTAGCCTGCAGATTATTTATATGCATACACATTGATTCTCTCTTGTGCACACATTATATGATAGAACATTCATTTTCAGAGAGGAAGGCCAAATGTTTCTATCCTGGATTCTAATAATAGGATACAAAATTCTTCTGATGTCAAGTTAAATAACTTTAAAGATAATAAGAGCTCATAAGCTTCCTAAGAAGAAATATCTGATTCAAGTTAAAAATACCTGTAGTGAAACGAGGAGTAAAGGACTGGATTCCTCCCAGTGAACTCGAGCCATTTCAATTGATACACTTTAGTAGATGTAGTTGGGCTTCTAGGGTGAATTTAGTGCAGTGAATCAGTGAGCTGATTGTGCTTCTTATATTGGTGTCTGTTAGGTGGAATGCAGTATTTTCCAGTTGGGAAAGAGAAATGTTCTTTCCCCCTGGTTTGTTTTCAAAATTCATATTCTTTGTTTCTGCTCTCCCCAGAAAGCTTTGGGGTGTTTTGGCCAGAGCCATCATGCTGTTCAGTAAATCTGTGTGCAGCAGCTGTTCAGAATCAGCTGGTTTCAAGTAACTAAAATTTGATGTCACTAAAGCAGCACCAACAAAAATATTGGTCTGGTTACTGGTGAGATTGAACAACGTAATTGGCATTGATGATAGAAGAATTGACTTCTAATGACAGATGTTAATTACGTTGAGGGATGGATGGTCTCCAAAAGGGAAAATAATACCCTGTATCTCTAGTAAATAAATAGGGAAATGTATTTTACATTTTCAATCAAAATGACTGAAAAAACATAAAGAACAAGCAGATCAATTCAGAGAGAGTGTATTTCAAACCAAGAAATACTTATGTCTTGCTTAATGTGATGTAGAGAAGTATCCCTGACAATAAAATACTTTTGTTAGTTTGGTACATGGAAGTTCATTCTTTGTTCATATCTGCAGGTAGCCCATGTAACTTTGAGCTTACCAAGCTTCCCTTGTTTGGTTTCATAAGCATCTTCTCTTCTTTCCCAAGTGGTGCACTTTCTAGAGCTGATTGCTGCATATCCAGTGTCAGTGTGTAAAACACTCCCTGGTGTCAGCCCACACTCTGCACCTGTTAGCTGCCTAGCACCCAGCCCCACTGCACTTCTGGCCTTTTGGCTGCATCCTGAACGACAGCAGCTGCAGGCAGCTTGAGGCAGCTGTCTTATCTGAGTGAAGGTAGATGCAGTTGTCGTGTCAGGAGAGGCAGATCAGCTATACATGGCTTCTGCACAAGGTGTGGAAACCAGACTCCAGCAGAAGCCTTGACTCCATGGCCCCTCTTCCCCCTCTGTACCCTTTGAGGCTTGCAGTAGGTAGCACCTTTTTTCAAAGCAAATGAACTTGCTTTGCTCTCAGCTGAGAATCTCATTTGGAAGTTAAGATATCCTTTTAAAACACACATAGCATCTGCATTTTCTCAATACTTTCAATCTGGTTGAATCTGAATGGCTTTGAGAGAAGAGGCTGCCTTCAGCATCTGCTGGATTCTGAGGGAAGGAAGTTTCTGGTATGTGGGAGCATTCAACTTCAGGTTGAATACTTAAGCAAATATTTAAGAGCTTTAGCAGACCAATAATGTGAGGCAGTTGAGTAAAAGAAAACATTGTGAATTAGAATGCACCGTTTTTCTAACACCCCATTTCTACAGGTTTGTGGTTCAAGCATAGGCTATTCTATTCTGTTTTCTACAGCAGAACATATCTTTGTTATATTCCACCTCTAAACCAATTTTCTATCTTAACTAGGAGATATTTTTGACCAGCTGTTAAATTCTGCATTCCCAACTATGCAGCTAGAAAACAGGCAAAGGTGATGTGCTGAAAAATCTGCCTTTACTGTGAAGATATCCACAATATTGGTCAAAAGTGTGGGGTAACCCCACCTCCTTTACTTCCTCAATATGGAATTTCACAGATAATTTAAACTTCATTAAAAAAAGAAAGTAGGATGTCCAGAGAGCACAACTTAACAGGAAATACTAGAAGCTGTGCATGTGTGTACCAGTGTGTTTGTCTTCCTGCAAACGTTACGTATAAGACAGTTGCTAGTACTTGTGATGTATTCAAGTCATCTCCACTCAGCAAAGCCTTGGTCACAGTTGAGTACGGTAGCTGATGGGCTCTGTGCCATGAAATAAAAATTATCCCACTCTCCTCTACCCTGCTGAGGCCTCATCTGGAGTCCTCTGTCCAATTCTGGGCTCCCCAGCTCCAGAGGGACAGGGAACTGCTGGAGAGAGGCCAGGGCAGGACCACCAAGATGATCAGGGGACTGGAGCATCTTCCTTCTGAGGAAAGGCTGCGGGACCTGGGGCTGTTTAGTCTGGAGAAGAGGAGACTGAGGGGGGATCACATTAATAGTTACAGCTATCTAAATGGTGGGTGTCAGGAGGTTGGGGCAGCACTTTTTTCTGTTGTATCCAGTGACAGGACAAGGGGTGATGGGATGAAGCTGAAACACAGAAAATTCCATTTAAATATAAGGAAAAACTCTTTCAGGGTGAGGTGAGGGAGCCCTGGCACAGGCTGCCCAGGGAGAGTGTGGAGGCTCCCTCCTTGGAGGTCTTTGAAACCCACCTAACACATTCCTATGTGACCTGATCTAGGTGACCCTGCTTCTGCAGGGGGGTTGGACTGGATGATCTCTAAAGGTCCCTTCCAACCCCACCATTCTATGATTCTGTGAATTTGAGGGCTATTTTATATTGTACATTTTACCTTAAGGGTAACAGCTGCAATAAAGTCTGTCTTTCTGTACTTATTCAGTATTTTGACAGTTAAGCTATTCCTATGTATCTTGAGGGGTTTTCATTCTAATTCTGTACCTTTAGCCTTTTATTTCCCTGACTTTGTTCCCCATGTGGTACTATTAGTAACAAGCCTTCCATTGTATGTGCAGGAGTGTTGTTTGATTGTTTTATTTATATATATATATATAAAGCAAAGTAATTGGAATAATCAGAGCTTAGTTTTTCTTGACTCTTCCTTCCAGATTATCCCAATGGCATTCGGCTCACATCAGCTGTCCCAGGAGCAGATATCAAAGTACTAATAAATTTCAATGCACCAAATCCTCAGGACAGGAAGAAGTTTACAGATGATTTGAGGGAGTCAATTGCAGAGGTTCAAGAAATGGAAAAGCACAGAATAGAGTGTAAGTACAAAGGTACATATAATAGAGCATTTTCAAGCTAATTGAAATAAGAAATGTGTGTGGAACCCGTTGGAACTGTTGAGAAGTCCAAAGTAATGTGGGTTTTCCCATGGCTTTGATTCTAGAAAGAGGAAAGCCCCAATGATATCTCAAGCTCCAGCTGTGTTTGTTGACTATTATTCACTGCAGTGGGAGTTTAGCCTGGACAGGCTGCAACTAGCAATGGACAGAGGAGATTTGTGATTTGTAGTGTAAATTACAGTAAGAATTTTAGGGATGAGTTATGACACCCTGAAGTTCTTGATGATGGCCCTTCAGAAAGGATTCACTGAATTTGTCTTCGTTTCCTGCATTCAGGAATCAGCACAAATTGAGATGTTTTGCTCAGAGTTACCTGAGTGTCTAACCATGGAATTTCCTCTTGGTTTCTTTTTTTTCCAAAAGAAGAACAGCCTTTCTCCTGTATGCTGTAATATAAAGCTGTTAGTGCAGGGATGAAGTTCCTGGCATTAACAATGCCCAAATCAACCCTTGTCTATTACTGACAGTAATCTGTGGTCATGCAGAGGATTTGTGACATTAGCACATCCTCCATTCCAGCCCATACATATGAATTGCAAAATTACCCTCTTTGTTTCAGCTGAGCTAGAAAAACAGAAGGGTGTTGTGCGTCCAAGCATGTCTCAGTGCTCCAGCCTGAAAAAGGATTCTGGCAACGGGACGCTGAACAGAGCTTGCCTGGATGACAGCTATGCCACCGGCGAGGGGCTGAAGAGAAGCGCGCTGAGCAGCTCCCTGAGGGACCTGTCTGAAGCAGGTGAGCACTGCCTTGATTTCTTTGCTCTGACCACTGCATGCAAAGGTGCATGAATGATGCATACAAAGCCCAGCTCACAGTGGGCTTTCAGAACGAGTAATAGTGAAAGTTCAAACGTTTCAACCAGCTCCTCTGTCATCGTTTGTGTTTAATTTCTGTTTGTTTTTTTACCCTTGTTCTATTAAGCAACCACTGTTTGAAAGCATTTAAACCGTTGTAGATTGCTATATAGACTTTTAAAGGACAGTGAAGACAGAGGAACAATTGTAAGTGTTTTACAAAAAGAATAAACATGGTTGGCTTGCTCTAGGAGTAACCCACTTAGATTTCCTTTCTTTTTTTCTTCCCCTTTGCTTCTTCCCCTTCATACAATAGACTTAGAAAGAAAAGGAAAGAAACTGGTCTCTGTGTAATGACTGCTTTCCGTGTACTTTGTGCTCAAGCGTACCTGTGTTACCACACTGATGAATGAAATTGAGTGAAGCCCTGCTAAATTCTGCCTAGAGCTATGTGATTCAGATACAGCGTGTCCCTGATGCTCTTCTGTTGTGTTGAAACTCAAGATATAGTTCCCAATTCTTGCAGAAGAGGTTGTTGTGAAATACTGTTGCCAACGTAATAAAAGAAGCCCCAGTGGCCAAGAATACTGATACCCCACAAAACCACTGATGTGTCTTAAGATTTATTAACTGATTGATATAGTTAAAGGTGTTCACTCTAATTAATACAGCTAAAAGGAGTGGTGGTGTGAGTTTGCCTTTTCTTTTATCCAAAGAAAAGCCAGGGGAAGTTTGGTATGTTTTTATGTTATGGTTTGCCTCAGTAATTCACAACTGGCACAGCCACGTCAAACAGGCTGCCATGAGAAGTAACCTTGTCTTTGTGTTACATGGGACTCCTGAAATCATGTCACAACACCATGCTCACTATTCAGAAAGTAGCTCTGGGGATCTAGTACCAACTATATGATTTTTTTTTTCTCATTATTCTTTTTAGTTCAAAGTCTGTGTCACTCTGATTTGTTCATTTAACTGGAGTAATGATTTGCAGTGTAGCCATAACTTCAACACTATGTTTAACTTTGGTAGTAGACATTACTTACCTTTTCCCTTTTGTGAACTAAAGAAGATATTTTAGATGTGCTGCAATAATTGTGGTAACTGAACATACAGCCTGTGTTTTGTGGGTATATGCATGTGCATACAAATATGTAGAGAGTCAGCTCTTTCAATTATTTTATTCTCTGTTTAGGCTTTCATACTCACATGTCCATTTGCTTCATTAAAAAGACCTAGGACCTTGATCCAAAATCAGGCTGAAGTTTGAATATTGGTGCTTGATTGGCTTCAATGGATTTTAGATCAAGCCCCTAGTCTTCACCACTGTTCTGTCTCAGATTTGAGGACACTTCCCTCATCCTTTTTTGTTGTTTTGTCTTCATTCATTAGGAGAGCTACCATATTGTTGAATATGTGAGTTCAGTGGGTATCTCTACCCATAAATGTGATTCCTGATCAGTTTTTTTTCATCCCACAGGAATTTTTCATCCCTGTCTTTCAAACATTGCCATGTATTTAAATTTCATGTTATGGGTTTTATGCAATCAACAAGTATTTATAACCATGAAAGCATTTCCCATTTCAACAGGGCATGCCTACAATTGGCATGCTTACTAATCAAAAGAACTTCTTTCCATAGTAACAAAGTAGAAATCACTCACAGACTGCAGGGTTTATCAATGAGCTTGTTAAACCCAACTAAACTTAATTTTAACTGTAACGAGTTGAGAATTATGGAGAGTTTCTGTTTGGTCTTGTGCAGTGCAACTGGCTTGAGAAATTACATATCTGTTAATTGCTTTGTTATTTGGTGTCCTTTTAATGAGATTCTACGTGTTGTTTCTGCCTTTCCTCAGTGAATAGCTTGCATGTGAGGCTGGTTTTGTTTTAATATGGGACAGATGACCCACAAGAAAAAGAAGGAAATCTCAATTAGTGAGATACTGTGCCCCAGTGGTTATACCATACTAAATTGCTTCTGTAAAAGTTGGGTTAGATTAAGTTAGGTTGCCATACTAAATTGCTTCTGTAAAAGTTGGGTTAGATTAAGTTAGGTTGCCATACTAAATTGCTTCTATAAAAGTTGGGTTAGATTAAGTTAGGTTGCCATACTAAATTGCTTCTATAAAAGTTGGGTTAGATTAAGTTAGGTTGCCTCAGTTCTTCTTTTTGTGGGTGAAACATGAGACCAAAAAGGAGGAACAACAACAATGTGACTGTGGGTAGATGCATGCCTTTCTATAGGAAAAGGCATGATGCAAATGAACCTCCTTTGGGGAGTTCCTTGCTACATTTAAACAGAAATAAATATAATAAACGTGGGAAATTTGCCTTGTTGCATATTTCTGCAGTAAGGCAGATCATTGCCCAATGAACACTGCAGAAAGACAAATTGAAAGACTTTAAATGTATGTTCAGTGAAAGGGAAACCTGAAGAGCATTTGGTTGACAAAACTACTTAAAGGAACAAACCATTCCTCTCTACCAGGTATCAAGGTAGTAAATAGTGACTGTGGAAAAGCAACTTAAATTTTTTCTCTTGGAAAAGAGTGACAATTCAGAGCTTCTTAGTTCTAATGAATGTTGATACTCAGAATTACCCTGACTCCTAAGGTGTAAACAGTAAGGAATGGGAAGATTTCCTCTCAGGAATCATTTCCTTATGGTTGTTCTTCAGAGCATTTGCCAAGATAGGTTCAATAATTGCAAAAAGGTCTCTTGATTTAAAAGATAGTGCTGTTCATTGTGGATTGGTGGTTCTTTGCATGGAATAAAAAGCAGAATGTGGCAGCCAACTGTTCCAATATGAATAAGTCAAAGGTATTTAGTGCTTTAGTTTTCTTAAAAGAAAAAGATGTCTCTTTTCTTACACATTTTTGAGCTATAGTTGAGGAATAGCTGAATTTATTTGTCCCAGGCTTTGAAATTCTTAACTTACATCAAAATATTAGAAGACAGATACATTTTAATGCAGTTAAAGCTGAGTTTTACTGGTTCTGATAAAATTTTGGACATTTCACCACTTATCATGCAGTTTTGTAGGAAGCAGGCTTTACAGAAAGATGTGAAATGTGTGAAGTCCCATCATGGCCATTAGGATGAGGGAAGAGCGATTTGGTCAGTAAAGAAGAACACCGAGGATTAGACTGGTGGTGTTTCTGTACCTCTCAGATTTCTTGACATGAATCTGAATCTGAGGGTTGGACCACATGATCTCTAAAGATCCCTTCCAACCCCTACCATTCTATGATTCTATGAATTCCAGTGGCTTTGAGTTGCTGGAGGACCCTTTGCATTGGAAACAAGCTTTATCCCCCCCCACCCCCATCCCTAACCTGTAAAGGGGGAATAATATCTACACACTGCACTGGCTTAAAAAGGGTAATTTTAAGGTTTGCCTTGGTAATACATAAGTGGCATACCTCTGTAACAGTGGAATCTGCACAGCAGTGCAGGATTGCACAGTGGCTACTAGTCATATAAGTCATATTTGTCTCATAAGCTCCTGAGCTATCTCGAAACAATCACAGACCAGTAGAGGCTACCTTTTAAAAAAAGCCAACCAAAACCAAGCCAAAACCCTGAAGCAGTTCCAGGATGAAAAGAATTCTGTTTGTATATTGCATTGTCATCTCAGTTGGCAACCTTTAACTTTATAATTTTTATTGTTTAAAATGCATTTTACATCTTCTATATCCCAAAACGTGATGGAGAAGATTGTGGGACTTCTCAGCATTGTAATCTCCTTAAAAAGACACTGAGTTCATGTAATTACAGATTCCCTTCATCTGTTGACTCAATCTGTGCTGGGGGGGGCAATCCCTTGGCTACTCCTCCTCTGATGCAGGCAGGGTTACCAGGTGATTCTCTCCCATGGATTTTCCTGCCCTATGTAGGGCAGAAGGCACAAGCAGTCTTTTTCTCCCTTATTGGAAGGGTTTGTCAAGTACAGAGAGGTTTTTTCTCATCTCTTCCCTTGTGACTGTTGTTTCCTGTTCTTCAATGGGAGAGCAACAGTAATGGGCATGTTAGAATTGATTGGTTTGGGGTTTTTTAAGTAGAACAGATTTGGATGAATCAGGTCCTTAGTGACACATGTGTGTTAACACCAAACCACTGTACAAGTACAGTGTACAAAGACACCCCACACTGTATATATTTATACCAACAACATTCCTGTCTTATGGAAGAGACACTGCTTTTGCAGGGAGGGAGCTCAGCAAGACCAGATCTGGCCACACTTTTCTCATCTCCTGGCACTCAATCAGTGTTTTTAAAGTATTTTGTTTGAAGATGTCCAAAACAAAAGCAATTTTTGCAGTTGGTGTGTGATCTTACGACTGGACCTGCTCCAACCAGGAAACAAGATGAAAAGGTTACAAAGAACCTTTTCCCCCAGGAAAGTGGTCTCCTAAACTGCCCATCAGACAATATTGTTTAGATCATTTTGAGCAAGTCAGGTTGAGTAATACCTGTAAGCTCAGGAGCCAGATGGTTACAGATTCTGCTGCTGCTAGCGATATCCATTTCACAGCCTGTGGAGACCAGCATAACAACTCATTGTTGTAAGAGCTGCCACGTTAGTTTGCTTGACCAAAACCTTAATTTAGAGCTGCTTTTCCCAAGACACACAAAGCCAGATCATAATACATTGTTGTTTAGATATCAGTGTATCTCACTGGCATAGAACAGAATTTCAAGAGATACAAGGTGAGAAATGTTTACATGTCCTGTAAGGGTCTGCGCATCTGTGAGATGGATTTCTGCAAGGTAGAATGGATTGTTAGCAATGAAACTCTGTCTTTTCCTTGGGGATATTTAAGTTTGAGTTAAGTTTCCTGGTCCCATGTAATGCATATGAATATATTGGATGTGTTATACTTAGGTAAGTTAAAGTTGTTTCTTACAAGGAATAGTCCTGTCTGACATCAATGAATGAATCAGAAAAGGTTAAATGATCTCAAAGTTGCTTTTATGAAGGTAAATTAAAACCCCACTCTAACATCCTTAAAAATGTCAGGTAGATGAGAATACATTAAGCCAAACTGGTGGTCAGATTTGATAGATGCATTGTGCTTTGTATCACAGCTGTGAATTATGCCATGAGTCCAGGGTAGTTACGCTTACATCCAACGCTCAGCAAGAGTCTCTGTTTTCTTGACATGCATTTGCACACTGCAGCTCCAGGGAGCCCATTTTGAGCTGGGATGCCATCTCAAAGACCAGAGAGCAGCCTGGTATAAACACACATTGGCAGGGGGAACGCTCTGGGGGATTCACTTAATAGCTTTCAGATCTCACTGCAGGCCAATGCGGAATTGGGTTCGATTAGTTTTTAAGACAACCAGCAAAACAGTCTTCATTGTGCCAGTGCCTATCTGAGGGAAATCACAGGCATTTTAAGCAGGATTTTCTGTTTGTTCTTGGCTTTGCTAGCACTACTTTGCCCTGGAGTTCTAAGCAAAAATCCATCTGTCTCTCTCTGTCCATATACACTGTGTATATGCCGTGTTTGTGGTTATTTTATTAGAGACTCTGCCAGATGCAAAAGGCACTAGTTTTCATGTTTGCCTTCGTTTTGGGCCACATGTAATGACTTGTGGCAGCTGTCAATCTAATTTGCAGTATTGGCTGCTAAGTTCAGAGATGCCTGTCTTCCTCTGTGTTTTTGTATCAGCAAGCAAGAGCGATTTGAGTGTTAATCAGTACTAATCCTGTTAGTGGAGCAGAAAAATATCAAAGCCTGACTAGAGGTAAAAACAAAGGATCATCAAAACCAGTTTTTCTTGAGGATGGGGGGTTCATAAGATAGCATAGTTATGGTTTGGATGAAGCTAAAATTGCAGCAAGAGATGAATCACCAAGCTTTTGACAAAGAGCCTCTCTAGGGCAATTGTGCAAAATGCCAACAAATTTAACAACCCAAACAAAACACTCTGACCTTAAATGCCTTCTCCTCAATTTAATGTCAGTGGAGAGGGGTTCATACTAGGGAGTAACTCCTGGTGATAATGAGAGAGGGAGAAATGTTACAGTAGTATAAAGAGAACTGTAGCTCTTCAGAGAAACTTGTGTTGCTGGGTGGCATCCCGTGACCAGCCAGGTCCAAGTCACACTTAGGTCCAGTCACACTGATCTTATAAGACTTAGGGGTAGTCTAAACTGGTCTGTGAGAGGGTACATCAATAAGCAAGGGTGAACCTCTCAGAAATCTGTTGTGTCCCACTTACAAACCAGTCCCAAAGTTGTTCTCTTTAGCTCTGACACCACGTGTCTTTCGGGCTTCTAAAGATGCACCACGTAGGTTCAGTGATGCTGAAATCTTCACGTTCCTCTCCAAAACCACCTGTTAGAGTAGAAGAAAGATTCTGAAGGCAGGAATCTACCAATGCAGGGTGGAGATTGATATTTGACCTTGCAGGAAGCAAGGAGAAAGCACTGAGGTTTCCAAAAAGATGCAGGTTTTAGAGAAGTTTGAGAACCTGACTGCTTTTCAAAGGTTACCTTTGCTTAAACACCCTGCCCATCAAGTGTTTTGAGCCTTTGCAAAGCAATGCTCAGCAAGCTGTCTTTTCCAAAGCATCTATTTCCACTGCAGCCATATGCTGTTTTCTCTCCTGTGAAATGAGAGAGAAAATCTAGGATCCTGTGCCCTGTATATAGCCACTGGAGTATTCTGGCTCTTTAGGCAAACAGTCTGGTGTTTCATGTGTAGTTTTAGGCAAATGTCTTTGGCAGTTTGAGAATATTGGAGAACAAATCCATTGTACTTAAAGACATAAAGCACTGCACAGCTAAACAAACAAAATCTAGCCATAATGTCAAGACAGATTCCAGATTGATTATCGATAAAAAAATTAAGTTTAGTTTTCTTTAGACCTGATGAAAGAAGATTTATATGAAATCCACTGAGGTTCAAAGCTGGAAACGAAATGCTGAGGCCGCTGCCCCTCGCCAATCCCCTCCACTGAAGTTCAGAACATGTCAGCATTAAACGTTGCCTTTCAGTTAATGCCACCCCACAGATATAGATATGCTATCAGCCTTTAAAGAAAGAAACTTCTCAGACAATTAGATCCCAGGAAATCGAAGCACTGACAATTTTTACTGGCCAACATCATAACCACAGCACTGAAAAATACACATCTTGTAAGAGCTGTACAGATTTTAAAAGCCACACCCCGCTAGTGAGAGCTGATTCACAACAATACCTCTTCCAAATCAGTCGGGTCCAGAAACTTCATCTAACTAATGGCCTTAAACCCCCTAAGTTTCTGCCTTAGTAGCTGCTATAGCAGTCGAGTGCGATGTAACCCCCTCCCCCCCTGCAGCCCCTCTAGTTGCATTTAGAGCCTCCTCTAGTGATTGAGGGAAAGCAGCTGTTTTTCACCCGGGTCTTGTCTCAGTCTCTAATCTCTGGTGTTGCATGTCCTGGGCAGGCAAGCGTGGGCGACGCAGCAGTGCAGGATCGCTAGACAGCAATATGGAAGTAAGTAGGAAGTTACTGATGTCTAGCTGGATGTGATGATGTGCATTTCAAACCTTTCTTTTTATATACATATTTTTTTGCTCTTTTTTCTTCTAACATATAACCTGCCTGCCTCAAATAAAATGCATGCCTAGGCTACTCACTCCGTATTCTTCCAGCTTTAAAAGCACTGACAGCTTGTTTTAGACCGATGCCATTTTTGGTTTGAGCTAACCTTGTTCCCTTTGTTCCTGCAAGCATGGTTAAATGAATATGATGTGTCCTTTTGCCACCATTTCAGTCTGGTCCCAGCTTAAAAGCCCACTCGCTCTTTGTTACCAAGTACACTGTTCTTGCCGTTTGATATTTAGCTACGACTATTGACTTTCATGCTCAACCCATTCCCATTGCTTCTTTTCGAGTTAAATTGCTAAATGTATGCAGTCATGACACCATGGAATTGCACAGATAGGGCATGGGAGGAAAAAATTACCAAGACAGGTGAATTCAATGTGGATTTCATGAGATTTCATTCATCTTCAAACCATTTATATATACTGTTCATGTCTCTGAATTCAGCTTGCAGATTTTTTTGGTTTCTTTTTGTTTTCCTTCTTTTTCTTCCTTTTTATTTTCCTTTTAATTTGTTTTTTTTTTTCCTTTGGTGTTTGCTTTAGGTAGATTGCAGTTTAAATCCAGCACACTTTGGCTAAGTACTGTTGTGTCCCATAACTCTTTCTATAAAAAGAAAACTACAAACCCCAAACTTCCAGAAACTTAAATGTACACATTCCAGGCTAAATAATAGAGAACGTTGGACCCCCCAGGTCAAAAGAACACAATCACATAGAAATCTTAGTGGCAAAAATGGGTCTGGTTCCATGGAACACATCATTCAGAGGTAGACTTGAGAAGCAGCACTGTGGCATATAGTAGTGGAAAACTACTATAAAGAAACACAGAAAAGTTTCAAATGCTGTTTTGGAATCTGAAGCTGTACCTGGAATATTTGCTGCCGTGTGTTTCACTATTCAGGTTGAATTTGATGTTGTTGTAAAAGAAAAGGAACTATGGTCTTTCTATTCCTTTAAAAAAAACACACTCCTAGCTCTTATGTCATGTTACTCTTCTGTGACATTTATTTTTCCTTATTTCAACTCATAGCTTTCAATATTAAAGTACTGAGAGAAAAACATTTAATGCTTCAAATACCCCAAGAAGGGCACGAAAGCCTCACCGGCAACTTAGAGAAGGTGGAAATAAGTTTTTTGCTAGAACCCTTTACCGTAGGCCACTCATGTGAGCACTGCAGGAGGAGTTTGTGGGTCAGTGTGAACTTTTTTCTTTTAAACATCTTAAGATTTTTTTTAATTTTGATTTCTATTAATTTCTTTTTAGGGGTCCATCATTAGCAGTCCTCACATGCGCCGAAGAGCTACATCAACCCGAGAGTGTCCATCTCGCCCTCACCAGACTATGCCCAACTCCTCCTCACTCCTAGGTTCCTTATTTGGTAGTAAAAGGGGAAAGCCACCTTCCCAAGGCCATCCACCATCTGGCTCATCACAGCAACCTCCGCACCCTCCAGTACTCCCACATCAGCAACACTCACAGCATCCTCCCGCCATGCATCACGCAGGGCCGGCCGAGGGGCAGGCGCAGGCACAAGTGCACTCTCACCACTCGCAGTACTGCCACATGCAGCAGAACCCGCCGCCCTACCACCACCACCACCACTACCACCCTCCCCAGCACATCCAGCACCCGCACCAGTACCACCCGCACGTGCCCCACTCGCAGCACGCGGCGCACTCCCCGCACCCGCCCTACGTGCAGCACTCGCACGCGCCGCACGGCCACGCTCCCCACCCGCCCCTGCCCCCTCCCCACCCCGGCCACCCCGCTCACCCCCAGCACCACCACGGACCGCCACCGCCTCCCTCCACCTCAGCCAGCACCAAGCCCAAACACAGCGGCATCAGCACGATAGTCTAGGACGTGTTGACCCTCCTAATAGCAGTAGTTTTAAACGGAGTTACAGAGGCACTTACAGGAAGCAACAGATAATACTGTCAGTTTTTATGCAGAAAGTTTAACTGAGTTGTGTGAGCTTCAAAGCTTGCTGCTACTAAATAAAATAACTCAAGTTAGAGCAATCAATAGTGGTTTCACTCACCTACTCGATAGACCTTTACCATCCGGTTAGTTCTTATTTCCAAACTGCCTTGAGAACCTGCTGCTTGCTGACCATGGGAAAAAAAAATAGCTCCCTTTTCCACCAACCCCCTTGAATGTTTTACATGCATCATAAAAACCTTCTAGCCTATGAAAAAGAAACAAAAAGGAAGAAAGTGATACAGAACCAAGTTGTTGAGTTCTTGCTCTTTTATTGTCAATGGGCAAAAACAATAAGTAGACCTGATATGGTTGATGAAAGTACGTAAGTAAACTTTATATAATATAAATATATACATATAAATATATATATATATATACTGTATAGGTAACATTTGTGCTTGGAAAGAAATTTTTTCAGTCCACAAACCTAGCAATATAGACTTTACAAGGAATTCCACTTACTTGATAGGACAGTATAATAGATGACTAGCATCCGAAAGAGTAGACCAAAACCATTAAACGTTAGAAACAAACTCTCAGACGTTTCGGTATTTTCATTCAAAGTCCTCTGGACCTGCTAAGATTTCTAAGCAATCATTACTAAATGTGCCAAGTAACATAGCATTTAAATGGTGTAGTCAAATACTGCTTTGTATAAAACCTTATTTTATTAACATGATAATATCATACGTAACCAGTATTATAACTACTCTGCTATTTCAGGTAAGCAAACTCGTTAAGACGCAGTAACTATACCGTAGCAATGTAGGCTGGCCACTTACCAGTGGTCATCTTCCAGCATTGGTCACACAAATTCTTAAGACACTTTAAAGGCTGTGATAACTGTGAATTTCCATGATCCACGTTTCTTTTGTATGCATTTAACCAGCACACGTGAAGAGTTCCGACAGCTGCATGTACACACTGCAAACACATTCATCTCAGACATGAGAATGGCAAACTTCCATCTTCCTCGGCTACTTTCTTTCCCGTTTACCATAATTTCTCATTTTGACCCCCAGTGAAGCTGAATTCTAATCAGAGTGTTTCCAGGTGGAAGCGCTCTAGAACTTGAAGGTTTGTTTTAGAATCTAGGGATAGGGTTTTTTATAGATATATATATATATATAAATCTAGGAAAAAGAAACCAACTGTAATTCCATGTAGCCATGTGCTAGCAAGAAAGTGGCTTCACCATTTTTATTCATCACGTTTGTTAGTTTGAAAGTACCCAGCACTCAGCAGGCTGAGTTGATGCTCAAACCCTCACTTTCATAGTCCGGTTAGTTGCAAGGCATCACATAAAACCAGGCTGTGCTGTTGTTGCTTATGTGTTGTAACCAAACCATTTGCAAATTTCTATCCCATTTTTATCCCTCAATCCTGTACAAAGTTATACATGGCGCCTACTTTGTAGTTTCAGCATTTTGAGCCACTGCAAGGACTTTACACCTAAACAGTAGAGACAAAGGAATCACAACTGCAAAACTGTACCAGCCTAAAAGCAAACCTTGAAGAGGATGAGCAAAAAGTTCCCGTATGAGATGGGTAAACATAATAAGAGCAACCAGTCGGTTTTTTTCCTGTCTAGCAGAGATAAGATGGTCAGGAATAACAAGGACATGAGAACAAGAGTGACTTTTCACATTGGCTTGCTCATGGCATCTCTAATATTAATTTGGGTGGTGGGTGGGGGGCGCCGAGTGAATTTTTCTCCCCTTTCATACCATTGATATCACGATACCAGCAAAACTGCAAACTGAGCACTTTGTTAACCTCCACAGAGAGCAAATACAGCAATCTAGAGTTTAGCCTTTTGTTTGAAGCTGTCCATGTTTGTTTGTGTCTTCCCCTTCTGCTCCTTCTCCTCTAAATTATCTCCGTGGAAAGAAAAGAAAACGAGCGATTCCATTGTTACTTTGAAGTATCACTCATCATGATTCTGAGTTCTGCAGCTCACCTTAAGAGGGCTCAGATGGGTCCCCTGAGGCTCTGTTCCTTGCAGTTTAAAAAGAAACATATATACTGATCTTATAAGGGAAAGTAGAACTGTCTGCATGTCATCTAATGTTATTAGTGTGAGGCTACACTCTACATATTGTATATTTGCAAAATATATCAGTGTTACTGTTGATATTAGTTGAAGTAAAGTGATAACATATCCCAATATGTAGACTTTTCTTCATACATCTGTACCAATAGTAGAGTCTAACTGTAATTTATAGGTTGTTCCAGAAAAGATAAAGAACCATTCAGGTCCAAACATCTTTCAGCAACTGCATCTTTTAACTCAAACAGAGGTAAGAACGCTCCTCTTCACCGAGTGACGGAGTCTGTACTTGTTTCAGATGCAGAGTTGTAATGTAAGTAAAATTGCCTGAGTGTGGAATAAATGCAGAGTATGGGGTGGTTAGTGGAGAGGAAAATCTAGCTGCATAAACTAACATGACATTAAATCTCCCAGATCTGTGTTTGCTTTGCATTTTAAACTCCCTTTCATTCAAGTCAGACATACATAGAAATATTCTCAGCTTGCACAGTAAGCCACGTTTTAATGTTTGGCCACTGATTTTCCACATAACTATCGATGAAATAGTCAGGAGACGTCACAAAGTGCATGCAAAGAACCACATTTACACAGGCTCTCATGTACACCTGGGGAAAGAGTTTGTGCTGGCCCTCGAGGTGCATCCACTTGCATGCGTAACATCCCAGACCGTTTGAGGCTACTTTAAAAACCCAAACTGGTCATTATAAGAGCACAGCGTTTGTAAACTCTATCCTTTCAAGTCAATGAGGAGAAACAGCAAACTTGATTCATTTTTCTTTCTTTTTTAGACTGTGTGTTTGTGTGTCCTTTAAACAAACAAATGTGTGTCTCGGTGTCAGCATAAGTCTTAAGAACTTTGCTGCTCATTTAGGGTTGTAGTATAACCTCTCCTACTCTGTGCTTGATTAACAAGTGCTTAGGGCAGTGTGGATCATGCCTTGCATAGGCAGGCCATAGTACTAAGAGGATTCACCTTTCCAGCCTGCAGGCAGGGGTGAAATCAGGAGGGTTTTTCTCCAACACCATTGCCAATTAAAAACTGGTCCCCGACTGCACAGAGCAGTTTCTCTTTTCCCATAAACGATGTGGCAAAGTAGTAACACTGGTGTGAAAAAAGAGAGAGAATGAAAGGGAAACGTAAAGAATGGAGCTGTGGCAACAAACAAAATCTTTTCTGGGACAACAATCAAATATATATTTGGGGTTTTTATTTTTTTTAAGTTCAGAATGGATTGTAAAACGATGTAAAAACGAAAAAACCAAGCTCATCCTAATATAATGTGCGTCTTGTATTGCTACAAAAGAAACCAAGTCTAACATACCAGTGTAGAATGATTTTCCCATCATGTACTGCATGCAGCAGAAGCCTCTTGTTTCTTGATAAAATGAGCTGAAAGACAGTCAGCAGATATTTAAACAATGAATCTCTAGATGTTGACTTGCTGTTCCATATGAAGCCGTGTGTTTTCTGCAGTTAAGCATGCATTTTGCTGTTCCGTTGTAAAATACCATCGCACTTCTTGCCTGCAAAATGGATTCTTGTGTATATATTTAAAAGAAAAGTGGAACCAATAACAAGATTTAAATTTGGAAAAGAGAAAAGGAGGTGGTGAAAGTGGGACCAGTGGGGGAAATAGAGTATTCTCTAAATTGTACATAGTGTGTAAATTAGTATTACTATCGGTCTGCAGTCACTTTGAGGTTGCCTATCTCCTGCTAGGAACTTAAATCAGCATTGAGTTGTATTAAACTGTTAGAATTAGATCTTGAATGCAGACTGTTAAAGACTTCAAAAAACATTATGCTTACAAGAAGCTTCTGTTCTGGGGAGGCTCGAGACCCCTTTTGTAACTATGGGGAAGAAAGGAGTGCTTTCATTTTAATATGCATTCTGTTTGTAAGTAGTAACAGACCCTATTGATGTAAAACTATAACTGTGATCATGTGGAGAAATCAAATAAATCATTCAAAACTCTTTGTTTCTTATTGTGTGTAATCCAAGAGCTTCAACTCTTCAGACTTGAAGGAAATTCCTTCTGGTGGTATCCTGGCCCTGCTCAGTCAATGGGATTTCTGCTGCTCAATTCAAAGGGGCCAGGACTTTAGTCATCATCTTAAATTAAGTTGGTGGAAATGGTGGTCAGTGCTGTGGGGACTGGGATCCTTTCTCAGTAGGTTGTGAGTTGTTTGGTGGTGCTTAGTTCCAAAGTATGAGGAAGAGCAATAAATACAACACCTAGACCTGCAAACAATGAGAGGGAACACTGAACAGGCTTTTAGGTGTTCTGTTTGCCAGAACATTCCAGTGTTCAAAAACAGTCACCAACTTTTGAATCCTCTTGAACATGAGCTGCTCAGCTGATCCCATGGAACTTTTGGCTCTCCTACGGCGTTTGGAGCTCGTGTGCAGCTGACTGTCTGCCCTTGATTCAGATGTTCTAGGTTTGTCCTTCCAGGGATGCAATCCTTCAGCTCCTAAGCGTAGCCTATGCTCTTTGGACAAAGCTTTGAGAGGATGCACTGCTTCTGTGCACCCACTGGTAGAGTCAGTGATATCCCTCAGTAAGTATATTCCCCATTACTCTTTGTACTTCTTTCTTTGCTGTGTGTCCTAATGTATGCCCCAGGAGGATCCCTATGCAGCCACATTTGCCACGCACGGCCTTGACGGTATTTAATGTTACACTCCTGCAATTACTTTAGATAATAACCTGTGACATACTCAATTGTGCTCTTGTTTTTCTGTGCTATTGCTAGGATTTCAAGGAAATTCACTGTGAGGGTGAGGGAGCCCTGGCACAGGCTGCCCAGAGGGGTTGTAGAGTCTCCTTCCTTGGAGGGCTTCAAGACCCACCTGGACATGTTCCTGTGTGACCTGATCTAGGTGACCCTGCTTCTGCAGGGGGATTGGACTGGATGATCTCTAAAGGTCCCTTCCAACCCTACCATTCTATGATTCTATGATGCTATGAAACCTGTGTGTAAAGCCCGTTACAACTAATGCTTAGCCATCAATTTTAACCAAGTACTGTGTTTGCTTGTTTTGTCTATGAATTTTAGGAGGTTCTTGAATTATTTTGTGGGAATAGCCAACTGTGGCCTATGTCTGAATGGCTGTAATGTCAGGATGCACATCTCCAGCAATGATTCTTTTTGGATAGGTGAGTATCCATTTATCACTGGATGCTTCCAAGGTGCCACCCCTCTGAGCCGTGCGACCCATGAGAAGATTACCGACGCCTCATGGAAACACGGTTAGTGGAAACAGAAGATGTTCTTCCATTCCTGGTTTAGAAGCTATGATTTAAAGAATTTTGATATATCTACACTTAAGAGAAGGCAAAGAGTCTGTCTTCTTTAATTCTTTAATTCTTAAGAGCCTGTAAATCTTGATAGAAATCAGGGAGGGTTTTTTCCTGATCCATTTTAAAAGTAGGACCTAAATAATGTGTCTAAATGCTGCTGCTTCCTACCTAAACTAAGACTGTGTTGAAAGGATTTATGATCTGGCAGAACTGAAAAAAGCCCAAATGGCCAAAGGAAGCTCAGCAGCAATTGTGGTATGTGTAATGGATTTGGACCATTTGCAGCAACACCAAGTAACTTCATTAAAAAAAAGTCCATGTAGGGTAAGTATGTGATAGTCTAATAGCTCACAGTTCTAATATGGTTTTTAGATTTTAATACCCTTATTTGTTTGAGATGCTCATCTTAATGGAGCTGCATTCCTTAAGTCTCTTGTACATAAATATCCAGTGGGACGTGCCTTCATTTAAGGAGTTCTATTGCCTTCTTGCTGAGGATCAGTAAACTTACCCTAATATGAAGAAAAGAGACAAAGTTGTAACTGAAAATCACGTGCTTTGCAAGTCAGAAGTCTTAGTGTTTTAAAAGCCTTCCTAAACCGTGTCCTGTGGTGTGTGTTTCGGGTCTTTGTGTGCATGTATCAGTGCACACAATGGCACAAGAGAGTTGTTGGGCAGTAACAAGTTACTTCAAACTCCTCTAGATAACACCTTTGTAAGAGGGGGTTACTTTCCTGGTATTTTCAGTATTAGTTTGGTTGAAATAAAGACCAGGCAACATTGAAATGCCAGGAGAATGAACTGAAGTACTTTGTATGTTTTATCTCTGTCTCCTTCCAGACTTTTATTGACTTTAAAATCTCATTTTTATTTAATATTTTGTTTTCGGTTGACCTCAATGATTGATTTTCATTCAGGAGTTTCATGACAACAGGTGTAGAAGCATTTTGTCCTACCTTTCTTTGGAGTATATAAAATAGATCTGTGATGTTTTATTCATCATCTATGACATGCACAGGTGAGATTTGGGAGCCCAAATAACTTTTGAATTTTATAGAATTGCAGAATGGTGAGGATTGGAAGGGACCTTCAGAGATCATCCAGTCCAACCCCCCTGGAGAAGCAGGGTCACCTAGATCAGTTCACATAGGAACGTGTCCAGGCGGGTTTGGAAACCTCCCGAGAAGGAGCCTCCACACCCTCCCTGGGCAGCCTGGGCCAGGGCTCCCTCACCTCAGCATCAAAGCAATTTTTCCTCCTGTTCTAGTGGAACTTTTTGTATTCCAGCTTGTGCCCATTACCCTTTGCCCTGTCACTGGATACAACAGGAAAAAGTGCTGCCTCAACCTCCTGACACCCACCAGTTAGATATTTGTAACTATTAATGAGATCCCCCTCACTCTTCTCCAGACTAAACAGCCCCAGGTCCCACAGCCTTTCCTCAGAAGGAAGATGCTCCAGTCCCCTGATCATCTTGGTGGCCCTGCACTGGCCTCTCTCCAGCAGTTCCCTGTCCCTCTGGAGCTGGGGAGCCCAGAACTGGACACTGGCCTCTAGATGAGGCCTCACCAGGGCAGAGTAAAGGGGGAGAAGAACCTCCCTTGACCTGCTGCCCACACTCTTCTTGATGCACCAATTTGTTGTACAGTATCACAGGCCCTGGACACACAGAGTACAGAATATCTCCCATACACTGTTGCTTAATCTCTCAGCATTTTAGATGGAGCTTGGAACATTAAGCCAACTTCTAGGGTTTTTTCTGCAGTCGTTCAAACTGTCCCAAGCCAGCAGAATTATGGTGCTGATAGGACTGTGTGATTAATCATATTTCAGGGTGCATTATGTACTGACCAAGGCTTTTGCATGAGATGAACATTGTACTTACAGTAACATGCCATAATACATCTTTCCTGGTATTAGACATGCATTAAACACATATTTTCTGAAAGGAAGCCTGCTTACTAGCCTCTTAGTGATTTTTGCTGCTGTACTTTGTCAGTATTAAATTCCTAGAGGAGACCATAGCACATCTTCCTTGCTAGCAATATCTAAACTACACAGGTGAAAAAATGCTTCATTTTAGGTGTGACTTTTAGCAGACTTTCCTTTTGGTTCCTATTTACTTCAAGAATTAAAGCTAAATCCTGTGTTACTTGGCAAAACTAAATCAACTGCAGGATGAGGCTGGAGTGAATGTTAGAAAATGCTTAAATTAAGATCTCTGCTTGAAGTACCTCCCAGGCTAAATAAGACTGAAATGAAGGTCTTGTGGGTGATGCTGACTTGAAAGCACCACTTTTTTCAGCTGGTTAAATTGATTCTTTTTACCATACATCTAAATGCATCTTTTTAGGGATAAAATGGAAGAAAAATCCCCTTTATTTAACATTTTTGTAATAACTGAGATGTGAAATTGGTAGCACGGTTCACAAGACAGGCAGCTCAAACAAAGCACAGAAGCCTCCAGTTTATCAGCCCCATTGCAAAATGACATCCACAACTCCAGCCTTCATTCATTTCCTCACATTTAGACAGAGGGGTTTAAATGGTATGTATAATGAACAGAGAAAAAGTAATCTGTCTTTAATGAGATGGGGTAAATTCAGTCTAACAAGAAATGTCATTCATGCATTGTGAAAAATGCATTCTCTCTCCAGCTTCTCATTTCTGCTACAAAATTATCCATTAGCAAGTGTGTGACAGAGAAATGGGGTAGGGGTCTTTGCAGGGAAATGGAAAAAGCAAGGACTCTGCAGGTGTTCTGGGACAGGAGGCTGTTACTCAGCAATGCTATCACAATGAAATCAATTCATTTAGTCATTACCATTATGATTTTTTTTAAAATAAAGAAACAATCTGACTTTCAGACAGGGAGATTCCCCACACTTGGGTCCAGCTGGACTGAGTACGTGCAGCCTTTCCTCTCTGCGTGATCCTGGGAGAGGAACAGGTCACTCCTGAAGCTGTCCAGCCCATGCTCCCTCTCCCTCTTGGGCTGGGGCTGCACCAGGCACAGCTGAGCTGTGGGTCAGGAGAGCACTGGCCTTTTGGGAGAGCAGGAAAGGAAAGGCTGCACCTGGGGGGAGGGTGAGAGGGAGGAAGCAAAGGAGGTATCTCATGCTGAATGCCTGACCTTGGCAGGACTGCACTCCTGCACTTGGGTGCAACCCCTGTGAGCATTTTCCTCCTCCATAAGCTCACCATATGCTCATGACTGATTATTGTTTTCACTTTACTGGCTAATATTCTTCTATAGCCATCTCCAATGGCAGAGAAGAACATTTTTACTTAATGATTCATCCTATATATTGTCTTTTCCATTTTACTAGTAATCCCATGGCTCAGCCCTTAGTCCCAGCTCCAAAAATGCCTTTCCTGTAATTGAAACATAAACAAACTAAAACAAAACCAGCAAACAAACCCCACCATGGCCACAATTTGACCATAGTTTGGGATACTTCTCTTGTGCTTCAAAATTAGAGTTTGGAAGAGCAGTGACAAGAAGTAACATTTTTTCTAGCCCAATGAGAAATGCGGACTGAGTGTTCCAAGTAGGATTTGAAACATCCTGGGTGTTTGTAGCCCTGAGTTGTCACAGCATTTCACTAACAAATGATGATGTGCTAACTCTTCTGCTGTAGCAATGTGTGAATTTTCGAGAGAGTTTGCATCTATATTTTATACCTGTTTTGTTTCTCCTCTTTCTGATGTTTTTCTGCTACCACAACGTTCAGATTTCTGAACTACTGGAACATTTGGTGACCCTGAACAGACACTTGCAAGCTGCCAGCCCAGCTTTACTGGGAGCTTTACTTATAGGGGAGGCAGCCTGAACAAGTCCCCTGACTATATGGATTTGAAATAAGCTGAAGCAAAAGCTGGTGAAAAACCACTTTGCATTTTGGGTCATCTGTTTCTCTTTCCATATGAGGGGAGAAAACCAAATGACTCCTCTGGGATGAAGCAAATTATTGGACTACAAAAAAATGAGTGAAATATTCCTGAGGCCATGGAGCTCCTTTCTTGCTCTCCAAAGTTAGAGTATAATACATTTTATTTTGGCAAAGAGGCTCTTGACCCATCTCCCTTCTGTGTTCATTAATAGTGCTAAGATGTGCTTTCTGCAGTTCCTCCAAGGTCTTTTTCTAGCCTTCCTCGCTCTCTCACTTGCCACGGTCACTTTGGTGTGATTCCATCCCAGTGCTATCCAAGCCAGGTTGGTTTTCTGCTCTTTATCCATGCTTGTACAGAATCCCACAGGAACAGCCTGTTTCTTAGTTTGAGAGTTCAGGTTGTCTCCTTCCCAGAGCAAGAGTTATACAGTCTTTATACAGTGACTGTGTTGACATCCATGTGTCAAACACACTACATGACTTCCTAACCAGAAGCAAAAGTGGAAAGACCAGTTCCTGCTCTCACCTTTCCCAAGGTTTCATTTGTAAGCCAGCTTTTAAAATAATCTCCAGCCAGGAGAGGTGATGCAATGAGCACATCACCACATGCCCACGGGGAAGGCAATTATGAATTTCAGGTGCAAAACTTCCCTACTGTCTGACTGAAAAAGGAGAAAACAATTGCATAAAGGGTGGAGAGGCTGCAGAGGGAATTGGATGTCTTTTCCTGGAAGTGCTGCAAAGACTGGTGAATATTTTTGTAGAGTAATTTAGACCTACAGTGGCACTTTCTCAGTAGGTAAAATATCCATGTCTCAGGGAGCTAAATGTTGTCAGATGTTTATAGTACTGAAGGCCAGTCTTTAAGCAGCCACTGGAAAACGTGGTAGAGTAAAAAAGAAAACTATGGGGTAATTTCATGATACTCATTTACTGATCTGTATCTCTTCTGTATTAATTCTTTCTCAATTCTGAGTGGAATAGTGTGAAGTGGACATCACTGGCAGTCATGGCTGGTCACAAAATGTGAGTTATGATGAGCTCTCCTAACAGCTGAGGGATTAGTTGGTCCAGGAAAGTAGTGAAGAGAGGTCTTACAATTTCTGAGGAAGCTGAAATAATATGGACACGTGAGTGAAGAGCTGAGTGGCAGAGACAGGGACATTCTCTAGTGGTTGATAGGGCTGGGACAAAGGCTGGACTCAATGGTCTTCAAGGTGTCTTCCAGCTGAAATGATTCTATAAGTTGTAAATAATGGTGGGGAAAGAGAAAGGTTGGGCATGTTGCAAAGCAGAAGGCAAAAAATATGTTGGGGTTTCTTTAACAGCACATTGGGCAGTTTGAAGATGTTCATAGGTCAGAATGGTGGAATTCAGTGTTAGGGTGAATTGCAGAGAACTGCAGCTGCCAGGAGTATGCTTTCAGCTGTAGTTACATCCAACATTAGGAAGAGTTGTGTGTAGGGGACAAATACATTGAGTCATTTGTGTCAGTGCAGGAAGGGGATTCTCTATGTGCAAGTGAAAGTCTGCTTGTAGTTCATGCTGTGGATGTGTGGTCATCCACTGTGATTTGTTCTGCAATTGGAAAAAAATCAGGTATTTCTTTAGGATATGCTCCCAATACCATTCTCATGCTTAGGGGAGGAATGCACAGGGTGGAGTGTGCTGGCTGCCGTTTCAGTTCTTTCGAGCTCCCTGATGAGGCATCTTTATTGTGCTGTTTTCCAACTGCCTAGCCTTGTTTTCCCCAACTGGATCATTTTCTTCAAGCAGTCTTTCACTGTGCTCTGTGTTTATCCTTTCTTTAAAGCTGCCAGATCCACCTCCCTTTGTGCTCACCAGAACCGGTCTGACTTGTCTCAGGAGAGGGTGGCCTCAGCTTCATTCTGTGGTGTATTTAGTCTGGGGATGATGTCACTGGGCCCACACCTCTTCTCCTGGACCCCTTGGAGCACATCATCACCTTAACCCAGAGCTGGGATGTGGCACTGGTGTGGCATCACCCTCTGCAACACCCCACCATTTCTATGCAGGACAACATGTGGGAAAGCCATCTGCTCAATCAACCCCACGTGTCAGGAGGCTGAACAGCAGAGCAGGCTTTTTGCTATCCATACCATCAGCCAGCTAGAGACAGAAGTACCCTACAGAGGCAGTAACGAGTTATCGCTCCATCCCAAAGACTGCAAAGCACTGGAGCCATCTCAGTGTTCCCATTCCCTGTTTATTTTCCACCTTTCAAAACTAACAAAAGCTTGACAACTGTACTTAACTAGAACTGAACATGCAGAAGTTAGAAGCTCATGGTCAGTTTTAGCAGTGGATACCACTAAACTGTGACAGTACTGTGACCTTACAGGGAAGCAGGGCCCTGCAGGTAGCCTTTCCCCTCTGTTGTCCTTACCAAAAGGCTAGCAAAGGGGGCCTTTCTAGCTTTTCTTCCATAAATAAGGTGCCCCTGTGTCATACAAAAACAAGTAGTTGGGAATATACACCCTTCAAGAAAGTGTTGCAAGATGAGCACTTGGCAGTTTCATCTTATCCCCAACTAATAGTTATCATTCATGGGATCAAGGAGCCTGTGAAAAGGAAAACCTTTCTGGTTGAGATGGGTTTGTTTCCTCAGAGTTCCACACGTGTTTGGACTCGACAACCATCTGGCTGACTCGCCAACCAAATGAGTGAAATCCTTCTCACCTCCTCCCAGGCACAGTGTGTTACACCCTTGTGTAATACCTTTGGCTTCAGGCAGCACAGGGCTCTGCTTGGGGATGCTTAGGACTTGAGGATTCCCCACAATATGAATACATATATAAATACACACAAAAACCCACCTGTGAGCAAGGCTGCCCGAGCTGGATGGAGATTAGCTTTTCCTTTCCCCTTGGAATCTTCTCCTAAGTTGCAAAACAGTGCCTGAAAGGCAACTGAAATAGCAATTTATTTGGACTACACAATTAAAGATTTACATTTTACAAGTAAGCAAATAAGGAAGAAAAGTAAACTGGTTCATTAGACCTCTCTTTACTTCTAGTATTAGTCATTGTATTAAATCCCTAGTATCTGAAAGTGTCTTCTTAGTTCAAAACAAAATGGGGGCAGCTGAAGAATACAGAGCAGCGGGACATGGCAATCCTAAATGAGAGAGTAAAGGCAGCCTTTAAATGGGCTTGAAAGAAGTATTTCAAACAAATTAATTGTACCCTTGTGTTTAGTATTGAGGAAGTACTTCTGTGCCAGTGAGCACTCTTACCTACTGTTCTCAGCTGCAGGTGGGTATGGGGTGGTGATGCAACAAACTTGACTAGTGACCTCTTGTTTGGAAACGGAGCAGTTTCCAAACCCAGCTTTGGTATTTAGGTAATCAACCCAGCAATCTGGCATGGGTTTGCCACTTGGCTTTTTAATAAGACAAATTCTGCTGTCAAAGGCACAGCAGGTGAGAACTGCACTGCATGGAGTGTTTACCTCAGGTCACAGTTGTGGCGTTTTGCCTTTGGCATTTATTTATCTGTGGAAATGGCTGCAGAAGCAAAGGGCAGCTCATGTGAAGGCTGTCAGCTTCTGGTCTAATTCTCCTCCCAATGCCAGACACAGATTAGGAGAAGTTAGCTTTTGATGGAGATTTTGTGGCAATTACCATCAACTCAGAGTGCAGCTCAGCACAACAGCCAGATAGAAACTGGGAGTGAAGTGATTCCTCCTTGTCCCTGGTCTAGGGTCCTGCTCCATGCTTTTGTGTTGGCACGCATCCTGTGTGCTCCAAAAAGTATTTTGCCAGGCTGGCCAGTTATCTGACTCTTCTCTGTAGCTGTTGCTACGTGATCCCTGAGCCCAAAGCAGGGGAGGGCAGGGGACTCCCTCAGCGTGGGGACAGCAGCCCCCTCACCACGGTAGGGCTAGATCAGGGGGTGTTGGGGATGTGGAGTGGCACGCACAAAGCCATGAGGGGCTTTATTCCACAGGCACCCCGCTTCTATGGTCATGTATACCCAAATGTGAACCTCAAATGTTCCAAACACTTATTTGGAACATCTTTCTTGGGAGAAAAGGCTGTGAGACCTGGGGCTGTTCAGCTTGGAGGAGACTAAGGGAGGACCTCATCAACACTTTTAAGGACCTAAAGGGTGGATGTCAGGATGGTGAGGTGAGTTTTTTCTGTGATGGCCAGTGACAGGACAAGGGGTAACGGGCACAAGCTGGAACACAGCAAGTTCCACTGGAATAGGATGAGAAACTCCTTTGGTGCTGAGGTGAGGGAGCCCTGGCCCAGGCTGCCCAGGGAGGGTGTGAAGGTTCCTTCTCAGGAGGTTTCCAGCCGTGCCTGGACACGTTCCTGTGCCCCCTGAGCGAGGGGAACCTGCTTTAGCAGGGGATGGGCTGGAGCAGCTCTGCAGGGCCCTTCCAGCGCCCACCATTCGGGGATGCTGTGATTCTACGGTTCAAGGCCAAAGGCTATGACCGGCGGGGCCGCTACCGCAGTGTAGAGGAGGCGGACCCGCGCTGCCCCGGGCCCGCTCAGACCGCTGCTGTCCCCGGTCCCTCCTCTGAGGCGGAGCGAGGCCGCGTCACCCAGTCCCCGCGTCCGCCGGGCGGTGACGTTCCCGGCGCCGGCGCTGCCGTCAGCCCGGCGCGCCGCGGCCGAGCGCGCTGCCCCTGACCGTGAGCGGGCTGCCGGTGGCCATGAGCGGGCTGCTGGTGCGCGCCCTGCGCGCCGCCCTCCCGCGCCCCGCCGCCGTCCGCCGCCTGCGCACCGCCGCGCCGCGCCCGGCCTTCGCCAAGGAGCTCTTCGTGGGGACGCTGCGGAAGGTGAGGGGCCCGGCTGGCGCTCCAGGGGCCGTGTCCCAGGGCCCCGTGCCCCAGCTGGTTGCTGAGCGAAGCACCGCGGGCCCGGGAGGCGCGGGTAGGGGGAGCGGGAGCGCCCGCGGGAGAGGCCTGGCCCCGTGTTCCGCCAGCAGCGCTGAGCTCCGCTTCGGCCTGGCGCTGCTGCCCCTTACCGGCGGCAGGGCCGCAGAATCGCTCGGGTTCCTTAAGACCAAGTCCAGCCGTTCGGCCAGCACTGCCCCGGGCACCGCTGAGCCACGTCCCGCAGCCCCACAGCTGCACGGCTTTGGGATCCCTCCCAGGATGGGGATCCGCGGCCCTGGGCAGCCTGCGGCAGGGCTGGACAACCCTTTCAGCGATGAAAGTTCTCCAGATGTCCAACCTAAACCTCTCCTGGGGCAACTTAAGCCCATTTCCTCTTGTACTTGTTGCTTGGGAGCAGAGACTGACCCCCCACCTCACTACACCCTCCTGTCAGGGAGATCTAGAGGGCGTTCATGTCTCCCCTCAGCTCCTCCAGGCTGAACACCCCCAGGTCTCTCCGTGTCTCTCTGGCAGTGAGTGAGGGGCCCAACAATGAGCACAGCCCCCAGCTGCAGCCTCCCCAGGGCCCAGCATAGGGGGACAATCACTGCCCTGGGCCTGCTGCCACACTATTTCTAGTGTGACTATTACATTGGCGTCATGTTTAGCTGTCAGCCAGCATCCCCAGGCCCTTTCCCTCTGGGCAGCTTTCCAGCCCCTCAGCTCCAGCCTGGAGCGTTGCCTGCGGATGATGTGGCCCAAGGGCAGGCAGGACTCTGCACTGAGCCTTGTTGAGCCTCACACAGTTGATGGCCTGAGCCCATCAGTCCAGGTTGTCCAGGGCCCTCTGAAGAGCCTTCCTGTGCTCAGAGTAGAGGCAATGATACATCTCTGTGTAGTTTCTGTTGAGCACAATTCTAGTAACAGCTGCTGCTCCCTATGGCAATCCATGTGTGTTTACTCTCAGATGTTTCAGTTGGCCTCTCTGCTGAAACTGGGTTAAATAAATCAACCTAATTGCACTCCTGCACACAAAAGGCATGATGTAATTCTAAATGCTCAAGAACAACCAGAATCAGAAGGGCTACTTTAAACCAAAGTTGCCTGTTCTTGCAAGCCTAGCACATTCCCTGCAGAAACACAAGTGTGTGTACACTGGGCTCTGGGCATTGAACAAGTGCATTCCACAAAACTTAGGTCAGTTTATCCTCTGTTTACTTCAAGCAACAGCACTTTACATCAACTTTTACTTACAGTTTTTTGTAGGAAAGGTTGAAGTTCTTCATGTGTCTTGAAATGCCACTGGACAAAGAAGTTTCAAATTTGAGACATAACACTGTATTAAAACAGAACTTGTTAACCCAAGGTTTGGAGTATGCATGTGTCAGAGGTTATGGGGTTAGACTGAAAGAAGGAATAGCTGAAATGACTTAAACAATAAAGTCTCCTAAAATAGACCTTGCCAGGTAAAGAGTAATGACAGCAGTCAGGCTCCACGATTAAAGCCCTCTGCTTAAATACCTCTTATTTTCCTCTTATATTTCACTATAACTATCTTCTGAAGCATTTACTAGATCCTGAATTTTTGGAGCTGACATAACTCTTCAGTCACAAACAGTTTTGTTTGGGCAGAGCTGTAGACCCCTGTATTTAAAAGGGGAAAGGCAATAAAAATTAGAGGCATACCTCACATGTACTCTGTCACTTCTTGTGTTATTTGCTTGGGTTTGCATTCTGTCATTCAAGCCTGTCAGGTCATACAGCTTCCAGCTTCTAACCAACATACCAGGATGATGATAAGGAGCAGCATGGAACTTCCTCACCTTTGCACTGGTGACATTACACAGGTGGAACGTGCTGGGTGTTTTCAAGGGACAGTGCTTACTGGCAGACCTTTGAAACCATTTTAACACTAAATTGATTCTGATACAAATGTAAATTAACTCATTATTTTTAATCTCAAGATGAGACAGAACCCTGACAGAAATCATGGTTGGGGAGGGATTTTTTTGCATCCTCACAGCTCTTGTAATCTTTATTTCTCCCTCATGTCTCTGCTCTTCAGGTAATACCTTCTGATTTGGTTTTGTTATGTGGTAAAGTTGAGTCCTGTCAATTTCACCAGATCAGGCTGTTTCTGTTTCTGAACAAGTTGAGTCCTGTCAATTTCACCAGATCAGGCTGTTTCTGTTTCTGAACAAGTTGAGTCCTGTCAGTTTCACCAGATCAGGCTGTTTCTGAACAAGTTGAGTCCTGTCAGTTTCACCAGATCAGGCTGTTTCTGTTTCTGAACAAGTTGAGTCCTGTCAATTTCACCAGATCAGGCTGTTTCTGTTTCTGAACAAGTTGAGTCCTGTCAATTTCACCAGATCAGGCTGTTTCTGTTTCTGAACATTCTCCACAGTTCTTATTTTTTCACAGTTTTTGAGAGTCTACCATTTGAAAGACCCATGTCCTTGAATTTTTATTTCAATGACATGAGTTATACCTTACAAAAAATACTGAAAAACTGCTTCTTATTTTAGGAAGAAGTTTTCCCTTATCCAGAAATTACCAATGAAGAACTGGAGGAGATCAAGCAGTTTGTGGGACCTGTGGAAAAATTCTTCAATGAAGAAGGTATAGTTATTAGTTTCTTCTTCATGCAAGTGATTTAGTGATTATGAAATGATTTAAACACAGCAGTTGAATAAGGTTATTATAGTGGAAATACTCATTTAAGGCATGGATTGCTAGTCAGATAGTGCTGTTGGTTCTGTAGGCACATGTTCATTTAGGGCTTTTTTATGTGGAGTGTTGGGATGCTGATGAGAAGACAGATCTTCAAAACAGAGAAAAGATAAATAGGGGAAAGAAAAGGTAAGTAAAAGGACTCTGAAGTGGAGGTAGGATTTGAAATGGCTTTTAGTTCAGTTGATTAATAGCATTTACCACTTCATATATTATGGTGTTTTTTTTCTGGGACTTTCTAACTGTCCTGCTGTATTAAAACTGGTTCTAACAAGGAGATGCTCATAAATGAGAAGCTGTGAGAAGTAAAAGCATTACAGAAGGAAAAGTCTTTTTAGCCATTTGCATTCCAGATAAGGTTGCAGAGTGTTTCTTCTGTTACTGGTGCAATAGATAAGGCAGTTCTAAAGCAACAATAGGAAATGGGTTTTTACAGACAGCAGTTTGTGAGGCAGTTAAACAGCATTGGCTCTGGTTTCCCACTGACAAAGAAGATGCTAGGCCTAGATTGCCAAACACTACAGGAGCTGGAGGGAAGCTGTGATAGCCACAGTTCACAATTTATGAGATCCAGGTGATTTGAACTGAAAAATTGTAATCTTGCTCACTGACAGCAAATTAAGAATGTGTGCAAGATTACATGGTTTAATTCTTTGCTCTGCTGGGAAACATCAGTTATCAAGTGACAAACCTGGCATTTAAGGGAGGAGTAAAAATGCCAAATTACAGAGTGACAGGGAGCTGGAAATTGCTTGTCTTTGGATTCACAACTGTTTCTGTTTAGTTATTCAGGGTAACTTAGGGGCGTTGTAAAAATAGGTTAGAAATTTGATATCATCACCACTGGATAAGGAAATTCAACTCAGCAGAGACATTATAAAGCTTGACAACGTGCAGACACCACAGAGAGGTCTGGATGGGCATGATGGAGGAAGAGATTAAAAAATGCCCACTGTTCTCTCCCCAGAGCAGCTGATGGCACTACCACTGATGTGTGTCTGCTAATAGGTAGCTAAAAGATTAGCATGGAGGGCAAAAAGTCTGTTTTTAAATGAGTTTTCTCTCTGAATCACTTCTAGAAGAGCCTCAGAAGGTTTAGTTGCCTCCCCTTATTCTGTTTCATACAGGAGTTACAGTGTCTTTTAACTGGGTGAATGGGAGGTTTCCTTAGGAATATTCCATTGCTTCTGCACTTCTTTTTCTGTACTTTTTGGAAAGGTGGCTTGTGTTCCTTTGGCTGCAGCTTACAGCTTTCCTCAGCTGCTTAATACCCTTCATGTTTATTTTCACAGTACAGAACAGCTCTTGTAATCCCCCAAGAATTTTAATAAGTCATAAGAAGAAGATTTTTGTATTTAACTCGTTTATGTGCCTTTTGGATATTTTTAATCACAACCTAAACATACTTCAGATAGAAAATCCTGGAAATACCGTGCTTATTCCAGTCATGGAATCTGCTGACATGCACAACCTGCACACACAGAAATGTTGTTTGAGAAAATGAAATAAGCCCCAGATTTTTCCCACTTCCAGCTCCTTTTCCTGTGTATCTTGTGACTTTACAGCCGTAATAATAGGGCTGTGGGCAGTAGGTGGAGAGAGGTTCTGCTCCCCCTCTGCTCTGCCCTCGTGAGCTGCATCTGGAATATTGTGTCCAGTTCTGGGCCTCTCAGTTCCAGAAGGACAGGGAGCTGCTGGAGAGAGTTCAGCACAGGGACACGAAGATGATGAAAAGAGTGGAGCATCTCCCTTGTGATGAAAGGCTGAGGGAGCTGGGGCTCTGCAGCTTGGAGGAGACTGAGGGGTGACCTCATTAACGTTTTACAAATATGTAAAGAGTGGGTGTGAGGAGGCTGGAGCCAGGCTGTACTCAGGGATGGCCAGTGATAGGACAAGGGGCAATGGGTACAAGCTGGAACAGAAGAGATTCCAAGGAAACACAGGGAGAAACTTCTTCAGTGTGAGGTGAGGGAGCACTGGAAGGGGCTGCCCAGATGGGCTGTGGAGTCTCCTGCTCTGGAGACATTCAAACCCAGCTGGATGAGTTCCTGTGTGCCCTGCTCTAGGTGGTGCTGCTCTGGCAGGGGGGCTAGACTGGGTGGTCTTTCGAGGTCACTTCCAACTCTTGAGATTCTGTGATCCTGTCATAATCTTGGGACCTTCCAGTTGGTTCTGTATGTTTTATAGTGTAACAAGGTGGGCCACTGAAGTGAAGCCTTGTTCTCCAGAAGCAGAATTGGCACTTCCAGCTGCAGTGGTCAGGACTTGTCAATGTGGTTGTCATCCAGAGGCTCAAAAGCCTTGTGTTTCACTTTGTACTGTGTGATTGGCCTTACAGAGGACAGCTCAGGCTGTGATACTTGCCCTCCTCCTTTTGTGGCTGGGTAAACAGGACAGCCAGGGAGATCCCTCTGAGTGTTTGTGAAGTTAGGGGTGAGAAACATGTCTATCTGGTGTAACAAGCACTATGTCTTTCCTAAAGATGCTTCAGAACACTAGAGGAAAATTGCAGCAGGGAGGGACGTGAGGCTACAGCAGCTTCTTTTTCTGTAAGTTAGTTTAGTTCTTCGGGTCTGGGCTCTGCTTATGATAGATTGTGTGATATGATATCTGTGATACACATCATACTACTGCTAAATCATCACAAACAGCTCTAATTTGAGAACAATACAGTCTCAGAGATGGCTTCTGTGCTAAGAAACACAGTTTCAAGTTGTAAAACCTTCTGTATTCACAGTGGACTCTAAGAAGATTGATCAAGAAGCAAAAATCCCACCTGAAACTTTAAAAGGACTGAAGGACCTGGGTCTCTTTGGCATGCAGATTCCAGAGGAATACGGTGAGTAAAGCACCACCAAAAAATAAACCCAGCAGTCTCTATAAAGTAACATGTTTTGGGGTCATGCAAGATGTGGCTGTACTATTCCAGGGTAGTCATTTGACTTGGCTATCTAAATTAGGAGCTGAGGCTTCCTCCCTGGATAACAAAGAGCCCGGGAATGCCTGTTGGCTGTGAAGGCAGCTCTGCCTACTCTTGGGCACCCAAGTTCAATAACTAATTTTAGATGGTGTGAATTCCTTTTGGTGTGGCATTTTTTCTGGTTGTTCTTTTTCTGGCTGGAGTAGAGCAGCCTGACATTCTACAGGCTTTGCATTTCTTACTAATACCTCCTAAAATTACACTAGGTCCAGACTACAGTGTCTCATGGAGCTGACCTACCAAAGCTGTCCCCTGCCATTGGCAGACAGGAACGTGTTTGACCATATGGAAGTGCATAAGAGTCATGTCTGTTTATTAGAGGTAGAGTTTCTGTGTAAATACAAGAAGGGCATTGGAGGAGGGCCTTGCAAAGGAATTGTCAAGAAAATGTTGATCTTATGCATAAAATAAAGATTGGTATTAAAACTTGTATTCTACCTGGAATTCATGGAGAGAAAAGATCATTGTGTTGTCCATTTTGTGTTATAAAAGAAGGTGATTTTAAAGAGAACAGCTCAGAGCAAGACCAAACTCTGTCTGACCATCTGCAGAAGAGAGATACAGTGGGGAAGATACTTCATTTTTGAAGAAAATAATATCTTGTGAAGCAATGCTTTTTTTCCAGTGATGACAGCACTACTGTGTAAAGCTGGAGACAAACCTCAGTGTTTCCTCAGTGTTGAAGTAATGCCCCATTTTTTGTAGCTTTTCTGTTGGACTTTTTCTGTTTGTTGTGTCAGGCAACATGACTGCTGTTACTGTGCTGCACTGATTTCAGTTCTTGAACTAAAGGGTTCTACAAGTTCATTAAAGTATATTGGACAACTTGCATCTATTTTAACATGATATGATCTCTGTTGATTAACTAATTATTAGTGCAACTTGCAATGCATTTCAAAAGCAGTAATTAAATGCTTTTCATGGGTATTCAAAACTAAGCAGGGTGATGTGAGTGAGATAGAGAAGGGATTTGTGAGCTTTTTTAAGTTCTTCAGTATGGTGTCTTGGGAGGAGAAAGATCAGGGCAGAGCACCTGAACTCAGATGGGGAGAGAGAGGTGTTTAGGAGTTAAGAAGAATATTGGAAGAAAACAAGAAGTTATTGTCATTGGAAGGAGGTGTTGGAGGCAGAGAACAAAGAACAGAACTCAGCATAAGGAAGCATCATGGCACTGGAAGTGTAAATTACTATTGATTAACTAGAAATAAGCTTTCCACTCTGTCAGGTTTTATTAAAGACTCTCAAAGATGATGTATTTGACTTCAAAACCATACTTTAATCAAATGTTACAGTTGTTTTGACATGGCATTGCTTTGAAACTTGTGAAATAATACTCCTCCAGCTCCCAGGTAGTAAAAGGTTCAGCGTGCTTGGAGGAGAGCATAGTCCTGAAAAAAAGGAAATCGTAATTACAGGGAGCAGGGCTTCTAGTCCTGGCAATGTGAGATTCTTGAGCAGTGGACTCACACAGATGCAGCTTTGATTTAACCTACCTCTCTCTCTTCAAGCTCCTTATGAATAGGCTCTGTATTTGCAGCAGCAGATCTCAAAATCCTTCCAAGAATGATATGCCAGGATCAAGTTTGCTTCTTGATATATTCACATTTTTTTTATTAAAGACATTTTTTCAAGTGTATTTTGTCCTTCTTCAGTACCAGCTTGGCAGCCAGCCTGCTGCAAAGCTCTGCAAGGCTTTGTAATGTGCTTGTCTGCTTTGTGGGGAGAGCTGAATGCAGCACAGCTCGTGCTGATGGGATGAGGCACTGTGTGCACAGTGCACTCTGGCACAGCCACGGTGCTGGGGTCCTCGGTGGTGGATGTGTTTCCTCCAGCCTGTACCAAGAGGCTCTGCCCAGTTAACAGTGCTACATTCTTGATGTTTCTGTGATTGAAAGGGATTTTTGGGGTGGGGAAGGGGCAAGATGTCTACTTAGAATAAAAGGTAGTGTTTGTTGCAGGTGGTCTTGGGCTGTCAAATACCATGTATGCACGTTTGGGAGAGATCACTTCTCTAGACGGATCTATCGCAGTTACTCTGGCAGCACATCAAGCTATTGGGCTTAAGGTAATGCTCCTCTTCTGTGTCAAGCAGCTCTGCACAGCTTGCATAGGAAAGCTGAGGTGAAGTTGGTTTAAATGTGGAGGGGGGAGTGTAACAAAGAAGAATTACCATGAAGCATAAATCAAGTGGCACATTCTGATGTCAGCTTGGTGGTTAATGTTGCCAGCACCCTCTGCCAGTGGCTCAGTGTAAGGCTTCCATGCAGCAGTAGGGCTGAGTATCAGCTACACCAGAGAGTTGTTAGGCCAGGACATGCTGAGTCAATTAATAATTCTTAGGAAAAAAAATACCTTAAGTGATCCCAAGTGTTTTGAATTGAGAAAACTGGATAGAACAAATAGCTGAAATGAATCAAATATCAAGGGGGGCAGGAACTGTGGGAAGGTGGGACAGCTATGCAGAGAATTCAGAAGGATGTGATCTTTTCTTGCTGAAGGGAGCTGCATATTGCCTTAGAGAAGAAAACTTACCCAGGACCAGTGTGCTGTAGCAAGCATGGGAACTTTAAACCTCAGTTCTGTGTAATACAGCCCTAAGTGTCTGCCCTTCAGTGGTGGGTGGGTGGCAGTAGTCTGAGGCTTGAAGTAGCAGTAAGAGCATTGTAACAAGAAGAGATTCTTCATGTATTTGAGCAGACAAAGCTAATTAAAAGTCTGTATTCCTCCCTTCTCCTGTACAAACAGCAGAGATCATTAAAATGAGTGCCCCCTCACAAAAGTTGTTGGATGGATTTATAATCAAACCTTTTGGAATATAAGTTAATCATGTGTTTTGTTCTCTGACGAGGAGCTTTGGAAATTGCTGCTTTTGAGGTTCTTCAAGTACAGTTACCATGATAGCAAGGAAGGGATGGCAAACTCTGGAGGAGAGACTGTCTTGGTCCCTTTCAGAACAACAGTTCAGTCCTTACCTACAGCAATGGGAGCTGCCCTAGAAGGCAGTCTTAACAATAAACCATTGAACAGCTGTGGGATGGTAACTTTGACATGTTCTAATGTCTGATAAATAGTAATGTCAATAGTCTGTCATTAGCATCATTACAATAAATAATAATTGTCAATTAAACTGCCTCTTGTTATGCCAAGACATTTTCAAACTAAGCTTCCTTGGCCACGCTTGTCAGCTTCATTTCTTTTTACACAGGTTGGTGCTGAAAATGTCTCTGTGAATTCTTTGTTTAGGGAATCCTCATTGCTGGCACTGATGAGCAGAAAGCAAAGTACCTGCCTCGACTGGCATCTGGGGAGCACATTGCAGCTTTCTGTCTCACCGAGCCTGGAAGGTACTGGTTTTGTAACCATGAAAGCTTCAGAAAGCATCAAAACTCATTTGTTTCATTACTGTCACCTTCACTGCAGTGACTGCTTGGTTACTATAGTAAATCTTTATTATTTGGTGCCTGTGGCTTCAACCTGTAGGCCAATTTTCTTTGGTCTTTTTGAGAGGTACACTTCAAATCCTGGAACTCATCTTTCCCCAATGTGCTGCTTATGGCTATTTCTATGAAATCAATACCTGTTGTTGTTCCCATCCCAGGAGTTCATCCACTCTATGTCTGGCATTACTGACTATGAATTGTGGTGTGTTAGCAGTAACGTTCTGTGACTGGTCTGGGATGCTTTCAGTTCTTCAAAATGGTAAAAGCCTGTAATTGAAGGAGCTACCAAAAAAATAATAGGAGGGAGTTTTGGTCTTTCATAGAGTCACAGAATGGTAGGGGTTGGAAAGGATCTTTAGATATCATCTAGTCCAACCCCTCTGCAGAAGCAGGTTCACCTAGATCAGGTCACATAGGAATGTGTCCGAGTGGGTCTTGAAGACCTGCAAGGAAGGAGCCTCCACAACCCCTCTGGGCAGCCTGTGCCAGGGCTCCCTCACTGAAACACTGAAAGAGTTTTTCCTTATGTTTAAATGGAACTTCATCCCATCACCCCTCTTTCCTTGGAGTTTAGAAAAGGCATCTTTGCAGCAGCAGAAACGAAACATCAATTCCCAAGATACATTTGTGTGTGTTTCAGTTACATTTCTTAGCTTCATTTTTGACTACTGCTGATGTTGCAAATTCTGTTAATGGAGAAGTAGTAGAGTTTTCTTAAAAACATGTAGGCAGGTGGGTTAGTGTGTGATTGTCAAAGAAACAGGTTGAAGGGCTGAGACCAGTGGAGTGTTTGAAGTTGACTCTTGCCTGTCCTTACAAAACTGTCTTCTCTGAGCTCTTGTCAGCTAGAATGATAATGAACCTTTGATTGACTTGCTAATTTTGGTGTTGCTGGGATCTAAGTAGCTCCCAGCAATGCCTTTTGTTCAAGAGTCTTCAGCTGAGGTTTGACTCTCTGAAGTTTTGGGTGGGACAGAGCTTTTAATCACAGAACATGGATTGCTCTGATGTAATTCACATGCTGATCTTGCTCCCCTGTGCCCCAGTGCTCACTGATAGAGACTGTAAGATGTGTGTTTTTCATCTCTGTGGAGCATTCTTTCACTTAGGATAGAAACCCAGGGTGTGACTTTTTGAGGAGCAACTTAGACATTTTAAACTTGATGATGTTTTAGGGTAACAGTTCCATTGGATGTTCACATGTTCAAGGTTTAGCTGAAAACTATTGCTTAGGTGGCACTCTGAAGGTTCTGGGCAGGTCATAAGGCTGATAACATACATGTCAATCAGCAGAAATGCCCCTTCAAGTGACTTGAGTAGATTTCTTTAGAGCTGTTGATTCCAGCAAGTTTCCTTGTTAGTTCAAACCAAAATGTATGTATACAACTGTAAACATTCCTTTATAAAGCATGGGAAGAGGGAAGAGATGCAGTTTAGGTTTTCAAAGCGTGCTTATTTCTTTAAACATTAATAACTTGTTTATCTTCTAGTGGAAGTGATGCTGCCTCCATCCAGACACGAGCAACCCTCAGTGAAGATGGCAAACACTTCTTATTAAATGGCACCAAGGTATCCACTCACAGACTGGGAACACAACAGGGGTTTGTTAAAAGTTTGTAGGAAGCATCTTTTGCAGAGTTGCAGTCTGTCAGTTTCACTCAGTAAAACTGGCAGCTGCATCTGAATGGTGAGGTTTCCAAGCTAGTGAAGAATGACCATGTCAAAAAGACAACCCATGTTGTTGTAGGGACAAAGAGAATAGAAAAGCACACTGTTCAGAGAATATCCTTCACTGAACTCTTGAGAAGAAAGACAGGAAAAGCCACTGAAGCTCCTTCTCTGTGTTGCCAGCTCCTGGTGTTTGACTTCAGGGAGGGTTTGAGTGTCAACCCCCTCGGTGACAGCAAATCCAAACCCACACTTTCCCCTCTCTTTGTTCTTCATGCCAAATTTTGTGGGTGTTTTTTTAAAGAGAACTTGACATTGAATTGGGAATAGGGCTGCTTGGAACATTGCCTAAAGAAACAATGGTACAATACAGGGTTGCAGAAATGCATAGATGTCCCGGGCTCACAGATATCTGAGGCATTGCAGACTTGATCTGTAGCTGTGGATACATTTGTCTGCGGTGGGATGAGACACACCTTGGCTGTATGTCTGTGTCCTGATACAGGGAGTTTCCATTCAGAGTTGGAATTACTTTGGGCAGAGTGGCTCTGCAGTCTGTATTACCCTGGTACCCTTCACCTGCCATCAGTAGCAGGATATACAGGCTCTTGTGAAAATGCATCATGGATTTTCATTTCATTCAAATCTATAGTGCAACCTATTTTAGTACTTGCTCTAAACTTACCACTCTGGGGTCAACTTTCCTTGGGAAAGTGCTCACCAGAGGCAAAACTAGCAGCATTAGAATCTAAGAGAAGAGGAAACAATGTTTCACCACTATTCTCTGCTAGTCTGCTGTGAAACACTTGGGAAGAAGGCTCACAAAAGCACAACAAACTTACTTCTGTTATATCTTTTCTCTCCCAAAATAGGTTTGGATCTCAAATGGTGGCCTTGCCAGTATTTTCACAGTCTTTGCCAGGACAGAGGTGGTGGATAAAGATGGACAGGTAAAAGACAAGATCACTGCTTTCATCGTGGAGAGGGATTTTGGTGGAGTCACCCATGGGAAACCTGAGGATAAGTTGGGCATTCGAGGATCCAACAGTAAGAAACACTTAAAATCGTTAACATCATTTGTTTTAACATCTTAATGCTTTAATTTGTTTAGATATCTGAGTTTAGAGGCAGACCAATATCTATTCCATCTAACAGTGTAAGTTTCCTGCTTCTTTACCTGCCTTTTCATGTGAGTCCTTCCTAGTGCAGGGTTTGAAACAGGGAATCCATATTGTACAGTTCTTTTTTTGCACATGTGAAGCTTCTGTAACTGTGAAGTACTGAGTCTGCAGGTTCAGTGACCAAGCAACTTTCATGTAGAAGTCAGTTTTCAGAGGCTGCTCCTCAGCTTACTGATGGATACAGTTTCTCACCATCTATCATTTGGTCTTGTCTGCTATGTCAGCTCCTTACAATGCAGACAAAGTTATAGCTCTCTGTACACAATGAACATTAATTATATCTTGATGCTTTTACATCAACTGCAGCCTTTTCCCACTTCTTCTATGATTCTATGAAAGCATCTGCAGTTCTGTCCTAAACTTTACTGCTGGTTGCAAAAAGATTATCTTCTGCATGTCTTAGAAGTATTTCTGCATGATAACTCATCAGCTGTTAACTCTGTGTTTCAGCCTGTGAAGTACATTTTGAAAACACAAAAGTGCCTATAGAGAATGTAATTGGAGAAGTAGGAGGGGGATTTAAGGTAAGCAGCACAGAATAATACTGATGATTTTTAGAAGCCTGGAGCAATCCTGGTTTTTAATTGTATTGTTTTTTCCCCTGTACTGAAGTTTCCTTGTTGGTAGCATGAACAGTGTCCTGTTGGTAGCTACTATAGAAAAAAGTGCTGCCCCAACCTCCTGACACCCACCCTTTAGATATTTTTAAATGTTAATAAGATGCCCCCTCAGTCTCCTCTTCTCCAGACTAAACAGCCCCAGGTCCTGCAGCCTTTTCTCGTATGAAAGATGCTCCAGTCCCCTGATCATCTTGGTGGCCCTGCACTGGCCTCTCTCCAGCAGTTCCCTGTCCCTCTGGAGCTGAGGAGCCCAGAACTGGACACAGGACTCCAGATGAGGCCTCAGCAGGGCAGAGCAGAGGGGGAGCAGAACCTCCCTGGCCCTGCTGCCCACACTCTTCTTGATGCCCCCAGGCTGCCATTGGCTTCTTGCCCACGAGGCCACGTTACTGCTCATGGTCACTTTATTATCAGCCAGCACTCTCTGCAGAGCTGCTCTCCAGCAGTTCAACTCCCAGCCTGTCCTGGTGTAGGGGGTTGTACCTTCCCAGATGCAGGACTCTGTACTTGTTGAACCTCAGGAGGTTCCTCTCTGCCCAACTCTCAGCCTGCCCAGATCCCACTGGATGGCAGCACAGCCTCTGGGGAATCAGCCAGTTCTCCCAGTTTGGTGCCAGCAGGGAACTTGCTGAGGGTCACTCTGTCCCCTCATCCAGGTCACTGATGAAGATGTTGAACAAGATTGGCCCCAGAACCCATCCCTCTGGAACTCCACTGGCCACAGGCCTCCAACTTGACTCTGTGCCATTGATCAGCAACCTCTGGGCTCTGTCAGTCAAAAGAGAAAGAGATGAGTAGAACAGGAAATGGTTTGAGGGAAGTCCAGATCCCATCCAAAGTCCCATGGCTGTCAGATGGTTTTGTGGGGTTAGATTATTGCCCAGGGAAAGAATGGGAGGTGCCCAGTGAAGGACATTGCACCAGAGACCCGGCACGGCACTGAGGGTGACGTGTGGCTCCTGTAACCTGCTGCTGGCTCTGGCCTTGGAGTTTGCAAAACTCTTCTTCATGGTCCTTCTCAGTTTCCTTACTTCTCCTGCACCAGGCAAGCCCAGACCTAAATGCTAAGTGAAATGATTTTCTTTAATGGAGCAAGCATATTGAGAGAAGAGTTTTATGGTATCTTCTTCAGATGCCATCTTCTTCAGTCACCCTTGTTTCTCCTGTTAAGGAACAATAATCCTAGATTTCAGAATCTGGGTTTGTACATTTTGGATCTGTGTTTCATTGCTACACCTTTCCTTCTGGTTCCCTCTTCTTGTATGTTGCTGGGAGGTATCTGCAGCAGGAAAGCATCCATTGCAGGTCAGTTGCAGAGAAGGGTGTGATATTGAGATGATTTCTTCCTGATAAACTTGAGCATGGCTGTCTGGTTTGCATGTTGTTTGTCTAGTTGCAGATAAGCACATTTTTATCTGCATTTTACCTTAATGTATTTTGAGTAGAGGATTACTTCCAGGTCACTGGATCATCAGTGTCTGAAAACTATTTCAAAATAGGAAATTGGACATAGCAGGTAGCCCTCAAGCCTAGTTTTGAGGCATTGCTGCTGGGATGCTGAGTGCTGTGCTGACTGATACAAGGGCAGGCATAAACCTAGGAAAGCATTAGAACATGAAGCAAGGTAGCAGTAACCACTGTGGCTTAAAGAGAAGTTCTGTGGCAACAGCACTGCCTGAAACCCGTTTGTTTTCTTCACAGGTTGCCATGAATATCCTGAACAGTGGGAGATTTAGCATGGGCAGTGCATCTGCTGGAATGATTAAAAAGCTGATAGGTGAGTGACTGGGGTGTTCTGGATTGCTGGGTGCTGTGCAAAAACCTGATCTGCATAAGGTTTGTGATGCAGGTGATGCAGCATGGCCTGGATCTCACTCCATTGCTGTGCTGTCAGTCACAGCATGCTTGGACTTCTGCCACTTTAGAAGATGATTATTGAAAGCCCATTTACAGTGTTTTAACAGTGAATTGGTTCCAGTTCATAGAGTGGAAAGTTACTGGCCCTGTTGAGTTTTTCTGAGGTAAAAAGTTGTTACTAAGAGAATAGCCTGTACACTATTGCTTTTAGAAGGTAGAATCTCCCCTAAAACCTGCCACTTGAATAACTCTCTCAAAGCTTACACACAGTAATAAAATGGAGTTCTACCAGTAGTTACCCAAAGCAGTAGTGGAGAGCCCTCTGAAGGAATAAGCACTAAACTGCCTTCCCTGAGTGAGAGGGCAGGTCCAGGCCTCAGATTCCTGTTGGAAAGCCTTTGGCTCACATTCCCACCCATGATGAGGCTCTGGGGGTATTCTGGGGGGCTCTGGGGGGGACTGGGGCAGGACCATGCTCTCAGAGGGCACGGTCTGACACGGTTTCTGTCCTGCTCTTCTGAGGTGGGTTTTGTTTGGTTTTTGTTTTCCAAGAAATGACAGCAGAGTATGCTTGTACCAGGAAACAGTTCAACAAGAAGCTGAGCGAGTTTGGATTAATTCAGGTAACGAAGAGTGAAAAGCCTCAGTCTCTGTGCTTTGTCTTGGCTGAGTGCAAGGACACCGATTCTAATGGGGTCCTTTTGGCTGTCTTGGTTCAAGCTAGAGGTGTTAAATGGGTGCAGATGTAGTGCAGGCTTCTGTGCACCCATCTTTTCAATGTCTAGAATGATGAATGTGATGAATAAAGGCCCCTTTTGCATGATTGCTTTGCAGCAGTACTTGTTTATGGGTCAGCATTTGATCTGTTAAACACATAAAAGCTGCAGGATGGGGCTGGGCCGTGGGATGGTGCATCCAAATTCCTCTGTGATCCCTCCATTGCTGTTTGACAGGAGAAGTTCTGCTTCATGGCTGTGAAGGCATATGTAATGGAGAGCATGGCTTACCTCACTGCAGGGATGATGGACAGGCCAGGCTTTCCAGACTGCTCCGTGGAGGCAGCAATGGTCAAGGTAACATATTTTATTGCCTACAGCTTTAAGCAAATGCAGACTTAACACCTCTCCTGGTTGCCAGTCTGCACTCCACCTGGCTCAGAGGCTCGGTGTTACATTTAGACACACAATACCCAAACCTCAGCTGGATGAAGAGAACAGACATCAGTGTTTTCTCTGTGTCCCATGTACTATTGACTAGCTCAGATTCAGGCATTTGCCACCCTATGAAATACTGAGTTAAAGCCAGGCCAGAAGCACCTCAGCCTGGCCTGCAGCTGGCAGTGTCCTTTTACTCTTGGCGCCATGTGAGGCTTCATAAAAAGAGAGTTCAAAGGAGCATGGTACTCCAAACAGGGCTATTGTAACAGCAGTACAAAGCAGGACAAGAGGAAACAGCCTCAAGTTGCCTCAGGAGAGATTGGAGCTGAGGCAGAACTGTTTCCCTGAGAGGGGTGTCAGCCCTTGTGCCAGGCTGCCCAGGGAGGTGGGGGAGTGCTCTGGAGGGGATCCCAAAGCCTTGGAGCTGAAGTGCTGAGGCCGTGGGTCAGTGCTGGGTTGGACAGGGTGAGGGGAGGGCTTGGCCTCCATCATCTTTTCCATCTGAAATGATTCTATGCCTAACAAAAACTGGAGCAGTGTCCCATAGCTTTGCCATGAGGGGCATCTGCACGTGGGGTGACGGAGTGGTGCTGCCTGGCAGGTGTTCAGCTCGGAGGGCGCGTGGGCCTGCGTGAGCGAAGCCCTGCAGATCCTGGGGGGCCTGGGCTACATGAGGGATTACCCCTACGAGCGCTTCCTCAGAGACACCCGCATCCTGCTCATCTTCGAGGCAAGTATCAGTGGCCTGCCCTGCCTGCAAGCTGCGATTCACACTCTGAGCTGAAACCCCAGGGCCTTCATTCCTTCAGCTGCAGAGCCCCTGGCACTGAGAGTAAGACTGACCCTTGCTTCCTTTGGCAATATGGGCAGTGCTTTCACCATGTGATGGCTTTTATAGACCAACCCCAAAGTGTGAGTTACAGTGGTGGGGGTGTCTGTTCCATTTCTCAAATGAAGACATGTTTTTGACAAAACATGCAGCTCTTTTAAACACACTGTCGTGAGAAAAAAGCACTCCCAGCCCATGGCATGGGTTTGTTCTGAGCAGACTGAAGGATTCTAAATGAGTACCAAAGCCTGGAACTGTTGCAGTTGGCAGCCTGAGCAGGAGGTGGGGCATCTTCCTTTGCATCAGGCACGTTTGGAAGCTTTTTGCTGCTTTAATTCTCAGGTGTCAGTACTGACCAAAGTGATAAGTATTTGGGAAGAGGTATGGGTAAAGGGTAACTCTTAAACAGATTTCTCTAGGAGGATGTTGTACTTTTTTCTGGCTGAGGTGCCCTGGTGGGGCCCAGGCTTGAGCCACCTTTCTTTCCTCTTGTGAGTTTCTCACAGGTGAAGTAGGGAAACTCAGGCAAGATTAATTTAGAAGCTTAATTAGCTAACTCACGTGAGCGGTCTGTGAAATGTGTTCTGGTTCCAAGCTGGGTTATCAGTGGCCATCCAAAGAAACACAGGGAGAAACTTCTACAGTGTGAGGTGAGGGAGCACTGGCAGGGGCTGCCCAGATGGGCTGTGGAGTCTCCTTCTCTAGGGACATTCCAACCCAGCTGGGTGAGTTCCTGTGTGCCCTACTCTAGGTGGTGCTGCTCTGGCAGGGGGGTTGCACTGGATGAGCTTTTGATGTCCCTTCCAACCCTTAAGATTCTGTTATTTGTGAATGTGTAAGAAAACATTGGCACAGCCCATCTAGATGTTTCTTAAAGACTAAAAGGACTTTGTACTTGATACTGACTTCCCTTTCCCCTGTGTGTTTTGCAGGGAACAAATGAAATCCTGCGAATGTATATTGCATTGACGGGGATGCAATATGCAGGCAAAATCTTAACTGACAAAATTAAGTATGTCCTTATTTATTGCTAATAGCTTTGAATAAACTGAACAGAATCTGATAACTGTTGAACTCTAGATAAGAGGGGAACCTATAGGAAAAAGCTCCCTTGGAGTATTTATCCCTGTATTGTCTGAAGGGTAGTTCATTGCTATGTGGGGGTGTTTGTTTAAGGGGGTGTTTCACTGATTTGGGCATCTTGGTATTATTTTACCTTAGCAGCTTGTGTAAAACTCTTACAAGAGCAGTAATTAAAAGTTTATCACTTTTTAAGCTTTTATGGCAGAGTTTTATTGGTGAGGCAGCTGCATTGTACATACTGAGCACATCTGGTGTCTGGAATGGCTTGTGTGTGTGAGAGCAGCTGGATGGGAACCACGTTATATACTTTTAACACTAAATAATTGTTCTCCAGAACTCCTAATAAAATGGATCTAAAGTCTTAATGATTCATAGAGAAACTGCAGGTGTTTGGGTGAAGCATTTAGAATTTCAGCTGCTTAGTGAACCTCCTGAATGTTCCCTTGCAAACCAGGCCATGGCCTTTCCCAGCTGTTGTGTATCCAACATTTCAGAGAGATCAAGAAAGGCAACGTGGGAGTGGCGCTGGGAGAGTTCTTCAGCAGGTTACGGGACACGATGGGCAGAAAAGTGGACTATGGGCTGGTTGGTGCTGATGGAGTGGTGCACCCCAGCCTCCAGGTAAGGGCAGGGCCTGTGGTGCTGAGGGTTCCTTCACCCCCTCACTGCTCCTCCTGACCCAAATCCCCTTGGTGCAAACAAAGCCTATGCTTGGGAGCAGGGAGAGGTACAAACTGAAGCAGGTGTTGATACCATGGCTTAGTTCCAGCCATGAGATGGGTACACAGGAGGCTAAAATGAAGACTGCTCTCAGTCTGTATTTATACCATAGGCAGCTTTATATCCATTTGAGTAATTTATCTAAGCAAGCCTTCACAGGAGTAAAGTCCTTGTGCGTAATGGTCTGTTGCTGCCCTTCACAATCAGCTGAGTTCCAACAGACAGTATATTTTCCTGTGTAACAGTAGCAGTTTTGTGTATGAACCATACATACATATTTGCTTAAAATAATGTTCATGTCCAAAGATAAATGTTCTGGTAACACAAAAAAGGTCTGAGGTTTTGGTAGTGATTTGGAGAGCTGGAACAAAGTGGGGTTTGCTGTACTGTCACAGCCCTGCCTCCAGGGCAGAAGTTCCAGGCACTGCATGCTGGACCCTCAGGGGATTGCTGCACTCCCAGCAGCTCTGACACCACATCTGAATTCCCTTGCACACCTTCCACCCCACCTCCTGACATCCACACCACAGGAATCAGCATGAGGATTTGGCTGCACTTATGAATGACTGAAAGCCAAATGTAAGAGTGGGAATTGTCCTGCTCCACACCAGAGTTGGAGCCTATTGGTGATGTCCCACAGTTGTCCCAGATAGTCTGGATTTCTCCTGCAGCACTACTCATGAGGTTTGCTGTGCAGAGTGAGACACTGTGTGAGAATTTTGGCACACTGTCATTTCCATGAGCAGAAAGATTGTACTGAGAAGTTACCTCAAGTAGAAACTAGGGAACATTGATGTGTGTTTTATAGAGCAGCAGTGGTGCCTGTCTGGCTGCAAACTGGCTGAAAGTTCAAGTAACACTGCTTAAATCTGGTGTTAGGTGGGCTTCAGGATATCAAGGCTGCAGCTAAACAGGAGCTTTTCCCCTTGGGAAACATAATCCCATTCTTTGTAGGTAAATAGGTACATTTTTACCTCCTTTGTAGCTGGAAGAAAAAGCTGTAAAATGGTGAAAGATATCAGAAAAGGGAGTTCTGTCAGTGCCCTGGCTACTCTGTGTCCTGCCTGTGAAAGCCACCAGCCACCCTGCCCTCCTGCAGCCCAGCCCCAGCCCCTCTCAGCAGGTCCTGTGGCCCCAGGCCCTTCCCTGGTGCTCAGCCCAAGGGGGCAGGGGGAGAGGTGGTGGGCTTTTTCCCCTCAAATTGTTGTATTTTCTGTTTGATTTTCTAGGAAAGTAGCAAGAAACTTGAAGAAAATGTTTATTATTTTGGAACCACAGTGAAAGGGCTGCTAAGAAGGTTTGGCAAGGTAACATGTCTTCTGGTAACTTTGTTGTTGAGCAGTTTATCCTCAAGCAAACTGGCCTGACCTGAAGGTGGAATGGACTCTCTGTGTGTGTGTTTGAACTTAAGCTCTTCATCACTGTTGGGCAGCAAATGAAGCTGCAAAGGGGCACAGGACAAACAGGAGAGAGACTGCACCAGAGTGGGAGCTCTGGGGCATTCTGTGCCAGTTCCTCTGCTGGGAACAGATCCCAGCCTCATCCCTGCCCCTCCACCGACTGCCACAGCTTCCAATAGCCTTAAGAGCTCTGGGACTTGAATTTCATTGGGTTTGGCACTTACCAAAGTGGTTTCTAGAGGTGGCAGCTTTCCTGCTGGCTGCAGGCAGCTCATCAGGAACCCACAGATTGGCAATTTGAAGAGAGTCACACCATAAAGTGCCCAGAGGCAGCAGCACGTGGCTGAGCCAGGGTTTGCTGACCTGAGGGAGAAATTCTATGGGATGACTGATCTGTGTGAATGAAGTGGGAACCTGAGCACAAAGTATGAGACAAAAGTGTTTGGTTACAGTTTGAAATGGATGAACTACACACACAGTAATAGCATTTTTTCCTCTTGCAGACCATAGTGGATGAGCAGCTGGTCCTGAAGAGAGTGGCTGATGTGGTGATCAACCTGTACGCAATGACAGCGGCCATCTCCCGCGCCAGCCGCTCCATCAGCATCGGCCTGAGGAACCACGACCACGAGGCAAGTGTGTCACAGCAGCCCACATGGTGGGGGTGGGAAGGGCCCTGCAGAGCTCCTCCAGCCCAACCCCCTGCTCAAGCAGGGTCCCCTGGCTCAGGGGGCACAGGAATGTGTCCAGGTGGGGTTAGAAACCTCCCGAGAAGGAGCCTCCACACCCTCCCTGGGCGGCCTGGGCCAGGGCTCCCTCACCTCAGCACCAAAGGACTTGCTCCTCCTATGCCAGTGGAACTTGTTTGTGTTCAGCTGATGTCCATTATCTGTTGTCCTGTCACTGGGCACCACAGAACAAAGACATCCTCTTGACACCCACCCTTTCATCAGCAATTCTATCAGCATTGATCAGGTTCCCCCTCAGCCTTCTCCAGGATGAGCAGACCCAGGTCTCACAGCCTTTCCTCCCCATAGGGATGTTCCAGTCCTTTAGTCACACCCATAGCCCTCCTCAGGCCTCTCCCCAGCAGTTCCCTGGAGTCCCTCAGTGCCAGCCCTGCCCAGGCTGTGCCTGTGCCCCGGGAGCTGACCCAGCACAGTGGGACACTGCTGGCCCCTGGTTCCCCCACCAGCCCTGTACCACACTGACCATCCTTTTTTTTTTTAACTACTGTTAAAATCATGTGTGCAGCCCACACATCCATGCATGAACTGCAACAGCTGCATGTTCTCCTGAAGCTCCTAAAGCACACAGTGCTTCCCCCACACTTTCCATACCATGAGCAAACAGGAAGGTATCGGATCAACAAGAGCTGGTCGGTATATTTATTGCCAGCAAAGTCAGAGGGTGATTGAAGGAGCTCATTTAACATTTCATGGTAACAGTGACACTACAGGAAAAGTATATTTGCTCCACTTAAGTGTTAGACAAATCCCAGCTGCTTAACCTTTGCCTTCAGTGGCCTTCAGCCTGTGTGATCCGGGTCCTTCTGGCTTTAGCACCAACAAAGGCCTCCAGTCCTGTGTGAGCGAAGGGCTGGGCCCAGCTCTGACCTGTGGGGGAGAAACACCACTAAACTGACACCATCAGAGACAAAACAAGACTGCCCTAGGGGGTAAAGGACTGTGGGCTTGCTACAGGGCTCTGTCAGGAAATTCAGTCCCTAGTTTTGAACTGGGCTTTGCTGGTTTTGCAGGTGCTGCTGACAAATATCTTCTGCACAGAAGCATATTTCAAGAATAATTATGCCATGGCTCAACTAGAAAAATGTAAGTCCTGATAAATAATCTGTATACTTTATGGCTTTGCCAGGCTGCAAACAGAAATTGGTGGTTTGGGTGATGTGACAGTTTTGCTCTGCTTTTAGTTCAGATGAGCAGAACTGGGACCACTTGTAAATAAGAGTCTCTTCATTGAACAGATAAAATGAACTGCAGAGGTTCTGGGTTGGGGTTTTACAACTGTGAGGAGGAATATAAAAATCTATGGGTAGCAAATACTCCTGTAAAGAAAAGACTGGTCACAACTAGCTATTTCACTTGTTTGGTTGAGAACTGACCAACCAAAGTGCCAAAGTTGAGCATTTGCTCTATAAAACTCTGTCTGCAATACTCAGTCTATTTTCTTAGAGGATAATGTTAAATTATTTCCTGGCAGTGAAGTGTAAACAGTTTGGTGTATTCTAAAGTCCTTTTGGAAAGGAGTTCACAGAATAACAGGATGTTAAGGGTTGGAAGGGACCTCAAAAGCTCACCCAGTGCAACTCCCCTGCCAGAGCAGCACCACCTAGAGCAGGGCACACAGGAACTCATCCAGCTGGGTCTGGGATGTCTCCAGAGGAGACTCCACAGCCCATCTGGGCAGCCCCTTCCAGTGCTCCCTCACCTGAACACTGAAGAAGTTTCTCCTTGTGTTTCTCTGGAACCTCTTCTGTTCCAGCTTGTACCCATTGCCCCTTGTCCTGTCACTGGCCATCACTGAGCACAGTCTGGCTCCAGCCTCCTCACACCCACCCTTTATGTATTTGTAAATATGAATGAGGTCACCCTTCAGTCTCTTCTCCAAGCTGCAGAGCCCCAGCTCCCTCAGCCTTTCATCACAAGGGAGATGCTCCACTCCATCATCTCTGTGGCCCTGCACTGAACTCTCTCCAGCAGCTCCCTGTCCTTCTGGAACTGAGGGGCCCAGAACTGGACAAATTCAGACAAGCTCTTTACAGCCCTTTAACTGTCCTTCTGTTTCTCCCCAGATGCAGATGAGAATCTGGATGACTACATCAAGAAAGCAGCGAAGCAGGTGCTGGAGAAGCGCTCATATACCTGCTCCCACCCCCTGGACAGGACCTTCTGACACTGCCAGGTGCTGATGGGTTCAAGCACTGACTGGTTTGTCAAGTATCTGACACCATTTCCTGACTTTACCAAACTTAATTAGCTACAACAGTAAAAATAAAACTTCTAACCAGATCTCCACAGCAGGAGGCTACAAGCTGGAGTTATGGGATGTGCCTGTTTCCATCAGAGCTGAAGCCCACTGGGCTTCCCTGTTTCCCCAGGGAAGGGATGGGGTGTTTCTCCAAGTCGCCCTGAGCTTCCAGCAGCTGCCTGCTGAGCTGGAGGAGCTCCTGCCAGGAGTGCAAGGACTGAGGTGGGAAGAGGCCTCCAGCAGCAGCCAGGCCAGTGGCCATGGTCATGGCCAGGCCAGTTGGAGTGGCTTTGAGGAGGGAGGTCACTCAATCTGAGCTCCTGTTGCAGTGTTTGCCCCTTGTATTGACTCAGAACTTCTCCTGCTTCTGTTCTTAGCCCTAAGCCTTAAACTGACCCCTTTGGTTTGTGTTTCAAAGACGGGAAATAGGGGGTTTATTTAAACAGACAGAAGCTGTCCTCTCTGTTAAAAAACCTGAGACTCAGTCTTCCATGAGCATTCTTCAGCCAATGACATTCACATGTGTCTTTTTCCCCCTTCTCTCTTGCTACCCCAAACATCAATAACTCCCCTGTCCCTGCAAGGCCTGTGTTGTGTGGGGATGCAGGGCTCCAGCAGGGCCTGGGGAGGGATGTCCTGCTCTTGAAAACAAACAAATGGTTATAGCAAAGTAACCTGGAATGAGAAAGGACTCTGAGCTGCTGCTAAATCTCCACTCAGATTCCTGATAAGGAGCTGCAAGGTTTCAGCTGAAGAAGATGTTCACTAAACACCACAGGATCTGTAAGCTCACCTTCTGCAGTTACTCTGGCTGGGTGACCTCATTCAACAACTCTTAGGAGCTGTGTGATTGGAGGCACTGGAGCATGTGCAGATGGAGGTGGGAAACGCTGCCAGCCCTGTAGCTCTCAGTCAGCCACCACAGCACTGCTGGGAGCAACTGGGACACAGTTTTCCTGGAGCTGGAGCTCCACTTTGCCTTTGGAAGATGGAGCCATGGCAAATCCACCTTGTGAAGCACCAGGTTCACCAAGAGCTCATGAATCAAGCTGACACTCAGAAGGCCTGGCCTTGTTAAGCATGAGTTAGAGCTGGGGTGGGATTCTGAGAGATTACATTTCTGACAGAATAAGTAGAGCAGAGCAGCACCTCAGGCTGGGTGATGGGATGCCAGCAAAACAAAGGCCAGAACTCCATCTCCAACAAAGAACAAAAGCCCTCACGTTGCTCTCTGTGTAACTGAGATGGGAACCACACCTCTCCTGTCAATGCAGCATTTGCTGCCTGATGAAGTTTAACTTAGAAGGTTGAAGAAGTGAGCTTTGTGTTTTTGAGCTTAGAAAGGCCACAGCCTGTGCTCTGCAACTTCAGGCCCAGCTGTGGAAACCTCCCTGACACCAGGGAGGTTGTGTGGAGCTCTCAGGGGGTTGTGTGGGGGTGTTTCTCTAAGGGGGAAGGGGCTGTGATGGCTCCTGCAAGAAGTTGCTTGACACCTTCCCAGGCTCTGAGCCAGACCCAACTGGGGCTGAGCCAATTGGGCAACTTCAGCAATCACTTTTTAAGAAGTAGATGGAAGAGGAGGGTTGTTTTTTCTTCTGGGAGGTGGTGGAAGGAGCTGGATGAGAGGGGAGTGACCATGAGCAGCCCAAGGTTAGTGAGGGAAGAGAGGAGATGTGCTGGAGCAGACTCCCCTGCATCCCTTGGTTAGGTGGGAGCTGTTCCCCTGCAACCCACAGATGGTGGAGCTGAGAGCTGCTGTCAGCTTATGGAGGAGCCCACACTGGGGTGACTGTGCCCAGAGGGGCTGTGACTCTGTGAAGAGCAGCAGAATGTGGCAGGAGTTCTGTTGCCATGAGGAGACCATGGGGAGGAGTTTGTGAGGAGCTGCAACCTCAGGGACAGACACAACAGACAGGTTGTTAGAGACTATCCCATGGGAGGGGACCCACATTGGGCAGAGGAGGAACACAAGGAGTCCTAATCCTCTGAGGAGAAAGATGCAGAGGAGACTCACTATGATGGACTGACTCTAAGCCCCATTCCCTGTCACCTGTGCTGCTGAGGGGGAGGAGGTGGAGCTATGGGGAGCAGGAGCTGAGCCCAGCACTCAAGTGGCCCCTGGAGCTGAGACACTGTGACAAGCCTTCTGACAACAACCTGACATTAAAAACCCAGCAGAAAATAAATGATAACTGTGAGAATGTGCCTCTGCCTGTTTGATCCATCCATCATGGTCCTGCAGCAAAGGCACAGCACCCTGCAAGGGTGATGTCTGTCAGGAAAAACTGCACCAGGCCAAGAGGCTCAGCTGGAAATTATTACCAGCAAGAACTGAAAACAGTGCTTTGGGGGCTGGGGTTTTTTCTTTAATCTTCCTTCCAAAGCAGACCATGGAAGTGAATGGACACAGCATCTCCTCTGGAGAGTCAGCTTGGCACCAGAGTAGTCACTTTTGTGAGGCAAGACCTAAAGGACCTCCCGTGGGCTTGGAAGGCTTGGAAGATGTGTTAGAGCCGTGGATCTACCAGTCAAGTCTAAATGTTATCAAGTGCAAGGTGAAAGTTACCTCATAAACTGAGAGTAGGAACAATGTGCAATCCAGGCAAAAGTCCTGGGCTTGCAGGGAGCTGGCAGAGCCCAAGAGGGACACATCTCAGAGGCTGAGCAGCCCCATCAGAACCCAAGCTCAGGATCAGGCACAAAGGCTGAGGCTGTGCAGAGGGTCCTCACGCAGGGCCTGGCACCACAGGGGTTAACAGTGAGGAAGAAACAGAGGGGGAGTGGGGGGCTGGCAGACAGCTGCCCTCAAAGGTTTTACTCTGTCTTTGTTACCAACTTCTGTGTTTGTTTTTCTAGGGCATCTGTAGCCAACAGGGAGCTTCAGCCCCTTTGATCAAAAGGGCTTGAAAAGCAGACTTGGGGTTTGGTCAGTCCTTTGGCTCTGACTGTGGCTCAGCCAACAAAAGGAGAGTGAGGTGCAGGCCACCCAGGCAGCTTTTCCCATTCATGAGCACAAAGCTTTCAGTCACTGGGGCTGAGGTTTACCCCAAGAGGCTGAAGTGCCTCAGGCTGGGAGTCTACAGAGCACAATGGTCATGGAGGGGATTGTGGGGAGGCACTGGCATCTGGCTGTGGAAGTGCCTCAGCCTCTGCACCTCATCAGGGGCCATTACAATTTCTTTTGGAGTTGCTAAGCCTGAAAACTGTTCTTTTCTCTCCCCCTTTGTGCTGACAGGCAGGCTGGCTCACTGAACAGAATCTCTCCCCTTCCTCTGAGCAGCCAAGCAAAGAACTGCCTAAAGACCAGCAAGTTTTCCTCAGAGCTCTGTCAGATTGAGTTCACCACCACCTCTAGCAAGTGCTTTGACTTCCCTAAGTACTGTGATAACTTGTGGCATATGTTACCTGCCTCCCCCAGAGAGCAGGACAGCACAGGGGTGGGTGTCAGGGGCAGGACCCACCACGGCCACCCTTTACCTTCAGACTTGGTCCTGTCCTCCTGCAGGGGAAGCTCAGGGGTTCTCCTTCCAGAAGGCTTTGGCACTGCTGCAGCTGCAGCCTGGCTCCTGGCCTGGGGCAGAGCTGCTGTGCAGCACCGGGGAGCCTTCACCTTGGGGTCACCAAAGGCAGCCTGCAGAGCCCCACAAGGCCAACGACAGGCTGGAAGAGAAAAACCAGGACACAGGCACCAGTCAGATAGAAACATGTGGGCTGTTTGGATTCCAAGCAATGACCTGGAATTGCAACAGCCAGCAGGGGAGTCTGACCTGGGGAACTAAACCTGGGTCATAGAGTCATTGAATTGTTTGGTTGGAAGAGCCCTTTAGGCTCATTGAGTCCCAGCCCTCCCCTCACCCTGCCAAGCCCAGCACTAACCCATGGCCCTCAGCACCTCAGCTCCACAATAGCTCCAGGGCTGGGGAATCCCTCACCTCCCTGGGCAGCCTGGCACAGGGGCTGGCAACCCTCTCAGGGAAAAAGTTCTTCCTCAGCTCCAATCTCAACCTCACCTGGGGCAACTTGAGCCCATTTCTTCTTGTCCCATCACTTCTTACTCTGTAGACAAGACCAACCCCTCCACCTTGCTACAACCTTTCATCAACCCATAGATCAGGCAGCCAACAGAGGAGGCTTTGCAGGAGAATAAGCCAAGAAGGAGCTACTACTCCCTGTCACATTTTACCGTAGACAAAGGAACTGAGCCTCAGAAGATGGACAAATTAAGGGGTAAAACTGGAGTATGGCTGAGGTTTTACATCTTAAGATGCTCCATTGTGCTGAGGGAGCTGCTGGTGCTGTTGCTAAGCTGCTCTCTATCATTCAGGAGTGATAGAGAACTGCTGGAGAGATGCTGAGGGGACTGGAACATCTATGTGAGGAGGAAAGGCTATGGGAGCTGGGACTGTTCAGCCTGGAGAAGAGAAGGCTGAGGGAGAGCCTCATCAACACTAATCAGTACCTAAAGGGCAGGTGGTGAGAGGATGGGGCCAGTCTCTATTCTGTGGTGGCCAGTGACAGGACAAGGGGTAACAGGCACAAGCTGGAACACAAAAAGTTCCACTGGAACAGGAGGAGCAAGTCCTTTGGTGCTGAGGTGAGGGAGCCCTGGCCCAGGCTGCCCAGGGAGGGTGTGGAGGCTCCTTCTCTGGAGGTTTCCAACCCCACCTGGACACATTTCTGTGCCTTCTGAGCCAGGGGAACCTGCTGTAGCAGGGGCTGGGGCTGGGTGAGCTCTGCAGGGCCCTTCCCACCCCAGCACCCTGAGATTCTGGGATCTGCCAGAGCACAAACAGTTTTGCTGTACATGCATCTCTTTGCATTCAAACCCCCTTCCTCGACCATAGAACTGAACCAGTTTCAGGACTGTATGTCAGAGCCTCCAGTTAAAGCTTTGTCATCAGTGCCATTACCAGTCTGTGGGGCTGTTGTTGTGAAGAGCTCAGGTGGCTTCTTGTAAAGATCAAAATCAACGTGTCGTCTGTCCCAGCTCCACCTGTCCCGTGGCAGCAGGAGCCCCATGTTGGTGAGCAGAGCATTCTCCTGCCACTGCTAAATGCAAATGGAATCCTTGTAAGAAGCCAGGCCAAGATCACCAGGGAGGAGCCACCAAGGAGAAGTTAAGCCAGAGTCCTGGGCAGCCACCTAACAATTACCATAACAGGATCCAGACTTCACAAGACTACCTTTCTCTCTAAGCAGCCTTTCCTCTTGTGTTTCATACACATGAGTAAGAACAAAACTGCATTTGGTGAGCAAGGTGCAGCTACTCTAGGCCTGAGCTGTTCTCTCAGGCATGAACCTGAGACATTCCTGACAGGTTTCCTATTTGTGTCACATTTCTCTGCAGTGCTATAAAGGGTCAGGATTGAGACACTGAGAGTTATATATCACCTCAAGGATAACCATTAAAGATTATCTAACAACAGCACAATGCTGTTAGAAAGCAGAAGCTGTCCTGGTGCTTCTAAAAATACAGTCATTGATATCAAACTCTTGGGACCAAGAGCTCAGGTGACCCAAGGCAATGGGGAGTGAAGCAGCACATGCACTGGAAGCCTGGCAGGAAGAGTCACCATCACCACTGCAAAACTGAGTTCCACCTTTTGAGGTCCTCTGACTAGCCACTGCTGAAATACCAGTTTGGTTGTTTCAGACAAAACTGCTACAGATTCCCAAGCTACAGATTAACTCCCACTGTCTAATGTCAGCCCTGGACTGTCACTGCTTTACCTGAAACCCTGCAGACAAAGGGTGGCTGAGGCAGAACTTGATGGAGATATTTTAGGAAACCCACAAACCTTTTGGGCTCCCAAGGGACAGTGTTTTAGAAGATGATCAAATCCTGTGCTTGAGAAGAAAACAGAATGGTTATGAGAGTCTCAAAACCAGACTCAGGATAGGATCCTAACAGCCTCCTGCTCTGGTTCCACCTTTCAGGTGACAAGAACAGTTAGTTCAGAACCAACAGAACACTGGTCATGCTCATGAAGTCCCTGCTTGAGCAGAGGAGCCTCCTGCCTCTTCTCTCTCAGCTCCATGGCTACCACTGATGCCACACAGTGTCATTCAGGACAAAGCCTCAGCTCTCTTCCCCTCTCTCATCCCCTCAGGAGGTGCTGAGGTCAATACAACACACTGACCAGCTGCTGCTCCCACCCCAAGGGTCACAGCCCTCCACTTCTTCCAGTCCAGTAACTCTGGTGTCAGTCACCAGACTGTCACTATCAGTCTTTCTCAGCTTGCTCAGCTTTTGATCCTGTACTGCTGAGCTCCCCTTCTATTTTTTTGTCTCTTTGGCATGAGGCAGCAGCTGCTGAACTGTCCTGCTTGGCTTCTGATACCCACAGCCAGTGAATCTTCTCTGCTCCTGCATGAGATGATCCATTCTCCAGCATCATGGACCACAGAAAAGCACTTGGTTGTCACTAACCATCTCCCACCAGCTACACTCTAACTTGAGAAACTACTTCAGTATGTATGGAAGAAAAGAGGCAAGATAAATAAAGGCTGAGAGTTGAACAGGTACACACTCTTGCAAGACATGAGCCTCCAAGCACTCAGCTTTTTCCACTCTGCTGTGACTGTTTGATTAGCTTGGTAGAATTTGCTGATCCTGAACAGAAAACTCCAAACCCTGTTCTGTTCCCTTTATTTCCTCATCTTCCCAGTTCTAGTAACACACAAATTTTCCTCCTAGAGGCAGAAGATGTGTGCTTGAGTATGGACAATGCTGGGGACTCCTCAAAACGGGATGGGGAACTGGCCAAGTTCATGATGCAGTAAAATGGCAGAAAACTAGAAGTTCAATAGTCAAGGACAGAAGGGAGAGAGGATACAGGGCAGGAAGAAACTAATAGAACAGTGGTGAAGGACAAACACACCATAAAACTGCAACTGCAAACCATAAATCAAAGTACAAAACAAAAACCCCAAGCAGTGAGAGGGTTTGGAAACACAAAGGAAAGCTACAAACACATTGGCAGCTCCTGAAGAGCAGCTGGGAACATGTCCAGAGTCAATATTGGGATTTTCTGACAGTAGATCCCACCTGTAAACATAAACCAAAGCACTCTATAGTCCATTAGTACCTACTGATATCCAATCAACACTGGCAAATGGCTTTTCAGGGCAGAGTTTGTGTATTCAAACAAAAGATCAGCTGGGTGAGATAGGTGCTGACACACACAGATTGCAAATGTCACCGTGGAAAGAGCTGCCTAGACTGCACCCCTCCAAAGAGGCTTCCCCATGATAAAGCACTCTGCCTCTTTCAAGTCTCCTAAAAATGCTTCAGTTCACCCAGGACAGTTCTTTTCAGTTGCCTGTTACCTCCTTTAACTCCTCCAGACGTGCCCCATCAGGCATCCGAGGGTGCAGGTTGCTTTCAATGCTGCTCTTAAACCCAGGAAATACAAACCCCTCTGGTGACAGCCACATACTCTTGGATTTTGCAAAGGATTCTTTCCAGGCAGCAACCTCATCCACTGGGTCAAATGTGGCTGACAGGTACTCCTGACAATAAGTGAATCTGGTCTTTGGTTCCTACAAAAGAAAGTCAGTGGTTGGGTTATTAATGTGAATTCCCCTTTGCTGGGAAAGAAGCTCACAAGGTATAGAAATAGTTTCATTTCTTTGCTTAAGGCTCCAAGTAACCATAGATAAAAATGATACAGAATATGTCTCATTAAATGTTTTTAAATGATGGGATTTATTTCATTCTTGTTTGATGCAGTGATGGGTTTAATGACAAGTGGTGTCCCTGGAAGAAATACCTTTAGTGTTATTTGGACAAAAAAAAGAGCTGTAGCTCCTCCTGTGTTCATGCTGCATCATGAACAGTTCTCACAGAGCTGCAGGAATTTCCAGGTGCTGATAGGAACATGGCACTTGCCATTAAGATTAAAGCCAGCTCTTCAGCCAAAGGAGATAACTGTGGTTCTTCAAATGTGTTGCTGCAATCATTTAATACTACACACCCCTGACACTGCAGTCCCTCCAATTCTCCCACTTACAAAGGTGTGAGGCACAGAACTGGCTCATGTGGCTTATGGAAGAGAATCATAGAATGAGAGGGGTTGGAAGAGACCTTTAAAGATCATCTAGTCCCAACCAAGCAACAGCAGCTGCACTCAAACCAACGGCCCAAGTCATGGAGATGAGACAACTCGACCACAACGTTCAGTATTAAGAGCTGAACTTTACACAGCCAAGAATGCCTCTCAGAGTCCCTGTTGGATCCCAGCTCCCCTTCCAATGTGCTAACATAGGAGTTAAAGCTGGAAAACTGATCCATCTCTCTTTAAGCACCACACAGAGGAAGCCAAGATCTTCCCAACATGCCCCAGTGTCACCTTTGCCATTTCCCGGCGGAGCTGCTGCTTCGCGAGTTCTGCCGAATTCAGGCTCTGAGAGCTGTAGTTAAAGACAGATTTGCCATCAATGGGAGAAATCCTGAAAGTTTCTAACTCTGGCTTTTTCATCTTCCCTTTGAGCTGGCCTGCAGCAGCAATGTTAGCCTGCAAAGAGGGATCACACATGAGCTCTGTCTGAATCAGGAGTGCAGACGGTTAGGAAAAAGCTGTGAACCACAAATGACTCTGTAAGCATTAAAAACCCCCCAACTTCAACCAAACAGACAAAACACATCAGCTCTTGGATATTGAAATACTCCCAAAATGACCATTAAAAGATCAAAAAGCAGCATTTTACTTGTGCATATGATATTCTGCAAGACTAAAGGCAGCAGACTGGAGGCAAACCCACACCCACAGAGGACAACTTCTGCTGACAGATCTAAACTCTGGAGAGCTGATGCTCATTGGACTTCCAATGAAATCAGATGAGTTCTTTCAATTCTGTTACTCCATTAACACCCCAGTAAATGCAGTGTCATGGGAAGCACTGTGCATTAGAACTCTTCACATCACTGACACAGTATAATTAAACCCTCACACCTATTCACTGAGTTGACAACATCATTTTACTGTGTTCAGTAATTGTGGCTGTGAATTCAGACTCTGCCATAATAGGTAATTACAGCAGGAAAGTACAATTGCATTTAGGAGGTCAGTCCCTGGGACATCCACTTACCCTTTTGTTGTTGTTGTTCTCAATCAAAAAGCCCAAAAGGTTACCTCACCTGCTCCTAAGGAATGTTTTATTGCCTTGTCTATGGAGGACTTCCCAGTTCCTCTGTTATCTCTTCATTCAGAAGCATGGTAAAGCCAGGCCTGACTAAAACACTGGGAAGGCTGCTAACTTTACCCAAATATCAAAATAACTATGCTTCACCTGTACAGAATCATCAGGCCCAAGAGCTCTGCTGCTCTCACCCTCCTGTAATGTTCTAAACACAAATACCAAGAACAGTTACTTAAGACTGTCTCCTTTTTTAGCCTCCTGGAACACTCCTTTATTGACAGACTAAGACTGAAAAGGGAATTACTTAGGAGTTACATTTCAATGTCTCCAAGACTGTACCCTTAAACAGGAACATAGATTCCCAAATCCCAGGCAAAACCTCTTTGTATTAAAATACAGATAGGAAAAACCACTCAGAACTACTCTTCATAAACCACAGGATGACCAGAGTCCTCAACTGAGCAATATATTCCAAGGCTCAGCTCAGACTCCCAGGAAACATGTGGGAAACCCCTCCTTTGGTGTCTATATTAATGGGAAAGGGTTTAGTTTCCATGTGCTTTCCCTGAGGGAACAGAAGGGGTGGATGGACACTGGTAACAAACAAGGTTCTTACATTCTTCACCATTCCCTTAAAGCTCAGCACAGCTCTGTCTGCAACTGCTGGTTATATTTAGTTAAGAACAAATGCCATTGTGGTTGCCCAAAGGCAAGAGTGTCTCTCCCATGGCAAGAGCAGAAAGCACAGTTTTCACATGAGCTTAGTTGGCTTGGCCTCCCACAAGCATCTGAAGCTTGGATGACATGCTGAAGCACAATGAGGGGGGGCTAGGGAGATGAAAGGGACAAAACAAAGCAGGAACCAAACCCCAAAAGAAGCTGCAAGTCCTTTAAATGATCAGTGTCCTTCAGGCTCAGGCAGTGAGCTCAGCTGTGAGCACTAGAACTGCCTTCCCCTTCACAAAGCAATTATGTCTGCAATTCAGCCTCTGCAACACTAAATTGCCCTCCACTTTTTAATGATGTTTGTACAATACTTAACAAGCACCCCACCAAAAGCTTCTGAGCTTGTCTGAGGAGACAAAGGGGGTGTTGATTAAGGCTGTGAAGCTCTGCAGCTGAGGTTTGTCTCTCGTAGCACAAACTACTCACCACAATGTGGTTTCTCTCAAAAGACACTTTGTCTTCTCTCTTCTCCTTCTGCTGCACATACACTTCATTGTAGGTCTCTGATGAAGAACACACTGCCTGTTTCACTCTGCTGGCTTTCCCTGGTACTGTATAATCATCAGACTCAAATGAGAGTACAGGAGGTTTCTGAGTGAAGAGATCCTCAGCAGTTAAGGCAACTCCATACTCGTGACTTAAGGCTGTGATCATCTCTGCTGAGGGCAGCAGATCCCCCTGGATTACATCCCTCAGCCTCTTACTGTGGCAGAGGTAGCTGAGCCTACAAATAGACAGAAACTTTGTTACCTTACAAAAAACTTTGCTGCAATCAAAACATCACAGCTGACATCACTGGGGAAGCACAAGACAACCTGCCTGAGAAACCTGTCTATGAAGAAGCTCAAGCCAGTCCATGTCTGCTGGCATTCAGCAGCAGTCAAGAGGTTTAGTAGGCCAATAAACCTACTAGGAATGTTCTAGGGACAATGCTGGCACTAGAATTAGCTGCAAGTTAATGATTAGAGGCTGAGTTGCTCTAGCCTCTGGCTAGAAAGCAATCAAGCAAACCCTTCATGCATGCTAGTTCTAGTGTATGACCCCTATTTGTGCTGAACACTCACTAAAATCCATCCTGTCTGAGCTCTGCTTTACTCCCATCCCAATCAGCTTTCCTTCCATTTGCCAATCAGGACAACGCTGGCCTCACATCTGATTGCTTTTCATTCGCTACCTCTTGACCTGAAAAGAGCAGTGTGGCACAGGAGCTGCTCTGATCTGTGACAGCTATTGAGCACTGCAGCACTCTGCACACAGGCACTTATCTCAGTTTCCAGCCTCTCTGGCTCAGGCCACAGCAGAGGCCACGATAGAAAGGGACCTGTCTGATGGCCAAACACAGTGTTGTGATTCCTTGCCAAAAGTGGAGCTTTGTTAGCTCACCTATCACAGTTAGGTGAGTCTCCTCTTTCTTTGAGGAGACTAACTTTACAAAGTGCTCTAAAAGAACTCAGTTGTAAAATTACTGCAGAGAATTGTTGTGGTTGGAAAAGAACTTTAAGATCAACTGCAACTCCTCCCCTCACCCTGCCAAGCCCAGCACTAACCCATGGCCCCCAGCACCTCAGCTCCAGGGCTTTGCAATAGCTCCAGGGCTGGGCATTCCCCCACCTCCCTGGGCAGCCTGAGACAGGGGCTGACAACCCTCTCAGGGAAACAGTTCTGCCTCAGCTCCAATCTGCCTCATCTCCCCTGAGGCAACTTGAGGCCATTAATTTTCTCTCCATTACTTCTGAACAATACATGCAACTGGTAAATGACACTAATTCAATGTTGCATCAGCATTAATAACACAAAGTGGGTTTATAAAGGTATGTTAAAATTAAATTGGGTGCCTATGGATCATGTGCATTTGTTTTTCTACACTTACAATTACTTTCCTGGCTAATTCTAGCAGAAGGAAATGTTATCAAGCAGCAGCAGCAGCTTGTGTTGTGCACACATTAAACCACTGTCTGACTACAGCAACCCAAAACCTCAAAAGCCAGGAGTTCTCCAAGTCAGAGACTGCTCTTGAACACTGCCCACAGTCTGTGTACTCCAGTGAAGAACTTATTTCTCTGAATAATTACAGACACAGCAGAAGGAAGGTATGGCAAAAAGGACTAACAGCCAAAGTCTGGCAGATGTGATTCCTTCATCTCTAGTGGTGGGCTGCTGGAAAGAGCTGCTGTCTAGAAGGACATTGTCTCAGCCACTAAAGATGCTTTGACTGAGGTTCTCTCTGATTCTGTAGCAATGACTACTGTGAAATGCAGTAATTGTTCCTGCAGCTTCACTTCTCTCCAGTGGAAAAAAAACCCTCCTGCATTTAAAATTATCCCAGCCATCCTGAAACCTCCACTTTCAGTGCAGGAACCAGAGCTGCAGTATCAAGCATCAAGAAGAGGAGATGGGAGGGATCTCATTAACACTTACACGTATTGAAAAGGTGTTTGTCAAAAGGATGGGGCAGCACTCCTTTTTGTTATATCCAGTGACGGGACAAGGGGTAATAGACAAAAGCTGGAACACAAAAAGCTCCACGTAAGGAACAACTTCTTTACAGTAAGAGTGAGGGAGGCTCACTCAGGCTGCCCAGGGAGGGTGTGGAGGCTCCCTGGGAGGTTCCCAAACCCACCTGAACGTGTTCCTGAAGTGGATCTGCTTGAGCAGGGTGTTGGACTAGATAATCTCTAGAGGTCTCTTCCAACCCCTACCATGGTATGATTCTAAGCTCTGCACAGCAGCTAACCTGCAGACTCATTTGCTGGTTTGTTTAGACAGCAGATACTACAATAAAAATTCACCAGGAAAATAACTACCAAGTAGGTAAACTATGCAGCATTATGTTCTTTTCTACCTCCAATATTGCCAGCACATAGCATAAGGAAGAAAGGTATTTACCAACCATCATTGAAGTAAAAATAGGGGGGAAAAAAGGACTTTAAAGGACATCAGAGTGATGGCCACCAGTCACCCTCAGCTTGGATTCTTTTCCTCACCATCTCACACAATAAACATGAAAGAAACTACAGATCTGTGAAGAGGTACCCAAGTTACATCACTAGTCAGAACTTGTAGTGTAAAGGCTTGGCTCACCACTAGCTTAATGAAGTTAAGTTTCATTAGTCATAAGCAAATAAACAGTTCTTGACCTTGACTGGGTGAGCCAAGGAGGGGAAGCAGTCAGGGACACCCAAGCAGCCTGCTAGGTCATTCAATTTCCAGCCACTGCCTTGATATGTGCAAAACAAAACTTGCAGCAGGCAGGGAATCCATCTGTAATGCACTACACTGAGTGTGTTCTACCAGAAAGCCAGAGTGTGGGAGAGCGAGGACAAAGGCTGCCACAAGACTGAGTGGATGTTATTGCACAATGACAAGACTCTTTTATGCAATCAGATTGTTGTCTGGGAGACTCTTTCTTGTCTCGAGACTAAATGTCCCTGTTCAGTTCAAAGCAGCTTTGCAGGACTTCAGGTCAGAAGTTAATCTAAACAGGGCAGTCTATTTCTAGCAAGCAAGAAAGCAATCACAGTTCACCTCTGCCTTCTAGGCTCAAGTTGCTCACAGCAAAGATGGATGGTACCTTTTTCACCCCTCAATAGATGTGTCTGAATTTACAGGGAAAAAAAAGCCACAATGGAGTCACACATACAATTTTTTTACATAGATTAGCACAATACACAGCTAGATAGAGATGTATACAGGTAAGACTTCCCACTCTTTCTTTAATCCATCTCCTCAGATGTTACATGAGAGATGCTTTGAGGCAAAGAGCTGTGAATACCTGTGTGCTGACAAAGTGAGGCACTTGGCAGAGACCCCACACGAATCATGCAACAAAACCCCGAAGGAAAGAGCCAGGAACAGGAACTGTATTCTCCCAACTCTCACAAAACTCTTCCTTTCTCTAGTTTGCCTTAGGAAGACTGGTTTTAGAACTCCCCACTTAGTTCAAGTGACTTTCTGTCTCCATCAGAGGAGTAAACCCTTCCCAGCTGATGCTTCTGACACAGGAGTTTTCTCTTCCTTCTGTTTGGATTATATTCAGGTGTTTTCTGATGTACTACCCTACTGGTGCACCCCTCTCCTCTTTACAATGCATAAATTCCTGCCCAGATCACAAGTGGCCAGTTACCTCTGCACCAGCAGTTAGAAACCCACACTCTTCTGTCTCACCTGACCTCAAACCTGAATTACCCGTCAGGCCCATGGATTGCTTTCACCAGGAAAAAAGTAACCAAGAACTATTATTTTCTTGTACCAAATATCACAGGATCAAAGAATCTCAAAGGCTGGAAGGGACCTGGAAAGCTCATCCAGTGCAACCCCCTGTCAGAGCAGCACCACCTAGAGCAGGGCACACAGGAACTCATCCAGCTGGGTTGGAATGTCCCCAGAGAAGGAGCCTCCACAGCCCATCTGGGCAGCCCCTTCCAGGGCTCCCTCACCTCAACAGGGAACAAATTCCTTGTTGTCAACCCTGCTAACACTTCTTCATCTCTGGACTGTGACTCTGGAGGAGTTCATACCTGGCCAAGGCCTGGAAACATGCCCGAGGAACCGTCCCTCTGACGTAGAGCAGAGGCTGCTGTGTTACGGTGCCGAGGGGCTGACGGAGGCGGAAGTGATAGAAAACAGCTTCCAGGTCTGTGTACAGGCGGTGAGGGAAAGACACCTCTGAGTTATAGAGGATCTCCAGTTGTCCATCTCCACCTCTGTGAGTCCTGTAACAGAGTGCCAAAGCTGAGACGAGCAGAGTGTCTCAGCTTTCCTCAGTTCTGCGTTACTCCCGCTCATGAAACTGCTTTGCTCTTGTCCTTTAGAGGGAAGCTCTCACTCTATGGTGTTCCCTTCACAAGGAGTCTTTTGAAAAAGCCATTCTGGATAAAATTACATAGAGAGTGACAAAATCCTGCTAACACAATGGGGTTGCAAGTGTTCTCCTTGTAAGCTGCATGGCAAACACTTGAAAGAAGCTCACCTCAGTTTCATCAGTGTTGTGCCTCTTAACAGCCTTACTTCTACTACAAAGGGTCAAAATTCAGACTGAGGCAGGAAAAAACAGCTTCAATTTAGGTTACAGGTGAGCACAAGACAACTTTTCAAGCAATACATAATCTCAGTAACTGCAGTGAAGTGACTTGCATTTAAAAAACCCCAACAAACAGAAAACCCCTCAACAAACAAATGACAAAGCTCCACAGGAAAGATTTAACAACATGCTACAGTGGTGGAAAGAAGATCAAGCACTTTGAAGCACAAAATCTGAGGGAGACATTCACTTTGCCACATTTTCCCTAACCTCCAAGGAAGAAAGAGCTTGAAGTCCAGCCTCCTCATAGTGACTTTTTTTGCTGTAGAAGCCATTAAATACTTTGTCACTGTTTACAACTGGCAGATTATAGTTTTGCTTCCACAAGCCCAAGCACATGTTCCCATCCTTCCCATTCTAACTCTACGTGGATGATCTATGGTGTTAGGTGATAGAGCTGAGAAGATCATGTCTCAAGTGAACCAGCCACTGGGACTCATATCCACTAAAACCACAAAGAGAAGGTCAGCTCTTCACCTGCTCACGTATCTTTCTGTAGAAAGGGATGAGGGAGGTGTAACTCCAATTAAAATCTTTGCATCTAAGGAAGTAACTGATGAAAACCCACACAGCCTCTTACCTCTCAAAGTGTCTATCCCATAGTTTCTTAATTGCTTTATCTTTTAATCCCTCCAAGACAAAGAGATGAGTTGTCCCATCCAGTAAGTGAAAGCCAGTGACAACATCCAACTCAGACACCTCCTCAGGTGTGCTTTTCAGTTGCAGTCCAGCAAGAGCCGTTCCAGTGAGAGGTGCAGGGCAGCCATCCAGCCTGAGGGCTTCAGCATTAAGTTTTGTAATCTCTTCTACTAAATCATGTAAGAAAGATGAATTGTTGTAGTCAAAAATGTAGATTATACAACCATAGGGGCAACCTGTGGCTGGAGCAGCAGCAGTTTCTGCAGGCACTCCCAAGGGCACAGCGATTTCCACTCGCACTTTCAACAGCGAGTCTGATTCCAGATAATGTCCCCTGGGCACAAAGGGAAAACTACTCACTGCTCCTCTTGCTTTCTCTTTTTTACCCTCCTCACTGAAAGCAGCTGCATCTGGAACTGAGCAGCTCCGAATGGGAGCACTGACAGTCAAGCACTTTGTGCCCAATGTTAAGTCAGTCAGGCTGACTTTAGCTACACCATGCGGGTGCCACACTTGGCTCTTCATAAAAGAACCACAGGCTGGGGATTTGCAAGCAAGGAAGCTCACCTTACCCACTTCTTCATCAGCTTCACCCTCCCCCAAAAAAGATGCCTTTTTGGTGGTGTCTTCCATGTTTCTATCCCGATCATGAACCTCAATCTCCAAAGGTGGACCCCTGAGACACCTCAGCAGTTCCTCAGGTCTCATTGTCCCTGTCAGAAGCACATTCACGTCCTTGAAGTACACGTGAGTCCCATGGACTTGTCCATGAGTTTGATGAGCTGGGAAGTTATGGAATTTGTATTTGCAGTAGACAGGAGCACACAATCTCTACAGAAAAACAAAAGATGAGGAGAAACAGGCATTTGCAGCATTAACCTTTTCCCTTTGAACCTCACAGAAGCACCAGCTTTTCTAGTGGATAAGGGATGGGTGATGTACTTCATAGCACAAACTCTTCCAAGGCAGCAAGGAGGCCACTCCACATGGCTGGATCCTGGTTTGGGGGAACATACTGTCCCCTTTGTCTGCCTGTACACTTTGTTGACTTTCCAAATGTGTCAGAAAAACTCCCATAGTTTCTAGACCATTAAAGCAGCATGCTGGGGGCTGCAATGGCTGTTTCTAGACCATTAAAGGAGCATGCTGGGGACTGCAATGGCTGTTTCTAGACCATTAAAGGAGCAGGTTGGGGACTGCAATGGCTGTTTCTAGACCATTAAAGCAGCATGCTGAGGGCTGCAATGGCTGTTTCTAGACCATTAAAGGAGCATGCTGGGGACTGCAATGGCTGTTTCTAGACCATTAAAGGAGCAGGTTGGGGACTGCAATGGCTGTTTCTAGACCATTAAAGCAGCATGCTGGGGGCTGCAATGGCTGTTTCTAGACCATTAAAGGAGCATGCTGGGGACTGCAATGGCTGTTTCTAGACCATTAAAGGAGCATGCTGAGGGCTGCAATGGCTGTTTCTAGACCATTAAAGGAGCATGCTGGGGACTGCAATGGCTGTTTCTAGACCATTAAAGGAGCAGGTTGGGGACTGCAATGGCTGTTTCTAGACCATTAAAGGAGCATGCTGGGGGCTGCAATGGCTGTTTCTAGACCATTAAAGGAGCATGCTGGGGGCCGCAATGGCTGTTTCTAGACCATTAAAGGAGCAGGTTGGGGACTGCAATGGCTGTTTCTAGACCATTAAAGGAGCATGCTGGGGGCTGCAATGGCTGTTTCTAGACCATTAAAGGAGCATGCTGGGGACTGCAATGGCTGTTTCTAGACCATTAAAGGAGCATGCTGGGGGCTGCAATGGCTGTTTCTAGACCATTAAAGGAGCATGCTGGGGGCTGCAATGGCTGTTTCTAGACCATTAAAGGAGCAGGCTGAGGGCTGCAATGGCTGTTTCTCGACCATTAAAGAAGCAGGCTGGGGACTGCAATGGCTGTTTCTAGACCATTAAAGCAGCATGTTGGGGGCTGCAATGGCTGTTTCTAGACCATTAAAGCAGCATGCTGAGGGCTGCAATGGCTGTTTCTAGACCATTAAAGGAGCATGCTGGGGGCCGCAATGGCTGTTTCTAGACCATTAAAGGAGCAGGTTGGGGACTGCAATGGCTGTTTCTAGACCATTAAAGGAGCATGCTGGGGGCTGCAATGGCTGTTTCTAGACCATTAAAGGAGCATGCTGGGGGCTGCAATGGCTGTTTCTAGACCATTAAAGCAGCATGCTGAGGGCTGCAATGGCTGTTTCTAGACCATTAAAGGAGCAGGTTGGGGACTGCAATGGCTGTTTCTAGACCATTAAAGGAGCAGGTTGGGGACTGCAATGGCTGTTTCTAGACCATTAAAGGAGCATGCTGGGGGCTGCAATGGCTGTTTCTAGACCATTAAAGCAGCATGCTGGGGGCTGCAATGGCTGTTTCTAGACCATTAAAGCAGCATGCTGAGGGCTGCAATGGCTGTTTCTAGACCATTAAAGGAGCAGGCTGGGGGCTGCAATGGCTGTTTCTAGACCATTAAAGGAGCATGCTGGGGACTGCAATGCCTGTTTCTAGACCATTAAAGCAGCATGCTGGGGACTGCAATGGCTGTTTCTAGACCATTAAAGGAGCAGGCTGAGGGCTGCAATGGCTGTTTCTCGACCATTAAAGAAGCAGGCTGGGGACTGCAATGGCTGTTTCTAGACCATTAAAGCAGCATGTTGGGGGCTGCAATGGCTGTTTCTAGACCATTAAAGCAGCATGCTGGGGGCTGCAATGGCTGTTTCTAGACCATTAAAGAAGCAGGCTGGGGACTGCAATGGCTGTTTCTAGACCATTAAAGGAGCATGCTGGGGGCTGCAATGGCTGTTTCTAGACCATTAAAGAAGCAGGCTGGGGACTGCAATGGCTGTTTCTAGACCATTAAAGGAGCAGGCTGGGGGCTGCAATGGCTGTTTCTAGACCATTAAAGGAGCATGCTGGGGGCTGCAATGGCTGTTTCTAGACCATTAAAGGAGCATGCTGGGGGCTGCAATGGCTCCTAGAGGTTTTTTGTTTCTTCCTGTGCATTCATCTGTAGGATTCAAGGCCTAAACTAAATGCCTACAGCTAGAAGTCAGGAAATATCCAGAGATACCATAGGGAATGGACTATATGGTCTCCATTATTAGCCATTTTTTTACCAATTCAGGGAGGCAAACAGGGAGATTCACTCCCCAGTATTCATTGCAGTTCCCCCATGTAAGCAACCATCAATACCATGGCAGAATGAGGTCAACCCTCAGTCTCTTCTCCAAGCTCCAGAGCCCCAGCTCCCTCAGTCTGTCATCAGAAGGGAGATGCTCCACTCCAGCACCTTTGTGTCCCTGCACTGAACTCTCTCCAACAGCTCCCTGTCCTTCTGGAACTGAGAGGCCCAGAACTGGACACAATATTCCAGATGCAGTCTCACAAGGGCAGAGGAGAGGGGGAGCAGAACCTCTCTCCACCCACTGCCCACAGCCCTTCTAACCCAGCCCAGGATGCCATTGGCCTTCTTGGCCACGAGGGCACATTGCTGGCTCATGCTCATCCTGCTGTCCACCAGCACCTCCAGGTTCCTTTTCCCCAGTACTCTGCTTGGCAAGAGTCAAAACTTCCATGATCCCTCTGCAAATTACATTACAAATGACAGAGTGGTTTTGTCTCCATTATTAATGTTGCAACAAGAAAACATCCTACTAATGTTAAGGACCAGACTGATGCAATTTGAAGCAGATCCTTCACACACTATTCCCTTCTAACTCCACCTCAGATGAGGATCAAAAAGAGAGCTCCTGCAATCCAAAGTCTTTGACCTTAACTTCACTTTTCACATTAACAATGTATGACACTCAGAAAAGGGCCTTTTTAAAAATAGCATTCTTTTAAGACAAAAATGCAAAGAGAACATCATTCCTAACCCATCCCTAAAATGTACAAACAGAAGACCAAAAACCTGTATATTCTCACCAAGATCCAGAAATCACACTGGGATGACTATACATCAATTGTTGTCCCTGGAAAACACAGGGGTTGCTGTGTTGCTGCCAGTGCCTGTGATCACACAGCCACTAATCTGGCCACGTGTTTGTCAGGAAATATCCTCAGTCCCATTCTCTAAGTTACCTTTAAGCCCATGCCCATACAAAGCTACTTGAGGGTGACAAGGGAATTCAGTGGTGGGATGTGTTACCTGCAGCACTTCTATTGGCAGGGGTGTGTTTGGGAGGCAGGTAGCTGATTTAATCCTTATAATCAGGGGATTCAGCTCACTCCTTTGTCTTTCAGATAGAAGGGGTGTTTCCACGGTGAAGGCCATGTAAGCATCTAACACTTCAAGACTCTTCTCTGTCAGACGACAGATCACTGATTCTTCTCCTTTTTAAACACAGAAGATGAAATGCCATTATAGAAGCAATCCCACCAAGGCACCTATATTTGATGCCATTAATTACAAACCTCCACTGAATTTGTATTCAAACAAACCAAAAGTGTTGTTTTATCTGTTTCAAATATTATCTTTTACAGGAGGAAGAACACAGTCCTCAAAGCAGTGTCAGAAGCTCTGCTTGGGCTGACTGCTGAAAGCACACAAGTCTATTTCTGTTTCAAGCTGCAAACACACAGCATAAACACAAAAATTAAGGCAGTTCAGAGACTTTTCATCCAAATGAAACTCTTCCTTACAGGGAAACAAGCACCCCTAAACAAGGTGGCTTCTCTGCCAGCAGCTTTGCCACACCCACACACTCAGCAGCTGAGTTCCATGCTGCATGACATATTGCACAGAGCAAAGGGGATATTTCACTCATGCTACACAAAAATAGGACTACATGTATTAATAATGAATGTTGATCTAGTTACAGTCAGAAAACGACAGAAATAGCCCACTGTGCTCTGACCAACATCCCATTTTCAACACATTCTAAATCAAACAGGACACAAGAACTGAGATGCACATGCTGAAGGAGAACTACAGCATCAAGTTACTTTTGATGCTCTGCCCTTCAGAGCATACAGACCTCTGAACACACATCAGCATCCTCCAGATGAATACCAAATGCCCAATCTGTCTTAACCACACAGCTTTTATCCAAACCATGAAATTCCCTGGGGATCTTTCAAGACAGTTTCCATCAGGCAGGCTCCAGAGAAGCAGACAAGGGGTACACCCAGCACATTGCTCCCTCCCTGACAGAACAATACCTGCGAGGAGAGGCATGACATCTAACTGCAGCGAAGCAATGACAGGTTTCTCTGCCATAGTAGCAGCAATGTTTCTTTTAGGACCAGAACCTCTTCCACCTGTTGATGGAAGGCAGGGTTAGACTGAGTAGGAAGAAGGAAAGACATTTTGTTGCAATTAATCAAAGAAACTATTTCAAATGGGCTGCAGTAGGTGGCATAATTCAGCATCATCCTTAGAGACAGATGTGAACACCAGCTTAGGGCAGTATTGCAAACTGAACATGAGCAGCAATGTGCCCTCGTGGGCAAGAAGCCAATGGCAGCCTGGGGGCATCAAGAAGAGTGTGGGCAGCAGGGCCAGGGAGGTTCTGCTCCCACTCTGCTCTGCCCTGCTGAGGCCTCATCTGGAGTCCTGTGTCCAGTTCTGGGCTCCCCAGCTCCAGAGGGACAGGGAACTGCTGGACAGAGGCCAGTGCAGGGACACCAAGATGCTCAGGGGACTGGAGCATCTTCCTTCTGGGGAAAAGCTGTGGGACCTGGGGCTGTTTAGTCTGGAGAAGAGGAGACTGAGGGGGGAGCTCATTAATAGTTACAAATATCTAACTGGTGGGTGTCAGGAGGTTGGGGCAGCACTTTTTTTGATGGTATCTAGCAACAGGACAAGGGGTGATGGGATGAAGCTGGAACACAAAAAGTTCCACTTAAATATAAGAAAGAACTCTGTCACTATGAGGTGAGGGAGCCCTGGCACAGGCTGCCCAGGGAGGGTGTGGAGGCTCCTTCCTTGGAGGTCTTCAAGACCCACCTGGACACGTTCCTCTGTGACCTGATCTAGGTGAGGGGTTGGACTTCTGCTTCTGCAGGGGGGTTGGACTGGATGATCTCTGGAGGTCCCTTCCAACCCCCACCATTCTATGATTCTATGATTCCATTGCACAGTCCATTACACTAAATATAGAGTCTCTACTTTACAAGAAAGTTAAACTTGCAACAGCAAGCATTAGAAGTTATGGGATTACCAACATGAAATGTCTCTTTGCCACCTTACTACTCTTTCCTCACATCTATGCATTATGACACAGCCAGTACTCTCTGTGATATGTATTCTATTGTTTCCAGAAAGCTGTGTTTTATAACTCCACATCTACAGAACAGGAATATTGCCTCTCCTTTCCCTCACAAGGATATCATGAAGATAAACTCATTATTATTTGTCATTTTCCTAGTGGCTGAGTAATTATTTCCCCAATTGCTTTCACCCAGTTCTCCTCTTTACCCAACCAGTAAAAGCCTTGTCAGTCCCATTCTCAAGTATCTAAATCCTTTCTTCAGCTTTGTCCTGTCAGTTAACTAAGCAAGCACAGAATTTAAGGATGAGTAGTTTAAGCATGACAAAAAATGCAGTAAGTAAACACAGCAACTTAAAAGAAGGGCAGAAATATTACTGCTGCTGGTTTATTATTATTCCTATAGTAAAAGGAATGGTAGAATGTTTTAAGGACAAATGTATCACTCAACTGGAAGGATAACCCACACAGAATTCCCTACAAACTGTGTGTTTATGGAAAGCTTGTAAATGAGCTGCCTCAGTTTTGAAAGAAATAGCTCATGGATTCATAGAATGGTAGGGTTGGAAGGGACCTTTAGAGATCACCTAGTCCAACCTCCCATGGAAGATTGAGAGACAATCATGTAGAACTGATGGCATAAGTCAGGTCTCCAGAGTCATGGGAAAGAAAGACCAAACCAGAGCCAGAAGGTAAAGACAGTGGATGAGGTTCAGGGTGAAGCTCTTCAAACACACCCCGAGCTGCCTACCACTGTCTGTGTGCTTAGAGAACTCCCATCTATGTCTCTGCACACCTTGTTTGGCATTCATGTTTTCTTTACTGCTCTTCAAAAGGTCTGTCCACCAAAGCTCTGTGCACCAAACTCTGCCACAGCAGCACAAAACAGCTGTCAGGTAACGACTGGGTTGCCACCATTGGTGCATTCGCTTATTGTGATCGAACAATACCACAGCTGAATGTTACCACTCATGCCCAGTGATGCTTATTGACAAGCAAATGTGCTTCCTACAATGTGTGCTGGGGGCAATGGGTGCTGCAGCCCTGTGATGTCATGCTGGCTTTCCTCAGACAAAGATGCTGTTGAGCATGGTTGAGTTAAACCATGCTCTGGTGTCGGCTGTGGCAGCAGTTATCTCCTCTCATCTTTCACAGGGCCTTCATCAATTGTGAGCTACCCATGAGAGAACATCACTCACTGGCGCTGTGGTTTTTCACTTAACATCATGAAGTAGCACTGGAAATACAAATGGGCTCTAAACCACAGATCAAAACCTGGCCTCTAGGAGAAAAAGCGGTGCAAGTGATAGGAAACAATAGTTTGTTCATTTCACAGGTGGAACAGTTGTTTGAGCTCCAACATGACTCTGGTGTGCAAATGTCATCATTGCACACCCATGTCCCTTGCAAACATCCATCACTTCCCTCGTGGAATGCTGCAAGAGGTAGAAAGAGACCTTCATCATCCTTGTTTCACACTGCTAGCTAAGGAAATCAAAAAAGGAAGAGACTGAGGAGACACAGAAAGCTCATGGCAGAGCTGAGAGTAACAGCTCCCATCACTCTTTTCTAATCTGTTTTCATCTTGAATTCTTAAGAAAACAAAACAAAAATAACCACAAGAAAATCATTTAAAGAAACATAAACAGACTTCCATAGCCATCCTTGTAAATCTAGTCCACAGCTCCATTTGGATTTCACCATCTGTAGTGGCCATTTTATCTGCTCCCTATGGCAGAATTCCCATATCATCCTTCTCAGTTTCTTTTGAAGCTGAATTACCTGGAGAACCAGACGCTGCTTTCTGCTTCAGAAGCTGGGCCTCATCCAGAAACCTGGGTTTTGCAAATGTCACGGTTCTGAAAACATTAAAGAGACCTGAAGTTATTTAAGAAGTCCAGAAAATGGAACAAGACAAACCCCTGCCATGCCATGGTGCCACTGAGACAAGTTTTTCAAATTAAAAAAGTCATTCCAAGTGTAAAAATGCTCAACTGCCTGACTAGAAATGTAAAGAGATCAGAAAAGGATATCAACAGGGTACACAGTCTTTTGAGTAAGAGACCAAGTAAGTACCTGGAGAGATGCATAAAGTAAAGGTAAAACAGCTTGTAGCACATACAACATCTTCCTTACAGATTTACAGAATCACAGAATGTCAAGGGTTGGAAGGAACCTGGAAAGATCATCCAGTCCAACCCCTCTGACAGAGAAGGAACTCATCCAGGTGGGTTTGAATGTCTCCAGAGAAGGAGACTCCACAGCCCATCTGGGCAGCCCCTGCCAGGGCTCCCTCACCTCAACAGGGAAGAAGTTTCTCCTTGTGCTTCTTTAGAATCTCTTCTGTTCCAGCTTGTCGCCATTGCCCCTTGTCCTATCATTGGCCATCACTGAGCACAGCCTGGCTCCAGCCTCCTCACACCCACCCTTTATGAATTTGTAAACATGAATGAGGTCACCCCTCAGGCTCCTCTTCTCCAAGCTGCAGAGCCCCAGCTCCCTCAGCCTTCCATCAGAAGTGAGATGCTCCACTCCATCATCTCTGTGGCCCTGCACTGAACTCTCTCCAGCAGCTCCCTGTCCTTCTGGAACTGAGGGGCCCAGAACTGGACGAGGTCTCACAAGGGCAGAGCAGAGGGAGAGAAAAATCTCTCTCCACCTACTGCCCACAGCCCTTCTAATGTACAGATTTTTCTGTACAAGTGTTTTGGTTTCAGAAGAATAAGCAATAGGTCTGTTCTATGACTGTTCACATTTGGTATACCCTGCAGCACAACTACAGACAGACCAGAAGGCCACAATTCATACAGTTTTACTCTGTTACAGGAGCAACTGCCTTCTCAGGGAGACAATGCAGGTAGGAATGCTGTCACCTAGTTTCAGCACTAACAAGCTTCCCAGGCTTTGTGATATCAGCCACTGCAGTAAATGGCTCTCCACAAGACACCACACATTTTATTTCCTGAAGTGCACACATCCCTTAAGAATGTGACATACTATTGTTTCTGATTAAGAATCATTTTCAGCAGCACCAGAAAAGGCTGTTTAACAGAGCTGAACCTCACTGCACTTTCAGTCTCTTGGATAAAGGATTTGTTGCCTCTGTCCTCAGATCATTGCTATATGTTGTACCTGGACGTTGGTAGTACAGGACATGCCACATCTAAACTGGTTTATCTGGGAAGAACACATTCAGTAGCTGAAAAGAATACAGGCTGGGAATTTAAAGCAAGGTGGCCAGCTGGGAGAATGGGGTTTTCTTAACCATGGTTTTGCACTTAAATGAGAACTATCTGAAATAAAGACTTTGGATTTCCATTCAACATCCTACATTTTATCCATGTCTACAAATGCCTGTTCTCTTTCAGCAGCTGCAAGATTCACTTGCAGACACACTCACCAGAAATGCTGCTGTTCTCATGACACACAGAACACCCAGCAACATTCACCTGCAAAGCCCAGTTCATCAGTGTGTGCTGAAGGCACTAAGAGCCCTTTCATCAGTGTCATTACCTTTCGAGCAGAACAACAACCAGACTAAATCTTGATCAGGAGAAATTCCTAAGTTTGGGCAACAAGAGGAAGGAGAAAGCACACCACAGAACAGAGTGGATTTGTTCTCTTGTGCTATCACCAACTCATTCTTTGGAGACACAACAGGAACCTTGAGAAAGTCATTTAAGAGTTTATATTTTTTTAGGTGACGTTCTGGGTGATGTATCTGAGATACACCCTACCCATGACTCATTCCTGTTTCCATTACAAACAATGCCCAAGCAAATGTGATTCTTTTTAGCTGTTAGTTTCTCAAGCCCTGAACCCTCTAACCTTTTCTACAACCTCAGAGAGTTGTGTGCTAATTGTTAAGAATTTTACCACTGAAAACTATTAAAACAAATGACTTCTTAAACCAAACAGTGAATAACTGCTCCTAAAAGCAGAAGAGAACAAATAGGGAATTATGCTACCACAGCAGGATAAACTCAGGATTACTTTCATTGCCTCAGAAAATGACCTCATGGTAACTTGACCCAATACAAATTCATAGTTAGAGAGTTGATGCACTGAGCTCACATGCCAGCAAAGCCTGCTCTGCTAGCAACTGTTAGCGTTGACCCTACTTTCAACCTTCAGAATGCAGGAGGTACCCTGAACAGCACCACTCTGCACTTTTGCCACGTCCTAACACTTTCAGCTGAGCAACTAGCAGCAGAATAACTCCCAGTTCCTCCTCTATCCAGTCTCAGGGACACTGTCTTATCCCACAAGTTATCTGAAGTGAAAAGGTACGAGTGAAGAGAAGAAAAAACAGGCACCAACAAGTAAGCCAAGCAAAGTCTGTCATTTTATGTCATTCTATCACAAACAGCTACTTCACTCTAAATATACTATTAACAGCCTGATCTAGGTGACCCTGCTTCTGCAGGGAGGTTGGACTAGATGATCTCTAAAGGTCCCTTCCAACCCCCACCATTCTATGAATCTGTGATTAAAGGGCATCTTGATGCATTTGCTCCTTTCCTATAATGAGGAGACACGAGTGCAAAAAGCAGCAGTTAACCACTTCTGAAAGCACAGCAGAATTATGAAATGCTTAAAAAAATAGGTACTGAAAAACAACTCCAAATCTTCAGCTGTAGTTTAACACACAAACGTTTCCCAGTGCAAGCACAACATTCCTACCTCGCTGTGCAGGTGTCATCTGTCCTTGACGGATGTGGCAAACCACAATCAGATCTTGCTAGTCCACTCAGATCAGTTTCTGCTGATGAATTAAAACAGGTTAAGTTTATTATTAAGTACTTTTATGTTTTGAGAGCTCTAGTAAGGCTAACAAAATGCACCTGCAAAGCTCTAGGAAAACATGGTGAGAAGACTCATGCGAGTAACTCAAAAGCATGATCCATTTAATCTCTGTCTCCAAGTCAAGGATGAGTTTGAATAAGCCTAAAACTTATAAAATCAAATGGTTTTTGAGGGATTTTGAGAGATCATGCAGAGAAACTAAAACATAATGAGATAGTTATACTTTACTTCTGAGAAAAAACAGTTCCATAATAATTATTATGCTGCAATTAAGAATTAACAAGTCATTAAAATTAGGTGAGAATATCCAACTAATTATATTTTGCTAGCACTGCAAGTCCTATCTGTATTTAAGTAGGTACTGATGTCAGTAACATATCTTAATGCCTGAAAGACTGCATGTATAAGAAACAGTACACTACTTTTGCTTATGTGTTTTAATCATGGTAGGGGTTGGAAGGGACCTTTAGATATCATCTAGTCCAACCCCCCTGTCAAAGCAGGTCCCACCTAGATCAGGTCACACAGGAATGAAGGAATTATTAGGAACACTAATAAACTGCTCCAATTGCTATTCCAGCAAATGCTCACAATGTTACCAGTGTCCAGATCTCTTACAGAATGTGTAGAAATATCCAGGTATTGAGTCACCACTTTATGTGTGCCAGAAATATGGTATAGTACACCCACCTGCCTCCAAATGTCATTGGATTACACAACAGAACCATGCTACAGTCACAGATTTCAGTGTTAATCACCCAACATTTAACCTATCAATGTACTAGCCTTAATTACAGTGAGATTAGAGCAAGCATTGTATGGAGGCAAGGAGAATTTGCACTTGAATAGCTGAATACGATCCCCACAACAAACAACAACATTTGCCACTACCTGGACATAGCAAAGATGGAGTAATGCAGTATTAGGCTACAAACAGGGTACTGAGAAACTGCAACAACTTACCTGTCTCACAGAGCACAAGTACCACTACATCAAATAGCACACAGTTTTTCAAAGTCAGTGAAAAGAAACCTAAAGCAAACTGCAAGACATTCCTTTCTTCCTTAACACACAATGGGTTAACAGGTAGGCCAAACGTTGAATGATGATTTTCCAGACATCTGAACTCTAAGCCGTGTTCCTGCCCTGCATCTCTTTGAACACACCTTCTACCTCTGCAGACTTCAAGATTTGGTCCATTGATCCTCTCTGGGTCTATCACTAGATGGCACTGCTACCAAAACACAGATCCATTCTGCCAGCCTCGTTACACCAGGAATTAATCTACTTCAACTATGCATGTCATTAATCCTTAGTTAAAACAGAGAACTAACTAGAGCTGGTGACACAGTGCTCCCCAACACAATGTCAGCAGCCCTGCATCAGATGCAGATGTAGGAAGAAACCATATTATCTGTTGTATCCCCAGTACCTTACTGCAGTAACAAGGTTTCCCTTGGGATAATTCTATCTAAACCTTTGGCCAGATGTGACAAAATCACAGCCAGAAGGCAGAGGGAGGATCTAGCTGTTAGTTTTGTTTTCATCATAAAAAAATCTAAAGTAAAGGAGAATAACCAAGACAGACAAACTGAAATCAAACATTTTTGTTTGCATTCTCACACAGTTACTGAGGCCAAAATCAAATAATTGCTTCCTAGTGCATTTTTTGACTGGTTTTATTCATTAAAAGGTTCTATGGAAACAACAGTAAACTGCCTAAAAGCAGCATATTTAAAACCACAAGGTCTATGCTGCTTGAATTCAGCCCTTTGGTACATACAAGCATTCAAGGCCTCAGATGATGATGAAACACATTCTGCCATGACCTGCTGCCCCAAGTAGCACACTACTGGTCATTGTGTTGCTCAAGGAAAGAACATTTCAGCTGTTGGCTTTTTTCCTCCTGCACAATGCAGGTCTTGGTGTCATTTCTCACAAAGCATCCAAGCAGTAATCCTGGTGTAGCAAAAGAATTACTGAAGTCCTCCTAGAGAGCTCTGTAACACTCATTGCTAAAGTATCTTTCTGCTTCCTCAGCTTCAACACATTCTGTAACACATCAAGTTGTTATCTGTGTTGAGGAGACTGAAAAACGAAGTACAGAACAATGACACAAAAGGTTTCCACTAACCTTGGTGGCCCAGCTGGCAAGCCAAAAACCCACTTTTTTTTCAGAATTCTCAGCATTATGTATTTGTTTTGATTTTCATTAATTAAGTTTTCATTCATTTGCTCTTGACTGTTGTGAGCTGTAACCCTCATGATCTCCAGGTGCAGATTTCTGTGTGCTTTCAGCAGAGCCCTCTGCTCAGCTGTGCCCCATGGTGCCCAGGTGCAGATAAACCACAGCTCTCTGGCCCAGTACCATGAGCAGGGCTCCAGAAGGGACAAGGAAAGCTAGCAGCAGGGTTTAAGAAGATGCAGCTACAAACACACTGCTGCTAGATGGAGAACTGGACACGAGGGCAGATTCTGCTGTCATTTGTGGCAGAATTGCAGCAGGTTCTCAAGGCAAGGCCAAAACTGGAGGCAACTGGGATCCCACCAAGGTCAGGAATAAGCTCATACTTCTCCATCTGGATTCCAGCTATTTGCCACCAGCAGACAAAGAGCAGGAATGTGGGAACTTTTATTCTAGTCATGGCTCTAGATGTTAACACAATCACTGACAAACATGAAGCAGTATAAAACCCTGATGCTTTTTTCTGGTGTTCCTTAAAAGCATCCTGTAAGACAGCTGAATCTCTTCAATTCATTCTAATTACAACACCCTCAGTTTTCCTGCAACACCTTGTCCCCTCAGAGGATTCCTCAGTCCTGTTCCTGCTCACCCATTGCTCAAAGTGTCATTGCATTCACCCATAAGCTAGTTCCAGTTTCCATATGTTATACCTTCAGGAGCAAGAGCTGAAGACTCTTCCCACACCTTGGATGCCTTTGCTGCTTTGATTTTTATACAGCTGGGTGCTGGCTGACTCTCTTCAAATAATTTTCTTTGCAATAGCACTGTGTGTTCTACATCACCTATCAGGGGAAAAAAGAGTTACAGCAAAATCAGTTCCCAGGTTTCAGCTCCCCATTGCTTAGTCTGGTTGGGCCATTCAAATACTGAGCAATGATTTTCCCACAGCACCTGTTCCCCTCTTCCTACTATCTATAGAAGCCACTCTGAGACTTCAGTTCTACTCACCTGCAGACAAAAATCACCAGTTACAGAGATTTACCTCAAAAGCCCACAGAAGAACCTAGCAGAACTTGTTCTCCTCTGTGTATGGCACAGCAATACATATTCAGAAGAAAGTATTGGGGCAGCTGAGGCTTGTGGGAATCCCAGAACACAGAGACTGCAAACAGCCCTGGCTGAGAGGACTTCACCATACAGATTCCTCTGAAAGGGTGCAGCTGCAGGAGGGGAAGCTGTGAAACCTTTGTCTTGCCTTCCTCCTGTGGCTACAAGGTAAGGTTGCTCTTGAGAAAATACTCAACTGCAAACAAGTCTCTGCTTCTCAACAGCAGCTACTCAGGTGCTCAACCTACCCTAAAGAGCAAACCCAAGTGCTCTCAGAAATGTCCACCAACCACTATTTGCTTACAGATCCCACCAGATCTGAGCAAACATTCGATTTACAATTACTCTCAGTTCAATCAAAAGAAACCCAGCCCTGTATTAACTGGCATTTGGAACCTCAGAACCTCACCAAATGTCCACCCACTAGCACACATGGGAAAGAGAGAACAATCACAGCATTTTACTAGCAAATTATGCATATTTTAGTAGGAAAATTAATTTGAGCAGTAGTTTCAAGACATCAGAACAAAAGACACTCCATTTCCTACAGGTTTCATCTCATGCTTGGTTCTCTGGTATTTAAAGACCAAGATCTCATTTCATACTTGTTTGTAAGAGCCCCAATAAGGTCTCTAACTTGACTATCAAAAATTAGCTATAAATTATAAAATAACTGCCTTTGAAACCACTGATCTTCAAGCTAGCATGGCCAAAATTTAGGGACAGATTCAAGTCATGGGGTTGTGGGAGACAAGAAGGGGCAGAAGATGAATCACAGAATGGTGGGGGGTTGGAAGGGACCTTTAGAGATCATCCAGTCCAACCCCCCTGCAGAAGCAGGTCCCACCTAGATCAGGTCACAGAAAGGCAAAGATGCACAGCATAACAGCATGGCTGTACAAGTTTGGCTTCTTCTCAGGACAACAAAAAGAAGACCCATCTTTGCAAAGATGAATGCATTCATTACTAGCCAACAGCTTCAAATCACTCACTAGTTCTCAGATTATAGGCCTGTTTATCTTTTCCTGCCACCAACATTTTCCAGAACTCATGCATTCACTGAAACATCAACAAGCAGGAATTATTTTAGTATGAATGACATATGAATGCCAAATAATCTCAACAATAACTTTCCAACAGGTGCAGTCACAATTTCAAGGTATGTTTTATAACGTGCTTGTTTGCATTAGACTTACCAACAGCCTCTGCATCCCCTTCTAGTGAAGAAACTGTGTTTGATTTACTAAGCTTTGCATTTGAGGCAACTTTGTCCTTGGTATTCCAGATTTTTAAAGTGATTTTGTGATCTTGTAGTTTTATTAGATACTCATTAGTGACATTGATATCAACACTATGGCTCCACGATATCCACAGCTTGTCATTTTCCAACCATGGTGTAACAGCCTATTAAAACAAGAGATGAAAACCTTTCCAGGAGCTGACCAGCAGTGCTGAACTTATATTCACATGCTGGCCACTATCCCCACTGCTCTCAAAGTGTCTTATTTCTCCAGCTTGTGCTGGCTCTTACATGCCCTCCTCACCCCCCTTGCTGTGTAAGAGCAGCATATTTTGCTGGATTCAAAGTATTCTTATACTAAGTCAAGTTCTGGTATGAAAACCTGAGGTAAGAACGAGCAGCAATTAAGCTGTTGCTCAGCGTGAAATAGTGGATTGAAGACCTAACAGAATACTGTAAAAGCAAATATACACACTTTAAAATGCTGAATTGCTATTTATGAAATTAAAGGATGACTAAACTTCACAGGAATGTGGTGGTAAACTGTAAGAACAAAACACTTATCACCGATGACAATATACCACATGTTAACCAGCAACTTGGCTCGTTCAATATCGTGCTGATGCTCAGGAGAAGCGTAAAGCAATCAAAGAGGACAAAACCTGAGAGTATCCAGGTTGCTTTAAAACCAACACTCTCTCTCAAAAGAAAATCAAACTAATAATTTTTAGCTTCAAATGTTTAGCTTCACCTCTTTAGAAAGGATTTCTTACCAAAGGTGCACTCAAAAGGTTACATATCTGTTTTCCAGGTCCCTGGATTTGAATGTGGAGGATTCAGTTAGACATGAGCCTAAACAAAACACAACTTGCTAAATTCTCCAAGTCCCTTAAAAATCTTCTTCTCCTCAAGAAAAATCAGAGGCATAAACTTCTATTAGCAGAGGCAAGTTCTGTCCTTGATATTTGTTCTGTATCTGTGTGTGCAAACAAGGCTGAAGCAGCTGTTAAAACAATATGCAACTACCTGAAAACATTCTCCTACTTTCTATATAGGACATTTGGGATTACTTAGCTTTATCCTTTTACCTTGGAACTAGATTCTGTAAATAGTTTTGCAACCATCCCAGACAACATCAAATCCAGTTTTCTAGGTACGAGGTCGTCTGGTAGAAGGAAGTACTCAATGTGATAGCAACGATGAGTTCTTGCTACAGTTCCTGATTCATCGTGTATTCTCTTTCCTCCTTTATGAGGGGGATTGGGTTTCTTCTGCTTTTGTCCTAGAGAGAATATCAGAATTATGTGGAAGCATTAAATGTTATCAAAGCGGATACTTTCAGTGGGGAATTAATGCTCTCTGCAATGAGCAAATGGTAACAGGCATTCCACTGGGACAAGTGGAAAATGACTGAACACAGATGACTTGTGAACACGAAACTCTTATCCCCGTGTGCAAACCTGAAGTTCTCAATCTAGGTTTAACTACTGTAATAGCCCATAAAATTCCTGGAACTCCCCTCTTCACCCTCTCTTCCTGCAGCATGACATCAGTGGCTGCAGTCCCCAAGGAACATACTTCCTGCTACCCAGGGAACTTCCATAGAGCACAGTTGAACACTGCTCAGAGGAAGCAGCTCCTGCTATACCCCAACACCCCTGAGCCACAGGAGAATCACAGCTCAGCTGCTGAACAGCTGCTACCTTCCCCTAAAATGGCAACACCACCTTTAAGCTACCCAAAGTCATGACTATGCAAGTGTATATGTCAAAGACTACCCTTTACTTTCATTATTAGATTAATATATGATTAATAAGCACCAGCCAAGATCATCAGCCTGAATAACTGTGACTACTGAGGAGTCTGGACAGGTTTCCAGTCAGCAGTGACCATCACTCTGCCATTTTCTTGAGGAATCTGCCCAGGGAAGTTCAAATTAATGAACGCCTTTTCTAGCATTATCTCCTTAAGCCATTGAGGACTCTGCCACTCAAAGTGATGAAGTATGAAAAGAAGGGTTCTTAGGGACAGCTGTGTGAGGTACTGACCTGCAGGCAGGGCAGGGACAGCTAGAGAGGCTGTGAGTGTGCAGGTGACAGTATGGGAGCCATCCAGTGCCGCCGAGCTTTCCTGGGGAGGGAGCCTGCGGCCTTCACCCACGGCGGCCGGACATCCAGCACTCACAGGCACCTCTTGGGTTTCAGCTTCAAAAGTGCCTTCAGGGCACATTGTGTTTGGGTCTGTCATCTCTTCTTTGTCATCTTCCTCTTCTCCCACTGCCTTTGAACTCTCCTACCGTTGCGTTGCTCTCTCGTACAGTCAGACGGTGGACTCAAAGGCTACAGAACCACACAAACAGCTTTATTTTAGTGCTGAAATACAAGTCCCTACCACAGCCAAAGCAGGAGCAAGGAAGGGTAGAGTAAGGAGGTCCAAAAACTCCATTTCAAAGCACGTAACACATATACCCAACAAATTCATTTTAGGAGCAGGGACAACCCACTCACCAGTCTCCATGGGACCAGCCAGGTGACGGCGTGTTCAGCAAACAGCAACACAAGGCTCCAAAGAGTGATGAGGGGGGATGTCACCCAAGGCTGTAACCCACTGGTTCTTGCCTAACTGCAGGGGACAGCTGAGTCAGGAGAGGAGCTTCCCTTCAGGAAGGCAGGGGAGGCCCTACTGCCCAAGCCCTGGGGACCAGGCACCTGCACCAACGGCCTCCCGTAGCCCTTGGCTACAGGCCCTCGCTGCCGGAGGCTGCCGCTCTCCAAGCTGCCAGCCTGGCTCCTCAAGCACCCAGCCCCGCTCTCTGAGCCCCCAGCCCTGCTCCCCAAGCCCCCAGCCCTGCTCCCCAAGCCCCAGCCCTGCTCCCCGAGCCCCCAGCCCTTCCCATACTCAGGACCAGGGAGAGCACAGCCTCCTCCCAGCAGCCAGAGCTGTGGCCTGACCAGGACATGGACTCTTAGGAAAGGGTTGAATCTGGAAATTCAGTAAGCATTGCCAGAGACACCTAGGACTAAAGCAAACAAATCAATCCAATCACATTCCCTTGCAAGCATTTGCAATACTTATTTCTTTTCCCACTGGATGTATTTGTCTTTGTGGCCTTGAACAGGGTTAATATATTTATGGAAGACTGGGCAAAGGAATGAGACAAGAATTTTCTACAATCAGTAGTATGCAATCAATTAGGCATGCAGCTAACAAACTGAGAAAATGCCTAAACTTGTTCACTGTTCAGTAATTTGAGAAGAACAGCCATCCAAATGATGCAGCAGAAATAAGACCGAACCAGACAGGAACAAATAGAGATATGCTTTTCTGAGACAGTAACGTGGGATTATTTGAACAGTAAACTGCAGTGTGAACTCAGGCACATTAGTTGTTCACCACCTCCCTTTTCAGAGACTCAGATTGCCTGAACTACAGCTAACATATACACACAACTTATGTCTCAAACTCCCCTTCCTTAGCCTGTAGCAACACCATTGCAGGATTAGTTCAACAATCATATACCAAAAAGAATTAAGCACTTTGTCATCTTGCACAAATCACACGTCCCATTTTTCATACAAACAGCTCGATACTCCATTCTGCTTTAGTCCATTTAGTCTGACAATATTTCACACAAGGGGGGTGAAGAAGGGTGGGGTGATTCATTTCACAGGTTTTGGTTCCCTGTGTTTTCCCACATGATTATGTCTCACAACCCATCATTAGGAACTCAGGCTGACATCTCAATTGTCTGTGAAAAAGCAGCTGAGTGGAAATTAAAATGCCAATGGGATAAAACAAGATTGTCATGAAACACGTTCTTGTTGGATAAAAGCTTCAGAATGTCAGGGTGTATTCTATGAATGAAAGAATATATAGATCCCCATGGGCCTTCCTGCACCTGCCACTGCCTCCATGCACAGGCTTTGGTAAATCTCCTTCAGAAAAACACAATGAAAGCACTACAATTTTTCATAAGAAACTGAAAAGCACACAAAAGCTCAGAAGGATTCAAATATTAAAATGATTCAACAGTTCATTGCTCCTTTCACACCTATGCTAGACAAGACCCAAATCCTAGATGTCTGCCTTCTCCCTCTAGCACTCAAATCAAAAGCGCTGTCACTGCACTGGCAGGGTACCTACAAGGCTGGGCTGCATCCAAACTGCAACTCTTCCCTTTTAAACACAGTTGTAAGGAAAGAAAAGGCTGTGGACAGTCTGTCATACCCTCCCCAGGACATCCAGTTCCAAACCCTCCACACTTTCCCAGAAGGCAGGAAACCATCTTTGCTTCTGCCTTTCCCTAAGGACTTGCTGCACTTGCACCTTCTGACTACCAGAAGCCAACTTCAGCTAATCGTCAGGGCTGGACCATCAGGGCTGGAACCATCAGGGCTGGAACCATCAGGGCTGGACCATCAGGGCTGGGACCATCAGAGCTGGACCATCAGGGCTGGAACCATGAGGGCTGGAACCATGAGGGCTGGGACCATCAGGGCTGGGACCATCAGGGCTGGAACCATCAGGGCTGGAACCATCAGGGCTGGACCCATCAGGGCTGGACCCATCAGAGCTAGATGTCAAGCAGAGTACAGGACATTTTCCACTCTTTCTGCTGAGGCAGCAGTGCTGTGTGATTTGCTGAGCTCTGTAGGAAAATAAAGCCTTAAGATCTATCATGGTTTATTAAAAGTGGATAAAGACTCTCAGCAAATGGGATACACACTCCCCACTTGCTGCCAGATCTCAAACCAGCAGGCCATAAGGTCATACTCATCACTTGTCTCTGTTCAGGCAAAGTCTTGAGGCTGTGCATGAAACCTCAAAACAAGAAGGAGCAGTGGACACTCACATGCTTTATGTCATCTAACTCTATGCAGCCTTCTGTGCAGTGTGCCATTTTGGGAGCCTGTACACTCTCTGGTTTACCCATAAGTAAATTGAGCCTGATTTTCCAGGGATTTCAGGTTCTAAATATCATAAGAATGGCTAAACAGACAGAAAACACCAGGGCTGAAGCTTCCATCACCCTCCTTGCATCTGCTCCTTACAGTCAGTGTAACCTCCTTTACTTCAGTTGTACACATAGGCACAGCAATCTCTAGTATTTAGGAATACACAAGGGGAAAAGTGCTCTGGAAAGGCTAAATAATAAACAATTATCCTAAGAATCTACAGTCTAGCAGCAGAAATTAAGATGGAATCAATGTTTTGGAAAGAAAATGCTTTTCCAAAGTAATTTAGATGCACACTCTTAACAGGAGTCAAACCTTGTAGCAGAGTCTCAGATCCCATCTGCTACCCACAGCCTGCACAGGGACTGCTGGCAAACTTGGCAGCTAGAGACAAGAAGCCAGGGCTGACATTGACTGGAGCACTACAGCTAAATTCTGCTCTCATCCTATTGTGAATTTCCAATTTTCCTCCTCCATTTACTCCAAAACCTGTTCATTAAAAAAGCAGAAACATTCACCCCACGAGCACCTCTAACTAAAAGCTGAAAGAAGTAGATTTCTCTTTTCTAATTACTATAGAAGACCCTAAAAAACTGTTCCAGATGCTGAACAGCTAAGAAATGTCAAATACAACACCTGGTTATTCAGAAAGCTGCAGCTGTTTCCTCTGCAGACTACGTAACACGTTGTTTATTCCCTTTCAACAGCTTACACCAAGGGAAAGACCACAATCTCGTTAGGAATATCACTCAGTATAAAAGCCAAGCTGCAGTTAAATGAGGTCTTCTCTTGACCCCAGTGGTTTCCCATCAGCTCTACAGCAAGAGAGACTCCAGACACCAGGTTTTGTCCTTTTTTAAGACAGTTATTTCCTTTACATACAGAGACTTACCCAGATTCCCTGTATCATTCACTGAAACTCTCTCCTATGTCCACCCAACATGCTCTTCATGCTGCTAAACATCTGGAACATCATTAGAGCCCTTTGCACAGTGTATCAGTATTACCTGCACACTCACTGGACATATGCATCTGTATAAGTGTTAAAGCAAAGCTGCAGGCAGGAGCTGAGCTACATGACAGACAGGGACATTCAATTACATTTTGGACTCCTTCAAGACACTTTTATGCTGCACTACCAGAACTCTGGACAACTTGGCAAAGAGCTCATCCTTAAATACTTAATACAAGGATTGGGTTGGGTTTTATTAAGAAACCCTATTGCAAAACTTAACTGCCCAGCAGTCAGAGCTTTTCCTGAAACACAAAACAGGGTTCAGCAGGCAATGGTTTGGGGTATCTTGGTGGTATGAAGTATCTGCTTTCTTTCAGAGATGAAACTTGAGCGACCATGAATTGACCATTCTGACATTCTCATTTACTTCTTACAATGATAACATAGAACAACAAAGATTTGTCATGCCATTACTGTCCTTGGCTCTTTCAAACCAGTAGGCCAGCACCTGGGCAACAAGGAATTCCACAGAGGCCCAAGTGCTCCCCAGTTAAAGTCTGTAAAGTGATGCTTCTCTCTAGCCAGAACCACCAGCAAGAAACCCAACTGGAAACCACGGGTGCTAAAGTGCAATTTACACTGACAAGTTGAGATTGTTGCACTGTCTAACTCCAGGGCCTTGATGCTATAAACCTGGTAAAGATCCCAGCAGCTTTAAATCAATTATTTCCACCTGATAAATACTTTTGCAATTGAACTAGCTAGACCAAAACAAGTTGAGATTGTTGCATTGTCCAACTCCATGGCCTTGATGCTTTAGTTTGTGTTTGGGGTCAGTTTCAGGTTTGATGTGTGGACAACAGATGGGGATTTACATGCAAACAGTCAAGGTTTAGGGGTTTGTCTTTCCTGTCTCTCTCTGGCACTGCATTACAAGGTCATTTTGACTCAAAGGCAATTACTTGCATTAATAACACTGCCTGCCTAAGAAAAGCAGAAGTTTTGCAGGTATGCATGCTGTGAGAGTGAATGAGAAATATATATGCATCCAGTTCACCCAGTCCCTCCTCAAGTCAATCAAAGGTGTAAGTTACAAGCCATGGGTCACTTCAAACAAAAGGAAAATGGGACAAACACTCTTTAAAGGTGCAAGAATGCAAAAAAACCAAACCCTGATGTAAATCCATGAGCTGGACAGGACATTTTTAATGACTGCACACTACCACTTCAGATAATAAATACACAGAAGATCACTGGTGGAAAAAAACTCAGCCCTTGGGAACAGGATGGCTAATCCTGAGGAAAACCAAGCACCCTGGAGAACCCATGTCTTGTAACATAAAAACTGAACAAAGGTCTTCAGCAGACAGCCTTTAATATTGCCAACCCACCACAGAAACAATCAGAAACCTTATTTTTGGCAAGGTCAACAGCCTTTGAAAGGATGCTTTTACTTGGTGCTGCACAGCACACACAAGTCAGTTGACATTCACACACAACTGAGGGAAGTAAAAGCAGCATCTGTGTACACCTGCAGGCCTTACCTGTCCTGAACAACTGCAGGTGAGACCCCCATCCACACCTCCTGCCCAAGAGCACCACTTGCACCCAATGCTGAGCCTCCTGTCTTTCCCTGAGGGATGCTGTAGGTGTACTTGCCTCTAGTCCCTTCCCAGTCTACTAGATGGACCTTGGACCTGCACTGTAGTCTTTCTACCAGCCCTTGCCACTGCTGTTGCCAGGACTCCTTGGATGGCTCCAGACCTGGATCACCACCATGCCTTGTCTGGTGCTGTCAATGGAGCCTGTTAGCAGCACCCCAGCTTTGTCATTCTAGCCAGACCTCGGGCAGGGCTGGCATCAGGGGTCACCTCTGGCTCTGGCATGGCCCTGCCAGTGCAGCAGCCTTGCTTGTGCTGCTCCCTGGCTGCAGCTGCATTCAGCAATGCAGGTCCCACTCCATAGGCACAAAGGGCAAAAATCACTGCTTTGGAAAGCTTGGTCATTTGAACCAGTCTCACATTGATCCATCTTCACCACAGACAAAAAATACACACTGATGCCATAAAGACAGCACAGCTACACAGGTGGAAAAGCCTGAGTGAACAGGAAGATGATCAACTTTTAAGCACACAAGTTTCATTCATTTAGTGGGACCACTCCTTCACAAGCAGTACTTATCAAACCTGGATTCTGTGGCACTGTCATTTTGCTGATGCTAAAACAGCATCACAGAATCTCAAGGGTTGGGAGGGACATCAAAAGCTCATCCAGTGCAACTTCCCTACCAGAGCAGGGCCACCTAGAGTAGGGCACACAGGAACTCATCGAGGTGGGTTTGGAATGTCTCCAGAGAAGGAGACTCCACAGACCACCTGGACAGGCTCTTCCAGTGCTTCATCACCCTCACAGTGAAGTTTTTCCTTGTGTTTCTTTGGAACCTCTTCTGTTCCAGCTTGTACCCGTTGCCCCTTGTCCTACCATCGGCCATCACTGAGTACAGCCGAGGATGCTGTGGGAGACAGGGCAAATGTTTTACTACTGAACCTGAAAGAAACCAGCCCAGGAGTTTGGCGCTAACTCCGAGCTCAAGCTTGGCTGAAACCCCTTTTCCTGACGGCCGAACGGCGCGGGGTGGCAGCGGCGCGGCGCGCCCCGCGGCTCCAGCGACCCGGTCCCCGCCGCGGGGGATGCGGGAAGCCCCGCGCCGGGAGGCGGCCGCTGCGTGCCCGGGCCGGCGGGCCGGGGTGCGGCGGGGCGGGGCCCGGCGGGGCGGCCGGGACGGTGCTGCCGGCGGAGCGGAGCGGCGGGGCCGAGGCCGGCGGGCGCGATGGAGCCGCCGGAGGGCTGCGACCCGTACGGGCGGCCGGCCCGCCGCACGCAGTGGCTGGTGAGCGCCCTCGCCTACCACTACGGGCTGGACCGCGGCGTGGAGAACGAGATCGTCGTGCTGGCCACCGGGCTGGACCAGTACCTGCAGGAGATCTTCCACCACCTGGACTGCGCCGGGGCGGGCAGGATCCCCGGCGAGGACTTCCGCACGCTGTGCCAGGTGCTGGGGCTGGAGGAGGCGGCGGACCGCGAGGAGTGCGCGGGGCTGTGGGACGGGCTGTCGGCCGAGCTCACCTTCCGCCAGTTCCACGCGCGCCTCTGCGGCTACTTCAGCACGGAGGCGGGCAGCGCCGCTCGCCGCGCCGTGCCGCGCCTGCCGCTCGGCCGCGAGAGCGAGCACATCGAGACGCAGATCCGCCTGCGCAGCCCCCGCCGCCGCCGCCGCCCGCCGGGCCCCGGCCCCGGGACGGAGGCGGCGGCGGGGCGGCCGGCGGGACGCTGCTCGCGGGAGTGCTACGAGGAGATCGTGGCGCTGGAGCAGGCGGAGGACCGCATCGCCAAGCTGGAGGAGGAGAACGGCAGCCTGCGGGAGCTGGTGGAGGACATGCGGGCCGCGCTGCAGAGCAGCGACGCGCGGTGCCTGGCGCTGCAGGTGAGTCCCGCCCGCATCGCCCGGCGCGGCTCGGCTCCATTAAGCCTAGCTCAGCACAGACACAGCTCTCGGAAAATCCCGTGTCAGTGACCTCTCCGCCCCCAGACTGACCGGTAGAAGGAGTATGGCACAGACCGAGGGTTGCTCATCCATCTCCGGCGTTAACTTTTGAGCAAAGTTTATTCACATCGAGTCTTAAGGGAGAAATGTACTTTCACCAGTGCGACACTATGGGATGCCCAGAAAACCACCCTGCTCAAATTGTAGATGTCACAGAATCCCAGATGAGTGGTGGTAGCCCTCCAGAGCTCATCCAGCCCAGCCCCCTGCTAAAGCAGGTTCCCCTCCATCAGGGGGCACAGGAGCATGTCCAGGCATCAGTCAGCAAAGTGTGTAATGCTCCTTTTCCCATTGCACGTGCAAGCAGTCAGTTGTATACCAATTATGGACCCTTGTGGGGTTTTTTACAAAGTAAGAACTTTTGAATTCTTACCTGTATGAGCACATGCAATGACACAGCTGTAAATGCCTTGGAAACAGAAGTGTGTTTTGAGTCCAGAGTTGGAGCCACTTCTGCAGACGGGCTGATGAATAGTCTCTTGCTCCTGTGCAGAGCCCCATTAATTTTGGGGCCAGTTTCTGTTTCTGCTGTATTGGCTCAAGTGAAACACACACCTACTAGAGAGCAGTTAAATTACTCTGGTATGAAATAGCATAGAACAGGCAAAGCACTGCAGGGCTGAGTTCACCAGCTGATCTGGCAGGTCTGATCAGGTGGGATTTAACACCAACACAGTACTCCCAGAACACTGCTCCATGCTTGAGACTTCTGTGTGGCAGGAGCTGGCTGTTTATCTTCAACATGTCCAGCGTGGCAGGGGAAAGCCAATTCTGCTGTTTGAGTTTGAAAAGTGAAAGCAAATCAGACACAGACACAAAGCCACCAGGCAAAGGCCCCAGAAAGAATTTGAAGGAGGACAAAGATCAGAGCTCTAGACCACCAGCAGCTGCTCTCTGCTCACTTCTACTGAGCAAGACATAAAAAGCATAACTGGAAATACTCTTTTCAAAAGAACACTACTTGCCTTTTGAGGACAGCCTGTATTAATGACATTAAAGCTATACAGAAACTTGTGCAGTAACCTAGTTTTCCACTTTCATGGAGTTTTAAAGTTAATGGAGCTATTTATTTAAAAACTACTTTCCAGAGGTTGCTGCTTTGTCTCAGTGTTTCACTAAGGTAAGTAGCTTATTACTTGCTGATCCAGACAGAACCCCAACAAAACACAATCTATCCATTTTCAGTCGTGACTAAACTGTCAGTTGCTTTAAACCACATTCATTTCTCCCTGCTTTCTGCTCCTCTTCCTTACAGGTGGGACTGCGGAAAAGCCACGTGAACCGTAAGGAGGAGGGGACCTGTTCCATAGGGAGCAAGAGACCCTTAGCACAGAAGCACTCTCAGAGCAAGTGCCTTCAGAGTGTCCTGAAGGAAGTGGAACTCATCCGGAGCTCCCGGGATGGCCAAATTGAAGAAGCAATTAGGTTCAATCAAGAGCTGGAAAGAGAGCTGAAGAGCTCTCAGGAAGCTCTGGCCAATCTGGAAGACTGTAACCGTAACCTGAAGAGGGAACAAGCAGAAATGAGGAAGAAGGTTGAAGAGGCGAGACACGCCGTCCTCAGCAGCCTTGGCAAAGTGAAGGAGCTGGAAGTGAAAGCTAACCAAGTGCCCCATCTGCAAATATACATTCAGCAGCTAGAATCAGAACTGCAGCACTATAGGTAAGTGTGAGACTGACACAAATGCCTGTAAATCACACTACTGCAACACAAAGGAGCTTGAAAGTCACCAGTTGTAGCTTATTAAATGTCTCCAATACGGCTTCTAAAATACAGCCAGAAGCTATTGATCAGTTTTCTCAGTAGGGACCCATAACAGAGTGGGCATGTTCAGGGGAAGGGAGGCCAAAATAAGGATGCTGATCTACGGGGAGCTCCTCAAACACACAGCAATAGGACTCAATGTAGTAATGCTTCCAGAAAGCCTCAGAAGACATTGCTGACAGTCCTTCAGAATCCATTTCCAACACGCTTATTTTTCCAGTCATATCCTGCTAGTTAGGTCACACAAGCAAAGCCAGCTGTAATCAGATGGCTGCCACTCCACTTCTGAGGAAAACTCTTCAGCTTGTGCTACGAATTGGAGAAAACCCCACGAGGCCAACTTCTGGCCAGCAGTTTTAACCTCTGCTGTGATCTTACTGCTTCCCCACTGACAGTAGTCCAGAAGAGGAAAGTTAAAACACTTTTTCTAAACCCCTACAAAAATACAGTGTGAACCTCAAACAAAAACCACATCATGCAACTAAACCCCACTTTTGTAGCAGCATAAATAAGTTTCCAGAAAGTTGGTCCCAGCTGTAATAGTTCCCTGCTCTTGTTGCTTTAGATCTCACACTAAACCTGGACTCATTGGTGGTTTATTAAGTGTTAAGCATTTCTGCCCAAGTTTCAGATTGACCTATAGAATGAAACCTTGTTTATCTTTTTGCTGACCCAAAGTAAAGCTCATATCTAGATACATTTTTTTCCTAACTGTAAAGTTGGTATTTTAATACATTGTCTATTCTGAACTCATTGTCTCTTCTTAAACTTACACTTCCTCTGGTTGCTTATAAGAAGCCTTCGTAGTGAGTTATTTGTGGCATCATAGCTATTGTACTGGTTTATGAAGTGAGGAAATTCTAAAAATAAGCATTTTATCTCTCCGTAAGCATTGTGTATGTTAATGCCTGTGTGGCTGCAGAAGATAAAAGCATTTGTTTAAACATCTGTAGGGTTTTTAACACACTGTGAGAGCTCCGAGGCGACCTGTCATTTACAGGAGTTTCAGGATGAATGATAAAACCCTTAGTGCAAAGTGAGCTCAACCTACTCACCTAGTCTCTCAAGTTCTCCCTGATGCGAGCACCAAAGACTTAACATGAGTTTTTGTCCTGCTGAATTGCATTTCCAAAGTATGCTGAATAAAAATTGCCTTCAAACAGGTAGAGGTGAAGTGGTTAAAGACAATGAGATATGCCAGCTGGGCCTTGCAGGGTGGGGACTTTTCTAGGTTACATCAAAACAGGGTGTGTGTTTAAAAGTGTAAATTCCATGTTCTTTGTAAGAGAAGCTTCATGTGTAATATTTATTTGTAAATGGCATGCCAATGTAAAGTGAGTGTAAAGCTCAGGAATGGGGCTAGACTGATCATTTGGAAGGTACACACCACTTTTAGCCCCACAACACATTTAGCACAGGACCAGGTCAGCTTCCACATGCAAGTTGATTCTGTTAGCACTTCCATTTCTCTGGCCATGGAATACAGCTCTTTGCTTGAACAGTTTTAACAGCAGAGTTGCTTAATGATGTCTTGCTTGCCTGTGGTCATATTCCACAGTGCTGCAGTATACAGAATACCATAATTCCCCATGTTCCCCATCATGGCACAGGGATGCCCAAACTGGCAAGAAAGAGATAAGTTAGGCAATGCTGAGCTCTGTCTTGCTGTGATAAAATAGTTTAACACTAGCATGGCTGTCTCTACCCCATGCAGCCATTGGCATCTGAGCTTGTCACAGAATCTCAAGAGCTGGAAGGGACTTTGAAAACTCATCCAGTGCAACCCCCCTGCCAGAGCAGGACCAGCTAGAGTAGGTCACGCAGGAACTCAGCCAGCTGGGTTTGAATGTCTCCAGAGGAGGAGACACTTTACTTGATTACATTTCTTCTACAAATGGCAGAAACTCCTTCTTCTCATAGAGAATCATCTTTTGTTGAGCATGAGTCCAAAAGCTGTGGGTGTAGTTTGGGTGAGGTGCTGGGAGTGCATGTGGAAGGAAAGCTGACGAGTTGGCCACAGTGTATAGATGGAGGGACAGCTGTTAGTTCTCAGGCTGTCAACTGGCAAGTAATGTTAAGTCAGTATGTATTTCAGTTAGTACTCTGGTGAGCAGTTTTCTCCAAGTACCATAAATCTGTGAGCATGTAAGCAGGATCTAAGTTTGTCAGGAACTAATAGTAGTGGAGAGAAATGAGTGGGGATTTGAATATACTGCAGAAAACTCTGAAGATTGCAGATGTGTCTCTTGAAAATTCACCTTAACTGGTTTTGTGTGCCATTGTTTTACACCAGTTGAAGCCTGATTTCTTCCAGAGAGGATCATATTCAAGAATGAGACCAGTCTGTGAGCTTTACATGGTGCCCCTATTTATACTTTCATATTTAGAAAGAAAATTACTTCTTCTTTTAGGTTCAGATTGTCAAAGCTCTTTAAACATCTAAATCTAACTTCTAGACCTTCATCTTGTACACACTTGCTATCATTTAGACCTGGAATCACAACAGACCTTAAATTACAATCTTTAACTCAGGAAACAACATAGTTAGCATCTTTTCAGGAAAATAAGTACCTGCAAGTGATTAAATGGTTTCCTAACTTGGGCTACTACTTACAACTGAGAGCAAATCCTTAAGAGCTATTCCCTAAACTCCTTTCCTTTTTCAGTAAGTCTTGCTCCTCCTGACACCATCCATGTATTCTACTGCAGTCCCATGATTTATAAGCATTGTTTATAAGAATGCCACACATAAAAAGAGTCACAACAATAAAACAGTCACAGCTACTGCTTCTTTTTATCCATTTGGCCATTTTCCCTGTCAGAAAAGGAAATTAGATTGGTTTGACATGAATTGTTCTTGCCAAATATGAGTTGTCTCTTTTCCATACTACACTCTAGGTGGCTTAGAACTCAATTACTGAATAAAGTTTACAGAAGCATTTCCTCTTTAATGACATGGGAGGCAGTAACAGAATTTAGCAACCTTTTTTTATTTGATCCCAGGGTAAGAAATAAAAAGAAAGGTCATTTAGAATTGAAATAGGCTGCACACTGGGGATGTTCACAGAGGTTTTATGTTGCTGTGTTAGGCAGCAGCACAGTAATTATATAGGTCAGAGGAAGGGGTCATAAGATACCAAAAATGCTTCCAGTATGTATGAGCTGTCTCTCAAATTACTTAATTATCCATCAGTATTTATATGTGTTAATGAATAGGAATCCTTTTTGCATGGAATACAGAGAGGCTTGTTTCATCTCCTCATATTCTCCTATAATATGAAGATTTAGGCCTTTAGCAGGTTTTCCTCCCTTTATGTCTTCCATAAAGTCACCAGTTCATTTCTCTAAAAAAGTCAGGCTTTAGGTTATCCTGGAGCAGTACTTCATTTCCTTTCATTTACTCTCTAAAATATCTGTTTGGTGGACCAAACAGATCCAAATTAATAATCCAAGAACAGGAGAAGGGTATGGAAATAACTCTAAACTGATACAGAATGAGCTCTGTTAAGTGAAGAAGGAAAAGCCCTAGGAAAGAAACACTAATCCACAAAAGAAGGTATATACAGTAGGTTATTTCCAATCTGAATGGTAATGCATGTTTTACATTTAGGCATTCTAGAGCTGTTCTTCTATTTAAAAAATTAGACCTTAAATAAAGAAAATCTGGAGAACTTTCTGCTTGACTACTATCATCAATACCAACTACTTGCTGGTTGTAAGATGAGGTGCATCTTGGCAATTTATTTCAGATGGCATAACAGTGGAGTGCAGACTGTGGCTGTGTGTGTGCTGCACCACACAAAAGGCTGGGTAGAACCACAGGTGAGCAGCACATCCTTGGACAGGAGCAATGACAAGGCACAGAAGTCAACGGCAGGCAGTAAGAATATGACAGAGAACTGAGCTCATGGAGAGTGAAATGAAACGTTACTTTGCAGAGCCTCATCTGTAAGAGCACTCAAGCAATTTGTTCTAAATGAACTGGTGCCATGAGTTCTAATTCTGCATGTACCTGACATTTTCTACTACTTAAGACTGTAAGAAGCTATATATTACACAGAAGACTGACAAAAAAAGACATAACTCAAGGTTTTCAAGAAGTGAACAGCAGCAGGTGAATGTGTTGCCATTGCAGGCTGTCAGTACTTAGACTGCTCGTGTCTCTAGTTGTAGAAGAATTGTAAGCTAAGCAAGCCAATCAGGTTACTGTGCATTTGAAATGTTTTAAAGGACCATTTTGATTTCACTGGAAGGGGTAATGGAAGGTATTGTTTTATATGGGAGGGAGAGCAATTTATGAATGGTAACTTCACACTGAAGAACAAGTAGAGCATCTTGTCCTATGGAAGGGCTGGTTGTATTTCAAATGTCTTTCAGTTCTTTTTAACATTAATGCTTGCTTCTCATAATAATAGGAAGCCTTTGCTTCAAATCCATTCTAATGAACACAGGAACAGGTATCCACAAGGAAGCTTGTACTTGTGTGCTGATTCTGCCCCTGGAAATGTAGCCAGTTCTCTGTCCTTTTCCAGCGCTGGGCTCTTAGTTACATAGCATTTATTCTTGGGAGACTTTCCCTGGTGCCTCATTAAACCCTCCTTTTCATCTGGCTTGCCTTATTTGCCGTGTTGGGAGTAAATCACCGTGAGCACAATAGCAGTGCCACACAGAGGGCTGCTGTCCATTCACTGGGGTGGCCGTGCTGTTGCTGTGTCCCTCCCACAGCTCTGCAAAGGCACCATTGGCTGAACCCGCTGGAGCTGTCACTCAGCAGCCCCCTCTGCATGTCCCTCCCTGGAGACGCAGGGGTTAAAGTGAACTGCAAGCCCTGTGGTTGTCAGCAGTAACAAAAAGACAGTCCAAGCCAAAGGAGTTAGTTTTGTCCTCTCATACACAGGATCTGCCACATGCAGCTGCCTTTTAAAGCCATCTCCTCCTGCCCTTCCGTGTGTAATTCGGATCATACCATCCCCCCCATACCAGAGAAATCATTTGTTTCCCCAGAAGATGTGCTGCAGTCAGTATTTCTGCAGCTACTGGCCCTTGAATCAGTGCCTGGAAACTCAGCCAGCAGCTTGGTGGACCCCTGCAGTGACAGCCCTGACAAGCCCTGCCTTTTGCTGCCCAGACTTCCCAGGTGAAACAACCTATTTCCTATCTTTTCCTACCTCAGCAAAAATCATTTCATAAGATTGGGCTCCAGATCAGAGGCTGGGCCACTCAGAAAGAACATCTCCCAGAACAAAGACACCTTCTCACTGTCATTGCAGGAGACAAAATCAAACAGAAGTAGTCCTAGCTCAAGGCTGCAACTCTCTGATTCCTTGGCTGAGCTCCCAAGCACCTTTCTGTGACAAATATTAGCAGCATGTCACTTTCTGCCATAAAGGCTCCCTAGGTACCTTCTGCCTGGTGCACCTAAGCTGACCAGGGACAGGACATCGCTGCCTGTACTGCTGTTGTGCTCAATTTATAGACCCTAGAATTGTATTAGCCTTGATATCACCCATCTGACAGACCCTGGTGCTTCACATCTCACTGCTTACAGATACAAGCACAGCAAACTCGATGCATGGGGGTTATGCTGGGAATGGAGTTACTAGCTAGACAAGGCTGGGATCTGTGTGTCTCAACCTATGAGCAAACTAACATCAGTGTGAGGGGGCTGCATAAAAAGAACAGTTATTTCTTACCAAGAAAAACACATTTGTAAAGCAAGAGTATGTAGCCTCCTGTCACAGAGTAACAGCTCACTGAATCTCCTCACTGAGCAGCCAGGAGGACCTTTCCATGTTGCCAACAGCATCATGCACTTGGCCTCTTGTTTGTTTCTTAAGCAAACCTGAGTTCCTGTGTGCCCTACTCTAGGTGGTCCTGCTCTGGCAGGGGGTTGCACTGGATAAGCTTTCAACATCCCTTCCAACCCTTGAGATTCTGTGATTTTGACACGTTTGTAGCCACTTCTATGCAGAAGAGCTACAGGATGGGATGCTGGCCAGAGCATCCCACTGTTCCCCACCTCTCTGCAAGGTCTCTGGCTGGCCAGGTCCCCTCTGTGCCTCTATGCTCAAGTGCTCAGACCTGTTGAATTCATTAGCAGTATTCCTTTGCTCATAGGAGTAACGAGAACATAACGGGGCAATAACTCTTAGTGAGTAGAAATTTGCCAAACCTCCCCAGTAGATACTCTGAAGAGCCAGGAGTACTTTTTAAACATTTCCTTTTTTCTTCAGGTCAGTTTTGTGAGACCAAGGAGTAACAGAGAACCTCAGAGTGGCTTAAACTTGGGGCTCCTCTGTTTACCTGCCCAGATGTCAAAGATACTGACACAAATCAGAACACACCTGAAAGGGCCAGAGTATTGACACATGCTTCAGTCAGGCACTTACATACATTTAGGATAAAGTACTTGACAACTTGACTGAGCCCCCCCAGAGGTAAACCCAATCAACCAAGTGTATCTTGAATGGGTTTAGTGTGTGCCATTTTTGCTGTCAATTCATACTAGTCACTTTGAAAATCAAACACTGCTCATCATCTACACTCGGGCACAAGCAGAGAATTCTGCATTCTTGTAAGGCTTTTGTTCTGACAGAGAAATAAAAAGGGAATAATTAGATTTTTTTCTTCTTAAAACTAGACAGTAACTTCATGAAAACAAGGAGAGGAGGAGTTCTACTAAAGTAGTACAAAGTATTTACTCTTTGCTCCTCATCTCGCTTTCCTTCAGGATACAAAACAGACAAGCTAGCTTCTCAGACAAATGCCAACAACCCGAGTTTTCAAACAGATTAAACTAATTTGTTCTGCTAAAATAGTCTGCTCTCAGAATATGCTAGAGGGACCACCCACTCAAACCTGTCCTTTAATCTGCAAGAAATGTGTTCAGTTTCATCAGCTTTCTTCAACCCATTGTCCATCCAGAAAAAGAAATCAGTGTAGCCTTTGAATAGATTCACAGGCAACCATTCTATTTCATCATTAACTTCAATTCTTAAAAACCTCCTCTGTGTAATATCAATCCTAAATTATCAGGAGATCTGGAAGAATAGCAAGAAAGTCAGATCAGTTGACCCCATGGCTTCACTGCAAACCCACAGCCAGACTAAGTTCTTAAACACCATCCTTAGGATAGCACAGGCAAGATCAGGTGATTTTAAATCCCATCACATTACTTAGGATGCTGCCAGGGATACTCACATAGAGGCAGGTAGTCAATCTGTATTTACAACTCTGAGCAGTCTGGGGGATGAGCTAATAAATGTCACTGGTGTTAGGAAATAGAATATAGGCAATCTCTGTGTCTTCAATGACACAAGACAGTGATATGACATAACTGGAAACATTTTCTGAAGTTTGTTCTGTTTACCCATCTTCTCCCTGTAGTCAGAATTCCTGTTGAATCATTGGCCATGTTTACTGCACTCTTCCCTTCTCCATACTTTTCCCTTCTTTTCCACAGTTTTTCAACTTGACCAGCATCTTGACTCCCTGCTTAGCAAAGAGATTAAAATCCAGACTGATATTTGCCTCTCTAATGCTTGGCTTAGGATATTCTCTTCAGGATACTCACCTTATTTTCCTATATTTGCCAGATTTCCTGGCAACCTGACTCTCAACTATTCAGAACTGTAGCCACCAAAACAGCCTAAGACAAACTGCAGTCACAACCTAAGTAAAATGCTGCCCTGGAAAAAAAAAAGCTAGAAAAGAATGCCCTGCACTGTAAGTAAAAGATTTTAAAGCTTCATTTCCTGAGAGAATCCTAAATTGGAAACTTGAACATGGACTGGGATTTTGCAGGAGAAAGAAGGGGGGGAAAAAAGAGCAGGAGGATCAGATGGTCAAAGTATTTGCTTCAGTCCATTGTAGAGAAATTTCCACGATTCCAGATGTGGAACCTATCAGTGTGCTCAAGTCAAGCAACCTGAAAGTTGTAAGATATACCAAGAGGCTGGCTTTGGTTATTATTTACAGAGATCACTTTATTTAGGACAAAGGGGATTTTTTAATACATTTTCAGAGCTTTTCATAATGCCCACCTGAAAGTCTGACCAATTCTGATAAGAATGAACAGATATATGTGTCCTTAAATGATCACAAACTTGCAGCTCGACTTCAGAGACTGAAAATGTGGAATGAGGCTTGCTCATTATTGCAGATACCCACATCACAGGATGCTGACTGCATTCTGTCCACCGATGCCATGGTTGGACAGTAACTGTCAAGCGTAAGCTTTGAGCATGATGCATCTTTAGAAACTTACTTTTGTGTAACAAGTAACTTGAAGCCTTCATGACATCATTCTTAAAACCACTTGCAAAATATGGTATGGAGACTGTGATTGACTGTGTGTTGCAGTCCCTGCTTGTTTGTGGGGGGAAAAAAGTGTTCACTGAAGGGATCCTGAGCTTCAAGTGCTAATTGCCATCACACATCATCCAGTTCAAGAAAAGTGCCAAGTGTTAGGAATCAGATTACAGTGGAAAGACCCCAAACCTTTCAATAAATCTACAGAATAAAATCAGCCCCTCTGCTTTGTTTTGTGAAAAGCCTCTTTTCACAGCAGAGTGTTTCAGGAAAGGTTCATGATGTCACATTAATCATAACACTGAAAGGTCTGGTATTCACGGCACATCTGCTCTGCTTTCACTGTCTGTACTTGACCCCATTGCATGTCCTTGGCATTAGTTCACACAACAAAAGTATCTGGAGCTGCATGTGGTGAGAACATACAGGTTTAAAGCAGAACAGTCACAGGTTTAAGCTAAGCTCCAAGTGTAGTATTTTCACACTTCTGGAGCTAGTTGGTCTACATCATCCTCTGCTTAGCAGAAAATTACACATGACAGAAATATGAGCCATCAGAGCAAAGCCAATGCTAATGAAAACTGCACAAAAGTAGGGTATGCTCCCCATTTCTGTGTCAGCAAATACCCAAAGGGGCAATTTCCAACAGCACCTATGCAACTGAGGGTACACCTGTACTTTGGGGTACAGCAACACGTTGACTTGCAGCCAGCACAACATCCTGAGCACGCCACAGCTCCACAGCACAAACACCAGCTCTTTGGGATTAATTCAAATGATTTTACACTGCACAACATAGGCACATCCTTGAAAGCACACATCTCATTGACATTTTCTACTGCTGAACAAATAGATATCAAGGGAGCTGTTTAAAGTGGTTTAATTCGGTGACCTGACAGATCTGGCATGGATGAGGGAAACAGATGGGCCACTCTCACAGCCACGGCTCTGATTTAATTTAGACCCAGGCAAAGTATTCAGGCTGAATAGTTCATTGTCCAAAAATACAGTTTGGAAACAGTTTAAACTAGTTACATATTTAGGTTACCTCAGGCAAGATTTCACATAGGGACAAATAAAAGAGAAAGCAGATAAACTCTGGTCTTTTATTTGGACGTTTTCTCCCTGGAGTGTTTGGATTTTTCCTCTCTGAATGATATGAAATCAGTGTAGCTAAATCAAATCTCAAAACACCATTTTAAGACATAAAAAAGAAACTCAAATTAATTATTTTCTCTCATGTTGAAGAGACAGTTTCCTTAGATGCAAAAATCTTTTCCTCAGATTCCTAACATAACCAAGATGAAATTGTATTTGAGCTGCTCTAAGCAACAATTATAAGAGAAGCTCATCCTTAGTCTGAAAGATCTGTGTTTCCATTAACAAATGTACATAGCTCTGCTTAATTTCCCACACTATCCACACTCCCCAAGGACATTTCCTTTAGCAGAACAAAAAGAATAAGAAAAGAAAAATAAGAATTCTGGTTTAGGCTATATTGTCAGAAAGACTATTCTCTGCACTGCTGGAGCCCTGGCTATGATGTGATTGGTTTTGCAGGAGGAGAAATCTTCTGGCTGTGAAATATTGCCACCACTGGCAGGATATTCACAGGTAAATGGAATGAAAGACCTTTCAGTGTAGCCAGGGGTTGGTATCTTTCAGAAAAGTTATGATTAATCTCTATATGACAGAATTATTTACTAGGTCTATTCTTGTGCTGTCAATCTTAGACTTGCTACTTTTCTTCCTCTCCTCTTAGCTACCTGCTTTTCTCTCTTTGGCTTGGGTTTTTTTTGGTTCATCGTGATTTACAGTTTCCAAATGAGGCTTCAAATGCATTTAAAAATGAGAAATTTTGAACAGTAAATAAATTTAGAGCTTTGAGGGGTGACCTCATTAATGTTTACAAATCCATAAAGAGTGGGTGTAAGGAGGATGGAGCCAGGCTGTTCTCAGTGATGGCCAATGATAGGGCAAGGGGCAATGGGCACAAGCTGGAACAGAAGAGGTTCCAAAGAAACATAAGGAAGAATTTCTTCAGTGTGAGGGTGAGGGAGCACTGGAAGGGGCTGCCTGGATGAGCTCCTGTGTGACCTAGGTGGTCCTGCTCTGGCAGGAGGGTTGCACTGAATGATCTTCCAAGGTCCCTTCCAACCCTTAACATACTGTGATCCTGTGACCTAATCTCTAACTTCACATTAAATAACTGTGAATAAAGATCTGGGATCCTGAGATTTTTGAGGTGTTTAGACCTGTACTTTATATAACCCTGAGAAACTGTCGATCCCTAAGGCTTAGCACTGGTTGTGAAGTGCTGAAAGTCACTCACACTTAAATTGTAGTTCTCCAACCTTATCAGTCAAGGCCTTGCTTCTGCAAACAGCACTGACTTTCATGAAGACAGTCTTTTCTTCTAGTTAGGATACAGCTATTTATCATTTAAATTACCTCATTATTAAATGATCTTCTTAGAACAGAAGATTATTAATGCTGGAAAGGTAGAAATAATTTCTTCCTCTTCCAAGCAAAGCAAGGCTTTTCTGTGGCAGACTCCCACAGACTAGCTAAGTAAACAGAGCTCTGTTTTGTGAACAAGCATGGCACACAGTGCAGAAGTCACCAGGAAGAAATTGATGCTTTGCTGCTTCATGTACTCAAGGCAAAACTTTAATTCTATTAATCTGCATTTACCTGTCATTACATACAGGAAACAAACAGAAAGGTAACCCCAAACCAAGCAGTAATTCCATAGGCAGAGCCTACAAAAGACATACTGAGCCCTCCAGTTTATGAAGTCAGTCCCTGGAAGGCAGAGCTGAACCGACAATTTCTCCCTTCATGTGGCTTCATAAAGAAGGAAAAGGCCACAGTGAACGGGAGCGGGGAAAGAGCGAGCAGTTCTGCTCATTACCCTGAGAAAGGAGCTGTCAAAGTGTCACCTCCTTTCATCCTCCCTCCCTCGCCAGCCTGTTTTTGACCCAGGGAATGGAAGCTGAAATCAAACAGTCAGAATGAATGATGAAGCCACATAGGCTGTACAAAACACAACAGGCGGCTGCTGAGGGCGGAGGGGGGAGGCCCAGCCACAGGCCGCAGACAACGCTCTGCTGTTGGCCTCCTCGGTTCCACCACCACAGAGGCTGCTGCTTCAACAGCCCTGTGGGAAGACAGACCCCCTTCCTTTTGCATCCACACACACAGCCTGCAGGCGTAAAATGAACTGTAGTGGGTGGATATTGATCTGTGGGCAAAGGGATCAGGAGCGGTAGCACAACCAGCATAACCGAGACCGTCATCAGTCAGGCTTCAGAAAGTGGCAGAGTTCTGGTTCAGAACAAAGGTTTAACAATGGCAACTAGAATGGCTAATTGTAATTAAGTTCTGTGTCAGAGGGAGAAGAGTGTAACAGCTCACAGTAGGCAAGATGGATGTGACCCGGGAGGGTTGGTGAAACACAGAAAGCCACATACGTATTGTTTTGAAAAGCAGGCCATGAATTATCCATCAATTCAACATGCAGAGGCCCAAGGTCACTTTTGGGTGTTTATTGTTTTTGGTGAAGTTAAGCAAACTGATGCTTTTGAATGTTTGTATTTTAAGCAAGCTTAAAATAAAGCAACTTTTCAAAGACAAAAAGACATCCTCCCACGACCCTGGGAACATATGCTGCTTTGCCATGCTTAGGGAAGCACTAGATTTTTTTCCATCACTTTATAAATGAAGCTGTAAAACCATAATCTGCCCTTGAAAATAATATGCAAGGTGCCAGGTGAGCACTATAAAACGAGTGTAAAAAAGTCTGTGACTTAAATTGTGTAGCCTTAAGTTGAAAGGGCTTCCCCCCAAAACAAATGCATACTGTATGCATTGTTAATGTACTTGCTGGATGATATGCCTTATAGATTTTATATTTCTAAAATATTAACTTGTGTTTATAAAGGGTACCCTGCCATATGTTAAAAACCATGATCTATCAAGATGTTTGTACCTCATTAAAACATTCCAGAAGATACTGTAGTTCAGAGGTGAGTCTCAATTAATTTGTGGAATTAAAAGTGGTAAAATTCCACCACTCCAGTAATTTGATTCATGTCTCAACTGATCACAAAGCTTGGATTCAGATCAGAACATCCACTGTCTGAGTGGCAGCTGGATACATAACTTCAGTTTTATCCTAATTCTAACCGTGATTGATAGCTTGCCTTGGTTAGAACTTGAAAACGGGGTGTTTTTTGTTCTGTATTTTAGTTAGAGAAATATGCTTTATATCCCATGCTAAGGACAGCTACAATAATGTGATTATCATTAGATTTTTAGAGAAAATAATAATGAACATTATCATTTTAAAGTTACTTATTTAATCAAGGTGTTAAAAACCAGGACAACATAATCTCAGGATACACCGAGTGAGTGGATAATGGCAGATGATTCTTACCATGTTAATGAAAACTGCTGCACTTTGGGGAGGGGGTGGGAAACCAACCACAACCCCAAACAATTCCAGCTTCAGTGGATAAACAGTGACAAACTGGGCTTATTTTAAACACTCGGGCATTATATCTTTGAGCTTTGTAACTCTAGGGATGTATCTGTTCAGTCCCTGAATTGCAGTGAGGAAAGCAAATATAATATTGAAATTTAGTCATGAAGGAAGAGAGAACAGTCAATGCACATTCAAAAAACACCTGTATCAGAGAAAGGAAATTATGACTCTTCCACCTAAAACATAAATACACTGGGAAGGGAATAGAAAGTACAATAAGCATGGGGGAAAAAAAAGGCAGGGAAACTTTTTAGCCACTTGCAGATGTGGAAAAGAGATAGCTGAGGAAAGATGAAAAAAGGTCTATCAATATTTTTTTCAAGCTCAAGATGATGAACAGGGAAGAACTGTTCAGTCTCCCAACGCAGGGACTGTGAGTCATCACAGGAAGGCAGGTCGCAGGTTCAAAGCAGACAGAAAAACAATTCTTACACTGCAGGTAAGACAAGCTGCAGAGTGCCTTCCTGCATGGTATTCAGCTTGATGAAAGGCTACAGGAATTAACAAAGCAACTAAAATACTGATTAAAAAACAAAAAATAAACTCTTAGCAGGTTGAAAGAAGATCTCTACCTGAGTCTTCAAGCAAATCTGCCCACATACTGCAGAGTGAAAGGCCAGGGGAGGAATAAGGATGCAATAGGGTATATGAATATCAGAGCAAGTGTATCTATAGTATTTTCTTTGAAATTTTAATACATATAAAATAAAAAAATACAGTTACATTTTAGGAATGTTTCTAATATCATCTGCAGGAGCCCTAGGTCATTGCTCTGAGACACAAGCTTACCTCATGTACCTACAACTTCAGAGGATCCACACTAAGCTTAGCTGTGACTCAGACTTAAGACTGTAGCTTTGGAAGAATCATTGATGCTTTTCCTTCACATTAGTTTCCCCATCTCAAAAAATAAGATTATAATAACCACAGAAATAGGCAGCTATTACCCACATTAGTTAATGGTTTTACAGTAACCTTTAAGATAGCAAAAGATAAACTATGAGCTTAGACATGCTGCTTAATTCTTTGTGCATCTAAATGAGAGGCGAGTGCTACAAAGTACCACTGATACCTGGAGAGAAGCAGGATTCAAAAAGCATTAACTATTACTCTGATATGAAGAATTTCTGAATTAGTGATAAATATTGCCTAGAATTTTGAAACAACCTCCTGGTTGAGTGTGAGAGCTTGGCTCTGACTCTTAGTCAAAACCATCCCCTATTGGCAACCCATCACAGGATTTCTTGCACACTCCTAATCATCAGCTTGTGGGACACAAGTAGGATACAGGATTAGACAGCTGAAGAGTCCAACCTAAATCTAGTATGACAAAACCCTGTACAAGTCCCTGCCTTTAGGTCACGCTTTCACCTTCTAGACTCTGCTTGAGGGATGCCTATTGTCCAGTCTCAAATCACTTAATTCATTTCCATTCAAACCACAGAAGTTCCCTGCTGAGCGGGAAACCAGCACACACTATTCAATGTAGATGTCAGGTTTTGTGTAAGAAGACAGCCATACCAATATTGCAAAGATCCTTTTTATCTGTTCCTGCCTACAGCAAAATTTAATCTGAAAAGCCAGGCTTAGAGTTTCTGACGTGCTGGCACAGCAAATATTTCCCTACATCATTGAAAATGGTCATTTGTAAAGAGGGTTGGCCCAGTGGTTATCAACACAGGCTGAGATCTGGGGCAAGCAGAGCATTTGCAAAATACTGTATGTTTATCAGAAAGAAAAGAGATGCTTTAACATTGAGATTTATTTGGCCTTCATGGTGTTTGCAGCTGTTGCTCATGGCCATACGCTGGCATTTCTCTGTGTGCCTTTTCTCATGGCACTCCAAGCTGCTTGGTGTGCACAGATCTAAGCAATATTAAAGATTCTGTTCAATAATTTAGGGAACTGTGTGGTACCTTACATTCACAATGCATATGCAAGTGCCTCACCTCTGTCTGCCCATAAATGCGTGTCTAACTTGGTTTCTTACTCTGTCAGAGCTGTCAGGGAGAGAAAGTGATGTCTATAACCCTGGAAAAGGGGAATTTTTTTCCTCATTTCTGGTCCATGTAGCTCAGAGTGAAACACAACATTATATCTCATTGAGAAAAGGAACAAAGACGTTCCAAAACATATTAATGGGGAATGCTCTTTTCCTTTAAACCCCCTACAATGGTATAAGAAGAGCCTGGCTATACAAATGGAAGAGAATCAGGCAGAGGTAGCTGTCCTGTAAAACACAAAGCTTAAGCAGATTACATGAAGGCCCACATTCAGATCACTTGCTTTATTCACTTAATATTCATGAGCAAAGCAGTCATTCCAAGCTTGGACAACAGCACTGCTTAGGAATACAAAGAATTTCATTTTAAATAGCACTGCTGCTCCCATAGCTGTAGGCTTTTGTTCATAAATACACTATGACCACTCAAGCAGTGCTATTAGACTTACTTTAACCCTTGTACTAATTCACATCACCAGAATCACTGTTCCATTTTAAAATGCCAAGATGGGAAAGTAACTTTGCATAATAGACCTCCTTACTTTGTTCTGTGCAAACATGGCCAAAGATTTATGTATGCTTTGAACTCTGACATTAATGTTTGTTATTTCAGAAGTCTATTATTATAGAGGTTACTGTGGACTTGCCAGAACTGAGGATATCAAATACAGGCTGTACCCTGAATATTTTAGGCCTAGATAAATGTACATGGGATGAAGGAGCACGATGGAATTACCTGTTTAGATTATTAAGAAAAGTCTAATTGAAAATCTCTTCATGTCAATGCATGGCTTGGAAAAGACTGCAGCCTATGAATTCTAGAGAACTCCAACATCAATATCAAATACAGACAATTTAAAAGGCAATCACTTAGAAGAGTAGCACTTGGGACTAGATGGTTGCTGGAGGTCCCTTCCAACTGAACTATTCTCTTCCACAAGGAGAATTCATCAAGTTTGTAAACACTGCATTGTACTTTCCCCCTCAGGAAGTTTAATTTTTTAAAATTAACTATATTTGATCAGATTACAGAGTTTTCCTTTATGAATTGTTTTGTGCTTTTAAGTTGAAGAGGTTTTTTGCTCACTGTTACAGGTGCTATGCTGGCAGATAAGTGTAAATACATCACAGTACATAACGTGTACTGTCCTACTAAAGCTTGTATATTGTTTGTAGTCATTTTTATATATGATGCTAAAACTGATCTGTAGAACACTTTTCAATTGGCCACAGAGCCACAATAGCCTAAATTTGGACTCCAGAGTTGTTGCTCAGGAAATGAACCCATGCAGTAGATAAGAGGGCTTTGATGGCAGGTTGAGGCCTGTACTGGCATTACACTTCCAGTTTGGAGGTTTTTGGTTTGTTTTTATACATCTTGTAGAAGAAAGGTCAAACATGTTACATCAAAATGACATCAATTCGATTTCAGGATTTCTTATAGAGGGTAGAGAATCTCTTAGAGAACGTCAGGTATAGTTTGGAGAGGTGCTCATCACATCCAGGTCCTGCTGATACAGTCCACTGACAGCAGAAAGCAAGTCAGTCTTGCCTCTATGCTGGACATGTGAAGTGAAGCAATCTAAACAGTTCCAGAGAAGATGCAGCTGCTAGAGGCAGTACCATCATTATGTTTATTATCTAAAAATAAACAAGAAAAACCTAAAAACTGTAAAGAGTTACAAGCCCTGAGTGTTTGGGAGGTTTCTGAGCAGCAGACAGGATCTCTCAAGCTGTCATCTCATGAACCTGTTAAGATTTTTTAGCTTACATTTTCTTCTATAGTAATGTAGCAAGAGCAGCATTGAACAGGGCAGCACCATAACTGTAGATCAAAATCCAGTTTCTCTCATAGAAACTGTCAAAAAACCTGTCAACTAATCCCACCTTTGGACAAAAAAAAGGTCAGGCTATTCTGCAAGCCAAACTTTGCTCAGATGCAGCCTTTCCAAGTCAGTAGGACCACAGCAGTAGCCAGAGCTTGGAAATAATCAATGCCATTTCTTTCTTAAATCCTCCAGGAGACCTTTGGGGCTTTGCCATTCTCTGTAGATAAGCACAGTCTGCTTTTCCTCTGCTGTCAGAAGTGGAGGTGGTCTGTCTCCTGAGCATGAATTGCTGTCAGCTGTTTGCCTGCTGCAGCGCAGCCCCGTCACGTCCCGGGCTGTGGCCCACAGCGGGCTCACTGTTCAGTGGGCAAAGGGAGCCAACACTGAGGGAATGGGCACTCCACACCATTGAACCACAACAATATCCTTCTCAATGGGGAGGAATAACACTGTGAGAATTAATGATACGGCTCCATGAAACTGTTTAAATGCTCAGATAAGCTTTTACATGCCTATAAGGATAAGCTTTTATACGTCCATTAAAACGGCACAGGAGTCCGTAGGCACAGTCTGTGCATTTCAAAATGCTGGTTCTTGGAGCCTAGGAAAAGGCTGGCTCTGTGACTGCTTTTCATTTTTGAAGTAGCCACTATAGGTCCCTGTCAGAGACAGGATGGTGGACAAGATGAAACTGTAAGCATGGGGTAGTTCTTCCTAAGTTTTTATCTCCTTCCATCCCTTTAAAGACCTCAATACGGTTTTGCAAGCCTTACATTTTGTTTGGATTTCTGTCAGTTGTTATTACATGGAATGGTGACGTAACATCATGAATTGTACTCAAATCAGGCTCTGAGCTGTTTAAATCAAGCCATTGATATAATTTTCACAATATCAAATTTGGGTTCTACGTGACAAAGCTCCAACTCATGGGCTTATCTGTTTCAAGTACTTACATTTGATTACCATTTTTATTACAGAAGCAAGTGAAAATCCCAGTAGTAATTGGATCCTCATTCAACTTTATAAACAAGCTCTGCTTCAAGTCACTCCTCAAATTCAAATCAGTCCTGCAGAAAACTGTCTTTGCTATTTTAGAATGTAATAAAAACCAGACCAAGGTGAATGACATGTCATTAGAGGGTTGTCTGTAAAGAGCTGATCACTCAATTTAACTTTCACACAATTTGTATCTGCTTAATAGATAGGCCAGTGGGCAAACAAGCAAGGACACATTTGCTATGAATGTATTCACAGATACTCTAAATGTACAAATCTAGGGAGTGGTTACATCACATTAATCACGCTCCTGGGTTTGGAATTGTACAGGGAAATCCTCAGTCCTTCTGCAACTCAGGCTAACCTAGCTTTTACACAGGCAATCTGAAATACAGAAAATAATAGCTTTTTAAAGATAAAATCCTATTTGATCTTCCAGGATACGAGATGAAAATATGACAGCAGCAGAATTCAATTACAGTTTCCTAAGCACAGAGGTATCAGCTCTCCCTTCAAGTTATCAAGGAAGTCACACAGATGCTAGCATGAGTAAGTCACATCAATCCTGACCACACAGTAGCACACATCCTTCAGACTGGGATGTGCTGGCACAACCTCATTATTTGATGAGCAACAGTGGCACTGTGGACTCTCTTACTTGATTTTGAAAACAAGTACAGTTGGTTGCAGAAGTAACAGACCCCAACATTTCAACTGTGTTGGATGTGGCCCTGCTGAGTTACCAGATAATGTGCTGGGAAGGAAAGATACAGTGAACGATTGTCTCCATCTATAAAGATGGGTTAGTCACACAGTGTTATCCAGTTATTCAACTGAATAAAAGCAGACTGGCAATGTCACATTGCACATGGCCAGAAGAAAAAGTTTCCTAGAATCTTGCACAGACTAGGTTGGAAGCAACTGAACCATTTCCAAAGAATCAAGTTGCCTGGACTTTAAAAGGTTGCATGCAAGGAGCTCTTTTAAAATAAAGGCAGGCATTGAAGTTCTGCTGTAGGTAAAAACTTGGTTCTTTACTAAACAGTAATAATATACTCTGAGTAACCTCTGATCCTGCGTGGCCTTTCTAAGAACTGAACTAAACAGTGGTCTTAAGAGATACCAGGAACTTGTGTGCATGCCATCATGTCTCTCCTACACTGCTGTGGACCCAGGAGCCTAAATTCCCGTTATCCTGATCAATGTATTTAAATAACAACTTATAAAGTATCTGCCAGAAATCTCACCACAAGATACTGTCATCACCAGTACAGACACTTGAAGGCTGCTTGAGGCAGTTGCACCTGACATAGTTTTAAGCTCATCTGAAATAGATCTACATGGGATATATTCTTTCTGTTAATGATGATGTGTTTGGGTTTTAACTAGAGATCTGGGAATGATCTGGTGTTTTAAACAAATACTTCTGCTAGAAAATGAAATTTATACATCTGAGGGTTTTTACCATCTTGGACCCTTCATCAAACCTGGACTCTACCACTTATCAAACAGCCATTAATAGTGGCCCTCACACCTGAAACTAAAGTCACTTCTATTCCCAGTAGAATGGGACCTGAAAATAAACAATATTTATCCTAAATATCCCAGTTGTGACCAGGATTAATGTAATTCAATGAGCCTTTGCTAATGCAAACCAGACTTCTGCATGCTCATGGGTTGCTGTCACTCATCCTCCAAGGACACAAATATACAGCTGGCTTAGTTTACTACCAGCATCTTTTTTTTAATGACCCTCCAGATATATGATGTTTAACATGCTCATGCTCTGGTTCAAGGAACTTACAATCAAAGATGCAGGCAGAACATGATAAACCCTTCCTTTAGCTGTTCTTGCCAGCCTGATCACTGTAGTGTATAAAAATGAATTCATAGAGGATTATTAATCTCCCAGTTGCTGAACAATATGGCATACTACAGTGGCAAACAATCATGTCATGAAGGATTGTTGTGACTCCCTTCAAGTAATAAGTACAATCAATATCATTTTAAGAATCATAACTGATGGTGTGGAGGGAGAACAGCTCTCTACTGATGAGCTTCAGGCTTAACAATACAGCAGTGTGACACTTTGTGCAGATATCATATTCTGTACAGAAAACAAAACCAAGAAAACTCTATATTCACTACAAAGACCTACTGCTGGTTTTTGTTAGTCTGTCCTCTCAAATGGTATCTTTAGATTCTGTGTGTAATATATAGACAAACACTCATCTGTTCAATGGTTTTAACTCAAGCAACCAGAAACCAGTAGACTTCATTGTGGGACTAAGCTCAAAGAAGCCCAAAATACTGCAGCATATCAACTCTATTCCTTTTACAAAGCCTTTTACACTCATTCTACTTTAAAAAGTAGAATATGCTACCTGAAATGTTTCCATGGCATTGTGATACGGAGCTGGTATAGCTGTAAAACTTACCAAGCAGCATTGCCAGCCACACAGTATGGAGAACAGGGGCTCTGGCTTAGATGCTTTAGGATTGTGAGGACTTTGAATTTCATATATCTCCTGAAACCTAATGCTGCTAACTACTAAAAAGCTATCAGCAAAACTCAGGAACACACTCTGCTTTCACTTTTTACCCATTTCTGTATTGCAAATGAGCACAGAGTGGATTATCCCTACCATTCTCAAATACAAGCCACATCCTGTGAAATCCAAATCCATCTTCTTCCTGATGTTTGGCTTTATTAAATGTAGAAAGTGACAGTAAAACTCAAATTTCCTCTTAAGGATTTACAATTTTCAGGCTTTCTTCCTCACAAATTGCCATCCCACATGCCATATATCTCCATTTCCTAACAGGCCACTTCCACCTACCTAAGACTACATAGGCTAGTAAGCTGCCTAATGCAGCCAGCAATCAACTGGAACATTTTCCTAGTGTACTTGCTTTTAAGGTGGAGAGTTACAAACTTTCCCCTCCCTTTTCAGTGCTCACAGTAAAAGTTAGAACATCTCCATGACATTTGGAACTTCATGGGAGTGTGAAGATGGATCAGAAAGGAATTTCGGTGTGAAGTTTCTAGTCAGTTTTCATTAACAAGTATTTATATGTGTCACATTTTGTCCTGTCTTCCATCTAATACATAACCCTCAGGATTTGAAACTGTATTTAGGATGTCAAAAAAAATGAGGGAAATTATTAAGTCTCATATTGGATGCAAGAGGAATGGATCAGTATCAGAAAGTTTGGGACCTCAGACAAGACTGAGGCAGATAAGTTTTCCAAAAGAGTTGCCCAGGGCAATTACATGGAAATAGAAAACATGGTGTAAAAACCTGGTTATGGAAGGTGAGGTATTAGCCACCTACTACCAACTCAAATGAAAGGCTGAATGTATGTTTATAAATACCTGAGGTTTTTAAGTCTACAAGAGCCCTGTGATGGTTAAATTTAACCATTGTTTTTACAGTAAGATAATATCACTGGTATCACCTACTGTTTCAAACAACCACATTTCTGTTTCAGTCTTCCTCCTAGTGCTATGCTCCAGAGAACTACTGAGGACTGCTTCCTGTTTTTCATACAGATTTCCCTCTTTTCCTGTGAAAATCTATTGAGGAAGCTCTATGAAAACAAAAGGAAGTATCTGCTTCTAAATACCTGTAAGATTGCCTGAAAGGCTTGTCTCTACCTACTCTGGGGCTCCTGCTGAGGGAAGAGGCTGCACATGATGTGAGCTCACAGACAGCTCAGATGCAGCAGAGCTGCTGCATGGAGGAGAGTCCAAGAGAGAAGGAAAACACAGCAGTTAAGCTCTGTCTTAAAGGAAAAACCCAAAAGAACAACAACAAAAAAGAGAAGCAAAAGGGAAAAGCTTTCATTAGAATAATTTAGGGTAATGATGATTGGGAAAACATGAATCTCGGTTACTCAACCTTCCTATGAGGAATGTTCCTAGTAACAACTTCCATCTGCTGCTCTCCCCTTCACCTCATTTATCACCTTGAGAGGAACCACAGGGCTGCACTACAGCCTGTGCTGTCTGCCTATGACCAGCCATCATTCAGGGCACAAGACACGGTAGCACTGAGCCATGTATGGCTGAGGATCTTACATAATGCACCTTTTTTTAGTAACCTAATGTTAGTAAGTTCTGTAATGCCTTAAACATACAGCAGCCAGAACAGAATCACTCTCAGAAGTGGCTTTTGCATCACTTCAATTTAAGGTAGCTCTGATTTGCTTTTGACATCTGAGTTTCTAGACTGTAGAGCCAGAAAATCCAAAACAAAAGTAGAAAATATACATGATGTATTTCAGCATAATCTGGCATCTATTTCTGGGTTTTGACAGCCTGCTAGGCTCCACAGAATCTGGGTACTGCACTTGTGCTGCATGGCTGAGTGTCTCAAAGAGAAACTGAGCTGCAGGCATTGTTAAAGGACAGAGGGTGCTTTGGTTTCAATTCTTCGTAGCCTTGTTAAATAATCTATATACAGTTTCCAGGACAGTTAACTACTTGCTTAATTAAGCTTTCTGCTTCTTCAGATGAAATGTAGTTGAAAAGAAAGAAGAGATAGGGCAGAGGAATGAATTTTTTTACTGAAATCTACCTGCTCCTTTGTCCTGCAAAAAGAAGACCTGTTATCACTTCTATTATAGTTCTTTCCAAGGGCTTCTGTCAGGATTTCCTTGTCCCATTGTCCTTGTTAATAAGGAACACATCTCACCCTGGGCAGCTCTGAAGAGTCTATGTCTGTGGATAAATTACACCACCACCAGGTTTTACCCTTCTTAATAGAGACTGTTGTTGATCTTGGTTTTATCCCAGTAATACCTACTCATTTCAAGGCCATGGTTCCCTTACACTGACACAATACCCACCTATGCCAAGTTATGTCATTTGCATCCTGTCCCAACAGTCCTGTGGTCTAAAAGCACAGCCTCATTTTATATGAAGAAATTAATGGGGAAAAGGCATCAGCAAACTGGCCTTAATGGTGCAGAAGTTCAAGTTAGAAACCATCAAGATCTGGCCAACAATCTGTTAGCATCGAGCAACACTGGCCAGATAATGCTAATGTGACTGTGAGTACACTTGTCTGTCTGTGGTAGTATGCTGTGTGCCCAAAGTACACTTCTTCAGTGGATTTTAATGCTTATTCTCATAGCCTAGTTGCTTAAATGTATCAGCTTAAGCTACTTTGAAATACCACATCTGGTCTCCTGGCAGTCACCTGTAAAACCTGGAGGCTTTAGATTTGTCTTCATTTATATTGACTTTCTACAAGCATTCAATGATGCTGCTTATGGCCACCCTGCCAATCCCAGGTGATTCTGATAGAAGAGGGAGGCAATACTTCCCAGGAGAGCACTAATGATTGCCTAAGCCTCATCTGAATCATGATTTTATGCTCTTTAACATCAAGGAAAAAATACAGTATCATCACATTACAGAAGCTGAGAAATGACTTACAGAGCAAAGGCCTGAGGAAAGCTCTTGCATGAAGGTGTATAAACCATAACCTACCCTTGGATCATTTGAAAGCAGTAACACTGAAATCTTTACTTAGTAAAACATTTCAGGAGGTGTGTAACTTCGTGAAAGGAACTGATACAGTGAAACTAAAGTGTAATTAAACTGGTTTCATGTCAAGGAGGTTACATGTTAGGTTTAAATGATGTACCTGCTCAAGTATTCTGCTGTGCTAAGAAAGATGCCATGTGAAGTTTAAACTCAGATGAAATTTAAGTAAATTTGGTGATAAATCCAATGCAAACCTGCTTGGTCTGAGGTTCATCAGTTAAAGAAATTGGAGGCACTGCTAAGACAAGCAGAGGTTCACCCACAGAGGAAGCAGATGAGTAGGAGTGCTGAACATGCAGTGTCAGAAATCAGTTCTTACATGCAGAGAGCAGCTACATATGGTTATGCTGCATTTCTATCACTGACTTTTCAACCTCCAAATAGTGTTTCTTATTCAGCCATATGACCAATGGCAAAGCAGAAGCTCTGTGTTTGCTTTTGGACCCCAATAAATGCAGGAATACTGGGCAGTCTTTTCTGATCACTGTGACCTGGCAAATGACTTGTAAACATTTGGTAAGGACAGTAATTTGGGATTACTGTAAAGGAAGTGTTATTTTTCACAAGTCATCTACCAGAACACTAAAGGCTTCAAGAAAGCAAAGGACAGGCTGGTTTCAGGAAACTTAAAACTGTTTCAAAAAAGCCTCCGAGTAGCAGGCACAGAACTGAAATGTGAAGGAGCTTGCAGAATTATACAGTATCTAGCAGAGAAACAGCACTCTCTGAAGACATTAGGATGTTTTTGCAAACACCAGTGAAACAGAAAACACAACAGCAGGAGGTAATTGTTATTCTTGTTTCCTGATACAGGATCTGAGGCCCATGGAAGCTGTCACTTCCCCACGTTCACAGCAGAGGGTTGCTGGCACTGACACTTCAGGCTCAGGTCTCTCAGTAACCACGTTCCCTCTGCACTCAGAGCTTCCAGGCTCAGCAGTGACCACAGGACAGCTCTTGTTATGTGCACTGCTTGAGAACTGGCAGGGACCAAATGACTGGACAGGCTTTTATGCAGTTGTCCTGTGAGAGCTTAAGAAATATCTGACTCAGATGCAAAACTGATGGTTGCAGCCCCTCCTGTTCATATACATTAATGTTATACTTTCCCAAATGCTTAGTAAGAGTCAGTCAGCAATAACTTGCAGCCAGCTTAAGGCATAACGCTGCTGCTGTTTTCTGTCACACCATGTCCATGAGGCTAGAAATCTATCAAGTTCTGAACTAAGTCCTGAGGGACTTTCCAGGCCAATAAATAGGTACCTTCAGAGTTTATGCCACGTTTGGCAATACCTACAGTTTTGCACACAAACAGAAATGAACCCCAGTGTTTTGCTAGATGTGTTCAGCTCAGTGTTGAATTCAGTTGAATCTCCACCCTGTTGATAAATACCCCCTGAGCCTGTTTAGGAAGAACACTTTATCTAGGAGCCATTTGATCTTTACTGACACACGCTGTAGCACACAGGAGATAACAGAAGGATTCCTTGGGATTAAATAGCACATGTCTACGTGAGGAAATACATGAGGGGGTTGGTTTGTTACACAAGCAACAGCAGAAGCAAGTTATCTTCTCTCTGCTGCTCTTCTTTATCTGCTTATAAGCCTTATTTCATGTATCTCAGTTACAAGCTAGCACTGTTTTAGAATTTCATGGTGTTTTAGTTACTAGTTTTTGGCTGCAGGCTTTCAAGCATCGTTCTGTAAAACACAAGTTCAGGATACCAGGACAGAGAGAATTCTAGGAATACAAGTTTGGAGATCAGGAAGGACAAACAGACTTAGGAGAATTCATACACACAACTCATGCAGGTGTAGTTGAGAGGAGGTTGGGGGTGTTCACTTCCACAGGACTCATTGCTCTTCCTTATGGGCCAGGATAAAAGGAGATCACAAAAAAAGTCAAGAGAGAGGTTTTGCCAATGAGACTTTCAACCTCAATAGAAGCAAAGAGGATGGGAAAACATAAATCATAGAACATCAGGTTGGAAGGGACCTCAGGGATCATCCTTGGCTTGAGTGAGAACTTGTCCTCACACGAGCTTCAGCCTCACTTGAAGCCCATACTTCCCAATAAGCTGGAGAAGTAAATTGTCTGCACTACTTACCTTCAGCAAACTCCAGGCAGAAGGATTTATGTCCTGTACTAGAGTGGAGTTGGAGGATGTTGACCTGAGGAAGGGTACCCACAAGATGTAAAGTCTGTTGTGGTAAGCAGCTTGGTGCATCCCCAAGGGCTGAAGGGGCAACCAACCCACTGGTCTGGGCCACTGGCCACACCATTGGCCCTCTCTTCTCTCATGGGTGGGAAGGAGCTGTTATGGCAAACAGCTCAAGTAGCTGTTACAGTATGGTGTGAGACCAACAGCAGAAGTCTTAACTTTCCTGCACATAGCCAGGTACTCTGAATTCTGTTACACCCACACAGCCTATTAGGAAGATCCACCAAGGGTATTTGGTTCTCTGGGTTGAAAAGGTTTAGCTGTAGTGGTTAAAAGGGAAATGTTTAACCAAGAGTTAGTCAGTGGGTCAGTACAATATTGAATAAAAGTCTTCTGATCCTCAAGCTTCTGATCCTCTGTATCAACTCTTAACGCAGACTGCTGTGGGGTCCAGCACCAGTCCCAAGTCCACATACACTCGTGGAGTCTTGTGGACTTCTGAAATAATTCTAACATTGGCATCTTAACAAACTCCAGTTACATTACAGTAAAATAATTGTTCCAATATGGAAGGAAGGGAAACTCCAGAGCTGTGTAACAGATAAGAAGCAGCAGTAATGGATCTATGACTTCCATTTCCATGACTAGGAGGATGTTTGAATCCAAGTTTTTAACTCAAACTTCCAAGAAATCTTGTGCTTTAGCAAATGGCTAAATGCTCAATCAAGAACAAGTGATACTTAACTTTTTCTAGCTTTGTTTAGCTCTGCACTGTGTGCAGCCAAACTCTAGACTTTCAGTGCAAATATCTGAATTTCTAGCTAGCAGGGTGTGGCAACAGAGTTCTTTATTCCAGTGGAACAACATCTGGAAACAATTTCCTTTATTTTGTCACAAAAGAATTCATTAAGGGGCAGAAATATCTGAATGACATAATTGCAAAGTGATGTCTGTTTCTCCTGGATAGTGCAATGACTGTTAACCATGAAATACCCCACACAGGGCAAGGAGCAGTCTGGTTCATCAAGGATGTACTCAAGAATGACAGCAATGCAATGTAATCTCTTGCTAGGCACAGGATTTATAGAAGTCCTAACTATATCATCTCATTAGCCTAATTATCAAATGTTATCTTCCATGGAGCAGCCCAAATGACTAACAGTTTATTAATGACAGTAAACTAAAGTTTCAAGGCCAAAAAAAAAGGTTAAGGAAGACACCAAACAGCGAGAGTTGTAGATCTTGAGCTGCATTTCACAGCTGAAGGAAGCTTAATTTGTAAGTTACAGAATGAAGCTTGCCCATGCAGTTTTAATTCAGCTTCCTTAGTCATTTCTTTGTAAGAAATTATTCAATATATGTGTATGTGTAAACATGCATAACAGCATCTATTTTGTACTTAGGTGGGTCTTGCATAATACAAGATATTTGACTGTGAGTATGGCCTGAACTGTTACACTGAAAATGAATGATTAAGTTTTTTAGCACACTTTTTATCACAGTATAATACAGTAGACTAGAAAGTTTACATTCAAAGTTTTCTGCTGATTTTAGGTGCCCAGTCTGTCTTACCTAAATGTTCGCAGTACCCAGTATTTCAGCGCAAAACACACGAGTAACTTCCATGATCCCATACCTCAGCTGCAGTTCCCATGACCCACAGTCTATTCCATGCAAAAAACAAAATCAGGACTCAGTTACTATCTGTACACATGTAACATGGTAATTATCTATATAAAGGCTGCCCAGGGAGGGTGTGCAGGCTCCTCTGGAGATTTGCAAGAGCTGCCTGGATAAATTCCTGTGTGTCCTGATCTAGGTGGGACCTGCTTTAGCAAGGGGTTGGACTGGATGACCTCTAAAGTTCCCTTCCCCACCATTCTGTGATTCTGTATCTAAAGTAATTTATCTAGCATTATACAGGGTCACTGGCAGAGGCAAGAGTAGAATCTGCTTCCTCAAAGGGACATTTAGCAGCCTTATATTCTGTTCCTGTGTGTCTCACCTGACTTGCTACTTGTAGCTTCTGCAGTGGATATAAAGGGAACCTCCTGGCAGAAATTTTCTTCTCTCTAATTGTTGTCCATCCACAGAAATCATTCAGCTCCTGCCTTGCGTGAGGCAAAGGTCACTTAGGAAAAACAGACTGATTTTACAAATAATAGCTATATTGTACTGTGTGCACTCCAGGGATTAAGGCAGCCTCCTGACATCTTGAAAACTCAGAACCTTATAAAAACCCAAATACACTTGAAACATAAGAATTTGTATCAGGTAGCATCATCGTGACATCTGTGTTTTCCAACAACAGGGTCAGATTCTCTACATTCTCTGCATAGGTTAGTGCTCTGAGTGAACTGAGCAACTACCAGCACAGTAAATTATAATCCTCCATGTGGACTTGCAGTGGGAGAAACTAATTTCTGAATGGTTTTGACAAACATTTACTGATAGAGCAATGGCAAAGCCTCAAGAATTTGGATAGAACCCAAGTTTTATCAGGGAGTGTGCTTGCCCTTAAGCACTTTTCCTCTGCATATTTCATCTTTTGTCCCTTTATCTCTACACCAATCCTGTCTCCTTTCTCCATGTCCACTATTACTTCAGTTCTCATTCTCACTTCAATCACTGTGCCTGTTTAGAGAGTAATTCAATCATGTTTCCATCAACAGTAAAATCCAATCAGATTTCCACCTGCTCCTGTCACAGCCCTGCATTTTGCCATCCCCTGAGAGATGCAACATTTAGGCCCATGCAATGATCCAAATTTTAATCTTCCTCCAAAAATAAGAGAAGGATGAGAGTTCAAACACATTTCATAAATCCAGGTCACAGCAGCACAAGCACTTGCACAACACAGTGCATATAGGATCCAGTATGAGAACATGGAGAATGGGAGCAAGGTTTAAAGCAGAGAGATGGCAAGAAAAAGAGAGTTTTTCTTCCAATTTAAGACTATTCCTAAAAACCTCCTCTGGTGTTTCTTAGATGTCAAAGCCACCACTCCCTGTGCTAGTGTCCTTGTCAGGGAGAGCACTGACAGTGCAAAAGAGACAATCTTCCTGCCCCCACACGTGGTTGGTAGTGCCAGCTTGCCAAGCATAAACAGAGATTCACAACTATTATTCCTTCTTGGCCATGGATGGGAGCATGTTCAGTATTTCAAGCTATTAAGGACAATTGGTGCTCCAAATAAGGAGCACCAAGCCCTTAAAGAGATACAAGCCCTTTAGAATTGCATTTACTTCTGTTATTCTTGTTTACACCTGAATCCTAAAAGATCAGCCTAAGAAACATTTGGATTGTGAGAAATTCAACCCAAATGGCACACTATGCAATGGAAAAATCTACCAAGGAAATACATTTTTATAATGTTTATGATATGTTTTAAGAAGGGGAGTAGCATGAAAGCAGTTGACAAATCAACCATAAAGACCTGTGCTAAGAGTAGCTGATCTCTGAGAAACGATTTCCCCCAGCCCAAGCTCACAGAAGTTTCTCTTTAGAATGGGACAGTGTGGACAATAAAAGGCATGTTTCAACTCTGTAATTTCACTGTGCCAGCACAAAGGATTATGTTATCCCTAACAAATGCTTGAAGTCACTGTAGGAAGAGCAGCGCATCACAGCAAGGCAAGGCCTAAGAGCAGTGCGTCACGGCAAGGCCTAAGAGCAGTGCGTCACGGCAAGGCCTAACTCTGCTGCTCTCTGCCCTGTGTGTGACAGCACCATTGCAAGGTTTGCCTGTTGATATACAACGTGCAGAAAGATGGAAAGGTTCTGCAAGAAAGCACATTGCCCTCAGCAAGATGGGTGTTTTTGGTAAGAAAATTACAGTTGTCAGCCAGTAACAGGAAACCTCCCAGAACCTCAACCAGAGGCTCTTTAGCTACAAGCTTCTCCTCATTTCAGTATAAGCTCAGGACATTTAGTCATCTCTTTACTAAAACTACTACAAAGTCATACTTCTAAAAATGTATATTTGATGCTTTAGAGATCAAGCTGTTTAAAACCCAAGATTAAACAATTTTAAATCCAAATAGATCAAAAAGTTGGTTCATACACTTTCTGTTGGAGAAGGGTTCACAGTTTACAGCACCAACCGAAGTCAGGTTCATTTAGAAAACCTACACAGACACTCAGCTCCAATGTGTAAACATATTTGACCTGAACTTTTCATTTAAAATCATAAATAAATAACAAACACACACACCTTCTAAATTCTGTAATTCCCTATAGGGAATAAGCCACAAGTGAAACCATTCTGAGTTCCCTAAATGCTGACAGTTTGGGCAAAACAGGACAAAAATAAAAATCACACCTTGTTTTGGTTAAAAAAACACAAGTCATACACTTTTACAATAAAGTATACTTTAGTTTGTATAACTATACTTAGGGCAAGGTGCATATTCAACACGGCTGTTTGATCTGCTCCAAATAAGTCTCTAAAGAGACTAGTTAAAGGTCTATGAATGCAAAGCTAAATAATTCCTCAGAGTTATTTTATGACTAGTCAGGAATTATTTATGCTAAAGGTTTGTTTAGTGCCAGAAGCAGGTGGGTTTTGCTTCAGTTAGAAGTTTCCATAACAATAAAGCAGAGGCAATTAAAAGCCAATTAGTCATGGCCATTACTTTAAGGTCCAATACTTTGCAAACTCTCGCCTCTTCAATTTTCTTTCTCTCAAGCTGCCCATTATCCTCAGCACAAAGACTGCAGGATGAATGTGGACTGTTTGCCTGTCTCCATGGAAGCCTTGCCACACTGCACCCTACACAAAGCTTCCCAGGCATCTTCAGCACTATTTCCCCCTCTGATCTTGCCCCAAACAATCGTGCTGTTTATTCACTCTTGGACTCATTTTTGAAGACCCATTTGATGCTGTATGAATACTAATGAGAAAAGAATTAAACCTGTGTTTAAGAATGAGTGAAGATTCCTCCTTTTAGCATCTACCATGACAGCAAAAGCATAGCAGTTGGCCTGTTTCGTTATGCTCCACTTTAAATCCTGAAACCTCTGCCACTTGAAAAGTAAGAGTGCAAGCTTGTCCATAAAGAAAATACAAAGCTCTCAGAGAGGAAAAAAATGACCCAGTGGTTAAATCACACAGTGAGATATCAGGAGCTCATGGTGGTTCATTGTTCTGCTACCAAAGAGTACCACCATGAGTCCATTCATGCCTCCACCACCTCACTTGAGAACCAGGATGAAATGCTGTGTACTTCAACAATGGCAATTAAGGAGCACGAAGCAACTCTAAAAAAAATTAAACCTTCTGTACTTTTTGGCTGCATCCACTTTAAAGCCCAAAAACCAGAGAAAATCCAGGCAGAAATCTGACATAGCTTGCAAAGTGAATGTAGGATCCTCTGTCAATTGTGAATTGAAAGAAGGAAACAGATACTCTCTTCCAATAGACAGCAAAGATTCATTAGCATCTGTAACTCTATTCTTCTAAAACCTTCCTTCAGCCCATTTTAGTTTCTAGTTACAGTTTATAGGAATGGTAAGTCTGCCCTAGCAGCTCCATGAGCTGTATTAGCAGCCCCCTTACAGCTTCTGTATAGCCAAAAAGATCTCTAGCTCTGCCACCTGATCATTGGCACCAAACTTGGCACATTATTGCCTTTGGATAACACAATTCTGTTCATGCATCCCTCCCTTGGAACTGTATTGCACAGGACAGTCCCTTTCCCTCTGTCACTAGGCCGTTGTTCCCATCCTTCCCTGGTCACTATTGGGGATAAACCAGTGCCCAGCATCAGAGTGTATTAGATTTCTGGCAAGGTGTATCAACAACAAGTTTCCAGTTCCATTATTTCCACCAGATCCTTGACATTATGTATAAGCTGATTAAAGATAAAATCTCTTGGGTTATTTAAAATTTCTGTATCTACCCTTGCTGCTGCTTGCTTTTTTGCTTCTTCATGTTTATCTGGCATGGGTGAGCTCTGACATTTTGATTTGTCTGGCCATGTGTGATTAACAATTTCCATGGGTGATTTTAGAAAACAAGGCTCTATCTTCCTCTGTGCTGCCTTTTTATTTAGGCTTTAAGATACACTAATTTTGCTAGATTTCTTCTGTTGAGGAAAGTAAGGCAAAATAAGACTTGATGCAAATGATATTGTGTCAGAACCAAGATTTAAATTCTGGAGCACCTGGGTCTGAAAACTCTTGCTGAAAACTTCCATTTCTTTCTAGCATTCCAGGTGAACACCTGCAGGGAAGACAGACATGGCTGTCTTTAGTCAATGTATTGGGCAAAAACATCTAACAAAACATGCCATTTGTATGGCTCCCTTAACTTCTTCACATTAACAGACAGTTGATGAAGTACTCTCAAGAAAACACTATAGAATAATTCAAGAACTCCAGAGAAGTAAAAACTATTATTTAGGTCTGTCTTGAGTCTCATCTAAGTAGGGGGAGTTTGTTATTCTAAGTCCTGAATTATAGGGAAAACACTGGGTTTTTCCACCAAACTTCTTGATGTTCCTTGGACTGCCAAGTTAAAATGAAACCAGACCACCCACAGTCAATATCACCAGCAGACCTCCTGTGAATCATCACAGCATTTGCACACTTTTGCTGGAAAAGGTGTCCATGATACATGAATATTCTCAATATTTGATGGGTTAAAATCTTAACCAACTTTGAGACTACAATGAATATCCACTGAAGCATCAATGTCTCTGTATTGTGTGAACTGATTCTAAAAACCTCTGAAATCCAAACAGAATTATACTGAATTATACTGCAGCTCAAAGCTTATAGAACCATCTGGGTAACATCAACTAAAGTCCTCAAGAAATTGTAAGGGATTCTTAGCAAGCACCAGACTCCAAAATAGTTTTTTGCTTTAAAACAATGAAATTAGCACACTTCAGAGAAATAAAATGTAATGGCCTTGTGAAAGGAAATCCTACAGTAACTGTCCAGAACACTGAAGCTCTGGGATACTTCCAGGCATCTCCATTTTTAATGCCCCAGCTTAACAGGGCTTTTTATTTGTGCACTACTTCATAATTACTTTTTCCAGAACTAACAAAGCTAAAGGACTGGCCAGGCTCCATTCTGGAGATCACAATTTCCCTGGACTTTACAGGAAATCCACTTGTTGCTAAGCTAAATAATACCATAAACTCTAAGTGAAATATGTCATTAGTTTTCATGCAGTCAGCTGTGCTCGAGGGGGTAAAGTAAGTGCTGGTTCCTAAGCATGATTTACCTCAGCTTCTGCCCCTACAGATATTTCCAAATGCTGACTTTTGTTGCTGTCAAATACATGATCTTATTTACTTAGTATACTTTGACAAGTAACAAGGGAACTAACACTGGTGTGGTTCTTCAGGAACTGACGGCAGCTGCGTTAGGTTAAACAAAAGCTCTCTGCAATACTTGTCTCTAACTTGGCATCAGCTTTTCTGTTACTACAGCTAAAGTCCTGTTTCTAGCAGTAGTTGAATTTACAGGCAGGAAGTATTTAGATCATGTTATGCAACTTGTTTCAGTAGGAGCAATTTGATGAGTATTTTAACTCTCTTTTTCTTGGTGACTACTTACTGTGTTAAGCACAAGGAACAGTCCATATATCTTAGGAAGAATTTGGAGAGAATTTAATTTACTGTAAAAGTCCTGAAATTGCTTTGCTTTCTTCTGTATATAGATTTTTGTGAACTACTTGTCAGCTCTACTGAGAAAAGTATTGCCACGTTATTATTTAGGTGCTGGAGTCACTGTCCCTGGAAGGGTTTCAGTGATGGGTGGATGTTGCACTGAGGGAAGTGGTCTAGTGGGTGACAGGGCTGGGACAAAGGCTGCTCTCCATGAACTTAAAGGTTTCTTCCAGCTGAAATGATTCTATGATTCTATAAATAGGAAAATATCCTGATGTAACTATCAGAAGTTATGGAAACATACTCTATAGGAAATATTCCATTACACAACATACACATGACATACACAAGCTTGCAGTGGACTGGACTTGGTGTTCAGGTAGCTCCACACCTAACAGGTAGCTTATTACTACCTCAGAGAATGTTTGATATGAACCTTACACGTGTGGATTGCTATGCCACGCTTCCATCTCTCTGATGTAACTGTTTCTTACTACAGTATGAGTCTCATTTGTTAAATTCTCCTCAGCTCAGGTTTCAGTAACATTCTGTAGGATTGTCACATAGTAATTATATTGTGTGAAAAAACGAGACTCCTAAAAGAAATTCAGCATTAGGTGTTGCCTGTCAATTGCATAGGCTCTATTTTGCCTGTAAATAGGAGTATCTGAATGAATAATGGCAACTGTATTATGTACTTCTGTTATATTTCCTCCTAAACAGCAATACTGTCTTTCAGTACTTCCCTATGAAACAACAGGTAGGAGAGCCAAATTAACCAAACCAAATGTATTCCAAGAAACAAGGAGAGTAGTGGCTCCAATGGACTCCTGGCAGTCATTCCAAACTCCATTCTCATTCTGTCCAAAAGGAACTATTAGAACATTTTCAACTCAACTACACGTAATTATAGTCTGGATTTTGTTTCCAACACGTCTTACCCTGAGTTTCCTTGCAGATACTCCCCCAGTAATGTCCATTTAGGCAACTATCAATTCCTCAGCCTGAACACTCGTTGTCTTGTATTGAATTAATATTTGTTTTCAAAATATGTTTTGTTGACAAGTTTCAGGATTCTTATTCCTCAGTTGCATTATTCAACTTGTGTACCATCCTCTGAAAGCTGTTTCCTTAAAGACACCTAAGTGTGATATCCTTCACGTTCCACTCAGAAAAGGACAGAGTTTCAGATGAGACTGGCAGCAGTTCAGAAGCTCACTGCTAAGATGATTCTGAAGTACAAAGCACTGGTTTTCAGATGTGTCACTCTACATGTCATTCTTTTTTGACTTTCAGTCTCTGACACTGCTTTATCTCCGGTGCTTGCAAGACTTGGATCAAAACTGCCTGACATTTCTGAGTGCCAGTCCAAGTGATAAGTTGCAAAACTTGCTACCCTTGCTATGGTGTTATGGTGCCCATAGTAACAATGATGCATGTGCTGCCACATCACTGCCAGGGGAGAAGGGAAAGGTTACAGCCAGAGGAGATATTCTCATCCATAGTTTCTAGATGCCTTTGATCTGAACTGAAATCTATAAGTAACATTTGGTTCCTATTGAATAGTTCCTCTTAAACATAAGTCAAAACTTCTTTACTGTTTGAGTGAGGGAGCCCTGGCCCAGGCTGCCCAGCGAGGGTGTGGAGGCTTCTTCTCAGAAGGTTTCCAAACCCTCCTGGGCACATTCCTGTGCCCCCTGATTGAGGGGAACGTGCTTTAGCAGGGAGCTGGGCTGGATGAGCTCTCGAGAGCCCTTCTAACCCCCACTATTCTATGATTCTATTACCTAATAAACAGCTGAAATCCACTTCCCTGTGAAGCAACCAAGTGCAGCCTTTTAGGGGGTCAGCTTTCCAGGCACAGAAGGTAGATATCCCTGTTCTTCTATAGCTAGTCTGAACAGCTGTATTCAAAGTCATTCATGTGCTAGATTGTGCACCTTTATCTTGCTTTTTCAAATTCCCTTCAAGGCTACTTGACTTTACCCTTCTTTTCCAGGTCAGGAGTTGGGCAATTGGAGCTTGCCTCAAGCACCAGCCCAGAGCAGAAGGAGGGAGCAGCCTCAGCAGATGGGAGATGCTGCCTGTCTGTCACACAACAAGATCGACGATCTCCCACTGGTGGAGCTGGGATTTCTGAGAACGGTATCAAACCCACTACCCAACTGTTTCATTTCCTCACTGATTTGCAAGGACCTTAGCAGAAAAACTGATACTGCTGTTAAACCAGCCAAGCCACAAACTAATCCTAATGAATCTGGAAATCTCAGACCTAAATAAGAAGTAATATCCCAGCTTTCTACTTCTCACTCCACACAGAATGTTGTGTTGAGTAAAAGACTGAACATATCCCTTAAAGCTATGATTTAAAACTGCTTTTTGTCCATATGACTTACCTCAGTGGAACCTTTTTCCTGGCTTGCAAGTATGAAGTTTTCATTGTAAATAAAACCTCAAAACTTCAGCTAAAATAACTTCCAAGGAAACCACTTGCAGTTAATACTCTGTACATCTACACTTTGGAAACATCATGGCCTCTTCAGTCACTCTGAAAAGGTCCTACCTGTTTAGCCCAACTAGCACTAACTGCTGCCATAAAACTGCACACTTGGGATTTCTCATGGCACTGCATGGAGCATTCTTTGAAAGCCTTCTACAGTCACAACCCAAGAGCTTGACTAGGCCTTTGCAGAGCAGTCACAGGGGCAGTCAGAGAGAGAAATTTGGGGGAGAGGATCATTTAGGTGCTGTAACAATGAGACACATTTATGATACTCAGAAGACAAAATTCCCTCCCCAGGTAGTGGTTTATGTGCCAAGTGGCAAATGCAAAGTTTGGTAAATTTGGCACCCTACAGTGATTATTTTTTCTGGACATACATAGTTCAAACAAGACAAAAGCACCTATCTGACATTAACTGTGACAAGCAATCTTTACTGCAGACTGTAGTCTGACAAAATTAGCTTTTAGGTATGTATTGAATGGAGCTGAGAAGCAGCTGCTCAGGAGCAGGGAAAGTAATGACATGTAAATACAATTACCATTGTAGCATGTTCTCCATGTGGCTAGACCTCTAAACCAAACCTGCTTTTACAATTATCTTTATCAAATTAGACACTTTGGCAGCTCAAAGGCAGTTTCCACGTCTGACCTACACTGCCCATGCTTTGGGTACAAAGAGCTTTTTAAGCAAAAGCTTTTCAAACAAGTGAATTGTGGGCTTGTGCACTTTAAGATGTGAAGGCATTCCATCAAATAAGAAAGGATTAGCTAAGCAGAAAAAAAGAACAAGTCAGAAAATGTGTCAACATCTGGGGTAAAGCTAGGTGTACTAGAGAAATAAATCTAGATGCAGAATTACTTATCTTTTTCATATACTTTGTTAATTTCTTAGAACCAAAGAGCACTGGCATCAATGGAATTGGGTAGGTTATCCCACAATAGCAAGTTTACAAATTAATGCCCAAATATCACAGCTATGAGTGCTCTGTGATTCTCCTGGCAGAACTGTGTGTTAAATATTAGCTTAGTAGAAGAATTTTAGTGAAATGATAACTTAATGTTGAAGGTGATGCATAGGAAGTTGTGCTTTTCCTCTTTGGTTTCCAGTTCTGCTAATCATAACCTGCAAGGGGGATATGCAAAAGAGCAGAGGACACAGCCATGAGAGGAAGAGAAGGAAGCATCTTAAATAACATGAAGACTGCTTGAGATTCACCTGCCTTTGCCTCCTTTTAAAATCCTAATCTGAGGGTCTGCTATGCCAGATGCTGTAATCAATGTAGTGGATTAAACATACCAGTTTGAAGCTCTTCATGGAATCCATAGTGCCACAGCAGTTGCAGCCTCTGATTGTTCTCCCTTTGAACTCCTGTGGCAAGAAAATAAATGGTGCAAAAAAAGCTCACTACTAATGTATCACAGATTGAAAACAGAAAGTCTTTTGTTGTTGTCTTGGCCATCCACAGCCTCACTGGAAGAAATTGTACAGTATATTAATGTTTACAAGTATGTAAAGGGAGGGTGTCAGGAGGCTGGAGCCAGGCTGTTCTCAGTGATGGCCAATGATAGGACAAGGGGCATCAAGTACAAGCTGGAACAGAAGAGGTTCCAAAGAAACACAAGGGAAAAAGTTCAGTGTGAGGGAGCACTGGCAGGGGCTGCCCAGATGGGCTGTGGAGGCTCCTTCTCTGGAGACATTCAAACCCACCTGGGTGAGTTCCTGTGTGTCCTGCTCTAGGTGGTGCTGCTCTGGCAGGGGGGTTGCACTGGGTGAGCTTTGAGGGTCCCTTCCAGCCCTTAAGATTCTGTGTTAAGGGTTGCAATGAAAATGCAGACATTCACTCTCTAATTACAGAGCCATACAACTAAGCTTTGCTCCTCCTTAGGCAAGAATGTGATAACCTATAAGTCAGGCACACTGAATATTACTGGAATGAAAACTGCATTAATAAACATATGCCAAGTGTTAACACAAAACCCCAAGCAACAAAACCAGACCTTTCCTCCTCTATTACTGAAAATAGACAGGAGAAGGGATTAAACAGACCGCAGGCTGGCAGTGAAGGGCTCTCTGCAGCAGTGGGACACGACTGCCCTCTGAAGGGGATCCTGCCAAACTGAGGCTGCAGAGGAGTCCTTACAGGGACAACTGAAAGTGATATTTTAGCTTGGACCGCAGGTGCTTGTGTCCTTGAAACGAGACAGAAAATCATCTCCCTGAGAGTCTCTGCTGGGTGACTCATCCCCTTGAACCCCCCTTTGCTGTGCTGGATGAACTAAATATTCCCAAGCCTTGTGACACTGCACACAGCCTACATTTCAATGTTTGAAGAAGTAACAGCATTTCAATGGATCACTCTGTTAGAATCCATCAAACCTCCTCAATTAACTGACAATGATCGAGGTAAATAATTAAAAAGTTTGAAATCCACTCAAAATGAACGTTCAGAATAAAGGTGTGAGACCAGGGCTTTTCATGGTGTCAGCACTTCAGAAAACTCCCCGTAAGCTACAAGCATGATAATGATTCTCCAAGTCCCTGTAAATACCTTGCTGTGATACAAAGGAGTTAAATGCAATAGCTTTTATATGATGCAGCTCAAAAAGCATTGAAAGATTACTGTAATAGCACCTGTATATTTACATGCATCAGAGATAGTTCACTTGCAACTTATTTGGCATGTGAGGAGACATTAGGTTTAGGTAAAAAGAAGGTAAAACATTAGATAGCTACAGGTCTAATATTACAGTTATAAATTAAAACCACAGTCCTCATAAAACACAGTAAGGGAATTAATTGGATAACACCTTTATCAACCTCCTGCACTCTGACTATGTGTCCTGCTGCTGCAATGACTATGCAAAAAAACCCTTCCACAGTACAATGGTTTCTCATTCCTCTTCAAAAACATGCACTCAGCACATGGGAACAGCCATTGCCCCCTCTAAAAACACATTGATCCTTCATGCTCATCCTTACATTAGAGTTGCTTAAAAGAAAGAAAATTGAAGTGAAATAGCTACAAATTACCTGCAACAGTGCTGGAGTATTAAAATAATGATCTTTACTGAGGCTCCCTTGCCTCAGCTTTCCAGCCCCTTTGCATGAATGCTGAGAGAATGTGCTCTGTGTTTCACTGGGGCTTCTAAAATCTCACTTTCTGACTCGGTCTCCAGTTGCCACAGCTGCAGCACATCAGGCTTGTGTCTTGTTACTAAGCTGTTGTTGGTTTCTCGAGCAGAGGACCAGCTGTTCCGCTCTGTGGAGGGCCAGGCTGCCTCTGATGAAGAGGAGGAGAAGTGGGCAGCAGAGCAGCCATCCCAGGTGGACCAAATGAAGAAAGGCCTGGCCAAGCTTCCTTGCTGTGGTAATGGGTATGTTTCTGAGATTAATGCTGTTTGAGCCCTTTGACATGACCTGAAGGCACCATGGCTTCAGTAAGAAGCAGTAACACTACACAGCCAAGTTAGCAGGTTCCTTTGCCCATCCTTTATAGCTCCTGGGGAAGAATATATTAGATATTCCCACCTAACCCTCATTGATGTCAGCTAGGATGCCAATTTGTGGTCTCTGCTGCCAAGAGTTTTGCAGGAAAACTATGTTTTACAAGCATAGACCTTCCTCAGGAGGTTCCACTAACTTTGTCTTTTTTAATGTCCATGTAGATGTGATGAAAAGATGTGGAAAAAGTTAATGTCTTACCTGGAGACAACCAGTACTGATGGCTACGAAACAGCCCCTGTGGAGCTTGCAGACAGAATCACACAGCTAACTGAGCAGCTTGAGCTCAAAGGGCATGAAGTGAAAAAGCTGGAAACAAATATGGAAGAGGTAACAGGTGCCAGGCTGGGGGTGAAAGACTTGGTTGTGTATCTTTAAGTAGCTGCATTTCTAGACACAAGTTTTATTCTGGTTGTTCTGCTCTCTGTTGCTGTTTCTCACTGTGCTGCTGGGTTGTCATGCTTTCTTCTAACATCCATATTTCTGGTCTGGTTCCTACCTGAAACTCCACTTGTTTGGAGGATGAGATGTACACCAGCCACAGTCAGATGTGGGCTCTTCAAACACCATCATTTATTTCCACAGTTTAAGATGTCCACTCGTGCTCTGTTTGGGACTGATACCAGGGCAAACTAAGGAGCCACTCATCGACTATACCATAGTATAGGGTTACTAGAGGCAGCTTCCAGTGGTTCCTTGGCTGTGAATGCAACACTTCCGACATCCCAAGACATGCAGCTCCTCTGGGACCACAATCATTTCTCAAGGAATTCCTCCAGCTGACAGATACAAGGGGCTCACTGTTCTGGGATCCTTCAGAGGAAATCATCCAGTTTGCTCTGATTGTCTCTCAGGCTTAGACCAATATCTTCATAATAATTTCTTTAAACAGCTCTCAGGCTTAGCAGCATGTTCAGCTTTCCTCCAGCAGAGGTTAGAACCACAGTTCATTAAAAGCCCCAGTGCAGTGTCCTAGTAGTCCCCTGTGATCTTGCTATTTCAATACTGCAAACCTCTGCCATTGATGAGCATGAATTTCAATGCCAGTGATCTTCCTGTGAAACCAAAGTAGTGCAGCACATGCATTGCTTTGGTCTGCTTTGTCTTAAGGTTCAGTTAATGCTTGTTCAGTGTTTTATACCCCTTCTTGAAAAGGAGTGTAAAGATTTCAGCAGTGCTGGGAGGATTCCATTCAGCAGTTGCCATCCTTTGATTTCTATCAGTATTTCATCTCATTTTCCTCCTCGACTCAATAAAATGAAAGAGTTTGCTTGTGAGGAAAAACAAATTAAGACAGCATAAAATCATACCTGTGTCTTACACAATTTGCAGACCTCAGTGACAGGTTATTCTTGTGATACCCCTTAGAGCAACAAAAAGCTTCCTCCTATATTGCTTAACATCAGCCCACATACAAAACTACATTTATTCCTCTACCCACAGGAAGGTAATTCCTTCCTGGAGGTACTGCCAGTTCTCCTTTTTTTCCATTCAGAGGCACCCATCTCCTGCCACAGTATCATATTGCCTTCTTTTTAATCTCTGCTGATGGATATTAGTTCTGAGCACCTTGCTCAGAAAAGTACCAGCATCGCTAGATTAACACAAAGTTCCACAACAGAAATGGAATCTGCTGCTCTTGACTTAAAGGCAGGCAGGGAGGTGAATAATGCATAGTGTCAGCTCACTGCAACATGAATTTAAAAGCAGCAGGATGAATCATTTTCAGCCTGTTAGAGCTTTACTTTCATTTAGCCAGCATTTATGGTTTGTGTGCTTATAGGTTTTTTTACAGACAAGTAATAAGTAATTCTTTACAAAGAGGTGACTGTCTCTGTAATCAACACAAAGCAAATTGGAAGGCAAGGACAACTGGAAGGCAAAGATTTGTAAAAGCAGGGATAAAAGAGTTCTGAAACTTGTCATATCTAGAAAGTTCTGCTTTCCAGCAATATTTAGAAGAGGTCTCTACTGAGGTCTAAAGGATGATAAAGAACCATAGATGGAGAAAACATGAGTGAATTATGAAGTGACACATTGCCAAGTGTAGCATTACAAAGAAATTCCCTCCTATAAAAGCTTGCATGGAAACTCCCACCCTAATTAAAAAGGCAATTAGTTTATAACCTGCCATACAGGGTCAAACAAAAAGTTCCTCATAACCTCACACACCTCGTGGCAAGAAGCAGCTGCTCAGAGAAAAGCAATGAAACAGTACAGAGGGGTTTCCTCTTGATGGTTCCAAATACATGAGGGAAAAACATCTTGAACTAGATGTTGCATGGAGGATCATGCTTAAAGGCCAGGATTGGAGCTGTCTACCATGAATTTACCCTTCCTTTCCTTGAAGCTAATGATGCTTTAGGTATCTTGGGGCAAAGGGTCTCAGCACTACTTAGAAAGGAACAGGTTTTGAGGATTTTTGTTACCTTTAAATCTGCTGCCTGATGGTCTACTGTCACCCCATTTTTGTGCTTGGAAACCAGCAAATGGCCTTTCCCTCTTAATTTTACAGACTTTTATTACCAGCAAAACTGCCTCAGTTATCACCATTCCCAGTTTGTCCCAGCTGTGTTGGCACAGAAACCATGACTTCTGTTGTTCTCTTCTATTCTTTCACGTGCTTTTCGAGTTCTGTTACCCTCTTGGAATGAAAGGAACTGAAAGTGTGCTGGGTACTCAAACATGAGATTTTCATGCTGTTATCATAGTTTCTGGTCTGTTCCTAGTTCCTTTCCTAATAGCTCCTGGCATATGTCCTTTTGATCTCTGCTGACTGCTGAGCCACGTTCAGGAGATTACAGCTCTTCCAGATCTCCTCCTTGAGTGGCAGTGGCCATCACTGCACACATACCACATCGTGTACCTTTCCCACATGCCTTCCTTTGCATTAGTGACACTGAATTTCATCTCTTTTATTGCCCATAGCTATTCAGTATCATGAACTCTTGCTGCAATCCTTCACAGGCAGCCTTAGTTTTGACTCCCCCTCCAAAAACATGTACTGAAAGCAAACTTAATCACTTTGACATTCACCTTTTAAAAATCATTTCTGAATATGTTGAGAAGCTCCAGCCTTAAGACAGCTCTGTATGAGACCCAAAGGATTATCTTCCCCCATTGTGAACCCTCTAATCCTGGTTTGTCACTCTGTGCCCTACCCCCAGCTTCTAACCAGCTCTGAGTCCATGCAGGATCTGCACCACTGCCCTATCTTTTCCTTTGAGTCTTTGGTGATGAATCTTATGGAAAGCTTTTTGCAGGTTTAAAGTATTCACTATCTACTGAAATAACATTAGTAATATATATTCATAGAGCCTTTCAAAGAAACCTCTTCTTCACTATGTTCATCTATGTATTCAGCAAGTCCCCCCTTCATCACCATTCCTATCAATGCACCTGACAGAATTACAGGTGCTCCTGAGACGATTTGCTATTCCTCAGATCATCTCTGCAGCCTCTCCTAAAAACTAGTGCTCCATTTGCCACCCTCCCAGTCCTTTGGGGGTGAAATGATTTCAAATCTAAGTGACAGAGCACAGCTCAGCACTCCATCCTGCTGCTGTGGTACTGTCTCCTTCCCATTTTGAAAATGTTCCTCAGGTTCATTGCTTCTAAAAATGGCTCTAATACAACAGCCTCCTGAATTTCTGTGGAAGAGACAAGAGAATTATTTTATCTTGCATTCCTTAAGGGGTTTTTTTGTATATTAATTATTCATTGTCCTAGATGTATTTGTACACACTACTTCAGAGCTCAGCTTCTTCCCGTGGCATTCATCCCCTTTTATTCAGGGGGTTGCATATCAGCAGCTGACTTCTCAAAAGTGGTGTTTGCCAAGGTAGTACTTCCATTTCACAAACAAGGCACATATCCAAAATCAGACTCTGCCAGGGGACAAAAACCAAACCCACTCCTCTGAGCCCTGTGACTTAACTACTGACCATTCCTCCTCAGTAGCAAAGTTCTAAAAATAGGTTGTGCTTGATGATCATCATTATCTTACTGCAAACGTTCAGGTCAGCACAGGTGTTAGATATAACCCAGCTAGGAAAAAACAACCTGGGAGAATGTTTTAATGGTACACTGAGCTACTGCCTTCAAGCACAGCAAAACAAAAACCTGCAGACCCATATGTGTAAATGAAACAAAGCTGTCAGGCACCTGGTACCCTGGTATATGACCCAGTGACTGTTAGGGTACAAAGGCTGTGGAAAGCAGATTACCAGCCCTAGCATAGGAAATGAAAGGGCTTTGTAGGAGCAGTCAAAGAGGAGAAAGGGCAGCAGAAGCAACAAATGCTATGTCTAAAACTCAGTAGTGGCATTATCAGCTAGGCATATTGCCTGTGCTGTCTACACAGACTGAGCAGCTGGTCATGACACTGCACAGCTCCAGAGAACTCAAGTGGTGTGTGTATAACAGAGAGAAGTTTGCACTTGTCCTATTCATGTTTGTATGTGAGAGCCACTGCTCAGCCATAGCCTTTCAGGAACACCCAGCAGAGGACAGAGGGTGCCCTGTGCAGCTTTCCAAGAGCAGCAGCTCTGCCAGCACAGCTAAAGCGGCAGCTAAAAGCAGCAGCCAAGTGATGTTGGGGGTGCAGGGGCCTGGCAAGGTGCAGGACCAGGCTAGATGAGCACCTGATGTGAATTTCCATGAGCATCTGCCTAACTGCATATTGGGAAAGTCACACTGAAAAAATGATGACCTTTCACCTCTGTTGTTTGATGTGACACTGCTTCAGCTGTAAAAAGGAACAAAACTAGTTCATGTGTTTAGTACATCTCTATGCCAGGTGGTATTTAGAATGTGGAGGTAATCTGCAAGATAATAAAGGGTACCACGTGTTTAATTCATTGAAGACCTCTCACAGTCTCTAGAGTATGTGCTATGTCTCAGTCAGACTGCTGTGGTAACAGTGGTGGTAACAAAGTTGGCTCTCCATGCAGGAAAATGTTAGGGCTGTTCTGAGGGGGATGCTGAAATCATTGTTTGGCAGAGCGACCGGACCCAACCTTGTGTGGCTGTTGTGTCACTCAGAGGAGCTGTAGAGCCTCACAGGGCAGAGCTCACAGACAGCTGATGGAACAGGCTGATTTCCCTCTGACAGGGTAATAAGTACCAACCAATACTCACTATTAGCACTGTCAGAAACTAAAATGACCTTCTGGAAGGCTCAGCGAGGATTAGGAACTGGTTTCTTTTTTCACTCTGCTGACACTTGTGTTGTAACTGGAGTTCCTTCTCATCTGTTAAAATGCATTAGGATACAGATTACCACCACAAAGAAAAAATATCTATGAAACAGTGTGTGCATTAACTCTCTCCTCAGTCATTTCTAAGCCATAGTTGTCTCTAGGTGACAACAGAAGGCATTAGCAGAGCCAGCAGTCTGGCTTTTACCTCACGTGGTTTCTTTTCTCAGAGTAACATTGATAAATATTTGGAGGTTGTGTTTGCCACAAGGAATTGCAAAGAATGGTGACATTTCAGAATACTTGGCACAGTATTGACTGAGAGATAAGTTTACTTTTGTTAATAAAACCTGAAATCTGTCAGTGCTCTCAGAGGTCCAAAATGAATATTGAAGTGCTATGCTTTCAGGCTCTTTTTAGCAACTTGGCCGTGTATCTGCAACAAGCCTGGGTGTGTGACAAACAAAGACTTCTGCTTTTGCAAATGCTGTGGCAGCCACCTAGGTTTCATGTTGAAACACAAGCAGCATTTCAAATCCTGAACATTTTTGCACAGGGCAGTCTGAGACAATTGACAGGTCAGTTCAGCTTTGGAAGGTGCAGGTCTGAGGAGACTCCTCCTGCCCAGGATTTCTGCATCTTGTTGAATCTGAGCTTTTCTGTGCTCAGCTGCAAACCAGTGATTCACCAAGCACACAGGCCAGTGTTTTGCAGAACCAGGCTCTTCTTTTGTTTTTTCCTTAAGACACTGTACTTAAAACAAAGGAGCTAATTACCTTCTTGTTTCACCAAAGGTACAGATGGTTGATATGTAGGATTTGCAAAGCCCAAGGTATGATTTCCTTTGATGAGGGCTCATGAATTGGTTATGCCTTACAGAAGATGACAGGAATGCAAAAGATCAGAAAACTGCAATAGTAATGCTGGTGTTTAACATTTCTGCATGATCTGCCTGCATCCAGTGTGGAATGAGCTGCCACTATGTGCCAGAGGAAAGCATGCATTTCCTAGCAGCTATTGATCCTTCACTTCATGTCATACATGACAAAATAGCCTTCCTTTCAAGTTAGTCTTCTGGAGTGAACTGACACTTACTAGATAAGGGGGAAAACTTAGCTTTGCAGTCATTAGGCAAGAAAGTGAAAAGCTGCAGTGCTTATCATTTGCTGTGTCATTGTCCAGATGAAAGGCCCATTGCTAGGTGAACTGCAGCAAAAGGTGGAGGAGACCGAACTGTTGAAGATGGAGCTGCAGATGTTGGAGACTGAGAGAGTTAGGCTGTCACTGGTGGAAGAAAAGCTCATGGATGTTTTACAGCTGCTTCGACAACTTCGAGACTTGGTATGGCAAGAAAGCAGTCTAGAGATTTACAACTGGGTTTCATAGTGTCCTTTCCAAACTAAAAAGGATGTCCCTTCCTTCTTTTAAGCATAAAGTCCTTTACACCAGGACTGCCTGGTGGTGGCAGAAAACTGTGGCTGACTGGAAGCCTTCAGATCTCCTTTGATCTAGATGCCCAAGCTCTCATTATCCTCCAAACACAAACTGAGAGGAAACAAGGAAAACAAAAATGCCAGTAATCAGAAAGATTCTGGGTTGGTTTTCATCCTAGAAAAAGACTTTTGTTTTTGACTGCATCCTAACATGAAATGGGATCAGGATAAAACCCATTCTTATACAGCAATATTTCTTGTAAGAAGTTTTTTACCCAATTACTAATCCAAAACTGGACTTACAAAAGCTGATGCAATAACACCCTAGAAATGTGTGGCCAGTACAGCCATTCAGTCCTCTAGAAAAGACATTTTAATCTCCTGCTTGGGAATGATTGTGGTAAGGGCTGGCCAAAAAATGGGCAAACCACATAATCTGCAGAACACAGAGTATGTTGGGAGCCACACTGGGCTGCTGGGAACTCATTTCTTTCACAATGACTCGGGGTTCTCCACAGTTTTGAGCGAAGCTCTGCCTGATCTGTATGAGTGTGTTTGCTCAGACGATCCTTTCACTTTGAAGTACACTCATGTCATGTTCCACTGATGACTCTCAGGAGCAAGTGCAATATCTCATAATTTTGTAACTTGTTTTAGCACTTGACATGGAAATTCAGGTTGGAAATTTCATGCTGCAAGTCTGACACATGCATCAATAACAATCCAGTGAAGGATGAAACTAGTAAAGACTACAATTGGCAACAAGCATCATAACCTTTTGTGTCAAGACTTCAACGTGTCATTCACTGGTCAGTTGTATTACAGCAAATCACTTCTGCTTGGGAGACAATCCATCACACAGTGTGCCATATCTCAGGGATAATAGCAATGCTAATCATTGCTGGAAACCTGCCACTGTGTGCTGCCAGCTCCCATAGCACCAGTAGAGGCAACAGTGCTGTCAATGAACAGGATCATTTACAGCATTCCCAGTAGAGTTTGGCAAGGATCCCCTAAATCCCATGATGGGATTTACTTCAGACAGAAGAAAGCTTATTCAACAGAAAATGGTTTTAGGTGTCACTTCTCCAGCACATTCACCTTCCTGTTTTCAGTATCCCAAGCATCTCCTTTGCAAAAGAATCTACCACAAATGAATGAGTGTCCAGAGGCAAATGCATGTCCTATTGGGACTATTGAACCTCACGCTGTGTTGCAGAGGTTGTGTGTTTCCAGCCTGTATTCCCACCATGCCCCAGTCCCCACTGGCACAGACAAGCAGAAGGCAGATGACCAGGGTTAGTAAAGTAGGCTACTGGAGATCATAGATTCATTTTGGTTGGAAGAGACCTTTAAGCTCATCAAGTCCAACCCCTCCCCTCACCCTGCCAAACCCACCACTGGCCCTCAGCTCCACAGCTTTGCAATAGCTCCAGGGATGAGGACTCTCCTACCTGCCCATTCCAGTGCTTAACAAGGCTCTCAGTGACAAAGTTCTTCCTGAAGTTGGCAGTAGATTAAACTTCTCTTATTTTCTTCCCCAAGTAGTTGAGTTTGTCTTTCCCAGAGCTATTCTCTTTCTTCCAGGAAAGCTTCTATTTTCATTTGAACATAGAAGCATGGAATGGTTTTGAGTTGGAAGGGATATTAAACTCATCTCATTCCAACCCCCCTGCCATGGACACCTTCCATTACACCAGGTTGTTCCAGGCCCCATCTAACCTGCCCCTGAGCACTGCCAGGGATGGGGCAGCCACAGCCCCTCAGGGCAGCCTGTGCCAGGGCCTCACTGCCCTCACAGGGAAGAGCTTCTTCCTAATAGCTAATTTAAAGTAATCCTCTTCCAGTTTAAAGCCATTACCCTTTGTCCTATCACTACATGTTAGAAGTTTTAACAAGAACAACCTGTCCCTGCAGATAGAGGGACTCTAAGTGCTAATTGAACTGATTGCAGGACCATCTCCCAGAAAGCATGCATTAGTGTCTTGATAGCAAATGAAGAGAGTTTCTTTTTCTAGACACATTATGCAATGTCCCAACTGACTTCTAGTCTAAATCTACCACTGAAAAAGACCATCCAAATCCTAAGTCGTTTTACAATCCTCTCCCTTTGGCTAATGTTTATTACATCTCAATCTATAAGTGGGAGCCTGCCACGACACCCACAATCTCTTCTCATTTGTTTATATCTAAAATGGTTCCCAATCCTTCCTAGGACAGCTGGGTCTGAGAAGCCTCTCTCTGAGATGACACCACCATTTCTGCCCATTCCCCTTTCACCACAGGCCTATCAGAGGGCTGAACAAGCTTTTGCTGTGCACACCCTGCTCACACTCCTTGCCATCTACATTTGTTTAGGCACACACACAGTGGAAAAGTCTGTATTTTCCACTGAACCACAGTTATTTCTCCTTGTACAGCCACATGAAGGAACTGGAGCCCTCCACAAACAGCTGTTCTTTAAGCAGTAGCTAAAATAAAGCACTTGAAAATAAAGCCCTGTGCTACCAGGATGCAGTTTCATTTTCATTTTCAAATGCAGATACAGTGGCTTAGGTGTTGTTGCAAACAGTTAAAGTGGTGATGGACATATTTGTGCCATAACATTGTTCTGTTTTTTGAAGCACATATCTAAGCGAGCCTTGGGGAAAATGTTACTGAGCACTTTGGAATCCTGCCGGGACCCCCAACCTGGTAAGAAAATAAAGCCTCTACAGAGACCAAGCAGCATGACAAGTGTCCTTTTGTGAAAAACACTAGGTAATGAGCAGGAAAGAAAAGGTATTTCAAATACTAGGGGACTGGCTAGGGAGAAAGATGTACTGTGCAAGAAGATTACCTACAGAAAGTGATGTTTTCTAGGGTGTGACACGTCAGAATCATGAGCACGTTCAGGGCTGTTTTTAGCCAAGGTTAAATTACAGTTTGGCCTTCAGGGAACAATTCAGTACCCCACTAATGTCTGTAGGGCTTCATTGATATGAGAGAGTGAAAAACATGACCAAGCATGTAAGGTACTTATTTATCAGGTTTGCTGTCCCACTGTGTATTGTATTCCTCTGCTGCAACACAAACAAGATACACTAAAGGGAATATTCCTGTAGAGAAACTGGATCAAACCTGCTCTCCTCTAATAACAGTCTTTTGTGTTCCTCTTATGAAAATTAAACTTGCAAACTCCTCTCCCTTGACAGTGGTCTGGTGTGCCAGAGCTGCCCTTGTAGGAACCATACAGGGATTGCAGCCTGGAGGTTCAGATTTGATTACTTTGTTCCTGTTAGCTGGGCATTTGTACTTACCTTCAAGAAATGAACATCCTGTACCAAGCCTAAGAAGAGATGCTTTTAATAGGCAAACAGTAGCCAAAGACAAGATAATAAAAGACTAGATGTGGCCTGAGGGTTTACTTTTGGAGAAGGTTATTAACAGTGAATTAAGGAGAATAACACACAAACCAGTCTGGGTTTGTCCATCAGTTCAGGGCACAGGCAGCCCAGAGTTAAGCTGTGCTAATGCAGCGTGGTTGCAGAGGAAGCAGAGAAAAGAAAGCAAAGACAGACCTTTGTTGTCTTCAGGACACCAACACAAAGGGAAACTATATTTGAGCCATAGGTCTGATATTCTCCTGGTGAGAACAAGAGAAGAGGAGGCTGTTGTTGGTATCCACAGCACACAAGTGGCCAGAAGATGCTGCTGAAATGAAGTACTTCCCTCTTTATGGCCACTGACAAGCACAGTAACCTTGTGCAGCTCTCTGCCATTCTGCACCACCATTGCCATAAACAGCTCATCTTCTCTGCTTTCCATTTGCTGGCTGTGCACTTGGTATGACTCGAGCAGCTTTCCTAAATCTTTGTAATCAAACACCTTCTTCCTCTTTGAGAAGACCAAGTGGATGGGTGGAGTGGCAGCTCTTTAGTGTGACATGAAATTGTCCACACAAGTATGTGAGGACTCAGTGGGCAGTGAATGAAGCAAGAGAACCAGTAGAGAAAACAGTCTTTGAACCCAGTTCCACTTCCATTTTTATAGGGACAGGAATTCATTATGTGGTCTCAAATCTATATGTTTTATGGTAGTTTGTGTCATGATCAGTAAACTGCAACTTTCTATCCTGGTTCAAATGATAATGTTTGCAATTTTCTTTTAAAAGGAAAAGCCCACCTATTTGAAGTGCTAGATACTCTCTACCACGAGCTGACAGCCTGTGAACTCTTACAAAGCCAGCCTCTGGAGAAGGCACAGAGTCACCAGTCCTTGTCTAACCCACTGCTCATCTCATGCTGAGCAGCAGTGCCAACTAAAACCTGCACAACCAGCTGAGCAGCAGTCCTCACTCACTCCACCAAACCATGAAGGACTAAGATTTGGCCAGTTCAACAGAGCCCAGTAATGGACAAGAGAAACAGAATAATTCAGCCACTACAATCCAAGGTGTGCTGCTCTGGGAAGAACACCAGCTCCTCAGCTGATGTCAAAGCCCTCTCTTGCATGACTGAGCCTTCACAGGACATGAGGATGACACAGCAATGTCTGTCTCTGAGGGAAGCCTCACCAGACTACATGATGGCTCTGGAAATGCATCAGTTAACCAAATAAAAACTCTTCCAAATACACTGACCTGACCTATTTAGATAAACAGTTCTGGTTGCACACTGGCTGGGCACAGCTTCTAGCTATTGTGGTAGCTCAAATCAAAAGCAAAAGGCAACCTATGTTATCACTGGCAAGTAAACTGCTTCCTTACATACAAGTGACCAAATGACTGTGCTATAAACATCCACATGACTATATGCCAGCAGTGCAAGTTTTAAGGGCTTATGTATAAAATGTGCTTGTGTCTGTGATTCATTTTTTCACCTTATTTAACTGGTTAGATTTGTTATTGCTCTGCTAAACTTTGTATCTGCAATTATGGAGATTGCCTTGGAACCCTGCAACAGTCTTTCCTGACAATAGTCTTATATTTTACATTAAAAGTTTCATTTAACTGCTTGGAAAAGGTATCAAACAATCTTGTTCTCAGACTCTTGGGGAAAGAAAGGGTTGAAAAATTCCCTTTGCAACAACTGCTGTTGTCTCATTAGCAAGCGACACGCACGGCACACAACTTGGCTCTCTCATTTCATTCCCCTTGGAGCAATTGCACAGACAATTGCTTAGGCCCCACTTGCAGACAAATTAATGTAAAATCCTGGGCCTAATCACAGTGCCATGTAACATTTTCATCAACAATAAAAGAATGCCCAGGGCCCAAAGTAAAAACAAAGTATCATATTGGTATTGGGTTGGACTGGATGATCTCTGAAGGTCCCTTCCAAGCCTACCATTCTATGATTCTATGGTATTTCCAAGATTCCTTTGCTGTTTCATTCATCTATCCAAGGGAGGAAATAAAGCAGCAGAGTTCTTAAATGATACAACTGCTTTTATACTGTTAAAAAGGTGCACTGTAGACCTTTTAAGAACGTGAAATGATACGACAGAGATAATGCCAGCCATGAAATAAGAGCATTCAACTCAGAACTGGGCATATGGGAATTTTTCCCATGGAAAAGTCTGTGCCACAATGCAAGAAGATCTCTATTCCTTTTTATTCCTAATCCCCAGTATGGCTTGCATACACCTCCATCCCAAATTGTGAGGCATCATTTAGCATCTAGAGCCACGTCGGCAACAAAAAGTTACAACAGCTATTTCAGAGGAGAAAAAAGGTGTTTTGCAAACAATGGAACAAATGCTGTTCAGTGGGGTTTTACCTGGTGGTTTTTCCAGTTTAACAGAGGAAGATTTTAAGAGGAGATATATTTTTTTTCATGTAGATTTTTCATAAAGAGAAATTAGAGAGGACATTTAAACATAGTGCAATATTCACCCTGTCTGAAGGAGAACTCTATACTAATACTAAATATGTTACCAACAGAATAGTGAGCAGAATATACTAAGTGTATACTAAACTATATGCTAATAGTACATGCTACAAAATTGACTCACTAAATGAGCAATGGGTAAAACTTTAAATGGGCAGAAGCTGGTTCACTGCTTGGGCTCATTTTCCAGAAGAACAAGTATCAGCTGCAGCTGTCTCAGACCTCCCCAGGAATGCTGGAGGTAACCTGAGGGTCTGCACACTTCTAGCTCAAGTTACATTTCTCAAGAGTTTCCTCCTCCTGTTAATTTTGACTTTATATGAAATATTAACTATTAGTAAATTAAACTCCACCTGGAGACATTTGTATGTGTTTTTGGAAGAAAAAAATCCTTGGCATCAGGATAGTTAAATTAATTGTCATTATTTCCTCCCTTTACTGATAGTGTCCATTAATCTCCCACATGGTACATTGCAGTGATGAAAGGCTGTTTAGATTTCATTCTTTGTTCCCATCTTACTGTGGGAACACTTTCAAGCAGTGGTGTGTCAACTAGAATTGCTTGGTATGGATGGGAGAATGACAATAAACTTTCACAGCATGTGTGTGACACATCACATTTCCAGCCAAAGGGCTTCTCTTAGATGTGTAATTTCATGGTGTTTCATGTTTACTTTAGCTTATTGGCTCAATAATTCTATGTATAATTCTCTAAAATACAAAAGCTACACCAGCAGAAACATCTTTACCCATTTACTGTCTGTTAGAATCACAGAATGGTAGGGGTTGGAAGGGAACCTTTAGAGATCATCCAGTCCAACCCCCTGCAGAAGCAGGGTCACCTAGATCAGGTCACACAGGAACGTGTCCAGGTGGGTCTTGAAGACCTCCAAGGAAGGAGCCTCCACACCCTTTGGGCAGCCTGGGCCAGGGCTCCCTCAGCTCACAGGGAATGGTGGCCCTAAATTGTGGCTGTTGAAGACAACTGATCAGACTCAATATGCAATTTCTTTGGCAATGCTTCCAGACCTTTCTGAGCCCAGCTTCCCCCTTGAAAAGAAGGAAGCCAGAATCAGCATTGCCCATCTTTAGCTCAAGCCAGCAGCTGGCAGCAGCAGAGCATGGCCCATTGCAGCTACAGGTGTTCATACCCTCACTGGAGTGCCTGTGGGCTGCAGTGACCCATCACCAGCAGTGACTTGCTGCTCAACAGCTGTGGAAATCCCAGGGAGACTGGGAGAGGCACTTTTCTGGCATGGCCTCAGCAGGCCCAGGTAGCTCAACTTTTGTCCCCTTGACTTTTTCCAAATCAACGTTTGGCCCTGAGGCTGTATCAGACACCACATCTGGAAGTAGGTGCTCAGGTTCTTAGAGGAGCTAAATCTCTTTGTTTTGTGCAGCTCACTTCTCTTAGGAGGGGTGTTGCATTAAAGCAAACCTCCCTGAATCGAGACTCACTTCTTAAATGACATTATTCCCTAAAATGCTTATATTTTTGTGACCTGGAACTATTTCAGCCTGTGTGAAGAACTGCCTGTCCTTGGACATAACCCCTATCCAGTTACAGACTGTATGAGCAGTAGGACAAAAGGAAAGAATGAAAAGGCTCAGAGGAAGTTCAAGAAATCCAAGCTGGCACTTCAGAGCAAGTCACTTAGACATCAAACTCAACTCATGACCAGTTTTTAACTGATTCCACTCTGTGAGCTGACAAGAACCTGGTGCAACAGCTTGGCAGCATGTCTTCCTAAGGCAAAATGAAGCCTTGGGTTTTGTAAGGCCACAGACATAAAGCCAGTATAGATGCACTCCAGCATTCACAGCATCCCCCAGGGGCAATGGGTAAGGACCTTGTAGGTCAGCTGCTCTTGTGTCAGCTTTGCTCTGACATTCTGAGTGCTCTGGATGCCATCAAATGGAAATCCATGATCCTGCAAGTCTATTCTGTCCATCCACTACTACTAGGGAAATCCATCTGGATTACTGATTTGTCACCAACATCAACAGGGTACTCAGAGGGCAGCACCCTGCCTGCTGCAACAGAGAGAGCCAGAGTCTCCTCTCTGTGTTGGGGAGGGAGGGACACACAAATGCAGCTCTGCAGGGGCTACAGAAACAGGGACATTTCTGAGGAGAAGGCTGAAAGCACTACAGAGCTTGTCCAACTAACCTAAAGCTGCCTACCATGCTTCTCAGAACTTCCACCTTACTCAGTTAGCTCAGCATATTTCACACTTCCAAAAGACTGAATTAACACAGCATGTGTTAATTAACACACCTTTACATACTGCTGAGGTGAGGCCTACAAGCACTGCTCCTGCTGAGGGTGCACCTTCGCTACAGACTGATTTGAGGTGATGTGCTGCTTGGTCTCTGCACACCAGGCAGCTTTGCCAGGGTGACAGTGGGTAGGCTGCAAAACCCCACAGAGTTCCTGTGTTCCCTGTGGAGTTTGGTAGGAATGGTACTTCAGTGAGCACAACACAAATGACATTATAAATGACTGCCTCGTAGAGCTATGAGATAACTTATCTTTGTCAAGGGCTAAACAAGGCACTGATGACACTGAAAAATGATCAGTATTCAAGTGGTTTCACCTCACTGCAAAGGAAAAAGGTTGTAAGAGCCAAGTGTTGGTGCTGTTACACATAGGGATAACTCCTGTACTTGAAGGTTTTACTGTTTCACAGTTCTGCTTTTGCTGATGATTTCTCACTGATTTTGTTTTTCACAACCAGAAGCAGGAAAAGGTTCTTTAACAAAGGGAAGGTCCAGTAGGTTGTGGGGGATCTTCTGCCTCTGAAGGTTGCCAAAAAACAGGGGAAAAAAGTGAAAATCCATGGAGGGTGAGACCATTGGACCTAAACACACCATTTAGATGCAAAATGTCATTTTGAACCAAAGAATATGCAGTACCATGGGAGGAGCTTTTTGGCTTTTAAACTAATCTTGGAGATAAAATCCATTGCATATGCTCAGTGCTAGTCCAGTGCATGCAGTGGTGTTCCTGTGCAGCACTGCAGCTCTTCACAGCAGAGAGCAGCTCTGGGGACAACAGGAGAAGTCAGCACAGCTGTTAATTGCTTATGACCAAACATCTGTCATCTCAAGAACTCAAGTTGGAACTTACACCGCAGGACTTTTAGCTTATGTGCAGGGCACAGTCTTCTGTTCCAACAGCCACAAATCCCCAAGAAAGACATTAACATTTATAGCCAATATTTGTTTTCTCTTTTTTTTGCAACTCTTGGGTTTGTTGTGGGGTTTTTTCCCCCTAACAGAGAAGCAGAATGGTGTAGCTAGCAGCCAGCACTTCATAAAAGGAAACTGCTGCAAGTCATGGTAGGCTGACCTCAGCATACACTGATGTTTCTTCAATTGTTCATGTCATTCCCAAACTGTTTAGAGTTAAGAGCTTGACAGAGATCACAAGCAATTAGAAAGTATAGTGGGAAAAAAAAACCATGGCTGAGACTCTGAAATAAAACATATTTGACAATGCTGAGACACTGGAAAAGGAGATTCTGCTGAAAGTAAATGCACAAGAAAAAGCTCTCCAGAGTATGCAGGAGAGGGTGACATTTCCTTGGTTTTGTTTCATCTCCTGCATGAACAGAGCTGTCAGCAAATGTGGAACTGAGACCATGTAAACAAGCTGAAGATGAGAAAAGCTGAAGGATAATTTCTCAAACAACTGAAGAGTCCAAGGTGCCTCAGTGTGGCACACAACTGCAGTGCTATATTGGCATCACTATGACTTAAACACTTATGAAGGATTATATGATGGATTTCACAATAGGTTAGGATAGAAACCTGCTTGCTCCTTCTCTGTGGAATATCTCTGAAGGTAATTTACTAGAACTTGGGCTAGTGTTGGTTAATATTGGCTTTGAAAATTCATTAAGGAGAATATATGTCACTATAATTAAAGATACATTTAAATACAGATTACTGATTGGTAAGTTGTGTAAGGAATAACTAAACAGCATACTTGTTTGTGCTGCAAAACCACCCAGGGTTATGAGAGCAAATATTTGAGCAATCTATTGAATTATAAACAATGAAACATTCAATAGGCTGTTGAGAGACTGACTCACAGTCAGAGAGGGACTCGGGGAATACAAAGATACAGCGTTTTGCACTCAAGCTGCAGCACTGTAGTGAGAAGACACTCAGCTACACAGAGTCTGAATAATCCAGTAGTCAGAGTTTTCACCTGAGAACAGTGGAACTGAAGCTCAGGTTTGTGCTCTGAATCAAGAAGGGCTCAGGTGGTGTTTTCTTTCAGCCTTGGTGGAGGTCGTGGCACCCTGGGCTGTGCTGGCAGACTGAGAGGTGATCCTTTGCCTCAGCAGCCAGACCCTTCTCAGGTACCTGTTGACATGGCAGGAGGCAACAAGCACAAACTGAAATGCAAGAAGTTCCATTTAAAAATAGGATTGAATATTTTGTTAAGGTGAGGATGGTCAGACAGTGCAAGAGGCTGCCCACAAAGGCTGGGGGGTTTCCAGCCTGGAGGTATCGAAAGCATGGCTGGACATGGGAGCAGCCTGCTCCAGCTGACTCTGTCTGAAGCACAGCAGTTGGACCAGACAATATCCAGAGGTCCCCTCCAGACTCAACCACTCTGTAATTCTCAGAACTTCTTACCCATAGGGTAACACAGTTACACAGCTGCTGTTTCTCATTATTAACACTATAAACAAGGAAAGTATTCCAGAACAACACAGCAAGAAAACAAAGTGACAGAAGAACAGCTAGTGAGTGTCCCAGCATGGGAAATGTGTGTCCCTCACTCACCAGAACATCTACCCTTCAGAACACTTGCTTGTGTTCACTTGAGCTGCTCCACTTCAATTGGATCTCATTTTGTGATGGTAGAAAAAACAATGCCATGAGGAATCTTAACCTGGTTTAGAGTTTACAGGCCTTTAAAACTAAAAGATTTGGCAATAGAAACCCTTGGTTTCCTTTATTCCTTTGCTCATGCAAGAAAACAGCAACTCCAAGCTCACAGCCCAGCTTCTATTTTCTAAGGAAAAGGGAGCTTACAAGTAAGAAGTTGTAAGATTTTTGTGAAGCCATTTCAAATCTCACAATGCCTTTGGCATTGCCTTATCAGCAGAAACTGACAGTAACAAAAATCAGCATATGGGCCTCTATATACTGCTGCTACTAAAAATGCAAAGCACTAAGTCCAGCAATTGGTATGAAATCCCTTGTCACAGACTCCAGAGTCACCTCATTCCTGCACAAATGAACAAACTCTGTAAATAGTTTTAAAGCTGCACCTGCCACCGAATGATAACATTATGGAGACCTGATCATAAGTTCTGCTGCAAATAAACAGTTGGAGATCTTTGGAGGATAGTGGAACTGCAGTTTAGCCTTTGACTGGCTCATAAATTGTCACACAATTAGCAAATATAAGTCACATTTTCCCTTCTTTATTCCCTATCACTCCTTGTCCAGCCACCACCACATAGAAATTTCCATACAAATTACAGCAGGTATGGGCATGGGGATGCTGACAAGTCACTTTGTGGCCCTACTACAACTATGTTACAGCCCAAGAGTGCCAAAAAAGGTCTTTGGAAGTATCTTACACACCTATGAGAAGAAAAAATGAAGCATAACAGAGAAGCCATTCAGATTGAAGCTTCATTTGTCAGTAATAAATGGGCAAGAACGATTCAGAAAACATGCTTAGAATCATAGAATCACAGAATGGTGGGGTTGGAAGGGACCTTTAGAGATCATCCAGTGCAACCCCCCTGCAGAAGCAGGGTCACCTAGATCAGGTCACACAGGAACGTGTCCAGGTGGGTCTTGAAGCCCTCCAAGGAAGGGGCCTCCACACCCTCCCTGGGCAGCCTGGGCCAGGGCTCCCTCACTGAAACACTGAAAGAGTTTTTCCTTATGTTTAAGTGGAACTTTTTGTGCTCCAGCTTCATCCCATCACCCCTTGTCCTGCACTAGGTACAATAGAAAAAAGTGCTGCTCCAATCTCCTGACACCCACCATTTAAATATTGGTAAATATTGATGAGATCCCCCCTCAGTCTCCTCTTCTCCAAACTAAACAGTCCCAGTTCCTGCAGCCTTTCCTCATATGAAAGATGTTCCAGTCCCCTGATCATCTTGGTGGCCCTGCACTGGCCTCTCTCCAGCAGTTCCCTGTCCCTCTGGAGCTGGGGAGCCCAGAACGGGACACAGGACTCCAGGTGAGGCCTCAGCAGGGCAGAGCAGAGGGGGAGCAGAACCTCCCTCAACCTGCTGCCCACACTCTTCTTGATGCATCCCAGGCTGCCATTGGCTTCTTGCCCACGAGGGCACATTGCTGCTCATGGTTAGCTTATTATCAATCAGCACTCCCAGGCCTCTCTCTGCAGAGCTGCTCTCCAGCAGGTCACCCCCAGCCGGTGCTGGTGCAGGGGGTTGTTCCTTCCCAGCTGCAGGACTCTGCCCTTGTCCTTGTTGAACCTCATGAGGTTCCTCTCTGCCCAACTCTCAAGCTGGTAACTTGTGTTTACACCCCTGCCCCACCATGATTAAACACAAGGTCATTTTGCTGCTCAAACAATTTGAGTTCACATTGTGTTCATATGTGTTCTGTTCAGCCATCAATGTAATGATAAGTTCCCTAGTTTCATCTAGAGCACTTAGTCACTCACTTGACTTGTCACTGTACACTTGACTGTAGCCTTCCCTAGTTCCAGGATTCACTTTTTCCCTTGACCTTAGCTTTTGCATTGGGAGAATAAATGGTTGTCTGTCTGGCAGAAGGCAGATAAGGGATATTTCCTAATAAACAGATTCTTCATTGCCTGACCAAGGGCACCTAACTGTATTAGTCCTTTATGTTCCCTGCTTGGTTCTAATAATTCTTATTGTCTTTGTGCTCTAAAGTGTTTATTGTATTTATTATAAACCGACCCATACAACTCCCACCATCTTCACAAAAAGTTACCTGGTAAATTGGCTCCCTTTAAGTGAAATCTCCCTGTCTAATTGTGTTCTGCCACTCCTCACAGGGCCACAGAGATGATGGAGTGGAGCATCTCCCTTCTGATGGAAGGCTGAGGGAGCTGGGGCTCTGCAGCTTGGAGGAGACTGAGGGGTGAACTCATTCATGTTTACAGATACATAAAGGGTGTGTGTGAGGAGGATGGAGCCAGGCTGTGCTCAGTGATGGCCAGTGATAGGACAAGGGGCAACAGGTACAAGCTGGAACAGAAGAGGTTCCAAAGCACTGGCAGGGGCTGCCCAGATGGGCTGTGGAGTCTCCTTCTCTGGAGACATTCCAACCCAGCTGGGTGAGTTCCTGTGTGCCCTGCTCTAGGTGGTGCTGCTCTCGCAGGGGGGTTGCACTGGATGAGCTTTCAAGACCCCTTCCAACCCTTGAGATTCTGTGATTCTGTGATTCACTTATTTCTCTGAATGAAGTAAACATTAGATATGCAAGAACATGAGAACAAGAGAACATTTCTTTTCATACCCCATGCAGAGACAGTATTTGATAAGAGCAAAGGTACTTGCCTTTGAAAAGTCAATGAGACAGACACAGCAAGTGCATCCCTTTTCCTGTAAACTGGTGGCATTGATGCAAACATTCCAAATTCCTAGAACTCTGTCATCAGGTCACATCACTCCAAGTGGCTTGGAGTTTTAAGAATCCCATGCCCCCTGATTGAGAGCAACCTGCTTTAGTAGGAGCTGGATGAGCTCTGGAGACCCTTCCAACCCCCACCATTCTGGGGTGCTGTGATTCTATGTAAGCAGCAGTGAGATGGTGGGTGTACATGGGTGTACCTGGGGCAGGGACTTCAGAGACATTCCACTTTGGAAGTAAGGACACTCTAGGAGCTGTATGAGTGAAAAGGATATCATCTGTTTGCAGATCTGGTTTAAAAAGAGATCTGGATTAATAACAGAGAGGGGGGAAATCCAAATTCTGTTCAGAAAGTCCCAACCAGACCAAAAAAAAAGGCAAAAAGGCAGCTACCAGATAATAGAGGAGAAAAGAATGCATCCATTTCAATAGCTCTGACACTGTAAAACATCCAGTCTGGTAGGTGAGTGTGCCCTACCTGGCAAGTGACATTAGTCCTGCACACGGTAACTATTGCTAAGCACATTGCTATGGAGATTGAGAGCTCACAGCAGGCACAGGGAGCCTTGCAAAAGTGCAAATTCAATGCCCTGTGTGCTGTGGTGAAGAATGATTCCAGCAGAGTGACCTTTAAACAAGTGGATGGGTTGTGAGCAGGAGAGGAGAAGCACAAGGGGATGGATGGGCTGAGCATGGCTGTGCCGCAGCCCCTCGGCCAGTGGCAGCCCACAGTGGTTCTGTGTGATGGGAGGAATAATAGCAAGCACTTTTCCCCCTACATTTATGGCCAAATGGGTAGCTATCTAACAATAATACTACATTGTAACTTGAGAGGAGAGAGTCTACCCCACACTACAGAAACTACATAGTGTATTAGTAGGGCCACCAAGGTGATCAGGGGACTGGAGCATCTTCCTTCTGAGGAAAGGCTGTGGGACCTGGGGCTGCTCAGCCTCGAGGAGAGGAGACTGAGGGGGGAACTCATTAATACAAGTATTTGAAACGTGTGCATCAAGAGGATGGGGCAGCACTCCTTTTCTGTTGTGTCCAGGGGCAGGGGAGTTGGACTGGATGATCTTTTGAGATCCCTTCCAGCCCTTGAGATTCTGTGACAGAACAAGAGGTAATGGGCAAAAGCTGGAACACAAACAGTTCCATTGAAACATAAGGAAAAAGCTATTTCACTGTGGGGTGAGGGAGCCCTGGCCCAGGCTGCCCAGGGAGGGTGTGGAGGCTCCTGCACTGGAGGTTTTCAAACCCACCTGCACACGTTCCTGTGTGACCTGACCTAGGTGACCCTGCTTCTGCAGGGGGGTTGGACTAGATGGTCTCTAAAGGTCCCTCCCAATCCCTACCATTGTGTGATTCTATGGTTAAGATTAAAAAGAATACCATTGAGTTTGGTCAGGACACACCTACACTAATGGCTCTTTCTTCCAGAGAGTGACAAGTACCCAGTAAGTCAAGTCCTCAGGGTGGCTGAGGGAAGAGGAGATGCATGTATTAGTGTCTTGACATGACTGGAGCCAAGAAAAACTTAGCAAGTAGAGCAGACCAGGAATTTTCCATTGGAATATTTGGGCAGACAAATTGCACTTCCTTGCATTGAATTGTATCTTGTTGATACATGTTGTGCCAACAGCCCTGCAGTATAACCAACAGTCCAGGGCTATGGCCCTCACCCAGGAGGTGGAAGATTCAATATAATTGAGTAGGGACTTAAATTTGGTCTCCCATATCATCCCAAATTCTCTACCCATTGCACTACTGACCTGCTGGGTTCTCTCTTAGTCTTTCTTGTTGGAGTTGCTCCACTTGGTGTAAATAATGGCATGCTATGCAGAGCAAGGAATTAAACCCAGTTCTCTCATATCCTAAAGGAAAGCCCAGACCAAAGGGAGATCCACTTCTACTTTACACACACAGCTTGGGTTAAGCCAGTTTAAATCAGCTTTTTGAATGAAGCTATCAAAAGCAGATCAAACAACTCAAATCTGAAATGAACAATTTACACTCAATCTTCCCTTCTTGTTCCCAGAACAACACCAACTATTCACACAGCCTTTTGCATTGGTTTCACTACAGCAGGTTAAAGGGAGACTTTAAACAAGAGCAATGCAAACTGCTAGCACAGAACAGACTTAACCTGAAATGGGCTGCTCCCAGCCACAAAACCCACTCCCAGGCACTGGTGCTTCCTTATGTCCATTTTAGCAGGCAGGCTGGGTATTGAAGGGAGAGGAACAGTATTACCCTTGCATCTCACAGCCTGCAGGCTCTTTCAGGCTCTTCTCAGAGCTGGGAAGGTTGAAGGGGAAGAATGGAAAGAGTTGCTTCCAGGCCTGTACTTTATCTGCATTGTGTAAGCAGCTTCTTCATTAGCATTCCATTTACTTTTAGAAAATACAGCCCAGAGAAAAGCTTGAGCCTTTTTGACCCATAGGACACTGGCACTGCTATTTACTGTCACCCCTCAATTCTGAAGGGCATTTTATTTGTTATCAGCATTTTAACAACACAGCAGAAAGAATAACTCAAAATGTAAGGAAAAGTTTTCTATCTTCTTTTTATTTTCCCTACTTTTATCCTAAGATCTAGAAACTATTTTTACCCTTATTTCTTCTTTTTTACCTAGCTCCTTGTACATAACAAAACCCCTCACTGCTAGGCTGAAAACAGTCAAGAATTTAATGAGTTGAAAGGAACTTGCTTGAGCCTTGCAACATCAGTGTTGATGGTTTAAAACTGTAAAAGGGATTGAGCTACTGAGCCCTTGTCACAGGTTTTTGGCTGAAGAGATACGGAATACCTTTCTGTTGGGAATTTTTGCCAGAGGTCTCATCAAAGTCAAGGTGCAGGGGAGAATTCATTTTGTTGGCTGCTCAGACAGATGACATTGCTCCCACTCATATTCTATGCACTTGTTCCAACAGTCTGAGACAGTCTGGTGGGCAAAATACCAAAAGCCAAAAGATTTCCACCTTTCTCAAGTCTGGTGCAAAACATACTCCTACTCAGACAGCTATGCCAGCTGGAGTTGGTGTTACTGCTGGTAACACCACCTAACAGACTACCCCAAGAATCCCCTGTTACCTAACTTCATTTTCCTGTAAGCAGGTAGGGCATTCTCAGCTGATGGCATTACAGCTTTCATGGCATTTAGGCTGCAGTGTGGGCTGAGCCAAGCAACCCTTCCCACATGAGCAGGGAAGGCATGAAGGCTTTAAAATGCTACAGAGAAGATCCTCATTTTCTGCCTGTGTTCTTTAAATGGAAAGCTTTAGAACCATTACCATCAATATTATCAGTGTTAGGTAACCTGCAGGCTAGCTCCCACATCTACAAAGTTGCCTCACTGAGCAACTTGGTCAGCAAGGGCCAACTTTTACTAAATATATGTAGAGCACAGACTCCAGGAGGGCCTGTGACTTGCCATCCACACACCTATCTTTGGCCCCTGTCTTTCCCTTACTTGGCAAGGTGAACTTGCTCACTTTAGGCTGGCTGAATTGGGCAAAATTGGGAAGATTTCAAAGACAGGAGTCCATCTTTTGCTTCTGTTCAAAAAGCTCTCAACCAGAAACATAGTTGCTACTGCTGAAATGACATTATAGAAAGCTCACTCGATGTTACATTTCTTTTGCCCACTTTATGTGAAAGTACCAGCAGGTGGAATTTTTGGCTTCTGCTCTGATCAAGTAGAAGTTAGTGAGGAAAACTATCACATGCAAAATACCAAATCTCCAGCTGTGATCTATTGGCATTCATGTATTGCAATAGGCTGAATGCATCTCTCTTGACTTTGAGGTAGATTTGCTTTAGAATACACTCCTAGCCATCTTTTAACAGGGCTCTAAACCATGGCTGGCTTTTCTAGACAACATTTATACACACACCCTCACAAAACCAACACTTCAAAGAACAGAACTACATAAAGACTGAACCAGGTTATTAATCTCCCTCCCCAGCAGGACTGGTTTGCATACTGCCTATGTCTGCAAGGGAAAGAATGGAGTTGTATAGGTGGAACAGCTGGCAGGATGAAAAGCTAAGTGGCAAAGAGCATACATCTACCTCTAGTAGCAGCAATGTGCTGAAAGGAAGACTTGGATATAAGCTGTCCAACTTCACTTTTCTACCCTATGAAGCAAAGAAAACTTGCTCTGGTTTGTAAGATGTAACTACTGCATGGGGCTGTTCTTTAGATGGCACTTTCTCATCCAGCTTTGCTGAATGGTTTTGGCTTAAAGCAGAGGAAATAGCCACTTTTTGCAGCATGTGTCAGGAGTAGCTGACTCCCAGCAGGTTCAAGTGATAGAAAATAATAGGATTAGCACAGCAGCATTTTCAGCTTGTGTGGTTTTATCATGGGTCAACATGACAAAACCAACACCTGGAGGCACGTGAGCAGCAATGTCCACCCTCAGTGACTGTGAGAAGAACCTGGAAAATGTGAACTTGAACAGTTCAAGACACCAAGCCCACTAAAAAACAAGGTTAAAAACCAAACCAACCACATATTACACACCTTTAAAATGCAAATGTCATGGTTTAGGGGATGCAAGGTAAGAGCTGGAAAATGGGGGTTGGCAATGTTATCTCACACACTAAATGCTGTGTGGTGATAGGTTTGAGAGCATTGCTCACAACTGTCCTCCCAACCATCTCCTAAGTGGGTGAAGTGGGTTAGTTGAGGTGTGCACTCCTGACCTGCCATCTGCCTTGCAGTAGAACTCAGCACAACAGGATTTGTGACTTTCTGTGACTGCAGTGACTTTCTGTGGCTCTCCTGCTGTGATCAGAAGTCTGGGCAAAACCTTTTGCAGCTGGATGTGGCACAAAGAACAGAACTGGGCACATCTGCAAGTTTGAGCAGCACCCAAGGTGAGTAAACACAGCATTAGTATGGAGGGAGTAACTGTAGCTGCTCACATCTGCAAAAGCTTCATTAATCATTGAAAACAATCTTTAGATGGCACTTTCTCATCCAGCTTTGCTGAATGTTTTTGGCTTAAAGCTGAGGAAATAGTCACTTTTTGCAGCATGTGTCAGGAGTAGCTGACTCCCAGCAGGTTCAAGTGGAAACAAGACCTGCATGTTATGTGCCCACACTGGGTTTCTGAACAAAAAGAAACCATGTTCATGATCAATGTATCTGCAATGCAACCAAGGCTCTAAATGGAGTTGGAGTGATTCCTTGGCTTTTGGCATGGGGTGAACATCATGGCTGTCTTTCAGAGCTGTGAAGAGTGTGGTGTTAGCTATGCATGGGCCCTGCTCTTCCACATTCCTGAAGATCACCACATAAGCCTTTGCCATGGTCAGATCACACCAGGAGTGTTACACACTCTACCTGATCTTCTGCCATGCTTGTGCAATGACATTGCTGCTGTGCTTACACTGCATGCAGTAACAGCCAGACTCTTCACTGCATTTTAAGCATTCTGCCCTCAGGGCTTTTTCATGTCAAGGAAAAATGCTGCTAGTAACTCTGTACTCATGGAAATTCACATCATACCAGAACCCCAGTAAGACCTTTAAACCCTTTCCAAGATGATTCTCAAGAGCATTTGTTCAGAGTCAAGGGAATCTTCACCCTCTCTGAGATCCTACTTTATGTGCTGACTCTAAACAAAAAAGACAGGTACTGAATTTCAGTTTATAGCCTTCCTTAGAAGCAATAAAAGCCTAAAAATAGGGTGACATCTGCACTATTTATTAGTTGTACCCAATATCCCAAAAGATGAGAAAATCTCAGTCTTCACTGAATTGAGAATTAGTGTCTGTGCTTCTTTCCTCAGATGTTCAATTTATATCTGCTAGGAACTTTGCCCTGAGTAAAATTGCTGACTGCTCTCTCTGCTCTTTGATTCCACTATTAATCACAGTCAAAATAAGCAGCTGCTTGAACAAGTATTTTCAAACACAAGGGTCTGATGGCCCTGCTTGACACAGCAGGGGGGGGGAAAGCAATTTTGGAACTCTGGAAATTAATGGATTCACATTTTTCTCAACTCATAGGAAATGTATTTTCTTTCCACCTAGTCCCTAAAAATAACATGCCTGTTTACTCACTGCATATATGGAGGTGATTCAGCAAAGTCCTGGCCACTCAAGCCCCAGGTGGGAGTTTATTTTGCCCTTCCAGAAATCCCTCTTTCAGCCAGAGGTTGGCACATGATGTCAAGCTCAAGGAAGTGCTGAGGTTACAGTTTTCATGGACACTACTCCCTGTAAGCAAACCTTGAAGAGTGTGTTCACAAGCTTGGGTATCTCTTTTTATTGTTTCTATTTTCTTAATCATACCTCTGACTGTAAAAGGGTGGGATTACCTCCTCCTCATCTCTTCTGGCATATGGGATGTAGAACTGTAATCCCAGATAGCACCTGCTATCCCATAGGTGAAGATCTCTCTGCTCTGTCTACCTTGTTAAGCCCTTGTTAAGCTTTATTCACACAAGTGGAATGCTCTTTTACACCCAGTCAGCTTTCAGAGGAAGATTAAGAATTAATCAAGAGAATTTTGATATGTTGTTCCCAAATGCCAGCCATACAAACTGAGCAAAAACTAAGAGTTTTTATAAGCTCTGTTCAGCTGCAGCAACCCAGCAACAGGGATTCAACTGGAGGTGGCACACAGGTACTTCACTTGGCACACATTTATTTTGGAAAGACACTATAAATTGTGTCTTATTCATAAAGATTTATTAGGGATGCCACTGAGATTGAAGAAGAAGAGGGAAACTAATTGGGTTCACCAGGAGACAAACTGAAACATCCAACAGATGTAGAAGATGAGTAAAGGCAAAAAGCAAAGCATGGAAGCAAAACTTAGGAAAAGCATTGTGCCCACACTAACACACTCAGATTATGATGAAAGCCTCTCTTATAACAACAAAATAGTACAAAACACAGCTGAAGGGAGACAGTGACAGGCTGTAAAGGGCAATTCTTTTACCAGAAAGAATCTCTGGTTCAGAATACTTCACATGAGTACTCCTCATTGGGGGAAAAAAAGGTGAAGTAGACAGATTTTCTGTATTTATAAAACCTGAAAAGTGTTCTTTAGCTTGTGCATAAAAAGGTTTCTGCAGCTAGACCTGCAGAAAGCAGCCAGCCCAGGCCTGAGGTAAATGCCCACTGGTTTCAGCTGCACACTCACAGCGAGCTGTTGACTAAAGAGCACAGTGAGCTTTCCTCTCATCCCAGGCTCTGCTTCTTCCCAGATACTGCAGGTGTTCTGTGCCTGCCAGCACAGAGAGAATGACACTGTGAGTACCACTGTGGGACAACATCAAAGCACCCAGATTCATCAAAACTGATGTGGAAATACATTATAAATAACCCCCAACCAGGTCCATGAAATGTAGGGAGTTTTACTGCAGTACAGTCACCAACACTGTGTTTGAGCTAGAGAGAGCAAATGAGGGCAAGGAAAGAATTGGATGATGCAGGGAGTTGCAGCCTCTTTCAATGAATTACAATCCTTCTTAGAGGAACGTTGCTTATTTATTCCCTGCTGTATGTGACTGTATGATTAATTCACCTGCCAGCTTCATAAAACTGACTCTCCAACTTGTTCCTATATTAGGATTCAGTGATAGAAAATAATAGGATTAGCACAGCAGCATTTTCAGCTTGTGTGGTTTTATCATGGGTCAACATGACAAAACCAACACCTGGAGGCACGTGAGCAGCAATGTCCACCCTCAGTGACTGTGAGAAGAACCTGGAAAATGTGAACTTGAACAGTTCAAGACACCAAGCCCACTAAAAAGTAAGGTTAAAAACCAAACCAACCACATATTACACACCTTTAAAATGCAAATGTCATGGTTTAGGGGATGCAAGGTAAGAGCTGGAAAATGGGGGTTGGCAATGTTATCTCACACACTAAATGCTGTGTGGTAATAGGTTTGAGAGCATTGCTCACAACTGTCCTCCCAACCACATGAAGACTCCACATCTCCTAAGTGGGTGAAGTGGGTTAGCTGAGGTGTGCACTCCTGACATGCCATCTGCCTTGCAGTAGAACTCAGCACAACAGGATTTGTGACTTTCTGTGGCTCTCCTGCTGTGATCAGAAGTCTGGGCAAAACCTTTTGCAGCTGGATGTGGCACAAAGAACAGAACTGGGCACATCTGCAAGTTTGAGCAGCACCCAAGGTGAGTAAACACAGCATTAGTATGGAGGGAGTAACTGTAGCTGCTCACATCTGCAAAAGCTTCATTAATCATTGAAAACATAACCAGAGCTGACTGGTTCCTTTAAGAAAACATGAAGTGATGGCTTCATAAAGGGCAATGTAAGAACTAACTATCTTATCAATTATGAACAGTGAATTAAACCCTACAGTGAATTACCACAGTAAACTCAGCACTTGGGCTTTGCCAGTATAGTCTCATCCATTAGTCACTAATTACTTTCTAATTGATCTTTCCAAGAACATCTGTTCAGTGTGACCATAAAGTTCAATGCCTTACCTTCAATGTTTCCAGCTCTTCAAGCAGAATGTAGCAGGACTTTAGCTAATGAGCCTGAAGACTGGTTTTGTTTATCACCAAACCCTTAAACAAGGACAACACCACAACACCCAGAGTGCTGCTTAATCTCTTCCATTTCACAATGCTGCTACAGCTGTTATGCAGTAACCTGGAAAAGATGCTTCAATATCTCTAGCAGGCTTGACTGCAGTTACCAGGGGATTCAAAGGAGGTTCATTTATGGACAGTCACACTGGCAATGCCTGTATCAACAAACAGAATGGCCCAAAGAGCTGGATCAGGGCAGTGAAACTATCTGGAACTGAGGACAGCATATCCAACCATACATAGTAAGAGAATAGGGGCTATTTTGGACTATCTTTATTCTGGCCCAAGGTATTGAACCTCCATTAGCACCCAGAACAAATCAGGCACTTTTTTCTGTTGTATCCATGGATAAGGGGTGATGGGATGAAGCTGGAACACAAGAAGTTCCATTTAAACATGAGAAAAAGCTATTTCACTGTTTCAGTGAGGGAGCCCTGGCACAGGCTGCCCAGGGAGGGTGTGGAGGCTCCTTCCTTGTAGGTCTTCAAGACCAACCTGGACATGTTCTTATGTGACCTGATCTAGATGGGACCTGTTTGAGCAGGGGGTTTGGCCTAGATGATCTCTGAAGGTCCCTTCCAACCCCTACCATTCTGTGATCCATCCTGAATAAAACATCCACATAAATGCAGTGTTGTGTTGTAATTGTTTGTCTGAAGCACAGTATTGAATTCTAGTGACTGTGCATAAAGATTACTTTTCATTAGAGCAAAATATGTAATTCAGCTTAGCAAGAAAGGTAGAGTAGGGCATGGCTGGCTCTTTCCCTTGAGGTAACACAGGGCAAAAGGAGATGGTGCTGCTGCAGAGCTGACATTGAGCCAGGCACACAGGGAACTGCCTCAGCACCATGGTGGAGGGGGAAAATGCTGCCAGAAGGGGGAAGGGAGGCTTTCAATGATGCTTTCAGAGAGCCTCTAGAAAGCCTTTCTAGAAGCTTCCCCATGTGCACTCCATCATTGGTACAACTTAGCATAAATGCTATTGATGTTTTCCTGAGGGCAGTTGGAATCCAAATTGTCTGTGAATACTTATTTTCATGAACAGGCTCAAGACCCCAAGAGTTCCATGAAGCACAAACACATGATTAGCTGTCTGACTTAGATAAATCCCCTACCACACACAGTTTGTACATCTGTTAGATTTCTAAGCTAGAGGCTCCAGAAAAGGCAATATCCTAAAAGAAGGATAATATTTCAGTCTTTCAGACAATTCTTTTGAATTGATAAATTGCAGCTAAAGATTCAGACTGCTGAGCTGCTCAACTGCCAGCAAACAAACAACTTGGATGACACCTAGTGGAAAGGTAAGCACTAGCTGCTGATGCACAGTAGCTGTGGTCAGATGAAGAGTGAAACAGCAAAGAGGGAGATTCTTTGCAAGAAAAGCTGGGAGGAGAAAGAATTATTTGATCAAATGGGTGGAGCACAATTTAGGAGAAGAATTTGCTAAGTGACAAGAGTCATTCTGCCTGTGTAATAACCTTCTGAGGAAATGGGACATTGGAATTGACAGAGGCAAAACTAAATCAGGCAAAGGCACAATAAATTTGCAGCAGGAAACAGTACAAGCAGCATTATAGAGGCAGAATGAAATTCAGAGTCTCCCAGTGTATAAGTGCTAAGAAGGCTCTAGCAGCCTAGTTCTCTAGGGTGCAGTAGACAAGGGAATACTTTGGCCCTAGGGAAACAATAACTCCTGATGTGAGAGAAACCAGAGATTTCCTTCCATTCAGTTCTACAAGCAATACCCCTTGATGCCTGATATCTCTGACTCACAAAAACTGTAACTGGATTCCTTCTGGGGAAGATCTTTTCAGGCTGTAACAAGATTATGGCAGATTGTAACTTTCTTATTTTTTTTCAAACTGGCTCTTAATAAATCCTCTTAAATGAAGAATCCTCATTTGGCCTACAAAAAGCCATAAATGCAAATGTATTTTAAGGGTTGCTTGTTCCAGATACTCCCTGCACACCTTCACCTCCACACAGAGCTGATGGAAGTGGCCCATGGTCCTCACCACAGCTTCAAGGACTGGATCAGCTACAGGACCAGCTACCTCTCCAAGCACGTGTGCCACGGCAGCCAGAGGAACAGAGCACTGCCTTTGTGAGGATTACCCACAGCACTGAGTTTGAGAATGGACTCCAGAGGAGCCCAAATATTTTGCATCTGTTTCAATGCAAAGAAAAAATGATGCAGCTTTTCACTTCACCATGGAACAGGAAAATACCTATTCTGTGTGGCAGCTTTCCTTAAGGCACATGGCACAGACTGTGTGATGCAGGTATCAGCATGAGGGAAGACACACTTCTATGAAAGCTGTGGCCTAGTGAGTTACTTACAAAAAACCAACCCCAAAAACACAATGCCTAAAACAGTGTCTATTATTAACAGTCTGCTCACAGGTCCAGCTGGAGAACATTTGTCAGGCAGATGAACTATTGGTTTCAACAAGGGAGGAATCATTTCCTCATCTTATAGAAAAGATCAAAATTCATTCAGGATTTGAAGTCTTTTTGCCTTCTCCCTGCAGCACTATCTAAATTAACTTTTGATTAAACCCTTGCACCAGGCCAGGCTGGGGGTGACCTGCTGGAGAGCAGCTCCAGGAGAGAGATCTGGGAGTGCTGGGTGATAATAAACTAACCATGAGCAGCAACGTGCCCTCGTGGGCAAGAAGCCAATGGCATCCTGGGGGCATCAAGAAGAGTGTGGGCAGCAGGTCAAGGGAGGTTCTGCTCCCCCTCTGCTCTGCCCTGGTGAGGCCTCATCTGGAGTCCTGTGTCCAGTTCTGGGCTCCCCAGCTCCAGAGGGACAGGGAACTGCTGGAGAGAGGCCAGTGCAGGGCCACCAAGATGATCAGGGGACTGGAGCATCTTCCTTCTGAGGAAAGGCTGTGGGACCTGGGGCTGTTCAGTCTGGAGAAGAGGAGACTGAGGGGGGATCTCATTAATATTTAAATATCTCACTGGTGGGTGTCAGGAGGCTGGGGCAGCACTTTTTTCTGTTGTATCCAGTGACAGGACAAGGGGTGATGGGATGAAGCTGGAACATAAAAATGTTCCACTTAAACATAAGGAAAAGCTGTTTCAGCACTAAGGTGAGGGAGCCCTGGCACAGGCTGCCCAGGGAGGCTGTGGAAGCTCCTTCTCATTAGGCTTTCAAAACCCTCCTGGATGTGTTCCTGTGTGACCTGATCTAGGTGGGACCTGCTTTGGCAGGGAGGTTGGACTGGATGATCTTTAGAGATCTCTTCCACTCCCCACCATTCTGTGATTCTGTGAAACACACATTAAAGTAATATTCCTAAGGAAATTCCTCACAAACTTGAGGCTACTGGTAATTTATTAGACTCAATGAAGAAAACCACTTTAAATATAAGTAAGAATTAAACTATAAGAATTGCATCAGAATAATTTTGAATGTCAGAAATTTCTCTTCCCCCAACAACAGCATGTCACAGAGAAACAACAGCTCAGGAGCAGGGCTCTGCTGCACATCTGCAGCATCTGAACCTCCCCTGGGTTTCGTTTCCAAATGCACAACACAGCTCAAAAATCAAAGCCTGTCCCCAAAACAACACACCAAACAAGAACAATGTTGAATTAAACATCAGATCCACAGCACACTGGGTTTCCAAATGTCAACTGCTGTCTTAATTCTAGAGTGCTGAGGTTGGGTAGCTAAAGCAAAGGAAAACTTATGTCAATTCTATTCCAAACAAAAGGCTATTTTTCATTCTTTCCTACACCAGCATGGCATTGCTTATTTAGATGAACAGGTATGTGTGAATTATAAATGTGAATCATCCTGAAGTACTGGCTTTCCAGCCAGTTTATGTTCTAAGATGTCACATTCCTATTATTCAGCAGTTGATAGTCTTCAGCAAATTGAGTGTGCATAAATCTGCAGGATCATAGTCCCCCTTTGAGCTGTACAAAGCTCTCATGACTGGGCAGAAAGGTAAGGGCTGAAAGGAACCTCTAGAGCTGCTCCAGCCCAAGCCCCTGCTAAAGCAGGTTCCCCTCACTCAGGGGGCACAGGAATGTGTCCAGGTGGGGTTGGAAACCTGAGAAGGAGCCTCCACACCCTCCCTGGGCATCCCAGGGCTCATTCACCTTAACAGCAAAGAAGTTTCTCCTCCTCTTCCACGGGAACTTTCTGTGTTGCAGCTTGTGCCCATCCCCCCTTGTCCTGTCACAGGGCACTGCAGAAAAAAGACTGGACCCATCTTTCCAACACCTACCCTTTAGGTGTGTGTAAATGTTGATAAGGTCCCCAGGTCTCATGGCCTTTCCTTGTATGTACATATACACACATGTGCCTAAGGCTGTCCCTGTCCTCTGGGCCATGCTGATTAAAGGCAGCCACGCTGACCACATGACAGTGAATCTTTCCCAGTGCACCTCCCCTGACTATTCTGAAATCCATTTCTGAAGTCCAAACCAAACTAGGCCATTACAAAGGAACAATGTTCCACAATACACCATAAGAACTAAAGCAGAAGTTGCTCCATGATCCATACACACATACCCTCCTTCACACCCAAGGTTGTGCCGGGGCACCCACCTGCCTGAGGCACTGGTGCAGAGGTTCTGCATTGCAGGGTACTGGTCACTCTCAGCCTGTCCACCCAAGAGAGGTTCTCCAAACCCCTGATTGTCACAGGACCCTTCCTTTTGCTTGAACATGAGTGATCAGAATTAAATGCTGTGTTTTGGGTGACTATTCACTGCTATTTCTACACAGTGGCACTAACACTTCTCTGTCCCCTAACAATCTCATCTGACTAATTCAAGTTATTTCAATGTGTGTTTTGACAAACTTTCCTTCACCAGTGGAAAGGTTTGATAAAGGACAATTTTCTCAGCTTTGACTGAACCAGAAGAACTCTATCTCATGTGCTAACTTCAGCTCCCTTGTATCTTGTTTAAGTTTGCCTGTGTCAGCAGCTGAACCTCAAGCTACTTTTCTACCTGGAGATCACAACCACCGAGGAGAAAACCACTGTGTTTCAGATGAGTCATTTTAGGTTTTCCAGACATTGTCAGGTTTGATAGGAAAAAATATCATAGTAGAATAAAAGAAAGTCAAATCCAAAAGCATTTCCTCTAGTGTGCAGAAAAAACACCCCAAGCACTGTATGGTGTGACACATGTCAATCATCTTCCAGTGGGAATGGGTTCCTATCATGCAGAGGAAAAGCTCATCATCTTTAACACATTTCCTTCCAGACTAAAAAGTCAGCTCCTGTTGCTGTATGTACTCTGACACTTTGCCAAGCAGAGGGGAAAGAATCAAGAAGGAAACAATAAGGGTAAGTGTCAGTGCAGCACCTCACCCATTGTTCCTTTCTATTTCACTTGGAATGTCTTGCTGTTTATATATTAAATCAGAAGAGATTGTCTTTGCTCCAGATATTGCTTAACTTCTTTTAGTCAATTGACACAGTGTGTCTTTTTAAGATGCCTGCTTTGAAAACAACACAGCTTTAGTAGATTTCTTGAGAAACCAAAGACAGTCAGATTATTTGCTAACACAGACATGGGAGGTTGGTTACATTCACCTTACAGCTTCTCTGCCATGATATTTATAACTTTATGCAGCATTAATCCAACTTAAAATATAGGGCTGTAGTATTTAGATCAAGACTCTAAAGCTGGCTAACTGTATTTCACAAAGCTAATGATATAACCCTTGCAAAGAAATGGAAGCAAATTCATTTACAATTAGAATCAGTCCATTTTCCCTGCAATTTTAGTCTTTATTAAACGAAACTTCCTAGGGAATAATTTAGTTTAGCTTAAGTTTTTAAGGGGAAAAGCTCTGGGTTGGAGTTCTAAAACAACTTGAAAACTCTCCTCAGTATGTAAACACCTCTGTTACTCTGTACTTAGCAATGTCTGTTCTACCTGCTTGCTACTTCTTAGGCTTTGGCCAGTCCTATCTTAAAATCATACTCAATGTGTTTCTAACGCTTGTCTGCAAACCAAGTCACACAACTGCTTTCACCTTCTTCAGTCAAAAAGGAATTTTGCTTGTGTGTTTAGTGTATAGAAACCCAATGCTTCCTCCAGTATCTGCCACTGGCCAAGGCGTAGCCACTGTACAGTGAGATATTTTTTTGCTTCAGTATTTAACTTATTGCAAACTAATTGGGGAAAAAAAAGGGATAAGAAAATACATTTCTACTGTGGGATATATTCAAATCATAAAGATGGTTTTGAGATTGGAAATTCCCCAGCCTATGCAAGAGAGTTTGTATTTCAGGTTCCAGTTTGGTCTCAAGGCTAGCTAAGTATTTATCAATGCAGAGAAGTGGGAGGAAATAGAGGAGGCTAACAACTTTAGAGGTTTTAAACTGCCAAATAGAAGGGACTACGATGGAGGTCTAGTGGGATCCACTCTACAGAAGTGGGACCAACACAGCAAAAGGGATAATTACTTGCTAGCCCAAAGCATGGTGACTGAATCCCTAAAAGACAAGCAGCACCAGATCTACAGAATCTCCAATTCTTTATTCACCCAAATCTTAAACTGCATGTCCCAGAGATGCACAAAGCTACAAGGCAGAACCTTTCCCCACATAAAAATACACAGTTCCTGGTTAGAACCATCATCATCCCTGAGAGCAGATCTCTAGATACTTACAATTATTCATTCTCTTAAGCTCAATCTTGAAAATTTAGTCCAGCACACAATTTTAACACTAGACCTATGAAGATATAGAAATGGAATCAAAAGCCTTGCCTCCAACTAACCTAGTTTTTACCACCATGTCCTGGTGGCATTCTGCTCCAGAACTTGGAACAATAATGTATTTCATAGAGTTATGAAGGAAAAGCAATGAACTAGAGACCAAACAGGAGCACTGTGCTCTCCCCCTGTTGCATTTATGCTGCTTAATGTCAGGTAGAGTGGCTCTGTGAGAAATACCTACCCCTGATGAGTGATCCTGAGAAAGAAACTGCTGTGTTGTAGTTCTGCATTTAGAAACACACTACTGAATTACACTTATCAGATTCTTGTTTTCTGGGTAGTTGCAGCATGAGCAAGACAAAATTCATCACCCCTGTGGGATTTGCCATATCATTGCTGTTCCACATGACCCAAACTGAAGTCTGCCCTCCCTCCTGCAATTGTAAGTCTCTAGGAGAAATGAAGGGTTTGCATATCGACTGCAGCTCCAGGAAGCTGATGGAAGTGCCTGCCTTGCCCGTTAACACCAGGAGGCTTTATCTACACAACAACAGCCTGACCTCGGTTCCTCCGGGTGCCCTGGACAGCTTGCACAACCTGGAGGAAGTCAAAATGTCTGACAACCCTTGGAACTGTGACTGTCACATTCTGTACCTAAAACTCTGGTTAGAAGACATCTCTGTGACCTCTCTTGCAACCGTCAGATGTGCGACCCCGGCCGCAGTGAGGATGAAGCCCTTGAGGCAGCTGACTGGGAATGAGCTGGGGGTTTGCAAGAGGCTTCTCCCAGTCAAGTGCCTTGAGTTCTTTTGGAGAGACCTCATTTTAATTGCTGGAGCAATAATTACACTTATTTTAGCAGCATGGGCCCTGAAATCCTCAAAAAAGCTGGTCTGCCAAATATACTTGAGCCGCTATGACTCCAGGTACTGACTGCTGGGGAGGCAAAAAACCTCCTGCAACCAAAAGATACAATGAGCTGTCCACTACTACTAGCTTGAACAGAAACAACAAACTATTCTACCACAATAAAAAAGCCCATGCATTGGCAACACTTGGGTGAACAGGGGTGTTTTAGGGGTGAAAATGCCTCAAACTGTGCCCAACCTATGTCCTCAGATAGGCATGTTTGATTTAAGTTGCTTTCAAAAACAACCACAGTGATGCAGTGACAAGCAAGTTCCATTCTGCTGCCCTCTGCTCACATGAAAAGCAGTTTCTAAGGTTTAAAAAGTCACTTAAATAAGTGTTTTTCCACTGAAGTCTCAGCTCTTATAGCAGGATTTACATCCCCAAATCCTGCACTTTCAATATATAGAGATGAACATCGACTCTACAATGTCAACAACTTTTCTTACTTGGAACCTGTGAGAACTTTTTCCCTCTCTTTTGCCCCAGTGGGCTTGGCAGGATCATTCCTGTGTGCAAAACAATTCAACCATCTCTTCTTCAAGTTCAGGACTTTCCTGTCAGCAGAACCACTCTGATGACATCCAACAGCCACTGAATGTATCCACTGAGCATGTTTAAGGATGAAGTGGTAACAAGAACATCAGCAGCAAAAATGACTTTAAATCCTGTGGAAATCAATTTAAATCTTGTTTCCTTGAGAGTGAGCAATAAAAAAGCATTCCCTGGGAAACTGAAGTAATGGCTCCTTACTCATACTTATTCATAGCCACAAATGTCCGACCTCTTTCCCAATTCTACACAGTTCTGATTGGAATCCTAAGACATCTGCAGGGCTCCTCTGCCAGTTTTAATACTGACATTTGATACAGATGACAGCAACAGCTTTGAAGAGTTTGTATGCTCTTCTCTTTTTGGGCCCTTCATCCTCATTGAAAGGTTGCTGCAGTGACACAAACACACTGTTTTCTCCCTTACCTGATTATTCACAAGACTGTAAGAACAGCAATTCATGCTGTTAGCCCATCTGGTCTGGTGAAGTTAGGCTTGTTACGAGAGATCTCTGAAGGTCTTCTAAAAGTAATACTTCTGTTGGCAGTCCAATTTAAGACACATTTTGCAAATGCTCCTCTCCTAGCCTCAAATCTTAGCTAGGTATTAGAAGCTGTCTGCTGAAGATACAAAAGATGGCTTGGCTCTTTATCCACCACCTTGTCACATGAGTGGGGTTCCTTGTTAAAGCACACTATCCCCAGCAAAGCTGCTGGTTAGCTTTCCTCTGACAGGTGGTTGTGCAACTACCATGTGCAGTCATTCCTATGAGATGAGACTCATTCCTAGCCACAAACACTCAAGTCAAAGACAGTAGAGGCTCACAGGGCTATTTCCAGATCCCTCTTGCCCCTGCCAAAGCACCTCAGTAACAGGGACTCAAACTGCCATTGCTGCCTGCTAATGGCATTCTCAGGCAGCTTCAGAAGAGACATTTTACTGTCTGTAATGTGTCTGCACTAGCAGGGAAAGGCTAACCTGAGACATCACCCCTTGTCAAACTGACATCAATTCTGGATGAGCCCCTTGCCCCTGTCTGTGACACAAGGAAGGGCCACTGAGGATGGTGGCACTGCTGAAAGAGCCTCTGAAGAGCAGATAGAACTGGGGAAAGGACACACCATGAGTGGAGGGTTATAACATTGAGTAGTAAAGCGTAGCATGGGGCTTTAGATTGAGAAAAAGAAAGTCATCCTGTAAAACAATTAATGATTGGGAGACAGTATGCCCATGTTAAAGTCTGGAAATGATGCAGAGCAGGGAACAAGATGAGAGAAGTCACAAATGCAGAGTGGACTGGGGTTACTTGGAGTGCCAAGCAACTAAAGGCAAAATCATACATTTAGAAACAAAAGATGAGCTGAGGACTCAACTTAGAGAAAGCAAATAATCAGGTAATAATGGCCTCCCATGTATGACAGTTCAGCAAAGGGTTATTGTGATCTTTTCTTGTTAAAATAGGGACTATCCTTTAAAGATAGAAAGATTTACTTACTTCCATGTTTAGAGAAGCTACAATAATTCAGTATTGATGTCTACAAATCACAGCACCATAGAATGGTAGGGCTTGGAAGGGACCTTTAGAGATCATCTAGTCCAACCTCCCTGCAGAAGCAAATCAAGAAGGATCAGCTGCAGAAGCATCAGAAAGATCAACTGTAATGCAAATAAAGGATTAGAAAAAACATCTTCAAAGGGGCTTAATCAATTCCATTTAATAAAGAGGAACTGGAGGAACGACAAGATCACAGCTTGTGAGAATCTACAGGAAGATAAAGTTGTTAATAAAGGGATGGGAGTAGAAATTAGAACACCAGACTAGAAATAGAGTTCAAAATCTGACAGTGAAAAGAACTGAACAGTGAAACATCTTGTCAGATGTCCTGGTGAATCCTACAGCCCAACCAATGCTGGGCTTTTTTTCAAGTTGGTTGGTGCTGAAACTAGAATGATTTGAACAGAATTGCATGAGATACCTAAAACATCACATTAAGTGTTCATATTGCTTTGATCACCTGCAGCATTTATGATGGGACAGGCCACGAAAAGAGAGCCCACAATGGCAGCACATCACAGGGACATCCTTAGTGAGCACTGGTAATGCCCCCAAGGAGCTCAGCCGTGCCTGCTGAGCCACCCTCCACACTCCACAGCAGCAGGAATATTCCACACTACCTTCTCCACTTGCACATTGCACTCCACCATCAAAGAGCAGCAAAGTGCTGCATCCCTGCTGCAGGCAGTGAGCTGTATCACCTACAAACAGCGTGGCTTAGTAGGGCTCTATCACCCCCAGTGCTGGGCAGAGGGAAATTGTGTCTTCAGATCTCTGTGTGGTGAGCACAATGATGAGGTGAGCACAAACATTCAGCACTTCTCTAGCTGTATTAAATGTTGTTCTACAGAAATAACCTCTGCAGGAGGGAGTTTGAAAGAAACACACAGGGACACAGTGGTGTGTGCATGAAGCTAATTTTAGAACCCTTTCCCTGCACTGAGCCTTTGCAATTTTTACAAGGCAAGCACCATGTTGTATTAATGCAGAATATTACAGAAGCAATGCACTCTGCAATCTCTCCTGGAGACTTTCCTAAATGATATTTCTTGTCTCCCCAAAATAATATGAATCATTAACACTAAAAGCTTATGACTGTCTTCTGTGCCTATAAAGCTGGACAGGCACACAGTAGTGAACTGGTACAGCTTTAATTGTACAAACACACAAAAAAGAGCAATTAGCAAACACTTCTGCCTTTCAATAAAATGCACAGAATTACAGAGAAAAAAAAGCATTTGAAACAATTTCTGACCTCATGAGGAGGAGGAAGAGGGAATCTCTTCCATGTCAGTATTTCACGTTCCACTAAACCAGCACTGTGTTTAGCACTCCTGATCTATTTGGCTTTTAGCTGAAATAACAAAACCCAGCTCTGAAAGGGGAAAGCTGGAATGTGGAATTGCTAACTCAAGGCAACAGTTATCTTGCCAGATAAAGAGCAACATTCAGCTCTTTATCTGGCAAGGCCACTATGTTGTGTTTAAGCCACATACTCCATCAAATTGCATAAATAATGCTGCAGTTGCTAATAGTGAGCAAAGAGAGGAAACTACATCAGCTGCCTAAATGAAACATGCAGACAGCATCCCCAAAGGGGTTTGTAAAGAGCCCAGAGGCTGTTACTATGTCATGCCTGCACAAGTGCAAAACAGTGAATGTATCTATCTTCACATTCTTTGGTAACATAGACTCATAGAATGGTAGGGGTTGGAAGGGACCTTTAGAGATCATCCAGTCCAACCCCCCTGCAGAAGCAGGGTCACCTAGATCAGGTCACACAGGAACGTGTCCAGGTGGGTCTTGAAGCCCTCCAAGGAAGGAGCCTCCACACCCTCCCTGGGCAGCCTGTGCCAGGGCTCCCTCACTGAAACACTGAAATAGTTTTTCCTTGGAACCTTGTCCTGTCATTGGCCATCACTGAGCACAGCCTGGCTCCAGCCCCCTGACACCCACCTTTTATGGATTTGTAAACATGAATGAGGTCACCCCTCAGTCTCCTCTTCTCCAACCTAAAGAGCCCCAAGGAGATGCTCCACTCCATCATCTTTGTGGCCCTGTGCTGAACTCTCTCCAGCAGCTCCATGTCCTTGAACTGAGGAGCCCAGAACTGGACACAATATTCCTGATGTGGTCTCATGAGGGCAGAGGAGAGAGGGAGGAGAACCTCTCTCAATCTACTAATATCATGGGACACATATTTCACAACTAGGTGTGAATAAATGTGTTATCCATCCTTTTACTGAAGAACACACTGCTGTGCCCAAGGCCAGCATTTTAGGTCTTTTCAAACCTCCTCTCATTTCAATGTATTAATAGTTAGCACTTGATAGTCACTTGAGTCTCTCTGACTACTGACAATGACATTACTGACTGGGGTGGCCCTGAAAGCCCAAGGGAATTACACTGGGGATGAATTCCCTCTGGGGTTTATAGGGTTCATTTGGATTGTTGTGTATGACCTTTACACAAGGCTTAAACACAAGCCACAGGATGCTGTTCTCTGTTGTGCTAAAGGGACACAACATCACTAATGGAAGGTAATTATCATGATGAATGTACTAACAATCAGCTTCAGAGCTATACAAAACACACAAAAAAAGCTCATTCCCTAAAAACTACCAAGTCTCAGCTCAGCACAGGCTGAAAGGCATAAGCACTCTGTCAAACATAAGCGATCTGCCTTCTGAAGTTTGCTACAAATACAGTTTCCTTCAGCAGAGATAAACTAGTACTTCAGAATTCAAGCCTTTTTTGTTAATTTCACAGAATTACAGAATGGTGGGGGTTGGGAGGGACCTCTAGAGGTCACCTAGCCCAGTCCCCCTGCCAAAGCAGGTGCCACCTAGATCAGGTCACACAGGAATGTGTCCAGGTGGGTTTTGAAAACCTCCTGAGAAGGAGCCTCCACACCCTCCCTGGGCAGCCTGGGCCAGGGCTCCCTCACCTCAACTGTGAAATAGCTTTTCCTTATGTTTAAGTTGAACTTTTTGTGTTCCAGCTTCTTCCCATCACCCCTTGTCCTGTCATTGGATACAACAGAAAAAAATCTTCTTCATAAGGAAGACGCACCAGCCCCCTGATCATCTTGGTAGCCCTGTGCTGGCCTCTCTCCAGCAGTTCCCTGTCATTTACAGGACTGCAAGCAACAAGGAAAAAAAGAACTGAAACAATATGAGAAAGCAAACAATAGCACCATTTCCACATGGGCAGCAGTAGCCTGGCTGGGTCACTGGTGCTCCTCAGAGGCTACAGCAAGTGGAGTGAAACCTGGGGAGGAACTGCAAGAAGGACAGAGCAGTTGGGCTGTGAAGGGTGGAGCGGAGCTGGAAAGCCAGAGAATACTGGTATTTCCAGGGACAGCTTTGAGGCTTCACAATCCTGACATTTATGCATCCTGGGGGCATCAAGAAGAGTGTGGGCAGCAGGTCAAGGGAGGTTCTGCTCCCCCTCTGCTCTGCCCTGCTGAGGCCTCATCTGGAGTCCTGTGTCCAGTTCTGGGCTGCTCAGTTCAAGAGGGACAGGGAAGTGCTGGAGAGACACCAGTGCAGGGACACCAAGATGATCAGGGGAATGGAGCATCTTCCTTCTGAGAAAGGCTGTGGGACCTGGGGCTGTTTAGTCTGGAGGAGATGGAGGGGGGATCTCATTAACATTTATAAATATCTAAATGGTGGGTGTCAGGAGGTTGAGGCAGCACTTTTTTCTATAGTAACTAGCAACAGGACAAGGGGTGATGGGATGAAGCTGGAACACAAAAAGTTCCACTTAAACATAAGAAAAAACTCTTTCAGTGTTTCAGTGAGGGAGCCCTGGCCCAGGCTGCCCAGAGGGGTTGTGGAGGCTCCTTCCTTGGAGGGCTTCAAGACCCACCTGGACACGTTCTTGTGTGACCTGATCTAGGTGACCCTGCTTCTGCAGGGGGGTGGGACTGGATGATCTCTAAAGGTCCCTTCCAACACCTACCATTCTGTCATTCTATGATTTATCTTGGACTCTCAGGTCCATACACTTGCATGTTATGATTTATAGCTGAATTACACAATTTTTCCTCTGCCTGCCAAAGGGTGAAATGGCTACACCAAACAATTAACAGTTCCTATCTAATGAGTCCTTTGATGGTGCTCAGTTTATCAGAATGCTTAGTACTGCTAAGTTTATCTTAATGCTTCTCCTTTTCAGAGCTCTACACAAAACAATTTGAAAAAGTGCTTAGAGTCTGTTGCCAGAACTCATGTGAATATTTTGCTATTACATTGACTCCAATTAAAATGAGAGTACACTCAATAATGGGTGTGTGACAACAAATTGCTTTAGTTGCATAATGGCCACATGGCTGCTATTTTTACTGAGCTCCTTCCCAGGGGCAATTATCTCCCTGATACACACTCCCAGGATGCCTTCCCCAGCAGCATATTCTCAGCTTATCCAAACAATTGCCCATGAGCAGCAGCACTGATGTCACTTCAGCAGGCACACAGCTACTGACTGACATGGCAAGTTCCTTTCAGGCAAAGTAAATCTCAGGTACCTGACAGAAGTTCATTCAGATGCCATTTGGCTTTATTTATGACTTTCTTGTTTGAGCATCAAGCATACAGTTACTGAAGTTGCATGGCAGTGTTTTACACAAGCACAGTACCTGGGAAAAGTGATCAAGAGGAGATCTTCTCTCTGAGGAGTATTAATAGGGCTAATGAAACCCAGAGCATTCATCTTATTTTTGGAGGGGGGGAATCATGTAAAGCCCCTTCTGAAATGACCTTGATCTCCAGGGAAGGGAGTGTCAGCAGGGATGGATTACAGGCTCACTTTTCATCCTTGAAACATTTTTTCCTGCCTCCTCTTTAGAGGTCAGAAGGCTCTTGCCTCTGATATGAATACATGCTTTTTTGTCTAGGATTCTTATATTGCCTCTTCTGACCACAGGGCAGGACTATGGAACCTGGCACATCTGTACAAAACCTACCTTTGCAACTCATTCCGAGCAGCAGTAGCACAGAGTAATGGAAGCCAGTGGCAATTGCCACATCATCTAAGTTGTCTTCAAGACAGTGCAGCCCTTAGAAGGAAATGCATGTTTCATTTCCCTGAGCTTGCAAGGCAACAGCAAAAACTGATCATTTAAGTTTCAAATACACTTAGCAAACGATGAATTATGGCAAAGTGGAACTAAAATGGCAGCACCGAGAACCTGAAGGAAAAAGGCAGCTGCAGTCCAAAAATAAGGACACAAATTGTGCAAAACAGAACCTCAGAGCCCCTGAAGTGATTCCTTTAGTAATGGCTTTGTCAGACAGCTCAGAAACCGGATCAACATTGTCACCTAGTGGCTGCTGAAAACGGCCGGTGAGAAACAGTCCTTGAAGCTTGTCACCCTTCCATATCAAAACCTCAGTAATGGGATGTGATAGAGTGATTTTCCAAACAAGCTACCAATTACTGTGGCTCTTTCTAGAGTCTTAATATGGGTCTTCAGTCACAAAATGTCAGCTGTCACAAGATGTAAATGGTTTTCTATTGACAGAAACCTAAAGTTGCCATGCTTTTGGACACTGGGCAATACAATGTCCATTTACTTTCTTCAGTGTGATTCATCATTTTTAGACCTGCCTTCACATTTCTGCCTCTACAACTCCCAAAGACAAAGATCAATCTTTATTTTAAAACTTGACATAGGTTTTCTTTCTTCTGGTCTCCTGAAGTCATGACCAACTTTAATGTCAATTAAAACTTCACTAACCACTTTGGTACTAGAGCTTCATCCTCTGCAAGTGCAATACAAATCAAGAAGAAAAAAAGTTGCAATTCAGGAACTAAAACAATGACATCAAAGCAAAAAGCATTCTATGCTGGTTTAGAGGTTCCAAAGAAACACAAGGGAAAACTTCTTCAGTGTTGAGGTGAGGGAGCACTGGCAGGGGCTGCCCAGATGGGCTGTGGAGGCTTCTTCTCTGGAGACATTCCAACCCAGCTGGATGAGTCCCTGTGTGCCCTGCTCTAGGTGGTGCTGCTCTGGCAGGGGGTTGCACTGGATGAGCTTTCAGGGTCCCTTCCAACCCTTGAGATTCTGTGATTCCTCTCCTGTTCCTGAAGGTCTGATGCAGATCTTTCTCAGATAGTTTCAAAAAAGAAGAATAAAACCTCAGAAAAAAGAAAATCAATCCAAAGAGAAAACAGAAAATCTGTGGTAATCTGTAGCTATGCTAAACCAGGAGAGATGGGTGTAGACATATTTCACATTTAGGTATTATGATCTGTTCTACTTCATATAAAAATACACAGTCTGATTTCTCTCCAGCAGCTTCTTGGGGGTAGAGATCCTTAATATTTTGCACTTACTAACATACTTCACTTTTCTTTTTTTACATTAACTACCCTGAGGTCAGTGCACTTTTAAGAACCTTGAAGGAAAACAATACCTTCAGGAACTGGGGCTGTTTAGTCTGGAGGAGACTGAGGAGGGTATCTCAATGGTGGGTGTCAGGAGGTTGGGGCAGCACTTTTTTCTATTGTATCTAGGGGCAGGACAAGGGGTGATGGGATGAAGCTGGGACACAAAAGGTCCCATTTAAACATAAGAAAAACTATTTCAGTGTTTCAGTGAGGGAGCCCTGGCACAGGCTGCCCAGGGAGGGTGTGGAGGCTCCTTCTTGGGAGCCTCCAAGCTCCCAAGAGCTTGGAGTTCCAAAGCCACCTGGACATGTTCCTGTGACATGACCTAGGTGTGACCTGCTTTGGCAGGGGAGTTGGACTGGATGATCTCTAAAGGTCCCTTTCAAACCCTACCATTCTATGGTACATGATGACAATTTCACATCTACAACAACTTTCAGTCAAGGAAGCTGAAGTTTCCTGGAAGTGCTGGCTGAGTGCACACTGCTGCAGAAGCCATATCAAAACCCAGCAAAGCTAAAGTCCCCAGCTCGCCTCCTGATCCCCACAGCAAATACTTTCAGCCAATGAGTCCCACCAGCCAAATGGGATAGGCTTTATTCAATAAGAAAAGAGCTATTAAAATGAGAACCCAAGTGCAGGCACACCAGCATGAATACCTGCAGAAAAGAAGTCAGAGCTGATTACTCTCCATTTCCCTGCTTGTATTAACAACAGTTGGTTTATTTTGTTACGATGGGTGAAAAAGCCCATCTTTTTTTTCATGTTCCCAGGGAATTTTGCAAGTTCAACACCTTGTCAGTAAATGCCATGGTTTTCTAAGGTGCTTAATTATGGTTTCAAGAGTATGGGTCAGTCTACATGGCAACGGCAGCAGTAAGAGTGCTGTGGCCCTGAAAGAGCCTCTGTCTCTGAAGCTGTAGCGGTTCTCTCCTCCCTCATCTCCTGCAAAGGACACGGCTCTCAACCATTAGTTTGAAAAGGCTCACCACTTGTGAAGCAGAGATTGCTGCAAATGCTACATTAGTTTGGTTTCATTTTCTTTGAGGCTAGCTTCATTTTTTTTCCTTTGCCACTATTTCTTCACAGAGTGCAAATATGTCAGCTCCAGGTACTTTGCTTGTCCTGGCTCCCATATTAAAATAAAACCTGTTCTCTTTTGTTCTGGGGGGTTTTTTTGCAGCACTGCTCAGCATGGCCAAGTGGGTCTCACTATTTAACACCTTCAAATATTTACAATACGTTAAATACATATTTTTTAAAAGGAAACATGCAGGAACCAATCTCCCTTCTTTGAGCACTGGCTCTTCGTATAACAAAGAGCCAATTACTAACCATAATTACCATAACTTTGTTATGTTGGCATAACAAAGGATCAAGCACATCCCACATGGACTCTTGTTTTCTTCTTCACATTTGAGATGTGTCTACTGCTGTACATGTCATCTGAAGCCCAATATATACAATAAGTAAATCAAATTCACAGAATCCTAAGGGTTGAAAGGACCTGGGAAGCTCATCCAGTGCAACCCCCCTGCCAGAGCAGCACCACCTAGAGTAGGGCACACAGGAACTCATCCAGCTGGGTTTGAATGTCTCCAGAGAAGGAGACTCCACAGCCCATCTGGGCAGCCCCTGCCAGGGCTCCCTCATCCCCACAGTGGAGAAGTTTTAATTTATTCATCAGAGGGTCAAAGTTTCTATTCTTTACATACTTTACACAAGAGCTGACAGCTTGCCAGGCTCATTAAATATAACTGAGCTGTGTGATGCAGCTATATTGAGGTATACATCTACCTTTCTAAGTCTGATGCTGTACCACTTACGAAGTTGAATCTGCAAAGGCAGCAATAAGGCCACAAAGGCTGAATTCCCACAGCTGGGAATTCATTAAACATGATCTCTGCTACCAGTGACACTAAGGATTGCAACACGAAACGAATCAGAGGGCTGACAGAAGAACCAAACCTCCATATGAGCTGTATCTATCATGATGATGAATGTAACTGAGGAACACATTTAACAGCCTTAATTAATAGGTAGATTTTTGTTCTTTTAGTTTCAGTGGGGATTTCTTTATAGCATAGCCTAAGTTTGGCAAATAAAGTACTTGAACTTCTATGTCCCACCACATGTAAAGCATAAGACACACCTCCCTGCACCAGGGGCCATGAAATAGCAGGTGAGGATTTGGTTTGTCAAAACTCCATGTACAGATTTTGCCAAAATCTACACTTCAATACCTTTGGGGCCAAACTTAACCATGCATTTGATGACATCTCAACTTCCAGCATTCAAATTCTTTCCATTGACTCTTTCCAAATCAAAATGTTTGAGAAGAGTAGAAATAAGTATCAGGAAATAGAGAAAAAGGAGATCAGTTGAACAAAATGAGCATGGTACTTAATTCAGCAGCTGTTAAGAGTTAGGAAAGCAGACATTTGCTTTACTGCTGAGCTCTCCTCAGTCACAGAAAGCAGAAGATGAATCAATGAAGGTGTGAAGCCAGGTTTATGGGCTGTGTTCTCACAGACTTCATGCTTCTGTTGACAGGTACACAGCTGTCTTTGAGTTGTGCCATTTGCCAAGGACATTCAGGTTTAAAAATCAATCTTCCATCTAGCTGCACACACCATGCAAATGATCATTAAGTCCCTTGTTGGCATATGCTCAGAGCAAACAAGAAGCCTTGCAGTCACTTAAGGGGGAATTAAATTAGGCCACTCCAATGGTGATGATGAATTTTGATGTGATACTGGGGGAAAAAAAGATTACTTTTGGGAAGCATTTCAAAAGGCTTAAATGAAAATGAAATGCAGAGGCTCCTATCAAACTAACCATTCTGATCATTCACACTCTTGGTGTGATAAACAAGATAAAGCAAAGACTTACTGACCTGAGTGGGAAACAAGCCTCACTGCAGAAATGAAAATCTTCATCCAGCATTATATCATAGAATGGTAGGAGTTGGAAGGGACTTCTAGAGATGATTTAGTCCAACCCTCCTGCCAAAGCAGGTCCCACCTAGATCAGGTCACATAGGAACATGTCCAGGTGTTCTTGAAGACCTGCAAGGAAGGAGCCTCCACACCCTCCCTGGGCAGCCTGGGCCAGGGCTCCCTCACTGAAACACTGAAAGAGTTCTTCTTTCCCAGGTGCAAGGACTCTACATTAGTGCCTGATGTTAAGTCTTCTTTGAACAACCTGACAGTAACACTAACTGCTCAGCAGATTCACAACATATTCCAAAACTAGAGACCTCTCTTTCAGACCTATCATGTGTAGACTTGAACTGTGTACGTATCTCTATGGCAAATAATTCATAGAGCTCGGTGCTGTACCTGACCATTAATGAGTTCACATTGCTCTCAGTCTCAACCGAGTCACAGAAAATTGCTCTTTATTCTTATACTCACTGTTCAGTGATTCAAAAACTATGTTGAATTTTTTTGTATGAATTATTTGAACAGTATTCTACCCATAGGAGAAAAAAAGATGGAAAAAAGGCATCGTCTTACAAGACTTTCTCCTTTTTTATCTGCAAGATGTTCTTGCTCCTTATTCGCCTAAATTCTCCAGAGGCAGCATAAGACAGACAAAGATCTGGCCTGTATTTCATACTGGCAATGTTATTTCATATGTTCTAAAGCCCACTGCATCTGTGCAGTTCAAAAGACAACAGCTGGCACAAATATTACTGCAGGTTGAATTTAGCCTGAGGTTTTTTATTACTGGTGATTGGGCAAAAGCAGTAATAAATCCAGTTTCCTGTCAGAACAAAAACAAAGGGGCTACAAGTCAGAAGGGAAAGAAATATTTTTCATTGAGTCTGAAAACACAGAGCCAATGACACCATATTTTCCTAACACCGTTTTTACAGCCCATGCTCAGGATCAGTGGCTTTCTTAATCCACCTTTGTCAATCCATCAAACAATTCACTATGCCACAGACATATCACCTTTTTGCTTGAGGTTCCAGGGAAATTCAAAACTGAAAATGCACAAGGCAATAAACTGCAGGAGGCTCTGGGGAGTACTGACAGAATCACGGCCTTGCAACAATTGCCCTCACAGAAGGATATCAGGTTGGCCAACAGGATTTCCCCTTAGTGAATCCATCCTCACTCCCCCAATAACCATCTTTTCCTTCATGTGTTTGGTAACAATATTCAGGATGAGTTGTTCCATCACCTTTCCAGGGATGGAGGTGAGGCTGTCCAGCCTGTAGTTTCCTGGGTTGTCCTTCCTGCCCTTTTTGCAGCCTGCAGTGACATTGGCCTGTGTCCAGTCCTCAGGCACCTCACCTGTGCTCCATGATTGTTCAAAAACAAGAGAGAGAGGCTTAGCAATCCCACCAGCAGCTCCCTCAGAACTCTATGATGCATCCCATCAGGTCCCATTGACTTATGAGCCTTAAGCTTGGCCAACAAGTCTTTAACCTCTTCCTCTTTCACCCAGGGCAAGTCCTGTGTTGTCCAGACCACCCTACACACGCAGGAACGAGCGGTGGTCCAACTCACTGGAACCTCTGCTTTCATGAGGGGTCATTTTTACAGTATCAGCAACAGGCTTGATCCTTTTTGGTAGGTTTATAACATTTTTTACTTTCAGAGTGTTTTTTAGGAAGAAAATGTATTTATATATATTCAAGCACATGTGTGAATAAATGTGCAAGTATAGATATGCACACACAGATATAGATCACAGATGGGTGTATATATATATGTTCATAAAACACATTCAGATACCTGATATGATCTTACTAATATAAAGATATCTGGGCTGATATTATGGAGTCTTTGCTGTCTTTGTTATATTTTATTACATCAACACTAAAACATCATTAAGCCTAAAAGAGAAACCATGAGATAGAGCTAAAAAAAGCAAACCTTCCCCCAACCATAAGGAGAACAATTTACACGACATAAAACCAATTCCTAAATTAAATGCACCAGCTCTGAAATGAAAACTATCAAAACCTTTACCTAACTGATGTGCAGCATCATAATTTTTAAGGCCCAAATCTACTAGAATAAGCACAGCTCTCAGTGATCTGTACCAGGGGAAGGAAAAATTACCATCAAGAAATCCAGCCATTGTGACAAGAACCAGGGGATCTCACACGTGGAGACTGTGAAAACATTGATTTTGAGAGAGCTGATGAATTCACAGGTAGTACTTTAATCTCCCTCAGAAGAATAAAGCCAGGAAGTTGTACAGATTTGCAGGGGTTCTTTACTGGGGGTTCAGCACTTGAGCAGTAAGTCAGGAACAGGCAGTCACAGGCCAACTGGTAAAACCCACAGTGCTGCTCTGTGGCATTCTAGTTGCACTTGAAACGTGAAAGAGGAATAGAGCTCACCCACCATTTAAAGGTGTTTTCCTCATTCCCCTCACCCTGCACTCCTGAAGGTGTATCAACCATCTGCAGTGGCAACCTGACACAGGTCAACAACCAACCAGAGGAAATGCACAGATACCTGAAACCAGGGAACTGGCCTGGGATGATCTGGCAAATAAACCTGACTGTGAGGAATCAAGGTTTTAGTTTCATCAGCAACCCTCTGGTGTTTGAAACTGTGACTGACAGCTGTGTCTCAAGAAATCTGTTCTATGTATCATCATGGTTTCTGAAGTGGCATGTCTCCTCTTGCACTCTGAGACAAACCCCACACAGCAACTGGCTTGTGTTCTCTATATAGCACAGGGACAAGGAGAATGGGTGGGTGATTAAGACTGATAAAAGCTTTTAGAACCTAAGCAGAGGAGAATCTGCATTGCACCCATCCAGAAGATGATTAAGCTACATATGTGACTGTAGTATTTCAAATGACAATGAAGCCAGTATCAACAACTGAGTCATCTGAAAAGAACTGGAAACAGCTCCAGCTTCTAAGAGTCAAAATATTACACTTGCAAAACTTTATGAATGCACTTTCTTTCTAAATTACTGGCTTGTCCTGACACTTGGCTGATAACAACTTCACCATTTGTATTGGGTAACAAACAGGTCACACATCACATTCTGCCAAACAGCTGCAGAAGCAGCTATTTCATCTCTAGGAATCACTCATGAAGGAGACACTAAAAATTTTCACAGAGCAAAGCTGGGCTCTGCAAGGTTACAAGTGCTCAGTAAAAATCCTTTGTTGGAGAAGTTTCAGACATTAAATTCATCCCTCTTTGTTGGTCAGCAATTTCCTTATAACACGACAGTTTCACTGCCACTTGTGCGAGTACAGTAACTGGATCCCAGTCAAAAGCAAGTCTTCTGCTAGAACAGGTCACAAGGAATACAAGGTCTAAGTGGCAACATTTATCAAGACCCCAGTCATCTTCCAACTGCTGTGAACATTGCAGCTTTGAGGCACAAAGGGTTGAGTGTGGGAAAAAGGAGCAGGTAAGGCAAGTCACATAGGAACAAGTCCAAGTGGGTTTTGAAAACCTCCTGAGAAGGAGCCTCCACACCCTCCCTGGGCAGCCTGGGCCAGGGCTCCCTCACCCAAATAGTAAAGAAGTTTTCCTTATGTTTAAACAAAATTTTTTGTGCTCCAGCTTCACCCCATCACCCCTTGTCCTGTACCAGATTCAAGAGGAAAAAGTGCTGTCCCAACCTCCTACATCCACCATTGAGATAGCTGTAACTATTAATGAGATCCCCCCTCAGTCTCCTCCTCTGCAGACTGAACAGCCACAGTGCCCATAGCCTTTCCTCAGAAGAAAGATGCTCCAAATAATACTGCACCCCATAACAGTGCAGGTTACATTGCTCAGCAGACTCAGCTATCCTTCCCTGGGGTCAACTGAAATCTAAGACCTCTTCAAGATAATCTCACACTGTGTGGAATTACAAAGCCAGAGCCCACATGAGTAGGAACATAGGTGAATTTTTAAAGAGCAAAATCATTTCATCTGAAAAAAAAAATCCAAAACCAAACAAAACCCATGATGGGAAGAAGAGCAGTTTACTCTCTAGTTCATGAGAGCCACCATGTATATGCACAACCAAGAATGTATGCATCAAACACATGGGGCCATGTCAGGTAACAGTGAGTGGGGGAACATGACTTTATGATTTAAGCAAACCAAAACCAACAAATGAGTAGTTCTTGTTTTGTATATAAGTATTATAAACCATAGACATTAGACCATTTAACAGATATCTCTTTAAAAAAAGAAAGTACAATATGTTACTGCTTCTGTTGTCTCAAAGAAATCAATCTCTTCCAGCTTACTCAGCTGTAAAATTGGCAGGCTACAGAGCTATCAAGAAATACAGACTCTTTTACTCAAAATCGAACCAAAGAGAGTTTGTACCACATGAAGAGTGTTAACACAACAAACAAAATGCCTGCATTATAGATACAAGGAGCAAATGCTGAACTTTGCTGAAAAACTCACCCTGGAACACAGAACAAACAATGTACCATCCAGGCTAGAACTCAAGTCATCTTGGTTTTCATGACCAGTTTTGGCAACTGCTCTAGACCCACACTGGATGAATCCTTGCTGCTGCATAAAACTACAGTATCTACAAATTTACTGAGCACAGCTACAGACTTTACTTTGAACCTCTGCTCCTTCAGATACTACTGCAGAAGCCTGGGCAATGTATTTTAGGACTCCTGCTTATATCATTTCGGTTTTTCCTATGAGATCACTGGATATGCTTATTTAGAAGGTCAGAACTTCATGAATTTGCTTTGCAACCCCAAATCTCAAGCAGCTGCTTTGAAATAGAGCACAGTCTCACCACCCAATTCCACCATTCAATGTGGCAATTACAAGTGACCTTGCACCTGTGCCAAAGGCTGTGCAGCTCAGCCCATCTATTAGAGTTGAACTTTAACTTCTCCTGTTGAACTGAGTTAGCAGGAAACTCTAAGGCCAGTATAGAGGGTCTTCTATCATGCTTTGGTACTGTTTTCTAGTAAATACTAGATTAGTGCTAGTAGTGAGACTACTAGAGAGTGTTTTCCTGCACTCTGCTCTATTGTTTTCTGATGAATGACTCTCAGTCAGATACAAACTGGAATTGACTCAGACCCATTGTGTTTTTGCTAGTCTTTGCACGGAACAGGCGTTCATGCCAATGGAGTCTGGGGACTAATCAAAGACAGACAAGTATGTTAACATTCAAACCACTATTTACAGCTTTCACAAGCTGAGAGAACCAGTGAAAGAGCCCTCATGTAAGTATAGCAACAGAATGTGACAATTAGTGGGTTTTGTTTGGGGAATTCTTTGTTTTAGAAGCAGTTAAAGGCTGAGGATGACAAGCAGCAACAATGACAGTTAATAGAAAAGTTTGTAATGATCTATGGAAAGGATAATGGACTCTCTGATTATCTCCACAGAACCAGCACCTTCATTTTTACACTAAGATGAGATCACACAATTAATTTTAAATATTAAAGAATGCCATGTCTAGCAACCTTTCTTCCTAAAGAATCTAAATTCTCTGAAGTGCTTTACCCAGACACTAAAAACAGTAAAAGTGCTAATTAGCATGACAGTATATGCACAGTGATGCCTTTTTTCCTCTTCAACAGTTCTGTCCCGGTTGATCCATATCCTAGAATTCAGAGGCCTGACTAATTGCAGGCTACCAGGAACAGAAAGCCTTTGTTCTAACCTAACACAATACTTGTACCTCTGTTCTTCCTGGAATGTTACCATGGAGTACCAAAAAATATAGATCTGAACCCAAAAGGAATAATCATGAAGCCACCTAAAAATACACTGATTCAGAGCAATTTGTGACAAGCTGGCCTGGTAGGTCTATGCTGGCTCAGTCAGAAATCAAGTTGTTCTCCTGCACCTATAGGAAAATTTAACTCTCCCTCTCTGCTATTCAACAGTTACATTCCATTTGAAGCTAGGAGGATGGAATTTACCAAACTTTGGTTACAAAGAACAGAATAACAAAGTGTGCTGTGTAAAGCTGATGTTTGTTAGCACCTTGACTTACCACATAAACTAAAGGAGAGTACCCACTCAACAGCAGTTTGTTTTGTAGTTAAGGCAGCTAGCAGCTAACACACACACAACTACAGATGGCTGAGACACACACATCTCAATACACATAACCAGCTTGTGATGCAATATACAATTGCACATATACACAGAGGCACGTAAGACACACAGCAAAAGACATCTCTGAGCAGCGCAGTACCTTGCAAGGGTGAAAATGCATAGCCTCAAGCCTTGAACTGGAGCTTTAGAAACAAACCACCCCCTGGCTCAGACCTAAAACTGAGAAGCCAATGAGGCAAATCAGCTCTACTTCCTGGATACGTTAATTGCACCTGTGTCAATTTCTATGCGTCAGTAACTGTAAAATGAATCAGAAGGAATACATCGCAAAGATGCCGCTCCAGCAAGGAGGTGGATGCAGACTCGCATGTGCAGGTTCCCCGCACAGGACCGCAGCACTGGTAGCGATGAGCGGCTCAGCAGTGCCGGGCTCTAACGTGCTTGTTTGCCCGCACGGGATGATGCATGTCGGTGGCACCGCGACCCGCGCAGGCCCTGTCGGCACCACTGGGCGCGCCTGCCGGCGGCCGCGCACCCTACGGCTGTCCCAGGGTCTGGCCGGAGACCGTAGCGAGCCGGGTGCCCCGTCCCGTCCCGGCGGCAGGCGGTCGCGGCGCCCCGGGCAGCAGCCCCGCCGCCGCCCCAGCCGCGGGAGGGCGGGCGGACGTGGCCGGGAGGCGGCCGCACGGCCGGGGCGGGGCGGGGGCGGCGCCGGCGCTAGGCCCGGCGCGGCGGGGGGCGGCGGGTGCTGCGCACAGCCCGGCTCCCCTCGGCCGCGGGCGGAAGGCCGGAGCGCGGCAGCGCCATGCCCGGCCCGGCGGCTCCGGGCGCCGGCCCCGACGCCGAGGAGAGCTACGACTTCCTCTTCAAGCTGGTGCTCATCGGGGACGCCAGCGTGGGCAAGACCTGCCTCGTGCAGCGCTTCAAAACCGGGGCCTTCGCCGAGCGCCAGGGCAGCACCATCGGCGTGGACTTCACCATGAAGAGCCTGGAGATCCAGGGCAAGCGGGTGAAGGTGAGCGGAGCGGCGGCCCGGGCCCGCGGGAGCGGCCCGACAGCCGCGCCGCTCGGGTTCCGGGGCAGCGCGCTGCGGCTCGCCCCCCGGCCCGGCCCCCGGCGCCGCCGCCCAGCTCCGGGCCGCCCAGACGCCGGCGGAGCCGGGCGGGCGGCCCCGGCGCGGCTGCCGGAGCGGGAGGCAGCGGCCGGCGGCGAGCGGGGCCGGCCGCCCGGGGTGCCCCGCCTCAGGGCGGCTCCCGCGCCCCGTCCCGCCGCTGACTTGGCCGCCGGCTGCGGCCGTGCTCGGAGGATGGGCTGCTCGGCGCGGGGCCGCCTTCCCGGACGGCTCCTGTGGGCGAGGAGGGACCGAGCGCATCTCTTCACTCGTTTTGCCGCAGCGGGCGGGTAGCCGCAAGCCGGGCGGGCTCCGCGTTAGCACCGCAGGAACCCTGGTGACAGCCCCACGCTCTGCCTCCTCTGTGCCGCAGCTGCAGCCTCCCTCTCCTCTGTCAGGCTTCTGGCCGAAGTGTTGTATTTACAAGCCAGAAGCAACCTCAGCTGGACTGTCATGTTGCCAGAGAGTGATGTGGAACTGGCCGATTGAGAGAGGTTGGGGGAGCCGTTGTTGCACTGGCATGTTTAGAAGTTCTAAGACACTGTTTACAGGGTGTCTAAGAAAGTGCAGCTTCGCAAACTAGAACAAATCAACCCTAAAGTTGACTTCTGCTTTTCTTGTACTGGACAGAATCAGCTAGTCGTTAGGGTCAGAAAGAGGATAGGACATTTACCCGGTGGAATTGTCTCCAGGCTCTCAGCGGCATAGACTCCCTGAGCACAGAAGTGTGATGAGACAGCAGGAGAAAAAGGCTTAAAACACCTGCAGTTGGTAGGGGGCTGCTGGGATAAACCCCCTGCACCAGCCCCCTCCAGAATGGAGTCATCCAGTCATCCTTAGTTATCCCTAGTTGGGCTAAAAAGAACTTAATGCAGTCACTGCCCGGGAAGGATGATGAAACTCTAAAGTGACACGTAAATATAGTAACTGCAATTTCGGTTTCTGTTTACCAAAGTAGGTGTCAAAGTCCTCCGTTGTGTTTTTCTTAGAAATTGACTTTGGTCAGCAGAATACCAAACAGCGGGAGCTGCCGAAAACGGAAGAAGGCAGGCTCCCGTTTTGTAGGGAAGGAGGGGGATTAGAAGCCGTGCACACCTAAGAAAGGTGTTCGTTTTCTTGGGTGTGTTCTACCTCTTCCTGTACCTTGTACAGCCAAGGTTAGCAGTTGAAAAGGAAACTCAGATGTTCTGTTTGTGCTGTTAGTACCTCTTCTGTGCTTTTTAGCGAGAGAGCTGTTAGAAGTGAGGGCAGCAAGCTAGAAATGAGCAAGTTAGAAGAGGGGTTTCTCCTTTAAGCTGGAAACCTGGTCCCATTTAAATGCCAGGCACACAGAAAGTGACAAATGTGTCTGCTCTAAGTGCCAGGGGTCTCAGGCAGTGACTCCAGGAGCAGGGGAGGGCTATCCCAGGAAATAACCCAACCTTCCTAGTTGTGTGTTTCCCTGTTGGCACCACCTACACCTGAACATCCAGCCCTGTATCCATAGTCAGTCTGTACCAAAACCTGTGGATTGCTTCTAAGCATTTTACAAAAACACCCAAACAAGTAGGCAAATGCAAGCTCTTGAGGCTCCATCTGTACTTCCACTTAGAAACAAATCAGGGACACACAGTCTGAAGAAGAGTATTTTAAGGATTACTTAAGGGAAACAAATCCAAGGTTGTTGCTGATTTACAGGACAGACGTTTTTGGTAGCTGCTGAGTCAGGGACACAGCTAGAATATGAGAACACTTGGAGGCTTTGTTGTTTGGTCTGTTGAGGTGTGGGTTGTACGTGAAGTTTAAATTCCAGTCAGGCTTTCCCAGTTGGATTTGGGAGGTTTCGGAGCAGCCCATCTCATCTGGGAAGGTTTGCTCAGCGTGCTGTAGGGAATGGAAAACAAGGAGGCATTTTATTACTCTCTTGTGAGCTGCCTTTTGAAGAAGGCATTTGTATCTTCCACATTTGAGAAGTTTGGGGTTGGGGTAGGTTGTAATGATTCTTGGAGGAGCGCTTTAGCTATGTGAGCAGATTGTATCCTGGCCTGTTAGTGAACATGCCTGTGCATGTGCTGTGCCAGAGATGCACATTGTGATGCACTATTTCCACCTCCTGTTTAAAACAAGAGTGTTGGCTAAGTTGTTGTTTGGAATGCATCAAATCAGGAGATGTTCAAGATGTGTTTAAAATAAGATTTGGTTGACCTCACAGAAAGGTCCTTCCAAAAGCATGCCAGGTGATTCTCTGTGCTGCTCTGGTTTCATCCCGGGTTTATGCTACTCCAGACAGTATCTTCCCAAGGAATGTGAAGGTTTGGTCTCTTTTCAGCAAGTGGTGCAGGAATGAGAAAATTCCCCTTTCTGTAGCTCATCTATACAAGTTCTGTCAGAACAACAGTGTGTATGAAATAAAAAGTCTCAAGGAGCTTTTGAACACTACTCGCTCCACAACCTCACCTTCATTTTCAGCCAAGCAAAGGACATTTCTTTTGAGATTAAGCCAAACATTTTAAGGTTAATTGTGATAGTGTCCCTCTCAGTTTAAAACTTCAAATGTTGTCATTAGAGTAACATAATGTTTATGAAGCATTTGGAGCCTAGGGATTTTAAAGCTTTCTTTCTTTTGATGCATGTGTGGTAGATAAGAGAAAAGCACTGTGCTGGGATACTAAGGTTCTGAATATAAGGGGTATTTTTAACTCAAGGCTTTCCTTGCATCTTAAAACTGCATCATTTGAAGTGTCTCACATGATATTTCATATACTTCCACCTCCTCAGCTACTGAAGTTGACCAACTCATATATAACGAGAGGGTGGTGGTTGAGAAAGGAGTTATTCATGGGCAGTCCTGATAAGTGAGTCTCTCTCTCTCTCCAGAAACACAACAGTAAGGCACTACTATCATAAGCTTCTCCAACATGTGCTCACCCTGATTTGCAGAGATTTGCCACTTTCAGAGAGGAAGAATACATAAGCTTGTCTGTGCCATCCAGTCTTCTGTTGCTCTTCTCATTCTTTCTTTAGTAAGTAATTTCAATTGGCAGTATGGCCCAGTGGGAGTAGACAGGGTTGCCTGGATTACCTGTGTGACAGGCTGTTGGGAGGTGTTGGAGCTGAAAGACAGGCTGCATGGCACAGGCCAGGGTTTGGCAGACCCAGCACACCAGGTTCTAATGGAACTTCAAAGGCAAAGCTACCTGCAATGACCACCGTGATGTTTATCACCAAGGCAAATTCTGGCCAGCATAAATCCAACATTTCCCCTCCTCAGCTTGGTGAAATGTCTGCAGTTTATATTAATTTTTACAAGCTGCTGTTCAACAGGTTGAAATTGTGGTGTACTGCTCTCTGTAAGATACATTCTTCTTAGCCAGTAAAATCCTGGAGTACAGTCTGTAGTTCCCAAAACTTGTGGTTGTTGACTTAATGCATAGTGATTAAAGTCCTATTGATAAAAGAATTACTTGTTCTTTGAGTGATAGGAAGAATCTGGCAAACAGAACATAAGTGTTTTGTAACTGTTACATCACTGTAGGAAAAGATATTTATCAAACGGTGGAACATTTTCCATAAAGACACTCCTAAGACCAAGTCTGTGAACTGTGCTTAGTAATAACAGAATTCCTTTTCTTTGATGAGTTTCCTTCTGTGAACTGATAAATTAATTGGGTGTCTTTATTTTATGCTGTCATTTGGTAACATTATACATACACTGAATATCTTTTTCCTTTATGCCATGGCTCTTTTCTCTTTTGCTGTGTCTTTCAGAAAGCAGCAGGAGAGAAGAACATTTGCAAACACATTCCTTTTATAACAAATGCTTCTTTATGTGTCATTGTACTTTTTAATTTATAAGCTTTTTCAGCCCAAGTGATATCAAGGTTCTTGGCTTTTATTCAGGCCTCATGGCTGTAACTGTATTTCTTTCAGAATGGCTCAAAATGTAATGTGTCATTATCTGTCTGAGTTGTAAGTAATATAATATTGCTATTTAACTGTCTTGTCTCCTGACCATTGTGTCTAACAACAGTGCTAAACAAATACAAATGAAGCTGATGGTTATTACATGGAAGCAATATTCTTCTAATATCCACAGGAAAGGGAGCTTTCTTCTCTGTCAAGTACTTTGACACTCCTAAGGCCAGAGCACACAGGAATGCTGAATTCCCAACAAAGTGGGATTCCTCATTCCCTGAAAATTTGGTAGGGATCAACAGAATGGAGCAGTTTGTCCAGACTGTTCTGTGTATGAATATCACTTTAACTGGAAATACTTAGTCTTTTTACTAGCAGGTGTTGTGATTTCCCAGCACACAGAAATGTATGTTATTGTTTGCCATTTAAGATGACAGAATTTAGACACAGTTGGTTACGAATCATTAAGCACAGTGTTTGCATTCACTGTGTCCTTACCGGGAAACTTCATGGAAGTTGCTGTATTTGAAGAATCCATAGCACAAAAGTGACATGTCTGTCTTTTTAACAGAAGTTTTCAGCTACAGGATGCACTTGTTTACTGGTAATGCTGCTTCACAAGTAAAAGTAAACCTGAACTCCCATGACACTTCAGAAGAATCATGCAAGTACTTAGTAAATTATGTAGGAAATGAGGGAGGGAGAAATTGCTTAATGTGTCTGAGGCCAATTGTTAAGCATTATCCTTTGATGAACCATATGTTCATCAATGCAAAAAGAATCCACATCAAACCTTTTGATAATACTCATTTACTGTGCTCTTTGGTCAACCTGTCATTCACCATTTTCAACACTGTGTCCCTTTCTGTAGTTAAAACTGCTTTCTTTAAGCCTAATCAGACATCCCAGAATGATCTTCCAGAGAGCTACCATAGGTTTTACCACCTCCTGTTTTCTCCCTTATGAAAAGACATTCAAGACTTTGTCTAAGGTACTTATGGAAAGCTCCAATTCTATGGTGATTATACAGTCATAAAAAAATCTTAGAGGAGTTAATAGTTGGTTTATTGCTTTGCTCTTCAGTACCAGCCAGTGTCAAGGGCTCTGCTGTCCAAAAAAATCAAAGCTAAAAGCAGATCAAAACAAGCAGCTTTTTAAGTAAAGGGGCATTCAATAGAGAAGCAATTAGCACAAGAAAGGTGGCTCCTTGTCTTTGTTGGCTTAGGGTATTCTGTCATATTCCTTCAGAACAATGGGTGGTTATTCTCTGTTCATTGTCCTGCCCTTATTTGTTAGCAGAGATGGTCCCCCTGAAGGCCTGCTACCAATCTCTTGTTTCAGAGGTGTTTTTCCTTTATGTTCTCAGGTGAATTTAACACAATCGCATCTTTCCCTGTCTTCCTTACACCAAAATTGTTGCCAAAGTAATTACAAAAAGAAGAACTGCTTGAAAAGGTTACTAACTGACAGACATGGCTTCTATCACATCATTTAAAAAGCTGGAGCACTTCAGGAAATGAATAATTAAGCATTTTGTGTCATATACTGCATATGTAATACACAGTACACAGGATAATGCGTTTTTTATGACTAGTTCATTTGCTATCTTGATTTTAACATCAAATTTACATTGAGGTGCTTTTCAATGAGAAATACTAACTTTTTGTCTTTCACAAACAATTTGCAATTATTATTTCTTGTCTAGAGTTACAAATTGGAAATAGTTTCACAGAGAGACTATATCAAATGACCATCAATCAGTGGGTTTAAATTAGAGCTGTGATTAGTATTGATATATATATTTATATATAGCTGTCATGTTTCTTTTTCAATAGAATTGCATCTCTGTATACTTGTTGGAGAAAAGAGTGTTTACTGGTATTTTTGTAATGACCTGATCTTTAATCATATATGAGACTGATTCATGTTATACAGAAAGATTTTTCTAAAGATGCTGTCAAGAGAATGAGCTACATTTTGCCTTTAGGAATACATCTTGCTTTAAATTAGGTAATCTGGGTCATAATATTTGCATGCTTTGTGTCTGTAGTGTCTGCTCTTAATGATGTAAAACAAGACAGTTATTAAAACTTCAAACGAGGTGACAGAAGAGGCTTTCAGGCTTCCCAGTTGTAAGGAGTGAGTGCTTATTAGCCTTCCAAAAAGCACCTTTGTACACTTTGTGCAAGGCTGGACCCTGTGATCTTAAGGGTCTCTTCCAGCTGAAACAATTCTATGATTCTATAAGGCAGACTGACTTCTAGGAGCTGAAGATGCCTTCTCTGTGTGGCTCTGCCAGAGAAGGCTGTACCAGGACTCCTTACTGGTGAGGGTGTTGGATCCGTTCACACCACCTTCAGCAACAAGTTAAACTGAAGGGGCATAGTCATCATCAGTTCAAGCCAAGTTTGCCATCTCACTAAAGGGTGGTGGAACCTTCCTCCCTGCACAGTCTGCATGCTTTCAGTGCCATGTGACTGTGTAATGAGCATTAATCCTTCAAACAAAAGGGAAAAAAGCCTATTTTTCAGTTACAGCAGTGAATTAAGCTATATAGTGCATCAGATTAACAGGTGCAGTGCAGGGAGAGAGCAAGGATATGCAGCTGGGAGGGCGAGGCTTTGATGACAGTATTGTCTTAGTCTGGCTTAAGCAAGTCATTAAACTATGCTTGACTTTCCCTGAAACAGAGTGACTCACCTGTCTCCCTGTGGCAGCAGAAGTGATGGAAACAGTGACAAACAGGCCTGTCACTTGGTGTGTATGTTTGCAAGAAAGTATCTGCTTACAGGCTAACATATCCTGTAGTTTGAGTATGAAATGAAAGCAAAACCACTGCATGTAAAAAGCTACATGATCGAGAATCCTTACACCAATGAGGAGTGATGAGGGGAGCCTGAGGGAAAGAGCTTACCTGGAGGATGTGGGCTGGGAGGAAGACTGCTGTTTGAGCTCCTCAGATTAGACCTGTGGTCTGTGGTGTACCCAGTGGGACACTCAGGGCTTCAGCAACTTTGTACAATTCAGTCCTGTGAACGCATAGACAGAAATGGTTGAGTAAAAAACGGGGGGTGGGGGGTGCCATGAGATCTTGCTGGTGACACTTTGAGGTTGCTCTGTCACTAATGAAAGGCTGTGGAAATTGAGGAGGACTAGAGAAAGGCAATTATCACACTCATCTTAAAAGGGCAAGAAATCCTGAGAACTTACAGGTTGGTCAGACTCATTGTGGTCCCTGGGAAAATCATGAAGCAATTCTTCCTGGGAGAATAAAGTTTTGACCTCATTTGAGCAGGCAGTTGGCTTTGTCACCTCCCAGAATCTGTCCCAGCCTCAATGATTCTGTGATTCTATGGAAGGTACTTAGAGAGAGGTTTTCAAAATCCAGTATACAGCACAAGGCCCAAGACTGGCTTGCTCAGTCGTGCTGCAGGTAAATCACACTTCTCATGTGGTGTAAGTAAAAGGTAAAACAATTGGATTTTTTTAACTTTAAAAGTTTTAAATTCTTCAGTATGCACAGAATCCCTCTCCCAGGAGTTGGGTAATCATCACGAGCCTCGTTTCACACTTGACCTAACCACTGATTGAGGTTAAAACTATGCAGCAGACACAAAGGTCTAGCAGGAGACTTGAGTTCAGAGAACGTCATACATAAACCTGCCATGAACTTCCTTGTCTCAAGTAATTGTCTGTGGACTGCTCTCAATCGTTATCTGTTTCAGTTAATCATCACTGCTTTGTGGGTTTCTGTTTTCTGAGTCCATTACAGTCCCTCCCCCCTTCTCTTGAGAAAACTCTTACCAGGACTGGGAAGTACTTTTTTTATTGGATTGATTCCTTTTAAGGTGCACATATATCATTTGGGATTTAAATGCTTGGAAAGTGATCTGACCAGTACAGCATTTTCCAAAGTGAAAGCTGCTGCTCAAACATGGCAGCAGAGTCAGGAGGCACAAACAGAACACTAATGTGCCAAAGAAGGAAATGGAAAAATGATTCCATATTATTTGGTATAAAATATCACTGTCACATTGTGGTGGTGTTAGCTCTTTAAAATAAGGAGGTTCAGAGAGAGGAAAAATGGTGAGAGATCCACAATATGGGAAGATTTAAAAACCCAAGAGTATTTGCTTATGTTCTGTCTCAGTTTAGAAGAGATGAAGGGTATAAGGAATGGCACAAAAAGACAAGCAGCAGTCTCTCATTTGGGGATAGAGAAATGAAAGTGCAACAGAAGGACAGAAACTATAACAATTTATAAAGGGAAATTCCTCAGTTTCATTGCTACTATATGTTGAAGCCAAGAGCTTTGAAAGATTCAAAAAGGATTAGAGATTTATATAGAGGATGAGAACATCCACAGTTACTTCAGATTAAAAGCTCCTGGAAAATAAACCATCATGTTCCAGGACATCAGACATCCTATTAAAACAAGAGGGTTTTTTAAAGTATTCCTTATGAGTGGGATGTTGTGTTTGTCCACTCTTTAGTTATTTGGCTTCTTCCTCTGGAACATCTAGTACTGGGAAGTCAAACCCTAATACTAAAACTCATCATTCTCATGCTTCTGGAAAAGTATGTAAGCTAAGCATTTCTTCTTCCTGCCCAGATGTATTGTCAATTCTCCCACCCAAAAAAGTGCAGGTGACCAGACTGACTAGAATTGCTGACGTTTCTTTTAGAGATTCTTCTACATGTTTTGTGTATCCTCTCTATAATTCTTTTCATTGTCTCATATTTCCTTATAAAACAGCATCAGTGGTCTCAGATGGTACAGCTTCCTATTCCAGTTGTTACTGCCCCTGTAGCAGAACTGGCAAAACCATGTCAATGCCACAGACAGTAATGCTAGTGAAAACCCCTGTGTAGCTTCAGTGACACACCAGACAAGAACCGGAGCAGCTTGGCTATGGGCTAACGTCTTGTATTGCTCACTGTGCTAAAGAAACTGATAACAGGGTAGAGCTGGGCAAACAAGTGGCAATTTTGTAACCTGCCAGAGAAGGATGCATCAGAGCTCACCTGGAGGAACCCAGAGCATCTCAGATGATACAGGAACTCTGAGCAGCTAAGTGCAAAAAATCTTCTCCAGTCTATATTCTTACCTTTAAATCACAAGCAAAGGACTAGACCAAATGTGATGCCAGGGTGTATTACATATAGGGGATGTTTGTAACAAGGCAATTGAAGCAAGTCCTATCTTGTGATTCAGGAAAGCTCACTGCATGCTGTTTCCTTTAGTTGCAGATCTGGGACACAGCTGGCCAGGAGAGGTTCCGAACCATCACACAGAGTTACTACCGCAGCGCCAACGGAGCCATCCTGGCCTATGATATCAGCAAGAGAGGCTCCTTCCTGTCCATTCCTCGCTGGATCGAGGATGTGAGGAAGTATGCTGGTTCCAACATAGTACAGTTACTGATTGGTAAGTGAAATGTTTCAGTGCCAAGTGCTACAGGTTACTGTGCAATGGAATTCATTGCAGTGCTTGTTAGGAGGTTGAGTTGGTTGAAGGTGATTGCAATAGATCCCACGGGAAATTTTCCCAGTGTTTTTTTTAATTAGAAAGTACTGATTCATCAAACCAGAAATGTTTTGCTTTGATTCATTTTCCTTAAGAACCAGACAGCTTTGTATCAGAAGCCAGCTTTGAATCCTTTGTGTCTCACTTAACTGGGGACCCATGATATCCCTGTTCTGAGGCACAGCTGCCCTGGGCCCGTTCTCACGATAAGGATCTTAAGGTTTCCAGGGCCTGGAGAAGCTCCATCATATCAAGCTGATGTGCTTTGGCAAACTGGAACACCCACGTACTCCAGTAGGTGGGGATTTTGGAAGGACTCTGGGGCAGTCAGGGTCTGTCAGTTCTCTGTGAGAAGTTCTGCTTCTCTGCCCCGACGTTTCTGACTCGGACATGGTTCTCAGGGCCTCTAGATCTGCTCTCACTATTCTGGATTTCCTTAGGTACCAGCAGACTGCTGCTGCTTTCACAAAATGATTCTAGCTTTCATTTCTAGCTCATTTTTCTTCTGTTAAGGTCTACAGCCACTAATTTTCAGTTAGTTACTTTTTCTGTTCTCTAGATGAGTCACACAGAAGTAAAGGTTGGAAAGAGCTTAAGAGATCACCTAGTCCAAGCTGCTGCTCAAAGCAAGGCTAATGTCAGGTTGCTCAGGGCCTTTTCAGTCAACTTTTGAAAATGTCCAAGAATGGAAATTCTGCAGCTTCTCTGAGCAACCTAAGAACTCTGACATAAACAGCCATTACTCTGTTTTTTCTTCCAGGAAACAAGTCTGACCTAAGTGACCTTCGAGAGGTTCAGCTGGAAGAAGCTCAGAGTCTGGCTAAACACTATGATAATATCATCTGTGCCATAGAGACCTCTGCGAAAGACTCCAGCAACGTGGAGGAGGCTTTTGTGAAGATGGCTACAGAGCTCATGATGAGGCACGGAGGCCCTATGTTCAGTGAGAAGAATACTGACAGCATCAAGCTTGACAGCAAAGACGTTGTAGAAAGCTGGGGGTGTGGCTGCTGATATGAGCTAGGTGATATCCCTAACTTTACTGGAATTTAGATGGTGCTTCACCCTAATGCTGAGTAGCATGGTAGCCATATTCTCCTCCTGTGAAACCAGCGATTTTGTAGAAGTTAGACACAATCCTCTTTGCTTTGGTGTCTTATTTTTTGAAAAAGGGACTCTTGAGAGGTAGTTCTAAAAGTCAGACCCTCTGAAAAACTTACTCAACATTTGTCCCCACCGTGTTCTTTTCTGTAACCTTCATACAAGTTCCAAAAGTGGAGGAAACAACTTGGAACTGGTGACGTGGGGTGAGGAGACACATGGTTGGGGAAGAGACCAATGCACATCCAAAGTTCTGAAGTATTTAGTGTGGGACTGTTGGCAAAGGAAGTCACCTTTGGAATAGGCAATCTTGATGGTGTCTCCTTAAATCCTCAGCACTCCACCAGTGACCAGGAAGTGACAGTGTCTTTGATAATTTCAAGTGTCAGAATGCCCCATGTTTTGATATAGGACCAAATAGCAGTCACCTGTCCTAGGGCACATGGCTTGCTAGTTAGTACTGGAGCAGGCCCAGGTGGGGAAGCCTTCTCTCAGGTTTTGTTAGAATCTTTGTAAATGATCATTTTAACAGCCTGAACAATAATCACATGACTTGCTGTCAAGCAGGACTGGACCAGCTGTTTTAAATACAGCCTTCAGGAGAGGGTAGATGCATTTCATTTGTTATTGTTTGTACAGTAATAGCTCCCTTTTCCAAATAGGTACCATTGAGCTTTTGCCCTCAGGTCTCACTTTCATTCCACAACTCAAGATGTGTACCACTGGAAACAGGAACTGGAGAAACCTTGAACTGACTGGTAGCCATGATCTCCTGCCATGTGCCTAATGGTCATACACAGGGTTAATTCTGGTCATACATTTGACATTATGTTACCAGAGTGTTTATTGCTCAGGTGGCATTTAGGTTTTGGTTTGGGTTTAGTTTTCTTTTAAACAGTCTCTTATGATCTGTGCATACAATGGGAAGGAAGACCTCAGAGCAGCTGAAAACTGCATGCATTGCAACTTCAGGGTTGTAAGAAACCAGTGTCTTTTCAAGTGATTCCTTCCCAAGTTTGGACTCAACTGCTTCCCTCTCCCTATCACAAGTTACCTGTTGCTTTTCATTTCTTGAAAACATCAGGAAAAAAACCTTTCATGTTGATCAAAATTCACCTTACAAAAATGGATTTGCAAAGGGAGCAGAAGCAGGATTCATTGTTTAAAATCTGCAGTTAAAGCAAAGGTGTTGAGAGGTGACAAGTGTTTTTTGCAGCCCTGGTACTTTGAAGAAGCTCATTTTCAGAAAGCACCCACTTAAAGCAAAGCCACTTGTCTCTCTTAAAAACCTTGATCAAAAAGGGCCTGGATTGGTTTGCTACCAGGGCTACCACAGTTTTCAGCCATTCAGCATATCCAGTTATCATGAAAATCAGGAAGATTTAAGAAAGGGCTAATGGATCCTAGATTCAATACCATTCCTCTTCCTACAGAAAATACTGAACAATTCTCAGTCTTTCTGGTTTTTTAAACTGAAGTAGATAATTGAGGAGTTACACATGCTTTGTAGCCCGTTTGCTTCTAATCTAAGGAGTTAGTTTTCAAGTTTTATAGTTCTAGGAGTTGAAAGGGCCTTACATTTTGCAATTAGTATAGTTTTCTCAATTCCGATGTCTTATATGGAAGGGCAGGTTGAGCTGCAGTACTCAGTAGTATTTTTGGGTAGTTTTACAGGACATTCCCAGCATTCCTACATCCAAAGGTAACGGTGTCCAGCAGGAGCTAGACACTGAAAATGAGAATTGACCGAGCTTTAGATTTGTTAGTGATTAGCAAACATTGTATTCCACTCTTGGTAGCAATTATCAAGACAGTCCAAGCTAATTCACAAGCCTGGTGACTGCTTTTCCTCCTGATCAGATGGTCCTTAAGATACAGGATACTGGCAAGCATTTGACTTTGTCTTGACATCTTGTATTTTACAGCTGTAGGTCAGAGCCCCGCAGTTCTGCGTGTTTGAATGTGGACCCTCAGATAAGCTCTGCCTCCCACCCTTTGCTGGATTAGTGCCAAATTATTGAAGCCATGCTGATGAAACGTTTAAGAACATGTGTTTAAGAACAGTATTGCTGCTAATTAAATCAAAATCAGTAGTTTACAAAAGAATTCATCTCCAAACTGGAGTAAAATGAACAGAAATCCTCCTTCCAATACAGTCAGTGAATGATGGTGTTTTTACAGTAGAAGGAAAACTGTTATCAATCCATTTTCTTAGGTTTGAGGTTTGTTTAGTAAACAAACAGAATTAGACCAAGTGCTCTACTTTTCCTTACAACTTGCTCACCTATATCTCTTAAACTAGTCTTGAAGGCTGAGACTGTCTGCAGATTAGTCTCTTTCACTCAGAAAACATGAAACAGCATCAGTGGTTTGTTGCTGTGTTCTCAAATTCAGATTAGTTTTTGTTTTGCTGCAGAAGATTCAGACAGTGGCTTTAAGTCAGCTTTGTCTTCTAACTCTTGCCCCTTCTCTGTTGTAACCAGTGCAATACAAGTTTGCATGCTCTGCCTAACTGAACAAGAGGGAACATAGACTAACAGACTAGTTTATTTTCAGGTTAGCAGCAGATGTGAATGACAGTGCTTGGGCTCTCAGTAGTAAAAGGCCATTTCATTTACCAAACCCTTTCCTTGTCTATTTGTAATAGCACAGTACTCACTAGGCTGATACTTTCTTGACCAGAAATAAATTAAACAGTAAATGTGACTTAGAGCTTTCCATTCCCCTTCTGGAAACTTGTATTAAATCCCTAATTCACACACAGAGCTACGTAATTCAAGTATTGGGAAGGGAGTCCTGTTGACTTAATTCTACTGACCCTTCTGAAACTGAAAGGATACCAGAGTGAAGAGAGTGAGTAGCAGTAAACCTGATATTTATGGGTAAAAATCTCAGTTGCAAATCTTAGGTTACAAATGTGCACTGCTGTACATCAAGTGAATAATTCAGTAGTGCATGATCAGAGTTAACAGCATAAACATTTGCCAAGAATCCTGTTTACTGGCAGTTGAACATTAACAAGACTATGGTGCAGGAATTGCTTTTAAGCAGTTCTCCTTGGCTGACCATGTATTTAGATTAGTGTTTATCATTTAGTTTTGGCAGTACCCAAAGTGAGCAAAATATTACAAAAACACAGGAGGGGACATTGATCCCTGCCTTGTAACACTTAGGAGTGGAATGCAGAAGCAAATACTGAACTGAAACCATCAGCAGAATGTGGTTCACAGGAGCATGGGCATTGTTATCCTTTGTATTGGTTTTGAGTTCAGCTAATTTTATCTCCAGTTACTCATCCAGTCCATCATCATGGATGGAGCTTGGACAAATATTTGTAATTCTGCAAATATCACACCAAATAAATGCCAGCCCAGCAACCTGATAACATTTGCTTTGCAAAACAAAATATTTTACAAATTAAAATACTTCAGAACAGCAGAAAAGCCCCAGTGACTTTATCACTCTCACTGTGCTGGAAAGCAGCTCAGTCTTCCATGGGGAAAACTATAAAACTAAGGGAAGGCCAGCTAATACCACATAGATTGCCAAGAGCTTCATCAAGAGTGGAGATCTTGCTCACTTTTATCTTTCCCTTTACAGATCATATTTATTTGAATAGATCAGGTGCAATACATGTGTTACTGCATAGTACATGACAGAATGTAAACACTCCTGCAGTAGAACCCTTAAGTACCATTAAAGCCTTTCCTTGATTTGCCCCAGAATATATTGTCCCACTGAGATTTACACTTCTGTTACTTAGTCTCATTGTCCCAGCCAGCTGACCATTTGAATGTCTCTTGCCACCTCGTGCCAATCCCAAGGGAAGTGGAGGGTAATAGAAGTCATTTCCCTTTACCTATCCTGCTTCCACAGCACATATATATTAACAGACCACTGATGTTTACCCTATTGCATTATTTTGGGCAAACAAAGTGAGAACAATACATGCTTTGTGAAACTGAAAAATAAAGTGACTCTCCTTTTGGCATCTCCCAACCTTGGAGAGTGCTCACTTTAACCCCTGTCAGCCATTCCCAGACTCCACAGAAACAAACCAGGTTCCAGGCAAAGTGTACAACTAGTAAACAGAGAAAATTCAAGGCAATTGGAGCAAGTATGTGTAGCCTTTTGTTGAAGAGTTAGTTCTCACATGACTCACTTTGCTCCAGTAGTTGATGACCATGTAGCTTGTATTCACACCCTCTGGTACACAAAGGGAGGCAATTGAAGAGCAATAAGCCCTAGGACAGGTGTAGTTCTTGGCAGAATTGAAAGGAAGCGAATTCCAAAGTTTAGGCTAATCACTCTAACCACTTAATTACCCTTTCTCAAATGATACTGGCTTGTTTCATCAACTACAAGGCATTCTAGATTTACTAATTTAGCAGTAAGATGCCACAGTGTTAATGTAGATTAACAGTTACATTTTATTACAGTTATAGGAAGTAGAGTGACTGTAGAGTCAGAGCAGAGTCCTTTATAACTGGGCTATTATCAGATTTGACAATTCTTTTCCATGCAGTAAGAAAACATTCACAGATTTGGGAAATACTGTCTCAGTTTTGTTTTTGTGTAGTATCTTTTGGTGCTGATCTGACATTTCAGTTAGAGAACCAGCCTCCTGGGTATCTTAGCTTTTACTGGCCAGGTAATGTTAGATCTCTTTTAACTCCATTGAATTAGGTTACAACGTTATTCAAAGCTGCAGAAAAATCTCAGGTGGAAGTATTTCATTGCAATCCCCCACTGCACACTTTACATAAACTCTTCCAACTATTCACAGCATCATAGCTAGATGTTCTGATTTCTAGCACAAGTTTAGCCCTCTGCATCTATTTTATCATTTCCTTTTCATTTACTTGAAAAAGAGCAGGGTTACAAAACCAAACTAGCCAGCCCAAATGTATATTTGCTGTCTGTGGAATCATTATCAGAGGTTAGGTAAAAATAGCCAGCATACTCTCCTATCCTGATCTTAGATAGCATTTGTTTAATGACTGAAAAACTGTTAAAATGCATTTTAAAAAGAATTCCTTGAGGCACAATAGGGGTTGGGATTTTTTCTTTCATTGTGTCTGTTTTTTAACAAGGGTTTCTCTTAAATACTGATAAAGGCTGTTACCTGTACTCCATTGGTACCTTTAGGTGCCACTGAAGACAGACTTAGGCAACAATTGTCTTGGTTTTCCATATGAGTCAGCAGCCAGTGGAAAACAGGGGAACAGAAGAACTTCCCAAGGATAAGCACAGTGAGGCCTGAGTAAGTCAGGGAAGATCTTCTGTTTAGTCCAAATAAATATCTTGGGTTTAATCAATGCTTACTCAGTTCAAAGCAAATACTTGCCTTCCCAAATCGTGAGGGGTTTTCCCCAACTTTGCTTCTTGTACCACAGAAATTTGACTGCTGTCTATACTGAAGAGGAATGGACTGATTAAACTAGTTAAGTGTGTGGTATCAGCATAGTTGAGTGTGGAGAGCTGTAAAATGGACTTAAAGCTGTATATAGAGCTTATTCCTTCCATTATGAAGTTAAAAGTATGTCTCTCTCCCCTAGGACACCATTTGAAAACCTTTAGAAAACCCAAGATCATACTTTGATAAAACAATTATTGAAGCTCTCTTTATGATTAAAAAAGTCACTTTCCATGTTTCTTTTGCAAGGTATTCTTAGGCTTCAACTAAGTTATTTCCAATTTGATTATCCAACTGAACTGTGACACTAATGTCTACTTTCTTCCAAACTGAAATTTACCAGAAAACTGATTGTTCTTCCTATCACAAAGTGCTGCTGGGCCAGCAGATAGTCTATAGCCAACAGGTTTTTGCACATGTGTAGCTATTAATCTCCTGCTCCTGTGACAGTTCCTTAATACCTGCAAAGTGTGTCTATAATTCACTGTACTCAGCAATCAGTCAAGTCCAGCTAGTGATCATTCATCCGAGACGGTAGTGCAAGTCAGGGTGAGATACTGAGTAGGTACAGCAGCTTCACAAAGCTGCTTCTGTTTAAGACACTTCTAAGGCTTACTTAAGCCATTCAAAAATTGCTGTGAACAGAGAAGTTATTACAAGTGCATTATTTTCTTTTCCTTTAGTCATAACATAGAAAACATCCCAGAATTACATGTTTTACTTTAAAGCCTAGACTAGGATACTAAGAACAGTAGTCACCTGTTTTAAGTTTTCATAAGAACGTGGATCTTGTCATTGACTACAGAGTAAGAGTTTATTCCTCCATGAACTCACTCAGATATCCTGAAGTACACACTATTCAGATGTACATTTTAGCTAAAAGTACGTTATATATGACCAAAATTGTCTTTTTAAGGTACCTGACTAGCACCCATCTGTATACTTCCACCAGGCAGTCTCTTTTCTGTCCCTGCACTGCAGAACACACCATGAGCAACATCTCTTTTTCTGCAATAAATTCTAGGCACAGTACAGACTTGTAAGGAAGATGTGAGGGAGTGATTTGGGGTACCTTAGCTATTATGTATGAAAATGAGGGTGTGAAAGATTGTCCTTTGAACACAGCATGCAAACTTGTCTTGACAATGCAAAGGTACTTAAAAGAAAGTGAGTTAAGAGCTGGATTTTCAGAAAGGCTAAAGCTGCAGACAGGTGCCTACCAATGTCTTCAAAAGCATCTAGTTACCACTGCAAATAAGCACAAAAGTTGTACAGAACTGCTTTTGCAGTAAAGGGAACTGCTTATCAGACCAAATGTACATTAATGTGAAAGGCAGAGCATCCTGACTGGTTCTATAATTTTCATCTTCATTCCCTATGCTGTGCTTAAGTAACCATTTTTCCCCTTTAGAAATGGTATTTCAGGTAGACTATTCTAAGTGTGAAAAGTAGTTTGGTACTTGACAAAATCAAATGCTATATAGGTTTTCTTAAGAGAGTGACAATATCAACGAGACTGACTTTGCTACCACAGTTTGATGGTGCCATATAAGGGATTTATGAGACAGCATGAAGGGTTGGAATGGTGCTGCACACACACACCATTTCAAAAGCCATCAGGTGAGATCAGACCCTGTCCTGCTTGCCAGAGAGAAAGTGGGTACAGACATATACCCAGCAGAAGGTGAATTTAGTTATTTGTAAGAGTCTTTAAAGATTTCTATTTTATAAGTCTGTAAGGAGAAATGCTAAGATTTTTGATAGTTAGATATGCTCAGTGCTGTCAACCAGCTTTTCCCTCTTTCGTGCCTCACTCACTGATCTCTGACAGACATAAAACCCACAACTCCAGAGACTAGATAGCATTCAAGTGAGTCTGGCTCACACACCTGCTGGGGAGAACGTAAAAAAAATCTCTAATTCATATTGAATTCATTCACTGCATTCCAAAATTACTTGAGGGGTTTGGATGGTAACAGTGTTAAAATGGTTCTGCATTTTCTAGGACAAATCCGTTGGTGTTTTTCAAGGTTTCTTCAAGAGATGCAGGCTGTACGTTTCTAATCATCAGCAGCTACTTTGCTTTTAAACTTTCTTATCACAATACTGACTAGATCATTTGGAATATGAGGAAACAAGGGAGCAAGCTTGCATACTACAGTAATTTTTTATACTTTACCTTCATCTATTTATGAATTTATTATGAAAAATATTTTTAAACATAAGAAACCTGCTTTTTGTTGTGAATTTTAGCAAAGTAGTGGATACATTGTACTGTGTATCATTAAAGAGGTTTAATTAAACGGTTGGCAATTAATATCTTTTGTTGTGATTTCATGCACATACCTTGCTGTGGTTTATTATCAGAAACAAAATGGAGTTTTGAGAAATGGTGTATCCTGTTCTGCAGTGCTGTATGGTCTTCTGCTTTTACACAGGATACCATCTAATGCACTCTTTATTAAACAAAACTGCTTCTCTCTCTTCCTCTTATCCTTACAACAACCCATCACTTACATAAATGCATGCACATGAAATCATTTCCAGTTAGTTAAGCTCTCCAACATAACTGTCCAGAAAGATTAAGAATAAAAATCAAAGTCCTCAGTGTTGGAGAAGTGCAAATAACAAAAGAAGTGCTTACAGTTAAGTGTCAACAATGTAGTTCCAACTGCACCTTCCCAAGGGAACATTTAGCTCGTGGATTTTATTTAATTGCTGTAAATTAAACAAAGTGACAGCCCTTTCTATTAATTCTAACATCAGTAGATGAGCACTTTTGACCCACAGGAACCAAATATTTAATGATTTGGTTCTGTATGCAGTCTACTACTTCAATAACAGCCTCAGGTACCAAACCAGCAACCAGTAGTTTGCAATGAAATGGCCATGCTCTAAAGCTGGTTCCTTAGAGTACAGGGTACAGCTGAAGTCATTAGTTAAATCTCTTGTAATAACACACTCTTCACTCCTGACACATTCTGGATGTAACTGTACGTGTCACAGCACATGCACAGTGCTGTAGAGAATTGGTGTGAGAGAGAAACAGTGCAAGCGTCATGCTTAACATGTACCTACTCTTTGTAGGTAGTGACCTTTGTTTTTCCATCTACTTCACATATTCTGCACATCAATAATATACTTTCTACATCTGTGTGGGGAAAAGAATAACTTACCAAGAAACAAATACAGAATGGAACACAAGCTGTGAATTCTGAGGCTGGGATGTACAAAGTGTAGCAGTTTATACAAAGATGGGTTTCGTTTCTGTAAATGACAGCATTATTATAGTACAGTCCTACAGTATAACATGTAGAACAGTTCTCTCTAAACTCTGTCAAACATCTGGCCTTCAAAATTAAGCCTGTGCTTTTCCAGTATATGCCAGTGATGAGCAAGTCATATGTCACTTTGTTTGAACCTTGGAACCTGCCTGGCTTGCTCTTAGTAAGCTCTCAATATTTCCAGAGCAGAAAGCACACACACCTGTGTCAATATAACTGAGTAGTTTCATAGCTGCTTCCCGGGTCATCTTCCAAAGTACTATATGACACACAGACCACACAACCCCAAACTGATGAGGGGGCAAGAGATGAGTGGCCACCATCTCCCCAGGGAGTGTTAAAAACTGTAAGACACGTTTAGTACGATCTTAGATTCTGATACTGGATTCTGAGCTTGGCATAAAAGATCAACAAAATGCAAGAAGAACTTTCAATTAGACTGGCCAAGTCTCAGGTGATCTTAGTTACATGAAGCAAACTCATCTTTACACAACATAAGCCCATCTGTTTCATTTTCAGTATGTATTCCTTTCTGAAATAGAGGCTGTCTCAGTGGTGAAAACAGGACACAGTTCATTACCAAGAATTGATCCTTGTGTAGACAAAATAGTCTAATGCAGGCTGTGTAAGATATGCAGTGATACCATACAATAAAGACTGATAGTACCCATTTCTTTTTAAGTTATAGAATATACAAGCACACCATTGAGTTTTAAAGAAACTCTTGTAATCCTGGCTTCTTGCCTCTGACACTGAAGGCATGGGATTTCTGCCTCTTTCAGCAACTGCCTTCTGTGTGTAGAATTATTTTTATCTTCCTTTAGTCCCTAGTGGGACTAGGTGAAGGGACAAAATAGCTGCACTGCATTTGACATAACAACACAGCATTCAGGCTTTTAACCGGCACACAGAAGACTGGGTGGGTGGAAACCTGAAGCAATCAGAGGTCTGGGCTAGTTCAAACACTTTCAGCTGCCTGTGCAATTAGTATAATTGAAAGCAATATATACATGTACATTAATTTCAAATGTATCTTTACTTTGTACAAATTAAACATGACAAAGGTGGATGTGTTGGTGCTACTGCACACAGATAGTGTGCTTGGAGCTACATTCCCAACAAGTAATTGAGCTTCTATCCTAGATGTCGGGAACAAAAATAACTTACATTGGAAAAGCCAAAGCACAATATTTCTGTGAAACATTTGGTCATACTCCTGCTTTCCATCCATCATCTCAAAACACTTTTTGAACAAGAACAAGCTGACAAGGACCGACACTGACGCTGTGAAAATCGAGAGCTGAGAAACCATGGCTGCCCCTCTGCCAGTCTGTCCAGCCACTGATGGAACAAAACCCAAGTGCTCCAGGGCCTTTAAACTGTACACCCCTTCCACACTTTAGAGAAACAACCTGTGTCTCCAGTCGGTTATTTTCTTGCTGAGAAAAGCCCAGTCGTCAGTTTCATAAAGCACACAGACCCCAAACATACAACAGAGCATTACCAAAGCTTGTATATTTCAGAGTCACTTGCAACCATCTACAGCAAATTTGGGCGTAAACATCTCTTTCCCAGCAGGTGGGAGAGAGTTCAAGAGCACCAAACTCTGAGCTCATCTCTCAACCTCCTGTGTGCCATTTCTCAGTCGCTGACAGGAGAACCTTACCTTGGCACTTGCTTGAAACCGTGAAAGGGTGCCATCAACAGGAAGCTAACATGATGAATGCTACTTTTTTAAGCATTTTGGCTTATTGAGGGCCTGCCAAGTTCACAGTACCACTTACCAAGCTGGACTTAAGTCCACGGGTCTGGAGAACCAGGAACACTCTAAGCGTTACAGAGCCGACTCGGGGGAACAGTTTTGCGTTTTGCTACTTCTACGATGTGGGAAAAAAAAAAGAGACAAAAATCGTTTTTTAGAAAGGAGCCAGAAGAGGAGCGAGTGGCAATTAGCCGGCTCCTCGCCCTGCCGCCCGCCCAGCAGCGCCTCAGCCGCGGGCGCCCTGAGGTAAAGCCAAGATGGCGGCGGACGCCGCACGCTGCCCCTCAGGAGCAGAGCGGGAAGCGCCGCAGCGCTCAGCCGCCATAGCGCTCAGCTGCCACAGCGCGGATACACCGCCGCAGGCCGCGTCAGTTTCACGCCTGCCTTCGCTTCACAAGCACACTCACTTCTGAGGGGTCCCACGTGTGTTGAAGACAAGGGCATTTCCAGTCTGTCGTTTTACTGCAGGGGCTGGGGTAGTTTCCCAAGGGTGAAACCAGCACCGGGACCTTGCTGTGCTGAACTAAATACCTGTGAGACGTGCTCGTGACCTGTACTCGTGCTGAGGCCATTGAAAAGTGTGTGCTGCTTTGAGGAACAGTTTATGTGAAAGCTGAAGGTAATTAAGTACATGTTGATATCTGTTCACATCCACGGGAGATAGGCTGGACAAGTACATTTTGAAAGCTGTTGAGGAAGCAAGCCACGGTTACCTTCTCAGAGAACCAGGCATTAATGTGGAAAACAACTACACTCTACTTTGAGCATCTCACTGTCTTCTGCCAAAAGGTTAATTCACTGAAATGACACATAATCCCCTCAGAAACTACAGCTGATGGTGAAGAAGTGAAGCCAGGCCATGTGTGAAAGCAGACATCTTTGCATCCCCCAAAGCCCAGACCAAATTCCATGTATGTTCTGCATTCTTCCAGAATTTAAAAGATCCTGGACTTAAATACCTCAACTCTGCCAAGTGTGTGGTCATATCTGCATTACACTTTTGGTTGGAACAAGGTGTTTTTTGATGGGAAGCTTCTGCCATGCACATCGGGTGGATTCCTGCTGGATGAAGCTTAATGCACTCCAACAGAGGTGTAAAAATTATATACCAGGTTTCAATACTATACTAACACAGCTTAGTGAAAACATTCACTTTAGAGGATCTTCTTCAATATTCTTACCAATACTCATCTGCCAGTCCCACCACATTGCTGAGGCTGCATCTTATCTCTTAATACAATGGAAATGCTTTTAGGCTCCACTTCTCTAGCTGTGATTTGATTACACCATATTGCAGTGTATCACCATGTTTGGGTTGCTGAAGAACATAGGACATAGCAACATAAGCAAGGCTATCCCAGAGAAAAAAACTTTTAGATCAGTTTATGGAAAGAAGTAAACTACTACAAAACACTGTAACTGTAGTGCTTCAGAATTGTACCTTCAGTGTAAGTGCTCAGTGCACACAGACACTGAATGTGTGCCTGAGGAAGCGGCTTGCTCAAAGGCAAAGAACATCATGAGGTTCAACAAGGACAAGGGCAGAGTCCTGCATCTGGGAAGGAACAACCCCATGCACCAGGACAGGCTGGGGGTGACCTGCTGGAGAGCAGCTCCAGGAGACAGACCTGGGAGTGCTGGTTGATAATAAACTAACCATGAGCAGCAATGTGCCAATGGCATCCTGGGGGCATCAAGAGTGTGGGCAGCAGGTTGAGGGAGGTTCTGCTCCCCCTCTGCTCTGCCCTGCTGAGGCCTCATCTGGAGTTCTGTGTCCAGTTCTAGGCTCCCCAGCTCCAGAGGGAGAGAGGCCAGTGCAGGGCCACCAAGATGATCAGGGGACTGGAGCATCATCCTTCTGAGGAAACACTGCAGGACCTGGGGCTGTTTAGCTAAGTACTGCAGTGAACTTCTGGGAGCAGCTGGCAAGTGGATGGTGTGAGGTCCTTCATATTTAGCAAGAGCTCCAGGTAGACATCCTCAGTGATAACTCACTGTAGCCCTTCAGATATTTCCTTAAACATTTGTTTTTTCATGATACACGACCAGAATGTTTGCCCAGCAACACTGCTATACCACAAGTGTCTACTACACCACCATTTCTCTTTGGTGTTTTATGGTAATACCCATAAACACTGATCATCTTTGTCCACCATCTGTGGCAACAACTGCCTATTTTTTGGTTTGTGCTGACAGATCTCCAAATGTAGTGGCACCTGAGCCTGCTATGGAGACCCACACATGCATTCACACCAAAAATCACATTAAAGGTAGCTCAGGCAGGCTCCTCGGGCAACATTCACACCCTTGCAACACAGACACAGCCTAAATGGTATAAAAAGGATATAGAAACCTGTCTTCCTGTCAGCTGAAAAACAGTAGCAGCCTGATGGGCAGCCAAACAGGTTTGGGTTGTTTTTTTCTTACACATATGCATTACAAGGTAATGTTTCCATGAGGGATGAAGTTTAAAGAACATATTCACAGGTCCTTGAGGGATGAATTTTAAAGAGTATATTCACATCTCCTTCACAAAACTTTTGAGGTGTTCCTGCATGTTCTGGGGGAGGTAAAAAAAACAAACCAAACCAAACCGAAGATGTTCTGTTCATCAGCTTCCACATGTTTATTCTTTGCTTCACTGACAGCCTGAAATGGCTTCCAGTAACAGCTGAAAGAGCTCTACAGCATGCTGCAGGATTGAAACAATGCTACCTCAAGTCATCTTGACTTTTTACAAAACTGCAATCTTTACTTAGAAATATTTGGCATACTTTGCAAAGAGTTGGTGCACTACAGAAAAGTGCTGAAGAAACAGGTAAATGTGTTTATTGTAGCAATAAAAATAAAGGCAAGAATGTGCTGCTGTAACACTTTCCCAGTGAAGAAACAGGACATACACTGTTTAGAGCCGTGTCCCTTAAACTGGATCCAGCAAGAAATGTTGAAAGCTACTTATGAAACATGATGAGTGAATGAATCAACAGTCCTGACAGCAGAGAGAGGGGAATGCAGTGGTTTGCAAATGGAGAAAACAAACCAAAACCCTCTGATTGATAGCAGCAATGTTCTCTTCACAAGGTGAGCTGTCAGATTTTGACATCAGGGTGATAACACAGTGAAGAGGTCGGCCAGGAAGTTGTGACACTAGATGCTTTTAAGCCAGCATCCTGCTACCTCTGCAAGGACTTGGGAAAACTGAAGACCCACAGGTTTTTGTTTTATAGTTCTAATTTGAGGAAAAGAAACCACCCCAAACCCCAACCATAACAACCTGGCTTGCCTCCAAGGGGATGTTAAGTTGTATTTGTGTGTAAACTGACTTTTGTTTTTACAACACACCTAATTGGATTATGTTTTCCAAGCTTATGGCACAAGTATATACCATGTACTGGGTCAGGACAAACTAACACAAAACTAGTTTCAAAACTGGATGATAACTTTTAAAAGCACTTTACAAAAATAACATAAAATAAATTACTTGTTTCTTTTCTTTTTAAATGAACAGCTATAAAATCCATGAACCAAACAACATGTAACATTGCCACAGGATGAAAGGTACCACACTAAAGGCTGGTTAATTAACACAGTGGCGTGGAGCTTCAAGTAAATTATTAGGCACTTTTTGCCCAACCAGTAGTCACTCATTCAATGGAAAAGTCCAACTGATAGAAAAGCCTGAAACATAATTGCTAAAGCTTTCCAAGGTTCTAAATTCCTCAAAACAGTGCAGATAAAAAAGGCAAAGACAAAAAGGCCCAGTATTATGCTGCACAGTACACCCAATGTGAGCTGCTTTCCTCACATCACCGAGTTCAGCTTATTTGGAGTTTGAAAATTGGTGTTAACAAGGCAGCCTCCTGCATCTTACATGGGCATTTCTATTAAGGATGGCAGAGTAGAGAGAAGCAATAGCAGCTCCAGACATGAGAGAACTAGTAAAAAGAAAGGCTGTGAGCAAAGACAAGGTAGCAGAACAGCCTTGAACTTTGCTCTAACTTGAAAGAGCACTCAGTGCTTGCAGAACACTTGCAGTGACACACACCGTGCTCCATACCAGCCGATCTGTAGCTGTGTGAAGGATCCCAGCACCACCATCCCATACCCTCAGGATCCCCAAGGCCTCGGAGCTAAATCTTCTATTCAACAAAAGAAGGTACTGACACATGGGAGTCTAAGCACCAGTAGCACATGTAAGCTGCTCTGAAAAACTGCTATTAGAATACCCAACATAATGAAGAGGATGACAATAAAGGGCAACTAAAGCAAGAGATTCTGTATCTGATGAAAGTACTTTAAAAAGCATTCTTGCTATTAATATACTTATATTAAGAATATTAATATACTTCAGTATACTTAATATAAGACTGTATTAATTTAAAAGGTAGGAGATGTAGTGAGCAGCAGCTGCTGGCAGCATTTTAAAGCACTGTTTGGTTTCTTTTTGGAAGAAAAGCATAGCACTGAGAAGTCCTTAAGAAACCACGGTTGTCTCAATTAGGTGCAAAGTTCTCCAGCTGGAAGACCAGGTCTACAGCAGCATTGACATCTGGGACAATATGATCAGGTTCCACTAAACCGGGATCGAATCGAAAATCTCTGTGGCCATGGAACGCTGTTTCAGTGATGCTGTCCCTGGGGTCCAAGGGCACCTCGGTGTGAGGGTTGTAAACCCCGGTACAAACGAGAACAGACCTACAGTGGGCAGCAGCTGCAGAGGCCAATTCATTCTCCCAGCTGTTGTCTGTTTCATCATCCTGAGACAGCGCAGCAGATCCTCTGCCACCAGCAACTTTGGCCTGAACCCTCGACTTGGAACCTTTTCTGGAGTTCTCCTGAAGGTAGCGATTGTACAGGTTGGCACCGTAGACATCCGTCATGAGGTTATCTCTGGCAGCGTAAGGGGAGAGATTAGTCAGCAGTGCCATTTCACTTGTCAGACTTCAACATGCAAAAGGCATGTCTAGGGTCTCATTTAGCAGTTTGTTTTCAGGAGAGACCCAGAGCTGCAGCTGTTTGATTACACCACGCTGGTTTAGTGTGCCACATGATAAAAGTGAATGGCTCTCCATATTGAAACTGCAGATTGGAGCAAGGGGGAGGGGAAATCGAGGGTAGGTACTAGCACTCCATGAATGAGCTTATTCTGTTTCCAGACATCTTGAAGATGCTGAAACAGTCTTTCATACAATGCAACTTTATGTCTTTCTGTGAAAGAGACTCTGTGGTGTGACAACACACACAATAGCACATGACCAGGCTTAGTGACCTCACAAATAGCTCTACGCTCTCTAATAACTGGCAGTCACTCAAAGCTTGTTGGTGTTTTAGCAGTAAACCTAATAAAACAAGCACCCTCTTAATTCTATTTGCACAGCCTATTACAGGGATAAAAAAATAAAGTCAGGAGCAATCTTAGCTGCCTCTAAACCATTTTTTGTGCTTCTACAGAAATTACACATGGAAAGAGCAAAATATTATTGATTCTCTAGATTAGAACAAGTGAGACTCGAAAACATGACAATGAGCACAGCAGGGCACCAGGAACGTGAGGTGGTGCCAATGGCATGAGACACAAACTCCTCAGCTGGGTATTTTTCTTTGCTGGTGTTTATGTGGTGAACAATTTCCAGCTGACCTGGCCAGACTCAGCTCCCTTACCCGACAGCATAAAGCGTTTGAATGGGTTTCTGCCACTGCCGCTGTGCTGCCTGGGCCCGGATGAGGTGCTCAGCGTACTGGTAGGTCACTTGGCTGGGTTTGCCCATCAACGCCTCATACTTCAGATCTTTGCCAGTGATCTTCTTGTAAATGTTTTCCAAACAAACCATGAATGTTCCATGCCCAAACCTACACAGATATAAATGATATTAACTACAGGTTGAAAAGCCCAAAGCTATTTTAGGAATAAATAATATCCTGTAACTAGCGCAGGATCAGTTGGAAAAGACCTTAAAGCTCATCAAGTTCAATCTCCCCTCACCCTGCCAAGCCCACCACTAACCCAATGGCCCTCAGCACCTCAGCTCCACAGCTTTGCAGTAGCTCCAGGGCTGGGCACTCCCCCAGCTCCCTGGGCAGCCTGGCACAGGGGCTGACAACCCTCTCAGGGAAAGGGTTCTGCCTCAGCTCCAATCTCAACCTCCCCTGGTGCATTTCCTCTTGTGCCATCATGCATTGCTGGAGAGAAGAGATCGACTCCCCCACACTACAACACTCTTTCAGGTAGTTGTAGTGATCCTGTCTCCTCTCAGCCTTCTCTTGCATGCAACATTTCCCACCCATGTCATTGAAAATTAAGTGCAGATCAACTGAACAATGAACACCACATTAAACACATGTTTTTGAGAGAGCACATCAGACTTGTTTTTAAAATGTAGCAATGGTTTGTGTTGGTGTTACTTGGGTTTAAGTAGATATCCTAGTTACCAAAGTGATGGCTCCTGAAATAATGCCTAGCCTGTGAGCTACTGTCTGCAGTGACCCAACCAAATCAGCTAAACTCATGAAGAGGAGAAATGGGGAAATTAAAATAAGGGAGGAAGATTCTCCAGAGGATACCAAAACCCCCTTGTAATACAGAAACAAAACAACTTCATGTGTCTCTCAGAATAGTTGTAAAGGAGGAGCAGGGACCAAACTATAACCTTACAGCATACTTTTGATGACTCAGTTATTTTGATCAAGGTGCAAACCCTGGTGATGGGTCATCGACCAATGCATCAAATCAGTCTTTTAGAAGATGTAAACCCATCATGAAAAATGCAGTTTGGCTTTGTTACTGAAGTCAGGGTGTGGGGTTAGGGATGAATATAGCACTTGAGAACATCAAATTACCAAAAAACACCCTAAGAAGAACAAAAAGTTGGTATACAACAACTTTATATAGAGTAAGTTACATGTACTACCTAGGTGACTTCTAAGGCACACAGATTAGTGGAACTGCTCAAACCAGGCATCTACAGCCTAAAAAAAAGCCTTAAACACAAATATAATGAGCATCAGAAGCCAGTAGAGGTGTATGGGGTGCACTGATAAAAGAAATTAAGTCTCTAGTGGCCTAAAAAAATCAAAATAGTCTTTTAAGGTAAAAGGCTACAAAGAAGGAAGCAGCTGTAGCACCATCAAGTGTGGTAAGGAATCAGCTTTTCTCAAATCTGAACTAACCTCTCAGTCCCTCTCTCCACCCTCTTTGTTGCTTTCTATTATGAAGTACTAATAAATAAGCACAGAATTATTTCCAGTAATTATTAGCAACAGCTCAAAACAACTTAGTCATAGCATTATGCTCCAACATACACTCCATTATACTCCAGCACCCACAGATGCAACCAACTGTCCTACTGACCAACTCGAAGGAGAAAACAAACTTTATACTGGATCATTCCCAAAGGACACAGCTGAAACTGTCTGACTCACTGGAGACACATTGGTTGCCTTTCTCTAGCCTGAGACTATCCCACATCTGTCTTTTGCCAATGTGCTAATTAGAGAAGGGCTTGGCACCCCAGTGAGGATATCTGACAAGATATTCCACCCAGCAATCAAGTCACAGTAAGAACAGTTTCTATTTCAGCACATGTTCAAATTCTAGATGGGGGAGGATGGATGGGAAAAGAAAACTATTCAAGGACTACCTTCAAATAAAAGCACTGTCAGAGATCATGCCACCTTGCTCCCCGGGTCCCACTTGGGTTTAGTATGTTCCTTAAAGGGCTCACTACAACATCCTCAGCTCAAACAGGCAGGGTTAACTCTTTACCCTACCAGGAACTGTAGGGTGGAAAAGAGAAACCCCAAAGAAGGATCTAATGGAATAAAACAATAGCCTTGATTATGTTTTCATTTTTTCCTTCCAACAGATGTCTGAGGCCCTCAGGCAAAACCCCAGCTTCCCCCACTCTTCTGGGAGCAGGGAAACAGAAACATTGAGAGCTTAAAAGCAGTTTTTACCTTGAGTAAGTGATTTCCTGAATGCAATAAGGTAGGCAGTAATAAGGCAGCATTTGCTGGAAGTGCATTGCTTTAGAGACCTCACAGGACAAGCTAGAGCAGGCACTTTGTATGCCAGTACTGACTGAATTGTACAAAAGGAGTGAGGAAACCCCAAATATATCATCATATACATGTGTTAGAATCACACTTACCTTGGGGACTGTGCTTCAGCTACCCACATCAGATCCATGTTACAAGCCAGGACAGGAATGTGAGGGTAATTTTCATGGTGATACGGGTTTCCAGGGTAGCCACTTGTCAGCAAAACGTCTATTATCAACTGGAGGTTGGTTTCCCATCTGACTGGCTCCCCAAACAAAACAACAGCTATCAGAACACGAATTACAAAACAGGGTTGGGGAATTAGTTAACAGGGCACCACATCTCTGACTCTAGAGCTAGGTCTAAAGAGACTGAACAAATGATTTAACCACAAACTGAGGAAAGAGTCACATTAACTTCGTGGTTTAATGTACTACATACCCTTTCATTCACAGAAAACCTCAGCAGTACTAAGATCCCTCTGCAAAATCTACAGGTTTTAAAAGAAAGAATGTAATTGGCTAAGTTTCTCCACAGCACCACAGAACAGTGACTTCTGAACTGTATTTCTAAGCCTCACACAGCTTTGGGAATTCTGTGCTTCCATACAGAATCTCACAGGATCTCAAGGGTTGGAAGGGAGTCTGAAAGCTCATCCAGTGCAACCCCCCTGCCAGAGCAGCACCACCTAGAGTAGGGCACACAGGAACTCATCCAGCTGGGTTGGAATGTCTCCAGAGAAGGAGACTCCACAGCCCATCTGGGCAGCCCTTTCCAGTGCTCCCTCACCTCAACACTGAAGAAGTTTCTCCTTGTGTTTCTTTGGAACCTCTTCTGCTCCAGCTTGTCCCCATTGCCCCTTGTCCTATCATTGGCCATCACTGAGCACAGCCTGGCTCCAGCCTCCTGACACCCACCCTTTATGGATTTGTAAACATGAATGAGCTCATCCCTCAGTCTTCTCCAAGCTGCAGAGCCCCAGCTCCCTCAGCCTTTCATCAGAAATGAGATGCTCCACTCCATCATCTCTGTGTCCCTGCACTGAACTCTCTCCAGCAGCTCCCTGTCCTTCTGGAACTGAGGGGCTCAGAACTGGACACAATATTCCAGAGGGCAGAGCAGAGGGTGAGGAGAACCTCTCTCCACATACTGCCCACAGCCCTTCTCATCCACCCCAGGATGACATTGGTCTCATCTAGTCTTTAAATAATCCATGAGATGTTATTTTGTTCATCTTGAAACAAAAAGTGAGGGTTTTTAAGACATTGTCTGCTCTTCAGCAACAATTGACATGCGCTCTTTTAAATCCTAAAGTCCATTTTGTACTTTCTTGTACTTCAGATGAGACGAGAGTGAACAGAGGGTGAACAGTGTGCTGAAACAAAGCACTTATACTGTAACCCTGAAGTGCCCATCCTGACTACTGGCAGAACAAGACTGATTACTTCTGAACACACGTCAGCTGGTTCCTTGTTTCTGAAAGGAAGGCAGCAACAGCCTGATGAAGGAAGATGACGAGGAAAGCCAACCTTGTCTACCTGCTGAAACTTCACCACACGCCTGCAAACGGTACATGTTAAACCCCACGGCTTTACCCCATGAGATCCATTCCAAATTAGAGACACATGGCACTAACAAGGGGATTTTGGAACTGTCTCAGCAAACTTTCTGAAACACTCAGCAATCTAAACCCAAACTGTAATGATAAAGTACAACAGAGATATTTCATCTATTAACAGAGAGTTGCAAGTTAAATAAAGATAACTGACCCTCAATCTTGGGAAGCTCCACAGCAGAGGGGTACTGCAATAAGAAAAAAATGAAAGTTTTCTACAAGATTAAACAGCTACTACTATTCTTAACAGAATAAATTCAAGTATAGCTCCCACAGCTGCCTTCTGCCACACTGACAGCAAACACACCCTCTACTTTGCTCTATACCTGACGTCGGTTTACTTATAAACCTCTGCTTCAATTCTGGGGCAAATAGACATCAGACAAATTAATGTGTTCTGTATCCCTCCTATTTAGCTGCCTCTGGCAAGCTGGAAAGCTTCAGCTCTTTCACTTCCTTGGGTGTGAAAGTACTTGATGTTTACTTTTCCACAGGACTAAGAGGCCTGTAGCATTAACATGACGTTTGAAAAATAGTTTTTGAAGTGTATTTCTTCTAACACTGCAAAGAAAGAAAAATACATTGTGTAACACTTCATACATCTACTAAACAAATAACAGCTTGCACGTCATGGTTTACCCCCTGGGGTGACAGATACATTCACAGCTTCTTGAGCATTACCTCTGCGTGGTTGAGGCAGAGGGGGTAAAAAACTGAGTCACAGACTGTACCAACCACAAAGAACGTCTCAGCTTCACGTGGGAAAACCCCACTCTAGATGCTAATCCTGAATATGTACAATACACACCTGTATTTACTGTGCACCTACTCACTTCTCTGGGAAATGCTGCACACTTCAGTTGAAACCACACTGTATGTACTGCTCGTGTTCTAATATATTTAAATAATGGTTAAAAAAAGGAGAGTCTTTGGGAGAAAAATGTGTTCTCTGCAAAGCAACCTCACAGCCTAGAAACAATACCAAGACAATCCTGCACTGAAGGAAAAAGCCTGTTCTATCTTCCACGCATCTGAGAAAGCTAAAAAGGTTTCCAAGGCAGATTTTGAGCTAGGTATCTGAACTATCCCACAACAGTAAGTCACAAAAACAAAGATTATGTTAAAGGATTACTGCAGACAGGAAAACAGAAGTGTCTATACAGCTGTTCATGAAAATGCAGACACAAACCAAATAAAGAAGCAGGAAAACAACGTCAAGAGACAGTGCAAGAACAACAGCAGTATCCCAGTGGCTAATTATTGACCCCTGCTATGGAATGGCATCTAATGAACAAATAAAGAACTTGAAACTGAAACTCTACACTCACCAGAACGCTGGGTCTTCTGTCATGGTCAACTGCGTCCAGCAAAGGGTGCTTCTCCCGCAGGGTTTCAATGGTGATAGGCTGACAGAAACCAAGGCTGGGAAAGGACCAGTTAAGGATCCAGAATGGCTTATCTTGAAAGATTTAAAAAACTGGCACTTCCCTTATAATGATTTTAACACGTGGGTTTTATCTGGTAAAGCAAATGAGTTAGGAAGGAGAGCAACACTTCAAAGAGTGACTTTTTCTTCTGCAAGATAAGGATGATGATTTCTTATTTATAAATAGGAGACCTAGGCATCTGAAAATTTAAGGCAGGGATGATATAAATGTATGGCTAGATGAACAAAGACTGTGAAGCTCAGCCTCTTGCAAAACAGAGGCCTGGCCAATGGGGTCTAAGTATGCTCCACAGGGGAGTCAGGATAAACACATCAGAAAAGAGCAAAAGGGGAAAACTAAGCTCCTGCTTTGCACACTTGTGCTCTTCTACAGCCCACTAATTTAAACACAATTAACAAGAGGTAACCTAAAACTGCTCCTTTGTTAAAAAGCAGTTGTGATTCTGCTCTCAACAGTAAGACAAGTTCCTACAATGAGAGAAGAAATGAAAGTAAGATGAAAATAGGAGCTGTTTAAATACATCAGTTATACAAATGAAGCCACCTGACTTTGTACTGGAATTAACAGCACAAGCCATTTGTAAAGTTCTTTCAAGAGAAGATTACCCTGTATGGAAATGCTTTGTGACAGAAAGATGGGGTTTGCATTTGGTGCTCAGCATTTGGTAACGCTTTTCACTCAGCCACGCCTAACAAACATTGACAGTTAGGTGGAATGTTCCTTGGGTAACTTTTCCTCACCTCTGTACTTGAAATAAAGTTTATACTTAGAAGTTGCACGTGTATTTTTTTACAACTTATGATTTACACCAGCTTTAAATAAAGTCCCAGTAAAGGAAGATGTGCAGAGCAAAGCTACTGGAAGCACGAGTGAGGATTATGCAAAAGTTAAGGTCATAAAATTAAAGTCTGAAGCTTTGATACCACCTTTATACCAACATAATTCAAGTTCTTTTTAGCAGCTGGTGTAGAAGTGGCAAAATCTTTTCAAGTGTAGTTCTACTCTAGATGTTGGTGACAAAAAAACCCCAGTGTGATCTGGCCTGGCCACATGCTCACAAGCAGATCCTGAGCCAATGAGCTAAAAGTCAGATGTGACAAGTAATGGGTGGAATGCCACTCTCATCCTCATGAGAGCACAAACCCTTTGTGCTGAAGTGTCCTTCATGTATGACTCCATGAAGTCCATTCTCTTTTTCCCTTCCTCATTAAAAGCAGAACAAAGTGAAGCAAATATCAACACACCAACCGTTTTCAGCACATAAACTTGACACCTTAGTAGGAGCTGCCCTTGGATTTGTATTGTGGTAACATTTGGTCTTGATCCACAGGGTCCCCTGGACTCGACTGAGGAAAATCCTTGAACAGCAAGTGCTTGTTTTTGTAAAAGATACTCCTGAGCAATATCAAGAAGTGGTCCTTGGCCAGATACAAGGACACATTTTTCATGGTAACGTTTGAACATCCGCAGAGGACTGTGTGACATCATCACCTGATCCTGGGAAACCTGTTTGGGATTTGAAAACAAAAAGGAGTCTGTTGGTTTCCAGGGAAGTTATTTACATTCAGTTAATTAGTAAATTTGCTAATTTATAGCACAATTGTACATAACTACCCACCCCCTCCCCATTACCATCTTCCACTATGTTTAATAGACTATGTATTGATAACGTGCCAGGAAAAGATACACTACTGATGAACTGTCATGCACAATACATAGTTTCCAAAATGACTCTGTTCAACATGAAAACCATGTTCTCTCTCTCCTTGTTTTACAGAATCATCAAATTCCTTTAGAAAACAAGGAGGGAAGAAGAACCAGATCTGCCCTAGTCCCAGCCATGGTCCCTTTGCTAGACTGCAGCATGGATATAATTGCTTCAGGAGACTCCTTTCTTTTAGTTTACCTTTCCCCATTCTTTCAACAGGTATAAACCAGTAAACATCATTATCCTGGAGGGATGCTTTATGAATCACTACTTACCACCTTTATAGAGCTAAACCCCCACAAAATAATTGCCATGTCATTTCACCCCTGACACAAGAGGATTTTGTTGCTACAGACAGGTCCAAGTTTGCTGGTCCTCACTGGAACAAAAGGCACTGCAGAGATGACTTCACTGGCTTTATGGCTTTCTCTCAGCAATGCTCAACAGTCTCCACAATGGAGCCATCCCACAGCCCACACTGCCCACGAATCTCAGGAAAGAAGTTTTATCACTTGTATCAAAAAGAGGCAGCATCACAGAATCATTTCAGCTGGAAGAGACCTTTAAGCTCGTGGAGAGCAGCCTTTGCCCCAGCCCTATCAACCACTAGACCAATTCCCTCAGTGCAACATCCACCCATCACTGAAACTCCTCCAGGGACAGTGACTCCAGCATCCCCATCCTGCACGTTATCAGGGAAGACAATCAGCTTGCTCGAGCAGAGTTTCATGTTACTGGCACACACATTTTTGTACACCCAAGGAGAAGACAAGATGCATTGCCACAACAACAGCACTGCAAAGAAATACTGTTGCCATTAGCTCTGCCATTGGAAAAATCAGTACCTGCAGCAAGGGCAATACCATTAGCTTTGGACAGCATTTGTTACTGCTGTAATTCCTCCAGCAAAGCACAGAGGGGCTTAGGGAAAAACAAAACTGATTAACTAAGCAGCATTTAAGGGAAGCTAATACACGTCACACAGCCACTGTAAGTAACTAAGTGAGCAGGATTTAAGCTCTGCCACTCACTGGAACTCCCAGCAGATGAGAGAGCTGATCAGCTTTCTTCTGGCGAAGGCAATTCCCAGCATTGGTGACAAATACCACAGGCACCAAGAACTGTCCCTGAGAATTCACCAGCTTCTGGAAGGCTGTTTTTGCAGCAGGAATTGGAGTCTTTCCTCGTACCAGAACACCATCGATGTCAAAAAGAAAGCCAAAGGATGGAGGTATGTTGAGCTGTCAGAAGGAAAGAGTATATTAGTTGTGAGCATTGGATGGAGCTTCCAAAGCCCAAAGCAAACAGACATGGAGAAGGAAGGGGTTTTTAGCTTGTGCATTTTCATGTGCCTTACAGACATACTCATCCACAACACCCACTGTGGGAAAAGGAGCACTACCAGTCCCTTCTCCTCGTGCACACAGCCTCGGGAGTTCTACCTGGCTTTCCAAGTAGCTGCAGAACATTTCAGAGATAGGGACAAATTGAGTTAAATTGGCCAAAAGAGGTAAAAAAATACATGCTGCTGTGTCAGCAAATCATGCCTCTGCTTGCTCTAACTCCAATGAATTCCAATCATCATTTCCATGCACAGAATATTAATAAACAACTAACCTACTATCAACATAAACAAAAGTACATTTTTCAGCACCAGGTAGGTCTGGAATGCAAATATATTGTACTTGGCTCCTCCCATAAGAGATGTGTAGATACTGAAACTGTCCTTGTTGCCACCTGTACTCTTCCACAAGAGGTGGGCCAACAGCTCAATATCTGCCGTGCTCCTCGCACATTGATTCAGTTGATCTTTAGTTTTACACACGACAGGCTAGTCGTGTAAAGGCTGTCAGTAAAGTCAGCGTCTGCTTAAACAAAGCTGCTGTGTGAGTTACTGGAGTTCACCTCCTTGCTTGCCTTTGAAGAAGGGAAGAGCTGGACTTCATGAGCCAGAGGCTGACTAGGGGTAAGGAAGATGAGCTGGGAGACAGTGAGAGGACTGTCAAGCTGTGAAACCATTACTGACATCAGCTTGAAAACAATAGACCAGAAAGGATCCATAACTTCTCTCCCAAGCCTAAAATGGAATTGATGACTTTTGGGACTTGAGATCCCCTCTTTCGTAATTTGATGAACAAGGAGTGAGAGATTAAGTGCTGAGACTGAGCATGATGGGGAGCAGAGTGACAGAAGGGAGCCGAGCCAAGGGAGGCGAGACAGCCTCTGCTACTCCAGCTGCCTCAGGGTGCATGCTGACAGTGACCCAGCTGCTTTGCCCATCCAGGGAGAAGAGCACTTTGCCTATTTAAGCAGCACTTTGTTCCTCATCAATTATTTATTTGCTGTATTTTTCCTGCTGCTGGGTACAGCACAGAGATGGACATTGCCACCACTACCTGAAAGGTGATGTAGCTACAGCCGCAGCCCTGTTGTCTTCGCTAGAACCACAGCACACGCTTCCAAAACCCAGGAGTTTGGGCCCAATTTAATGAAATCAACACTTGCAATACTTTGCTTTATCATTGACTCAAATACAGCAGTTGGGCTGAGGTTTGTATTTTCAGTTTCACATGCTAGAACTCCCCCTGAAGCTCTGCTCTCCCTTATATAGTCACCATCCCTCCACTTAAACAATCCTGTAGCCCTTGTCTCCAAGTTGTCAGCAACAGGTTCAGCAGTTCTACCTCTGAAACAACCCAACTGCTGCAGAACCGACACTGCGGGTTTGCTGACAACACAGCGTAGTCTTGCAGAGCTCTGCAAGCCGGCAGGTAACGTTACTGAAACTAGATGGGAATAGTTTTGCAGTAAACGCCGTGTTTGTGTTCATTTCTCTATCTGTAGATTCCAAATACCAACTTCACACTGAACGGCAGCGCAGGGAGGAAAAAACGCGTTTGGTAAGTACACAGCGAAAAAAAAGAACTAAGAATGGAGTTCAGTGTATATCCAGCAAGGAAATAATAAAGCAAAGAGCCACTTTCTCTCCCTCTTGACCATAAAGGGACACTCGCGGCGGCCGTCACTTGTCCCACTCTCCTCACAGCGTGGGGCCAAAGCGGGCACCGGCGAGGAAGCCCCGGGAACAGCCTCCTGGGGCCCGTGAGGAGGAGGAGAAGGCTCTCGGCGCAGGGGAAGCCCCAGGAGCGGGAGCCGCCGCTGCGCCCGGGCCCGCGCCCCCTTCCCCGGCCGCTCCTCAGGCAGCGCGGGCGGCCCCAGCGCGCCCCGGCACAGCCCCGCCGCCGCCCGCAGCGCTTTCGCTTTCGCTCCCGCTCGGCTCGCCCCGCGCCTGGAAGCGACCGGCAGCGCCCGCCGGCCCTGCCCGCTCCCGGGACACAACCGCCGGCCCGCGCCCTCGCTCACCCCGCCGCCGCTCGCTTCAGCCGCGGGCGCGCCGCACAGCCCGCTGAGCGCCGGCAGCTGGGGCGGCCGTCCCGCCGCAGGGCTCCTGAGGAGAGCGCGGAGCGGCGGCACCGTGCGCCGCATGACGGCCGCGGGGAGGGCAAAGGGGAGCAGCGGCAGCAACGCCCGGCCCGGCCCGGCCCAGCCGCCGCTGCCCCTTATAGCGGGCGGCAGCGCCCGCCCCGCCCCGCCGCCAGCACGCGTGACGTCACACCGGCACCGGACAGCGCGGCGCAGCGCGCAGGCGCACGGCGCGGCCGCGGGGGGGCGCCCTGTCACACGGCCCCGCCGCAGCAGCAGCAAAGCGGCCCCGGGACACGGCCCGGCCACAGCAGCAGCAAAGCGGCCCCGGGACACGGCCCGGCCACAGCAGCAGCAGCAAAGCGGCCCTGGGATAGCGGCCCCGGGATAGCGGCCCCGGCACACGGCCCCGCCGCAGCCGCAGCAAAGCGGCCCCGGGATAGCGGCCCGGCCACAGCAGCAGCAAAGCGGCCCCGGGACACGGCCCCGGGACACGGCCCAGCCCGGCAGCAGCAGCAAAGCGGCCCCGGGATAGCGCCCCGGCGGCGTGTCCGGCTGCCAGCACCTCAGAGAAAACGCATTTGTATACAGACCATCCCCGAATGGTAGGGTGGGGACGGCCCTGCAGAGCTGCTCCAGCCCAAGCCCCTGCTCAAGCAGGTTCCCCTGGCTCAGGGGGCATAGGAAGGTGTCCAGGTGGGGTTGGAAACCTGAGAAGGAGCCTCCACACCCTCCCTGGGCAGCCTGGGCCAGGGCTCCCTCAGCTCAGCACTGAAATAGCTTTTCCTTAAGTGGGACTGTTTGTGTTCAAGCTTCATCCCATTACCCCTTGCCTGTCACTGGACAAAAAAGTGTCACCCCATCCTCCTGACAAACACTTTTTAAACCCTTGTGTTAATGAGATTCCCCCCTCAGTCTCCTCTTCTCCAGACTGAACAGCCCCAGGTCCAGCATCCTTTCCTCAGAAGGAAGATGCTCCAGTCCCCTGAGCATCTTGGTGTCCCTGCACTGGCCTCTCTCCAGCACTTTCCTGTCCCTCTTGAGCTGAGGAGCCCAGAACTGGACACAGGACTCCAGATGAGGCCTCAGCAGGGCAGAGCAGAGGGAGAGCAGAACATCCCTGGCCCTCCTGCCCACACTCTTCTTGATGCCCCCAGGATACCATTGGCTTCTTGCCCCCAGGGGCACATTGCTGCTCATGGTTAGTTTGCTGCCCACCAGAACTTTGAGGTTACCCAAACACTGCAGTACCTTCAATCTGTATTGCAAAGGTATTTCCCAGCAACTAGACTATAAAGTGTGAAAACAGGCACAAAATGTCATCAGTTAATGGATGCTCTGCAGAGCTCTCTGATTACGTTGCTCCTCTGCTAATATAGATTAGGTAAATCCACTTACTTCCCCGTGCTGCCAACAAATTCTCCTCACCACGCCCTCAGACTCCAGGGAGACATTGATCCAGTGGTGGCACTGCACTCCCTGAGACACAGACCAAGGCAGGTGTAATTCAGTCTGCACCACTTATGTGGCTGGCAATAAATGGAACAGAATTGAATGCATTTCTAAAACTCAAAAGCAAGCCAACACTGCTGCAGAGGACAATTAGGGAGGTGATCTCCCCAAAGCTCCAGCCAGGATCATGCACAGTGCAGAACTCTGAAGCAGACAAGAGAACAAGCTACACATAAGCGTGGATAAAGGGACATTAGAGAAACATTGACAGGTTGGAGGCTGAGGCATTATACAGCTGGTACAAACAGTCAGCTGACAGCAGCCACATGTCTAAGGAAGAGTTACTGCTGAGCCTACACACCAATTCATTCCCTTGGACAAGCTACAAGATCAGTTTGAGACTTGGCTACAGAAGCTTCCCAGACCAAACTCCAGGGTCTGCACAAGCAGCATTTTGCTATAGGCCACTGCTGGCAAACAGTTACTCTGCAGTTTGTTGGCTCAGATGCAGCCCAAAAGAGCATTCGGCTTCAAAATGTTCCGTGCACAGACCTGCAGAGTGATTGTGTAGTACAGTGGGTTCAAGCAGCAGCCATAGCTGGCATTGCACAGCTCCATCCTGCAGTTCTGTACATTTACTCCAGCTCTCTGTGAGTCAGCAGAGATCAGCACTGCCTCAGAAGCATCTTTGTGTGTGTCTTGGTCTTGCTCAGGGCTGGTAGCTACTCCTCTGAGCACAAAAGCAATTACCATTGTGTCTCAGTTTCTCTCTTTATTCCTTTTATCCTTCTGTCGTTGTCACTCTGTCCTTGATCTGCCTTTACCCTTTTGATTTGTGTCTCCTATGCCACAGATGCATACAACCAGTACTGCCAGAGCACAACCCTGCTGGCACAGGGGTTCCAGTTCTTGGTGGCCAGGGGTTTCAGGGAAGGAACTCTGGGTCAGCGTTGCCTTGACAGCAAACATGGAGAGCATGTGGATAAAAATACCTTCTCTAAACCCAAGAGCAGAACATTTGAGGGGTTGCAGCAAAAACTAAGAACAACTTTGGAGAGATGCTTGCAACAAATGATAAATCATAAACATATTCACTTGCTGCTTTGTTAAAAAGCAGAGAAAGCTAAGCTGCTAACAGGGAGAGAGAAAGATGTGTTGGGAATGTTAGCTGCCTGCTATCAGTACTTGAGGTTTTGATTTATTCTCTTTTTTAAGAGATTTTAATCCACTTTTTCAAGGCTTCTTTTGTCTGGTGACTTAAACCATGAGAGACAAGGCTTGCTCTGTAATTCAGAGCTTTGATTGCTCTGGAGTGAACTATTTACAATAAATAGAGCTGAATACTAAGAGTATCTAGAAACTCTAAATACTCTCAAACTATTTAGTTTAATCCCAGACCAATTGGTTGCTTGGTTGTTAAATCCTGTATTCCTCAGACAGCACTGCTACTCCACAGCTGCAGCTGCCCAGTTCCAGTCACCCAGACCCATGTAACAACGTTGGTCACCCCTGAGACTCCCAAGAGGCACAGCTGTGAGCAGTCTCTTGTCACAGGACACACAGCAGCGATGCAGAGCTTCGGGGCGTCGTGTGGACAGCTGCTGAGCTCCCACCCTTTGGCTACCATCAGGCAAACAGCACAAAGCTCTGAGATAGAATGAAACAAGACATCAGGTTGTAAAGGAAGTTTTACTACAAATACTTGAACAAGGTATTGCAAAGTTGGGTGTTATTTACAAGTGCTGCTGAAATATCCAGCATTGAAGCAATTCACCCAGGCACTGTTACAAGCTACTAAAAGGGCAACAGCTTTTGGACACACTGCACGTGTTATATAAAGAACCAAACCCACTTAGAAGTCACTCCTAAGATCTGCCATCAAAGCACCTCTAAACAGGTTCTTGCCTGACCAGGTACAACAGAATAAGCTACTTCTGGATTCAACTCAGCAAAACCCAATGTGAGAAAGAAGTGTACACTTACAGTCAGGATACAGCGGGCAGAGCAGCAGTGACACCACCAACACATTGCAGCTTCACTCTTAACATCCACAGGAGCTTTCAAAGCTAGAAGTGTCTGCTACCAGAACATGGGAGCCTGTTGTTTTTAGATGGATTATGCAAAAGCCAGGACATGCTGGTGCAGTGCTACAACCCTAACAGTGTTTTTGCCTCCTCGCTCTGTGCCAGGAGGGTTTCACTGGCGTACTTCTGAAGCAGCTCCATCTTCTTTCTCCGTACAAGAGCTTCCTCAATCTGCAAACACAAAAATAGGATGACATTCAGCTTAACTGAGATGCCAAGACTTCTCACATACTTAGCTATTGAGGCAGGAGGAAGAAAACCACAGAAAACAGACTGTGAAAGTTAGAGGGTGTACTAGTTGAATTAAGATGAGTCAGGATCATCTTTTTTAATACCCAACTGAAGTTCCTGTGGGTCAAAAGAGGCAGTAAAGCAGATGCCTGCATTTCAGACCTATGCCCCTGCCCTTCTTGATGAGGACAACAGCTGCCATTTTATTTTGCTCTCAGTACAGTCACTTCAATTTTGTTTCAAACAATTGTCTCAGACAGTGCTTTAACAAAAGCAGAACATGTGGAGTTGTCACACTAGAAGTTACAGTTCAGTGAGTGAAGGGCTATGAACCTCTGACCTCAACTTTGTCTGCAGGTTCCACAATATGTGGCTCTGAAGCTCTACCAATAGCAACCCACAACACACTTTCCAATCTCAGGTATGACTTCTATTTGCCCAAAGTGCACACAGTATCTCTCAAAAGTGTGCTGAGCCTTAACTTTATTTCAGAATCTAGAAGTCATAATCCCACAGGCACCAGATATGGAGGGATTTGCCACAAAAACCAGAGAAGATTATACTGACCACTGTCTAATTCAAAAAGACTGCTATGTACATCAGTGGTTATCTCCTAGAAATACAGTTTTGACTCTCAGTATTGCTCTCTTTGTTGGCCAGAGAGCAATGTCTTTAATCATTATTTCTCTCCTGCAGTTCTGATGATCCATTCTGTGCATATTTTGTTGAGTATGCAGGATCATGACTTCCCAGGAGAATGCATCTGACATATGGCAGCAGGGGGCAAGCCACCACTCACTGTGTGACCTAAAGGTGTACCTACCAAAAGGTACAGAACTCCAGCACCTGTCACTGTTAAGCTACATTCTTTTGGAACTGCTCTAGGGTATATATTAGTCTGTTCACGGTCATGCCACTAAAATAACTGTAGGAAACTTCTGAGAGCAAAACCCTGCAATTCAGAAACAATCCCCTTCAATTTTAAGCCCCCCTCCCCAGTTACACTGTCAGCAGATAAACACAGTATGGACACAATCAGGGTCATCTTGATCATAACAACACTTTCCAATTTATGCAGTGCTTATGAAATTCTCAGGTGAAATGGGCTACAGCAATGACACCAGTCCCATGGCATCTGCAAGAGGATTAAACAGCTGCAGAGTCAAGTCCCAGAAATGGCAAACAGTCAGGATGGCTGACTTTTACTGATGACCTGCCATAAGTTAAGATCTTTCAAAAGCCAGAGAGCATCTCTGCAACTGAATTTTGTGATGCCTTACCTCCTGTTGAGATGGCACTGGAACGTGTGCAATAAATTTAGGTTGGCCTTCTTCACCTTCTCTTTCCTTGCCACCTTCCTCATCAGACTAAAAAGAGAAAAAGATTAAGCCACACCAAGTTTACTTTTCTAAAAGTGTCATCAAAACCCTCTTTCTTATTTGCTTTGTAAGAAGGAACCAGGTAGAGCACAGTCAATGCTCTACACACAAGCAGGTGAACAGGACTGAACAACAATATGACAAACATCATGTTCAGATGCTGCTCCTTAGCATTGTCAGGTTATTGCTTTCTTGGCTCTCTGGCTGCCAAAGCAAAGCTATCAACCAAAGAGGAGACAACTAACCAAGAAGCAAGCAAGTGCTTTAAAAATATACATCTCACTTCCCTGTGTAGCTCTGTACTACTGTGTTCTCTCACTTGAGCGAGTGCTGGGGTTATGAATCATGGATAAAGCAAGTAAACCAGGATACTGAAGGAACCATCAGTTTTAACCATGGACTATTCTACTATTATTATTGTGATAAACCCACTTAGGCATGGACTGTGAAATAAGAACTAGTTTCCTTTCCCTTTTGCAGATCTTGGAGAGCAGTGGCAACATCCCTCACTTCTCTGACTGGCGCTGGAAGCAGTGAGAATAGAGAACCAAGAGGCATGTCCCAGCAGTGACTGCAGCATCAGCAGAGCCTTGCTGTATCAGGATTCAGCTATGAGCAAGACCCTGGCAACTCTTGGGTTTGCTGTGTGTTGCCATTGTGAAATTGTACCAATCACAGAACTCCTTGTACTTCCAAGCAGGACTGATCAGTGCTAACAACATCCTGCCTTACCAATACCAGCAATCCAGGCACTGACAGCTAAACCACAACAAGGTCTCAGCTGTTAGTTGTTTCTCACTCCAGTAAAAGGTCTTTTCTAGCTGCAAGCCTTCATCACTGTCCAGTCCTGCACTAAGTGAGGGTGTGAGAATTGTGAAGAGAGTCCTGGCCCAGGCTGCCCAGGGAGGGTGTGGAGGCTCCTTCTCTGGAGGTTTTCAAAACCCACCTGCACACATTCCTGTGTGACCTGATCTACATGGGAGCTGCTTCTGCAGGGGGGTTGGACTGGATGATCTCTAAAGGTCCCTTCCAACCCCTACCATTGTGTGATTCTAAGTGTACTCATCTACTGCTAACCTGTAGTGAATGGGGACAACTCTACGGGGAGTCAGAGAGAAGGGCAGGATAGAGCTGAGAACCTGCCTGCTGCTGTAAGTCCAAGAAGGCAGTGTAGAGACCTGCAATGTTCCATCACCTTCACCACCACATACCTCATCATCGTTGACAGCGTAGATATCTTCTTCCTCCTCCTCTTCCTCCTCACCTCTTGCAAGTCGTGCTTCTCTCTCCATTTTCCATTTTTCCACTGCTTCTGCTATCACTGGTTACCAAAGGAAAATGGCAAGTGTATCAGAGCAAGTGAAAGCAGCAGAGTCCTATTTCCAAAGCTTCTCAACACACAGACTTCTCACTTAAATCCTCTACGTCAGTAACACAGACTTAATCTAGTAAAACACATCAAGGTGGTCTGAGCAAACCCCAGTGCTACTGTGGCACTTGCTAATGCCTTAAGTTGGGTACATGTTAGATTCTAAATGCCATGAATAAACATCAACCTACTTTTTGAGCTGAGCAACAAAGGGTGACATGACCAGGCTAAATAGTTCTTACAGCATGCCAACAGCTACAGGAATGTTGATCAGCATGTAGTTAATTAAACATGATAACACTCCCTACAGAGACCACCCACATAAGTCTCTCTTCATCTCACAGAGCATCTTTCTTACTTTGCAGCACTGTCAGTTGTGTAACTGGTTGCTAGTCAGGAGCTGTTAGGCTGCTGTATCTCTACTACATAACAGAATGCTAAAGCAAGCTTTAAGGAGCTTCATCAGTGACACTGCCTGTGTATAAAAATCCCAGGGAGGTGCAAGAGGAATGCAACTAGGCAGTAGGAGATGCCTGCATCAACAGAAGCCAGCACTCATCCCCCAGCTCTCAAAGGTTCCACATTACATTCTCTCCCTGAGAATGCCAGATCTAATCAGTGGCACATGGCTGGGCTTTTGTGTGGTTTCCTAACAGAAAAATCACCCAAATTAAGTAAGGTTTTCCAACGCTTTGTTTCACAAAAATTTCACTCTTCTGGTAACAGGGTGAAAAAATCACAAGTGCCCAGAAAACAAGTGACCCTGAGGGAATCCTGGCTGTTGTGCATTAACAGTACATTAACTGCACATCTATTGGTTGTTAGCATCTCCAGCCTCGTTATTTCACGTGGCACAGGCACCAAAGACCACCACTTTCTTCAATAACCACAGGAATCCAGATGAGCCTCCCCTCCTGTCTGCAACTATGAAGATGTGCAAGATGGACACAGAGTGGCTGTTCTGGGAGCAGTGCACCACACAACTTCTGCTATCAGCTGTCTGCCAGCAGCTGCTGGACACTTGGTTTGAGGCTCTAGGCTAAGCTGCAGGACACAGATAAGCCAAGTATTTCCTTTACTCCCCTCTTCCTCCCTGCCCTATACTCGAACTGACAAGGCATGATCTACAACATACAACACCATGAAGATCACAGGATCTTAAGGGCTGGAAGGGACCTTGAAGGATCATCCAGCCCAACCCCTCTGCCAGAGCAGGACCACCTAGTTTTGATTAAAGTTTTCCTCTCCAATTCCAAAGAGAGAATTTTATACAAAAAGATGCCCCACTGAAGCAAAATCTGAGTGTTTTATCTGCTGTGTTCTGGGAAACAGCCTGTCAGAGGTTCTACACCAGGATCTTTTCCTACAAAACACTGTGGATCTGCCAGCAGTTGAAGCTTCAGAAGAAGAGATCATAAAGCAAACACAATGCAAACAGCAACAGATAGTCAAGATTAGACACTGCTCACCAGAGGGACTGAAAGAACTACTTAGAAAACAGGTAAGCCCTTAAAGGAAGGGGGTGTGTGGCCTCTTGCCTAAAACCACATAAACACCAGGAGATGGCACATAGTGCTGAATTTAAAGAGGGTTTTAAGAATCAAGACTCATACTCCTGATGTCTTTACCAGCTGAATCAGGAGAAAGCAAGCTACAGAGCTAAGACACATGGAGAAATATTATCCACTAAGAAAGCACGGGGTTCAAAGGAATAAACAGTCACAAACATGTGAAGGTTCCAAGAGAGATGACCTAGATAAATTAACACAGGCAACACAGACTTCAGGGTTTTCCCTCTAATCTCCAATCAAGCTAAACAGCTGTTAATGGATAATTAGGTGAGACAGGAAGCAGATGGTGCAGTTTTCATACAAGAGGGAGAAAACTGCTTGAGTTCCACAGATGTCCCACCTACCTTTTACACTCTTAGGCATAAAAAAGGGAGGGGAAAAAAGGAGATTTTGGTTCAATAGTCAATCACTTGCTGACAACATGAAATCATTAACAACAGTAAATATGAAAGTCAGCTCTAAAGCACCTCAGCCCTGAAATGCCTGACACAATAGTGACTTGGGTACCTACTGACAGATGAAATCTGACAGCCCAGCAGGAAACAATGCCCACAGAGTGGATAAAAAGGGTATCGGCTTCAGAGGTCACCATTACCCCTTCTTGGCCTGATTGATACTGCTTTGAAACCTCACATACCTTTCTTTTCATGTTCTTGTTCCAGTGGCTCCAGGATACCATCATCTTCATCCCTGTAGCCATAGTATTCTGCATCAATGGATTTCATAAGCTCAGCTCGAGTTTTCCGAGGTGGTGGGAGGGCTGAAAGAACATGACTGTCATTCCCTGAGTCCCTACGAGATTGCTGGGCATACAATAAGAGACTGGGAGGGGCTGGAAGGCATTTGGGGCTCCTATGGACCTCCCAGCAGCAACAGGCACCTTGCTCAGGCACCAGTGCTCCATACTGCACAATTCCCAGCCCATGGCAATTCTACACTCATGTGTGGGCATTTCCCCACCAATACTGAGCAAGACTACTGTATGCAAGCAAATAAAGAACTATCCCACGCTGCCCCAGACCATCCTGTACTTGCCACAACTTGCCTGTGCAGCTGGCAAGGAGCTGATTCAGCAGGCATGCCTCGTTTTTCAGGCCCAAGCAATTCCCACTCCTTCTATGACAAACCCAAACAAAGCTTTATCCCCTTACACATGGTTTTGCCTCATGTGAAAGCTGATTCCTTCTTCTACAATTATATTCAAGCAAACATTCTGAACTCTGAATACAACTTAGAACTAATCAATAAAGTCATCTTGAAGCTTTCTATAGAACATTAGTCTTTGCTAATTTGAACTCCTGGTAGAAAACAGAGTTGATTCCTTTCTAGTTCTTCTATTAAAGTGCCAACAGCCAAAGGAACAGCATTTACTTAATTACTTGTGTCCAGCATTTCACTTAGGCAATCTAAGGCCAGACTATGCAGTTACACGTACCACAGCAGGAGTTGAACTCCAGACACACTGCGATGCAGACTTGTGCCTGAGAAGAGCTGCTATTTACTTACGTTCCTTCTCAAAAAGTTCTCTAACTCCTGGTAAATCCTTTGCAGCTCCAAAATATTTGTAACCTCTGTTTCCTGGAACTTCTTTCCCTTCATGATCTAACATTTTTGGTCCAATCCGCTGGAAAACAAACAAGAGTTCATTGATTGAGGTTGTATTCCTCTTGCATCTCGTATCTCCTGGGCATCTTATTAAAGGATTGAGAAGAAGAGATAGGCTAAAGCAGTTCAAGCAAGCCCACAAGGGAAATGCCCTCCTAGCTCACTTCTATACACATTCTCTGCTTCTACTCCAAATCACGTTTAAAACAGCGGTGCAAACCACGGAGTGCCCATTCCTGCTTCCCCTTGACAAAACACCCACACCTGCTGTTCTCTGCACTAGTATATTCAGATACCAGGTGCACAAACACTACCAGGTCTGACAACAAGCAGACACATGTTGGCTTGTAAGTAAGAGCTAGTCTTACTATGTCATTCTCAGTAGCAACGAGGTGAGCCAAGTTCTACAGAAAATCACCCACTGATGGGTGAAGTCAAACCATTGCTGCAAACCCTTATGAGCCCTTAGAATCACAGGATGGTAGGGGTTGGATCTTTAGAGATCATCCAGTCCACCCCCCCTGCAGAAGCAGGGTCACCTAGATCAGGTCACACAGGAACGTGTCCAGGCAGGTATTGAAGACCTCCATGGAAGGAGCCTCCACAACCCCTCTGGGCAGCCTGTGCCAGGGCTCCCTCACTGAAATAGTTTTTTCTTATGCTTAAGTGGAACTTTTTGTGTTCCAGCTTCATCCCATCACCCCTTGTCCTGTTATTATCTACTATAGAAAAGAGGGATGTTCCAACCTCCTGATACCCACCCTTTACATATTTATAAATGTTAATAAGATCCCCCCTCAGTCTCCTCCAGACTGAACAGCCCCAGGTCCTGCAGCCTTTCCTCGTATGAAAGATGTTCCAATCCCCTGATCATCTTGGTGGCCCTGCACTGGCCTCTCTCCAGCAGTTCCCTGTCCCTCTTGAGCTGGGGAGCCCAGAACTGGACACAGGACTCCAGATGAGGCCTCACCAGGGCAGAGCAAAGGGGGAGCAGAACCTCCCTTGACCTGCTGCCCACACTCTTCTTGATGCATCCCAGGATGCCATTGGCTTCCTGCCCACGAGGGCATGTTGCTGGCTCATATTTAGCTTATTATCAATCAGGACTCCCAGGTCTCTCTCTGCAGAGCTGCTCTTCAGCAGTTTGACCCCCAGCCTGTGCTGATGCATGGGGTTGTTCCTCCCTAGATGCAGAACTCTGCACTTGTCCTTGTTGAACCTCAGGAGGTTCCTCTCTGCCCAACTCTCAAGCTGGTCGAGATCCCACTGAATGGCAGCACAGCCTCTGGGGAATCAGCCAGTGCTCCCAGTTTGGTGCCAGCAGGGAACTTGCTGAGGGTCACTCTGTCCCCTCATCCAGGTGGTTGATGAAGATATTGAACAAGACTGGCCCCAGAACCCATCCCTGTGCAACTCCACTGGCCACAGGCCTCCAACTCAACTCTGTGCCATTGATCAGCACCCTCTGGGCTCTGTCATTCAGCCAGCTCTCCATCCACCTCACCATCCACTCATCCAAGCCACACTGCCTGAGCTTTCTGATGGGGATGTGATGGGAGACAGTGTCAAAAGCCTTGCTGAAGTCAAGGTAGACTTGAAGCAGTGTTCCAAATGAAAAGCCTGATCTGCACATCATGGCCACAACTATACCTTCTAATACAACCCCATGTTTTTAAGGGCTGGCCAAAGTTCATCTCTAAGAAATTTAGCCAAGTAATACACAGTTAACTAAATGCTGCACAGATTTTTCTCCTTAGCCACTTCACTTTTAAGCTGAACCACCACATAGTGTAAAATAATCTCCACTCACAGCATAGTCAGGGCCTCCTAGCTCCTTTATTCTGAACTCCCAGTGTCCTTTCTCCCTCAGAAGTTTGTTTATTTCATCGTTGAGGTCCCGAATCCTGAATTCACCTAAGCCAGCTGTTAGAAGGGAATAAGGCAATGAATTAGGCAACTCACTAGAAGCACTGGAGCAATTCCAGAACGTATGCAAAGCAAACAGTATGGTTCACATGAAATGTCCTTTTATTGTAACTGCTTAGGACTGGAGAGGCAGAAATTGTACTTACCATTCTGAATCTGTGCCACCTTCTTGGAAATTTCCCCAATGATCTAGTTCAACAAAAACACAGAAATTCATTTCTAAAAAACCCAAACCAAAGAAACAACCTAGAAAAGGCTAAAAAACCCCAAACCCCTAGAAAAATGCAACCTCAAAACTGGCTCCTTGATCTACAAAATGAACCTGAGCCTATCAATTCCAAATACCAGCACAGGTTTTATTCAGGCACAAGTACTGCAGAAGCTTGAAAAGCAAGGACACATTTTTACAGTTGTACATGTGATGAGGGCAGGAGCACCTGAAGTACAGAGAAAGGCTGAGAGAACTGGGTTTGATCCACCTTAAGAGAAGATGGTGCAATAACCTGTTGCTGTCTTCAACTAGCTCATGGAGGATGTAGAGAAGACAGAGGCAAACTGTTTCATGGTGCATGACACATGGACATGTAGCAATAAACACAAGTTGGAACTGGGAAAATTCTTATTAAACTCAAAGAGGGGCAAAAAAAAATCCATTAATAAAGTATTGAAACACTGGAACAGAGGCCCCAAAAAGCTGTGGAATCCAAACCCCTCAAGATATTCCAAACTCAGTAGGACATGGCCCTGGGCAACTTGACATGATGAGATCTGCTTTGAACACTGTGGTGAACTATATGACCTTCCAATCTAAACTATTCTGTGATTGAACTGTCAGCATACTGAAGGAGCCTGAAAAACCCAAATGTGTAAGCAGGTTGTCCAAAGAGGAAGTGCTAGAGTCCTGCTTACTGTAACATTAGAAACATCTATGGCTTGACATTACCTGTCTCCTCCATTTCTCAGCTTTAGGCAATTCATTACACTCTGATGCAAGGAAAGGTCTTCGTTCCTGTTTGACAGAAAGCCACACACCATGAATTTTTAACCTAGATACTCACAACATTTCATGCAAACTTTATTGCTTGATTAACCCCAAACCATACTGCCAAGCTCCAGTGCCTTTTGCTCCCACTGATTTTCAGGAAGTGGAAAACACTGACCATTTACAGCCCTGCCAAATTAAACTCCCACAGAGTATAAGGACCTTCTTGAATCCACTTTATCCAAGACAAAATGAAACACCTGTTTTTTTTAAACACCTCACAATCCCCTCCAATCCAAATAACATTCCTTTAGGACAGCTGAATTGCACCACCTTTTTCCCCAGCCTCCTTCACATTTGGTTGACTTGCTTACACAAACCAATAATTCACCTTGAACGCAGAGTCCCAGAGGTATTTTCTCCCTTTCCTTATAGCACTTTCAAGGCTCTACCTTTTACATATAAAAAGCCTTTCTTCACATAATATAATGGAAATTCCACCCCATCTTATTCTCTGGCTGTTGTTGATGGACTCTTTTTCACTATGGTTTTCCCAAGCTGTTACTTTCCACTTTACTGTTTAACATTGCTTGTACTCATGTGTAGAACATCAATTCTTAAGGTGCAAACACAGGACACTTCAGTCAGTCTCCAGAATCCCTTTGTTAGCTATCCACAATGTAGAATTGCCAACCTGTCCAAAGCAGTTATTGAGAACACTTGGATCTCCACAGAAATAGTCTGGCAATGTGAGTTATCATAGAATGGTAGGGGTTGGAAGGGACCTTTAGAGATCATCCAGTCCAACCCCCTGCAGAAGCAGGTTCACCTAGATCAGGTCTCACAGAAACGTGTCCAGGTGGGTCTTGAAGCCCTCCATATGATTCAGTGAAAAATGTACAGGAATACCCAGAGATAGTTGAGGATCAGTCTTTAAGGTTCTGTGTTGCTTTTGGGGTGCTACTTCTTTTATCTATATTAAATACATATATGCTATTTTTAAATAGATATAGATTTCTTTTACCTACACATTTATTTCAGTATTGTTCTTTGAAATTACCAAGTTGCTAAATGCATTTTAGAGTCAATTTTACACCAATAAAAAACCCCAAAAAGCTGCATCACAGTAAAGACAGTTATGAACTGATGCACAGCTATCATGTGCTGGGCTAACAACATGCCAACGTTGGGTCTCATGCAAGCCTCGAGCCCACAGTGACCCCGAAGGAACTCTGCTTCATGGTTACTGTTTTGTCAGCATAGTACCAATGAACAGGATTATGAAAAGGATTTCTCTGCCTCTTCTGGGAAAAAATCCAAACAACCCTTGTGATTGCTGTCAGCAAAAATAAGTACTCAATTTGTGTAACTAGTTGCAGGAGGAGGTAACTTCAGTCCCAACAATAATCTTCCTTTTCTGCCCAGCACACTGCCTCTATTTATAGCACTGGCATAGTTTGGTGGGGACTTTTTCCAAATGATTACATATACTGTCTACAGTACATCAAAGAAATTAAGGGATGCTCAATCTGTGCTTTCTTCTCAGCAGCCAAGCCAACACACCTCTGGAACATACACACACCCCCACTGTCTAAAAGTTTATTTAGTTCTCTAGTTCTTTAGTTATTCCGTTGACCATTTCTGGTTTGTGTCACTGTGAAATACAGTTGCAGCTTCAGCTGCTTCCCAGACCATGGGATCCCATAGGACAGCTGCAGTACATGACCCTTCCCACAGTGCTCAAGGCTTGCATTCCACTCTTGGCTACAGGTAAGAAAACTTCAGGTTTCCTACATCATACCTTAACTTTTCCTTCCTCGAGCTGAGCTTGACGAAATCTTGCCAAGGCCGTCCTAAAGAAAAGAAGCAGATACACTTGTACAAATCTACATTCCACCAGGAACAAGTTTTGCTCTGGGTGTTTGTTGTGGACTTAATTACCCTCTGTAGAAAACAAAGGCTTGAACATATCCATTAACTATCTCTTCCAGCTAGCCACCACAGCTACACAAGCTCCACACCCCATGGGCTGTGTACAGATGCTGTGCATCCCTCCTGCTGTCACTGTCTCTAGACCAGCACAACATGTTCAACTAGATACTCAAAAGCATTATTAAACTACCAGGGATTTACAAAGGGAGGAAGAGTGAGTCCCACTGGGCATGCAGGGCTTGGGGGTATAAGCCACTGCACACAGATGTCACAGAATGTTAAGGGTTGGAAGGGACCTCGAAAGCTCATCCAGTGCAGCACCCCTGCCAGAGCAGGACCACCTAGAGCAGGGCACACAGGAACTCATCCAGCTGGGTTGGAATGTCTCCAGAGAAGGAGACTCCACAGCCCATCTGGGCAGCCTCTGCCAGTGCTCCCTCACCTCAACAGGGAAGAAGTTTTCCCTTGTGTTTCTTTGGAACCTCTTCTGTTCCAAGTTGTCCCCATTTCCCCTTGTCCTATCACTGGCCATCACTGAGCACAGCCTGGCTCCAGCCTCCTCACACCCACCCTTCATGTATTTGTAAACATTAATGAGGTCACCCCTCAGGCTCCTCCAAGCTGCAGAGCCCCAGCTCCCTCAGCCTTTCATCACAAGGCAGATGCTCCACTCCATCATCTCTGTGGCTCTGCACTGAAAGCAAATATGGACAGAGTCCCAGGCAGCATAACAAATGTGCAGGATGCTGCTGCATCAGCAGTGACAGGATACTGTTATGGAAATGCCACAGCAAAGAACTCTCAGAACCAGGTTTTACGGTTTAGAAAGCTGACATCAGCTATCACAGCACTGGGTGCACAGGGGATTGCTCCTTCCAGTGTGCACACTGAAAAAGCAAAGGACACTCCTGATATACCTTACAGAGAAATGAAGCAATTCTCTGACTTTGGGCACTGTGGCCTTGCTTAAATTGTTTTGGAATTGCTTTTCTGCTCGCTCCCACAATTTATAGCCAAAACATAACTGTCCTGCTGCCGTAAGGCTCCCTCCCTCAGCTGCTTCTCAGGCTGATTTTGGAGGCCTCCTGCTCAGAGGTGTCTGCACAACACACTAACAGCACTAGTGCTTTTAAATACTTTTAAGCCTGTGCTTGCATTCCTTCATCGTTCATCACTCAGAAGTCCAAACCATGCTTGTGTGAAACAGTAGATGGGGACAGAGACTCGGTGTCTATAAATGGGGTGGAACTCTAAGGAATCTGACGATGAGACGTCTCTGAAGTCTGGTGTCAATAGCACCCAGATGCATCTCTGGAACCCGCAGGGCTGGAAGGACAAAGCTTCGCTCTAAGCGTAGAAGACCGAAGCCCTTGCGCCAAAGCGGCGGTTGGGCCGCAGCGCCCTGTGCGAGCGCGGGCACAGGCCCAGCCGTACTTACATGGCCTTTTCCGCGTTCCGAGCCTGAAAGAGAGCAAACAGACGCGCTGTCAGCGCCGGTGCTGGGCAGCGCCGAGCCGCCCGGCCTCAGCCGAGCCGCCGCGGAGGCACGAACGGGCCCTGCGCGCCGCCTCGCTCACCCGCTGCAGCCTCAGCCGAGGGGCAGCCCCGGCGCAGGGGCGGCCGGCAGCAAGGCCTTGCGCTCACCATGGCGACAGTCGCACGGGTCCGGGCGGGGTGGCTCCGGTCGGTCCGGGTCCGGTTCGGTCCCCTCAGCCGCGCGCACCCCTCAGCACACCCCGCGCCGCAGAGATGGCGGAAGGACACGCCTCGTCACCCCGGAACCGATTCCGGGCCCGACTGCGCATGCGCAGGAGCGGGACGGCCGCTCCCTCCGCGCCCCGCCCGCTCCCTCCGCTCCCCGCAGCCGCCGCTTCCCGCCCCGCAGCCGCTTCCCGCCCCGCAGCCGCTTCCCGCCCCGCAGCCGCCGCTTCCCGCCCCGCAGCCGCTTCCCGGCCCCGCAGCCGCCGCTTCCCGCCCCGCAGCCGCTTCCCGCCCCGCAGCCGCTTCCCGGCCCCGCCGCAGCCGCTTCCCGCCCCGCAGCCGCTTCCCGCCCCGCAGCCTCCGCTTCCCGGCCCCGCCGCAGCCGCTTCCCGGCCCCGCAGCCGCTTCCCGGCCCCGCAGCCGCTTCCCGCCCCGCAGCCGCTTCCCGCCCCGCAGCCTCCGCTTCCCGGCCCCGCCGCAGCCGCTTCCCGGCCCCGCAGCCGCTTCCCGGCCCCGCAGCCGCTTCCCGCCCCGCAGCCGCTTCCCGCCCCGCAGCCTCCGCTTCCCGGCCCCGCCGCAGCCGCTTCCCGGCCCCGCAGCCGCTTCCCGCCCCGCAGCCGCTTCCCGCCCCGCAGCCTCCGCTTCCCGGCCCCGCCGCAGCCGCTTCCCGGCCCCGCAGCCGCTTCCCGCCCCGCAGCCGCTTCCCGCCCCGCAGCCGCCGCTTCCCGCCCCGCAGCCGCTTCCCGGCCCCGCAGCCGCTTCCCGCCCCACAGCCGCTTCCCGGCCCCGCAGCCGCTCCCCGGCCCGCAGCCGCTTCCCGGCCCGCAGCCACTTCCCGGCCCCGCCGCAATTTCCGACCGACGTTTTCTTCAGAAGCCATCAGTCCCACACAGGGTTAGAGGATCTGGGTTCTTCTGCACTGCTCTGTACACCCAGGATCAAGCCTCTGAGCTGGCGTTACGTATCTCGCTTCTCACGGACTACAGCCTGCAAAAAGCCCTGTGCTTCAGGACAAGCCGCAGCTTTTTGTACCGTTATTTCATGTATGACATATTTCATAGAAACCCCGAATGGTGGGGTGGGGACAGCCCTGCAGAGCTCATCCAGCCCAGCCCCTGCTAAAGCAGGTTCCCCTGGCTCAGGGGGCACAGGAACGTGTCCAGGTGGGGTTGGAAACCTCCCGAGGAGCCTCCTCATACTCCCTGGGCAGCCTGGGCCAGGGCTCCCTCACCTCAACAGGCTTTTATTTAAGATCTTTCTGTGTTACAGCTTCTGTCCATTACCCCTTTGTCTTGTCACCAGAGACTACAGAAAACAGTTGGCTGCTGCCAGCCAAGCCATCAAGGCTCTAGCCACCTATGGCTTTCAGTCTCTCCAGCAATCTTTCCTCCCTGAACTATAGCTCAACATTTTCCATAGGCTTTGAACATCAAACCCAGGCTGAAAACTTCAGTTCTTCATAGGTCTTTATTTCATTGAATGTTAAAGAACTCTCAGTTGCTACAGCAGCCCACTGCAGAATCACCCCCACCCGAGCACACAGCACCTGATGTGACACAGCAGCTGTGCCCATCACAGTCCTCTTGGAGACTCACATTTTAGATAGATTTCCTGAAACCTGAAGATTGACAGGCAATAAATGACTTTTGCAGTTTCAAACACTCCCAAGCCACACTCCCCACTGGGATCTTCTAGTTCACCAACTGAGGTGTTCAGACTGCTCTGCTGAAAGCCACAGGCTGAAGCTGCTCCTGGAAGACCCTGACCTAACAGGGGTAACTGCCACACGCTTAACAGCCCTGCTTCCAAAAGAGCTGAAAGGGTTGACACTGGTTGATTGTGCTGCAGATCTAGAAGTGACAATTTACACAGCTGTAGATGCTCAGTCTGGTGCTTTCTAGAGATCCACACACAATCATCCCAACCCCACCAGCCATTTTTGTACCACTCCAGCACACCCACAGCCTCTGAAACACACTGGGAGTCAAAAGGAAGGAAAGGCTTTAGTTTTTGTGTGAAGAGACAAACACAAAGGGACACGGTTCCTTCTCTCTGATCACACCTAGGCAGATGCCAGCTCTGCAGGACCAGCAGCAGCTGATGAACACCCCAGCTGAAGCTGCCACTGGGTGCCCAGAACACCAGCCCTCGCAGGAATGCCTCTGCAACGGTGCCTCGGAGTGAAGCACATGGTCAAGAACTGCTGCCCTCCTTCCTCCTGCACATCACAACTTTACTCATTTTCTGAGTGGATGTGCTCAAACCCCTCTGTGTGAGCTCTGTCCATCTGTGTGAGTCTAAACACTGTTCACTGTCACTGAGCCAATCACCACAGTAGAACAATGCATAGCAAGTGCCCATTTCAAACTTCCAGTTAGTGTTGAGTGTAACGCCACTGGGAAGGCTGAAGCACCACTATCAGACCATTAAACTCCTCTAGATCTAGAACTCACTGGACCTTCAAGGATTTTTAGAGAACTGCTTCAAGTGCATCAGAGCTGACAAAACAACCCCCAACCTTAGAGCACAGGAGCCACCCATGGCCAGGTGACAGCCCAGGGAAGGGCTGCACACCACAGACCTGCAGCTTGATGCTGCCCAAGGGACACTTAACGGTAAGACAGTACAAAAGAAAAGTCCAAACTGAACATTTTACACCTCCACATACCCCTTTTTAATATGTTATTTTGCACTGTGTACATGAAAACAAAAAATAAACAAAAAGGAACTTTAGCCAAACTCCCCTTCCTCCTCCAGCTTTATTGATAGTTTAAAATTACATTTTCTATGTTCTAGGACTTCAATTGCTTTTACCATCTTACTTTAAAAACTGATTACAAGCAAATGAAACTCAGTTGTCTAAGTGATATAGTATACAAAAATAACATCTTGATTTCTGTGAAAATGCATTTTATTTGCAACTCCTGAATAGCTCCAAATTGTATTTGCTATGAGCACTGATGTCTGGGTTTCAGATTTACTTTGAAGTATTTACTCAAAAGCCTCCCATTACGTTCTGTGTCTCCAACGTGAACATTCATTGACTGAATAACTGTTACTTTTATTTCTGATTTCTCTCTCTCTCTCTCAAGGCCATTAACAGGCATGTGCATCTTGTTTGTTTACTCCCACTCAGCTATATGCTCTAGGTAGGGCCCGATACAGATATTACTTGGTGTTAACAGCTACTGAGGTCAGACAATCCAAGGCCATTGTAATAAAATTAAAGTTATGAGGAAGTTTAGACACTTCCAGAATTTCTTTCCTCCTGCATAGGATCACTTCCATGTAACCCAGAGAGGGTTTTGCTGGTCTGACTCAACTCTTCCCACTCATCAATCCCTATTCACCAGTGGCACGGAAAGGGGGTTCTTTAACAAAGCATTATACATAACACCTCTACCAAACTAAACATAAACATTTTTTGTAGTTAAATGCAGAAAGTTGATTTTTCCACCCCTTTCCTCCTTTTACACGGCAAGTAAAGCTCACTGGCCTGGGAGTAGCCTCTATCTGCCAACCTTTGGCCAGTGAAGAGGATTCAGAGAAAAATAATACAACCATCAATCAGAAAAAGGAGGGGCGACAAAGGAAAATAATTAGGCTGTAGCTTCAATTGTGCATTCCCGTGCAAGGTGCCCTGACTCGCCGCAGCGGTAGCAGTTGACTTCACTGGTCTTGCTGCAGTTGATGGCTACGTGGCCAGTTTCACCACACCTGGAAAAACAAGACGCAAACAATTTCAGCAAAACCATCCAGGACTCAGAAAGACAAGCCTATTCTGTCAAGGGCATCATCTAATTTCATGCAACACTAGGTCAGAATTTGAGACTCCTACTTCCATGCTCTAGAATTCTTCAACGCGAGTGAAAGATTTGTCTTCACCAAAGCCAGGAACTCTCCTCCAGGTGACCAACTCACATTAACTGCTGTATATGCCAAAATCACCATACAACAAGTACAGAAGTTGCTTTTTTTAATCAAGTGCCAAGTTTTGCCTGCTCTCATTCTTCTGTCTGCAGTTTAGTCTTGTTCTAAGAACAATTGATTTTAATGCCAACACACTACATTCCCTCTCCTTCCTCCACAGGAGGGAACCTTGGTAGGGTGAAGAATACTGCACTCCAGAAATATACTGTGTCTAGTGCAGGCTTGTATTCAAACACCAGGCACCATTTTGAAGATGCCATTACAGATTACCATCCTCAAACTAAAGCCTACCATCCTCAAACTAAAGCCTACCATCTGCTTCCACGTGAGGCTCCTATAACCAAGACACCCAAAGTGTACTCCTGCTGAGGCTGTGCCAGTCACTATTTGTACAGCTGGAATTTGCTAGTTCCAGCATAAGAACCAGACAAGGTACCCAAGTGTAGTTTAAATCTGTGCTACAAGTAAGTACTTCCTGTCATCTGCAAAAGAGACAGCTCTTTCTCCAATACAATTCAAGCAATTTAACATCTGCATTGCTCTGGTCACCTGAAGAGGTGCATCGTTGAATCTATACTCTGTTGACAAGTGTTTAGGTCTTAGTGTTGAACAAGAATGTGCAGTTGTTTAAGGAAACAAGGTACCTGGTCAAAGTTGAAGCTTCATTCCCTAACCAAAATCAGATATAGAACTCATCTATGGCCTGAAGCCCATCCTGAAGTTGCCCCTTGTCAGTCCTTACCTATAGCATTTCACTTTGGTGCAGTCTTTTTGAATGTGTCCGAACTCTCCACAAGAGTAGCACTTCTGCTCATCTGCATGGTCACAGTCACGAGCCAGGTGGCCAGGTTTGCCACAGTTGTAGCAGCACTGCTCCCTCTCCCTCTTGGGCTCCTTGCAGTCCTTCGCAATGTGGCCACCTCTACCGCAGTTATAGCAGGCTTCCACAATAAGAAAAACATACCAAACAAGACTATAAAACCTTGGTAGAGTGGGATGTAGCGTGCTTCTAACAAAGCACACGTACAGTTTGTTGCCAGGGAATGGTCAGTGTACTGTACCCTTCTCTTCAGCCACAGATCTCCATCCATGTGACTGAAGAGATGGAATATTTAGTGATACTTACCATCCTCCTGAAGATCACAGTCCTTGGCAAGATGGCCAGACTCACCACAGCGGTAACAGATGTCCGGGAGAGACGAGGACATGAACTGGAAGCCTGCTTGAAATGGGTAACAGAAGGAGAAAAGAAGTGTAAGGATCGAGTTAAGGATATTCTCAAGAGTTAATAATCAAGACCACTGCCAGTCGACAAGTTCACTTCACTCTGAGAGACCCCCGGCAAAATTCTGATGCAGAAGCAAGAACCAGTCAACGTGTTCTAATTTCTTCAGGCTAACAAAGCCAGTTTCACACACTACTCAGAACAGTCAGCTGAAGATCTTACTGTACAAACACTGAAGAGTGCAGCAATCCCTCACCTCTGCCACGGCTCCTCATCCCACGGCCACGGCCAATTCCAGTAGGGCACTCCCGAGCCCAGTGGCCAGTACGTCCACACTTGAAGCATTCGTTGCTGCTCATGGCTGCAGATCACCTGCCTGAGGAAGACACACAGTTTTAGAACACTTTCCCCTGCCCCAACCAAAGGCTACATTCATGTAGGAGATTGAGGTTTCCCAGCCTTCTGGCAAAGGCACTGCAGCCCAAGCAGTGCCTCTGGCCAACTGTACTTCCCTGCATGGCACCTGATCGTTACTATTAAAACCAATGTAGGAGGTAAAAGTTTGCTTTGCTTGGATTAAGTCAGCTTTGACCAGCCAAAGAAACAGTGTACCATGTATCTCTTCCTCTAAGTTTTTGTAGCCATCCTTCACTTCGAAAACTTACAAAAATGCTTAGGAGTAGGGAAGAAAAGAAGTAGAGCCTTTTTAGCTACTGCCTAACCAGCTTTCCTGGTGTTCTTTCAGTAATATACCTTCTTCTTTATTCCTCAGAGTTAAAACTCAAAAGCCAGCTACCTATCTGTACAAATTATTTCCTCCTGGTAGCTGATTTGCTTTCCGCTTGAAATGTCCAGCTGACAGCTACTACATTTGTTGACTAATCAAGCTTCCTTCTGGAAGTTCGCTGTAAGAATAAGCAATTTTGAATCTGAAGCTTTCAAGAGCATATTAGCTCAACATTTGGAGACTGAAGTTATTTTATGACCCAAACAACAGTTAAACTCTGAGAAACGAGAATTTCAACTGCAATATATTAACCTGTAGCTCAAGACACGTGCCTCACTCCCAGGTTTACATGAAAGCAAACACTGAAGACATTTGTCTTCCCTAAAAGACACCAAACACTTGCCAGCTATCTAGAAGGCTAACTAGGAAAACATGCTTAGAATGCTAGAGAACCATCAGATAGGCACGTCAGTCTGAGACAATATAAACCTCTCCTTTTGCCCATATTGGGGAAGAGAGGTGCATTTCTATGAGCAGGAAAGTCAGCCCCAGGCCACTGAAGCAGTGCTGGAATGGGGTTTAGCAGACTATAGTCACAGCACCTTAACTCCCCTAAGCTGTAAACCAGTTACGCAAGACATCTGCAACCAGAAAAGAACAAGGAAGTTAAACATTTAAACTGGTGTCTTCTTTAAAGTGTGCCTGAAGACAAGTTTAAAGTTTGCTAGTTTAAAAATACCAAAGTCAAGCTTTGTTTTGTTTTCTCCTGAAGTCTAAATACTTCACATGCTCCATCCCAATTTATTATCTTTGACTGAACAGAGAAGTAGAATCTTTATCTGGTGTGTTTGGTCAGTGTACCTGATCCCCCATCAGTATAATCCTCCTGTAACCCTGCAATGTGTGTGTTACAGAATGTTCCCCTCCAAACCACGCAGCACAGAGTACCAGGGACGTTTCTGAGTTCAAAAAAGCCACTACAAAAGCACCAAGAACACCACACAACCACAAGATAGAACCACAACTGGTATCCTGACATTCAGCTCTTAAATGGAGATTTTGTACCTAAACACAAATTTCTGGAGCTGTTTTTAAAGTATTCTGAAGCTGAACAAATCTACTCCTCCCTCAAAACAGTTCCTCACTCTCCCATCACCTTGATTACAGAACTGACCACTCATCCTTCCAACCACAGCAGAAACCTGAGAATTCAAAAGCACAAGAGACACAAACTTTAATATGCAACCCTGTAATACCCCATCTACAGCCAGACCAGACGATGGTATTGACTCTTCAAATGAAGTTCTGTAATGAAAGGATGTAAGAAGATCTTAAACAGACGTCAACAAGAGTAAAAACAACTGGTTGTCTGAGCACTTGAGAGATACAGTTCCATTTTACATATTACTCAGTCTTCTCTGCTTCATCTCAGTGTTCAAGACTTGTAACTCTCTTATTAGGACGTCCAAGGGTGAAGAGCTGTCTGTTACGGTGGCAGCAGCTGGCACTGTGTGCTATTGTTTATGCCTGTTTTCATAGCAACCATGTTGACACTGCAGAAGAGGAAAAACACAGGCAAAGCCAACTGCAGGAGCAGGGCTCAGGCACAATAGATGGTGATGGTTTTCATTTTAAGAGGGACAAGAGAGGTGTCTTTGATTGATTTACCAGGATCTATTCTTTGCCCAACTTGCAACTCTTAAAACTGCAGCATAAAACCTGTTAGTAAGAGCAGAGCAGTATGCCAACAGCTGCAACAGAACTGCAATGCACCTTTACAGACACTGACAACCACCAGGCTCCCATTCCAAACTACAAACTTGAAACTACAGAACAGGATTTGAGTATTTCTAGCAGTAACTGACATGAAGAACCTGACAACCAAGTAGGTTAAGATATGCTAGAAGACAACTGTTTAACAGGTGAGCTAGTCCTGCTTTAGATAACACCATGCAGAAGTGTTACACAGATTCACCCATCAGTCTGTATCTAATCTGTCAATCTACTGCTCAGGGTCAGGAGCGGTCTGACAAACAAATGCTCCGTACTCACTGCCTCAAAGGAAGCTGAAAAGAGGAGTTTTCATCTGAGCCAAAGTTGCCTCTTTTATAATTGCTCCTTGAAGAGGAAAACCTGAAGTTTGTTCTCTGGTATAAAGCAAACCAGCAAACAGATTATGCAACCCAAGTAAGCAATCAAAATCCAACCTCTTGTCCCTGCACAGCTATCCTTTAAGACTATTTTGAGAAATTAATTAAAATACCTTTATCCCGAGGCCCTTTTCTTCCTGAACTCAAGATATTTGAAGGCTACAGCTGCAACAGGAGTATGATTCCAAAGTATGCTGTTCCATCTCGCTATCTGAAGTGTATGAAGTACTCAACAGTTTGCCTGGAATGTCTCTTCACCAGTGTATTTATGTTTAACTTCTGCATTCTTCCTGCAAAGGATCTGAAACCCAATACAGGTTCAGCAGCTAGAGGTAAATGCAGCTGATGTTCATTTTACTTGCCCCACATTCTTCTTAGAAGTCTTAGAGAGAACAAAATTCCCCAGGGGTGTAAACTGTTTTAAACAAATGGCTGTGAAGGATTTCCTTTTCAGAGAAGCCCAACAGCCACCCTTAAGGAGCAATATCCAGAAGAGGCTGGTTCAGAAGACAAGTCCTTAAATGGATAACCTCCAAGCAGTTTGAACACCATTGCATTTTTCTGTTACTTCCAAAAGAAAACAAATGAGTACAGTAAAAACCACCCAAGTTCAAATTCTCCTCTATTAGTCAATACTCCTCCATTTTGTCACCACAGGCAACTTTCCAGCAGCTCCTTTTATCTATCAAGGCCACCTTAGGCAAGCCTTCTGTGAGAAGGCTGCTTGTTAAAGTCTTCTTGGAAAGTTTTCACTCAGTCCCATCTATCAGTGTTTTCTGCAGCTCAGATGTGTTATACAAAGCAGCTTTCCACCCCTGCATTCCTCACAGCCTTTACACAGGACAAATAATAATAATAATGGGAAACAAATTACAACTATGGCCTCATCTAGAATTTCTGAGCCAGGTCAAATGCTGCACAACAGACTAAGCCACTGCCTCATGGACTAGATTCCAAAACTTTTGGAGACATCTAAGTCTAGTTGCCTCAAATCTTACCATTAAAGAGAAAAGGTAGCTATTTACCTCAACTTTTACAGAGCTCCCTAACCATGGTATCAAGCTGAAAGTAACTTTACAGCTACTCACAAAACATTACTAAGAAAACCTTAGACTTTGTTCTGGACAACCACTCTACTGCTAAAGACCATGGGCTGAGAACAGCTCAAAGATCTGAGTGAGAGGTGCCACCTCAGTGGTTTCTTAGGCCAGATTTGAAGCTTTGGAGTGCAACTTCAGCACCAAACTTCAAAGGGACAAAGTTTCTTTGTGATTCTTCTAGTGATGAGAAATGTTGAAGTTTCTTGTACCAAGCTGAAGCAGAAGGTCATGGTCTTACAATTAACACATTCCATCTTTTCAAATGGGCAAGGTGCTGTTAATCCTCTCCATGAGGATTCACAGGATTCAGCAATATCCAAGTCTATTCAGTAGCTCATTGGTCATGCTTTCCATCATCGAGTTTCATTAAGCTCAATTTAACGTTCCTTCCTCTGTGGCTTTTAGCCTAGAAGCCCCGAGGAGGAAGTTTGTTTTCACAAAAGTAAAATTAACTTGGGCTCCTTAATAGTAGAAAGGAAGCTGAAGATAACTTGAGATTCTCCTGGATACCAACAGTTTCAGCCCAATATAACAGGGGCATACTTACCATGTGTTTCTTTTGCTCTACAACTAACCCCTTCATTCAACATTAATGGGACTTCATGCCTTCAAAGGACACACTAGATAAAGCCAGCATATTCCAGAGCTCTTTGGCAAGTCAGCTACAATCAAGAGGCAAATGTTGAGAAATCAGCAGTTTCCTTCCAGGCTGCTGCTGACCAGCCTACAATACCACACCTGAATCTGACATGCCAGCCTGAACACGGTGCCAGCCCTACGTGAAAAGAAGCACAGCTTTGCTTTCCTGTAAGGTATAGAAACAGAAAAGGCAGAAAGAACTGCTAACAGAAGTGCTGGCATTTAGTTTCAAAAGATAAGTAAAAACATTACTCATTTAACACAGAAGTGCTACCCATGAGGAGTTCTGATTGCCCAAAAGGCATGCTTTGAGAATTCTTGAACAGGGGATTGTCAAAGCTACTCAGTAGTCAGGCAGCTGAATTTCCACATCCATAACCTGAAAACATGCTACAGAGTCAGTGACACTCCCTCCTCTGGCTTTTGTCTTTAAGAGAAGAGACCAAACATTAAAGTGTTCTGAGCCCCAGATAACAAGCCCCCAATTCTGACAGGAAGTAGTTTGAAGCTTCCAAGAAAACCCACAGAAGCAGAAAGAAAAGCTCTGCGCTCCATTTGGGTCCCCCTCCATACATTCCACAGCCAGGATGACCCAACAACATTGAACATTAACTGAAACTCGAGAACTTAGATCCCTACTGAGGGGCCAGAAGCCAGGTCAAAAAGCCATCATGAGTTTGATTAGATTGGTAATTCCTGGGATAGCTTTGGGGACACAAATCAGAAGAGCAAAGGCTCATCAGAAAAAGTGATTCTGTATCACAATCTATCTGTGTTAGTTAAACAAATATGCATTCTACCAACTTCCCCTTCAATTTTTATATTGCTACTTGTCCAAAGTTTCTAATTCAAAGAAAAGTAAACACCATCAACACACCACCTCTTTAAACAAAAATCAGTCTAGACATTAATAAAGTGAGTTTATAAGAAGTGGCAGGTTAAGCCTGTAACTTGCAAGACTGTTTGCAAGGCCACGGTGAACTCATTTAACCTCTTCACTTTGAAGACAGTTGCAGGATTGTTTCTCTAGGAAAGTCTGCATTGAGGAAGAAATCCCAGTCTTGGCAACCCTAATGCTTGCATTGCAATGGGATCTTTTTAAGAGCTGAAATAAAAATAAAACCCGCTATTAGGTTTAATAATTCCTTATGACAATTCATGATATTGATTGAGTAACACGAGTTACATGAGAACTCTGACAGGAACTGAAATAAAAGGCTGCTTCACTAGTTCGTGATCTGTGGATGTCACAGGCTGTTTTTCCTATCCATTTATAGGCCACAGTTGGATTTGGAGCAGGCCACCGTCCGTGCCTGTGGTCGGAGACAAATAGTTGCAACACCTCGACCCTCTCTGGTCTCCGGCGGAGCCTCACACGTGGGCAGCCACGTGGTGCGCAGGCCCGGGCCGCGCCGGCCGCCCCTCGGCCACCGCCGCGCGGGGCTTGCCGCAGGTTGAAAGAACAAACCGCAAGTAATTAGGGAAAAAAAGAGAAAAATAAATAAAATTACTTCAGCCACCTTCCACCCAGCGCCCGGTCTTACAAGATCTTCGCCGCTCCAAACTTGCTGCAGCCACTCACCCACGGGGAAGTTTAGTCACACGCCCCAACCCACGCATTAAGGCCCGAGCAGGCGGTTCCCGCTCCACACGGCACCGGGGGGAGCGTTACCCCCAACTCCCACACCGCCCGCCGCCCCCGCGCCGCGGGCCTCGCCAGCGGGACACGGCGCCGCAGCCGCCGGCCCCCGGCCAAGAGCCACCAGCGGCCCGGGGCCCGGCGGAGTGTGCTCCCGGGCAGCTGCCGGGCCGCGCGGGACAGGCTGCCGCCGCCCGGGCCCGGCCGCCCTGCCCCCAGAGCGGCGCAGGCTCCCTCCGCGCCTCCCGGAACCCGCCTGACTCACCCGCCGCCACCGCCCGCCCTCGCAGCGCCCCGTTCTCCCCTCAGCGCTCCGCATCCGCCTCGCCCCGCCGCCCGCTCCTCCCTGGAGCCGAGGAACCGCGCCCGAGCTCCTCCGGGCCGGCCGGAGACACTTTCCCGCGCACTAGGCCCGAGTGCGCCAGCGCCATCATCCCTCAGCGCTCTCGCCTGCCCTTCCCCACCCTCGGCCCCAGCAGCCGCCTTAGCTGCCGAGGCCGCCCCGGCAGTTACCTGCGGCCCCTCGCTCCCGATGCGGCTGTATCGCACCCAGACGACAGTAGGCCGCGCTCGCCCCGGCTCTGCCCGCCCGCTCCCGCGTCCCTTCTGGCTGCGCCACACGCGGTTTGCACACGGCCCCACGCGCTCTCCCCCTACATCACCCCGCCCCGCCCTCCGCCGCTGCGCACGGCTCCCTGAGCCCACCTCTCGGCCAATGGGCGCCAGCCGCTTTTCCGGGCGGCCAATGGGAGCGGCCGCCGGGGACGCCCAGCCATGGCGGGCGGCGGGTGGGCGGGGCCGCGCCCCATTGCTGCCCGGCTGCGCGGCGGGGCCGGGGCGGCGCTCGCTCCGCGCTGGCGGGGGCTGGGGTCGGGCACGGCGGGGCCGCGCTCTGTGCGAGCGGCACCCTGGGCTCGGCGCCGCCGTGTGCTCCGCACCGTGACTCGCTGCCCAGGCGGCTCTGCGTCGCCCCCGCGCCTCCCCGCAGTGTTCGGCGCAGCGCGGGGAGCTGAGGCAGCCGCCCGCAGCCCCGGCCGTGCGGCGCGAGCGGGACACGCGGGGCTGCGGGTTCGCCCATTGGCCAAAGCGCCGGGGCCTCGCCGCTTCTGCCGCCATCGCCTCTCATCTCCCCGCCGGCGCGGCCCCGGCTCGGCGCCCTGTGCAGCGCCCTGTGCAGCGGGTGCCGCGCTGAGGCTGTGAGCGCGGCCGGCGGCCCCGTGTGGGCGGGAGCGGGAGCGGCCGCCATCTTGACGGCGCGGCGCGAGGAAATGGTGGACGCGGGCTCGGCCGCGCTGGCGGCGGTGGGGACGGCACCGCCGGCGTTTCCAGAGCGCCTGGCTTCACCGGCTAACACGGCTGCTGATACTAATGCATATCGCAGCCAAACACACCACGAGGCATTCTAAGAGTCGAGTTACTGGACAAAATTGATTGTCCCAGCGCCTGTGCCTTACAGGAGCCTCACGAACAACAAACCAACGCCGCCTGGTTTAGTCCTCGGCTGTGAGAATGACTACAAAAACACGCTTTTGCCCAGGAACTTGTTTGCGGCCAAGTATTGCACCAAAGCCACTTCCCCGTGGGTGTCCCAGGAAGGACAGGGCACAGGCAACGTCCGCAGCTGCCCGCTTCAGCTGGGCCCCATCGGCTTGTTAAAGAGTTTCACCATTTCAGCTTCATGGCTTTCCTGTCTGCCTCACCAGTTAGAAAAGCGCCCCACCAGGGCCAGGGGCTCTGAAGGAAAAAGCCAGTGCCCGGTTGGTGCTGGAGACACTTTGGACTGACCTTTCCTCAAGCTGTAAATCTAATAGCACTGGAGTTAGGTTTCTTTTATTAGAATATGAGTAACAACAGACATCTTTTACTGTGTTGTTAAGTGCAGTTCATTTAAGATGGACTCGGCTGTATTTGTACTTTGTGTGCTACATTGGCATTGTGTGGTTCATAACATGCTGTATTTCCTACAGAACTAAGGCTGGGTTGCATCAGCAGCTCAAAGAGTGGATGAGCCTTTCAGGACCATCTCTGAATGTGCCACAGTGTCTTACTAAAAGCTTTTGCCAGCTCTCATGCTGGTATTTGTTTTACAGCCATGTAAAAACATCAACATTGCCAATGTCCTTCAAACTCCTAATAAAGTTTCTTGCTATTAATTATTTTTAATCTCTACTGTTCCAGTTTAGCCTAATTTTTGTGGCCTTTGGTTGCCTCAGATACATTACAATCCTGTTCACAAGTAGTGATACTTCTAGTTTTAATTACTACTCTTTTCAGGCAATAAAGGGAAGAAAAATAATATGTGTAGCTAAGGAAGAGCTCTGAGCTTCTAAATCATGACTATGTTAAAAAACCCCAAACTCACAAATGACAGATCCGTGTCACTAAGAAAGAATGCACGGGGAAAATCATACTTCCTCAGTTTTGATCCATCAAATCTTTACTTTTGGGTTGTTTTTTTCTTTCCAAAGTACTAGAACCTGGCATCTGGATGAGTCTCTACCTTAGGAACTTTGAACTGACAAAACCATTGCAACACAGCTTTCCTAACTGCTTTTCTTGTGTTTTGCTGGTTGTACTTCTGGTACTGTCCACAAGGCTAAGAAAGACACTCCAGGCTAAATCCTGGTGGCAATCTTCCTGGTGGAAGTTTTTGAGGATGGTGCAGACTGTAAATTCCCCTGCCCAAAGTAAAACTGTTTACTTTATTTGAAGGAATTTCAGCTGATATCCTGGACTCTCCCTTAGCTGAAATGGAAACAGGGTGCAACTGTGAGTGAGAATGCATTAATCATCCTCTCTAAGTGTACTGCCTCAAATACAGTTCCAGTCTTCTTACAGGATATTTTTAGCTATGTTTCATTATGGATGAATTTTTCCCCCAGCAGATAGTAAGAGTCTTCTAACAGTATTTGGTTTGTGTACTTACCTCAAGGATTGATTTGGCTGGTTGTATCTCACTAAAGCTTGCAATTCTTGTTTTGCAGGTTTCTCTCTGATATTTAGGCAAAGGATAGCCTTGCAGTTAAAGAACAAAAGTGAGAGGCACAACGTGTGTTCCTGGCTCAGTACTTCCTACAGAAAACAAAGTAGAAGTATAAAGTCTTTACATTTCTTGTGCACAGGGGAAAGATAGTTTTATATCAGTTCCAGACTTCTCTGTTGTGATGGCTCTGCCCCCAAAACTCCCGAGCCTCAGGAACAGTTTATGAATAACAGCACTCAGAGGAGCTCAAGTACAGGAAGAGCTGAAGGTAATCTATCGTTTCAGCAATATATCTTTTCTAATGCAGACAGTTCTTAGAAGTGTTGGATGAAGAGCCAAACAAATTTTAAGACCAAATAAACCAACAAATCACATTTTGCAACCAATTGTTCTTGCATGGTGTTCCTCGGAGCGGTCGGACCCGGGGGTGGGAAACTGTTCCAGTTGCTGGGCAATTGTCAATGCTTTGCAGCCACATATTTGTATTGTTAAAGTCAATCTTACTTAATTTTGTATGTGGGATTTATGAAAACCCAGGAGTCCAAAAATAATCACTCTGGATCGTAACTATTCCGAAGAGAAACTGCTTTTGGAGTATGTCTTAATTGAAAACAACTTGTCAGCAGCAGATTCAGAGCAAGTGGGAGCTGTGGCCCATTTCTTCCCCCATCCCCGACCGCTCATGGAGGCCACAGCAGAGCAGGAACACACACTCATCTTTGCACAGCTCTGCCCCTGAGTGCTTTGTCACAGGCTCTGCAGGAAATTTAATTCCAAAGGTACAAGAGTAACAAAAGGGGACAGTATTTGTTTTTAAAGTGACATCCCTCAAAGATCGAAACATTATTTGTGAAGTCCTGTCTTACAGTGTCACGTAGGAGAAGTGTATTGTATCTGGTTTAAGCCCCATGGGTCAGCAACATCCACCTAGATTATTTCTGCAAAGTTACCTCTGGAGACATTCCAACCCAGCTGGGTGAGCTCCTGTGGTGACTCTAGGTGGTCCTGCTCTGACAGGGGGGTTGCACTGGATGAGCTTTCGAGGTCCCTTCCAACCCTTAAGATTCAGTGATTCTGTGATCTGTTGCTGAAAGCAGCACAGTGGGGCTTCAGTCAGCTCTGCATATTTATTTCTCTAAAAAAGTCATAGTCAACTGGCTGCTGAGAAGAGGCCTGAGAAAACACACAGTGAAATCAGCTGGTGTATCAAGAAAGGACGGGCTGACTGAAAAATGCTTGTCCATAGGAAGCAAACTTCAGCAGTGATCTTATTTTCAAATACAGAAGGCATCTTTCTTATGAGGAAAGGCTGTGGGGCTTGGCACTGTTCAGCCTGGAGAAGAGGAGACTGAGGGGGAATCTCATTAATACTCACAAGTATTTAAAAGGTGTTTGTCAAGAAGATGAGGCAGCACTTTTTAGTGTAGTGTCCAGTGACAGGACAAGGGCTGATGGACAAAAGCAGGAACACATAAAGTTCCACTTAAATAAAAGCTTTTTCCCTGCTGAGGTGAGGGAGCCCTGGGATGCCCAGGGAAGGTGTGGAGGCTCCTTCCTGGAGGTTTCCAAAACCCACCTGGACACGTTCCTGTGTGACCTGATCTAGGTGGGACCTGCTTTGGCAGGGGGATTGGACTGCATGATCTTTTAAAGGTCCCTTCCAACCCCTACCATTCTATGATTCTGTGGTAATCTCCTGGATGATGCAACAGATAACAGGGAAGATCTGCCTGCTTCTTTTATAAAATATTCATATTTATATTCATGCTTCATGGCTTAATTATTTCCTAGGCTCATGTATGCTTTTTGTTTGAGACAATGTCTATTTTAATTTAGTTCCATAAAACCTTCTAGGGTAAAATGATTCTGTTTGAAGAGAAGCAATCATACTGACTGTTTCCAGATGCTTAATTTACTTTGATTGATTACAATTAGCTGATGAGATTTCAAATAATTACTTTTAAAATGTATCAGATAATACCAGAATGATTAGTGAGCTCATGACCGTGGCACAGAAATGCACGTTTAGAGTCAGGCAGCGAGACCTTCATTTGCTAACTAAGGGCCCCAGCTATACAGTCATCCTTCTGTTTTTCTGAGGAGAATAATGCCCTTAAATATGTCTGAGAAACTATGATACACTCACTAAACATTCTTTAGAGGTATAGAAATGTATGCAGCAATGCATGTATTATTTGTCAGGGACCAGTGAGGGCCATCTGCTCCCCGAAGGGCTTGGAGCCAGGAACCAAACATAATATCAAGGTGGCAGGGCCCAGCACCACAGCACCCAGGTAGGGCAAGCCCAGGGGCGACAGCTGGGGTCTGCCAGGAGTCTGGATCATCAGGCAAGCTGCTAATGAGGAGGCAGGTCTGAGGTGATGCCAGGAAGTCAATTTGCAGACCAGGATCAGGTCCTGTGGCAGAGTCTGGTGATTGCCAGGCAAGTCCATGGTGGCAAGGCAGGGCTGAGATCAAAGAATCTCAGAACAGTGAGGGTGGGAAGGGCCCTGCAGAGCTCTTCCAGCCCAACCCCCTGCTAAAGCAGGTTCCTGTTGCTCAGGGGGCACAGGAACACGTCCAGGCGGCTTTTCAGACCTCCCAAGAAGGAGCCTCCACACCCTCCCTGGGCAGCCTGGGCCAGGGCTCCCTCACCTCAGCACCAAAGGAGTTTCTCCTTGTGTTTAAGTGCAACTTACTGTGTTCTGGTTGTGCCTGTTACCCCTTGTCCTGGCACTGAGTGCTACAGAAAAGACAGGCCCCATCCTCTCCACACCTGCCTTCTAGCTGTTTTTAACTGTTGGTAAGGTCCTCTCTCAGCCTTCTCTAGACTAAACAGCCCCAGGTCCCACAGCCTTTCCTCAGAAGGAAGATGCTCCAGTCCCCTGATCATCTTGGTGGCCCTGCACTGGCCTCTCTCCAGCAGTTCCCTGTCCCTCTTGAGCTGAGGAGCCCAGAACTGGACACAGGACTCCAGATGAGGCCTCACCAGGGCAGAGCAGAGGGGGAGCAGAACCTCCCTTGACCTGCTGCCCACACTCTTCTTGATGCCCCCAGGATGCCATTGGCTTCTTGCCCATGGAGGCACATTGCTGCTCATGGTTAGTTTGCTGTCAACACAACATGAGCTCGAGCCAGGAAGCACAGGCTTCCCTCAGGTCAGGTGCAGCCATGGTGGTAGCGCTGCTGACTGTGGAGCTGGAGGCCTGAGGCTGAGATGGGGCCATGGGCAAAGCTGTGGGTGGAAGCACCAGGAGCAGCCATTCCAAGCAATTAAAGTCTATTAGTGCACTCACAGCCCTGACATGAAGTGTGCTTAGTGACTCTGCTGTGTGTTTTAGGTTTTAACGTATTTTAAGTGACTGCATCAATTTTTCACTGTGATACAAGTGACTTCATTAGCCAGACAGGTTTTTTAAGGCTGCAATGAAGTTTATAATATAATTACATGAAATGGGCTAATCAGAATGTCCCATGGAACAAGAAGTTGTGGCTTACATGATGTGAAGACAGGCAGACATCTTCAAGACTGAATATGAGCAAATGCCTGAAGCAACAGGTTGGTGCCGGATGAGAAGGGAAAAGATACAACCTGGATATGATGGCACTGGGAGGCCATATCCAACACAACCAATGGCCATTGTCCCAGCCTGAGACACACTGAGAAAATGTCTCAATGAATGTTCTCTAAAGCATGTTCTTTGACATGGAAAAAAACTCACCCAAACCTCGTTTTGCTGCTTTTGTCTTATTTTTAGAACAACCTATGGGACAATGGGTTGGGCCCCAGCTGCTCAGGGTACTTCAGTGTGTGTACTTCATGTGTGTACTTTAATGTGTGTACTTTAATGTCCACCCTCAAGTTACAATTTCCTTTTGTCATGTTGTTAAGCTGTTGTTACACGTGTTAAGCTGACCACAGTGACAAAAATTACACTAACAGTTGATGGGCTGTTTGACACTTCAAAGAACTACATAGTGCGTGGTGGAGGCAGTCGGGGCTCAGGGATGTTTGTAAGACCATACACACAAAAAAGACTGATGAATCACCTATACAACCTCAAGTGTAAATAGCTGAGGGAGTATCCCATGGTAATAATAGATGCTTATGTGTACACAGTCCTGATGGAGTTGTGGTATCCCTCTAAAATGGGATATTCAACTGAAGGGTCAGATTTTTGTAGTGCTGCTGCTTCTATTTCCGTGCATTGCCCGAGGGTTAAAATGTTACAACGTAAAACCAGGCTCAAGAGGTAGCCTTGATTGTACCAGGGAATGCACTGAAGCACACTAAAGTGTATCATCAGCTGTCTGATCCTCAGGCATCTGCTGCAGTCAATCTGCTGCCCTGGCTGCTTGCTTTCAAATGCTTTTCTCACTTCTCCAAGTGATTTACACAAGTGATTCCAAAATTGAAGTTGCTTGACTGGGAACCAGTGACAGAGATCTCTGTGTAGTGTTTTATTCCAGATACAACTAAAAATATTACTTATTACTATTTAACACGTTAGGACTACATGAGCCCAAGCCCTCCACGGTGTGTTTATCAGCTGAGGGCTTGTGCAATTCTGTTTACTTCAACAAGGTGCCTCCTGGTTTGTGACTCCAGAGGAGTATCAGATCCAACAGATAAAGCTTCTGTTTGCTGAGCAATTGTACCTACATTGGAGATTCAGAGTCAGCCCATCTTGCATCAGCACACGTTTGCTGTCAAACAACTGTAAGTGGACCACAGAGACTGTGCCTTGTTCAGGGCCATCCCCTCGTGGCTATTCCAGTTAACTCTGGGGAAGAAAGACTCTTAGGGGGAAAAAATGATATGTCAAGAGTGCAGCAGCAGCCTAGAGATATACAGATGCTAGAACAGCTTTTTACAGTTTTCAAAAGGCATCTGTAAGCAGAGAAAACAGACTGTTGTAACTTGACTTGACTGCAAGACAGCTAGAGCCTAGGAGAGAAGTACAGAAGCAAAGCTTCTTTGTCCTTTCATGCTCCCAGTATCAGGTTCCTAACCCAGTTTGGATGCAGCAATACTCAGCTTGGATCCAAAAGCAAAATGAGCTCTTTATCTGTACCTGACTCTAAATGATTTCAGTAAGAGCAGGCTGAATGAGGGCTTGGCTGTAGGTGGATCAGAGACTTTGCAGAGTTTGTTTATTAAATGTGTCCCACGTGGTTGTGCACTTTGCAGCCTGCCAAAGCAAAAGGGACTGAAACTCCCCCCCCCATCTCCTTACTGAAATAATGAGTACAAGTCTTTTTTCCCCCCCTCTACATTGTTACTGGAATAATCTGTCAAGCAAGCAGTTGAGTTGTTTCACCTTACCACAGTCTTTGCTGAGAAAGATTTAGCAGCATGATAATTCAATGGAAAATATTATAGCCACATTCCTCTCAGACATCACTTCTGTGTAGAAAGATCAACATCTAATAGGAAGGAAAGTTTGTGTTAATGTTACAGAGATTTGTCTGCTTTATTGTTTTTATCCAGTGTGGTGTTTCACCTGAAGTGGTGCAGAGCATGTATGAGAGGGAGCTAAGTGAAGTCATCCCTCCTCTTGCTGAAACGTGGAGATAAAAATGACAGCGTCCTTTCAGCTCGCTTACATACTAAGTAGAAGCACAAGTATCACAGAGACTCTTGATAAGCAAAAGGTGATCAAAAAGGATGTTCACTTAAAGCTGTGCAAAGCAAGGTTAGGGAGGATGCTTGTCAGGAAGGAGCAGGGCGAGTATCTCACAGTCAAGGCAGAAGCTATCCAAAAAATGTAAACATTATCACCACAAGCAGATAACTGAATTCCCTGGCAATTCCATCCAACTAACAGGCAGAAACAACCATGTTCTACCAACAGAGATGGCAAACAGTTCTTCTGTCCCTAGAATATTTTCATGTGCTAAAAATAGGCATGTCTCACTTGGATTGCGTGAGAAACTACAGGCTGAGGATGAGTAAAAGGTCATAAAAAGGTGCTTGGCTTGAAGGTAGAAAAAAGCATCGGAGCAGACCTACCAGAATTGAAAGCTGTGGTAAATAGGTGTCTGACAGATATTATGCTGGGTTAACAGAGTTGCTTTAATTATGTCACAAGCTAGAAGTCAGAGCAGTAATACAGGTGAAGCAATGTTAGACACTAAAAAAAAGCCCAGATGCTGTGAGGTTCACCAGCAGTGCAAACATGTCACGTTTGGAATGTGGAGCTAGTAAGGGACATCATCCTGCACCCATGAAGCATCTTCTCAATGCATACAGCCAGGTTCTTCTCTTCTCTTCTCTTCTCTTCTCTTCTCTTCTCTTCTCTTCTCTTCTCTTCTCTTCTCTTCTCTTCTCTTCTCTTCTCTTCTCTTCTCTTCTCTTCTCTTCTCTTCTCTTCTCTTCTCTTCTCTTCTCTTCTCTTCTCTTCTCCTGTTGGCATGTTCTCAAGTTGTTTTAAGGATTTCCACCCCAGAAATGCAAATGGACGTTGCAAATACATCTTGAGGCCCTGGGATTTGCTGGCTGTGGGAATGCCAGGCCCTGCTGAAGCCACTCAGAAAGGCCCAGCTCAGCTCAGAATGTGCTCTGCCCTGCTTTGAATTGTGGTCAGTGCTGTTTTCATTTCCTGTGAGTACACTTCATTGTTTTAAGCAAGACTTTTACTTAGGAAGGGGCTGTCTTCATTCCCTAGACATCTTCTCATTAACATGTGTACAATTTGACTGAGTAGGTAGCTGCCTGAGCCTGGAGCTTCAGAAAAGGATTTACTCGTGAGCACATATGGTCTGCTGTATAAACTCATGGTTCAGCCTTCACAATGGGTGTGATCTGCTCTGCAGAGGGAGCAGAGCTCTGTTTTCCAGCTTTTTGAGTTGATTATGCATTAAACCTGGTGATGCTTTACTCTTTGGGACTCTAGGAACAGCTGGCTGTGGAACATGCACTTTACCTTCATGCTTCCACATCAACTCATGCCTGGTATGGATGCAGGAAGTGCTTCTATTTAACATTTGACCTTTCAAAATGTGCTTTCCAGTGCTCTGTCTTCTGAAAGGACCTTCCTTCTCACGCTACATACATCCAGTTTTACTACTCAACTTGAAAACTGTTTGGAGCCCCAGTTAGGCATTGGATGTGTGTGCAGGGGGACAGCAGGTTTTGTGGAGCTGTACCAGTGAATTGCAACTAAAGTGTAGGCAGGAGCTGTATGTTGCATGGTATGTGTTGCTCTTACATTGCTTGGGGAGATGCAGGGTCCCATGGGATAAAATGACACATGATGACACAGTTACAACTCCAGTTCTGTTGCTGTGATACACACAGGATGAACACAGACTACCATCACTCTGGCCTTTTGTATCTCAGGGTGTTTGGACATCTGCTTGCAGTTGCCATGGTGCTTTTTTAAACTGGGGCTGTGTCAGCACAGCCCATTGAGAAGGACAGGCCTGATTCTCTGAGGTTTATCTTCTCAGCCTCCATTATCGCAGAATCACACAGAAGCACAGAATGAGGGGTGGGAAGGGCCCTGCAGAGCCCCTCCAGGCCACCTCCCTGCTAAAGCAGGTTCCCCTCAATCAGGGGACACAGAAATGTGTCCAAGTGGGTTTGGAAACCTCCTGAGAAGGAGACTCCACACCCTCCCTGGGCAGCCTGGGCCAGGGCTCCCTCACCTCAACAACAGAGACATTTCTCCTTGTGTTTAAGTGGAACTTTTTGTGTTCAGGCTTGTGCCCATTACCCCTTGTCCTGGCACTGGGTGCTACAGAAAAACAACTGGCTCCATCCTCTTGACACCCTTCCTTTAGGTGTTTCTAAGTGTTGGTAAGGTCCTCTCTCAGCCTTCTCTTCTCCAGACTAAACAGCCCCAGGTCCTGCAGCCTTTCCTCAGAAGGAAGATGCTCCAGTCCCCTGATCATCTTGGTGGCCCTGCACTGGCCTCTCTCCAGCAGTTCCCTGTCCCTCTGGAGCTGGGGAGCCCAGAACTGGACACAGGACTCCAGATGAGGCCTCAGCAGGGCAGAGCAGAGGGGGAGCAGAACCTCCCTTGACCTGCTGCCCACACTCTGCTTGATGCCCCCAGGCTGCCATTGGCTTCCTGCCCACGGGGGCACATTGCTGGCTCATATTTAGCTTATTATCAACCAGCACTCCCAGGTCTCTCTCCTGGAGCTGCTCTCCAGCAGGTCACCCCCAGCCTGTGCTGGTGCATGGGGTTGTTCCTCCCCAGATGCAGGACTCTGCATTTGTCCTTGTTGAACCTCACAAAGTTCCTCTCTGCCCAGTTCTCAAGCTGCTCAAGATCCCACTGAATGGCAGCACACTTAGCACTGGCATTTATTGTATGCACACCTAATACTGGAATTCCTAAAAGCTCTCTTCACTGGAAACTGAGGTAGGCTTCCAAGCATCAGGCCTTTAGCAAAGCTGGTCATTTCTACTTTGTAATGTTGTATGCACTGAGATTTTGTTCCCCCTGATGTTTTTATTTCCCATGTGGTCTCTGGAGTGGCTGTAAAACCCACTTACACATTTTGTAGGACTTCAGAGCTACATGGAGTGCAAAAGACTCTTGTCAAGTATAGCACATGGGTTGTGATCTGTAACTAAACTCCTACCTTGCTTTTGACAGTGCCCCAACATGACAATGGATATCAAGTGCTTTACCTCAGAAAAGTGGCTTACGTGGCTCATAGTGGAAAAACACTATTAGTAATACTACAGAATTAAGCATTCTTATATCCCAAACTGGCAGAAACGAGCAATTAAAAAGAAAGATGTTGCATCCTCTGTGTTCCATAGCTTGACCAAGCTGCATTGTGAAGAACAGAAGAGTCAGCATCCAGCCTCCTGCTCAAAGACAGCTCCTTCATAACGAGGGAAAGCAAACAGTGCCCAATATAGAGAGAGACCCATTTGGAAAAGAGCAAGAACAAGTCTGCCTGAGATATAGGTTCAATACTAGATGGCTTTTTCATACAAAAAGTAATCAAGTTTTTGAATATTTCACTCTTACATTCAGACTGATAGAGGAGTCAGAACAAATCCAAGACTCTCAGAACATGTGGAAATGCTGTTTGAATATCTTTCCCCACTACAAGAGCAAGGACACTTCACACTTTAAGGCATTTTCTTCCCAGTGGTTCACAACTATTAGCAAAACATTACACATCTTGGAGATAGAAGATGATAAACAGGATCACTGCTGAAATAGAATCTCTTGGGTAGACAACCAGGTCTGCTTTAAAGCTCAGTTAATCTCATCTGTCCAGTGTTTTGATTCTAGTTCTTTTAGGAGGAGTTTACAAGAATAGTAATAAGCAGGAATATACCACCTGTAATAGAATTGAGAGCTGTCAGCAAAGTTCCTTTTTCGATGTTAGATAGAGATGGATGGAACAAAGTGTTTATTTCTGTTCCAGAAGGGAACTCCCAATCAGCTGTGTGAGTAACTAAAGCATCACTGTTGTATTTGGCAAATGAGATTGAACTGTGCACGTGGACGTCAGAACTGCAGGCACTTGGTTTTCAAGACATCTCTAATTCCAAGCTGATGCTACAACATATGCTGTGCACAATGACTGTTCAGAATGTGTATAAACTCTATAAAAGCAGACTGAGTCACCTAAGGGAATGATGCAAAATGGTATTTGTTTACAGTATTTGTTGTTCAATAAAACAGAGTAAAAGGCCCTTTTGCTCAAAAGTCTGCTTTGGTTTTCCTCACTGGCATCCTACTTGATTATATCATTATAGTAATTATATATGCAAGAACTTAGCCTAGATTAGTATTAGTTATTATTATCTAGTTATTATCATCACCAGCTCTAATACCTGCACTTGACATTAAAGTCTTCTTTAAAAAAGTCTCCCTTTAGGATTCAGGCAGCTGCAAGGCATAATTATATCATAAACATCCATCTCTAAGAGTGGTCATACTAATAAAGCAAGTCATCTACAAGGATGTTTTGCCAATGTGAGCCTCAAAAAGGCACAATGCTGGTATGGAGCAAAAGACAGGGAAAAGGAGGTTGCTGTGAAACTAAGAGAAAAAGCAGATACCCCTGAAAAGTGAAGAATAAACAGAATGAACCCATTTCTGCCTTTGAAGGATGACATTACTTTTCAGAAATGATCATGTTTTTGTCTTTAGTGTGTACCAGGATGAGACACATTATCTGCTAAGGTCATGGCAATGTCTGTGGAAGGAGCCCTCAGCCAGCTTCAAGGTGGGAGAAGTGATAAAAGCAATAGCAATAGAAAGTATTGTCACGTCTTGAGTTGGGAACGACCTTGGGCGTTGCCTGAGCCTTCTATTGTTACAAACCTTCATCCAGCCACTAACATTCCACTGACACTGGAACATTCAGAAACAAATACATTAATTAGTCAACTTGATGAACAGGTTTGTGGCTGTGAAACTCCTGCCAGCGGACATGAGTAATTAAAAGCTCCATGCATTTGGTATGAAACAGAGACCTGACAGGCAGGTCCTTTGCTGTAGGACCTCCTCTTCCTACAGCTGCAAGTTGTGTTGTAGATGGTCTTGATGACTGAAATCTCTTGGCAACACCACAGCTGATAGCCAGACTTTCTGTGTGGAGCTGAGAATCCTAAAGGCAGTGAGTGATTCCAGCAGGTCTGGACAGGTTTTAAACAGGAAGGAGGAGCAGGGGGTGTGTTAATCGAATGGTGATCATCCCTCAGCTGGTGGATGCAGAAATCTCTTCCCTTCATACATGTATATGGGGGAGGTCTGAGTGGTCATTTCATGGAATAAAACCTTTCTCTGCCAAGCCAGGAAAGTGCCTTTTGGCCAGTCCATTAGCAGTGGTGAATATAAGTGTTAATGCTTCATGCCCACGTACCTGAGCATGGAGACTGCTGGAAGCTGTGACTGCAGAACATTGATGATGCAGGGGAATGTCTAGACAAAACCCACCCAGAAAACACACACAATGTTTGGGATACATGCAAAGGCTGCAGACCAGGCACTCCAAAACTGGGCCATGCTAGTGTTGAGTTTGCTTATACAACCTTAATGCAGCAATTCTGGAGAGAATTACAATACTGGAAATGTTTTCTATTGGAAAACTAAACGGAACTGTTTAGTGAAATAGTTCAGTGCTGTTTTTCCCAGCCTCCTTGCAGTGATGGAACATTCACCTTGTTGGAAAGGCTGGGAGAGAGACAGGAGACTATAGGAAAGGATGATTTCATGGCTCAGAGAACTAACATTGTCCTGGGTGACACCAGACAGGTCACATAAGCTTAACTTTCCACAGGTGATGACTCAGTGTATGGGCTTCATTTTCACAGGTTCTGTATTTGAGACACTCAGAAGTGAGGAATGACCACAGCTGTAGGCAAGTCCTAACCCTGAAGCACGGGAGCACTGGAGCTATCAGAAAAGAGGTCTCAGGAAGTTATTTTACACCAAGGGTCATCCTTGCAAGTTGTTGAATCCGTTTTATTAAGTTGTCCCAATGTAAACTGAGTGTCTACTTGGGTGGGGGAAGACATTCCTCTTGGAAAAGGAATGAAGATTGTTAAAATTTGGTAGTGACTTGCAGCACACCACAGAGTCTTCCAGAGGAAAACACTGGGAAGTTATCCACAGTATTCTATCCCCCTTTGGATCATCTCTAGATAGGTAAAGGAGCCCATGGGAGAGATGACAAAGTGAGGAACACAGGGAAATTTGTCTTTCTGGTTTCAAAAACTGTGTCATTGAAAGAGTGTAACAAACTGCTCACACAAGTGTCCTCATGCTAATCATTCATTTGAAACAGAGGTTGCTCAAGTACACTTCCTAATACAGATCCTAAAACCCTCTTGGATGCACTGCCTGCATCTAAAGGCCATGTAAAGCTTTTACCTGCTTCACATACTTCCCAGTATGTGAAGGCTACTGACTCTTTAGTTCTAAAAAGTCCTTCCTTAAAGTTACCCCACCCCATAACTTAGAGAGGTGTTGTGCAAAGCAGTCAGCACATACTCAGCTCTAAGGTTATGACTTAATCCATTGCAGTCAGCCTTTCTGAGTCTTGGGTGTGATGCCGACCTCAGCACGATGATGGTATTGCCTGACGTACTTGTTGATGCTCTTCCTATTCCTCCCCACCTCTACCTCTCCAAAACATTCTAGGTTTTAGTACAGTCTCAGCTGACATCAGCAGCTACTTTCAGCTGCAATGGTAAGGCAATATAGCCAAGGAAACTCACCTGAGACTACCTAAGAGAGCGAAGTGTTCACAGTCACGATCCCTCTGTAGTCTTGTAACCATCCACTGTTCCACATAGATCTCATGTGAAGCTCACAGGATCTGATGACAGCTTGCAAGACTCTTAAGTTTTGCTTTGTTTTGCTTTCTCTTTAGAGAGCAACTTGGTAGAAAAATGCCTCCCAAGTAATTATTCTGGAGCACTTGGAGACTGATGATCTTAAAAGTCTTTTCTAATCTATGTAATGTAATGCAAGTCAATGATTTCCTGTCTGTTCATTGCAGTACAACTGCAAACAGTCTCCTTGGCAAAACTAAACCTGTAAAGATCGAGTTTGAAACTCCTGGTTTGTTTTTTTCTATTTGACACTTCTTTATGGGCTTTTCACTGGAACTCAGGAAGACAGCACTTGTGGCAAATGAGGGAGCAAAAACTGCTAGAAGTGTTTGAGCAGAGCCAGGGGAATGTCTCTGTACAAACCAGTCCACCTCCTTTTCTAGCTCTGAGAACTGGGTAACTGTTCCTATGCTATGCCCTTGCTTTTGTGCTGCCCCTCAATATAAGCAATTTGTTCCTGAAAGACTAGAAGAAAGGAGACTGAAAGAAAGACAGTCTGGCTAGTCACTGGCTTCCCTAGCTAGAGTGAGTTCAAACAAACAAACAAAGATCACATTCAGTTAAAGAAGTAACTTTAAAATGTTCCCTTAAAGCACGATCCAGCTCATTTTTAACACTATATCCTAGAAAGCCACCGGTTTAAGCAGATCAACGTTTCCCACTGGCTCAGGGAAGCCATTCTATATTTGAATAGTGACAAGGCAGAAGCCACACGGTACGTGATGTGACCGTGGGCCATGCAGGATGAAATTCAGACAGTGCAAGGGCCACTTCAGCCTGTTCATAGCGTGTCGAATGGGATGTGTGAATTCCAACAGATCCGATTGCAAGTGAACTCCGTATTTATACTCCCGGTGCTCATCTGTTGCACCCAGAAAAGATCAGCTGAAAAAAATGGGATCCCTGTTAATAAGAGCTAAAAGGCTCATTCAGCTCATCAAGTAAAGCAAGCAAAATGCTCCCTGGCAGGAACAACAGCTGTATGCCTGACCTTTACCATTTCTCCCTTTTCTCGCCTCAGGTTCAGGGCCCGGCTCAGTGTGTTCTTAGGAGACGTGTATTTGGAAGGAGAGGGCTATTTTTATCACCCACCCAGTGGGTCTTTAGGAATACTTCCTTCCACATCAACCCCTTTGAGCATTTTGCAGAGAATAGTCTGTTCTGGGAAGCCAGTAGATTTGAAGTCCTACCATGACTTGGAGTTTAATGTGCAGGAGGCAGATAGCACAGTTGATGAATAAAGCAAACATTGATGATGTGGCCCTGCTAAAGCTATTACCAGAGTATTTTACATTTTCCATGCACCCAAATTAAACCCTTCATGCAAGCAAAGTAATCCAAAACCATCTGGCACTAGAATTTGGGATTTCATAGTGCTTTAATGCAAACCATGTGAGCAGGATGTCCAAAATGGCCATGTTGGGGGCTTGAATTAATTTATGTCAAAAAGATGCAATAGGTTTGTCCAGTTTTCATTCTGTCCAGTCAATGAATACTTTACACCACTGCTGTTCAGCACACATACCTTCTGCACTGCTACTCTTCCTTGCCTGACACTTGTTACTTCATTGTTTCTGAACACAGAGGAATATCCAAGGTGAGAAAGGAGGACGCTGGACTATGAAGCCAGGTGTACAACTCCAGCGTAAAGCTAAATAGCCACGTGGGATTTTTCCATCTTGTTGCTGAATGACAGTGAGAATTTGTTACTATGGGGCATCAAAGAACTGTTTAGCCTTCAGTATGGAAGAGATGCCTCATCCTTTGCCTGGCTGTTCTCTTGGAGTGCTTTTCCACCCTACCTTTCCATTTAATAAGCACTGGGAATCACAGAACCACAGAGTGTTAAGGGTTGGAAGGGACCTCAAAAGCTCATCCAGCGCAACCCCCCTGCCTGAGCAGCACCACCTAGAGCAGGGCACACAGGAACTCATCCAGCTGGGTTGGAATGTCTCCAGAGAAGGAGACTCCACAGCCCATCTGGGCAGCCCCTGCCAGTGCTCCCTCACCTCAACAGGGAAGAAGTTTCTCCTTGTATTTCTTTAGAACTTCTTCTGTTCCAGCTTGTTCCCATTGCCCCTTGTCCTATCACTGGCCATCACTGAGCACAGCCTGGCTCCATCCTCCTGACACCAATAGCTGACAAAGGGAACTCAGGATCACTTTGACTTCCCTCTCTACTCCTCTCAGGGCTGAATCCTGCAATGAGTCATCATTAGGTGACCAGGGAAATTCTGGTTCTGTGTAATCAAAGCCTCATCTTTTCAGGAACATGAAAGATTGCAGCCAATGTGACTCCTCTCATGTTTAACAAGCATAAACTCTCTCCTGACTGTGCCTCTCTAAAATGTGCTACAAGAAGTTTTGCCAATACACACTTACTTTTCCTTGGGGTCCCAGCCTGTTATCTTCTTTATTCTTCTCTAAGCAATCTTCTGTGAAGGCATTGCCAGAAGTCACCTACACTCCTCAAATTGGCTGTCAGGGCCCTGAGGACACCTTGCTGGCCTTGATCAGCCTCACCTGGTTACTCCACTCACAGGTCCTGCACATGGGCCCAGGAGCTCCACTTCAGTCCCAGACCAAGCCATGCTGCAGGTGTACTGCTCAGCCACAGCTGCTGATCTTGACCAACACTGACCTCTGCACTGATCTCCCACCTTCACCTGGGATCCCTCTTAACTATAAACCTGCCCAGCAATCCCTGGACTATATTCTCAGGAGAGCTGATCCTGGCTGTGACCTGTGGGCTGACCTTGTCTCCTCACTGTGAATCTGTGGGATGATCTGGACTTGTAGCTGAACCTAGCTGCTATCTTTGGGTCTGGTCTGCTCACTCTGGCTGGCTGTGTTACTGTGCTCTGCTTCTGGCTCCCTGCCCCTTTGAGCAGCTGATGCTTGCTGCTCCCTGACAATGGGCAGTGGAGTTAGGCTGGAGTTGTTTACAGGTGCCTCAAAGTTCAGAAGATCCCAAATTTGATGGCAACAGAACTGAAAATAGACTTGGAATAAATCTTGAGTAATGATGATTTCTGAATTCTGATTATTCCAGCAACCCTGCTGCAAAACAGAAACACTTTCTCCTGTCTTGATTATTTTGCATTAACCCATGCAATGCCCAGCTTGACTAGGGCAGTGAATTCCATTGACCACTTGGGCTGTTGGAGGATGACTCTGCTCTACTGCTGACCTGTGCAGCACACTGTTCAACCCAATCTGGTGATGATCCTAAAGAGCATTAGTCTCCCTGAAAGTCCTTAGTGCTGCCCAACTATGGTTGGTCAGCATTTTGAGAACCAAAGAACTGAAGAAAATCCAGGCTGCTCTTCTCTGAGTGTGTACTTCCAATTTACATCAGATTTTGGCAGTATAGGAAATAAACTATTGCTACCTACTGACTCATTAGCACTGCTCATAATGTAGCCCCTCCCATTAATGCCCACGTTGTCCCATGGTTGCTCATGGGTGTGGGATGTCTCTTGTTTGGCTCAGGAGCTCCCAGCTGCCCCACGTGCCCTCATAGTCACACAGCTTCTGCCTCTGCCACCAGCTGCCTCACTGCTGTAAGGCAAATAGGTGAGTTCCCAGGGAGTACAGCTGGCATATCAAAGGGAGGAGTTTTATAGGTTAGTCCCATCCTTTCCTTGAGAACTCCTTCTTGTACCATGGCTTTTGTCCTTTTCCCAAATACCTTTTTGTTCATGACCTGATGAGCTAACCCCAGACTTGAGGCACAGGAGGACTTGCACCCTGCTGCATAGGTGTTATGTGGTGCTTTTCTTCTTCCCTTCCCATGTCCTGAACCTCCTTGCCTCTAGATAAACTTGATGACATTCCTCAGTCCCAGAAGAGGGCATACAATCATACAATCATTTTGGTTGGAAAAGAACTTTAAGATCTTGAAGTGATAGGACAAGAGGAAAGAGCCTCATGTTGCACCAAGGGAGATTTGGATGAGGAAGAACTTTTTCCCTGAGAGGGTTGTCAGCCCCTGTCCCAGGCTGCCCAGGGGGAAGAACTTTTTCTCTGAGAGGGTTGTCAGCCCCTGTCCCAGGCTGCCCAGGGGGAAGAACTTTTTCCCTGAGAGGGTTGTCAGCCCCTGTGCCAGGCTGCCCAGGGGGAAGAACTTTTTCCCTGAGAGGGTTGTCAGCCCCTGTGCCAGGCTCCCCAGGGGGAAGAACTTTTTCCCTGAGAGGGTTGTCAGCCCCTGTGCCAGGCTGCCCAGGGGGAAGAACTTTTTCCCTGAGAGGGTTGTCAGCCCCTGTGCCAGGCTGCCCAGGGGGAAGAACTTTTTCCCTGAGAGGGTTGTCAGCCCCTGTGCCAGGCTGCCCAGGGAGGTGGGGGAGTCCCTGTCCCTGGAGCTATTGCAAAGCCCTGGAGCTGAGGTGCTGAGGGCCGTGGGTTAGTGCTGGGCTTGGCAGGGTAAGGGGAGGGGTTGGACTCCAGGAGCTTAAAGGTCTTTTCCAACTGAAATGATTCTATGATTCTCTCTTTGTCCCTACCTTGACCAACCCCCCTGCCCCAATTCTAGATCATCCATCCTTGCCAACTTCACTTTTCTAGTACCCTCCTAGAGACAACCTGTACCAGCATCAGTAGCACACTAGTAGTAAGGTGCTCTGTTAGGATATGACACTGTGTATGGCATTATCACTAGTATAGTAAAAACAAACGTTTACTGATAATTTAGTCGTTTCTTTATCCCCAAATCCTGATCTTCAAATTAACCTCTGGTGTCTTCCGCAGAGGCGTGTGAGCAGCCCGGGGCCGCGTCCCGCCCGTGCTGCGGGGCTGTGCCCGGGATGCGCGTCCTCCGGCGGCCGCCAGAGGGAGGGCGCGACACGCGCGGCGCCGGAGCTCCCGCCGCACCCAGCGAGGACGTTTCCAGTTTACGAGGAAAGTTACGCTCGTTCACGCAGAGGTTCTATTTTAAATCGGCTTAGTCAAAATCGATGCAAGAGGTTGGCTGACATTTGTAGTCAAGTATAAGAATAGCTTCTTTTGGGTTGCCGTAAACAGGTTCCAAATGGACATAAACTGAACTAAGGGCCTTTAGAGAAGTGTTTATACCAGTTTAACTGAGTTGGTTGAAACCTCCATGGAAGAGTAACCAGTGGGACTTTAGTGTTTGGATAGACACTAAGTCTGAAATACACTATTTTAGCTTGGAGTAGGAATGCAAAATTCTGGTTTATCTTCAAAAGTAAACTGTGTACTCTATTCATCATCAGCTTCACAGAAAGTCCCCCTTGAAGAGGACACTACCCATCTGGTTTCAATTGTTTCTATTGGAGTATTTTGTGTTCTTTTTTGTTGTTGATTCTGCTTCATATGAGCAGCTTCTTAACACTGGGGCATTCTGTGAATGCAGCGAGACACAGCCGAAGAGGAGGGAGAAACGTCCATTTGAGAACCTTGCAATTGCAGCACAGTTTGTGGCAGACTCTCTGGTTGCTGTCTAGAACACAATTGCTCAGAATTTGTTTTAATTTGTTTTGAGGCACTGCTGGTTTGTTTGCTAGGACAGGGAGGGGAATCTCTGCTCAGTTCTGAAAAGTCTGGATCTGTAGAATTCCATCTGAATATTTTTCCCCTCACTTGCTTCTCTCAGTTCAGATTGCCTTGTTCCTCTCTTTCATACACTTCCTCCTAGGCTTTGTAATCTACATTGCCCCAAGGAAATGCAGCTGTCATGATGGTTCACAGATCAAAATCCAGCCTTTAATGTAGCTAAGGCTTGATCCATTAACTACTTTGAAGATTATGACCAAAGCCTTAAACTGGCATCTGAAATATGACACTTCAGCATGAGTTAATGAGGCCCAGGAAAGCTGCACAGGAGGCAGCTATTGTATCCAACACCATGTGATTATAGAGACAAAAGCAACGAGCACTGCAGCAGGAGTAAGGAGCACAGCAAAGTACAGCCTGAGACAGTCTGAAGCAAGACTAGAGATGAGTTATTTTAAAAGCAAGAAGGGAAGTTTTGGCCACAATACTAAACAGACAGAAGCTAGCAAAGTCTGAAGACAAAGGTGCCGTGGCCTTGCTCAGATTCACAAGTCAGGCAGCTGCATTCATTGTGTTCAGGAGTTACTCTGAAAAATGCAAAACACATAGAGAGAGATTGTCCTGCAAACAGAAGGATGGAGAGTGCTCTTCCCAGCATGCACAGGAGCCACTTAACAGTGAGAGACTCTAGTGATAAAAGTGGTGATAATCCAATTTGTGCACCATGGGTCATGTCAGCTGACAGTAAATAGGAAGAAAATCATCTAGGCTGAGAAGGGATGTTGCAGTGGCAACCATGTGTTCATAGCTGTGTTTCTTTTCAGTTAGAAAAGAACTTCAGTACTTGAAACTACTGTAAAAAACAAGTTGCACCTACATGTGACCCAGCATCAGCAGTAGTGTGCCAAGGATGGACTTACAGTCTCACTGGGTCTGAGCTGAAGGAGAAAATGAGCATGAAGGAGTTAGCCATGGTATCAATCAAGTGGGATTCATTTCAACATCAGCATAAAGAGAGATGCTAAGATTAAGGATTGACCAGAAATAGCCCAATAAGTTTCCACTGAATCAACATTTTCTGATGGAAAACTGTCCTGACTGGAAAAGTTTCAGCAATCTTGAATTGTTACATTGAAAGTACCAGTTATCACTTCTCCATTCTATAAATACCAAATGCTCACGATTGCTGGCTGCTCAAGGGGGTTATAATTCTCAATATGATTGTGCTGTGTGACTCATTGGAACAGAACAAATGGCAGCAAATGTAAACTGACAAAACTCAGAGATTTAGGTGCTAGAATGATGCAATTCAGCATATACCTCATGGAGGCTCCCATTACCAAAACACACTAACATCTTGTTTTCAATCCTTACCACCACTTATGCAATGCAGAGGCAAGTAACTACGACCTGGTTGCACTGGGCATATTCACTCTCTGGTTTTACACATGGTCAGATGAAGGAGCCCATTCCCAGCTGGATGTTAGAGGACAGCCTGAAACACAAAACAATGAACAAGGCACATTTTTTTATTTTCAACCTGATGGTATTCATGAACAAACAAAGCTTTTATCAGCTGACACAGTGCAAATGGTGAGAGCTTTGTTCATACCCACCAAGTCACCAGGAGTCAGTAAAGAATGAATCTGAGATGGGAGGTCATCACCTGATGGACAAGGACAAATCTTTTTTGAGATAGGAGGAAGGCTGGACTTGAAGCCCAAGGAATTTCTTCCTAGTTCTATGCCCTGTTTTGGACACTCTATAGATTAATTCAGTAACTCACTTACTGTGAATTAAGTAGTCCCAGCAGAGTTAGTTCACAGCAGGTTGTTAGTGCCAGAACAATTACATCATATGCAGACACGCTGTAACCTTCTGTTGAGGGGACACTTCAACAGATGACTTCCAAGAAGTGAAGCTCTAAATTAGAATTAGATGTTAACTGCTTCCTGGTAGTGCTTTTGTTTTGACCATGCCTTTCTTTTGTTGAGTTGTTTGGCAGCCAGCTGCTCTGTAGGACTTGAGTCCCTGCAGCTGAGAAGTAAAATGAAATGCAGCCTGGTTTTTCATAGCGACTTGTTTCCCCCACTTGCTCACACTGGGTGAGGTATAGGTATGAAGGAATAAATCTTTGTGCATGTTTCCCAGGCCTTGTCTCAAAGAATCACATCATCACAGAATGGTGGGGGTTGAAGGGACCTTTAGAGATCATCCAGCCCAACTCCCCCTGCCAAAGCAGGTCCCACCTAGACCAAGTCACACGGGAATGTGTCCAAGGGGGTTTTGAAAACCTCCTGAGAAGGAGCCTCCACACCCTCCCTGGGCAGCCTGTGCCAGGGCTCCCTCACTGAAACACTGAAAGAGTTTTTCCTTACATTTAAGTGGAACTTTTTGTGTTCCAGCTTTTGTCCTGTCACTGGACACTACAGAAAAAATTGCTGCCCCATCCTCTTGACAAACATCTTTTAAATACTTGTGTTAATGAGCTCCCCCCTCAGTCTCCTCTTCTCCAGACTAAACAGCCTCAGCTCCCGCAGCCTTTCCCCAGAAGGAAGATGCTCCATTCCCCTGATCATCTTGGTGTCCCTGCACTGGCCTCTCTCCAGCAGTTCCCTGTCCCTCTGGAGCTGGGGAGCCCAGAACTGGACACAGGACTCCAGATGAGGCGTCAGCAGGGCAGAGCAGAGGGGCAGCAGAACCTCCCTTGACCTGCTGCCCACACTCTTCTTGATGCCCCCAGGATATCGTTGGCTTCTTGCCCATGAGGGCACATTGCTGGCTAATGTTCAATTTATTATCAGCCAGCACTCCCAGGTCTCTCCTGGAGCTGCTCTCCAGTAGATCACCCGCAGCCTGTGCTGGTGCATGGGGTTGTTCCTCCCCAGCTGCAGGACTCTGCACTTGTCTTTGTTGAACCTCAGGAGTTTCCTCTCTGCTCACAGTTACAAATACACATACTTTGGGTCATGGGCTCTACAGCTCAATAAGCACAACTGTGACAATGTCTTTGAACAGCATCATTGTCCCTCAAAAGAGCTCAGCCAGTTGTACCATGGCAATGGCTTTTGCACGATACAGTCACACAGGCTCTAAACCAGCTCAAAATATCGCACCTTCCATCTGCCAGTGCAGCTGTGCTCACTAATGAGTTGCAGTGCTTCTCATCTGCACAAGCCCAGATACAGTTTGTGGTTTATGGATTGCAAGCACTTGGCTGCAGAAGCTTCCACATGGTCTTTATATCCTTGCAATCGGAATTTTTTAGTCTAGAGCCACGACATGCCAGCTCCAGCCCTCCCATCCTACCCGTGAACACAGCACTGACACTCTGGTGTTAGTTTGGGGTTCTTTAAAAATGTTCTGAGAAAGACTTAAGCAGTAGTGAACCTTTGTGATCCAGGCTTTGAATGAAGTAATCTGAAAGAGTGGCTTCAAATAGTCAACCCCTCCACTCCTTTTCCTCCAGAGTAGAGAGGGAGAAGAACCTCCTTTGACCTGCTGCCCACACTCTTCTTGATGCATCCCAGAAGGATCCTGGGATGCATCAAGCAGAGTGTGGGCAGCAGGTCAAGGGAGGTTCTTCTCCCTCTTTACCCTGGTGTGGCCTCATCTGGAGTCCTGTGTCCAGTTCTGGGCTCCTCAGCTCAAGAGGGACAGGGAACTGCTGGAGAGAGGCCAGTGCAGGGCCACCAAGATGATCAGGGGAATGGAGCATCTTCCTTCTGAGGAAAGGCTGTGGGAGCTGGGGCTGTTTAGTCTGGAGAAGAGGAGACTGAGGGGAGATCTCATTAGTACTTACAAACATCTCAAGAGTGGGTGTCAGGAGGTTGGGACAACACTTTTTTCTCCTTCCTTGGAGGTCTTCAAGACCTGCCTGGACATGTTCCTGTGTGACCTGATCTAGGTGACCCTGCTTCTGCAGGGGGGTTGGACTGGATGATCTCTAAAGGTCCCTTCCAACCCCCACCATTCTGTGATTCTTTCTTCCATCTGACACTGCCACAACCATTATTAACTTTCATTACAGCCATCAGGAGAGATACTTGCTGCTTCTCTGCTGGCTGCAGAAGAGCTTTTCAGATGCCCCTGTGCTCCTATACATCCCTAGGTATTTGTTTCTGCCTATCTGCAGATATTTTGCAGGTAAGTTTGCTTGCAGGGCAGCAGGGAAATTCTTGTTAACTCTTTCCAGGGCAGTCTGCCATCTAAAAGTGAGCCAGAAATGTTGTATTAACACAAGAATGTCAGTGTTTTGTTTAGGAGCTCCTGACAACCAAAAGGACTTTGTTGGCCTCTAGCATCAAACAAGGCTCTTGCCATTCTGTATGTTCTACATAAGAATTCACTGGAAGCTGATGCTTGCTTTGAGTCATGAGGAGAGAGGGCAGGATTTACTCTCTCTGCTCCTCTGGTTGGGCTCAAGTCTGAAACTATGCCACTGGAAAAAATGTAAGTTCATGCAGAATGCACATTTTAAGTCAGACAATGAATACAGTCTCCAAAATGATAGAGCAGGTGCTCAGAATAGTGTGTAGTGCCTGTTCACCAGCCTCTGCTGCATCCCAGATCTGATCCGCTGGTTCATCAGAGCAACCTCCTCCCAGTCTGGATGTGCAAGGCAGCTCTCCCCAGACATGCTGTGAACCCTTCAGTGTTTTCAAACTGCTACTAATGTGCACAGGAAAGGAAATATGGCAACAATGAGAATGTGATGCAAGCTCCCAGATTGCCTTGTTCTGTCTTTGACAGAAATTAAAGCCTTGTTCAGACTTCCCAAGGGAGAAAAACTTTAAAGAGTCTGTTCCCCAGGGAGTCAGGGAAACATCTATAAAAATAATCTTGGAAGAAATGGGAGAGTACTGAGTGGTACTGGCATATCAGCACAGCATCTTCTATCTTTTATTGGATGAGAAAATGGGAACATTTTAGCTTTATTCCAGCTTTGCAATTAGTCAAAGACAATCTATTATTAGCTGTAGAGCCTCGTTAGAGTCCTCTGTGCTTACACAGATGTGTGCTTCTCTGCCTCAGCAAGAATTACTATTTGTGATTTCTAATGCTTATTCTGAGTGTTAAAAGTCCTCATTCACTGCTGAGCTCTTTAACATAGAAGGATAGATTCACAGAATTGTTTTAGTTGGAAAAGACCTTTAAGATCACTGAGTCACCCTCACCCTGCCAAGCCTCAGCACCTCAGCTCCACAGCTTTGCAATAGCTTCAGGGATGGGCACTCCCCCAGCTCCCTGGGCAGCCTGGCACAGGGGCTGACAACCCTCTCAGGGAAAAAGTTCTTCCTCAGCTCCGACTTAAACCTCTCCTGGGGCAACTTGAGCCTGTTTCCTCTTGTTCTGTCACTAGTTACTTGAGAGAAGAGATGGACCCCCCACCTCACTACAAGCTCCTGTCAGGGAGCTGCAGAGTGCTCATGTCTCCCCTAGCCTCCTCTCCTCCAGGCTGAACATCCCCAGGGCCTGCAGCTGCTCCCCATCAGATTTGTTCTGTAACATAGATAAGCTTCAAGACTTTATTAACAAGAAAGAATAATACAAAGCTGTTACTCCTGATTCTATGCAAATACAAGCAGGTCAGTGGCCCCGCATGTATAATTTATCTGTTAAAGACATTGGATTGTTTCATTATGGCTAACAAGCAAAGTAAGACAGAAGCTCAAGAGAGTGTGGGCAGCCACCCATATTACTGTTCTCAAGTCCATGCCCCACAACCTATTGCAGAGAGGCTCCTTCCGTTTTCTGGGGACACCCCATGAGTCACATCTGGCTGTGGAGTGTCCTCATGCCCCAGATGCTGTGTCTGCAGGCTCACGTCACTCATCCTGTTTCATTAGGGAAAGTCTGTTCAACAGAACTGCCGTCATATGCCCCGAGTCACTTGGTGGTGGTTGGGAAATGCACTGGCTATAGCCCAGCAGTGGGAGGCTTGTGTGGGGGTAACTGGAGGGAAGCAGGAGGGGCTCAGCAGCCTTGGTAGTGTTTTGGCCTCACCACAATATCCTCCATGAACTTCCTTGCAAAACTTTGCAAAAGCAGTGGTTTTGGTGTTCTTCATGGCACTGCTTTGTCAGAGTGGTGCATACAAAGAATGATTCTTTGAATTTTGACTTAAGAAGCTGGATAATTGGGGCTCTGGGTTTGGTCATGTCAGGCCCCACACTCAGAGAACTGGGAGCTCTTTCAAGAAGAGGAGACTGAGGGGTGACCTCATGAATGTTTACAAACACATAAAGGGTGGGTGTGAGGAGGATGGAGCCAGGCTGTGCTCAGTGATGGCCAATGGTAGGACAAGGGGCTTGCCCAGGTACAAGCTGGAACAAGGAAGGATTTCTTCCCTGTTGAGATGAGGGAGCCCTGGAAGGGGCTGCCCAGATGGGCTGTGGAGTCTCCTTCTCTGGAGACATTCAGACCCAGCTGGATGAGTTCCTGTGTGCCCTGCTCTAGGTGGTGCTGCTCTGGCAGGGGAGTTGCACTGGATGAGCTTTCAAGGTCCCTTCCAACCCTTAACATTCTGTGATTCTGTATGAAGTCCTCAGCCAAAAAATATTTCCACTGCCATTCTAAGGCTAAACCAGTACAGCTTTACAAGTCAGTCAGTTTAATTTTACCTCACTCTGTGTAGCAGTGTCCTACACATGGTGGCTATTTATGATGTTGCACTAACCACTAGGAATAAGGGGCACAGCAGCCTCAATTTGGAGAATGGAGACTACAGCTCTGGGGAGTCTGTTGCTTCAGGGAGTATGTTACTGATCTTTCTGTCTCTCTGTACTTTCAGACAGCATGGGTGAAAGACACAAATCCCATTAGAGCAGACAATCAATAAAAAAGGACACCAAGACATCAGTTTCACACGGGGCTGTAAAACTGAGCAGCACAAAACCTCTCTGAAGCTGGTTCCAGCAGTACTGTACTGCTCAGCAGGAAGATGAGAACAGCTGTGCTGGTGGCACAGAAGCTTCCAGACGTTGTGCCAGGCTGCTTCCAGCTGGTGGAGGTGCTGCCTTTCTGTACCATACCAGGAAAAGAGTTTGAGGTCCTTGACCAGCTGGTGCAGACTGGCTCAAGTCTGCATTGCATAGCTCTGGGCCCTGTGTGATTGTCCCATAATTACTGAGATTCTTGTTTCATTTTTTTCCTCAGCTGGAAATGCATGAAATAACAGTTGGCTGTGTTGCAGCCCACCACCATTGTGTCTTCGTAGGGTGACATCAAAGGTACAGATCACCTGTCTTCCTACCTACTGCCAGTTCTTGCATCTGAGTTCTCATGCCAGTTCTTGCATCTGAAGATGTAAGAACTACTAAAGTAGTAACAGAACAAACTTGGTACAGTTCATATCCACCTGACAAGGTTGAAAATGTCCCCTGGTTTCCTTTCAATTCTAAAAGGAAACCCAGAAGTAAATTAACCCGCCTGGGGCCCTAGGATGAAGCAGCCACATTGAATTTGTACATTCACATCACCGAATCTTCAGTGGAGTTTAATGATGTGGGAATAATGATCTGCATATTTGTATCTCAAACTCTTCCCTTGAAGCTTTTCAGCATCTCTCTGTGTATAGGAACCCTTGTCTTGTGGGAAAGAGTAACACAATGCAGGGGCTGGAAGCTTCCTCAGTTTCAGACCTTGGCTGTCTATGTCCTAGGACGCTTCTTAGCCAGGTACAGAACTCCCACTGGAGGAAGGAGCTCAAAAGCTGTTAATAAATGGAAATGATCCAAACACCTAACTCCTGATTTTGGGAAGAACTGCTCAGGAGAAATAGCTCCAATAAGTACAGCATTTTATACTTTAAGTTGAAGCTTTATACACAACCTTAGCAAACTCAGGCAGGAGCCTTTAAAAACGCAGTGCTGGTAGTCAGTTGAGCACCCTTATTTCTTCTATTGTTTCTAGCTGTAATAAATACATTCCTCTTGGGTCAAAGCTCTCCATGCTTAATTCTAGATCAAAGGCCAGCTTTCATGTTTCAAAGACCAAGTGAAGTAAGTTTTCAGCAGTGAAGTAGGAAGGAAAGACACTTCAATGGGGTAAAAAATGTTGCCCTTTGGTTACTGAAAATTTCTAACAAAGTTCAGCCATCTTTTCAAAAGCCTGTTTGGCCTGAGAGGAATCACCTCACAGCAACTCTTGATTCTCCCTGACTGGTTAAGGTTGCTTTGGGAGACACTCTTCAGAGATTCTCTCAGTTTTATTGGGGGTTGTTGGGAACGTGCTCAAGAGAACTGGGAAAGAGATTTTGCACAGTCAGCACTCCTGCACTAAGCTTATCTGCACAAAAGAGAATCTGGATATATAAACCAAATAGCTCCTTCCTCCAGATGGTGCAAAAGCTCTCCCATCTGAGTGTCTCTAGGGTTGTGTGAAGGGGAAGGTATAGGAGAACTAGGAATACTCCCTAAACCAAATAGATTGAGCATGCAAAAACTGTTGCATTTCTCAAGGTCACATTGCTCTGGTCCTAACTTGGCTCTGGCTACACATTTCCCTTTGCAAAGTCAACCTCACCACTTACCATCATTTGCTCTTTGCATACGCCACAAAGGACACAGGATACAAAGAGTGGAGGATTCAGAGATGCAGGAACACCTCTAAGCTAAAGTTTAGTGATTTAATACTGAACTAAAGTTAAAATTTCACTTCTGGTTTGGTAGTTGTCCTCAGTACTTCACAGTGCCTCTTTCACCAAGGAATTACCCTGTGTCTCTTCTGGATGGTTGGCTGAAGACACAGAACTCCTGCAAACAGCAGGAGGTGCTGGGCCTGAGTCAGCAGCATGCCTTTGGCCTTGCTACACAGACTGGCTGAAGAGCAGAAAAAGATGCAAAGCAGACCAGAGTGTTTTACCATACATACAAGAGCCCAGTTACCTTTATATAAAAAGCCTTAGGGGTAGGTGTCATTTGGCATTTAGACCCAGTCTGAAGTAGCCAAAACCGTTTAGGCAATATAATGAGTCACGGATAATGACTTAGAGCCCTCGTGTAACCACATATGAAGGGCAGGCTCAGTCTTCAGTGCTCCAGGTACCTGTGCCTTTAAAGGAGCTGACATTCACTTCACCTCCCTGGTATGCAGTGTCAGATAACCAATGCTCTGCTGAACAATAGATAGAAAGCTGGGAGACTTTCAGAGGAGCAAGCTAGGTTTACATTAGGCATTTTCCATAAGGTCTTTTGAAAAGGTACACCCAGCTCTGAGAAGGAGAGCAAGCAATAATAACTGCACTTAGTACTGTGTACAGTAAACACACTTGAGAGCAGGTGACAGGCTCAGCTGAAGTGCATTTCTAATCTTGAAAGTGACTCTAAAAGTGACATTGTGGAGGCCTGCTTCAATCTGTCTGGCCATTGTTCATTTTATAAACACGTTTTTCCCTTGAACTGCCAAGTCTGCCTGTTCCCCAGAGAGGCTAAAGCCAAGCAGGGCTCCTCCTGACTCATGCTTCATAGACAGCAATTGAAGATGTGTAAGTGAAACTCATTTAACCCTACCCGTGACAGAAACTATTAGCTCAGTGGTACTTTTCTTACTGGAAAGTAACTCACATGGCTGCACACACATGCAGCTGTTTCCCAGGTACCCTTCATCTGTCAGAAGAACTTCAGGAATGGTTTGAGGTGACTTAACTGAAATCCTGTAGAGAGATTTCAAGCATCACAATTTGACCAGAAGGCAGGTTTTACAGTTATAGCCACCATTACAAACATCAAGCTGCCACTAGCATGATAAACATTCAAAATGATCAGAGTCTTTTCCTGTCAAAACCTGTTTCTATGCACTGTTCTTCTTTGAGCTTAGAAAACACTCACTCTAATTAGTGTTTCTTCCATTGTTTTCTAGGATCTTTCACCTTCTGTATGGTAAATAGCAAGGAATGGCCAAAAAAGGTCCAGGCTGTTGCTCATCTGCACTCAACAGCTGCAGAAGGTTCCTTTTGTCACGTGTGTGCTGCTCTTGCAGCAGCTGTACAACCTGCCCATCCCACAATTTTTCATCACTGAAAAGCTTCACTGCTCACCTTCTGGTGTCTGTAAGGAAAGTCCTGGGCAGCATGTTAAAATCATGCTAGAAAAATTAAAGATCTGTGGCTTTGTATCAAATTGTCTGGCTGTGAATCTGTGCACAAAGCGCCATGCTGGGATGTCAATGGTGGCACTAATTGTCATCTCCTTGTGCAAAGCAAGGTCTGGCTGTGGCTATAGTTAGAATACATGATTCCAGCAATCAAGTCCTTTTTTGTTTTGCTAAGGAGTTAATTGGTTAGATCTGAAATTTCACTGCTATTTTAATCTGGACTAGAACATCCACAATCTCACTTTCCTTCTAGGGAGGGAAGCTAAGTCAGTTAACAGAGCCCCTGTCTACTGAGTTTCACTTACTAATCCCTTTGCACAGTTCTGTTTGGTTTGCAAATAGTGTGGGACACACATACATATATATGGTTTATATATCTGTATCTCTAGATGTGTGTGTATAAAGAACCAAAAAAGCTGTTTCCATTGACTTGATTTTTTTTGTTGTTTTCCCTTCCTCCTAAAATTAGGACACTGAATCCAAATGCCTCCACAAAGCTAACTTTCTCAAGAAGCTCTTCTAGCCTTCTGTACAAAGCAGAGAGAACCCTATGGGGAGCCAAGAGAGAAACTCAAGCACTTGCTCCCAGCTGATAACAGGAGAGCATGGAGCTCAGGGACTCCTCCCACCCTACCACATAAAACAAGGCACTGAACATCAAGGATCCAGTTTCAACCACAAAGCAGTCGTTATCAGCACCAAGGAGTGCCTTTGTTCCCATCCTGGCTCTTGACCTGTATCATGAAGGTAAATGTGCTTTATGGTTACTTTTCCTGTGTGTGTCTGTTGCGTGGGATCAGCCAGAAGGAACAACCATTTCCAACAATCCCAACAGTACCAACAATTCCAGTTGAAATCCTGGCCTGGTCTTTCTATGCCACTCTTTATGGAACATTGTCTTTAAAAAAAGACAGTGCTGCTTAAGTTTTATTAATTTCTGCTTACTTGAAGGGACCTATAAGGGTAATATTTGACATCCACCCTACATACACAGCAAGTACACATATTTCAGACTCCTAATTGCCTCTGTATCTTCACTGCTGCTCCGTGCAGCTTAGGTGGCATGTTGGCCGTGCTGACTGTATAACATCCAATACTGTATTACTTGATTGTTAAAGGCATCACAGAGAATTCATCCATGGTCACATGATGGTGGAGATCTCAGAGTAGAACCCAGAATCCTCTCCCACAGGTCTTCATCATAACTCAGTTGAACTGTTGACCTGGAAGACTCCGACATCCACTCACTCCCAGATTTCACTCGTGAATGAACTCCTGACACCCTAGCTCACCCAGAATTATCAGGATCATCAGAATTACTCTCATCATCAGTTTTATGAGGTAAATGAGAATCCTTTTTCTCCAAAATTACATTACCTCTGCATTATTTCAGGCTATAACTCTTTAGACTCAGCCCCATCCCAAACGTACAGAACAACGTAGTTTGCTTTTTAGTAATGTGGTGTGACTGTTCCCTTGCAGGAGAGAGAGAGGCTGGTGACACTTCCAAATGATGTCATGGTCACATGGGAGTTCACTCCCCTGCTCAGATTTGGTTCCTGGTTTTCAGTATCTCCATCCATAAAGCAATATATATTACAAGGGGATTTCAAGGGTGTTGAGAGTCTGGGTAAGGAGAGCAAAGAAAATGTGAAGTACTTGTCTTAGAATATCAAAGTGGCCAGGTACAGTAATTTCTCTAAGAAATGCAGGATTTTGTTAATGTTTTGGGGCTTTTAATTTTGTTGAGTAGGGACCTACAAGAATGAGAACATAAGGCATATTTTAGTCAAGAGGAAGAATTGAGTGAAGTCTATCAGAAGATAACCATGATATAAAAAGAGACCACACAGAGCAGCCTACTTTGCTTTTGGAATAATAACGTCAAATCTTGAAGCTCTACAATAAATTGTATCTTCCAAATGAATTTATTTGGAATAAACATATTTGCTCATTTTAGTAGTGAGGTATTTAACTGGAGCCAGGATTCTTATTTGTTAGACATCTAGGTATCTACTTGCCTGCCCTGCTCAAGTCTGTGTACATGTAATTTTGAAGGCACTTTGTCTCCTTCAGGTTTCTGAAATGGATGAGCAGCTGTAATTCCACCAAAAAATAGTGAGAAAGAAAACAAGTAAAAGTACTGTAACGACACTGAAGCAGCAAGTCCAAGTCAATAACAGAATGGTACTGCCAGGAAACTGAGCTCCTTGAAAATATCCTTTGCATATATAATCTTTTTGAATCACCAAACCTATCATGGCTAATTCAGATAATGACCCTGCACACAAACAATTATGTCACAGAATCACAGAATGATGGAGTTGGAAAAGACCTCTAGAGATCATCCAGTCCAACTCCCCTGCTAAAGCAGGTCCCACCTAGATCATGTCACACAGGTCAAAGTATTATAAACATTGCAACGTTATAAATAATGTTCAGTCTATTGATAAGTTCAGGTCATGATACATAAAAATAAAGGGTGTAACTGTTTCCTCATGTGAAGGAAATACTTGTTAAAGTAGGTATTTAAGCTTTTTGGCTGATGACACAGACAACAGGCACAGCTCCTACAGTTTGGAACAGTTTGTCAGTGAAACCCATGTATTGAGCAAACGAGCACCACAGCTCGGAGCTCTGAAGCTGGTCAACATTTGACAGACATGGAATTTTTCACAGCCGTTGAACAAGAGAGAGAGGAAGAGATCACATCCCTCTCAGTCTAAAGCAAAACCTTCATGTTAAAGGAATGAATGTAAAATGGTTTGGTTCTGCTAATCCTGGCATACTCTGCACTCAAAAGAGAGAGACAAGACCTTGCAGAAAGTAACTCAAATAGAAAATGAGAGCCCACTTCTCTCCTTAGAGACCCCAAATTTAGATACCACAAGTCTGACTGTATGAATACTCTCATTCACTCTCACAGTCATAATTATGGTTGCTCTCTTTCAAGTTACAGGACTGAATAAGAACTATTAAGGCATATTATCTATGCCTTACACAATTATCTCCATATCATGGATGATGTTAAAATCTGCCTTCTCCACAATACAGATGCCTAGATTAATGGTTTTAACTGTGCTCAAGAAACCAAGAAAGACTAAGTCCATGAAGGGAAGAGCAACGTGCCTGCAAGAAGAATGTCAAGGTATAGGAAGCAATCTCTCTCTAGAAATATGTTGGAAAGAAACTGTTTATTAGTGGCAGCTACACTGCACACAGATTGGGGTTTGAATAAAACACACTTGCATTTGGGAACAAAACAGAAGAAGTTTTGTTTACTCTAATGCACAGGGCTCACTATCTGAGTTACAAATATTTACATGCTAGGAGCTTAAGGCTTCTTGTGTGTCCTGCTCTCAGGGACTCAGTCTATATTTCTTGGTGACAGAAATGCAAAAAGTCAATGAATCATGACCAGTAGTGGTAACTCAGTCCCTACTTTTAAGTCATCCAAGCAGCACCCCATTTACTTTTTATAACTGCCTTGGGCTCCATATAGGCTTCCTAGACGATCTTGCTGCATTTCCTGCCTAACACAAGCATTTCTGCACCATCCATCATAGAAAAATCACTGCCATCTACATTCAAAGCTGTACACAAACACATACCACACTTAAAGACAGTTTTAGTGAGATAACTTATTCAATAGGGTACAACATATACCCTGAAATTATATTTGGGATCTCAGCATTATAAGGGCTTACATTGCAGCTACCCATGATTTCTGATGGAAGAGTCTTCCTCCAGTGTGGTGTCACACATTTTGTGTCTTGGAGGTCACACCTGCTGTGTAATGTTAATTACATCTTGGCTTGTGCTGACCTGAGAAGGCTCCTTGGTGGTAGACAGTCCATAACTTCTAACATTTCCCCAGAGACCAGCTCACTCTCAGCATTCACTGCACTTTCTGCCTGGAGCACCTTCTCTGAGCACTGTGGACCAAGAAGAGAGCTTTCTGAGATAGTCTTAATACTTGTGAGCTCTCTGACAACTGCTGTGTCAGCTCACACACCCTGACATAATCTGGGGACATCCTGAATGTTAGAAACCAGGAAAGAAAATAAATAGCAGATCAGAAATTCCCATCACAAATCCACATCACTGTTCTACCAAGCAAAGGGAGACAAAACAAAGAGTGGGTCAACTGGCAAATCGCCAGTGAGCAAATTGCAAGAATCTTCGACTCATCATGGAGCCATACTCTGAAGTACTGTCAAGTAGGTGTATCAGGCTGCCAGCCAGCAGCACAAAGAGAAAGGGAAAGTCTTAATGAGAAGAACAATTCTGCAGCAAAGTTGCATCAGTGTGAGAGACTAGCAAGTTTTCCACTTTAGCTGTGCTTGGCACGGTGAGACACTGAAGCATCACAGTGACAACTGCAGCTCTTAGTGTTTCCTTTTAAGTGTTTGCTAACTGGGACAATGATAATGAAGGGTTAGCCATGAACCAGGAGGATGAAGGAGAACCAAGAGGAACTGTAAGACAAAGAGTAACTGAAAAATTAGAGGATGAGAATACAGCAGGAGATTACACAGGTCACATTTTTACATCTCTTCCCAGTTCATGCCACAGCAGACCAGTGAGGGCCTGTGTGCATGTGAAGTGGCATCGCTTACAGCTGGCAGAAGTGCTCCAAGTTCCAAATTAGCTGAGCAAATGTGAATACTGAACACCATCCATGCCAAGGAAACACATAATTTGCCCAAACCAGTTTAAATAGACTAGGAATTAAAAAAGTCAAGGATAGAACCTCCTTTATGCAGTGGAGAAAACTGTCAGATAATGTCAGTTGCTCTGCTCAGGATCTCTGCTTTACAGGTTTTTTACTCTGTATTTATTAATTATGAAGAGACAGAGAAGATGCCTTGTAAAAATCTCATTTTCAAGCAATTTCACCCAACCTATACATTCAATGTATGGACAGACTGGTGTCCTTGCTCTCTCCAAGTGGAGTTTTGCAGTTGCAGTGTCCTTTGTTCTGTGACAAGAAACTTTCTCTGGTTTTCTTGATTTGCACTCTTTCTTAGCAACAAACAATTAAGCCTGTCATAGATAAACCCCAAGGTGAAGCGTGAGGGCAGGAGTTGAGCATTTACCACCCAGCCAAATGAACTTTATTCCCTGGAGGCTGCAGGAGGAACAGTGGTTTAGTGAGCTGTGAATGGGATGGGCAGGCCAAACGCTGGATTCTAATCTGGGCTCTGCTGCTGACTCATCATGTCACCTTTGGGAAATAACTGACTCCGTACACTTGTTTTTCCTCCCGTCAAGCGGTCACACTCCATTGTAGACACTGGTTACCATAGTTACAGATCCTAGAGTAGTCAGGATGAATAACTTCTTAATCAGATAAACTGGCAATCCTTTGTTTTGTTTTCTGCCACAGGAAGAAAAGGCCAGAAAGTGACAGAAAGCTAAAAAAGTAAGTTCAAGCAAGGTAATTCAGCTCCTTAGGATCAGAGAGCAGATTCATTCCAGCTGTGTGCTGTGAAAGAGCAAGGTAAAAACTTGACACCTATTCACCAAAGGCTGGGTGGAGGATGGTGGCTCATGCTCACTCTAAAAAGAACTGGTAGTTGCAGTTGTGTATGTGTAGAATGAGCCATCATAACTTGGAAAATCTGACCTGTGAGATTATTGTCAGCAGTGACCTGCTGCCAAGAGGCCTATTCTTATTTATTCCACTAAAGTCAACCTTGCTGACACAAGCCATTTTTAAAGGCAATCTGCTTTGTGCATGCCTGTCCTGTTACTGGGTTACTAGGGAACGAAATATCTCTGGGTTTTTTTGTAAGTCCCTGTTCTTGCTTTTGGAAGGCTGGTCACACAAATCTGTTGGAAAACAGACCTATTTGCATCTTTGATTTCTATTTACTTACCCCCAACTTTTCCCAGCTATTCTTTACATTTTGATGAACTCTTCTTGCCTCCTTTCCCAAGCCCTGCCATGAGAGGAATCGAGGATTCAGACTATCTGGTTCTGGCCAGTGCCAAGGTTTGTGCTCTCGGCAGCGTGCTGATCATGGCTGCAATTCCTGGCTTGCAGGGACTGGGGATCCAGTTACATTTGCTGGCGTCAAGCAGACTATACAGACCACTGTGAAATACTGAACCTAAAAATAAAAGAGGGGAAAAGCACGAAACCAATGAGAGAGGCATATTAAAATCCCAGGAAAACTGTAGAAAAGTTTGGCAGAGGCACAGCAGCAGTCTCAGGGGGGAACACTGACATGTCAGGGCAGTTTAAATTAAGCTGAGGGGTTTGCCTTTTTTTAGCTCTGTCACCCATGTGACACTCAAGAGTTCAGCCCTGTGGGTCCAGGTATTTCTGCTAACACAAAGAATGCGTTAGAGCCTTTGGGAAAGGCAAATCATTCAGACTGTCTCAGCTCTTTGCCTTTGCCCTCCCTGAGAAGCGTTAACCCCAGGTGCACTTGGTTTCTGTTTGCACACATCCTGCAGCCCCGGTCCCGTCTCAGCCTTTGGATTTCTCCTCTGGATCGAAACAGCGACGGATGGTGCCAGCGAGCTCGCAGGCTGTGGGAAGGAGTTGCAGGCTCTGGTGAGTCTCGGTGGGGGAAGAGGATTTTCACAGCTTTTGCAGTGCTTTTAATTGCACAGTGACATAGTGTTTAGTGAATCTGTGAATCCAGGCTCAAGGGTCAGGATTAAATACTTGCTGGGCCTGCTTCACAAGGTTAAACTCATGAGTCTGAGATCAGATAGGAAAGCCCAAGTGCTTTTTGTTGTTGTGACTGCCCTTCCCTGACCAGCACGACTCATCTGAGGCTGTCAGACCACCTGTGTTGGACTTGTTTGTAAAAATTCTTTCTAGATTTAATCGAGGTCTATTTGCAGGAGCCTTTCTTTCTGCCTCCTTTTTGATGCTTTGAAATTAAAACCACCAGGCCTGTGAAACTGAGGTTTAAAAGTAGATGTGTGTTTGCATCAATGTATCATATGTACACAATAGGAGAGCTCCACGGCTGCCCCTAATTGCAGCGATAGCGTATCTGCAGTGGTAGCTCCTTGGAAGTTTGCATCTAGGTCAGACACCTCCAAAGGATGATCAAGATTATGTATGTGTTATGGAATGCATTTTCCAAGTGTGCCACAGTTTAGTCGTGGCACTCAGCATTTGTGAGAGCTGTGAGGTTCTGCTCCTTCAAGCTAAACTGAACCTTCAGCTCTGTGGACCTGAAGCAGCCCTGTTTCATGTTGCTGGGATATTGCAATGGCTCGTCTTACTTCTTACCTCAGTTTCTTAATGCAGTGCTGCAATGGAGTCTGTTGCAGTGGATGAAGCAACAGGACTCAACACATTACTTCCTTGGCCTTGAGTGTTGTGCAATTTGCTTTGGTTCCTGACCTTAAGACACCAGCTTACACTGTGCTTTCTAAAGAAACCTAGAAGTGATCTCCTGCCAGTATTAAGTGGATGTTTAACACTGTGCAAGTCATTTCATTGGGGTTCCTTCTAATATTCTAAGACAAAACCTCATTGTTTCAACTATGTGACCTTGAAAGTACTTCACATGCAGCATTTTATACAAGTTAATTGTTTTTTAATAGTATAGCTAAAAGGAAATGGTTTAATTACATGTAACAATTGAGAAGACAGAGTCCAAGTATTTAAAAACTGTACTGCTAATTTACATTTCTCCATTGCCCTCATTAACTCTGTACAATGAGTTTGGACCTGCATGGTTTAATTTCCAGCAGAGAAAAAGCTAATGGAACCATCAGGCGTGCATCTGAAGCTGTTTCACTGTGTCTCTGGCCACGTGTGTGCTAAACAAAAACCACCTATAAACAAACATGTCAAATGCCTGTTCCTTATGTATATGAACATGGCAGATTCCTTTACAGTTTTGCAGCACATCAGCTTTGCAAAGTAGTAGCTGATCAAGCCCACTTCCCAGTGAGAGAGTCTGAGAGCACAAAGGACCTGAGCACGTTGCTCTATCACCCTACACAACGCACCAAGTCGGTGGGTCCAATTTAGCCTAACTCAGGGCTGAGTTTACTGGAGGGCTCACAGCTGTTATGAAATAAGCAGAAGGCTGAGGCAGGATCCCAAACCCCTTGAGCTGTACAGCACTGTCCCTGGATAGCAGAGGTTCACATTCTTGCTGTTCAGCCCTGATAGGCTCTTGCCATATGTCATTAATTATTGTTTCACCTATAGAACCAATCCTTTGAAACCTCTCTTTAACAAAGAGGAGTGAATAAGCTGAATTTCTCATTAGAACAGAAAACTGGCCAACTCACCTCCCAAAGATTTAGCTTTTACTTTTTTTTTTCCCTAGATAGTCTGAGGTTTAATACATTTCAACTATTTATTTGGAATTTTAAGGAAATAACAGTCATTCACATCCTCTGATAGAACACAGGAAAGTCCCAAGATTTTGGAGGATTGACCACAGTTGGACAATATCTGGCAGCAGGTCAGAAGCTACAAGAAAAGCAATAATATCCTCTTTTATCAAAGCTTATGTCAGCCCAGAGGACTCACAGGCTATTCAGCACACAGGAAGGTTTGGATTTTCTGCCTGACTCTTAAACTCTTCGTTTTCGTTCTCCTAACTCCCTTGGTTTTGTGTGAATCCAGGTGCTCTCTCTCTGTGTCCACTTTCTTGTATAATCCTTCCTCTCACCGTAAAAAGAAGTTGCCACATGTGTTGTTGTATGAAACCCTCCTCTACCTTTTCTCATTACTGAAACAAAGGTCAAGACAACAGGTAGGGGACACGAGATACCAAATCTTCTCTTCCAAAATGGGGAACTGAGGCAGAGACTAAGTTGCTCAAGGACACAGAGTTTCTCATAGGGCTGAGGGAACTTAAACAGACTCACTGAAGCTCCCAGGAGGCTATGAGTAGCACAGAGGAAGAAACGAGCAAGGCTTTTGTACCAGAAAGATCCAGTACAACTGTAGAACAGGATGATGTCAAAATAAACTGGTGGTTAGGAGCATCAGAAAGATAAAGTTCTGAAGGAAGGTCAAGATCAGCAAAAAAGAACTGTAGAAGCCTGAAAGATGCTTAGTTCAGTCTCAGAACTGATCCAATGGATTGAGGAAACCAAGTGATAGGAATATTGTTTATCTTCTTTCTTCATCTTCTTTCTGAGATACCTCCTAAGTAAAGATTAAACGTGTTAAAAGTCTTGTGCAAAGTCAGGGTGTTGTGTTCTGCCTCTGTTGAACGTCTCTGGAAGCACCAACACTCATCATGGGCTATGCTCTGTGGAACATGCAGAAGTTTCTTGAGTGGTTTCACATGGATGTTTTAAGTTTCAACATTTAAACTCTGTCTCCACTATGAGAAAGGATAGTGGGTGTAGTCTCAGCCCCTTGGAGCCCTTGTAGAAGCCCGTGCTGTTATTTCAGTTTGCCAGGGACTGTAAATGAACAAGTGACTCAGCCTGTAAATAAAACTGGTGGGTGTCCAGCAAAGGGAACTTTAATCAGTCTACAAGATGTGAACACATAAACTAACTCACCAAATTTGAAGCACTTGCTTGAAAGGCTGAGCACATTACAGCTTCAAAGAAATGGTTGGAAAAAATAAAGCTTAGTAGTAACAGTAAAGTTTACTCTTTTTCCTTCTTGACCAATTGTTTGTGGCTCTTTTACCATGTGAACACACACACACACACAATATCACCTTAGGACAGAGACCCAGCATGAAAATTTACAGTCCAAATAATCTGTTAGCAAACTAATAAGCAACAGAAATGAAGAGTTTATGTTTGGCAATGTCAATAGGGCATGGTTACCTACACCACTTGGATGTGTAATGTACATTGTGTGTCATGTTCTCAGCTTTAAAAAGTAGCTTACTGTCTTTATATGCTTCACATAACTCCATCTATTATTCTGTACTTTTTCTTTTGGCCTTGTGTAGCCATAAATGTTGGACAGAAGTCAGCTAAGCTTTTGTTAACAGAGCTGTCTAATGCAACCCAGGTGTCTCCTTGTGCATTTTCCCTGTTGTCAGCAGCAGGTGCCTGCCAGGCTGGCACTGAGAACAATGTGTGCACAACTGCAGTGTGCTACCAAGACTCATACCATTACTGGATGGCCATAGAAACATTAGTAATTCAAGATCTACAGTGTTAAGCAGTGTTTATTAACCTCTGTACTAACCCTGCCACCTTTACCTCCTGCTGTATTTTAGGCTCACATAACCAGCATAGCAGAGGAAGAATTGGCCCTCTGAAGATCTGAGTCACAATTGATGTTCACTGGTTTCTGAAGTCACTAACTAATGGAGCAGCAGAGTTAATTTTGGATGATGTCCTTTATTTTTTTCCCTTATTTTAAAGGGTGACTGCCAGGGAAAGTTGAATCTGTTGCTTCTTGATTATTATTGAGGCTGGAGAGCAGCCAGAGCAACAAAGGAGCAAAGCTTCTAGGCAGTTTTCCATATCTACAATAAAACTCAAGTCTCTAGCAAAGTTATCTAAGGAATCCAGGCTGAGAACAACAAATGAAAAAGGAATGACACATCGAGGGCCATGCTATAAGGGGAAAAAAGTGAAGCATTTTATGATTTTGGACAAAGTTTCCTGCACAGTTATATCACTGCATTCCTCAGAAAAAGCTGAGTCAACACGCTGCCACTTCAGCAGCTACATTCAGGTTCTCATTCTGTGGTAACCTGGCTAAATCAAAGAGATGTTAGAGATACAGATCAAAAGTTACTACCCACTCTTGCCCATTCACAAGTGAAATAAACTGGTTCTCTACTCAAGGACCAAAATGTTGTGTATATTCGATGCCTCATTTATGGTACAATTCTTGAGCCTTGTTCCATGCTTCTTGAAGAGCAAGAAGATGATGCTTCTGGTGTTTGAATGTTAGAGTGCTTTTCAAGAAAAAAACCCACCCCATTGTTCTATGAGTAGTAAAACTAAAGCAGCCTCACTGCAGATTTCTATAGTCTCATCCACAAAGCACCTTTGCTCCTCACTCTAACAAATAAGGACACAGTAACCGTGTTTCTCTTTTCAGTGTCACTCCCATAGGGTAAAAACCTCCCAACCTGTGGCTCACTGAGCTTCAGGTAAGTGGCGGCTGGCCAGCCTGCTGCAGTAAACACTACAGTGTAGAATGGTTTGTTTCTGAGCTCATGGGGCATGAATATGGTTCCTTTTTCTGTCTTTAGTTGCTGAGTTCCAAGTGACCTTAGAAACTTAATTATTTTTGAGGCCCTGGCTCATGTGTTAAATGTGATTGAAATCTGGAGCAAGAGATAGACTGAACCATTACATAAACTCCCTGTCCTTAGGAAAGCAAGCTAATTGAGATTGTTCCATGGAAAGCCCCACACCCAAGGGACAGGAAGGGCATTTTTTTAAACAAACATAGACCTATGCCAAAAAATAGCCATCAGAACCTCTTTGCCCAGTGTCCTTTCTCTTGGCAGTGATACACACTTGGTTTGACAATGAAGCACATCTTGTTTGTCATCTGCTTTGGAGAAGGAGTTTACAAGTTAAGAATAATGTTGAGTTATATTTCCAGCTTCAGTTGAATCCAAATCATTAACAGATTACCATTAATCAGGCTGTAGAAGACAGAATAACAAAATGGAAATGTCGTGAGATTATTCTCCAGAGTACTAGGTTCCTGTGCTGCTTCTCTCTAAGCTCCATGGCTATACACCATTTCATTGGCAGATGTCCCATTTCTTTAAAATCTGAAGGAAAAAGATGGGGATGAGTATTCTGGGTATTCATAGTATGTTAGGTTAATGTTGTTGGCTCCCTACTCTGCATACCATGATTAGATGAGCACTCCCTCGGCTGCTGCTAGTCTGGATTCTGTTGCTGTACTTGTGTGGTTGTGACCTACTTCATTTTTGAAGCCCAAATGCTTTTTTTTCCCTGGTTTTTGAATATTTCTATAAAATGGGTTGAGTTGTGTGCTTGGGTGATCAGTGCTCCTTCCAGTACCTCTCCCTAGGTGAGGGATCGTGGGAATTATGACTGTACTTTTTCTCCTAAGCACAGAGACACTATATTACTCCTACTAGGAAAGCCAAATGAGAATAGTGGTGCCATAGCTATAGACAAGAGCAGTAGCTGCATACAAAGCCAAAGATCACCAGATGCCTGAATGGAGGGGGTTGGAAGGGCCCTGCAGAGCTGCTCCAGCCCAACCCCCTGCTCAAGCAGGTTCCCCTGGCTCAGGGGGCACAGGAATGTGTCCAGGTGCAGTTGGAAACCTCCTGAGAAGGAGCCTCCACACCCTCCCTGGGCAGCCTGGGCCAGGGCTACCTCACTTGAACAACAAAGGAGTTTCTCCTTGTGTTCCAGTGGAACTCCCTGTGTTCCAGCTTGTGCCTGTTACCCCTTGTCCTGTCACTGGCCACCATGAAAAAAAAGACTGGCCCCATCCTCTCAGCACCCACCCTTTGATGTTTATCAGCATTGATAAGATCTCCCCTGAGCCTTCTCTTCTCCAGGCTGAACAGCCCCAGGTCCTGCAGCCTTTTCTCCTCACACAGATGTTCCAGTCCCCAGCATTTACAAGAAAACAGACCCTGTCCCCTTTGCCACTGAACTGATCCTTGCACAGAACCCTACTATATTTATATATATACATATCTTCTCCCACAGAAGATGTGTCGAGGTTCATTTCAGGTTTAGCCACGCTGCACTGGGAGTTTGATTGAATACCTGTTCATTTTGATAATAAATTATTTTAACTTTTACAGTGAATTGAATACAAGTAGATTCTGTTTGATACTCAGATTTAATAATTGCTCACTTTGAATCCAGAGGGTGTACAGAGTCCCTGCTTAAAGAAACCTCATGTCTGAGGATCTTTAGCTTCTTCCCACCTTTGAGTATTTCCAACCAGGGATCACTCTTTGCCTCACATCTGTTGAGAATCAGCTTTATTACCCTGGAGTGTATCAGGTAACAGTAAGTGGTAGTTAAGACAGAAACTTTCTTACTTTGGAGGCAGCAGAGAAAGATTCCAGGTTTTTGTCACAAGGTTTTATTCTACACTGTCTTGTACTCTCATTCATTTGCAGTACAAGAAGAAAACATAAGTAGTTCCATTAAAGATGTGAAAACATCCCTCTGGTGCCCAAACACTCTGGTATATGAAATGATTTGTTGGTTGGTTGGGAGAAAAAAAAGCAGCAAAGTTTTGGCAAGCCCTGGTTTTGCTTGCCCCAAACACCAGATAGACATCTCCACAAATATTGTTTGCATACAAACAATTGTGTACACAGAAGCCTGGAGAAGAAAAACCTAAAATCCCAAATACACTGTAGAAGTGAAGCCCCAAATCTCCATCTTTTACAGTGTGGCATTATTGACATAGTGATACTTTAATAGTATGAAAGGAAAAAGACAGAATCAATATTTTTGGTGCATGATGACAGATTCACACCCTCTGACACTGGGACTTTACGAGCAGTTTTGATTACCTAACTGAATTTATGCAGAGGTGCTTTTAGCTGCACCTGTAGGTTGTTTATGTAAAATGTCTACACACATAGCTACAATCTTTTAAATCGCTCTATCCACTGATCAAAGCAGCACCACACACGTAAAGAATCATCTCATAGAGACCCTTGCCAACAAGCTATCTGACACAGATGATTCTGCTTTAGAATATGCACAAGATTTACAATGCCTTTTTCTCTTTCTAAGAAGGGGGAACCCGCAGGTGGACAATGCCATAATTAAGCTGTTCCTAAGCACAGGTCCCAAACACACCAGCTGGTGTTGAAAAGAAGCTGGAAGACAAAAAGTTCCATTTAAACCTAAGAAAAAACTGTTTTAGTGTGAGGTGAGGGAGCCCTGGCCCAGGCTGCCCAGGGAGGGTGTGGAGGCTCCTTCTCAGGAGGTTTCCAAACCAACCTGGACACGTTCCTGTGTGACCTGATCTAGATGGGACCTGCTTTGGCAGGGGGGTTGGACTGGATAATGTCTAAAAGTCCCTTCCAATCCCCACCATTGTGTGATTCTATGAGTCTATGAAAGCTCTTCCAAGACTGATGTGTTATGTCACAGACTGTTGCTGAACCACAGCCTGCTTCCCACTGTTCATGTGTGATGTATCATTTATAACCCAAGTGTAAACTGAAATGGAGAAAAATTGCTTGAACTATACCCATGAATGTATGGATACCAGGAAGATATTTTCTTAAGCTGAACTGAACTCAGATCTTCCCAAAGACCAGCTAATTATTTTCCACTCCTATTTACTTCACTTCTTAGCACATGCATGGGAATAATGTCAGTATTTTTACTGGGCAACTGTAATGTGAATGTAATCTGTTTGTCTACCTACCCGCTGGCACCTAAAAAGATGGCTAAAACTGAGTACATTTCCCCAGCTTTCATATGGACAATTATTCAACCTTTTTTTTTTTGAGAGGAAACCTCTAATGAATTTGAAATGAATCTTGTAGTTATGAGAACTAAATGATGTGAAACAGTTTTGTATGCAGAAGCTTGAAATTTTAGTCAGAGAAAGATGTATCCACCATGATCTAGAGTAAAGGCTATCCCATACTTTCTGTTTCGAGTGCTTGTACTTTCTGTGCCTTCTAAAAGCTCAGATTTAAGTACTTGGGAGTGATTATTTTTCTGGTGTCTGTCTCAGACTGTTTTTTAAATACACTTAAAGATTGAAGTAAGTGTAGTTGACCTCTTGATGAGAACCATAGTTAGCAAAGTCAATGTTTTACCAGAAATGAAAAGTTTCATGAGGTTTAGCTGTGTGCTGAAATGGCTTCGTGCTTCAGAGCAAGGCAACGATAGGGGCAGACATTGCCTCAGCATGCACAGTGCATTCTGCATTGTCTGGAGCATGCATGTGATTTCTGAATCTAGGTTCTTCACTACAGGATTTTGCATTTGGCTCCCATGCAATGTGTTATTTTTAATGTGAATCTGCATAGCTCTAGACCTGCAGTGGCACACTGACACTTGCTAGTAGTACAAAAAAAGGATTGTCCAGAAGCAGAGCAATGAGCTCTTATGGCATACACAGGGCCTATCTAATGAAAGACTACAAATGTAATGGTTTCCTGGGAGAAGGCTGTGTATTTCCAGCACAATATCATCTTGCCCAGTAGACCAGATGGGTAACATTTTAAGGGAAGAAAAAAATCTCCCCACAAAAGAATTAACTTTCTTTCTACCCAAAGCTCATGTATATGGAGTGAAAAGCCTGGTTTGTCTTCATCCTATATTATTCTCAGGATTCTTATCTGCTTTCCCACACATCAAACAAGGCAGAGGCCACAATGAAAGAACAGACATGATAACAGTAAGAAAGACCGCAACCTCTTTGCTTCCCCTCTCTGCTCCTGCAGAAAGCACTTACAGAAAGTTGCTGCACTGCACAACGTAGATTTCAACAGAGGAAAAGCTGAAGAAGGTCATAGTGGTTCCACTTCTTGAGAAGCTGTGTGTTTACCCTCTGAGTGAGTGGGCAGACTCTTGTTCACTGACAGACAAGCAGACCACCCAGCAGCCACTATCATCATCTGGAGAAAAGAGACAACTGGTAAGGACAGAATGTCTCTCATCTACCATTTGAGATGCCAGCAGGAAGAAGAGGCTACAGGAACAGCTGAAGGACAAGAAGGCAGGATAAATCCAGTATTTCTCAAAATGAGGAAAAGGGAAGAAGAGCCACTTCAAGCTCTTTCTTGTTTTTTGCTGCCATAGACCCATTATCAATGAATGCTAATTTGCACTTAATACTGCAGCCTCCCCTTCACCTGTACCTATGCATCGACTTTTAACAGCTAGACATACTAACAGCAGAATCTTTGCATACAGTGACAGCAGAAGACACTTTCTTGTAATGTATTTGCCTAAGTGCAAAGTGCCAAATGCAAAACAACAAGAATAACCCTGATTTTGCAAAATGGAGAGGAAAAAGTGGGTCAAGCTTAGACATACCCATTGCTGATCTCCTGAATTGCTGAGCACCTGAAGCTAGTGGGTAGCAGCAGCAATTGTAATTGCTTGTTGAGGTTCTTCTTGCCTTGTTAAATCAAGTCAATACTTGCTCAATGATCTGAATCTCTCAGCTTCAGTCTTGTGTTGGGGCTCAGGGGAGGAGACCTGCATGCAAGCTTCACTGTTCTTCTTACAAGAACTAATAAACAGTACAAAAATGGAAGTACAAGCGATCTGTCTTGCCTGGGGATATTATTGAAACCTGGGTATATGTAGATTCATTCTTATTTGGTGATGGCAACTCCCAATCTGAAGTCACCTGTAGCAGATGAGGAATTCCTTGGGTGTATCAGATACTTCATTTACCTTTGGGCAGATACCAAGAAAAATTACAGGTTAGTTAGCTAGTTCAAAAGGGAAAAAAAATGCATTGCAATTAGAGAGCCCATTATAAGCAGGAGACTATCTGCCAAGCTGCATGCTGGGATACTGGGATCTGTTCCCAATGCCATCAGATGACATGCAGAAGATGCAGTAAGTACAAGGCTTTGATTTTGAAATTCTATGCATAAATATACACACACTTCTTTTTTTAATCTGAGGGAAGATTGTAATCACTATTTAATCAAAGATAATGATTTCAGGGAGCACATGCAGCTCTGGCTGCCTTCAGAGTATGTACTGAAGTTGGCTACACATTTCTAAATCTTCTTTTGTCCCAAGCAGGGGTTTCAAGTTGTGGATATGGTTTTACTTTGAAGAGTATATTATACATGTTGCACACTAAGTACAAAAATACATGGTCACTACTCTGAGAGTGCTAAGAATTTAATGTATGATAAATTGCTACTGTGTTGATTGTGAAAAGCATTTAAATACCATAACTAGTTTTACCCATGGAGACAGCTCTAATTCTTTGTCTCACAAGGTATCTAAGAGACCCTTGTGATAGGCCAGTGTCCCATTTATAATTCTTATAAATACTTTGTAAGTACGTGGACCTTGAAGCCTGTGTGGCAACACTGACTGGAGCAGCCTCAGGAATTTACACAACCCCTGCAGTTAGTTTACAAACTAACTGGGGTCGAACTGCTGAAGAGCAGCTCTGCAGAGAGAGACCTGGGAGTCCTGATTGATAATAAGCTAAATACGAGCCAGCAATGTGCCCCTGTGGGCAAGAAGCCAATGGCATCCTGGGATGCAGCAAGAAGAGTGTGGGCAGCATGTCAAGGGAGGTTCTTCTCCCCCTCTACTCTGCCCTGCTGAGGCCTCATCTGGAGTCCTGTATCCAGTTCTGGGCTCCTCAGCTCCAGAGGGACAGGGAACTGCTGGAGAGAGGCCAGTGCAGGGCCATCAAGATGATCAGGGGACTGGAGCATCTTCATACGAGGAAAGGCTGCGGGACCTGGGGCTGTTCAGTCTGGAGAAGAGGAGACTGAGGGGGGATCTTATTAACATTTATAAATATTTAAAGGGTGGGTATCAGGAGGCTGGGACATCCCTCTTTTCTATAGTAGCTAGCAATAGGACAAAGGGTGATGGGATGAAGCTGGAACACAAAAAGTTCCACTTAAACATAAGAACAAACTGTTTCAGTGTTTGAGTGAGGGAGCCCTGGCACAGGCTGCCCAGGGAGGGTGTGGAGGCTCCTTCCTTGGAGGTCTTCAAGACCCACCTGGACACGTTCCTGTGTGACCTGATCTAGGTGACCCTGCTTCTGCAGGGGGGTTGGACTGGATGATCTCTAAAGGTCCCTTCCAACCCCCACCATTCTATGAAACTAGTGGATGTGCAGCCTAACTGGCTGTTTTATCTTCCTCTGCTCAGATTAACTCTTTCCCATCAGTTACTACTCCTATACTGTGAATGGTAGGTGATGGTTTCGGAGTATACAGGCATATGGAAGAGGAGATTCTTGTAGCAACTTAATTCCTGAGAAAATAGTACTAGATTCCATCACAGAAGCCCATAAACATATGTAGCAACAAAAACACACACCAAAAAAAAACCCCACACCAAAACAAATAAAAACACAAACAGAAACTCCCACGAAACACACAAGCAGATTTGCTATTCATTCCTTTCTCTTACTGTAATTGAAGGAATATCTGACAGACTAGTAAGAATACTCAATGATATGCTCCTTTATTATTATTTAACTTTGATTATTTTTGGGTTTACACAAGATTCAATTCTTCAAGAGGAGTTGGAACCTGTCTAGAACTCAGATTACTGTAGCCTTGTATGTGTGAGTGAATGCAAGGGAAATCATTTCCCTACTACTTCTCTATTCTGTCAATAAAAATCTTTCTCTGAGCACATTCTAAGACAGAGATCTCTGAAATCATGTTAGGCTGGTTAAAAGTATCCTGCTCCTATGTTGTTTTTCACACTGCTGCTACTTTCTACTGTACAGAAGGAAATGGTAGCTAAGGGAGCACAGCTGAACCAGATGTGACTTGAGCATCTCTTGTAGAAAGTGGCTGCAAGGTGAGGGGCCCCTTTCCTCTGGCTACAGGAGTGAGAGATGATCACAGCTGCCCTTTTTTGCAGATAGGGAGCCCTCAATTTCAAAGTTAAGTTTATAGTACCCTGTCTTGCTGATTGATGCCCCATCCATTTGCCAGAATGAAGCTGTAAGAACTAGCTTAGGGTAGTGCTGTGCAAAACAACCCAAAACCTGATTCAATTCCACCTAACCCACCCATCCCAGTCTCTCTGCCAGCTTCCTGGCGTTAGTTGCTCTCTCTGATCTTTTGAGTGAGTGCTTCCCTCAAAGTGTTTTCCAGCACCTTTCTGAATCCAGTTTCTTTCATGGGCTTTGCATTTGGATTCCTTCACGTACTGCCAAAAGCTCACAGGCCTTTCCTCAATGGCTCCACATCTAAAATAAATGGTTTGACTACCTCTTTCTGGATCTTTAATTGACCCAGTTCTCCTCACAGAGCTGACAGAATGCTATGACAGCCTAATTTCCTTCAGGAAAACACAAGCAATTAATATTGTTTGAAGAGATGATGCATCTGAATTTCTAACTCCCACCAACTTCTATTCAATGTTCATTTGCTAACAAGGGCTTGTGGAAAACTTATTATTTCACTGAAGAATTGCTCAAATTCTTGAACTCAGGCTAATGAAGAAGAACTGTTACACAAGCCAGAGCCAAGTTTTACACATTTAGGTCTTAATCAGAAACTTGTGCAATATTTTTGGTGCAATTGTCCAGAATCACAGAATCTCAAGGGCTGGAAGGGACCCCAAAAGCTCATCCAGTGCAAGCCCCCTGCCAGAGCAGCACCACCTAGAGCAGGGCACACAGGAACTCATCCAGCTGGGTTGGAATGTCTCCAGAGAAGGAGACTCCACAGCCCATCTGGGCAGCCCCTGCCAGTGCTCCCTCACCTCAACAGGGAAGAAGTTTTTCCTTGGTTATACTAGTGTTTTGAAGTCATGCTAGTTTTAGATGTCAGGCTATGTAATAAGCCTTTGTATCCTGATCCAGATCACTGTAAATGAAACAGATTACTGGCTAAAGTGTTTATTTATGGACAAAAATAATAGAGATGAACCATGGAATGAATAGGGCCATCATTCTTTGATACAGAGTTCTGTGAAATGAATGCTTTGTGCTTGAAGCACCAAGTTGTCCTTTGTGCTAATACTTCCTATCCAATATTTGTGCCTCTTCTTATTTCCCACACCCATCACACATTTACATTAACTATCCCACTTTTCTGCATCTCCAAATGTGAGTGGCCATGTACCCAATAGAGACATTTTGTCTTCAAAAGAGGTTTTTATTCTCCTGGTTTCAGTTATGTACTAAATTTTAAATTGATAAAAAGATATGATCTCACTGCTTAAGAGTCTCCAGCTACCAGTGAATTAAAATTACTGCAAAATGCAGCATTTCACAGCTCTTTTCAACACAGGTGTGGAAATCTTAATGTAAGTCTGGTAGCTTTTACATTTACCTTGTGCTGCTTTCTGAAAAAGGCCTTTTGGGAAGCACAACCATACTGGCTATGTTAATAGAGCTTTGGTGATTCTTCTTCTAGACTGTAGTAACAAGACATAAAATATTCAAGTCAGACTTCTGAGTTGGAGTGGGGGAAATTATTGCTTATGTTGTTTACAGGAACTTTTGTGCAAATGGTGGCCAAAGAAAAATGTATTTCTGAAGTCTTAGTGCCAGTAACTAGATTAGGAGTTGAAACATACAATAAATTCTGTAGCAGTAATTTCCTGAACAGTTTCTACGTCATACACATTGAATCTCTTCAAATGTTGCAGTTACCTACAGTCTCTCTGCAAAGGTGGTATCAACACACCCAGTGAAGGCTGTGTTAGATGACTGGCAGGCATATGTCTCTTTAATATTGTTACGTGTCTAAAGGTCAATAAAACTGACTGGAGGCATCTTAAGCATACATATAGTAACCCCAGGGAATACAGATCACAGAATGGTAGGGGCTGGAAGGGATCTTTAGAGATCATCCAGTCCAACCCCCCTACAGAAGCAGGTCCCACCTAGATCAGGTTGCATAGGAACATGTCCAGACAGGTCTTGAAGACCTCCAAGGAAGGAGCCTTCACAACCCCTCTGGGCAGCCTGTGCCAGGGCTCCCTCACCTTCACAGTTGCTTTCTGGCTTGACATCCACAATAGCTGTTATTTTCACGTGTTTTACCCATACTAGAGCTGGCATGGCTCTACAGTGATGTTTTCTTGCAATGTAGCATACATTCTAACCACTTGAATGAAAAAAGACTTATTACTTATCTGGCTTGAAGTAAGTACAAAGATAATCCAAAACATTCAGGTTCTCATGTGTTCACACAATTTAACTGCTTGAACAGGCCCAGAAATTAGCACCCAACGAGCCTTAAGATTCTGCTTCCATGGAATTTGTTGGGTAATGTCAAAAGCAAGTCAAGAATGAAATAGAGCTTCCATTCTAAGTGTAGTGTTCGATGCTGAAATGTCCACGTAAATTGTAATTGCTTCTAACAGGAAGCAAAAGATGTTGAATTTCTTTCAGAAGTAGAAATTATTCATTCACGGATCAAAATCTATTCATATGCAAAGATTATGCCTCTATAAATTGCAGCTGCTTTCAGTGGATTACTCACTATACTCTGCAAAGAACTGCAGACCAGTAGAGAATGCTTATGTATATTTCTTTCCAGTTAATTACTTATGTATAATAACGCTTATGTTGAATAACGCTGATGAAGCTCATGATGTTCAAATGCTTCCTTGTCCTACACAGTGAGTACTTGAAATGTGTCTGTTCAGAAAGATAACTCATCAAGAATCTTTCAACACAATGCTTTTTCACTGGAAAACAAGATTGAAAGCCAAAGTTTTGCATGGAAATTCATTTTGGTGAAGCTTTTGTCAGGATAGGCTTCAGTGTTCCAAGACAAAGTTTCTGGTTTAGATGAGACATCCCTCCATTCCAAATTATCAAATAATGTGGCCAATTATTTGGGACAAAATAAGTTCCATGATTTTGCTTCTATTTGTGTGCAAACTGTGTAAACCAGTTTCCTCAGGAGACTGAAAGACCTATTGAAACCCTGCCACCAGAGCTGGGTTTGGGTATCCAACTTGGTCATGGCAGAACCCAAGGACCTAGCATGTGGGTAACTGACTTTACCCCTAATATTTGGGGGTTTTTATTGACAAGCTCCAAAAATGGTCTTGGTCTTATCCCCTAAAACTTCTTTGGTGGCTCTTCCCAAAACACTTCCACCCTGTGATTGAGTAACTTCTAATCCTGAAAAAGCTGTTTTGCAGATGCTAAATACAGCTGCACCATTATGGGACTCCAGATGGAAAACAGGAGATGTGCAATCACAAAAGCAGCAAAAGAAATCAAACTAGCTTTCTTTAAAGCAGAAGTATCCTACTACAGCCTTTTGTACACAGCACCACAGCAGTCCTCATTTTGTTTTGAGGGTTTTCAACTACCTCTTTGTGCCCTAGTACCGTTCCCTTTCTTTCTAATTAGAATCCAAAAGACCAGATCTCTACCTCTCCAATAAGCTTTGAGATGGGAAAACAAACAGATCATAATTCACTATCTCTTTTCTTCCTCATGGTCTATGAGAGAGTAAACCTTTCTCTTTTTTTCAGGGGGGTGGAGTGGTGGCAGGAGAGAGAATGAAGAACTCCTGAATTCTTTTCCTATATCTTAATGGCTGGGTTCTATGTTCCTGACTTCATGCTGCTTTTAGTCTATCTTCAGCTAGCACTTTATACTAGGTGTGCATAGGCTCCCAGTGTTGAATAGCTGGAGAACACCTTCAACTATAAATTCAGTGTTGGTATTGCACAGTTCACCTCAAAAAGCACAGACTCCCAAAAGATCCCGAGGAAGAAAACTTTACAAGGGCAACAACAAAACCAAGAAAAGCATATGGAGTGTGTGTGTGAGAGAGTACATCTATTCATGTGATTATCCTGAGCACTCTGAACTTCAGTTTGCAATGTTGGCAATTCTCCTAAATGTACAGAATGCAATTTGCCTTTGGGGTACGGGAGCTTTTGAAACTGCCTGATAATGGAGGCTTGCAGTAGTGCTTTGCATTCTGTTCCACCACCTTATCTGCTTAAACCAGTTAGTGATCCACCTGATGACAACATCCCTCATCAATACTTACAGTAGCCAGCTTCCATTTAATCATGGTTTTGATGCCTTGTTCACATGTTGCCCTTATTTACATTTCTGTTCCTTGCGGGCTGCAACGTCCATCTGCTTTTACCACAGGCTTGAGATGGCTTCCAGGCTGGAGTCCTCCAGTCAGCTAGAGGAAACCCCAAGTGTTCTTCAGCCCACCACCATGCTGAGAAGGAGGCAAAGCCCAACTGGCTCCTTGTTTGCTGGACTGGTAGGGAGAAAAGATGAGAGCTGGCTTGGACTTCTGGACACTTTCTGCTGCTTTTCTACCTATGAAGGCTGCATTAATGATTCTGCTTCTCATTTCACCACAGCTGGAAAAAATCATATTGTGTATGGAAGCAGAGAAAGAGAGGTCCATCTACCTTGTGAAGTAATGACCTAGATGCTGTACCCCAGGAGATGGGAATAGCAGATAACTGAAGAAGATTCCCACAGACAGGACTGAGAATGATGTGAGAGCTGGAGCTGCTGGATGTCCCAAAAGATGGGCTGGCTCATAGGACAGAATCATTCTACTCTTGGAGAAATCACAAGAATGAACAACACTGTGCTGCCAAAGTTCAAAGGAATTGATCAGGGATATAATCTGTTCCTTAAGCCAAACCAAGATTACGTCATGGATGGGATATAACACTAATGATATGAGGGAGATTTTTGCTTTGCAGGATTAAACACCAAGTTGTCATTACATAACTGGCTTCAGGACACCAGAGCTTAATGTAACTGAAAACCTGTATGTGGTCACAGAATTCAAGAGAAACTTGCCATGTAATGTTTTATTTTAAGCTTCCTCCTGGAAGTCTTCATACATTTTAAAGAAAGATTTGTAAGCAAAACTACCTGTTATTGTCCAGAATCCCTGGAAGGTTGTAGCTCAACAAAGTTTAGTTGTCCAGCCCAAAAAAGATTAGATGAGGCAAAGTAAGAGAAAACTGCATGTCATAGGACAGCTGGGAAACAAAGTGGTCATCACCTTTATTCTTTAGGGAACTTGCTGATTTGTGATGGCATTTGCATTTGATACTTCACAGACAGAGTTTTGGATCAAGTAGCATCTATAAAATAATGCCAGACGGGCAATTGAGAATCTCTAACTCCTGCAACATAAGCTGAGTGTTAATTTTCTTCCTTCTTTTAGAAACCATAGGGAAAACAAGGCTGCTAGCCACAAAATTGCCATGTTCATAACACTACAATGTCATCTCAGTATGCTGAGAAGTGAGTAACTCTTAATTGTTGTTCTGTTTATGTTTTGGACAGCAAAAGCAGACTGTCTATGCTGCAATCATGCTAGTGAAACTCTTCCTAGGTAGACAGATGAGATTTAACAGATGTCTGGAACAAATGTACAATTGCTATGAGTGGTAAGAATGGAAAATAAAAGCCATATTAAACTGCAATCAGAACTAGTTTTTCCTAGTGGAAAAGGATATGCATGTATATGCTTTTGGAGAGCATGCCTTTCTATGATGAGTTTCTCTACTGGTTACCAAGAGTCCCTTTCCCTTCTTTGCTCCCCATAGCAAAGAAAGGAGGCAGATGTCTCGGATGAAGGAGGAGCATGTTACTTGCAGGTGGGACTTTCTCCTACAGGTGTGAAGTTTACTGTGCAGGGACACACATGTCTACTTGCCCCAGGAATGTGTCAGTGAGGTTTACTCCCACCTGACTGCCATGGTAGACTTTGCTCCTCACCCACTAGAAGTGGAATAACACTTACGTAGCTGGAGGGGGAACTTTATACAGTAAATAGTTCTGGTTTCTATTCTTGTATGCTCTTTCATCTTCCTTCTGTTGAAAATGTTAACGGGGCTTTTCGTTGTTTTCCAATGTCTCATTCTTCATTAATGCAGTTTGTTGGCCTGGGTTATTTTTTGTAGCTTTCCAATGTTACTAAGCATTAGAGATGGTTTTTTTCCTGTCAATATTACAGTTACATCCAATGCTAGGAGGAATTCTGGCATGAATGTGTCCTTCATAATAACCAATATGATGCCTCAAGTGTTGAAAGAACAAGGGAAGCATGACTGTTTTCATTAAGAACAGAAAATGGAGGCATCAGGAAGCTATGGACCTTTACTGAACAAAACAGCTTTCCAATATGTTCCAAAATGTTAGAAGGGAATGTTTATTACAGTAATACTTGGGAGTCTTGTGATGTTTAGCTTATCCTTGATTAATCTTTCCTCAGTGAGGTATGAAAGTATAAAGTAAGAACAAAGAGCAAGACTAAGAACTGGAGATGAAAACTGTCTCTAATGTCTCCCAGAAACAACCTCTGAGATTGCCTCTGCAGCATGATCCAAAGGCTTCAAACCTCTTGGTACTGCTTTGAGCACAGCTCGAGCACATTCTGGTGAACATGTGGGCTGGCAGCCTGCAGAAGGGCAGTAGGTATAGCTGCTCTGGAGAAGGCTCTTTCAGAGCCCTTTAGTCACAGCCCAAGTTCATGGACATGTGTACAACTCACAGCAGAGCTGACAATTTCACCCCTGTCTTTCCAGTTCAGTGTCACCAAGTCCTGTGACCTCCTTGTATCATGTGAGTCCAGTGAGGACTGGTTATCAGTCTTGTGAGGATGTGAGAAGTTCCATCCCCACTGTGGATTTCAGCCTTCCACAGGACTATGACTCTATGAAATGCTACTTTTCTTCTTTCTGTACCAGCAGAAGCAACAGTAGGCTAGGCTGGGATGCAGCACTAACCCCGTCAGAGAGGAGAGTGGAATGCCTGAGTGTGAAAGAGCTTTTGAATTTGAGGTCAAGTAAACTTGAGAATGGTGGTAACAATGACATATGCTATTCCCTTATCTTTTGGGGATAGCTCAGAGAGGAGAAACAGACAACCCAAGAGACAGATCTAAACCTTACGTAGGACTAAGAAAAATATTTAGGTGCAATTTCCCAGTTCTGGGTCATTGCTTTGGAAGCTCCAGGTGTGGCTAAGAATGGATACTCCTTGTTACTGCCTTGCTACTTCACCGTATTCCCAACTGACACACTTTCACATACAAACTCATTTGGGCACTCTTGAAAATCTCTCTATTGTGTTTAACTTGGTCTCAGAGTCAGTAAAGTACTTAACATCTACTTAAGCATATTTCAATTACTCACCTAAATGTCTTGGCTAAAGAGTGTCTGGCAGAGCCACAATTTGAGCCCTTCACTGCTTTGTAGTTGTTCCTCATTATAATCTCAAATTTGCTGTAATATTGTTCTCTATATTTTTATTGTGCATTTTATTTTAAAGCTACATTGTTTCCTTACCAACACAGAGCTCTATGAAGAAAATTAAATGGCATAAAGCATCACACTTGAATATTCAAGTGCTCTAGAATAAAAGAAAACTGGAATTAATGAAGCTGGATAATAAGTATAATGTCAACAAGCAGAAGCTATGACAGGCTCCAAGGCCAAATGAGCCTGCTGCTGAGCTCCTCAATGGTCTTATGACATGGTAGAAAGAGAAGGTAACACAGAATCTACTTGTGGGATAACTTAAATTCAAGACGAACAGGGAGCTGCTGGAGAGAGTTCAGCACAGGGCCACAAAGCTGATGGAGTGGAGCATCCCCCTTCTGATAAAAGGCTGAAGGAGCTGGGGCTCTGCAGCTTGGAGAAGAGTGAGGGGTGAGCTCATTAATGTTTACAGATACATAAAGGGTGGGTGTGAGGAGGCTGGAGCCAGGCTGTGCTCAGTGATGGCCAATGATAGGACAGGGGGCAATGGAGACAAGCTGGAACTGAAGAGGTTCCAAAGAAACACAAGGGAAAACTTGTTCCCTGTTGAGGTGAGGGAGCCCTGGCAGGGGCTGCCCAGATGGGCTGTGGAGTCTCCTTCTCTGGAGACATTCCAACCCAGCTGGATGAGTTCCTGTGTGCCCTACTCTAGGTGGTGCTGCTCTGACAGGGGGGTTGCACTGGATGAGCTTTTGATGTCCCTTCCAGCCCTTGAGATTCTCTTGTTCTGTAAAAGACGGAGGTGGCAAGTCACATGCAGCTCATAGCCAGGCTGATTTCTGTTTCGTTTTTCTTTGAGGAGATTCTACAACTTTTTTGTTGTTTCTCTCCTGGCCATATTCCATGCTGGAAGAAGCAATGCTCCTCTCATGTGGTTTGAAATATTCAGCTACTTGGCCAATGATCTCATGCACCAGGGCATATGGAATGACGTGCTTTGCTTGCATTAGTGCATTAGCACACTGCATACAGCTATTAATTTTCTTTAACCATTCACAGCTCAGCACTGTGGTGTGTGTTTTCCAATACATTCTAACAGAGGTCTTGAAAGCTGTTTTATTTTCTTTTAGATTCCTTAGACATGCTTTAGGATTACCATTTTTAATAAAATCCCTTCAAAATACTTCAGATTTTGTAAAAGCTTTTCCTGGAGCATATTGCTATAGGAGTGGGAGTGCAGGCTGGCAAAACTGAAATGTAATCCCCTGCCCTCTGTGGCATCTCAGATTTCCTGGGGACCTTTATTTACAAGAACATGTGGTACAAAAACAAGAGACCAAAAATCCTTCATATTTGAGAAGCCATGAACCTCCTTCATGGGAACAGAACCTCATAATGAGGTTGCTTGACACTCCCACATCTATTTCTGTCTCTGAACAGGAGAAATCAAGTGGCTCTAGGATGATGTATTCAGTGTGGAGTAACTTTTCCAGAAATTAAGGTGTTATTCATTACTGCTGTGCAGTGCTTTGCATTCTTATGCCAAGGTGAGTATAAGATTTTTCTGCCACGGGATACTGATCTGTATGCATTTGATGCATACAGATGACTGTTGCCCTTGACCTGATTTGTTGCACAAGAGCTAACCACTTTGTTGGTTTGTGTTTTTCCTAGAGTTTCCCTGAATATAAATTTTTCAGTTTAAAAAAAGCAAGGATTTATTCCATGTTCACATTACATCACTCCATGTGACTCCTTCTGTGGCTATTTTTGTAGCCTGTGGTCATGTCACTTAGTTCCTAGAATCAGGATGATAAATTTTAACACTGAACATTTATTTTCTTAGTGCACTTCTGTGTTTTTTGACTGCAGAGTTCCTCATTTTACTTCTCTTTTGAAGTCAAAGCCTAGCTTTTTGTAAACTGTTTACTATGTTGGGTGTAGTCTGCTATACTTTCCAGAATACCTGCATGGGAAAACGTTATTTCTCTTCCTCCTCCCCAGCTCCCCTTTTTGTCTTTCTGGGTTTTTTTTTTGTGAGCAGTCTAGGACGACAATCCTATGTGCTTGAAAACTGTTTTTTTAAAACATATGGCATGCTTTAAAGCTCCTTTGGATTGCCTAGAAAAATGCCATGTATAAACAAAAACTCCAAGACCATCACCTTTTACATACTCTGTACTTCTTTTGGATATATCTGTCAGGGTTTTGCATCTTATTTGCAAAATTATTGTAACTACAGGTTTTTAACCCTTCAAATTGAAGCAGAAATAGCATCTGGTTTACTGTAAAGATATTTCTAAGTGGTTTTATGTCACATTGGGTTTTTTTTCCTGTAGTTTCTGGGTGTTAGAGAAATAAATGTTATCCTACTTCTTTAAACAAAGGTCAAGCAAGGCAAAATATGCACTCTCCAGGATTCCATGGGGATTCTGAGAAGGAACAAGAACATCACTAAATCTGAGACATAACTTTTCTACAAACATCAGACAGTCCTGGATTAGCAGATCAAGGTTGCAAAAACCATGGATCATTCAAAGAATGGATCTAAATCTTGTCTCCTAAATACTTTTCATATTAGAAGATGCACATGATTTAAACTGCAAGTAATGTATATCAATATACAGATGACTTATTCTATTTGGTCAGACTGGGATGAGCCAGAAGCCTGTACATTAGGCACAAATCTGCCCATCTGAATTTCAGTAATTGAACAAAGGAGAAAGTCATGAACAAGCCATTCAGGATGGAAATCAAGCAAACTGTGGTTAGTAGGTGGAGAGAGGTTCTCCTCCCCCTCTGCTCTGCCCTCGTGAGACTGCGTCTGGAATGTTGTGTCCAGTTCTGAGCCCCTCAGCTGCAGGAGGACAGGGAGCTGCTGGAGAGAGTTCAGCACAGGACCACAAAGCTGATGGAGTGGAGTACCTCCCTTCTGATGGAAGGCTGAGGAAGCTGGGGCTCTGGAGCTTGGAGGAGACTGAGGGGTGAGCTCATTCACGTTTACAAATCCATAAAGGGTGGGTGTGAGGAGGCTGGAGCCAGGCTGTGCTCAGTGATGGCCAATGATAGGACAAGGGGCAATGGAGACAAGCTGGAACTGAAGAGGTTCCAAAGAAACACAAGGGAAACCTTCTTCCCTGTTGAGGTGAGGGAGCACTGGCAGGGGCTGCCCAGATGGGCTGTGGAGTCTCCTTCTCTGGAGACATTCCAACCCAGCTGGATGGGTTCCTGTGTGCCCTACTCTAGGTGGTGCTGCTCTGGCGGAGGGGTTGCACTGGCTTTCAAGGTCCCTTTCAACCCTTAACACTCTGTGATTCTGTGAAAATCAGATCAGCACAGAGCAGAAATAGGAAAGGGGCTAAAATGTCTTGAATGTACTTAATGGAGATGCTGTCACATAAGTGACAAACTGTGATAATATTTTGGTAATAATTTTGTAGGAGTAGAAATTAATTTCAAAACAACTTTGTATACATCTTTTTGGACAGTTGCTGTGTCATTCTATCATACTCTCTGTACTTGCTACACCCAGTAAACCACCAAGATCTGTATGTTAATATTTCAGACACGCATGTAAGTTCAAATCTGATAACTCAGTACACAGATGTCTCTAAACGTAGTAGTTAAACTGAGAGAAGTCCCATTATACAAATGGAAGGCATCTGCTTTCTAAATTAGCTCTAAAACTGTCCAGTTGTACCCTATCAATAGGTTACATGTTAACTGTGGCCTGAATGGAAACAATAAAAAATCAAAATCTTGGTGATTAAGAATATTTCAACATTGTTCAGTTCTAGCATACCTCATGTATGTGTCCAGTTCTGGGCTCCCCAGCTCCAGAGGGACAGGGAACTGCTGGAGAGAGGCCAGTGCAGGGCCACCAAGATGATCAGGGGAATGGAGCATCTTCCTTCTGAGGAAAGGCTGTGGGACCTGGGGCTGTTTAGTCTGCGGGAGACTGAGCTGGGATCTCGTTAATATTTACACATATCTAACTGGTGGGTGTCAGGAGGTTGGGGCAGCACTTTTTTCTGTTGTATCCAGTGACAGGACAAGGAGTGATGGGAAGAAGCTGGAACACAACAAGTTCCATTTAAACATAGGGAAAAAGTATTTCCCTATTGAGGTGAGGGAGCCCTGGCCCAGGCTGCCCAGGGAGGGTGTGGGGGCTCTTTCTCGGGAGATTTTGAAAACCCACCTGGACACGTTCCTGTGTGATCTGATCTAGATGAATCTGCTTGAGCAGGGAGGTTGGACTAGATGATCCCTAGAGGTCCCTTCCAACCCCCACCATTCTGATTCTATGTAGCTGTGTTTGTCAGTATAGTGAAACTGCAGGAAAACTGTTGCCAAGAAGTGAAGAGTATTGTTATACAAGAAGAATTATGGGGCAAAACAGTATATTTGGATATTGAAACAACAGATTTCTAAGCTTTGCCTCTTGATTTTGTTCCCCACCTCCCTCATTAATGCACCACCTGCCCTTAGGCAAATCAATCTATTTTCATTTTGAAGTAACATCTAAGAGGATGAAATGCTTGCAGGTGGTTTAGAGTTTATTGGAGTTTATTGCTATTCTAGAGACTCATCAAAATCTACCGAGTTCAATTAAAAAAATGAAAAGAAAAAGCTGAAAGGATTTTTCCCCTCCAAGCCTAAGCAGGATAAACCACAGAACAAAGAGCACTATTAGCTGCAAGAAGTCATTAATCAAAAAGTGTTAAGTTGTTTCTAAATGAGAGTTTAAAAACCCTTGGCTCTTGTAATTTAAATATAAAATCACGGTAAGGTGACCAAAAGGCAACTTGCAGAAAGTATAAAACTGTAAAGGACTTGAAAATGCACAGAAATAGAAAATTAGCCTTTAAGTAGGGAAAACCTTACATTGTTGGAACATGGGAGGTCATAGTAAGGGGAAAACGCTTCTGTTTTGTTCTCAGCATTCTTCTTAACCATCTATCATTGGATTATTTGTGGTTTGTGAAGTGCTGTAAGAATCTAGGATAGAAATACCTACAAACACACACCAGAGTACCTGTCTTCTGAGTTTGCCTAGTTCTTATTCAAATCTATTTGGTGAGATGATTCTATGGGCATGTGAGGCACTTGCCTTATGAAAATAATTTTCTTTTCCTCTTGTATTTTTTTTCCCAGCTGAGGAGTCCTAATCTAGTTACTTATCCTGTGGAAGCTGGTTTATATCTCAAAATCCCTGCTGCCCTTTTCTGTTCCTCTTCATTTTATTAAACGTATTCTGTCACAGGAACAGATCTGCATGCTGGATTCACAATGTGGGTACATCCTTAATTTAAACAATGAAATAAGTACTCCTTTCTGGTTTATTCTCAGCTATCACACTAAATTCCTAATGTTGTTTCTTGTCTTAACCACTGCTGAACACCGAGCTGGCATTTTTAGGGAGCTATTCACAGTAAATACCACATGTCTTCATCTGGTTGACAAGAACTAAATACCAACCCACTACTGTATACATACTGTACTGTATACATACTGCATACATACTGTAGAACCATGGAATGGTTTGTGTTGGAAGAGATCTTAAAGATCAACTTCTCATCATTAACATTTTTATTAACATCTCCATCAATGACCTGGATGAGGGGATTGAGGGCACCCTCAGTAAATTTGCAGATGACACCAAGCTGTGTGTGTGTGTAGATCTGCTTGAGGGCATGAAGGCTCTTCAGAGGGACCTGGACAAGCTGGATCCATGGGCTGAGGCCAATTGCATGAGGTTCAACAAGGCCAATGACCCCAGACAATGCTGCAGGCATTGTGGCAAAGTGGCTGGAAAGCTCTCTTGCAGAAGAGGGCCTGGAGGTGGTAATCGACAGCTGCTGAACATGAGCCAGCAGTGTGCCCAGGTGGCCAAGGGCATCACAGCCTGGATCAGGAACAGTGTGGCCAGCAGGACCAAAGAAGTGATTGGCCCCTGTCCTCAGTGCTGGTGAGGCCGCATCTCAAATACTGTGTTCAGTTCTGGGCCCCTCACTACAAGAATGACAGTGAGGTGCTGGAGCAACAAAGCTGGTGAAGGATCTAGAGAACAAGCCTTATGAGGAGCAGCTGAGGGAGCTGGGGATGTTCAGCCTAGAGAAGAGGAGGCTGAGAGGAGACATGACCCCTCTCTACAACTCCCCAAAGGGAGTTGTAGTGAGGTTGGGATCAATCTCTCCTCTCTAGTAATGAATGACAGAACACGAGGAAATTGGTGCAAGTTGCACCAGGGAAGGTTTAGGTTGGACATAGAATCATAGAATCATAGAATGGTAGGGGTTGGAAGGGATCTTTAGAGATCATCTAGTCCAACCCCCCTGCAGAAGCAGGGTCACCTAGATCAGGTCACATAGGAACATGTCCAGGTGGGTCTTGAAGACCTCCAAGGAAGGAGCCTCCACAACCCCTCTGGGCAGCCTGTTCCACTGCTCCATCACCTGACATCAGGAAGAACTGTTTCATTGAGAGGGTTGTTAAGCATTGGAAGGGGAGTTCCCACCCCTGGAGATATTCAAAAGACACATATATGAAGTACTGAGGGACAGGGGTTAGTTTAGTCCTGGGCCTGGCAGTGTGAGGTCAGTGGTTGGACTTGATGAATTTAAAGGTCTTTTCTGACCATAATGGTTCTGTGATTCTATGATTCCCTGCCATGGACAGGGACACCTTCCACTAGCCCTTGCTGATGTAGTCTGTCTTTTCCTAGACTGCTGCTTTGTATTCAGTTGTGTAAGACTTAATCTACTACTTCCTAATCTAATACTGTGCTTTTTCAGTGTATGTGTTATAGACTCAAGTATCTTGAAAAACTGTGATTATCAGCAAACTTTCTTACTTCTCTACTCCTATTGTTCTTTTTTTATAACCTTCTCAAGAAGTCATATTAGCTTTCTCCAAAACAGACAATACCTATAGTGTAAGATAAACTCATTACAACATGTAGAATGTATGAACCAAAACCCCTAATTTAGCAACTTCAGCTCTGTTTGTGTATGAGAAGATTGCTGCTTATGCCAGTGTGAGAAACAGATGAGTAAAAAGGTTTAGCCTTTGAGATGTACTTTGCATATGCAAAAAGACACTCTTTCTGGGATCACCGAGTTTTTAACTACTCAGGCTGCAGTTTCATAAATCAAGTTAACTGGATCTGTAAACTGTTGCCAAATGGGGAGATTCCAGTCCCTGCACACCTCACCTACATGTATGTATGCAGTATGTATATGGTACAGTATGTATACAGTAGGGAGTTGGTATTTAGTTCTTGTCAACCAGATGAAGACGTGGTATTTACTGTGAATAGCTCCCTAAAAATGCCAGCTCGGTGTTCAGCAGTGGTTAAGACAAGAAACAACATTAGGAATTGAGTATGATAGCTGAAGGCCTTCCTGCTCCTTCCCTTGCACTGACTGACAAGCATTGGGATTGTGAGATTAGTCATGAAAACATAAAAATCTGACTCCCGGTGCAGTATCATGACTGCCAGACCCAGTGTACAAGCTGGGGCTGAAAGGGAAAAAAAAGGACTGTCTCTGGCAGCAGTATATAGTTAGTATGTTATATGTATTGGGAAATGGCACCAAAGCCCTAAACCATAGCAGTATTTCTACTTTAGAGGAATGTACCTGATGTACAGAGAACTTAAACCAAGTCCACAGCTTTTCTCCATGTAACAACCAGGAATGTAGCCCAAATGCTCTGATGCAGTATGAAGCTTTAACCCTAGACAAAACCCATAACCTGCTTGTCTCCATTATCTAACCTGTGACTTGCTTTGGGCACATCATCTGTACTTGTTATACAAGTTAGCACTCGTACTGCTTGTGCTGAAAGTGAAAGCTTGCGTTAGGAAATTGAGCCAAAAAAGTGAAAAGCTCTCTAAGGAAAAGAGTGACTCAGTTAAATCTGTCTGATACTTCTAGGAGAAGTAAATTGAACATTTTTTTAGCCTACTTCTGTAACTTCTATGAATCAAAAAGCCCCCTGCAACATCTTAATTCTAAAGAGAAAAATGTAGTTGGCATTCTTGGTGGGAAAGCATACTGGGTGGCAAACAGTCACTGCTGTGAAAGGGATGCAACAACTTTGGACCTGATGGCAGTAGCGAAGGTAGGGGAAGAGAAATGTATGAAGGCAGACAGTGATTATGGCTGCCTGATAAGAGTAGCCTTTTTCATGCTTGTTTACTCTTGTAACATCAATGGGAGACCAGAATAGCAGCTTCAGGTTAAGATAAAAATAAAGCAATTTAGACTGGTTGAAGGTAGATGCTAATATAACTGAAGTAATTGTATCAACAGCTGCTTCAGTGGGACATAATGACATTCCTAATAACTTTAATTTATCCTAAAATGAGAATAGAGACCAAGGCTGTGATGCCTTCTAGTAAACAGTTATAGTAAGAATAGTATTTATAAGGCTTATTGCTTTGAAAGTTTTCTGCTGCATTAAGTTATGGTGAATGAATTCTGTCTTCTCTCCTACAACAAGAACCAATTTAAAACTGCTCTTGTTTTGCCCAAATGAGGCAGTATGAAAACTACCTATTTGTATAAGAAAATAATTGTTATTTTCAATATCTTACATCAATTATTATTTATGATACTGCTCAGCTTTTGCTACCTAACATTTGATACCCTTGTCCTGTAACAAAACTTTCTTTTCAGTATGCTCTTGGGTTCTTTTTGAACGACTGGTTAGGTTTCTGGCCCAGCAGAACAATTGAATTCACTCAGGATTATCAAGTTGTACAGTACTAGCTACTTCCAAGCAGCTATTTCTCACCAAGAACTCAAACTGCAAAGTAAAGGTAATTAGAACATCTTGGCCTTTTGCCAAATTCCAAGGTAGGCTTCCTTGGCAAGTATCAGCTCAAATATTTCATTGAAGTTGTTGTACAGCAGTTCCACCTTCCTCTAGGAAAAGCTATTTTATAGAAAGGGAGTCTCAGTGATCCTTACTTCTTGACTATTTTATTATTTACTGTTCTACACCACAATGCAGCAGGAGCAGATTCAGTTGTAAATTCTTTCCGTTACTCACAAAGCCACACAAACATCTTGGAGCTTTCCTCAGAGAATTATTAACTTCCTACAAAAACAAGTCAGAAAAAACTAACAGGAAAAGTAACCAGAAGATTTTTAATGACTTGAGTCTATTTCCTATCTCTAAGAGAAGGTAGGATTTTCCACATATTTAAGTTAAATACTCAAGTACACCATGGTCTGTCTTAAACTGAAGTCTATACTCTACTATTTTATATGAACTGTATTGTGTCAAACATGAGAACAGATCCTATTTCTTACCCATACTCAAAGGCTTCCTAGGATTGCGACACAAGTGGAAATCCATCTCTAATAGACTTGGTTTATTTTTTGATTACTTTCATGTGACATTTCATTGTGGTTTTCAAATGTAAGAACTAGCTGCCATAATTCCTTTTGATAAATGCAAGCTTCTTAAATCCCATCTTTCAAATACAGAATACTGGCTAACACATGTGTACAGTAACTCTGTCTTTAACTTGGAGTTTGATAACACTCACTACTTTCCTCCAGATACCAGAGGAACTGGGATATACTCTAGTATCAGATTTCATCACTTTTAATATTGCAAGGACAAATTGTTACACTTAGGGTAGTGATTGATGATAAAGCTTTGCATTGATAATGTTTAAATACTCCAGACTGCTCTAAGGTGTGTTCAAATGAAAACATAATTGCACCAAGGCTTGGCACATCTCGTTGCATATTTGTGCATTTAAAAGTAATGGCCCACCTCAGAGAGAATCCGGAAGCAACGTGGAATGCCAGCTGCAGCTGGAAGAGGTGATTTTTCTTTCTTATAGTCAATTTACTAACAAGGAGTTTACTAAATTTAGTAAATCCTGTCCTCTGATACTGACAGGTAATGATTTTTTTGTTTGCCCTTATGTGTTCTAAGGTAACATGCTTTACCATGATAGCACAAAAATCTAAGGTTAGGCCTTTGGATTCAATGGAAATATCCTGAATTCTTCTAGATAGAAACAAAGGTGGTGTGAAATATTAATGTGTTTTATAATAATATCTATAAGGTATCATCTATTTCAAATATTCTGGAAACTCTCTTATAAAAATATGCACTATTTCTTTTGATCCAAAGTGTGTCTACAGTCAGCAATACATGTGTAAGAGTAAGCATAGTTGACTGCATGTTATCAAATGCTAAATGAAGCCTGTAGGGGGAAAAAAGGCAAATCGTTTTGCTTGCAGTCTTGTCAGCTAAGAGCATGACCCTACTTGAAAACTTGATAAATCAAAATCCATTATTTGAAGAAACCACTTTGTTGCTTTGTATTGAATATATCATCCAAATACTTTGCTAAAAATAGGTAATTTTGAAGTCTGTCACTCTGAAAGCTACAAAAAGTCAGATAATTTCCCCAGAGAGTGCTGAAAACTGCATGCACCAATATATGAAACAATATGACCAAAGGTATCTTATTCACTGTATGACCCTCACAGGAGGTGGAAAAAAAAAATCCACCTTAGTTTACTTTCAGAAGACAACCTTAAAAGAGGTGGATCTGTCAAATATGTCCTGGGGAGATGTCTCAGCAATTGATCCTCCTCAGATAGTAATAATGCTTTTGAGTTTCACCCTACTTGCCCCAAGAAAGATTTAGTTTTACTTCAGTTACAGACCCATCATAAAGCACTACTGACCCTCTAATGCTGCAAGTTATACTCTATTTAGAATTAATGTAATAGTATGGCACATATAAAAGAATTAAAATGTTGCTATGTCAAAGTCATCAATCCCTAAGCTGGAACTGTAAGTAAATTTGTATTGGCTACTTGCAACTAGAATTTGCTATTCCTTTCCCTCCATTCAACTTTATATGTCTTAGGGAAAAAAAACCCATACCCTTACTTTCCTTTTCCTGGCAGAAAGTTAGTGTGGACATAGAATGGGCTTACTGTAACTCACAAAGATGCTTACACTATGCAAAATGAGGCTTTAGACCAAAATGTTTTGCTTTTTTTTTTTTAATTCAGCCTTACTCTCAAACAAAACTGCTGTCTCAGCAATAATGTTCTAGCAGTTGCTTAAGTTCTTCTGTCACTGGTTTAGGTGAAAGGCAGAAGATGGGCTTATATAAATTGTTGCTAATTGAAAGCTCCTGTCTCCACCAGAAATAAGCTTGAAGTTAAGAAATGTCTGAATAAATTAATCTGAATACATCTGAATATTAGATAAACATCTTGAAAGTATTAAAAATACTCAGGTACAATCAGACATGTCGATACTCATTTCTCTGCAGTTGCTGAAAGATTTAACAAATCTCCTAACGCAGCACACTAGAGTTTTGCAGTGAGGCATAGCAATAGACTTGTATGTTTGCATTCCTTTGACCTGATGTCTTTGCTAATTACTGTTCAAGTAATTTAGTTGTTTTGCTCATAGCATTGTTTTGGGTTTTTATTAACTTGCAAAAAGAAATTAAAAAAGGAAAAAAAAAGTTCTTAGAAAAATAAGACCAAAATGAACATATTTTTTATTAGAAGCTTTAAACATAATTAAACTGATTTTTCCATTGGAGGAAAAGCACCCCCTGATGCATATAATCCCAACTACCACCGGCCAGTCTAAGGGAAATCAATTTGTAGGAACAACAAAAAAGCCTTAATAAATGACATGACATACCTGACAAAAACACCCCCCACCTTTATAATCAGAGATTGAATTAGCCATATATATAACCATTATTTTTTTAAACAGCATACCTCAACTGGTGTGTCATCTTACAGAGCTTCAGGTGGTGAGATCTACTGATGTGCTCTGCCGCTGCTGAGAATGACGCTGATACCTGTAACAGATGTGGTCCATCAGCACATACCCAAACCTTCCCAAATTCACATTAGTCTCGCTCTGAAACACTATGTCCCAGCATGCTTTAGACTGGTACATTATGAACTTACACTTGTAAAGCTACCAAGCTTCATCAGCTTCATAAAAATCTTTTGCTATTGTCATATTGTCCTTCACAGGCTGTTTCTGAAGCTATGTGCTTACAACAGAATCCTGACTTGTCATACCCTTCTAAGCACAATTTGCTGCATGTGACATTGAGACACAAAGTATCAAAGTCTGGCTAGCTAAAACATGGCTCTATTGCTGATGGTAATGTATGCCTTTGATCACCTATCTTTGTTTATCTGAATGTTTGAGATGAACTTGAAAGACAATGGATAAATAGGCTTGTGCTGAAAGCCAAATGCTTTTTTATCCCCCCTTTACTTTGCATAGCTTTTTATAACAGAATCCAGTGAGAGTTACATTTCTCTTAGTTCATGAATGTACACATGTGACTAAAATGGACTTTTGTCTTTTTGGTAGATACACTGAACCTTTGAATGATGCCAGGGATGATCACCTTATATCCACATTCTAATCAGTTTGGCTTTATCTGGGAATAGCAGGGCTGGAGAGCAGCTTGGATAGATACAGCTAGACTGCTTTTGATTCCCCTCTTAGAATCTACCTTTGATAAAAGCTGAGTGTGTGTCAAAAAGAGTATAAGTGAGTGTTTCTGTACACAATACAAACACATGACCACAGGATTAGATTCCTTAGAATAGCTACAAAAAAGAAAGTTGTCTTTTATATGAAGAATCACAACAAACAGGATTTATACAAACAGAAAGGGGAGTTTATATTTTTCCTTCTGTTGCCTATCATCCCTTCATACACTTTGAACATCTACATGCTCACATGTAGTCACATATGTATGTACACACATCTTCCTATGTTACCCTTTTACTACCAATTCAATACTCATGGTTCTTCACAAGAAAGTGAAATTTTGCTGTACATTATTACAACAAACAGTTTCTGGAGAAGCTGAGTAGTGAATGTAGTTCAGTTACCAAACTCTAGGAATTGTCCATGCACAGGAAAAATAAGGCATAGCTTGAGGTTATTTCAAATCAGCTCATCAGCTTCTTTATGAAGCTCTTATCAAGTGTAATAAAAAAATGTTCAGCAGCTGAGCAATTTTATATTCAGGCTTGGTTCTAAAAATGTCTGTCAGGAAAGAGCTACTTATGCTTTGTTATTTTTAAACTGTAGTACCTATCTCTGAATAGATTTTATTGTGGTTAGACTTTTTCAGAAAGTCAAAATAAACCAAATAAACCAGTCTGGTTAGGTTTCAAAAATAGAATGCATGTATAAATCAACATGCTGTATATATTGTCTATGAAGTAAGAATGACTGTTCAAACAGCCATAAATTAAAGCCTTTAGTTCTTCCTCCTCTGTTGGAGCTCAAATAATGCTTATTCAGACTATTTATTCACTGTGCAGGTGGCACCCAGCAGTTCAGCACCTCCACATTAAGTTTATAAAGCATTATTCTAAAATGACTTTGATGCTTTGACATTCTCAGGATATGGTTGTATATCAACTGACTTACTATGTTTGTCTTACACTCACAGAATCACAGAATGGTAGGGGTTGAAACGGACCTCTAAAGATCATCTAGTCCAACTCCCCTGCTAAAGCAGATCCACCTAGATCAGGGGGCACAGAAATATATCAGGTGGGTTTTGAAAACCTCCCAAGGAGACTCCACACCCTCTCTGGGCAGCCTGGTCCAGGGCTCCCTCACCTGAACTGTGAAAGAGTTTTTTCCTATGTTTAAATGGAACTTTTGTGTTCCAGGTTCGTCCCATCAGGCCTTGTCCTGTTGCTAGATACAATAGTAAAAAAGTGGTGCCCCAACCTCCTGATATGCACCACTGAGGTATTTGTAAGCCCAGAACTGGACACGGTACTACAGATGAGGCCTCACCAGGGCAGAGCAGAACCTCCCTTGACCTGCTGCCCACACTCTTCTTGATGCCCCCAGGATGCCATTGGCTTCTTGCCCACGAGGGCACATTGCTGCTCATCGTTAGTTTATTGTCAACCAGCACTCCCAGGTCTCTCTCTGCAGAGCTGCTCTTCCACAGGTCACCCCCAGCCTGTCCTGGTGCAGGGGGCTTTTCCTCCCCAGATACAGGACTCTGCATTTGTCCTTGTTGAACCTCAGATTTCTCTCTACCCAATTCTCAAAGCAGTCCAGATCCCACTGAATGGCAGCACAGCCTCTGGGGAATCAGCCAGTGCTCCCAGTTTGGTGCCAGCAGGGAACTTGCTAAGAGTCACTCTGTCCCCTCATCCAGGTGGTTGATGAAGATGTTGAACAAGACTGGCCCCAGAACCAATCCCTGTGGAACTCCACTGGCCACAGGCCTCCAACTTGATTCTGTGCCATTGATCAGCACCCTCTGGGCTCTGTCATTCAGCCAGCTCTCCATCCACCTCACCATCCACTCATCCAAGCCACACTGCCTGAGCTTTCTGATGGGGATGTGATGGGAGACAGTGTCAAAAGCCTTGCTGGTGCTCTCCCCTCATCTAGCAAGACAATTACACTCCCATAAAAGTCTCTCAGGTTGGTCAAGCAGGATTTCCCCTCAGTGAATCTGTGCTGAGTCCTCCTGATAACCATCTTTTCCTTCATGTTTTGAGATGGCATCCAGGACGAGTTGTTCCATCACCTTTCCATGGATGGAGGTGAGGCTGACCGGCCTCCTTTTTGAAGGCCTGTGGCAAATGCAATGCTATCCAGATTCTCAATCTAACTAGGAATCCAACTGCTATCCCTCTGATACATTTCCAACTATAGAAAAAAACCCACAGCTATGGATGTCTAACAAAAACACAACTCTACCTCCCAGACACAATACAACAGAGATCACTTTCAAACCACATGGCTTTAGTGATATTTTTACTTTGTTATTATGTTTCTTTCATTGGCTTATACTGCATCTGTGTAGGCAAGGTCTGTAACAGCCAGTAAGTTGATGGGCAGGGGCTGAGTTGGGCAGCAGGGACCATTGTCTGTCAGCAGGACCTGTGCTTTACATCTCGGGTTTCAAAGTTACGACCAGCACTCTCATGTGTCACAACTTCTTTTCACTGTAGAAGAAAACTAAATCTTGGTAATAAGTACTGCAAATGAGTATCTAAAATTCAGGAAAGTAACTTAACTCATTCTGTCTGGAGAAGAGTCTGAGAGAACTGGATGGGGTAGTGAAGTGCCTCTGAATTTTCTTAGAAGCAAATTGCATGGCACTGAAACTGGAGAACCAGAAATTCTCTGCTGCACTGCATATAACAAGCCCAGAGACACTGGATATCTCTAATACCATAAATTACAGTAGGAGCATATGGAGGACTGGAAAACTGGTAGGGAGTTTGTTGAAAATTTGAAGAATGTTTCATGTAAGACTATCAGTGAAGAAAGGCTATTGGGACTTCTTTTCTCTTTCAGTGAGAGATTCTTGTTTATTGTTGCTGGAGTTGCTCTTGCAGAATACTTTTTACTGCAAGGCTTAATGAAAATGTGCTTAAATTTTGCTCTGAAGTGTTCCCAACTAAACTTGTACTGAAAGTCTCTTGCAATCTGTGTTTTTGTCATTTTAGAAAAATTGTTAAGTTTATGTAAGAGCAAAACAAACCCCATGTGAGTATGAATGCCTAATGGATGGAATCCAGTCTTAGAGATGGAATTGGTTCTGGAATATACCAGTCTGCAGAGGATAATAGTCCTTGCCAAGCAGTAAAAAAGAAGAAAGAAAGGAAAAAAATGATGATACTAACTTAAATCTATATCCAGAATGAAGTGGTGAACAGATAAGGCAAGACTTGTTAGCAGGCTTGTGGAGGCAACTATGGCACAGTGTATTTAGCTGAGACAGTGTGTCTCACAAGAGTGTGTGAAACTGCAGGACAGCTCTTGGTAACCGTCTTAAAGCATTTAAACTGGCTTCACCCTGAAAGTAAATAAACTAAAGGGAACTTAAAAATAGATGCTGTTATTACTTTGTGTTTCAGTATCTCTGAGGTTTATATCAGGCAGCCCATTCTGTATAATGTAGTACATGACTTGACTTTACACTGAGACGAAGACTTACTGAAGGAAATCCTTGGGTTTGGAACCTGTAGATACACAAACCTACGTAACCGTGTCTTACAGCCTGACTCATTTCCCCTTTTTGAGTGCAGGAATTGCTTAAATGGATCTGCTTCCAGAATCCAGCCTTTCCAGGGAAGTAATGAAGTCACCATGTGCTTAATCTGCGACTGATGCTAAAGACTGAAGCTTTTGTGAGGAGCTGTCCTTTGCACTGTGCCTATGTGAAGTCAGCTGTTAATTTCATGAGGAAGAGAAAGACTCCCAAGATTTAGCTTCACTGTTTGGCTGAAGTGATGCTGAACAGAGTGGAGAAAGGCATGTACCCATAGCCAGCCCAGCAGCAACCACATTTCACTGGATATGGATAAAAAGTTAAGAGTTTGTTCAGGATAAACCAACGAAAATAATTAATGTGAACAAGACTGTGCTCTGGTTTCCATTCCAACAAAACAAGTTTACTGCTTTGTTACCAGCTTCATATATTAGATGGCCTATTGTTGGAGAGTAGTGCATGCAATTTAAATTCCGATGCACGAAAAACCCCAAACAAGCCATAAATTACATTCCCACCTGCCTTCTTTGATGACTTCAGTGACAGGGGGAAAGTCTCTCAGTTGAACTATAAAATAGAAATGGTTTACACACCATCATTCAAATAAGATATTCCTTATTGGGAGTACTTCTGCTCTAGGCTGCTATTGCTGGATTTGTTCAAGGCCACTTTCTTCCTGGCCTCTCTATGTTGGACTCCTTTTGTATTTAATGACTTACATTTTTCCTAAGCAATGTTTCCTCACTAAAAAAATCCATTCTTATGGGGGAATAATACAACAATTTATAGCATATATCAAAATAGCATGCAGAAGACAATGCTTTGAAGGTGGCTCAGGCTGAAGTACAATGGATAAAATGGCAAAGTTAGTCCAGAGCAATCCTTGGCTTGAGGAGTAGGGGAGTAAGATTTGATGCACAAAATTCCATAATAAAGGGTGTGTCTATATACATTTCTTCTTTTTCCCCAGCCAGCATTACACTCCTAATTCTTGCTACTCATTCTTCTGAGGCTTATAGGTACATTTATGTACTAAAGATACAACTAAGGTTAGATGGTGCCACTTCAAACACTTGAGTTTTTTGAGACTCCAAGTCATCACAGTTAAGTAGGCTGGGAGTACAAGGATATTGCACACAGCAAACCAAACTACAACGAAGAAGTACTTGGTTTAACTTTTACATCTTCATCTTTTCAGCACTCAACATGAAACTCAAAGTGGTCACTCAGAATCATCCATCCTGCTTTTAACTGTCAGGAAACTGCAGCCTGTGGAGCTGAGATGGCTTTGCCTATGTGATGTACCCACTGGATGAAAGGGAGCTCCCAAGCCTGCAACCACTGGACAGATTTGTCTAATATCTCAAATAACAGTTCCTGCCATTTAACTCAGCCTGCTCTAACCCCCAGTGGCATTGGTTCTCATTCCTTTTCTGACCACTCCTTGGGTTGCTTTTTATAGAGGTAGAACATGCTTTAGATGGTGAAAATGTAAGACTTGATTATGTGCCTAGATGAGTGAAAGTCGAATACCTGGACATTCACATGTTAAACACATTGTAAATCCAACCACTGCACACAAACATAAACCAGATCAACCTCAGGAAGAATGCTAATAATTTACAGTTTAGTTTGGAAAGCTTATTGCATTTTTGTTTCCCTTCTACTTTACTGCTGTAATGTTTGAGTTTCTTTGCTTGTTTCCTTGTTTGCTTTTCTTTCTTGTAATTATTTTATTTCCTTGCATGTGCTACACTGTTTAACTATCTGAAAGTTGGCTTGCTTTCCTCTACATCTGTGGTCATTTGTTCCATTACTATAAACCTAGATCTTTCTACTCTTTCAAAAGAAGTTTAAAATGTTATTCTGTCCAAACCACCTCTTCTTGAGGTAGTTATCTCTCTTTTCTTTCCAAGCCTCTCATGGCATGTTTATTCATATTTTATATTACAGCATTTTAAGCTCCTTTTGCATACTTTGCAAAAGCCTGTACTACTGTCTACCATATTAAATGGATATGCCTGGTCTTAAGCCATATGAATATTTATTGCACACACTGTTGCTTTATTTGTTTCTCCTGGCTCAGCTCATTGCTGCCAGATACATGGATGTGACTGCTGTTGTTATCATGTAAACTGTGTGTGTGCAACAGAGGACTCCTTCAGTTTCAATGTGACATTTCAGAGAGAAGCTGCTCTGTAAGAACTGGAAAAGAATCATTCATACTTCAAAAATTTTGTCTTTGGTTGATATCACTTTGATCTGGATTTGTTTTTTCTGGGGGCTTTTTGGGTAGGTCTGACCCATGGCAACGGGAAAAAGAGACTAAATGCTTTTCCCAATAGAAAGCTTGATATCTCTATGTCTTCTAAGAGACTGCTACACAGGTTTAGCTGAATCTTTCTATCCTCTAAATTGAAGGCATTACTACACTGGAGTAAGTGGGTAACTTGTAGTATATACGGGGGTAAAATACTGAACCAAAACATTCTAGAGGTATGGAAATTTCTGCTTCAGCCTTCTAGAGCTCCTGCTTGCCTCCCCCATTTCAATCTAACTACTTGCCAACCACACTTCTTCCTGGAGAGCACCTGTAGATAAAGACTTTGTATGGGGATTTTTTTCTTATTTGCTCCCTTGGAGAGGCAAGCTCAACATTGCTGCTTTCTTGTCCTTGCTGTGCCTCTGTGAGGTGAATGTGACTTCAGCTGAGCTCAGGCCTTGGTTGATATCAGAATAAACTCTTTTCTGTAGAGAAATCCCAAATAAGGTTGAGAGTTGTGCTGGAGGCTCATTTAATTAACAATTAATATAACTTATATGACTGTAAATGCAAACATGTATGCTCTTTAAAAACAGTCCTCGGAGAGCCGTTTTACTTTGGAAGGGTTATCCTTCCAAGTTTTGTTTTGGGATGACAAATTAACTGCATACCACTTAACGTGCAGCGCTGCATTTTCAAAACCTGACCTAAAATAAGTTAGTTTGTGGTGCACTAGCTGTAACTTAAGAGGCTGCAGAGGCCTTCAGTACCTTTTCTGTCGGTACCCGGAGGCCGTGGCGAGCTGTGGAGGAGCCTGCTGTCCCACAGCTGTTCCCTGTCTCCTCCAGGAAAAGAGGCTGCACGTTCTGTTTTCCAACTTCTCCCCAGATACCTTTCCCAGCAGCTCACACCCCACCCCGCTCGACACGTACCGCCCCTTGGGAATTTCGGGCTGTCTCCCTCAGAAACAGGGGGTGCTTTTGCACAGGTAAGACTTTCGGGCTGAGCTCTGGAAGCGCGACTGAGGCAGGTGTCGGCCCGGGGAGGGGCCGTACGCAGCTCTCGGCTCACTCGCTGCCGATGTTCCCCAGCTCGGCTCCCGACAAGCGGTAGGAGAGTGACGGCGGGACCGCCTCACCTCCCTCCGCATCCCGACGCCTGAGCTGCGGCCGCCTCAGCCGCTCCCAAATGGCGGCCCGCTGAGGGGGCGGGGGAGGAGCGGGAGATCGACAGCTCGGCGCTCGCGGCCAGGCGCAGAGGCGAGGAGCAGGAGCAGGACGGGAAAAGAAGGAGAGACAGGAGAAAGGGAGGGAGCCGAGTGCCGAGCGATCGATGGGCGGAGGATAAATGTCTCGCTGAGTGTGAGGCCGCCATTTTAGATGAGGAACGAAACGAACAGCGCCGAGCGGGACGAGAGCCTGGAGGGAGCTGCCGGGAGGGAGTGACATAGGTAGGAGCGAGCGGCGGAGAACGCGGCAGGGAACGAGGAAGATACGGGCTCCCCATTCTCCCCTTTCTCTCGGGCTCTCCGTCGGTGCTGGCGCCTGAAGCGGCGCCGGCTGCGCCCAGCGGTGCCTCAGCCCCAGGCGCCGCACCAGCCTCGGCTGTGAGGGAAACCAGCGAGAGGGAGGGAGCGAGGGCGGCCGTGCGTTCCTCTGACGGAGACCGGCGAGGACGGCGGGGGAAGCGGCCGACTGTGTACGTGCGGGTCGCGGCTCGGCGCGGAGCGCTTTGCGGTGGGATCGGGTGCGCGCCGCGTCCCCTCCGCCTGCGGGGCCGGCGCCACTGCGCGGGGCCGTCCCGTCCCGTCCCGTGCGCCGCGGGGCCCGCGCCGGCGCTCCCGCCCCAGAGGAGCTGGCCCGCACCCGGCAGCGGGGAAGGTGTCACAAAGCCCGGCATAGGGGGAGGGTGCCCGAGGCCCATGGCGGCGGCGGGTCAGGTGGGAGCAGAGGTGCGTCGTGGCGGCCGCCTGTCAGTGCCAGCGCGGAGCCCCGCCACCGGAGCCGCCTCCGGGGAGCTGGCGGGGGGATGCGCGGCCGAGGCGGGTGTGCCCCGCAGCTGGGGCCCCGCAGAGCCCGGCCCGTGGCGGGATGAGCCACGGGCATCCAGCGGCACCTGGAACGGTGCCCTAGTCGCGGGGCGGAGGGGCGGGGGGATGCCCAGCGGTGGCTCCGCATGCCCGGCCTTCTCGAGTCTCCACTGCGCTGCTGGCAGCATTGTCCCTGTTGAGCTTCCAGCGGGGACTCCCTAGCCTTTCTGTTACTCTGATCTACTGTCTTATGAACGGAAAAAGCATTTAAGTCGTATTGGCATAACAACGCGTTCTGCTTAGGCATTCTTCAGTTTGAACTGTGTGCTTGGTTGTTTTTTCGGCTTAGATTCAGTTAAAGAAAAAGACGTTTGAAAACTGGAATAAGATTCTTTAGTTTTCCGATTTTTTTTTTCTTAAACTGTTACAACTTTATAATTTAGAAATAGTGTTATTCCAGAGCTAGGGCTTGGGGATTTTTGGACTCTTTGTTTTTTATCTGTGGTACACACAAATGACCTGCCATGCTAACAGCACCATGTCTCTTATCCATTGTTTGTCTTGCCTGCATCAGGCTGAAATACTTGTGTAGATTTTTTTTCTTCCCTTTCTTAGCCTTTAAGTGACATTTATAAATACAGAGATGTTAGCTAGGACGATGAGATCTCAAAACCAGTTGTAGTGGAATTGCTGCAGCAGAGTGTGCAATTGTAGGTTGTCGTAGTTATGCAAAACAAGAATGGTCTATAATGGAATAAGATGAAGCTTCTTCCAAAACTGAAACCAACTTAAATATCTGAAAATAGTTTTATACAAAAGACTTTGAAAACGGCTTTTATTTTAATGCTTGTGAAAAACTCGGCTCCAAATATTGCCTAAAGGATCACTGCATTATGTAAAACTAGGATATGATTTGAATGGACATGCTTATCCTCTAGGACATGTCTGCAGTGTTGGTGCAGGAGAAAGGATTGAATTGGTGAATGTGAGAGTTAATTTCAGGAAGTTCAGTTACACATGTGTCTGTGGACACTCATTCAGAGTGGAAGTGGCTCTAATTTAGTTTGTGTTAAAGAAAAACTTCTATAGGTAAACCCTAAGGCTATAATTAATTTTTAAAAGGTATGGATCTCTATACATGCTCATGAAATGGATGACTGAGCAATTTAATCTTAGATTATTAAATCAGAAGTGAACAAGATTACTTGGTTGGAGCACTGGTGCTTTCAGAAATCTGGAATGTGTTTTTCATATGGTTTGTTGCCATACTTAATGTCTTCAGGACTGGACAACTTCTTGTGCAACACTGCTGACTAACCTACTTTGAAAGAGATTTGGAGAGAAAATAGCAGAGAAAATATTTCTTTTTTCAGTGGAATGCCTTTGGTGTTTACCTGTGATTGTCAATTTTTTATTCTTTAACAACAGCAAAGTCTACTCAAGGAAGTTACTGCTGTCTGAGGGCCTGAACTTACTACAACTTATTAAAATAACTCATATTTATATAAACCACAAACATGACCCACGGAAATGATTGGTCAGCACTTCTTGGTATGCTAAATCAGCACTAGCTTCTTCTGGGACATATACTCCTCACCTCCCCCCAGTTTATTTATTTGGCTCCTTCACTAGTGGGAAGCGGCAGTTGAGGAAAAAACAAGTTTTCCTTGTTTTCTGTATTTGAAAACAAATTAAATTGAGATGATGAGAGCTGTTGGTTCTAAAACTTCTGTAGGAGATGAGAATGAAAAGCTCTTAGTTCAAATTACTGTAAATAAAGCTTCAATCAGTTAGTTTCAAATGCAAGAGTTGTCCTAATGATTTCAGTTCTATTATAGATACAGCATGTTTAAATTACTTTTGTGTTCCTAATAAAGTTATGAGAGTGAATGAACTAACAAAGTCTAGTTCAATACATATTTCTTTCAGGGTCTCTGATCACCTCTGCTGCAAACATTCTGTTCTTAGCTTCCTTGACACCTTCAGTCATTCCCATTGCCAAACCTCTGTAAGACCTCCAGCACCCCTTGTTTCCCCACTTTTGCTATTGCCTTGCTGAAACCATCTCCAGACATTTTCTCCTCCTCTCCCCTCTATTCCTGTGTTGCCTGTCTACCTTCCTGGCCTGCCAGCTAGGCAAGAGGGAGGGTTTTTGGTTTGGTTTCCTCCTGTGGTGCTAAGCTGCAGCTGACACACCAAAGGCTGATGGAGAGCCTGGGAGAGCAAAAGATGATTCTTCCATACTCTGGCTTCCTTTTCCATAGCCCATGGGATTTTCGTGTTCTTGATACTTCTTACCTATCAGCTTAGTTGAAATAAGTTAATATGTCCAAGAGTTGCTGGAGGAGAGGCAGAAGGACAGCTGAGTGGCAAGATCATGTAAGACTAGTCGCCTAGGAAACAAGGTGTTTTCGTGCAGTTGAATTTCCAAAACTGCCATGCAAAGTCAGCTTGAAACAAACGAATAATTGAAAAGGACGATTGTTTTGTTAGAAGTTAGTTCCTGGACCATCTTCTAAATTAAAAATGCAGAAATGTAAAGACAGTGCAACTTTGCATGAAGAAAAATAGAAAGCAAGGTTCTATTTCGTGTGAAAACATCAAATTGCATCAATCAAAGTTACCTTTATTTGGGGAAGGAACAAAAATAGTTCAATCAAGACTAAAACTTGTGATGTAACTAAAATTTCAAGCATGGTAATTTTAAGACCAGTTTCACTAAGTTTCACCTTGGTGTTTCATTTGTAAACGAGCTGATGTGTTTACATCTGCATTGTACCGATGTTGATTGATTTTTGTGTAATTGCTTATGCAAAACCCTTCAGTGTTTTCTGGGATGAAATGTATCCACTGTGAACTGAGTAAGGTCGTGGTAACATTTTGTCAGCTCCAGAAATTAATTGAAAGAGAAGTTGTTGTAACAGTAGGACATCAGGTAAAAATGCTGGCTTTTTGAAAAAATGAACAAAGTATTTGGACAATAAGCATGGATTAGCTCATGAGTTTTGAGACAGCATGAAGTAGATACAGCTTACTCTGTATGGGTAATACAGATAGATATTTAGAGATGTTTCTAATTTTTCTGAAAAGAAAGTCTGTTTTGGACAAAGTTCTGTGAATAATTCTCAGTGCTCCGTTGCCTCTTGCTGTGTGTGCTATTTTTTTTGTAAACAATGATTTTGCTTTGAAAAGCAGCTGGCGCACGTTTATTCCTTTAGTGACTTGAATATTGTGTTTGTACTATAAATGTCATCTGTTTCACACAAAGTTGATTTTATTGCAGCAGTGTGGACTGACCTTTTACAGTTTAATACATTATGGTCATCTTGTGTACTGAAATGCTGCAGTGCATACAGTAGATGAGGATAAACAAAGTGCTGGTCTTTGAGTCATTTGTAAATGAGTAAAGCGTTTTCTTGGTCGACTTCAGAGCTAAGAATTATAACTGGTAATTAATAAACAGACTTTACACATTTAAGCAGCATAGTCAATGTGATTGAGTTATACATTTTCCAGATGTTTTTTGCTAGCTTATGGGGAATGACAAGCTTTTTAGAGACAAGATTTTTAAGGTAGAAAAACTGGATTTGTGTAGACCAATGGAGAAACAAATGCAAGTCGCTGGATTTGTTTGCAGTTGCAGGTGTGTCGATGTTCTGCCGTTGATTCCATGCTTGTTCTGCACGCCTGCAGAAATGAAGCAGAGCAGCAGCGCTTTTAAATCAAAGCTGCTTGGTTTTAACTTTAGGCAAAAGAGTTTTAGAATTGCCTTGCAAATAATCAGTGCATGTGATGAGTGTGTAAGTGACTCTGCCGTGTTTTCTTTGCACTATCTGAAAATCTGCAAGTGGGACCTGTATCTCCAGCTCTTCTGATATAAGCCCCTTTTAATGTTGTTGTTGTTCTTGGTTTCATTGCTCCGTGGAATCATTTCACTTGCTGTGTTGTGGCTCTCTGCAGACTTTGAGTAGTTTGTGGTAGTACTGCCTGTTTTCTTACTACTGCATTATTTTGTTTCATTTCAGGTTTCAACTTACCTTACATACTTGCTGTTGCTCTGACCCTAAAATATTTCATTTCTGACAAACAGCTGACAAAAGGGTATTAATTAGTATGGCATTCCGATTGAAATACGTAGTATCAGCTCAGAGCAGTTGAGACATCTTGTATATTTTTAGTTCACAAGCTAGAGGGAGGTTGCTTCACTAACTTGCAGCTGGGCGTGGCATGGGGTTAACCATATTAATTAAAGCTGGCTCAGAGGTTTTGACTTTAAAAAAATGGCTCAGAGCCCCCATTGTAGTCTTCTGTTACATACATTTTTTTTCACTATAGAACAAGCCAGAGTTTTGAAAATGAGTGTTTGAGGAACACCTAGCTGGAGAGACTGCAAGGGAAATGCAAGGTAGCGTGCAGTTGGAAGAAAGATGTCTTTAGTGCCTTCCTACCTCTGTGTGGCTAGTATTGAGGTGAATATTGAGGTGAATATTGAGAAACTTTAACATATGAGTAATCTTTCTGCTTCTTTTTCCTTTAATGTCTTATTTTTCTAGTCATTTGCTTCCAGTATATGTCCCTGTGAACTTTCTCAGTAATTTGTGGTAGCTTTTACGTATTCCACTTTCTTGTTCTGTTCTCAATCATTTAACAGCATTTACTCAAAGTATGGTCATGCTTTCAATATTTCCTAGAGTGGTCTTTTCAATCTATTCCTGAATATTGTAATACTGAACAGTCTATTAAAGATGCTTCTCGCTTTACCCTCTTGCTACCTGTGGAAGAGATGAATTGTGTCTCCCCCACTGTGACTACATGTTGGACAAACAAGTAAATTATCATTCTTTTTTCTTTATTTGATATTTTCCCTGTGTAGAAGAAACTAGTTGTGAGGTTTTAGATAAGACTTTCTCTGTAAAACTGAAGGAAAGGTAGTGAAACAGGCAAATATTTGTACATTCCCTTTTGTTTCCATAGAGTTATTACAAAACGTAGGCACACAAGAGGGATAGTCCTGCAAAGTATTACAGTAAATGTAGGGAGAATCGTTAGATTGGAAGCTTCAGTGGTGGCAATGTAGCTGAGAGGAAAGAACAATAATCATATTGTAACAATTTATTTATTGCTACCCAAACCAATACTAGTTACCTTATTCCTGGATGATTGTCATAGAAAGTACATTAATTTTTGTTTTTTAAAAGAAAAAGCAAGGTGGATTTTAATTCCACTTCATGAGAAGATGAAAAAGGCTGTAACTACCTCTCTAAGCTTTCAGTTCAAAAGATATCTTTTGATATAGCAAGGATTTTTTTTAAACTTTGTTTTAGAGGCTTCATTGTAAGTTTCAGTGAAAGTTGATCATATTTATGACATAAGGTGTAACTGCAGCTTTATAATTCCTACCATTCTATGATTCTATGAAGTTCAGAATTTACTTAGCAATTGCTAACTTCAAGATTACTGACAGATTAATATTTTCCTTATTTTCACAGTTTCTGATTGAATTTTAATTCCTTCAGGTTTAATCTATTACAATAGTTTTAAACAATTCTTCTTGTTGTCATTCCATGGGTGTTTCTTTTGTAAACCCTGCACTATAAAACTCATGGATTAACTATGGCAAATGTCTAAAATATCTCTACTTCTGAATTTCCATGAAACCTATGTATGTTTCTTCATATGGAGATACAACAGCAGGGCCACTGTGTGCAAATAAACATAGTTTTGATTATACCAACACTTCCAAACTTAAAGGGAGTTGAAATAATGATCATCAACGTATCTTCTTAGATTGAGGGGGGAAAAAAATGTAGCAGTTACTGGGCAAGCTAAGTGGAATTCTGCCTTTTTTTTTTAAATAGCTTTCTTTTTGCTGACCATCTTCCTCTCCATTAACTTTTGGAAGCTATGTCCAATCAATACCAGTCTCTGGGCATGAGCAGGCAGAAACCTGTTTATGGTGTTGAAGGTGGGAGATTACTGGTTTCCCTTGTTAGAATTAGAAAGCTAAGCAACTTCAGTCACCTGTAAGCCAAGCTGCTAGCTAGGGAGCATGAATTGCTTCTAGCAAATCAACATTTCTGTCTTAGTTTGATCACTGATCTAACAGTTTGAAATGTTCATTTTGTGATAGTTGTGGTCAGAGTTGTTATGTAGAAACATGGAAAAAGATCCACCTAAAGTGCAGATGCACAGGGAGTGGTTGGTGTTGAGGGAGGTGTGTTTGCAGAAATGGGCCAAAATCGTTGGAGGATGGCACATACATGACTACAAGAGAATGGAGTAAGTTAAGTAGCTTCCAGAGTTTGCTACAGCCAAAAGAAGCAACAAAGTGTGCAAGCCTCTAATTTTATGCTGACATTTAAAAAAAAGAATCGTGTTCTGAATTACATCATTCATCTGTGCTAAATGCTTTGGAAGCAAGCATAAAGCTTACACAGGCAATAATAGCATGCTGAAACAAAGCATTTGTGTCAGAGTGATACAGTAGATTGATTTCAGCTGAAAGTGAGTTCCAGAGCTTACTCTTAGATTTCTCAAACCTTTTAAGTTGACCGTGTAACTTGCTCACTGGCAATCAAGAGGTTATAAAAAGAGAGCCAGCTGATGTTGCAATCTAAGCACCAGCCATATAGTGGAAAGACTCTCCTTTGGCATGTTCACTACTGCTATTTTTACTTATTCCAGTAAGAACTGCCCTTGTGATGTTACATTACAGAACAGTACCTGGAATTATTTTGTGTTACAGAAATGTTGTATGCTCTGGAGAAAGTTTTGAATATAATTGTCAGGCAGATTGAGATTAAGGTTGTTTTACACTTGAAAATATTTTTGCTCTGTCATCAGAAATAGTACTGCCACTGGAAGTATAAGGATTCTTTTCCTTTTGTTTGCATATTTTATGTCTGGCAGAGGTTTTTTTGTTTAATTTTGGTTTTTGTATATTGAGTGTTTTGTCTTTTTCAGTTTATCATGCAGAGACTTCAAATAGGCAATATGATTTCATTTCTTTAAAGCCAGGGAATTCACAGCACAGCCCAGGAATAAAAGTAGTGCAAGGTTTTTTGTCATAACTTCTAAAAATTTTGATTTTGATTAAATTTATGTTGATGATTCCTTCACATATAGGATGTCACCTGTGGAGATGTATGACTATCCGAATCACAGTGCTAAATGTCTAATGCTTGTGATTACCTAATCTTAAGTACAACATTGACCAGGTGAATTTTCTAAAACTGTCAGCATCTAGTTAAAAGCAACTTGGAAACACAAATGCAAATACATAATTTAAAACTCTGTTCCAAACTCTTGTTCTTGCTATTGGTGCAATTAGATGTGTATTTGTAGCAGAATTTTTAGTTTTTCAAAAGCAGTGGTTTGACACTGAAGTATGACCAGTGATCAACTTGTGCAAGTTCAGCATTCTCCTTACAGAACACATGCTTCCCTCATTCCTTCTCTTGTACTGTAGAATATCTCAGGTGGAAATCCTGCCAGTAGGCAAACTTCCTCCAGGACAGAGTGGTTTTCTTCTCCCTTGGTTTTACCATTGTCTTAGGTGAACAATTCTACTTTGATGGTTTAATGGAATCTCACATCTGCAGTAACAGCTGGTATTTTTGTCAACTCTTTTGTTTCTCAAACTCTCCTGGTTGCCAGAGTATAACTGGCTGACTAGATGAGGGGAGAGCAGCAGATGTCATCTATGTTGACTTCAGCAAGGCTTTTGACACTGTCTCCCATCACATCCTCATTAGAAAGCTCAGGCAGTGTGGCTTGGATGAGTGGATGGTGAGGTGGATGGAGAGCTGGCTGAATGACAGAGCCCAGAGGGTGCTGATCAATGGCACAGAATCAAGTTGGAGGCCTGTGGCCAGTGGAGTTGCACAGGGATGGGTTCTGGGGCCAGTCTTGTTCAACATCTTCATCAGTGACCTGGATGAGGGGACAGAGTGACCCTCAGCAAGTTCCCTGCTGGCACCAAACTGGGAGCACTGGCTGATTTCCCAGAGGCTGTGCTGCCATTCAGCGGGATCTGGACTGCTTTGAGAGTTGGGCAGAGAGAAATCTCCTGAGGTTCAACAAGGACAAATGCAGAGTCCTGTATCTGGGGAGGAAAAGCCCCCTGCACCAGGACAGGCTGTGGGTGACCTGTGGAAGAGCAGCTCTGCAGAGAGAGGCTTCGAAGTCCTGATTCGTAATAAACTAAACATGAGCAGCAATGTGCCCTTGTGGACAAGAAGCCAATAGCATCCTGGGGGCATCAAGAAGAGTATGGGCAGCAGGTCAAGGGAGGTTCTGCTCTCCCTCTACTCTGCCCTGGTGAGGCCTCATCTGGAGTCCTGTGTCCAGTTCTGGGCTCCCCAGCTCAAGAGGGACAGGAAAGTGCTGGAGAGAGGCCAGTGCAGGGCCACCAAGATGCTCAGGGGACTGGAGCATCTTCCTTCTGAGGAAAGGCTGCGGGACCTGGGGCCGTTCAGTCTGGAGAAGACTGATGGGGGAATCTCATTCATATGTACAAATATTTAAAAGATGTTTGTCAAGAGGATGGGGAAAAATTTTTTTCTGTAGTGCGAGTGACAGGACAAGGGCTGATGGACAAAAGCTGGAACACAAAAAGTTCCACTTAAGTTTAAGAAAAAATCTTCTTTACTATAAGAGTGACAGAGCACTGGAATAAGCTGCCAAGGGAGTCTCCTTCCCTGGAGGTCTTCAAAACCTGCCTGGATGCATTCATGTATGTCCTGCTCTAGCTGGACCTGCTTGAGCAGGGGTTGGACTAGATGATCTTCCAACCCCTACCATTCTATGAATTCTGTTAGCAAATGTTCTTACTGAATTTTGGGTTTTGTGTGTATCTTTTTCATGTATCTGTCAAGAAGAATATGCGATTTGTATTTTTTTTTACTCCCTTACATCTGTCTCTTTGGTTGCAGGTAGAAATACTGTGCTTTCCTTATTGACTGTGAGAGTTCTCTCTTGTGGCAGATTTTGCAATAAAAATGCTTTGAGGTTTAGGTCTGTAAAACCTGTGCCACCCCATCATTTTCTCTTCTCCTTTTCATTATTAATCCATACTGACTGGATTCATTTTCTCAAGGTTTATCCCAGACTCTTTTCACCTCTGTTTATAGCTCATTTTCCTGATGAACTGGTCTTTACAAACTTCTCGACCTTGTAGCCTTGTGTGAGGATCCGAACTGTATCCTTGATTTTATCCATGTGCTACTTGTCAGCATAGCTACTTTTGAAAAACAACCAACATTTTGCCCTCACCCCACCCATGCCTATCGTGGTTCTTAAGAAGATGTCTTTCTCTAGTCCCTTGCTTAGTCTTGTGGTTCTTATGGTGGTTTTGTTTTTTTCCCTGTTTCTTCTGTGCTTCTGGCCCCTGTGTACTTTCTGATCATGTCACTTTCCACACCTTATTCCCCAGTAATGTCATCTGTTAAAAAATTATCACACAAGCAATGCCTCCTGCCCCCTGATTCAGTGTGGATTATTTTCTCGGTATGTCATTATTGCTGACTGGTTGTCTTCCGTTAGCACTAAAGATCTCGGCTTTTCATCTGGTATGTGAAAGACGACAGAATGTCTTCCTCCCTTCTCCCCAGTCTCCTTGCTTATCTTTTTTCTGTGATGGAAACCATATTCACAATGTTTTTCTGTCATGTTCCTCAGTGTGTGCTGTGGAGGTATGCAAGTTGCTAAGCAGAGTAAATGTACAGTTCAGACTGTAAGTAGGATCTAATTTTAAATTGCTGAGTGGCTCAAGGTGGAGATCCCAAAGCACTCTTCTGTTTTCTTGTTAGCCTTGGTGAGTTTGCTGTATTGGGTACAAATTCTTTTTCCTCTATCCAGGAGAGAGGATATTGCAACTAAAAGTGATCAGCAATCTAAGATCTCTTCTTGATTTTTTTTAACATGAAAAAGTACTTTCTTTTTTTTTTTTTTTTTTACTGTGGAGTGTGATCAGACACTGAAACAGGTTGCACAGAGGGGCTCTGGAGTGTGTATTAGCACAGATGCTTGAAACACAGCTGCTGTGGTCCTGGGCAGCCTGCTGTAGCTGGCCCTGCTTGAGATTGGAGGTTAAATGATATCAAGAGGTCCCTTCTAGCCTCAATGACTCTGTGACTGTGTTACATCTTTGCCTTCTCCAATCATCCCTGCATGGAGTTGTTTTAGAAATTGCTAATTAAGATGGGAACTCTGGGTAGGAAAGCATTTTACTATCTAGTGACTGTTTTTGTATTTTTGACTTACACTTCTTTTGTTTTTTAAGTAATCTGAGCTTTCAGTATTTTAATCCAGACTTCTTCAGCTTCCTTAGGAATTCTTGCTCATAGAGTTGATGCTTGTATACAAGACACAGATAGTCTTCAGAGGCCTGGCTTCTTATTACTCATTTGTTTGGTTTGGATCCAAGGTTTGTCATAACATTTGTGAGTCATCAAGGTATTTCTGTGTATCAGTGAGGAACTGATGTCTGAGAAGAAAGTATTCAAGTTGTATTCAATTTTTACTTTAGTGAGTTTTTAGCTGCAAAAGATTTTTGTGATGTTCTTGAATGAGATGATGCTGAGCTGGAGTAGCATTTAGTTGTCATGCAGTCTTGCCATATGCAGCATGTCTCATTACACTGAAATGTTGCGTGAAATGCTGAAAGGTTTTAAGGCAGTGAAGATTAACAGTAGAAGGATGATATTATTTAGTGTTGTTGTGATTCACAAAATATTTTTCTGCTATTAATTTGTCATACTGTGCATGTGTATGAATTTGTCTAATAACATAGTAAAAATCTTCTGGTTTTGTGTTATCTTCCACAGATGATGTACTTCATCCTTTTGTCGTAGGACTTCATTCACTTAAGGAAAACTAAAGGTATAGATAACTTTCTCTGGTTATCTTTCTCTTCCTCCTTTCTGTGCCCTATTCTTTCTTCTGAGGTCCCAAGGTCTTTCTTGGAGGAAGGGAAGTTTACCACAACCGAGCTCTGTGGTTGTGTCCCTTCACTGCTTCTACAGTTTGCTGTTTGATTCATTTGGGTTTGTGGGTTTTTTTTAATTCCACGAAATTGCTATGGTACCTGCAGTCATGTCAGTGTTTGCTTTACCAAGTGTGTGTTTAATGTAAGCTCTTACTTTAGTCAGTCTCTGTGGATATTTACTTTGCAGGGGGAAGCCCTTCCTCAGTTTAGAAATTTAGATCTTGAGTATTTGCCTATCTTCTCCAAAGATCATTTGCTTTTCCACATGACTACAGACACATCGTGAATAATCCAGACCTAATGTAATCATGTCTGTGACATTATGGTACAACTGATGGTCCTTTTTGGTTTGTTTTTTTCTTTCTTTTCTGAGATGCTATCTCTGAAATAAGAAGTCTGTTAGGGCATTTTTTAAAACACGTAAAAACCCACCCAAACCTGAACTGTTTATTTCATGGATGTATTTAGTAAGATAATGTATGATAGATTTAAAATGGAGCATAACTTCTTTTTGGAGGTACTCAGAACAGTAAATGTCATAAGTAATTTTACTTGTGTACAATCTGTAATTTCTAATGATATTCAATCTTTATTTGCAATTTCATGGAGGCCTCTTTGCAAATATGAGTGCATAGGAAACAATAAGATAAAGTCAGTAGAACTGTCCAGGCAGTTTGCAACTAAAATGCTGAAGTAATATCACATTAGATGTAGTTCATATTGGAGTAACATATTTTCAACTATTCCCAGGTGTGCTTTTTTTATAAAACATAAGGGAGCATCATTTGTTCTATCTTCTTACAGAAAAATATCTCAAAGCCCTTTCCAAACCTTTCTTGGTGCTATTGCCTCTGTTCCCTGCCCTTACCACCCCCATGGCTCCGTCTATACATTGTTTCCATGCCCAGGCTGTTGGAATTGCAGTATTGACCTCCTGGTGGCACTGCTGGCTCTGGCACTGAGCCCACATTTAATGAACCACATTTATTAGCTTCCAGCTGCCCTGGGTGAATGCAGAGAACACCTAACTCCTGACTGAACTGGAGCACGGAATCCTATTCTTTTGAACTGTACAGAGAATCTGGCCTTGCTGGTATTTTGCAACGGTATTTTAACAGTCAGAGTGACATGTCTGAGCTGTACAGTTAGCCTGCCTGTCCAGCAGTTCCTAGCAGTTACTTTAAAAACCTAATCTCAGGCTGTGGTCTTTTTCAACAGAAGTGAGGCTGATTTAAAGCGTGGTATGTTCTCAGTGGTGATAGCCTCAGTGTTACTTCATTTACTACGTGCAACTGAGGGAGGACACATTCAGTAATTCTTTGTGCTGAGATTCTCAGTCACTTTTGTTTAATCCTTGAGAACTTGTGTGGGAAGGGCATTTGGTGGATTGCTGACATTTGAGTAACTTTTTCATCCTTGCTGTAAAGTGGATGAGTTCCAGGCAACTGTAAACACAGTTTGGGGCTTTCATCCATACTTGAAACAATTCAAACATGAGCAAGTTCAGAATGCAAATAGGCATATGTCTGAGAATGTCTGTACTGTTGACTGAGAGACTTGGGGAAAAGAGTACTTGTTCAAAGTGTCTTTGTGTCATGTCAATACACATGTAAACTCAGAGCCCCACACCAGCCATGCAAGGTGTATTTTGCTTTAAAAATTTTTCTAAGTCTTTCTTTGTAGGAATCCGCTGTGAAGATTTAACGTTATTGTGAAGAGACAAGTCTAAGCATGACAAAAGTGTCATATAATGTGATTCTGATACAATCAGATAAAACAAAGCATTTTGTTTCTAGTAATGCATTTGATGTTACCACGTTAGAAAATGAAAATGTCTTAAATATCACTTCAACAGTCTTCATAATGCTAAGAGAACATATTTAAAACATTTGAGTGACCACTTCTCAATATTTATCAGTTTTGATGATAAGATTTTTAGCAAGCAGAATTTTTATTGTGACATGGAGTACTGGTGCTTTGTTAGCAAAACTTGTATGTATGTGCAACATTTATATACCTTCCTTTCTTGCCTTTTCCTTTCCTAGCTGTTGTATTAGCAATTTTATAAGCTCTTTTGTGCATCTGTATAAACCCAGCAGCTGAGCTGTGCTGAAATGTTAAGAAATTCTGATTAAATGCTTGGAAACACTTGCTGCATTTTTCTTTTTACCTGGGATTGCTTTTGTTTTGCTTTGGGAAAGGGAAGAGTTTGGATTCTATGTCCCTTTGTGCTCTCTTACACCTTTTAGGTATACGCAGAGGGTTCAATGCTTCTATTTCTGTAATGAAGGAATTCAGATTTTGTAGGGAAACTTACAGAGCTGTGCATTTGAATTTCATAGAAGTTTCATGTGGAAAGAAATGAGTGACTGACGTGGGAATGATCTGTGTGGAAAGGACAAACTGAACAGCTCTTTCTAAAGATTGGTTAGGAAAGGTAACCTGGAGCCATTCTAATTACGGGCATAGAGCAACCAAAGGCCAGATAGTTTTGGTAACAAATACCTATTAACTAGAGCCCAAAGTACAACCTGCTATAGCCAAGTAGTCTGACCTGGTTAATGCTTACTAATCAAAGTTGTATTCTGAAAGTTTTTCTTAAATACAAAAAGGGGGAATCAATATTGCTTGTGCCCTCCTTACTGTAGAGCCTAAATGTTGGAAAATCACTGTGGGGTTTTTTTCCTTAAATACTTCAAAGTTACATTACCAGCATAGTGCTGAAGTACTGACCAAGAAATGAAGGGTTCAGAGAAGTGGTGGAAAAGATGAGAAAAGATACTTCCAAGGTTAGAACAGCTGAGGCTGGAATGGTATGTGTAAACTTTCAGTATTGGTTATGGGTTTTGTTGGATTTTTCCCCTGAAAAATTAACTTTTCTTCCTGCTAGTTTTTCAGTTGTTTTTGTCAGGTTACTTTGGGGAAGCTTGCTTCTTGCCATTTTATCTCTTCAGATGAAGGGTATTGAAAGGAAAAGCACCAACCTTGTAGATGTATGAAAGATTTGCTTGGGTTGTTAGACTGACATTAATTCATGCCCTGCAATTATGTTGACATGGATCACAGCTTTATTTATTGATATAGAAATGTGTCTCTATTCATCTTCTACTGCTGTAAGAAGCTACTTTAAAAAAAATACTGTTATATATTAAAATAGATCCGTGTTTGGTGTGAATTTATTTTTTTACCTTGACAACTGGTCACCCATGCACTGTTAAGTCAATAGAGAATTACTGTATGGGAAGGGAAATGTGTTATTGTTAAATGCATTATTGATGTTTTTACATAGGAAACAAAACCTTTTCTTATAACCAACTTTTAAAGCTTATATTTTCTAAAAAAAGTGTTCATTTTGAAATGGTTTCTGCCCTTTGTTTTGTGGTGCTTTGCCCTTGTATATGTGTTTTGTTAAACCTGAGTGTTGATAAAAAGGAGGACTGTATTTACATTTTCTTTTAAAAGCTTTTGGTGTTTGTTTCAGAAACAAATGAAAGGGCAAGGCACCTAAACTCTGTCCTGAGAGGAGTTTAGCTTTGTATTCTATTAGCTTTCAGGCTTTTTCATTACCAATTTCAGCATCCCTTAGGGAGACAGGCTGAAATTTTTAATTGAGACTAAACACTTCTTACTAGTCATGGAAAAAGTTCAGGTAACTGAAAGTATCTATCAGAAAGGAATGAATGATGAGAGTATATGATCTGAGTAAATGATCTCTAGAAATTTGTTACTGTCAGATGTGCACATTGTGTAAGAGTTTTGTGCATTTGTTTTTAATGCTTGTTAAATGACTAATTATCAAAACCTGTAATTATGCAAAAATGCTAATGAAAACTGCAGTATTTCTCATAGTGTGCAGTATGCCTCTGAGAACTAGAGGAATAGTATGATATTTTTTCCTACTCTGATTGAACGTTTATTACGAAGTGAATCAATATCAGCTTCCCAGCAGTACTGGGTCTATTGGGGAACTGATACTTTAATATCTTAAAACATTCTTTGCTGCTATAGCAGCTCTTCAGTCATAGACAGGCTATTTGAAGGTCTCTTCCAACCCTACCATTCTATGAAAATGAGGAGCTGCAGGAAGTAAAGTTTTAAAGAAAAATGTTAGAAAGAGGCATGAAAATGTTCAGCTGGCAATGGACTGTTTGACAAACACAAATGTAATGTCTAGTAACAATTTGTTTCAGAAACACCTTTGTAACTTATGGAAAAAAAGCTAGGTTTTTGTAATAGACAAACTAAAAATTATGTTTATGAAGGCATCATTGTAAAATCTTTCCTCTATTTTGAGTTCAGTTTCTCTTCAGAACACATCAGACATCTTTCCCTGGGAGTGAATTTGTGTGGTTCTTGGGAGAGTTGGAGAAAATTAGTTTCAGAAAAATGGCTTTCATCAGTTACTGTTTGGAACAAAAAAATGAATAAACAAATCCATGCTAGGGCACAGGTCACAGGACAGTGAAAATTGAATTGTGCATGATCTGTGAAGGTGGTCAGAAGGGAGACAACACACTAACCTGGGTCCTGTGAAATAGTATGTCTGTTGTCTTCTGCTCTTGTGTGGTTCTGTAAGGTGCCACCTAGAAATGGTGTATATGCGATACTATGTTGTGTGATTATATGTAAATATATTTTTTTTGACATTTGAAAGCTAGTCAAGTGGTTACCACCTTAATTCTCTCACCTCATAGCTATGTATGCACTGAAGTGTTTGGGTTCAAAGTGTGTGTTTTTGTGTATGTTCATGTAATTTTTTTAAGCTAGTGTTCTTTGCAGGGGAAAGGTGTGATTCATAAATTTCTTCTTGAGAAGCAGCTTTTATGACTTCTTCAATGGCAATAATAGGAATAAGGTCAGTGACAAGGTTTGAGAAGTGAACGTGTCCAGTGACTGCCTATGTGGTATGAGAACTGAAGTGTTCCTGTGTTCTTGACTAGACTCCTCTTGGCCCGAGTGAAAAGATGTTTCTGAGGACCTGGAGCTTCCTGTCATCTCACATGGAGTTTGCCTCTGAATAGTTGCAGAAGTCAACATTAGGACAATTGATTACTGCAGTTTCATCAACAAGCTCCACTTTGCCAACTGCATGCCCTTGTACTGATGATGCCAACAGCAGGTTTAGCAGCTTTTTATCCTAGGTTCCCCATCTCTCCTCAGGGTGAACATCTCTTAAACTTCCTTTTCTTCCCCACTACCCCTCCACCCTCAGGCTACATGCAGGGTTTAGTCTCCAGAGCAGATTTGAGTTCATCATCATCTTTCCATGGTGATTCCTTCTTGGAGTATGTATTTAGAACTTTCTGCCTTCAGTTTGGGCAGAAAGAAGAGCTAATAAGGACAGGTTTTAAATTTGTCTACTGAGATGAGGAGATACTTTCATTTTTTAGAAAAAACCTCCCAACATCTGTAAGTGAACCCAAGTTGCCAGGGCCACAATCGTCAGCTGCAGCCAAAAAGATGACAGGCACTGCTGAAGCATTGTGGCAAGAGAGAGCAGGACATTGCTGGAAGAGAGGATTATGCCAAATGTACAATGCCCAGTGCTTACCCGAGGCAGTCAAAGATACCACTGACGCTTGTATTTTACAGAAAGCAGAGAGCAATTCCTTTCTTTATATTTTTCTGACTGTGTGTACAGCAACCTCAAAAAGTATTTCTGTGGTGATCTCTGGTAGGCCGTTCTACAGTATGCAGTAGGCCTCTTGTATTCAGAACACAGTAGGGAAGCACCTTTTTTGGTATGGAGCTTAGCTTTTGTTGAGATGCAAGTTTGAAGTTTCTGTCACTTCCTGTTTTCTCTTGAAATTTTCAGGAAATGTTGTCAGCATGTCAAAATATTAAATGTAAAGGCTGTAACATTAGGGTGTTGTCAATTTACAGCAGGAGTAACAAGAAGGAGGTTTTGATGGTTACCCTGCTATTCCTTGTCTCAACTTGGTACAGAAATCCATTTGAGCCCTGATTCTTGCTTTGTCCCATGGATTGCCTGCAAGGGTGAAGCAGAGTTCCCCATAGTGGGTAAGTGAAGAGGAGAGAGAACAAGCTGTTTGGATTTCCTTTTACCCCTCTTCTCTAGCAGTTTATCTCCACTCTATTTTTGTTGTTACCATCTAACTAGTTACTCTTACAGCTGCCCATTTGCATAATATGGTCGTTACAACTGTACACAACTTTTTTTTAAACCTTTCTGATTCCTGACAGTAGGGCAGTGCATATGAACTGTGAGAGTGTTGTACTTGCTTGTGCACACTGAACTCAGTTGTGTCCCTCAGTTTTAATCTCCTGTCTTCCCTCCTTTTTTCAAAATATCTCTGTTTTCTCATTCCTTGTTTCCCTTTTACATCAAATATAAGACTGTGGTCATTTATGGCCATTTAAAAAAAGAAATAAGTAACCCCAAGTTTCTAAATCCTGACTAATATTGAGTTTTAAATCTCTGGGTTGCTTAAATATTTTGAACCTTTGAACAACTGGACCCACACAACTGATGCCATTGATGGAGGGAAGACAATTGACAGGAAGTATGTGCGTGTCATTGCATATGTTGCCAGGGGTAGAAATGTTCATGAACTGACCAAAAGGTCCCTTTGTAGCAGGCAGTGGAAGAGGCTTAGAGTTCTTCACCCACAGTTTGCATGTGGTGGTAGGTGCTTCATATAACCCAAACCTTTTAAAGTTTGTGTTACAAGTTTCCTTTCTAGGTATTAGTCACATCTGGGTTTGGGTCTGTAGCGATGGTCGGTACTTACAAATCTAGCTAAGGCTTTCTGGATTGGTGCTGTGGGTGGAAACTTCAAAGCTCTAATTTTACGCTTCTGGGCATCCCAAAATGGACAGTAAACACTGGTGGAGATCTTTTTTTTCTTATCATGAATTCCATTAGTTGAGTGCTTCAACTGTTCTTTTGGCTACAGTAGAGAGCATGAGGAAATGACCTGCAGGGTTTGAATAGTTGCAAAAAAGGAGATACAAGACCATACATGAAATGAGGCTTTAGTAGATACTGATAGGTGTTCAGTAACACAGTATTTGGTATTAAGTTGTGATTTCAGAGGAGCATGTAGGTCTTTCAGTGTGAGTTTTTTCCTGTACCATAAGGAGACAGAATTAGGCTTGCTAGGAAGACTTTTATTTTGGCATTTCCTGATCTGCTTTTTGACTTTGTAGCTTTAACATGACTTTCTTTACCTTTCATAGGGGAATCTGGAATATAGATGGTATGCATCACCAATGATGATTGATTTGGAAACAATCTACTAATGTGGGAAAAGATGTGCCATTGCACTGGGTAGTTCTGAGCAGCAGTTTCTCAGATGTTTGCCCAAGGATGCAGTGTTATGGAGGAAATAGGCTAATGTGCTTGTTTTCACTGGTACTTTTTACTGTTGTTCTAGAAAGCTTGGTAGGGAATCTGGCTGCTTGGAAATTTAGCAGGGAGTACATTTCACTGTTCAAAACTGTTTCAGACTTTGTTTTTGCTTACTTTTGAATGTGATGCATTTGGAATATAATCTGGAGTTCAAACTGCATTGAAGTTGCGATAGCAGGGCAAAAAATACGCTGGTAACCTTTATCTTTGTCCCTGAGCGTGCAAAAATAGTACTGTGTGCTGCTTTGGAAATAAGCAGGGGGTTGTTTATGTCTGTACACTGGGAGAGGTTTATGCTGAAATGTAACATAACATTGTGTGTGTGTGTGGGGGGGTTAGAATATTTTATTACTGTTTCATACCGTGTGAATTTTGCTCCTGTTCAAATGTTATCTGTTTCACTGTATATCAACAGTATTAAACTTGCTACCATTTTAAAAACCCAAACAAAACAACAGACCAACAGCCCCCAAACCAAAGCCTCAAAACCACAGATAGAATTTCTTCAAGGAATGCTTTTTATTATAATTCCTGTTGAGCCTCTCTTTCTTAACAGTACAGTCTGTGCTAATGCTTCCATGCCAGACCTGGCTTGCAGGACCGTTCTTTTGGCCTGCAGCTAGCATCTACCCACCTCTCTGAAGGCCCCCAGGTTTTGATTAGCAAAAATAACATGATCAATGCTCCTGTGACACCAGAGATGCAGTGAGAGGAATTATGCCTATATTACTGATATCTGTTTATGTGCAGAAAGTCACACAGAATCACAGTATGTTAAGGGTTGGAAGGGACCTTGAAAGATCACCCAGTCCAACCCCCTGCCAGAGCAGAACCACCTAGAGTAGATCACACAGGAACTTGTCCAGGTGGGTTTGAATGTCTCCAGAGAAGGAGACTTCACAACCCATCTGGGCAGCCCCTTCCAGGGCTCCCTCACCTCAAAAGGGAAGAAATTTCTCCTTGTGTTTCTTTGGAACCTCTTGTGTTCCAGCTTGTACCCATTGCCCCTTGTCCTATCATTAGCCATCACTGAGCACAGCCTGGCTCCAGCCTCCTCACACCCACCCTTTATGGATTTATAAACATTAATGAGGTCACCTCTCAGTTTCCTCTTCTCCAAGCTCAAGAGCCCCAGCTCCCTCAGCCTTTTATCAGAAGGGAGATGCTTCACTCCATCACCTTTGTGGCCCTGTGCTGAACTCTCTCCAGCAGCTCTCTGTCCTTCTTGAACATGCTTTGAAGACTCAGGCTAATTTTGCAGATGTGGGTGAACTGTGTATGTAGGTTGATCACATCCCAGGGGAGAAGGCAGTGTGTTTTTCAGATGCTTTCAAAAGAGGCTATGGAGCCTGTTGTCTCAGGAAGAGAGAGCATCACTGTAGAGTGAAAGAGATCATCATTTTCCCTGACTCTCTAAATGTTTGTTTTTCTTAGACTGCATCAATGGAGCACATTCAGGGAGCTTGGAAGACTATCAGTAATGGTTTTGGACTCAAGGATTCTGTCTTTGATGGCCCAAACTGTATTTCACCTACTATTGTCCAGCAGTTTGGTTATCAACGCCGAGCATCTGATGATGGAAAAATATCAGATACTTCCAAGACTAGTAATACTATTCGTGTTTTCTTGCCCAACAAGCAGCGCACTGTGGTAAGTCTCCATCACCTTTATGTGTGAAATGTCATTCTGTCCCCATTGCCAACACTGTGATGTGTATCTGGCAAGAGAAATGCCAGGCTTCACAAAAGCTCTTTTTGTAATGAAGTGTGTTGTCATCAGTTAGTTAATTCTAGAGGACGTTTCAAAAGCAGTATATCTTTATTTAGTGAAGCTGTATTTGCAGTATGTATGAGAAAGATACTTTGCTTACGTATTTAACATTTCAAACAGTAGTTGGCTGACCTAAAGGATGATGCCTGTGGGATTTGAAGCATAGGTTCATTTCTGTCACCGTTTTCCTCACTTGCACGCGCACAGTGAAGGGCGGTAGTTAAAGCTGAAGTGAAACTTCTTGAGGGAACACTTCTATTCGATTTCTTGGAGCTCAGAGTACTAATAATAGTCTCACACCAAGTTATCTGAACTCTAATTTAAGCCTTTTTCTGTACTTAAGGTATCTGTGTCTGCCTGCATTTCTATTACTTACTTGTATGAGTGCCTACAGGCTGCCTACTTTTATGAATGCTGTTTAAAATCCTGCATCATAGAAACTTGGTAGTTGTAAGAAATTGAGAAGTTATCAAACAGCTTCAAAACCTCCTTTGCTGAAGTACACAATAGTTAATGCACATGACCAAAAGTGCTCTTGCCTGACAGGTTGGTCCAGCAGTCTTCTTTTTACATCGTACAAGTAATTTTTAGTTACCTGTTTATTAACTTCAGAAGTGAATGGCTGTGCAGTTTTACTGGTCCTTCTAAAGAAAAGGGGGGGATAAAGACTTTTCTCCCCCTAAAGAGCCTAAATTCTGCAGTCACTGATGCAGTCTCTTGTTTTTTTCCCTTGGTGACAGGTCAATGTGCGAAATGGGATGACCTTACATGACTGTCTAATGAAGGCACTGAAAGTAAGAGGTCTGCAGCCAGAATGCTGTGCGGTTTTTCGACTTCTGACTGAACCAAAAGGGTAAGAGTTGCAATGTTCTGTGTGAAACTTTCAGCTGCAGAATGTAAAACTCTTGGGTTTAGAATAGCAGCAATAATGCTTTCTCCCTCTCTTGCTAATTTCTTTTGAAAGCACAGTTTTGTGGTGAACACTTCTGATGCGTTCTTCACCCTCCTGCAGGGCAACTCCTTTGGCTTCTTGGGTACTAAATTTTTTTGTTTGTTTTAAAGCCAAACATTAAAAATGCTCAAACTTAAGAGATACACTCAAGAGCTTTTTGTTATACTCTAGATGAAATGATGGGATATACCTTCATATTTGAGATGCATTCCTCCTCTGCATTTGTAGTTGGTAAACTAGTGATTCGTGGCCAACTTAAATGAACATCTCTCTTCTGTGTGCTCAGTTTTAGGGCTCTACATTCCTCTACAACTTTTCAATGTTTGGATTTAAATCTCACTTCAGATATTCCTTATTTTTTGTAGGACCGGTGATGCTGCTTTTAAATACCAAATGATTGTTTTACAAGCTGAGGGAGTGAAGGTATTTCATGGAGTTAATACATTTAACTTCACACCTCGTAAGGCTTGGGCTTAATGCTCTTTTAAGCCTCGATCATGAGGCAGTCATTTGTGGGTTTACATCTCTATGTAACTGAGTCCATTCTGGGATCACCAGTAACTTTAGTGCTGAAGCACGTAATCTGGCCTTCATGTCACTGAGTCTGCCATTCATAATTTATGTTTTGTTTATGAGGGTGTTTCTGTGACTCCATTACAGCTCCTAGGTGTCTTGTTTCAAATAATCTATCTATCTGAATGACTTATGTTAAAAAACAAACACAAAAAGAAGTGAATCACTATGTTTTTGAAGTTGCTTCTGAGTTTTCAAGGGAAAGACAGTGAAATATAGCTCACCACAAGAGGTTGTCTGTGCCTTTTTGTATTTGTTTTCAGTTTACTCGAGAACTCACAAAACATAGATCATTGTTTAGGCCAGACTGTGCCTCCTAAGTAATTTTGTTGTCCCCATTTTCTCTTTCTTGCAGAAAAAAAGTGCGTTTGGATTGGAATACAGATGCTGCCTCCTTGATTGGAGAGGAACTGCAAGTGGACTTTCTTGATCACGTTCCACTCACTACACACAATTTTGTAAGCTCTTCCTCTTCTGTATTAGAATGTAAACTGGGTCAGTTGAATCACACAGTCAACAAAAATGTTTTAGGCATTAGGAAACTTTTGGCTTTCTAAACATAGGGGGGAATTTCAGAAGTGACGATGTGGTTCCCTACTCCCGACAGATTACATTGTCTAAATATCAGATTTGCAATGAAGTGCCAGAATTCTATTTATGTATAATGATTCTTAAGTGTCAGAGACTTTAAAAGCTCACATTACACATATTCTTCAAAGGTCTGATGATTGCCTTTCTTATTTTACATAAATACATATTTTCGAAACTGTTGCATTAGGATATCATGTCTGTAAAGTCAGGAGCTGGAGGGTAACTTGCATTTTCAGTCTCTGGCTCATAAGTCAAAACAGGCTGGATAAGTTCAGCAGCTTTATTGGACAGCTGGTAATTGTACTGAATGTATATTTGCAAGATCATTACTTTGTTTTGTGAGCTGATATTGCCTTGTAATTTGGCACAGTATTTTGGGGGAGGAATGAAAGCTTTGTAACTATTTCTCCAAAATGGACTGTTTGCTCAGATTTGGGGACTGGAATATCTCTCTGATAAGGAAAGGCTGTGAGAGCTGGGGCAGTTTTGGAGGAGGCTGAGAAGGGGACCTTATCAGTGCTGATATAGGTAGACCTAAAGGGTGGATGGTGAGAGTATGGGGCCAGACTTTTTTCTGTGGTGACCAGTGAGAGGACAAGGGGTAACAGGCACAAGCTGGAACACAGGGAGTTCCACTGGAACACAAAGAGAAACTCCTTTGTTGTTCAAGTGAGGAAGCCCTAGCCCAGGCTGCCCAGGGATGGTGTGGAGGCTCCTTCTCAGGAGGTTTCCAACCCCACCTGGACACGTTCCTGTGCCCCCTGAGCCAGGGAAACCTGCTTTAGCAGGGGTTTGGGCAGGAGCAGCTCTGCAGGGCCCTCCCCAACCCCTGGCACTTGGGGATTGTATGTGTAGAGCAAATAAATAGAAGGGTTTGGGGGTTTGTTGTGTTTGTTTGTTTGTAATGCCTGGCTCTTTAGAGTTTTACCTTGCATTATTGTGTCCCCTGGGGAACTCTGTTCTTATATTCTAGCCTTTTTATTGTTTGTCCTCAAAATGTATTGTGCCAAGTGGCAAAACTAAAGGATTATCATTTATGTCCATTAGAAGGGTTTGGATTGATTTACAAAAATTGGAAGTAGCTTTGCTTCTACTTTTTCACATTCTTAGAAAGCTATAAATAAAATCACCTTCAGTTGGTCTCGAGGTGTTTTCTCCAGATTTGGAGGAAGCTCAAGCTTCAGGACTGCCACACAATTTGCTTTAGAGGAGGAAACTTTTGTGTTCACTTTAACCTTTTTTTTCTTACTTCAGAAGATTCTAAAATAAATGTTAGTTTTTAAAAAAAACCCTAGAATTTCCTTTGGCTATTTGATTTACTTAGGACTTAATTTCTTATGTGAGGGTATTGGTTAGTCATAAACACAGAACAAGCACTTTGACTACTGAAATAAAAATGAGGTGGTTGTTATGATCTGGTCCTCCTTGGTGATACTAAAACTGAACAAACCCCCCAATTTTTAGCCCACTCAACTCCATCACCCTACTGAGCACAAAGCAGTGCTTTGGAATTTGAATTTAAAATTATGATGTAAACAAAGCCCTAAATGGTGGTAAACCTTCCAGATTTCCAGCCAGACTGGAGATACATGCAAGGACACTCAAGTGTGATTTTTTTCAATTCGGTAGCACTTTGGGGGCACTGGTAATAACATTTCAACATGGAGTTTACGTATGTCAAGCTCTGAAGATGGTCACCTTGGCTAAAGAAGAGAGGCTAGCAGCTTGGATTAATCATTTAATGTGTTTTTTAGGCCCGGAAGACATTTCTAAAGCTTGCTTTCTGTGACATCTGCCAGAAGTTCCTGCTAAATGGGTTTCGGTGTCAGACATGTGGTTATAAATTCCATGAACACTGCAGCACTAAAGTTCCAACCATGTGTGTCGACTGGAGCAATATCAGGCAACTCTTGTAAGTTCCTTTTTAATAGCCACAGTAATATGTAATAGCAATAGTAACTCTCTGTGACAGAGAAGCATCTTTCTCTTTGATCTCTTACCATAGAGACCAATTTGGATCACTGGGGAGCACAGTCACTTTCATCAGTACACACAACTTGTGTATTGATTTCCTAAAACAGCCAGCAATGATTGTCTGTTCCCAGGTGAAGAAGGCCATTTACATGAAATGCATTTTGTTCTTGCTGTAAATCTTAGTCTTCTGGGACAAGCAAGCAAGGATCTTGAATGACCAGGCAGTTACTGTAGTGTCTTCTGTTTCAACAGAGTAATAGGCATTCCTCTCACATAACACTTTATGCTGGAATGCTTGATAGAAGAAACAAAAGTCACGATTCAGTTGGTTTTTAGTTGTTGGAAGCACAAGCATTCAGAACTACCACAACTTTTGACACCCTGTTGAAAACGCATGGAATGGTGAGAAAACTGAAGAAGGATCATACTTCCCTAATACCAACAGTTGAAAGTTGTTATGGTGGAAGGTTTCTTTTTATACAAAAGTGCTGAAACCTAGAATTGATTTTATGTCTGTCTTGGTGATTTTTAATAACTAGATTTGGTCAAATAGTTACACGTGTTCTTGTGCTGACTAGTTGTTAGAGTGTAGGATGACCTGTGCCACTTGGTGCTATCTGGGTTTAATAGAACTTGAAAACTTTGCTGTCAAGTAACCTTTCAGGGAAATCTGAAGCCTGTTGTAAAACAATTTGTATTTTAAGTTTAGAAAGAACCCATGAAAATTTTCTGTGGGAATCTGAAGACGCAGTTTTTAGCCATGCCATACTCAGAGGAAAAGTACTATGTGAAGACAGGAATGCATTCATGAAGTTTATTATGCTGAAAGAAAGCAGCCCTTTAAATTTTCAGCTTTAAAGAGCATTGTACAGGAGGTAGTGTAGCAGTTGAAATTGTAATTGTTTGTGTTGATATTTCAGATTGTTCCCAAGTACAAATATCAGTGACAGTGGTGTCCCTGCACTACCTCCCTTGACAATGAGACGGATGCGGGAGTCTGTCTCCCGGATACCTGTTAGGTAAGCTAGTATTTCCTGTCATTTCTGTTTTGGGAAATACAGTTGTTTTTAAAAAGCCCCAAACAACCAGAACACCCCCAACTCCTCAAAAATAGAACAATCTTCTAGAGGGTTGGGATAAATGTGCAAGAAGGCAACACCACTTCGTCATAGATCAACATCTTCTTCTTAGATTCAAGCAGAACAGTGATTTGAGGTTTATATTTTTAATTTTAGTCTTAAGGCTTTAAAGGAGGGTCCTAAAGGTTTTCTGGAGACCTTTGTTTTTCTGCCTAAGAGAATTCAAGGCTCCCTTTGATATTTTTGTGAATTAATTTGATTTTATCTGATCAGATAGTAGGTTTGATTGGTTTTGCATGACTCGATACATAAATCCAATGTTCAAATACTACGATCACAGATAAGAGTTTAAAGAGAGAACAGTGGAAACTGAAAATATGCTCCTTTTAAAGAAAATTCTGAGACCTAAAGAGAACATTCCTGTAGCTTTAAATGCTAGAATAAAAATTGCCTTCCTTTCAAAGGAGCCTGTCTTCTGATCCTAGTTTGTGCCTGTATTCTTTTCCTTGAAATCCTAGAAGCTGAAGAGGGCAGGCCATCTTTTGTTTTTTCTACATCCCTTTGAAAATCCTCGGCCTGTTCAGGAATGAGGCACAGAGCACGTAGCTGACCTGCAAATGGTTCTATGTGTTTTTTAATCTGCTTTAGTGGGAACTGCAGCAGGAGTTGATCTTACATTCTCTTTACCATCCTATTCTATATCCTATTCAATATTCTATTGAATGGTGACTCATTAACTTGATAGATTTTTAAGCTTTGGTGAAGGCTGTCTGATTTCAGTTAAGATGCTTGTGTAATTTGGGATAAATAAGGTTTGAGTGACCTTAGCTGTGATTTATAACTCTTTGTTGAACTGGGTTGTCGTGTTGGCCTCCTTTTAACTGGTGTTGGGTTTCATGACTTCCTTGCTGGCTGTTCTGTGTGAACCGTTGAACAGTCTTGCAAAACTTTACAAATTCAGGGCTTAGCAGTAAAAGTAGCTCTTCAGCTGTGTGTTTAACAGACTTGAAAGAAGCAGTTTGTTCTGTGAAATTTAAACAGAATTCATCCAGCAGAGCCAGTGTTTTATCAGTGTATTAAATGCAATTTGATGGGAATTGAGATGAACTGTAGCAAAAACTTACAATGGCAGAAACAGACTTATGCTAAAAGTACTAGATCTAAAGTATGTGACCTGACAAGATCTCCAAGTTGTTTAATTTATTTCCTGAATTAAAGCAGGAAGGATTCAACTGACCAAACAGTTGTGTTAGCCTGTAAGTCCCAACTTTTTCCCTGTTTGGGACTCTGTGTGTATTGCTTTTGGACAGGTTACATTGAACAGTGTGTTTCAATTGCTAGAAGGGGAAAAAAATAACCACAACTTTTCCTTTCTCTCTCTTTCCTTCTCAGTTCCCAGCACAGGTATTCTACACCTCATGCCTTCACATTCAACACATCAAATCCTTCCTCTGAGGGCTCTCTCTCCCAAAGACAGCGATCTACATCTACACCAAATGTCCATATGGTTAGCACTACAATGCCTGTGGACAGCCGGATCATTGAGGTAACATTGGGAGGGAGGGAATAGCATAAAGTTAAACTAAAATTGTGACTGGCCATCTAATAATCACTGGTTGGTTTTCCTTTGCTTTCTGTCATTTGCTTCCTGTTTGCCTTAGTTAGCTGAATGATGAAGAGTATAGGTGACATGTTTGCACAGAAAGTTAATAGTTTATTCTTGCAAGTCTTTATTAGCTTTGCTGAAGTTCTAGGCAGGTTTGTGGTGCCTGTGTAGATGTGGAGGAGCTTTACAAGTTTCACAGGTCTGAAAAGAAATTAAACTCATTTTTTGCTGAAGAAATGCTTAGTAGACTTGTCTAAAATGTTCCTTTCAAACTGAAAGATTTGGATTTGTTGCAGGGCTGGTGTTTATTTTAAATCAGGCTTTGGGTACTGTAAGTTTGGATGTAGTTCTCAGAGTTGGAATACTCAGTGCTTACTGGCAATATGTTTTGTGTTATACCTGTATGGTATTAGCAATGGTTCTGGGCTTGTGTGTTGAAGCCATCTGTATATGGGAATATTTCTGCTCTTACTTGCTTTCAAGCACCTTTTTTTCTTTTTTCCTACCTTAGACTAGCAGTAGTGAGACACTGCTCTTTGAAGTCAGGCCTAAAGTGTTTTAGTTTGGTTTGTTTGTTTTGTTTCATTTCTAAGCTTAACAAAATAAGGGAGTGGTTTGCAGGAAGGCTTGAAGAAAGAAAATGCTGAACTGCAGGACTTCAGAGAGCACTGTTTGTTGGCTTTTTGCTCTGGAACAGTTTAAAAACTCTTTAGGCCAAGCAAAAGCCTTTGACTGCCAAGTTTTCTTGCGTCTTCAGCTGGTAGTTTATAGGTTTCTATGAAATGTGAAGACTCCCTGAAATGTGCCAGAGAAGTCCCCTGGACCTTTAGAACTGAAGAGAAATGCACTGCAGCCCCATGAAGCTTTTTTGTTTGGAGGCTTTGTGTCAGCTGGATTTTATGGGGAAGGGTACGCTCCCTTTCTCTTCAGTTTCCTTAGGCTTACACGAAGCCGAAGGATGGATGTTGGTGAGCTTTGGGGTTTGAACATGAATGCTTACTTAAAAGTTTTGCTGCACTTAATTATCATCAATCAAACAGATTAGGTTACTTCTTTCTTTCCTTTACCTTGACTTTTTTTAATTACTTTTTCCTATACTTCCTCTGTTCTTTTCTTTTATCTCTTACCGTGTTGCCCTAGAATAACAGCCTGAATGCTTCTCCCAGTTCCTGGTGCAGACGATTTTGTTTGAGGGGAAGAGTAGGTATTTTCTTGGTGCCTTTTGTTTTCTTGTGATTAACAGGATTGCTATAACTTGTCAGCCATGGCAATGTCCACATGAAATGTTTAATCTGGAGCTGATTTGATGAAAATCTGTATAGCATGTTTATACTTAAATATTGATGATGCTAATTGGAAGAGGCATATTGACAGAAGAGCTTCATTTTTAGTTTAGCTGAATGAATCCATACTGTTATGAAACTTGGCTTGGAGTAGAGATGTGTTTTGTCACACAGCTTTTATAGCAAAACTTTTTGGAACTCCTCTGTTGTGTGGCTTTTTTCCTCTGGAAACTATTTTGTTGAATATAACTGTACAAAGCCCCGAGAATAAGAACATGATGTGCTATTTTTATTTCACATCAAAGTAAAGGTGACAAACTACAGCACTGTGTATGGTATTATTTGTGTTATAAGAATGCTGGTTTTGCTTCATTTGCTGTAGGATTCATAAGCAAAATTGAACATATTCACTTCAGGATTCAAGTTCAGAAATACTTTTCCCTCAAGAAGAACAAGAACAATTGGATAAGATTGTTATCCTTTACCAGCTTACTTGAAAGCAGTTACATTCTCAGGCTGGTGTTCAAAACCCATCACTTGTTATTAATTCAGGTTCTTAAAGATTTTTCTTGTCCTCAAAGTGGGAGGAAAAAAAAAGTAGCAAGAGTTCTTCACTGCTGGTTTACCCAGATTTTAATCCACTTAGGTGTAGAGTAGAGGTACTCTGCAAGAACACTATGTAGAGAGTCAAGCCTGGGAGAATGCAACTAACTAGGTGAAATGATGTATTTCATTAATGAATCTGTACTAAGGATAATCTGACCTAATTGAAAACTGTATGGTGGAATGTAGGCTTGTTCTGTCCTCCTATGAAATCTTACATTTGTTATTCTACTAACTAGTTAGAAAGTTTGAATTGACTTCTATTAACTTTGACAGTATTTAACATTTCTGTAGTGCATGTTCTTGCTTTGTACTTACACAGTACCTGGATATTTTACCTTTCCTGTATGTACTTTGGGATAATACATAGCAGGTGAGAAAAGTTGTGAAGTCATGTTTGTCAGAGCTTAGTTGATCTTGTGCATGGCTGTAGAGTTGTGTTGTAAAGTGCCTGTGGCATGAGGTGAGAGTTGTCGCACTGTACCAACTAGTGACCTGTGTAAGCACACGCTTTTCAAACATCAAACTTTCATCTGTGGGAAAAATGTTTTGAGAATTAGATGGCTGTGTATTAGGGCATTAGATGTAGCCTTTCTTGGGGTTGAAGTAGTACAGTGGTGATATTTCAAAATGGGTATTGTCTTGGAGTGTTTTAGGAGCTTTTAAAAGTTTCCCTACTTTTAACCCAAAACTTTCTTGAGAACTTGTCCCCAAGAGCTGCAGCACCATCACAGATCTGAAACACAAGCATGTACAGAAATCCAGTGATAGGAATGCAGACAGTATTTCTGGTGTTTCTCCTTGTTCTGTGTCCATTTTCTCCTTTCTTTTTTTGGTTGTAATACCTTTTCATATGCTGTGAGTATTTTTAATGTTTTGTAAGAATTCACAAGCTGCATGTGTTTTAGCATATAGAATTCTTGTAACTAGAACGTAATCAAGCTGTCATCTTTTGGAGGGTGTAAGTCAATACCGTGTTGCACTTGACCCAAAACTGTCAGGAACGATTTCAACACTATTCTTGCTTGCTCCTTTGTGTACTTTCTTATATTTATTAACTTCATTATCTATCTTTTCTGTTTTAGGATGCAATCCGAAGCCATAGTGAATCAGGTATGGTTTCAAAAAGTCACTAAATTAATTAATTGTTTTGTGTTTATTTTCTGGTCCATAAATTGGTCTTCTCTTTTTCTATTTAAGCCTCACCTTCTGCTCTGTCTGGAAGTCCTAACAATATGAGCCCAACTGGCTGGTCTCAGCCCAAAACCCCAGTCCCAGCCCAAAGAGAGCGAGCCCCTGGGTCTAACACACAAGAAAAAAACAAAATTGTAAGTATGGTAATATCTGATAATCTTTTTTCTTTGAAGTTAAACTATAGGCACAGAGTAGTGATTTGTTGAGATAAACCTCTGTACTTGAGTGGCAGTAAAAGCTGATGGTAATCCTGCTGATTTGATAGTGATGGTGAACCTGCTTCTGCAGGAGGGTTGGACTAGATGATCTCTAAAGGTCCTTTCCAACCCCTACCGTTCTGTGATTCTATGATTCTAATCCTGGATTTCTCTGTATTGTGTGTATATAGTAGTGATAAGATTTTAACTGATTTGGGAAAGGTAGCACTATTGCCTTGCACTATTCTGCACTAAAAATTGATTTAATAGAATCACACAATGGTAGGGTTGGAAGGGACCTTTAGAGATCATCCTGTCCAACCCCCCTGCTCAAGCAGGTCCCATGTAGATCAGGTCACACAGGAACATGTCCAGGTGGGTTTGAAAACCTCCAGTGCAGGAGCCTCCACACCCTCCCTGGGCAGCCTGGGCCAGGGCTCACTCACTGAGACACTGAAACGGTTTTACCTTGTGTTTAAATGGAACTGTTTGTGTTCCAGCTTCATCCCATCACCCCTTGTCCTGTCACTGGATACAACAGAAAAAAAGTGCTGCCCCAACCTCCCGACACCTGCCATTGAGATGTTTGTAGATAGTAATGAGATGCCATCAGTATGAATGACTTCCTGAACTTTAATATTGTAATTCTGAAAAAGTTAGTAAGTTTCCTACATATTTCAGATACCTTAAAATGGTTGATTATCAGAAAGTTAGCCAGTTTCAAATACTTGTTCCTCTTAAGGTATAAGATCTAGTGCAGAACTTAATGATGGCTTCTGAAGCAGTTCAAGCTGGCTGAGAAAGTGTTGGGTGTCTTAGATTTTTGTGGGAGGGGTCTTTTTTTGTAAACAAACCCATCAGCCCTCACAAATGAAAGAGAAATACAAAAGTCCAGACTGCATGACAAGGCCTGGAGGTTTCATTGCATCTTTAACTTGTGTGAAGGAAGCTATTTCATTCTTGGGGTGTGTATATCATGTATTTGCAGAAACATTTAGAGTAAAAGCCATGTCAATTTTTGTTCCAGAGGCCTCGTGGACAAAGAGATTCCAGTTATTACTGGGAAATAGAAGCGAGTGAAGTCATGCTTTCCACCAGAATAGGGTCGGGTTCGTTTGGAACGGTTTACAAAGGCAAATGGCACGGTAAGTTCTTGACAAGTGTTACTGGCTTCTCTAAATGTTGATATGGTAGGACAGCAATCCAGAAAAAAGTAAACTTGTTTTAATGGTGCTGTGTGCTTATGGGCTCCCGAAGGTACTCGGTGAGAAATACAGATCTCACGTCGTTGGTGAGGAAATTCAGGCAAAATATGAGTCTCACAACTGCCATCCACGTGCTCACTGCATTGGGGCCACCATTGTTTTCTTTAAGCCCTCCAACAACTTGTTTTCTGACAAGATTTTGCTTTCCATTAGCAGGAATGAATAAGCAAAATTAGCTGATTTCACAGCCTGGCATTAAATGAAGTTTACCCTTTAGAATATCTCTGTGATTTGATTAGAGTACTGACGTGCAAGGTGTCAGGGAAAGGAAACAAGCATGAATTGCTTTTCCTGGGGAGCTTTTCCTGAGGCAAAAATGGTTGTTGGTATAAAGTTATCTGAGGTACTTTGAGAAGGGGCAAACTGTGGATTTAATTTCAAATTCAAGGCTTGTGATTTCAAATGAAACACAGACAACCCTCTCCACCCCCTAATTTCAATAGCATTTTTGTCACAAAGTAAGCTATCAAAACAATCTGGAAACTTATCTTCTGCTCCCTATTCTTAAAGAACAAATACTTCCATGTCTTGAAGCCCAAAGTTGTCAACATCAATGGAAGGAGTATTGTGCTAAGAGTAACATTCTTCAACCTTTACACTAATTTTTTGTATTTAAATAGAACAGAGAACTCAGAGAAATAGGTTAAGATCTCACTAAACAAGGTAATAAATGAGAATTTCTTGTTAATATTCATTAGAATAAAACACTGGCAACTCTTTATATGTCAAGAACATTGGTTTGTTAAACAGGAAAGGCATATTTGGAAAGAGCCCTCAGTAGTGTGCACAAGATATATGGGTAGCTGTCTCTGGACTTGCTGTTGATAAGAGTCAATGTCTTGTTTGTGGGAAGCATTTATAGTTTCACTGATTCCTCCAGAAAGTCCAAGTTTAATCATTCTCTTTATTTTAACCATCATTTGCCCTGTGCTCTTCGAAGGTGTAAAAGCTTGCAGGTCTTTCAGTTTCCTCAGTTCTAAACAGAAGATTTCACAGCACAAATTAGTGACACTGCAGACTTTCTGATAGTGCAAATGCAGCAATACAAATGTCTTAATGAAGCAAAATGAATTGGTCAGATTGCTGCAAACTTAAGTAGGAGTTCTACATTAAGTGAAAGGTATTGTGTTTCCTAAAGTGCCCAGCTGTTTGCAGTGGACCTTTGGAAAGCACCTGTGGAAGATTGTGTACAACTCTGTGCACACTGTGTTACCTTTACAATAAGCTTCCCTCACTTAGTCTTCCAAAATAAAAACCAAGTATCAAGGCCAGCCTTGTTCTGAGCAGTGCATGTCTCCTTGAACAGCTATCTCACACTTACATATTTTTCCAGATTGTTCTGATGGTCAAGTACCAATTTTCTTAATTTGCCCCACTTCTGTTCCAGACCCCATTTGGGTCCTGTACAGTGTCCTGTAGCATGCTTCTAAATTTAAAAGGCAGAACCAAGGCAGTTTCAATGGGTTGGAAGACTACCTATCATAAACACTCACATTTCCCCTTTGACCCTGGTAATCAGTTCTAGGGATTTGGTGGTTGGGGGATGGAGGAAGCTGATTTGTCTTCAGATTGCTTCTAAACAAAACAAGTGCTACTGTGTATTTGTTTCTGTAGAGGAAAACTGCCCCCAGATGCCATTGGCTTCTTGCCCACGAGGGCACATTGCTGACTCATCATTAGTTTATTATCAGCCAGCACTCCCAGGTCTGTCTCTGCAGAGCTGCTCTCCAGCAGGTCACCCCCAGCCTGTCCTAGTGCACAGGGTTTCTTTTCAGCTGCAGGACTCTGCCCTTGCCCTTGTTGAACCTCAGGAGGTTCCTCTCTGCCCAATTCTCAAAGCGGTCGAGATCCCGCTGAATGGCAGCACAGCCTCTGGGGAATCAGCCAGTGCTCCCAGTTTGGTGCCAGCAGGGAACTTGCCAAGGGTCACTCTGTCCCATCATCCAGGTGGTTGATGAAGATATTGAACAAGACTGGCCCCAGAACCCATCCCTGTGGAACTCCACTGGCCACAGGCCTCCAACTTGATTCTGTGCCATTGATCAGCACCCTCTGGGCTCTGTCATTCAGCCAGCTCTCCATCCACCTCACCATCCACTCATCCAAGCCACACTGCCTGAGCTTTCTGATGAGGATGTGATGGGAGACAGTGTCAAAAGCCTTGCTGAAGTCGAGGCTGTCACTCAAGGGTTTTTTTTTAACATAGGAGATGTTTCTGTGATGCTGAGTGGCAGCAGCCTTTATACGGTTGGATAAGCCTCTGTTGGAGCATAGCACCTCTCAGACTTTTTTACTGCATGTGGACTAAGGTTGAAGTTTCAGTTTTCTTAAGCTGCTTCTACCTTCCTGGGACAGTATCAAGGCAAACGTATCTCCTCTTGAATTCCAAAACGCTGCCCATGTGTAGTTAAAATGAATGTGGATGGTTACTCCTTGCACTGAGAAATTGCTGGGTCTTACTGTTAGTACTCTTTTTGTTAGAGCAGTTGGCTTCATTCCACTATTGTATCGTTTTGAATCTGTTCAATTCTGCTCTTTCTCTGGATGTGTGCTGTGAGGATTTGGACAACTTTATTCTCTGGAAGCAGTCTCTAAACAGGTAGCACGGGGTCATCATAGATTCTGCTCTGTATGACCCTTTAACAGACACTGAAAGTTAAAGTACTGATACTTGAAACAAATTCAAAAGAAGCTGTGAAATAACATTTTATAGTGTATCAGCTTAAAGAACAGTTAATAGTCTGCTTTCCTAAGGCTCCAAATTTCTTACTGCAGTACTAAAACCACTTCTGTCATTCATGATTCTTCTGTTATTCCTGGTGGAAGATTTATCCCTCCCATTCCTGAAATTAACAGTATTGAAATCTAGCAAGTTTGGTTTTTAAATGAAGTTTATATTTAAAAAAGATGTGTGTGTGTAAACTTTTAATGTATAAATTTAATGAGCTGAAAAGATGTATGTGCATATATATGCACACTAAAGGTGGATGGAAAACAGAAAGTGATGAAACTCTGGTTGCTGCTTGTTTGGAAGCTGAGACTGATGTGACTCTGCTTGAATTAATGTGCTGAGAGTGCACCTGCACTGGAATACCTTTCTTTTCAGCCACTCTTTGAGGTTTCAGTAGCTTCATATCTTGCAAAAAGCATAGATGTGGTTCTAGCCAACCACAGCTGATCACACCCAGAAGGGAAGTGTGTGAACAATTAGGGACTTTTTCCATTAGACTGAAATTCAGGTAAATTAATTGCTTGATACTACAGAAGTTCATATGTCTGCAAGAAAATGTTGACCTATGTACACGAAATGTCCTGTGCCCAAATTAAGGATTTTAAGTATACTGTTCATACTTGAATCTCTTTTTGGGGAAGGGAAAAAGCTGCATTTTTAGTAACCTTTCTGGTAAATGTATTTTCAGGGGATGTAGCAGTGAAGATACTAAAGGTTGTAGATCCAACCCCAGAACAGTTCCAGGCTTTCAGAAATGAGGTGGCTGTATTAAGGTGAGTTGGTAGTTTGATTGCTAAATTGTGTTGTTCCAAGGCACTGTATTTAACTGCTACCCCTCCTTGAAGCCATCTTGGTCAAAAGTCTGTGATAGACACTACAAGCCAGTCTCCAGAGAAGCAGAATAAAAAAAGAGTGATACTTGAGGCAGCAAATCATGACTGAGGGGATTTCAGTGGTTCTTCACTGTTTCTGAACATCATCTTTTCCTAAATAGTACTAACAGCTGTGATTTGTGAGGTGACATTTGGCATGTGGGAAACAGGGGGGACTCATCAATTCTGACATGATTCTCATCACTGGGCAGAATACTTAAATTGCACCTTCCAAAACTGCAGCATAATTCCTTTTCTTCATGTGTGCTCTGATCCACATACATCTAATATTTTTTGCTTCCAAATACTGTTCTTCTACCACCCAGTTAATCCTGAAACTGAAGCAGTTACAGTACAGTAAAATTATCCTCTCATCTAGTAATTCCTTCACAGTTTATACTGAGCCGTTTTGGCTATTGGGATTCAGCCTCTTGCCTAAACTTGCCATTTCTTCACAGATCCTAATGTCTCTTTCTGCTACTTTCTATTAGGAAGACTCGGCATGTTAATATTCTGCTCTTCATGGGCTACATGACTAAAGATAACCTGGCCATCGTTACGCAGTGGTGCGAGGGAAGCAGCCTGTATAAACACCTGCATGTTCAAGAGACCAAGTTCCAAATGTTCCAGCTCATTGACATTGCTCGGCAGACAGCACAGGGGATGGAGTGAGTAGTTACAAACAACACTGGCTACTTTTGTTCTTTGGAATGGTGTTTCCCTTCTGAAACCCAAACATGTGGAGTTAGTACACTGAGATAGAAACAGGTCAATGTGATAGGCTGGGTAGAGGCTTTGTGCAGCTTCAGTTCAGCACTGCTGTGTTCATGGATGCATTCTGAATTTTATTTGGGGGTTTTTTCCCCATGAGGGGGAAAAATAGTTCATTTATAACAATATGTAACATAGTATTACAACAATATTGCATTTATTATCACTAATAGTAGTGTCTAATGACATGTTAGTTCATGTTAGACCACCTGTCACTTAACAGCCAGCTCGTCTGTATTTTGTCTTCTTTTACAGCTTAATCTTTCTGTAGTGCACTAGATGAAATCCTATTTTAAACACAGAATTAACTTCTTTTTTCTCCTTCCCCCTGTTTCTTCCTACAACATCAAACATCAGTGTTTGGCAAACCCTAATTCATACTCATAGTACTTCTGTGAGTTGAGGGAATGGCTGTTCCTGTTCTACAGCTGCAGCACTCACACACATAGATTTTGGATGCAGTCTCCAGCTGTCTGAGTTGATGGAGCAGCCACCTCACTATTTCAGGAGGCTATAATGTTCATAGCATAGAAGGTGCTGACATTGGTTGACACTGTCACTGCTCACCCATTTTGTAGATCAAGACATAAGTTTCCCATCGGACACCCAAAACAAGGGCTGTGTACTGTGACTGAGAACGAAAGCACTTTGCAAATAGTAGCACAGCATCAAATTGGAAGTGTCTGAGGACAGTGTACAGCTACAGAACAATGATGCTGCTCTTTATCTTCCTGAGATTTCTTCTTTCCTGCATTGCTCCCACTTTCTTCACGAGGCAGCAGCTGGCACTGCTTGCTACGTTTCTCTTTTCCCACAGTAGACATATCCTGTAAATTGTCTAAAGCAACAGGTCTATGAAATGATTGAGTACAAAATAAACTGTCAGTAAATTGAAAAGGTAAGTTTTGTGACCAGCCTTCACAATGGCACTTGTCTGCTTTTTCTTTCACAGCTATTTACATGCAAAGAATATCATCCACAGAGACATGAAATCCAATAGTATCCTTTCTCCATCCTATTTCCTTCAGTGTGAGAGTGATCTGCTGTTAATGTGGAGCTTGCTGAGGGGTTGAAGTAACTGTTTCAAATGAAAGTACCTACTAATGAGTAATTCCTACTGATGAGTAAGAAGATACTTTTTAGCAAGATGTGCTTGCTTACCAAAGTGTTGTGATAGAGTGATGAAAACAGATGTGCAAGGGATGTGCTCCAAAAGGGCCTTCTTTTAGCTAACTGCTGTTTATGCAGTATACTGTATGGGAGGGAAGCTGCAGTGCATGGGAGGGATGTGTGCCTGTGCATGCTGATGGATGTCTGCACATGTGGGTTTTGTTACTGTTGCCCATAAAGTTTTAATACATTTAAATCAGGGTCATATGACTGGCAGAAACAAAGCCCAAAACCTTACTTTTAACTCCAGGAAAGGCAACCCTTTGCCACTATATTTCCTGCAAAAAAATATGACTTGAGTAATGCATGTGGAGTAAAAATGTGAACTGATGTGTCTGACCTTGGGAAATGCCATTGAACTCCCAGCATCAGTTGCAACTCCCTATCTACAATGTGAACAGAACGTTTGCAACTGTCCCTGTAAATACACCCAGTTCAGTACATTTGTAATCCAGGGGGATTCCTGTTTTCAGTTAAGCCAGAAAAGTCTTCATTTTCACACTTAGGAGGAGGGGAGGTTGTGATTCCTGCTAATGGTGACCGTTTTTGTGGAATCAATTGCCTCTTCTGACATAGACATGAGGAGTAGGAGTCTGAACTGTTTGAACAGAAAACGTTGTGACATGAAGCTGTAAAACAAGATCTTCTCCAAATAAGCCCAACAAACACAGTGCTACTCATCAACCTTCACAGACAAAGCTCTGAAGTATGTGTGCATTTCCAGTTGAAATACTTCAATCATAGTTAAATCTCAGGAAATGTGCCAGAGAGCTTTGTGTAAATGGATTCTTGTTGTGATATTTGTGTCTTCTTGTGATTGTGTTTTCTTGAGTTGTGGTGACTTCTGTGGTGTTTCTTTAGGTGTCTGACACCAGTTCTTTAAGTACCTGCAGTCATTGATGTTAATTCACACAGCTGATTTCTGTCTTAGCTCATTGTAAAGACACCTGTGCAAATAATGCTGAAACATCTGCTCCTGTTTAGTCTTAAGTTTTAACTCTCTCAATACAGAGGCCATAAAATTGCTTCTCCTGTGCTTAAGATACAACTCATGGCAGGTTTTTAAAGAGGAACTGACCATATAGTTGGATGTTCAGCTTGCATTTGTGATAACCAGAGTCAGGACATTCAGAATGCTTTGCTCAAGTTTCCTACAGAACTTCTTTAACAAATGTTTAGATATCTTTCTTCATGAAGGCCTCACGGTGAAAATAGGAGACTTTGGTCTGGCAACTGTAAAATCCAGGTGGAGTGGATCTCAACAGGTGGAGCAGCCCACTGGGTCGATCTTGTGGATGGTGAGCAAAGCATTTCACTGCTTTTAAGTAACTGGCTTTCATTCTGCTATTATATTCATCAGAGCATCACTTTAAAGCTTAACTCTACATGCAGGATACATGAAAGTTGAAGAATGGAGTGCTGAATTGTCCAAAGTAGACACCATTCACCTGAGGGTTGTCCCTTTAAGTACTGAGGGCAGAGACAGGGCTGTCAGTGGAAGAGCAGGGAGCTGCTCTGAGGGAAGAGGAGAGCCTTTCCCCTGCTGTTGTAGTCCTGCCTGTCCCAGATGGGCTGCCTCACAGGAGAGCAGGCTCTGAGCTGCTTACTGGTGGCTTTGTGGGATCACTGGAGGCCAGGTCTGTATGTTCTTCATCACAGCCTCTTCTGCTGCCCGGGACATGGCCACATCCCTTCTCACACACACTTGCTGATGGCACAGCTTTGGCAGATGGTTAGGGAGGGGATGGGGAGTGCTTCTTGGAGGATGGGAATGAGCACAGTTCACCTCTGGCGCTCTGGTGAGACATTTCAGGTGCACCAAGAGAGCTGTGGTAGGTTTTGAGGCAGCTCAGGCTGTCTGTGGCAGATGAATGCCACTGGAGGTACAGAAGGGCTCAGCTTCTACTGGAAGGTTTATGGAGTTGCCTCTGGAAGTGGTACAGCAAAGTCCTTGTCTGAGAGGACATTCCCTACAAATGTTTCACTTCTGCAGGAACTTAAAAGGCAATTCCACAATTTTCCTTCCGAAAATCACCTGGACTTTTCAAATGTGAGACTTGAGGACATTGGGGAAAGCAGGACAGGGCCTGTTGCCAGGTTAAAAAGCATCACTAAAATGATGCAAGAACTCAAATAAATAATTAAAATGATTTAGAACTCAAAATATTTGGAAGTTTCCACTTGTCCCATTTGTGTTAATACTGTGCAGGTTACTCCAGTTCAGCAGGTAGAGTGCTCACTATTTTTAGCTCCCAGCACAAGGCACAGCAATGTTGGTGGCATCTGCTTCAGGGAAGCGTAGCCAGATAAAAATGATTTGTTGATACCTTCCTACCAGATGTGAAATCTTGTGGTATTTAGCACTGGGGATGGTAGCTGAAGCAGGTTTCCCTTTTAAAACATGGTTCTCTGTGCCTAGGCCTGCAGCCTTGGTTTTAACTGAAGTGTTTCTCATTTGAGTCAGGAAATGTTCATGAAGTGTTCTTGGCCAAGCTTTGTTTGTGACCTATGCAAGGCACCAAATCACCTGCATCAGAGTTACAGTGAATACATACAAAAAGCCAAAGCTTCTTAGAGCTTTCCAGGAAAGGCTTGGGAAGCAGCTGAGCTGATGGTTCAGCTGTGTACACTGAGCAGATTTGGTTTGGGTTCTTTCCCCCGTTTTAATCATTTAGAGACCATCTTTGCTGAGTTGTCATTACGCAGAAGGGGAGGCTGATTTCCTTGAATGCTGATAGAATCTCTTACTGGGTTTTTGTTCTGCTCTTGTACTTTAACTAGTGCTTTGCTCAGTGATTCTGAGAGGCTTCTTTAGGGGAAAAAACCCATCATAGTCAACAGGAAAGATATTTTGATGGTTTAGATCTTGTCCTATAAAGTCCTTCAATGTGTTCTTTCGAGTTCTTTAGCGTCATAATTTTCCAGATAGCAGAAAGCTTTCCACTCCTTTCCTGTTCTTCAGCAGATGTTACTTTGTATCTGATTTTCACATTTCATGGAAGTGTTCTGGTATCTATTTTACAAGAGATTCAGTCTGTCAGAAATGTCTCTTTCTCCCCTCTACCATCCATACGTGTTCGAGAACGGGTGGTGAGAGTCTCTGACTGTGTGTGTGACAGAAGTCCATAGATACTGCAAGTTGGAGTAGTAATTCTCATTGAATTGAACATTGCTTTTTTTGTCTACTCTCAGCTGAATTAATAGGTAAGAGTAGCAATGCCCAAACTTCTGCAGAGCCTCAGGGTAGAGCTCACCGAGGGTTTTCAGGTGTCCTTTGTTCACTGGCTGTCAGTTGAGCTCACTCTCTGCTTTCCAGGTATTTTCCCCTTTCTGTTTCCAAGCTCTGTTAATTAGTTCAGCTCATGGTTAGTTCCTTTTCTCCTCCTGCAGGCACCAGAAGTGATACGGATGCAGGACAGCAACCCCTTCAGTTTTCAGTCAGATGTCTACTCCTATGGAATAGTGTTATATGAGCTAATGACGGGGGAGCTGCCCTACTCCCACATCAACAACCGGGATCAGGTGAGAAACCTTCCCCCAGGGCTGCACTGCATTCCTGGGCACAGGATGATTTGTTACCCTTCAGAAATGCAAGATCAAGACAAATGCAAACCAAGAACTGAGATCTCAGAATCACACAATAGTGGGGTTGGAAGGGACCTCTAGAGATCATCCAGTCCAACCTTCTGCAGAAGCAGGTTCATCTAGATCAGGCCACACAGGAACATGTCCAGGGAGGTTTGGAAACCTCCAGAGAAGGAGCCTCCACACCCTCCCTGGGCAGCCTGGGCCAGGGCTCCCTCACTGAAACACTGACAGAGTTTTTTCTTATGTTTAAGTGGAACATTCTGTGTTCCAGCTTCATCCCATCACCCTTTGTCCTGTTGCTAGATACAATAGAAAAAAAGTGCTGCCCCAACCTCCTGACACCCACCATTTAGATATTTGTAAATATTAATGAATGAACACCTCCCTCAGTCTCTTCCAGACTAAACAGCCCCAGGTCCCACAGCCTTTCCTCATAAGGAAGATGCTCCAGTGCCCTGATCATCTTGGTGGCCCTGCACTGGCCTCTCTCCAGCAGTTCCCTGTCCCTCTGGAGCTGGGGAGCCCAGAACTGGACACAGGACTCCAGATGAGGCCTCAGCAGGGCAGAGCAGAGGGGAAGCAGAACCTCCCTTGACCTGCTGCCCACACTCTTCTTGATCTTATAACAAGAAGTGTGTGTGTGGGGACACAAACTGCTCGATTTTAGCCCATGTTATGTTACAGAGTCTATATTCCAAGTAGAAGAGACCAGCTCTGTTAAGGAGGTGGGTTTTTTCTCATTTTTTAAGGTTGTCTCCAAGTGAGGATATTGGAGTGTGTTTTGGTTCAGAATATTGGATTGTTTGTGAGCTTTAGTGCTTGTGGCTGTCGCAAAACGTGACACTGACCCTCAAGTAAGTTTTCAGGGGAGGGACAGACTGTGTTCTGGAGAACAACACTGAGACTTTATTTCAGCAACACTCCATTGACTTTTTTTTTACCCCCTGAGACAACATGAGTTGAAACAATAGCACAGTCAGTTCTGTATCCCTGCCTCCCCCTCAATAAAACCCTCAAACAAACAAACTCCCCTCGACCAACCAAACCTACCCCTGGTTTCCTGGCCAATAGTGGGAGCAATACTCTGTAGTCAACTGTTAAAGTTGCTGGAGTCTGATGGAAGTCCCCAAAGATGGCCCTGGTAACTTGCACTAGGGCAGGAAATGTGTTTACCAACACTAATGCCTTATTGTCCTGGAGTGCAGCCAAGCCCTTTAGTTGCTGTGTTAGTTGTGGTTTCTCTCACAAGTGCATGGCTGTACAGCTCTTTCTGCAGCCTGCTCTGCAATCCCACCTGGGCTGGGGCTGGAGGAAGGGAGCTGCCAGGCCTTGCCTGTGTCATGGGCCATCTGCTGTTCCCTTCTGAGTGCAAGAGCTCCCTCACCTCCTGAGCATTTCCACACAGAGCCTGTCCCACATCCCACGGGGCAGGAGCATTGTTTGGCTTAACTGCTGTGGCCAAAGCGCTGCCTGAGCCTGGGCCTTGGGTACTCACCACGTGCCTTTGGGTACTTGTGTTTCATCCCCTTGGGACACAGCCACTGAAACGACTGTCACAGCTCTGGGTTTCTGCTACTTGCTTGTTGTCTTTCAGATTATTTTCATGGTTGGCCGAGGATATGCTTCTCCAGACCTCAGCAAGCTCTACAAGAACTGCCCCAAGGCCATGAAGAGGCTCGTAGCAGATTGCTTGAAGAAAGTTAGGGAAGAAAGACCTCTGTTTCCACAAGTAAGTTGAGTTTTTCCTCGTGTAAGTTTCAGAGTATGTCACAAGCAGCCAGGAGCACACAAAACATTCCAGTACACAGGTCAGTTGGTTTCTGTAGAGCACAACCTGGTTTTGCCTTCGGTCATTCACAGGGGTGTTTTTTATGGCCCAGCTCCCTGAGGCAGTTTGCTGTTCTCTCTGTGCATAGTTCCTCTAAAGGTCACTAACAAATACAATGCACCAGCCTGAAGCAGCACCAGTGTGATTTGCATTCAACAGCTGACCCATTTGAGGGACAAGCCAAAAACCCCAACACAAGGGAAATCCAATCTACCTTTGTCTGTGGTGGTGTAGTGTTTGGTGTGAGGGAAATGAGACCATTCCCCTCTTCTTCCCCACAGCTATGAACAAGCAAACAAAGCCCACAGGGGCATGGAAAGTCGTGTAGCAATTGGGGGTGTTTTTACAAAGGATTCTTTCCCTCCTCCTGTCCCTGTGAGGATGAGGAAGGTCCTTTCTCGTTAGACAGCTGGAGTTACGTATCAGCAGATTTGTTACGCTCAAGCTCAGTTTATGTTGTTGAAAAAGTTCCAAGTGTTGGTTTGTGAAGAGGCTGGCAGGCAGAAGATGCAATCCCCTCCCTGTCACTCTGCAAAACTTGTCAATTGATCTTGATGTCTGTGAACTAATGAGAAGCACCTTCCCACCCTGAAACTCAGCGATGCTCCGACGGGGCCAGACCCGAGCGTCGCCCGGGCCACCCTGTAGCATGTTTCTGAAGATCTGCTTAAAGCCATAGTAAGGGAAGGTTTAAGACCTAGATGGAAAAGAGTTGCTTGTCTAATGAGGCTGCTTTGAATTGTCCTCAGATCCTGTCATCCATCGAACTGCTGCAACATTCTTTGCCCAAGATCAACCGCAGCGCTTCCGAGCCCTCTCTGCACCGCGCCGCCCACACAGAGGACATCAACTCCTGCACACTAACATCCACGAGACTGCCCGTCTTTTAGGCTCTGCTCCCCTTCCCTTGCTCTCCCTAGGGATGGGAAAGGAACAGAAGTAACAGAAGTTGTGCTTTTAATGCCTCAGTGTACAGGATCAGTGCCAGCAGGATGATCTGCGTCCCAGTTTGAAGAACAAGCTGCTAAGGATCCCCGCGGTTTGCCCCGCAGGGACACAGCTCCACATGGCCTTTTTCTACAGTTTCTTGTACTGGGATAGTTCACAGACTTTACAAATCAAGAGATCTATTACTATTTTTTTAATAGATGCACTTGAGCCTTATTTTCCCCATCCACAGAAGCGACGGCTGCTTCTTTGGCAGTGTCTCTGGATTGATTTGAATCTGGTGGTGAGGTGGGATTTGGGCAGCAGGGAGAGCAGCCTCGGTGCTGGAGGGAAGGAAGGTGGAGCATTGCTGGTGCCCCCTGCCCCTGGGTGCCCCCTGCCCCCGTGAGCTGGGGGAGCTTTGCCTGGAAGTTGGGGTGGGTTGGTCTGCACACAAGACTTGAGGGACGAGGAAGAATAACTTCCTGGAAATCAGCTCCTGCCTAAAGAGCTTTCATCAAGCCAATGACATAAGTGAAAATGCTAATTCAACACAAGATAGTTTTTGCAATAGTTTTGCACATAGAAGAAAAAACAAACCAAACTCTTGCAAAAGAATGGAATCTGTTCCCAATTGTCCTGCTCAGAAGGAAGCTAGCCAGCCTCGCTACCGTCATCTGCAGTAACTTCAGCAGCTTACTTTGGTACTATTGACTTGTTTGTTGCAGCCTGAGGAGGGGCCAGTGCAGAGGGACAGGCTCTTGTGGCTGAGGAGAGGCCAATTGCCAGCATCCACACACTGCTGCAGCCGAGCACAGCCTCCAGCCCACCCGGAGCTGCCGGCAGAGAGATGCACTATCAAGAGGAAACTGAGCACACACAGTTTTTCTTGCTGATTTGGGTTTTAATTTTGTTTTTATTGCTCCTGAGAAAATGCATTTATTGTAAGCCAAGGTTCCTCTGATTATCTTATTTTAATAAAATAAATTAAATTGTAGGTGTAAGGTTCAATGTCATCATTTGATGCAGGAACCCAGTGGCCTGGCCAGACTCACAGCACCTCCTGAGCCACTTCCTAAGAGTTAAGCAGCAGGAGTCCAAGGGAAAACACAGGTGAGATGACAGCCTGTAGGCAGCAGAGTCACACAAGCTTAAGGGTTGGAAGGGACCTCAAAAGCTCACCCAGTGCAACCCCCTGCCAGAGCAGCACCACCTAGAGTAGGGCACACAGGAACTCGTCCAGGTGGGCTGGAATGTCTCCAGAGAAGGAGCCTCCACAGTCCACCTGCCTGCATCACAGGATGCTCTTTATTCCCTGGTAGCCATCTTTCAGCAGCATCTACTTACTCAGATCCCTCAGGGATCTACCACAGAGCTAGTTCACTGCAGCCTTTCTGCTCTGCATCTTATCTGCTGTGAGCCTGTTGTTTACTCAGGTAGAAGGGAGTGTTTTGTCTTGGTTGAACTCCACAGATGACACAAACAAAGGGCTTTCAGCTAAGAATCAGTATTTTAAAGAGCATTCTGTTTAGATCTGTTCATGAGGGAAAGGAGGGGAGCCAGGCTCCTGTGCTTGGTTTCCATCCTCGGAGGGGAAGCCTGGGACTGTCTGTGTGCAGACAGCAGCAACAAACCCAACAAGGGAGGAACCTGAAGTACAGACACAAGAACTGGTATGAGGCTGTCCTCAGGAGCTTGTACAGTGTTACAGGAGGGTGGAATAGTAATCCTGAGGTGATAAACGAGCACAGCCATAACATTTGCTTGCTAGAGAGCAAACTGAGGTTGAAGGACACTGCTCCATAGAGTTCTACATGATTGTTAACCATGTTCTTGGTACTCTAATTGTGGCCCTCTCTCAGTATCATTTCTCTCTCCTTTGACCTTCACAATAACAAGTTGAAGTAGGAAAAAAATAAGCTGCTTTTATTTTAGCTCTCCTTTCCAAACAAACCTGCAGCTCCTGCTTTTTAAAACAGGTTGTCTCTTGAAATAAAACACTTGGGAGTGTTTTGACAGCACTTGATGGCAGATGAGCTGAAAGCTGCAAAGGTAAGGACTGAAAAGGTCTCTGGTTCTGTCTTACTGCTCTGAACTGAAAACTCCTGTTGGTGTTGCTGCAGCTTTGGAAAACGAGTTATCTTCTTAATTTCAGATGACTGTCACCTGGTTTGTGTCATCTTGGGGCAAAGTAAATCAAGAATGTCTTGTTTAAGGTAAAGAATATCCTTTCCATTGACTTTGTTTTGGTATGTTACTGAAGATATTTCTCCCTGGAAAGAAGATACATGTGCAAGACCAGCTAGAAACAGAGGGGAGGCTGAGGGCTGTCAGTGTCCCTGAACATTCACCTTGCAGCACTGCATCTCTCAGGGACACTGTTTTCCTTCACCTTTGCAATTGCTGATGAGGAATTACTGCAGGGAGTGGTACCAGTGTGAGATCTTCCCTGGTGCCTTCATGTGCCAGGGAGTGGTCAGAGTGCTGCCAAGCCAAGGCCTGATGTGGCACCAAGCACTGGGCAAAATTAACTTCAAAGGGGGTAAGTGTGGAGAAGCTCTGTCCTGAAGGTCAGAGTGTGGCTGCTCAGGCTGCAGCAGCGAGGGAAGGAGCTGCTCTCCCTCATCTGCTGGAACCCTCAGAGGAACCAGCCTTGTCAGCTTTGGTTTTGGCCCAGAAATGCCAACCAGCAGTGGAGAGTCCTGGAGTCACCCAGTCGCTGCCACTTCAAGCTGGCTCTTGGTGAGTTAAAACTGGTTAAGGTTCTGCTCTTTGCTTTGTGACAGCGACCCAGGCCCTGCTTTTCACCCATGAGAGCTGACCTGAGGGGTTTTGCACACCTGCCTCTGCTTTGCTTTCATGTCTGTCCCCCAAGGATGGAGCTCTCTGGCCTGCTGGAGGCTTCGAGCAGAGCCGGGGCCTTTCAGGCTTGGCCTCAGGGCTGGAAGCGGCCCTCTGCCCAGGGTAAGGCTGAGGGCACGGGAGAGAGCTCTGCTTGTCCTCAGGGTCTGGAATTCAGCAGCCTCTCCACTTGTGGCCAGCCTGAATTTCGAGTGGAGCTGCAAAGTTAATGCAAAGCAGCAGTGAAAGCTGTTTTACAGCCCAAATCAGTTCTGCTGTCCAGCTGCACGCTGCCAGGTCCCTGCCGTGAGGTGGCCAGGACGCTCTTGAGCTTCTTCATTTGAGTGGCTCAAGGTTTCCCTTCCAGTTCAACACATTTCAACTCATTCAACTGAACAGAAATGTCACTGTAACTGTTGCAATGACTACTGCAAGGGACTCTGATGGCAGTTTCCCCCGTGCAGGCTGTGCTGTAAGGGTAGGGCAGGGGGGTGCTGGGCCTCCAGCGTGCTGTGCCTGGCTGAACGCAGCAGCCAGCACTGTGGTGTCTCAGGCCCTCAGCTCTGAGCCAGGCAGGCTCCTGCAAGGCTACAGGCACCAGCCAGCTCCTAGGTTGAGGTATAATGTGTAAGTTCTGAAGTCAACTTCCTCTTTAAGCTACACTTATTCCCACTGGGGTGTTGTAGCTACATGTTTAGTTGATTGGGAATGGGGGGAAGCACCCAAAATAGATTTAGCAACAGTTTTCAACATCTTAAGCTTTAAATGGTAAAGAGGAGCTGTACTGACACTACCACTCAGGTCACAAGACAGTGGCTGTTAGGCCAGAGAGGGAGGAAAGCCTCCCCTTGCAATTCAGGGGGTTTTTCCATGCAATCAACTGCACTTTTTCTCCATATATTTCAGGGTTTGTGTTGCCATACAAAATAACTATCTGAAAACTTTACCAGGACTGCACAAGGAAAACCACAGGGCACGTTCATTCTAAGTGTGCTGTAGAGAGTAAAAGCCTTGCTAAATAAATAGCATGGGTGCTGCAGAGAGCATCAGGCTGCTCTTCAGTGAGAGGGGGCAGAGTCCTCGTCAGCCCCAGAAAGGTGCATGAACAGTTCTCCAAGTTCTGCTACTTCCTCCTCTGTGCTGCTCACTGTCCGGTTTTCTCTGTCCTCAATGAAGTCCCACAGACGAACAGAGCTGAGGAACTGCAACAGAACAAAATCCAGCTGAGCATCAGCCAGCCCTTGGCTCACAGTTCCATCCAAGCATTTGCCTGTAGCACTCTGATTTCTTCACTAACACAGAAGGCAGAAGCTGAGATTCAAGAGCTGAGTCTGGGCTGGGATCTGTCCCCCTTCAGCAGCCTTTGCTGTGGCACCCTCAGGGCTGGACCCAACCTCAGTGGCAGAAGGTGAACTGCAGCCCTGTGAGCTGCTCCCACTGCAGGGGCCATGCCAGCGAGGGACAGGAGTTCACAATGTTGTAAGTGAAAGCTTTAACAGCAATGTTCCTCTGGGGAGAGAGAGCTGGGAGTGCTGGTTGGTAACAAACTAACCATGAGCCAGCAATGTGCCCTCCTGGGCAAAAAGCCACTGGCAGCCTGGGGGCATCAAGAAGAGTGTGGGCAGCAGGTCAAGGGAGGTTCTGCTCCCCCTCTGCTCTGCCCTGCTGAGGCCTCATCTGGAGTCCTGTGTCCAGTTCTGGGCTCTCCAGCTCCAGAGGGACAGGGAACTGCTGGAGAGAGGCCAGTGCAGGGACACCAAGATGCTCAGGGGAAGGGAGCATCTTCCCCGATGATGCTGTGGGACCTGGGGCTGTTTAGTCTGGAGAAGACTGAGGGGGAACCTTGTTAACACTTATCAGTACCTAAAGGGTGGCTGTTGAGAGGATGGGATGACACAGTTTTCTGCAGCACCCAGTGCCAGGACAAAGGGTAACAGGCACAGGCTGGAACACAAACAGTGCCCCTGGCCCAGGAGGAGAAACTCCTTTGGTGCTGAGGTGAGGGAGCCCTGGCCCAGGCTGCCCAGGGAGGGTGTGGAGGCTCCTTCTTGGGAGGTTTCCATCCCTGCATGGACATGTCCCTGTGCCCTCTAATCCAGGGGAACCTGCTTTAGCAGGGGCTGGGCTGGAACAGCTCTGCAGGGCCCTTCCCACCCCACCATTGGGGGATGCTGTGACCTGGATGAGGAGTGGCTGAAAGAACAGAACTAATACATTTGTGCTGTGAGATGAAAGGTGCCTTCTCCCTTCCCTAACACCAAACCTTTGCCTCAAGGAAAAGGGAGGGATGCTCTGTTGCCTTCTCCCAGGCCCTGCAGGGTGTGAGGCTCAGGGCAGGAGCACACTGTCCCTGCAGGAGGGGTGTTTGGTGACAGGTTGGAGCGTTCCCTTACCCGCACGGTCCCCTCGGAGCTCAGCTGCTTCCTGGGCTTCTCCGGCTCTGCCCGTGTCCCGTCGGGGTAAGCATGAAGGTACAGACACTTCCCTCCAAAGGGGCAAGTTCCTTTCCCTTGTTCAAAGTACTTGCAGGGCTTTTTCCTGATTTAATTAGAAGGGAGAGTTACTGCCTTCAGTTAGTAAGGAAGGAGACACAGTGCCCAGCGCTGCTCCCGCCGCACGCTGAGCCTCGGGCTCCCCCTCCCTCGCCGAGAGCAGGCACAGGGGATGGGGAAGGTGATTAAAAGTGAGCAAAGAGGTGCAGAAAATGGCATCACAAGGCAAAAAACAACTCCCTGTCTTAGGGCCTGGAAAGTGAAGGATGTTCCCAGAATGCCCTTGAGCCCACACGTGTGTTTTCAGCTCAATGAACAACCTGGTGCTGTTGGCCCAGCCCCATCCCTCTCCTGCATTTTCTGCCACTCCATCTTTATGAACTGGTCCCTCTCATCATTTCCTTTGGATGATCTATGACAATACTTTGCTAATGTACATTTCCACCAGCTTTGTTATGCAAGCAGCCTGCTCTGGGAGGAGCAGCACTGTTCTGTGCAAAGGGGGAACTCAGGGGGAGGGGTGGATGGTTCCACAATGAAAACCAGCTGAAGAGGCAAGACAGAGAAAATGCCACTGAACTTGTAAACTTCAGATGCAAACAGGGATGAAACTGTTTCTGAACCAGAGATATCAAGTAGCAGCTTAAAGGGAGAAGAAAGTTCAGCAAAGACCCCCAACAACCCAACTCCCCAAGCAGGCAGTGCATTAAAAGCACAATGAGTTTGTCTTGGACCCTGACTTCAGGTATGTAGGTGTGACTGGCACACAGATGAGGGGAGATGTGTGCTGGCAGGACCCAGCTCTTGCCCTGCTCTCCACTTCATTAGCAGTTCATTAGCATTTTTCCTGCCATCCCCTACCACATCCAACCCAACTCTCCTCAAGTCAGTTGAGCACTTGGGGAAAACCTTTTATCCTTTTCTCTGCAGTAGGTTGATGAGAGCCAAACCTAACTTCCAGCCCTACCTGACACCTCTCTGCCAAAAGCCTCCCTTGAAAGGGATTCACTTTATTCAGATACTTCTCCCCACTGGGAAGATCAAACCAAGGCAAGATGCTGGCTCAAATGTCTGCTGGAGTGGTGCTGCTTTCAACAGTTCTGCTGTGTTGTAACAGGACCTCAGAGACCTAAAGCCCCCCAAGCAGCTGAAAAGCTGCTGCCCACAGCTCTGCCCTCGGGCTGAGAGGGGCTTCATCTCCCATTTTTAGGAGACATTACAAGAGCCCTGTGAATTCCTGTCCCATATTGCAAGAGACCATTGCATTCTCCTTCCCTGTTTGTTTTCCCCAGCAACCAACACCTTTCCAGGCAACTCTGTGGGATCAGCAGAAAACACAAGAGGCCAGTTTTGGCAACAAACTGAAATAGCTTCAGCAGTCTGAGTAATTTCAGGTCTGTAATTACACAACAGACCCTCTTGTGGCAGTCACAAAGCTAAAGAGAAGCCTTAGCAGAGATGAAAGAGTTCTCTGGAGAATGGTTTGTAATTCCTGTGACTAAGCCCTGCAGCATCCATGTCAAACAGCCCTGCAAATGGGGTTTGTGGGTGCTGAACTTACCCCACTCCCTGCTTAAACGCTTCAATCAGCTCGTTTTTCTTCTCCTGGTCTTCCACCCAGTAGGCACTGGGGATGACAAACTCGGAAATCACCCGGCACTCGGGGCAGGACCTGAGTGGATGGACACACAAGAGCAGTGCTGTCACCTCCCACAGGCACCCAGCAGTAGGCCTGCAGCAGAAGACAAAGCAGGGATCCCCCCTGTCCCCATCCCCTTAGGGCAGCCACCAGCACTTCTGCCATTGGTTTCAACTGAAACAACCCAACTCAGTGCAGTTGGGGTTCTGCTCCTGTTCTGTTTGGTTCACCCACCATGGGCATTTCCTCAGGGACAGCAGTAACTCTGCACCAACCCCAAGGTGCACGAAGAAGCAGCTCCCTAGGAGCACTGCAATCAGCCCAAGCCCAGACACAGAGGAGCTCTGAGCCCTGCCACATGTGGCCTCACTCCCACCAGCACTGAGGAGCTGTTCACTGAGTGGTTGTGGAGGCTCCTCAGGAGGTTTCCAAGCCCACCTGGACACATCCCTGTGCCTCCTGATGGAGGGGAACCTGCTTTAGCAGGGGCTTGGGCTGGAGCAGCTCTGCAGGGCCCTTCCCACCCCCACCACGCTGGGATTCAGTGATTCAGTGAAGATTTCCACACAAGGAACTAACATAAAGAATCCAACACACAACTTCAGGCACCTTGAGAGGCCCTGGAGAAGCTTCAGGAAAGTCTTCACCCCCTGTCCCTCCCCACCAGCCCCATCAACCACTCTGTCCCAGCCTGCACTGCTCTCAGAACTGCCCAAGTCTCTCCTTTAATTCTCATTATGGAGAAGGAACCCCATTACATTCATATTTAGTCCAAAACATCCCCTGGCAGCCCATCCTGCAGGCAGAGTCTCTCAGCACCTGCCCAAGGGCAGCTCAGCCCCAGCACAGGCTGCCAAGGCAATGGCCACTTCCATGTCATTTCCATGACATGAGCTGTGCAGAGAAGTCTGCTCTGGGACAAGACCAGAACTGTTTCCCACCTTTCCTCTGCACACTTGGAACCTGAGAGTTTTTGAAGGAGTGGCTCAGAAAAAAGGGAAACTGCCCTGACTGGATGTTTTGTCTCATGTGAGGGGGGACACATTTGGAACATGTTCCTGGTAGAGGTCAAAGAGGGGGGCGTTTGCTCAGCTGCAGCTAAATGTGGGACTGGTTTGGCTCAAGTAAGCTAGAATTGAGCACATACAGAGAAAAAAGGAGTCACTGCTTCTGCACAGAGGTCACAGTGAAGGGCAGGGGTTCAGAGGGCCTCAGCCAGGCCAGAGTCCCCACATGTGTGTGCCCCACGGCCCAGGCAGTGGCAGAGGGCTCAGTTACAAAGGGCCAAGCTCTTCCCAGCAGCTGGCACTAAACTGTTCCCAGAGGACACCCAGTGCTTCCTCTGCTGCTCCTGCAGGTAGTTCTCACAGCCACACTTCTGCAGTTTGCCAGCACTTGGAGTGGGCTATTCTGAGCTCAGATCCTCCTGATGGCTCTACTAACACTCACAGCTCTGGAATCCCTCCTCACCAGTTCTGTTCCCATGTGGAGCCTCCCCCAGGGAGCCCCTGGCTGACACAGCCCAGGGAGAGCCTCTGGTTACCAGCCACTTACTTGATGATGGGATTCTCAAACTGCTTGGCACACCTCCACTGCCGGATGCAGGACAGGCAGTAGGTGTGGTTGCAGTTGGAGAGGATCCCAAACCTCCTCTCCGAGGCCGATGGCTTCTCGTACACCACCTCCATGCAGATGCTGCACACCTTGTCCTGGCTGGCCTGAAAGGCAAAGGCCTTCTCCATCTCGTGCTCAAACGCCGCCATGCACCTCTGGAAGAGGGGAAGCAAGGTGAGCTGAGTGACAGCGTCATTCCTCCCCTTCACCATCAACATTTCACTTTAAAAACATTAAGTTCAGTCACATATCTCAGCCCTTTGATGTCCTCTGAAGCTTCAGGAGTCCCAGAAGCTGCCCCACCACCCCTCATGTACACCTTTCTGTCATAGAATGGGTGCTGCACAAGGAGATGCTTCACATACCCCCTAAAAACCACCCCATTCAGGGTCCAGGAGGGGTGTCACACTTGGGATGTCACTCTGCTCACCAGTAAGGCCACACTCCCTCACTGGGCACCAACCTGAGCCTGAGCTCAGGTTTAGTCCCTTCTTGCAGGCTTTCCTGCAGCACTTCAACCCTGGCAGCCAGGCAGAGAGAAGAGCGGTGCCTTAAGCCCATCTTTACCCAACTCCAGCCACCCTACTTCAAATTCAGCTCCAAAATCCCTGTATCCCCTCAGCCCGTCCCTGCTGGACCCTGCCCTGAGGAGGAGCCGTCTGAGGGGGCTCAGCAGAGGGGCTGGGGGAGCTCTGGGGGTGTACCAGCAGCACACAACTCCTCACACAGCGCTGAGAGCCCCTCTAGGCTACAGAGGACATTCCCTGGGAGTGCTTCTGGACGTTCCGCTGCAGGCAAGTCTCCAGGCAGCATCGTTACCAGTTAGGCTGGAACACACCACTCCCGGAGCCCTCTCCTAGCTGGTCAACAGCAGAGCAGAGGCCGCCTGGCACCGCAGGCTGCCGTCCGTGCCGTTCCCCTCTCCTCAGCTGCAGCCCCCAGCTCAGGCCGCGAGCGCCGCCCCGTGCCCCGCGTTACCGTCTCGTGGGCCTTGCGCTGCTGGGGGTCGAAGGGGTGCAGGAGGCGCAGGCCGCAGATGTCGCAGGGCAGCCCGTGCAGGTAGAGGCAGCGGGGCCCGAAGTGGCAGTGGCCAGCGGCGGCGTAGGGACAGAGCTGCTCGCCGGGGCCGGCCGCGCCGCCCGCCGCCGCCGCCTCGCCCAGCCCGCTGCAGATGGCCTCCAGGTACGAGTGCGGCTTCAGCTCCGGCTCCTCGCCCTGCCCGCTGCTGCACGGCCCCTCGCCGGGGGCAGCCGCCTTCTGCTTGTCCTCAGCCGAGCCACACAGGTCTTGGGAGACACACACACACCACATGAGCTGCACAGCCCCACACGCTCCCCTTCCCCTTAGCGGGGCTGTGCAGCTCACACAGCTGGTTTGCAAGCCAGTTTCCATCTCAATGATGTCTCGCCCTAAGCCTCCTGCTCACAAGTCACCAGACTTTGCACAGCCTGCTTACTGAAACGCTGGGGTTTGGGAAGCCTTTGGCTGCCTGCTGCTCACCAACAGGCTACAGCAGGCTGTGCTTTCAGGAGGTGGCACAGGGCACATGCCAGGTCCCCCCTGCTTCAGATGCCCTCACGTCAGGAACAAACTGCACAGAAACATCTGAGGGGGTAGAGGTATTGTAACAACAACTAAAACCAACCCCACAGAACCCCAAAGTCCAAACCCCCTCTGACACCTCCCACCACACCAGGCCTGTCCTGCAGGGCTGGGAGCCAGCCAGGGGCCACCTCGGGCTGCCCCCCTCCAGCCACTCCCTCCTCCCCCTCCCGATGGGTCTGGACAAGGCTGGGGTCAGGGAGAGCTCACACAGCCCAGTGGACTCGGGGAACAAACCAACTTCAGCACTGAAGAGCCCGAGCAGCCCTTCCCAGCCAGCTCCCCTCGTCGGCCCGGCCGCACTCACCCCTGTCCCTGAGCACCAGCGTCCTCCTCTCCCTGCGGCCGCCGTCGGGCCGGGCCCCGCGGGGGGCGGCGGGCGCTGATGGGGGCGGCGCGGCCGCTGCTGCTGCTGCTGCTGCTGCCCCCGGCGCCGGCAGCCGGACGTGATCGTACCTGCGGAGGCAAAGGGACGGGAGCAGCGCGGGGGAGGGGGCAGGACGCTGCCCTCCTGAACGCTCACAACCAAACAAAGCCAAAGAGAGACCTTTTGTTCCCAAGGACTGTTCTGGCGAGTTGCCCGAATCGCTCAAGTCTCTTTCAAAACCAAGCTAAAAGAAAGCCTCGAGAAATGGGTGCCTCAGAAAGCACACCTGTACCTTCTCCTCCAGAGACACCCGGCATGAAACAACTCGTGTGCACGTGGAATTAGATGTTGGCCTCCCCCTCGCACAAACAAGTGGGCAGAGAAGAGACCAGGATGCTGTGGGAGGGGGTGACATGCCCTGAACTCCTGTGCTTAGATGTGGGATCTGCACAGGGGACAGGTCAGGACTCACAGCACCCAGCACAGCCCTGGAAATACAGCACGGGGGCAAAGGTGCAGCAAAGACACCCACCAGTGCAGCCACAGGCACAGCCCAGCGCTAGAGCATTTCTGGTGGCAACAAAAAGACTCCCCAGACCTGTTTCTGGTCCTGCTCTCAGGAGCTGTAGATGCTTCAGGAGCTGAACATGCCCACAGACACGAGTCACACGTGTGCATCGAGTGCCCCAAAGTGCAGAGCTGAGACCAGGCAGCAGCACAGGGTGCAGCCAGCTGCAGGGACACCCCACAGCACTCACCCACTGGGGCAGCCCGTGGGAGCTGCAAACTCCCTGGGGCTCACGGAGTCTCAAGGGCTGGAAGGGACCCTGAAAGCTTGTTCAATCCAACTCCCCTGCCAGAGCAGCACCACCTAGAGCAGGGCACACAGGAACTCACCCAGCTGGGTTGGAATGTCTCCAGAGAAGGAGACTCCACAGCCCATCTGGGCAGCCCCTGCCAGGGCTCCCTCACCTCAATAGGGAAGAAATTCTTCCTTGTGTTTCTTTGGAACCTCTTCTGTTCCAGCTTGTACCCATTGTCCCTTGTCCTATCATTGGCCATCACTGAGCACAGCCTGGCTCCAGCCTCCTCACACCCACCCTTTACCTATTTGTAAACATGAATGAGGTCACCCCTCAGTCTCCTCCAAGCTACAGAGCCCCAGCTCCCTCATCCTTTCATCACAAAGGAGATACTCTACTCCATCATCTCTGTGGCCCTGCACTGAACTCTCTCCAGCAGCTCCCTGTCCTTCTGGAACTGAGGGGCCCAGCACTAGACACACTATTCCAGATGCAGCTCATGAGGGCAGAGCAGAGGGGGAGCAGAACCTCTCTCCACCCACTGCCCACAGCCCTTCTAACCCAGCCCAGGATGCCATTGGCCTTCTTGGCCACGAGGGCACGTTGCTGGCTCAAGCTCATCCTGCTCCCCACCAGCACCCCCAGGTCCCTTTCCCCTGCACTGCTCTCTAACAGTTCATTCTCAACCCCCCTTTTTCAGAGAGGGTTGTCAGCCCCTGTGCCAGGCTGCCCAGGGGAGTAGGGGAGAGCCATTGCAGAGCTGAGGTGCTGAGGGCCATGGGTTACTGCTGGGCCTCAATGAGCCAAAAGAGCTTTTCCAGCCAAAATGACCCTGATTCCCCCCTCACCCTTGGTACCTCCACCCAAAGGCAGGCCATGGACTCCCAGCCCCAGCAGAGAGCCTGGCTGTGGGCAGGGGAAGGACAAACACGGGCTGCTCAGCCCTGACCAGGCTTTGGGCTGCCCACAGCCTGAGGGAATGCAACGAAGGTTGGGTTTAACCCTGGCAGCCACTAAGCACCAGCAGCCACTCGCTTGCTCCCCTCTGTGGGAGGAGGAGGAGGGTCAGAGGAGGAAAGTAAACCCCATGGGTTGAGGTAAGAACAGTTTACAAACCAGATGAACTAAAATATAACAGTAATAATAAAATACAGAAATAATAACAGCCATGAGAAGGAATGTAACAAACCCAGAGAGAAATACAACCCAAGGGACAGCCCAAGTGCCGCCCAACACAGCTGCTCACCAGTGCCCCAGCACCGATCCCCCCTCCCTGCCAACCCCCAGTTTCTGTCCTGGGCACGAGATTCCACGGTGTGGAACCGCCCTTTGGGTGGCTGGGTCAGCTCTCCTGGCTACACTCCATCCCTGCTCCCCATGCCCTGCAGCCTCCTCACTGGCAGGGCAGCAGGAAAGGCTCTGGCACCTTGCAAGCTCTGCTCAGTAATAAGCAAACCATCCCTGTGTTATCAACACTGCTCTCAGCACAAACCCAAAACACAGCCCTGGGCTGCCTACCCTGCCTAAACAAAACCAGGACAGCATGGAATTTACTAGGGCATTTCTTATAAGGCTGCAGGACGTGAGGCTGTTCAGCCTGGAGAAGAGAAGGCTGAAGGGAGACCTCATCAATACTTAGAGGTATTGGAAGGAGGATGAGCTGAAACTTTTTCCTGTGGTGGCCAGTGACAGGACAAGGAGTGACTGATAGAAGCTGGAACACAACAAGTTCCCCTGGCACAGGAGAAGCTCCTTTGGTGCTGAGGTGAGGGAGCCCTGGCCCAGGCTGCCCAGGGAGGGTGTGGAGGCTCCTTCTCGGGAGGTTTCCAACCCCAGCTGGACACGTTGCTGTGCCCCCTGAGCCAGGGGAAGCTGCTGTAGCAGGGGCTGGAGCAGCTCTGCAGGGCCCTGCCCACCCCCACCGTTCCGTGACCGACTCCCTGGGGTTTAAAGCTGACTGCAGGTGACCATTAGCACTCGCTGTTCAAAGAGAGCCAGCTGGTTACCTGCACCGCGTTCCGTAGGCACACTGTCCCTTCTGGTAATACTTGCACACAGTGGACGACTTGCTCGTGGACAGATCATGTGAGAACAGACACTTGTTCCCCTCCCGACACACTCCTTGCATGTAGTACCTGCGGGAGAGCGGTGCAGGTCAGGGCGGCCGCTGGGCTCGGCTGGCGGGAGGCGCCCGGCACAGCCTGTGTGCCCGGAGCGGACCCCGCGCCCGCCCGCGGGTAACGGCGCTGCCCGGAGGCTGCCGCGGCCTCCCGGATCCCGCGGCGGGGGCCGGGCCGGGCCCGGCGGCGCTGCCTCGGAGCCGAGCGGGCCGCGGGCGCGGGGCCGGGGCCGCGGGGGTCGGCAGGGCCCGGCGCGGCCGCGCTCACCTGCACGTCACCTGCTTGGCGCTCATGGTGCCGGCGGCCGGCGCGTCCCGCGACCCGGCCGGCTGCCCGCGCCGCGCGCCGGGGTTCCGCCGAGGCGCGGGCGGGGCGGCGCCGGGGGCGGGCCCGGGCCGCACGGACGCCATTGCCCGGCGCACCGCGGCGCGGCGCGGCGAGGCGCGGGGGGGGCGGCGCCATGGCGGCCGGCGCGGTGCTGCGGCTGCGGCACTGCCGCGCCATCATCTTCTGCCGCCGCGCGCCCGAGCGCTGCCCCGCCTGCGCGCGCCCGCTGCGCGCCGCCGCGCTCAACGCCGCCCCGGTGCGCGTGCCCGCGCCCTTCGCCCGCGGACACCGGCAGCCGCGCGCCTTCCTGCTGCGGCCCGCGCGAGGCTCCTTCCTGGGGTGCGCGGCCGCGGCCCGCGGGGCTCGTGTGGGGCTGTGACCGGCCCTTGGTGGGGCTGTGACCGGCCCTTGGTGGGGCTGTGCTGGGCTCCGAGACCGGCCCTTGGTGGGGCTGTGCTGGGGCTCCGAGACCGGCCCTTGGTGGGGCTGTGCTGGGCTCCGAGACCGGCCCTTGGTGGGGCTGTGCTGGGCTCCGAGACCGGCCCTTGGTGGGGCTGTGCTGGGGCTCCGAGACCAGCCCTTGGTGGGGTTTGTGCTGGGGCTCCGAGACCGGCCCTTGGTGGGGTTTGTGCTGGGCTCTGAGACCGGCCCTTGGTGGGGTTTGTGCTGGGCTCCGAGACCGGCCCTTGGTGGGGCTGTGCTGGGCTCCGAGACCGGCCCTTGGTGGGGCTGTGCTGGGCTCCGAGACCGGCCCTTGGTGGGGTTTGTGCTGGGGCTGAGACCAGCCCTTGGTGGGGTTTGTGCTGGGGCTCCGAGACCGGCCCTTGGTGGGGCTGTGCTGGGGCTCCGAGACCGGCCCTTGGTGGGGTTTGTGCTGGGGCTGAGACCAGCCCTTGGTGGGGTTTGTGCTGGGGCTCCGAGACCGGCCCTTGGTGGGGTTTGTGCTGGGCTCCGAGACCGGCCCTTGGTGGGGTTTGTGCTGGGCTCCGAGACCAGCCCTTGGTGGGGTTTGTGCTGGGGCTCCGAGACCGGCCCTTGGTGGGGTTTGTGCTGGGCTCCGAGACCAGCCCTTGGTGGGGTTTGTGCTGGGCTCCGAGACCAGCCCTTGGTGGGGTTTGTGCTGGGGGTCTGAGACCGGCCCTTGGTGGGGTTTGTGCTGGGGCTCTGAGACCAGCCCTTGGTGGGGCTGTGCTGGGGCTCTGAGACCAGCCCTTGGTGGGGTTTGTGCTGGGGCTCTGAGACCGGCCCTTGGTGGGGTTTGTGCTGGGGCTCTGACACCAGCCCTTGGTGGGGTCAGTGCCCCGGGAGAGGGGCTGTGAGGAGCCCGGGCCGGGCGCTGCTCGCAGTCAACACTGTGGCTTCTGTTTCAGAGAGTACGACGGGAGATCAGACCTTCACGTGGGGATCAGCAACAGCAACGGTAAAAACAAACGCACACGTACCCACGCTGCGGGGCTGGGAACGGGAGCTCGGCTCTTTGTGCAGACAGAGCATCACAGAATCCCCACAGCCCTGCAGAGCTGCCCCAGCCCCTGCTCAAGCAGCTTCCCCTGGCTCGGGGCACAGGAAACCAGGTGGGGTTGGAAACCTCCTGAGGAGGAGCCTCCGCAGCCTCCCTGGGCAGCCTGGGCCAGGGCTCCCTCACCTCAGCACCAAAGGGGTTTCTGCTCCTGTTCCACTGGCACTTCCCATGTTACAGTTTGTGCCTGTGACCCCTTGTCCAGCCACTGGCATCCACAGAAAAAAGTGTTGCTCTGTTCTCCTGACATCCACCCTCTAGGTATTTACAAGTGCTGCTGAGATCCCCTTCTCTAGGCTGAACAGCTCAGGTCCCGCAGCCTTTCCTCCTCAGGGAGATGCTCCAATCCCCTGACCATCTTGGTGGTCCCCCCTGGGACTCCCTCCAGCAGTTCCCTGTCTCTGCTGAGCTGAGGAGCCCAGAACTGGACACAAGATGATGTGAAGATCAAAAAACTCCTGAGTAAAAGCATTTCATTCACCTTGCATCAGCGAGCACACAAGAGCTTCAAATCAAAGGCACAGAGCTGATGGGTGAGCCCTGTTCCTGACACAGGGAAGCAAAGAGCTGGGCAGCCTACTTGACAGTTACAGAACATTTTCATTTAAACCAATTCCAAAAGTATCCCTAATTCAACCCCAACATTTAAAAAAGCCACATTAAAAATCATCTGTGCAACATCTCCCCTCAGGTGTTTATGTAATATACAGACAGTCTCATCTGGGGGGGTTAAAAAAGAAGCCTGGTTGTCTTTAAGTTGCTTTTGTTACCCAGAGACATCCAAAATTCCATTGTATAGATGAGAACACGTTTAGTGACAGCACTTGCTGCTCTGCAGCCACAGAAGGGGGAAGCATTGGTGCTAGTCTAAGGGAGAATGGCAGCATGGAACAGGTTGTGGCTCTGGTGCTGCAGTGCCAGCTGACAGTGTGTTGCTGTGCTTTCAGGTGTGGTGTATAACTACGACCAGGAGGGCATTCACAGAGATGCAGCTGGATGGGACGAGTGCATCAGCGTCCCGCTGGTGCAGCCAGACATGTTTGCGCTCCTGCAGCAGTGGGATGAGCTCCTAGAGGACTTCTCTGTGGGAGAGGCTTGGCTTCCTCACAGGTAGGTAGTTTAGAAGCTGTGTGAGATAGGAGTTGTTAACCCTGGGATGCTAAATGGGGCTGTTCCACTGGCCTGTGGTTCACTGAGGGCCTGGCTCCTTCCCAACACGCACTGCTGACAATCCCAGCTGCACAACCTCCCTGCCCTTGCTCAGCACACAGAGTTCTGAGCTGTGAGGAGCAAACTCATCTGCTGGGATGTGAAAGCTTTAAGAGATCATTTTAGGGAGGTTTTCTTCAGCTACAAAAGAATGTTATGTGACAAACACCAGTTAATGAACCACTGCCCCAAGCATGTGCTGCTGAGAGCAAAAGCACGAGAGTCTGCTTCTGTCACTGTGATTCAACAGCTTTAGGTGTCTCTGCATCTAAAGGCTGACCATCCTGATGGGATTCCTGCCCAGGTCTTCCACCCAGATATCGTCTTTGTTGTCAGTGATCACAAATGGGAAACAATCTCATTTCCTAGAATGCTGGGGGTGGGAAGGGCCCTGCAGAGCTCATCCAGCCCAACCCCCTGCTAAGGCACCTTCCCCTCCATCAATTCCAGCCCTTCCAGCTGGTTTGTAACATTGCTTTGGATAATTAAACACAAAAAGACTTCCCCAGATTTTGAATTAAAGCAGGATGTTCCCAAAAGAAGGTTCAGTTCTTTGTAGCTTTCCTTGCAGTGAGTGGCTGGTGGTGGTGTTCCATCCACCCTGCTGCCACAGCAGCCAACACGTGCAACAAACGGCCCCTCTGAGCACAGCTCAGGGAAGGGTTTTATTTAATGGACATAGTGGTCATCTTGTGTAACAGGAAGAAACCCCACAACAAGTCCCCAGCAGGTTTTGGCAGTTCAGGGGGTGCTTGACCATGGTGTTTCAGAGGTATTATCTCCCTAGTACCAGGAGATGGAAGAATTTGACCTAGAATAGAACATTTAAATGTCTGTGGAACTTGTAAAGCCAACAGGATTTGTGTCTGTCAGTCAGTCCCCAGTGCCTTCATGTTACTGGTGTCAGAAAAGCACTGGCAGAGGCTAGATGTGTGCATCTTCTCCATGAGCTTTGCTCTGCTTTTCCTCTGTCTGCCCCCTCCTGCCAAAGGGACCTGTTTAATTTAATCTAACCCTGTAACTCCTTTAGGTTCAGGCTTTTCTGGATGGCTTTTAATTTACTGGGAGGCTGCTATGTCACAGCAGCAAAGAGCAGTGGCCACAGCCAGGACCACCAGCACCTGAAGTTACTGAGGGATGCTGGGTTTGTCAGGATATAAGGACACACCTCCCAGAAACGAGATGCTAACTGGAAGCCACAGGTGGTAACAAGAAGAGAGTTAGAGAATCTTTTACATTATAAACACAAAGATGTAGTCTGCAAACAAAAGTAAGGTGGTTTTTGCTTTGCTTAACCATGGAGCCAGCTGAGGGAAGGGAAGGATGCTGTAGCACATCACACAGAATCACAGAACCTTAAGGGCTGGAAAGGACCTGGAAAGCTCATCCAGTGCAACCCCCCTGCCAGAGCAGCACCACCTGGAGTAGGGCACACAGGAACTCACCCAGCTGGGAAATCACTTGGTCATTAAATGGGAGGTTGTAGGTCACCTCAGAAACCCTTAGCAAACAAAAAAGGCTTTGCAGGGAGCTGTCCTGGAGTGGGCTCAAGGGTGCTTCAGATGGTCACAGCCTTCAGGCTGCACAAACACCCCCTGGAGATCCCCAGGGCTGACAGGAATCCTCACAGAGGGTTCCCTGTGGAATCTTCCCACACAGACCACGCAGGCACTGCCAGCACAAGGCAAGGGATGAGTCACAGGGACAGGAAGGAGGAGAGCAATATGCCACAGGATGAGGGAGGTAGGGAAGGGGCTTGAGGCTTAGGCAGGTGGCAGACAGGAGTCTGAGTGGGTCTGCACTGAGTGCAGCTGCACAGGGCCAGTGGACAAAGCAGCAGGACATGGTGAGGGAGTGCAGTGAGTGACTGAAGCCCTCAGTGGCCAATATGAAACGTTCTGACGGGGAAAAGAACAGGGAAGTGCCACATGCTCCCAGGTCAGGGTAGAGGGGGAAAAGAAAAGGCAAGAATGTTTTTAAATGGCTCCTCCTGCATTCAGTCAGTATTTCTATCCTTGCAGGACTGGCACAAATGAGTGCCCAAGGGACACAGCTTGGCACACCCTCCAGCAACCTTACCAACCTGGTCTTTGTAGAATTGAACTTGATTTTCATGAGCTTCCAAGTGAATGTCACACTGAACAATATGCATGTGGGGCCACACAGTTAACATGCCTGCTGCAGGAAGATGTTTGGAAGGTAACACAGAGTAACACCACATGGAAGAGCAAAGGTTAACAAGGTAAAAGCCAAGGAAGTATAAAAATCAAGAAGTTCCAAAGAAACACAAAGAGAAACTTCTTCCTTGTTGAGGTGAGGGAGCACTGGCAGAGGCTGCCCAGATGGGCTGGAGACATTCCAACCCAGCTGGGTGAGTTCCTGTGTGACCTACTCTAGGTGGTTCTGCTCTGGCAGAAGGTTGGACTGGATGAGCTGTTGAGGTCCCTTCCAACCCTTAAGAGTCTGTGATTATTGCAAAGCCTGCAGCAGGAGTGTTAATTGTGTGGCACCACGTGCACTTTTGTTTTCATGCTCACAGCTTCTAGCATCCCTGGCTGGAAAGTGCAACTTGGACTGAACAGGATGTTTTTAAGCATCAGGATTAAAGAAGGTGGCAATGGTTCCTGGAGAGCAGTAAAATATTCCTGCATGCACAGCAATTAGTGGCTTAGTGCTAACTCTTCCTAACGAGTTACTCTTCCTAGGTATGATGAGCATGAGCACAACTGCTACACCTACGCCCTGGGATTCATTAACAGTGTCCTGACTGCACAAGGGAAACAGCAGATGACTAAGAGTGAATTCACAGAGAAGTTTGTGATACCCCAGACAAAGAGAGCTTCCAAATACATCACTCTGCACCGGGAGCTAACAGCTAATGAGTTCTACATCGTACCCCTTCCTGCTCAAGAAGAACAGTGTTGAACATGGCAAGTGGCTATACTAAAACATGGAGCAGGGAAAGGAGGTCTTACACACTCCACATCTCAGGGTTTAAGATGATGCATGACCTACTGATGTGTTTAAAAACACAACCAACTCGACCTGTTAAGCTGCACATCATGGGAGGAGCAGAGATGAAGTTGTGCACTATAAGGAAACACTATGTGCAAGCCACAGGAGATTTCCATGGGAACTGTTCCTCTGGCAGAATGTTCCCCCATGTGTATCCACTCCAGGCTCTGTTCTGCCAAGGCATTTCATACTGGAAATCACAACTTCTGTGTAATTAAGGGTTTTAACAAATGAACTGGGGCCACTTAAGCTGCAGCAAACCAAAATGTTTTCTTTTTCCTCTCACATTTGTTTACTGTTGGTTAAAAAAGAGGGAACTGGTGCTTGTGTGCTGCTGAAACCCAAAGTCTGTGGCTTAATGCAGTCACCACATACATTATTTTCCTTTCATCACCAATAAATAGAACAACAAATAAATCCAGCCTCTTGGCCAGCTGTATTTGTTTTCCAGTTCTTTACATTTTGCATGTTTATTCCCCAAACTGAGACAGATGCTGAGGATTAGAAGACAATGACTTAGTGTCTGTAGCTGTCAGTACCTGTAATAACCAAAAAGATGCCTCAGGATTTATCTTTAAATATAGAACTTAAAGGAAATTGGGGTTGAAAGACATTAGGAAGATCTTGCAACCAGCACTTCTACCTGTGACACGTCCCTCAGCAGCGTGTGCTGGGGCTGGGATTCTGTAACTCAGCCTTTTGTGCACTTGCACTTTATTTGCTTACATTCTAGTTGAAGAAAATGTCACCTTTCTTTCCTTCTAACCAGTTTCTGTGAAGTAAGCTGGATTTAGTCTAGATGCAAGTGCTGTTTTTTTCAAAGCTAGAGAAGTAATCATAAAAGACTGAGGTTCTGTCCACGCCAAGTTAACACTTCTGTGTGCACAAGCTGCATTAACCTTGCCTCCCCCACTCTCTAGCTGCATACAGCACACTTCACACCCCCATGTTTTTCTACTTCATGCTAAATTCTAGCTCCTTTCAAAGCCTATTCAAACAAGCTGCTGTTGGGAGACCTCCTAACACCCACTCCTGGGGTGAGTCAAACCTTCAGCTGGGATCTGGCTTACAAAAGGAATCAGGGTATGCTATTTCTGAGTGAAACTGAATCCATGCTTCAGTCAAGTACTCTGTTATCATTGGTAAAATATCAAGTAGAGGTGCTGTGGTACAACTATCTACTGTAAGTTACTTGATACAACAGCACTGAGGCATTAGTTAAGGGCATCTGCAGCTGGAGACAACCCAGCTGGACAGACAAGTCATCACCTCCATACCAGTTCAGCTTCAAAAAGCTCCTGTGCAATTAACACTCCCACGAGACAATCTGTCAGGGTCCCTTCCAGCCCTTAAGGTGCTGTGATTTTACATTATTCCAGTAGAAGTCATACTAAATGACAGCAAAGACCAGAAGATCCTCCACTTTGAGCTGTGTGAGTGCCCTGGCTTTACAACCTAAACTGCCTCAGGTACCACCACTGTGGCTTTGTGACAACAATCCCACTCCACTGAATTTTTACCAGCCCTGGGAAATTTCCTGTGCCCAGGAGGCAAAGCCCCTGCACAGTGAGTGAAACAGCACAAAGAAAATCCAAACCAGAGCAAATGGGTTCCTTCACAACACAGGACAGGGAGGGGACAAAAATCCCAACAGCAGGGTGAATGAAGCAAGGGAGCCAGTTGTTCAAAGGCAAAGACCAAACTCAGGTGCCTGAATCTAAAGCAGCAATATTTCATGTGCAGTGTAGCTGCTGCTTAAAGCTCCTGGCTCTGCTTGAAAGACAGCTGAATACCTGCTGGGTTGGTTGGGTTGTTTGTTTTCCAACTGTAGCTGTGCAATAGTAAACATCACATTTAAGAACCTGCAAGCTAGATGATTAAACCTTACCAAAAATAGAGTCAAAAAATAGGAAGCTTCTAGTGCAGCAAGGCGGAGCTGCTCAGCACTGCCCAGAGCTCACACTGCACAGAACACAGAGCTGCACAAGACAAAGAGGAAAAAGCAGAGGTGACACTGAGACTTGGACCTGCCCAGCCAAAGAGATTGACTTCCTCCCACTAGCTCAGCAAATCTTCATTCTCTGCACAGTAACCCATCTGCAACAAAGGTAAAGGGCATCAGCTTGTGGGCAGGCATCTTGCAGCCATGGGGCATGATCAGGCCCTTACTTTCAAGGAGGAAACTTATGCTGCAAATCCCAAGGGAAGAAGGACACCTTAACCAAGTGGGGAAAGGTGCCCAATGCCTCACTTTGCTGTTAAGGTGCTTCAACCCCAGAAGTACTTTAAATCCTGACACTTTCAGAGCTCCTCAGTTCTGAGCAGCACTTGTGGAAACAAGCCACTGAATTGCAGGGTCCAGGCACTCAACAGCAAGGTGCTGTAATGCTGCAGCAACCTGATCTCTCCCCAAATCTCAGTTTCTGCCACTTCCTCAAGGTTAGGAAGTTAGTATTGGTTGAAGAAGAATGGTACCAAGAGTGTCTCAAAAGGCTGTCACTGTCATTACTGTGATTTTTAACAAGTTAAAACCAGCACTAAACTGGAGGAGTATCAAAGTTTAAGTCCTCATTTCTGAGGGCCTTGTGCTGAGGTACAAAATGAAGTTAGCCTTACAGCTCCCAGAAAACTGATCCCTCACTGCTTCAGCTTTCAGGCAGACATTCAGGTTTTGGACTTCATGGCTCTGAGGGCTGTAGTGCCTGTTCACAGGTACTAAAAATTCCATCACCACTCACTGCCATTCAGACACACACCTGTGTAAGTTCCAAGGAAACAAGTGTTTTGAGTAGGGACACAGCTTTATTCCCTCCCCAAGTGCATTATTATGGTTCAGTTATGGTTTTCAGTACAACACTCTCTCCAGCAAACAGGACATGCCTCATTTTCATTTGCATTTATACACAGCAACTGAGTATGTTGATAGAAACTGTTCTGAGGCAACAGTTCATGGTGAGAAGATCAAGTAAAACACAAGACATGCGTTCAAAGCCAACTCCCTGTGCAGCCAGTTACGGCTCATCTTGCTCACTGCGCTCACGGGAAGACACCCAACGAGTTACAATCAGCTCCTGAAATAAAACCCACCAATGATTGTGGGGGGAAAAAGAAGAAGAAAACAAGCTTCAGATAATGAGTGAAGGATGGGGTGAAGCCTTTAGCAAGCTGCTGTTTATTATGTGACCTTTGAGTGATTTTATTCCGTGTGACTGCATTTGTTCCTGAGGTGAGCTGGTCTCACGTTTGCAAACACACACGAAGCTTACAGCCTCCACAGCTATCCCTGTTTCCCCATGCCAATGCTTCCATTCACAGCAGCAGCAACACTAGCATTTAGATTAGAAGATATTAAGTCTTTAAAGATGCACTTCTCATGCCTTGGGGCACAAAGGAATCCAGTTATTTCATTGCAGCTACCCGTGTGCAAGCCAAAGCACCAGGAGGGGTTCTGACAGTTGCCTGTCCAGCTGCCCCGAGACAAAGCTCCACAAGCAAAAGAGAGAAGCAATTACTCACCTGAACCTTAATCCTTTTCATACACTCTGGTGTGGACATCTCCTTTTCAGTCATGTCAGATGGTCTAATCAAATAGCATAACATCAGCTCCTGTGGCAAAGAAAACAGGAACACCTGAATCCCAGGAAGAAATCAGCTACACAAGCCTTAGCTTCATTGGAAACAAAAACACCAGCTTTCTGACAAGATGCCTTCTGCAAACCAAGCTGGAGGGAGCTGGGTAGTGTGCATCTCTCCTTTGCCTTACCAAAGCATAATGGGGGTATGAGATCCAGCAGCCTTCTGGCACAAGCCCCAGGCAGCATGGCTGTGAGCATGGGAGCGCTCCAGGTGAGGTGCTGTCACAGGGGACCCCTTTTGGAAACTTTCACTCTTCAGAAGAATCACAGAATCTTAAGGGTTGGAAGGGACCTTGAAGGGATCTAGTCCAAGTAGGAAAGAAGGGTCCCCCAGGTCCTGCTTTTAACATCCCAACAGGTGAGAGAACTTTAATAATCCTCCTCCAGAATCCACCTGGACATTGACAAATGAAACTTCCTTGCCCACTGGCATCTCAACATGTTCTTCAGCTGAGCAGAAACAGAAGGATTCTCTTTCCAGCTTCACTCCAAGTCTCTGTTCTTTGGAACTAAACTGCACATTTATCATTTTAAAGCTGTTTTTAAATGCTCTTACCTTAGAAGCATTAACAGTTGTTCTGTTCAGCCCAGACAAGGTTTTCCAGCTGAGTGGTCTGCGAAGAGAACCTTCAAAGTTATCATCCACCAATTCAGCAATAACAGAGTAACTGGAAACCAAAGCAGAAGTCACTGAAAGGACATTACCATTTCAGGAAGATCATGAAAATTAAGATTAAACTGCAAGCTGTGAAAGTTCAGTCTCTTTCTATGAGGAAGAGAGATGAAGCTGTGAACGTGCTTATGGGCACTCTCTCCCCTCACCTTTCTGCTGATGTTTGTAGCACTCTCTTACAAATGCCAATCTGATATTGGTTTGACATTTATGACCTAGGAGCTCACTCTGACTAGCTAACAAATAAAGACAGTTATACTTGTCTTTATTGAGAAGCTTTTTTGTCCCAAATGACATATATTATCCCTGCCATATACTTTTTAAAGTCAATATGAGCGAGTCGAGTGACTTTCCCCAGTGCATCCTTCCCATGAATGCCACATGTGCTCATCCACACTTGTCATTTTTTACTGCAGAACCACTGCTAGGTGAATTCCAAGAAATGCTGTTGTTGAGTAGCTCTGTTGTTAAATAGGCAGCAATATGAGTTTCAAACCTTGCATGGTAGAAGGGGGGGCCTTTTCGATACAGCACTGAAAGGAAAGAGAAACACCTCAGTTAGATCATCACACTTTCCATCTCAGTTTAACACCTGGCTCCACACAGACTTTGAAATGTTTTTGTAAGTTTTCATTACACAAGACAGAATTTCAACACTTTTGAGTTCTGCTCAGAATTAAGTTGTCCCAGCAAGTGGAGAGAGAGGGAAGAGACACAAAAAGCCCCTCAGCAGGGTGACTGAGGGCAAGGGAGTGGCAGGTGAGAGAGAAAAGCAGAAGAGCCAAGGGACACTCAGCAGTTGCTGTAGGAAAAAGTTTCGGATGGGATTTTTCTGCAACAGCCTCATGCTTTTACCACAGTATTCACAACAGAAGTTGAGCCACTGGAGCACAAGTGAAAGATGACAGTAAGTCATTGAATTTCTGCTCCAAGCAAGCACTTCCAACAGGGCCTGGAGGGGGACAGGGCACAAGTTCTTACATAGTGCCCACCAGATCCACTCAAAGTTCCTTTTTTCTACAAGGGTACACAAGACTCACTGCAGCTGGACTGCTGCCACTGAGCTCAACACTTCCATTTCCTGCCTCTCCTTTATCAGAAGCTTAAAAGAGGGCACTTTCTTACACAGATGGCAAGCATAGGCCTGGCAGGAAAAGGACTATGGCCAGTGACAACCATCACTTATGAATGATCCATTACAAGCAACTCTAGTAACATCAACCCTCAGAAGGTGCTGCCAAAGAAGCCAGAGGTGCTTAGGAGTAAGGCAGAACTCCTGCTAGCCCTAAACCATCCCATTTGTGCCTTTGTCAGGCACAAATCCAAGAGCAGTGAACACAAACAAAGGGTGAGAAACAGGCTGCCCAGATGGGCTGTGGAGTCTCCTTCTCTGGGGACATTCAAACCCAGCTGGATGAGTTCCTGTGTACCCTACTCTAGGTGGTGCTGCTCTGGCAGGGGGTTGGACTGGATGAGCTTTCCAGGTCTCTTCCAACCCTTAACATTCTGTGAGGTGATCAGTATCAAAACCCCCTCTAGAGCCCAAGACACTAAGAGCAGCAATGCTGGACTCAGCCATACCTACCCACTGATTAGATGAGCTAACTCAGCACAGTCTGGCCACATCCCAGCACACAACCCCCCAGGTGAGACAGCTGTGTCAGCACACCCACTGGTTTGCATGCAGGCATCCCAAAACATCTCCCTTTACCCTCATCTTCCTGGAATGCCAGGCAGGACTGGACCGAATGTAATTCTTGACTTACTATGGACACCACTAACTCTGTAAGATTAGAAACCCTCCTGTTAACAAACAAACAAGTCCCTTCCCCCTCTTCCTCTGCCAAACAAAGTACACAGAAAAGACAGCTGCAGAGGGTTTTGTGTTTAAGGAAGGTACTCACAGAGATCAGTTCCATACTTGAGCCCAACTTTGGGGACCCAGCCCTTGCTGCGGAAGTAGTGATATGCCATGTAGGTAGTTTTAAAATTGGGCTTCACTTCACTGAACACTTCCCAGAGCTTCAAAATAGTCAGGGGCTCCTAAAAATCACAAAGCCATCAATGTGACTACATTCATATTAAGCAGATAACAGAACACTGTATGTGTAGCAGAGGCTAACAGCCAAACATCAAGTATCACAAGCTATGGCAAAGAGCATGAACTTCAGGCAATACAATATGGAATCTCTAAAGATAAGACACAACCCCATTGCTCCATTCTGTGGGTCTGTTTTTAGCATTTCCCTATCAGTCCCCACAATGCCTTTGTTTGAGGGAAAACCTGATAAAGCTTGATCTAGACACACAGGTTTCAATAGTTTTGCCATTGCATGAAGAGTAGGTTGATACACTTGCAGATCAATGCTTACAGCTTGAAGGAATTCTCCTGTTTTGGGAGAGACTATTCATATTACTCCTCCCACACTTGCTTCCAGCCCTTTGCTGCCTGAGTGACAAAAACCTTGCTCTACAGAAAGACTGTGCTTAACCTTCTTTGCCTTGGTAAACAGAAAAACTTTTAGATGAGTGTTTCATAAAGAGAAATATCAGTGCTTGGAAGAAAAACTTGCTAATTACTCTGTTTGGTATTTCCTCCTTCAGAATTAACAGCATGAAATACTGCCTCAGGAGGTGAACATTTCAGACTATATCTGAAGTATCCCCAGTAAGCCAAAATTAATCCAGTCTCTTACCTCACCATAGTAGATACTTAAACACCCCAGAGCATATACCAGGAAAAAAGCCTGAAAAAAGAAATGGAGTAAGTTGGACTGACAGCTAGACTCTTCCTCTGGTGTATATTCCATGCAAGAAGCAGCTCAAACTCATTTTATACAACCACTCTAATGTCCTCAAGGCAAACAAGCTGCCTGAAAGTTTCCTTTGAGATTTGTCTTTGTGACCTTCCCATTTGAACAGACACAGCACTACAAAGTAACTATGCAGGTGCTGCAGCCTGCTGAAGGAATGGTGGTAACACATGAAGCAGCACAACCGAAGCACAACTTGTATAAATACTGTATTCCTGATGTTCCTAGACTTAAGTCTTATCACTGGCCTCTTTGCCAGTGGGATAAATCATCTAAAGTGAATGGGATTGCAGCCTGCTTTTGGTTTTTTTCAACCATATAATGTAATTAGCACAGGTTATTAACAATGAATGTGATGACTAAGACAATCCAAGTGCTTAGGAGATGTGGAGAACCCTGCACTTTAGAAACAGGTATGAAATGACTTTGAACATGGATGAATGTTTGCTTTTCAGATTAAAGCAACTTGTCCTGTACTTGAGACTTGCCTCTTCCAAGCTGAGTTGTAAATACTCAAAAATCCTAAAGGGATTCTTTCTGCATACTAGTTTTTCCTTCTTGACAAGCTGCAAGAAAAGAAACAAAACTGTTGTTAGTAAAACTTTAAGCTGTAAAAAAAGACTGGATTCTGAAAATAGCACTGAAAATAGAGATGAGGATACTCTGTCTCCTTACATTTTCTTGTGCATGAGCAGAGTCATCTTCAGGACATAAGCTACTTTCCTCTTCCTCTTGCACCAAGACATATTCTGGAGCACACTCTTTTGACTGGATCATTTCACCACGCCTCTGGCAAGACACTTCAGCTGCCTCTTTCAAGTCACCTTGCTCCTGTGCACATGTGGGCACAGGATCTCCTTCCAAAAGGGCTTTCTTGGAGCCTTCATTCTGATTCTCAAGACCTGGGGCTACTGCATTTCCAGTGTCTGCAGATGCTTGTCTGGAAAGTCCTTTGGTTTCTGTACTTGGGCTCATTCTGTTGCAACTGTTCCCTGTTTGTTCAGCTCCATCCCCTTCCAAAACTGGCAGCTCAAGAGGTTTAGTGTAATTTTCAAGAATCTGGGCAACTGAGCAGTCATCAAATCCTTGCTCTTGCAAAACACTTTTAGCCCACTGAACATGATACTGGTACCTGGCAAACAAGTGAAATAAAATAGAAGTCCTAGGGCATGATGTCCTTTAATGAACATCTTAAACCCAAGCACCTCAAAGGAAAGATTCAGCACAGTTCACAAACCAAACCTGACTACTCTCCCATCACTGCTGTGCAAATACACCAAAGTAGCAGAATTCCAGTCTTCAAGAAGCAGCAGACATTACTGCACATCAGGATTCTGCTACTTTCCTTGCCTTTGCTTTGCCTTTTAAATCTCTGTGGCAACAAACGCCAAGCATTGCACAAGAACCATGCATGAGGACTACTGCTATGCTGTTTGAGGAAGCAAGAACTGCACCAGGCAAAACCTCCCTTCTCTCAGGGAAGCCTTTAGCCTGAATTCCCTGCAAAAAAACCTTCTTGGTATCAGAGCTTGCAGGATTAAAATACACAAGAAGACTTTACATACAGATTTCTCACACACGTCATCTATTACATTGCTAACTACTGACAACAGTATCTTCCAAACTGTTTTAGCTACCCTTGGAACACCAATGGTAGAGCAAAAACATCAGTGTAAAACTCTTAAGTAGAAACTACTTTTCTCCTGCTTCTACTAGTTTTCACCAAACCCCTCCCATCTCTGAGAAACAGAATCCCATCAGTGAGACAGCAGCTGAAAATATATCTGAGATGTTTTGCAATTATGAAAGAGTTTTTGTGCCCTTTTAATTATTTCTCCTTGGAAGATAACATTAATATCCAGGCACAGACATTCATCTTCATTCTGTGACAGCTGCAGGTACTGAGTGCAGCTGTCATTAATCAAACCTAGACCACTCCAGTCCAATACTCTTTATGTCCCCAAACAAACCAGGTAATGAAGAACTACAAAGACAATGAAATGCAAATTACACGTGTCAACACAACATAGAAATCCCTCTGCAGCCTCATAATAAAGCTGTTATCATTCAGTGCTGTACTTTTGGGTATAAAACATGACTCCTCTTTGTCCTATGATTTAACCACCATATAATTTGCAGTTAGAGATCTCTGTGACAGATGATGATGCCTTTTCTGCAGCAATGTAAAGGTATACTCATGGCTGCTCAGTTGTATTTGCTGGCACATAAAGCACCCACAAAGCAGACTAATCCCAGAACCTCAAGGGTTGGAAAGGACCTGGAAAGCTCATCCAGTGCAATCCCCCTGCCAGAGCAGCACCACCTAGAGTAGGGCACACAGGAACTAATCCAGGTGGGTTGGAATGTCTCCAGAGAAGGAGCCTCCACAGCCCATCTGGGCAGACCCTGCCAGGGCTCTCTCACCTCAACAGGGAAGAAGTTTCTCACTGTATTTCTTTGGAACCTCTTCTGTTCCAGCTTGTACCCACTGCCTCTTGTCCTATCATTGGCCATCACTGAGCACAGCCTGGCTCCAGCCTCCTCACACCCACCTTTTACCTATTTGTAAACATTAAGGGGAAGTGTTTCTGCAAGTACCAGTAACTGCAGCAGTGGCAGCAGCAGGAACATTGCTGTTTGTCCTACCTACAGTTGAGGGCTGAAGGAATATCCTTTTTAAGTAAAATCTTTAGAGATGTCACAAGATTCGAGCAAACAGAGTAACTTGCACACTCTTAATAGCTCATTACTGTTATAGCAGAAGAAAATAAGAATGTGGTCCAACGCTCTACAAACCAGCAGTGTTCACAGACTCTAAAAACAACCAAACCAGCCTGTTTATGCATTACAAAAGTTCAAGACCTGCTTCAGCTCACTCTGTAATAATTCACACAGGAAAGGGGAGAGTTATTTTAAATAGCTAGCCCCAGAAACTTTTCTTCCTCCTCCTCAGTTGAGAAACAAGTTTATTATGCCTGATAGTACTATAAGTTTACTACCAGCCTACTATGCATGCACTCAATCTCAGCTTCTATTCATCACTTAATACCTGCTGCACTTCATGCTGAATATCACCTACTTCATTTTGGAGTTTTCTAATGTGATTTATAAAGGAAACAAAAAGAAACAGCAGCAGGTCATCATCATTTATACAGCTAACAATCTGAAAGCCAGTGAGGAAAAACACAAACCAATCTGTTTCCTAAAAACACCAAGAATAAATTCCTGGAAATTAACTTACTTTTTGGATGTAATTATAGGCATGTTTCTGTTAGCACCTGTGGAAAGAAAAATCACACACTGTTTCATCAACATGAAAATGTTTCCACATGATTTTGATTACAGGGGTAATCTGCAGCCTACTAATTACCCCCATTTTTAAGACACTATGCCATTTTGGTCCCATTTGTATTCACAGCAGAACTAGAAAAGGTACAGAGGTAACAGCCTGCACAAGAGGAACAACAAAATGTTTTGCTCCCACCCATAAGAAGATGATTTCAGGTAATCACAGAATGGTGGGGATTGGAAGGGACTGCTAAAGACCAGCCCAACCCCTGCTCAAGCAGCAACCACCTAGATCAGGTCACACAGGAAAGTGTCCAGGCAGATTCTGAAACCTCCCAAGAAGGAGCCTCCACACCCTCCCTGGGCAGCCCGGGCCAGGGCTCCCTCACCTCAGCACCAAAGGACTTTCTCCTTATGTTTAAGCAGAATTTTTTTGTTCCAGCTTCATCCCATCACCCCTTGTCCTGTTGCTAAATACAACAGAAAAAAGTGCTGCCCCAACCTCCTGACACCCACCCTTTAGATATTTATAAATGTTAATAAGATCCCCCCTCAGTCTCCTCCAGACTAAACAGCCCCAGGTCCCACAGCCTTTCCTCACAAGGAAGATGCTCCAGTCCCCTGATCATCTTGGTGGCCCTGCACTGGCCTCTCTCCAGCAGTTCCCTGTCCCTCTTGAGCTGAGGAGCCCAGAACTGAACACGGGACTCCAGGTGAGGCCTCACCAGGGCAGAGCAGAGGGGGAGAAGAACCTCCCTTGACCTGCTGGCCACACTCTTCTTGATGCCCCCAGGATGCCATTGGCTTCTTGACCACGAGGGGACGTTGCTGGCTCATGGTTAGTTTATTATCACCCAGCACTCCCAGGTCTCTCTCTGCAGAGCTGCTCTCCAGCAGGTCACCCCCAGCCTGTCCTAGTGCAGGGGGTTGTTCCTCCCCAGCTGCAGGACTCTGCCCTTGTCCTTGTTGAACCTAAGGAGGTTCCTCTCTGCCCAATTCTCAGCCTGCCCAGATCCCGCTGAATGGCAGCACAGCCTCTGGGGAATCAGCCAGTGCTCCCAGTTTGGTGTCAGCAGGGAACTTGCTGAGGGTCACTCTGTCCCCTCATCCAGGTCACTGATGAAGATGTTGAACAAGACTGGCCCCAGAACTGACCCAGTGGAACTCCACTGGCCACAGGCCTCCAACTCGATTCTGTGCTGTGATTATGGAGGGATATGATAAAATCCAGTGATGTCTATTGAGACTTAACTGTGATGGAAAAGGTGAGTGAGGAACAGCAATCTTTCTGCAAACAACCCAGAGCAGACTAAATGCAATTTACTATAATCAGGTAAAAAAGGTCACATTTCCTTGCCTCATGATTTCATGGATAATCAAACTTACAGATTAAAACCAAGAAGAATTGGACAGTTATAAGAAGTTCAAGATGACACCTTTACTTACAGACTTCCTATGCAACACATCAGTGAAGGCCAGAAGAATGCACTAAGGAGCTACTGACATCTTTCCTGCTCTTGTATGTTTCCTAAGCATCTTGTACTGGTCATCACCAGCAACAAGGTACAGGGGAGGAGAGAGACCCTTGATCTGACCCAGTAGAAAGATTATTTTTCAGTGTGTAGTTTATAAACATGTATCTTCAAGTTAGCAAAGGAAAGTACTATTAGAAAAGGGATGGAAATAGAAATAGACACAATTTACCTTGCCACTTAGTAACCAGCACAGGGTCTGAAATGCTGTACACTGGTCGGCTTCTTGACAGGATACCTTTTCCAAAATAGCCCTTCAAAGACAAAGGAGAAAAAAACCCCTTATTGTATCATGACACAACCATTTCTTTCTTTCTTTCCTATTTATAACATGTTGCCTGCCAAGATCAGCTGAAGAAAAACACCTTGAAATTCTGCAGCATTTCAGCTTTGCCTAAAGCAAAAGGCTCAGCTTCCAGTCACTAACACCTGCACTTGAAGCTCATGGCTCAGCTTCCAGTCAGCAGCTGAGTAACACCTGCACTTAAATTCTATTCTAAATGTTACATTCAGCCCTAAATATTTGCCAGTTAACATCTCCAAGTAGACTTAAGAAAGCAGATGCAGAACACCTGTGCATTAACACTGTGACAATGCATAACAAAACAAAGAGATAGATGAAGCTACTGCAAAAGAACAATGGTGAAACAGTACTCAGACATAACAGACCTAATGTAGCTTGTTTTATTGAGCAAGAAATCACTCTGAAGTTAAAAGAATGATAGAAGCATTTATAAAACACTCCTATTCCACCCTCCTGGGCTTTCAGAAGAAGAAAATGTTTTTGCAAGGCTGCATAACATGTTGAGATGAAGCATCATCAACATGAAGACTTTGCTCCTGTTTTTTAGCTCACAATATCACTTCATTTTAAAGTTGATTTGCTGGGAATGAAGTACTTTTCACATTTGATGCTGAAAAGATGTTTTGTTTCGATTTCCTGAGAGGATGGAGATATGGAGAATGACTGGAAGCTCAAGTGGGAGGAAAACAGAGGCAAAGCATATCTTCACACAAGCATTATGCTCTACCTAGGTCTGACACTCTAAAAATACTGTGTAAATAGGGTACAGCACCTTGTTATAAAGCTGTTCGATATCTTCAGGGTTCCTCACAATAACATTGTTGTTGAGGATTTCAGCCTGGCATATTCTGAAATCCTTCCCACCTACATCCACAGGAAAGGGAGCCTCATATGACTCAAAAACTCTTCTTTTCCTTCTTGGGGGATGAAAAGCTGCTTCTGCCATCTCCTAATGTTAATGTTTCCTCCTAAAAAGTGGAAACAAGACATTTAACCATCAGGAATTCACCGGTTTTAACATGTTTCAGGACTATTTCCTTCCCAATAGCAAAACTAGCAATGAGCCCTACAGTACAATCCAAGCTGAATTCTGTAGCTATCATGCCAAACACAAGCAGTGATTTGCTGATGTTAATCTCTCTCGGGCAATTCAGTACCCCCATGAAGAGCAGGTCGGGATAGTTCTCAGCCAAGGAAGGCTTTATAAAGTAAACGTGCGATGAAAGGCCAGTACATACCCTGCTGAGAACGTTTCATGAATTGAACAGGCGAGTGAGCAGAATAAACAGAAACCACAGCACCAAGTAGCAACTGTTTCGAATAACCACGACAATGACTTTTCTGGAGAAAAGAGACGCGGCCTGGCAGGTTTCTCGTCTTTAAACAGGGAACCCCCTTCGCGGGGAACCCCGGGAACCCCTTTCGCGGGGAGGGAGGGCGCAGGTAACCGGCTACGGCTCTGCCGCGGACCAGCCGAGAGGGACACAGGCCCTGCGGACGCCCAGGCACAGCAACTGCTTTTCCCCAGGGCCGGGTCCGGGTCCGCGCCCGCCGGGATGCTGGGACCCCGCAGCTCCGCCCGCCCGGAGCCCAGCGCGGCGCGGCGGCCGCGGGAGGCCGGGGCTGAGGCCGGGGCCTGGGGCCGGCAGCGCGGCACCACACGCTCAGGCGGGCAGGCGGCCGCCCACAGAGCACCCGACCCACGCCGGCACCCGCAGCCCCGCCCGGGGCGAGCTCCCGCGGAGCCGGGCGGGCCCCGCGGCTACCGGGCGGCCACGGGCCAGGCCGGACCCAGCCGCTCGCCCGTCGCCACAGCAACCGCACGCGCCACGCACCCGTCCCCGCCGCGCGCCCGGGCCGCCGCCAGCGCCGCGACACCCGCCCCCTGGCGCCAGCGCGCATGCGCACCGGGCTGGCGAGCGGCGCCGCTGGCCACCGGCCCCGCCCCGCGCCGAGCCCGCGCCGCGGGGCCTGGCCGGGAGAGGGGCGGCGTGTGCGGGGCCCGGCTGCGTGCGGAGCGGCCGCCGCGGGGCCTGGCCGGGAGAGGGGCGGCGTGTGCGGGGCCTGGCCGGAGAGGGGCGGCGTGTGCGGGGCCCGGCTGCGTGCGGGCGGCGTTTGCGGAGCCTGGCCGGGAGAGGGGCGGCGTGTGCGGGGCCCGGGGCGCTGCCCGCGGGGCTGGCCGCCGTGCGGCGGGCGGTGCGGCGCGGTTCCAGCGCGGGTGGTGCGGGATCGGCCCCCGACGGCTGCCCGACGCGTGCTGGCCATTTAAACGCAATAAAGGCCGGGGACGTGGCGCGTTGCGTGGCCGCTCATCCCGGCAGGCCTCGTAACGAGGGGCGTTTGGGACAGATGGGCGGGTGAAGGTTTTCAGCCGTGGGAGGTGAGGCAGGGAGACAGTTTTCTGCTGGAAGCCGTTGGGTTTGGCTCGGTATCAAACCCTTGCCGAGGCCGTGACTCATAGAGCTGCCTGGGATAATGGTGCTACTTACACAACATCATCAGGGGTAGTTGTGGTCGTGCAGCTTATTACCAGAGCTGAGCTCGGGAGGACACGATTTAAGAGAAGAAAAGCACCCAAATAAAATGCAGGGCATTCTCACCAGTTGGGGAGGAGCAAACATCCCCCCTTGCTCTGCTTTGGTGAACAGTGAACTTGTTATGGATTTGAGCCTTGCTCATCAAATTCACGGTTACACAGTGCAACTGCCTGTTCTTATTTTGAGGCTACATTGTGAGGTGCCACTAGCAAAGAATGAGGATGATGATGTGTTGGCTCCAAGAAGACAGATTCTCAACAGACAAATCTGTCTGATTTTCAATACCAGTGAAGTCACTGATGAAATCTTGTAAGCATACATCCTTCTTATGAGGTATTTTATCTCGCATTCTCATTTTCCAGAGGGACTGGTGAGCACGGGGAGGGGGCAGTGATGGCTGTGAGGACACACCAGAGATGTAGCACAAAATATGAGGATGCTGTTCATGTTCCTACAGTTCCTTCTGACAAAAGTCCACTTTATATACCAGTGAATGTTACTTTTGAGTGTTGATTCCCACAGGAAATGTTGAAGCTAAGCCCCAGAGGACCCTGTTGTATTCCTGCCACCAAATTACACAGCAATGCTCTGATAACTCCAGCTTCATTCTTAGAGCTCTACCCCTAAGCCACCCACGAGTTGAAGTGTTCTAGGTAACAATATGAAGTGAAGCCAGTGTCAAAGATGTCACTTTGTTTCAAATATTCCTTCTAAATTTGCCAAATCAAGCCTCGTTAAATGGAAGTGGAATTTATCTAGGCTAGATATATTGTCTCATTGTGCAGACAGGTTGCTGTAAGACCTACGTTATAGACAAAACAGCAAGAAGAGCTGTAGGGTCAGTTGCTTTCCTTCACATCTCCTTATCTTTGCACAGCCTTGAGAGGGAAAGCACAGTATACGCCAGTAGGTCAATTAACCAAATCACCCTCATGTTTCTTCAACCAAATATCTGCTCCCGTTTCTGATCATGAGCCCTGATTGTGCTTCAGTCAGAAATGCTGCCATCTGAAGGACAAGCTCTCTTCGAGATGAATCACGCCTGGGTGGGTTTTTTTTAGCATATCAATAATTGTACAGCCGCTTTCACAAGTATCTGGCTCTCTTTTATGATGAAACAGCGAGCGATAGGGGCAGCTGAATGACCAGGCTGTGCCTCAAGGTTACAGTGAATCACTAGCTGGGAATGAGTCAGAAACTGTCACACTGCTGTCAGGAGTCAAGGGCACAGTGACAAGGGTGACCCATGAGGGAAGGCTGAAATAACTCAGTCTAGAAAAGTAAAATGGGCAAAAGAGACCATCACGAAGAGGGAGACAGATCTTGCTCTGCACGGCCACTGGGAAATTAAAGGAGAAGCAAGATTATATTGCACAATAACATTGTGCCTGTGAGGTGCAGACAGCAGTCAGTACCTGGGTGGGCTGTGTTATGTCCATCCCTGGGAACTGTGAGAGCAGGTTAGACGAACATCTTTCAGGAACAGTTCAAATCAAGCTAATCCTGCATTGAGACGAGGGACTGCACTGAAAGCACGCGAGATCCTTTCCTGAGAGTCGATCCTGCCGGGAGCTCTTCTGATCCCTGCAGTGCGGCAGAAGGTGCAGTACTCTGTTCTGCCCTGCGGAGGCTCAAAGCCTGCACCTTTGCTTAATTCACCTTTCAGAGCCCCGTCTCTGTTTCACCGTCCTTTGCTTCAGGAATGTCATGATGAGAACAGAGCGTTTCATGTCATCTCTGTCTGATTCGCTGCTTCTCATGCAGAGTACTCGGTTGCTTTACTACTGATGCTCAGCTGAATTACTCCGGTGCTTCTTGTTAAATTATGGTCCAAACCAATGTCAGCTTTCTGAGAAAACTAGTACACCCCCCTTTTCCAAACTGTGATGGGAAGGATTGAGTTGTAACCCTTCAGTTCTAGAAATGCCTTGCCTTTAGCTTTGACACGGTTGCCTTTGCTGCACAGTCCTGAGTTGTCGGGTGCCTGACTTAACGTCCTGTTGTTTCTGTCGCCATACCCAGAATCTCCTGTGGCATTGTCCTGTCTGGGGACACTGATGCATGCATAGTAGTCCCTCTGAAGAAGCAATGTGTCTTTCCAGGGGGAGACTGCTAGCTTTTCTCTGGTTGTTACAAGGATTTTTCAGTCGATGGTGGAGGCGTAGACCTGGGAAATAGAATGGCAAAGCATGCCCTCCCCATCAGCCTTATTAAACTCCATCTGTGACCATGTAACATTACAGCCTTTAAAATCTACAGAAGCATTTGCAATCATCTTCTCACAGCCTTGCTGTGGTGTGTGGAGTCCTTCCCCTGTAACAGCCATATTACAAAATTTGCCTGGAATCACTGAGATGAAACATTCCATTTATACAATAAGGGCTCATGTAATATTAACTAATGTTTAACATCTAATAGTAACTATGTGCTATGAAGATTCTACTGCCAGTAAAATTAAGTTGCTGAATGCAGGAAAGCACTAAGGAGTTTTGTTACCCAAGGTGGTTGTTTTCTGGATGTTTGGCAATTTTACAGGGAGTTGGGAAGTTAATGCCCAATCCTTTCTCAGCCAAAACACACAGGCCAGGTACTCTTTAAATACATATTTTACATTCTTAGGCTTATGAAAAGAAACAGAAATGTCAGCTTGTAAAACTATTCCCCTGTGTAGCACTCTCAAGGAAGTTAGTCACAATATTGTAAAAGAATGACCTGCTCTTGTAGTGTCTTCAGGTAATTTTGAATGGCCCACTAAAATAAAAGCCTGGCATAGAATGCTGTGACACCCAGGTCATGCTTCATCATCAGGTTGATTTTTCTCTCTGTTTTTTTTTCACAGAATGTTTCTGCAAAGCTTTATTTTTGTTTTTAATCCCATACCAGTTACAGCCTGCAGGAGAAATATTGTGACACTTTCTTCTCAATAAAGCTGGTTCCTTTCTCACAAGGTGATTTGAACAGTAGTTGGAGGATGGGCTGCAGTTATTTACATTAGCCAGTTCCACTTTCCCCAGACTGACAGCGATTCCCATGGAAGTACTGGTTACATTAACTTTGACAGAGATACAGGACTGTTTTTGGAAACTTTTAAAGAAAACAACTAGGGAATAGTTTTCATTTTTATTAATATGCAGTATCTTCATTTTGTTTATTAAAGAAATAAATCAAGGTTGGTTTCTGCTTAGTTTCGAATGGTTTTCACAGGAGACCAAAAAAGAGAAGTCAGACAAATATTGGCCAAGCATCAACCCAGTAAGAAATCCCATCACAGCCCAAATCCCAAGGTGGGCTGCAATAAAGTGAACAGCATGAGAAAAGAGAATATTAAAGCTGAGTCTGTAGTTGACATGCTTCAGAGAGGGGAACATGATTTTATGTTCTTGGAGGTTAAAACAGGATTCAGTGAGGAATTCTCCTGGGGCTGTTTGATGCAGCTGACATCCCATGGCATCAGTGTCTCTCTGCAGACAGTGTGCCTTTTTTTTGTCCTCACAGCTACCTCTCCATTCCCATCACAAATTCTATGTTTGTGTTCTAAACATTAATTTTCACCTCATCAAGGCTTTCAGCACCCCCAGAGTTATCCCTTTCTTACTCCCCATGGAAACTGGCGCAAAAGGTCTGAGGTTGCAATTTCAGGGGAAATTAAGGGCACTTAGAGCCCATCCCTTGATCTCCTGTATCAGATTTATTTACCTTTTGTTGAAGAAACATTTGTTCCTTCACGGGTCATTAGTTTTCCTGCTTCATCAGTCACCTAGGTCAGTTGTTAAGTGACACACAGCTTCTGTTTTGCCAGATTCTGACTCTGTCACCTTCACAAGGCAAGGACAAGACTCCAGGCTGCAGCTAGATAATCAGGAAAAATCCATTTAAGGGGTTTTTGGTTTATTTCGGTTGGGAAGCGAACTGCCATGATGAAGGGTTTCCACTAGATGGCCGTATTTCAGCAAGTTTCGCTCACAAATTCAAGGCCGGTGGCTGCCCTGCGCGGAACGCGTAGAACTGCTGTGCTGCGGTGGAAGATGTAAACGTGAGATGGACTTTCGTCCAGTCGTGCGCCTGGCTCTTTGTCTAAAAAGGCACTGAACCGAGCGCAAAACACTCAGAGTCTCTCAGACGCGGGTCCGTTAAGGCTGTCAGGCTTTGCAGATCCCATTATCGGGGTGGGGAAGGGTGGAAACACACACACGGGAGCATCTTCTTTAGGGGGAAAGGCTGTGGAACCTGGGGCTGTTCAGTCTGGAGAAGACTGAGGGGGGAGCTCATTAATATTTACCAATATCTAACTGGTGGGTGTCAGGAGGTTGGGGCAGCACTTTTTTCTGTAATGCCCAGTGACAGGACAAGAGGTGATGGAAAGAAGCTGGAACACAAAAAGTTCTATTTAAACATAAGGAAAAACTCTTTCAGTGTTGAGATGAGGGAGCCCTACACAGGCTGCACAGGGAGGTTGTGGAGGCTCCTTCTCTGGAGGTTTCCAAAACCCACCTGGACACATTCCTGTGGAACCTGCTTCTGCAGGGGGCTTGGACTGGATGATCTCTAAAGGTCCCTTCCAACCCCCACCATTCTGTGATTCTGTGACCTCCCCAGTTATTCACACCCTGGCATTTCTAATTATTCTTCAGGTTATGATGTGCTTTATATCAACTTGTAGGAATAAATATTTGGGAAAAGCTCTCAAGGATTTTAGTGGATTGTTGGGGTTTTTTGGTCAATTTGGCTCCTAGATTTATTATGCACAGTGTTTTCCTCGCCTTCAGTTGTGTGCAGATTCCAAAGCCACTGGCTCAGATTTTTAGCTATGCCTGCAGAATGGTTAAATAGTTGCTTCATTCATTACATTTCCCTTCAGATATTGGTGTCTAATATTTACCTGCTTTTTCTGGTTATCTAATGAGTGTTGGAACACAGGGTTATGCTCGTGTGCTCATGCAGTAGCTGGACACACAGCCTTGTTCATCCTCACTGTTTTAAATGAACTATATGTAGACAGCCTTTTGGCCTTGGTAGTCGTTTACTGAAGATGCTTTTTGCTGCTTTGGCTGGGCCAGAGAAGCTTATGGCAACTGTTAAGAGCAAGGTTTGCATTCCATTTCAAGCGTGTGCTCATCTGCTGCTGAAGGGGTGAGTGCTGTGGCATGGAAAGTGCTGGGCTACAACTCCAAACATCTTCTCATGGATACTGGCAGAAGATGATCTCTGTCATCCCTCTGCTTGTTTGCCTTGGCAAATCTAGAGAGTCATCTTTATCCTGCCAAATGGGTGACAGTCTTACCTCCTCCATTACCTGTAACAGTTTCTGTGCTCTGTGGTGTTTTGTGATGTGCAGACCCACTGACTAATAACAGGGCAGAGACCAATGATTTGATTCACATACTGGGAACTTCCAGGAGCTGAAATGAAGGCCTCATTTAAGATTATTGAATTCCATTTTAGGAAGAACCCAGGAGAGAGTGGGGTTTTTTTCACTGTTTTTCTTCTGGTTTCCCAGGCATTGTCAGTTTTCTTAAATGTAAGAACTGATTTGAGAATGCTATGTACCAGACAATTTTAAGGCAGCTTCCAGGACCAGATGCAAACTAGGCACTAGTGATTTATAATTCCCACAGACTTTATAGCATCAAAGACTAAGTTTGTCTCCAGCACTTTTACTTCATTTACAATATCAAGGAAACAGAATAGCTTGGGTTTTATTATATAACAAAATGAAAATCTGGTGTCACTCCATTTAACCAAGACAATTCCTGCTTCAGGAACGTGCTTTGACATGGCTGTCTGCCTTTAAGCATGGAAACAATCCTGCTGGATTCAGATATCATCTGAGATATGCCTCAAAGCTCATCCTAAACGCTGTCTAGGTTCATGTGTCATAACTGACAAAAGGACAAAATAACAATGAAATCAAGATAAATCCCTAAATCATCACATTCTAAGAACTGAAATAAACCCAAAAATATGACTTTGTTGCCAAAAGTATATACATTTTTAAAGACAACCCCCTCCCCAGAACATCCTCTTAAGGAATACAGCCTGATCTTCAATATTTACTTTCCGTTTGTTTAATAACAGGAAAAGGTTTGTAGCTCTTTTGTTGAGTTTTACATGTCAGCATCTTAATATTCCTATGGTATTCTTAAAACTTTTACCAGGAAAAAAAACAGTGCCATGGCCTATACTAGGAAATGGTCTGTTTATTTTAAATGCAATTATGAGCACACAAAGGCAAACAATTACCTATCGTAAACTGAGTGAGCAGCTTCTAATGGCTTGGTGTCTCACTCCTTTACTTAGTTCCTTGTCTCATTTGTCCCTGCCCTTCCTGTGTTCTGTTTGCTACCTCTTTCTGTACCTTTTGAACTCGAGTGTAGATTCAGTCCTTTTTGTTTTTTCATTTCCCCATTACCTGCTGGGATCTGCTGCTTTTGGTGTCTCAGCCAGAATGAACATTGGGCTAAAGGTTTATCCTACGTCTGCTACTGGATCTGTGGGACGAGGACTGTCACTAGCATGGAGAAGTGGATCCTAAAGCTGAAGGGCTGCTTTCTGAGTGCACAGCCCTTAGACTCAACTAGACTCTCAAATATGACAAATAGCTCTCAAAGATCATTAGGCTTCTTACAGAAGTACTTTAATCTGTTTTGGCCTTGCTTGTTTTATTGGGGCAAGTACCATTTTGGCCTCATTGTCTTTAAAAAGTAGGATAGTTCTGCCACTGTAGGACAGACCAAACTGTATCAAGTTGGATAGTTCTCTTCACATGGTTATAAGATGATGTGGGCTTGTTTAAACAACGAGTAAGGTACAAACAGCTAGCGACTGGATTCCCTGGGCTTACAACTGTGGGCACAGTAGTGTTTGAAATCCAGGCTTCAGATAAGAAAAAGAAAGTAAATAACTCATAAAAGGAAGTGCAAACAGCAGGGAAATCTTGCTTCCATCCATCAAGCTCGGTAAAGGACAGTCGTGATGGACAAAATGGTTGGCTTGATGGAGGCTTGGGCTTTGACAATATCTTATATACTTGAAGTACTTTGGGGAAGACATGATCTCGACCCAGTTGTTCTGCAACTTCACTAGCTTAGCTACACAGCAGATCTCGGACACAGACACCAAAGGTCCAGAGGTAAATGTCAGGCTCAGAGACCCAGGCTTTGTTGATCATACCCATCTCCTGATTTTTGTCATGGAAATGGGATTCAGCAGAGAACAATCATTACCAGTCCTTTCAAAGTGACTGGTCTCACAGCCATTGAAACAAAAAGCAATGCTGTTGATCTGAGAGAGTTTACCAATAGTTTATCTAGGAAACACCTTTCATAATTCAGACAACTGTGACCAGTCCTTGCTAGAATGAGTAGGTCAAGTGTGGCCTTCTGTAATGCATGCTAGTGTGAGCATGCTGCTTCAGCTAAAGCTTGCAGGAAGACCCCAAGTCTAACAAATGGAAGTTAAACATTATTTAGTAGTGAAGCCTCTGTAAACTCTGGTCTGGAAATCTTGGGGGCAGAAAAAAAAGAGATGGCCCAGAAAGACTTTGTCCATTGTGCTAAGAACTGAAAAACGTAAGCGCATTGACCCTGATCATGAGCCACTGAAAGAAGTGACTGTGTTAGTGACATCACACTAACTACGTCAGTGAGGGCAAGAAGTTGGCACAGGACAGATGTGGATGGCCAGGACTTTTCTGAGCAGTACAACAGCAGTCAAGAGTGCTTCAAATCTGCAAGGACACGCTGCAGGTTGCAACCGAGCTCTGCTAACCTGGCACTTGACTTGGGAATGGGTGAACTGATACAGAAGCTACCCTAATACAGCAGGCTTTGTTTTCAGTGCTTAGAATGCAGGCTTTACATCTTGGAATAAACAGTTGTTGGAACTATTCTGAAGTAAAAAGAGAAGACTAAGCCCTTTATTTTTGCCATGATGTAGGTGTGCTGTTAGCCAAGCCCACACTTGGAGCTGACCTTGGTGTGTTTAAGTCAAAGAGAAGCTGAAGTGCTTGATCTTCCCTGTGTCTTTACCTCGGATTGCTTCTGCACCTTAGTTGCCACCAAGTAAAAATCATAGCTTTTTGGTTACTTTCACTCAGGAAAAAATCTACATCAAGCCTCAATTCTTTTGCTTCTTATATAAATCCAGAAGAGAGGCATGTGGCCAAGCAATATGGGTGGCTGTATTTGAACACAAACTTTCCTGTCATCGCACTGCAGCGTGTTATGAAACCTGCTGTGCAATTTATGACACGATTGTCCTTCATATCACAAGGGAAGAAGCTGATTAAGTCAAATGACTACTAGTTATTGGTATTCAGATTTGTAAAACTGTGGGTACAAATATGCAAATCATACAGCTAGAGTTGAATGTCCCAGCAAAACTGTGCATGAACACTCCACTTCTCATAGCCTTTCCCTGACAGCAGCAGACTGAAGTTGCACACCCAGTTTACTCATTTGAAATGGCCCAGACTTTCAACATGTGTCATGTTTCACATAAGTGATTTCCATTCTGTCGAGTCCTGAAAAGTTAGAGAAAATGGAGGGATATTTGAATTGTTTAACACTTTCAACCTGTCACAGATGGAAAACTCCATCCACAGATGAATGTGTTCCATTCATTGTATTATACCCACAAAGTCCCATAGGAGAATCACAATGCTGCAAAACGCCTTTAGGCCACTAGATTATGTATTTGGATCTTGGACTGGGAAAATCACCTGTAACCAGAGAGCACCCTGATGAATACACCTCTGAGAAGCCTCAGATGTATGGTTTTTAAAGTGTTTAATGTCTGGAACAAGTTACACACACTCAATTTGTTCTAGATACAACAGTATTTAATATATAGGCTGTCTAGAACAATGGGATCAAACTTCCTGCTTTGTCACACCATTGCTCACCTAGGGTGAGCAGAGAATCATTGTGTGCTGAATACATAGAACTTATCCTTTGGGGAATGATAATAGAATAATCTTGTGAACAGCCTGTCTCCAAGACACAGGTATTTGTGTTTGCATTTCGCACATGCTGATTGCTGCTGGGGAGTTGCTGCTATTTTGAAGCCTCATTCTGCAGTCATGTAAAGAAATATTCATTACATTGAGCACACCACAGTTCTGTAGTGACATCTGAATGTCACTACCTATTTAGTCTAGAAAAGAGGAGACTGAGGGGGGATCTCATTAATATTCACAAGTATCTCAATGGTGGGTGTCAGGAGGTTGGGGCAGCACTGTTTTTCTGTTGTGTCCAGTGACAGGACAAGGGGTGATGGGATGAAGATGGAACACAAAAAGATCCATTTAAACATAAGGACAAACTATTTCAGTGTTTCAGTGAGGGAGCCCTGGCACAGGCTGCCCAGGGAGGGTGTGGAGGCTCCTTCCTTGCAGGTCTTCAAGACTCACCTCAACATGTTCCTGTGTGACCTGATCTAGGTGAGACCTGCTTTGGCAGGGAGATTGGACAGGATGATCTCTAAAAGTCCCTTCCTACGCCCATCATTCTGTGATTCTATGATTCTATATTATTGATGGCTGAAAACATAATTCTCCTTAGCCTTCAGGTCTAAATTTCTGTCCTTATTCCCAAAGCATGTTACAGTTCAAAACTCACATGCTCTCCTTACTCTTTTACCAGATCCTAGAGGTCTGTGATACCTTTTTCCTGAAAACTGCTTCTTTAGCTTACCTTTCAGCTTGGGGTCTAAGTTTTCCAGTTGACATTGCCTACTGATACAAGCCTTTTAGATAAAGCCACCTTTGTAAAAACGTTTAAATTGTGCTGTAAATAGCTGTATATTTCTGACTCAATATTCAAAGCATTCTAATCCTTAAAGTTTTTCATTTGTTTAGCTTTTAATAGCTGCTTGTGTCTTGCCTTAACCTTTTCTAGGGCAGGGACTGTTTTCAAATGCAGCCCCAGAGCAGCAAAGTAAGATCTTTACTCCTGCTCGAATCCTTAACGCTGCTTTAATAAAAACATTGTGGCAGCATATGAATCTTTAAAGCTAAAGTTACTCAGTGGAAAGTCTCACAGGTCCCAAATTAGCAAAACTTTTGTAAAGTTCATATTACTAATCTATGGAATTTATAACAAAGGTGTTGAAATCACTTACGCTTTTGCTGACTCACTTCCCCCACGGGATAGCTGATGACCTCAGAAATACCCTCACAGAAGTTCAGGGCACACAGTTGCCATCTGTACCATAAAGAACACACTGAACTCTCAACTCTAGTTCATCCCCAGTTTTTTTTTGCTTGATATACCTTACTGCATTTGCAAACCCAAGTGTCATTCTAATGGTGTTTTCTGTTAGAATCCGTTCTGACTCAGATGCTAAGTTAGTGTGGTATTTACAAAATATGTGTATCACCATGAATTTATCTTGCCAAGAGAAGTTAAATGGTTACATATTAAAAAGATTTTATAAGCATCATATGCCACAGTAAACATTAGTAAAAGCTGTTCTAAAAGTATTTCTGTCTTTTGTTGGGAAACGAATTATTGAGGCTTGAAGGGGAAGGCTGCCTAGTAAAAGGAAGGAGAATTAAACATACTGAGGTTTTAAAGGAACTCTGGTTTGCTGATTAAGTGCTTTCTATAGAAATGCAACTGAGGTTTCCTTCTTTTTTAGTTCTTAAATGAGGTCCAAGTGCCAGCAAATGACTTTCTTTGCTGTGGGTGGAGGTTTATTTTTAGTCACAGGAGCAGTGTAGATTAAGACAGTGGGCTGAAAAGCAAGGTGTTTGCATGCTAAATAAACTGCCACACACTTGAACTCTGGGTATCAACTCATTCATCTCACTGTGGCTCAGCTTAACTTTCAGTTAGAAAAAGCTTCTCAGTAGCCATCTGCAAGGCTATAAAGCTGCCTTCCCTCTGAGGCCTCTTGCTGAAAGCATCTTTCTGTTTTTAAGCTTCGTGCCTTTGATTTCACTGGGGTTGAATTTTGCAGTACTTTGAGACTCCAGAGTGGAGCTGGAATTTCATCACCTTCTCTATAAACTTGTCTGTCAATCTAACAGCAGAACTGTTTGTCATCTAGTGTTGTTCCCTTTGGAAGTCTGATGAGTGGTGGGCACTGCCCTTCTGAAACAAAAATATCAGTCTCAATATGGGATAGATAAAAGTGTTCAAAACAAGTCTCTCAGCAAATGTTTAACATCACCAGCTGACAAGCTAGTAACCAGTTGGTAAAAGACAGGATTAGATTTTCAGATGCCTGCCAGGCTGTTTGTGCAGCTTTTCTCAGCAGGTTGCCACCTTGTTCTGATTTGAGAGATCCACGAATGATTTTCCTTTGCTCTTGAAGGTGTGTGTGTCCACCAGTGCTGTTTACTGATCTATAGCTTAAGCTGAGACACTGATTTTCTCTTCTGTTCCCATCTTTTTGAATCAACACATCAATAAAGAAGCAATACAGTCAGCTTGAAGAACAGAATAGAACTTTTTAAAGAACAGAACATTCTCTGTCATGTCATCTAGCTTTCAGAAGTGTTGAAAGACTGAATTGGTTAGTGCTGGAGAAGTTCCCTGAGATCCATACATAATCTCTACTGAGTGTACTGTTTGGTCTAAATTGAGTGCAAGTCTGTTCTGTAAATTAGAGTGCACACAGTGCTGCTTCTTCAGTAGAGTTGTACTTTGTTCTTATCAGCTGACCAGAGAAAAACTTGGGGTTTTTTTTCACTCCTCCTCATACTCTAAACACAACTCCAAGTGAGTGAACTGCTGATTACAGTTCATCTCCTGAAACTTCAAACAGAATTGTTCACTGAGTTTCAATTACACCCAGATGAAGTCCCTATAAGTGAGATGGGTCACTGAGGACGTGGTTTGCTGATGTTAAGCGTAGCAGGGATGAATTTGAGGGCCTAATCTGACCTCTAGAACTTTATACTTGCGAACACGAGCAGGGAACCTGAAAGATCTTGTGTTCCAGAAGCCAAATTTGCCAGGCTTGTAGTTCACAAAAAAAGGGGAAGGGTTTCTGCAATGTCTGTAGTCAGTAAAACTTCTCATACTCATAAATCCATGTTCCTATTGTCCTCAAACACATGAAAAAGTCAGATGCACATATGATTCCTTGTTGCAAGAGGTTGGGGCAGCACTGTTTTTCTGTTGTATCCAGTGACAGGACAAGGGGTGATGGGATGAAGCTGAAACACAAACAGTTCCATTAAACCTAAGGAAAAGCTATTTCAGTGCTGAGGTGAGGGAGCCCTGGCCCAGGCTGCTCAGGGAGGGTGTGGAGGCTCCTTCTCAGGCAGTTTTCCAAACCCACCTGGACACATCCCTGTGTGACCTGATCTGGGTGGGTTTTGCTTTAGCAGGAGAGTTGGACTGGATGATCTCTAAAGGTCCCTTCCAAACCCCACCATTCTGTGTGTCTGTGTGTCTGTGTGTCTGTGTGTCTGTGTGTCTGTGTGTCTATGTGTCTGTGCTTGCCACAGAAATCATGCAAGGTAAATACCTGTGGGTTCTCACAAAAACCTTAGGATTTGGGAGTGCTGGATATTGTGCACCTTAATGGCATGGTTATCCAATGACAGCCTGATGTTGGTGTTATATCTTGATGGAAGGTCTTGGGTCTACAAACTATTAACACAAATCATTGCAAGACTGTAGCACGATTGCATCAATTCTTGCAGTGGATGTACGAATCTCTTGGGTCAACACTGTCTGATTAAAAAATGACTCGTGGTTGGATTTGAATACTTGGAATAAATAGAACAGCAACTGACTTGTTATGCAAGGTCTATATCGTTTCCCCATAGACTTTCACAAAAATGCCACATTTCTGACACCTTTCCAGCAGGCTATTTAGAGGCACCATGGTCTAGGCAGGCAGGATGTTAAGACTACAAATATGAATGCTGGGTCTAATTCTCCCTTCTGACATGCACTTGGCAAACACCACCTCACTGATTCGGTGTCCCTATTAGCAAAACAGAAGGAAGCCACTTATAAACCAGTTACTTTGATAGTAATAGAGAATGGTACTGTTATTTAAGGCTTATTATTTCTTATAATTCCTTTTCAAAATATTTTAAATGTATTTATTTTACAAAAACTCATTTAAAAGTGGTTCTGTATTCAGAGGAGCAGTAGCAGCTATCTAAATGCAAATTTTCTCCTTTTAAGTATCTAAAATGCATATTTAAAGTCTCCATAAACCTCCTTACTCCACGAATAATACTCTGGTCTCATGGGTAAGCAACAGGAATTGGAAGACTCACTCACAGCTTGTGTGCAGGTGGCAGCAAATTGGAAAGACCTGGAAAAAGTGGATTAAAGAAAACCTGCTCTTAAGGACAGAATTTAACTGTTCATTCACCTCCACAACTCCAAACTAGCAGTAATGGCAGAAGTTCGGGTTCTGAGCTGTAGAAACGTCCACTCTTTGACATGTGGTAAAAGGAGTCTTGTGCTTGCTCATGTAACATCAGTTCTAGAGGGTGTGAGGATCACCATTTGTTCACATCACCAAGGAATTGTTCTACCAATACATGACAAGTATTCACAGAAAATGAATGCCTTCTGCCTTCCATTGTTGCTGATGTAACACATGACATGGAATCAGAGCTGAGAGATGAAATGAACCCATGCTCCGTTAACCAAAACCTTCCCACACTTTTATGGATGGCAAATCTAAGTACAAGTATCCTCTAACGTGCCAGAAAAGCAGTTAGCAATCGCTAAACTGTACCAGATGCCAGGTGTCTCTAATCTGGCAGCGTGTATTCCAGTGTGACCCTTCCTCCTGCTTCAAAGCAAGGTGCAAAAAAACCAATGTAAATGTGGCATTTCTGCAAAAGCTACTGCCTTTGCTGGAAAGGTAACTAGGATTGTGGAAAAAATATGTATGGTATGCTGAGTAAAGACCTAAACTTCATTGGTTTGAACTCATTCTTAAAATGCAATCCCTTTGTCAACACACAGTGGAATTAGCCAGGTTAGATTAGGTTTCAGAGGAAAGAACCTCTCTTCTTGATATGGGCTTTGAAGCCATGGATGCAGCAGAACATCTGCCATTCAGAGTCTGTCATACAAACTGAGCTGGGGTTGGATATGTGGCCTGGGGTCAGCTCTGCTTCTCTCCTACTTGCACACGTGCAATCTTTTCAGAGGTGGGTGAAATGACCCCTCCCAAGGACAACTGCTGAAAGGTTAAATGTTATTCTCGTTATTTCTCCCTCTCCTTTTCTAAAGAAGAGGTTTAGGCTTAGGAAGGATCTGAAGCCCATCACTGCAATTTAGACTTCTGCATAAAATGTCCATGTTGATAATTTGACCAGTTTTTCTTCCACATATCAGAATTTCAAGGCAATCTCAACTGTTTAGTCTCTGTCACATTGCTGTAAAGTTAAATAATGTCAGTGTACCTAAATAACTTAAACATATGTACTTTATGACCTGTGATAGAACAACTTCTACTTGCAAATTTAGGATACCTAAATTCAGGCTGCAAACTGCTACTTGAAAATAAAAACAGCTAGGAGTTGTGATCTATATTACATTTCTGTGAGGCAGTGTGTGTTCAGAACTAGTAGGTTCTAACTATCAGTGAAGAAAGGAGGTAGTGGCTAGCAACTGATTTCATAAGCAAAACAGAAGCCTTATCTTATCATTGCACAGCCAAAACAAAAAGGAGGTGCCAAAGCACTAGCTTTCTCCAGAGATACTCCACTGCTATCTGTCTAGTGCCATTGAACAAAAGGATCCAATGTCATTTGGGTCTGACTGTGGTGTAGAATAGTTTGGTGACTTTATCAGGACATATAACTCTATGGAAACCAAGAGGGTTCATAATTTACCACCTGTTTGCAGCCAGCCACTTCTGGGAGAAGAATTTTCAGTAGCAGTCAGTTCACATTGGCAATAAAAGAAAATAAAGTCTTCCAGGGAGAGGGGAAGTGTCACTTCATCAACTGCAATAGAAAACGAAGGCAGACACAGTAGAATGAGTGTTAAAACTGGCCAGGAACAATGTTAATACCATTAATTCCAGGAGGGTTTTTTCACATGAATGGCCAGAACCTTAATTTTTACAAAACCAGCACTACAATGTTCACAACCATGAAAAGAAGAGCAAGGGGTAAAATGCACAGTTTTGGTTGCCTGCACAGAATTGTTTGCTGCAGTAAAACTGCCAGCATTTTATTTAACCTAGCTTTAGGTCTCTACTGATCATTGATTTTAAGTAAGTCAATTTTCTGAGGAACTTCAAATAAACTCCTCCATTCTAGGAAAGCAGAGAATCACACAGAACTTTGTGTTGGAAAGCAAAGCCTATCTGAGTCATCTCCCAATCTGCCTTCATGCAATGTTCTAAAACTTGTTTCAAGGCTGGAAAATCCACAGCAACAACTGCATATTCCTTTGATTGAAATTGCTGAAATTCCCATAAAGCAAGAGCAATAACCTGCAAAATAAATCCTAGAATTGCTCCTCATCACAAAGAGATAATCAGACATTCAGTGTTCCTCAACATTTTTGGGATCTGCTCCCTTCTTCCCTGTAATGATGTGGCCCAGGCAGGCAGTCATGGCTAGAGTGTGTATTCCCTAAGCTTGCAGCCTTGTGTCTCCTTTAGCTTTCCTGGCTCAGAGGCATTGATTCACATGGCTGCCAGAAAGGGGAGAATTTTCAGAGGACAGAGAAAAGAGTAGCAAGAAAAATGAGAAAGAAGATGGGCAAAAATCAAGACTTCCCTCCAGTTTGCCACATTCTAGTCCTCCATGAGAGTATTCCTTGGTTTTGAAAGACTCTTAGGTAGGAAAGAGTCACCCTGTGAAGATTAAGGTGACTTTAAGGCTGACTCTAAATATTAGGGTAAATTTGCTCCCAAGACATGGAACTTACCAGGGAAAAACCATTCTTCCATTATGGTCTTTTGATTTTCCTTGATTTGTTCCATTATTTCCAGTAGCATTTACAACTACACTACATTGTGCCTCTCCCTATATGAATGCTCTCTAACATCTTAACACAGAGCACTTGGTAATGGTACTTCACTCCTGTTACTTTGAAGATGAGTGAAGGGCAGCCAGGGCAAACCTACAACAAACATCTTCCCATTTCGGAGTTGCACTAAAGGTCTGCTACTTCATGTGGCTTTGTCTGGTACTCACATGAGGTGAAACTTTTGTTGCCTTTTTCCAACACAGCCCTATTGCAGCACTGCAAGGTCCTGTTGCATCAACCTGAGGTTTCAACATTGAGTAAAACCAACTTGGCCCTAGATTATTTATTTATTTGGTATTAGTGTCTAAGAGAGCAGCAGCGTTACTGACAGCAAGAGGATTCCAAGCATCTGTCCTTAGCTTTCCAGTGACCCTAGGGAAGCAACCCATAATCCACATAGTTTAATTGCCACAGGAGTTTGTGGGCTGTGGAGGGGTGGGAATGTGGGCGAGCATATTTCTGGAGCTATAATTAATCCTACTTGTTGTACGCGTGTGATTTATGTGACAGCCTCATCACTCTGGGAATAAAGGAGTTGTTATAAAGAGATGCAGAGGTATATTATTTGAAGGAAGAGGAATATATGTTGGTTTTGCTGTCTTTATTAAACCTTGCATATTGGAAAGGCTCTCTGAAAGTACAGTAGCATGCTGCCAAGAATTATCCTTTAGTTTTCTACAGCCTGAGGATTATTCCAAGAGCGTCCCTGGAGTTTTTTTTGGCTACTGAGATCAGGATTCACCAAGAATTTGAATTAAAGGCTACAGTAGAAATCAGAGCTTGCAAAATGACACAAACTAGGGCTCCCAGAGCTTGACAATAGATGTAGCAGGAGCACAAGTTCCCCTGCTCCTCTCTGCTCCCTCCCAAAGCTCTCTGCTGTCAGTATTTGCCCCGTTCTCCCTCCCGTGCACAGAAAGGAACAAACCATCTGACTTCAACCTTTTTTCCCCCACTTTGGCATAAGCAGATCAGTTATAATGTGAGCATTATTTAATGCACAATCTCTGTTTTTTCCCCACTTTGGCATAAGCAGATCAGATATAATGTGGGTATTATTTAATGCACAATCTCTGTTGAAATCTAAGTGTGTTTTAGAACAACATTGAATGTTTTAGGATTTTCCTGTGCAAACTTTCCACCTCCATCCAGGAGGATTCTGCACCAACACTGATTCTGTAGCAGGTTTCAGAATCAACATAGGAGAAGCATTCTTTTGTCATAAATGTTTAGGCACATGCTGACCCACACGTTTATGTGACCAGAAGCAAATGTTTCTGCAGAAGTCTGTCATCTGCCATCCATGTGGGTTTTGCCCCCGTCTCTTCCTCTCTTTACATCCTGATGCTGTGAGGTGATGGTATGCTGAGTCACCCCTGTGCTGACAAGACCCAGCACATTGTTAGTGAGCAGCTCTGACTTACAGAAGTGCTTCTAAAAGATTAGTTTTAATTTCTAGGTACAGTACTTGACATGGTCCAGTTGCAAAAGAGAATCTTCTCCTATGGCTAATCAGAATACAGCAATTTCTTTGCCTGTACTCTTTAGAAGTGCAAGATGACTTACATTCTGTGTATTTAAAGTGCTGGGTAAAACATACAGGAAAGAGATTTGTCATTCTGTTCCCTCAGTTAGCATCCTGCCATACATTGCCTCATTGTCCAGGCTGTATTCAAGTGACTAATTTGGATGCAAAGCTACCCTTTAACACAGTTGCATGCAAATAGACATCGTTTGCTCAGACAAGAAATGATTCCATTTCTTCTCCTGTGAAAGCTCAGAGATTGCTATTGAAATTATCCAGCCAATGTGTAATTATCTATAATCAGCAGCAGCTCAGCTATGGTATTATCTACAGCTTCCAGTGTATGAAACTTCAGGGTCCAAATTTGGTGCTGGTGCAAATGTCTGTGGTTCCCACGAGCCTGGTAAGCTGCTAAATGCAGCACTGCCTGTGCTAATTGACAAAAAAGAGTTCAGAAATAGCCCTGTGTTAAATGACAATGATTCCAGAACTTCATCCTAATGTTATAAAGTCTGCTACTGCTAGCACTCTCGACCCTTGTATCATGAATCAGGGGCTGGTTTTGCTTTATACAAGTGTTATATTTCTTGAGAAACCCTTTTGTATCAAACACAAACCACACAAGCTTCTGTATACACCAGCAAAACCATTGAATGATGCAAAGGTAGTGAAATATGGACAGAAGCTAGATGTCTTTCATAGCAATGTACAGGAAACAAATTGGGTTTAGTCCTGTGCACATAGAAAAGGAACCAGTCAGCCAGTAAGCCCTGTTGCCAATGATCTCAGCAAAGATAAGGAATGAAGGATTACAAGTGCTGAGTTAACATGGACCTCTGGAAGTGGCTTTCTAGGCCACTCTGTGGATATGAGTGACTTCACAAACAGCTACTCACAGTCTTGCTGCCAGAATAGTACCAATCTGAGGGTAAACAGATTTAACCCTCCAGAAAGCTGATTTAGTCAGGGCTACAAAGATGGTGAGAGGACTTGAACATCTTTCTTGTGAGGAAAGGCTGCAGAATCTGGAGGTGTTTAGTCTGGAGAAGAGAAGGCTGAGAGGGGATCTTACCTTCTAAGTACCTAAAGGGTTGATGGCAGGAGGATGGGGTGACACTTTCCTCTCTAGTGTCCAGTGACAGGGCAAGGAATAATGGAAATAAGCTGGAATACAAAGGGTTCCCCTTAAACACAAGGAGAAACTCCTTTGGTGCTGAGGTGAGGGAGCCCTGGCCCAAGCTGCCCAGGGAGGGTGTGGAGGCTCCTTCTCAGGAGGTTTCCAACCCCACCTGGACACGTCCCTGTGCCCCCTGAGCCAGGGGAACCTGCTTGAGCAGGGGCTGGGGCTGGAGCAGCTCTGCAGGGCCCTGCCCACCCCACCATTCTGTGATTCTATGATTTATCTTGTATGTATAAACAGAGGAGGAAATAAACATGTAAAACAAAGCCCTAGTAGGATCCATAAATCCAGCCATTCTTTCTGACACCTCAGGGGAATGGGACAGAGGCAGCAGATGAATCAGGCTGCTGATCCTACCTGCTGCGTTTCATAGAGTCACTGCTTGTGGAAATGAAATAAAAAGCCTTCTATCAAACATCCCAAGTTCCTGGGTGACTGTGGGGTAGAGCTGGGGTATTCAACTTGGTATATGAGGTATGTAGAATCTCTCTGTCAAAGATATAGCTTCCAGTCACAAAGGGAAAACCAGAGAGGTCTGCGTATGAGCTGTGGCAGTACGTGTGTGGCCACTTCCAGGACTAGGCTGAAAATACACCCTGTGGCTCCCCTATCATTGCAGAAGGCATCCTTATCAACACTGGTGCAGACTAGGGGCCAAGAGACAAATGCTTTAACGTGAAGGATTCTGTACCTTGGAGCCCTGGTTGCAGGAAAGGGTGTTGGCTCAGAGACAGAGTGGAGAATACAAGTAGTTTAAAATGAGGCATCATTTTGTTAAACTAGGAAAACCAGCAGATATTTAATGGAGTAAATTATACTGTTCTCATCTTCATGAACAGGGGAGTGATGTACAGCCATAATTCAGTGGAACTCACTTTTGAATATCTGGAGAGGCTTTTCCTGCCTGGAGGCAGCTGTAAAACAAAGTGAAACTCAGTGATCAATCACCAAAACTTCACAGGCCTCCAAGACAAGGAGGCAGGAATAGAAGTCCAGGAATCAGAGCAGCTTAGCTCATTTAAGATGTTGAGACATCATCTAGCTGCTTGCTGAAGCAACTGAGAGTGAAAATGATCAGTCAAAAGACAAGACAGTTGCAGAGAGCAGGTCAGAAATGTGAGTCCATTGATCAGTACTTTCAAAGCCAGTTTATCCAAATGCTGCTGAGATTTCAGGAGGACAGTGGTAAATCTTTGCATGTGATTCTGCTTCTTACAAACCACTTCAGCAGGAGTGATTTCCAACCCTTTCTCACCAAGGGCTGCCATGCTGCCTCTGCTGTCTGTGAGCCCAGGCTCTGCTATCCCTTCCTCTGATGTCAGGACAACCTTGTCATTGTGAGCCACCAGGCAAGGCCTCTGCCCCATTAATCTCCACTGACTAATGTGTGGGGAAAGGAGATGTGTAAATAGCCTCTCTGTACACAGAAAGCATAAAGGGAATTCTCTGGTGTTGCTGTGTTTGAGAGCATTTCCCCTCGCTCTGACTGGCTTGCAGAAGAATATGAGATGCAGCCTCTCTTTCTGAGAAAATGACTCACAATGACTTCTGCTATCATCTGAGGATGTTCAGGCAGAACAAATAGCATGTGACCTGAGGCCAATTACAGCTGGGAATTTGGATTAAAAATAAAAGAGGAATGAGAACATTTGTCACAGAATCCTCCATCCCTCAAGGAGCACAACTTTTTCTAACAGGGAATAAAAGCAGCATTTCTTTTTCTCTTTATTAAAAGTGCTTCTGTTTCACTGTGTTTTTCTGACCCCAACAACAACTCATGTTTTGATGGAGAGAAATTCTCCCTCATGAGTTTGGCTCAGGGAAGCAATCTGTGAAATAATACAACGTACACTCTTTCTTGGACTGGGAAGAGAGACTGCTGTGCCTGAGACAAGCTGCCTGCACCTTGCACTTCTGAGCAATTGGGTTGAGATTCCTTACAATAGATGTGTGTGGGGTTGGTATCCTACTGCCAAACAGGGTCAGAACAGGAGAAAAGTGTATGTATTTGTCTGGAACAAATGTCTGGGGAGTGTCCAGGCTACGTTTTATAAGGGGATTATCTACTTTGAGTTAATTGTCGGTTAGTTAACCAGAGGTGAAATGCTGTGTGGATACAAGGTCCAAGCAGCCTTTTGCTCTGAGTGTTCACCTTGTTCTCTGTTAAAACTACTGATGAAGGGAGGTATGTTGCCATGTGTGTGCACACACTGGATCACCTATTGGAAACAACCACTGGCTTGGGGTTTTTTTGCTTTTTGGTTTGGTTGGTTGGTTGTTGTTGGGGTTGTTTTGATAATGCTACATTGCTCCTTTCAAAACAGACACAAGACCATGACTGACCTTAGTAAATGTAGAGCTGCACAGTGCAGGCAAAAACATAGAAAGAGGCCATTCTCTTCCCTCTGTGCTATCTGCCTTAACACAGCATTTGCTCTTCAGTTAATCAGTCACTGACTCCTTCTAGATGGCCAGCTTCTCCAAGCTAGTGCCAAGTGGTTTGGTTTGATTCTGCTGTAGTTACACATTTACCCACTTCTGTATTCCCCAACTGGAGTAATAATCAGACATCAGTACAGTCTGTAAGTCACAAAGTTCTCTTGCTGATAATTGCTTCATTTCTTTATCATCTGGCAGTGAAGCACTGCTATCAATTTGGCAGGAATTGAAGCAGTGGTGTTCTGCTTGCAGATTGTCACTCCAGTATTTTGTCTATATGCCCAATCCTACACAAGCAAGCCAAGGAATTTTGCAAACTCAGCTACAGCACTTATGCTTTGCAAAGCTCTGTAAACACAAGTTCCCAGAGAAGAAATCCAAGAGCATGTTGTGGCAGGGAAAAAATATGGTTTAAATACATGTAGTGAGAATTACTCAAGCAGTTCATCAATCAAGTGACAAACAAAAAGTAAGATCTTGTTTATAATCCTTCCTTGCTTTGGGTATAGTAAAAGGTTAGTGTATGTCAGGAAATTAAAGCAGTATTTTATTTTTTCCACCTGCTTCTTGCTGTTACAGCTTGGCCAGTGGTGTGTAGTCCCAGTACATTCTGTAACAGACCTCAGGGCAATGTGGGAGCAATAATGAAACGTCATTATATTTTCTGGGAGCAACTGCAAATGCTGATGGTGAGATTGGAGGCTCACTTCAGCTATAGGTTATTGCACACATTTCTCAGACAGCTGATAACAGGGGAAAAAGCTGTGCTGAAAAACTGATGTCTTTGATTTGCTTCAGCAACCAATTACTGAGAGCATCGAGGCAGAAGAATGATTTCTGTCTTATAGTTGTATTTTCTTTCTTTGACTTTTGAAATCTATCATCTAGATCAAGGAAAATCTATGGTAGTTCATAGATTCAGCCTCTGCTGAACAAGTCCAGGGTGTGCCTTTGTCATATTTTCTCTTAATTTAGAAGAGAAATGACAAGGAAAATTGAGTAAAAGAAAGGATTTAAGGCAAGACTGTGTTTTAAGTGGTGTTCAATTTTTACTCTGGATAAAGTGGATGATCAAGTTGTTCTCAGCTCTGAAGAAGAGCAATTCAAAGCAGCAGTAAAGAGCACTTGGGATATCAAGGTTAGATCTTGCCATTTCAAGAAAGCTGGGTGGAGGGGTTGGAGAAAAATGTGAATATCACATTTGGAAACAGAGAAACAGAAGAATAGTGCTGGAAGGAGCTGAGAGATTTAATCCATCCTCCTGTTGCAAGGCAGGAGCTGAGAGCCTTGAGGTATTCTTGACAGAATGAAGGGAAAAAATCCAAGCTGGTGGTCGAGGCATCTGAAAGAGTAACTGCTGTAGAGGAGCATTTGTACCATTTCCCTTTTTCTGAATTCAGTTTATTTGAAGTCAAACGTACAAAACTTTGTGTAACAAGATGCTGTTGTACAATAGCAGGTGTAGCCCTGTGCTTCTGCCACATCTCTTGCTTTTATGAGCAAGTCTGTGAATTGCACATTCAGACAGGTAGTTAAACATACAGTTAGTCTGTTTGTTGTCTCAAAGGTGGGGTTTTGCAGGCTTTGTTGGCAGCTCCAGGTCTGAAAATACTGTTACCAGTGAAATGGAAAAAACCCAACACATTTAAGCTGAATGAAGGAAATATGTTGATGAAACATAATTAACCTGCAGCTCCTGTTATCACAGGACGTTGGAGAGGACATGTACATAGTGAGCTGTTTCTTTCACTGGCTACACTTTTGCTAATGAGAACAGTACAAACATATCTATAGAATAAGCACTTCTCTTTGAAAGTAATAAACAACCAGGTTGTTTATAGGGCTGGCATAGTACTAGTTACATTAGCAGCAGCAGCTGATCACATGAGATCTGTTGCTCCATTCAGCCTGTTACAGGTGTTTTGTATTTTCTGCTAAAGGAGCAATTTCCCACATTTGAATACCAGGATGACACTTAAATGAGAAGTCTGCCCTGTACACCCTTTCTCCTTCTGTTCTTGGGTGTACCCACTGAAAAAGTTCACCTCATCCATCCACAGATTGCAAACACTGCGGCTTCTTCCAGCCCTGATTGCATATTATCCCCATGGCAAACACAGTTGCCTAATAGAAACAAACATTAAGAAAGCTTCCTAATACATTGGTTGCTCGTCCTCTAATAATTAATGCAACAGCTGAAAAGAAAGAGGAGAACTGTCACCAGGAACAGCCAGTGCTAAGCACCCAAAGTTTCAGGAGGGTCTCCAGTAACATTCATGGTGTATTTTGAAATGGGCTTCTAGGCAAGACAGGATCATGTGTTTGGAAAGGTAAATTTGAATCTTTATTTCTTGGATATTCTAGGCTATCAGATCACACCTGATCTACAAACTCAATCAATCCAATCCTCTTCCAATGATTTCCAGGTGAATGGATTCCTAATGTGAGCTCTAAAGTCAGGTTTAAGGTGGTCTTTGAGAACTTGATACTGCATCTGCTTTTTTGTTGTTGTTGTTGTTTTCTGAAAATACTGAATGCCCTTTAACATCTTCTTGTCCATATAGTGCAGGTGAATGACAGATCCTCTCAAAGAAGCTCAGCACTGTGCAGGAGTGAGGGGATACGTAGTAAAGCAAATCTCTCAAGTGAAACAAAATCACTGCAGCACTTGGGCACCCTGAAGACTTGGAAACAATCTTGGCAACCACCTCCCAGTATGGGAAAAAGTATACACAATCACATCAAGTAGAGGAGATATAGCATAGAGGAAAGTTCTGGATGTTTTTCAGCCCAAATTTCTTGTGCCTCAGGTTTGCTTTGCCTGACACAAAACAATTGTGTCCTGCTTGTTTTACAAGTCTCAGGAATGTGAAGGTGAAAAGACAAAGAGACCAGAGGAAGTAGAGGAAAAGAGAAGAGTGAACTGCTGGCACCTTTGCTGGGCTTTATGGTTATATGATATTATTTAGTTACAGTAGCAGACTCCTTTTGATATGTGAGAGAAAAAAAGCCCTTTGTATGTGGCTGGGAAGAAGATACAGGGTGTCACATTATTATGGAGAGCATTATGGGCTATGATTTGTATCATTTTCATCCATCATCATTTAGTCATCTAAAATTCACATCTGTAGCCTGTAGAAGGAGCAACATCCCCAGAGTGCAAGCCATTTCACAGCCAGAAACGTTGATCACTGCAGGAGATTAATGCCGTGCATCATTTCCCCCACTTTGTAGAATGAGACTACTCAGTTGCTTGGCTTTTAGATAGCCTTAAGTAATATGAAATCAAGCCATAGTATACATGCACGTTTTTGCCTTCTGAATAGTAAAATAGAGGAGAGGATCTAGTGGAACACTACAAATGCATTCAGAAGCAGATACTGACCATAAAAAATACCCAAACTGAGAATACTTGGTGTAACTTACAGATCCTTTTTCTCCTACATAAATGAAACCCTGACAACCAGCCAAGCTATCTTTCCTGTGTCTTGTGCCATAGTTTCTTTTTTCTGAAGATGATGACTGTCCATTAACTCCTGAAATATCAGAGAGAATGTTAAAAAAAATAATATCTATAACTTCTCTAAAAGGAAAAGAATGTTATGAAAACAAACTGTGGCTCTTTAGGACTTTTTGCAATTTCCTGAGGCTTTTTCTTGAGCTGGGGAACATCAAGTCCTCACTGTCCAGCAATTCGTGGGAACAGTAGGCTATGCACGAGAGACTGGTTAGTGGAAGTGTAGTGGAGAAGGAGAGACAGATTAATACAGTGGTCTGGTTTCAAAACATCTTTCGAAAGAGTCCTGCTGTCTCTAAAGTACACCCTGGATTTGAAGCATGCATTGTCAGCCAGCGGTGACATGGATGTGTTTGAAATGCCATCAAGAGAAGACTATAGTGCATGTGTTGAGGGCTGGTTTACTACAGACTTGGGAGGATGGCTTCCCTCACCAAGACACAGGGTCTCCTTATGGAAAGAAATTCCCAACCTACATGAGAAATGAAATAAGGTGCTTTCCTAGTGTTGTATTTCCCCATTCTCTTCCCTTGTCTCCTTTTCAAGCATCTTAGGACTGTGCTATCAAACTCAAGGCAAGGATGTAGCAGATGGTGGTGGGAAGAGTCAATTGTCAGCCAAACAAATGTTTTGGCTACCAAGTAGCACCTGCCTTTTTTAGCAACAGCAACATAATCCTGTTGTGTATTGGGATGATGGTTTGCTTTATCTGCATACTCGTGGCATGCAACACCGTTACACTGCCAATTCTTCCAGTTTGTGATGGCACCTTACAGCTACTTCTCATACATCTTCACATCTCTGTATTGATTCCAGACATTTATTCCAATATCTTAAGACCAGGTTGAATGACAGTATTTTGCTCCAGAATGTTTAAGCCTCTGTGATGTGATTTAGAAGTGTTCTAAGTGCACTGGATGTTTTGTTATCATAGTCATTAAGCAAAACCTCAAAGCAGACAGCACCCAGAAAATCCATGTGCATCCCAGCTGGTCTGGTCTCTCAGTCTGACTGCAGACTACTGAGAAATACTTGTTCTATCCAATCCTTGCACCTGCAATAACTTCACTTTTCAATGCTTTGCTAACTTGTTTGTATGAACGTTACACTCAGTTGTGCAAAGACCCCGTAGCACATCTACTGCTTTCCCCTCATTCACAAGATCAATTCCTCTGTCAAGAAAAGGAAATTAAGTTACCTTGGTGTGATTTTACTCTTGACAAAAAGATGTGGACTGCTTATTATCTTGCTATTGGCTGATATTCTAAGATGGATGGTTGAATAAATCAGTAACCCATTGGGTATTTGAAGCTAGACTAACCTGCACTTCTGCTGCCTCTTTCTTTCTCCTTTAAGAAGGAAAAATATCATAGTCTTTCTTAAGTCCTTAGAGACCTCACTTCTCCATGATCCATGAGTTCTTAAAGATAATCATGTAATGGCTGAACTCATTTCAGCTATTTCTTTAAATACTCTAGGGTGAATATCCTTACAGCTTGCTAATTTGAATATATCCAACCCAGCTGAAGGGATTTAACCTATTCTGTTCCTACTCTCTGTAGCCCAGTTTGTTGGTAATTTGAATTATTCTAAGCATCTGGTAGGAATTAACCTTTTATTGTGATGACTTAAGCAAAGTAGACACTGAACAATTAGTCTTTACTTTGTCTTCTGTTATTTCCTAATCTTCCCTTGGTATTCAAGGATTCTTGCCATTTCTATCCTTCTGTTATTTTTATTTCAATGTACTGGATCTTTTCTCATCTCCTTTAATGCCTCTTGCAAGCTGTAGTTTCCTACTTTAATATTATAACACAGAAGGGTATTTCCTGTCATGGGTGGCTTTAGTCTGAACCAACAGAAAGAATCACTTGAATGTAGAGCCAGAGAACAGCAGGGAAAAAGCTGTCCTATCAAAATCAGCTGGGGTGGTATGCTCTATCCCAGCAACTGGGTGAATTACACTGCTTAGAGAACACATAGTAGATAGTTTCATTTTGGTTTCCTGTTTGTTAAATGGCTACACTGACCTGAGGTGATCTAGAGTAGTGCTTCACATGTTATCCAGGCACTCCTGCTCTTCTATGAGACATGAGAAAGCAGCACACAGACACAAAAAGGAAAGAAAAAAACTGTTACTCACTCACAAGCAAACAAACAATTGGGGAGGGACATTTTAAAGGAACTGTCGTAGTTGAGCTTGCTGCTTTGTAAATTAAAAGCTTTCTGGTGGTGTTTTACAAGACAGCCAGTGGAAGAAACGTTTTTAGGAATATTGCAGAAGATTCTCTAACAGGGGGGATAAGAATGAGGCTTAGTATGCAGCTGGCCTTCTGGATGATCTCAGGCTAGTCACTTACCTGCAGCCTCAGTCCTCCAGCTTCCCCCATCAGTAAAATGAATCTAGCTGATACAGCCTGTTACAAAGCCTTTTGAGCTATTTGCTGAAAGACCACTCCTGACCTAACCTTCTCCATCGGATTGGTCACGCACAGTGTTGTAAAACCAGAGAGCTGAGAATGGTCTGAGCAGAGCAACCTGTTTTGTTCCATAAAGGTGCAATTTGGAGGCAGAGATCTTATCTTTGAAACCACATTTGAAAGGCATATTAAAATGCCCAATAAAAACATGTTGGATTCTTAATCCATTGAGCAATTACTCATTTCAAATTATAGCAGCAGCATTAAAACTCAGCTGGGGTAATTTCTAAGGAAACCAGAAGATATAATCATATGACAACATTCCTGTGCCCTGCAGTCCTAACATATGCAAAATGCCTACTGAACTAGAGGAAGGCTTGTGTGTCTAAGCAGAGAGGTGTAAGCTTGATTTTGAATAAGAAGTTCTTTACCATGCAGCTAACCAGATGAAATTCTGTTCCCCTGGATGTCAAGCAGAATGTACCCACTGTCTCTGATTTAAAGGCTTACTGGGCATGCCAAGAACATATTAGCTTATACTCTTGGCAGTGGGAATTGCATTTGTGTAACAAAGAGCTTTTAAAACCCTGTTAAGAAACGTTGTCTGATCTGTAACATGGGACTCATTCATTTTGTTGTTGCCATTTTACTGAAAATAAAAATAAAAGGAAATGTGCACAAGACATTTTCCCCCCAAATCTGTAGGGTGCTTTGGAATGTGCTTTAAAAACCCAACCAAACAAACACCACAACAGATTGGGTAACAGCTCCATCTACTACTTGTTGAAGGCTTGTTTAGAATGTACAGGAGAATGTTTATTGTGTCTCCTAGACACACTAGATACTGTCCCTCCACTATCTCACAATGTGAATTGCACAAGAATTTCAAAACCCATGCCTAAAGTTAGGCTCTGAAATCTGTATCTGAGTGTTAAGTCCAGTTGCTTGTTTCTCATCCCTTCTGAATACTGAACCTTGTATTCCTGATGAAATGAAGACAGGAGACAGATCAAACAAAGGACAAGGAAAGGCTGGTGAGTTAAAGCACTCACCTGTAATGTGAGGAACAAAGCTTTCATACGCCTGCACTGCCCTCCAGATGAGTAATGTAACTTTCCATGCCTATTTTTTAATGAGATGTCAAAGAGACTGGAAGAGAAACTGACTGCAATGGCTAAGGTACCTGCTGGAGATGAGGAACACTGGATACCAGTACTGTGGCTCAAGTCTGAGCCTGTGTTTTCACAAGAGCTTTTCACGTCATGGAAATTTTAAACTGTCTCATTGTTGTCCCAGTGGAGACTAGAAACTAATGTTGTGGATTACATTCCTTGCTTTTGCAGAGGTGCACTGCTGTTTTCAGCCCCACTGCAATCATCTGAGAAGACCTTGATCATACACCCACATCCAGCAGGAAAACTGCTTGGAAGTTCTCACCTACACTCGGAGCTGGTGGGGAGAAGGTCTGCTGCCTTATGCAGTTGGCAAGATCCTGAGATGCCTTAGGGTTGCCATTGACCTCAGGATAGCTGCAGAAGGCAGGAACAGCTGGGTCTGCACAGCTCCCTTCCCCTGGCACAATGGTTTCTGGGGAAGGAAATGCTATTATAATTTGTATCCTCAGCCCCTTGGCTGCTAACCAAACCATCATAACTCTGAGCAGGACAGACACTCACACCCATCGAGGGCACAGGCCGGATGCAGGGAACAGGAACTGGGGACAATGGGAAGAATCTGGGGTGCAGCAGCAGCAGCCACAAGCTGTCCTCTAGTTTGCATTGAGTCAGCTCCTTGCACGGCTGCTGCTTTATGGAAAGACATGAACTGGGAACACCAGTCAGACACACTTCTCTGTACAACAAAACCTCCTCTCTCCCTCTTCTTGAATGCCCACAATTGAGTATTAGTGTTGCTTCATGTGGAAGTCAGAGGATTCTAGAAGGAAAGAAGCTGGTGCAGAAGGAAATTCTCAGCCCCTGAGAATCAGTCAGGATTCAGATGGCAGGGTGCTGTCAAGAGATTCCCATTGTGCTTAATATCAAGCACGGGTGTATTGCTTCTAAGCAGGTGGCAGTGGCACTGACAATCCTTTTGCACTATTTCTAATGTCTCCTTTCTTCTAAAAATCCTTTGCATCTACTCTTCTCTGTAAACATCTTTTCTGCATACTTGGGGCAGGTATCCCCAGTCTTCCAGGTAGGATCAACTCCTGCTCACTTTGGGTACTAACAGTACCCAGGCAGTACCCAGACTCCTCACTCTATCAGGATAGCGTGGAGCATCATTTGTGAGCAAGCTGATTGTCTGCAATGGCCCGTGGTGCAGTTTGGGAGGCATTACAAACAATACCAAAAAGCAACACATATAAAAGAATGCTTCTGGTAGAACTTGAGTTGAGATTTGCTCTCCAACTCTACTCTGTCCTGTCTGCACAGTAAGTGTGTCTTTATACAAAGTGAGTGGTTATGGTCAAAGGCCTGAAACTCATACTAACATTTCATTCTCTGGAGGTCAATTCTACAAGTAGTCGTGGTTCAAAGGTGATTTTGTTAGGACTGTGCACTGGCAGAAGCACTTTTGTAAATGGAAACTTAGTAGAGCCAAGCAGAGACAAGAATATTTTCAGCAGTGTTGTACCTGGAGCTGTTTGGTATCGTGTCTTCTCCTTTGCTCGCAGACCCTTTCCAATACTCAGAAGAGCTGATCTGGATGGAAATGCAAAATGGGATGTGAGATAAGGGGACACATGCAAATGCAATGAAAGATGTGATTGTGAATGTGCCCAACTCTTCAGCACTGAAGCCAACTGGCATAGAACAGCCCATGTCCATTCCACTAAACTCAAAACCTCGTCTGGCTGAGAGCTGCCAGAATCTAAGCCATGAGCACGTAGGTCACGTCATAGACCATACAACTCTGATTTTTCTCTAAACATGAACAGCTCCTACATTCTAGGCTTGATCCTGGATTTGGAGATAGTTCCTTGGCTTCAGAAGGTTGTCAAGCTCTCTACAACCTGATTACAATCCAGGCTTGGTATTAGTTAATGTAGACACTTTTACTATGTACAGACAGAAGTGCAGCGGAGAGTGAACATTGCTGAAAGATTACCCATAAACTTCACAAGTGGATGCTTCTGAGCCCATTGTTTCCTCCCTCATAATGTATGTATGAAGTTTTATAATCCCCAGTAATGACAATTTATTATGGTAGTATGAGGTAGAAATGCTCTACACTTATGTTATGCCTTGCAGGTAAGTACTTCACAGTCTTCCACAATGAGCAAATGAAAGGTTATGCTTATGGGGAACCAAAAATAGCTTACATGAGAAAATACCCACTTTATAAGTACAGGATTTTTATTGCTGGGTGCCAAAGTACCCTCTTCAGAGCTCAGACTATGCAAACAACTCCTACCCACCACTTTTGCAACTTAGTTGTTTTTTTTCCAGATCAATTTTTTAGAGTGTAAGTTGCTCCACTATGATTTCCTTCTGGTTCAGTGACATTGCCTTTAAGCACATTGTACCAGGTTTGAATTGTACTTGCAAGCAGACTCTGGACTTTTGCATGACAATGGCAAAGGCAACCATCACTTCTTGCAGAGTTCATGCAGAAATGAAAGAACTCCCAGTGACTTAATTTTCCATTATCGTTGTGCATTTGAGGTTTTTTCAATACCAGCTGGGAAATGCAAAATATATGAACTTACTGAGTATCTAGTATCTTTTATTTTTCATGATTTAAAAAAACCCCTGTTTCTGACAGTCATTTGCAGTATCTTTTGCCACTGGAGTGCAAGTACAAGCTTAATAGTAAGACTTGGACAATTTTAGTCTATAAATTGATCTGGAAAAGCACCTTGAAAGTCCCATTTTCCTTGAAGATGGCTTTCTTACATTTTAGGTTAAAAATACCTAGGCTACAAATGCCTAATGTCTCTATCTCCACAATATATGCAGAGTCTGGATGCAGAAGAGCCTGTTGAACCTTGCCTGTAAGAGCACAAGCTCTTATCTGTTGGATTGCCTTGCAGTCTAGAATCAACCCACTCTTGTAAAATGCAGGAAAAATGTGAAAATTAAAGAAAAAAGAAGTATGAAAGCTGTGTGGAAATGTCCAGCTAAATGGCTACTAGATCTTTTGATCAAAGTTCAGCTAAGAAGACATGCTCAACAAAACTAGTCTTTGCATGTTACGGTGGGCTATTGCACTGGGCCCAGCAGAATCCACCTCTGATGACATGACTCTAGTCATTCCTTTATTTTCCATTTCTTCTGTTCTGAACCTGAACTGTGAAGGAACTTTGTGAGACCATGTTCTTTCTAAAAGGACCTCCCCATCCAAATGGGCCACAATTGGAATTCCAAATCGGAACAGCTTTGGGTTCCTGGGTTCTTCTGCACAAAAGTTTGGAACATTATGTGTAGGTTGGATGGTTTGAGTTCTTGGTCATATGCATGAAATCTCTCCAAATCAGCTGGTCTTGTGAGACTTTCGTTGCTAGATGTCCTTCTTATGCAGAGAGATTTCGTTGAACAACTCATGATACCATCCTGGTAGTGAGTAGAGACTCAGATCCTTATTTTTTGGGCTAGAACCCAAACCTCCTGCTTGCTATGAAACCACCTCCTTTGCTCTGCTGTGATTTTTGTTTAGTGTAACAGGAAGAAGAGAGATCTCATCTGCCAGCAAACAGATGTCCACCAAAAAGGTTTTACTAACTGATCAATTGCAAAATCCCCCACTGCAATCTTTTATAAAATAAGATGCCCTCTGTCCTTCCTCCCACCCCAAGCCTAGTTGCCAAAACTTACACACAAAATTATTACTGTAATGTTTTACAGTCACTGGGAAAAAAAAAAGAGATCCAGTGGGTCTTACAGAATGATGTGAAATGAATCTCTGGCCTCAAAAGAGAAAAAAATCTATTAAAAGTAGCTCTTTTTCCTCCCTCCTCCCTCTCCCAGGCCCCTTTTGCTCCCCTCCCCCAACAATAAAGGATGTTTTGGAACAGCCTTTTCAGGAAACATTTCCCCAGCAAAATGCAGCATCATTTATAATATTTAAGGCTACATTTTTGTTGAGATGGCTTGGCAGGCTTTGCTTGCAAATCTGGCAGGATATGGCCAGCTGAGAGTTAGCACTAACAAACTGAGGATATGCTGACACAACAGAATGCTTTAATCATCATTGCAGCAAGCAGGACAAGATCTTCTCCTGCACTGCCAGCTCTTCCCAGTGTGAGAACCAATGGTGCTGCGTATTCCTGCTTCCCTCCCCTGCCTCTGGAGAGTACAGTTTTCCCTTGTTGTTTTCACTGAACTAAAAAAACCTTGTTGGGTAATGGCATCTAATATAATGAGCAATGGATATTCCTCTTGGCCAATGTTGTTGTGAAAATGCTGCCCATTTCCAGCACAATGAGGAAGCTTAATAATTAAAAAGAAAGTCCTTAAACAATGTGTCTCAATAGAAGGGCCATTTTCAGTTGCAGCTAAAGCTCTTCTGCTATACCGTGCATGCCCTTTTCTAAAGGACAGCTGAAAGCTATATTCAGTTAGCAAGATCATCATCAGAAACCTGTCCTACTTGAGAGCTGAGAACTGTTTTGAGCCATTTGCAAAAATCTATTGAAGTAAATCAATTTCACATTTAAAAGAGGCCCTGAAGAATTTAACACTGATGATCTAGGAGTTACTGCCTTGAGTAAGGCTTGCCCAGAGGATTCCTGCTGTAGGATCTAGATAAGCTACATCATAGAGACTATGTTCTTGCAATAAAAGGATTTAATACATCAAACAAAGATGACCTGTGTCATGAAAAAGACTTTGAATTGAACTGTTCATATTTTGGGAGCCCAAGGATGTATAGATGCTGTTTACTGCCTTTGTTGCCCTAAAACTGCTTGCAAGCACAAAGTCTCATAAGGCATCTGGCTGTTGCAAAGTATCAACAGAAAACCCTGTAAGAGGCAGCCCAAGCAATCAAGCTGGGTACTAAGCTGAGTGTGTTTTCTTGGGTATGGATCCTGAATAGGACAGCAAAAAACCCCTCACTTACTGCTCCCTCCATTTGCCTTGTCTCAGTGTGTGAGTGACTTGGAAACGTGGTGGTGTCTATAAAGGCAAGCAGAGCAGGACTTCCTAATCTCATTTAGGAACTTTAGGTGCCTTGCAGATAAATAAGTATGACTAGGATTGATTTCCAAGGTTACATACTGTGTATCTTGGGGAGAAGAGTTGATACCTGTGCAAGTGTGCAGCTTTTATGCAGAACATGAAGGACCAGAGAGCAGGATATCAGAAACAGGGGTATTCTTTACAGTCCTTGAAACAGAGAGTGTATTTGCTGGGTCTGAAGAACAAGCAGGCATAGTGAAACTACACTGGCCTCATATCCTGACTTGCAGTTGCTCATGTCTGTCCTCCATCTCAACACTGAACCTCAAGGAAATGTATATCATACAACAGCTCACATGTTGGGGAGAAATCCAGCTGACCTCATAGGGCTTGAAAACAGGGCAGTGGCAAAAGAGGAATGATGAGATGGAAGGCCAGGTGGCAAAAATACCTGTTGATCACAAGCAAAAGCACCTGTATCTAATTATTCTTCTTATACTGGGAAGTGAGTGGTTGAGGCAACTCCTAGAATGGGTGCATGAGCAGAAAGGTAACAAATAGCAGTTACTTGTTACTCCCACCTGCAGGTTAGTAGCAATGGTTTCTGGTTCAGAGCTATACTATGAATGAATATTAAGTATACCTTTGCTTAGGTGCACACACATATAAGAACATTATATTGCATCTGAGATTTTGGAATCTTTCCCTTTCTTTTGTTGTTGGGTCAGTCATTGGCTACTGATGGTGTTCTTGAAGCCAGTGTGCAATACTTAAGATGTTCTGCTTCACCACTCTAGGTTCATATCTAGGTGCATATTTTTTTCTACAGTTACCAAGGTTTCCAGGGCTAGTTAGCACTAACAAGTGTGAAAGCATATTGCTGTGTTCACTGTTAAAACCCAGTTTTTAACCACCTTAGGCAAGGAGGTTGCAATGGGATTTTAGAGGAGACACATCACTTTTTTTCAACACTTGAATGAAAACCTGAAGCATTTGACAGGTGCATGATTAAGCTGCTGATCCAGGAGGCTGGTTTGGTGGGGTATTTTTTTCCCCTCATTTTTATTTTCCTCCCTCTATATATCTCCAGCTGCAGTTTTGTGTTGCTAATGTTTACAAAGTTGATGTTAAGTCCATTTACAGGAGAGATATTACCTCTCATTTAAAAGGAAAAAATCCCATTAAAATGCACTCAAGTTCAAGATAGAGTTTACAATTGCAAATCAAATATTAAATCCTGATCCCTCAGGGCTTAACCGTACCAGTGATGAACTGAAAGCCAGAGTGTGCATGCTAAAGTAGAAGGGCAGGGCAGGCTTGTGGCACTTTCAAAGCTTTGCAACACAAGTCATGACAACAATTAGAAGGAAGTCCTTTTTCTAAGCTTCATGATTTCAGACTACTGAAGGGCTGTCTATGTTAGGAAAAGATGATTAGGGACACACAACTCCTCTGCTTCCTTTCACACCAGGCTGAAAGGCAGTCATCTGCATTAGCAGGATCAACAGTTGTTCACTGCTGTTATGGAAACAGTGATTAAAATAACTTTGGCTTTAATGATGGTGATGCTGGAAATGTTTTTCTTTCATCTGAATTTTCATTTTAGGCAGCCCACAGCAATGTTTACTATAGAAATGGTCAGCAATGGATTTTGTGGGAAGAAGGTAAATTTTACTGTTCCACAGAGACCTTTGAGCTTCTACAAGGGATGTTTGGATGACATGGTGAAAGGAATAGGCAGATAGTGGCTGGATATGCACAGGTGTACCAAATGACTTTCTCTGGACTGGATTTGCCTTCAGTATTTTGTGTACTGAAACAGCAGATCAGTGTAAAATACAAGACAGAATGAAGAGCTCAGAAGCTTTAAAAGCTGGGGGTATGTACCAGTATCCCACTCACCACATCACCTCTGAAGACGTTACAATGTAGTGAACAGATGACTAAGGAACAACAGTAAAGCACAAGCAAAATGCAGCTCTTCAAAGGAAGGCATATAGCAGGTGACTGTTTGCATTTTTGAGTTGTTAAAATATTTTCAGTAGCACTGAAGATCAAAAGCCAAATTGCTCATTTATGCCACAGCCCATTCTAACCAAAACTCAAGAGAGATATTACAACTTACACACTCTCATTAGCAACTGGGGTTTTTTTTTTGTTGTTTTTAATAAATAAGGTCCCATAGAAACAGAAAGTATTTACAATTAGATCAAAATTCTGAATATAATTCACAAGAGAAAATGCTATTTTTTGAGATAATGTTTTCATATCCTCAAAACAGTCATTTGTTCTAAATTAGTCCATACCAATTGTCCATTAAATGAACATTTTTCCCTTAAGACCTATTCTTGTAGAAAAGTATTTTAGGCAAAACTTCCTAACCATGATGTAACTGTTTAGAATCAGAACATTTCTGTGATTAGTAATTCACATAAAAATGAATATTTTCCATGGCTTGAGGAAAATATAATGAATAACTGTCAAAATGTAAGAGAAGACAGGATGTAGGGAGAACAATATATTTTATTAGAGCAGCTTATACAGTGGAAAGAAAAGTATAGGCTTTGGGACATTCAGCCCCTTCATCCTAATGAAGGATAAGGAGCAGTGGCACAGGCTGCCCAGGGAGGGTGTGGAGGCTCCTTCCTTGGAGGTCTTCAAGACCCACCTGGGCATGTTCATATGTGGCGTGATCTAGGTGACCCTGCTTCTGCAGGGGGGTTGGACTGGATGATCTCTAAAGGTCCCTTCCAACCCCACCATTCTATGATTCTATGATAACAATTGCTCCTGCAAAACTGTCTTCTCTTTTACCCTTAGATCATTATGACTACCATTCCTCTACCACTCTCAAAATACATGGCTTGTATATGTCCATATCGGACTGAATGGCTTAGACACTGTCACTGCTAAACTGACACTCAAAAATACTACCACCTGCAATAAAGTATAATTAAGCTCTTTGAGTTAACGTGCTTCCTGGTTACACAGAATTTTTCCCTGTAACAAAGTAATGAGCTCAATGTCCTCATCAGTGCAGCTCTTCCACCGTCCTTTCAAATAACTTATTGCTTACATAAGAATGTGCACTAAAATAATTATGTATTTCAAACTAACTCTGAACTCTCTAGTGGAGCCAATGTGGAATTGGATTGTATAAGAAATGCAGGCTCAGACTAATAGTTTTTGCTGCATGTTACTATTACAGGAATTCAGAATTGGAGCTGTGGTCCATCTCAGTGCCAGTTAATCTTTGCTATGTCTTCCTACAGTAGGGGATGGACTCGGCAATTAGAGGTTCTCCCACTAAGTGGTAGATGGCAAAATTTCAAATGGCCAATGTCCAGTGGAAAACAACTTAAAACAAGAGGAGAGAAAATGCTTTTCTTTTGAATTGTAACAACCACAGATTAGTGTGTGCATGTCATGCCTGACAGAATGCGATGCTTAGCTTACACAGGGTATCTGTCTTGAAATGTGCAGGAAACACGCAACCTTGGGCATCAACATGCAATACTCCATTTGCTGGAGGGCAATCACTTCTAAGTTACCTGAAAGGGTCTCATTGCAAACTTTGTGAAGACCAAAGCTGTTCTCTTTAGACTCACACTGACTTGCTTTCAGTGCATTGTGGGTTTAAAACCTTGAGGCTGAATGATCCGATTCAAACTTGCTGGTGAGGATAATGCTTACTACCGACCCAGAGGTTTTCTGAAATAAGCAGTAGGAAACATTTTCAGGTGCAGAAGGCATGGGCTTAAGGATTTATTTTAATAGTTGCCTTTGTCAGCCTCTTTATTGCATAATTTACACCAATCTAGATTTTGAAAGTCTACACTAGAAGTAAGGCCAATTTATACTCCCTGAAAATCCAGTCTACTCACATAGACACTTATGTTTCCACTTAGTCCACTTCTATATCACCACTGGACTAGTCTCACCAAGTTTAAGGCACATTTTTTGCTACATAAATACAAAGTGGACATGGTGAGGAAACTAAGGATATCCAGTTGAGAACTGCTCCTTTATTCAAGATATATGTTACAATCAATGGCTTTTTTTTCCCAACAGTCTCTCTTTTGGCCCACCAGTGTGGATCCCACCTGCTTGACTTTGTCAGGGGTCACATTCACAAACAGTATGTGTGGACAGACTGAATGTGAATCTAAGGGAATCTCACATTAGTTCTGAGGATACCAGAGGAAGACAGTGTAAGCAGATTTATCTTCTGTTAAAGCTAATCACTCTCTGGTGCTTTACTCCAACTGGAAATCACAAGTAACATTATAGGGCAATATATATAAGAAAATTAACGATCTTAACAGCAGTGAACATCTCAAAGCACTCTTTTTCCCAGTAACAAAGAAAGACAACTCAAGCCAAACTAACACAGCAGGGTCTCCATTGCAGGTTTATGTTTTAAAGAATGGAGTCAAACCGTGCTTTTGTTCGAGAGGAGCCGTGCTCTCCCAGTTTTCCATCATTTTTGGCTGGATTGGTTATCCAACGACAGTTCATCAAATAATTTGGTAAAGTCTCAGGCAAAGTGGTTTGTACAAACTTATTCCAGCTACAGACTCAATGGAGTGACTGAAAGCTGCATTAGCACCAGCTGCTGGGGCACGTGCCTCGGAGGCTGCGGCAGGGAAGTGCATGGGCGGCTGCTCCTCTAGCCTCCGACTTACAGCAGCAGAGTAATTGAAAAGACTCTGCAACCCAAGAGTGATGAGCACTCTGTTCCTTAATTCTTGAAATGACATCTAGCTTTGGGATTTGCCCAAACTAACTCTTGCTTACACCGAGACCTCTTTACAGAGCTCTCTCAGTGTAAAATTACACTATGGTAGGCACATATATTGTCAAACCTGACATCTCTAACTTTTGCCCTTTAAGTTCTCCCAGGAAGATACACTAATCTGTGATTCAAACTTACTGTTATTTTGCTGCTGCCTTGGGAGCACAAAATCAAACATAATACTTCAAACATTTCCCTGGAAATGTGTAAGGAGAAAGACTTTTATTTGGAAGTTGAGAAGGTGACTGCATGCTTTCCCAGCTTCAGTGGAGCATCAATCATCCTGGACAAGCAATTTTAAGAAATAAGATAGTTTAAAAAAATTCATTCTGAAAATACTGCCAACAATTTCATGATATAGATATTTTTTTTTTTAATATTAAAAGTAAATTGTAAATGTGTCTTTATAAACAATATGCATAAAATAGATCTGCTATACTAAGCTCTCTCTTTTTAAATGCTGTTTCACAGTAATTTCTTAGGTATGCAAAGTTTTCCCTCAAAGAAATAGTGCAATCTGAAGAACATACATTATGTCAGCGAATTAGAACTACTGTGGTCATTAATATAAGTCTTTATAGATTTCTTGTAGGAGTGGATGAAGACTCATATCTGTCTCCGTTTTCTTTATGATTTGCAACAGCTGCACGTGTTCCGTTACAATCTGTCTGAGGTCCGTCATTTTCTGAAGCAACTTTGCAAACAGCTGTGATGATTCTGGGTGATTCAGCTTTAGCTGGAGCTCCAAAGCTTGCAATAGATTGTCTTGTATATCTTCAATGGGCTTCACATTTAACAAACCTGGGCGGTCTAGGAAAAAGAAAAATGAAAAGAGGACTTGAAGTCGATGAGGGATTTGGAAACGTTGATCTCCTGTATCAGTTTCTTGATGATTTCTTAGTGTATTAACCATTTACATGTGCATTTACTTCCAGAGAACTGACTGACAATTTCTTAGTGTATGCATTTGTAATATTTTACTAGAATTTGCTCAAACATCTTTTAGAACCAGCCCTAGAAACAGTTCAGGCATTGGTGTGGTGCAGATACAGACAGGTTTATACAATACTACAAAGCATTTTCCACAGTAAACCAGGAGTGTTTATGGAGGAGTGAGATAAAGCTGGAGGATAAACAGTCTGTATCAGGTAATTAATTTTTGGAAAATCAACAGATAGATGGATTTGCATGGAGTTGTTTCTATTAAAAATGTTTCCTGCTAAGGTGGATTCTAATCTACATACACACCCCCACCCCAGGCATAAATTCAACTCCTGCAGTCGTAGTTACCTGTGAGATTTACAGGTTCACTTCTTCTCTACACCCAAGTTCCAGCTGCTACTAAGAAGTCTCATGGTAGCTTTTAGCATCAGCTCTCTGGCTTAGCCACATATGCTTATGACAGTGAAGGTCTGATAGATGTGGCTTGTAGAGAAAATGCCTTTTCTGGGCTCATGCCAACAGAGAATTCTCCTCCATATGGAGGAATCTGGGATGAGTGTTTACAACCAAAATCGGCTACTTGCACTGCCACAGCTGTCAGAGTTCAGGATTATCTTTGGTGTTTCATATTCTGCAGCAACAAGCAAAATCTTTCCTTTTTAACCACTATTATCTTTCATAATAATAGCTGTTCTTTCTGTCCATACCTAAATACCTTCCTAAGTGGCTGCAATTATTATTCAGTGTATTTTTTAACATTTGCTTTCTGACTTGGGGTAATAAATTATTTGATTCTTCAGTCATAAAAGTTAATAAAATTGCCTAACATGATTGAATCCCCACATAGACAATAACCACCAGTAACTTGTTACTGCTAAGCTACTTTATACTGGGATAACACATCCTAATTATCAGAATACTCCATGGAAAAGCAGTCAATAATTTAAATAACATTTGCTGTGTAGCTATGAAATTCATTTCATAGGCTGATCAATAAAAAGCAGTGCCTATAGCTAGGCTTAAATTACTTCCCCAAGGCAATATTTCCATTTCAGAAAGGATGGGAAGTTGATCTATATTAACATTTTAAAGAATAGGCTGTTATTTCCTGTGATCTCAGTAACCTTTCTGTGCATCCAGTTTTACCAACTCAGCTTGCCTGGTGCTGCATACTAGAAAAAAGGCTGAGAGAAAACAAAGCCCTTTATAAATACATTGGGGTTTTACCTCACAGGGAAGAAAATGCAGTGTAAACTAAAAGGCATGGAAACAAATGAGCATAAACAAGCCATGAATCCATGTAGGCCACTGATTAGGAAAGGAGAGTTAACTCTCAGAGAGGAGAGGTTTGCAGAGAGTTTTGCAGAAATAGGAATAACAGCAAGTTTGAACATGATGCTTGATATTTGACAGAGGTTTTATGAAGTGACTGCGTCCAGTTGTAGATGTTTGGACTCATTGACCCATTTGGCCAATCTCTCCATTTGGCATTTCATGCTAATGTGCTGTGCTTGTCTTGCAGACATCACTTATTTATATCTTTCAAGTGATAACACCATAAATACAGTTCAGAAAGGCTGTAAGTAAATATCTGCCAGCAGAAAATTGTCTCCAAACAAAAGACTCCTTCTTATTAATTTCTTTTGACAACATTATAAAGGGATTTTAAAAAGATACTTGGAGAACTTGTGATGACTTTTAAAATATTTACTTTTAGATGACCACAGTGCATTGCATGTGCTGTGAAACCTTGTTGCCTTCTTCCCATCTTTCAGGAGCTTCCCAAATGTCAGTACTTCAAAGCTGTTAATAATTCCTGCTTTGGGTTGGGATAGCTTTAAATTTTCCTTCTGTGTTGCAGATGAACTCTGAACTAGCTGGGTATGACTCAGTGTACAGTGATATAAAAAAATTCAAGAAGCAGAGAGACTGTGGCCTTGATTTCCTCTGAGATTAATCTCCATTTGCTCCCTGCTTCTTTTATGGTGGGAATTTTTAGGGTGTGAGCTTTTCAGAAGCGAAACTCAATGCAAACATTGTGTTCCCCAGCACAACTTTATAGAGTCCAGAAGGCAAACCCAGGGGATCAGTAGTGAGCCTGGAACTTACCAGAGAGCCCATCGAATTTGGATGCCTGAGGTCAACTGAAGTTTGGTGAGAGTTAAAATCCCAAAGTCCTTTTGAAAAACCCTGCTTAATAGTTTTATAATGACCCAGTGGCACCAGAGTCAGAAAAGATGACCATGACAAAAGCCTAGGAGATCACCAGATGTTATTTTTAAAGAAGTCAATTCAAGAGGAAGGAAAATTCCCATTGAAGAAAGCAAGGGAGATTTTTCATGAATGAGAACTTCAGGACATGGACATTATTTTCTGGGTGTTGACAGTTTGCTATACTTTCTCAGTAAAAAATTCTTACAGAGGAAAAGGCTGTTTCTGTTCCAAGGAATTTATCAAAATCAGGGGAAAAAAAGGAAATAAGAAGCAAAAGATTTAACATAGAGGTCCTATGGCATTTTTCAAGTTATTAAGATGCTCTTAAATACATGTATGCTCCAGACTCATTGGGTACTATACCAAAAGGTGTATTTTGTGCAGTGTGGAGCTCTGGATAGATGTGGCTTGCAGAAAAAAAAATACAAAAGAAATGATTGTTGGTAAGCCTTGACAAAAACTTAGATAGAGAACAGGAAGAAATGGAAATGGGAGTAAACTAGATGTGACACTGTGGTGGAGGCCTTCAAAGAGGCCAGGACAGATGGAATTGCTATTTGAGAGCTCACAGGGAAACCTGCAGAAGGAACTGATGAGGGAGCTGAAAGACAAAAACAAATGAGTTGTACAGAATGTTCTTATCATACAGTGAAATTAGGTTACAGAAAGCCAAAGGAAAGAGAGTTCAAATGATTAAGGTGAGATTAGGTGAATCAGACACCACTTTTAAACGTCTCTAATAGAGACGATTGCTGATGGGAGTTTATCTTTTTTTCCACACTGTGACCTGCCTTTTATCCATTCAGTCTGTGCCAAGAAAGTACCTCCTTTCTCTTTTAATCATTACTTTTCATTATCCAGTTTCTCATTCGGTCTCCATTTGTTGTCCTAGGGCTTTTGCATTTGGTTTGAAAACGCTGCAGGAAGCTATTCTAAGTAAGAAAATGTTCACAGTGGCAGAGAAAGGCCAATAGCTCCTTAGTTTTGCATGTTAACAGTATGGCTTTGAATAAATTAATGTCCTATACTCTCTTAGGGAAAAATACTTTGTTTATTTACTTACAGATCCAGGCACTTCTTCCATGTTTCTGACAATGAACTACAATTTCCTCACCTATGAAATTGCCATCGGTGTGCCTTTACCCACACCTTTAGATTTTAATGTATTTCATTAAGTGCATTTTGCATTTAAACACACATTCTAAAACTTTAACATGATAAACCAGGCAAAGACATGGCTGACTGAACAACTGTGCTGCTTCTTTTGCTGAGGCAGATATGACTCAGCAGTTTGAGGTTTTTTTCTTCTGGGACTGTCACCAGGTTCAAAGCCTACAGTGATTCTCTGTGATATGTGGGTCTGATTATGAAGCATTTCTTCATACTAACAGGTTTGCTAGAGCAGGATTTGTGTAGCTGTCAAATATGAACTATTCCTTGGTACTAAGTCACAAAATTTTGCTGATGTCAGATTGTAGCCAAACTATTTAATATGGTGTTTAAACAAGTGGCAGTGATTGGGAGCTCTACGTTTGCTATAAAGAACACTCTCAGATGATAACAGAAAAAGTGCTGGTAGCCACATTGCTGAATTCAAGGAATGGTTTGACTGCATGTTGGCTAACAGAATCTGGCTCTTTACAAGTATACCCTACTACAATTCCCAAACATCACTATATCCTCAACATTCCAGAAGATAAGATACAAAAGTTCAAGTCCATCCATAATGTGTAAACATGCTACAAAACTACCTTTTGAGCTTTTTCTTTACTTGACAGCAACTTGCTTGAGTGAGCTTTCTCAGTTTATTAATGTAGATTATCCTAATAAGACTTGGACTACTATCCTGCCCAGACATCCAATTTTTTCTCCTTAAACCTTCTTCTTGAGATAGATTACCTTTTCAGCTCAGGTATATCCAATACTTTTAAAGATGCTTCCAGTTCTACTGGCTGAGGACGTGCCTATGGCACAGCAGAATACAACAGGAACAAAGAATATCACCTTGGAAAAAGTTTTCCAAATCTCATTTTACCAAAGCATAGTTTTGAAAGTTACCAGAAGGAAAAGATTGTTGTGACGAGGCTCTGGCATTGCTGTTAAAGGCATAAAAACAAGGTGATATCCTGCTGTTCACACACACAGAGTCTCTCTGTCTCATCATGCAGAATACTAGAATTTGTTTGCCATTTACAGCATTGTTTTAAAGCACAATACACTGACATTAAGAACAACTCTTTGGCCTTATAATAATGAGTTCAGGGTAACATTTGGAATCATTGAGACAGAGCGAGGCTGCACCGAGAAGCTCAGAAACAATAAAGTGATGGGCTGTGGACGTGGGAGTACTTTCATTTTGTTGCTATTACAGACAATTTGTCAGCTTCTTATTGTTATATGGGCATTTTGCCTTTCTACATGTAATGCAAAAGCAATTGTTTCAATATCCAAAGGCTGAACTGTTCGATAGGATTTGTGGCAAGTTCCTTTTACTTCACAAAGAGAAGCTTTCTACATGTAATGTTCCAGCTGCAATTATCTTTTGCTCTTCTCTTTAGAGCTGCGTAAGAAATTGCATCCCTGAAGCCAGCAGGACGAACAATTTCACTGGGCAATGACAGATTCACTTAAAATTACACCATTTGGCTAGGACCTTTTTTCTTTTTAGTTTCAAAAACTGTTTTTCTTTTTAACATGGAATTTCTTGAAGAGACTTAAAGAATTCCTGCAGCTACTCCTTGAGGTGACATGCACTGGGTTTGAATCCCATTTTCAATGAAATCATCCTGGTTTGGTATTCATATAGTTTTTACAGAAGTTCAGTTTTGTAAGAATATACCTCTCACAGAATCAAGAGCATCTGAGACATCTGAGAAACAGGATTTCAGTTCCTTACCACATACGATACTGTAGTGCCATAGAACACATTCAGTTCAACCTATATCAGATCTGACCATAACTTCCTTACTAAAAACCATTCTCTAACTGGCAGCAAAGACAATTCACAGCTATTTACAAATAACTATCATGTTTTGTTTGCTTTTCTTTCATGAAAAAAAACAGCAAGTTCTAAACAAAGATAGTGAGAGATCTTTGTTACTAAGAAATTAAAAGGATTTTCCTAGAAAGGACTGATTTATATTTATATACATTTATATATTCATCTGGATTTGCTTCAATGTCATTTAAGAGCTAACTATTAAAAGTGGGTAGTCTTTTATGGAACTGCTTACAAATTATTCTTATAAAGAAGACTTGCTGTTAAATCTAATTCAATATAGCCATTTGGGTTTTTTTCTGTGGATCATTGTCCTCCTGAGATCTAAAATGTAAGATTAGTTACATCATACCTCTCTAATATAAACCAAACATCACTGAAGACCTAGCTTTGCAGATTGCAAGATCTCCTTTTTCAATTAGGAGTGGATTTTATGAGGCCTGTTTCTCATCTGCCAAATTTCATTGTGTTAGAAAATGCAAGATATTGGCATGTTCTGTGTAGTGCCCTAATAGACTTGTATAATTTCTCCTCCCCCATCAAAGCTAACCAAATATATACCAGTAACATATTTTCCCTTCCTGAATTAATTCAAAGTCCTCAGGGATCATTGTGTTCAAAGGTTTGCACTAGAAAACGTCTCCTGGGAAGTGTGCTTGTTTGAAGTGGATTCAGTCTAAGAAACTGCATTGTGATACCACGTTTTTTGCTGAATGAAACACAGTGCCAGGAGGACCAGTAGGTGATTTTAAATGAAGCTATACGTAACAATGCACTCTCAGCAGAATGTTTGTTTTTAGAACAATGGCATGTGGTTGTTGTGTTTGATTGCTTAAACATAAGTTAATAACAAAATACTCTGGGTCGCTCTGTGGAGGATCTGACTTCAGAATACTCAGCACATTCCTCCCATTGATATCTGGAGTACCATTCTAAGCCAAAACACACACAAATCAGTAGGGTAACATTTTCTCTGCGTGACATCACCAACTCGATAGTACTGGCCAAAGTAAAAGACCTTCAATATGACCTGAAATGTATATCTAATATCTCAGATTCCTGGTGGAAAAGTTTCTAAGTGAACTAGGTCTGGGTAGCAGTGACTAATTCACAAAATATAATAGCTACATCACCTCAGAATCAGATAGAACATACTGTCTTCAAAAAAGCTGAAGACTCACTTTTTAATGAAGTGCTAGAATACATGTAGTCTGATACCTGGGCTTTCAAATTCATGCTTTACTGGAAGCTAATGCCTAAGATCAATACAAACAGAGAGGCTAAGGAAATCTGAATACAGCAGACATAATGCCTTGTTCTCAGGTGTTAGGAGACAATCACTTTCCTGGGAAATGCATTATTTTTTCCCCCTCTTTTAAAGTCAAACAAAGCCTTGCATGAATGAAAACAACAACAGGATAACCCCCCATAACAATCCTATAAGCCAGATGCCACACATATTTTGAAACTTTTTGGAGTCAAAGCTATTTGTGTGCTATTAGCAAGCCACACAATGTAATTGCAGGTTTAAAAAATCCTCATGCAGAATTGTAACTTTTGGAAGCTCTTGCCAGTGAAATTCCACCCTTCCTGTTTGCAGATAGTCCTGATTGTGTTTTCTAAGTGGGCTGCTGATTCAGCTGGCATTTCCAGCTCTGTCATTAATATCAGGTCATTTTAGTTGTCTGTCTGAAAGTGAAAAAAGTACAAACAACATCAAGAAAGATGAAAATTAACAAGAAGGCATGTGTGAACAAACTCACTGCCATGCTGTAGGGCCGAGCGCTTTCCTGGTTGGGCAGGAATGAAAAGTGTCAGTTCTATTATATAAAATATCACATGAAATAAGACAGCACTTACCTCCACTTAGTATAATGACAGCTATAAATATTGCCAGGTCGCTGTCATCTAATTCCAGTGCATTGAACTTCACAGCAAACTCAAACTTGGGTTCCATAAAGTCACAAAAAGGCTTTCTCAGACTCTTCAGAAACTCCCGTGTCATGAATCCTTGTCCGTCAGATATAAGAACTCCATCTTTATTCATCAGAGAAGCCAGGAGAGTATATATGATCTCATGGACCCCATATTTCAGGAGAGTTACTTGATCATTAAGGTCAAGATTCACAAAGCCTGGAATGTTCTTGGCGAATTCTGTGATCTCCTGCACTGCTTCCACTGAGCGAAACTGGCATCGCTGGAAAATGCGAATCGCTACCTCTTTGTTCTCCTCCTGCAGCGGTGACACGTGCTTGCATTTGATCTGATCTTCTCCCATCATTAAAGAGTTCATGTCATAAATAACAAACGGCTAAAAAGAAAAGGAAAAGATGATTTACTTTCAAATGGCCTTTCTATGAGCATTTGACTACTGAGAGAATGAAGTAGCATGTGAGAGAGAACATCAGAAAACACCGAGAAAGTTACATCTATCAAGGGTAGTTGGCCTCAAAGGGTTAAATCTCCACAAACCTATTAAAGCAAATATCCTCACAGTGACAGAATGATTTACAGAAAGCACAAGTAGTTCTTAAGGACTTTTGACATGTGGCGTGAATCCACGTTCTAAAAATAGGACTTTGGCTGACACTTTTGTTAATGATTGGGGGAGGGTGTAAGCAACACTGTGAAAATATCCATGATTTCTGCCCTTGTTTTGTTTAGTTTTTGCCTTGTTTCATTTGACAGGAGTTCTCTAATATCATCATTTGAAAGTTGGAATACTGACAAAGAAAAGATTAGAACTTTAATCTTTTTACCTGAATTTTAAAGGCTTCTACAAAACCGAGCCAAATAAGTGCACAGTGAGGTGTTACCACTTCTGATCATACAGCTACTTTTTGGTGAGAAGACAGTCTATTCATACACTACATACTTCTTTTCAAGTTCTACCCTTCTAGAAAACAGTGCAAGTAATTTGAAATTTATGGCACTAACTGATATATTCAACCTTTTGCTGTTAATTCCTTTAAAAAGAACCAATTTTGTATGTACTTAAACAACTTGTCAATGGGAAAGGAAACACAAGTAACATGATACAACTACAGCAGCCCAACTCAGAACACAAGAATGAGGCTGACTGTGAAAGAAACTCAACTGGAATAAATCAATTTTGAAAGGAGATTAGAAAAAGTAGTGCCAGGAAAACTTTTGTTAGAATCTGGAAACAATCTGTTTCAGATTATGCCTAAGAAGCTCCTGGTTTTAAAGAAGTGGTTAAGTGAGGATTTCTTGAGCTTATCTGAAGAATCTTTTCCTTAGAAGCTGAATGACTAAATAGTTATTTGCTGCACTGAACAAGTATCTACTAATATTAGTAGGTTTGTTAGCATATTTGACCAATTAACTGAAATCCAACGAATTATACAGCAACAATTGGACTAGAGAAATGCCTTTCTTAATTTAAGACCCTTATTCAGATGGTTTTATATTCACTATATGCTGTAGTACAGATTCAAAACCAACCCAAGCCTTCCTATATGTAGTCAGTGGTCCTCTCCCACAGAATCAGCTTCTGGAAACTCCTAAATTCCAGTCCTATTGCATTAAATTAGTTTTGAAGTCTATTCACTGCTAAATTATTATGGAATCTTTAACATTTCCTCCAGATGCTGGTGGTGCCTTGTGAAGGGGATATTGCCCACTGATGCTTCTCACTATCCACCAGTAACCAGGAGCTGCTCCTCCCATCTCCCACAGCTCTGCAGATGGAGACTGGGAAAGTGTTTGGTTATCTGTTTCAGGCCAAGTTGAGCAGAAAGCTCCAATCTGCTTTCACTAGAAAGAGAGGGAGGGATGGCAGCTCACAGTTTTGTCTTTAATTGATACAGCTGCTTGGAAAACAAAGATCTAGCTCTGACCTGAAATAATAGTATCCATACAAGAGAATTTCAGCTTTCAAAATGGTTTAGTTAAATGAACATTCCTCTGCTTACAAGACCAATGAAACTAGTGCTGCCACTTTCACAGTGATCACAGGCAAACATAGCTCCAGAGCATGAGATTCAGTTAAACAGTGTGAGGTATGACACTGGTTTTTCACTTGCACTAGCATTTCAGCGTGGAACTGAAAAAATAAACACACCACACTGAGAAAAGCCAGGAGGACAAGATATTTTTCAAGATGTAATGCTCTTTTGACAGCAGAAAAACCATTTTCTATATTTCTGTACATCTGTATATGCACTCATGTGTGAAATAGTGGAATTACAAGACTGTAGGGAAGGCTTTTAAAATACATGCTTTAGTAACAGTAGGCCATTCTACTCTTTTCTTTCTAGAAAATCTTAAGTGGGAGCAGCAAGTACAACAAAAAGTCATCTAAACTGATGTTCATGTGCTTAAAAAACTATACTATGCCACTGGCCTATGAACATTAGACAAAGAAAATCAAGAACAAGTTCAAATCAGCTAAAAAAAAAAGTTTAACATAAAGATTCAGATGAACTTTGTGAGTGGGATCTCATGTCAAATGAGCACTGTACCTCCCAGAAGAGGAGGTTATTAGTTTTAGTTTTGATGCACTCACTTCACACATCTAATATTTTCCAGTTAATGCACATGATATATATAGCAATTAAAACCAACATGCAATTACACTGTGCTCATAGTAGACAGTTGATGTTCCAGAGCACAAAGCCCATTACAGTGCAAACAACATATAAGTAGTAACCATGAAATGTTGTCATTCTCCCAGTGTTTGGGTTTTTGTTTAATTAAAATGCTTGAAAATTTTCAGCAAAGGGAAGCAAATGCCATGTCTATTGTGACAAAGCTCTAAAGCTTCCAATAAAGCAGGAGAACATCAGTATGTATTTACTACATGACTATGGCGTGAGTGTGACTTTCAGCCTTGACCAAGTTGCATAAGGCCCCAAGTTTAAGTACCCAGCTTAGCAGAGCAGCAAACCATACACCATTTGATTTCTATCACAACTTCCTAGAACCTTAGAGAACAAAAGTGGGGTTTGTGGATGCACTTGAGACCTTGGAAACAGATTTCTAAACACATGTCTGGAAAAACTGAGGCTGAGAGCACCGTGGGGTAACCCTGCCCACACTTCTGCCACCTTCCACTGTGGGCACAGGGAGTAGATGCAGAAAAAAAGGTGTAGGCCCCGTGACATTTTTAGGATGAAGAGGAGTAAACAAGATATACAATTACACCCCCCCCATTCTATTCCATTTTAAACCCCAAAATCGCTATGTTAATTCCTTCCCAGTAACCTATGCTTCTGATACAGGGAACTGCTGCAAGATTTGGGAAAAGCAATGACCCTCAAGTGGACTTAGCCTATCAACTTTCTGCAGAAATAAACTATGCTACTTCAAGCCTCAAACAGTCCTTGATGAAAAGTTAGTCAAATTGTAAGAGTCTACAATGTGAGGAGCACAACAAAATGAGGGGCACCGTTTAAGTTATTAACTGCCTTTAAAGAGAGCAAGCCTAAAATATGTCCAGTTGCTTTCCTGTCTTAGGAATCCACAACTGCATGTATTCCTTACTTTTCATAGATTTTGTTGTGCATTCTCCTCAAATTCAAATTGCACCAACACAGGATACTGATCTGATCCAAGATAACCCATGTAAATGCAGGAAGTCATCAGAACAGCGCAAGAACAAGCAGCAGAGTTAAAGTTAGCTGTGGTGCTGGTGCTGGGAATCATTTGACACTTACAAAAAGGAATATTCCTTAGAGTACAGCTAGTACTGATAATCTGCTATGATAAGGATGCTTGAACAGAGTAGAATCCAATTCCTGACAGCTACATAGCCACCTTAAACAGATAGTGTGGAAGATAACCTTTGGTGAAGGAGAAGGAAAACGGGAAGAGGGGATGGGAGAATACAAAAAGGTTACGGTGACCTTCAAATTCTTGTACTGGTTTCAAGTATTCTATTAGGTGAACTTGGAGCTTTGTCAAATAATGTTTACTTATCCTATCTAAAAACATTTCCTGTGTTTCAGGCACAGCTTGAAATATGTAACTGCCAACAGCAAAATTGTGGGTTTTGTTTTGTTTTGTTTTTTTTTAAGAAAGAGATGTGTTGTCAATGTGGTAAATCATTTACTCCAAAGAAAGAGAAAGAAACCCGAGAGGGAACTAACAGATTTGTCTGTCGTCTTTCCTGTCAAGATCGCCCTCGCCTTGGCTTTGGTCAGAGGGAAGGACTTTATGTATGAGTCATACAAATGCTTGGCAAGTGCTCGTAGATCAGCAGATTCGGGGTTTAACTGGTCGATGTCGCTGGAAATCTCTGCCAAGAGCTTCTCCTTCTCCGCTTGTGGCATTCGCCCAAACCTGATGGCTGAAGAAGATGACAAGCAATTACTATAGCTAATAGTTGAACCTTAAAAAGCATATTTGAGTAGCTTTTTGTGTCACCTTTGTTAGAGCTGTACTTAGTCAAGCAAGGAAAAGATCATTTTCTCCAATAATACAGGCAAAACAGCTAAAGTGCTTTCAAGAAATGTAAACAAACACATTTCAAAGAGGAAATAATCTGTGTGGCCAAACAGTAGGATTACAATATATTGCCTGGAAATGCAAACCTATTGTCAGTTCACCTGACAGAGCTGATGAAAACCACTGATTCTACCTCCAATCTAAATAAAATGTAAAGAATCTTTAGGATATGAAAATTCTGTTGGCTTAGGGTAGGAATCACCTTTCAGTCTTGGATTGTTTTGGGCAAATCACCATATGGATCTGAGATTCTTCATTTGTTTAGAAACAAAATACTCACATGCCTTGCAGGAAAAAATTCCTACATAGTTCAACAGAACTTAATGCAGCCAAGTTGCTGTAAAATGTTAATAAAAGAATGGGAATGAGAAAGAAGATTGTGCAGGGAATAAAAAAGCCAGAACAGGTTGAATTCTTCCTGGTAATTCTATGTGCATGGAGTATTGAAAGAGCAAGGAATGGTTGTACCTAGTCATACTATCCCATAGTTGCTTAATATCAGCCTAAGGCAGCTGTACACCTCCTACATTTCCAACTATCTACTTGCTATTTACTCATATGGGTACTGAGAGTATTTCAAACAAGCCATCAAGATCAACACTGGTTTATCATGTGACATTTCAGTAAACAGCATTTAGACAAAATCACAGAATGGTAGGGGTTGGAAGGGACCTCATCTAGTCCAACCTCCCTGCCAAAGCAGGTCCCACCTAGATCAGGTCACACAGGAACGTGTCCAGGTGGGTTTGGAAACCTCCAGAGAAGGAGCCTCCACACCCTCCCTGGGCAGCCTGGGCCAGGGCTCCCTCACTGAAACAGGGAAAAAGATTTTGTTTAAGTGGAACTTTTTGTGTTCCAGCTTTTGTCCATCAGCCCTTGTCCTGTCACAGGACACACACAAAAAAAGTGTTCCTCCATCCTCCTGACATGCCCCTTTTAAATACTTGTATTGAGATCCCCCCTCAGTCTCCTCTTCTCCAGACTAAACAGCCCCAGGTCCTGCAGCCTTTCCTCAGAAGGAAGATGCTCCAGTCCCCCGATCATCTTGGTGTCCCTGCACTGGCCTCTCTCCAGCAGTTCCCTGTCCCTTTAGAGCTGAGGAGCCCAGAACTGGACACAGGACTCTAGATGAGACCTCAGCAGGGCAGAGCAGAGAGGGAGAAGAACCTCCCTCCACCTGCTGCCCACACTCTTCTTGATGCCCCCCAGGATGCCATTGACTTCTTGCCCATGGAAGCACATTGCTGCTCATGGTTAGTTTGCTGTCAATCAGCACTGCTGGGTCCCTCTCCTGGAGCTGTTCTCCAGCAGGTCACCCCCAGCCTGTCCTGGTGCAGGGGGTTGTTCCTCCCCAGGTGCAGGACTCTGCATTTGCCCTTGTTGAACCTCATGAAGTTCCCCTCTGCCCATCTCTGTTCCTCTCTAACTCATGAAGTACCCTCTCTACAGCGTTTGCATCTTGGCCTTAGGAGTAAATAGAAATATCATAAATATTTTGTCCAGGGCTTAGTATCTTCCCTGGATAAAGTAAAAGTGCTGTTAAGATCACACATATGAATTATTGTACTAAGGATGCTTATTTTGAAAAGAACCTGATACTTTTCCCTTTATGAGTTTGCTTGCACTGTGCTGATGGTCAAAACCCCCACATTTTTCAAAGATAAATATACAAAAAACGGTGCCAGAAAAAACCCCAAACCATTTGTCATGTATTTATTGATTAGTTCTCCTATTTCATGGCTGTAGAAACAAGATTGTTTATTTTTATGACCCCACTACATTTCTCTTTCAGCAAATGCAGTCTCTGAATGATGCATGCTGTAGGTTTCATATTTTCTTAGGTATTCTCAGAATTAACATGGCTGAATAAAAATAATCACGAAAGGAAACCTACTTCAATAGGTACAAATTGAGATATTCATTGTTTTTCCCTGTAAAATTCCTTGCTGATAATTTTTTCAGGTGGGAAATCTTGAATATTTGCCAACTGATACCTGTTTTGGATCATATATACCATGGCATTTGTGTTTTTTTTCCTCTCTGATGGGAAACACAAAGTATTCTTAATCAGCTGCTAACAATAGTTTTCAAGGGAACATCACTCCCCTCCTTCTGAGAGCAAAAATGCCCAGATTACTTTGAAAGAAAATGAGTACATATGGTGTGATATTGAAAAACAGGTTACAAGCATTAAGTTTACTCTTGAATGCTGCACTAGGAATGGAGTTAGATATAAAACCAAATCTTACTCATAGCACAAAAAGCCATTACGTTGATGTCAAATCAGCCCCAAATGCCCATTGTGATCAAAGCATGCACCAGCTGATTCAAACCAAAGCTGTATGGCAGTTATCTCTTAGGAGCCTAAACCATCCTTTGCTGGTTCAAGAGCCCATTTGAGAGGGATTGGCAGCTAACAGATCACAGATCACTGATCTATCTGATCAGCAGCACTTAGCACATTAGCAAAGGTTGCATTTAGCAGAGAGGAACAAGTCTTCTAAAGACATGACCTACCTTTGCTAAGGATGGAAATGAGATCTTCATAGAATCATAGAATCATGGTGGGCGATGGAAGGGACCCCTAGAGATCATCCAGTCCAACCCCCCTGCAGAAGCAGGGTCACCTAGATCAGGTCACACAGGAACATGTCCAGGTGGGTCTTGAAGCCCTCCAAGGAAGGAGCCTCCACAACCCCTCTGGGCAGCCTGGGCCAGGGCTCCCTCACTCAAACACTGACATAGTTTTTTCTTTATGTTTAAGCTCCCAGCTTCATCCCATCACCCCTTGTTCTGTTGCTAGCTACTATAGAAAAGAGGGATGTCCCAACCTTTAGATGTTTATAAATGTTAATAAGATCTCCCCTCAGTCTTCTCCAGACTGAACAGCCCCAGGTCCTGCAGTCTTTCCTAATATGAAGATGTTCTATTCCCCTGGTCATCTTGGTGTCCCTGCACTGGACTCTCTCCAGCAGTTCCCTGTCCCTCTGGAGCTGAGGAGCCCAGATCTTGCTGCTTTCTGTACGATATAAATCCTTGGGGTGCACCTGCCGTCACAATATCAGACTTTCACATCCAATAATTGGGCAATAATGAAATCCCTCAGCAATCTCGTAATATTTTCTGGTGCTTAGTGTGTGAAAACTGTACTTGGGGTAAAATTTGTTCTGCATCTTTACACTTACGAGGAGTCTATCATTTAAACACGTGTCCCTTTCTAAATGTGGGATTTCACGATGGATTAACAGCAGTGGATCTTTCATGATCCACTTTTAAACACAATCTCTACTTCATACAATTGTCTTGGAAGATTTCTAATGTAATTAATGAACATGAGAATAAAGTTTCCTGAACGTAAGTCAATCAGGACCCAAAAATACAGTTTAAATACAACAATTTGTTAACAACACAAAGTTAGGGAGTTGTGAAACATTTCTATCTTGCAGATTGATGGGGTAACAATAGAGGGGGTTTATTTGATGTTTGGAATATGTTTAAAAATACTATATTAGTTGCAGCAGATTCTGTTTGATGTTTATTAGCACTGCAGGCAAAATTTGGGGCAAAATTTAACTTTATGGTTCTATCCTAGTAGTTTCCTTTTGGAGAAGTCACTGTCATTTCCAGGGGACTGAGACTAAAGTTAGGAAGAGGTCAAGCACCAGGAGACTTACAGAAGGAATTTGGAAAGTGGGATTTTGGATAAGAGGAGAAGTAGGAGGGATTGGTGATAATTACAGAGGTTAAGGTAGAAAAAGGAGAGTTCACAGGGTGGATAAGAGTTCACAGCACTTCTGGTGGCTGAGGAAAATTTAAAGAATGGATGGCATGATCTCCCTTTTCCATTTCCCTGGCCTCATCTTCTGTTTCCCTGGACCATTTATCCTTCTTGCTTCTCTCTCTTCTCTCTCCTCCATCTACTCTCACAAAAGGTTCAGCTTCCTTACCTCCCAGGAGCCTGTGAAATAGATCAAGTCAGGATTTATAGGGGCAAGAAGGGTAGGGACAAGCCAGAGAGCTGGTATAGGAGGTCTGGAAATATGGCTTGCTGCTCATGCAAGGGTGAGAGGGCCTCAGATGGCAATTTGTTTCACAGTTATAGAGGGCTGTGCAAGTTTGGGCACATGCCTGCAGCTGGAGCACATGATCTCTCTTTCTCCTTGGGCAATTATTTCTTTTCCTCGCATTTAGGTACTCTCCAAACATCTGTGATATAAAACCAATAGTGAATACAGTGGGACACTACATGCTAGTTTATAGCCTTTGCCTTCCTGGGGAAAAATGGAATATTTAGCCTTATGCCACATTTTATGGCTTGGAGAAGTCACTACAAGTGGTTATAAACTACTCTGTATAGCACTCTACTCTTCTAACTGTCTAGATTATATTTGAACATAAATGAGCTAGAAACACAGCTTCTTAGTGTTAGAAAACACAAGATAAAGCCAAGGTGGATACCTGCCTGAATTTACTGGAGGCATGTCCCTAGATTGAGTAATTCACTGCTTCCAGAATGGACAATAAAGACATACTGCCATGTGTGCTCATCTACCTATTATAGAATGGGTCTATGCTGATGTTATAGAAAGAGTACTTTTAGCAGAAGAGAAAAAATGAATGACATTTCTGAATAAAAGAACCAAGCTTCTGCAGAATGCAATCTGAGCAACTCAGGGTTAAACACAGAGCAGCACTGTGGTTAGAGAGGAAAGGAAAACAATATTGAAAGCATGAGAACACCACTGTCTTTTTTAACCTTCAGCCAAGTGGTATGTAGCATTTATACGTGAAAAAATGTGGCTGTAGCTGCTAAGGGTCTCCTTGCATCCCCTGGCTTTGTAAGTGCCCCATTCATTGTCCAATAACCTATTTATGCAAGGACAGTCACAGATTGGAACTCTCAGGCACAAATAATCCACTTTCTGATTCCAAGCATTTAAAATTCAGATAATTTCGCTACTCAAACGGATGAACTTTCATCTGTAGATGTAACACCAAAGTGAGTCTCAGTGCCATTGACAACATCCAGTGTTGCATTTCTGCCTGCTTCTTTATCTAGCCCTGTGTCTTCACAGGCAAAGTGTGCTTCTTTTGTAATAAATTTGTTTGTTTATAAATGATGGAGGAAAGAGGGTGTTGTTTCAGGCAATGCAATGTAACCAGAATGGGCAAAAAAGGCAAATGTAGAAGCCAATACTTGAATACAAACACTACTAACTCCCTGTTAGGCAAACTCATGCTGAGAGCAAATGATGGAGTTCCTTCAATCCTTGGACGAACGGATTTGCCTTTCCCCTCTCCTTTCTATGCCTCCCCCTGACTCCCATGCACCCTGCTGTGGCTGAACAGGGAAAAACTGCAGGTGAAATGTTAAATTCAAAAATACTTCTTGTGTGCTTTCTGTTAGTAAGCCAGAGAGATGGTCTTGACCTTCCCCTTCTTGATAGAACTGCACGTGGTTCCCATTGACCTAACTGGAAGCCATGCTGCTGGGTTCTGAGAGAATTCATGTTGCTAGGTTATCAGAGAATTTGGCATGCACCTTGAAAATAATAATAATAATAATAAAACTCCATGAATTGCTATAAAAATACCCACAGTAGCATTTCAAAATTAGGTTTATTTTTAAGTGTTACTGTTGCATCCCAGGAACTTGAAAACCGTATTTTCTATTAGCCAGACATTTCCCATAGCAATTTCTATTCACTGCATGTATTAACTTCACAAACCACAGTTAAGCTTTCCTCTTGGGGACAGTACACTCATTTTTTTAAATTGAAAATAATGAAAGTTCTAAAAAAACCACAGAGAAATTATTTTCCCAGTCATGTTTGCAATTCTTTACCCTTAGAATTACATAAGTCTCTATGTTATGACATTTAATTCCTGTTTTCACTCAACTTTGCCAAAGCAAGGCAGCAAAAAATCTTGATATGTCTTTCTGTCCAAATATTTGTAAGTATTTCCACATGAACTGATATGTTAATTTTAAAGTTCTGCAGGACTTCCTTCCCAATTCTATAAGAGAGCAGTATCATGCTATGCTTAACACTATCTGCTTACCTACTGTGGAGAAGGCAAGCACAGAACCATACACAACTGCAAACACCTTTTCTATCTAAGACTGTCACAGAATCACAGAATGGTAGGAGTTGGAAGGGACCTTTAGAGATCATCTAGTCCAACACCCCTGCTGAAGCAGGTTTAGCTAGAGCAGGTCACACAAGAAATAAACTATAACATACTAAACTATAGGATAATAAAAATAGAAACTCTGCTCTACAGTTCATGGATGAGAGGGGATATCCATCTCTGGATGGTGGAGAGGTCAAACAGTGCATACACACAGGGATCACAGCTATACACACTATAGGATGAGAGGCCAACAGCTGAACAAGCATGTTAAGAAACACTACACTCCTACTTACCACACATTGCAATCTATGCCCAGAGGTGGGGATCCTAGGGAGGAGGAGGACAGGTTTTTTTAAACCAATTCAGGGTGTGACCCATTCATTTTCAGTATGTTGTGTTCTAGGATGAGGCAGTATTAATTCATGATTCGAGCAGTATTCAGTAAGTGGTCTGTGTTTCAAATTCAAGTTGTGCCATTCACAAACTTTTGATATCTCTCTAGTCCATTTTTCATACTTAAGCTTTCCATTCACAGAAAAGGAACATTGAGCTACAGTACGCAAAAGAGCCTTGACAGAAAAGAAGATGATGAACTGAAAAATAACAGTTACACTAGGAATATTTGCAGGAAGAACAACCAAAAGGCTAAGGAGCAAGAACGATGGAGGTTAAACCAAACTCAAATGTTATGTAACATATTATATTGATCAGTTCAGATCTCTAACTGAGATCCAATCTCTCTGATACAGATTTCTGAACTGCCTAGTGTGAAGACTAGGCAGTTAAGACTAGTCAAGACTCTAGGTGTTGAAGCAGCATGTTAAGTAAGAATATTTCATGTTATTTTTCAGATGAAACATTGCTGCTTTAAACACTGCTGTGCACACTTACCATTATGGGACATTCCAACAGCGAGGCACTTCTGAAACCTGCAGTATTGACATTTATTCCTGCTTTTCTTATGGATGCGGCAATTCAGATCACACCTGTCGTAAACCAGCTTTAATCTGATTGTTCTTCGGAAAAAGCCCTGGAGTAAACAGAAAAAAAAGGTGTAAAAGGATGCAAGAAGCTGTCAGTGTCATTGTCTCACTTCTGTATAAATACAAAGTACCTTTCTGTATACACACCAAACCTAACTTTTCATTTAGACACATTTCTTGTGGAAGTAGGGCTCATGGAACCACGCTGCCCACTTATCGTTGCACTCCTGATCTTATTAGTCATTTCCAACCTGGTTAGATAAAGGGGTAAAAGTCTCAAATAGCTGGGGCAGCGTATGGGAATCAATGGAGTTTAAAGGCCAGTAAGTTGGGGAGCTCTATAGATGAGCTGAGTGTGAGGAACACTGTGCCAAAGGAATCTTCATCTGTTCCACTGCTCACAGGACAGTTTGTTATAAAATGAATGAGAAATGTTCAGATTTTGAAGTTCACTATCAATGCAGAATTCTATTAATACATCACCATAAATCATTCTGCCAACAGCAATTTCATCTCAAGCAAATAAAAAAGGTCATGGGTTATCTATTTGTTTCAATTTTGTCTCCCAGCTTAGCATTTTGTTATTCCATTTCCAATATTTATTTTCCTTTTTGAGTCTAAGTACTTAAAGAGAATTTATATTCTTTTACCTATTTTATTTCTTTAGCTTTGCACGTTGCTGAAACAATTTTGCAACATTTATTTCAGGATTCCATTATCTAAGTTGCTTTATTTTCTAGTTTATCTCCATTCTTTGGGCTATTACACGTTTGCAAAGTAGATTGGCATATAAGAAATCCAAAAGCTTGATGCCAAGCACGTGGGAATGATTGCACAAAAGCCTTAGAAAGTTTTATAAAGAGAGAAATAATAGAATCACAGAATGGTAGGGATTGGAAGGGACCTTTGGAGATCATCCAGTCCAACCCCCCTGCAGAAGCAGCGTCACCTAGATCAGGTCACACAGGAACGTGTCCAGGTGGGTCTTGAAGACCTCCAAGGAAGGAGCCTCCACAACCCCTCTGGGCAGCCTGGGGCAGGGCTCCCTCACCTCACAGTGAAAACCCTCACAGTGAAATCGTTATGGAAATTCACAGTTCTGCCTTTTTACAGTTTAAAGATGGTTTCTCAGATCACTCATAATTAATAAAGTTTATAAAAATTTGTTATTTGCTCTTTGTAACATTTTTTCTTATAGCAAATAATAACAACAAAAGCATAAAGTCTTATTTACAGGATTTATTGCAATTGAAGCAATTAACAGCATATGTATTGCTTTATATGTCTTCCTAATTCAGTGCTACCAACTTTACTTAAGCTCTGTGTTGGATCATTACTATCAGTTATTTTCCTTGAGATATTGAAAATAGAGAAGATGGGAATTTCATGTTAAACTGTGAAATATTTTATTGGATCTCAGTGAATTATTAACTTATTTCACTGACATGTCTTTTTGATTTTTTGTAGAATAGGAAACTGTTTATTCTGTTCATTTGTCCTTCATGTTACAAAGGACAAATTCTGTCCATTATATTAAAAAGACAAACATGTAAAACTTGATGGAGTTTTAAAGCACAAAGTCACATTCTTTAATATCATTATACTTTTCTGTAGTCACCTAGAAATGTGTAAACTGGGTAGAGAAATTCTAATCAATCAGAATAACAGAGTATGAATTTTAAATTGAGCTCTTGGGTTGGGCATCAGCCTGCTTTTGCTGCCTTTTTAGAGTCTGCAAGCAACCTCCAAGACAGCAAGGATGAAATACAATTGCATCATTGTCAAAAGCAGAAGAAATGTACCAAAAAATCAAGGAGATCAGTAACAAACTAAAAGAGTAAAAGCTTCCATTTATTAAGTCATGAAGTACACACAGTGTATGGGGAACAATTTACTTGATGACCTAAACCTGTTCTTTAAAAAAACCCCACAGATCTTTGATCTTACCAAGTGATTATTCAGGTTAAAGTAGTATCAAATCTTTTTCCAGAACAAATACATTGGTGAGAGCTTACCTTGCAACCCTCACACGCATGCACGCCGTAGTGAAACCCAGAGGCCTTGTCTCCACACACACGGCACTCAATAGCCATGAGGGAGTTGGAAGACTCCTCGTGAGGTTTATTGTACAACTGAACCTTTTCTGAAAAATAGGGTGGGGAAGGAGGCTCCATTTTGATGGCACCTGTATATAGAGAAGATTTAAAGGTTGAACTCCAAGTATAATTAAATACATGGGAGAAGTGGTAAGGAATAATCGCAAGCAGCCACAGTCAACACAGAGAGATCCATAGGTCTGCTTTATGCACAAAACGAATAGCAAACCAGGCCTATATGGGGATGGAAGCTGTACCTAGCTATTTCACTGCCAGTATGTAGTCTGAAAACCCTTCAAGAGGCAGATTCTGATGCAGAAAGTGTATTACAGATTCGGTTTTCAACTCTGTGGTGTGGAATGGCTTGAAGATAAGAGATATAAAAAATGTACACATGGAGACTTCATACTTGAAAGGCCTTTTCTCAGTATCTAATCTGGTTGTCTTATTTTAAGGTGTTCAGAAATACTGCAATGAGATGGACTGGAGTTTCCAATCTAGGCTAAAAAAATGTTTAAGTAGCTACTAAACCTGTATATTGAATAACAGATTATTGGATAATACATATTTGGATAGCATAATATTAGATATTTAAAGACACTTATCTCCCTTCTGGGAAATACTGTTCACCTTTGGATGAAGTTTAGAGATTAATTTTCTCTTCTGAATGTTTCTAGTTAAGGAAGCAACTTACTGTAATATTGAACAAGGTCAACCAACCAAATATGGTATCATGATAAAAACCCTTGCTGGTCATAGAAGAAAGCTGTGATATTTGAAACTATAACATTATATCAAATCATATCTCAGGGGTGATGTAAGAGATATAATATTACAACAAGGTGATGTTTTCCTTGTCCAAACTGGCTGTACTACACAAACTAAAAAGTTTTCTTGCCTATTTAAACCAGGAAGAAGAAAAGTGGAGAATTATCTAAGTAAAGACAAAGAGGATTTCCCCTAATTAAACTCTACTGCACTCCCTAGCTTGTTGTTAAAGTGCTATGGCCATTTCTAATTAAACAACTGAAAAATCAAATAGAATCTGGAAAAATATCTGTTATTTTCTTCCCTAAGTAACCCAGAGGTACACAGCACCTGCTTCACTGTGAAACCAAAATGATATGTCACAATTTTCCCAGCAAGAATTGCCTGAAAAAAAATCCTGTACAGATTACTGCAAACAAAAATGACACCAGAGCTAAGTTAGCTACATGGGACTTTTTAAAAGTTCCAAGCACAGCAACCTCATGTTCCTACTTCCATCAGGAATGCAGTAACAACTTATTTCAGAATAGGTGACTTCTTTTCTTAAAAGAAGGTGTGACTGGCAAAACAACAGACTTGTTCATAAGTATATAAATAATTTCTAGCCCATGAGGCTCCAAGGTTATGCCTGTATTAGGAACACTGACAACAGTTGTATCAGCAACATGACTCAAATGTAGCCAATATTTCTGTTGCATTGGTATGGAATTTAAAAGCTACACATGCTAATAATCAATATGCTACATATGCTGGGGCATTTTACAACATCCAGCATGTTCATTCTGCATTGTGTGCATGGGGCTTCAAAGGACAATTTACACATATAAGAAACAAATAGAAGGCTGGAAGTTTCAGAAGTAAATCGTGGGATTTATGTGTCTAACAAAAAGAAATTAACATCATTTTAGATTCTTCATGATACCTTGCCTAATCTCCAGCTGCTGCTCGGGAAGGTTGAAGGTCTGTGATATGTATTCTATCTTTTCTATCTGCCCTGCAAGAATATGTTGTGGACACAGGACATTGGCATTTAGGCATCTGAGTGTTTCTACATCCTTTTGTCGATAGTACACTTTTGAGGGAATAAAGCAAACGTGAACATGAAGGAAATACTAAAAGCATACTTTGGCAATCCTGGAGCTTGATGTCATATTTGTAATCAATGCTTGTCTGATCAGTTCTTGCAAGAGGAATATCTTCGTAGTGTGGTGAGGAAATGCTTGAAAAATCAACAGTGGTAAATGGCTTTATGTCAAAGGAATGTGTATGATCATCCATCGCAGACAGATCCACTGGGTTAATTCCAAAATTAATGGGCCAAAACGGCATTTCTGTGTCAACCATTGTAATCCCTGAAAGCAGAAAAAGAAACAGACACTTTAAAAGAAGCTAGTTGTCTCTGCAAAGACCTTGGACCCAAGCCGGGGTCCAATTATCTCCCGTCCCAAGGGCTGACATGCAAAGCCACAACCAGGCTCAGGTTTTTGGGGAACGATTAGGTCCCATCTCTCATGTGGCTTGAATTTGTCACCATATCATGCATTATAGATTAACATTGCATGGCCAACACTTGGCAGTTAACCCAGCTTTGAGGTTCCTCTTATGAAGGCTCTAGTGCCTCATGTCATAAGAGCTTGCACCCACGGCTCAGGCCTTAGGACAGAACGGCTGTCATAGTTATACTGCTAGGTGGAACTGGTCCAATCTGTACCTCAAAAGGCAGCAGACACAACTAGTGGGCTAACACCACAGCAGTTCAATTAAATGAATAACAGACAGAACTATATATGGGGAAAAATAGCCATCTAAATAACAATGAATGACAAAATGAAATACAATTGCAATTGAATAGCATATTTTATGGAATGCTTATGTGCTTTAGAAAGTCACTAAAAAAACCCAACCAAATTAAACCACCATGACTGGCAAAATAGTTCACTTTGGTTTTTTTTCCACAGACATATAACAATGACTTTATTTGCATCTCTTAATAGCATGCATGGGAATAGAACTGGAATTCTTCCACAATTAATTTTGCAGGTTTACAAATTGAAATCATTTTTTACAAGTGCATGAAAATCTTAAGGTGTTACTTAACTATCTATCTAAGAAAAGTAGTTGGTGTTAAATAGTGGTGTTTTCCCTAGAAATAACTATAAATATCTGAAATCATTAGTCATTCAAGTATGTCAAAAGGTAATCCCAGAGTCTTAAATCCAAGGCTCAAGGAAATTTAATTTATGACTTTCCCAATTCCATATGTACTTATGCAGATCTTGAAAGTAGTAAACAAACAAAAACCTTTAATCTGCAAAACTCTCAGAAAATTATGTGAATTTAGATTGAGATTAAAATGTTTTTCTGAGTCCACTTTTTACAGTTGACTCAAAATCCTTTATTTAGGTGTATTTCAACTGGGAAAAAGTTTGTAAGTAACAGCAAGTGTAAAGCACTTACTCTTTTATAACTAGGGTCTGTCTTTAATTTTCCATGATTTATAAAAAGAACATTCTAATCTAAAAATAGATGTTATGGAACTAAAATAACTTTGTCACTTTGCTTGTTTAATTTGGACTTTAAACCCAATCAAGTAAGCTGCCTTTAACCTCTAGATAACAGGAACTTTGATTTGATCTCCGTTGAACCAAAACCACTGTCACACTGCCAAAGCTGTTGGTGCAAAATGAATATAGTACAACAGCCTTGCTCTATAATTTTGAGATCATCTTTTGTTTTGACAGGCCTACAGGTAACTAAAATAGTGATTGTCCTCCCCATCAACTGTGCCAAAGTGCTTAGGTATTAATGGCTGGAAATGGTTACAGTTCTCTTGATATTTGCTCAGAAAGTCACCATCATTCTTCCAACTCCTAGGACTTGCAGCACAATACTTTATTTCTTCTACCTTGAATATTGACAACAAAGGTTGTAAGATATCTTTCTTATTATTACATTTCAGATAGGAAATTCTCAATGCAGTGGGAACAAAAGAGATGCTACTGTATCCCATGCTGCATGACGTACAAGTGGCCCTTAGTAGAACAAAAGGGAAACCTATAGCTCCTTTGTATTGACACTCCTCTTACTACATGACTGACAGAGTCCTGTGAAGTGAATGGTGTTTAAGAGGGAACTGTTGGCTAGGTTAGCCTAATAGTCAGTCAGCCACCCACCTTCCCAAAGGCTCAGCCATTGGACGAGATACACACACTCATGTTATTCTTTATGAAAGTAAGATCTGCCTATGAGTAAATAACAGCATCTAACTCCCACAAGTGAAAATTATCTGATGAAAGTCCATTATAGGTTGTCAGAGTACCTTGGTGTTATATAATATCTACCAAACAGCCAATTTTTCTGTAAATCCCTGGCCATCAACACTAGGAACTGTCTCTCTTTAAAAGAGATTTCCAAATAAAGCAATAAAATAGAATAGATTTCTTCTCAAGGGTACACTTATGTAATGAACCACACACATCTTTAAAAAACCAAAAGACCAACACATCTAAAATTTAAACATTGAGAGTTATGTCCACTTCCTATCTGGAAAGCTGCCTCAAGGGTGAGGAAAACAAATGTCTGCAGCCGTGGTTCTGGTTAAAGCCCAAGTTCATCCTGAGGAGTTCATAGGACTTGATACACGCGGGTGTACCTATGAGGTTACCATAGATCCAAGAAACAACTACAGGAAAACATGTTATGAGAAGGCAGAAGCATTCATCCCGACAGCTGCCCTTGAACAGACTCCTCCCCTACACTAGAGAAGCTGCTTGAAGCGGCATGACTACTTGCTTAAAGGCAAGTGCATGCAAGCTTAAGCCATTCATTGACTAGAGATACACTTAATTACTTGCCACTGGTCTAAGTTTTGTACTATATGAAAAGCAGATGTTACAATTCAATAGTTTTACTGCATCACCCATAAAACCTCTGTAAGAAATATTCCCAACATCTAGGTGTCATCACGTTGTATTTTTAATTTAAAAGGTTTCAGGTTGCAAACCACCACGAGCTAAACAGCAAGTGAAAGCTAGTCTATATTTCACTTCATAACACAGGGAATGACCGTGGTGCTTTGGAGAATTTGGTTATGTATAACATGATTAATTCCTTCAAACTCCAGAATCACTATAACACCAGTGTGTGCATGAAAGTCACTGTGTACAGATATGCTATAGCTTAGAAAGACTCCGATAAGCACGTAAATCCAGTGGTCTGCCTTGCTAGGCATAAATTCCTAAGGGGATAGAAAAATACCTTACTGGGAATTTTCTGTTTTCACAGTTAGCAGAGAGAACTTAGTCTTAGCAAACTCTACCAATAATGCCAGAGCAGTGTCACTATTAAAGTGTTTTGAGCCTAGAACTACGAAGTTTTAGGTTTTTATTGAGTTTTAGAAGGAGTAAAATAAAAATAACTACCAAAAGTAATCTGTTAATAATCACTTATGTGTATGAGTGACTGTGTTTCAGGCATGCTGGTTTTTCCTTGCTAATTGTTCTTTGTTATTTTTTTTCCTGTGCATCACTTCACATCACACACATTCTGTGTTCTGGGAATAGAGGAAATAAAAATGCCAAGATTACACTGAAGAGATTAACAGGCAACTGTGGGTGCACCTATCAGCTACTATGGGTCACAAAGTAATTCCATTTTATGCTACTCATATTTCTGCTCCAAGGTAATAAAATCTAGAATCAGCAGCCATTTACAATTCTTTGAGCAAAAGCCAAAGAACTCCACCCCTTCCAGAGGTTAACATCCCATGACTAGCAATATCAGTTCTTCTGATCTTCAGGCAATTCAAAAGGCTTTGCTCAATCGTTTCCACCACACAAAAAGAGGCTACTTCTAGTCCTGAAAAATCATTATATTGTCTATACTATAATTTTGTCTCAGATGTCCACAGAGGTACCTAGCAGTGATACTAAACATACACAAAAGTGTGTAAATCTGAAGTAATCTGTTAAAACAAAAAGCTCTGGAGTGGTAAAAGGCCTTAAGTGGCTAGAGTTTACTGTACATCCAAAAAGGTTTGCATATACATTCTTAACTGCTTTTCTTCCATTGAAGACAGTTAGCTTTGGCTGTATTGCAAGTCTAAACTGACAAGGCCTTAACTCTGTACAATTTATATGGATTTTAATTTCAACTCTCCATCTAGCATTAACCTAGAGGGGCTCATGAGCATAGAACATTTAATCCAACCACAGCTGAGAAACATTTTGCCTCTCAGACCTCACAGTAAAGGAAAATACATCTCTACTGAGGGATGTAACGTTCTCCAACAGCAGCAGCACAAGACAGGGCAAGATGGACGTTTCTATGCTTGTGTGTCTACATGAGGAGAAATGGAGAGCGTGTGGTTTCTACCTAATCTTGGCTTTCCTCATTGCTGTATAAAGTAAAGCAAATCTTATGTTTTCCCAGCTGCAGGGACTACATTTCTACTACTTCCTATGACATTTGCCCAAAGTGCTGGTAAAGGAATTTTTTCTTACTGTATTTAATGACAACAAAATGTCTAAAATATTTTACCTTCTCTCATTATGCACATACTTCTGACTGAATTGGATTAAACAAACCCCACAGCAGCAGCAATGTGATCTGATATACAGACATACCAATCAATGGGCTATTTTTCAAAGGTGACAGTAAATTCAAAGTTGCTAAAGGAATCTTGAAGATGTCAGTGTAACAGATTCTGTACTGCACGAATATCTAAGGTCAAATCAATCACAAGCAGCTGTTTTCTGCTTCCTTTCTCTATCTCTGAATACAAGATACATATTATAGCCTTTTTTTTTTGCAGTTGGGCATCAATGATCCCACATTACTAAGATTTATAAACCATTCTGATTTTCAGGTTTGCTCAGGTTTTGGATGTAAAAATCAAAGCATTTGATTACAGTTTCAGAGTTCAAATCTTCACATATGACTGCTAAATCATAGCTGAATTATGGACATCCTGTTCAATTTAATAACATTTGCTGTTACACTGGAAACAAGATGAATTTTGCTGTTCCATTTTAATTTCTATTATATATACTAGAATGAAGAAAACCTTTAATGAGCTAGTTTTCTTCTTACATTATTGGAAACTAAAATGTGAAAACTGTTCCTGTGCTCATTAGTTTACAAATATTTCTATTTTGCATGTAATTTTACTTGATTAAAAATAAAATTAACTGCTGTCTTCTTATGGCTTTAAAAAAAACAAACCCAAAACACACCAAACCATCCAAAGCATAAATCCAAACAACAGGCTACGTCAGGACTCTTTCATAAAACTAACTCACACATGCTTGTGTGATATCCAGGTAATAAAAACATAACTAACGTTAGCTAAAAAGATTTCAGTGTGCAAAAATCACCCCCAGCCAGCCAAAGACCTCTGAGAATAATAGCAGAGATGTTATTCACATAAAGTCAGATGAATGTGCTTTACCACTTAATCATCAAAAAGACCAGAAGTGAAAGAGAGAATGCTGTTGTGATAACATTAAATGCTGAGATATGAAACTAATTGTTACTAACTCCGTTTAATATAATCTTATGTAGCCAATTGCTAACTATTATCTATGAGGAAGCAAAAGAAGACATGAACTCATCTGGTATGTGTCTGTATTAACTGTCAGCCACAGTGACTGTTAGTTTATCTGGTGCTGATTGTGAGAACAATCATAATCATTAAGCTACTCCATTCAGTAGCAATTGCAAATCGAATTGATTCTGAAGAAAGTTATTCAGTGCATCTTTTGTATTAGGAAAACATAGAATAGAACATAAGAGATTACCATGGTATGAAAAACATCTTGGATCACAAGCTACTCTTTACCATAAACACTATCTGTGCTCAGTTAACCTGATAGGCCTGTTGTGCTACATTCTAGACACGCTCTTTCCAGACAAAACTACCAAAATATGACCCTAGAGGTATTTAATGAAGCAACCAGAACATCCTAACCTCATACAAGGCACAGAAAATCAGAAGGAAAAATAGTCAAGCCCTCTCAGCTTTGAAACATTACTAAAATCAAAGCAACGGTATAATTGTGCTCCATAGACAGCTATAAATATGGACAAATATAAAAATAGGATGTAAATATTTCATTTGGGGGTTTTCTTCTTTGTTTCCTTTTAATTAAGTCACATTTCATGCAATAGTTTGCATTTCATCTCATGTATAAATGTGTCAGAGTTTGTCAAGTAAACGCAGATGCAGTGCTGAAGAACTTAACGTGATTTTTGCTGGTTGATTTAATTAAAGCAAGCTCAGAACGTCTCTGAAATAACATCATACATAAGATGGTTGAGATCACACAGCTATTCCAGGCTTTTAATAAAAAATACAGATGGTGAAGAGTCAGCTTGATATCCCTATATATTTAGTTTATTTACCTGCTTAAGAGAACAATAAAATGTTTTATGTATGCCTTGCAAAAAAACATCTACCCTAAAAGACACGTTCACTGAATTAAAGGCTTCCATTGACCTTTTAGAAGAAAATGCTGCAAAAGGACTATAAGAAGAGAAAAGACAGTGTTGCAATGAAACAATTACTCCTTTCAATAACTCAGTTCTTTCATTGCCTCTGACACAGAAATTCGATGTGGCAATGGACAAGGAGTTCAGGGCAACATTTTTATCAGTGCTGCTTTCAGGTCCTAAATGTGAGGCATAGGCCCTGGTGATACCCTGTGCTCAAAGAGTGATTAACTGATGTCTCTGAAGGGTGGAGGTGGTCATCAGTTCTAGTGAGACTTGGGGAAAATGGCAATCACTTTGTCCAGTTCATTATTCTTCTGGTTATTTACAGAAAATTGCATCATCTTCATGCATTCAATTTTTTCTAGGGAAAAAGAGTAAAAGTGCTACTATTTAAACTTCTGTCTCAGTTCTCCACTTGTCTAGTATGATAATGTTTTCTGTATGAGTATGATAATGGTTTTTGCCCCCTCTTCTCTATGCTATCATTAAAATGGGAATCTTCTTCAGTAGAGATGGTACAACTCTACAAATTCTTAACATTCCTGATTATGTCTCAGTACAATGAAGCTTTTAGCTTAGTTTAAGCCATTAGGAGATATGTTCTTCATGAAAATGACAGATTTTTCATTCATAGTATCTGTCATTATAACAGACTTTATTTAATAGAATGTATTTGCATAAAATAAAGGTAATTTCGTTTGGATAAACCAAAGCATGTGATTTGTTTCTTCTATTTCAAACAATGACTCGAAGCTCTTGGACATAGTCCATTTCAGACATTAAAATAACTAAATCTGACAACCACTCTGTACTGTGGGACCCGTACTGCTTTGTGTTCTGTTGCTGCAGAGTCACCAGAGGGAGCACAACATAACTAAAAAAACCCCTCTTTCCAAGAACTCTGCTGACACGGGCAGTGATGCTCTTAAACAAACAAACAAGCAAAAAAGTAAGTATATAAAAAGAGCCTTGTTGGCTGACACCCCCTGTTCAGGGTTTGACAAAATCAGTAAGCTTTAAACTGCAGTGAGAAAAACAAAGTAACAGCAAGAAGCTATGAAGATTTGCTTTCAAAAGTGCATTTACAGAATTTTGTATTCAAGAGGCTGAGATAAAAAGGAATTTTTGTCTTTCTTGTTTTTTTCCCTCTATGTGATGATGTGTGCACTGAACACTGGTAAAACAGTTATCCAAAACAGTCTTTTCCCAAGCAAATTACATGTTAGAAACCACTGTGACTGTGGGAAAAGGACTCAGGCTCACTCAGGCAACTGATAGAATAATTACTGACAAATTCTGTGAATTTAAATGTCTTTTGAAAACTCAGTATTGCTTCTCAGCTTTCCTACCCTAGAACGGTGTATTGGAGCAGGACCCGTACTTCTGCCTGCCCCGTGAAGTCAAGCACACTCCTGCTTGTCCCCCTGCCTCAATAGACTTGCTATTTCTCTTTCCAAGTACAAATTTATCAAAAACATTTCCAGGAGTGGGAATCGACCCCACTGCAGGACAAAAGAGCAAACCTTGTGTGGATTTGCTTCAGTTAGAGACATCTAAACTAAAGCTTCCCCCTCTTCGCCCTTAATTTACTTGTAAAAACAAAGAAAACACCTAGTGTCCTCTGGAAAATGTTGAGTCTCAAAATCAGCTCCATAGTAACAAGAGACTTTGAAGCAAGTTCATAGATGCTTTGGTGTGTATTGCTTTTAATGTCAGGCCTGACTCCAAGCACAAGATCAAGACAATGGGTGACACTTTCATCTCTGTTCCTCAGATCCAGGCCTCAAGTGATATAAACATGGACCAAAACTTAACACATCCACTATGAAAGATAACAAAAAGATGTAACATAGACACTATATTTTTGTAAGAATAAACATTTCATATAAGAGCAAGCTTAATGGTTCTAGGCAAAATGGTTTTGTCACATCCTTAAGCAGGGGAAGCATGTATCACCATTGTGGCAGGTTGCAGCCAACAAGCACACCTCATGGGTTAATCATTGAGTGGGAGGGGTGTGAGCTTATGAAAGTCTCCTTTTACAGCCTGCTGTACTAACCTGCAGAACCAGCACAGGACCAAAATTCTGATAGCAAAAAGAAAAGCAAGAAGCTGGGGCTCAGTGGAATGTTAAGGGTGTGACAAGAAACCAGATACTCCCAGCAACATCTTGAAACATTGACACCAGATGCAGGTTTCTGTCACGGTACCACGATATGAACCATGGAGGAGTGTGGAAGACTGGGTGAAGGCTGAGAAATACCAGTGGTGCACCTTACAAGGGCTGAAGAGAACTGTGACACCAAGATCCTTTGAAAAGCTGAATAAAATCTAAGGGGAGAAGTCAACACATTTATCCTTTCATCAAGACTGTACAGTAAAACATCAGAAGAAACTTGACAAATGATGTAAACCCAAACACTTGAAAAAGCCAAATGAAACCAACTCATAAATCAGTAGGAAAAGGATTTTATTCTTATAACTGATTATAACTACAAGCTGTTATTGCTAAAAGCACGGTCTATAAAATTTACTACAATGTTTAGGAGGTGGCTGCTAATAGAAACAAGGAGAAAAAGCCCATTCAGGGAATAATAGAGCCATTTAATTTAAAATATATTTTCTATTCCCTGCCTATGGAATTCACACATAATGTAAATGGCCTGAGTTCTTATTTGAAACAGCAGCATAGCATAGCTTTAAATATAAATGTAAATGAGAATCAAGCCACAGGCTACTCAGATAAGCTAGAAATTCTACCATCCTGTTTTAACTGTTCAGAGTAGTTTGTTACATTCAGATAATGGATAGATATCGATGAAACTTTAAGTTATTTCAAGATATAAAAGAAATCGACTGCAAGGCTGTTCTCAAATAACAGTTGAAATAGAAATGGAGAATATTGGACAATAGAAGACAGCAGTGTAAGAAATGCCAATTTATATATCTGAAAAAACTTTGTAGACAGAAGGCTCAGTTTTCAAAGGAACGGCGTTTAAAAATCATGAAGAACGTAACTAGAAAGCTCTGGAAGTGATGTGGTGTTGGGCTCCCAGTAGTAAAAGACTGACCACAACAGAAATGAAAGTATTCTACTACTATCACAAGACTGACTGAACATTCAGCTGTAGAGATAATTTTTCAGGGGAATGGAACATGTTTCATATGAGGAAAGGCTGTGGGAACTGGGGCTGTTCAGTCTGGAGAAGAGGAGACTGAGGGGGGATCTCATTAACATTTACAAACATCTAAAGGGTGGGTGTCAGGAGGTTGGGACATCCCTCTTTTCTATAGTAGCAAGCAACAGGACAAGGGGTGATGGGATGAAGCTGGAACACAAAAAGTTCCACTTAAACATAAGAAAAAGCTCTTTCACTGTGAGGGTGACAGAGCCCTGGCCCAGGCTGCCCAGAGGGGTTGTGAGGCTCCTTCCTTGGAGGGCTTCAAGACCCGCCTGGACATGTTCCTGTGTGACCTGATCTAGGTGACCCTGCTTCTGCAGGGGGGTTGGACTGGGTGATCTCTAAAGGTCCCTTCCAACCCCTACCATTCTGATTCAACGATAATTTCTGCTCTGTCAACTTCCCTTTTGTGGGAAAGGATTCTCGATTTGTTCTTAAAAATACTTGAGCAGAAAACCTGCAGTTTTGTCGTTACAGGCAGTTGCAATTCATGCTTTGAGGCACCGTGTTTTGAAACTAAAATGAATCCTTCCAAAAGACTTATCCTCCAACGCTTTTTGTTCAAAATTGTCTTCAAAATATCTCCCACTCTTCAAAATGAACTCCAAAAAATGATTGTTATTTCATTCAGTTGAACAAAAAAACCCCTTACACCAGAAGAATAAAAGTCTGAAAAATAATGTAACATCTGATTGCTAATACATCTGAATAAACACCTAAAGAGCTCTAATGGGTAAAGATCATATATTGGTATTTACAATGTGCCTACTTGCTTTAGTAGAGCTCGAACACGGATCATTTTGGTTTTGAGGGATTTGAGGAAACCAGAAACAAACAACATGTCTCTAACTTGCACTGGCAATATTGTAAAACTACCTCATGATATAAAAAGTAGGCGTCACTCTCTATGAATCATTGTGATTTAAAAAAGGATAGTGATAGATAGGCAATGAATCACATTCAATTTTGTAAGCAGAAAAAAACTGGCTTCTTAAGAGAGACCTTTGCCCCTTTTGGCAAAGCAGAAGAACTAAATGTGCCAAGCTGCTAAGGAGCAGGCCTTCTCTTGTCATGTTAAGTGGCCTCATAAGACTGAAGGAAGTAATTTACTTTAAAATATGCAAAAAAATGCTGTGTTGTATACAAGATAGCAAAGCTTTATCAACTAGAAAGTCCCAACACAATTCGATTGACAAGAGTGTTAAATGTTCAGAACACTGCTTGGCTCCAAAGCTCAACGTACTCAAAACTCAGTAACTGGCATTTACTTAAACCGTGCAGATTTTGTATTACTCAGGTCTAGTGAAAGTTTTACTAACTACAGGGAATTCATATAATTCAAAAACTTCATACCTGTGCTGCCTAACCTATGCTTCTTTCCCCTCACTGATCCAATATGAGACATTCCAGATTCTTTGAAACTAGATTTTTGCTGTGCTAAATCAAGTGACTAAAACAGTGTTCCAGAACTCTTTCCATATATCCCAACAGTGTGCAATAATACAATTCTCAATTTACAAACAAAAGTGTCCTATTGTATAATGGATATAAGGTCTTTTTATTAACAGTAATGAAATTAGAGATTGCCAAGGAGTTAAGAAAGCTACGTTGTCAGTCAGGCTCCTAAATTCAGTGTATGCCATTGAAATATTTGCAGAGAAAATTCCACATTCAGATGTTTCAAATGCAGACTTACACGTGATCTGTGACTTATCTTCAGATGTCAAACTTGTTTTAAAGTCAATGGAAAGTTTTGATATCTTCAATAGAAATTCAGTGTTTAGGCCACAGTTAAGCAAAACAGTAATTTATATGCTCAGTTTTGAATCTTGTGTTATTACTTAGAGAATTCAAGCATCTGCTGAAAGTTATGCACTTTTAAAAACTCAGTTCCTGGCTAAGGAAGAACTTCTTTAGCCACAGTGAATTATTAAATTACATATCGTACGCATCTATACCCACAAATAAATCAATGTGTGCTGTAATACAGATCCATAAGAGATTAGGTTCTCATGAAATGCCATATTTCCTCTGTAAAATTACAGTTTCTCACCAATCAGGGTGACAAGCCTGTTGCCAGAGTTAATAACATATACTCACAGCTACCATGAAACGCTAGTTGCAATGTTTAGCCAGATGCCTACTGTATAAATAGGAAACAGCACTGTCCCAAAGTACTGACATGGAGTAGAAATGTGTACACATAGGACTCATTATATGAAAATTTGCAAATTCCTCTGTTGCTTCATAAGCCTTTGTGAGATTATCAAAGATGTAAGCATGTAGTTTGGCAAGACAGACAAGAAGAGATGTGTAAGTGCTGCAGCTGCTTACAAGACAGTCTCGTGCTGTATTGTTTGTTTGCTTTCATTAGGACATTAACACTGTGTATTTAATGTATTTTAATACACTAATCATGGACTCTATTCTTTTAACATGGTGCTTAGTCAACAACTATCGACTAAGGTACCAATTTAGCAAGATATTTTAGAACAGATGTATTCCATTATGGGATTTAAATCTGAATACAGATTGGATTCCTGTTCAACATGATCTTAAATTTAATTGCAAACATTGTACATTATGTGCACAATATCCAGTTAATTTTTTTCTCCTAAGATGCCTGAGGTGTAATAAGTTTTATACCAACATTGAAGAATTTTTGTAATATTAATGTTTAAATAACCACATAAAGCTTTCTCAACCCACTTAGTAGTAGGGAATTTATTGAGGTTTTTGTACAGATGCATAATACTGCTGGTAAGAAGCCTGTGATTTTTTCCTTTCCTCAAACTCTGTCGTGTCAGTGCTTTTTAATGTTCACAAGACAGTAAACTAAAGTGTTGTTTCCAAGAGATGAGCTAATAAGGCATACAACTGTAATAGGATAAAATATACTTATTAATATCCTAAATGCAGTTCCCTGCCATGGCAGAAAACCGAATACTCCCACAGGAAGAGGAGGAGGAGGAACAACTGCAATATGAGTTTCAACTCATTCCTTGAATTAAATCCCACTTTTAAAGTTTTTCCTGGCAGTCAAATTACATTGCAAATTATCCATAAAAATGCTTCACTCATATCAGGACGAGCTGTTTTCATCGCAGAGCTGTCGCATTCTACAACACTAAAAATGCAAAGTGTGGTTTCATATGCTAAGACTGTATGTAGGGCTCATAATTTGATGAAGTACTATTTTTTACTTAGTCTTATTTAGAATATGTTAACCTGTTGGACAATCACTAAGTCCTAAATGTTAAAAAGCACACCATGTTGCAAAACCCACCCCTTGATGTAAACATGTGTAGCGCTATTTGTGTATTAAATACGCAAAATACTCAAACAGGGAACACATTTTCCTAGATTTAATTGTTATTAGACATAGTCTCTGATAAATGCCAAAGATAAGGTTATACTCTCTGTATACATGTGTGTACAGCCACTAAATTGTCTTGTCAAGCTAGTTTAAATGCAACAAAGTTTAGGTGAGTAGATAACTAGTACTGAAGAGGACTTAACATTTATCACTCTCCACTTGTAGACATCCCCACAAAAATATGTTAAGGTTTTAGGTGGAATACCATTATTTACACACTGTTATTGAAGTGTATTTTCATTAGCTGCAGAAATTCTTCCAGCAGGATTTTCTAAACGTGGAAAGGATACAAATATCACATTTAAGTGCAATGGTACCCAACACAGAGCTGAAAGACCCTACTCTTTACATTGTCAACGTTGCCATTGATCTGACAATACAAACACCTCGAGAAATGGGTACCCCACTTTGATTATATACAACATCAGGCTTTGTACCAGTCTACAGGAAAAGTACTCAACCAAAAACATTTCATAAGAGATGTGAACTTCTGTAAACCTATCATCTGTTGCACAAATGTATCTCTTTCATCTTCGAAATTAGCCAAAAAAATTAACCTTCTGAACTGTACAAACTGAGTAGCATATAACCTGCTCAGCCACTTTTCAGCAATAGAGCAATCTCTTGTCATCTGACTGCTGTACTTTTGACCCTCCAAAATATTCCCAACTAAAATATGTTGACATGTTTTAACATGTGATTCAAAAACTATTGTTCTCAGTAACATAGGATACTTATCACATGTTGAGATCAATGTTCTTGTATCTCATGTACTCTATCTTTCCAAATGTTAGTTTTGCCACGCAGAGAGCTTTAAAACTATCCCATCAAGGTGACTTCAGTATGGAGTCAGGTTGTAAGTAGGGTAAGCTTGCTTTTGTAACTGAAATTGCAACATTGTGCAACACTGAGATGTACTTAATGAACACCCGTAGATTAATTAGGAATTGTGCTCTAAACTGAAGTTACCTTAAACAATTACACTTCTCAATCTTCTATTGGGCTACAGGACAAGAGCATTAAGAGAATCTTCCCCACTCAGATATCAAAATATAACATTCTACTCTGTATTTTATTCTGAAGGAAATTTAGCACTGAAAACTGACTGTCAGAAGAGCGAGTTACAAAATATTCATTTTAAAGACTGAATATGACTAAATAATAGCAATTGGAGAAAAAGAATACTAGAGTATCAACTGTAAGACCCCAGCATAAAGTTAGCACTAGTTTACCTCCTTTCACATTACCGTGTTTCCTACTTTCCACACAAATTACAGGAATTTCATTAGGAATTTTCTACTTGATATCCTTCTAACAATTGAAATGTAAAACTATAGTTAACTACTTGAACAGAGAGAAAAAAACCCAACTCAACCCAAACAAACCGAGCCTCAGATCAGAGGTGAAACAGGTGATACCCAGAAGCCCTAGAACAGATGGTATTGTCTTGAGTTCTAAACTAAAAAACAATGAGTTCAGATTATAAGTTTATGGTCTAATAATTTCCTTAGCAAACTCTAAGCAGTCCTGGATGTCAGTCTGTACATCAGACAAATCAAACTATTTTCAGTTATGTCATTTCTGTTCCTAACACCTGATACTAATAAATAAAACTCCCTTTACCACACAAGAAGAAACTATCACAGTATGTGCGTTCAGATAATAGATTATCAGGACAATAGTATATGATAATTCAGAAAGGGTGCATGCTCAGTTGTTATACAAGGTTAGTAGTTTTCTGAGAAAAGGCTCCTGTCACAAATTTTTATGAGAATCTGACAAGTCTTTGGGAGTGGCACAGAAGTGGGCAGACTTAACTCCTTTCCAAATGTGTTTTTCAAGGGAAAAAAAATAAGATACTTTTTTCTTAAGGTTTCTTTTTTTCTTCAGGATATTGAAGTCACTTACTAAGGACACTAATGGTTACAAGTGCTGTTTGAACCTGAACTGAAAAGTGAATATTCTCCCTGCAACTCTGATAAGAAAAAAGTTGACAAAATGTTTGTGGGGTAAGAACCCGATTTAATCTTTAATTTCAAAATCATTAATGCACTTTGAATGGAACTTAGATATAATCTGGGTAAAGATATACTAATGTAAAATTCTACAAAGTCCTGACTTAGTAGACTGACTTATGCATAAACTTACTGTACTCTTTAATAAGAGATCTGGCAAGGTTTGAGTTTTACAATGTGCATGAAAACTAAAAGGAAATGATTTCTTTGATCTTATTTTCCTTTGAGTTATTCTTCCTCTATGTCATTAATACCCTAAGAGTATGTCTGCTGTGACTTGGCCTTGCTTCTGTCAACCTTTATATTTTGAAGTAAATATTTTTCCAATTCATTCATTGAAATTGCCTTGCTTTCCCCATGAAGGAAGGACATTTTTACCTGACAAGATACGGAGAACTCTTTCACACAACTCACTTGTTCCTTCATGTGAACTGTATGTCACCCCTGCATTTCCTGCATGTGTCATTTATCCAGAAAGCAGGCTATAGTTATACTAGTGCCTAAGCAAACATATATGTCTGGCAACAGCACTTGTTTAGTAGTTCCATGGCTTTTGCTACTGTTCTTTGCTTTAATAATAAACTAACATTTTACAAACTGTGTTTAAAGTTATTCTTTAGTTAATAACATTGGTGACCTTTAACCCAGAGTGTCCATGCATAGCAAGACCCACTCTGGTCACACACTTTGACACTCCAAGTCAGCAGAGTGTTGATCTGCATAGTGACTGTATAATGGTACAACTCATTCTATTAACTGGGGATGGAAACTCGTGTTGCTATTGTTGACCGGCAGTGACATCATTTAGGACACCAAGGAGAAAGTAAAATATCCACAGCTAAGAGCAATTTAATGTTAGACAGAAGTTATTAATGTAAACTTTCAGAATTTGGTCCTTTTAACAGCTAATGCTAAACAAGTGCTCTAACAACTAGGAATAAACAGTCATTTTTGTAAATTCCTTTGTTTCCACTTGTAAGGAATCTACCAATGTTTGCCTAACCTACTCTTCTTTGTATTTTGCATATAAATATTGTGGAGAGCATGAAGTGTCTACTAGCTCTAAGCTAGAAAAGCTCTGTGTGCCCCAGGCACCTCTTTTCATATGAATTTTAGACTCTGATGCTCTGTGCTGGAGACTGACAATTGCCTATAGAGATCCCAGTCCACGTAAACTTGCTTGTTTGCTTTAAAAATAGGAACTGCCATTCCATTTCTACCTTTGACAGCATTTGCTAGCTTCAAATGAGGAGAAAAGTGTATAATCAAGTTCTGATGCTGTTTCAGGAAGATTAATAATTATAGGGTTATGCAACACTAACAATAGTGGTACAAGCAGCAACAGTGGTACAAGCAGCTATGTTAAATTTTAACAGCAATGAAAAGAGAGGAAGAAAGAGATTTGAGAAAATTTCAGTTCCCTTCTCTGTCATGTGTTGTTGTCATCCTCCTGTTTTCTCTGCATTTAAAATACTTGAAAAATTTCTTCTGCAAGTAATCTAAGAGGACAGTTACAACAAATCTTATAGTCTCATGTCATGATAAATAGAAGTATATACCACAATTCAAGACAAAAAGGTATGTTTAAATACATTTATATATAACTTCTGCCATATTTTTCTAGAACATTTATGGACTAAGTTATTATACTGAAAAACTTCACTTTAAATTAACTTTCTGGGAAGTGTTGTAAATTAACTTTCTGGGAAGTGTTGTTTTAGTTACATGCAACTATATTTCTTCAATCTAAATATGTATGTCATTTTCATATACAAACCATAAATTAGACACTGGAATCTTGCCCATACTCTGGGATACTTGATAACATGATTGGTTTATTTTTAAGTCAGCTGTTTATCTTCAATTTGGACAGAATATCAATAGTTAACCTTGCAATAAATTATGTCATACTCTGCTACTCTTTTAAGAAGATTCATTTTCTAGGCAAGCAAGTTTATTGTGAGGAACTAAAAGTAATTGCTATGACTTTTTGTAACCCCTCAAGCAGGCTTGTGAACAACTAAATATCATGTGGCTTTGATAACTGAAGGATAAGTTGCTGTGGCTTCTTACTGTTCTAATTTTTGTTTTAATTGCTAAAAGTCAATAGTTTTCCATTTTCTATACGCTGAATTTGAAGCATGATCAGAAGACAGATGGTCAATCTCTTCAAAGATTCAATTGTATTTGAAAGGAATCATACTAAAATACTATTGAGATTACCACAAAACCAAACAAAATCCTTAAGGGATACCTGGATTACAAACTGCTTCCCATACCCTCTACTTGTCATCTTTTGTGTGAACATCTGTTTTAAACCTCATTACTAAACTCTGCACAAAATAAATTGGTTTGCAGCAGCTTAGATGACCTTTCTCTAACAGTGATCTAGTTGATTGAGAGGGATTTGACAAGGATGAAAATAACTACAACCTACTACCATTACACTCACCTAAACTGAGAGAGCTTGGGAATTCAGAACCTGCTTTTGATTTCTCACCTTCGCTTTCTAGTATCAATATAGCATCACAAAGAAGGTTGAAACCCAAACAATTTAGAAAGTAGAAACTGAGTTTCACTGGGGTACAAGACAGTATTCACCTTACAGCTTCACACAGGCACATCTTTCCAATGGAAAGGATGGGCTTGTAAAATGCATGCGCCATACAATGGAAACCAATACAATTAGACCATGGTCATTGACTGTACTGAGTTAGACAAGATAATTTGGGGATAATATGACATAATTTGGGGTGAAATACTGGCTGTAAAATTTCTATCAGTTTACTTAATTTACCTTTTGTGGTGTGATGCTGATGGCATGTGGTTTTGAACATGAATTTTGCACTTCTTGGTCAATATCTGATGTACACACTGTACTAAGCAGGCTCTCAAACTGAACCTCCTCCTTCCTCAGAAACTGAGAAAATCATTGGTCTATAATACTAGGTTAGGGAAAAGTTTAGAAACTATTCATATTAGATCAGAACAATACATACACTGACCAATAAAGAGCTTCCTCACCAGATTTACATCTTGATGGAAGCAGAAAAGGTTGCCAGTTCCATAATGTTTGTCAGATACAAAGCCCTCGGATTATCAATGGGCTACGTACTGTGAATCACAGAGCTCAAGTGGATCTTGTATCTTGCCAGTTATATCTTTACTATTTGTTCTCAGATGTTAAAAACACTACTGGAAGCAGTTCAAAAATACATTGTTGGAAAATTGTTAATGCCCTAGTCATACAATGTCATTTTGAAGCTCCCTGGGAATTTCGATTTGCACAGCTTATTAGGATATGACCTTTCCCTTCATTTTTTATTTTAAGATCAACTTAACATGAGATTTCCCCAGTGGGAGTTGCTGTGTTTCCTTCACAGATAAGGAAAAGAGCAATGGCAACTCTGTATAGGGACAACTTTCATACATTTCTACAGCACAGACAACTTTGTGGTCTTGACAGACATCCAATGCATTCCTAGAGGTTGAGAGGAAATTCACGCGGTACGTTGACTAAAAAAACCCCAGGAACATAACAAAGGTATTTCCCTGACTCTTTCACCCATTTTTTTTCTTTTTTTTTTTTTTACAGTGTCATTTGAGATTAATATTTGAGGAATTTTAAGGTCTATGGACACTTTACATTCAAAGGATCAGGGTAGTACTGGCTGTGAGGTAACAACTTGTTTCTGGACCACACTCATACTCCTTCGGACGAGCAGTTACTACCTCGATAGCACTCTTAAGGATACAGATCTTGTCTCACAAATCCACACATTCAGCATTTCCATCCTCATTCTACTAGCTTTTTCTTGGGATCTAATGAAGCTGATCTAAAAGCAGGAGGCTGAAAAATCAGTTCTCAACATTTTCCTATGTGACAGGAATTCAAAATGGTTAGCAAGAATAATATCTCAAGGTCCTGGTCAAGTGAGAGAGGTTCCTTCAGAGGCTCATTAAGAACAGCTAAAGAAGTCTCTTGCTCTAAATTACTCTGTAGAGGTAAGATGTTTCCTGGGCTGATTACCAACTACCAATAACAGTGTTTAAATACTTATATAGAGTCAATATTTTTTCACAGTTTAAGACAGCTATAGTCAACATTTCTCAGCCCTTGTCCCTCTACGTCAATGAAGCCCACAGAGATAATTAGCCAAATCATCAGCAGATGTTGCTTATATTTGAAACTTCAAATGGTCAAGATTGTGAAAATTAACAATTTTTAATAAGTTTTTATTTATGAGAGAATGATTTTCTCACTGGAAGTAAAATCAGTGGGTCCATAGAGAGATTGCTAAGAAGAATTCAGTCTTTTACATTTTGGGTGCTCAGGGTAGAAGTTTTATGCACTAAGCCTTTACTATGCAAACAACATTTTTGCTCAACTACTGATACCAAAAGAAGAAAAGGAACTGATGATGAAATTAGATAAACTGCTTTGTAAAGAACTTTCCACATTATTTCACTTTATCATAAAGTAACGCAGTGTAATATAAATTCATCATGATCGTGTTCAAATATCATCCCAATGACATCTGCAACGAAACCAGTCAAAGATTCAGATGATTCCTAAAACAACTTCGGCCAACCCTGTGAGTTTCATGGCTCTGCAGTTCTCCTTCGAGTAGGGATGAACAGTGCCTGTTGTAATTCAGCCATGCCAGCAAAATACAGTCCTTTAACTTTTCCTGCAACAGCTGTTAACAGGGGAATGTCCCCATTAGTTACATTTGCATTTCCAGAAACAGCCCTTCCTCTTTCAATGACTGGCAAGAGATATGGGTTTACTACTCTAACAAGCAAGTAGCAGACAGCCTTAAAATCAATTTAGATTATAGGCAGACTGTAGGAGTTAATTTGCAATTGATCTGAGGCTAATCTTTCTTACTTGGGTAAGTACAAAGTCATTATCTAGATCATTGGTTAAAGACCTCTACAAAACCTCTGTATCTGGCAATGGAGTAAACAAATCCAAAGTGATATAACTTGCTGCATATCACTGTAGAGTACACTGATGTCATATGAACTGAACTTTTCTGCAAACCAATCTACCAAGATTCTAGAAAAATGCTAAACACAGAGAAGGAAAAATTTACAAGCTGGATACTACAAACTCACAGGAAAAACTGTGTTGGCTAACATAATTTCTAGTAGAAGAGAGTATCAGCAGGCAAGTTTGAAAAGTGATTAAAGAGAAATCATGCAGCCTTTTCTATTCTGGTGACATAGACTCAGTGCAGATGCATAGTGTAAGCACTAAAAGTTCATTTGCAGAGGGCAGGACTGAACATTTCATGCAAACTCATTCAGACCATGATAAAGAGCTTTGTCTCCCATTGGTAATTTAAAGAATTGTGATTTGGTACTCCCAACACACCTATAATTGAATTCCTCAGTCATAAAATCACTGGTGCCAAACAAGTTCTGATATCTTTTATCAAGCCACTTTTTTTCTTGTCATTTGTTAACATATTTCTTATGGAGCTTTTCTTCTTTTTTATAGATACATTTGCTTTAGTTACAAATTAACCCTGGAATTTACTCTCCTAGAGGCCACAACGTGCTTTTTTATTCTTTTGGAAAAAAAAAAAGTTTCAGGCTGTATGAATTGATGATTTGGAACAATTTTGAAGAACATTTGGCAGTTCAAATACAGAAGAAAGGTAATTGCAAAAGATTGACCAAGTAATTAAGAATAAACTGAAAATCTTTAGGTGCTTTTCTGTGCCTTCTGCTCTGGAAGCCATGATTAATTTACCAAAAGGGAATATATTTCCCTGTGGGATTTCTGATGCTTCTAGTTCCTTGTAGTAATATTAACCCAGATGCAGCCTCATTCTGAAAGGTCTTTCTAAGAAGTTCTATATTTCAATGGCTCCTAAAGATGGTCAGCTCGTCCCAAAGGTGTGCAAAATACTTTAAATTCTAGACTCAAGTGCTATTTGAACCATATTATAAAAACATCAACATTTGTTTAACAGATTGATTCAGATAGTGATCCTTTGATAAATATAATCCTAAAGACACATGGCTTATAATGTTCACTGTTTCTCTTCATCCACAGTAGCTCTAGAAACCACTGGTATTTTTCAGCCAGAGCTGACTACAATGTGGAGGAGTTTTAATGCCATGTTAGTAACACCACTAAAAGAGCAACAATTTGAGCTTTCACCCTATAATAAATATAAACCTTCAAGATTCAGAAAACAGGAGATGATCTTACAGAACTTTGCATCTCTGGATTCCTTTTCCTGATGCAGGTTAGACTGAGCATGGTCGTGCTGCTGCATACACTGTGTGTGAGAAGGTGCTGACTTCATCCAGTGTGGGGACTGTTAAAAATGATGCCGGTTTGGTTTTTAAAAATTGCTTTAAAAATTACTCTTTAATTAAGAATGACAAAAGAGATAGAGGACCCCTGAGGTATTTTTCCAATTTAAATGCTTTTCACGTGGTGCTTTCCCCCATCTCTAGTTTCTTGTACCCAGAACAAGTCTTTCCCTCAAAGGCAAATAAAACTTCCTACTCCACACAATATTTCTGAGATTAACAGTTATTTGCAGTTAAAATAATCAAATATTCATCTTACATTGTGCTTTGGGTCTCTGATTTATCAGATTTAAGTAAGTTACTACCTCATCCTTTTGGAAAATGTTATACCTCACTCTGTATTTCTTGAATGCTTCATCTGCTTAATTACCAAGAGTAGCTTCTGGATGTATCTTTCAGTCTTAAAAAAACTTAGTATTTTCTCCTTTTTTAATTGAATTGATGCTGACTCAGGTGAAAGTATTTTAACAGTCAAAATATTCATCAAACTTTAAAACAAAAATGAGGCTTAAAATAGTGGCCACACTGTCAAATACTTTAGCTCTCAAACCCTCAAGTCTTAAAAATATGTGTTCATCTGTTCTGATTTTATAACTCTGTGCTTTCTATTTAATAACAAAATTAAAATCCATCACTTATTTGTTGACACTAGTTGGGGGAAATCAGTCAGTGTGATTTGACCCTAATATTCATTTGTAATCCTATTCAGATGGCGAGCATAAAGGTCAAATGGCACCGGCTACCCTGAAGGAGCAGAGCCATAAAGTTATGACCAAGTGTGACCATCTACTCTCACACCTTGTGTACACATTTCATAACTGTGTTTGCACTGTGTACTTTCACTTGAGCCAAAAGGCATTTTCTGAGTAAACAAGTTGTAATGTATTCTTTAAAGCTGAGCTACAATGGTTGTTATCTGTAGTTCTTGGAACAGACAGTAAGACATTAAAAAATTCAACATATTTTTCATATATTGTTTCTTTATTGTCTGTCGCAGCTTTTAAACTTATAAAGATGTCCATGCTACAAATCATTTGTGCTTTAGAGCTAAAAACCTATGAATGGAACATTAAGCAAAGAAGGAACTTAAAAGAAATTCTATTAAATCTGAGATGCAATTAAAGCTGAATCAGTTTCAGCTATACTAATAAGTACCAGGATGCTCGTTCTGGTCATACTTGCTTGACTCATATCATCAAACTCTAGCCAAAACTGGGTGGCAATACCTAAATGGCCTGTTGAAATGGTCATACTGTGACTCATGATAACTACCCCAGTATTTCTGGAAAGTGATTGAATGGTTCTTGGTTGAGCTAAGACTGGGCCAGGGACTATTCTAATTTAATCATCTAACAATCCAGTTCCTGAGGCTGTGTCCAAGTTACAGCACTTTTCAATTTCCTAGTATGATCTAGCTTTTGAGTTCAATTGGAGGTTCTGAGACTAGGGAATACAATTGCTTTGGGGTTTTGTTTAGTTTTTTTCCTCAAATCCACCAAGCTATCTCACTTTGTATCAGCTTTCTCGTTCCTAAATGTGCTCCCGTTTTCTTCTGCCTGCAAGATGGCATGCACTGGGTATTTCTGCTCTGAGGATAAGTAACAACATACTGAATAAAGAAAGCGCCTCAAAATCACTCCTAGTCTCTAGGAACTAAAATAATCCACTTCCCTTATGGCCATGGAAGAAAACTGACTATTCTTCAGGTCCACTGACTATTCTTCTACATCATCAAAGGTTATAAGCGAATCTGTTATGAATAATGGCTCATAGAAGACAAAGGGACGAAAATCCCATGGGGTCTCTCAGTATCTCCTGCCAATGCAACACTCATCTCTGCAGTAGATATGCTATTTTTTTCCACTCCTATTTAATTCAGATTTTTTTTGAAGAGTTTTACAGCAGTTTATATGCCATACTGGAATCAGAAAACAGTGCTATTTAGTATTTAGCCTACGTTGTCTTTATATAATTTCCACATTCATGGCTGAATGAGCACTCTATCACTCTTACCTTTTTGAACTCCAAAGAATTCCTTCCTCCTACAGAGTAACTGCCAGGTATAATTACTACAGTCATTAGCCCTTCCTGGAGTAATTGTCAGGAAAGTGGCAACCGTACCTGCATCAGTTTCTTCTTCCTCCTTACTGTTTTTGTGCATTCCTTCCAGGATAATTAGAGTTTCTCTCTACTTTGTCTCTCTTTCTTTCTCTGGGTCTCTCATCTTATTCACTTCAAACCTTTTACTCCCTTTATTCTTCCCTTCAAAATGCAGATTTGGGGAGGAAAGAGAGAGATGGTCCTACTATTTCTCACTGTTTTTCTGTCTACCAATTTGTTGTGGTTTGGTTTTGTTTTGGTTTCTAATTCAAACCCATTCATTCTGCCATTATAAGAAGATTCATAGGACAGTTATTTCATCAGTGACAACAAAAGAATTACCCTCCTGCTCAAGGGTCAAGTTTCAGCAGAAATGTAAAATTGCCACATGCTGTATAACATTGTGCTGTGCCTTCCTGTTAGAGCACGGGGGAGGAGACAGGAATCTGTTCCACAGCCTGCGTCAGAGAATGCAGTCACACTACAGTATATCAAATTCAGCCTATGTACGAGTTATTGTTATTCTAAACTTACCTCAGACTTCAGCAATATTCACTGCCTGTTCTCCTGTCCTTAGTGACAGGAAAGCTGTCACTTGTTGTTAGCATATCAGACAGTTCCTGTTCTCAAAGGAGTAATAAATAAGGCTAGATTTAAAAAACAGAGCAAACTTGGGCAGAAAAAGAACAATGAGTAGGAATGCCAAAATACAGTAAAAGACCATGTTATGGCATTGTCAGCATATCTGAAACCAAGAAAAGCTGAAAATGTCATAAGAGACCAGAGAGAAGAATTCAAAATCTAGAAGGTTCCAAGCATAAACTTTAAACTTTGAGAATGAAATTGAAACAGTGCTTTTAAAGAATTTCCCTAGGTTTTAATACCTTCTTTGGCAAACATTAAAGAGCTCAATAAATAAAGGAAAACAACAGTCTTAGACAATCTTCCCACTGCCTTCCTTCGAAATTTCCTTGATTCAATTAATTCATTTCCCTTCCCAATGTTCATTCTGGACAGCTTTTCCACTTTTCTCCAACTCTCTTCTCTGCTGAGCCTTGAAAGCCCCACATTGGTCTTAGATTCCTGTCTTAATCCACAAATGCAATTAATCTACTCTCACTGAAAGTCAGTAGCCTCTGTTAAGATTAAAGCTATTCTAGCTGTTTCACAATATTTTACAGCCAGAGCCTATCTTAACGTTGCAAATTACTCCACATATTCTGCACAAATTTTGTTTTATGGATATTTTCGTTTGGAAAGGAGCAGAATGCTGTTGATAACACTTTTATCTGTTAAAAACAGAACCGATAAAACTATACAGAAAGCAGTTTTCTGGGTTTTCATTTGATCTCTCACCTACTCAAAACTGGCACTTTGCTGACCCAAAGAAGAATGGAAAGAAATGCACGTGACTTCCGCATCCTCAGTGTTACATCATCAAGGATGAAACAGCAGATTATGTGCAGCTCAGAATGCTGCTGGACTGTATGTAACTCTGCTCTTACACACACACAGAAAAAAAAATGCCTTTCTTAGCAAAACTGTGACTCATTAAAAATTTGACAGATACCATATTCCAGTGCATGGAGCAACGAAGACAATGATAGGCCGTTAGACATGGAATAATTTCATAAAGGGATCAGTTGCTGTGAAGTCTGGTATTAGCAGGCTAGGTGGGTTTTTAGAGAAATTCAAACATGAAGGTATGTTTGTGGGATAAATAATCTATTTTTTAACATTCTGTTTTGGTTAGGATCTCCTTAGGTTCATGACACCAAAGGGTTTCCCAGTGCACTGTTAAGAATTCCTGCCTCTGCCAACTGTGCTGTAATAACTGTTTCTTAATAAATTAGTAATCCTGGTCTAAGAAAATAATTCCTCAGATGTCACTACCTGTGTCAGAATGTAACCTGCATAACCTGATGTTTTATGCTACCTAGCCTGACTAAAACCTAAACCAGTGTGATGATTTCAAGTGTGTATTTTATACAAGGTATTAGAGTATTGGAAAACTGTAAAAAACCTCAAACTAAACAGTAATAAACTGAACATAATATATATGCACAGCACCCAATTGAACTGGGTAAAGTTAGCCAGCCTGATCACATGAGGCAGACCCAAAGAACAAGTCTCTGGGCAGTGCCCAAAGGAAACTGTGTAAGAAACCCTCTTGGGTCTCTTATTCACCATGCCATAATGTTCTTCACTGCATCACAAAAACTATTAACCAGTTTGAGACAATTGGCAACCTCACATCACAGCTAATACTTGCTTGCAAAACAGAACCAAGATCAATTGGCAAGCTAGTCGTGGGAAGCAACTGTGGAATTTGCCTGCAACAACATTTCTTAAGTGCAAACAACCAATATATATATATATATATATACCTTAAAAATGCAACCTAGGAACCACTAATTAAGCTTCCACAGGATTTTGGGGAATTATTTTGCATTGCTTTGCTAATGAAAAATGCTTTAAAACCATTGTTAAAAACTTGAACCTTTCCAAGGATCTCTTCAATGTGTGCTTATTTCCTAATTTTAAACTCAGGACCCGTCATAATAAACTTTTGTGTTACTAATTTGGAAACTTACTCTGTAGTGAACTGTAACAACTCATACTTAGCTGAGATCTTTAGTAAATAACCTAATCCAGGCCAATTTAGCAATTCTGGCAATAGCCCTTGAGTAAATGTAAACAAAGGAAAAACAAAATCCAGGAAAAGAAACCTTTTTAATGGTGTTTATTTCATTCAGAGAACTCATTTCATGTGAAATCCTATTGTTGGAAATAAAGCTGGAAGTTTCAGCTTGTTTATGATCTCAAACCATCTTCAGCAACAGCTGGAAGTTCTGAAAGCGAAAGCATATTTCCACGACTTTCGTTTCTACATTCTTTAATCATGTTTTAGGCAAAGCTTAAACAATGCACAGATTAGTGGATTAGTGGATATTAGTGTCTCACAATGCATAGCTGTTTGTCAAGCTTGTTTTGTTTTGATGATTTCTATGGGATGTTTTGATATAAATAAACCACTAGCCTGCTTTTCTTAATATTTCTACTCATTTTAGAAATCAAATATGCATCCATGCCTTGATGCACAAATAAGGCATCTCATGTATGCAGTTTAAGTGGAAATGATTGCAGCCTGAAGCAATGATAGAGAAGTACAGTAAAATCCTCACAATACTCATGTTTAGTGACTCAACAAAGTAAATCCATCCACTATCAGTGGTTAACTTTAGTAAAGTCAGAGGAATAGCTACATCACTAGGTCAGTGCAAGACCTTTGTTTCAGACATGCAACAAGCTAGAAAGCAAATAGATAAAATAAGTTTTCCTTATCCTGGAGGGAATAAGAACCGCAGACTGTGGCCTTTTCAAAACTTCTCACGATTCCATCAGATGGGGTCCTGAATAAGTTTGGACAATACAGATAAAACTCTGCGTAAATAAAGCAACCTTGTGCCCTCACATACTTCTGTGCTTACTTATCTATAGATTTCTCTGGGTGTAACTGAAAATAAAAGTTGGCTCTTTTTTTTTCCTAGCTGGGTTTAAAAATCAATTTAGTAATATACCACACAATAACATGCTTCTGCTACAGTTAGAAACTGAGATTCAGCATAAAATTGTGTAGCTGAAATACCACTGTAAGGAACATAACTCCAAATAAAACAGATTCAAGATGAAAGGATAAACTCTTCAGTTTTATTTACTGTAGACATAAAAAGTCAGTACCTAAACCTACCATGAGGAAGTATGTACATTATGAAAGGCAGTAAATAGAAGTGGCCGCATTTTTCCACAAGCCCCCGTATTACATAGCACCACAAAACACTAGGTCTAGGTAGTAAAACCTGTTTTTCTGACCACCCCTACTAGAAGATCTTGGTGTGAGTGTTAAAGCCTGTAATTAACATTTTTCTTTCCATAGTTCCTTTTTTTTTTTGGTGTAACAGAGTGACTCTTTTGGTAGTCTGACATATGTTTCAAACCACCATGGCTGAGAGCTTATTGCAGAGCAATACTAAAATATTCCCCTAGCACAATTATTGATAATGTATATCATTCTATTCATATATAGATAGCAACCTCAGCTCAAAGCCTCTCAGACTTCAAAATTGCTGCTACGCAACCATGAATAGTTACAGCAGTTACACAACATCCCTGTTCAATAAATCTAAACAAGCACACAAGTACTATGGACTTATACTGCAATATTATAACATAAAATCCTATTTTATGCAATGCAGTGTAATCACATATTGTGTAAAAAGTTTAAGACAAGATCATAATTCTGGGCAGGGCTACTTTGTGCAAATACGAAATTCTCTGAAAAGTAACTTGCTTAAACTCAGCGGAAAAATACAAGCTGCAGTAAGAAAATTTCCATCACTCTCACTTGCTCTGTATGCCTCTTCCATGACAGCTGAAAGTGTTTGTATGAAAATAACAGCCCTAGAATGTTACACATGCATACAGGTGAGTTAGAGAAATTGCTGCTGGAAGTCTCCTATGGAAAAGTATAGGATTCTGGCAAAAGGGAATCTAAAATATGTCACAATCAGATTTGTGATAAAGAGGAAAGACATGAGTCCCCATGGAGCTCATGAAATTCCCCAGACCCATAAAACAGCATGGAGTACAATATTTTCCTCCCGTAACAGCTGTTACAAGAGCAAAACTAGAACTCTCGTCCAATTTGAAGGTCTAGAGCAAGCTAATACCAACTGCAATGTTTGTATCAAAATATTAGTATTTAATTTAGAGTTAAAATGTGTTAAGAAATACATCACATAAATTCCAGGGCAAAAAGCAGATACTACTCCTGTTACACTGGCATTTCTTAAATAATTTATAGTATGTAGGACCTTTGCTATAGTATATATCCTTGGCTATTTAATTTCAGGCACTTAGTTTCATTGAGCAAACAGCAATTCATTCAGAGTCAGACTCTACATTTTCAGTATACTAAAGCCTCGCCTTGACTTCAAGAGTAACTCCATGGAAGCAAGCCATAGGTAGGACACAATCTCTAATGCTGCCTGTAGATTGCAAACCTGACCCTACTGAAACAGCAAAACTGCCACCGAACTGAAGGAAGCAGGGAGTTTTTTTCTAGACTCGGTTTATCTTCCCATAAACCACCATCATCTCTTCTTTTTTTGGATACTGTGGAATGTTCTATGTGTTTCTCTGTTGGGATGTTATCTAGTATTTATTATACTTTGTTATCAGATATTATATATAGCCTGTCAACATTTTTGAGGTAAGAAGGAAGTCACTCCATAACATAAGGTTAATACACTACCTACACACATACCTCCCCTACAAGTACATACATAACCATACATATATGTTCACTTTAGTAGACATCAAGCACACTTGGGCCTGAACATACATACATAAAGCTATGTAAACCTTGTGGGTTTTAAATTGCTAATTATCAACCAGCAGAGTAGACTTTGGGATTCGTAGACTTGAATTCATAGACTTTGTCCTGAATGTGCAGACTGCATGGCATGGAGGTGAACTGCTTAGTCATGAGGGAAGGGGGTGGCTTATGCAAGTCCACAGAGCATCACCTGCTAGTTGATTCCAGAAATTCACAGCCTGGCTTTTGAGGCAGTTATATATCTTTTCCTTTTGAAGCAGGATATTTTTTGTAGGGAAATCTAGTGAAACTTCAAAGTAAATGGAGCTGTGTTTAGACAATAGGGTGGTGCTCTGAAGTTGCTTATGGGTTGGTCTTTTCTTTCCTTTAAATTTGAGGATTTGTTATCAAACACATACCTATTTTGTCTTTTGTATTTGTCATGAAGCAGATTAGAATCTATTACCATTGTAATAATCTATTACTGCTGTAAGCATAAATCAAAACACTGGCATTTTAAGTTAAACCTTTTGGGTGGCTTTCACTTCTACATTGTGTTTCCATTGCAAATTCGTAACTATCGCTGTTCTCATATCATAGAATATTTGAGTGAGTAATAAGATGGCTCCCATCTTGCCTAGGCTGCTAGGTATTACTGCAACACAGGCAATTAAAAATATCTCCATCTATCTATATAAAAATATCTAGGTGGACCTGCTTTAACAGGAGGTTGGACTAGATGATCTCTGGAGGCTCCTTCCAACCCCCACCATTCTGTGATTCTATGATTTTATGATATAGTTCATGTGTCATGAATTTTAGTTGACGAATGTAATTGTTTAGTTCAATTCTATAGAGTGGTTTAGAAGAGGACAAACAGGCCAAATAATATCATGTAAGGTATGGGTGGAGTGGGAGAAAAACATGAACCTGACCAAACCGACTTCAGTTCTGAGATATGAAGACAGCAGATTAGGCCTTGCCTCTTTTCAAAAGGATTATTATTAAAAGAGGCAAAGCTTACCAAATATTTAGCTGTAAATTTGTCTCATGGTGGGAGAAGAGCTGATATCTTTGTAGCAACAGGCAAAACAGAAGTCCATGTTTCAGTGGAAGATGCTGAAGTAGAAACTTAGCCTTTCCTATGATTGCCACATGTATTTTCTCCTTCATATCTCCTTATACTGCAAGACCTGAAAGTATCCCAAGCCTCACTCATCACAAGTGCCAGTTCTGCTAAAGTGCCAAATTGCTTATTAGCATTTTCTACACATTTTGTCACTGGAACCTGAAAGAAAGCATGACTGAAAAAAGATGGACTATCCTTCACATAAAAAAACCCCAGGGGAGTAGGGGGAACACTTGCAAGAAATTTAAGAGGTTTATCATTTAATGTAGGAATCGATTTAGATTTCCAGGAATATGAAATGTAAATATCTGAAGGCAAATCATATGGCTCTCTCATTTTTCATTCTGCCCTGGAAAGGCCTCCACAGGGGAGAAAAAAGGGGGTGAGGAGAAGACTTTTTCTAAGTGGTCTATAACAGTTAAACAAAATCCTTAAGAACTGATTATTATTGGGAACTCACAACTTCTGTTTCTGGCATGGGTATATGGGGCTTGAGTGTAACAATGTTCTCTTGCTTTCGATTATTTCTAACTTTTTCTTTTGTTAGTTCACAAAAACTTAACTGCCATATAAAGAACATTTGGTATGAAGTACCTGAAAAATAGATCTCTGCTGTGGATACCATTAAGGAAATACAGCAAGGAATGATTAACACTCATCATCTAATATCATGAAAAATTCAGTAAGGCTCTCAGTGATTAAAAAATTAAACTGGGAGCAACAACTCGTGGAAAGTATTGGAGCTATGACTTCAAAAGACCTTAGCATAGAGAACTTCTATTTATATTTTAATTTCTCCTGAGTAACTGCACTGGAAAGCATTTTGCTGCATGCCAGAGGAGAATGATCCTTGTGACAAAAGCTAGTAAAAGAAGCTCAGCTTCTGGATGTCAAATATATACTACCAGCGACTCACAATGAGACTACAAAAAATTGGCTAGTAAGTATAAACATCATTCTGAGCAGATTGCCTGTAAAAAAACCTCAAAAACAAAATCTAAGAGGGGGTCTAAGCAATAAAGGTGAAAAAAAATCAAATACACTTCTCATTCTTTAGTCCAGCTTTGTACAAGACAGAGGTTTTTATTCTACTTTTAAACATTGTCTTGTTTTTACAATGTAACAATTCATATTATGCATTGCTATGAGTAGAAAGTTATACTGACAATACTTGAAGCTGAGCCCAAAACTGATTTATTGACTGAGAAATGGATTTATGTTTATCTAAAAAAAATCACAAAAGAGACAGATATTGAGGCACTGCTGATAATGGGTGTTTTTATCAGTATCATATGGAAGGTTAAAAGGATTCAATCTTCTTCATCTAAGTTATTATGTTTTACCACCTTTTTTGGTGATAATTCAATATATGAAAGGAAATTTTTTATCAGGAGGAAAAGACTTATTTGTATATTGCACATAATCATGGAAGTTTCAATGAATGTTGATGCTTAATAAATTCTATGAACCAGGAATTTGACACTGAGGCATTTCTAAGTAACGCATACTGTCTTAAGGCTGTTTACAGATATATAATCCCTGAACCACCAACAGTTAACGGGCTATTTTACAAAACTGATGCCCAAGAACATTCAAATTCAAAAGCTGCCTGTGTAAAAATACCCTTAGATAATATTTCTGATTGGTTATCATTCAAAGCCCATGCCAGCTGTTTTTTCAGCTCTCTCCCCTTGACAAGCCCATGCTTATGCTGTACCACATGCCTTAACACACTGCTAAGAGTTCTTTCTTATAATCTCATAATTCAATCTCTAAGCAATTTTTGCAGTAAGTTTGGGGTGGGTTTTTTTTTTGTGATAGCCAAAGAGAATAATGATGTCAAACACACGACTTCATGCAAGAAACTCTGATGTTAATGGAAGCACAACGTACGAGACTTCTTTTCAAAGGAGAGCACCAAGTATCATATATGACAGTTACTTGGTGTACATTGGGAATATTTAGTTAACTAGTATCAAGTCACAGCAACCTTTTAAAGAGCAAATTACTGATTAAATTATGGACTAATTGGTATGAGGACAATTGATTTTTTTTGTTTTCTCTTGGATACTCATTTTTAAATGGAATATTGTAATCATATTCCACAGCAAAAGCTTGTTCAGACACAGGCCAGCAAGACACAAACACAAGCCTAGCACACAACTCCAGTTATTTGAAGGATAATTATAATTGGTCCCTCTGATTTAAAGGAACCTAGACTCCTCAGTACATGAAGAAATTGATAATTTCCTGAGCTTTTAATCGGAACAAACAGCAGCCTTACGTCACTGATACTAATAAATACATCACTGTTGAGTCGGCATTGTGTTGTCGTATGCACACAGTGTCACAAAGTTACAACACTACAGGAACTTGCACTCTCCAGTTGTAGACTACCCTGGAGAGAAATGACACCAGGAAGATTACAAAATGCTCCTGAAAACCTGGGGCATGCCATCAAGACATAATATATTTCAACATAGCATCTCAGTTGTTGCAGGCTGAGAAAGGCTCCCCGACTTTCTGTGGTTGAGAAATTTAACAACAACAAAAAAACCCCAAGCAAAACCAAAAAAAAAAGCTGCTCATTCATTAAGCGGCTTGGCCAGGTGAGCACCGACAGCTCCCGCTCCGCTCCCTCCCCCTACCGCAGCACGAACACCCTGCGCTCCTGCCCTTGCAGCCGCTGGATAGATACATCTGTGCCCAGCCCCTCAGCAGGGAAAGCGATCGCCCCTCTACACGCCTTGCGCTCTCCTCAGCATCCTCCTCTCCGAAGGACTGTAGTTAACCCGCCAGAGTCACGGCTGCTCGGCGCTCCTCCCCTGCCCCGGGTACAGCACCATGGACACAGCGCCCGCGCTCCGCACCGCTCCGCACCGCTCCGCACCGCACCGCGCCGCGCCGCGCAGGAGGCCCCGGGCAGCGCCCGCCCGGCAGCGCCGCGCACCTGGAGCCCTCACCGAGGGTCCTCCCCGTCACCTCGCTCCCGCCCGCTCTCCTCCCCGCCCGCCGCCGAGCAGCCTCAGCCCCTTTCCCCGCCCACGCAGCCCCACGGGCACGGGCACCGGCAGCCTGTCCCGGCAGACCTGCTCCCCTCGGGGCCGTACCTCGTACTCCCCGAACGCTCCGCTTCTCCCCTCCGCTCCAGGAAAAGCCCTCTAACCCCGCCCCCCCGCTCCCGCAGAGCCACCTTCCTTCCCCGCCAGCCCAAGCATCCCCGGCGCCGCGGCCGCGTCCCCCGGCCCGGGGCTCGGCCCCTAACCCATCCCGTGGCGCAGCTCCCGACCGAGCCCCCAGCAGCCCCCCCGAGCCCCCGCCGGCCCCTCTCCTCGCAGGAGAGCCCCTCGCAAGCCGCCCCTCCGCGGCCACGTCCCCCTCAGCCTGGCTGTCTCCGCACGCCTTCGCCGGTCCCCTCACCCCGGAGGAAGGTCCCCCGTAGCCCGCACTGACCTGGCGCTGTCAAGTCTCAGCGGGAGAAACTGTTCCCTTCTAGTGGGATAAACTCCCCCGCTCGGCCCGTCCTACCGGCCAGGCACCGCCTCCCCGGGCCGGGCACCGCCTCCCCGCCGGCCCACACGGCCGGCGCTCAGAGCCCAGCCGCCGGCGACCGCGGAGGCAGCGGGGCTCGGGGCGGGCGCGGCGACCGCTGCCGGGTCATGGCGCGGCGGGATGCGGGATGCGGGATGCGGGATGCGGGATGCGGGATGCGGGATGCGGGCGCGGAGTTACTCTTCGGCAGCGACGGGGGAAGAGTCGGGCGCGGGGAGGGATCGGTTCGCTGAGGAGGAGGAGGCGCTGCTTCTCCTTCGTTTCCCCTTCAGACCCCGTCCGTTCACCCGAGCCGGTTCCCTCCGGGTCCGTGCCCGCTGAGCGAAATCACGAGCGTGTACCTGAGGGCAGACCGCGGGCCCTGGCCTGGATCTGGAATTTGATCTCTGTTCTCTGTAATCTCCTGTAACTGAAAACTCAGTTTTCCCGGCTGCTAACAGATTTCTCTTCTGCGTTCCCATTCTCCAGCTCACTCCTGTCTGCGCTGCGTGTGGTTGCTGTGCTCACCTCACGTCAGTGCTTGCATCCTACTGTGACAGGAGTAAAACTTTTCTGAAAAGCTTCTTAGCAGTACGCAGAGGTAAATGAAATTCTTTTTTCCCCTCACTTTTTTCTTTTTTTAGCAACAGACTATCTCTGCCCCTTCCCCCCTCCACCCCCCCTCCCAGGAATGCAGAGAGAAATGGTATAGGTTATGTTCGCTAAGTCTCAAGGGAGCAAGTTCAAACAAGCATGTCACCTCCTTCTATTTCATTCTCTGATTCTTTTAAAAAGAAATTTAATGTGAGAAACAAAAAAAGAAGTCGTAAGATCAACAGGCTGTAGAGAGTCATCTTGTAAGTCAAGATGCCCCAGGATACAACAGTTTATCTTTAAAAACTCCTGATCTCTTGGACATCATTAGAAGATTCAGAGGATCCTAAATTTGCCTCATTATGGTTCTTAGTCATCAGGCATTTTGAAAGAGAGCCTACATTTGCTCTATTACTTGTGTACTGAAGGCAATTTATAAATTAGAGTTGAAGACGTCAAAATACCTGCTCTAGTTATAGATACTAACATTGCCTACAGCTTTTTGTTTATGAGAACAATCTTTCTGTCTGTAGAGGCTTGAAGCCTTGTGTTAATTTTTATGAGAATTATCTATCTATTTGTATAGGCTTGAAGTAAGTATTACTTCTGCCTTGACATATCAAGGCATTTCTTTCAGTTCATGATTTTCTCTCCATCTGATTTTTTTAGCCCTAGAGACATGGAAATCTTTTGTAAGGTGGGTTTTTCTGTTTTCTTCTTCATCTGGACTTGGGTTGGCATTTGTTTTTGTTTCTTTCTTGATTTTTTTTGTTAAAATACTGCACTAATATCTGTTCAGAATACCCTGGCTCAGAAGTAGGAGCCAGGTACTGAAAACAAGTAAAACAAAAGCCTCAGAATTAGCTCAAGATGCTGTGGATGAATAAACGGACGAATGTGGGTAAAATCATCTGACAATAACAGAGGCTTAAATACCTACATTAATAATATTTCCAACCATTCCTTGGCAGTATCTCAGCTTAAGTTTTGATGGAAAATTAAAAGGAAAAGAATCTTAGGTAGCCGACGCTGCAGAGTTCAGATTTAGCTCTGCTGAGAACAGAAACAACGCTGTTCTCTGTGCAAACTGATGGAGAATATACCCATTTAGTTTGAGTGTCGGAATAACAGAGGAGCCCTCCCAAAAATCTACGTTTCAACATGCACATTTTTAAAACTCCATGAAACTGGGAGGCTTCCAAAAATTGTCGGGTTTTAACAGACATCCGATTGTGACTGTAAACTCATACTTTGAGCCTGGTCTTTTAGCAAGTTCATAAGTGGAGCAGAAATGCAAAACCCAGCTTAGATTTTGATTAAATTGCATGGATGAAATAAGCATATCTCAGCCCAGAGAAATCAGCCAAAACGAGCTTTCAGAGAGGTGTTGCAAATGCCCTAGCACTTTATTTCTGTTATAAGCACTATATTCTTTCAGCAAGCCCATCCTCTGAACAGAACTCATAAAATATAAAGCAGAAACGATAATACTGACTTGTGTACGTACTGGTTAGGTTTTGTAAATCTACATTTTAACAGATTGAGACAGGTAGCAATTACTTAGTGTGATTTCCTGCTGAAGATAGATTTTTAGGTAGCTTTTGGTACCTCATTAAATGTTTCTTTGAGAAAGACAGCTCATCTTAATTTGGAGACAAGAGATGAAGAACCCACATGTTTCCTTTAGGAATGCTTTATTTCTAATTTGAGTTAATCTGGTTTATCAACAAAGAGTGAGGTTTTTTTGCACCTATGGAATGTAGAAAGCCAATCATTTTTGTATTGGTAATGAAATAAAATAGGCCACAAATATATTCTCTATCCTGTAAGTAATTTTAGAGTTTCTTTTTACAGTAGTGACGTGGTAATAATAAAGAAATTATCAGTTTCTCATACAGCTTTTGTTTGCATTATTTGGCTGCACAGTTTTTGATTATGAGCACTTTCTCCCTTGCTTGTCTGAGAGAATTCTTAAGTTTGGCTGGGGCCTATATGTGTTATGAAATAAGAATGAAACATCAGGCTCAGGCCTTTCTGAATCATGGGCAATTCTACCCTAAGTTAAAAAAAGAAGCAGAAAAGGGGCCCCTCAGCATCAGTTCTAGTTTTAAAATTAGATGATAACTCATCTCCACCAAAGACTTTTTCTTAGTGGAGATAAAAGTGTTAGTTGATTCTTTTCATGTAGAAGAATTGCATTCTGGATTACTTTTAGTCAATCAACTTATTCATGGTAAGTCTTTCTGAAGAGTTTGATGCATCTGCAAAGACAAATCTTATTTCTGTGCACCCTTATTACTGACTGTATATTATTCATTTTAATCACTAAGAAAATTTGAAGGAGATGAAATTGAATCAAATGGCAAAAATAGTCCTATCAAAGGAAGAAAGAGTACTTTATGGAATCTCAAGATGGATAAGGGTAGTTAAACAGACCAAATAACCTCCCTTAAAAATTTGTATTTCTATTTTCCATCTTAATGAACACATTTTTGTGTGACAGGTTCTAAGCTATGCCAGGTAGGGTTTTGTGATTCAATATGAGGTTAGAACAATGAAAATATTAAAGAGCCTCTGTCTAAGACACTGTGATTTTTATGACTGGCTTGAAAAGGTTAGAAATCTTACAAGGATATAGAAGTGAAAGATTTATATAGCTCTTCCTCTTTCTGCAAATAAACAACTGTTACTTATTATTTTGGTGTTTCCATTGTGTCTGTGCTTTAAGTCTCGAGGTACATGACAGAAGTTTAAAATCACAAATCACACAGTGTGTCTCATCTTCGTATTCTGGATAGAATGAAAAATTCCCTAACACTTAACACCTAGAGGGCAATCTCATACACAAGCAGTGTGTCTATAAATCTAGCAGTCAGAGGAACAAGTTCTGATTGTGGAAATTGCTCTAGTTTAAAGTAATGGAGTTTAAGGAGGCTGAAAAGCTACTGAGTTGCTTCCTTCTTAAAAAGTTACCCTGTGTGCTTTCTCTTGGGTTATGTATTTTTTTAATGTATGCATCTGATGTTCTTTTACTGATAAGAAGTTTGTCTTAGCATACCTTATTCTGTTTTTACTGGCAGTTTTGGTCTTTGTAAGAAGTATTTCATAATATTCCACCACACTCCTATCATCAGTTTGCACATTCTGTAAATACACACTGAAGGAAACTGGAAGTTTCAGCTGTGCTCAGTGGCATTTTGTACAAACACGTATGGCAAAATCTATAGTATCACCTACATCTCTTTAAGTGATGGTAGAGGACTCTCCCTTGCTAGGATTCCAAACTCTTTGGAGATCACACTCCAGTATTGTTATACTGCATTTAGCACACTGTGCCTCAGATCCAGCAAAAGTGACAGGACTGTGCATAATGCAGATTTCTCCTAGATAACTGTAGAGCGGGTCAAACCCTTTAAACTAAAAATGATCCTGCTTTTCCTGATCTTTGAGGCTTAGATAAAAAGAACAAAACTCAAAATCATGCCTGCTTTAAATTCAGTAAAGCCAAGCTCACATCAGGCTGCTTACCTCTAGTTATAATTTTTGATCTCTCTCCAACTCTTGACTCTCTGGTTCCATTCTCTGCTGGAGAGAATAACTTTCTCTCTCAGATTGTCTGGTTCTTCTGTAATTAGATGTTATCTTCATGTTCTAGTCCAATTCTTATCAAATGGGTCCAAATTGCATATCACACACAAATAGCAGGCAGAAGAATAGATAGGAATAAAGAGCTCAAGCATGTGTTGCTCTCCCTCAGAGTTGTTAATTCATCACAAATTTCTTTCTGAAGGAATAATTGTAAAGCAACCAAAATTTATGGTCAGTTTGAGTCTTATTTAAAAATAGTTTATCTTAATTTCTTGGGTGGTTAAGTGAAGACAGATTTATGAACGTAACTTACTCAACTGAATTGTAGAAATTCAGATTTGTACATGCTTAGACATCTTAAATTAGTAGCTGATGCAACCAAAACTTAAGAGTTGTGCTAATATGAAATGGAAAGGAGGTGCCTAGTCTTGTGGTTAAAGCATGGGACTAGCTGCTGAGAGGTCTAGCTTCTATTCCTGGTTGTGTCACTGACTTCCTGTGGGTCACCAAATCACTTAACTGTGCCTCATATATACAATGGAAATAAGACATTGCTAAAGCACTGAGAGACTGAAGTCATTACTGTTGATACATTTATTTTATACTCATCAAAGGACTTTGTGTGTAACTGTATCAGCAGGTCAAAACCTATACTCCTAGGGTAATTCCTTCCATGTAATTTGCTATGTCTTGCTCACACAGCAATTCAAGTGAAGAGGACTAAAAACTCAAAAGTGCAAATTTTAACTTAAAGCATCAGGAGACTTTTGCTTCCAGATCCAAATAAAACATTTATTTATGAAGAGAATTGGGTTTTCTTTGTAAGAGAGTGAGAAAGGGACTTTTGTGGCATTTACTCACTCAGAATTGCTAAAAAAGACATAATTCCTTCCCCCTGCCCCCATTGTTTCTTATGGATGATTGTATGAGGATCTCTTGGTACTTCCATTTCCTATAACCTTTGTCCTGTTTTATAGTTTTTTATACATTGTTATGATGGAATCAATTTGAAATACTATTTTTAAAGTCCCTGCTTTTCACATATCTTACCCTAATCTCCAGGGTGCTCCAGATAGATGTAGGAAATACTGATGGTCATCTAAAGGATGGTTCTGTAGAAAACCAGCATACACTGCAGCTACTGAATCCCAGTACCAGTCATGGAACCAAGAGCATCTCCTGGGGTGCTGCTTAGCCTGAAGGATCACTTTCTCAGCGTTTCAGTCACAGTGGCTTGGATCTCAGGTTCTTATTACTACAACTTTTATTTCTATTGCAGAGCAAAACTGTGTCTTTCAAATATCTGGTAAATTAGGTTTATATTTTAAGCAGTTTGTAATTCTTTAGCATAGTTATAGATAGTAAAGACTGGAAGAGAATTAAATAGCAGTGAGACTATCCTATAGATCCAATCATGCTAACTGAAATGCTTCCCTTAGTCTTTACAGCAAATGGGTATCATGGCCTTCGGTAAGAAGATCAAAGACTAGCTAAAGCAGTTTCCTCTTAGTCCTTGTAATTCATGTATATTATTATAATGCTCAGCATCCTAGAAGGATGTCATTATAATAATGCTATTTCTGAGAGAATCACCAGGAGGAGTGGCATAACAGTAAAATGGAAGCAGCCTTTGCTTGCATCTCACAAATTACATTGCAGACTCTTCATTTTTCCACAGAAGTTGTGACCACCGAGTTATCCTTCAACAAAACACACACAACACTCTGACTCCCAGCTTTTACCCATGGATTCATGGGCAGTAGTGTGAGGCAGCATAGTGAAAAAGTATGTAAATATTTGTAGTACCAGGACATAATCTTTTTCAAGTGTTGTTTTGTGTAGATGTACACGGATGCTCAACCCAAAGCCCTCAGGTGACAGTTTCTACTGTGTAAAGAGTGTCTGCTTACTCTGTGATTAAACCTTCATCAGAAAAGTGTGCTGCCAGCATGTGTGTCATTTTGCTGGGCAGAGAAGGAGTAACTTTAATCCTCACTGAATCTTGTTTCGCAGAAGTGCAAGAAAATAAAACGTTGTCAGGTGATAGAGCCTGAAATAGCTGTTAGATTAAAGTCATCTTGTTTCATTCAGGCAAATGATTTCGTTGCTTTGTCAGCTGCTCTTCGGAACTGACTCTTGTTAAGTCTTTCATATAAATCATTCTTTTCATTTAAGGTCTTAAGACTCGTAAAAAATAAAGCTAATCACTGGCTTTCAGTCTGTGCTAACCATTAGAGGATGCCAGGTAACTTTAGTTGAATCAGGGGTTATTTTGGGAGAAAAAAAGATTACAATAATTTGCAGGAAATAACCTTTTTGTTCCAAACCAGCTGTCATTGAGCACTATTATAACTACAACAATTCAAATGATCTTTGGTAACTTTTAGTATTTGGCATTGCTCCATTATTGTTCAGTTAAATATTTTTCAAGTATGTTAGGACTTCTGCCCACTGCATGGTTGAAAGCCTTCGTTATCAATACAGAAGCCCTCTCTCCTTTTTGACACGTTGTAGTCCCATGGCAGAAGGGGTGATTGATATCTTCTGTGAAGATTCCCTGCCATTCTATACAATTCTATAGGATGGCAACAGGATTTCTGCTGAGCACTGATGACTCAACTCTTACGAGATAGAGTTTGCTTTTTAATATGAAGTGTTTTGAATGCCAAAAAGACCTTCAAAAAGAATGTACTAGCTGACATAGAAAGTGAATTAGGAAACATGTGCAAACATCCTGGTGAATTTAAATAGCTGGTTGGATCAGCAATGGAGGAAAAAGAACACTGGGTCAGGAACAAAACACAAAGCAGCCAGAAACCTTGTATTTCTAATTTAGGTTATAAATACTCACTACTAAAAAATTCTTAGTTACAAAATGTAATTGATTTTTTTTAAAAGGCAGTTTTAGGCTGTGTTGTTGGTTGATGGCTTTAATTTGCTTCAAATACTGATTAAAAATATTTCCACAATGCTGAGACTTCTTATTCACTCAGATTGTAGCTAATATTTTTGGTAAATCGATTTCCAGAATGAAATCTTTATTACTTATATTGAAAGAGCACTTTTAATTCCTATTATGGCTTTGAGTCCACAGTATTAGCAGAGGATAACTGAAAGAATCTGCTCTTCAAAGAGTCTGCCATACATATGTAACATAAGGTAATGTTTTCCTAACAGCATATTTGCATACTGTGGTATGCTTACTCCTATTTGCATCAGTAGAAGTTAATATAGAGGCCACCTTTCAATGTGACATGTTCAGATGCCATCAAACTCCTATTTCTACATAAGATTTTACCCTGTGAACTTAGTAGTATTTTCTTACCCTATGTATAGTCGTGTTAGCCACAAAACGTCATCTTGGGAATATATAGAGGACACAGTGTTGATTTCTGGTGTTGGAGTTTTATATGTACTAATTCTGACTTTTATATCTTCTAATAACTAATAAAACGTAGTGGTTTAGTACAATGTGGACTAGAACCTGGCAACCCCCTGTTGATTCAGTAAACCAAAGTGAATATAGTCTGAGCTCTTCTACTTTCATTTGAAACTTTCTGACATTTGGTCTGGATCAGCCCTTTGTGGGTTTATTTGTCTCTGTGGACCTTTCATTCTACCATGTGCACTTCTTTGCTCCAGCAGTTGAAAGCAAAGTAGTACTATGTTACTGAGGCGTGAAATGCTTGGGTAGAAGGTCTCTTCCAGCCAAAACGAATCTATGGTTCTATGATAGAAAATTTGATTGAGTTGGGAAGTTGTAATTGGAATTGATTTTGTATCTATTTTTTTTTTTTTCCAGATGAAATCTGCTTAGTTTCAAAGTATCCACATTTAAACAGTAATTTTTGTTGTATGGAGTTAGACCCTTTGCTAGTTGGGTTCCTTTCTGTAAATAGGCACTATAGATAATTCAATTTATAGATCACCAAAAGCCTATTTTTTTTTTAAGAATAACATATCATAACATGCAGATAATGAAGTGTAAAAGCAGGATTTTCTTACTATAGCCCATCCTTTTAAACACTACAAACTGGGTCACAAGTGAAGTTCCATTTTCTGTAACAGCTGGTTTTCTGTAATTAGATTTTTTCTCAATAATCATTTACACCTGCTTTAAATGAACAGAATGAGCAAAACATCATTTGAAATGTGAGTGCAAAGTTTTTACAGCAGCTTCTTCCAGAGAGACCACAAAAGTTTCAACTCACTGGGGAACAGCTCTGATAATTTCACTCCTAGAAACAGAGGGATTACTACTGAGAGAATATGGAAGTTGCAACAAAAAGGGCTTTTTGGGAAAAAATGGCTTGTTTGTACACTGTGGCTTGGGCAACTTTATTCTTCAAGGACATTTTTTTCAGGCCAGCTAGAACAAGTTCTCATCTAAGTGACAATTGTATATAATGGAGTGAAAGCATGATAACAAACACCCAAGGTGTGAAAACCCAACTTTCAAATGAAATGTTCCATACTGTCATGCTAGATGCAGATGGTGAGTATTGTAAGGTTTTAACTTTCATTGTAATTATTGAGAGGAAAAAAGTTAGCAAGATGACTTTTGTCTAGATATATGTGCAAAGATTACTGAAAGTGGGAAAAATTGTTGTTGGTTTTAAGAATTTAACCTATTCCTCCGAGTTAAATTATTGAAACTGCTAATCTTAGCTGGGAACAAAGAAGTGATTTAGGATAACTGCTCTGGCATATGGCAGCAAGGTCCTTCCATTCTATCTTTTCTGCCTCCAGTTTCCTGTTTACTCATCATGCAGCTCCAGTCTCTTTTTGTCTGGAGTTCTTTCTTCATGAGTGTACCTTTTTAAATGGATTTTTTTTCCTTTAGTTGGAAACCTCAGCTCCATTTGTACAGGTCTTTACCTCAGCTTTTTTTATTACATAATGTTCCCAACTGTTAAATTGCATGATGTGATTTCTTATGGTCTGACCTATTTACCAGGCCAGGTTTCTAAATGTTCCCAAACCTTTCTTTAAATTAATGTTTATATATTTGAGAAACTGTCCTTGTAGGAATAGATGCACTTCTGTTACTGGCAGTAGCTTTTGAAACAGACAGCAGTATATCTTATTTCCCAGTTATGTTAATTTGCTTCTCTCACACCCTGAAACCACTTAAATTGGGAAAATAAATAAGATTTATAGTAGCCAGGTGAAACTAGGAACGTTTCTTGCTATGAGATCTGAGGCTATGACAGCAAACCCAAACACTAAATTCACTTCTTTCTGATTGTGTTATCTTCTTGTCTTTCAATAATCATTATCTAAATATTTTGTATGCTTCCAGAAGATCTGGTAAAGTTATTTATTAAACTGTATTTGTCTACTCCCCTGACACATTTAAAACCAATTTTATAGCTATTTCTTCTCAACATTGTGAGTTGTGTTGACATCTAGCTCCACTTTCTTTACACTTTGACACTGTACTGCTTTTCCATATGCCAATCACCTCTTACCCTTATGCTTAAATAATAACAGTTGAGCTGCTGCTGAAGCTCTTCTGTATGACCTTTTAAAAGAGTTATGAAGCTTCCCCATAATGAATTTCAAAATGAAATCTGTCACTCAGCCCATATTAAAATAGGCAGTTGCCCTGGTCATAAGTTAGTCTTTTAAAGCCCATTTTAAGTGAGAAAGGTCTAAAATTGGTTTAGAGTCTTTGGTTTGCTTAACTGTCTTCTTCTAACCGTTGGGTTTCAGTTGGAGAAACATTACCAGTCTGCCTACGCCCCCAAGCTTTAAAAAATCATTTCTTTACACTTTTGTTGCTATTAAAAAGGCAGCCACACGACTCTGATGCATTAAGGCAGAGCCCAAGTGGGCATATCCTGCTGTCAGAAATGTGCACACATGTGACTTACAACAGGAATTGTGTGGGTGTCTGAGAGCAGAATTTGGTCCAGTGCATGCTCTGCCTGAATTAGCATCCCTTTGTGCTGTGCAGTAGCAAAGAGCTTCACCCCATGTCCAAAAAAGGCGAGAATGCATCGTGATCTGGGAGCGTGCAGCTGGAGTCCCAGGGGTCTGGCTGGAGCCCTGGGCAAGTTGGCTTCCTGATGGGAGAGGGAGAAAAGGGAGAGGAGGGAAACTTTTGAATGGAGTTGATAAATGGTGTGTATGGTAGGGGTGGGGTCACAGACAAAAGGCAAAAGGTGGCTTTCTGAGGTTTCTTATAACAAGGAGCAGATTTTCTGTGTTCTCCTGACCTCATTATTACATTAACTGAAACACTGTCTTGATTTTCTTTTTGTGCTTGGGGAAGCAAAGAACAAGGAGAGCCTTTTTGATCTCTCTTGGGTACTTTGTAGCAATGATTCCAGGTGTATGCTTCAAAACACGTCTTTGGGAGAAAAGGGCAGTAACAAGAACCAGTCATGGCTTTCCCCTGCTGATTCTCTCTGTTGTTTCAATTAGGCACCTTATCTCTTCTCAACCATTGCTAAATGCCACTAAAAGGAGTTACATGCTAACACAAGCAAGTTAAAAGAAATGCTTTTGTAATCTAGAAATTTATGCTTATTATACAGGGCACAACAATAACAACAACAGAGGTCCCAAACACCTAGCCAAAAGTAAAATAACTACCAGAATCATGGTTAAAAAGACTCTCCAGAACCTTTAGATTGAGTCACATAATAAAAACATTAAGCAAAGCCAAAATTAAGAAGATTGGACTCAGTAGGTTTGTATTGTACCTGTATCTGAACACAGAGCTCCTCTTAAGTTTGAAACCATTCTTTAGAGAAGCCATTACTTTTTGAGTCCTACAGACACGACACAAAGGTGTCTACACACGTGCTGCTGTAGGCTGTGCTTTGCCTGAGCTGAGGAACATGAATCTACTTGAGCCCTGGAACTTTCTCCCCTGTCTGAACGGTGCAACCTGTAGCATATGTTCCTCAACATCCCATTTGTCCTAGGAAGAAACTGGCCAATTTAACAGTTGGAAATGAGGGGAGTAATTTCCCTAAAACACTGGGACAACAGCTGTAGAACCAGAGAATCATTATGATTGGAAAAGACTTTTAAGATCATCAAGTCTAACCACTCACCTCACACTGCTAGTCCCATCACTAAAGCATGTCCCTCAGCACCTCATCTATGCATCTTTTCAGTATCTCCAGGGATGGGGACTCCACCACCTCCCTGGGCAGCCCCTTCCAATGCTTAACAACCCTCTCAGTGAAAAAGCTCTTTGCAATGTCCGGTCTAAACCTTCCTTGGCACAATTTGAACCCATTTCCTTGTGTTGTATCATTCATTACTGGAGAGGAAGATTGACCCCCACCTAACTACTCCAGGTAGTTGCAGAGGGTCTTCTCTCAGCCTCCTCTTCTCTAGGCTAAACATCCCCGGCTCCCTCAGCCATTCCTCATAAAATCTCTTCTCTAGACCCTCCACCAACTTTGTTGCCACTCTCTGGACATGCTTCAGCACCTCCATGTCCTTGTAGTGAGTGGTGGAAGAATAGCTCCAGTTTACTTAATCACTTTCTAGCCCATGATGTTTCAGAAAAGACAGAGACAGTGGGGAAAACTGTGTTTTAGAGAGAACCTTTCCAAGACATGTATTTTCTAGGTGTATTTCCTAATAACGTGCCTCTAAGACCACTCACCTCAGACCTTTTGAAGAACAGTTTTTCCAGGTCCAGTATCTCTGGTGTGTTGGTGAAAGTTTTTGTGTTTGCAATGTTGTTGTTTTGTCTTCCAGTGCTAAAAGTCTGCTTTGATCTCTCTAAAAAGGACTGCATTTCTTTCCTATGTGATGTTACCTATCTGGTGACTAGAAAAGCTGGCATTAAGGAGGCATGTTGAAGAGAAACATTGACCTGAATTACCTATTGTGTTCCCTCAGGTGAATGTCTTTGTGCTGGTAGTTTACAGGCAGAAACGTTGAACATTAAAAATCTGCTCAGTTGTGTACAAGATTCTTTGGGTAGATAAATGACCCTGTAATAACTTAAACACTGGAAGCAGATGTTAATTAGACTGTGAGTAATTGTGAAAATATTGTCATAGTGATAGTTTCCAGAATTTTCTCTGCCCAAAGTAGAATTGGGGAAATTCCTTTAACAAAGTGGCTTTAGTTATTTCTGGAATATAACTGAACAAAAATGTTTCTGTAAATTATTACTTTTTCATCTTATTTTAGCTGTTTTAACTAGTGAGCTGATTGGACCTGTTTATGGACTTGCTTAAAGGATAGGGCAGCATCTTGAACAATATAAAAGTGAAGGATATTTTATGTGTTACCAAAGATCTTGTGTATTCTCTGTCAATTTTAAAAGTGACATTGCTGTGCTAGCACTTAGACTGCAATCCCACACATGTTTACATGTGTCTACTGTCACTGGAGTAACTTGTATTAATGGAAGGACTTACTTTAATGTAGTTATTTGTAGGTGTGTGTCAACGATCGTAGGAATCAAGACTTCAATTTATATCTGACTGTAAGATGAGCAGAATATAATCTCTTGCTCCTTTACTTATAACTATGGGCAGTCTCTAAGGGCTACCAGCTCTTTGTTTCAGTGGACTGTAGTCCATTACAGATATTTATGAACTGAAGGGAAAAAAATGGTTGTTGTCTGCAACTTTGTTTCCCAACTCCAAAAAACCTGTTTCAGATCTGTATTCAACTATAGGAGCATGGATGAAAACTAGTAAGCAGACAGAAATATCCATTCCTACTCGAAACAAAAACATGCATCTTGTAGAGAAAGTAACACCTTCAGAAACTGAAATGGTGAGTGACAGCTTTTGCTTGGACTGCACACACGTGGTTTGCTTGGACTGTGCACATGCTTCCTAACTGTGAGGGACAGGAAGATGCTAGAAAGGGACAGAAGCAGCTTCTACAAAGATGCTGAGTCTTTGCTTTGCTCAACTGTTAATTTGTGCCTGAAAATGACCCTCAACTTCTCCTCCTTATGGACATTTTTTTCCCTGAATCTTCTCATTTTCTGTGGATGCTTAAGTGCTCTTTTATCTCTTTTCTCTAGATATCTGTGACAGGTATTTCTGCCTGGTTTCTTTGTTGGTTGCTCATGATAAAGTGTTAAGACTGAAGAAAGGTTTTGAAAGGGCCTGCACAGTAATGTTGCATTAACAGAATATTTTTGATTGATTCTATTTTTGCTCTATGTGCCAGAAAGAATTTACAGACACGGCAAAGAGCATCTTTATGTTGGATTTCAACAACAACAAAGAATCTGTTTGCCAGTGAGATAAGTGATGAGATATTAGTAAAAATAGGTAGTGTTTTCTGAATTACTCAAGGATTAGATACATTGCCCATTGTATCTATTGATACAACTGAAGTGTAGTAGTGTGTGGGAGGCTGTACTAGAAGAAAATGAGAGCCACACTACACTTTACAGCATTGTTACCACATTGGACCAACCTCTAGAAGAGGTAAAGCTTGATTGACTAAGTATCTATGCAGGGAGGGTTAGTAGTTGGACTTTATCTTAAGGTCTTTTCCAACTGTAACAATTCTATGATTCTAGCAGTGGAAACTGGAGAAAGAGGTAAACAATGTAACATGATTTCAACTACACAGATTGAGATTAAGACAGAATTGCAACAAGTCATCTAGAAAGTGATGTATTACTACCCAGAGCCTAGAAACCAAATTCTAATGTAGCTCTTGAAGATATAGTAATTATCAAGGATTAGTGAAAGGCTTGTTAGAGCATTTTTTCTGGGGAGGTTTCTGTGTCTTTGTATTATGTGGGAGGCTAAATCAGACTGAATAACAAACTGTCTTTAACATCCATAACTGTCTTTTTTCTAACATCCAGAATATCTTTATTTATATGCCTGAATTTTGAAGATTAGTAGTATCAAACAATTATTTGCCTTTGTCTGAAGTTGCTTTGATGCATTCTTTCCATTTTAATTATGACTTTAATTATTGTTTATTCATTAAATAATTTAATGAATAGTTAAATCCATGGAATCTTGTTTTTTTAACATCAGATTTATCATCTATTGGGATTTTTTTCCTGTACATTTCCTTCATTCTTTCAATAATCTAAATGAGGGAATATCAATGCATCCATAACTGTTCAAGTATTTTATTCTCTATGCAATAAAACTTCTGCTTTATAGTTTTATTCTGTGAAATTCTGTCTTTAATCTCACCTTCCCAACTGTTTAGATTTACCACTTTCTGGCTCTTTTCTAGTTTTATATAAAAGTGAACTGCTTGGCATGTCTGACATCACATATTCTGCCAAAGAGCAGAGAAGCTAATTGAAATACTCTCGAGTGTTTCAATGTCAATCCTTGGGCCAATTCTCAGTTGTCATCAGCTCAGTTGTCGTAATCGTGGTGCTCTGCAACAGTACATGGAAACACGCCGCTACAGATTGAAGCTACAGCCTGCTCTCTGTAATTGAGATTCATTCTTTAGTTGCCTGATGGAGAGGAAATTTTTTTTACATCCTGATGCTGTTTTCTCCAGCAACGTGGTTTCTCAGTAATTGCCACCTTTGTCCTCCTCATTACAGAATGTGCTATATCTAGCAGCTAAGATGAACTGTTGTACCATCCAGGATTGAATGGGGCAGCGGTCACATCCACTCTTGGCAAATAGATTCAGCCTTGGATCCTGTTTCTTGTATCCTGATGCTGAGAGTTCTGTTTACTACAGTTTTCACAATAGCCTTTGAGAACGAGTACTCTGAGAACACAATAGTATACCTCCAAAAGGGTTGCCAAGAGGAAAAAAAACATGCTTCCTTTGGCAGTGGCAGAATATAGGTAAGGCTAAGCGGCATTCTTAGCCAGTAAGAAGGGCATAACAACATATTTTGACTCCAACAGCTGAAATGAAGTTTCCTTTCAGAAAATGCACCTTTCTTAGGCAAGAGGAGTCTAGAACAACTTTTCTTCTTAAAGAAGATTGTGTCTAGAGTATAGAGGAAAGGAGAATGGGATTCCAGCATTTAAGGAGTGTGGAAGCTATTGTTATCTCGTCATTCTCAACCTGCTATAGAACATAGGTAGGAAAAAAGTGCAGTTTAAAATAGAAGATGCCATGTGTGCCTGTGAAAAATATTAAGACATCTTGTTCATAGACAGTGTATCACAAGTGCTTATTTAATACCATTAAGAGAAATTCTAATACCAAATATAGATGACATCCTTCTAAAAGTATAGGAACAGTCAGAGAGCGAAACAGGACTACTATTCCTCATCAATTATGCTGATGCTTCATCTAATTCCCACTACTTTTTTTTTCTTGTAAAGGAGAAGGACAAGAGTGGTTGAGGTAGGAAAGAAGGAGGATATCCATGTTACTTTTTTCTCATCTTCACTGGTATACCTTCAACTGAGGCTGGGCCTGGAGACCAACCATAACTCCAAGAAGCAACATGGCACAGACAATGGGGCTAAAAGCCTGTGAATGATCTTTAGTTTATATTGTAAGGCAGTGTACCAGTGAAGGGCTGGAAGGATAAAACCTAAATGAGAATGTTTTAGTGGGAAAGGAAAACAGAAGAGTCAGATTTATAAAGAAAGAAATAGGAAGAGAAAACAGATGAGCAGAGAAACTTCAGCTTCTGTATTCCCAAGTCATTAAGATTTCCTTAGAGAAATTTTATCGGTATGGGTGCTGATTTTAAGCTGGCTAAGAAAAATGAGAGCTGTAGTCTCACAACTCAGACACTATCCTCATTGTGGTCTGTGTGAGGCTTTTTCTTTTCTTTTTTTCAATTAGAGTGTTGGTTTTGTTCATCTTCAGCAGCATTTACAGTGGAATTAGTCAGACTTCCACTCGACTCAAGACATATTTTTAAAATTAAGCTCCAACCAAAGAACAAATGTGTTTGAATTACAGGGAACAAAATGCTTCATAAAAATGTTGAGAAGCTCAGTAAAGCTCCAAACTTTTAAATTCTAAGCCTCTGATGAAACCCTCCATACTATTGCCTCCTTTTTTTTCCCCGTGAAGAGCTTCATTGTCACTACTTGAATTCCCAATGCCTTTGAAAGAAAATAGGGCTTATGTCTTAAACATCATCTAAATCTAAATCTAAATCTAAATCATCTAAATCTAAATCTAAATCTAAATCTAAATCTACCCTTTTCATATCCAGACTTCTAAGGTCTATGTTTCAGCAACTGCACTGAGGGTGCTGGAAGTTGCAACAGCATCAATCTGGGTGAGCTGTACCCGGGTCAGCCATGGGGCAGGTGTACCCTGGTAAGGCACGTTGGAAACTTCTCCACGTTACACTGGCCAGATGCAGCGATTGCTCTGGGGAAGGGGAGGATGAGAGAACGAGCGTGGGCGGTACACGGGAATTCACTCTGGTTGGCTGAAAGCTCTGCTCAAGAAGAAATATGCTGACTTTTGTATGTATGTGATAAATGTGTTTTAAGAATAGCAGTGATTTCTTAATCCAGTTTTGCAAGTACAAACAATTACAATGCCTTGTAAAATAATTGCTTAGATTCCATAGTCCCAATGTAACAAAGATCAAACTGCTTTTCAGTTTCTGATGATCACTTCTACTCTTGTTTGCTTGAAGGAGAAACACCAGAATTTAAAATCAAATACTTATATTTTCATTTCTTTGTAGGGACTTCTGGGGAAAAAAGGTCAGAAGCGGGTCCTACTGTTTTATTCTTTATTCATGAATGGTAGTAAGCATTGGTAGCTTTAAACAGAGTTGCTGTTTTGTGTTATAAATTCAGTAAAAGCTTTCTGATGACCCAGTGTACACTGAAATACAGAAGAAGAGCATTTCAGTTCCAGTGGATAGAGGAAAACAGCTTTTTCTTAGTAGTTTCTATGTTGGTGATGGGATTTGCTAGATTATGCTGTTCTTTTTAAGACATGTGGGAGATGGAAATGTTTTATTCTTCTATATATGCAGCTATACTTCAGTTTTGAAAGGGAGAGGAAAGCATACAATGCATTTAAGCTCTATATGCCCCAAAGAACCCAAATCTGGCTCTTCATTTAGAATAAGAAATGTGTATCACTGAGGTATTCTCTTTTAAGCCCAGTCCCTAATGAACAGTGCTGCAGTGGCATTTGAAAACAGACAGAAAATAAATGAGCACAATGTGACGCTGCTGGCAGGAGCACTTTTCTGTGTGTATAAAATAATCCCAGGACTGATCTGACATATGCTGTCTGAATGGTTTCACATCCCAAGGATGAGTTATTGTAACACAAGGCTCAATGCTGAAGATGTTTAGGGATTACAGAGACTACATACAAAACTACAGGACTCTGAAAGTGTGGTTTAGATTGGTTCTTTTTTTTTCCCTGGGATGCTATAATGTTATGAGTTTAATTGCAACTCTATCTTGCCTACAGGTAGCGCAGCCAAGATCTGTTTCAGAGCCCATGGGTGGGAAAAAACCCAAGCCCTTGATTCTTTTCTTTCTCTGTTCCCTCATTTCCCTCCCATCTCCCTATTGTCAACTGGGGGAAATTGGCAGTGAGGTTGTGTGTGCTTGTGCTTCGGTTGGGGCCAGAGGAACAACCCCAAAAGCCTCCTTCCTGCAGCTGCAATAAACAAGAAAGTGAAATGCAGAGTGTGCTTATACTCAGCCAAAGAACTTGTCAGGAAGGTTTTAATCATAGGGGCATTTTTCCCCCCTTTTTTGGGGGAGGGTCTTCTTGCAGCGCTTACCTAAAGGTTTCCTCTGCAGTGGGCTTTTAAAGTCATGCATGACCTTGCTATCAAAGGTAAAATATAGGACACGATTTGGCTGTATTTTTGTAGGTCATTCAGTTATTTGTAGCTCACTGCCACTCTGTTACTCATATTATTTCCTCTTTTTGCAAACCCCTTTCATACGATTTCTTGCCGTCTGGAGGCGGAAGTTTCCAATCTAATGCTGCCCAAACCGAGTTTAACAAACGAGTGAAAATAAGGAAATGATTGAATGTGTTTGAATCTGGTCATGCTTTCAGTTTTAATAGCACTGGGGCTCTTCACTGCTGTATGAGTAGTTTGAAACAAAAACGAATACAAGGTTGTTGCTGTGCCACGTTTAGTAAAAGCCTCAAATGTCCTTATGTCGGTGGGCAGTGGAATTTGCCGGCTGGAAAGGTGAGCGGTCCCGCTGCCCGGTGCGGAGCGGCTCCCGTGTTGGCTGCCCGGGACAGGGCTCCGGCAGCCACATCTCCCATTGCCCTCTGCCGGGAAGCGTGCGAAGTGCTCCTTTCCAGGGAAAACACACTCGAGGACACTTGGTTAGTTATTCAGGAATTCGTGTCGTGGTGCACATGTTCCTCCTTCTGAATTGATGAACGGGTTCAGGCTTTCAGGGTTGAAACTGAACTTGGCAAAGAAAGTCAAGAGCAGTGTCTGAAAACATACTGTGCTGTGAACACAGAGGGAGCTTGATTTTAAAGCTAAAAGAGAACTGAAAGCTGCCTCATCAAGATTTGTTTCCTGTATCCACAGTGTTAGTCTCCTAAAAGGCATGTATTTGGTGTCTAATATTCCATAACTGAGCTTAATAATGAGTCACACTATCAGACAATAGATATTCAAACTGAAAATATAGGTGTAAAGGTGTAAAATTCTTACAAATAGCTACGAGTCATCTGAGATTAGTTAATAGCATCTGACAAAACAGTAATATCGATCTCCTAAGTGTTTGCACTGGGCAGAAATCCTATCAGGTGTTGGTCTGACGTTGGTGGAACGAGGTGTGGTAGCAGTTGCTGAACTGGGGCAAAGCCGTGGCTTTTAGTGATTAGTGTATAAGCAAGGAACTTGTAACACATGAACACTGTGTTAACCGTAGCTCAGCCAACAGTGTAGTGACTGAGACTTGACTGTAACACAAAACCAATCTGTCATTGAATGACAAATCCTTAATTGGATACATAAGCAGTACTACTTTCTGCATGTTGCCTAAATTGCTGTTTGTATATAATATTGTGAATGATTCAGTATCTTTACTGAAACTTTCACTGTGAGGTATTTTTCTTCCAAAGTGTATGGCAATTAAATTAATATCAAGAAGCCAACAGCCACGGAGTATCTCTAGAGAGAAGATGGCAATCAACCTGGAAAACACATCCTAACCAAATCTGCTGAAGAGAAGAGAGAGGATTTTTCTGCTGGAGTGAGGTTTTGGCATACATTTTCTAGACACTGTTACAAAAGCTTATGTGCACAGAGTAAGAAATAATACAGGTCACTGAGTGCAATCACATTTGAGTTACATATACTGTGTGCATTGTGAAGTGACAGCCTGTTGTGAACTGACTTTGCTCTTGGTAATTGAAAAGCAGGTCTTTGCAGTAAGGTGGAGGTCTTCAAGACCTGCCTGGACATGTTCCTATGTGACCTGATCTAGGTGAACCTGCTTCTGCAGAGGGGTTGGACTGGATGATCTCTAAAGGTCCCTTCCAACCCCTACCATTCTGTGATTCTATGATTCTGTGATTCTAAGGTGCCCAGACTAGTAAATTCATACACACATAAAATATTCCATTGTTCAGAAAGCACCACACATTGATACTTTTCAAACTTTATTTTTCTCTGCTTTGGGGAAAATCCTCTTCCTCCCCCATGCAAGGCTTGCTAAGACTTGGGTCCCTGTGCTGTTCTTTCAGGTGGAAGATGCCAGACAGGGATCCAGTGCAAGCACACTCACGTACCCATCTGGGCTTCTGTCACCACACATGCCATGGCAGTGCCTGCCCTGCCCAAGGGCTCTGTCATGCAATAACTCTTTTATCACCCTTCAGGGGCTTTCCTGGAAAGGCCTTACAGCGTTTTGATTTCTGTCAACTGATGTTTGGACCCTGTGGTTTATGTTTCACAATGGAACAGGCATATTGGTGTGCTGGTATGCTCTTCAGTTCATTGCCACTTTTCCTGTAGGGCAGCATAATTGGTCATAGCTGGCAGGTACCTGCTTTTCAGGATTTTTTGGTAAAACAACTCTTTGAGGAGAGAGCTGATGCTTTGGACAGAAAGGAGGTTTCTGATTTTTTTAAGCAGCATATTTTTATCCCTCTTCAGCCTTGAGATTTTTATTGATAGCTAGAAAATTATGGAACACAGTATCCACATTTGGGAATAAAAGTATTTCTTCCATTAAGAGTAGACCTTGTGAAACACTGATGTGCATACTAACTCACACCTCCATTTGTTCAACATGTCACTGATCCTAGCAGTGGCTAGCAACCAGTTTTGAAACATTTTGTCCTTTTCTGGCTTGAATCCTCCATGTAGTACACAACTGATTTTTAGTCTTCATTGATATAAAAGTGAGTGTAATTGGCTTGTAAATGTATTGAACTGCTTTAGGTGTGAGTTTCATGAACAGAGCCTGCTTACCATAACAGCAGAGGGGGTGCCAATATTTCATGGAGAAAACCAGCCTCCTTAAAGTCCAATCTGTTCCAAGAAAGTGACCAACTCCCACAAAATGACATAAATTAGTTTAATGATTGTAAAACAACTTTCGATGCTGTTGCAGCAAGATCAGCTAAATAAGCTGAGGAACTGGGAGTTTCAGTCAGTTGTGCTGTTAAATCACTCTGGATGCTGATTCAAAAGGGCATGTCGCTGAAAACCACAGCTGGCATGAAGGTACTTTTCTAGATTAGATGATGGATTGTATTTTAGAACTGTCTGGTGCAAACTGGGCAGAAAAGTTAGTCTTGACTTCATCATTATTTCACCACCTATTTCAGGCTTATTGAACTTGATGCAAAGGAAATGGCAGACTTCAAAAGCTGGTTTTAAAGTTCCTTTCAGACCTCATGAATACAACCTAGAAAATGCAAGTTCTTATTTCAGGAGAATGAACAGACTTTGTGGAACACAATACAATTTGACAATGATTGATTGATTTAAACAAATGTGTTTTTCTGCCCCGAGTCAATTTTATCCCCCATATGTTTGTAATTGTTAGGGATCTTTTCAGAGGCCTTTTCTCAGAACGAGGCTGACTGGAAATGTAGCTTTTGGGTTTTTCCAGTTCCTGAAGACCACTTTTTTTAACATAGCATAGCCCAAAGGAAATGTTTGGTCTGACATTGTCTGATGATGAAATCTTGTCAGTTAAGGTCTTGTGATATCTTGTTAAAGTATGCACAGATGTTAATTGCTTCCTCTCAGTGGCCAAGGAAATGATTTAAATATTAGAAAGCAGGGATGGAATGGAAAGTAAGGTATGATGGTCTGAGTTTCAGTCAGTGTGTTGTAGTTTTGAGAGCAGAGGTGCCAACCTCAGCTGATGCTGAGTGGTGAGGCAGAAGTGTAGACAAAAGGCCAGATACGAGTATACACTGCTTGCAGTTGGATGTTAACTCTAGATGGAATGATGGGCCAAATAAGTCTCTAGGAACAGGTATAATTTTTCCTGATTCTACTATTTATAACACAAACTGGGTAATTCTGTACAGGCTAGGATCAAATACTCAGGGATTCACTCAGTTTTCACAAGCCTTTCTTGTGAGGAAAGGAGCATAAGTATGCATCTTCCATGGGGAACTTGCACAGTTACAATCCTGTTTCAGAAGAAACTTTGCAAATCCCCTCAAATTACCTTAAACTTGGCTAAATAGAGTGGGTACAAACTCAATACTCAGTTGGATGGAAGAAGAGAAAGACCACAATGGTGGGTCAAGCCAATGGTCAACATAATTCAGTATTCCATCTCTGAATAATGGCAATATGAGAGGATACTAAGAGAAAGAACTTCTATGTAATTAATCTTGATAATCATGGTGCTTTGGTGTCGTACTCAAAATATAGACTACTATTAATGACATTTTGCAAAGATGTTCTGGTTTTGTCTTTGAACTTCTTCTGGTTTCAGAAGGTCCAAATCATAGCAATGACTAATTAATTACTAGAATTACCAAGAACGTTTGCTCTCACAATTAAATTCCAATTCCAAATTAGAGTTTCCTGTGCTATGTGCTGTAGTAACTTGCAGAAATGAGCTGGTAACTCACTGGGGAGCAGCTGCTGCCCTGTTGAAACAAATTTCCTGCTGCTACTACAAAGCAAGCATGTGCTACGATGCTCTCAGTCAGCTTTGCGTGGCTCCTGCAGGGCTCTGAATAAAGACTGTCAAGCTGTTTCTGACAACCCTAACAACGTCCCCATTTTGCCTGTTTCACAGGAGTTGGAGAGAAAGCACTAGCCAAGGTTCACCATCTTCCAACCGGAAAGAAAATGGAAACACATTCTTCTGAATTGCTGAGTCATTCTGACACACGGAGCCAAAAGCTGATGCAATTCTCCTTTATCACCGGAAGATCTCTTTGGTAATCGCAGACACACCTCTTATTTCAATAGCTTTGGTGAAGGGCTGTTGATTCCTCAGACCTAACCCCGTGTGTACAAATCACATTTTTATTATCCAGTCTCAGCCTCTAAGAATCAGGCTGAGAGGGGCAGATATCTGAGGAAATGTCAGTCTTTTGCCATGGAATTGCAAGGTGGCTTAAGCACAGAAATCCAGAGCAAAAGTACCTTAAAAATATCAAACACTGTTCTATTGGTTCTTTAATTCCTAACACTAAAAAGTCTGAATTTTGTGCCGTTTGCTGCAATAATCTGGTCTTGATTGCAGAAGAAATTATTTGAGCTTTAACTGACTGCAAACACAAGCATTACAAAACAACAAGTTCTCCATTTTCAGCCACCCCTCTAACATACATAATATCAGATTCTATCATTATAATGAAGCAATTTTGTTTGTGACCAAGTTAAGAATGTTTTGCTACCAATGGAACGAGGACCAGCACTAGCTGGTTCATTTACTTCTTGTGATCAGCTTGATTAAGGAGAGATGATACTGTCCTAAGAACATTAAGCTTGACCTGGTAAGAATTGTACTAACTTCTCCAGCAAAGGAATAAGCCCTATGTTAGCAAAGTATTCATCTGGCTTTGAAGCTGGCTGTAACATCAATGCAAAAGGAAAAATTACAGGCTTTTTCAAGGGAGCTGAGAGAACTGAGAGATCAATGTATTGCTTGTTTCACTGTTAGAAGCTCTCCAGTTTAAAAACTAATTGATATGCCTTCCTCCACACCCTTCTGCCATAATTATGTAAAGAATCTGGATTATGCTTCCGACCTGATTTAACTGTTTTATAATAAGTCACAAGCATACCTTGCCTGCTTGATGATATTCCTTTAAGGTTGTGCCAGTCTTTCCATTATTAAATCATGTTTAGTGTTATATACTGGTTGCTGAAAAAAAATTCATTTCAAGCTTGAACTTGCTTTGCATTCTCGGCTAGCCATATGTGTGAGGGAGCACAAAGAGCATCAGTGCTGGTTAGCAGCTTAACAAACTCCTTTTCCATGTAATGGCAATTTTGGCTTTTCTTTAAAAAATATGAAAAAAAAAATGTTTGTCATCATGAGGGCTTCAGTGTTTTAGAAGGGAGAATAAGCATAGCAATAATGATCTCCCTTTCACTTGTATGGTCTGTGTGCTGTCCCTGTATGTTCCTATATATCACTCTTTCCCCATTCCACCCTCTCCACCTCCTCCATCATCAATCTGAATGGTTTGTAGAAAATGTGACTTCTTTTGTCAATTGTTTTGCTTGTTTGCAAGCTGAACAGGAGGATTTGTGTGTGAAGCATAGGAAGGGTTTGAAGTTTTCAACACAGCAGTTCAAATACATAGATGAGTACAGGAGCCCTAGTTATCCACTCTGCTGCTATTCTCATTTGTAAGTTTTTCTGAAGTTCAGAACTAGATGAGAACTGAAAACAATGGTGGGTCTTTCTGTAACCTCTTTAGTTACAGTTTCCCTGTATACCATCCATCCCTCACCCTCTTTATCCCAGAGAAACTTTGCAACTCAGTAGGAATGACCAGTCTGAGGAAATTCTGTAGTATGGAATGCTATATGTTTTGCAGAACAGGTTAGAGACATTTAATAGCTGAATTCATATTTTGGGAGTGGTCAGAAGGAAGCATTAGGTCCTTCTTGGGTTGCTGTGCAGAGTTCATAGCTGGTCAGGGTACTTGCACCTCTCCTAAGTTTTATGCATAACCTGCTAAGCATCAAAAAGAAATGTTGATTTAAATTGCTTACACCTCAAGAAGATGGACTAAAACGTGTCTGAAAGAGTTACTGGAAGGACAGTAAAATTCCTCTTCCTGGCTTTGTCCTGAAGAACAATTGTCCAAGTGACTTTATCCAGCAGCTCCACTTCCCAATATACTTCTACTGAAACCAGTAACACAGTTTTATACCTTCAAGTCTGAAAATGGACCTTGTGTGTAGCCTTTCTTGCACATAATTATATTTTTTCCCTATTATTCAGAACACCTGATTGAATTAAATCTCTTCATTCAGTTTTTAATATCTGCTCTTTGTAAGGAGAACTCATGCCACTTAAGATAAGCCTTCAGTTTGGTTTGGGTTGTTATTTGAGGGGTAAGTGTGTGTGTTTGTGTGTGCAGCCTTTGTTTTAGTGAGGTTTTCCCTTTTTTTTGGTTTTGTGTCTTTTTTCAAGCCTATTTTAAGCTGCTGCTGTAGTCAGGGAGAGGTAGCCTAATAAACTCATCTTATTGCCTCTTTGCAATATTTGGGTATTTACTGTAAGTCTGATGTGTGAACAGCCCTCACATCCAGACTCTGAATGCATCCTGTGCTAACGCCTCATGCTGTGTGGAATTGCCAAGTGGTCTCTTATCCAAATACTTACTAGGCTGGGGACTGCCTAATCTCTGAGATCAGGGAGACTTATTCTAATGTGGCTGTAGACTCTAGACAGTTAAATTCGCAGAAATCCACTGAAGGCAGTTTGCTTTTCAGAAGTTGCTGAGGGCATAATTTGTCTTTTTGCAGTTTGAGGGTGGGCTGTTTAACCTGAACATGTTCCAGCTTGTTCAATTATAATTTAACAATACATTTTTCCCCATGCTTGCTGTGTTCCTCCCAAGAGATGCTTGCATCTCCTTGATGCATGAAAGGATACCTGCATTTAATGTGCATGTTAAATAAGTCTGGAAAGTAAATTCTCACATAATTTTACATTTAAAAGTACTATTTGAGGTGTGTGTGTATATATAATTTAGTTAGATGCATGTATAGAAATAAACCAGTCTTTGCTCTTCCCTTTTGTACCTCCTCAAGACATGTAATCTACAAAGAAGGAGAATTGCATGATAAAATGTGCCAGAGTGGAATGCATAATTATTCCAGAGGAGGGTAAGTCAGTTCAGAACTTGTACTAACATTCTTAAGGGTAGCAGGAATCTTCTTGCCATGAAATTACATCAGCTTTCTATGGCCCTGAGTCAATGCACATGCTTTCCCTTTCTAGTAAAAAAAAAAAAAGGTGTGAAAAATGCTAATGTCTTCAAAAATGAACTGCAGAACAAAGCTGAGTAAACGAATGGATATTACAGCCTGGTGTTCACCTGTATGTGAACTTGAGCTTAAGGGGAGAGGAGACTGGGACATTACACTTTTAAAAGAACCATTTCACTTTTTTAATAGATTAAGTCATGACATGCAAACAGACAAAAACCTCATCTAAATGAGAAAAAGAATGCTTCCTTGATCCTAGTTCAGAGGCATTCCCATAACAGGTGGGGCAGAGGTCTTTAAATTACACGTCTCCTCCATATACCCAAATTTGTTACAATTCCACCAAACAATGAGAAGAGACATTTTCACAGTCAATAGCAGCGGATGCAACTTGCAACACCTGTTTTCAGAGTTGTTAAAAGATGGTTGTTTGGTCAGGCTTGTGTAGTAACAGCATCAAGGGTAGAATCTGTTCTGTATGGAAACACTAACCCGGTTTCCTAGGAGTCCTGAGCTGAAGCACACAGCACTTACTGCCAACTTAAACTGTCACCAGGACAAACAGTTAACTAATGCACAGTTCTGATTTACTCTCCTTTCTGTGCAGTAATTAGGCCTTGTTCAGGTGGTGGATAGGGAGTGACTAATTTCCATTTCCCCACGAGGAGAGGGGCGGAAAGGAGCATTTCCTTTTTACTTAAGCTTAAATATCTGGCACTTAGAGCTGTTTGGTGGATCTATTGTGTGAGAGAAATCATACATAGACTGCAAACTGATATGGCACCTTGGCAGCAGAATTTGTTTGCACACTAAATTCTAGTGGCAGTCTCTTTAGTAGCACACCATGTTTCTTACTGCCTGAGGCCAGTGGAGTATGTGGGCTCAGGCTATGTGTGAATGAAGAGAATAAGTGTATGTGAGGAAAACATGCCTAAAGACACCTCCATGCTCATGAGACTACTGTTAATGTGTGTTGCAAAGAAAGAAGAAATGTGCAGAAAGCAGACACTACAGCAGTTTAGCTTGAATCAGCCAAAACTATGCAGTGTTCAGTGATGATAGATATAGTCAGGATAGTAATCTACTGTTTAAAGGGCCCATCTGGACAATTTACATAACCATCAGTTGGAGAGATCTGTGCAGTAGATCTCCAGTTAGAGCACACTTGGCAAGCGAGGTGCTGGCTTATGGCACTCTGTGCTTACTGAAAGGATGCTTTGCCCTGTCTTCTTTCTTTGCATGCTAAAACTCCTCCTAGCTTTAGAGTTGGAAGCATATTATGAGTGAAGCTGTGAGATGCTCACGTTTTATTACAGTGGGTGGGAATAAAATCAATATATTTTCCTCTCACATTGACATATTTTTCTGGTTATCTGAACATTTTTTTTTGCCTAATAACTCCAGTTCCCACACATAGAATTTCAGGGGGTTTAAAAAGCAGAATGTTATGTGAAATACCTGAGAGGCTGGGGAAAAGCAGCATCAGTTTATCCTCTTTTTCCTCAACAGTAGAACTACTGAAAATCTACCATCCATGGTCCACAGTGATTCTTTGGGTGATCACTGTCTGAGTTACAGTAAAATCAAAACCACACTTCAGGTTTTGCTACAGCCTTGAAAGGGCACAGGACATGTTAACTAGGCACAGCTCCTGTTATGTTGGTATCATGTACCTGAAATACTGTGCTGGGTTTCTTCAGTACTGTAGTAATGCTGTAATGGATGGAGCAGATGCAGCTCTACCTATCCCAGATCACCTTTTGGAAGTGCTCATCACTCAAACACTTGGAAGACCTTTGAGAAGTAGCTACCAAATTAAAAGAGGGTTGCCAGCTTCTTTCTTTCCTTGTTTCCTCATCTGGAGAGACAAAAGTTCTTTTGTATTCCCTGTGTAGGTGCTTTTAAAAGCTCTACATCATCTTTTCCCAAAAATCCCATCTCAGTTGTGAAAGCAAGAGAACACAAACTGTCAGCTCTCCTTTTTTACTACTTACTCCAGCAATCCTCAGGGTGTTAAGAAGCACAGAGCAGTGCAAGGCAACAGCAGCAATTCAAGGTCTTGCCTTTAAACAAAACTACATCTACTCCTCAGAGCTCTTGAAAGCAGAATTTATCTGATTGGTCAGAATTTTAAAATGGAATGTCTTTCTAAATCTTTGTTCCATAATCTGTGGGAAGAAAACCCAGCATGTGTCTCTTACTTCTGGGATACCTTCAGGTGAAGCTGAAGGATAGCCTTTGGTTGTTTTTCACGGCTCACTTCAAATCTCACTTGATATTCTCAATATTATTTGAATTCTTTCTTTTTTTTAAAGAAAGTCCAGTTTTATTTACATTTTTTCTTGAGTTAATTTTTGAGCTTCAAGAATCTAACTACTGGTGAGCAAACCCATGTTTGATGAAACGATGTAAACTGTCAGCTGGAGGTGGAATATACTTATTTGGAAAATGAGGAAGAATTAGACAAAAAGAGGAAAATAACATTTTGCTATTTGGCTGCTTAGTAACGTGACTCAATACACATTTGGGAAACTAATTGCTAATTTTAGGTACCTATTTTAAAACTTCTGATACAAAATTTGAAGAACATCTTTGAAAAAAAATGTGCTTGTTTAGAAATATATGGGTAAGAGAAATCGTTTCCATGCTGGAGCCATGTGTTGTCATTCAGAACGACTTCATTGGTGCTGGCTGGTGCGACAGCTGAATCATCTTCCTTAACTTACTCTGAGTCAGTAATCACTTCTAGTTTATCTGGAAAAATGAGAAACTCTACTAGTGATCAAAATTTGCAAAAGCTTCCTTGTTTGCAGCACTGTCTTGTTAAAAAGCTGTGGGGGGGAAAGAAAGACAGAGCTCAACTAAGTTGCCTCTTACTCCACGCTAGAGTGGTTACAAAGGATAAGACACCTGAGTGTCCAGACAACGAGGGCAACTTAGTCCCAAACACTGGCAACTAGTGCCATTTTAGATCACTTCTGTATATCCTGCTTAGCCTCCAACTGCCGTTTCAGCACAGCCCAGCTCTCCCAGAGGTCCTGTATCACACCTGCCAATCCCTGCGTGGCCACCTTGGTTACCAAGATAGGCATTGTGATTTGAGATCTGAAAAGACAGGAGGTACTGTGTTGGACTTCTTTAGCCACTGGCATCCTACCCAACCTCACTGGAAGCTGCTGTTGATGGACAACTTACTTGCTAGGAAATTTACTTGTAGCATTCAACCAAATACTATCAAACCATGTCAATGCACAGACAACACCAGCTGACTTTTTCACTTTTGTAAACAGGAGCTGTGCTGGATGTGATCTGCTCGTTGAGACAACATCAATCAGCTCAGAGAAGTGGCTTTGTTCTCGTGGAGCAGGAAGTATACAAAGCACACGCAATATTTACAAAGTACCTTAGGACTATTTTGACTAATTTTTACTGGAGAGTTAGTGGTTGTTTCAAAGCTGGATTAGTCACTCTGTTCATAGTCATAATCTCTTGAAATCTGCTTCAGTGTTTTGAATTGGCATCAGGCCTAATGGTCAGAAAATGGCTCCCTCTCAATCAAAGACTGAACTTGATTAGTAGCTCTTGTGGATTTCTCATTATCCTGATTTATAAGTGAAAGATTAGAGAAAGATGGAGTGCTGTGCATAGAAACCAGTGGCATCATCAGCTGCCTCTGACTGGGAAAGGTGCAGATGAAGTAAAGACCTTTATGTTTCTAGGCTGGCATTAGTAAAGATGAACCACCACAGACACTCTGGTTATTTTTGTGCTACCATTTTTGCAACCCCAGGTAGCATTCTGCTGGGTAACCAGGTATTTAGAGCTCACGCATGAATTCGAGGAACAACCAATGCAATGAGGTAAGACAGAATAGACAGCAAGTGTTTGAACAGGCTTCTTATAAAACTCCACTTTTTCTGATTAGTACTTTGGAGATGTGTTATAGATTGCTTAAAAATGTCTTAACCATGAAGCACTGCAGAAGGAACACGAGCATGCATGAGCTTGCATGTGACACGCTTTAGCACGCTTGGAGGTATAGAGAAGTTTTGGCTCTGTGGAGAGGCAGCCTGTTATGTACATTGTGTGGGAGGATACACCATGCAGATTTGATTGCATCATCTTGCTCTCTCTTTTTTTTTCCTTTTCTTTTCTTTCTTTTTTTTGTTCCAGATGGTAAAACAAAGACTGTAGTGAAACCCGTTTTCTCCCAGGAAGAGGTGGGAGGGAATTTTATATGAGTGAGAAACTTTGCCTCGAGTCGAAATCTGGGGCCTGGACTAATGAACTACCTGTAATTCATATTGTACTAAATGTTGCTGAAACTAGGCATGCACTAATCACGAAGCGTGCCAAACTATGCTTAATTACTATGCTTTTCTCTGTAGCAGTAATTAATTTGCGTTAGCAACTTTGATTAATCTTTCTAATCTAAAAGTGAAGTGCTTCTCAGACATGAAAGGCTCTACAACTGCTCCCAGTTGTTATTGCAGCCCAGTCAAGGGTGTTTCAATCCAGCAGGGGACAAAACTTGAAAAAAAATCAAAGCATAGCTCATATTTTTGAGCTAATAAAAGCTATCAGCAGCTAAAGCAGTCTGTTTTGCCACAGAGTTCATCGTCTAAACTACAGGCTTCTGTACGCGGTACACTCCTCCTGAAAGAAAAGAGATCTGTCATTAATTCTGGCAGAGGGCTGCTTGAAGGGGTCTTTCAGGAAGGTGAGGGTTGTATGTCCCACAGAAGGGCTGGGATTCCATCTTGGAGTGGGTGATGTCTGTGATTAGGCAGGGCACACTTACCCAGAAATTCATCTTAGGCTTACCCGGAGGGAAGCATTGTTCTCGGCACAATTGTTCAACTAGGAGATTGAGTCAGTTCTCCCTGTCAGCCCAAACAGGGTGTTTGTGAGTGATTTGGACATGCCTGCTTTTCAGGAAACGTGTATGCTAAGATCATCAGCATAGACTATGTTGACAAACAGAGAGCTATCAGATGCTTAACGTAAGAACCAAATTCCAACAGCGCTGCAGATTAGTTTCCATGCTTCGTTGCCAACCTCCTGGCCCAAGCCAGGCCCTTCACCCAAAGGAATCCAAAGCTGCTGAAAGGACTCGTGTCGTTAAACGGTGATTGTGATTTACCCAGGCTTCACAAAGCATCAGATCTGCAAGAAGGAAAATTTCTGAGGCAAAGAGGCGTGTCTCTACAAACCCATTACAAATCCCATCGGGTTTTCGCTCGTTTTCTCCCTCAGACATGCTAATATTACAGGTATTTTTTCTTGTTGCCCCCGTTAGCGCTGTCTCCTGGCAAGGAATACTGCTGCATGTAATTCCTGATAGGCAGAACAAAGTGATAATCGTTTGGAAGTGGATAGTCCAGAGATTACTAATGAACTTCAGTCTGATTTAGAGACTTCTTTAGAGAAATGCTGTTATTACCTCAAAACCTGGGACCAAAGCTTTTGCAAGTCAGAGAAGTATGTTAAAAACACAATACTGATTGGAAAATGTCAATGTGGATGTATAGTTTAATGATGCTGATTCATAAAGGGAAGTATTTGTGATAGTTTATTTTCTTACAGTCGTGGTTTGTGCCCAAATATTTTATAACCATAAGGGTACCCTTTTGATATCAGTCAAAATAGACAATATATATTGATGTTGAAACAAGCTTTGTAGAAGACATATAGATATATTTTTTAAACCAGGCATGGGACTTGACATTTATTAGCAGGTGTTCACAAAAATAAGGGTAACATCATGCATATTCTTTGCAACTAAACCCAGTTATGGTTACAATTTGGAAAGAAATTTAAGTAGACACGTGGAGATACAGTAGTACATACACACTCTACTTATGACATTAAGTTAGTGTACTGATAACTCCCAGCAATACATCAGAAGTCTACAACCAGCTGATGGGATGATGGTCTAAGGAGGAAGAAACTGCTTCGATCTCTCACGTTATTTATGTGGCTTGACAAGAATGTCAGTGTGAGTCGCCTCCTAAATTTGGGAGGCAAGAACAAGTCAAGACTACACTTTTGCAGTACAAAACATTTACACACAAAATACACATGCATTGCCACGCATTGGAAATGGGTGAAGCAAGGAGAAGCCCATTACTCAATGCTTTATTAACACAAGTCTACAAAGGAGTCTCAAATAGGATTATATAGTTCAGTCACAGTAAGGCCACAATATTACAATGGATAGGGACCTTCGATCTCGGCATTCTGTGTTAGTAACAGAACCCTTCCTTCTTTACAGAGGTTGATACACATTCCTGGATGGTATCTCATCAAAGTCCTGCTTTTCTATATTTTTTTTCCTTTTTTGTTTTACAGTTTAACATATTGCTCAATACAACAGTTAGCACAGTAGAGAAGGGTACTGGCACAGGGGAAACAAAACCTAGGTAACATTCACGTGGTTGGCAGACTACACGCTGGGTGCACACAGCTGAAGCTGGCTAATCAGAAAAAAGGCTGGCAAAGGATTTCCTCAAGTTTCGAATGGTTTCAGCCTTTGCTTCGTCTTCGTTCACAGATGATCGGAAGAAGGAGGATTCTGTGAAGCTGAAGGCGTTGGTCAAAGACTGCGACTTGCTGCAAGACAGAAACGCAACACGTTTTGTATGGTTATATTGCCCACCAGCTGCCACACACACAGAGCTTGCACAAATGATGAGGAAAGGAAAAAGGCCCATGAGATGTCAGGCAGTTTGCCTGTGAACAACAGGGACATTCAATGCAAGCAAGGTAGATGTAGCCTACAGTGCTGCCGCAACACAGCACGTTCCTCCTGTGCTCTGATTAGAGAAGCTGGGTCATCTTCTCCTTAGAGAACACACTGCTTATTTTTACAGATGTGAAACATGGTACTCCAGCAAACAGCACGATACAAACCCCAACCTGAGGAAAAAGCAGGTCTCCTGCTAAACCCAAATCACCATCCAACACAAGGGGATTAATAATTGTGTGTGTTAGGCTGCAAAAGGCTATACACAAAGAAAGTATATTGGCAAGAGCTTGAAGAATGAATTCTAGAGCTGTAATGTGCCCTTTTTCTATACATATATAGGACATTTGATCCTTAATAGAGTCTTTAATGACACATTCAATCTTCAAAATGTTCCCAAAATCAAATGTATTTCTTTCTTGCCTAGAAGCAATTAGTCCACCAATGCTCTTCTGTTTTTCACAGCTATCATGTAACTACAGTAAAGCCTCTGCAAGCACCAACAAAATAACATAAAAATAAGAAAAAGGTCTGAAGTTTTATGCTTCAACTCATGACTTGTCAGATAAAGTCATATTGAAGGAGCAGGCTTGAATTAAATAGAAAACATTAATGAGTTACAGTCTCCTTGCAAAGACACTCATGCGTTAGTGAAACTAGTTGGCTGCTTGAATTTTTATCTCAGTACAATAACAAGATTTCAAGCTTGGCCATAGTCAAACTGAAACACTTTTCTTATTCAGATTGTCTTCTACTTTTCATGGTTTGCAGCTTCTCTGCCTCTAAACTAATAATGTACAGCAAACAGTGCTACAGGCGCTTTAGGTTTTTCATAAATTATAGTTGTGCTAATGAGAATAGACTGATAAATGTTTGTTTGTACTCCCTGAAAGAGGGAGGGTGGGAAGCAGCACTTGACTTGATTAGTAACACAATAAGTAGCCTAATTAAATATTTATTCACAGATTAATAACATGTACATACAGGTTAGGCAACAGCATGTGGGTGAATACAAAGCATACACATGCAAATAGATAGAGCTAATCCTGCAGGCAGGAGATCTGAGCCTTGGTGTGGACCTAAAAACTTATTGAAAGTTGGAAAAACTAACCTTGCTGTGGCCTGTATCTGAAAAGCTTTACTTTTTAAGTAAAGACTATTCTCTTGCATTAGAAGATGAGAAAAATGAACATGGGTTTGGGTGAGGAATTGGAGGAAAGGGAGAGAGCTGGGAAAGTATGTGGTACAGTTCTGTAGCTGTTCTTCACTCTTCTTCTGGAATGTCAGAAGTTCACACGTTAAGTTTCAAGCTAGTTTAGAGTCTTCCATCTTAAGAAAACTGACCTGCCTGTTCTCTGTGTCTACTTAAATAATGGAAGAATTCACTATAAAACACACTAAAGAAATATAGTGTCCTAGGAAGGCAAGGAAAACACTGTCATCTTTCCTTTTTGTCCCCTTAACACACCTTTTCCACTGAATTGTGCTCAGGTGAGGGCTCGGAATCGCTTCACACCAGTATAGGCATGTGAGTGGGTGGGAAAAAGGGATCTGGCTTACTTGGCCAGAACAAAGACTCCACACCAGGCTTTGTACTTAGCAAACACCTGGAATGTGTGTGTGACCAGCAGCAATAGCATGTGGCAGGGTTACTGTGTTCAACACACGGCAAATCATTGCTAATGCCACCCTCATGGTTTCTCTCTGCTGGGTTTGAGCCGTGAGAGGGGATAGAGCTCCAGACCCTTCCCACATTGTGGGCTGCAGCAGCAGCAGCAGAGGCTGGGCAGCAGGGAAGCTGCCCACAGGAAGAGCTACAGGAGGTTTCTTTCTGAGTCCTGCAGCCTTCTCTGGAAAGGGGCTTTGGGAATCACCTTATGCTGAACAGTCAGTAGAAGCACACAACCAGGAACAGAGCACACCATAAGCAGCACATAAGTTTGGCACCTTCGGTTGGATCATTTCTGAGATAGGACTTTTGAAACTGGAATCTGTTGTCTGAGTAACTTCAAGGTTAAAAGTTTAAATAGATAAGGCTTCCTCTTTTCTGTGCAGGCTCACAGCACACCCAGATCATGAGTCAGTGACACAAAAAAGGAGAGAACAAATACAAGGAAGATGATGAGATTTCAGACCTAGCTGGGGCAGAAATTGCACAACCGAGAAATGAATTCTGTGTTGTGCTCAGGATATAGATTTCTGGAATGTTTTAACCTCATTTTAGACTTGGGAACATACATACTTTTTTCCCCCTGAATATTAATCCAACTCCCAAATTACAGTTACGACCACAAAATCTGTGTCACGAGGAGAGAAGAACATGGATAAAGCAAATCTTACTTAAGTTGTGGATGAGACTGAGGCTTCTGTTGTGGAGCAGGCTGTGGAGCTGGCTGTGGAGCAGGCTGTGGAGCTGGCTGTGGAGCTGGCTGTGGCTGCGGCTCTGCTTCCTTTGATAATCTGGTGCTGGAAGGACCTTGAGCCTGGGGACGTGGCTGCTGAGTTGTAGGTCCTGGTGGACGCTGTGGCTGAGAAGTTGAGGGCTTTGCTGACTGCCCAGGGGGGTACATGCGCTGTGGCTGCAATGGCTCCTGGCTTTGTGATTGCATTCCTTGGGGTTGCACTGGGCCCCCTAGGTTCAGTACAAGAAAAACTTCATAATGTTATAGTATCAAAGAATTCCTATTAGATTTCATATCCAACACTCTAAAATAATCCTCGAATGTGATTCATTCTACTTTTGAGGCAAAACTCTACTCATATGGACTGCAGTATCATGTAGTAAATACTACTAATCACAGCTGGTACATTAGTAACTTGCTTGGAGCCCCTATGAATCTTAAAACTACTAAGCACCAATTTCATCCCAGCAGTAGAAGTACTGACTGACAATCAAATCAGTGGAGCTACACCCAGTACCGTTTTGGCCCATCTCAAGGAGAGGCTGTGTGACAATTGACTATACCAGTCATTTCTATTTCAGCAATACAGCTACTATTCTCTGTGTGGTTATTACAGTTTTGTTTCTCCAAAGTTTTAAGGTTATTTCTGTAATATTCCTCTTAGATTCACTCTTACAGCAGTAAAACAACTTTATACCCTTTTTTTCCCCCATCTAATTTAAAGTCTTCTGATAACTCATTTAGCCCCTTAGTGAAATATGTCAAGAACATTACAAGAAGCACGAGAAAGTCATTGCTAATCCTTTACCAAAGAGATCTTTCCACTGAGAAGGAAGTTATTCTGGCAAAATACTGCAGCAAGTGTGAAACTACAGAGTATAGAAGAGACTTAGGTTGTGAAACTCATGGCTGAAAGATGCTGCATCATCATACAGGGCTTTTTTTCCCCCTGCTTTCTGACTGAAATAGTGCTGTGTCAGATATCAGTGGGTATCCTGCTTTTATCTCACATCAGATGTCTGAATGTGGTTTTTCTGGGCTGGTGTTTGTTATAACTGCATCTTTATTGTTGCATGTGACAAGGCACACGGGACATCTGAGTTAAGGGGAAGGAAGGACACGATGAAATTCTGAGCCATTTGTCTGTATAATGTTTCAGTCAGGGTAAGAGCTTTGCTGAACAGTAAACATCACAGCAGACAACTGATCTAGATGTTCTGTACATTTGGGAATTTTCAGTCTTACACAGATAGTGCAAGCAAAAGACTTAAACCTATCAGGTCCCTGAAAGAAAACCTTCCTCTCTGGAAGTACTGCTGCAATACAGGAGTATTTTTTCTTTGTTAAAATCACTGTTACAGTCAGCTTTCCACTTACTAGATGAGATTCCAGTGGCTGTGTCTGAGAACAGCATGTACTAATGCTTCAATAAGCTTTAACACAGTTGTAGCAGTGTGTTGTGGTGTAGAAAGATAAATAGCACGTACTGTATGTTAAGGAATGTGCCTTCATTGTTTATTAATTTGAACCACTTTTGTAGGAAATATTTGAAGGTGATAACACGGTCTTGCAACATCTTAATAAGGATCATTTTCTTATTAGTCTCCTTTCACTCAGTATTGAAAAACAGAGAGGTTTCTTTCCCCCACTTGTACGTACAGGCTTGGATGCCAGAAACTTTACACTGAAGACAGATATAACTTTCTTTTATTGCACATTAAGCTGTACAAGAGATTTCACATAAAAGATATACTGCTGTCACACTTCCAGCATTTGCTCACTTTCTTGCAGCTGGGTTGTACAAAAGGCAACAATCATGAAAGAAACTTTTACCAAAAATAACTCAACAAAACTGAACATTAAGCCTACACTGTAAAACATCTGTTCCCTGTTACCCACAATATTGCACCTAAGCATGCTTACATGCAGAGAGACATTTTGGCTTGCTGCTCATCTGTGGTATGTAGTAATAGCGTGTGCCCTTGTCAGTCCTTTCCAGCCAACAAGCTGCAATCCTGTCTGAAACGCCCACCTCTTCCTTGCACACACACAGCTCACCAACGGCGTGTGAAAAGCACTTGGGAATGCTCGTTACTACTCCATGCACAAAACACCAACTGCTTTAAATGAAATCAATCATCAGATTCATCTCTTCACCCCAGGGCAGTATGGTTTATTCGCTTTCATGGTGTCTGGAGGTAAGGATTTGTGAACCTGATCCTAAGTGGAATTTTCTTAATATAGAACAAAATAGCCAGTGCCATCACCTGACCCAGACAAATGCTGATCACTAAAGCAAAATAGCCATGTAATTTACTGATAGGTAGTAAACAGTAGCACTTACCACAAACATTTAAATAGCTAATAATGCATACCTTAATTCTCATCTTACCAGCCAGCTTGTACGAATAAAAGAAACACTAAGAATGATGATTCTCACTGATAACTTTTTTTTTCCCCCCCCAGTGTTTGTAGGGAAAACAGAAGTAGAACAACATAAGGCTGTTTTCCCTTTCAACAAAATTGTTTGCACTAAACTAATGGCCACTACTCATCTTTGTACACGTTTGAGATTAAAATTACAGCGTCGTGGCTCGCTTGCAACTCAGCCTTATGGTATGCTGGCAGTGTGGAGCTCGTGACGGACTCTGGGCTAGATTTCTCACGACAGATTAACTGCCTGCCTGTGCATTTCTCCTCACATCACCTCACCGCTTATGCAAAACCAAAAAATCACAAAGAATTCACCTAGGGAAGATCCATCAGTCGTCAGGCATCTCAAGCCTTTCTGCATGTTTGATTTCAAGCCATTCTTATCAAGCCTGTTTCTGTGGATAACGCCGGGACTGTATTTTCTTTATAGCTATCTGGATGGTTGTAGCTTGAAAATAGTAGACCTGAGTTGGTAAAGAAAACTGCTGACATTTTTGTCTTGTGTTCTACTAAAGGGCAAGATCCCCAGCTGGTTAAAGGTACCTCGGTCTACTGACTCCTAACATTTGGAGAACAACAAAAAAGAGCTTTTTACAGGAAGTTTAACAGTCCTTGAGGTACTCCTCACCAAAGAACCTGGGCTTGAACTCTCAGATAAGATTTTTGAAAGTATTTGCATTAGTTTTCATTAAAAATCTCCACAGATTACTAATTCAGAATGACAACAAAAGGTGCTACTTGATTGAAATAGGATACATGAAATACACTTGCACCGAGATATTGCACATAGGTGGCCCATTTACATAGCTTTGTAGCTAATCATTTAATGCAGAATCACTAAAAATATGAATACCAGTATGTAAAATAGAAGATATTTTAAATATTCCTTGGGAAGAACTGTATCTTATGGAGTCACTGAAATATCAGACTTCCACTTGCATATAAGTAAAACTCAAAAGTTAACAAACGTTATAAAATTGTAAATCAAGAGCCTCACTAGCAAATTCTAATCTCAGCTTTTAAAAATATATCTGGATCACCTACCTATTGATCATGCACACCCACGAGAAAATAAAGGCTATGAGTACAGTGTGCACACACTCACAGAGGAAGCAAAGAAGTATTTAGGTTGGAACCTCGGTGGCGTTTTGCTGAACGATATATATAATACTCCAAAAATACTGTCTAACCATCCATAATGTACAGTTGCACTGGGCTCTAGAGAGGCACATTCTTCGTACACTGTTGACAACAGCCCTGAAATCACGAGTTTTACAGAGGAAGGTAGGTAAAGCTTTACACGCACAGACATGAACAAGTAAACAACCAGACGGTATAGTTGACACTGCATAGAAAAAACACAGTCCAGGTCAGCACTGAAACAATGCAAAAATTGAACACAACTGGGATGTTTGCTTTTAAGATTGTGTGTTTGTTTCTTTTCTTTCCTTTCTTTCTTTGTTTTTTTTTTTCACCTTTTCATTTTTGCTTTAACCCTGGCCTTTAGTCTCAATTATCTAAGTAGCCTGGACTTGTTTTGGTCCTACTGCAACGCCATTACAGTCGAGAATGTACTGTAAACAACCTTGAGGTGGTGGTCGCTGAGGTGGGATTTTGTTTGGCTCTGGCTCCTTTAGTGATCCGCTCTGGAAAACACATTTAAAAACAGAAGAGAAACAAAAAATTAGAGTAGCTTAGTTCCAGTGTTCCACTAATCTGTCTTTGCTTTCATTCGAAATCTCTTTATTGGTCGAGGCTGAACATACACTTTTAATTTCTTCCAGAGAACGTTTGCTGAATCAGTTGCTGTCTGACATGATATATGAATCCTGGACTAATCCAAAGCCCAGGTCTTAAAAGAAATTGTTTTCCCTTTGCAGCATGTGATCATCCTGGAAGGAAGTGCCTTCCCAAATCTTACCTCTGCTTGTATATGGCCTTTCTCCTTCAGCTCCTAGCACCTTCAACGACTTCTCCCTATCTCCTTGCTTTCTGCTCCCTTTTTTGTTGTTTTTTAGGATAGACTGGCTAGAAAATGGGCTTCAACAGATACCTTTGTGTAATTTAAGAAACAACTTCTTTTTCATTCCCTTCACTTGTATCTGGAAGCACAAGCACAGCGGGATGCTTCGCTTTATTACAAAGTGATGGTTTCACTTCGATTCGCCGACTGCAAGTGGGAAAGGAGATGGACTATTCTGGGTTTAGCTGTTTTGCTAAGCAAAATGAAAGAAGGAAGCAAAAACCACAGACAAATAATAAAAATAATTGAAATTACTTCATGCTACTCCATCTGACATGTTATTAGAAACACATGTAATACTTAACTTCTCAAAACAGGAGATTTATTTGGCAGTATCCTTTTCAAATGTATACTTGTTGAGAGGGAAAGATGGGCCTGAATCAAAACCTTGGAGCAGAACACCCTCTGGGAACATTAGGATTTGAATCCAAACTTTGTCTTAGGCCCATCTCTAACATTTTGAAAAGTGAACTATGTTAAACCATTGGACATAATAGCTTTGGGCTTCTTTTGTTTTGTTTTAAGGACAGAAATTAAATTGCCATCTGTCAAGAGGGAAAGATCCCAGAATGTATGAAAGTTAGTAAATGTAAAATTAATTAAACATGTTTCTTGCAAAGTTTACTGGTTTTTCCCCTGATAGATTTGCATTTGATCTACGACTGCCAGACATAAATCTCACTCCTTGTGACGTGAATTCCTGCTCAGCAATCGAGAAGTTGCACTTTTTAACTATTACAACAACACGCTGCCGTATGAAGCTGTTGCAAAGGGCTTTGTCTGCTTTAGCTACATGAAGAAAAGCATGAAGCACAGGTCCAAAACGAATTATTCAGAGTCACCAACCTTCAGACCATCAAATGAGGAGTCCAAATGATACATACAAAATGACTGAGGTAAAATATGCTCCTTATAGCAACTGACCCAGTTAGACAGTTCTTGGTAAGCAGCATTATGAGGATATGGAGAAAAGAACTTCATAAGGAAAGACACAGCCACCAGAACGTTTTCAAGTGCTTTAGTGTGGGTTAAAGTCTTTGCTGTTTTGTTTCTCTCCTTCCTCTAATTTTCTCAACCACATGTAAAAGTTGACACTCTATCCCCTGCACGTTTCAGTAGCATTAAGTGTTTGTGGTATCCACTCTGTATAATGCGCTGGAGCTCGCTGAAACAACACAGCAGTTACATCAGCAGCTCCTTGGATCCTGGGGAAATTAGCCTAAAGTGGAAACCTGGAAAAGTGGCCCTGGAGGAACCAATCCCTTTCATATTCCAGTACCATTGTTCTGAGGAACCTGGCACCTTCTTGGGATGCCTCAGGGCAGGCGGGTGCTTGGTAGTTCAGAGAGCCTGTGGTGCAGTGGGACAGTGGGAGTGTGCCCTTTAAGGGAAAGTGTAAGCACTTTGGCTTGAGGACAGCCAAGAGTTTCTTTCTGGAGGACCAAAGAGATCCTGTGACTTTTGTAAGAAAGGTTGCCTAATATTTTATATGGAATATGACTATGCTTACCATGTGATAGACTTCTCAGCCTCACAACGGGCCATAAACTAGAGCGTGTCCAGAGAGCGGCATCAGAGCTGGGGAAGGGGCTGGAGCACAAGTGTGATGGGGAGCAGCTGAGGGAATGGGGCTGTTCAGACTGGAGAAGAGGTGGCTGTGAGCAGACAGGAGCACTCTCTGCAACTACCTGACAGGAGGTCGTATTGAGGTGGGGGGTCAGTCTCTTTTCCCAAGCACAGTGATTGGAAATGGCCTCAAGTTGCCCCAGGAGAGGTTTAGGTTGGAGCTGAGGCAGAACTTCTTCCCTGAGAGGGTTGTGAGCCCCTGTCCCAGGCTGCCCAGGGAGGTGGGGGAGTCCCCAGCCCTGGAGCTATTGCAAAGCCATGGAGCTGAGGTGCTGAGGGCCATGGGGTACTGCTGGGCTTGGCAGGGTGAGGGGAGGGCTGGGACTCAATGAGCTTAAAGGGCTTTTCCAACTGGAACGATTCTATGATTCTAAACAAATCTGCACAGTTCTCTGCAGTGGCAGAGGATGACTGCAGAGGATTCTAGTGTTGCTGTTTTTCTACTAAAACAAAAGTCAAAGATGGTCTCATCTTTTATTTAGAAGCTGAAAACACAGGCTGATAGTTTAAATCCACACCAACCTGAATGGTAAAACAACATCTGCAGGGCCCCTGTCTTCTCTGTGCCTTGGGGCTGTAGCAAATCTGCCATTAGCTCTTGCACTGAAATGGTCTTGGGTTTTATCAGGCACTCAACTGACTTGACATGACAACATCAGCACTTATGCAATCTGCATATCTCTCCATCTTACAAAGAAATTATTTTACCCTAAATTAAGCTTCTTTTTTTCCCCCCTATAAACTTTACAGGAGCTTGCTAATCTTTACCTCAACTGTTCTGAAAGTGTAGAGCCTTTGTGCATTTTCTATTGAAGATATATTTCCCCCTCTCTAGTCACTGACTGCAGCTGTCCTGATTTTACCACCCACACATCCTTTTTTTTTTCACCAGATATCACCTGGTGCTTCCAGGAACCTCACCCACACTCCAGGCCAATCACATGCTATATTACTTTTGCTAATTAGCCAACCCACCCAGGCTGACCCAAAAAGACTAATTAGCACTACATTCCTAAACTGAGAAATCTTACTCATGGGCTTTCAATGGTCTGTAGTAATGCAGGCCTCTTCAAGAGGCTTGCTTTCAGACAGTCAGAAACCTTGATGCTTGATAATAAAGACAGGCTTTGAACCAGTCCTTTTGCTGTCCTGAGCCAAGGCCTCTAATAAAATCCAGGCTCCTCCTAAAGCACCAGTTGCTGGCAAATTAACTACAGACTGCTCCTTCTCACCTCTCCAAGGTGCTGTGCCAATTTAATTGTGAGGCTTCTAACCCCTTATATGCAACTCAGTCTCCCTGCACAGAGATGCTGGACTAGACCTGTCCTGCAGATGTATTCACTCCCTTCTTTTTTTCCTTGTTGTCTTTGTTTCCCAGCCTGGCAGCTCACCCTCCTGCTGCTTTCCTTTAGTGCAAACACATTTTCTTATACTGCAATGCTGAGCCACAAACTTGCCTATCACTGAGTTCAAACATTGCAGGAATCAAGGATTAGAATGCAGGATCTGTCATGGAGAATGACCCCCAACAGGTTCTTCTTCAGGGCTAGGGAGCAAAATGGGTAGCACAGGAGCCAGAAACGACAGTGTTCAAGATTACCTCAGTGAGGTGTGATAATTGCTGTCATAAGGAGCCCTTTTGGTTTTCATTTTATGGAGCACAACTTTGGTATCCCATCCAAATTCCCCAAAGAGAAGCAATTGCTGATGTTGATAGCAACATCGTGCACAACCGCTTACAGACTCTCTCCTGTCCAAAGGGGACTTACTGCTTATATAACTATTCCCCCCAAAAGGACAACTTTACTCATGGAATCCTCAAAGCCACATGAATGCTACGAGTATACCATCATGATTTCTCCACTCTTGCATAACAGTCTTTAAGAATATTGGCTAAGGGAATCATAACCAGAGCAGAAAACTCACTGCTTGCCTAGGAGATTGATGGATGTCTCTGCAGCACTTCCTTCTTTTCCACACTTACCTGAAACAGTCCCCTTGGAATTTTAGGGATCAAACTGGAAAAAGAACTGTTGTTTTTCAAAGGATGTTGTATTAGAATGTCACCAGTGGTATTACTTCCCTGTTTCTACCTTATCTTTCTATAAATGCAGACTGGATTCATATATATGTTTGAATTTTGAGCAGTCTGAAGAATGTTGAAATGGGCGGGAGGGAGCAAAGGCAGCAACTTGGCAGGGAAATAGCCCTTGGGCAAAAGAGATGCTAAACTGAGTCCCAGCAAAAATTGATTTTGATTTGGCTGAGTTTGAAGATTTTATGAACTGTAGTTGGAGCACGTATCGTTGTTTTTGGGTTGAGTTTGGTTTTCTTTGTAATACAATGATAGAAGCTTTTTATAGGTATTTCAATACTTGAAGGGAAAGCCACGTTTTTCAGGTCAAGAAGTAGAGGGATCAGCTAAGAATTGCCAAAATACAAGCTGATTTAGATCTCATGAAGGATGAAGGATAAATAGTAAAACAATTGAGTAACAGGAGAACTGAGTAAAAATGTGATTGCTAAGGAGAGAGGTAATTTAGCTAATCTGAGTAGAGTGTCAATAGTGAATGAATGAAGTAGATTTATTAAATACAGGAGCAAGGGCAAAATGGCAGGTGGGATAAAAGCTTAAAATGAGATGGAGGTAAAAATCAAAGACCTTTCTGGGCTTATATTGGTCAGGCCAGATATTTTTCAGCTTGGAAATCAAACCCAGCTGCCTCACAAAGTACAACCTCTCATACCAGATATCTCTAAATGGAAATGTACAGGTTATGCTGGAGAAAGTTAAGCACTAATACTACAGGAATTACACTGTGGGTAAGGAAGTGGCTGCTGAGGCATCAGGCAGTTATTGAAGAAAAAATAATAGGAAGGATATAACTGGGTTTCAGAACTTAAGTAGAATTTTCATGACTGAAGTTGTCACCAAAAAAGCAGGTGTGTGCTACTGAAATCTGTAGATGAGACAGAGCTGCAAGACCACAGGACCAAACTGTCCTAAAGAAAGAATGAAATTGATGAGTGGAGCCAATAAATAAATAAATAAATGAGAAACTTCAATGCAATGTCCAAAAGAATGTATTTATGGACTAATAACATGCACATGTCCGAAATGGGGAGCTCACTAAGTGAAATCTAATGGCAAAGATTTGTGCAAAGAAAAAACTCAACATCTTGTCACATGTTGAGTGCAGTGTTTCCAGTAGGTGTTAGACATGATGCTGTGTATCACTTACATCAGCCCTGCTCAAGAAAGATGAATATAAGCTGGTCTGGCACAGAAAAATGCAGTTAAACTGGCCAGGCAGATGGAAGGGTCTAAACTCACAGCATTTGGAAGCATAGGTCTTGCTTAATTCAGCAAAATGAAGGCTTGAATGCAGTACAGTTGCTTTTTATGAACACACTGTACTGGTAAAGAACTAGGTAGAAAAGAAGCTAAAGGACAAGAGGAGGTGAGAAGGAATGGTTATAAACTCAACAAAACTAGGCTGACAAGAAGCACATGCTGTGTTATTTAGCAAAGCAGTGAGATCTTGAAGTGGCTTTCCAATGTGGAGTGTCCAAAAGTAAGAAACTCCGTAGCCCCTTGTTGCTTACTGCTTTATACACTTAATGTGCAGGGAGTGTGGCAGGAATGCCTCCCCTTGCTGGTCCAGCCTGCACCCATTTGGGGTGAATCCAGCACAGGTGGTGTTATTTGCCTCCTGTGTGGCCAGAGGCACCCCACAGGACCACGATGCTTTCGGTGTTTACTGTATGACATGTTCCCTGGGACTGAGAAAGGCAGTGGAGCAGACCTAGCTACAGTCATCATGGGGAGATGTGGGAAGGCACACCTTAAAAAGAAGCCACCTTTGCTTTATCTAGTGCAAAGGGAGCAGCTAGAGGAGAAAAGCTCCTGCTTTTTACAGAGTGCCAGTGTTCACTGTTGCCCTTCTCCACTGAGGAAATCTGTATGGAAAAGATATTTTCATCAAAATTTCTGCCAGCCTTGAGTTTCTTCATGTTGAAGACCAAGAATTGACAAATTTAAAGCAGCTTTTGCTGTTGCTCAGCCAACTTTCCAACTTACCCGTGCAGAACCTGTTAAGCTCTTCCTCTGAATGGGAAGGGAAATGACTGCTCAGAGCAGGAAACAAGCTATACAGCATAAGTTTTACTTGGAATAATATTTACAAAAGCACTGAAAAAAGCCTTGTTAAAAAATAAATAAATCAGAAAGTAATCTAAGAATTCACAGGCTGTTTCCCATTGCTAGATAACTAACTACCTCCTACAGAATACTTTCCTTCTTGAAGATTTTTACAGTCTTGCAAGTGAGCACCCCCCAGTATGGACTCACTGCTAAAAGGTACACTCTGGTTTTTCCCTGGTATATAGAAACAGGTGACCTCCTCTTGTCTATTCCAGCCCTGTTGTCTATGATTCTTCACGACAAAAACAATCCCATCCCCCAAAGAGATGAGGTTTCTAGAGGATGTTGACTTATCAGGGAGAAAGAATGTCTTGAGAAATCCCACTGCTTGTGAAAGCTGGATGATCCCCTTCCAGAGCCAATCAAGAGATGGACAAGGATGCTGTCCTAGTTTATTGCAGCTCTTGCTTGAAGAAGCCAGATTTCAACTTCTCTTTTTGAACAGGCAGTGTGCAGTTGCACAGCAGCTTTCGGGCAGCTCTTTCCAGTGAAAGAATTGCTCCCCACAGACAAGGAAGGAATGTGGGCTATGTGATGGGAGAGAGCTCCCCCTGCATGCTGCAGCTGCTGAGGCTGAAATGGACTTTGTGTGTTTGTACCGCAGACAGCTGAAAGGTGGATGGATGGGCAAGTGAAAGTGGTCCAGCATATCTGAAAGATTGTCCAGTTGCTGGAAAGTCAAACCTCCTTATGCCTTCCCCAGTGCACATACACAGAGGATAAGGTAGCCTGTGGGGCCTGTAGTGTCAAAACCCTGTGCTGTTTGAAGATGTAAGGAAAGCTTTGACCTTGAACACAGGGACTGCGACCTGCCTGATGCTACACTCTGTCTGCTCCTCCAGTCTTACAAAAACAAGCAGGTCTTATAAAAAAAGTGTGGGACTGCAAGTGGTTGTTGTGTGAACAGGAAGAGATTAAGATGTGCAGAACTCCACCTGGAGCAGCAAAGATCCATCGCTACTGGATTCACTCAGAGCTGAAGTTTATGCTTTGAAACAAGAGTGTGGAGAAAAGATGGTGGTGCTAACACAAGTCTAGACTTAAAACTTACAGTTTATCTTAGTATTATTTATCAGTGTCACAGGATGATGGAGTGTGAGGAGGTGTGCAAAAGAGACAACACACTGAGCTCTGCCCCAAGCAACGGCGTTGACCTCTCCAGCAATGGGTGCACATGCTTCTCTTCTTGCTTCTGGTGCAGCACAAGGATGTGGCCACACTGAGGAGGCATCAGTGGCTGCTCTGAACTCTGACAAGTTTCCTGGGACTCTCCAAGGAGTGAACAGATACTGGAGAATGATATATAGGCAGCTGAAGACAGCTTGCTGTATTGGCAGCAAGCCAGCCTGAGCGCTGGGCCACCACAAGATCAGGGGCTGAAGGGAAATGACTTCTTTTCTTGAATGGACAAATGAAGAATATCTGAAAATGAGCTGCTCTGTTTTGCATTTTTCCATGATTCCTCTTGGTGCTTATCCTTGGTTTAAAATGTTAATTTGTATTTAGCATATGGTCCTTATTCAAAATAAACTGTGGCAATGGGGAGAGGGACAGAATCCTTGCAAGTTAAACATGGATTAAAGCCAAACAGCTTTGCTTAACAGGTTATGATTCAAAGGTCAGAGAAATCAAACAAAAAAGTCAAGTAGAGACAGTGAATGATAACAAAAAAGTAAAGGGGAAACACCCACCACAGCAGGGAAAAGGAAAGGAGACCAAGGAAAAGCCTCCAAAAATAAGACATTTCTATTAGGTTCAGCTTGAACAAACAAAATCAGAGAGTAAAAATAGAAGAAAAATTAGATAAAAAAAATCAAAGGATGTTATATGATAGTAATTGTAGCACTGAGACAAAACAGAGAGATCTGACTTAGACCTTCCATTTCTATTTGGGTGTGTGGCGGCTATTGCCTGTTCTCTAATGATGGGATTACTCTTCTCCTTGGTTTAATTTTGCAAAGGGGTGGCTTTTGCTCTGCACTAGAATGAGGACATTTTTTTAAAGTCTTCCCCAAAATGCCTGTGGGATAAAAAAAAGCTTTTTCTCACAGAAATCTACTAAGAACACATAGGTTGTTCTATAGTGGTGGGCTCACGATTGCCTACAAATGGGATGTTTGCTTTGCTTTTGAGGGCAGTCACCATGGAGCTGTGGAATTCTCAAAGGCACTGTCTGCCTCTGCCAATACAACTGGCAGATTGTGAGATGATCAGAGGGTCATCTGGCAGGAGATAATAAAAAGTTCACAAAAGCCTAATTTTGTCTGGATGAAGGCAAAAAGAGACCAGGATTGCTGTTATGTTTAAAATAAATGAGGAAAAATATCTATGAACTAGCAATACTTGTCTGTTTTTTCAGTTGTAGGGAACATTTTGTTGCCTTCTCTAATACAACATTATTAGCAGTAAAGCTAAAGCACTGTATCCTACAGATGAATGAAGTCATCCTGGTCCTGAAGCCTAACTCTGTCAGGTTGCCTGTGGGGCTTTTTCCTTTTGGGCTCCTCTCCTAACGAGTTCTCTCGTGAGCAACTCTTTGTCTTCTTTGCTCAGCTTGTCTGCAGGACAGATGTATTCTTCCAGGCAGAAGAATATAGCTGGTATAGAAAATTCCTGCTATATCACCAGGTAGGCTGCTGACAAGCCTTCAATGCAGAGTATTCAGCTATAAAAAATACATCAGGCCCCATCCTGAAAGCTTTCATTTCATTTCATTTCATTTCATTTCATTTCATTTGGATCAATTTCTGCTGATGTCAGTAGAAACTCTGGTCAAATAATCCAAAATATATTAATATATAATATATGGAAAGATATAACATAAATATATATAAAAATTAATATATGCCTCATTTTCTCACTTACAGTCTGAATGGCATCAGATCCTTTCAAAAAGGGAATTGTCAAGGCATACTTGTTTAGTTCTTGGCATGTTATTTCAAAGCAAGCAAAAAAAGATGAATACTTTTAGGTGTTTTGACTTAATCCTCCTCATTTAATGGATATATTCACAGTTAACAACCAAAAGCCTTTATTTGGACATTTGTCACTATCAAATATCCAGCAAACTGTTTACCTGTGACTTATCTTCACGAGTGAGAGTACCTAAGCAACAGAAGTGAGCAATACACACATAACTCCCTTAGTAATTACTCCATCTACTGGTGTAGGGTCTCAATAAGCATTTAAAGCAGGGTTAGTAAGAACTCTGCCCAGCATTTGTATGCTGTATCTCACTGGTTTTTAAGTACTGTCAATATTAAAAATATCTGGATTTATTTTTCTGCATGAACTTTGTTTTTCATCCATTAAAATGCCTGGAGATCAAATGCAAATGGTGAAAACAAATCAAGCTTTGTGATTGCTTTAAATACACGGACACTCTTCATCCAGCAGTTAAGGTCTCAGTCTCTGCCCCTCTTGTGATCTCTGTCACCTCTAGGAAGAACAGAGTATCTGCCCTGAATAGGTGTCTTATTCAGAGAGAGACAAAAAGCCCTCAGTGTAGTAAAAGACATGCTATCATTTTGTACTTGTGCCAGATGAACTTGACTGTTTAGCTGGAGCTAAGTGTGTCTAAATGTGGCGTTTGAGGAGGATGTGGTGAGCTCAGGCTCCACACATGCTTGTTTTCTCCTGCCTTTCTTAATTCCATACATTTATAATCGGATCTGAAAGCGTAACAGCTGTGTTTGGGGTATTTTCACAAACATGAAGTATCTAAAAGGTTAAAGCCCCCTTTGAATAAAACAAGCATCTCCTCTTCCACGCACACGCAGCTGAGCACCGCGTGTACATAAACACTTGTATACACGTACACGTTAGAAGATATTCCATATGAGAGGAATGGAAACAAACGACATAAAGACACCGTAACGGACTCGGGAGGGTGTGAAGGCAGCCCCGTGCCGCTGCCGGCCGTGCCGTGCCGTGCCGTGCCGTGCCGTGCCGCCGGGTGCCGCCGGGTGCCGCCGGGTGCCGCGCGGTGTCGCTGGGGCTCAGCGATCGCGACCCGCCGCGCTGCCGCAGCTCCGTACCCTCCGCGTTTCAAACACCCTCCTCACGTCACAGCTCTGACAACGGCCTTTTTGCTTTTTCTACACAGCCCGTGGACGGCATTGTTCTGCCATGTATACATGTCCCAGCAATAGATTCTCAGCCAGTGAGGGCATCTCTGCTGCTGCTTGACTCATTTGCCTTTAAGTCACAACAATAACTCCAGAAGCATTTGATATGAAAAGTCATTTGCTTACTAGAAACTAGGATTTAAAAGAACTTGTAGGCAGATGAACAGTGCAATTGGCAAAAGACAAGTCAGCTTTTGTTTGCAGTCATTGATGGATGTCAGAATGCAGAGAGGCTTTCTGAGGTAGACACTGTGCAGAAAGTACTTACTGATTGCTAATGGAGACTACAGAAGATGGTCGATTAGTATCTACACAGTCACACTACATGTTTATTGACAAATTAACCATGGATCTCATTGACAAATAAACATGGATCTCATTAATATTTACAGATATCTCAATGGTGGGTGTCAGGAGGTTGGGGCAGCACCTTTTTTCTGTTGTATCTAGCAACAGGACAAGGGGTGATGGGATGAAGCTGCAACACAAACAGTTCCATTTAAACATGAGAAAAAACTATGTCACCGTGAGGTGAGGGAGCCCTGGCCCAGGCTGCCCAGGGAGGGTGTGGAGGCTCCTTCCTTGGAGGTCTTCAAGACCCGCCTGGACATGTTCCTGTGTGACCTGATCTAGGTGACCCTGCTTCTGCAGGGGGGTTGGACTGGATGATCTCTAAAGGTCCCTTCCAACTCTTACCATTCTATGACTCTATGATTCCAAGTTGGATTACTGTTTATACAGAGTAACTTGATGTAAGAGTTTGGAAAGGCAAACAATGAAACAGGCATATAGTAAAGTCCCATCCAGGCTTTTTCCAGGATCTTTGTGCTCCTTTGTCCCAAGCAGAGAGAAAGTCAGGCTAATCTCATGGGTATATTTGGGATTTGGACTTCCATTAGATGCTGTTCCCCAAATCTGAGTACATTGGCTTTATGGTCATGATGCTATAGCTGTCATTTATCTCCTATTTAAGCAACTTCCTAGGAGAAAGAAAACAGCTTGTACAGTTTTAGGGGTCATTAGATCATTTAGCAACCTTTTTAAGGCAAGTTGCTCTTCAATTACTCCTGCTGTCTGTTAGTATAGATCTGGTTACATCAGGGAGTGATTTGCTTTGCACCAGTTCAGCAGGATTCTCAGATACTAATACAGAAACTGTATTTACCCTTGGTCACACAGAATGATTTAGTGTGCTCATTTATTTTATTGGTTAGCCAGTCTTTCCTTTCAGACATAAGGAAAAAAATCCCCATATTCCTGCAATTAAATGCCAAAGGACTGTAACAGAAAGAAAATTCTTGGTGGTGATGTTAATTGGTCGTATAAGCATGGCCTGGCTAATGCAAGTAGGATTAACATTAGGGATCTAAAGGATGATACAAACCTACCAGTCATGATAACCCTGTTCCTCTTCCCCTAATCAGCACTTGTACTTCAGATAAACTTCTGCTTTGCAATGCAGAAAGGCATTTAGAGACAAGATCCACACCCCAGATTTAGTGCAGGCTGACACTGAGTTATAGATTTCCATCTAACTCCGTGATGGGATCCTTCCCAATGAAGTATCTTCCTCATCAGTTAAGATCAAATCAAATAACTCTACTGTCCTCAAGCTGCAGTGACTTGAAACAAATTGCTGCTCATCATAAGTAGTTTGCTTTGAAAGAAGAAGGTAAATCTGGCAGATGGAAGGTAACAGAACTCTGATGGAAGCCCAAGAACAGGTAATTTGATCACGGTTTGCATTTCTCTCTGGAGACAATACTTTCTGTTATTTACACAATGTTCACATTTGGTTCAATTTTCTCTCTGAACACAGTAAAATAAAACTGGAGAAAACTGCTTGGCTCTAGTCAAATCATATAAAGGGTCAGGGAAAGAGGAATGAATAAGATCAAGTGAAAAACAGGAAAAATGGAAAGAAATCAAACCAGATCTCTGAACAGCTGGAGAGAGCTGAGCAAGGGCTCCTTGACCTCAGTCTCTACTGAACACAACTTGATGGCACTGAGCTTCCCTGTGAGTGAGGAGTGAAGAAGGTGTTACATTTCAGAAAAGGCTGTCAAGAAAGTAACAACTTCAGGTTCTGCTGTTCTAGCCTCAAAGTAATCGAAGTACTGTCTCTTTACTTCTGCATCATGTAATGGTTTATTACTGGTGTCCTCCTCCTTCCTTTTAAAGAAGCAGCACTGGGAACACTGTGCTCTTAGTTGTTATGGGCACTGTGTCTCTGGTGCACAGACTCATTCCTTCCATGAAGGATACCAAATTCCTTGTTTTGGGGATAATGCAATGTGGTCTCAACAGAGCTGGACTGAAATAACATTTTGCTAATATGATTTTCCTTAGTTTCGACTGCTAACATGACCATAAACACACAGAATGTAGTTCATCCCAATTCAGGTAACTGCTTGATACACAGCTTTGAATAGATGTTTTACTATTCTTGTTTTATACACAAGTGCTGCTACAGAAACAAGCATCCAATATCCTGCACTGAGCAAGCACCTGCACAGCTTTCAAATCCAGACACAGAAGTTTTGGCAGGGACTGTTCCTATCAGCTGGTGGAGATGGAGATAAGTGGCTGAAGCATTGCACTGGGCAGTTTAACCTACTGGTTTGGTTTTTAGGAAAGACTTGAAAAGGGCCTCTGAAAAGATACCTCTATGAAGAGAGGATCTATCAGAGAAAAGGAGACTGAGGGGAGACACGATCACTCTCTGCAACTCCCTGACAGAAGGTTGTGGCAAGGTGGGGGTCAGTCTCATCTCCCAAGTAACAAGTGACAGGACAAGAAGAAAGAGCCTCAAATTGCACCATGGGAGATTTAGATTGGAGCTGAGGAAGAACTTTTTCCCTGTCAGCCCCCATGCCAGGCTGCCCAGGGAGGTGGGGGAGTGCCCATCCCTGGAGCTATTGCAAAGCCATGAAGCTGAGGTGCTGAGGGCCATGGGTTAGTGCTGAGCTTGGCAGGGTGAGGGGAGAGGTTGGACTCAATGAGCTTCAAGAGCTTTTCCAACCAAACAATTCCATGATCCTATGGAGTATTCAGAGAGGTTACAAAAGAATCATTTTATTTTATTGCCTGCAAGTAGAGCAGGTTTTGTCTCATGGAAAGGTTCTATTAAAGTCATATCCCCAGATACAGTTCTATTATATATTTTCATCATGGTTGTGAGCAAAACGAGCTGTCACATTTTTAAATTAAATAGAAACAACTTAATTTGGGGGAAAAGAGTTTTTTGACCATATGTAGTTACATCAGACTGAAATTCTTGGAGTCCTGGGGCTCTTGCTTTTCTTTGCAGTGGGAAGATAACAGCAAAACTGGAGAGCTTTGGAATCTTGTAATCAAGAATACTTTCTATCCCTGTACAGTTCAATCATTCTGTCAAAGGTATCAGTAAACTGCAGCCTGGCACTGCCAGAGAAAAGCCTGAGCCACTTTGTTGGCTGCAGCCAGAGTCAGGAGGTGTGAGGCTGTGCTCCCTTACAGACTGCCATTCTGTGTACCAGCAGAACCTGTTACAGAGTGCTTATAGATAAGTAAAGACATAATATCTAAACCACACATTTAAAATTCTTAATATAGCTGGTATCTCAGATTATAGATTTAATGGGTTTAAGAACCATTGAATCTGCACCTCTGAGGTTTCACCATAAGCAAGGCAGTTGTTTGTGGTCTCTGCCTTTTGAATTTGCTACTTTATTGGCCTTCAGAACACACTGCAAGGCCAATCATTTCCATCAAGGTTTGGCTGTGTAGCTCTAAACAAAGATTTGTTTTCCTAATTATTGCTTTGTTTTCTGATGGACAGTTAATTGGAATGGGACTGACCATTGCAGGCACTTACAAATCAAAGCAGTCTTTTATGTGTGATGCACCCAATGCCACAGCAGTGGGTAGATTATAAAAACCCTTCACAGATAACAGTGGAATTCAAAGCACAACACATCTATAGCTGTACTACCAACTGTGAAACGTTCATTTAGAAGCAGAAGTAGCAAAATACACAAATTACTCTTTGATATTTACATCACTGATTTTTCAGACCACACACACATATGCACATAGTTGATTTGGGATCAATGACTGCTTTTCCATTTTATATGACCTGTAGAAATATGTAGTATTCCCTTGCCCCATAAATTAATGGACTGAATTTCTCAAGAATGGGAAATAACTTGCCAGACCAAAAAAGGAGACTGTTCAAAGATGAAAGAGAGAACCTGTTCTAACAGGCTGATTTTATTCTTAGAGTAACAATGCAGCTAAGAATTAACTGCACATGAGGAGATATCTGTTTTAAATGTTTCATGATTTCCCCTTAAAGATGGGAAGATTAATAGGTATTTGCAAATAATGTCTTCTGTAAAAATTCAGAACCCCTTAGCCAGTAAAAACTATCTTTGGATCCATCCAAAATGTTTTTGTTTAAGAGGGAAAACAACTTTTCATTGGCATCAACAGCAATGATTGAGGAATCCAGGGGCTTTCTTTAAACATTCCTGGTGTCTCATTTTCAATCTGGACTTACATGGGCAGTTTTTCTTTAGAAATGAGTGAAATCTTGATTTCCATACAACAGATAACCAGTTTCTCTGGAACCAGCAGCATTCCCTCTCCCTGTCTTCTTTAAAAGCAATGACCTCACAGTTTTTTCCCCCAAATATCTAATACTCTAAATAATTGTGCATCTAATAATCACAGAATCATAGAATCATTTCATCTGGAAGAGAACTTTAAGATCATCGAGTCCAGCCTTTGTCCCAGCCCTACCAACCACTAGATAGTTATGACAATGTTATAACACCATTACTATTTCAATTCTGATTTATATTGACTTGTGTGCTCTGAGTAACTTTGACACTTTGCTTCATTTTAATATAATTTACAAGGAAACTGTACTTTGGCACAAGACAGTGTTCTTTTCTCCCTCATCTTTCTTTTTCAGTGTCCTTTACAATGGACTTGAGTCACGTTGGATGGAAACTTCTCCATTGTATGTGGTTCCGTGGTTGAAACAATTTTGTGCTTAGTTTCAAGTGGCTGTAATATAAATAGAAGCCACACCACTTTTTTTATGTGGGATGGTATATTTTTGTAACTTAAAGCATGATGATATATTTGAAGAACAAATTAGTCATTCTGCCTCAAGAACTAGTCTGTCTGAGGTATGCCACAAAATTGTTTTCAAATTGTTTACCTGGTGTGGAGCCTACTGAAAGTAAAAATAGATTCTTGACTTGGGCTTAGTAATTCCTGTCTTAGAGTTTGGCTTACTCTGTTCCTTAACTGATTACCATGGAGTTGCACTGGTACAGTCCTTAATAATTTACTGTCAGAACATATTACCATGGTTTATTGCTTCAGTGTAGTAAAAGAAGGACATGAAAGTTGTAGCTGATAATGCTGCTCTGGACCAGTGTTGGTGTCTGGCTATGAAGACATAAAAGATGCTGTTTAGCTTTTATATAGCACTTTCCAAAGAACCATAGAAGTTGGACATTGTAAAGCTCATCTAGTCCAAACTTCCTGCCATGGGCAGGGACATCTTTCCCTAGGCCAGGTTGCTCCAAGCACCACCCAACCTGCCCTTGAACACTTCTGGGCAGCCACAACTTCTCTGGGCAACCTGTCTAATTTCTTACCACCTTCATCGCAAAGAATTTGTTCCTTATATCTAATCTAAATCTATCCTCTTTCTGTTTAAAGTCACTGTTGCTTGTGCTGTCACCAAAGGCCTTGGCCCATCTTTCTTTCAAGCCCCTGATAAGTATTGAAAGGCCACAACAATGTCTCCCTGGAGCCTTCCCTCCTCTAGGCTGAACAACCTCAACTCTCCCAGCCCGTCCTCGTCAGAGAGGTGCTCCATCTTGGTCATCTTCATGGCTTCCTCTGGCCCTGCTCTAACACATATGTATCAGTCTTGTACTGGAGACCCCAGAGCTGGATGCAGCACTGCAGGTCAGGTCTCATGAGAGTGGAGCAGAGGAGGAGAATCTCCTTTCTTGACCTCCTGTCCATGCTGCTTCTTACCCAGTCCAGGACACAGCTGGCTTTCTGGGTGCAAGTGCACATTGCTGATTCATCCACTGCTATCCCCAAGTGCTCTCTGCAGGGCTGCTCTCAGTTCATCATCAGTTTGTACTGATCCTGGGGGACTGCCATGACCCAAGTGCAGAACACTTCCATCCAGGTCGCTCTGGATGGAATCCCTTCCTTCTAGGGTAGCTGCACCCCTCAGCCTGGTGTGGTGCCCAGACTTGATGAGGGTGCACCCAGTGCCACTGTGTATGCAATTAATGAGGACATTAAACAGTACTGGTCTCAGTACAGACCCTTTAGGGACACCTCTTGTCACTGGTTTCCATTTGTACATTGAGCCATTGACTGTGGCTCTGGACATGACAATCCATCCAATTCCTTATGCACTGAACAGTCCCCCCTCAAATCCATCTCTCTCCAATTTAGATGCAAAACTTTGGTGTTCTTAGTGCCTTTTACAAAAACACCACACTGTCAGAAATTATTTAAGGGATCAATAAAATAAACTTCATATTTTGTAATGATAGAAATGGAAACACAAAGATGATTTCCAAAGTCTGAAAGCCAGCTGGTAGCAAAGCTGAGGCAGAACTCTGCATCCCTGCACTTCAACTCTCAGATCATGTCAGGTAAAGTAAGAGAAATGTATCTGTTTGCAACCTGAGACACAAGTTTTCTAGTATGCTAAACATATTTCAGGGTTTCTCTAGATTGCTGAGGAACTTCTGTGAACTGCAGCACACAGAAAAAGATTTTCATGTAGTTCATTTCTCACAAGAAGAATGGTTGCCTTAGCACACACTCTGACAACTTCAAGGCAAAGACTGTCTGTGACAGTGCTGCTTCTTATTTCCATGGTATTTTATAGACAAGTAACTAAAAGGAAACAATACAAAGCCTGGTGATTCACTGAATCCACAGTTACCAGTTTACTGGCAGAAACAAATCAACACTTGCACTTCTTGATTATATCTGGACATAATCTCACTTCAAGATGCCAAACCTATAAAAGATGTTGATAAGCTCACAAAGCCTTGCAATTCAGGGTATAGCTGCATAGTTTCCCAGCCAAATTTGTCAAGGAACAATTTTGAGCTTAAAATTAGAGAATAAGATGGTCCATTTCAAAACCAAAAGGTTCCTACCTGAGGCTGCTGAGTGGCAGTGGGTCTCTGAGGAGATGGTATAGGAGTTTTGGATAACATTTGGTTCATTTTGCTTACGACTAGATCAGTTATGTGTTGCCTGTCTTCAGTCTGGTGCTCACCAATCAGAGGCATTGCACAGTCCATCACCTGTAAAATAAATGGATACATCAGCTAGTGAGATGGCACTGATGCAAACTTCTTCCACATCTGACTAGAACATCAGGTCATCTATTGACTTGGTTGGTTTTAACAAGAGAGCTGTAGAAATGGTGTATGTTATATCAGACAAGAAAAGCCTGAGTGCAGGATACAGGTCATCAGAGCAAGGGAACAGCACCTTTACAGTGTCATCCCTTTCCCTTCAAACATACAGGTTCACTGTGAGACTTGTGCAGGCACAAGCAAGGGAACAGCACCTTTACAGTGTCATCCCTTTCCCTTCAAACATACAGGTTCACTGTGAGACTTGTGCAGGCACAAGCAAGGGAACAGCACCTTTACAGTGTCATCCCTTTCCCTTCAAACATACAGGTTCACTGTGAGACTTGTGCAGGCACTCTCTGGACATCATGACTAATGGGAAGCACAGGGAAGACAAGGAAAATGAGACTTCTTAGGCTATCCAGGCTGCTGAAAATGTGAAGTAATGATGCTTCTGTCTATGCAACATATCTGGAGGTTTCCTCTCGTGTTTTTGTGGCCCATACCATGTCCATCAGCTGAACTGGAATGTAGAAATGCAAACTAAAACTTCAGCTTCCTAGCTGTTTGTTGGATTTCTGCTAAGGCAAGCTGGATCCTTCTTGATTAAAGAAACAATTTAAATATGACCTTGTTATCATTGATATGCTTTCCTGAAAACAGTGTGGCTGCAATGCAGCAGAGGCAAAAAAAGAAGTAAGAACTTTGACAAAGAGAGGAGGATAGCAGAGAGGCAAATAAAAATGTGCACATTTCCATTCTAAATGTGGCAGGTTAATATGCTCAGCAATCATTAGTGAGATGAAAAAGAACTAATACCAAATTCAGTGACTTCAGTGGTCTGTAAACATTTGTTGTGTCTCCAAAATGTTTCTTTCTAAAGCACATCTACTTTTGGTGCATCCATGTTTATTTTAAGGGATGTAAAACTGTGACACAATAACCCCAATAATCACTCACAACAGCACTGGATGTTCTCATTTAAGGATTGAATTAACTTTTGAAAGGCTGTTTTCCTTTCTCAATGTGTATCAAGAAACAGGTGAAGGGATGTCACTGTCAGCCCTGCATTCTGGTGTTTCCCATAGGTATGGAGGAGAAGTGACAGAGGCCTACAATACAAGCAACAGCATTAAGAATGAGTAAGAGGCTGCCAGGGGTAGAGCAGTGAGACTTTATCTCAATAAAAGCAGCAATAGCAGCAATACAATGCTGTGTATGTTGCTGTAGCAGTAGCAGCAATATCCTGTATGGATGCCATTATATCTGATCCAGTTAGAGTCTCTGTACAAACTGAGTTGTGTCCATCAAACTTCCAGTCTGTGGAAAGCTGTCCAGCTGCCAAATCTCACCCAGGTTTTCTCACTACCATAGGCAAACCCTGCACAATAAGCTGTGCTGATAAGAGAGAAGGTGGTGCTGGGTGAGAATGGAAAAAGTCATTAGTAAGGGATCCTCGTGGGTTTTGCACAACTGCAGAAGCATCAGTGAGTGTTATGAGTGTGTTTTAGTACTTCCAAAAGTGAACCTTCCTGTACCTCTTTGGCTTCTGAGGTTCTTCTCTATTGCAGGTAAATGGAACAAGACTGAAAAGAGTCAACAGTCAAAAAAAAGTCCCTTCCAGCCCTTCTTTTGAGGTCCCTTCCAGCCCTTGAGGTCCTGTGAGTCAGTGAAATTTCCCTCACTCCTATTCAATCTCTAGCAAAAGGTCTATAAAGAGAGCTCTGCTACAGGGACACAGGGCTGTTTTGGCTAGGGAGTTTGGAACCCATCTTTCAGGAGGACATTCTGCTGCAGGCTGTTGCCTTGGGTTATTTTTATTACTCAGCTTGTGTTGTTGAAGGGGAGATACTGAAATTTTGTGGTAAGACCTGATTCTGTAAATATTTAGAAGGTGGAAGAATTTTGTACTCTGTAGGGGTGACTCAGGGATCAGACTGAAGAGCACCAAGTTAGGGTGTTGCATGGATCCCTCCTGAGGTGGAAGCAATTTAGTGAGGACACTAACACTCTTCTCAAATCCATCAGCTTACACTGAACATTTTATCTCCTTTACAAAGTTGCACCTTCTGTTTAATGTTCAAGTGCTTCTAGGAATTAGACACAGAAATTGAGCACTTAAAGATACATTTAGAACTGAAGAACATGCCTGTTCATTACAACACTGGACTATAATCTTTCATTTTGCACAGTAGTTGGGAATGAGGCACATTGTCAATAACATCACCTAAGCTTAAGGAGTGTCAAAGTATGGTAAGGGCTATGGAAATTCTTACTGAGGCTGACAAAGGCTACTTTGTAATCATGACACTAGTTTAAAGCCCAAGACCATTTACATTATTTGTTCATTTCCAAGAGACACTGGTATTGGGTATTGTCAACCAAAATGTTGGCAATACTTGTCTGGGATGTTCAGACCTAGAGTGTCTCCTCTGAGCTTCCCCACAGGTGAAAGGATTTAACATAACCTCCAAATAAACAATGAAGTCCAGGACAAATGTTTCCTAAGAAATGAGTGGTTTTGCACTCTTGGGCCACAGCAACTGAAGATATGCTTAATTATTACAAAGTCTCTATGTGAATTTGCCATATTTTGAAGTGGAACATAGCCAATGTTTTCAATTAACTGAGAGAAAAGTATTGAACTAATGTGAGCTGATATTTCTGAATGGGTAAAATGCAGTCTTTGCTGATTGTGTGGCTCTTGAAATATGGGCCTTTTTTGGTGCATTTACTCTAGTATGGATTTCCACTAAGTTAGTGCTATTTCTTAATAGTGTTGTAATGCTTAAAGGTCCATTTCAGCTTATCATGAGCTTTTTCATGCAAGAGTAATATGCATAATGGCTGAAGGCAGCAACTATATGTGTCAGATACTTTGGCCAACACTTTGAAGTGTTAATACTGACTGAGTGGTAGCATGCCTTGATGTCAGTATGAAGGATATTAGATGTTTGACTGTCCACTGCAAAACATCTGATTTTCAGAGAGGGAGTTATGTCTGTGGTCCAAAAATCTGTGCCCTTTGAAGGAAGGCATTAATGACAGTTGTTTTGTCAAATATTGCCCTTCTCACTATCAAGTGTATATTAACATCTCCCCCTTACCCAACAACAGAAGCCACAGTCATATGTTTCACAGGTGTGCAAAGAAAACCTCACTTTGTTTACCATCCACTTACATTAAAGAAATCATTTGGAATGATTGTGAAACAAGTTGCCTAAAATGAGGTCCTGCCAAAGGATTAGGCAGGATTAAGATCTGGAGGATTGGGTTCTGGCTGAATTTCTATTTTTAAATATTCCTTTAACTGCAAGTTTACATAGAAACTTTCTTTAGGAGACATTGCCACGTTGTTTACCAGAACATGTGGGAAAAGTGTAGTTCTACAGCTAAGGAAACAAAAAAGATGCCTTGAAGTGTTACTCAAAACTTCATGTCCACTTCAGCAAAGATGATCTGACATTTCTTGAAGAGTATTTTCAAGCAGAGCTGCCCTATTCACATACTGAGGCAGCTGCAAATGCACACGGCATTAAAACCCACAGCCATCTGCCCTTGACAGTCTTTTGTCACTTGGACAGGTTTTGACACTGTTAAAAATCCTTTTGTTCGTTTCCAGAATCAAGCAAACATTGTTGGCTGAAGCCAGCACTGAACAAATATTGAGTCAGATGCCAAGTCTTGAATGACAATGAGCTACAATGTGTTGTGGTGCTCCACTGAAGTACAAAGACAGCAGTCCAAGGGGGAAAAAAGAGAAAGTGAGGCATCAGCTTACTGAGAAAATGAAATGACCAGCTGGGTGAGTAAAAGATGGCTGAGGCTTAAAGGCAATTTGACTGCAGGACATTGTTCAGTTTAATAACTGATTGGACTTGAGAGGCAAAGTGAGTGGGCAGAGGCCATCAGTGGCAGGAGGCCAATGGGGCTCTTGCCACTGGCATTGCCAAGGGAATGGCTGGTGTGTCCACAGCACTACACTTACACCCAGCATTGCCTGTGGCTGCTAGCAAGAGGCTTAGCTTCCCCCTCTCTGATACTGCTGTTGTGACCCTCAGGGATGCACATAAATCTTACTAAGAGCACTGCTGCTATTCCCTGGCAAAGAAGCTAAGATCAAGGTGAATCATTTACAGGGTGGGTTTTGTTGCCTTTTTCTTTATATATACTTCAAGAGAACGCAGTCTATTTTCCCTCCTGGCAAAATAATTAGTGACAGTTATCAAAAATCAGTGATATTTTATTTAAGTGTATCTTAAGTAATAAAATATTTGGGGTAACACTGTCAGCTTTTAAAACCCATGACTCACTGACAGGACTGGCGTGCTGGCATTTCCCCCACTTTAGAGGACTTGAAGAAGTTTAAACACACACAAAGCATCCTGCTTAAAAATAGTCTATTTACAGCCTGTACTAGTGTTAAAATATCATTTAAAAATAGCCAGGGTTTTTTTTTCAGTACCTAGTTCAGCTATTGAAACTATTGGAGCTTTGCATTAAGAGGATTTCACAGGAAAAAAAAGACATCTGTAACTTATAAAATAGAGTAAGTTACTTTTGCATCTGAGCCACTTAATTCATCTCACTTCTATCTTTCATTTATATGCATTTCAGTAACCAATCCTATATGATGACTTTCTTTTATCACTCCTATTCATACCAGGAACCATTTTATGAAATGTACTCAACACATCTTTTTATTACACTATAAGAGACTGGCTGTATATATTATGCAGTAGGAACAGAAACTACAGCAATGTCACATAGCACTGACAAAACACCAGCCCATCAGTGACACGAGCTTCTAGGGAATCAGTCTGTGCTCTTCTAGCATGGATAAGGCAAATATTGGAAATCTGGGCTGCAAGACAGACTGGCAAGAAAGAGAAGAGAGTGATGGATGTGAAAGGAAATGGTATGGGATTAATAAAGGAGCCAGTGCAACTATAAGATACCAGTAATTGCAAGGGGATCATCATGTTTGAAGGAGAATCTGCCCTGACTGCCACCATCCAGACATAGCTCTCCATGACACAAGATGTTTGCCACCAAAGGATTTGGAAAGATCTCACTCTCTCAGAGCTTCATGAAGACCCAGCCCAAATGGTGCTGGGAAAGAAGAGTGGTGGAGGTTAAAGGTAGGGCAAAGGTAAAGAACTCTTGTTGGTACAGTGGAAGAAAAAGGTGTTTGTCAGAATGCTGAAAGTCAAGAGGAATATGAAGGAGCAGACAGAGGGCTTGCAAGTCAGAAGTGCCCATGGAGACTGACAGAATAACAACCTACGAATTTCCCATGGAAAAAGACCTTTGAATTACAGCAGAAGATACAATAATTGGTGAGTGCTGAGGGAGGAGGGATGAATTTCAGGCAGGGCAATTTTAAAGGTCCATGCCTGAGAGTGTGAGGACTGAGAATAAACATTTACTTTGGTCTGGGAATAAGAGAAGCAGGACTGTGGTGCTGCTACATTATGCATGTGTTATTCTCCCATGCTGTTTTTGTGAGACCAGGATGTCTCCAAATTGTGCTGAACATTTTGACTATACAGGCAGAGGCTGATACAGATTTTAATCTAGGATCTTTAAGTGTGGAGAAACTAATTGACATTAAGAAAAACTAATAGTCTGAGGAGGTCATTTAAGACTGAATGAGATGTAAGAAGAGACGGTGTGATTTCTGAGAAGTAAGGGAGTGACTGGATATGAAGTAATCATGGGGCTTTCCCTGAGGCCTCTACAGCAGATGCAGGAATAATTTGTAATTGGAAATGTAACCACACCTGAGAAGTTGGTAGGGGATAGTACCACAGAAAATCAGTGGTGACTGCTAGGAAATTTTTACAGTCCAGCCTGTAGTGGGTGAATAACAACATCTGCAGAGAAACTAAGAACAGCTGGGAAAGTGAATCAATTGCTCCTAGATGAAAGGTCCAGTGCCTGCAAAAAAATTCATAAGGTCTTGTTTTAATCTGGAATACAAACAAACCAAGCAAATGATTTCTATCTCCAATCAAAATCACTGGATGGAGCTGAATTTGTATGTTGCAGACTCATAGAAATGTAGCAGATGAAAAAGTAGCAGAAAAAATACATGGGGAATGCAGTTAATACAGCTGAGAAAATGTCAAGCATTTTGAAGAGAATATGTGGAAAGAGACTGGTTTAGTTTCTAGAATAACAATGTAACATCACAATGACTTTTAGCTGTATTCACTGATTAATAAAGTGTGGTTCAATATGAAGAAAACACAACAGTCACATATAAGAAGTGCTATTGCTGCTGATTTTAAATGGAAACAATTACAGGTATGATGACAACAGATACAGTAAACATCAATATGTGGCAAAATATTGGTGAATAATCATTGTTAGGATGGAAATGAGAGTATCAATGTTATTCACACAGGTCAATAATTATTGCTTCACTCAAACAAAAGCCAGTGTCCTAGCAAAAGAAATCCAGCCTTTCTTTAGCTGTTGTCACTGGATGCACTTCATTGACTTTTCTGTTTAAAAGCAACAGCTGATGTAATTTCTAGAATGGTGTCTGGAAAATTTCTGTGGATCAAATCTGTTACTTCCAAAAGGTAAAATGAATGCCCAGAAGAGCTCATTGAATTTCCTATCACATGAAGCCCGTGTATGAACGAGTATATTAATGAATACAGCAAGAATGGCATAAGAAACCTAGAAAAATCTTTATAAGAGTTTTTTTTTCCCCTAGAATTGTATCTCCTTAGTAATTTCTTAAGTCCTATTAAGAATAACTAAGTCATCCTAAGTCCTATCAGTAAGTGTAGGAATGCCCCTTGTTTTAAAAATCTAAACCTTCACAGACAGATGTGGCCTTATACAACTTAGTTATATCACCAAAAGAGTAGTTTTGGACTCCTAAATGTTCAAAATTTCTTCTAGCAGCAAGTCACAAATGATCAGAGACTTCAACTATTGCAGCTGGCTTTAGTTCTCTGACTAACCTGTACAGAGGATGTTCTTTAATGGATGGAAAGCCACCGAGGCATTTAAAAAGATCGTGGCCATTATCATTTGCCACTCCCACACACATTTATATGCCAAATCACCTGGTTTAGAGACAAAGTTAGGTTTCTAGAGATTTTTTTTTTTAATCTTTAGATACCAGGAGACTGCTGTCTAAATTATTGGCAGATATGGAAGAAGCAAAACTTCTCCCTCTCTGTTTTCTTTCAGGATAGGAGCCGAAAGAAGGACTAAGCGCCCTCCAGCCTAAATGTATCTACCATTTGTGATACACCACTTCCAAGGACATTACCAATTATTGCTTGTAGAATATATTTTCATGTCTTTGTCTAGTCTTTGGAGCTGAACATTAGAAATGCATATGAATAAGAGAAAATAAATAAGCTTAGCTTGTGAGCACTTGGAAGCACAGTATCAGAGCAGCATTTCCCAGAAAGCACAACTTGCTGTAAAATTGTGCACAGACACTGCACCAGGTATGTGTTTCTTCTGCCTTTGCTCCCTTCTGATGTATTCCTTAATGTATTATAGCCAATAGTATTCAGGACACTGAATATGGAAACACATCAGTCTGTAAAAGAGAATATACTTAGTGCTGGTGCTGCATCCCTACTCCTTTGTGTATATACACTGGAGCTGGTGGTATGTTGCCTAACAGCTGGGTAGGCTGCAGCACCTTCAGAAATGGTGAAGATTACACCAAGACTTTAAAAAGAAATCAAAATCTGTTTCTTAATTTCATATATTGGTTACAGTGGCTGAAAATCTTTATGAAACCCAAACGTTTTGCATCTTTCCAGGTTATAAAGCAGTAGAGAGCTAATTTTAATACAGCTTAGGGTAAAAACTAAACAAGTAGAAAGAAGACACCTGCAGCAGCCACCCACCCATTCAATTTTGAGCAAAACTTGGGAGACTGCCTGTGAGGCCATTTTAAAGGATTCTGTTATATTTATTCTCTTTTATTGCATTCATCATCATGATATGAGCTTTTGTTCCATTTCCCAGAGGTTTGGTTTTCCAAGAATGAATCATGTAAGATAGTATTTAATGGCATCAAAAACATGAACAATGCTCAAGTATCTGTCCCCTCCAGCACCAGAACTGCAGAAGCATGGAGGTAAAAAGGAAAAGATCAGAAGTCCTTCTTCTATTTAAGAAGTCAAAGTTTAATGGACCTTAATTTGATGTCTTATTAGCAAGAACTGGTGAGACAGTGCAAAAGGGGCATGGTGCAATGGAGTGTTAATAAAATTCGTGTTTCTACAGTTTGTCTCTGGTATGATGATGCTTGGCAGCTGAGTATTCCAGCTGAGGTGAAAAGAATGGACCCTAAATGAATAACTAAGATTGTTACACAGAATAATGACTTGATCATCCTCCTGGTCAACCTGACAAGCCTTCCTTTTAGCTAAGTGGTTCTTTAATTGGTCCACTAATTTGGAGATAGTCCTTTGGAGTATAGATGTAAAAACCAAGAAGAACCACAAAGTTCTTCTTCTAGAGAAGGTAATTTCTTCTAGGGAACCACTCTTAGAAAATCATGTTCTTTTATAAATCAAAGTTACCTCCTACAGCCTCCATCTAAGAGAACTGTAGAGAGCTTGAACCTGAACAGAAAAACAGAGGTTGCTTTGTGTTTGAATAACTTATGACTTATGCCAATGTTTTGTCCTTCCTGTCTTCAGACAAATTGGTCTGGATGTTCTTCCTAGGGATGCATAAAGTATCCCTCAACTGAATAACAAAAAGGCAGAATGGACATCCTTCAAGATTCCCCTGGGACCAACACTTATAGCAGCGTGGCAAGATGAATACACTGAATGGACACAAAAAATGAGGCCTTTTTGGGAAATAATAGTTCAATTGTCTTCAGCTTGTTCCAATGACTAGAAATCTTTAGGGTGGCTACAGAAATGTGAAGACACTGCTACACAAGAAGATGGAGGCTGTAGAAGGTAATTTTGGCTTGTAAAAGAATATGATTTTCTCAAAGTGGCTCCCTAGAACAAATTACCTTTTCTACAAGAACCTTGTAATTCTTCTTGTCTTTTACTGATAGCACTGGGGAACTGACCCAGATCTGCAGAATGGACCCAGACCTAGCAGCCAAAGCTACAAAATGTGAGAAGCTGTACTTACACTGCAATTTCTTGGGTTTTTTCTTACATCGAGACCTACTTGGCCATGCAGATCCCACAAGGGAGACATCTACAAGAAGCTAACAGCAATAACGATCTATATATGTCTTGATTTCATAACAAGGGTTATGTGTGCAGAAATTAAGTTTCTAGAACTGTACTTCAGTGTCACTAAACATCCTTTTTTTTCTTCCTTTCATTTCAGCTCTCTAATCCTTCCACATTATTCATGAGCAGGCATTTCTTTACTTACACAGTAAGGACACTTGGCATAACTGGAACAGCCACGAGGCTCTAATGAAACAATAATTCACTTAAAAAGCCTCATTCTAATCAAATACATAGAGAAGAAAATCTATCAGAGAAACTAAAACAGAAAAGAAATAAAGGTTTACCCTTCTTGAAGAAGCAAGGCATGATGATTAGATCTGACATTAGGAACCAACACGTTCTTACCTGCAATATAAGCCTACCCACACTAGACCATAGATAAAGCATGACTTTATAGTGGTGTTTTTTAAGAAGTGGAGCTAGAACATTAGATTCATGAGACACAATGTTGTACTGATTCTCTAAGATCAGCCACTGGTACAATTTGTTGCTCCATGGTTTTGAGAAATAAAAGGAAGCAGAATGTTAAACCAAGGAATGACAAAAGGAGCGTCACAAAGCAGTTGAATGGCTACAAAACTGAAAGAATATAAGTATTGGTATAGGATAAAAAAGGAAAAGAGAATATGAAATTACTTATGCACCTTGCAGAAATAGTCAGATAGTCATTTATATGTTACACTTTCTAACATTAGTTTAGAATGGACTTTTATGAGCAGATGAGTTATCACATGACACTCTTAACTCTGGGTATTTTAAGACTATAGTCTTGGATTATGCATGTCCTAAAGCTCACTCACTCCATCTTACACTTTTCTATTGGTGGTTATATTGGTTAAATGTTCAAAATGAAAAGATCATCTCTTCACAGTGGAAGGTCATATCTGCAGACATTATTTCATACATTAGGAAGTTTGCATGTTTCTTGTTAGGTCACATCAGTAGAATTAGTCTGTAATACTGAAACAATTTTTCTAGTAGGTGTCCCCATCATCATAAACCCACGAGAGCACAGCTCTCAGTATGGGACTGTAACTGGAGTGTAAACCCAGTACTTTTGGATTGATTGTCCTGCTCAGCTCCTGGTTCTTGATTGCAGCATGTATGTGCCAGCTTTAATAACACATTGACTTTTCCCATGTTCAAAGTACACAAAAGGCAATTTTTCCTGTATTGGTGCAGACAGAACAGACTGCCCAGATGGGCTGTGGAGTCTATGATTCTGTGCTTCTATGATTCTCCTTCTCTGAAGACATTCAAACCCAGCTGGACGAGTTCCTGTGTGAACTACTCTAGGTGGTGCTGCTCTGGCAGCTCTGGATTGCACTGGAGGAGCTTTCAAGGTCCCTTCCAACACTTAACACTCTGTGATACTGTGTGATTCTACTCTTCATTGTATCATAGAATCATAGTGCAATAGCTGTTACAATTTCAGTGCAATAGCTGTTGATGTCAGCTGTCTTTTTAGAAGCAAATGGCCATCAGTTTTACAGCTGTTCTGTTGGATGTGAACTTTGCAAACAATCCTACATCTCAATATCTTATACAGATTCTAAATATTCCTTCTGCTGAGCATTGCCATCTTCCAAACAATTCAGCTGATTCTGTACAACAACAAGAATTATCACATTTCCATCCATTTTTAATTGCAATGTCATTATGTACACTACTTAAAATGCTCTATAAACCCAGCTCCAGTGTATCTGGCATGGCAAATCAGGGGATTTGTTAAGAAGCAGGGAGGGAAGCACTCCATCAGTCCATTTTATAATTTATCCTGGCTGTTTCATTTTTGAAAGCCTGTTTCCCCTTCTCCTCCTACCCACCAGACCTCCCAGGCCTGATGCAGGAGTTACTTTGTGAACTTGACCCCAGTGAAGCTGATGATGCTTGCTGGCTTTGCCCAACAATTTGAAAAATTATGCAGTCTCAAAAATGTGGAAAGAGTCAAGTTCAGTGAGTGGGTTTGGTCTGTCAGGAATTTGCTAACTGAGGAATGCCACAGGAGTGTCATATCCTCCACTTCCACCGGAAGGAAAAAAGGCCCAACTGTATTTGTACAGCCAGAGCATGATGAAAAGAAAGCAGGGAACAAAAGAGTTTGGTAGGAGAGACTAAGTAATGTGGGTTGTGAGGAGATAGTGAGTAATTCTGTTGGTTTTGCTGAAGGTTTGATGCTGCAAGCTGCTCAGTCCTTTGAAGTGCTGCTGATGGATTTGGGTGTTATTAGCAGTTGCACTAGTGGTATATCAATTGGTGAAAAGTGAAGAGAGGAAAATACATAGAGCTGTTCAACGCTGTGACAAACCAAAAATGTCTAAAGCTCTTCTGTTATGAATGGGTTCAAACAACTAGGAAAAGTCAATCCATAATCTCCAGGTTACTCTCCTCATTTAGAATAAAAACCTACTTTTACTTTTGCTTGAACAAATATCAGCCTCTTCTGGAGTGAGGAGACTCTGAAGATTCTTGCCTATCTCCTGAACAAAGTCCTACATATACAGAAGACACTGTAGAAACGCTGAGCTGTGTGATAGGCAAGTGATGATCTCTTGGTTAATGGCCAGACAAAGTGCTATTTATCCACAGCAAACTTAAGGTAAATGAGAAACTTTACCTTTCCAAAATTATCTACAACAGAAACTTCTGATTCATAAGGAATCAGATCTTGAAGGCAACATCTAGGCTAGAAAGAAGTAGTTTTTTCCATTTCATTCTTAATTTCCCTTACCATGTAAAGGTATAATTTTGCTGGGGTTCCCTTGGGATAGTGCTATCTATAAACCTTCCAGGAAAAACTGGTAAGCCTGCTCAGGAAAGAAATCATAAGGGTTGAGAAAATATGACATCCACATTTGGTTTTGTTTTGTAGTCTGTGTACATTTCCTCAAACACCAAAAGACTTTACCATATATAGGGTTACATTTTCCAGCAAGTGTTGCCACTAACTTGGACATGTGGCTTCGTATTATGATTTAAATGGTGCTCAGAAATACACAGCCTTTCCTGAAACACAAATAACCTGATGCTTAACTATCACAAATGTTCTTTACGTGGGTGTCTGTAACATATAAAAGCATATATTGCAAAGAGTGGGAATGCTTACCTCAAATATATAATCTTTTCCATCCTTTCCATGTACAGCTTTAACAGCACAGATGTCCAAACCACCGAATATTTCAGAACAGGTGTCAACCCAAAGCTTGTACCTGTTTCATAAAAATAATTGTCACTGTGAGTATCTCATCTGGCTCTTCTTCTTCCAGAGGCTTAACCTAATATTGTATTTTACACAACATTTACCCTACATTCAGAATTGTCACTGTAATGTCAGTTTTACTGAACTGGTATTTCCCAAAATAGCAGCTTAGAGCTACTGGCCTGATACCTTCTCCCAGCACAATCCAGAAAAAGCTGTGGTTCTATGTCCTGATCTGGTGTTACACTGGATTCTGTCCCATTTTGCACTAGCCCAAACCTGTGTCTGCTCTAAACTGAGTAACCTGCAGATAAGATACGCTGGAGCACTAATAGCATTTAGCTCTCTCCCATCCTGCATTTCCACCTTGCTCCTTGTATCTGCACCTTACATTCAGACAACTCTGCAGAAGGGACATACATCATCTGACTGGTTTTTATGGCTTCTGTGATGCTGGGTGGGGGGAGTGTTTAGGAAGTAGGGAACAGGGTTTCTGTTTTCCTGTGAAATTCAAACTTGTGCATCTCTGCACAGATGCAAGAGTGACAATCCTCTTGCCCATTATGCTTGGTAGTGAACTTAACTATGGATGGGCTTCAGTTTGTCATCAGGACAATTGGAATGAGAGTCTCCAGCTTAAGTTATGGACTCAGCCATATTCTGAAGTAGCAGTGATAGCTTTATAAGCCATCACTGAAAAAGGCAACTGAAAAATCAAGAGAAAACAACCCTTAACATGATGCAGGACAAGCAGATCCGTGACACTAAGTAAGAATGACTTGGCATGCAGACAAGGATAATATTCTTCATGTAGGGTTTTAGACAACTACAGCAAAATTCAACTGAAATTTAAAGAACTCAGAGGAATTTTAACTCCTAAAAAAGGCTAGTGTTTCACACAGTGTTGAACATAAGAACTTCTCCATTTACTTTCTAACATCATGGCATGAAATATAGATTGAGGAATGGACAGTTTACCCTTGCTACATGCAGTAATATGATTTATTTTTCTTGCATGATGAGCTTTATCCATCCTATGAATACAGAGACCCTGACCAACAAGGGAATGAAGCAGGACCTACTAGAAAAGGAATGAGGCAATTCCTGTGATCAAGTATAGTACTGTTAGTGACATAACAGGGAGCCAGGCTTTGCTGAACACGTTCTGAGGTGACATAAGCTGTGTGTGTTTTCTCAGTGGCAAAGATTAAGTCATGGGACACCAAACAGCACTGAGATCTTTCATAACAGCATAGCTGTGCACGGGCACCAGGCAGTGATGATGTGGTCCTGAAAGGTTATACAGGCAGATATCACAGTTCCACCAACTGAAATCTATGTTTTGCTTGAAACCCCCACAGTTTCAAAGCAGTCATTTATCACAAGCTTTTTTTTCTCTTTCATTGGCTAGTATTGGAGTATAAATGAGAGCTATTTCCTTTGACAGACCCCCTCCTGTTCTCTCCTGATCCAGCCTTTGAGCCATGATGATAGATTTGCCACATCATCGTATTTTCCATTGCAGAACACCCTGATGTAATAAACACAGCATTTGACTTCACTGTAGGATCAAAGGAAACTTGTTGCTGGGCTGAGAGTCTTATTCATATATAAATAACTTAGTAACAGCATCCTTTCCAAGTAAACTTCTTAGGTCACATTCTTTGTATTTTTTTACATCAAGTCTGTTCCAGTGGAAAAAGTTTTCTTTTAAACAGAGTACAAAGAAATTGATACAACTGTGTGAAAAAATTCTGATGGTAATATTCTAGCAATGAAAATACTCTTTTTCTCCTGTGAGAAACATGTTTTTTGTCCAAAATGAGAGGGTTGTTTTGGATGCCTGACAATTTCAACATCTGTATATGCACCGACTGACTGGACTGCTTGCATGCACTTGCTTATAAACAGGGTTTTTTCCTCTGTAAAACACCAACCTGTATCTTAACAACTCATGAGGACAGCAAAACATCTCTTTAACAGTAAATAGCTGGACTTTATATGAAAAAAAATGAAGACATTTCCTTTAGAACACTGAAACATCAATCAGATCCATTTTTAATAGTCTGTCTTCTGCCAACAAACACAGAGCTGCAAAAACAGAGTTCCTTTTGGAAAGAGAGGTCTTGGATAGACTAGCCTGTAGTGTTTTAAACCCAAAGTTTGCACAGTAGGTTTGACAGGAGGTCATGGTTCTTAGTTTCCCAAAGCCAACATAATGTGCAGTAGGTTTAGAATGGAAAGAGAATAAAGTATCGGTCCTCACGTGTCTGACATGAAATATCTGGCGTGCCAGATGAGGTGTAAACCCACTTGGATGTGTTCCTGAGGGATCTAGGTGGAACCTACTCTAGCAGAGGGGTTGGACTGGATGATCTCTAAAGGTCCTTTCCAACCCCCACCATTCTGTGATTCAGTGATTCTGTGTGTGCAATTAGCATAGGTCTCTATTCTTCTGGTTCTCTCTGGAGACTCAGTTCCTATCTGAAGGAAGAGGGGTCAATATTAAGTTGTAACATTGAAATGTGCTTGTTCTCTGCCTCACCCTTGCCCCTTAATGTGCCATGTTCTTCCTTCTTTTCTAAACTTCTAGACTAAGATTTGTATTCAGTCAACACTGTCAACTCAGGCATTGCTTTCAAAGCACTTCTTCCTAGCTCATGAGATGTATTATAAACGAAAGGCACACTCATGGCATGGCATTTTCAGCTTTTATGCTGTTCAACTACCTTAGCCTTTCAGAAAACTTCCATTTCCCCTTCTCCTCCTTGTTCTGCTTTGTGCACTTCAGCATGTAACTGAACAAAAAGCAGGGCTATGCAATACATACCCCTTTCTGTTTTGAGAATACATCCATCTCTATGCCTTTATTGTCATCAGCTTAAAAGCATTTTGCTTTGTTGTCTAGTGGTTTTTTTAAATGGGAAAATACTTATTATGCTTTAATTATCTTTCATTCAAAAATGAAAGCAGGAGCAAAGCACACTAAGCACTCACAGCAGGATAGGCAGGTAAGGTTAGCAATTCATAGGCATTACCCATACTTGATATTGTTTAGTTTTCCTCATGGCAGAACTAAAGAGCCTGTGTTTTTACAGAGGAATAGCTCATGGACTGTAATTATACACACTAAAGCACACGCTTGCCTTTCCTTCTCAGTGAAGGCATAACCTCACTTTCTAAAGGAAGGTGGGAGGGGAATGAGAAAGAGAAAATAATGTGGCTCCACTCCATCCCCAGAGGGGAGATCAGTGAGGACACAGTCTAGACAGGGGTTGGACAGCAGGGAGTTGCAATTCCCGTCTTGCTTGTTTTCACCTTTCTCAGAGCAGGCAATGGTTCAGTTCTCGTGTCTCCCTCAGCTCATGAGAGGGACCAAGTTGTAGGTTTCAAAGAGCAAACAAAACAAAACCCAAACCAGAAGAGACTCCTGTTGAACTTTAAAGCACCTTTTACATTAGGCATTTATTGTACAGACTCTTTTCAGCTTCCACTGGTAGCAAACTTTGGAGAAGCTGAACAGAAAATTCACAGCTATCGAACAGCCTCATAGGTTATTCTGCAGGGAAAAGAGATCCACAGCTAGTGGAGGAGCTCAGAGAAGTACTGAGAGAAGAGTTCTGTCAATAAGAGAGCTGAGCTTCAACATGGCACTGCAAGGAGAATGTTTGTGACTGAACTGAAAAAAGTATCCAGTGTAGGGATAGGATAGAAAAAGAAAAGCAGATTAAACCAAGTTACAGAGCTGGACTGGTGATACAAGGGAAGTAAGCTTTGGTATAAGCCAGCATCTGGGTGAGAAGCCTCACAGTGTGGCTTAGTGGAGATTTCAAAGCAGAAAAATAATCAATTTAACAGGATTGGAAGTAGAAAAGGGAAACGTAATTTAACTTGGCAAAGTTGAGACCAGAGAAATTGACAACACTGTGGCATGGAGTAAGACTGTTAGCTAAAAGAGGACAGATGAGCCAGAGGAAACAACTGACAGGTTGAATCTGCAAAATGGAGTTTTCTGAAGGAGATTCCAGTACTTTCCTAAGTGCAGGAATGGATGTAGGAACCTGAGGGTACACATAAGTACCTCAGACTAGTACCTAGTTGGATAGTGAGACAAGCCACATGGAACTCTTGGCTCATGTTCTTTCATCTAATTCAAAGACTTTTACTGTTTTTTACCCCCAAATGAGTGGGAGACATGCATTTACTGTGACTTGCACACCAACAACATGATGTCTAATAAGTTCATTCAAAATAAGATTCCATTGTTTGTTTTAATTACCTTTTACATGAGACTTGACTTACTTATCTGACATAGCAATTTGTTCCAGCATTGCAGAGCCAGTGTTTGTCTTCCAGTTTCCGGATATGGAAGTTCTCCTGAAAGGGGAAAAACATTACAAAGAGAGCCAATGCTTTTATATTGTCACTGTCTCTGTAGTTTTTCCTGATTCTCACATGAACACTAGAGCAGTGTGCACTCCTTTTTCATGTCTGACAGCTCATAACAGAACATGTGAAGAATTCTCACAGGCATTGCAGTGGTCAGTAAGACCCACTTCACTGTAGGGATGTCATGAATTATGACAGTGTTATGAGATGTCTGTGCCCTATTTATTAATGTAAGAGGTTTTTTACATAAAACACATATTTAAGTTTTACCTGAAAGTGTTGGCAACAAGCTGTTATCATGTATAAATAGCCTGTAACATACTGTCACTGCAAACATCAAGAAACTGAAGCTTCAGCTTCTCATTTCAAATCCATCCCACTGCAGGTTTAGGTCCCAATACTTGAAAATCAAGATATCTATGTTTTTAACATCTCTGAAGTGCTCTCAGGTCTCTTTTAAGAGATGGATTTTGGTTTCTCCTCCAGTTGTCATTATTTTCTAGTGTACTAATATAATCTAACCAGTTTCCATCAGGGATTGGGTATAGCACCTTTTATTTAATGTCTTAGGAAAAAAAAGATCATATAATGATTTTTTTCTCCACAGATCTTAGGACTGCTACCAGGGCTGGGAAGATTACTGCTTTCTGAAACCTAAATACTGTGCTGGGAATAGGCTAAGGATACAAATTATGAAGTGTTTCCAGTTAGTAAAATAATAGGAACATCTGTAACATATTAAAAATATATTAGGCAGCAGCTATAGTTTTCTCTCCATCTTTATATTTACCTAGTGATGAGGGTCAGTAGCAATTGTGGGGGAATGTTGATTTTCTACAGGAGTCTCATAAAGTCAGTTGAATTTTAAAGCACAAAGTTCTTCTAGGATGCCATGTACTTTAGGAGAAACTAAGGAAGGAGGAATGTGCATGTTGAGGTAACTTTGCTCAGTAATAAGGCTACTCTGTGATTTCTCCTTCATTTTTTCAAGTGGTATTCTTATGTGTCTACCTACAAATGAAACAATTTCAGTTCATTACTACTCTATACAGGTATTATGCATCAGAGAGATAATACTTCTCACACATCACAATTCAGCTCTATTGCAGACTTCTCAAAGGCATTCCTGTTTACAAATCCATCAAGGGTGGGTGTCAGGAGGATGGAGCCAGGCTGTTCTCAGTGATGGCCAATGACAGGACAAGGGGCAATGGGTACAAGCTGGAACAGAAGAGGTTCCAAAGAAACACAAGGGAAAACTTCCCTGTAGAGATGAGAGAGCACTGGCAGGGACTGCCCAGATGGGCTGTGGAGTCTCCTTCTCTGGAGACATTCCAACCCAGCTGGATGAGTTCCTGTGTGACCTACTCTAGGTGCTCCTGCTCTGGCAGGGGTTTGGACTCGATGAGCTTTCAAGTTCCCTTCCAACCCTTAAGATTCTGTTGATTCTGTGATTAGAGTGTACTATTTAGTGTGACTTTTAGGAACCAAGATGTGACCAAATCAGAGAAAACCCAAACATTGTCCTGAAGACCTTCAGCAAGTATGTGGTTCAAGATCCTATGTGGCACTGATGTAATCTCAGCATCACTGACCAAGGAAGAAAAGATGGTTTGCACTAAACCAAGCTTTCACTCTGGGAAGTCAAAGATGCCCTCTTGAAGCAGAAGAAGTCTCTTGACTGGGTTCTTGGCTGACTGTAATGATGCTGTAGGGCTCAGAGGAGGGCTGAGGGGAATGAAAAGGACACGGATGTAGCTGGTGCAAGCTCCATAGCTTGCGGGCTGGAGCTGCTGATGCTTGGTCCATGACACAGAACTCCAAAATACCAGGGGTTCCATTACATCATGGTTATGTGACAGAAAAGTACCAAATCAGACCATCTGGCACTTTGACCCTAGATACAATTTCTGTAATTCATGTATGACTTCCTTTACTGAAATATGTAGGTATCCCATCTTTTTTCACTTCTGTTCTGATCATTGCTAAGGGTCTCTCACATCACTGTTTCCTCTTCTTTTACTAAATACTGAATAATATAGAAAACAACTCCCAGCACTTTTGACTGCTTTACACTTAGGCTTAACATAGTTTCACTCGATTTGGTCTTTGCACAGAAGGAAGAACTGTTTCAAAATTGGAGGAGGTTGGAATTATGATTAGTATAAACAATTATTAGTAACCTGAGCTTCTGCTCTTCCACCAACTTTCTGCTGAATTTAGTACCATTTAAAGTAGACAATCCACATTGTTGGGACAGGGATTTGTCATCAGAAAAATATGCTGAAATGCCTACCTACAATTCCTCTATAGGCAGTCTGCTTAGTGCTTTCATTCTATAGCACTATCTTTCTTTGGTTGATGTGCTTTACTATTGCGTATTGGCCCTTAGTTCAAAGCATGATAGGTTACAGATTCAGAGTATTGCTTTTGGAGAGAAGATTCTGATGTAGTGTTTTCGTATTTCTGGTTTTCTTCATTGTGTGTGACCCTTTTGACTTTATTTCCTTGAAGTCAGATGAATTCTGTAACGGTACCAAGTGTACTTAAGTATGCGTCACAAAGCGTTTTGAGGAGCTGTGGTATTTAGAGGGATCCAATGTTGCATTTTGGCCATAATCTCTACTGACAGATGATAAGCACCAGTGTTTTGTGAGTCATGGACCCACTTATACCACAATTTCCCACAGAATTATAAAACTGAAGCTCTTAATAACTCTCTTTAAACTACAGAAACAAATGTTCAGCTGGTATTTTTTTTGTGGTGGCTCTCTAAGTACTCTGTTCCTGTGTCACAGAACAAAATGAGAACCAGCTGTAAAACAGTATTCTACTGACACAATGTATATGCATGCATATGAAGGATGTTTCAGCCATTTGGTAAATCTTCCCATTTTCAGGCTGCTGTGTAACGATGAATTTGTGTTTCATTTTTTGGCGTTAGTTAACTCTGAAAGAATCTAGAGGAATCAAAAAATGCTTGCTAGGCTTTTAGCATTTGGATGAACCCATAGTTTCTGAGGAGAAACTTAAAAATAAATGAAAGGTAGGAGGAACAGGCTGTTATTTTAACTTATTTTTGCTGTCTCTTAGGCCAACTTCTTCTTTTGTGAAGAAGAAACGTTTAGGTTTGAAAATGATCAATTTACCATGGGTGACTTCCAAAATTACTCTAGACACTGAATGGCATTTCAATTTCAAGTTAAAAAAATATATACATGGGGCTCTCCTACAAAACACAGTGGTCCAATTTCAAGCACAGTGAAGGAATCATTAAGTGATGTGTCATAAGTATTAAGAGCTGGGCCTTTATTCCTAAGATGCTGCCACTTGGGAGCTGTAAGACAGAGACAAGCCAACTCTGTTTATTGTAAAGAACAGAGATGTGGAGTGACAGGCAGTACTGCACAAGAAACCTGCCTGTTAAAGCACCAACAAGAGAGGAGTACTATCCTGGTTTTGAAGATGCAGAAGCAGTTCTATGAGAAGGTCTGAGACAAAGAAAGAAGGCTGAGCCATGACTGGAAGCAGCGTGAGAACAAGGCTATCGAATGACACTGAGAGAATAAAAGGGGCAAAGGAGAACCTGGGGTCATTAAAAAGATTTGGCATTAAGGGGTAAGGAATCAGAGACAGAATGGTAGAAGTGGTCCAGGGAAGTGGTGGGAATGGACCAAGATATGGTTTGGACAGATAGGAGAGACGTGACCTTGGGATGTAGGAGTATGATGCTATAAGAAAAAGATGGATGTCTATAGATATGGGGCTGAAGCCAGGAAAAGCCAACAGTCTGGAACACCAACATAAGACAAACAAGCAGAACTGGAATTCACTCTCCTGGAGAAGCCAGAGGCTAAAAGCATTTGTTTATGATTCTTGTTCCCTACAGGGAGAGGTGGGGTAGGCCAACACACCTGAAATTCTGTAGGGAACCTGAGCTACAGAGTTGCTGTCCTGCCTCACTAAAAACTCTGGAAGTCACTATCAAAGGAACCCAGAAACCTCTCTGCCTTGGTCACTGTATGCAAGTCAGATTTCCAAAACACATTTTGCAAAATCTAGATAGTTCTGTGTTCAAAATAAAGCAGAAGGACGAAGTGTCCGTACCGCTGGATGGATCTGACCTACGGGAACAGGATTGCCACCCAGCTCTGTGCTGTGCTTTCTTCAGGCCCCTCATACACTGAGAGGCAGATGGCCTTCTGAGTTGTTCCTCAAAGGCCTAATCTTTGATGTTCTTTCTCAAATAGGCCCTCAAGTCATACACCAGGAGAGGCCTGCAGTTACTCCTGCAGTTTTGATCTTGTGACAGTAATGTCTTAGAGAAGTCAAGAGTACGTGGCCTAATGTCAACCTAAGGAGATCCATTTTGTTCCTTCTCTCCACCCTGGGCAAAAGGTTCTGCTTTCTCATAGAGTTTGTTGGCTGTTCCTAAGTTACCTGACACATAATGATAACCCTTTATTCAATATTATAAAACATTTTACACATTTTCTTGAAGCCAACTACAACTTTTGCTTCTCTCAGCATTTATGATTTACTTGGAGTTCATCTAGTTTCACTAATACAGAACTTTATGCCTTACCAATGGCAATATAGAAAGAATCTCTGATCTCCCCAAAGTTACAAGACTTCCTAGAGAAGTATCTTTGCATGTTTATGTGGGTGTGCATATGTAATGTGTATGTGTACTTTTATCCATGTTTTGTTATACTTTTCCTGCCTCAGAACTGTAAGCATGAGGGGAACAGAGACATGAGATGCTCTAATTTGTCTTTAAAAAGGTGAATGAAATGAATGTATGTCAGATTACATTGTTTGTCAGCTGAAATGGGAGTAAAGACTTGTATGGACACAGTCATCGTGTCTCAACCAACACATGATAACGTTTTGTTGCTCTAGCTTAATATTGTCTGTGAAACTGAGACACCCTTTCAGCTTCCCTTGTAAATCTAAAATTAGAAGAGATTTTCATTTGTATACATGAAGGGCATGGCAAGATTAGATTTCTTTCTTACATGTGTTATGTTAAAAGGAGAGTATTCCATTAAAGTGTTAAAATCTGTGTGAATGAATGATATCTAACTGTCCTGAGGGAGAAGAAATTGTGAAAAGATACCAGGGAATCTGATTTAACAAATCCTTTCTAAAACACCAAATCCCCTTCCAAATGCTCCTTTTTTAAACTACAAAATTAAAGAAAAGGTAGCAGGAAAACCACTCTGCCAAGCTCACCTGTTGTCTTATTCTCCTCTTCCCAGTCACAATCAACTTAAGGAAAAGTCTTGATAAATCTAGAGAGTCTAAAACAGCATTTTCCCAGAGAGTATGACAATGGAGGCACAGAGTCACCACATCAGCTCAGAGACTCATCCAACAGTCTCAGTCGTACTGGTGCTTATCAATTTTGAAACAAAAGGATGAAAGAATAGATAAGTTTTTGGCTCACATGTATGCTTTGTAGTTATTGCCTATCTTTTGGATCCTGATGTCATATTTGGAGTCTATGAAGGGTTCAGTAGTGGCGTAGGTCTGAGTAAGTGCTACCACGCTGGCTATGTCCTGAAAATCGTAGTGGTTGTCTACCTTGATCTGCAGTCATCATACCACAAGTAAACAGCATATACAAAAGAAAAAAAGAGTAATTAGGAATAAAATGTAGAAGTCAGTTGCAAATGGCATTCATGAGAAGTATGTTCTTTGACAGCATCAGCCTATAAGAAAAAAGTATCAGATATTCTATCCGATGTCTAGATACCATCCCTGCATTCAAGTAGCTACTTCTCCAGGTAAAATGTTACCTGTTCCTCTGTAGAAAGCAATCTGCAGAAGGTGGAATTTTGGTTTGCTTTTCAATTTCTTTTTAAAGTGGTGATTGTTAATTTTCCATCTGCAGGCTTTAGACTTTGTCAGTGTGTGACAATATGCAACACTGATTTACACAGAATTCCTCTTGATTCTGTACATTGCTGTGGTAACTGAATGTATACTGAGCCTGCTGTGTACTACCATACCACATATGTCCTAGCAGGGAGGAGATGAAGGGTCATGATCAGTGCACATTCACATGGAGCACAGAGAGCTGACTGAACCAATTTTTCTCATTTTTTCCCCATTTCTCTGCAAGGAGTCAAGTTTTCTGGGAGTAGGGCTTCCTGGTTGAGGAAAGCTGTGCTAGGATGGTCAACAGTACTAAACTCATCGACTTTAGCATCTTGAAGTAAGATGGAGGAGAAAAAGTGGGGAATATTGATTACAGGGAGAGGAAGGAGACTTTGGAGGACAAATGGAGGACAAAAGCATCCCTTTTGGACTGGGAGAACACGTGTCTGTGGTTGACTTAAAGGAAGCTGGCTGAAGTGGGGAGAAAAAGTGACCTAGAAGAGAAGTCTTAGGGCTAGTAGAAAATGGGAGGGAAAAACTTGAACACTAACACACTAACCCAAAGTACATTTGAGCATGGTGAGGAAAGGAGGCAGGGATTAGCATTTCTCTTGTTATCTATTATGAGGAATGTTTGCAACTCTTTGCAAGCCCAGCATGTTGTTTGCTTCCACTCTCGCCTGGTACTTCCAAGGGAACCTGTGGGACAGAGTGCTACAGCTCTGAGATGGGACTGGCATATTTAATGGGGCCTGGTGAAGCTAAAAGAAATCGTGAGGCCTGAGTATTTGCTTTCAACTCTCAGATGGAGAACAATAGGGAGTAATTTGCCATTTGAGAGCCACAAAACCAGACACAATGCCTGGCTTCAACTTATATATATATATATGAGCCTAATTAGGATCAATGGAAATCCTACTCCTAGCAATGCCTTCGGGGAGGGCTGGAGTGTGAGAAGAACCTGTATTTGGACTCTTATAGCAAGCATTTCACTACAAAAGACTGGCATTTAATCTTTAAGGATTAAAACTATTTTATAGCTAAAAAACCCCTGTATTTCTAGACATTTGACTGGCTGAGCAGTTCTGTGCATTACTTCACTTTTCTACAAATGAGAGGTGAATATTGACAGCACATTCTAAAACATTCTCAAACTTCACACATGCAATCCACAGAAACTGCAGTTTAAGTAATTAGTGGCTAATTCCACTCTCAAGTAAATTAACAGCTGGATTTCCACTAACTTACTAAGTATGAAATAAAGCAAAACAGTCACAGGCAGAAGAACACAAGATACAGTACAGACTGTATAATTACCAAATAAAATACCATTAAATCAGTTTTCTGTTTCTACTGCTGGTGACAAATGTGTTCATGGAGCTTTTTGAGATTCAAGATGACAAATGTAACTGTCCTCTGATGATTTGCTTTAAAATGTAACACACTTAAGCATTGAAGTGTTTTCAGTATGAGAAAGTGGTTAATCTGAAAGGACTAGAAATGTTCACCCATCTCAATGAAAGCAGGATCCAAATCACGTCCCATTGAACCACCATCATGAGAGAAGTGATATCAAAACAACTGTACTCACCACAGAAATGCAATTACTTTGGAGAAAGAAAGCAGCAGTTATAAAGCAGTATGAAACAACCACAGAGAATACATTGAGATAGGAAATGAATAAAAGTGCAGTATCTCACTGAAACTCATAATTAAGAACCAAGGCAAAAGCTTCCTATATTCTGAGGGTCAAAAAAGTTGGATTGTGCAAACAGATCTCAACTCTTAAATAGTTTCTTTGCAGTAAACTACATTAATACATCAGGTTCTGGTTTGAGAAAGCATCTCAGCATATTTCAAAGAATGTCCTATAGAGGACAACACTTAACCTGAAAAGGCAACAACATGAAAATATAGTATGTGCTTTATTACTTTGGTAAAGAGAGATGCTTTCTTAAGCAATACACATGCAGAGATTTGCAAGAGTAGGGATCTGAGACAGAATTTGGACAGTGAAAAGTTAAAATATCCAGGAAACAAAAGAAAGTGCATATTATTTGAGACAAACACCCAGCCTCCTAACATGCAATAAGTAGCATCTGCACCTTTCCCATGCCTGAATGAGCATGTCCGATCTTCACAACGACAGGGAATGTTGGCATTGTTAGCTAAAGGGGAAAACAAAAAACACATATTAGAAACAGCAACCATGAGTTAAATCCTTAAGGTACATCACTTATGAAGCTTATTCAAGGATGATGGTAATGCAGCCAAGGTGGTTATTGCCAGGTGGTTAGTCAAACTGTCACACCTCTGTATAAGACTGTGTGCTCAGAGGAATCACTGTGTATGTTCTCCGAGTGCTATGTTAGTCCCATCACATACAATTGGTGTACTACTATCTTTAGCTATGACTTTCTTTTAACTCCACTTTTTGGACTGAATTTCTGCTGTCTCACATTCTGTGTTTTGCTGTTGTGCTTTCTGACCCATAAACTCACGTTCTCCAAGGTTATAATCATTAATGATGTCAAAATAATCACATTTTTTTCCTTTTCCCCTTGATTTCCATTATTTTGCAAGGCTATGTATTCATTTTGTGACCACTTATGAAAGCAAAGATGTCTAATAGACCAAAAAAACCCTTTATTTAAAGGCAGATCCTAGCTTCTGCTACAGAACATCCAAGTTCTCTAGTGAAGGCTTCAGCTTCTGCATAGAATGCAAGTAATAATTCAGCCATTGATTAGGAAATTGAATAGACAAAGGCATATAAATATGCTTTATTCAATCAAATGATAATGGCTCTGTCTCTCAGAAAGTTCTGTGAATAACCACTTTCTCTTCCATAATTCATTTGAAGAAGTTTTAGTTCTCCCAGCAATGGGTACAGCTGGCACTTCTTTCCCTTTTTCTTGGACCTAAAATGTACACAGATTAAATCTCTATCAACCAAGCAGAAACACAGATACTTAGTAAAACAGGATTATAACTAGAAATTAAAAAACATAGCAACATTAACATGTAGTTAAACTCATTTTCTAACAAATATTAATACAATAAATCACACAGAATCACACACAGAATCTTAGGGATTGGAAGGGACCTGGAAAGCTCATCCAGTGCAACCCCCCTGCCAGAGCAGCAGCACCTAGAGTAGGGCACACAGGAACTCATCCAGGTGGGTTGGAATGTCTCCAGAGAAGGAGACTCCACAGCCCATCTGGGCAGCCCCTGCCAATGCTCCCTCATCTCAACAGGGAACAAGTTTTCCCTTGTGTTTCTTTGGAACCTCTTCTGTTCCAGCTTGTACCCATTGCCCCTTGTCCTGTCATTGGCCATCACTGAGAACAGCCTGGCTCCAGCCTCCTCACACCCACCCTTTACACATATGTAAACATTATAAGGTCACATACAACCAAAGGCAAAGCTGCTGAGTTAGAAAACATGAAGAATCCTTAGACCTTTTATGAGAACTGTATTTTTCCTAATACTTACAAAGGACTGTCAGGAGTTTAAGTGGAATTCACACTTGTCTCACTGTGCATTGCACAACATTGCACAGAAACACACAAACAGGTATTTACGTGGAAAGTGTTGCAGCGTTGTAAACATTCACATTAAGATGATGGCCACTTGGCTTTTGGTAACATCCAAACCTATTTGTAGGGTTATAAATCTAATTAAAATTCACACATGCCTTTGCTATATTTCAATCATTTATTTTCAATATGAATTAAGGACGTTTGCTTTAAATACACTTTAACTGAGAAGTGAATCTGCACGAGAACAAGCAAGCACTCACTGCAAGGCTTTCCTAAAACACAGACCCATGCAATATTGGGGTTCTTGACTTAAAAGGACAGCTGAGCAAACAAAGGAAAGTTGCTTGGGTTTTGACAGAATCTGAGTTTCTGCTCTGCCTGATCAGAAGAAAAAGGAGGAATCTTTGGATCTACTCTTTTGACCCAACCAGGATTTCCAAAGCCTGATGAAAGGGCAGAGTCCTACAGCTGTTAGGTGTACAACTCAGGCCACAGAGGATTTTCATTGCTTTCTGCATCAAACCCAAAGCTAGGGCTAGGATGTCTTTTTTAGGAGAAAACCAGATTTGATTTAAAGGCTTGCAGTGATGAAAAGTTTACTGCAATCTGAGTTAATGAATTCCATTAGTCAAGTAAAGATGTCACACGTATCTTCTGCCAGGGCATCCTCAAGAGCTGAAATCAAGGATTACAACCATGGGCAAGCAGACCACTCTGAAAATCATCTCTTCATGCTTTATGTTACATGTCTGACTGTGGCAGTCACATTTCAGTGCCTGTAGTACATTTTTTGCAGAAATTCTGCCTACTTAGGCTAATGCTCTAAGAATCAATAACTGAAAACTTTGAAAGCATTTTACTTAACTCTCGTTTAGGAACTATTTCAAACACTGGTCTTTAAATCATAGAATGGTGGGAGTTGGAAGGGACTTTTGGAGATCATCTGGTCCAATCCCCTGCAGAAGCAGGTCCACCTAGATCAGGTCACACAGGAACATGTCCATGTGGGTCTTGAAGATCTCCAAGGAAGGAACCTCCACAACCCCTCTGGGCAGCCTGTGCCAGGGCTCCCTCACTGAAACACTGAAAGAGTTTTTTCTTATGTTTAAGTGGAACTTTTTGTGTTCCAGCTTCACCCCATCACCCCTTGTCCTGTTGCTAGTTACTATAAAAAAAAAAAGAGATGCCCCAACCTCCTGACACCCACCATTGAGATATTTATAAATGTTAATGAGATCCCCCCTCAGTCTCCTCCAGACTGAATGGCCCCAGGTCCCACAGCCTTTCCTCCTAAGGAAGATGCTCCAGTCCCCTGATCATCTTGGTGGGCCTGCACTGGCCTCTCTCCATCAGTTCCCTGTCCCTCTGGAGCTGGGGAGCCCAGAACTGGACACAGGACTCCAGATGAGGCCTCACCAGGGTAGAGCAGAGAGGGGGAAGAACCTCCCTGGCCCTGCTGCCCACACTCTTCGTGATGCCCCCAAGCTGCCATTTGCTTCTTGCTCACGAGGACACGTTGCTGGCTCATGTTCAGTTTATAACCAACCAGCACTCCCAGGTCTCTCTCTGCAGAGCTGCTCTCCAGCAGGTCACCCCCAGCCTGTCCTGGTGCAGGGGGTTGTTCTTTCCCAGATGCAGGACTCTGCACTTGCCCTTGTTGAACCTCAGGAGGTTCCTCTCTGCCCAAATCCAAACTACATTTAATCGCTTTTTACAGATTATTTTCAACCCAACCATGATTAAGACATATAAGCATGGAAAAAAAAGATTATTAGTTTGAAAGCAGCCAAAAGCACTTGCAAAAGCATTACACAGCAAAGGCAATTTAAAAATAAAGTTCTTGCTGAACTGTGGGAATGCAAAGTCCTGCAGAATCAACATCTAGTCACTTATTTATGGCTCCATGGTTTAAAACTAACCACTTTCTTTTCTTTTTCAAATTTTTAGGGAGAGGAGGGGGAACAAATCACAGCCTGACTCAAGATTCACCAGGGCAGCACCACATTTTTATGATTGGACTATAAACCACTGAAGGGGGGTTTGTAATGGAAATGCTGCAGACCTCTAACTATAGCAATACAAATGGCACTCCCGTAATTAGGAGGACCACGTATCTTCCCGTGCTTCCAAAGCTGTGGAATCCACTGTGGGCCACAGGAACAAACACTAACTCAAATTTAAAAAAAGAAAAGAAAAGAAGAAAACCCTGCTTCCTTCCCTCAGAAAAAAATGCACTAACATCATTTAAGGCAATCGAGTTCCTTTTGCTCTGGAGTCCAATATCAAGATCTCATGTGGTACACCACATCCCAGCACAGAAAAAGAGAAGTGGCAGCAGTAGCAGGAGAAAAAGGTGCTGAATCATGCATTTCAAACATCAGACAGAAAAAAACCAGGCAGTACAGATGGCAGACAAATATCAAGTTAGTCCAGTGCTTCTCTTGTTTGTGTCTATCACTGTGACAGGCCCCTGAATCCAGGGCTGATGAAGTTGTAGCTATTTTGGGCTTTTGAAAAGTGTTTCCTCTAATGCTGCTCTTACTTTAATGACCATGGGTTTCCCTTTGTGCATGGGGACTAGATGTGTGCCATCCTGCAGTCACAGCCTGACCACTCCCAGATTCCCAGTTCTGTGCTCTATCAAGCAATAACAAAGCCTGGAATTTCTTACTGACATGACAGAAAACTTGACCAGAGTCCTCCCCTCTTCCCAATCTGCTCTTTTTTGGTAATTCCTGGCTTAACAGAACAAGCAGACTCAAGACTTTTTTTGAGTGAACACTATGTATGACACAACTGTGACAGTAACTGTGACAACCTGATGGTTCCATGGGTTTCCTTTTAATTTATGTTATAGTTACACAGTAGAGAGATACCTTGAAAGAAGATCCAGCATATATCATAGAATCATAGAATGGTAGGGGTTGGAAGGGACCTTTAGAGATCATCTGGTCCAACCCCCATGCAGAAGCAGGTCCCACCTAGATCAGGTCACACAGGAATGTGTCCAGGTGGGTCTTAAAGACCTCCAAGGAAGAAGTTTTCCACACACTCCCTGGGCAGCCTGTGCCAGGGCTCCCTCACCTCATAGTGACAGAGTTTTTTCTTCTATCTAAATGGAACTTGTTGTGTTTCAGCTTCATCCCATCACCCTTTGTCCTGTTGCTATGTACAACAGAAAAAAGTGCTGTCCCAACCTCCTGACACCCACCATTTAGATATTTGTAAATGTTAATGAGATACCCCCTCAGTCTCCTCTTTTCTAGCTCACTCTACTCACTTTAACATAGAGCTGATACTAATTGTACGTTTCCTTTTTAATGTGTTGTTGAGGGGAGAAAGGGCATTTTACAGTAATATTGCTTCTTTTTCAAAGGTTTCCTTAAATTAAGAAAAGTAGAAATTCCACTGAGACAACTGAAAACTGAGGGGGGAAAAAGCCAGGAAAGACCAACAGCAGAAATCACATTCAAAAAATTGTAACCCTCTTATGCATGAGAGATGGAAAAGGGCTGCACTGCATGAACCACTGCACAGAGAACACACATGAAGACTGAAAATAAATAGGGAACAGAATGCACATCAAGGATGCAATACAATTTTCCATAGTTATGTATGAGTATGATTGGATTGGTAATAAATATCAGTAGCAACTGGGAAAACTCTCATGGCCTTTGTAGGGATCTGTGTAGAAGAGTTGAGATACATTACTGGTACGTGCTAGTGCTACATCATTAACCAAAACAACATCACTGAGAATGAAAACATTCTATCAGCTAGACACTTCCATTTCTGGGATTTTAACTTCTTACATTGTTATCTCAAAGAAATGTGAAGTCTCATTTCAACAGAATCTTAGAATAAATTGAACTGCTCACTCCCAAGGACTAGGACTAGGTACTAATAGTGGTGGGAACTACTTTGATCCTTGTTCTTGAAGAAATGTTCCCTAGGACAGCAAAAGGTAAATAATGTTTTGTAGATAAAAGAAAGGAGTAAAAAAATGTTTTGAAGCAGAATCCTTTAAAAACCTGGGTAACAAGTCAAGTCTTAACTTCCAAACCGAGAAACATTTAACATGAAAGTTGCTTTACTGAAATGACACCTTTCAGTGGTTTCTGTCATTTACTAATGGCATTAATTCAATCTACATACTTAATGACCAGACAAATCTGATGGTTGTTACCAGAGGACACCTTCCATCTGGGAGTTCACTCCTGTTTGACATGAGTCTTAATGAGTATGGCAGTAATACTCTAAAACCTCTTGGCAGCCTGGGTGCCTGTCTGAGAGTTAGGAGTCTAACCCTGCCTTGGTTAACTGCACTGCACAGGGTTCAAGGACAAAGAAGGATTGAGTATTAGCAGTGATTAAATCTGTAATGGGAATATAACAGTATAGATGGGTTTGAAACGTGGCTGTAATGTCTTGCCTGAAATATCTTCATGTTTTTAATAACATGTCTATCTTTTTGCTATCCAAATAACTATCTATTAGTATTTTTTCATTTAAGAACTCATTTGCATTCCACTTAACTCTTTACTACCACTTTATTTTCCATTACTGTAATTCATTTTATTAATTTCAAGACAGATCAGCTGAAAAGAATTCTTTTAACAGAGTTATGTGAGTGTCATTAAACTAATATAGCTTTTTAGATGCACACATTTGAAGTTGATTGCTGTAGTCTTCACAGGAGGGATTTTTCTAAAATGAGGGGATTTGATTTTCCAGCCATATACTTGCAATGACACTACAGCACTGACCAACAGGCTCAAACTGGAGCTTCACTGGCAGAGCTTCTACGTGCCATGAGATCTGGACTCCACCATCTCCATGGGTCAACTGGGGCCCAGTGTACAAGAGTCACACTTTCAAACCACTTGCACTGTAATATTCTTTTAAATTACTGCCAATAATACAGGCAGCAACCTCTTAACACCTCTCACAGCTGTGGACTCATAGCTGATTTTTCATCAGATCTCTTCCTATCCGTTCAACAGGAGCAAGGCCAGTGGGGTAGGAGCTCATGACACATGTTATTTCTCTAATTTCCCATTTGCTCTTTTTTTTTTCTCCCATAATACTGATAGGCAACTAGCAAAGTAATGAGAGTCACAAGGAAACTGTTTAGATTTACTAGTGGACAAAAAACTATCTCAAACAGGAATTCTATAAGTGGGATTACTAAATCCAGGCAGAAGTTTGACCACATATTCTGAAGCTGCAGAACAAAGAATTAGGCAAGTGTGCATTCACAGCAAAAAATACTGAAATATATCACAGAAGCATGTTTCTCATGTCATTAAGTCTCAGAATCAGGTCACGACATCTGTTGGGTTAGCTAGCGTGAAACCACAAAGCTGTTTGCAACTGCCGGTGTTGGGAGCATTAAGTTATTGAGTCATCCTCATTAAAGCTTCCAATGTTTTGGAATTTACACTCATCTGCTGATGTTATTACATCAAACATTCCTTTTCCACGTCCCCAGGATGATTTGCAAATTGGATTAAAACACAAATTAAGTTCAAAGATTCATTACCTACTGGTCAGAACCTACTGTAAGTGCCTGAAGCCTGCAAAATAAGACTGTGCTGCTCTTCTGAAGTGTCAAGCTGTTTTCAATACATTGCATATGTTGTTTTCACATCAGATTTAAGGCTGGCCTATTTTCTGTTCTGATCCCACATGTTAATAATCACACTGAATTAACAAGGCAATGCAGAAAACTCAATCAGTTTCAGAAAACACCGCAATTACTGCTGTTTGCTTTCGCTGGAGTCAAAGGAAAAAATGGCCAAATAAAAATGCTAAAACTTGTTCAAATTACACATGTGTTCAAAATGAGCAAGCAAGTACTGTGAGAATTGCTGTTGACACAGAAGATAGCCATTAAAAAACATGAGTTCCAGAAGACATCACGAACACAGAAAGGTTTGAAAGCCAAACTGGCTGTGTTCAGAACCTATTTCAGTTTCAAAACTAAGCATAGGCTGCCAGGCAAAAGTTAAGCAAATACAATTAAAGATAAAACAGACAGTTTCCTCCTTCCTCATATCTCAAAAGATGGTAGAGGGATTTCTTCTTGTTGAAGAAAGGAAGGAATCCCTACTCTTCTGGAAGATTCACTTGTTACCCAGACATAGAGTGTTTGTAAAAGTATCCATTAGCATCACTCAAAACTCCAAGATATGAGAAGCCAATGGTTCCCAAGCCTAGGATGCTTGTTGTGAAGAATCATCATTTTCAAACTGCCATTTAGTTTGTGCAGGAGAACCAAGAAGATGGGTATGAAGTTTGGAAATAAACCCAAACTGACAAACAACCCAACCCAATGAACAATACAAAAGCTGCTCTGTTGAAAGGCAAGTGTTTGAAATAGATGCCACAACTCTGGTCTCTGAGCAGTTAATACAAAGTTTGTAAACACTGACCTGACTCATCTTGTGCTCAGGAAGAAGGGACCTATTTTTACACTATCCTGCTATCTGTATTTTCACTGAACTTCATGAAAAAAAGAGTAGAATCAGTAGTCTGCTGCAGTATTTCCTCCTAGAAAGTACTTAATGCTTCTCTCCTTCCTGAATGCATTGCTATGTTTTTCTTTAAATCTAAACCTGTGTGCTGTGCATGCAGCCCCAGTATAGCAGCAGCAGGGCAAAAACTCCTGTTACTTGAACATATCAACAAGAGTCATGTCCTTCCAGTGAACCTGACAGAATAAACTTAACTTGTGTTTTACAAAGAACCAAAACATGAGTTGTAAGTAGAGGCAGCTGGCAGCACCATTAGTCTGGTGAATGTAGGTCCACTCTTTAGGGTTTGTTTAGTGTTCAGAGGTTTGACATCCCCTTCTTACAAACATGTTTCTGCCACGTCAGTTTATTCTTTTCTAAACTCGAGCTAAATCTAAGGCTCTTGGTCAGAAATCCTACTTAATTATTTTTTGCTTCCTGAATGGAATCGAAATTAATTGCAGGATGTGACAGAAGTTTTGCTGCAAACTGTCTGATTAAAGATCAGCTTTGAAATCACAGAACTGTGTATGCCCAGTCCTGTTATGTTCAATGACTAAAATGCATCCCATCCCCCTTTGCGTACTCCTGGGAAACCTGTTGGTTATTGGCACTGTAGGACATTTTTATAGATGGCAACGTTGCCCAGAGATCTCTGTATGAAAACCCCAGGACTAGTCACTGAAAACACTTTCCTTTTCCTTGTTGTTTTACCTAGATCTGAAGCCCATATATGCTTAACTAGGTTCAAGTTTGGAAATGAAATGCCCTTTGCTACATTCTGCTGATTACAGATATTTCAGTTCATTTCTGATCATCAGAATTATACTCCACCAGAACTTACACTTCAGAGAGTATAAATTTCAAGCATGCAAGTTGTCTGATAATAATAAAGCTGACTTACAGCTAGAAGCACTTCTCCTAATCAACATGAATCTCCTAGATGAACGTGAACAGCTAAAAAGCTGATTAATTCCATGATTCTCTTACTGACGTCCAATAGCAAGGATAATTATCAGCATTGCTTCTTACCATATCATATGCCTCAATGTTTTACAAACTGAAGACTCATTGTGCTCTGAGCTTACAAAGATAAGCATCATTTTACTCTATTTATCTTTACTATCTGACCCTTTAAAGTTTTCATAAATCTGCTTATTATACTTACCATGCTTTTTACTGTAGAAGGAAGCATTCTAGTCTGATGTACTTACACAATACCTCCAGGCACTAGCATCATCTTCATAATCTGAAGTGAAGGTTATTTACTTAACCAGTATACAGCTATTTAGTCAACCATCTGAGTCTTCATCCATATTATGGTTGATATTTTTCAAACATAACAGAAATCAAACCTATCCTTTCCTATACCAGAATTTTTCTGGAGTTTATGTCTGGATTACTAGTGTCATCCTGCTATTTCTTCACTATAAGTCTATTAAATAGATAGAAATTTTATTGGATCATTTATTTATTAAAATAAACCCTCAAAAATTAAGCTTCATATGCTAAAATGCTCAAAGGTTTCTAGGTTCTTCAACTTAAGGATCTTTGAATAATGCCTGGAGTTCCATAATAGAAACTATTTTCTTTTCCAAGAATGTAATTGAACTTCTTGTAAACTTACTCTGAATCTTTTTAACTAAGATATCATGTCAAATATAACCAAAGCTTTACATAAAAATAAAATTAAGTTAAAATTATCTATTTGAATAGATAAAAATAGATAAAGTAGATTAAAAAAAGCTCTCTGCTGGCAACAATACTGAAAACACAGTTTTGTGAAGGTGGTGTTCATCCCAGCTTTAATGTCCTTATGGTCGAGATGACTAGAAAAGCCACAATAGAAAAAAAAAAAGAAGAGGGGAAAAAACCCACAGTAGCAACAAAAAACCCACCAGATGTTACATAAACATGACTTACCTCAAGTTCAGTGTTTAAATATTTATCTTTCCAATAATCCCCAAGCAAAGTTCATTTAACCACTCCAGTTCCATGTAATTTATTTGTGGAATATGCATCAGACTAAATCTAATTTTGCTCTGCTTACTTTGGAGAAAGGAAATTAAAAGTGAAATCATGAAGGTGGCCTGCCATTCATTTTTTTTTTTCTTCTTTCCCAGAAGCAGTCAGGAAGAGTCCTAAACCAATAAACAAACAGAAGATGTACTTTCTCTGGTCTGCTTGGTTTTCAGAAAAGACCATCTCCAGATAAAGTTAGGGCTCAGCTGTGCCAAAGCTCTTCGTCAGCAGCAGGGGTAGCCCAACAGATTCCTCTTTTAATTAGGAGAAGCAGAACCATCCTGCATCTGACTATATCAGGTAACCTGGAAGCAGTTTGTAGGAAAAGCAAATGCAATGCCAAATGAGAACTGGGCAGAAGAGAACTCTAGTAATCAAGAAGGCAGCAGGTAAACTATTAGTGTGGAGAATCCCTCATATTAACCTTCTAAAATAAGACTCATTTGCCACAACAGAGAGGAAATAAGATCAAAAAAAATCAAATACAATTTAATATTTATTCATAGAAAAGATATAAAATAATCAGATTAAGAAATTGTACTCTGTAGACTGCCAGAAGATAATGTAGTGAACAGGCAGTCCAACCAAAACACACCGTGTAGATTCAAACTGCTTGACAGCTGGAAGGGACAATAAGGTGTCTGTTGCATAGCCCATTATAATTAAAGAGCCTTTGAAAAAGCCCTATGGACAATCCCTGTGCACACAGTTCAGCACTCCTTGGCATAACTCAAAGCATCAAACTCAAGCCTGCCAGAGAAATACTTAAGTTCAGGACTCTGGAATCTATAAACTGAGTGCACAATGCTGCTTCTCATGAAAAATGAAACAGAGGGCAGACTGCAGTGCCAGGAGACAATGTAGCAGCACGGGTCAGCCAAGGTCCTGCTGCTGGTGGATGCTACAAAAGGCTGACAGGTGAGAGCAGATATAGGGAAGACAAGCTGGGAAAGAAGCACGGAGCAGAGGTGATCTAGCAGTGCTGCCTCTCCTATGTCAGCTCTCAGGGTGATGCATCTGACTCATCACCTTTCATTCCCAGGAACTGGTGGGGAACAGATGAAAATATCATAAAGTCAAGATGAGTCTAGTCTGGAGTTCAGGGAAAGAAGCTCATTCCATGGGATTCTGCATGTATGGTATCTAAGAGAGGAGATCTAGTGTTTTTAGTATGGGTCTCTGGAGGCTGTTAGAGAGAAAGAAACAATGATTGCCATTAAAGACCAGAATGCTGCTGATAGATGCTAATGCTTTGCAGTAAACATTAACAAGGACCGTGACACAGTGCAGAAAGTCCCTCCTGAATGAGAAGTCCCATACAAAATTAAAATTCCTATTGAGAACAGATGAAGCTGACCACAAATTTGCCTGCAGTCAGGGATCCTGCCTTGTTGCCATATTGTACACATCAACAAATACAGGGGAGTATCCCCAATCCTATTATTTACTTGCATTTTACTAGAAAAATTAGTTGTTCAACACTAGACTTATTGAGCTAGACAGAAATGAGGAAGTGCCAAGTGTTGCTTCTACTGTGTCAATAATGAATTGAAGGATTCACTGACTATACTTTGACCAATGCACTTTTCTGCTTCTTAATAGCAAGCATTAGCTGTATTAGAATATAACCAGGGAGAGGGTCCTATTTGACCCTGCTACTCTTCATCCTTCACTGGTGTTATGACATGATTGGCTATGATATCATGGCTCACTTCTCAAACCAAAGGAAAATTGACATCATAATATATAGTATAGCAAAAGCAGCCCTGTACTCTTAGCCCATTTCTGCAAAGAGTAAAAGGACTGTTCCTTTTGTTCAGTCTGCTTACATTTATGAAACATTGGCTTCAATTTCCCTGCCATTATTTCAGATACAAAATTATTTCACTTAAAAGTTAGTCAAGCCAAATTTCCATGTCTTTTGGGTCCGTGTTTTACAAGGTCAAGCTCTAACTGTAATAAGGAATGGGTGCTGAGCTTAAGGTTTCTTCTGAACTCTCTAAAAGTAATTTTCTTAATAGAGTGAAAAAACTTAACAATATACAACAATAAAAAGAGTTGATACAGCTTCAAGCTCAGACCTAATGCTTGTTGATATCATGCAGCAGTAACAGATACTTTAACACTGTATGATATCAGTAGAAGCTACAGGTAATATTTTTCTCTTCTGATAAATGGACTAAAAATGTGTTTTCTTGAATTTGTGAGAACATGTTCCTGAGTATAGGAGTACCCAGCCTTATTGAAATCCCTGTCAAATGCTATGATGTAAATATGTCTTTGTGCAAATCCTGGGAGCAGTTTGACAAAACTTACTCTTTCACAGTGAAGATTTATCAGAAAATACTTCTGCTGAGGTTTTGAAAATTCCATTTGAATGACAAGATTGTATCCATGTTGCCTGGAAGAAATGAGAGATGCACCTACCAAAGTACTGCTCATTACTCAGCCTTGTGGGGAAAGCAGAACAGCCAGGTTCAAGTGCTGGCTTTAAGTCCATGTACCCCATGACTAACTGGTCTATGTGTATCAGCCTTTCCTGCTCTTGTTTCATGTTGGGGTTGAGCAGCCTCCTAGCCACAAGTTTCACTGAAATCCCTGTTACTGTTGATAGGAGTGTTCCAAGCCTGGCTCTTCCAGTGCTGACTGAGTCTAGAGACACCTGCAGGGAATGTGTATGTGGAGCATGAACCTCTATCATGGCCATTTGCTCCTCTAAGTGTAGTCATGCCTTAATAGTCCACTTACATAAAGATGTCTCTGAAAGACTTAATCCAATTGGGTAGACTTTATCTCAAGGGTAGCTGTGGGCAATACTGCATAAGATTGCAATTAAAATGTGTTTTCATGACATATGCACAACTGACACATGAGATTCCATTCAAGCATTTGTACTTTTCTACCCATTGAGCTCAATGTATTTATTGTGCAGCTGTGTCTTTGAGACAGCTGTGACACAGTGTGTAACTTGGCCCAAAACTAGGTTTAAATTTTGTCCTGAGCATAGCACTATAGTTTGATGACACAATTAGTTTGACTGTAGTAGGTATAAAGGAGAAGCAGAGCATAGCTGTGTGCTGTGCTAGACAATCTTGGGTTAAACATGCCTTAGTTAACCATGGCATAAGTAGACTTGCATGCTCAATGTATAGAGAAAGCTGTTTGCCCAGCATATTTCTTTATTATTTGAATTTTACTGAAACAGTAATCAAATTGGTCTACTTAGATCACCTATAGCAGCAGCCATGTGATGTCATCTGGAAACCAACCAATGTGTCTCGATTAATTCCTTCATCACTGTCCAGCCTTACTGCCCTAAGTGAGACTTGAAAATCAATAGTCCTAGAACTACTGACCACAGAGGCGATTAAAATACCTGCTGAGGGGTGGTTCTGCAGCCTTCTTGTAGCTTGGACTTGCTGTGCAAGAGTTTAGCCTCACATCTCTTTTTTTCTTTATTGTTTGACTCACATAAAAAGCTTCCTGAAAGAAGTTTTGTCCAGGTAAGAATGGAAATGTTTACAGGTTGACATTATTTTCAGGTGTTAGTCCTGGACTTGGATCCAACTTGAAGCCAAAACTTCAGATTGGAAAAGTAAAAATCAAAGTATGGCTGCTTGAACTAAATCAGGACACAGTGTACAACGTTCCTGGCTGGCTTTTGAATGTGGATCCAGAAAGCTACAAATGAGACTCAATTCTGACAATGCTGACAATGCTAGTAGCTGTAAAACTGACCTCTTACTGCTCAACAATAAATCTGCTGCTATGAAACACGTACACATCTACATAAAGATGACAAGCTGCTTTGTGTACACCTAAATCTCAGCCTCGAGGAAAGAAATCTGTGTGAGTCTGGATAGAAATGCTTCACATCACATTAATGAATTTTCAGTTCTAAGCTTGACAAAACACAACAATCATCTAAGCAGTTCTGTACTGCATGTCAATCTATAGATGCATTTTATTACTCTTTAGTCAACCCTTTTTCTCCCTCATGAATAAAATCCTTCAGAAAAAGAGGGGGTATACATGTTACACATGCCCAGATTGCTACAGCAACAAGAGCTGAAGTTGAAAAAAGTTTCTGAGCTCTTGTCTTCATATCTGTGTATGACATCAGCCAGAAAATACAGACCTGTGTTGATTAGGACTTACATTAATCAGGAATGCAGAGGTGTGCCTCCAACATACACCATTGGTTTGTTTCTCCCAGTTATTTTCAACCAAATCTGTGATGAAATTAATTTTCCAATCCCTTTGTACCGCAGCTTTTATGTGCAATTCATTATTCCCTGTAACTCCCAATTGTTCAGGGCTCACAAACAGAGCATTGAAACATTTCCTTTTCATGAATGAAGTTCTGTCCAGCCTGCAAACAGGGACGTCATTTCAAGAAAATGCACAGAAGTGGAGAGGAAGATCAGGGACTGCAAATGAAAACAGAGCTTAAAAAAGGACAGCTTTGTTTACTTGACCAAAATAGAGAAGGTAGCAGAACAAGTCCTTAAATTCAAACTGCAAGGCAATTTAGCAGGAAAAAAAGGAGATAAAGAGTTTCTTCTGCTGAGACCATAAAATCAGCTGCAGCTACTCATAAAAGATGGTTTTTTGTAAAAGCTTTTGATTATTAATAGTCCTCCTGACTCATAAGAGCAACATCGCAACGCTTACTAAGGTAACCTCTCCTCTGCTACAATAACTTTCACCAATGATGTGCTTTTTCCTTAAAGGAAGGCGGAGTTAGGAGTTAAGTGCCAGGGCCATAAATAAGAGGGTCCTATGTCAGGGAAATTAGAAGTCAGTTAACACAAGCGTGTCCTCGGAGCGAGCATTAGAGGGCTTTCCGAAACCAGCCAAGCCTGCTGCGACCCAACCGAATCACACGGCTCTTAGGAAGTTTAGATAGAAAAGCAACAGGCAGAAAGCATTTTTCTCTTGGCTGGCCGATAGCTGTGCTTAAGGCAACATGAAGCCCGTGCCGAGCAGCTTGTTGCTGTCAGTGCTGCTCGTCGTGAGCCACAGGATGCGGGAGCTGGCGGAGGCGTGCAGCTGTGCCCCCGCGCACCCGCAGCAGCTCATCTGCGACTCGGCTTTAGGTGAGTCGGAGCGCTCGTGGCGTGGCCAGTGGGAAAGCAAAGGGAGCAGCTCGGGCTTCTGGCATGGGCTTTTGTACAGCTGCAGGGGAACAGGGGTAACCAGGTGGTTGGATGTCTCACAGGAGTTGAAAATAAAATGACTGCAGAGATCCCTTTGGAAAGGGAAAAAATATAGTAGTAGGTGTTTGGCTTTTCTGGCTTTTCCAGAATGTTTTGTGGTTAAAAATTGTTGAAACATATATGACCTTTTTCATTTTTAAATGAGAACAGCTTCTATGTTAGCTTCTAACTTAGAGTAAGTAGGGAAGAACACCTCAACTTTCAAATGGCTACTGTTAGCAGTACCTGCAATAGAACATTTTATCTAGGCAAGTTTGCTATGTGTAAATCATGCATTTATATACATATTTCTATAGCACTTTGGGGGGGGGGGGGGGGGGGGGGAAGGAAAAAACCTCACAAAATAAAAGTCCCCAGTGACTACATGTTGAAACACTTGGTCTTTGTTCTGCTATACTACAATATCTTTAATTGGTTGTTGGCTTTTTCTGTCATTTCCAAAAAATATTTGAGCAGGAAACTGATAGACCCTTTATTTTCTGCAGAAAATAAACAGGCTCCAGCAGTTCTGTACAAGTATTACCTCCCAGCCTTTAGGACCATTGTGGTCCATGATATTCAATCACATTGTGGCTGTTGAACAACTTACCGAAAGAAACTAAACATCTCAAAATTAGACTGTGTGGGGATGAGAAAATGTGACATTTTGCAGTCTTTTGATTTCATTAGCTTCAGCTAAGGCTGGTTAGCTTCCATCTAGTGTGAACAGTAAATGTAGAACATGAGTTTCCAAAGTGTCACAAAATTAGCATCTCTATGGGGCAGGCAATACCTTCTGCATACTGATTAATTGCTTTTCTTACCCTGACAGAAAATCTTTGTAGCCACGACAAACTCTAAGCTCTGTTTGTGGCCATCAGCTAAATTGGTTTTTAATCTGCTCATGTTAAGCAATCTTTTTCTTACAGTTACCTACACCAGGCATTACACACTTGGGGTTGTTTAAGGTGCAAATACAAACCCTCAACAACCCAGAAGTTGTACTAGCAGCAGCTTAAGGATATAAGTACACATTTAAATGTATTAGTGTGCTGCATTCCTATACAAAGTGGCAGTTTTTCAGCAGATTTAATGTAGAGGTTTTCCTAAATAAACAATTTCACAATTTCATTATGAGCCATCCTCCTCAGGAAAGCCATTCTGGTCATTCTTATTGAATATTACATTCTATTACATTCTTAGATACATTTTACAGACAGTAGCTATACACTTCTTATTTATACTTGAATACTGAAGACTGTAAAATAAAACTGCATTCACACTTGATGCTCAAGCTCTCACTTCTGTAACTATTCTTACGTGAACTGCACCTTTTGGCTAAGGAATGTTTACATCAAATATCATTTTGTTTAATATTTATCATCTGAAAATAGCATTTCTATATATTATAAAGTGATAGAGAAGCAGGTATTGTTTTCATATCAACGTGTATAGATACTTTTATGCATCCATTGATATATATGCACACATAAAACCAGCTCTAAGCATTTATGGATTAATCATTTGATTGGGTCTGGCTGCAGTATCTTGCATAAACAGAGCAAAGTCACTTTAAAGGAGCTGAAGAAGACCAGTGGAGCTGTCTGCCTTGTGTGAGAGAAAACTTCACTAACTAGTTTGGCAAAGACAGCTCCTCCAACTCTGATGCCAGAAGTCCAGAGGGGAGGAGAGCAGGCTATGGGTTGGGACTGCCCTGGGAACAGCAACATCCCCTGAGAAGCAGGGCTCTGCCTCCACACCTCTGCTCCCCTTCCAGTAAGGCAGGTTTGGGGCCATATATGTATCCTTAGGAGCACCTGGTTCTTAAGAGGTATGTGAAACCTGGGCCCATGCAGTAGCATCCCTCAAACTTCTGTTAATATCCATACATAAAAGATGAGAGGTTTTAAAGACCTAAGAAAATTAAAGATCAAGTTGAAGATCTGTCCTCTGGTTTCAGTACTTTTGTACTTCCAAAATAATGATGAACCAAAGCTACCAAAGCCTAATGGAGTTGAATGCCAATCCAGCTACTTGCTGACACTATTCCATTTTATCCAGTTATTGTTAAGCTCATCCATCTAAGCACCCACAGACACATTGAAGTATTTCCTTGCAGAATGAAACCCTAGCACATCCTATTCAATAAAAAAATGTAACCATGCCATGCCTCTAAATTCCCCAGGAAGGTAAAAACTGAGACAAAGTCTCAGTCTTTCTCACAGAGCTACCAACCACTGTATGTGCTTCAGTTACTGTGTTATTTCTCAGTTTCACTACATATCTGTAACATTTAAGTTCCTACAGCATCACTTGTGATTTGGGTGGGGTGAAAATGGTGGGGGAGGAGGTTGAACCTATAGATATTTCTTGAGCCACTAACTGAACATGTGAAGCCACTCAAACTGTAGCATTTCTGTGAGGTACCCAAGAAAAAAAACAAGGACAGAAATCAGTTAAGTCTGAGACAAGCTCTTTTCACTTCTACTTTTGTGTGCATGATTAGTGCTGTGACACTTTGTCTTTTATTGTCAGGAGGCTTTTGTGGCTTTGCTCTCTTTCTAAATACCCACAGCTACCACACAACCTGAGCAACTTGATAGAAGTAACAGGCTTTCTGACAGACTTGGAGTAAAAGAGCTTCTGGTTCTGCAAGAGGCTGGTTACAGCAAAAACAAGGAATGAGTGAAGAGCCCTGCAGGTGTTTCATGGTTATACACCACAGGAAGAACACTAATGCTGGGCAGTAAATCCTGAGTGCTGTGCCAGCCCTGCCATTTATTTGACCTTGGGTTTGTTAATTAGTCTTCCCATGTAGCCTTAATGGGTTGTGATTTTGTGCAAATTTGAGCAGTTTTCACAAACTTCTCAGTAATTTTACATCACTCTCCAAAGAGAGGCAAACCCTCTCTTGCAAGAAGTGCCTTGCACCATGGAGATACACACCTTCCATAACACAAGGGAGATACATTCCTCTTGTGGTCTTCTGCATAGTACTGAGGCACTCCCAAAGTGTGCTGAATGCCTTCAAACCCCAACAAACACCTGCACTTCTCAAGAGGACTTCCACTGGGAATGGAGATGGGAGGTTTGTTAAACAGCAAGTCCATGCACTGCATTGCTAGTTACCACTGCTGGCTCTCTGCCTCCCAGAAGAATGTGGGAGAAATGAAATGAAACAGAAATGAAATGGGATGAGGATGTGCTGTTGAACATTTCAGACTCAGTAGCCAGACACCATAGTTTCAAGCCAACACAAGAAAATCCCTCTGATAATGGCTTTTTTGTGAGAGAGAACCATGGATGCAATTGAGTTTATCAGTGTCAAGATAACAGATTTCCCTTTTGCCAGCGACTTCAGTTTTACTGGGCTCAATTCTAAACCAAAGTTTGCATCAAATTAGACAATTTGCAGACAGAAATGGTATATGTGGAGAGGACTGACTCCTTTCTAAAGCCTGTCACCTTGAATTCTTGCTTTTTCTTTAGCTTTTCAGACATAAACAAGGTTACTTTTTTTGGACAGCAGGAAAAAGCATGTAAATACTTTGCATTTCTTGGCTGTGTAACTCTGGTGTTCTAACATTCAAAGTTAAATGTATTCTTGCTGATTTAAAGGTATTGGTTTCTTTCTTAACCATATATTGAAAATGATATTTTTACTAAATATTGGGCACTGCACTCCAACAGAAATGACTAACAGGCCTTGAGTACAAATAACCACACAATGTAGCTTCAGAGCAGAGCTCTATAGCCTTGGAGGAGAGTGGCACATTTCAAAATCTGATGGAAGCGTTACAGCTGGAGCTTGGCAGCATATTCAGCCTGTTAAATCTCATAAGATCACTGAGATCAGGCATTGTAAACACTTGCCAGACGATATATTAAATTTTAATCACATTTTAAAATAACAGTAAAAGATTTATTTCAATACACCAGAATTAAGTGTTTGAAGTCAGCTCCTCTGGGATAAAATTACAATCATGCTATTGCTGTATTATTGAGTTTCATATTAAAACTTTCATGGCTCAGTGTCCCATGATTTTGCCTCTCTGCAATATAACACCTGCTTTTTGTACTGGCATAGATTAATTCTTACATTATTAGACTAGGAAGCATTTTGCTTGATGGGAAAAAATGAGCATTGGAAAATGTGTTAGAGATGTAGATGGTACTTCTTCCAAGTTAGGGGAGCAAAAGTGAAGGGTGAAATTAGACTTCATGTTTTATTCTTACTCTATGTTATATGCACCCAATATATTCTTAACCTCACAGAGTCTACTTGCTGTGAAGACCACGCTTATGCAGGTACTGATTAGGTTCATGATCTTCAGTTGGGGTTTTGGCACATAATTAGGCAGCTGTGTAATTAATCTTCATGTGTTTAGGAATACAGTGCTCACACAAACACTAACCACCACACAGAATCATGAAATACCACATAACAAAAGAACATTAAAGACAAGGATGCAATAGATCTTACTCTTCTGTGAGGGTTTGAACAGAGTGCCTAAAAAATTCCCAGCTCTTGAAGCTGCTGCTTGAGGGGATGTGCAAGAGAGCCTCACTGTTAAAGGCTGGTGGCAGAACCCTGGCAGGATCCAGGGCCACAGGCCATGCTCTTGGACATGCCACTGATAGAAACAGAGTCACACAGCTTTACATCTTGGAGTTGCATCTGTTCTTTTAGACTTCTGCTTCACAGCAGGCAAGATTGTAGCCCATGGGATATGATCTGCATTTACACTACTGCCCTGCCAAATGCAGGCAGGCCTTCGTGCTTCACAGCAGTGCCCTTCCTCTGGAGTGGAAACCAGCAACAATAATGCATAGGTGTATTTCTGGAGTAGTTTGTCAGTGACTTGAAAGGATTATGCAGCTCCCATCTCTCAGGGGTCCCACACAGAAACAAAAGCTGAGTTTCTCTTCCAAGAATTGTGAATGTGAGTAAAGCAGCAAGGTACTGAACTTTTGCTGGTCTAGTTCTCTCTCAAGGAGGAAAAGCACAGCACTGGGGCATGTTTCTTGCAAGAATTACTACAAAGAAGTTGCAAGACTCTACTCATGGCACTGAAAGAGCATGCTGCCAGAATAATTCTTGCAGAACCCTAATTATATTATTAACCAAAGAATAATCTGAAAGCCAGCTAGAAATTACACTAATCTGAAAAGCACTGTTGTTCATATTTGGTAAGTTTAATGCAGAGGTGCTGAAAAATGAGGTAATTCTCTTACCCTCAACCCCTCAGCAAGTGGCTGAGAACAGCTGAATTCCAGTCCTGTGCTCAGTAGGGTCCCACAAGCGTTCATAACACAATGTTGGTATGGAGGAAACATTACCAGTCATACCCTGCCCAATGTCCACTTTTCCTTTTTGTATGACTAATATTAAGTTCATTTACAAAAATTATTAAGAGGCATTTTACCCTTAACTCACATTTCAACAGAGACAAGTACCAAAATCTCCTTTCACCTCCTTCATCTGTACAACGTCCTACCACAGACAGTTACACAAAACGGGTGTTTCTTTACTGTTCTGAGTATGAAGGAAATGCACAGACATTATGTGTCTCAGGCATGCTTTTATACACACAAATAGTTCTTTTACATTTAAAAACCATGGACAACATGAACCCTAGGAAGTTATTTAAAGCAGCTACTGATGAGGGAATATGAAGGCAAAGTATCTGCAACTTGCCCACCACTGGTACAAATGCCTGTGTAATACAATGAAGATATAATTGCAGTACATATCAATCTCTTGGCATCATAACCCCAAACTGCTAAATGCTTTCAAAAACACAAACCAAAATGACTGCACTGACTGCAGAGATGTTGTTCTGTTAATCACTATGTACAACTACCTGTCTTTGCTGAATATTCAATTAGACACCTCAATATTCATGTTCAGTGAGTTGCCAGAGTGCTGCTGTGGGAATGGCCGCTTGAGCCCTTCCACTTGCAGCCAACATTGAACACAATACTAGTGAAACAGCTTCCTAGGATGAAGGCTGAATTTCCTGTTTGAGAGTAGGAAATGTTACCTGAATAAGATCTACAAATAACCCTACTTCTACTTGAGGTTTAAAGACAGAAGCAAACACTTTTGAGAACTTACTTCAACATCTCATGTCTTGTTAGTTTCATTTCTGAACTCAAGACCTGAAGTGCATTGCCAATAGCATGCAAGCCTAAGAAATCATTTCCAATCTTCTGATAATTATTGTTCTTCAGAATTAAGCATGAAAATGGGGCTCAGTCTGGCAAAACACAGTCATTCTCCTTTCCTTTGCTCGTTGAGCATTTTCATGGCAGTGTTCCCAACAGCTTAAAAGTTGTAGCTGTGAAATGAGGTGGCATCCTGAAACTGAGCAACAGGGCAGAGTTTTAAGGAGCCAAAGCCACTGAGCACAACACTGCTGTCAATTAGAATGTAGCTGACAACTGGGTTAAAAAATAGCTTTAGTGAAAAAAACAGAGCTGAGTGTTGCATAGTAAAATGAAAGCTCAGAAGAGTTACCCTAGCTGCCTGATTTAGAAGGAACTCAGTGACACTGTCTCATTGCTGAGTATGTTATAACTGCAGGACAAAAGAATTCAGGAACCATGTAACTTTTCTTTAAGAACACACATTTTAGTGCTAAGAGACTAATTCCTCTGATTTCAAACCCAACATTCTACACACCCCGTGTAGAAAACAAAACTCAGGCTTAGAAACAGAGATTAAATAATACAAAACATGGAACAGGAAAGACTGCCAAACCCTTAATCCTATTAATCTACCAACTTCAATCCCTAACTTTCTCATTAAAAAGTATCTCAATAATATGGGGTTTCTTCCACCCCGAGGAAGGGGCATGCAGCTATGAATGGAAATCTACAATAACATGATGTATGTTGTTCTACAGACTTCAGAGTATAAAGAGAGTGTTATTCTTCAGCTGAAATTAGGCAGATGCTGATTACTAGTCAAATGATGTGGTATTTGAGGCTTGTGAAGTAGAGAGAAATATTTCTGGTAACATGAGTAGCAGCTGTAAAAACAGTGCAGAAAAATAAAGCTGACCTTGAACAGCATTAGGAAATCATGCCATGTTTTAGGTAATATTTCAGTTAAAAGAATCACAGAATCCTAAGCATCTATGAAAAATACACTCAGCTCTTCTGTTTGAAAGTTTATAACAGCTAGATTTTCAAACCTCACTCTCATAAATCAACTGTATTCTTCTAATTAAAAAACAACCCCAAAACTGCATAACGTGGTTTAACAAGAAGGCCAAAGGTGATCAACTCTTGCCTCCATCATGAGGAATTTTTTGCATCCCGAGTCAAAAACACACAGAGATTCACAAAATCCTGACCTACCTGAGAGTCCTAATGAGCTTAAATAGAGGCCTCCTACATTCTGAAAGCCTCAAATGGAAATGCATTTTGGATACAGTTAATAAAACATGAAAGAGTCAAAGAATTCTGCAAAGCATTTACATGGAAAAACAACACAGAGCAAACGTCATAGAAACATGATGATAAAACAACCCTTGGTATCTGCTTTATTGATCTCAAAAGTGTTCATGGGTTTTTCAAGACAGTGAGTTTTTATAATGCAATCATTTCTTCTGAAGAAAAATGCCATGAGTAATGATGGGATATTGTAATTTATCATCTAGAAAAGAAATGTGTTCCACTGCTGTCCTGTGTGACTAAAACATTTGCACAGTGCCTGTATCAATTGAGTAGACACATATCGATTGACGTATTCTACTTTCTCACATGCGTTTGTGACCTTTCCCTTTGACATCCAATACGTAGGTCTATCTTCTTTTACTCCTCATTTTCTGTTTAGCATCAGGTTAGTAGAATTCAGGTCTGGCCTAATGCTTACTATAATCATCCCCTTCAGGAATTTCCATGCAGTTCTTTTAGCCCAAGTGATACAACTTCACTACACGGATTTGATTCTTCAGCCACAGATAGGATTGTTATCTCACCACACTTACCTTCTCATGCAACTGGAAGTATCATCAAGATGAGGCAGTGCTCTTCCATACATTGCTTTTCCAAAGAATAAAGGAAAAAATTCCATGCTATTGTTACACTTACATTCTTCAGTGAGCTCTGGAGTGACAGATATTTTCAGAGTCACTCGGTATTGCGCCAGATATGCTGCTGCTGCATTCTGTTTCTACCTAGAACTGAACTAGTAGAACAACATCAAACATTTGAGTTGGCTTACAGTCTGGAAATCAAACTGCTGTTTGCTGATCTGTCTTGTTGAAAAATAAATTGATAGATATGATGTTTGCTAAACCATCTGTTCTTTTTCAGCCATTTAAAGGCCATTCAATAGCATCTTGCTCAGTTCTCAAAAGAGAAAAGAAAATGTAGAGGTTTCACGTTGGTTTCAACTCCCAAAAGAATAAGGGTGATCTAGTTAGTATCTCAGCAGATACCCTGATGTAATCATCTATCCTTCTATTGAAGTCTGCAATGATTAAAAGCTTGCAGAATAATTCAGAAAATGACCCTGCAAAAGAATGGTTGTAACGTCCTTTGTGTTGGAAGCATCAAAAGCAAAACCCGTGTGTAACACCTGCACTGTATGGCTGTAACAACATGAGGCATTGGAAAGAGTCACCAGATTTCTTCTCAAAGCAGTGGATTGTTATACCTATCTCATCACCAAACTGGTATCACCATGGATAATTTGGCAGCACTCCTGTGGGAATCTAGGAACCACCTTTTGATCTCCCACTGCACAATCTAGATCTCCCACTGCACAAACCCCTTTGACAAAATGCATCCGTTTTCATTCAGTACCTAGACTCAACTTCCCATGAACCCACCTGCCTCTGCAAGACCTAGCTTCTTCTTTGTAGGAAGAAAATAAAGCAAACCTCAATACCTCAGAACTATTTTTCAGAGGTGATGATGGTGGCCAGCAAATTTTGATTAAAGAAACCACAACAAAATCAACTGATGGTAAAACACCTGTGGCAGAAGTGGTATCCAGCTGACTGGAAGTGCTTGACTTTGAGAGCTATGGCCATTGTAAACCAGAAAAATATATCTACATAAAAGAGAAGAACAGAATGAAACAGATATATTCTGCACTAAAAGGTCAGAACTTCAATCACATGAATGCTAGTATTTAAAAAGAACTTAAAAGTTAGTACAAAAGAGAAGATGAAGCTCTTTCAGTGTTCAAGTAAGTTCATAATAACCAGATTCTGAAAGACCACAAACAAATTGAAGCCAATTTGCCCAAGTGCAAGCTGTTGCTGAGTTTAACTCAGGTTACTTAAGGAAAATAAAGAGAAGGATTTATGTGCCTCCAAGCTGAAAAGAACTGAAGCAATAAAAAGAAGAGTAGTTCTTGAAAACATATAGACCTCTTAGTATGCAATACAGATCAACTCATAATACATGAAATGTATTGTGCTAACAGAGCCTCTTTTTGAACTCAGCACAGACAGAAAAGAAGAAAACAGGATAAAAAAATAATGGTGCTTTTATGAGACTATAGTTGGTAAATTCTTCAGCATAAACAGAGAAACCAGAGTATTTGGTGTGAAGGAACTTGCTTTGAAAAGGTCTTAAATATTTCAGGTTAAGAGCAACTTATTAAGCCATAACATTATTCTCATGGCACTGGCAGTCAATAGCATCACTCATTGCTTTGTTTCATCAGAAGGCAGCAGAAAGATAGGATCTCTGCTCCAAGTGACATACAGAACACACATAAAGCTTTCCACAGCTCCCTACCAGATCACTGGAAACACACATTCTCTTACCAAGTGAGCAGAATGTGAATGCTCAAGTACCTGTACACAGTAGAGACACATCTATTTCATCTGTATTCCATCCTTCTCTTTTGCAGAGATTTCAGGTAACTGGGATGGCATTCTGCTCATCCTTTTGGAAGCTAACACACACAAAACAAATACTGAAGTGCAAATGGACAGAAATATAAAATCTTCATTCCCCTAACAATTGTTTCTAAGTCTCTAAAGCAATCTGCTTGAACAATATCAGAATGTATGTCAAGCTCCACATTAGGTATCATAGAATCACAGAATGGTAGGGTTGGAAGGGACCTTTAGAGATTATCCAATCCAACCCCCCTGCAGAAGCAGCGTCACCTAGATCAGGTCACACAGGAACATGTGCATGTGGGTCTTGAAGACCTCCAAGGAAGGAGCCTCCACAACCCCTCTGGGCAGCCTGTGCCAGGGCTCCCTCACTGAAACACTGAAAGAGTTTTTTCTTATGTTTAAGTGGAACTTTCTGTGTTCCAGCTTCATCCCATATATAATGACTTATTTTAAAACATGCTTTTAATGTCAATCAAGCAGTGACTTCTGCCTTCTTTTGGATAAATTACCCTCTTTTAGCAGCACCAGCAATACCTTTGAGTTTAAACCACAGTTATGATGCTCATTTTGCATGGCTAATGCTTCTTTCTTCCTTTCACACATCTTTAGAGAAACAAAAACCTTTTCCATATACAGATACATGACCATATATTACATCCATATTTAAGCAAGTGATTTGTTTTCTTCTTTGGTGCAACCCAAAGCTGTACAACAAGCAAATGTGTCTTCTATTATACAACTGAACAATTCAGCATGTTTATTTAAAGTATAGCAGAGCTGCATAGGGAAGGTGGTAATGCTGTACAGCTGAGACAGCTGCTCTAAGGTATAGATTAAGAGTTTTACAAGCTCTCATACATTTTAAAAGTTTGTCAGAAATACAAATCAGTGGCCAAGGCACAGTATTTTATTTAAGATTCTATCCAAGCTGTCTCTCTTTTCTATCCTGTGCAGTACTGCTTCAAAGAGGGTTCATTAATTTTGTATCTGTTGCGACAAATTCTGTGCAGATTCCTCTTCTTTTTTGAGGTTAGGATTATTGTCCTTGCCTGCTGACTCTTCTTCCTCTCTGCAACAAAAGTGAAGCATATCTGGCTTCCAACTTAAAGATTCATTTGTTTTCTCTGTACTCATGGAAGCCAGGCACTCATAGTTTTACTTGCCAGTGCTGTCTTCAAGAGCCCAGGGGTTTGTAATGATTGGATCATAATACTGAATATAGTACCTATGGCAGCTAGACACGAAGGTAAATGAAACAGTGTGCCCATACTCTATCTTTGGACTTTATCTGGAACCCCCAGCATTATTTTACCATAACCTGTGAATACAGTAGATGAGGCCAGTTCTGTTCACAAACTTTTTACTTTTCAGTCGTTCACATTTAAATTCTTGGCCAGTTACAGAGAAATGTCTGACTTCAACTAGAAGGAAATCTGACCTGCAATTTTATATGCTGGCCAGACTACTCTGAACATAGAAATTCCACCTGGAGCAGCTCTTTGGTTACAAGGAGGAATGAATTACAGTCCTGTCTGTGATTTCAAGCTTCCTCTTCTGTCTCATACTGAATCCACTGAATCAACTCACCTCTAAAACTGAAGATGAGAACTGCTGAAAATCTCATTACCAGATTTGTCCCTATATAAAACATTTTAGCACTTGTATATTACAAAGAAGGGCTGGTCTTGGATTCTGCTGATCACTCATAGAGAAAGAGTGACAGGGTCTTAATAAATCCTTTTCTTTCTTAATCCTATAGACAAATGCTCTGAAAAGAATCACCTATCCTTGGTTGCAATTGTTTGTTAACAGATAATTCTTAGTTGTGTTTTATTCTGGCTGTAATGTAACCTGTAGCACTACCAACATTGTACTGCAGTCTCTAGTTATTTCAAAGGAGTTGAACCCAACATTCAAAGGAAAGTCATCAGTATGCTGTCACTGATTAGTTAATGCATCAATTTTGGATGTTTTCTTTATGATACTGCAAAATAAATGAAAGCATGTCACATTAAGAGAGTATTTTAGAGTCAATTTAAATGAAGAGTCTATGCTTATTTCTACCAGTTGGTGTAAAGTTGGATTAGCATTGGTAAGAATTACCACCAAGGTAACTCTGGATTTACTACACATTTGATACATTCTGCTAAATAGGAAGATAATTGGTTGTGGAGGCTCCTTCCTTGGAGGTCTTCAAGACCCACCTGGACATGTTCCTATGTGACCTGATCTAGATGAACCTGCTTCTGTAGGGGGGTTGGACTGGATCTCTAAAGGTCTCTTCCAACCCCTACCATTCATTGATTCTATGATTCTATGATAACCCCCATTTCACAGCTACAAAAACAACCATAAATACAAAAGCATACAACTACACTTTCACAAATGTTTCCTAAGAAGCCTTTCCTCTCTCACTATTCAGAATGAAGAGTTGAGACCTCAGAATAAAAATATGTGCCTGGAAGTAATAGAAGGATATCATTACAGGACAGAAAAAGCCATCTCATACAGCAACCATATCTGGCCTGCAAAGCCCAGACCCATTTCAGTTGTTTCTGGGTTTACCCAGGGCAAAGTGTTTTAGCTGGCTGAACCTAGAAACTTGACCCTTATAGCTTCAAACAAACAACTTGGACTCTATATTCCTGAATGTTCCTTTGATAAATGCTTTAAGGCATGTAAACCTGAGGCAGACTAGACCCACTGTCACCCTCCAGCCATATTTTTAGTACTTATGATTAGAACAGAACTGCTGACATGCAGACACAAAGGCAATTGACTAAGAATTACTGCAATTTCTGTAGTAGTAGTATTTACTTTCTTTGGATATATGTAACACTGGGTCTCACAAAAGTGTTTGTAATGAGGCAACACCTAGAAAAGCAAACCTCTTTCCTTAATCTCTTTTGAGATTAAAGAGTCTTTATACAGGCTCCTCCCCCTCAAAAATAGAAACTTTTGGACAAGAAGACATTTTGAATTGAAACACTAGATTTTGAATAAAGTGAAGGTGTCTGTGGTTGGGGCTCCTGCACTTGTCACTGTGCTATTTCTCCAGGAACTAGACATTTATGCAGCTACTGTACCCCAAAGAGGAAAACAAAGTTCAGATAGAAGTTCTTTCTTACACTAGAAGGGTGAGAAGAAACATCTGCATCCTGTATATGTGAATGTTTTCATTTTAGTGATAGGACACATTTTTATATCCAAAAGTTCATTTGAATACAGGCACCTTCAAAATGATGGACATACATATTATACATCCAGAGTTCTGCTTTGTGTCACACTGACAACTCTGACTGATATGTCCCTTCAGATAAACACTTCTGTTTTCTATTTTTGCATGTGCTGATGCTTTCTTCTACCTGTTCATTTGGGATGCAGATCTCTCTCCTTGTGCCACTGGTTCCTTGTCCCCACAAGAGCAATGCCATCTGGCAACAGCTCGACTTGAGTGTCGGATGTTAAAGAGACAAGTAGAAATAAGAGTTCAAAAATCACCCCACATATATTAGGTAATTAAATAAAATGGCTTAACTGAGCCAATCAAACAAAGAAAAAAGATGCATGAGTCACTATCACAACCTTATTCCTAACTTAGTTGTAACTTAGATCTTTCTTTTCTCATCAACGTGGTTTCGCAAGTCTCACTTCGAGGTTTTTGTAGCAAAGCTGACTCTGATTATAAACTTGTGTGACACAAAACAAAGTTCCCTGATTTCTGAAGAGAAAGACTGCTTAAAAGGGATAAAGATTACATTTCTATTTAGATAGCTATGATGTTGATTTAGCCTGAAGTGGAGGCTGCAACTGAAACACAGATTCTTCCTCAAGGTGGCTACTTGAAGGATGTCACTACTCTTAGTTCTGACCTAAAAAGGGATCTATTTATCTGGACATGTAAGCAATCACTCCTCTTATTTTCTGAATGAAGGTTAACCTACCCCAAGCAGTAAGACCATTCAGCAGAAAGGAGGGAGAAGAAACCAGTGACTTGACTTTGCAGTAGGGTGTGGGGTCAATGATGGAGGCATTGCTTCCAAAATCTGCAGGTGGCCTTAGAAGTACATGAAAGGGGTTGAATCCCAGGGCAAAACAGGAATACAACAGCTGGCTCAGCCCCAGCACTATGGCTTCCTCTGCATACAGAACCACATTTCTTTGTTCACAGACCTCAGAATCTATTGCAAGGCTGAAGGACAGGGTTTAGCTCTCATTTTTAACAAAAAGCAGCCAAGGTATCCCATTCTAGACTCTCTTGCCCTTCTGTTCATTAACCCATCTATCACTGAAAGATTAGAGCTCATTAACTAAGGAGTTTTGCTTCAAGGTGCAACTCCCTCATCCAAAATGTATTCAAATACAACTCACGGGTATTACACAGCTTCTCACTGATGCAATGAAAAGTCCAGTGCAGCTAATATTTCAAAGTGGCTGCAACTATCATGACATTAATCTATACATCTCTCAGTTCTGGAAGATGTGAATTATTTTTCTTCTGATAGAAATTATACCTCAAGAACAAAACCACTGAACTAAACCCAACAACAGTTTAACAGTAGTCTATATTTCTCACAGTACTGTCATCATAATACACCGGACAACTTTATTCAGGAGGTAGCTTGAGTGTTTTTAGAGCCCCAACAGACAACAAAAGGGATCTTCAAAGCTCCACATGCCTCTCTCCCTATCCATCCAGCTTCAAATGTTATACATGATTTTATTTATTTATAGGTTTATATATTTCATAGAATCACAGAATGGTGGGTTGGAAGGGACCTTTAGAGATCATCTAGCCCAACTCCCCTGCAGAAGCAGGTTCACCTAGATCAGGTTGCATAGGAATATGTCCAGGTGGGTCTTGAAGACCTTATTTAAAATAAGACTGCACATAAGCAGTTGTGATTTCTTGTTCCTATGGCCATTAGTGTGTTAAATGTCTTCCATGGAAGGATTTTTCACTATACAGTTGCTGATATTTAACAGATACTATTGAAAAAATATCTCATTTATTCATCAGGTTTTACCTTCTCCCTTACCTCCTATTCCTTAAGATAATAAAGTTAAGCAGGACAGTAAACTCCAATTTGTTCTCCTTTTTGAAGGAGTAATAAAGTTGATTACTTTTGTGAATTTGCCTGTCTTCAAACAGTAGCACTGTGGCCAATAGGTTAATGAAAAAGGCTAAATAACAACACCTTGAAACATGTGTAAGTACAATGACACCATATAAAATAGTATGGTAAAGAATATATCATTGAATAATACTAACTCCTATCAATGAGAGTAACTCTTCACTAGTTTTCCCTTTGTTAATGTCTTAGAAATAACCCAGAGTGTAACAAGACACTACATTGAGGGAACACAGGGATTTCTGTGGCCAAAATGAAAGAATTTACTTTATTCTGATTCCACCTACAGCTATGATTTGGGTTGAGGCCTTCAGCAAACTGCTCAGTCCTGTGTCTCCTGTGAAAAAGATGAACACATTCCATTGTGTATGTCACTGTAGTGTGGAAAAGCTATTCAAGTGGCAGGGGATTTCTCTTAAACACGCCCAGAGATTAAGCAGTTCCTCATGATCATAAATACCACTGATACACAAGATGATGGTACAGTTAATTTACAGGTAAATAATTAGTGTAGCCAGTTTCAGAGAGAAATCTCCCCACTTTGGGAAAGATGCAGTCCATATCTAACTGTCTTCCCTTATTGTACAGAAACACTTTTGTATTTTATAAAGCCCAACACTTCTCTCCTGACTGGACAAACACAAATACATCCCATGTCATACCAAGTTTATTCTGCCCTTTACTCAGTTCAAAACTATCTCTTGTGGATATAGCAATGTTCACTATTATATAGGAAAGAAGGAATAGAACTATTCTTAAGATGTTTCTAATACTGAATGTCCAATCTCTAAGGTGATTTACTAAATAAATACACTGCAATCCACTGTAATAACAGTAATCAAAGCAGCAGTTGCTCAGAGAAGGGCAGCTCGACACTACAGGCTCAGCATAACTGTGGGAGCCAATAACTGCCTGTGTGATTTCTGTCCTGAGGCTCTACCTGCCACTTGCATGGCTTTAGTCACATTAACTTCCATTCAGCTCAGTTACCTGAGACAATCTTCATCTACAAAATGTAAGAGGACCATGAGTTCCAAAACAGGAGTTGTGCAGACATGCTACATCCTACTACTGAAACACTAGAGTGAAAGTCTTTTGTAAAACAGTAGGTACTTTTAATGCAGAACAAATTTGAGGCTGACTGAATTACTGGCATTAGAGAATGAAGGCTCTGCATATGTACTTCATACATGTAGATTCCTCATAAGGAACCAATAACTGTCAGACAGACAATATGACATTATTACACTAAACAAGCAGAGGCTGTTCTCAGTCAAACAGAGGAGAAGCCAAGCCATGGTAATACTTGAAACCATTTCTTTGGAAAGATATGCAGACTAGGAGGAATCCTGAGTCCTAACCACCCTGAACCACGAGTGAGGACAGGGAGATGGCCAGGCCCAGGAATGCTACATCAGGAAGTGCTTGTGGTTAAAAACAGAAGCAACCACATGAATAAGAGGTTTTAGGAGACAGCTAGACGACACTGATTGAAAGAAAAAGATATTAAAGCATAGAAAAAGAAAGCCAAGAGGGATTAAAAGGGCTGAAGAGATCTGTGTGCATTTGAATCTGAATTCAGGAGAACAGAAAATACAAATAACTAAAGATTTAGATGTCCTGTAACAACAAAACTTTCTTGTTGTAAATAAACACACAAATAAATCTCATTTTGGTCTTTGCCATCTGGAAGCTTTTCTCTTAAACAAACACATGAATGAAACATACACAACATAAAGATTGTTTTCATTTTCTTCTACACACCCAGAAAAAGATGTCTTAATGACAACCCCTAAAATGTGATACTTTCAGCCTTGGAGGACCTTTGAGTTATCATTGATCATCCATAACATTCCCCTTGGATTCCAACAAGCAGAACTTAACACCAATATGAAAATGACTCGTGTTTCACCATTAAACACAAGGGGAAAAGTAGTTTTAATTATCCTACAAATGTTTGCATTGTGCAGGCATGAAAAGAGTTCCTGCATATAAAACAAGCTATGATATTAAGAAGATAATGGTGCTGGCTCCTAACTGTTTTCCCACCCTTTACCTTCTATATTGAATGAACTTTCTAATGAGATAAGCCTTTTTTTTAGGAAGTAATGATGCAAAGGAAAGCAACAGAAAACAAACCAACATGATTCTAATTTGACCTTTCCAGCAGTATGGCACACACAACCCATACCACTTTTTTATCTGGAATTAGATCAAAGCACTTAAGAAGTACTGTTAATTTGTGGGAACACAACACATCTGGTGATGATTAAAGAGATGCTGTCACTTACTATTTGAAATGAGGAATTTGCTGTTCATACTTAAAAGAATGTTTTCTTTCCAATCCAACCCATAAGTCTAAAATGCTCCTTTAAAAGAGTTTAAATGGCTTGGGAGGAGGGTGTTGTGTACCAAAAGACAGAGGATTCAAGCTTTGAAGCTGCAGTTGCCTGCATCATGTTGATTATTACATCTACTTTGCTCTGCTAGTAAGGGAGGAAATGAGAATTAACCATTATTAGATAGGACTGACCTCTGTTTGGCTGTGAGGAAAATGACAATCTGGGTCTCTTACTCCTTTTCATATGATGTTTAGATGACAACCTAGCAAAGAGATGGGTTTTTTTTTTTTGGAAAATAAAGTTTTTTATGCCAAAAGATTTTCTTCCACAGCAGCTTAATATTTTGTTGCAGTGACAGAAAGTCTGAGGATTTCACTGTAAGAGTGGTCAAACCAGGGATGAAGGAGGATGCAGAATCTCTCTCCATCCTCAGAGATACTCAAAACTCAGCTGGACACAGCCCTGAGCATCTGATTCAAGTTAAGCAAGAAGCTGGACTGGACCTCCAGAGGCTCCTTCTAACCTAACTTGTTCTATGAAACATCATGCCTGCTTCATACTCCTTTGGATAGAACATTTCCTTTAGTCATGAAAAATAAAACAGACATAGAAAAGGTGTCTGAGAGTTTCCCTTATACTGAGGAATATTTCTGGTCTCTATCACACTGTCAGATGCAGATGCCTTTGCAGAGATCCACCTCTGCCCAGTTGTGAATCAGAATTTCAGTTGAAGTGGGGCTTGACTGCTGATTGCTCCAGCCTTTGCCAGTATCTCTCCACACAGATATAGATTGTTTGTTCTAACAAGTATTACATCTGCAGCAGAGCTGTAATAGCAGCCATCCAGGACAGAGCAAAAACAGGTCTCTCAAGACTTTTTGAGGGATATAGGTCCCCAGAGAAATTTTGGTCATATATCACGTGCTTAGTATCCTGTTACTACTCCATGCCTAAGAGTCCTGGTATATTTTAAAAGGAATATACAAGAGAGATGCCTCAAACAGCCAGGAAAAGAAGCTATTTCTTAGTTCATAAAGTCTCATACTTTCCTTGTTTAAAGAACAGGAAAAAACCTAAATGTGTCAAAAGTGAGAGTCATGAATTTATACAGGTTAACACAACTAGAGACGTGTTAATGTGAAAGCAAAATCTCCAGGCTCAGAAAAGTGAATGAAAGACTCTTCCTGGTTTTTTTAATTCATGCATAAAGTGGATGTTTTAATCCTGTCTGGCACAGTCTTTCAGAGTGTAAAATTCAAGTCTATTTAGTTAATCAAATATTCTTCTGTCATTAATAGAAGTGTCCCTTTCCTTTCCTCACAGATTATAATGACAGGTGTTCTAGAAAATCGTGTGGGATTCAAACCTTTCAGAGATTTTGATGGACAGTTTCTGTCAAAACTGAGTGGTAACTTAATCCAGATTTCCAGACTCATGGAAATTCAGATCTGTATCATAGGCAGCCCACTTTGTTCTTACGGTAACAAACCTTGAAATCTACTCCCAGCTAAAGTGTAAACACAGTACTAAAATCTCTCAATGTCTTTGTCACTATTGTTTATAAAATTAGGTACATGCCTATTTGCTTTGAAATCTTTTTCTCTGTTACAGTGATCCGAGCAAAAATATCCAGCGAAAAGGTGGTTCCTGCCAGTGATGATCCTCGTGATACCCACAAAATGATCCGGTATGAAATCAAACAAATAAAGGTACATGGAATCACTTAGCTATTTTCAAGTTCAATGCTGATAACTTATATATATGGCTACAATTTAGCCCTAAAATGCTTTAAGCTGGAAAAGGCATCAGCCGCTTCCATGCTTAGACCCACAATTGCTTTATGAAAATGTCCTTCATACAATCACAGAATGGTGGGGTTGGAAGGGATCTTTAGAGATCATCCAGTCCAAACCCCTGCTAAAACAGGTCATATCTAGATCAGGTCACACAGGAACGTGACCAGGTGAGTTTTGATGATCTCCTGAGAAGGAGCCTCCATAACCTCCCTGGGCAGCCTGGGCCAGGGCTCCCTCACACTGAAATAGTTTTTCCTTAAGTGGAACTTTTTGTGTTTCATCTTTTGTCCATGACTTGTTCTGTCACATCCCCTTGACAAACACCTTTTAAATATTTGTAAGTATTAATGAGGTTCCCCCTCAGGCTCCTCTTCTCCAGACTAAACAACTCTAGATCCCATAGCCTTTCCTCATAAGATGCTCCAATCTGTGAATGCTGTGCAATACATTTGCTGTTGCATAATGATATTGCAACTCTCTGATGGGATGATGCAAACTTTATAAACACAAGAAAGTATTTCCATCTGAACTTGCAATGATGTTTGTTCATAAGTAAACAGGGATATCTGCAGAAACAGGAGTCCTGATACTCATATAAATAAGTATCAATTTGTATCAATGTTGTCTAGGAAAGCAAACAAAAAAAGTGGGAGCACCTAAAAATACATTCACTCAGTATCCCACAGGATTTTTCCTTTAGTCATTCAGCTTCAATAAGGAGATAACTGTACTTTAAGAGGACATATCATGATCCCATTCAAGTCCCCATCAAACCCTCACTGATGGAAAAAACGATCATGATCTACCTGGTTCTGGAATACACAAAAGACAGGTAGTCTCCTTCAATTCAAATGTGTTAGTGTGCATTTGAGGGGATATTTGTTTGGTTGGTTTGGTTGTTTAAGGTGGTTTTCTCTCTCACTTTGCATAGATTATTGTTTTGCATTATTTGTATTGACTTATTACTGGCAGCAGTTAAGTAGATCATTGTGAACAGCAACACACTTTAGAAAACAAAACAATCCTTCAAATAGTCTCAGTAGATCACCTCATAGGAGTTTTACTAAGAAAAATCTGTGGTTAAACAATAACATCTCAAAATATTCACAAGGATATTTATCACACCTGACTTGTGTTAAGGTTTTATAGCAATTTCAGCAAGCCAATACTTTTTTTACCTTGTTAAAACAACCCCCAAACCTCATCACCAGCTGCCACTGTCTTCTTAAACTACTGAGGATATTTCCAAATGTTTCCTTATAGATACAAGTATGTAAGAGCAATTCTCTTTCCTCCCATTAGCACTTTAAGTCTAGTCTGTGTTATTATTTTCAGTCTACAATCCAGCTCTTCAGTCACAGCACACTAAAACCTCAGAAATACATTCCTATATTGGAGCTGCTTTGGAGTTTCTTCCAAATTTTCCTAAGTGGAGGCCTATTCAAAACTCAGGCACCAATAAGACATCTTTCTTCAATTCCTCTAAGCTTCAGAAGGCAACTCAGTTAGGACTGGTCAAACCAGAGAGAATCCTTTTTAATAAAAGATGCTCTACATCATTACATACTTAGGTTAAGCTTAGGCTGAAAACAAATGGATCATCATAGTCCCAGCCTTTCAAATTCTTCTGGCTAGAAGAGAGAATAGAAGAGGCAGCAGCTGAGGCTTCCACCCTGGCTTACAGACTGCTCAGCTGTGTCTCTGACAAACCCAATAGAAGGATTTTTGCTTGAAATCTCTATGGTACAGTGGGTGAGGGAACAGGAGCTTCTGTAAACTGCAAACCTTTTGTGGGATGGCTGGTAGACTCCCTGAGCACTGCAGCGGGGTTGGACTAGATGATCTCTAAAGGTCTCTTCCAACCCCTACCATTCTATGATTCTATGATAAAGACATCTTTGTCTATGCCTGGTAAATAATACAAGAATGGACAAAGAGTGATGTAACCTGTTACATTCTAATGTGTGTCTAATTCCGAGGTGGCATATGGGTAAAAATAATACTGAACAATTACTGAGAAATATTCACTTTGAAATTAACAGGATTTTAATAGGAAAGTGGTATGGATAGCACTGTAAATTCTACATCAAGCTGCAACAGCAAAAAGAGTGAGGAATTTTAAATAGCTCATGTTTGTGAACACTTGAATGAAAAATAACATATTGCATACCATTGGTCAGATTTGGCCACCTCTGAGCAGCACTAAGTGGCTACCAACATCACAGAAACAGCTTGCCAGGGACCTTCAAACTGAGCCTCGTGGACCAGTGACCTCATTTGTGTAACACCATTTCCCAAATAACCGAGAATTTGGTTGACTAGACCTCAACAGTCCTTTTAACACCAGATGACACTGATCACATGTTTCTGGCTAACCCTGCACGTAAACATTTAAAGGATTGGGGAATATGATAATCATTTGCTTTATATTACATAGAAAGTAAGAATAAACTCACTAATCATCTCTTTTGAGCTTTATCTACCCCAAACATGATCAACAACTCAGCAGTAGTTTTAGAGAGTATATTTTAAGGCACACACATATTCACACTTCCCTCAAGCAATTCTGCCCTCTTGGAAAAGAAACACAGAACCTACAAAGGTTACACCTCGTGACAACTGAATTCAACCAAATGCTGCTGTTTCTCTTTCTGTTGCTCTCTGTGCTGACACACGTTAGGGTGGCTGGTTTAGGCTACTCCTATTATAAAAATGGTATGTGTTATTTGAAATCCAATGCATTAGGCTTAGCATTAAAACACTGGCATTTCTTGGTCAGAGATGTTAAATCTGATTTTGTTATTCCTTTTCAGAAACAAAAAAGAATAATGATGGGTGTTATCCATTTTATATATATGTGAGTTGGCATGTGAAGAGCCACATGTTTTTTCAATTACTGTTATTTACTTCTATTGCAATATTTCCAGCATTAAACTAAGGAGAGAAGAAAACACATGATTTATATGCAATTGTCTTCATAATATTATCAGTATTGACATGGTCATTATACTTACTCTGAGAAGCCAGCTAAATATGAAACCAGGGCCATTTGTTTTTGTGACACTTTGTCCTATATTATCAGAGTAGTAGAGTAAGGTCCAAGATATCGTTGTCATATGTGAAATAAACACAATTTACCAAATTAAACTAGTACAAGCAGAACTGCTAAGTATTTTCCACACAAGCAGCATGGAGGGAAACATTCTGAAAGGATCAGATTTGTTTTACAAGAGGGTGGGGTCTCCTCGCAGCGAGAACATGAGGTGGCATATAAGCTAAACACAATGGTATCTACACTTTGCACTGATGCATCCAGTTTAACAGCTAGATATTTGCCACTATCTAAAGCTAAGAAAATAAGCCATCTATAGTTGAAAAGGCTTAGAGGATAAAGAAAAATGCAGGTATAATGAAAATATCATGGAATCATAGAATGGTGGGGGTTGGAAGGGACCTTTAGAGATCATCCAGTCCAACCCCCCTGCAGAAGCAGGGTCACCTAGATCAGCTCACACAGGAACATGTCCAGATGGGTCTTGAAGACCTCCAAGGAAGGAGCCTCCACAACCCCTCTGGGCAGCCTGTGCCAGGGCTCCCTCACTGAAACACTGAAAGAGTTTTTTCTTATGTTTAAGTGGAACTTTTTGTGTTCCAGCTTCATCCCATCACCCCGTGTCCTGTTACTATCTACTATAGGAAAAAGTGCTGCCCCAACCTCCTGACACCCACCCTTTAGATATTTCTAAATGATCACCAAAATATGCCTGAGACAAGTAATACAGATTGTTTAAAACCAAAAAGTGTTCTAAAACCTTAAAGCAATGGCTGTGTACTGGTCTGAGTTATGTGACTGAGAAGGACAGGGACAGTGTCAATCTAGATTTTAGTATCAGGTTCACATTTCTCTATTCTCCCAAGTCCTCATCCTATTTTCCTACCTCAATAACATCCTACCAAAACCTGAAATGTAAATGGATCATACCACAATGCAGAATCCAATCAAGCCATCTTATTGCTTCACAGAGAAAGTATCCACAAGTTAGGAGATGAGAAAATATGATTGAGAAGATCAAACACGATTTACTGAGTTAAATCACAGGTTATTATCCTAAGAAATGCTTTAACAAATATCTAGGTTAAAACTTGGCTGCAATTTAAAATCAGACCTGAACAAGAAGCCAAAAAAACCGCAACAGAATGAAGAGCACATCATTTAAATGTTAACTAGATCTCTGTTACAGTCCCCACAGATGTTTATCTTTATTTAATAGTTTAATCAATTTGTGTTGTCTGCATAATGCCTCTTAAGTTAACTTAGATCAATTGATGAAATAATGATGAAAAGTTGTCCCCTACTATACATTGTAGCCCAACCACAAGTTTCTGAATGGGGAGAGATCTCAAATCAGAGGGTACTTGCATGGTTCGCGTCCTTACATCCACCCCCTGAATAAGGCAGATTAAGGCATGGCATAAGCAGGGCATTCAAGTTGTAAACATGGCAGGAATCAAACAGCTCTGGGTAGGAGCAGGCAGGGCCTGGGGTTCCCACTCAAGCATAGGGTTGGACATCAGGCAGGTTCTCCGCAGCACACGGACAGCCTGGTCCCGGTTCCTTGTTTGGCCATCTCTCTGAGAGCTGTGCCAGGCTGACATAGCAGCCCTCCTTTATCTCATAAAATTAGACACATTTTCATTACCCTTAGGTATATTTTCCATGATTTTCACTGCTGTGTTGCACAAGATTCTGCTTTGGTGTTTGTTTTGCTGTGCTTGGTTTTTTTCCTACTAAGTATTTCAAATTCACATCTAATACTTTTGGATCAGAAGCCCAATGACAAACACTTTAGCTTTTTTTATTACCATTATTTATCCCACAAATATTACAGTGTATTTTCTAAGGGCCTGTACTGTTCAAATCTCCTGAGAGATCTTGAGTAACAGGAATGCATTTTGCAGCACAGCCAGCTGCGCCTGCCCGTGGGAGCCGGGGCCTCGCCATCGTCCACAGCTGTCAACACACAGCATGATGTCACTAAACGGGGCCCCCAGAGTGGGGGGAGTTGCACTTATGTCATATTAGGTGACGACAGGCATTCTGAGCTTGATTACCATCTCAGGGTTCCTTCTCGCATTTGGACACAACTAAGTTTGTTTTGATCTTTCAAAGACTTAGCTAAGAATTGTTTTCATAGTTGGAAACGTAAGGAGCAGCCAGTCTGAACACTCCACAGGTCTGAACACTCCACAGCCTTTGGTCCCAAACCATTTGAGTTCATTACCATTTTCTAACAGTAATTTGAGGAGATCACATTAGGCAAAATTCTGGATGTGGAAGAGTTGCTTGTTTTAAAGACCAAATATAAAAACAACGCTCATTTTCTTAGTATGTTCATGTCCTTGAAGATACACCCCATTACACTCATCAAGATCAAATTTCCCATATTAATCTATTGAGAATGTTTTCTGTCTTACAAGGCTGTAGTCCCTTATTGGAGATGGATGCTGTCTCTCCATTACTCCTTACATGGAAGATGCCACTAGAATATCAATTGAAGAGAAAGCTTCTGAGAAGAAAATAAATTGAAGAGAAAGACACTGAAAAAAACATTATTAAAACAAAAGATCTAATTTCCTTCCAAAAATAATGGACACATTTCATTCAGTGAAAAGGGCTCTAATTGTTGGTATTTTCTCATTTAACTTCAGACTTTAGAGCCATTTTTAAATGAGATTCACCATAACATTTCTTTCAGCTGTTGCTTGGAACAGGTTTTTTTGTGTCTGTTTTCATGTACTGACTTTCTGTTTCCCATAATTTTCAGATGTTTAAAGGATTTGAAAAGCTCAAGGATGTCCAGTATGTCTATACCCCTTTTGATTCATCACTCTGTGGGGTGAAACTAGAAGCTAACAACAAAAAACAGTATCTTTTGACAGGTAAAACGTAATAGAACTAATGTACCTGTAAAACTGCTTAGGTTGACTTTGCAAAAATATTCCATCCCCTGTTAAAAATTAACATATTTATATACTAAATAATACAAACACAATGAAATGTACAAGTGGTGTAAAGCTGTAATTCCTTTGTGATCTTACGTGTTTTTCATCCTTCATCCAACAATCTTAAAGCATTTTCAAAGGAGGTCAAGGTCAGCAACTGTGCAATTTATAAATAGAAAATGTGCCATTATCATTTGTGTCAAACCAGCAGCACTGATTTTCCCAGGAGTGCAAACATGCTTCATGAGACAACACATGTCTACATGTATGCAGAAATGGACTTCTGATTTCTTACAGATTGTTCTACAGAGTCCTGAATTCTAGTTAATGTACCACTGCATTTGCACCTATCCTTTGCTGGCAGATTATCAGCACCTTTGGAAAAACATCCCTGCTAAACATTTTACATTTATCCAGCATGCAATCAGCAGAACAGTTCTCTTGGTTTTAATTATATTCATTGAAATTTGGCTAATTTGGGGCAATTAGTGAAAAACTTCAGGTATTCTTCCAATTTATTTCACTACTTAGGGAACACTTTTATTTGCTTGCCTCATCTGTCTCATTTTCCACATTGTAGGCCAAATTTTAAGTGATGGCAAAGTCTTCATCCATTTATGCAACTACATCGAACCATGGGACGACTTATCCTTGTCTCAAAAGAAGAGTCTTAATCAGAGATATCAAATGGGCTGTGGCTGCAAAGTAAGTACAGAAAGAAACACCGTCTAGTGGGGGATCCCACCTTACTCTTCCCTTAGACATCATCTATTTTGGATGATGTGAGAATAACTGCAATTTTAAAGAACACATACTGAATTAATGTACTATTTCATGTTTAGATCACTACCTGCTACATGGTGCCCTGTTCAATCACTGCACCAAACGAGTGCCTCTGGACAGACTGGCTGATAGAGAGAAAGCTCTATGGGCACCAAGCCAAGCACTACGCCTGTATCAAGAGAAGCGACGGCACTTGCAGCTGGTACCGAGGTGGCCCTCCCCCAGAGAAAGAGTTTATTGATATCAGTGAACCTTAAAGTGATTGATTCCTAAAAAGCCTCGCAGTCTAATTCCATCAAACACTGCACGCTCCCAGCTTTGAACTGCCATGGTCTAATATATCTGTTGCTTAGAAGCAAAAACAAATTGTCCCATATGGCTAAAGTATGAGTCTGTGGAATTGGTGCTCATGCAAGATGAGCAACAAATGTGGAGGTAGCTACTCTGTCAAGGTGTGTTTGGTACAGAGAGGCTCAAGCTGACAGCGCTCCTCTGTGTCCTCTAAGGCACAACGATTCCCTTTTACCAATACGAATGTACATGAACAAAAGAATTGCCAGAAGTTTGTCCTCTCTGTTAACTTGCAGATTAAGAGAGTCCCATGTGTTACTCCAAATCTTTATGATGAACTACAGAATGTTTTATAGAACTATTTTTTTCTGTATGTAAGTCTTCTGATACAAAAGAATTATTGTACAGTGTATATGTAAAGTATTATAACAACGTGCTATTAAAAAGAGAATCAAAAATCCCTGTATTTCCTTATCTGTTGAAACAAGTTGAACACTTCAGTGATTAAAACAATCTGTGCTCCATATTCTGTATGTTTCTCATGTCACAGTGTTCTTTACCTACAGAGTTGTAGCTTTCATTGATAACTAAGTTAAAAAACAGCCTTGATAATCAAAATCCTCCTACCTAACTCAATATTCCTGTGGATCAGCTATACCTTGTTGAAAGAAAAGCCAGATGTTCTCATGCTTCAGCATTTCATGAACCCAACACAAATAACAGCAGGCTAAAACTGCTTATACTTACAGAATCCATGACCATCATCATGGTAGCTGCAGTACTTGATAATGCCTCTCTGTACATGTGAGTAGTGCACTGCATTTCAGCACTGTTAAAAGCCTTGGCTTCAGAAACCCCTAACTTATACTGCAAGTGGTTTCTAAAAAGCTCTCAACCATCTGATTGTATTTAATAGTGTACATTTTCACTAATGATCTCTCAGTCATGAATACTCCTGGACCTCTGTTACAATGAATTTGGTTACTCATGAACTCATATTAGAGAAGTGCTGCCGAGTATTTTGCCCTCTAGTTTTTTAGTGTCTTAACTTTAGTTACCGACTACTGCAGTCAGTTCATAAATCTCACACATATTTCAGTTTACAAAAGTAATTCAATTCACAGTGGTGAAGCTTAAGAAATGTTTTCAGTAAATGCCAAAGTTTAGACAGTTGTCCATCTGCTTGTATGCTCAAAACTGGATGAGAACTGTCACACGGGATCTGAATCTGTTATAGCTGCCATTTTGGACATATTTTACTGTCCAATTTCCCCCACTGGGTTTCTTTCACTTCATTCCAATTTCGGCTAGAAATTACTCTCAAGTGTTCCTCATATGAGCATTGAGATCAACAGGCAGAGATATAGACTGTTCTGCTCTCATTGGCTCAGATCTATTTAACACATTCAACTCATTCCTGCCAACCCCAGTGTGACAGTTCCAGCCTGTGGGCTCACTAGGAATCAAAGCTGTCACTGTCTATTGGTTCAAGGGCCCAGTTTTCCAAATAGTTCATTTAGTCTGTTTGCTACAGAGTCCTTACAAAATCATTGGGATTAAAGCTAGCAAAAAAGATATGCACATCTTTAAGTGTATAGGCATCTCTAACTCCAGTTCAGTTAAGCAGTAGTTAAGACAATATTCAGCATGACCTATATATCTTCTAATAATCTAAGCTATATAGTGCTGGATACATAGTGTATTCTTGCAAAAAAACCCATGTATAAATTATTTTGTGACATATTCTGTTGATGTTTCTAATGCTTCTTTTGACAATTCATGAATCCATGTTTCAAGGACAGTTTTGAAAACATGCTTGTGAGAATATTTACTTTTTTTGTTGTTAAATTGATGCCATTCCAAGGAAGTGCAAATGGTGCAAGGCCAACAGGAAAGCACACCATTATTCCTTTGAGGAATACATGTCCCTTAGCAGCCAATGTTTCATTTTGTCTTTACTGTAAATCAGTTTTGCTGTTTTATTTTACAATGCTGTATTAAAACACCATATATTTGTGTTACCAAATATAAAGCCTAGCTTGTTTGATGCTTTGCAAAAGACAAAAAAGTACCTAACACTGATTTGGACTCTAGACTTGTCATGGTTACTTACAGAAATGAAATTAAAAGGCTATAATTCTTCCAAAAAGGTACTGATATTTCAGAGACTATGTTGGCAATGCTATTTACTGTCAGGGCTGTGCACTTCTACTACCAATTTCCAGAAAAGAGTTGAAAATCAGGCCTTATTTCCTTATGTCAAACCAAAACAATTCCTAGACAGGCTTGCAAGAGCTTAATAACCACACAGTCTGAATCAAGCATGTGGCTAATTAATATTCAGTACATGTACTGTGCAGCACTTGTTTCCAAACTCATTTTGATGTAATGGTGTCTTTTCAGTAGCACTCTGCAGCAGATATTTTCTGCTTTTTAATTCAACATAGTTCTGTTAATATTTATTTTATAGTAATTAGTCCTTCAAGTCAGCTAACCCAGCCCAGATTGCCTTCTTTATGTACCTTGTAAAAACAAATGTGTTCTTCAATATTTATGAACAAACTGCAATATGAATTGTGTAACATAATTAGTTTAAAAAAAACCATTTTCTATTTCACCTGCCATAAAATATTCCAAATGAGGTGTTTGAAAATTAATGGCTGGCTGTCTACGTTGATCTCTGTCTGAGCATCAATCTGATCGAACTTCCCACAGCTGATGGTACAAAGATTTTGGTTTTTCCTCACATCAATAAATATGGCAAGAAAAGCTTTACAAAAAAACCCCTCTCAGAATCAGTCTTTATTCTCCCTGAGATTCAGCACTGAAAAAGATTATGGGAAGGATTAACTACAACGTGGCATTCCAAACATGGTATTTCCCTATCAAGATTTTCACTGCAGTGGCATTGAGCTATTATCAACAGCAGATTATTTTTGCATTTTCATTTTAATCCTTGAAACTGTGTATATGTTATACAAAAGATTAGAGCAGAAATATAGCCTGCTACAATATTTGTTGATGTGAAAAAGACTCACATGACTTATAGTAAGAGTAGGGAAAAGAATAGAGAAGAGAGACCTTTCAGGTGAACTGTGGAAAAAACACCACCTTGCATATTGCTGGCTTTTTCTCAACATTCCAGTTAAGTTTTAATTAAACTGTCCAACAATTATGTTGAAAAAGCCACTTGGGTTTTTTTTTCATGGCAGAGAACAGAGAGAGAGGTGGGAATGTAGTGAAATAAGGGGAACTAATTACTGAGGGAAAGGCTGTAGAAATGACTCAACTAGCAACGAGTTCAAAAAGCCTTACGGTGTTTTGTACAGTTTTAATCAGTCTGAGATGAATGTTTCTGTTTCAAAAAGTGTTTCATTAAAGCAGTTCCATTTTTACACAAAAGAATGGCATTTTTTGTTTATTTACCTTTTATTGCTGTCTAAAGACTTTGTACAAGTGATCGTGTGTGAAAGAAGTGAAAGAAGCAGAAGCCCAACCATACCTCTGGCATGCTCAGCTGAAAACTCAGCTCACTGCTTTGCAATGGAGGGAAGGGAGAGCTCTCTAGGTTATGAATAGTAACAGATGAACACGAGAGCAACCACAAAAAATCATTTTAAACTGTAAATACCAAATTCTGTAAAAAATGTAGCAGAAGAGGCCAGCTGTTAAAAAGCAATATTTAAAAACCATCACAGTTCCAATGGCATGATAGGATTCCAATCCATCAACTAGAAGACTCTGAGATCCACATTTACACACATGCTAGAAATTTGAGTAAAATATTATCTTGTACCATCTTGCCTGATCATTTGTCAAGCCATGCAGGTCCAAGTGATTTCTTCAGAAGGTAAAAGAAACCCTGAACGAGTTTCGTGACAATCACTTATTACAGCACCTCTAAACCATGTATGGCAATGCAATAGTGAAATGCATTCATCTCTCTAGGTTAACGTTCATTACATAGAGATGTGTAAAAAAATTACTCAGCTGTGGAGAACAATAACATTCAGAATTCAAACAGAAGACCAATACCTTATTAGTTCATATGTTAATGATCAATGTAGAGGAATGGGAGAGGGAAAACCCACTCAAATCGTTGTTGTATGCCTTATAAACACGTGCACACGTCTTGTTTGTGCTCTATTTGTGAATTTGAATTCAACCAGTTGTTCAAGACATCAGTTTGCAATTAAATTGGAAGACCCTCTACAGGCTCATACTATGTAAGAACTAAAAGCTAGTGCAGTAATTCCTGACCCCAAATCAAATGATGTTTTCTTTATTTCCATGTACTGCAATGTAGCAATGCATTAAAAAGACCTGCTTTTTCAACAACATCATAGAACCTCTCAAGTTGGAAAGAACCCATCAGGATCATTGAGTCCAACTCCCTGCTCCTCACAGGACTACCTAAAACTAAACCATACGACTAAGAGCATCGTCCAGATGCTCCTTGAACTCTGACAGGCTTGGTGCCAGGATTGCTTCCTGGGGGAGCCTAAGTAATAACTGATAGAGTAATGAAGGAAAAACAATAAATTGCATGAAGGAAATTATAAACCAGTTTTAATTGTGGACATTCTCTGGGAAACAGAGAGACATAACACTTATTATCAATTTAAAAAGCATCTTGCAAAATATGAGCTGTGCTTCTGCTTCTCCACCTGTTATGAAAGAATGTCCAAAGCATAAAATACTTCTTTTGCATAAAAAATTAAATACATTATAAAGTTTTGTGCTTTCCTGACAAATCCATCAACAAAATTCCTTTCCATTCCCTTGTCTTGGGCAAGACTTAGATGTGCTGCTCCAGATCAGTATCTTTCTCCTTTGGCTCTACAAAACGTGTGTGTAGCAAATCTACTAAATACATAACTGTAGTGAAAGCTCGTTTCAGAAATGTCATATGTAACATGAGAAGTGGAAACATCTGTGAGCTAGTAGTCCAAAGAAACCAGAGAGAACTGGGAAAGCAGTATGAAGAGCCATCCTGCCATGTTTGCAACGCACCAAAACTACGGCAGAACTGCACCACACTGTGTTTATTAACAGAAGATGAGGCAGACGAGGGAGAAGAAAGACTTCAGAAGAAACCTTAGTCAACTGCTGTCACTGAACCTTACCTCAGATGCCACCTATGATAGGGAAGTGTTAGCCAGAGGCACACAGTGATTACAGCTCAGGGGTATTACATAAACAGCTAACTAACATATCTATCATGACCTTGCAGCGGTACTTGAGTCACAGCTGTGTGACACATGGCTTATGTTCTAAAAATAATGGATGCTTCTCTGCCAGTCTGTTCAATCAGCAAAGAGCCATCTCCCAGTTTCTCTCAGTGCTGAAAATATTTCCTCCAGAAAAATATTCTCAGGAAAGAATTTCTGTTTGGAAACCGTAAGAAAAGTAAGAAAAAACATCTGCAGCATAAGACAGGTCATGAGTAAAGGCTCTATGTGTTATTTTTATGAATGCATTTGTGTCTGGAAAGGATTGGGAATCAATCTCAGCTCAGATCCATGAAGCTCACAAGTCATAACCACCCTCATTTTAGATGAGTTCAAACTTCTACGCTGACAGGCACATTACCTTGTGCATCATCTACAAAGCTAATAAACACTTTGCTCGTATCATAAAGGACTAGACTGGAAACCAACCATAAAAATAACTCTTGCACTGTAATACTTGTTCAATGCCTTCATAAGCCTTTAATCTCTTCAAGATCTGAAGTTGGTTAGCTGAAAAATGACTACTTTGACATCTGAAAACCTTCCAGTTAACCATCATAATGCTTTCAAGTGGTCACCCAGTCTCATCCCCCTAAAAGCTTCTAAAACAGCTTCTTAAAGAGACAGTAAATGTGGGAAATGAGTTGTGTGATTACAGCTCCTGCTTTACAGAGACAGTAAGCAAATTTAGTATTGGTATTTGCACGTACCATTTCCTTGTGATTTGGATAGAATGTTTGCTCGATTAAAGGGAACTTCTCTGGACCCAAAGTTTTGTAGACAGACACCAGGTGGGCAAACTGTAAAACAAAGCAAAACAAAAGAAAAAGTTGAAGAGAGAAACCACATTCTGCCAAAATGATCTCATGATGTCATTTTGCTTCTCATCTTCTGTGTTCCAGAAACTCAGCAAACACACACAGGCATTCTATGCTTTCTCTCTCCTCCCCTCTCACTGCACACCCTTTTTAATCCACCTGATCTATGGCTTTATGAACAGAGCAACACAGAACAATATGTTTAAGAGTTAAGTCTTCACGTGTACAGAAAGTGGAACACATTGTTCAGACACAGCAGTCTATACATTTTAAGCTGATTTGGTGAAGTCATTATAATGAAATCACTATCATTTTGTATTTTCTAAGACCTTTATCTAAAGTTCAGACATTTCACATTAATGCAACATCTGGCACCTCATGGAAAGGGAACTTTGCAAAAGTGGCAAAGAGAGAAAAGCAATAATTATCATATATAACAAGTCATGTGAAGAACAAACAAGATTATTTAAAGTTCCTAGGCTCTAGCCATGAACCATAGCCACATGGAGGCAGTGGAAGGATGGTCAATCAACAAAGATGCTGACAATATAAACAGCTACATGTTACTGTCCTTTCTATTAATGTTTTCTTTCTGGACTCTCTCTCCCACACACCCTGTCAACCTATACACTAGACTTCAGTAACTTAACAAAGAAAGCAAAATGGCATTTAAACACAAAAGGACAAAGACTTCTTTAATAAAGAAAAATGTATTTCGAGGCTGTTCTTTCTCTTCAGCAAACAGATCAACTCTTGTGTTGTAAGAGCTCAAAAACTAAATCACTCTTGAAGCCCTGGCTTAACAAGTGAGGTTTCTAAGGGAGCAAGATGACTTTGGCAATCAGAAGACCACTATTGTTTCAAGACTCCAAAGCTCTGGCTTGTACATGCCTGTGATGTGTTTAATTGTCATTATGCCAACATGAGACATAAACAACTTAGCACAACAGTCTGAATAGTGGGATCTGCTGGTTACAAACAGGAAAGAGGCAAAGAACAATAGAACTCTGTCTGAAATGCAGTTTGACCAAATACCTACTCTGTTAATGCACTTTAGAGTGCAGGGAGAGTAAAAACTGTTTAAAGGGAGGGAGGAAAAAAAGATAACCCCTTTGCATTGCATTTCCAGCTGGCACAGAAAATCTGTTTAATTTAGTTGTGTTTACTTAGGTTTGGTAAACCACAGATTCAGATTTTGAAGTCCAGTGGAAAATACCTTAATGATGAACAGTTTTCACCAAAAGTTTCAGAAATCCTAGTTGCATGGTGTGCTGTACAGAACGGACCCCAAGGAAAGGAAATATTAGCACAGCTACCAAAATAAGGTGGTTTGTGAGTAGGATTCCTGACAACTTACTACTTGTTTCTGTCCTTTTCCAAGATCCAAATTAAAGATTACAAAATTCCAGAAACAAACACTGCCTATTAAATACATTATTTCTGCCAAACAATTGTGATGTTAAAATATATCTATTTATCTATCTTTGTGGAAAAGCACTAAAAAACCCAATCAGATTATTTTATTTTGTGTGATTCTCATTTTCTTTTTCATTTTCACTGAAAGCAAGTAAAAGACAGGGAGAAACTGACACGATTTGTAGGAGTTGTGGAGTTCGCTCAAGAGGTAAGAAAGCTCTAAGTCACATTACTACTAGTAAATCATAGAATGGTAGGAGTTGGAAAGGACCTTTAGAGATCATCCAGTCCAACCCCCCTGCAGAAGCAGGGTCACCTAGATCAGGTCACACAGGAACGTGTCCAGGTGGGTCTTGAAGCCCTCCAAGGAAGGAGCCTCCACACCCTCCCTGGGCAGCCTGTGCCAGGGCTCCCTCACTCAAACACTGAAAGAGTTTTTTCTTATGTTTAAGTGGAACTTTTTGTGTTCCAGCTTCATCCCATCACCCCTTGTCCTGTTACTATCTACTATAGAAAAAAGTGCTGCCTCAACCTCCTGACACCCACCCTTTAGATATTTATAAATGTTAATAAGATCCCTCCTCAGTCTCCTCTTCTCCAGACTAAACAGCCCCAGGTCCCGCAGCCTTTCCTCATATGAAAGATGCTCCAGTCCCCTGATCATCTTGGTGGCCCTGCACTGGCCTCTCTCCAGCACTTCCCTTTCCCTCTTGAGCTGAGGAGCCCAGAACTGGACACAGGACTCCAGATGAGGCCTCACCAGGGCAGAGTAGAGGGGGAGAAGAATCTCCCTCGACCTGCTGCCCACACTCTTCTTGATGCCTCCAGGATGCCTTTGGCTTCTTGCCCATGAGGACACATTGCTGGCTCATGTTCAGTTTATAACCAACCAGGACTCTCAGGTCTCTCTCTGCAGAGCTGCTCTCCAGTAGTTCAACCCCCACACTGTTCTGGTGCAGGGGGTTGTTCCTTCCCAGCTGCAGGACTCTGCACTTGTCCTTGTTGAGCCTCATGAGGCTCCTCTCTGCCCAGCTCTCAAGCCAGTTGAGATCCCGCTGAATGGCAGCACAGCCTCTGGGGAATCAGCCAGTGCTCCCAGTTTGGTGTCATCAGGGAACTTGCTGAGGGTACACTCAGCAAATGTTTGTTTGCTTACAAATGTTTGTTTACTTACAGTAAAGTAGTATCAACCACAGATAATATACATGTATCACTCTAAACTACCATCTAATCTAGTAACTAAGCTATGAAATATCACATAGGAGGAGTAAGTTTAACTTTCCTGAGGCAGAGAACTCGGATTTCCCACATCCAGGGGGAATGATTTATCTTCTGTTCCTCCTGGGACACTTCATCTGTGTGTCTACAATTTTAATAATCTCTTGTCAAATGTTTTTCACTCCAAAAAGCAACTTGATAAATTAAAACCAAACTCACATACAGTTTTGGCATTCTAATTGTACATCCATTCTAGCTAGCTGAATTTACTTCTCATTTTCCCATTTTGCAGTTTATTTTCAATTCAGATATTCTCAGATACATGTATTTATAGGTTTTGATTACTTTTTCAACAGGAAAAGAGTGGGATGTTATAACATTCTTTATCATGGCAGCTCTTCTCTTTTCTACTATGGATTAAATGCTTTCACATCTAGGTGTATAGATTGTTACTCCTTAAAAGAACAGGGGAGCACCAGCTGTACTCTTCTTCCTTTCCAAAAAAGTACAATAAAGAGAAGAAGAAATATTTAGTTTAAATGAGACACTTATTCCCTTTGATTTCATGAAAAAGCTTTAAGAGGTTTCATTACACTATGAATGGAACACTACAGATTTGACTGCATAGACTGTACCTTGACCAAGGAGGGCACAGTGACGAAAAATCATTCGATAACTTCATAAAGATTTGAATAATGACTTTGCTTATCACTCTAGATGAGCTAAAATGTGCTTAATTACATGCATGCCAGCCCTGAAATGCTCAGATTTTTTCCTGAATGAAGTACACAAACTTTTTCCTCAAAGATAATTAGCTGTGATACTTGAAATTAATTACTCCAGATGGTGCTTTGTGCTACCTTTAATCCCAGCAAGCTTCTGATCTCCTCTTCCAGACTGAAGGCTATGTATCTTTGTTCATTTCACTGGGGAATTTCCTGGTATGTTCAATAAGATTCTCATGCAATGGACTGCTTCACATTCACCTGAACAGTTTTTCCCAATTAGGGAAGTACCACTAAGCTGTGTATTATTAAATCTTTTCTGCCAGAGATTTTCCTTTATTGTAAGTATTCATTACCTGTCCTCTTTACAAGTGAAGGCTTGCTTCTACTCACAGCATAAGAACTCCAATCAGCCATCTAATACCTCATGCTAACATTTATAATGATGTTAAAATTCCCTGGACAGTCTGTTCTACCAAACCAGATGAGTTAGCATTCTCTAGGACAAAAGAAACAGGAAAACATTGATAGCTGAACACTTTCTGAATCCTTTTGTCATAAAACATTGGTTCTAGTTGAGGTTTAACTTTGATTAAGGTGTGGGCACATCTGAAGAGTGAAGAAATTCCATGCAATGCCAGCTTACTTCTGGATTTCCATGCATAAATTTGCCTTTTACCAAATGAACTAAATGTGTATCAGGGTTTGTGGATGAAATTACTAAAACAAAATTTCTAAGTTTCTGACATGACCTCAGCCTTCAGTGACGCTGCCACATTTCTCCCAACATGTATTACTTAGAAACAAATGATGCAAAACACTTTGAAGATCAGGTTGTTGAGCTGATCAAATGTACCACCCCACCATATACTTAAATCATTGCTATGAAAGACAGCTTCTCATGGAAATGCTGTAAAGGCTCCTAGTATTTCTGTGTGAACTGCACACTACAGTATGCCTGAAAATATATGTTTATATATGATTATACATGAGTGGAGGTGAGGGCTTCAGCAACTGGATTTCCCCTCTCAATGTACAAAGGGAAGCTCCCTTCTCCCTTACTGACCTGCAGAGGTCTCTTGTAGGGTCTGTAGACTACGAAACTGAAAGATGAGGTGGTTGACATTACAGACTGGTTTATGTTACCATGTTATTAACGAATCTAATAAAGAAGATGACACATTAACATTTTAATCCCCTTGAGACAGCACTGTGAAACATGTCCTGAAGTCCAAGGTCTATTCTTGTCCTATTCTAGATCGAGGCTCAGGATTGTGTCCAGTCATTCCAGAAACACATGATTGCCTTGTAAAGGTGAGAGCTGTTCAAAAGCACAGACTACGTACCACTATCACAGAGGTCTTTGAGAGATGAACATTTGTAGACTTTTCAGAGGAAGAAGAAATTAAGTAGGTGTAGGGAAGGGTCTCTGAGGGTACATTTGACACATATACTTTCTGGGAGTCAATTTACTTTAACCAAGACTTTTTCTATATCTATATTTTACACAGTTTCTGTACCTGATTTTATGGTTTGTTTCTTTGTTTTTTGATTACTGTTACCTGGGAAGCACCTGTGAACTCTTTTCATGCTCTTCATGCACCTCTTTGTTGCGACTGGCCAACATTTCTTCTATTATGCTTTAGTAAACACTAAATACTTTTCCAGAAGGCTGAGTACATACACATTTGATTTGCTGTTTGACACCTAATAGGAGAATCAAGAACAGACTGCTGACTGCAGCTTATGTACTTCTTTGTGTCAGTAGGAGCTGACAGACAACTTAATGAAAGTATTCAAACTTTCAAAGTCAAGTCAAAGTTTGACATGGCCACTGAACAATGCAACATCGCCTACAAATCAGTTTGGGCACAGAGTACAGAAAAGATGGGAACAGACAAAAGAACTTTATGTTCCTCCAGTAGGTTTTCATTATTAAGATGCAAAGCCAAAGGCAACATAGTTAGACTATGAATTGAAAGATAACTTATATGGACACTGCATCACAATTGAAGTGGTAGTTTTATAATACAGATGAGTTGTTTCCCAACCCTTTTGCAGCCTCACAGGAGAACCTGGTGATCATCTCTGCCTTGTCAAGTTCAGCTGTTCTCCCCTACTACATATTTTATTCAAGTCCTGCTGCTTGATCCATTATTCTGGGACTAGCACATCTCTTCCTTCCACTTTTGACTGCAGCTGATACTTCCTTACCTTCTTTATCTCGAGCTCCCTCCTTACTCTCTTAGGTGCTTGTCTGCATCTACCAAGATGGATCTACTAAGCCTGGGTGGATTGTGCTGATCCTTGCCAGAACTATTTGGGTTGTCTGCTCCATGTTACCCTGAATTTCCAAAGGCATTTATTTGGCTTCTGCCCCTCTCCTCCAGCCTCTCAGAGGTACATCTCTCCAATTGCTAATCACCGCTGTAATCAACTGCTGGAATGTTTCCAAATCAGAATTGCATCTGATGAGATCTACAAACCTGTAAGAATTTAAGGCAAAAAAAGAGCCTCAAATGAAACACTCATGCCCTTGGAAGGACTGCATGCAGTGCTCTCACAAATTACCACATTGCATCCATGAGAGGGGGGAAAAAAGTTTTCTACAACAGTTAGAAAAGCAGGATTTTTAAAAACAGAAAGAAACTAGAAAAAGATCACAGTCAGAGGCATAAAAACATTTAATCTTGGCTTGGAAAGTTGGGTAGTAAAGCATCTGGCAATGAGAAACACCTTGGCTAATGTAAGAAGTGGTGACAAAATGTGTAAACAGTGAGGAAAGTGAGATTTAAGGGAGACATACGGATTAAAATGAAGGAAATGCCTATGAGCATAAAAGAGATCAAGGCATGTTTGTTAGAAAAGAATTAGCAAAAATTAGTACCATGAGGCCTGGACCAAGAGGCCTTCTGGAACTTTTTATTTCAGAATAAAAATTTACAGAGAGGAAAAAAAGAAGTTTATGGAACTGAGTCATTCAAATAAAAGCTATGAGGGCTCGTTCTTGGGTGCACTTGACAGCAATGAGAATGTGCAGTTTATTCCAGGATCATGGGAACATCAAGTTCAGTGTCCTGCTCAAGGAAACATTTGTGCACCTGTTTATTTGAATGGGACTTGGGTACGTGCTTAAAAACTTCTCAGAAGGGTTTGGGACTCACTACAATATAAAGCAAATGTATCAATTTGTGGGGTTTTTAGGTACACTAAGATCTTGAAACTTTCCAGTTAAAATAGTTTTATAAACATACTGAGTTCAATGAAACTTCACAGTAGAGGAAGAAATCTGTCTTTTGATGCAAGCTCTGTTTTTGCAGATAAAGCCCTCCCATGTTGACCAATAAGGACTCTTGCAGTTGTGTGTTTAGATGTGTCTGAGTAAAGTTATCTTCAGGGAAAAAAAGCATTATTTATGCACTTAAACATTGAAGCAAGATGTAAACTCCATTTTAAAGATAAACATATGGTCAAAATACTTTTGTTTGCTCCCTTGTTTTTCTCTTAAATTGTACCTCGATGCAATCATGTGCATCTACAGCTTTGTTCACAGAATATAAACTGGGCTTCTCACCTATATGGATTTTTCTGCCCCAAGATCCTTCCCTCATTTCAGAAACGAAATCTGGGCAACTTTTTCTCCCATTATCTCCTGGCAAAGCTCAATGGTAGAATGCCATTCCTCTGACAAGACCAGACAATACAATCTTCTTTTAAGCCCAGCACAGAGAGTCAGAGGACTTTTCCAAGGTGGCCAACATCCAAACAGTGCAATACTTCACAGCATTTCAAACTGAACCATAAACTGAAGAAGATACTTCCCAGAACAGGTGTGTCAGTTAATGCAAGGACAAATATACTTTGCATCCATTCGGGTGTGAATTGGAGCAAAATGTAAAGGAATGACAGCAAGGAAATCAGAGGCAATGGCAGCACTGGTGGGAGTTTTAAAGACAATCTGAGAGAGCAAGACTTGTGTAGAAGGAGAGAGGGGACCAGAAGGAGCAGGGATTGTAATGGTGGAGGCAGCACAATGGGAATGGGTCATAAATTCCCAGTCTGGTCTCCCAGCTCTCCTCATCACCAAGTTATCATGGTCATATATAAAAGCAGCAGATATCATCTCTACCTAGATTATTGCTAGAAAAAAAATCCTCTAAGGTAGTTTAATGGGGATTAGAATAAACAGGTTTCTTTTTCAATTAAATATTAAGATTGCACAAGAAATGAAACCTAATTTTCATAACCTGGCCTTCAATGACAGATGTTTGTCTCAAGCAAGCACAAAAGAAGGGTTTTGAATTTCAATACTGTATCAGGAACAGCAGATAGCAAGGATATGAACCACAGCTTTAGAGTCCAGGGTTTCAGATGAATCTTACAGCCTTTATTTAAGTATAGATTCTCTTAGAAGAAGCTAAGAAGTGGTTAAAAGCCTGTTTCGATTTTCTGCCTCTAGAAACGTTCAATGCAATGAGAGTCTGTAATGGATGACAAGAGCTTCCACTGCTGCTCTTTTTAGTGCAGAGAAGAACAGGGCAAAGTGACAGCAACCTACCACAAAATTCAAGAATGCAGTAAAAAAACCCCAAGTTTATTTTTGCATTAAATGAGCCTCATGGCAATAAATGCTGGTCAAAGCAAAACATATATATATGCTCGATTTATAGATGAAGTACTTCATAGTTCAAGCAAAGACTGGTGAATATGGAAATGTAAGAATTACTTGCTGTCTGGAACAGAAAACAAGTCATCACTGCACTGAGGTACATTCATTATTAAAGACTCTCTGCATTTCTCAAGGAATTTCAAGTGAGCTTATGCATTTTGGGGAAGAAAAACTATGAAGCCAGACTGTAATATTTCCTTCCTATGTCAAGCAGTAACTGAAAACTGCTCTCTAGAAAGGGGCAAAGAGGAAAACACACTGATAGGTTTAAAGTAGATTGTTGTGCATTTAAATTAATGACTATTTATGAACTTTACTCCAATGTAATGTCCAAACTTGCCAGTAAATTGTCTTTTGAGCAAAAAGTTTAGATTTTTCTCACCTTCCTTCTGACACAGTTCTGTGAATTTACTTTCAGCTCTCGCACTACAAATCCATCACCATGTTTTGCTTTAACTGGCAGACTGAGCAGAGAGGCCAAAATCTTCATTGGCTCACAGAGAATTAAACCACAGTTTTTTATGCTTAAGAAAGTTCTGCTCGGATCAGGGCTGGGAGAATAACACGTGTGGACATTTTGTTCTCTGGCTACCCAAGTAGGTACACAGGCTTCTGCCTTCTCTATGTCTGTAAATCCAATCCTTTCATTTGAATAAAAGCCACAAAACTGGTTTTAGAAGCTCCCCTACCATTGATGTAAATATTTGCAAATAGGCAAATTGCATTTGTTACAGAGATTGCCACACATCAGCATATGAAGCTGTTCCCATGCAAGAGTGACCGGTGCCTAAGAAAGCAGCTCTGCACTGCTTTGAGAAAGAGGCAGCACCTGGCTTCAGTCCTAAAGCAAAAGAAAGGAATTGCTTTTGCTACAGTGACTTCCCAAAGTGCAAGGGCAGGAAAAGGGCAAAACCCAACCTCTTTGGGTGGACATTGTCTGCTTTATCTATCAAATAGATCAATCTTGTCAAAATGGTTGAAACAGCTGTCTCCAGGTTTCATCTAATGAAATATATAAAACCATAGCTACTGACTAAAGTACAGATCTTACCATTTATAATGTTAACAGACATTAAATCTGAAGATCCCTAAATGTCTTTCTTCCCTGTTTGAGTTAAACCCAGATTGCAGGTATGCATTCTTTAGCCTTGACCTTCAATAAGATCCCCTCTGGCATATAGAGAGATGCAATAACTAGCCAAATTCTACCAAATTCTAATGTTCAGCATTATTTTTGGAAATGAGCACAGAACTTTCTAATGGTGCAATAAATATTTGGTAAGAAAACTGTAATTTCTTTCTCTAAATCAGACATGGAACAGCATTGAAAGGTCTCATAGGTTTACAGTAAATAGGTTTTGAAAATGCTTTTCTTCTTGCACACATGAATTTTACTTGTTATCTATTCTCCAGAAGATACTGTGACACAATATTGAAACTCATCTGTGTCTGTCTATTAGCATAGCTTCAACAACCTGTGTCAATGGGAAGCTGGAATGAAGAGTTCATTTCTTTTACGTGCTCCTCCCTGCAGAGTGCCTACAAGTTGCCTGCCAGTGCTCCAATCTGTTGCTTAAAAATACTGAAGTATAGTTTGAAGGGGAAAAACCACAAGATGTTCAAACATCAACACATGAAGGAGAAAACAAGGTTGGGGAGAGTATCATAACATCACCAGAAGCAGTTAAACCAGACTTTCCAAAGCAATCTGGGTAAGAATAGAAGAATGAAATATTCAATACGAGTAGAAAGATAAAGAGAGATTAAGTAGAAAATCATCTGCAAAAGAAACACAAAGCAAAACACAACACATGAAGGCAGAGAGTTATGTAAGCTTGGAGCAAAACAGAAAAATGTCAACAAACTAGCAAAAAAGAGTATTTGGCTGTCCACTCATGCACTGGAGGAAAAGAAATAAACAAGAACTACAAGAGTTACAATACCACCAGGTCTGACAACAGGGAAAGTCACAACCAGCCTTAGATCAGAAGGATGGCAGGTGAGCAAGGAAAGACATTTTACCATAATGAAGTGTTCTATAGCACTTTGCTTATATTAAAAACCCTTAATAACAATAAATTCCTCCACTGAAGCAGTCAAAGTCCCAGTGATCTTTTGAAGATGCTTCAGTACAAGATGGGTCTGCATCTGGAGCTCTATGCAAAAAATGTCAGGATCTTTCTTGTTTTTCAAATAATACAGGTATCTCTAGCTTCTGTGTCTTAATTCCACTCTGCCAGCTTTTGACCAGAAAACAGTACCTATTTTTTCCCTTTATTTCCCACATTACTGAACTGATGCAGCAGTTTGCACCATGCTGACAGTTTACTCCACTGAAGGCCAAGCCTGCTCATACCCAACAGTGCCATCCATGCAGTGATAGACATCTCTCTACAAGCTGCTACAACTATGCAGTGTTTGACACACTACAGTGGGCTTTCTACATCTCCTTCGTGATCAAGTCAGTATTTCAAATTAAATATAGCTTCTTCCACCAGCATTGTACCAGCCAATTAAGGTCACACTGTCTTTTGTAGACTCATCATCACATTGTAGGTTGTGCTGTCTCCTTCACCAGAGTAAATGTGTAACTAATGTAGCAGCAGATCCTTAAAGCCTTTTGTACCAACCACTGTGACCTAGCCTCTTAAGGCACACTAACAAGAGAACAGATTTGCAGCCAGCTACAGATGCTGCTACGTTTTTCCTCTGCAGTAAAGCAACCAGAACTGCTATCATGGAATTAGACTGATTTGATGAGAGTTTTCTTCCTCTGCAGTCATATACACTTGGCCTATACAACTGCAGCAATTCTGTAATCTCTGCAGTTGAAATGCTTATCATTACCTGAACTCAGAAGGAGCAATCCAGATACTATATTGCATGTAATTAGTACATCACAGCTCAGGTTGAACTGAAATAAAGTGTGCTATCTACAGCAGACATAGACATTGAACCTTTGTCATGGTTTGACATGACAGCCTTTTCTGGTAAGGAGGAAGAGGCTGTAAAGAGGCTCCTGGAAGAAGTTGCTTGCAACTCTCCCCAGCTCTGAGCCAGACCCACTGCTGGGGCTGAGCCAATTAGACGCCTCCACCATCACTTTTTAAGAAGAAGCCAAAAGAGGAGGTTTCTTCCTCCATCTTTCTGCTTCTTCCTTCTTCTTCTTCTGTCCCTTCTTTTTCTTCTGTCTGGTGGTGGTGCAAGGAGTAGGGACAGTGAGAGAAATAACCACTCCAAGGTCAGTGATGAAAGAGAGGAGGAGGTGTGCTGGAGCAGAGACTCCCCTGCATTCTATGGAGAGACCTGGGGAAGCTGAGATTTATTTTCATTTCTTTAAAGACCCCTCATCAGGGGCAGAGACTCATTTTGCTAATGACCCCGTGTCAGAGGCAGAGACTCATTTTGCTAAAGCTGACTCCAGACCAGGGGCAGCGATTCACTTCATTAAAGGCCCCGAGCCAGGGACAGTGACTATGGCCGGAGGAGACCGTGTCCCGTGGGGTGGACCCAACCACTTCACTGCACACCCCGAGCCAGGACTCTGAGGAAAAGCCCTTTAAAACCAAAGATCTTGTATGTTGGATCCTAACTCTCATTTTATTCAATAGTCCTTTTATAACTAATTTACCTTTCCAGACTTCCCCTCCTAGCAATTTTACACTACTCCTGATTTTACACTGATGTAAGGCCAATTGCCCGTGACTAACTCAATAATTTGTCATCCCTTAGAGGCCTATTCCATTGGGCAATCTCTTTATTTTTTTCTGCTGTTACAGAAATTGCAATTCACTTCTGCCACTCAAGTTTTACTTGCAGGAAAGTCAATCTATTTTTCATGAATTAATAAAGATTGTTACTGATAGCTTTATCAAGAGCTCTGCTTTAGAATTTTTCATAAGGCATTTGAACTTGCAATTTTTATAGAAAAAGCTTTCAAACAAATATCAGGTCATCCATGTTTGCAAAGGATTGGTCCAGAAGGGCAGCCTTTGCATGCTACAAAGAAGGAAAGTCAAAGCACACTCTTGCTTACTTGCACTACTGCAAAAGTGACAAGAGGACTGCTGAGTATTCTTTCTGAATTTCCTTCAGATATACTTCATGAAAAGATACACATGAGTATGAAGGGGGATCTACTGATAAAAAATGTAATCAGAATTAAGAATGTATTCTAGCATTTAAGCCAAGATGAAAAAGACAGAAATTTAAATATGGAAATTGTCTTAACTGCAAGTTAAGACTTCCATCAGTTTTTGTTTCACCAAACCATGAAGTTCTGTATATAAGAGATGAGATTGCCAGATGGTTCAATACCTTTAATCAGTGCTGTAAATGTTGAACTGACCAGGGAACTTGCAGATTAATTCTGCTAGTTTTTCTTTGGTTACAGTTTAACAAAGTTTGTATCAGTATCATTTAGACATTGTGGGGAACACTGCTTGATTCACTGGCCTAAAGCACAGCTTGGAGCACAGCATGGACATCAATGCAGCTACAGATTGAGGAGTGCAGACCTCAGCACCCAGAACTAGACTACAGTTTGCAGCAGGGCAGCATCTATGAGTCAGATGCAATCAAACAAGCAACACCAAGAGTCCCTGGATTCTGTTGCACTATTTGGACATTCATGAAACTGGCTGAATCAAAGGATCAACGGATTTTTACACTCAGAGCACTTCTTATGGGCATGGATTGAAACAGGTTTGCACAACTTCTTGCACTGTTTAGCTTTCCTAAATCAAATGAAGATTTCACAGTGCTCTGGGATGAACATAGTTGTCTCTACATCTCCCATAAAGAACACAAGTCAGGATATTCTAAGCTAAATGCCAAAACAAGCTCCCTCACATTTGTACAGAAACTACTTTTGTGCTCAAATTAAAAGTCCATGTTCCTAAGTAGGATCCAATTAAAGTACAGTGCCAGCACATATTCAGAATGGGAACCATTCTCACAATTCAGGGCTTAGCTTATGGTCACAGGTAGTTGAGACACAACATTGAAGCCATTGGTGGAGCAAAGCATGATCATTTTCACAAGATATGACTGTTGTGTCAAGTCCCCTCACTGCCCATGGACTTGCAGTGGGGACGTACACTCAAGCTCTGCTCTATTATAGACCTTAAAAAAAACAACTTCAAAAACTGCAGAAGATAATGCAAACACTCAAGAAGTTAGTTTGACACTAAAAGTTCTGTAAAACAGCGCTTTCTGAGAGGAAATACCTAAGACATGTGAAATGGCCTCTTGCTGAGGCTGTGCAAAATTGCAGTATTTCAAACAGAAGGGATTTTAGGTGTCAGATATGGAAGTGGCAAGGCAGAAAATCTCAAAGGGAAAAACCACCATTCTTCTCTATGTTCAAATGAAAGAAGTTCAACTGCAAAATTAACAGCCAAAATGAGAATCTTTGCAAAAACCCAAGATATAGATGTGGCAATTCAGAAGAGAGCCATTGCATCCTGAGCTGTTACATCATACCTTAAAGAAGCTCTACCATAATTCAAGGATGTTTCTTAATTATTATTATAATTTGAAACTCAAATAAGACTGTACAGGCAGAACATTTTGCTTGTGAGGTGTATCATATAGAACAAAAAAGGTATAGATTATGACTAATCTCTTTTATACATGTAGCCTTTGCTAGGTGTTCCAGTTGGTACAATAAATATTTTTACAACTCCCAGTTACTCTCAGTTGTTATTATTATACAAATGAAAAGTCAGCACAAAGGTTTTATGTGTAAGAAGACCAGTTGTAAAGAAGAGGTATCTTTATCGGTTTGGTTGAAGAACAGCCACGATTTTAACATCATCAGGAGAATACTGCAAGGAGGAATTATTAATTTACTTTTTATTGCATTGTTATTGCATATAAATACTAATGTTACTGCTTCACTGCCCAGCTTTATTGCATACAATTAATCAATGTATTAAGAAATGCCACACAGCATAGAAAATGTGATGCATTAAAATGATAGATTCAGTTGCCTACAACACGTATCCTGAGAAGTTATAACTGTTGTATCAATTATTTACTCTCCATTGTAGTTTACTGCAACACAGAAGTATAATAAAATTAGTTGAAAAAAGTGTATGTTAAAATTTGCTGGCCATTTTTTGGGAGGATCTTCATTGTAAGGGGGAAAAACTAAACATCTTCAAGGCAATAAAAAGCACTTTGACAAGAAAATTACTGACAACTGTTCCTTTCTTACCCAGAAAGCAGAGGAAATAACATGTGAAGCTTTGACTATTTATATCAAGAGGTATGCTGTAAAGTTTCTTAAGCTCTTGGACAATGGAAAATATCAGTTCTAGGAACAGGGACTGCACCACTGAAAATCACCTTTTACAGCGTCACATTTTAACCTGTTGCTGCTAGTAGTTAGTTCCCTATGAACCAAAACTGTGATTGATTTTTACCTCTATCACTATGAAGCATTGGAAAACAATTGGCTTCCACACTAAAAGTGGCAAATAACAGTGATTCTCCAGTGCAACTCATTACTCTAGGTGTAACTGAAGAGACTAGCTCCTACCCAATATGCACAAGATTGTGAAAAGAGCTTTCAAGCAAGGAAACCAACAGCTCCGAATTTCCTTGGTAAAGCATAGCCCTCAAAACTTCACAGGCATGAAGAAAACACTGCCTAAAGTTTGTTTAAATTCAAAACCACAAATATGACAAATATTCTCAGCTTGCTTTTCCTGACAGATTGTGAATAAATACACTTTTCCTCACCTGAGGAAGTATGTGAGCAGTGGACAGGCTTCCCGTTAGTTTCCTCATTTATTTCACTATTTATACTATAAATATTTCTTCTCTCTATCTTCACACTGGCTCTTTGAAAAAAATATTTCAACATCTTGCTTTACTTTTTACCCCTTTTCCCACAGCTTCACTGCTCTGGTAACTTTGCAGTTTGACGCTCCACAGTCATGAAAGGGAACGAAATAAGCAAGCAAGCAAGCAAAGTGATCAACTGGGTTGGGGTTTTTTTTTGCAGCAGAATGTTTTGGTACATCACTTACCACCCATGGTTTGTCACAGAAGTTATAGATTGACTCCAGGGAGTTGACACTGGGGATGCCTGCATACTGCATTCCAATGATCAAGTTACGGAAGTCTTCGTTTTCTGCCATACTGAATGAATGTTGTCGAACGAGGACAAAATCAGGCCTGAATGACCTAGCAAGGAAAAGATACATTGCCAGTAGTCAATGATCAAATTGTTTTTTTCCTTCAACAGCAAAATCTTCAAAGGGAAAAACATCTAGCTGATGGATAGAGAAGTATTACAAGAACGCTCAGAAGTAAATGCTAAAAGATGGGAAGAGCTGTTATGGTTTAATAAATGATACAGTGCCGATTTTCATAAATGACTGTTCAGAAAACATCATCGTGCAGGCAGTAATGGGACTCCATTAAGAGGAGAGACAAATTATCATGGCTTTTCAGGCTATTTTTCTACTGAAAGATAAGGCATACATATAAATTCTGAGTATGTCCTTAGCCTATGTACACCAGTTCAATCAAACAAAGCAGGTAAATGTCTCTGCCAGAAACTTAGGCTTCTTGGGAACCTTTTTTTTCCCTCCACAGCTATTGTCAGACTGTTTTAAAGACAGTAAGAGAAAAAGCAATCCCATTGCTTGCAAAAGGAATCATACTATAACAGGAGATAATCACAATTCAGCTTTTCATAAAATCATAGAATGGTGGGGTTGGAAGGGTTGGAAGTCCAAGCCCCCGGCAGAAGCAGGGCAACCTAGATCAGGTCACAGAGGAACGTGTCCAGATGGGTCTTGAAGACCTCCAAGGAAGGAGCCTCCACACCCTCCCTGGGCAGCCTGTGCCAGGGCTCCCTCACTGAAACACTGAAAGAGTTTTTCCTTATGTTTAAGTGGAACTTTTTGTGTTCCAGCTTCATCCCATCACCCCTTGTCCTGTTGCTAGATGCAACAGAAAAATGGGATGTCCCAACCTCCTGACACCCACCACTTAGATATTTGTAAATATTAATGCGATCCCTCCTCAGTCTCCTCCAGACTAAACAGCCCCAGTTCCCTCAGTCTTTTCTCATAGGAAGATGCTCCATTCCCCTGATCATCTTGGTGTCCCTGCACTGGCCTCTCTCCAGCAGTTCCCTGTCCCTCTTGAGCTGGGGAGCCCAGAACTGGACACAGGACTCCAGATGAGGCCTCATCAGGGCAGACTAGAGAGGGAGCAGAACCTCCCTTGACCTGCTGGCCACATTCTTCTGATGCCCCCAGGCTGCCATTGGCTTCTTGCCCACGAGGGCACATTGCTGGCTCATGGTTAGTTTATTATCCAGGACTCCCAGGTCTCTCTCTGCAGAGCTGCTCTCCAGCAGGTCACTCCTGTCCTGTCCTGATGAAGGGATTTGTTCCTTCCCAGCTGCAGGACTCTGCACTTGTCCTTGTTGAACCTCATGAGGTTCCTCTCTGCCCAGCTCTCAAGCTGGTTCAGATCCTGCTGAATCAAATTTCCAAACTTATAGCTACACTTTTTCCCCATTTTCTCTCCTGTATCTAATCAGTACTTCCCTTGTTGCAACCTCTGTGGCTTCTTGTCCTACTACCGTGAACCTTTGGAAACAGACTGACATCATCTTCACCTTACCCAAACCCTGAGATTTAGTTACTGAAGAAGGTTATTGAAAGCAGAAGATGTTATGCAACAAGATAGAGAGACACCAGGACAGGGGCACTTTGCTCCTAAATTCAACTGTTGAAAGATTATTTTCTGTATTCAAATTTTGGAAGTGGAAAAAAACAATGACTAGCTTGAAGCTTTCAACCTCTTGAAAGAGGTATAACTGCAGGGTAAACTAAATTAATGTAGTTAATTAGTGCAATTATTTACAAGCCTTGAATAAATATAAGCTATATACTAGAGTGGAAAACCCTGAAGATTATCAAATGATTCAGAAGTCTCAACCTAGCAAAACCAAACCAAACCAAACCAATTAAAGCTCATGTTTTAGCAGTTTGGAGACTCCAGTCTGAATGCAGTAGTCAGGTTAGAATAGCTGGACTCTTAAGTTGCTTTCAAATGTAATGGGTGATTTGGCAATAGCAACATTATAAAGATTTGCTGTCAAGAGTGATTAAGATGGCACTGTAGACCAACACATGCAAAGAAATGTTTGCCTTTAAACAAGTTTCAAAGTAAAATTTGTAGCATAATTCTGAGATTTTTGTGATGTAGGTTTCATGGTGGTGTGTCAAGTGTTTGGAACAAGGAAATTCAATTTACTAGCACAGCATAATACTTGGAGGACGAATGAGGCATTAATCCAAACTGTGGACCACTCAGTAAAGAGACCCCCTCTATTGTTTGAAATAGTGGTGAGGGGATTACAAATTATGTCAAAGACAGCACTGTGTTTCTAGGTAGAAATAAAGAATAGAAAGTGTCTTTTAAAACACTAGTTTAATGAAACAATGGGGGAACTGGGAAAAAAGAAAGGAAAAATATTTTTGCTTTGTAAAATCTCCTCAAAGAAACATGATACATGGATGTGACGGTTCTAGTTCTGTAATTACTGCTGGCCAGAATGACTGTGTATGCAGGAAAAGGTCATGAGAAAAAGCTTGATCCTGGCTCAAGCGTTTGTAAGATTCAAAACCTCAGCATCAGATAACATCTCGTTTTGCATGGTTTGGTTTTCATTCACAAAAATGAAACCAGCAGGTGTCCATTATACATTTTTTTCCTCCAAATTAGTTTGGAGTTGTCATCAAAACTTCTATGATTTTGCTAACTAATATTTTGCCCATAGATCTATGATATGAGGTCACTTTGGACCTCAAATTAGTAACACACAAGAGCTTTCATCAAAGTATCCAGGTGTTTATGCCCTTTTAGCAATATGCTCATAGTCCATCTTCATTATGAACTTTGATACCAGTGGGAGCAGGAATTTCTCCTGGCTCTCTTGATAGTTGAGACTGAGAAACAAAGGGACATGCCACATGTAGTATTGTCTAACCTATATTTAATGCTGGATTTAAAATGAAGTCTCTTTCCCACTTAACATGTAAAGTAATATCCATCACTAGCTCTGCATGCCTTAGTGACACAAGAAGCACATTCCAAGCTTCAGGCAATAAACCTTATAAACCAATTATGTAAGCTCCAGCACTTACCTGGAAATACAGAACACTTAGGAAAATTTTCCCATAGTAGTCTGTATCCCCAGATAAATTACCATAGAAATAGAGAGCTGATCTCCATGACTTTCCTCACACTAGAAAGCATGCAAACAGATGGAGATATCTCACACAGATTTGACTGACATTTATCAACTTCAGGTAGCTCTATTGGGTCAAATAAGTTACCCATAAAACTGATAATATTACAAAATACTTTGGCATCTCGTTATCAGAGTTATCTGATGTCAAAACAAGATTTCCCTGTTTCTTAACAGAAGCAGCAGTTAACTGTGAACACACATGTTTGTAAATGCTGGTTTCTGGAGATTCCCAACGAATTATTGACATGTTTTGATGCTAACTTGGCTGCAATGTTTGGTCTGTTTGGAAAACTCTACAGAAAAGCCACTAAGGAGGAATGATCATGATTTCCTGGCTCCAAAACTTCTATTGCTGGGAAAATACTCAAAATAAAACCTGGAAGAAAAAAATCAAATCTCTTACACTTCTAAAATGATCCTGGGGATTTGGCATAAGCAGTTTTCGTATTCAGCTGCAGTATTTTCAGAACATACAAGAGATTAAACAGTTGTGAGTCTTAAAGTATAAAGTACACATTTTCAGTATTTTTTTCCAGATTGGTTTTCTTTTTACATGAATGAGTAGATATTTTAAAATCTTTTATTTGGGTAGATGTTGTGCAAAAACATGCAGATATAGGACATCACAGGACATGCTGTAGGCTGTCCAGCTCTCTGAACTCTTACTCTTGCCTAAAGATAAACATAAGTAGTAAACTACCAGGTCACTGTTAGTGGCTTGATCTGCCTTCGTGAACGAAACTGTTCAGCCAAACAACTGCTACATTTAATTCATACTCAACTGCACTGGCAAAAATAGGAGGAATTCTCACAGATTAGATCATATATAGGACCGCCTGAAATGATTTTGCTTCAGCTTTTACTTTGTCTGGATGTACCCATTTTCTCCCCTTACATTTAAAAGGCTGTTGATATTCTCACTGAAAAAAAACCCAAAACCGGTCAAACTACCCTGCCTTTGGTTGGGATAATTATTTTTGGACAAAACAGCCTATTGGGAAATCTCAGGCTTTTAAACTGAAATCTTTCAGACAGTGATATTCCAGTAACTATCCTGAGAGAAGTGCTATAACTTGAACTTGTTTCAAGAGAAAACATCCAACACTGAAAATAAATCCTACTCATCTGGAAAAGTCTGGCAGTATACAAAACTGACAATTCTGTCTTTATTTGTGAAGCATAGATAAGATCCAAAGCAATAACACTAAGTCCTAATCATGTATTCTTTATACCAGACCTCATTTCCATCTTAACCCAATCCGTCTTTTCTGTGATCAGAATGTTGAGAGATTTCCTTCCCATGATACACAGGAGTTACTGCACAGATTAGATTCTTTATTTCCTACTTATGCCAGGGACTGAGGTGCATTGCATCAGTCAAAATCCCTGTCATGCATGCACAAAAAATATCATTCCGTGCTTTCTGCATGTCTACGTCCTGCCATTTCTTGCTTTTTGCTGGTACTCAGTTTTTCTTACCTGACAACTTTAGTGCCATTTCGAATCACTTGGATATCTACTGCATAATTGCCATCAGCATGGGCTATCAAGTTGATCTCTGAAAATTCTGCCTATGAAAACAAAATTAGTATTAATCAGCATGGTTTATTTGACCTTCTCCCCCCCTCCAAATTCCTTCTTTTAGTATCTGAACTGCTGACAATATACATTCAGAATATAACAAGCATCAAGAGGATATTAATCCAAAACCATATTTGTATAAACTCCAGTACAAAGAAAGTAAAAAGCAAAAAAACTTTATGAAAAAAAGACTTATGGGCAGTAGTAAGTGTATTTACCCACTCATGTCTGCATACAAGCATAGAGATTGTATTTTGGCTTTGTATGGTGAGCTTAATACAGGCTCAACAAATGTCTATGAAAAGTTTTAAAGAAAACAGTAGAAAAGCAATGTTAAAATAACTGTGGTAGAGTGTTTTCTCATAGCATTTACTGTCTCTTCATATATTTTACCCTTTTCTGTCTCCTTTATGTGCATTTAATCTTGTTTTTAAAAGATTTGGTATTAACAAACAATTGACTCACAAACTTCAGAAAGAAAGAACTTTTCCAAAGCATCTTCTCACACTGGAAATGTGGAATTTAAAAGGAATCACTTCCATACTCTGAATCTACAGTTATTTGAAAGGAAAGGACAGGATGTTTTTCATTTATCCACAGTCTTTCATCAGCTTAGACTCTCAAGGCACTTTACAATAACATTACACAGCAGAATAATTGAAATGCAGCCAACTGTCTTCTAGTGGATAAAGAAAAGCGTCTTTGCTATCCTGGACACTAATACAGAACAGAGAGTGTCAGAATTCTCATTAGTCTCCTCCTGAAAAATGCTATCACTGAAAGTCTTCCTAAGTAAAATCTATGTAAGGCTTTCAGAATTAACTGTTCAGTTAAGGCAAGCGTTGACTACTCTAACCACTGGTTCAACTCAGTAGCTTAAGTATGTGCTTGATGTCAAGCATAGAGGTCTCTTCATTAAATCCCACACGTTTATATACTTTCTTGGATCAGTGTTATAATGTTCTAAACACATCATGAAGTTTTAAGGTTATTGTAAAAACAATAAATGCAAAATAAATTGTAAAAAACAAATGGTGAGAGATTGAAACAGTTGTGAAAGTGCTGATAACGTTAAAGAATCACTTAAAATCAATTTAATCTGAGACTGAAAACTGGTCTTTCCAACTGATAAACCATATTAAATCATTACCAGGATTCACAGTATTGATTTTATAGTTTAAAGGCTTAATAGTCATGACAGAAAGTACTGTGTGTCACGACAGGTTGCTGTAAGTAGTGTAAAAACAAAGTAATGCTCTCTGGTATTGGCAAAAGAAAACTAAAGTAATTGCTAACAACTGTTTGTATATGGCTCTCACAGTGTTGACGTGTTACAAAGTTATTAGCAGGGTTCAGAAACTTTCCACTTACTGGTTAAAGGTGATTCTGGTCCTACAAGAGCTCACGTGAAGGAAGTTCTAGGCTTACACAGAGCTTTTATTAGTATTGAAGAGACAGCGTGCGTGATGTCAACTGCACGGTCTGATCTAGGTGTGAATGGTGTTCTGGGACAAAATAGCTTGTATTCTTTTTCCCATCTCTCCCTCAATACTCTTTAAGATCCCTGGCAAAGCTTTCTATGTTTCCAAGCCAAGAACATCAGCAGATATTCAATGGTGTGAAGAATGGAGCAAAGCTAGATGCAGAACTATTACAGTGAATTTAGATAGGCTGAATCCACACAGCTAGTGATGGTTTTCCCTCGCTCTTTGAAAATCCAATGACCAAACAGTTCACTTCTAGTACTGAAGATTCTTACAGTAGCATCAATTTGTAAAATTCATGATGAAAAACAGTGAAAAGACTAATTTATTTTCTTAGTTTCAGATACCAAGCTCAAATAAAACAGCCATAATCCTAATGCATCCTGAATTATACCTCTGTATTTATTCAGTTCTGTTTAAAAAAACCCCACACACCAGCACTGACACCAGACCATAAGTGTATGCTTAAGTGAAGGAATTACTGATACAGAAATGCAACGTGTCTTTCATGAAGTGTCTGTGAAATTCAGTCTCTAAGCAACATCTTTTGAATACAACATGTTTTTAATGTGCAAATTATGGTCAGAATCCTCTAAAAAGAGCTACGTTGGAATGAAACATAATGAAATCTTTGATCATTTATTTAACATGTGAGGGTTTTTTGAAGTACAAAGGATTATGTATCTATCTCCACATTAAGAATCATTTATGTTGGAAAAGATCCTTGTGATCATACAGCCCCAACCATAAACCTAAGACTGTCAAGCTCACTGTGAAACTGTGTCCCTAAGTGCCACATCTCAGAATCACAGAATGGTACAGGCTTGAAGGGACCTCAAGAGATCATCTAGTCCAACCTCCATCTACACACCTTTTGAATACTTTCATGGAAGTAGGTATCTATATGTGCAGATGTATTTGTATAAATACACATTTGCAACAACAACATTCAGGTTAAGTCATTCAGTTACCTGCTCAACCTTTATATCATATTCTCCATGGACCTTTTTTCCACGAAAAGCCTTGGCCCTGTAGGAAAAAAATGGAGAGAGAAAATCATGGATATTTGTATCTGTAATTGGCAGTTACATAAAAGCTTCCTATATGGCCTTCAGTGACTTGAAAATACACATGCACACTAATTGAATCTATGCACTACACATACACAAGTCACTTTCCTTTGACATCCTTGTATCCTTAACATCCCATCATACAGTATTTTGTGTTAAAAAGCATACATAATGTTATTTTCAACATTACAGTGCACACTAAAGCATACTGAAAGACATATTTCACAATTAGTTATTCAAATGAGTACCTCTAAAAAGATGCAATCCTGCTCTCATTAAAGTCAACGATGGCAGTGGAAATTCATTATGATGTGAAAAACATCCTAACAACTGCTCATGTCAATCTTTACCCACCTAGCTTATTTAGAAAAACTCTTTTATTGGGAATACTATGCTTAGAAAGCTTCTATTGTTTTTAAAGAAAGTATCAGAGGCAGTGGAGGCTGTAGTCACCAAATTTGTGTCTGATTTAATGGTCAGTTTTGCTTTTTCTAGATTCTAACTTGAGACAATGTAATTAATCCAAAGGAGAGTTTCTGAGTAATTATGATCCAGTCTCCCAGGCCTAACAAGTAGACATTCTTCTAGGAATCTGTCAGTTGGATGCCTTAGGTGGCATATATGTGCTATGGAGTAAATGGGAATTAAAAATAAACAAATCAATCAATCAATTAATCTGTTGGCAAAAGGGAACTACTGCTCAGAAGTTAGAAAAGGGATAAGGTATCAGTCTCTCTGCACCTTCTTTACTCAAGCCAAAGCTTAGAGTATTTTTCCATCTGTATTTCTATGCAAGCCCAAAACCAGAACATCACAAAACATCTTGTCAAATGTGGAGGGTTTTTTTTTTTTTTCATTTTCAACATCTGACAAAGTGTTCCTACATTAAACTAAACCTACTTCATTAGTGAAAATAATCTATATACTAAATATTAAAACAGTTCACCATTGCGTCTGGAAAATCCTTTCCCACTGAGGTCCAGAAGAGTTTCATCATTGGTTTCAGTAGGGGTAGAACCAAACTTCCTAACAGTAAACTAAAAACACTGCCTTTGGCAACATGCTTCTTAAAGATATCTTTGGTATGATGGATAAAAAAATGAGAGAGAGCAAAGAAAGTGTTTATACTGAAATGGCAAACTAAAATCTCACCCAATAATTAATTCTGTACAAATAGACAATTGGTAAGAAGTTGACAATGAAGAAAGTGTTTGCTTTATATTGTTTTCTTCTGAGAAATAAATAGGAAATGAGAAGTTTGAAATCTATTATTTTACTTTAGAAAGTGGGTACTCGGGATGTTAGCAAATATTTTTGTGAACAACAAAAGCAGAAGTTAAATATGCTGTTTATGTTGAAGCATCAGCTGGACCATGTTACTCTAATAGGTGCAGAAAAACTAAGGACATCTGTATTATCCTGAGAAAAGTCCACAAAAGACACAGAGCAGAGGGGAGGGTCTCATGTTCAAATATAACACATCTGCCTCGGGAGAAAAACAACCACTTTGTAACAGCAGACAGTTTAAAAGTCCCTTTGAAAAACTAAGATTTACCACTTCAAAAAAGATTTAAAACACCAATCCTGATCCCCATGAATTTAACAGTAACTATATTGTTGAATTTAACAGGATGATCTCCTACACTTTCTGATGCAGCAGCAGGTGAGGTAAATGCATTGTTGGACACCACATAGCACATTTAATTTAAACAGGAGTACAGTGGCTATATAACACAATGATTGCTACAGTCAAGCTGCCTCTCGTACACTGAAACATAAGCTTAGAGTAATACCCAGTCTCTTCAAAGCTGAATGGTAACTTGACTCTATAGAGATGAAACCTCCCATAATGCTTCCCCTAATAACTATCAGCAGTTGATTAGTTCTTTATGAGATTAAATGGAAATAGAAACCACAAAGAGCCAAAGAGAGAGAATTCTTTAGTGCACTGAACATACTGAAACGTGCTGAAAACACATTAGTTAAGGTGAGATGCTACTGCTTTAAATTCAGTCCTTAAACAGCATTTACATGAAGTAACCCTTAAACAAACTCTGGCATGATTCATATTTCAACAGATGACTTCAGCTTTGAAAATAAACAGCAATATTAAGTACTGAAGTTAGGCAATCTGAGTTAAAAACAAATGTGACATTTAAGAGACTTAATTTCAAAGTGGCTTTAAACAACAATTTTTAGAAAAATGTGTAATATTCAATAACATTCTCCAAGTATTGAGCCATAAACTGCAGGAATTTATCCTGATACCTCTAAAAAAAACCACCTTACAACAAAGAGCCCTGACTCAGTCATTTCAGAATAAACTCCTAAGAAACTCTTAAGAGTTTGCTGTGCAATAACACCTGGGTTTCATATTATTTACTGTACTTTGGAAACCCAGTCATGCCCTGCTTGAATTATTTCCCATTTGCCATATGAGAAATGTGCAATCCTATCATAAAGACATTTATGACATGTTTAAACTATTATTTTTTCTAGGGGGGAGATGGAGAACAAAATTCTTTGGTGTTATTGAATTACAGAATTTCATTGGATTGTAGTTTGGAATTCCTGTGATGCCCCATTGCTATCAGTACTGAGCACAGAATGCCTGTATAGCAGCTCTTGGAGCACCTCTGTGGTGAGGAAGTAATGCCTCCAAGGTTGGGATCTCCAGCAAGGCATTTGAGATGTGTGAGATTAGCTGTCAGCAAGAGCAAAGCCAACAAAACAAACAGACCCCAATTGAAGTAATGCTTGGCTGCCCATTGTTGACAATTTCTTGCATTGTACATAGGGAAGAGCACAAAAACCAGCCATGTCATTATTTACCTGAAACTCAATCTGCAAACTATTGCTTTCCAAAGCCTAAACATGGAGAAAACAGATAGCTACTAATATGAATGTCACCTACTGGAGTCAGAGGTGGTCAGACCAGTAAGACCTCTCATAGGCAGAATCTTTTCAACATATGTGAAATGGTTCTGCATTTCTTGCTTCACAATTCATTTGCTGGATAAAAATCTTGCATATTTAAAATTAAACAACTCTAGAATATATAGTTGCCATACATGCTGCCTAAGATGAACTCGTACTACTTAAGGGAACTTTGGCAAGGACAACAAGGTGGTGTCAGGAGGCTGGAGCCAGGCTGTTCTCAGTGATGGCCAATGATAGGACAAGGGGCAACGGGGACAAGCTGGAACATTAGAGGTTCCAAAGAAACACAAGGAAACTCTTCTTCCCTGATGAGGTGAGGGAGCACTGGAAGGGGCTGCCCAGATGGGCTGTGGAGTCTCCTTCTGTGGAGACAGTCAAACCCACCTGGACAAATTCCTGTGTGCCCTGCTCTAGGTGGTGCTGCTCTGGCAGGGGAGTTGCATTGGATGAGCTTTCCAGGTCCCTTCCAGCCCTTGAACTATATTAAAAAAGACCTGAAATATTCCCCTCAAACTACATAGCAGCTACATATATTTCTGCATTATCTTACTATGCCATGAAACCACTATGGTGTCATTTCATACAACTGAACAAAGCCTCAAAACTGATGCTTTGAATGGCAGAAAAACCAACAGGAAAACCATTTGCTAACGTGCACCAGGCTTACACTATGTCAATTTGCATTCTTTATCACCGCAGTGATGAGCTTATCTGCAAGTCCTAAATCTAAGCTGAAATCAAAAGCATGCACCTAGCAAATATGTGGGGTTCAAGCCTGCAAACCATTGCACATGCTTCAAGTCTCTTATTTTCCCAGCACTGCTCACCTTTAACCACTGCAATTTGCACTTGGCAATTTAGCACAGCATTTAGGGTCTGATTTCTGTACAAATTAAGGAAAGTTCAGAAGAATCAGTTGCATTTGAGCACCGATGTCTGGAGATGACTGAGTAGTGAACTGAGAACCAGTTATTGATCCTATCAATAAGCAGACTGTAAATCAAAAAATAATTCTAGTGCCAGCTGAGCAAAACAGAGCAAAAGTTTGTTGATCATTTGGAAGAGCAGCACCCTCTAGAGTACACAAATTGCAGACTGTCAACATTTATCACAGAATCACACAATGGTGGGGGATAGAAGGGATCTTTAGAGACCATCCAGTCTAATTCCCCTGCAGAAGCAGGTTGACCTAGACCAGGTGACACAGGAACGTGTCCAGGTGGGTCTTGAAGACCTCCAAGGAAGGAGCCTCCACACCCTCCCTGGGCAGCCTGTGCCAGGGCTCCCTCACCTCAAAAGGAAAATAGTTTTTTCTTAAGTTTAAATGGAACTGGTTTTGGTCCAGCTTCTTTCCATTATCCCTTGTCCTACCACTGGACACTACAGAAAAAAGTGCTGCCCCAATCTCTTGAAACTCATCATTTAAATATTTGTAAATACTAACAAAATTCCCCCTCAGTCTCCTCTTCTCCAGTCTAAACAGCCCCAAGCCCCACAGTCTTTGCTCAGAAGGAAGATGCTCCAGTCCCCTGATCAACTTGTTGGCCCTTCCCTGGCCTCTCTCCAGCAGTTCCCTGTCCCTCTTGAGCTGGGGAGCCCAGAACTAGGCACTGGAGTGGCCCCAGAACCCATCCTTGTGGAACTCCACTGGCCACAGGCCTCCAACTCGACTCTGTGCCATTGATCACCACGCTCTGGGCTCTGTCATTCAGTCAGCTCTCCATCCACCTCACCATCCACTCATCCAAGCCACACTGCCTGAGTTTTCTGATGGGGATGTTGTGGGAGACAGTGTCAAAAGCCTTGCTGAAGTCAAGGTAGATGACATCTGCTGCTGTCTTCTCATCTAGCCATCTGGTTATGCACTCATAGAAGGCATCAGGTTGGTCAAACAGGATTTCCCCTTGGTGAAGCCATGTTGACTCCCCCTGATAACCATCTTATCCTTCATATGTTCAGTATTCACTTGGTCCATGTTTCTGCAACAGGAGACTGATAAGAAACTTGGATAAAAAGCCCTCCTGTTTAAGATTAGAGACCTTGATTCACTTAAATGTGCTACTGAGATTCTGCAAAGATCTTTTTGGATTTAAAACATGTTGTTTTTAGCCCTTTGCACGGTGGAGATATACTTTCAGCAATTGACCTAGCCAGTATTTCACTCTCACTTAAAACAGTTATGTTTTCTCAAGCTACTACTTCACACAGAAATTGCCTTAAAAGCAGCAGACCGTCACCACAAAGTAAGTGATGGACCATATCAAATGCATGGCCTGAGTAGTGCTCCCTGTTGGGTTGGATTTCATTAGATTAATGATAATCTCCATTACCAGGAGGCTGTAAATCTGAAGAGCAGCACATTTTCTTGGCTCTGAAATAGCAGAGCTTATATTAACAGGTTCCATAGCTCACACTTGTATCAGACCAGCAAAGTTTTGCCCTTCATCACTCAGTTTGATGAAAGAGTAGGTTCAAAGGAAGCACTGGAACCACAGGGACACACTGCTTGCTCTTTCTAGTGCTTCACTGTGTGAGCTCACAATTCACACAAACCCTAATGGAAACTTAATTTCATACAAACCTTTCTTTTCCCAGTGTGACAGGCAGAACACAATTAATACAGCTCTTCATTCTAAGTCATAGCCTAGCCTTTTGAAGAGGAAAATACATTGTATCAAATACAAAGTGCTAGCCTCTGCCAATAAGGTAACTTACAAACAATTGCATTTTAGCCTATCATTTAATCTACTGAGGTCACACCAGAAATTATTATTTATCATTTTCTTCTGTACCCAATGGCACAACATAGTCCTTTATTTTCTTTGATATCATACAGTTTCCAGCAGTAACATGTGTGTCAGTTTTCACTGTGTATCTTTACCTGAAATCCCTGTCTCAACTGCACCTACACTAATCTTGTCAACCACAATATACTGAAAGAGAACAAACCCAACCAGTCAGGGGCCTGGTGTATGTTAGCACATGGTGAACCCACCCCAGATGGCCTACTATTGGAATCTATCACATGGTTAATTCTATCAAGCTACAAGATTTCTTCATTGCTGATCTATCTGGTTTCATCGAGGATCATGAAAGCACAACTATTTGAGCAGTCCAAACTTTACATAGTAGTAGGAAACTGTAGGAAACATCCCTCTCCCAGATTCTTTCCCTAATTTCTGTACATGCTTAAATTACAGAGGTCTTGCATGCAGCATTTCCTCTGCCGAGGCACTGAACCCTCACACTCTTCCCCATTCCCTTTAGTAGTGATGGCTAAATCCATGACAAAGCACAGTAAACATTTTTCAGTGGAACATTTTCCTGCCCAGAGCACAGAGAAGCTGCTCAAAGAGACTCAGCTCTAAAAAGCATATTTAAAAAGAAAGAATAAACAATCTAGAAATAAAGAATGTCAGCTTATGTCCCCTTCTGTGCTGCATATCCTCCTTGCTAGAAAGGGTTCTGCTTTTCAGAACAGCTTGATATGTGGCACCTTCAGAGGCTTCCACAGTCCCTGACTCAATCCTCCCCTTTTTTTTCTTTCCTCACAATTTATTACTATTTTTAAAAACAAATTAATAGATTCACAGAATCACAGAATAGTGGGTTTGGAAGGAACCTTCAGAGATCATCTGGTCCAACTTCCCTGCAGAAGCAGGTCCCATTTAAATCAGCAACATGTCCAGACCAGTCTTGAAGACCTCCAGGGAAGGAGCCTCCACACCCTCCCTGGGCAGCCTGTGCCAGGGCTCCCTCACCTCACAATGAAAGAGTTTTTTCTTATATTTAAATGGAGCTTTTTAGTTTCCAGCTTCATCTCATCACCCCTTGTTCTGTTGCTAGGTACAACAGAGAAAAGTGCTGCCCCAACCTCCTGCCATCCACCATTTAAATACTTGTAAATATTAATAAGATCCCCCCTCAGTCTCCTCTTCTCCAGACTGAACAGCCCCAGATCCTGCAGCCTTTCTTCATCAGGAAGATGCTCCAGTCCCTTGATCATATTGGTGGCCCAAATTATTCTGTCCCCTTGGCATAGATCACAGTGTTATCTCCTCCACTCTAATTGTTAAACAGAGACATATTATTCATTCACAGCACAAATCAGATCTTCCATGCCAAGAACCACCTTTGTTGTTTAATCAGGAGCCTTTCCATTTGTCATTCTGTTCTGTGCCTGAATACAGTGTTTTTTACTAAGAGATCTAATCAAGAAGAAAATGCCTCCTACTCTTGAATCTCACATTTGAGCTTAAATATTCTGGGTCTCTTGAACAGCACACTTTCCTGCAAATGCCTCGTTTTCTGCCCACTCAAGGTGAAACAAATAGTCTTTCAGGACTGCAGGCGAGTCTGTCTTTTTGGTAATGTCTCAAAACCCCACACCTCTGATTACATACTATTTCCCATTAGCCCAGTACTTCTGTGCAAGATTTATAGTCACGACGTCATTTCTGTGGTTCTTTTTTTTCTTCTTCTTTTCATAAAGTAAATGACAAATGAAAGTCTTTTTAAATGTTCATTCCCTCATCACTAGAAGACCTCATATGTGATGCAACACATTATAACCTTTCCCAAAGCTGTTAGACTCATTAAAACAGCTGCTAAGCTTTCCCATGGTTAGGTTCACAAAAATATTTTGTACTCATGAGATGAACAAAAAGTCCCAAATTTTATACAGGAAGAACTTCACTAGCCAAATTATGAAATATTACTATTCCAAACACTGCTGAAGGTTTTAAGGGTTCTCAGTGCTGCATGTTCTGCACCAGTTGCTATAAATTCCTTCATCTCATCTGCTACAGCCAGTGTAATAACATTGCAGGCCAAAGTAACCAAGTTCAATTTGTCATTTCCATGTGTTCCTACCAACTAAGTCATCCATTCTCTCCAACTTCTCATTCTATTGACAACAAAGATAAAGTAGTACAAACTGTTAAGGAGCAATTCCACTGTTTATAAAGTAAGGCACTCTACATTCTCTCAGCAGAAATCTCACACAATGCAGCAATTGGTGATTAGTTTATGACAGAAAAAAAACACAAGCCATCTAGAAATAGCATCCACAGATATTTTAGTTTATTGCTTTTCTATTCAGGTAAAGAATGTGAGTCTAAAAGACTTTGACAGAGGTAATTTCTGAGAATATCTGAAATGCCATAAAAACCAGCATGGAGTGAAAGAATCTTCCAGGCCAAATCCCCATTATCAATAAACTCTTGGGCAGAAGTTTATCTGCCTTTGAATTTCTCTATTTACTTTGAATATTTTAAGGCATTTTAAATGGCTCGAGGCAGCTTGTGTGACTCTGAGGTGAGAAAATTACAATCATTCATGCCTGGAGACACCACAAGGAGATACTTCATACACGATATGTTGGCCTATCAAGTTGTTTGAATATTCACCTTTGGGGATCCTGCACTTAACATAGCAACTGTATCTTAAAAACCTCTCCAGCCAGTTCCCCTATAAATGAGGTTCTGAACAAAGTACTCATCAAGGGGCAAGAAAGAGGGGGAAGTGTGTAAGTTGTGCATGTCTGGAGAGAAAGTGGAAGAGAATACATGCCTTTCAGACACAGCTGGTAGCTAAACCAGCTTCAAACCTGTAGTACAGCTTCAAACCTTCAGTCTTAATGTCAAACCTTAAATCTTCAGGCCCCCACATGTACAAAATCCAGGGGAAATGAGGTAATGGAAGAAAGGATTGCCACAAGTGCCAGAATATCTTATCAGAGATATACTTACATATAAGTGTGTGTGTATATATATATATACAGAGAGAATGGCAGCAGTGGTACAGGCAAGTCTGAGTGTTTTCTTCAAAGACATCCCACAAACATGCAACACCCATGCAGCAACATTTCCATAGCTCCACCAATACTGAACTAGATTTAAGTGTCTGAAGCATAAAGATTTTTTTGCTTTCATCTATGGCTCAGACATTCTTTCACCTCCATCATGCAGATCTGGAGTCTCTTCCAATTCTGTCACTAGCTTCACATTACAGGAATACTGGTGGCCCCATTTGACTCAAGATCCCAAATAATCAGTGTAAAACAGTCTTTCATGTTTCATTTTTTTTTTCACACACCTGAAACTTCTGCTTTTATGCTTATATTTAGGACAGTCATGTGCTGCCCTCTTTCTCTGAGCAGATCAAATAGAATTAAGCTCTACTTAATTAACTTGGTTTCACAGTATAGAGTGGTGGGGGTTGGAAAGCACCTTTAGAGATCATCTACTCCAACTCCCCTGCCAAAGCAGGTCCCACCTAGATCAGGTCACACAGGAACGTGTTCAGGTGGGGTTTGGAAACCTCCCAAGAAGGAGCTTCCACACCCTCCCTGGACAGCCTGGGCCAGGGCTCCCTCACCTCAACAACAAAGGAGTTTCTCCTCATGTTTAAGTAGAGCTTCTTGTGTTCCACCTTTAGTCCATTACCCTTGTCCTCTCACTGAACACTACAGAAAAAAAAGTGCTGCCCCATCCTCTTGACATTCACATTTTAAATACTTGCAAGGGTTAATAAAGTCCCCTTTCAGACTTCTTCAGGCTGAACAGCCCCAAGTCCCGCAGCCTTTCCTCACAGGAGAGATGTTCTAGTCCCCTGATCATCGTAGAGTCCCTGTGCTGGCCTCTCTCTAGAAGTTTCTTGTCTCCCTTGATGTCTCTCATCTTCATTAGGTGCAGTAAAGCAAGAGTCTGTAGCTTTTGCTGCCCTCTTCTGTAGGAAGAAGTGTATATCAGATTGGCTAAAAATGCCCTCCCTCACAGATCCATGGTCATCTTTCTGGCTTGATGGCACCTGCACTGGCATCAGTGTTGATTAAATTAATAAATTCCTCATGCTTTCTGTACTTCTATCCTAAAATATTTAAGCTTAATTATTCAATATTATCAAGGGTTTAGTTCCCCCACACACACACACAGGTGTATATACTTACACAGTTTCCACTGGTCTCATTAGTCTCCTCTGACTCTAAATAGCATTCCCAGCATATCAGAAAGCTGGGTGGTACCTTCAGTGCAACTACCCCCAAGGCAAAGAAGTGCTCAGTAGAACAAAGATATTGATTTATCAGTTATTATGGAAGAACAAGCTTTAGAAACATGCATTTTATCTACCCACAGGCTTTGGAGGAAGGCCTAGAATGCTGCCAAGTTCCAATAGCCATTGAAAACACATTATACTGATAAATGTCAGTACAAATAGATATCAAGAAAATAAGAAATATTTTTGCCAGTATCACTTTTTCACTTGTTTTTGTTTGTTTGCTTGCTTGCTTGCTTTTTTCAAGCACATTTTATGCCACATTCTGCAGGGAAACACGTGCAATGGCACAGCAGATTAACATCTTACCACTTCCAGGGTGCCTCCACGTATCCCTTCTCTGGCCATACTTTCAGACCTGGTACTCCTCAGACAAGATACCACATCAGTGAAGATCTAAAAATATAGTACCTCTTCTGAAAATATGGCAAGGAACAGATTTTAGCATTACTGTAAGTCTTCCACTAGAAGGAATAGTCTCTTCTGCTCAAAATTAAGCTTCCCAAGTATGTGACAAAACTAAACTAACCAGCCTTAATTACAATATTAAAATATTAAAAGCATAATCCCATAGATTTTTGTCTGTACTTAAAATACCCACGTTTGGTTTCTTGATTTCAGTATTCTCTGAAAAGCCAAATAACTAAGAGCCTGCATTCCCAAGGATACCCAGCTTCCTACTATGGAATAATGAGCAATGGAATTTTCTGGTACTGCTGAAATTAGTGAATGCTTTTTTTCTCTCCAGTGAACTGGCACCACAACTAATACACTAGAGTGGAAGCATTACTTCTCCCTTCCCCAGGTGAGGCTGATCTTGGGAATAGAGGCTTTAAAAATTCTTACATAGAAACAGTCCATAAAAACAAAAATCAGGAAAAGTCCATTGGGATCTGTAACACAAAACATACCACAAGTCCTCAAGGACATTGTGACCAAAGCGAAGCCATTAAAGATGAGAAACACGACCAGGATATCAGACAATAACTTTCATGAAAGTGGTGCCTGACAGGTTTGGAATTTTGGAGGCAGCTGTGCAACACTTTATTTGGTTACAATGCTGGAGCTGAATTTAAAACAGCATTGAAATCTCCATAAGTGATACACTCATTCTGGTCTAACTACACAGTGCAATAGCACAAAATCCCAGAGTTTCTCACACCCTCCTCATTGTTTGTAAAACAAAAGGACCTGAGATTTTAGAGCTTAATGAACATTGGAATCAAGTAAGTCCCTTATTGTCCCAAGTGTTTGCTACACAGCTGCACAGGCTGCCCCATGAACAGTCTGCATTACACTCAGGTCACATTCAGCTCTGGAACTCAGCACCAAGCAATAATATACTGTACCTCAAATTTGGGATTTTGAAATCCAGCAGTTTGCCAATCTTTTGAGCAGAAATCTCCTGATGAGGCAGTGTTGCAAGATCCCCAGCAGCACAGAGCCCTGGCTGACTGGCAGTATCTCACAGCTGGAAGGAGTATAGGCAACTGCTGAATGTGGAACTTCATTCCAACATCTCTTCCCCTTCCCAGCTAAGCACAGTTGTCTTTTTTTTCACAACTAGATGTTGTCAAATATGAGATTCAACGCCCAAAATTGGTAGTGTTACAGATATGAAACAATTAAGATGCAAAGAGCAACTTCTTTTGGCATATAAAACCACAGCTGTATTAATTCCATAACTGAACATTCCACATCTCTGGGATCAATGTCCCCAGTCCCTACAGGGGTGAGAAGGGGACCTGTTCTCTTTTGCCCACAATAGCAAAGTTTTTGAACAGTTCAGAGATTTGAGAAGATCTTCTCTCCAGGAGCTGTACTGTTGAAAGGCTGCTTCAAATTCAGCTGGCAGTATATAGCATGTTAGTCAAGGATGCCCAAGAGATGAACTGAATCCAGCCCTACGTCATTCTGAGGGCTACACCCACCCACTTGGGTCCCTAATGGGAAGTGGCTAGCTTATGCTACTAGTCACCTCTCCACTAATGCATCCTTGGGCAACCACAAGCTTGCAGTTCATGGCACTGATTCACAGCGGTGGGAGTTGTTAGAGAAGAAGACAGAAGTGCTTTTCCCATGAAGATACTGCCATTTGGCAAAGACTGAAACAGCAGGCATGTGCAAGCCCTTGTTACGTAAGATCCAAAATCTGCAGCTAGTTACTGGTAAATATTTTTGCTAGTGAATTTATTACTCTGGGCAAGGATGATCATCCTGGTGAGTAAACAAAACATGAACAAATAACAGCATTCAGAGTATTTTCTTGATTATTCTACAATAAGGTCCCTTGGGAAGAAAGTTCAGGATGTATTGAAAACCTTTCAGACTCAGAGACCCAGGATATCCATACTGCAAGTTGAATTTGCTTAAGAAAGAAAGGCTGCTACTCTCATTCTGGTTTGCTACTGCACCAACACAAATTAGTCTGCAGTGATATCAGTGATTTCTCTGAGACAGCTCTCGTATCAAACTCCCACACAGAGGCAGGCTGCCAGGATCTTCTAAAAAACCTTATTTTTTTCTGTTGTGAACTATGGAGAAAAAAGAACAAAATAAAATGAGCAAGTAATGGTAAAATCGAAAGAAAATCCACCACGACTTGCAGATATGGCTATTAATTTTTTAAAGAAAATCAGCAAAACATTTCTGACTACTCCTGAAGTCATTATTTTCTACCTTGAGCCCTGTATATGTCATTTCAGAGGGCTCTTCTTACCTCCAGTAGTTTTCCATAACTTTATTTTCTGTAACAACATCTTTTCTTTTCTATGCAATCAGCAACAAACCTGTTGTGTTCAGTAACTTCATTTTAATCTTCTGTAGCCCAAATTTCTCCATTCTTATGAACTGCTTGCCACAGTCCATGGCCCAGTAGGTAATTAAAAAGAAATCTACACTGTTGAGTTACAAATGCAATCTTATTTACTATTATTTTAAACATTTCTTACTAGAGGATCTCATTTTTTAATAATATAGTCATAATATGCACTAAATGTATGTAGTAAAAAAGGTCAGATTCCTTCATAGAATCATTTAGGTAGGACAAGAACCTAAAGGTGCAACATCTCTCCTATGAGAAAAGGTTGTGGGATCTGGGACTGTTCAGCCTGGAGAAGACAAAACGGGGAGATCTCATTAATACAAGAACTTAAAAGGTGTTTGTCAAAAGGATGGGGTGGCACTTTTTTCTGTAGTGTCCAGTGACTAGTGGTAAAGGACATAAACTGGGATACAAAAAGTTCCACTTAAATATAAGGAAAAACTCTTTCACTGTGAGGTGAGGGAGCCCTGGCTGCCCAGGGAGGGTGTGGAGGCTCCTTCTCGGGAGGTTTTCAAAACCCACCTGGATGTGTTCCTGTGTGCCCTGATCTAGGTGGGACCTGGTTGAGCAGGGGGTTGATGAAGGTCCATTCCAACCTCTACCATTGATTCTGTGATTGTAAGCTAATTGAGTAAACCTAACACTATTCAATCCCATCAATAAACTGTACCCTTAAGCACATCTACGTGTCTTCTAAATACCTCAGTGGGCTGGTGACTCAACCACTCCCCTGGGCTGCCTGTTCTAAACCCTGACAATCAAAATCTCAAACCTAAACCTCCCCTGGTGCAACTTGAGGCCATTTCCTCTTGTCCTATCACTTGTTACTTGGGAGAAGAGACCGACCTCCACCTCACTAGAACCCTCAGCTTCCCCTTCTCCAGGCCGAACAGCCCCATTCCCTCAGCCATTCCCCATCACACTTGTGCTCCGGCCACGCTGCAGCCCCTCAGTGTCCCTCTGGCAGTGAGGGGCCCAACACTGAACACAGCCCTCGAGCTGCAGCCTTTAATCAGAATGACTTCGGGCAAAAAATCTCCATCTCTTTAGATTAGGCTGTATCTTGAGCCGCTTCATTCCCCCGGCAGTGCCCAGGCCGCGCCGCGCCGGGCCACGGGCAGGGCCTCAGCACGGTGGCGCGGCGCCATCTGCTGGTGCGAGCCGGCCGGCAGCTGCGGCGGGAAGGCGCCGCTCCTGAGGGGAACGGCGCGGGCACCCAAAAGCGGGGACTCCGCGGCCAGGAGCGGGGATTTGAAACCGAAACCGCTGCACATCGCTGTAAACAAAGTCGGAGCAACTACAAGGACTTTGAACAATATCTTCCATCTATTTACTGCCTGGCGTGGGCTGAAAATTCTGCTCTCACAAGAATTATGAGGGAAAAGAAACGGCTGAAGCGTTTTCTCAGCTGCACCTCAGAGTAAAATGAAGTAAATGAACTTACCACAAGCCAGCCTATAGCACAGCCTTTCAAAAGACACACGGGTACGTTACTGGCATTGGCCAAAAGCCCTCCTTTTTTACAGAACGTATTTAAAAGGTGTTTGTGAAGAGGATGGGGCAGCCCTTTTTTTCCTGCAGTATCCAGTGACAGGACAAGGGGTAACGGGCTTCACTTTGAGAAACCGAAAACAACTAAAATAACACTTTAAAAAAACCATGATTATTACTAAAAAATAACAGCAGCTAGATTAGAGTCACTAAAGTTTTCTTTCTCATGCACAGAAAACCTCATGCATAGAGCTGTGTCGTGTAGAAGGAAAAACAGTCGGCTACACTGCCAGCTTGAGACCTCTAAGCTTGTGGTCCCCCATTATTGAATGTAACACCCCTGTGACTCTTCTGGCTGGCACAGCTCTGGGAGCAAGCTGACCATCTGACTGGTAGGGCTAGAGAGAAAGAAAAGTTACAACTTTGCGTTCAGAAGTTAATGCAAGACAGGTGGAGATGTCAAAAACTGTGAGGCAAAGAGAATTGGGAAGTCCTCAGTTCCAAGTGGTGACAAATTTTTTTGCATCATTCAGATGGACAAAAAAAAAAGGACAGGATATACAGTCACTTTTAGTCCAGTTTATCATTAGGTAGCTAGACACACAGTAAAAAAATATGCAAAACTACCACATTTTCATAATTTGTAAGAGACTAAATCCTTTTATCCTATCAAAGTGAGGACTGCTCTTGTGACTGCATGTCCACATCTTGTCAATAACCCTCAATGATAGAAAGGATGGAGAGTAGAAACTGACATTGTGGAGGGTACTGAACCATTGTTCCTTTCCATCTTCTCTTATTAACTTCCACCGAAGCCATCATCTTAATATATGTTCCTGGTTGCTGGACAGTGTGTCTAAAAGTATTTCAGAACACTGCATTCTCAGTATAGGTGCTCAGAATGGAGGAAATGAAAGTGAGCAGCTCTTTCCAATGTAATGGTATTTCCATGGTGGGCCCAATGGAAAACAGAAGATTGTTCTTGTACAGTCAAACATACAACAATCCCCAGTTAAAAAAATACCTTGAAAGCAGTTCTACAAACATGTCACACACTGGACTGGTTTTTGCACTTTGCTGCTGAGGAGAAAACTACTTGGCAGAGCTTAATGTTGTCCTTTCTCTCAAAAATGTTCCATGGTCTTTAATGACAACTGCAACATGCTCCAGCATATCCAGAAGCACAGAACCTACTGCTACAAAAGTCATAGCTCTGTCTGGGCCACAGAGTGTTCATGATTCCCTTTCCTCTCTCAGAACACATTTCATGTGCCTCCTTGCTAACAAACACAACCTCTGTTTGCTGAAACATAAGCCCAAGGGATGCTGTTTCAATAATCAAAGTAAGAAAGAGGAGTGAATAGCAGAGCCTTGCTCTGCATCTATTCCAAGGAATCTTACAATCCTGACAGATGGAGCACTGTATCACTCTCATCAGTACAAATAAGCAGCAGACCAACACCATTCAAGACAACACAGTGAGACTGAGAAGACCTCCTCCTGACCCCTACATCTTCACTTCCAAGTTGGAAATGAAAGACAAGCCCAGAGTACTTCACAGCAAAAGATTACTGGGTTTTTAAAACAAAATTTTCAAAGGTAGTGGCCAAGTCTTAAAGCCTTTTGATACTTGAAGCAATCATTACATTTTGAGCATCTTGTCTGGATCTGACAGCTTGAAGAAAGTGGTTCTTTTAAGGGATTAATCTAAATGCACAATATCATGATACTTTGATTAATTCTCAGCTTAAATATGAGACAATATTGAATGCATCACTTAATTTAGATTTTACTGAGTATTTTTTGTACTATACCCCTATAAAAGACATTACAACTTTTTATCTCATCTCTGAATTCACACTTTCTTACTCGTTTTCCCTTCTTCCCACCCACCCACCTACACATATTTAAGACTTGAGAGCTTGAACACTTCTCAATCACAATGTTTGTATTACAAAGTTTACATTTCATTATCACACATGTCTTCTTTCTCTTTCTGTAGGTAGGCTATAGTTCTCAATTTTCTGCAAGAGGATCTCAATGTTTTTGGCCTATTTGCCTAGGATGGAGTAGTCCTGGCAACCAAGCTTAAGTAGACTCCAAGGACTGGTGGTTTCTTGAGGTAAAATTTCTCACTTGATTCCTGCAATATGCTCCTTTCTGAGTATAGGCAGAAAACCCATTACCCTGAACAGATGGGAGGTAGTCTGTGGGAAGGCAAAATCTGTTTACAGCAAAAACTTAGAATAAAAAATAAAAATCTGAGTCACAGGCCTGATAAAAATCATAAGATTACAGAATCACAGGATGGTAGGGTTTGGAAAGGACCTCTAGAGATTATCTACTCCAACCTCCTTGCTGAAGTCAGACCACCTAGATCCAAGGGCACAGGAACGTGTCCAGGTGGGTTTTTGAAACCTCCAAAGGAAGCAGCCTGGGCCAGGGCTCCCACACCTCAACAGTGAAAAGGCTTTTCCTTATGCTTAAGTGGACCTTTTTGTGTTCCAGCTTTTGTCTGTTACCATTTATCCTGCCATTGGACACTACAGAAAAAAGTGCCACCCAAATCTTTTGACAAACACCTTTCAAATACTTTTAAGTATAAATGAGCCTTCCACTAAGTCTCCTCCAGGCTGAACAGTCCCAGGTTCCACAGTCTTTCATAGAATCATAGAATGGTAGGGGTTGGAAGGGACCTTTAGAGATCATCCAGTCCAACGCCCCTGCAGAAGCAGGGTCACCTAGATCAGGTCACACAGGAACATGTCCAGGTGGGTCTTGAAGACCTCCAAAGAAGGAGCCTCCACAGCCCCTCTGGGCAGCCTGTGCCAGGGCTCCCTCACTCAAACACTGAAACAGTTTGTTCTTATGTTTAAGTGGAACTTTTTGTGTTCCAGCTTCATCCCATCACCCCTTGTCCTGTTGCTAGCTACTAGAGAAAAGAGGGATGTCCCAACCTCCTGACATCCACCCTTTAGATATTTATGAATGTTAATAAGATCCCCCCTCAGTCTCCTCTTCTCCAGACTAAACAGCCCCAGGTCTCACAGCCTTTCCTCATAAGGAAGATGCTCCAGTCCCCTGATCATCTTGGTGGCCCTGCACTGGCCTCTCTCCAGCAGTTCCCTGTCCCTCTTGAGCTGGGGACCTCAAAATTTGACGCAGATTGGCTTAGGCAATCCCTAATTTAAAAGAAACACACATTTTAAGGAAAATAGCATACACAGTTCTTTTTATTTGTTGTATGCTTTGATTTCCTTCAAAGGAAATGCAAGCTTATTTCTTTGAAGGGAGATCTAAGAGCCTTACCTGATTGCAAAAGTTGGAACCTTCAATAAAAAAAGTTATTAGTAACGATATCAGGGCAGTTGGTAGAGTGTGTTGGTTTCTCTGAAGGTGTGGAAAAGCAATTGTCAGATGAACTTGGCTGTGACTTGAACAGCTGTTATGCCGTGACTACTGCTCAGCTCTAATTAAATCTCAGTGCAATCTCATTTGAAAACAGTAAGGACACAAATCAGGCCCAAAGAACATATCATTGCGCTCATTAACTGTTAAGCGTCCTCTGTGATACAGGAGTGTTTGTTTTAATCTTCCAACTTGCTGGAACATGTGGGTTTGACTGACACAAACTTATCTGATGCATTTGAAATTGTCACTGCTTGAAAGAGACACTGAATTCACAAATCCAGTGTCAAATAAAAAAGATAAAAATCTATCATTATTCTTCTTCTAAGTGATAGCTCCTTCGTCCCAGGGCACTGCCGTAGGATCTTTTAGAATGATTAACTGAGGCTGGTACAAAAGAACAGTCTCCTAACAACAGAAGCAGCTACTTGAGACAGAAGTTATACCATTGTTCTGCTTTCAGCCCCTAGCTAGTTAGCAAAGCACTTATTATGAAGTGAAATATATACATATCAAAACCAAGAACTCCTCAATGCTTTCTGCTGTCTTCCTAGTCACTTGAAACAATGATTCCCCCTTCTCCATCTCAGTCTTTTTAATAGTATGTCCATACAGTCACTACCAGCTACTTATCCAGTTTTCTTTCCTCTGTTTCCATTTCCTTTCTGCTGCTTTGTTTTGTTTTCAAGTTGTTTCAGGGCTTTATTGCTTTCCTTGTATGGTCAGCAAAGTCTATCAAGCAAAATGTGTCAAGTTAAATTAACTATTTTGCTAACAGATGTCTAACCTAGAACTGAAGTGGGGGGTTTATGTCTGTGTATGCCTCTATATACTGTATACATATGCATAACATACACATACATTTGTGTGTTCAGAGGTCTGCAAAAGGACATTGTGTCACATTTCCTTTACTGCCTCTCTAAAACCCTGGCTTTCTTTTGAAGAGTGGCAAATACCATATAAGAGTCAAGAATCACTAATTATGTGGTACTTTGCAAACCATCACCAAGATGACAGAAGGTAAATTAACACAGTAAAATCTCTGTTAACAACCACCCCATCATCTGTTGCTCAACCTCCTAATAAAGGCATAGCAAAAATATGCTCAATAACTAGGGTTTTTTTGGTTTGCTTGTAAACCCACTCTGTCAATGATTTATGGCTTCTGCACAAAGCTTAATTGCATGTTTCCTGGCCTTCACATTTCTAATGAAACTCATCCCAGAATGCACAGGCATGTGCCACCATGCAGCCAGTGAAAATGGGAACTATCCACACAAAAATGACGCATAAAAAAGAAGGATGCAGAAGGTAACCCACAGTAACCTGAGAAAGAGTAAGCTTGGAAGCAAAGGACCAGCATAGCAACAGGGACTATTCCTCAAATCAAGCAGATGAAGAAGGGAGATAGTGCTGGAAAACTGGACTTGGAAGAAGGGGGAAAAGAAGCCACAAAGAACCAGTCCAGAGAGATGGAATAGTTTCACAGTCACTTAAAGATGACTGGAACCCAGTGCTGTAAAAATCAATGATCTTTGACCCTCACAGCTGCACTGTGCCACCTCCCAGCCTGGCAGTCCCATAGCTACAAGGTGAAGCAGATGAGGAAAGCAATGGGGCTGAACGGTGGTGATTGTTCTTGTCATCCTGAGAACATTTGTGTTGTAAGTGAAACAGCGGGAAGGCAGGGACAAGTGAGGATGGCCTCTTAAGAGACAGCAATGATAGGTGACCTTAAAGAAGCCATGAAATGGATCCACAAAATCCAATTTTGTGCAATTTGTAATTCTCAATAAATAGCAGAGTTCCACTGAGTCTCCTTCTCTGGAGACATTCCAAACCCAGCTGGATGTGTTCCTGTGTGACCTACTCTAGGTGGTCCTGCTGTGGCAGGGGGTTGGACTGGATGAGCTTTCAAGGTCTTTTCCAGCCTTTGAGATTCTGTGATTCTGTGATGCACCTTGTTAGCGATTCCTTTTCATTTTTTTTCTAGACTTATACATAGAAATGGCTGCATAATTTTACATATTTTACATTTAGGAGGTATTACATTTATATGGAAAACAGAAAATCTACATAATACCTTTTTCATATATACATTTTATTCAAAAAATGATTTCTATGTATGATATATCACATATTCTGTACATTTTAAATCTTTGTTTAAATAATAAACCAAGGGAAAAATGATATTATTGCCTTTCAGTAGAAAAGATCACTGTGGCAAATGAATGTGATGGCTTTTAACAAGTGCCTTCTTTTAAAAAGAATTTAATGATATTAACCAGACTTCAGAGAAGCATTTACTGGAGTAAAATTGATGCTAGGCCAGTAAAGCCCAATACTCCCTGTGGAGTCTGACTCAACAACTCTCGTAAGATCTCTATCATCTGAATTAATATGGGTTCTCAATGCCTAGTCAGTTATCCCAATATTGTGATATGAGACTGAAATGAAACTATAGAAGAGAAATAACTCAGTAGATTTCATTGGAATAAGGGTAGAATAACAACACTGATATTTTTTTAATGCTGTAATGTAGGAAGGCTAAAGACCAATTCTGAATTATCAGTAGCATTACCACCACCTAAAGTTTGGCATTATGAAACCCCAAATGCTGTTTTAAAGAACACCTTAAATCTGTGATCAGCTGAATACAGATGAGGACAATGGCTGTGCTTTTCTTCATTGGCAGTGAGGTCAAGATCTGCTAGCACACATAATATTTTCTGAGTCAAAAATAAAAGAAAAAAAGGAGGATAAATAGCTTCAAGAAGCTCATGCAAACAACTCAACACTCACCCTCTAAGAGATTTCCAAGCAAGTGAATCCTTAGGCCAGATGAAAGAACACAATTACATAACCCATCTTAATATGATATACAGGTTCCCTACTCTGAAAAACATCAAACTACAAAAGACGTGTGCTAACGTGTTCTTATTTAATTTTAAGCATTTAATTATACTATAAATTCACAAATTAAGACTAGAAAGAGCAGGAGAATCGTTGCAAAACACAGATTAATTAACAGAAGAAAGACAAAAACCAAGATCATAGTTTTATAGGCACAGGGGAAAAAGAAGACTATGCCTGTAAGAAAATTGAAAGAACTCCCTGGCATACAGTCCAGGTAAAGTAATTTATTTCCCTCTACATAAGATTTCTTTCTCAATTAAAAAAGAAAGGCTGCAAGGTTTTGATTATGTAAAATACTAAGCCACAATTACTCTATTCCCATTTCAACCCGTGACTGACTGCAAAAGCAGTTCCACGTGCCTGAGTCACTTGCACACCACTCGTGCCTCAAAGAAGGACACAGACCTCAACGATAAGTGACTCTTAATTTAACACAGTAGATCACTATCACCCTGTTCCAAGCAGCATTGAAGTCTACACACACAGAATAACTCACAGCAATTCATGAGCATGTCTGTTCCAACAAACGTTCATGTCCCATTAATTTGAACAGAATGCATTCATGTATTATTCTGAGTAATGGGAGACAGACAGTTCCTGTTACACCAAATGAGCTCACATCACAAAACCCTCATGGAGGGAAGGCAATTGCACCTTTTGTACCAACAGCACAATTAGTTTCAATGCTTCTGACCTTGATTAGAGGAAGATTTTGTATTTCAGCTGAGGGCAAAAAGGTCTCAGGATGAGAGATGTGCATATCCACATCTAGAAGAAAAGCATATGAGCACTGAAAGTATTACTCATTTTTTGCCCACAATAAACCTTTATCTGTGCATTTTGCTTCTCTAGTTTGCTAGGACAAATGTATGAACACCAGCATCTTGTGGGCTATTTCATACACATGAGAATTTCAACAACCAGAAACATATGTCTGCCCAGCAAAGACTGTTCTTTACCTCAAAACATCTTCTCAGCTTCCAAAGGACTGGAAAATCGTTAACACAACTGATATCTATTCCTTAAAGGTATGCCTGATTCCTCAGAACAACTCAGGCAGAATGATAAATGAGAACCCAGTACCAAACTGGACATTGGTAGTTTATATAGAGACTCATTAATGCTCTTAGCAGTCTTCCCAGTTATTGACAGGAGCTTTCAAGTGATTAAACTCCACAGCCTATTTATTATCAACACTATAAATAGACAGGAATCTAACTTACAACAGATGAGAATGGGAAAGGGAACAAGTCTTATACTTCATAACATTTGGGGAAAAATGTTGTTTTTCAAACAGAAACAAGAAAATGAATAAAAATCTTTGGCTCTATGAGCCTTCATTCTCACAAGTCATGTATTTTGAAGCCTCCTATGTTCCAGTAAAGCAGGAGTTTCTCAGGGACTTGATTACTTCTGAGCACTTAGGACTGGCAATACTGGGGGGTTTGCCAGTGTCTTGGTGTGCATAAACTGATCCAGACAAAAAGGAACACCTAGATTTCCCATCACTTTCATCACTCACAGGAGACTGTTGTTATCTTTAAGGAAGAAGGAATCACCACAGCAAAGGGATCTTTTCTTGCTACATGTTTTCTTCTGCCGAAATTTATATTATGGCTTCAAAGACAGACTTGTTTGAGAGATTCCACAGCTGAAGGCAGATCAGCAGATGTCTATCCCTTCCCCCTCCCCATAGTTACTAAAAATGTGTTGATTTCCTTCTCTGCCTACATACGGCTTCCAGCCTTTTTCAGTGAAAAACCTTGTCCAAAAGAGCACACATGGGTTTGCACGTTACTTTACCCTAAAAAAGTAGTAGACAGGGAGCTATTTATTCCTCCTTTATCCCATATAACCACAGGAGCTATTCTTAACCAAGATATTGTTCCTACTGTGTGGGAAAAGGCTGGTTCTTCTCTTAAAACCATTCTCACTCCACAACAAAATGCCACCATCATTTACGTCTTGCAAATTGCAAGCATAGTTCAGATACCCACTGGCTTTAAAACTAGAAATTAAATGAGTGTTTAGACATCATTTGTTACTCTTTTGTAATGCCATCAGTGCAACACACCATCTTCTAAATGTCATCATCCTTTGCATTAACTTCAAATCTAAAAGCATCATTATTTCATCCTCTTTCCAAAATACACAGAGATCCTATAGTGCTTAAAAATGTAAAGAAATCCTACAAATATGCTTAACATGAAAATTACCAGCAATAAATCTCCTCTGGTCTATAAAATGTACATAGTGAGACATTCATAACAACAGAAAAGCTTGCAAAGTCCACTGAATTCTGAGGGTCTCCTTGTTTTTAGGTAAGTCCTTTTCCATGGGATTTCATGCTTATGGCCATAGCCAAATTTGGAGTTTTAATTAGGAAAAAAAACAGTACAGGTGGCACTGTAAGGAAGCCTGCAGGGAGAAAAAGCTCAAAGGCATGGAAAACATAGAGCAAAGTGTGGGTTGAATGACAAAGTGCAACGGGGAGTTAAAAGGGACACTGATGAAAGGAGTTCCATTGATTTGGAATATAAACATGAAAGATTGCCAATGATTCCATAAAACATGATGACTCAGACCTTCTCTGTTTCTCTTCTATCCATTGTGATGCTTCTCAAACCTTATTCCATTTTATTATTGTCTCCACATTTTTACACTCCTTTTACTCTTGCAGTGAATATGATACAAGTTGATTAAGAAACCTGATAAAAGCAAGGCCATGCTGAAAGGCATGAAACACACCAGATATTTTAATAACTTGTTAACACAGCATTAAAAACTAAAGAGGATTTTTTCACAGTATCTCACTGCTGCATTTGTATTCAGTAAATGTATTCCATCTGAAGAAAGAGTAATGGTTTTTCTTCTCTCTGTGAACATAGATGGATCCAAGTATGTGTTACAACAACTCCCTCTCATTTAAAGCCACACAATCTTAATAAAGCTGATATTTCACTTTTGGATTTACAAGGAAAAAAAAAACCCTTAGCCTTTAGGAAACTGTATTTACTCCAAATAAACTTTGAGACACCTTAAACTGTTCTTTCTAGCAGAAGAATAAACTTTCTAATCCAAAGAATTACTATGCAAATCACAAAACCAAAAAGCTTTAAATGGTTGTAAGATCAACATACAAAGTTTGCTAAATAATGGTCTTACCAGTTTCCAAACAAGATCAGTATTTGTATTTGCCAATAGCTGTCATTTTAAAGTTTATTCACTAGCAAGATAACAGATGTGGCAAAAAGAACAGCTAATGTGAAACTGCCATGCATGCAAACACAACAGCTGCCACAAGGTACAGGTCATACATTCTAAGGTAATGGTACTGCAGAGCTCCTCTGGGCGTGCTTTGTGATGGTTTAGAAGTTGTACTTAAAAAGTAGAGAACTGAAGGTTTATAAAACAGCTGAAGTTCACATCCTGAGACACCTGAAATTATTAATCACACTATCATTCTGGCTAGAAACATACATTTTTTGAAACTTAATATACTTTATCCTTTCTCCCCAAGCCCTTTTGCCCACCAGCATCTACAGGGGAGGGCAGCTGAAGGAAGGAGGTTTTTTTACTTTTAAGTATTCAGTGACATTGGGTTTTCATCAAAAGGAATAATTGAAAGAAGCCACATGCTGATCCAGAATTTGTTGTTGCTATTACCTCTGTAACAAAAGGATCCACATTCACAGAATTGTCACAGTTGGAAAAGACCTTTAAGATCATCGAGTCCAACCAGTCACCTCACACTGGCAGTCCCAGCACTAACCCATGTCCCTCAGCATCTCCTCTATGCATCTTTGACTATGTCCAAGGATGGTGACTCCACCACCTCCCTGGGCAACTCCTTCCAATGCTCAATAACTCTCTCAGTGAAAAAGCTCTTCCTAATGTCCAATCTAAACCTCCCCTGGTGCAACTTGAGCTCATTTCTTCATGTTCTAACAAACAATGGAAGAATTAAACTGGTAAGAACTGATGCAATGAACTAACATCTGCTGGGACATGGGATCACAATGATATTTTTACCTTGGCTTCAGCGGTACCTGAACTCATTGCTGAAAAGAAATGATGGATCATTCCGTATTGTTACATAACTGAATTCCAAACGTGCATTTTGTGCTTGCATTCTGGATCCTTTGTCTTCCCTTCCTCTCACTGCAGTGTTTCAGGGGAATTTTTTCTTGAGAGTTTCCAGGTGAAAGACTTTCCAACATACCATTTTACTGCTTTCTGCATTCCTGACTTAAATATTTCACAACAACAAAGGTCATTATTTGTATCAGTGTTTGTATCAGCTCAGTGAATCTGTAATTCCACAGAATGCTTACAGATATCACTGCAATAATAATATTACAGATACACTGCAACTCAGGACTTTCCCATTGAAAGAAAATGTTGCAGTTTCCTCAAAAGCACTATTCCATCAATGTAAAGTAAGTACCATTTTCCAAAAAGCAGCATAAGAAAAGGTAAAAATGACAAATCTGCTGCAAACTACTCAAAAGACAGGGAAAAGCAGGCTTTTCTGATATCCCCAAATGAAGCACTTTCCTGCACACATGTACATTAAAAGAAATAACAATCCCTACACACTGACTCCACAGAAACAACTATTTTCTATTGTTTTCTAGAACACACTAATGCCATCCATCTAACAAGTGAAATGGTGTTGCCGTCTTATACTTTAAGAGGCATTGCAAGCCGCTTTTTATTTTAGCAGTCAGTCTAAACACATTCAGAGACTTTTGGAAGCAGAAAAGATTCCACTCTACATGTACTACAAGTCAACTGGAAGTCATCTAAGCCACAGCTACACAAGTTGACAAAACTGAGATGCAAATAAAGGTGTAAAGCATTTTATTCCACTTTACTGTACTTGGTAAATATGGGGAGATCTGCTGTCAATTAGTTGTGCACAGATTGACTCATGAGTAACTCACGAGTGACTCACATGGAGAGGGATCTGGGAGTCCTGGTTGACAATAAACTAAACATGAGCCAACAATGTGCCTTCGTGGGCAAGAAGCCAATGGCATTCTGGGGTGCATCAAGAAGAGTGTGGGCAGCAGGTCAAGGGAGGTCAAAGGCTCTGCCCTGATGAGGCCTCATCTGGAGTCCTGTGTCCAGTTCTGGGCTCCTCGGCTCAAGAGGGACAGGGAACTGCTAGAGAGAGGCCAGTGCAGTCCAACTCCCCTGTCAAAGCAGGTCCCACAGGAACATGTCTGGTCAGGTTTTGAAGACCTCCAAGCAAGGAGCCTCCACATCCTCCCTGGGCAGCCTGGGCCAGGGATCCCTCACTGAAACACTGAAATAGGTTTTTCTTATGTCAAAATGGAACTTGTGTTACCCCTTGTCCTTTCACTGGATACAACAGAACAACAGTGCTGCCCCAACCTCCTGACATCCACTAGTTAGATATTTGTAAATAGTAATGAGCTTCCCCCTCAGTCTCCTCCAGGCTAAACAGCCCCAGGTCCCGCAGCCTTTCCTCAGGAGGAAGATGCTTCAGTCCCCTGATCATCTTGGTGGCCCTACACTGGACTCTCTGGGGCTGGGGAGCCCAGAACTAGACAAGGGGTGATGGGATGAAGCTGGAACACAAAAAGTTCCATTTTGACATAAGAAAAACCTATTTCACTGTGAGCTGAGGGAGCCCTGGCCCAGGCTGCCCAGGGAGGGTGTGGAGGCTCCTTCCTTGGAGGTCTTCAAAACCTGCCCAGACGTGTTCCTGTGTGACTTGATCTAGGTGGACCTGTTTTGGCAGGGGGGTTGGACTGGCTGATCTCTAAAGGTCCCTTACAACCCCTACCATTCTGTGATTCTGTAGCTAGGAAGTTAAATCCTCCGTGCAGGAACAGTTGTAGCTGTCCTTTCTTACATGAAAAAGGAAGATCATAAGTGAAAAAATTAGACAAACATAAACCCCAATGTATTCAGCCATAGATTTCTTTTTAAAAATATTCCCCTACAATTGTCACCATAAGACACTCTGAGCTGAATTCAATACAAATTGTGTGTTGACTTTATTACCCCACTCAGTTGTTTTCTAACAGATGGAAAGTGACTGACTCCAGCTGTGGGTTCTGTCTCTAGAAGCAGTGGAGAGAGGAACAGACTTCCCTGGTGTCCAGCTCACTCAAAGATGCTGCCATCTGATTAAGAGTCATTTTGCCCAAATGCCATGTAGAAAACTATGATGTTGTAACACTTTTTTCTGCAAACATTTCAATTCTGAAACAGAATTACAGGAATTTATCACCTACACTCACGTGTACTTCTGCTAATTATAAAGGATGAAGGCAGCAGCGTTTAGAGACTTCTCACAACTGTCACAGTTGCACAGAAATGCTGATGCCAAGATCTGTGGCCATTCATCCAGGTTGAACAAGGCCCAAGGGCCATGCTGACTACAGGTGTAGCCAGCAGAACAGTAACACAACAGAGCAAAGAGCAGTTGTGCCTGCTCTCTCCTTCATTACCCTCTTATAGTAGGAGTTGAACTGCTGGGGGGATGCCAATGCCCCCTCTGCTTCCCAGCAGGGTCTCAGCTCTGTGAGCCACTGCCCACTGTTATCACAGACACTGGGATTTTTTAGCACATACATCTGAAAATTGCTTACAAATGTCATAGCCTCAGCAATAAAGACATAGAACATGGCTGGTACAAAAAGTGAAGCAGTACAGGCTGTTGGAAGGGCACAGTCACCAGTGCCCGTGCCAAGCATCCTGCAGCACATAAACCTCAGCTGGGACAGACAGAGAGGCAGAGTCACCTTGATCTTCACGATTCCCCTTCTCTCACGAAGCAGAGGACACATGCCCAGTGACATAAGCAGCTCCAGTTGAATCACTAGACAGGAATACAAGTGCAAACCCTGAGTACTGTATTAAATATAGTACAAGCCATCAATCACTAAAAGCTTATTATATGCATTTGCTTCCGTGCAACGTATATTTAGTGAAGAGCTGCAGCGGTTTTGCTGTCTTCCCTGACTCTGTGCTTCAGACCAAGAGCACGAGTTCCACTGCAGTTGTGCCCAAATTTCCATGATTTGGGCACTTACGCATAGAAGTGCCTAAAAATAAAGCAAGTGCTTCCATTAGCAGCAGCACTTACAAGCTGAGGGGAAAAAAACCCCAAGCTTCACAGTTAAATTACATTTGGTAGAGCAGCATCAAGCCTTTCTGCCTGCTGAGTACCAGCTTCATTACTTCACTCCTGTCTTCCTCACATCTGCAAGGATGGAGCAATATCTGGGCACAAATACACACCAGTGAAATTCATTCTTGTAAAATGCTAAGCATGGTAAAATTACAAGCAGTTGATAAAAACAGACACAACACATGAGAAATCACCACAAGGAAATGAAACCAAACTAATAAAATCTATGTCCAGGAACTAATTAAAATGCCATTTGGATGAAGGCAAGCCTGTAGATTATAACTAGTAGCATTCTAGTTTCAGTTAGAAACTGTGTGGCCACTGTGTCAGATGGAATAGCCAAAATTAATCCTGATGCTTTTGGATACGTTGTGGGGTAGGTCACACAGCTGACTCCTCCACCAGAAGTCAGCTCCACCTGACAGGCTGTGCTGAGAGCACCTGAATGGAATTGTGCTGCTGCCTACTCCCAGCACCTGCTCCCTTGCCATTAACCACCATTCTACCACTATTATAAGTAAGGAAAGCTACCAAAAGACACCCAAGCAGCATTACAGAGGGGTACCCACCACAAAGAAGTGAAATATACTGTATGTAGATGCTCACACTGAGCTGGGTAGGATGAAATTATAGAGATAAATTTTAATAAAGGCTAAAGCCTTACTCATATGGTTCATCTGGTTCACAGAATTGACATTCTTGGATCACAAAATATGGAGCAGTTAACATGAGATATGACACATAACACATCCCGCTGCTGGATCTTCAGACTAATACAAGTCACAGTTTTTAAGGTGATCATTTCTCAGTATCATTAGTTGCATCTGGTACCTAACATATGAGAACAGCCACATGGTACTTGATATCCTGACAAATAACCAAAAACCATTTAATTACTTGCCAGATGCTTTTTTCACTGACACAAAAAAAACACCCAACCCTGAGACAGAAAGTGTGTTTAGACTGATGAATCTCATGCACATACATATGGAGTTGGCACTGAAAAGATGAGTTCAGTTTCCCATAAAAGCAAACCTGTGTGATTGTTCTGTACCACCAGTAACTTCTCAACCTTCTGGGCAATTCCAATTCAATGTGAGGGAGAGACAGTATCTTACAATCCATTAAGCCTTGTGAAAATTAAACAAGAAAGCAGTAGAAATGTACTCAGAAAGGTTTCTGGACAATGACTGGACACACATTGGTAACTTCATCCACTCACGTCAAGCATCTTCTACACAGTTTTGGATACTTCTCTAAATTCTTCATTTCTTCAATGTTTATCTTGAAATGATTCCCTACAGAAGTACTAAGAGATCTCTTTGGAAAGCAGCATATTGCCTTGGGATAGGAAAAAACCCAGGTGGCTCTTTGCTTCTTATTGAGCATCAGCATCAGAAAGGGACAGGCAAAGAAGCAGATCTTTGGTGTGGTGCAAATCTAAATTTGCTCTGCTACTGCCTTGCAAGCATCTCTGTAGGCATATGGTACATCCTAAGATCCTGCTGCCAGCTCCATGCTGAGCTGTTCCCATCTTCCATCCAAGCACTGAGCAGGCACACCTGCTGCCCCGTGCTCCCATTGCCCTTGGCACTGTCACACATCACTCGATCACACGCTACCTTGTTCAGAGGAGAAAAGAAACATTTACTAGTTTACCAGCTGGTTTGGGCAGAACACTGCTGTGCAGCAACAGCCAGAGAAATAGGCAACGATGGTGTGAGCAAAGGCTGTGTGTGCAGTGTATCCCTCTGGAAGGCAATTCTCCACCTCCTTAGAATTATTTCTGACTTCTCCATCCATTTAGAAATCTCACACTTATGGACAGCAATATAACTGACATGAATTCTGTTTGCTCAAGCCACCTTGCACAGACTCCTTTAAAATAATGCATGGGTTAAGAAGCCAGAGACACCACCTTTTTTTAAGTGCTTCTCTGCTACAAATCTTAACCCTTTCCCCTCTTCTTTCTGACATTCAAACTACTTTGCTCTCATAACTCCATTTCAGCTGGTATCTCATGTAATCTGCTTGATAGGATTTAAGTAAAATATACCCCATATCTGGCAACCAGGCCACCAAACCATTCCCTTCTCAGCTATTTGACTATATTAGAAATGGGTCTCCTTGATCTCCTTCACTTACCTGCACTCACACAGAAAAAAAACCCCACAGCTACTAAAGGCCTTGCAGAAATTTTAGTGCCAACTGCCTCTTCCCCAAAGCTGCCTTCTCTAAAGATTTCACTCCTTAGTTCTTCATTCATGACAAAGGCTGCAGGACCTGGGGCTGTTCAGTCTGGAGAAGAGGAGACTGAGGGGAGATCTCATTAACATTTACAAATAGCTAAAGGGTGGGTGTCAGGAGGTTGGGACATCCCTCTTTTCTATAGTAGATAGTAACAGGACAAGGGGTGATGGGATGAAGCTGGAACACAAACAGTTCTGCTTAAACATAAGAACAAACTGTTTCAGTGTTTCAGTGAGGGAGCCCTGGCACAGGCTGCCCAGAGGGGTTGTGGAGGCTCCTTCCTTGGAGGTCTTCAGCATCCGCCTGGACACGTTCCTATGTGACCTGATCTAGGTGACCCTGCTTCTGCAGGGGGTTGGACTGGATGATCTCTAAAGATCCCTTCCAACCCCTACCATTCTATGATTCTAATAAATTCCAGCTGTTTATTCCTTGCAGTCTGAAGAAAGGATGGGTATTAAAGTGATGATCACCTCTCAATTGTCCTGAAAGGTCCCTTCCAAACTGAGGTATCTGTGGTTTTAGGATTCCCTTTCTGTCCACTTCAGATCACTACAATGAAATCACAGTACAGAACAGAAAAAACCCACCCTGTATTAGACTATACCTCATGAATGCACATAAGAATACATGCACTTTATGAACAGAATGCAGTTTCAGAAATGCTGACTAGCAGTTTTATAGCAAAAAGTCAGTGTTGGCCATAGGTGCAAATAGTAAATGAATTCCTGAATACTGAGTGCCCTAAGTCAGGATCAATAGGGATGATTCACATGGATGTGTTAGAGCAATGAAGTCAGCAAAAAAGCATAAAACAGACAGGTGTTTTATTTAAAAACATCCTAAGCATTTTATTTTCCCCCCATTTAATAGAAACACAGAATTACAGAATCACAGAATGGTAGGGGTAGGAAGGGACCTTTAGAGATCATCCAATCCAACCTCCCTGCAGAAGCAGGTCAACCTAGATCAGGTCTCATAGGAATGTGTTCAAATGGGTCTTGAAGACCTCCAAGGAAGGAGCCTCCACACCCTCCCTGGGCAGCCTGGGCTGTGAAATAGTTTTCTTCTTATGTCAAAATGGAATTTTTTGCATTCTAGCTTCTTTCCATCACCCCTTGTCCTGTTGCTAGATACCATCAAAAAAAGCGCTGCCCCAACCTCCTGACATCCACCCTTTAGATATTTGTAAATATTACTGAGCTCCCCAATCAGTCTTCTCCAGACTAAACAGCCCCAGGTCCCACAGCCTTTCCTCAGAAGGAAGATGCTCCAGTCCCCTGATCATCTTGGTGGCCCTGCACTGGCCTCTCTCCAGCAGTTCCCTGTCCCTCTTGAGCTGGGGAGCCCAGAACTGGACACAGGACTCCAGATGAGGCTTCACCAGGGCAGAGCAAAAGGAGGAGCAGAACCTCCCTTGACCTGCTGCCCACACTCTTCTTGATGTCCCCAGTTTGCTATTGGCTTCTTGCCCACAAGGACACATTGCTGCTCATGTTCAGTTTATTATCAACCAGGACCCCCAGGTCTCTCTCTGCAGAGCTGCTCTCCAGCAGGTCACCCCCAGCCTGTCCTGGTGCAGAGGGTTGTTCCTCCCCAGGTACAGGACTCTGCACTTGTCCTTGCTGAACCTCACGAGGTTCCCCTCAAATTTTCTCATGTAAAAAATTAAAATAACAAAATATTTCAAGCAAGATTTTTGGTTCTTAATTAAATGGGAGCTCTCTGGTTGACTCAAGAAAAGCTATTGCTATACCTCAGTTTAATAACTTCCCTTCTTCTGCAAAAGGATTAAAAGCAGGAAAAAAAAACCCTGTAAGAAGGTTTGAATTCTGGCAGAAAATCTTCAATCAGCAGAACACATAAAAAGCTTTGAGAAGCAACAACTGCAGTAGTACTGATAGATTAGCTTTCCACAGTTTACCACATTTTTAATAAAATGAGCAAAAAACACTCTAGAAAATGCCTACCAGCTAAATCAGGCTGAAAAGAATCCCACTGCTAAGGATTAGGCTTTTTCTTCTGTCCCACTGGATACACCAAAGCCAACTGACATACAGAAGCATCAGACCTCGATGGCACACATTGAAGAAGATGTTACAGACTTGGCCACAGCAAAAGGCAAGTCACTGATAGAAGGTAAGCTGAAATAAGTATATTAAATAACAACTGTTTTACATTACAGACAGATGAAGAACCTTTCTTCCCTAACAAAAAACCAAAGGTTTCTTTTTTAACCCCAAACTAGCTCGAGTGAATGAATCCCAATTCTGTTTGAAAGGAAGGTCTGAGTCAGTAAAACATTACTAAAGAGCAGCTATCCTTGCCACAGAAGGTGACAAGACTTTAGCAACGTTTTTAAAAGATCAAACATCCATATTAAAAGCATCCAAAGCTTCTATAAATTTACAGTAACCCATATTGAAGGAAATACTTCTTTTTATTCATTCAGGACTCTAGGCAACCTTGGAGAGAGAACATATTATAGCCAATGAGAAAGGAAGATGTTTTACCCTTTCTGTCTTTCATATACACAGTTCTGAGGGTTTTTTCCTGTAGATTTGATGTTAATTCATTGAAAGTTTTTGGACTAAATAACTGGTATGATGTGGTGTGGAAAGTTAAAAGGTAAGCTTTTATCGTGCTAGTGGCAGCATCGTGCTCAATAACAAGACAACAGGAACACAAACAGATGCCAAACAATTGCATTCATGGTGCTGATGCATTTCTATCACAGCTTGTAAAGATTATATATAGACACCTTGTTCAAATTCAAAACAGTGAGTAGCTCCACACCCCAGGGAAAGCAACTGTCCATGCAATCAACAGATAATGAAAACCACAATAGAAACCAAAAGAAAACCAGCCTCACTTACCAGCCCTGAGTTTTCCTGAGGATTTAACTGCTTCAGTTAGCAGATTTCACAGCTCCCTACCCAGATTTTTGTTTCCAAGCAAAAATAAGCCAGTACAGAAAATAACTTCCCCTCCCCTCCATTGTTAAATTATCTGTAAATCAGACGTGCTCGCTCCACTTACCTGTTTTCTCAGCAACTTCTATTAATCCTCTTATTTTGGCTTCCATTTTCCAGTTGGGGGGCATATGCCCTTCTCAGAGGGTCACCAGAAGTTTGTGTCAAGCCAAAGGTAAAAGGGGAAGATGGAAAAGCACAAACAGGAGTAACTAAGGCTACGTGATCAGAAAGCATAAACTGTGTCACAAATGCAGGGATGAGGTTCTAACACTCCTTCTTCACTCCAGTGAGCTTTGAATCAGCTCCAACTGTGGTATTTATTGCTGGAATTTGAATCCAGACCTTTAAAAAGAGTAGAAATCCTCTTTTTAATTAGTAAACATTCTGGATATAATGAAGACATGGCTGAAGATATATAGGAAAATGTCTGGTGTGAATAATATTCTCTGTATAATTCTTTAATATTCACAGATTGCCTTCACTTGGAGTCAAATATAGGAGTGAACTTCAAACTGAACAAACTGTACCTGACTTCAAAAAGAAATTAGGTCCATAAAGAGAGTTTCTCTGATCTTCTTGTGCATGGCTTCCATAAGAAATGCATGTGTAAATAACTAAGTAGGGCCTTTAACAGCATTGATTTGTTAGGATTATTATTAGGTATTGTATTTCATAAATCCTGATAACAGGAGAGAAATTCAGAGTGGATTCAGAGGGGTACAGGAAAAAGAAGGAACTTAGAAAAATCTGCTAAAAAGAGTAGGAGCTAATGTTAGAAGAGGTGTTATTATAGCCACAAGGTTTTGTAAGTAAATAAGGTTATGAGCTTATGATGCAGCTGCTGACATATACACACGGGTTACCTCTGAAAATCACTGATAATAGAAAAGGACATTGTATTAAAAACATGTGTGAATTGCCCAATCTCATCTGTTTGCACACATATCTGTATACTTACTACTCTTCTAGGTACACACACTTAACACTGATTTTAAACTGAAATGGACACTTTAAACAGTTTAAAAATGCATCACTTTTCTCATTCTGATTTTCTACTGATGAAGTAGAAAATTTGTGGGGAGTATCAATCTTCTGATGTAAAGAAACAGAATATCCCCTTCTCTCATCCTTCTTTTTTTCTCTCCCCTTTGAATACTGCAAATTGCATGAGGCCTCCTTGTCAATCAGTAGCTTTTCCTCTTTTTGTCCTGCCATTTTTGGCTTTTTGAAGTTTAATATTGTTAATGCTGAACCCAGGGGCAAATGAATAAGCAAAAAGTTATTTAAAATCTTGAAGTAATTTCTTAGAAACAAAACCAGAGTGAGGTGGATTAAGAAACTGCTTTTATCTCTGAAACGACCATTCCCTCCCATGCAGACCTTACCATTCTCTGCAGCGTGTCGCCCAATACAAGGGCTAACAAAGATTTTATTATGGCATTAAGAACATGGGATTTCTTCCTATATGAAGCTAAGACTGAGAAATGGGTAGTTTTTTAGTGTGCATGCATGCCAGATGGGATTTGCCTTACTCACCAAGTTAATGTATCCTCTCATACCTTATCATGCTGGAACAATTCCAAACCCAACCTTTGCTGTTGCTCTTAATACTTGCAAGTTTCTATTTAAAAACACTATCAACAACAAACTTTTATCAGGTATCTCTGACATTACTGTATCTGCATAAATTGGCACAACTGTCTATCTGTTGGGCTATATTAAAACATGACATGGACCAAAGCTACACTGTAGCTCATCTTTAGACAGTTTCACCTTATGTGACACCAGGAAGACACTGAAACAGAGTGAAACAGCTCCTGTTTGATGCAACAAGCTCTGTTAAGGGCCTATTCCAAAAAAAAGAACCTACCACAGAGTACAGACACATGTATTTCACAGAGAAAGGTCCTGCAAAACCAGGGGATGGGTAAAAAGGAAGGGTGTGGAAGCACAGATTTTTCCAGCTTGAACACCTCTCTAGAAAGCACAATTTCCAATAAGAGACAACTCTGATATCAACATCGATTATTACACTTTGAATTGACTTCCATGTGTCTCAAAAGTGATCAAGTATCAGAAGCATTTTTTATCCTTTCAGCTCTGGAGTTGTGAAAACCAGAAAAAGTTAAAACCCATGTAGTTGATTCTTTCTTTCTTTCACAATTGAACTCAGTCTTTATGCACCAATTAAAGTCAGTACTGCCTGAACAGATAACAAAACCAAATCCAAACCAAACAAACAAACAAGAGTTTAAACAAGAAATCTGCAGAAACAACTGAAAATTGTTCTGGAATTTGAATGTGCTGTTATTAAGGAAGAGCAGACAAACTACACCAAATTTGAACCACCTCTGCTGCCAGAGTTTTATTTGCTCTTAAATTAAATACAGCACATTTACAAGACTTTAGTAAAAGCATTTGCTTCTAACTTTTTTAAATTAAGAAATGAACTAAAAATGAATCCTGAAGGAACATGAAGTGCAAAGAAAATAAGCACCTGGAGTCCTTTCAGAAGCCTTTCTAAGCCCATTGTGCTGTGAATACCATTATGATCACCCTCAGATGTCAACAAGTAATTTTATAATAAATGTTTACTATTAATTAGGTGACAGGAAAATGAATCCAAAAGATTTTGTTACTCAAAATTCATGTAACTTTGCTTTAGGATGTTCCATGTGTTCAGGTCCTAAAAGAAGACTCAGTTTCCTCCAGAACTAACAGAGTTATTATATTAGAGTTTTATCTTTAATTCCTATGATTATTGTCCTCTAGTGGGAAATACAATCATTGTAAAATACAGATATTAGTTAAGCTTATATCCATTTTCATAGGGGCCTCAACAACTGCCTGAATAAATTTTGGGTTGTTGTTTGTTGTCTCCTTTTAAAATACTGTATCTTCTCTACCCAATAGTTTCATAAGTTAATGTCCAGGCAAGCAGAACTCCTTATGTCAATGTGATGGAAATAACAAAGGAAATTTGTAAAAGACCTTTTGACTCTCAATAAGAGAGTATTTCCCTAATACAGCTGCCCACAGTTGTCTTGGATAGAGAGACATGTTATAAAACAGTGTGTGCATGATGTAGCTGTACCCAGTAGAGGCTCAGCCTTCCTTGTGGTTTGCATCACAGAGAATTCTGCTATGATTTCCTTCTTGCAGATTTGATACATTTGTCACTGAGATATTTGTGTCTCATCTTGTTCTCCCTTACAATGCGTGACTGAAATGTGTACTGCTATCATACAGTAATAACATATCCTTTTTTCCACTTAAATACTTAGTTTCATATAGTCATTTCTCCTATTCCAGACCAAATGTGCTGTTCTTATCTCCCACTGTGATCCTCTCTGCTGCTTTCCTTCTAAAGGTCAGCTCCTCTCCTGCTGTAACCTATGCTATCACTGTGTCTCACCCTGATCTGCCTATGAACTACCCTGCACACATGCTTGAATGTTTCTTTGTTTACCCATGAAACTCATTCTTCTGCCCAATGTAAGGTATTGTCTGTGTAAAATAAAACAGGACCTGACTTTTAATGTAGCAAGAAAACTAAGGGTTGATGCATTCTTCTGGTATTACTGTTCAAAATAAAACATGACATTGCATTGAGTGCTACTGGAGTACTATTTGAGAACTACAGAACAAAACTGCTATATGAACCCTATATTGTGTATGTTTATAACCATTTACACATCTATACATTTATGTAGCTTTATAAATATGCATATAAATGTAGCATTTTAAATGGCTGGTATTTGAAAGGTCACTAAATTATTGACCTATACATTGAGTTCAATGCCATGGAATAGCCTTCTTTCTTTGTTACTTGCACACCATTTCTTTTCATTGGAATATATGTTCTGCACAGGACTGTTTCTTGTTTAGTTAATTGGTTTTCTGCAAACTGGGTAAGAGTTGAGGTTACCAGACGACTCTGAGAAGCCTCTAGTAATACCTCACCACAGTAAGCTGAAGTCTGCATGACCCTAAATGCATGGCCATAATTTGCTTGCTATCCATTCCACCTATATACTCAATAGCTTCAACATTGCTTTCTCTTGACAAAAAGCACACTTCAGAAAGTTGCTGAGTTGGCTCATACACTCTACTTCAATCTAAACTGAATATTGCTCCTTTTCAGTTGGTAGCTGAGTGTTGACTCACGACTTTTTAAACCCCATAAATAAACCAATAAAAGATTTGATTAACATGACTAGAGAATTTTATTTTTATGCACTGCTCCACTTCTCCAAATGCAGCAGAAGATGTAGAGATGATTTTCTGTTATGCAGGCAGCTATCAAATTTTAAGCACTCTGGAAACAAATGAAGGACGACCCATCCAGAACTCATTTGCAAATAAAAGTAGAACCTTGTTAAAGATGTAAAACCAGTGTGTCGTGCCTAAAACAAACATCCTACCTACTGCATCTCCATAATGCAGCTTCACTTTAGCTATAAGAAGTATGATGCATTTTCCTTGTGTTTTATTTCTGTCCTTTCCAAAACATATTTGGGTACAGGCTGAAGCAAAATGTTCAGATGCAAATGTTTCAACTCTCAATAACTCAAATAGACAGGTTTTGAATAATGAAAGTTGAGGCATGAAAAAAGGGAAACTTTCCTCAAACTGCTCAGCATAGCAATCTATATTTGAGCTATACTTAGAAATAAGTAACATAAGCTCCTAAAACTTGGCTGTTGCAATCTGAATAACTGCCATATGCTGTGCGTGGAAAATATATGCAAATATACTGTGTGCAGCATAAGTAGACCTTGCTGTAAACTTGTCTGGGTTGTTTGCTTTTTATTTCTTGTTACTGTAATGGAAACACCAGTAAAGCCAGTGGTTAATAATCACCAAATTACAGACAAGCCTTTAGTTAGTACTAGTAGGTCCATTTCTTTGTGTTTTTGAGGTGATTTTCTGTGCTTGAGGAACAGCACAAAGACAGAAATTACTGGAAACTGGAACTCTCTGTACCCTTTCTCACTAGCTGGTGATGTTGCACAAGGGCCAGGTGCAAAAACCTTGACCCCTGTGGTTTAAATGCACCAGTAATATAGAACCTGAGCTTCTACACAGTGGGTGGAAAAACATCTGACAAGTTTCCTTGAGCACAGCACATGGATATTGCAGATGACCTAATTACACACTCTCGGTTGAAATAAATAAATAGTGTTTTATTCAGTTAGTTAGTATCAGCAAAATTCTGCTCCAAGCAAAACCATAAGCCTTAGAAAATCAAATATCCAATTATCTTACTGGAAGGTATTGGTAGCACTCAAATGCTCATTACTGAAACTGGCTTTCCAGCCCAAGGAATATATTGTGCTGCAGCCCGAGAAACACAGTTACTAAAAGACAATTAGAAGTAGTGTAGAATGTAAACAAAACAATTCTCTTCCTACATCACACCCAGACAATGCCAGAGAGTTTGGGTACATTTATCCTTAATAAACAAAAAAATGAGCCCCAAGAGCTAAAACAGAGCCCCCATGATTTTTAACCTGCCCCTCTACTTTGAATTACAATGCAATCACCCTTCATAGGAGAAAGCACTATAGTAGGAGAAAGAAGTATAGTTATTCACTATCATCAGATTATCAACATATCTTAGGTTTAGAAAAGTGTCATGCAACCTACACCTCTAAGCTGACCCACTCCTCTCTACCAGGTCTTTCCCACCCTGGTGCCCTCAATTCAGGATGCATTTTAAAGCTGTCACTTGCTTTGATTAAAGAGGAACCTGATTTACCAATGGATGTGGATTTAACAATTTAATGGATTTAACAATGGATAATCAACATGGCTTCACCAAGGGGAAATCCTGTTTGACCAACCTGATGCCTCCTACAAGGGCATAACTGACTGGCTAGATGAGGGGAGAGCAGCAGACGTCATCTACCTTGACTTGAGCAAGGCTTTTGACACTGTCTCCCATCACATCCTCATCAGAAAGCTCAGGCAGTGTGGCTGGGATGAGTGGATGGTGAGGTGGATGGAGAGCTGGCTGAATGACAGAGCCCAGAGGGTGCTGAACAATGGCACAGAGTCGAGTTGGAGGCCTGTGGCCAGTGGATTTCCACAGGGATGGGTTCTGGGGCCAGTCTGGTTCAACATCTTCATCAACCACCTGGACGAGGGGACAGAGTGACCCTCAGCAAGTTCCCTGCTGGCACCAAACTGGGAGCACTGGCTGATTCCCCAGAGGCTGTGCTGCCATTCAGCGGGATCTGGGCAGGCTGAGAGTTGGGCAGAGAGGAACCTCCTGAGGTTCAATGAGGGCAGGTGCAGAGTCCTGCAGCTGGGAAGGAACAACCCCATGCACCAGGACAGGCTGGGGGTAAACAGATCCAGGAGAGAGACCTGGGAGTCCTGATTGATAAAAGCTAACCATGAGCAGCAATGTGCCCTCATGGGCAAGAAGCCAATGGCATCCTGGGGGCATCAAGAAGAGTGTGGGCAGCAGGTCAAGGAAGGTTCTGTTCGCCCCTCTGCTCTGCCCTGCTGAGAGCTCATCTGGAGTCCTGTGTCCAGTTCTGGGCTCCTCAGCTCAAGAGGGACAGGGAGCTGCTGGAGAGAGGCCAGTGCAGTCTGTTTAGTCTGGAGAAGAGGAGACTGAGGGGGGAGCTCATTAACATTTACAAATATCTCACTGGTGGGTGTCAGGAGGTTGGGGCAGCACTTTTTTCTGTTGTATCTAGTGGCAGGACAAGGGATGATGGGATGAAGCTGGAAGACAAAAGGTCTCATTTAAACATAAGAAAAACTCTTTCAGTGTTTCAGTGAGGGAGCCCTGGCCCAGGCTGCCCAGGGAGCGTGTGGAGGCTCCTTCTCGGGAGGTTTCCAAAACCCACCTGGACACATTCCCGTGTGACTTGGTCTAGGTGGGACCTGCTCTGGCAGGGGGGTTGGACTGGATGATCTCTAAAGGTCTTTTCCAACTTCCACACATTCTGGGATTCTGTAACCCTGTATTACACAACTTCTTCTCCAGGGCTTTATTAACACTCAGAACTTTTTCTGCCAAGAAAGTCCTCTAAGCACCAAAACAACTAGTGTGCTAACTTCAAACCTTTCCTTCACGATAATTTCCAGCCTATTTCAAGCCTCATGTACCTTGGTAACAGAGAAGGTACTCTATGCAACGGATTAAGCAAGAAACCACCTCTCAAAGGTTGGATTTCCATAGCAAACATTTGTAAATTTGATAAAATCATCACTATTAAAAAAAAGTGTCAGCATTTTCTGTGCCCTTAGGAGAAAACCATGTATTAAATTATTAACACATACCTGTCAGGTTGTGTCCCTGTCAGTTGCAAGAGTCATTGTATCCTGTCACCACAGGGGAGAGATTCTGAAGCTAAACTTCTCCACTGGGTAGCAGGTGATGCTGCTTCCTTCCAAATAGCTTCATACATTAAAAGCACAAAGTTCAAATCATTTTCTTTAAGTAGCTTGTATGATGACTTTAGGTAAAATGTTTACAGATGTGTTCCTCACCATTTCCCTTATCCTTCCATCTCTTTTTCAAACCAGTTCTCCACCTTTTCTTTTCCTACATTAAACAAACACAGCACAAAAGACAAGCAAGTCTTCTGCAGCTTTTTATGCAATTATTATGGTTTTTATTAAAAAAACACCCTTTTTCTTCTAAATTTTATGGTCTATAGAATCAAAACAGTTGCCTGAGTGACAGCAACACTCAAACTCTTTTCCTGGACTCACCTCTCGCTCTCAGTAGCAAATTAAACCAACAGGCAGTTTACATGCTCAGGAGCAGGAAAAATCAGTTTCATACAGACAAAACCCATAACTTTATCATCAAATTCTGGGATGCTGTCCCATATCTTACAAAGGTTGAAGTTTCTTCTTTAATTCCCAGTCTGCTGGATTATCATATAAGAATTTCAGTTCTGTAAGCAAGTAAATACATTTCAGCTCCATATCTTATAAAATAGATGAAGTTTGATGATTGAGATCTCATGGGTGTGAGAACAAAGAAAAGGAGAGAGTGGACTTAGTGGAGCAAAGCCAAGAAGGAGTCATGAAGATGATTATGGGACAAAAGCACCTGACATGTGGAGACTCTGAGAGAACTGAGACTGATCAGACTGGAGCAGAGAAGGCTCAGGGAGATCTTATCAATGTGTATAAATACCTGATGTGAGGGAGCAAAGAAGACAGAGTCAAACTTCTCTCAATGCTGACCAGTAAAAGGACAAACGAGTAGAAGAGATGTCATTTAAACATGTGTGATGCTGTTTTGAATGAGTTGCAACGACTGTCTGGATAGCAATTGGTCAGGAATATTCTTCAAATCATTTCTGTCTAGTGAAATCAACGTTCTGGTTCAAAGGAAAAGGCCCATGTTTATTCTGTGGTTTGCCAGCACCTAGCACATGCCCTCTGCTTCTGGTTCAAAAATCAAGCTGCTACATGTCACTATGACACAAACCAGTCACAACAGAAAAAGCAGAGCATTAGTATATCCTCCATCAAAAAGCCTCAGAGCAGTAGAATCAGAGAGAGAACAAAGTGCTTGAGTGTAAGCAGATCCCATTCCATAGTGTCAAACACTGTTCTAAATTTCCCATCAGTGTCAGACCACTCTGCCACGTGCTTGATGTTGTTTTAATCCTTTCTTATTAATTAGACCAACTAACCTGTAGCAGATCCAGCATATCTGCTGCTGAAAATACAAAACAAGTTTCAGTAGAACAACTATATCCTCCAGCCAGTTCCCATCAATGATTTATGTAAATGAATCTATAAAATAAAGGGTTTTCTTTTTAAAGAGATCATTTTTTAAACTCCTTTTAAATATAGCTAGCTCGAGAAACGAACCACTGAGACCACAGCTCACTTTACTCCTGCCATGAAGTCATTTTTCAGCTAGAGGAAATGGAAATGTACTGAGCATCTCCTCAGCACAACTCTAAACATAATCTCCTTTATGTCAGAGAATGCTCTTTCCCTTCTATACCCAAACAGCTGCAACTGAAGAAGCCAGTTTAACATTAAAAAAGTACTCATTTAAGCAGGCAGGCAGTGGTATGGAGGATTTGTTTCCCTTCTTCACCTCAGTTCTTATCAACAGAATTTTAAACAGAAAAGACTGTATTTCTTGTCTTCCCCAGAGCCTTTGGGAGAGATAACCTGCCCTTTCATAAGAATAAGGAAATCATTTCCACTTCTCTCATGTGTTCTTGTTCTATATTTTAACAAGCCCTTTGTCACTGCTATGGCTCATCTTTGCACTAGCCAGGACTGATATTTCTTTTCCATTTTCCAATGGCAGATATGATCATTCTGCTTAAATAAGGCTTAGGAACCTCAAAATGCTCATTTAAACACTAGTTTGATACATTTCTGTTTATGTACAGATGCATTATTGTGGTTTTTTAATGCTGAAATCATCCAGGTTCATCAGCAGGTCTGCTGTTTACTCATTGCATTTTTTTCCTGACTTGGAGAAGGGCACATAATAAAATGACAATTTCTTTTTCTTTGTTCACTGCAACTTTAATGAATTCTGAGAAATTTATAAATGTCTCAGATTGATGGAAAAGGTAATACAAGAAACTGAATTTGGATTGAGTCTTTTCCCCTAATAGGCTAAATAAATAAAAGGAACAGAAAACCATTCCTCAGTGCATGGCCATAGCAGCTCCTGACCTTCTCTGCATTTGTGTTTTCTCTCACTCTCATAGGTTCTTTCCACCTTTTCTCCCCTCACCAGTCACACTGGCTTTTACAAATCCTTTCTCCCCCTCCTACTTCCATTTGCTGTCCACCACTACTGCAAAGAACTAATAGCTCTGCTGCAGAGGGCTGCCCCAGACAGCACCAGTCCCTAGTCCACACCACCACAGGATGAAAAGCACAGAGGCAGAAAAGCAGAAGTCTGGCATATTTTTGATGACACATCATACAGTGCTTTAAACATTGGTATCTAAATGCTAATTTCTAAGAGCATTTCTATCTACAAATGTGGCATACTTCAGCAGGGTAGCTACAGTTGTGTCTTGACTTCTAATTTTCTAAATCCTCAGCCAGAGAGAGACAAGCCTGTTACTGACAAAGCCCTGTGACACAGTCTGTGCTGCAGAGTGCTGAATGCCAAAGTTTCACCCTTGATGCTTCTCTGAGTCTGAGTAGGTGATGCCTAAAATCAACATAGAGTTTGTATAGTGTGAATTGCATGTAGCTGAAATAGCTTTCAAAGCTGTGAGGCAAACTAAAAAAATCTAAGGGCACAAATAATAAACAAGTATTAGGTACACAAGATATAAATGTGGTTATGGGCACAGAACTGAATATTTATGCAGCTTTAGCAATGTTGAGATTAGATGTGCTTCACAGATGATCAATGAAGGCATTAAAACAGACATTTATTTCAGTGTTCTTAAAAAATCAGTGTATTTTAGAAGGGGAAAATATGAGGACCTGATATTTCATCAGAGGAAATAACTTGAATAAATATCCTGTGACAGAATAACTCGAAATACTAGGATGGGAACATCCTTAGCTCTAGATAAGCACATGATAGTAATCTGGATCAGTGAAACCAGCTCAGAATTCACAGTTTGTGCTCTCTTTTCATATGCACATATGACAGCAGGTATATTTCTTTATTATAAACCCTACAAAAAACACATTGTAATTATTTGTCACCTTCATGCCCCCACAAAAGATACCCTGACCTTGTATTTGTTCAGCATCACCACAAGAGAGGTGATTTCCCCTTAAAAATACAAACCCTTGATTCCTTTCTAAAGAAACACATGTTTTAGAGCAATCCCCTGAGTGAAACTTCAAAGAGGCCAGACAAATCTACTCACACCTGTATTTCAGAATGGTGAGAGGTAATAGAATCGATGGGTATTTCATAATCATTTAAGACACAACATTCTTACTCTTGTATACTTACTAAAAATACTTCTGGTTTTCAAATCTCAATCTTTGTGCAGTTCAGTGATATGAAGTTTATGGAAAATAGCATGGCAGGAGGGGTTATCAAAGTTATGTGGAGTCAGTATCACAACAGTTAGATGGTCTGTAGTCTGACACAACTTCTTCAGAGATGAAACATTTCTACTATCTGCTAATGCATAGAATTGAAAGTGTCTGCAGAGTTTATAATTGCCTAAAATCTATCTTTCACGTCATAAAGAATTAATCTATATTTCTCAGTACTGAAGTCTGCTGTCCCTGTCCCATTTTGTCTCTTTAACAGGAAAGTCAGTGAACGTAGTAAATGTACTACAGCTGGAGATTTATTCACACCAGAGAAAATCCAACATGAAGCAAAACCTGCAGTGGGGTGGTTATATTGTAGCAAAGCACAGCATAGCATTCATAGAAAAGAACTAGGACTTATCAACACTGGCATAATTATCATAGCTGGAGGTTCATTTTTGTTTTGACCAAGCCTGTTATCAAGTGCAATCATTGACAAAGCACCTAACTTCTACCTATTACACACATTATTCAAATGACTCCATGAATGCCACAGCCATTAATTAAAGTAAATAGCAGAGGGAACAAAAGAGTTGATCAGAGGCTACATTTTTCTTCTGAGCTACCTCCCTCTCCTTTGTAGAGATGTGTAAAATCTTGCATTTTCTAAATTACTAGTTTATGAGGAGTCAGGTAATGTGTTAAACTTCCTCTGGCTTTGGACACATGAGCAATATGGCATTACATCTGGAAGCACCACAGTGTCAGCAACGTACAGAGAGAATTACCTGTGCCACTATGAGAACAGAGAAGACAAGAGACGTGTGTAGTCTTATGTGCATTCATGCACTAATGCACGTTCTCCAAAATGTGATCAGTCAACTCATGACTTCAGTAGCAGTACATCAGGGATAAACCATTCAGGAAATTCCCTTCAACAAATATCCTGAGTACCCTCAGTCCTCTGGATTTCATAGGTAGGGACTAACTTCAGCTGCTCTGGACAGGCACCTCTTGGTACATCACGTGAAGTCACAGTAATGCTGTTTGAATCTTAAACCCAAAGGAACCCTAAGACTGTGTTGCCATGCATTGTAGGGAAGATGATTCTGGAAGCTCAGTTAACAAGGAGAGCAGGATTTCCATTTGATTAGAGGAGAATTAAAACAAATCAACCAACCAACCAACCATCCCCACACACTGGATGGCTGGAGATTCACTTCCAGTCAGCTTGGAATAGGAACAACAGTTAGACATGATGAATCACAGCACCTGGAGAAACAGGCAGCATTTCATGTTGCTGCTGGAAAGGCAAGTTATGGTAGTCAGGTTCTCATTAAATGTTTTTGCAACACCAACATTGTTCTGCTCCTTAGCACCTTCTGCTTTCAGAACCGACGATATATCGGCGCCTTTCTCAAAAGTACACACTCAAACAGCATCAAAAGAAATGTATTGAAATAGTGTATTGTGGAGGAAAAAAACCCAAATAAATCCACACAAGTAGCACACAGGATAAAGGAAAGCAAGAAGCATAACCTTAAACATTTACATCATTCGAATGACAAATGCCCCACTTTTATTTCCTCTTTCAGTGGGAGTTTAGGCCAGGATCTGGATGTAAAACACTAGAAATCAGGCTGAATGAGATGAGTACATTTTTTACAAACACAGAGCACTATTTGATTTCATGTCTTGAAATGCAAAAAAGCTTTTTCCTGCCATTTAGCCATTTAAACATTAATAAGCTTTCAGTCAACCACTAAAACTATCCTACAGCATTACCAAAAGGAGATTTAAAACTGAGGACATTTAGAAACACACTGAAGATTAAAAAAGTTTCAAAGCTAAGATCTGCAAATAAGGATGAATATCTAAAAGAAGAAACACGCTGCCTCATGCCAAAAGTCCACCTGGCCTTGATTTGGTCTCACATGGTAAAGGAAGCCAATGTTAATATACTGTAAAGCTATAGCATGTCTTGTTGAAGAAGGATAATGATGTCCTAAACCTTTGACTGTATTGCTGGAAACAAAGTATTCTGGCTTTGTATTCCTAAATGCTTGTCTTGTTCTAATGCCTCCAGTAACCACTGAACTCCATAGAATGAAACAACTCTGCAATAACACACTAAGAGATCACTATTGCAAATCTGCACCCATTGTAAAATGTTTCCATATCTGTTCAGCCACTGCACATAGCTATCAAAAAACTCTTCCTTAGAAAAATATGTATTAGAAATAGGATCTTCTGCTGTGGAAAACAGTTACTGGTTTTACCATCACCAACTTGTTGCATAAGTCTTAATTTCTAAGAGGCAATATTATTTCAGGCTTTGTTGTTGATTGATTGTTGTTTGGGAAATCATGTCATGTTTTTCTTCATGAGAGTACAATGTTCATATGCTGCAAGAAAGGGTTTGAAAGCTTCACTTTCCACTGCCAGGATGTTCTGTTAGCAGCTTATTTTTTCTCTTCATTTTCCCTACCATTAACCTGCCTGAAGAACTAAGTACACCTCTAAAGACAAAAAAGGTTTAAAAAGTGAATAAAATGTCCCATATGAGCTTAAAAGTGAGAGATGTTTTAATTCTGTTCATTTTTTTCTCATTTTAGATATTGATATAACTAAACCACAAAATGCTGAAAACATAATGTTGACATACTGAACCAAAAGTCACATTAAACACTGCAAGACCTTGAACTAAAAAGCAGCTTCTGCCTCATAAATTTTGCTTTCATAATTACTTTTCATAATGGAGGCAGACAGCAAGATGTTATCTCTCCAGACAAGATTTACTGTAGAAATATTAATTTTCTTTTTGGATGCTGAAGGAGAAAGATTTTAGCCTATTCTCCTCTGTTGCTCAACCTATGACTTGGATGCAAAAACTGTCTTTTGAATTGCAGTGTCCCTCGGCATTGGTCGTGTCCCTCTTTCCTCTCATGGCATTTGGGCACTGCCCAGTTGATCAATACAAAAGCATTGCTCCAGCTTTTTGAAAATCACCTTCTGTACTGGTAGCTGGTCTTCCAAGCTAGCAGCATCTCTGTTCTTTTCAGGAAGAAGAGTGAGTGAGGATAAACTGAGTTTGTGACCAATCAAAGCAGTCAGCAGCTCCATGCCCCATGTAAACAACTTCAGAAAGCAATTAGAGCCTGCTCTTCCAAGCATGGAGGAACTGAGATTTTACAAACTATTTTAAGTACTTTCATAACTCTAATTTCAAAAGCAACAATCTAAATTCAAGACTATTAAAACTCTTTCATGTGCATTTAAAATTCTCTTCTAAACTCCTTGTATCAAATGCCAGCTGCTATTTCCAAATTTGTCTACAACTGCAACCTACTGAAACACAGCTACTGGTAATAAGAGATGTATTTGCTCAAGCAGAACATCACTGACAGTTCATGATGTGAATAATCCTTTTTCAGTTAGTGGGTTTAGAAACAAAAAATTGGAGGAGATAAAAAAAATAATCCATGGGTATACACTAGATGTTACTTCTTTGCTAATTAAATATACTGAACAACAGTCAGTTGATCTTTGGAATTCCAAATGAATTACCACTCGCTTGAGGTGCATTCCAGATTAATCTGTCTGTTCTAATGGCTTCATTAGCTGACCTGTGTTTGTACTTCAATCCTCATTACCCATGTATGAGAACCTGTATGGAGGCTTGTGTTGTAAAGCTCGTTAGCTAGTTGTATAAATCATAGAATCATAGAATGATGGGGGTTGGAAGGGACCTTTAGAGATCATCCAGTCCAACTCTCCTGCAGAAGCAGGGTCACCTAGATCAGGTCACACAGGAACATGTCCAGGCAGGTCTTGAAGACCTCCAAGGAAGGAGCCTCCACAACCCCTCTGGGCAGCCTGTGCCAGGGCTCCCTCACTTAAAAACTGAAAGAGTTTTTTCTTATATTTAAGTGGAACTTTTATGTTCCAGCTTCATCCCATCACCCCTTGTCCTATTACTATCTACTATAGAGAAGAGGGATGTCCCAACCTCCTGACACCCACCCTTTAGATATTTATAAATGTTAATAAGATCCCTCCTCAGTCTCCTCTTCTCCAGACTAAACAGCCCCAGGTCCTGCAGCCTTTCCTCATATGAAACACATTCCAGTCCCCTGATCATCAAACATATATTTTTTTAAACCCACAAATAAAACACACAGTATGGGTGTTACCAATTTATACATCACACTATATATAATATTTTTAGTTCTATCTGTATAACTTTCAGTGAGCTTTATTTCTTGAGTCCTTGCAAGAAAACTTATGGTTTAACTTCTGTATACTTTTCCCCAAAGTTCTATCCAATTTTTCACACAAACCCAATTTTTTTTACAGCTGCATATATTCTCCCCCTCTTACATTAGAGCACATATAGTAGGGAGAGGCAGAAATGAATATTACACACAATTAAATGTGGTCTTAATGGTAACAGATGAGCAGTTTTGAGGAAAAAAAACCACACTCATCTTGTTGAAACTTGTCTTCGAGTATCCTGGACACTATTAAATTCATTATCAATCAAATGATGATGTTAATTAGGAGAAGGAGCAGTAAAGAAAGGCAAGAACAGCCTTCTGGCACTGCAAACAAGTTCTACTGTCAAAAACTGCCTTCTCTAAAAATAATTAATCTAATTGAAACTTGGCTAGTGCAAAAAAACAAAGCTAGTGTAGGAGAGGCCAAGATATTAAAGCAGTTAAGAGAGATTTCTGGGGTTTAAGAGAATCCAGACTTCTGGGTTTACTTTCATAAATGCACTCATTCCATACAGAAACAGATCATTATGGTTTCATGGCTACTGTGTGCTTTGGGATGTGATACAATTCATCACTCCAAGGATAACTAAACAAAGAGCTCCTGAAGTTGTGGTACCATCCCTTTAAGTGCCAGGCACAAGCATAGCGAGACACCAGTGCACAATCGAATCTTCAGGATGCCTTTCATATCTATACAGACTTTCTCTTTCAATGCCATCAATAATCAAGATAAATAAGTCATTGTTAAGACCAGGTTAGTCTCTTTCCTTTTTTATTTTTAAGCCAATCATTTTCCCCAGGCATTTAGAGCCTTTGTGACAGTCTACAGTAGCATCTGAAGCATATACATATATTGTTTACATAAGGAGAAAGACATGATTAAAGGAAATATTCCAGTTTATACATCACTACATAGGACACTAAGATAAATTGCTTGAAAAGTGGATGTAACCTTGCCTCCTCACTTTCCTGTAAATCTATTCTGGAATAGCATTACTATTATCAGAATAAACAATTGGCTGAATCTTAGACATAGAACTCAAAGGTATTTGTTCCTCTAATCCTGTCCTTTACATAACCTCCTCTACACACCCTCACCCATTCTAGCAGTGTAGGAAGCAATTCAGAGTTAAGGATGCCAGCAAAAGCAGACATCCTTAAGATCTGAGCCAGACAGCAACTGCTGAACAAACTGCCTGGGGGGCTGGTGAGAGCCATGAACATCTTACATGGGTCAATGCATGAAGCTGCTCAGTTTAGATAACCTTTACATTGGCTTTTAGAGAGCCCAAGGGGAGCATGAGCTACAGGGAGAAACCAAGACATAATCAGAACGAGAGAGAGGAACATAAGATACTGTCTTTGGAGTCTGAAGCAACATTTTACTACACTACTCAATTTACAAACAGTGGAGGAAGCTTTATTAAGTCAAGTTAAGAGTATTTGATATCTTACTAACCTGAATTTGATCAACTAGTGTCAAGAATGTTGTTTGTAAGTAGTCTAAGAAATATCTGTGTATGTACTGCAAATCCACCTGATAGAAATTCCATTTTCAGCCTATATTCATGTAGCAGTACTTTGATAGGAGAGACTAGATGCAGCATCTCGCCAGCTGTATTTTAAAGTGCTGGAAATAACTAACATATCTTCCTCTTCCACCAACAGCTTCTTAAGACAGGGCTTCTTGCAAATGAATAAACTCCCTCAAAAAAAGAGTTTGAGTCCCTTCATGACACAGCCTTGACTGAATCAGCTGTGATTTCCTATGTGCATACATGTAAACAGCCTCCTTTTGGTCTCTTTACTGTTCCTACTCAGGGGGAACTCGCCACTTCAGGAGCAGGCAGCCAACATGCCAAAACCAGAGCTACAGGGTATCTTCAGTGAGCAGTGCTTTGACAAAACAATGAGGTTCTTTCTCATAGCATGAGCTAATAAAACAAGATTTTCACATTTCCCCTGCATGTGAGCCACCTGAATGGACAAACCACAGATAACTTATATATCTGAAGTGGTTTTAACAATTCTATAGGTTCTTATTGCATTGCCTTAAAATTTATCTTTGTTTCTAATACGAGTCTTACACAAGAGACACTCTAATCACACAGGTTCCCTGCACATACATAACAACTAAAATGTTCTGTTTAAGATGGCAAAATCTACTATCATAGAATCATAGCATAATGTCAGTTGGAAAAGCTCTTCAAGCTCGTCAAATCCAAGCCTTGTCCTCACCCTGCCAAGCCCAGCACTAACCCACATGCCTCAGCACCTCAGCTCCAGGGCTTTGCAATAGCTCCAGAGCTGGGGACTCCATCACCTCCCTGGGCAGCCTGGCACAGGGGCTGACAACCCTCTCAGGGAAAAAGTTCTTCCTCAGCTCCAACCTAAACCTCCTCTGGTGCAATTTGAATCCATTTCCTCTTGTCCTATCAGTTATTACTTGGGAGAACAGATCAATGTTCACTTCACCACAAACTCCTCCACAATACTGCTCTTTCTGGCTGCAATAAAACATTCAGTACAACTATCTGTCTGATGCCACTGGAGCAGTGGAAAAGACTGCCCAGAGGGGTTGTGGAGTCTCCTTCCTTGGAGGTCTTCAAGACCCAACTGGACACGTTCCTATGTGACCTGATCTAGGTGACCCTGCTTCTGCAGGGGGGTTGGACTTGCTGATCTCTAAAGGTCCCTTCCAACCCCCACCATTCTGTGATTCTATGATCTTACCAGTCAGCAGAACTTGTCTGAATAATTTCTTAGGGAAAACTCATCTGGAATCAAAGTTGCTTATAAATATTCTAGCCAATTCTTTCCTAGTTCATCATCTTACTCTACCAAAACATTTCCTAAGAGCAATTGATTGCAGAAAACTATTCTACAATCAGCTCAGATCCAATTGATTAATTACTTAAACTTGAGAAGGGTATGAAGCACATGGAATTTTCTGTTTTGCCAAAGAAGCTTATAAAACAAGAGTGAGAATAATTTGTTAGATAGCTTTTATACACTTGTACAGAAAACAAACTAAAGCTGTAACCCTCTCAGGATCTTATTCTAAGCTTCCCAAAACATTTTCTACACTGACACATTTAAAACAAACAGACCTACCAGATTAGAATCTTCTTGAACATGGAGATCTTTACCACGTGCCCAATTTCTACAAAACATTGTTTAAAATGTTTAATACCACCAAGATGTTTTCAAAACACCACCATTATCCTCATAATTTACATGTAATCAATGAAGAAACAAAGTTCTAAGGAGAATATCTATAAAAATAACAGCTGCTCAGGTATTAGATAATTTCTAAACCAAAAAAAAAGGGAGTCTCAGTTTAATCAGTTTAAAACAGAAGCACTAAGAACAGCTGAGCAACAGCTATGTGACACACTTTATGGATACCAAAAATCCCCAGGAAACTGAGAGCTTGGCTGTACATCATTCTTCCAGAAATGGTATTGAACTTGGCTAAAGTATTTGGTCAGTGGCACTAGGCTTTGACATTTGCCACAACAACCCCCAGCAGCACTACAGGCTTGGGGAGGAGTGGCTGGAAAGCTGCCAGGCAGAGACCTGGAAGTGTTGGCTGACAGCAGCTAAACAGGAGCCAGCAGAGTACCCAGGTGGCCAAGAAGGCCAATGGCATCCTGGAGTGGATCAGGAACAGTGTTGGCAGCAGAAGCAGGGAGCTGAGCATTCCCCTGGACTTGGCTTTGATAAGGCTGCATCTCAAATACTGTGTCCAGCTCTGGGCCCCTACCTACAAGAAGGACATTGAGGTGCTGGAGAGGATCCAGAGGTTGGACTGCCAAGCTAGGAAAGGATTTGGAGCACATCTCAGATGAGGAAGGGCTGAGGGATCTGGAGCTGTTCAGTCTGGAGAAAAGAAGACTCAGGGGAAACCTTCTCACTCTCTAAAACTACCTGAAAGGAAGCTGGAGCCAGGTGGGGGTAGGTCCCATCTGTTCTCCCTGGTAATAAACCATAGAACAAGATGAAATGGCCCCAAGTTGCACCAGGGGAGGTTCAGGCTGGATGTGAGGAGGAATTTCTTTGCTGCAAGGGCTGTCAGGCATTGGAAGGGGCTGCCAAGGGAGGTGCTGGAGTCACCATCCCTGGAGGGGTTTCAGAGCCAGGTGGATGCTGCACTGAGGGAAATGGTCTAGTGGGTGATAGAGCTGGGACAAAAGCTGCACTACTTGAGCTTAAAGCTCATCTCTTCCAGCTGAAATGATTCTGTGGTTCTATGACTTCCACAATGGTCAGTTCTACCTGATAAACTGCTAACATGGATGAGAAAACCCACAGGATTTGCAAGGTTAGAGTCACAACGAAGTTGTGATACATGTACTGTGGCAGTAGTTCCCCAAGCAGACTCAAATGGGTGAGAGTAAGAGCACAAACACTCTCAGTGATATCCCAACACTGGGACATGAGTCAGTAAGGAATTTCAGTTTATGTCATTCTATCTCCATATGGACTGTCACACAACTTATTTCTAAACTTTAATAAAAACCAAACATTGGAACACAAACCCAAGAATCAATTCAACAAGAACTACTGGTTGCCATACTACGTAGTACAAGTAACACATGGTTTTCTCTTCTTTCACTTAGAATGACACTGCAATGCAGAGCCACGACAGTGTGCAATGTGCTGTATCTTCCTAAAAACACAAGCAATCCTGATCCTGTCTCAACTCTTCATTTTTCACTTCCTGAAGAGTCTGACAGTTATCCATCACCCCTGGCTTTCTGAAGAAAAAATGTTTTAGCTAAATATCTGATAGCTTTTAAGACTTGAACTTTGTAAGTAAGAAAGAGGTTTGATTTTCATTCCACTGATTCCTTCTGAATACAAAATAAATAAGTCAATCCCTGCTGAAAAATACAGACACACTTCACCTGGGAAATATGATCAGTTCCTTGTGTTTACAGAGGACAGAGATGCCCCAGTGCTCACACAAAAGATCCAACTTTTATTTGTACCTTTTCCCACCTTTCTGACTAAACCTGCTTTACACTACAAATGAGCTTTCTTTAAAACAATAAGCTTACATCTCTTGTACACACACAGAAAAGCATCTCCTATATACACCTTCCTAATGTCAAAAAGAAGCTATTAACCTGCTGTATGGAAACGGAGAACATGCGGGGGTGTAAGAAAACGTCTGTAGGCACTAACAGAAGGGAAGGCAACAGAGATTACTGCAGCGTAACCACCCACACTCCTTTTATCAGAAAAGAGCAGCAGCTGAGTCACGGTGCTGCCTTCCACCCAGAAGAAGGATTTTCTCCAGGCTGAGATACATTTCTCTGAAGATTAATTTTTCATTTTCAGAGGACTGACTATGCAGCGTTTTGATATCTAATTTAGGGATTTATAAAAACACATTACTCCCATTTGAATGGTTAATGGTACCCTCCCTTTTTCCCACCCATACCTCCACCAAGACTTTTCACAGTATCACAGAATGTTAAGGGTTGGAAGGGACCTGAAAAGCTCATCCAGTGCAACCCCTCTGCCAGAGCAGCACCACCTAGAGTAGGTCACACAGGGACTCATCCAGCTGGGTTTGAACATCTCCAGAGAAGCAGACTCCACGGATGAAACAAAATACATTTTCGTGACAAATTGGTGGAAACTTCCAAATCCATTAATTTAATACAAAGAATTATATTTGTTTGAACCAGAAAGCATTTGCCTGGTAATCAAGTTTGCTTTTGACATAGCAAGAATATGAACAATGTTATAATAATGACAAAATCTTTTCCAACTCTGGAAATTCAGAAGACATATCCAAACTCCAAACATGTCACGATGTAGAGGCTCCTGCTGCAAGCAACTACTTTAGAAATGTACCAAATCTGTTCTACTTGTTTGCAACAGTGGAAGAAGTTTGGGTTTTGCTGTTCATCAAGTGTCAGGAGTTCAACTCCACTTTTCCTGCAGTATTTTTCAAAGGATAAGGAAAGTGTAAGAAAAATCCCATCAAAGCCAAGATTCAGACCTGCAGGAATTACATCATCCTTGTCAAAAAAACCCAACGACTCTTTTTTCAAAGTCACATGAATAAAACATACTCTTTGCTACCCAAAGACCTTTAACACTTCAAGATGGTTGCCACATGGAATGCAAGACTGAAGCTTCATTATACTACTTGGCTGAAAATCCTGTTAGTATTTACATGTTTAACTCTAAATTTGCTAGATTATTGTGGGGATAAATATGCTTTGATACTCCAAGAAGCTCCAAAGAAATAATGGTAAATGATAATTCATTGCACAAACTGTTCTTTGTGTTGATTTTAAATTCCACTGCTTTGTATAACATCACTTTATTCCACAGATACAGAATCTACCAAAAACAAGCTCCTAAAAGTCAACTTTAGTGCATAGAGAGGAAGATAAAAAGTCACTTGAAAAATACTAGTTCTGTTTTTACAATGTTCTTAATGGATCACAAAGCATTAATACCCAGGTATTGGAATAAATACAGAACTTTTTAATTACAAATTCCTCATTTTCCTACATTTCCCAGTATCACTCTGTTCTACAACAGCTTGGTTTAATCTTCTTTTTGCTTTTATTACTCTCCCTGCAAGTTACCAGTCCTCCTTCCTTCAAACTAAGCTATTATCCATGCTCTGTGATACACTGGCATAAAAAGATAAGAGCCACAGAACAGACAAGCAAAAATGAAATGCCATTAGGGCATTGGAAAGCTTTCACACATTGCCTTTTAGCTCTCTGGGCAGGCAGAAGCTGAGCAGGATTCAGCACAGGTTTGCAAGCCCTTAATTGTGCCCCACGCTGCAGTTGCTCATTTCCAATCCTGCTCATTCTCTGTGGTTTCTATTCAAGTTCTTCTTCTGAAATGTGGCTCAATTATGCAAATATCTCTGACTAGGATTTAAGTCCACATGCTGCATGCTCACTCTAACAGGATAATTAACACTAAAGTATAAAAACCATGGAATTTCTGGGCTTTTAAGAAAACTAAAAAACAAATGGGAGAATATGGGGGATCTTATTAATATTTACAGATATCCAAATGGTGAGTGTCAGGAGGTTGGGGCAGCATTTTATTGTAGCTAGCAACAGGTCAAGGGGTAATGGGAAGAAGCTGGAACACAAAGAGTTCCATTTAAATATAAGAAAACACTATGTCAGTGTTTCAGTGAGGGAGCCCTGGCACAGGCTGTCCAGGGAGGGTGTGGAGGCTTCTTCCTTGGAGGGCTTCAAAACCCACCTGGACATGTTCCTGTGTGACCTGATCTAGGTGGGAGCTGCTTCTGCAAGGGGGTTGGACTGGATGATCTCTAAAGGTCCCTTCCAACCCCTACTACTCTATGATTCCATTTGATTCTATGGGCTTACCTGCCACTTCTGTACTTACTACAGATATAAAGTTGTGGTGTTTCTAAGTAATTTCATGGATCAACAGCTATAATTATCACCTGTATCAACTCTGCTCCTTGCAGAACTGAAGCCTTGACTCAAAGCTTCAACATGCAGTTTCATCCTGCTCATTATTTAGTTTGTAATTTCTAACCCCCTGCCCTACAAATCAAACAAAACCCAGTAACAAGTGCCTTGGTTCAGAAAAGCTCTGCAATTTTTCAAAAGGTATATAAACTACTCACTACACTCTCCAGTCTTCCATCTGGGTTTGCTTCTCTAATAATTCTTGGTCTTAATTGAAAAACATAAGAAGGTTCTATGAGGTTTATTGCATCTTGCATGTGATTCTGTCCTTAATCAAAATCAGGAGTCAGAAGAAAAACTTGTTCTCCATACGTGTCCTGCAATATACTTAAAAGACTCAGTATGTGCTCAATCTATCTTTTCAAAAGGGCATGAAAAATCAGAAGTTAACGTGAATGTCAAATACTCCTATGAAAATATCGTTTCAATACTCTTCCAACCATACTTTTAAGTCACTAGATAACAGTTTACAATATTACAGTCATTTATTTCTGCATAGTGCTGTTCAACTACAGGGCACAAGCTACGACCAAACTGCTACCCAAGTCTGCTTTAGCATGGAAATTATAAGGTGCTTGTTACTACGTGGGAACCAACATCTAAATTTAAGTATCCTACACATGTTTCCTTCATTTTATGATCACAGGAAATCTGGCAATTCATTTTGGCTTTAAGGAGAGTAGATATTGGGATAAGGAAGAACGGGAATGTGGGTTAATAACAGACTTACAAATAAATATACTAATGGAATGTAAGCACTAGACCTTTAAACTTGCTTTGATAAACTTCATTAAAGAGGGAAGGCTAATTTCACACAGACAGCAAGAGCACAAGGAGAGAGCTTTGAATCATGACAACCCAAATGCAAGTGGTATTATAGTTTAAAAACATGGCAAAGAGATCATCTATTCAGGTACTGAATGTATTTCAACACATCAGTTATGCACTGAGTATAGCAATAAGCAATCATGAGAATTTTCTAATCCATTATTACAGCTTGACAAAGGACAATTTATTCTTGTAAATGATTCAAATTAGCTACAGGCCCTTTAGAAGCCAAATACTTTTAATCACTGAGAGCTGAAGGAGCAAAGGAAAAAAAAATGCTATGTGAAAAACAGTCATGAGCAGGGAAAAGCAAAAACAAACCCTCCAAAATGTGTATCAGGAAAACCTTTGCTCTGTCACAAATACACATACCAAAATGAATTGAGGCAGCAAAGCGAGCAGAGGAGACAGTTTATGTCTGTTCTGAGTGCTCCATTTCCATTTTCTTATGTATTTTTGGTCTAACCATCACTTGTATTGATAATACTGTTCATAATAGGCTTTTGGAAGACCAAAGAAGAAAGAAAGTATAATCCTCACTATTTCAATAGAAAGACATTCCAGCACAGTGATCCATCAATTGTTAAGTAACAAGCAAATTGCAAGAGTCAATTATTTGTTGTATTTTTTTCCCCAACAAATATGTACAATTTCTCAAAGAGAAAAAGAGGTAAGTCAAACACATACTTCTGTTACAAAACACTGGAGAGGAGTACTCCAATTTGGTTTTAGAACAATATCTGCATCACCCACATGTATACTCTAGAAGTCAGAAAGGTGTCTCTGAGGAAATGTGTTTGGATAATGGCAAGTCTTTTATTTGTCTGCAACAGCACTCCATTGACTTCTGTCAATTTTATCAAGTAAACACTTATTTGCTTGAAAGAACTGCTGAATTTTTTTGAGGCATTTACCTTAGTTTACAGCTTACACCACAGATGTATGACCAACATATCAGATTCTTTCTTAGTTCAAATAAAAGATGACAAATTGAAGTCAGGAATTAACTTTGCAGAAAAACCAACCAATGCCTAAGAAGCATTTTGAAACAGCTCTTTCAGAAAGTAACAGCTAGCCAAAATGTCATGACTAACCACACCACACCACTTCTCCAGAACATTGTTCCTAGCACATGAAGACACTTAACCACTCATGTGTAAACACAGGTACAGTGACAACACATGCCTAGTGATTATTTTATATTGTCCACTGTCACTTTCAAGCCTCAATGTTCAGTTTTGGTTTAAACATAAGGGTCAGATAAGAAGCAGTTAATAAAAAAACCCAATGCCATGAAAAACACAGATACTTTGATGTGAATTCTTCACCCTTTCCAAACCATTTCAGTAGCACTCGATTCAAACAAAAGCAAGTTCTGATGTATTTTTATTGAATACAAACTTCAGCTTTTATGTGGTTATAGAATTCTGCTGGCTTTGGGGTTTTTTTAACATAGTTAAGCCAACTGACTGCACATTGACCTCAAAATGTTTTCAGCAATATTAATGGAGACAGCTGACAAAGAGAATAAGAGGAGACTGAGGGGGATCTCATTAATAGTTACCAATATCTAGATGGTGGGTGTCAGGAGGTTGGGGCAGCACTTTTTTCTGTTGTATCCAGTGACAGGACAAGGGGTGATGGGAAGAAGCTGAGACATAAACAGTTCAATTTAAACATAAGGAAAAACTGTTTCAGTGTTTCAGTGAGGGAGCCCTGGCACAGGCTGCCCAGAGCACGTGGCGAGGCTCCTTCCTTGGAGGTCTTCAAGACCCACCTGGACACGTTCCTGTGTGACCTGAGCTAGATGCGACCTGCTTGTGCAGGGGCATTGGACTGGATGAGCTCTAAATGTCCCTTCCAACCCCCACCGTGCTGTGACTCTGTGATCACTTTAGCTCTATTGAATTCAAATTTGAACAGCAAATAAGCTATTCCATTTGCACAGAACTACCCTTGGCAGGACCTATGTACTGGCACCCAGAAAGATTTCTTTTTTAAAGAGTGTGAATGATGATTGCATATTTATAACTTTAACTATCTGATCAAAGCTGTTTCTAATCAATTTATTTTCCATTTACATACTCAAAGAGCTGCTACTTGCCTTACAGTCACAGATTTCTACCCAGAGTATTCAGGCAATATTTCAGACAAAACATATTTATCCCCGTTATGCAGAACAGTGTTATGGCCTGGGCAGTGCTTTCAGCAAGGTACCACTGGTTTACTGAGAAGACAGACACACCTTTGTTTTACACATGCACACTAAGCTTCTGGGTAAACAAAATGAAGTTAGTTTTGTGTGCTAACTGGATTATCAGTTACAATCCACTACTCAAGCACAGATGTGGCACAGATGACGACTTTGATCAACCATGCGTTATAACAAGCTGCTTTTGCTGGTTAACATAATTTTCTTGGATTGCTATATTACACATAATCCTGTTTTCTACTTTCTACTCTTGTAAAAGTCATCAAAATAGAATGTTTTGGAGAATCCTATTAGTGAATAAAAAATTCTGCTGTGTGAACATTTTAGCCTATGACAGGTGGTGTGACTTCCTAAAACTTCTCTTTTGCTTGCTCAGTGTTTCCTTTTTGCTTCTATTAATTCTTTTAAAACTCCTTTCTCTATTTAGATACTCTAAACCTACTGGTTATGGTAATAGGATGACAAGAGTGTCTAACTCATTCCCTGTCCAAGGTACAGAAATTAAAAGGATCACAGAATCTCAAGGGCTGGAAGGGACCTCAAAAGCTTATCCAGCATAACTCCCCTGTCAGAGCAGCACCACCTAGAGCAGGGCACACAGGAACTCATCCAGCTGGGTTGGAGTGTCTCCAGAGAAGGAGACTCCACAGCCCATCTGGGCAGCCCCTGCCAGTGCTCCATCACCTTCACAGAAGACTGTATCTTTTCAGTGACCCAGCATGAAAAGTTGATGTTTACTTGTTCTGATAAGACAAAAATCACATATGGAAACTTTCCTGGTCTTTATTCTCCTCTTTATTGTGCAGCTTCAGTAGTTGCACAAGTGCTATGACAATTCTGCAAGGAAAAATAAACCAGTGCAAGGATCTTGCATCCCACTGACTTGCTGAGCTATTTAGTCATCAATTCAGCATCTAGACAGACTGCTCAACAAGATGACAGTGGCACCTTCTGAGACACGGCTCTATACTTACTGCAACCTGGAATAAGATCACTCATCTATCACTTTGTAACTTCACATGCACAGACATAATTAAACTGAGAATTTAATAAACAATAACATGAGGTGCCAATTGGATCTTGCAGATAAGGAAAGATACGATCTTAGAAGAATATCTCAGCTATTCTGAGGAAAAATTCTGGCACTGACAAATACATTAAGGATTAAATTCTTCAAATTCTTTCAATTCTTCATCAAAAAAAGAGGCCAAAAAAATCCACTTGAAAAAAATTACTTAATTCTAAACATCATTCATCAATGACCTGGATGAGGGGACAGAGAGACCCTCAGCAAGTTCCCTGCTGGCACCAAACTGGGAGTACTGGCTGATTGCCCAGAGGCTGTGCTGCCATTCAGCGGGATCTCAACCAGCTTGAGAGTTGGGCAAAGAGGAACCTCCTGAGGTTCAACAAGGATAAGGGCAGAGTCCTGCAGCTGGGAAGGAACAACCCCATGCACCAGGACAGGCTGGGGGTGACCTGCAGAGAGAGACCTGAGAGTCCTGATTGATAATAAACTAACCATGAGCAGCAACGTGCCCTCGTGGGCAAGAAGCCAATGGCAGCCTGGGATGCATCAAGAAGAGTGTGGCCAACAGGTCAAGGGAGGTTCTTCTCCCTCTGCTCTGCCCTGGTGAGGCCTCATCTGGAGTCCTGTGTCCAGTTCTGGGCTTCCCAGCTCCAGAAGGACAGAGAAATTCTGGAAAGAGGCCAGTGCAGGGCCACCAAGATGATCAGGGGACTGGAGCATCTTCCTTATGAGGAAAGGCTGTGGGACCTGGGGCTGTTCAGTCTGGTGAAGAGGAGACTGAGGGGGGATCTCATTAACATTTACAAATATCTAAATGGTGGGTGTCAGGAGGTTGGGGCAACACTTTTTTCAGTGGTATCTAGCAACAGGACAAGGGGTGATGGGATGAAGCTAGAACATAAAAAGTTCCATTTAAGTATAAGGAAAAACTATGTCAGTGTTTCAGTGAGGGAGCCCTGGCACAGGCTGCCCAGAGGGGTTGTGGAGGCTCCTTCCTTGGAGGGCTTCAAGACCCACCTGGACATGTTCCTATGTGACCTGATCTAGGTGACCCTGCTTCTGCAGGGGGGTTGGACTGGATGATTTCTAAAGATCCCTTCCAACCCCTACCATTCTATGATTCCATTCTATGCTCATTGCCTAAGGTAGCAGCTCTAGGTACAAACAACTGTGACAATATTTTAGAAAAATTATGGTGCATTCTTTTAGAATTACTGCTTGTTCCTCAAAACTACATGTTTTCTCAATATCAATTAGGTTTGCTTCCCTCCAACACTCATTTGAAAATTCATCAACTGGAAACAAGCATTTAAACGAAGTAACACATGCTTTAAATCTTACAGTAGTGTTTGTTAAACAGTTACACACACAGAGTCTTCATGCCATCTTGACTGACAGATAGCAGTTTGCCATTTTAAAGGCTGAAACCAATACTGGAATTCTGTTCCACAGAAAGCATTGTAAATGCATTGTTCTAAATCACCCACATGAGAAATGATTAACAAATGCTCAGGAAAAAGCCTCCCTTAGCCTGACAACAACCTACCTCAAGCACAGCAAATCAGAAAATACAGATTTAGTGATCCTGTTACAATGTAAAAATCACAGCCTGGAGTTCCAAGTAATAATGCCTCCTGTGTTTATTCTACATCAACAGTTTTGCAAGGTACTGCCCTTGAAAGATATGGGACCTACCACCAAGAGATTTAGACAATTCACCTGCAAAAGCAATGACACCATAACATCTCAGTTTACTCTGTAAGCTACTTGGGACTTGAGATGCCATCAGTACATCACCTGACAGCCAAGGGTTGGGAGATTTCAAATGTATCATTAAAACAGTTCCCACTATTCAGAAGAATGGAAAAAAAACCCAAAAAAACCCCAAAACCAACCAAACAAAACCATTAAAACTTCAATAGCTGCCTTTTGGAAAGGACTTCTAACACACAGGGGTTTAGACAATCAGTGCAAGTCTGGAGTGGAAAAGAACTGCTGTAAGATCCTCATCAATCTGGAAAGAGTAGACCTGCAGTCTGCTTCTACTCACACTTCTCATGAACAAACACACAGCCAGTGGAAGTTATTTTTGTTGAAGTAAAACAGATTAGTTGTACTTTATATTGGTATCTCTTGACTCTTCTAAATTATTACTACTGGCCAGGATTACTTTCTTGTGTGTTGAATTGCTGCTGGTTCACACTAGATAGCTCTTCCTTAGCAAGTCAAGCAGTACAAAAATTCTAGAATATGGGTCCAAGAGAAAGAATTTGGGCAGAGTACATCCTCATACAAAACAGTGAATCTCTAAAACCCATGCCTTGTCTCATTACAACACATATGAGAGGTTCTCTATGTCACCTGCCTTCAAAAGAGCTAAGTGGCTTTCCAGTGGCACAGTGAAAGTGTCTCACATTCCAGTGCAGCACAATAGCACCACAGCAAGAAAACTGCAACCACAGAGGCATAATCTATCTGGACAACAGCAGCCTTGACATGAGTCTTTCCTATTTCAGTTCTTTCTTCCACCCCAACCAAGGCCCATTCCACTAGAGAGATCATGCATTCCTAAGTGACATACAGATTGTAGCTTTGTCAGATACTGGGGATTTTGTTGGTTTTCTATTAATTCACCATCACTGTGTTCACAAAACAATATGTACATTCCCCTTTACATTAGAAATTACACTAAACCTAAGAGAAACCCTACATTTGCCATGCAAGTATCCACAATACGTCAAACTTTGGCTTGATTTCCCTTGCAAAAGCAAACCCCATGAGCATGCAGGTGGATACAAGTGAACACAACATCATTACTGAGCCAAACTCACACCTCTAAATGGAACCTTCAGTTTTGTTTCTACAGCCTCAAACAAAGCTTTCTGCATAGGTTTTTTTTTCCTCTTACAGATGGACAACTAAAAAAGCAAGACCTGAGGAGAGAGTAGCTGTCCCCTCTGTGTTGAAGCACAGTATAGCTGACCCCCCCCCCCCCCCCCCCCCCCCCAGAACCCTCGAAGGGCAGCAGATAAATTAGGACTTCTGTTGATTCACATCACATGTGAGCAGCTGATTTAAATACAACTCATGTTATTTTTTAAACAACAAACTAATTCAGAAGACTGTTATATAGAAGGTCACAGCTTGTTATTGTTAAGAGTAATGCCTGCCTATTTAAACCTCACCCCAAACACTTAAGAAAATAGCATGGAAGAATATTTTAAGTACTACTGTACTTTGCTCATTTATTAACATCTATTGTATGCAACATAAATTTATGTAAGAGTCAGGAAAATTAATTATCAACCCTTTTTATGGTCCTATGAAGGAAAGAAACCTTTGAAGTTGCTTAAAGATTTCTTCATGATGAACCATGATGAAATGTGGCTATACATAGAGAGCTTTCATTGGAGATGATCTTCAAAGCAAAATAAACCATTGAAGCAATCTAAGAGGTCGTGAGAAAGTGCTGAATCTTTCTCTTTGGAACCAACTGCGTTTCTTCAAACTAAATGTGAGACTCAGTGACTGTGACTGATCTCACACCACAGTTCAATCTACTGTATCTGCATTGTTTCAGTAGAAATATCACCAGGCTTTATTAGCAAGAAATCAGAAATAATACACAAGGTTAAACAGAATCAAACTGAAGTTAGGCACATACAAGAAAGTGGTCATGTTGCTACCTTTTCAGCTAGAAATCAGCACCTTTTTTTTCTCTCTTTCAGAAACTACTTTGAATCATAAAGAGACGTTATAACTTGTGTGCTTTTTTTTTCTTCCCAGGCTTGTTTTTATCCCTCACATACTCACCTCTGGTTTCTCCTTTGAGAAGTCAATATTATCACAACAAAGCAATGCCACAGTGACCAACAAACACTGGTAGGGGTGTTGCTCAGCAGATTTCAGCCCCTACAAACCAGGCAACTCAGCAAAAAAAAAGTCGATGTTTTATGAATAGTATTAGATTTGTAGGGTCAAAGCAAAGAGATAAAGCTACTTTCTGCCTGAGAAAACCACTTTGTTCTTAGATGTGCATAGAAAAAGTGTCTAAAGTTGCACTCAGTTCTGAAGCACCTACTCAGAAAGTTACTGGTACACAGACACTTTTGACTTAAAAAGATGGGGACACATCCAGGCACAAATACAACTTGGATTTTAGTATTAGCTGTGCCACAAGCTTTCTTTAAGTCTTCTCCACACTCACCTGCTCAGCAAACACCAAAGCAATTATCTGCAGAAGCTTTCCAATAAGCAGCACACGCTGCTGATATTTTGGTTTATGGTTGTTTATATTCAAAATGAAGTGACATAAAAGCTCCCTTATTCTAATCATGCCTATTTAACAAAGAAACACATGCTGTGCACAAGATGAGACTAATTGGCTCAAATGAGAAGTACAGAAGCCTAAAGGTTACTACTGCAATAAAGAAAGGTGTATTGGTAGCCTATCAGAGTGCCTGACTCCAACAACAAAGAACAGTTTGGGGGTTTTTCATGAAAGTGAAGAAAGATCATTTAAGTCTCTCTGCACAAGCTGGGACTAAGTCCCTCATTTCCACAGAGGAGAGCCTAGTAGCCTAGAAAAACTAGGCTGAGACCAAGCGAACACAGGTGTCCAGAGGTGAAAATAAGAGAACATTCTTCACACCCCTTCCCAGCTGCACTTAAGAAACAACAAGGTGGTATCTCATGTGTTTTCTGCTTTCTCCAATCACAAATACACAGGAGAAAGGAACAAAAAACCTGCAGCATGCAGAAAAAAAAATCAAAGCTTCTTCAAAACCTGGAGTTCTGTGTTCTTCAGCACTGATTGCTGGAACAATCCACTAATTAAATGAATCCCACTGACAAGTGTAATTCAAAAAGGAGTAAACAGGCATACTCTGGCAGCCCTGATTACCATCCTCATCCTGCCAGCTTGCTTGCTGATAGGCAGCCACAATCACAGCACGAGCCCTAGATATCCCACACTACTGCCTGACACAGCTGAAGCAAAATCCACCCAGCCTCAGCCACAGCTGGGAACCAACCCCAGGGCTGGGGGAAAGCCAGAAATGGCCTCTTTAGATTTAAGATTCATTGTCTTCTGAATGAAACACTTCTGCCACTTTCATTTGCAAATATATAAACAAGGATTTGACCTTAATCACAACTTTGTTGTTAGGAATGGGTGTATCTGTCAACAAGAGCTCATTAAGGTTTGTGCATCAGTCAGGTAGGGATGCACTTGTAGTGAATGTGGGTGTTGTAAGTCTGACAAAGGCTTTACACATTTTGCAAAAGCTTAAACCAGTCCCTGTTACCACGAATACCCATCATTACTCTCCTCCAGCTGGCTGTCTAAAAGCACACTCGCTTTCCTCTGAGAAGTCAAGTTTGACTCAGCTCAGATAAAGCTGTTTAATTAGCAGAAGCAGCAGTGCAATCAAGCAAGCATTCTGCATTCTAGACCAAGGTATGACGCTGTCCTCCCACCTACCACGTCTGTACAGTCTTATCACCTTCTTACACATTTCTTTCACTCCACAAGATAAGCAGCCTCACCTTTGGAAGCACCATCATTATTCCAGGTAACGTTTCCTTTGTAACTTAGTGCTTCACTCTGTCAACTGCAACACAGCTTTCTTTGCCAATATATGCTTTTCCATTCTTTGCAACTTTTCCACCTACTTGTAATTGCCCTTTGCTGCTGTGTTCATCCAACTGGGTCTAGAATCCTTCCACAGAGGTTCTGCATCCAAATCTGACCTGTGTTTGTGGTTCTATTCTTCTGACACAAGTTTATACTCAGACACATGTTTCCACTGAAGTCTTCTCACATTTTTAATGCAGATTGTGGTGTATCTTATCTACAAATGTCCAAAAATCCAAATCACCTATTTCAATTCTATTAAAAACAGGTTCTGTAGTTTAGAACTTTCTTAATGGGTAGTGAAATTGGTAAAGGTGATAAAATGACGTGCTATTCCATATGAATCCTTCTGCAGGGGACATTGCATGGTACTATTAAGGACTGAGTACTGAAAATGCATACAGGGAAGTCTCTACTTTAAGAATATGTTGATTTATGAGACTATTTAGCATCAATCTTTTGGAGAAACACAATTTCACTTTAAAAAAAGTGTACAGTATTGCAGTGGCCTGTGGTGTTTACCAAGTGGCAAATAACATCCATTTTAAAGAGATACAGCTCAAAGTACGGTAAGTCCACTGGACAGGCTTTTCACAATGAGTCTAATAAATAGGTTTTGGTTTCATAGTGCTCCTATTTCCACAGATTACAATTTGCTACTGGCAAATCATTATGAAACTCTGCATGGATTGTAAGTATGATTTCTTATTTTACTTGGGTCCAAAGCTTACAGAACAACTGATTATTTCTTTTAATTTCTCACTTCAGTCTTGTTACTTGGACATGCACCTACCTATAATCTGTTATCTCCTTGCTAATTTTTCCATTTCCTTTCTATTAAGGCAAATTTTAGAAGAAAACATTGGCAAACCTTTTTTATATATTACCAATTCAACTAAATACCTTACCAGGGCTTTCACTCAGCTTCAGAGAAGTTTCTGTGGTTGCCTCACAGATGAAGAAAAAAAGATTCCCTCAGATTCTGAGTGGAGAAGGATGGAACAGAATGGAGGATGACACCAGATACAATCTGTCAGAATTTGTAATCAGCATCTCGTATACACTAAGTTGCCTAAAATAACTTTAGAGCATGTAAGAGCTTGTTTAGACAGAGTAATACACAGAGTATGGAGGACAACATGTTTTCCACTAAAAGCTTTTTAAAATATATTTATATATACATCTAGTCAAAAGGGTAAACCCTAGCATGTGCTATGTTTTGCTATTTATACTAATGTAGTCCAGCATTACACATTGCAGAACTCCAGATAAACAGAAGTCTGCATTTTTTCCTTAGATCACCTTTAAAATGCAGGCACACTCCTAGTCTGGTGCAGAACTGTATCAGCTGGCCATTGCAGAGAACAGACATGAAAAACAACTTGCACAAGGCTGCTCTATCCAACAAATTCAGAGTTGTTAGCACACTCCAGTTCACTCAGATGCTTATCCTCGTTCCCATGTTTTCACCCAGTGTGGACTTAATGTTTAAACAATGGACACAGAACAAGTAACAATGCACAATGACCTTCCATCCATCAGAAAAAGACATCCAGTTTACAGAATCACACAATCTTAAGGGTTGGAAGGGACCTGGAAAGCTCATCCAGTGCAACCCCCTGCCAGAGCAGCACCACCTAGAGTAGGGCACACAGGAACTCGTCCAGTTGGGTTGGAATGTCTCCAGAGAAGGAGACTCCACAGCCCATCTGGGCAGCCCCTGCCAGTGCTCCCTCACCTCAACAGGGAAGAAGTTTTCCCTTCTGTTTCTTTGAACCTTTTCTGTTCCAGCTTGTACCAATTGCCCCTTGTCCTATCATTGGCCATCACTGAGAACAGCCTGGCTCCATCCTCCTGACACCCACCGTTAATGTGTTTGTAAACATTAAAGAGGTCACCCCTCAATTGCTCACAATCAATGTGTTCACAATAAACTTTGCTTTGCAGCAACTCAGGTTATTTCATCCCTGGACCTGAGTGTATCCTCCCAGCCAGCAGGGATGTGATGCCTGTGCCCATGGCAGCCCCTGCTTATGCCTCCATCTCTCCTGTAGCTATGTTGTAGTTTTGATTGCAAAAATGAAAAGTCCTTAATGCAGAGCTGAAAACAGCAGTGGGTGCTAGGAAGTAGTACTGATCCAATTACTTGGTTGTAAGAAGCTCTCTAAACTAACACTGTCTTCATCTAAAATCTGGTTGCCAGCTTCTTTGGGAGTACTAGGAATCCAGATCAAAGGCCATAACTACAATTACACTGCAACATACCCTTTTTTTCAAGATCCAGATGAACCTTCTCACGAAGTTAATTTCAAAGTGTGAAGTTTTCATACAAAGCAAAAACTAAAGAGGCATTGAGGTAAAATCTTTATGAGTCTTGCTCAGTTTCAGGAACCCATTGCCTTCTTTGAAAGATTACAGTGTTACACCAGAGGCAAGGTTGCTTCTCTTAATGCTTGAGTTTCTTGCTGCAAAAGAAGCAATTCTCAATTAGCATTTGAAATTACTAAAATGAACTTGTTATATGTCTTTTCTTCCTATATAAAGTAAATATATTGATAATATTGCCTTGCCTTTACACTTGTTGTTTGAAGACATATTTCTGCATTTAGCCAGTCTGAACAGCTTAGACCTTCCTAAAAAACAATCTCCTTATACCTCTGCAACACATCTGTCCCTTGCCTTGACTCATGTTCAGAAACTTCTCACTTCCAGCCCCTAGATGAGTGCCAAGGGATCCTTTCAGTCCCGTTCCCTCTATGCAATCACTACTAGTTCCACGTTTGCCCACGCTCACGGTTTTCCTCCCCATTTTATAACATGGCTTTACATTTTATACTAGTAGCAGTGGGCTTTGCAATGCCAGGAGGCTGCTGGAACACAGAACCACAGAATGGTGGGGGTGGGAAGGGCTCATCCAGCCTGCTAAAGCAGGTTCCCTTCGCTCAGGGGGCACAGGAACATGTCCAGGTGGGTTTGGAAACCTCCTGAGAAGGAGCCTCCACAATCCTCCCTGGGTAGCCTGGGCCAGGGCTCCCTCACCTCAACACCAAACAAGCCTGTCCTCAAGTTCCAGCTTGTGCCCATTACCCCTTGTCCTGTCACTGTCCACCACAGAAGAAAGACTGGCCCCATCCTCTTAACACACATCCTTTAGGTGTTTATCAGCATTGATAAGGTCCCCTCTCAGCCTTCTCCAGGCTGAACAGCTCCAGGTATCACAGCCTTTCCTCCTCAGAGAGATGTTCCAGTGCTCTGGCCTCACTCCAGAAGTTCTCTATCAGTCTTAAACTGGGGAGCCCAAAACTGGACACAGCAGAACACTGTCCTTCTAGATAGCATCATCCCAGAGGGCTAGAGACTGCTCTGGTAAAGTAGTTACCCACATTCATGCATTGCTACAATCTGACACCCTCTAAAACTGGAAAATAACCAAAGACTTACACTGCATGCAACAAATGCCAAGGTTACAAAATCAACATGTTACTATCAAATAAGACAAATTACAATTTTCAAGTTCATCTGGAGTAAGGAAATACTAATTAGTTATGCCCAACTGAACCATCCCTCCCAAACAGAATTGGCACTGTAGTATGCAAGTTGTCTGGTATTTATTTCTACATTAAAAAAACCCTGCACACATAGTTTTAACTGAAACTGTTGTCTACCTTCTAGTAGAAAAAAAAAAGCCCAACCCCAAGAAACCCATTCTGCTCACTTCAGTGAATTTCTGTATTGTAAGTCAATGTTTTTCTGAGCTACAATAATATTGTTCACACTAAAAACCTTTATGATGAGCAACGTCTGCCCATAAATGGTTTGGTAATTTTAAAACAGAAGGTTTGCTCTTGGTATAGCATTTGTCCCAGCCATTTGGAAATTCTCTCTTCTGCCCACCACGAGATGACTGCCAAGGCAGTAAACATTACAAGAAATGCATCATTCCATGGGGGGGAAAAAAAAAGATAATGATACTTATAACAAGAGCCGTGCTTAAAAATGCAAGAACAAAATGTTTCCACTTGATTCTTTTTATAGTTCCATCACTATTGCCAATGAGTCCTATATTCATATTTTAAAGCTCAAGACAGACAAAGCAATAGTTTTCAATACAGAAACAGCTTTCTAAATATTACACACAAGCTTTTAATGAAGATAATAATCTATATACACAGCGTTTTGGCCCCTTGCCACTGATGTATGGCCTCTAATCAGTTGCTTGTTCAGCACTGAATAGTCAGTACATTTTGTATGCAGAGCAAAATGGTTATTCTCTGAGGAAATTAATTACATTTTAACATAAACTCATCTAGCTGAAAATTTTGGACACTTAACGCAGACCAGAAGATAGCAAAGGAGGATTAAAACAAAAGGTTAAGCAAGCTGCCTAGACTTTAATTCAGCTCTGTCACTGGCCTCTTCGATGACCTTGAACACATTTTTTCCTACTTAATTTCTTCCACTGTAAAGATACAAACAGAGATATCTAAAGCTCTAAAAGAATCATTGAAGACTGTTACATAAAGTTATTATTAAACCTAACAAATGGTTCTTGAAGCTTTCCCTTGGATCCACAAACCATCTGTGAATCAGATGTTTATCCACCACGTCTTTGAACACTTTGTAAGGGTCTCAACTCGACGTGCCCAGTGGGAAAAGGGTTCTGGCCATTAGTGAAGGTATTGAAAATGCCAGTTCAGTATGCAGCTGCAGATAAACAGAGCGTGACTTTAAAACACATTTAGAATAGGCCATAAAACAAAACCAGCTTTTCCAATGCCTTTCTGTAAAGTCATAGTGCTGTTGCATTTGAAGGAGTGTCTCCTTTAGAAGGTTTTATGGTGATACTCTTGAATGACAGAAGGTTTCAAAGATAATTGGTGAAAATGATCACTAGCTACTTGCTTTCACCTTTGGAGCAAGGGATCATTTATTGCATAAAGTGTCTATGAGAAAGTATTTCATGAGGAGCAAGAACCAAGGCTGACTGCTTGTCATGGATTTGTCTCTGGTAGTTGACTCCAAAGCTCAGGTCTGTTTTCATGCCTTTTCTGCCCTTGCCACTGAGGCATATATAAAGCTACTCAATCATTTGTATCAGTGTATTTTGCAGTTGTGTCTTCAGCAGAAGCCCTTAGAGGTCTCTCTTATCTATATAGTTGCATGTTTCCAAAGAACTTGCAGGGAAAGAATTGTCTTTCACAGCTCTAACACATCTTTGATTGAGAGTGTTACTAGAGAAAGGAGGATGGCTTGACACCATGATTGCATTTGCAATCATCCTTAAACGTCACACTTTCCTTAAGAAGTGTTCCTTATTTGCAATTTCCTTAAAGAACTCATGGAAATGAATAAACAAATTAGTGCAGGTAAGTTAATTCTACGATTTCCCCCCCATCCTATGCCATAAAAGTAATTGAAAACGAGAATTTCAAAGCTTGTTATAGGACAAAATTCTTCAGGCAGGGAAATTATAAAGTCACTGAGATCAAATTCAAAAGTGCAAATAACAACTGAGCATTGGTTTGTACGTAAAATATCTCACATGATTCCATTAGTGACAATAATAATGTTGGGTTACTAAACCTCAGACTTCAAGTATGAGTCAATCTCTAACAGAAATAAAATGTATAAGAAACAAAATGTCCTTTTGATGCTAGAGGTAAGAGGCAATATCCTTTGCTGACAGAAGAAGGTGCTCAGTGTTTCCTCTTGCTGAAAAGAAGATACTGAATTAGGATTTCAGTGTGATCCAGACTGAAATTCTTTCATTTCCATTGAAACTGCCATCCAAAAGCAATACATACATTTTCAATTTAAGATAAACACAACCACAGCTCAAAACGCTATGAAAACCAAGAGCCAGCAAATGATCTTCCTCTCAGGATTAATGTAAGTCAGCTGCAACTGTTTCTCAGGAGGCTTTGGGAGATTGATTTGGTACTGGTTTCCCTGCTATTGACAGGGTTTGGTCAGTGTCACATGACAGCAGCTCCACAGACCTCATCTTGCTATCCCACACGTCAGTGCATCATACAAGGGGAGCTGGGGGGGGACACACATCCAATCATTGACATCCATCTATTGCCAGTTCCAATCTCACTATTTTAGCCCCAGATTCTCACACCTATTCCATTTCAGCCCATATAGTCAAATTCTACAGTAGTTTATTACCTGTCAGTATCCATACTCCCAAAGGCATGGAACAAACTTTCCTGCATGTATTATCAGAACACACACACATCTAATATTTGTTTATTTTCAACATTTATGTTTAAGTCTTCTGTTACAAATTATTACCTTTGAGCCAGAAAAACAACAAACTGTTCTTTGTAGAACTACTATGTATCCATGTCACTTATGAGAAATAAACAAAAAGGAAAACCAAGCAGGCATGAGTAACCCTGGGTACATCTGTGACTGCATCTAGTCTCCTACTTGGAATGCTCTTGGTGGCATTTACCATGCAGAGGGTTTAGAAGCTTTGCTGTTGCCTATAGATTTAGTTAATTTGGGGTGCATTTAACAAGCACCTAAAGCATGCCTTGTTTATAACTCATAGGATGGCTTCAGCAGATAGAGGAAAATTATACCAGAAACAAACTTTACGAAGGCACACAGTTATTTCATTTACCAAGCAAAAAGGCACTGTAACATATTAACCAGACAGCTGCATCTGCGAGGCAGTGAGCAGTGTCCATGGATGCATCTCCGTGACGTAGGCACAGAGGCTGCCTCAGTCCAGCAGATACAACAACCTTCTCTTTTTTTTAAAGGGGGAAAAAAAAAATGAAAATCAACCACAGAAAGAAACACAGAAGGAAAAAAAAAGACCCAAAATGTAACAGGTTGTGCTACCTTAACAATAACAACATATCTGAGCCACATAAAGGCTTGTAGTTTTGGTTTAAGTATTTTATTTAAGAACCATTTTAAAGCATATTGGATGAAATGATGGAAGGGCATGAGTCCATCTAGGCAGTGAGGCCAGAAACAGGAGAGGCTGACAATACAACCCCAAACCCACAATGTGTTACCGAGTGATGTCACTGTACACGAACACACTTGGCTTACTCCGTATTATTTTAAGGCACTGTTCAGACCTTCTATACTGTATTTAGCAACAGCGGACGAGATGATTCTCAGCTTGACATGTAAACACACATTATAGGGAAACAAGTCAGCCAATGATGAATTGCTACACTTCCTCCCTCTAAAACACAGCACCCACCAGAGCCATACGCTTCAGGTAAACAGGTCTGAAAAAGCTCTGACGTCCCCTCCGGGGAGCAGCCAGGCACAGGAAGAAATGAGCTGACCTACAAGTTCTCTGTTTTTGTCAAATCACACATTTTTAGGATGTTAGTAGCAGCAAAACACCCACTCCAAAAGCATCACCTGTGAAGCTAATTAACAAATCCACAGGGCTAAGGTAAAACTGCGGGTTGTTCCTCAATATCCTGAAGGACCTTCACCAAACATGCAGCTGAGGAGCTGCAACAGGAGCAGCGGGATCTGTGTGAGAGCTCTTAAATATGAATTAACACACGTAACGCTACAACCACACGCAGTTCAAAACAGAAATTCGTGCCTAAGACACCTAAATCCTACCTGCACCTATACAAGAGTTATGTATTTCGCAAGAGAACCCGGGATGTGCTTTATCAGGGCGGTAAATACGTTTTATTTAGCGCCTTGCTGGAAAGCTCCAGCCCTCCGTCCCCATCCAGCGCTGCGGGGTTTGCCGGTTTTTGCTCCTTCTCCCAGTCCGTACCGCTTCGCTCCATCCCCGCGGCTGCCGCCTCGGCGGGCGGAGAGCTGGAGCTTTCCAGCGCCGGCCCGGCAGCCTCGCCCGCGGGGGTCTCGCCGCCCCTAGGTGAGCCTCCATCTGCCGGGGAAGGGACGGCGGGCGCCGAGCGGGGACGGGGCCCGCGGGGCAGAAGGGACCGCAGTGCGCGGGAGGGGAAGGGGAGGTGGTGCGGACGGGCATGCAGAGGCGTGAAGGCACCTACCAGTCCGTGTGCGGCTCGTCGATGACCAGCAGCACCTTGAACTTTCTGCCGACGGCCGCGGAGACGGCGGAGGACGCATCCACCAGCCCGGCCGAGGCCGCCGTCTGCTTCACGGCGTTGGAGAGCGAGCTGAAGAAGCTGCTGCCCGTTGACTGCTGCTGCGGCGGCGGCGGCTGCTGATGCTGCTGCTGCTGGGGGGCCGCCGACTGCGGCGGCTGCCGGCGCTCCGCGGCCGGGGAGGCGGCGGCCGGGGCCGAGGAGGCTGCGGAGGGAGGCGGCGGCGGCGGCGGCTGCTGCGGCTCCGGCCGCTGCAGGTCGGTCATGTAGCCATTGGGCAGGTTGGCGATGAAGCTGCTGTCCGAGAGCCTGCGCCGCAGAAAGTTCATCATCTGGCCGGGCGAGGGAAAGGCGAGAGCTGCGGCGAGGAGCGGGACGGAGGGCGCGGAGCCGCTGCGGTCCGCGGTGCGGGGTCGGTCGCAGCCTCACTGGCGGCCGCGGCGCGAGGCGCTGCCTTCCCCTCAGCAGCAGCGCGGCCACCGCCGGCTCGCGCGCGCCGCCCGCTCCCGCGCGCCTCCAGGGGGCAGCCGCGCGCCCCCGCGACACCGCACCGCAACGCACCGCGCGGCGGAGGGGGCGGGGACACAGCGCCGCGACACCGCACCGCAACGCACCGCGCGGCGGAGGGGGCGGAGGCACAGCGCCGCGACAACGCAACGCAACGCACCGCGCGGCGGAGGGGGCGGGGACACAGCGCCGCGACACCGCACCGCAACGCACCGCGCGGCGGAGGGGGCGGAGGCACAGCGCCGCGACAACGCAACGCAACGCACCGCGCGGCGGAGGGGGCGGGGACACAGCGCCGCGACACCGCACCGCAACGCACCGCGCGGCGGAGGGGGCGGGGACACAGCGCCGCGACACCGCACCGCACCGCGCGGCGGAGGGGGCGGGGACACAGCGCCGCGACACCGCACCGCAACGCACCGCGAGGGGGAGGGGGCGGGGATACAGCGCTACCCCGCGGGGTGGGATGCGCCCGCCCCGCACCTCGCCCCGCACCCCCCGGGGCTCGCCACACACTGGCCCCGCTCGGCCGCAGTGCCCGGAGCTGCGGGTGTGCGGTGCCAACCGCAGCGACCTGTCCTCGGCAGCGGCTTCCTGGGGTGGGAATCCCGTTGTAACGCGCCCCCCGAGCTGTGACAGCGGTGAGAAACCGCTCGGCCGGTCCTGGTGCGCTGGAGTCGGTGCGTGGCACCGCGAACATGCGCTCCCGGAGTCGGGGAGCGAGGCCCGGTTTCAGTGCAGGTGTGAATTAAGTTTTACTTATATTCTAACACTAAATGCTTTCGTCTATCCACAAATAACACGGGGCACGAAGAGCAGCACCGGCAGCCCTCGAAGTGGAGCTGTTCACGGCTGTATGCAGCGCTCGGCAGCGCGGCAATGGGTAGCGTTGCCATGAAGTTGAAGAGCAAAAAGCAGTTGGAACAGCCCTTGTGTTGGCTGAAGTCGCTCAGTCGGGAGCAGCCGCGACATAGAGAGCACCTGAGACACGCTGCAGCCCGAGTTCGGCTGCTGCCCGCAGGAGCCTGCGGGAGAGCGGCAGCAGAGCCGCGCTCAGACCTGAGCTGTGCTGGTGAGAGCGGTCACAGGCAGCACACACAGAACCGCCCCCCCTCCCGCCCCAAACACAAACACACACGTGGGAACCCTCTTAGTAATAAACAGGTGAGAGGGTATGTCTTTTCAAAACTCTCCTGGTCACGTTTCTGTGTGACCTGATAGAGGGAAACCTGCTTTAGAAGTGGGTAGGACTGGATGATCTCTAGAGGTCCCTTCCAACCCCCACCATTCTGTGATTTTTAGTTAAAAAAAACTTCAACTAATCAACAGTTTAACAAAGACAAAGTGCTGTGGATCATCAGCCAATTGAACATTGTCAATGGGCTGCTTTTAAGTGTCTTAAAATCTGCAGGCTTTCCTTAAGAGTGATTTGAATTCTCTTTCCCCTGGGTTTTGGGATAATCACTCTGTGCTTTAACGTGAAATACATAACTCAGCCTTTATGGTTATGACATGCACTTTTATCCAAGATACACAGAATGACAGAACACTTTGTAGTTCATCCCTTCAGGCCATGCTGCATGTAACAGGTGGCCTAAGATGACACACAGTAAATTCACACAGCAATTTCTTTGAGATTTGATAAAGCTGTGCTGATGCTAACGCTTTCACAGTTTAAAGTTTAGGTGCTCAAAGGTATAAACTGCATAGGAGTTTGTAACAAGTCATTGAAAGTAGAAATGGTCATGTATTATACAATAACAAAATGAAAGAAAATGTGAACACCTTCTACTTCTAAACACCATTAGACACACAGGGGGAAATGGTTGTTCTGACAAAGCCAGGGTAGAGGCCACAAAGAGGTACAGCTGTGTGCATTTAGAGCACAGGGAGTTAAGCAAGTGTAATTCTCCTGGCCTATGACTGCCATTAGGATGTTCCTGTCATGTCACCAATCCACAGTCCCCACTGCCAGAGAAGTTGTGGAACTGTGCTTACGTCTATAAACTTAGGTCTACTGGGATCGAGAGAGAGAATTGTCTCTCAGTAGCATTAAGGTGCTTTGGAGATGTTCATCCTGCTAAGAAGAGTGTGTGCAAGCACAGTAATGTGAGCAATTCACCTACAACACGGGACATAGAAGGAAGTCACCTGCAGACAGAGGTAGATCGTTGCAGTTCACTATGGCAAGTGCACATGTACTATGGCCACTGACAGTACATGTGCAAAGATGATGACAATCATACGACTGAAGATTTGTTCCACTCCTCCTTCCCCTGTATAGTTTTACTGACAAATGCCCCCACCCTTCTCATTGAAAAAGCAAGAGGCCAAAGTGAAGAAAAAGAGCCTGCTTAAACCTTTAAAAAGATGAGATTTTATACAATAGAAACTGTTTTTCTTCCCTGTCAAGAGATTGCTGAAAAACTCACAACCAGTCTGACACTGAAAAATGATAGTTAGGCATTTTTTAAATTACTCTTCTAGCTCAAAAGGGGAGTTGTGTAAAAAGGCCTCCCCTTTGGGCAGAGACAGCTTCCTGAACACACTCACAACCAGCTTCTTTTCCTGACCAAGAGCAGTCAGCCTTGCTCAGCCCGATTAAGCAGAGCAGAACAAATTGTATTGTGTTTTGCTGGGCACATTAACAGAAAAGTATTAACCTGGTCTCTGCTACAGGGCAGAAATCTATCTTCAGTGCCAGCTGCACTCCTGGTTATGAAGGCAAGGTAGATCTAGTAAAGGGAAATGATAGGGGTGGTTTGAATGTCAGGATCCATTACTATAAAACAGAACAAAAAATTATTAAACAGAGGGCTTAGGCTGCTCCACTTTCAGTGATGCAAGATGTATCCTTGTCAAGTTTTCGTGTGGAAAGCTTGTTTTCTGATTGATGAAATCCAATTCCTATCTGTAGGACAGGAAAGCTTGCTCGTGTATTCTCAGTCCAGACATACATTTACTTTGAGAAGACACAGACTGATTCTAATTGTAATCACAGCCAACAGGCTCTGATGAGATTGCCCTTTATGGTTTCCCACACTGTTAGAGGTTTGGGTAAGCAACAGAAGCTTTTCACCCCCAATGTGCATTCAGCAGATGCCACAGTGATGCAAAACACCAGAATAGAAGGCATTTCCTAGTTTACACAATTTGTTTGCTTTGCATGATCCTCTAAGAGCATCTTCTCAGAAATTTGTACTTAGGGGTTTTTTTTGACATTGGGATTATTTTTGTTTATTTGATCACTCTGCTGACTAAAGTTTTCTTTAAATATCAGTTGTCCTTAAATTATAGACTTCAGAGGTTTCTTAAAACATCCCATGGTATATTGCAACAACCTTGTAAATCCTAAACTGCACTAAGGTAACTGGTAACTGAATTTAGCCAAAGTGTCAAAGAACTTGGTCCCCAGTCCAGAGTAAAACAAAGAGCAGAATCCTTCACGTAGCATTGTTGTTACTGTAAATGGAAACCTTTGTCCAAAAATGCAGCTTGCCAAATTTAATTGTACATAAAACTGCCCAAAAAAGAACTAACAGCACTTTTTGTCCAACCTGCTATTCATAGCCATGTCTGTTAGGGAGTGGGGATACTGAATAGCTGGTATGTTCAATGACAAGAGTCCTAAATCGAGTCAATATCAAAAGCAGAGAGTACAATAGCAATTTTAAACCCTGTTTTGTTTCTTAACACTGAAATCACAATGTGAAAGAAGAATCAAATTACTAGGGATTAGTTATGTTGGCAAACTGAGAGTGTAAAAGGAAAACAAAGGATTAAGATCCTGACAGTACAGTAATGACTTATCACACCTACATACTGATATTAACACAGGAACAACTACAGAAGGGTTCATGTTAACAAAGATAACAAAATTTACAGGCAGGTCAGGACCAGTATGATTTGATTTCATATTCATTTGCTATTATAGTGCAAAGTTAAACTTTAGGCTGGTCCAATGCCTCTTAAAATGATATCAGCATTTTAGAGATGTAACTTTCTGAGAGCTGTGTGCAGTGGAAATGAAATGCTCAAGTTACACATGCTAGAAATGGGGATACCTGTTCACTTGGGCAGATTGAATCTAGTACATCTTAAATGAAAACTGTATAAGAGCTCCTGTTTCCAGCTATCCATCTACAAAAATATCCAAGTCTACAAAAATGTCACTACATTTAACTGAGCAAAACTGACTAATCTTCTCAGGCTGTATGCTGTACGTTGTGTTGGGCACACAGCAATACATATGGGAAATGAGAAGAATGCAGGCAAGATTTTCTTTGCCTTTTAGGTGCTAATACATGCTTTAAGCCCCATGGATTTCTACACATCATATGTTTAGAAGAAAACCTTCCCTTATTTGAGTGAATCATGTTTCATGTATATCCATTTATCTCATGCATTCATTTCAATGTTAGTTCAGGTCTGCATATCCAGTTCAGGCTGAAAGAAGGGAGAAAGCAGATGCCTACTTTCTCCATGGGGTGTGCAAGAGGGCTGGCCATGCTCGTACAGGTTGCCTTGGAAAAGTGATCTACACATTTCTCAAAGCACTGTCCTGCTGAAAATGGGAACAAGCCAGAACGGAGGGAGAAGAACATTGTTGACACATGTCAATGTAACCAAGCCTGGAACAGCAGGCACTTAGACCTATTTTCATGATAAATGCTAAACAGAATCTCTGTGCTGAAAAGAAGTCATCCACAGAAAGTACTCTTCTGGACTTCAGCATATTGCCTGGTGATCCTTGGAGAGATCAGCATTCTGAGGCTTTTTAAAAGCCTCATCATTTATTTAAACACATGCTAGTAGGTTGTAAAAATTTTTCTTACAAACTCCATAGACATATGGCACTTGTTTGTTGCAGAGATAAAGAAAATACAACAGAAACATGGGATGAAGTGGATGTTTGCTATACACTAAGGATGTTATGCAGTGTATAAAGGTGACATCCAACACGTCACCTGTCTTGAAGGACATATCTGAGTCACCAAACAGACATGATGTTGATGATATCACTGCACATCCTTCTCTGTGTGTTTATTTGTAGCTGATTTTAGAAACATTTCTCCCTTAAAAGCTATGTACCAACTCAGATAGCTACAGTAATCACATTAGTCTAAGATCTCATGAGCACTAAAGAGGTCACTTGCATTAGTGCTCTGGTAGTGCAAGGGAAATGTCCTCATGGAAATGGATTTGCTACTCACGAAATGTCACCCATTTTAAATTAGTCACCTTTCAAACTTGTATTTCCCCCATGATGTATTTCTTATAAAGGTGACCCTTTTCTATGTTCTAACATTTGTATTTAAAACATAAATCTCGTTTTCCAATGTGCAGTTTTACAAATGCATCATAGGGACTTCTCTGGGAGGTGACTTCATGGGACCTATTCCAGCGGTCCCACGCTTTTACTTAGTTTCATTAGACAGCTTCACTGAATTCTCCCAGAACACCTGCTGCTGCAATATCCCTGAAGGAAAAACATGTCAGCTTTCTATTTCTGATCCTCCTTGCATTTGCTTGTCCAAGGTGGCAGAAGTACAGTTGAACCATATGAGAATGTGACAGAAATGAGCACACCGGGTGTGCCTCAGCTACAACTTTAGAAAGGACACCAAATCAGCATGATCCTCCCTTCCCAAAAGTTTGCCTTATGAACATGAACAGAGAACAAAAATTAACCAAATTGTTATTTAGGTGGTCAGTTAAGCATCTCAATTTTTATTACCTAGACTGTTTCCTTTGTATTAATAACATTTCATGCCTACCTACCTGTGTTCTGAATCATGTCAGGAGATTTTACTTCTATTTTATAGACAGTTCACAAAAAACCACAACAGGAACTTGAAACACTAACTGAAATACTAAATGAAAATATTTGCAGGGTGCTATGCAAAACTGTTAAATGTATTAAGACATAAGGGTTCTCTGTGTTTTCTTTACGTGAGTTTAGTAAATATTTATCTGGCCTTAAGTGATGTCACATGTTATGAGCATACCGATTCAAACAGCTCTGTATTGGCACAAAATACACTGTACTAATTCTTCCTGCATTCACAGAGAGGATCTGATGGCTGCATAGAATGGAAGAAGGCAGTAGAAAGCAGCCTGCTGTGCTCTCTTCTGCTCCTGTCCCTGCAGCACAGCTAATAACCACTCAGTCTCTGCTCTCCACGCAGAGGCTTCTCCCTTGCCCCTAGCACCCCCAATGGAAGGTTAGCAGGAGTGTGGGAGGAAAGGCTGTCATCTCCAAATGCCTCTGTGACCCAACTGAACCAAGCTGTGCAGTGTCAAACAGGGCACTTTGTCTTCTTGCCAGTACATGAGCCAAAGGCTCTAGGGCACTGTTTCCTTAAATTTCAAACCACATAACACCCCTGCAAAGAAAATTCCGTGCTCTCCAGCAGTTCTCTGTCCCTCTGGAGCTGAGGAGCCCAGAATTGGACACAGGACTCCAGATGAGGCATCAACAGGGCAGAGCAGAGGGGGAGCAGAACCTCCCTTGACCTGCTGGATACACTGTTCTTGATGCATCCCAGGATGCCATTGGCTTCTTGCCCATGAGGGCACATTGCTGGTTCATAGTTAGTTTATCTCTCTCTGCAGAGCTGCTCTCCAGCAGGTCAATCCCCAGCCTGTACTGGTGCATGAGGTTGTTCCTCTCCAGGTGCAGGACTCTGCACTTGTCCTTGTTGAACCTCAGGAGGTTCCTCTCTGCCCAGCTCTCAAGCCAGTTGAGATCCCACTGAATGGCAGCACAGCCTCTGGGGAATCAGCCAGTGCTCCCAGTTTGGTGCCAGCAGGGAACTTGCTGAGGGTCACTCTGTCCCCTCATCCAGGTGGTTGATGAAGATGTTGAACAAGATTGGCCCCAGAACCCATCCCTGTGGAACTCCACTGGCCACAGGCCTACAACTTGATTCTGTGCCATTGATCAGCACCCTCTGGGCTCTGTCATTCAGCCAGCTCTCCATCCACTCATCCAAGCCACACTGCCTGAGCTTTCTAATGAGGATGTGATGGGAGACAGTGTCCAAAGCCTTGCTGAAGTCAAGGTAGATGACATCTGCTGCTCTCCCCTCATCCAGCCAGCTGGTCATGCACTCATTCATTTGTCTATTTTAAATACACTTTTAAAACATGAAGGGCAGATGTCTATGCAATACATAAGAACACAGTTATAATATGTGATTTACTGGCAAATACATAGTAACAGTAGGATACAGTTGCAAGGTTGAGAATCAGAGATTGTCAGAAGTGTGGAAATCCACACCTATGAATTCTGTTCTGAAAGGAACAGTTTGTAGAAACAACTGTATTCACAGGGTAATTCAAAACTCCTAATGTAGGAAAGCAAATGTTTCTGTAGGTCTTCACAGTTTTGGGCCTTAGTATAGAGGGTAAGGCCAGTACTTTACTACAAAATTGCCTTCTGACCAGCTATATTTAATACAATACAGTGTAGGCCTAAAAAGTAACACAATCACTCAGTTTTGAATCTTTTGCAAACGATTGGCAGATGCCAACATTTCAGTCACAAATGCTGACTACATCATTTATAAATCACAAGGGTTGGGACTCCTAACTAAGGAAATACACTATTAATTCCATATTAAACCTGTGGTTTTATTTCTGTCCCTCAAGTGTCAATCAACCATTTCTCAACCTGAAACCTTGTGTCCCAGACACCTTTGTACAACAGCATTGAAGATATATTACTAAAACCTTTAGAGACATTCTTTTTTTAAGCAATGGAGACTTACTAATTTCAAAACAATAGTTTTAACTCCTGTAGTCTGAATGTGTGCTCAGAAGCATTCTGGAGGTTTCCAAAACTTTGGACATTCTCACTGCAGTTAGCAGCAGCCAGCCCCATGTTTGAAGTTGTCAGGTCTCTTGTATCACTCCTTGCAATGCTGCCACACACACCATTGTAATTTTCTTCAAAGTTCTATGTAGGGTTTGTCACTTATCTGTTCATGGGTTTCTTCAGTATACTGTTTCCATTTTGCTGCCTGTAGAGAGCTTGATATCATCCATTTTCTATGCAGTGAAAATTTTACCTAAGAATTTTTAGCCTAGCACAAGAAAATAAGAACAAACAGCACAAGCCATCTGAAAAATCCAAGTTTAGTACAGTGTACTGTGAAGCTAGTTTGCTCATTAAAAACATATGAATTGGACAAACTGTTGTTCAATGAACAGCCAAAACATCCTCTGCTCTTTTTACAAATATATTGAATTTACAGATTCTCCTTTACAGAGATTTAAAAGCCTGAATGTCTTTTTACAGAACTGCAGAGCAAGGCCAAGAGAGCAAGGACATTTCTCTTGCATTCAGGTTGCCTGTGTGCATGCTGACAACTTTGTGCTAAACCCTTGATTAAATCTACCCAGAGTGCACAATAAATGGTAGTCCAATGTATTTGCTTATAACGGGTAATCTTCAGGGCCACCAAGATGATCAGGGAACTGAAGCATCCCTTAGGAGGAAAGGCTGTGGCACCTGGAGCTGCTTAACCTGGGGGAGACTGAGGTGGGACCTCATTAATACTCACTAGTATTTAAAAGATGTTTGTCAAGATGATGGGGCAGCACTTTTTTTTGTTGTGTCCAGTGAAAGGACAAGGGGTAATGGACAAAAGCTGGAACACAAAAAGTTCCACCTAAACTTAAGGAGAAACTATTTCAGTGTTTCAGTGAGGGAGCCCTGGCCCAGGCTGCCCAGGGAGGGTGTGGAGGCTCCTTCTCTGGAGGTTTTCAAACCCACCTGGATGTGTTCCTGTGTCACCCGGTCTAGGTGGGACATGCTTGAGCAGGGAGGTTGGACTAGATGATATTTAGAAGTCCCTTCCAACCCCCACCATTCTGTGTTTCTATGTGTAACCAGAGTAACTTTAGTACTAACTAAGGAAATTTGGTATTATATAAATCATTCTGTAGCATGTTTTGTATTGAGGGAAGCACTCTGTCATCATCTCTATAATGATCATATGCCCTGAAATATTCTTGTGGCCTACACCACTATATAAACATAAAGAAGTGCAGCTGCTTTAGTTGCCTGCTCATGAGAAAACAGAAGTTCTTCATTGCAGTTGAGAAAGACTTCTGTTCCACTGCATAATTGCTGGACTGATCACAAAGACTGAGTAAAATTGCAGCACAATCTTAAGCATATGTTCTACTCTGCTTATTGATGTATAGCCCACTAATAATCAGTTGGACATAAAATACATGTCTGAATGCTTTCTAAAAGCCAATTTTGATGATGTTCCTAGTTAAAACCATCTGAAACCAGCTATACAAAATGTGGATACCAAGCTACCCAATATATTTTTATTGGCAAGAAGACTAGTGCACCACAGTGACATGTTTATATGATGCTGTGAATTGAACTCGTAACGTAATGGTTGTTAATGTGCTGTAACTACTCTTAAAACTGTCACATCAATTTTTAAATGCTATGTTTCATCAAGTGCTGTACTCCTTTCAGAGACCATGGATGAATGAGAATTGAAAGAAACCTCCTTTCCAATATGAAATTCAATGGGACTAAAAGATGAAAGTGCAAGACACAGCAACAGATTTAGGTCTTTATCAAGATTTGAATGCCTTATCAAATCAGGAACACTCTCCAACTTCTGATATGTTACAGCCATTTCACCACACAATTGCATTACACTAACTATATGTTTTAAACCACACCAAGGGTGCTTTAAGCATGCCCTTTCTTACAATCATTTTAGGGTTTAGAGATTAACTCCATTTCTTCTACAGAACTGCAAGAGAACAAGAGATAATCTCTGACATTCGACACTCAGAAATGCTACAATACCTTTTAAAAGTTCTGTAATGCTTTCCCTTCCCTATCCTTTACAGAACTACTGTGCTAAAATATTCTTATTCTCATTAGTTTTCTTTTATTTCACAAGGAAAATTAAGCACAGAAACTAAGTTATATTGCTCTTGCTTACACAGTATTTCTTTGCTTGCAGGGATTAATATTAGCACTTTTAAAAAGCAATATAATAGATTATGAAACTCCCCAAACCTTATATATCTAGAAGTTACACAATCAGACGTTGACCTTTGCTTGGCTGAGTTCCTACCAAGATGTTCACTCTAATACCTCAAATTTAGACTCGAACAAACAGCATTTTGCAATGGTCTGGGATGAAAAGCCTAACCACCTGCTCCTTCACAAAATAACTACTACAGCCTGTGAGTGAAAATCAAAGCATGGAAGAACATGTGAAATGTCATAAGATGGGAAATTAGAGCTGAGATAAGAACCCTTAAAGAAGACTCTCTTGAAACAAGACATTAGATCTTATTCAAAATGCATTTAGCTGACTTATTTCACTGATGTTAGCTCCAATCTAGAAACGTGGGCATCGCTCCAAGGGTGTACACCTCTCTCTCTGCCATCTGTTACAACACAAGACACCCAAGTTATACTCATTTCTCTCCCCCAGTAAATAAGTAAATAAATAATTTTGACATCTGGCAGGACATTTTCAAGAAGAACATCTCAGTGTGAGAGCTGCCTCCTCCCACAACAGCTGCTGCCTCTATAGCATACAAGGGAATTCATCGTGCAAACACGGGTGGGTTCCTCTACAGTAGGAATCCTACAGTGGTAATTAGCTGTGAGACAGCAGCATTTTTGACAACTCTGAAAGCTATGGGGGAGATTTCAAGTTCAATGCCTAAAATTTTTATTACCTAGTTTTCTGTGGAATCAATATCATTTTTCTTTTGAAATAGCATATTTCTACAGAAAATCTTGTTTTGGTTCCATATACCTTAAAATTCTGTGAAATGTTCAAATTCAGGCAGAACAGTCAAGGATTTAGATTAGCTGAGTCACTGTATTGTAGCAACAGACCTCTCTCAGTAGGAAGCAAATAGATTAGCTGGCCTCATCCAAGAGGTGAGGACATCACCATCAAGGAATATGATTAAAACCAGAATCCAAATATCTTGCATCTTTAGTACCAAGGACATTCAGTTATAGCTTTGTAAACATAAATAGCAGCTGCATAATAGAGCTGATTAACAGATGCAGATCAGTAAAGGTTAAGTCATAAAAATAGATGAGTTTGCAGCACGCTGTAAGAGTTTCAGCCAGTGTTTTGTTTATGCAGCAAATTAACCCTTGAATTTGATGTCTCTGTCTCCAGGAATCCTTCATTGGGATATATTTTACAGAGCTCAGTTCATTAGTGAGGTAGCACAGCCTTGTCTTATATCCAGTAGTGAGCCTGAAGGCTCACAATTAGCTGTGACTATAGCCTTAAAAAAACCCCATATTAAAATAGGATGATGAATGTGGTTGTCTGAATTATCTTGCTTGAGTGGTAGCATCTTGCAGCATACAGTAAGCTTCTAAGGGTTTATATATTACTGTTACAGGTATAGCCATTCACCACTAGTACTGAACAATATTTGTGTTCTTCAGCAGCTCTATGGGTTTTTTTTTTCTCACTCTCTGACAACATATTGCCTTTTCACAGGCATCTATGATTTAGATGTTGGCATTACTGTAGCACTGCATCATTTTTAAGACTGAAATGATCTTGCTGCAACATGTAGGGAGTACTTCGAATGCAGTTAAACACCCAATACCTGCAATATCTCCCCATCAAGTAGCTCTCACTCATACTAGATAAATTCACAAAAAGGCCTCTTAAGCAGTGCTCAGAAGTCTATCATTTTAAAGAGTTTGCCTCTGGTAAAAGTAGATAGCTAGGAGAAACATCTTTGTCCTCACTCACACTGCAGTGAAGTGCTTCTATTTTACATGCTCAGACCACAGAAAGCTGCATTTCCCTCAGTTCCCAATTCATTTCCAGGGCTAATATCAGACAGCAGTGAAGAGAATACAAATTCTAAATAACTGTCTCACAGGGTTAAGCTGTGTAGGGCCTTTGGAAAGAAAGGTACCTAGAGAGAAATGTCCCTCTTTTGTTTTGTAATTGCTATCTGCTGTGCTGCCAGACACAGGTGAATATACCCCAGTTCAGGCTGGCATAATGTTGGCATGCCACTGCACACAGAATTTCTAGCTGTATTTGAATCACAACTGTGCAAAGACTGTGTTTTATTGGGAGGAGGGGGTGACAATTACAAAATGACAGAGAAGTCATTTTAACACTACTCTCACTCAAAGGAAACCCAGTGGAGTGGAAGGATCAGAAAGGAGCTCAGTTCCATTGCCCGTTCATTTGGTTTTCAATCCAGGCACATGAAATGTGAACACTAGAATTTACTATTTCTTTCAGTACATCACAATGTTCTTGGGGAATGAAGCAAGTAAAAACCTTTACCATGTAAAGTCATGTTTTGTTACTTGACAGATCTTTATCAGGTCAAGTTTCCCAAAAACACTGGAGAGGTGAAAATACAATCCTTCAATGAATGTTAGAGAGGTGATTTTCAGATATGTGACAAAACACAATTTGACATCATTCATTTTATAACAAAGCTGACCAGCATAGGTTGGACACATGTTATTTTTGGACACGAGTGAAAAGCATTACCTGAGAGACAGAATACAGGTACACCTTAACTGTGTTCCAGAGTCCAGGCTCTTTTATTCACAGAAAGTCCTGCTAGGTGTCAAGGCCATGAAGAACTCTGCAAGACATGAACACAAAGAAATAGATGTCAGTGACTGTGCTTGAGTTTTCGGAAAGAACAGAATCAACTACTTAAAAAAGAGAAGTATTCCATCATTTCAATAGACATTATTCAGATCAACCATCATACCTTACCTCTTAACATTAGTAATCACTTGTTTGGATCATGAAGGTACAACCCATATCATGAAGATATGACAGATTGAAAACGTCTGTCCCAGATTAGTAGAATTAACTGGGTTGAGCCTCCCTCAGCTAGTAAATGCTGCGTTCAACATAACTGCATTAATGCCCAGATTTTCAGTCATCTCTTTTGTATAACTCTCAAGATTGCTGTTTGGTTTTACCAAGCAGCTAGTCTACCATAGTGAAAACAGATGCTATTTCTAGTACATCTACAAAAACATTGTAGGTGCCCAGAAGATCTCGGGTTGTGATGCTGTGATGCGAGAGGCAGAGACTACTGAAGAGGCAGGCACGGGGCAGAGCGAAAGGAGGTGCTTGTGCTGGCAGATATAAGCACATGGTGCAAGCAATAAAGCTGGAACAAAGCATCACCCCTACTGAGTATGCAGTGATCCTGTCCCCTCAGTGGTCAGTGAGCTGAGTGATCTGTGTGGGCGGCCTGGCGATGTTGCCGGTAATGCCAACATATGGTGACCCCGATGTGATCTGCGGAACGCGGGATGTCTGTGGCCATGGCACAGATGGAACAAGTGATTAAGGTGCTCAAGGCAGTTGCACTTGAGGTGGGTGGGCGGGTTCACTGTGTGCCCACGGCCGCTTGCATCCTATGGTTGCAGAGGCAGGGTGTGTTACAGGCACCCATGGAGAATTGGACAGAGGTAGAGGAGGAGATGCTGCAGGCTGCTTTGGCAGTGACCAAGGGGATGGACCAGGATCTTAAAACATGGAGGGAGATTAAGAGGACTCTGTCTAAGGCAGTACAGGCGAAACAGGTCTGGTTGATGGTGCAGGAAACTATCCATGGGAAGAGGCAGAAAGCGTGGACAGAGGAGAGAACTTGTAGGGATCAGGAGGCTCAAACGAGCGTGGTAATGGAGAGTTTGGACTCGAGTATGCACAGCCATGATTAGACAGGTAAGACAGCGTGCATGGCAACTGTCAGGAATGGACCCAACTGTCCTTATGTTGCCTGTTTCAGTTGCACAATGGAAAACATGTTTCAGATGGAGTGGGAGCTTCAAAATGCCTTAGCAGGTTTTACTGGTCAGCTCTCTGGCCCGATAGAACACCTGCTGTTGCACTTGCTGCGGAATGTGCAGTGCACACCTGACGTGCAGCTGTCCACGGCGCTGGTGGAAGGCCCCATTGTCTTTACAGATGCCTCATCAAAGCCCAACACAGCGGCAGTGGTGTGGGAACAGGGAGACAGATGGGAGAAAATCTTGCATACTGACGCCACAAAATCAGTGCAGTATCTAGAGGCCAAGGCTGCCGCCCTTGCCCTGGAGGCATGGCATTCAACACCACTCAATATCATCACCAACTTGAGATTCGTTGCTGAACTAGTTCAACAATGTGCACGAGCCATTTGTGCCTCTACCAGTATAGCAGACCTCATATTGAATGCTTTACAAACTCATGCTGCCCCCTGCTCTATTGTACACATCAACAGTCACACCAATATTCCAGGGGCAAACAAATGTCACAATTTATGAGCTCTTTCACCCCAACCATCACCTCCATGTCACCATTGACACTGCAGTGGCTACATACTAGCTACCCCCATGCACAGAGCCCTAGCGTGCCATATGATTAGGCACTGGCTACAATGCAGAGACGTCCTAGGATGTCCTGAACAAATCAGAACTGACAACTGTTACACCTCCCATGTGACACAGGAATTCTGTCCAACCTGGCAGATTAAACTGGTGCACGGTATCCCTCACAATAGCCAGGGACAGGTGATTGTTGAATGTGCTCACGCTATGCTTAAAGTACAGCTCAGCTGTCTTAGTGAGGGGGAGAGCATGGGACATAGAACTCCCTTCGATAGGCAACATGATATTTTAATGCGCTGTCTGTACGTCCTTAACCACTTTGTTCGAGGGTCAGGACCCAAACTGGCTCAAACACAGTTTAGGGAGCAAGAGCAGGTAGCAATAGATAAATTACCAGCAGTCAAATTGTGGCAAATCGACACTGGGGAGTGGGAATCAGAATGGAGGCTTAGGTGCCTGGGCTGAGGGTATGCTTGTGTAGAAAAGGAGGGAACCCAGCAGTGGGTCCTGACAAAATGGATACGGCCAGAAATAGGAGTCGAACGGTCTACTGAGTTTCTCTTGCAGGTTGGCATGTTCTATGGAGCGCTCGCCGTGACGCTGATCCAGCTGGGGTCACTTAACTATTGGTGAGATTGGGCAGTGAAGTGGAACACAACCAGCACCTGTTTGTATCTTCAAGCAACTGGCTCAGATGGCACGTGTGCTGGGCAGACATGTCATGTATCAGCCCATGCCACAGGATGCTGGAGTCATCGAGCTTAGGGAAGGGAAGATGTTGTAGGTGCCTGGAAGATCTTGGGCTGTGACGTGAGAGGCAGAGAGTACTGAAGAGTCAGAAAGGAGGTGCTTGTGCTAGCAGATAAAAGTGCATGGCACAAGCAATAAAGCTGGAACAAAGCATCATCCATACTGAGTAGGCAGTGATCTTGTCCCCTCAGCAATCAGTGAGCTGAGTGATCCGTTTGGGCAGCCTGGCCATGTTGCCGGTAACGGCAACAAACATGAGTAGACTATTGTTTGTGATATGGCATTAATTGTGCTAGCAGAGATCAGAAATACCCATCGAAATCCTTCACAACCAGATGGCTCAGTCATAGTGCTGCTGTTTGTTAAAAGGCTTGTTCTGTTCACATCAGTGTTCTGAGAATGGCTGGGTTTTTTCAGACATGGAAACAGGAGGAGGGTATTGAACTTTCTCATATAGGTGTTCAAATACTTGTAAATAGGAAACAGAGAAGCAAACATCAATTTCTTCATTAAAATACATGAATGAGGAAAGGAATGTATCAGCATTCAATGGAGTGCCTGGCACTAATTGTGTGCTATTCCTTCACCAGGTGCCACACGTTCACGACCATCCTTATTTGCCTGATCCACAGCTATTGTATCTTTGGCACAGAGAGAAAGAGAATGGCACAGAAAGCCAAAACAACATTCAAAGAAGTGACTGCTGTGATAGGTTTGATAATTCCCTGGAAGTTCATGGAAAATTGATTATCAAACTGACAATCCACTGCAAAAATGTTAGGAAATGTAAACAAATACATTACCAGCAAATACACTGAGATGATTACAAATAATTCTTGCAATAGATTTTACAGCTTTAAAACATCTCAAAGCTGATCTCCAGTAATTGGCTTCCCCAGTATACCAGTTCACACAAAGGGCTAGGGGGAAAAACAAACACCACAAACACACTAACAAAAAGCCTTTCATTGAGAATCTTGCTGGCAGATAGGGAGAATTTGATTTCCTTAAAACAACCCTTACTTTAAATGAATTTCTAATTAAGTTTATATCCAAATTGCACCTTTAAAGGGAAAAAAAAATCATCTAAATTAAGAGAATGAGTGACAGGCTACAAACCAGAACACTCTATATTTTAAATCCATATTCTGATATTGCATTTCCCAGCTGGTGAGGTGTGTTAACATTCAAGTTAAGCCTGTACCGTGGGGATCAATAGGCAAACAGAGGCAGTGCTGCTGACCTGTGCAATGGGGATAAAAGGAGAAATAGGAAAGAAGAGAGTACAAACAATAATGTAACTGCAGAAATCCAGGGATGTGCAAAAGAGTGAAAAAGCCAGGGAAGGAGCACTGGGAGATCCTGCCAAAGAAAGCCATTGAACTGTGGCAGTGGTGCAGACTGTGAGGAGAGTTCAGAAAGATTTGGGAGTAGCTGCTTTAGTGTACATGTGCATGTGTACATGCATGTTCTCCTCCACTGGTTTGTGAGCAGACCTCTCAGTCATTATAAAGAGATTATTGAAGTCTGACCTGTATGCTTTGAAGCAAGAGAGTAACTTCAGGAAGCTTAGTTCTGTTTGAAAGATCAAAGTCATAACAAAACCCAAGCAAAATTGTGACCTCCTTTCTAGAAGTTCTCTAGTTCTCAGCTAGTAACAGAACACTTCTTAGTCACAGCCTGTAGCCAAAGGGAATACCTGCCAGCCCTGTCAGTCACTTTGCATCCAAAGAGTTGTGTTTCATTTCTAAATTTGTAGCTCCATTCTTGCCTTCTCATTAACCAGGCTGGTGCAAACATAGCCCAGACTGCCTTCCCACCACAGAATTGTAGCAAGTTTCCAGCTTACTTCTACAGACAACAGAAAAGAGAAAATGAAAACTGTAATTATATATGGATTTATAAAATGTTGTAACCTTTTTTAATGAATATGTTTAAATTCCAGCAGCCAGACTAAGTGAAACAGAGGAAACATTGCAGCCATTCCAAGATATCACACAGATACCTAAGAAATACATGAGACTGTTTATTAAGCTACTGTAATTAAAAAAGCATTTTAAAAAACTAACACAATGAAACTGTAATTAGTCAAGCATTTCCAAATTAAAATACCATTATAAAGTAGATGGAGACAGATGTAACTAAACCATCCTCCAGCATTTGCTAAAGGCAAAGGATATACAAATCCTACTTACTCCATACTCTCTAGATATGTCCTGCCCTTGCTTGCTGCAATAAACACTCTCCCTCAGCTTCAGTACACTTTCACAGCTGTGTCATGCCCCAAACAGAAGAAACACTGATAGGATTAATGGAAACTTCTATTTAAACAATCATTTCACCTTGCTTCAATTTAATATCTTAATGGATGTAGGAAAGTGATACATAAAAGTCCCCCTGCAGCTTCATCCCATTTGCCCTTCTTCCACAGTTTAATCAACCTTGTCACCCACACACAGCTTGGCCATGGAGAGGCTGTTTTGAAAAAGGAGCAGAATACTTTGTTAGAAGTTTGGGCTGACATTTTTCTACTTTTTTCTTATTTTTAATTGCCAGAAATGTGTTACACAGGTTGACTTACTGGGTTTAAACTAAAGTCTTCATGAGTTTCTCCAATCACATGGCATAATTTATGGAAGAAACACATTAAGACTTATTTGCCTGAGTGGGTCCTGTGACAATGGTTCCATATGGCATCCTGGGGTGTATTAGAAGGGTTGTGGTTAGTAAGTGAAGTTCTCCTTGCCCTCTACTCTGCCCTCATGAGACCATATCTGGAATATTGTGTCCAGTTCTGGGGTCCGCAGTTCCAGAACACAGGGAGCTGCTGGAGAGAGTTCAGCACAGGGCCACAAAGATGATGGAGTGGAGCATCTCCCTTGTGATGAAAGGCTGAGGGAGCTGGGGCTCTGCAGCTTGGAGAAGAGACTGAGGGGTGACCTCATTAATGTTTACAAATACATAAAGGGTGGGTGTTGGGAGGCTGGAGCCAGGCTGTGCTCAGTGATGGCCAATGACAGGACAAGGGGCAATGGGTACGAGTTGGAATATGTTCCAAAGAAACACAAAGAAAAACTTCCCTGTTGAGATGAGGGAGTGCTGGCAGGGGCTGCCCAGATGGGCTGTGGAGGCTCCTTCTGTGGAGACATTCCAACCCAGCTGGATGAGTCCCTGTGTGCCCTGCTCTAGGTGGTGCTGCTCTGGCAGGGGGTTGCACTGGATGAGCTTTCCAGGTCCCTTCCAGCCCTTGAGATTCTGTGATATGTCTTAAAGAGAATTTGAGAGATAATGAAATAAAACATGCTTGATAGAAACGTGCAGACTGACAGAATATCACTAGGCCAGTCACAGGGGTTTAGTGGCAGTTAATGGGGAAAAAAAAGCCTCACTGTTGCAGCAGAAACTTACTGTAACTAAGCTGCACATAATGAAAGCCAATCCCTGCAAAACAGCAGCATAACTTAAGAGATGGATTTAATTTAACTAGATATCAGTGAACACATTTGAAGGCAGAACATTTCTGAAATGTAGAAACAGGCTGGACATTACTATTTGTGTGAACACATCATGGGATTTGGTACTGTGTGCTCTGCACCTTACTTCTTCTCACTCGCTGGTCTTGCTCTCCTCTTACATGTTATTAGGCAAGAAAATATCTGAGAAAATGGTGAGTTGTGAAGTCTCTTTAATTATAGCCTGCAGATACTAGTGTGATAAAGTTCACCAAATAGACTATTGGTATAAGCAGTTAGAGTACTCTTGTCAAAAGAAAGGATAAGCCACCTTTAAAAAAACATGTTTTATCAGAAAAGCAGTTTTCATACTTTCTGTGACCAGAAAATTCCAGAAGTTTTGTGTCTGTTTTTTGCTTGAAAACTAAAGAAGTTGAACTTTAATATAAAGCATGAATTTTACACAGAAAATCTAATCAAGAGTGGGGGAAAAATGGACTTTCTAGTGCCCTACGTTACTCACTATTACTCTTGGTCCAAATCACCCAGCTTCTCTTCTTAACCTACCAGTCCTACTGAAAATGTTTCCCTACTTTTGGCAATAGATTCCATTAGCAAATCTCAGTCTGAAAGCAGGCTGGAAGGTGCTACAGGGCCCCAGTGCTGTTTATCTTGTGATGGTGTAGAAATGCGCCTTCTGATAAGATTTGAGATTGCAAACACACACCCTGCCAGCTGTTACAAAACCAGAAGAACAAAGAAAGCCCTATTATTAGAACTAGTATTAATAAGGGAGCCAGGGTGATTTTGTGGATGTATTAAGCTGATTTAGGCTAAAGAGATTTGGTTCAAAGGAAAATTCTAATACTTCATCAATGACGTCTGAAGTACTCAGTGAAGTATTTTAACATGCCAACAATTACTTTGACCTGAATAATAAGCTCATAGGTGATGTGAATGTGATGTCTCTGGTTGCACTGCAGTATGAGTCACTAGCTGAGATAAAGGAACAGAACAGATCCCCAGCAATACTGCTAAAAGCTTTAACATACTTCAAGTGTGTCTACCCAAGTGATGCAGTGAGAATGATACTTTCCTCCCTGGTTGAATTTTCAGTAAACCAGATCTTCAACTGTGAGGTCAGTGCCCAGTCTGGTTTGCCTCTGAAAAGCCCAAGGAGCTACACAGTAAAAATGCTATAAAATCTATGTTCCATGCCTTTGTCTGTCATTTTCAAACAGGTTTGTGGAATTTCATATCAGCTCTGATATGGGAAAACCTTCAGAAGGCAGTGGGTTTGTATTGGCACATGTAAATAGGGCATAGGCATCATTATAAAACAATGAGATAGGCGAGAGGCTCAAGGAAACAGGCACAACAGGTAAAAACACACGTTATTGAAAGAAGTCCCGTTGTAAATGTGGCTGTCAGACTATCTCAATACCTCATCCACTCAATTACAAGCTGTGGATATTGTATACATCTCAGGCAAACAATTTCAAGGTGAATAGGAAGGTGAAATCTCCACAGCAGGGCAAAAGATGACAAGACCTTCCTTTGACCCATCAAGTCCTGTGTGAGGGTGTGTGTATAACACAGGACCACCCATAGGCAGGGGTTTATACTTTCTAACTGCTGTGTTGCACAAATTATTGATGGTTTCACCTTGGGCATACAGTCAGGGAGGGCTGAGGGATGCTGGAATCATAGAATCATAGAATGGTAGGGGTTGGAAGGGACCTTTAGAGATCATCCAGTCCAACCCCCCTGAAGAAGCAGGGTCACCTAGATCAGGTCACACAGGAAGGTGTCCAGGTAGGTCTTGAAGATCTCCAAGGAAGGAGCCTCCACACCCTCCCTGGGCAGCCTGTGCCAGGGCTCCCTCACTGAAACACTGAAACAGTTTTTTCTTATGTTTAAGTGGAACTTTTTGTGTTCCAGCTTCATCCCATCACCCCTTGTCCTGTTGCTGGCTACTATAGAAAAGAGGGATGTCCCAACCTCCTGATACCCACCCTTTAGATATTTATAAATGTTAATGAGATCCCCCTCAGTCTCCTCTTCTCCAGACTGAACAGCCCCAGGTCCCGCAACCTTTCCTCATATGAAAGATGCTCCAGTCCCCTGATCATCTTGGTGTCCCTGCACTGGCCTCTCTCCAGCAGTTCCCTGTCCCTCTTGAGCTGAGGAGCCCAGAACTGGACACAGGACTCCAGATGAGGCCTCACCAGGGCAGAGTAGAGAGGGAGAAGAACCTTCCTTGACCTGCCCACACTCTTCTTGATGCATCCCAGGCTGCCATTGGCCTTCTTGGCCACAGGGGCACATTGCTGGCTCATATTTAGTCTATTATCAATAAAGACTGACAGGTCTCTCTCTGCAGAGCTGCTCTTCAGCAGTTTCACCCCCAGCCTGTCCTGGTTCAGAGGGTTGTTCCTTCCCAGCTGCAGGACTCTGCCCTTGTCCTTGTTGAACCTCAGGAGGTTCCTCTCTGCCCAACTCTCAAGCTGGTCGAGATCCCACTGAATGGCAGCACAGCCTCTGGGGAATCAGCCAGTGCTCCCAGTTTGGTGTCATCAGTAGAGGAGAAACAAATGCCCTCACACAAAGGCAGCTCCATAACACCAAACAGCCTGTGTACAGGACAGCTTTCAGTTACTGTATGTGAAGGCATGGTCATCTTTGTTCCTCAGATTGCCTTATATTTATGCTAGACAGTGATGAGATTGCAAACCAAGCTACAACTATTCCAAATACCTAAAGGGTTTTTCAAGATGTAGGTGCCTGAATCAATAAGTCTCATAACTGCATCCTGAAACTCAATTTGCTCAATCAGTCATTCCTCTCACTATCTTCCACAACAGACCCAATATAACTAAAGAGGCTTCTGTTGGATGTATCATATGCTAAGATAAAAGTTATTGAAAAAAATGAGGCTTTGAGATCTCAATTAAGGACAGATTTTGTAAATTAACCTTCACTTTTGGCATGTAATCTTTGTGAAGAAAGTCCAGGGAAACAGATTTCAAATAAATGGAGGTTTTTAATATCATTAAAGACTTTGCAGTTCATGTTCATATTTTCAGCTGATCTTTCAGAAGGCATAGTTTTAATTAAGTTCTGGTATTCTCCCATGCCAAGTTAATTTCAGCCCTTCAGAGTTTTTTCTTCTGGGGATTTTCATTCATAATCTGGTCTCTGTGCAAATAAATAAAGTTTTGAAACATTAACAACCATTTTTGGAATGTCTGTCCTGTGGATTCGTGTCTCACCTCTACTTTCAATATTTGTGGTGTAGAAATGCTCCATCCAATTAAAAAAAAAGTAATTTTACTTACAAGTATAATGAAAGCACTTCATGCTCAAGCCCCAAATGCAGCTGTATCTTAGTGGTATTTTGGTTGAGTCACTGAGCTGAGGATGGCTTAAAAAAGATTGATTTAAAATGTAGGACAAGAGGCAACGGGTACAAGCTGTAATATAAGAAGTTCCAAAGAAACACAAGGAGAAACTTCTTCCCTGTTGAGGTGAGGGAGCACTGGCAGGGGCTGCCCAGATGGGCTGTGGAGTCTCCTTCTCTGGAGTTATTCAAACCCAGCTGGATGAGTTCCTGTGTGCTCTACTCTAGGTGGTGCTGCTCTGGCAGGGGGGTTGCACTTTCGAGCTTCTGAGGTCCCTTCTAACCCTTGAGAGTCTGTCATTAGGTGATTTAGCAATATAAATCAAGAGTTTTGTAATCACAAGTGAGTAAACCTGCACCACTGTCTACAATCATGTCCTTCTTTCCCTGCCATCAAGATGAGACAAAACCACTTATTTCTAACATTTTTATCTGTTTTTTTTTTTTCTCCAGTTCTGCTTCTAAGAGGAAACTGCAGAGAACACAGAACATTAAGCAAATCAGGTAACTTCATTTTAGACACAAGAACCAATTCAGGCTGATGTTGAGTTCTTATGTTCTTACAGTCACCTATTTTTTTAATATAGATTTGAGCTTTGATTCAAAATGAGCTTCAGTAACTTATGTACGAGCAGTATTCAATTCAGGACAGCCTGAAAGGGGTGAAAAATAATACAAATCACCACTCACAAAAGATCTTCAGTCCCTAATATAACAACCCTAACTTCTTGTACAACCTGCCCTGCTTTTAATAAACCTAAATATCCATCACACTCTAGCCAGAGCAGTTGTGGCCTCAGTAGTCAAGCTTCTCAGGCCAATCAGTTAACTCCCAAAAGGGATTAATTCTACCTTTTCACAACTTCTTAGAACTCCCCTTAGAGAAATCCTAGTCTAACTGCTCTTTTTGTGGCTCTCCTGTTAAAACTGTAATGTAACTGCTTCGTTAAACAAATTGATTTTAGCATAGGTAATCGAAAGCAGGTACAAAACATCTATCCAGGACTTCAGTGATGAAAGAAACCTTTGCTCCATTGAAGATTTGTTGAATTGAAACTACACTTGAAAGAGTTTGGAAAGTTTTGTCAATAAGACATTTCCTGATTCCATCACCTGACGTTACTGTAAGGGGAGAAAAACTCAGGGGTGTTACTGACACTTGGAGTGTTCAGTGTGCTGGATATACAAAAATAGGACCTAGTAACATGGATGTATGCCAGGGAGAAAAAAAAAACAGGTGTGAACACATTCAAGTGTTGCAAGAAAAGCCACATAAGTTTCCTCAGATTTCAAAAAAATCCCACTCAACTCCCCACCACCTCCCCCAAAAAAAGCCAAACCAAACCAAACCTGCACGCTTTCTCTCTTATCATAATGCATAGTATACCAGAAATACTGCCTAGGGAGTATATAGTGGTGGGCAGACTAGTTCTCTAAAAGAATTGTCTGAAACACATGCTATATTCAGCCCAGAAGTTGGTGAGGCAAATATGTCAGCAGGTACATCATCACTGGAATCTCATTTGTTATCCCTCATGAGCATGTTGTAAAAGTAAGTACTTGAGACAGGTTTCAATAATTGAGAAAGACAGAGTTTATACTTGGCAGAGTAACAAATATGAACCATCCATTAGGATTTTTCCCCCTTTTAAGTGAAGGGAAACTTTAAGTTTATCTCAGGAAACCAGAAACAGCCACTTATGGTCATGCATGTGTTTAGTTTCACTAAATGGATTTTACAGTCATCATGGAGGTTTCATGACTGTAAACCTTATCCATCCTTGAGCTGGCTCATGATCTTATGCTATTTGAATCTTTATAACGTGCAGATTGTCATATTCCTGGGTGGAGGTTCTTTGGTGGTGGTGGTTTGAAATCAAATTGGCATTTTCAGCATTTCAATTAATTGTGTAAATTAGTCATTCATATTTGGGTCATTTGGTTGGAATAAAATATTAATTTAATGATATTTTTACTAAGGGTAACTCTTTTGATCCAATTAGGCTTTAATAGAGAATGACTTGGTATTAATCAGTGTTTTCAAACACTTTCTTCACCAAAGGGGCTAAACAAAGAAACTCTATTGTAAAATTACAGCCAAGCATGGACAGAGAAGCAGAGAGAGATACAAACATACTTTATTCACATCTTACACCTTTTGTTTTGTAAGTAGTCATTTAAATACAACAAAACCTCAGAAATCATTTCCCTTTGAGGCAGATCCATGAACTCAACCAGCTGAAAGGGATCTGAAAGCTTTCAAATGATGAGGTTTGGGTTGAGATCTTTTCTTTACATAAAGCTGATCATCACTAAACAAAACATACTAGTTCACATTATCCCAAAAGTAAATCTGCTTTTGTAAATCATTTATTACAAATTGAACAGACTTGGTGGTTCTTAAAGATAGGAGGTTGGTTTGTTTGTTTTAAATCAGCCTTCATTTCAATTTGTAAGTATTGATTTATACTCACAGATTGATATTGTCTCTTGCTGGTGTCATTATATAAGGCAACAAACCAGTTAAGATTCATATCTTTCCATAAAAATAAAAACTAAAAATGGAACTTAAATGAAAGCATAGTGTTTTTGAGGCTGAAGTCCAGCAAAGCACTTAAACACACATATATAGTCCCAATTAAGTCACTATGCCCGTGCCCTTAAGAGCATTGTTGGATCAAGGCCATCTAGAAGACAATTTCTGCCTCTAGGATGGTTCAGAAAAGTCTGTACAGCATTCAAGTCTCTGCTCTGTAAATATTTAATTTCCATTATATCCTATTCACTATCTACCAGTTTTGCTCCTGATCTATTTCCTAACAGTTCTCCTCTCAAGAAGTGTTTAACATGCAAAGCTTATTTATGAATAAAGTGAATGAAAAGGAAATACTCTAAAAATAGTCAGTCAGTTGGTGTAACTCAGCAAAGGTATATGGAGATGGTAGGAAGCCTGTGTCCCAGACAGCTGCAAGACAGCCAAGTGAGAAGCTGCACATGAGAAGGATGTACATTAAGGCAGGGCCTGTGGAAGACTGGGAACAACTTCAAAGCATGAAAGCCTTGACAAACCATCACAGTCCTATCGCTTACTTCTTTAGAGACAAGGAGAGAAGAAAAACATGAGTTCAGAGGGGCTGGAAATAGCATCTGTTTCTCCTTTCCTAACAAAGGCAGTAGATATTCTCACCGTGGATGAGCAGTGTGCGATGGGGAATGGGCAATGTTTGGGGCATTCTGTGGAGAAGCCATCAATAGGGCAGGTGGGGGGCAAAATGGCAAGTGGGAGAGGAAAAGAGACACTAAAATCTGGTCATTTGATACTTTGCAGGAAAACCAGGAAATATTTCCATGGTTTTGGGAGTTGGACTTTTTCCCCCAGACAACCCGAGGTGGGGAAGGTCATACCCATGCAGGGGCCTGTCAGCTGAGGGCAGGCTAATAATTCCCACAAGCAGTTTTAGCAGCTGGCTGGAGTTATTTTTAGACAAATTATCAAGTATTTGGGATCCCTTAAAGATTAGTTAGAAATAAATACAAGACAGGAAAAACTGAGGTCTTTGTGGAGCTTGTAAAACATTTTATTACAAAAGCTTAGGAATATTGACACCACATGTTGCCTTGCAAAGTAATTCAGTTTTCCCTTAGAAAACATAAACTGTATTAATGGTCTGTCTATGAGTGAAAGCTCTCACAAATACCTTATTTCTGAGAGGGAAAAGGGAAATCCCTGAGAACAATGATAAAGGTCCTCATAGGTCGTTTCCTCACATCTCTACATAGCGAATTTATTAAATGGAAGAGAAATAGGAAGGTTTTGCTGTAGGGAATCAACAAATATCATTGCCTTTCCTTTATAAAATTCATTTAATCTTGAGGGCTATGAAGTGATGTCAAGCTAGCAGAAAGAATGTTTTCCAGTTAGTCTCAGTTTATAAAGCAATCAATTTCTTAATGCAAAGCAAAGAAAGGGATCTTGACTAGTTCTTCAGTTGCACAACACAAAATCTGAGCTCAACAAGGGAAATGAGTGCAGTCAGAGTGTAGTGAAAGGATTGCAACAGAAAAATTTATCAAAGTCATGAAAGTTCCAAGGGCAACGCTAATAATAAAGTCATACTTTTGTAATTGCATAACAAGCCTATCCAAATCACTCAGTGCTCCAAGTATTAATTAAGAGATACAATGTCCCTGGGAAGAGAATCTGAAACTGATTTCACAGAGGCACCAAGAGGTTAAAGCACGTTTATGTTCTGGATTTTCATCTTGCTGTCCTCCCAGTAGTCTGGGAAAGTGTACTTTAATAACAGCTAATGGCTTTGCATGGACTCCTTGGAAATGGATAGAGATGCTAATTTTAAAACAGTGTACTGCAAATTCAGTGGATTGTTGATGCAGTAATGCAGCTAAACTTAACTATTTGCTTCCATCCTAATGAGTCAAGTTCAGTTTCTTATTTCTCCAAGATTCTGGATTGCCAGAGCACAGTATGATTCTGCAGCTCTTACCAGGTACAGTGAAAGTACTTTGGTTAGGAACAGACCCATTGGTGTGTCATGTGGTGTATTAAAAGCACAAATTGAAATAAAACATCCATGGAAGTCATAAATCACAATAATATTGGATTCAATGAGAGACACCAGGCTAAGAGAGTTAATCTCTCTCTTATCTTTAGCTCATGTCCCATTGCCCATCACCCTACTCTCATTCTCTGCTCATCGACTGCACATCTGCACATCGACACGGATTTCACCCTTATTCCCTGCTCCCAGTAACATTAGTCAGTGCAGTGTAGCACAGCACAGCAAATGGCACAGTTTAATTAGGATCTCAACCTCTGGTACAACTTTTCCTGCAAATCCTATTTCTTTGCTCTGAGTTTGATGTTATTTTAGTTCTGTTCAAGCATGTATGCATACTAAACACTCTCACTTGGGTCTGCAGACACATCTCACCACTCAATTGTCTTACTGCAATAGACCCATTTCTTGTATTTAGCACCTTCCTCATTTGTCATGTATTCTCTGAATATAACTTCAATATAACTTCTCTGACTCAGTTTCAGATCCTTTCAACTATTTGCCAGGCTTTATTAAGCATATCTTCTCCTTCTGTATACCTTTTTTTGCCTCTTCTACTCTTAGTATTGTTTAGTTTCTTCAGTGCTAACTTCCAGAGCAATTAGAGTCTACTTACTTGACAACCTTCCCTTCCCATCAAAATGAACAGCTTCTTTACCCTGTCCTTTCAATATTAGTGTACATCTGTCTTCATAACAGAAAATTCCCCAGTTTATGAGGTAAACAATGTACACGGAAGGCTGTTCTCAGTGATGGCCAATGATAGGACAAGAGTCAATGGGTACAAGCTGGAACAGAAGAGGTTCCAAACAAACACAAGGAGAAACTTCTTCAGTGTTCAGGTGAGGGAGCACTGGAAGGGGCTACCCAGTCTCCTTCTCTGGAGACATTCCAACCCAGCTGGATGAGTTCCTGTGTGTCCTACTCTAGGTGGTCCTGCCCTGGCAGAGGGGTTGCACTGGATGAGCTTTTGAGCTCCCTTCCACCTCTTAAGATTCTGTGATAGTGTGCATTTGAGACAAAGGAACCAAAACATGGCCAAACATTGAACCCATGTTCCTAATACCCAGAGAAAACAAAGACTATGACAAAACTCATCAGGAGCTTGTTGACCTTCCACTCAGCTTGCCATTGTGTTCTGTGACTATGCCAGGCTTCCTTCAAGGAGATAATACTTGGCAAAGCTTCCTTCCACCTCCAAGCTGTTAATCCTAATCCTCACTGTGTTATATACCACATGCTGTACAAATTTTTCCAAGTATCACTAGGAGGAAGCTTTATTACCTGTATACTACCTTTGTTTATTGTCAACCAGGACTCTCAGGTCTCTCTCTGGAGAGCAGCTCTGCAGAGAGAGACCTGAGTCCTGGTTGACAAGAAACTAACCATGAGCCAGCAATGTCTCATGGCCAAGAAGGCCAATGGCATCCTGGGGAGCATCAAGAGTGCAGGCAGCAGGTCGAGGGAGGTTCTGATCCCCTCTACTCTGCCCTGGTGAGGCCTCATCTGGACTACTCTGTCCAGTTCTGGGCTCCTCAGCTCGAGAGGTACAGGGAACTGCTGGAGAGAGGCCAGTGCAGGGACACCAAGATGATCAGGGGACTGGAGCATCTTCCTTCTGAGGAAAGGCTGCGGGACCTGGGGCCATTCAGTCTGGAGAAGAGGAGACTGAGGGGAATCTCATTAACATTTACAAATATCGAAATGATGGGTGTCACAGGGGGTTGGGGCAGCACTTTTCTCTGTTGTATCCAGTGATGGGACAAGGAGTTATGGAAAGAATCTGGGACACAAAATGTTCCATTTAAATATAAGGAAAAACTATTTCACTGTTGAGATGAGGGAGCCCTGGCCCTGGTCACCTAGGGAGGGTGTTGAGGCTCCTTCTCAGGAGGTCTTCAAGACCAGCCCAGACACATTCCTGAGTGGACCAGCTTTGGCAGGGGGAGTGGACTGGATGATCTTTAAAAGTCCCTTCCAACACCTAACATTCTATGATTCTATGACTCTACATGGCTCTTGTGCCAGTAAACTATTTACTGTCTCTCACTTTCACTAACAGTATTGTGGATTAAAATCAATGAGGTTCAGGGCTTTGACCCTAAATCTATCTTGCAGTATAAACTAAATTGATCCAATCCTGAAAATAAATACTTTCTTCTTCTTCTTTCAATTTTCAACCATCCCCTTAAGCTTATTCCCACAACACCTGTAAAACACAGTTTTGTTATTGTTTTCCACATCAAATACATAACAGAAATTGAAAGGACTTAAAAACTAACTTGAAAAGTCTGCATGGAAATAAGTGGGCAAAATTTCCATCCTCCACAATTGATAAAGCCCCTTCCACTATTCATGCTCTCTAAAAAGCCCATGGTTCAAAATTTGACTGCATTTGTTTTTCAATATTATCTTTAGGCTGAGTTCTTTTATCATATACGTTATACTTTGTTATGTAAGAAAGTATAATTAGGTTTGTGTCTTCCAATATGCTGTTGCCAACTAAGACTAGCTAGATCACAACTCTGTCTGCATATAGATAATCACATTAAGCTTCACCAGAGCTCCTGGCTTATTAAAAGCCCCTGTCTGGAGATGATTCCAGCTCTGACCTGAAGAGGATGGTTAATGCTAGACCTGAAAGCAGGCTCAGGCCCTTGTCACTGCAGAATGGGAAAGAAGGAACAAGACATAGCTGAACCATGGCAATGGCTGGTGTGATGGGAAGCTCCTGCACATGCAACCAGGGATGAGAATGGCATTGTTTCCCTCACGTTCCTTACATGAGCCATGCCATAATTAATGCCCTAGAGAATGATTTTTCTGGGTAGCCCCTGGAGATTGAATACAAGCAGCAAAGCGCTGCTGTCACCACTCTGACACAAGCATGCATGATCACACAGAGACACCTCAGTAATCTCCAGGGAAAACAACCACTTAAAGCCTCTTCACATTCATAGCAAGGGACTGAAGTGGATTGTACAAAGTCTCTGGGTCACCAGTAGCTGGATTCACCTCAGCAGTGAGTGTACCAGGCAAGAATGGCAGCAGTAGCACAGTCCCTCAGTCCCAGTGTACAACACAGTGTACATAGATGAGGGGATAGAGATGATCACTATCTTAAGCAGCCTGTGGTTCTGTTGAGGCATCAGCAAACCCCGTGTAGAACTTCACGTTATGTTTTCAAATGCTAGCACTTGTATGATATAGACTAACCTGAAATCATGGGAAAAAACTCCACTCCAACAGAAAGTCAGGTGCCTTGCTCCTGTATTCCCAGTTACACACATAGATAAACACACCAACACAGGATCCTGGTGAAGACAACAGCATTTTGTTGCAAGTCATGTGGGTACAGAGCTGGACCTACAACAAGACTTCAAAAACATTTTGAGCATTGCTAAAACAACACAGTGAGCATGAGAAGGCTGAAAGGTATTTATTTACCCTGGAACCTTCACTGTTTAATTCTTAAAAGTATTGATGCCAGTATCTTAACTGTGGAAGAGCAATTTTTGCTCAGGGCAAGGACTTTGGTTGCTTAGTTACCCTACTTTTTATTCTAAGAGAGAAAACTTGTTGCACTGTTACACAAGCAACAGCATTACATCTATCCTGAGAAAAAAACAGGATAAAAACCTGTTTGACTGCTAGGAGGGGCTCACTGAATAGATTTACATAAAGAGCACAGAGTTTGTTTCCATTTCTTCTTTTGCACACAGCTTTGCTCCAGATGGTCTGAAAAGGCTCGAGATGTAAATGCTACAGTAAAATATGCTAGTAATAGGAGAGATTATGGAACCTCAGAAAATTCTTTTGGTCTCTTCTGCAAGCCTAAAAGAGATTAAAATGCAAAGATTTGGGTGCATTCTATCCCAAATACTTCTCAATCACTAGGAGCAACTTTCTGTTAGTCCCATTGTTGCTTATTAAGAAAAACAGTAGAACAAACCAAAGCAAGAGCAAAAAACTCAACAGCAAGTCAATGTCATTAACAGAACAAGTCTTTCTTGCTTTGCCTTTCCAGGCAAGACAAAACACTCATTGCAAATCAAATGGCTGCTTAATTATCAGTTCAGAAGTTCTGTACACAAAACAACACGTAAAAGTTGGTATATATCTTTATCATCAAATACAGGGAATTAAATGAGTTTTGAGGAAAGAGAAGAGCAGGGACTCATGAACAGATTTGGAAGCTCGCTTTTTATTCTTCCTGCCAGCTACCAGCACAGTTCTAGGTCGACATAAAGCCTGTTATGCAATACTGTTGCTGTATAATCCCGTTCATTTCTTAGCTTGCTTTTACCTTCAGCATTATCTCTGGAAACTTCCTGACTTTGGAGAAGAAACAAAGAATTAAACATCATGAAAGGTTGCTCTGTTATATCCAATATGGTTATGAAGGCATTCTAGATATACATCACTCAAGTAGCATCCTTGGATTTTCATACCAGGAAGGGAATTGTGCTTTACCACGAGACCACTAGAGATACATCACAGTCCTAACTCTGCAGGTATTACATATTCAAGGTTGAATGTCCATCCAGCCTGAATAGTGGCATAAAATTAAGGGAGGTGGCAGATTTCAAGTGATACAGTTTTCTGCCAAAGTCTGAGGAGTAAATTCCCTGCAAAGACACGTTTTACCTTATTTAGCAACAAGTAAAATGAAAAAATGTCCAAATGAAGTAATATCCTAACAAACTTTAGCAGAGATGACAAGTAAAATCTCTAAAACACAAGCAACGTGTTCTGCAATAAAATTGACTTAATGACTTCTTCAAATCATTGATAAGATGCTAACTTTTGAAGGTTTCATTAATGAAATGCCACAGCAGTCTAGAGAGTCACAGACCAGTACATCCAGTGCAGTAGTTAGCTCACATTCAAGTTCTGTTATATCATTTGTTAAAATATGCAGATGAAAATTCAGTTTACTGTAGATTAGAGTGGTCTTTTGTTTTTGTCTTCAAAGATTATTTGACAGCAGATAAAGTGCAAGTCCAGATACAGAACAGCACAAATCATTTAAGAACTGCTAAGGAAAGATTGTTCATAAATCTTTATTACCACAGTGTCTTTTTTTTGTTCCTTATGTAGGACACTTATAAACCAACTTGTCAGATATGATGAAATATATGATGAAATAGTTGAGCCAGCTATTCTTCAGAAAAGATCTTCTGGATCAGAAGATGTCAAATTATCACAAGGGAGACTCGATTTTGCTGGGAATCACCTCTCTACTGAGGCTTTCAGTTTGCTAATCTGTGCATGTTGTTTGCCAGATTTCCTTTTGACTGCTTTACAACCTGCTCTGTATTTATTGAGGGAAATTTAATTGCATATTTTACTTGCCTACATCGAGCATGGCATTATTAACACAGGTGGGATTTGTATTGGTAGGAAAGTGAAATACAAAACTGGCATCTTAGTGCTGGCAGTGAAAGGATAGCAAAGCCCAAAGCAGTTGAGGGGTTTTTTCGTTCTTAACAGATGAGCCCTCTAGCAGTGACTTCTAATTATAACCTATTCTTAAAAGGTTAGGTGAAGCTCAAAGATGCACATTTTTACCTAACTATAAATAAAAGCTCCAAGTACTACAAATTCATGCTCCATAGCATCAGTATTTATCAAAGGCTAAGCACACAAGAATCACACTTCTGGTTGATCTGTATTTTAGGAAGTGATTGCTGTTTAGTTTTGAGGAAGAAAAAACAGACTTTCTATCCGACTGCTTCTGTAAACCTTTCACATATGGTTTCCCAGGATGAAAACCAAACATAGCATAGTAAATCAGGCAAGATAGTCAAGATATCTTAATATTTACTCTTGGTTCTTAATGTGTGTGTCAGACAAGAAGCAAATATTCTCCAAAGAAGCAGCACACATACTGTTCTATCGTTCTACTGAAGGCTAATAATGGCACTTGCATTTTCTCTAAGCCAGAGGCAATTTGACTTCAGTGATCATTGCACTAAGGACAATCCTCACTACTGCTCTTCTGCATTTCCTTTTGGTCACATTCTATGATGACTGCTCATTTCCATTCAGTGTATGTCTCAGTTTAGCATTGCATTTTAAGAATCATGACTTCCATTTATTATTATGATCATTTCTCACATACATTAGCAGAATGTTTTGTCTGGAATGAGAAGGATTGTGTCCTTAGATGTTTTAGAAAGACATGGCTATGATGGATATCAGTCATTTCACAGTAGTATGGAACGTGCTATACAGCTGTGGTTTTGCTCACAACAGGGAAAAGCACTAATATATCTGGAGTTTAGCCAGAGAAACAAAGAATGACACTGGTACCTTGGTAGCTGGCACCTTGGAGTCTGAAGATGATACAACAAAGTAAGTTATATCCAAAAATTACTAATATGTTTGATTGAAACAGTCATGTTTGAAACTACTTCTGTTGAGTGCTACCATATTTTTTTTACAGTGCTATCACCCCATTATCCTGGTGTTTCTATCTGAATCAGGTTATATTGCAACACTCAGTATATTGCAACAGGGTCAGTCTGTTCTCCCTAGTAACAAGCAATAGAACAGGAGGAAATGGACTCAAGTTGCTCCAGGGGAGGTTCAGGCTGGATGTGAGGAGGAATTTCTTTGCTGCAAGGGCTGTCAGGCATTGGAAGGGGCTGCCCAGGGAGCTGCTGGAGTCACCGTCCCTGGAGGGGTTTCAGAGACAGGTGGGTGTTGCACTGAGTGAAATGGTCTAGTGGGTGTTAGGGATGGGACAAAGGCTGCACTCTGTGAGCTTAAAGCTTGTCTCTTCCAACTGAAACCATTCTATGATTCTAGTAAGTCTCTAAACAGATGCATGTTATGCTAGCATACCACTGCTGGGAGAGGAAAAGCACTTTTTCACTGTAGGAAACTCTAAACAATGATAGGAGTAGTTTAAGAGACATAATACTCTTCAAACATTGCTGTCAGTGCTACTAAACTGGACAATAGAGTCCACTTCATATATTACCAGTAGTCAAGATCTATTCAGCCAAACCTTTGTCATTGAAACAAGTATATCCCTCATTGCTGTGTCCTATCTTCAATAGTTGGCTGAGGAAGGCAATAAAATGTATTTAAACATCCTGCACTGTCTGTATTAAATGCCTGTCTCACCTCTGTCATGCACAGTTTATTTCCTATCGCATCCTCTGTCCACAATCCCATCACACTGAGTACAGCAGACTTAAAATGAGTGGCTGTTAACACTTGTGTGCTTATGCTAGGCCACAAAACATGGAAGAGTTGCATCTCATACTTGGAACAAAAGATAACAAGGTTTGAAATAATCCTTCTACTGGAATTGCCTCTGCTCTCAAAGTGGGAGATTGAAACAATTGTAAAAAATGAAAGATACTGATAAGGAGATCTCCTGTAAAAATGTATTGTGACTGGTTTTATTTGCTATAGATTGATCCTGTTGGTCATCCAAACATCTGAAATAAAATGGAATTAATGATGAAAAACAGATTAAGCATTTCAGACTGATTAGCCTAAGTATTCCACCTTTTCTCTGTCTAGAAGATCCTCATACATAGCACTGACAGTCTTAGAGAAGGATATGTATTTGGCTAAGCATGTGAAAGGTGTTCCTTCCTTTCTTCCATGTAATTTCAGAGTATCTCTGTAAAACCTAAATGTTTCCTCATAATTCAGTTAAAAAACCCCAATAAGCAAGGGATATATAGGTTGGTAAGGATGTTTCATATGACATAAATTAGTGAGACAAAAGTGTCAGTAATCTCAGGGTTTAAAGCAGCATAAAGTGGCTAAACTCAGACCATCTATTCTGCAAAACAGGGCTATGATAGACTTACAGGAAAACCTGAAAGCAAGGCAAAAGAGAGGCCTTTTACTTGCCAAAATACTTCTGAGTTTAGTTTATTTTAATAAGATCTGTTAAAAATGAACCCACATAAAACATACATCAAAAGGAGCAGATTGAAGTCATCTATCAACAGATGTCTCCAAGACAAACAGTAAGAAAACTCCTCCAGAATGTTTCTAGACACCCCTAACTTCTGGCTGAACAATAATGAAGCCCAAATGAATGCAATATGCTATCTGTTCTCCCTATCACTGCAAGGCTGAATGTGTTTATAGCTTTAACCCATTGTTCAAACACAGCAAAGAAGAGAGTCTCCAGGTCAGTAAGGATAGGTCTGTTCCCAATGCCAACTGCTCCCAGCTCCTGTCTTGAAAAACTGACAGCTGAATGAACAGGTCTTTTACAGCTGATGTCTTGTACTGTAGCTTCAGCTGGCACTGAGTCTTCTACATAGGGTATGGTCCAAAACATTAGGTCTTGACTTGCAATGAGATGATTAAGAGGTAGAGTCAGTATTTCCTTTTACAAATGCAAAACCAAAGTGGAAGCAGCAAATGAGTTTTCCAAGGGCAGAATCAGTATTCAATGGACATGGAGAATTCCAGACAGTCTTCAATAATAAGATTTAATTTCCTCTCTAAGAAATTATCTCTTAAATGCATTTCAGTTTTTAAATGGTTTGGAAAATTCTGCTAACCCAATCCACGACCACAAATGCCTTAACTGCAGAAAGCATCTCCTACTGACTCACAACAAATTAGCAGATTATTAAAATCAAATGCTATATAAGCAACATTTAAATCTGTTTCTAAACTTACTGACTGTTTTGCAAACAATGCTTTAAGCAGAAATGGAGTATCTATACTGTAAAAATTTCCTTTTCCCTTGAAACCCAAGTATTCAAGCAACACCAGGGCATAAGATTTTTATAGGTCATAACCTTTTAGGAGGACTGGCTGATTCCCAGAGGCTGTGCTGCCATTCAGTGGGACCTTGACCGGCTTGAGTGTTGGGCAGAGAGGAACCTCATGAGGTTCAACAAGGACAAGGGCAGAGTCCTGCAGCTGGGAAGGAACAACTCCCTGCACCAGCACAGGCTGGGGGTTGAACTGCTGAAGAGCAGCTCTGCAGAGACAGACCTGGGAGTGCTGATTGATAATAAACTAAATATGAACCAGCAATGTGCCCTCGTGGCCAAGAAGGCCCATGGTGTCATCAAGAAGAGTGTGGGCAGCAGGTCAAGGAAGGTTCTGCTCCCTCTCTGCTCTGCCCTGGTGAGGCCTCATCTGGAGTCTTGTGTACAGTTCTGGGCTCCCCAGCTCAAGAGGGACAGGGAACTGCTGGAGAGAGGCCAGTGCAGGGACACCAGGATGATCAGGGGACTGGAACATCTTTCATATGAGGAAAGGCTGTGGGACCTGGGGCTGTTTAGTCTGGAGAAGAGGAGACTGAGGGGGGATCTTATTAACATTTATAAATATCTAAAGGGTGGGTGTCAGGAGGTTGGGACATCCCTCTTTTCTATAGTAGCCAGCAACAGGACAAGGGGTGATGGGATGAAGCTGGAACACAAAAAGTTCCACTTAAACATAAGGAAAAACTCTTTCAGTGTTTGAGTGAGGGAGCCCTGGCACAGGCTGCCCAGAGGGGTTGTGGAGGCTCCTTCCTTGGAGGTCTTCAAGACCCACCTGGACATGTTCCTATGTGACCTGATCTAGGTGAACCTGCTTCTGCAGGGGGGTTGGACTGGATGATCTCTAAAGGTCCCTTCCAACCCCTACCATTCTATGATTCTGTGATTTTATTCTTACTTTATACTTGAAGAGATGGCACAAAATTATTTATCAGAAACAATGTTACAGCTTCACTTTTATTGCTGTTACTGATTAGTTCAATCACACACTTTGTGGAGGACTGTGTAAAACAACAAAAACGTGCCCATGATGACAAAAGGGGAGATAGAAGGGATTTTAAACTAAATGGATTACTATAGTTGGGATAAGTAGGAAAAAATCAAGCTAGTATTCAGGAGTACAAGTCTTTCTTTCTGGAACTCTCTACCTCAACACCTAGCAACTGGTGTAATAAATAATGTTGTAACTCTCAGCTCTTGTTATAAGAAAAATAAAATCAGAAAAGTGACAGGTAGCTTTCTCATTTTGCTGATGTAAAAGTAAACTACAGCTTCACTATTGGCACTATTACTAATTTTATTGCCATATGTTTTGTAAGCAAACTGATCTGGGGTTTTGGTTCTGGTGAGGTTTTTATTCTTCAAGTGAGGGTCACTTTCCATTTTTGTTTTATATGACCATATGATCTGAAAAGATAAATCTTAGGTCTGACTTGGCATGAATCCCAAACAGCATCAACAAACCTCTGACTTTTAAGGAGTTCTCCAAATTAATTTCTCCAGGACAAAAAACTTCTGGTTTTATACAATCTTTGGAAGTACTGCTTAATGCAAATACATGTTCTCTAGGTTGCAGACTACTATTAGCTACAGAAATAGTATGGGTACTAGATGTTCAGAAGCATCTCTTTCCTTTGCAGACCAGGTTGCCTGCATGAATCTAAATGCTAAAATGTGTTTAGTTAAGGCTGCTTCTGATACTGTTCAGATCATATTCATGCACAATTGTTTCAGGCATTCTTTCATTTCTTTAACAGCTACTGCTACTGAAGCATGTCCAATTAGCAGGTCCTTTATAGAACATGGAACTTTTACCTCCTTGGAAAGACAAAAGTAATCCAACTGGCCCCAGTTATTGCAGCAGCATCATGGTTTAAGCTGGCTTTCTGTACCCAATAAACAATAGGATAAAAGCAAAGAAGTACTTTTTCCCCCTCCCTTCCTCTTTCCACCTTTTCCTTTTGGAAAGTACCTGAACAAAAGCACACCTGAATTCTGGGATGAAATTTATCCTTGTTTTTTCTTGCCAAAGTATAGCACTGGTTAGTCAGTGGGAAATCAGTGAGCTTTTAAGATGCTGACAAAACCTGTCAGTGGTATATCATCCTATACAAGGAAACAGAAGTTATTAATAAGCAGGCATTTAAGAAAAAAAGAGAAGAGAGTGTGCAAGAATTCTGGTGAGTCAATATTAAATGCAAATATTTTAACCAAGCTTGCTAGAAGTGAAGCTTGTGCACTCATACAATGTCTGTATCACTACGCCTCCTTTCCTCTCTCTTAGGTTTTGAGACTGTTGGCCAATTTCAGTTCAACAGAGCTTCTGACAGTTCACTATATGTTACATATAGTTAAATATGTGGCTAGGCTGCAGTTATGAAGATTACACTGCTGATGACATGGTCCTCAAACCCAACCATTTCAAGACACCACATCCCCTAAGATAATGAAGGTGATTTAGGTCTTCAAGACCCACCTGGATATGTTCCTATGCGACCTGATCTACATTATCCTGCGTCTGCAAGGGGGTTGGACTGGATGATCTCTAAAGGTCCCTTCCAACCCCTACCATTCTAGGATTCTATGATTTCAGCCTTCTGTGGAACACCAGACCTAATACAACAAGAAAACCTGAGACAGGGAAACCTTGCCAGTTGCTTGTATACCCCATGTGTCCCAGGGCTTTTTTACAAGTAATTAACCTGTAAACAAGCTATTCAATCAACTATTTCTACCAACCATGCCTCTAATAATCTCCATGGTGCTGTGCTATCTAGCAAACAATATGGCAGGAGATTTTCTTGGTTTAAACCATCCCATAGTTGCAGAACTGTCAACAGGGTGCCAAACTTTACATTAGGCACATTATCACACCAATTAGTCCATAAGATCTAGTAAATTGATGTTGATACCAGGAGTTTGTGTAGAACACTTTCCCCAGCAAAATTCTAACAGAAATTCACAGTTTGTTTTGGAAAATGCTTCTGCACTTTCCAGATCTCTTTTCCACCTACTCTGACACAATGTTGCTTGAAGACCAGCAGTGCTTAGGAAGGGACTTACAGAAATAGTAGGTATTCTCATTTCCTTTCAACATGTCAAAAAAAGGCTTAATGGATGTCAAGAAGTTCGAGAGAGAAAGTAGATTTTATTTTTACTTCTACCCTCCTGAATTTCTGCAGAAGGTAGCATAAGAAACACTGACAAACACAATCAAGATACTCAAAGGAGGAGAGAACACATTCCCTGATTTGCCTGAGGATTCAACAGTCAGATGAAATTTAAGTGCAAGCAGTCAGGGAACCAAGTATTTGTCAATATTGTCACATCCTTAACAAGAGAAAAAAAACAGATAACTTTCCTTCTTAAATATTTACAGACCATCCATTAACTTGCCTGTGTTTATTTGCATCCAAAAGCCTTAAATAATTAGCATTCAACATATCACACCATGAATATTGTCTTTTAAATGTCAATTATTTTATCAAGTTAGATTGTGCAATTCGGTTTCTCAGTTTCCTTATTTCTTCAGTTACTCCACTCCACGCATATGAATGAGATCAAGCTTAGAATGCTTCAAGGTTTCTCTCTCTAACAATAAAATTTGGATAGGGAAAAGAAAGAACTAGTTTTCTTTTTGGAATAATTATTGAAATCATATAACAGTGGTCATCCTATCAGGGCAAGCTCTGACACTTCACACTTTATAAGATACAAAAGCCTCTCACATGCAATTGGTTACAAAATCCCATCCTGTAAACACAAACATAGAGGAAAACAGTCTCAAGAGCTAACACATTTCTAAAGAAAACCGGTTTTGAACAGTAATTAAACCCCCTTTTTAAGGAAAAGAAGGAGGAATTTACTAAAAAATGAAAGTTGCTGATCTTTCTGTTTGTTTTTTTAAGGAGAAATCTGTTTTCAACAATCCCCCAATTCCACTGTCATTTCACAGAATGAGGCACACTCTAAGATACAACAAAACTCAGAGATAGATTCAGTTCTTGTTAAAGGAAGAATCATGGAACCACTGCTCCTCATTTTATGTAATTACAGCTATTTTAGTACCACACAAATTACTAAAATGCTAGCCAAGAGAAGCCCAGTACTCAGCTAAATATTATGCAAACTCCACTTATTCTGCAATTAGCCTTATTTAAGAGAGATGGTAGACAATGAAAAGGTCAGCAGTTGTTTCACTTGCTCAGGTTCTTTCTGTAACCTGAGGTACACAAAGCAGTAGTAATTTTAGACTGCCATGATTTGTCGTCCTTCCAGACCTGCTTCCTCTTTGCAGTGCAGATGAGAACAGCAATAAAAACACCTGAGCTGTTCCACATGGGAATCTCAAACTGCAATTTGGGAATTTGGTCTGGATCTTTGATGACAAAACACAAATAGTTTTCAGCTGTCCTGGTTGAGCACAGTTGTAATGATGAGCCCTGAAGAACAGATGGTTAGATAAGGGAAAACAGTACATTGTGGTTGTGTTTAAACTCTCATTATTCAATTCCTTAGATCAAAAGAAGTTATAGCATCTGGAATATTGTGTCACATCTGGAATATTGTGTCCAGTTCTGGGCTCCTCAATTCAAGGAGAACAGGAATCTACTGGAGAGAGTTCAATGCAGGGCCACAAAGGTGATGAAGGGAGTGGAGCATCTTCCTTGTGATGAAAGGCTGAGGGAGCTGGGGCTCTGCAGCTTGGAGGAGAGAATGAGGGGTGACCTCATTCATGTTTACAAATACATAAAGGGTGTGTGTCAGGAGGCTGGAGCCAGGCTGTTCTCAGTGATGACCAATGATAGGACAAGGGGCAATGGGGACAGGCTGGAACATCAGAGGTTCTAAAGAAACAAGGAAAAACTTGTTCCCTGTTGAGGTGAGGGAGCACTGGCAGGGGCTGCCCAGATGGGCTGTGGAGGCTCCTTCTCTGGAGACATTCCAACCCAGCTGGATGAGTTCCTGTGTGTCCTGCTCTAGGTGGTGCTGCTCTGGCAGGGGTGCTGCAAGGGATGATCTTTCAAGGTCCCTTCCAACCCTTAACATTCTGTGATTGTGATTCTGTGATAGCAAGATCACAACTATAATCTTTGTACCGTAAAAGATCCATAATGAGAGCCAATCCACACAGCAAGGGCTGTCAGAGCACTTTGGGACTTTCTGACAAGAAATATATAGGTTTATGCAGACTCAATATGTTACATCAACAATAAACCTTTTCAAAGGAAAAAGAAATGAAACTGCAGCCCATGTTGTGAAAAGATGCACTGCACATACACCAAAGTTTCCTGGCTATTTGTGTTCACACTGTTCTGTCAGCCTGTGGGAAAGACCATCACTGTCTAACAACCTCTAAGCTACAAGGTGCTCAATAGTGCTTCATATTTCTGTTCCTTTATATTTCACAGAAACTGCTCTGTCTTTAAAGAAGAGTGGGGCTGGCTTGAGAAAAAATGACACTTAAATCAATATGTTTTTGTATTGGTTTCAGGTTTTTTCAGCAGCAAGTTCTGAGTCTCACATGGCTGTATCTATAGCTATGGCTCTACAGATTTGGTTTAAAGAAAAGGTTTAAAAAATCAAACTTAAATTCCTCTCAGACTTTCCTAATAGAAATGATATACCAGCCTTCAAACAGATGTATAGGATACATCTGAAAGCATTTGTTACTCACACAAGATTAAAGAACGTATCAATGTTTTACTGAAGAGAAACACACACCAGAGAAAAATCAGTTTACCTTTGTGAGGAGACTGAACACAACTGCCAGGTATGTGTGAAAAAAGGACCAAAAAAAAGCAATACAAGTGAACCAGAAACTGCTGATTCCATTTTATGGTAAAAAGAGAAGAATCTTCCTCCCCAAAACCAAAGCTAAAGCCTCAGAAACAACCAAACCCAAGTCTTATCTGTCAGTTATAGAGATCCTGTTCTAATGCCTGTTGCAACATATGAAATAACAGCAGACTGCTAGGGCAAGCTAACCTCACAGCCTAGGAGCATGCTGCTCTCTGTGGGATGGCAGCAGTAGATGCTTGTCAATAAGATGTGCTGAGCCACATCAAAAGTGTTACTGGAGGCAGGACGGGCTGCTCCCAACTTTGGGTTGCTTGTTTCTATCCACCTATTGTAGACTCTTCTCCTAGTTGAAGAAAAGTAATGGATATATTCCAGCTTAATAGAAAGTTTCTCTATAAGTCAGTTCTACAGTCACTTTGAGGGGTGTTTTTTAAGTTTTGAGGTTTTTTTAAAGCAATGACCCTACATGGAAGGCAGCAGAAACTGCCACAATAACAGATCTCTGTTTCTTATTTCGTGCTGCTGCTTTCCCTCAGTCTTCTTATTCAAGCTATCTGTTGAAAAGAACATACTGCACCTACATACCAGAACAGTGTAGCTATTAGGGAGAGATTAACAAGCTTGTAGTTAGTTAAACTTTTAGATTAGACTATCTCTCTTAATCTCTGATAAAGCATGAGCAAGTCCCATGACTTCATGGGACATTAAATGGAAAAGAAACTCTAATGAGGCTGCTGCTATCCAATGAAAGAAACAGAACCTGCAGTTTATAACAAAGAGAAGATGAATTACTACAAAGTGGTAGCAGTATAACAAATCTGTAAAACAGTTAAGGTACAAACTTTTAGGGGGGAGGATGGGCAGGTAGGACCAAAAGGATGCTTACTTGAACCTGTGGGGGAAGCAGGTTTTGGTGCATGTTATGAAAAGCTCTCCACGTTCCAGTGCAATGCTCATTACTTCATGCTTCATGCCCATTTTCCAAAGGTATCCTGTTGCCATGAAGACAGATACAAGGTTTTCACTTGTAAGCCTCTCAATACATATCAGTGCTACACTTTTATTTTTTCTTTTTAATAGCTTGAAGACTAGAGCACAGCTCAACTGAAAAAGCTGAGAAACCTCACAGCAGAAATCCTCAATCTATAGGGCTCAGGTGCCATGTAATGTTTTTGGAATATTTTGCCATCAGTCACATTCTGATTCCCATTAGATCCCCAGCTCCCCTCCCACACTGCATGCCAGTGATTTCTAAGAAGAGACAGTGATTTCTAAGAACAAAGCCTAAGGAAAAACAATATTTAGGAGCTTTTCAGTTACAGAGATTATGTTACAAGTGTCTTTTATAAATCAAGTGTCTGCTGCCTACATCTGGCCAATCCATTGGGGGTTGCTAATTTACAGATTATTGATGCAGATCTTTTATCTTTTAAAATAAAATCATTTAAAATTAGAAATGCTTAGCTGCTGTGATTATGCAGAATCATAGAATGGTAGGGTTTGGGAGGGACCTTTAGAGCTCATCCAGTCCAACCCCCCTGCAGAAGCAGGGTCACCTAGATCAGGTCACATAGGAACATGTCCAGGCGGGTCTTGAAAATCTCCAAGGAAGGAGCCTCCACACCCCCTCTGGGCAGCCTGTGCCAGGGCTCCCTCACAGAAAGAGTTTTTTCTTATATTTAAGTGGAACTTTTTGTGTTCCAGCTTCATCCCATCACCCCTTGTCCTGTTGCTGGCTACTATAGAAAAGAGGGATGCCCCAACCTCCTGACACCCACCCTTTAGATATTTATAAATGTTAATAAGATCCCCCTCAGTCTCCTCTTCTCCACACTAAACAGCCCCAGGTCCTGCAGCCTTTCCTCATATGAGGAAATTTTCTAATCACTGTGCTCAGTGAAGAGTGTTTGGTGGGTTTATTGTCTGGACTGCACAGTCATATTTTACAGCCACTGGAGGCAAGTGTCTGCTGCACAGGACAGCTTGCTTCCCTGTTTGTGTAGGTTACCAGTGTGGGTGTTCTTTCTTGTCTTTCATATCCACAATTTATTAAGCTTTGTCACCATTCCCTTGATGAACAGATACTTCTACTGCACAGTACCTCACCTATTTGGAGAAAAACACAATCAGGTGTTACCCATGAAATTGAAAAACATAATAGGATTTCTTTCTCCATGTAGGTCAGCAGTTCTTTGTCAGTTGTAATTGATCATAAATAAGAGCCAATAGTCTGCAAAAACAATGCCCTAACTCCAAGGTTGTGGTGATTGAAAATGATCAGGCAAACGCTGTGTTTGCCAAGGGAAACGTGGTCCTTATGTCTCAGGGTTAAAATTAATATAGAGGTTAAAATTAGGAACAGTGTCCTTCCTGTTGCAGCTCCTGTTACCATCTTTATGTGGGTATGTGTCATCATAGAAGCCAGAGGTTTGAGTCTTTCCCAGTCCCAGTAGTAGTCAGCCTGCATCACAAATGTCGCTCCAATAAATAGTATGGTTGTGCCTTTGGGATGGGTGGCTCAGAACACTGAATTCACCCAAAGAAAGATCAGAAAATGCTCTACAGTGACAGGCTCTTTCATTGCTCTTGTGTGAAAATCCCATCCTTACAGTGACAAACTGAATTATGTAACAGTATCTGCCTGAAAACAGTAAAAGCCCATCTAAGTAGTAGCAAGCAGATACAAAAGACAGAATAGATGTGACTATGAAAAATCACCACCTCATCTGTAAGATCACATATTTACAGTGTATAGGCACACCCAGAGAGTTGAATGCTTCTATTTAATCAGAGCTAAACCAGATTTTCTGTGAAATTTACAGTTCTTTAAATAAATCAGTCACTGTATTTGTTACAATTACCTAAGTGTACTACAATGGGATGTTTCAAACCTCTGACATCTCACCAAAGGTTCTTCATGAAAGTAAGTTCACCTGGAACAAAAAGAAAAGTCATTGCATGGATTAATACTTTTAATAAATATAATAAGGGGGCAGTTTTCTCAGAGGATGAGTATTAATGAGGTCACCAAACATGTTTTGTGAGATTGGTACTGTTCAGCACTTGCAGAAGTATTCTGTAAGAAAGGGTGAAAAGTATTGAATCTTCCAGTGTACTGAAATCTAAAGCAGCTTCAAGGATCTCGCTGAGTGAAGGGGATGAAATGAAAGACACAACACCAAGAAGTGCAAAGCAATGCATGATCAGAGGAAGGGGCTGCAGTGGTGGCCCATGTAAGAAGCACATCAAAACTTTCCCCAGGTCTAGGTCTGACCCCACTTCTGGGGCTGCTCTGTGATCCCTTTTTAAGAATGAGCAGCCAGAAGAGAAGGGGTTGGTGATGGTGGAAGGATTTGGATGAGAGAAAAACGACCATGAGGAGCCCAAGGTCAGTGAGGGAAGAGAGGAGGTGTGCTGGAGCAGACTCCCCTGCATCCCTTGGTTAGCCGGGAGCTGTTCCCCTGCAACCCACAGAGGGTGATGGTGGAGCTGAGATCTGCTGTCAGCTTATGGAGGAGCCCACACTGGGGTGACTGTGCCCAGAGGGGCTGTGACTCTGTGAAGAGCAGCAGAATGTGGCAGGAGTTCTGTTGCCATGAGAAGACCCATGGGGAGGAGTCTATGAGGAACTGCAACCTCAGGGACAGACTCACATCAGACAGGTTGTTAGAGTCTGTATCCCATGGGAGGGGACCCACATTGGGCAGAGGAGGAACACAAGGAGTCCTAATCCTCTGAGGAGAAAGAAGCAGAGGAGACTCACTATGATGGACTGACCCTAAGCCCCATTCCCTCATTCTGTTTTGCCCAGAAACATAATCTGCAAATGAGTCCACCCTGTCATTGTCTCAATCCACAAGGCCCTTGGTTGTCTTTCTCATCTCACTGGGGCCTCCACCATCCTATGGCATGTAGGGTGTGTGTGCTAGGTGAGCCAGCAGCTGGGTGTTGCTTTGTTGCTGGCTGTGCTTGAACCATGACAATTTAATAACACTGCCCTGATGAATGATTTGAGGAACTGTGACTTCCCACTGTTCCACTTCAAAAAACACTGATGGCTTGGGAATGATGAACAGAAGGGGAAAACCCCTAAGTCCTGAAACAATAAGCACAGAAATGTTTTCATGAGGGAAGACCTGGGGAGCCAGGGATTCTTCAGCCAGGAAGAACAATGCTGGGAGCTGGGAAATGTGAGAGAGTTTGTTAATGAAACTGAGAAGCAGTTACATACAAAACCAAAAGGAAATAACTGGCTGTGGAAGACAAAGCAAAACTGCACTGTTAAATATGAGATTATTTAATAGAAGATACATCAGTTGGTGGCCATGAAATTCAGTGATTCATCTGACATATAGGAGGCTACAGTGGCATCTGATACAAGCTTCTGACTGTCTGTAGGGCAACTTAAGACACAATTGGCCAAAATCTTTATGGTAATGAAACAAGGGGCAGCAAGCACAACTTCAAGCTTAGGACCTTCCTATTGGACATGAAGGGGAATTTCTTCACTGGGTAGCAGAGCAACAGAATGGGCATCCAGAGAAACAGTGGGTTCTCTGACCTTTGGTGACACAAGGTGACAGCTGACCTTACCTAGGACCAGGAACAATCTTGATTTGCACAGGAGCTTAGACTAGGTAACCTCCAGAGAACCTTTCCAGCCAGTGTTTGTCATGAATCACTCTTAAGTATTCTTTATCTATTGGTCTTTGCCTAGGTGATAACTACAAGCCATTATCCAAACTCATAATTTTTATGTGACTTATGTGAATGTTCTCATGTTCCCTTCCAACTGGGAAAAATATATCAAATAAAGTTTGGCTTGGAATCTTCTGTGCCAGTCCCTTACCCCAGCGAGGTCTGCTCTGACCATACAAGACTTCAGATGACTTGCTAGAGCTGCTTGCACAGCTTTTGGTTCTGACACTATTTAGCAGTAGTTTAGGTTTCTGTGCACTCTGCTTTACCTGAAGTAGCAAAATGTTTGTATAAATTGAAGCAAAGCTCAGAGGAGAGACTGTGGGTATTTAGCCTCATGAATTGCAATTACTAGATAGGAAAAGCATTGTAAGGGGGACACCAAAAGGTCCCTTCCCCTCTGGCATTCTGTAAGTGAATGATGAACTCAAGTGATACATAAAGAGTTGGGAATATTCAAATACTTTCTTTCCATACAAAAACCTGGAGCAAAGCTGGAAAACTATTTTCATTTCCAAGAGAGTATCCATCACATGTCAAATTAGCCAAGGAGAGAAAGATTCTGATTTTTTCCTCATCCCAAATACCACCACAAGTACAGAACATCAGAAATCTTTCATTGTTTACCCTGTCTTGAGATAAGAAGTAAACTGTGATATTTTCATGTCTAGGTTCTCTCATTAAAAGATTCCTACCTCCAGCAGATAGTTATGAAATAGATGCTGTGCTCTAAGGTCTTGAGCAGGGAAAGTGAGAGAAGGTTCCAACTCACTATCATAAATTTCATCATCCCTCCTTCTGGAAAACAGTCAGATAAGTGGGTTGTTTCTCCTTTAATTAGAATGTAAAGGGCAGAATTGAGAAACTGTGACACATTTATCACTCCATATGCCAATGTAAGAGAAAGCCAGAGACTAAAGCATTTTAAAAAGATAAATGTGTCATATAAGTGTTTAGACTAAGCTAAACAAATATTTTCATGTTGTTTTAAATCAAAACACAATCACAAAAGGTGGTTTTCTCCCTGTTGCTTTTCACTATCATTTATTTCAACCACTATGTTTTAGAGCAGTTTTAGCCTGATTTTCTTTTCCTACCCATACAAAGGCAATTGTGCCTTAACAATATTCCCTTTATACATTATTTTAAAATTAATGGCCTGTATGACTCACCAAGTTTTTTATCAGTCTGTCCAGGCAGTTGTTTTGTGGTTTGGGGGTTATTTTTTAAGCTCTCAGTATTTTCCACCAACTGGTCTATTAGAGCAGGCTTAAGACCCTCTTGAAACCCACTTCTACAATTTCAAAAAGTGTCTGTTTAGACATAGGTAATATCACTTTTTTTTAGCACAGGAAGGGGAAATTTAATAGTGTGTTTACTGAACAGCTCTGACTCATCTTGTCCAAGCTGTCTGTGCTCTCAGTGAGGTGGAGGCATTCTGCAGAGAGGAATGAAAAAAACCTGTGTGTCAGAGCAAGAGAAAGCAACGTGATCGTGTCATTAGAGACTGTGTTCCAAAATACACACAATAGGGAACTGAATTAAGACCTTAAATCCCCAACATTAAGTGTTATGTTTTCCTTGTTCAAGGAGCAAAACCATGTGCTGACACCCTAATTGGTACTTTATAAAGCAAATACATAAATGAAAAACAGCATCGCTTAGGAAGCAACATAGTCATCCTGCAGCTTCTCACAGGACTGCCTCCAAGCAGCACATTCACGTTTCAAAATGCAGCACATAAAAATTGGAGCTGTTTATTTCACACTACTATTTTTTTTTTTGCTATAATTTTGCTCTATCTAGCAAGCAAAAACTTGACTGTATGCTTGGTTCTATTGCTCTAAATACCCTTAAATCCAAATCCTGTATACCTACATCCTTCATAAAAGTCAGTGCATCCACACAGGAACAGGGCTAAAAAGAATTTCTGATACTTGCTTTCAGAAGTATGGCTGGTCCCCTTGAAAAGATAATGGTTTTGCCTTCTAAGTTTTAGCTGTTATAAACATTCCTGTAAAACTCCTGCAAACATCTCAGCCCTGCATATAGCATTGGCTCAGTCCTCAGAACTAAGTTGTCACTGTCAGTCACATGGCTTGTCAGATGCAAGTGAGAATATTGTGTCTATTCCATCTCACCCAAGTCACTGCAAAAGGGGTCCATTTAGCTTTCCTTTCAGTACCATAGATGATGGACAGAAGAGTACTCAGATCACAAAACAGAAGAGCACTGACTATACATTATGAAGAAAATCTTCCATATTTGATTTCAGATAAACCATTAACTTCAAGCCAATTTATTGGCCCAGGTGCTAAGAAACAATCTTCCTAATTCCAGGAACACTAAATCATAGAATCACAGAATGGTGGGGGTTGGAAGGGACCTTTAGAGATCATCTAGTCCAACCCCCTGCAGAAACGGGTTCCACAGGAACGTGTCCAGGTGGGTCTTGAAGACCTCCAAGGAAGGAGCCTCCACACCCTCCCTGGGCAGCCTGTGCCAGGGCTCCTTCACTCAAACACTGAAACAGTTTTTTCTTATGTTTAAATGGAACTTTTTGTGTTCCAGCTTCATCCCATCACCCCTTGTCCTGTTGCTAGATACTATAGAAAAAAGGGATGCCCCAATCTTCTGCCCCAATCCACTATTTATATACTCATAAATATGTTGGTGGGGTAGCTAAACCTATATTTCAGACTCCAGTTTCATCTTTCACTTAGATATCTTAAGTATTACAGCTAAATAGTGATCTCTACCTGCACTTGAGCTTCTAGAAGCTGTGAAACTGTGGTTGCATAGTGCCAGGTCAAAGAAACTTTCCCAAAGCAGGCAAGCAAAAGTTCTGTCTCTTGACAATCCAGAGTACACAGCCACTGGGGAACTGTCTCTTAGGCTTCATGTGGTAAATATGTGTCAATGCAAGTCAGTCCAAACGAGTTTTTTTTCCCTTTTCCAAAGCTTCCTCTTTTTATTTGCACCAGGCAGCAGTGTCCTCAGTCAGTGTAGAGACACCTCTGTCCAGGGAAGAAGTGCACCCCTCTTGAAATGCTTGTTTGTTTTCCTTATTCCAAGTGGGAAAAGTGGCAGTTTCTGAAGATCAAGGCAAAACTACTGCATTAATTTATAATAAAGTGGATCTATTTATTCACCATCTAATGTGCCCAGAGACTTTGCTAAAAAGAACATATTAGCTTTGACTCATCATGGTGTTAGGTACCTTCCCAGCTCCTGTACAAGGTTCTAGCAGTATCAAATGAAGTCTTCAAATATCAAAAAGGCCAACAGTAAGTTTTCAAAATGAAGAATAAGGCCCAACAAAACTGGTTTCAAGCTTGTTTGGAACCACTGTTTAACAGTTCTCTCTCTTGCTTGATGCTCTTCACTATCCCACTCCCTGAGGTAACAGGCTAATTGACTCCCAGACAGGATGCCTAAATAATGCAATAACTTTTAGTGAAGCAACTAAGGGAATGCTGGCTTAGCACCACATCTCATCTCTTTGCAAGAACAATCCCTGATAATATCTATAACCTTCAGAGATGCAATGAAATGCCCACCTCACATAACTACACTTCTAAGAATCTCCAGTACGTTCTCACAATCACTATAATGTATCTCATTAGATCTAAGCAATAAATAAGTAGAAAAGTGATCAATGAATCTAGAAAGATCATTGTAATCTACACAAAGCTTCTCTGTTAAGAGAACATGTTAGTGAAAAGAAACTCTTTCAGAAGGAATATAATGAAATTGCCAAAACTGATCTGTTATAAATCCTGTTATATTAGCTCCACTGAGTTCTTTATTCTTTCCTCTTATGCACATATCCTCTTCTCTCCAAAATATCTTTTCTTTTCCTACTACAGCACTGGAGGATTTCTGGGAAAACCCCTGATCTTCAGCTATCAAATGACAAAAAGCTTTCCAAATCAATGTCAGAATGCAACAGCAGGTTTCTAACGTGTCCTGGGAAGGAGATTGATTTTGAAATTAAATATCTAATACCTTGTTAGACCCATTTAGTTCTTCACAGCCCACCAGTAAGACCCAGAGTTCTGTATTTTCCTCCTTTTCTTGATGAGTCACTGCTTGTGATATGGAGACATTGTGCAGGCTTCAGCGTCTTTATGAAGATTAAATAGTCTTATGAAATGCAATTAGAATGAATTTGTACTTGTCAGTTTGTAACTACATTCAGAACAAACTTTACATTAGCAGGAACATTAGAATGTAGCAATAGAGAAATACAGTTTGCCAGGCTACATCTGCCCAGTTCATTTCGCTATAGCAGCAGGCAGAGATTCAGATGACAGAACTCCTTTCTGATTTCAGCAGTAATCAATTTATGCCCTGAAGCAAAAAATGGTAGCATGCAGCCAGGTACCAGGGCTATCTCCAAAAATACAGGGATATCTGGCTCATGTTGCTACTAAATCAGATGCATCTCACTGGCTCCATTGAAGAATGTTTCTGGCTAATCCAATCAGTAAGCCAAAGAGGTTTGAACAGGAAGAGTTCTGGGAAGGGCAAACCAGGCTCCTGTTTACTGTTCATTAGAGAAAAGCAGTGTGTTAATATAAGAGATGAGGTTTGGGTACTAACATAAAGCACTGCTGAGCCAAGGACAGACTTGACAGAGATTTCTTATAAATTCAGAGATATCTTATAAATTCATCTGAAATATCTAAACTAACACTTTTTTCTGCTATTTGATAATACTCCTTGTACCTCAGTCAGCTAACCCTTAGCATTTCTCTTACCCAATTTTCTTTGGAAGGCAAAGCTAAAAAAGCCTATTTAGTGTCAATGTGAGCTACCAGTCCTTTTATTGCCACTCCTCTGCATTTTGAGCTGATGATTTTCACCACCTGGAAAAAAAGCCAGACCCACACCAATGTCCAAAACCACACTAATAAGGAAGAGTTCCCACTCTAGCTTGGCTGTTGTGCAGCAAGGTGTTCTACAGGACACATTGCTACAGGATTGCAAGTGCTTACAGCCATGCTCTAGCACAGATTAGACGTACTGGCAAAAGGCAATACTACTTCAGTCTTTGAAATAGGTGACTCAACACGAGAGCATTCAAAATGTTCTGGTGTTCTCTGACATTTTTAATCATACAGAAATGATGAGTGCTAATTACTGCACCTGAAAACAGTGTGCTGGGCAAGCTATCTTGCTACAAAATTTCCTCAGGAGCTCTGCACTACAGCTTATTTCTCAGTGAAATGTAGATGGATGCAGTAAAATACAAAGCATTTTGTTCATCAGATTCAGTTACTTCACATACAGAGAAAAATGTTCAATGTCTACACATGTGTATGTTCACTATTATGGCAAATAATATGTAAAAAGTGCATGTGAAATGAGTTACTTGTGCTGGAGAATGGAAAAATGGAAGCAGTGGCTGCAGGCAGAGAGCACACTTAAGAGGAGAAAGAGCTCTGAGCAGCCCATCTGAGAAGATTTGATGCTCTCACTCTTGTAAGATCAGTGATGCAGCAGCTGCTACACTCATGACCTGAAACAAGAAGAGGGCAGTCACCTGGAAATGTGTGTGAGGAAACTCCTTAAATCATTTAATAACAAAGACACACACAGAAGAGCACTTCAGGACACAGTTTTAACTAGAGATGGTAAGGAATTAGCCAAACCAAACACATTAGTCTGTTGTCTGTGGCTACAGTGTGCAAGCCACTGCTTTAAGAACACTGCCTTGTTCTGTCATCCCTATTCCAAGGCAGAAGCCTGGCCAACAGCCTGCTCAGTGGCCAGCTCTCAATGTGTGTATTTCATCTTGTGCAATATTCACAATGCAGGAAAAGATTTCCTAAGCATGGATTTCAGGTACTTCACCTTGGCAATATAAATACTTACACATAGTTATACAGCTCCAAAGGGGACAGCTGTATGGAAACCTCTCTCTCAGCCATAAAGACACTCATTAAGTGTACTGGGAGACCACTGTTTCCAGAGAGAACACAGGTTTTAATAGTTCAGGTTTACTGCATTCACATTTTCTTACTCTTCTCAAAAATGATTTTAGAGTCTTAGTATTACCCCAATAAAGAACAGAGATTTCTTTTCCCCCTAAAATTTTGCAGAGTGGGTGTTTCTGTGACCAACTTTTAACACACCAAATTTGTGGTTATACACATGAAAAGTGTCTTTTGTTGCCTCACATTCATATGAGGTAAGGAGAATTGCCTTTAGCAGTTGTAATACAGACAGTGTTAAATAAGAATGAAAGATGCTCTTACCTAAACAATATTGATCAAATTATATGAACTAATTATCTGCAATTGGAATGACTCAAAATCTTTGTATCTAACCCAAGTTCTTTCCCACACAGACATTTCAACTGTGTTTGCTCTATCTAGAGAGACTTGACACCAATATCAGTCTCTTCTTTCACTTGGAAAAAGCCAAGGCAAACAGACCTTATTTTTTCATTATCTTGCAGTAGTTTGTAGTCTGATCTTCCCTGAAGAAATGATGATATTTACCTAGAGCTGCTACCAAGTATGCAAAACACTATCCATTAAATGATCTGTTTACTAACAGAAACTTAGTGTGTTGATCTTCAAACATTCAGTTTTACACCCATATCCATCACATTATAAATATCTCTCTACTCTTTCAACAATGTATGAGCCAAGTTTACCCAATAGAGGCTTTATGGTCTTTTTCCTTGGATTTTATAGAGTGGCCAGAGTTCAGCTTGAATTCCTACAGCACTGGGTTTTGTTTCACACTAGTTATGAGCAGTTGAATATCACCTGTATATCAATATATTTATGGTTGTCTACTGATTTGTGTAGTCTGGGATACAGGTTTGCAAACTTGTATAGGAATGGACCAAAAATTCCTACAGAAGTCAGGAGGGCAAGTTACTTGAAACATTTCAAGATATCATTTTTTCTTATTTAGCCTTACAGTACTGCCTTGTCACAGTATACTTGGAAAAATAATGAAAGCAGTGCACAATGGAAAATGTAATTACTCTAGCATGCAAGACATTCTTAATGTTTTATTGTCTGAGCCATAAATTAAATACATGCCAAGTACCAGCAGAAAAAAGTCCACAAGCAAACAGAAGGGGAGGATTTAAGAAAATCCAAAATAAAAGCCAAATCTTTAAAACAGGGAGCACTAATTTTATTCTCAAAGTACTGAATTAACTTAAACACAACATGCACCAAAAATAGATGGTTGCCCAATTAGGGAAAGCAAGATATACAAGGCAATGGGTATAAAATAGAGAGGGGAAAGAGAGGGGAAAGAGAGGGGAAAGAGAGGGGAAAGAGAGGGGAAAGAGAGGGGAAAGAGAGGGGAAAGAGAGGGGAAAGAGAGGGGAAAGAGAGGGGAAAGAGAGGGGAAAGAGAGGGGAAAGAGAGGGGAAAGAGAGGGGAAAGAGAGGGGAAAGAGAGGGGAAAGAGAGGGGAAAGAGAGGGGAAAGAGAGGGGAAAGAGAGGGGAAAGAGAGGGGAAAGAGAGGGGAAAGAGAGGGGAAAGAGAGGGGAAAGAGAGGGGAAAGAGAGGGGAAAGAGAGGGGAAAGAGAGGGGAAAGAGAGGGGAAAGAGAGGGGAAAGAGAGGGGAAAGAGAGGGGAAAGAGAGGGGAAAGAGAGGGGAAAGAGAGGGGAAAGAGAGGGGAAAGAGAGGGGAAAGAGAGGGGAAAGAGAGGGGAAAGAGAGGGGAAAGAGAGGGGAAAGAGAGGGGAAAGAGAGGGGAAAGAGAGGGGAAAGAGAGGGGAAAGAGAGGGGAAAGAGAGGGGAAAGAGAGGGGAAAGAGAGGGGAAAGAGAGGGGAAAGAGAGGGGAAAGAGAGGGGAAAGAGAGGGGAAAGAGAGGGGAAAGAGAGGGGAAAGAGAGGGGAAAGAGAGGGGAAAGAGAGGGGAAAGAGAGGGGAAAGAGAGGGGAAAGAGAGGGGAAAGAGAGGGGAAAGAGAGGGGAAAGAGAGGGGAAAGAGAGGGGAAAGAGAGGGGAAAGAGAGGGGAAAGAGAGGGGAAAGAGAGGGGAAAGAGAGGGGAAAGAGAGGGGAAAGAGAGGGGAAAGAGAGGGGAAAGAGAGGGGAAAGAGAGGGGAAAGAGAGGGGAAAGAGAGGGGAAAGAGAGGGGAAAGAGAGGGGAAAGAGAGGGGAAAGAGAGGGGAAAGAGAGGGGAAAGAGAGGGGAAAGAGAGGGGAAAGAGAGGGGAAAGAGAGGGGAAAGAGAGGGGAAAGAGAGGGGAAAGAGAGGGGAAAGAGAGGGGAAAGAGAGGGGAAAGAGAGGGGAAAGAGAGGGGAAAGAGAGGGGAAAGAGAGGGGAAAGAGAGGGGAAAGAGAGGGGAAAGAGAGGGGAAAGAGAGGGGAAAGAGAGGGGAAAGAGAGGGGAAAGAGAGGGGAAAGAGAGGGGAAAGAGAGGGGAAAGAGAGGGGAAAGAGAGGGGAAAGAGAGGGGAAAGAGAGGGGAAAGAGAGGGGAAAGAGAGGGGAAAGAGAGGGGAAAGAGAGGGGAAAGAGAGGGGAAAGAGAGGGGAAAGAGAGGGGAAGTTGCACTATAACAAATAGGATTTTATACTTCTGTTACCCCAAGTTATCTATCCTCACCGTGCAAATAAAGAGAGTCAAAATAAAGTCTGGGTTAACATTAATATTCAGCTACTGCAGGCAGCCATAAATTATGGCCCTTATAAATGCTATACACAAATAAAAACTTTAACTGTCAGGACCAGGCTAAAAGTGGTCACAAAGACATCTCAGACTCTGATGAACTCTTCTGTACGACTTATGACAATTAAAGAGCTATGCAGGAACTCAGAAAAAAACCCACTCTAGCAGATTTACATCTAGCCATATCAATTTATGAATTTCCTTTAAAAAGTTCTAAACAATAAATTAACTAGACATGCAGTTGTAAATGTCAGTGTTTTATAAGATGGAGACTGTTCTAGACATAAATGAGACCCAAGGCTGAGAAACCTGACCTCAAGTGCTGGTCTGGAATGGCAGAGAGAGGTGTGGGGTCACAGATAGGAAGGGATGACAATGAGCAAGACACAAGATTTTCCTTCAGTAAGCAGAGAACTTAATCCACTGCATCTCCATCATCAAACTACAGTCCTCTTTAACATTTAAACTCTATTTTTTCCTCTTATGTGTTGAGGAAATTTGTATCCTACTATAAATGATTTCTACCATGTCTATGTATCAAACTGGAGATTAATAAATGCTAAAAATCTTGTCATCTCACAGTCTCTAAAAGGTTAACCATACATTACTTTTCTCCTCTTGGATTCACTGTACTGTTGAAGTTGTTAATATGGACTTTCAACACAAGCTGTATTTTGGCAACTGTGAATTGTACCACAACATTTGTATTAAACTTTAGGTATTAACACAGAAACATCATTCTTCATTTCTCAGAAATACCTGGGTTTTCACTTATCTCTATTTGAAGTTCTGGCTTTGTGCCCTTTTCAAGTTAAGACACCTTCCAACCCTTTGCCTTTTGGCTTCAAAAGGTTCTTTCTCCATTGATGTTGCTCTACAAAGACGCACATGAGAAAGGACTGAGATTTTCCTTGTGTGTTTTGTTGTACGAAACATACAGATTCACAGAATGGTTGGGGTTGGAAGGGACCTCTAGAGATCATGCAGTCCAACCTCCCTGCTGAAGCAGGTCCACCCAGATGAAGTTGTACAGGAATACATCCAGGTGGGTTTGGAAAACCTTCTGAGAAGAAGAGTCCGCATCCTCCCTGGGCAGCCTGGGCCAGGGCTCCCTCACCTCAACAGTAAAGAAGTTTCTCCTTCTGGGACATTTTGTATTCCAGCATTTTCCATTATCCCTTGTCCTGCCACTGGACACTACAGAAAAATGTGTCACTCCATCCTCTTGACACCCACCATTTAAATATTTGCAAGTACTAATGAAATCCCCCCTCAGTCTCTTCTCCAGACTGAACAGCCCCAGGTCCCACAGCCTTTCCCCAGAAGGAAGATGCTCCAACGCCCTGATCATCTTGGTGGCCCTGCACTGGCCTCTCCCCAGCAGTTCCCTGTCCCTCTTGAGCTGGGGAGCCCAGAACTGGACACAAGACTCCAGATGAGGCCTCACCAGGGCAGAGTAGAGGGGGAGCAGAACCTCCCTGGCCCTGCTGCCCACACTCTTCTTGATACCCCCAGGATGCCATTGGCTTCTTGCCCACAAGGGCACACTGATGGCTCATGTTTAGTTTATTATCAACCAGCACTCCCAGATGTCTCAACTTTGTTCACAAGAAAAGACTACTAGTCATAAACATTTGGAGTTCATCTTTCAACAAGGACTAGTTTATTCTCTCAACTGAAAAAACATGAGAAGAAAAGTGAGCACTTTGCTCTTGCTTTGGACTTCAAGGCTCAGTCTCCAACACACAAATGGCAAGGAGAAGTCTGACTTACTGAAAAACAAGAAAGACTAAAACCCACAAACAAATGGCCATTTTCTAATCCTTTACAAAAAAACCCCCTCTTGCCAACACCTCACTGCTTAAAAATATGTTTCATTCTGTAACCTCACTGAGTCAAACACACTGCCACTGCAATAATCTCAGCTGTTTGGCAAGCACAGCAGTGAGGTCAGACAAGCTTTGTGATTGCAGAAACTTTTGCCAAGAAACAATCAAGGGCACCTTAATAAAGGGCATCCTAATGCCTAACAGGAGGTATATCCTCTTACTACTTACATATGGCCATCTCAAAACCCACATGCTTTACATTCATTCTTTTTTTCAAACTCACCTCTTGTTTTTAACTTATATTTAAGGAATCAATATAATCTGTACAGCATGGAAGCTCTTACAGAGTGTGTATGTTGCTATAGGAACAGAATATTGCACTTGCACAGATCCCAAATGGTCACATTAGATAAATGCAGAAATCAACAACTGCAAAACTGAGCTAAAGTTCATTTTGAGCATTTTAGCAAACTAAGAGAAGTGAAACAGCAGGACATTTGGCAACTGAAGGCAAAAATCAGATCTGGAGATGACTTTAATGGGCATCTTAAACAGCATCCTTAAATAAACTAGAAAACCTCTTAACTTGATATTGAAATCTGCTTGATACTCGTGATATTATCATTTCTGGCATGATTTCTCACTAGAAAATAACCTTACAGGACAAGGTTGTGTTTTGCACTTAGTGAAGAAAAATTCACAGTGTTTTGGTAACAATAAATTCTACATAAACAGGGGAAGAAAGAGTCTGTTTTCATGCTAGTTTTGATAGATGAAATGCAGTAAATGCATGTAGACATTAATATCATGTGGTGCTGTCCTGCAGTGCAGGCACAGCAGCACAAACCCCATTATGGGCTCAGGGAACTCCAGGCCATAAAGCCACTTGCACATGGGTTACATATATCAATGAGGAATACATTATTAGCCAGTAAAAAGGAAGCTTTAATGAAGTTATACAATATGCTTTTGAATAAAAGGAAAGAAATTATATTTAGAGTAATATCAGATTCTGAGTGTGAATAAGGGATTTTTGGTGGGTATTTTTGTTTCATTTTGATTTATTTTTTAAACACAAAGGCTGGGACTCCTTGTATGAAGCAAGACTGAGAGAATACACGTTTCTCACAGCTTCTTAGGGCTCAATATATTTCTATAAAGACTAAGTGAATAAAGGAAACTTAAGAGAATCATTTCAATTATTAAATTGTGTACTGTAATAAGAGTTACATAGACTGGTCACAAGGAAAAAAGCCAAAGTGATATTTCTGGTTTAGTCTTCAAAAACCCCACTTTCATGTAGTCATTATATGTGATATTGCTGCAATACAGTAAATACAACACATTTAAACTGGGGTGGGGAAGGGAGTCGTTATTCCATGGCCAGAAAATTACAACAATCTGGGATTCCAGACACAACTTCACAGTCAAGGTTTTTCTTGATTGCTCCAATAAGCAAATAACAAAAAACCCCCACAAATAAAAAGGCCAAGTTTCTGTAACAGAACACAGACAGCAGCCATGTTAACCACCTTCATACCTTTGAAACATCTTAAGTTATCAGTTGTAGACCTCAATACTGTGGTATATTTTTGGCTAAAAGAACTTCATATCTCTGAGTACTTTTTCATAGTGCAAGTGTTATTCATATATTCATGAGCAGGTCACTAGGAACCTTACACAACATAGCTGCCTATTGTCATTTCTTAGTCTGGTTCCTGACAAACATCCTGAGTGAAAGCATGAGAAAGCTCAGGAATATTCCCCCTGGACTTTGTGTCTCAGCTTTCCAAAAGAGTCTACAGCTACTGGAAGAGTGCAATATTTACTTCAGTCCAAAGAGAAGGTAAAGAAGAGCCAATAATTTCTCTAATGCACAGAGCTGCAGCTGACCACTTTTGCCTTCCCTCCTATATTAGCAAACTGACCAGTGGAGATGGGGCCAATAAAACACTGAACCAACAGATGGAGCGGTGATGCTTCCTCCTGGGGAATGCCAGGCTGGACCCCAAGCACTCTGCATGGACTCTCTGCCTTGCTTTGTGCAGTGCAGAAGGCCCTCGAGGCCACTGGAGCAGATCGAGAGGAACAGTGCCAAAACTTCCATTGCAAGAAGTGGAAGTGGGAGGTCAGGTTGGATTTGTCAGATCTTGGAGAAAATGGAAGGAAAAAACCAGTGTTATATTCTGAATGGAGAAACTGATGTTTGCAATAAACTAGAGATGAAGCTAGGCAATGGTATACTGAAGGAAGAAGATGAGAAAGAAAGGGGAATAAAGGAAGGTGCTGAAATAAAACGCTGGTAACTTGATAGAATTGAAAAGTAGTCCAAGAAAAATATGTACATAAACAACCTCGGACATTTGATTAACAACAGACATCCCTTCCCTGAGTAGATTTGACAGGAGCAGCACTGACATCTGTCAGAATCCAAAATCAGGTTTTGTTACTTGCAGAATACACAAGACCTGAATATTTGATACTCGAATAAAAAGTGAATCTGTGACTGCACTTTAAATTCTAGTTCTGCCACAGATGCTCAGGTTCTGCAGCACTTGGACCATCTCACTTGCAATCCACTATAACACAAGTATTCTTATATTATTTGTTTTTTCACCCTAGAGCTGCATTAAGAATATGACTCGATGAGCTGCTTCTCACAGGTGCATCACACACTTTAGTAAGGTTCTAGGAGGGTGATTTTAACTGTACATCCACAGGGTATGTCATAGGCAAAACCAAAGTTCACTTTTCACAACCAGAGGCAGTGTGAACACTTGAACTTTCACACTTTGCTCCACAGCAGCTCTTACTATTGCATGTAGGACAAGCTCTTGGCTATATGGAACTGATGGCATGCATCTGCTCAAATTATACCTCAAGAGAAGCCATGTTGTAGGCCAGTAGAAATTTTTACCATACAGTAAAAGGCTTCTGCTGAACAAGACTCTAATATACTTTATTTGTCCTGCAGGAAACATCTTTTGTTATTTTGCATTTCTATTTTTCCCCCCAGTGCTCTCTGCAAATGAGAGAAATCATTTGCTTTGTGATTCATTTTTGTCTGAGGATCTCTGCACATGGTACCATGTACAAAAAGCACTCAGTGCCAAGCTGTGAAGCATCCTGCATTGAGAATGTGCTTTTGTTATCTGGTTACTCAAGCTACATATGATTCTTTAAACCTGAAAATGAAACCTCTGCAAGTCAGAAGGCTTTAAAATGCAGTCAGATGAGATAGTTGTAAATACCAGTCCATTGCTATTAGAGAAGGAAACAGATTCTGTGGTTTGGTTTTATTTATAGTTCCCAGGAACTCAACAGGAACACTTGACATTGATTCTAGCACTCTGGAATGGAGGAGTCTTACAGTGAGATGTGAGCCAGATTAACGAGCTTGAAATCTTTACAAATCTGGCTTAAAGTGGGTGAGCTGCTCAGTCAATACAGTATTTTGGGAGGCTGTGCATTTAATTCTGAAAACACGAGTTTTAAGCAATGACATTTCAATTCTCTGGGAAGACAGCAGAAAAATAGATCTGAGAATTAAGCCTCCCACATGGCCTGAGACCAGCAACAGCGTGCACGAAGCAGCTCTACTGACTATTTCTGTGCTTCTGCCAATGAACTGCAGTGTTCACCTTGAGAAATGCCTCCCAAGATGACTTGGCATCAGACAATTGGAATGATGTACACATTTTATGGGAATACTTCTGTGGATGTATAGAATCCTCAAGAGGTTGGACAGATTTCATCTAGCTAGACTTGGTCACCTCCCACATGGAATGTGTTCCAGTCACTAGACAAAGAGTTACAGTGGCAGTTCCCTTTAATGGCCCAATGTGCCTATATGTATATGTACTGGATTCTCTTTGTTCTGCTTTTGAAATTCAGAACATCTATAAAGCCAAAAGATGTCTTTAACTTAATTAAACCAGGAATATGGACATAAGTTGGAGCACAAAAAGTTGTACTTAAATATAAGGAAAAACTACATCACTGTAAGGGTAAAGGGAGCCCTGGCCCAGGCTGCCCAAGGAGGGTGGGCAATGTCCTACTCTGGAGGCTTTGGAAATCACCCTGGACACGTTCCTGTGTGATCTGATCTAGGTGGACCTACTTTGGCAAGGGGGTTGGACTAGATGATATCTAGAGGTCCCTTCTAACTCCTACCATTCTGTGATTCTACGATCTTTCTCCTTCATAATATGTAATTAAGACTGCCAAAATAGCTACCCTACAGACTTGTTAGCAGCACATTGAAATACAAAGCTTAAACAAAGCATTTACCCCTCAGCAGAATGAAATAAGCATAGAAAAAGGGTTCTAGCCCTAATCATATCCTTAAAAATTGCAGTTCAGAATTCAAGAATAGAACATCAAATCTGGGCATGTATTGGCTATAGAATGGAGCATCTTTCATACGAGGAAAGGCTGAGGGAACTGGGGCTGTTTAGTCTGGAGGAGACTGAGGGGGGATCTTATTAACATTTATAAATATCTAAATGGTGGGTGTCAGGAGATTGGGACATCCCTCTTTTCTATAGTAGCTAGCAACAGGACAAGGGGTGATGGGATGAAGCTGGAACACAAAAAGTTCCACTTAAACATAAGAAAAAACTGTTTCAGTGTTTCAGTGAGGGAGCCCTGGCACAGGCTGCCCAGAGGGGTTGTGGAGGCTCCTTCCTTGGAGGTCTTCAAGACCCGCCTGGACACGTTCCTGTGTGACCCAATCTAGGTGACCCTGCTTCTGCAGGGGGGTTGGACTGGATGATCTCTAAAGGTCCCTTCCAACCCCACCATTCTGTGATACTAGGGGGAAAAAAAGGGGGGGGTGGGGGCAGGGAGAGCATTAAAGAGCAGCTTCCCATAGACTGAATCCAAAACTATTTATGAAAGGCTTGTGGCCCATGTATGCATAGAATAATTAGATCACAAAACATTAATGGAGCCCCATATGCTTGGGTTCTGTAGCAAAGAGTTAGCAGGACTGTACATCCCTTCCAAAGGCCACAGAAGAAGCCTCAGTTTCCTCAAAGGTAAATACATATCTAAATCTTGACACCACGGTACAGAGTGACCCTTTCAAGAACTTCTGTCACAAACCTTGGCTCTACAGAAGCTGACTTTATCATTAGGGGAACAGACTAAGAGGGGGTCAAATACATGCATCTTTCTATTCAGAACCATTTGTTATTCTCATTTACTATGAAAATATGACAAAAAAACGGTTCAGGAGTCATCTGAATTTTAACTGTGTTTTAAGATATCACTAATTAGAACCAAGAAACACAATAAAAACACTCAGATGTGCAATTGACATATCTCCTTGATTCAACGTGGGAATGTTCTGTGCTAACTTAGAAGCAGTGTCCAAGACAACTTCTTTCAATGTGTGCTCTTCCATGAAGACTGTCAAGTACAAGAAATGAGTACAACATGAGTAGAAAGAATGGAACTTTTAGCTCTGTGCATCACACAATGCTTCAGTATTATTGTTACTGAAATGTGATGTTTGGGCTTTTAGAGGACACAGGATTCATCTGCCTTTATTGTTCAATCACTCCTCTGTTTTTCCTAGTTCTACAACTACTGACTCATAGATAACAGCTAAAAATCTCCAGCTACAGAAAACTCTGAAGGAATCAAAGTATGCTACAAGTAAACAATCTCTTTTCACTTTCAAGTGAGATTTATTTGAATGATATGCCACTATTTTTGTTTACAAGTGTCATTAACATGTAGAAGAAGGGGATCAGAACATGCCAGATCAGACACATCAGAATGTGTCAGATAATATTCACACTTTCAAACATGTAGTTAGAGCAAAGAGATGTTAGATGCAGATAATTAATTGCACATTACTAGGGAAAGCTATTTCTATCAAAGCAAGGTACCACTCTTGTAGGAAAAGGTGCCCAATAATCTTACCACAAAAAAATTGCTTCTAACTTCATTATTTCTTTAGCAAAATGTTGTCTTAGAAAAGAATCAAATGGGGATGGATCATATAAAATGGGGCAGAAAAGTCTAAATAATCCAGGTTTTTTTACAAATTAAAATAGTGATAATCTGAATGTAAACAAACATGAATTATGTTACAGAAAATCATGGAATCACAGAATGTTAAGGGTTTGAAGGGACCTCAAAAGATCATCTATTCAACTCCCCTGCCAGAGCAGCACCACCTAGAGTAGGTCACACAGAAGCTTTTCCAGCTGGATTTCAATGTCTCCAGAGAAGGAGACTCCACAGTCCATCTGGGCAGCCTCTGCTAGGGCTCCCTCACCTCAACAGTGAAGTTTTCCCTTGTGTTTCTTTGGAATCTCTTCTATTCCAGCTTGTACCCATTGCCCCTTGTCCTATCATTGGGAAGAGTCTGGCTCCATCCTCTGTGCATGGGAACAGACCAAGGTGAAGTGCATTCTGTTCCTTTGCACAGTTCTAAAAATTTCTGATTCTCTGATGACAAGCAATAGCTTCCTGCTAATCCTAAACATCATGGCCAGTAGAGCATCATGCAAGCAGTTCTCACATTCAAGTGATCCAGTTCAAAAGCTGTGTGGCTCCAGAGAAAAGTTTTCTAAAATCAATTCAAGCTCCTGTAGTAATCTTTTCTTTAGCTTCTAAATTCATTGCTTCTTCAGTTTGCTTCTTTTTACTGGACTTCAACATGCTGTTCTCAACCTTTGGAATACATAATTTTTGCAAAATGAACAAGTGTTTAAGAAATGGATGTAAGCAAAACTTCCCCAACTGCAGGCTGTTCACTTCATGTGCCTCCATCCAGCAGCTGAGTGGCATTTGCACATGAACCACAGCCACATCACAGTCAGAAAGGGACACCCATACTCTTTCCATGCAGAAAAAACTCTGACAGTTAGGAATTACTTTTAGTACCTGAAAAGGATATATTTAATGTTGTGTATTTGCATGCAGTGAAGTTAACCTTAAGAAAACTGGCCAGAGATTTACCTTCCCTACTTATACATAAGGGCTAGGCTACTAGGATTCAGTCCAGATCACAGAAGGCAACATTTTTTCCTCAATGAAACTTTGCTCCCTGCTGTACATCATCTACTGCCTTGTCTAAGATCATTCTAAATGTGTGAAGCAACATTCCTTTTACTGTCTCCTTGAGAAAGCTAGTAGGCCTGCAATTAAATAATTTATCCTGAAATGCATATTCAACTCTTCCTCTTTTTTTATTTCCATTCATCGTTGCTACACTAACTAATCACCTCCTTGAATTAAAATCATATCTATCCCCACTGCTTGACACCATTTCCTCCATTAAACACTGATGAGATTGTGAAACATTCTGATTTTAAAGCACTCTACCAGATAACACTCCCACTTAGACCATCTCAGCGATGGGAGATGAATTCTTAAAATCAACACTCCCAGGGAATTATAATTTTTCATGTCATGAAAAGGCTTCCCCAGATTTAAGAATCTATTACTACTATTTCATTGGCCATGAAACTAACTTCTTACAAGACATATTTTACAGATTATGCTGTTCATCTCTTGCTTTAGCAAGAAAAAGCTTTTAATGAGCTTATCACAAATTCAAGGAATATCAACAGTAATGACCTGTTTTGTTTTAAATATAAGAAAGATTCAAAATCCAAAGGACATTTTGCACAAAATGTGTGCATAAAGAAAGAGAGGGAGCAGTGATTATTAAGAATCTCAAAGTGATAACAAGGCCAAACACAAAAACATCTTATAATTTACCCTCTGACAATAATCAGTCTTACAAATATACAAAACCAAAACTGTTTTATTAGTGACACTGGAAGGTTCAATGATCTATATCCAGAAACTACTCTTTCAGCACCAAGATATTTAACAGGCATATAAATTCCAATAATTCACAGAAACATGATACTCTAAGAAAAATGGCAATAGTCTGATTCAACTTTTGCAAACATTAGCAAATACTGATGTAGGTGACTGTTTGGGCACTGAAGTATCACCTGCTCAAAGCTAAGCTGCTGGATTGAACAATGAGTAAACACAAGCTAGATATAAAGAGACTGTATGTTACACATGGGTCAAGCAGAGGGTGTGTTTACCCAATGGTCAAACTCTGTGCTCCTAAATTCAATTCACAGCTGGAAAAGAATAAGAACTCCACCCAGCAAATGGCACTTTGAACAAAGAGTTTCAGATAGAAACTCTCCCAAGTCTGGGACTTGGAAACTGCTAACAATTCAATCACAGAAAAGTTGGAAGGGACTCCTGGAGATTGTCTGGTGTAACTTCTGACTGAAAACAGGGCCTTCAACCACATCAACTCAAGGGAGATTCCACCATTTCTCTGGGCAGTGTATTTGAGTATTTAACAGCTCTTATGGTGAAGGTTGTTTTGGTTTGGGTTTGTTTTTTTTTCTTTCTTTTCTTATCTCCAGACAAGCTTCCCCTGAAGCTGATGGTGTCTGTTGCCTCTAGTTCTGTCACCTTGTAAAAGGGAGAGCATCTTCATCTTCTCTACCACTTTCAGTACTCAAAAGACTATAATCAGTCTCTTCTTTAGACTGAACAAATCCACTTCATTTCCTTTCAACCTTTCCTCATATGCCATGTTCCCTAGCCCTTTAGCTGTCTTGATTGCCTTCTGCTAGACACTCTCCAGTTTTTCAATGCCTCTTGTGAACCGAGGAACTAGAACTGGACACAGTACTCCAGATGTGGCCCAACAAGCACCAAGCAGAGTTGAATAATAACAAGTCTGATTTGCTGGCTCAATGCCTGCTGACACAGCCCAAGCCAGTCTGCCTTCACAGCTGCAAGGGCACACTGCTGCTGATTTTAGTGCTCCACCATGACACCCAGGTCCTTTGCAGCAGAGCTGCACCTAGTCAGGAGAAGCCTGTCTGCACTGCTGCCTTGGATTATTCCTGGGATTTGTGTTAGACCTATCTTCCAATTAATTGAGATTTCTTTCAGTGATCCATCTCCCTTCTGGTATATGTATCACTTGTCCAGTTTAGAGTCATTTGTAAACTGCATAACTATGCATTCAACTCAGCCATCCAGATTGCTCATAAAGCTATTGGATGCTATTGGACTCAGTTCTGCCTCCTGAAGACTCATACTTGTGACTAGCTGTCAGTTCAACTTCAACCACTACATCTGGCAGGTCAGACAGTTTTCCACCTCTGCTCCAGCTCATCTCTTACTGGTTTGTCATCAAAGGCCTTATGGCAGCCAAAAGAGAATGCATCCATTCATAACAAATACATAAAAAAACATTTATGAAGGACTAATGCTTTGTATAAGTCAAATTAGTTTGAAGTTTTGAACTTTTAGGCAAAAGAGTAACATCTTTTTAACAGAAATGAAAATTCAACTGTTTCTCTTTTTATTTATCCAGTTACTAGTGCACTGAAGCTTAAGATACTATGTTCTGCAAACTTCAAAGATTTTGCAACCACAAGTGAGACTGAAAGAAAAATATTCACCACAAAAAAAGATCTGGCTTATATCTCCTTCTCTGCAAAGTAGTTCAAATCCTTTGAGGTTCTTCAGAATGAGGAAAACAAATCCTTACGGAATAAAATGCAGAAAAAGCAAGTAAATAGAATCATTACTCAGGTGAACTGCAAATACAGACTGCAGACATTTAAGGCAGATTTGCTTAAGCACTTCAAGGAGCAGCATTTACAGTCATAGAATGGTAGGGGTTTGAAGACACCTTTAGAGATCACCCAGTCCAACACCCCTGCAGAAGCAGGTTCACCTAGATCAGGTCACACAGGAATGTGTTCAAGTGCACTTTGAAGACCCCCAAGGAAGGAGTCCCCACACCCTCCCTGGGCAGCCTGTGCCAGGGCTCCCTCACCCTCACAAAGAAATAGTTTTTTCTTATGTTTAAATGGAACTGTTTGTGTTCCAGCTTCATCCCATCACCCCTTGTCTGTCACTGGATACAACAGAAGAAAGGGGCGTCTCAACCTCCTGACACCCACCATTTAGATACTTGTAAATATTAATGAGCTCCCCCCTCAGTCTCCTCTTCTCCAGACTGAACAGCCCCAGGTCCCGCAGCCTTTCCTCAGAAGGAAGATGCTCCAGTCCCCTGATCATCTTGGTGGCCCTGCACTGGCCTCTCTCCAGCAGTTCCCTGTCCCTCTGGAGCTGGGGAGCCCTGAACTGGACACAGGACTCCAGATGAGGCCTCACCAGGGCAGAGCAGAGGGAGAAGAACCTCCCTTGACCTGCTGCCCACACTCTTCTTGATACCCCCAGGACGCCATTGGCTTCCTGCCCACAAGGGCACACTGGTGGCTCATGTTTAGTTTATTAACCCTGTAGGACTGGCTGGCTACATGAAAATGCCCTTTTAAATACTTTTCATTTCTACTGCAGATATCCATGCCCACGTGAAATACAGATGAACACGGTCATTTCTAAATTAGGACATAAATGTCAAAAAAATACACATTCTCAGTTTTCAGTAACATGATGAATTCATATTGCTGTGACATTATAAACTATAGTCAATATTAAAAACTCCAATTCTCAGAGAGTAAGAACTCCATTGATTGCATCTCCCACTATAAGAATTTCAAATAAATCAGCTGAAGCAATGCAAGAGAAGCTAAGGTCAACAACAACAGATTAATACAAGTGAAAATTTTCATAAATGAGAACCCACAATGACAATTTTCCCTTTCATACATGAAATTAAGTATAATAATCTAGAGCCTCCCTTTGAACTGCCACCTAGAAAGATTAAAGAGCATAAATTAAGACTCCAAAGGGGACAAAAATGTTCTCCTCATATGAAAAATGAAATACATTTTCTTAAAATTACATTTTCTAAGACCCAGTCATCGTGTGTCAGTCATTTTCTAGGCCAACACTTTCAGTCATTTTTATCCTGTTTTGCAGTCCAGTCACCTTGGTCTCTTCCCTCTCTTGCTTCAGGACACGAAGGGCCTTATCTACCTAGCCAGGTACAGCAAAGCAGCAGTACAAACTTCTTGTTTAGTAGCAGAATTGCAAAAAGGATTGTAGGAGACAAACTCTTTGTGCTTTCACACAGCCCACACAAGCATTAGCTTAAAATAACACTGCAATGTATTTTTCAGTGTCACTTGATGTTTATTCTGCTTAATAATCCTTTTTTGTGTGTGTGCACAGAATTTCAATGCTGCTTTGGTAAGAGATGATGATGAAAATATGGAGTTTAGTGACTACAGTTATTAGACTAAGAAATAATGTGCTGCACTGAAGTTATAGCTGCCTTGCTAATGAACAGATTCAAAGACATTAATATATTAGCAATCATTTAGGCAATTAAATACACTTGAAGAGTTCAAGCTGTTGTACAATAAAGTTCCTTCAACGCACAATTGTACAAACAAGCTACAAATTTTCACTCACTTTTACTAACTACTATGCAATCAGATGCAGCTAAGCTATAGTTCACAGTTAATCAACTAAAAGAAACACCAAAGAACCACTCCAGAGTACATGGTAGGCATTCAGAACCTCACATCACACACTTAACATGCCTTTTTCTTACACATATAACAAAAAAGCAAACCCTTAATGAATGTTGTGGTTAATCAGGCAATATAGTCTTTCAATTAGAAATGGAATTTAAAATAAGGATGGTAAAGAAACATCCTATTACACTCATTGTCCCTGAAAGCATCATTACCCTTGTAATTACTTGTTCCTGAAATCAGCTTCAGATGCTGGTTCATCACTTGCCTCACTGCTTCCAATGAACAGGGCCATTGGCAAGCCAACATCTGGGATTGCTCCAGGGTAATGCCACTGGGAATATGGGTAGAGTTGTGTTGCCTTTCCTGAGCTGGGGTTGTTAATATTTCAGGAGTGCAGAGCTGAAATAGGCAGTCACGAACCAGGGATAACCTACACCCCCTATTTGTTCCATCTAGTAATGGCACAAGGGAATATCCTTATTTGTTGTCATTCAATGTCTCCACAGAGGAGAAAAAAGCCCTAAAAATGGCTTTTTCTTATCACTCCTATCAAAATACAGACAATTGGGTGCCCTAAAAGCCTTAGAGTGGGATACTAGTGGCTAGGATCTCAGTTCTGCAGTATTTCATCTGGCAATACATGACACTCTCATACAGAGGTCAGTTCCCATAGCTCTGAAGTTGCTGGGGACAAAATAGCTCCTCAGCCTGGGGTGAAATAGCCTACAGCACACCACCAGCAGGAACACATCACGATTTTCATCTCCGTGTTTCACTGCATCCCACAGAATGATCAGTGCTGCTGCATAAAAATATGTTCTCTCACACATTGCCAGTCTGTCACAGAAATCCCTTCCTGCCTAGAACAAGCAAGCAGACAGCAGCAAGGTGAGAAAAGCCACAGATTTCCATATTTAACCAACTTTTATACTCATCTTTGCTTCTCTTATCTTGACTATTGTTTCCTGGTAAAAATCCTCTCCTTGATTCATTGTTAACTGTTGCCTGGTAATAATCTCTCAGCAAGAGAAGGGTAAGCCTTTGCGTGGTGATGACTGAGCTGGTTTCAGCAACATGTCTGGAGGAGACACCTAGAAATATCCAGCTATTTTTCTGTCCTTGTTGAAAAATAACCCCTTGAATGCTGATGAGTCACAAATCAGGGCGAGGGGGGGAAGCCTTACTAACAAAATATAACAAATAACACACAGTCCCTAAATACTTCCAAGGGGCTTCACACCTCAACCTCTTAAAAACAAAAAGATTTGTGTGCCCCCCAGCCTTTACATTGTTTAAAATCAATACTTTCAGTTTGATTCCAGATGAGTTCTCCAGGAGGTGATTTGGATCTGATATGGAAAGAGAGGACACGTGGCGGTGTTCAGTTGTCAGTGTACACAGAGAGCAGGAGAATTCATGGCTGTGTGCAAGCAGCTGCACCAGGCTTGAAGTGAGAGAAAAAAATGATGGAGAATTTAAAATAACATAATTGCAGAGGCACACCAATTTAAAACAGACATATGATGAGTTCCTGCGTGACCTACTGTAGGTGGTCCTGCTCTAGCAGGGAGGTTGGACTGGATGATCTTTCAACCCTTAAGATTCTGTGATCCTGTGATACAGTTTCTGATTCCAGATGCTGCCACTACTTCACAAAAAAGTATTCTTTATAGAGTTATAATGTGCTCTACAATCACAGCACGCTGCCACCTCCAACAGACACACACTGAGAGACATGGAAACAAGCACATTCCAACAGGCACACATGGAGAAGTAGGACAAATCCCTGCTACTGAAAAACTAAAGGACACACAAAGTTGACAGGTTTGTTCAAGGAATATCCACAGAGGACATAGCAGAGGAAGAACCAAATGAGCTTATTCTTGGGAAGCAGTTATCACATGTGAGTTACCACCACCTAAACCACAGTACTTCTGACACCATGGAGGAGAATCACTGGTCCGTACAGAAATGCTCTGGGAACCTAAACCAAGCTCTAAACTGGCAGATAAACTCATGGATTGACAATGAGTAATTAATCAGATCTCCATATTAAGTCAATGAAATTGCTGGCTTTACATGAAGATGTTGGTATTAAGTTAACCCTGAAGATCTGACACAGAAACTTTCTGTAAGACTATTCAATTCCAAGTGGTGTATGAAGTCAGTCAACACCTGTGAGACTCCTTGACTCTAAGGACCTAGAGAACACAGTAGCATGGTAGAAACAAAGACTACACCTGTAGATAAGCTTCCCAGTTACGTGGGGGCTATTCATGTATTCAAAGTATGCATTTTACTGCCAGAGGTAAAATCTGAAATAAAAGCACAAGGTCAGACTTTTGCTATGCTCTCTCATGAGAAATACACTGCAGCATATAACTTGCTTGACTGAAAAAGAAGGAATAAAAGAAAAACACGACTGTGTAACATACAGAATATTGTACCCTTCCTTAAACAACTTCAGTACATGCAATCAATCACAGCCATGATTCTAAGTGAGAAAATGTCATACAAACCCCAAGCACTTGCATCTTTTCAACCAGCACTGTCAACAGAAGAAATAATCTTACTGTCTCTCTTGCTCATACCACCATATGATAATGCACATTGATGACCTGGATAAAACTAAACTGGTTTAAAAAAAAAATAAACAAAAAACCCCACAAACAACAAACCAAACTACAGTTGGTTTTAACCCACTTCAAGTTCTCAATCTGTTCTGATATGCAGCCACGCAAACACCTACGCTGACACAAGCGGCTAGAAGAAAACTGCTCCCTTCAACAGCAGTGCAGACTGAAAGTATAAATGAAACTTAAGACCTTCTGGTGCTTGCAGATTTTCTTACCCAAGTTAGCAAAGCAAAAGTTAGACTGAAAAACAGATTAGAGGCCAAGTTCAAAATCAGTACGAGACGTAACTTTACATAAACTTTCAGGTGGTCTCTTTATAGACTCTTAGGATTTTGTCTCAGATCACAAGCTATTAAGGCTCAAAACTAATTCTGCTAGTGGAAGAAGCTCCAATGTAAAAGTCAGCAATAGATACAAGAATCAAACTTTGGATTTAACCTAAAATACATAAAAGCTAGCTAAGGGAACATAGCAAAGAACACAGTTGAAGAAAAGCTGGAAAAAAAGGCTTTTAAGTCTTAAGACCACTTACTCTGGGTGGTCCTGCTCTGGCAAAGGGTTGGACTGGATGATCTTTTGAGGTCTATTCCAATCCTTGAGATTCTGTGTTGTCGTATTGGTGCAAGCAATATTCATTCAAAGATGTAGAGAATCTAGGTAATGCATGTGCAGAGATATACACAGACAACATAGCACAACCAACAGGGTTGACTCAAAGCCACCCTTCCTTTGCTAGCTACCTCCTTACATGCTGCTTCTGCCCATGTAATCACCCAGGGCCCAATTGATTACCTTGCAGCACCTGTTTCTAATAATTGGATGTGGCTTGCCAGCTGCATTAACTTGTCCCTACCATCTTTATTCAAGCTGGCTGCTCCAAGCCACATTTGTGCCTACACCGAGCGATTCTGTGATATGAACAAAATTCATCTTGGAGGCCTTAAGGAGAGGTTTTAGGCTAGCAAGATAAATATTGAGATGGACAATTCTGCAATGCTCTAGCAACCCTATTGCCCAGATTTCCTCTACTACACAAATAATCACACAAAAATGCTACAGATATCTTATTTTCCTTCGAGAGTTTGCTTGGTTATCTTATCAGCCAATAGTATAATAGCTTCATTCTGAAAGGTTACCAGTCTGTTCATATTCAAACAAGCTTTCCTTCTTTACTTATTAGATTAAGTGCATTCTAAATCAATGCCATCCATTAAAATATATTTTAAAACCTTTTGCTTTTATTTTGATGTAGAGAAAATAGACTCACCCTAATAGATTAAAAATTACCTATTTTTGAGAGCTATAAACTTAAGACTTCCAAGCAAGCAGGCCAGATGAACTCTGCCTAAGGAGTTCACAGAAGCATATCACCATTCCTTTGGACTGTTTCCCCCTTAGTTAAGCTCCTGAATGCAATTTAAAGGCAGGGTGAGATATGAGGTCGTCTTTATTAGCTAATTTTTTTTACACTTCTCCTTTTTTTTACCTTCTCCTTACTCATGTTTTCCTCTAGATAATTCTAATGGTGTGCTACTGTTGTGCTGCTCTCTTCTGATCATCTTTTTAAAATAATGAGGGAGAACTATGGATCTCTTCTGTTCTTGAGTTTGCAGGTGGCTATAAAGAAGGTGAATAGAGTTTAGAAAAGAATCTTGACTTATAAGTGAGTGTAGATATTTTAATGCTTTCTTGTTAAATTTTCTAAGTGGTAATGAGACCTAGTCATAGAATCATAGAATAGTAGGGGTTGGAAGCGACCTTTAGAGATCATCCAGTCCAACCCCCCTGCAGAAGCAGGGTCACCTAGATCAGGTCACACAGGAACATGTCCAGGTGGGTCTTGAAGACCTCCAAGGAAGGAGCCTCCACAACTCCTCTGGGCAGCCTGTGCCAGGGCTCCCTCACTGAAACACTGAAAGAGTTTTTTCTTATGTTTAAGTGGAAATTATTGTGTTCCAGCTTCATCCCATCACCCCTTGTCCTGTTGCTGGCTACTATAGAAAAGAGGGATGTCCCAACCTCCTGACACCCACCCTTTAGATATTTATAAATGTTATTAAGATCTCCCCTCAGCCTCCTCTTCTCCAGACTAAACAGCCCCAGGTCCCACAGCCTTTCCTCATATGCAATTCCAGCTTTTTATACCACCTTTTTTTGTCAGACAAACTCTTAAGTAATCAAATTAGATTGTTTACTAACCAGACAGCAGTCACCTCCTGTAACTCACAGCAGCAGGCAACAAACATGGTCCCATGATTTAAAACAAATACACTCAAAAGTTGAATATTTGGTAAATTTATTCACATTTATGCTTGAGAATGTGCCAAAACAGTACAATCGGTTTATAAAAATACATATAAAACCAATATCTAAGTGGGTGAACATCACCTAATATGATTTCCACTCCAACATTTTAGTCAGGATGACAAATACCAGATAGTCCCCCAAAAATGTTTCTCTGGCTACTTCCATAAATTATGCTTTAGAATTAGATTCTTCTCTCATAGGTAAAGCTAAATTTTTTACCAACCTAAGCAGCAGGAAAGAAATTTGAATATGAACTCAACAAGTCTACTGTTCTTTATTTTGTATGTTAAAAACTATATAAATACTATTCTTTATAATTAATACATGAATAGAACAATAAATAGCACTATCACCACCATTATTCTCACAACAATTATTAGTTTAAATACTTTTACTAAGGACAAGGTCCAAAATCTGACTTATGACTATGCAACCAGTGCAGACATTACTGAGTACTGAATCACAGTCTTAGTGGAAGTCTCCAAACCCTAGGAATGGTTGGACCTTTGAGACTTTATTATTCAGAACAGTAAAAATGCAGTCAGTTTTTAACTAACAATGGGGTTATTTCTAATGTAAACACAATTCTTTTTAGTATACCACAGTCTCTCTTCTGAAGGTGAGTATTTAGAGTGGTGACTTCAGAAGGAAGGGTCTGTCTGGCTCAGCCATTTCATGTACAAAAGCTTAGAAAAGCTGAGGTCCGATGCAGTTTTATGATGGCATCTGCCCCACATTGTTACAAGTTTTACATTATTTGACAACAGTGATGAGGATTGTTCTTGCCTCAGTTGCTCTCTTCCAATATTCCTAACTGTTGGATTCACACAGATGGTAATTTAGCATATGCTAGTTTACCATCACAAAAACAGTTGTATAGATGGTGACTTAACTGTATCTATAAAACTGCTTTTTCTGTAACAGAGAGCTGCCAATTCTTTCTCATGTTCGTTTTAAGCAGATGTTACGAGGCCAGTGATGCCTAAAGACCTAATCACATTTGAAATTTAGCACAAGTACGACACTCAGTAAGCTCAGACTGGATTTGGCCTGCCAGCATTTCCCTTGGAACAGTATACAGCATAAACAGGGTATTTTCAAAGCCACGGAAACAAGGACGATCAACGTGATCTTTGGGCAGACAGATACAGGGAAGCACGAAATCGTGAGGGAACGAGATACGCTTCCGTCTCGTGAGCTGTTCTCATCCATTTAGTACTCTTGTTGAGTTCTGGTAACTTGATTATCTAGGACTCGAGAATGAAAACCAAGCCAGGCTCAGCACGAGGAGTGTGAGACAATCGCAAGCACAAGAGCGATGATTAAACGCTGTGGGCTTTCTGTTTCCATAGCATGGGGGATGTGTGAAGCAGCATGAAGCCGGCAGCAACTCCCGAGGGAAGCCTCGAGTCAGCACAAAACAGGGGTTAAAAAACAAAAACAAAAACAAAAAACGAGAAAAAATGATGGAGGAAGGGGTAGAGATTGCAATGGCCTAAAAAAACATTAAACCGAAATGGGGATGTGGGGGAAGACTGAAAAATGAATCCCATTCGGTGAACAGAATCTCGCTACTACCGAGGGAGCAGCTTCGCTTAACAAACCCTCGCGGCTCGGGCGGGACAGCACAGCCCAGGAGGAACTCGGCCTGAAACGCCGCGGAGCAGCTCCCTGACAGCGCACCGGGCCTGGCCTGCGGGATGCTGATCCAGGCCCCGGGCACACAGCGGCAGCGACACCGACACGTCCGGCTCTGACGGCCGCGCGCCGGCACGGGGCCGCCCCGCCCCGGCCGCAGGGAGCGCCGCGCGGCCGCCACCCGCCACCCCCACTCCGGACGACAGAGGGCGCTGCGCGCCGCGGCCGCCGCCGCCCGCTCCCGCCCGCTCCCGGCCGCTGCCCTTCCTTCCCCGCGCAGCCGCCGCCGCCTCGGCCCGCGGGCGGGAAGCGGCGTGTGACGGCAGCCCGGCCCGGGCCGGGAGCGGGCGGCTGCCCGCTCGGCGCCATGGCGCTGCCGGTGCTGTCGAGCTCGGGGGTGAAGTTCCGGCGGGTTCTGGCGCACTTCCCTCAGGAGCTCAGCCTGGCCTTCGCTTACGGGTCCGGAGTCTTCCGACAGGCTGGGGCCTCGACCGGGGACGGCGAGGTGAGCGCGGCGGCCTCCCCCGGGCCGGGCACTCGGGGCCCCTCCAGCCGCCGCCGCGTGTGTGAGGCGGGCAGCGGAGAGCCGCCGCGGCCGTGCGCCGTGAGCGTGTCGGTTCCCGGCGTGGAGGTGGCGCACTGGGGTACCTGGAGCTGCTTCTGGCGCCGTGGTTGTGGCTTGTACACGGAAAAGGGCTCAGCCCTCCCATTTCCCTTACCAAACGGCGAGGTGGCGGCGCAGGGTGCTCGGTCTGAGCCCAGGCTGAGCACCAGGGCCTGATGACTGCCCGGCGGCCCCGGCGTGGTCCCTGACGGGCACTCTGTAGTCGTCTGTGTGGTGCAGGTGTCCCTCTAACCTCGTATCTGTGAAGCATGTGCCAAGGTTCATCGACTGGCGGCTTTAAAAGAGTTGCAGCTTGTCCAGACGATGTTTGTTGTGCACCACATTGCCACACTCAGGTGGCATTCTTGGCACCTCCTTATCGTTTGGAGGCCAGGCTCCTTTGAAATGGGGTCTTTTTTTAATGTGTTCGACCTTCTAAAATGGTTAGTAGGCAGTGTTGCTCATCATGGCTTGCCCCATAAATGCAACTTCTAAGTGTGTCTCATTTTCCTTCCTGAAAAGAGAGAAACAGAGGATAATAATAATTTGAGAACTCTTAACAACTTCTCATCCCCACATAAAAGAATGGTGAAAAAAAGGTAGCTGACAGACTTTTTAGTAGTATTAGTAGCTTATCTGAGATACATCACAGAATTAGTAAGCTGCAGAGAGAGGCAGGTGTCTATTGAAGCAATGTCACTCCAAGTATTTGTTTATTGTAAGTATGAGTCGTAAACTGTCATGTTTGTGTGCAGGGAATGTGTGAACTCGTGTTTTCAGAAGAGCAGGGCATGCATTGTACATTAAAAATCTTTGGGTTTTGGATCTCATTGACAAAAGCAAAAATGCGCTGAAAGTACAGTTTCTTGCAGCCAACTCTGAGCTGACTTTATCTGCCCACATCTCCCAGTTCATAGCCTTGCATATTGGCAGAAGTCCTGGTTGTTAGGATGATGGAGAGCTCATCACATAGTCTGCTGATTTGAGGGGTTGAAGGTTGGTCCCTTAACCAGGAGGACAGGGAAATTTTGGACCATCTCAGCTAGACTGACTAGAAAATGTACAACTTCATCAGAACCTTTAACCCGTATCTGACAACGATGCTTCTGTTTTGTTTTCCTTATTTACTCATGTGAATGATGATTAACTGGTAGTCCAACACTGTGAATATCTTAGATCAATATGATTAACATTGATTGCTTCCTAACACATAAACACCAACCCTTTTCTCCTTATGCACAGAACAATATGCTGGACTTCGTGTTTGCTGTTGATGATTCAGTGACCTGGCATATGATGAACTTGTTGAAAAACAGGAGTCATTATTCCTTCCTAAAAGTTTTTGGGCCAAAACAGATAAGTAGTGTACAGAGCTATGGAGCAGGGATTTACTACAACACTTTGGTGCCATGTAATGGTAGGGTAAGTATAAATAGTTTGAGTAAATCAAGTTAAATGTTTGCATATGAACAGTCATGGAGTGAATCATTGTGTGTTGAAATGATTAGCTTAAAGCAGATTTCTGTGCAGGAGGCAAATCTTGTGGATTGTAACAGATCTTTAGCTCATGGTATGGTCAGTATTTGTGTCTCTGAAACTGCTTTTTGAGTGTTTTTAGTATCATAAAGGATACTGTGGATTATTCCAACTATTGTAACGTTTGGCTGGTACAAATCTGATTGTAACCTTTCCAAAAGCTTTTTATGGACAGTTTTATTTTAGTGTTGAGATCTTTTCAGTGTCACTGTCTGTCTAGACTAGGTTTCTTTGGGGTTTAAAGTCTTTTGCTTTAGTGATTGATCTTTGTGTGACTACTATAACTTCGATTCTAGAAAGGATCTTAAAGAATTCTGTGCATTCCACTTTTTTTCCCCCTAGAAGTCTTCATGTAAATAGGAATTATTTTCTTTTTTTACCCTCTGTATTCATTAAAACATCAAAATGTTGTAATGTTACACATTCAGTTTTTTATTGGGATGTTTCTCAGAATTAATTATACTTACAGTAAGTAAGTACAAAGTGTCATGTAGTGAAAGTAGTGCAGGTATACAGTTGCTCAAAAGCCTTTCTTTTGCTATTTTCCAGATGATTAAATATGGTGTAATTGGCACTGATACCCTGATTGATGATTTACTTCATTGGAAAACCCTTTATGTCGCTGGACGCCTACAGAAACCGGTAACTGTTAGTCTGTTCAGGTTGCTGTCTTGAAATGCAGGAAATTAAAGGGCTAGAAAATTACCACTTGTAGTTTAAACTTTAACTGTTGAAGACCAATGTATCAGTACTGAACAAATAATCTGCCCTGTTTTAGGGATGTAGTTCTAGATGGATAATCTCTCAGAAAGGAAGTGAAATGTAGTCCTTAATGATGTGCTGTGTTATGTGGAAAAAGACCCTAAAGGTAAGTATATTAATCAGAATCTTCTGCCTGTAGTAAATCTTGAGTAACTGGACTATGTTAACTTTAAGACCCTTTAATGTTAAATGCAATATTTACCTTTTATAACAAATTATAGTAGTCACTGAAATTTAGCACGAATAATGGAAATCTTTGCTGTGCAGTTACTATCTGGTTTGTTGTTTGGTGAAAGTACCTGTCGTTGATCACATTAGGCATGTTGGCTTTTCTCCTCCATGTCTATGTCATTAAAAATAAGACATTTTTCCTTTCCCTTGAGTGCCCAACTCCGTGTGCATTCAGCAGATGGCAGCAGTGCTAAGTGAAAATTTTGGGGGGGAGGTGAAAATTTCAAGAGATTACTCTGTCAGTACTGGCTTTTGTCTATCTCCAGAGATGTGTTATAGGATAACAAGGGTTAGAACAGCTATTATCTTTATCAGGAGTGAAACTGAATGCATGGAGAAAAAAATAACTGAAGAAAGAAATCTGAATTTGATGTGAACAGTGGATAGTGAATATTTGGTTTCAGTGTAACTGCATCTTCTGCTGATTTGATTTGTTTTAGGATTTCTTATGTCCTTAGCATATACAAATTGTGCTTCCTATCTTTCGATTAAATTCAATAGCACTGCATACTTGCAGAAGAAGGCAGAATTTGGTATTTAGTTCAGTTGCTAACAAGACAGCAGAGATATCTTCACACATTAGTTTAATAGGTAAAAAAGGAACAAATCAACTTGAATTATTTTCATAAAGCTCAGAGGAATTGACATTGAGTAAAGACTGCAGGATTTAAACTGGACTTCGAAAGATTACTTGGTGGGTGTTTAAAATGCCTCTTCCTGTAGCATCTGTAAAATCATAACTGAGATTTTGAATGTTATGCAGTGCTGAGCAAAACTGACCAAATAAAACTTTTAGATCCGCTGAATGTGTTTCAAGTATCTGCTAATTCTGGCCTCACACTGCTTTAATTGTTTTGATACATACATTGTAAGTGGTAGTGATAGAAAGCTTTTTATATCTCCTTAAAATTGTACAATAAGTCTCTGGTTTGTTTTCTTATCCACAACAGTCTTTTACATACCATTTGCCATTTGTGATAGTTCTGGACACAGTTGATTGAAGCCAGATTAATATTGTTTAACAGTTTGCCTGGGAATTTCCTCCTCCCTCTCATATAGAGGAGGAAGAGCTCAGCGCCTTTCTGGTGTTCTGTTACAAAGCTGTCACCCTACAAGTGAAAGCTATCCAAGCTATCCTAGCACATGAGCTGAATCATTTGCTCTGGCTTGAAAACCTTGGCTTAATTTTCACTGAAAGTTTTGTTTCTGTTATAAACTTGTTGCCTTAACCAAGTAATCTTCCCAGAATGTTTGGCAGAATAGAGGGGAATTTGGAACTGCCACCTAGAAATGCTAACTTTTCTTCCCAGGCTTCTTTCTTTGTGTTAAAAGTTTGTTGCCTTTTCATCCTACATGAAATTTATAATGCTAATAAGCTGCATTCCCATTTAACTATTGAAAAGTTAAATCAGCTTGGTTTAATTTCTCCAAAACTGACAGAATTCCTGAAAAAAAAGCTGCTGTACCTCAAAAGTGCAATACATAGCACAAATGACACACAATTCCTTTGCAGAGGAAGAAGATTTTAAAAAGCATCTGAAATGTTACTGATTTTTCTTTTGTTAGACATGGAATGTAAGTGGTTGCTTGAGCGTGAGCAGCTGTACTTACTGTTGTCCTGGAGACAATGAAGAGAAGGAAGTGTTTAATAAATTGAAGTGAGAGAGAGGGGAGTATGAATAATGTGTAGAAATATCTTCTAGTGTTTTAGAGAAGTATTTGGAGGTGTAGGGTTTTTATGTTATAAAAATTCCCACGAAGGGCTGGCAGAACACAGTTGTGTACCAAAATGAGATATTGTTCTAGTTTTATCCCTCTTAAAAGATTTCAATATAATTGAAAAGTATGTTCTGAATATGGTTTTGGCCAGCCATGACATTGACAAAGCAATGTGCTTTCTGTAAGAAGAATTTTGTGTAGCTGGTATGTCTGAATCTCACACTTTCTTTACTGAATCTAGGTTTGGTGCTTTGGGTTTTTTTCTTCATTAACAGTATTTACATTTATGAAGGAAAATATTTACTTGAAATGATACCTTAGCTGTTTTGGGTTATATGTGGGGGCAGAATTTCAAATAGTACTGCAACTCATTTATGGTTTAGGGGAGAAAAAGCAAGTTGGATGTATTTGTTCATAACTGCCAGTAGGTTTGCATTTTAAGGTGTTCCAGAGTAAACAAATATTAAGAAGCTGCCCTTCATAAGCAAGACAGTGTTGCTTAACCAGAGCATTTGAAAAAGACAGAAACTCCCAACAAGCAGATATTCTTAGGGGAGTTGTTTCTGAAAGAGCATGGTTGACTATCTTGTGAATCAGGACGACTTCATCTGTCTAATGTTCTATAACAATGTGTTTCTATATTTAGTTCTTACTGAAGATCTGCTCTTTATTCCAGCATATTTCCGTATCCTAAGTGATTGTATTCTATAGTTGGTCCTGAACAGTTTGAATGTTTCCCAAAAAGAGATATCTTTTTCTGGTATTGCATTCCCATTCAATGTGACATGGGCTTTTTTTCTCATGGCAGAATCACATATCAGGTATTTCTGTTGATGCATTCATATTTACTGTTTTGGTTAATCCTGAAATGATGAATAGGAAAAGGTGAATAGCTCTTCAGAGATCAGTTAATGGCTGTTGCTTGTAGTAGTTCTGAATGTGCTTGTGAAGTCATCCTTTTGTAGTAGACTGTCAATTCTTAAAAAGATATTCCCACCGTGTAAACAAAAGGAGACACTTTAGTCTTTATTGTACAGTACGAAGATGATCTAATCTTAAATAAATTGCTTATTTATTTTTCATGCTGGATTGAGTAACATTTCTGGCTTCAGTAGCACTTCCCTCAAGTCTTGTTTGCAATGACACTGCTTTTTCAGGTGAAGATACTGACACAGAATGACAATAGCAAGCTGCAAGCTGCTCTTGTTAGCAATCTGAAGAGTGCAGTCACAGCAGCCTTTCTCATGTTACCAGAGAGTTTCTCTGAAGAAGACCTCTATATGCAGATTGCAGGACTCTCCTATTCTGGTTAGTATGGCATTGGAGCGGTTGTACTGCAGTAGGAGACCTATTGTATAAGAAGTCACATGCTTTGTTGCTTTGGGCCCACACTGTTGCATGCTCCAACAACTATGTTTTGATGCTGTGTTACATGACAACTTGGAGAGACTGGTTGTCTGTATTCATAGAAAATAGATATAAGTAAAACTCATGAAATAAGTAAAACTGATGAAATAATGGTGGGTTTCTTTCTGTTTGTATGAATTGTATCTTGAGTTTAATGGTTCCATTAACCCATACTTTATCTCTCTTTAAATTTGCCATATTTAAGGTTCCTTATGTAGTTAAAGATACAAATTATGATTCTTCAATTTATGTTTAACACTCACTTCCTGGTTGGTATTTGTTTTCATGGTTTTTGGTACAGCAATTTCCTCCTTTAGTTACAAAATTGATTTGGACAAAAAATTACTGGAAATAATAAGATTGATTTGTTAGAATTTAATTCAGCATTGCTCTTTAAATGTTGATATCCTTAATGAAATCACTAAGAAGAGGTTTGGTTAGAGCTGTAGTTTGCACAGCACTTTATTTGCTCATATAGCAATGCTGGTTTGGCTATTAAAAAAAAGCACAGGTAGGGTTTATAAGCTGCAGCTTGGTACCCCTGAGGAGTGTTACTCTTCCTTCTGTGCTTCTCTGGTCAGTTTAGATTGCAGTTCATTCAGCTTTTCCTTGACAGTTTTTTCCTGAATCATTATTTCTCTGACAGCAATAATAAAGACAAGTACTGACTGTTGATGGCTAAGTGTTGCTAACCAGGACTGTTTGCTACAGGGCTGCATACTTAGTATCCTGGTTTTGGCTGGAATAGAGTTAATTTTCTTCCTAGCAGCTGGCTGGGGTTAAACCCACCTACCCACTTAAAACCTGTCCAGGAATGTCATAGATTCTTGGTGAGCACTAGAGGCCAAGATACTATTTTATATATCCTTTGAAACAGCAGTTAACCAAAACCATGGTAGATCAGTTACCATGCTGTAAAATGCTGAAATTAGCTCCACTGTGTGAACAGAGCTAAAGCAATAAGACTCTCAGCTGGGAACATTGCATGTTTGTGGATGTTTTATTTTGCTGCCACTTTTAAGCATTAAACTTTTCATAAGATGCATACTGGTAGATAAAATTGTTTTTGTGTGATGCTCTAATTAGTCTCCTTAGAGTTTAAAAAGAGTTAGACTCCTGAGAAGAATTCTTCGTGCTTTAATTTGGAAAATGCTTATCCTTTTTAATGCCTTTTTTGAAAGCAGTGAGTCAGTACCATTTGTTTTAGGTGTGTGTTTTGTGTCTTGGCATAAAATGGACACAAACTTAGTAATGCCAACAAAGTTGCCACTTTGTAACAACATTTATCTCCTGAATTTGGGAAGTGGAAAATTTAATTGACTCAGGATTTTGTTTGTTGATATGTGCTGTGCTGAGCCTCTACCTCATGGTTGGTAACCCTGCAAGCTACCAGGGTAGCACCTAATAGAGGTAGAGGAATGCTCCGGTAGAGACAGACTGTCTTTTCACTTCTTCTCTTTGAAACTTCTCAGATGTGTATTGTGAAAGAAAGTGTAAAGGTTAGTAATGTAACAGTGTTAAAAGAAGTTACTTTTTGAAACTATTAACAAAACAGGTATCTGAGAGTAAAAGGTGATACTGTGATTTTTACCATGACTGCCATTAGTTACGCTTCAGGTGCTGCCTTTGAAGTGCAGACACAGTGCTAGTTATTTTCTTTCAAAACAGGAAAATTGAAAGGTTTTTTGTTTCCAAATACAAAGTGTTGTGTCTGTTCAATTTGTTTAGTAATCTGTTCAAACTGATGTATGATTGCAAAGACCAGAACTATGTTGTTGCTACTTTCAAGGCTGAACTTGTTGGGTGGGATTTTTTTGTTGCCCAAGTGAAAATGCAGATAGATGTGTTGATGACATTGCAGTGTGTCAGAAGCCACGTAGCAATTCTGAAACTTATTTCCTGTGCTTGAAGGGATAGTATTTTTTTAAACTTTAAAATGTGAAGCTTATTGTGAGTTATATAAGCATTGATAGAATTGCAGGTGAAATTTTTAGATCAGTTTTGTACCATGCTGGTTTTTCATATAGTCTCCTGTAAGCTTTCAATTGTTTTCCTAATTAACTGATGCTTTCTTTTTTTGACTAGGTGACTTCAGAATGGTAATAGGAGAAGACAGATTGAAAGTGCAGAACATAGTGAAACCTAATGTTGCCCACTTTCAGAAGCTGTACAGTAACATATTACAGGACTGCCCTCAAGTGGTATATAAGCACCATCTGGGAAGGTTAGAGGCAAGTGTTCTTCAAAACATTTTTAAAACGAGCAAGTGGAAGTGCTTTATCACATTGACAGAAGGCAAGAATTGTGCCATGCAGCAAGGAGAGCAGTTGTAGTCACTGTATGTGCTATTTGTGATTTTTTTGTTGTTTAGTTGCAACCAGAAGACTTGCCTTAAATACCAGTCTCTGCATAAGTAGTAAGTACTGTTCATTTTCCTTGAGTATGGGCACAGAACTAGAGCCTTAGTGAGGGAACAGGAGAAGATAATTTTAAAACACGTGTTCTAATGAATACCATATGGAAACAACAGTCTAGGAAGTGATGAATAAACATATGGTTTGTGTTAAAAAGATTAGACCATAACTTAGAGGTGCCACTTTCTGCAATCAAAAGCTGCATCTCAAACCCCAGAGTGCTAGTTATGAAGATGAGTGGACTAAACCCAAATGAAATTCTGGCATTATCTTTAAGTACTAAAACAATTTTCCTCTAGTATTTAGGAAACAGATATCCAAAATGATCAGTATATTGAATTCCATCTTTCTGGCATGAGTGTAACAGTGCAAATAGGGGAAGGATGCCAGAGTCAGGAGTCCAATAGCAGTTTTTCTGGCTATATGGTACACATTTCGACATGAAGTTGCAAATAGCATGGCTTGTCTCATGAACATAGTATCTCTTTATCCTCAAGTCACCTTGGCAATTATCTCATGAATGCCTCCTTTTAGGATGTGTCTTTGTTAAGAGACTGAAGTACAGATATGAGCAAGCTTGAGGACAGTACCCAGTTTTACTGTGCTGCTTTGGAGTACAGCGTGGGCGAACTCTACTGCAGCTGTCTCCGTGTTTTCTTATCAGTGTGCTTTTGAGCAGTTGAGTGGAAGAAGTATGTAAATGAATTTTGAAAAGGATCAATAGTGATTTTTCCAAGAAAATGGGCAGTTATAATCATGCTTCATGTTGTCTTACTTTTAAACAAATCCTGGTAGCATACTACAAATACTTTGTTGGATAATTAATCTGTCCATAATTCCATAAGAGTTGTTTTAACTTAAATGCCTTCATTTCACTGTTGATTTTGGGCAAAGTGCTTTAATACTTTACTCCTCACACCTTGGTCTGATTCCTGGCAGTTTTCCCTAGACTGAAGAGTATAACTGTGATTGGAAGTGCTGCGTAACACAGAATAGAAACCCCCTCTCCAAGTGTATGTCTTCAGAGTTACAGGGAAAATTTAGTCTTGAAAGATTCCTCAAACATGTGAAGGCAGACTCTGGTTCTTACAGTTCTGATTCAGGCGTAGATTCCTCCCACATAGTGGCTCATTGTCGACTCCCTCTGTAGCCAGTGGGTGATTCATCTGGATATCATTTTCTCCCCATTGACTAAAGGGAGTGTATAGGGCAACTAGACTCCTGTCTGATGTCTCCATGAACTGTCTAAAAAGTTGTGTGGGTGGAATCAAGCTCTTCATATTTTCCTCTGCTTTTGGAGAGATCTGCTCCATTATGTGTCTGTGCTTATGTTGTGTGTCCAGGCTTGCATGTTGGTATCGTGTTCAAAAAAGGGTTGTTGAATTTCTGATTTAGATTGGAAAATGTGGAGTTAATGTTTCCTTCAAATTATAGAAACCAGATGTGGTTTGAGTTTAAAGCAGAGAAAATTGTTTTCAAACTAAACTTGAAGTGTGTATATGTGTGTAGTTTGGTTATATTCAGGCAGAAGGAACTGAGCTAAGTGGTCTTTTGAGAACTTTTTACATTTTTTTCATTATAGGATACTTATGTTTCCCAAGGAACTTGGATAGAGCAGAAATGATACAGTTTCAATGAGAAGTTGCTTGCAGAGGAAGCAAGATCACATGTGAATGTTAGCCTTACCTCTGCATTAAGTTATTCATCAGGGTCAGAACTAAGATACTGCTTTTCCCAGTGTTTGGGAGTTTTCATTAGCACTGACCATGACTTTTACAAGTGAAATGGATCATGTTCTTTGCGATATTTATCAGAGGTCAAAGATAGCCAAATGACTTCTCTGACCTCATTTTCAAGAGATTTTGTTAACACTGAATGTTTTTACTTCTAATTTTTTTATAACACGCAGATTGATAAAAGTCCAGAAGGTCAATTTACACAGCTAATGGCTTTGCCAAGGACTCTGCAACAGAAGATAACTTCTCTGGTAGACCCTCCTGGAAAAAACAGGGATGTGGAAGAAATTTTACTGCAAGTTGCACATGACCCTGACTGTGGATTTGTGGTGCATCAAGGTAGGCCTAGATCAGTGTATGTCAGTGTCCATAATCTCCTTTAGGGCTCGATAGATATACAGCTTTATTGTATACGTTGTTCTAATTCAGGTTGATTTGGAGAGGAGGACAAATAAAACAAGAGATTAATCATGAGATACATTCCTAAAAGCATGGATTTGGATTTGTCTGATTGCAAAATGATATTCCTACTGATATAGAAAGATATGGTTTTGTTTGGGTCCTGAAAGAATTAGTGTTTAGGAATTCATGGAGCCTGCTTAGACCATATAACTATTTGGGATGCCTCCATCTTCAGGATTTCAATGACTGGCATGACTTCATCTAACTACTAAGTTATACATCCTACTAGTCATACATTTCAATGCTAAGTTATTTTCTGTCTTGCTGACATTTACCCTTCCCAATCATCATAGTTATTCCAGCTATTTGAGTTCTGTCAGAGAGCTCAAGCTTTGAAGAAAAAGATTGCGGTGCTTCTCATCATCACAGCTTCTCTGAGGCAAGATTATGTCATAATAGCAAGTTAAAGCTAATGCTGCAGAAATAAATGTTTAATTATACTGCAGAAAAATGAAAATTTTTAATACTTGAAGAGTCTTCCACATCTTGAAAGAACTTGACACATCTTAGTTTCAGGTGGCTAATTTTACAAGCTCCTTAAGCACTGCAAAAACTCTGTAGAAGCCTGGGAGCCACTAGAGATTAACCAGCTGCTGCACGAGCTCTTACACTGGTTTCCATTTGGGAAAATAGATCTCCTGAGAGTTGCAGATCCCCATTGACAGTATAGGATGAACTACACTTGGATGTGAAGCTGTCCAGCTTTTTTCATGTCAATCTGAGGTGGCTTCTGTGCTGCTGTGGCTGGACTGTAACAGGAATGTAATAATAGCTGGATCTGAGAGTTGTGTGGTGAGCTTTAAAGCCCTGAGTTGTCCACCCTGACCTAACTATACTTGCAGGGGTTTGTGTACGGTGTTGCAGCCATGACTGTAACTGGATCGTGCACAGTGATGCAGCAGTTCAGTATCAAAACACTAGGTAGATCTAGTCTTCTCAAGCCAAGCATTTTGTACTCTTAGAAGAAAGTCAAATCCCCTTTCTCACTTTTGTGACCAAAAGATTTCCTAATCCAAGAACCTAGGTGAAGGACATGGGGTAACCCTACAAGACAAAGCTGATTACTCAAGTTAAATTGTGTTGTCTCTAGGTATTTGACTAGCAAAAAATGATTTATTCCTTTCCCAAGTTGTTTTCAGGTGGAATATTGTATCCCTCTTATTTATGGGTTTCCCTTAACTTTGTTTTTCATTATAGGAGTAGCTTTGAAAGAAGGATTTAAAAATAATACTTGAAATTATATTCTGCATTCTAATGGCAGAAGAATAACTTTCCATTTGGAGAGGTAACTCTGGGACTGCTGCATTTATACATTTTTAAGCATTTAGTGCTGTACAGTACTTCTGCACATATCAATATGCTTTTAGAGATGTGTTAGATACAACTTAATGCTTTTAAAAAAAATTGGAATGTTCCTTCTACTTTTCTGTTAATACCTAAGAGCCACTGAACAGTGAGAGATGAATGTGCCGTAGTGCAAAGTGGTAAATGAGCCTTATCTCCAAAAGCTGATAATTTCAAGAAGCCAGACAGAGGCTGCGTAACACCAGTATCTCTGCTTAGTCAGAGAAGTGCAAAACTCCACTTGCATATCTAAGTAAACCATGAGTATCCTTTATTCTGTTCTAGGAAGTTAAGATGAAATAATTCTGAGTCCCGTGTGACTAATCATCTTTGTAGAGGAATAATGGGAACACCAAATAGAGTGATTCCATCACTTCCTACTGGCTGTTATCTGTTTCAATACAGAAAAAAAAATCCAAATCAGTATGTTCCATATAAAATAAGTTAAAATAGCTTAGAGAATATTTTCAGTTAGTGTGACAAAGCAAAATAGAAACAAACCTTCTCAGCTTCAGTGTGGGTTTTAGTTTCATGCTGTCTTGCTTGTGTAACTGGAAAAATATTGAACTTTTCTGTGTATGGTGGAGGATTGAAAAAAAGAAGTCCCCACAAAACTGTGAAGATGAGTAACATCTGTATGCTTTTCTATCTACAGGCATTTCAGGAATTGTGAGATCTTCCAGTATAGTGCAAAGTGCTAAAACCATACTAACAGCTGGTAAGAGTGTGTGTGATTTCTATCAACACAGGCCTTCTGATTTCACTAAGCAAAAATGACAGGGCCCCAAGACTGACTTGTTATAAGAGTTTGCTGAATAAACTTGTTGGGTGTCTAATTGGAAGCCCCTGGAAAGTAAACGTGATATTTAAAGAAGCAGCTTTACATAACTAGTAAGAAATTATAAGATGCCCAAAGAACTTGAAGTCATATAGCTCTGACTTTCTACATGTGAGTGCAATCCTGGAATGACCAGTACATAGTACTGGTGTGTTATGTAGATTATAAAGTTATTTCGTCAAAAAGGTTTAGGAAGGGGTGAGTTTTGAGGGAGGGAATTTTGACAGAATCCAATGCTTTTGTCAGACTCGGAGGAGAGGTGCTTATTTGAAGACATCATGTGTTCCAGACTGAGCCTGTACTTGGTGAGCATCAGCTATTATTGTAACTCTCACACTTCAAAATGAATTACTTTGGAAAAAGAGTTAAGTGTTACAAAGTCAATGTGAGAGAAGGTGTAGAAGGGGGGAAAAAAAAGAACTGCATGTTTAGAATCATGAGAAAACTAGAAATGCTTTTCAGCTATCAGAGTTTTGCTAACTGAATGGATGTTACAGCCAGTGACGTAGCTGGAGTTTCACCCTGTTTTCTTGAGTTAAATGAATTAATTTTAAGACAACCAGATTTTTACATTTTTAAAAAGCTGAAACCACTGCAGCTCAGTTTAAAAAAGTGAAAAATTCTTGCTGCTTGCATGGAGTTGTTCAAATAATTTTCTGAACTAATTCAGAACTATTCCTAATTCTTGCACAAAAGCAATTTTATCCAGATGATGCCATTCCTGGTTTTAAAAGCAGCTGTATTGCTTCCTACAGAGCAGTCCTCATCCAGACTTCTCCAGCTGCTTTTCCCTTCCCATTTAGTATTAAAGTTGGTGGCTCCATGTTATACTTCCTACTTCCTTATGAAGAAGCACAAGTTGCAGTGTTCAGGACCATTAGGGGTCTGCCGAGTAAAATAAGCGGAAACAGTTGTACTTTTTATATGTTTCTGTTAATAGTCTAGTTCTATAACTGGGAGAAGTCTGACAAAGCTATTGCCTAACTTTAGTAGCGGGAGGAGACTAAGGACATCACTCCATCTGAAAAAAAGCTATTTTTTTGTGTATATAATTGGACATTTTGCAAATATTTGTTCCTAACACAGGATTCCAACCAAAAAAAATAGATGACCTTTTTCTCTCAGGGTTTATTGTCAGAATTACCTGGTAGTAGTCAAAACTTACTGTAACAGGTCTCTCTTAGGAATACTGGCTTGTAACCTATCCATGGAGAGTAGATTTTGCAGAGCAAAATAACTGAAGGGAAAGGGATTGAAGACTTAAGTTGAACTCAGTGTTTGTGGAAGTTGGCAGCCTCACTGACCCATGGAGCAATGGTGTTTGTATGTAACTGCGAGAGTATGAATAAAAGAAGTTAATCTTTGTCAGATTATTTATGCTCCTCTCTGTTGTGATGGACAGAAAATCACATCTGGGAATTGGCAGCTCCTGTGTGTCATGCACTGAATCACTTACTAGGGAGGCCTATATTGTTATTAGGACTTTTGGGGGATCCGAGTACATATTTTAGTGGGACATCTATATGTCATATAGTGACTTATATAATGACTTGTAGTATATGACACATATAATGACTTTTTCTTTTAAAATAGACTCTAATCTAATCAGACACTTACTTAAAGTAGCTGTTATATCTAAAAACGTGTATTTTCTAATAGGATTTTTAGTGTTGTAAATGCTTTTTTGTTTCAACTTGATTCAGGTAGAGCAATGCAATTGTCATCCTTTAATTCAATGACAAGCCAAAGTTGAACAAAGAGACTTGGGAGAGTTTAGTTTTCTTACTTTTAGCATAATTGAGTTTGTTTTACTTTAACCATATTCATGCACTTCTGCCAGAATTTGGCCAAAACCATTAGGAACAGAATTCAGGTTTGATCTTGGGGGGTTACTCGCAGATTAAGCGCTGAGGGAAACGAGTTAAACTTTGAAAAGGGCTGTTTCTGGCATTTCCTAACCTCTGAATGTCATTTAATGAATGCAAAGCTTGCCTGCAGAACTAACCTTGCTGCACGTTGCTGTGCAGCCACCCTGGCTGGACAAAGGGAGTCCTGCTGCTTTGGGCAGGATCAGGAGTGTGTTTGTAACGTGTGCCACCACACATTAAGTGGGGCTTGCCTCACTTGCTAGTGTAGGCATAACACTGCTTCCTCACAAGCCTGTGTGTGGGCCTTACCAGATGAGTTTTGCTTGCTGAAGACAGGCACAGAAACAGCGTTTCTGTCATATAACCCTACATTGTAGTGCACATGAAAGAGCAAATGTAACTGATGAGACAGGGACATGACCTCAGTATTTGTCAGAAGCCTTTTGCCTATCTGTTTGTTGAGGTTTTTAAAATATTACTCTCCAAATATTTCTAATTGCATTTGTTAACTTCATTAGAAGATGCAACAAGCTTTTTTTCTCCCAATTAGTTTCTTAATTTAAAAAGTTCATCACCAGGGGGCAGGCACTAGTGCTGCTCACCTTGCTTTGCCACTTCCTGGGGCTCTTCCCACCTAGTACTCCTATAGATATACTGTACACAGACAAAACATTGTGACTCCTACATTGAAAGTATTTGCTTGACTCATGTGAGGAATGTGTGTTACAGGAAGGTGGTGGGCTTTTAAATTTAATCCCTAAGAAATACAGCATCCTTAATTCATTAAACAAATCTTGTCTAATGTTCTATTTCCCCAAGACCTGTTTTCTAGTGGAGATTTTAGGAAAAGTCCTATGGCTTTGTCCTGCAGTGCTTATGTAAAGAGTAGCAGAGGTTCCTGAAAGCAGTGGCTCCATTAAATAATCCCAGACTATTTTTTCTTGCTGTTCCTAGTAACTGTACAAGTACTTCTGGCCTCTGTCTACTTGCAAAAGAATTAGTTTTCATTTCATGGCCATTTTTCTTTTTGAAATGTGATAGGGGACACAAAACGATTTCCTTAGCTGAATGTTTTATCTTGACAACAACAAAAAAATCCCAAGTGGTCTGCAGCATGGTAAGGCAATGTACAGTGTGTTTGTAAATGCAATGTGAAGTCAGGAGATTCAAGAGCTGTTGCTGAGATGACATGCTGTGTATTAACTTCGTTGGCAAGAGGGACAAGCAAAAGAAAGAATTTCTACCCATTTAAGAGAACTTTTCTCATCTTTCTCTGCCAGTGTGGTTTTGAAGTTGAGCTCAAGCTCCGTGTTTTTGTTTGTTGTTAAATGCCCTATTTAGTTTTTGAAAGTGTGCCTGTGTATTTCTTCGAGTCTGTGGTGAGATTGCCTCTCTGTTTCCAATTAGAGATGGCACCATTGTTTGATTTATTTTTCCCACATTCTGCGTGGTCTTTGGGAGCTAACTCTGAAGTTCTTATACTTAGCTCCTCTGGAGGAGATGTTGAACCTTCTTGAGCTTAGATTTCTTTATATCTTATAAATGCTGCAAGCCTTCAAGATTCCATGTAAATAATATACTATGAATTAAATCATCATCTTGAAGCAATTGTTCAAGATACCTTAAAGTTAGCACAAATGGTGGTAGCTGCTTTGAATAATACTCTCTTTTCCTCAGAATTGGAATATTGGTGTAGTGTCTCCAAGGAGGTTTTTTTTGCTACGAGAAGCAGCTTTACACATAAAATACTCTGTAGGTTTGTGATAACTGCTGTCCTCACTGCCTGAGCAGATACTGCATACCACTGCACTTCACTGTAAATATGTCTAAAACTTTGCATGTGTCTGTGCACAATCCACTAACAAGACATAACTGTCTGCCTCCACGTCACAGCTCTTCAGCAGTACATGCATTGGTCTCTCTTTTCATAAGGAAATAAAGAACACTATAGCCAGACATACCTCTTGGGGAATTTTAGGAGGCTTAGAGCCAAATTGCTGTCTTACAACACCAACACTTCCAAAAAACCAAACATGGATTGTTAATTAAAAGCAGATACAACTTATGTTTACACTGATATTTTGTGGTCTTGATTCCATGTGCATTAAGTCTTTGTTCTGTGTCATATAGTGGAAAAATCTGAAGGGGAGGTGGAACCACCAAGTCATAGATTCATAGCTGAAGTAGAGAGACATTTTCATGTGGTACAACTGCTTCAGATTCTGTGACTGAGCCATAATTACAACCATTAACTTTTACTACAGATGTGACTCATCACCCTGAGGGCTGCTTTAAGAAACCAGCTGTATGTATAAACCTGTATTTTGCTTTGTAGCATGATGTGCTGGGGCAGAAATGTAAGCATCTTATTACATAAGGCTGTAGGGGTGGAGTTCAGTGGAGTGCTCCCTGCAGGGGGAAAATATGAAGGAGAAAAATGTTGAGCTGCTGCAAGAGGCAGAGTAGGTTGGCAAGCTGATAGAAGAAGCTGACTTGCGGGCTGCAGTGCCAGCGTAGTTAATTACAGTCCTGCAGGGCTGTATCAACTGTGTTACTGTTCATTTGCCACATGATACACTGTGCTTCCAGAACTACACTGACTTCATTGGAATGGCAGAACAACATCTATTCTGGCAAAGCACTTTCAGTATTCAAGGGGCTGTATCCTGGAAGTATGGTGCCTGGGAGACTGGACAGTAATTTGCAAAGCCACGCAGTTGTGTGGTTTTAACTCTGGAGATTGCAAGCACTTCTTTTCCTTTGTGTGCTACGCCTGAGCTCAGCCTGACCTTGTCCTGCAACTGGAATTCTTACATTGTGTGCAGTTTTAATGCAGATATGTGAGGTGCTTCAGAATTTACATGACTATTTACTTGTCATTTGAGATGCTGCAAAGAGAAGTCCATCATGACTTCATTAGTGTGCTTGCTTTTAGCAAAAGCCTATTAAATATAGAAAAGTCTGAGCTTACATATGGGATGCACGTGGTTTTGTAAGCTGAAAATAGATGTATGGGAGATTCCTTACAAAGGGTAAAGTTGAGTTTATTTAAATTGCAATTAGTGACAGAAGAAGTGCAAAACCGATTATATGCAGCATATTTGTTGTGATAAGTTTTTCACTTTCCATCACATACCTTCATAAATAGAGCATGCACTTTTCCTTACTACTGCATACTCCTTTGGCTTCTTGTGACTCTAGGCTACTAACATTGGGGCCATCTTTCACTTCAAGTATTTGATCTTAATTTGATTACTTTCTAAAGTCTTGTCAAAATAAGATCTTATCATAGCTTTTTGTCCCCCTAAAATAAACCATTCAATGCAGTAGCCTAGAAACCAGAGTTGAAGTTGCTTGTTTGTTCCTGAAGATCTTTCCTCATGTTCTAGCATGTTATGCCACGTGGCTTTTGGCTAAATTGCTTCTGTGTACTTCTAGTCAGTCTTGTCAAGTAAATAATGTTCTATTAAATAAGCAGGAGAAAGATCATAGTAAATATAATGTACCATACTTTTTAATCTGTGCATCTAAGTGTGAGATGAAAACTTTTTGTGCAGCATTAAAAACTTGCCTTTTAGGTTTGGGATTTGTAGGGTTGTGATTGGACTGGGTTGTCATTTGTAAAGTCACTCTGTGTTTTATTTCGTTTTTTGTTTTGGGGTGGTTTCTTATCAAAAAAAGCAGGGTGGAGTCAAAACAGGTATCTCCACTGGCTAGGACCTCAAAAGCTGAAATGCCAAGACTAACAGTACTTTGTTTTTAAGTTTCCAGATGCTAGATGATGGGATTTGGACTAGATAATCTCTAAAGGTCCCTTCCAAGCTCTACCATTCTATGATTTTATGACTAAATCCAGCAAAAAGTTGTGTCTTTTTGTTGTTGTTACTCTTGGTCTGTAACAGAAGGCTCATCTCTGGTAAGAACTTCAGAAAGTGTTTAACTCCAAGCGTAACCTTTACAAATTGTGTAGGAGTCATCCTCCATCCCTTTGTATCTAAAACTTGTAAAAGCTGGGAGCCAGTGACTGCTGCAAAATCCTTCTGTACCATTGTGAAAATTGAGCAGTGACTGCCTTCCTTGCAGGCCTAGCCTAATGGTAGGATATTTAGCAAAGTTCACCACTTGTGGGCTGCTGCAGGGTGGTGCTGGAGTCTGACAGCTCTTCTGGCTTTATATGAGGTTTATTATAAATGAGAGACAGGTTACTCTGAAGCAAAATTGATGCAGACAATGTCCTTGTGATGTGTATCCATACTAGTGTCCATGGTATACTTCTCATATTGCCAAATTACAGCTGTTTGTCCATCATTTCATTATGTTTGCTTCTTTCAGTTCACTTGGGCATGTAATCTGTTGGGTTTTTATACCCATTGTCATTTCAATATGATCTGTTTTTACCTAAGGACACAGATGTCGTTTCATTAAGCAAGTTGGGTGGTTTTATTCTCTTGCAGATGTGCTATTCTCTCAGTTATGAGACGATAACTAACATCGGTTAGGATGAGGCAGTAACAATATATTTAAGGAGTTTATAATGTGCTTTACAACTTGTTGAAACCAGAAGAGATTTCCACCTCAACAGTCAGGAGCATATTTTCTATGACAAAAAACCTCTCTGTTTTCATTTTTAATTCCCAAGCCTTTGCAAAGCAGTGCTCTGGGTTGGTTTGTCTGTCCTGGGAAGCTACTGGTGGTGTGCAGTGTTTGATGTACATTTAATCCAGAAGGACATCAGCGTGATGCTTCTCAATTTTAATTGTGTAGAACTGGTCTACAACAATGCAACCAAGTGCCTGACATGTAGCATCAAACAAGGGTAGCTAAAATCAGATTAGCAGAAGAAATTGGTAAAGTAAGATTTAGAAGTATAAAGCTTGATGCCTATCAGTCACACAGAATTTGCTTGTCTTGCTTGAGCAGGCTGTTCTTTTATCTTAGCTCATCCATCTCTTCTTCCCCTTTATCCCTTCAGTAACTTTTTGGCTACACAGCTTTGGGCATAGCTATTGTTCTGGATGATTAAGTTTCATCTAATCTTCAGAATCTGGTGCTGGGCTTCTGTCTCAAAAGCCAAAATGCTTTATCAACTAGATTCTTCTATACGTGGCCAGCAGACTAACCTGCATGCCTAACAGCCTGGATGTTGCTAAATAGTCCTGCTTGGGTATCCTGCTGAGGAGAATAGTCTGTCAGGTTGCTGTTGCCATGTCCATTACCCAGCCAGATTACAATCCTGCTCAGCTGAACACACTACCTAGCACTAGATCAGAAAGGGCTTGAAAAGCATAATGTATTGGTTTGATGAGATCTACAGTAGACAGAGATGGTTTAAAACCCTTCCTGTACTTAGCAGTTAGGGACAACGATGTAAATTACCGGTTTCCCTCTGTCCCGTCTAGGAGTTTTATCAGGAATCTCTGCATTTGCTGTACCTTGGTCATTTTCTATACAGTGTGCTTGTATGCAACATCATCAGGCCTTGGGAACGAGCCTGTTCTCTTTTACATGTTTTGATACTAGTAAAAGTGGGTTTTGTGTCATTATTTACTGTATTATGAATGCACAAGAAGGTTATTTGCATGTCTGCCTCTCTTCCCTGTCATTCTTCCAGGGAAATACATACTATAGGAAGAACCTAGTGTTTGAGTTAACCTTTCAGAAGGCTGATATTTTCTGCATTTTGTGTCTTCTGTTTTTTTTTTCCTATAGGGGCCAAGAAATCTGTAACTTACAGTATGAAGAAATTATATAAAATGACAAAGGGATGGTTGAGGAAGACACCTTGACATACTGTGTATGGGTAAATAAATGGTACATTTTCTCTAAATGTGTTGCAGATGTTGCTTTGTCTTCTTGAGAAGATTAAAGTGCATTTAAGAACTCTGCTCTAATTTATGTGCCCAATTTTCCTACTCAAACAAGAACTTTTGTTACTGTGGAACAGTTTGGTTGTAACAGGGCAAAGGAATTACACTCTGTATATGTGGAAGTGAACCTTCCTGTGTGCTATAGCTTGGGTTTTCAGAAACACTGAGCAAAATGACTAATTGTATATATGAACTGTAACCCCAAATCACTCATTTTCTATGTATTGCTAGCTTTATTTTCCAAAATACCCTCAGGCTCTTTCAAAATAGTCACTGTCCCAGTTTTAGTTCTCTCAGGGGTTTAAAGTACTGGAGAGTCCACTGAGTTTTAAGTAGATATGAATCTGGCCTCTCAAAATACATTATTTCTGCACTTACAAGCTCAGGATGCTCACTGGGTGCTTCTGCAGGGTAGGCCTCATGAAAGGACCTTTTTTCCTCAGATTCTAAATCCAAAACTTTGACAATTGACTTTCAGTGTGGGAAAGAGTGTTTTAAATGCAAAGCTTATCAGGCATCAGATCCTTTCGTAGAGAATTGTGTGTTCCTTTCATGAAACTGAGGTGACGGCTGCCCAACTGATGACTAAGCATTGTCAGAAGTGTCACAGTTGGAAGGACAGTCATACTTCTGTTGACCTTCAGGACCTGCTCATGCAGATTTATGAAACGTGGTGTTTGGCAGAAGATTATTGGATTCTTTGATTATAATGTTGTTTTCCTCAAAATATTGTCTACAAAGAAAAAACGTGTTATCCTGAACTGAATTAGCTAAACTAAAGAGAAGTGGACTTTTACTTAGCATGTGACATTAATCATGCCGTTAAATAATGGACATTTGTGGCAATATTCATGTGGGATGCAATAAATATGGAGCATTTGTTGTAAATAGAACATTTATTGCACTGAGTCAGGTAGGTTTGCTAATTTTGGGTGTTTTTTCTTAATGGAAATAAATCCAGAGAACACATCATTTTATTGTCAGATGGTCAAGGATAAAAATAATTCAAAGGCTAAAAATGTAAATAAAATGTATCTTTCCTTCCCTGTGTGTCTTTTCTTTCTTGTGTGATGTGATTAGTAGGGCCATCTCTTCAGCTACATTTCGTTTAGTGATTCACTTAAAAAATTAGTGGTATGAAATTGGCTAATTGTTTCCAGGGAGCAGTTCAATGCATAAATGTAAGGAAGAAGAACGTGTATTATTGTATGTATTATGACTCACTTGGGCTTTAATCACAGGGGAACTTCTAAATATTTGAGTTTAAAGTGGCAAAATTGGCATCCAGAGTCAGGAAGTAAGTCTGTCCCTTTATTTTACTGGAAAATGTTATTACTGTACAGTAGGAACTTCCTAAGGTCATAGGCCAATTCCTAACACTTGACATTATCCATTGATGTTGTATCTAGAATCTGTAAGACAAATCCTTTCAAATGTCCCTTTGCTGATACTAGGAGGCTGATTACTCTTTTAATGGGTGGCATATTCTCTTAAAAGAAGTGACTTCAACTAGTGCACGTTTGTATGTATGGTACTGGCATTCTCAGTCCCTGTTAATAAGAGGCCAAAGTCCCCACTTTGAAAAGTTTATATTATAAGAAACAGAGCTAAGGAATTTAAGCCACTACTTAAATTAAGTTAACCCTGGGTTTTGGCTGGATGTTTTGTTTGCATGAAGAGGCTCCTTTCTGGATAATCTGGAAGTCTTTTATGCAAAATATACCCTATCCACCTTAAAATTAGCTTCATATGTAGGGAAGACTTGAAAAAGCCATACGATTCTTTTACATTTCAGCATAAGAAATCTGAAATCAGATGTTGACTTACTTGGGTATGCTCAGTGGGAAGTTCTTAAGAACAGAGAATACTGATCCCAGTGGTAGAAACAGACCCCAACAGATACAAAGCTTTTGGACAAATGAACAGCATGAGAAAGGATTCAGGATGGAGTCACGACCTTCTGAATGAAATAGTTGTCAGGTAAGAAGTGCAATGCTGGCAGAACTGCCTGGTTTAGTCATCTAATGATGTAACAGCTTTTGGGTTTTTTTGTCTCAAATGCAGCACACTGTAGGGGAAACTATAGGGGCAGGAGTGTGGACAAAAGACTGATTATTACACCAGCAATTTGGTGCTGGTAAATTTTCAGTAGGGTCCACTGTATTATTTTGGGGGAAGAAAAAAGGAAAGGTAAAGCCCTCAGCTGTGAAAGTCTTAAGCACAAAGAAAATGTGGGAACTTCAATCGATGGCAAATAATGTATCAAATCCTTGTAGAAAATGGGACTGTTTCAAAAGTAACCCTCTGCATGAATAGTTAGCACAATGAGTGAGTTATTTTTAATGTATCTGAGCTTTATGTGTCTGGGCTTTTTTTGATGTTGTGGTTGTGTTTATTTTCTTTTAAGACTGTGTGGGAAAAGGTCTAAGTAAGCCTTAACTCCTCCTGAAGGAGAGGATGCTGACCACTGATGAGGGTTTGTCGATGAATTCAGCAAGGTCAAGGTCACTCTTAGTGAGATTGTGCTTTGTTTTCAGGTGTGCTAATACTGTAAGCAGAAAAATGCAGTTGTTCTCATGTTTATAAAAACTGCCAGCTGCTGCACACTGGACTGTGAGAAATCTGAATACATTACCAGATAGTTAACAACTGTCATTCCAAATTTTGCCTCATTTATCTCCTCTTTATGTCTGGAAATGAAAGTGTAACTATTGCATTTTTATAACTGCCATGATCCCCTCAAGGATGCAGGCTTTCCTGGAGGCAGTAGAGAAGTGTAGGAGCTGAAAGTAGACAGAGGAAAAACTTATCCACAGAATAAGCAACATGGCCAAGTTGGGGGAGGGGGAAAAAAGTAGGTAGTGACACTTATTTTTTAAGGAGCTCATTCCTTCCTCCTGTAATAGTGCAGTTCAGTGAAATGTTACCTCGTGAGCCATACTGGCAAATAGCATTGAACAAAACCATCCTGACCAACCTGTGCTTTTTTCTTTCTTATGAAAAGGTGAGGATGGGGCATTTAACCTGGTTAAATAGCAGCACCACAGGATGTGAAACCACTGGCTCATGGACGACAGCTGCTTCAAGCACTGGTTGAGAGAGATCATTTGTCATAAGATTGCCCAACGTGTGGCTGACAATTCTTACTAGCAGAGCATTTAATCACATGCCTGGCTTACACTCTATACGTTACTACCATTGTTGCATAGGTATGTAATTCCTTTTTGAGACCAATGGCAACACGTAGCTTGGGCTTGAGTCTACAGCAGTAAAAAAACCCCACAATCAGTCTCAGTATTGTTGGCCACTGCTGAAGCCCTCCTGGGATGTGGCTGTGCTATAGATGGAGGCTGGATTTGAGAAGCTGGTTCAGGCTTATGGGTTCTGTTTGTTATCTTGGAGTGTTTTGCCTTTCATGGAGAGAGGGTACCTTAGAGATGTGTGTACCACAGCTTTCAATAGACTCCTATCAGGATATCTCCCATCCTAAGAGGTTCAGTGTTTCTCCTTCTCTGCACTTCTTACTGCAGTAGTGGAATCTTAAATGATGAAATGCAATTGTAACTCTAGGAAAGCATTTAAAAGAGCAGCTTTCTTTTAAAAGCCATCAGCAATACAGTTAATGTTCTGAATATTAAAGTAAGACACATTGTAAAGTAGTTTTGATGTTTCAAAAGGTGCTTGGTACTGAAACGGTGATTCAGAGCATTGGAAGTTATTTCCAAGTCAGTCTGATGGGCAAGAATGAGTTGGGCCTCAGCTCTTGTGGTGAAACAGCTATCTTCATTGTGAACCTTGCTAGCTAAGCAAGGGCATCTATTCAAGAAACAGCTTTCTCATAGAAAAAAGAGGACTGTACTGCTTGCCATTTAGCAGCTAATTAAGCATTTTTATGTGCAGCAGATGCTGTATGGCGTCAAACCCTCCCAACCTTTAAACTGTTTGTCATGCTGCCAGTGGCCTGGGCTCTCCCTTTACAGGTGTTACTTTATTGCAGCCTTTGCCTGTAATCTGAACTGGCCATGTTTGTCTTACATGGCTCAAATACCCATTGCATATCTTGATTTGGCTTTATGAACTTTCTTTGTGTACAGCAATATAATGGGTCATTTCTTGCTCTTTGGAGAGAGTTTTGCAAATCTCAGTTTAATAGTTCCTAGTTTACTCCATCTGTTGATACGTTGCCAGCGTTCGAGGCTGTGCTGTAAATCTTTGTGAGATGTAAGATGTTCCTCACCATCCATATAGGCTGAAATCTTAAACTGTATTCTGTTCTGTAAATCATTTATCTCTGTGCTTTTTAAAAAGTGGCCTACCTTTCCCCTTGAGGCCATTGGTCTTGAATGTATTTATGTTTTTGGCAGAGAGCCATGAATGAATCATAGCCCAGAGCAGCTTATGGTCTGAACTCCTCTCTATTGTTAATGTAAAATACTTTATGCAGTTTTGCTATGTAAATCTTTTAAGAGAAGAGAGATTGGTTTCAGACTTGTTAGTTGCTTTTGAAGTTCCCCAACAGTATGTGGAAATAATTCTTACGGTCATAGAGCTGTAATTCACTGAAATAGCTGGTGATTGTTGCATGGGAAGTTAGTACATGGGAGTATGTTACCAACTCCTTGTTGTAATGAGGTGTGTGTGTTCCTTCATGGAAAAAAGTCTCATCAGCTTTGCAGTCCATTTGTAACTTTCCTGTTTATACCTTTCTGCTCCATTTCTGTGTTGCTTTATTGTTTTATTGTTTCTCGTCTTCATTTGCAAGTCTTTCATTCTATTCTTCAGAGTTTCCTCTTTCCTCCTTTGGCTGCTCTGCCACGGTTATTGTTTCGTGCTCCATCCCCTTTTTCCTGTGTGACAGTGCTTTCATTGGACAGCCAAGCAGATGATTTATTTCTTGATATCTTAAAAGGCTTCTTTGTAATGAAGAGCCTGGTTCCAATCAAACTACTAGGGTTTTCTGAAGGTGAGTCGGCAGCATGGGTCTAGCTGACTCTGAAATCAACACTGCCAGGGAAGTGTGTAACCATCTCATGCTTCAGCATGACAATGGGAATAAGCTAGATGATACAGGAAGAATGAGAAATCAAAACTTGACTGGATGCATAACTATAGATTCTGTTTTCCATTTCTTTTTACAGTCTTTAACCTCAGTATTGTGTCCCTTTTACTAACTTGCCTACTGTTGTGAGCAGCCCATTTGGCTGGCAGTATGATGACTGGCTGCTCTGGAACTTCAGATCTGAGGAGTGCATAAAGCTGTAACTACAAAGGGTACTGGCTTCCTCCATCAACACTTATGTGTTCTTTACTGCTTGCCCATTTCTCCTTTTTCCAGGTATTTGAGTAGTGAGTTCCCCCAGCTGCCTGGCTGTATGGCCCTGCACATACTCCCTATATTGGATACACCTCACATGGTTTCAACCACAGAGAATTTCTCCCCTGGGCTTCAGTGGAGTTTCTCTTGAGATTTGACCTTCAGTATCAGTGAATTTGACTAGCAGATGGAGAGTAACAGCTGCAACCTTATCAGAAACAAGGTGCCTCTAGGTAGCATACAGATGAACAAGCATGATCCCTTTCCATTAGAAAGCTGATCTTTATAGTACCCTGTAGCTTCCTGATATTTGCAACAACTATCTTTGCCAAATTGGTAGGGTAAAGATGGGCGTTGAGGCCTGTATTCCTGGGTGGCTTATGGAACTGAACTGTAAGGTCTATGCACTTTAAATTGGCTGAAGAGGTAACGCTAGAGCCTGTTCCCACTTCGGAAACTTTAGAATAAACATAGCACTTGGTGAGTGTCCAGTAGAGGGGGATCCAAGCAGGGCTGTGACTCATGCCTTTTCCCAGCAATTAATTTAAAAATAGAATTGAAATTGAAATATACTTTGAAGGTCACAGTGTCAGGTCAGTGTATGTCTGATAGCTTTTCATGGATAAGGTGTTGACAGAGGACGAAGCATTCTTCATTTTCAAATTCACTTCTGCTGGTCATATATCCCTAATGTGTAGGAAATGAATGTTCTTTGTATTAACTACTGCAGGAAGAAGAGACATTACCTTTGTATAGCTGTTGTCTGGTGTATTTTTTTTTAGTAAACAGCTACTTGAACCACTTTGACACTGTGGTTTCATAAAATTTTACCTGTTTTTCTAGATAAAAATCTACAGCAGAGTTGCCAGCTGATCCTGAACCTAATGACTGCTTTAGGGAGAGGCTGTAATCACTTTATTTTTGCATGTTTTAACCTCTTACTCAGACCTGTTAATCCATTTCTTAACATTTCTGACTTAAGTTTTAATAAACAGGAAGCTTTGGACTGTACATTCTGAAATTCTTCATGAAAACTGCAAGTATTTCAGTTCCACCTTTACTCTGAGAACTTCTGTGTCATTTTTGCCTTTGGAAAAACGCATTCTGACAAAATCTTTTTATTAGTACATGGCTGTTTTGACAGTTATGCACCTCTTTTTCTGAGAAAATGAAGGTCATACAGCTGCAAGACCAATATCCTCTTCATGCAGGTGTTAATGGGTATGGAGGGTTCTTCCTAGGTTTAAATCTCACTAGAATTCAATTCTTAGGAGTTTGCAACCACAAGGGACCATCTTTAAAAATAAATAAATAAAAGACTAAAAAATGGCCATAACACTTTTGGTTCCTTCACTTACCTTTGCTTTACTGTGAGTCCTTTGCAAGACTTGAGCCTGATGTTTAAGAAACCTCCCCTACTCAATTAAAAACATAAGTAATTTCATAGAATCATAGAATGGTGGGGGTTGGAAGGGACCTTTAGAGATCATCCAGTCCAACCCCCCTGCAGAAGCAGGGTCACCTAGATCAGGTCACACAGGAACATGTCCAAGCGGGTCTTGAAGACCTCCATGGAAGGAGCCTCCACACCCTCCCTGGGCAGCCTGTGCCAGGGCTCCCTCACTGAAACACTGAAAGAGTTTTTTCTTATGTTTAAGTGGAACTTTTTGTGTTCCAGCTTCATCCCATCACCCCTTGTCCTGTTGCTATCTACTATAGAAAAGAGGGATGTCCCAATCTCCTGACACCCACCCTTTAGATATTTATAAATGTTAATGAGATCCCCCCTCAGTCTCCTGCAGACTAAACAGCCCCAGGTCCTGCAGCCTTTCCTTGTATGAAAGATGCTCCATTATCTGATTTTGGCTTCATTGAGTTAATTTGTATTAGTTCTCTCAGGTGGAATCGATCTAGCTCTATGGTATTCTTGGTAAACTTCAAAGGTTGTGTTCCCACACAGTGGCTTATTTTTTTAATCTCTGCCTCCTGCCAAAGTTTCCCCAAACCTCCCATTTTAAAATTAGTAGTGAAGCATGAGAGGGGAGTATTTGGGTATATTTTTGTTTGTGGTTTTGGGTTTTTTCTTCCAATGTCGCCATCCTCAAGTTGTCTTGCTCTTATGCAGTGATGAAATGTCTGTCTGACTGCCTGTACAGGACAACAGTGAGAGCCAAGAATGTAGTAGCTTCTTAGAATGCTTCAAGTGGTGCAGGAGAGAGGGAAGAGCCGATACAAAGCAGCCTACCAAGGTCTGTCTGGTGATGCTGTCATAGTGCTGTGGTGTTACACTCTGGACAAGGCTTTTTAAAACCAAATTATTTTCACAATAAAATCTGGCCAATCTGTTTTTCTCTTTTATTTTTCCCCTCTCATTGTCTCCCAAGTCTGGTATTGGGGCATGCATGCATCCTAGATGATGAGATTGTGCACACTCTGTATGCTTATGGCTAATTCTGACCCTGCATCCTTGGATTAGAAAATTGCCAAGGAGGAGATGGAGTCAGCAGCAATTTGTCAGTCTGAAGGTGAGTTTGGACAGATGACAGTAGAAATTACATCGCTGCTCTTTAAATTCTTACAACATAAGGTGGATTATATTTAAAGGTTGTACTTGTGTAGGTGCTTTTAAAGTAAAACATCTGTCTTCTGCTGCTTTACTTTTTGTGTCTAAAGAATGTCTCCCATCTTCCCTGTCTAGTTTGTGACTAACTGCAGCAGAATTCTCTAACATAAAATTGAAAATGAGTGTGTTGTTTGTATTATAAACAGGAAAAAAAACCCAGAACCCTAGAGAGTCTTCTATTCTCATAAGTTCAGGATTGAAATTATTTGATGGCTTTCTGATGTCCCACTTGTATCAAGGCAGGTGCCTGCGTGGTGCCTTCTAGCCCTGTTCCTGTTCCTGCTAACCCCAGGGCTGCAGGCAGCTGGTCTGTGCTAGGGTGAGCTGCAGCCTTATGCTGGAGTCACAGTGGGAAGGGCACAGCTGGAAACCTGAGGAGAAAGCCGCGCTGTTCTGATGGGATAACTGGTCTAAGACTAGAAATTGCTAGTCAGCAAGAATTTCAAGTTCTCAGGAATTACCAAGGTCAGACTGATTGAGCTTTACAGTTGTCACATAGAGTATTGAAGTTGATCTGTGTATTCACATCCAACAAATGTGACTAAACAGGGTTCTTCCAGCTTGATCCCCTGATACATCTTTGAGCTGATAGGTGAGGATGTTCAGAAGGGCTTTAGACAGTCTTTTCCTGTCCAGTTCCTTTAGGCAGACATGGTACTTTTGTCCAATGACCTACTGCTCGAGTCTTTGATTTAGAAGAAATTATGGTGACTAAATAGCCTTTTACAGCCTGAATGTGTGTAAATTGTGTAGCTTACAATGAATTAGTGTGTAAACTCTTACAATAATTTTACATCTAATCATGACCAGCAATCTGTTAATTAATGATCAATTAATGATCCCAGTTGCACTAAAGTTGCTCTTGTGAAAGTTAGCATCCAAATCTAATAGGGAGTTAAATCTGTTGTATGTATGTGTTTGCTGCACAAGAAGAGGGGCAGAATCAGGAAAAAAGGTGTATAATAAATAGATTACTCTGAACATTGACCTGTGTGTGTGTATCACCGATGATTCTGACCTTTCTTGTCCACTGAGTTTGCCATTCAGAGTTTTGCTGTGAACCAGTTGTGGTCACAGTGCAGACTTTAACAAATTGAGACCAGTGGCTTATGGCCAAAGAGTGCTTTTCATTTGTTATCTGACACTCCCTTGGGGTTTTTTGTTTTTGGCTCGGCTATCTTGTCTGTCTTCATCTGATGGGAACCTCCATAGGGTGGAATCTTCCTCCTGCCTAGAACAAAGCAAGCAAAAAGTACCTGTGGTTAAATGTTCTGAAAGAACAGAGTTAGTGGTGTTCATGTTTCTGTTTGACTCTGAAAGTATCTCATTGTTTGCTTGAAGATTGTGCTGCTGTTATGACCCTGCTCCAACTGAAATTATACTGTGTCTTTTCATCTTCCTTGGGATGATGGGGCAGACAATTACGAAGAGGGCAAGCTTTGTCTTGAAGCAGGTAATAAATAACCATCTCCATCAGCTTACGGTTTGGATCAACTTGTCTGTCTGGTATTACTGCAATTTAACACATTGTGGTCTAATGAAATAATAAACTATCTTCAAGAAATGTAAAGTGTCTTTTTAAAATCATGCATTTGGAGTTTGGGTGTGTTTTTGTAAGGTAGCTTTGAGGTGCAGCACGAAGGAATCTAGGTTTTTGCAGGGAAACTATTAGGTTCAGGGTTTAGCAGAGTTAACCTTGAAGAAAGAACATTTGCTTGTAAGGCTGCATCATTTGCTTGTGATAAAATGTATTTTGAGCCATGATTTTTAAAGCTGCTGTCGTTTGGTGTAAAATGAACCTGTTTTATTAAAAGATGATGTGGACAGATGTAGGTGTGCATTGTGACTCTACTGACTGATATTGTCAAGCAATGATATCCCTTGAGTCTGTGCCAAATAAGGGTGTTTTGTGATGGCTTTGGAAAGCGTTTGCTTTTGGCACAAATGTAATCGTCTTTCCATAGAGTTCAATGTGTCTTCAGACTTGATGTAACTTTGTGTGTTCCTGTCTGTTGTGAGAGGAGCATCTGCATTGCTACTTTTTTGAAAAACAGAAGTGAGATTGCAGTAAGAAATTGGAAGAACCCCTCTGAATTGCTCTTTCACTCGGTGAATGCCAGCTGGCAAATTACTTCCTTACATGGGCACCTAATGAAAAAAAAAAGAACCATCTCTTTGTAGCTTTCCTCCTGTATTGTTGATTGAAGCAACACAGATGTGCCCCCCACTGCTCATCTTACAAGCAGAAATCACTTGAAAATAGCTTAACAAAACAGATTTGAGTTCCATTCCACTTTGCGTTATCCACCTCTGGCTCGCGCTGGTATATTGTGACTAGTCTCTCACAACAGTAAGGCATTGCACTGCTGTGGCCCACATGTAGGGAGATACTTGCCCAAGGCAATTTTAACCAACTGTTATTACGGTGGAAATGTTTTATTTTCTCTGTTGGTCATGGAACAGATGTCAGGCTTAGTTTCAATACTAATTACAACATTAATGGTTAAGTAGGGTCTATAGAGCAGGACCATCAGGTGTCCTTATAGACTGCAGTTGCATTTGATGTAGCACCTTTTATTTTCCCCTCTGCTTTCAGGTCCTTTCCATCCTCTGTATTTGAAAAAAAAGAAAAGAAAAACCTTACACCAAGTAGTGTCACAGTGGTAACTGTTCAAAGAAATGTCTCCAGATACACCCAGAAATGCTCAAGCAGCTTTTGTTTTTCATGTAACGTTGGTGTCTTTCCATGACGCTGCGCTAACGCATTGTTCACCAGCACGGTCAGTGGGCCCAGGGGATGTGGGCTCTTGCACAAACTCAGGGTAGCAAATCTTTCCTTGGCAAGAGTCCTCTACATCAGAGCAGTGAGGAGCTGTGGTTGATGCTGCTGCAGCCCAGGTGCATGGTCACTCACAGTCCTGGCTCCCCCATGGAGTGATTAATGGTAGGGATTGGAAGGGACCTTTAGAAATCATCTAGTCCAACCCCCTGCTAAAGCAGGTCCCACCTAGATCAGAGGGCACAGGAACGTGTCCAGGTGGGTTTTGAATATGTCCAGATAAGGAGCCTGCACATCCTCCCTGGGCAGCCTGTGCCAGGGCTCCCTCACCTCAACAGTAGAATAGTTTTTCCTTATGTTTAAATGGAACTGTTTGTGTTCCAGCTTCATCCCATCACCCCTTGTCCTGTCACCAGATAAAACAGGAAAAAGTGCTGCCCCAACCTCCTGACACCCACCAGTTTGATATTTAAATATTAATGAGGTCCTCTCCTCAGTCTCCTCTTGACTAAACAGCCCCAGATCCCACAGCCTTTCCTCAGAAGGAAGATGCTCCAGTCCCCTGATCATCTTGGTGGCCCTGCACTGGCCTCTCTCCAGCACTTCCCTGTCCCTCTGGAGCTGGGGAGCCCAGAATCTGTGGTTAAATCTGTTTCTGTTGTTTTGGCTGTGCTGTATGGAGAATGTCACTAATTTTGCAGTGATTAATATACACATGGAACAGGAGTGGCAGCTGGAGTGAGTCCCAGGATCTGAATCATACCTCCAGTGCTCTACCTGGCTGTCTGACAGGGGGGCTGAAGCACCGCCCTTATTTCAGTTCAGGTACAAACCCTCAACTGCCTCGGTCCATTTTGTGTTTCAGTGCAGTCTGTTTCTGCTGGCATCTGGCTTGGCAAAGTGCCTTTGATATCCTTCACTTATAAAGTATGGGCAGAATGGAAAACAAATCTTTACACCCAGGCAAACCAAGACATGGTTCATCAAACAAGATTGGTCTTGCTTTACTCATTGTGAGTTTGGTTTTTGAGCAGCTTGCCCAAGCATTGGCATGTGTTGAGTTCAGCAGCTTTGACAAGGCATCCTTACGGTGTGGTAGCAGCGAAGATTTGCTTCCAAATATTTCCAATGTTTGATGACTTGCACTTCATTTCTTTTGTTTGTTTTATCAGAAGTTGACTCTGAACTTCAGTGGGGAAGTCTATCTGTGCTACAAGTGTTAGTACAGGAGTGCCCAGGATCACTGCTCGCAGAAGGCTGATGCTCCCTCAGACTCTTTAGGTGTTCCACAAGTGCTCTGTTCTAAAACTTTTGCTGGGAGCTGTAACAGCATATCCACAGGATCAAAAGCTGTTTTGACCTCTCCTTTTTCAAACTCCTCCCTGTCCCAGGAGCTCTATCTCTTTAAACAAAGAAACCCTTCCTACCTCTTCCCTCCAGCACTTAGGAACAGCGTATTATGAGCAGCATACTTTCTTGTCCTGAAGACACACATGTAAGAAGTGTGTAATGAGTCCATAGCACTCTCGTGATACGTGCCCACGTCTATTTCACATCTTTTCTCAGTGCCTGTGGATCCATTTTCTGCATTTCACCCTTTTTCTTGTCAGGTAACTTTATGCTTTCTCTCTCAGACACTTTTTTACGTTGCTATTTTGACTGATGATCTAATATTTGGAAAAATGGCAAACTCCTGTGCTGCTTGCTGGTAATGAAAATATTTTCCAGTAGTCTATTAATACAGTATCAACTTTAAAAAATATAGAACTGTTACCATGTTTTGCTACAACTGTCCTAGCTGAAGAGTTTAAGAAATGTATAAAATAACATTTATGGTTGTTGCATTTCAGTTTTTTAGCAACTGAAATCTTTCTATTCTATTCTATATACTGTGGTGAGGCTAAATCTGGATTTCATTTAGCATTTGGAATGCATTTCTGGCTGGCTTTGGATGGCCCTGAGATCCCATGACCTGTCCTTGCAAGGATATGAAAATACTTCAATATTGGTTATTCTGGCATGCTTTGGATAGATTATTTTATTTTAAATTGGAACTGGGCAGCACAGACCTTTCACGGGCTCCAAATCTTTCAAGGAGTCAAACTGCAGGGTGTGTGGATTGATTCGTGGCCGTTCCCTCGGGTGCAGCCTCCCACGCCCCTTGGCTGGGCTGCTGCCTGGGCTGCGCCTCTGGGCACACGTGGGAGCTGTGCTCCCTCCACTCATACACACATAAATCCCAGTTGCAGGGTCTAAAATAAACCTCAGCGTGTCTTGGTACTTTTTTCCTTGAGAAAACACAGACACTTGTGCTGCCATTTATACACTTAGGCATTTATTACATGAGAATCTCTGCCTGTCACATGGAGGGGCGGAGGAAGGGCTGAGGAGGAGCCAGAGCACAAGCACAATTGCACTGAGACACTGTATTGCTGTTGCCCTGGGCCCTTTTTGTATTCCATCACAGATCTGGAACCCTGAGGCTTTTTGTGGTGGGGCTCAGGTTGATTTCTTGTCCCTTTTTTTTCCCTTTGCAATGGACTCCAAGAGCTAACCAAAGCAACCTCAGCTACTTGTGGCACTGTAAAGGTTAAACAGAGTGCTCTGGGACGTGATCCTCTGGAAAGTGGCTGGTACTCAATGTGGACAACAGAACATGAGTTCATTGCTTCTCTATCACGTCCTGCCCAAAGCCAAAGTGTCTGTCTCAGAAAACATAGAGGTTCTTCAGAGCAGGTTGGTGAAATCAGCTCAGCTGCTGAGGCAGTTCTTTGTTAGGTACAAGCTGTCTGAGTTTCATTTCATGCAATTACTCACAACAGTCAAAGTATTTTAGCGAGATGTGCTCCTAAATTGCTGGAGTCTTGAAAATGTCAAACTTGGAACAAACACTGCTGCAAAGCCATGGGAACGAGGGAGAATGTGCTGTGTTCCATGGGCTGGGAGGGGGAAAGCAGGTGTGCAGTCATCCAGTTTTGAGGGACTGGATCACTCAGGCTTCTGGCAAGCTGTCAGACTTTTTGACATTGTAGCCAGGAGCTCGTACTCTGCAGATGGAAGTGTATGAGCTTTTTGACCACAGTGATAGCTCAGCTTTGCTTTCACACGAGTCTGACTCTGGCAGTTTCCTCAGATGGCTGAATGAGTCATATCCAATGCAAGAAGGGATTCTGCAAAAATGTGCGTCAGGAACACTGTCAGTAAACAGGAAGTAAGGAAAATGCTCCATCTGTGCAGACCTCCTGTCTTCATAGCGAGTGTGTGGATGTAGTCTCGCTTGTCCCCCAGCCTGTATAGTACGTTACCTTAGAATCTGAAAAGCTTGCTTTCTGGCATTTGTGCCTGTTTTAACGTGTGGCTCTTAGGTCTAGTCCTGAGAACGATGGTGCATTGCAACTTGAAATGCGTGTGGTACAGTATTTCTGCTTTTAAATAGTCACTTTACTTTGTTCTTAAGAGAAACTTTGTTGTTGTTTTCCCTCAGCTCTAGGAAAGCTGCTTAAGGAGGGGTAGCAGTCAGGCCCAGAGTTCTTGCGTGCAGCCTGCTTTCCCTTCCCCAGGCGCACAGGGGGGAAGGGCAGTGGCGTGATTTATTTTTCCGGCAGCGCAGCCCCCTCCGTCCTGCCCTACCTTTCCCTCGCCGGTCTCGCTTTCCCGCAGCCGACATAGTGACCTTCTCCTGCCTCCCTCCCTCCGCCTGCCCGGCCTTTCCCCCGCCCGGTTCACACACAAACACACACACCCCCTCGAGGCAGGCGCTGCCGGAGGGGCCGGGCCGCTTTGTGCGGGGCCGGGCGGCCGCTGCCACCTCCCCGGCGGCCGTGGGGCGGGGTCTGGCGCGGCGGCCGTTTCCTCCGCGGCTGCTCCCGCGCCGCGCTCTCCCTACCTGCGAGGATATGATGTCAGCGCCTCATTACCCTAATTATGCTGAGCTCATAGCTGGGGCTGGCCAATGGGGCCGTCCCGCTCTCCCCACCTGCTAGGAGGAGAATTCCATCATTCCTGGGATTCCTTGCCGGGCCCGTGCAGCGAGCGGCGCCGGGGCCAGCGGCGCCGGGACTCGCCGCGCCTGCTCCGCTCCGCTGCCGGGCTCGCCGCGGCCCCGGCCCGGCCGTAAGCAAGCAGACGTCTGCCTCCCAGCCCGTTCCCCTGCCCTCTTCGTCCCCGGCCCGGCCCGGCCGCTCGCCGGGCGCCTCAGCCACGCCGCGCCCGCCCGGGAGCACACTGGTGAGTGAGCCCGCGAGCGGGGGAGCGGCCCCGGCAGCCGGCCGCCCCGCCCCGGGATCTGCCCGCGAACGGAGCCCGGCCTGGGCCGAGGCAGCGGCCGCAAAGTTCGAGGCGGGAGGCAGGGGACAGGTGCCGCGGCGGGGCGGCGGGCCCCGGGCGCTGCGGCCCGGAGGAGCGCGTCTCTCGGCCGCCGCTGGCGCCGGGGCGGCCGCGGGGCGCCGAGGGGAGTGTCGGCGGGGCGGGGAGCGTCGCCCCGCGGGCCCTGTCAGGGCAGGACGCGGACCGGGCAGCCCTTGCCTCGCCCGCTGCGCTGCGGCGCTTTCCGCGGGACGGGCAACCGGGCTGGTCCCGGGACGGGCAGCGGAGCGGAGCCTCCCCGGCGTCGCTCCGAGGGAGCTGCGGCAGGGGCTGCGCGGGGCGGTCGGCGGCGGCCGGGGAAAGCCCGTCAGACGCGGTTAGAGAAGCGGAGGAGCCGGCAGCTCTCCGAGCTGTGCCGCGCCGTCCCGCGGGCGGCTGCCGAGGGGAGCGGACGGGACGGGCGGCGGGGCCGGTCCCGGCGCGGGCAGCGGCGTGTTCCTGGCGCGCTGCCGGTGCCCGCGCTGCGCCGCTCGCCAACGCCCCCGGGGGCTGCCCGGCGCGGGGGCCGGAGGGCAGGAGCTGCAGGGCACGGCGCGGGGGCCGGAGGGCAGGGTGGAAGCTGCAGGGCACGGCGCGGGGGCCGGAGGGCAGGGTGGAAGCTGCAGGGCACGGCGCGGGGGCCGGAGGGCAGGGTGGAAGCTGCAGGGCACGGCGCGGGGGCCGGAGGGCAGGGCGGGAGCTGCAGGGCACGGCGCGGGAGCTGCAGGGCACGGCGCGGGGGCCGGAGGGCAGGGCAGGAGCTGCAGGGCACGGCGCGGGGGCCGGAGGGCAGGGCGGGAGCTGCAGGGCACGGCTCACCGAGCCCCGGACGCCGCACAGGTGACAGGCGAGGATGCGAGAGCGAACTTTTAAATGTCCTGGCGTACGTTCCTATCCGGAAAGTTCTTCCAGAGCGACAGGACCAAGCGGGGAGCATTTTGGCTGCCGTCTTATATTCACACCTTGGCTTCAATAGAGTGTATTTTTCTAACAGAGAAAAGCTTTGGAATTTCATCAGTAGCAGAGGGTCCTGTGGTGAAGTCTTCTAGAATGAGTCCAAAGGGCACTGTTAAGGCTTTTGGCTCTGCGTCCAGTATGTTCCATTTGTGGAGACGGTTTTTTTTAATCTTTAGCAGTGTGCTTTCAGGCTGCTCAGTCAAGCTGGCTTTATGTTTCCCAGATGTAATCAGAAGTAATTAATTTTCTGACTCAAGCTGACTGCACATGACACCAGTGCACTCCTTGCCTGAAAGTGCGATGAATGGGAATTTAACAACCGTTTCCACTGACATTTGAGAAACCATGAAGCCAGCTCACTTCCCTTTTGCTCTGTTGGTGCTTCAGGATTATCAGGAACAAGAAATAATGGATACTTTTTGATTAAATGGAAAACGAGTAACTGATCAAGAGCTCACAGATTTCTCCTGCAGAGTAATCTTTCTGCTTAGATTTTCTCTAACTTTGGAACAGGGAGTTCTTTAAAGAGTATTCCTTGTAGAGGAACAAGCTGTAGGTTGTGAAACCTGAGTGAAATTGTCTTAGCTGGCAGTGATATTAAGAACCCTTAGGTCCAAAACTGTGTAAAATGTGGCAGCACTCTGCCTCTCCTGCCTTAATAATACACAGGCTTTAAAAAAAGTCTCTTCTTCAGACTTCTTGGCCTTTGTATTTTCCTATCTGCTTACTTGTGAGGGCATTTCTAATACAGAGTATGTTTTGCTTAAATTCACTACATTTCCCTCTGCTCTTGTTGGTACATCAATTATAATCTCCCTATTTGGACTCAAGCTATGAGGCTTTTTGGGATCTGCTATAAGAACTACTTTTGGTCACAAATAAAACACAGATCTGGCCCGTTAGACTGTTGGTAGAATTTGGGTGTGTCTGTGCTGTACATTTGCATTGTTTTTTGAAGCAAACTACTGGGCTGGAACAGTGGTTGCTGAATCTCCAGTATCTACCACAGGTGTTGAGGGGAATGAGGACATATCAGCTCGGTGAGATGAACGCTACCACGCAGCTTTTCCATTCTCCTTTGAGCAGGAATTAGGCCAGTGCCTTAGTGATGAGCACCCAGGAGTGGTGCTGAAAAGGGATAGATTTGACAGTCTGGTAGTATGAAAGCAGCTAAAAGGGGGTAGAAAATCACTGATGCAGAGCTTTGGGGCATGTTAACTGAAGAAGCCCATTCATACGATAAAGCATCAGGAGATTGTATGTATCAAGCTTTGATAACATGGAGATGCTGAGAAGGTTCCTTTTCTTTTCAGATACATTTGAAAGGGTTTTTTGTTATAAAAAGTAGTTCCAGTTCTTTGTACTGTGGTTAGATGTTTCATAATATGTTTGTAGCAGAACATATAACATATAGGACAGGCTGAGTGATCTTGTAGATACAAGACGTGGTCAGGTTAGACTTTTCCACATTGAATTTCATAAGTTTATTATCTTTTGATTCATACACTATTGCTAATAGCTTTCTTGTTAGAGTGTTACCTCGTTAAGAAGGATTTACACAACAAGAAAACAAAAAGCACAAAGTAAAAATGCCAAAGCTTTGCTTTAAGCTCATAACTTTCTGTGTGATAAGTTAAATCCTTAAGTTGTTGCTGTTTGAAGATTTGCTTGTTCAAACACATTATCCACATGCAAGGCAAGCATGGTGGAAAAAAAACCCCAACACAAAATACTGAATCATCTTCTTATTAGAAGTAAATTTTTCTTTACAAAAACAACGGCGTTTGATGATTCCTTTGTCCAGGTAGCCTGAACTCGCTCTGAAGCCTGTGAGTTGTAAATGCAGAAGGATGATCAGTGATACACAGTGATACATGGTAATCACAAGCTACAGGCTACACAATCAACACAGGAGTTATGTTCTCCTCAAGGAGAAGTTCCTGTATTAGTGGAGGTGACGGAATGTTAATGTATTGTGGTTACTGAGGACACATCGAACACAACGTGATTATCTGTTTTCATTCACTGTATAAATTAGGCTTTACTCTCTCTTAATTAAAAAGTAAAACATGTTGACCTAGTTTGCACTATGGTCTTGATTTATCTTTCTTTCCTCTGTAGACTTACTGATTGTATTGGTAAGTTGTGTCTGGATTTCCTCTTCAGTTTAACTGTTTTCCATTGAAATCAGTCAGAGTCTCTTCCCCAGCTACTTTTGCTATGAGTGTGACTGGGAGGTACCATGCCTGGATCTTCTTAGATGTGAGCTGCTTTTGACCAAGCTCTTCAATTAATCTTGTTTTTCCTGTTGCTTGTGTTCATTTATACTTACTTTACTTTAGTCCTCTCTTAATTATTTCTAAAGTCTATTGCCCTTCTTGTCTCACTTTTTCATTGTAAAGTGGCCTTTGTCTATTAATCCACTTCTTCTCTGTCCAATCTGATCTCTGTAATTTCACCAGATAAATGAATTCAAGTACCAGACTTGCCTCTACATCAATGAAAAGTTCAGCCTTTCTCTCTCCTTGACATCATGTAGATGTCTGTCTCTAGTTTTCGCTTAACAAGGTTGAGATACTTTTTACTAGTGTCTGCTTTCAGATGTTTCTTATTAATGTGCTGTTGACTGTGCTACTCTTCTGTTTGTCAGTCAGACCTGTAATCCAAGTGTCTTTACAGCTGTGACCTCTCTTTAGATCTTCATGTCCAAACTATGTCTAGTTTCTTCTGATTTTTCTTATCTGCACAGCATGTCTTTTGTACAGGCCTTTTGTCTTCTTTGTCCCACATTTCCCTTATTTCCCTCATCTAACTTGTTACTGTGGTTACTAGTTGAGATCCGTGTTAGACAAAAGCCATCACATCCCCATAAAGGAGATTGCTGCCACAAATTTTTGTGTGTCTCTTTCCTTTCTGTCCCTTTGCTATTCCCCCTGATTTTCTAAATCAAATGTAAAGTTCTCCTCATTTCAAACCTCTCCTGACATACCCCACTGTGAGTAATAGCTTTTCGTGGGACTGAATAAGTGTCTCATTGTTCAGTCTGCAGTTAGTCTCTGGTGCGTGTTTACTTAAGTTTCAAACAAGCAACTTATTAGGTTTTTCCCCATATGCTTTCTCTGGTGCTTGGAAGGTGCAGTATAAATCCATGAGCACTTAACTGTTAATTTTCAAAAGATCTAGTTTCTCTCTAGTCTTTAAAAAAGTGTTAAGAGTTGGGCATTTGCAAAGCTGAGAGTGCTCCCTACATACATGGAAATTGCACAGGCTTCAAAGGGAGAAGGAAAATAATGTGCTGTTTCCTTACAGTGAGGAGTGTTGTGTTGTTCAGGTGTTGCATGACAAATGTAGTAGTGGACCAGTGTGTAGGAACTTATTTGTCTTTCAAACATTGCATCCTTATAATGTTACGTTCTATGTCTTTCCATAATGTTTCTGTGCTGCAGCACAGGTGAGACAACAGACTGGGGAAATGTTGAGTGGAAGCTGTAACTGATAAATAGAAGGACTAAGGCAATAAACTGGTGTTTGAAGTTACAGTAGATAAAAATATCTTGGATGCCTGTAAAAGTGCTTTTGGCCTGTGTCTCTTTTAATTTAACAGTCACATTTTTGTAACAAGTAAGATACTCATGAAACTGTTTCCCGTAGTGTTGAAATCAGATCTCCCAGGAGGAAGTTAGGTTTGTGTACTTGTATTTCGCCAGCAACTTCTTTTCTCCTATAAGATCTGGGCATAGAGCAGGGCTTGCACATAGGCTGTGAAGTTGGCTTTGATGGAGATACTTACAAAAATTCAACTCTGATTTAGGTTAGCTTCTGCTGCATAGACAGATTTCCGTGTCACACACAGAATTAACTGGCTTTTATCAGAAATCTACTTTTTTCACTGACATTTTTCATCAGAACCCTGGAAATTGAACAGTTCTTTCCTTTCTGAAACACGACACCTCCTGAGGGTGACCCGGCTGCTCTCTGAAAGCTGCCATGGATGAGCTGTGGCAGTTGCTGTCCTTGCTGAGATGGAATCAGTCTTGTAAACTTTGAACTAAGACAAGATTGCTCCTCTCATTCTTTCAGACAACTTTCATTCCTTTCCTGAACTGTTATCACTGACTTGTAAGCATCATTTGGGGAGAGAGGGATGGTTTGTATTGTTTGAAAGATATTTGGGAAATTTATCGCTCCTTGAAAGTAGTTTTCATAACTGTAAATGTATTCAGCATGTTTGAAAACTCATAGCATACATTGCACCCTGGGATTTGCAGATCTCTGTATTAACAGCATCCCTTCAGAGAAGCTTTTGGATGGAGACAACATTCTTCACAAGACCTTAACTGTTAAAGAAACTTCTACAGCTCTCTCATGGAATGAACTTTAATAGTATGCAAAGCCACAAAACTGTATTGAGGCCAGTTTTAGTGAAGCTGTTTTTAAAGTGTCTAATTTCCTGAAGAGAATTAAGACTTGGTTCCTGTTTCCTTCTCTCAGCGTGGACTCCTGTCACCAGCTAATTCTCATAGTAGGTGCATGCTCCGGAAAGGGATTGGGCATCTGCTACTCCCATTATTTCAAAACTACTGAAAAACTTAAAGAAAACAAGAGTTTGTTTTCAATAAAAGACATCTTAATATCCTTTGCATTGTTCTTTATTGAGAAGGATTTTCGAAAGAGTTGTCCAAAAAGCTTTGTCTTAGAAATTTAGGACAAGGCTGGTTAGTACCAAATCACTCATTAGCCAGCAGTTTAGTGGAGCTGCATCACCTCATCCAAGGCATATTTCAGTGTGTTTTTTTCCAGATGAATTTTCACCCTGTTAAGGGAATTTGTGTGAGAGGGTCAGTAACCAACAGTCTGAGCAGAAACAAAGTGGTGTTATTTTAAACTTCCAAGAAAAAAAAGCAGGAGAGAAACCAAGTATCAAAGGTGAAGGTACCAAAGAGGAATGGTGCTGAAGGCTTCTTTACTTAATGCTCTCTTTCAAAACTTTTCCCTTTGATTTGGAAGTGTGTGGCCAAATATGATCTAAGGAAGTATTTAATGAAGACAGACAAAGTAAAACAAGAATCAAGTTCTTTTTTTGTAAAACCCCCACATCTTTAAATGAGTTAACTGATTTTATAAGTTTAGTTAAAATACTGTTCTCAAGCACAAACTGATTCTGACAGGGAGGGAGAATGCATGTTTCTGTCCTCAAGCACTATACTTAGTTCAAGTATGTCTCTTGCATAGTTCTATGGAAACAAGACTGGATTTAATTCTTTATAGAAAAAAACACCCCAGTTAAAAAAAAAAAAAACACTTAAATATACTTTTAAAATCCATTCTCTTAGGCTTTAAAAAACTTTGGTTAGTTTTAAAGTCTTTGCTATTACTTAGGAAGGAGGGAGGATAGCGAGGTTTATTATTTATAGTGCAAAGCCAAGGAAATTGCTTCCCAAACATATGCTTGTTGTTAAGTCTGTGTACATGTGTTTGAGATTTCTGTAGTTGCCACTACCTTTTTTTTTTTTTGTTTAAGTTCATACTGTAAAATAAATTAACAGTAAGCAGTTCCTATAACACAATAGCATATTAGTTTCACAGGGGGAAAAAAACCCTCAATGAAATTATTAGCAGTTCTGGGTTTTCTCTTTCATGATATATTTTCTTAGCAGTTCTGTCTGTGCTGTTACCTTCTTATTTAAAGACATTTCAGTTGTTGGCTGTTTAACAAAACCACTTGACAACATGTTACTCTCTTTCTTCTTTCCCTTTCATATCTTTTGTAATTTCATATTGGAACTTTCCAGTTTTGAAGCCATTTGTGTATAACTTTGAGGCTTGTGTAAGCTGCTTCTTTTTTTAGACTTCTTTTTAGTGGAAGAGTCTTTTGCTTAGCATAGTGCTGAACAGGGTGCTTTTGTGTGATGGGGTTATATTTTCATGTATGGGGCTTGAATGTTCTAAGGTGAGAAAAAAGAGGGAAAAGCAGAAAGGTGTGAGTATGAATATACAAGTTACAATTTTTTGTCAGTGTATCTATAGATACACCTCCCCAGTGTTCAACTCCATGAGTAAGAAAATTAATGGCTTATAAGCTTTGGATGACTACAGTTTGAGCACAGGTGAGTATGGAGTGCAAGCTTATTAAATGCTATGTATCTAAAACAATCAATGCTCATAGGTAGTTGGGCCAGCTGTCCTCTTCAGATGAGTTGCATCTTTGGGTATTGTCTCAAGTAGCTGTTTATTGGGATGGAAGGCCAGCATATAGGAGGCAAAACCCCTTACAATGTGTAGCAACATACATGAGAAGCAGGTATCAACTTCAGTCAAGTACATGGTGATTTAGTCTTCTGGTTCATTTTGGATGAGTGATTGGTGGGAAAGCTAGTTCCAATGCTTCCTTGTTTTAGCATTAGCTTCATTTTTTAAAATCCCATGCTGGTATAACATAAAATAGAGCCACAGAAACCTGGATTTTTGTTTCTTTGTGGTCATGCACTCTTCATTAGTACTTCCTTCAGTAAAACCTGATGTGTGTGTGCCATGAACAAGTGGCATACCATGTGCTATGTCATTGTCAGGACCCTGTGAGTTTACTCTCTGAAACTTTGACTCTTAATTTTTCAGGATCCGGAGAGGAATGGAGACTCCATTGGATGTTTTGTCGAGAGCAGCATCTCTAGTACATGCTGATGATGAGAAACGTAAGTCTGAAGTTTAGTTCTCTGCTTTGTTGGATCCATATGCTTAGGATTGCTCTCTGTGTCAGCCTAGATGCTGCCTTTATCAATCTTTTCATTTTACTGAACCTAAGATGTGTAGAAAAATGAATTTAAAAGCCTTTCAAAGGTCATCTTCCTGAGGTACAAAACCAGTACATTGAATTTAAGTTGATCAGTGTGCAAGACAGAATCATTCCTCTTATCCTGAAGATGTACTCAACAATTCACGTAAAGGTACCTCTCTTTTTCCAGTTGCATTTGCATTGTTAGGAGACAGAAAGTTGTAATGGAATAGCTGTCAAACTAAGGGTGGTTTGAGAACTCATAGCTCTTAATAATATCAGTTAGATGTATTCTCTTTTAAGAACATGTAACTGGGTAGGTATGAGTGGGCTGCAGAGATTCCTTTTCAGTCCATAAAAACTAGGAGGTGGACTGTTACCATTAGTAATGAGCACTTCGTTTTCCTTTCACTGCCTCTACAAGGTGAGTAGAGGATTTTAACATAGTAAATTATGTCAGTTGCAGCTACAGAGGCTCATGTTGCCAATCATTTGGGTAATAAACACTCATGATAAGTGTTTAAGATGAATTAGCTCGTGTTACAATAATATTTGAAGTTCTTACAAATTGCAGTGTTACTGTGGAGAGCAGACTGTTACCTGCATGCTTGGCAATACGTGTCTTTTGTCAATTCTTTTCTGGGTTCTGTAAGCACTCGGGAAGTAGATACATCTGGGGTATCAGCTGACTAGAGAGATGGTAGTTTGGGTTCACAGGTGCTTTTGTGTATAGCTTCTATGCATATAATCACCTTTTAAGAGGAATTAGGCTTTTTTTCTTTTGGTCTTTGTTGCTTTATTCTGTTTGTATTTTTGAAAAGTAATTGTCTTGAATGTTCTATGAAAGAATTCATTTACTGCTGCAGCTAATCAATTTGCTTCAGTAACTGCAAAGTAAACAAACAGTGTGTTTGGACAAGTCCCAGAATTTTTGCATGTGTTCAAGTAGTCAAGATGACAGTAGCTTGCTCTTTCAGAAGTTCCTGAAGTGAAGGGTTCATACCCTGATGAACTCTTCAGGCTCTTAGCTGTATAATTGATACTGGTTTTGCTGTTATTGCATGTTCACTGTGGTACTGGCTAAGTACCAAGTCTTTACTGACTCCCCTGTAGTGGGGTGATTTGATTGATTGCTGCAGTTATTGACTATTACTGGTAAAATGAATGGCAATGGAAGTCCTTGGGGGAACAGTTTCAACTGTGATTTTGGCCTGGGAGGGTTATCTTGTAAACTAACATGTATTTGCAGAAAAGCAAAAGCTAAACCTATTTTTTTTTTAATACATTTTTAATATGTGCTTTTTGAGCATGTATCCTCATTTCTTTTTAAGCAAAATGGCATTCTTTTTGGTGAATTATTGTCTAAGACTCCAGTTGGATTTTGAGTTCCACAGGGTAGGAATGTTGGGCTGGATTTAGAGAATCCAGAGGAAGTCTTATTCAGTGCAACTTGCATGTGAGGAAGCTGATTTGTATCTGGTTCTGATTTACATTCTTCTAGTCTTACCACTAAGACTTAATTAGATTTATGCCACTCTGCAGCTTCTAACTTATGCTGTCTCTGACTTTGTCCTGCTGTTGTGCATTTTGCACTCCAAGCATGCTATAGTATGAAAAGCTGTTAGAAAGGAAGAAAGGAGTATTCCAGACCAGTCCCTTTACATGCACTTTTTCATGTCAGCTTTTGTTGAAGCGACACCAGCATGACTTTACCTACAGCGTAGGTACTAACAGCTTGAAGTTAGTCTTAATGTTAAATGTAGCAATTATCCTTTGGCTTTCCAGTGAAGTGCCTGGTGTGCTGCTCCTGGGGTTCTAGCAGTGATCCTGTCTGTATTGCTGTGTCCCTTCTTCATTGTGTCTAACATGTAGAATTCCACACAGAGAGTTTCTGATACTCCAGTGATGACCAGGAGTGCCAGATTTTTGTTTGTGTTTTCTTCTTTAAATCAGATTGGTATGTGAACAAAATGCTGAATTTATTTCAGTGATGTTTCTTGTATTTGAATAATATATAACTAATTTTATTATTGATTCATTGGAAAAAAAATCCAGTGAGGTTTTTTTGATACTTCTTATGGTGTCATGAAGTTTCCTGCTTCAAAAGCTTTGAATAAGGATTTCAGATTAATTTAGCTTCGGAAACATTTCTGTCTTAAGCTTGAGTCTTTTATTTTCATGCTGGAATAGACATTTGTCTAACAGATCACTCCTGATGCCCTTTGTGTGTTTCATGTTTGAAATTTTATCCAGTTTTTTTGAATGAAGAGCAAAGGGAAACGAAGCTGTGTGCTGTACTGATACGACACAGCTACCAAGTAACTAGCAGTTACATTCCACTAGTGCAACAAAAAGTCTCCTTAAGACTGTTCAGCTCACCTCAGATGCTGTCATCTAAGCTATATACCATGTAAGATTTGAAAACTACTAATTTGTAAAGCTTGTTTCAGGCAATTAAGATATCCATTTTAACTCTTTATCTCAAAATGATTCCTCTTCAAAGTAGTTCACTGCTAAAGGTTTTATACAAAAACCAAATGTGATCTTTACAGTTCCCTATGAGACAAGTGTATGCATAATGCATATCATTTTTGAGTTAGACTTCTATGTTCCTACACAAGGTATAAAACTAGCCTAAATTGTTAGTGGTCTCTTACTCATGCGTATCAATATATTTCACTGCTTCTTGTCTTGAAAGTGGTAGTACTATTTGCACACAAACCCTTGATCCTCTTGCAGACAGACTGCAAGCTTTTACACCCTGGTGTGCTTTAATCGCATCTCAACCTCCACTTCAAACTAATTTGTATAAATCAGCAGCCTTGAAGTGCATTTATTGAATCCAAGCAGTGCAAATACAAGTTCTTGTCTGCAGCTGGTAGGTATTTGGTTTTGTTCTTGTTTGTCTCTGTGTATTCAGAGAAGGAATAGTAGCAGGATTTATGAATTTAACTCTTTCTGACACGAAGGATCCTCTTCTGTGGGCACTCAATGCAATGCCAAGTTAATAGAGAAGTGTCTCAGTGTGTGTACAAATCACACTCTGTTTAAAAGCAATAGATTTAAAGTTAGCGGCAGTTCCAGAAATGAACGAGATGTATGCACGTGTAGATTTCCCACAATGGTCCTTGGTTTCTTAAACAAACATGACCTTGAGTGTTTTGGATTTGGACTGAGTTTTCTGCACTGCACCTGTGTTGCTAAGGTTGCTCTTCAGTGATAGTTTAGCACTATCTGTGGCTTTCAACCACATCTCTTGCTTTACTTGAGGAACTATATTATATATTGTATTTCAGCAGCTCCCAGTTTCACAGAATCACAGAATGGTAGGGTTGGAAGGGACCTTTAGAGATCATCTTATCCAACCCCCATGCCAAAGCAGGTCCCACCTAGCTCAGGGGCCACAGGAACATGTTCAAGTGGGTTTGGAAATCCTCCAGAGAAGGAGCCTCCACACCCTCCCTGGGCAGCCTGGGCCAGGGCTCCCTCGCCTAAGCAGCAAAGAAGTTTTTCCTTATGTTTAAGTAGAACTTTTTGTGTTCCAGCTTTTGTCCATTACCCTTCATCCTATCACTGGACACTACAGAAAAAAAGTGTTGCCCCATCCCCTTGACATCCACCTTTCAAATACTTGTATTAGTGAGGTTCCCCCTCAGTCTCCTCTTCTCCGGACTAAACAGGCCCAGTTCCCACTGCCTTTCCTCATAAGGAAGATGCTCCAGACCCCTGATTGTCTTGGTGCCCTGCACTGGACTCTCTCCAGCAGCTCCCTGTCCAGTTTAATTCATTCTGAACTTGTCATCAAAGAAAATTTATGATACACATTTGGCTAACTACTTTGTCATGAAAATCATTAATTATGGAGAAGAAATGGTTACTGTAATTTCGTATTTAACTGTTCCCACTGTCATGGAAGCAATTATTTAGACTTATGGTATAGTGGATCTGTACTTCAAAAAAACCCAAACAAACCAAAACAAGCTGAACAAAAGAAAACAGACCCTCCCTCAGAGCTGGTAACAGTTAAAGGGGAAGGTAAAGATATTTCCTGATGGAGTTCATTGTTTACTTATTATCCAAACTTGGTCTTCCATTTCAGCGGAAGGAAAGCATACAATGATGTCATTATCAACCAGTCATCATTACAGCCTGTCACTAATTGCTTACTTGATAATGGTGAAGGGAAAGGATACAGCAAGTCCATGTTGTTTATGAGCAGACATTCAGTGCCAGCGTAGCTAATGTGCAACTTTTTTATCTCTAAGTGGCATCTCTAAGGTTTTGTTTGGCTTCTTTTTATTCAGTGCTTCAGGAGTAGGCTTTACGTGAAGTGACCATCTGTAAGACCAGTGTATATATGCTGCTATTAATGCTCTCATGTCTGGAAACCTTATCACCTATGGGGGTTATTGTAACATTGTGAAAATCAAGGTTACAATTTAATGCTTGATACTGCTCACGCCTCCTCTGCTTTTTCAGTACTGCTCTTACTGAGTTGGACTGATTTCTCATACCTCCAGGAATCAAGTTGGCTGTTTTCAGAAGGCAACAATATAAGCTGGTAGAATTAGTAATTGGGTAAAGACAAATAATTAGTGAAAGTAGAGTTTTTAGTCCCATAATTGTGCTGAACAGCAAGTGTTCAGATGTAAAGGAAGATTATAGTTTCATATGTAGCACATATGAAAACAAGAAGGTTGGGAACTGGTCTTTCAATTATAAACAGTATTCTAAAGGCACTTTCATGTTATTGAGAAAATAGTGAAGGAAAATGCTAATAAGGACTGTCACTTGCAGACTATGTCAAAACTTCGTATACTGAGCCTGTGCTGATTTTGTAGTAACACCTCACCCTTCCCTCCAGTACATGGGTTCAGTTTAAGAATATGAGAATGAATGAGAAACACACATTGTTTCTCACTCTTTCAGGATACTACAGTGAAAAATCTGTTTCTGGCAAGCTGAAGAAAGTACACTTCCACAGGGAAATAAAAGGGTTTGGAAACAGCTAATAAATGGCACAATCAAGCCCTGGGTATAGTTTTGCATTCTAATGCATTGTACCAAATCCATACCTGTTCAGTCTTGATTTATGTTTTGAAAAGCTGATACAGGACTATCTTTGATCAAGCCATGCTTCTTGCACATGCACCAGCAGTCGCTTGCGTCATCTTTGCATGCATGGGAGCCTGGAACTACTATTCCACACTTCTTGCCTGTGAACACTACTGTTGTTTGGCAACAGTTTCTTTTATGTGGTTTAAGTTTAGTAATTAATACATCAAATAATTAAGCTACACCACACAGCTGATATTTCTTGTACAGAAGAATTATTGTACTTTAAAATCCCTGCCCTAATAGACTTGGCAATAAAATCCTCACGTAGACAAGACCTGCAAAACAGTTTTTACTGTTCTTCATTCATATCAATCAGTTCCTTTAGGAGAATGAATTTTGTGCTGGCTACCATCTTATAGTAAATATGCAATGAATATCAGCTGATCCTAAAAAAAGAGATTGCTTTAAGTCTGAGTTGAGAACAATTTCTTTTATAACACTCTTGAAGAGGATGATGACTCTGTGAGCTTATTCTTTTTAAATACAAATCAAGCAGTATTTATAGTAGAATTAGACTTGAATGTTGTTATTTCTGTTGAAAGTATTAATGGTGAGATAATTGTACTATTACCAGGACTTTCCACCTGTTTGTATAGCAAATTATCATAGAATCATAGAATGGTAGGGACTAGAAGGGACTTTTAGAGATCATCCAGTCCAATCCCCCTGCAGAAGCAGGTCAACCTAGATCAGGTCATATAGGAATATGTCCAGGCAGGTCTTGAAGACCTCCAAGGAAGGAGCCTCACAACCCCTCTGGACAGCCTGTGCCAGGGCTCCCTCACCTGAACAGGGAAATGTTTTTTTTCTTATGTTTAAGTGGAACTTTTTGTCTTCCAGCTTCATCCCATCACCCCTTGTCCTGTTGCTTGCTACTATAGAAAAAATTATGGGCAATAAGCATGAGGCAGCTTTTGATATCAGCACTTTCAGAGGTTTAAATAACTTTTACTGTGTGAGCACTCAAATCAGCATTGCAAATATTTAAGATCCTGAAAGTTTTTTGACTGGCTAAATGGAACTTGGTATAAGAATGCCATCAGTTACAAAGACAGTCTCAACAATCAGTTTCCTTTGAGGTTTGCTTGTGGGGGGAGTTTTCTTGCAGTTGTTTTTGTGTTTTGGTTTGAGTTTTTTGATGAGAGATTCATCTTGAGAAAAATGGAAAACAGTGAGAGCATTTTTACACGGTAGTAGTGGTATGACACAGTCCTTGCTTATTTTCTCTTCCCAAGTTTGCCTTGTTCTGAGTAGAACCAGAAGGAATAATGCATGCTTGTAATAAGGATGGTAAATATTATATAGCAAAGTTAATACTTCAATCATTGAGAAATTTCCAATAGAACACAATTTTGTCACGTGATTTGCCTTTTGCATTTCGATTTGCACATACATGTTCAAAATATATACAGGCCTTATAACAAAGAAAGAAACTGAAAAAGTCTTAACTATGTGTTGTAGTTATTTCAATATTGCTTTTCATTTATGCAACGTTTGTTGAAGGAGTGCAAGGGAATTGATTTGGTTCCATAAGGGCAAGCTGGAGAGTATTTACAGTTCTTTTCAAATCTAAAATGTGTACTCAACCTTAATTCTTATATAGACTTTTGATGGTAGACTGTTTTCCCTTCATGCTTGAGTTGTTCGTTCTGTGTTCCCAGTTGTAGGTGTAATACATTGCATAGTTTAGTACATCACTACTTCTATGTTTTGTGTTTATTGCTTTGTCGTTATTTCTGTAGCTTGTGATTATTTTATTCACCTAACAACACTGAGAGTATTAATGTTATCTGTAGTACTCTGTGCTGTACAAATACATGGGAAAAGGTAGCCCCTGTTCTCAAGACAGAACGTCAAGGGCATGAAGCAGAGCACCAGGATCTTGATATGGGGCTGCTTCTGATGAACCAGTGGGTCAGAGGCAGAGATGGATACTCATGTTCCCCCATTCTTAGTTGTAGCACCTTATTCTCCCCACTGCTAATGCCACAGCTGAATCCTGTGCAGAGCAGCCTGGAAAAAAAATCCCATCAGAGTGTGTTGCCATGAGCAGTGTTGCTATGGTGGAATTTAGTGGGTAGGCAGAACTTCTGCTTTTCTCCTTGGAACTCCTGCTTTTGGAATGTTCAGGAAATGAATTGGTGTTGCCTTTTCCAGCAGCTCATAGCTGCAACATAGAACTGCTCATAGGGAAACTGTCCTTAAGAATTTGCTTTGAAGAGTGGTGTGCTATTTGTGTCCCTTTACCTGGGCATGTTTGCAGACATCACTGGCAGCAGAACTGGCTACATCACTGACTTGTTTTTTTCCCAATCACTGACTTGTTTTTTTCCAATTTAGGTTAGATTAAAACTCCCCTTATAATGAAGAAGTTGTATGTGATGCTTCTACTAAAAATCTTGCTTCCTTTGACATTCAGGACTCTTCCAGTAAACGGAGGTGTCATTTTTGATCTTAACTTCTTTTGTTTTGGAGGATGATACTTGCTGAAATGCTACTTGACCAGGTTGAGGGCAATAGAAACACCTTAACCTAGGTTTTTCTTTTGCATTCTGTAAATAAATGTAACAGTATTTTCTATGCATGTGGTTCTTCTGTGCTTTCACAGTTTGGGTTTTTTAATCAGGGTTTGTCTATTCTTGGATGTCTCTTATTAACAAGCCCAGAGCAACCTTTCATTTAGAGCTTGACTTCTTCAGAATACTTTTGCCTTACTGAGTTTAAGGGAGGATAAGAAGTGTCTCTTGGTTATGTTTCTCATGAAAATAAGTGGACTCTCCATATGGATGTTTTTCTTCTTTTGTGATAAATTACATTATTGATTTGGTTGTATTCCTACCAGATTGGTAATTGGGTATTCATCCAATCCAATCTGTTAACTCAGAGAAGAGACAGATATTAAATACAGACCAAGAGTTAGGTCATGAAAATTAGAGGTATGGTTAGACATCAGTGTTTTGCAACTCAGTTTTAATTTACTGAATTCTTGATTTGCAGAAATTAATGCACAATTAAGTAATTGAATAGCTTTTATGAGTTACTGACTGTGCATGTGGTCAGAGCTTGTCTGTGATAAGGTAAAATTCCTGTTTTGCTAGATTCCTTCAAGAAAAGCTACTTTCTAAGCAGCATTAGCAAAAGACTACATTTGCAATTCCTCAGCAGCCATGAGAGGTGTTAAAAGTAGATTTGTCAAGTAGTCATTTGTGTAACGTTTGATGGATGGCAGGGGAAGAGAAGGAGCTCTGTTAGTTTTGGAGAGGTTTGCGTCATGAATCATCTTTTTTTGTTTTTTCCTCAAAGGGGGAAAAGTATGGAAGTGTGATGTTTCAGTTTAGTAGTAATGTGATGGAAAAACATATGTGGTTTGGTCCTTGAGATGCAGCCCAAATCATCTGTTGTTGCTGTATGAACACCAAAAGCTTTAAGTAATAACAGTCTCATTAATAATGTGCCTAGTGTTCTACCTTTAAATTTATGGACCATACAGGCCAGAAAATAACATCTTCTCTGTTTAAAAAATCAGCTGATCTATCTTTTTAGTGGGATATCAGAGTGGCTGAATTCCTGACCTTCTCCTCTTTGTCTTTCAAAAACCTGTAGCTGTTTGTATGGTTTGGCATTTCAGAGAGTAGCTTCCTGTGAATGGTGTTGGGGCCATTTTTAGGGTTTCCTTGGAAGTAGGAGTGGTCAGTAGGATAACTGGTTGTCTAGGCTGTTGGTTGTTTTAAAAAGATAAAATAAAACCCTCTTACCTCCAGAAAGCTTCACCCTTTTTTTCCTCAAACCTTACTGTCACGAGGAAATAATGAGCAGAGTTATGTTTTCAACTTGTTAAATAGGCTGGAAAATGTGGCAATTGTTTGCCCGGCGCCTAGATGTATTTCACTAGGGGAAGAACACCATTAGCATAACCAGTGGAGTGATGGTAATGCCTTCAGCAACAAAAGTCTCTACACACTTTTTTTCAAATTAATTTTCTAAAACATTAACAAGAGCTTCAGCTGCCTACAGTTTGTAAACATGTTGGAGCATCCTTCAAAATACCAGCTGTTTCTACCCAAGCTGCACTAGCTCAGGAACTAGGCTGCGCGGGGTTCCTGAACAGCATCAACCAGACAGTGTGGCTTTCCTTTCTGAATCCCTTTTAGCTGATGGGTGATAAAATATTTGCAGTGATTGCTGGTGGCATTACCTCCCATCTAAAGGATGTTTACAGAAACACTATCTCTTTAAATGTTGTTTGGCAAATGAGAGGGGAAGGAATCTTCTTACTAGAATGGAATTTGTCATCAGATACCAACCATTGCTCCAAATATTGCAGCTGACTGAATACCATGTTGTTAAGCAGGATACATAACTGTATGGAACTTGTCAATGCACGTGCTTCTACACAATTGTAGTTTCTGAATCGCTGTACTTAGAACCTTGTGCTCAGTTTGTCTGTTTCACAGTAATATGTGTTTGTTTTATCCTGAGTTTGGAAACAATGCAGGGAAGTTTTCCAGTCATTAGGTTTAGTCTGTGAAGTTGTCTGGCAGTGGCTGAAAGGAGTGGGGCAGAGTTAGGAAGAGGAAAGGAGTTAAAATATTTTAGAAATACTTTGGTTTCAGTACAGTCACTGTTATTTATCTGTTGTTCCTTACTGAACAGTTTTTGGAGGTACTCAGTTCAGTGCTTCATGCCTGTGTCTGGAAAGGCTGGAAATGAAGTGCTTTACGGCTTCCTGGTTGCCTCTTGCCACTAGCCATGCTGTGCCTCCCCTTGCATCTACCCACCAGATGCCATGCATTCTGGAGTGACTGTAATTCATTTTCCAGATGGCAAAGCAGGGCTGTTTGAGAAGGAGAATGTCTTTGGTGCAGCGTTGAAATTCTTAGTTTTGCTCATGCAGGCAGGCAAATCTGGAGGTACCTTTTTCTGTAAGCAAATGACAAGATTTTGTTTAAAGGAGGAGAAAGGAGGACTGAGTAAACTTTGTTTTCAGATAAGGTTTTAAAAGCTGTGCTGAAAAAAGGTGTGGTTTTGGTATTTATACACACAGTACTAATGTTGTAAAGATGATTCTTTTAGAAGCAATGCAATGTTGAAAGTGAGGTGGTCCTATACGATCTTTACTCCTGGTTCAGTTTAAATAGACTTTAGTGAAACTATCATAGTGTCTTTCCAGTTCTGCTGTAAGTAGAGATGTGCAAGTTTCTGGTTAATGAGCATATGTGTGGTAATTTCTTTTTCTGTGCTTGCAACCCGTTTTATTTATGGTGTGCCAGTCAAATTCTGACCTGAAGGAGCTGGGATCTGAGCATGGGTATTCCAGTCCAAGATTAGTGTCCTAAGTAATGGCTTATGAAGTAAAAGGAGGATAAAGTCAATTGTCACACTCTGTTTTACAAAGTCAAGCCTTTTATTCTGTTAAGGAAAAAAAACCAACCAAAAAGGCAGCAGTACTTTGTTTAATACTGAAGAGAACAGTTTTCTCCCCCAAGAAGCAAACACCAAAGTTACTTGCTTTTAATGTTTCCTATCTTCTGCTGCTGAACCAAAAATCAATTACTTATGTAAGCATAATTCCAGCCACGAATCTGCTATGCAGCTATAAACAATGTCAGTACAGAAACTTCTGTCATCCATGAGCTTAAAAGGAGAAATGCTGCTTATTTAGTAAATTGAAGAGTGCAGAGTGATTTATTGCCCTAAGGTCCCCCAAAACACTCCACAGTATTACGTGACCACTTTTGTCCCTCCACTACAACAGTAGTGTGTTAAGTGATAATACTTTTGCAACACTAGATTTAAGTTTACTTTATATATATATTTATTGCTTTGTAAGAGTGAATAATTTTAAACAGTAGTTTAAAGCAGAAGTAGGGTTTTGTGTGTTCTTTATAATTTTCCTATGTGCACTAGGCTTAACCTGAAACTGTGGCAATAGGTGTAACTGCTTTTCTTTTCTGACTCATGCACGTATTGTATGTTTGGCTCATGTGAAAACACCTGTGTTATACAATTGTAACTTTACTACTATCAGTCCTCGTCCTTGATTTGCTTTCTTTAGAGTTGGGTGTATCTGGCTTAAATAGCAAAAGAGTGACAGTTCATCTGTGACTCCATCTGTGTCTCTCTCCAGTTTTTGTACCACAGTGCACCTCTCAGCCTAACCTGGAAAGCACGTGAGATACAAACATGCAAAGATGTTACTCTCCCCTCTGGATACACCACCAAAGTATGAGATAAGTTAATGACCTCTTCCAGTATTTTTATATCCCTGAGTTATCTCATCAATACAGTGGCTTTCAAATAGTGGCCTACATTTCAAATACGTCACAGTTCATCAGTTATCCTCCAATGGAAATCCGTGATCTTACTATGCAGGGGCTCTGTCTTTGTGAGAATTACAGAATACAGCTGTGGCATAATGCTGTCACTGACCATCATTGTATTGTTTTGCATGTTGTCATATTTACCTACCCAAACTATTCCTTTGTTTCAAAAGAACGAGCTCTGTTTTTCAAAATGTAGTTGATTAGTTCCTTAGCATTAAATGTATTAACATTTAAAGTAGTCCTTAAGAAAATTGTTATAAATTGATAATAGGATTGTTCTCTTAAATAAAATGTGGGAGACATTCAGGCTTAATACCATTTTTCAGTGTTTGAATACAAAGGAAAGTAATGGGCTTTCTGTTTGACTTTCTCTGGAAATGTTAAAATCTTTTCTGCAAAAAATCTAGGTAGGGTTGTGGGATTTTTTGGTTTTGTTTTTCATAGAATCACAGAATTGTTTTGATTGGAAAAGTCCTTGAAGCTCCTGGAGTCCAAGCCCTCCCCTCACACTGCCAAGCCCACCACTAAGACATGGCCCTCAGCTCCATGGCTTTGCAATATCTCCAGGGCTGGGGATGATTCCCCCAGCTCCCTGGGCAGCCTGGGACAGGGGCTAACAACCCTGTCAGGGAAACAGTTCAGCCTCAGCTCCAATCTTAGTCTCCATTATAATAATAATTAACTAGTCTTGATGAAAACCCCTGAGCACTCTGACTCTCCTTGACTAAAGTACTTGATAGACCATCTGATTTAAGAGCAATAGCTGGTTACATGAATATCTTGTGGTTCCATGAGGCAGTGGGTCAGCTGCATTAATCCCTTTGACTGAACTTCTCACGACTCTCAACAGATATTTTGCCTTTAAAGGTCAGTTTAACTATCTGACCAGACAAGCTCCTTGCTTCCCAGAGCATGCCAAACAGAGCTCAGAACTGGAATGTAGTTTGAATGAAATTTCATGATTTTCACTTCCTTAGTTATTGAACCAAATCTCACGATACCCACTTTTGTAACAGCTGGCAGAGCATATTTTAAAGGAATACTAAAGACTGAGAAGAAAAAGATTCTACAAATAATTAGAATGTGTAGTTCTATATACTTTAAGACAGAATCATTGCAGTGTATTTTTTGTAATGTTTACCTATGTTACAATAGTATATAGAAGCATGGCTGTGCTCGGCCTTGGAAAACATGCACCATTAAATCCCCATCCAAAATGTGTGGCATGCACATCTGTGGTGCCAGAAACAGTCACAGAGGGCTGGTCAATTAATGGAATCAAATACCATTCCTGAAACTGGAAGTAGCAAGGCAAATTTGCCCCTCAGAAGACCAGAGGAAGGCATGAAGATTCAGCAAATTGTAAGCTCTCAGCAGGAAACTGTTGGCTCTTACAATTAGGAGCATTTGTATAAGGCATTTTCAGGGAGAGTCATCATTTGCTTCTCTGTTGGAGTATAAGACCTGTTTGACCACAGCAGAATTACATGTCTTAGGGCTGCCCAAAGTCTGCAGGAGGTATTTGAAGGGCATCTGTTCTGAACCGTGGACAGTTACTTCCCAGCTCACACCTGGAGAGCCCCAGGTTTGCCTGTGTGGTGGAGCTGTGCTGGAATGGAATGTGGGTGTTGAATCTCTCTGGGCATTCCTGTGAGGAACTGGGGACTTTGTGTCCCAGATTGATTCAGGATTATGTGGAAGAATATGTAAGCAGGCTTGCATGTGTGAATTACTACCGTTTACTATGGTGCTCAATGATAGGAGTATTTCCTCCATGATGTGATTTACAATGTCATTTGGCATGTGTATGTTTTGTCAGTCTACTATATGGAGGGGTGATCTTATTCATGTTTATAAATATCTGAAGGGTGGGTGTGAGGCTGGAGCCAGGCTGTTCTCAGTGATGGCCAATGATAAGACAAGGGGCAATGAGTACAAGCTGGAACAGAAGAGGTTCCAAAGAGACAAAAGGAAGAGTTTGTTCCCTGTTGAGGTGAGGGAGCCCTGGCAGGGGCTGCCCAGATGGGCTGTGGAGTCTCCTTCTCTAGAGACATTCAAACCCAGCTGGATGAGTTCCTGTGTGCCCTTCTCTAGGTGGTGCTGCTCTGGCAGGGGGGCTGCACTGATTGGTCCCTTCCAGCCCTTAAGATTCAGTGATTTTGTGATATGAAAACTTCAGCGTTTTATTGCCACTAATAGTTAATAAAATAATCTTGTGCAATACTGATTTCTCAACCAGCATCTTTGCTGAAGGGTTCAAAAACTATTGTGTGGTCAGAAGAGGAAAAAAATTACAATGTTTCTTGATTTAACTCTCCCTTCAAAACTTAATATCTCCATTTCTATAGGTGGAGAAGGAGCAAACAAATTGGTACCCCCACATAACTATGGTGTCGTGCTGAAATAACAACTTGAGTCTTAAGTAGCTGCCTTTATTGTTATGTGCTTGCCCAGCCAGACTGTTTTTATTTGTCTCTGATCTTTTGATTGTCTGGCAGGTCTAATTTAAAATTATGTTTCTTTTCACTTCTCTGAAACAGGGCATAGTGGCATTATAGGCTGTTCCACTGACCTTAATGCAGTCATGTTTAATGCTACTGTCTTCCTGCTTTCAGTTACGCTCAAATAGTAACGAGAGGAAGACTGTGACAACAGAATAGTGTAGGTCTCCACTATTACTTCTGGTTGTTGCCTCCTATTGGTCACTGATCTGTCCAAACATGCTTGTTCATACTCTCCTTGCCTATTTCAGTTACTAGTAACAATAGTTTTCTACCTTCTGGTAGCACTCGAGTAATTTCAAGTGCATTTTAAACCAGGACAGATATACACTCACTGCCTTGCTGTGTTGTACTAGAAAGACAATTAGGAGATTAGGGGCCAGAATAGAATGAGTATCACAAGCCTAAAGGAGGTTTTTGTAATGGGATGGCAGGGAGGCAGTTTCTGGTAGAACCAAGTTGTGATCACTCAGATGATCTGTAGCAGAGTGTAACACTGGTGGGGCCTGCCTGCGGACATCCGTGTGTGCTGCTTGCCAGTGGAGGTCCAGGGTGAGGTCTTCTGGCTGAAATGTGAGCTGAGATGTCCTGGGGATTATGCTAGACTTCATGATAGTTATACCAAGCTGAAAGGTGATATGCCAGCAAGACAGGAGCAGTGGACAGCAGACTGCAGTGAATAGTCTTTAGCAGACTTTTTTTCCCCCTGTGATGTACCATGGGATTTCACTCATGTTTTATGAGTATAACGAACATGTTCCAAGTACTAAAGAAAGAGTTTCATGGAAGACCTTTTATATATTTCTCAATTTGGATTCTGAATATATTTTTATGATCACTTATTTCCTTTTCCCAGTTGGAAAGAGGTTGAAATTGCATATTCATTGAAGTAAGTGGAAAACACTTCTGTAAATGAAGTTAGTTTGTGACTTCTTTTCCTTTGACTGTTATTACACACAAAACAAAGATAACGAATTTCTCCAGTAGGTGTAGAATACCTGTTGTATCCTGTGAGCTATAGAAACTCAGGTGTTAACAGGAATTTCTAAAAGTCTCTTTCACTTACTAATTTGTATTACTTGTTGCAAGTTCAGACACTGATTGTTACTGTGAAAATTCAGCGATACATGGCCTTGATTTGTTGTCTGATGTGATTGTTGCTTTAAGTACTGGATGCAATGCCTCGAGCTGCTTGGAAATGCTACTAGAGTAGAAGTAGCTTCTGCTAAAATGCTCTTTTTCTGAACAAGTTTAGTAATTTCCAATGGATGGGACAAGCTTAGTCACTGACACATGTCCTTTTCTTGATCACTTTACTTATCTTTATGTGAGTTACTTCTGTTAAAGCAACTTGGAATTCTCTTTATCCTCCACTTTGGAGGACAGATGACTTTTTACTGCTTTCTTGTAAAATATTACATCTCAACATTTAAAGACAAATGTATCTAACCTGAATTTAAGATAAAATTCATTGGTGAGCTCTCACTTTTAGTTTCTCCTCCACAATCTTGGGTGGGGTTTTTCCACCCTCTAACCCAGATCTTCAATTTCTGTCTTTGAACCCTCTCACTGTGACAGCAGACAGGCTTGGTTTAACATTCTGCATGTGATTCTAGCAAAACTTCTGGTTCTCTTTTCATGACACAGTGAAAATGAACAAATCTGCAGTGTACACTTTAAGCATAGGGATGTTTAAATGGTGATTCTGAACAACCGTGTTAGGAAAAGGTGGAGGAGATTTGGAATTATTTTCTGCTGCAGTTGTACAGAATGATTGCAAACAATTTAAAAGAGGGTTGAAAAAGCACACAAAAAGTATGACCAAAAAGCATCTGTGAATGCTGCTGCTACAAGAAATGAAGTCTTCTATAACCTTGTGAAGCATCATATTTTATTTTAGACTGGGAAAACAAAGAGGTTCTCTTCTGATTAACATCAGTTTCCTCCATTTCTCTTCTGGAATTACCCATATGTCTTTTAACAAGTCCAGCTTGTATTAATGATTTCCTACTGTCCAGCAGCTGGTGTGAGCTAGCAGAGTCCTGCAAATCCTGGGCAGTATTTGAGGAGGGAGCTGATGAGGAATGTTAAATGCTCCTCAGCATCTTTGGTTCAGTGACAGTTTGTCTAGCCAATCATTTCATTTTGCATCATTCCCTGTTCTAGGAGATTATATTTTCCAATTTTACTGCTAAGATTTCAAAGAAATTTACCTTTTTTTTCCCCCCTTCAGACATTTTCTTATTTACTTAACCATTGTTTTATGAAAAGATGTGGCAGATATGGTAGCTTCAGAGAGAGTATGTGCTCATCTATTTTTGTAATGAATTCTTTTGGGTTTTTTCTTAAATTAGTTATGTCTAAGTACTGATCTTGACAGTTAAAAATTAAACTGGCTTCCTGTATGCATTCTGTATTTACATTTGTGTTACTGGGAGTAGAATATTAGTTTGAGATGTGCTTTTTTTCTTGTTTTTTTTTTCAGTCAATGCTCAAATACAGACAAAGGAAAATATTTACAGATCTGTATTCATTAAAAAAGAAAATATGAAACAGAACTAAAAGGATTTGTTGTTTATAATGACTAAGGGACAGCTTCGAGAGGGTTCCTGTTTGTGTATTCATGTGATAGTCTGAATGCAGAGGCAGATTTGGCTAAGGCTATGAACAAAGCAATGATTGAATTCTCATATTTAGGGGCCACCAGCAGCAGCTGCTTCTGAACTAGAATTGTTGCAAATCCAGAAAAATGAGTGAATACTAATGACTGGTTTGTACTAATATTAATCCCAAGAAGTACTGGGGATGTGTAGTAGTGTATGAGTACAACCACCCAAGGGTATCTCAGGATCCCCAGGCAGACACCAGCGAAGCTGCTGGTCACCCTGGCAGCTGTAGAAGGCAGCCACATGTACAGGGCTGTACTTTTGCATAATTCTGTACATGAGCTGTGCATGTGTGAGATCTGCATTCATTTACAATCCCTATGACAGTTGTTTTATGCCCTGTGAAACACGACTGTAAGTTCTGGTATCTGTGATAAGTGTATCAAATGCTTTGTCAGCATTAGCCCTCTGCATTCTTTGGGATCTTTCTTGTAATATTCTTCCTACCTGCCATTATGGAGGCAGCATGGTGTGGTTATTCTTTTGTTCCTTGTGAGGGTTGTTAACAGATTGCAGGCTGAAAATGAATGTACAATTTATTGTTGGAATTAAGTTCCGTGGCTAACTGCTTAATTAAATGTTCAACGTGAATTAGTGTCGTTACACTTTTGGTGTTTATGTGGCCATAAGGAAATCCACCTAATGATGTTTGTGAAGCAACTGAAATGATTTTCATTTCAAGCCATTGCACTGAAATTAATTGTATTACTGCAATGAAGTATTTAAAATATTTGATGCTTTTATCCAATAATTAATTATTTAAATGTGGGTTTCTTTCATGTTTTGCTCAAATAGCAAGAAATCATTTGAAGGTACTTTGTTTCACTTGAGAAATTGTTCCTAGAAGAGTGGAACGAAGGTTTGTGGTATCAGCTTCAACTGAAATGTACCCCACTGCAATTTGAGAGTTGCTCTTTTAAAGGTGTATTGCTACCAGTGAGCCAAAGATGTGGTGAGAAATGCAGAAAAATGGGAGTATCCTGTTTTAGTACATTCTTAGTGTGTTTAGCACCATTTCTTTGCAGTGGTGTGAATTGCTTTAGCCTATAATTCATACGCATTTAGGTATATAAATATTTTGAGGCATAATATCAGTATCCAGGTCATGCTGAAATGAATGTATGAGAGGAAAAGTGGAAATCATAGGGAATTCTGTACAGAATTAAGGTGGAGGTTGGGGAGAAATGAATGGACTACTTAAAAGGGAAGTTTTAGGAGGTGTAGCATTATTTCTTAGTCTGCTACAGTGTTATTTTAACCAATAACTCCGTTTTTTTTATCAGAGTGTAGGATTGGGTTTTGTGACTGTACTGTGAGGTAGGTATTGAATCTGTTGTGGTTTATGTCATTGACAACAAGTCTCTCACTTTACTGGTGCTATGTTACACAAATATGAGGAATAACATTAACACAATGCCATGTGGTGACTGCTCAGTTTCTGCTGAATTTGAGATAGAAACTGTGATTTCCATGCTGTGTGGATTGCCAGACTGCAGTTAGCTTTGATCTGGTGGCTCACTGTATTTAAGAACCTTCACCCTTTTGTTGAAGCCATTTTATACAGTGTATGTAGTGCACACAGAAACAGAATACTAACCTTCATTCCTAACTTAATTTACAACCGTGTGGGAAAACTTTAAAGTATAATCATGCTTTTAACAAGAACTGTCCGAGTGGCTACAGGCTTTAGGCTAAACTTCAAACAAGTATTAGTCACTATTTACACTATAGACCAGTGTATTTCTTTGTTAAAAGATGTTTCAGTGAAAGTAGCAACTGGGCTGTGCCTCCCTACTCTCCCAGGTTATCTGCTGGCACAGGAATCCCTGCCTTTGCACAAAGCTTCGGCTCTTTCCCAAGTGTGGATCAGAGATTCTGGCCTCCCACAAATGTCATTGAGTAGTTTTCTGCCCTGTATTCCCTGAGATCAGTTAGCACTTCTGCTAAGGGTGTTACTTCTTTCTGATTCCTTCCCACCATTGCACGTTGAGGAAAGCAGGATTTTATACAACAGCAAAGGAATGGGAATTTCTTGGAACAGTCAGATACTTGTGTCAGATCTCCTCCCAGTTTGTTGTCAATTTTAGGCTGTACACAGATGTTACATCAGTCTTACTTGGAAACTGATACAAAAAACCCCAACTCTGTGAAACTGGTGCAGACCCTTATGATGACAAAGTAGTATCTGTTCAGAGCTTACTCATGCTGATGAACACATGCTACATCAACATACAGCCATTTAAACTGGGTAAGTCTCCATAGGACTCGCTGCAGTTTAATCAGATCAAGAATAAACTTTTCAATTGGAATATTAGAGGGATATACATGTAAGCATGTGGAGACAAGACCTTGATGTTTCTATTAGCTTTTGTATGTGCTTATTTCACTTGGGAGGCCTCACAGTGTAATCAACTGACATTCTGCAGTGACAGCTGTTTATCTAGAATCACTGTCTTACTGAGTTTATGGTAAACACCAGTTCTTACAGTGGCATCCAAAGATACAGAATTTATTCTGAATGAGTGTTGTGCAACAGTTGTATTCCCTTCTTTTCAATTTTTTTTCTTTTTGGAAAGGTAATTTTTTTCCCTTAAAGTGTTGCAAAGTATCAGCTATATGGTAACCTTTGACAGTGCTCAGATGGCATTCCTGATGTTGAATTACAAGCCAGCTGCTGTGAAGGCTGGTGAGGCTAATTGGTTTCTTAGGGATTGTCTTCACTGCACAGACATTCCTGACAAATTCCATTTTCAAGCAAGCAAAGGAAACCTAAATCAAGCAGGCTTTGACCTGAGTTGGTTGGGCTGTCTAGGAGTATAGAACAAAGCCTAAATTAGCAAAGCTTCTGTAACACAAAAGCTGTGTTATTCAAACATCATCCTCTCATGTTAGTCTAACTGGAGATACGTTTCAATCACAGCAGACATTTTACCAGCTCTTCAGAAGCTGTTGGAGCTTTGAATGATCAATATTTGTTAAGTTTGTGGAAAACCTCAGGAGAAAGTGATGTGTGTGAAAGGGACTGCCTGTCATTAAATAAGAACCATCTGAGAGTAGTGACTGTGGTGGAACTAGGGTGTAACTGCTAGTTTGTGAAAACTGTGCTAAACTTGGAAGGTTTATGTGCCACACGTCTAGATTCAGAGAAAAATGGAGGAATGTAGAGACAGTACCTGGCTTGTTAGTGATGGGTTTTCTTGGTGGCATAAAATTTAATAGAAATAAAAATCAGACAGCAGTTTTGACAGGGAATAATGTATTAGTCTGGTGTTTTACACTGGCAGCTCAGTTGATCTGCTATTTGATTATATTAATGACAGGAATTCACTTATGGCATATCTGCTGCAATCTGACAAAATACAAAATGCGTTTTGGCTGTCGAGTTGGGAGAATCGTTAGCAAAGTCGACAGTTGTGGCTCCAGCACCCTGTTTATGTTCTTTGAGCTATCCATGAAGATTGCTTTTCCTAGGGGAAGTGATATGTACACATGGTGAGCTCTGTTGGCGTGGATATGTGATATAACTCTGGCGATACATTGTCCTTTGTAGCTGAATCCTGCTGATGATAAGTCAGTAATGTGAACTTTGATCTTGGGATCATCTGTACTGCAGGTTTTTTACTGAGGCTGCAACCTTGCCAATGCTTATTCCTATGAAGTATATTGTGAAATTCTAATTAATGTGATGTATGTGGATACAGAGTCCTCATTTTGACTAGCTTTCTTGTATTTGTTCTTAATGTAGTCAGACATATCCCGATTTAAATGCAAAGAAGCTGTGAAAGGGCATCTATCTGCAACTAGATTGTTTCCTCCAGTTGAAGTTATGATGTTACTGAGATGTGTAAAGAAGAAGTCAAGAGTATCAGAAGATGTGCATTTCAGCCAGCTTCCCAAGAGCTGTCTGCAGCAGCATTTCAGTCGATGCAATGCTAGGCTTGCAAATCAGGACTTACAGGCAAGAATTAGCAGCCTACAGTCACTTTTCTGGATCTAATTGACTTTGCAGAGGGTAAATGCTTGCTGTGTTTACTTGTGAGGAGATCAAATCTTCTACCTCATGGTCACTGGAGTAATCCAAACTCCACCTGTACTTTTTTTTTCTGGGAATTTCTGCCACTTTGCAGTTTCTTTTTATACATTTAATTCTGCCTGGATCAGAGAAGGGGGAATCATACGGTCCTGTGTTTGTTTGTTTCCTCATGACTGAATTAATGACTTTGTCTCCCTGTAAGCAATGTTTAAAGAAGGCATTCTCCCCTCAGAACACAAATCTAGTGCAATTTATTTCCTCCCTCATCTAAAACTAAAGAGAATGGTTCACAGAATGAGCACGATCTGGAGGGAGGCAAAAGAGGTGTAGGTATTTAATAAGCAACATGTAGTACCAGGATTCTTTTAATAAAGATTTGCCACTGACTGGCTGTCCCATGGCTTTTTAAAGACACTGTCAGTAAATGAACAGGTCAGACAGGTTCTGCCTGAAAAGAATATACAGGCCGAGAATTCTTTTATTTTTAATTACTAGAGTGGATGAAAGCAAGGTGTGGTCTTTGGCCCAGCGTGGAGAATCAGGAACTGACTAGCTTCTATGCCTTTAGGTAAATCTCATCTTCCTGCCTTGATGTCTCCAGCTGCGATATAGGCGTGATACTTGCCTCAGGAGGAAACTGAATATGTTCGGGTTTGCAAGGTTCCTTGGAGATAGAAATTCTGTGCACACAATGTGTTGTCTATATGAGATGTTAGAAAATTAACCTTTCCAATAAGCATGATAAAATAAAAGTACTGATTTGCATGGCTTTAATTTAGTTGCATTCTTTCTTGTCTTTGTGGAATGTAACCAGAAGGTGCCCTGTTAGGACTTTCAAAAACTTCCATCTGAGAATTTCTTCAGTGTGTGTTTTGGATACCTGAGTGTCTGATATGTGAGAAAGGTTAAAATAATGAATTCATCCATAGAAGGAAGATCATAGAATGGTGGGGATTGAAAGGGACCTTTAGAGATCATCCAGTCCAACCCCCTTGCAGAAGCAGGGTCACCTAGATCAGGTCACACAGGAACGTGTGCAGGAGGGTGTTGAAGCCCTCCAAGGAAGGAGCCTCCACAACCCCTCTGGGCAGCCTGTGCCAGGGCTCCCTCACTGAGACACTGAAAGAGTTTTTTCTTATGTTTAAATGGAACTTTTTGTGCTCCAGCTTCATCCCATCACCCTTTGTCCTGTTGCTGGCTACTATAGAAAAAAGTGCTGCCCCAACCTCCTGACACCCACCCTTTAGTTATTTATAAATGTTAATAAGATCCCCCCTCAGTCTCCTCTTCTCCAGACTAAACAGCCCCAGGTCCTGCAGCCTTTCCTCATATGAAAGATGTTCCATTCCCCTGATCATCTTGGTGGCCCTGCACTGGCCTCTCTCCAGCACTTCCCTGTTCCTCTTGAGCTGAGGAGCCCAGAACTGGACACAGGACTCCAGATGAGGCCTCACCAGGGCAGAGTATAGTGGGAGAATAACCTCCCTTGACCTGCTGCCCACACTCTTCTTGATGCATCCCAGGCTGCCATTGGCTTCTTGCCCACGAGGGCACATTACTGGCTCATGTTTAGTTTATTATCAATCAGGACTCCCAGGCCTTTCTCTGCAGAGCTTGATTGAGTGCATTTGATGAATGAGACACCCAAGAAGAAAATGTATTTTTACAGCATTTATCCCTCTGCTTCTGAAGTTGCTGTGTTCTGCCAAACCCAAACATTTTAGCACTTGAAGGTCAGCCTTCAAAATTATTCAGTTAAAAACTTTCTGCCGCTTTCCAGTTTGAAGCTTTTGGTCTCGCTTTGAGTCATAATTTACATGATTCTTTGTTTATCTGTTAGAATTAAAAGCTTAAGAAATAAAAATAAATGGTGTGCAGTTTCTTCAGATGCCCTTGGGAGAAATGGGGCTGTAAGAAAAAACATCAGCGTTGCAGAACTTCGCAATATTGTGGAGTTACAACATCAAGAGCATGGCAGGAGAAAAGAGGTCGCTGCTAGGTTCTAGATTTTCAGGAGTGAAGTCTCTTTATTCCCCTTACTTTACATGATCTGTTGTTGTATTTGGAAATAGAAGACTTAAATACTGTTCGAGGCACATCAGGATTTTGACCCTAGCCCTGTCCTATCTCTGCTGCGCTTCGTTTTTCTTCAGATACGTGTATGAAATACTTGGAAATGCTCAGTTCCTGCGCCGTGGGTTTGAGTTGTTAGCTGTTCGTCCACATATCTGGCGATTTGCATTTCACGGGACTGCAAGTGTGGACAGGAGTGTGTGATATCACTGCAGAGAAGGGTTTAGCTGCTCTCTCCAGCTGTAGAGGCGTGCACTCGCCCTGCCCTAGGGCTGGTTGGGTAAGCGCATGCTGTCAGTTCCTTTTGGCAGAGCACCCAATGAGCCAAGGAAAACGTGTTGGGAGCTGAAGCTGGGGCTGATTGCACAGCTTAGCAGAGGATAGCTGGAACACTGTAGAGATCTCTCTTTTTTTGGGTTGCTTTTTTTTCCTCTCTAGATACAGCTTCACCACTTCAGTGTTTAAATCCACAACCAAAATGACTATCAGGGGGGTGACTCAAGGAGATATAGCGCTGGGAGATGGAGACTGATTACTGGTTTTGTTGCATTTCTCTTCTAATTGCAAATAGTTGTTGTTGTACTTTGTAGGCTTCAACATGTGCATAGACATCACAGGGCTTTATCACTTGGTGTGACAAATACAGTCTGGCTTACAAGAGGTACAGCGAATTGTTTCAGTAATCCTCTTCCACTATAGCCTGTGGGATTAATTTTGGTGGTGATATCTGCTTTGCTTTCTTTGATGCAGGATCTTAACATTGTTTCATGGAGGATTTGAGTCATGCAGATGTAGCTTAAAAAGATGGAAAATGATAACAATTTTTAACCAGTTTAGATATTTCTCAGTTTTATTTCACTGTGTAGCACTGTCAAAAGGGTATTTTAAAATACTTGGAGAGCATGGAATGATTTAATAGGGTGCCTACTTGAATAAAGTGTGTCATAAAGGAAATTAAGCATTTAAAGAAAAAAGAAAATAGCTTATCCACTCTCTTTAAGCTGTATAGTGCTAATGGTCTATTTAGTTGTTTGATTATTTTTAGCCAAGCCAATAGCATGCATGGGGAAATGTATTTCACATCAGTTCTATTGTAGGAAACTGAGGTGATGATGGTATAGAGAAAAATGAGCCTGCTTTGTGGAAGTCACTATAGATACATGTGTATTCATATATGTGTGGGTACATATGTATGAATACATGGCTGGAACAGGTGGCACTGATTATTTTCATGGGTTTTTTTAGTGACTAGAGGTTTTGTAAAATCCATATCTCAATTGTTTGTATATTCAAAGGACTTGAAAAGCCTGAAAGGTGACTTTCTCCATGCTACAAATCTGGAGCAAGTTGATGTGGCTTTGTTTAACCTCTCTATTGTTTTGCTGTTTTCTACTGTTTTTTTTTCTATTGTTTTCCTGCAACTTCATTCATAATGAGTTACCTCTTTGCAAAAATAAGATAGGAAATGATAGGGGAAAAAAAGAAGGATTTGTTTTCTCCATATTAAAAACCCCATTAATTCTAGTGACCTTCTGTTCTGGAGGAAGGATTTGAAGTCTGACCTTTGTGCACTCTCTACTGCCTGTGTCAAAATGTGTTGATGTTCACAAGAAACCCAGAGAGGTGTGTGTTAGCACTTCCACTCTGAGGGCAGCAGCCTGCGAGGCAGAGCCCCTCTGGCAGCCTCATCCCCAGGCCCTGGCCAGGCAGAAGGAAGGAGCTCCATGGTTTGGGGGTCTCCAACACCAAAGTGTTTTGATGAGAGACCAGAGGCAGTGAGCAGCAAAGCAGGCTGAGGTGAGGTGTCTGAGCAAAGGGAGTGCATTGGAAGTTGGGAAGGGATGTTGGCAGGAGAATATGGGAACTGGGACTGGTTGGGCAAGAGTTTGGGACAAGTAGGTACTAGTAAAAGAGTATTAGAAGTTAACATGGGAGTCTGAGACTCAGATCACAGAATCATGTTGATTGGAAAAGACTTTTAAGCTCATAGAGCTCAAAGAGCTCACTCCACGCTGCCAAGCCCGCCACTAACCCACATCCCTCAGCACCTCAGCTACATGGCTTTGCTGTATCTCCAGATAATGGGAAGAGATACGGGAGAGGGGTGAGAGAGGGCCACGTGGTGAGCTGAAAATGGGACAGGACTAAAGGGGCTGGTAAGAGTTTTGCCAGTTTGGCAGAGAGAAGGTTTTCAGCTTACTATTAATTCTTGTGGGCAGTAGTTTTGTGGAGTAGTGGGGACGATGCTGAGGGTGGTTCTTTTATTTCTAACTTTTCCTGTTGGGAAAATCATATACTCAAATAATGTGGTGAAGTTTTGGAATTTTTAAGGTGATCAAATTCAGCTTCTGTGTTAAAAATGCACGGTATACATCAGTCCTTATCATAAACTGGTTCTTACATAAGGCCTCAGTCTCATTTACTGAGAGAGACAGCGCCTGCTGAAAAAACTCTTTGATACGTGTGACTTCTTCCACGTTGCTTAGTGTGGAGCCTAAACTTCTTTTCTGCCTACTGCTCAAGCAAAGCTCAACAGGCAGGAGTATTCAAGTCCTTGTGGGGTTTTTTATGACACTTATCACTCTGCTGCCACAAAGCTTCATAAACCTTTAATTAATCCTCACAACACCTCTTTCATATAATTCAGTTCAATCACTATGCAGGATCAGAGCCAGTAAGTCTTTCTTTACACAAAGTGAAGTGAGGTCCTGTGGGAATATAGCCTCGGAGGTAATGAAATGTGATTATGCAGTACAACTGTGGAAAGATGGCAAACCGGGGTTACCCTGAGAAAATTGTTTTCTGGGCATTTTTTAACTTGTGAGTGTTTGATTTTTACAATCTGTCATGACACTCTGCACATTTTTGTGTGTTAAAATTCGTACGTAGCATTATTCTTCCTGGAAACTAATACGTGTAATGGAAAGAGTAGAACATCTCCAGCTCGGGATTTTGGGCTTCTTGATTTATGATGTTTTGTAACCTTTTTGCTGCTATTTCTTTAATAAAACAAAACCAAAGGAAACCAGCTCAACTAAGACTACTCCCAAAGCCAGGCTTCATTCGGAGAAGTGCGTGTGCTTACCGAACCGGTGCCATGTAGTTCATAGGGCAGTTAGGTCAAGGCTGCTCACACACGTTGGAGTCTTGCCAACACTGACATAAATGCAGTTATGCTGAAAGTTAAGGTTGTAAACTCAGAGCCTTTGATTTTGAGGATGCAGGATCATACTTTCATGCATTGTTTAAATGCTTGTTGGTGCACGTTGTGTCTATTTGTCTCTTCATTTGTCATCATTTCAACAAATCAGCAATGCAGACCAGTGATATGACTCCCTATTTAATTGTCCTGAGCCAGCCCAGGCAATCATTTTCATATGACAGTTTAATTTCTCTAACTTCTGGAAAGAGCAAGCCCAGGATTTTTGGCAAGAACGTGGCTTGCGTAATGAGGCTTTTGCCCTACTGTTTCCCTTACTAAAAAATACCCAACAAAAAACCCCAAGTGCTTGTGAATGACTGAAAATGTAATCTATCTTGAAACCACAGTAGCTGTGCCTAAGCGAGGCTCTCTGTCCTGTCTCATAGACTCCTGCTCCTCTTCCAAATGGGAAAATGACTTTTAATAGGTTCTTTTGTTATTATTTATGGCGAAGTAAATGACATTCTGAAATTGCTTGGAGAGTTATGATACTGGCAATCTTAAAGCAAGACTTGATGGAGAGCAGAAGTTTCCTTTTCCTTAAGAATTGTCTACATAGCAGATGAGTTTGCATATTATTCTTGCATGTGCTTGCTGTATTGAATGGTGTCATGCTAACAGGATGTCTCTGCTCAAATAAGGTCTAGAAGAAGTTTATTTTAATACTTGGTAATTCATTACTGCTTTGTTTCACAATGGGATTGGATTGTTTCAATTTCTAGACACGTCCCAGGATGGAATTTGATCCAGTAAGTGTGAGCCATAATTTTATACTGTGGGTGGAAAACTGAACTGGAGAGTTAAGTGCAATGTCTTTCCATCCTGCCAAGTTCTAGTGCAAGGGCAGGTTGTGGTAAACTCTGTGTGGTGGATACCTAGACAGTTTAATTCTAGTTCCACACTAGTATGTGGTTAATAACTAAGTGTCAATTAATACATTCATATTCTTATACATTGCTAATAGTGTTTGCAGTGTAGCAGTGTCAGTGATATTATGATCCTCATTTAGGCTTTGTGTGATGTAATTAGGGAAAAAATGCTTTCTTTGTTATGAAAATGGGTCTTTTTCCCCAAAAAGGTGCTCACTGCAAATGTCTCTGCATGGTGTTTTGGTTTTTTATGAAGGTGATTTTTCTTAGAGTTTCTGAGGGGTGAATATTCACTTTGCATCAGTGCCATTAGCAGTAAGATAGTGTTTTCATTCACAATGGATCCTGCTGTCTCTGCCCAATCTATTCATTGCTTCATGGAAAATAAGGGGACCACTGGGAGCTGTGCTGATCACCACAACCTGCCAGCACACCACATCTGTATAGAGCCTTCTGATTTACAGGCCAGGTGTGGAAAATGTGTGATGAGGATTTTTTGCCTGTACAATTATTTCATCGTAAAGCACACCCATGACCCTTGCACATGGAAGATACCCTGCAGTCCTAATGAAATCTCATCTTCTGTGTCTCTGACAGGAAATGTTTGTTTCAGTACTGCATCATCTTTCATATGGGTAAAGGGAAAGGGAGTGGTAACATTCAGACATTGCAAATTTCTCTGTCCAGGTGACATTCAGTATTACAAAGTGAATGCTTTGTAGTGTGTCCACCTGAAGTGTTACCAAGGCAGGCTGATGATCTGCAGATCGTCATCACGATTTAGACAGCATGTTGAAAGCGAATGAGATTTATGTGTTATCTCATGATATTTGTTGTAGGATGGTGAATGTCAGGTGTTAGTTTCCATGAGACAAGTGGTTTTGATCTCTGCTTTCTGCAGAGGTGTGAGGTTGTTCTGTCAGTAACGCTGTGCATGCTGGAGTGATGCATTGCATTGTGTGCTGTTAACACAGAGCTGCCTTTTCTATAAGTGATTTTACTTCCCCTGCCCTCAAGGTACATATCTATACAGTTTTGTAATTAATGTGGTTCATGCCTATACTTTTAAAGTCCCTAAGAAGGCATCCTGGGCTTATTTCTGCAGGCTAAGCTACGTAAAGAGGACAAGTATGGTTGACCACAGCAGGTTACAGGAGTGACCTGCTCACCAGCAGCCTAATGGTCGTGAGCTGAGGAGAGTGAATGGAGGAATGACAGCAGTAATTGTAGGAAATAACTGTTTGGATTCTTTTATGATACCAAACACAAAAATGTATGTTGTGATATTCTTCAGTCTGTCAAGTGAGAAAGGTGTGAGGGCTTGATGGACTTAGTTAAGTCTCTGCTCCATTCCACTCGCCTCCTACAACTGGTATTTGGGTTTTTTGCTTAGGAGATGAGATCTATCTATAGAGGAATTTTATCTATGATTGAGTCCATTGGAATGAGATATTGGGACTGTTAGGATTCCTTTCTCTTTAGCCATCAGTCCTGTCACAGAATAACATCTTTTTTACCCTCCTTTCTTGAGGGAGGAGTATGGAGACTCCGTTATATCCAGGATGGCTCTGGCTTTTTCAGGCACTTTGAGAAGATGATGTATTACCAGCTTAGCAGAAGCAAATGTTGCTCAACTTGAGTTCCTGTTCCTGTAGCTTAGGGAAGGGAAATAAAGAGTTGAGGCAAAGGACCAAGATAGAGAAGGATAAGGTGGTATAAAGCTGAAAGCACAATCTGTCAGTTCATTTTTGAGGTATCAGTGCCTCATGACTGTGTATCTGGTACACTGGTATTGTGTGTGCTGCTGCTACAGGATTGGTAGCAACCAGAACTAGAGAAGCTTAGCAGCTGCAGCTGGTACAGAGGTGAAAAGCCAGTGAATTTTAAGGCCTGGGTGATAACATGTTACACTTTGGTTGGGGAGGGCTTGGAAGTTGTGGTGTTGTGTGAGAGAGGATGGGATGCTCTGGAGTGACTGGTATGCTCAGGTTGGTGAGGAAAGTAGATGTTCAGTACAGGAATAGAAGGATGGAATTCAGAGCAGTTGGAGAACACAGTAAGTAAGGATGTTGAGGTTGTTGGAAGCAGAGAGAGAAGTTTGTAGATAAGTGAAAGGGGATGTTAAGATGGGAAATGTTAAAAGGCTGAGGGAATTCTGTGGACATTGTAGAACATTTGCCTAGTTTGGGAAGCACAGAATGTCAGGAATTTCAGAGGCTCTGGATATGATTTTTTGGCAAAGACCCAACACATGCCCATCTGTCCACATACCCAAGTCCATTTTGGTTGTTAAAAAGTCGGTAGTTCTGATCCTTTCCTCTCTCCCTCTGTTTTCTCCCCTGAGCATGGAGGGTTAGCCTGTGTGTCCAACTGAGCTGCAGCTGTGTCATCCAGGCAGCTGCCATCAGACAGAAATGGGTAGCAGTTGAGTTATTCTTGGATTTCTCTGAGTGTGTGGTCAGTCTTCTCTCTGCCAACTGCTTCCAGAGAAAGAAAAGGAATGCAGGTCTATTGAAGACTCTGGCTGTCTTTGAAGTATGACTGAAACTTGCCCACTCTTTCAGAGGTCGGGCTGAGGAGAGTGACATGACAGGTATGATCATTTAACAACCATCTTCCTTGAAAGGTAGATTAAAAATAAGCAAATGATAAAAGAAATGAGAGAACTTCATGCTCCGGTGGTGTTCACTCTCCAGTCACTGCAGCATTTGTCTGCAGCATTCATCAAAGGGAAATTCTGACTTGCTCATGGTAAATCAAAAGCCAACATTTGGTTTGACAAGGCCACGTTTAGCATTGTAGTTTGGAAGCCCTGTGTTGCTCTTACACTTTCCATGCTGTGCAATGGTCTCTTCTGTTAAAGATGGTGAGTGGTCCTTGTGACTGCTCTGTGCTCCCTAGGAAAGAAGGGCAGTGCCAGCTGTGCAGAGAGGGGATGCAATGTGAAATGCATGTAAATGTAGTTCCCAAGACTTTGCTGTTTTGCCAGAAAGATGGAAGTCAATAGCAATTTTTAAATGTCTTTTTTTAAGTGTAAAATGTTATAAAAATATTGAAACCTTCTTGGTTTTGTTTTTCAGGGGTGAAAAACAAAAGGTAAAAGCATGGTAAAAAAAGCTAGTTCTGTTTCAGCTGAAAGACAGTTTCAATGTAGAATTTTCAGCAATCCCTAGGTTTGATTTTGAGTCTAAAAATGGTCTTTCTGGAAGGAAAAAAGGTCTTACCTTGTGTACCTGAAGGGTTAGAAGTGATAGCTTTGATCCACTGGAAAAAAATAGGATTTCAGCTTCCTCATAGTGTCACAGTACTCACTGTCAGTACTTGTCAAGGCTTGAGAGCATCAGCTTTTGAAGCTGCTTTAGAACAGGGAGGACTGACTGCTTTTGAAAGGTTTTCTCTTACAAAGGGTTTGATGTGGGTGTTATTTATTTCTGAGCCCTGTAGATATGTACTTAGGGACAGTGGGGGCATTCTCTGTAGTAGCTGATGGAATTCATACCATTTTTAACATTGCATGTTATGTTACCTAATACTGCACACATGCAGTACACACACATGGATGTGTGTGTGTGTGTCCACCTCACACAGAGTTAAAGCATCTGCTTCCTCGTATTACTACTTTAAAGAGTGCAAGGGCAGCAATGTGATAGCTGCATGTGGTGGTTCTTTTTCTCTTGTTCTCTTCTACCCAGTCCAGAGGACAACAGATCATAGAATCTAGATCAGGCCACATAGGAATACATCCAGGTGGGTCTGGAAGATCTAAAAAGAAGGAGCCTCCACACCCTCCCTGGGCAGCCTGTGCCAGGGCTCCCTCACTGAAACACTGAAAGAGTTTTTTCTTATATTTAAATGGAACTTTTTTGTGTTTCAGCTTCATCCCATCACCCATTGTCCTGTTGCTAGCTACTATAGAAAAAAGGGATGCACCAACCTCCTGTAAATATTAATGAGATCCCCCCTCAGTCTCCTCTTCTCCAGACTAAACAGGTCCCGCAGCCTTTCCTCGTATGACAGATGCTCCAGTCCCCTGATCTTGTTGTCCCTGCACTGGCCTCTCTCCAGCAGTTCCCTGTCCCTCTTGAGCTAGGGAGCCCAGAACTGGACACAGGACTCCAGATGAGGCCTCACCAGGGCAGAGCAGAGAGGGAGCAGAACCTCCCTTGACCTGCTGGCCACACTCTTCTTGATGCCCCCAGGCTGCCATTGGCTTCTTGCCCATGAGGGCACGTTGCTGGCTCATGGTTACTTTTTTATCAATCAGGACTCCCAGGTCTCTCTCTGCAGAGCTGCTCTCCAGCAGTTCAATTCCCAGCCTGTCCTGGTGCAGGGGGTTGTTCCTTCCCAGATGCAGGACTCTGCACTTGTCTTTGTTGAACCTCATGAGGTTCCTCTCTGGACAACTCTCTAGCCAGTTGAGATCCCACTGAATGGCAGCACAGCCTCTGGGGAATCAGCCAGTCCATCAGCATCTGAAGCAAAGGCATAGTTCCCTGGTGGCTGGGGGTTTGTAGTGAGCACTGTGTTTTGGGATGAGTGTACCTAGGGTTTGGATTTTTTTTTCAGTGTGGTGAGATAATTTATTGAGGTCAAATCCTCCTTTAAATAGTGGAGAACAAGATGTTTGATTGCAAAAGAATTGTCTTAGACCTTGAATGAAATTTCATTTCAATTTAATGTAGTAGGCTCCAAGTTATATAACAGGGTTCTGTAATAGCTACTTATTAACATTTTCATCCTAACATTTAGCATAAGTAATTAATGTTTAACAGACAAAATTAATTTGTTGTGTAACAGAAATTGTAATTGATTTTACTGCATGGTTCTTAGCAAGATAGCATTGGGATTCGTGGGTTTATCTCATTTATGAGGTTGTTACCTGTAACAGTCAGACTTTGTGCAGGCAAGGTGAACTCCACACACTTGAGCAGATTTACATACGTTGACATCTAAGGTGAATTAAGCTCTGTGAGTATATCTTATGTCTCGCCAAGCTAGTTATAAAGGGCAGATCTTTTCAAAGACTCCAGCAACCTTAGAGCTCTTTGCTTTATTTCTAAACCCTGTAATTAGTGGTTTCTTGAAACTGGATTTGCCTCTTCCCAAAGCTGGGGGGCATGCACAGTAATTTTGAAACCTAGCCTCTAAACATGGTCTGCCTCCTAACTTTTCTGAGTAAAAAGTGGTTTAGATGCCTGAGAATCAAGCTGATTTATAATTGGCTTGGTTTTTTTTCCTTTAATACACTCTTTTTTTTCTTCTCTCCTCTTCTAATGTCTTGTATTGGAAAAATAGAAAGTGTTTCATAGAATGATGCATCTGTGAGTTTCTTTCTCTGGAGACATTCCAAACCCACCGCGACAAGTTCCTATGTGACCAGCTCTAGGGTGATCCTGCTCTGGCAGGGGGGTTGGACTAGATGATCTTTCGAGGTGCCTTCCAACCCTTAAGATCTTGTGTGATTCTGGGTGTAATCTCTGTCAATCTCTTTTCTTTGCACAGAGATTAGCAGGGCATAGCAAAGTTCACACCGTTTGCATCTAGAAGCTCTGACAGTGTTTGGGACTCTTTGTAGTTGAAGATAAATTATGTTTGTGATTATCATCAACCCTTCAGAAATTTACATTAGTATGCAAATAACAGGAAAGATTATCAAGATTTTGATTAGCAAATAACAATTTTTCCACCTAGATAAACTAGACTTATCTGGTATGTATTCTTGCTGTATTTTTAAAGTGTTCTCAGCCCAGCTTGAGAACAAGAAGAAACATCAGCAAATGATGAATCACAAGGTGCTATTAAAAATATTGGTGGTAAACCTGATATTCCAAGCCTTCTGTTCAGCTGGAGTAAGCAGTCAGAGTATGAGGTCAAGATAAACTGGCTGCTCTTGAACACTTTTTTCATTTGTATTTCACTTCTTGGAACTTGGAAGTGGTCACCTGAAATAGTTCCTGAGTTTTAGAAAGATCAGCACGATGTGTACTCTGCATGATCCTGCTCACCATCCGTTGAAAAAGCTTTGAAAAACACTTTGAGCTTTGAAATACCCAGGAATTACAACTTTTGTGCTGCAGGAAGAGAACAGAAGGTAATCAAAGGCATAGCTGGGTTCTGGGTCAGCGTGATCCAGCAAAGCAGGCTGCTTCCTAAATTGCCAGCTGCCTCTTTCTGGACACAAGAAGTGCTGCTGGAGCAGCAGCTGCTTCCAGAGGCATCACATGCTGCCTTGCATGCCCATGTTATGTTTTGTCTCAGGTAGCTAAATGTGGCTATTGCTGAAAAAACCCCAACCAACCACCAAACCCAAGTGAGAGTGGCAGCGAGAGCTTGTCTCTGCCCCGCCTCTGGCCCTGTCTCTGCTGTCCTCTTTGCTTTTCCTCCCTTCCTTCATGAAAGTGATCTGCTGCGTGTAGTATGGAGTAGGAGACAAAGCTTTCTGGAGACAATGAGAGAAAAATGGAGCACACAGGGAGAAGGCTTTTGCTGATGAGGGCAAGCTTTAATTAAACAAAAGCTTTTTGAGTTGTTAAATGTCTTACAGTTTTTTTTTGATCTGATATGAAATGGCTGGGTCTAAATTGCTAAATATTTACAAATAAATTATCTGATTTCTTTTTATTTACATTCCCTGTGATATGCTTTTTAAAATCTCTGTCATAAAACCAGTGATATGGAATAAGAAGCAGCACAGCTAAACATTTTAAATAAAAACAAAACAAATCCAGCTTCCAGTCCAGACAGGCCATTACCATCCGTTCCAGGGCCTAGAAGAGCTTGTAACTCTAGATATCCTTGGGCATCACTGTATTTTTTTCATTTTCCTTGCAGTTCCATCCTTATTAGGCCAGCAGAGAGCTGCTGGCTTGGTCCTTCAGGGAACAGACAGCTTCATTACTTGAGTTACGTAGCATTTTATGAGTGTGGATGCAGTTAAGTACACATGCACACTCATAAACAGATTTCTATAGTAGATATTGCTGAGTTTAGTTTTGGAGCAGGATTGCCCAAGTTAGGGTATGACAAGAATGAAAGGGAATACACACATTATTTTGCTACAACTTCGCACAGAGGGGAGGGTGTAAGGCTAATATTTGGGTCTTCAAGGAGCTCACTGATAATGACAAGCACCTTTAGTGTTCTATAATGTCTGGCTTACTGTTGGAACCTTTACAGAGTTACAGAGTGAACAGAATGTTCAGGGTTGGAAGGGACCTCAAAAGATCATCCAGTGCAACCCCTTGCCACAGCAGGACCACCTAGAGTCGGTCACACAAGAACTCATCCAGGTGAGGTTTGGAATGTCTCCAGAAGAGGAGACTCAACCTTTAGTTAGTGAAGGAGAGGTCAGACAAGAAGGCTTGCACTAGCTTTAGCTTGAGATGTTCTATTCCAAGGAGCTTTTTTCTGTCTCTTGTTTTTAAGGCCATGGATGAGAGAAGGCAGTTTGATCTGATTAAAATCTATTTGCAATGTACTTTTATGTTTGGTGTGTTTTGTAAAATAAATCTGGAAGAATGTGTGTTTTGATACTTTCCATTCACTGGTGCAATCATCACTACTTAGTGCTTCATAAAAATGGATCACATTGGTCTGTGTTGTGGTATCTGACTCGCTGGGAGAGGAGTTATGTCTTGTTCTGGGTGGGTCTCAGAGGCACAGCTCTCAAGATAGCTGCTTGCAAGAAACTTTACATGTCATTTTCCCTATCATGCATCTCTGGATTTCCTTCATGATTAATACATTTTAACTCTATTTCCTTATCATATCTGAATCTATTTAAAAGCAAACACTGCATCTTGCTTAAATGAGAGTTTTTGTTTGCTTTTGTTTTTCCCTAGCCAAAATAATAAAAATGGAGTGGAGAAGTGCTGCAGTTCTGCAGCTGAGTGTGTGGGAAAGGAAAAGCAGTATTTTTCCTTCAAGCACATCGCCACCTAGCAGCTGTTAACTAAAATGTGCTCCTTTTTGATGTAAAGAAAAAAGGTACAACCTGTATCTGAAGTGCTCTTGCTTTGTTCCTTCATCTCTTTCTTGGAGCATATTGAGGTATGGGCTAATAAGTGTTATATCACAGACACCCGTTAGACCTCAGGAGCTGCCACAGGTATCTTTTTCCACTCAGAACTGTAATTATACTGAGCAATACTGTACAGTGTTTCACATCACGGTGTGTCTCACCTCTATAAAGACACCGTTTTATCTCTGGGCTGTAGAATAGGTTACTGCAGAAATAGTTCCTCTTTGCTGACCATAGCCAAGGGGGAAATTTCAGTTGTGTCTAAGGGAATGGCTTGCACACTGTTCTCCTATAGTGTTAATTCTCAGCCAGTGTTGCTGAAGGATGTTGTGTGGCATGGACCAAGTAAGGAAAGCTGCACCTGAGCCATTTGCTCAGGCTTTTCAGCGCTGCTGCCTGAGGCAGTGGTGAGCATGGGAGGAAAGGGAGTAAGGAGGGATGAGGGAAGGACAGGACAGTGGTTAGAAGCAAAGGGCTGGCAGGGTGAGGCCAGCACAGAGAAGGCAGGAAGGAGTGCTCCATGGTAGCTTGCTTGAAAATGCCTGCTCTAAAGCAGCTCAGTATAAGTTTAAGGCTATAAAAACCATATAACTTCTTGCTGTCAAATCTGATATTATGGACTTGATATATTAAGGAAATGTGGGTTTTTTTCCCTACAAAAATTCTAGAGTAATAAACAATTGTAAGGAGTGATTTTTATATTAGGTCCTATTATTGCTCAAATAAGCCAGGACTGTATACTTTCATAGTGGAGAAGTTCTACCAGCGTTTAGGAACCAGTGACACAATAACATACCTCATTGATAACATGCTCTGTAGCTCTTTGATAAGGTAAGTTTCTTGAGCTTTTTGTCAACCTGAAACCTGCACATTTATTCTCAGCAGCCATCAGTATGTCAGCATCAGCGCTTCAGCTGGGGCAGGTGCTTGCTTTCAGAGTGACTCTCCGCGTTGCCCTTTGGATGTGCTGCAGCTGCCAAGGGACATCAATCCATCTGACCAGACATAAGCCAGTTCAGAGGAAACTCATGGGGTGTAGATGCTTGAGGCCACTACACCAGTTGCTTCACACACTACTTTCATAAACCACCAAGAAAGAGAACTTTGGTGTATTTGTGTTGTTGTGAGAACTGCAGAAGAGCAGCACAGCAATTTTGTCAAGCTCCACTCTAATGTAGGGATAAGTATGTACTTAGCCTCTTGGCTTTGATAATGGTGATTTATCTCTTTTTGTTCCCCTCTCTGGTTTGCTTTCCTTGCCTCAGAATACTTCTGTAATAAGACATTCTTGTATGAAGACTGAATTTGCTTTCCATATTAAAGTGAATCAGCAGATCAGTAAGACGTTGAACTCAGTGGGCTGAGAATCACATCTGCTGGCTGTACTTTGGTGTGAAGTCCAGGGTAATTTAGGCAAGACACGTGGATTTTCAGTTACCTCTAGGGGGTGCTGCTGTGTTAAAGTTCCAGTGGTTTAGGCGTTTTTATATATAGATGGGGGTATATAAAGCCTGTGCAATCCTTTAGAAAGTAATCTGGCTAAGGTGAAGCAAAGGTACTAGGGCACCTAATTGTGTTTGCAGCTAACAATATATGGAAGAACAGAATGAACTGTCAAAGGTCCCGGGTTGATGTTAACACCATATTTTTCAGTGTAAATCTAACCCACTGACGTGTTGGTTGTTGGTTTCAGTGCAGGGGCAGGTATCTCAGGCTGGTGAGGTGTTTGATGAACAGCACTTTGAATCAAGCAGTTGGGGATTCTTTGCTGTCACTTGACAGCAAAGTCAATGACTTTGCTGTCATTAAGCTGTTTTCTTCCAAAGAATGGATTGTTTTGTATGAATGGATTTGGGGTTTAGAATGCTTGAGTTACATTTACCTTGATAATTACCCTCCCTATTCTTTCACTAGGCATTGCTTTACTTGCAATATAGCTATTTTAATTTAGAAGTTCATAAAGCTCTCGATGTTTGGTACCAGTTAATGATTATTTAATGTGAAGCATCTCATTTGCTCATTACACAACACATGTTAACCATAGTGTATGTTGTACTACTTAAGGCCATTCACATCATGAAGTGATCATTACTGCCTAAAAACTTGTAGACCAGTGGCTACTGGTCTAATAAGAAGACTTAACTTCTTCATTAGCATCTGGGCAGCACTACTGAGCAGCCAGTGATCTGTAGATAGTCTTGTTTTTCCCAACAAGCTGAAGAGTATGTAATTTTTAATACAGAGAGGTGTTTAGGTTGGGCTCTGAGGTATAAAGCTGTAGCTAAAGCACTATGTGCAAACCTTGGCTTGTAGACAGTTGCTCTAAAGGAGTTTAGAAAAATGCTTTATTTTCTTCCTCATCCCTTGCAAAAACTAATTATGTTAAGTTGGAAAAAGTACCCATCTCTTCTTAGCCTTCCCAAGCATCCACAAAATGTGTCGTATTGATGTAAAATCAGGGACATTCTGTGTTTAAAAACCAAACGTATCTGCAATATTTCCCCCCAAAGCTTTGGAATACTTGCATAAGAAACTTGCAGATGCCTCTGTTTTGTTAATGTTGTAGGCATGGATTTTTATCCCAGTTTATATCTTAAAGGGCTAAGATTTCTCTTGCTGACTTTATTAAATGGCTGGTTTAATCTGAACCATTGTCATAGGATACATTTGAATTTGAGTATTCACACCGTGATCTGCTATGTAAAACTTGTCCCACTGATTAAAAATCATAATGTTCCTTTCTTTATTAGAGATATTTTTCTTCCTAAAAAATACCCCACACACTGCTTTGGTCTGGAGATGTGTGGTGGTAACAAGTCCGGAGAGGCAAAAAGCCAGCTGCAACCTTTTCATTAGGTACCATCTTAGAAATGTACTGTTACTCTGTGTTACATTCCTGTAAGTTTTTACACTATGATAAAGATTAATAGCTCTTCCAGTCAGGAGAGTGATCATGTCACATATGAATTAGTAAAAGCCTTCTGGACCTTCATCTTTCCAGCCATGCAGAATTCCTTCCAGGTAATTTGTTTCATGCTGTATTGAATTCAGAACAGTTAGTAGACGTTCTACCACTGAAACACATTGGTAGATAATGCACAGGATGACTTTTTGTATGTGAAACCAGGAGAAACCTTATTTGAGTTCTAAGGAATCTTCTTTGGAGAGAAATTTCTTATTCCTCTTTATCAGTAGGAAATTTAACTAAAGCAACTAGTCACTCTGAAATATCCAAAGCATCCAAGCAGCACTTTTCAAAGTGCCTCGAGGAAATGGCACTATGTGAGTTGCCTCTGTGATATAACATCTTCCCCTTCCCTAATAGAGGACACAAAATCTCAAGATGGAAATGAGAATTGGTTACTGGTTCTCTCTGTCACATCTCCTGTGTCCCATTAAAACCATCCATCCCAGAAAGGCAGGGAGTTTTCTTCCAAGACAAAGAGGGTAGGGAGGCAGAAGGAAGCCTGCTTGAAGACCCAACTTCCCTAGTATTTGTTTCTCCTTTTCTATCAAATCAGCTTGCAGATGCTGATTAGTTGCAGGAAATGCAAACTGATGCCCATTGGGTTTGCACATGGTTATACCCATACAGATGTTCTGCCTTCTTAGGATGAGTCACGGACATCTGTATAAGTAGCTAAAGTCTTTGTGATCAAGGTTTGGGCTGCAGAAGGGCAGACCACATCCTGAGATGAGAGCAACTGCTGTAAAAACCTCCATCATCTGTGTCATCTCAACCGGAGCTTTAGCAGCTGTTAAAAATCCAGAGCCCAGAACATGTACCTGGTGAGGGCCCTTTAAAAAATCCAACTTGATAGTGCAGTGATTGACTTGTGCCAGCATGTGAGTACACAGCCCCCGTCTATATGTACCTCCGATGTAGCTCCCTCCCTGCTTTAATGGTCTTTGTACCGTGCCGGAGCTGCTGTTGTGTTCCCTTGCTGTAAAACAGCGTTATTTCTCACTGCAGCAGCGCTGGGATCTGTCTGAGGCCACGCTAGGAAACCAAGCAAACGTTTAAGAGAAATAATTTTAAACAGATGGATTTAGCCCACTTCTGCTCAGTAGCCCGACCAAAAAAGTTGCCGTCGGTCGGCTGGCTCCTGCTCCGGGTCCAGAGGAGGCCCCTCAGCTCCCCGGGCAGCCCCTGCTTCCTCCCCCGCCTCCTCCTCCTCCTCCCCCTGCCGCGGCCGCGCTGCCCAGGCCCCTTCTCCCGCCGCCGTCTCCTTTCAAACACTCGGTGCATTTAGAGCCTGATGTTGTGCAGAGAATATCGCTGACATTTGGGGCGCTGCGGGGAGCGCGGAGCATGCGCGGCCGCGCCGGCGCGGGGAGGAAGCTGGTTTGCATAGGAGTCATTCCACGCATAGCCTGCATGTCAGTGCAGCGGGCTTGCAGCGGGCTGTGAGCACCACCGGGCTGCCTTTGTCCGCGCAACTTCCCCCTCCTCCTGCTTGCTTGCTGCTTCCCCTCCCCTCCCCTCCTCGTCCCTCCGCGTTTTGCTTTTTGGTTTTTAATTGGAAAAAAACAAACCCCAAAAAAACAACTTGAAAAGTTTTCAGACGGTCTTCTTTGTGCTGAAGGACACCGAATACTTTAGTTTTCAGGAGTTTGGAAAGGGAAAGGTGTGTGGTTTAATCCCTCCAACTTTCCTTTCGTATACTTTGTTTTGATTAGCCGAAGGCTGGGCCTTGTGCTGGTGAAGCTCAGGAACCCGGGAGCGCAGCCGGCACCGATCGCCGGCCCCCTCCTGCCTGACCCCGGGCGAAAGCAAACAAGCTGGTCTGTTTTGCTAGCCCGATAAATGCTATTTATGAAGATGGACCTGTTGAACTACCAATACTTGGACAAGATGAACAACAATATCGGCATTCTGTGCTACGAAGGTAACGCTCTCGCTTCACGGCGCGGCCTTTGTCGGGTGTTTTCCGTCGTTTGGGAGCGTGAGTTTTGTCTCTGGAAAGGAGATGGGTGCTGGTCTCGCTGCGGATTACCGCGCGGTCCTCATTGTTAACGCTTTTCGTAAGGGAAGGAGGCTTTTTTCCCCCGTTTTATTTCATTTCTGCGTTGGTTTGTGTGTCGTGGGGGTTTTATGAGGCTTTTCGATTGTCCCTGTGCTTTAACGCAGCGTTCGTTTTGGTTTTGCCCGAACGCGGAGGCCGGTGTGAGGTTCCCGTGCGGTGCAGGGCGCGATCCGCGCCGCTCCGCGCTGGGCATCGCCGCCGCGGGCAGCCGCGCACCGCCAGCTCCCGCCCGCCCCGAGAGGCCCCGCAGCCGGCCTCCCCTCCTTCCCCCTCCTCTCCCCGGGGGCAGAGTTACACAACTGCTTGGAAACCCTAGAGATTTCTTTTTCCCCCCCTCTTCTCAGGACTCCGAATTTCACTTCTGTCACCCTCGGCTCGGTTGGGCCGGCGTTTTCTTGTCGTGTGGCAAAGGGTTAGCAGATCCGTTTGGAAGTTGCCTGAGGTAATAGGGTAAACTCAGTTTCTTCATCTAGCGGAGTTTTATCTACGTGCAGTTTGAAGAAGTGGTTATGGCTTGGCCTGGGCTGGAAAGAAAGGCACCACTGAGCTAATGCAGCTTGGCAGCAGAACTGTTTTTGCTGTAGCCACACACTAGCGTTGCAGAAAGCTTTCTTCTGATTCAGCAGGAACATTTTCCATGTTCAGCTGGAAAATAAACTTGCTGTAGTTGTCAGGGAAGAAACAATAAGGGGTATATATAGGACCAGGAGCTATCTATTCATATTCTTCAGAAAAAGCCCTGGCCAGAAGGCAGGGAGCTGAACCTCACTTTGGAAAAGACCATCTTTTCTATCACTAAACCAGCATGGCCACATTTCTTTCCTTCAGGAAGTGTGGAGGGGCTCCTTATAGAATGGCTAATATCCCTGTTTCTTCTCCCCTCCCCACCCCCCTTTTCTTTTTCAGCACAAATATCTATGTCTGCTTGAGTAAAGCTCTTTTACAGAAGATTGAGCTTGCCCATCAGTACCAAAAAATACAGAACTGGGATTCAATAGAGTTGAAGTTTCAAGCTCCTTTTTTATCCCGAGCTTTCTTCATTGGAGCAGGAAAACTAGTTGAAAAGAAAAGAGAAGGGGAAAAAAAAAAAAGGAAAACCAACTTGCAGGCTCCTTTAGCTTTGTCACTGCTCTCTGTAGTAACCAGCGCTTTCTTTGGAAGCAATTAACAACTTCTGATGAAGGCCGTGAAGTTTTGCATAAAACTCCACTTACGTGGTGCATGTTCCCAAGTGTTTTGTTGACTAAGGCAGAAAAACTGTTGGTTTAGTTCATTAGTTAGTTTTGTTATAATTATGCCTAATATTTATGGTAGATTCTTTCCAGCCCCCTTTTTTTTTCTCCCATCCTCTCCTCTGATAATGGTTATTTAAGCAGATCTTAGCTTTAACAGTTCAAAAGCAAAAGAGTTTAAAGAATACGCTGTACTGTAGCAGTCTTTGTTTAGTTTAAACATCTGTTGCTGTTTTCCTTATTCTGGAAGTTAACATTTTTAGCACTAAAATAAACACACACAAAATTAAGAAAAGAAAAGCAAAACTTCAGTGGTGTTTATAGTGAGGTGTTTATATCCCGGTGGTTTAAAAAGTATAAACACTGGCAACATCTGCACTGAACTCCAAGGGTGTTTTAGAGATGCCTACAGATCTTCCATGCCTCTGCCAGAGTATTTATTTTATAAGTGAGTTGTGTCAGTAGTGATGGATCTTGTCTTTTCAAAGACACTGCTGTGGTAGTTACTATATTGACAACAAAGTGTCCTTTCAAACCCAATTAATTAGGATTTATTGAAGGTCATACTTGAACTACTTATAAATAGATGCCTTCTTGAAAAGTACTTTTGTAGATGTAGGATAAGATACAAGTACATTGTATGATGTGAAAATAGCTTTGAAATTTCAGAGGAAAGAATTATGGGCCTATATGCCACAGGAAATAAATGAGATGGGTTCCTTACTCCTTTGTATTCTCTCTTGAAACACTTGCTTTTGCTTATGGAGGTAATTGTTACGCTGGTGAAACGAGTCCTTATCATTTTATGAGGTTTACTAACGGTTTTAATCTTTCACCTCTGGCACAAGCCACTGGAACTAGGTGCTCTTGATTCATAGCTGCAGCCTGTGGATAAGAGATACAATGGAACATAAGAACCGTCACATGTGTTTGACAGCCCTTTAGTTCAATGTGGAGAATATAGAATATAATTTGCATCCCAAGACAAGTCTTGTTTTTTCTTGCCCAGCAAGAGTTACAGATAGCAATTTGTTATTTGTAAGCTGCAGGATGCCAAGTTAATTCCAGCACCTGGTCAGTCTTCCTTGATGGGTAGCTGGAAGAAGCCTCAGCTGTGTCTTATTCTAGGTCTTATTCTATTCTCTTCTGTTCTCAGCTATGTTCTTATTCACTATCCCTGATCATCCCCAGTGAGTCTGGGAACATTTATTAACAGAGAGATGTTTAGTTCATAAAACAGAATTCTGATTTTGGCCCACTCTGCAGAAGACTGGAGGAAGAGAGGAGAATGGTGACCAATATAGATGGGATTTGCTTCATGGACAGAGGAGTATCCTTTTGTTGAGGCTGGGGAAAGAAATGGGAGATCTAGAAGTTCTCCCACTCCCAGTTAAGAAGTAACAGCTTGTTGCAGGTTTAGCTGACCGTTTTGTAGTATGGAACCTTCACCAAAGATGACTGTCTTCCCAGACACAGAGTTTTTAAACTGTTTTCTTTCACTGTGAGGTTGGTCTGGCACAGGTTGCCCTGAGAAGCTGTGCAGTCTCCATCTTTAGAGATACTCTTGATTTGACTGGAGGCAGCCCTGAGCAACTTGCCTTAGCTGAGCCTGGTTGGGAGCAGAAGATTTGGACTCAATGATCTCCAGAGGTGCCTTCTTTGTCATTTCTGGAGTTCTGTCATTTGATGGAAATCTTTACACATTAATATAGTTGAGATCACTCCAGCCAGCAAAAAGATTCCAAACAGAGATTGAGGTGAGAAGGTTTTTGAAAGGGAGTCTATAACTGAACCACAGAATAAAGCCATTTCCTTAGGGCTGCTTGTTTTATGCTAATTGTGTCTTTTTGAGTGTTTTCTTACTATTATGACTAGCTTTGAGCTGCTTGTGATGCCCCATGATAATCTCAACTCAGGTGCTTTGGAAAGAAAGTTGTAATTTCAACAACATGGTGTTTTTTTACCAAAAAAAAAGGTGACTTTTGTCTCTCTGGTGAGGGAAAATTTTGAGTTCATTCCCATGAGAATGCTGAGTCTTTGCCAATGGGAAGATGACACTTATATTAGCACTAATCAGGAGCTTCAAGCAATTTCTTGTAATGTGTTTAGTGTAATTAGGAAAGAAGAAATAATTAGAGAATTGTTGACTCAGCATCTGGATGCTGATTGTTTTTTCTTTTTTAGCATGAATACACGTGATATCCTCCTGCTAAAAGTTTGTTGCCAGTTATCCACAGTGGCCAGTTTAATGAGCAGTGCTTTCAGATCACTGTTTTCTGCCTAATGAGCTCAGAGACATCAAAAAACTCTTGGGAGACCTATCCTCACTAAGGTGCAAAGGCCATGAAGCAGAACCATTCTGTACCAGTCTGGCATTCCCAGCTCTTCGTATCAAATGACAAGCACTTGATCCGGGCTTGTATTCAGAGGTAGAACATCTGCATCTTGTTTTGCAATGGAAACTCACTTAACTTTAGCTGAATATTCTTTTCTCAGAGAGCTTTGTGTGTGAGGTAATGGCAGGAGGGCTCAGAGTTAAACAAAACAAATCACAGGTGATCCTGCTCTTTGAGTAGCACAGCCTAGCAAATTTTGGCTCCTCGTTTCCAATAGAATATGTATGAGAAGGTGCAGTCTCCAAGCAGAAGATTTGTTTCGCTTTGTTGTTTATCTGAGGGAGAGCACAGATGGCTCTGTGTTGGAAGGCAGATTTCTGTCTTCCTTCCTCTCTCTCTCTCTCCCGTTTTCAAGTGCTTTGTGTTATGACTGCATTCTCAAGGCTTGAACTGCTGTGCTGGGAAAGGTATAAAGAAATGCAATAAGATGCTAAGAAATCCCCCAGGCATGTTATGGGACTTGGAGCACTCAGAATAGTTATACAGAGTCCTCTGGACACTCCAGAAGACTGGGTTTTTTAATTTATTTTTTTTCTGTTTAATGAAGGAAATTGGATCCAGATTTATAGAAAAACCACCCCTTTTTGGTTTGAGCACAGCTTACATTAGTTAGAGGCATATTACATAATTATTTCACGGACTTCCTGTAACAATGAGGCATTAGTTGGCTGCAGCAATGGGCTTCCATGGCTGTGTGTCTTCCTAGGGCACTGTGAGGCTCCTTGAATGGATGTCTGCCTTCCCAAAAAGGCCAGGGAGACGTTGGATTTCAAAGGAGGAGCCCGAAATGGATTCTGTTAACTTCATTTGCTTTTTAATGACATGTGATGTGTTTTCTTAAGTTCTAAAAAAAAAATAGTTTCCATTGGTTTTCTTTGCTGACCTTGCATTTTACTCTGGGCTTTCTAACATCAGTTTCTCCTATTAACTCCAAAGTTTGGTTTAGTTTCTAAATATATCAAATGACTTTAACACTATTCTTCTATTAAGGATTAGTCGAATAATGAATGGGGTAAAAATCTCCTTCATGGTGAATTAAGTGTTCTTATTTGTAATGCAGTGTAAAATTTCTGTTCAAAGTCATGTAAATTAAGATGCACCTACAGAATGTTCCCCATTTATAGAACATTCTGTGGGTTTTGCTTTTTCAATGTCTTTTATCTTCAGAAAAAAAACCCCAAAGAGCTCCAACTTCACAGTTGGGCTTTTCTTACTCGTTTCCTCCTAGCATGAAGTTGAGAATATCCTCTTCAGTACTGACATCAAAATTCAGTTTATTTTCCTCGTTCATCAAAGGCAAGATAGATTTAGGTCATACTTAACTTTTGTTGGTCTTTTTTTTTCCTCCTGGAGTTCTGTTGTTCTCCTCACCCTTGATGCCAGTTCAGCATTTGTGCTGAAAACTCAAACAAGGAAATTCAAACCCCAAATATAATAGTGTGTTATCCCACAGCTTTCAATAGATAAGATAAGCAGCACATACAGGGTTTTTTTTTTCCTCTGAGATAAAATATAGTGAGGGTTGTAGCACTAAGTTGAATTCTGTGTTAATGAGCAATTTGCTTAAAGGCTGTAACTTGTTACTCACAAGTCAAATTTGTTACAGTGCCAGGTCTCTTTGGATATAAATCCAGGGATTTTAGGAGACATTGAAAAAGCTTAAATTGCTTCAGAGTTTGAACAATGTGCTGTATTGTATGGAGAACTCTTAGAGGGGGAAAAAAACTAAAGCTTAAACAACAGTCTTCATTGTGTTGTATCTAAAATTATGAATGAAAAAGTTCATCCATATGTATTGGGTTTGCCTTTTTTAAATATCTGCTTTGCATGAAAATAGCTGCCTATTAATTTCTTCTTGAGGATTAATACAGATGGGCCTTTATATTTGATTTTGGCTGAATAGGCCACAGAGTTTTAACATGCTGCATGGAGACAGTGTGCCAAGCAATTTAGCAAAGTTGTTTACACTAACAGTAATCCAGCAGGACAGAGCCTATAATTTTTCACCAATAATAGCATGAGGTAGTGATGAATACCAGTTTCTGGAGGAGTGTTTACAAAAATGGTATTATGCTTTCTCAGTGTCAAAGAATTGTGAGTGTTTGGGGGTTTCATTTCTTCCTTTTTTTTTTCCTTAAAGCCAGCCAATTGTTTCTTCATCTTGCAGTCTGTATCATCTCCCTGAAAATGACTTTACAATCAGCATGGAAGGATTGCTGGACACACAGAGCTGTTGTTCCCTTTCAGTAGAAGCCATGCACTTTGGAGGACAACTCAGTGTGTGCTACAGTGCTGATGGATGTTGTGTAAACACCACACCAAGGCTATGGGTGCAGTAATACACACTCTCACCCTGAGCACCAGGATGCACAGTTTGAATTTCCTGGAGGTGGATTTCCCTTGGTGCTTCGTTGAACAGCTTTTCTGAAGAGTGAGCTGGCATCTCATGCCTACCTCTACAAGTTGGTGTGATGGCACATGTAGCTTAAGAGCCTGGATGGGATGGAAAGGGAGGCCACAGGGCATCCCACACACCTGCAGTTTTGAACTGGCAGTTGAGCATTTAGTTAGGATTATCTCTGTCAACTTGTAAAGCTCATGGTACAGGCAGATGGAGTCGGAAGAGTTTTATTCTTATTAGCAGTAGTAGCATGCCACAGATTCTGAGTGTTTCAGTTGTTAGGAAAGAGCTCCAAACAGCTTTTTCTTGTATAACCTTGGTGAAGTTGAAGTAAGGATGTTCCAGGGACCATCACAGCATTGCTTCAGGTCAAAAAGTCATCCAGAAATTTCAGTGAGGTGCTGAGTCTTCATATAAGATCTTTAGAAGATAAATCCTGAAAATATCAGGTAAAATATTAATACTGTTGTGAGGAACAGAGGTGTGAAGTGGACTTTACGATGTTTCCTTTGCCTAAGTTTCATGGCACTGTTTTTATCTGATGCTTTTTTTCAAGCAATGGTTCTCTATTTCTTGCTCGCTTTGTTGCTGCTAATGTTATAGTGGAGAATTGGTTAAACATAGTAATGTGTGGTGCAGTCCAGCTTTTGCCTCTAGAAATGGCACGTGCCTTGTGCCTTGTTTTATCTCTGGAGGAAAAAGATCATCCACAGTATGGTGTGTAAGGATGGAGGCAGATGATACTTGGGATAAAGTGGAACTTGACAGCCTTTGTGGCATCAGAGGGGGAAAGTATGCCTTCAGCAGGTGGGTGCCAGCTTCGCTCCTTCACAAAAAATCTGGCTCCTGTCTTTTTTTCATATTGCATGTTATTACAAGAGTCTATCTAGGATTATTTTAAGACACATCCTTTCTCACTCCTCATCACTTTAAGAGTGTTCCTTGTCAGCTGTGAGAATCAAGCATCGTAGTGTATAACTTTCCTCCTATTCTTCCAAATGTTGCTAGTACGTTCCAGGAAACATATTTGCTCTCCCAGGAAAAGTTTGGAACAAGTTGTGTTTAAAAAGCAGTAGGTTTTCCTGGAAACCCATTTCACAGGGCAGGCATGGAAACCACTCAGCATTATACCTCCCTGATTTGCAAGACTTAATGTTTGTTCCCCAGCATGCAGAAATGGTTCTTTCTGCTGTTAAAGCTGAGTTGGAGTTGGAAGTAAGAGAGATTTAGTAGATGAAGCTATTGTTTTTTCTCCAGGGCTGGCACTGCAGTACAGGAATATAAACAGGTATTGAAATATTTATTAGGGTTTATTCTGACCAAAAATCACAGAACAGCAGATTGGCAGTAGCCTTGTAGTTACCATCTACAAAGTGACCAGCAATCTTTTGCATAGCAAGAGTGAAAACCAAAGCTGCTAAAGAGGGTCTTGTGGAATATCTGTTGTCTCCTTGGGAATGAGTATTTACTTGGTGTTTACAAATGACATTAGCACACTGGTTGTATTGTGTCTTCCAATTTTGTTATTTAGCTGTTAATGTTCAGTGTGCCCCACTTCTGAAAGTAAATGTAGATATTTGTAAAATCAGTAGGTTTTGACACAGTCAGGAAATTATTGCTTCTTGGCACCAAGTTACTAAATTGGAGTTGTTTTCTCTGTGATGCATTGCTAACTACAGTTAAATGGCCCCGTGAAGAAAATCAAAGTTGTCCAGTCTAAAGGAAACTACTTCTAGGAAATAATTATCTAAATTATCTGGGAAGGCCAGTAAATGCCACACAAGAGCTAGCCAAGCAAAGACAACTGTTTAGTTCTTCTGTCTGTATTCTTTGGAAAGTAATCTGTTCTAAAGTGGGAGCTCTACATAAAGTACTCTTAGCACACAGAAAAGAAGAACCAGTTGACATAACTATGGCACCTTCTTTGTGGTGGTTTTACCCAGAACACGTTCAATGAAGATGGGGTGAGGGAAATGCAGTGTGGTTCATGTAAGATAAGTTTGAACTGGGCCAGTTTCTTGAGTTTAGTATAAATATTAATGGCATTGAGGGAGATTTTTTTTAATATGCTTCCTTGTGCTCCAGATCTTTCAGATGTCCTCCTCAAACATCTGGTGTGCATTGCTGCTTGCTTAACCCCCACCCTTCAGTTCTCATGCTGTGGCATCTCGGAGAGCTATCACAGTCACTCTGTGGTTGGCGTAAATTGAATCTCAGCAAGCCAGCTGGGACAATGCTGACATGCACACTTTTCTTGCTGAACACTCTAAAACCAGTGGCTACAGTTAGTGGGGACTGCTTTGCTCTTCTCTTGCTGTGGGCATCACACTGAGCTGTTTACCAAAGGTGTCAAAAAATAGGAACTCCAGCACCAGCAACGTTTGTAAATTCTTGCCTAGATTCTGTCTCTTTGGAAAAGCTCCTCTTACAAGTGTTATATAATCAATGTATTTAACTGAGCTCATCAGCAAAAAACAAAGTTCTCTTCCTTCAAAAATCCTTAAAAGCCCTTATTTCGAAGACTGCAGCTGTGTTGAGGTACATCAACCTTGCCTTAACAGCTAATCTCTGGATGTACAGAGTTTTCCTTTGTTGTACAGTAAATTGAACACTACCTTGTTTGTTATCAAGTGTTTCTCAGTGAGTCCATTTAAAACCAAGCATGGCAACAAACATTTTAATACTTATTGTAACATATTTGTGTGTGTGTGTGTATATATATATATATCTATTCAGTCCTCTCTGCAGAATCCTGCCCTCACAGAAGACTGGTTAATTCAGCCTTCAGCTATCCCCATGACAGAATGAATATTACTCTTATTTGGGGCAGGGGAGAAGCTGTAATTGGTTAAATTGACATGTCAGGGATAAATCTGACAGCAACATTCCAAGTGCCTTCATTGTAATATGTTACTTTAGCTGCTAAACCTGACTGTGGTCTGTTAGTGATTAAAAAGGGCTTTTACCTACTTGTTTTGAGATGTGCAAATCAAAATTACAGTTAATCAGCTAAGCAGATAAAAGCCTCCATTCTCTGAAAGTTGGACTGGTATATGGGCTAGATGCTTACTTTGTGGTCAGCAGTCGTGGAGGGACTCGACATAACAGATTTTGGACTAAAATCCATTGTGACTGTGGTTCATTTGTAGTAGATCCCTTCTAAAATGAGATGATGAAATGTGTGTCAGTGGAAGTAGCTGAGTCTTTATAGTTGCTCCAGGGAATGAGCCCTTTACAAAAAGCAGTGGATGGAAGAATTTTAGAGTCTCCTATGTGAGCTGCAGGACCTCTGCAAGTCTTTTTTATATTTGGGGCCTGTTGAGTTGCATAAAAGGAATGTGCCCACTGATGCTGGCAGTCAATTTTATATTCTCTTCAGCAGATGAGCTGGGATAAGAAACTTCAATTAAATAGCAGTCCAGCTGTGGTCATGCAATGCATGGCTCAGCAACAGGCAAGCTGATAAGTCATTTATGACCTAAAGCAGTGCTTCCAAACCTTTTTAATTAATGCAGTGTCTCACTGCCCCTGAAGTGACTGATTCCATTAAAAACTTTACAGTGGTATTTAATAGAGTGCCTGCTTAATTATGAGGTGGAAAATCTTTAATGTGTGATGAGGGTAGAGATCTGCAGCAATGTTTAGGATGTGCATCATTGGAGTAAAATAGGGAGGGATTTAACAGATAATTAACTGGGGAGTGATATCATGGTAACATAGGGAGAGATTTAATCCCTAGATCCTGTGGAGCTGGTATCATGTGAATGGTGGCTCAGAGACATACAACTGACAACTTTTGTTGCCTTTGTTTTACCAAGCCATCTGCACTTGCCTGTGTTTTCTCAGGAATGAATTGCTTCTGCAGTTTTGAAATAAATAAACAAGGACCCTGGAGTTAAGTTAATCAAAAGGGAGAGTCAGCTACAGGCTGGTAGGTCCAGGGAGGGGAAGACAAAGCCCTAATTAAAGGTCTTTGAGAGGCAGAGTGTAACTTTGGTACTGCTCACCCGTTCCAATGCCCCAACTGTCAAAATAACTTTAAAACCAGGAATTTCTGTTTGATCCTTGGTTTTCCAAGAGTTCTGGAAAAGCAGCCTACGGTGCCCAGAAAACTGTGAGAAGGCTGTCCAGGCAGCATGTCATTTCTTGGTAGCAAACACAGTCCCTCCCTCTGTCTTTTCTGCCTTTGCTTCCCCTTGGAGAGAACATTTATTTTAAGTGACCCTGCAACTTGGCCCCATAAACCACCCTCCTTCTTGTGAAGTAAACAGTCCAGTTATGAGTTAGGCAGTGCTCCCATCTATCCCTTAGCACCCCAGGGTCATCTCCCTTTCATCTCTCTGAATCTGACAGCCTCAAGCAACCTCAGTCACTGCATGGCAGCGCTGACCTTTGGGGTGGGTAGGAGCATCATTTCAGATCCCTTTTTTTCTGTCCTTTTGAGGAAGAATTAATAATGTTCTCTGGTACCAGGTTCTTCACAACCAAATCTTCTAATGGAACAATGGTTTTCAAGCTCCTGTATGATGTGGTTACCTAATCTTTTTTTTCTGTGGATCTCTTCACAGTGAGGGGTTTCCCCATCCCCCCCCAATAAAACTACTTGGTTTTTTTTCAATACAATTAGTTTAGTTGCATGTCATGGACCCAAGATTAAAAACTGCTATTCCAGAGGCACAAAAATGAGTTTATCATTTTCCTTAGTGGTTATGTGTGCCTGTCTGTGTCCTTTTGTTTAGGAAGACAATTCTTTCAGGAATAGTGTTAATATTTTGGATTATGTTTCTTTACACCAGCACCCATCCCTCTGGAGAAATGATATTACATCCTTTCTTCTTCATCTCATGAGCCACATTGTTCTCTGGACTTGTCTAAAAGATGAAACTTTCACAAGTATTTGTTCTTGAAACAGAACAACACCTGAGGAAAGGCTGTTGTGATGTGTCTCAGGAATATGAAGCCAGTGGATTGAAGGATCTTTGTTATCTAACCTTGTGGTGCTTGTCAATTCATTTTTTCTGCTGGCTGAGGCACCAGCTGGGTCACATCTCAACCTACTGCCATTACTTACAGTAAAAACCTCCACATAAGGAATTGGCAAGCTGACTCATCCTCCTCATTTTCTGTGTAAATAGCATGATCAAAAGGCTATCTTGTTTTCATCTGAATGGCTCGTGTAGCTCGCTGTTGGCTTCAGAGTGACTGCCCTGCACACTTGTCACTGCTCTCTTGCCTTCTCTGTCTAAGATTTTGGAACCCATTTTGAAGGACAAAGGGGTTTTGTTCTCTACAATGGATTCTTTGTGAGGGATGGGTTGGAATTGTTCTGCTGCTCCGTGGATTAAAGTCTTCAATATTCTGTCCAGCTTGGTTGAAGGGGCTCTGTGTTCTCATTTCAGGCAGGCTGCAGTCAGGTAGCAGAAAAACCAAACTGAAAAGGAAAGCTTTTTCCTGTGTTCATTAGGCCAACCACAATTTGCTCATAGCTTGCCCGTTTCACCTCAGTTTAGGAAAACATTACCATGTTGGTGATCCTGTTGTGTGTCCATGTACACTTAGTGATGAAGGCTTTGCTGACCTACTTTTTGCTGACCTACACTGACCCTACTTTGTTCCAATCCAAATCAATTCCACAGGCAGGCACCCATGTGTGCATGTGTTTTACTAACAATTTGAACATATTTGATTTTGTGTTTGTATTTTGAAAAATACAGCATTTATATCCTCTTCTGAGGGCCTTCTTCCTTCCAGGTAGGTTATTCAGGGAAAAAGAAAACGGGAATAAAAGCAACATTACTTGAAAGTGTGATATTGGGCTTCACAGCTCTTTTTTGAAAGCTCAGTTTTATTGCTGCATGGAATTTTTCCACATGTAGCAAAGGAGAGTAATGTGAGAAAATGTGTTCAGAGCATGTTTATAGTAAACTTCAATGAAGCCTTTCAGTATATCTAAAAATAGGCTCCAATTTAAATAAGTGGAATATAATTTTTTCAACTTTCACACAGAACCTTTTGCTTCAAATCGATATGAGACAAACAGCACACAATTTACTGGATTTAAGAGTGACCCCATTGCAAGTGAATGTCCCCAAATTTACGTTTTAAGCATGGTTGCCATAGAGCATACTGTCTGTGCTCACATCCACGGGGGCATTGATTCCCCAGTGCAATAGTCTAGAGTTTAATTTATGTTGCAGGATGATATCCATGAAATATGGGCCACTGGAGCAGAAGGTGGTGTTTCAGACCTCAGTATCTGCGTCACTGACTACTAACAGAAGAAGTATCTAAAAAGCCCAGAGGGAGGGTAGCAAATGTTTTCTATTTAGGAGGAATTACTCAAATTTGATCTTTCACAAGTCCAATTTCCTACTCACCTCTCTCTGCCATTGCATGGAAGTACAGAGTTACAAGGTATCACTTGAGTGTGTTGAAATAACTGCTTAAGCGCCCCATGGAACAATGGTTTTTGCTGTGACTTTGATTTACTTCTGAAATAGATGACAGGTCTTCTAGCTTTGGTTATTGCTGCTAAAAGACAGGCTGCCCTTTGACCAGTTTAGCTTTGCAGTCTTTCATGTAACACAGGAAGACATTTAGCTGGGTGACAAAAGAAAGAAGGCCAAGGTCTGGAAATGAGCATTGTTTTGGAAAGCACCATCTTGGACATGATGACTTAGTTGTATTTCATTTACAGGTTTTTATTGATGGTGTTTTTACATTTCTAATAAAATTGCCTTATCACACTGATAAAATCTTTTATGTGGCAGCTTGCAGAATCCCCTTATCAGAAATGTGAGAGAGGGCCATAGAATGCTTCAACAAATAAACTGAAGGAAGCTGAATCCTGATGATAGGTTTATTATTTAAGCTTGGTGTGGTGGTGAGCTTTAATTACATATTCTGGGATTGCTTGCTGGATTACTGTAACCAGCATCTTCCTCAGGAGTGTGTGTCCCATGAGCCTTCCAGCCAGGTTACAAAGTGGAAATGATTGTGTCTTACCTTGAGGCACCAAGACTAGTGGGATTTCGCTTCTCTTAATAGATCTGGTCCACAGACACTTGGCTTGAATCTTCAGAGGTTTTCAGTGCCGGGCAATGTTTTCTCCTCCATGCAGTTAAGAACCTTAAATGACCAGAACAGCTTATAGTGCCTAACAGTGCAGTATGTTTTGCCAGGGAATTGAATGGCTCATATATCTTTTCACCAACCTGTAAATACAAACGTCGTGTTTTTGAAGCAAATACAAGAATGTGAAACCTACTGGGTTTTTTTTCTGCAGAAAATACAAAAGTTGTCTTCCTTTCTCTTTTATCTCCTCCTTTGTTTGGGAAGCCCTTAATGGATCTTCCTGTTCTGCACCAAATAAAAGCAATTTGTAGCCTCCTATGTAGGAAGTACAATTAATCTGAGGAGTTTAGCAGTTGGTACTGGTACCTTCATCAGCTTATTCAGCAAGGTGTCGTTGTCAGTCTGATGTATCTAACTTGGGGCTGTTAGCTGGTGCTCTTTTGATGGATTCCTTTATGTACTAGGATGCTGACTGTTTGGCCTTCTACTTGAATGAGGCTGGCATGCAGCCACAGGACAGGGCTAGGGGAAAGTCAGGGTGCATCTGGGTAGGACAGCCCACCCCTTGGTAATTGCTTTAGGCCTTTTTTTGGCTTGAGTGCCAAACCTGCAGGCTGGGGTGGCCCAAGTACAGTGCTTTGTACATGTGCTGCTTTCTGGTGTTCCTGGGAGCTCTCGCCTTTCTTTGATATCAACCTCAGTCATGCATTGGACAAACATAAAATGGTAACTTGTGTTGATTTCAGTGCCTTTTAACTGACTTTAAAAGCTTGATGCAGGTTTTTCCTGGGAAAGCTGGCAAAAAGGCTTAGAAAGGAACACACTCTGGGAGCAACTCTACTTCCTGAGCTAAAACCCATCCTCAATTGTGATGTAAGGGAAATATTTTTTGGGGATTCATGTTTATGTTGTAGACAAAGCTGGTGCTACTCATCTGGAGACTGGTGTAGTTTAGCACTGATGATATTTAACTGCCAGATGACTGGAATCTTTTTAACCATAGTTTACGTGAGTACAGGTACTCTAAGGAGGAGAAAGGAACATATTTTTGACGTTAGCTCAGACAAGAGCTGCAAGAGTTATGTAAGTGGGACATTATCTTGAAGGAGACCTGCAAACTTATGGACTAGTCTGATGCTCTAGAATTAGACCTAAGCACCAGCTTGTTGTTGGGTTGGAATGGTGCACATCCTCACACTCACAGCTGTTGAGGTATGAACACTGAAATTTGACAGAGGAAATATTAAGAAGCTCTCCCAGACCCGAGCACTAAAATCTATTCCATCCTGCTTGATTCAGGGTGTATCTGCTGCCCTTCTTTTTTCCATGCTATCGATTGCTCGCCTACTTAACCAAGGAGTCTCTTTCAGTTGGTACCTGGTTAGCAGAGTGAAGAGATTTCAATCACAGTTTAAGTGGCTGGCAGAGGCTATTTACTTCCCTTATGTTTATAAAGTAGTATTTGTAGAACTGAGTTATCCTTGTATGTCAATTTATGCCACAGAAAGCAGGCATATGCTATTTTATGCAGCTGTGCTTTTACAGTATGATGCAAGAGAATGTAAGATGATGGAGGTGGTTTTTCACAGGAGTAACCACAGTTACAGTGAAGTTTGGGGAGGCAATGTAGTGTTGTGTATATAATACAGCATTTTCAAGACTTACTAAGCTGAAGTGTGCTTTATAACCTGTGCTACTCTGCTCTGATTAACAAGATGTGGTTTTTGAGAGCATCTCCAGGCCAGTGCGCCTGTACTCTGGAAGCAATATCACTGTAGCTAAATCTTGGCTCCTTTCTTTGTGCAGCCTTTTGAAGGAAAGAGGAGGAAAAAGTGGCTGGGAATGATTGAATGCAGAGGTCACTATTTCATGTTCTTTCTTGCAGTGTCAAGCATAACATGTCCCTCATTGGCAGGCAGGGTCAGGTGGAGGAGCCAGAACAGAACAGTCGATTTAATCACTGTGTTTTGGTTTGGGCCATGAGTTTTCTGGCATACATATCCATGCACAGTGGTAGCCAGAGCTTGGTTCCAGGAGTGAATGCTTTTCATATGCTTTGTAAACGGTGCAAAGCAGGCTTTTGCCAACTTCTCTGTACATGTATATGTGACTTTTTGGTAGCTATTTAGTTAGCTTTTTGCCATATTATGAGAAAGTCAGTAAAATACATGTCAGAAAAGTGTAGCAGTAAGTTGGATGCTGAAAGAAATCTAGAATCGTACTTACAATAAAAATCTATTACAACAAAAATATTTCCAAGAGCTAATGTCATAGTAGTGTTTTATGGTTGGGCTGCTCTCATTAATACTTTGTTGTTGTTGTTCCTGTAGTGTGCTGTTTTATTGTGCTTTACAGATAGGCCTGTTTTATGTACTGCAGAGGAAATACAGACTACTATGACTTTGTTTATAGCATTTGGCAGCCTTCTTCCCAGAATTAAATCTTATTTAAGCTCAGCCTAAATAGTATCTTTTATAGAAACTGCAATCCAGAAATAAAGTAGTGGTACAAAATGGTGTTTTTACTCAAGGGGTTTTGTTTGAGGGAGCTTATAGATCAGTTCAGCAATTACATAAATAAATATAACTTGTGAGTGCTTTGTTAGAACAGCTTTTTTCATGGAGATTTACTACTGAGGAGTCTGAACAGACTATTTCATTCTCTTTGGTCAAGCAACTGAAGTAAATCTGCCTTAAATTACATACTTTTAAGATTGTGTATAGTCGAACTAATTCACACAGATTTGATTTCTGGGGAATTTCAACATTTCAAGGATATCAGTCCTCTTACAGTGTGTAGTACGCTGTGAAGTAATACCCAAACTAGGCAACTGACGACATCTGCAGATTAATTCTGTGGCACCCTATTGTGATTCTTTTGTTTTGATGACTTGTTTGAGTCGAGTAGTTTGCAGTGAATTCCCTGCTTGGTATTTGATATCTCAAATCATGAGATTTTTGTCCATTAATTGGAACTTTTGTTGTCTGTCACAATTTATGTTGGCACAGATTGACTTCTGTGTTGGAGAGAGAAGAAAATATGTGATAATTTATAAATTCATTCCAATCTCTTTGCAATTAAATCTTATGATTGTTAAAATATAGGAATGGAAGATAAAACCAATTTTATGTTATAGTATCTTTTTCATATATAGATATCTATATAGATATACATATATATATTTTGTGAATGTCTTGGGTTTTCATCAGAAATATTCCATGTGAAATGAGGGCTAAACTTTGCTCTTGAATCAGCAGAGAAAATTGCCTTTGAAGATTTTAATGTACTACTGATTCCTGGGAGTATGTGGCCCACAGAACATGAGGCAACTCCTTTTGCTAATGAGAAGCTGTCTGCATGGAAGTATTGGAAAAGTTAATTAATAAAGTCTGTTAAATCTCTCATGCCTGTGATTTTATTGAGTGGCCTGAGGTAATTGCAAATTCATCCGAGACCTTAAAGGTAAGAACTCCATTGACAGACATCATAACTGAGATTTTGTTTAACAACATGTTAATAACCACATCAGGAATTTATTCTTGTGGACAAATCCATTAGTCGGACACAGAACGGGCGCGGGCAGTGACGGCATTTTCTTTCAAGGAGCTCTGTTTTGGTTTGTCTTAGCATGACAACCTTCAGCTGGAAAGACAAAGCCTTTCATTTCTGGATTGGAATTAATGCTTAGATTTTATGCATCAATAGTATCCAGCGGGAGAGAGGAAATTGGGAGGGGGAAGAGGATATGGTAGCCACGTCTTCCTGCAGCCCATACTGAGTTGTGGGGTCGGAGAGGAAGGAAGCTCACTGCCAAAAGAGTGTATATTTTTTTTTTTCCAGTCTTTGGTAACTCCTGGAGTTCTCAGACATATTTTAAGACTTCTCTGGTGTCTTGCTATCAAATCCACACTTGTAAAAACACAGCTTTTGCTGTTGCCATGTTTGTATTGCACGGATGTTTCAGTAGGGACAGAGATAACTGCTGATTGAACTGCAAGAGAAACACGGTGTTGAACATCCACTGTTTACAGAGAACTAGCCTGGTGGTATATCTATCTGGAAAGAGCTGTGCTGGATTTACAAGCATTTTGTGTGCATGTGTTAATTTTAATCACTTTCAGTTTAGGCTCCTAAGTGGTTAAAATAAAGAACATTCTTGCTGACTGCATGGGCTTCTGTCAACTGAGCACACTACTGCAGCGCTGCTGTACAGGCAGACACTACGTCACGTTGTTATCTCTATTTAGCTTGCCTGTGCTTTATCATGTTGCCTAACAGTTTTAAGAACAGGACTGAAAAAAAGAGATGAGTATGAATAGTTGTAAGCAGAACTATCTGAAAGCAGCAGATCTGGAGTGCCTTACACCAGCTGCTTGCTGAAACAAAGAGAAGTATTATGAGAGGCACCATAAATGTGTTTGCTATCTCCGCTTTCAGTTGCAGCGCAGACACAAGCCGTCACAGTAATGAATTTTGAAGGCTGGACTTTGGACTTGGGGAATTTTATATGAAACAGTTGTTTTATCAGAGTGTTGTCTTGCCAGCTGTATGATGCGAGTCTGGTTGCCATGGAGCGTGGTCAGTTGGAGGAGACAAATCTAGCCAGTAAACCGGCATTTTGTGTGGTAGGCTCTGCTGTGGTTGCTCCCTCTCTGCTTTAAATTCAAGTTTGGTATGGAGGAAAGTAGTGGGGGAAGAAGCTGCCTTTTTATTTAAGTAAAAAGCAGTTTTAGCCTTAATCAAACTTGCAGACCTCATGAGAACTCCAGGTGCAATACAAATTATAGAATCATAGAATGGTAGGGGTTGGAAGGGACTTTTGGGGATCATCCAGTCCAACCCCCTTGCAGAAGCAGGGTCACCCAGATCAGGTCACACAGGAACATGTCCAGGTGGGTCTTGAAGCCCTCCAAAGAAGGAAACTCTACAACCTCTGTGGGCAGCCTGTTCCAGTACTCCATCACCCTCACAGTAAAATAGTTTTTTCTTATGTTTAAGTGGAACTTTTTGTGTTCCAGCTTCATCCCATCACCCCTTGTCCTGTTGCATCGAAAAAGGGCTGCCCCAGCCTCCTGAGTATACGGTATATGAATATGCAGTTTATCACCATAAACAATGTAGAGGTATCTTCCCCTCTTGATCTTACCCTGTTATCTGGACTCTTGCATTTGACCTTGTCCTCTGCTTACCTTTTGTCTTCAGGGTGGGCTGTACAAGACATTTGAGCACTGGCCACTTGTTTCTTCTCATGAGGTGATGCTTGGTGTCATCCAGCCTCTCCTGGGAGACAGAGCTCTTACTGCTCCTCCCCACTCTCCACTGATGCCTCTTCCAAGTTTGGTTCATCTGGTTGATTTTGGCTGAGCGGCCCTGTGGTGCTGCAGACAAACATACCAGTACTTCCCAGTATATCCAAAGGCCTTGGTGCCCACTGTGTAATTACCATCTTACTTTATGATTAGGAAAATGCCAAATGACCAAATTTGACAGTCTTTAATTAGAGGACATTCCTTTCTTTGCTAAATTGTCTTTAAAATTAGTTTATTTTCAACATAGGACGACAGTAGCATTTTAATCAGAGTTTGTACTCTGTCTGAATGTTAATATACAGATGCTGTTGTTACAGCACATACAATAAGATGAACTTTAAATTTCTTTAATAAAGAAAAAAGAACCCATTGAGGCAATTTTACAGGATCAGACTCCTGTTTGGGAGAAAGGAAAAGTTTATAACATACTAAAATGGGCACATTCTGAGGTTTTTTTGTCTTCTGCAAACACCAGAGTTAGCTTTCTATAGATGCTTAAATTGCCCGGGTTCCTTTCAGGAACTGCTTGGGAGAAGTCAGCAGGAGTTGGGTGCCAACATGGAATTTGTACTTCCTCTGGTGCAGTTTTGTTTGGGTCTTCAGAACTGATCTGAGATACTGCAGAGAGAAGATTGCACATGGGTGGGATGAAAGGGTGGTAAACCCCCGCTGATGAGGGTTTATCTTTTGACATTGGGATTAACTTATCTTCTTTTAAAGACAGAAGTCAGGAAGACTCTTTACCATGAAAAACTGGTGTAATGTGGCTTACTTCTAAAGTACAGTATGTTGAGAATCTGAACACTATGTAGGTGGAGGTTTCTACTGGCAAAATAGAAAGACTAAAGGAAAAGCAGAAATTTTACTGTTAGGAAGAATATTCTATATAAGAGGTCTTTCTGTTGAAAGCTGCTCTTGTGACATTAACAGTGGTTGCAGGGGGCTTTGCAATTACCACTTTGTTTCAAACAGGAGGGGATCTGTGGGGTCTGTCTTGGGGCATTTGCATAGTTTTTACTGTTGAGAGCTGAGATGGAAAGTTCCTATTTAGATTTGGTGCCAGAGTCTTTAATAGAAATCATGACTTGTGGTGTATTACAGGTCAGTGTGTATTTGCTAGTTTATATTATGCTGACTAAATTGGCAAAATGCTTATTTTTACTGGTAAACATTCAGGAGATTTTCTCCTCACTCGTTCTTTTTCCCAACAAAATAGTATTTGTTGTGTGTGGAATGAGGGCAGCATTTTATAAATCATCTGCCTCTCCAATGGTGTGAAAATGTGTGGTGGCATACAAAGCTCGCCATTGTCAGGTACCTCGGGGCTGCAGATGGAGTTAACCTTACCTAATTTGAGTTGTGGAAATGATGACCATGCAGAAAACAAAATGCTTCTGGCAGTGTAGGAAAAATACAAATTTCAAACTCTAGCAAAAGTGGCGGTTTCAGGGATATTACCAGAATAGGTAACCCTGGTTAACTCAGCTCCTCTCCAAGCCCCTTACAAAACCCCATCCCTGTAAGGTCTAAACATGACCTGTGGCTATGGGAGTTCTGGTGAAGCCCATAACTACTGGTGAAATGCAGCACAACGCTTCAGGCCATACATTTAGTGAGAGGTTTAATTGAAATGAGGAAAGTGCTGTGGTCAACGCTCTAATGAATGCTTTGTAACAACATGTGAGCGTGTTTACGTGTGAGCTAACTGTCTCGTTTCTGCAGTTATTTATACACAGCTTCCACGTGCCAGGAGTGACCTTTGCTGACGAGTGATATCAGTTTAGCATATAAAATTACTCACCAATCTGCCTCGTGGAAAATTAGCATTCATAAAACTGAAACGTTGTCATTGTTGTGCTGGAGAATTGTGCTGTTTGGTTCATTGCTCCAAACATAGTTGAAGAGTGAAGTTTGTCCTTAGATGTCCTTCTCTATAAAGTTGCATCAGCAAGTTCCAGTCTTCCCCCTTATTTTTTACCTTGCATACACCAGCTAAGCTTGATAAAAGGAAGCATTTGAGAGTTTGAACGCTTATTCAGTTTTAGATCTTGAATATTTGGCACAGTGGTGAACTGTAGCCCTGGAATTTGTAACCACAGCCATAAGCAAAGGAACAAAGCGTGTGTTTCATTGCAAGTAGTCATGCTTTGCAGAGTGAGTAATGAAAGTTCAGTGTTGGGATGGCAGCCTGTGAGAAGGAGCACTTCTGAATAAAAATGCTGTAGGAAAGATGCGTTGGCTCAACCTCTCAGATCATCTGGGGTGAGCTGACCCTTCTCATACTACCTTTTTTTAACTGTTTCTTCCAGCATAAAGCACTGAAATATGGTTCACGATGCTTTATTTATCTTAAAACCGTGTTAAATTCGCCTGTGCAGACCTGACATCTGTCTGGGAAATTGCTCTGGAGGACTGTTTTCAAAGACCATGCTGTTGTGCCTCTCTTTTCCCTGTCGTGCTCATTCTCCCTTGTCTTGTTCTTGTAGGTGAAGCAGCTCTAAGAGGTGAGCCCAGAATGCAGTCTCTTCCAGTATCCTCTGCTCTCACCAGCCATCGAACAGGCCCTCCTCCCATCAGTCCCAACAAGAGAAAGCTCAGCATGGACCAAGGGGATGATGAGCTAGACTGTGAAAATGACCATGTTTCTAAAATGAGTCGAATGTTCAATCCACATCTGTAAGTGTCCTGCTTCTGTTACGTCCAGTTCATCGAATGTAGTGCTATCCTTCTCGTTTGTTTGTGTGTGCTAAAATCATACCACCTCTTGGAACTTTGTGCTGGATTCTTCCTTTGTTCCAGCTTGTGTGGAAGATCTGCACAAAATCTGCTGTGATGAGATGAGTGACTTCTTGCTCCCTTTTGTTTTCACACGGGAATTAGCACATCTTAACTATTTATAGACAAACATATGGATTCACCTTGCAATTTCTGAAGTATTGTTCACTTGTTCTTTGTAATCCACTCCTTTCACTTCCCCTGGCTCCTAGAGCTCTATACTCACTGCTGGTGGAGGTGGGGAAGCGGGAGGAGGAGGGGAAACAGAAGTGCTTTGCATTTTTCTGAGGCCAGGAGATTGTGAGCCAGCTGCTCTATAGTCTGCCTTGACAACTGGGTGAGCTGCAGTTGTTGCTAAACATTACTTGAAGGCTTGCACCACAGCTCTGACAGTCAGATGTGGAATTTTTCATGCAGGTAAGGCGTTGATGAGTTAGGTGCATGTGTTGGGTAATCACCAAATGCCATTCTTGCTGTGTTCTCATTCCTGGGAGTTGGAGTCTGGTTGGCATGAAGTACAGGCTGAGAGAATTCCTTTCATTCTTGACTGCAGGAAGTGATGGGAGCAGTTCAGCAGTCCAGGGCAGCCTGATAGCTGTGTGCCTTTCCCTGCTGCCTCAGCTCCTGCAGCCTCTGCATTCCTCACATTCCACGCTGCTGTGGACTGTTGTGTTCAGTCATAAGATTCGGACAGAGGTATTTACCCTCAAATAAATCACCACAGTGTTAGTCAGAGGCTGGGCCTGTAGTCTGCAGTCTTGGAATTTGTTACGAATCAGGAATCCAGCACTGAAGTAATGCAAAACAATAAAAGCTCACAAGCAGAGAGGGAGACTTCTTGCTCATTTACCTCATTCTTTCTCCTAAAAACTTAACTATTTATAGCCTGTCTTTGGAGCTGAGCGTGCTGGTGTTGGAGAGAACGGCATGCTTGTGTTTCCGTGGCACACGTGTGTGCCACGACTGATCTGTGTTTGAATTATGACCTAACTTTGTGTGGAAAAGGTGTGATTTTTATTTAAAAAAACACCCCAAAACTCATTTGCTGGTGATGAAATCAAACACATCTGGCAGTTACATACATTATAACACTTTATACAGTGGAGACCATAAAAACAATGAAGTCTGAACCAACGGACCCACGTGCAACCAAAGGTCGGAACTAAAAGATACAGACGCTTATTTTACATGATCCCTTAGGTATATTTTAAAGCTATCTGGTCTTTTCCAGTACAGTACTTTTACTCCACAGATTCCTTCTGGGATTTTGTAGATGAAATGTGCAACTTTTCTTCTTGCAATAAAAAGCACTGGTTGTCTGCCTAGTGTTGGTGTGATGAGGCTTAATTGGTTTCAGTTAAATCATGTACCGGGTGAAGCGTCATCTAAGATTGCGTACACGAGGCCATCTCTTTTTCCCCTTCATTTTGTAAGTTGAATCTGGCCAGATGAAAATGTGCTTTCAACTGAGCATTACAAAGCCTCAAACTTTTGTGGTGTGTCAGAAATAGATGAATATCTACTGCAGATACACCATGAAAGCTCACCAAGATTCTCTGAGTTTTACTCCCATTTCGATGTTCTGGTTTAACAACAGAAATGGAATAATCAAACTTTGTGGAACTATTCCTAAGCATTTTGTTTTGGAGATGTGAAGCTTGAGTCATTTGCACTAAAGAAAAGATGGTAGGTTTGGGAATTGAAACATTTTAGGGACCACAATAACAGCAGTCACATTGTAGTGACTTGAGGTTCTAGGAGTGTAGGTTTGACGAAGTTCAGTGTAGAGAACCAAAGCCGTTAAGAGATGTGGAGTGTAATGTGGAGACTCACTGGTATGAGATCTGTGATGATAGCAAAGATATTTTTGTGATTTAGCCTGTAAAGATGAAACTTAAGTCTATTTTGAACTGGTCAAGACAAAAGTCTGCTGAAAGCACAGAGCAAAAGAGTTGGTTATACAAAAACTGGGCACAGCTGCCCCGACCCGGATTAGGGCTCCAGACTGCAGGTATTTGCCATATCATGGTGTTTAAATCCACAGCACTCTGGTTGAATGCCTTTTTCATTTGGAAGTCAGTGCTTGCAAAACAGAAGTCTTTATCATCACGGGCAGCTCTTGTTCAGACATTTGGGTCTTTGTGATTGCGTTGGTAGAACTGTGAAGCAGTTGTATATTCATCCTCTTCACACCAGCACATTGTGGTTGGAAACCTAATCCAATAGGACGAGAATTGTGTTCTGTGCTTCCTTATAAATGGTGGAACCTTTTGTCAGCAATTTGATATTAACTCTTACCTACTCGCACCCTCACATCTCAATCACTGTGCTTCAGTGGGAAGGAATCCATGTAAATGCCTTGAGATATAGCCTGCCCAGGGGTAACTGTTGTCTCTTCTTTGAGGTTCTTTGGGTTGCACTTGGGTATGTTTGCTTTTAGCATGGAAAAACACAACTAGTGGAGCACAGTCTCTGGGGTAGAGTGCATCAAATGCCCTGGCAATGCTGCTGGTTCTGAAGTGTGTAATGGAACTCTTGCGCAAAGAGCCGTTTATCAAAAGCTCTGTCTTTTAGAGGAGATAATTCTCAGCTTTAGGATAACAAAATACTCTTGAGACCAGTAGCAGCGTGTGAAACTTTCTACCTTACTTAGGGCAGTGATACAGCTCCTGTATTTCTCTGGTTATAGAGATTACATCCTAAGCTCCTCGCTTGGGAAAATTGAATACTTCCACCCCAAACTAAAACCTCTAGGCAGTGCAGTATGAAATGCCTTTATTTCCATGTCACACTTTCTTGTATGCCCCTCAAACGTTTTACTCAAGTATAGTCTTGCCAAAGTAAAAATGTGCTTTTCGTACCCGGTTTTCTGGTGCTTTGTAGAGGAGCAGCTCATTTTTAAGCCTCGGGTTGAAACACGCCTTTGTTTTCACATGACTTCCCAGGAATCACCTTGGTTTACAGAAGAGCAATTAGGAACTGGATTGCTGTAAGGATTATATGTATGGGTGAAGTGGACAGAGAGCTGTACCGGTTCTCCCTGAACCGGCGAAGGTGGCTTTGTTTGTACTCCCAAGGTGCGCTGAGCGTTTCGCCGCGGGAAATGCGCTGGGGCCGCGTTGTGCTGCTGGGCGGGTGCGGTGTCGGTGCCGCGGGGTGTCGGTGCCCGGCGGCGCTGCCTGCCCGTTGCTGCTCGGCTCAGACAAAGGCAGCCTTGTCCGCGGGGAGGCTGCGCTGACATCAGCCCGCTCCCGCCGGGCCCCCGCACCGTGCTAAGAGTCCCGGCGTGGGCAGGGGGCAGGTGGCGGCTCCTGCGCCGGGCCTTGCGCTTGCCCAGCACCAGAGAAAAACTGTACATGGGCAGAAAGACACAGCGGGTTTGGGGGTGGGGGTGGTTTTTTTGGCCTTTGTTTGTTTGGGTTTGATTTCTTTGAAATGAAATGGCACTGGGCTGGTTCTGCTTTTCTGATCAGTGTTCACCAACACTTACCAGGACCTAAAGGGTGGGTGTCATGAGGATGGGACAACACCTTTTTTCTGGGGAGCTCAGCAACAGGGCTGGGAGTAATGCACATTTTGCTAAAACTCAAAAAATTCCACTTAAACAGCAGGAGAAAGTCCTTTGGTGCTGAGATGAGGGAGCCCTGGCCCAGGCTGCCCAGGGAGGGTGTGGAGGCTCCTCCTTGGGAGGTTTCCATCTCTGCATGGACACGTCCCTGTGCCCCCTGATCCAGGGGAACCTGCTTTAGCAGGGCTGGATGGGCTCTGCAGGTTCCTTCCAACCCCAACCATTCGATGATCTTATGATAATGTATATGGAAACAAAATTGGGCAGGAAACAATTGTCAATCCCTTCCACATAATGTAGTATGCAACATAGCAGTGTTGCTCTGAGAAACGTTGATCCTGTGCTGTCAGTTACAGAAAGCTTTATCTACACATCACTCCTTCCATGGTGTTTTCTAGATAAGATCTAATCTCTAGTGCAATATGGAGTCCAACCCTGTCTCTGGAAGTGTTCAAGGGCAGATTGGATGGGGCTTGGAGCAACCTACACTAGGAGAAAGCATCCCTGCCCATGGCAGGGGGTTTGGAACAAGATGATCTTTAAGGTCCTTTCCAACCCAAACCGTTCAGTGCTTCTGTATTGGGAGGGACTATTATTTTTGTCTGCTTGAGTACATCAGGCTGGAAATCAGCATTTTGGTTGGGGACGGGACAAGCTTGCTAATGGAATACTTTCCCCTCAGTCCCAGTGTCACACTTCCCAAGTGAGTTGGTGGCATGCAGACCACAATGACAATTTCTGTATGAAAATCACCTTACAGACAAAGTTTGCAGCTGCTAAGTGGATGTCTGAGGAATACTCATCTCCTGATTTGTGTGATATATACTTTGTGTTGTAATAAAAGTCTACATATGAGTAAGGTGGTTTAGTGTGTATTGCATGAGACGACGTTGAGTTTTGGACGTAACCATACAGGCCCAGACACCTGTATTGCAAATTGTAGGCTATCTCTTCACTTTTGTTGTGATGAAGAATAAGAGCAAATCAGATCCAATAAAGCCAGGAGTCTGGAAGCTCCATGATTCCTGGAGTTTGAAAGCTTACCATGAGTATCCAATGAGGTTTGCTCACTTTAATGACACTGTAACAGAACTACTCTGGCATCCTTTTTTAAAAAATCTGCCTTGAGCTGTCCTGAAAATTACCAGGATTTGAAGACCATGGAGTAATTTAGGTTAGGACAGACCTGAGGAGGTCGTTCCATTTACCCTCCTGCTCAAAGCAAGGCCAGCTCTGTCCCTTTCAAACTTGTAGTAGAGCAAAGCAAGGAATTTTAAGTGAGATGTGACCTACTCAATAATGATGCTTTTTAGAGGACGACTCCATCACCTTCCTCCTTACCATTCCATGACCCTGACTGAGGAAGTAGGGTGAAAATGCTCTGCACAAAATCACGTCTCTGTTGCAGAGAGTGGCTCCAGTTCCAGGCAGGGCTTGAAAAGATTTAGAACTGGCTTGCAGAGGTAGTGTGGGAGTTTTCATATAAGCTCTTTGCTGCTAACTACTGCTTTTTTTTGTTCCAAACTTCATGTGGTATTAAGAAATATGTTTACACTGACATTTTATTGTGACAAATTGGAGTTTAAAAAAACAAAACATAAACCAGAAACAACCAACTACCCAACACACACAACTCAGCACACCCAAAATGTCTCTCATTTGCTTGCAGGCATCTTCACTCAGTTCCCTTGGCATGAACATGTATTTCAGGATTCACCTGGTGTTTTCAAAGCAGCCCTGTAGAAGCTGAAATCTTCTGTACAGAGCTTTGGTGGAACTGTTACACTATGGCTCTTGTTGGTGACAGTGGACAAAGGATTACAGAGCATGCTTCAAACTGCTTTTGCCAACTTATTCTTTTCTTGTAGGCATTGCCTATGTGTTTTCTTGTTATTATTTCATGGAGATCACACACCACACACAATTATTCTTACATTATTTCCAACAAATGTGTGCTAAATTGAACCTCCAGAGACAGACTTGAAACAGCTGGGTTAATATTTAACACTGAGATTTGTAGAAGGGGGAATTTCGGAAAGTATTTATGCTCCTTTAAGTGCAGGAGGGTGTAGCCAAGCACATGTGAAATGCTTGTTATGAACAGTTCCAGGGCTAAAAACTGATTGAAAGCCTATCAGTCCTTTGCAAAAGGACCTGACTTGTCAAAATTTGGCTACACTTGAAAAATCTGGCAATGCCGTTAGCTTGTGTCTCCAGTTGCCAACAGCAAGGTTTTGTGAGCTGGCTCCTGAATTCTGCTTTGAGACCATGATTTCTGCTTTCATCTTCCTCCTCCTGCAAAGGAGTGTGCCTTTGTGCTGCATTACCACTGTGCAGAGGAACCATCCCAGACCCAGCACGGAGCATGAGGCCCTTCGAGTTGGCTTCTTACTCAGGGGGCCACTCTTTCCTCAAGGGCAATTTTAACTTGTGTCAGTTATCAGGGTGAAAACACACCACCAGTCCAAAAGCCTGATAGGTAAGCAAGAGGAAGAACAGAACCAGTAACATTTGCAAACCTATTCTAGATGTATGTCCCAGCCATCTGGAAACAAAGGTTTCGTCTCACTTCTTTTTAGTTAACAGTTTCCCCAGATGTTTCCTGCAGTTTGACAGAGGTACCGTTTACTAGAAAGTTGTGCCCTTGAGAACTAGAATGTTATGGACACGGTTGCTATAGACAATGACTCTGGACGGGTGAGATTTGGAGGAAAACGTTACATTAATTTCTAGCCGAGTAAGTGGATTTTCCCTCTTCCCTCCTCCCCCGGCTGACAGCGCTGGACCCGACAGTCTCCTTTCATTTTCTCCCATGTCGTAATCGCTGCGAGAACGCGCAGGATGGCTTTAACTCGTTCCTGCAACATTGCTGAGCACTGTCTCTCGAGAAACCACGTCACTTGGTGCTGTTGAAAGGTGGAAAGTATTCCTAGGGCCGTTTCTAACCACCCATGCGTGGCCATCTTTGCGTTTCAGACAAGTGCCCTCCTTGGTACTCGGCGTTTCCACTCTCCTTTTGGTAGTGGGAGCACGGAGTGTCTGGGCTGGGGGTGTGTGGGCCGTGGCTGAGGGGATGGTGCTGCAGCCTTGAGCAAGGCCGTGGGGGAGGCAGCCCAGGGCTGTCATGGCGTATCCTGGCCCCTCTCCGCCGCTGCCCCGGGAGACTCTTATCGTGACGAGGCGGCACGGCTGCGCCTCAGCAGGGTGAGGCCCCAGCCAGGGGCGGGAGGACGCTGCTGCCACCCTGGACCTGTGCTGAGCAGCGCCTGCCCAGGCCCTGCGGCCCTCACCTGCAGCTGCCAAGGGGCGAGTGTGGCTGTTGCAGAGGATTTACACCAAAAGAAAATGACAAGGGAAGTGAAAAACGTGGCTGCCATTGAAGCCGCCGGGTTTTGTCCTTTGTTGCTTGGCCACTTCCCCCGAGTCAGTGTCCGTGCTGGATGCCTGCATCCGTGCTGCTCCGTGGCAGGGCAGGCGGCCTGTGCACAAACACTGTGCACAAACCTGGCAGCTCCCCAGGGTTTCTCCTCCACACTGTACATGCTCATCCCCAGCTTCAGTGGAATGTGAGTGGAGTGCACAGAGCAGCTGATCAGGTGGGAAATGAGCTTGGTAAAGCCAGGGCAGCAAACTAACCATGAGCAGCAATGTGCCCTCATGGGCAAGAAGCCAATGGCATCCTGGGGGCATCAAGAAGAGTGTGGGCAGCAGGTTGAGAGAGGTTCTGCTCCCACTCTGCTCTGCCCTGCTGAGGCCTCATCTGGAGTCCTGTGTCCAGTTCTGGGCTTCCCAGCTCCAGAGGGACAGGGAACTGCTGGAGAGAGGCCAGTGCAGGGACACCAAGGTGATCAGGGCACTGGAGCATCTTCCTTATAGGCCTTACTTAGCCTGAAGAATTGAGGACTGAGAGGACATCTCATTAACATTTACAAATGTAAAATAGGTGTTTGTCAAGAGGATGGGGTGCCACTTTTTTTCCTGTCTTAACTAACAGGACATGGGATAATGGATAAATGCTGGAGCACAGAAATTTCCACTTAAACACAAGGAGAAGCTGCTTTGATTAGGTGATGTAGCCCTACCACATGCTGCCCGTGGAGAGAGTGGAATCTCCTCAGGAGGTTTCCAAACCCTCTTGACCATTCTCCTGTGTGGCCTGATCTAGGATATCTGGCTTTAGCAGAGGATTTGGGCTAGATCTCTAGAGATCTCTTCCAAACCCTACCATTCTATAAAAACAGCTTCCCAAAACATCTGTAGAGAAGCCTCAGCACACCCTAATTACTGCTTCATGTAGTCTTTAATGTGGCACAGATGTGCAGTGGAGGAATTGCACAGTGCAGTTGAGTTAAGGTTGGTACACATGTTCCTTCTAATGCCCTGTCCTTAAGGTCCTTGTCTGCCCAAGTTGTTTGTGGTGTGTGTTTGAGCTGTATGGATGTGGCTGTCTTCTTGCCATCTGAATGATAAGGAGAGATGATGCTTCATGAACCATGCACCATGTTTTTTAATCAGCAACTTCTGGCATTCCTAAGTCAGTACTTTAAAAAGGGGAGGAGGTAAAAACCCAAACATTTCTGCTTGTGATTCTCTTTTCTAACTGAAATCTCCTTTAAACCCAAAGCTGTTGTGAGGGGGGACCATTGATGGTAGAATTTGATGATTAGCTTGGGTGCCTTGACTGCAGAAGTCCCCTTTCAGACACTTCCCTGCTACTGCTGTGGCTGGTTTGGTTATCAGCTTTTCAAAGGAACTGTTTTACTGGATTGGTATGAATAGTTGACCAAAATATAATGAAGCTGTTACTGTATTTATAGTGCTTCTAGAGGTTCCAGTAATTGAGATTTTATTAGCAATTACAAACAGTTTCAATAAACTTTTAATGAAATTTTATTCCTTTTATAAAACAGCCCGTGAAAAAAAAAAATCTCATTTCATAAAACCAGTCATTTAAGCTCCATTCTCAGCCTCAGAGTCTGAAGCCTGGGGGGTTTTTCTTAGCGTTTCTGAAGTTTCTGTCTGGAAGTGAATTAATGTCCTTTCTCAGCTTTTCCTGCTTCCCATCAGTTACTGTTAAATTGTGTGCCCGATAGAGATGCGAATCTGTGAGATTTAACGATCCCAGCTCTTTCCTCTCTCTCTCTTAAGGCAAAAAAAAGGTCTAGAATCCCATCTCCTTGCAATTTGATGCAATTCATTGCAGCACAGTGACCTGGTTTTCAGAAACTGGCTTCTGTTGTTAAAGGTCTTACTAAATGGCCATGCCATTCTCATGTTGGTATCTTCCCACATCATCTATTTGAGGAAAAGGATTAATGTGCCTCTCTACTGTAAGATTCTCCCTGATGTAGTTATTTAGGTGATGGAACTAAGTAAAACCCCATAAACTTTAGAGAATTTGAGGTTTACAGGCTGACTGAAGCTGCTGCCTGCTCCTACAATAGTTGCATGACAGGCATTGAGTGAGGAATGAAAGTGGGTTTTTTCCAAGTGAAAAAGTAGTAAATATTGTAAGGAGCAACCTACAAAATGCTGTGAGAAAATGTAACTGCCTTTTTTATTTCCTCTAACAGTTCTGCACAGTTTCATCACTGAGTTTCAAAAGCACCAAGCGTTCCCAGAGGCTGCAGAACAGACTGATGTGCGCTGCAGTATTGAACACACACATGTATGTGGCTGGTCTCGTTGCATTGGGATATGACCCACTGCTGTGTCTTTATATGCAAGCTTTCTGCTGACATTGGCCTGTAGTTTTCTCTGTGTGATCTTATGTGGCTTTTACAGCATTTTTCAGTGGCTCAGTGTAAAAAGGTGGTTGTATGTGCTAGTTTTGACTTCCAAAGGATGTCAATGTGGCTGAATGATAAAAGCTGCATGTGAGCCAGCATGGGTATCAGTAGAATATAGGAGGAAATGTCTCCCAGAGGTGTTTGGGTGGGCATTGCAGTTGGGTACAAATTAATCACTTTACAGCTGTCTCTGAATCTTTCCAGCCCTTCTAGCTCTTTCCATGGAAGCCTCTTTCCTTATACTGTCAGATTCTCCTTCCTGTTTGTCAGAAGTTTCAGGGAAAGTTTGGAGTATCCCTTTAACCTCATCTTTTACCACTTGCTTTTCTGGATCTTTTTCTGTTTCCATTCTGGGAGTTATGTGCCTTTCTGTTTGTCCCAGTGTATATACTCAGTAGCCTGACTTGCTCTCCAGATGTGAACATTGGCAGGCTCTGTGCTGCTTCCCTGGCTTCATTTCACTTTCTCAGCATAAGCTTATTGTGCCTTCGAGCACCCAGATACTATGTTGACTTCTCTATGGTTTACTTTTTTGATCTAGAAAGCAAATGTTAGCTCAGGGTCCTGGCTGGCAGCTGTAGGATTGAGTTTCTGATGTGCATTGATATGTCTGAATTTTGCAGTTCTACTGATACTGCCTTCCAAAAAAACCCTGCTCTCTGTAGCTGTAGTAGCAGCATCTTCTAAGGACAGACTGCATCCATCCCCTGCAGAGCATTTTTCAGCTTCTGGAACATTCACATCCTCTGGCTTTTAGTCTTTAGGGTTGGCAGAAATAGTTCTTCACTTAGCTATTTCTCTAGTGTGTTGTGCAGGTCTTTGAAAGGCAACTGAAGCCACTCTTGCTCTTTGAAGAGTGAGTTACATGGAGGTGGCTGGAGCAGATAAATCTCGAGGGTTTGGTTCCTTCTCCTGTCCCACAAATGTGCCGTTCCTCTGCTGGGCAGTAGGAGCCTGAATAGCTTTTTTTGCCTCAGCTCTTGAAAACTAAGTCAGAGCTGATGGGAGTTGCACTCAGCCATTGGTTTCCATGTAGGTGTAGTTAAGCAGAACTTTGAAGAGATGAAATGGGCTTGTGTTTATGCTCCAGAAATCACTGTGTGTTTTAGGAAGCCTCTTCCAGTTACCGCAGTGTCCAGTTACACCTAGACAATTGCTATTGTGGTAATACTGAAATGCTGGGACTTTCAATTGTTCCAGCTCCACTTTTTGAGCCATTGGTGCTTTTCTGGAAAAAAAACCCCAGATTAACTTTCCTGACAGGCTAATGAATACTGACAGTTACCTCAGCAGAATTAACGAGATCACTTCACCATTTTTCCAGGTATTTATTGCGTGTTAAAACCTTTGTTGTTTTACATCTCAAGTCTCACATAAAACCTCCTCAAAACATGATGGTACTTTAAAATGAGCCATCAGGTGTAGCACACAGGATGGGAAGCTGAGTGCAGGAGGTTGGGAGTTGAGCGAGCAGGCAGCAGAAGTGCAGAGCAGAGCAATTACTGAGTCAGCAGAGGTTCTGGGGTATTTTTTTTCTCCCAAGTTGAATTACATGCATTTATTTTAACAAGTAACCTACAGTCTGTACCTATTGCAGTGGGGTAACTTTGTCACAATGTCTGGGTTGGATATGTATGCACATATCCAGCAGTGACATGCTTTTTCATGTAATAAACATCACATTTGTAGGGATGGAATGAGTGACTGCCACGGTAAAGCAACCCGTGCTCCCTTTTAATCCAGTCCTGTGAGTGCTGGGAGCAGAGATGGACAAGCAGTTACCAAAAAACAGTTCCTGTGAGAAAAATAAGTAGGATCTGAGATTGTGTTAATTGATTTTACTGCACATTAGATTTAGATTTCAGTTTTGTGGGTTTGGCTTTTGACTAAGGTCTTACATCATGCAATTCTCTTGCATTCTTTCATACTTGTGAATAGTCAGCCTTCAGGAAGGGAAGCTCTTCTCTCTCTGAGTGGTTTTGCTTTGTGCAGGCAGTAATGGGACTCTCATTTATGCATTTCACTGCTTGTTGCTAATTTGTTTCTTTCCCTGTGACATCTGTTCTCCTGGTTGCTTACATTTGCTAGGGACTATCAGGTCCAAGATTTTCTCTCTGCAAGTCTTGCTTTGGTGAGGACAGATAAAGTGTGACTCGTGTTTGTTTATGTGTAAGATTATCCTAGTACTTGTTAGTATATTTTCAGGGGTTTTATTTTGACTTCTCATCTCAAAGGTCTTTCCAGTGGCTGTAGCACTAAGATGAAACAGAATTTCATGAATAGAAATTCCTTAAGGGAAGGAGCTGCAGAATTCTGCTGGGAGAGGAGTGGAGAGAGCAGGGAAAAACAGGTAGGGTTGGTTGGTGTATGCCTGCTTCTGACTCTGAAAGAACTTGTCTAAATGGGGTGCTTGATTCTCCAAACTGGGCCTAATGCTAAAGGTGAAGAACTCAAAAGAACAAAAGGTCTTGCCTGGGAAGAGTTAAGTTTAATTGTTAGTGGCTGGAGAAGCTTAGAGGCAGTGCTTAAAATCCTGGGTGCTTTTGCTGAGTTGTTTCTAGCCTGGAGCAGAAAGGGAAGACTTAGCCACCTGCTTCTTTCCTTGTTAACTAACCATCCCTGAATGGAGGAAGAAACAAGGGATTTGCCAGCTCCAGACCTCTGTTAAAGACCTCCTTTGTAGCCTGCTGGCCAGAAACCTGCTGTGCTGGGCTCCTCCAGAGCCTGGCAGGAGCCGGAGCTGCTGCAGGGCTGCTTCCAGGAGGGCCATAATGGAGCATCACACCCTCATTTTATCTGTGTGTTGGTCTGAACACCATTTGTAGTTTGTCCAGAAGATTTCCTGCAGAGGGGAATGTGCTGTACAAATCACGTTTAAATAACAGCAATGGCAAAAAGAGAGAGCAGGCTTTACCTGCCTCGAGTCAGATGTCCATGTTTTGTGGCAGAAGGCATTCTGGCAAAAACAATAATCTCATGCAAGTTGCCTCCTCGAAAGCTCTTTGGGATGGAGCATGAACCCATCAAAGGAAAGAGTTACTCAAAGCAACAGGGAAGCATCAGGCTAATAAAATGGGCTGGAAAAAGATTATGTATTTAGATGGCAGCTAGTCAATGTAGATGTGGTTTGAAGAGTGTGTTAGGCTGTTTGGAATAGTCCTTTTCATGTTATGAATACTGGAGATACTCAGAGAGCAAACTGCTAATACTTTCAGGTGTTGTTTGGGGTTTTTGTAGTCAATTTGGATTGCTTAATAAATCCTGAGTAGGGGGCAGTCAGGATTCGCCCCCCTGGGTACTTACACATCAGTATATTTTGGAGTATCACCTCAGATTCTTGGTTTTCCACCTCGCAGTAACAGAACCAATATATGCAAGTTGATACTTTCCCAGGAAATGATCCCCATCACGTGGAGATGTTTTGTATTGATGGATTATAAATCCTCAAGTAGCCTTTAACAAAAGCAGCTGCCCCCTTTCAGACTCTAAATGCTTGTAAATAAACACAGTGAAGGAAGTATTACAAAGATGCTGAAAATATTAAATAATGTTTAAATTCGGTTACACAAATGGAAGTTTAGCCTTAAGCAATGTTATGCATTGTGTTTGGATACAGAAAAACATCTCTCATGGTAATTAAAAAGCACTGCAAGTGATACTTGTCCTTTCTGCAAGTGAAACACTCTGCCACAGTCCAAGCATTTGAAGTTGGAGCTCCGTTTGTGCCAGAGGGAGTGTGAAACGGCTGGGATTTTGTCCCTTGGAGGTACAGTAACACTTTTGGCATCTGCTCCGTCAGGGATCTGCAGGCTGGAAGTGAGTTGTGAGCAAAGCTGTCCCCTTCAGTGGGCCTCTTCTTTCCCCTTTTCCTTCAGCAGCTGGCAGAGGCAGCCTGTTCCTGCAGGGCGAGTGTGAGCCAGCAAACAGAACAGCCGCTGTTAAAGGTTGTACAACCCCCCCCCAGACACTTAACAACAATGCGTTTTAGCTAACTTTGAACTGGTTCCTGATGAGGGACGAAAGATTGCTTTCAATTAGCAGCCTTTCCTTAGAAGCAAACTGAAGCAGACTTTGAGCAAGCAGTCAGGATGTGTGTGGTTTTGGTCTGACATCCATGGGAGCACATGATGCTTGGTAAGTGCTGGAGCCTCGGTTATGATTCACTGGGGAGAAACATGGAAAACAATGTCTGTTTTCTCAAGAGCTGGAGAAATGAGTTGAAGGTTGGAATCCTGCATGATTCTGCTAAAGTAAACCTGCAAGTGGCTCGAATGGCTCTGTGGGAAGGGAGATATGGGGAATGAAGCCAGCTGCTGTGACCACTCAGGTTCCCCCTCACAGTAACTCTGGCCAGATTTGAAGCCAGGACAGTTGCACTGGCATCTTCACCACTGAGGATGGAGTCTGCAGTTGTAGCTGCTGAGTTTTAAGACAAAGTGGAGCTGGGGGATGGTGAAGCTGTTTGGACAGCTGGATTTATTTGTAGGATGTATTTTTAAGCTATTTTTCAGCCACGGTCAGAAATGTTGCTTTGTAATTTGCTGCCCTTAGGTTTGAACCATGAGATGCAACTCTGTACTTGCCCAGTGCCTGCAGAATTTTTAAGCTGATTGGCCTTAGTATAATGCAGTTACCTCCAATTTTGATTGTCCCTTTGGACAAAGCATCTAATAGGGAAACAGGAGTGGCAAGGGAATTATTTAGTAACATAAAATTAATGAACACTCTGGAATCAGTTTTGTGTACAATTGTTTCACAGAGTCAGGAACGTGTGGCCTTTGCTGTTTATATTTAACCAGGAGGGACTCAGGGGTGCTGGTGTATTTTCACAAGGGCAGAGCTAACATGTTACTATTCTACATAGTGCTGTAAACATTTCAGCTGGGCTCAGAAAAAAGTAATATCTGATGTGGAAGTAGGATGCTAAACTGAGGGCAGTGGCTGCCACACCAGAGCTGTGCTGCCATCCAACGAGAGCTGGACAGGCTGGAGGGTTGGGCAGACAGAAATCTAATGAAATTCAACCAGGGCAAGTGTAGAGTCTTGCAGCTGGGAAAGAACAACCCCATGGGCCAGTACAGGCTGGGGAATGAACTGTTAGAGTCATGTAGGGGAAAGGGACCTGGGGGTACTGTGGGCAGCAGGATGAGCCTGAGCCAGCAACGTGCCCTCGTGGCCAAGAAGGCCAATGGCATCCTGGGGTGGGTTAGAAGGGCTGTGGGCAGTAAGTCAGAGAGGTTCTTCTCCCCCTCAACTCTGCCCTCATGAGACCACATCTGGAATAGTGTGTCCAGTTCTGGGCCCCTCAGTTCCAGAAGGACAGGGAGCTGCTGGAGAGAGTTCAGTGCAGGGCCACAGAGGTGATGGAGTGGAGCATCTCCATCTGATGAAAGGCTGAGGGAGCTGGGGCTCTGCAGCTTGGAGAAGAGGAGCCTGAGGGGTGAGCTCATTAGTGTTTACAAATCCATAAAGGGTGGGTGTCAGGAGGCTGGAGCCAGGCTGTGCTCAGTGAAGGCCAATGATAGGACAAGGGGCAATGGGTAGAAGCTGGAACAGAAGAGGTTCCAAACAAACACAAGGAAGATTTTCTTCCCTGTTGAGGTGAGGGAGCCCTGGCAGGGGCTGCCCAGATGGGCTGTGGAGTCTCCTTGTCTGGAGACATTCCAACCCAGCTGGATGAGTTCCTGTGTGCCCTACTCTGGGTGGTGCTGCTCTGGCAGAGGGGTTGGACTGGATGAGCTTTCCAGGTCCCTTCCAGCCCTTGAGATTCTGTGAAGAGTCAGATATTTTCCAGTTTTTCCAAGACTGTATAGTTGAAGGTAAATGAAATGCTTGGAAGAGGAGTTGTTCTACTTTGGGAAGGGGGAATTAGTTGCCTACAGAAGGGATTAGGGCTGTGGTCTGCTGAGGTAACTAGGATCACTCAGTAATTGTAGGTGTCTGGAGGGAAGGCCTGCCCACTGTGCTCTGCTTCCTGGCCTCAGGCTGATGCCATTACCCAGTTCCTTGGTCCTTTATTCCAAAAGTCTTTGCAGAAAAGTTTTGTTGCTTTTTAGTTATTTGAGGTCTTGGTGTTGTTTGTTCATTGGGGGTTTTAGTTTTGGCAGCAAAAGTACCAGTTCACCAATATTTAGGGCTGTGTCTTCAAAGTGAGGATGAACAAAAGAGGTGCTGTTGTGTCAAATGGATGGTTTTACATAACTGTGAGTTTCAGAAGGTTTGCTCACTACTGGTCACCTCAGAGCCTTGCCCCTGCCCCTCACCCCAGGAAACACAGCACTAAGTTGTTGAAATCCCAGTTTTAAGAGAAAAACCCAAATGACTGATGCACCTACATTTTTTTTGCTTCATTTTACATAGTTTTCCCTTTTGAAAATGAGCTCATGCTTATTCAAATGTAATCACTCTGCACAGGGATTCTTGGTTTTCCTTTGAGGCAGTGAGAAGTGGGGATCTGCTGGAGCTGCATGTGGTTTTTCAGCCTCCAAATGGCCATTTAAATTGGAATAGATCAGATCATATTTAGTTGAAATGTAAGATTTTTGGCTTGCAGCCCCTGAAGATACTGTATTGCAGCAAGAAGCCCAAACCATCTCCACACAGCATTGCCTTCATCACTGGAACAACAATTCTAGCAATGTCTTTTCATGTTATTCTTTCCCAGGCTATCAGATGGCCGTTGTCCAGGTGCAGAACCAGGCTGCAAAGGCAGACTATTTCTGAAGCTCCGTGCTTGCTTCCTAAGGGGTGCTGAAGGATTAGTTTGTTGTGCTCAGTAGCTGCTTCAGTGCTGTAATTCAAGATGAGGCTACTGTACTTTAAATATAGAGGCTGTTGTGGTGCCGTGAAGTCACAGGTTTGCTCAGGCATTAGCTCAGAGCAATGCAATTCCAACCGGCTGCCTTCTGAATGCTGATACTGCAGAGCAGCCTCGTGGATTGAAACGGTACCAAAGCTGGCAAAAGACCCAAATGTAGCACTGGGAGAGTGTTATTTCCTGGTGGTTTCTCTGCTCCTTTATTGTGTCTAAATCTGGCCTGTAAAGGAGGATTCAAGAAACACATGATTTTCAGGGAACATCTTGAACGCCAGCTGTGAAGACTTAAAGGTTAGATTTTATGGTTGATTCTGCTAATCTGCAACTCCTAATTAGTAATTAGCTAAAAGGGATGAGCAATATGCAGGGAGGTGGGGATCCAAATGCTGACAAACTGCATTGTCACTCTGTTGGCTGTGCCCTGCCTAGCGTGTCAGGGGAATCTGGCATAAGCCAGAGCTGTGTCCTGAGGTTCTCAAGTCCCTGGTTGGCTGGTATCCTGTTAACCCTAACTTCTGCCATGATAAATGAGCTGAGGTTTGATTCAGGCAGTGGTAGCAAATCTCTACACATCAAATGACTCTTGAGCAAGCTGAAGAGTTGTGGTTTCAGCAATGGCCCCATTCCTGCATGCAGCAGAGGTCTGGACTCTCATCTCAAGAAAGATTACAGCTTTTGGAGCTCTTAGATGAGAGGGGCCACAATGGTGACAAACCTGCAGGAATAGTTTCTGTTTGATGATAATAGCACCCTAGAGAAAAAGACTGTTGAACAGAGAGAGGAACCCAGGAGTCCAGGAGGATGATTATCAGGGAGTGACGGCTTTGTCTCTCTCCTAAGACAAGGACTAGGGCAATAGCAGACCAAGCCACTGGCTTTTAGGTTGAAAAGGAACAAAAAGACCCCATCAAGGAAAGGTGCTTAACCAAACATGCAGCTTAAAGGGTGGGATCCATTGCCACAGGTTGTTAAACCTTTTTGTGGTCTCACTAGGCACTTAAATGTGAGACAACCAGGCTCTGGGGCAGGATGAGCCAGGGCAGCCCCGCAGGCTGTGGGTGATGAAGGTTCTCCCTGCCTTGGGGAACTGAGCTGAGTGAGCTTGAAACCTGCAGGTTTTTTCTGTAGCCTTTCTATTGCTGAGCTTTGGGGTCCTTGTTTTGCCCTGCTGGCAGGGCTCCTGTTCTCTCAGCTGGTAGCCTTCCCTTTTGAGAGACTCAGGGGTTGAGACGGGCAGTGACTCCTGGAACAGTGACTTACTCCAACATGGAATGCTGTTCATGCATCTCAGTGACACTTCTCTATTTCTTTTCTCTCTCTCTGCCTACTCTTCATCAGAAGATTTTAAGAATTGCTCCTGCTGGTGAATTTTCTATGATATACTTTAAAAGGTGTAGGGAGGGAAACCCTCCTGAGTGGATTTTGCCTACTTAAGACACAGGACATTTGGGACACTGCTGTTACTTCAGGAGCCTCCTGAAGACAGAGTGTGTTTTCCATAGGGACCAGGTTTCTCCCCAGGGTTTTTCTGCCTGAGTGTACAGTTTTGCACTGAGGCAGGCAGAGCTGCAGTGTGTTACCTCTGGTTGCTGGTGTGTTCCAGGCTCCCAGTCACCCCCACACTCACCTGGGGAAGTGGTTAGCAACAGCTGGCTGTGCATCTGCTCACATTTGCTGCTCAGCAGTAGTTTGAAATAGCTCATTCTGAAGAACAGTTTTAGCTAAATGTTTCTGACGTAAATGTAGTCATTTGATTTTCCTTCATTTTCTGCTCTGAAGATTTCCCTTCCTGCCTTGACCCCCACTGCATTTCACTGGGATCAACCATGTCCTGAGTAACACAAACTCTTCTTGGGCTTCATCAGAAATATTGCAGTGTTAGGAGCCAATGGAATTAGCAGTATGAGGAGGTGTCTGATCTTAACAAAGCATGATCAGTTGTTACTTCAACTGGTCCCTTTAGATAAGTACCTGAAGAAAAATGTTGGTTACCAGAGCTCAGAAGCAGAAATCACTGGCTTGTCTTTGCAGGGATACCTTGCTGAGAGATTCCATACTCTGCCTCGCAGAATCTGCATTGCCTCACGTTTCTTGAAGAGATCTGGTGGTGCAGAACTCACCATAGCTTGTAACAGCAATAATCAGGCTCTGACCTTGGGGTTTTTTTTGCTCTATTAGAAACAAGACTGCCAACGGGGATTATCGGAAGGAGCACAGAGAGAGGAGTCGCAGCCCCATCGAGAGAGCCGCTGCCCCAACAATGAGCCTTCATGCCAACCACCTGTATGCCTCAATCCCAAGCTTGACCATGGATCAACCTCTAGCACTGACCAAAAACAGCATGGATGCAACCCGGACAGTTGGCATCACACCCACACTGACTTCTGTGGAACGGCAGCAGGTACTGGCTTCTAGGTTGGCAAGGGACTGGGGGTGGTTGGAGGAATCCTTGCTGTAGCTCGTTGTGTTTCCTGGGGATAAACTGATGTTTCAGTGTATCTGTGTCAGGGTTTTTGGCCTTCCTGCTTTGTCTGATGCTTTTGCTAAGCTTGTGAGCACATGTTTCGAGTGGGAACACAAAGCCTGTGGCTGAGCGAAGCCCCAGGCAGGGACTGGTGGGATCTGCAGGCGCAGGGGGCATTCAGGGCGTTCCTCTTGGCAGTCACTGTGTGCTCTCTCCTCCTCCTGGGACTGCTGCACAAGAGGCAAATCTTGCACTGACTTTTCCAGGTGGAAACAAGTTGGAATGGCCTTAGTTGTTTTAGCCAGCCAAAAGCATTCCTGCTGGTCACAGGTTGTGTTGTGTCAATATTTCATGACTTTTCCTAAAGTCAGGTAATGATTTTTGATTACAGCTCATTTCCATGTGTTGGATGGGTTGTTCTGTTGGTTTGGTTTGGGCTAGTTGTTTGGTTTTTAGCTTGCCATCTTGTACATTGAATTGGTTTTCCTTCAGAACCACTGAGGATGAGCCAAGTTTTCTTACATGTCAGACTCACTTTTATCCCTCTCACATGTGGAGAGACAAAGCAAGATAATGGGGTTGTGATGAGTTGCAGTGTCGTGAAATTCATCTGGCCCATGTACCCAAGCTCTTCCTTCTGTCCTTCCATCCTCCCCTATTGTGATGCCCTGCAGAGAGTAACCATGTGGAGTGGCTGATCTCTCAGAGGCTGGAGTTTTTACAAGCAGTTTGAGAGCTGCATCTCCCTGGATCCTTTCCCTCCGCCGTGTGGGGTTTCACATGTGCGATGCCAAGAGGCCCCTCTCTGCACTGGTGCTGCTGCTGTCTGGTGTCCCTTGGCACACAGGTTGCAGAGTGTTCTGTACAGATGGGCTTCTCTTTGCTCTGGATGTTGGGGGGTGACAGGAGGAAGGGACAGGCTTCCACCGACACACACCGCTGACACTCCCATGGGCTGGTTCCTGTTGCTCATTACCAGATTCCTCTCCCTTTTGTTATCTTTGACATTTTGAGCTAGATGACAATCTCTTTTCTTGGGAAAATAGGATGTTAAGACCTTGCTAAGAGCACTGTGGGGATCATACAAAATAAGAAGTGCACTGAAAATCAGAAACCCTGGGTGGATTATTTGTTGTTTTGGGGCTTGTTTGCTTTTTTAACTGTAACATGTTGGATGGGATTTCATCTTACTCTGTTTCTCATAAAGAGGTGGTAAAAATACCTCCACATTTTAGCAGCGTAGGGTTACTCAGTTGCTGCAGTTGCTGCTACTAAATTCTCATCTTAATATTTTCTTCTAAATCTGTGTTCTGCCCAGTGCACCTGTACACACAGACCCATACCAGGGTGGTCTGTAAGATGCCTTATCCTGCCTCTCAGATCCTTTGTGGCAGGGATACCTGCATTCTGGAGACAACCTTTTTATTACCTCCCAATTTCCCACCTCCTGCATGTCTAAAGCACCCCTCTGAAGAGATAAGCATATGTACACTTCTCAAAAAGGCACAAAATCTTGGCTCCTATGAAAAAGAAGTTAACACTTCCACAGGTGAAGTGCTTAAGTTCTCTTTTTTCCTTGATTCCTGATTTTTACCTTGCTGTCAGTGCAGTGAGGTGGCAACAGCAGCATTCCTGTTGTGGCTGGGCAAACAGAGTCAAACCTCCCCTGGAAAGCCCATCTCTGCCTTTGACCTTGTTCTTACTCAGCCTGGATTAAAGTACCACTAAACAACAGAAAGCCTTTCCTTTCTCACTGGCTCTGGTGCTGGGTAAAGTAGTGACTTGTGTGGGTTTGCTGCCCAGATTTGTAAAATGGACATGAAATCATCACTGTGTTAATTGCCTCAGTTCTGTTAAACCTTTTGGACCCTTAACAGTCAACAGCAAAGCAGACACCTCGCACTGTAACATATGCCAAGGATGCAAAGCAATGACACGCCAGTACCTGGGCTGCTTCTCCTTCAGCCACTGGGAGAAACTGAGACATTTCTTTCCCTTAGGCCCTGTTTCAGTGTAACAGCATTGACACAGAAATCCACTCTGGCACTGAGATACAGTGTCTCAGACTTGTGCCTTGTCCCAAGCCTATGCTGTGGAATTAAGATGATGGGAATTGACATTGTTGGGTATTTGCCTGTGTTCAGCATGAAAAAGGGTTGATGTTTGTCAGGCAGTGCTAGAAAGGGGCATTAATTACAACAGGAAAGTGCCTACACTCAGGAGTTCCTCCTGTTTCACATCTTAAGGGCTTATTGCTTTGTGGCTGAAGAATCACAGAATCATTACTGTTGGAAAAGATCTTTAAGGTCATTGAGTCCAACCACCAACCTCACACTGCCAAGCTCATCACCAAACTGAACCACATCCCTCAGCACCTCATCTGGGAGTGTTTTAAATATCTCCAGGGATGATGACTCCACCACCTCCCCTGGGCAACCCCTTCCAATGCTTAACAACCCTCTTGGTGAAAAGATTCTTCCTCATGTCCCATCTAAAGCTCCCCTGGCACAACTTGAGCCCATTTTCTCTTGCCAGTGGGAAAACAGCTTCTGAAAGGCAACTGGTAACATTAACACTGGATTAGCATGAAGAAGACAAATACCTTTAAGGAGTGCAGCCCTTCACAGGTCTGGAGTGGGTATTGAAGGTGGTGGTTGTAATGGCTGTGCCTTTGCAATGGACACTGCAAAGTCACCGTTAGTCCCTTGGGGATTTGCTTGCTGCATGGCCACTCGCCTCTCGGGTACCTGCAAATGCAGTGTGGGGGTTTAACGTGCTCGGTGTGTGGGTTCCCTGCAGGGTCGGTGTTGTGGGTGGCAGTGAGCGCGTGTGGGTGACAGCTCTCTCTCCTCCCCGCAGAACCGTCCGTCGGTGATCACCTGCGCCTCGGCCAGCAACCGCAACTGCAACCTGTCGCACTGCCCCGGGGCTCACAGCGGCTGCGCGGCCGGCGCTGCCTACCGGAGACCCGCCAGCAGTAAGTGCCCTGCTAAAGGGACACGGTGGCCCCCTCTGTGTGCCCAGCGCCACGGGAGGAGGATGTGGTTCAGAGTTAGGGAGACGGGGGGAGGGTTTCTGTTTTGTTGTTTTGGAAAGCTGTTTTAAAAAGCCCCAAACACCCCACACAGACAAATAAGTCACGATGTTTATTTTGGTCTAACTGACAAACGGCAGACAGCAGATCCAACCCTGCTCTTATTTTAAGAGCTGTAGCTTCCCCAGTCTTTCAGTGGTGGCAGACTGTTATGATTCAGCTGCAGCCACAAAAATCCTTTCCTGCCCGTACAAACAACTCTTGCAAAGCACAAACCCTCCACCTTTCTCTGCAGGGCTGACACAAAAAGCTTTGGAGGGCGGTTGCCACAGCAACCCAAGCAGGAGCTTCAGCTTTCTACCTTCTGTGCAATTAGTACTTGTCATGGAATCTTTTCATGCAGCACTGGTTGGGGGAACTTTGGGATAGTTCTCTCCCCTTTTGCTGTGTGAGCAAGGGAAACACAACGGCCCTTTCATTCCCATCATGCACCTGCTGCTGCATGGCTGGAACCCGCAGCAGTGCCCCAAGGTCACAGCACCAACCAGAACCACAACCACAACCTAGGAAGGAACCTGAAAGGCCACAGTAGAGTTATTATTGCTTAAACAAAAAGATCAAATAATATGTGTAGTGTTGAAAACTAGATTGAGAAGCTGGAGGGAGACCCTGCAGGATATACACACCATCACAGAAGCTGTTAGGATCATAGAATGGTTGGAAGGGACCTTTGGAGATCATCCAGTCCAACCCCTTTTAGGGACTGAAAAGGTTAGCAGCTTTCCAGGAAGAGGGGGAGAAGAGAGAGGGAGAGAGGGAGCCTGCTGCTCTGTTGAGACCCCAGCTGTATTTCCATGGGCTAGGGAATAGTGCTAAATGCTTTCAGAAAATATTTGTCTCTCGTCACTCGGGGAGGTCTTTGTGCATGACACGTTTATTTTAGGATCAGTCCAGCCCTTCTGTAGCATGAAAGACAAGGGCATGGATCCCAGCAGTTTGAAGTGGAGGTTTTCTGAAAGATAAGGCTCATGTAGACACACAGATACTGTTGCTGGATTGTCAAACTCCAGCTCTCTCATACTTAGCCTGAGGAGTCACTACTGTTACTGTTCAGACCTTGTCTTTGAAGGTTCTTTGTTCCTCTTGACTTGGTATCACACCATTGTAATGCTCACAGTACCTGACACAGAGGGAATGACTCAGCCAGTGCCTGACTGGCTCTGAGCACAAGGATGTAAAGAGAGATGAAACCCTGAAATCTGCTTTAGTTATCCTGGAATTGACAGCAAGGCCCTCTCACACCTGGCTGGGAGCAGCAGGCTTGGAGAGCTGATTTTAAAGAACCATTTCCACGCTGCTTTAATTCTATATGGGATTGTTTGGGGAGAGGGTTCCCACAGAGTCAGAGCTGCAGCTGTTACTAGCCTGGGGGAGAGAAGTGCAACTTGTAGAATCCCAGAGTGGTGGGGCTTGGAAGGGCCCTGCAGAGCTCATCCAGCCCAAGCCCCTGCTAAAGCAGGTTCCCCTGGCTCAGGGGGCACAGGAACGTGTCCAGGTGGGGTTGGAAACCTCCTGAGAAGGAGCCTCCTCACCCTCCCTGGGCAACCTGGGCCAGGGATCCCTCAGCTCAGCACCAAAGGGGTTTTTCCTTCTGTACAAGTGGAACTCTTTGTGTTCTTTTGTCCTGTCACTAGGTTCTGCAGAAAAAAGTGGCACCCCACCCAGCCTTTAGGTACTTACAAGTGTTGATGAGGGTCCCCCTCAGCCGTCTCCAGGCTGAACAGCCCCAGGTTCCCCAGCCTTTCCTCCTGAGAGAGATGCTCCATTCCCCTGAATTCAGAACACAGTCCCCAGAGCTGTAACTGTGAAGTCTTTGCCTGTTGTGGGCCCCAGAAATGCTACACTCCTTCCCTCCCTTTATTGCTACTTTTCACTTGAACTCCTTCCCCCATCCCCACACAGCCTGAGGGTGATGTGAGGAGGCCGGGAGGAACAGGGGAGAGCGAGCGGGGGCTGTGAATACAGACGTGGGGCCGGGGTTGTGCTCCCCAATAACACAGCTTCTGCCTCCCTTCCCCTGCAGCCAGCGCCGCCTGCGACCCCGTGGTGGAGGAGCACTTCCGCCGCAGCCTGGGCAAGAACTACAAGGAGCCCGAGCCCGTGGCAAACTCTGTGTCCATCACGGGCTCGGTTGACGACCACTTTGCCAAAGCACTGGGGGATACGTGGCTGCAGATCAAAGCGGCCAAGGACGGCGTGGCCAGCAGCCCCGAGCCGGCGTCGCGCCGCGGACAGCCCTCGCCTTCCTCTCACATGGTCAATCACAATCACTCACCCTCCGTGGTCTCATGAAGAGAGAAAGAGAGAGAGAGAGAGAGGACCGCTGCCTCTGTGAATTTGCATGGTTTGACTGAGCTTTGAACAGTGCTTAAAAACAATAGTGTTGGGGGAGGGGAGAGTAGTTTTTCAACACATGTTTTCGTGTACTCACTTTTTACTTGTTAAAGGGTGCCCTTACGATAGCAGGAACTATTTCATAAACATTCATACCATGTAGCATCCTTTTGTTGGTTTATTTCCTGCCTCAATTACCAAAGAAACCTCTGATGCAAATCTGCTGCCCCTTACAAAACAATAATGCACGCTAATCCACAAAAGCCATGACACGTAGTTGGTTGATCCAAACGCTTCGTTTTGCTTTGATATAGTTTCTCGAGACTAGAATTCATCTGGTTTGCTTACCTTGCCTTTGTTTTGCTTCGTTGGGGTTTGTTTTATTTTCCCTCTGTGAAGTCATTTTGTATGTATATACTTGAAAAGAACTGTCATGTATGATTTGCACTATTGGAGGAGGACTGAAGTTGCACAGCAACTTTCTGGAAGACGCTAATATTTTTGAGGGCAAACTGCTGAAAAAAGGGTTTAAGGATGACATTTCTATCACTTTGACTTGTATTTTTCCTTAACGCAAAACAGCTTTGGAAGGGGAAGTCTCATACAGGTTATAGGTCTTTCTCTCTTTAGATTTCAGGTGCTTAGTGCTTGCAACTGGACTGCATAACTGACAGACCACGGGCATTTTTTCCTAAACACTGCAGTTTGTTAGAATAGAGCTGAGGTTGGAGGGTTCAATAGTGCTTAAACGATGCATGTGTTATGAAAAATAGCTGGTATCTATTAATGTATAGACAGTAAGGATCATAATACCTATTAGCTTTCCTTCAGAATTAGTTTATTTTTGTCAGTAACAACCCTAGATATACTTACTGCTGGTACAGTTGTACTCTATGATATTTGTATTTGATATTCACTTTAGTAGCAGCCAGCAGCAGCAGCAGCAGAGGACAGCCTGGGGCCAGGCTGCCCACGGGGCACAGGAGGCTGCAGCTTGGCTTGGGCTGCAGCTCGTGCTGCTGAGCCCCTGGGCAGCTCCAGCTCGCGCTGCTGAGCCCCTGGGCAGCTCCAGCTCGCGCTGCTGAGCCCCTGGGCAGCTCCAGCTCGGGCTGGTGAGCCCCTGGGCAGCTCCAGCTCTCGCTCATGCTGAGCCCCTGGGCAGCTCCAGCTCGGGCTGCTGAGCCCCTGGGCAGCTCCAGCTCATGCTGCTGAGCCCCTGGGCAGCTCCAGCTCGGGCTGCTGAGCCCCTGGGCAGCTCCAGCTCGGGCTGCTGAGCTCCTGGGTAGCTCCAGCTCGGGCTGCTGAGCCCCTGGGTAGCTCCAGCTCGGGCTGCTGAGCTCCTGGGTAGCTCCAGCTTGGGCTGCTGAGCCCCTGGGCAGCTCCAGCTCCTGCTGCTGAGCCCCTGGGCAGCTCCAGCTCGGGCTGCTGAGGCCCTGGGCAGCTCCAGTTCCTGAGCTCCTGGGCAGCTCCAGCTCCTGAGCTCCTGGGCAGTTCCAGCTCGCGCTGCTGAGCCCCTGGGCAGCTCCAGCTCCTGAGCTCCTGGGCAGTTCCAGCTCCTGCTGCTGAGCTCCTGGGCGGCTGCAGCACTGCTTCCCTTCCCCAGCTCAGCCAGACAACACGTTGTTACAGTTTGTGGAACAGGACCTGTGCGCTGGGGACGTTGTTCCCCCAGCCCCGCCCGGTGCCGCGTACATTCCTCGTTAGCAGCTCACACAGGTATCACTGCAGTCAGTATCACTCGCTCCGGTAACAGCTACTAACTAGAGATTAGGCAGCAGAGGCAGGCGGAACCCCACAGCTCCTCTTCCTCATGTTCAGTGTCACTGCTCCCCCTATACATTCCATCTTCCCAGGACAGTCACACCTAGGGCTTTGGTTTTTTGGATACTGGGTGACCTGAAGCGCTGGGTTCAGTGTGGAAAGCCAGAAGCTGGAAGGTGAACTACACGTGATGTATTATGGACTATGTTACAGTATTTGGTCCATTGTGGCTTCCATTTGATGCTTGTTTGTTTTAAAAGTGAAGCTATTTAATTTGGAGAAGGTGCAGGGCAGGAAGAGCTCGGGAGATTGGCTCCTGCTCTCAGTGAGAAAGTGGCTGCTCAGCTCTCTTTAAAAGAACCCAAACACCTAAGCCCCACCTTCCCCCCCCACCCCCATCCTCCAGTTTTACACATTTCACTACCATCTTACTGGGTAGTCAACACTTCCTTGCTTTGGCATTCAGTACCCTACTCTCTGTAGGACAGTTGTTAAAAGAACACTTTTTTATATAGGTAACTTTAAGACCATCGTTACGCTGTGCGTAAAGAATGTACAGAGAAATTTGTAGGTATTTTTTGAGGAACAATTAATTTGTTAATGATATGTAGCTATTTAATTGTTGGGTTTTTTTTCCCCTTTTTCCTTTATTGTAATCATTCTCTTTTTTTTTTTTTTTTGGTCATTGTTGTTTTGTTTGGAGAAAAAAAGTTGATCTTTTTTGTTTTTCTTTCCATTGTAGGTTTGTCTGTAATACAGTTAAAAAGTGCAGGAACACAGTTATTCTATGAGAACACTGCATTAGCATTAATAGCCACTAGTTTGTTATTGCTACGGGCTACTGAGCGATGTAACAGTAAAATACTAATGCTGTAGACGGACTCTGTGAACAAAAATGTGACTCCTATATTTCTTTGTAAACACAAATAATGTTTTTAAAGCTAATATTTTCAATAGTAGCTGTTTTACAAGGCGACATTTACTTATCTGAGATAGGTAAATGGATTTGAGGGCAATAAAGACTTTGAACGTGCTGTGTCCGGTAAAAACGTAACGCAGAAGCCAAAAGGGGGGTTGGGGAGGGGAACGAAGGGAAGGTTGGGAAGGAAACAAAACCGACCTCAGTGAAGCGCGTTGGCAGAGCCGTGGCACCTACAGCGCGGTCGGAAGCGTTCTCTCTGTGTCTGTAACTCTGTACTATACCGTTCTTCTGTGGCCTTGTTTCACCTGGGAAAAAACAAAACAAAACAAAGAAAAAAAAAACAACAAAGAAAAAAAAGGTTTGGCAGGCCATCTCTTTTTTTTTTGTACTTCAAAAGTAGCCTTAAAGAACAATAAAGTGCTCTTAAATCCCTGCGTGTGGCCGCTCTGTGCCCCTGCCCGGGAGGCGGGTGGGCAGTGGGACTCTCACCCCACAGAAGGGCCCTGCAGGGCTGGGGAGGGGGGGGGTTGGGGCTGGTTTTCCCCTCTGTGTTCAGGAGTTCTGATCCCCCCAAGGAGCAGCAGCAGCTGCCTCTGCTCTGGGCACAGCCCCGTGCAGCAGGTCCCTTCGTGAGGCTGAGGCAGCTGCTGTGCTCCAGCCATGGCTCTCCCGAGGAGCTCCTGAACCGTCACTCCTTGGTGTATCCCCACTGCTCTGTGCTGCCCATTTGCTGTCATATTTTTATGACTGTGTCAGCCAGAGCTGAGGAAGGGCTCCCCAAGGGCCTGGCTGCGTTTGGGACATCACTCGTTCCGGGACTGCACACGCCTCGTCCTCACACAATTGTCCCAAGTACGTGATTTAGTGAATCAGGCAAGAGCCTTCCATGGGATTTCAACACTGCACGTGGCAGAGGTGCCTCCAGAACTAGAAAAGGCATCCCTCAGAGGATATCCAATGTTAGTGTTGTACAGAAGCACCCACGTGGTCTGAGCAACAAAGATGAGAGGGAGAGGGCTGGGGTGTGGGTGACAACCTGAGAACACATCCAGAGTGATGAGCTTTAACACAGCTGAAAAACATCCCTCTCTAAATACTCCTAGAAAGATGCCTAAATACACGCTTCTAGAGCTCTTGGGAGGGAGGCCAGCTCCACCACTCAGGCTGCCTTCTGAAGGGAGCTGGTTTCCTTTCAGGAAAACCTCATCCCTGCATCACCACTGAGGGGCTGACACGAAGGACAGGCAGCGTTGCTGTCCTTCAGGTCACTGACTTCTCAAGCATTCTATTTCCTACATGGTAAAAGGAAAAATGCAGCCCCCTCCTTTCCTACCACCTGACTCTTTTCTAATTAGCAGCAATTTTGCATAAAAGGGCAGCACCGTGGCCTAGAAAAACTGGACCCTACACACACATTTCACGTGGTTATTGGAAGTCCTGCACTAGTTGAATGGGTTGTCTCTTTCAGTGAGCTGAAGGAATGGCAGCTTCCAGCCATGGTTGGCATCTCACCCCCACGCACCTTATTTTTGCTAACCAAGGATCTTAGAAAACAGAGCAGACATCACAAATGTGCTGGGGATTGAGCTCAGGTCATCCTGCAGCGAGAGACCTCTCCTGAACACGGGCTCTGTGTGTTTCGAGCTGCTTTAGCTGTGCAAATGAGCTTTACACCCGAGGGGACAGGGGTGGGCATTGCTGGCTGCCACGGTGGCCCTACCACAGGAGCACAGAGAGGTGTGTGAGTGGCAGGGGACTGCCCATGCAGCCCCCAGCAGCCTGTGCTGGCCTGGCAGCGCTGAGAGGACCTCACACAGGGGTGATTTCCTTGAAAAGCCAAGGGGCTGTGGGGACAGTGCCACGCTCAGCTCTGGTCCCGCCGGGCTCTGGGCATATTGGAGTCATGGCCATAGAGGTTCCTGCCACTGCTGCAGAGACCTCGGTGTGGAACGGCTGCCACTGCTCACGGAGCAGCTCCACTGCTACACCGTGTAACTGAGCTGTCAGACCCAAAGTTGGCACAGGCACAAGCCTGGACATTGTAACCAGTTCCCTGTCCCAGCCTGGAGCTGTGAGTGCAGCAGTTCAGAAGCTGCAGAGCTGCCGCTGCAGCAGCCACGCTGCCGGGGGCTGCCAGGGCACAGGCGGCTCTTCTAGAGAGGCCAAATCACAGAGACACCAAGTGAAACGGGCCTCATGCAGGAGCCCTTGTGCAGCAGCAGAGCTCAGAGCCCTCACTCAGGCTGTGCTGACAGAGAGAGGATCCCGGGGCTGGGGGAGTGGGGATCCTGCCAATACGTCCTGTCACTCAATGTGATGCTCTGGCAAAACACACCAGGGCTGTTTGACATGTTATTCATGGATGAGCTCTACTCACCAGAGCTGGCACACTCCTGCTTGGCTGAGGGAACCTTCACCACTATCTTTAGATCCTTCTTGAGGAACAGTGAAATCAGAAACGAGCCTGAATCTTCCTGACATACGGGAGGTTCCATTTCACCTGGCGTGGACACAGAGCTGAGCATGTCACACACAGAGTCTCAGGCTCCCTTCTCTCAGCAGTTACTACACAGCTGCATTACCCTGCATGTTGGAGCACACTTCATCCCTGGAGGGCCTGTGACAGAAATTGTACCAACTTAATCACTAAAATGCACCAATTTCATAATATCTCAGCCTCCTCTTCAATGGGAACGCTCTGCCCCTCCCTGGGGAACAGCTATCTCAAGGGCATTTCTTGGGATAGACAATTTAATTGCTTCTCTTTGAACTGCAGTTACACACAGCTCCACAGTTAGTTACCTGTAGCTCCACAGCAGCTGCCTTGCTCTTTGGATGAAGCTCTCCTGCTTTCCCTTGGTGCTGCCCCGTCACAGCACCACGTGTCTCCAGAGGTCCCTGAGGGAGAGCTCCTGTGCTCTGTCTCAAGAGTACATTCCCCTGTGGTGAATTTTACACCCCAGAGGGGTTCTGGGAGGCTCCTGGAGGCAGCAGCTCCTCAGCACGAGTGACATTTCATACATGGATGCATTTGTCTTCAGCAGCAGGGCACAAGTCCTGAAAGAGCCCAGCAGACCTGGGCTGCCACAACTTCCCTCTGCATGTAGGGCAAAATCAGGCACAGAGCCACTTCAGCACATGGCCTTGCCACTGGTGCTCAACCTGCAGCCAAGTTCTTGAGTGCATTCAGGCCTAATCCTGCCCAGGAGCTGTCCCAGGGAGATGCTGTCACAAGCCAGTCGTTTCTGGAGAGAAGGGAAGGGGAGAGCAGGTCATTTCCTCCTCAGTCTAAAGTCACAGACACCACTTCTTTCTCCAAATCTCTAATCTCAGATTTTCTGAGACATTTAATAGTTCACAACAAACTCAGTAACGCCCTCAGCACAGGCTGAAAGCTGCAGAAGACAACTAAAGCCAGTGGAGAACAGCAATTGCAAACACAGCTGCCACACAGTAATTCATTTCATTACAAGTCCAAGGACGAATCTGGTCCTGGCACAGCTTATCTGACATACAAATGGTAGAAGGAGCACCTTGCAGCAGCTGAGAATCTTCTGTGGAGCTCTGGAGCTTTCAATTCAAAGCTACAGTTGGACTTTGTGTCTCAGTCTTCCCCAAAACCATTCCAGCCAGGCGATGCCCTTCCTCAGGGCTTGTCCCTGTGTACTCCAGACCAACCACTGAGCTTGGCAGCACCTTTGCTTTGCCTTTGCAGGGAAGTTTCGGATTTTCCTGCTTCATTCTGTTTGAAAAACCTGATCACCACATCGACAGAAACCCCCCACCTTAGGGAGGCATGTTCCAGTGAGCAGAGCAGAGCAGGAACCGTGTGACTGGGACTCTGTTGCAGAGCACTGCACACCCCTTGGGCAGGGGCACAGCAATGACTTGGCCAAAGCACTTGGTCTCTCTGCTCATAGGCTCAGTATTCCTGACCCCCCCTTGGCAGGGTCCCTCTCCTCAGGACCTTGTACACCAGTGAACAGTGAGGTTAGAGGAACAGCTCTCCCTGGGCCTGGTGGCACTCCCAAAGGGAACACACACTCTGCTGAGACAGGGGTTGAAGCCTCCATGTATGGTTTGTGCTTAACATGGACAACACTCATCTCAGAGAGAAACAAGAGGGAACACAAAAAGCTGGAACACAAAAAGTTCCACTTAAATATAAAGCTGTTTCAGTGTTTCAGTGAAGGAGCCCTGGCACAGGCTGCCCAGGGAGGGTGTGGAGGCTCCTTCCTTGGAGGGCTTCAAGACCCACCTGGACATGTTCCTGTGTGACCTGATCTAGGTGACCCTGCTTCTGCAGGGGGGTTGGACTGGATGATCTCTAAAGGTCCCTTCCAACCCCACCATTCTATGATTCTATGATCATAGCAGCAGCTCCCCAGATCCACCCCCTTTGAATGAGACCAACTCCCAGACACTGGAGCAACCCTCACCCTGAAGGCAGCCCCGTGTCCCTCTGACAGCAGAAGCCCTGAGGAACTTCTCACCTTTTCCTTTATGATGGCACCAGGAGCCCAATCCACCAGACAACCAGGGACTAACTTTGGGGTTTCAGAGCTGCCAGTCGCTGCATCCCATCAGCACTCACACCAGACTGACGTGTCCCAGGGAAAGAAGGGCTGGCATGGGATTAGTCACACACAGATACTCAGAGGGACATGCATTTATATTTTAACAGAGCTGGAAGAGACAGAATTCCCTTTTCCACAGGCTGCTTCTAAATGATGAGAAAGCAGCTGAGGACTTGCAGGAGGAACTCACTCGGTTACACTCATGTGAGACTGTTTCAGGCTGTTCTTGCTTGTAGGTCAGCCAGTGCCACTGCTCACTGGTGCACTCCTCACCCTCATTTTACATTTCATTTTGCTAAGCAGCAGCTTTCTTAAATGCCAAGGAGAACATCTGTCTTCCCTCCATCACAAAGGCAGACATAAAGGCATCTGTCAGCACGAAGCTGTTGTCAGCCACATGCCTGCTATGTTTAATAGTCAAAAAGCTGCTTATCTATCTTCACACTGTTTACCTCAGCTTGGGCAAATGCCATGCAGGCAAAATACTTCTGATAGCATCCTGCTGTGCATGGTGGAACCAATGGTACTTCTTTAATCCAGGAAAACACAAAGCTCAAAGCTCCTGCTTACCAAACAGTTCAAGTAACGTGGGTCTAGTTGTATGAGTGACACGTGGCTTGTGCCAAATGCACCCACAATACAGCACTGCAATGACATTAGCTCCAGTTAGCTAAAGGATACAAAAATACAGGATTTTTTGGACTTCAACTAGTTTAAACAAAAGTTCAGAGTCTAAACCCAAAGCTCTGCTCTTCCCTGACCCATTGGAGTGTTCTGAACCATGGGGGGGATTGGGGGGAAGAGAAGTAGGGATAAGAATAATGGCAAGAACTGACAATACTTCAAAGATGAAAGCAAGAGCCTTTCCTTTTCCTTCCAAGTCACAACTTCTGGGGCTCCTGCTAAGGCCACAGAAAATCTCAGCCTATTAACTTCTTCAGAAGACAACACATGAACTGAAAGAGCACCAGAGGTAACTCTGCATGGTTACAGGGTTACAGAGCAGCAAAGGCCTTTGTGTTTGCTTCCACTGACAGACCTTCATTTCATTCGAAGTCACTTCTGCCCATCAAACACCTCCTCACGGCATCAGCAGTTACTGACACTGTCCTGGCTGCTGGGGCATGTTGGTCTGGTTTATGCACTGATACCAACACATCTGATTGAAAACTCAAGTGCCACAACCACAGAGTTCAGAGTTGCTAAACATCAAGAAAAAAGTCATCCTTTGCTGTGAAGGTCTTTTGTTTATCTTAATGGAACCCTTCAGCCCTTGCTTGGGAGTCTCTCCTTCCCAGTGGCTCACATACCTCCCCAAGGGACTTGACAATCAACAGAGAAAGAATTACTTCACCTGCAGGGCCAATTAAGCAAAGCAACAACTGCAACCACTGCACTTATTCCTTCAAAAGTAGGCAATATTCTCATTCTGCCCCCTGAAACACTGGCACACATCTGGACAAAAGTTACCTTTGGCTCCGAGAAGGCTTTGATGATGTACTGAGAAAACAGATTATGCAAGCTCAGAGGAAAACAATGCAAAAGAGCAGGTCAGCCATTGCCTTTCTTGCAATAAAGATGTGGCTGGCTGGATCCAGGCTGAGAAGGGGTTCAGAGTGAGCAGCCACCTGGATGTAAAACTCTCTTCAACTATTGAGCACTGCAGCAGAGATGTTGTCTGAAAGAATGGTAGGGGTTGGAAGGGACCTTTAGAGATCACCCAGTCCAACCACCCTGCAGAAGCAGGGTCACCTAGATCAGGTCACACAGGAATGTGTCCAGGAGGCTCTTGAAGACCTCCAAGGAAGGAGCCTGCACACCCTCCCTGGGCAGCCTGTGCCAGGGCTCCCTCACTGAAACAGTGAAACAGCTTTTTTTCCTTATGTTTAAATGGAACTTTTTGTGTTCCAGCTTCATCCCCTCACCCCTTGTCCTGTTGCCAGGTACAACAGAAAAAAAGTGCTGCCCAAACCTCTTGACACCCACTATTTAAGTACTTGTAAGTGTTAATGAGATCAGCCTTCAGTCTCCTCTTCTCCAGACTGAGCAGCCACAGTTCCTGCAGCCTTTCCTCATAAGGAAGATGCTCCAGTCCCCTGATCATCTTGGTGTCCCTGCACTGGCCTCTCTCCAGCAGTTCCCTGTCCCTCTGCAGCTGAGGAGCCCAGAACTGGACACAGGACTCCAGATGAGGCCTCACCAGGGCAGAGGGGGAGAAGAACCTCCCTTGACCTGCTGCCCACACTCTTCTTGATGCCCCCAGGATGCCATTGGCTTCTTGCCCATGAGGGCACGTTGCTGGCTCATGTTCAGTTTGTTCCCAACCATGACTCCCAGGTCTCTCTCTGCAGAGCTGCTCTCCAGCAGGTCAGTCCCCAGTCTGTACTGGTGCATGGGTTTGTTCTTCCCCAGATGCAGGGGACATCTCAAATGTGCTATTTTAGCCAACTTTGTTTTGAACCACTTGCTCATTGAGCCTTCAGGTTCCTGCCTGTACAAGAGAATGTCATCAGGGGTTCTCAAGTGGGGAAATGAAGAACAACCTGAGTCCTGCAAAGCCACCACCAAGAGAACAGGGGGAGATTCTGTTTTAAGGGTTTTCAAGGCAAGAATAGATTTCCTTACAACAAAACAAATCCTACTTTGGTTGTTGCCAGGCTTGCAAATGCAGCCTGTAACGTGAGTCAAGCTGTGACCTTTGAGGATGATGCAAAATCAGCAGCAATAAATCAAATGGTGCCTTTGCTGACACATCTGTAACTTCAGTGATTAATCTGACGAGCAGAAAACAATTTCTGCTTGGAAACACAGGAAAGAGGAGTGTGGGATTCTCCTCCTGCTCTGCCCTCTTACAGCTCAACTCTGGATGTGGTTTTGGTCCTATCAGTTCTCACAGGAAATGTGAGAAATGCCTGGGCAAAGGCTGAGGATGAAAGTCAACAGCAGATCCACCCTCCATCCATCACTGGAGAAAGAGGAGCTAATGAAGGCAAGAAGAAATATTCTGCTATTTACATGAAAAGTTTGTTCCTTTTAACAGTCACCCCAGGACGGAGCCAACCTTCCTTCTGTCCTCCTGTGACATTCTCCCACAGCAGATTATGTGCATTTTCCCTTAGGAGAAGGGCAGCACAGCTCAATCTGCCCCACAGCAGCCCTCTGCCTTCCTCTCTTTGTATCTCCTTCTCTTTCCTCAGTGCAGCACCAGAGTCTCTTCACACAGCCCCCGTGGCCGTGAGAAGCCGGAGTGACTGGGCACAAAGAGCCAGAACACAAGGGGAACTTGCCAGTGACAGCACGAGTTAAAACTCTGCAAGGCTCCAAAACCTGCAGCTGGACAGATGTTTCTTTGAACTGACTTTTGCTAAATCATGACACAAATTCTCCCTTTGAGCTGTCAGCAGCACAGAAATCCATGCTCTGAATGCTCCTTTCCAGAGCTCCACAAAAAGACAACTGGGAGTGTGTCCTGTGTGACTGTCTGCCCAGGACACAGCCTCCAACGCTGTCCACAGGTCACCTCGCCACCAGACAATGGTGTACTCGAGTCCTGTGTCCAGTTCTGGGCTCCCCAGCTCCAGAGGGACAGGGAAATGCTGGAGAGAGGCCAGTGCAGGGCCACCAAGATGATCAGGGGACTGGAGCATCTTCCTTCTGAGGAAAGGCTGTGGGACCTGGGGCTGTTCAGGCTGGAGGAGACTGAGGGGGGAGCTCATTAACACAAGTACCTAAAGAGTGGATGTCAGGGGGTTGGGGCAGCACTTTTTTCTGTTGTATCCAGTGACAGGACAAGGGGTGATGGGATGAAGCTGGAACACAAACAGTTCCATTGAAACATAAGGAAAAAAACCTGTTTCAGTGTTGGGGTGAGGGAGCCCTGGCCCAGGCTGCCCAGGGAGGGTGGGGAGGTTTTCAAACCCACCTGGACATGTTCCTGTGTGACCTGATCTAGGTGGGACCTGCTTTAGCATGGGGTTGGACTGGATGAGCTCTAGAGGTCCCTTCCAACCCTTATCATTCTGTGAACTGACAGGGTCTGGCCTTGGGATTTCTTTATCCTCCTCCATAGCCACTCAAAAACTGGGCTTCTGCCTTTGTGGCATTAGGGAAAGGATATAAACCATTGCTTTTGTATTAGTTGCACAAATCTCCACCAATCTCTTGGCTGTTTGTCCTGCACAGAGGCATATAAGGAGCAGAACAACATCAAAGTGTCTTGGGGACCAGAAAGCTTTCTGGCCAAGCAGTTACTTCGGTTACACTTTAGGTGAACAACTGCAAGGTAGCAACACTGGTGTCTCACCACAGCTGTGTTATGCATTCATGGAAATCCCTGAAACCACTGTATGAGAAAATATGTCACTTGAATTCTTCAGAAGCAAAATTAAAGTCAGGTTGTTGGGAATAATTGCATTTGGAATTCATTCTGGTTTTGAGCCATTGAGCTTCACATTTTCAAGTCATTCTACACAGCCACAAACCAGATGTATTCAGTTTTATGTTGAAGAAAAAGAGAAAATAGATTCTTGGGAACACAAAACAAAAACATCCCCAGTGCTGGGACACAGCAACAACATTTTGAGAGCTGAGGAAGCTGTAATCCAGCCGACTAGTCACACTGATGGAAAGTAAAGATGTGTCTCCTCAGGAAACCTCCATTGCTTAGCTCTGCAGCCCTGATGTGGGAATCAGCTACACTATCACCTCAAACCAAAACACACTTCAGGAACTTCCACACAGCTTCCAGATCCATATTTTCTTTTGCTTTAGGATGAGAGGTCTGTTTAAGTGAGTGTATTGGTCCAGTTCCCCTGCAGGTACAAGTTAAGAATGTTCCTCTCCTTCCAGAGAACGCTGGAAAAGTTGGGTGACAGAAGTAGCACTTGATTTCTTTAACAGAGAGAGAGAGAGGGAGAAGTAGAAAGCTGTCTGGCTAACCTCTGCTCGCTGTGATCTGATCCTTTGGAGGCTTATAGCTGGAGCAACCTGAGAAGAAGCCACACACACATACACAAAAGAGAAAAGAAAATGGATGCTAAGCCTCAGGAGAACTTCCCATGGACAGACAGGCCCTGGCCAGAAACAGGGATGTGCTGAGACCTGTCTGTAGCTCACAGGAGACAAACTGAAGCTCTGAAGAGGAATGTAAACTACTCAAGGCCAATGCCAATACCTTTGATGGGAAAGCTCCAAAACTGGGGCAAACCTGGATCCATTGCTCCAAAAGCCTCCAACAGGAAGCCTTTCTCTTTATAGCTGACTTTCCTGGCCCTCTTCCAGGTTCCTCCTCCTATAGCAGTTCTGCTTTTCTCCTGGCTCTTCAAGCTTCCCATCTAGAATGGAAACAGAGGAAGAAAAGAAAACACTGGCATGGCAGGAGAAAAGAGCTGCTGGAGCTTCATGACACTGGAGATTTGGGGCAATGATTTCAAAGGATCTCAGTCAATTTGCTCTTGTCTCATAACTGGAGTTCTGTACTGACTTTGTGAAAAGCTGAACTGGGGAGAACAGCCAATGAATCCACTGTGAAAAGTTAGTAAAGCACAAATATGGCCCTAACAACACTAAGTAGTCCAACTAATCACAGGTCATGGTGACTTAGGACCTTGTACTTGGTTCATGAACAGGTCTCTGTCTTTCACTCAGGCAATGGACAGCAAAAAGGGGTTTTTCTCCTGTGGAGAGCAGTTACAGCACATGGTCAGAACCAATCCAGAAATGTTTGTTAATTAAGAACATTTAGAGAAAACCCAACAAACCTACTCACTTGCTTCTTGACTCTTCTGTTCCATTACCAGAGGCAATGGACACCTTCCTTTTGCCAACGAATCCAAGGCTTTCCTTCTAGGGGACAGAAAGCTGACATGGCAGTGCAGGCCTTGGAGAACACAGCCAACGTTATTTCTGGCTGCTGTCACACTGGATTGCTGAGTTCTGCTGCCCTGATTTCCAACTGTGCCAACAACCCCAAGCTTCTTGTGGATTTGAATCCCCCTGGAAGCAGCATGCACACACTGTGAAACAAACAGTTAAGCTTCTAGCAGTCAGACTGGTCACAAAGAGCACAAGCCTCAAAACCAGAAACTCGTGTCCAAAAAGTTCACTGAAGTAACTTTTTCCTGTTCTGTATTTCTTTCCTGCAAGAACAACAAAGCTCTTTTGTGGAGTGCTCACTATTTGAGCTGGTTTGTTACACAAAACCCAACACTCCCCCTGGTAAGCAGATTTTCCAGTGCATACATGCAAGAAGGAGCAGAAGGGAATCAGCGAGCAGTTAAAAGTTAACAGCAGGTTTATTTAATCCTCTGTTACACACAGAAAGGGGTGGGGTGTTCTCTCAATACATGCTTAATGTGAGATTGTCTTTACAGTTAAAATCAGGCTCCCTTCACAATTCCAACACCCAGTTTAAGACATCATCAAAGTCTGGCACAGAGTAGCCCAAAATAATTGCACTAAGCACTTCTGAACTCCTCGTCCAAACTGCTTCCATTAAAAGGCAGCAACAGGCAAGGTGAGAGCTGAGATACATCTGTATCACCTCTAACACTTCTGCTGTTCTATCACCTACCTGGCTCACCCAAGATTGGTCTGGCTGTACCAAGCACTCAGCAAAAGTGACTCTCCCAAAGCTCAGATGGGAAGCAGAGATGAAGTGACTTTGTTTGGAGGTCTGTGGTACAGCCCAGGTGTTCTGCCTCCATCCACCTTCCTACCTCTCTGACTGTTCTGGAGGGGATAAAGTTGCTTTAAGCAAGCAGTGTTTGTAAAGATCACAGTCATTACATTATATCCATCTCCAAACTGTGGAAGGTGGAATGTAACATCTTGGCTTGGAAAATTTCTGAAGCCACCTATTATTTCAGCTACAAAACAATTTAAACCCAGGCATTTGGTCACATGTTCTGCTGTGTGTCCTCACAGCACGAGTGTCAGCCCTCTCCTGACACCCCACTGAAATCAGTCTTTTCCAGTATCTCAGATCAACAGTTCTGCTGTTAAAGCTGATCTTTAAGCACTGCATATCGTGATGTTATCTATCAGAATCCCTCAATGACATTTCCAAGTGCTAACAGCACGAAGTTGAATGAAGTAACAGATCCTCTCATTGCTGGAAATGAAACCGGAGTGTCTCCAGCAACAGGGAAGTGCTGTACACACTCCCCTTGACATGCTCCCTGTTTCTCCCTGGCAGATCAGACTGTGGTTAGGAAGAAGCCCATCCTAGGTTTGTCATGTTGACTGCTAACCACCACTGAAATCCTGCTCAACAAAGCAGGGCTTGCAAGTAGCTGAAATGTCTTACCCCAGGGTTTCTGAGGGCACTGTCACATCAGTGTCTCAGGCAGTTAGTTGGAGAGCGACAGGACAAGGGGTAATGGGAAGATGCTGGAACACAAAGAGTTCCATTTAAACATAAGGAGAAACTCAGTGTTTCAGTGAGGGAGCCCTGGCACAGGCTGCCCAGGGAGGGTGTGGAGGCTCCTTCTCTGGAGGTCTTCAAAACCCACCTGGACACATTCCTATGTGACCTGATCTAGGTGGACATGCTTTAGCAGGGGGTTGGGCTGGATGAGGTCCCTTCCAACCCCATCATTGTATGGTTATGATTCTATGATGTGGCTGAGGGCTGCAGGGTACCTGAAGCTCACTTGTTCCTCACTCCTGCCCTAAAGAAACCCACAAACACTGCCTAACCCCCTGCAAGAGACATGCAATAGGCAACATTTTAATTAAGGGACTGTTGTCTTCATATCTACATGACAAAATAACTGTCATGTTGTTACAATTCTACCACCTATCATCCCAAAGCATTCTCAACTTAGTACCAGTGACAATACACAGCCATTGCTCTCATAGCCTTTGGGTGGAACTTGAGTGAGAGTTTTCCATTAAAAGCATCCATGGCCCCTGCACAAGGGTGAGCTGGCAAATGAAGGATCCAAAGGAAGCTGAACAGCAACTTTAGGGAGGTAGGACGAAATAAATGAAAAGAAAGAAGCCAAAAGAAAACCACATGATGATAAAGCAAACAAGAAGAGATCCAGAACCTTTTTCAGGACTTTGCTTTGGTGTGTCCTCTGAAAATCAACTTTGAATACGTGCTTCTTACCAGTGGCACAGTTTGACATGGGGTGACATCACTGGAAGAACGCCCATGACCTGGGGTTGTCACTCACAGCAGCACCCTGGTGCACAGGCTTGCTGTGAGCTTGCCTTCCAAGTGCAGTCCCAACAGCACTGCCTGCTCAGCGACAACCCCCAGCCCAAAGCACTGCCAGAGGACACGTGGAAGGTTCCCACTGCACTCATTTTTAGAGAGGTCCAAAGTGGGTACTGTGTAAGCAAAAGGCCAGGGATGCTTTGCTCATGACAATCATAAATGCAACGCTTCCAGAGCAGGTCTGTGCACACCAGAATAACTGACCTAGACAGACATCCAGCTGCTCACACTCCTCTGAGGACCAGAATTCCTCAGCTTGTTCTCAGCAGTACTTCCTCAGCAACATCCCTGAGGGCTGTGGGAGGAAGGGACACAGTGGGTGCCCCCCACCATCCCATTCCCCCACTGCTCCTGCCTGCCAGGGGGACTCCCCAAAGCCACAGACTTCCCTCCAGCCCCTCCTCTTTATGGAAGTGTTATCATGGAAAAACACCAGAGGCAGGAAATGAAACGCTGAAATCCATCAAGGACCTCCTGAGGTGCAAATACACACTCCTGAGAGCAGCCAGGGAGACCCACTGCAACTGCCCAGTGGTGTGAAAACACATTTCTTTTGTTTGCACTGCTTCCAAAAGAATGGAAAATTACACTCAGGCCTTTTCCTTCCCCTTTCCCACCCACCCCCGACCCTCCTCCCTCCACAGATCACAGTGCATTAAGAATCCTTTCTAACAGCACAACCTCTGTTAAGGCCTAATTACAACGACTCCATTCACAAACAGCTCCAAAACGTGGAGCTCCCGTTTTAAGTCAACTCCAGGGTCGGTGATTTCAGTGATTCAAAAGGCTAAAAACACAGGCAGTGTGGTTACTCCTAATGCCTTAGAGAATTTAAATCCCTCATCCCCTCCCCCATCAGAAGAAAAAACCCACCCCAATCCCAAACAAAGCTGTGAGTACGGAAAGAGAAGCCAACAGTCCCTATTTAGGAAACGCAATTCAAACAAGCGCTGCCGCTGATGTCATCCCATTTATACGTTGCCTGAGTCACAGGTTCCTGAGGAAGTGGGAACACCTACAGAATTACTGTGTGAAAGTCAGCCTTTGAAGCATGAAATGAAAATAAAGACACTTAAAGCAAAAAAAAAGTACCCCTCAAGCAAAATGGTACCTGCTCGCTATATTGCTCTGTATTGGAGTCTGAATGAAGCCTTTCAGTGGGAGTTAATTTGCCTGTTCCTCCACATTCCTCCCAGCTCTCTCCCAGAATGGGGAGAATAAAAAAAGTGGGGGTGGGAGAGTGGGGAGGGATGGACACATCCCCCCAGTTCACCAACTGTGAAAAAACTAGAGCTCAAATCCATTCAGAGTGGGCCAGACTTGGAACCTCCGCAGCCCTCACCATCCTTCCAAGCCCTATTGACGATGTGGAAACAATTTCAGCAGCCTTTCCTCGCCCAGTTTCAGCCCATACTGGTTTTGATTTAGCAAGTACAATCCTGCCAGAAGTGAGTTTGTGTTTCAAACACTCCAGCCTCACAGGGAATGCATCAGCTGTGCTCTCCTGTGAGGATGCACACACCAGAACACACCAGAACCTGAGGGGAACGCACCACTCACCCCCTCCAGGAACCACAGGATGATGCCTCTCTCCTTTCTCAAGTACATGGTGCACAGTGGTGTTGCACTAACAAACCAAAGGATGAATCATTCTGCTGAGCTCCGACAGGAAAAAAAAAACCCAACCATCCTGGTGCCAAAAAGTAAACTGAAGTTATGCACAAGCTGAAATCTGTGGATGCTCCAAGACTACTGAAGCAGCAACCCACAGCCAAAGAATGCGAGAACAGAAAGTAGCTGGATGGGAAAGGAGCTACACAGAAGGATATTTTAAAAGCCCGTGCTTTTGACTTGCAGCAGCCCAACACCATGTATGGATCTATCTTTTCCTCTTTACTCACTGAAAGGTTTAGTTAAGGAGTGCTTTGAAATTTGTAGATGAAACACACGTGTGCTTGTGACCTTCAGTTCCAGAGGCAAAGTCCATTGTGCTTTATATCAATGTCCTATATAAACACCTATTCAAAGAACAAGAGGAAACAGGCATTTAGACTGCTATAATAGCTGAAAAGACAGTGTGTGCTCCATGCCAGCCAGGAAACATAACATGATTGTTTTTAGAACTCCTGACTGCCCCTTTTCATCCCCGAGGACAAGGAAGCCCCTGCAAGGAGCTACAAGTGGTAAGGGAGGACTGGGCTGATAAAGAAGAAAGAAACCATGCTACTTCATTTGCATAGTTCAGACAAACAGTTGATAGCTTCTGACCATCTTTTCAGAGAATGTCCTGAATAATTCCATTGGATTTGAGAAATAACCCCAAAAAGCTATGTCTGAGTGGCACCAGGCAGATAACACTGACAGTCATTGAGGGCAACAGCTAGAAATTACACATGGCTGGGGTGCTCATCTGCACCCTCATCTGGGGGTGAGGTCACTTGACCTGAGAAATTAGGTGAAAAGCTTTGCTGCCCTAAGACACAGAATACCTTAAGGTACTTAACATCACTGCTGCTCAAGCTTATTGCTCTGAATTCTTTTGGGAGTAGCTTCAGTTTCCCTTCCACAGTGCCAATTTCCTTGGCTAGGTTGAAACAATCCTCCAGTGACTCACTCCAGAGGCTTCACTACAACCTGGACCAAACACCAACCACTGGCTGGTGGAGGAGTACAGATTGCTGAATTTCAGCTATGTGCAGGAGCTTTTAAAGAGAAAAGTGGCTACAAATGAGCCCATTTTGGTTCAGACTACCTGACTTCAAACAACAGTCAACAACATGTCAACAAAACGAAGGGTGGGAGCACCAGGCCTGTTCCTGGTCCAGGCCTCAGTTAACCCGGGTTAACTGAGGCCTGGACCAGGAACAGGCCTGGTGCTCCCACCCTTCGTTTTGTTGACATGTTGTAACCTGGGTTAACTGAGAGTCAAATCCAAGGGTGCTCTTTGCCAAGTACATACATACAATTTCCATACATTTTACAGCTGAGGAATTAAATAAAGGTTTAAGGGAAAAAAAAAGAGAAAGGAGAGAGTGTTAATCCCTCTGGGTCATCCTAGGACAGGTAAGGAGTGTTTTCATAGGCCAGGAATTTACACACTGCCAGACTGGGACAGCCCAAAGCCTTTCAGTGAAATACATTTGTCTTCTAAAAGAGTTAATCCAGGTGCTGTAAAAAAGGGAAGTTTCATTTTGTCAGGATGTGCATGAGCACAACATCTGTGCTGAAAATGTAGGGGAAACCAAAAAAAAAGGGAAAAAGAGAAGAAAAGGAATTAATGGAATTAATGAAGCCAAGGCCAAAGAGCCAGAAAAAAATGGTAACAAGCTTGGGACATCTTCCAGACTATGTGTGTTAGGAAGTCTGCTGAAGTTTACCACGCTGTAAAGACTCCTTTAATGTCTCTCTTTGGAGTGGAAATGCTTGTTTGTTTCTGAGGAATGTCTTGCATAATTATTTTAAGAAAGCCAAACCCAAAGCTAAAAAAATTGTGAACAAGGATCTGGAAAAGCAGCAAGGAAAAACAGAGCACAGGTCTGTTGGGGAGCAGCTCAGGGTATGGGGGTGTTCAGCCTGGAGAAGAGGAGGCTGAGAGGAGATGAATACTCTCTGCAGCTAGCTGAAGGGAAGTTTTAGTGAGGTGGGGGTCGATCTCTTCTATGCAGTAATGAATAACAGGACACAAGGAAATGGGCTCAAGTTGCACCAGGGGAGGTTTAAATTGGAGCTGAGGAAGAACTTTTTTACTGAGAGGGTTGTGAAGCATGGGAAGGGGCTGCCCAGGGAGGTGGGGGACTCCCCATCCCTGGAGATATTCAAAAGATGCATAGATGAGGTAGTGAGGGACATGGGTTAGCAGTGGGCTTGGCAGTGTTAAGTGAGTGGTTGGACTTAATGATCTTAAAGGTCTTTTCCAACCATAACAATTCTATGACTCTATGAGAATCCTGCCCCTCCTTGCCCTTAGCTGTTCCACATTCTCTTCAGCTTCCCCGCATCCTTAATGCAAAGTTAGAGAACAGAAAATGTGGAGTCAGTGGCATAAGGATGGCTGCTGCATGGTTAGAGCACTGCTGGCAGGAAGACAAGGGAAGCTGACTGCCTGCTAGCTTGCAACATACTTATTTTTGAAGGAATGCAAACTATCTTCCTATTCCCATCAGAACAGAGTTAGGACTCTCCTCGAACTCTTAAGATATGAGTATACTCTGAAGAGAAACTAGATCAAAATATCCTCCTGGATTCTGTCATGGCTCTTGATGGTTCTGTAAGAAACAGGCAGAGCTGTTCTCCAGCAGCAGCATAAAATCCAGGATTGGAATCTTTTCACACGTTACTGGCATGAAGGAGAATCCTGCACACCAAAGGTTATTCCCAGGCACATCTCTACAATCTCACTGCTTTTATGATTTGGCTTGAAAACGAGGAAGAAAAGCCAAAGGAAAGTTGGGAGCTGGGTGAACTCTTGATGGCTTGAGGCTGTCCCCGAGCAGTACGATGAGGAAGCAGACGGTGGTGGGCATGGCAGGGTCAGGTTTACTGCTGGACTTGATGACCTCAAGGGTCTTTTCCAACCCAAATGATTCTATTAGCAATTCCAATCAGACTAATTAACAGACATTTAGAAGGAGTTTGGTCAGTAAAAGGGAAAAGCAAGTGGTGTGACGTGACTACAGTGCACAGGGAAGCACAGAGAACCCCTTTCAGTAAGAGTTTTCTATGACAGCACAGGTGAGAAACTAAAAGAAAATGCTTGTGGAAAAACAATTCTGCTGCATGTACTAAGGTGAGCAGCCAAATCTCACACCAAGAAACAGAATTAGAAAGAATATTATACAGGAAGTGGAATAGGAATATGAACTATGACAAAAATGAAACATTAGTTTATGGTCATTGGACTTCTCTGAGGACACAATACCAAAGCCACACAGAACACAAGGAAGGGAAAAGTGTTTTTCCAGGCTCAAGCTCAATGATTTTAAGGGCTGGAGCAATCACTACAGTTCCCTTTGTTGTGCCAAAATAACTTTTGTGCTGTTGACTGTTACTGAAGCAGAATCTCCCTTTAGTTCTTGGGGGTTATCAGCTTCCTAGGAATATAAATCCTGTGGTTCCATTCCTTGGTGAATTTCTTGAGCAAGCTGTCTGGGTCATCGTGAATCCTTCTTCATGGATCTAAGAGTAATTTTCTAACTCATGCTTCTTCTCCCACACAGAGCCCAACATTGAAGGCTTAAGACTCAAACTAGCCCCATGCTCCAGAGAACAGATCCTCATGTGGGCTGAACCATGTGGGCTATGATGCTGTTGGTTTCGATTTGCGTGTGATATAAAGGGCATGACCTAAGTGAAAATTCAGTCCCAACCAACAGACTATGACATGGGTGAAGAGGTCTGAACGGCAGATTGTGGAAGCAAGGAGGAGAGCAAGTGAGGGCTTTGAAGAAGAGAACTGTCATACAGAATCTCAAGCTCCTCACTTTCATGCATGCAGTACTGCTCTGTAACAAATCCCAGACTTCAGCCAGCAAACACGCAGAAGGAATGACACTGAAGACAACTTCTGGTCAGTAGAAGCGTGAACACGAAACAGAGGCCATCAGAGGCCATCATTCCATGAGCTTCTCTAATACTGAAGCACAAAAATTATGTCAACAGCTCTCCATGGAGATCTGTGGCCTTCTATGACTATTAAACATCCCCAGATGTGATATGCAGGTGTCACAATTGCCTTCTGTGAGATACAGTCTCCCAGTCTCACTGCCATAATGCCACCACATTTCTGTTAGTTTAGGAAGATGAGTAGATTCTTCTGATGCTGTTCATTCCCTCTTCCTGACAGACCAGGTTTGTAACTGAAAAGCCATGATAGCTGTTGGGTTCTACAATGAGTTTGGGCTTCACTGATGCCCAGGAGCCCATGACAGCACAGATAAAATTTACATCCTACCTCCTTCATGAAGAAAGGCAAAGTTTAGATTACCCTTTTAAACAGCAAGAACTAGAACTGTGCAGGAACCCTGCCATTAAGTACATACAAACCAGGAAATAAATGTGTTTATCTGTTAATATGGTATTTGAATGTGCATTCATTCATTTGAGCTCACTCAGTAGATGCCTAGAAATTGAGTAAAAGCAAAATAAGAACAATTCTAGTCTGCAAAGAGAAAGAAAACAACGTAACAGTTAGGCAGCGGAAGTTATTCCACGGCAAACTGAAATGTTTCTGAACATCAGAGACATCTGGGAAGCATATGTACAGGAAACAGCTCAGCCTGAGAGCTGCATGTTGCTGAAGTTACAGAGGTAAGGAAACATCATATTAACCCTGAGTTTTGAACCTTTGCATCTTGGATGCTTGGGCTGTACTTCCAATGCAAAGCAACCACGTAACTGTCACAGGACGAGCAGCGTTTCACATCTTTAAAGTACTTCTGAATCGTTATCAGACTTCAGAGAGATGTCTAGTTTTCAAGTTTCAGATAACCAAATACTACAACAACACTTTTACACTGCATGGTCAGCAACTCCAAAACATAAACCCACAGATCATTCCCTTGGGAGCACCCTGGTACCAATTTGTGATAACACAGACCTCAGAAGAGCTCAGAACCAGCAACGGACACCAACAAACTGCTTTCAAATGCACACAGCATGGTCTCCATCTTATTGCTCATTGCCTGACCACCAAAAGATCAGTTTCCTATCATTACCAGTCTTTCAAAAAATATATTTCAGTCATGTACATTTTTATATTACAGTGAAGTTAGCTGAACGTTCCCCTAAGGCTACTCGAGAAATCACAGAACTGTAACAAACACCACAGTTAAATAAATAGGAGTAACAGCTATGTTAGACACTCAATGCAAAGCTCAGCATGTTTCAATACACCTTCTCTTAACAATTGGAATATGGGAGTTGCAGATGATATCCTTGTTTTTAGGCAAATTTGACCAGACAGAACTTGTTCTGACGTGGCATAAGGAAGAAGCTGTGAAATGATCAACACCAAGTAGTCAGTTTATGCTAAGGAAGGGATTAAAATAACTGGATTGACCAACTACTTTTCATAATATATATGAGAATTAAAGACCATTCAGCAGATAAAGCAATTTGCATTTTTTTCTAAATGGGTTAGCCCATAATCCTCACAATGTAAAGCTAGAAAAGGGATATCAAATACACTTCAAAAATCTATTCCAAGATAAAACACAACAGACTCAGTCTCAGTTTTGTAGGAACATACTTTGGTATTTTACAGATCCTTTCTTCTCAAGTTACTTTTTAAACTCAAAGATTCTCAGACTACTGCTTGTGCTCAGTCATAATCTCTGAAGCTATTCCTGATGCTGTAAAAATAGAGAAACTTTAAATGCAACCAAGACGAAAATCAGAACTGCTCTCTTTTAACATTTGTAAAGTACTGCTCAACAGCATCCAAGAACAGCAAAAATAGAGAACCTATTTCTTATTTCACTTAAGCATTTCTCTGCAAGTTTTGACTGAATCAATGATCCACTCCCCCAAAGCATTTTTACTATATAACGAAGCCTTCTCCTAACTCCAGGGGAGCCTAATCATGATACCAACACGTTTTGGTCTTTCCTGTGTAAAAGTAAGTCAAACCACGTTTTTTCCCTAGCATGAAATTACAAGATCTTTACAGAGAATAACACCTCCATTGAGACAGGCAAGAACAATCAATTGTGCTATAAATATGTACTTAGAAACAGCAAGCAATGTGGGGTAGGCAGTAGGTCCTGCACTCCTTTAAGATGCAGTTTAACTCCCAATAGTAGAATATTCCCAACCTTAACAATACATTCCATCTAAAGGGGCATAAATCTAGGAAAGATGACAAAAGACACTTACACATGCTGCTGGGACATGTCAATTAACAAGCAAGATAAAAACTGGGACAAATAAAGCACCAAAGTTTACTTAAGCAGCTTATTTTATATGTAACCCATATTTAGAAACAAAAAAATAACCCCCCCCCCCGCAAAAGATGAGGTTTAAACACAACCATGGAACTCCAGTTATTTACATAAGAACAATGAAAATGTCCAGAGTTATATCCATAACAGACTTCTTTTAAGGTGAAGACATTAATGTGAAAACGTGGATTATATTGGTTCATATTTGTAGCAGTCAGAATGGGTAAGCAATCGTTAACTGGTCAAATAACAGACAAAGGGCAGTGCCATGCTCCAAAGTAGGTCATCTTCCACCTTAATTCAGCTGACTTTCAGACTGTTTCGTCATCACTCATGTCCCAGATCTGCAACAAAAAAAACAAAGTGTGATTTTAGTTTGTGGAGTTCAAATATGCTTTTCCTATACCTTCATAACATTAGTATTACCATTTAAAAGGAAGAGCAAATAACATTTTATGGACTGTGGACTAGCACCAAAGGCACTCTACATAAAACTCAGTATTTTTCTCTTCTGGTAACAACCTAAACACTATACATTCTTTGTGATTTTGGGGTATTTTTGTCACATTTACTTTTCAGCATTTGTACTCGAACTGACAGCTTGGTTATTTGCTGTTTATTATTATCATTTACAGTAAGCCACAGAACAAAAGCCAGACATTTTGTTTTGGTTTGCTGACTCTTTGGCATCCACGTACTTAATGTGAATCATAATTACTACACGTTGCAACAGTTCATATTGCACTCAAATATTAGATGGCAGCCTAAAGATGAGAACTTACATGGACATTTGTACTATTGTTGAAAGAAATTTCAAAAGCTACACAAGATCTTTTTTCTGCAGCATGGTTTAATTGGACTTTTACTTTGCTAAATGCCCTTGTTCTGTAAAATGTTATAGATGGGGGGGAAAAGGGTGAATATTTTCACAGGACACCAAGGAATCTGGTATCCTCGTCAACACACTAAGGGTAGTGCATTATAAATTCATACCAGTTACCAGAACACATGATCTAAGGAAAAACACAGGGACTGGTAAACAGAATTCTAGGGTGGGAAAGAACACACTCTGAATATATACGACAAGTTTTTTTTCTTCCAGAGAAATGTGGGTGCTCCTAAAAGGCTTTTTATGAGTTTTTGGAGGTTTAACCAATGGCAAATACCCTCATTCCACTTGGCAGGGCTTGCAGTAGCTTGGGATCAGGATTAACACGGGTATTCAGCTTTCAGATGGATTTAATAATATCATAATATCAATTTTACAATATATACAACCCAATCTCTGACTTAAAGTGACTTTAACTTCTCTAAATTAGCAGCAACACTGCTGGAGCACCATGATGAGGCTGTGACTATGAGAATTAGAATGCCATTTCTCTGTCATAGAGCACTCAAAACTCAGAGTCCCTCACTACAAATGACCTCACAAAAACCAAGCACCATCAGTCCTCCGTCCCTGTGGAAAATGAAACTCAGTTCTTTTGTTCCAAAACATGAAATTTGTGTGTTGGCATAAAATGACCCACTAAATTATTCTCTCATTTTACATCCTCACCACTAAAACATACCCAAGGAAGTACGGAATGCAAACAGTTATTTAGACTGTAAATTCTTCAGGGCACAAAGCAGTATTTTACGTGTCTACAGTGCCTAGTACAATGGGGCAGTGTTCACAGATGCATTGTTTAACACACATGCAATAGTGTTAGACAAATAAACACAAACAATCCCTTTTCTAGACAGGCAACAATGAAGACTGACCTATAGCATTAATAAACCCCTTCGGGACAAAATGCAGTATTTATGGAATTTGAAAACACTCTGAAAAGAGCTCTTTAAATCCAGCCTCAGAAAACATATAAAATCAAACATTTTTATGCAGTGCTGCAAGCTGTGCAAAATGAAAACTCTGAATGGCAACATTTTCTCAATTCCTAGAAGCGCTGCAAAATGGTGGTGTAAATCCTTATGGAAAATACTGAAGGAACAGTTTGTTTACAAAAGGAAAAAAGAGTTTTCATCCTGCTCTAGATGAGCAGTTTGGAGCTTGCCAAGGCAAACACAAATGTCCAGCTCACCAGTCAGGGTCAAGGATGTGGAAAATAAATACAAACCCCAAAATCTTTAAATAGAGTTTATGGTATGATTCAAGCTGGCAAAAAGCAAGAAATGCAAAGTTCAGATGGATAGTCCATCTCTGTCGAGCTCGCTCTAATCTCTGAAAACAAAGCCCATAGGCTTACAAACAGTAATAATCCTCAAAAACACACCTCTCTGGCAAAACAGCACAATAAATACTTTTAAAAACACACCACGAGGTGATTCAAATGCAAAAGTGAAAGAAGCCAACCAACAGCCCTAGAAAAGTCGTCTTTATCTGCTGAACAGATAGAGCAGGAGCGCAGCCAGCTTCCCGGCTCCCTGCTTTCCCATTGTCCCTCCTGATCTGAGCAGCGGGGCTGAGAAGGCAAGTACACCCTCCCTTTTGTCTGGTTGTTTTTGACAGAAGAACACTGGTAAGGGTGCCAGCTACATTAGTAATGCTGTGACACACAAACCCTACCATCCAAGAACTGGCTGGCTCTTCCATTGTTGCTGTAAGGTCCAGAGAGCCTTCTCACTGTACGTGTCTACTGTGCAACGCTTGCCTTACTCCGAGACCTCCCTACAACACAACCAGCAGCTCCCACAGCGCTGTAATGTCTGTTTGTTGAACCTAAAGGGAAGAAAGCAGTTCCCCCTGTTTGGCCTTAAGGACAGGCAACCCGTGGAGGGCCTCAAGGAGCTTGGGAGGCCAGCAGCCCCAGCACAGGGCCCGGCCTGCAGCAATGCCTGCTAGGCCATTTAACAAACACAGCACTACTTTCATCCTCTTGTTAGCAAAGAAGGACCACTCAGTTGTCTCCTATCTAAAGCACATCCCTTCTCTAGGAGGCTTTGAACATCAAAATATTTGCAAAAAGACTGAAGCTGAGGTTCACAAGTATTTAACCGCTATGCAAACATCCTGGATTGAGGACAATTATTTTTAAACGTTTGAAACATATGCTGTTACTTTACTTCCAGGAGAACATAGTTTTATAAGGCAGTTTACACTTCATCTAACTATCAGAGCAGTCACAGAATCAGGGAATGGTTTGAGTTGGAAGGGACCTTAAAGCTCATCTTGTTCCAACCCTCCTGCCATGGACAGGGACACCTTCCATGGACAGGAACACTTCCACCAGGTTGCTCCAAGCCCCATCCAACCTGCCCTTGGACACTTCCAGGGAGGAGGCATAGCACTGTGTGTTGGTTTATAATGAATAAAGTAGTAGTAGCTTTAATGACATGCAGAGAGGAGAGAAGAATATGAAACAAAAGGGTAAGATTCAATACAAAAGTGAGCAATAGCATGTTAGCCTGAAGAAAACAAGGTACATGATACTGTGCAAAAGAAGCTGTGTTAAATGTCAGTACTGCCAGCTGAATCATAACACATCATAGGCTCCTGGCTAAAAGAAATACATATTTCCATGGAAAGACATTTAAACTGCATGAACTATGACTATGCAGACTTTGGATTATTACTCCAAGAGAGTGAAACTTTTAAGAGAAGTGATGAAATACAGAAAGCCATGAAAGAATGTCTAAAATGACTGTCACAACAACAATCTGACATCCCTACCAAGCCGTGAATTTGGAGTTTGTTTTCACTTGTCTGCTGTCCTGCAGCACACCTGGGTAGGTCAAAAATAAATGCAGCCACAGGCAACGACAGGAGAAAGAATAAAATAGGAAGATAACGAAACAGCTGTCAAAACTGATCCAGTCTGTGCAAATCTGGACAGACCATCTGAATGTACCTGCTCCTGCAAATACGTGCTTTTATATTCAAACATTTTTTTTTGTAGAGGTTCTTAAATTTCTGATGCAAATTATGTCTATTCAGGATAAGAAAATGCTCACACTTGTTTTCTTGGAAATACAAGTATTATTTTCTCACAAAATAGGAAGAATAGAGATGGGGAGGGAACCATCTGTGTATTAACTGTTCACAAGTTCCCACTGATTGACTTTACACAGTTCCAGATTGCATGTTCAATAAATCCTACTGAACAGTTTTGCATTTCCTTCATACAACATTTACAGCTGGTACCTGAAATTTAACTTCTACAACAATGCTTCCAAGATTGGTGTTTACCTACTGAAGCAGGTAATGCCTTTGCATCTTAGAATTAACATACTGAATTCAAACAGATCACTACTGTTTATCTTATCACGAATATCATGTACCCTTAAGGGATTCTTAAAAGTTTCTTGTCAGCATGGGCCTAGCAGGATTTGCCTCTAAAATGGCCACTATTAAAAGAAACAAAACAAACAACCAACCCCCACATACTTTTTTTCTACACACAGCTGAGAGGATTTTACACAAACATGTACCAAAACACTCTGCTTAGAAAAACCTGGGATAGCTTTATTGTGCAAACCATAGCAGTTACTGTGTTATAAATGCTCCAAATCTGTGAACTGTAAGTAAACAGTAAAATTCTACAGGCAGAGGCAAGGGCTGAAAATCTGAGGTTACACATATCAAACAGCACAGCTGAGTATCACATGAGAACACATGGCTTCCCAGATCAATTCAAAGCTTATCACATCTCAGTGTTTGATTTAGAAATGTACACTTAGGAAATCTAAACAAATACAGAAATGAAAACACTCAAGCATATGTTTAAATTTAAAGCAAGTAAATTATTTTACAGCTATAAAATGTGAGCTTTTTGATAGATAATAGCTTAAAAGTGGTTTTATTCTACGCTCTACGAGAGACAATACATCAGAGCTTTTGGCAGTCTAAAATACTTCACAAAATATGTCCATATGTGTGCCTAAATGCACTAGGAATGAACTAGACATAGCATTAACATGCCTTTTTCAGTATTCCTCTTGGTGCACAGACTGTGTCTTTCAGGAATGGCAACAGAAATGAAATTGCAACTTGAAATTCGTTAAATGGCTGCAAGTTCTAACATGCAGCTTTTTCAGACTTCATGGTGCAGATGGAAGGATAATTACAAAGTTCAGTGCTCTCCTTTCATCTTGGAGACTTGATGCACAGTAAGCACTACCCTTCATCTTACCGAAACCAAAAACACTTCTAGCATTTTTGCATATTCAGAAATTCCTTCCCCATCCCCCTTTCCCACAGGAAAAAAGAGCCAGAAGTGAACAACCGACATGGACAGTATTCCCCACTTAATGTGAGCATTTAGCTTTGCTCAGAATTCATATCCTGATGCATGTCAGAGCTTGCATAGTGCACTCTATGGTAAAGTATTTGCTATCTAAGAAACCCAGGTAATGCACTTAAACCAAGAGCCATTCTTGTTCACTGTTGCAAGAGCTTATCTGACAGCAATGGCAGTGGTTCCCCGGTAACAACTGCTCATCCAGTCTGCTCCTGACTGTTCTTCCACAACAGATTTCTATTTCTGCAGCATATTATAGCTATTTTTTTTCCTTCAGAAGTTGCTGCTAACTTTCTATACATAAACTACAGCTAAAATCAGTTTTGGCTATAATCTGAAGGAGCCTCCACACTCTCCCTGGGCAGCCTATGCCTCATAAATTAACCTTTAAAAAAAACCCCTAAAGATTATAAATCTGTATTTTATTCTTCAAGCTGCTTTATTAAACTAGGAGGGAGAGAAAACTGGATAATTTCTCCAGATCCCTGCACACAGTGGTACTACCGTAGCTAGTTTACACAGCTGACAAATATCTGGCATCCCCAGTACCTCCACAAGCTCTTTTTTTCCTGTCTCTGCCTTCACAGCCTTTCCTGTCCAAAGGGTTTACTATCTCACAATACAATTTAAATCCATCAACTTGCTACCTTTTCTCAATTATGGTGTTTCTGACTGATGCTTTTTTTACTCCATTACAGTCTTTATAAAATTCTGTATTTTCACCCCATAACCACAGCTTAAGAGGTCAAGGTCATTCTCATTTCAATCTCAACCAACAGCAACAGCAATGCTTTGAATTCTTCTTGTACAAAATTTTCTTGGATAATACTTCTTGTGAGTGGCCTCACTCTTCACACAAAATGCAAATATTACCCCTTTCACAACCATCCTACTGATTTCCACCTTGCCAGCTGCAGGGTGGTTACAAATCCTGCCATCACCTTTCGGAAAATCTCTTCCTTCCTCTGATGATCTCCATTCTATCAAGCCAGAGCTGTCTTGAATTTGATTTTCTGTCTCTTTATTCAATTTTTGTATCTTTTTGTATCCAGCACCTGGTGCTCTAGGAGCTTGAGACAGAGAGATCACAGCCTTTCCCCCAAAATTACCTCTTCCAATTCGGGCTTGTTACTTTCACTGACCTACCCACATCTGAGCTATTACTGCAGCAGTTGGTCAATGCACAGATTCAGCACACACAGCCCTAGTTGGCTTATACAACTGAAACCACACCATTTAAAAAACATCTTGTAGAACTAGCAGCTGAAGATTCCAAACACTTGTAAAGTTTAAGAACGAATTAGAAAAAGGCAAGTAAACAGTAAAGTATTTGTTTACAGTGTAAACTTTCAGCTAGGAGGCCTTTTTAGTATGCTCTAGTAATATATTCCAAACAGATACACAAATAGTAGCACTGGACATTAGTATTAGTGTTTTGATCAGTTTTCCTAGGTATTCATCAGGGTATTATATGAAGTTATTAATAACAAAGATCTTTTTTACATGATTAACAGTTAATGAAATGATACAGTAAAAATACACATACACACAGAAAGGATACTTGGGGGGTTCTGCTGTAAGAATGCCTCAGACACCTTTCCTTCCATTGTTTCTTGTATTACAAGGAAAAAAAAACAAATCAGAGAAGCAAGAAATTATAAAACTCATTTATTTCCCCGTCTAAAAGTGCTTTGGGTCTGAAAAGGCTGTTTTTCAGGTCACAGCACTTGAGCTGTTGGAATGACGTGTACCTAAGAGGACAGTGATTAAGTACCTAAGAGGACACTATTAAGTGTTTTTCCTGAGGCTCTTAAAAACTGAGAACAAACAAGTGCAAATACAAACAAACAAGCACTCTCCCCTCCCCAGCAGGTTTGATGATTTAAACTTCATTTTACTACCACCAACACAAAGTGTGTTTGAATGAAGCCACAACTAATGTAAATACTGTCATAGCAATAATTAGATCTGATAGAAATGCTTTGACTGAAAGAAAAATGAAAATATATAAAGAATACAAATTCTTCTATCATCTTCCTCCTTTGATGTGCCCAGATTTTACATGGCAAACAAAAATACGTGTAAGTTTGTATTTATTACATTTCTAAATCCTGACAAAAATTCACAGGGTAGATGGAAATGCACATTTACCTTCAAGTTTCACAGCCTTGTGTGGGAAATATGGACTATATTGGACCATGGAACTTAAAGAATAACAGTTTCTACATCCATGTCTATGCCATTCCAACTACAGAGACTTTATTTGTTTTGCTGTAAATCAAGAGCTTGTCACGTTCCACTGTATCTTTAATCCACAGATGATGCACAGCTGCTAAGATCTGTGAATCCTGTATGACCTTTCAGGTCACACAGAATCAAACAATTGATTGTTACTGGTTAAAAATGAGCAGCAGTCGAACTGCACAAGCTATTCAACTGAATTTCAGAAACAAATAATTCAGAAACAATAAGGAGATGATAAAACATGACAGTTAAGGTACACTCAGTGTTCTAACAGAGGGTCATGGAATCACAGGCTGAGCTCAACTGGAAAACACCTCTGGAAACCATTTATTTCCATTTCTCTTCTCAAAGCAGGGCCAACTAGAACAGGTTGCTCAGTCTGGTCCAGTTGAGCATTAAACATTTCAAGATTTCACAGCTGAAAAATCCTGCTCCTGTATTTTTACTTCCAAACATATGACTAAATCATCTCTTGAAACAAGGATCACCTTTGTCAAATTAGCCCACATCCATCACACATCTGTAAATATGCCCTGTATCGTTATCATCCTCACAGTGCTTCTTTAAAATGCCTGTGCATGCTTGACAGAGAAATACCTTCCTGACAGGAACAGAAGACTCATCTACTTCCAATCTTTCCAACAGCTTAAAGATGCTAAATTATAATGGTACAATTCAATTCACCTGATAAACTAGATAACCCTTGTAATCAGAAGAAATTCAGACCCTAACTAGATAGCAGTTCAGTGCATGTGCACTCTGACCACCTGTGTGAAGAATCAACCATCTCACCACTCTTCATGGAGACAGAGATTTGGGGTAAAAGAAGGAACTAAGATTGATACTTGCAAATTGGGTCACGTGGCAAAGGGAGACTGCCAAATGTTATAAAGACCCTCCAGAGCTGGAAAGATCTCCCTCTTGGTTTCAAGCAAAATGCAACTTCTACAAGTGAAATCTTTGTATTACAGAATCACAGAACGTCAAGGTTTGGAAGGGACCTCAAAAGATCATCTAGTCCAATGGATTAAAGTACATAGCCTGTTTCCAGATGAGATGGAGAATCCCATAACAATAAAAAGCATTACTGGAAGGTCACCTAATTCAGATATGAGCCATGTTTCAATCCTATGCCTACAGTATTTGCTTGATTGATCAACTACACTCTGTTTTCACAAAGGTGGTAAAGGCAAAAATACCCCCATTATTCTAAATAATTCTGAAATCAATAATATGGATCCTTTTCAGCTCAATTCCCATGATTAGAAAATAATATTTGGCAGAAAAAACTAACAGACATTTCCCACATGCAGTTATGTCATCTTACATGCACGTTCTGTACCCATCCTTAGAATAAACGTGTTTCCTCTAGTGCCCTGTAACACATCAGTAACAGAAAACCTGAAAAGCAATCCAACTATGAATTTGTTAAAGTTTTGATTTATCCAGTGACCTCACTGATCTCATCACTGCTTCCATGGAGATACATGTGGTGTATACACAACATCTCTATCTTGTGGAGGAGGCATCAAGAAGTTACGGAAAACTTTCTTCGCTCTCCTCTTATACAGAAATAATGCTTTTCATCTAGTTAGAAGTGAAAATAATTCCTGAAGACACTGGCTGAAACTAAAGGAACAAAGGGAAATTATTTCCAGTATTAAATGGATAAGTGATGCTGCAGTAATGAGATTTATTTCATGTTACATAGTTCAAAAACTTCAAGGAGATAATTGCATTTGTATTAAGATCATGTTGTTTTCCCCATTACATTTATCAAATGGGATAAAAAGAAAGGTTACCCAGAAAATGGCAAGCCTTGGTATAAAAGTACTACTACTGAAATAGACATTGATGGAGAACTTCTGGAAACACAACAGGTAGATCAGGTTTATGATTTACTTCTACTAAACCCCTATTTTTTTCAAACTTAAAAACCTATGCAGTGACTCAGGAAACTGTTTAGAAACATGCCTGACTCAAATTCAACTGAAAACTTCTGACAGTAAACCTGCCACTTGTACAACACTTCCATGAATGTGGAAACAACCGAGCAAACAAGGATTTTGATGGTACTGTGCAGAGATTTTGTGCTAAGACTCTTAGGATCCTGTAACCCCCTTCAAAATTGATTTGCTGACCACAGAATGACACTGTGCTGCACTAACAGATTGTTTGTGGATACCTGTCTGTGCCTTAGCTCTCAAATCTCCTTCATCAACTATCTCATTTCCCCTTTTTCACCTGTTCTGCTAGACTTGCTTTAACAGCTCTCATGTTGGTTTTTGCATTCCCCTAATGCAGTAAGAAAGCAATGTTTTCACAGGCCTCTGTCAGTAAGTGAACCTTGCTCCAGTCTGGTGGCACAAAACTGTTGGAAGGTGACCATGCCAAGTGATTTGTTTCTTTGGAGTGTGCAGCAAATTGTTCACCAATTCAAAAGTCAAACCCACTCTGTTGCACTTCATTTTTGTAAGCCAGTGCTCTGAAAAAGGATAGAAATAAACACAGCCCCTCTAACATCATTTATCTGGTACAAAGCAATCTGTTTATTGCAATTATTTGGTCTAGTGAAGCTTAGCAAAGCTCCATTACAGCATCTCTGTAGCATCATAGTAACATGAAGCATGCAGCATGTCATGCTACGGAGCTCTGCAATGCAGAGTATGGTGCAGATGTGCTACAGTAAAGGCTTCCAATTGCTTACAAGCCAAACAGCTTGTTTTGGCTCAGAATGCTCTTCCCCCTCCTCCATGGGATTACTTTGATCTTTTTGCCTATGATATGATTGCAATTACACTGAGTTTATGGGATCAAAGGGGACCACAGAAAGAACACGTTAATCCAACTGTGAACGACAGAGTGAGAAGCTACTTTTGAAAGCTTCATTGCAGGGCAGCAAATATAGCTAGTATGTTTTCAAAATGGAAATATAAACCAAGGCTGTTGAATGAATTTTTCATCAAATTCATCTTAAAACAAGCAACAGCTCTGCTGCACTATGAAAACCAACCTTACTGCTTTGTGGCACTAAATTTACAGTATCTTAAATATCCCCTTTTTTCCCCACTTCACCACCACCTATTGCTCCCAAAGAAAGAACTTGAGAGGTTTTCTGCATAATTTTGAACAATTTAAGGTTTTAATTCAAACAGAAAACTGTAAAATCTGGCAGGGCCTAGAGTGATGTCCCCTCAGCCTGTGATTCCTAGCAGGTTGCCTGAGCCAAGCGATGCCAGGCTACAGCAGCATTTGGCTGAGACACATCCCCAGAGCAACAACCTGCAGCAGAGAGCAGTGCTGCCATCTCCTCGGTTGTTTTCTCTGCAGTAGTGGATCAAATGGTTCATTTTACTCAATTTATAAAGCTCTTTGGTTCACAGTCAAAGAAGCATAGAATGGTAGGGGTTGGAAGAGACCTTTAGAGATCATCCAGTCCAATCCCAATGCCAAAGCAGCTCCCACCTAGATCAGGTCACACAGGAACGTGTCCAGGTGGGTTTTGGAAACCTCCCAAGAAAGAGCTTCCACACCTTCCCTGGGCAGCCTGAGCCAGGGCTCACTCACCTCAACACTGACATAGCTCCTTATGGAGCTGACAATAAAGAGAAATTAAAAAGAACAGATCATTATAGACATTTCACAAGGGGAAACTAAAGATTTGATATAAATCAAAACACAAAAAGTACTCCACAAATAACTGAAACATTGAGCTATTGTTTGCAACTCTCCCTTCTAAACTAAACAAAAAATATCTGAGGAGCACTGTCACATGGTTGTGTCTAAATCTGAGAAACATAAGATTGTGCTAAATAGCTACAATGTGAGACTCAGGCAGGCAAATGATTTTATCCAAAACAAACACCTTACAAGAACTATTCTGATCATCTCTTTTCTTTGGCAATATATGATCCCGCTCCCTAAATATGGATCTTGTCTTGTGTAAACTTTTGCTGCACAGTGCTCAGTGACAAGCTGCATTCTGGCTTGCAACTCCATATATAATCATCTCATTCTTATCTGTTCTGACTTAACACCAACTTTTCACAATGTTTTTTTTAGCTTGATGGAATACTCTTACAAAATGCCAGTGCTGAATTCATCTCTTGTGTAATGCAAAGACTTAAAAACCCCTCCAAATAAACTCCCAAACAAAAACCCCAAACAACCTTGCAAAAAACCCATCAAACACAAAGTATGGTTTTCCCAGGAGGAGGATTTGTCCAAAGCAAATACACTGGGAACTCAGAAAAGGGATATAATGTTGTGTTTTCTGTAAGGCTGACTGACTCTCTTGGATTAACCTTTCACATGCCTGCTACTTTTTCATAAAGTGCATTTAAAAGCTCTTGCATAATTCCAACATTTCTCTCCTGGTGTGACAAACAAATGAACAGCCATTCTATTGAAACCATTCTTTCTCCTTGTAATTGCATTAAAAAATTACTGTTGTACCTAAGAACTGTGGTTTTGATTTCCACCACGTCAGTGATAAATGTGGTTTATATTGTGGGTAACAGAAAATGTTTTCCATGGAGCTACATCTGAATTAGAGTCCTATCATACCCAGGTTGTGGTCCAAGACCCTAAGCACCTGTCCTTTCTGCCTTGGAAATCCTCTCCTTTTTTCTCCTCTTAGTAATTCAAACCATTCTGGATATTAGAGTCTGCCTTGCACGGAGCTCTGCATCAGGACAATTTCAAACCATATCATAAACATATTTAACACAGTCCTATTTACCCAGGGGTCCTTGTTATAGTCCATATCACTTTATGTCTTAAATTGCCCTAGTTTTGTCATTGTTTTAAGACTTATACTGATTGGATTAGTCCCAGCCATAGCACAGAGCTTCGGTGCTTATGCCATACACAAACCTTTTTGTGTGTGTGTCTGTTGACATTATATATCCCATGTATCACAAACACTTTGCCTTTAACTGTATGTTATTTCACTGTACAGCTCTAGCCAGCTCCTACCTTAAGTTACAGACTGTGTGTCATTCTGCCCTTCTGCCATTCAGGAAAGCTTTCATCATGGGGCTTTCTCCCACACTGACCTATCCACAAGGGATAAATTCTCCACCAAAATTGTATGACAAAAAGTTGATTACTTCTCTGATATTCCTGAAAGCCAAGCTAACCACAGTCAGAAATCAAAGAAATGTATGATGGGGTATAATAAAATTTTGCTGTTGAAGTAGTATTTGTGAATAGAGTTTCAAACTACTCAAGACAGCAGTTTACTTTTGAGGGGGGAATTAAAACAGGGTATTAAAAGCAGGAGCTATTTTCTTCTTTACCTCTCTGCAGGACACTTAATATAATGATGATCCACAACTGTAGGCACAAATGTGGCTTGGAGCAGCCAGCTTGAATAAAGATGGTAGGGACAAGTTAATGCAGCTGGCAAGCTACTTCCAATTATCAGAAACAGGTGCTGCAAGGTAATCAATTGGGCCCTGGGTGATCACATGGGCAGAAGCAGCATGTAAGGAGGTAGCTAGCAAAGGAAGGGTGGCTTTGAGTCAACTCTGTTGGTTGTACCACGTTGTCCATATACATCTCTGCACGTGCATTACCTAGATTCTCTACATCTTTGAATGAATATTGCTTGCACCAATACAACACACGACTCAGTTTCATAGTAAAGATGAAGCAGAGTTTCCCTTTATCTTCAAAGTCTTGAGCTGTTTCTTCCACTGAACAAAACTACATAGTCAACAAAACTTGGCATAGCCAACCTTTATAACTTATTCCAGACACAGACAGCCATAACTGAAAGAATAAGCACATCCAGGACCGTGTTTTTTATAAATCAAAGCTTTATCAGTGCACTCTTCAGATAAGGTAAGCTTTGAAGAAACAGGAAGAACCTCCTTAGTCCCATATATTTTACCTAAACAAAGGATTTTCTTTAAAAAAGCAATTCCTTCTTCCTACAAAACATCAGTTCCATGACTCCCTTCAGTTACTGTATCCAACAGTAAAGTACAGAAGAAAACCCTTCATGAAAATATATTCTTAACATTTATTTTGCGCACCTTTGATTTAAACTAGCTTTTAGCATTGAAAATAAAGGTTTACCAAGAATTTCAGGGAGTAAACAGCGAAAGTTCACCCTGTTAGATATTTCTCAGTGAAGTATTTCCTCTCTCCGTTCCAGTAAATAATCAGACAACTGATTCCTTGGAGTAGCACATACTGAAGGGAGAAAAGGCAACGGGCACAAGTTGCAAGAAGGGAAATTCTCTGTGGACATAAGGAACCATTGTCAAGTGACACTGGTTGAGCACTGGGACAAGCTGCCCACAGATTCAGCCCTGCACCGAGGAGGAAGCTGGACCTGATGACCTCCAGAGCTCCTGTCCAGTCTCACCTTCCATGATCCTGTAACACACTGGATAACTGGTAGTTAGGTGTTAGAATTTAAGCTGTACCAACATAGAATCATGGAGTCGTTACTCATGAACGTTACTTCATACAATACCTTACTAAATTATATTAGTCATGAACAATTAAGTCCTCTAATGGGTTTAGCATCTTAAACTGAAACTTATTTATTTTTTGACTTATGCTTACTTACCTTCTTTACTTATTTCTTGGTTGGGGGAGAAGGGATTGCTAAGGGAAAGAGAGGATTTCTTTTCCATGCTCTGCTCAGCGTACACCATGGTAAAGTTCCATCTGCAGCTGAAAAACCTACATAGTTTTAACCAAATACTATCTCTTTGAATACAGAGCAAATATTCCATACTTATTACAAATATATGCTCTATGCCTCCTCTTTTGAAAGCCATGGAACTGTTTTCTAGTTGAAAAGGTCCTGAGAAGCTAAATGATTAGCTGCCACAGTCTGACGTAGTCATTTCTTGCTGATCTGATATCTAAATACTGTTGCTCTGGGTGACTTTGGTGACATCATGGAAACTTTTGTATTCCTTCATAGAGACATAGCTCCATTAAAATTTCAACAACAACAAAAAGTTCCATAACATTATCCAACAATACTGAAAGATTAAAGAAACCCCAACCCATTAACAATCATATCTCAGGTTTGGATCTGTATGCTTCATTTTCTGTGATGGTTCCTTTGAACAGCGTTCAATACTTTAAACTCAGCAGCTTCAGAACATTTCTCTTGTTACTGAGTAGATGTGAGACAGATATGAGAAAAGGAAAAAGGTCTGCCTCAGAAAAGCCAATGTGTATCCAGTTTGCCAGCCTACCTCAGCGGATAAAGGACTCTTCAAGTGCTCACAGGACAGCCCAGGTTTCTCCCACTGGAAAACACACCTTCTGTGATGGCAGATGGTCCCAGGGCTCAGCGCTGGGGCCTGTTCTGTTAAACATCTTTATCAATGATCTGGATGAGAAGATCAAGGGCACTCTTGGTAAATTTGCAGATGACACCAAGCTGGGTGGGTGCACAGATCTGCTTGAGGGCAGGAAGGCTCTTCAGAGGGACCTGGACAGGCTGGAGCCATGGGCCAAGGCCAGCTGTATTCGGTTCAACAAGGCCAAGGGCCGGGTCCTGCACTTGGGCCACACCAATCCCATACAATGCTGCAAGCCTGGGGATGTGTGGCTCAAGAGCTGTCTTGTGGGAAAAGGACCTGGGGGGTGTTGATGGACACCAGCTGAGCATGAGCCAGCAGTGTGCCCAGGTGGCCAAGGTCAATGGCATCCTGTCCTGGATCAAAAATAGTGTGACCAGCAGGACCAGGGCAGTGATTCTCCCCCTGTACTGGGCACTAGTGAAGCCACACCTCGAATACTATGTTCAGTTCTGGGCTCCTCAGTAGAAGGACATTGAGGTGTTGGGACGTGCCCAAAGAAGGGCACTGGAGCTGGGGAAGGGTCTGGAGCACAAGTCTGATGGGGAGCAGCTGAGGCAGCTGGGGGTGTTCAGCCTGGAGGAAGCTGAGAGGAGACATGATCAATCTCTGCAACTCCCTGACAGGAGGCTGTAGTGAGGTGGGCGTTCATCTCTTCTCCCCAGTAATGAATAATTGCACAAGGGGAAATGGGCTCAAGTTGCACCAGGGAGGGTTTAGATCGGACATTAGGAAGAACTTATTCAGTGAGAGGGTTGTTAAGCACTGGAAGGGGCTGCCCAGGGAGGTGGTGGAGTCACCATCCATGAGGGTGATGGAGCACTGGAACAGGCTGCCCAAAGGGTTGTGGAGTCTCCTTCCTTGGAGGTCTTCAAGACCCACCTGGCCATGTTCCTATGTGACCTGATCTAGGTGACCCTGCTTCTGCAAGGGAGTTGGACTGGATGATCTCTAAAGGTCTCTTCCAACCCCTATGATTCTATGATTCTATGAGGTGCTGAGGGATATGGGTTAGTGATGGGACTGGCAGTGTGAGGTTAGTGGCTGGACTTGAAGATCTTAAAAGTCTTTCCAACTGTAAAGATTCTGTAATTCTAACACCTACAGTGATCACCATATCCAGCATGATAAACCTAATCTTATTTCTCTCAGAGCTTTAATAGTGACTTTTCTGTTTGTTGCCTTATTTATTATAAATTCAGAAAGCTCCTCTTGATATCAGTTACATGGTACCAGTCCTCAGCTCCATTTGCATCCTGGGGATATCAGAGAGTGCCAAACTTACATCCAAGAGCCTCCCCATTAAAGCAAAACTCTGAGCAGAGATTCTTCGATTCTTTTGGTGAGTCACGATTACAGGAAAATTGTTGTGGTCAGGAATAAACACTGCTGGGTTTTCTTGCTTTGTTTTCATATAAAGCAAGGTTTGCTTTTTTGGCTGTGTTAAATACTGCTTCCAAGGAATGAGAACAGCTAGAAAAATCCAAAGACTGGAAGTGTTTTTCTTTATGCAAAGACTAAGGTGTTTGAAAAGCTGAAGTGCTTGAGTAAACCCTAAAATGAAGAGAGCATGAACAGCTAAACTACTTTTACACAAATTGAAAAACTCCTCTACCAGTTGGGAACAAGCTGGAACTTGCATGGGGCCCTGCTCACACTGGCAAACATCTTAATTGTTCAGAGCAGACAAAGTCTGTTTAGTCATGTCTGCTGAAGTGGGAAGGATATTACAACACATCTAAGCAGCCTGTTTCCACATAGGTCAATCAGTTTTGGAAGCTTGTTTTTAAACCACTTTCCTTCAGATGGATCCCCACACATACAGACACCATTACACAGGTTGGCCATACACCTGGCTAACAGATAGGTCATCTTTTAATAGCACCTCACACATGAGCAATTAAAAAACCAATCTCAGAGTCCTAGCAGACATGCAGTGCCACACTTACACTAATGTCTGGTTTTGTAAGAGTCTAAGTATGCCTCAATGAGATTTCAAAACAAGCACATTCAAAGTTCAGTGCCCACTGAGGATAGCAATAAGCTATTGAAATCACACAGGGGACCAGAGCATGGCAAACAGAACAGGCAGTAGCTGAAGCTGGTAGATGAAGTCAAATGGGTTTCTTCATTTCTACAAACATGGGGCAGGTAACATAGGATTCTAGGGTGTTCTAGCAAGATTTTTAATCCATATTCCAAGATAGTCAGAAGCTATTCACCTACAGAACATGTTGCACGACACCAGAAGTTACTTAGAAATAGCACGGAGATGGATCTCATGTAAATTGACTATGTAAGTGCAGATTTGTCCTCTACAAACAGCCAAACATGGTTTTCTTGGCACTGGTATCTCAGTTCTCAACACACATCCCCTTCTTTACCTACATGACTTTACTGGAGGGAAGAGTTTTAAAAGTGATTACAAAGTGCCAGCTCTGCAAAGTGCAGCTTCATGACCTTTTCAACATGGGTCAATCTCATACCACAAGACTGTGTTAATATCCAGACACGCAGCAAATTATTAAACAAAACCATATACAAATTAGCATCCAGCTCTGGCTGTGTTTGGATCTCTGTCTCATCTAGGGTATGGTACTGCTCACAAAGGCCATAGGTTTATCGATTCTGCTCTGGACAGAGAAGGGCCACTGTGGAAATGTTATATTTGTATGGAAATATATCCTCTTCCCTTCACCTAAATTTTGCATTCTGGAGAATCCAGCCTTGCAGGTGATAAAGAAACAACCTCAGGTGGCAATTTAAGTTATTTATACAGATCTTAACAGATTCTTAATTGATATATACAAATAAATGTAATAATTTGTTTAAATCTATCTTAAATTCCAATCCTAGGCCTCATGTCCCATTAAGTAACTGAGCAGGATTTGGTTTCCATGTGGAAAAAAAAAAGTCTAACAAGATCTGATTCAGTACAAGGAATGATATATCTCCATTGATGTCTCCAACCTTCAGCTTAGAAACAATTTCTGTTGGCGTTATTTAGATTAGACAATCAAAAAGCGGTTTATCTCTAGACTACATACATTTCCCACACTAGGGAAAATCAAAATTCATATGGAGGCCAAATGCAAGGCTGGGCAGACACATCATATTATTTCATTTAGGGGAATTAAAAGAAAATGTAGCATTGCTACTAACAAGAAGAAAGAAGTTAAAAAACAAGAAGCCATTGAAAAGCCAGGACAAGTTCCAAGTTATTGCAATTACAAAAGTTCATGCACAAAGATCAGAGGTACTACAGTACCTCATGGAAACCTTATGGAAAATGATGCAGTGAGTCAAGGTTGATTAAAAGACAATGGGGAATGGGATAATTACTGCATTTCTTCATGCTTGTGAACTGGACTCAAAGAATGTTAGATGAGCAGGACAATATAGCAGAGGTGATAAAGTCATGCTCCTTGACTTATTCAGTATGGTATGCTCACAGTTATAAATGTAATCTTTGTTACTTTGAGAGAACGTTGGTGTCACCTTGATTTATAATCCAGAGCAAAAAAGGCAAGTTAGATGCATCTCAAGAACAGGCTGCACCTGAACTGATGAAATCAAGCAGCGATGAGAGTGAAAGAGAAACATATTTATGTTCTCTGATTATTGGTGACGGCTCAATGAAAAATGAGTTAAAGGAGATTTATTACAAGTGTTTCATAGAAACTGAGATGAAAAAGATACTGGCTTGAGTTCTAATATCACTACAGATTGGAAGCATTTTGCAATAAAAGGAGGGTGTCAGAAGGCTGACAGCAGTGGTGATGAAAGTTCAAAAAAAGACAGATAATGTAAAATGATTTTTAAGGAAGATGAAGGTTTGGTCACGAGATGCATGGATGTGCAGACATCAAAAGGCTTACAGTGACTGACAGTATAAAGGACAAAGAGGCACTAGAATAAAACACTTCTTTAAGATAAAACACAGGTAAGACACTGGGCAAAGCAGACATGGTCTGTAGAGGCAGTGCTGTATGAGACTTAATAAAAACCTATGTACATGAAAAGATAGGAGTGCCATAGGAAGAAACTCCCTGACAGCAAGCAGGCTTCAGTACTGATCTTACACTTGCCTGACGAATTAGGCTTTTCTTTGGAAGTGACCAAACCATCCAGCCCAACTTCCTTTTGAAGTTTAAGAACCAGATTATACAATGTAGGTGTCTCCTGACAGCTCTGATCATAACAAACCACTTTTGTTTTTTAAGGATTTCTGTCAATGAGCTAGATACCATGAAACTGTGGAACTCAGCTGACTAAGTATGAACAGACCAACACTTGTCATTATGACAAATAACTGCTTCAGAGCTGGTGACTGAAGTCATATTCCCAAGGGCTGTACAATGGGAATTCCAGCCTCCTTCTGAACCTAGTCCTTTAAAATTGCTTTGTCTGTTTTGGCCCTAGGCTGCATATTAGAAATGATAAAAGTAGTTCTTTCATACTCAAAGCAAGACAGTTCGATTGCCAGTGTCAACATGACAAAGTGCTTATGGCTATAGGAGTGGGGGGAGAGAGCACAAATGAGGGGAGGTGGGCATGAGAGAAAGCTCTGCACGTTACACCAGGCAAGTAAGAACAGAATTTTTCTCTCCAGTGGAAGCCCAGGCTTATCTCACTGTATTTTTCACCTTCTGTATTTTGACTAGTCTCAGAGTTCTTCCTCTGACAGTAACTCCAAATGAAGTTCATTACACTTTGACTTCTAACATAAAGAAGACATGTCCCTGGAAACAATGCTTTGTCTTTGATATACATTCAATTCTTATTTAACCAGTGTTTTCTTTTTTCAGAAACAGTGGAAAGAAACAACCATCAAGGAAATAAAGATCATTTCTGGAGATAAAACCAAAGTGCTATTCTTTATGCTGACTTACATATAGAAGAAAACAAGATTTTCTTTTTCCTCCCACAACTGAACAAATGTTTAGTTTAAGCAGCATAATGTTGGTTTGTTTGACAGAATATAAACTTGAATTAGGGACAGACAGACATACAACCAACAGACTGTAGTAGCTTATCACAGTACCTAAGATAAGCCAAGTTACACACAAAATAAGATATTTTAACATGTAATAATTAAAATCATGACCAAGATATACATAAATGACCTGACCTAGATGGGACCTGCTTCTGCGGAGGGGTTGGACTAGATGATCTCTAAAGGTCTTCTCGAACTCCTACCATTCTATGATTCTAAACACTTAGCAAGAGCCAGAAGAGAAAGTCTAAACAGGAACTTATTTAATCTTCCACTACCCAAGAAGAAATTGGAGACATTATAAAATCTGTAGCGAGTACATTTGAGGGATTAGCACAATTCAAAGGCAGTTCACAACACTGCAATGTCAGTTGGAAGCTTTTAATGTTTTGACTCACGCTGTCAATAACTTTTTCTGAACAGAAAATGCTGTAACAAATACAGTCAAAACACCCTCAAGAAAAATCCAGGTAACGTTCACTTAAGAACGCTATAGTTTACATTGACATGATGTGCACACACGTATGGCACGCGGCAAAAATGTTCTGAAACAAGCCTGAAACAAGAGCATGGATGCAAAACCAGTAAGTGAGTGTGATGAGCCCTTTTAGACACTACATGGCATACAGTAATCTTAAATTTTACTTTAGTTTCTGTACAGTAAGCTTTCCCATACTTTATTTATCAACTCTTATTTGGCAATTTCGATTATTTCATTCCCTAGTGCTTCTCCTTTTTTGGACATCTGTTTCTTCACACATTTTGCCCCAAAGCAAATCAGCTGTCTTCACAGCTGAATGAAATTCCCTTCTCTAGTTCACAGGAAAACTTGTTTGTTTGTTTGTCTAACTAGAGAGAAGCCAGTCATGAAAATGCAGAAACCCTTACCTATAATCTGGGTCTTCAGATGCTAAGGAATATTCTCCCCACAAATTATCTGTACCCTCTCACTTTGAAATGCAAGAAAATAAGCTTGTCTAATGCAGCTAATTGAGCCTTTCTTAACTGCCTTTACTAACATTAGGCCTTGTCCTAAGCTTTTTCTCATAAAAGAGGCAATTACTGGAGCTCAGTTCTGCTATGCAAAGTTTTTGATTAACCATACCAAGGTATCTGAAAGGAAAAACAAACCAAAACAAAAAGCCCCCAACAAAAGCCAGGAATGTTCATATATCCTGACTATCACTTATCACTGTAAGATATTACCAACGGTTAGTTGAGGCACAGTAGCCTACTGAGTGCAGTCTTTATTAGTACCTCATAACATTAAACTGCAGGCTCAGTTTCGCGTTACGTGTTATGGCGAAGATTGGACTCTCTTCAAAAGACAGTGTTCAACTCCCATCTCCTGCACCATCAACTGCACATCAGCTGTCAGCAGAAAGCCAAAATCATGAGAACCGGCATTACTTGTAACTTTTTCTTTAGTGCTCATTGGTATTAAATAACTCGAGGCCTCCTGCTGCAATGTCATCGTTTGCTAAGACATGGTCAAGTGCACCAGCAATCCTGAGCTCCTGCTCTAGTCTAAGGCCTATGGATGGAATCAGTGTACTTTATAAAGCCTCACTGTTGTTTTCAGCTGCCCACCTTCCTGCAAACAGGATGTTCTGGCCTACTTATTGGTACAGCTCTACACTCAAAGTATTTTGAGTAGAACCCCAACCAATACAGTGTCACCTTTGTATGATTTTCTCTTCGAGCCATCTTAAAAGGAGAATTTCTTATAGATACCATATATTAACTTGTGAACAGTGACACGAAGAAGCAAAAATAATCATCTTCTAAATCAATGCAACTAAAAAACCTGATCCATGACTTGGAATAATGCAGGGAAATTTTGTTTATTAAATTAGAGATGGGTTTAGCTGCCATCATCAAGTCAGAAAAGTGAGACACAGGAAGGGATAGGAGTTGTGGAGAGTTTTGAGGGGGAAGTTAATATATATTTAAGCATTTTTTTTTAATCTATTTCTTTCCAGAAAACATATTACAGACTATAGTCTGAAGACAAACGAAAAGCACCTGAAGCTCTATGGAATATGATAAATATCAAGTTATTTAGGTTTCATAAAATCACTGATCTATTTGCATCAAATCAAACCATTTCTGAGATCACATTCCTCATTTAGGCCTTGCTACTTAATTCTCTCCAATCATCTGATAAATTTAAACTCTGGCTGTAGCCTGGGTGAGATGCAGGCTCTGGCAGAGAAATCAACCTAACAAGCTCTCTGCTTGCTTGCTCTTGCCTACTGCTGCACATTATCATGCTTTCAGTGATGGCCAACATAACTATTTCTGAATTTACGGTGTGACATGACTTACGAAAGTGACCCACCTTTGAAGAACAAAACCCAGACAGAGCTAAAACCTGCTCCTAACAGGAAAAAAAGGGGAATGGAAATGACTGGATGACAGCAAAGCCAAGGAGAAACTCTACCATCAGTCAGTCTCAGAGCAAATGATTCATATTCAGCTAGCCCAAATATTGCAGCTTTTCCTTTCTAAGGTCCTGTGTAAAAGTTTTGTCAAAAGATTCTTTTGCTTTTCCAACTCCACCAGTACATCTACTACAGGCTATTACCCTCCCTACAAACCTCTCTGTTTCCTTTGGCTGCCACAGCTCTATGACTGCTCATTCCACATCTCAAACTCAAGACAGAGAATCACCACAATGATTTTAAAAAAGAGAAGTAATTAATAATTTGAACACCTGGAACACTGAAGGACTTTGCTTCTTAAGTGCTAGCTGCTAAAGACATCTTTACACTAGGCTGCCTTCCCTGAGCAAAATGACACGTCTGCAATGCTGATTTGACTGAAGAACTCACCCAATTGCCACTTCCCTTTAGCTACTTCTTTCTGGCTTTCAAACAAACTATCACACGTGGCCTTCCTGTTCATGAGATAAAAATCAGACTGTGTCTTTGGTGACGAGTATCTTAATTCTGCTCTTTGAAGTCAATCAAAACTTTGGAATATTTTTAAACAATGAGGGATCAGACCCCAAAGTGTTTGTTCAGCAGTTCTGGAAGAATGCCAGTCAATAAAATCAATTGAAACACATTTTAACGACATGGCCAATCAAAATATTTATTTGCAGACTCATAGACTCACCTCAGGATTTTGCATACCTTTGCAGGTGGAATGCACAATGATCTCCTTGGCAGAGGTAACACAGTGCTGCAACATGTCCTACAGACTTCATTATACAGTATTCTTGTTATTGCAAGCATTTGAATCAGAAGCTTGTAAAGACTTAGCAGGACTGAAACATTATTTACATTTTCTTTCTCATCTTCACCAATGGAATAATGACTTCGATAAATCTGGCACATCAAGATCTTAATCCTGCTGTTGGAAGAAGTTCATGAACTTACCAAGGTTTTCCCTCTTGAGAAAAGAATCCTTTTCAAGATAAGCTATAATATTTATCTTTCACAAATTAATTCTACTGCTTCAGTGATAACAAAAAGAGCCAAAAACCCCCCAAATTGTCAAGGGTAATGTTATCGCTGTTTTCCAAAAGCACTAAGTAATAACTGAAGTGGAAAATAAGACTTTTTTCCATTGTGACTTGCTATTACCATGTTCTTGTCTTCTGAGTACAAAACATACTATGATTATTTGGTATTTTCAAAGATTTTTGGAACCACAGATAGAATTTCAAGTTGAAGGCTTCCAGGAAGAAGAGAGAGCAATCATTTCTCAGATACACAATTTGATGTGTTTGCAGAGAGGTGAAGGGATCAACTGAAAGTAGATCCTTAAAGCAACCATTTCTAGTTCTTAGAAGTCTCACACGAACATTGTTTTGAAATTTAATAGCAGTCCTGCATTCCACCTTTTGTACATCTTCCTGGATTATTCACATGCAAGAATTCTCCAGAATTTCCATTTCTACAGTCTGGCTCAAAGCCCAAATTATTCTGTAAACATTTGTTTCCAAACCTTGCTGTCTCCATTTAAGCCACTACAACCAGCACATATTCTCAACTCTTAATATTTGATTAATCTTAGCACCTCCACTATAAGCCTTCTAATTTGAGAACTAGCCAAACCATTTTTTTCCCATAAAATGCAAAATTAAAAATGAGGTTTCAGAGGTTTAAACTGCTCTGAAAAAAAATATTTACCATCTGATGGTTAGTTATGGAATCAGTGAATAATATTCAACACTCTGAAAATTTGCAGGGATGGCTCTGTTAGTAAGGAACTGCTAACTCAAAATAACAACCGTGGGTTTATTCTGCCTAAGAATACACAGTGTTAAAAGCCAGTCTCACAGCTAGAAGAACCAAGTATTCCATGCTGAGGTATCAAAAATGTAAGTATGTTAAAAGTTTATACAATTTGGAAGTGTATTTTTCTGTCTATGCCTAATAATTTCTTTTACAATTTGCATTTATGTTGTAAAACACACGTAATACAGTTTTGGTGGGGAGCAAAAGCACTTCTGGTTTTAATTACTGTATCACAATTAAATTACCTAATGTACATAAGATCTGCAAAGGCTTGGAAACAATAGTGGGTGGTGTTTCCTGGAATAGGGCGATATGTCTTATGACTGGGAAGGAACACACACCACTCATTTTAATGTTAAGTCACACAGTTCAATCCCCACAGTCAGGCAAGAATTAAGAACAGGAAACAGAGGCACTTTTTGTCAGGGTAACTATTCAGAGAATGGAAAAGTTAATTTAGTTGCCTGAGGCAAACAGTTAAAAGTAGCTGAAGTCAATTATATTTGTTTCTACAAAATAGGGTATCTATTGCTAGGTTAAGCAAGACCAAAGAATACATAAATAACTGATTTCAACACTGCTTTTAAGATTTATACATTTCAAGACTACACAACATGATACTGCAACATATTCTGGGTTCAGAAAAGTGAGAATCCTTCATCATTTTAATTGATTAAAAAAAATAATACAGTAAATTAGTGAACATAGATTTAGATACACAAACTGCATATCAAATACAAACCTTCCCAGTAAACTGAAAACCCTTTCATAGCGAGCCAGCAATGTGCCCTCGTGGGCAAGAAGCCAATGGCAGCCTGGGTGCATCAAGAAGAGTGTGGGCAGCAGGTCGAGGGAGGTTCTTCTTCCTCTCTGCTCTGCCCTGCTGAGGCCTCATCTGGAGTCCTGTGTCCAGTTCTGGGCTCCTCAGCTCAAGAGGGACAGGGAACTGCTGGAGAGAGGCCAGTGCAGGGCCACCAAGATGATCAGGGGAATGGAGCATCTTTCATAGGAGGAAAGGCTGCGGGACCTGGGGCTGTTTAGTCTGGAGAAGAGGAGACTGAGGGGGGATCATATTAACATTTATAAATATCTAAAGGGTGGGTGTCAGGAGGTTGGGACATCCCTCTTCTCTATAGTAGTCAGCAACAGGACAAGGGGTGATGGGATGAAGCTGGAACACAAAAAGTTCCACTTAAACATAAGAAAAAACTCTTTCAGTGTTTCAGTGAGGGAGCCCTGGCACAGGCTGCCCAGGGAGGGTGTGGAGGCTCCTTCCTTGGAGGGCTTCAAGACCCACCTGGACATGTTCCTATGTGACCTGATCTAGGTGACCCTGCTTCTGCAGGGGGTTGGACTGGATGATCTCTAAAGGTCCCTTCCAACCCCTACCATTCTATGATTCAATGATTCTATGATTAACGTGCTAGGACACATTATCTGGGCCTTTTTTTACTGTTTTGTGTATGATATTAAAAGCTACAGATTAAAGAAGCCTTGCACAGTTTACACCCAGCTGTATTTTTTAAAGCTTCATTCCCAGTTAATCTCAAAGAAGTAATCTAATTAATATCTCATTCCCACCAGGCACAGCTAGTACCAATGTTCAACTACTAATGCTCTTGTGAGACTCTGAAAGGGTAAGAAATGTTCCCAAATCAATCAGAAAATTAATTCAACACTGCATAACAGCACGCTGAAGTTTCAAATAATGTTGTGCATTAATCACTTACAGGATACATGTAAATTGTCCCTTTTCAATTGGTGCAACAATTAATATTGTTAATTCCAAAGTACACAGCTTGAAATAGTCTCTACAAGATCCAGCCCATTAGAACAGTCCACTTTCACTAAGAACTGTACAACAGAACACTTTTAGAAGTGCATGTTATAAATTGCTGAAGTTTTTACTGTAGCTGTAGACATTAAAAAAGGAACTTTTAATCAGTGTCTCCACACAGCTTAATCTCTTGCATGTGATATGTATGAAAAACAGGTGTTGTAGGTCATAATCGAATCTGTCAAATTATGCAACTACCGAGTTCCCCAGAATTGCTACCATTCAGTTAAGAGATTCTCCTTAGCTTATCTTAAAAATCACAACAGTTGAATCAGTTTTCAAACTGATCAAGGAAAGGCTGAACCTTATTGCTCTCTATGTAAGACAACAGCAAAACATCCTTTGGCTGCCTTGTAAGGATTTCAGCTTGTTAAAACTGGTTTCGTATGTTTATTACTAAACAGGGTTTCAACACAGTTTAGACTTGTTCAACACAGTTACAAGCTGCGTTGTGTCTAAGGAGAGAAAGCAGCAATCTGTGAACAAGCTGGCTAAATCCAACAACAATGTGCTCTAGCAGGATTATTTTTATGGCAAAAATTTGAAAAATGTAGGTTTATGGTACATGGAATCACAGATTGGTGGGGGTTGGAAGGGAACTCTTGAGATCATCCAGTCCAAAACCCCTGCAGAAGCAGGTCCCACCCAGATCAGGTCCCACAGGGACGTGTCCAGGTGGGTTTGAAGATCTCCAGAGAAGGAGCCTCCACACCCTCCCTGGGCAGCCCGGGCCAGGGCTCCCTCACCTCACAGTAAAATAGGGTTTTCTATGTTTAAGTGGAACTTTTTGTGTTCCAGTTTAATCTCATTACCCCTTGTCCTGTCACTGGACACAACAGAAAAAAGTGATGCCTCATCCTCTTAACACCCACCATTTAGATATTTGTAACTATTAATTAATGAGATTCCCCTCAGTCTCCTCTTCTCCAGACTAAACAGCCCCAGGTCCCACAGCCTTTCCTCAGAAGGAAGATGCTCCAGTCCCCTGATCATCTTGGTGTCCCTGCACTGGCCTCTCTCCAGCAGTTCCCTGTCCCTCTGGAGCTGGGGAGCCCAGAACTGGACACAGGACTCCAGATGAGACCTCATCATAGCTACATAAAAACTGATGACAAGTATGAGCAGAAGGGTTATGGTTGGCTTCACTTGCAGAGATGCAGACACAAGGCAGCTCTGCCATGCTCAGAATCTTCTGCCTGACATATAATACAGTCTATCAATAAGTGCAAGAATTACAGTAGTCCTTGGTCTCTTCCTAGCAGAAGAATTATGAGCAGAAATTACTTCCTCAGAAATGAAGACACGATGGGAACAATGTTGTTCTGTAGGACTCTTTTTTTTAAAAACCATTTGCAACAGCAATTATTTTTCAGCACTATTTGTCCTGACAAAACAGGAACAGCAGCTTCTGCTACAGCAGAAGACAGTGAGCCTGTCAGACTAGAGACAGCTCTAATAAATATCAAGCTGAAGTTAAGCAAAAAGTATCTGGGTGTTTTTTTGGTTGGTTGTTTTTTGGCAAGGGTCAATATGGTCCCCAGTTTCAGAAGTGCTATTCATGAATAACTGATGTGCATGGTAACACTTCTAACATCATGTTCTATATTTAAAAGCTCAGTCCCTGTTCAGTCAGTTTCTGAGGATCTCTAAGAATGAAGGTTCCACAACCTCTCCACCCCATGTCCTGCATTTGAACACCCTCATCATTAAAAACTAAATCAAAACCAAAAGACCCCACCAGAAATCAAAAGGAAACCACCATTTTGTTTCTATCAAATCAGAGATTGGCATGCTTCATCTGTCCTGTAACCATGTGCCACCAGGAACAATCTGGCTTCACTTTCCCCGTACACTCCCCTCAAGTACATGGAGAGGGCAGGAAGACCTGCAGCACTTCCCCATCTCTTCCTGCCAAAGAGGAACAACATGCTGAGATGGAGTAAGATGGCTATTGAAGCATTGCAGTGTTGGATAGTAAGAGGCAGATCTGCTAGAGTAACAGAGCAGATCAAACTGCCTCTCCTCTAGTCAATGTCAAACAGCAATAAGTGTCCTGCGCAATCTATTGATATCTGCTGAAATACAAGATTATCTCTTGGGGTCTCACTTACTCGAGTGTCATAAAAAGTTTGTGTGCAACTGTAGAGCAAAGACCCTATTTTGAACTACCTTCTCAGCCTCTGCTAATGTCACTGTCTTCATACCCTAGAGAAGTGCTCCCACTGGCGAAGAACCATCTGCAAGCTCTGACACATCAAGCAACAAATCAAGGTTAAATGTATGAACTTTTACCTCTTGCATCTAAGTACCCATCACCTCCCAGACATTAGCTGTAAAGTCATACCCCCTTGGTAGGCATGGCAGATTGACTACTTTGCTGTTGTGCAGTTACATACCATATGTCTAAACAGTAAGAAACTAATGACTTTGGGTCCCACCACTTAAATTCACTCTTTTGCTTTCTTGCACTTGGCAGCATCGCATGCTTAGAAAGACAAACTTTGTATTCCAAGTGCACTGTCCTTGCTAGGTTTGGGATGATTATACTAAAAAACCCTATCAGATTAGATACAAGAGTGAAAGTGTGAATGTAATCACCTTCAGAACCAAATCTACTCCTCGGGATTCTATGAAAACTTCTGTCAGAATGAAGATCTCTGTTTACATTGGAAACTTAAAGTAAAAATCTTGACTCTTCTTGTTGTCCAGAAAACAACCAAGACTACTGCTAAAATCACAAATGTGTATGGCTAAAAGTTATTCTCAAGAGCAGAATCACTTGTGTTCAGCCTCATGGAGACGAAGCCTGTATCTCTTACAATAAGAGTTGTTTTGCAAAGAGCCTCTCTTTTTTTTAAGTTACCTTTGATCTTAATTAGAAACCAGGATTCAATGACCTATTCAAAGAAGTGACTTCCCTATAAACAATACTACAACAAATGCCATAGTAAATGAAACAATGGACAGGTATAATCTTACTTTTTTGGCCACGAGGGAAAATTCAGTGAAAAGAAGTTGTTTTACTTTGTTAACACCAACAAGTGCAAACAAGCAGACACATTCTCAATTTAAGACTATTTTCCTCCAAGCAGGAAAAATATTACCTTTAAAGTCAAATGCCATTTGATTTTTTTTTCCTCCAAGTATTGAAATATCCAACACATTTAGGTAGGAAAATCCCCCAAAAGACACGGTAAAAAACTATTTCCTGTTTGCTAAATATGTTTTTATTTACGACAACTGAAACAAAGACAGCATCAAAGTGTAAATGCTTCAAAAATCCAGCACTTACTGAGCCATTTCAAAGAGGGTTTTACCTCAATTTTCAAAACACCACCTAGAATAGAGGCCTGAGTTTCCATATGCAAATATATTCTAATATGCTAGATTTTGGTCAGCATCTTATATAACCCCGACGTTTGCAATTGCATGCAGCATTTGCCTTGATGCTAAAAACCACCCGTCCAACAAAGGACTTCATCTTTATGCCATATTCATAAGGACCATACTGCCATAGCTACAATTCTCATTCACAGGTAGACAGCCAATTAACTAAAAAGCCAAAAAAAACCAGAACAAGCCTTGATCATGTCCCAGCAGTCTAAAATTGCACACCTAGGAACACACTGTGGAAAACAGAGTGGAGGAGGGAGGGAGTTAGCTTCATGTTAGCTTGCATGCCTACTCAACACCATGGCTTCTCTGGGAACACTAGCCAGATACATCTGTGAGACTTTTTCATAACTTAGTTGCAAGTAAGTTTACTTTTCAGCTGTATGTCCTTACTTGGTGGATTTTTTTTAAATTGCTTTCTTATGAGTCTTCTGCACCCATGGAAACAAAGACAAGTAAGGGCTACTGTTTTGCTGAAGAGCTGGAAGACATCTGTGAAGGCAAGCCAAATCCCTCCTCTTTTTTCTTAGTCAAATATTTGATGAATAATAACCTCAGCACTCAGAAAATGCTAAGTCCCTTGTATCAACCAACCACTCAAGAGGGCAAGATAACCTGCTTCTTTCAGTTTTAGTTTATTTGCCTAACATTTCTAAAGACTCACCATACATTGTTTAAGTCATGATACAACGCTCTACAAACATGAAGCCCTATCAGTTTGGCTGAAGGATTGACAACAAAACCTCCCTTCAAATAACAGCAGCAAAAAATGTCATACACAGCCCTGCATATTAGCATAGTTTAGGAGCTAAGTGCATACAAAAGCCACTGTCCAAATCTGCACTTAGTGTTATTTTTATCCCACAGTTCAAGTATCTGAAGACGAGTATTTTAATAGGTTGGAATGAAATTTGCCCATTGAATGGAGAAAAACAGATTTAAGCCACCTCCAATACAACTTTAAAATTTTGATCTTTTAAATCCCCTCCTTAGCAACAAAACAAAACAAAGTATAAATACAAAGTTAATTTATTACCTACATCTCCATTGCTTAAGTTTCTTCTTCCCTCTACCAGTCAGCTAAATGTGACAGAACTCTGTAAGAAACAGCGTTAGTCAGCAGCCTAAAGGAGAAATGGCAGCATAGGGGTCCTGTTGGCTCAAAGGGCAGTTTTTAAAATGTATTTCTTCCTCTACCTGTGAAGAGGTGAATATGAGAACACTGTGAAATCAGTCATGGCTGGGGCATAACTGATAAATAAAGGAATAAAATGTTGTAGTACCTGCACACTTGTTTATTAAGTTTGAATTTCTCTTACTTTCTTGAGAGAACAGGTAGGAAAAGTCTGCTACACAAGCAGGAGCTCTCATGAACTGACTGTCAAAATTCAGTTATTTATTATGAACTAACTTATAACCTGAAGATCACAGGATCACAGGATGGTGAGTGTTGGAAGGTACCTTTAGAGATCATCCAGTCCAACCCCCCTGCAGAAGCAGGGTCACCTAGATCAGGTCACACAGGAACGTGACCAGGCAGGTCTTGAAGACCTCCAGAGAAGGAGCATCCACATGCTCCCTAGGCAGCCTGGGCCAGGGCTCCCTCACCTCACCTCACCTCACAGTGAAATAGCCTTTTCCTATGTTTCAATGGAACTTCTTGTGTTCCAGCTTCATCCCATTACCCCTTGTCCTATTGCTAGATACAAAAGAGATGCCCCAACCTCCTGAGATGTTGATTGGCACTGAGTAACTTGAAGGAATTAAGGTCTGAGAGGAGATCACTGCATGTGAAAACTCTGGTAGATAGGAAAATACCCAAGAAGGCTTCACATCTCAAATTAATCCTTCACCTCCAAGAATACACAATAATACTGTATTACTCTTAGTTGCCTTCTCATTTCAACAAAGCAAACCATACGGAGCTCTCTTTTGTAAAGATACCTGCAAAAAAAGTATATTGTTTTACATTATTACAAACACAGCCTTTAAATGGGTCAGTGACTGCACAGTATCTCTGCTAAATGTAATTGAAGACATAAAAGAGGAAGACCATTAAACACTGTTAAATTCTAATTTAGGCATTTGAATGTTAATATAAATGTCTAAATTAAACACAAATACAGGAACAGGGAAATCCTGTCTGCACTATGGAAAGAACTGCAGGAATAAATCAGCATTACAGTTACAATCATAAAATGACCATGCCTAAAATCCTGACTTCATTAACAATGCACAACAATAGTAAAGCCTGAATGAACATTCTTCAGATAGTCATCACCTCACAGTAATTCTTTGTAAGAGAAAAGGGCTTGTGGTAGAAGGCTTTGTGCTAAAGACCCTCCAAAACCAGGCAATACTTGCATAGGAGTGACCTTAATGTAATTTGATCAGCAACAAGTTCCCCTATGTTAGTATGAAAACATTCCTGCTATTTGCTAAAACTGTAGATTGACAATATACATTTCAGAACTCAAATGAACCAAAATATCACTTAATTCACCACCAGTCTTTTGTTATGTTATTGTCAAAGTGCAACTGCCCATGTCAAATGAAGTCCCTTCGCGTTTACAGTCAGGCACAGAAAAGCAAACAACGCTGAAACAGAAGCAACTTCATTGGAAACTTTTGCTTTGCTGGACTATGGAAATAAATTGTGAAAGAATCATGCCCAGCTAAGAACATGCAGTTCCAACATCAGAAGTTATCTGTTTTGTAATTAAAACTATTACTGCTCACTTTTGCTTTGCCTATTTTGTTTGGTTTGTGTGCTTTTAAACTTAAGACTATGCTTTCTTTCTAGCCTTCCCCTTTCTCCCCTGTGATTATCACGTTATCTGGTAACATTACATATCTGAAAACTGAAAACATATCTGTCTTAGTTATTCTGTGAAAGCAGCCAGGCAAACATACCATTAAAACAGCTTTAACTGAATCCTCTACTTGCAGTAACTGGAAAAAACATAAAATTCACTTAAGCTTTGCAACATTATAGCAGTATCCAAGGAAATCACAATACAGAATCAAAGAACACTGCATGACAGTAAAGAATCAGATAAACAACATGCAAAGAGGCTGAAGAAGCAATGAGCTGTAGTTTACTTTTTCACCTCAATGCAGCTGCATTTAAACCCATGGCAAGTAACTTGTTGCTGGTCAACAGTATATTATACTCATATCTCCTATAACATTTATCATCTGAGAATGTCTCTGGGTGTCAGATAAATTCTCTGGAGACACACGATTTGATTCAGTTTGTATTTAATGTAGTGGTAAAATAATGAGTTTTCAGATTTCAGGGGCAAAATTCTTAACAATGTTCAAAGAGATGAAAATTCAGCAATCAGTGAAGTTTATAGATATGCTCATCAATCACACCAGTTAACTGGGTGAGACAAGGAAAATGTGTTCTTTTTCAAATCATAATCTAACTGAAGAAAAGCCAAGAATATAAAAAGAAAGAAACCAAGAGATTGAATAAAATATTGTGAACACTAAAAAACAACCAGACTCATGCATATAAAATACAGGAATCCACATACACGAAGAGCACAACATCCTGATTGATAATAAACTAAATATAAGCCAGCAATGTGCCCTCGTGGGCAAGAAGCCAATGGCAGCCTGGGGGCATCAAGAAGAGTGTGGCCAGCAGATCAAGAGAGGTTCTTCTCCCTCTCTACTCTGCCCTGGTGAGGCCTCATCTGGAGTCCTGTGTCCAGTTCTGGGCTCCTCAGCTCCAGAGGGACAGGGAACTGCTGGAGAGAGGCCAGTGCAGGGACACCAAGATGATCAGGGGTATAGAACATCTTTCATACAAGGAAAGGCTGCGGGAGCTGGGACTGAGGGGGGATCTTATTAACATTTATAAATATCTAAAGGGTGGGTGTCAGCAGGTTGGGACATCCCTCTTTTCTCCAGTAGATAGTAACAGGACAAGGGGTGATGGGATGAAGCTGGAACACAAACAGTTCCTTTTAAACATAAGAAAACACTGTTTCAGTGTTTCAGTGAGGGAGCCCTGGCACAGGCTGCCCAGAGGGGTTGTGGAGGCTCCTTCCTTGGAGGGCTTCAAGACCCACCTGGACACGTTCCTGTGTGACCTGATCTAGGTGACCCTGCTTCTGCAGGGGGTTGGACTGGATGATCTCTAAAGGTCCCTTCCAACCCCACCATTCTATGATTCTATGATCCCATCAGCAAATGGTGCAAAGAAGTCACCTTGTAGAAAACTCTTCACAGAGAAGCAAAGGCACCGATTTCAACCATTTGTTTGCTTTGCTGCTTATAAATAGTTCTTATGTCATAATCAGTACATAGTCAGAAAACAAGAAAGTTTAGAAGAATGTGAACTAAGTGTAATTTTGCATCTAATTCCCAAAAGTACATACAAACTACATAAAATACATGTTAACATTATTAAACATTAGAACTGGTTGAATATATATTAAGATGTAACAGCTGAGCTTCAGTGCCTTTATATTTCTGAGAAACATTCAGTTGTACCTTAGGAGCTATAAAGAAAGTTCAGTGATCGATACAGCACTTAATAACAACAGATATTTGGAGATAAGCCAGAGTGGATTACTGTGATGCTTGTTCTTGCATTAACAAAATGTTTTGGCTGAGATGACTGGCTGGATGGCTTGAGGAAACATTAGCATAGTTTTACAGACTAGAGGTTTTGTTTTCAAATCCATTGCTTTTGCATAACCATGTCAATCCAGCAGCCATGAGTGATTCCCCCTCTCTCCGTCCCAAGTCTGTGGTAGTGGTACCAGGTGGTAAACTTGGGGGATTTTCTGTGCAGCTTTCAGTACACTCAGCTTTGTTACCTCCCTGTCAGGCAGAAGTGATTCTATATGAATAGAATACCTGAAAAAATGCAAGGTGGCTCACTTGTTTGTAATACCTTGTCCATCTTGCCTTGGGAATTGCTCTTCTACGTTTTGCTCTCACTTGTGTGTTAGTTAAAATAAAAAGCTGTGAAAATGTTCTGAATTGAATTTTCAGTACCTATGCTGAGGTAGCTTGTCATTCTAAGTTAATCAATACCTACCCATTTCAAACAGTGTAGCTTGAAACAAAGTGCTGTCATTAAAGGCAATCCCTGGCACGTGAAGGCAAGGGCAGTCCACATCTCGTGCAGATATGTTTTCAGAGTTGTGAGACGTGAGAGTTCCATCAGTACCTGGTTTCTTTCCTCAAGAACAGATCTAGCAAGAGACTTCCTTGTCAGTCTCTGAGATATTTCTCCATCTAGGAAGGTTTAACTCTAGGGAACAGATATTGGGAAGAACTTCTTTTGTTTTTCCACCAGTTTGGCTGTACCTTAAGTCTTGTTTCAGAAGGATTTGTACAGAACAATAGTGAACTGAAAGAGAACATCGGCTCTGGAGCTAACAGACATATAGACAAAACACAGAAAGCCATGAGAAACAGGCAATTTGCCCAGTGCCATAGTACAGCCTTAAGCACTGGACCCACTGCCTACACTCTTTTATTCTTGGACACATTTGATTCACACATCTTTACTACACTTTTTAACTAGGGCCTCAATCAAAAGGCATTTCCCTCTATTCTCTACCCCTAGTACCTCTTAAAAATACTGCTAGGTGAAGAGGGTTATGAAAGGGGAGATAGGAAGCCTTGTCACCATTACTCTAAATACCAAAGGTTCACAAATTCTCCATTTACAAGAGCCAAAGAAGCCTGGCATGGGCCATAGTAAACCAAAGCCATGCCAAATATTTAGTGAAACTGAAATACCTTTAGCCAGTTTTTCTCTCAGTTACAACAAGTAATGCTCTGGTTACTGACCATGTAGTCATATAAGCAACTTTCTACACAAATAAATCACTTTTGGGTCATACATGGGTGCTCAGTCACTTTGTATGAAAGCCCACTCTGAAGTTACACTGGAGTTCCAGTCGACAAACTTTAAATAAGAACTCTTCTGCTCTCTTCCATAAGAGGCAACTGATAAACATCTGGTCTTTGGAAATTACTTTGTGATGTTTGGATTTAGTACCAGCAAACTACTCTCACACACTGTGGTATACCATCACATGATACTGTCCTTCTCCAAGAAAAACCTAGTAAAATGAAAATACTTCATTACCATGAACTCTCATTTCTTAAAAGTTACATAATTACTGTGCAATCTCTTATAAGATCTTATTTATTTTAGCTTTAATTATTCACTTCAATGAAGGCATTATTCCATAAAAGAAATCTTTTAACTTTAAAAAAAGTCTTTTTTCCCCCCCCTTCATTGTATATATTTTGTTTACCATTTGCCAAACTGTTATTTCACATACGTGAAAAGAAAACTGGACTGAACACATGTGAAATAAGCTGTTGGCAAAGGAAGAGCAAGGGCTTGCCATCCAGAAGATCAGATTCACAAGAAACGCCTTTTACTTTTTCCAAGATCAACAAACGTATAAAACAACCTCATAAAAAAGGAAAGATCTGTATGAAAGGAGAAGGGATTTTTCAGGTGACTCTGAATTTGAAAGCTAAGTTACTCTCAAAAGACTTGCATGTTTTGATTGTGTGTTCACTAGAACACACTACACTGAGTAAAGACAGAAGATTATGAAGTACAGGTTTTATTCAAGTCCACGTTCTTCCACTTTTTCAGCAAGACTAAAACCTCCTGATTACATCATCAACAATTCTGACTAGATTTTGTGGAAAAAGCACTAAAATTCTGGAGTTTTCATTTCATTTTATTCCCTCTTGCTTAGTCCATAGTCTAAAAACTATCCTAGTCCACAAGGCACATTATATTTCCTTAATTTGTGACATGAAGTGAAAGAATATATTAAAAAGCAAATTCTGATGTGCTGTACGTATGATTCACTGCAGACACGCTGTGTTTCCATCTCTCTAGTTCTCAGCTCTGGTAGAAAATTGTTTTCAGCCTAATACATGCAAATACTTGTAAAATACATGCAATTATTTCACTAAGCAGCTTCACCTCTCCAAACTTCCACAGACTGAGCTCACAGCAAACTTTTCTAGGTGCAGAGTTTTTTAAAGGAATCTCAAAGATGGGAGTGTTAGCAGATAGGGCAGACACAAGGTAGAGGAAATAAAAGGTATGGTAAAGCTGGTACATAACTTCATTGTCCTGAAGAAATACTTTCTAAAGTTTGTAATAGCTATCATGTATGTAACTTTAGATTATTGGCAGCGTATTGCTACGAATCAAATCATACCATCAGCTATTTCATGCTGTTCCTTGTCCGTAACAGTTCAACTACGTGACTAAGACAAGTTTACGTTTCTTTCAACTTTATAACAGCCTAAATACAAAAGTCACTGACACACACCTCTATGAAATACTCACTTTTCTGAAATTGTTCTCAGATAGTAATTTTCTCACATTTTTTGTAAACTTTACAGGTGAAAAGCCACAAAAGTGAGACTGAACTCCCTGAATGAAACCAACCAAGAGCAGAAACAAAGCCTGGATAGGAGTCAAGGGTCCCCGATTGCTCCTTTTCTCCATTCCTTCCTAAACCCAAAACAAAACTAAAAGATGTGAGAAGATTTGTGACAAACGAAACTGTCCTTTTATCCCTCACACAACCACAAATTTTGGTTCAAGCATAGCTATTACGCAGAAAGTCTCACTTCCACAACACTGTAGACATTAGAATGCTAAAAGGTCTTAGGAGAAACTGATGCCTGTCAACTCTTGTTTTTTCCCTCACCTTTAGTAGCTCTCAGAAGATTCTAACAGGTATAAACATGCTCTCCTCTAATTACAGAACTGGATTACTGTTGTAACCGATTCCCAGTTTCAGCAAATTATAATCAAGCACCCATTGTGCATAGCAATCATTTAGTGGCCCAAAAAAACCCATAATAAAGTGAGCTTTAATGCAGAAAGCTGGAAACTTGCCAGAATTTTATGGCAGTGCACTCAAAAAGAAAGAGTTACAATCTATAGTTAAGATTAAGAGAACCTTTTAATCCAGATGGCCAGAATTAAACAAGGCAGTGCGGGGAAATTTTGATCAAAAGCTAAAACAACATGAAAGTACCAAAATTCCCCCAGTAAACCACGGCTAATTATGTCAAACAGAGGTTGCACGTTCGTTTTGTATTGTGAAGAACACTGAGGAAAATACAATATGTTGCTTTCTCTGTTGCAATTCACCTACCCACTAACTTTATTGCCAAAAGTGTGTAAGGGTTTAGCAGCAAGAGATCTATATGCCAGCATTTATTTGGGGAAATATTTGCACAGTTATATAACAAAAGTTTAAAAGTGTTTGTAAGATTAATTACAAATGCTGTCTGATTAACACACAGATTAATACACAGTTTTAAGATACATCTAGACAAACTACAGCTGGTGCAATAGATACCTGAAAAGGTCCTTCCTTTTGGTATTGTATTATTAACAGAGATGACATCCACGTTTCAATTTGGTCTTCTTTAATTCACTTGGAACTGCTGACACACTACTTACTAATATTTGCTTTCCTCAATTCCTCTCCCAGTCAACAGAGAGGATGTTGAGTGTCCCCCTTTTTGCATAAGCCTCACTATAAAGGGGCAGTTCCACATTAGGCCTGTGTGTGAACAGGCCACTTGGTGTACAGCTCCCAGCCAGCAGTACCTGCGATGAGCTGCAATGTTATCATCTGATATCAACAGCATTTACAGACAGGAAATTGTTGAGTATTTGGAGAGTTATTCCTTAGCAATAAAAACCCCCATTTTTAATAGAGCATCACAGCAGTAAGATTTTGGGTTTTAATGATCCTTTTTGTTTGTGTGTGCCTATACCAACCCTAGCATGGACAAGTACACTTAGAAGATGATTTCTCAGCTCCTCTGTAACAAATATTCTTATATTTTGCAAAGGTTTTTTTAATGTTACTAAAACCTCTGTAAAATTCACAAATGAATTAGAAATTGTGGAGTCCTGTCAAGCCTGAACTTAAACAAAGCCAGCAACGTTTTACCCTCCTAAAAACATCTAACAAGAACTCATTTTGTACACCTACTTCTTGTTATTCTGATGTTTACATCCATTTCTTTGATCTTTTTTGCTGAGGCCAAGCCAGTGCTGAATCTAGACATAGATCACCTTGTCAGAGTTATGAGCTAGGAATACTGATTCAAACAAAGAAAAAACAAAAAGGAATCCTTCTGAGGATCTTTGTAATGGAGACAGGGGGCAAATCCCCATGTCTAGAGAGAAGTGTTGCTTCACAGTGCCTTGTTCCCTTCCCTAGCCCTGTCAACATCAGAGCATGGTCTGTCATTCCCACATTTTGATGCTCCGTCAGTGCTGTTCTGGAGAACCAAGATGTGATCTGGCTTCTGACAGAGGGACTTTTTGCTCTTGTTTAAGACAGTTTAAGTTGGAAGGAGATCACTATCTTTGATTTGTATTTTTGCATTTTAGAATTCTCTGACAGCAGTAACCTTTGAAAGTCTGCCAGGCTCCCTTACATGAAAAAGAACCTCCAAAATCCAATCAGTTTGTGTCTCTGCATTCATGTCCACATTTATGCACTGTGCTTGTGTCATTCACGTGCAGACACGTAAGGCAGATTGAGTTATCTCTGTTAACCCATATCCTGCTCCCAGACACAGAACAAAGTCTACTTGCATGCCCATTGTACAGCACTGCAATGTTTCTGTAGTTCTCAATTCTACCTAACAGATTAAAGGAGCTGGTAAAAGCTTGCTGAGAACAGAATCGATACACATAGGTTTGACAGAAGAGTGGAAACTGAGGCTGAAACGTCTGCATGAAACCACAGGCAACAGGTTCACGTGGGCTGCATAACGTTTTGCCATTTCAAAGTGATTTAATCTTCCCTGTGAGCTCACTCAGGTTTAATAAAATATTATCAACATGAATCAAAATCAGAAGAAATATTACAGCAACTGAGCATGACTTGAATTAAAGGTTGTATTTCCAGTGATAAAAAGATCTCCTGGATTATTTGCAGGTTGAGCAGTAGAAGGCAAATTTTGTCCAAAAGCAACAATGACAGCTTTTGTGGGCATGCAACTGTTATCCTCTTTAGGCAAAAAGCAATCTGATGGTCTTAATTCCCCCTTACCTCCACTTTTTCAAACATAATTCTTCTGCAACATCAATAACATTCGGGTTTCTGCTGCACCAAGAGTTGCTGCTGTCACATTAATGGTACACCGGTTTATTGTGCCAGTAAAATATGAACTGTCACTTGCAATAGTTTACACACAGGGCAGGAAAAGCCAATACCAAAGTAACTATTATTATGGTTGAGTATTCATCAAAAACAGACCTGAAAGCAGGAAGAAAAACAAACCAAATCACATGTGAAATTTATAAATGAAACATACAGAAGGGAAGGATCAAAACTGCTGAAATAATTGCAAAATGCAAAAAGAAGTTGAAAGACAGCAGCTGGCCTATGTAACTCAACTATTCTTCTCTTCTTCCAGAAGCCAGGGAAATCAATGAAATATCATCCTTGGTCCTGTATCTGCACTTGCTAATTAGAACAACATTGCCTCATGCTCCAAAGCTCGACTCTCTCTACTGCTATGTGAGAATTCTGATTACAATTAAGTTTTTTTAACTTAACTACAAACACAATACTGAAATAAACATTGGAGAAAAAAACTGTTATAAAATACTCGTTAAAATGTCCCCCCAAAATCAATGTATTGTTTATTTGTGGAATGCTTGTAATTGTTTTTTAAGGGAGTCATAAAAATTCCTCACTCCCCAGGAGACCATTCATGAGGGCAATGAATTTCCACAGGATCTGATTTTTTTTATACAAGTCAAGAGAAATATTTTTGGATATAAATTTTAAGAAATGTTCTTAAAGTAATAGTTTTATTCCTTAAAATTAGCAAAGATTTGCCTACAATGTAAACAATGAAAACAACTCTCCCAAACCAAACACAAGCCTTGCAACCTAAATACAATACCCATTGTCTGCACTTCCCTATTTCCATGAAGAACATCTGACTTTCATTTTACATTAGAACAGTCTGCTGAAATTACTAATATACCAGGATTTCATTTAACTGCAAAACTTGAGCTATGTTCTGATCAGTGCTCCACAACGGAGAAATCACATTCCAACTGTGGAAATAACAATTAGAAGCTGTTAAAACCCGAGTTGAAATAAGTTTTGATGATCTCAGAGTAAACAGTAGTTCTCATCTGAAAAAACCCACATAAAACTCAGACCACTGGCAGCTTTTGTCGCTGCTTAGCCAGGGAAAATTTGGCTAGTGACTTGCTATCTTTGTAATTCCAAGAACTTCCGCTATTTTTCTGTGAAGAGATAATAGCTAGACTTAAAATATGCTTCAGTTCATGGTTAGAACCATAATGGCAAGCTTCTCTCTGCTCCTTCACTTGGCTTATTCTGTTCACTATATAAAGATGTTGAGAGACCCGAGTTGAACATGTAAACAGGCAGAAGGGGTCCCTTCTTTTTTGTTTGTGTGTGTAAACATATAAGGGAATGGTTGGGAATGTCAACATGCTCCAGTTTGTGTCAGAAGAACAAAACATGTGACCTAGGAGGCCAACAGTAGTTCTAATACATGACTCCATCAGTGCAGTGTAACAGACTTAGTCCAGCTTTTGTGACCAGCTCTTTTCATAGACTTCTGATGAAACAGGAGCCTTATTTGGGAGAAACACACAATATCAAACAACTTAAATATCCTCCAATAAAAAGCCCCAATGCAAAATCTTGACAGAAAATGTATGGGCCAGAAACAGGACTGACTCATGTCTGAAATCACTGCTAGTGAGAGCAGGCATCTCTTTTTAACAATGCATATATAACATTTAATAAATAAGGAAAAAAGACAGAGGTTGCTCTGCACCTAAGGCAGTAAGTACCATTCTGTGGCTCATTTTAATTTTCCTTAGGAACCCAAACCATCACATTAGACCAAATGCCAGTCTCAGGGAGGGAAAAGTAGATAAAGTAAAAAACAAAAAAGAGAAAGGATGCTTTTTCTATGCACATGTTAGTAATTAAAATGTGACTTTTGATGTTAACTGCCAAATCTAGGAAGTAACAGCACTTGTCAGCAGATGTATATTAGAATAATACTCTAGGCACAAACTGCCCCACAGGTGAGGAAGGCTGCTGACAAGGGGCAATGCACTGAGAGGATACTTCCCCAAAACGACTGTAAAGCTACACCTGATACTTAACAGTCGAGAAAAACAGGTACTGTCAATTTCTTATTGCTCAACAGGAATAAAACTACTGAAAGATACACATTTGTACAAGAGGAATGGAGAAATCAACCAGATTACTAAATTGATGTTATAGGTAAAAGGATAAGCAATGAAGCAAGGCAATTGAGATGCCAGAAAACGTCTCACAGAGTAACTAAAGAAAACCAATGAAATACTAATGCAGTGCCTGATCCCAATCTTAAGGATCAGTCTTTATAAAGACCAAGTTTAAATATTTAAAAACAAATCAAAAGAAATTTGAATATAAACCTGTTAACTGCTTCACAATTACTACTAATGTAATACATTCCCACCCTGACCGTTGTTACTAAATATATGAAGGAAAAGATGGTTATCAGGAGAGTCAACTTGGATTCACCAAGGGGAAATCCTGCTTGACCAACCTGATGCCTTCTATGAGTGCATAACCAGGTGGCTAGATGAGAAGAGAGCAGCAGATGTCATCAACCTTGACTTTAGCAAGGCTTTTGACACTGTCTCCCATCACATCCTCATCAGAAAGCTCAGGCAGTGTGGCTTGGATGAGTGGATGGTGAGGTGGATGGAGAGCTGGCTGAATGACAGAGCCCAGAGGGTGGGGATCAATGGCACAGAGTTGAGTTGGAGGCCTGTGGCCAGTGGAGTTCTGGGTCCAGTCTTGTTCAACATCTTCATCAATGACCTGGATGAGGGAACAGAATGACCCTCAGCAAGTTTGCTGATGGCACCAAACTGGGAGGACTGGCTGATTCCCCAGAGGCTGTGCTGCCACTCAGTGGGATCTTGGCCGGAGAGAGGAACCTCATGAGGTTCAACAAGGACAAGTGCAGAGTCCTGCATCTGGGAAGGAACAACCCTCTGAACCAGGACAGGCTGGGGGTGACCTGCTGGAGAGCAGCTCTGCAGGAGACAGACCTGTGTGCTGGTTGATAACTGAACATGAGCCAGCAATGTGCCCTTGTGGCCAAGAAGGCCAATGGCATCCTGGGGGCATCAAGAAGAGTGTTGGCAGCAGGTCGAGGGAGACTCTTCCTCACCTCTCCTCTGCCCTAGTGAGGCCTCATCTGGAGTCCTGTGTCCAGTTCTGGGCTCCCCAGCTCCAGAAGGACAGGGAACTATTGGAGAGAGGCCAATGCACGGCCATCAAGATGATCAGGGGACTGGAGCATCTTCCTTGTGAGGAAAGGACCTTGGGCTGTTTAGTCTGGAGGAGACTGAGGAGAGATCTCATTAATATTTAAAAATATCTAGATGGTGGGTGTCAGGAGGTTGGGGCAGCACTTTTTTCTGTTGTATCCAGTGACAGGACTAGAGGTGATGGGAAGAAGCTGGAAGACAAAAAGTTCCATTTAAACAGCTCCTTCTCAGGAGGTTTTAAAGACCCGCCTGGACACGTTCCTGTGTGACCTGATCTAGGTGGGACCTGCTTCTGCAGGGGGGTTGCACTGGATGATCTCTAGAGGTCCCTTCCAACCCCCACCATTCTATGATTCTATGATTGAAATTGCCAAGTATCTATTGAAAAGGAAAGCATCTCCAAGCATAAATAGAATAAAAGCCACATTGCTTACTAACCCAGACTGCTGTGAAAAGAAAAAAGAGATGGAAGAAAAACTCTGATTTAATTCCTTTTAAAAAAACCCACAACAATCTGCTCAGGAAAAGTGCAAGAAAGAACCATTTATCAACAGGATATTCCTATGGTATCTTGCTAGAAAACCCAAGGCCATTATTGAAAAGTAAATTGTTTAGAAGCATACCTGTATCAATTTACCACTACTATTACAGTGAAATAATACAAATTTACCAGGAATTTGGAACTGTTTACTTAGACAGTTCACCATTAAATTATATGAAGTAAGTTTGTAAAGCTGAAAGCTAAAAAATTATCGTTGTTATTTCAAATTATGTAGATGCACAAGTAAACCAAAACACATAGATGACATTCAAAGTGTAAACATTCAAAGCTAAGGGAAACAAGTGTGAATCAAACAGGAGAGAAAAACTGTTGTAATGCAGTTAAACACAAAGTGAACTACAGATCAGACTGAGTAAGTGAAAGAGAGCAGAACTTCATCCCTGAAATGACAGGAATTATGTATCTTGGAAAACTACATGAGTATTGACAAACTTTTTAAAGTGATGGGAATGGAAGGTTTAAATTAAAATCTGTTGCAGCAGGACTGGAGCATTTTATAGTGAACTGGAAAAACACAATAGAAGGATGAGATGTTTTGAATGCTTGACAGAAAACACTTGTGGCCCATGAATGAAACAGTTCCATCTCCCAGCAACAACAAAAATGTCACAGCAAAAGGGAAACCAGGAAAGACTTTATAAAAACAGAAAAGCAGTTGTGGCTTTCACAGTAACAACATTTGTGACAATATCAACATAAGCACAACGGAGAGAATAAGAGCTGTGTTCATGCAAATAACTTTCAAAATACCTTTGGGTGGGATACAGTGAGAAAAATTAGCTGAAAGCTTGCAAGACAAGCTGAATTCCAGCTATTGTTTCTGTGGACTAAAAGATTTTTCCCAATTGCCACTAACATGTAATTTTGGTAGGAGACCATTTCCATTCTTCCCTTCCTCCTCCCATCTCTAATGACACACACAAAGAATGGACTGTTAGCATTTCATGATTTTGATTTTGTGATGCCCTGTAGAGCATGGAACAAGACATTAAAAGTCAATGTATTCCAAAGTGACTTGGAACGTAGGTCTTGCAAGTCAGCATGCAACACTTCAGGCCAGGAAACACTTTGCACATGGGTGGCTCTGCAGACACTCCTTAACCTTCTAAATGGCATTTCAATCTCTAGGCCAATCAGGTGGGCTGGTTTGTTTTTTAAACAGTGCTTATACGGTTGGGACAGATCCTCCTCTGTGCTTCCCTGTGTACTTACATTTAGTGTGAGCAGAAATGCCACACTGCACTGATGTGTCTGAAATGTATCACACTACAGTGTAGGAGAGTGCTGAAAAAAGCAGTCAGTGGGGCAGTTTGTGACAGAAACCACATCTGACTTTTCATTACTTAAAAAAAATAACCCAAATAGCATACTGTTAACAAGAGTTAGTGCATTACTTTCAAGTACTCTGGTATATGTTAAGCATGACACCGTAAGGAACTACAATATGCACCTGGATTCTTTTTTACTCTCCGTCTTTGCTGTATCTACCCAAGGATTCACTCCTCAGCGTAAGAGCTGAACTTCAAAAGGTATGAAAGACAACACGTGAAAAATTAGAGATTTTAACCTGCAGGGAGAACAGTTTATTAATGCTGAAAGCATGATTTAGTAACCAGACACTATTTGAAGAGGGGGGAAAAAAAGCCCCACCTGACCATGGAATAGTTAGATGAGGAATCTACTTCGGTGTTTGATGTAGTTTTGTACCAAATACAAAGTTAAAAAGACTGGGAAAGAACTTTTTCAATTTACTGAAATCCAGTCTCATACTGGATTTTATCCAGGTCTACACCTCAAAAGCAAAAGGGACTTAGTCATATTTTTACATAACTAAACTCACAAGTCACACTACAGAGGGAGAGTCAAATGACACTCAAGAACAATTTCTGCCATTACACATATTTTTTTATAGTATTGCTTGTAAGAAATAAATGTTGTAAGACTATTTCAACCTTCAAAGGCTTTCATCACTGCTTATTGGTCATACTAACACATTCCTGCACATAATACTAACTCTGCATCATGGTAACAAGAGCAAATGATGACTGCTCAGCTAATTCTAACAACATAATAAAAATTTTACAATTAAACAGCTCTTAATAATTATTTGGAAACATCTTTCCAGTACTACAGACTTCATATAATGAAATGGAATGCAGCTGTCTAGAAAAAGTTACTGGATGTCACACATCTCTGAGCTGAATTAACAAAGCAATGCTCAAATACAGTCAATTTTATACAGCTGAGATTAATGGGATGATCAAATTGATGTGATATGTATTCACTGAACTCTTAATTCACATTAAAAAAGAGACCTTGAAGCAGCCCAGCACGTCAGTGTAACAGTGCTGTTACAAATTTATATTTCATCATCCCTTCTAACTACACTTACCATGACCAAATTTTGGACATGCTGCAGAAAAAAAGCCAAATTGAAGTCCTTTGTTTCTAAAGCCGTATTTTTCTACTTCCTCTTTCCCTGAGGCTTGCAGTCTTTTGTTCTTCTAAACTCCTCTATGCCTCTCAAACTCAGGACATTTAAAACTAACTCATTCGGCTCACCTAGCATTTCAACAAGCTCCTGGCTGCTTTCAAACTATGACAGTTGTCAACCCTTTGGTCCCTAGGACAGCACAGCTCAGATTTCTGATGGTAGTCAAATTCTTGTCTTGCTTTGACACACATGATCAGTGCACTGGCATTGCTTTCATTCATCCTCATGCTTCCTCCTTGCATCTTTGTAGATACTGACTGCACTCATCACTTTTTGTCTTCAAGATCCAGACCACAGACACCTCCTTCAAAAACACAAAGGACCATTTCCTCTCCCACATCCACACGGACAAGAAGTCATTTAAGAAACATGCTTAAATTGACGTCTCGATCGTGTCAATTCTGATAGACATCACTCCAGTTAAACACAGTTTCATTTCTCTGTGCAAATGCTCGATTTATTACTTTCTGTAAATTATCTGGCAATTTGGAGACTTCAAGAACACTACAATTAAACTCATCACGCGCTCAGCGCCAGTTAAAAGCTGTCAAACCTGCTGATTCATTTCAGCAGCATTTATCGTGCTTCATTAATTTCAGATCTAAATGTTTTCAACAAAATAATGAAGTTACATTTAACTCAAAGCAGCAGCACCTATAAATCCTTCAAGCCTTTGGCAACTTCTGTAATCCAAAGTAACCACGTTTCCTTGTAGAACAAGTCTTGTGCTGTCTGTAATAGCATAGCTCTACAGTAACTGCAGTCCTAATGTTATAGCTCTCTTGCATGCCTGAAGTATCAATCAGATGCCATATTTAAATAGGAAATGATAGTACTCTTGATGCACTTCCTGAAACAGATGTGTTAATCAGACACATTCTCCCCTGACTGAAGTTGGTTTGATATTGGAGTCAAGCATCGCAGCTTTCTGCTTATTACTTTACTCTTAGGATGAGGTAATAAACTTTTCTAAACTAGCAGTCAGTTCCATAAGCAATTTTCTCTGCCACAAGTTCTTTCCTTTTTGCTTTTAAAGAGAAAAGAGTAAAGAAAAATCTCCCTTTACAATCAAAACGAAGGCTAGCAGATTTTACAGGCTAGACTTGGGAACTTCATTCTCCTTTGAAAGCAAAAGGCTCAACATGTTCACAATATTCATCTTCGACTTCAAAATCTCTTTATGAAAACAACATTTTTCTCTTTCATAACTGAGCTTAAAACCTATCAGATTTCCAAAAAAACTGTTTTATAGTATTGTCCTGAAAGCTCACACAGCACCCTCCACCTGTTATTAATTATGAGATAAGGATGTTAATAATGCTACATTATAAAAAGTAGGGTTTTTAATGACCAAGTTTGCTTGAGTTTACTCTCATTTAGGGGAAAAATCATGTTTGTGATCTGTACATCTCAATTTAACTAAAAATGTATTTAACAGCAAGTATTGCTTTCTCTTCCCCAAACCTCCCACAACCATCTCTAGCTTCCACTGCATGAAAGGAAAATTCATAGTCAGCTCCGTGAACTTTATCAACACGTTTCAGCTATAACTAAGATTTTACTTTGTTGAGTAATCCAAATATAATCTACAAGTATAAATCTAGGTATTAAACAAGATGGAATTACATATTACACGCATTAAACAATTAGATCCAAAATCTAAACTCTAGATTAAAAGCAGAAAGGAGAAATACAAAAAGAAATCAGCCCCAAGCAACACAAACCCTCTAATTCCAAGAGTGATAGGGTTTAACAGTATTTCATTACTCATCTGAATGCGTGAGCTTGTGTTTTATAGTTTGGACTCAATTCAAAGACTGCCCCCAGTTAATCCACACCTCTCTTTGGGGAACCAAAGACAGCTGGAGAGGATGATAACCATATCAATATCCATGTGTGCTGCTGTCACGAAGGCGTGCTAGCACAGTTGGACAAACCCACAGACTATATATAATTCAGTAGAGAGTTCTCTCACAGGGGCTTGCCTATTCCATTGTGCCATCAGAAAAAATGTCAAGTATTGTCAAAGCAGCAAGAAAGATTACAGCTGTGGTTGTTCTTTAGAATACTACCATGACTGCCTATAAGGATAAAGTTAAAATAGACTGCCCAGCAGTCATTCATATATGAAAGCTGTAACAGATGCCCTTTAATTCTTTATCCGAATGAACCTCAGTCACTTAGCTTCCACAGTTCTGTTTAGTATTTCTTACAGTATGACAGACTCAAGCAAAGAGGATTCTTTTGGAGGCTGGGAATAACATCTTATTTTGCATTTGACCCTTCCTTTTTCATTACCTTTTAAAATTCTAGTAAGAATGAAAATCAAGGCTCGATTTCATGACCGTCTGTCTCTGAAAACAGCTACGAGATATCAGAATTTATTAGACAGAAAACTATTGCCTGTGGAGAAAGAGATTAAAGTAGTTTCAGTGACTGATATACACTACCAGCCAACTCTATTCTTTCAAAACTGTGAGCACAGTAATGGTAGGTAGAGCCCTACAGTGAAGTGTTACCACTATTTTGGTATGCACCATGTGTGGCAGAGGCAGATCCAGAGATTAGTATGTATAAATCACTCAACTAGGAAGAAAAAAAGTCTATACAACTGCCAGCTAAGACAACTAATATGAAATGCATGTTTTTACAAGGGCTATTCAAAGAAATAGTATTTGTGGGAAGAATGAGTCATAGGACAGCAAACTTCATATACTGCAGTTACTCAAAGTGAGAAGACAAAGGGAATTAGAGCACTTTTTTAAAAATAACCAAGAAAAATCAGTAAAACCAGCTGGTGCACTGTAATAATGTTAAATAGCTTTGTTATGCCTTCATATTCTCTTCCAGCAGTAGTTTTCTCTTTTTCTTTGTAACTTGCATTTTGGGTTTGCTGTTGTTGGCACACTGTCCCAGTAGACACTAGATAAATAAATTTTCAACAACACAAACCCTTTTAAAACTGTATCTCTTAACCCCTATTCCCTTGAGAAGTTGGAAAGTAATTACTTAATTCTTTACAGGTTTACTTGTGGATCCCTTCTTTACTTCTGGGACTTTTTACTTTAGCTATAGCCAAATAAACAAGCATCTCGGTTATCTCCATCTAAAACAGTTTGTATCTTGTCCTTAACTATGTATTGTTGTAGTTATTGATTAACCTATTGATTCAGCCCTACACAACTTGCAGGGGATCAAATTCATTGTCAGATATGCTTGAGTCAGTACTTATAAATTACAGAAGTGGATTTCATGTATAGTAAGCACTTAAACAGAACCCATGTTTGAAGGTTACAAAGAACTAGTGTGCTTGCACATACAGAATATTTCTCCAAAATGATTTCTATAATGTCACTGCTTTAAGTTCATTCCAAATAGACTACTTTTATTATGTTTACTTTTGTGATTTAACTGGAACAGAGTCAATTAACTTCTTGCCTTAATTTGCTATGAAACAGTCATGTGCTATTAAATAATAATTTGGCAACATTTTACACTTCAATAATAAGGTAACACCTGCATGCATACCTGTCTACACAGAGATTTCAGCATGACTGCTATGCACGCTCTTCCAGTCCCCTGAGCTCACAGTGGGACAGAAACATGCATTGATTGGCACATGGTGCTTCAACAGAGGGCAAAATTACATATATCACAGAATCTCAAGGGTTGGAAGGGACCTCGAAAGTCCAAACCCCTTCCATAGCAGGACCACCTAGAGTAGGTCACAGAAGTTAAGGCATATTTTCAATAATTTTATTGTATGAAAACTATCAGAGTCTGATTTCATTTCATTTCCATGCCTTACACAATCACGGTTTTATTTCTTTTACCTTTCAAGAATTTCTTTAACTGGGCACATACATGCATGCTGCTGGAACAGACTTGTGTGCTCCCCTGTTCCCTGTGATTTTGAGAAGTGATTTCTCCAGTCTCACCTTTTAGAGTTGGTAATACTCGTTCCTTCTCCAGCCTCTGGAACCTGGTAACCTGTGTATTTTGATTGCTGTATTTGTTTAAAAAGCAGACACTAAAGACAAGCAACACTAAAGACAGGCAACTCACAAAGTCACTGAGTTAGAAAGGATGTCTGGAATGCATCCTGCTCAACATCCCTGCTCAGGTAAGGTCACCTACAGCACATTGGACCATGCCTGGACAGCTTTTGAGTATCTCTGAAGATGAGCAGTTCACAATCCACCCAGGCAACCTCCCAATCTAATGTTTCATGTAGGTAACCATGTCCTATTGAAAACCAACAACTACATGTGAAATTTGATTGTCATTCCCTGTGTTCTCACAGAGTGCCAAAATTAACAACAAGGTCTAAGGACTTGCATTTGGTCTTCCTGCCTTCAAAGTGCTAATGAGTTGAGAAAATTAAGGACAAAGTTAGTAATATTTGCTACATATATACTCTTATTCATGTTTTAGCCATGATTTTGACTTCATACTAAGTTTTGCTGCTCAACCTAACTTTTTTGGAAGAGTATGTTAGATTTCAAGATCTAGCTTTTTCCCTTTATCAAAGCCAATCACATTTACCTAGTAAAACTGCATTATTTTAAGGTTGCTGTATAACAATTCCATGACTTTAAAAATGATCATCACACGTGTAGAATGAGAAAAGATTTCCTGTATATGAAAATAACATAAACTCAGTAACTCAAAAGCTGCTCTTACTATTATTATATTATTCCAGTGTCCTAGACTCAATATTTAAAGAATGCAACAACTCATTGCTAATTTGAAGGATGTTAATCAATGCCTACAGTGTTTTGTAGGGGTTTTTTAAGGTTGAGAAAGCAAAAAGCCAGAAACTCATCCTAAAACTTGATGTTACATTCTCCAAACTTAGAAACGAAACCTTCTTCTCTGGGCAGAATTTTTATTGCATGCAAAACACCATAGACTTCTTTGATTTCTCTTCATGAGGTCAGACACAACTTTCATTTACAGATGACTTTCCATCAGTTTGCCCTTAAATCAATTAAGAGAAGTCGCTGCTAAGGAAAAATTATCACTGAAGTGATAAGATAAGCAATCCTTATCTTCTCAGGTACAAACAGGCTAATCTTGGAAACAAATTAGGGTTTTAGCTATGAAACTGGTCATTAACTTTTATCACTCCAAAGCTATCAGGTGGTCTCTCCAGGACTCCAGCCAATTCCACAAAAACAAGTATGTTGCATAGCAGATTTCAGTTAGAAGCCAAGTTATGATGTGCACAAGAAAAAGATTTTGTAAAAAAGAAAATTCAGGAGAACCTGAACTTGAGTAAGGCAAAGAAATTTCAGCCCTTTGTAGAGATGTTCATTAAAATGTAAATACCAGGAAAACATTCAGAGCCTAACAGAAAGAAAACTCAGGTCAGTAAGAGCTAGGTTACTACTAATTTAAAAGGCTATTCAAATTTGCATCTTTTATAATTCTCTGCAGAATTTATGTCAACTTTAGCCAACAATATTTGCATTACAGTAGTCATACAGATGTAAATCTTTAAACAATCATGTCGGTAAAATTATTCCATCCTTCTTAAAAAAAGAAACCCAAAGACATCGTGAAAATTTAAGTTGAGAAGTAGTTTACAAAGGCTTTTCTAGATGACATTTCCATATAGAAATAGATCTTAACGTTGATGTTTTGTTATAAAATTGTGGTGCCTAATTTCTTCTGATTGTCATGTGAATGTGAATTGGCAATCACTAGCATGAAAGAGAAATCATGCTGAATCTGCATGACTTTTCAACAACTCTTCACACTGTAATAAATTTCATTTATTACCAGTTACTAGTTCCACCTATATTTACAGGAAAATCAGTAGTGCACAGAGTTGGAAAAAGCACTCCTACTGTTTGTACAGAAAGGTCTTATAGTCAAGATTACATGTTGACAATAATATCATGCCTTAAGAGAAATTTGAGAGACGTTTCCAGAGGAAATACAGATGTCAGAAGAATGCAAACACAGTCAATAATTAAATACTCTTGTGGACAACATTTAATGGTCTACAAGATGAACAGAGAACATTAAAAACTGAGGGGGATGGAGTGTATTCATACATAATACAGTAACTCAATTAACATTCAAACATTCAACAGTTTAGTGAATGCAGAGGCAGACTTGCCTCAAGAAATTCATAGCACCTTTGGGTAAGGCTACAACAGTATGTGTTTATTGAAATCTGCATCTGGTAGTAATTTGTTCAGCAGCAAGTTTTTTTCTTTTTTTACTCATAAGACCTACAGGGGCCCATATACTCTGCAACTGTTTGCCTGCACTAAGATGCACACTGTACAATTTATATTCTTAATTATAAAACAAAGTTTATCAACATGTTTGTCTGTGTTGTGTAATTTCTTATTCTTCACATGAGAATAATAGAATGCATCTTGAACAGTCCATTCTTCATTGTAACAAAATATATTAGAATGGCAGAGATGTAATCCCTAAATTATTTTACTCCACTCTACTGAAGATTTTTCCTTTAGAGAAAATGAGTCAACATAGTTAGAAAATGTTTCTAGAAGAGAATTACTTCCCTCTGGCTCCCCACCCCCTCCCAATTAAGAAAAAAGAAAAGAGAATGTAGGTTATAATCCTAATTTGCCAAACATTGTTTTAATGATGATACAGCTCATTCAAAATTGTGGCCTAGCCCAAAAGACAGTTCTGTTTTTACAAAGCCTCCTCTGGAAAAACTGGCTAGTTATTTTGGAATATGCTTTGGAAAAACTTTTGTCCTCACCACCTATCTAATCCCAAATTCCACAAGGAAGGAAAACTGATTAGGGCAAGGGTAAAGAACAACTCAGCCTCCTGGGAAAGGAAAGACAAGAGGCTGAAAGGCCTATACCGAGAGGATCACAGTTTTGGCTCCAGATACACACTTGTTGCTTTCTCAGTATTCATAAACTTCATCGGTTCTTCCTTACTGACTGTACTACTTCAGGAATTATGAACATTATTTTTCCTGTTACTCACACTGATACAGTTCTTCTGGGCTTTCTTACAGCAAGACACCAAGAATTAGGTTAGCAGAAAAACAGAGTTCAAATACACAGCAATATTTTAAGAGTGTTTAGTCGTTGCAGGATGTGATATGCTTAGACGCACCTGACAGTTGTCTGAATCGTAAATGTAAGGGAATTTTAAGCAGCTTCTGTCTTATTACTTTTTAATTTATGGGCATAAAAAAATGCCCTATTACAGTAACACTAATATTTGGAGCATAAGGCAAAGAAGCTGAGAGCATCTGGACACATTAAGACAGTCTTTCTTCAGCAACAGGATCACACTCGTGATAATTCTCCTCTTGTTTATCACATACCAATAATTAGTGCTGCAGTTACAGACAACATCAGATCCCAATCACAGTTAAACAATCACTTTTTAATGACAGAACCATAAAATGAACATTTAATCAGTGTATATTATCAAAATGTCAGAAAGTCATTCTCCAGAAGTTTAGGCCAGGGAGTTTGGAACGTAATTACCACGAGATTCAGAGTTCTGTGACAAGGTTTTTATTTTTCTATAGATGTTATTGTTACTGTCTATGCTAAATCATGTGACTTCAGTGGCATTTCATGTCATCAAATCTTATCAGCATTACAGTCAGGTCTTGCTTGTTCACCTTGCAAAGTAGGCAAGGATGGCAACCAGGGACTACTTGTATTTTTGGAAATGGAACACTGAAGGACTATGCATGGTACACTCTGTACACTTCTATCATCTTGCTGTTGCCTAAACCCTTGGAGCCCAAATTCATCCAAAATTCCTCTTATTATTACAGCATTCAGGAGAGAAATATATGGTATCTTGATTTAACACAACAGGAATGCGAGGATTCGACAACAGCACTGTTCAAAGGCCATTTGACCCAGCTAGAATATTCCAGGCAGATGCAGAAGGATAACAAAGGCAGGTGATGGGAAGATAGATTTGAGTGAACATTTAAATAAAAAGATCCCAAAATCTGTGGAGCATTTTCTATGTCAAGGCAGCTGAACAGTTCAATATCAGGTCAATATAAATAAATACAAATAGTGTGGAATAATATTGAGAAATTACAATGGGTATAATGTCTGCATACATCGGGGTACTCTTCTCTACACACGTAGTAATGAAAGAGTGACAGTGTAAGAGGTAGATTTGCAGACTATTATTCTTACTATTACTGTCTGTTACCACATTTTTGACATTCTTTTCCCCTGCTATGAACTTTGATCTTGTATTAAATATAGAACTCATGAGCAGCACTCTTTTTAACTTCTTAGCGCCAAACTGCTGCAATCTGACTGCTGAAGTGCAGAGCTGTGAACACAGAGAGGTTATTGTACCTAAAGACAGGAAGATTTGCTATTGAATCTATCACAGGCTTAAAGTTACCAGTGGCTCTTATTAGCCAGGTAAGTACTTCACATCACTAACACATGGTTAGTGTCGTAAAGTACAGACTACAAGCCAAAACCATTTGGATCCAATTGTAAAGGAAGATTTTAGAATCTCAGTGTGTAACTCCCCACAAATTTCAAGCTGTGAGACTCCTAAAAATTAGGCCAGAACTTATAGGAAAGGCATGTGCACAATTCCACTGTTTTAAAGTGACGTACCCATTCGGTGATTCTGTATCAGTTTTTAAGACATGTCTGTCCAGCACTGGTTTACCTTAAAACTCTGGATAATCATCAGGGAGAAAAGAGGAAAAGCACTCGGAAAAACTCTTATTTCTATGAGCAGCTTACTTGAATTTTTAACTCCTTTGATCACCTTTCTTTACCTTTAGATTACATAGGATTACATTTTGTACCTGGATTAGTAGATTCTTGTGTCTATGTCTACTGATGGAGCAGCCAAAACACTCAATATAACACTCAACACTTACCTAGACACAAGGCAAGAGAGAAACATGGAAAATTGCATCAAGACACTATGTGATAGAGACATGCAGCATTTTAGTCTCAGGCAAGTGTCTCAGGACACTTTTTTCTGGTGCCCAGTGACAGGATGAGGGGTAACAGACAAAAGCTGGAACACAAAAAGTTCCACTTAAACACAAGGAAAAACTTCTTTGGTGTTGAGGTGAGGGAGCCCTGGCCCAGGCTGCCCAGGGAGGGTGCGGAGGCTCCTTCTTGAAGCCTTTTTGGAACCTGCTTTAGCAGGGGGTTGAGCTGGATTAGCTCTAGAGGTCCCTTCCAACCCCTAACATTGTATGATTCTAAATATCAGAGGGTGGGAATGCTTCTTGGAGATATAGTTTATCCTTTCTTACACAAGGAAAAAATGCACTTACTGTTCAAAGCAGGAAAAAAACCAGATAGGGAACATTTAACATGGTGATAGTGTTGTGCTGCATTTGCACATGCTTCATGCTTTCTCTCTAGTTAAGTCCAAGAAAACACTATTTTTCTGGCCTCCTCTATGACATCTGGCAGCCATGTCTTCACTACTTCCTCATTAACTGCATATTGAATGTTGTTAATCATTTTTACGAATCCTGCACAGACTTCGAATCGCTGAAGTTCTCGGAGCCATAAGAGGGTACACCTAGATTGTGGAGATGCTTTAGAAGTACCAAATCCCTACTCATTACATTAGCCATTTCAGTCACAGAAGTGACTTGTAACTTCACTTTGTAATGTCAGACACTGGCAAAGAAATGCAAGAATACTGAGCCTGTTCAGTCATATAAAATGCTAATTCACAGTGATGGATGCCTAACTGTGAATACTGGGGGTATGTCTCTGTCTTAAGGAACATGAGAGTTAAAAAAGTAATTAAGTGTTTTAAGTTCCTTAGAGGCTTGATTAGTTTCTGAAGACATGAATTAATCCTTTTTTCAGATTTTAGAGCTTCAGTACAGCAATTCACTTCAAACTTTTGGGTGCTATGTTCATTTATGAACTAACCTGAGGTGCTGTTATTGCTAAGACAGAAAACATCAGAAAGCACAAGACACTTTGAGCTCTCTTGGTAGAGAATGTCTGATTTTGACCAGTACTGACCTCCACTGATCAATACTTGTTTACAAAGAGCACAAACAATCTTGTGTTATTATCTAAACAAGCCAGTTCTCAAAAGTTGCACAGATATGATGGAGAACTTAGACTAAACAGCAATGCTACAGCAGTTTCACAGCACCTGGAAAGGTGTTATAGCACTGAGGCTGATTTCTTATATAGCTGGCTATTTGTACATAGTTTTTCCCTCACATAAAAAACGAGGAGTTGTTTCTTCATAACAGTACTTTCATTTTATAACTAAACAGGATTTACAGTGAAATTTTATGGAGAGAAAGATTTAAACCCTATCAGTGTTTTGGCACTATGACAGCAATTCAGTTTAATGATATTATTCCATTTATTTCAGTGGTTTTAGTCTAAATTTTTTCCATACATTAGAAAGTTCAAACAAAAAAAAAAACCAGCTTGAAATCCTCTCCCTTTATCCCCAAGTATTCATTCTTACCTTTGAATTTGCAGAGTTTCATTTAATTTGACTATGAACTATAGTGTAATAAATCTATCAATCTATACAGCTAATCTGTACCATATTTTATTGAAGGATGTCAGCATCTTGTGAATAAAAATGTGCAAGTAAAGATACTTTGCTATTTCATGTTCTCGAGAGCAGGTCACATAGGATGTTTATGATTTATTCATTTGAAGTGATGTGGGTGTCATTTCTATAGCTGTCCTCACTTTTAAAACCTCTCTTTGGAATTCAAGTATTAACGAGGGTCTGACTGATTAAAATATGTTCACAACCATAACACTCCAAGCTCTGGTCTTAAAGGACTCTCAGCTCAGAAGACTTGCAACTTCTCATCCTTGAGATCTTCCTCAAAGCACTCCTGTGACATGGTACACTCAAAGAAAACTTCCCATTCTGTATAATCCTATAATCAACTGTCCTGTGCCCTTCTTTCCCTTTGCTTCAGCTATCTAAAATGCCTGTATGTGGCCCTCACCCTGTCCTAATGAGAGGAACACGTATTTATTCAAATATATCACAAAACACGAGTACTTGTGCACATTGGTTGCTGATGTAAGCCCTGGCAAGGCCATTTGAGTATTATTAATACTAATAACTGAAGTTATCAGTAAAGTTTTTAGGGAAAAGTGGGAGAGTATGTTTTGGAACAAAACAGAGGAAACAACTTCACAGATATTGCTAAGTTCTTCAAAGAGCAGCATAAGGTATTAACACAAAGACTATTCTTGGGCATGTTCAAAGGCTACAAATCTCAACTGGAACTGTTTTGTGTTGATGTATCAATTACCTCCCCTTGCCAAAAGTTCAACAGCAGAAATATCATTGATTCAGTGGAAACTTATGTGAAGGACAGACTTACTAAATCTATTTTAGGCATGTAATAGCAAAGCATAATAACCAGCATGCTTTGGAAGCTTACATGCATTTTAAACCCCACTGTAACAGAGACTCATTTCTCACTTGGACTGGGTTCAACAGGATTTTTGTTTTTGCAGAAAAAAATTCACCACTATTTGAAGAAAAATGATGACACTAACAGGCAGCATGAGAAAACTCAGGAAGAAAAATAACAACCTACCTCCAGGAAGAAAACAGATTAATCTCTTAATCTCTTAAGAAGGAGATTCCAGGGCAGGCCTGAATCTGTCAACATGAATTTATCCTGAAAGGTACTAGATTAAAAACATGAAGGAAAACAAAAAAGCTCACAGACATGGAAAAGTCTCCAACATTAATTTTGGTGTTCCCATCAGTAGTGGGTTTTTTGGAGGAAATTTTCATAACATCACAATTCATTCCTGAATACTATTTGGCTAAAAAGAAAGTTAAGCTTCAGAACTTAATCCTACATCTTGTTGAAGTTGATTTTTTTGCTGGATTTCGTGTCTCTTTGGCTATTCATATGTTACTATTCAGCATCAAATATGTAGCACAAGATAATGCAGAATCAGAAGCAAACAGGATATTTTTAATAGCAAAGCACATTGGAAATTCCAAATTTTCTTCCAGGTTTGATCAAACACAAAGTTCACTTTTCATACCAGCTGCTTATGACACAGCTAAGCTCTGTTCCCCAAGAAATAGGTGAACAAATGGTCAGACACAAACCTCAAGTAAGTGCAGAATCAGAATAAAAAGGGATTTGCTACATTTTCTCCTGTTCAAAGAGCTCAACGGATTTTACCAGCGTGATTTGTTTTTAATGAATCCTCCCCTTCTGTAGGATAAGAGTTCTAATCTGCATTGTTTGGGATACAGTAAACCAGCACAGCAAGGGGATTTTGGAAATACCAAATAAGCTTCATTCACCAAGCACAAGAACTCATCATAGAAACTTACAAATGCTACAGATCCCATCGTAAAGGCAAACAATTTGAAGCACAAAATGACTAAAGTAAAATAACACATCATGACCTGCTGGCTCCAATGTCTGATCTTTATATAATCCCATTCAGAAATATGAACTCAGGTCCAGATCTGATGTTTTCCAAAATTCTTCATGACCTTGTAAGAGTTCTACCACTCCCTGTTCTACCACTTGTGTTTCAGTCAGTTACAAAAGTCAGCAAAAAGAATTATTTATGTTATTTTATGGTTTTCTTTCACAGAAAATCCTTCATCTTTCACTTTTTTTTTCTGAAAGCAGAAAATATAGTAAAGCTGCCTCAAGCATCCAAGTCATTTAGGACTTGAAATCCAAAGAAAGAAAATACAAATATGCTTGGGTTGTACTATGAACAGAGAGAAAGCAATTTTCTATACTTCTGTAAATGGATATAGTGGAAAAGGTCTTGTATGAAAGTTCAACTACACATACTACAGTGAATTTGTGCAAAAATTTATCTGTACCAATATTATCACTCCTTTATCAATAACTTTAAATACAGGAGCACTTACACATGTTCATGTAAGGATTACTTTGGTTATTTTGCTTATTTGGGTCTTGAAAAACAGTGTTGGTTGTTTCTGAAGAAAAAGGGCAACAATAAAATGGGTATCTTAATGAAGTAAGTTTCTTAGACAATCTTACCAATGAGAATGGTTCTTCCAACATTATGCAATCATCTTGACTGTGGGTTTTATTGTGTTCATTTTTCACTTCCAGAAGCGTGCCACGTCAGTAAAAATTAACCTTTGACACAGAGTAGTTGAGTGCATATCAGGAAATCTGTAATCCTAGACTAGATTAAACATGAAGAGCTTTCCACACCAGCAAAACACAATGCACTTCACAGGTTTAAGTCTGGTGTACGTGGCAAACAAACCAGCTGGTTTTAGAGATGCACTGTGATATGCAACCATCGTTGGGCAGCCCAGCCAAGTTCTGAACTGGAATACATTCACTTAGTTGCTTTCTGTCTCCAAATCAACGTCTCCAGTTTCTGATTTATAACTCAAGAGATGCATAGGTTTTCTCTATTTTAAGTCTGGCTATTAAAGTCAACTACATACTGAACAAGTATCAAGTTAAAAAGTTTAGGTTAGGTGTTAGGAGACAAAGTGATCTGGAAAACAGAAATGAGTTTGAGTAGCTCCCAAAGTGAACTGTATCCAATGGAAACAAGGTCTAAGTGCTGATGTGGGAGTTTCTCACAGCTTCTATTGGCTTTCAAAGCCATGTGTGTCATGGGAGTCTATTGCTGAAGCTGTATATAAATATCTAGCTGGTATATATAAAAAAAAACCAACCCAACAAAAGAAATGTTCCACAGAATCTAAATTAAAGCCAGATGCTGAAAAAGTAGATGCCTGACATTTACTGTCATTTCAAGACCGAATAGAAACAATTGTTTACTGAATAAACTATCATGCTAAGGAAGTCATGTAGAACATTTCTCATTTCCTGATGCACCTCATTTTAAAGGAATTGATGCTCTACTGACTAAACCCCTTGCAGTTAGTATGAAATTTGAACCACAAATGAAATCTGTATTACAATTCCTGTTCGAGTTGCACATTTAATTAAGATTATATATTCTTATCAGTCAATTAAAAACATAAGGTAAAGCATGTCAAGATGGAATTAACGCTTAGGTCAACAGCACAGGAATAGGACATTGAACAATGCAAGTTGAAAAGATGTTCAGTAGGTGAAAAGTCTTCCATATCTTACTGAAAATGGTATCACTAGCATCCAGGCAAATGCAGCCTGTGCTAAGTGCGTAGGGAGGGAAGGTATTCATGGAAACTTCATGCCATGCATAAACATGCATTTAACGTAGCCAGACTCCTACAGAACATGCATGACTTATCCAGAATCTCTATTCAGCAATTCAAACCTTGGAAGCAACTTAAAAAAACATTAGTTCAGTATTTAACTCGTTAAAGCACTTCCATACACCCAGGTAAGCATCTGATAGGTGCATTTGAAAAAGAATACGGTTAAGTGTGTGATTTAACACAATATGCTGAAGCTCAAGGCTACCATGATAAAACTTCCAGTTCCTCTGACCACACCAAAACATTCTGAGCAAAACATTCAATACACACTCCTAATGAATGGCATTTTAAGAGCAATTCTTTTAAAGAAAGAACATCATAGAGTAGTTTCCCTATCAGATGCATATTCACTAGCCTAATATCAGTGATTTTATATACAGAATGACGACACCACAGCAATAAACTGGATGATATGTAACTTCACAAGTCTATTTTCTTTACAGTGGAGCAAGGCCACACTGGTCAAATTTTACTAGCTAGGAAGAAAGCAAAATCTTCAGTTGCTAGAAGCCATTTTTATGATCTCCAAACCCAACAATCACCTGCAAAATCTCTTTGAAGAATCTGAGTGTAGAAAGCAAGTAACATCTCAACAGAACAATCAAATATAATCTGTTTATCAAAACAGGCCATTGTGCTGGTTTTAGCTGGCATAATTTTCTTCCCAGTAGCTGGTATGGGGCTGTGGTTTGGATTTGTGCCGAGAACAGTGTTGACAATAGAGGGATGTTCTCTTTACTGCTGAGTAGTGATTACACAGGGTCTCCTCTGCCCCTCACCCCATCCCATAGTGAGGAGGCTGAGGGTGCACAAAGAGTTTGTAGCATACACAGCCAGGACAGCTGAGCTCAACTGACCCAAGGGATGTCCCAGACCATGGGGTATAATTCTCTGCATGGAAGGCTGGGCAAGAAGGAGGAAGGGAGGGACATTGGGGGTGATGTTGTTTGTTTGTCTTCCCAAGTCCCTGTTACGCTGGAGTCCCCCTGCCCTGGGGATGGCTGAACACCTGCCTGCCCATGGTAAACGGGCAATGAACTCTGTGTTTCACTTGGCTTGGGTGTGCAGCTCCTGCTTTACCCATCAGACTGTCTTTATCTCAGCCCACGAGTTTTCTCCCTTTTACTCTTCCAACTCTTTTCCCATCCCTCTGTGGGAAAGGGGCCAAGCAGCTGCATGAGGCTTAGTTGCCATATGGGGTTAAACCACAACAGTTACACACATCTGATGAAACCTTTCTCACTGTTTTTGTTGCAGTTTTCAGAATGTCAGGTATTAAGAATGAGCTAAATCAACCTAAAGAGCCTTGATCTTAACAAATACAATGCCTTTATTTCAGAGAATACATTTGGACAATAGAAGCTTACAAGTAGCCAGAAACCTGAAAAACCATTTCACAGTCTTTAAATGCAGAAATATAAATTGCATCAACTGCACCACATGACAAAAATGAGAACATACTATGTAAGCACCCTTGTGTGTCTAGAGATTCTTAAAACTACCCCAGATCATGTATTGAGGGAGCAGTAGAGGACAACAAAATCATCTCTTTCAAAAAGTCTTTGTAATTCAAAGGCAGCAAGTAGGCTCCAGAAACTCCAAATAATCTCCCCATTAGACCTTACAATGCAGTCATAAATGCATACTTTATCAACACTTTGAAAATAGTGAACACTGATAAAACAATGAGTTTTTACAGAAATGCAACAATGCTACAGGGAAGCAATCAAGAGAAGTTCCTGCTTCTATGGAAGTTGGGCTATGATGAACTCACCAGCTTTGCAACCATGTTGTACATCAGTTCTACCTATGAGCAATGACATCATTGCATAAACCTCATGGTTGAATCCAAAGATTTTTGAAAGCACACTAATTTCATTTTTCAGGTTAAACTTTTAAACTTCTGTAAGTTGCAATAAACACACAGCAAACTCTGTATCTTGCAAAGAATAACTGCAACTTTATAAACAAACATCTGTGTATGTTCTGAACCTGCAAAAGGATTTCATTAATTAGTATCTGCAAATATGTCACTAACTAGGGCAACTGCAATTGTTTTAAATGCTGTCATTAGTAGCAGATGACAGGACAAGGGGCAATGCTTACAAGTTGGAACATGAGAGGTTCCAAAGAAACACAAGGAACAACTTCTTCAGTGTTGAGGTGAGGGAGCACTGGCAGGGGCTGCCCAGATAGGTTGTGGAATCTCCTTCTCTGGAGACATTCCAACCCAGCTGGATGAGTTCCTGTGTGCCCTGCTCTAGGTGGTGCTGCTCTGGCAGGGGTGCTGCACTGGATGAGCTTTTGGGGTCCTTTCCAACTCTCAAGATTCTGTGATTCTGTAATGGCAGTCAGACTACAGTTACACTTACTGTTAATGAGTAGCATCTGGTAAAGGGTATTTGTTTTCCTCTCTTGGATCCCTATCACACACATAAGTTTAAACCTTTTTTAGGTATCAGCAGGCTGATTTAAGAACACATCAAGTATTTCACAGTTTAATTTCTCTAGTATCTGCTCCAATTATTTTAAAAAGGTTAAAACATGAAACAGAGAGCTAAGTCATCACTATCCCCCACAAACCTTATTAAGCAACACTGTTGAGCCATTTCCAGCTGAAAAAACAGCTATACCAGCTATTTGCACAGGCTACAGTAACTGAATAATCACTTCTCAAAGCCAACTTTAGAAAGAGATGGCTACACCAAAATTTAATTATAGATCTAGAACAGTAAAGACATTTGCAGCCAGAGGCAGGATTAGGAATCATTATTAAAGGACAGTACTAAGACAGATAGCTGTTTCATGTTTTATAGGATAAACTTAGTACCACAACTCCTTAGACAGGGGTATTGCCCATGAAAACAGAGGACACCTCAATTCCATACCACATCACAGCTTTTGTCACTAGTCAAAGAGAATCCACTGAACAACATTAGAATTACATTTTAGACTGACCAAAAACAACAGTTGTTTTCTTTACATCACATAACAGAAGTTACTTGTTTTCTTTAAAAGGGGGACTTGAAAACTGAGAGGTAAAAAGTTACAATCAATTTAAGAGAGTGTCTTCTAGCCTACGTAGGAACCTGTGTAAACACTGTGGCACACTGGGCTCTGCACTATCATGTCTACCTGTTACCAGTACTTGTATGCAGTACCTGCAATGCTTGCACAAACTGCAGTTTACACATTGCAGTGAAACACACCATAAAAGACACCAGGTAGGAACTTTTCTGACATAAATTCAGAACTGTCAAGCCACAATTGTTACTTAAGTGATTTCTGTAGTTTCACAAAATGTGCCACCAATAAAGTGAACAATAATAGTGGCACACATTTCTAACTGACTCAACATAAATCCCACCATCTGTTGTTAAAAAAGAATGATCTGTCACATCTAACAATACTTCTTGTTCTATAATATTAAGAGAATACATCTCATGTCATTGGATTGAATAAGCAAATGACATCCTGTAAATCAAAGACCACTGCTTGATTCTGCCAGTGATTCATTTAATCACACAGTTACACCACTGAACATAAAACCAAGCACTCTTTACTGCCACCTGTTCGTTCTTAAACATCCAAATTGCTTTTTCTTACCTCAGCAGCCTGTGTCTCCTGGTGTAATAAAGTCAGACCTGTCAAGTCTTCTAAGAAGGAATGTGAAGAATTAAAAACTTTAGCTAGGAAAGTAAAGCCTTCTCGCTCGTACTGGTCAAGGACCTGTCAAACAAACAAACACAAAAGGATTTAAAATAAAATGCCCATAATGTGATTCATCATCATATTTTGCTCATAAAATAAAAGTACAGCCTTTCTGAACACTGAGAGTATTTCTGTACATTGTAAACAAAGAACAACGACAGAGAAAACCACGATCGTTTCTGCCAACTCAGCTCCTCTAGTAGGGAAAGGTGGAGGTGAGAGGGAAGCCAAGTGATGTATAACATTTCCTGGTTAAATGTATTTTCAAGCTTACAACAATGCAGATTGTATGTCAAGAAGAAAAACTTTGCAAAGTCATGAAAGGAGCATTTGAGTTACACAAAGAACAGTAAAAGACTGTGCTCAGATACCAGTTATAGGAAAGAACCATGCTGGGATAGACTGAAAAATTCTCTGAGCTGGTGTCCAAGTCCAACATCCTCCTGAACTCCAGAGGTTCATGTTTCTTAGACTATTGTATCTTAAATCACTCCATTTTCTACTCTAATTTCTCAAGCTTATATTTTATTTTGAGACTCTTACAGACTCCTACAAGAATTGTGAGGAAGCTTTGAGCCTATGCACCTCTCAAACCTCTGACCAGAAGAATTCCACTCCATGCAGCTTTCAGTTAAGTAACTACTTAGCAGTCTGATTTCAATCAAATATGAGGGAGATTGAGGAAAGAAAAGATAAATGTTAAAGATGAACATGATTCTGTAAGTTTAGTGAAAGTAAGTAGCAAGAAAAGGGAAGGAACTTGTGATGGAGCAATTTCAGTATTCATTGTTTTCCTATTTTTCTTCCAAATTCTACCACTGATCATTTAATATCCTGCTCCTTCGTCTCACAGATGAAGCAGCTGAGCTTGACTGACTGCAAAGCAACCTTTTCTATAGAAATCCATGTAGCAGAGCCAGATGCATTCCAGGACTTGAGAAACACACATCTTTTAAATATAAAGGACTGGTATATATGACATCAACGATAGAGAGGCAGAGGAGGGATCCTCAGGATCACACTGATGCTTTTTAGAAGAGTTCCTGCAAATGCCTTAATCTGACAAACTGAACATCTGTCAAAAACTTTAACTGTGAAAACTATCGTTGCTGTTCTCAACAGTTACATCTTCATCTCAGCCATCATCTTCCTCAGGTAAATGCACATCAGTTCAAGAGTCAGGCACAGAAAAAAGAGCTAATGATCACGAAGTTTCAGAGATGGCTGTTATTTTTGTTAGAATGATGATCCTTTCCAAAACCCAGCATCTGTAAACTCCAGTACCTCTTTTAGTTGTTGATCTAATCATCTGCTCTGGCCTCTCACCCTCCCAACCACATACACTGCTCCTGTGTATTGAAATTCTGTGTGTGTCTTAAGCTCCTGCATGAGTGAGTCCCTCCTTACCCACAGCATTTTTCACAGGCAGCATTGTATTGCTGTCAATTCACACTTTCCAGAAATCCATCCTCTGCAGACAGTGGAATATGGTTGTACTTGAAAAAAGCTTCAGCACAAACACAACATTCTCCCAAACCCATGTGGATTCTCTGGTGTTCAGTAAAACAACTGCACCTCTACAACTGACCAGCCACGGGAAAAGGGTCAAAATCAGCCATCGACATGTGGCTCCAGATCTTCAGTGCTCAAAGAAATACCTGTTTCGTCTTTCTCTGATGTCTAAATTTCCAAATAAATCACAATATTGAATCCATCCATGTCTTCTTACAGCTTATCTGCACAAATTGTATGCATCATGTATCCCTGTTCCTCTCTTATCTTGTTTTGGCACAGTTCTTCAACCAGATTCTAAGCAGAATACAAAAGGTTCTTTCATACATAACACTGTTGCAGGGGCTGTGGACAAACTTTCTTGCAATCTATATATTCTGTCCTTATTTTGTGAGAGAAATTTGCTCAGTTTATGTACTCCTTAAATATATCCACTCTCAGCTGACGGAGAAGTGCCCTGTAACCAGGGGAATTCATTTCCTCTGGGAAAGAAGTACAAAACCACCCTGGAAGGACTTGTCTGTTCTGTTGTGAAACAGGCAATTCAGTCAAGTGAGCTTCATTCCAAGGTTTACAAATGAACAGGACCACTCCTGTTGCCCTTACCCCCTTTTCTTTGCACAACGGTAACATGAGAATGGTGGTGGAAACCATTTCATTCTAAATTCATCTAACTCAACCAAAATCTTAACTCTCAACAATCTCACTCTTTACTAGTTTAACAATTCCAAAAGGTCTCAAATAACCTTTGCACTGATAAACCTTCAAACTGTGGGAACTTGCATAGCCCAACAACATTCTTCAGCAAAACATGTCCCACGAGCTTTTACACCTAGTCCTACAGGAATTCAAGCTCATTTAAAAATGTATTTATATTTAGCTCAGAGGACTGTGAGTTTCCCAGTACAAGCAGGCTGGGATCTTCACAGAATCACAGAATCTCAAGGGCTGGAAAGGACCTTGAAAGCTCATCCAGTGCAACCCCCCTGCCAGAGCAGCACCACCTACAGTAGGGCACACAGGAACTCACCCAGATGGGTTGGAATGTCTCCAGAGAAGGAGCCTCCACAGCCCATCTGGGCAGCCCCTGCCAGGGCTCCCTCACCTCAACAGGGAAGAATTCTTCCTTGTGTTTCTTTGGAATCAATTCTGTTCCAGCTTGTCCCCATCGCCCCTTGTCCTATCATTGGCCATCACTGAGAACAGCCTGGCTCCAGCCTCCTCACACCTACCCTTTACATATTTGTAAACTTTAATGAGCTCACCCCTCAGGCTCCTCTTCTCCAAGCTCAAGAGCCCCAGCTCCCTTAGACTTTTATCAGAAGGCAGACTCTCCACTCCAATCATCTTTGTGGCCCTGTGCTGAACTCTATCCACCAGCTCCCTGTGCTTCTAGAACTTCAAGCAAAATGTCCATTTAGCAGTTAAATTGTTTACTGCATGCTTAGGTTTAAAAAAAACAAACAGAAACAGCAGAAACACAACTGAGACAAACTGAACCAAAAATGAGAGGCAGGGAAGAAAACAGATGTAGTGACTATGGTAAACATTTGGACACCTTCTTGATCACATTTTATACCTCTAAAAATAAATAAATAAACCCTGCATTTCATGTTCTCCTACTGAATCTGGAGCATTTGTTCTTTGTACTTCAGAGATTTACTGTGGCATACATAGGTTTTTGTGTGTTTGTATAGTGACCCATAAATATGATCAGAAATTAACAAAGAAAAAAAGAAAGGAAAAAAAAAGAGATTAAAAAATGCTTAGGTGCATTTCTTTGGGGTTTTTCTCATTGTCTTTTATTTCTGGCATAAACACACCAAGACAAACTCATCTGACTGTTCACAATGCCATTCAGAGAACTGGACAATTTCAGCATTCCATTTGAGATGTGTTGTCTTCATATGATCCATTACACTCAGTGAAATTGCACTGTGGCTATACACATACATTAAGTAACTATTCTGTGTTTCAATATCCTAATAAAACAACCAGATGTGCAGAAGTTGTCTGCATCTGGCTCTTTGTGAAGCACTGCATACAGACCTCACAGTTTATAAACTTGGATTACCTTCTCTGCCCTGCTTGTGCAGAATCCTCCAAGCTATCAGCGTTATCAAACCTGTTGCTGTTCCTGTAATTTGTTGGAACCACAATACAGAGCTTATGAGATGTTTTCAGTGATGTAGGCCAGATTACAGTTCATAGTATGTTGAGACAATATACAGTCTATACACAGTGAAACTCTAACCTTATTTTAAAATATTCCTGCATCTCAAAGCAAGGCAGGGACAACAAGAGAGTTTGGCCTCTCCCCAGAGGTAAAAACTTCTACAAGATGAATACTACCTTGGGATATGCAAATATTATGAACAGAGCAGGGAACTGAATGCAACCTTACTATATACAAGAAGTCTATCAAACAGACTTTAAATCTGGTTGATTGTGTTACTCAGCTAACTATGCCTTGATCCTCACTTTTAAAGAACCACGGCTCAAGCCTGAAGTGAAAATGTCCAGGTATTGCTTTCTTGGTAAGTCCATTACTTCAGTGTGCCAGGGTGCCCTGGTTTCTTTCAGAGACGTGCTTAACCTTTCTATATTCTGTGCCAGGGCTATAAATGAATCCTCATGAACTCACACAAAGCAGATTGCATGACTACACTGACATCCACAATGTCTGACATGGGTTTGGGATGAATCACCTGAAAGAATTTTTATTAAACTGTATTGTGATCAGTACAGAAGAGACTAGGAAGTCTCCCTTTAAGTGTCTTTGAAAATGTTAACAGAACACATTAATGCTAATAAAGATGACCATAGAACCATGAGTTGAAGGTACATGATTTTTGGATCTAGTGAACTGTAATTCTTTTTAAGTTGGGTGAAAATGTTACACATAAATATGACCAAATCTGCCATTGTTCTAGAAAGGTTAAAAAGGATTACTTTCCCCCTGTAGGAACTCCATCATGTCACACTGCTAGACTCTCCATGGCACTACAGTGGCAAATACAGGTTAGGGTAAGAAATCTCACTGTAGACACAGCGTCCTAAAAACATAAACCTGAAGTACAACAATGCTGAATACTGGCATCTGCAGAAGCCTGAAAAACTTTATTAGTGTACTTGCTGATTATAATGACTTCCTTTTCATAATGGCAACAGCCTGCTGAATATAAGCATGTTTAGTTTTCAAACAGGAGTTGCAGGCACATAGCTCAGAGGACAATACATCAAGGAGCCAAAGAATGATCTGGCAGCATCACTCACTTTGCTACTTGAGCAGTGGTGATGCCATTAAAGAAGACATACACTGTAATGAACTCCTTTCAATACAGGCAGCAACTGAAAAAACATTTTGACACCTTCAGGGGCTTTTTTTCCCCCAATTCAGATGATTAAAACTTCACAGTAAATACCACAAAAGGGATAACCACCACTAACTTGCCCACATCTAACCTTCACTACACAAATTCTGTAACAGCTGTCCTCTGACAAAGTGGCATATATTTGTTCACTAGCTACTGAACATACCTCAAAAAGGAAAAAAAGAATTAGGTAAAATAAAACTCATTCCCAGTTCCTATGTCAGGAGACCATAGAGGAATACTCTGCAGGCAGTCAGAAACAAAGACAGTCTCAACATCAAATAGGCACAGAATGATTCTAGTAAGTTCTCCTATTTAATCATGTCCAGGAGAGTATAAAGGCCTGTGGATGGCATGAACTTGCTTTTTCAATTCTCAGTAATTCTCTTTGCTGCTAACACCACACTTGGTATCAACGTGATCAGTCTGAATAGCAGCCTTCCACTGGAGAGATGCAATGATTTTTGCCATTATTGATCTCAAACTAGCTACTATCTGGCCACAAATGTGAACAAACATGTCACTATCCAGTCACTCAGTGACATGTAGCAATGTAGCAAGTAATCTTCACAAGCAGAAAAGATGCAAAGCAGCAATCAAGAGAACCAGAAGGACAGAATTCTGCCCAGCAAGGCAAGCTGGAGCTATATAGATTTATTAAGCAAAGTTTACCTTTTTCTCACTTGCAGGTCACTTTTCAGAGCTTAGGAGGAGAATTAGAAAGTAGCATACCTTCTGTATTTCATGTCTGCTACAAACACTGTCAGGAGAACCTGCATTTTAAAAGCACTCTTCTCTGGCACATGTAAATCTCCCCTCAAATTGACACCATAACCTTGGTTCCAGTCATCATTTTACAGAAATAGAGCTACAACTGTTTTTTCACATGAGGGCATTTGAACAGAACAAATGAATCTGTGGATGTTCATTATCACAACGGGGAGACATTAATGTATTGCTAAAGCCTTTTGTGTAAAATGATAACACTAACCCATTTTATTAGCAGTCTTTTTATTCTTGGCTGTTTGCTGAAGAAAAAAGAAATAAAAATCTCGTGGTAGGAAGAAAAAACACCAGAGGCTCAGAGTAAAAAACTTGTTTTGAAACGAGAAACAGATGTGCAGCCTTGGTGTTATGTTCTTCTTAATAGCACTCCTCACAAAGAAGTCTCAATTGCTGGGTATAAAGACGTGCAGCAGAAGGAGAATCAGTCTCCAGGATTGCTTTATAGCAAGAAAGTTATTATCTGGTTAAGTACAAACACAAACCCCAAAGTCCTAATCCCAAGAACCTGCACACTGATGTAAAATTGGCTCACATTTGATGCTTCATTTCTGTCACATCATTTTTAAACTTTTTACCAGTATTTACTTTTTATTTGGTTTTTTTGTTTGCAAAGCATTTAGCATCTGTAAAGCTACAGGCACTGCTGTTTGCTTTCCAAGAAAAATAAAATAAAGTATGAATGCTACCAGATTTATTGTTTTCACTAAATAAGATATATGGGTAGCCTACCTCCAAAACAATGTGGGTGCTGTGTTTTGCACTCCTCCTGGCTTTAACCTCTTTCCACTCAAAGACAGCACACTTCCCCTTCCCTCCCTGCCTCCTACCAAAGGGGACAGATACTTCACCACATGTTTCAGAGCATGAAAAATCACATTCAGTGTTCTAGTTAGACATTTTACATGTCTAGATAACATTTTTACCCACTAACTATCCAGTCATCACAGACAATACAGAATGAAGAGAAAACTACTGTGAGTGTGCTGAAAAGAGGCATTTCAGTTTCAACAGTTGCTTGGAAAATAAGGAAGACATTGCCAGCTAAACTCTGCAAAGCTCAATGTCTCTGCTATTAAACTGATAAGAATCACAGAATCTTAAGGGTTGGAAGAGACCTCGAAAACTCATCCAGTCCAACTCCCCTGCCTAGGGTAGGTCACAAAGGAACTCATCCAGCTGGGTTTGAATATCTCCAGGGAAGAAGACTCCAGAACCTATCTGGCCAGCCCCTTCCAGTGCTCCTTTACCCTCTACTGAAGTTGTTTTACCTCTTGTTTCTTTGGAACCTTTTATGTTCTAGCTTGTACCTCTTGCATTGATTTTCAATTGCAGGGGGCAGAAAATGGAGTGTTAACTTACTGAAGAATAGGCCCTGGAAGGTCTCAACAAGATTTCTTTTTTGCTTATGACTTCTCAGTTTCTTCTTTTGAACAATGAAAAGGAAGAAAATAGACTTCTTTTAAACTTCAGAGATGTCAATTTAGGTATGGTCTTGTGAACACAGCTCTCAGTAGCTGAATGCATTCTGAGCTTCTCAAATAATCTACATATCTTTTATATACAAGTAATCATTTTTCCTGATATGAATTTATATACTAATACTGCAGAGAAAAGTGTGATATTTATTTTAGCTACTCTTTCCTTTCTATAATATTTCTCACCAATTACTTTAAACATACTGAGTGTGATCTGAGGATGCCATTATATGGACTTCCCTCTGGACAGTGTACAGGTTTAAGGCATTCCCTGCCTGAAAACAGCAGTAAGCAGAAGTGAAAAGAAAGAAATGAATAAAGAGAAAATAGAGGAAAATAAACATCATGATTTCAGAGAGAGTAGAGGAGAAAAAGACTTTCCAAGTAGACAACATCATTAGATCATCTGTCCTGACCTCTTTTAAGTACATGGGTACGTCCTTCAGCCACCTAATAGCCATCTCTTGCTCGCTGCACATTTACACTGGATGGATATTTACAACTTCATTTATCCCCATTCTGCTTCCTGTCCAAAATTTATGCTGATTAGCTCATCAGAAATTACAACATTTTTGGCTCCAGTTCATACTGGCATTACTCACTCTCTATTGTACAGCAACTGCAAAAAGCCCTTCTTTTTCCCCAGTTACATCTGAGGTTATTGACATTTTGGGGCTGCCTGATCTGTCTGTTACCCATATATAGGGACAGACACCCAAAACACAGCTCTGGTTTTTGCCTTGAAGAACCTGTGTAGAAAAAGCATCCATTTTTCAGACAATCCCTACTGTTGGGGGTGAAGAAAGGTCACTTCCCCAAATGTATAAGAAAATGATTCTTCTCACAGAAAGGCAACTGCCTTATGCTGAATGTGTTTCGGCTGTCTATACAATCTGATTCTATAAAGACCAGAGTGGTCTCTCTGATGGGTTGACTTAGCAAGCAAAAAGCCAGTAATGCTTGGGTACTGCCTATGAAGTATTTATTCCACCCAGCTCTCAGCTGCTATCAGCAGCTCAATTGTAAAGCATGATCTGGCAGACACTAAGCATCCAAAACTTTCTCTGCTTTAAGCAGAAATTGCAGCTGCTTGCTAGTTCCTAAGTACAGGTTTCTAGATTAAAAAGCCCTATTTTGTAGACTACTCCAGATATAGGAGTAGTCCTATATATCCTATACAACATAGGATTGTATTCTGCAATACCTGTACAAAACAGCACTGAAGGAACAACAGCATTCCACCAAAAACACACATATTTACTGTTAAATTTCAGTTTCAGGTATTTTACCTTTTTAAAAAATTCAGTTTCCTTCATTTCCCCTCCCCAGTTTTAAAGAAAACAGAAGCACTTCTGCAAAGACACACTGTAAAAACTGGTAAGAACTGAATAAAGGTTAAACTTGAACTGTTCAGAAATGCCTACACAGGCAGAGAAGCAAGAGCTGTCCAGTAAAGAAGGCTGATGACTTGCCTCGAAAAGAGTCTTTTCTATTAAAAATAGTCACTAATATTAAAGAATCATTTATGTTCCAGCCAGGAACATGTGGGCTGCTTCTTAAAGTGATTTCTCAGCTTACAAATACAAAAAATCTAGGCATAAATAGCAGACATGCTGCACAGTGTCTATGATGAATATTCACTGAACAGAAGGCGTTAGGTCACAAGTAGGCAAAAACCTTGAGGAAGTAGAAAGAACCATTACAATTACTCATACTCAGTGAAATGAACAACTGACCTTTGGAGCTGCAGACACAACCTTCAGAATTGGGGTTGAAGTATTTCTACAGTCAGCAATGGTCAGATGAGCATCATCACCACACCAGCACTACACATTGTACATGTTTCTATATCCAGTCCAGTGTTCTCTAACTTTGTTTTTGCAATTCTTACATGAGAGTCTGCCAGCAAGTCAAAGTACTTTCGTTCAGTATTGGTTTTACTGACACAAAAGGAATTCTGTACCAGACTCAGAGATGACAAGACAGTCTCATCTTAGCATATTACACTTAGAATAATTTGAATCTGTATTCTAGACAGATACTGAACATGTCAATAGCAGAAAAGTGGTGATGCTGTCTCTTTCCTTCTGACTGACAGTCCTTTATTTTGTGATAATGGCAGTTAAAAATAAAATTGAACTGGAGGAAGAAGGAACTTAAGTGGAACAGGACTACAATCTGTCAGAAATATGAATCAATTGCTTGTAACAATGTCAGGTTTCTTCTTCCCCTCAAATAGTTTAAAGCTCAACTGGAAAAGAAAGGGAAAATTCACTTTATCCACGGTATAGAATCTGTATTATATGAGTATTTTCTCTTAGAGCTTTCAATTATGTTTTCTCATTTAGTTCAGATAATCAAAGAATCACAGCATGGTGGGGGTTGGAAGGGACCTTTAGAGCTCATCCAGTCCGAATCCCACCTAAGTCCCACCTAGACCAGGTCACACAGGAACGTGTCCAGGTGGGTGTTGAAAACCTCCCGAGAAGGAGCCTCCACACTCTCCCTGTGCAGCCTGGGCCAGGGTTCCCTCACCTCAGTACTTAAATAGTTCTTTCTTATGTCTGCTATCTGCTAGAATGCAATTTTCAATTTAAGAAGGACTTTATAAACAATTCTCTTCCCACTTACAAGTGCTTAGAATAATAACTTACATCCATTTAAGATCACTAAACGATTACTGGAAGATATTTGATTTTTTTCTACTGCTATTTAACATGGAGACAAGTAAACCAGTAACACCATGGGGCCCATCAGTGACAAAAACTGCTTTTTGGACCAACTTCTGGGATTCTCTGCAACACAGCTTTGATTCTAGTATCTAACATGGTACGCTGCCACATCAGCATAAATTGAGACGCTATTGCACTTAACATCAGGGAACAATCAACAAATTCACCATATAAAAGAAATACAGAAGAACAAAATCCTTTGTTTTCTTCTCTTAAAGGCAAGAGTGTGTTATTTATTACTAGAAAGAGAGTCTTAATCTAGCAACTTTACTATTCCAAAACCAAAAGTGGTACCAACAGATTTGCCAATTCTATGGAGCACAAGGAAGAGGGAATGAAACATGTTTCAGAGAACTGTATGTTCTCTGTTCTTTTTTTCCTCACTTCCTCTCTCTCCCTCTCAAAAAAACCTTCTTGGTCATTTAATCAGTGGAGTTAAAAACTTGTTCCAAAGAACACAATACTGAAGAATGGCTCCTAAAACCACTTGCAGCAAATTGTGGCTGTCTACTCCCTTGTGCCATGAAGACCCCAAACTGTCACAATCTGGGTAGGAATGTTGTTTTACTTCGTTATTTAAACATGTTTTGTATGCCAAGTTGTATTTAAACTCCCTAAGATATCTAACTCCCTAAGACATCTAACAGTTACATCTGCCATTCAGGAAGAAGTAGGTTTATGTGATGAAGACAAACGGATTGGCTCAAATAAAGACAATTATCTTAGGGCAAAGGGCTGGGTAATAAAAACTAAAGATGCAAATCTCCCGTTCCAGACATTTAAATACAGTTGCAAACACCCACACTCAAAACAAACATTTTGACACTGAACATACAGCTGCTGGCTTCTGGGAAGCTGACATTTACTTATCCTAAGTCAGAAGTTTTGAAAATGCATCCTCCGCTCAGAGCCCTGAACACAAAACAAATCCTCACCCATGTGAAAATATTTGGGTGTGTGGTTTAGTCTCACAAGACACAAACTGATCTTTAACTTTTGATAAACCCTGGGAATTCAGAATACACATAAATATTACACATAAACAAGGTAATTTCTAGTAGAATAATATCTCACTGATTTGTTGTGGAGAAACACACTAGTTTATTCTCCTTAAGAGAAACAGTAGATAACAGATATTAGTCCCTGCTTTAACTCCAAATAAGTTACAACAGAGAATAGGAGAGAGTAGTGAATAAAAGCCTCCTGATTTCTTTTATACTTGCTGCATTTATTTTAGTTGAAGAAAATCTAACATCACAATAAATTCATTCAGAAGTGAATTCACAGATATGTTAAAAGTTGAAATGAAAAGAATGGCTGAAATGAATTTCTCATTAGAGATTTTTAGCATCATCGTGTGTGGGGAGGTAAGAAGAGAAGCAGCAGCAGTAATGGTTAAAGTTTTGAACTGCCCTTCTTGTGACCTGACCAAATTTCTGAACAACCTTCTTTCTCTTCAGAAGCATCAAGTTTCGTTTCTTTCTTTTGTTTTCAAATCCTCCCTTCTTTAGACTTTGGGAGGCTGTTTGATGTCCGCAACCTACATTTCCTATTAAAGGTCAATAAACCTGCATCCCACAACTCTGAATAACTGCTGCAAAACATTCATCATTTCTAACTCTCACACTCCTGCCATAATCATAGAATCATAGCATGGCAGCGATTAGAAGGGGCCTTTAGAGATCATCCAGTCCAAACCCCAGAAGCAGGGTCACCTAGATCAGGTCACACAGGAATGTGTCCAGGTGGGTTTTGAAGACCTCCAGGGAAGGAGCCTCCACACCCTCCCTAGGCAGCCTGTGCCAGGGCTCCCTCACTGAAACACTGAAATACTTTTTCCTTATGTTTAAATAGAACTTTTTGTGTTCGAGCTTCATCCCATCACCCCTTGTCTGTCACTGGATACAACAGAAAAAAATGCTGCCCCAACCTCCTGACACCCGACACCCATCATCTAGATATTTGTAACTATTAATGAGATCCCCCTGCAGTCTCCTCTTTTGCAGTGCTCATTCCTCAAGGACAAACATTTCTGCCCATTTCCTTCATAATTTCTGCAAGCTATGCAAGAGTTAGCTTTTTTAGTACAGGGAGGACCAAGGCTTTTTATTCATCCCCTAAATTACACATTGAATCATAGAATGGTGGGGGTTGGAAGGGATCTTTAGAGATCATCCAGTCCAATCCCCCTGCAGAAGCAGGGTCACCTAGATCAGGTCACATAGGAACACGTCCAGGCGGGTCTTGAAGCCCTCCAAGGAAGGAGCCTCCACACCCTCCCTGGGCAGCCTGTGCCAGGGCTCCCTCACTCAAACACTGAAAGAGTTTTTTCGTATATTTAAGTGGAACTTTTTGTGTTTCAGCTTCACCCCATCACCCCTTGTCCTGTTACTATCTACTATAGAAAGAAGTACTGCCCCAACCTCCTAACACCCACCCTTTAGATATTTATAAATGTTAATAAGATCCCTCCTCAGTCTCCTCTTCTCCAGACTGAACAGCCCCAGGTCCTGCAGCCTTTCCTCATATGAAAGATGTTCTATACCCTTGATCATCTTGATGGCCCTGCACTGGCCTCTCTCCAGCAGTTCCCTGTCCCTCTTGAGCTGAGGAGCCCAGAACTGGACACAGGACTCCAGATGAGGCCTCACCAGGGCTTGAACTGAGAAATGTGTAATATAAAAAGATGAAAAGGAGTGTCTGACTGACAGATTGTACAGTCTGCTGTTAATGGGAGAAAGCAAATATGAAAGTCTTTTCTCAGTGCAGCTATGGCAAATATGATGGATATTGCTGGAATCAATGTTAAATTTATCTCAATTGAAAACAAGCAGTAAGTTACTGAATAGTGAAGGTTACTGTCACAACCCATCAGAACCATTTAAAGTAAAAATGTGTGCAAAGCAGTTAGCAGATGAGAACAATAAAAGCATTGCCATGTCTACATGGTGAGAGATTTCAAAACTGAAACACCCATAAATAACTTACGCAACACAGGCACTTAGTAAATGTCACAGCAAAAGTGTTTAATGTATTCCTGGGATGTTAAAAAGGGAAAAACATCTTCAACAGTAGGGAAATATCTTGACTGAAAACAGAAATTGTAACACAGTGCCTAGAATACTGTTCTGATCCTAGTGTGCATCCCTTCATGAAATGCAATGAAGAGCATTTAAAGCTGTCAGTAAAATTGCTCAGTGGTTACAAAACTATGACTGAAGCAGCTCATTATTTCAGCACACTGGGTAGAAAGTTGAGAAAGAACTTGAAAATTAGTAGAGATCCTTGTGCTGCTTTAAAAAAAATGATAATGGAGATAGTTACACATCAGAACAATTGTAGTAGGGGAAGGAGAGAAACATCTTTAAGGAAAATAAGTCAGCTTCCCACTATGTGGACAATCCATCTGAAAACTGGAGGAAGTAAGATCTGTGAGCTGTATGTAAAAGCACAGAGGGGGCATATCCAAGTTGGCTAGTAGCAACAATCTTTTCTGACGTTTAATTCTGAATCTTTAAGTTCTCCTGGTTCATTCCATGGCACACAAGGAGAAGAGAGAAGTGAGAAGCAATAACAGGGACATTTTCATTACCCTTGTTAAAATATAAACAGATTTGTATTAAGAAATATGCATTATTTTATCATCCATGTTTCAAGGCTTTAGCCAGTTCCCTGCAAGGATCAGGACCACTCTGTTTTTTCCTAAGGGACTGTCATGCTCTTCACCATAATACTATGAGAAAACATCCTCATTTTGCTCTCAACAGGGTAAACAGACATCTTAATTAGAAGAGCAATAAGCTTACTATTTCTGTTCTGTAAATAAAGCAGTTATTACAAATAGATATACCAAAGGACTTTAGTCTCTCCTTTCTCAGTAACAGAACAAGGTTACCATGGAAGAGGAAGGGCATTGGGAGAGCTTACACTGCTCCTCAGACCTACTACTCAGTTAGCAGTGCCATGCTGTTAGTTCTGAAAGAGAATACTTTCCATTCCAGCACATGCTTGTGCGGAACCAGAATAAGACAGAGGGGGAAATCACATAAGGAGAGTTTGGCCCAGCATAAAAATAGATTGGTTTCCTGCTGCGACCATCCCCAAATTCCTGAACAATTGCCTGCGGGAAACTTCTCTGGCATGCAGCCTGTTTAGGACAACTCTGGGTAAGGAATAGCTGGCTGCTTGGACGTCTGGTCTCTTCTGCTTCAAAAACAGAGAAATGAAGTCATGACTGAGTCAAAATGAAATGGAATCTAATCCCTGAACATGCAGATCACTAGCGTCTTCTCCTAAGTCTTCTTCTAACTTCTCCAGTTGCACTGGATGGTTTAAAAGCATTCTGGATTTTGTTAAATAAATTCCTGATTCATTAGTTTTATGTTTCGAGAATTAGAGAGTGAGAAGAAATGGAGAAACAGAATGCTGAGGTTGGGTAAGAAGAAAATAAGGCACCAGCAAATTGAATTCTATCAGAAAAGCCACTTCTCTCTTCTTTGAATCTACAGTAACTCAGCTTAGGATGAAACTATGCTAAATCACTGGATTTAAAAAAACAAACCAAAGCCCCATCACACAAACTACAATTAAATTATAATTGGATTTGTCATTTCAAAGTATTAGCATCAGATTTCCAGATAACACAGGGTGACATACTCTTATGCTAATAAATAGAAAGTTAGCAAAGTAAACAAATGTTGTGTTTCTACTGTAAGGAAATACGTGTGCCAATGAAGCAACCTTTTCAGCACAGAAGTAATTCAATACCCAAACCACATGAAAAGTGATCTCTCTGGGAATAGCACAGCTGCTAAAATCCAAGTCACTTTTTATTAAATCATCAAGTCTGTTTATGTAAAACAGGGCTCTCTTAAAATGACCTCCAAGAGGAAATGACTCGCTAACAAAAAATTGATACCTGCATTTAATTTATCTCCATCCATGTATGTTTTTATTGTTTCTGTATATCAGTGTGTCTTGGATCAGAGATTAAAGGAATAAGAAAAAACATGAAAAAAGCTTATTCTAACAGTTTAACTTCTCAGGCTCCACCATTATAAAGTTTTAGCTACCACTGAGACTTCAGCTACCAAAGAGAGCAGATACATGTTTCTAAAAGTAACGGCAGTCCTAAGTTTAGAGCTTCAACTTTAGAGGAGAAAATGGACATTAATAGCCCTTCAAAAGTTGTCAAATGTACCCAGAGAGCCTACAGAATTAAAAGGAATACTATGGAAGAATGAACTGTACAAGTCCTCAAAAAAATGATAGTGCCTCAAGAGTCTGATAGCTATTTGAAAGAAGGTCAAGTGAAGTGAAAAGAATGGAAAGAACTTCTTGCAATAAGTCTCAAGGTACATAAAAGCGAACTAAATTAATGGCACTCCCAAGCAGTGGAGCAGTCCAAATCATGAGTCAAAACATCTGAATCTTCCTATCGAGATATCCCAGTCAAAACTTCTTCAACGTGCACTACATGGCCATAGAAAACTTGCCAGAAAAAACTTTTCAAGGCCACAGTACAGGAAAAAGATCCAAGACTGAAGAGGAGGCCTCACACAGACATATCAGTGGGCTGCCCTAGTGTTCTGGCAAGACACAACTCAAATCCAAGCAACAGCTGTAAATCTATTAGGTGACTCAGGACTGTCAACACCAGCATCAAACTGAAACAGTCTTTTCAATAAAGAAATGTTATGGAAGCAATTTATTTCTTTCTTAAGTGTTCTTTATGTGTTGATTTTGTATCATAAAAGAGAAATTCAGAAAACTTTGCATTTTACTAATATGCAAATAGTAATGCAAGGAATTGAAAAGGATGCATATAGTCAAGCATCAATTTCTTCATTGAAACCAATATCCACTGTATTCCTTCCTACAGAGCTAAGAGATATTAGTATTTATGTGATCACGTTTTTGGAAATATGTTGGCCCTAATGTCTGCTTGGTCCCTTTGGCTGACTAGAAGGTTTATGTGAATAGCATGCTTACAGGTGATTGCAAGGCAATTTGGAAAACAGCTAAAAAAGAAGGGTATGAGGGCAAAAGACCTTTAAATGATGTGAGAACACGGATTCCAAGCCCTAAGGAAGTCAGAGAAAAGGTCATAAATAAAGCAGTCCTTAGTGCTCCAAGACTGACATAGTGCAAGACCATTCTGTGTGTAGAAATGAAGTACAGGCAAACTCAGACTTACTTTGGTTGAACAAGCTGTGCACTTGTCAAATGCCAGGCTGACTGGAAGAACATTATCAAACCTTGATAAAAATCCACGGATCTGGAAGGGGGGGGGGGGGGGAAATCCCATTACTTTACAGTTACAAAAACATTTCCAATATTCCACATGAACTGGAGACACACATTCACTAAAAAGACGACAAATTATTACAACGAGGGTAAAATTGTTCTAACGTGGTGACTCCACTAACATCTGTAGGAAATGTTACACTCGCTAGATATCTCTGTCATTACAAATAATGACACAAGGATCTAAATGTGCTTTAATCACAGAGGCACAGCACCACCTGGAGTTTCATAGAATCATAGAATGGTAGGGGTTGGAAGGGATCTTTAGAGATCATCCAGTCCAACCCCCCTGCAGAAGCAGGGTCACCTAGATCAGGTCACATAGGAACATGTCCAGGTGGGTCTTGAAGCCCTCCAAGGAAGGAGCCTCCACAACCCCTCTGGGCAGCCTGTGCCACTGATGGTATAACCAGTTAATCACTTCTTTTTCCCCCCCATCTCTATAACATATGATCTGAAAACTTACCTGTTGTGTGTTCCTAAGCTATGTTGTTAATATGATACTATGACAGAAGTAATGATTAAATGAAATGTTTTCTGATTAAGATGATCTGGACATGGAACAGATCTCAAAACATAGGCCAAAACTGAACAATTACACAAATAAAATAATAAAAGGGTATAAAACAAATCAGACAGGAAACAAATCAGACTGGACAGTTAACATGCTCATCATCAGGAAACAGACAAACTGAGAGTCCGTTATTTTCATAGTAGAAACAGTACACTACCTAAAGTTTACTTTAGATGTAGGGAAAGAGTCTAAAAAGAATTACAGTGTAATGTAATATTTCTAGCTTTTGTTGGGGGGAAAAAGAAATAATTTCTTCACTTTTCCTAGTTCAAATTACAGATCTGTTTACCCCATGTCTGGAGCATCATCACCACTTTTAAACAAAGACACTGTACTTGTATCAGCTTCACAAAGATTCAACTATTGAAATGACTGAGGTTGTTTTTCAAAACAAAGTGACTCAGCATAAGTAACATCTCTTCCATATTACCATCCCATATGATCACAGGAAACATTCAGGTACTTTTCTGTAATTATCTAGAAATCACGACACTCATTTTTCAACTAAGCAAGCAAAAAATGAATCAGAAAGGAGTAGCTGGCTCAGAAGTGAGCAGGATTTAGATTTGTCTTGTTCTTCCTATTGAGGATCAAAAAATTTCCCTCAGATACACTGCAGTAGATGGCACAGGTTGGGCTTGCCCCACACAGCATTAATGTTTCAACTACAGGTAACACTATAGCAGTAGTGCCAAAGTTGGAAACTGTCAAGAACCTTCCAGATGAGCAGCTTGTGACTGGCAGTGAGGACAAAAGCCTCATACTGAGAGTGTGGGAAGAAGCCAATCAAGAAGTGAATATTCCCTACCAATCCTGCAGCTCACAGTGGCCACAGTAACATGCAGAAAAACTTCAGGGCTATGGGACAGAGACTCCTGAGAAAGAACTGGAGAGTCCAGAAGTACTAGAGAGAGAACCCAGAGAGAATGTAGGGGAAACCAGTTGCATAAAATGACTTGTGTAAATACTGGTTACTGTATCACATCATAAACAAAACTAGATTCATTTTATACAGCCCAGATCTTGTGATGACCTGAATCTTGTAAACAAAACATACTGGTAAGCTTTATCTTTTTCTGAATCAATATTCATTAGTGAAAAAAAAAACCCCATCCCAATAGTATCAATAAAATAAACAAGGTCATTTAATAAGTAAACGATTTTATACAATGAAGCATCCAGAACCCCTCAGACAGCAACATGAGGCAGGAGGCAGAGAGTACTTTTAATCTCCAGTGATATGTCCCAGTCAGGTTTCTGAAGGACACACAGCAAAAAATAAAACCAAGTCTACAAAGCAATCTGAAAAACGGTATCCTTAACAGATTTGTAACTAGAGTTGAGTAGAAGAATTAAGACTGCTGTATTGCACCACAAAGACATGAATACTTTGGAGAACTGTAATAGTTATGACTTGGCTGGATTTGAATATTTTTTTTGCCAACTCAGAAGACATTTAAAAAGTGAGCAAAAGTAACTTTGAAATGTTCACATTGTCAGCTCAGACAGGGAACAGAAAAATCAGAGGCTGTTTTATTCACATGCTGTCTGCTCCAAACAAACTCCTGCTACACAGAATTGTGTGTCCACAAGTAGGACACCACAATGCCAGGAACACAACTACCCTGACCTGGGTGATGGATTAGTTCATATTTATTTATTTAAACCAACACAGAGAGTCAGTGGAATTCAGGGAATGGAGTCAGCATGCAGTATGTTTTTGGTTAAGGAGGCAAAGTCTGATGTTTGCCTTATGTCAGTTCCCAGGTTCTACACAAAAGCATTTACTCACAGATTATTTACCTGATGAGGAACAAGTCCAAGAGAAGTAGGTGGCTCATTCATTCTATCATCACTACTGCTGGCCACAGCGTAACCACTGTCAAAAATCCAAGAAGGAAAATTAGAACAAGACTACATACCCAACAGTCAAAATTTCCAGTAAGCTTTTGTTACAGTTTACAGTTTAGAATCTGGAAAGGAATCTATCTGGAAAGTCTGCTTCATAGTAACTAAGATTCAGCATGGGAATATGGAAACTCTTTTTCAGAACCAGTCTGAAACTTGTAACACACTCACGTCCAACTTCTAAATCACTTCTTCTTTCACAGATTTTTAAGAGAGAAAATGAACCTAAATGTCAAGCTGCAGAATTCCAAAGTAATTTCTGCATCAAACTCATTTATTTTTAAATGAGATTTGGTAAAATTTGGCTTCTCTTGAAGCCCTTCATGTGAGAGATGTAGTTATGATAGTTACATTTATTTACAGAAAACACTACTCCATAGGGAATTCTCATACTTAGTGTGTTCTTCCTTCTCACAAAAGATTATATTAAATAAGCTAGAGCACACCTTTGGAAATGACTCACCCTTCTGGATGCTGTAAAACAGAAACCATTAACTCCACTGCAAGAGCTCCAGCTACCATGGCTAATCCAGGCCGACTGACAGTGCACTGCTGATCCAGAGTCCGATCCCTGGTGGACTACAAAGATAGATAATTCTAAAGGAAAGAAAAAAGTAACTCAAAGGTAACTAGCTGCCCTGCTACATAAAACATCTTTAGCTCTGTGCAATTAATTTCTTTGATCTTTTGAATAAAATATGAGTTATTTCTTAATCCTGTTTACATCAACATAAACCAAATCCCTCTATGAAACGGCATTTAAAGGAAATAGAAATTCAAGTCACAACAAGAGAGATATATAATCACCATTAGCAAAAGGTTCTACTCACATCCCCTGGTGCCACAACATCGTTGCAGAAGTAACAACCCAGTTTATAGCCAGGGATATTTGAAAAGAGTGAAGAACCCAAGAGATCAGAAGAAGCAGAGGCATTGTGGAGACATGAATCACCAGATTCTTGCTGTTTTGGTTTCTTTAGTCCGTGTCTCATAACAACAAATGTGTCGAATCCCAATGCAGCATTGATGACCAACTGTGAACAGTAACAATAGAGAACAACAGATTCTAAGTGAGCCAAAATGGGAGAGGGAAAAAAAGCCTCAAGGTTTCATTCAGTGTAAATGTCAAAAATACCCTACATGCTCTGGATGGACAAGCAATCTATCAAGTGCCTATCTATCACCCTAGCCACAAACAGCAGGTTTTCTGATAGGTCTAAAGTACTAGTTGTCAAGCATTTAGAAAAAACCAAACCAATCCAAAAGTCTGATGACTCAGCTGTGCCACACGTATGTTTTCTTTTACACTCATGTTAAGTTCTCAAGTTAATAAATCACTATGGACACCACTACATTTATGTCACAAAATACACAGCATGTACACTGTGGCTAAGCTGACATGTTAAAAGCTTAATACTTGCATTTTCTGCTTTTGTGCTATTTTAACTGAGGAAAGAGAAAACTGCACAACACTTAATCTTGACATTTCTTAATACATTTATCTGAGACTTTTGAATTAAAACCTGCATCATGAGAGCAAGGGAGGTAAGCATTCAGGATAACTTAGTAAAATTCTTCAGCAAAAGCATATTTTCAACACTGTATTAATTTGGAGAAAGAATCCTGTGTGATTTACAATCCTCTTTCACAAAAGTTTGGATGCCACAGTGTCTTCAAGAACAACATTCACACAGAAGTGAAGGTTCTATATCATTCTGTCATACAAGTGTCTTACTGCCTCTTTTCAAATCTCTCTGCTTGTCTTGCTGAGTCTTTGAAGCTAGAGAAAACATGAACAAAATGTGCACAGTCACTAAAGATTGGTCAAATACTTCAGTTTCACAGAAGTTCTTTTAGATATACAAAGCTGGTTGATATGCAAGAGCTGAAAAACAATGACAAGAATCTTAGAAATCTTGGTATGGTACAATACCTTTCTCTTGCTGGCTGCAATGACAGCAGGAAGCCATCGACTCTCTCTAGTGTCCATTAATAAGAAAATAACATCATGAGCATCAATAAGCTCTTCAAGTTTAGCCACATCTTTCCGAGCCTGTGCCATTGTTACTTCAGAAAAATTCACTGGGTGGCCTGGCATAGGGATGCTCATGTTATAGCCTTCTGCATTCTAGACAGAGACAGACAGAAAACAACATATTGGAAAGAGAACCTTGTGACTGAAACAAATTATTGCCACGTTCAGTACGAGATGGTAGAGTACAAATTCAATTACTGTTTGGCAGAATGACAGCTTTCCATCTCTCTGTGTATCAGTGCTGTGCACTGAAGTACAGTGCTAAAGTTTATGAGCGAATGGCAGTCTCAGCTGCTATATTTACCCAGAACAGAGCGGTTCAATGCAAACATACTAGTTTGAGCCATGAGAACAGACCAATCATGTTCAGGTGGCTTAGTGCCTGAACTAATAAGCCCAATCTCTCAGAAGGTCTCATTAGGTTTGGCAAATCACTACAAGAAGATAGCTGCACTAGTCCTAATCCCAGAGGTTACAAACATCAGTACAAAATTAAGCAGACAGATCTTGTGTATGGTTACAATCATACTGTTAAACTTATACAAAAACTTTATCTTGGATAATCTTTGCAGCCACTTCACACACCATATTAACAGGATGCAGTTTATATTTCTGATATTGAATATTGATTCTATTGCAGTAAAACAGATGTGAAGTATCACACATTTTCCTCTTTGTTTTCAATTCTTTGAGTAAAACAACAGTCTCAAATGATTTTTATGCAACTTGACCAGACATATGTGAACTTGATAAAGAAGAAAATAACTTCTGAGACTTGTTACTCCAGCACTTGGACGTCTGGAGGCTTGCACTATGCAGATGCTGTAAGAGCTTGTTCCTATTGCAGAAACATATGTCTCTTCCAACTCCATATTTGGGCAAGGCATATTGAGCAGAAAATGGCTAAAGAGCCAAATAAGCATATACCAAACACATATACAATGCAAACAATTAACTCACTCATTTGGAGATATGTTAACACAATCTGTCAGCCATCTGCTATAAGAGAATAATGGATCCCTCATATATGTTACAGAAGCACAGACCTTGCCAAGCTCTCCTTGATTGTTATTGTGCTGTAAGCAACTAACAGTTTGAAAGGCAAAATTTCAAAGCTGGATGAACAAAACATAAAATTACATGAGAAGAGAGGAAAGGAAGGTTGGTGGAATGTACTGTTGTACAGACCAATTACATGCACAATTCATACAGGTGAGCCAAATAACCTGTAAGTGAAGGATGAAGGTGTGAAGGGTGAAGGATGTACTCTAAACATCATAAATACCCCTGAAGATAAAAAGAAATAGACACATACATCAGCTTGAGGAAATGAATTTGTGCAGTAACTGCATTAACAATTGCAAACAATGCAGCTTTTTTTTCCTCCTTCTTCCCACTCCCCATCTCCAAAGGGAAAAAATGTAGCCCACAGTGATCTAGTGTGCTGCTAACAGGACAGCTCCAGCATTTCCCAGTGAGGACAGCTCTGCATCACTAGCACAGGCACTGGGTAATTATTTGAGGAGGTTTTACCTTCACTGCCATTATCTCCCTCAAAAAGCTCAATCCATGCTCTATATGAGTAATGTGTTTATGGATAACTCAAACCCCTGTACTACACACAAGTGCTGATTCATTAGATAACTGACACTTAGTGACTTAGAAGGTTGATTTTTGTTCAAAAACCCCCCACACTAATATGTAAACAAATAAGTTGAACACCAGCTGCATGGAAATACGGTAACAAGGTTTGTAACACACTAAGATCTTACCAGGAATCAGAAAAAAACCCTCTATCCAGTGATTCAGAATAGAACAGAATAGAATAGTATAGTATAGTATAGTAGGGGTTGGAAGGGACCTTTAGAAATCATCCAGTCCAACCTCCCTGCAGAAGCAGGTTCACCTAGATCAGGTCACATAGGAACATGTCCAGGTGGGTCTTGAAGATCTCCAAAGAAGGAGCCTCCACAACCCCTCTGGGCAGCCTGGGCCAGGGCTCCCTCACCCTCACAGTTTTTCCTTATGCTTAAGTGGAACTTTTTGTGTTCCAGCTTCATTCCATCACCCCTTGTCCTGTTACTATCTACTATAGAAAAGAGGGATGTCCCAGCCTCCTGACACCCACCCTTCTATCTTATAGATTCTATCTATAAGAGCACATACGAGCCCAGCAGTTGCAGTAGCATCAATTTTATTTGATTAATGCTGAGTTAGATGCCTGAATACTTCAGGAAATGATTGCATAAGAGACCAAAGAATTAGATTCCACAGAAGTGGCTACATGAATGACTCTGTGCATTACCTACTTGAAGAGTTAGATTCCACAGCAGTGGCTACGTGAATGACTCTGTGCATTACCTACTTGTAATGCAAGGCTGTGAATCCACAAATTCTGCTATTCCCGAGTCCTCCCTTCTTTTTTATTATTATAAAACCTAAGCTACTGCTAACGATAATCTTAGGAGTGGAATGAATGAAACCAAAGCTCCTTGGCAATGCATTCCTCTTTGTTTCATTTGCAATGATGAGGTGGTTACTCTTCCAACTAGAAAGGATGTAAAATTAAAAGAAAAAATTCTTCATAGAGAGCAGCCAAACACTTCAAAGTCAACCAGGAGAAACTGCATTTTGTGTACAAAATATTACTCACACTGAAATCAAAGAAATTCAGTTTGACTGCAAGTGAATTGCACAGAAATACAAACCCAAACTTTCAGAATGTCTTCAGAATCAGCATTACTGCTGGGATTCCCAGGGGCTTGAAAGGACTGTGGGTTTCCAAACAGCAAGAAACAGCTTTGGCTACTCCTTCAGTAGGAGAGAGATGAGCAGGCTCAAAATCCAGGGCAACTAATCTTTTTATTAAGACATTTATATTGATGAATATCAGGTTTGCTAACAAGCAAGAGTGCAGCCTGTAGTAACAGATGCAGCTCCCTTTTGAGAGGTCTAGCAAAGGCAGCTGTGTTAATAAAAATCTCCAGCTACCATAGCTTCGCTGTCCAAAGACTCCCAAAGCACCAAGACTTTAGCCATGCTAATTAAAGACTTATTGTTTGCCCATGTGCTTGGTCTGCTGCTTAAACCTCACCACTTTCACATGCTGTCAGCTTCATATTAACTGCCAGGACCAGAGTTTTTACTGTTAAGCTCTATTAATACTTGTAGTGGTAGCTTGTTGTTTGTATATTCACTGATGGTCAAACATGATACCTTTTCCCCACAAATTCTGCTGCAGAAATTAGTTTGACCAAAAAGCACCCCAGGAACATTCCATCCTAAGGATACACCTTCTCCTCAGTTGTGCCACAAAGAGGAAGCAATAGAGAATGTGTAACACTGATGGGGATAACATGCTAAGAAACCAGTGGTAGATGTGAACGTTTAAGGCATATGGTAGAGGAAGAATTCCTTATATATAGTAATGATTGCACATTGTATATGCTATTACTCAACAGGAAAACTGGTTTCTTCCTATGTATACCAAATACCCTAACACTAATACAGGCTCACTGAAGCATTGCTGCTTAATACTGAAAGCTCCTCACCAGGTTATATTTAACTTATTTCTTTTTAAGCCTCATCATAATCTCAAGGTTCCACAGTACAGCCTGGCTTTTTGCTTCCTTGGTTATTTCTAACAAGAAAACTCATAACACTAACTGTTGACCTTTATCTCTACATGCAAAACTGTATCATTCAGGATTCAGTTTTTGTTTCTTATAATTATACAGTTTTTGTTTCTTCTAATTAAAAGAACTCTTTCTTAACATTCTTGTTTTTATTTTCTCAAGTTTAAAAAGTGAGAAGCTATGTTACATATCCTAATTAGCATCATGTCAGTGCTCTGTGTGACACTGCACAGATGCTTTCTTTCTGTACTTGTCCTACTCTAAAGTTTCTACAACTAAATGAATGTCACCAAGTACCACATGCAGCAAGGTTAAATAAAATCCTAGGAACTTTCAGACAGGCTCTTCTGATCTAAAAGTTCTGAATGTGAAATATTTAGCATTATTTCATACTGGGGATCATTGTTGATATTCAAATAGTCACTGAATTATTACTCAGTACTAACTGTTTTCATAAATAATGACAATAATAGGATCAACATGGATAAAAACTGGAACAGAATTGCAGAGCAAACCTCGGGTCAACCTAAATGAACCTAAACACGTTTAGAAACAATCTTGTGTAGAGCTTGTTTACAACCCTGATAATCAACAACATCATCTTTGTTCCAATTGCTCATAATTTAATATTATGACTAGTAACAAAATGAGTGGCATTTTAAATACAGAACTGCACAGTAAGAATACATAACTCATTCTCATTACACCAAGGGATTAAGATATTGTTTGCCAGCTGAGCTCTAGTAACTATAGCTACCAATTCTAAGGCAGTCTCAACTCCAAAACAAAAACTATAAACAGTTGAGTGACTTCTATTACATGCCAAATGAGTATAAGAAAGATTTGGTCCATGATAGAGCAAGCTCATAGTGTGTCTATTCTAAAATTACGGGCCACATCAATTCTTCCCCCCAAATGAAGATTGAAACTATAAGAGCTGCAAATAGTTGCCATTATTCTTTAAAAATATCTACTTGTTTCCAGCACTGAAAATTACTGCATGCTGGACTAAAGAGGATCAAGGCTGACATTGGTGAGTTTTTCATCATAAGGCTTCTAAAACGACAAAAATTCCTTCTTCTCTTTTGTTCTTTCAGCTACTTCATTTTGGTAGTAATTTATTACTACCAAGCTCCTCAAAAAGAGAAGTACTTTGCTCAAAGGCCAACACTGGTATCTTCTCCAGGCTGCTATGAAGTGCTTCCCCTTTCTGGAAGTTAAAGATCAAGTTATTTGACTCTAACGTGGAAAGTCATTTTAAATTAGATTCAGACAGTTATAGAATGGTAGGATTGGAAGGGACCTTTAGTGACCATCTAGTCCAACACCCTGCAGAAGCAGGTCAACCTTGAAAGACTGAAAATTTTGGGTGCAAAACACAACAGGAAACCTCAACAATGCATTTATTACTGCCTTCAAGATCTGCTCTGATAATAGATAACTAATGTCTCTAAACTCTCATTTAAGAGCACAGTAGGAAAACACAGTATTAAAAGCAGCCATTACTGAAAGCTCTTTGTAACACATTAGATGGGACACATTTTTACTTCACCGTTAATGAGCTACAAGGTGATTCAGATAATTCCTACTTGGATTTCATTATCCAAATATGCATTTTCTCAATAAAGGTGGAAGTTCAAATATGGAATTCTTGAAGTAAAATGCTTATAGATTTGTCAATAACCAATGTCATATCTGTGCAGCATTTTTTCCACTCATAACAATGATTAAATAACTATTTCAAGTTCTATCAACACATTTAAATACTGATCTTACCACTCCTGGGAAGATTTTTTGTAGCCTGTCTGCTGCTGCAAGTGCCTTAGGCTTCCCCCCACTAAGACAGTCTTCAAATTCATACAGTGGCTGTCGTACTGGGTTGGAATAGGAGATCTTTGCATTGTCCACAAATGTAATCTTCCTGACTCCCCAGCCCTAGACAAGAAAGTAATTTGAATAATAAGTACAGTGGGCTTAGCAATATACTTTTGAATAATGTCAAAAACACTTGAAGAGTTTTGTCCTGTTTTTCTAGAAAGATCAGGCTACAAAAGCTTCTGAAGCCAGTCACAGCAACAGCTTCTGCATTGAAACAAGAGAACAAAAAACTGATTCTGTCCATATCACTTCATAGTAATGCACCAAAGCCCTACTGAATTCACTGGGATGTGGTACATAGCCCTGAAAGTAAATATTAACATAGTTATTTAAGTTGTTCTCTGTGAACTTGATCTTATTAGCTCATTAATTTGTTCCAGAATTTAACATTCAATCCTGTTTTTTAGGTACATTCAAAATGAATTATTGTTCTGCAAAAGTTCTCTTACAATCTACTATTCAGTTCTACCAGAACTTCATGTTATTTCTACTTGCTACAAATCTTCTTCCCTGAGATTTATGTTATCAACTCATATATATTAAGTGTACTTCAATACAGAGTAATGCAAGCCTATGTGCCACGAGAGCAGTCTGAACTTATGAGAAACAGCATATTATTTAAAGATTAACACAGAACTTACCATTAAGGTCCTTGCAACACTACAGCCCAGTGTACCAGCTCCTAGCAGCAGGCACTTGGCAGATACAATTTTTTCCAAATCAAGAGTAGGCACCAACCGCCAGCACATCAATTTCAAATTAAGATCCACTGATGATTCTGCTAATCTACACCAGGAAATAAACAGCAACACACCTCTGAATGTTTCTGTGCTTCACCAACAAAGCAATAACTTTCATTTCAGCTGAAAAGGTTCAAGACTTTACTTTTTTTTTAAGAGGAGAGAGAGAATTCAACAACTCAATATACAGGTAATGTGAAAGCCAAAGTCCTCCAAGAATACTTCCACCTAATAATAAGGTTGGAAAGAAACCTTTTTGTGCTGCTTGTCACTTGTGACATGTGCAGTATGTTTTTAAGGGTCCTAAAGACACAATTTTAGCCATTCTGCTTATCAGACACACAGGAAAAAAAACACAAAACCAGAAAATGCAAAAGGTTATTCTATATAAATACATACAGTTCCTGATACTCAGTTCCCTTGGAATCTCCTCTTGCAGCCAACGTGTTGGCTGAGTGCCACTAATCAATATTCTTATAAAAGCTGTTGACTACACTGCTTAAAAACAGAAGAGTACATCACCACCAAAACAAGAGCAGAAAGATAGCTAGTAAAGTGGAAGCTTAAAAACCCCATCATTTGTAGACATTTGCCAAGATAGTTAGTAGCCATGGAATTTTGCTACAAAAAATATTCTCTTTCAAAAGCTAGGATATACCTAAAAGCTGTCAGCCACTCTGGACTTGCTGTAAAAATCTACTAAAGCCACATACTTCCTTAGAAATTGGACAAGTCTCTAAGTGCTTCTGAAAAAGCTAACAACCCAAAATTAAAATCTTAACAAAATTGATGGAAGAGTGAAAAGAAAAATACAGTCTCAGCCAAGATTTTAGTTAAGATGACTGAAAAGACATAGACCATTTGTCCATAAACCTTTGTTTCTTTTTTAAATTAACTGGTTTCCTGTATCCAGTTACATCTGTCCTTAATGTGAAACGTTACACTTTCCCCCTAAAAAATGTGCTTACTTCTTTGTGGAGGTTTTAGAAGGAAAAATGAGGTAGAAAAATCCATTCCTAAGCTAGGGTCAGATTATGACATTAATCAGAACACAGGGTGTTCAAACTCTCATGAAGGCAGCTCATCACAGTGCTCAGATTCATAGAATCATAGAATGGTAGGGGTTGGAAGGGACCTTTAGAGATCATCTAGTCCAACCCCCCCTGCAGAAGCAGGGTCACCTAAATCAGGTCACACAGGAACATGTCCAGATGGGTCTTGAAGACCTCCAAGGAAGGAGCCTCCACAACCCCTCTGGGCAGCCTCACAGATTCTTCACAGTTTCATGCTCTCAAACATCATAAATGTAACTTTTGCAATATCAAGGAAATTACATGTTCAACAACAAATTAAGAGCACAACTGGCATATTACCAACAGTCTCTGTGGCAATAAGCAGAAGTAAGCGTGCATCCAAGTAAAGAAGGTCAAGTAACATTTACTCGGAGAATTAAGAGCCTTCTCTAACCTTCTCTAATGTCTATGAACACACTGTGAATTGTCATAACTGCAAGACAAAAACAGCTTAGCTCAATGGGTAAAACAGGTTAACCTAAATCATTAGAACAACACATGCCCACAGTGTTTAAAAGTCACACGTGTAGTCAGTGAAAGCAGATGAGCCAACAAACTATGTTACTACACTGTTCTCAATCCATTCCCACGCATGATGTGTAGAATGACAGAGATCACTACACTCATGCTTCCTGAGCTCTTTCCTGTCACACATGAACAACCCCAAGAGCCTCAGCATTTTTCTCTGTGTATTTTCATTCCATTTAACAATCTGCAGGTTATAGAATTCAATGACAGCCACTGGCCTGTAACGCTGCAACCTACATTCCACTTAGTTTGAAATGTAATGCATTTGAATCTTCAAGACAGAGTAAAAAACTGCAAACACTTCCACTGCACACAGTGCACTCTGCTCTGTTAAGGTCCTTCATTCAAACAGGCATGCCCTAAAAATATACAATATAATTGTTACTGTGTATTTTTACCTAAACAATAGCCCTTGCATTCTACATTTCACCTTGTTACAGCTTAAGTCCAAGTAAAGAAAAATATAGAAAATAAAAAGATAAGAAAACAACCTTTTTGGATCCATGCATTCACTCAGATTCACCATCCTTGGACCCATGCCTCCCTTTTGGTTTTTCTCCCATCCAACAGCTTTTGGACAATCTGTTTGACATATTAAAAAAAGGGGAAGAGAGTAGAAGAGAAAGAAAGAAAGTCTTATCATGCCAGGAAAGGAAAAAGCAATTTTGTTGGAAAAATAGGAAATTCTAAACTAGTAAGTAAATAATCTTTCTCTTAACAACCCAGGATAAGTTGTTGTACAAATTTTGCTGGTTTACATCAACTGAAAGCACGGCATCTTGCAGAAGTGCTTTAGACTTGGGTGTCTGATGTGCTGCTTTTGCCTGTTCAGCTTGCTTCAAATCTAGGACAGAGATGAGATGGTATCGTTCCCCATCAAGCCTCCAGATCTTTAATGTCAAACAGACTGATATGCCTAGAGCTCAGTAAATTAGCAATTCAGAACTCAATACATTTTACCAAGTTCAGTCATCTCTTCATGTTCCCTATCTCTTCATGTTCCCTAGACCTCATCTCTCAATTCAGTTGAGAATTATAGATCCAAATTACATAATAATTGAACAAGTAACAGAAATATATAAAGCACATTAAGTCTGACATATATTAAGCTAGAGACTATCATCCACCCTTACAAGTTTATTGCTTTAAAATACATCTGCCTACCTCACTATGGGATTGAAGAAACAATTCCACTCTGTAGCTGGCTTCTACTAATTTAGAAAGATACAGAAAGTTTGCATCACAAATTCACTGTCCTATGCATTTTTTCTAGCTGAGGGACTGTATGCATATTTTGAAAGAAAAAAGAGACTAGTTGCTAAATGTCTGTGTTTTTTATAATACCAGGAGAACACAATTTAAGGAGGAGAACACAAAAAGAGAATATGCTGTCCTCTTTCTTTTTTAAAAGGAATCATTTCCTTTACAGCCATTCCACAGAAATTCAATTTAAAGCCATTTGAAATAACTTAGCAATGACTCAGTATAAATGTATCTTTTCCATCTTCACAGGGACTGAGGAGAAAGAAATGTGAAATAATTTCTTTTGCTTAAATGGATTACCTGGGCCAAGGGCTCTCTCTGGAAGTTTTATTTCAAAGATAATGCTGTGTGTTATGTCTCTCACTCCTTGCATGGTCCTGTCTCTGAAGCATAGCACCTCGACTGACTGGAGAATGCTGCCCCTGTCATTTAAAGAAACATAAGTAGAGAAACATGCAGCTGTTTTAATAGGGAAGAGACTTCTTTTAAGCACTGTTTCACACTGGTTTAGTCTCCTACAGACTCTGAATAAGGCTTTTTCTTTTGGTATTGGAACACTGTTGTTCTTGTTAGGGATAAATAAAAAAACCCATCCCTTACTGTGTGAAAATGACCAGTTTGTTATGACACAGCTCTACCAGCCTGTCCTCTGTCATTTATACAACAGGGCTGGACAAACTGCTAATTTAGAGGAATAAGAAGCAAGGAAGCACTAGAGCACACATCAGGTGACATGATGGCACAAGTCAGATTCTCTTAGTTATCATTTTTTCTCCTTATGATTCAAACCTCCACATCAAACAATTAGAACTTCAGTGCCTAAAAATCTCTGAATCTCAGAATGGGTGAAGTGCTCTGGGCACATACACATCCTTCTATGCTAGAGTTCAGCTAGCAGCCCAGAAAATACCACACTGAACTCACCATTTCATTGCTTTGCTTCCGGCTTTGGAATAAAATGTAAAAGTCAAAGCTATGAAAATGTAACTTAATTACATTTTTGTTGCAGCAATCCAAACTTATTTGATACTTTAAATGATACTTTTTTCAAATGTCAGAGTGTAAAATTATATCCTTTCTTTCCAACTTCTGCCCAATGAAAAATTCAAGAAGGTACACTATAAGAAAACCTAAGAGTATCTGATCTTCAAAATTTAAGTTTATAAATAACTTGACACTAATTAATTGTATAAAATAATCAGATACTATTAAAAAGGTTTGAAACAGCTAATGTGTATTGGCAGAGTCTAAAGCATGTATTTCCAGGCACATGCATGCATGTGAGGATTAGGAATAAGAGGAATGTGTGATCAAGAGAATGAAAAAGCAGAATAATATGTGAAATCAGAATCACTGAAGGTGAGTTATGTCACAGTTAACAGTTAAATCTCAGATGGGTGATACAAGTCAAATGCTATAGGGGGTAAAATGGCTAATTTGGTATCAATCAATAAATAATCTTTGTGTGAAAGAATAAAATAGATACCATTTGTGGGCTGCCAGGATCAGGAAATTTCTCAGCGGCCATCCTGGATAGTGGGATAAATTACATGGATCATAAACTCCAACTGTCACCTACAAATAAAATGAGAAGTCATCTATCCATAATGATATCCAGTTCACAGTAAAAGTTCTCTGTCATTTTTAATGTACATGCAGATAAACCAGTCTAATGGATGCAGAGAGGAGAATAATAGGTCTACTCCCCAACCCCTTCCAGCCACACACTGCTGCTGCTTTGCAACTGCTGACTCAAACAGTCATGAGACCCCTTAGTAAGCTGATTAAATTTCATAAACTAGAAGAAAATTAACTCAGCAACAGCAAAAAGATACTTTTCTTCTAGGGGAGCAAGTTCACTTGGCTCATTAAAATACAAACAAACCCTACAGGCAGTATTGATACAATAAATCTTATCTGACAGGTCTAAAATTTTGGCACTTCCCTCCAAAACAAATGTTAGTGAAGAAATACATTCCAGATGACTACAAATTTCTCTCATATTGACAACACCACTATATAATTAAGTATATCTCTTATCTGTGTCCCATTATTGTAGCTATAACACTATTTAAAATCTCAGTCTTCACATTCTCATTATACAAAGATGAATCACAGGCCTAGGTCCTAACTTCAAACAAACAAATTTGGAAAAGCAACAACATAACTGAAGATCAGTCAATACAAACCAGAGCTAAATTATTGTCATAAGATGCGACAAGAATTCCTTATAAAGACAGTAAATGCCCAGCAAAGCTCAGCAGCCAAGCTGATCCAAGTCAGTATTCAGTGTATACAAACACAAGCTAAGCACGCCAGTCAACTCGTGCTGTGATGACATCTGCTTCATGTATCCTTATCATTCTTCCTTAACTGACAGCAATGGACAGTATCCACTTCACAATTAAAGGACATGCACGATTTCTGCATTTAACAGAAGAATCATCCCAGACCCTTCTAGTGCACAATCCATCTGCCTTCCAAAACGACAAAGCATTACCTTGAACATCCTTCCAGCATTTTTATCCCAAGCTGTCATGTACACACACATATAACATGTGCAAGTGGCAAAACACACATCTAAAGGTGCAAACTCCCATACAGTATTCCTGATTACTGTTACCACAACCAAAAAATACACAAAATACCAGGACCAATTTTTAGCACACAAACAATAAGTGTGCTGCATTATTACAGCATTGTAAATAAGTCATTGGAAAACTTCCACTTTTATGCTAATCCATAAACATCTCTTTTGATAATGAGGGAGATAGAACATGAGGAATATCATTTTCAAGCTGACCATTACTCTGATCCAACTGGGCTTTTGTGTAAGAACTACAGACACTTAATTTGACACAAAAACCAATCCAAGTTGCTGGTCTTCAGCTATTTACTCAATCTACTCATTGGTGAACGATTGTGCCTGGTTGATACCATTTGTACATTAAACATTCGTAGGCTGTAAAAAGACACAAAATTCTCCATACCTTCCCTCCTTGTGCTTGCACGAAACCATCCCACTTTTTTAGCAGAGATATCACAACGGTATTGTCATGATACTTGATTAAAAAATAAGGCAGGGCTGTAACCCCCTCTTTTTGGCAAAGCTCATCATACGCTTTCTGAAGTGCTTGAATCTAAAAGCAAAAAGACAATTGTAACCAACAGTTGTAACAATCTTCTACAGAACCACAGAAAGTGGTTTAGCACATGAGAAGGCTAGTTCACTCAGTCTCAGAGCACAACATATTCACAAGCTGTAAGCATGTTTCAGAGATTTTAAACATTCTGAAATTTTAAAGCCAGCAGCGTGCCCAGGTGGCCAAGAAGGCCAAGGGCATCCTGGTCTGGAGCAAAATCTGTGACCAGTGGGACCAGGGCAGTGATTGTCTCCTTGTACTCGGCTTTGGTGAGGCCGCACCTCAAATATTGTGTCCACTTCTGAACCACCCACTACAAGAAGGACATTGAAATGCTGGAGTGTGTCTAGAGATGCGCAACAAAGCTGGTGAAGGGTCTGATGGAGAACAAATCTGACTGGGAGTGGTTGAGGGAGCTGAGGATGTTTAGCCTAGAGGAGGCTGAGAGGAGACACGATCACTCTCTACAACTACCTGAAGGAGAGTTGTAGTGAGGTGGGGATCAGTCTCTTCTTTCCAGTAATGAATAACAGAACATGAGGAAATGGGTTCACGTTGCCCCGGGTGAGATTTAGATTGGACATTAGGAAGAACTTTTTCACTGAGAGGGTTGTTAAGCATTGGAAAGCGCTGCCCCTAGATGTGGTGGAGTCACCATCCCTAGAGATATTTAAAACACTCATAGATGAGGTGCTGAGGGACATGGCTTAGTTTAGTGATGGGTTTGGCAGCGTGAGGTGAGTGATTGGACTTGACCATCTTAAAGGTCTATTCCAATCATAACAGTTCTATGATTACAAATGCAATAGCTGTCATAAAAATTTCAGTTGCTAAAACAGCATTTGTCAATGCAAATATAAATGGGAGCAATATTATCTTTGCTGCAAACTGACCTACCCATAGAAACTAAAACAAGAGAATATCATTCTGAGAGTTACACCAGAAAACAAAGAAAAATAAACCTGTACTCCCAAAAGAAGGAGTCCCATTCAATTTATTTTGTTATATGTATTTTCAGCATTATAGCTGAAACTCAGTCTTTGAACGCCAATAGGGAGTTTTACATTATTGGTTACTACAGAAACAATGATGGCCTTCTCACAAGAAGGAAACAGAATGTGAACAAACTACAAAAAACTTACATTTTCTCCTAAAAAAAACCCCAAAACTCAAAACACCTTTCTTATTCCACTTCTTTTTATTGCCCAGGCATCCATTATTAAACCATTTTTGCAATTGCTGCTTAGTTCTCCCAGGTTATGCTCCTTTAAAAAAGTTTCTTAAAAACATAGTGAGTTTCAATAACACTGTTATATGTTCAATAAGCTGTGTATAAAAATTAATATGAACATAACTGCCTCTTTAAAAACTGTTTGCCACATCTGCATCTAAATAAATAAAGCTGAAGTTACGCTGAGCTGACAGATTCTATACAGCATGTGGAGATCAGAAAAAGGAAATCTTCACAGATATTAGATTCTCAAATTAATTCAGTATGTGCTAATAAAATATTGTTACACTTCACAACTCTCCTACTACAGACTTCACAACATGCAGTATTTTGAATACCTGATTTAATGTGAATCTGTCACCAAGACCCACTGGTTTCTGAATGACATGTATTCCCTCAGGGAAGCAGAGAGCAGGGTAGCAAAACCAGTAATAGAAATTATACTTCTTTAAATCCTAGAAAAAAAAACTGTACAATTAGATAATAAAGATATAAGTCAATTTATGGTAAAAAAAATGCATTGGTTTGAAATACTAACCATGACTGATGGTTGATGATGCTAACTATACTAACCATATCCTCTTTAATTCACAAGCCATGTCATGACTTTAGAAAATAATACTAATAAAAAACCTAGAAGACTTCCCTGCTCTGTATATGTTTTTATTTAAGATCTAAACACATGATGTCTGTATAATACTTCCATTTTTGTTAGCTATTCACTTGGTTAAACATGAAATAGTTGCTCTAATTACTAATATCTATAAGGCCATCAGATATACATTTGAAGAGAAGAATGTGAGATGGCAGCAGCACTGTTTTAAAGAACTTTTAATAAACATTTTATATCTGTCCATAAGCATGGCTTATTAGGTTTTTTAAAAATGTTTTCAGACATTTCATTGTGTCTGAGAATGATCCTGAGAACATTAATATGCTAATACTAATGTAGTATTTCTCCTAAAAAGAAACTACTGCCTACTTTCCACTACAATGCTCTAAGACGTATTATTGTTACTCACTGCGAATGTCAGCAGCAGGAACCTGTTCAGGAGCATGGGGTTTTCAAGTGCAGCTCCAGATTTTATCGATTCCCATATCTGTCATTGATTAGGAGGACCAAAAGTAAGAGAAAAGGCAGAGAAACAAAATACCAAGGGAGAACAAGAACAGCTACAGAACCTTTAATTTTCCCAGCTACTTTTGAAACACTGAAATGAACACTGTGATCTTTTCCTAACTCACCTTATCCATGCTATTATCTATGCTAAAAGGATTCTAAAGGTAAGACACAGACATGCACTCTCTAAATCAAAAATCTGTGAAAGCTTAACAAGAGGAGCCTTAGTTCACAGATCAAGTGTGGAGCATCAAACAAAACAAACCCCATCAGGAACAGTCCCTCATGCATATGAACACTAGCACAAGATGTGATACTGTGATATTAATATAGCCTTTCATTGTACTCTCATCTTTTTCATTCATGGGATCTATAGATATTAGATATGTGAATAAGCTACTCCCCAAAAATGGAGACTTGCAAGGTGGTAGTTCACTTACATGTCAGTGAGACAAGAAGCAGTAAGACTTGTATGAAGCTGCCTGTTTGATCTTTGTCTTGAAAAACCCCAACCAAACAAAATAAAACCCCACAGACCCCAAAGCAAACCCAGCCAAGGGCAAATACAGCATTCTGACTTCCCCGTTTTCACAAAAGACAGATGGATGTCAAGACAAATTTTAAACCTTCAAGTCACTGGCAGCTCCAATAGCACTGTTAAGCTTAAAAGGTGGCCTAGTAGAACACTGAATGAAGTCCTTCAACCATAACCAGCTACTTTCTACTCTCCTGTAAAGATGAGTAAAAAGTAAACATCAAACTATTTCTTCCAGAGTAAGTTAAACCCTGAGGCTTCTATATGGGTGAGTATGGATAGTATATTTGGGGAAGAGACTATAAAGCACTTTACTGGCTGTTTCCAAACCCTTTCTACCAGTTGATTTGATTTTTAATCTCACCTCATTTGCTTCTTTTTCCAAAAGCAATTTCTTATCACAGGATTTGAAAGTCTCAAAAGTGTTGGTGTTATACAATGTTCCAAAAGCAGGACAGCAACGTGCTGGTATTGAAGCATTCCTGAGTAAAGGAAAGAAACCTTTGGGAATTGGATACTGATGCCTTTAACATGATCAGTGGCAGTAGCAGTAGCTATCTTATGGTGCAAGTTTGCCCTGAAATTGTTAAATCATGAGGCACAGTAACAAAAGGTAATATCAGTTCTAACAAAACCATTTTATGATTATAGTGCTTTAATGAATATGGATTGGTATAAGAACCTGTGCAAATACATGTCTACAACACGACTCCAAAAAGATATCGGGCATCTGTATTATGGCTAAGCAACATGGCATTAAATCACAGACTGAAGGTTCAAAAATTCTGTTTGAACATAAACTATCCATGACAAATGTGATTTTCAGTAAGAAAAAATGATTCAGACTGAATTTTACATGTCAGCATCTTCACATAAAGAGTTACTTTAGAGTTATTTTATGTTTAAAAAAACATCCCAAAGGAAGCTTAACCACACACAAGACTGAATAGATTCTAACATTGTCAAGTGGAGAAATTCCTGTTTGCAGTATATTTTTCCCCTTCTTTTTTGAATGTAAATTAGGTTAAAAACACTACAGTATCCCCTTAATTTATAGATCTGATTGATATTAAAGGAGTGAATGAAATCATTCTCCCAAAGTGATACTTTTCTAACCACTGTTAAAACTCAAATACAACAAATATTTAAGCTACACAATAAATAGAAATAATGAAGTTTCCAAAGTTTTAAAACTAAAAGAGAACTCTTCATGATCTACCTAAAGTACAGAAACAGAAATAGAGAAAATGACTACAGTAGAAGGAATAAACACTACATAAATGGACCTTCCATAATCTTATTGTTGTCACAACATTTGAGAGCTCAAACACCATGGTGCCATTCATTTTTCCATCACCTGAGATTTTTATCACAGCTTTCTTCCAATTGCACTTTGCTGCTTGTGCTTTCAGTATTGTACTTAAAACTTCTTATATAAGAATCTGTAAGACAATATCTCTTAAGAACTAGCTCCAAAGCAAGGCAGAAGAAAGTAACTACTGTGACTAACAACAATTCAAAAGGAACAAGACAAAAATTAAAGATATCTGTTCCTATGTTAGTTATACTAACTTGTTAGTTATACTACCATGTGCAAAAAGTATTTCTCCTCACATCTCATTTTGTTGTGTACACTGAGCAGCTTTGGTTTACCTTTCATTTTGGAGTTAAAGGCAGAAGTACAAAATTTCAATTGAATACTTTAGAAGACATTTCCATGTAATATGTATGGAGTGGAACCAACTCTTTTGAGATCCTAATTATAATGATGAATCCTCAGAAAAAAAAGATCTAAAGGAAAATTTGACCAATAGTCACATAACTAATAGTCTTCCTTATGCAGAAGAGCTTAAGAAATTGAGAAAAAATGGTATTTTATAGAAACATATGTACAAACAGTGAATTTGAGCCTTACCAGCATATTTTACACTTGGACCTTCAGGTGAATATACAACTTGAGACACAGGGAGTTAATGTTTGCAACTCAAAGCAGCCTCTCCACTACTATAAAGCTCATGAAAACATGTTATTTATTTTCATGTGGAATTTGTCCAAGTAATATTATCTATCAAAGCATTGCTGTTATGAAAGGAAAGTATACTCACCTACAAATGAAGGTAAACCACAGTATGTACTTACATATCAAAGGCACTAAACTCCAGTGTCAAGCGAGCTGGCAAACCCAAAGGATCACCTGGACAAAAAAGCAGTAACATGCTGCTTTTAAACTGAAACACATTGATTAACTTCTCTCTTTCTGTTAATGTAAGTTGTAAATTACCCACAGACACACCAGAACTCACAGCTCACTCGGATGTGTTTTCTCACATTTCAGCAAATCACCTAAAGTATGTTACACAAATACCCAAGAACAAGGATAGGAGAAGGCCAAACTACTGAGCAGGCTGCTCAGTTTCTACCTACCATTGTAGTAGTATCCCTTAATAATTTTGGGGGTCTCATCCAATCGATACTCATTGAGTTTCTTCTGGGTTAGTTCGTGCCAGAATCCTGCATCCAAGGCACTATTGAAGGGAACAAACTGCAGCTTTGAGATTCCAGGGTCTACAGGATGGTGCACCTCACTACTGGCAGTTGCCATGACTTTAATTAATGATCGCTTTTAAACGGAATCCTGTAAAAGAAGATATGCATGATCAGTATATGCTCAACCAACCAGATCACCCAGGACTACTCAAAGCTTCTTTTTAATACATTTTGTTGGGTTAAAGTGTGGAAAGTCTTACTCTGAATGTCTTAGAAACTTCTAAAATCATTGTTCAGAAGTCCTTTCAGTTCAAGCAAAGTCCTTCCAATTTCTTGTATGTAAAACTATGGAAAATTGCATGTTCTGTTTGGCCAAGCTGCCTAGAAAGATTCTTTTTCCTGACAGGCATTCCATGATTTCTCCTACTGTTCAGGATATCACATCTGAACTATGTACTTCTGAGCTATATCTTGTACATACCACAGATAAAACTGACAAAGTCCTAAACCCTGTATCTGCATTCCTTCTGTTATCTAGATATCCATCTAAAAGCCTATTAGTACTGTTTCAGTTCTGATGTTATTTAAAATAATCAGGGGACTGGAGCATCTTCCTTGTGAGGAAAGGCTGTGGGATCTGGTGCTGTTCAGTCTAGAGGAGACTGGGGGAGGATCTAATTCATATTTACCAATATCTAAATGGTGGGTGTCAGGAGGTTGTGGCAGCACTTTTTTGTACTATCTAGTGACAGGACAAGGAAGCTGAAACAAAAAAATTCCATTTAAACATAAGGAAAAACTGTTTTACTGTGAGGTGAGGGAGCCCTGGCACAGGCTGCCCAGGGAGGGTGTGGAGGCTCCTTCTCAGGAAGTTTTCAAAACCCACCTGGACACGTTCCTGTGTGACCTGATCTATGCTGACCTGCTTCTGCAGGGGGGTTGGACAGGATGATCTCTAGAGGTCCCTTCCAACCCCTGCCATTCTAAGAGTCTATGAAAATCCCAACAAACATTTAACGTAGCTAGGTCTTCAGTCTCAGCCTGTGGTGAGAGGCTGACACTCAGAAAGCATTCACAAATTAACAAGTAATGCTAGCAAAGGGAAGCTAAACCCAAGAAAAATCCTGCAGTCAGCGAAGGGCAAAGCTGGAAACAGACCCTAGAACTAGATGTACTAGCCATTAGAAAGCCAAGTTGCTATACAAGTCTAGATTATGTCCTTACTGTAATGTCTTTGCATATGGGGTGCATTTCATTTTAATCCAAATCCCTGTTCCACACTGACTGAATGGTACTCCTATAGGCACACAGTCTCCAATTCACAACACTTAAAGATTCCAGAATTTTAGATGCTGCTCCAGAATGAGGCATAAAACATCTGAACTAGGCCTCCACTTCAACTAGGTATAAGTCCCCTTTTCTGCCAGTAGCTGCATTCACTTCACTGTGATGTGATGCAGCTCAATCTGCTCATTTTCCTGAAAACTCTTCAAACAAAAATGTTGCCTCCAAGAATCTCTTTTACTTACTGTTAGTATTGCTCTTCATGCCTATATCTACAGATATTAAGATACATGTTCCAGAGACACAATCCATGACGTGGAATATACCTACAATAAGTATAAATGTTGCAAACCAAGGCTTTGAAATATGTTTTTAAAATATCAGTTCTAAAACTCCTTCCAAGGATAAGCTCACTTATCTTCATCACAACACATCCATCTAACAACCTAGTAACTGCTGTTTTCTGCAGTTCAGAAGGGAGATCAATAGCTATCAGGTTAGTTCTGTTTGTAATGTTTACCAACCATTTACACTTAAAAGACCTTGAAATTATTCCTTCAACCAACTAATCTTTAAAGACTAAATTTTTCATGTTGCACAACATAATTCCATCTGTTTGCCTTTTGTTACTGACCCTTCACAACATCTCTGTTACCTTTATACACAGAAAAGCCAAAATAAGGTTGCCAGCACAGCTGTTACCTGACACCATATTGAAGAGATGCACTACAGTTTTTGCTTGACTTTAACAGTTCCACGTTCATTGTCCTGCAAAGTCACTTATGCAACAGAAATAGAGCTTACATGCTTTCTTTATGTGCTTTTTGGAACAGGGGAAGGGAATGAGAGGTGTGTTTAACTTCTTATAACCACCAAAGAGACAGCTCTTCTGAGAGAAAGACAGTTATGCTTTTCCTTACACTTCTTTAAACAAGGTCTTCCATATAATCCAGCTATGTCATCTACATTCAGTTTATAGGGCTTATCTTTCTACTGTAAATGCCTTCCTTACTTGCTGGCAAGTTTGTGGAACGTGGTTTGTGGATATAGGTTTGAGGTTTCCCATACTTTTCATGGTAAAAGCTAAATGTTTCAGCTGTGTAATTATTTCCTGACTGTTTTGTCCTGCGTTCCCCCCATTCCCTTTTCAAAGTACTTTGAGGTAAACATTCACTTGTATGCTTTCCTAATGAAAGGACGGTAAGTCAAGGTAACTCTGTACAATGAATACTTAAATAAAAGGTGAAATGGATATATTTTTCAGAACTTGCATACAGAGATTTACATACAGCCTCTAATAGTAATAACAGTCATTAGGAGACTATAACAAAATTAATAAAGAGCTCAGATGAAAAATGTTCCTGAAGTGGAACAGTTTGCCATCATGCTTGAGACACTACCAAACAGCAAATTTAACAAGTGTAATCATCAGGATAACCCAAAGTATAGATGCACTATCACTAGTCTAAGTTCTAGCACTTGTTCTTAAACTACTCAGGCAATTAAAAGTGACTTAACAGCAGAATATATTGACTGACAAACACCTGAACTTTCCATAGCAGTCATCTTTTCTTGACTGACACAATTAAACTGTCCTAAGCATACAATTAACGGTTTAGCAGCCTTTTAAACTACTATTTTAAAACTTGTAGCTTCATAAATGTGCACAACCCACAAAAACCTACAGCACTTTTTAGTCTCTAGGTCAAAGATAAGTAGTTTGAAGGTCTCCTCTGTATCTGGCTGTTGATGGAAATCACTACTTCCTACAGCAGCATTTTCTGAAGAGCTGCTTCTTGGCTAGTGCCCCACGTCAGGCCTGTTTTTGTGGCAAGGAAAGGCTCCCTATTCCCAAAATCTCTATTTCCACAAAAAGGGCCGCCTTTGGCACTTGGGACCCACGTGCTGCGGCAAAGTCCCACCCCAGGGCTCTCGCCCGCAGCCCCGCGGCGGGGCCGCCGCCGTCCCCCGCGCCTCACGCCGACCCCGCACCGGGCGGCCCCCGCCCGCCCACCCGTCACCGGGGCCCCAGCTCCCGCCCCGAGGCTCCCCTGGGCAGGAGCCCCGAGGCCTCGGCACGCAGCGGGGCAGCAGGGGGAACCCGCAGGCGGCCCGAGGCTGGGGGCGGGCGGGAGAGCCAGCCCCCGCTCCGCCGGCACCGACCGCTCACCGCCTGCGCCGCTCGCTCTTCCTCATTGCTCCGCGCAGTGACGTTCTCCCGGCCCGGCCACGTGAGGCGGCCGTGCTGACGCAGGCGCCCGCCGTGGGTCTGTCGTTCTGAGCTCTGCGGGGCTGTCCCGGCTCGGCTCCTTCAGCGGGGTCCGCTCCTCCGGGGCAGGACGTTAGCAGAGAGTTGAGCGGAACGGCCCGCAGCGTGCGGGACAGGCCGGCTGCCGCCTCCCCTCAGCGCCGCGGCCCGTGCGGCGGCGGCGCCCGGCCTCGGCCCAGCCGGCCCTGGGCTGCAGCCGTGCGGGAACGGGCGACAGCGGAAAACGAAGCGGTATGGATGAAAAGCCTGCCTTTTCCTCCGCGGTGGTTGTGCCCTCCTTGGAATACGGGCCTGGTGCTCTCCTACAGAAGTGTTCAGGGATTCAGCGTGAGGGAGCAAGGCGTCCCCTCGGCCGTGAGAAACGCCTGTCGGCTGGGTTGTGAAAACGGAGCCCGAGGGTCAAGTGTGGCGATTTCCCTCAGCAGTCGCGAGGCTGCACTGAGAGGGATGCGTCCAGTTTCGGGACCCCCTCCAACGTCCCTCATCCGGTACAAGAGAGATCACAGGCAGGAGGTCGGGAGAGGGACACTAACGTGGTCCGGGGGCTGGAGCATGCGACAGAATAGCCTAGGAGAGCTGGGTTTGCTTCCTCTGCAGAAAGCAAGACTACATGGGACTTAACGCAAGTTTTGCTTAACGTAAAGTGCAGAAGATGAAGGGAAATTCTCAGAGATGCACAGCAAAAGTCGTGAAAGAGAAGGGCACATGTTAAACCAAGGACAATTCCAAATAAACGTGTAGAGAAAAAGTTGCCTAATGTGGCTGGTTAAGCACTGGAATAGGTTCCCATACAGACCTTGTAATCTCCACCCCTGGGGACTTGATTGCATAAGCATCTGAGCAACATGACCCGGCTTTGATGTTGGTGCTGCTTTGAGCTGAAGGTCAGGCTAGCTGGCATTCAGAAGTCCCTTCCAACCTGACATTTTTAGTGGGTCTATGTTGATTTTTTTCAGGTAGAGAATGCAAAGAAAAGTATGTTTTCTACAAAAACAAGCACTACCTCTTTAGATAGTCTCTGTCACTTCCATCTCAGAGAATACAAATTTGCCAGAGCCGCCTTATATTTTGGAGCACACAATACTGCAGTAACACCCATACTGCAGAAACTGCCAGCAAAATTTCCTCAGAGGAAAAGCCACCTGACATAAGCATTGGGTAAGGACACGTAAAGACAATTGTCCCTGGGGCCTCCATGGGCTGCAGGGGCACAGCTGCCTCACCGTGGTCCCCACCAAAGGCACAGGGGAGTCTTGTTCCAGGGCCTAAGCACCCTCCTGCCTGTCCTTCTCCACTGACCTTGGTGTCTGTGGAGATGTTTTCTCATTCTCACTCCCTGTTACTGCTGCAGTTCAGCAACTTCCCAGCAACTTCTTCCCCTTGTCCAACCTGTTATTCACAGAGGTGTTACCTGGGTCACTAATTGGCCAGGCCTGGGTCAGCTGTGGGTTCATCTTAGAATTGACTGACATTAACCCTGTCAGCTATAGGGAAAGCTTTTAGCAGCTCTTTGTTTAAAGAAGCCACCCCTGTATCCCCCAGCTACCAAAAATCTGGCCCAGGCAAAACCACTACACTGACCTGGGAACTAAATTTGAGATTTACACATGAAACTGCTGATATATACTTATGAGCACATTGCAGTGAAGTCTTAAAGGGAAAGAGGCTGCCTCAGTCAAAGATCTCTGTGATGAGAATAAAATTGAAGCAGATTCAAGGTGCTCTTCTTCTTATAGAAGGTGGACTAAACTTGTTCTGGAGAAGGTAACATCTCAGAACTATTCAGTTCAAATTATATTCTGCTGTTAATAAAAATAATATTTATTATATTTAGGTACTTTCCATGTGATGATTTAAATGGATTTTGTAAAATGTTCTTGATGCCAAGATGCCAAAATACAGGCAGAACCTGGCAGAACTATTCTGTCTATTTAGAAAAAATATTGTCAAATATAATTTAGTCCTGTGTTTTACACCTGTTACTGCTGCAAGAGTGGGGCACTGCAGTAATCAAACTGTTATAGCAATGAATACTCAGTAGTGGAAGAAAGTAGGATTGTGCAGAAAAAGGAGTGATGTGGCAGTTGGTGTGCTGACAGATGTCTCTGAGCATTGTCATTAATTTCTTAGGCACCCATGGGTGCCTCTCTTGTGAGCACTTTGATGTGATGCAGAGAAACAGTTGCTACCCCTCCAAGAACTCAGTTGAGGGTTTACTTGTATCTAGGGAGGAGAAAATTAGATGGCCAGGTTGGTCTGATTATATTTCCCAAGTCGGACAGGGTTGTTTTTGAAGACTAGGTTACATTCTTTTTATCTTCTAATTCTTCGATAGACAAATTATTTTATGAAAAAGAATAATTTTGTTATTGTACTTACTGAATAAACAGAAGTGAATATGTATGCATAGGATTTAAACTTCACTTGGCATTTCCAAATGAACTAACTCTCATTCTAGTGGAGGGAATACATGCATTGAAACTTCCAAGTGTATTCTTAAACCTCATCTTTAGGAACTTAAGCTGTGCCAGTTAGGTTAGGAGGCTAGGCCTCAAGCATCCTGATAGCAGTGGAAAGGTAGAGCAATCAGCAGGATTCAAGTCTTCTGCCAGAACAATTCAGAGGTGTCTACAGTGACTAGTATCTGAGGATTAGAGATACATTTTTAAATTGAGTCTTTCATTCATTTTCATTTATTGTGCTGTCAAAAGGTACATCACCAAGTGGTCTCATGGTGAATGTAATGGAGACCTTTTAGATCATGGAGTGAAGCCAAATGTGCAGCTACACTAATGTTTCCTATATAGAGTGCCACATTTCCTGCAAGTAATAGGGGAAGAGAAACGTACTAGGTGTCAGGATTCTCTTGCTAATTGCACCCCTTAACAAATTTCCACGATGCACGACAGCATTTGATGTAGAAGCCCACAATTCTTCTCTTTCCCCACTAGATGTCACCATTGACACAGAAAAAATGGCAAGAATCTATTTTTCTGCCTCTCAAAAGCGGGGTTGGGTGTTCTCACCACACCTTAATCAAAGTAGAACTCCAGTCCAAGGCGTTCCAAGAAATTTGTTATGTTCTCTTAAAGCTATGTGTCCTCTGACCTTGTTTATTAACTTGGAAAACTTGAGAAATATTTTACAGGAAACCACAGGAAACCTTGCTAATTGGAAGGTTAGAAATAGGCAGTATCTCGTTTTCCTCTTTTATTGTTATCTGTTATTGCCAGTCTTGTTCAACATCTTCATCAACCACCTGGATAAGGGGACAGAAGGACCCTCAGCATGTTCCCTACTGGCACCAAACTGGGAGCACTGGCTGATTCCCCAGAGGCTGTGCTGCCATTCAGTGGGATATCGACCAGCTTGAGAGGTACGCAGAGAGGAACCTCATGAGGTTCAACAAGGACAAGTGCAGAGTCCTGCAGCTGGGAAGGAACAACCCTCTGAACCAGGACAGGCTGGAGGTGACCTACTGGAGAGCAGCTCTGCAAAGACCTGGGAGTGCTGATTGATAATAAACTAAACATGAGCCAGCAACGAGCTGTCCTGGGCAAGAAGCCAATGGCACCCTGGGATGCATCAAGAAGAGTGTGGGCAGCAGGTCAAGGGAGGTTCTGCTCCCCCTCTACTCTGCCCTGGTGAGGCCTCATCTGGAGTCCTGTGTCCAGTTCTGGGCTCCTCAGCTCAAGAGGGACAGGGAACTGCTGGAGAGAGGCCAGTGCAGGGCCACCAAGATGATCAGGGGACTGGAACATCTTCCTTCTGAGGAAAGCTGCGGGACCTGGGGCTGTTCAGTCTGGAGAAGAGGAGACTGAGGGGGGATCTCACTAATATTTGCCAATATCTAAATGATGGGTGTCAGGAGGCTGGGACATCACTTTTTTCTATTGTATCCAGTGACAGGACAAGGGGTGATGGGAAGAAGCTGGAACACAAAAAGTTCCATTTAAACATAAGGAAAAAGTATTTCAGTGCCTGAGCTATTCACCAAGGACTGTGTCCTGTGTGAGGGACCCTGTATCGGCAGAAGCCACAGCTGTTGGGAACAACCCACACCAGAGAAGTTTGTTAAGGACTGTGTCCCAAGGGAGTAACCCCATGTTGGAGCAGGGGAAGGATGCCAGGAGTTGTCCTTATCTGAGCAGATAGAAGTGGCAGAGCCCATCTGTGAGAGACTGAGCACATCCCCCATTCCCTGCCCCCCTGAGCCGCTGAGGGGGGAGGAGGGAGAGAGATATGGGGATCAGTGAGCTGGGCCCAGGAAGAAAGGAGGGATCAGGGAGGGAGATCTTAAAGTGCTGGTTGTAATTTTCTCACTGTTCCTACTCCTTGCACCATCACTAGCCAGAAGAAAAAGAAGGGGCAGAAGAAGGAAGAAACAGGAAAAAGATGGAGGAAGATGGAGGGAGAAACCTCCTCTTCCAGCTTCTTCTTAAAAAGTGATGGTGGAGGTGTCTAATTGGCTCAGCCCCAGCAGTGGGTCTGGCTCAGAGCTGGGGAGAGTTGTGAGCAACTTCTTACAGGAGCCTCTTTACAGCCTCTTCCTACTTACCAGAAAAGGCTGTCATGTCAAACCATAACATGTGTTGAGGTGAGGGAGCCTTGGCCTAGGCTGCCCAGGGAGGGTGTGGAGGCTCCTTCCTTCAAGGCCCACCTGAACACATTCCTGTGTGACCTGATCTAGGTGGGACCTGCTTCTGCAGGGGGGTTGGACAGGATGATCTCTAAAAGTCCCTTCCAACTCCTAGCACTCTATGATTCTATGATTATAGCTATCACATCAGAGAAGCCCATTATGACAGCTTCCCCTGTCTCTTATGAACATGGTTACAGTATTAGCACAGTTGCACTAACTTTCTGGATAAAAATGGAGAGAAAAAAAACTATCCAGGCAGTTTTATTTGCCTAGATTTTGCTGTCCTGTGTTTGAATGTTGTTTAATTATACAGTTATCATCATTTTTAGATTATTTTTCAGTGATTTGTTTAGGTTGCTGTTTCATGTTTTAATATATTTTAAAGTATAAAAGGTGACTGAGAGCATGAAGAAGATATTGGCTGAATTCTGGGATGATTTTTGCTGCTTCCATATTCTGTCTCTGTATTTTGCCTTTTTTTTTCTTCTAGATTTGTGTCCTCAATTGCAGGTTTTCCTGCATGCTACTTGAGACCCAGGTCAACTAATCTGTGGATGTTGTATGATACATTGAAAAAGACTGAATTTAAGTTTATTCCTTTAACACATTTTTCCAATTTATTAAAATGCATAAATATTAGGGATTTGTTTAGTATTAATTACTTTAAATATGACTATTGACATGCAGGTGTTTAATTCAGAGAAATAAAACCGACAGAGAGTAGTAATACTTTGCATTTAGTTAGTGTATGACACCCAAAACACATGACCATCATGCAAACATTATCCTAAGTGTTGAATTGTTGCTGTAAGTCTTGTCACATTCACTTTATGAAATAGGCACATAAGGCACAGAGGGATTTGTGAGTAGCTCTAGGTCATTGATAAGAACATAGAATTCAGAATTTCTCCTCCAACCATTAAACTACTATTTTTAATTTCCTATGTGATAAAGATATTACACATCTCTTCAACTCATCCCACCAAGCTCACAACAGTTCTCAATTTAAAGACTTCCAGTTCCACTGGAACTTTATTGTTAAGCTAACCAAGCACTCATGAGATGGTAAATTCATCTGCTCAACAAAAAGAATGGAATGACATTCTTTTTACATGTAACCTTCAGGATGCCTCTCTAATCATCCTTCCCAAAATGACTTACATAAACTCACCATTACATGCAAATGTGACTTCAGTTGTTGAAGTTGTCTGGTTCTGGGATTTCTTCTTAAAACTATCATACTCCACAGTGTTTGCTCAAAATGTTTCTAACATTTCCATAGCATGAGAATAGGAATGAATGCTTTACTGCCGTACCACAAACAAGGCAGCTCATGGCCTTGAGATATTCAGCTACTACAGGGCCTGAGATCTCCTCTGCCTCAATTCTCCTCCCTGCTTCCCAGTCTCTATACTCTTTTTCCCCCAGTTGTTATTTTGATGTGATTGTTCTGTGAAGTTGTAAGCTTCCTGAGAAGTTAGCTCGTGTGACATATGCCACTATGTACTTTCTTGCTGAGGAACTGTGTTTTCTTCCTCTGGGAATAAATCTGTACCTGACTGCACTTGGGAAGTGGGATTCATTGCTGTTGTATAACAGGGCACGTGTGGTTTTGAGAATCAGTACAGTTAAGTCAGTGGCTGAGCAAATGAAAGGTCAAATTTGGTTGAGTGCACCCTAGCTGCAAGATCTGTGTCTAGGCTGCCTCCCAGCTTTTCCAGTTGAAGATGTTTTTACAGATGCTTGTGGATGAGACCCCGAGCAACGTGATGTAATGTCAAAGCCAGCCCAGCTTTGAGTTGTAGGTTTTACTTTGATGCCTTCTGAAATCCCTTCCCACCTAGAGTATTATACTATTGTGTATTTCTCCTGAAATACTTTTCAGCATTTACAGCATGATTTGTAAAATGCAATTAAATATGAAGGATAGGAAAGTTAAACATATTTTCTTTTCTGTTTTGCAAGCTTGAGTTGTTGCTTGTGAGTTTGCCTACCTCAGGACAAGGATCTATGTAATTATATTGCCACTGCATGCTTAGGTTGTCAACTTGTAGGGAGAAGAAAACACATGAAGTCTATAATCAACTCTATTCTGTAAGTCTAGAAGCAACAGTATACCCTTCTTGAATCAGTAGTGAGAATGCATCATGGAAAGTCTTAGCAAAAGTTCCAAGGCATAACATTACTGTTTTTTTTTCAATGAAGTTAACATGTACAAGTAAAAATGACACAAGCTTGAGATCAGGGACATGTAAAGTACAACATGACCTGACATTTCAAAAGAGTTGATGATTCAGAGGAAGCTATAAATAAATAGAGGAGGTTATTTTTTTCCCAAACAGTTGAAGCTTCTTTCTTGGACTATGCAGAGTACCTCCACTTACAGATCTCACTTCACAAGCAATGTGTATAATGGAGTGCATTAAAAAAGAAAAGATACATTTGGCCAGTTGCAGAAACGTTATTCTATTTCTTCCTTTTCTGTAGATGAATGGTTTATAATCATAGAATCCCAAGGGTTGGAAGGGACCTTGAAAGATCATCCAGTCCAACCCCCCTGCCAGAGCAGCACCACCTAGAGTAGGTCACACAGGAACTCATCCAGGTGGGTTTGAATGTCTCCAGAGAAGGAGACTCCACAGCCCATCTGGGCAGCCCCTTCCAGGGCTCCTTCACTTGAACAATGAAGTTTTTCCTTGTGTTTCTTTGTAACCTGTTCTCTTCTAGCTTGTGCCCGTTGCCCCTTGTCCTGTCATTGGCCTTCACTGAGAACAGCCTGGCTCCATCTTCACACCCATTATGTATTTGTAAACATGAATGAGGTCACCTCTAAGTCTCCTCCAAGCTAAAGTGCCCCAGCTCCCTCAGCCTTTCACCAGAAGGGAGATGCTCCACTCCCTTCATCATCTTTGTGGCCCTGTGCTGAACTCTCCAGCAGCTCCCTGTCCTGGAACTGAGAGGCCCAGAACTGGACACAATATTCCAGATGTGGCCTCATGAGGGCAGAGTAGAGGGGGAGGAAAACCTCTCTTGACCTACTAACCACATCACTGAAGATCTCTGTTTGTATCTCCAGGTTTTGTTTTACCTGAAAGAGGTAATGTCAACTTGTAAAATGCGTACAACAGTGTAACATTTCTGAGATAGCCCCCGAGTTTTTCCCATTCCTGATATGAATTTTCTCTGATTTGTTCTTCTTCAAATGTGGTAAAGCTGTTAAATGCACATTTCCCACTTTTATTAATACTTGTTTATAAGTTACAGATTTCCAAAGTTGTCTCTTTATATGTGGTGTTTGTCTTTGAAACTGGAACATCTTGTTTGGTTGAACTCTTGAGCTGCTCGTTAGCTCAAAACAATCAGGGTCAGTGAATGTGAAGGATCTTTTTGAATGTCTTCTTGAAATTCTGGTTACAGAGAGGATACAGGAATGGATTCAAGGTGGAGTTCACATAGCCAAGCCATATAGTGAACATGTGTAACTGTGAAAATTGTTTATGGCCGTGTAAAGCTATTACCATAAATAACACGAAATAGGGAATCCAGCACAGCATAAATGCTGCCATTATGACCCCTAACTGCTTAGCTGCTTTCCTCTCCCTGTTCCCATGCAGTCCTTGAACACGCCTTTTGGGATGAGTATGCAAACTTTGCCAGGTTTTCCTCAGGTAGGCCAGTCCTCTGGAATTGCTGCCCTCAGGCTTTTCCCGAGCACTGCAGGACCCTTCAGGGTTAGAATTGGAGGGCTCTCCACAAGGTACCTCTGTGAAAGTATGGTTGTCTGACCCATCACTTAAGTCACTGTCTTGTGAGCACTGCTCCTCTTCATCTTCATTCTCTTTTGTTACAGATACACACTTCTTTCCTGCTTTATCCAGGCCTGGCTCAGCTGGGGCAGTGGTAACAGGAAAACAGCTCCATTTAAGGACTTTCCTATTACTCTTGCTAGCGAGACCCTTTGAAGACTTGTCAGAAACACTGAAATGAAGCTCTGCCTCCACATTTTTGGGAGGGGCCTTCTCATCTAAGTTTTGCTTTTGGGTGCAAATATTTTGCTCATCCTTCATCTTACTGTGATGTACAGAGTTTTTTTCTGAGAAGGACTGATAGGATCCATTGGTGAGCTCTCGGTGTTGACAGTGCTTTCGAACAGCTCTGAATATTTTATAGTAGAACCATAACATCATGATGGAGGGCAGGTAGAAATTGACGATGGCTGTTAACACTTTAAACCAGGTGACGTCAGAGAATTCAGTTTCACATGTGACATTCGCCATTACTTTCCTTTTCCCACTATTAGCAAACACGTGCCATCCTAGGATTGGAATGACCCACAGGAAAGACAGCAGCCAAACCCCTAAAATCATTATTGATGCTCTCATTTTTGTTCTATACTTGAGATATTTCAGGGGTTGTTGAACTGAACGATAACGGTCAATGCACAATATGAAAAGATTTAAAATGGATGCAGTACTGGCCACATAATCCATTGACAGCCAGAACAAACAGGCAGGTAAGCCTAGAGTCCACACAGAATTTAGGAGATAAACAATATTCAGAGGCATAACAGCTGCACCAACTATAAGATCTGCAATAGAGAGGCTGACAATGTATAAATTGCCGACTGTTTGGAGCTTCTTTTCAGTTTTCACAGCACATAGTACTAATATATTCATGACAATGGTGGTCAGCGAAATGCTTCCTAGGAGCACACCTAGAACAGCTGAGTGAGAGTTAGTTGAGTTCTCTGTGGTGTTTTTTGACATCTTTTGCACAGGAACACAGAATGAAAGTCAGAGATGTCCAGGCCTTGGAAGGTCAGTCTTGGTTTGTAGTCCTGGATGAAAACATGTTGGATTGCTTTGTGATTGTTATTTCCAAAACTATAGGGAAGAAAAGAAATAGATTCAATCACTGTACCAGTTAAATAAAATAGCTAATCTTTGCTTCAGCTTAGCACTGTCCCTTTTAGGACTTTCCTAAATATAAACTTTTACAACATTTTACACAGGGATAATTTAAGAAATGTTGTATGAAAAGTACTGCAGCAAGCTCCCTGAACCAATCCAAAAGCGTTTGCAGATGTTTTACGGGGCTTCTTATCGTTATAACCCCAGAATCTGGAGAAGAAATTTCAGTCCCCACTGTTTTCATTTATTATGTCTCATTAAACAGCCGATTATGAACCATAACATAAACTACATATTGACAAACCAATCTGAAGTGTATTAATAAAAAGCAAATTAATATGTTTTTTATTAAGTAGTTTTAAGCACGAGTTTATTTGCAAACTACATCTAATAGGCTGAGAATACAGCAGTTAGATTTATTTATCCACCAATAATAGGGTGCCATATGATGTCAAGTGACAAAGTACTCCAAACCATAAAAAGACTCCAGCCAGTGTACACTTTTAGTTGATACAAAATCTCAAATAACTCCTCCTGTTGCAGCCAGTGCCTGTGTTTTCACTGGTAGGCCATCATTCAAATGACAGCTAATGAGTAATCTCATCCTACCCAATTCAGGTTTACACAGATTTGAATCATGTGAAGATGGCAGCCCTATTTGATTTCCAAGACAATCTAGTAAAAGTTGAGGGAAAATAGTAGGGTTTTTTCAGCATTCATTAATCTTGCAATCTCTCAAATGTATGTAAATATGGGATCTTTTAGGCTGAACAACTGTTCTCCAGTAACTTGGAGAAGACACATCATTCCTGCTTGCTTGCTGTTGCTGGCTGCTGTAGTAAAGTTGAAAGTAAATTGGAAATAACGAGGAGCCAAGACTGATCACAGAGCAAACCTTTATGCCTTAATTATGGTTAAATTCTCATAAAGGAGCTATCTTTATTTCTGAAGAACATTGGCATGGCCCATATGTAGAGGCTTCAGAATGAAAACTCTTTAAAATCTTCATAACCCCAGGATCAGAATGCCTAGGAATTCCAGTACATGCACTGCAGTTAAAAACTGACAACCTGCTAAACATCACTGTGGCACATACAAAACCTAATGTACAGTGGGCCACATTTGCCCAATTAGGCTTATTTTCTAGTAGCATTCATTTCTACATACTATTTTGCAGGTGTACTGAAGGAGTGGCAGGTTTCATTTATACACACAGTGACTTATCTGCATTAAGAAACAAGTACAGGTGCATACTTCACTTGTGAACATAGAGCTTATATATTGGGATCATAGGCCTCAATTATAAAACATGTTATTTCTTTCATTTTCTAATGCAAGCTTATGTAAAAGGCAATAAAAGGAGAAGGGAGGGAATGTAGAGGTAAGAAAAGAACCTTTTCAAAGTTGAGTAGATATGTTATTCCATGATCTGGAAATCCTCAGTGCCTTTAGTATCTTCTCTTTCCCAACTGCTAACTTCATGAGTTGATCTAAAGTCCAAAAAATGATTAATAATAATATTAAATTCTTGGAGCATATAATGAGTTGATCAGGTCTATCTCCAGGATATATAACAAAAACGTCTGTGAGGATCATACACATTTTCTGCTGTTTTTCTCTTACAGTGCTTGCCTGAGTTGATGTTCTGGTTAATCTCTTACAGCAATGAAGAAGGAAACTGAGACTGTAAACATATTAGCTTAAAATATTTGCACAGCTAACACTGGGAGATATGTGACACATTTCTCATTGTTATTCTAAACTTGGTAAAAGACATACAATGCAATGGATTGTTCAGGATCCAATATTTCATACTGAAATTCAATAACTGAATAATTCAATATTGCATGCCAACTTTATCTCCTTCTTATTCCAATAACCAGGGACGAAGCTAAAATAGTTGTGTACTTCCTTACAAGAAGTCAAAACCCTTCTTCCTTAAGCTTTAGTTATAAATGCCTGGCCTTAGGAAAGATGTGTGGAGGCTCCTTCCTTGGAGGTCTTCAAGACCCGCCTGGACATGTTCCTGTGTGACCTGATCTAGGTGAACCTGCTTCTGCAGGGGGGTTGGACTGGATGATCTCTAAAGGTCCCTTCCAACCCCTACCATTCTATGATTCTATGGTAGCAGTAACATCCATAGGCAGAGGAAATACGTACACTAGGGGATATGAGCTCAAGAGTTGATTTCTGTAACTCTGTATTCTGTACACCCTTCAGGTTCTGTTAGTTCTTCAGTGTCAGCTAGTCACAGATGTCAGAAGATTAGAGGGCATCTCAAGCATCTCCTGTTTGAGAATGAGAAAAGAAATTACTCCATGGATCATAAACCATCTGGATGGAAAATGGTTCTAACCCAGTCTGTCATTGTCCATCTTTCCACAGCTATACACTGTAACCTCTCTGCTGGAGTTAAGGACATGGGCACATCCAAGCCAAGAAGTTGATATTAGTTGTTTTAGGGACCTAGTAAAGAAGTGATTGATTTTCATTTATATTTATGGCAAAATAAAAGGCGAGAAGGCAGCTTTAATCGAGTCTTCAACCAAAAGAATAACAGTAAAAAAGGAATCTGATCAGACAGCTCTCCTTGGTTATTTATGAACTGAATATGAACTGGAGCATAGAGGAGGATACAATAAACAGTGTTGACTGCTTCCTGACCTTTCTTTTAGCATTGTTACAGTGAGCTAGAGCAGGATTTTGAAAGCAGCCTGTACAACTTGATCTCGAGTCTTTCTGCTCCAAAGAAGGCACAAAGGTCTCAACTCATGCTCCAATTTTATTAAAATGTCTTTTATAAAATGACAAAGCTTGACTACTTTCCTGTTTTGGAAAAGCTTATATAGGCTATAACAATCCAAGAATAATGTCAGGAGATGCAGAGAATTTGAGAACTCTAAGAACAAGAGAAAATCAAGGGTGATGTATTTGCTTTTAAAAATAGCAAAGGCTAACAGGTGATAATTCTGTCTTATGATTTTCATCACAATGTCATTTGACATAGTGCCTGATTTTATCTTCTCTGCTTTATAGAGAACTGGCCATGTACTATTAAGTTTTAAAGTGAAATTGAAGAATAAGTCAAAGTGATCTGCTAAACATCATACAGATCTAAAAGCAGCCAAGGCTTCCTTGCTCTCCAAACAGTGTCCTGACTGCTATACTGTTATTTTCTGCCTAGACTTTGGGTCTGTGTCCATTCAGCTACCTTGTGCAAGCAACGTGGATTTAGAAATTAATTATTTATTTTTTTGGAATGCACTTTAATGCAGCACAAGCAACTTAGTCTGGCCAGATGGCATTCTAATATCTTTCATTTTAATCAAGTCCACTTTGCATGACAGGGTCTGGTTTGGCTAGAGTGAGACTATACCCAATACCAAACATCTACAGCTTTATTCCCTGGAATGGGCTTGGAAGAAACATTTGCCGCAGTCTAAAGTGAGTAGATCTTGAGGCTGGATTAGCATATTGAAGCTTTACAGTGTGTTTGACACAAATTGTCTTTTACAGTCCTGCCTTTGAGAGTATTCTCCCACCGAAGACAGTACTGTAAGGCTTTAAGCAAGTAAGGTTTTGGAGTGTGTTGATGAGAAAAGAAGCCACTCTAAGAAGTAACTGGAAGTGGGTGTCTGTATGTTCAGCATGACTTCCTACTTATCTACTTTTATTTGAAGCCAAGTCATGCCTCTGAATCCATTAGGAAGTGTACCAAGGGACTGAGTTGTCCACAAATGCTTAGAAGAGCAGAAATGCAATGTTGCCTTGTATGATGTAGTCCTTGGAACTATCTCTGCATTCCCTTGCGTGCAACACTATGTGCTGCTGCTGTTTCTGCCTCTGATCTTTCAGGCCATGCAGAACTGTCCTTAACAGTAACTTATGATAGGCATTTAACAGTGTATCAGTCATACTGCAATCCCACACTTGTATGTACAGGAAAGAGAATCTGGTGGCTTTCTTGAATCCTCTAAAGGCTGAGAGGTGTCTTCCAACACAGGAGTCTGTGTGCATCTTGCACCCATCAGTGTCCACGCTTTTTCAATACACAGTAAATTGCAGAGGGCCTGTATCTCCTTCCCCTACATACACAGGCCAACAGATTGTAAGCTACAAACTTTCTTCTTAAACTTCCCATCATCACCATTAGTATTGCTGGTACTACAAAACAGCAGCAGCTAGTCGTCATGAGAGCAGTGTGATTTGCAATAGCAGCTTCTTGCTTGTCATCGAGGCACACACCGTTTTGTGGGGATATATACCCCTGTTCAGGAGCTACTGGCTTCATTCCTTATCTGTAACTCAGTTCCCAGGAGAGGAACTGTAATAACACCAAGTGTGTTTTAATATTTAGATGGTTTAACGTTCATTACACTGAGCCAAAGCTCACTAATACAGAACAGTTTAACAAAAACAATCAGCCTAAGATCTTGGATAGCTCTTTGGAAACCCTGACCTCACCATGAAATGCCTTCTTGAACTGTTACTGTCAGTAAAGAGCATTTTCTACAAGGAAAACGGTCAGTTGTGGTTGTTTGTTATTGTATCACAGTGATAATCCTTTCCAAGGAACATGAATGTAGTGGGAGATGCTAAGTGGAGGCCTTACTAACTCTTTAGTGCACATGCCCTGACTAAGTGGGGGAAACTTTCTAGGAACAGATTCTGGGGTATCTCTTACAGTTAGGTTTTAAAGACACTACAGCTAAAAGAAAAGGTTAGGCTGGAACAAAGTGCATCAGTTGAAGGCAGAAGACTTGATTTCAGATGACCTGTGTTGTAATGAAGGAAACTATTCATTTCTAGTGCTTATTTTTGTGTTGTTGGTTTTTTTGATTATTCCATAAGTGTTGCAAGTGTTAAATCACTAGAGGTTTGATTCATTTTCTTCTCAAAGACCTGTTTCTCTGTAAGAAAACAATTCCTAGGCAATGCCTGCCAATAGTCAAGGAATAGTTTTGATAAACAGTAAATGAAGAATCTTGTTCACCTGCCTGTTTTCAGAAAAGTGTCCTACCACTGTCAAAGGGAAGACTGGATTCCATCTATGCCTAAGCTGTCTCTTCTAGGTAGTCTGAAATGAAGAGACTACATAAGCTTTAATATCTGACCAGTCACATTTTGTCAGGCCTCCTAAATTGTCCTCTTCCCTCCTCATACGTATTTTAAGGGCAGTGAGACTTATAAATGAATCTTTTACAAGTGACCCAGCATGACTTACAAATAATTTCATTCCTTGCTTTTCTTACAACTGTTCCTTTGTGTGGAGAAGCTCTTAACCAACAGATTTGGGCATCTGGCTGTCGAATTTGGCATACAGTTGTATTGCATGTGTTTGGTGGCAGAGAATTTTCAGTGGTTTTGATGTACATTCTGTCTTAGGGAAAAATGAGACCAGGACTAATGTAGCAGATGGACACTACTGCAGATGTGCTGAAATTTACTTTACAGGTTAGACTGCAGAAAGAAAATTGCTGTCTGAGTGGTTGGATCAGTGATCTGCATACTGATTTCAGGAGCTGGATGCCCTGGGAAAAGGTGCAGGCCTTCACTGGGCTAGTGGTGGTTGGCAAAGGTATTGTTCCTGGAGAGGATAAAGGCAAACAGGCTGTGTCTGAAACCCTCTCCACACATTCACTTCCAGAGAGAGTCAGTGGTCCACACTATAATTACTGCACTTCTTTTTCACCTCCTGGTTTAGTCACTCATCTAATTGATACAGTGAGTAGGCTGTATAGTTTCAGAGCAAGAACAAAGCAGAACAGAAGGAGTAATGAAGTTCCATCCATGCTCCTAAGACATATTTATTCAATTATCTCTAGGAATGCACATGACAATTCCCTTTAAGCTACTTCTAACTGAAGGCTCCTTCAATTCGTTTATCCATTTGTTCTGAGTGTGCAGTACACTGTGAATGGTCCTCTCATGCTTAGAGCAGTGAGTGGGGTACCACTTAATGCAATATTGCAAAGGGACTAGAGCAAACTCATCACTTCTGCCTTTTTATACAGGAGCTGTATCGTTGTACTGTGGTCTGGTCTCTGACCAGGTAACCACATTTCTCCATATTCCCCTAACTGGGATGGTGATATTCTAAGGATAGCAAGCAGATCTTACAAACAACAAGAAGACAAAATGCAGAGCCTATTGTGAGAAGAACTTAAGGAAGTTCTTAAGTGACTGTGAAGTCTTTCAAGGAGAGGAAAAAAAAGTATTAGTGATTGAAACTGCATGATATACTGAATTTAAAGCTTGCTTACATAAGGCTGCTTTATTTTCAGTCCAGTGATTCTACTGTGCTATTGCTATTTTCTATTTGGATATCTGGGTATTAGGGTACAGGCTGTCAAATACTTCTGCCTTTATTGATTTGAGGAAATACTACATTTAGTTTCCTTAAGTTCCATAATTCAAAGAGCAAGCAAATTTTGGAGCAGGCTGGAAGATTTGAAAATATAAGTGGAAGTTCAGCTTGGGGCTTGTAGATGATGCTTGACTTGATTATCCTTGATATTTTCAGGTTTTAGCTTTTGTAGAATCACAGCACTTGCTTCTGCAGCCACATGCATCAATCAAATTGGCAGGCTACATGCTGCTGTCAATGTAGATTTTTCTGATTGCTAATCTTTATGCTTTTATTTGGCTGGAGGTCCTGGCTTTAATAGGGACAAAGTTATCTACCATTTTAGCTATCTGCCTGCAAAAAGTTTTGACCTCCACAGCATTCTGAAATAAGGTTTTAGCATGAATAACACAAATATTTACACACAGTCATGCTGTCCTCCTGATTTGTATATATGCACCCTGAGTCCTTTGAGTACCATAACAAGCACTGAACTTTGTGAGGAAATTGAGTACTGGAAGCACTCCACTAACAGAGCTCAAATCTTGATTAAGATGTTGTACTGTGTCAGCTTGTGAAAATACTTGTCTGAGAAATAACTTTCTTCTTGGTGTTCTGACCTTCCTCCCATTCCACCTTACAGGCATAGAATTGCCTTCATTGGGTTAAGAATACTGCACTGGATCCTATCTTTAGTCTTCCTCTTGCTTTGCAGTTTGATATCCTTTGGTAACTATTAAGTACTTGTGTTGCTGTTGGGTTTGTGATGGGGGGCAGAGAAACAAAACTCAGCTTTTCATTTTGGGCAGTGAAAACAAGCATACTCATTTTACCACTGACAAGTTCCTCAGGAGTCATTTAAAAGCACTGTTGTATAATTTATATTAAACTTTGCCAATAAAAAACACAAAACAACAAAAAAATGCCCAAACCACTGGTTAGACAGCTTTGTTTGGCATACCATAGTAGTACACCTTTGCTGATCTTATACTCTTTCCACTACAAAATATCATGCTGTGCTGCTCATACACAGGAGGAATGCAGTCAGTCCCAGCATTGACACGCTTCTGTGGCAAGACAGGGTCATAATTCACTTTCCAACTTAACTGGGAAGTGAATTGGCAGGCTGTTATGAGGGCATACCTCTGCAGGGGAACTAGGCAACTGTTAGAACCTGTCAAAAAGCAAGTTATTTCTGCAAAAAAATGGGAAGCTTGTAACTTCATGGTACAAACACAGCTTCACTCTCAAGCAATTGGAAGTTAAAGATGTTTATTACTCGACCTAAGCCTACACAGGGATACAGATTTAGGTTAACCTGCTTTAGCAGGGACCTGGACTAGATAGTGGTTTTACCTGGGCCAAGTTTTGGTAGCAAGGGGCTACAGGGGTGGCTTCTTTAAACAAAGAGCTGCTAAAAGCTTCTCTTGTAGCTCACAGGGCCAGTGCCAGTCAATTCTAAGAAGGACCCATCGCTGAGCCAATTAGTGACTGAGGTAATGACTCTGTGAATAACAGATTGGAGAAGGGGAAGAAGTTGCAGTGCAGATGCTGAACTGCAGCAGCAGCAGAACAGAGTGAGAATGTCTCCACAGACACCAAGGTCAGTGGAGAAGGACAGGCAGGAGGGTGCTTAGGCTCTGGAACAAGGACTCCTCTGTGCTGTGTGGTGCAGCCCATGGTGAGGCAGCTGTGCCTCTGCAGCCCATGGAGGCCCTGGGGAGCAGAAACCCACTTGCAGCCTGTGGAGGAGCCCACGCCACAGTGGGTGGATGCCTGAAGGAGGCTGGGACTCCATGGGAAGCCCACCCTGGAGCAAGTTCCTGGCAGGACCTGGGAGCCTGTGGGAAGAGAGGATCCCAGGCCAGAGCAGGTCTGCTGTCAGCATTTGTGACCCTGTGAGGGACCCAGGCTGGAGGAGTCTGTCCCTAAAGGCCTGTTCTCCCAGTGGTGACTCACGCTGGGGCAGGGTGTGAGGAGCTGCCCCTGTGACAGGCCCCAGGCTGGAGCAGTTGGTGAGGAGCTGCAGCCCATGGGAAAGAGCCATGCTGGAGCAGTTGGTGAGGGACTGTGTCCCATGGGAGGGACCCCACAGTGTAGCAGTGGGAAGTGTGAGGAGGCCTCTCCCTGAGCAGCAGCAGCAAAATCCATCTGGAATGAACTGACCTCAACCCCCATCCCCTGCACTGCTTGGGGGGAAGGAAGGAGAGTCACGGAAAGAGGGAGGGTTGAGAGGAGATATTTTAAGATTCAGTTCTGTTTCTCATTTCCCTGCTCTATTCTGATGGTTCATAATAAATCAAACCATTTCTCCCCAAGTTGAATCTGTTTTGCCCGTGACACTAATTGCTGAGTCATCTCTCTGTCCTTATCTTGACTCACAAACTTCTCGTTATATTTGTCTCTCCCATGTCCAGTTTAGGATGGGGAGTGGTATTATGACTTAGTGGGTGCCTGGCACCCAGCCACAGATCTCTAGAGGTCCTTTCCAACCTCTACCATTCCATGATTCTGATTAGAAGCCATGTGGCATAAAGCATGACTTACTACTTATTAGTTATTCAAATGGAGAAACACTTTATAAAATAAATACTCTGAAACAAATCTAATCCAACCCAGTTATCTAACTTTGCATCCTTCCATCTGGTTTTATATATTTCTGTTCTTGGGCACTATCAAACACATGAAGTCAGTTTCAAAACTTAGACTCACACTGTAAGGGAAGGTTCTTGAGAGAAGACTGATCAAAGAAATACTCCTGTGCAGTCTTTTGCTCTCATTAGCATAACAAGAACACCATCAGACTCTTTCCTCACACAGGGGAATCCATCCTGGGGAAAACTTCATTCTGGGTTTGACATTTGCTATGTGTTTCTCTGTCCCTGTTCTGCATTTGTAAAAAAATATAGTTGTTTGTTTGACCTCCACAAATATCAACAAATGCAACTTTTACTGTGTGGTTCATCTACGATGCTGGGTCTACATGAACCTAGAAGTATATGCTAGGTATTGTTTACAGTACAAAACACCCCCTTCCCAGCCCCAAGGAAGTGATGATCAGAAGGCATAATCTTGGAAGAGCAGCAATCTGTCAAAAATGGAAATTGAATCCAAAATACAAGTGTTACAACTGTGCAGTATACAGCACTATACATTTACCTTCACTAAGTGAAGCTTAATGTGCATCTAAAATGCTTTGCTGTGTGGAGAAAATGCTGCCAATAGTGGCATTTACTTTTATGAGCATGTGCCCTGATTAATTTGCATAGATAAGCATGCATTTTAATGCTAAGTAATACTTCAGATATGAAGGGGCCATGCCAAGATAAGAAGCTAAATGCCAAAGCCAGATTCAGGGTTGTGAAGCTCGATTTAGTATGGAGTGATTAGGAGCTTGAACACTCTTCTAAAACATATATAACTAGTTAAAAGCTGGTGAGTAGCTTTGAAAAGACTTTTAATGATATTTTTGTCTTTAAATAATGATTACCATATATGGCATGGAATCTTCCTCTGGGTGTGCTCTTCTCTGTAAACAGCTTACCACTGATACTGTCAGATTTCACACACTGTTCTCACGTAAGTCCCTCCAAAACTGTTTCTCCCCGGTGCATTTATGGTGCTGATCTGTGTCATCTCTTTGCTGTTTCTTTTCTTTAGAACTCACAAATAGTGTTGAAAGCCTAAGTGAATTACAGGCTTCTGCAGGCTTACACATTATCTACCAATTCATGATGTTGTTCTGAACACTATTTTTTCAGCCTGAGCATTGACTTGAGAGCATCATTTTTCCATGCATAATTAAGGACAGAGCATCTATGTCTGATATCTCTACACTGGAGTTTGTGTACTCCAAATCACATTCTGCTCATTTGAATTTTCATTGTTCTGATACTGATATATATTCAACTATGTTTTGTAACTCCTGGAGACATAATAATCAATAGCTGAAAGCAGGCACAGAAGGCAGTGTATAGGAAACAATATTTTCTTGTGGATTTCAATACATGCTGCTTTGGGACAAAGCTGGGATGTTCTCCTTTTTCAGTCCTCTACTTCAGCTTCCCTGCTTTTTTTTTTTAGGTCTTTCCTGATCCTTCCTTGGCCCTTTCTTCTGGAAGAAGGAGAACTTAATAACTGGCCTGTATGGTTAATCTGAGAGCTACAGGAATAGTATCAGGAAAAAATTATGACATATCCTTTAGCAATCAACTACTGGCAGAACCTTGGCTAGGGAAACTGCTTATTATTTAAGGAAAAAAAGTCTAGATGTAGCTTATCATCTAGAGAGCCTTAATTTACAGGAATGCAGCTGCAGGCTTATTGCTTGGGAGCAGGACCAGGAAATGCAGTAGCTTCTGGGACACTTGTTTAGGAATATTCTGCAAACAATTTAGGAGGGGAATAAACAAACAAATGGAAACTTTAGCTAGGTAACTGAAAAGAAGGGGTAGGAAAGTGATCAAGTTGTATCTAATGTCATAATCAACTTGAATTTCTTCTAGTAAATTTCTTTCAGTGAGTCCTTTGACTCACTGAATAAAGTACATGAACAAATATGCAACAAGCAGCCTAAAAATTTCATCTGGTAGTAGTCCATATCTGCTATAGTAGTAGTCAATATATGCAGATAGATTATTAGTAGAATCTATTCATCCTAAGAAAGAAGCTACACTTTTTTCTTTGATGTAATAATGTTTAAAAGGAAGAGCAGCTGGAGAATCCTCAGCAAAACTGTGTAGTCCCAGGCCACTTCAGTTGATAGGTTTTGGATTTTTAATAAGTTTTTATGCTGTTGATGAATGTGTGTCATTGATGACTCTACTCCATGCTGAGGGATACAAATACAGACCTGGAGCAGAAGGCATTCAGTGTCTTTAATGTCAGTATTAGTAGGCAGAGATCTTAAATATCATGTTTTAACTTCAACAGAGTCACCTAAACCAGGATAGTCTGAAAGTGCAGCTTCAATATCTTTTAAGTGCTGGATGCATGTAGTGAGATTTAGAAAGGTATTTGATGTCTAGGTGTTTCTATTTTATTCTAGTGGCCTGTCCCATCCAATCCCCCCAGCTGTATTATTGCTGCTGCCTTCCAACGATTGACCTTCATTTTTATATACTAATACTAAACCTTGCAAAGTTGAAGTTGTCTTTGATGTATACACGTGTTCAGCAGTATGATCAACTACTTAAAGGATTTTCTAGATACTATTGTGTTATGACATATACATACTTTATTTTATTTCTCCCTGAAGAAATCCAGTTTTTGAAGTCTGTGTCTTAACTTAAAGGTATCAGGAGATAAGAGATAACTTTTCTTTCTCTGACTGGCATTTAAAAAACTCTCTTTAACGACAGGCCTGTATCTTATGTGCATTAAAACAAAAAGAGCTATCAGAAGATGGACACCTTCCAGAGAATATTCTGGCCTTAAAAATGTAAGCTCAGACTTCCATTAAACTCTTCTTCCAGTATCTCAACTTTCTGGTTTAAGTTATATGAAATGTAACTTTTTCCATGGCAAAACCCCCAGTCTTGTTCCTGTCATAGTATTTCCCATATATGAGCTACTTTTGCCCAGAGGCTGGGCATCCTAAAGCTTCCAGATAAGTTTTTCCTGCTAGCCTAAACATCTGCAGTGTTATCTAGCTTGTTATCAGTGTGATCTCTTAATAAACCAGTAATTAATTGCTATTGTCATTAAGTAGTGCAGTGCTGGGGAAGTCTTACCTTCTCTATGCCATTAACTTTTGCTATAGGTGTTGGGCCTATTAAGTAACTGTTGCAATAGATGGAAAAATCCTTTCTGTTTTGAGATAAACAAAACCAAAGGCTGTAAAATCTCCTATAAAACAGGGGAATTTCCCAGTGTTGTGGTGCCTTTTCACGAGGGACCTGTTCTGTTATTGGAATCCATTAATGCAGCTCACTCAAAGAGGACATCTTTCAAACAAGGACAGCAAAAAATCTTCATAGTTTTTTGGATTCCAGCTTGGGTTACTGATTACTCCAACTCTTAACAAACTGGAAAACTAGCTGGTTTTAATCTTTCTGCATCAGAAATACAGTTAACTTCTAACAATGTAATTCCACAAGTCTTTCATATCTTGAGACTGATTTGTTACTTGGTGAGTCAGTATTGGAGCATCACTAGCCAAAAAATAGATTCATAGAATCATTTTGGTTAGAAAATACCTTTAAATTCATCGACTCCAAGCCCTCCCCTCACGTTGCCAAGCCCAGCACTAACCCGTGGCCCTCAGCACCTCAGCTCCAGGGCTTTGCTATAGCTCCAGGGCTGGGGACTCCACCACCTCCCTGGGCAGCCTGGGACAGGGCCTGACAACCCTCTCAGGGAAACAGTTCTTCCTTATCTCCAATCTAAATCTCTCCTGGTGCAACTTGAGGCTGTTTTCTCTTGTCCTGTCACTCATTACTTGGGAGAAGAGACCAGTCCCCACCTCACTACAACCTCCTGTTAGGAGCTGCAGTGAGTGATCATGGCTCCTCTCCTCCAGACTAAACATTTCCCTCAGCTGCTCACCATCAGACTTGTGCTCCAGGCCCTTCCCCAGCTCCAGTGCTTGTCCTTGACATTGGAGTAAACAGTAGTTGTGCTTTAAATGTTGAGGTTGCATACCATAACACTGCTATGCAGTTAATGGTTTCCAATAGAAAGAAGTGAGCTTCATAAAGGAAGCTTCATTGTCTGAGAGATAGTAAGCTGAACTGCTTGTGAAGCCTAGATATGAATAACTTCTCTCAATTGTGAGGAAATGCTACGTATGACAAACTTACCATTTTAGTGCAAAAGTCATTTAGCTTCAACAAAGGTGGATTTCTGAAGTTCACGTTCACATCTTTCAAAGTGTTGTCTCTCTTTTCTCTAGCTCTTAGTATATATATTGAAGAATCCAAGGTAACTATTCTTCACAGGAAGGAAAAACAATCACAGACCTCCCCTTTCCCTAGAATTAGTGTCAGGTCAAGATAAGCAGAAACTAGTTCACTATCATACCAGTATTGCAATTTGCAATAGGAAAAGTCTTCCTAATACTTACTAGGATGTATTTTAATAAAAGGTCAGAAAGTAGTGGAGAAGTGTTTTCAACATTTTATAAACCAGATTGAGCCCTTTGGGTGTCACAAAAAGAAGACAAATATGAATCTTCTTCCCTCCCACTCCCCAAAAGCTAATGAATTGCTGATCAATGTGAGTTTTCTTCATGGATTTACCAATAGTAACTTGAGAACTTCAACTCAAGTGAACTTTTGGTGCTTTCGAGCTATAGGAAAGAGTTAATCCCAAAAATGCACAAATACACAAATCCTAGTGGGTGTGAGGACTTACTGCCTCCCTTTACTGTTCATAAAAGGAAACTTTGTCATGAAAGGTTTGATTTCACCTCAGATGTGTTCATACAAAATTTGTTTCTAATATGGAATATATATATAGGATTATCAGTCTCTTCAAGCATCTGATAACCTTACTGTAGTATATGATGAGTGTTCAAAGTCTTCCCTTTTACATGTATATATCTCTGACTTAAACAAGCTCCTACCTTTCTCCAGAAAGTTTTAATGATGCTTGTTGATGTAAGCAGATGGCTAAGATGAACTGATGGAGCCCAAGGTCTGTTATAGCTAGAAATCCTGGCACCTTGACAGTAAACAACTTAGAAGCAGCTTATACAAGAAACCTGATTCATTTCTAACATTCCTGCAGTGTCTGTAAAGGAAAGGCTGGGCAGGCTATGGCAAGAATCACTCCCAATATAGGTTTAGAGCAAGCTATGTTCCTGCTGTACCCATACTCTCATCGTCCCCCCTCAAGATGAGGACTTTTATGTATTTGAGAAATGCCACAAGCTCTGTTTGGACATTGATTCATTTAGGATTTTTTCCCACCTGCAAAAGTATTATAGTCTCCAGAAGGGGATGTCGGTTACTGTACAGCCAAATCTTCCTCTTTCTTCAGCCAAGTCACTACTTCTTCCTTAAAATGAGGAAACAACCCCTCCTTTTCCCAGCTGTGTACTCTGACATGGATCCTTCATTTGCCAAAAGATAGATGCTTAAAATAAGGACATAAATATCGACAGCTATCAGAAACTGACCCTAACCTTCTTCATTCAAATAGTCAGCATGACCATTAAGGATCATGGAGAATCTGGATGTATCCATCTGTTTCCCTTCCTTCCCCACTATGAGAAGGCCATCTCCACACTGTGGCATCGGGGGGCTGTTGGGTACCACAGCCCAAGGGGCTCTTTGTCACTGGCAAGTCTGCAACCAGCACTAACGTCCTCTGGAGAAAAAGCTGCCTCAGCTTGTTATATTGTATCGCTGGGCGGTTTTGTTTGCTTTTCCCTCGAGAAAAACAGACCCCACGTTGTGCCGTTTGGATACATTCAGCATAATTGCATCTGCTCCTACGAAAGTCCTGTGCCCGGCGCTGACCCTGTCTGTGGTGCGCTCTGGGCTGTGCTGATGCTGGGGGCAAACACACCTGCCACCTATTAGCTGGGGCGAGTCGGATAAGGAGCAGCCAACTTCTGCAGAGTGTTCTTAACCAATAGGTAGCAGGAGTTATTAAAAGTGGAGTATCCTGGGGGTTGTTTTGCTCCAGCCCTTCTCCCGGCGCTCGCCCCTGCGAAGGCTGGGATGAGAGAGGGCTGAGGAGCCGCAGTCTTCCCACCGCCCTCCTCTCTCGCCTCAGCTCTCTCTTTCCCCTCCCCGCCGCTGTCCCAGAGCTTGTTCACTCACCGTCAGAGCGAGGAGGAGAGCGAGGACCGGCCGCGGGAGCTCGGGTAGGCTCTGTGCTGCGGGAGGTGCGGGCTGGCGAGGGGCGGAGGCGAGCGCTGCTGCCCGTCTCCTGGTCGGCATCCGTCGCAAGGCTGGGCCGGGGATGGGATGGGATGGGATGGGATACCCCGCCCCGCGTGTGTGGAGCTGGCGACCACCCCTTGCAACCACGGAGCAAGTTTCGCCTTTCGCCGCTCTGGTGCTGCTGGAGGACGAGCTGAGCTTTTCCCTCCTCGCGTCAAGTGCCGCCCCGCCCCGTCCCTCCCCGTCCTGTCCCATCCCATCCATCCCGTCCCGTCCCGACCCCAGAGCCGTGGCGAGCGGGTCGGGGGCGAAGGCGGCGAGGGGCCGCGCCGGTCAGGAGCGGCCGGGGACAAGCGCTGAAGTCCAGTGTGTTGACAACCTGTAGCAATAGAGATCGCGCCCGTGTGCAGCGCGGACGGCAGACGGAGGGGGTTCATTTACCCAGGAGTAACGGCAAGAGCCCGCGGAGGATCCGCAAGAGCCAATGCTCTCGCCCTGAGAACGAGCACATGTGCCTAAGTAGCTTGGTATATGGCATCTTCTTACAAAACTAGTTTAACAGCTGGGAAATCTCCAATGTAGGACACATTATTGCATATGTTAGGTGAACTGGGGTTTTTTTGTGGTGTGGCTTCCATAGATCCAGTACATCTGCTCTGTAGCATACACACAGAGCTTGTTTTTGTTTTGTTTTGTGGGGTTTTTTTGCCAAGGAAAGCAATTAACTTACCAATTTGTACTCTTTGAAGTTGAGCTTATTTTCCCCTCATTTTGAACATGTTTAGAAAAGTGTCACAAAACTCTTCATGGCTTCAAAAAGAACGTTTTGATGTAGTTTATGTGAGTCATAAAGAATTCATGCAATGATGTTTTTGCAAACAGCATTGTTAGGCACTTAGTAACCACATTGCCTGTAAAACTATAAAGAATATAATAAACTTTGCACCATTCCCCCACCCCCTCCACTGTGGGCTAATAGGAAAGTTCCTGCACTCAGTCTAGGAGAATAATAGGAGAATAATATCCTTTGCCAAAAAGTGCACCTCTTACCAGTGAAGAGGTATTATTGTCATGAATGACTTTCTTGATGCTGCTCTTGAATTAAAGCATTAACTGTCCCATTGCAATTATGATAAAACCAATTTCTTAACAAAGGTACACTTGAGGCCTGTTTAAATCTCCCTTTCATGAAGACATTTGGTCCTGCAGGTGGTCAGAGCAATCACACATGGGAACCTTCTCTGTTGGTGTCGTGCAGTACCTGATTCATACTGAGAAAATGGTTCTGCAAGAGATGAAGGCTCTTTCATGTCTGTGTCTGTTGCACAGTTACTTGAACAACTTCAGTGCTCCCAGCTTATGCTTGGCTGTTACCTACTCTTTAATGTTTGGCTTCATTTCTGCAGCAGTTCAATGCTCAGTCTCCTTTGCTGTTTTGACGTTCTTCCTATTGTTCAATCTAAACCTCTCCTGGTGCAACTTAAACCCATTTCCTCTTGTTCTATTATTCATTACTGGAGAGAAGAGATTGACTCCCACTTTACTACAACTCCCCTTCAGGGAGTTGTACAGAGTGATCATGTCTCCTCACAGTTTCCCCTTCTCTAGGCTGAACACTCCCAGTCCCCTCAGCTGCTCCTCATACAAGGCTTGTTCCCCAGACCCTTCCCCAGCATTATTGCCTGTCTCTGGACTTGCTCCAGCATTTCAATGTCCTTCTTGCAGAGAGGAGCCCAACACTGAACACAGCACAAAAGGTGTGGCCTCACCAGTGCCAAGTACAGGGGGACAATTATCTTCTTGGCCCTGCTGGCCAAACTATTTCTGATACAGGCCAGGATGCCATTGGCCTTCTTGGCCACCTAGGCACACTGCTGGCCATATTCAGCTCATATTCAGCTGCTGACTATCAATTAACACCCTCCAGATCTTTTCCTTCAGGCAGCTTTCCTGCCACATATCCCCAAGCCTGTAGCATTGCCTGGGGTTGTTGTGACCTGGCCCTTGGCCTTGTTGAACCTCATACAGCTGGCCTTGTCCCATGGCTCCAGCCTGTCCAAGTACCTCTGAAGAGCCTTCCTGCCCTCAAACCTTTACACAGCTGCTCAGCTTGGTGTCATCAGCAAATTCACTGGGGGTGCCCTTGATCCTTTCATCCTCTCATTGACAAAGATGTTAAACAGAACAGGCCCCAGCACTGAGCCCTGGGTAACACCACTGGTGACCAGCCATCAACTGGATTTAACCCCATTCACTCTGAATCTCTAAGCCCGGCCATCAGCTGGTTTTCCACCCATCGCAGAGTAGGTCTATCCAAACCATGGGCAGCCAGCTTCTCCAGGAGGATGCTCTGTGTCGAAGGCCTTACTAAAGTCCAGGAAGACCACATCCACAGCCTTTCCCTCACCCACTAAGTGGGTCACCTTGTCATAGAAGGAGATTGGATTGATCAAACAGGACCTGCCCTTCATGAAGCCATGCTGCCTGGGCCTAAACCCTTGATTGTCCTGTATGTGCCTCAGGATGGCACTCGGGATAATCTGTTCCAGAACCTCCCCTGGCACTGAGGTCAGGCAATTAATCACCCCTTGCTGTATGTATTGCTGCAGATGAAAGCTGAGACTAGGATGCTGTATGGTATAACTGAAAGAGCTAGAATTCTTATGAGAAAGAGCTTCTATCGTGCCATGCTGTAGACCTCCATATTTCTGTGGAAATGGTAACTATTGTATTGCAAGGCAAAGTCACAAAAGATGTCATAACAAATATCTACCACAGACAGAAGGTGATTTATAAGGAGAATTTCACAGAATACTCATGCAAAATTTGGCAGGCTTTTCAAGCTTCCTCTTATTATAAACTCTTAACTCAGATTACTTTTTGTGAAAGAGCTCTTAGAAGTAGTCTTTCAAACAGACTTTGCTAAAGCTTCAAACAAACCAAAGGGATTGTGGCTTGTGATATGAAGTATTACTGATTTACACTGCCACTAGTTTAAACTTAGGAAAAATGAGCAACAGGTTAATAATAGTACAAGTACCTGCCAGTGTTTGAGTTTGGTTATATGTAAAGCTGTATGTTAAATGGCTCCATGACCATTCTGCAAATCATTAGACTTCAGACTACTGAAATGACATGTTTAGTGTAACTAACAGATCATAAATAATGACCAGATAAAACAATATGCCCATGCATGTGAGTAAAACCTTTGCAAATTCTTGTTGATGCCTGACATGACAAAAGCAGTAGGATGTGATAGGTGGGTAAAAGTTGTGCTGGGGTTGTTCAACAGCTTTTTTCTGTATTCCCTTACATTGTTTCTTCTGTTGATTCTTCTGGCCATGAGCAGTCTTCAACTATCACCAAATAGTTGAAATTACTCTAAGCTTCATCATTCTACTGATGTGACATCTCACTTGTTAATTCTAATGGTTGTAGGCTATTAAGGTGCTTGTATTCTGCATAACTTGACATTTGGTAAGACCACTTAATGTCATGAAAGTCACTTAAAAATTTCTTTCCTCATTCAAAAGTAGCCTCTTGAAAGATGAGCTTTGAAATACTGAAAGGCTGTTTTAGTTGTCACAGACATCCAAAAGCAATGTTCAGAATTGTTTGGACTGGGATTCCATTTACCATATTTGGTTGGATATATTTTCAGATGTAATATTCAACATTAAAGTCCAATGAATCCTGTTTCTTTTTACAGATGAATTTAGATTTCACTTGAATTTTCTTTCCAATGGACCCATTTGAGTTCTCTGTATAAGGATTTAACTTATGGTTATGATGTGAGCTTATAGACTGTTGACGTTCATCTTCCCATTTCCACTGGAAATGAAGAGCTTTATTTAGAGGAGCCTTAAGGAAAATATAAACAGCCTATGGAAACATTCTTCACACTAAGACTTAAAAGTCCTTAAATAATGTATTTTTCTCATAATGCACCTGATACTGAAGTTTAATGTAGCAACTGTCTTGTACAAACTCCCTTTGCCTTTTCATCGCTGTCTCTACTGTGTGTCTGGGCAGGAAGGAGACACAATAGCTTTAATCTACACACATACTTTTTTAACCTTACATGCTATAACAGAGTAAGAATACTGAGTTGCCTTTCTGGGACTGGACAATAAAGCTTATGTTCCCTAGTCTCAAATCAAACATCTGCACAGCAAAAGCTGAGGTGTAATATGTCATCTTAAGAACATGATTCACATAGCTGAAGCAGGAGGCATGTGAGTTTCAGGCATATTGGTGCAGCCTCTATTGACATTACAAAAGCCTCTCCATGAATACCCCAGAGTCCACCCATATCTCTTTTCCCTCAGCTCACGGCTGTGGGAAAATAAGACAAGCATGTTAAGTCCAAAATGCTGAGTAGACCAGGAGTTCTGTTCCAAGGTTCAAAAGATATAGATTCTGACTCCACATTGTCCCACTCAACCTGTTCTTTGACTCTGGACAAATCACTACTCTATATTGTAAATTCTTAATCTGTTCTTAATTTGTCCTTAGGAGGTTGCTTTGATATCAATGGAGCAATGAGAGTGCTATAGAAACGTGCAGTATTTAGTAGCAGGCAATATTTCTGTTACTGCCTGTGTGGCCAGTTAATGTATATTCTAGCTTGCCCTTATATAAGGGAATCAACTGCCTGTTGAGGATTACTTGAGTTTTACAATACTGGGTGGCACAAGGACTATGACTATGGCCTGATTTTTGAATGGTGCAATTGTAGCTATAGTCTTCTCTTAGGTAACTGGGCGATAAAATAGAAAAAAGTAGTTAGAAGTATGAGTGTTCTCTTTGCTAATCAGTCTATGATAAAGATTTACTTAGTTTTGGATAGTCTTAGAGTGTTAGATTCTCAGAAGCAGGGCATTGGGGGTGGAAATGTAGAATTCACATTATGGCTTCAACGTGCTAGACACCTCTGTACAATTTTTTAAATGTAGGTCATTATCTTACCTATTCATTTAGGTGGTCTGGTTTTGGCTATAGGTCAAACACATCCACATCAGAAAGCTAAAGCTCCTAAGAATGTTGTCAGAAGTTACACTCGTAGTCTTAAAGGTCTGTGGGGTGGTAGAATTTCCCTGGAAATCTCAAAATAGTCATCTTCACAAAACACTTGAGATGTTGGCTGCTGTGACTGTGAAATCGCCTGCTTTTTGTCTGCATTGTTACAAGCACTTGTCATGAAAAGAGGGAAATGTATTTTATAAATATGTCCAGTGTTCCTTCATGCTTACAGTAGATGATTTATTCTGGAGAAGAATAAACCAAAGTTGTTAGAGAAAGTGAGTAATAAAGATAGAACAGTTTAGAAAGGAAACAGGCTTCTAGTCCTCTAAAGGGCTGTATTGTGTCATGGGGGCTGAACATGTGCTATCTGTAGCCAGGGAGGAAAAAAAGAAAATGAAACAGAGTGTTGTTGGTTTAAAACTCTCTGGGTTTGGGAATATGAAGGAAATGCTGAGGGGCAAAGGCTATGTTTAACCATCCAGCAGGAAGACTCTCAGACATGCAGAGCCTACTAGAGGCAGAAAAGTCTGCCCATTGCCTGTACTCAGTCACCCATCTCCCAGTGGACAGCAGATGTTCAATAAACTGAGATATTACATCCTGGTCTCTCAATACTGGATTTTACAAGTCAGAATCTTAACTGTATCATCTTGTTCTGTGCTCTGTATGATTGGGGTGAAAGGAAACTCACAGAAATATTGGTTAGAAGGAACTTCTGGAGGTCATCTAGTCCAGCCTCCCGTCAAAGTGGGACTAGTGGCACTCATGGATCTGGTCAGTCATAGAATCATAGAATCGTTTCAGCTAGAAGAGACCTTTAAGATCATCTTAGGTTTGTTTAACCAAGTCTTTAAAGCTTAGAAGAAGTTACATCATCTCTCTGGGTAGGTTACTCTAACCTTGCACTATTGTAGACTTAGTGAAGAAACCAAATGTTCAGGCACTTAATGAAAGAGATTATGATCCAAGACTTTAGTAAGAGTTATGATACATTCTATGAAGGCTGTTTGGAGTAGGCTTTTAAGGAGTCTATTGAGGGCAGGAAGGAAGAGTATTGAGACAAGTAGCCTGGAAATATTTTACTTTGAGCATATCTTTTTTTAATGCCATAGAATAAATATACTATAGGAGTGTGTATATTTGACACTACTTACTCATATTAACCATGCATACAAGCCTAAGGGAGCGTCACTGCAAACACCTTTGAAAAATGATATTAATACTATTAAGTTGAAGTTGAAGGACTATGGGTCCTTCTTGCCCTTTTTGAAGGCTGGAGTGACACTGGCCTTCCTCCAGTCCCCAGGCACTTTGCCTATCCTCCACGATCGTTCAGAAATGATGGAGAGTGGCTTAGCAACTGCATCAGCCAGCTCCCTCAGCACTCTAGGATGCATCCCATTGGAACCCATGGATTTAGGGCTATCCAGCTTGCCTAGTAGGTCAGTAAAGACTGAAGCAAAGAAGGCATTCAATAGCTCTTTCTTCTCTGTATTCCCTGTCACGAGGGCACTCTCCTCACTCAGCAGCAGGCTAACATTATTTCTGGTCTACTTTTTGCTGCTGATGTACTTGAAAAAAACTTTCTTGTTACCCTTTACATCCCTTGGCAGATTTAATTCCAAGAGGTCTTTAGCTTTTCTTGCTTCATCCCTGCATACTCTCACAGCATTCCTATACTCTTCCCAAGTGGACAAGCCCTTTTTCCATGTTCTTTAGACTTACTTCTTCCATTTGAGTTTTCCCAGAAGCTCTTTGCTCATCCATGCAGGCCTCTTATCTCCTTCACCTGTTTTTTTTTTTACTCATGGGGATCCATGATTACTCTTGGTAATGCTCCTGTAAAGAACTCTTCCAGCATGCTGGCAGGAAGTACTTTGCATCTCTGCTTTTCAGCTTCTAGCAGTTGGCTCTGTTGCACAATAATTCCAGAAATGCTGTACTTGACTTTAGAATGCTGTTTTCTACTGTATTTTGGGTTTTTTTCTACTGCATGCCCACTGAATGCTGGCTTTACATGAGTGTAATTGGCAACATAAATATTATTTATGGCCTTGGCTCCACACTGTAACTCTTAGTGTAAGTTCTCTATGAATTTTAGTAATACTGATTGTTGCTGGCCCACCTACTTGTCTCTGTGAATGAATATAACCTATCAAGTGGAAGGGCTCTGCTGAATTCTAATTAGATCTATCTGTAGGAGAGAGACCTTTTTGTGGTTGGAGCTGAAAGGTGAGAACTGTTTCACAACAAGCACAGTTACATAAATGATTTTTTTCAGTGTGTGAAACACAGAGCTCCTTGGAGACATTAAGCCACCAATAAATCCACATGAATGCTCACAAGACACTATCTGGTGCTTACCTGTTTTTTAAAGTTGATTTAGATCTGTCTCTTATTTGACACTAGAAAATACCTCATGCACTAGCAAAGCAACCTGGGGGAGTGTGTGAGCTTGAGAACAGACTCAACAATTTAAAATGGAATAGGTTTTAGATGCTTAAGGAAGTTATTGAGGTTTGGTAACTATGTATTGCTAAGGAAAAAGGAAGGTTTTTGCGTTCAAGATAAGGGAAACAGAACAATTTTTTTCCTCTCCCTGTATTGAAGGAAGGTAGTGGAGAGAGAAAAATCCAGTTGATTTGTACTGGGAGGGTTCCAGCAGTAAGAGGAAAGGAAATTATTTTAGTTCCTGAATGGAATTGGAGGAAGTGAAACTTGATTTCAGTTTTGTTGACTGAATTCAGTCAGAGAAATTAAGTTTTCAGTAAAAGAAACTGTTTTCTCCAATGAGATTGAAGTTTAGGGATGAAAAGGACCATACCATTGCTTCCCCTCTTTCCTGCTTTTCTTTATGAAGAAGTTACTGAAAAGCTTGTCATCTTGACTATTGCAAGATAGTCCTTACCTCAGGAAGCTCAGCATATGCTGGATATCTGCATGGATGTATAGAATACATATGAGATACATACACACACACATACACATCCTTTCTGAATGATATCTTTAGAAGTAAACATGTAGTTAATTGTATAGACCCAGTAGGAGAGCTGACTAATTTCTGGTGAGTTGCAGACTATTCTAAGATGTTTTCAGTAGGAAGGAGCAGTGGCTGGTTTTACTTCATGTAGAATATTGCCCAGAAAGTCTCAGTGACTTGCTTCATGGGATGCTGGAGCTCAGTAGTCTAAAGGAAATAAAACTCTGAAACTTCAACTATTGAGGAGCTGCTTTCCTAGTACCCACTTGAATGTGCTTTCCCAGTTGAATAGAGCTGGTGTAATGAAGTTCTATTTCTGCTATCAAAAATAATGAAGGGAAATGTATAACATGATACACCTTGGTGTGTGGGGGATAAATAAAGAGGTGGTGGGTTGATGCCATGGTGCAGAGCTCTAACAGATAATGGCAGTGCTTTGACTCCTTCAGGCAAGAAATGGCACTGGGCATTTAGGTAAATTAGATAAACTTTTTAGGTAAAGATTTTAGGTAAACATTTTTAAGTAAACTTTTTAGGTAAACATTTAGGTAAATTAGATAAACTTTGCGTGATAATTTTCTGCACTGTCTGGGTTTTAGAGTGTAAGTCCACTTGTTGCATCTGGATTGAAGGAGAGACTAAGTTTAAATCAACAGCTAACAGGTACAAAATTGCTAACTTCAGGGCAATGATGTGCTGGAGAGAGGCCAGTGCAGGACCACTGTCGTGGTTTAGGCCCATCAGGGAACAAAGACCACGATTAGCCTCAAGTACCGAAGAGGCTGAGAATTGCTCGAGGGCAGGGAGGGCTTAATTGCCGCTTAAGGTTCAGGACAAAACAGACCAGGCCACTCGGTTTGGGGAAGAAAACAGAAAATAATTTAATGCAACATCAACTAAAAACATACCCACAAAAACCCAAAACATAACCAAAACGAAACAACACAGAGGAATACGTCAATGAAGAGTCCAACCAGCCTTTTTAAGAACACCTTCCCGCCACACCTCCCCTCTTCCCGGGCTCAGAGCCCTGATCCCGGGGTTTTTACCTTGCCCCCCCCGAACGGTTCGGAGGGGCAGGCAGTGGGGGTCTCAGTCAGTCTGCTCCCAATAGTTTCTGCCGTCCGTCCCTCCTCAGGACGTGCCAACTCCACACCAGTCCTCCCTGCAAGTCCGTGGGGTAACTCACACACATGGCAGCCCTGCACGGGCTGCTCCGATGCCCACTGACTCCAAAGGCTGCAGCTCCTCTCTGCCTCTCGTGTGGGGCTGCTCTGCGGCGCGCAGGCTCTCCAGCACGGCCTGGGCCATGGCCCCTCCCCACACAGTCCCTCGCCCGTCCGGGCTCACTCACATGGAGCTGCTGGTGGCTCTCAGTCCTGCCACGAATCTCCATAGGTTTCAGGGGCACAGCTTGCATTCTCGCCACGGCTTGCAGAAGGGTCTCCGGTCTACTGCTTCTCCTTCCTTCCTCCTTCTCTGGCCGAAGGGTCCGTGTGGTCGCCTCCATCTTGTATCGCTCTTACACCTCCTGACCCGCATTCCAAATTCCCGTCCCCTAAATAGTGCTGGCAGAGGCGCCAGATTGGCCCAGCCGGGCCGGAGGTGGGTGTGAACCCAGGAGCCGGGGGAGGGTCCGCAAACTCTTTACCGGGTCTTCACTGCAACCCGCTCCCCCTGTTACTAAGCCAAAAGCTGCTCCTTGCTAAACCAGAACAACCACCAAGATGATCAGGGAATGGAGCATCTTTCATATGAGGAAAGGCTGCGGGACCTGGGGCTGTTTAGTCTGGAGAAGAGGAGACTGAGGGGGGATCTTATTAACATTTACAAATATCTAAAGGGTGGGTGTCAGGAGGTTGGGACATCCCTCTTTTCTATAGTAGATAGTAACAGGACAAGGGGTGATGGGATGAAGCTGGAACACAAAAAGTTCCACTTAAACATAAGAAAAAACTCTTTCAGTGTTTCAGTGAGGGAGCCCTGGCACAGGCTGCCCAGAGGGGGTGTGGAGGCTCCTTCCTTGGAGGTCTTCAAGACCCATCTGGACGTGTTCCTATGTGACCTGATCTAGGTGAACCTGCTTCTGCAGGGGGGTTGGACTGGATGATCTCTAAAGGTCCCTTCCAACCCCACCATTCTGTGATTCTATGCGGTAACAACCAAAGCAATGCTGTCTCTGGCTTCACATGCACTAAGAAGCTGTTTAGAACAGGACCAGAAAACAGCTGCTGGAATACATGGGCTCTTATGACTACAGTGTTTGTAGAAACATCTCCTTTGAGAAGGAGCAACATAGTACAGACTTGGGAGGTCATGTTTATTTGCTTTGGGCTTTGCTTAGTTAAGATGATTCTCAGGAGAGTATTCCTCAACTGTCCTCACAGTTCCTTATCCTAGCATCTGCAGAGGTTGGACTGATAGCAGTGAAAGGCCCTTCTGCTCTCCATGAAGGAGAATAATTCATGCTGCTTCTTTTGTTGAGGCTGAGAAACACAGTGTGAAGTTTAGAAATGTAATTTTTATCAGCATGATAAGTAATGGCCAGTGAAGGTGCATGTTAATAAATATTCTCTTCAGTATGGAACATTAAGTCAATGTTTATATGTATGGCTTTGCACATATGTCATGTTAGAAGAATGTCATTGTGCCTTTATTTCCATATAACAATCATTATTTTTCCCCCATGGTATCTTTCTCAGCTCAGGATGCAGAAGAAGCACATGTTATGTGTGTGAATTTGTGATTGCAAGTTAGTAATTGTAGTTAACATTTCTGTACAATGTATTAATCATTTGCCTATACTGACTTCTCACTTTTTGTGCTCCATTATTGATTCCAAACTGTATTTTCACCTTTGCCCCATTCCCACAGATACATCAAATCTGTGATAATTCATGGTGGTTTTAGCATGGCTTCACTGTGCTTTTGCAGAGGTGTAAGTTATGTATAATTTATGGGGTGGTTTAAGTAATAATATGCCAGGGAAAAAATCTTAAAGGCAGAAACAAACTCCTGGTGGCAGAATCCCACTTGCAGTGAGGGTAGCAAGGTGCCACTTTTCACAATAGATGAGTACTAATAGATTGTGAACTTCTTTGTTCAGGGGTTTGGTTTTTTTCAGTTGTGTTTTTTTGCATGCTGTTTGTGTGCTTATGTCCATTCTTAGTGTCATTTAGGGGCAAAAATAGCTGTTGAGAACAAACTAACCTTTTTATCTTTTTACCAAACTATTTGTAAGGTAACTTTCATTTGCATTTTTCATGTTTGTGCTGTGTAAAGTGTGTACAATACTCTTCATTGCCTTCTTATGCCTGCCCATGAACACTTATTGATTTGAACCTTATTGTTCAAGCTCAGCTAGCAATGAAGCACCATACAGCCACTCACTACCTTCCTCCCTGCCACAGGATGGTAGAGGCCCCAGCAAGATGGGAGGAGAAGTGACAACCAAGGGCCTTATGGATCAAGATAAAGACAGGAAGGTCTCACTGCTGGTTATGTTTCTGGGCAAACCAGACTTGTCTCCTTGACTTAGAGACGAAAGTAAGAACACTTTAATGCACAGCCATTTAGAAACAGAAGAGACAATAAGGGAAACCAGAACAGGATGATGAGAAAAAAACATGTCTAACACTTAAAGATCTCCTTCCCTCCACTCTTCCCCTCTTTCTGGGCTCAAGTCCTGCTCCCAACATCTCCATGTCCTCCCCCTTGGCAGTACAGGGGGACAGGGAATGGAGTTTGGGGTCAGTCTACCATAGTCTCCAGTACTTCTTTCTCCTCCTCAGTGGAGAACTTCTCACACTCTTCCCCTGCTCCAGCATGGGTCTCTTCCACAGGATACAGTCCCTAACAAACCTATCTGATGAGAGTCTGTTCCTGGGGCTGCAGCTCCTCACAAACTCTTCCCTGTGGGTCTCCTCATGGCAGCAGATCTCCCACCACATTCTGCTGCTCCTCACGGAGTCACAGCCCCTCTGGGCACAGTCACCCCAGTGTGGGCTCCTCCATAAGCTGACAGCAGATCTCAGCTCCACCATCACCCTCTGTGGGTTTTTATGTGGGACAGCCCCCATCTAACCAAAGGATGCAGGGAAGTCTGCTCCAGCACACCTCCTCCTCTCTTCCCTCACTGACCTTGCATCACTTCTCTCTTATCCAGCTCCTTCCACCGCCATCAGCCAGAAAAGAAGGAAGAACAGGAAGCATTCTCCTCTTCTGGCTTCTTCTTCTTTAAATGTGATCACAGAGGCACCCAATTGGCTAAGCCCCAGAGGTGGGTCTGACTTAGAGACAGGGAAGTTTTCAAGCAACTTACAGGAGCCATCATTACAGACTCTTTCCCATTACCAGAAATGGCTCCACACAAACCTATGACAGAACCACAGAATAACTTAGGTTGGAAGAAACCTTTGGGAATCATCGTGCTAAAAACAGTCCCTCTCATGCCAAGACCAACTTGGATTAGATTTCTCAGGGCCTTAAGGAGTTACATTCTGAGTAACTCCAAGAATGGTGGTTCCAGAACTTCTTGGAGCTCCTGTTTCCAGTGCCAGGTGCTGAGTAAGGGCATTGCTATCCAGTGTGGTCACCAGTCTAATTCAGTACTAGTGTTTTTATAAATCAGATGTGACAATGGGTTTCTTTGTCATTATTAATGAGAAAAGAGTTTGGGATAATCCCATTTCTTAAAAGTGTGCACTCCAGTTACATGAAATGCAATACAATGAAGTAACATATAGGGATACATTCTAAGGGTTTGAAACCTTTAAAATGAGATATTAGGGCTTTTCAAAACAATAGAACTATTAAAACCATGGGAAGAATGCATGAAAACATGCATTCCCACTAAAAAGATAGAGTTGTCCCTCATCTGTCATCCCTGAACTGTAAATACCAGTAAAGTCTTGGCTTTCAGGCATCTCTCAAGATTTCCTAGTTACTGGTTCTGCTTTTATCCTGATTCACACATGGAATTCCTGTCAGGAATATGATGAATCCCTGGAGTTGGTTCTGCTTCTTGATGCATTTCTTATTCTGATCCAAGGTTTGCATTCACTGCTGAATGACTGATTGAGAGCTGCCTTTTATTAGACATCTTCCAAACCGGGCTGGTACATTGCATTCTTTTGTTTCTTGTTGACCAGATTGTGACCTGATTTATTGTTTTCTGTTTTCTATTCACTTTGAAAGTGAAAGAGAAATCTAAAGAGTGCAGGCAACAGCAGAGAACTGAGCAAGAGTTGTGCTGTGATAGCAAGTGCCTCTCCTTCCTAAAGCCAGCAGTGCTGATCAGTGGGAAGAAAAAGTGTTGCTGTGGGGTAGTACTTGACTTGCCTCTTTCCTTGGAAGACTAGTGCTACCTGCTGCTTTAGAGCAGAGTTGTGTAAAATGACTTCTAAAATTTGTCATACAATGGATGCTTTATGTTTTGGATCTCTGAGTGCTTTCCAGGCTGGTAAAATGATCAGCATCTTCTGGCTTCTTTCTTTGTGCATTTCCTAGACTGTAGCAGCTCTAAGACTCCTAGCCTGGAGAAGATGTTTACTTTTCCAGTTCCAAGCTGGTTGCCAACAAATTCCTCTGTGATCGCACATCTCTTTTCTTCAGTAAGTATATTTGATTTTTCAAATGTGCTTTTTTGTCTCTTAGATACTGCATTTCTCCACAGCACTCAGAATCTAGCTTCCTAAGGTAGGCTCCAGGCTTAGAAGGTGATCCATGGAAGCTGAAAGCCATATTCTCAATCTATTGTTTGACACAGATCAGGATGGAGAAACTTCTACACGTACCTATTTTTCCTGTATTCAGGAGCTGGGTAGAACTGCCTTACCCCAAATCATGTGCTATTTCATAGACTATTTGTGGACAGAAACAACCACAAGCAGGAGATCACCCGCTATTCTAGAATTGCTTAGAGAAAGGTGTTGTTTCTTTGCCATGGAAACCTTTCTTCAGGGTTATTTCTTTTCCATTTACAGGATGTTCCTTTCACTTGGGGTTGCACCTTGAAGGATGAAACGGAAATAAAAGAACTATCTCTGTGTTCTCTTCTGCTTTGAACTGAGAGCTGTCAAACCTGCTGAGGAGCAGCTTGGAAGGAAAGGGCAAACCTTCTAGGGCTTAGACATATAACACTGGTTATTGCAGCTGACCTTATGGAACAACAGCAGCTGAGTTATTAAATCCAGGAGAATCACAAAGATATCTTCTTGATTTAAAATATCCTGTTTAAAATATCTTTTCCCTTTGTTTGCTACCGATTCAGGGTGCTTCTCTGTGTGTACTCTTTAAAGAGTGCCAGGACAGAGTTTCTTGCACATCTATATGCTTTACTATTCCTCTAAACTGAAATAGTATTCAGTGAAACCAAGAAGGCAGAGCTAGATGGTCCTTAATGTCAGTTATTGCTCTTTTCAGAAGAGACTTTACTGATAACACATCTTATGGAGAAAAACAGTTACTAAATGAAGTGCAGTTAGTGATGCGGTGAGTGGGCTTTAGCATAAGTTAGCAGCTAGCAGGCAAGCTCTCCATGGCCTCTGTAGACAGTCACCAAGGTGATGCTGACACATCCATGCTCCTGGGCTTATCCACACCTGATAGATGAATCTATCATAGCTGTACTTATGCAGAATACTCTTGAGTTTTGGTTCACCAGACCCCTGTCTCTCTTTGGGTTTTCCTTCAGACAAAGGGTCCTTCACTGTGGATCTAGGAGCTGGATTTAAGTCTGTGACTCTTGATTTCTCTGAGTCACTGATGAACTAGTGTTGCAGTTGATAGGTGCAGTGCTTGTCTAGTTCAGAACTTGTAGATAAATTGTAAAAATTGAAGTCATGGCCAGTAATCTCATGTCACTCTCTCTAATAACAGCCAGGGTGCTGTATAATCTTGATTATTTACATTTCACCTGCCTATAGGTTACCCTGTAATTATCCTATATTTTTTGATTGCATTCTTGTATTACCTTTTTGTTTGCTCTGTACTTTTTAATCTGCTGAATCATTGTAATACAACCTATTGATTGGAAATGAAACCATTCCTATTGAGGTCCCAGGCTGTGAACATATGACAAGTTTTCCCTATATGTAAGATTCCTTTTAATAATTGTTTCCTTCTGCTTGAGATAGAGATCCTGTCCTTCTTGCTTTCCCCTCAACAAACACATGTACATGTGCTCACACACACAATTGTCTATCCTATTGATTCACTGCTCCAACCTAAGCTGTGGCAGAATTGGAAACTTAGGAGGATGAGTTTCCTGGTTTTAAATTCAGATTTAGAGTTTAGGAGTGCAAAAATGTCTACTTGCATTATTTACACCTTCACAAAGATGTGACAGCACAGTTTTAAGAGTGATTTTGATATTGTTTCTGTCAAGGAAACTTGGAAGTTCCTTGACTTGTTCTGTGAAGGCTCTTGGAAAATGTCATTACATACAAATGAAGCTTCAAAGCACGTCTTGATAATCCCTGTATCTTTAAGAGAAATCTAGGGGACATCACGTAACTGTAACTGGATTATGCTGCATAGCATTTGGCAAATACTTTTGGGATATCTTTTCTTGAGGCTTCTCTTTGGTGTGTAGAATAATGTGTTAACACTGATTCTTCTAGATGTGCCCATCTATTCTTTTAGCCAGTCAGACAAATTGCAGTTATGGTGGTTGTATTTTGCAAATAGGCTTTCAACTTCTTTTTTCCTTAATTTCACTGTATTTTGTTTTTCATCTGGTCAACTTCTAGTTTACTAACACTCTGTAGGGGTTGATGGGACAAACTAATACGAGCGATTTGTTTAAGGGCAGCTGTAGTGGTAGCTATCTGTAGCAGCAGCTTCTGTTGGAAGTATTATAAATCAGTTCAATCTTAGGAGTAGCAGAGCTTAACTTGTTTCCTTATGCTCCAAATGGCTAAGGATTAAATCTAAACAGCTTGACTGCTAAAATATAGCTTTAAACTGAAGTTTTTAACTGAAGATGAAAGATTAATGTTAGGCCCTGAGGTTCTGCCAGCACTCATAGGTATATAGCTATATCTCTAAGCCTGTATGTTTCCCACAAGGATTAGAGCTGTGAACATCATAGAATTTTAACATCTTTTTTGACTTGAGTCAACATAGGTGAGTCAGTGAAAATCTCACAAGGAAACATTCATAGTATTTCATCATTACTCTTCTTTGTTTATAAAGTAATAAAGGTATGGATCTTATTTCCTTGATAATGGGAGGAATTGAATAGGAAACACTGGGCTACCAGCTCCAAGTCCCTGTCTTGTTAGTGCCATGATTGAAAGCTCTTTATACTTTTTTTCTCCCTACTCAAACTTGTGCATTGTCTCAGTATTGGAAAACACATATGGGCTGTGGGAATAATCCCAATATGTGTCTATGACCAGACCCATGAAATACTGAAGGTCTTGGTTTTAGTGCCAAAGAGAAGATTCCTGACACTTTCCAGAATTCAGCCCTCAGATGAATGAGGCAAAGGTACAGGGACTTCCAGTTGATGTTAGTTTTCAAGGCTGATTCTGTATCATTCCTGTAAAAATACCTTTGAAGTCCTGAATTATACTAATTTAATGAAAAAAAATTGCAGATTTAGGAAGGGAGGAAGAGAACTAAACTGAGTGCAGTGTCAAATGACACACCTCATTTACTGAACAAAAAGACTCTGTTATTTTATACTAAAGCTAAGCAGTGAATCTCTGCATCCTGCAGCATCATGTGCCAGTTGTCTTCTGAACCTTCCCATAGCTTTGAGAGGGAATAGTTCTGTAGACTATGGCTCCTGTTAATGATTTGTGGTCTTCCGATACCCAATAATGTTGCATACATTTTAGTGCTCTACTTGTGGTTGCACAGATGTGCATGAGGATAAATTAACACTAGATGGAGGAACCTCAGGAAGATGAGTGTATTTGGATAAATGGTTAGTAGTTTGACTGTCTCATCTCTCTAATGATACAAAAAACAGAGGTAGAAATGTTCTCAACGGGAATAGAGAACTGTTTCATCTACAGCTCTGTACCTTGCAAAACAAGTTTTCATTCAAGTTAGTAGATGTTGTGGAAACAAACTCCTCTGGGAGTACGGTGCATATCTGGCATCTTAATGAGCTTCAAAGTAACTAACTGCTATTAAGATCTACATTTGTGATTTGAGTGGTGGATCAATTTCAAAGTAGCAAACATACTGCAATGTTTTCACTTGCAAGAACTGAAACCTTACCTCCTTTCAGTTTATTTCAAATGTAGACAGAATATTATTCTAAGATTAAATGCAACTATCTTTGCTTGGTTAGTGGGACCAGCCTTCAAGTGCTGGGATTTTATTTCTATCTCATAAAAAATTTCCCAAAAATCAAGTCCTAAAGATCTGTGATGCAGGTGATCTGGCTAAAATCAGGCTGCCTTTCTTGTGAAGGATTCTATGTGCTTCCACTTCTTATGTTGGATGGGTAAAAGGACAGGAGATCATAGAATAATAGAATGGTGGGGGTTGGAAGGGATCTTTATGGATCATGCAGTCCAAACCCCCTGCAGAAGCAGGTCCCACCTAGATCAGGTCACACAGGAATGTGTCCAGGTGAGTCTTGAAGACCAACAAGGAAGGAGCCTCCACACTCTCCCTGGGCAGCCTGGGCCAGGACTCTCTCACCTGAACACTTGAAGAGTTTTCTCTTATGTTTAAATGGAACTTCTTGTGTTCCAGCTTCATCCCATCACCCCTTGTCCTCTTGCTAGATACCATGAAAAAAAGTGCTGCCTCAACCTCCTGACACCCACCCTTGAGATATTTGTAAATGTTAATAAGATCACCCTTCACTCTCCCTCAGACTAAACAGCCCCAGTTCCCACAGCCTTTCGTCATAAGGAAGATGTTCCAGTCCCCTGAGCATCTTGATGTCCCTGCACTGGCCTCTCTCCAGCACTTTCCTGTTCCCTCTGGAGCTGGGGAGCCCAGAACTGGACACAGGACTCCAGATGAGGCCTCACCAGGGCAGAGTAGAGGGTGAGCAGAACCTCCCTTGACCTGCTGCCCACACTCTTCTTGATGCCCCCAGGATGCCATTGGCTCTTGCCCATGAGGACACATTGCTGCTCATGGTCAATTTATAATCAACCAGCACTCCCAGGTCTCTCTCTGCAGAGCTGCTCTCCAGCAGGTCACCCCCAGCCTGTGCTGGTGCAGGGGGTTGTTCCTTCCCAGCTGCAGGACTCTGCACTTGTCCTTGTTGAACCTCAGGAGGTTCCTCTCTGCCCAACTCTCAAGCTGGTCGAGATCCTGCTGAATGGCAGCACAGATCCTTGTAACACAGAAATGTTTGCAAATTGATGGGTACTTAAATATTCATAAAATGTGACTTGACTCAACCTGATATCTTCCATAAATGTCCCAGTTCAAATTTGACTGGACTTAAGAGAACTGGAATTGTGTTTTTATACTGCATTTTGTTCAAAAAACTTGCAGATATTTTCAGTGAAAAAACGATATCTACCCACAATAGGAATTAAGGTTAAAGCCAAGATGCCTTCCTAACAAAGCCAACAATTTCTGTGAGGAAGATTATTCCTTTCATACAATCGCTGAAGACAATCACTTGTGGAAAAAATATGCCACAGCTGAAACAAGACTTATTAAAAAGAAGAGCTCTGAATTTTGTCAGATTAAACACTTTGCAGTATCAATACTCAATTTCTGATTAGAATTCTACAGTAGCTTGACAGCTCATCTTAAATATGAAGAAGGTACTTGGAAAGAAACAGCAGCTACATCTCTTTGGCTGGAGTTCTTTGAGATGGATTCAGCACATGCACTCCCACCTAAATGCATTTTGTCACTAATTATTAACTTGGCTCTGAAGAAGCAATACGAGGAAGCCTGGCAGCCAGAACAAAAGATCTGACACTTAATTTTCCATTATGCTCTTTGTGACAGAGGAACAAATGTGTTTGTGTTATCGCATGCTTATGGCTTCAAAATGCTCAAAGAGAGGAGGAAAAACCTAACTGGTGCTCCCATAGGCATGATGTTTGAAATATTTCATCATCAAGGCTTCTTAAGGATGATGATTGTGCAAAAAGCATCTCAAGTAACCTCAGGGGCAGGTTGGCATAAACTGCATCTGTACTATCAGGGGCATACTCACATAGTGGGCAAGTGCTTGCCTCTGTGCTTTGCATATACTTTATAGGAGATGTATGAGAAAGTACTGAAACAAAAGCTGATAAAAATTCCAAATCCTGTTTCAGCAGGGTTAAATTTCTTCAAAGAAAAGGATCTGTTCTCATGATTAATGTCACTATGGAATTTTTGATGTGAGAGATTGTTTCCATTTGTTTTTGGAGCAGTCTTTAAAGGAATATGAATCACTTTAAGATCTGTTTTTGGCAAGCACTTTTCATGTTTCTTTTAGAGGTGATGTCTTCAGTAATACTCTCTTAACAAGCTCTTAGCTGTTCCTCACAAGTTTTTCAGAATGAAAGCTGGTGAATGCTAACATACTGTTTGTGGTTCATATTCCCAACTATGCAAGTCCATTTTTGTTTAGTATGACTGAAGATGATTCTAAAATTATCAATCAGACTCACAATAAACTAAACATGAGCCAGCAATGTGCCCTCCTGGCCAAGAAGCCGATGGCATCCTGGGATGCATCAAGAAGAATGTGGGCAGCGGGTCAAGGGAGGTTCTTCTCCCTCTCTACCCTGCCCTGCTGAGGCCTCATCTGGAGTCCTGTGTCCAGTTCTGGGCTCCTCAGCTCCAGAGGGACAGGGAACTGCTGGAGAGAGGCCAGTGCAGGGACACCAAGATGATCAAGGGTATAGAACATCTTTCATATGAGGAAAGGTTGCAGGACCTGGGGCTGTTTAGTCTGGAGGAGACTGAGGGGGGATCTTAACATTTATAAATATCTAAAGGGTGGGTGTCAGGAGGCTGGGACATCCCTTTCTTCTATAGTAGATAGTAACAGGACAAGGGGTGATGGGATGAAGCTGGAACACAAAAAGTTCCACTTAAACATAAGAAAAAACTATGTCAGTGTTTGAGTGAGGGAGCCCTGGCACAGGCTGCCCAGAGGGGTTGTGGAGGCTCCTTCCTTGGAGGTCTTCAAGACCTGCCTGGACATGTTCCTGTGTGACCTGATCTAGGTGACCCTGCTTCTGCAGGGGGGTTGGACTGGATGATCTCTAAAGGTCCCTTCCAACCCCACCATTCTGTGATGCTATGATAATTTCCTGGAATGTGTGAGGTAACTGAGCGGTAGGAAATTATTCACAGGTCCTTGTACTGTAGACATATTAAAGTACTTCCTAAGGTGATTTAGGACTCCTTCCAGTAAAATAAATAAGCTAATTTTAGGATAATATAAGAAGGAAGATGTAACATCCATATATCTGGAAATTGTTCTCATCGCTCATCAGACTGATCTTGGTTTTCTGAAGGAAAGAAGAGCAATGGGTCCTCCCAGGAGAATCTGTGGGAAACATCATGAATTATGTTGAAAAAAAGCACACTGACAAATGCATTATACTCTTGAAAAATGTAAAGAACAGCTCTGGGAAGTAAGTGGTAAAATGCTAATTATGCAAGATTGTGGTGTTTATGTTTTAATAGTCTAGTTTGAAATTGTTGTTGGCATGGATATAGAACCTAGGTAAAACCAAAATATTTGTAATTGATAAAAAGGGTATTTAATAAGTATTAGAGAGATTCAGGGAGACATGAGACCTTTCAGTGGAATTTTGGGTTACTCTCCAGAGGATGTATCCACTTTCATCTTCTGCTGTGTGTGTTGTTTGCTTCACAACTGAGAGGTTGTAATGGTTTTGCCTGGGCCAGGTTTTTTGGTTTAGGGGTGGCTTCTTTAAACAAACAACTGCCAGAAGCTTCCCATGTAGCTCACAGGGTTGGGGCCAGTCAATTCTAAGCTGGACCCTGCACTTGACCCAGGCCTGGCCAATTAGTGATGGAGGTAACGCCTCTGTGAATAACAGATTGGAGAAGAAGTTGCTGAGCAGTTGCTGAACTGCAGCAGCAACAGGGAGGGAGAATGTGAGAACATCTCCACAGACACCAAGGTCAGTGGAGGGGAAGGAGGGTGCTTAGGCACTGAAAGAAAAGGCTCCCCTGTGATTCATGGTGACACACACAGTAAGGCAGCTGTGCCCCTGCAGCCCATGGAGGCCCCAGGGAGCAGAGACCCACTCGCAGCCTGTGGAGGAGCCCACGCCGCAGCAAGTGGATGCCTGAAGGAGTCTGGGACTCCATGGGAAGCCCACCCTGGAGTGAGTTCCTGTCAGGGCCTGGGAGTTCATGGAGGAGGTGCCCACACAGCAGGTCTGCTGTGAGGACTTGTCATCCTGTGAGGGACTCAGCTGGAGCAGTCTGTCCCTGAAGGCCTGTTCTCCTGTGGGTGACCCACACTGGGGCAGGGCGTGAGGAGCTGCCCCCATGGCAGGCCCCAGGCTGGAGCAGTCTGTCCCTGAAGGCCTGTTCTCCTGTGGGTGACCCACACTGGGGCAGGGTGTGAGGAGCTGCCCCCATGGCAGGCCCCAGGCTGGAGCAGTTGGTGAGGAGCTGCAGCCCATGGGAAAGAGCCATGCTGGAGCAGTTGGTGAGGGACTGTGTCCCATGGGAGGGATTCCACAGCAAGGAAGCCTCCCCCTGAGAAGCAGCAGTGGCAAAATCCATCTGTAATGACCTGACTGCAACCCCCATCCCCTGCACTGCTGATGGGAAAGGAAGGGGAGTCCTGGAGGAGAGAGGGGTGGGGGGGAGGTGTCTTCAGGCAGTTTTATTTCTCATCTCCCTGCTCTTATTGTTTCTTTAATAAATCAAAGCCTTTTCTCCCTAAGTTGAGTCTGTTTTGCCCGTGATGCTCATTGCCGACTGATCTCTCCGTCCTTATCTCAACTCCCAAGCCGTTAGTTATATTTCTCTCTCTCTCCTGTCCAGTTTAGGAGGGGGAGCTAAACCACCACAGAGACCTACTCTATTTTTCCACAAAAAGTGAAATGCACTTACTTTGTTGCTGTCAACCCAGCATGCAGCTCTGGGGTGGAACTAGAAGTGGTTGTGAATGCCCTGTGTCTCTGAGCACAGGCAGGAAGGGAGTTCAGAGTGAGTGCTTTTCTAGAGCAGCGTTAGTTGAGCAGTGGGCTCAGAGAGGGATTGCTGCAACTAGCACTATGTTCATAACTTTGCACCAGTCTATGTATTTCTCTGTTGTTGCTTTGCTATTTCCTTGTTCATGCAGTTGAAGGGAAACTAACAATAACATTATTAGAATCATAGAATGGTTTCAACTGGAAAAGACCTTGAAGCTCATGGAGTGCAGCCTTTGTCCCAGCCATATCAACCACCAGCCCATTGCCCTCAGTGCAACATCCCCTGAAACTCCTCCAGGGACAGTGACTCCAGCAGCTCCCTGGGCAGCCCCTTCCAGTGCCTGACAGCCCTGGCAGCAAAGAAATTCCTCCTCATATCCAGCCTGAACCTCCCCTGATAAAACTCGAGGCTGTTTCCTCTTTTTCTATTGCTTGTCACAAGGGAGAACAGGCTGACCCCACCTGGCTCCAGCTTCCTTTCAAGTAGTTGTAGAGAGTGAGAAGGTCTCCCCTGAGCCACCCTTTCTCCAGGCTGAACAGCCCCAGACCCCTCTGCCCTTCCTCACCTGAGATGTGCTCCAAATCCTTTCCTAACTTGGTGGCCCAGCTCTGGATCCTCTCCAGCACCTCAGTGCCCTTCTTGTAGACCCAAAACCGGTCACAGTATTTGAGGTGGAATAGTCTTCGTGTTTGAGTTTCTCCAGGAGCTCCTTGTTCTTCCATGCACTCCTCCTGATGTTTTTACTTGACTTTGTTGGGATACACCTCTCCTGAGCTTGGAGGAAGTGATCAATTTTCAGTGATGCTGGGGGGAAAAAAAAAGAGGAAGAGAAAAGAAAGGAAAATGATTGTTTATGAGTTATGGAACAGAAGGAGCTTTCTGCTTTTCATTTTAATAGACCTAATTTCTTCTTTCTTCATTTGCCTTGCCATAATGGCAATGACAAAATTAGAGGAAGGGAGAAGGAACACAGAAGGAACTGAAAGAGAGAAAATGTGTTTTAGAAGCAGAGAAAGTGAAAACATCAGGAAACATCAAGGAATAGAAATATAATAATGTATTTGTGTTGCCTAATGTTTGCTGAGTCATTAAGCTTTCATTAGTTTAAGAATTATAACTGTAGTTAACCAGAAAGTGATAAATGTGCCCTAGATAAAGAGAACAGAAGGAAAGAACAAGGGATGAAAGAACAAAGACAAATTACAGCTGATTACCTGAGACAACAGATATAAACTCAAGTTCTCATTGCAGTTAAAAGATAAACATGAAACATTATTTCTCTGATCTTCTCCTGACAACATGCTTGCTGCTTTTACCCCTCTGACAGGATGAGAAGGCCAGTGCAATTATAGATAGTGATTCAGTCTTGTCTTCTCTTCCATACAGAGGCTCTTGAAGCAGAGATCCAAATGCAAAAGATGTTGGCTTGCTCTTAGATTTGATTTGTCAGTGACTGAGCTGTTTTTTAAACAGCCTGTGAAGCAGAACTGTCTTGAACTCAAAAAGGCTAAGGTTAAGAATTTCTATGAATGCATAAATAGAACTACATTGCTTTGCTACTTTAGTGGCCTATGGGAATTTTCTGTTCGTGTGACACAGTTCTGCAGTCACACTGTTGCTTGCAGTATGTATTTCTGTTTGGAGAATGAATATGGACACTAGGTATGGCATTTTAATGTAACAACTCCCTGCATGCCTTCGTGTTGGCATGTACTCAGTTCACATAGAGCTGCTTTACCAAGTATTAACAAGTGTCTTGGTTTTGATATTGCAAGCTCTGCCTCTTCTGCTCAAAATCCAGATGTACGTTACTGGGAGAAGAGGACATTTAGAATCACATTCTATATCTTTTCTAGTGTCAATTAGCTGCAGTGAACTTTCTAATTCAGCAGAGAAGAGTAGATTGGCTTATATTGCTTTAGCTAGTAGAATTTATACAACTGAAGATGCAATTTAAAATATGAATCTGATCGATGCAGTCTCTGTAACAGCTTCAGTGAGCAGACAAATCCATAAGGAAGAGTGGCTGAAGACTTTGTTTCAAGTTAATAAGAAACAGCACAAGCCTGTTCCCTTTTCAAAGCAAACAAACAAAACATTTGGTAGTAAAAGGAAATAATGGGCTGACAGCAATGCAAACAAAACCAGGCTGTACTCTTTACAGAAATATAAGCCACTGCTTATTTGAGTCAAACAAAGGAAACCTATAAAAGCTGCAGAACTGGTACACATCCAGTACTGTAACCTCTAAGTACACTTGGTCATGGTGAAAAGTTGGAACTAGAAACCAGTGTGTGAATACATCTTTCATTTGTTTGTTGCAAGGTCTATTATGTGCAGGTTGGACCTATGTGAAAGGCCAGCCCACATGCAGAGAGGAATAGCTGAGCTGGATTGTGTTCCTACTGAAAGCTGATAATGAAAAGCTGAACATATGAAGTGTCATGGCCTCAAGCAGCAAGTAGGTATGGGAAAGCTAATGAAGGAAAGATTGGCACACTATCCAGAGACAGCAAGGCATTTCATTGCAAAAATGACAGATGTTCATGTGTTTTAACCCCTTTTCTCTAAGCTCACACAAAACTTCAACACTGGAAGTGAGCATTTGAAGAAATAGCTTTAAAGGTTTCCCTGCTAATATCCACAAAGAGGGAAATGGATAAAACCTGTGTAGGGATTCTCTTCACTGAAAATCTAGCTGAATACCTGAAAAGCTTTTTACACACTGGGAGTATTTTCTTACTTATGTTTCAATTAATAAAAAAGGGGAAGGGGGAGGAAGAGAAAAGATGTAGAAGTTCCTTGTACACATTCTCTCTCTCCTCTCTGTTTCTGCTTCACCTCTTGCTACCTCCTCAAAGAGCTTTTAGTCCTGTGGAGAGAAGAGTCTCCTGGCATACTGACATTGTGACAATTTATTAAGGTTAAACATGACATCCCACAGAATAAGGAAGAAATTGAACTCAAGCCACTGCCTTTTGGGTAAGTATATGTTAGAAAAAGTTCATGCACAGCCTGGGATATTAGTAGTAACTCATTTGCACTACATTCAGGGTTATGCTGACCTCTTAGCTTGTGTTAGTTCCACTCCATCTATTTAATCAGATACCACAAAGAGCCTGAAGGAACATTTACTTAATTATGTCCTCACTGGGCTCAGTAGGCAGGTGTAGAACTGCCCACAAAAGGATGTCTGATGTGCCCACAAACAGCCTTTGGTATTTGGGTAAGTAAAGTAGCAGAAAGAGAGGCATATACCAAGTTCAAAGTAAGCAAAAGATAGAAGAGGCTTTTTTGAGCCACGCATTTTAACCTAGAACTGAGCTGCACCCAACTTCAGAGCATACAGTCTAGTTGGTGACCATGGTGGTAACCTTCTTGTTTACAATTTCCTAATAACTTGCAATGGTAAAAAAAATATGTCTTTTTGGTTGTTTTGTTTTGTGGTGTGATTTTTTAACAAGGTCACAACTCTGGAGTTCAGGAGAGCAGACTTTGGCCTCTTCAAGGATCTGCTTAGAAAAGTCCCATCTCTTTCAGAGAGGAAAGCTCTACAACTTGTCATTGTAGGAGTTCTAGTATCAGCAATTAGAATATGCCCCTTTATGGAATGTCATTGAAAGTTCCTATCTGTCCAGTAAGCATTACCACTGTCCACTCAGGCATCTTGAGTGGTTGACTCAGCATAGTTTGGCTGCATTGGAGGTAATTGTACTGGAGAGCTGGCCTCAGGCATTGTTCCATCTCTGTCAGTGTTGAGTATCAATGGCTTCTTATGTGTAGGAAGTGCCACCTGTCACTGACCAAGTTGCTTTGTTTGTTTTGTGGTTTTTTAGGTTTTTGGTTGGTTTGTTGGGTTGTTTTCATTCCTTCTGCTCATATTACTCATATTAACAGTAGGATCTTCCTTAATATGCTTCACTTACTTGTATTTTTATTTTAGTGAGGGCAAACATACAAAGAGCTTTGCCATGAAGTGCAAGAAAAAGAAGATAAAGATGGTGTGTTCTTCAAGAGACAGATACTGAACAGTAGTGGGATTTTTCAGGCTGTCATGTAAGTCATTTGACTTCCTACAGGAATAGCTATTTGGTGGTTCTAGAAGGGTTCTAGAAGAGGTGCCAGCACCCCCAGTTTTAGTCAGCATTAGTGTGATGTGAAATATGAGGCTAGTGCTGGTGTGTTATGAAAGATATGCTGTGGGTTGTTTCCTACAGTCACCATGGTCTGAGATCATTGGATTTAAACACTTATTATGTGTGGAAACACTAGTGTATGGTGAAACAGGCAGAGCAGGGACCGAGGGCCAGGTCCCCATGGGTAGGATATTGCCCAAGCTGGCAGGTTTGTGTATTTGGGTAAGTGAAAAAGATACTTCCATTTTAGTAAAGCCATACACAGTGAAGGAGGAAAGCAGTATCAACATTTCCAGGCTTTTATTGAGAATGGGTTCGTTTACTACTCCACATCTACAGTACTGAGATGGAGTTGGAAGAGTTAATCTGGAAGATAGTCTTTGCTCCAATCTTAAGGGGAAAAACCACACCAGAACTGCTCTAGACTCAGCAGACCACTAGAACCAGGGCTAATTTCTACTTAGACTTCTACTTTCCTAGAAGAAATTAATAACAAAGCCTAGGGAATGTTGTCAAGAGCCATCCACATTTTGAGTGGCATGATTCTTCCAGGGTAGCTGAATGAAGATTCAGCTAAGGCACTGATAGACAGACTCCCACTGGCTGTAAACAAGCTGTGAGAGTGATGGATGGTCTTAAAGATGTGATGTCTGAAACTTCAACACTATAAGCTAGCTGTTAGCCATCAAAGCAGCTTTATAATGCTGCCTTGTTTCAATGACCCCTATACTGCTGCCATCTATAGAACATTGCTAATCATAACCACTTTTTTTCTTGAATATAGTATTTTGATGTTATTAGGAATAGTGAAATATTTCCTCTACAAAGTCTAAGAAAAATGACATGACTTTGTTGATGGTACACCTTGGTAAAGAGACTGATGTCTGAATTGTTTGGAGCAGATTCAAATCTTACAAATCAGTGGACATTCTGCTTTAAATTACCTTTGAGGAGAAGCATGCTTCTCAGAGGGAAAGGATTGGGGATTTCAAGCCAGCTCCCAGAATTAGTTTTATCTTTTGAAGATTATGCAAGAGGTAAACCTGCTCCCAGGTGAGATTTTCAGTGTCAATAACACTGAGAAATTTGAAGCTTTGCAGAAATATAACCCCAAGTTCACAACCAACTCCCTCAACAAACAAACCAACCAACCCAAATGGCCATTCAAGGTGAAAAAAATGATACCAGGAATTAAAATTAACAGGCCTATTTAAGTCACCCCGTGACATCTTGTATTCATTTGTTTATGACCTGTCAAAAATCCAGCAAATCTGCCAAAGCTAACCCTCCAGCCTATTTACTCCTGGGCTAAATATGGTGGTGAATAAGAGATTCCTCATGGTCAGAATCCCTTTAAGCTGTGGAAACCTGTGATTAAAGTATAGCTATAGGTGAGTACACAGAGAACCCATTTCCTAGCAAAGAAATACCCACTGCTGCATGGAGAAAGGTGTTGGGAAGGAAGTGTCACTTTATAAGACGATCTATTACAGGTCTCAGGCTCAGGAATATACAAGAAGAGATGAGTGTGGGACCCTTCTATATAATGCAGCTCAGTAAAGATGTGCAATGACTTCAGCTCTTGAAGTGAAGGAAAGAACTTGGCAAGCTTGTCTGAAGCAGAATTCAAGGAGAATAACTGGGACTGAACCAGGATGAGCCTTTAAAGAAATCATTGGGCAGGATTTGATGAAGAATGGATGCTTTCTTTTGGAACTTGTTTGTTGGATAAGAAACACCATTTCTAGTGATCTTAGAGAGATCAGTCACTTTGCTGGCCATGATGAGTAGCTGTTGTAACAAGCAGAGCTGTTTAAGGTTGGCCTTTCTATTTCTATTTTGAGATCTGAACAATGTGATTTAAAAATGCATATTGACAAATTGATTCCAATGCAGTTTTGAACTCCAGCTTCATAGTTTTTATTTAAGGGCAGTAAATATTCATCACAGAAATCCAAACAATCTCTTGGCCTGTATTTGAATATTGAGTTATCTGAGAGTACATCATCACAATGAGGGTTTTACTAAGCTGCTCTTCAGCAGATGCTTACAGTTTAAGATTGTATTAGTCACATCTGCCTATAAATGAATTTGCTCAAATAGTTGGGGAGAAAAAAAAGCCATTAAAGTGGAATTTCTTTTAAAGTTGTGGCAAATGCTGCTGAAGGTCTTTGCTGTTCCTGATGTGTACTGAGTGTTCATTCACAAAGCAGATTTCCATTCTGTGCACTGTGATGCCAATAGCCCTGATGTAGGTCAGTTTTCTTGTTCTTAAGGGGTGTAGCATGCTTGCAGGCATGAAGGGTTTCTGCAAGCCCAAGGACTGTCCACAAAGAAATAAAGGTTGACTTGTGGTGGTGTTTCTCACTGATAGTGGTGGAGTTGGAAGCTACATCCTTGTCTATTTTTATACTAAACCAACTTTCACTAATGCTATTGTGGGAAATATATTTTACTGTAAAAAATCAATCTTTACACTCTGCATTTTGAAGAATTTCTATATGACTCCTATATTTCAGACAGAAAATAACAAGGCAATGATGATAACACCAGGTGATGTTTTTGCTCTGGTTCTCACCAGCATGGATGAGTAGAACCTTGCAACTGGATTGCATCTTTGTATCTAGAGCATCTAGAGTTACTTAGAATGAGATATATGTATAGAGACAAGTATGCTGTCAGAGTCAGACTATTTCAGTTGCCTCTGAGGCTGACTATTTGCAACACTGAAAGTATTCTAACAAAAATATTAACAAAATGTAACAATTTAGCACAAACTACATAGCAACCCAAAGAAGGAACTTGTTTGATTTGTGGTTCTGCAAATATTTTCAGTTAGTTGAAGTAGAATGTGAAAGAATTGCAAAGGAAACACAGTTGGAGAAGATGTTATGAAAGCCAGGAATGATTTCTTTGTCCTGATTAGCTTTTGATCTCCTTACTGATGACATTAACAGGAAGTGATTCTGTCAAGTGCTTGTAGTCTGTGCAACGCTGTTGATTTTGGTCAGGAAATAAAGTGAGTACATTTGGCTTCATGCCACGTTGCCTTATTTTCAGGATGGTCTCTGCAGTCGGAAGGGGAAATGGAACTAAGTTGTAATATTGAATGCAAAAAAATACATTGGCTTTTTATAGAATTGCTTTGGTTGGGAAACACTGTAAGATCAAAGACCTTTTGTGTAAGGGGAGTGAGGGGAATGAGGAGGCATTGTCTAGGAAATAGTAGTTTTACAAGAAAAGGCAAGAGTTAAAACTGTGTTCCAGTAAAAGAGTCTTAGAAAAATGGTACAGTTGCCAGTAAACAAATAATTGTGACTGTTACTAGGTCAGACACAGGCCACTGTAAATGGACACTCTAAATAAGAGTTAAGGTCTAATTAGACTGGAATACCTTACAGGAGAACCCAAAAGCCATGCTTAATTTACTGAGCCTCTGCTTTTGGCTTTGACCCATGAAGATAATGAAGGAGAGCCTCAGCCTCAAGTAAATAGCGTAAAAACAAGTTGGAAGAATGCTGAAAAAGAAATTGCCAATATCTAGCACTGTAGAATAGGAGATATTGTTCTTATTAGTCTTGTTCAGACTTCAGACCTTCAGTGGGCCTAGCAATGCTGTCCACAAGCACATTGTCTCTCTCCTGAACACCTCAGTCATTTCAGAGCTCTGTTGGTACCACCAGCACCATCCCACCCATCACAGTTTAGGGACTGGACAGAACAGGGATGTGAGACAACTGTTCAGCTACTGATTTTTTTTCTCCAGCTGGGATAGGAACTCTTGAAGATGACACTTTGCTTACTCACTAAAAATATGTTTTCATCAAACCCCTAAACTCTTTTATCAGGACTTCTTGAGTATGGGAACATTTTGCTTCCATCAGGGTCTGCAAAAAAAATGCCTGAGGTGACACACTTCTTCCATGAACTCAGATTCACTGCTGTTTTCAACATAAGAGGTACCACTGTATGGTGATGTGCTGCTAATGAGGGTTTGTGCAGCACTGGAGGCTTCTCATGCCTGACTAAACTCACACTGCTCTGCTGGCTTTAGTGGCTTGGGGACTGGACTTTTCTTTGATCCCTCCAATAGAGAAAATAATGTTGCTTGCAGTCAACTCAGACTGTCTGCCCATCTGGTCTCTAAGTGTGATGCAAAGCGTCACATCTCTCTTTTGTTGATTATTTCTCATTTGGTGCCTTATTATTTCTCATCTCAATGAATAGATAGTGGTACCATGGATAGTATGTGGAAGAGGGAAATAGGAAGCTCACAGTTAAGGCAAAAAAAGAATAACACTCTTTCATGGCAAATATGAAACTGAGGATGAACTAAGCTTGCAGAAGCACACTAAAGAGTGATGCTGCAGAACCAGTGGCAGAGATGCCATCACTGTAGCTGGGAAGTAATACAGGATTCATTTTTCCTTTAAACCTGAGATGCATTAAATGCTATGTTATTTTATGCACCTCACATCTTTAACTAATGTAGTTCAATGATGGGTAGAAATGTAGTCTTGTAATCTCTAAGAAATGAAGATGAGCAGGATGTTGTAATAAACTACAAGCCACTGATTCTGAAGTTGGTGGTTACTAATTTCACTTAAAGCATTTCTAAAGTGGATTGAAATGGGAGCTGAGCCCAAGTTCAGGTTTCTAACTTAGATTTCTATCTTGCCTTCACCCTGGTTTCTCTGGGAGGACAGCTGCCTCAGACCAATGACCTTGGTTACTGGCAAGGTCAATGACCTAACCCTAGCTTTGGCAAATGTGTTGGATTTGGAGCCTCTTCAGTCTTTTCCTGAAATATACAGCTGTTCTGTATTCTCTGTCGTTATTCAGTAGCCAGTGTTGTATTTCCTTTCAGGCAGAGTGGCTTCACAGCAAAATGACGAGATGATAATGGCACAAATAGACATAAACAGGATAGTGTGGCAGGTTAAATAATTCTTGCAGGTAAAAGGCAGCAAAGAACAAGTCATGTTGGCTTTTGCATTGGCCACAGGAGATGGTGTGGCAACTGTTCATGGAGGACTTGGCTCTGACTTGCTGGCCTGTGCTGAACACAGAACTTCTGTCTTTTTTAAATTAAAGACAGCATGGTTGTGTGTACTTATGTTGCAGTTGTATCTTCTTTTTGCTGTATAGATTTGCTCAAAGTGCTGTTTACCAAGCAGTAAATGCCCTTTGAAGTTGGTTTCACAACTCAGGGCAATTAGTGGCACACTTAGACTACAACATCAGTACATTCTTTGTGCTAGATCTGTATTAACATGGTGTTAGGCTATGCTTTCAGACGTGTTTTTCCATAGATAAAATCCCACGAGTTACCTCATGGCACTGGAGTTCTTGACTTGCCATGAAACCTTGCAACATCTTTTGAAAATCTACTTGGCTTTCAGTCATCTGCATATCTTTACATGTGGTTTCCATGGCCTCATCAGTATTCATTAATTGAAGTCCAGGCTTTTTTCTTTCTTATTTTTCCATTAATATCAGTATCTGTCAGACTGTGGGCAGCCACTCTTCACAGCAACTTGATGGGATTACATTTTCAAACCTAGCTTCAGAAAATCTATCTGTGAATGAGGCAGCTGGAAGTGAGGTGTTTGCAAACCAGCACACACTAAGCCTTGCATAGCACATGAAGATGTTAGTTTGTGCCTTTTCATGCACAAATCTGTCTGGCTGTCAGCCAAAAGCTTCCTTTCAACTGATTGCAGGAATTCTTTCCCATCTTTATGGAGTGCTCTTTTACAAGTATGAAACTATAGCACTCTGCTGAAGATCCAAGAAATTCTCATCCAAAGTTTTTCTCACGTCATGAAGCTTTAGGTATTTCTCAAGAACTATTGTATGTATATATTAGAGGGGCTACCAAATATTGGACTCTTTAGTGGTGCATCTTAAAATTAGAGAACAAGCAGTGTGGCAATCTGAGATGAGCCCAGTGAAACCAAGTTGAGTAAAGGCACAGAGAGTGTGTTTAAGTCTCTGAGCTCTTCATTGGTTTGTTGCTCATTGGTACATACTGTGGTCTTTCTGACATATGTGTTGAATATGGGTTTTAAGGGTGGTTTAAGGGTGGTTTAGGCCCATCAGGGAACAAAAGACCACAATTAGCCTCAAGTACCAAAGACCTGAGGATTGCCAAAGTACAGGGAGAGCTTAATTGCCGCTTAAGGTGCAGGACAAAACAGAGCAGGCTACTGGGCTTGGGGAAGAAAACAGAGAATAATTTAATGCAACATTGACTAAAACATAACCTTAAACCCCAAACATAACCAAAATAAAACAGCACAGAGTGGTACAACAATAAAGAGTCCAATCAGCCCCTTTAAGACCATCTTCTCCCCACTCCTCCCCTCTTCCCAGGCTCAGAGCCCTGATCCTGGTGTTTTTATCTCCTCCCTCCCTGAACGGCCCGGGGTGCAGGCAGTGGGGGTTTCAGTCAGTCTATTCCCCATGGCTTCTCCCATTTGCCTCTTCTCAGGGCAGGTGGCTCCTCACCCATCCTCCCTGCAAGCCCATGGGGTCCCTCACACACACACAGCCCTGCCCGGGCTGCTCCCACGCGCCTTCATCCCAAAGGCTGCAGCTCGTCTCTGCCTCTCGTGTGGGGCTGCTCTGGGCCCGCAGGCTCCAGCACGGCCTGGGCCATGGCCCCTCCTCACACAGTCCCTGCCCGTCCGGGCTCACTCACACGGAGCTGCTGGTGGCTCTCAGCCCTGCCATTGCCCTCCATGGGCTGCAGGGGCACAGCTGCACTCTCACCACAGTCTGCAGAGGGATCTCTCTGGTCTATTTCTTCTCCTTCCTTTCTCCTTCTCTGGCTGTGGGGTCCATGTGGTCACCTCCATCTTGTATCACTCTCACACCTCCTGCAGCACTTCAAATTCCCGTCCCTAAACAGTGCTGGCAGAGGGGCCAGATTGGCCCAGCCAGGCCAGAGCTGGGTGTGAACCCAGGAGCCAAGGGAGAGTCCACAAACTCTTTACCGGTTCTGCACTGCTCCCCCTGTTACCAAGCAAGAGCTGCTCCTTGCTAAACCATGACAAAGGGGTGCTGTTTGCTTTCCAGTTTAGAACCAGTTGCAGAATGTCCAAACAAAATATCTTTAAAACAAGATTCTCTTATGTCTGGCTTTCAGTGACCCTTAAATTTTCCCATTCCTTACTTGTTACAGAGCTGCTTGCTGATTATTCATGAGATTGTTCTGCAGCATATTCGGGAAGATTTGTTCATGCTCTCTTGAGAATATCTTGCAGAACTTTTATTTCATTTTCCATGTCTTATGAGATGATTTAGATTAGACAACTCCCAGGCTGTGTAGGGAACTCATCTTTGAGCTGATTTATGGTATACTGCAGCTAGAGTACAGTGTTTATTTGCCCTCAACAATGATGTCTAAAAGTTTAGAGCTATCTGTGTAAGGTATTTGCTTTTCATCCTGCTTGTGTAAATACACTGACTTCTCAGACATAGTAAGATTAACTTTCCTTTGTTCCCAGAGTGATTTCTGTAGAGCCCTACTGATTTCCTCTTTCTGAGATTCTTCTGCACTTTAGCATAAATAATTTTGATGCTGATGGCACCAAACTGGGAGGACTGGCTGATGCACCAGAGGTGTGAGACCTGTACAGGCAGAGAGGAACCTCATGGGGTTAAACAAGGGCAAGTGGAGTCCTGCACCTGGGGAGGAGCAACCCCCTGCACCTGCACCAGCACAGGCTGGGCGTGACCTGCTGGGGAGCAGCTCTGCAGAGAGAAGCCTGGGAGTGCTGGGTGATAATAAACTAACCATGAGCCAGCAATGTGCCCTTGTAGGCAAGAAGCCAATGGCAGCCTGGGGGCAGCAAGAAGAGTGTGGGCAGCAGGTTGAGGGAGGTTCTGCTCCCCCTCTGCTCTGCCCTGCTGAGGCCTCATCTGGAGACCTGTGTCCAGTTCTGGGCTTCTCAGCTCAAGAGGGACAGGGAACTGCTGGAGAGAGGCCAGTGCAGGGCCACCAAGATGATCAGGGGACTGGAACATCTTCCTTCTGAGGAAAGGCAGTATGCAGGTAGGGAGGAGAATTGTTTTGCATATGTACACGGATGTAGCACACTTTCATCCATCTACTTTACTTCCTAACCTAAACAGCTGCAGAATGGACACTCTGCTGGATGACAAACCTCCCTTTTTGATGGAGTACAAATAGGAAATCTATAGGTACCCCTGCAGCCATCACTGGGTCAACAGCAAAGGAAGTAGAAGTAATCAGATTCATTAGCTCTGAAGCTCTTTCCAGTATGTGAAATAATGAATCCAGGTCCTGGTGCTATGAATTTTTAATAGGTAATTCAACTGGGAGTGTTTACAGTTAAAAGCAATATTTTTGTGATATTGGGTGATACTCATCATGAATAATGGTAGAAGGACCAGGTTCATGATGTGGAAAACCATGAGGAAGAGCTAGTGCTAATTGCTGATACCTAAAGACTGGCTTATAAAAATTCAGAACTCTGTTTTCATTCTGCTTTGCCCTGGGAAATATTTTGAGGAATAATAGAATTGAGATCATGACCTTGATTGAGTTGAGCTACGTATCCTCTCTTTTTGTTGTTTGACTGTGTTTTCCTGTGTTCATGGTTACTCATAATTAACCAGGACATTAGAGAAATCACTCTACCATCTGGTACTTGTTTACAATGGCATATTATTCCTGTTGAGAACTTTCTTCTTTCAAATTCAAGAAACAGTAACACCTCCTGGTGCAGTTTACGAAAAAATGTGGTGATCTTTGATATGGTCTCTTATGGAACATTAGTTGGGATGACTCAATTGTTCTCTTCTTTATGGAGTTACCCAAGAACTTTAGAGTCTGATTTTCCCAAGTGACATGGTAAACATATCTATTCATTTGGCTTCTTTCAGAGGTTGTATGTATCTTTGGATAATAAAGCAAAGCTTTACACTCAAGTGAATTGTGAATTTACTGAACTAGTCTTTACATTTAATAGACTTATGAGCTTGAGACGTTAACACTTGTCATTGTCAGAACAACCTGATCTTACTCTCCTAGCTTGAAATTCTGGAGCAATGATGACTCATTGGGCTACTGAGTTTCAATATCTGTTCGTCTTTAGTGCCTACTTACTGTTGCAGAGATATATGTCATGTGATTGGCAATTGAGTTGTGAGTAGAGTTGGAACTTGTTGATAATCTGAACTCTGGAATTCCTCTGACAGTCCATGGGAGCTTCACCCCACAGTGAGTATGACAATTTCAGGCAGCATTGCCACTCTTACTCCTCTGAGAGGTAATTCCATGAGCTCCACTTCCCACAGCTGCCTTATAAATGTGGCAATACATCCTCTTACAATATACATCCTCATATCATTTTTTTTTGTTAAGGCCAAGGGTTTTGGCTATCAGTGCTTAAAGCAGAGATGGCCTTTTACAAGATTCGTTGATGAGCAGAAAGAATAATGATTTCATTTTATCCAGAGCTGTTGCTGAGAGCTGGCCTTAACCTGGGATTTTGTAGGTTATGTTGGTATTCTGAGGAAGTGTGCAGCGCACTTGTGAAGTATTTTTTGAAGCTCTGAACAGAAAGCCCTTCTTCAAATGGTTTAAGTCTTGTTTATTACTGATTTCAAATAACAGAAAGATGTTGTGAAATGATAATTTCAAAACTCATTTCAGCAGCTCTTGGAGCAAAGTTTTGCAGGCATCAAAAAACCAATTCAGAAGCCTTCTCTGTAAGAAATTGTTTAGAAGACCTTGCTATCTTCAGAACCTCTCCATCTAACTACCTGTTTATAGTGCCTGGATACAAACCTTTTTAATGGTAAAGTAACATGGATAGACTTTGTGTTGATATGACGTTTCTGTTATCGACATTGCATGTTGGTGAATCGGTCAAAAACATGACTCTGACAGTGAGGGAAGGTATGACAGTGCAATTGACATGGGTGATGGAGGATTTAATGCATGCAGTCATGAGGACTGTGAATTCTAAGCTACTTCACTTGCTGGAGAGACAGACCTGAACTCTTGCTGTAAGCAAAGGACAGCCTAAATAATCCATGGTACTGTAACTGGAGTTTTCATTGCAGTACCTTGTGCCTATCAGTCTTTGTATGCAAGACTTTGCAGGTGCAAGTGTTGATAGAATTTTCCTATAACCTTAGACAGTATTTCCTGAGACCTAAAATGATTCTCTTCACATAGCTAAGCCCACGATAAGCTCCTGCTTATCATGGATGGTATGAGGAAGTCCCTCTGACTATCTACAAGCAGATTCTGCTGCTGCTTCACCATTAAGCAATCTGATTTTTCTGTCTGAGGCTGTATTTCTGAGACATTTGCACACTTTTATTTTTCTCCTCTGGACTATCCAATTGATTCACATCTTTCCAGAACTGTGTTGTACAAAGATGAGGGCTTTATGCAACACGTTGTGCTGAAGAGAGTGAAAATTAAATTGAAGGGATCATTGAGAGATCATCCAGTCCAACCTCCCTGCAGAAGCAGAGTCACCTAGATCAGGTCACACAGGAAGGTGTCCAGATGGGTCTTGAAGACCTCCAAGGAAGGAGCCTCCACACCCTCCCTGGGCAGCCTGGGCCAGGGATCCCTCACCTCAACAGGGAAATAGTTTATGTTTAAATGGAACTTTTAATCTTCCAGCTTCATCCCAATACCCCTTGTCCTGTGGCCAGATACAATAGAAAAAAGTGCTGCCCCAACCTCCTGACACTCACCCTTGAGATATTTGTAAATATTAATGAGATCCCCCCTTCAGTCTCCTCCTCTCCAGACTGAACAACCCCAGGTCCTGCAGCCTTTCCTCATAAGGAAGATGCTCCAGTCCCCTGATCATCTTGGTGTCCCTGCACTGGCCTCTCTCCAGCAGTTCCCTGTCCCTCTTGAGCTGGGGAGCCCAGAACTGGACACAGGACTCCAGATGAGACCTCACCAGGGCAGAGCAGAGGGGGAGAAGAACCTCCCTTGACCTGCTGCCCACACTCTTGTTGATGCCCTCAGGATGCAATTGGCCTTCTTGGCCACGAGGGCACGTTGCTGGCTCATATTTAGTTTATTATCACCCAGCACTCCCAGGCCTCTCTCCTGGAGCTGCTCTCCAGCAGGTCATCCCCATCCTGGACTGGTGCAGGGAGTTGTTCCTCCCTAGATGCAGGACTCTTGGTGAAAAAGCCAGTCCTTGCAGTTTGGTACCAGCAGAGATCTTGCTGAGGGTACACTCAGTCCCCTAATCATGTTTTGTAAACTGCTCTTTTAGAGCAATTTGGAATCATTTGGAAACTTCAGCTACAGTGCTATAAACTCTGCTGTTTCATTAAAAAAATTAATCAGAGCACTTCTATTTCAATTAACTATTTGCACTTGAATTCCTGGCTACACCCTGGGCTTGACTTGGGTTATGACTTACAGGATTCTGCTGCCAATCATGAATAATGGCCATTTGAATTATCTTCCACTGGCCTTTCACTTCCCCTTTTAACTTCTTCCAGGAGTGTTTTGTTGGAGCAAAAAAGACCCTGTCTGTATGCATATCACATAGAATTGTAAGAGTGGTATGAATACAAAGAACTATTGTTTTGGTTTTGTTTTCCTGGGAGTGCTCTGCCCTGCTCTGTAACGTCCCTCTTGTGAAATAAGAACAAGCAGAAGATTCTTCTAGCTATTTTAGAGTCAAAATGGATTTTCCCTCAAGATCTTAAAATCATGGAATGACTGAGGTTGGAAGTGACCTCTGTCTTCCAAAGACTCTTTTTCCCTAACAGATTTCCTGAGATTAGAGCAAGAGTCATCAATTGAGACAAAGACTGCAAGGCTTTGTTCTCACTGTAAATGTACTGACATGGTTGTATTTGTGTAAAGTCCTAATGGAGAGGGACAAAGTTGCTTTTTCCCTTGGGAACATCAATGAACTGGTTGATGGCTATTACATATGTAGTAAGAAGTGCTACCTATGTGAAAACTAAACATGTAGCTGAATGCTTATTCCATAATCTGTCATCCACCTGCTCATGTACCACAAGCCTGGACAGTGCCTGCCAAATTCTCTGGTGTCTTCCTGACAGCCTCTGAATTGCTTCTGTGCTTTACACAGAGATGCAGTGTATTGATCATCCAAATGATAATTGATTGAGTGTAATACAATATTAAATCACTCTGATAAAGTAGTCCATTTTCTTTTCATTCTGAGAAGCTGTAAAAAGGCCTCTGGTTTTTATTTCTTTCTAAGCTGTCCAAGATGTGCCAGTAATTAACTTCTAATAGCTCTGTGGAAGAATGCTGCCACTGAGCACTTAAGGCCTTGAGTTCATACAGTGAGTGTGAAAGGTAAATATTGTAGACTCATGTAATAATTAAGGTTGGAAGCGGTCTTTACTGGTCATTTGGCTCAATCTCTTACTGAAAATGGAGACAATGTAAAATTTAACTCTGACTTTGAAGTTAGATTAGGTTCTTGTCCAGCTAAGATTTGAGTTTGTTTAATGCCAAAATTACCCTGTGTCTCTGGCAGCTTGTTCCAATGTTTGAATACCCCCATTCTGAAGAGTATCATTCCCTATATGTAACTGAAATTTGCCCTTTTGTAGAGCATCTCTGATATAGATTTGGCTCTACTTGAACATACTCTTCACTTACCTAATCATCTTAAGGTCTTAACCATCTTAGTCATCTTACACGTAGTGGCACTCCACTGGATTCATGGTGCTTCTTCAATGCTAATCATGTAACAGCAAGCCCAAGCTGGACACAGTACTCTAGTTGGGATCTCACACAAGTACCGAGTAGTGGCTAATAATCGCTTCACTTTCTCTGCACTAATACTGAACAGTATGTGGTGAACCTTTCTTTGCCTCACAGGCATGCTGCTGGCTTATGTTCAGCTTCTCATTTGATGGCTCCAAGCTCCTTCTCTGCAAAGCTGCTACATAGACATCTGGCCTCCAGCTGTACTGTTGTGCAAAGCAATTTCATTCCAGGTCCAAGGCTCTGCATTTACGTTTCTCGCCTTTACAAAGTTTTCCACCAGCCAGCTCTCCAGGCTGTTGAGGTCTCTCTGAGCAGGCACTCCTGTGCTCCAGTGTATTGACTAGTTCCACAAGTGTGATGTGATTCTTTTTGTCCCATAATGATGAAAGTTAAACAGCTCCTGATTCCCAAGTAGCTTTTTGGTTGGCTGTTATCCAGGCAACAGTGCCCTCTTGAATTGTAAAGTAACAATTGCATTGTTATCCTAATCTTGAAAAAATCTCAATTATGGTTGAGTGATAGGATTATCTGACTACAGATCATGCATAATAAATACAGTATTGATGACTTGCAGCTACTCATTTCAACTGCTCCTCTCATGCCTGTAAAATACAGTTGTGTCTTATGGACAACATTTATCATCTCTTTCCCCCCATGTTGTTGTGTGGTTCTGTCATCATCCCCATGTCACCCCCCTACCCTCACAACTTCTAAATTGCAGGCTTTGCAAGCACATTCTACCTTTTCTGTGTGCTCAGTATGGTAATTACAGCTCCATTTCCCCCCTATGTAGTGTTTGACTCACCAGAAATGTTCTTGACTCTTGGCTTTTCTTAAGGCTTTATTATTCTTAAGGCTTATTATTAAGGCTAAGCATTGACAAATTCAATAAACTTTGGAAGTTTATTTTGCCTTTTTCCCTTCCCTGTAATCAATTCCAAGACCAGGAAAGCAATCTAGGAAAAGGGATGATGATTCCATGCCTTTCTGTGCACATGAATCACCTTCCCTCTCTGCACAGGCCAGAGGCCTTACCATCTGTTTGCACTTTAGTGAAAAGGAATACTCTTAACTTTTCCTCACTGAACTCTAATTGCTGTAGACTTAAGCCAGTATCACTTGAATTTCAGGAAGACATGGCCTATGTGGTTGCTATAAACCACACAGATAAGCTCACCTTTCTTGCATTCAAAACAATTTGTGCTCCCAGTGAGCAGGGGAATAGTCAATCTAAATGAAGAAGAAGTTAAAGAAGAAGTAAGAGTGGAGTTATTGGATGTCTGGGCTAATGAGAAGCAGGAACAGTCTGCAGGACATAACCAGATGTATCCTCTGCAATAGAAACTAATAGGAGTTCCCTGTGGGATACTCATAGAGTGGAGGATCTGATTGTTTTGCTGCTAGTTTCCTCCTCTTGATGTGGAGGATCTGCTGTCAGTATGCTCACTGTAAAAGCTCTAACAGAGAATAGAGAAGCCAGATAGATCCTAGAAAGCAACAATGGAAAAAACTTGATCTTTCTCTGACAACTGTCACTCTCATTGCTTCTCATCTTTGGATCATCATTTCAGTTGTGTTTCCTGTTGACTTTAGACTACAGTTCCTGTGGACTAACCATCCTTTGCTGTATGAATCTGTCAAGAGTGAAAACAACTAATAAAATCAAGTTCATTGAATCTTTAAGGATTTTGTTAGTGAAAGCAAACTCTCTGGACATTATAGTCACAGGGATTAACTTGGATGTTCCTCTATAGGGAAGCTAAAGGGTCCTTTCCCTTGTAAGCAGTCATGTTTTTTTTTGTCTAAAGAGTATGTTAAAGCACAGAAAGTCTATTAGGAATGTCTCTCTCTGAAGGCTGGCTGTATTCTGGCATTGAAAGGAAAGAAGTGAACTGTGGAAAATTGGGGTTTTCTGCTTTATAAACAATCCTCATGGTTTTATTATGTCTTCATCTGGTACTTAGAACAAACTTAGACATCTTAAATGCTGTCAAAATCTTCATTTCTTAAAAATCTACCCATGATCAAAGTGGTTTTTCGTGTTAGACTGACTAGCTGCCCTTTAAATGAAAATGTTATAGGTCTGTGCTTTGGTTTCTCAAAGTTCAGTCTATATTTCTGAAATCGGAACCACAACTGATCAAGTTCTAGGTTGTTAAATTTTAGCCCTGATCAGAAAATGAAAGGAAGGATTTCTTTTTGCCATCAGTGGACTTTGTCTCAGCAAAACCATTGGACTGTAAGAATCCTGTAAGCTGAAGCCTTCAGCTGCTGGGGAGCATCCGAGACTACAATACCAAGGTGAATAAATATGAGTGTCAAGTATATTTGGTTATTGATCAAAATAGAATCATAGTACAAAACACTGCCTTTATTTGTTCATTTTGTTCCTGCCTTACCTTTGTTTGTTCTGTTTACTGCTCACCTTCTCATGCTCCAAGGTGATAATTTTCCTGTGTAATGTTTGTATTTGTGCAATATTTGGTTCACTGTAATCTTTTACTTTTGACTGGGACTTCAAGTGACAGCAGAATTTACACTGTAATATAGTTCTTAAAGGTGGATCAGTCAGGCTCTTCAGTGACTTACAGCTTCTTTTAAAAGAATTAAAGCTTCTGCAATAGGAAGCAAAATATGCTCATTCCTTAAACATCACTGAGAATTACTTTAGATCCTTAAACTTAACATGGAGGGCAAGTAGTAACTTTGTTGGTAGTGCTGATTGAGGAGAGTATGGAGATCTGACCATCTTTTCCAGCCAAATTAGCATTTTTTTTGTGACCTTCCCCATCTGCAAAGATGCAGAAGTGTTCTTGCCATGCTGTGGAGCAGAGAAGATAAATCTTGTATTCTCATGAGGTGCATAAATATCTCAGTGAGTAATAGTGTAGAAAAGCCTATAAATAATCCAGAAATGTAAAATATTTGTTGAATGAGGTTCAACTGTTGGCTGATTTTGACTTTGAAATTCTTTGACCTGAATGAAATAAACAGAAGAGACGAGTTTTTGATGAAAAACATTTGAGGACGAATGAGAAGTGTAAGACTGAGAGTAAACTACTGATTCGTTTATCTACCTTCCTAGCATACCTAATTTCATTGGAACCAGCAAGTTCCACACTACTTGATTCTGTGTAGTTCAGTGTGTATGTGACTGTTGCACTTCTTTTCAGAACGGAAAGGAAACAGCAGCCTCTGCTGGCAAAAATTCCCACCAAAACCAAAGCAAATGAACCAAAACTTGAGGCTCAGCAACATAAAAGTTTGAGATCCCTCCCAGCTCTTAAGATTCCGTGATTCTGTGTGAGGTTTACTAGGACAGCATCTATCTCTGCCACCACTGTTCTAAGAAACTAGTTTTCATTTTAATGTGTAAACCCATTTGGATGCATCAAGAAGAGTGTGGGCAGCAGGTCAAGGGAGGTTCTTCTCCCCATCTGCTCTTCCCTGCTGAGGCCTCATCTGGAGTCCTGTGTCCAGTTCTGGGCTCCTCAGCTCCAGAGGGACAGGGAACTGCTGGAGAGAGGCCAGTGCAGGGACACCAAGATGATCAAGGGTATAGAACATCTTTCATAGGAGGAAAGGCTGTGGGACCTGGGGCTGTTTAGTCTGGAGGAGACTGGGGGGGGATCTTATTAACATTTATAAATATCTAAAGGGTGGGTGTTAGGAGGTTAGGGCAGTACTTCTTTCTATAGTAGATAGTAACAGAACAAGGGGTGATGGGATGAAGCTGGAACACAAAAAGTTCCACTTAAACATAAAGAAAAACTCTTTCAGTGTTTGAGTGAGGGAGCCCTGGCACAGGCTGCCCAGGGAGGGTGTGGAGGCTCCTTCCTTGGAGGTCTTCAAGACCCGCCTGGACACGTTCCTGTGTGACCTGATCTAGGTGACCCTGCTTCTGCAGGGGGGTTGGACTGGATGATCTCTAAAGGTCCCTTCCAACCCCCACCATTCTGTGATTCTCTGATTTTTCACTGTCTTTGGTCCTTGAGCAGCTGTTTTTAGCCTTTGAGGTTCATCTTTCTAGAGACATTTTGATAATTGCTGTCAAATAAGGGTTCCATGCTTTGACTAAAGACTGCCAGCAATACAGGACAACATGTGCTACATCTAGAATTCCAATTCAGTTTACAACTCTTTTTGTCAGCTGAAATAACAACCAAGCAAAAATCACAGAGCACTAGGATGTGCAATTGGATGATCTCTAAAGATCCCTTCCAACCCCCACCATTCTGTGATTCTATGATATGGAATGAATAATGTTAAGGATTCTAAAGTGTTTCAGGTTGTCATGAAGTTTAAGTTACTGGGCTGAAACAGTTGGTCTCACTACTTCAGAAGATCACCTGTAAAAAACCAAACCAGAATGAGAGATTTGTTTCCTAGAATAGTTTCTAGTCTGGTTATTTTTGAGAATGGTTCTGAGCATGGTGCTGTGTTCAGGAGCCCAATTGGAAGACATGAGATGCAAATTATTCTGTCCCCTTGATCTTTTCTTAAGGATAATAAGAGCAGTTAGAAGATTCTTGTAAAAGATTAGCAACTCTTGCAGCGCTTCTGGGAATTTTGAAGCTAAAGGATTATTTTTTCTTTCCATTTTCTAATTAAGTCTTATCTCCAGCATACTCTTCTTGAAAATGTACCAACAAGATGTGACTATCTGTTAACAGGCATGTGTATTCATGCCTAGCTTTTATTTTTTCCCTCTATTTCTTTTAAAGAAGATGTTGAGTCCCTCTAATCAGAGGCTGGTTACATGTTCCAAGAGATTTCCTGTAGGGGAAAAAAAATGAAATAGTCTTGCTATTACAACCATAATTGAAGAATGGGTGGTGCAAGGTGGGCTGAGAAGTAGCTGAATTGTAGAGCCTGACCTAGGAGAAAGAAATGTAATGCTACAGGTTACAAGTGAGAAAGGCCCATCACATCCTCTGGCTGTGATGGTGCTAAAAGCACCTACTATAAGGACTCTAAGGCCAGAGCTGATCATAGTGCATCCTCAAGACCTTAGCAAGAGCTGAGCAAGCTCTTTCCTATGGTCTCTTGTTTTCTCAGGATGGGAGCAGTAGGAAAAGAGAAGTGCAGAGAGGAAAAAAAGGTGCTAATGTGCTCTGCAGAGAGTTCAGAATGGAATGTAATTGTGAATGTTGCAGAGCTGACAAAGGTTGTGCTTTCCAGGCCATCAGGTTGAGACTGATCTTTTATGGGAAGGCTTGTGAATAACTGAGTGTTTCTCAGTCTGCTTCCAGTGGTCAAATGTTCATTTTGTATTTCCAGCCTTGAGTGTGAGCTGAGGTGGCCTCTAAGCTACCTTAAGTGTCAGAGCAGTACCAGGCGGGGAGCTAAGCTTGAACAACAAGGAACACTTTAAAAAAAGCCTTTCAACTGTCAACATTTGCTCTGGTGAGGTACTTGTAGCTAGGAATTTTTATACCTGCCTAATCTTTTGCTGTCTCACGTCAAATGTGAAATGAGTGTGGTAGCAGGAAACAAAATGAAGTTGTTAATTTGCCCATGTGAATTCGAGTCTAGAGGGTACTGGCAAAATGGGCAGAATTTATTAGCTGGCATTTCCACCACTGTTGTTCTTGCCACTGGATGGCAATATTTGACCAAAAAACCTTAACCATGTGTGAGGAGATAATAAAAGAGTACAGTGATACACTCTTTTATTGGCAGAGGAGATACACATCTTCCTTTAGGTACATGGCTTTCTGGAGTCTGAAGAGGAGGAAAATATTACACTCCATTAAACAGTAAATTATTCTTTATGATAATAATAATAATAATAATTATTCCAGTCATCTATTGGGCTCTGAACTTCAATGGGCTAGATGCTGTAGAAAACATATATGTGAACCATTTCATGCCTATGAGAATTCACTAGCTTTAGCTGTCTACAAGCTCATTTAAGAAACACTTTCTTTCAACATTATGAATGTGAGACCAAGATTTCTCTTTTTTACAATGAAGTGTGTATTTTAAAGTGCCTCAGGCTGTAAAAAAAAGGAGAAATGTGTAAATTATGTTGACTATGACACAGCTACATACAGTCACATTAATTTTTATTGTGAAGATGACTTTCATGAGTCTTTTCCTTAGTGTTAGAACAAAAAGTTGGAAGAGATGCTTGAAACACCTCTGGTTGTTCTGTGCAACTGCAAACAGCTTCTGCATATAGCACTTCTTAATCCAAGCAGTGAATCAGCCAACTATGGAAACTGGATATTGAATAATATTACAACTAGATCAGAGCATATTTCATTGATTTTTGTTCAATGAATAAGCCTAGGAAAAGGAGTATTGTCTTCTTGAACACAGCTATACCTTGTGTTCTGTGTGTGTGACGATAACATGCTTGATATGCTTTGACCTCAGTTGCTTTACTGAAGTGTTGATTACAGACAACTCTCTTTGAGCTTAGCAATGTGGAAAGCACAGATCCCAGTGCCTATTTTGCCATGCCTGACTCTTGGTATAACAAGCAATTCAATCATAGGTGTATGTGAATTTTGCTGCAATGGGTATTTATGCTTCAAGCCACGCAGGTGCTTTAAATCCTAAAATGTTCTTTTATGTCACAGAAGTTTACAAGTATTGTTTGTCAGAAAAGACTAACTCATTGAGTGAAATAAATAGAGGTTAATAGAACTATTCCTGCTTACATTTTGCTTGTATATTTATGGCTAGAACTTAGAACATGTTTTGTGGAGTGAGACAAAGGGACTGTTTAACTTAATACTGTAACTTCAACAGGGGCCAGTGGCAGATGACAAGGGAAGAATGTAAGAAGTAGGTAAATGAGACTGAGGTCTCCTCTTTTGAAAGACTTCCTCCATAAATATGTAGTGATGTGTTTTTTGGTTGGGTTTTTTTTGTTTTTTTGGATTTTTAACTTGAGTCTCTTGCAGAGAGGAGTTCCACAGCTCTACTACATTTTGTGTAAACACCTCGTTTCATTTAGGTTTTGGACCCTCTGTGGTGTAGAAAAAGCATGCCAGAAGCTTAGAAAGATCTCATTGTTTGCAGTACTGCTCTGCCATCAGCCAGAGTTTATGTGGATTATTTCCTGCCACGTCAATAGATACATGGGAACCTGTTTTGTTTGACATGCTAGAAAATGGTTACTGTAGAAGGAAAAAAAGTGTATTGTGATGGAGATAGAATGTAAAGGTCTGTTGTTCTGTCTGGACTGATGCTCCTTTGCATGATAAACTTGAGATAAGTGTTAAGAAAGGATTTAATTGACTGAGTGACCAGATTTAGAGGTTACTTCTTAATTACAGTAACAGGTCACTTTTTCCATCTTCCAGTCCTCTGGGACCTCCCTGGTGAGCTAGGCCTGCTGGAGAGTGGCTTGGAGAGCACTTCTGCCAGCTCCCTCGGCACCCTCAGGGGCATCTCATCTGACCTCATGGACCTGTGTGATCTAAAGGGAGCAGCAGGTCACATACCATTTCTCCTTGGACTGAGGGGACTTCCTTCTGTTCCCTGTCCCTGTCTTCCAGCTCAAGGGTTTGGGTACCCTGGTAAAAACTGATTTTACCACTGAAGACTGAGATGAAGAAGGCATTAAGTAGCTCAGCCTTTTCCTCATCTTTGGTCACTATTCTTCCCCCTGTGTTCATTAAAGGATGAAGATTTTCCTTGGCCCTCATTTTGTTACTAATGTATTTACAGAAACTTTAAGCCAGTTTAAGTCCTAGATGTGCCTTTGATGTCAAAATGGAACTGTCTGCATAAATAATCAAGTTTTGGGACCATGGTGTGCTGTTTGGAGACAGGCACCTGTCCATGTCCCTGCCTTCATGTAATAATAGAAAATAGCTTCATCTTGTGTGTGAACTGACACCTGCGCACTGGGTGACAAACCCCCAGTTTTTGAGACAACACTGCAGCTCTTCTAATTTTCTCCCTGTATAACCTCAGAGCTTCCTTGTAGTCCTCCTGAGCTGCCTGGCCCTTCTTCCAAAAGTCATCAATTCTCTCTTTTCTCCTGAGCTGCAGCAGAAGCTCCCTATTCAGCCAGGACAGTCTTCTGGCCCACCAGCTCATTTTCTTCACATGGGTACAGCTCAATCCAGTGCCTTTAAGAGTTCAGTCTTGAAGAATGTCTGGCTTTCCTGGACTCCTTTACCCTTCAGGACTGCCTCCCAAGGGGCACTGGCAACCAGCTTCCTAAACACATCAAAGTCTGCCCTTCAGAAATCTTAAGGTAGCAGTTCTGCTGAACCTCCTCCTTGCTTCTCAGAGAATCAGAAAGTCAATCATTTAATGATTACTCTGCCCAAGACAGCCTCCAAACCAGCACATCTCCCACACATCTCTGTTTACAAACACCAGTTCCTTCCCTAGTTGGCTCTCCCAACAACTGTGTGAAGATGTTCTCTTCCACACACTCCAGGAACCTCCTGGACTGTTTCCTCTCTGCTGTGTTGGATTTCCAGTAGACATCCAGTAAGAAGAAATGCCCCATGAGGATGAGAGCCAGTGATCCCAAGAGTTTTCCTAGCTGCCTGAAGAACCTCTCATCTACCTCCTCATCCTGGCTGGGTGGTCCATAACAGGCTCCTACCATGATGTCCTCCTTGTTGCCCTTCCCCCTGATTCTTACCCATAAGCACATGAATAAACATCCATAAACACAAGGATATCACCAGCAGCCCATCCCTTGAACACCACTGTGTTGCCTCCAGGATTATCTTTGTTTTCTGTTTCTTTTCTTCTCGCTGTCCTATAACAGATCACTTCAGACTGTGACTGTAGTCTCTGAAGAATGGAAATTATCTCTGTGAGAATGGAGATAATGCGAGAAGCCAAAAGAAACTGGAGATAATTTAGCTGTCAAAGAAGAAGGAGGCCAAAGAGATTATAAACTAGGGGACTGGACAGCAATAAGTACATGTGAGAAATGTGCAATTTATGAATCTATAAAGTATAATATACTTGATTGCCATGGAGAAAAGAGATGCAAAAGATCTGTGGAGTTCATTCCACAAACAGTGCTTATTCCCCAATCTCCAGACAGTAAAACATGTCACATTTTCCAAAACTCTCTGGAATAACTGTCTAAACCTTTCTATCTACAAAATTACCAGTTATAGACATTAAAAAACAAACAAACAAACAAAAATCCAGTCTAGCTCTCCAGGAGGCCAAAAGACTCTTTGGAAATAAACACTGAGCTATTTCTGCCTTACTTGAAGCTTTGAATCTGATGGCATTTTATTCTTGTCTTTTACCTGCAAATTTATTGTTAACTTTCAGATTTATTTATCATTGAAAGCTTTCAAGTCTTGAGAGTTGGCAGAATGAACATCCTCTACCTACAGCTTGGGCTTCTCAGAGTGTATTTGATACTTGATGATGCCGTGCTTCGTACCCTGTTTCTCAGAAGTCAAGCTTGCTCTGCTTCAATTGGCCAACATCCAAACACTTATCTAACGTTACTGCCCTGTAAAAAAGTGTTTCATTGAATAAATTTTCACTTAGCTCATATTTTTGAGAAGGATCTGTAAGGCATTTGTAACAGCTTACAACACTTACAACAACTCCAAGCTTACCACTGACTTCTCAAGTTGTGTTCCAATGACATTCAATGTTCTGTATTATAGCAGAGCATTGATACCCTGATGACCTCATTTAAAGCTCACTTGGGTATTCCTACCTCCTAGTGCCATTTACAGTGCAGCAGAACACAAAGCAGCCACTCTCAGAAAGAACTGATGGAAGAATAGGGCACTGGAGCCATCCTGTGTAATCATTTCTTCCCAAGCATGCTGCCCCTTCAGCACTTCTCAGCATTGCTCTGTGCTGTGTTTTGCTTTTAAGAGGCATCCAGAGCTGCTTTGGTAACCACACACCACCAGCAGCAAGTTAGCTTTTCTCTTTTGTTGATTGTTTTGGTTTTCTTTCTGCAAATTGCCTTTCTGACAATCTGTTTTCCTCAGTCCTGATGGTAACATAAATGTTTAGTAATATGTAACCTAACACAATCTGGCAGAGATGTCAGCCAGTTACACACTCAGTATCTGGAGCATTTGGTTCAGATGTAGACATTGTTTCTCTCTAAAATGGAAGGGTTTTTCTTTCCTTTTTCATCCAAACAGCAGATTTTCTCGTCTCCCTCTCAGCATAGTAGTGTTGAACTTTTTGTCATTAAATCTAAACATGGAAAATGAGGAAGCTGCCAAGAGTGGCTGTGATCCCTAAGCTGGTGTCTGCAGGGAACTTGTGTAGAAGCGACAGTACACATACAGAAAGAGCGATGGAAGTAGCACCACAGCAAACTGACTCGAGTTGGTGGTGGAAATACAGAGGAAAGAAACAAGTGTTAAATGAGACTGAGCAATATGTTACCTGGCTGCTAAGGGTAGAAAATGCTCTGTATACTTGTCATAGTTTTGTGTGGAGCTGTTTCTGGTTAAGGGGGAAGGGGCTGTAAAGATGTTTCCTGTAAGAAGTTGCTCCAAACTCTCCCCAGCTCTGAGCCAGACCTGCTGCTGGGGCTGAGCCTATTAGATGCCTCCACAATCACTTTTTAAGAAGGAGCCAGAAAAGGAGGGTTCTTCCTATTCCTTCTTGTTCTGTTCTTCCTTCTTTTTTGGCTGGTGGTGGTGCAAGGAGTTGGAAAAGAGAGAGAAGTGACTGTGCTGACCTCAAGTTCAGCCTGGGAAGAAAGGAGGGATGGGGGAGGGAGATCTTAAAGTGCTGGTTGTAACTGGCAACAAGCCCTCCTTGCCCTTGTATCTACCCACAACCACCTGGCTTATCTTTTTCCTCCCATTTCCCTGGGGTCTCAGCCATCCTAAAAAGGGTGATGGTGAATGGGGGAACCGAGTGAGAGACTGTCATGGTGATGCTGTACTGGCTGGGCAAAACCACAACCATACTTCAGATGGTTCAATGTTTCCTATTGCAAGCTAATTGCCTGGAATTTGATGGGAAGAAAAAGTTTGAGGCTGGCATTTCTTGTAGAATGCTTGTGTAAAACAGGGTCTTGAACACATTTGTGTTCAAGACTTACATTGAGGGAAATGTAGTATTTTGCCTAGGTAAATAATTGTACCACTGATTGCAGAGAGAACACGTAACACCTTAATATGTGGTGAACTTGTAGTTCTTTTGCAACATTGCCTTAATGCCAAGGCCTTTTCCCATCCTTGCAATAATCTGCTCAAATCTGTCTGAATTATGAGTCTCAGGGAGAGACAGGGAGGTTTGGATGGCTAAATTACCTTAAAAATCCATCAGTGTTGAGCATGACCCAATGTCCATGTGCCGGGGGCTGCCTTCACTTGCCTCTCCCAACTGTTGGTGGTTACTGAGACATCAAGCAGTGTACTGAAACAAGGGCAAGACCTAGAATGTTTATTTTCTACCTGCTGTACCACCAAGGTGACATTTGTGTTTGAAACCAAGAGATGTTTGGAATGGGAAAAAAACAGAAAAAGGAAAGGTAATAACACTGAATTTGTGTTTTGTCTTTCTTTTTTAAGAGGGATTTTCAGTGATTGACAGATTCTAGAAACCTTTTCATATGAATCCATACATATCCACATCTGTATCCTTTGCAGCTCAAGCGTCACAGCTCAAATATAGTTTTCTGAGGGTCTTTAATTGGTGGGAACTGAGGTCCCTTCTCATTTCCATTCAATGTTTGCATTCACTCTGCAAAGAGAAACTTCTGAAGACGTTTCAATAGGATGTTCAAAGATGACTGCAATTATGAAGCAAGGAAGAGAAGATTACTTCTGAATTTCTAATTATAGTTCTGCTAATTGAGATTAGAGGAGTGTTATTCCTTTGCATTTATTTTAATCCATTTCTTTTTGTGCCTGTCCAGATCAAAGGGCTGTGGTATTTGCAGAGTATTACTGTGTGTAGATGCTGCTTGCAGTGCCATGAAGTGTCACAGCAGAAGGTCAGGTTACCAGCAGCTTGGATGTGTCCCCTCTTTGGTGTATAACTTTCATGGAGACCTCTTTTTTCTCTCCTTTCCTTATTGTCTGTGTATCTAAACTCTAACTGCATTGGCACAGCTGTGGGAAGAGTGAGGTAGGGGAAGCAGAGCACTGGTGAATGTGTTTGTAGTGCAATCTCAGATGGAGAAGTGTAAAAGGCAGGGTCAGATTGCTTTTTCCATCCTGTAGTAGTGCCTGTGGTAGTGGTGTGCTCCATTTTTTTTCACAGCTACAAATGTCTTCCTAGTTTAAGCAATAGTACTGACTTCTAAGCTGGAGAAATGTTGTATGATACGGGTAAGGAAGGTACCGAGCTTCATCATCAGCCAGGAAGGAAAACTTGGAACAATTTACCATGTCCACAGTGGTGCTGGGTTTTCTGCTCCAGAGCAATATAGCAGTTGTGGGTCAATTCTCCAAACATGAACAACTTTCTTAAGGCTATTTGAAAATAAAGCTTCTAAAAACATGCAAGTTCTGTGAAACTGCTACTTTCTACCTCTGAATTTTTGTAAACACTTGGCACTTAGGGGAAAATTGCTGCTCCCTCCTCACTTCTTTTTTCCCCCTGTAAGGCACAGAATGTCCTTGTTCTGACCCCTGTTCCCAAAGAGAAAAAACCCCTGAAACCTTAAAAAAACCCCACTTCCTAAGCAAAGGCTCATTTTGCTTAAATTCAGTAAAAAAACCCCCACAAACAATAGAATGGAGAAGTTGCTAAACATCTGGCTGAATCCTTAGAATGGGAATATTTCACTCAGAACTCTCTGTAGGTGTCACGACTTGCTATTCCCATAGTATTTATGTCCCAGCTGCACAGTGAGGATTTACTGATGTTGCAAATAACCTGAAACTAGTGGTCTGTAAAAACCAAATACAGTCTCTATGGCTGCACACATGGAAAAATCTGAAGAAAGGATTCTGTGACAATGTTCTGTTTCTTTGACCAGCTTCTTAGTTGCACTGCTATGTGTTGTTCATCAGCTCCACTGAAGCCTGTATTTACTCCTGATCTTGACTAGTGGCATGGTGATGTTTCCTTTATAAGTAAATTAAGAAGTGTTGGCTCTAGATGTTTGGAATATTGGTGTGAATGTAAGAATCTATTACAAAAAGAGCCTATCTTTAAGTGTACTGTGAACATAAAAGTCTTCTTTAAAAGGTGAAATCATAGCAATGCAAAAAAACCACTCCATGAAAAGTTTTGCCATCCTAAAATACATTCTTTCACTTAAAAAAAAGTGATTTCAGTTCATCATATTTTGTTCATTTGTTATCAGATGTTGCTGGTTGTATCGTTCATATCGCATCTAGTGTGATACATCTGGTATGTAGCTGTGAACTTAGCCTAATATATGAACTTATTTCATGGAGATGGGAGAATTCATCTTGGGAACAGCTAAATGAAGTGAATTCCCAAGAGCAACCAAGGCATTGTGTCTAATAATGAGCCTGACACTGAAAAGTACTGGCAGTGTAATTTGACTATCAATCACTGTCATCTCTGGAGCATGTGAAGCTCACGGCAGCTGCAAGAACAGCTGTAACCCAGGTCTATTGTCCTTGTGACCATCCCATGTATTTCTGAAGCCTATTAATGGCATTTTTAGGGCTTGAAAACTGGATGGTAGTAATATAAATCTGAATATTCTAAATGATACTGGCTCATTAGGCAGTGCTTTCTACAATAATATCTAATTTTTGAGAGTTCACTTGGCAAAAGAAAAGACATTTGAAATGGTACAAGTGTTACAGCTTTACAAATGCAAGCAGCATTTTCTCATTTAGCACAAAGAGAGAGGAAAACACTCAACAGATGTATCTAATTGCTCCTTCTACTCCATGTACTTTATTTCTTCCAAATGCCTGAGGGAAGACTTTGCCTTTCTATGAGGTTAAGGCGAATGGAATATTGCCTGGCATAGAGATCAGTCCCTGCTCATATGCAGATGGACCAGGATGTTCCATAGCAGGATAAGGAAGGCTGTTAGCCTCTACTAACAGTAACATATGATGAACCAAATCTCTGTTGTATGTGTTAGTGTTGCACCCCTGGAATTTCTGGCTTTAAGATCCACCTTCTTCCTGGTTGGGTTTTTTTCTGTTTTCTATTTTTTTAACCATTTTGTACCTTGTAGATTTTGCCTTCTTCAAGAAAAGAGCTGGATTTTTCCAAGGCATGTGGAAACTAGAGTAGTGGCTGTGTTGCAGATGGGATTTTTCTTTAATTAACTTAATTTTCTTTAATTTAAAAAAACCCACAAAGAAAAGAGACACTTGAAAAGGAAATTTCATGGGAAGAAATCATGACTTTCAGCTCCTGGATTACTAATAATTGGAACATATGCTCCATAGTCTCGGGAGGCTTGGCCCTGGTTTCCCACCTTGCTCTTAGTTAAGTGAATTCAAGACATTTATTATATTTTAGCATCTCTTCTTTCACATTTAAGCAACTACTAAATCTCCTATAGAGGGCCTTTTTTTGTGTGTGTGTTATGCATATTGAACATAACACTTCATAGACACTACTCATTTTCCAAAGTTCTAGTCAATTTGATGCATTACTTTGGCTGAAAAGTTATAGTGGATTTGATGAATGTATTTTGCTTGGCAGCTGTAGGAACGTCGAGCCATATGGAGCCCTGTTGAAAGCTGAGACAAGCTCAAGGCTTGTAGCAATGTTTTTTTGGTTTTCTTTTTTAAAGAAAGCCATAACACAGCTTCTATTTCTACTAGGAAACTGGAGGGAATCCTCTAATGAGTTTCATATATGCTGCTGAACCTCAAAGTTGTGGTGGAAAACTCTATTTAAAACCACGATGGAGCAGTCATTTACGAGTTCCTCTGGTCGAAGGTTGCTTCAGCTCTCTGTGGCTCTCACACTGTTTATTGTAGTTGCATGCAATCTTTGATGTTTTAATTCAAGCAGTGACAGAATTATTATTTGCTTTGGATAATTACACAATGGTTAACACATCTTTATGTGAATTTATCTGCTCTTCCTGTATTTTTTTTTCAGCAAGTATTTTTGGCTTAGAAAAAAATGATAACCTGTGGAATGTCAAAGGCTCTTACTAACAGATAGCTCCTGTCATGTTTATCCATTCCACCACACTATTCTCTGTGATAACAAAATGCTCTGTTGCACAATATTATACAGTCTGGGCTGAGAGCAAAACTCTACTAATTTTATAAGCATCAAAGAAGTTCAATGTGGAAGTGTTTGTAACCGAGGGAAAGAAGAAGAAAGTAGTGATGCTTTGGAATTTCCTGCCATTATCTTGTTGGTGTCTGCTGCTGCATCATCTTCTTTAATAGAAACTTTCTGAGCAGAGATGAATGTCATATCTGACTGATTTATATAATCAAATTACAGTGAGAGAATGAGTGTTGTTTAATACTTGCATCTACTGAAAGACACTTGTAAGCCAATCATATTCAGGTAAGCTCCCCAGTGTGACAAAGTTACTTATATGATTTCACAACACTACTAACAAGATTACTCCTGTTGCACAATGTTTGTGTTATATTTTACCCATATATCAAAACAACCTAATGTTACAAACATTAGAACAGCATAATAGCATAATGTTTTTGGGCTTCTGTCATGATTGTAGCCTATGAAATATTTACATATAGGATTCAGAATTATGGGTTAGTGATTAGTCTTCTAAATTTAGTATTTCACTTTGAGCAGACAGATGAGTTTTTAAGGGGGCTAGCTTTCAAAACTGAGATATTTAACTTCATAGGACAGCAACCAAGTAGCTCTAGTAAGGTCTAATAACATCTGAAAATAGAGTCATATATCATATCAAAGAGAGAAAAGTAGCATGTACCTGACACAGCTTAGCTGAGAAGCTACTCTAGACCAAAGTAGTCATAAAGATGAAATGAGGGTAGCTTTGGTGGATTTTAGTGCTTCAGAGGATGGTTAGTCCTCTGAGACATGGGAAATGAAGCAGTTGACATATATTGCAGTCGTGGAATAGTGTTGGAACAGGAGTGTCAATGGATTAGTGTGTAATACTGTGTAAGGTACTTCCATGATTTGTAATTACTACAAACTGTGAGAAGAGAATGGATGAGGCAATACCTAAAGACTATGAAGTTATTTCAGGGCTGGAAGAATTAAAGTGCAGTCATCTGTGTGTCCCAGCAAATCTCCAAATTGTTACAGGAACTCCTAAACACATAAACTGTGAGTTTCAGCTTGTAAGTAACCATGAAAATGACTGAGCTGCTGGAAAGCTGGTTTCAGTTTTTACCTCTGTTTTCATGCCTGTCTCAGTTTTCCTAGTTATAAACAAAAGGAATGATGTTTGACTGTCTTGTGGACTGCTTGGATGTGGACACCAGAAAAATGTAATAAAGAAGATAAGCTTCCTCCTCACATACTTGCTGTAGTATATATTCCTTCTGCTACTTGGCCTCTCAGTTCAAGAGGGGCAGGGAGCTGCTGAAGAGAGTTCAGCACAGGACCACAAAGATGATGAAGGGAGTGGAGCAAGTAATATTGTGAAAATATGGAGTCTATATTTACAAAACTGCTTTACCTGGAGTAAAGCCTTTGATTTATTTACCAAAAAAAAACCCCCTCTAAAACCCACAAGTCCATGCTGGAAGACACCCAACACACATTAATTTACTTTCATGAAATAATTTTACTTCTAAATCAACTGCTATTGCTCAGTTTTCAGATTTCTTTCTTAGCCACTTATGTCTTCTTGATTAAAATACACCCTGATTAATGTTGAACTGAAAGGTTGTGACTGTTCAAGAACTGACATTGCAAATAGTCTTTCAGTTTCCAGAATTGCCTGGAGGAGATCTGTTCCTTCAGATTCTTTTTTTTCCTGTGGTAGCTTGATTATAATATCAAAAATGTCGAGATCTTTCTCCATGCACACGCTCTCTCACTTCAAACAATCAGAAAACACTGCAATTATTCAGCAAGATGCAAAACCCAGAAATATATTTACATTTCATGTAAGATGATGGAAGACATGTTCTGCTTCTGCTGCTAAAGAATTCCCTGGCTTTGACCCTGCCAACATCTGTTTGCTTTATTTTACATACTCAGCTTTGCCTGTTGAAGCAGACAGGATCAACTGGAGTGCGTTGACTTGAAACGTGTGTAGAGTAAAACACCCCAAATCTCTAGATTTTAGTGCTAATCCTGTGATTGGATATTTACAATGATGTCAAGGAGCCGATATTAAGACTCTTTACTGAAGAAATGTATAAATCAATGGATAAAAAGTGAATGCAGATAAACATAAATTAGATAGCAGGAAGCAAATGATTTGCTTCCACGTGGATGTAACTCATTGGTGTACATAGCCTCTGCTACAGTGGAGGTCAGGCAGGTCCTAAACTGCATGTGTCTTTCGTAGGATAAATGAATACATGATGTCTGTTTAACCAAAGATGTTTGGGAATGTTTGTCTTGGCAGTTGTGCTCTGTGTTGTAAACCAGTATCTGGCATAAATAAACTATCTGGCAAAGCCTGCTGGGTTAGGGGAAGGATTTCCATTTTACTTGTTTGACTACTTTCTTTAAAGAGAGTTATTTGTGCCAATATCACAACAATGTTCTTAAGACAAATTAAATTTACAACGTTTCCAATTATTGAACTTTAATAGAGGAATAAAGCAGCAGGAAATTACATTCCAGTAACTGGCTTCCAACAGCTTTGCAGTAAAACATAATGAACTGATCCTCTTTCTGCAAATGCTCTCTTTTGCTTTAGATTATAGTAATGTTGAATCAAAACTGGATTCCATCAGCAGTTCCTGCTTTCTCTTGATCTTTTTTTTAGGAAGTATTTGTGGAATGTTGTTATTTTGGATAAAGGAACAGAAGTTTATGGACTTAGCGAAGCTCTGGAAGGATGCATCACCTGAGAATCCCCAAATTTAGATTCAAATATGACAATGATGTTTAAATCTGTTGTTCTGAACAAGGCTCTAGACCTATCTTAAGGAAAGGTTGCTTCACTCTGCTTTTATTGTCATTTACAGTGAAACCAGTAAAATGGGGAATGAACTGTTAGAGTCGTGTAGGGGAAAGGGACCTGGGGGTGCTGTGGGCAGCAGGATGAGCCTGAGCCAGCAACGTGCCCTCGTGGCCAAGAAGGCCAATGGCATCCTGGGGTGGGTTAGAAGGGCCGTGGGCAGTAGGTCAGAGAGGTTCTGCTCCCCCTCAACTCTGCCCTCATGAGACCACATCTGGAATAGTGTGTCCAGTTCTGGGCCCCTCAGTTCCAGAGGGACAGGGAGCTGCTGGAGAGAGTTCAGTGCAGGGCCACAGAGATGATGGAGGGGAGCATCTCCATCTGATGAAAGGCTGAGGGAGCTGGGGCTCTGCAGCTTGGAGAAGAGGAGACTGAGGGGTGACCTCATTAGTGTTTACAAATCCATAAAGGGTGGGTGTCAGGAGGCTGGAGCCAGGCTGTGCTCAGTGAAGGCCAATGATAGGACAAGGGGCAATGGGAACAAGCTGGAACAGAAGAGGTTCCAAACAAACACAAGGAAGATTTTCTTCCCAGTGGAAGGAAATCTTGGGCTGCAAGTTATGAGTGGGCTAATAATAGCTTTGGATTTCAAATAGTGATTCCATGAATGCCAAGAGTAGTAGTGAGTTCATTTCCTTCCTTTGTTTCATGCTGAATAGAGACTTTCCTATCTTTCAGCTGGCAGTACAGTCATATTTGTGGGCCCCCTTGGAAAGGAAGTAGATAATACCCTGGGAATTCTGCAACTGTTGGTTAAAATCTCTGCTGGCTGGCTGATAGGATGAAGAATGAGATGCTGCAGAAGGTTGTCTTTGTGTGATGAATCATGTGTTGAATGAACTTCTAGGATATCCATTTTGGTGGAAGAAAGAGGTGTCAATGCTACTTAACTTACTGTGTTGTGTCTGACTGTTCCAAGCTGTCGTTCCACACAACACAACTGCTATGGATAGCACTGCAGCCAAGTGAAAGCTGTGTTCTGCCATATTGTCTCCAGTTTAAAAATGGAGCAAGAATTTTGTTTACTTTTTAAATACAACATTTCCTGCAGGACAGACCTACCCGTTGAGAGCATTGACACCACTGCTCCCTTCATTAGCAAGAGGACTTGGAGGCAGTTTAATGCACTTTTGTTTTGTTGATAAAAGTCACTTTATATAGTTTTCTAAAAGTCAAATGAACATAGACCTACTAAATTCCATCCCTGTGGGGTGGTTCCTGCCTTTAAAACTGATGCTTTTAGGAGTTAATTTGTCATCCAGGAACACTTGGCTGTTGCATCCCCTGCACTGTGTGCAATTCCATGTCCTTCAGCTATATGCACAGTGTGTGAATAATTCTTGATTGTTATTTTTTTTCAGTTCAGGGATAGATTGGAAATGTTAGGAGGGAAGGAGGGATTTTGTCTCTCCCCAGTTTAAATAATTCTGAGGAGGAAGATAGAGAGGAAATGAACAGGGTAAATTTCACTATCATCTACAAAACTGGTTCTCCATCTCTATATTTTTTCTCTTATTTTTGGACTAGTCTATCTCTTAACTCATTGTTTTTCAGTACTGTAGGAGACCTGGGTTGAGCTCCTACTTTTGTCTGGGGCATGTCAACCACTACCTCTTACCTTCTAAAGAAGTGCCTTATTTGCTTTCTTGTTAACTTTATTCCACATAGCTAAAATTAGAGAGCTTTGGGGCTAAGTAGTCTTTTAGCAAACTGTGACTTCATTAGGGACTTTATTTTGGTCATCTTGTTGTTGGAAAGTGTCTTTTCAGGGATGTGGGGGGAAGCTATTGACATTTAATTTTCCCTTCTTTCCCTGTGCTTGACTTCATCAATCTATGTCAGTAAGTGTTACTGGAGTCCTTACTTCAAAGGCAAAGGTGGATACTAGATTTGATTATTGTAGAACCCATCAACAGCATTGAATTGATTGGATTTTGCCTCTATTTCATCTGTGATGAGCTTGCTCTTTTTCTACGGGGATGAATGCTTCACAAAGAGCATCTGATGATCTCTACTTGATAATCAAGTCTATTGGTGAACAGTAATTGACTAGAGAAGTTGCCTGCTGCTTGCTTGGGTAAGCATTGCTTTTACAGTCTGGAGGGGACCAGAACTGAAACTAGGAATTAAATAATAATTATGAAATGTTACTTTTTGAGTGATGTCTGCCTGATTTGCTTCCAGAAAACATGTTTCCTGTAGGTGTAATTCACTGTGCAAAGTGTCATCCTTTGCAGACTACTGCTGCAAACAGAATTGAGGCATGCAAAAATAAAAACAGGCAAAAGGGTGAATGTTAGTCCAGTAATAATTTTGAAGTGTGTTCCAAGTCCCTGTAGGGCAGTAATGTAAGTATTTGAGGTCTGATTTGTCAGTAGTATCTGAAATTCATGGGTATTTTATATTTACTTTGGAGTAGCCACCAGCTGTTGTACAACAGCAGAACAAGTCCCTGCTCCATTCAGATTGGATCCCAAGTGTAAAAGGAATTTATATTCCAGAGACCTCAGCTCCCACTCAGGCAGCTGCTGAAGGGACAGAGATTCCTAAAATGCTTGGTACCCAATGGTGTCTTGCCAAATTGGGTTGGTACTCAGGATGCACCTTGCTCTGACCTTCTCCATCACCGTCACCTTCATTATCGTTCACTGCTGCTTCCAGCTACAGACCCAAAATGCCTCATAGTAAGCAAGAGCAGCAGGATCTGGGCTTGAGCAGCTTCCTTAATTCACCTACATTTTCTTTCACTGCCTTTGCTAGAGTGATTAAAATCAAAACAACAGTCAAATATCTTTGAAAATCAACAGCTTATTATTTGCACTGAAGAAAGTACTGATGGGATTTTTCTCTGGTTTTCACTTGGCTCTTTTCATTTGTGAAGACTTGATGGTAAATTACTGGACACTTCCATATATAAAAACTGGTTCTTTCAAGTGTAATATTCCTCCAGGCCATTCATTTCCCTTTAACTCCACAACAGTGTGTTGCATCACTCATTGCAAGTGAATGCAAAACGGTGTGAAGCAGCTCTTCCAGTATGGAAGAGCTTCCTTCCTTGAGGAAATGGTTTCCCCTAGAGAGTAGTTTCCTCTGACATTTCTCTGTTCAGCTTTTCACTGGGAACCAGGGGTAGCTAGTTTCTAGCTAGTAGATTGTTTTTAGCAGGGCACATTTTAAAATGGGATGAAATCACAATCTTTTTCCCAAAGGCAGGCAAAAAATCACCACTTGGCCTTTTTCCAGGTAAGCACTTGAGCTCCTCAGCGTTGAGATAGAGACTGCTTTTGATTACAGGGCACTTATGTTGTTGTTGTGGATGTAGCCCTGAAAACAAATTCCCTGAATCCAAATGAGTGTCACACTTTCAAGGAGGCATAACTACTTTTGATCTTCAGTAAATCAAACACAGCTTTTAAAAGTCTCAAATCTTCTCCAAAAGTGATGCTTCTGGGGAGGAGTTACTGTAGAGGAGGAGGAAATGTGACCCTGAAAATGACCAGGAAGAAGACTTTCAGGAAGGATTCATCTCTTAACTAATAATGTCCTTCAGATATATTTTTCTTGATTTTCATCTCCAGTTAGCAGTGGTGAGCAAACCAGAGTTCTCACTCTTGCATAGTGTAGTAAGCCTTCAGCTGGATAACTTTTGCTTGCTGATTTCTCTGTTTTTCTGATGGTCATCCAAGCTTCTGTTGCTTGGGAGAATCTTGCTCTACTGTATATATTAATTTAATATATTTGATATTTGCACAGTCTGAAATGTCCTTTGGACAACACATTCTTGTTTCAACCCATCTCGGCCATGAACATTTGATTCTGAGAAGAGTCTGTTGCAGCAGACCCTGCACTATCCCCAAACTATCATACAGAAATCACTGTTGCATTCTTTGGGGGAATGTTATTGCTGGCAGATGCTGTGAGAGTTAGACATCCTCCAGCACATCTCTGTCATGTATTCTGATTGCTTGTATGTCTTGTGGTATCTTGAATGAGCTGATAAACTAATCACAGCCTCTGATCTGCCAGTCTCAAAACCCAAGTATGTCTTTGTTAATCAGCCTCTCCTGAAGTGCATTACCTCAGTGTCTGACACTGCATTGACAGGCTGCTGTGGAGCTTTGTAGAGCTGATGGGCTCTGTTTAGACACTAATAACTTAAGTAATTAGCAAAAGTGTTTACACAGATGTAAGCACTGCACCAACAATGACTCGGATTTTAAAAGAGTAAAAGGTGGAATGAGGGAGAAGAGAAAAAAGACAATGATAAATGTTTCAGTCTTTTTGCTTGCTGGAGCACCATACTTGCTAGTCTAGGGAAAGAAGTAAATTCCTGAGTATTCCTGTCTTGCTATTGCTTACGGGCCAGAGATAAGGCAGATGTCATTCCCTCACCCTGAAGGAGAGTTCCTCAAGATGTAACTTTCAGGAGATCATTTCAGAACTCAAAGTTCTTAGAAGACTGTTTTAACTTGGGGCAAAGCTTTTGGGAATGACTCATCAAATCAAGGTATTTTTAGGATACCTAAAGGCAGGTGCAGCTGAAGGCAAAGTCATATTTGCCTGTACTTAGAGATCTGTTTACCAATAAGCTCTGGGTTTGTGCTCACTCACCCTCTCCTTTAAAAAAGAAAAATCCCAGCCCAAACACTTGCTATCCTTGCAATTTGAACACGTTATAAATTGCAATAATTCAGAGGGATCAAAGTCTTGATTGGTTCAGTTTTGATTTAGTTCACAACAGCCCACTGACGGATGACTCAAGGAGCCGCTAGAAAATGCCTTGTCCATTGTTGTTAGTGTGATCCATCTCCTTGATGTTCCTTCAATCTCTGACACAAGGGTGGATTTGAAACACATCTGTGTTGGCCCTGAAGCTGTGTTCTGATTCAGTGCCTTTTTGATACATTTCTAATTTCTGTAGATACCCAGTGTACAAACCCACAGCTGTGCAATGTGACATATTATATTAGTATGAGTTATGCACGCAGAGGGAAGAGCAGAGTTGGTGAAATGATGATAATAAATTGGGAAGGTACAGGACAATGATGGGTATACCACTCTAGGGAAGTTTTCTGACTGAATGTTGCCACAGATATACTGTGCTATACTTCAGAAAGAGAATTAATGGCCTGAGCACTGCCTTAATTGGAAGAGGTAGAAGTTGTTGCAGAATTAGGAAACTACAGGCCAGTCAGCCTCACCTCCATCCCTGGAAAAGTGATGGAACAACTCATTCTGAATGTTATCACTGAACATATGGAGGAAAAGATGGTCATCAAGGGGAATCAACGTGGCTTCAGCAAGGGGAAACCCTGTTTGATCAACCTGATGCCTTCTATGAGTGCATAACTGGCTGGCTAGATGAGAAGAGAGCAGCAGATGTCATCTACCTTGACTTTAGCAAGGCTTTTGACACTGTCTCCCATCACATCCTCATCAAAAATCTCAGGCAGTGTGGCTTGGATGAGTGGATGGTGAGGTGGATGGAGAGCTGCTGAATGACAGAGCCCAGAGGGTGGGGATCAATGGCACAGAGTTGAGTTGGAGGCCTGTGGCCAGTGGAGTTCCACAGGGATGGGTTCTGGGGCCAGTCTTGTTCAACATCTTCATCAACCACCTGGATGAGGGGACAGAGTGACCCTCAGCAAGTTCCCTGCTGGCACCAAACTGGGAGCACTGGCTGATTCCCCAGAGGCTGTGCTGCCATTCAGCGGGATCTCAACCGGCTGCAGAGTTGGGCAGAGAGGAACCTCATGAGATTCAACAAGGTTCAAGTGCAGAGTCCTGCAGCTGGGGGTCAACCCCATGCACCAGCACAGGCTGGGGGTCAAACTGCTGAAGAGCAGCTCTGCAGAGAGAGACCTGGGAGTCCTGATTGATAATAAGCTAAACATGAGCCAGCAATGAGAACATCTTTCATATGAGGAAAGGCTGCAGGACCTGGGACTGTTTAGTCTGGAGAAGAGGAGACTGAGGGGTGATCTTATTAACATTTATAAATATCTCAATGGTGGGTGTCAGGAGGTTGGGACATCCCTCTTTTCCATCTATATGTTGCTAGCTATCTATAGTAGCCAACAACAGGACAAGGGGTGATGGGATGAAGCTGGAACACAAAAAGTTCCACTTAAACATAAGAAAAAACTCTTTCAGTGTTTCAGTGAGGGAGCCCTGGCACAGGCTGCCCAGAGGGGTTGTGGAGTCTCCTTCCTTGGAGGTCTTCAAGACCCACCTGGACACGTTCCTGTGTGACCTGATCTAGGTGACCCTGCTTCTGCAGGGGGCTTGGACTGGATGATCTCTAAAGGTCCCTTCCAACCCCCACCATTCTATGATTGTATGATAATTGCTATGGAAAAGCATCTATACTGAGTGATTGACTTAAAGGTCTGTAAAAAGTGTTTGCAGCATTTTAGCTGGGACTTGAATCAGCTTATATATAGAAGAAGAAAGGGACCATCTGAATATAGAAGAAGAATATAGAAGAAGAAAGGGACCATCTTGATCTTAGAAAACCTGCAGGAGCAAGGAAAGTCACCAGCACACCAGGGATCAATCCAAAGCTGTTAAGGTTCTGGTTAATCTCTTTAGCCACCGGCTGTTTCATCCCGAGTGTGAAAATCCTGGGTGACAGGAAGTCTCCACACCTTACCAAGAAGCTTTATATTGATTAGTCTGGCAGAAAATACTGGAAGCAAAACTGAGGTGTCTGCTTGACAACCATTGTCCTGAGTCTGGTAGGGATAGGGTTAACTTTCCCCAGTTGCTGCCAGGGGCTGTGGCCAGGGGATGGGCTCCTGTGCTGACCCCAAGCTCAGTAGATCAGGGCAGCAGCCAGAGCAGTGGCACCAGCCAGTGCTCCTTTGCTCTGCCCCTTTGCTGTCCTTACAACTGCTGCTTCTGTCTTTGTGTTCTGTTCCATTGTCCTTATCTCAACCACAGAGCTTTATCTTTTCCTCCTGATTGTCCTCCCCATCCTGCCAAGGTGGGGAGGGGTGAGCAACTGTGTGATTTAGTTATTGTCAGCTGGATTTAAACCATGACAACCATCAACACAAGCATTCTGTTCAGCCATTGTGGCTAAGCTCAAAGCTGAGAGCTTCCTGGGTAGGTGCATTCAGAATGCTGTGCACAGCAGTATCACAGTTAACTGTCATCTACCCAAATGTTTGCCGCTTTTTTGCATGGAATGAATCATAGAATTCTAGAATCTCTCAAGAACCCTCCAGAGTTATTGAGTCCAACTCCCTCCTCCTTGCAGAACTACCTAAAACTAAACCATAGGACTATAACTAAGAGCATTATCTGGGTACTCCTTGAACTCTGACAGGCTTGGTACTGTGACCACTTCCCAGGGGACCCTGTTCCAGTGACCAACCACATATTCAGTGAAGGTTCCTGTGGTCTGATGTGAACTTCACCTGATGCAGCCTCATTTCATTTCCTTGTGTCCTGTTGCTGGTCACTGGAGAAAGGAGATCAGCACTTCTCCCACTGCTGCCCCCCCATAAGGAAGCTGTAAACTGCTGTGAGCTCACCCCTCAGCCTTCTCTTATCTGAGCTGAAAAACCGAGTGACCTCGGTCCAATGCCCTACATTATACTGAGCCACCCAAAACTGCACACATTATTGAGGTGAGGCTGCAACTCACCAGTGCTGATTGAGATATCCAGTGTTGATTGAGATAACCACCTCCCTGCACCAGTTATCTGTGCTGTGCTCGATGCACCCAACCACACAGTTGGCCCTTTTGGCTGCCAGAGCATATTGTTGCCTCATATTCAACTTGTCATCAATCCAAACACCCCATATCTCTTACTGCTTTCCAGCCTCTCATCCTCTGATTTATACATATAACCAAGCTTATGCCTAGGACTTGAATCAGCTTCTTTGCTGAATATAGAAGAAAGGGGTCATCTTGATTTAGCTGCTTAGAAAACCTGCAGGAGCAAGGAGAGTCACCAGTACAACAGGGATCAATCCAAAGCTGTTAAGATTCTGGGTAATCTCTCCATCCCAGGTGGAGAATCCATCACTTGCTCCCATCAAATTTTATATGGTTGGAGATTGCCCAGCCCTCTAATCTATCCAGATCTCTCTGTAAGGCTTCTCTATCCCTGAGGGTCTCCACTGCTCCTCCACTTTTATTATCCTTAACAAAGTTACTTAATGTACATTCAGTTCCTGCATCCAGATCACTTATAAAAATATTAAGAGCACTGGCTCTAAAATCAAGCCCTGGGGAACCTCACTGGTAACTGGCCACCAGCCTGATGTAAGCTCGTTTACTACAACCACTGAGTCTGACCCACCAGCCAATCACTAACCCAACGTATTATCAATTTTTCTGGATGTATGCTGGACATTTTTGTCCAGAAGGATACTGTAAGAGATAGAATTAAAAGCCTTGGTAAAATCTGAAAAGAACCCACATCTACTGGCTTCCCTTGGTCAACTAGATGGGTGATGCTTTCATAAAAGGAAATTAAGTTGGTTAAGCAGAACTTTTCCCTCATTCTGGCTATGACCAATGACTACATGAATAACCATGACTCCCAGAATAACCTTCTCCATAGTTTTACCAGTCACTGAGATGAGACTGACAACTGTAATTATCAGGGTCTTTCCTCTTACCTTTCTTGAAAATTAGGTCATTTCCTAGTTTCCAGTCAACTGGGGCCTCTTCATATGAACCATATGAAATAGTGCAGTGTTCTTGATCTGCTTTCCTTCATTGGAAAGAGGCCACCTCCAAGCTGCACATTCCACTTTTGCCAGTTAAGACAGTTTTTAATTACCTTGTGATTCCTAAATAGAACAAAAGGTCCCCAGTGATCTGAATATTGGCATGAGAAGCCAGTTACAAGGAAGAAGGAAGATGTTTTCCTTTGTATGTCAAGTTTCAACTCCAATTTCTGTTGTACTCACCTAATATTTGGAGAGACAAAATGCAAATGTGTTAAAAAAGCACAACTGAAAGCTCTGAAACAAGTTCTTTTTTTGTACTTGATAGTAGAGGGAAAACATAATGCAAAATTAACTGCTGTGCTGTAGACAACATAGGGAACAAGCCAGCTTATCAGTAGCTGTCAAGAGTACTGAGAAGAGAGACTGTTCATTTCTTCAGTTGAATTCCTGATGTGGCTGTGGCTGCCACTCCTGTTCAAGGGCAGACAACAGAGGTGAGCAAGTTCTGCTCTCTGGTTATGACAGACAAGAGACATGCTAGCATGGAAAACATCACTGTCAGGAGTCAGCAAGGTGATGCCAGATGCTGTTGCTAAAAAGATGAAAAAATCAGTACCTATAGGGTGTATTATTGTCGTAAGGAATGTGCAAAGCCTTTGTGATGTGACATGTTTCACCTGCTGCAGCCAAAGTCTTTGCTGGCATTCTGTGGTGACCCTGTGGCTTCTCCTTTCTTGGAACAATCACTGTAGTTCTGGGGAAAATAGAGAGAGCACCTTGCTGGACCTGGGGAGAGAGGCTGGTTTAAGATTTCCTTTCTCTCTTAAAAATCAAGTAGTGGGCAAACTGATTTACAAAGTGTGGAACTGTATATGTGGTGCGATTATTTTTCTCAGCAGGAATAGTGGATGGTGGTTTAGTGTCCTAGGGACATAGGCTGTGAGCTGATAATGCTACTTTTAGTCACGTGCGTGCTTATGCATTACTCATTGCTAACCCAGCAGCTCCTATGGTTGGTTAAAGTAGATGTGTCTTAGGACTCAGAGGAGCTATATGGGATAGCAGCCTCTGTGTCCTAAGTTGTAGGCAAGCATTTTGACCACATCCTTTTAAGCTGCTGGAGCTGTTCAAGCAGAACTCAGAAATCTGTAATGTCATTCATGTTTTCAAAGCCCAGCTTTCCCCTGCAAAGGTGACCATTGCCCTGCTGTAGAAAAGAAAAGAGGCAGCTAGCAGAGAAGGTAAGAATCTCTTTCTCACAAGTGTTGTGACTGTTACAACAGAACAAGGCATGACTTTTGTAGTTTTAAACATCTGAAGCACTCTTTTTACTCGTCCTTTAGATAAGTAAGAAATGGGTGGTGTTCCTTTCCTCTGGTATAAAATGTCACAAGAGCTACAGGAGGGTAAAAAGCAGGAAATCAAACATGAAACCTGGAAATAATTGGAACCCATTATTATTTAAACTATAAACTGAAATCGAGCGGCTGCAAGCTGCAGTTGGTTATTTTTAGATTGCTTTGATGATTTGAAGTCCCATGACTGCCTCCAGTACTTATCACAGCAATCTATTCTAAATTTGATCAGAGACTACAATCCTCCCAACTTTGTTCTTATGTTATTTAGAAGTTGACTGGCGAGGCAATAGGCTACCCATGTTTTCAGTCTTTCAGCAGCTGTGCCAATGGTACTTTTGGATGAATTCATTGGTGATAGTGGCTTTTATCTCTTCCAATAAACAATAGATTCTTGTGAAAGCAGAAAACCTTCCAGTGATGTGGTAGTGAAAGTAGTAAGGCTGCTTTGACTAGATACAGGTTCTAAGGCTGCAACATGTAATGAATAGGGAAAGGCAGGGAAGGTAAAACAATCAGAGCATCAGAGAACTCATGAAATTCTAAGAAAGTATGCCAGACCTTCATTCCCTGTGATAATAAGCACAAGGTGACATAGAAGGTGAGAGAACAGAGAGCATTAAATCAGCAGCTAAGCAGGCAGCTCAGATAGGCAGAAGAGCCAGAATGGAGATGTCAGTGGTAGGAAGCCAGGCCCAAGAACTGTGCTGTCAGGACTCTTCATTTTCCTGAGGTTTATGAAGAGCCAGAACTTTTAGCATAAACCAATTGCCTGAAAGCAGAGTAGTTAACCATTAAAGTATTGGGATTTTGAAATGTCCTTCTCAGGTTTCCTGTCTGTAATGTTTTGAGCTAGACAGCAGTGATGTATAAACATTTATATTCATAGGAATAGTACATAAAAAATAGCTTAACAGTTTCCAATTCCAAGCGTTAATAACACGACTTGAGAATCAACCCCGAGATTCTTATTAACATGATAATATTGTTTTACTTATTCCTGTGCTTAACCCATCAAGATAATGCTCAGATTAAACTTTCAAGCTCACTCCACATCGTTGGCTTCAAGATAAACCTTGTTTCAAGTTAGATTTGTTTTTAATAGACTCCTGAGTTCAGAAGCCTGAGCTGTCTGGAAACCACTGTTGGTGTTGGAACTGCTGGTATTGGCAGCACTCTTTTACTTCCTTTGTGAATAGTCTGATTGCCTGTGATGGGATTTTTTTCTTGGAAAACATGTTGCAGGTGTTTTGGTGGACAACCCCTGTGTACTGGGTCAGGATATTCTTTCTGAGAACTTCAGAATAAGTTGTTCAACATGTACTTTCACAATATGTTAAAGTGAAGTGTGCTAATAAAGAGTGGTCTTTCCTGTTGATGGTGAATCAGTGAATAACAGCTGTTTTTATTCAAGACAATATGAGCCAAAAAATTAGGATTCTTTAATAAGTTTATCTATATATGTAGAAGATCAGTTGGGCTGTTATAACTGTCCTGTTCATAGATTTTCTATTACAGGTCTTCTATTTGCAGGGCATCTTTCATAATAAAGGTACTTTTGTGACAGAAGTATGTAAAATTGATGAAGATAGTAATTAATACATTGTCATGATAAAGTGGCACAAGAAGCTTGAGGTTTCACTTTGCAAAGTAAGCAAACACACTGTACTCCTGAAAGGTTACATCCTTCATGAGTGACAGTCACATCTGACAGGAAACATGACAACAGTGCAGTGGGATTTTTTCAGATGTGAAGCCAAAAGATGCAAGAAATAGCCTTTAAATGAAATGAGATGGATTGAAATCTACATTAACAACTTAATTCTTCCTAAAGATATCCTGAGGGCTCTATACCCACAGGCAATAAGAACCTTGATCATAGAGGATGTGTTAAAATCAGCACAAGCATCAGAGGAAGCACTCAATACTTGAAACGATGCCAGCCTGAGAGCAGAGACCAACACAGTTATTCCTCTGAGTAGTAAGAGGCATATAGGATTCTTTAGTCCTGACTGGATATGCTATTGCAAATCAAAACATGAGTTCATTGCAGCTTATTGTAAAGAAAATCAGAAGCACTAGGTTTGTTTTTCTCATGTTCTGTGTTCCTTATTTCATGCAGTACAATCTTCTATGAACATTCTTGTGAGCAACAAGAGTTCCAGGGAGTGACTTGGATATAACAAACTTAAGTTAAAAATTAAATAACAGGCTAAATAGCAAGTCTTCCTGCTGTAGAGACTTTGGGTTCCTCTTTGATCCTTCCAAGGGGCTGTGAGTGGTCTTTCCTGTTGATGGTGAATCAGTGCACAACAGTTGTTTTTATTCAAGACAATATGAGCTAAAAATTTAGGATTCTTTAATAAGTTTATCTATATATGTAGAAGATCAGTTGGGCTGTTATAACTGTCCAGTTCATAAATACATTTTCTTTGGTTTGGTCTTTTTTTTCCCAAGCCTTACAAGGTTTTCTTTGCTGATTCCATCATTCTGTTTATCATTTTATTTTCCATATTATTAGCTCTATTATTCTGTAGGGATACACTTTCAACAAAAGGTTGCATTGCTCTACATTTAACACATTGCTTTCTGCATGTTCAGCACCTGCAGTAAGCCAGTATGCATCTTCATTTTTGGTGCAATAGGACTTTAGCTGGTTAGCCTTTAGGTTTTAAGAAATTGTCTTTTCCCCAGTTTACTGTGGGAAAGTGGATCCTGGTGAAATGGATGAGGATTTTGCTCTCGTATGTGCAGAGTGAGAAAAGGAATGGGTGAACTATTGGTATGGATTCTCTCTGCATGTCTGACTGGAGGACCTTGCATCATACTCTCAGATCACTAGTGATCTCAGGATTGGAGGATAGGGAAATAAGAGGTTTGATATGATAGACTTGTTTGACTTTTACTCTCAGAACCATTTGGCAGACACTTAGGAATGGGTGTCCTCTCCAATACAGGGTGTGATTTGCACCTGTACCCACTTGAACGTGTCTCATCAAATCAGCTTCTTAGCATCGCAGGGCCTTGGGCACTGGTGGAGTTTTGGTGTCTGTCTCTCTCTACTGTGGCACATAAGTGCTCATTTTCTTGAGGACTAACATACATGGATATAGCCACAGTTGTGGCATTTAACGTGAGTTATCTTCTTGTAACTTAGTGACCTGTGATATTTTGAGGATATACTGGCAAACCCTACTCTCTCTTTGGTAGTAGGTTCCATGACAATCCCATGGAAACATTATGCTCAAATAATTATCCTACTAGAAATAGCCATGGATTTGATAATATTTTTCCTGTTGTATTTTTCTTGTTATATGTTATGGAAACGAAATAGTCAGCTTCTTCCATGTGCTTTGACTAGAGGTGGATTCTTCTCTGGAGACATTCAAAGCCACCTGGATGACTTCCTGTGTGACCTGCTCTAGGTGGTGCTGCTTTGGCAGGGGGAATAGACTGGATGAGCTTTTGAGGTCCCTTCCAGCCCTTGGGATTCTGTGATTCCTTTGCAGAGCTGAAGTGTGTGTAAGGGGAGAATTGTGCAGGGTCACTGTTAAAGTTCAGGAAATAAATACTTAAGGAAGCACTTATCAGATGGCTTTATTTATTAAGTTCCAAGAGTAGAAAGGGATTGTTTAAGTTCCACATATAAACTCTGCAGTCAGGTATGTTAATGTCTATGTGTGGTGGTTTGACCCTGGCTGGATGCCAGGTGCCTGCCACGCCACTCTATCATCCCCCTCTTCAGCAAGCCAGGGAGTGGAAAAAATAAGATGAGAGTCTTGTGAGTTGAGATAAAAGCAGTTTAACAAGGAAATAGCAAAGCCACACACATGAGAAGCAAAGCAAAATAAGCTGTTCCTCTCTACTTGCCATCAGCAGCAATGTCCAGCCACTTCCCCAGAAGCTGGGCTGTGGGACGTGGAACAGCTGCTGTGGAAGGCCAAAATAAATCACACCTCCCTTCCTGCTCCTCTCCCCGAATTTATATTGCTGAGCTGATGTCATATGGTATGGAATATCTCCTTGGTCAGTCTGGTTCAGCTGTCTTGGTCATGGCCCCTGCCAGGATCCTGCAGGTGGGGGAAGAAATGCTGGAGGGACATCCCTGGTGCTGTGTGAGCAGTAGCCTCAACATTGATGTGCTATCAATAGCAACAGAAGGCACAGCACTACAAGAGCTGCTGTGGAAAATCACCACCACCCCAGACCCACTACACTATGTAAGCACTAGGACTTGTAAAAAGAAGCAAGACCATTTTTTTCTGTAAGCTTTTTGACTGCAGGTGGCTAGATTGAAACCTAGGGTAGTGTGAGCCCATGGCATTGGCTTTGTTTTTTTAGTGGTCAGGAAACCAGGAATCCTTTTTTCTCTTTTAAAATGGAATGTGATCATGTTGGTGGGAAGAGGACAGATTTTCTGCTATTAGTATACATCTCTGAAGGGTATAGAGGAGAAAGTTAGGGTTTTGATTTAAAAAACCTGGAGGTGGAGAGCATTTTCCATTTGTGAACCTCTCATAGCTTATTGTGTTCAGCAGCAGCCTGGAGTTGCTTTAACCTGATGACAAGAACACTCTTTGGTGGTGCCTTGAGTAGAATTGTTTTTAAAGCTTTATCAAGTGCTTTTCACGCTCAGCAGTCTGCAATAAAGGATGAAATCTGGCCTACTGGTGTTTCTTCACACCAAATAAGAAGCTGATGTTGAATGAAATAAGTTCTTTTCAGTTAAAGGGAAGAAAGAGAAAAGGCAATGTAATTTAATGTGGTTTTTTGTTGTTTTAAATTAGAACACCTATATGTGTAGAACATTTGATATGAAATAGTTAAGCTTTTTTCCTTTTACTGAGAAATTGAGTTTGGATTTTACATCTCAAAGCTTTTTGAGTTTTCCTGTTTCATGAAGGAAGCATGCTATGAAATTCTCTTGCAAGGAAAGAAAAATCTTCACACTCTTTAACAGTAACTCCATGAATATCATTAAAGGGTCAAATTATAGAATAGGAGAAATAAATGTTGCATGAGAAATAGAAGAGACTTGATGCATAAAGAGGAAAACAGTCTATTTTCTACTTTGCCCAAAGTTCCTTCTCAATAGAATTCGGATATCTGCCATGCAAATCTGATTGAGTCATGGCCTAATTATTTCACTCCAGACGCTGTTTCTTTCTTTGAGGTCACAATTTATTAATTCAAAAAGATGATTCCTTTAATTACCATATGCATTCTTAGAGCTTATCAAGAGGCAAATGTGCTCTTTGCCCGTCAGTGGCATTAGAGCATCCCCAGTGAACGTTCAAGACGGCATAAAATGGTTATGTGGGTTGTGGGGTGTTTTTTTTTGTTCCCTGCCATATCAGATGATCTGTTTGCAGATATTTGCGTGAATGGTGTTGACTGTGATGCCAAGGTCGTGATTTGTGTGACATCAGTGTGGTGTTGCTAAGCAACAGTTAACAACTTACATCTCACATTGAGCCGCTTTGATTTTGGGTTTCATATCTATCCTGACATGTTCACGTTCGAAACCTTGGCGTGTGTTTCTCACGTGAGGTCACCAGAAATAGTCAAACCCATTTGCCCACTGGAATGTGGTTGACTCCAGTAAAGCTTTCTGAGCTGGTCAAGCAGATACACCAGTACAGGCTGTGGGGAAAATAAACAGAAGATAGTGGTACGGAAAGGAGATGGAGAAATATACTGGTATGAGAAACTAGAGAGGGTCCCTGTATTCTCCCTTGAATAATGTGCCAGATGGTCTCACACATACCTATTTTAGAACCTCCAATTTATTTCAAGCTGCATGATATTTGTCCTCCTCTACACAAATGGCAGGCTAAAAATGTACTTCAAATTGTACCACGTGTAAGCGGAAAATGAGATTCATGTCTGTGTGCCCTACATTCTGCATCCAGCTTTGTTTTGAATTGTATATTCTCTTCAATATTAGTTCTTTGTTTAATTCCACATGAATATTACTCAGTAGTTTTTAATGTTAATTAAACTTTACTATTCACCAGTAGGTAGGAATTATTCCTGTTTGAAGGGAACACGAACTGGAAATGGATTGGTAAATCCTGTGTTGGTGGGAGACCAATAAATACAACACAGTTGTCCTGACTTTTGTTTGTTTGTTTGTTTTGAATTACCACTGGCAAGTCCAGGAGCATGTTGGAAATCTGCTTCCAACAGTGTCTGAGCTCTGCCTGATCAGGGTCTTCTCTGCAAAACAGCAAATTCTGTCTGGCTCCAGTGAGATCAACCTCTCTTTTCCAGCTGAAGCCCCAAATTCCTAATTAATCTGCCCTGTGGTGATATGTTAATTTCAAGCACATACAGTGGCAGTTTTCTGTCACTGCTAAACATGACAGGCAACAATTTAATCTCCACAGATAATCTGATAAAGCAGGAGTGTACTGTTAACTCTGTAGGGATGTGCCATGACGAGATGCATCAGCGTTATCAGATGTCAGTGAGGCTGTTTGTTATGTCTCACAATACCCCAGGATCAGCATGAAGTCATTGCTAACCAATCTCATCTAGCTCCTTCAGCCAAACTGCTCCAGCCTTGAGCCTGCTCTTGTTACACCCCACAGGAGCAGTATCAGTTGAGTTTTTCCTGTATAAATACTGCAAAATGGAGCTGGTTTTGGTAGGTATCTGTCTTGAAGTACTACTGGTTTGATTTTTTTCTTGCACTGTAGACCTGCCATGCCAGTAGGTGGTTCACCTGTAAGAACCTTTGCAAGGGAAGGCTCTGTGTGCCTTTTTGGTAACAGTGTTAACGAACAACAAACTTTCCTTTTTGACCTGAATTTGCTTTTTGTCCTCATTTGGAGCCAAGCAGTGTGCATTTGTGCAGTGTTTGTATACTCAAAGTGGTTTCCTCCTCTGTTATCTGAAAGTACTACTGCATCCCTCTAGCTCAGTTTAGTTAGCTAGCAAAAACAGTACTTTGTCTTTTGGTAACTTTATTAATTTAGCAATGCTTTTCAAGAAACAAATGCTGCAGTGACACATCATCTGTGTCAGTGTCAACCAGGATTTCTCTGTCATCTGGAATACAGTATTTGGTTTTCAGGTTACAATGAATTCTTCTGAGGTGATGTTAAAATCTACTTGGGAGATACAATTCTCTTTTTAGCCTTCTGATTATCCCTCTCAGAAGATTTCTCATTATTATGTTCTGTCTTTGCTTCCAGCAGATGTGCAGCTCTTTTCACATACTTAAAGTCTAATTATTGGTATCTCTCTCCAAATGCCTCCATACTTTGTTGACATTTGTACATTCATGTTATCTCAGGAGTGAATATTGCACACAGCTTTAATTTTGTTGCTTGACAGAGAGTGTTAAGTTCAGTCTTTATCTCTCATGCTATGAAAGAGGATACAGGTAGAATAAAGACGTGTCTAGACTTCCCAAAGTTTCATGCAGGCATTTGCACAAATACCTGAAAGATCACAGGACATGTTGTCTGATGATATTGATATTTTGCTACTAAAATTAAAAATTCACTGAAGAATAATTCTGCTGGGTAGATTTTGAGAAGCTCAAGACTCAAGTGTGCATGGGTTTTTTGAAGCTCTGGCTGCTAACGTTGTATGGCTAATTTGGAGCTTGGAGGCTTTTTGAAAATGAAGGTCATAAAGTTCAGTCTGCCTCCAAAGCAGAAAAAAAAGAGCTGGATTAGGATGTTGGGAATGGGCTTACAGGCTTCAACTAAATAAGGCTTAAAAGGTTGTCATGAAGGGAGCGAGGCTAAGGTGGAACACAGAGTCTCCATCTCATTGGAAGAGAGGCTCAGGCCAGGCCACACTGGTCAGGTTCACTACATAGAATTTGAAAATAATACAGGACTCAAAGGAGGTTCCCAGGGAAAATGAGATCACTTCAGAGCACAGGCATAATTTTAGAAGTCCTAGATGAGGAACTAACTAACCCTGAGCTGTTCACTGGACAGTTGTTCCCAGTCTTTGTCCTGAGAGGCATATCTAGCTGTATTTCCTGACAGAACAGGCAGTTAAGGGGATAAAAGGAAAAGCCAATGTTCATAGACTTAATAAGATCTAAGTTTTCTTTTTCTCTCCATCTTCCAAGAAAGAAGTGAAACAGTGAAGAACAAAAGTTCTTTTCTTCACTCTCTGAAGCACTAAACATTCAATCTTTGGCTGAATTGAGGACCAGAGAAAAGAAAAATTCAAGGAACCCAAGAGCTCTGCAAGTCGAAACTTGTGTGTGGTGCTTATTTGCCCATGAGAAACATCTGAACATCATCTTACAGGAGACCTGAAAAACATTTGTGACATGCACATAGATTTCTAGGGGAAGAACATACATAAATGTGACTGCATAATGTTTTCAGTCATCAGACTCTCTTCTATTACTCTTTGAAACATCCTGGTTAAAGTCTAACAGGGCAGATTTACCTCAAAACATGGTGCTCAGTGATACTGATCCTCAAACTGTCTCTTCTGTCTCAGTAGAGGTATACTCCCACTCCTGAGGTTCCCTTGGAGTGCAAGAACATGAAAGGTTTTCTGCTTTTAACCATGGAATGTGCTTGGCAGAGTATCTTGGAATCCTCTAGAACTTCTTGAAGATGATAAGATTTCCTCTAGTACAGCAGAAATGTAATGAAGAGACATTGTTATAAATAGGATACTGAAGAATAAGAAAATTTAATGTAACCTAGAAATGATGCAAAGTTCAGTGGGCAAAGAGAAATAGAGAAGGACAACTCTTGCTTCTCTTAGAAAAGATAACAGGAGTTGGACTGGATGATCTCTAAAGGTCCCTTCCAAGCCCTACCATTGTGTGATTCTTTGAAATGTAAGAAGGAATGTCAGCTTTCATGTATCATTCCCATTTACAAGCACTTTCAGTTTTTCACTTAAGTCATCCTCCTGTATAGTCACTGGAGACTACCCAAGATGATTGATGAGCAGATTGCTGTGCAATTACAAATCCATCAAATATTAGGAGTGCATAATTACAAGTAATAGTCCAACTTTGTCCTGAGTATTTTGCCCATTTGAAATGGAATGTATTTTATCTTTTGCATAGTTGCCAAATTGATTCTGCTCTTTCATTGTCTTCTAGTTTGGTCTTGGTTTTATTGAAGTGTTCCAGTAATGGCTTGATTTCATATGAGTTGCACTATGCTTTTGTTTTACAGTCAGAATACATTGGATTTCTCAGAGGGGTATATAGGTCTACCTTTGCTGCTGTAACTAATAACTGTGTGTACAGACATAAGTACATAGAATTTTAGGACACATTTCCAGATGAGGATAAATGATGAGTTAATGTGGTGTGGAGAGGAGGAGTTTCACACAGTGAGGTGTGTGCTGCAAAGCAGTCGTTGTATGGTGATCATTTAGTCTCCCAAATCACTAAGTTGCATTTAATTCTTTGGGTGATTGAAAGTAATATAACAAATGTGTTCTGTGTATAGTTGGGTAATTCTGACTAGGTAAAGTTGTGTAGTTTCTTGTCATTTTCATTTGTCAAAGAAGGGCATTTTGTATGCCATGAAAAATGGCCAAATATGGTAGCTGTTAGATATGGAAGCCTTTGCTTGGGGGAGCAGGGAAAGGAGGAAGAAAAGAGTCAGGTGAATCTAAGGGAACAAAACAGACTGGGGGTAGATTCAGAATGTAAGCATTTTATGGTCCCTAAGAAGCACAAATCAAAAGCTTTTTGAATGGCAGGAGTCTTGTCAATCGAATCACAGAATCATAGAATCTGTGATTAGCTTTGTAGAAATTAAAGAGTTTTGACAATATCTGCTGCCCTTATTTCTGAGACATTTTGAGCAGTTAAGGAATGAGAACAAAACTGGTTTTCATCAGGGTTGTATATGAAGAGGCAGCTTTCACAGTTAACACATGTATTCTGTCTGTATTTAATGTCAGCAGAAACATTGGCATGAAACACCAGATGCATTCTCTCACCTCTCCTGTATTGGCATTGACTTCATATGAGGAAAAGTAATGTATATCCAGTCCATACTTTGCATGACTGAGCTGAGGATTGCCTGGAGACTGATCTTTTACGAGATAGTTCTTAGTGTCACAGCTTAAATAACCCCCAGTGAGCAGTGATATTATTTAGTACTTGAAAAATGTTTGTTATAATCACTTGTGGGGAAAAAAAAAGTCTATTCAGAGCTCTAAAGCCTCCTTTTTACAGTAAAGCAACAGAGGAGGACCATCAATTAACAGGGCTCTGCTTGGCAGAAACAGAAACTCAGAAGTAATGTGGGGAATTGGCAAAACAATTCAGCAGCTAAATAGATCCTGGTCACTGCACATCTGCAACTTAAGGGCAGGCTCAACTTTACTGTTCCCTGACAGCAGCTCACATGTATTTCTACCTTAATAAGCTAAGAATTCACCAAAGATACAGGCAGACATCTGAATGCCCTTGGAAGTAACTGCTTCAGGAAAACTTCCAATATTACAGGAAATAAATGTATTATATATGCCAGGACTTGTCAGAGTCCAAAGCTATCCAGAAAAAAAGATGGAAATAGTCTGAGACGTGTTTAGAATGATGTGGAAGTTGGAAGAAGATGTAAAAGTAGGTGATTGAAAGGATCTATCCATTGAATAGCACTAAGAGAAGAAACACTTACTGAATTTGTACAGAGTGCCTTGGACTGAACTGCAGAAAGTGTGACGTGGTGCAGGACACTTCAGCCCTTTGGGCTTCCTGCAGTACTCCCAAAAGAGTTAACAGAAAAGAGATAGGTTTTTTTCCTTTTCTGGCAACATGGTTGAGGAGAAACTTTCTTTGTTGGTTCCTGGGGAAGTTGATTATGTTTTGTTTGAAGACCTAGCAGAAACCAATGAATAATCCCAACCTTCATTTAGTAGCTGCATCACATACATGTTACCTCCTTCCCTTTAGCAGGAAAATAAGGGGTTTGTTTTATAGGAAGAGAGTCAAATCTTTACATAGAATCATAGAATTGGGTTGGAAGAGACCTTTAGAGATCATCCAGTCCAACCCCCCTGCCCGAGTAGGTCCCACCTAGATCAGGTCACACAGGAAAATGTCTGGGTGGGTCTTGAAGCCCTCCAAGGAAGGAGCCTCCACACCCTCCCTGGGCAGCCTGGGCCAGGGCTCTTTCACTGAAACATTCAAATAGGGATTTTTTTATGTTTAAATGGAGCTTTTTGTGTTTTCATCTCATTACCCAATGTCCTGTTGCTATATACAAGAGTAAAAAGGGATGTCCCAACCTCCTGACACCCACCATTTAGATATTTGTAAATATGAATAAGATCCCCCCTCAGCAAGCATTCTCAGCTTGAACTTGACTTTGAAGACTTCTTCCATTTCAGTCTTGAAGCAGGCTTTAATGTACAAGATGAGCATTTTTCCTTACCTCAACTCCATTGGTCTAAAAGCAAACAAAAATGTATATGTAGTACCTCTCCCTAAAATCCCTGTCTGCCTGAAATCCTAAATCCTCATGGATTAAACAACTTTATCAGCATTATAGGCTTTCTGCAGCAGCAGACCACATATTATCACTCTGATTTTACTAGCTACTGTGTATAAAAAAACCTGAATAGTTATTTATTTAACTAGTGGTGAGTTTTGGTTTTCCATCATCAAGGTAAACTTTTCAACTGAGCATCCTCTGAGAATGAATATGAGGTTTTAAAGTGTTTACCTAAACTACCAATTCTGGTGTCAGCTAGTAATTCAAAGCTTCAGTAAATTAGTTGTACACTATTGATTTGTACCTGTAAGGGAGCAACCAGTTAACTAGTTATGTCCCCAAACTGATTTCTAGGCATTTAATGTCTTTTGTTTCTCTGCTGTGTCAGTTAAATCCCTTAACACTTTGGAATGAGTATTCTAATCTATACCTAACTGTGAGTATATCCTAGTTTTACATATATGCCTCTTTGTATGTAGGGAGGCAGAGAGGGACACTAATGAGAACATAATTAGGGAACTTGGTTTGGTTAATAACCCAGAAAGAAGTGGGTCCAATTTCTGTATTATTCTGACTCTCCAACTTACCAGGCTTTTCAACCACTTAATTGTAACTTCTTTTCCATGTGATTCAACATAGTGGTTTCCCTTCTCAGTATTCACATCAACAGCTGATAACATGGCAGCAAATAAAAAGCTGTCTGTGTGTGACAGAAAGAGAGGTCAGCTGAGTAAATACATTAAGCATGGTCTGCTGAAAACATAACATGGACATTAAGGAAAGATTAAGTTAATGAGATATTAGTGTCTTCATTGTTGAGGGGAAGAACAATTATGATGCTGCAGTTACCTTCCACAGTTCATAGATCATTCCACTGCTCCTGAGTGTCAGTGGTGGTTATCACAGCTGTTGATGGAGCTTGTTGGCTCCATAAAGCTGAGAACCATTAGACAGCTGGTGTTACTCCAGTGCAGAAATAGCTATCACCCAGTGATGGCTAAAATGGCCTCTCCAGAAGGAGAGAGAGCAGTGGTGCTGTGGCACTCTATGAATTGCAACACCAAAGGTCCTAAAAGAGTAGTACCTGTTTTCCCATAGTCATGCTGCCAAGAAAACCCTGTTAAGAGTAGCTGCTTATGCCAGCTCTCAAACATTTCCATAGCAAGGGAGCAAGGCAAATCAAGCAAAGCTGCTCTGAACAACGGTCTGACCTGTGAGAGCAGAAGTGCATGTGGCATTGGAGGAAAACTGCTGGTTTATATTCAAATAGCAGGAGCCTGATCAGAGTGCACAGCACTGACTAATCAGTGGTGCTAGTGATTAAATTCTTTTACACACATGGAATGTATTTAATTATTATAAGTCTCCTGAGATCAAGAAGATCCAGTCTTGCATGCTGGACCTATTACAGAGCTGCTTCTTGAACTCAAAGGTTCCCAGCTGAGGAATTCTGCTGGCTACAAAGGGAGCAGTTGTGACTCTGTAAGGAGGCTCAACATTCATTTCTGTTAAATCTGCAAAGGGAATTGAGCAGAGAGTCCTCTGGAGAAATGAACTTTCTGGAGATTTCTGTTCATAGAAGTCCTTTGATGCTTCTTACTGCCACATAGGTAGTGAAGACTGTGATACTGCTTCATTCACCACATACTTGCAGACTTGCTGAAGTGGAGAATGAGTTGGTTGATGTAACAAGCATCAGCAGGACTTGCCCCTGCTCCTCACAGTGTCGGGGTCAGAGTATGAAACAATTGGATGTCCTATTTGGGCACTGTCATGCAGTCTTCTCTACATGTGTTCCTGCCAGGCTGGACCTGTCCCACTCACTTTGTGAAGCAACATCTGGAAAGAATGAAGTGATGTCTAAACGATCTGGTCAGAGCTGTCTGGCACAATGCTTCTGTAATTCCTGGGAGACAGAGATTTATGGCCAGGATAGCTTTTGTTCACTGGTTCTGAAACAAATCAACAGGTAAAATCACCTTTTTTTTTGTTTTGTTTATTGTTTGGAGGGGAACTGCCCTGTTAGGAGCATTCAACAGTACCCACTTGGAAGTGGCCACTGTGTTGCTCAACCTCCCGCATACACGTCAGTGACCGTGTATCTCTGCGTTGTTTTTCTGGGGTCATGGAAGAAGGACAGAGCATCTACTTGAGGAAAAGAACTTAACACTTCCATAGTTTCTCTGGAAGCATTAAACCATCCCTTAGAAAAGTCAGATGGAATTGTGTTTCAGAATGTAACACTACAACATGTAAAAGGCTACATTTACATGAAGGAGTACAGAGAGGTAAAGTGATTTATGGGGAATAAGGTTTTGCATTATCAGTTTGATGTTATAACTCAAGCAATCCTTCAGATTTTACTTTGGTCCATTTATTTTTGTACTTCCCTTGCCCAAGACATTGTTTCTCATTGCAATAAAAGGTCGACATCCAGCACTCAGCTAAGCAAGAGGAGTATAGAGGAGAGTTCAAAGACAAGGTGACACACAAACCAGAAGAATCCAGGTGAAGGTTGATATTTAAAATAAACTTATTTTAAACATAAGTATGTCTAAAATCAATCCTGATTAGCAAAGCTGCCTTAGCTTTTAAAACCATCTCACTCCACCTTGCATCTGGTATTTTGGGGACGTCTGTCAGTTTGAATGCCATGTGTACATATTGGCGTCAGACATTGTCGGGTGTCAAAGACTTTACTGGAGTCTGAGAAGCTGCAAGAATCCTTTGTGACCCCTCATTTTGAAAATGAATTCTCAGGACAGTGGTAGTGGCAGCCTTTCACAAGGTGTGCTATACCCACAGGGTATGTAAATGGAAGGCTATTCAAATGAGCACTGCTTAAAATGAAAGAACCGAGATTGGAAAGAACGTAGAGTTTGTGTTGTACAGGAAGATCAAGCAGCAATTTCAGGTTTTGTAGTGAAGATGCTAATCAGGATTATTGTTATTAGCAGAGAAGATTGAGCCTGAATGGAAGAAAAATTCAAATAAGTCTTAAACAGAAGCTAGTGTAGCGATGGAAAAGGTGCTTTATTTTCCACTGGTACTGCGTTAGAGTATGATGCCTGACAAACAAAACAGCTGTGCCTGTAGTTTCTGGACATGGTCAAACACAAGGGAAAATGCTTATGTCACATTTGCTTGATTTGAAAGTGATTTTCTGCCAAACTAAATTAGAGCTTTAATGTAGAGCTCATTTTCACCTGTTGACATAGTTGCCATCTTACCAGTGTAATGTCTTTTTAGAGTAGAAGAGGCAGCTTGTTTGCTTGTGGATTTTTCCCTCAGTGCCTGGAAAAGTGTCATTGACCAAGGAGTGGAGAACAAACAGCTCAGAAGAAATGAATTGCTGTCAGATTTCCCTTTCCTGAAGCTGCCACGCTGCTTCTTGCTGTTTGCTGAATTCTCAGCCTTTCTCCCAGAGTCTCCTTCAAAGTGGCACATGCCACTTTCTTTGTCTAGTTGAACTGGTGTGGAACTGCAGAGCCCGTCTTTTGCTGTCTTCAAGGGTTCAAACCAGGACATGTTTAGACACAAAACAATTCTGCCCATGAATTTTAGTTTCCTAGATAATGCCTAGCCTTAGCACACTGCTTCAGTTCTGTAGTGTCACTGTGTCATAAGGGGCAATCCTTTACAGTGGGTTATTTTATCAACTCTAAATATGTTAGTTAGTTGATGAACTTGGCAATGTATGGAACAGTCTTTCTTATTATTATATCTAAGTAACTGGTATGCTTGATGCTTGTTTAGTTTCCTAAAAGGTTGTGATCCTTATCTATTTCTTCAAGGAAGGGTTCAGCAGTGTTAAAGATGAAGCTGCTTCAGGCAGGGCTGTGTGACAACTGCTCTTTTTCTCATGCAGGATTGAGAGGATAATATTCCTGAGTGTCTCTGTCAAGCACAGAGAAAACAGTGGTGTCTGATTCTTGTTTTTTTTGTACTGAAATGTTTTAGATGGTGCAAGGCTCCTCCAGTTCATTACTGCCCAGGAGGAGGGAAAGCTACCAGAGTTACACTCACTGTTGCTTCCTATGTGCCATTTTTAGGTGCCTACTCTGAGACTTGAGTTAAAGGGGGAAAGCAAGCTTTATAGTAGTGCTTTTGTGAAATAGATGTGACTAGCTGGGCTAACTGAAGAACTTCACCATAAACTATGATGAGTGTCAGCAGCTCTGCAGTACCAATGCATTTGCCATCAGAAATGTATAAAGTAAATTGGAAAGTATCTCCTACCAACATTTGACTGCTTTACTTTGCTTTAGTGAGCTCTTGGTTTTCCAGCTGTTCTCTAAATATGAAACACCCCACCACTTCTTTGCCTTGTTATATAATCCATGCTACACACAAGATCGTCTTTACTCAATGGGGAGGCATCAGAGAGAATCAAAGTGAGAAACTGAGGTCAGTCAATGGATGGGGAAGAACTGACAAAAAGCTACTGTGGAGCTCACAGGAGAATATGGAAAGAGTCAAAAGAGGCACTTGTGATGTTTATTGACAAATGAAATCATGAAAAATAAGAAACTTGGTGGATATTTAGGTGCAGAAAGAGTTGAGTTGAATTTGTGTATTGAGATGTACTTGGTGCTCATGATCTTTTCTTCAACAGTATGAATAATACTCCTTAAAAACTACTGATTTCAACTATTTTTGAGTATTTCAAGCTGCTGTTTGAAAGGGAGAATTCTATCAAGAGAACAAGAGTAATACAGTGGGGTTTTAAATGACCAGCTGAACTACTTATAGTAAAAGAGGAGATAAAAACCCACAACCTTTCCTCTGGGAATTAGTTATCTAAACAATTTGCAGAGCCTTAAAACAAACAAATCCAGGAGCTGTTCAACAATACATAAGAAGAGACAATTATAACTAGAAGTTCTAAGGATGAGTTTGCATGACCTTGATACAAAGATTGTCTGGATGTTCTCTGGAAAGATGAGATGTTCTCAACTTGCAAATGTTTGTTTATGGAAAAAAGTGATTAAAGAAAGGAGAAAGTGATGTTCCAAAGGTTTTTCTTCATTGTCTTTGTGCCACAATCAGTACTGCCTGGTTGTAGGCCAAAGGAGATATGCATTTTCCTTACATAGGAATGTGAGTAAAGGGAAGCTAAGAAGGTGAGAGCTAGAAGAGAGTCTTAAGAAAAGCAGAGCAGTATGGCAAAGACTAGTATTTTGGCTGCTAATTATCTTGAGCAGCCTTCCAAGCCTTGATTATTTTCAGAGCATTTTCACCTTCCCTGCTATATCTGGGCATTTGTGTGTTAGCAACACTTCTTGTGAGACTTTTGCTGTATAGAAACTTAGGGAGAACACTCTCTAAATGTAGTGTCCACATGATTTTGTTGGAGTCAATAGAATAATTGGATGGGAGTACAGAATGTAGACTGGTAAACTATTTTCTTGATGATGTGAAGTCAATAAGGTTATAGCAATATATTTAGAGAGAGTTGGCCTCTAGTTTCTCCAAGAATTCAAATATGTCCCTACTTCAGCTGCACAAAAATTGTCTAAGAATAATAATTATCTTAGCTCATTAAAAGCTTAAACTTTCATTTCCTGGTAATTCTGGTCTTAACCCCCAATGTACTTGAGTAATGAGCATTGCTTGACTCTGCATATTCCTCATGGTCTTCAGAGACATGCTGGTGTTTGAAATCTCAGATGGCTGAAGGCTTGGAAGCAGAATTTGTTACAGCTGGAAGGGGCTGGGAGGTTGATATCCAAATAGCATGATTATAGCATTATGCAGCACCCAAATCTGTGTGTACTGTATGGCAGACTTTGACCTGATACTGCTTTTTTTTTTGCCCCTGCCAAGAAAACTGGGTTTTTTAGATATCTTTTCCACTCTTATCTCCAGTCTTCTGGTGCTGTCCCCAAGTGCTGTAGCAACAGAAACACTGGGAGGGTGGCTGCTGCTGCAAGCACACCCCACACCCCTGCATTTGGGGGTTTCCTGCTGCACCCCTGGAGACTTTCTGCTGTATTCTCTACTGCTGTTTATTAAAGTGAAAATGCAGGTGTAGGTAGGGTTGGGAAGTTTTCATTTGTTTCCTTTTGGCTTACTGGCTTGACCCCAACAGCTGTTCACTGTTGAGTACAAGGACTCTGGCTTCAGTTAAATATTGGAGATAGATGTTTTGTTAAGCAAGATATGGTTAAAATACTGTGCCATAGAATTAAATAGAGAGAAGACAATTTCATACACAGGTAAAAATGCCTTCCTTCAAAGTTTTTTGGTATGAAGTACTAAACAGAAGACACCTTCTTGTGTGACTTGACAGTTTTGTGATGTGGGCGCTGTCACTAATCCCCCAATCACCTTAAATTATCTCTATTGTTTCTCCACCAAGCTCTTTTGGTGCTTTTGAAGAGCTTTCCAACAAGAATGCACAATGGATTGCACACCTATTTTGAAAGACTGTCTGTGAAACACATTTTTCCTGCAAACATCAATTTTAACCACTGGACTGTCAGAGCTGAATGCCTGTCTCTGTGCTCCTAGGTGAGATTTATGTTACTCTCTCACTAAATGAGCAGCTGAAACAGAACATTGTTGTATTGAAGAACAATGGCTGCTATATGGAGGAATGTCTCCCTGGGCCTGCAGGCTGAGACCACTATCTAGATCTGAAAACAAAATAGATCACTTTTATGACTGTGGGCAAAACACCTTAAATCTTTTCCTGTTTCTGTTTTCCCCATTGTTCACATTACACAGAAAATCAAGTGTCTGATGTGATTCAGTCACATTATTTCCTCTTAGATTTATTTTTTGTTAAAGTACTCTGAAGTAGTACAAGGCTGAATTTACTGTTTCGATGTGATGAAGCCACTGTGTTACAAGATATAAGCACAGCTTGTCATAGAGAGGCTTGCTTATGAATAGGTTGACTGATGTCTCTTGGAGCACATGAGAGCTAAAGTTCTCATGAAGTATAAATCCACTTAAGATTTGTATGGCAGATAGTGCATGCACAGACTGAGTTTAGAAACCAAGGACTCAGGGCCTGTTGTTTAGCAACTTTGGGCTGATCTTCAGACCACGTGGGCTGTAGGATCCCTACTCAGGGTCAGGGACTCACGGGTCCCTGATGATAGTTTGCATTTCTTAGATGAGAAGATACAAACTGATGACCACTGGAGACACATCCTATCCCTTCATAATTCTGGGGGAGTTTTCCTTGCTTCAGGAATAGACACATCTTACAATTAGTCATAGGAAGAGACAAGGGTAAGAGCAAGTTGATTATGGCCATACTAGGTGACAAGAAAAGGCTGTGAAAAAGAAAAGGTATGTGGGACATATCTTTTTGTTTTGGATTCTGCATTAGTAATTGTGTCCAATCATTCCTGTCTCACACACATACAAACTGTGAGGCCACTGGGGTACTCACAGATCAAGTGCCATTGCTGTGCTGTACCTTCTTCTACTCTTTCTTCAGAAACTAATTGAGAGCCAAGCAAAATGTTTCACTCAACCATGAATGTCTCAGCCTTCAATTTTCAGAAGGTTTGAAAATCATTTAGTTGAATTAGAAAGTTACAGTTTGAATTGAACAAATTTGTCTTTGTTGCTTCGTTTCAGAAGTGTGCTCAGTTGGTTTCATTCTGTAGTTAAGGGTTTGGGTCTTTTGAGTCTTGTTTTGGAATGGGCAGAAACATCACAGAATCACAGAATCTCAAGGGCTGGAAGGAACCTCAATAGTTCATCCAGTGCAACCCCCCTGCCAGAGCAGCACCACCTAGAGCAGGGCACACAGGGACTCATCCAGCTGGGTTGGAATGTCTCCAGAGAAGGAGCCTCCACAGCCCATCTGGGCAGCCCCTGCCAGTGCTCCCTCACCTCAACAGGGAACAAATTTTTCCTTAAGTTTCTTTGGAACCTCTTATATTCATCAAGTTTGATTCTGTTTTACAGATAGTTTAGATGGTAAATATATATTATCTCTTGGAAATGTAGCTGTTGTCAGAGTAAAAGTCATCCTCTGTGCTGAACACTGTATATTTTAATAGATTAAGCAGGGAAGCAAAGGACTTCATCTATTTTACTGACAGAAAATTGAGTCTTGGAACCAGGCTCATGTTCCAATCTATTCCCAGCCATGGGTCAAACACTGTTGGCCTATGAGGGAAGGAAAACTGTTCTACTGAACAGACATTTAAAGGACCATTAGGAGAAGTCAACATGGTTTTATCAAAGGGAAGTCATGTTTGACCAACCTGAGAGCCTTGTATGAAGACATAACCAAGTGGGTAGATGTTGGTAGTGCAATGGATGTGGTCTATCTGGATTTCAGTAAAACATTTCCCACAACATCCTGGCAGCAAAACTGAGACAGTGTGGGCTGGATGATTAGTGAGGTGGACTGTGAACTGGCTGAAGGGCAGAAGGCACAGAGTTGTGATCAACGGGGCAGAGTCTAGTTGGAGCCCTGTATCCAGTGGAGTATCCCTGGGGTTGGTGCTGGGACCAGTACTGTTCTATCTATTCATTAATGACCTTGCTGAGGGAACAGAGGCACTGTCAGCAAGTTTGCTGCTGATACTGAAGTGGGGGCAGTGACTGCCACCCCAGAGCTGTGCTGCCATCCAACGAGAGCTGGACAGGCTGGAGGGTTGGGCAGACAGAAATCTAATGAAATTCAACCAGGGCAAGTGCTGAGTCTTGCAGCTGGGAAAGAACAACCCCAGGGACCAGTACAGGCTGGGGAATGAACTGTTAGAGTCGTGTAGGGGAAAGGGACCTGGGGGTGCTGTGGGCAGCAGGATGAGCCTGAGCCAGCAACATGCCCTCATGGCCAAGAAGGCCAATGGCATCCTGGGATGGGTTAGAAGGGCTGTGGGCAGTAGGTCAGAGAGGTTCTGCTCCCCCTCTCCTCTGCTCTCGTGAGACCACATCTGGAATAGTGTGTCCAGTTCTGGGCCTCCCAGTTCCAGAAGGACAGGGAGCTGCTGGAGAGAGTTCAGTGCAGGGCCACAGAGATGATGGAGTGGAGCATCTCCCTTGTGATGAAAGGCTGAGGGAGCTGGGGCTCTGCAGCTTGGAGGAGCCTGAGGGGTGACCTCATCAATATTTATAAATATCTAACTGGGGGGGGTCAGGAGGTTGGGGCAGCACTTTTTTTCTGTTTTATCCAGTGACAGGTCAAGGGGTGATGGGATGAAGCTGGAACACAAAAAGTTCCTTTTAAACATAAGGAAAAACTGTTTCAGTGTTTCAGTGAGGGAGCCCTGGCACAGGCTGCCCAGGGAGAGTGTGGAGGTTCCTTCTTGGGAGGCTTTCAAATCTCGCCTGGACATGTTCCTGTGTGACCTGATCTAGGTGGAACCTGCTTTAGCAGAGGGGTTAGACTGGATGATTTCTAGAGGTCACTTCCAACCTCTACCATTCTGCATGATTCTGTGAGGTTCCTCAAGAGTGATCATATTGCACAGGAATGGTGTAGCATGGGAAAATGTTAACTTCAAATTTGCTGAATAGCTTAAGTGATATATATATATATGTTAATACTCCTTTAAAATGTTCTTAGTCTATGTGGGTGAGTAACAGGAGTGAACGAGTTCAGGCAGCACTGAGACCTTGCGTTAGAAATAAATTGCAGCCTGGAGGAATTGTACTTTTGAGTCAAATTTTAAAGCCTTTGATAATAAGGAAAGTAAAGAAAATGGATTTTACATTACTGCAGAATGGATAATATTCTGTGTCTATAACCTGCCCTAGATTACTGCAACATGTGTAGGATTGAAGCATTTATAACTGCAACAGTCCTTTGGGAACCTTGCTTATTTGTTCTAAGAACATCTCAATAATTTTCAGCAGAGGAGAATATGGTTCACAAACTGATCTCTTTCCTTCTGCTTTTCTTTTTTAAATAGTCATCCTGGGAGTACACTCTGGTTACCCAAGGATTGTGCTGCTTGCTTTAGTGGAGAACGGTGAGATGAGATTTAATGTAGTGTGAAAGACATTGAGCATGGGAGAAAAGGGAGGGAGGCAAGGAAAAAGTTTATGCTCCCTACTTGTCAGCATAATTTTGCCCCTGCAGGATCTTTTTATGTCCTTTTTTCTTCTGTGCATTAGGATGTAGAGTGTGTGAGACAAGCATGTTGCTTAGCAACTGGAGGTGAACAACCTGTGCAAAGAAATAACAGCAGGGGAAGAAGAGGGAGCATGAATATATATGGCCCTTATTTCAGTTGCTCATTTTGGAAATGAGATAGGAAATCTTTTGCTGAGGCTCTCTTATTCTGCATTTCGTTCCCCAAACAAGTACCTTGTCTGTCTTTCTCACCAAGCTGATGTATTATTGTGGTAAAGGAGTTTGGTCACTTTGGAAAGTGACCAAAAGAGTCCAAGATCCCCAGAGTGAATAACAAGCAAAACGGCACCGGAGGGAATTGTGATTGCTGGGATGCAAAAGGTTAAGTTATTTGGGCTGAACTTTGCAAAGTCTGGAATGAATTGGGGTACTGATGGAAGGAGATGCCTCCTATCAAATAGTGGGGTCATTGGAACAAGTCCTTTCCATGGCTGCAGCTATTAGAGGAGGCAGAGCTTGTTAACAAAGTCCCACATGAAGTGTCTAGTCTCAGGATCTGACTTTCCTGAAATTATCTTCATTGATCTATTCTTTATTGTGTCAAGAACCCAGAGAGGGATGGTGTGTCACTCTGCCAGATTCTCTGGGCAGAGGGAAAAATCTGGCTCATGCCTTACAAATTTTAGGAGAAAAGCCAGAGAAGGTATCTGCTCCAGGCTTTTTATCATCAGGTAACTTTAACTGTAGAATCACACCTGAGACCATTCAAAACAGACTCAGAGCAACAAATTGCATCTGCTTACAACTTTCTTTTTCTACAGATGCAAGTAGTATGCCTAGATTTAAGTCAGTGACTGATTTCACAGGATGCCACTGACTATGAAAAGCTCTGGAGAAGGAGCTGTAGAATGAATTCCTACCCATAGGCTCTATGGGCAATGTAGTCCTGTTGGAAATTCACGTCCATTTTTGATTGCATATGCTGAAATGCAGGTCTTCTACCTCACAGAACTGAGAGACAGAAGAAGAGGCTGTAAATAGTATTTTTATGCAAAACAGTACCAGCAGAGCTTGTGATGGAGTGCTGAGCAGACTAACAATTAGCTCTGGCTGTACATATAGTGGACATAAGGTGAAATAACTTCATGCTGAGATCAAAATACTTAACTAGCCCATGGCATTAACCCCATTACTTTCTTGCCTGCCAGAAAATATCAGAATAAATACTTGTCTTCTTCTAATGAGTCTGGAACAGTTTTGAGCAATACGAGATGTTGGGGGTGCATGCTCCTGAGCTGGGGTACTCCAGCCTTGGCTTCCCAAAGTCCTTCCTGAACTCCACTGTTCAGGTGGGAATTAGGGATGGAATGTTCCTAAAGTAAATTCACACGGTGGCTTTGTAAACCAAATGTGAAGTAAACTGACAGCAAAATGTTCTATTGACTACAGAACTAGTTGGACTGACTTGGTAGTGTCAGGTATTTTATACAAGGATCACTGCCAAGTAAGCAGCCAGATGAGCTTTTGTCCCACTGGATTCCTAAGATTTAGATCCACAAAAACCAGACAGATTCCTGCCTGGGCATGTTCATAATTCTGGTGATCTGAGCCAAAGAACCCTCTGCTGGCAGCTCTGCAAAGAGCACATGGAAACCCTGCTTTTGTTAGTGGTCATGGGGAGAATTCTGGTGTTTTAAATGCCCAGTAGATATTCTCACAGTTCCTTCTAAACCCAACATTCATTATGTGCCCAGTGATTGGGGTTAAATGTCTCTGCCACTCAGGGGTTGTTGAGAGAGCCTTTCACCTCTCATCATTAAAATACAAGGTGTAGTCAGTGTCTTCAGCTGCTGACTTGTAGGGAAATGGCAAGAACCTACAATTCCCATGTGATTGCAGAAGCCAGTTAGTGTCCAATTCTCTTGTACTCCCAGGATGCATTAGTCAGTAGTGTGGCATCGTGGCAGCAGCTGAATGGAGAGGAGCTAATGAAGATGGATGGCGAGCTCTGTGTATGCAATGCTTGTACTGCTGGGTGGTATGAGGTGTAACAAAGCAGTGTCAATTGCTGTGCAGAAATACTGAGCTCTCTTGATTTATTTCTAAAGAATACTCCTGCAGTTATGAGGATGGGTTGCACATTATTTTCAAGTCTCGTTCAAGTGGAAGCCTCTCTGATAGCTTTTGTGAGAAGTTTAGAACAGTGTCTAAACAGAGGAGCTCGTGCCTATATTTGGGTGGATGACTCCACAATGAGGCAAAATCCACCAAAATGTTTCAAAGAATAAGATTTTGCACAAAGCTCCATGTCTTGAGAAAATAACTGCTGGAGTTGCCTGCATTGTATTCTTTTTGGAAGCGAGAGGGAGTGAAGTGCAGGTCCAAACTTGTAAATAATGTCTAATGAATACAGAGAAAGGAAGGTCAGGATGATACTGTGCTAACTGCTAATTCTAGACCTTATTGAGGCAGCTTTGCCTCTCCTTTGGTGCTGGAAGATTGGACAGGAAAATGATGGGATAAAAGAAACCTTTCACTTTTAAGACTTCCCTTTCTGGGAGAGCCATGACAGAAGACCAGACTTCTCTTTCTGGGAGAGCATGCCAGACAGATGTCAACACCAAGCCATTTTTCCCACCCTCTGTCTCTCAGATTTTTCCTACAGACTAGTTTTTGAAACCCAGCTGGCACCAGGAAATTCTGACTGATGGGAACCTTTGATTTGGGAATTGCTACAGGGAAAATGTTGAAGCTGGAACACAAAAAGTTCCATTTAAAAGTAAGGAAAAGCTATTTCAGTGTTTGAGTGAGGGAGCCCTGGCACAGGCTGCCCAAGGAGAGTGTGGAGGCTCCTTCCTTGGAGGTCTTCAAGACCCATCTGGACACGTTCCTGTGTGACCTGATCTAGGTGACCCTGCTTCTGCAGGGGGTTGGACTGGATGATCTCTAAAGGTCCCTTCCAACCCCACCATTCTGTCATTCTATGAAAATACAGAGACAATGGTGTTTAGTTCTTAACTCACAGTTTTGTATTGTTTAAGGACACTGAAGGACACTGCTACTGCATTTGTGTTTGCATGTGAGGAACAGCAGAGGTGCAAGGGGTGGAAAAGGCCATGTGATGAGCAACTATTGGATTCTCACATTTGGTTCATTGCCTGCCTTGGAGCTGAGGCCATGTTAGAGCTTTGAAAAGCTGTGAGGAGTTTAACCACTGAGTGGAAGAAAGGCTATTTGTACCTGACTATCATTGCTAGGGAACTTTACCTGACTATTTTACTTTGCCATTTGAGAGCTGTTTTTTTTTAACAGTCCTGTTATCTCAGAGTAGGATCCCGAAGCAGCACGTGCCTAAGGACATGGAACCATCAGCTCTGGACTGTCTGACAGCTGTGGTGTGGGATCAGTTTTCCTTAGTCTCTAATGTTGCAAATGTTTGTTATTAAGATTTATTTCTTTCTGGATTTATATAAACAATTGAGATTGAAACTCAACCAGTGAATTTGCTGGAATAATTTCAGTGCATCGACTTAATCCTCAGTAGGTTCTGTTTAAAAAGAGAGGGCTCTTTAAACTTGAGGATGATGAGATTTAGATGAGTGATGTCATGCTCTGCTTTATCTGAACTGCCTTTTCCATTTTACATAATTAAGCACTGAATTTTTTCTCAGTGGGGGCATACTGCATCTGATAATAGCCACACATATACTATTTTTGCCCAGGTTTTAGAATCATTTGTCTGCAGTTAAATCTTTTAACAGATTACACCTCACTGGTACTATTCTGTCTGCTTCACTCTTCTTTCTTTTGACCTTAGTGTGTCCTTAAGCTTTACTGGCACTGTTATTGGATTGCTTGGAGACTAGTCTCAGAAAAGAACCCCACGCATATACGATGTCAGCTCCACGCCAGAAGGCTTGTAAGGTGAAGAACACTTACTGTATTTTGCTCTGAAAGACTCTGAAAAAGGTTCATTTGTGACAACAAAGATTTCTGTTGCTGGGGTTTGGATTTTGTTGAGGGGTTTTTAGACAGGAAGGAAGAAATCCATGGCAAAATGGGAATAGTGAGGGGAAAGGTTGGTAAGGAAGGCTTTAAAATTCCTCTCCAATGTTTTTCTGATTTGCTTAGCAAAAGAGGGTATAAAACACAAAAGGCTTGTGATTAATTCTTTTTAAAAGACAAGAAAAGATGAAGTAAGAAGCTGCTAGTGTTATTCTTTGAGACTGACTAATCAAATAACAAGAGCTAAAACATGTGATCAGCACTGATCATAAACCCATCTTGGATTAACTAAATCTGTCATTTATTTAAATACATGTCACATTGTCATATTAAGGTTTCTACCTAAAACAAAAGGATTGTCAGGAGAAAATAGAATAATTTGGTTTAAAATGAAAGGCATGAACATTAGCTGCAAGTCAGCAGATAAACTCCGTACAAAGGCTGCCGGTGGTCTGTGATCAGTTGGAGTTTATCATCCCTTAGAGATCAGTTATATGGGCAGTATAGAATCATGGAATAGTAGGGGTTAGAAGGGATCTTCAGAGATCATCTAGTCCAATCTCCCTGCAGAAGCAGGGTCACCTAGATCAGGTCACACAGGAATGTGTCCAGGTGGGTCTTGAAGGAAGGAGCCTCCACAACCCCTCTGGGCAGCCTGTGCCAGGGCTCCCTCACTCAAACACTGAAAGAGTTTTATCTCATGTTTAAGTGGAACTTTTTGTGTTCCAGCTTCATCCCATCACCCCTTGTCCTGTTACTATCTACTGTAGAAAAGAGGGATGTCCCAACCTCCTGACACCCAGCCTTTAGATATTTATAAATGTTAATAAGATCTCCCCTCAGTCTCCTCTTCTCCAGACTAAACAGCCCCAGGTCCCGCAGCCTTTCCTCCTATGAAAGATGCTCCAGTCCCCTGATCATCTTGGTGTCCCTGCACTGGCCTCTCTCCAGCACTTCCCTGTCCCCGTTCTTAAGCTTTCTAGGGAACCTTAAGGCAGTTTTGGTGATGTTTCCTTTTAGTGTGATGAAAGTTGTGCACGTCAACGTTACACTCCACAGTATCAGTTTTGCTTAGCTTCTACTAAATAACCAGATTACTTTCCTTTCAACATCCAGACAAATCCTGACAATGTGAGGACCTTGGATTGTGATGAGCTGTGGGGAGTCACCTCTTCATGAGCAAGACTGCAAATGGCAGCACAAATGAGTGTCTGGATTGTGCCGAGTTGGCAAGAGCAGCAAACTGAACAGAAACCAAGTTCTTTTTTTAAAACGTGCACTTTTGCCTCCCTGGATACCAGCACAAGCAAACACAGACTGTTCAATTGGTGTCATTCCAGGGCTATTGCAGAAAGCAAGGATGCTCAGGGCACCATGAGTACTATTTACAGGGAAACTCTGTGCACTGTATATATTCTGAAGTCATCTCTAGTGCATATTGCCTGGATGTGCTGCTCACGTGCAGAGTAGTGATGTGATGAAGATACAGACTGGTGTGTTTGGCAGAAGGATTGAAGCTGGAGCAGAAATCCATGCTCTGTGAGAAGGAAGGGGAGGTTCCTTTCAAGTTGAGGCCCTGGGACCTGAGCTGCAGGTGCCAGATGATGCTTTGTATGGTTATTTTCCATGATATTGTATAATGTATCGTATCAATGGACTGTATTCTGGTAGGATCATGCCTCAGTCTATATAGCTGGGTAGCTAGATCTACCCACTTGCCCCAGAATAGCTTTGATGAGGACTGTGTAGTTAAGAACAGCAGCCCAAAGTCTGAAAGTTTTAAAGAAATTGTGAAATGCAAGGTAAACTCTGTCCTGGCACATGCTTGGGAACCCATCAGTCACCAATGAACATAGGTGACACTGGAGCCTGTCATTCAGTCTTGTTGTTTCTCCACCCTTGGGCAAGACCTTGCCCTCAAAACTGGGCAAGACCCCAGGAAACGATCTGACTTCACAGTCAGCCCTGTCTTGAGGAGGATGGACAAACTCCTTTAGAGGTTCTATTCAGCCTAATCTTTTTTCTGTGAGGCTATGACAGATCTCCAAGTGTGTGGTGTTGTGCCATTATCCACAGAGGATCTTGCAAAGGAAGGGGTTCTTCTGTACTCCCAATTATGTGTCCATTCACTTTTGCCCCACATTGGTGCACTGCAAGGACTTCTGTCCAGGATAACACAATGGGTAATTGTTATGGCCTCATGCTCTCAGAGTATTGAGTTGATGTTTTCCAAAGCAAAGGGAAATATTGCTGAAATAAATGGAGGAAAAGAAGTATAAAAATATTAGTGGAATTCAGCAGATGAGTGACATGGCTGCAGTGGCTTCCTTCATGTACCTTTGCATCAGAGCACTGAAAGCTGAATATTCTACACAAAAAAATCACTACATGCTCTGTGAAACAGCAGGAGTGGACCAGGCTGGTCTTAGACTTCCCTGGCAGATTTGTTTGTTTTGCCTTTTGTTGAGGTTTAATACAGTGCACAAATCTTTCTAAGGAATCTTTGCTTTCCTGTGGTTGAAATGTTAATTTCAAACCTCAGTTTTGTTTCAGAAGAAGTGAAAGCCATGGAGATTTATGGGTTTAGCATAAAATATAATGCCATGTGGTTGATTCTACTTCCCCAGTGTCAAGCCTAACAAGTAAAAATCTCTAAAGAAATTCTGAAGTGGGATCCCAGGTTCTCGTGGCCATGCTTTGAAGAGAAAAGGGAAATGCTTTAAAGAAGCAGTAAAGAAAATATTTATGTAAGCAGAATTGTCCCTGCTTAGCTTTAGTGATGGCCTCATTTCACATTTGCTCTTAGAAACTCACACAGAACACACATTTATATAGATAGAAGCCTTGCTATATCTCTCTTACAAGGAAAGGCTGTGAGCCCTGGGGCTGTTTAGTCTGGAGAAGAGAAGGCTGAGAGGGGCCCTTTTCAATGCTGATAAATACCTAAAGGGTGAGTACTGAGAAGATGGGGCCAGTCTTTGTTCTTTAGTACCCAGTGACAGGACAAGGGGTAATGGGAACACTCTGGAATACAGAAAGTTCCACTTAAACACGAGGAGAAAGCCCTTTGGTGCTGAGGTGAGGGAGCCCTGGCCCATGCTGTCCAGGGAGGGTGTGGAGGCTCCTTCTTGGGAGGTTTCCAAACCCACCTGGACACGTTCCTGTGCAGGGAGTTGGGCTGGATGAGCTCTGGCAGGCCCTTCCCACCCTCACCATTCTGTGATTTTAAAGGATAACCGTTATGAACCTCAGTATTTTTGACCTTTCTCAGAAAATTTGGTTTGTATTTCATATTTGTATTGCAGTGCAAGACAGCAAAGCACTGTTATCTATCTGAATAACTGCAGCTGCACAGGAAAAGAGACTGCCTGATTTAGATGAAAAACATGTGACAGCTTTTGACAGAGAGAAAGATAGAGCCAAGATAATCAATGAGTGGCTGCTCATTGATGTATTAGAACGACTACAGCATCTTGTTTGGACACTGGGCAAGCTTCTGTTGCAGGGATTGGTAAAGAAATGTCATTGGTTTACACGAATTGGATGCTGCTACAAAAATATTGTTGAATAGATGCATAGAAAAAAAAATACTTGGTGTTGCCTACAACAGGACTCCCATTCTGCCCTCCAAATGGATTCTGACTCTCATCTTGTGCATCTGAGGAAGATCACAGCAACATTTTACTGTGGGAAATACCTTCATATCTTTCAAATTCTGAAGTCCAGATGTTCTGCTGGAACTGATTATAATACCTTACTCAGCAGGTATCTTAACTCCTGCCTCTCATCTTTGATCCAAGGCAGAAAGGACTGAGGGGAAGTATTACATGACTGACTGGGATTCCAGAAAATATCTGATGGTCAAAGCACAATTCTCTATTCCCCTCAAGAGCATGGAACAAATGTAACTGCATATAGCAACCATCTGTAGCAGGCTGGGGAAGTTCTGAGGAAATGGAAATTCTTCACCCTTGGGCCTTTTTTTAGCCTCCAGGATGAAACTGATGGAGACATGTACTCTAAGGAACCTTTTGTGCCATTTGGTTTTCGACTCCAGCTGGTTCCCAAGACCTCAAATTTGTCCCAGCTGCAAAGCTCATATGATATGGTTATTAGCTCAATTGGTAGGCAAACCAAGATGACTCTACAACAGATTAATGAAGGAAATTATGATGTTGCAGGAGCTAGTTTAACACACTTTGTGGGAAATAGATTGGCTCAGCATCTGGAGAAGACCATGATGTGAAAAGTCCTGCTACCTTCCTCAAACTCCTACCCCTCAACCCCTAAATTTCCTTCTGAACTTTATTCCTATTGGGACCCATAATGCATTTTGAAACAACCACATCCAGGCACGTTTCATTTTTTCATCCTGAAGGCTGATCATGGAAAGGCAAATCTTGTTCCTTTGTCTGCTCACTGCAGCTTGAGGAAAGGCCTTTTCCATCTGTGTGCTTTGGGCTGTGGCATGTTGTAGCGACACTGCTTCAACTGGGAAGGGACTCACCAGGCAGAATGTGATCCCCAGGGAGGTCAATGCCTGTGAAGCACTGGCCTTGGTTTGCAATTTTGCAGTGGTGAGAGGAAATTGGAGTGACTGTTGCACTGTTGTTTAAGGACAATTAGGACAAATATCTTGTAGATAAAGATGAGAATGCAAAGTTAGTGCAATTGGAATCTTAAGGATCTAATTCAAGATTAGTCTAGTAGTCTAGACTTAGTCAAGTAGTCTAGGTAGAGTTGATCTTGATGCTTTCTCCTTCACTCTAGGATTCATTTGTGGTCATATCTTCCTTTCCCCTTTCCCCTTTCCCCTTTCCCCTTTCCCCTTTCCCCTTTCCCCTTTCCCCTTTCCCCTTTCCCCTTTCCCCTTTCCCCTTTCCCCTTTCCCCTTTCCCTTCCCCTTCCCCCTTTCCCCTTTCCCCCTTCCCCTTTCCCCTTTCCCCTTTCTCCTTTCCCCCTTCCCCTTCCCCTTCCCCTTCCCCTTTCCCCTTCCCCTTCCCCTTCCCCTTTCCCCCTTCCCCTTTCCCCCTTTCCCCTTTCCCCTTTCCCCTTTCCCCTTTCCCCTTTCCCCTTTCCCCCTTCCCCTTTCCCCTTTCCCCTTTCCCCTTTCCCCTTTCCCCTTCCCCTTCCCCTTCCCCTTTCCCCTTTCCCCTTCCCCTTCCCCTTCCCCTCCCACCATTCTATGATTCTATGATTCCCACAGCAAGGTAGGAATCTGGAGGATGTCTGATAGGTGCCTCTGAGCCCATCACAGGCCTATATTACCTCAACAAGAATGTTCTACGTGCCAAGCACACAGGGCTAAGCAACAATTAGCATTGCTGACAGATGTGTTTTTCATCACTCCAGCTGCAGGTCACTTGAGTGTATTTACAGTCCTCCTCACCATTCTTCTGTTGTGTTCCCACTGTTGGCCTTTTAGGAACCAGACCAATCAGAGCTCTGCCATCAGGCTGAATGCTGTCACACGTCTGGTCTCGCCATTATTGATCAAAATTAGAACATACACATGTGGATTCCAACAAGGGAATGGTGCAGAGACCTCAAGCAAACTCCTGGCTGCTGCCTGGGTATTGGAGTGAGCGTGTGCCATATGCTCAGAGGAAGGAGGGACTTCAAGGATGCTGTCAATCAACACTACTTCTGGTATGAACTGAGACCAAATGGAAACAAAACTGTTTAGAAAAGGAAAAAATATCAAAGCAATCTTGTTTAATTAGATACAATTCAAAGAAACCCATCACACAGTATTGCTTGCATATGGTCTCTAGGTACAAGATTGTTTATACGAAGGAGTAACATTTCTCCAGTGGTATTGCTAGGCAGGGGAATCCTTGAAAAGATTTTCCTCCTACTAAATTGCTTTCTTGTTTTTCAAGTGGCTTTTTAAGAGATGATGCTCCCCTGTGTTTGTGTTTAACTGTCATCACCTGCCTACACAATGGATCTTTTTCATTTAGCAGAGATAAAACTCTTACCCTAACCAGGGTAACTTTGGGATGAAGGCCCATTTTAGTTGCTATTCCTTGCTCTACCCTCAGAAACTCTGTTTAGTACAGGTGAATTTTCCAGGTTTCAGCTTTGTCAAGAAAAAAAATTACTACAGACTTCTAAACTAAGCTCTGCCTCTGTCTCTCCACTCTATAACTGCATTATTCCTTTAGCTCCTTTTGTTTGAACACCACTAGGATATTTTGTATCCCTAGAGGGACACTGAGCTGTTAGATAGTGCTTGAAATTAAGAATACATTTCTTAATAGTTTTATAACCCTCTTCATTTCTAAGCAGAGAGGAAAATCCCACCACTCCTATCACATCCAAAGACTACCAGACCACTTTTGTCCCCAACACACATTCACAGTCTAACAGAGATTCGAAATGTTCTTGCAGTCGGCATCATCAAGCTCATTGCATCTGTATTCTCCACTCTCCAAATGCCACTGACTGAAGCTATCTAACATGGAAGAGCCAATCCCTTTGCCAGAGCATGCTCAGTTCCTTGGGGCTCTTCAGGGCTGCTGGCCCTAGAGTCTGTGATGAGCAGCCCCTGTTTCACTGATGATGGGCTTTGGTATGATGGTTAGGATTTAATGTGATGATGATGGGCTATCACTAGATCTGATGTCTGAGTGGTTCATGGCTTATCATAAGCACCTGCAGGTCACCTCAGAGCACAGTCTTTTCTCCCCACATACACCTCTCAAAGAAAGGAAAAGGGTAGCAAAGCTTTGCCACAGGCCATTTCAAGCTATGGGTTCCTTTGTACATGAAGTAGTTTTTAACTTTGCAACAAGTTCATGTGGGTCAAGAGCATGTTTTACTCTGGTTCTCCGAAAGGAAAGTATTATTTTTTAACCATGAATACACCTAAAAAGCCAAAATATATGTCATCTACAATAACTGATTCACAGCATTTTCATTCTAATTAATTTCTGAAACATTGGGAAATATTTGCATAAGGAAATCTTTGTATTTTTGGCTTCTTTAAAAAGAAAATCGCCCATTCATGATAGAATAATTAGTAAGAAGTACAAAGTGATCTAATACCCATCCTTCTGTATCAAACTGCCTTTCATGTCTGATCATAAAGGCTGTCACTCCGAGCTCTTGAGTGATTCCAATTTACATCAAGCTGCCTAGAGGATGTACTCAGCCGTGGGGGAAGGAAACAAATCCCTTTCTTCTTCTCTGTCCTACTGGGAAAGGTGTTGAGGACCTCATCACATCAGTGCAGCAGCGCTCCTCCCCTCCCCATGCCTTTGCATCCTCCTGTGGCAAGAGATGACTGTTGACAACTACTATGGGACACTTGGTACCAGAAGACACAAAGAGCATTTTTCATCCTCTTTGCCATGCCTCTGGCACACAGGCAAGTAAGGAATTCAAACATGATGGACCACAACATATAGTGCAAGAGCCAGAATCTGACACCATTAACCATTACTTTGTTGGTATTTGCCTTGTAAGGTTTTCCAGGCAGCCTAGTTCAACACTGCTGTCAGTCCAGTGTAGCAAGGATGTAGTGACAGTGTTTGCTTGGAAGTGGATTTTGAGCATAAAACCGTTATTGATTTTAGTGGCACTAGGGTTTAGAACAAAGAGGTAAGTATGACTACAATAGGAGAAAATGACAGTCTTTTCTTGCACTGTATATTCAAGGCCACATAGTTTAAAGTCCCTGGTGTCTTTAATTCCTCAGATAAACAATAGTCCTTATGAAATAGGAACATGTGCTGTAAGTCTGTATCATTAGCTGTACAAGTAGTAAATGCTCATTACTCTTAAAGTAATAAAGTAGCTCATAGTGTTATCTTAAGTAGGGACCTACAGTTGATCTACAGCTATTGCTGACAGCACCCATCTGCTAAGGACAGCACACTAGAGAATATCTGTCTACTGGAATAAATTTATCTGCCTGTGGCATTTAATAGCTGAATTTCTTATCCATGACACCCAAACCCATCCCCTCTTGCTTTGCTTGTAAGCAATTACTGAAGGCACTGGGGCAAAAAGGGAGATAGGAAGGAAGCAAGCACTCAAAGTTCAGCTTATTTATTTTCAGCTCTAAACAAATCCCATCATGTTCACATGGTATACACTTTTTTCTGGAAAGAGTGGATGGGCTTTTAATGCAGTTTCTTCTTTCTTTGACTTCTAATGTGCTATTAACACCCTGTAAGATAGTTCTGCACATGAGAAATATCAGCACAGTGATATTTGGCACAGTGAATGAGTCCTAGTGTGAATTTTCCAGCTTTACAGCTTTCAGGACCAAATGACTCATCTGAAGAGAGCTCAGTCCCTCTAAGTTGCAGATAAAGAAAAAACAGTTACCTTTCAGTTTTTAGCTTTTCCAGATCCTGAACCACATAGAGAGTATTTCCACAAACAACTACCTCCCTTCCAAGCCTGCTCCAAACTTTATCTGTGGGTAGCTGCTGTTTAAAAACTCTGCCTTTATCAATCCTATGTTCTTTTCAAAGGCTGTGCTTCAGTTGTGATATGGGTAGATGAGACAGAAAGGGCAAGAGACAGAAGTGGAAGCCTCAGACAGCAAAATGGAGAAACAGGTATTTTATTGTGCCTTAAGAACCTTTCAGAGTTGAGCAGTTTTCAATGAAGGCATTTCACATCTGAATCTCATGCCTCTCTAGAGGTTCACAAGTGTTAGGAAGCACAACTGGTGTTTAGAGATGTATTGTGTGATGTCTGCCTGCCTTTACTGTCTTTCAAGGATTTCTTGTGCATTTGTGTCATAGCTAATACAAATCTAAAGTCTCTTGTTTCATGTGGCTTTACTGTTGGCTTCATGTGGAAGTTTATACCTGCCGAATTTTGGGGTTGAATTAAAAGCATAGCCAAGATCTTTAAACAAAAAGAAACAACTTCAAAAAAGAGTGTTGTATCAAATCTGGCACTGACAGAGAGGGAAGGGATGGAGGAGCTCTAATTCCCAAAGCACATATTCTGCTGTAGGAATGAAGGGCAACTCTCCAGGGAAGACTCAACTAGTGAGAAACAATGTACTGTTTGCTTATATGCATCTCTCTCCAGTGCCAGTGCTTTGAAACACCTCTGGTACCATGTTAGACACACATTTACTGGGCCTGACAAAGCTGAGCCTTTGCTTTGTGCCCATCCTGGGCTGTCTCATGGCTCTGAAGCAGCTTTGTCTTGAAACAGACTGGTATCAAGTCGGCAACTGATTGTTCACGGAGGCACTTCTTGTGGCTGTGTCCACTCCAGTTGCCATGGTGTGCATTGCAAGCAAGCAGTGATGGGTGTTTGTCTACTGGCCAACTCCTGACATTCTGACAACCCCTCTAAATTGCACAGGTGATGATTTCAGTGTGAATCAGAAGGTAACTGTCTCATCAGCCTATGGGCTGACCACAGACATGGTTTAAACCACCTGTCTGGGGCTCCCAGCTGCTCTCAGATCACACATACAACAGCCAGAGTTCCTTATTTTACATAGGAAAAGACTTCATAGGATCTTTACCTCTTAAAAATTACCAAATGTAATCTGATTAAGTTATTTCTAACATGCTCTTACTGCTCTGAAACCAAATAATCTTGGATGCTACAAAGGGAGTTAACTTGATGCCTTTTAACTCTAGAAAGCCTTTCTTTAGTCTGTTAACTTTTTTTTAGTGGTCACAAAACATTTCTTTGAACAAAATCTCTCGTGTCCCAAGGCAATCCAGCTTAATGTCCAGCAGCAAAGGAAATTTAGCATGTTAAAGTCATGGCCCAATCAACTATGCCTGGCACGTGGCAGATGGGAGACAGTGTAAAACATGCTAAAGTCATAGGAATGTTTTTAGCATGTGTTAATATTTAGTGAGTTTTAGTTGCTTGTTTGATGGGAGAACAACAGGCTCCTCATTTTTACATCTTTAACAATTTCTGGTATAGATTCTTTTTTTGCTTCTGTTTCTCAGTCTCTCTGGAAATTAAGTGTTATCTGTCTAAAAATCAAGTTGTCTCTGTGTGCTACCAAACCTCTTCATGTCATATTGTTCAGAGAGGGAGTGGACAGAGTGATTATACTAGACTTTGGTGTTAAGAGAAGTGTTTCAGCTATTCTCCAATCAATAAAACCACTTATAAATCATCTTTGCTGGAGGAGACCAACATAATTCAAACAGACATGCTGCACCTGTTACTTCCTCTAGTAGCACTCCTATTGCTGTTTCTAAAGACTGGGTTATTTTTGCACATTATATGTAAAATAAACAGTGTACAGAGCCACTATTAATTGCTGAAGTAAGGGGGCAGATGTTGGAGTGTGTGTGTGCAGTAATACTGAGTATTTACCACATGTGGTTGGCATAAATCCTATGGCTTTTACAGGATCTCTTGGAGAGGAAGGTGTGTGAGAAGGATTTCTTGTCTGCAAATTGCAAGATTGGAGGATATGGAGAAGATTCCTATGAAAAACAAAACTAAAGCCTGAACCTGATGGAGCCAATTTTTAATAGATGCTGAGCATCTCTAATGTTAAGGATATTCTTCTGCTTTCCAATTAAGATGCAGCCTTCTAGGAGGAGTAGTCAGGGGAGTTGATTCCTACCTCTGCATTTCTTGCCACGTCTGTAGGTCAGGGAACATTGTCCGAGAGTCAAATCTAAAGAAATGGTGGATAGTGGATAGTGGATTTAACTACTGGCTCATGCTGAATGTCTCTTTCAAGTGAGGGTTTGTTTTCATGATGAGTTTTCCTTGGGAAGATGGTGAATCCCTCAGTAACTGCACTGTCTGATGGGCCTGATCTGGAAACAGAGTTGGCATCTGAGTTTGCAGGCAGATGAGCATTCATCAGATAACTGAGCTGGGGGAAGGGTTTCTATCCAGGATGCAGATGTGTGTAGCACGATTGTAGCTTCTTGACCCCTCTTATTTGCCAGCTGACCCACTTGTCTGAGTGCTCCCTTAGATACCTTCATGGAAACAGGACAGGATGCTTTAAAAAGTTTAGATGAGATGTATGAGCAAACTGCTTGGGCAGTCCACAAGGACAACTCAGGTTGGGAAAGGGTGACTGCACCCAGTCAAAGGTGATGGTCTTGGCTGTTATCAGTAGATTGCTGAGTTCTCCACAGTGCTGTAAAAGGGCTATAGATGAAGAGGAGGATTCTCATCTGGTTTGCATCACAGCTTTAGGGCAGGTCCACTGAGTTACACCAGTGCAAGAGGGAGTCTTCCAGCACTGAGCCAGCTTTGAGGTTATGTTCCTTATGAGGAAAGGCTGTGGGACCTGGGGCTGTTTAGTCTGGAGAAGAGGAGACTGAGGGGGAGTCTCATTAATATTTACAGGTATCTAAATGGTGGATGTCAGGAGATTGGGAAAGCACTTTTTTTCTATGGTATCTAGCAACATGACAAGGGATGATGTGATGAAGCTGGAACACAAAAAGTTCAATTTAAACGTAAGGAAAAACTGTTTCAGTGTTTCAGTGAGGGAGCCCTGGCACAGGCTGCCCAGGGAGGGTGTGGAGGCTCCTTCCTTGGAGGGCTACAAGACCCGCCTGGACACGTTCCTGTGTGACCTGATCTAGGTGGGAGCTGCTTTGGCAGGGGTGTATTGGATTGGATGATCTCTAAAGAACCCTTCCAACCTCCACCATTCTATGTTTCGATGAGGTGCTGTGGGTTGACTCACCTCACAGAGGCATGGGAGGAATCACAGGAATCTTGTGAGGAGCAACTTGCAGCACAGACTCCTGCAATTGAGATGTCCTTTAAGCTCTCCTTCCTCAGACAGGGACGTTACATTGCCCTGGGAATCCCCTGGCTGCTGCTGGACTTTGGGCTTGGATCCATTATGCACAGCAGCAACAAATAGACAAATGCAGATTGGTGAATGAGCATTTTGCCCCATCTTGACAGCTGAGGTAATACAAAAAGTAGTGCTCTTGGCTTGTGTTTGTGCAATGTCAAAAAAAAGAGAAGTTTTGGCCTAGCTGAGACTCTCTGGGTTATTCAGCGAGAAATATTGACTAATTCCACTGAGCAGATCCAGGCAGCTGCCTCGGTAACAAAGAATGGCTACATAGGGAAATATGTATGGCTGACTGTGCTCTGGTACAATGGTTTTCCCTTTAAAACTCATGAGAATGTTGCTAGGGCCTGAGAGGGCACCATCTGCCAGCAAGGTCTGGGGGAAGGCAGGTTAAATGGCGACCATTGCCCAGGAGGTCTGAGCTGGGACTGTTAATCTCACTTCAGTGAAGAGACAAGCCAGCCCTCAGATACGAGCTACAGGCCACGGGCCACCCAGCCTCCCAGCATATGGATTTATTAGTGATTGTAAGGAAAATGAGTTTTCCTCCTCTTCTGTCTCCCCTTACTTACATCAGTCACTAAAAAAATGTACGTGGCTTGTTTGAAGACTTAGCCAGTTCTGGCATTTGTACTCACACTGACAAAATGCTGGCCTGTGCAGAGCATTGGAGGAACATCGTTCTGACAGCCCATTGAGTTTCACATCCCCAAACTTTCCTGGTTAATGTACCGTGGGCTGTGGGCTGCTCTCCCCTCCCCTCGCCGGGCTGTGCTGACGCCAGGGCCTTCGGAGCCGCTGCCTGAGGCCCACGTGCCCGAGGGATGCTCCTTGCGCACCCCAGCACCCTGCTGCACCAGAAACAGCTCTGCTGCCTTCTGAGGCCCTGTTGCCAGTGGAAATCTGCCTGTGGCAGCACAGGGGCTTGGAACAAAGTGGCTTTTGCAGAAATACTGCTAGCAAGAGAGAGCAGGGCAGGCCGGAGGGACACGGGCTCGTGGTGCAGAAAGGGTCTTTTCAAAGGGACAGTGGCATGATGGGGCAATAGCAGACTCTCCAGTTGCATATTTATGTTGTTGGAAGCTGCTAATGAGACTATTGCTACAGTGATGATTTTAAATTCAGTGTTTCCTGAAAAGCCAGCAGGAAATAAAAATAACCCCCATGCACTAGTCCCAGTTCCACAGTCTTGGGGACTGTAGTTTCATGAGATAAAGAAAATCAAAGCAAGGTGTGAAAATAGAAAATGAGTGTGCCAGAAACCCCTGGGGAAGCCTGTGACACAACAAGGGAAAGGATGAGCTGAAAACACAACATATCAGAAAATATTGAATGTGAAGTAATGCTCTGCCCTGGTGAGGCCTCATCTGGAGTCCTGTGTCCAGTTCTGGGCTCCTCAGCTCCAGAGGGACAGGGAACTGCTGGAGAGAGGCCAGTGCAGGGCCACCAAGATGATCAGGGCACTGGAGCATCTTCCTTCTGAGGAAAGCTGCGGCACCTGGGGCTGTTTAGTCTGGAGAAGAGGAGACTGAGATCTCATTAATATTTACAAATATCTAAAAGGTGGGTGTCAGAAGGTTGGGACAACACTTTTTTTTCTCTTCTATCTAGCAACAGGACAATGGGTGATGGGATGAAGCTGGAACACAAAAAGCTCAATTTAAACATAAGAAAATGCTTTTTTACTGTGAGGTGAGGGAGCCCTGGCACAGGCTGCCCAGGGAGGGTGTGGAGGCTCCTTCCTTGGAGGTCTTCAAGACCCACCTGGACATGTTTTTGTATGACCTGGTCTAGGTGGGACCTGCTTCTGCAGATTAGACTAGATGATCTCTAAAGATCCCTTCCAAATCCCACCATTCTATGATTCTATGTAAGGAATTAAGAGAAAAATCCCTTTCCTGAGCATATACATAGAAGCTTTTTTGTGAAAGTGAGAAACTTTAAAGCAACTCACATGATGCTTCATGCTGAATGTTGGATAACTGTGAATGATGGAGCTGAGTACAATTACCATCCTCCAACAGCAAAAGCCAGTAGACTGCTACCTTCATGTTCTGTACATGTGATATATTCTACCTGCATATTATTATTTTATTGTGATTCAAATCTAGGTCATTTTTTACCCTAAAACCCCCTTCCAACAGTACCATAAAGCAATGCTTTAGACCAGAATCCCTGTCATGGTGTACTCTTGTTTTCTTTGCTTTACCTTGCCTGGTCTAAAAAAACCTTAAAAAAAGAAAAGAAGGAGAAAAAGGCTAATATAACAAATTAATACAAATACTGCAGATGTATAAGAAATCTTCATTAACAGATCTATTAGCTGACTGAGACCCCTCTCCCTTTGTTTTCTCATTTTAAAAGGCCCATTTGCTGCCATTTCACTTACTGCTTGAGACCACCAGGACCTTGTTCACTCACTCATTTATTTCATCAGAGTTGGAACCCCTGAATTATCTTTTCTAATACATCATTCCTGATACAAAAAATGGTAGAGGGATGAATAGAGCCAATTAGATCCAACCCAGTATGGAGCTGCTGCTGTGGAGTGTAAAGAGTGTTGATGTGGTGCATGTTGGGGTTGGTGTGTCAGTGCATTTCACAGAACCACAGAATCACAGATTGGTGGGGGTTGGAAGGGACCTTTAGAGATCATCCAGTCCAACTCCTCTGCCAAAGCAGGTCCCACCTAGATCAGGTAACACAGGAATGTGTCCAGGTGGGTTTTGAAAACCTCCTGAGAAGGAGCCTCCACACCTTCCTTGGGCCAGGGCTCCCTCACCTCAACAGTAAAGTAGTGTTTCCTTAAGTGGAAGTTTTTGTGTTCCAGCATTTTTCCAGTACTCCTTGTCCTGTCACTGGATGCTATAGAAAAATGTGCTGCCCTGTCCCTGTGACACACATCTTTCAAACATTTGTAAGTATGAGTGAAGTCCTTCCTCCTCCTGAATTTACATTCATGAGTTTACATTCATGCAGAAGCTTCTGAATGTGTTGCTGTCCTGAGAGCCACCTGGCAGGCATGGGCTTGGCTAACACGAGATCTTGCTCACAAATAAGCTCTAACAGTGGAGATTTGGCTGTGCAGGAACAAATCTTTCCTTCTCTGGCTTAGTTCCAGCTTGTGCTTTCTTGTTTCTGATGAGACACTGGACCAGATTGGTTGTTGGGAGCTCAGTGTCTTCAGTGGAAGACAGAGAGGGATCCATTTGCTCTAAGGACATGGGAGGACTGAGGTAGAGTGTTTTCTAACCAAAATCAGAGTCTAATTTTGTAGCAGATCCTGACAGGCAAGTTCTGTCACGATACAGCTTGCGAGCAGGAGGAGCACACAGCTGGAAAGGTCATCCTCATCCCCCCCAGACTGAGAATATGTCAGGGGAAAGCTCAGCAGTAAAGGTCATGTGCTGCTGCTGTATGACAGTTGGTAAAGAGCAGGTTAAAAACTGCTGAGCTCTGGCACTTTTAGGGCAAAGTTAGTTGCCTACAATGTGAGTTGGTGTTTCTCTTTGGCGTTTGGATTAATCATTTTGGTCATTCATTCAGTGCAATATTTGCAGTGCTGAGCAGTGAACTGAAATCACCTAGAAATAATTCCCTAACACAACCTGACACTCTGGCTTATATTGAGAGGAATTTATTGTTTTACTCATAAAAGATCTTCATCAAAATGATCCTCTGTCACTCCACTCTGTTTCCCTTCCTGTGGCCTCCAATAGCTTTATATACACCAGGTAACATTTAGTGGCTTCCTGCTTCAGAAATTGCATGTGTTGGGACAGAAATGTTTGTGGAGCTCTGGAGGAGACCCAAGGGACTGTGCTCAGAGGTGCAGCCCTGGCAGCAGGAATTGCAGCTGCTTTTCTGGAGCTGGTCCTGGGGAGACCACCCCTCAGGCACCACCGGGCTCTGCTGCAGAGGCTGAGGCTGAACCCCGTGTGCTGTGCTGCCAGGGCTGTGCTTTGGGAGCCACTGGCTGGGGCAAAGCTCTTGCTTTTCACTGGCCTTTCTGGTCCTGCCACTGTGCCAGAGCAGGTGGCTGAGCCGGGACTCGAAGTCCTGATGCAGGTAATTTGGCTTGGTTGTGTGTGGGGGCAGCTGTTCACCTGTAGGAGGAGAGGGATATAAGAGCAGCTGTATGTTGGCAGATGGCAATGCCAGTAAGTGATAGCACCAGCAATGTCTGGGGAACCTTTCTGTAGACTTAAACTAGCCTCTTAGGCTTTTCTATTCATTCTGAATGTGATTAGATGTTCCCAGGTTGCTTTAGAATAATTATAATGACCAGAAATTGCAATGATGTAATGTAAGAAGGCAGTGGCTTGTTCCACTCAGTCGTATTCTCTTCCCAGCACTAAGTGGGTATCCAGTTTGTTAAAGTGGAGAGGAGAGTCCAGAGACAAATTTAATGTGTATGGTATGGCTTTTTTCTACTCACAGTTGCTTTAACAGGTCTATAAACATCTCTCAGCTACTTACCTCCAAAGACAGCTATTCCAATATGACTAAAGCACCATGGCTGGCAAAACACATTAATTTTTGTCCTTGCGACAAGTCCTGATCTGTCCTGTCCTCCTCTTAGGCAGTGTTGGACACATTTAGCACTGCCATGTACTTATGACTCACAGATAACATGGGATTACTTCAGCCTGTTTGGTATTCAAAACCAATAACTGAATATTTGCCATTGATTTTAATGAGACCATGTCCAAAGCTGGAAAAAACCCAGCAAACCCAGATGTTAGGTTCTAAAATAGTGTAAGTTCTCATCCAGCAATTCATAAAGTTTAAAACAGGGGGCAAGTCTTGAACAAATGCACTTACCAAGTGTGCACACACTTACCTGTGTGCAAACACTGTCTCACATGCCTGGGGGATGGCAGCTGGGGACTGTTCCCTCAGCTGTACCCCACCTGCTGAAAGCCAGACACGCAATGAGCTCTTGGGCTGCTTGAGTTAGTGACTTCTGTGTTTGGATCAAAGTGCAACAACACAACTCTGTAGCCCTAAAAATTAACTGGATTTCTGTGAAAATACAGGAAAATTGCTCATTGTCCAGAAAATTTTCAGCAGGAAAGAGCACAGAACAATTGACTGGCCTCAACTTGTAGAGGTGAGAAAGAGAAGTGACAATACTTACATCAGCTTCACAAGAAGACTAAGCTCGATGGAGGGACTAATATTGTGTTTAATTCCCCTCTGTGCTCTGATAATCTCCTTTTTTCTTCTTCTTTTTCCTTTTTTTCATAGGAACAAGAGGTTGATTGAGACTGGACAAAAGCAGGAAAAAGTTAGATGTCAGTAAACACAGCCTCCCCTCCCTCAGCCTGTTTTTTTTAACCATCTTTCCATTCAGTCAGCACCACTTGTCATGAAGATAATCATGACTACTGCTCTTCTTCCTTGTCATCACTTTCTATCCATGCATATGCTGGAGGGCTGCTTAGTCTGCCTGGAGAAGAAGTGAATTCCATCTACCCCTATTACAGCCCCTATTACAGGTGAGGAGGAGCAGCAGAGGTACAGGTGATGATCAGAATGTAGAGCAGAAGTTACCACTGTCCCTTCAGGTCCGTGTCTTGACACTAGGAATAACTGGCCATAGAGGTGCATAGATCATATAGAATTCATTTAGTTTTGGAGGTGGGTTTTTGGTTTGATGGTGGTGTTTTTTCACCCAATTTGTCATCCTGCACTATGTGAGAAGCTGGGAAAGAAGTGGGGGTGGGGAAAAGGTACAAACAACCTTTAGTTTGGAATTTAAAGCCTGGTAGCTTCCTTCTTGCTGTGAGCAAGCTAGTGAAGCTGGTTACTCATTGAGGTTTTGCAGACTCACAAGCACTAAGGTGGGTGCAACAGCTACAGCTGGTTGGCAGTTGCTGCAGCTCACACTCAGCTCTGAGTTAATCCATTCAGATTCCTGGGAAACAGGGCTTTTGTGTTGGTGCTTCCTTCATATCTGTCTATGCTTGTAGATGGCCATGTAAGTGACCAGACTCCTCTTCATTGGGAATCTTTCCTGAAGCAGAAGGGTCCAAGAGGTGAGTGTCCAAATGTTTCAGTGCAACCCACTTCTGCTGCTGCTTCTGTTCAGTGGCAGCTGCCTAAGGCAGTCACAGCTCTGAAGGGCTGCTGGTGGGCAACAGCTGCCTCGGGGCTGGCTCACAGGCCAAGGGAAGCCTGAGGGCCCCTGCACCCCGGTGCAGAGCCATGTCTCTGGGTTATAACCCAGCCTCCCAAGAAGCAGCCAACAGTGGGAGTCGAGTCATTTTAATAGTTAATTGTGATGCTATTGTGGCCTGAGAGGAACAAAAGGGAAATAATCAGGCTTAGAACAAACAAAAAAAGCCCCAACAGCAAGATGGGGTTATTTTAGAATAAAAGCACACGTAGCTGCACTAATACTCCTGACGAGCAAGGACATGGGTTTCTCCCAGGGCATCCTGCAGTCCTGTAGGGAAGAAGTGACCTTATTTGCATGTTTCTTGTCAAATTGCTGTCGGGATTTCTGCAGCACCGCAAGAGCAAAATTCCTCCAGGAGCCCACGGAAATATCACAGCGCTAACGCAATATCCTTCAGCAGGGCTCCTTCTCCTCAGCCATCCCCTGCCCCTCGCTGCCGTCTGGGCAGCACCCAGCGCTAAACAGCGGCTGCACTCCTCCCGTGAGCCTCATCCTTCTCCTCACGGCGGACGGTGAAAGCAGCAGGCCGTGAGTACAGTATGTAACACCCACGGACTGAATGTTAAAGGTGGCTGGATATTTTCCCCTCTGTGTTTGAAAAGCATCACCGTTGCTCCTTCCCCTGTTTCCAGAAGGATCCGTGCCCCTCCTCGCACGCTCCAGCCCCCCTCCCCAGCCTCGGCTCCCGGGGCATGGTTCGAGTGCTCCTCTCTAAGGTCAGAGCTTTGAAGTTGAAGCCTATCATTTCAGACACTTCTATCAGGAGCATTTTCAATTCTAATCATGTTCTCTAAATTGCTTAGACTCTTTCCCAGCATGATGTCCTGCTCCAATTTTCTGGTTAGATAATTAAATTCCGAGCACAGGAGCGTTCAGCTCCTCAGCAGCGCTGCAGAGACGCGCCTGTGAGGCAGGCTGCTGTGCCACTTGCTTGGCATCTTCTCAAGCTTTCAGGGCAGCTGATACAAAGGTTTGGGGTTTTTGTTTTGTGTAGCAACACGTCACCTGTCCGTTCAGAGGAAGGCCAAAGCACTGCCTTCAGCCTGGGATGGAACTCTCCTCCACAACAGCTTAGGGATCGGTGACTTCAGGTGCTGCAGTTCAGACCCCAAAGTATCAGCAGAAATGTACCTCGGGAACGTTGACTTTAAAATCCAGGCATTTTCCTGGGGCTGCTCTGAGGTCCTGGGCTGCCCTCCTCCCAAAGCAGCAGGATGCCAGGTAGGGCTCTTCGCTGTCTCCTCCTGAGCTTTCAGCACAGTCTGACTCAACAGCAGGAACATGGGTGAACTGTACACGCCATAAGTGTGACCATACAGCATTTTGATACCTGAAGGATATATTTTATATAGATATCTATGAAGATATATGAAACCTTTAGAACTCACTTCAGAGAAAACAACACCAAGTTTTATCCAATGAAAGACAGCAAAATCCAGGGTGTAATGTATAATATAACCTTTATTCTTTTTCCTCTAAACTCTTGGAAACTTACATAACAATCGTGCTTTAATTATGACACCATTTATAGACATTTAAAATGCATCTTAATTTATAAATATTTTACATTTGGTCCATAGAGCAGGTTGCAATTTACTAAATAATACTGTACTCTTTTAAACAGGCTCTGTATATATTTTTGAATATGTATATATTACATATATATTTTTTTATATAGAGATAGATTTGCTTGGTGTTCAGGTATTTCCTTATTGCAAAAAGCATATATGATCATACAATAATCTTTTTCTTCTTTTGAGGGCAAGTACTACAAAAAAGATACAGCTATTCACAGTTTACACACAGTAGTCCTACAACACTAGTTTGTGCTATATGATACGTTTGTACAGCTTTTTGCTAAAGAGCAGGTCTGTCAAACATCGGTCATAATTGTTTACAATCAAACATTAAATACTGCATTTCTCTTAGAACAACATGGGACTTGATTACATTAAACGATAAAGTTGGAGGTTTTTTTTTACCCTTAGTCTAATGAAATTCACGATTAGGATGAGTATGTACCATGTGTGGAGGATGTAAGGGTTCCCTCTAAAGCCCAAAGACTCAACGATGCTTTTGCATCTCAGCTGGAGCCATTCAGGATGGAGCTTCGGTCTCGTAATATTTTACAGTTGATCTATGTATGAAACAGAACCTACCAAACATACTGGGAGATTTTATGATGCAGTTTGAAATACAGGTGTGTTATATATATATATTATTTCTACAATAATGTGCTTGACATTCTGAGAATAATACCTTATTGCAAGAACATGTTTGTCACCTTCAGACGAGAACAACGAAGAACCCAACATTCACAGTTAACATGGTTTTTTTTTCACGTAGTAGTTCTACATAAATTGTGCTATCTACCATTGTACGTTGCACAAAAAGGATTTTGCTGAAGAGCATGTTTCATTGCACAGTTCTGTCACAGTCATTTACAATCACACATCAACTCCTGCATTTGCCATAACCCTTTGTGTCTGTCATATAGCTGCCAAACGAGAAACGCCATCCGGGACCGGCTGCTGCATTTCCCACCCAGGGGAAGATCTCCACCAGTGGAAGGGGCAAATGCAGGCTGAGCCCAGAGAGGAGATCCTTATGTTACTGAAATAGCTTTCCCTCCTGCCTCCCTCATCACAAATAACACACAAATAAAAAGAAAACCGTTTTCAAAGTGCTAACGATCCGTAGTGTTTGTCATTTGCTTGTTAGAAACTGATGGGTTAAAAAGAACAGTTGTGAATTAAACCCTACATTAGAGCCACAAGCTTCAATCTTTAAGCCATTGTTTTGGTTTCTATTTTGGTGGCCATGCAATAATAGTAGAATAATAACAGCATAATAAAAAGCTCGAGTGCTCTGAGCTTGAGTTGCAACTACTTTGTGTTGTTTTGTAACCCCTGGGGAACTTTAGGAGCTCTTGGATGTTACTCCTCATTTTGCTAAAGCTGTTAGAGGCCGTCTTTTGGCCTCTAACGTCTGTAATTCACATTGTATCGATTCACAGAGATATGGGTGGGTTGGTTTTATTTTTTCAATAAGAAAGATTGTGTTTTCAAAGACATTTATGACCTTATCTGCTCCTGAGAGGCTCAGTGCAGACAGCAGCCACGGCCGCTCTGTGCCAAACTGCCACAAAGAGCCACCGACTTCGCTTGCACTGGGAATGCTGACGGAGGCCGTGTCCGCTGTTAGCCGAAGGAAGTCTCTTTCCTCCTCAAGTGGCCTCAACTGGAACAAATTTTAAGGGCTTTTTCACTGGACATCACTTGTTTACAAAATACTTCGTTCTTTTATACAAAACAATTCCAAACTTAATGATATACTGATTTATTTGTTTGTTTTACTCCTGCAAAGTCAGAAAGTAACAGTCTCGGGATTCAGCGGTAAGAAACGACTAAAAATCAGCAGCACAAAACTTCAAATAGTCGTGCTAAAAGGTAGATTAAAAAGGTCTTGGCACATCAATTTACAAACTCCAAGATATGCAACTATTATTGTGAAAGGATAAAAATATTAACAGTCTGTGGATTGCCAGAGAACACGAAACACTGTCAACATCTGAGCTCGCACAACGGTTGGATCGTACTCGTGGCGATTCCCTTAGAGTGGAGATGACCTTTTATCTCTTTTGTTTTGTTTTGTTGGTTGGTTGGTTATTTTTTTTTTCCACTAGAGGTAGGTAATTATATTCTCAGACATAAATTTGTGGTCATATTCAACCGTATTTGTTTTGTTTTTGTGGAGTAGCATCGGTACTTGGACAATACAGGAGTTTAGATGTAGGCTTCTTTGTTTGCAGAGTTGCTCTGTTGGGCCTGGTCTGGCCCGTTTTCAGGATGAGTGATGTCTTCACTTGGCTGAATCATTACTTGGATGCGCTGTTTAACGAACAAGAACAGATGTGAGACAGTCAAAAAACTGTTGCTAGCTTACTTTTTGGCTTTTTTTCTAAAGGCAATACTAAATACTCTTGTCTAGGCATTAGAGAGAGACAGAAAAATTTTGTCTCCCAAGAGACCAAAAAGGCACTAAGTCATATGTATTAAACCCTGTGCTCTGGACATAGCTACATGCAAAATGGTAGATGCCACCAGGCATTAACAACTGAGCATGGCCAGGCAAAAGAAATGAGGAGAGACTCTGCAGCCAGCCCACGGGCAAAGTTTGCAGTGGGCAGCAGGGACTCAAAGGCACATCTCAGATGGGGTGGTCACCTCCCTGTGGAGCAGGAGGGATTGCAAAGTATTGGTTGCAGCCTCTGTGATTTGCAACCTCCAAGGTAAAGTAGACTTGTATTTAAGATTAAGTCTAAACACTAAGATTGTGTTTAAGATGGTTGTGTTTCTATTCTGTGTTCTTTCGTGCTCTCCATTGATGAAGCTTGTCTACCAGCTCACATTTCTGTCGAGAAGCAGAGCCTGGCTTTGGTTGTCACAGTCCATGAATGGTGTAGGCTCCTCTTGTTTATCTCACCATCATTTGTCAATGCTTTCGAAAATGAGATCTTATTCCACAGCGAGCCTGAGATGGGGAGCTTTTCCTGTGGTCATACACAACTCTGCCTGAGAAGCAGAGTTCTTTATTTGCATGTAAATGTTTCCATGAGACCAAGGGCAAAATATTCCACACATAAGCACTGAGAATCACAGAATCTCAAGGGCTGGAAGGGATCTCCAAAGCTCATCCAGTGCAACACCCCCTGCCAGAGCAGCACCACCTAGAGTAGGGCACACAGGGACTCATCCAGCTGGGTTGGAATGTCTCCACAGGAGACTCCACAGCCCATCTAGGCAGCCCCTGCCAGTGCTCCCTCACCTCAACAAGGAAGAAACTCTTCCTTGTGTTTATTTGGAACCTCTTCTGTTCCATTGGTATCCCTTGTCCTGTCATTGGCCATCACTGAGAACAGCCTGGCTCCATCCTCCTTACACTCACCCTTTATGTGTTTGTAAACATTAATGAGGTCATCTACCCCTCAGTCTCCTCCAAGCTGCAGAGCCCCAGCTCCCTCAGCCTTTCATCACAAGGGAGATGCTCCACTCCATCATCTCTGTGGCCCTGCACTGAACTCTCTCCAGCAGCTCCCTGTCCTTCTGGAACTGAGGGGCCCAAGAACAAGTAGGGGGTGGAAGAAACCCAGAAAATTTTTTGTAGCCTTCTTTGAAGCATCGTTGAATCTTTTAAAGTTGGCTGAAGATAAAATATTTGGCTGGAGATCTGAGCAATGCATGATGCACTGTTCGTCAATTCTGCTTAAGATCATCTGTCCCTGTGCAAGGGTGGCTCTGCCAGCTGCTCTTTAGAACATTCCAGAAATTCTGACAAATTTGTTTTGACAATCTTGGGTTCCCACAGCCACAGAGGACAGAGATAGATGTGTGTTTCACTGCTTGTGCTGAAGAAGTGTCTTCTGCTGGCTGGAGAGGGAAAACTGAGGATGCAGCCAGATTACAAACAGTTGAGTATGCCTGTTGTATGTTATTATAAACAGTGTATTCATCAGCAACCTTAATTACGCTTCACAGTCTTTTAGTAGCATTTCTGAGGACCTCAAAACAGATTTAAGCCATACAACACCTCTCTCCTGTGGAAAGCCTCATCTCCTTCTAATAAACGGAACAAGGAATCGGGGAGAGGCTGAGAGCATGGTGCAATGAGAAAAAGGTCCCTAATGTTCCTCATGAAGTAACTGTTCACAAAAATCCCTTAAAGGAAAGTGGAATATAATCATAAAATATGCCCCTGAGATTTTACTCTGGCTTCCTCTCAGCTGGAGCAGAACAAGGCAGCCATTGTAACTTAGAGCAGGTATAATGCAGAACAGGAGCCACAACATCTCTCTTTGGGTTGCTGTGAGCAGACTCACAGAGACCAGGAGTTATGTGGCTTTGGTCCTGAGAGTTTAATCCAGTTGCTTAGATCATTGACTCGCTGCATCACAGCACGTCTTGCATTCATAAGGACAAATCTACGTATTTCTTAAGGTGCTACTTTGCTTTCTAGGTGTGAGGAGCTGAGATGCCAATGTCTGAAGCTGCCAAAGCCCAGAGACAAGGACCACATTTAATGCAGTGAATTAACAACAGCTTACTTGATACAGAAGAACTGGGCTAAGCAAGCGAGGCCACAGGACACACACGGAGGAACATAACTGCCCAGCAATCCTTTACCAGCGTGCACAGGTCTCACAGGATGAAATGATGCAGTCAGAAGAAAGAGTGACTCACCTGTTTTAAGGAGCCTTTCAGGGTTAGAAACATATATGCCATATAGCCTGGTATCAGCACCATAGAAGACAAAGCCATGAACCAGCCAACCCCTTGGCCCCACTTGGGGAAAACGTAACTTCCCATTGTGAGCGGAGTCATTTGGACAGCACTGAAGAGAAACACTCCCTGCAAAACACAGCGGAAAAGAAGACTTGGATGAGATTTGCCAAGTGTTCTGTGCTTAGTTTGGCTTGACTTGGGCCTCCAGCTTGCCTTCACATCCAAGCAAGGAGCAAAGGGTTCCTTTGGTCCTTGGTGATGGCTGCCGGGCACTGGCTTGTAGGTTGGGCCTGCAGGTCAGCCTGCCAGAGGAAGGTTGCAGAAAACAGGCAAATGTCAGCCCCAAGCACTCACAGGGGTACAACTGTCATTCTGAAATTGTGAAGTTGTTTCCACTATCTCTGCTCTACTCTACTGGTCAGCAACAGACTCCTGCAGGCTCTGAATAAGCAATTTCCAAAAGGACATCAGCCTCTGCTCCAGTATCACCTCCTAAGTATGTTCAGCACAAAGGCTCTGACGTTGCTCACCCCCTCTGAACAGGTGGTCAGAATGGAGCCTGAGGTTCAGGACGTGGCTACAGATTTGTCTGTACAACAGAACTTATCCACTTTGATTCTTTTTCATCAACAAGAGAGGAAGAGCCGAGTTTCCCAAGAAGCTTCTTTATCTAAACCTGATGTTTCAAATTAACACAATATCTTCAACATATGTAACCAGCACCTCAGATTATCCAGGTATGCTGGTGCAGGGCTCAGATCACAAGCACCAAATCACAGGGAAGGAGGCTATTGGGAGAGATAGAGGTCCTGGGGAACACCACCTGCACACACTGGATACTGTGCCATTGATCAGCAGCACTCATGGGTTGCTTTTGTGTTGAGTTCAAACACATGACCTGTGAATATGATTTGTTTCCTTTAAGTTCCCAAGGAAGACTCCTTTCAAGTGTCTAAAACAGCCTCTCTCAGGGAAATCTGCTAAACTGAACCAGCACAAAAAGAAGCTCATTCCAGTCCCAGGTCCAGGCTTTGTGCAGAACATATTCCCAGAGAGGAGAATGAAGAGGGGTGGATTTCTATTAGCACATCATCACCACCTCTGAACTTGCACCGGGCAACAAATTCTATTGAAGCGTTTGCAAGACAGGAAATATCTGGGAAGTTTCACATACAATGTTGGTCCTCTTCCTACCATACCACTAAAATAAACCAAAGGCTTTTTTTTTTAATGCCTTCCTGAATACTTGTTTTCAGAAGTACGAAAAGTGCCTTCATTTGGCAGATGAGTCAAGGAACCCTCAATGCAAACACATTTCTGTGCCTCTCTTGAGTGCTCTGCTTTGCTATGGCTACTTCCATGGCAATGTGAGAGAAATAGCAGTTAAATGCATTGTGTCATGGGTAATACTGTCCACTTGATTACAGTTTTTCATGTTGCATCTGGGTTGGCTATGTTATGTGTGGTAGATTTACATTGCTGTTGCCAGAACAGTGAAGCAATTCTGTTTACTAAATGTGGGCATTTTTGTGTATATGGAAAACACAGACATCAGAGAGATTGCTAAACTTTACCTGTGAATACAGGAAAGGATTGGACTTTGTTCCTTACAGTTTTCTATCCCTGCCAGTTGAACTCTTGACTGGTTACCATTTCCAGACAACTAATACAAATCTTGAAATCGGGCAAGGGGCTCCTCCTAGGCACAGGCTTCCCTAATGACACTAGGTTTTGCTTAGTGCCTTCAATGATATTGCTGAGGTCTTTAAAAAGGGAAGAGGTCAGAGTTAACAGGAACCTGTGGGGGTAGAAATGATAGCTCTGCAGTACATGAGGCCAACTCGTTTACGTCCTTTGAATCATAGAATAAAAGTTAGTTCCTTACTGCCACAATGATAGGTGTGAAAAATGACCAGCAGAGCTTCCACCAGATGCAGGGTCTGTATCCCACCATCTCTTGGATGTTGTCATAAAATCTATTAACACCTAAATATAGAAAAAAGAAACAGTAGAAAATGCAATCAAAAGCTCAGTGGCTTGGAGAGACACTGTCATGAATGACGAGGTACATTTGGAAGATGTACACAGACCCCAGCAGAACTTTTCACCTATCTGAATGGGAAAGAAATGTTCAAGCTCAGAAGCACCAGACATCATTTGTTCTCATTCTTCCACATCATAATTAACTAATTATTGCCATGTAAAGGCTGAGGAAGGCTGTTGCACCTGAAGGTCAGATGCAGCAAATGTCTTTGGTTAATTCCAACTCTCTTTTTAAGACAAGTGATTTAGAATGGTATTTTACAAATTGAATTAACCCCCCCACACACCCCCATCCTAGTGTGAACCAGCTTCACTCCACGTGGATGTACACATGGATAAACTGCACAGGAAGCAAAGAGTAGCCCTTCTGCTGCTGCTGTTACATACCAACACACCAGTATCTTCTAAAAGGTATGTCTACCATATTATTTATAACTGTTTTCTTCATTTAGCTGCTGTATTTTTCCATTCCTGTTTGGTGCATTCATGTGCAGCATCTCTCTACGCTACAAAACCCAGTTCCCTCCTCCCAAACCCATTAAAAGGCAGCAGAAAGACTCCAGTTATCTCTCTCAATCAGTTTTGTGCTATAAGCTAACTGCCTTAGTAACCATGGGAGTAGGTCCCTGGTAACACAGAACTAAGGTCAAATGCACAAATATTCTGGCAAGAATATGACACATATTCTTCAATCTTTATACCCAGATCTTTCCAGTCCAGACTTCTGGATATTTTAGGGCAATTATGCAAGATGCAGCAGCCCAAGGAACCTGGCTCTCGCTGCAAGATCCAACACTGACAGTCACTTCTGGAAGCAAAACACTACAAAAGAGCTAAGTCAAGATGTTGAGGACAGCAGTACCTAACAGCAATAAAGACCCAGGAAGGAGGATGGGGAGAAAATGAGGAATGTCACCTATTTAAGCATTCCTGAAACACTTATCATCTAGTGCCTCCCAGGAGTGTACACAGGGTGTTTTAGCAGCAGAAGTATCTTCCAGAATCCAACTCCGAGTCCTCAGTGGAATTATATGCATGTAAAAGGCTAATCTCAGTTCTACCCTCAGCATGTGCACACACAAAAGAACAAATCACAGATGAAGCCTCCTTACGATGTGCAAAACTGAGGTAAAAATAAACCCGTTGTTTACCATAGCACCAGGATATTGAGATGCACTCAAAGAATACAAGGAACAAGAGACTCATTCCACTGGCAGAGTAGTAGTCAAAAAGCTTAAACACATAGATTCCACCCTAAAACATAGAAAAAAGAAGTGTTAAAATAAATAGCAAGGGCTCCAATTTCGAGATAGTTTGTAGTTTGCATTTTAATCTAACAGTGGCAAATAGGTCAGAGACGAATTAATGCAAACGAATTAAAGCTAAGAGGTTAGAGTCTTGCAGTGCTTGAGGTCAATAATGACAAAAAAAGCCAGAATCCCATTAAGGGCTTTAATTTCACTTTGCTCTTTTGTTTTGTTGTTGTTCAATAATTCAACCATATCCCTCAAATAGTTTGCAATTAAGTAGATCACAGGGAGCAATGGAGAACAACCCTAGCTAACACTTTGTGGGCTACCAGACTGACTGTAGGGATCTTTATCTTTGTGTCACTGGATCCATGAAGTAGGACAAACTGCATCCAAGCACTACAGGCATTTTATACTTTGAGGTTAAGGTTGCTGCCTGAAGCCCTTAGTGTTGATAGATGCTCACCCACCCCTTCAGTGGTTTGCAGTGATTCCTGGTTGTAGCTGGGGAAGGGAGAAGTAAAAGAGATGCTGAATATCAGACATGAGGTGACACTGTGCTATAGGACATACCTGAGTAATATTGGACAGCCCTATCAGATAGGAAACAATGCACACAACAGCAATGAAGATTTCTCTTCGGTTGCGCAGTAACTTTGGAAATTCATCCACCAAAGCTGTTATGAATCCTTCCACAGTGCAGAACTGCAAGTACAGTTGGAAACAAAACACAATGCAAGGCACTACAACAGCAGGATTACATTTAGGGGAGGAGGTCTCAATGGTACCCCATCACTGGCCTAAGGCTGCATCCATTAAACAATAAACGAAGTTTCACTTGGCTTCAATGGAAGCAATGTTTCTGAATATCTTTGTTTCTGTCTAAAAAGGGCTGTGCAAAAAGGTTTCCAGCTAAAGAAAAATACTCCAAATTCCAAACTATGAACTACAGTATAAAGGGCTTGTTCTTGTGATAGAAGACAATGCACTCACAATTAAAGGCTTTGACCCCTGGATCCCTCAAAAACTTACACGTCTCCTCTCTGTGATTTACTCACATAGGTGAACACCAACAGACACAGAAAACCAGCTTAGTGCTTCAGGGTGCAGCTTAGAGACACAAGATTGATTCTTGTATGGAATAAATCAAATACTTTCTGTATCCCCAGAAAAAGGTTTTTGCTGGGGATGTGGTCTTCCAACACAGAGCATGGCCATACTCTGGCTTTTGTCTCTATGTACATATTAAAAAGAAATGTTATTGTATGGTGGCTGAAATAATGAAAACCAGAAAGTCTGCCAAGTTTTATGAATTTCCAGCCATACAACCAGAATTTAACTGTCACAGTGCCTATGAATTAAAGCCTATGAAATGTTTCCCTGACAGGCAGAAAACGAGGAAAGCAAGACAGCCTGTGTATATGTACTCCTTTTGGATAACATTACACTACCTTCCTCAGATGTTAGTTGCCTAGAGACAAGTTCTTTCAGGAATATTTTTGACCCAATTAATTTCACAGTGTTTCCCCCCAGAATGAGAAATAGGTTTTAATGTCAAGCCTGAAGCTTATTGGAAAACAAAGAAATAGAAAAACCACGTTTTCAGCTTCCTTTCATGTTGCAGGGTAAAATGCCCTCTTGGTCTCTTTGTATTTTGGCTTGCAGGCTGAAGGCAGCTTGGATTTACAGAAAAATGATGGATTTCTATCTCCTCAAAGACTAGTAGAGTATTAAGCTAGTAATTCTCATGTTCCTTTATGTGACATGAAGATGCTGCTAATAACTGTGAGATGCTGGTTTAACAACTGCAACCAACTGTAGATGAACATATCTGCCTACGACTGGTATAAACAGGTGACCAAAGGTTCCAGCAGGCAGAAGGGACTTAGTCCTCAGAGTATGCTGTGCCAAATAAGAGGGTGCTTTCTTTGGTGCTTACAATACAATTGCTAACTGTATTCAAATTGATACCTAATGATAAAAGCCTTTGTGGGACATAGTCCTTTCTAGCATGTAAAGTACTTTCTTCTTGCTCTAGGGGCTTTTTTGTTCATTGTGCAAGAAACTTTATTTTCTCTAATGATTGCATGACCTAATTAAATCATTATTTAATCTGGAGTATATCTTATTTGGATGTGCAAAACTTCTAAGTTGTGCCTTCCCATTCCTTTCCAGTCATCAGAGACCATCTAGAACTCTCAGCTAAGGCCTGAACCATCAAAGTCTTCATCCTTACGATTGGGAAGTGATTTCAGAACACACTAAGATGCAGAATGTCCTCAGCAATGAGCCTACTGCCTCTTGATTTTGCTCCTGACACTCATATGCTTACAATGAAATGTGTGGTGCATCTTTTTTGCTCCATGGGATGAGCTTGAAAGTTGCTTTTCAGAAATATTTGTGGCATCTAAATCTTGTGAAGCATATGCCAGCATCTCCTACATTGATGAAGGCTGCAAAGGTGTTTTTAATATTGTGATTGAGCAGTTCTTAGTCTGCAGGGTAAATCTCCTGCTCATTTTGTATGTGCTTCCAACAGTTTATGAAAAAGCAAGTGTCTTAGTTTTTTATCCCAGGCTCCTTGAACCTCTGCATCTTTCTTCTCCTTTGTACCTCCTGTTATTTATCTGCTCATCCCAGAAACCAGTCTGCACCACTAGCAGGCTGGCAGTGTGGAACACACAGAATGGGGCCAACCTCATACCACACAGTTGCAGGAAACTTGTCTTTGTTATTACTTTTTACATCAGTTTTACCTGACTGTCAATTCCCAGCATAAGCAACATGGAGAAGAACAGTATTGCCCACAGAGGAGAAATTGGTAACTGTGTCACTGCTTCTGGATAAGCTAGAAATGCCAGTCCAGGGCCTGGTAGGAGAAACAGGAGAGAAAATGTCAAGGAGATTGATTGGATGTCAGGATCATTTGTTCCTGCTGATGCAGGATTTAGGTTTATTTGAATGATTCCTCCACAGATGCAGCATCTGACCAGAGATTTCAGATTAGTGTTCACTGACAGAGAAGTCAGTGCATGTATCTTGCTTTTAAAACAAAACAACCAAAACAAGCAACAACAAAACCCAACAAATAAACAAACAAACAAAGATAACCAACCCCAAATCCCCAAAACCAAGCAAACAAGCAAAATACTGGACATGGTTCAGAAGCTGCTCCCGAGAGACACCTTTGTGTAGCAAAGACAGGGAATGTTATCCTTGGCTAGGATTACATCTTCAGGTACTGATTGGCTTTCTCTCCTCTCAAGTAGTTACTGATAGCTGTAGTCTTCTGCTTTTCACCAAGTAGGTCAGAAGAGAAACAAAGACAGCTCAGAAATGGAGAAGACACTTTCCAGCATTTATAGTATTCCTGCTTGCTATTCCACTCCATGAATTATCTCAAATCACACATCTTAATAAACTACATAGTTGTGAATAGGCAAAGCTTTTCATTTGTGTTCCTACTAATTGCTGATGAGGGGCATAGTGTTAGGAGAATATAAATCCTGTTGATAAGGAAGGAGCTCTTTGTTGACATAGCATGGCTGGAAGCCAGCTGACTTCAGCTTAAAAGGGGAAACCTGTAGCAAACTGAACAATCACAGAAGTAAAATGAGTGTGCCTCACCTAAGTGGGTATCTGATTTTTCAGTTTTCATTAAGTCTGGGCACCTCTGGCTTTTGAATCAGTGAAGCAAAGATGGGCATGAGACAACCCAATGGTCAAAGTAAATGCCTCACAGGTTTTGAAGCAATTACTTGCCTGCAATAGCAGGTATGATAGGAATGCCTTCCCAATGGCAGGAGCAAAAGCAAAAGAAACTAAATATAAAGATATTGTTTAATTTTACTCTGTTACACATTCCACTACACTGCACCTACAGCTTTTCATAACACTGTTTGTTTTACAAAGCTGTACAAGAGATCGCAAAACAACATGGCTCAGGGTGCTAAAATAAAGCATCAGCTTCTGACCTTGCTAGGACAAATAGAAGCCTTAATTAAAAGGCCAGATTTCCAAATGTCCATTGCAATTAGTGGCCACGGGAGGCCATGTGCATCTTTCAGCAGTCCATTCTCTTAGGCTCCTCAAAATGTCTTTAGGAGCTTAATACCATATCCAGTGACATCTATACCAAACTCATAAATCCAAGATGCTCATTTCATGCACCCACTTTCCAGAGCAGTTTTTGACAACAGTGTATGCCATCATAACTCCTTTCCTAATTTCCTTGTATATATAATTCATTAAAAGTCATTTTGAGGGCTTAAATTCTCTACTTTTCTAACTAAGGAAATATTTCATCAATGGGATATGTTTGCTAGTATAGTAAGACATATTTTGTCCACCAGCAACTTCCAACCAAGCTCTCAGTTATCAGATCCCTCCCTGTGGCCAGAGCTGCTAAATGAGGATCTGGTACACCAGCTGGGTTAGGGTAACCATCTGCTCTGCTACTTTAAGCTTTTTCATCTGGAAGAAAGATGAGGAATTGCAAAGAACAGCAGAATTCTCCCATGGACATCTTACTGCCCTAAGTAAAAGGACTTTCATAATAAGGGGTCCCAAACCATTGTCTGATAGCTGTAGGTCTGAACATGCCTGAAATGGATCTGCCTCCAAGGGCTTAATCTCCAGAAACAGTGAAGAGAATTTCAAACCCTAATTGAATCTGACAGTATGGGTTCCAGAAACATAATGACCACCCTTCAGTTTGCTGGTAAGGATTTCAGTGGCAAGAGACTCATAATCTGATGTCAGTGAAGCAGCAAACTGTGCTGCCACCTCCTGTAGACACATCCCTTGTAAGTGGTGTTCATTCTGTTCCTTGTGCCAGTCCAAGCTGAGTGTCTGGCCAACCACTCTCCACACCAAAGGTCTGGGAGCACTGGGCAGGCAGGCACTCTGCTCCACAGGGAGCAATGTTGCTAATGCTGCCTTGAGAGGTTTGAAATAATGCTCTGCTTTTGCAAGAGGTAAGGGCCACTGAAACAGCAGGAGGCTGAGCAATGTCTTGGGGGAGGGGTTTTAAGCAACTACAAGAAGCAGTCCCATACAACCTACAAACAGAAACAAATTAATGCCATCAAAAAGCTTAGAGAAAAGTAGCTTGGATACCTGATGCTGCAACATCTGCAATAGGCCTCTTTGTGACATTAGCCATGAATCCAACAATGGAGAAGATGACAAAACCAGCAAACATGCTTGTGCATGAGTTTATGCAGCACACTATGATGGAGTCCCTGCAACAAAGGTAAGGTGCTTTAAGCAGTAGGTAAAGCAATGTTACCTTCATCAGCCTTTTTCTCCTTAGAAAAGATTTCATGAGTTAGGATTTCACCATTTGGGGTTCTCTTCACACTGGACAAGTCATAGTTTAATTTAGAATTTAGTTTTAGAATGCTAGGGGTTGGGAGGGACCTTTAGAGATCATCCAGTGCAACCCCCCTGCAGAAGCAGGGTCACCTAGATCAGGTCACATAGGAATGTGTCCAGGTGGGTCTTGAAGCCCTCCAAGGAAGGAGCCTCCACACCCCCTCTGGGCAGCCTGTGCCAGGGCTCCCTCACTCAAACACTGAAACAGTTTTTTCTTATGTTTAAATGGAACTGTTTGTGTTCCAGCTTCATCCCATTGTCCTGTTACTAGCTACTATAGAGAAGAGGGATGTCCCAACCTCCTGACACCCAGCCTTTAGATATTTATAAATGTTAATAAGATCCCCCCTCAGTCTCCTCTTCTCCAGACTAAACAGCCCCAGGTCCCGCAGCCTTTCCTCATATGAAAGATGTTCCATTCCCCTGATCACCTTAGTGGCCCTGCACTGGCCTCTCTCCAGCAGTTCCCTGTCCCTCTTGAGCTGTAACATTTAATACTGAGATGTGACACTACATTTTATTTCAATGGCATAGTACACATAAAAACAGAATCCAGCCCCAGCTGAGAGAGGAAAGTGCCACTGCAACAGTTGCAGTTGTCTGCTTACCTGTAAACATTATTGTGGAAAGGGTTGTAACTTCCAAGGGCAATCAGTGAGCCAAGACCCAAGCCATAGGAGAAGAAAATCTGTGTGGCAGCATCCAGCCAAACCTGATTGCAGGAAATAATGGTTTTAAAAATCTGTTTCTGCACTTGAGGAGCAGCTCATATGTCTGAGAGGTGAACAGTTAGCAGTGAAACTTCTGTTTCCAAGGATGTGATATTTACCTCAGAGTCTGAAAGCTTACTGAAGTTGGGAGTTATATAGAATAAAATGCCTTCCTTTGCTCCAGGCAGTGTCACACCACGGAAGAACAAGATAAGCAGCATAACATAGGGATAAGTAGCAGAGAAATATACCACCTGATGTGAAGAAACAAGACATTGTAAGTGGGGAAGGAAGAATGATCTGTGCTTGTTAACACTTCAGAAAATATTTGCTCCCTAAAAACGCTGTAGCAGCAGCTGAGGCTGGCTTTTAAATGGAAGCATTTACCAATGCAAAAGCTTGGTGTGGAGAGTGCCCACTGCAGAATTCCCTACATACCATGTCTACAAGGCAGGTGGCTGTTGCAGCTTTTCCTGAAGGTGCAATAGAGTGGACTATGATATTATTGCATGAGGGACTCGTATTTTCCTTCTTTTGTATTCAACAGCACCCAAAACCACAAGGTTCATGGCACCACCCCCCTGCTTGTAGAACATTGTTAGTTCATTTCACCTCCCAGCTGCTGTTGTGCTTTTCATGATCTGCCCTCCTCTATGTTATGACATGTGAGGTCCTACTCTCTTGCCTTTTCAAAAGCTCTATAAAAAAAGACAGTATGAAGTCAGACTGCAAAGAAAGTGAGCCCTCTTTTTGCCACTTTCTTTGCAGATAGGAGAAATAAAATGCTTTGATCTGAGCTCAGCTGGGCTGTGTTCAACATGCAGCTGGAAGTGGGTCGCAGTTACAACCATCTGGTTAAAGTTAACAACTCCTTCTTTCAGTGTGAAGAAATCCTAGTCCTCTACACTAGACTTTTAACCCAAGCCCTCAGTTGTCACCAAGCCTCATGGATGCATCTTTTCATTTCCCTAAGGGTTTCTCCTGCCATTTTGAGGAGAGGGAAAGGTATATACCGATATCAGATGCTGTGGCCCTTTCATTCCAGGAGAAAGGTCTGTCAATAGTTTAATTTCCTTCAGCTCATTAGTGAATTCTGTAAACCAGCCAGACTCCAAGAAGCACAGCATGCAAGCATGCCTGTGGCAAGAACCACTGACCTCTCTCACTGAAGCCAAAACATTGCATCCTCACCCTACTGCTATGCAAACTAGCTAGAATACTCATCCCAGGAACAAGTAGACATATTTTTTAGGCAATGTTGTACCTGGCAAAGACAAGAAGTCTATAAGTGAACACACTATGTAAGACAGTGGTCAGACCTAGCTACAGAGGAGCCAATTCTTTCAAAAACATGGTGCTGACAGCTAGAAATGAAACACTTCACAGAGCTATTCCAGCAAAGCTGTCCCCGGTGCCTCTTACCTCAAGAATTTTCAGAACATTTGAGTAAAAAGGGCATTTTGAAATTGAAAGGTATTTACAGTACTTTTAAATCTTACCTTTCCAGTCCAGCCTACCCCCTTCCAGATACAAAAATACACCAGAATCCAGGCAATTGCTAGAGTAATTGCCAGCGGCCATCGGATTTGCCCTGGTTTTTCCAATCCATCGGTCATTTGGTGCATGTTGCGTCTAGAATAAGCCAACAGAATTGGTGTGTTGGACAGCTAATTCAGAAGGCAGTATTTGAATGATAACAAGCTGATCCTTGCATATGCACAGGAATGATATAGGGAAAAGTTAGGAGCTTACTCCCAGAACTCGACCACGGCACTTGTCATGTTGGTGGTGTTTGCTAAGGTATAATTGGAGAAGCAGCGGTCTGTGTTCCAGGGATTCTCACAGTGTTTCCAAGGAAGAGTCTGTTTGAGAAAGAGAGAGAAAAAAGCCTCAACAATCAGACACTTCCTAAGTAAGACCTCCTTACTTCTTAAGTAAGCCTTACCTCAGGTATCTCTCTTTACTAGAAATGACGAGTGAAGAACTAATATAGCTGGAGTTCTGCAGGGCACCCTGGGGTGTGTGTCTGCCACAGAAGTTATCTAACTTCATATCAATTGTGAAAACATTTCTTCCTTTCTTTAATATATCAGCACAAAGACTTTGGAGTCTGACATGTCTCTCAGCATGTGAGACTATGTTGAGTGTGCTAAAAGAAACAAGGGCAACATAAGGGACCTCCTAGAGGTCCTGTTGCCTCGTGTTGCACTAGAGGGAATAAAACTGTGATGGTTATTGATCAGAGATTTCCATTTTCCTCTTGGGTCAGGGGATAAATAGAAAAATGTAAACTTTCTGTTTTCTACATGTGTCCATTACTTTATCCTTCAGATGTTCTGAGAAACAGAACCCGTTTCCACATGATGTTCATTAGAATGAGTCTCAATTCCGATATAGTCTTCTGATGGCCACTCTTGGAAACTCTTCTCCCAGAAAACATTGTATCAGGGAATTGCATGTTTTAAATACAAGGATAAGAGGTTTCAAGGGAATTGGAAGTCAATACTCATCTAATATGGCCAGTGCACCAGTTTAGTCATCTAGTAGGGCCAGTGCACCATTTCTAGGCTGTGACTGACCTTCCACATCAATAACAAATCTCAGGACAACAGAAACAAAAGAAAAACAAGAACTGATCATGTCACTCTTAGGCAGAAATTAAAGCAAATTTGGTCAAGAGACAATTCTTTAAAGCCAGGAACGTACAAGTGTGAACAAAATGTGTGAGAGAGGCAACAACTAACCAACAATAACGCATTACTTATTGAGACTTATGTAAGAATGCTTGCTCTGATGGCCAAAACCCACAAAGCAGACAAGACCTACTCAGCTGATGAATCATCCTTGAGGGGGGGAAAAAAGGCAGCTAAAAATAAAGCTGAAAGAAAATAAAGCAAAAATGACAATGGAAGTTCAGAACTGACCAAATCACAGACCTTCCACTCCATGGGGATGCCTTTAAGAAGCCCCTCCACCATTAAACCACATTGTAATGATACTATTTCCCAAAGAACTAACACTTCTGTGGCTGCTATTGAAGACAAAATAACCAGTTGTACACTACAATATTTGTCAGGGGATAGACTGGCCTGTAGGCTCAAAGGCAAAAGGGTTGCACTGCTCTTGTTCTCATTGCCAGGACAAGTTGTCTAAAGCCAGAGCATGACTTGCAGCTGCCTGGCAGGTAGGCAGACATGCTTGTGATGAAAGGGCAGAGACAGAGAATGAGTGAAACTAAAGGGTGCAGATGCAAGAGCTGTTGCTCTGAAGATTAAGATGAGGAAATCTAAACAAATTGGTAAGAAAGAGAAGCCTCTGGCTCCAAAATAACCTATTATTATGTTTTACCCTGGCATTCTTGGAACAGAGTATTTTCCTCACAGTTTTCTATTCTATATTTCATGTGGGGAAAAAAAATAAAGGAGAGATGTTTACAAAACAGTTTCCCTTTAGTCAGAAATGGCTTGTCCTCAATAAGCTGCATCTCAAACACTGTGTCCAGTTCTGGGCCCCTCACTACTAGAAGGACACTGAGGTGCTGGAGCTTGTCCAGAGACAGGCAGCAAAGTTGGTGAAGGGTCTGGAGAACAGGTCTGATGGGGAGCAGCTGAGGGAGCTGGGGATGTTTAGCCTAGAGAAGAGAAGGCTGAGCCCTCTCTACAGCTACCTGAAGAGGAGTTGTAGTGAGGTAGAGGTCAGTCTCTTCTCTCCAATTATGAATGATACAAGTTGTGCCAAGAGAGGTTTAGATAGGAGATGAGGAAAAACTTGTTCACCAAGAGGGTTGTTAAGCATTGGAAGGGGCTGCTCAGGGAGGTGGTGGAGTCCCCATCCCTGGAGATATTCAAAAGACATGTAGATGAAGTACTGAGGTTAGTTTAGTGCTAAGACTGGCAGTGTGAGGTGAGTGGTTGGACTGGATGATCTTCAAGATCTTTTTCAATCGTAACAATTCTTGGATTCTCTGATTCTACAGATGTGTTAACAAACCTGCACAGTGAGACATATTAATCAGCTCTCTATATATCACTTTGCTTTACATTCAACAAACAGTTCCCCTCCCCCCACTTACAGTGGTAAAGGAATTATACAGGTAGTATATGGCCCACGAAATAATCACAATGTAGTAAATATTTAGCCAAAAGGAAAGGACTGCAGCAGCTAGTCCCACACCTGCAAAGACAACAAAGAGAAACAGAAAGAAGGCAACTTTTAGTAAGGTTTTTATGTGTCAGCTGAAGAGCTGCAGTTCAGAAGGTCAAATACAACACATGGGGCAGACACCATGTCCTGAATTGTGTAGAAGCCAAGTCAAAATTTCAGAGGTACCATTATAAAATGGTCACGAATTTGGGTGACAGCTCAGTCACGTACAAATTTAATCACAGTGTCCAGTTCTCTGTGTGTTGCAGTAAACAGTCACATCTGCTGCTGCCTCTGAGATTTTACAGGCGTTTTATTTTACTTCTAAGAAGAGCTAAATCAGCTCATTCCTTGAAACAGCAGTCCCACAAACTTCTGGCAGATGCATGCAAATGGAGCGTGAGTTATAAGACCAGCTGGCCATTCAGTACACTGACCTAAGCTCTTGATGCTTAGGATAATGTTATTATCTATTCTCAGAGTAGTAGGGTTCCACAATGAGGGTGCATTGTCTTCTACTCCACATGGAGGCTCCAGGACTATTTGAAAACATTCAGGCTGTTGTCAGTTGCCACATGACATTCAACATGAGCAACTGCTCAAAACAATCAGTATAAGGCAAAGCAGAATCTGTACTTTGCATTGTGCCTCCTACCAACATCAGTAACTCCAGCAAAGTTCATATGCTTATCTGTGAGAAACATTTTCATCTCTCTGGGTCTTCCCAGCTCAAAATCTCCCAGAACAAAATCCACTCTAAACAAAGAAGCAATTGATAACTCAAAGTGTAGCCATGTGCTCCTCTTCTGGCCCAGGAGTCAGCTCAAGAGCTCTGAAGTGTACAAGGATTTTGGACCAGAGAGTGAAAAGTACAGTTTGTAAGGTTTGTTGGTCTGTGCAGAATCCAGACCAAACCCTTGAGGTTCTACCAACGTAAAACCCCTCAAACTAGCTACAAATCTAAGAGTGGAGTGAACTTCTCTCAAGCAATTCAGTATGCAATTGCCAGCTTTGAAGAGTCTGGCCTTTGAATTTCAATAAAGAACAAGAGATGCAAATCCCTGTGACCTCAACTAGAAACAATATTTACCAAATTGCTGTGAAGATAGTTCCATAACTGCTTGGACAAGTTATGGTAGCTTTAAAATGCTATTTTGGAGAGTCCTCACATGTTCTTAACCAAAAATTGAATAGTTTTGAAGTTAAACAATAGGTTTGTTGAGATTCTAATGGCTAACTCTTGCTATTTTAAATGGAGAATAAATAATACCCTGGTGAGTTTCAAAACTGTTGTTTACACCTCATAAATTTAGGCTTTTCTGTGGAAAATTACTGATTAAGTAAAAACATGAAGGCATCAAAAACCTTCTTTTCCTATCACTTGGTGCAACTCGTGCAACTGAGAAACAAAAGGAAAGTAATCCAAATTTATACTGTACCTTTGAACATGGGAGCAAGCTTCCACACTCCAAGGCCTCCTATAGATGTATACTGACCAAGAGAACACTCCAAAAGAAACAGTGGCACTCCAGCAAAAATTAAAGTAAGGAAGTAGGGAATCAGGAACGCCCCTAAAGAGAAATAGCGAAAAGTGTGTTACAGAGGGAAAAAGCCACTGCTGAGATTCCATTGTTTCCAACCCTATTATATATGAAAATTAACTCACTTTTGTTCCTCTTAAGTGTAACTTAAAGAAAAAGTTAGTGGGAAGCACATGTACACTTCTGAACCAGTTTTTCAAGGGGTGAAAATGAGGGGAAAAATGTATCCTCTCATCATTTAAGTATTTTCTGTTTCAGTAAAAACCTAAAATGCAAAAGACTGTTTATTGTGTTGCCTTCATGTTTCAAAAACTCAAACCAAAAGAGAGGGTTCTGAAGGGTTGGAGGGTAACGTTTGCTATGGTCTTTCAAGAGTATCTGCCAACCAGAAGTTAAAATAAACTCCAGAGCAGACCTCAAAGCAGAGTATCACACTCCCAAATGGTTCAAACCCCCTGAGACACGTGTAAAAAGTAACTCCTAAAACAAACCAAACACCTCTACAGATAAGAATCATAGAATGGTGGGGGTTGGAAGGGACCTTTAGAGATCATCCAGTCCAACCTCCCTGCAGAAGCAGGGTCACCTAGATAAGGTCACATAGGAACATGTCCAGGTGGGTCTTGAAGACCTCCAAGGAAGGAGCCTCCACACCCTCCCTGGGCAGAAGAAAGCCATTAAAGCCAAGTTCTGTTTTACAGACAGTGTTTATGGTGTATTCCAATATACAAATGTATGAAGGGCTGTAAGAATGAAATGGCAAACATACCTCCACCATTCTTGCCACAAAGGTATGGGAACCTCCACACATTCCCTAAGCCAATGGCATAACCTACACAGGACATAAGGAAGTCGAATTTTCCTTTCCAAGTGTCTCGGTCTGGAAGGTCTGTCTTCTTCTTCTGCACCTTGACTACCAAGGTTTTAGGCTTGTCATTGGTGATGGAAGCATCAAGCTCCGTGGAGATCTGTCCATCTGCCACTTTGGTTCCGTTGGTGGCCATGTCTCGGGGTTTGGCGGGAGAGGCTCTGGCAGCAGCCGGGCGGGAGATGTCGGCCCCAGTCCACGTGGACAGCAGCTTTGCGGCTGATGGGGACCCAACCGGGGAGTGACGGCCTCGGCAGGAAACACACGACCCCCTCCAAGCCCCCCCAGCGCCGGGATGCTTTGTGAGCTACGTGAGACCTTGCACCAGCTTCTGGATGGACTGATCTGTAAAACACGAGATTGCAGGATTCAGATTCACCTCTGGCAACTTGAAAACATACAGTGAGCAGAGACCTCGCTGCCCACAGTGTGGCTGTGACCCAAGAACTTGGCTCTGCCTTTTGGCTTTGTTCCTGTTGCCTCAATGGGAAGCAGGGCACAACTAAAATAGTCCCCCAAAACAAGGTCTGAGCCATGATCATCCACTTTGTCCCCCTATAGAAGTACAGAAACAAAATCACACTAAAGTGCAGCATTGTACTGTACACAGTGTAGTGCCCAGGTAAGATGGAGATATATAAGAAGAGACAGTAATGAGTTTTCCATTTAATAGCCCAGTATACAGTATAGATATAAAAGCCCAAAACTTGGGCAAGGAAACTATTCCATTCAATTGTTCTGCATTTAATAAGGGGAATCCCCATGATTGGCAAGTTCCTTTATTTACTAGAAGTTGTGACTGTCAAGAAATAGCACTTGCTACCTCTAATAGTGAATTTTAAAACTTGTAGACTGTGTGCACTTATCTAAACCACCTCTCTCTGGAATATTCCCAAAGGAATTAAACAGCAAACCAGATCAAGCAGTGATCAACTCAGTCCTGGGTAATGGTGTTTTCACATGTGTTTGTAATGATCTGTTAATCACACCCATATTTCACTAAGCTTAAATTATAAGCACTGTAAGCCAACATTTATTATAAGGACACATCTAACAATCAAAGAGAAAAGTTTCCAACTGGAAGCTGAAGAAGAATCAGCTGTAGGTATGTTGGGGTGAGGTGAGAAACAAGGACTGTGCTTTGCAATGCTCCTCTCTGTTCCACTTCAAGATGGGACTCAAAGAGAGAAACTCCATCCGTGTACCTTCGCATCCTCACAATTCATCCTGTACACAGATCTCTCCCTTTCATGAAAACATGAACTTAGTTTTCCATATTTCAGTCCACTCCTGTCCAGCTTTATTTACAATAAATGTCATTTCTGGCTGTAGTCAGGAACTCGAGTAGTTCAGGTAACGCACTCCCTTCTGCCCAAGGGAACACAGGCCACTGGGGCAGCGTGTTGGCACTTCCACCACCCCACACTACTCGGTTCCAGTCAGTGGTGTCTGCAGCTGCAATGTGCAGTTTGCCAGCACCACCTGCTGATGAAGACACAGAACTGAAAGTGCTTTTTTTCAGCCAACAAAGTGACCGATCATCTCGGTGTTCTACTTATTTTACACATAGGTCCTGTACTAGATTAGATTGTTGTTGCTGCAGTTTACATTTAGGCTGTGCATTATCTCTGGCAGGAGCTTCCAAGTAGTGGAAGAGGCTGAGTGTGTGGAGGATGAGTGGGAAAAGAAACTCAAGTAAACATAACCCCCTCCCAAACAAAACACTACATAGATATATGTATGCGTAGCTCTTGCTTGGCTCATAAAGAGGGAGAAACTCATCCTCACAGCTGACACTCCAGGCAAGGATTTGTGCTGACTCTCCAAACTGAACAATCAAGCCAAGAGGAAGATGAGTTCCCTCCCTCACACCTATAACCAGGCTCTGCAGGGGCACACAGGGCACAGAGCTTGCCCTGGAGAGGTTTGGGGATGCACCAAAGCCTCTGTTGAGTAAAATGAGTCATTTAATCCAGTGTAAGAGCCCATGACAAAGACAAACCAGAGGGCTTGTTACAAAATCTTCATGAATACAGCAAAGAATGTGTGAGTTTGTGAGTCCTCCTAGGGGAAGGTGCCCAGATCTGTTCCAGTACTACTGTAATGCTGCCTGTAAGGCTGTAACTTTGCAATACACTCAGCAGCCATGCACACGGCTGTGTCCAGGATGAGGGAGGTTTGGCAGGCAAACTCATGCTTTTGATATTCAAAGAGACTGAAAGCAATTCAAACCACCCCAGACAGGAGATGTGCTTATCTGTTTGTCATACAGCACAACCCCTGGTAAACAGCTCATCGCACTCACTACAAGTACTCAGCAACCACGGGCAGCAGCAAGCCCTAAGACTCAGCACAGTCTTGTTTTGAGAGAATGGAGGTGAAGACTGACCAGTTTGCTTCCATCCTGCCCTACTACTCCTGATGCCATTACTCTGTTCAGAGACCATGCTGGAGATTTTACTGGCAGAGGTGTCAGTGCAAGGACATTTGTGCCTATATGGTGATACAGCACATCAGCATCTGACAGTGGAAAAATGCTTCCATTCCAGAGACTTCAAAGTAGGTGGTTTTTTCCATGCTATGAAAAATAATTTTCCCCAAGCCTTTTATAATAACCATAACAAATTACAGCAACAGAAGCAGCCTCTAACCTCCAATCCACACTCTTAACACACAGTAATACTGCAGAAGCTATGACTTCCTTATGACAGTCTAGAAGGACTGGTGATGCAGCAGTAAAGGTACTTGCTATGTGCTGTCAAATCTGATTAAGGAATATCTCACAGCACTGGGATTTTCAATTAAAATTGGTCATGGAATGGGACAGAAAGACACTTATGTAAGCTCTGTGGGTCAGCTTAGGCCAAATGAAATACAAACTATAGCTGTCAGCCAGCAGAGCCAGGTATGACACTCACCATGCAGCGTTGTGCTTTGTGGGAAGGAGATGGAGAGATCTCTTTAATAAGTTGGTCTTTGCTCCCCCGGTTGCTTCATGCCAACACTGAGTGTGCTAGGAAGGGCACAGCAGCTTCCCACCACATTCCTCAGTGCACAATAGAGCTTCCTTGACTTCGGTTACTAGGGTTGCTCAGCCAAGAGGAGAAAGCCCTCTAAAAAAGGGGTTTGGATACCATGTGGTTGTCCCGCATCACCACCACATCAGAGAAGAATGACTCAAGAGAGCCAAGCACACATAGCAGCCAAGGTAATAAGCACAGCCAGGGAAACTGGAACAAAGAGAGTGCCACTTAATTGATAAAAGCATTTTTCACTTGCCTCGTCTGCAATAAAAGTGGATTTGAGGAGTTTAGAACTGGCTGCATCACATGAAAACGAACAGCAATATTACTATCATCTTTTGCAAGTGATACCAAAGAACAGCTCAAAAGCACACAAACAGCAGGAAACCCTACCTCCTTTAAATGTTCAACCTCTGTTATGTACAGAGTTTACTACTCCCTCCCCTCCAATTGTGTTTCCTCCTCCCCAGAGAGCAGCAGCTCCAAGGCTTCCACACAAAGCAAGAGCATGGCAGCTCCATTCAAGAAATGCTGAAGAAATGTGGTTATATAAAATGCCACACTGGCTTTGTAAAACTGGGATTACTCCTCTAACCTGTGGGGGATCCCAGTTGAGCACACTGTTATTTGCACATGTGATGCTATTTGTATTGGGCAATAAGGTCAGGAGAAAGCTGTGCTTCATAGCAAAATATATACCCCATGTCAGCAGTGTCCTGGGGCGTAGGGAATGGGATTCAAATATAGAAAGCGTAAAAGGAGGACTGCTGAGCTCATTGGACTTCCATCCTGAGATGTCCACAAGGAGAGCTTTGTTTTATTACTCTTTTACAGGAGGGATAGTGTTTGTAAGTAATAAGCAAAATAGTGTGCACACCAGCTGACACCACAGAGACTGTTCTACCATATATATATATATAGCAGGAACCCGTGTGCATTGAAGAATGTTGCTGTGAACTTCTCCTACTGGTACTTCAGGTCTCTTGGAAAAAATCTAGCTCAGTTATGCAGACTTCTGCAAAGTGTTCATTTTGATTTAATACTTTATGCAATACTCATTGGACCAACCAGCCACCACACAACATTTGGTTCCTTAATGAGCAGAGAATTTTCCTTTATGTCCAATGGCTGAATTGCACATTGAAACAGATGGTCCAGGTTAAAAAAAAGCCCTACCCCAAACAATCAATAAAAATGTAACCTGCAAAGAGACAAACCAGGTTAATTTCTTTTTCTTTTGGTTCACCTCTTATGAACTTCCTTGTAGTCTCTGCTGTTCATGAAAAGCCATCACAATTCTAGAACTGTTTCATAGGGCTTGTCCAGCTCTCTGATTTCTTAAGATGGATATGTGGGATCTGGCATCACTGTGACAAAAGCAATGATGCCAGTTGTGTCTGCACCAGCGCCTGGTTCTTGAGCTGAGTGCTCCATAGAGCTGTGGCAAACCCCCCTGAGCAAATGGAAACCAAAGCTGACTAGATAGAATCATAGAATGGTAGGGGTTGAAAGGGACCTTTAGAGATCACCCAGTCCAACCCCCCTGCAGAAGCAGGGTCACCTAGATCAGGTCACATAGGAACATGTCCAGGTGGGTCTTGAAAATCTCCAAGGAAGGAGCCTCCACAGCCCCTCTGGGCAGCCTGGGCCAGGGCTCCCTCACTGAAACACTGAAACAGTTTGTTCTTATGTTTAAGTGGAACTTTTTGTGTTCCAGCTTCATCCCATCACCCCTTGCCCTGTTGCTGGCTACTATAGAAAAGAGGGATGTCCCAACCTCCTGACACCCACCCTTTAGATATTTATAAATGTTAATGAGATCCCCCCTCAGTCTCCTCTTCTCCAGATTAAACAGCCCCAGGTCCCACAGCCTTTTCTTGTATGAAAGATGTTCCATCCCCTGAGCATCTTGGTGTCCCTGCACTGGCCTCTCTCCAGCAGTTCCCTGTTCTTCTTGAGCTGAGGAGCCCAGAACTGGACACAGGACTCCAGATGAGGCCTCAGCAGGGCAGAGCAGACAGGGAGAAGAACCTCCCTCAATCTGCTGGCCACACTCTGCTTGATGCCCCCAGGCTGCCACTGGCTTCTTGGCCATGAGGGCACATTGCTGGCTCATATTTACCTTATTATCAATCAGGACTCCCAGGTCTCTCTCTGCAGAGCTGCTCTTCAGCAGTTCAACCCCCAGCCTGTCCTGGTGCAGGGGGTTGTTCCTTCCCAGCTGCAGGACTCTGCACTTGTCCTTGTTGAACCTCAGGAGGTTCCTCTCTGCCCAACTCTCCAGCTGGTCGAGATCCCACTGACTGGCAGCACAGCCAGATAATTTGCAATATGAATTAATAACTGCAGCAAGAATGATCAGAGACAAGACAAATGTGGGCAGGAAAAGCATAACTTTTCCAGAAGATGAACTACAGGCAATTTTACTTTTGCCACAAAAAAATTTCAAACTTTAAATAGTGGTAATTAAATACTGTCCATATTTTCCCTTTGATTTTACCTGAAGGAACTACAAAAGGTCTAGGTTTGGGGCAAATGCCTATTTGTGAAAAAACTTGGGAGTAACAGCACCTTGTCTGAAAAATACTGCTGGATTTTAGTGAATTTAATGGCATGAGCCTGTCTGTAACAGCTTTCTTGTGTTCAGTTTGCATAAAATCAGTAGAGGCTAATAAAACATGATAGAATTTCACCCCAATTCCCACCTCAATCAGTGAAGAAGATTAGGTGTTCCAAAGATAATATAGCAACAAGTGAAGGACCTTAGCTGGAACTTGGCTCAAAACCACAGAGGGTATGTAGCATCTAAATGAGATTGGTTGCTTGTCCATAGCAACTTTTCTCAAATTAAAAGCTTCCTTTGTCTCTCTAGAAGTCTACATTTACACTTCAGTATAATCTTCCTTTTTATTTCAAATAATATCAACAAAATCTGATACACAGGAGTAAGAGTGCCACAGATCCAGGCATCTGCCTGACTAAATTTGATATTCACCATTGACAACAGCATCCTCTGAACACCTGGTTGCATGAGCTATACATAGACATCCTATGCATCTCTCTACTCTTTTCTTCTTAACTGTTTATACACCATCTATTTACCTTGCTGAGGTATTTTAGAAAGTTAGGCATGCTTAAATATGAAATGGTGATCCACAAAAGCTGCTGCATCTGCAGGTGGTGTCAACTGATGTGTCATTGTCAGCTGAGAGGAGGTGAGCTGTGTGCTGGAAAATCTTTAGAAGGTGTATAAAAGCATAAAAAAGATGCATGAAAAAGCTACATGCTGCAGTAAAAAGGCCTTATTTTATGAATGGTGCTCTGTTTTGGGTGGGAAGAAAAAAGAAAGAACCCTTGGTTGAATAAAAGATTCCAAACCAAGCTTCAGTAAGATGTACTTACAGTGTATTCCAGAGGCAAACATGTCCTGTATGCCAACATTCCTCCTCCACTTCCACTTCAAAAAGGTTACCTGAAAATGCTGCTTGGACTGGAGGGGTTTTAAATACAGTAACACAACTAAAAAGAAATACTGTCACATCACTTATTGGATGTAACAAGAGGCAGGAGTGGCCAAAAAAAACCCCAATGGGCTTTTGATCAAATCAGTAAGAAGGTATCTCAAAGAATACATTTAAAGGAAGCAGTTTTGAATGCTTTTAAGCATTGGGCAAGTTTGCACCTTGCAGTGGGATCCAGTATGACTGATATTTGCTGGTTTATTTTCTTGGTCTTGGGACATGCTCTTATGTGATTTCTCTGCTGTTTAATACAAGCTTCTACATGGCAACTTTTCAGGAAATGGACTGACTTCCATCTCTGGCCTCTGATTGACTTTATGAAACTTATAAGGAGAAGTCTTTATAATGTTGGATTCTTCACTGTCAAACATAGCTCACGCTGCTCATCAGGTTTGGAAGCTATTGGGAGCAAAGCAGCAGGCAACAGGCTGTCAAATGATTTTATACACCTTGCTTCCTTAGATGCAAGCTGTAGGTTTGCACCACCTTCAGTACCACTAAAATATCAATGTCTCACATCTCTGTCTAGAATGCATGCCTGGAAGGCATCAGTTTGGAGGAGGGAATGGGAAATGGCATGGAAGGGGTAGGAGCTTCATTGCATTGCCCATTTGTAAACATTTACACATGGATCTTGCCAGTCCTGAAGAAACGTGCTGACACCTCTTTGGGCTCTTACACACGACATGACACCCCATCTCCTTTCTCCAAATTCTAGCTACTCTTAAAGGAAAAGAATCCACTCTAGCTGCCCAGTAGAGCCTGAATGTGATGGAAAGAAGTAAAATAGTATCCTTGTCTCTCCTTAAGTTGTGCTAACATTTCTATAGCACTTCTCTGTCTCTCATGGGATACACAAGTCATCACAACAGTCCAAAGCAGCAACAAGGATATCATGTATAACCACAGCTTGAAGAGAGCCACATCACTACCAAGAAGGAAAACCAGCAACTTCTCAGTTTTCCAGTCTTCAGCACTTCAGAAAGAGAGATGAAAACCAAAAGCCAAACATCACCAGGACTGTTCAGGTTTCTGTAGCTAACAGAGATCTGGGCTGAGATACCTGCATACTTGTGAGTCCAAAGCACAACAAGGTACTCCCTAAGTCCAGCTTCAGCTCACTAACCATATTTACATCTATCTTCTGTAGTGCATGGAGATCTCCTGGTGTGGAACTCACTCTTGATGTAAAAGATTTGAAGGTCTAACTGGCAGAAAGACTTTGCCTTATACAGAATTGCTAGCAGGACATATTATGGTCAGATCCTTAAGTAAATACTTACTGCTCAACTCTCCTCAAAAAAATGTTTCCTATTTCTTTGTCACTATAAAGGAGCCTTTATTTACCCAGAAAAACCCACAATAAAATTGAAAAAAAAGATAAACAAGATATATAAGATGAAAAAACATGATGAGAAGTTCTGGCCATAGAGCCCATAGCAAGGCTATTTTGGAAAGGCAACAAATTTTGTTCTTCGTGTTAACATCAGGGTAAAGATATGGCAAAGCACTTCCACCACCAGCACAAAGTTATCCTGACAATCTTGGGAGTCTGCTTGAAGTCTGTTTCAAAAATGGCAGCGTTTTCTTACAAGCCTGCAATGATAATCCCATTTGGACCCTGTATCATTTTTATTTAATAGACTGGTGGAGGGAGATGCAAGGATAGAGAAACTTTTTCCACCCATCATGGAATTACATCAAAACTGAGAAACCAATAATCAGTCTCTTAGAAGGCTTTTGTACTAACACTGCTTCCCAATCAATCCTGGTAATTTTAACAAGGCTGTGGGTAGTTATCTATTGTTTGATTATCATTGCTCGGCTCACATTAGCACAATCTTCTCCTACTACTCCATGTTTACACATCAAAAACATTCTGGGACAAACTTTATGTTTCCAACAGAACCAAATGGCTCTTACAGTGAGGTACCTGCTTGTTTTGACACTTTGGTGACTCCCACCTTATTGAATGCTCTGGTTTTTTCTGCTGTTATATTTCTTTGCAATAAAGACTTTGTCACAATTTCTGTTATGAGCTCCTAGACTGACTACTGCAACAAAACATAATCATTGCCATCCACTGCAACCACGTGTTCACTTCTAGCTTCACCTATAAGACTTGCTCTAGAGAAGCTGTCTAGCTAAGGACAGCATTCTCATACTTTCTTGGACTCTTCTACTGGTTGTACTCCCATTCATCTGAAATTTTATAGAGCAGGGTAACAAGCTAAGTTACTGCTCTGTAAAAATGGTTTTGCCAGTTGTCCTTCACATGAGCTGGGTATCATTCCTTAGCCATTATTGGCACAAAACACCTGTGTTGTGCAAACCCAAAGGCCTTCCCTCAGAGCACATTGCCTTCAGTGTAGAAAATGCAACTTGTAGGGGGCATGGAGAGGTTCACAAGAAGTCATGGCAGCATTCTAGTTAATGCTCAGGCAGATCCCAGCACTCCCTTGCTGACATCCAGGAAATAATCCAACGTACCAGGTCCTTCCTGGCCACAGATGCAAGACCAACCCAATAGAGTCGAGGAGCAGTGGGTTTACTGTCCTGCTCAGAACTGCAGAAATCAATCAGGATTCTCACTTACAGGAACTGCCAATCACAGACTTATTTCCCTTACATACCCCCCTCTCCTGTCCACCCCTCTCCCCTTTGACTGAGAGGAGATGAGGGTGGTAAAACAGCCCATTCATCTACTTTTTTTTTCCCTGGCTCCTTTTTCCTCACTGCATCCTTATTTGATATTTGTGACACAGTTTTCCTAATAGCTTCTGCTTTGGCCAGAGCAGTTCCAGGGTGCTGCTGCAGGCAGGAGTTGGGCAGTTCTGACTTCCTGCCTTCAAAGCATTGAGCTTCTGCTGGCTCAGAGAGATGCACAAAGACCAGACCTTGGAGACACACCAATGCAGGAAGCCTGCATAGAAAAAGAGAGCAGCAAATACAACAGAAATGCAAAGTAATTTGCCCAAGCAGTAGGCTGGGACAGAATTTAGAGCAGAGCTTCTTTGAGTGCCAGTGCAATCCTCTAACCTTCAGTATTCCTACACTTCTTTAAAGCTTCTTGAGTCTCCTTCTCTGGGGACATTCAAAACCCACCTGGATGAGTTCCTGTGTGCCCTGCTCTAGGTGGTCCTGCTCTGGCAGTGAGAGCTGGACTGGATGAACTTTTGAGGTCCCTTCCAACCCTCAAGACTCTGTGATTCTGCAACACTTTTAATTTCCAGTATGTACAAACAATTAGGTGTGAAAGACTGTTTGCCTTGTGAAGGAAAAGAAAGGCACATAAAAGCTACAGTAAAAATCACAATTTCCCTCTATGCATGAGAAAGAAAATCTCTGTGTAAGTAACTGGTTATTTAATTCTTACTAGTCTAGGGGAGTGCATGTTGTTTCTCTTCCCAGAGAATACCTTGATATGATACAGCCCCATTTGCTAGCAGGTGGCCTTCCACTAGTGAAAGAGACGGGGGAGGTCACCCTGCAGTGCTGCTGGAAGGATGTCACTGCACAGGTTGGACTGGAGCATGGCAGCATCCTTCTTAGTGAGACCAGAGAGCTGCTAGAACTGCTTGTTGAAAGACAGCTAGGTGTCTGCAGCTAGCACAGGCTGCTGGACAAAGGAGGAAGAACTAACTGTACAAAACTGGTCTATCAGGCCAGTGGCCCTTAGCTCAGGCCAAGTCTGGCACACCATCATGGGGTAGCCATCATGTGGAGGTTACTGACATTACAAGCCTATGAAAATAGACACATTGCCTAATTCACAAGGAGCTGCTACATCCCTGAAGACCTACATTTTCCCTTTGGTGGCAACACGCTGTGAAAACAACACAACCCCCTCCACCTGCCTTCTGCATGTGCTGATGGAGTCTCTGAGGATTGTGGTTTGTTTGAGGTCTGTAAGCAGCTCCCATCTGTCACTGTGTACATTTCTTTTGGAAGTGTTGCTGTTTTGGACAAGAAGAGTTAGAAACATGCTGCTCCACATGCCAGGATACATCAGAAAGGTATGGTTCCAGTCTGAACTTCCCCACATTTCATGCATGCACCAACTATTGCTCAGGAGCCTGCAAATGTCTCCTGTTTTATACCAACATTCACAATGGTGCACTGCAACAAGAAGCCTACTGGTTGAAGGAGGGAGCTGCAAAGGCAACGCTGCTTCCTGCAAGGTGTATGCCCTGACCAAGCTTTCAAAGGTAAACTTCACAAGATCTGATCCAAACACCCAGCACTTCACTAAATGCAACACACAGACATAATTTTCCATGTGATCCCCAGTACCTAATTTAGCTCAGATAGCATCTTAAAATTTAGCTCCAGATAGCATCTTAAAATGGATATTTAAGCTGAAAAGTCTGCTGTTAACTAACAGTTGAAAAGATGCACCTTCACCATTGGGGTGTGGGGGGAGAGAGAAATAAACAGTGTTTGCAGTTCTTTTAATTAGCCTCAAAAATACCACACAAGTTTCAATTTGATGCTCTATTGTGAAGTGAAAAAGGACTAGAAAAACAATTTCTGTAAAATGATGATGAAGACAACTTGAAGAAACACACTTGAAGAAAACAAGAGAGTTTGGGCAAAGAAAACCCAATCACTTTTGTGCTGGATGTTTCCATTGTTTAATGCACTCCTTCTGCCACCCTCAGCTTCTAATTTTGGGACATCTGGGTTTTTCTTGAATCTGAAGAAACTGCCTAAAAGTGCCACGGCCAAGTTATTCCTCACATGATAACATCTTGGCATATCTGAGATCATATTTGCTCTGTGTGACTGGGCAAGTCACTTTAGATGACATCCAGAGTGGGATGTTGTCTCAAGCTTAGAGGCTCACCCAACAGACAGGATCCACAAAGCTCCAAGCATCAGATTCGATGCTACAAATACATTTTGACAAGCAGAGAACTAATGGTCCTCATTTTTAGAGGCTGGGTATGCTATCCTCATGCAAGCCAAGCTTCCTTCAATTTCTCTCACTATTGCAATCCATTGTACCCTCTCCCACGCCCCCACAAAACCCTGATCCCATTTTGGCAGCCATCCATAACACAGACCTGAAGTTCCCCAAGCCTGGTGGAGGGGAGGCAGCTATGGCAGATGCTCTGTTTCCTAGCTTACAAGCCTATCGACTGACAATAGCAGCTGCCAACACTGCTAATTCCAAATGATTCTAATTTTGGTGCTGCCTCTACATTTCAGATCATGGCTTATTTTAAATAGCTCCATTTTCTGAATAAGGGAAGACTCTACAGTTGTGATTTTCACACGCAGTTATCATATACTGCTAAGCAAACCAGCCAATCAAACAAACAAAAGGCTGCAGACACATGCACATGTTAATAGAGTTAAGCCTCTTTCAGCAGAGACTAGAAGAAACATACCCTTTTGGCAGGGGGTGCAGAGAGGGAGAAAGAAAAGCCTTGAATCTGAGGTCCCTCTTTTCAGATACAGCTCCAAGCTAAAGCCACATCTTTCTGTTCTATTTCCTTTGATCCTCAAACTTAAATCCGAGCCTTTAAGTTGAAATGGGATTTCATTCTGAACTGAAAACTGTTTAAATGGAATCAAGAAATTCTCCCCTCCTGCCAAATCATGAGCTTGAAGCTGTAACACCGAGGTGCCCAGCACATCTGTAAAAGTCTCTGGCTTGAAGTGATAAGGACAATCAGGAAGCTCGCTCTGAAGGTGGCAGATAAATGGAACAATTTGCTTTCATTTCACTTAAAAAGTAAAACTGAAAAGTTCAAGATGAATTTGAGAATCCTGCAAGCTCAGTACCTTCAGGTTTTCAAACCAGCCATTGTGGGGTTTAACTGATGGCTCTGTTGCATTACAGTACCAATGGGGCAAGGTTTCATCCTTGTCCCAAATGATTTTGAGCCTGCATTGAAAGCCTGTCTCAAGACAAGCAGTGGGGTCAGAGTCTGTTCTGAACCACTGGCATTGCTCTGAAGAAATGTTGTGTACCTTGCAGCTCTGTGTCTAAGCCCTAGCTCCCTTCACAACAATTCACTGGCATCTCAAACTCAGCTTTCTGTAATTAAGTATCCTTTAAGTGATTAAGAGTCTTTTAAGTGATCTCCTCTCATATTCCCCATACCCTCACAGCACTAGACTTTCTAGACATGACAATGAGGCTCATATTTGGACCTAGCAAAGTACCAAGCCTGAAGTTCTGGGTGCAGCTGGTACTCATATATATGTTTCTTGTGCATCTTGTTGGCATGCCATCTGCAGACCCTGAGCTGGGAGAACTTGAGATCCCTTGCCTAAGTTCCTTTAGTCTAGGGCAGTCATAGCTGTATGGTGTGGCATTTCATTTATAACTCTAATAGCAAAACTGGGTGTTCTTCACCTTCTGGCCACAATGATGATTTTAAACAGCTTTCAGCATGGGATTATTTTCAATATATTGAGACATTGTACAAAGGTTTCCATTATGGAAGATGGGCAATGTAAACCAATGACTAATTTTGCTTTTACCCATCTCTAGCTTTCTAGTTACTAAGAAGCTTCAAAGTTTTGCTGCTTTGGTCAAGGTGAACTGATTGAAGAATTTTCTTAGGCATCCCCTGTATATCCACTAATAATTCTTCTTGTTTGGGACCATTAAGTCTCACACAAAGCCACTCATTTTAAATATAAGACAAAACAGCCACTTTACTTACTGCAGTATAAACACAAGCTGAGTTTTCTACCTCATGGAGGAATTATTTGTGATGGGTTTTTTTATTTACAGTGCAGCTACCAGAAGACCCCCATGTGCCAACACAGATGTTACTCATAACTGAAGGCCAACTGAGAGGGTCACAAAGCCACAGAACACCAAGTGTTTCTTTCTGTCAGGAATCAATCTGCTACCTTTAGCAAAGGGAGAGGTAAGACACCATCTGGTGAACATCAGCACATCAAGGAAAACACAAGACAGTTTGGAAGCAAAGGCTAATGCTGCAACCTGAAACCCACAGTCAATATCTGGGATGATTTCCCCTTAAAGTCTATGGCTCAGAACTTGTGCATGCCAGGTCTGCAAGACCTCTGTTAGTCATACTGATACAGCAACACTAGATTAGTACTTAACTGGGATAATTAAGCTAATCATGAGCCCAGACCAACAAGCAAGAGAACAAGAAAACCTCCATCTGGGTAAGAAAGGTACCAGGCTCTTTGTTCACAAGGACCACACAAATGGGCCATTTTGAGACAGTGCAGGTGCTTGAGAAACCCTTGTTAGTAATGTGTCAGGCCTTGTCAAAAAGAGTGTGTTAAACCTTCAGTTTCAGTCCACTGACCATTTATTTTCTAAGATGACAGCTCAAAATGTAATTACTTACTATCAGTCACCACAAGTCACATTTTTCTCGGTCTCAAGAGGGGTATTTATTCAGTTTCAAGTCCAAGCTGAAGACTTAGAAGGCAAAAACCTTTCTCAAGGAGGCAAAGGAGAGGGTTATCCTTTTCCTCTCTATTTATTGGAATAGTAAGCCACCTGAGCTCCCACAGTATACACACGAGACACGAGCTTTGCTGATTTTTCCCTGGAGAAGATTAGGATAAGCTTGCCCTTTTCTAAAGGTACACAGTTCATCAGGAAGAAGTTTAAAAATGAAAGATGTGCTTTCATATCAGGTAAGAGTGCACTTGTGGCTTACCTAGCTCTCAAAATGGATGAGCCTGCATTGATCTGCATGACTGACAGTCTTATTTCCAGCTGCCTGACCTGAACAACAACAGAATGGAGTGGAATGGAGTGGAGTGGAATGGAGTGGAATGGAATGGAGTGGAATGGAATGGAGTGGAATGGAATAGAATAGAATAGAATAGAATAGAATAGAATAGAATAGAATAGAATAGAATAGAACGGTAGGGGTTGGAAGGGACCTTTAGAGATCATCTAGTCCAACCTCCCTGCAGAAGGAGGTTCACCTACATCAGGTCACATAGGAACATGTCCAGGTGGGTCTTGAAGTCCTCCAAGGAAGGAGCCTCCACAACTCCTTTGGGCAGCCTGTGCCAGGGCTCCCTCACCCTCACATTAGAAAACTTGTTTCCAGATCCACACTGGGGATTGGAATGTTAATACTGGAAACTTCTTTAATTCCATTTGACTGTCTAGGACAAAAGAAAAAAAGTTATCTATCTTTGATTATATCAGACAAAATCTTATTTGCTGCAGCAAACAATTTGGTGGGGGCTCTTTTCTCCCTTTTTGGAAACTGCTTATTCTCCCCCTACAGCAAGGTAATTTACAGCAATTGCAAGGTTTGTGGCACTTATCATGGGTGAAAGACTCCAATTTGCTAATTCAATCATCATTTGCAAACTAATGACTGTAAGCATGTATAAAAACAACATTAAAATCTCTGAAATGCAAGTTATGTCGATGAATACATTCTCAGAGTAAATAAAAGCACCTTTCAGCTGAAGCACTTAAAGCTTGTGGTTCAAGGGTTTAGGCTCTTCCCAAACAACAACTCTACTACTAATGAAATGAACAGTAATAAAACCACAGCTCAAACCTCTCCTCCTAGCTGGACTGCTCCAAGAACTCCACTTGCAGCCTAACTCTCAGTTTAAGGCAGCAATCACTTAAGCTTCCCCTTACAACAGAAGAAGTAAGAAGCCATGTACTTAATCAGTGGAGTCTGCTTCAGATTCACCCTAGAAACCACATTTTTTACTGTTCCTATTTAAAATTATTGAATTCCAACCCAGATAAAAACCACATATGTAGATGAGACTTGTATTTGTAAGGGAAATAATCAAAAGCCCCCAGTGTGACCCAACAACGACGGTTCTGCAGCTCTCAATTCTGGGTTTTAACATTGCTTTGGGTCAGAGCTACAGATGGTATTTAAGCCAATAACTCTCCACAATCAGAAATAATTCAGTTTCAGGTGTGATCTTGAAGCACATCTGGAAATCCTGCTCTTAACCACCACCTGTAAAATATGCCCATCCCAAAGCTCTGCTCTGAGCTGGCAGAGAGGACACTGGAAAAGGCCATGCACACATATGCTACAGTGCACATTTCTGGCATCCCAGTATTAACAAATGACCCCTATTTCCAGTGTGCCCAAATTAAATTAGTGTGCCAGAATTTCTCAAGTGCAGATCTGAGAAAAGTGTCCTCAGGCAATCACAGATGCAATAATACTCTCTTAATTTATTGGATAAAACAGCCTGAAAATTAGGACAGTCATATTTTCTTTCCAATCAAGAAAATCTGTATTCTCAGCTGTGTACAGATAATAGATGAGCAATGTTATTCATCAGCAGGCTTCCAGTCCCACTGTGTTATTTAGGCTTGGGTTAGCATCCATTCCTCTGTTGCCACATCATAGTACATGTTCTACTCCACACTCTTCCCTTCAAAGATCTCACTTAATCCTGCTGCAGGGGTTTCTCAGGATTGATGCATTCTGCTTCAGTTAGTGTCTTAGTCCTGTCCAGATAACTCTGGAAAGTGGCAGCAGATTTATAGGTAAACACCTGGAATGGATCTTAGAAAAACAATCAGTTTCACACTGGAACAAAGTAGGGAAATATTGATCTTGCATGATGCCTTTGAGTTCTCTCACCAGCAATAATTTCCTACTGTTAGAACGTTACATGTGACATCTTTTAAGCACTATAAAGCCATCTAGGATCATTTCTCTGTTTTACAGCAAACATAAACTGATACTCAGAAAGGTGAAATGGCCATAATCATCTAACAGGAACTGATTAACTTGGAATTGTAATATCATTCTGTTCAGAAAGACCATATCTTGCTGCATAGCACAAAGATGTCCACAGTGTGCAACAGGCACTTTCTCTGGAACTAGAGGATCAGATGGTTGAATGGCTGTAACCATTTCAAAGTGTAATCTCTTCCCACATCGAGGTCAGTTTGGCTGTCTATGATGTACAATATTCAAGTTTGAGAAGGTCATTCATCTGTTGACTGTGAACTTAATAAAACAGCTTACATAATGCCTGTCCTTTTTCTCGCTCAACGTCAGAGTAAAATTCACAGTACTCAAAAGGTTTGTCTCACCAGTTCCCATGTATTTGAATGAGTGCTTCAGTAGCAATTGTGTTATCCAGGTTCTTGGAGAGCTTCTAGCATCTGAAGTCTGACTATGTCTACTGCAAACAACTTCCCCCTTCACCTGAGGACTTTGATTGCAAGAGGGAAGTGACAGTAGTATGTCAAAACTCAAACCGGTGTGTACTAAAAGCTTTGCACAGGGTGAACCTGGAAGAATCTTGAAAGACAAAGTCAGCTAAACCCAGTTCTAAAACAGGTTTCAAATGCAAAGCAGAACAAGCCTCCATTTGTCATCAATTGTTCCAATCATCATTTCTGCTTTTCTAACATTGATTTCACATATCTAATTGAAAGTAGTTCAGAGTGGACTGAAGTCAGAATGGTACCCCATCAGGCTACTTCACTGTGGTTGAGCACAGACAAGGAACAGTCAGAATGCTCGTGGTACATGTTCCATGTACCACACAACAAATCAGCAGAAGCTGGTTATTATAAACACAGAAAGTGTTTACTTACACTAAACAAGGCAGTCCAGCATCAAGATAGTTAAAACATCTCTGAAAATGCTGGCTCAGCTACTGCATGCAGCCCAGTTGAATAAGCTCATCAACTTACTCACTGTAGCATTTCTAGTACCCTGGCTAATTTGCTGAGTTCGGTTTATTTGCTTGACTATGTTGGCACTGGTAATTTCAACACTATTTGCATCGCTGCAGAATGTGGCTTCTGTTGCTTTCAATTGGTATTTGTCAGTTTATGATCCCAATGTGACAGTTTAGCACGCTTCAGCAATGCAATTGAGTGACACACAGATGAAGAACACTGGGCACTGCATTAATACACAAAAGAAATGTAAGCTTCCCAACCTGTGTCCTTGGTAAAGACCAGTCATTTGAGTTTTGCTCAGGGAGATTTGATGGTTTTCCTAACAACAGTAATGTACCCATTCACAGACTTCACCATTATCTGTTTACTTCAGCACTGTCACATCTCCATTTTGACTAGCCCCTGCCTTACTGAGAAGTGACTGAGTGGTGAGGAAAAAGTTGATGCTGCTGAACATGAAGTAAAAAACCTCCTTTCATCTCGCAGGCTACGATTATACAACACTGTGCTTTAAGACCTCTTAAGTCCATCTTGTGCTCTCTCCTGTCTCAAGTCCCTGAAGTTTCTCTGAATTACTATTTTTTTTTCCTGAGAAGTCTACTTTTCCAAGCAGTATTCAGCTAAAGAAAAAGAAATATGAAGAATGTTTTTCTTCTCCCTTCTGTCCCCTATGCCATGTAGAAATGGCATATCATTGGATGCAAGTTTGTGGCATGATCACTGAACCAGCTCCTAGAAGACCAAAGATTACAGGGACCACTACTAAGTATCACTGCTACCAATTACCAAGATACAGTGTTTGAAGGATCACAAAACCCAAAAATCCCAGCCTATTCTTAATCACTAAGCAGACCTGCATGCTATTTTTTGCAGTATTTAGTTTCTGGTTTGGTTTTATCTGTACTGCATAAACCTGAAAAGCATTCCACACATTTTCTCCCACTTCAGCTCTTAGATCTTACAGTTATGTCATTTTTTGCAAAATTTCTCATTTAAGATCATCCACTGTATTAAGTCTGAATCACTGGATTGCAAAGTGTTGCTAGGACACATAAGTAGGGATGCTTTGGTGGCATCTGCAAAGATAGCAGATAGCCACAACTAAGAAACCTAATTGCTCAGTTACAGTATAAATCTAAACAAACAATGCTGAAAAGCTGAGTAAGATTTCTATTAAGAATGGGCTTTATATTTAACCAACAATTATGTTAACTGTGTCATAAAAGTGGATGTGTTACTGTAATTATACACATAAAAAAGTGTACTTAAAATCTGAAATGAATGTGCTTCTTCAGTGCCTCATTGCTTTAGATTACTTCCTTTTAAAAATAACTATCTTCAGATCAAGAAAAGCGTGGCAAGATTTCTCCTACACCTGGATACCACTCATAAAGCTGCATTTTCAGGTCCTACCAAACCAAGAGCAGTTTAATTGCCTGCAATTGCAATTCCAGCCACTGCAAATCATATACAGCTCTCCCATGAAAGCATTAAAGAGCTAAGACTTAATTAGCAACCCTGATTAAATGGCAATTCATACAGACATTATATCTTCCATCTAGCAAGAATAGCTCTCTGAAGCAGGAGCAGAAGAACAAAAACCACAATAAACACACACAGCTCCTCCCCCCAGTCCAAAAACTCAGACACACTTTGGACACCCCTAGGCAAAGCTGCCATTTGCAAGCTTAACTTATCTGAGAGATCATGGACCCCAACAGAAGTCATGGTATATATAACAATAGAAAGAAGTTTAGAGAGAGCAGCACCAATGCCAAGCACAAAAAGACTCTCACTGGCCATCATGTTGCAACTGGGGGAGGAGAACTGGTCAAAGAAACACTCCACAAACCACTGCAAGGGAAAAACCCTACATCACTGATAAAAGTCTAAAGAATGAGTGTTTCTGAAACTCAGCTCAGTTCCTATTCTTTCCTTCTACAATTCATATTTCAGAAACACTGCAGTAGGAGAAAATTAACTCATCCCTGGGACAGCTGGGATCAAAAATCTTTGCCTCCATTCCTGTCTGGAAATCCTGAAGTGATGGGCAAAAGTGACCAAGAGCAATATGAAGAGGCAGAGTGCATACCCAGACAGATATCCTCTCCATGTTTGCTTAGGACAACAATGGCAGCAGCCAGAGATGAATATGTGCTGTAGTAAGTAAGAGGATTTTGTGGTGTAGGAAATCCCTGAGTTTCTGTATTTCCAGTGCCTGCATGCACTTCTTTACCTATAGGTTCTGTTTAAAAGGTGATAACTGGCCCCTGTTTCTTAACGGATTGGGGAAGATCTCCAGGCAAAAAGGAGCAGTGTCTGAGCGTCACAGTAGATAAGGCAACAGAAACAACTGCTTATCTCCAGACAGCTCACACACTGGCTATGCTCTCCTGAGCTGGAAGGATTATGTCAGTCCCTTGTGAAGGCAGAGAATCAGCTCATTTTATGATGCCATGCCAGGTGGAGAAAATTTACATGAAGCAGTGATGAGAGACAACAAAACCAAAGAACAATGGTGAGGAAACCAATGTAATTTCATGGGTACCAGAATAGGCAAGATGGATTCTCTGCTACAGCACAGACCACCAGGTTTCAAATCCTGATGACAGATTATTCTTGGCTTTTAGTAATAATGCACAAGGTCAAGAAAAAGTTTGTAAGTGAGGTCCTGGATACTACCCTGACTGCTCTAGGGCAGCTCAGTGAGATTTTGGAAGCTTGTCTTTTAGACAGTGAATTACACTGCACCAATATTCCTTCACTCTTCTAATGTGGAAATCTTAGATAAATGAAATAAGTCTAATGAGGATAAACACACTGTCATATGAGGAGATAGAACAATAACAGATGGGGTATAAGAGAAGAGTGACTTGCTGTATTTAGTGTTTGAAATGCCATTTGGATGCTGTTCACTGCTAATGTGCCTCCTGGGGTTTGCAAAGTCCTGTTCCATTGACCTTCAGAGAGCCAGAGGTCAAATTTACATACAAAAATATGAATTCATACTTGAGCATTCCCTGCTTACTGATAAAGCACTTAGTTCTTGACTAAACTTTCTGGAAAAGATCTGATCTTTGTATCATAGTGTAACAGTTCATCCCTTACAGCCCACACACACTCCTGTGCCGCTTCCACCATTCCTCATTCTGCCTCTTATCCAATTTCACACTTTACAGAGATCTTGGAGTAGCATCATTGCTGTAGAACTGAAGGAAAATCCTTTTTCCATCACAATCTTCTGTTTCAGTTACCATTTGCTAAGTATAATGCAGGTATTTGATATTAACACTCAAAATATTGCTTGCTTCACTATGCTCAACAGCCTCCCAAATGGGATTTGTCTGTCATTTCTCTAGCTTAGCCAATGCCATTGGTTCTGAGAAAGTGAACAACCCAAATGCTCAGACCAAGGCCTTCACAGTCCCAAAGAACTCAAGGCTAACACTGAGAATGCAAAATAACTTACAGATAGGTCTGGAGCAGTTTCAGTTACTTTCACTGTAATACATGGCTACTCAGTTGAGGAAAGAAACTCGAAACAACATCTGGCAGTAATTACCTATATCCTCCTGTAGCCAATACTTTTTTCTTTTCAGATGCAATTTATCTGTACTGCTTGGCAGCTCAGCTGTCTCTCTTCTCTTGAGGAATATTACCACATGCAGATGCTATTTATGTGTGAGGCAAATTATTCCTGCAACTATATTCTTCACAACAAGCCTATCCCTGTGTCCCATCCAAATGGTAAAGTGCCACAGTGTGTGACTGTGAAAGATGCCTTGGCACTTTTTGAAAAGTAAATCCAGAGTCTTGGCAACATTTCAGCTTTGGTAATTGCACTTTGTCTATCTGTAGTCCTTTTCTGACAAACAGTTGAGGAATCCTACCCCAGATGTGAGTAGCTGCATAACCCAGGCTCCAGGAAGGGGTTAAACCAAAGCACCAAATAATGAGCAATGTAGTTATAAGCCTTATTTCCCATGTATTTGCTCTACAGGCACTTTTATGCTCTTTTTCAGCTCCCAGGATCCCATCACAACAATAGCTGGACTCAGTAGCAATCACAGGAGTAAATCTCCAAGGATGCTTTGAACAGCAACTGTTTAGTTACCTCCCATTTAAAAGTTTCCAACTCTTAGCTGAAAAGTCCCAAAGCCACAGGGGTAATTGTGCCAAATACTAGCTTCTGATAAACAATTCTAAAGGGAAGCAAGAATCCTATGCATTTTGGAATATGAATTGGGCATCAATTCCCTTTGCACTGCTGTTGTAAGGCACATTGTCATATTTAGGAGCAAAAGTAGACAAACAAATAAAATATTTTCAAAACCAAAAAACAATTACAGAACAATTTCCTTTAGAAAAAAAGGACAGTAAAGAAGAAACTGACACACACGTGAAAACTGCTACACAAAAGCTCCCCAAGTGACATCAACATCTTCCTATCCTTGGGTTATGTCTCAAGGTTCATTAACTTCAAATAGTTTGGGAAGGAGTACAACATGCCATGAGAAGCACCTCTTGAAAATGAGAAAAACAAAGGCAGGGGTCTGAGGTACCAAGTGTATTGTATGCCAGTGGATCATCCTTGCCTAGCTTGTCAAAGCTCCCAAAAAGTCCCAGCCACGTGAATTTTGCAGTGGCAGCTTTGCAAGCTCATCCAAGATCAGCAAGGTTTTCAACACTCTCCCATCACATCCTCATCAGAAAGCTCAGGCAGTGTGGCTTGGATGAGTGGATGGTGAGGTGGATGGAGAGCTGGCTGAATGACAGAGCCCAGAGGGTGCTGATCAACGGCACAGAATCAAGTTGGAGGCCTGTGGCCAGTGGAGTTCCACAGGGATGGGTTCTGGGGCCAGTCTTGTTCAATATCTTCATCAACCACCTGGATGAGGGGACAGAGTGACCCTCAGCAAGTTCCCTGCTGGCACCAAACTGGGAGCACTGGCTGATTCCCCAGAGGCTGTGCTGCCACTCAGGAGGATCTGGACCAGTTTGAGAGTTGGGCAGAGAGAAATCTCCTGAGGTTCAACAAGGACATGGGCAGAGTCCTGCAGCTGGGAAGAAACAACCCCCTGCACCAGCACAGGCTGGGGGTGACCTGTGGAAGAGCAGCTCTGCAGAGAGACCTGGGATAATAAACTAAACATGAGCCAGCAATGTGCCCTCATGGACAAGAAGCCAATGGCATCCTGGGGGCATCAAGAAGAGCGTGGCCAGCAGATTGAGGGAGATTCTTCTCTCCCTCTGCTCTGCCCTGGTGAGGCCTCATCTGGAGTCCTGTGTCCAGTTCTGGGCTCCTCAGCTCCAGAGGGACAGGGAACTGCTGGAGAGAGGCCAGTGCAGGGCCACCAAGATGATCAGGGGACTGGAACATCTTCCTCCTGAGGAAAGGCTGTGGGACCTGGGGCTGTTCAGTCTGGAGAAGAGGAGACTGAGGAGGAAGCTCATTAATATTTACAAGTATCTAATGGTGGGTGTCAGGAGGTTGGGGCAGCACTTTTTTTGATGGTATCTAGCAACAGGACAAGGGGTGATGGGATGAAGCTGGAACACAAAAAGTTCCATTTAAACATAAGGAAAAAGCTTTTCACTGTTTCAGTGATGGAGCCCTGGCACAGGCTGCCCAGGGAGGGTGTGGAGGCTCCTTCCTTGGAGGTCTTCAAGACCGACATGGACACGTTCATGTCTGACCTGATCTAGGTGACCCTGCTTCTGCAGGGGGCTTGGACTGGATGATTTCTAAAAGTCTCTTCCAATCCCCATCAATCTGTGATTCTATGATCTCAAAAGGAAGAGATTTCTGAGTAGCTCATCACTTGTCACCATCACCCAGGCTGAACACTCGTTACAGTGTCATGTATTGCCAGGTACTCAGCAACTTGCTGCCATGGAGCGTGCTGGGTGTTCAATAGCCCTCCTGGACTAATTTTTCTTACTTTTTGAAAACAATTTTCTAGGTCATCTAGCTGGGAATGTCACCTTCCAAATGTGAAGTAAATAACTGCTCTGAGAATGCAGCTTTCTGTAGTAGAGCAATACTTCTTATTAAATATATACAGCAGTGATGACACAGGCAAAAGATGTTATTTTTTCACAACTGAAATCAAAATGTGATGAGAATTGTATATTTTCCCTCTTTAAATCCAGTTCTGCACTTTTTTTACTCAAATGGATGAGAATTCCTTTAAACTAGTGAGCTATAAGGACATGCTTGAAACAAAGGTAACAGCCAAGAAGTTTAACATAGCTGAATCAGGGCCATACACAAGGCAAAGTACAAGGAGAGGTGGGCTGGATGGCCATCTCCATATTGTGTCTCCTAAGATAGGTTAGAGATGTCATAGCTACCCCCAGTCTTATTCCTTTTTTTCTTATTAGCTGTCTGACCACAGCAACCTGAAAGTTGAAAGACCTCACTGAGAAAAAGCAAGTATGGTCCCTTTGCCCTACCCCACAGCTTTTCTGTTCACAGCTATATTACTATGTGGTACAGCTGAACATAATACTAGCTGGGGGCTGTTCTACACTTTGTTTTACTTGCTTAACCATTCTGTTGTTCATGACAAGCCAAAAATAGCTCTGCTTCTTCTCTTCAGTTTCTATCTATACTGTGGTAATACCAGGAGGAAAGCACTCATGGAAGCAAAGAGTTGTGGAGAGACCTTCAAGGGAGGAGATCATTCTGTTTATTGAGGAGGGTTAAAAGTCCTTTTTTCTTTCTTTTTGCCTCACTTCAAATATTTCAATTAAAAAAGAATCCAAAAGAGAGAGTTCTTCACAGAATCACAGAATCTCAAGGGTTGGAAGGGATCTGGAAAGCTCATCCAGTGCAACCCCCCTGCCAGAGCAGCACCACCCAGAGCAGGGCACACAGGAACTCATCCAGATGGGTTGGAATGTCTCCAGAGAAGGAGACTCCACAGCCCATCTGGGCAGCCCCTGCCAGGGCTCCCTCACCTCAACAGGGAAGAAGTTTTCCCTTGTGTTTCTTTGGAACCTCTTCTGTTCCAGCTTGTACCCATTGCCCCTTGTCCTATCATTGGCCATCACTGAGCACAGCCTGGCTCCAGCCTCCTCACACCCACCCTTTACCTATTTGTAAACATTAATAAGATTGCCTCTCAGTCTCCTCTTCTCCAAGCTACAGAGTCTCAGCTCCTTCAGCCTTCATCAGAAGGGAGATGCTCCACTCCATCATCTCTGTGGCCCTGCACTGAACTCTCTCCAGCAGCTCCCTGTCCTTCTGGAACTGAGGGACCAGAACTGGACACACCATTCCAGATGTGGTCTCACAAGGGCAGAGGAGAGGGGGAGCAGAACCTCTCTTGACTTACTGTCCACAGCCCTGCTAACCCACCCCAGGATGCCATTGGCCTTCTTGCCCATGAGGGCACGTTGCTGGCTCAAGCTCATCCTGCTGCCCACAGCACCCCCAGGTCCCTTTCTCCTACACGACTCTAACAGTTCATTCCCTAGCTTGTACTGGTACATGGGGTGATTCTTTCCCAGGTTAATAATTGGTTCAAGGCTTCACATCAATTGAGAAAACCCTAGTAAGCACTTAACTTTCCCAGTTTCTGTGAATAGGCAAACTAACAGAGATATTCAAAAGACGATCTGACTTTGATATATTTGAAAACAAACCAGAACGAGAGACAGTTGTATTCAGTATCACCATAGCTGGAAAAAAAGGGTGAGCCTAATGCAAGCCCAGTGCCCAGCAACACAGCCCTCACTGCAGAACTCTGAGATAACAGGCAGAGGGAAAACAGCACAAAAATCCCTCTCACTCCCTCCACTGTCCCTGGTACCTGGAATAGGGTAAGAAGTGGACGTCAGGCATAATGTCTCCTTACCTGCCACAGAGAATCCCAAGGCAGCTCTTCATTCACAGGAGGCTGTTATAACTCTATGACTAAATCACCACTGTACCCCAGGGACAAGGAGTTTGTAGAAGTCAGTGCTGATGCTTTGTAAGATTACTATTTACCAGTTAGAGGTAACTACACAATTTTCCAGAGACTCTCATTTACCTACCAAGACTGGAACAAAGCCACACACATCTCACCAGACCCTTTGGCTTTAGATAGATTCCCTAACCACTTTGTTTCTAGGTTGCAAGCTGTGAACACTGTGGCCCTACAGGGTTTGTAAAGAAGATAAAACTGTCACTCAGGCTTCACTCCTGCAGGTGCATTCACCCATTTATCTCGTGAGCTCTTCCCTTCACACCAAGAGCCTGGCTAAAACTCTGACAGTTTGGAATTAAAAACCTTTTCCCAATTGCACAGGCCTCAAAAGTCTCAATTGAAGGAAGAAAATAGTGGTCCCACAATTATTCCAGCCTCAGAAATGAGAGGCTGAAGAAATCTAAGCTCTTCTTGAGAATACAGCATTAACCTTGGAAGGGGAAGTATTCCAAAGAGAAGAACTGTCCCAAAACAAATACTGACCTATATAATAAAATAGGGTTTGTTTACTGATGCATGAGCAGATACTACTTCACTGATTTAAGTGAATAGGCTCAGTGCCAAAGCTATCAATGGAATTATATCTGCTTATGCTGCTGGGAAGTTCTGCTCTTTGCACAGCATTCAGTGAGGTGTAAAATGAGGATTTAATGTTACTTGCTTGGACTCATTTCAAAGGCAATTGCTGCACCTGTTCATACCAACACACACAGAGCAAGTTCTCTTATTTTCCCCAGAACCCAATACCATAAAACCTGGGTTGATATAATAAAGCTATGATTTATATTCCTACACTTTTGTTTATTCTTTACTAAACACCTCCTCTTTAAAATGCATTCATTTTCCTAAAGAAAAAAACATAACCTATTTGGTTTTGCCTATAGACCACAGCAATTCTTTGCATCTTCTCTCCAAGAGAAGAAAAAGTCTTTCTATATTGCACAATACTGAAAGTATGCAACATACCATAGCTCCCCAGAAGTCATATCTTTCAAGTCTTAACCATGAAATGGGGACTCCTAAAGATAATGCCCAGAAGTTAAGCGTACACTCCTTTGAGTGTAACAAAACAACAGTGTCAAAACAAGTCAGATTTCTTCACAGACAAATATTAGTTTCTATCTGCATTGCACAGATGAAATGTCTTCTTCTCTGATCGAGCTCTAAAGCCAATCCAAAGCAGTCATAATGGACTAACTCCAAATATAGTGCCAGACTGCAGGGATTGTGCAAACAGTAGGCTTGGCTCTGTTAAGCTGTGAATATCCTCAGCTTCTACCCAGGCCTTGTGTTACTTTGAAGGAAAAGGGCATTTGGCTAAACAGAGCAAATTTTAACAAGCCTAATCAAACAGCACACCATGCTATAAAGTCATTGCAGTAAGGAAAAACAGTCCTATCCTGGTAGCTATAAAAATTTGCTTTCAATGATCAGCTGGGAAGAAGCTGAGAAAGTTAGAAACCTGAATGACACACACATCATTTCTTCACTTGTTATTTTTTTTCTAGAAGGCCTTCATTCTAACAGACAGATAACAAAACCAGCTCACACAGTGGACCTTGGACATCCTGGGAGAAGAAGGAAAAGTGTCAGGTCATACTTAAGACAGCTGCTGTGTTCCACCAAGCATGGCAGAATAAACCACAGAATCACAGAATGGTGGGGTTGGAAGGGACCTTTAGAGATCATCCAGTTCAACCTCCCTGCAGAAGCAGGTCAGTCTAGATCAGGTCACACAGGAACATGTCCAGGCAGGTCTTGAAGACCTCCAAGGAAGGAGACTTCACACCCTCCCTGGGCAGCCTGTGCCAGGGCTCCCTCACCCTCATGATCCCTATTTTTTCTTTCACTAGAGCAAATAAACTCCAAATATTGTTTCCCACTTGTGTAAATGATCATTGAAGTGCCTCAAAACTGTACAGATAGGCTACATTATCACCAATTTTAGACTTCCATCATTCAATCTTCAAACCATATGACCTTTTAGGTGGCTATCTGGTTAAAAGGGACACAGCATCATAGGTACCAAACCCTCCCAATAACCTTATGGAATAACCACACTGGGGCAAGGCTGGTACATTGGTCAGGAAGGCAAAATATTTACTTGCTTGTCACACTTTAGAAGGGCCAGTACTATTTTAGATCTTCTTTAGTCTCTTTCCCCAGGTTTTTTTCAGGAAGAAGAAAGTTTGTGCAATGGTGATCAGCAAGTCATCACTCACCTCAAGGAAAGGTAAGGGGAAACTGAGGAAAGTTGGTTTCTCTTCTGCTATGGAAACTCTTGTGGGTGTCAAGTAGTACAATTAAAAAGAAAGAAAAGAGTTAAACCAGTAATACTAATAGATAAGAAAAAAGCAACCATGGTTGTTTTTTAACCAACCTATGATGTTTCCAATTCATTCTCAGGATTGGCAACAGGAATGTCAAAGATTAATCTGTCACTAAGAGCGTTGATGAAAGCTCACCACTGGGTTGTATGCATGTGTTTGAGTTTTTCAAATGAGCCAAAAATAAACATGTGTTCATTTCTGTGGGATTAAGGTGTCTATCTTTCTGAGACTTCTAAGAAAAAACCCTCTGCTGAGTGATGAATGTCTACTTTGGTTCTGAAACACTGGATTTAATGATGTTTTCGTCTAATGGCTGGCACAGACTAGGAATGGAAAGATGTAGATGAGAGTGGGAAAGGGATTACATCTGTCAATCATATCCACAAATAGCATTACCATTTTTAAGATCCACTGGACCAAATCTTGAAGTCTTTTATTAGCAAAGAAATTCCCATTAACCGAGAACGTTCCACCCAAGGCAGCACTCCATACCTTGCATAATTCAGCTCCTGAATACAAACTACCATTTCTAACTCTTCCACTATTCCATTTTTATTATGCATAACATACTCCAGCACATACAACAGCTCTTTTTAGGGCTTATCACTGCAAGATGACAAAGTGTCAGCTTTAAGCTACCCTTGAAGATTCCCCCTCCCTGTAAGGATGCCAATCTGAGATTCCACGAGCAAAGATATGTTCGTGTTTTATTACATGTCAGCAGCTATAAACAACAGCCTGAAGGGTGCTTTCCCTCCCCCCAAAAACAAAGGAAGTCTTTATTCTTGTAGTGGTAGATTTTTCATGAAAACTGTGAATCTTGACTGCTACATGGCAGAGACAACTCATGCTCCTGCTAAATAAAGTTACCTAGAAATAAACCATCATGTTGGAGACATTTATTTGTGAGACAGTTTAGATGTCCTCAAACTCAACTCATTTCATTGTATATCATCCATTTCAGACTACTCTGCACATCCAATCAGTGATGGAATTTCACTGCAGATTTTAAGGAAGCTGTCATCATTATTCAAATAAAACAGAGAGCCTTGTTTTAAATTGGAGATTATTTCAGTTTGCTGTTCAAGAACTAGAAATATTTTGTGGAAGCAACAGTAGCTGCGACTAGATTAATTCCATACAAAGTAAATGGAAGCAGCATTCTTTTGTGATACTCCAGACAGAATATTAACAGATTCATCTTTCCTGGTGAAAATAAAGACATTCCTCTGCAAAATGTCACAGCAGCTCAGTCAACATTTTATGCTTCCCATACCTATGTCTAAACACACAGATCTGCATCATCCACTGCTGTAAGTGTATCAAGGTCAGCAGAGCTTTGGCTTTCTACAAAGATCCTTGGGCTTTCTCATCTGTGCTTCCAACCACTTCCAGTTCCCTGATTTCTACTACACGAGCTTCCCATTGGAAAAGCAACACTCATTTTTCATGGCTGTGTGCAAATCCTCCATCTTAACAGCAGGGATATCAAGGAGAAAAACTGTTGTGCAACAACCATTCAGAGCTAGGACCACAGAATAAATCCTGTTACAAATCACTGTGATCTTAACTAGCTCTGGATGATCAGGTACTGAGGTAGACTGTGAACTGGCTGAAGGGCAGAAGGCACAGAGTTGTGATCAATGGAGAGGGGTCTAGTTGGAGGCCTGTGTCTAGTGGAGACCCTCAGGGGTTGGTGCTGGGACAAGTACTGTTCAATCTATTCATTAATGACCTTGCTGAGGGAACTGAGGCACTGTCAGCAAGTTTGCTGCTGATACTGAAGTGGGGGCAGTGGCTGCCACCCCAGAGCTGTGCTGCCATCCAACGAGAGCTGGACAGGCTGGAGGGTTGGGCAGACAGAAATCTAGTGAAATTCAACCAGGGCAAGTGTAGAGCCTTGCAGCTGGGAAAGAACAACCCCATGGGCCAGTACAGGCTGGGGAATGAACTGCTAGAGTCGTGTAGGGGAAAGGGACCTGGGGGTGCTGTGGGCAGCAGGATGAGCCTGAGCCAGCAATGGGCCCTCGTGGCCAAGAAGGCCAATGGCATCCTGGGCTGGGTTAGAAGGGCTGTGGGCAGTGGGTGGAGAGAGGTTCTCCTCCCCCTCAACTCTGCCCTCATGAGACCACATCTGGAATAGTGTGTCCAGTTCTGGGCCCCTCAGTTCCAGAGGGACAGGGAGCTGCTGGAGAGAGTTCAGTGCAGGGCCACAGAGATGATGGAGTGGAGCATCTCCATCTGATGAAAGGCTGAGGGAGCTGGGGCTCTTCAGCTTGGAGAAGAGGAGCCTGAGTGGTGACCTCATTAGTGTTTACAAATCCATAAAGGGTGGGTATGAGGAGGCTGGAGCCAGGCTGTGCTCAGTGATGGCCAATGATAGGACAAGGGGCAATGGGTACAAGCTGGAATAGAAGAGGATCTAAAAAAAACACAAGGAAAAACTGCCCTGTTGAGGTGAGGGAGCCCTGGCAGGGGCTGCCCAGATGGCTGTGGAGTCTCCTTCTCTGGAGACATTCAAACCCACGTGAATGAGTTCCTGTGTGCCCTACTCCAGGTGGTGCTGCTCTGGCAGGGGGGTTGCACTGGATGAGCTTTCCAGGACCTTTCCAGCCCTTCAGATTCTGTGATTCTTTGGTAAGTATAGCAGAATGTATGGTATCATGTAAATCTTCTCACAGCAGCCATTCATTCACAGAATCACAGAATCTTAAGGGTTGGAAGTGCATGAATACAGCATTGATGAACAGAACTGGAGTTTTGCTTTCAGACACAGATAGGCTGACACGTGTCAGATGCTAAGTGTAATAATCACTTGTGTTCCTCTTTCTGACCCAGTGCTAGTTCTTAAACATCAATTCTTATGGGTTGTGTTGTTTGCTTTGGGGTTTTTTTGTTTGTTTGCTTTTATAAGGTTTTTATTAATATGGCTACAACATTCCAAATTACTTTTTCTTCTGAGGGAGCCCTGGCCCAGGCTGCCCAGGAGGGTGTGGAGGCCCCTTCTCCTGAGGTTTCCAAACCCACCTGGACATGTTCCTCTGCCCCCTGATCAAGGTGGACCTACTTTAGGAAGGAGTTGGGCTGGATGATCTCTAGAGGGTCCTTCCAAACCCCATCATTCTGTGATTCTTATGCTCCTAAGCCAGATCCAAGCATGAAATAGTGGAAAGTTTAAGGCACCACAAATTGAGGTTGTTACCTGCTGCTACTCAAAGTGCTTCAGGTGCAAGCTCTTCTCAGACCTTACTTCAAGGGACCCAATAAAATAACACACAAAGGATCAAAAAATGCCCACTGTTATGTTTCTCAACCATTCTTTAAACCCAAAGGGTCCAAGCAGAAGCAACCACTTTTGCAGCACCAAGCAGCAGTCGTTTCAGCACTGCTTCTGCCATTGTTGCCACAAGTCTCTCAGGTGCTGCAAGGCAGGCAGGGACTTGGGCCTTGATTATCTTCATCAGTTTTCCAAAGAGGACACCAGGGGATAATGCTTGGCTCTTTTCAGTATGGCCCTGCCTCTGTAGTGTTAATTATTTACATGTCTTTCTATCCACAAGGGAAGTACAACTGATGCATCTTTGTGCAACTACAGGGTTTTTTTCCTCATTCTGTGCTTCAACAACAGGAACACATTTTCTAACAGCTTGGCTGTCCTCAGTCTGCACACTTTTGTTGCCTCCTAGGAAGAAAATTGCCCATAAATCCACACACTTCTTGTGTTTGCTTTACTACATGTTTGTTGGTGATACCCATCATCAATGACACTTTTAGATTGTCGGCATGGAGTTAGGAAGCCAGTAATCTTGACTGTAAATACATTAATGTGATTAATCTCCACAATATGTTGTGGCAAAAAATGAGCTGCAATAGCTTTTTGGTCAGCCTGAATACAATGCATTTCAAGGCAACATCTGCATGACCTTTAAAGAAGGAAGATTATTCCCCCACCGCTCCATTTCACCTCTAATGTCAGTACATCTATAAGGGAAAAGAATTCATCTGCAGCTACAATACACATGGTTTGTAACTAGTGAATATATGGACATTCACATATTTGGCTGCAATATCTTAGGCACCTCTCAGCAATGCTTTTCTTTAGCCCTTGAAGCAAATCACAATGTAAGCAGCTCTGCCCTTGCAAATTCTGTTGCAAAAGGAAAATACAGTGGCCACACGAAAGAAAACCAGTATCTTACAGGATTCACTCAGAAAGCATTTGTTCCTCAGAAATAAACTAGCTTTTGTGTTACTCAGAAGACGAGGGAGCAAGTTCTTATATAAAGAACAATCTAAATAGGGTTGCCTTTCTAATACTGTCAGTGCTGGCACAGACGTGATCTGCAAATAACACTGTGTGGGCTTGTTCAACTAGACTTTAAAAAAATCACCTAGGGAATTTATGAACTTCTTCAAAGGTCCATCTGAGCATTTCCCAAGCCCATATTTGTTCATCACTAGACCCCTTTGACTAAGATATACATAGCCTTTTAAAATCAAAAGCATCCTTTGGTAATTTTCATTTCATTGCTTCCCATCCCAAATATTTCACCTTCCTGAACTACAAAGATGCAGATTACTATGTAATCTGCATAAAGACAGACAGGAGTAGAATATAATGCTGATGCTCAATTTTCAATATAAAAGAGTATAAAGCTATAATGAATAAATTCCACCAGCCACAGTTCAGCTCCCTTTTGTGATAGGAATTACGCTGAGACAAATCAAAATGTTCCATGGCCTCTCTAAATTACTTTTGAACATTGTCCTTGAGCACCTCCCATTCTTTATCTTTTATACCAAGTCCAATTTCCATTGAGACTACACTAATAGATTGTCACTAGTCTGTAAATCTGTCAAGTCCCTTGGAGACCCTTGGCAACCGCTTCTGTAAATGTAGCACCTCCTTGGAAACTCTCGTTGTGTAAAATTGATATACTTGGAGTGGCTGAATGCAAATGTGGGAAAACAATCTTCCTCACAGTCCTTCGAGTGTCTCTGTCAAGCAGAACCATCGATCTCCTTTTTCAGCCAGCCATGAAGATGAAATTCTACCACATATATCTATGTACTGTCAGGTATTGCTGCTTCATCCTGAAGGCTTAAAGGCTGCTATGAGCGCTTGAAAACAGGAGTTCTGAATGATAAACTAGAGAGACTCTCCACTTGCTTGTATTTGGAAAAAAACAGCAAAATCCTTCCTCTACTCCTTGGGGGACTTAGATGCCAGGGCCAGATTCACAACTTGTAAAAACTACTGTTGATCCATTCAAGTCACTGACCTTTCCAAGGCAAGCGCTTGGCTCATTTTCCTGCTGGTTTCTTTAGAAATATTAATCCTTACTCCCTTGTCAACTACACATGCTGAGTGTTGGAACAGTATGGTATTCAATCCAGCAACCATCTCACATGCCAATTTTTGTGGGTTTTGGGGTTTTTGGCAGGATAGGGAAGGGGGTGGCAGCTGCATTTCTTATCAGACCTGAGCTCCTAAAATCTATCCAGCTGCAGGGTGCTAATCCTTGTTTCACAATCACTCACTCCACACAATCTTAGTGCAGTAAACAAGGTAGATTTGCAGAATGTTCTACACAAGACCATAACATTCAGTGGCAACTTCCAGATTCAGTAGTGTTCAACCAAGCAAAGTCACCTGAGGGACAATCTAGATGGCAACCTAGATGGCTTTCCATAGAATAACAGCAGCAGGTTCCTTGTCTTTCATGTGTGTTTGAAATCTGTCCCTCAAACTACTTTGTTTAGGAAAGAAATGTAAGCTGAAAAGATGTTGTACTATAAACTCAGCCCCTGCCTTTATCAACTTTAGCACCATTTTCACTGTGAAAATTCCTGAGTGCAAGGCCACAGACTTTTAGACATCAGCACACCAAAAGGTGTGGTGTTCACTGGCTTCCTTTGTTCCAGGCTGCTACTTGTGTTTATAGACACTTACACACATTCCTCTCCAAAAAAGCCAAGCATTTAGTTAAAATGTGACAGCACCAGGACACTACCAGATAGTCCAAGGACAAACAAGTGACAATCAGTAACTGTGCCACTGCTACACGTTCATTCAGAACCATATTACCACCTTGTCATGGCGACAAGCCATTTCCAGCTGGGTGCACAGCATGGGCCAAAACAAAAGTTACAACTGACATTCAGCTCCAGTCTGTTCACTTTTAGCATAGCTGAAGCACTTTCTAATCCAAGCCTTCATCTTAAACAACATCTCCTCATTAAAAGAGCATAAGTGACAGTAGGAAAAGATAAGGACTCTAGAGTGTACATATACATATATACACCCACACATGTATACATGGAGTATGATGTGTGTGTGATTATAAGCACACATGCACATAGGCAAGCCTCATCTGCTAAACCCTGGACATCTGACAGGAGGTGCCAGTGTTCACATACATAAGAGCTGCATGAGAAGTGACCAGAGGGGACAAGAAGCACTACTCAAACGAGGTGCAGCAGGAAGGGTTTAGCCCAAATGGTGATGACTGGCATCACTACAGTCAGGTTTGCCTCAGGTGGGAGTCTTACTGCTGTCTAAGGTGATGTCTAATGTCTGAGTCCATTAATGACTTCATTTACTAAGTTCAACACATTTTGTTTCAAAAAAGGCAAAGAATTTCACCCACAAAGACAAACTTTAACTAATCACATCAGAGTGCAGTGCCACTAGGCACTTACTGTTTTTAAATGGTCTAAAATGTAACTGTCTGTACATTACAAAGCAGGAACCTTGGTTATAAACAAGCATCTTATAGGATATCTCAGTTTCTGGCTGTACATAACAACCAGAGAAGCTGATCCTGTACAGTAAGATTTTTGAATTGGCAGTAAAACTAGTTACTCTGCTGGGATGTGGTGATAGGGTCTGAAACCAGAAATAGGAGTCAAGAATAAATTGAATGGATTTTTGGACACTACATTTGAGATGACCCATACTGATAATCAAAGTCATGCAACCCTGCAAATGATTCCTGGAGGCCTAGCATTTCTAAATATGTCCTCTCAGACACACTTCTGACAAACATTACCTTGGAGAAGTACCTTATTAAACTTAGAAAACCTCACTAATGCACATTTCTTAAAGCTCTGATGCTTTTTAGGTACATTCAGACAACATCCAAAGATTCAAATAGCAGCAGGTTGGTATGAAGCAATACATGTCATCTCCAAACACCTTGTAAGATTAATAATTGCCCAATATCTCCTCTAACAGGATGTTTTCCAGGGATTGAAAAAGTAAAAAGATAAAACAAAGAGACAAAATAAGCAGAGACTTTCCAATAAGTCTCCAGTGGCAACAGCATGGTTTTTCTTGCTGGGGTGTTATTGATAGCCATCAGAAATTTTCTTCTGATACAAACTCCTCACAGTGAAAAACCTGAGAAAGCAGATGTAAGAAAAACATTGCAGGGTATATGTCATAGAATCATAGAATGGTAGGGGTTGGAAGGGACCTTTAGAGATCATCCTGTCCAATCTCCATGCCAAAGCAGGTCCCACCTAGATCAGGTCACACAGGAACGTGTCCAGGTGGGTGTGAAAAATCTCCTGAGAAGGAGCCTCCACACCCTCCTTGGGCAGCCTGGGCCAGAGCTCCCTCACTGAAACAGTGAAATAGCTTTTCCTTATGTTCAAGTGGAACTTTTTGTGTTCCAGCTTCATCCCCTCACCCCTTGTTCTGTTGCTAGATACAATAGTGCTGCCCCAACCTCCTGACACCCACCCTTTAGATATTTATAAATGTTAATGAGATCCCCCCTCAGCCTTCTCTTCTCCAGACTGAACAGCCCCAGGTCCCGCAGCCTTTCCTCAGAAGGAAGATGCTCCAGTCCCCTGATCATCTTGGTGGCCCTGCACTGGCCTCTCTCCAGCAGTTCCCTGTCCCTCTGGAGCTGGGGAGCCCAGAACTGGACACAGGACTCCAGATGAGGCCTCACCAGGGCAGAGCAGAGGGGGAGCAGAACCTCCCTCAACCTGCTGCCCACACTCTTCTTGATGTCCCCAGGCTGCCATTGGCTTCTTGCCCACGAGGGCACATTGCTGCTCATGGTCAGTTTATTATCAACCAGAACTCCCAGGTCCCTCTCCTGGAGCTGCTCTCCAGCAGGTCACCCCCAGCCTGTGCTGGTGCAGGGGGTTGTTCCTCCCCAGATGCAGGACTCTGCACTTGTCCTTGTTGAACCTCATGAGATTCCTCTGTGCCAAACTCTGAAGCCAGTCAAGATTTTGCTGAATGGCAGCACAGCCTCTGTTGAATCAATATATCCCCACACATAACTTGGGAGGAGGAGAGTGACAGGTTTGATTTAGTAACATTAGAGAGAAGACAAGTGGCCAATTGCCAGTTATCCTGCTGAGGGCAAGCAAGAGTTTCTGGCATCACACCTCCTAGGACACAAGGACAGTTTTAATTTGCATTATCTCATCTACACAATCATACTGAGCAACAGTTGACCCAACTGTCTTTCCCTGAGGAACAGTGGGGGCCTAGAGAACTCTTCAGTAATGGAAGGAGGACCCTGGAGCAGAATATGAGCCTCTGTTGAGGTCATATGCCAGGACTCACCTGCAGTGAAGCAATACTTCACTAAGTAACCTCTGACAGACCTTTGCTGGTCTGTGCCAGGGAGGATCTGGGCTATTGGGACAATTATTAGAATTTCTCTGTTGCTATTGCAGAAAATTTAGGCTGCAGAATTACAGCAAAACCACTCCTGCTTCATTCATTTTTATGCAAGACCTTCTCTCTGGAGGTTTTTGAAACCCATCTGGATGCATTCCTGTGCAAACTGATCTAGGTGGACCTGCTTTAGCAGGGGAGGTAAGGCCAGAAGAACTCTAGAGGTCCCTCCCAACCCCTACCATTCTGTGATGCTATGAAGATGGCTGACAATTTTAGCAACCTGCTAGTACTGTAGTAACCTAGTAGACATTGCCACTACAAAAAGTATGATTTTCATGCATTTAAACAAAAATGAAGCTCCAGCCTTGCTTACATAGAATTCCTCCAAATTAAAACCTGCAAGGTTTACCTTCCCTGAGCTTTGAGACAGCTGATGCTGCACTTGTCCTCTTGGCTGTAAAGATATTTCTTAATCACATGGCACAGCCATGCCATTAATTATATTTGTCCTCAACCAGCTGGAAGAAAAATGAGCTTTTCAGGAGCATAGCAGCAACAGCCATGAAGAGGTACACTGGGGAACTGTGATAGTGTGCAGCTGTCCAAGTGACAAGCCACCCTATCAAACATTATATAGGTGAAGGTTCAGTTTCCTAAGGCCTTCTATTGTCACTTTTAACTCATGACATTCACACATAGTGCCTCAGTTCCAACAATTCATTAACTTGCATTTAATATGGCCATTAGGACACTGTCAGCTCAACAAGGAAAGGCTGTGAACTCAACAGTACTCTCAACTAGTTCTGACCCTTTCTTCACCCTTCACATGCAAAAGTCAACTTCTTCTTCGAAGTAGCAAAATCTCTTTGGCTTTAATCCAAGCTTCTCTCACTTGCTAGGTGGAAGACAGAGAACAAAATTTATAAGGAATTCAAGAAAACCTTGCAATCAATATGCAGCACAGATCTCTGCACTACAGCAGTTACATTATCTTGTGTGGCACATGCACTGTTCCCATGGCAACCAGCATCCTTCATCCAACTCCATTATTACGGCTATTTGAGGCTTTCAGGATCTCTGGTGTCCAAGCCATGGCTCAGAGCTACTTTGTGCTAATAAGCCTCAAGCATAGATACAAGAAGAAAAGCAGAAAACACAGCAAACTCAGTTTCTCTAATCTATAAGCAACATGGAAATCCAGCAGTGGCATGGGAAATACAGTTCCATCAGCAGAGAGGAAGCGACTCTTATATAACCATCTTCATTAGGCGAGATGAATGTCGTGCCAGATCACCACAGCCTCCTAATTCCAGGGAAATCAACACTCAGCTCAGGAAGTTTGCTGATGAAGAATGGCTTCATAATAGGTATGAGGAAACAAAGGCTCTGTCACTGATATCAAATGACTATCTTTTAAAAGGACTGAGTTTGGAACCACCTGCAGAACAGTTTGGGAAAAGCATTTGATCAATAGTAAAGTTTTAAAGGGCTATTATAAAAATCTATAATCTTCATGGTATAATCTATGTTTGGTTTCTATACATTTTCCCTAGATACTTGTGGTAAGCTTTCTCTATCAAAAATACCTCTCTTTTTTTTGGTGGGGGAGCGTTTAAGCATTTCCACATCAAAGCATTACAGCAACCTCATTAAGCTTTGCAGAGCTTAATACAAAGTTTCTCTTACACACCAACCAGGGAATTTCAGGCAGAAAATAAATAACCTAATTTATTAAAGAGACCCTTGACAAATCATCCCTAAGTTGCTAGCTAGATGTTTAATCCCAGTGAAATACTCCTAGGTCAGTAGGAACAGAAATGCTTTGAAGTTGAGGGTAGAAGGCTATTAAAAAGAAATGTTAAAATAAATAAAGAAGGCACTACACTAGAAAATGCCTTTACAATTGACAGAGAAGTCTGACAGCTTGCTGAGTCCAATTTAGCTACACTTAAGCTTAATTGTGCTCAGCACCTGTTCAGAAATTGTAACTCTTTAAGTGTCTTGAACACCATCTATCCTCAGCTGTGCTGGCCATGGTGTCAGGTCAGGTGTATCCATTGCTGTTGAAGGCAAGCAAGGTCAAAAGCAAGGTCAGGCTTCAGAACAGACCCATCAGGGAGATGATGCTGGTGCCACTCTCATAAACCCCTATCCATTCACAGAACATCCAGGCACTGAGATTAACATAGCCCAGTTTCACACAGCCTCTGTGAACGGCTGGAATAGCAGATCTCATGATGCTCCCTAAGGCAGTTGTGTGGCTGCTGCCACACTCCAGCTACAAAGCAAACACTGTCCCCCAAACTAGAGCCTAGGAGAACTCCTAGCAGGTCCTCTTCTTTCAGGCTGGGGAGCAGTAGTTCAGACAGAGTTACTGATGTTGCATTTGAATCACAAGCACAAGTTTTAAATATTAAATACAACAGAGAATAAGAGAAGAAAACCCACAACCTTCTACTACTGGTAAATGAACATTTGAAGTGTTGCAGAAAAGCAAGTAAAATACTTCTTGTTCACAGCTACTGTTGTCATTATGCATACAGGGTGCTGTTTGCAACCTGAAAGCCTCCTGACCTGCCCATGCCCTCTCCTGGCTGTTCCTCCAGCTGGAGGGTTTCATCAACTCCATGCCTGGTAGCAGTCTCCAGGCTGATGCTGCCTGGCCAAACAGGTGAACCCATTTCAGGACAGTGAAGAAAGCATGGTTACTATCTGAGAATGGAATTTCCATAAGGTTTGAGTGCCTTTACATCTGAGCCTGAAGGTATGTTGCTACTCAGCTCTGGAACAGAGTTTGAATTCTACTCATGTTTGACAGCTACTGAAATCAATGGAATTAAATGAAGTCATTTGTGACACTTAAGCCCACAAAGAAGCTTAAGATATTTAATCATATAGCTTTCTGCTATCAAACAGTTTGCAAGAGGAAAAGGCATGGAATTTTCCACCTCTGCCTTCCCTTTGGAATCCACATAATGTCACACAAGTCGAATTTTCCTTCCCATGAGACTGAAAAACTCAGTTTTCACAGAGAAGATACAGAGAGATGATCCAGCAGTGCTTAAACTGCTCTTCCTTTTTTCTTCTTTTGTTCTCCAAGCCAGGGAGGGCTGCCAACTTCCAGCTCAAATGCAGGTTTTGTCACCCTCCTGTACGTGATCAGCTAGGGATACTAAGATGAGACTGCTAGATGAAGCCAACCAGCAGCTGAGGAACATGACATTGTGTTACCCTGAAACCCATCTGCTAAGCTAGAGAGGATCTATCACACAAGACCAGCAAAATCCTTGAGGAATGTTATTCTTTCAGAAATGTTAAAACCCTGTTCAAATAATCCCAGTTAATTTTAATTTCGGAAGGTTAGATAGTCCTCAGAATTTTCTCTAATTGCATATTCCTCAGAATAGACTCCTTTGGTTGCTCTGTAATCAAATCATAATTAAAGCATCTGTGTCATTTTATCTATCCCTTCCTGCTATTTGTAGCATTTACAGAAGGCAACAAAGATGCAGCATGCAAAATTTCCAGCATCAAAGCTCATCATCAGAGCAATAATAGGGATTTGTGCTAGTGTGACTGTCTGAGTGTCTCCTTAGGCTTTCATTAGCCTTCAAAAACAATTGAGAAAGAGAACACTAAACAGTGCCCCCCCTTGTTGCATCCACAACTGGAGGCCATGTTTTATTCCTGTGAGACTTGTTTTTAAAACAGCTGCCTCAGTTCGCCTCAACTTCACTGAGAACACAGTCACAGAGTGAGTTGGCATGGCCTGGAATTAAGATGTCAATTAGCAATATCACCTTGATAAATATTTTCTCTGAGCACTGTGACAGTTGTCACACTGAGTCTCCATTACATTTCATCCAGGAAAAAATAACTCCCAGCAAACCCAAATCAAACAAAAAACCAGGCAATAAGCAAACATTCTGCTGAGCTACATCACAGAACCCTCAAAGTAACTCATTCTAGGGTTCAGACTGGTGAACAGTTGGTGGCATATGCCCTTTAGCTTCTAGGGCATATTCTAAGTCACATTTCAGAAGAAAGGTGATTGCACATATCCCTCCAAGCCCCACTGCTCAGAAGTGACAACAACATTGAGGAAACTTCTCTGCAAAAATAGCTTGTACCTTGAGCTTAGTCTTATCCATTTAACCCCAGAAAAAAGGGAAAAAACCCTAGACTTTCTTTCATGAGTAGAATTCAAAGTCAGACTGGGACAATTTCCTAATGAATTTGTAGTTTGTATGGAAAGGAATACATGGAGTGGTACCTGAAAACATCTATTTTTCAACAGAAAGCATTGTGATGTATTTATTCAACACTGACACGCCGTTTTCTTCCTCTCTTTTGCCCTAGATTTCTGTCTTTCTACATGATTTTGTAAAGCTACAGAATGAACCTCGACTGTGTAGGCATTTCTTGATCAGCATATGAATACAATTGGTATCAAAAGTGCTGCTTTTTCACAGATTGCTTTCCATTAGAACACCATTCTAATTAAATATTAAAATTACTGTTATTTTACACAGAAAGGATCGAATTGACACAAAGATTATTCTCAGATCACTTCAGACTAAAATCAGCATTAAGCTCACCAACAGCATATCACATCTTTTAAACTGTAAAGATCAAAACTGGAACGATATCAACATTTTCCAGCTTAACAAATCACTCCATTAATGACACAGCTTCTGGTTTTGAACGATGAATTCTTTCAGGACTAAGTTTGAGTGGCAGAGTGATTTTGGCATAATAATACCTAAGTATGCTTAATTTAAGTATGAAATAAAAAGACTTTTTGTGTCCAACAGATAATTTTAGCTACCAGTGTGTAAGGCCCACAATTGGATTTGATTTTATTTCTGTCAGGGGTTTCTGGTTGTCGTTGGGTTTTATTGGAGGGAGGTGGATGGTTGTTGTTTTGTTTTGTTGAGGTTTTTTTATACAGACAACAGTGGCACATCAGAATTCCTACAGTGTAAGATAAACACAGGGCTTCTGAGACACCAAATTGATTACTCAAAGCACTGCATCACCTACAGCTGAAGTGAAAGTACTTGTACCTGTTATACACTGTGGGTTCCCTGTCACTCACGGGGTTCTTTTGCAACAGAGCTGTCATTAACCCAACATAAAGCAAAAATGTCGTTAAAGGAGCGGCATTTTCTGCACATTTAAGTCTGATGGAACATGGAAATACCAGAATGCTGATGTAAATGATTTGGGTCTGTTTCCCCAGGGAGAAGCCAAAGCATGACCTCCCAAGCTAACGTTGTTCCAACTACACCAGTGCAACCGACTGTAGCCTTTAGCCCTTAGTTTGCAGATGACATCAGCTCTATTGTGGACTTGGTCAGCATCCTCTGTGTTCACAAGCTTGTATGTTGGCCAGATCTTGAACAATTAAAATTATTGCAAAATACATTGAAAGGGGGGAGAAGAAGAAGGGCATCTAGGAGAGTAACAATCTGCTGTTCAAGTCACACTGTGTGACTTTCCTTCTCCAAATCCCTTTGTAACGGAAAGCAGGGGAGAGCACTTATACAAAATTACATTGAAAAAATGATTTCACTTCCTAGTAGCTGAGGGACCAAATCCTGTCTGCATCCTGTAAATAGCACTCCTTGAGAAGCTGGTAGATTTTTGGGGGTTTTTAATTGGCAAAGAAGATACAGATGTCAAAGAATTTACTTACCGGGTTACCTTCCAATCTGACTGAACAAAACACATTGCAAATATCCAGCTGTCAGTGTTGCTCTTACAAAAGGCTTACATGAGTGGCCTAGGAAAGGCTCAGGCTTTATAGATATTATTTCCCCCTTAAAAATCTAAATAAAAAGAGTCAATCATCTAATACTCCACTTTGTATTTCACTCTACTCTCACACAGACCTTACAAGAAAAGCAGTAGCCGGGGCTGAAATGCTGGCTGTCCTCACACTTAACAGTCAAAGGACATGCTTCTGGAGGCAGAGGAACAAAATATCTCAGCTGTTAGAAGTTCTGAAGCATATCAATTGCAGGGTTTTTAAGCCACATACCAGAAAAGTCAGCCATGATCTGAACACAGTCTTGCAGCAGGTAACAAAAATCTAAAGACTGCATTTCCTACTGCTATCTGTACAACAAAAGACTCCGTTGCTTTATCCATCATTTTACTGAGCCACTGCTACAACTGACTTTGTCTTTCAAGTGAGATCTGTCATGACTCTGAAAGCATTCACTATCTTTCTCTATTTGGCCACGTCTGTGCTGTCATCGCCTGTTCAAAGAGGTCAGGACTGCAGCATCAACCTTCCATTACACACAGCAGAAAGCCTTTGAGGTGCACTGCTCTCTCCATTTTACATAACCCAATGTGTCACCATGTTAAAAGCCCAACCACGCACATGCCATGGATGACCATCTAACATGCAGTTGAAAAGCACAGCTATAACCCCAAGTCCAAATTCATTTTTCGGTTCCAACATCCAAGGCAAGCACGAGTTAGAAGAAATCAGGGGGAGCAGAAAATCCTAAGTTAACTTGAAAAGAAATTGTCACCGAGGATTCTCTTCAGAGACAATATATTTGTTTCCAAATCACTTGTTCGTAGTTGAGTCATCCCAGAAAGCATCTAAAGCTCGTGGAAATTTGTCACTGCATGTTGGGTGATGAGTGCAGAATTCTTACAGATTATTCAGAAACTTCCTTTTTACATCTGTAGCTTGGATTGCACTGAAACAGTGAATAGATTCAAACATACCATCAAAAACGTCTTCCCCCACCACTTTCCTACTTGTTCCCAGTCCTCATGTTCAATTACTACTCTGTTATACTTAACAGTGCCATCAAAGCCGCAGCACTTTAGCAACAGAAGCATTGTATTAGCCGTCAGTAGCTTCAGTAAATACATTAACTATCAACTCGTCCACGTTAACAAATCATTGTTGACTTTTGAAATGCATTTTAGCAACCCATGATACCCATGAATCAAGTCAGATCGATGTGTGAAACCTCTGAACGTTATGAGACAGACTCAGCTTTTGCCTTTACCAAACAAAACTACATGTTCAATAAAGCAGACATGAAAATGGCCTGATTTCTCCCGTCTCCATCTGTGTATGGAACAGTAAGACTTATGCATATAAAGTACATACAGCCCTGTCCAGGCTAATTCAGACTCACTATGAAGAAATTCATAGTCACAAAACAACCATTTATGATCACAAAACAAGCATTAATCATGAAAACAGCTGCCTAAAACTCATGCAGACCGATGCTTGTATGGACATACAGGATAAAAATAACCTGTAAAAACTACCAGTCCATGCTGATCGTCATCTGACGACATCATTGGTACCTTTAACCTCAGAAGAAAGAAAGACCATCTATTTCTTACACATTTTACAAACTCTAAAGCCTTAGAACTCTCTTTCAGGGGGTTCTCTACAACACCAGTGTCAATACTAAAATGCTTCTAACTTATCTACCTAGTTAGAGAAAAAAAAATACTGAGCTGTCAATTCTTAACACAGCATTGACAGGGCAATTTCTGACAGATTTCATCTATTTACCATTAGGATTGACATTTATTTTGGCAACTGAAGCAAGATATCAGTTTATCTCTTCTCTGTCTCCCCTGTCCCAGCTGAAGTATTTAGATTTATATGATCCTCAGTAGCGGTGAAGTTCCACATACTCAGTTAAAGACAATTTGAACAGCTCAAGCCAAGAGCCTTTAAAATTCAAGTCACTTTCACACCTGTACACAAGGCTAATAACTAAGCTTTAAAACATTGCCCTTCATATCTAGAACCACACATTTAAAACATAAGCTGCCAAGTTCCTCAGATTTTAAGGAGACTGGGATCAGCCACTGTCCCTTTAATGTTCCACCTTGTCTCCAAAAGAACTCTTTTTTACTAGAGCTCAGTGTGATGCACTGGAATTTGCCAGGCAGGTCAGGAAATCCCCTGAAGCAGAGGAAGAATATTAAAGAGATGGGACATGTATATCAAATCTCATTACTGTTCTCTTATGAGAATCAATCAAGTGAAAGGACATGATGACATCATTATGACATCATTTACTTTGGGATTAGAAATTCATAGCTACTTAGCAACCAAAGCTGTCCAATGCAGAAGTGAGAGATCCAGTGGAAGATGTTATCATCTGACCCATTTACCACATGATAAATATTTGTCAATTCTTGTTTCAGGACTTTATAAGACGTACAATAACTTAAGAATTCTGCTGTTAGAAGTAGAGAATATTAGGAATAAAATGTTCCCTCTGTAATTAATATCCAAGCACAATTTTTACCCTATAACAGCTAATATCCATGTTCCCTCACAAACGTCTTCCTTTTCATTGTCTCATAGACCTAAGCCCCAAAAATGCAAAAATAAAAAGCTTGTGCTAATCAAATTTTGTTATTATAAGAACTACAATCTCTCTCAGAAACTCAAACCTCGTACAGTCAGGGGAGACTGGTATAACTGCCTCAGAATGCAAGCTTACCCAGTTGAGGGGCTCCAGGAGCTGTTAGAAATTCCAACAGCAATAAGAACTGAAAAGCTTTGTGCATGAAAGAAGCATTGGTCACGCTACTTCTGTGGCTATTTCTGGGACCTGAAAAGGGTTTGATGCCCGGAATCTATGCCTGACCTGATTTTCTTTAAAGTTCACTCATCTCCGTTGAAAATACAGTTTAAGCGAGTTCTAAAGCAACTGAGCAAAGATAACACGTGAACTGAAATGCTAACTGAACCTTTACAGCCATTAGCAACAAGCTAGAAACAGAACACTCGACTTTGTGTTGTCAAATCCACGCTCCGCTACAAAACTAGCGGAGCACTGCAACACACCTAACGTTAAACGAAAGAATATAAACCACTCCACCTTCTGGAAATAACTTTTATTAGGATGAGGCTGCTTGAGCTTCGCACTGAGAGCAGAGCCCCGCGCCGCCCGGAGAGCCCGAGCATCCCCGCAGCTCACGCAGACCTCTGCTCTCCCTTCTCGGCGCACAGGCATCTCCGTGCCTTCCCAGGCGCACACGCGGGTACGTGAAGCTTTATCACATCTCAGCAGCCCGCTCCTTCGAAACACACCAAGTGTCACCGCCAACCTCCTCGGCGCCCGGAGCCGCCGCTAAGCGCGACGGCAACAGGCGGCCGCCCGTGGCCGTTCCCCGGGCGATCTCCCCCAGCCGCCCCCAGCTCCGCCGCGGGGCCGCGTCCCCTGTCGCGACAGGGCTCCGGCGCCTCCTCAGGCTCCTCGCCCCGCGGCAGCAGGACGCCGGCCGGCGGGGAAGGGCACGGCGGGGCAGGACAGCGCCTCGCCTCAGGCGCTGCCTCGGCCACCGGCCGCGGGGAACGGCCCAAGTTTGCTCCCAGAGACGCGCGCCCTACCTGCTGCCGCGGCGGAGGACGAGGGGGACGACCGAGGAGAAGAAGAGGAGCTGCCGTTGCCGCCGCCGCCGCCAATCGGCCCGAGCCACCGGCGCTGCCCTCCCCGAGCGATAGTAATGTTCATTTAAAGCTCGGCGCCCGGCGCTCCGCCGCGCCCTCCCCACGCAGCAGCGGCCGCGCAGCAGCGGGGCCGGCCCGCGCCTCCCCGCTCCGCCCCCAGCCCGCCCCCGAGGACACCGACCGGCCTCTGGCCAGCGGCAGCGCTGGCAGGCGTGGCGGCGGCCCCGCAGGCTGCACCCTTGCCCCGCAGGCTGAGCTCCTGCCCCGCAGGTCGAGTCCCTGCCCCTCACGCTAGACCCTTGCCCCGCAGCGCAAGCCCCTGTTCCGCAGGCTGGGTCTGCCTCACCTGGCCGCGGGCTGAGATCCCATCACTCTGCGTGGAGGCGATGCTTCTCCCCAGCTCATCCTTGTCTGAGGGACCCTGTCAGGCAGACCCGTGCTGGAGATGGGGTACCTGGAACATTTGGCCATTGCCGGTTTCCCCTCAGTCTGCGTTAACAAAAGTTGCACAAAGAAGTCAAGAGGGGCGAGTCTGGGGAGTTGCAAGAGTTTTCTGACCAAGTTTGATTGGTGTGTACTCCCAAGTGGGAAGTTATTTCAGACAGGAAGACTTCAAACTGTGTTTTGTAAGTGCTGAGACAGACGTGTTTGAAAACTTGCTTAAAAATGACAAAGTGTGGGAAAAGAAACGGTCAGAACCAGCCCGTTCCTGGGATGCTTTTCAGTCTGACATCTCTCAGTGTAAGATTCAGAGTCAGAAGTGCCTGGCTATCTCTTGAGGCCACATTCCCCAGCAGAGGCACAAGTTGGGTGATGTTACCACCAGGGATCACAGAGCAGGTGCTCTCCCATGGCATGAGGTGTTTCACCGTGGACAGCAGTATCCCAGGTACCCGATGAACATGAACAGCTGGAAGAAAACAACATTGCTACCTTTGACTTCCCAGGTGACTCTTTGAGAGGAGTGAATGGCAGTGACAACTGGCCAGAGGACTGAACCAACAGAACACCTTTTAGAGAGTTTTTCAAGGTGAGGTGGTTTCTTTTGCAGCAGGTTTCTTTTGTAGCCACCACCCCAGTAGGAGAGTCAATCCCAGGTATTTTCCTATATGTTTCACTGCAGTGTTTGCTCTTTAGAAGATGAAGCACCATTCACAATGTCCACTAACATTTGTTGTCTTATGATACACAAAATTGGAAGCAAAACCAGCAGTGTGGCTGGCAGATACTTGTCAAGACAGAAAGACTGAGACTCCTTTTCCTCCCAGGCAGGTCTGGAGGGGATTTTCAGTTACCATTTACCCCATCAGTGGATTATGAACCCAGCCCAGATTTTTGTCTGTCTTAATATCTACATTGCTGTAGGTGAATTTAAGGATGATGTGTAAACTAATGTTCAACACACGATAGTCATACTTCAATAGAAAGAGAAACACTGGTGTTTATTACTAGGATGTGCAGATGGAGAGGCTTCATCTCACCAAATTGGCTAATTTCCATTTTGAAACCCAGGTAATGGTGGAGGGGTTGCTACAGTGCTCAAAATCCTCAATGACTTGCTTGTGACTTTTAATGTGGAAAGCACATTATCAGAGTTTAACACTGTTCACCATTAATTACAAGGAGTATTTATGCTGAGGCTGATAATTGGATTGTCCTGTAATCCACCATAATAATCAGGAATCTTCTTTGCCCATGTGGTTTGAAAAGGTAATACCTAATGATATTCTAGCTCTCCACTTTATAGTGTCACTGAATAACTACTGCTCTGGCATCTCTACTCTTACTTCAGGGTTATAGATTTTGCTACTGATTAGGACTTGATTAGCCCTTGTCTTCATCATAGTCCCATTGTCCTTGTGTTTAGGCTAAGTATGGGTTCTGATTGACTTGGCTTCTTAAAAAATACAGGATATTTTCAGTGATTGAGACCTACTCCCAGGGTAGTACTGACATTATTCAGTTCACTCAAGATCAGATCTCTAACAGGACAGCTGCTTTCCTCTGGGCATGGCTGTGCAATGAGTACAGAGGCTTCAGCCTTCCTCACTACAGCCTTCCTCACTACAGCCTTCCTCACTCCATTGGCGTTGTGTGGAGAGACATCTGTGGGTTACCTGCCGTGCTGTGGCCATATGACTTGAGGTTTCCCTTGTGCTGGCCCAGTGCAGGGGGATTTGTTGTCTTTTGACTCCACATATTGCTACACAAAGTAGCCATCCACAGCTGTGGGTAGATTTTGCACCAGTTCTCCTCACATTTTTGAATGAGGGGCATTAGCCCAGATGTGTTACTTTTTACTTGAAAGTTCCAATTTTGCAGTGTAACTCATCATTAAAAGAATCAATTCTGTGGCAAATTCCATTAATAGCCAACACTCTGCAGAGCAAATCCTACCAGAGTGGTTCCCAAATTGGTGCTTATGAGTTTCTGGTTACTGCATGTGATCTACATTTCAGCAACGCACCTGTTCCGAGGCAGCAGATTTCAAGATCACCTCAATTTCATTTGGTCTGATTATGGTCCATGAGAGATTTGGAAAGGTATAATTACCCTGCTGATCCAACATGCTTAGAAATTGGGTGCTGTGGCATCACAGAGCCAAAATGCTAACCCTTCCTACCTACAGCTTTTTCCTGACCACATCCCTTGAAGGGAAAAGTCTGTGATTTGTTCTGACGGCAGTGTCATCATGTCTGCTTAAGCTTTAGCTAGGAGATCTGTGACAGGACCCAGTGGAAAGTTCTACTTAAAATTGGATGTCATGCTATAGTTTATTGACTTGAAGAACATCTGCTACTGCTCTAGCATAACTCAGAGACTTGGGGGCTGCAGTTATACTGACTTACAAGGCATGCAGGTGTGTCCAAGCTAACCTCAAACCAAAAGCTACGGGTTTCAGCACAGGCCACACAAACTTGTGGCGCTCTTGACACTTGGACTGCTCTTGGTACCTGTGTGTGGGAAGATCTCTGTCTGTCCATTGAACTCACCGAGTATCTGCTTTTGAATGCTGTTGGATGCTTCACAGTCCTTCACAAACATCTCAGAAAAGGGAGCTCCTGTTTAAAGAAGCTCGTGTGAGGGAGGAAAGCTGCGGTTTCCCCCGCGTTTCCCACAGGTTATTTATAAACGTGCTAGGCTTCTCCTGCTGTGCTCGCAAGCTGATGACTCACAGGCACAGATCTAGGGGAATCTGTTGAATACAAGGTTCCTGGAGGCATCAACCTGTCTCCCTAGTGGGACTGTGCACTGACTCCCCTGAAGGACAAACTGAGTGGGCCTGGGCTTGGCTGCATGTGCTAACGCGGGAATCTCTGGGAGAAAAGGGCCTACGTCTGGAGGATCCCACTGCCTAGTTGGTTCTGAGAAGGGATCTAACAATTCTGTGTGGGACAAACTTGCCAATGGGATTAAGCTGTCCCTTCCCAGAATTTAGTGTAAACTGGCTAATCTGGAGAGACTAACAGTGAGCATTTGGCAGGAGCTGTTACTGAGCAAGATAAGAGGGGCAACATTAGGGGTTTGAGGGCTGAACGGGATAGTTTGGTTGAGGAAAGTGAAAACGAACATAACTGTAAACTGTTATCTGCAGGAAGAAGGCAGTTGCACTGATGAGTACAAAGCAATCCAGTACTTGTTTTGGCAGGTTTAAGAACTCTTGCTGTCACTGTGTGTGCATTACTTTGAATACTGCTACATCTTTCAAGCTACAGTGCTGTACTTTTAATGCTATTCTAGATGACACGATAACAGACTTTTGCTCTGATCATTCTATTTGTCAACTGCTTAAGCAATTTCAGAGGGTAATCTTTCCAAAAGGCACCTGTTTTGTTTTGGGGTTTTTTCCAAAAGGAAAATACAACCCTATGATCAGTATTGGGTTGGGGTTTTTTTTCAATATTGCACTTTTTGATGGCTAGATATTAGATAACTAACTCACAGCAAATAAAGACTATATTCAAGCACTTTATCCTGCAGTAGCAATTGTCCTTTATTGGCAATAATTTGCTAAACTTTCAAGGCTTGTGATCCTTTTGATTCTAAACCATCAGATCTCCAAACCTCATCAAGGTTATGGCTAGCCAGGACTTGGATAAGAAATGTAAGTGCTGCACAGTGTGATTATTTACTGAGCAGAAACGTGCTTGTATTGACTGTTGGAAAGGGATCAGCTGAATCTTAAGATTCCCTCTTGGCCGTGGCTGCACTGCAAAGGTTAAAGAATGTCCATCCTCATATGAACTTGACTGCATGAGTATAATTAAACACAGTATTCAGGAAACTTTTTATCAAGTGGAGCCTTTAGGATGAACTATGCTATTCTGATTCTAACTTGCTATTAATTATCTGTTGATGAAAACCAGCAGGAATGTGTATCATTCCTCAAGCTACCCACATTTCACTTTTCATGGTATCAAACAGCAATGAAAACTTTGCAAACTTGATTTTGAAGTACTTAGTTGTTACAATTTAACTTGTGTTCCTTTATGCCTTTAATCAAGCATGGAGTGGGGAAGCTGGGAAAACAAAAGGTCTTGCTGCCATTTTTCAGTAAGTTTCTGCCCAAGCTGCAATGCATTTCTGATCTGCCAAGACAATACAGGGCAATTAATTATTTTTGAAGGCTCCTCAAGCACAAACAACAATACTGAGACTGATCAGCATTACCTCAGCTGTTATGGTGACAGTAAGGGATACAGCAACCAGAGGTAACAAAGGCAAGGAAAAGCTGGCTGGCCAGCCTTCCCCAAGCAGTGCTGTAGAGATTGCTTTCTTGAAGCATCTGCACCAAGAGCAACCTCTCTGTTGTGAGTGTTGGCTTTGGGAGGACCAAAGGCAGCTTTTGCAAGCTTACACAGTTTGCCACCTGATCCAAATTACCCTGAACTCAGTGGGAAAAAGTTTCTTGTTAACTTTGACAATGGTCTTTGGAGCAGGTCCCTGATAATGATTGCATTGGAGCATAACCATGGTGATTATTAGAGCTAGGATTTGGCCTTGACAGATGATGACAAATAATCTAATGATTATTATAGCACTTATTTTTGCATTTCTATGGCATTAAAGGGCATTCATAATGTTTTGTTATATTTTTACATCTCAAAGAAAGTTGGCTTGAATTGTGTTTTAAAAAATAGCTTACATCTGTTTTGGCTCTCAAGAGCAGTTATTGGACTTTAATAACATCTGGAAGGGAAAGAAAACTATTGCATACAAGGACAGATACTAAGTATAGCAGGGACAAAAGAACTGTGCCTCTCATCACAGCATTCAGCTAAAAGAGAAAAGAGGCTATAGAGGGTCTTGTGTGACTGAGGAAGCAGCAAAAGCCAGTTTCATCAGGGACAATAGCTGTGAAGATGGTGGCAGTGCCAACATGTCCTGTCATCCAAAAAAGTTTTCACAATTTCCTTCCTCAACACGTTGTGCTCTGAGCCAACAGGGATCCTAGCACTAAGACTGATCTTTACAGTTTATTGATATCAGCTAAAGAGCTTATTTAAAAAAAATGCAATTAACATTATTTTCACACTGCAAACCATGGCCAATTAATGTGGCACTTAGCAAAGGGGTTTTGTCCCTCCTACTAGCAGCACCTTGCTGCCTAGGAAGGCATCTTGCACAGAAACACGGTGTCTCATGCAGCCATGCTACATGGTGATGTTTCTCATGGTTGTATGATGCTGCAGCAACACAAATCCCAGGGAGAGAAGCTACTTCACAGGCTGTATAGACAGAGCCCAGGCCAAACTCAATCCTATATGTCACAGGAAGAAGACAGCAGTTCCCCACAGGATCATTTTTCACCTTTAAACTGCCCCTTGAGTTATCAGTGAACAGCACAAAGGAATTAGTGAGATCATACACCTTTCTCTTTTTTTGAGGTACACAAAACACATGCCTTGAAATACATAGTTTTCTGATTTAAAGGCACTTCTACCAAGAATTTGGCTTGTGCATATCACTCTAGCCTATAGGAAGGGATTTCTCTTTTCTCTTTTCAGAAAAATCTGTCAGGATGGGTTGTTTCAGATTGTGGGAACTTGAGAAACACAAAGGATGTCGTACTCAGTTCATTGATCATTGCACTGCTAGGGGTTACTGTATCTTACCTGTGGGAAATGTGCTTATCAATGCACTAAGTCAACTGAGTGAGTCCTTTTGTACCATTTAATTGAATCTCATCAGCAATTTTCTCCTGGCTGTGCAACTGACATCTTCCTGTGTTGAGGCAGTGTGCACTCATTGAGCAGAATCTTAAGCTTCATATAGATACTGCTTGGTGTGAATAAGGTTTGGTTTCTTGAATATACAGAGGGGAATTAAACCCTGGAAAGATAACTATATAAGCACAAGATCCATCCTTCACATGCTCTCCAGCAGGTTGAAAGGCTGCAAGTAGCAAAATCATACTTTCCTCTGTCAAGAAGTATGTTCTTCCCTATAAGAGGAATGTTAACCTCATTCTTATAACACTTCTATGTACCCAAGACCTCAGTTCATAGTGTGCCTTGAAGATGCAGGCAGTATTTGTCCAATGCATGACTGTTATAGACAAACCTGCTTCCAGATTTCATACCTCAAGAAGTTAGACACCACTACAGAAAAGAAATCTAGTTCTTCTCTCTCTAGGAGTTACTGTTTCAAACTAGTTTGCTGAAAGAGCATCACCAAGTACATGTCTATACATAGGACCTCGTTTTCTGAGCCAAGCGGGTTTTCTGGGGACAAAATTCAAGGGACCATGGCACTATTTGGTGGAGCTATGTAAATAAGAGATGTGAAAAGAACTTTTCTCTTACCAACTCAGAGGAGACATTCTAGGAAGTGCAAGGCAGCTGAAAGGAGAACAAGAAATTTTGTCTCTGATGAGTTCTGTGGTTTTCATAAAAACAAAACTTCCATCTTTCTCTACTACAAAAGGCTTCCTCAAGAGAATGTAATCTCCCACCTGTCTTCTAACAAGCTACCAACTTAACATAATCACTCATATCAGAAGTTTTAAGAAGGACTTTGAAAATAGATTCCTCAAGTCTGTGAAATGGCAATCAGTTTTTCACCAAAGAACACATATGCTGTGCTGTGTTGATGAGGTGAAGAACTGATTAACATTCAAAGCAACACCAGACATTCATATGGATGATAAAGCCATTCACAGTTATAAAACAAACATACAAACACATCTGCTTTGGAAGAGAACAAAAACTCTCAGTGAGTTAATCCAGGCTTTAAATTTGTATTATCAAGACAAATTCTTCCACAGGGCAAGTTCTGCCATCTCCTTCTGGTAACAGGGTATACTCTTTGTGAAGCTGAGATACCCTCATCTGTGTGTCAGGCAGTAACATTAGTTCAGAGCATACAAGTAGAAAATCTTCACTGTGATTTTAGTATGCACAGCCATTTAATGGACTGAGCACCTGTGGGGAGTTGCTTTTTGTTTGGTAAGAGGGGGAAGAAACTGCAGTGCTGTTTTCAGTAAGCAGTTCTCAAAACATCAGGAAAGGACAGACTGAAACCCCCATTCCCTGTCCCTCTGAGCCATTAGGGGGGACGAGATAAAGACACCAGGATCAGGGCTCTGAGCCCAAGAGGGGCAGAGGGGAGGTGGTCTTAATGGGCTGGTTGTTTTCTGTTTGTTAAGTTTTGGGGTTAATTTGTTGGTGGTGGACTAAATGAATTCCCATTTTCTTCCCCAAGTTGAGTAGCAAGTCTGTTTTGCCTGGGAACACAATGTGGCAACTGAGTCCTCCCTGTCCTTAGGGTGTTCCAAAAGCCCTGGTACTAATGGCTGGTCATGGTCCTTTGTTCCCAGATGAGCCTAAATCAGCACAGTGCCTTTTTAGGAGCCTACCAGCATTTTGCATTTTCTCCTGGCACTGTGACTATATTGAGTGATGTGTTTGCAATGCCTGTTCAGCTTAGTTATGCACATTAATTAGTTCTAGCTCAACAGTGCAATATTTACAGTATCTCAATGCCTCTAGTTATCACTCTTTCTCTAGTGTGCTTTTTCCTCCAGTAGGATGTTCAAACAACTTTTAAAGTCACCTGAAGAATCTGGATTCCCAGCAGCCACTTGTTTCAATGATGCTGTGCTTTGCAGCTTGACAGTATGTCCATTTGAATTACCTAGATGCTTTTGTTTGTGTCTCTGAATTGATCTGTCACTTTCCTTGTCTTCATACCTAAGGCAATAAACATCAAAAGGCAATGGAGACCAGTTCCCTAGGCAGACTATCAGCCTGTGGCTACTACAGTGCTGGGAACAGTGCCATGGGAGGTTCAGATAAAGCAAAACTAGAGATTCTGGCTGCTGCACTGCAAGTGTTTTTTGTTATTCTTTTCACAAGACTAAGGACATTAAGCCCCAGTGTTCTGGTCATATTCCAGCCTGGGTAATTACATTCTGCCTGCCCTTCACTTATTTTCCTTGCAGCTGTAATTGTTCTTCATTTCCTACTGTGCTGGTTTTGGCTGAGAGGGAGTTAATTTCCTTCACTGTACCTGGTATGGTGCTGTTTTTTGGATTTGTGACCAAACCAGTTTGGATAACATAGGGATGTTTCAGTTGCTGCTGAAGAGCACTTACACAGCATCAAGGCCTCTTCTGTGTCTCACACTTTTCTGTTTCTTACTCTGCCAGGCAGGAGGCTGGGGGTGCTGAAGATGTTGGGACAGGACACAGCCAGGACAGCTAACTACAACTGACTAAAGGCATATTCCAGACCATATGATGGTGTCATATGCAGCAATAAAAGTGGAGGAAAGGGGGAAGGAGAGGTGGAGGATATTCAGAATCATGGCTTTTGTCTTTGCAAATAACTATTATGCACAGTGAAGCCCACTTTCCTGGAAATGACTAAACATCTGCCAAACAATGGGAAATAATTCATTCCTGTATTACCTTGCTTGTGTACACAGGTTGAAGCACAGCTCCTTCTTTACCTGTCAAACTCTTTATCTCATCAATTTTCTTACCTTAGGTTGATCAGCTCCATTGGTCCCACTTTGCAAGGTGGGAATACCACAGCAAAAGTCACAATTCTAAGGGGGGACTGTGTGTATTTCACTGTCACTTATGAAGTCTCTGCTTGATTTGTAGTATTATCTACTGGGGGTTTTTGTGGTGTTGGTTTTTTTTCTCTCCCATGTTGTCTCTGTATAAGGAGGTCCCATAACGCAGGACTACAGAAAGCACAACAGAAATAAGAGTAGATACTGCCACTTCATGCAGCTTATGAGAACAGCTGTCCAGTTAACATGACTCTGAATTTGAGGTTCAATTGATGTGACAAAAATCTACAAAGGAGGAAGTGAACTTCGTCAGCTGGAAATACATTTTAATTACACTCTGATTAATTTCCTGAGGAGAGGGTGAGACACTATCATTTTGCAAAAATCTGCTAAAGCATTTTGTGTCCTCTTCTGAAGTTTTCAAAGCTGTATCCTTGCAAAGACATTGAAGTTCTCCATAATGAATTTTCGGTTTCAGTTTATTTTGGGACCTAACTCAACCCCCAAATGCAATATCTGTAGCCTACCACCAAAACTTGTTATGAACTGCCTGGTTGTTCTACTGATGTTCTTTTCAGTTGGCCTGATAAATGGGAGGCTCCTCACAAAAGCAGTTCTAAAATCAATTTTAGCTGGCTAAACAGGAGGGAGAGGGGAAAAGCAATTAGGCAGCTACAAGAGAATTGATTTTCACAGGGAGCATAAACAGGTATTACGTATTCCTGCTCTAACTTGGCATTTACCATCTGATGATGGTGATTGTATGGTTCTGTTAGCATGGTCTCTCACATTTTGCTAGTTTATTATTGTGTATATAAAGTTATTAAAGAAGAATTTAATATGTCCAAAAAACCCCAAAACTAAACACCATATATGCACACACTCAGATACACATATCCCAGTAGGTCAAAAGCACTGTTGGAAGTCAGCACTGGTCTCACTGTGCTAAGAAAATCAATTTTTAAGTCTCTTCAAGCCTTACCCTATAATTTCCTGGTCACCATGCACTCCAGTCCCATTGCAGTACCTGGAAAAGTAGCAGCAGCAGCAGCAATTTGGGAAGGGAAATCACTCTTCCACTTGCCACTTTGTCATCTTAACTCAAGAACAAGCTAGTGGTATAAAAATAGCAAGCAAGTTTCCAGTAGAGATGTGTGATTCTTCCAAAGTTGCTCCAATATCTTCCTATAGGGCAAGAGTACTTCTGAATGAAATGTGTAGACAGAAATATGTGGGGTCTGTGCCTGTGCAGACTTTGTGGAACACATACTAGTCTGTCTGGCAGCTATGCAACTGCCTTACACAGTCACAGTAATTCTGCCCCTTGCCTCTGGAAAGCACCTGCTGTTTTGCATGGGCGTGTAGCAGCAGTGCAGTGCCATTCTGACATGCATAGCCACTGCCAGGAAACAAACCATGCCCACATGGATCTCTGCATACTCTCCAGATGTGTGAGGAGCTCAGGGTGAAGGGAACTCTATCAGCTTTCACCAATAACTCAGAAATGTCATTCAAAAAGGAAGAGTTCCCAAATCCCAGCCAAGGCAGCTTGTTTGAGCAGAACTGACAAACGTACCCAAGAGACTCTGGTACTGTCAATCTGCTTTGGTACCCTGCTCATGGCTGAACTTGGTTGCCTTTGCCAGTCTACAGGGAAAACAATGCAGTAGAGCTTAATGTGTTTCCTCTTGCCCTTCCTGCAATGAGTAAAAATACATCTTCAGCACTCACCAGTCTTTTTGTTTTTTCTGCAGACTGCCTAGGGGAGAGGTGTAGTCTCATGATCTGGAGAAGGGCCTCTAACCTGCTTCCTCACAACCACTGGCTTCTCTTCATTCCTCCTTTACAGATGCAGATGTACAAAGTCTTTAGCTTTCTTGCCCTTGCCAAGACAGTCAGAGCCATTCAGCAGCCACAGAGAAGCCTCATTCTCTTAATCAAGTAGGTTTCTGGAAAGAAATAAAGGTGTAAACCTCACCTTGTTTAAGCAGACTTAAAGTGCTTCCAAACTCATTCATAAGCCTTTTGAGTATGTCCTCTGACCTACATGTGGTGCAACTACATCAGCCTCACCCACAACAGCCAAGTCACCTGTTTTAGAGACTTCAAACACTATGCTACTAATACTAGATTTCATGCAGGTATCACAGCAGATGAATATGTGGGGAAACCATCTGTCTTAAGGAATAAACACACCGTGAAAATAGCTAGGGTGGGTTAAAACACTGAATCATTGCTGTCACCATAACCAACCCGAGACGAGCCAGCTCTTCCCAGACACATTTCACCTTTCTCTCTTCACACACACATCAGCTGGTACTAACATTGGAGGTGTGTTTTTTCACTCAGGCAGTGCTTGTTGACATTCTCCTCTGCTGTTACGAGCAACCTTACATTCATTTGATAATCTGCAAACTATGCTCCTACCATACCAAGGAAAATACCTAAATATCACTTATCATACTGCAAGTTGGCCAGTTCTCCTGGTCCTGTGACCTATACAACATTCTTTACCTGGGCAGCAGCCACATATTACATACCAGATATCTTAAGACCTGTGTGGAAGGAGACTCCAGGATGTTGTCACAAGTGAGGGGTGGCATTGCTTTCCAGCAGTCTCAGCTATCCATTTGCACATGACACTGTCTGGATCTCAGGCAATCCAGGTAGTAACTTGTTATTTGGTTTCTCCAACAGACAAATCAACTATCAGCCATTCTCCCTCCCTGTGGCATGGGACACGTTGGGACTGTGCAATCTTGCTTGGCCACTTGGTTACATTTCACTTAGTGTAATTTCACCTTAAAACTCTACATGTACTCCTCTTTGTAAATCACCAACCATTTTCAAACAGCAATGGGCATTTGTTCTAATTCTTGACAGAAAAGCATCAGTGGGAGATTAGCTGTAGTTCAAATTGGATTTATTAGTGAAATATACAGCAAACTAAGATTGTTGAAAGGAAATTGTGATTTCAAGTGTTTATCTTCAACAGATCAGAAGAGGATTGCTTTAAAGCTGAGCACTCAAAATTACTATGCTCTTTTGAAAAGGTTTCCCATGTTGTTTGAGAAAGAAAAAAGAAGGCTTGCAGGCTGAGTGAGACATGGTTGCAGAGTGTCCATTTATGTCTTTCATGAAGCAGGACAGTTGTTTGATGACTTTCAAAAGCTCAGATTCATAGTTGTCAGGCTTTATTTGAGGAAGTCAGAGTGCAATTTATTAAAAGTTATTTATAGAAGCACAACAGGAGTGTTTTCACCACACTAAAGAGATTGCCAGTGTAAAGATAATTTCTGGTTTGCTCTGATAAGAACATTTAAAATAAATGTCCTGTAGGTAAAAGATAAGTTGAAACCTAAGCTGATAACACTAATTAGCTATTCATGTAGAGAAAAAGAACACGTACTTGAACATTAGAATATATATTAGAATCCAAACTGTTCTCAGGTTTTGATGGGATGGCATAAAATTCTCATGAGACCACTTTGTTTGAAGACTCATAATTCAGATAAAACTGAACAATGTGTTTCTGGTTTTGAAAGTCAAATAGTTTGGGATTGATCACATCCCTCAGATATAGAAACATGGCATATCTTCTACTGTAGTTGTACCAGTGGGCAGGAGTACACAAAAGTCTTGTAAACCCAAACTTGTAACTCTAAAAGATCTTGTAACTGCAATTCTTTCCTTGGAAGGATGAGTGAGCTGTGTGTGCTAATGCCTTCTTGATTCACATGGCAGCACAGAACAGAGTCAAAGGGAGTATAGATTACACACAGTGTGTCTAGCTTCTGCTACCCAGTGACTTATGGAGTTCAGAAAAAATTTGGCTCTTTTCATATTTTCTTGTTTTTGATGTCATCCATGTTTTCTAGTGACATTTCTCCATTCTGCTTGTTTCTGTTTTTACCAGTCATAAAAGTAAGCCCTGTCAAATGCATGTGCTCTCTGATAAGATTAAATAACGTTAAGCACCTGCCTCTCTTGGTTATTGTCTGCAGGAGCTTATTACCACTTTCTAAAAAGACTGTTCAGCATGTTTCTAATGGATGATGTCTAACACCAGCTGTCAAGTCTAGTCCCATAACATAATACTGATAAATAATAGTCACCCTCCTCTAATATCAAACAAATGAAACAGTCCTCCTGCTCCCCCTCCCCCTCCCTGAGGCATACCCAGGAACCTTACTTTAGCTTTGGCAGAAAGCAGGATCAGAAAGAGACTGAAGTACTGCACTTCTCCTTATGCTTTGGACAAGGATTTTTCACAAAGCACAAGTACTAACTAAATTACTACATTTCCACTTTAGTGTTGATAGGAATTTAGTGTTCATTGACTTCAGAGGTGGCAGCATTCTACAAAGAATACCATTCAGTGTTAGTGGCTGTAGTGTTCCTTTCCTGTAGCTCTGTTGGGAATATATGTTCTGCACTGAGACATAAGTCACAGTCTTGAGATGGGCTTGCCACTCTTAGGAGCTATAGCTGGCAGCTACAGTCTTTCACTTCTGGGCTTAGACCTACTACAACATCATTTAAGATAACACACCAGCTTTTGCACAGAAGGGCACATTTTCCTACTTGCCAGCACTATGTTGTGGAAAATGCCTGTCAAGACATAAGTGATGGCAGTTTCTTAAACAGATATAGTAGCAAGTCATCATCTCATTTGTAGGAGATGCCAGTGAGGGAGCTCTTCAGTTCTTAGTGATTTTATATTACTAACTGTGAGCCCTGGACCTGGAAGGTGAGAGATGTAGGTGCCCTGGAAACCTTTGCAAATATCTGCAGTTTCTAGCAGGTAGTCAATATTTCTGCTCATGGTTTAGAATTCTTTTCTTGTGAACTAGGCTATTTCAAGTCTCAAGTAGGGTTCATGCAGGATGTCAGCAGGAGCAGGGAGGTGATCATTCTACTGTACTCAGCTTTGGTGAGGCCACACCTAGAATACTGCTTCCAGTTTTGGGCCCTTCTCTACCAGAAGGACATGGAGGTGCTGGAGAGGATCCAGAGCTGGGCAACCAAGCTAGGAAAAGATTTAGAGCACATCTCAGGTGAGGAAGGGCTGAGGGATCTGAGGCTATTTAGCCAGGAGAAAAGAAGGCTCAGAGGAGACCTTCTCACTCTCTACAACTACCTGAAAGGAAGCTTTAGCAAGGTGGGAGTCAGTCTGTTCTCCCTGGTAACAAGCAATAGAACAAGATGAAATGGCCTCAAGTTGCTCCAGGGGAGGTTCAGGCTGGATGTGAGGAGGAATTTCTTTGCTGCCAGGGCTGTCAGGCATTGGAAGGGGCTGCCCAGGGAGCTGCTGGAGTCACCTTTCCCAGAGGGGTTTCAGAGCTGGGTGGGTGTTGCGCTGAGGGAAACAGGCTGGTGGTTGATAGGGCTGGGACAAAGACTGCACTCCATGAGCTTCAAGGTCCCTTCCAGCTGAAACCATTCTGTGATTCTATGACAGGAAAATCAAAGTACTCTTTTAATTTGTTTTCACATATATATGGGTGGGTTTTTTTAGGAAATGTCCTGAAGAGTCATTGAATGAAACCCTGTTTCATAAAAGAAACTTCTTTGGTGAAACAGATCACCTGCTTTTAGGTAAGGATGCTTAATGTCCTCCCCAGGGAAAACTGTCCTGAAACTGGGTCCATCCAAGACCTCTCTGTGAGGACTGTCAGTCCCCACTATGTCAGCTGTACAATTCACATTGTTCTACTGTTTCCATCACCACCAAGCAGTTCAACTGCAACACTGATACTCAGCTTTACCTTCATTTATTTTTGCCATCACATAGATTGTCTGTCTTTGGTAAGGGATTTGGAACTGGAGATATTTAGTTGCTAAAAATATTTCAATTTCCCCTTTCTCTGACCTCAGCAGCTGCACACACAAATGCACTCATACATACATGTGTGATGGAAAAACAAACGTGAGAAGGTGGTAGCTTTTAAAAAAACATGTTCAAGGTTGATAGTATTTTTACTGGATGTCAGAAGTTTGTGGATTCCTCCCCAGGTGCCATAGTATTTGGAAGCATGATATAAATAATCTGGCAAGTAAGAAATATTTTAGATGCAATAAATGGCTGGGACAGCAGACTGCCAGGACAGCACCAGTAAAAAACAAGAAGTGCTTCTCTGATGGTTATAAGCAAAAGCACAGGGACATTAAAATACTTAGTGAATACTTAGCAACACTGTAGTAAGAAAATATCATGTGGAAGAGAGATGCAAAATCACAAGACATAATAATAAAAAGCAATTATACAGTCCTGACAGGCATTTTCATTTGAGACAATTGCAATCATAAGCCTTACAACTGAAGATGTCTTAATAATGTAAAGGTCATGTCAGTATTTGGAGTACATTGTGTTGTATCGCATTTGTAAAGATGTCTTGGAAGCTGTCCTCACCAAGCCATTGACAATATTCTTGAAGTGAAGGAAAAGCATCCAAGAGCATGCAGGCACTTCCCTATTCAGGAGGATCACAGAATCCCAGAATGGTGGGGGTTGGAAGGGTCCTGCAGAGCTGCTCCAGCCCAACCCCCTGCTCAAGCAGGTTCCCCTCGCTCAGGGGGCACAGGAACATGTGCAGGTGGGTTTGGAAACCTCCAGAGAAAAAGCCTTCACACCCTTCCTGGGCAGCCTGGGCCAGGGCTCCCTCCCCTCAGCACCAAAGAGGTTTCTCCTCCTTTTCCAGTGGAATTTTTTGTGTTCTAGCTTTTGTGCCCATTTCCCCTTGCCCTGTCACTGGCCACCATGGAAAAAAGTGTTGCCCTGTCCTCTTGACATGCGTCTTTTAAATACTTGCAATTATTAATGAAGTTCTCCCTCAATCTCGTCTTCTCCAGACTGAACAGCCCCAGGTCCCACAGCCTTTCCTCAGAAGGAAGATGCTCCAGTCGCCTGATCATCTTGGTGTCTCTGCACTGGCCTCTCTCCAGCAGTTCCCTGTCCCTCTGGAGCTGAGGAGCCCAGAATTGGACACAGGACTCCAGATGAGGCCTCAGCAGGGCAAAGCAGAGGGGGAGCAGAACCTCCCTCAACCTACTGCCCACACTCTGCTTGATGCATCCCAGGATATCTTTGGCCTTCTTTCCCATGAGGGCACGTTGCTGGCTCATGGTTAGTTTGCTGCCCAATAGAACTCCCAGGTACCTCTCCATAAAGTTGCTCTCCAGCAGGTTACTGCCAGCATTGCAGGGCTCCACTGGAGAAGATGGTACTCTACTTATTATCTCCTGGCAAATCTAGGGCAAGGTATTTAGGTAACACAAACAGGCTAGAGAAATACAGTTTCTAAGGGTGGCACCTTGCTGAACTGGTGAAGATATTCTGATTTAGGTTTGGTGAGATCTACCTAATAATTTTCCACTAAAATGAGCTCTAACTGCTGAAATCAAAATTGCATTTTTTTTCAAAGCTATCTTAGAAAGCCAGATAACCATCTACTGCTCAAACTAACAAAGTTATTTAAAGCAGACTGTGTAGCTTTCTCTCTTGGAAGTTCTCTCCACAGTAGATCACACAGATAAGAAAGTTAGTACTGCTTTACCCATCCCTTTCAATCAACTAATAGTCTGTTGTTTCAAATTCATTTCAAAATCTCATTTGAAAAGTCCATTGTTGACTACTCCTCAATAATGTAGGCTTAATCCCTTTGAAAAAGGAGGATATCTGTGCTTTATATCCAGCAAAGTCAGTTTGGGGATGTTTGCTTTCAAAGGACACTTTCCCTAAGCACACTGGTTTTGAACTGTCAGTCTAAATGACTTTGTTTCTCTCCAGTCTCAAGAGATCCATACAAGCAGAATATGGATTTTGTACACGCTTGCAAGGTGTCAAAGCTCATCATGGGCACTGGGGTTACTGAGTGTGAATCTGTACAGGGCTTAGGCCAAGCAGTAAGCTACAGAATGAGTAAAAGCAAGTAGTGTATTACAGAACTAGTCCAAATCCCACGTGCTCCAACTGAATGTTCATCGCCATCATTTTATATTTAACAGAAAGTAAAGTTTAGTGAATAATTTCTCTCAAGGTTACTGTTGATGAAAGGATACCTCTGACTCTAGGTACTGCCTGGAACCCTTTAATATAAGACTTTCAATAAGAGAATTAGTTGTCTATACAGCACTAGAAATGGAAATGCAGTTCTAAGCTCTGGGGAATGAGATATTAGAAATCCTATTAGAAACCTTATGGTAAAACCCATAGAATAGAAATAGAGATAGAAATCCCATGGTACCATTAAACAGACATCCCCTGCTACCATTAAACAGACAGCTGATACAAAGTCACTAGGAAAACTGCAGTGGTCTCCAGGTTCACTGGCAACTGAAACAATCAGGAACAAATTTGGGAGCTACAGTAGCGTAAGCTCTGCACTCTGAAAGGGAAAGCAGGTGGAGTTCCTGGCAGCATATCAGAGGCTGATGGATGTTTGCCAGAGAGAGGAGAAAAAGATACTTTAATGTTATTCTTGTGAATCACTTCATATAATTAGTTACAGTCTGCAGGAGGATCAAGGTGCTCTGCCACTGGAAATGGGTGCAGAGATTTGGCAGCATTTTCCTTAGAGATGGAACTAATTTTCCCATAGAAAGATTGTTTCTGAGTCTGTATCCTAACACAAATAACAGCATTTTCTTTAACAAGATAGAAAAACTCCACCCCTTCCCCCCACCCCACCATATCAAAGCAGACAATCACGTTCTTAAAAGACACAGTTTTACTATGACATGTTTTGGGACATATACACAGCTTTAATATCTAACATCAGGTGAAAAATACCTAGTTTTAGTTTTCTGATGGAGTTTGTAAGTGAGAAAAGTGTTAGTAGTAGTAGTAGATTGGTAATGCTTTCCAACACAACCAATAACCCTCTTCAGAGCTCATTTTCCTTTCCAAATCTAGCCTCTTGTTGTCAGTATTGTCCTGTGGTTCTTCAGGAAATGTATACTCATATTTTTATACAAAAACCCCTCAATATCTTGCAATTTCCTTAGACTATCAGCATTCACAGATAATTAATAACTTGCTGCCTACATAATCATGGTAGAATCACAGAATGGTTTATGTTGAAAGGGACCTTAAAGCTCTCTGGTTGCCCAGAGAGGCTGTGGCTACCCCATCCCTGGAAGTGTCCAAGGGCAGGTTGGATGGGGCTTGGAGCAACCTGGTCTAGTGGAAGGTGTCTCTGTCCATAGCAGTGGGGTTGGAATGATTTGATCTTTAAGATCTATTTCAACCCAAACCATTCTACAGTTCTATGATATGTGTCTCTTAATTCAGCTACCAATGGTTCCATTGTTGACAGATTAAAACTTCCAGTTGACTTGGGAACACCATTTGCCTCAGCCATGTCCCGTGGCTGTGACTGATGTAGATCTTTGGCTCTAGGTGATTCCTCTGCTGTATCTGGTCTTATTCTTATTTCTGATCTATTTCCAGCACATTTAAGCTTTTCCCAATGAAAGCTACCATCACATTTAACCAATGTTTACATATGATTTTGGGACACTGATAATTGCTGCTAAATTGAATTATTATACAGAATCTGAAAGTCTGTGCCTGCTGAAAAAGCCAGTTTGACAAAACCAGCCACTTTTCTTGAATGATGTTTTGATAAAAGAAATATTACCTTGTTGAAATGTCATTTTCTTACAGAAATATCCTATTATTACTATTTATTGTAGCAGAAGATGCCTAAACATATGAATAAGGCAAGGCATGCTGGGAGACTTAATATCTTTTATTGGCCCAGATCTGGAAAGAAGTCAAAGACTGTTTCTGTTTCAGACCTGAAGCAGGAGCTGCATGCTCCTAAACCTGACTCTTCTACCAATAATAGCAGCTGGTATAATAAAATATATCGCTGTTTCCTCCAAAGCTTGCCCAGATTTTTATTTCACAGTTTTGAATGACTTACTGCTTTCATTTTTTTGCTATTTTTTGCTTAAGTTAGGAGATAATAGTCACTTCTAACAGGTAAAATTCAGAGTATGATTTTGTTCCATTTAGAAATATGGCAAATCTAAGTCCTGCCTGCTCCTTCCACCTTGTCACTTGTTTTCTTAGTGGCAGAATGTCTAAGACCGTCTTTGACGTGTACAAAAACCTCCTGTATCAAAGTTTACCCAACCTACATTTTAAGCAAGCTATGAAGCATAGAAAAGACGTGAAGATGATCAGAGAGCTGGAACCCCTCTCCTGTGAAGACAGGGGTTGTTCAGCATGGAGATAAGAAAGGCATGTAGGGATAGGACAAGAGGTAACAGCTTCAAACTCAAAGTAGGGACATTTAGCTGAGGTGTAAGGAAGAAACTCTTCTCCTGTGAGGGTAGTAAGATTCTAGAAGGGGTTGCCCAGAGAGGTTTTGGCTGCCCTATCCCTGGACATGCTCAAAGCCAGGCTGGATGGGACTTGGAACAACCTGGTTGAGTGGAAGGTGCCTGCCTGAGGCAGAGGGGTTGGCACTAGATGATCTTTAAGGTCTCTGCCAGCCCACAGCATTCTATGATTCTATTATGTATTTTTACCAGAAACTAGGTCCACACTAATAGTCCAGGCTATAGATAATAGTATTAGCTCTACTAAAAGACCTGAGTCCAACAGCATGGAGATGGAATGACCCCACTGTGGAAGGAATGTTCTTACTCAGAATGATCAGTGTTCCCAGATGGGTGCTAGAAAAGACAAAGTGGGCAGTTAGGCTGTGTAGTTCATACACAAGGTAAGACCTTTGAACACAGTGACCCAAGTTCACCTGTAATGTTGGTCCCCTATCAGTAGTGTTATACAAAGTCAGTCTGAACCTCTGATGGAAAGTATGAGGATGTGAGAAAGTTAGAGAAGCTTTAAGAAAAAGAACACCTAGCAGGCCTGTTTGTCTAATTCAGTAATGCTTTCTTAAACTTGCCCCTTAATGGGAGATGTTGCTGACACGTTGTTGTGTAATGGAGCTGTAATGCAGTAGTGGGATACTGCCTTAGAAACAGCGAGACGTTGCATGGTAATGAAACGATGCTTTTACCATGGTAGGGGACTGTTTATGTAGTGGTGGGATGAGAGAGACCCTATTTGCTTAATGGTAGGGTGCTGCTTGTATAGTGATAAGACTGCTTTGCCAACGGAGAGCTCCGGCAAGGTTTGAGAAACCCCAGCTGCTAAGTGACTTTGTTTTTCTTCTCATTCTTTTCACTGAGGCATGGAGAGAGACAGCAAGACCTTTTGTTCCAGATGCATTTTTTACATTTTATGTTGTTTTGTATGATGTTTCACAAACTACTGACATCTGGAGTCACAGCAGTCCTTGGCCCTGAAGCAGTTTCCATTACAACTTAGGACCCCCCTCCTTTGCCTTTTTATTTCCACAATAACACAACACCCCAGTTCTGTATCACTCTGTGTAACAGCTTATTCTCCTGGAACCACAATCACTTTGTGTTCTACCCAGTCCTTCCATCCTGTACTTTATTTTTCTGTCTGTGTACTGGACTGACAATGCTTTACTGTTATCAACTAGTTTCTGTCTTTTCAATTACTTAATTTAGAATTTACTGCAATTTATATGTCTGGCCAGATGAAAATCCCAAGGAAGAGATTTCTGTTTTGCTTATTCCATTCCTTAGGCTTCATCCAGCTAAATTTGTACCCCTGTGTTTTACAGAATGGGAAACTGAGGCACAAGGGAATTAAAAAGACATTGCAAAGTCTACAGTAGAGCCTCATCTTTAGTTCTTGTTCAGATTCTTGTCTTTACAGCCATTTCTCCTTTTCCAGGTAAATTAGATCCCATTTGAGCTCTGCTTTGATAGGAATTGCTGAATAAGCATATCCATACATGAGTTCTGCAGCAGATTTCATATCAACCCTTTACTGTTACATTTTTATTAGTTTTAAAGAATATACAACATAAATAACTTTAAATTTCTATTTTATAGCAACTTCTTCATTTTAAATCTATGTCCTAGGGTTTTTAAGTAGCCCCAAAATAAGCCTTAAGGTGTCAGCAAGCTGTGAATTTGCACAGCCTAATGTAATTAAGTCATCACAAACCTAAAGACCAGGATCCCAGAAAGAAATTTGCTGAGGAGGATCTGGACTTGTAGGAGTTTAAGCATCTGTATAGGAGAGAAGCTGTCTTCTGGGCACAGCTGGGAAGGTGGGAGAAGGAGCTGTCTGTCTCTTGCCACCATAAGGCCCTGCTGTGTAGCATATTCCATGCAGGGTCATCTCTACATTAACCTGTGCTGGCTGCTAAGCTGTGAGGGAGATGACAACAGCCAGTACTGCCAGGATATGGGTACAGTGCACCAGAGTTCTGTACCCAGAAGGCCAAATCCCCTGGGTGTACATGACCCCTGCTCTAACAGATAGCCCCATGGATATCTGCAGATCTGAGATTCAAAGGTCCAGGGAATGCATGAAACACAAATCTTCCATCATTTCCTTTTGAACTCTCAGAGCATCAAAAGAAGAGGAAAATGAGTAAAGCAATTCTGTCAAACAAAAATATGGATTCTTGGCATCATGTTCTCATTCCTGAAATGGTATGGTGCAGGGAAGGATTTGGCCATTAGCATGAAGGGATTGAGTTAGCCCTTCCCATTAGCTCCTCTGGAAACAATAAGTGTCTGTACCCTTCACATTGGTCTAGGCTGATGCATGACATCTTCATCCCTTGCAGAGAGAGTTAGTAACAAATGCAGCATTTGGAATTCCCCCAGTCTTAACAGCAGGAACCCTGTGGGGCTGGTGACTACACACAGGCTTTACATCCCAAGGTAAATTACATCTATTCTAGGTCAGAAATGCAGAGGTTAGACAATATGATTCCCCCAGATCAGATCTGGAGATGGTCAGCCAGAGTAAGCTAGGGCAGATGAGGGCAAAGCTTGAAAAAACCTCAAAGAAATGTGCTCAGCACGTAGCTCTTGTACCCAGCTAGTCACACTGAACATAGAGATCTCCTCAAAGGATAAACCACTACATATGTTCCCCCACAAATACAACTAATGAAATCTCACTCTATCTTTCTTTCTCTGCTTTTTTTCCCCCTACAGCTGCATTTTGTGAATAATACTGAATTCATTTTTGCCACTTACAGTATGTTCTCCAAATTACAATCATAAAGTCATAGAATCATTTAGGAGGAAAAAATCCCCAAGATCATCAAGTCCAACTGTAAACCTCACACAAGTTCACCAATAAACTATATCCCTAAGTACCACATCTACATGTCTTTTGAATACTTCCAGGGATGATAACTCCAGCATTTCCCTGGGCAGCCTGTTCCAATGTCTGATAACCTTTTCAGTGAGGAGATTTTTTTCCTAATGTCCAATCTAAACCTTCCCTGGTGCAACTTCAGCCCATCTGCTCTTGTCCTATCATTTGTTACTTGGAAGAAGAGACTGAAACCCATCTCACCACAACCTCCTGTCACTGAGTTGTAAAGAGCAAGAAGGTCTCCCCTCAGCATTCTGTTCTCCAGGCTGAACATCCCTGTTCCCTCAGCTGCTCCCCATCAAAGCTGTGTCCCAGACCCCTCCCCACCTCTGGACACGCTCCAGCACCTCAATGTCTTTCTTCTAGTGAGGGGCCCAGCACTGGACACAGTGTTTGAGATGTGGCCTCATCAGTGTCCAATACAGAAGGACAACCACTGCCCTGGTCCTGCTGGCCACACTATTTCTGATACAAGTCAGGATGCCCTTGGCCTTCTTGGACACTTGTGCATGCTGCTGACTCATGTTCAGCCACTGTTGACCAACAAGCCCAGACCCATTTCCTCTGGGTAGCTTTTCAGACACATACCCCCAAGCCTGTAGTGTTACCTGGGGTGGTTGTGACTCAAGTGCAGGACCTGGCACTGAGCCTTGTTGAATCTTATACCGTTGGCTTCTGCAAATTGATCTACATCCCTCTGTAGAGTCTTTCTGCCCTCAAGCAGATCAGTCTCATGCATCTTGGTGTCATCTGAAAACTCACTGAGGGTGCACTTGTTCCACTCATCCAGATCATTGGTACATATCTTAAATAAAACAGGCCTCAGCACTGAGCCCTGGAGAACACCACTCGTGACTGGCCACCAGTTGGATTTGACTCTATTCACTGCCACTCTTTGTGCTCAGCCAGTTCTGTATCTAGCAAAGAGTGTGCCTGTTCAAATCCCAAGCAGCCAGATTCTCTGGGAGAATGCTTTGGGAAATGGTGTAAAAGGCTTTACTAAAGTATGTGTATTTCCCAAATCTCTCATAGTTCTTTAGAGGCAGCTTTATCTTATGATAAATTTGTCCTCTCCTCTGCTGCTATCAAATATTATTCCTAGTAGCCTTGATATTTCCTCACTGTGAACAGGCATCAGTGTCTTAAAAAAAACCCCAAAACACTAAAATATTTTCATGTGTTGTGTCAGGAACCACAAATGTTACCATCAGACTACAACAGTGATGCTGCAATTAAGTTTGCCTATTTGAGTAGAAATTTTTATTAATCTATCATAGAATCACAGAATGGTGGGGTTGGAAGGGACCTTTAGAGATCATCCAGTCCAACCCCCTGCAGAAGCAGGGTCACCTAGATCAGGTCACACAGGAACGTGTCCAGGTGGGTCTTGAAGATCTCCAAGGAAGGAGCCTCCACAACCCCTCTGGGCAGCCTGTGCCAGGGCTCCCTCACTGAAACACTGAAACAGTTTTTTCTTATGTTTAAGTGGAACTTCTTGTGTTCCAGCTTCATCCCATCATCCCTTGTCCTGTTACTATCTACTATAGAAAAAAGCGATGTCCCAACCTCCTGACACTCACCCTTTAGATATTTGTAAATATTAATGAGATCCCCCCTCAGTCTCCTCCAGACTAAACAGCCCCAGGTCCCGCAGCCTTTCCTCATATGAAAGATGCTCCATTCCCTGATCATCTTGTTGTCCCTGCACTGGCTTCTCTGCAGCAGTTCCCTGTCCCTCTTGAGCTGAGGAGCCCAGAACTGGACACAGGACTCAGACGAGGCCTCACCAGGGCAGAGTAGAGAGGGAGAAGAACCTCCCTTGACCTGCTGCCCACACTCTTCTTGATGCCTCCAGGCTGCCATTGGCTTCTTGCCCACAAGGGCACATTGCTGGCTCATATTTAGTTTATTATCAACCAGCACTCCCAGGTCTCTCTCTGCAGAGCTGCTCTCCAGCAGGTCACCCCCAGCCTGTGCTGGTGCATGGGGTTGTTCCTTCCCAGCTGCAGGACTCTGCCCTTGTCTTTGTTGAACCTCATGAGGTTCCTCTCTGCTCAACTCTATCAGACCAGAAGAATTATCTCATGAAATCTAAAATTGCACAAGATTGTGATGATAGTCTCTCTGGTCCTAGAACTTTAATGTTAATCTAACTACATTTTCAAAACAGGTAGCAACTTTTGAAGTTTACAATATTTCAGCTTTGTCAGTTAGAGGAACGTCTGTCAATAGAAATGACATTCTGTTTCATTGCATTTCTTTTATATTGATTTTCTGGGTGCTTGCCATTCCTTTACTGTTTGGAAAACTCACTGTAGTTTAGCTCCCTAATGAAATTCAGGTGAGCAAAGAGAAGATCATTATCATTTGGCACATAAATTGCTGCCCTTTTCCCAACTATGCTGAGGTTTTATGTACAACGTTTCTCTCCCAAATTGGTAGTGACAGAAATGAAACCATAAATGCAGTTGAAAACATTCTTTGCCAATGGAGTAAATAGATTGTAGTTGTGGTCCATTTTCTGTGCCTGTTGGCACATGATCTGTTCATAACACAGATTTGCCAGACAGATGTACCCACTCTCACACCCAATCAGCTGTGTGTGTGGAAACAAAGAAGAAATCAAGGTAAAGTCTTAACTTTTCTAACTCAAACAACAACTACAAGGCAAAATTTGCCCTCATTGAGTCATTGTCATTGGTATTTGTTTTGCAAATGCTTCTGATAGTGCTCATCTTTGCTTTGAGGTAGCAATCTTTTCTGCTTTTGTAGACTGATGAGTTACCAGCCTTTCTCTTTTTTCAAATGACAGATGGCAAACAAATGAGGGATAAACTAACCTGCTAAAGAGTACGACATGAAATGCAGCATTTAAATTCCCATCTGGAATGCCTCTACACTCAAATAGCCTTCCAGGCTTTGGATGTGGATTTGCTCAAAGTGTTGCACATTTCTGAGTCTGTAATGTAATTTGGAGTCCCTGGCAATAGGCTGAGGCACACACACGACTGCTCAGCTGATATCAAAACCTCCGGGACCACAGAAGGTAGCAATTACACACCCTCACGGGGTGCTCATTGCTTGAGGGTTTCAGACATTATTACTGCAGAAAGCTGCAAAGCACATTGCTTAACAGCCTTTTCCTGAAAGCTGTCAGCCCTGATATTGTTATCATATTCTGATTTCAATGCTCCCTGAAATGTCATGACTGACTCTTCCCTTCTCCTTTACTGTAAGCATTTTAGGCACACTTTAACACAAATCCTGGTTACTTTTCTCATAAATTCATTACCCTCTGTGCTAATCCACTTAAAACTGATATTGGTACATATGCACTTTGCTCCAAATGGCTTCATGGAAATCATAAAGAGTCAACGTGTCAGCTCATGAGTGGTTCTGGAAAATACCAACGGTAATGTGTCAACCTCCCCTCCCCTAAAATAACACTTTTAAAGGAAATTCAAAGTGTTCAGAATGATTCCAAGCTCTATCATCTAACAACCACCTCTCATTATCACTAACAATATCCAGGGCTTTTTGTCTGTAGATTCCAACCTTTTAAATACTGTTTCGTAAACTAACATCATATTTCTTACAGACATTACTTTCCTATTGACAATGCAGTATGTTCACACTGCTTCCTCCTTGGTTTATTTGTAACACTGGTAGTGTTCCTGAAGCTATATGCTAGCATCAGGGCTGATTATTTGGGAAAAACCCTCCCAGTACACTGTATTTAACATGCACACACACATCAACTTGCACAGAGCAAGTCTCATTAACGCCTGGCTTAGCCAGATGTTTCTATATTGAAGTAATAAACAGTAGGCAGAGTGGACTAAAATCCACTAACAAAACTCCAAAAGCCACTAGCACATGTCTTGAAAAAACCCCCATTTTCATACCTGATTAAACTAGGTTGGACTTGGACCTGGTGTTTTTGCTTCAGGTTTACTCTGGGTGATAAGTGCACGATGTCCAAAGGGTTGCTTTTTATATTGTCATATTTTGTACAGGAAATTAAAAACTACTGCAGGTGAGCTCAAACACGCCTATTTGTTAGGAACATTGCACCTGCATTAAATGATAAGCTCACAGAGTTCTTCAAGGTCTATTCTTTCAGCTTTTGAAACATAACTTAGTAATTGGCTTAATAGTTAAGATTTTACCATTAGCATCACATGAATAGTCACCATTATACAGAAATATGAAAATGATACTCTTCTTGGCATATTTTTGGATGTAGTTGTACCTTCATTTAGGTACTCTGCATGCATGTTTTCATTATAATTGGCAATTTTTGAAGATGTGTGTGACTTCCAGGCTCTCCTTAGTTTTCCTGCAGCAGTTACAGATGTGACTATTGTCACTGGAGTCAGTGATTTGCCAATGAGCAATAAGAGCTCACACCTGAGAGCCTGAGATCAGACACCACGTCTCAGACACCATTGTCCTTAAAAAGAGACAACAATTTACACACATCCCTTGCTTAATTCCAGGACTAACAAAGGGTGTGAAATTTCCAGCTCCTGACTCTGGTGTGTCTTCTTCACTAGTTTAAGACTATCTCAAAATATACTGTTGATGTTATTTTTTCATATTTTACCTCCCCTCCCCAGCTTCTGTCCCTCAGATGCTGTTTCCCACGCAGCATCTGGTAAAGGACACAGCTGTATTGTCTTTATGAGAACAGAGGACTCCCTAGGGCCAAATCTTTCCCACGTTGACTATTAAGGCACAGTCTTATCTTTAGGCTTCCTATAATACACCTAATCTGTAGACAAATAAATGAACTGAATACACTCTTTCTGTCTGTAGAAGACTGTTTTAGTAAAAGATAAATAAAACAGGGATGCTAGAGAGGGCATGCTTGGGTGCTAAGGAAGACTCATTCCCACTGTGGAGCCCAAACAAGAGATGAGTAGAGTCCCTACAGTGCAAGGAATCATGGCCACATGTTGCATGGGGTACTAGTGGCCAGCAGCTGCTCTCCATTGTGCAGGATTTCTGCCAACTGGGAGCCTTCGACCAAAGGAGTTTGGCACAATTATCAGAGTTGTGAAATGGACATTCAATACTCGTTCACCTGCCTTAATCCTGGAAGTTAGAGGATTCCTCAGTTTCCAGGAGCGCTTTAAGGTCTAAGGTGTGCTTAAGTGTAGTCATTCTTGTAAGCAGGACTCAATACAATTATCACTTTCTGGAGTCAGCTCCACTAACACTGTCAGGTTACTATGCTGGTGCAAAACAACCTGCTAAACAGCCTACCCCAATTACCTTTGAAACAAACCTCTGCTTTCATTTTTTCTAGAGCTCTTACAAAGAATGGCACAGAGTCAGTTCATTGCTAGGCTCACCAGTGTGCTTGAAACCACTCTAACACACTGCATAATGCCTGCTGAGTTTTGAGAGCCCCTTGTTTATTCCCGTGAGGGATAACTGTGATTTTTAGATCCATTTCAAGAGCATAATTTGTGAATATCAAAGCAGTGCTAACTACTGTGATTTAGATTCTCCCCTAGTTAAACCCACTGCCTTCAAGGAAACTGTGTCATGGTACTGCAGATGAGCTTTCTGCTCTTTTTCATCAGAAACCTGAGAAATTGTTAGAGGTGAACATCTCTGTAGACTGAGAGGCAGTAAAAATCCTGTTCACAACTTTACATAGTCACTGGATATATAGGCATTGAATTCTTCTCTTGTACTTAGGACCTGAACTGCTTGTCCATCTCTCTATCCCTGTCTGAGAGGGAAGATTTTTCCTCCTAAACATGAACTAAATGGTGAAAACAGAGTACTGACATTGACTTGTCACTGGGATATGCACCATGCCCCCTCATCTGCCTGCTTTGTTTCCTTTCTGTTATTATAACACAAGGTGATGTGAAACTCTGTTAGTTAATCCACAGAGACTATCTAGAGATTTGGAAGAATATTGCAGGAAGACAGGAAGAATATTGTAAACAGCTACCTAAAACATATCCTGTGCTTAAAACTAAATGATGTTGATTAACTGCTGCTGTACTATGATAAGTCAATGTAATGAGAGCAGTTTATGTAATGCTATACTCATCTTTCAGTGGGTCTCAGAAGAGCCTAAAAGTTCAATTAGACAAGTTTAAATGAAGTTGCAAATTTATCTGAGTCCACCAGAGAAATAAGGCTTCTATTAACTTAAAATCAGAAACCTGATGGTCTCTTTATAGATGCAACTGAAGCTTCATTTACTGTGGAAGTGGCAGGACTGCAAGCCAATGTGACCTTCAAAATATGGAACTGAAAATGGAAAGTTACCATTTTCCCAGGATAGTGATGTGGCCATCCATTGATTCTCAACAGGGTAATGATGCCTTGTCTACCCCTGAGCAGCTATGCCTAGAACAGGTTGGAGGACAAAGGGAACAGGACAGGTTTGGCAATTAGCTCTCTGTGACCAAGATGCTACCACCTAGCCTACAGACAAGAGTTTCCCAGCTTCTTGTGAGGTGTGGTCACTTCAGGCCCTGCTTTCCTACCTCAGCTTTAAGCAGGACAGAGAAGGAAGCAGATATCCTCCTATTCCTAAAGCTATTTCTATTTTTTACTTGCACTAGCAAGGCATTTCAAATCCTGTAACAAAAACACATTCTTTTTGGCAGCTTTTAAATCTGCTTTCTGCAGATTTCCTTGGTTTCCCCTTGCTTACATTATGGGAATGCTTATTTGTTGTCTTAGTTCATCTCTACACCATCTGTGATTTTACTTATGGATATTACTTCTCTTTTATCTTTTTTTCCAAGACTTTCCAAGTCCTGGTCTGTGACCTGCTCTTGCATGGAAACCAAGCTATGTTTTTCACCATCACTGTCACCCCTCTTGTTAGTTTTTATTGTCTGTTTTAAAGATACTTCTTAGTTCAAGCTAGAGATGGGCATATGGTGAAGATCAGTCAGCCACAAAACCTAAGTAAGGCTGGAACAGTGAGGGTAAGGCCACAAGAACCTGAAGAGCTGCTTTCAGGACATTACATGAGGAAACAGTCTCATATGATGCATTGTTGGTGCGTTTGTGCTGCTGTTAGCAGAGAACTCAGGGCAATCCCATCATGTAGTTCCTTCCACAGGCCATACTGAGATGATTACCGGACTGAAGAGCTCTTGCTCCAGTTTCAATCTTAATACCAAACACAGCAACGTAGGTGATAGTGGCAAAAATGACAAATGCTGCATTAAAGACCTTTCATGATCCCATATTTTTAACAATAGCATCTAGAAGTGGCAACTTTGAACTACACTCTATTGATATCACAGCTCGTTTTCTGTTTGAGGACTAAAATTAATTCAGCCTGGAAATGAAAAAGCTCAAGACAGTAGGATTTATGGTTAACCACTTTGCATGCAAAATGGACCTGGGGCAGCAGATCTTTCAAGACCCCACACCTCTGCAAACAAAGCCTCTGTACTGTCCCTATAGCTGCTAGCTGCTCAGCTCCCAGTAACCCAGCCTTCAGCTAATCATTCCTTGGCCAAAGTTCTTACATCTCTCCCTAACTCACCCTCTAGAAATCCACTGAATGTTTCAAACCCTACCAATGCTTCGCTGAGTAGTAGCTTTGTGTGTCTGCATTTTTGTTCATGCCTTTGCCTTTTCTTGCTAACGCAGTTAGTTCCCTCATCTGTATATGTATCACCTTATTGTGGGACAGTTACTAGAAATGGATGTTAGTGTGCAGAATAAGATCAGAACCTGGGCATTGATTTCTGGAAAGTGTTGCTCTAGATGTCAGAGGTCTCAGCAATAAACTGCTGCATGATCTGCACTGGGCTTTTGCTGGATGCCTTGAGCAATGGTAGCACGGCTCTGTTTTTCTGCTTTTGCTTTCAGTGCTACAGCAGAATACACTTCTTCTTGCCTTTTCTATATAGGATGAAAAATATAAGCTAGACAGTCTTCCCTAAGACTGCAAAAAGGTTTCAGTCCTGATGCAACAGCATTTACTTCATTAAAAGATAAAGTGGCCATTTCTTTACCAGACAATGTAAACTGATGAAAGGTAAATGACCATAATTAAAGGATTCTTTTCAAAGCCATTTACAGATTTACTGCATAACTATAGTTATGCAGGTTAGCAAAACTCAGGTTGCTTTGTGTCAGTGACCACAAGAAGCAGGTGATATCTAAAGTGTCTGTGGTATAAGCATGCATCCATATGGGACAAAGCACTTTTTCTGTCCCTTGATAAGTTGCTTATTCCTGTTTCATTCTCCTCATACTCACAACTAAGAACTACAGCAGCATGCTTTTTAAAGAGCATGTGCAGTGAAGATTTTAAAAAGCACTGAAGTATGTAATAGCTTACAAGGGCATCATTTCCAATTACATCATGACCCAAAGATGAAAAAGCTGTTAAAGCAGCTGGATCTGTGCTCCTAAAGTATTCTTACCTGTCTGAGAGAGCACCAGAATGCTCACGTTGGCATAGGAGGAAGTGTGTCACTCAACTGCCTGGCAAGAGCTGCAGAAACAGCTAAGACAGATGAAAAGGGAAGCAAGTCTTCTAAGAACAACAGGGCACAGCAGCAAGCTGTCCTAAGGCTGCTCCACTGCAGCACAAGCAGCTCATTCCTGCCCTGCTCTGTGGCTGCACCGGCACTTGCTGCTCAGAGAAGCTCAGAGCTTGAGCTCTGTCAGAAGAGATATATTTCCCTTGTCTGTTGTCATTTTACCTGGACAATTTCAGTCCCTTTCATGCAGTATCTCCCCTGCCTAGCTCAGCTGGGGGCACAATTAACAAAACACCTTAGAAAAAGAACCAAACTACAGGGACACAAATTGGGCTGGCCAGGCTGTGCATCAAGTCTCTTGTAGCTGGGATGTGAGTTAAGGACTTTAGGAAATAAAAGACTTCTGTCACTATATTTCTTCTTCCTTTCCTGAGGAAAATGCTTTCCTCATCAGGGTTAAATATTTCTTCTCCTTTTTCTTTTTTCCTACCCTGCCCCCAAATTGGCTCATCCATCACTAGAATCAATATGAATGCAAAGATTTTGATGGATTTGTTGTCATGGAAACCACTTCTCCTCTCTCATATCCCTTACAGGCTTTCCAGACCTTTTCTTGCCTTTAAATTACCATTCTGTCCTACATTCTGAACACACTGTATTTTAATTCCATGTTGTGAACGTCATTTGAAAACAAACTGTGCACAATCATAGCAAAACCAACAGCCAAAAGAGAAAACATTTCCTGCTGGAAAGCTGAAGTGACAGTCTGCGTGGATACCACCTATGGTCCCAAAATGGCTGCTTAGGAGAGGAAGGCTAAAAGCCCTTTCCCTTGGAGGGCTCTCAGTATGCAAGTTATGACTTTTGTAAGATAGGCTTTATGTTTCTCTTTTCTCTCTGGAGCTGTTTTGCTGCCCAGAGAAAGGCTCATTTTGTGATTAAGGCAGTAAGGCATGAAATTAGGATCCAGACCAGTTAAAGTTATTCACATAAATCAAATTTGCAGGATTTAATCTTTCAAGTCCCTCATCCTATCTCCAGTTGTCACAAATTGCTAGTCAAATGGTTTAGCCTTTTGCTAATTTGGCTGTATATAACATGAAGATAATCCATACAGAGCTACCTATCACTACGATACTACAGATGACACCAAGAGAAAGCTTTATACAAACACAAACCTGTTGTTGTAGTGCATTGATAACTAGTTGGCATGTTCAAGTTCCAAGCTAACTACAAACTTCATTAGGAAAGAGTACAAAACTCTCACATTTTTGTGCCCATTTGGAAGTGATAGTGTAGGAAGCTTTCCTAGAAAGCCCAAGAAGTTTAGAGATGTATTTAAAGCAAATGCAGTCTGTCCTCTTGACATTATGGATGCTTACACAAACGTGTCCTCACTAAGGAACCACTGTCTAAAGCAATGTAATGCAAGAGAGAAGGAAGACACAGACTACCAAAGAAAAGTACAGTTTATAGCAGTATGGAGAACTCAGGAGCTGGCAGGAGGACACAGTGTGCAGGAGTTAGCAAGGGAGTTTGATTTTCAGTTTCCCTTTGCTTTGTTGTCTTGCTCTGCCCCCTTGCTAGAGAGTGGCTTTCACTCAGCATAGTTTGCTGTTGGTTGCTATTCATTTGCATCACTGGTGCTTTTAGGAAAGAGGATTTAGTGTCTTCCAAAATGAGGCTATAAAAAGGTGTTGTATAAAGCAGGTGCTATATAAAGCACTATGGATGTGAAGAGGTTTTTTCTGCTTACAGAGTCTGCAAGAAGTTTCTGAGCCACATACCTGTGCTACCCAGCAAAGGCAGTCTGGTTTGGGACAAAGTATGGGTTTTTAGACCTGAGTAGGTCCTTTTGTTTACTTTTTAAGCACCCTTTATAAATCTAACTAAAGTTTCTAACTGAAACCTTTTGAAAAGAAAAGGTAAAGATCAAACCCTGTGACACTACTAAAATTCAGTTCCTCCAACCTGTGGCAGAAAAAACTACCTACTTGTCAAAGCTTATGTAAAATGTGCAAGTAGCTTTACAATGAGCAAAGCACTATCAAGCACATCATCTCTTTAAAATGTCTTGCCTCTCAATAGTTCTTGTACGCTGCCAGGTCTGGTAAGGTCAGAGCTAGAACAGAACTGCTCCTAGTGATGATGAGGAAGTCAGACAGAGGCAAGTATATGCATTCCAGACACCACCATTTGCCTAAGTGCTAGATGTGTAACAGCTAGTGCAGTGGGAAGCTCAGCAATTGAGTTCCCTTTACTGGGCTACTGGGAGCTATCAGTCTCCTGGACTGATTAAGGCTGACCTGGACTTGGCCCCTTTCTCAAATGCCACGTGACATCAGCCCAAAATTACTTTGTACTTTATCCTGTAAAGAAAATTCTCTTCCTTGTCCAGAACATTCATGATTACAAACGAAATGATGCTACTCGATTGGCACCTGGCAAAGACCTGATGTGTTCTGCCAAGGGTTGTGGCTGAAAGACCTTGTTTGCACTCTTGATACAGAGACCTAACACAGCTTCAATTTTCCTCTAAAAAAACTCCAACCTGGAGCCTGTAGGTTAACTAGCAATGTGACTTTGGAGGATGCTTTAGCATTAGGTCATTATCTTTTAAATAGCTGAGATCAGAAGTCTAACTAGTCTGTTAATCCTCTGAATTAATACTTTGGGAGAAAGAAACAAGCTGCAATTGATTAGCAAGTCAGCAAGCTGCAGAAATTTCTATGTATAAAAACATAAGTTTAAAACAGCTAAAGTAAAGAATTTATTTTTTTTTTTAAATTAATGAGACATTAACATCAAATTCTGTCTTTTCTGTTTAAGCATGGCACCTTTCTTGTCCTCCTATTGTGTATTTGTTGACTCTTGTAAGTGCTTCTAGTCTTATTTATTGGGTTGGTGGCATTTGGTGCTGAAAGAAAGTGGGTTTGGTTCTTTTACTCTTTAGTGAATCTCAAGAGTGGAAAAAACAAAGTCACACAGAATCACAGAATCTTAGGGGTTGCAAGGGACCTTGAAAGCTCATCCAGTGCAACCCCCCATTGCCAGAGCAGCACCACCTAGAGAAGGTCACACAGGAACTCATCCAGCTGGGTTGGAATGTCTCCAGAAAAGGAGACTCCACAGCCCATCTGGGCAGCCCCTGCCAGTGCTCCCTCACCTGAACAAGGAATTTTTCCCTTGTATTTCTTTGGAACCTCTTCTGTTCCAGTTTGTACCCATTGCCCTTTGTCCTATCATTGGCCATCACTGAGAACAACCTCCTCATACCCACCCTTTACATATTTGTAAACACTAATGAGGTCACCCCTCAGTCTCCCCTTCTCCAAGCTACAGAGCCCCAGCTCCCTCAGCCTTTCATCACAAAGGAGATGCTCCACTCCATTATCTTTGTGGCCCTGTGCTGAACTCTCTCCAGCAGCTCCCTGTCCTTCTGGAACTGAGGGGCCCAGAACTGGACACACCAGATGTGATCTCACAAGGGCAGAGTAGAGGGGGAGCAGAACCTCTCTCCACCTACTGCCCACAGCCCTTCTAACCCACCCCAGGATGCCATTGGCCTTCTTGGCCACGAGGGCACGTTGCTGGCTCAGGCTCACCCTGCTGCCCACAGCACCCCCAGGTCCCTTTCCCCTACACGACTCTAACAGTTCATTTCCCAGCCTGTACTGGCCCATGGGATTGTTCTTTCCCAGCTGCAAGACTCAGCACTTGGCCTGGTTGAATTTCATTAGATTTCTGTCTGCCCAACCCTCCAGCCTGTCCAGCTCTCGTTGGATGGCAGCACAACCTCTGGGGTGGCAGCCACTTCTCAGAAAGTTGTAGAGGATTTTTTCCTACCATTTGCCTATCGATTGCCTCGTGAGAGCATGGAGCATCCTAAAGTACTGATAAGAAAATCATTTAAAAAAAACTGCTAGGAAGGAGGGAGAGAAAAAAAAGAGACAGCAGCAAATGCAAAAAGATAATTCTCCAAATAGAAGACAAAGTCTGTTCCAGTTATTTTTGTAAGGGGTTGATTGCAATTTGCATCCTGCTCAACCAGCATCTGCCATCAGCAGTGCTCAGTAGTCTTTCTGGGTTTTTTTCCCCTCACTTTGTATTTTGCCTGTGAATGTTACTTGATGACATTTCCTTCCCAAATCCTGGCACAGTGATCACCCATCATCCTCCTTAAACCTGAACATATCTTCCCCCTACAAGGTATGGATAATATGCAGCTTGTATTCCAATCATTACATAGTTACAGCCTCGGGTTGCTTTATTAGGGGTGTCGTGTTGACCCCTCAGAGTGTGCTTGCACAGAATATTATTGGTAAATGATATTCCCTACAAAACATATTTGGAATGAGGAAGTTCTGTGATGCAGGATAGCATCTTTCATTATCCTATGCACTGAATCAAAGACAAGAGATGGAGAGTAAGAGGGGAAGATAGATCCTTCCAAATGTCACAATCTCCTTCTGCATGCTGCATACCAAATTTACAGAGACACGTCCCGAGTTCACAGAGAACAAAGCAGTGCTGTGGGCAACCTCCCAAAAATACCTCTTAATCCTTCCTAATGAAGGGGACTTTGTTACATAGGAGCTGCAGTAAGTCACTCATACAACCAAACAAAATTACAGCCTGACTGCAAGTGCTGTTTGCATTTTCCATTCGCTGTTGACAAGCAACATCCATCCCACAGTGACTGAAATTCCCAGGAAACTCTCTCAAGCAGGGCAAACAGGGACAGAGAAGCATCATCCTGGCAGTTCTGCAGTTCCTGTGCAGTTTGTTTTTTGGGGTTTTTTTTTAACTCTTCTTGCTTTCATACAGTAATTAGATACAGATGTTGTTTTTGTTTATCTATTTGCCTTTTAAGTCTTGTTCAAAGTATTTTGATGACTGGAAGTTCATCTTTTATCAACCATTAACCACGATGAGCTTGTAATCTCTCTTCCCACAAACCCCAACATGAGGCATGTTTACAGAAAACTCCTTTGTCCACCTTCACTTGCTCAAAGGCCAAAGCATTCTAGCTGGGGAATGACATTGAGCACCTCCACAGATTATTCTTGAGAATCATATCACTGGAAATTTATACCAGCTTGGCAAGAAAAGAAAACCACACTGTCAGTGTAAATCAGCAGGTGCTAGATCAATGCCTAATCTGTAAAATAGAAGAGTATCTTCAAGCAACTTCCAACACTGGCTGCTAAATGAAAGAAAGCGGGTTGGGTTTAGCAAATACTGCTCACAAGTGATTGTCCAAAGACTGCAGTTGTGGAGAGACTGCTGCATTCGATGAAAAGGCAGTGAGCAGCAGTTCTGATAACCAGAACACAGTGCAGAACTAATGGCAATCATTTACAGTCAGGTAATAACTATTTGTATTGAAATGGTAGCTGAAAACGTGAACAAACCTGATATCCCACCCATTTAAATGAAGCCTGCTGGTGGGCAAATGTTGCTTTATTCAGAAGAAAGAGAAGGAGATAACAAAAAGGCAGGGGGGCAATAAGCAGTATTAGAGGGGATGACTGGTGGTATGACAGCAGGGATTTTGCTAATGTAAGCAGCCTATTATGTGTAAAGAAGATAGTAGAATTTTATGTGCAAGCCTGCAGTTCAGCTAACTACAAGCACATATAGTTGCAAATTCAATTTAACTATGGTGAGTAAGCTACCAAGCTTCAGGTAGCTAGGTTTGGAATGCCAAGTAGTGAAGCAAAGAGATTATGGATGGGAAGACTCAAAAGGACAGAACAAATTACAGCTTGATGGGAAAGGACACTAAGGTGTAAATTCCCCATTAACATTAATGGGACACTCATGTCTAATTCTGCACACACTGAACCAGTGCAGTTGAAGGAAAAAAATAGTAGTTGTAATAAGGTTTTCCCAGCAGGAATAATAATAATTAAAAGAATGAAGTAAAATAAAAGCAATTAAAGGGAAATAGAATGTTTTTCAGCTTTCATCCTGACACAGAACCAATGTTTATTCAAAGAGACTGAAAACAAAGGTACAGGATTCTTGGTTTAAATAAAGAAAATTCATTGTCCCAGACAGTCAAGTCTATGGAAAATCAAGTACACAAAATAACTCTACAAGCTGTTCCAAGAGGTGTTTTAGGAGAATTTATTTAAAGCTGCATTTCAACTCAATTATGTACCAAAAGTATACACCACTTGTCAACTCTTGTATCAACTCAGTTGCAAACAGGAGTGGTAAAGAAATAATTGCAGAAGAACCGTTTTTCTGCCCTGAGCAATCTGTTAGAACACAGACGTGGAGAGCAACTGGAATCATCACTATTTAATGCAGCTAACTAGCTCTTCCTTGCTGTCCTGGCCACAGTTAAGGGAAATACATAAATCCTGTGAGTAAGTCTCAAAGGTTTCTGATTCAAGCCCTAATTAAAACATAGTTGTGTATCAGGGGTACAGATGTACTTGATTGGCATGTGAGGTTTTTTTTTATCTCCTAGGAATGATATGTGCATCTGATACCACTGTTCACAGTGTATCTGATGTTGCTCTGCTCTGCAGAGATGAAAGCCTGGATTTTAGCTTCTACACATTCCTGTGAGACCCTCTCCAAGTGAGCCCATGTACCCCTCCCTGCTTCATCAGATTGCTCAAGCACAAGTATTTAAGGAGTGAATAAGGGGTGAATGTGACAGTTGGTGTTCCCTTTAGTGTCAGTCACTATTATATGTGACTTTAACTAGTGTTAGCAGCTTAATATGGTTTAGGTTAATGAGGCATTCAGTGAGATACAGCTTTCCAGTTTGTTGGTTTGATGAATTAATCACTGCTACTTAAAGCTCCTTGTTTGAATTGGAAGGCTGCCAGCTCCCAGTACAGGATCTGGAGAATTGTCTACGCTGTGTGTCATTGTGGCTTTAAACTGTATCCCAGGAATAGGTAGGTAGGTGGGAATTACTGAGGTACACCAGCTCATGTCTATCAAACACAACAAAATCCTTCTTGCTTGCCAAGCTGCCTTTCTTTGCTGAAAACTCCTGAAGCTGCTCTGCAAGGCTCAGCAGCACAGCTTCCAATTCAGTATAGTCTCTTTCAGATGGCCCTTTTCCTTTATTTCCCCTACATGTCTCTCCTTTATGAACTCCTTTCTCCTGTTTAACATCTTTTCCAGTGGAAACAAACCAACAAACAAACCCTCACTCTCCAATACTGCAAACAGATCTGGTTTTGGTCTTTTTTCACATGTTCTGAGAAACCAAATAGTGGAAAGCTGTTAGGTAGAGCACAATACAGAAACCCCACAAAGGTTAACATGAGCCTTGTACGTTAAAGGGAGGGAAGGGAGAAAACCATCATGGGAGTCAAACTTTTGGAAGACTATTAAATTTGCAGAAAGCTAAAACATGTGAAGTTTTCAAGCTGGACAGAGGGATCTGAGGAGTCAGTAACAGACTTCCTATTGAAACTGAGCTTCATCTTTCCCAAGTTTCCCTTCTTCCTTCAAATTGTCACTACTTTCTACCTGCCAGTGGCCTCCTTTACAGTAACTGGTGATGACCTTCCAAACAACAAACCAAACTGAGGCAATGCCAGTCAGCATACATTCATTCTGCAGACTTACACTGAATGCTTTTGAGATATCAAGGTCCTCTGCAAACATTTTGCACATGCTGTGGAAGGGCTAGAGAGCTGCCTCCCCTCCAAAGCAGAGCTGCTGCCTTCCAGGCATAGACTTCTCATGCTAAAACACAGGGAGACAGTAAGCTCCAATTGTGAGCAGCTGAAAACATCCACCAAGCTCTTTTTTTTAATCACTGGGAGAAATCTTTTCTTTCATTATGTTCTATGTGATCAAACCAATTCAAACACTGAGGTTCCCTGTTTAGATCTGACTTACAGAGCAAAAGGCACACAGAGCATGGTCACCAGAGGCGTCTTCCAGGTCCTGAGCTGGCCTGGATACACCACAAGTATTTGCTATGGTGACATTGCTCAGAAGAGTTGCTGGAGTTTCTAGCTTCTCCTCTTGTGGAACACATCAATGTCTCCAAGAGATGGAACTGAAGAATATCACTTTATACACGTTGCTTCCAATCACATGTGCACTAAACTGAAACTGCCTCACCTTCACAGAGTTTTACCACAAAGATCTTTTGTTTAACAGAGCTTGTACTAGGTTTTCTGTTTAGCTCTTCTCTCTGTTGTTATAGAGACAACACTCAACAGTCAGAGGTTCTCCCAAAGACCAGAAGCCCACAGAGATAACATGACCAGCGAGGCTGAGGCCTCACCAGCCAGGGCCAAGCCCTACAGTACCTGAGCAAGACAAGCAGGGCAGGTCTGGGGGTGGCAGAGTCAGCTAAGAGACCAGATGATCAGGTAAGTTCATGGTGATGACACAGGTTTGAGGTCAAGCTAGGAAGTGAGCTTAATAAGTAAAGATCAATATGTCCACTGTGCAGCACAGGCATGGCTCTGACTGAGCAGGGAATTCATACTCTTGCAAGCTACAGCTCCTATGCCTAAGCTGACCTTCAACAGAATCATAGAATCATTTAGGCTGTGAAAGGCCTTAAGAAAACTGAGCTCAATCATTAATCCAAAACTGCCAAGGACACCAAGCATGTCCCTAAATGCCGTGTCATGAGGCTTCGAGGCTGATGAGCATATGAGGTCAGTGGAGGCTCCAGGTGGAGCTGGAGGCCTATAGTGTCTCAGCATTGGGAATAGTATCTTCTTTCTCTTTAGGAAAAAAGTGCAGTAAATGTATTACTTAATTCAGGTGAAAATTCAAATGCTGTGTTACATTCCTGTACAATAAAATTCTAAGAAACACAGAATCTCAAGGGCTGGAAGAGACCTCTAAAGCTCATCCAGTGCAACCCCCCTGCCAGAGCAGCACCACCTAGAGCAGGGCACACAGCAACTCATCCAGCTGGGTTGGAATGTCTCCAGAGAAGGAGACTCCACAGCCCATCTGGGCACCTCTTCCAAGGCTCCCTCACCTCAACACTGAAGAAGTTCTTCCTTGTATTTCTTTGGAACCTCTTCTGTTCCAGCTTGTGCCCATTGCCCCTTGTCCTATCATTGGCCATCACTGAGCACAGCCTGGCTCCAGCCTCCTGACACCCATCCTTTATGTGTTTGTAATCATTAATGAGATCATCCCTCAGTCTCCTCCAAGCTGCCTCCAACCTTTATGGCCCTACACTGAACTCTCTCCAGCAGCTCCCTGTCCTTCTGGAACTGAGGGGCCCAGAACTGGAAATACTATTTCAGATCTGGTCTCACCAGGGCAGAGCAGAGGGGGAGCAGAACCTCTCTCCACCTACTACCCACACCCCTTCTAACCCACCCCAGGATGCCATTGGCCTTCTTGGCCACGAGGGCACTTTGTTAGTTTGCTGCCCACCTTTCTAATTTGGGAAGATTGTGTTTGTTGGCCTCACAATTTCCTAGGGATAGGCAGTGAAAAGTGATATCTCCTGTGGGAAATGAAGGAGGATACAGGAAACAGCAGTAATGAAATGCCATCAGAGAATCAGCCTAAGGAGGAACAATATCTTAAAAATTTGTGTCTGAAACCAGTGCTTAAATCCCAATGTCCCTAAAGGGCAGTAAACTGTGGAAGAATGGGAGCTACTTTTTATTTTCTAGTATATTGTTCAAGTTGCCACAAGATGAACTTTAATTGAACTGCTAGTGAGGCTGAAGTATTTTAAGGTTTAGAGAAATTGTAATATATGCTGAACTTCATATGGGGTCAGAGATAATAGAATGGATGCTGCCTGAGGCAAGGCTGTTTCTCATGGCATGAGACAATAATTCTTGTGATTCCTATTTTTGAGCACAATTTTCTCCCCTTCCATAAAAGGTTCTCCTGAGCAATTTCATATTCTGAACAAGTCCATGAAATACAGAGTTACAGAGGGCAGGATTCTGGATTAAGTGACCTATGTTCCATGAGAGGGGATTGTAAATTAGCTGGCAGTAGCCATGGCAATTGCTTTGGCAGGTGTCATTAATCTCATGCCTCTGCAACTCAATTGTGCTTTAGTGGGTTTTGTGGTTTGGTGGTGGGTTTTTTTTTGTTGTTTATTAGTTTCATATCATCAGAGGATTCTAAGAACTACATATGAAACAACTAATCTTAGGAGAAACAATGCAGCTGTCATGGAAGCTCCATTTTTACTTCACCTAGACCAAAAGCATTTGCAGCAAAGAGAATACAAGATGCTACTTCTGAGACAAGTGAGAGCATTGATCTGATTAAATGTAGACATGTCCTTGTGAAGAATCATCTAGATCCCTTAATAGCCAGAGGAAGCTGAGAGGTCCAATAGGGTCTAGGATCTAATTCATGTCATCCTGATTCTCATCTAAAATTGATGCCTAATGAAAACATTCTCTGAAAAAAGACCATTTATTCCTTGCAAAGAAAGCCTCGTAAGCTGCTGAAGAGCAGCTCTGCACAGAGAGACCTGGGAGTCCTGACTGATAATAAACTAAATATGAGCCAGCAATGGGCCTTTGTGGGCAAAAAGCCAATGGTATACTGGGATGCAGCAAGAAGAGTGTGGGCAGCAGGTCGAGGGAGGTTCTTCTTCCTCTCTACTCTGCCCTGCTGAGGCCTCATCTGGAGTCCTGTGTCCAGTTCTGGGCTCCTCAGCTCCAGAGGGACAGGGAACTGCTGGAGAGAGGCCAGTGCAGGGCCACCAAAATGATCAGGGGAATGGAGCATCTTTCATACGAGGAAAGGCTGTGGGACCTGGGGCTGTTTAGTGTGGAGAAGAGAAGACTGAGGGGAGATCTCATTAACATTTATAAATATCTAAAGGGTGAGTGTCAGGAGGTTGAGACATCCCTCTTTTCTATAGCAGCCAGCAACAGGACAAGGGGTGATGGGATGAAGCTGGAACACAAAAAGTTCCACTTAAATATAAGAAAAGACTATGTCAGTGTTTCAGTGAGGGAGCCCTGGCACAGGCTGCCCAGAGGGGGTGTGGAGGCTCCTTCCTTGGAGGGCTTCAACAGCCGCCTGCACACGTTCCTGTGTGACCTGATCTAGGTGACCCTGCTTCTGCAGGGGGTTGGACTGGGTGATCTGTAAAGGTCCCTTCCAACCCCACCATTCTATGATTCTATGAAATATCTGATACAGAAATGTTTATATTGTAAATTTGAGACAAATCTAAGTCTGGTTGAGATAATTTATTAATCAATTTCTTTCAGTAAATGAAAGAGATCAATTATGACTTGACCTCACGGCACAATTGGTGCCAAGTCAAGCTGTGCTTACAGTAGAGAACTGTACGGGCTGCTGAAGCAATACTTTGTAACCAGTACCAAAAGAGAGAAATCTTTTGCTGCTAAAAAGGGAATTCACATCAATTGGATGAAATGAATTTTTAGGGAAAAAAATAAGAAAATAAGAAAAAAAAGGAGCATTTATCATAGAATGGTGGGGGTTGGAAGGGACTTTTAGAGATCATCTAGTCCAACCCCCCTGTAGAAGCAGGGTCACCCAGATCTTTTCTATTACAGCAGTTCTTTCCTGAAATGGAAAAAACCCCATGTCTGTATGGTCAGGAGCAACTGCAAGACATGCTGCACCTGAAGCCCAAAGAGTCTATGAGAAATTCCAGTTTTCCTAAAGGTGCTATAGAGCAAAAACTCCTGGTCTGTTACAATATTTACAGATCTTAACAAGAAGAATGGGGAAGAATGCTCTAAAAATTTACTCAGGACTGCTGATGATCTACCTGGGCACTTGATGATGTCCAGATAAACAATCAGCTGTTAGAGTAGGAAGTATATGTTTCTAGTGGAAGGAAAAAGATATGTGTCAATGGTACTGTTTTCTTCAGAAAATGCATTTTGAATGAGGTTAATGCATAGAAACACTAAAGGCACATAAACATCCCCAACTGCAACCTTTGAATTTCATTGTTGTTTGTCAGAGATTTCCTTTTCAATTATTCCCCCTAGTCTCCAGGTCATTTCTATAAGATTTCTGTAAACAGAATGATTACAACTAAAAATGACAATTACGAGACCACATTCACTGCAGTGAACATATTTGATTCTAGAAAACCCTTATTGCTCCTCATCTTAACTGGGAAAGGACAGTTTGCTCTGCTCCACTATCCAAAGAGATGCTTGAAATTAATGCACAGCATCATTATGTCATTAGAGCGATCAAGTTTACACAGTAGTAGCAATGTGAGGCCCAGCCCCCTGTGGCATTAACTAGAATTAAGTGAGGGCAGTTACATGCAGAACTGCAGCCAGGAATATGAAGTCAAAGGAAATACATTTTGTTCAACAAACTTTCCCTACTCTTGGTAATATTTTTCTTCTGGCATTGCTAAGCCTCAGCACACTGAAAAGTCAATAAACAAAAACGATCCTCCCACACACACTCCCCAGCTGCCTGCAGATATCCTCACTCATTCTTGAAAGAAGGCTCCACATACCACTCAAAGGATGCTGTTGCACGTCAAAATGATGAATCTAGAACAAATATAGGGGAAAGAATTCTATCTTGAGTGCTGCAAACAGCAGGGCACAGGTAAATCAGCTGCCAAATTCAGCAAGCATTTCTTGCTGGAGAGCAATCGTACAACCTTTCAAGCAATCTAAGTGGCTTCTGAGAGATACTCACATTGTTCTTTTCACACCATACCAGCAAATATTTCTGCCTGTCTGTTCCTTGTATCTGCAAGTATTTATGTGCACACACATACACAACCTGAGTGTTGCATACATACCCAGACACTGCTTCATACGTGCCCACACAGGGCTACCCAGGAGCTGTTCTTCCAGCCACTGTTGTTATAGCTAGAAGGTCTAAATTAGCACTGAGCCAGAATGGGCTAATACTGCTTCAGGCAGCAAGAATGAGACAGATCTGGAAAGCTTAAGGCAGGACCACCACTCTTGTTTGATACTCTGTATCTCAGCTAGTGCAAAATACAGGAGAAAAAGAAAGATTCCTCTTGCCTTTTGTTGTCTCTGTATTACTTGTGTTTGACATAAGCTATGTTCACTGCTTGTTTTTCTATCTTTCCATTTACTAAGCCAAAAGCTCAAGACATCATCCTCAGGACACTTTCTGCATAAAAGCTATTTCCTTGGAATGGCTTAGTGAAACATATGGCCAAGTGGGGCTCTCTGTGTTACTCTGGGTTGCTGCCTGTCTCTGACCCCTTTGGATTGTATCTACCTGATTGGTTCCTTGCAGGACCTCTGCACTAATATGACTAGTGGGGGGATGTAGGCATTCTGACAGAGACAAAACTGCTTTCCCTTTAATACTTCAAATATTTGAATAAGTCACCATGGTTCTGGAGTGGACATAAACTTCAAATCCTCATTTTATCTTGAACTCAGTTATTAAAGGATGCTACGTGAATAAATCTACATGCCACAGAATGCTAAGGGCTGGAAGGGACCTCAAAAGCTCATCCAGTGCAACCCCCCTGCCAGAGCAGGGCCACCTAGAGTAGGGCACACAGGAACTCATCCAGGTGAGTACAGAGGTGATGTGTCCTGGGCATTGAGTATTTAACTCAAGGAGGGACGTTAGTCCATTTCTACACTTTAGCCTTTACTTCTTTTCTTTACTGTGTCAAAACCACCTAAAGTGTCACAGCTTCTCTAACACACCAAAGGGAAGCCATAACAATACCACAGGCCCTGTTTGTCTTAGAGAAGGGAATGGACTGCAGCAGGATGTCTAAGGCACAGCTTACCTGAGTAAAATAACAACAGTGATACAAGGCCTTTGAGCAACTCCTATGAAAGATGGTGCAGAAATCAGCTCTTCTATTCACATCACAAATTAAATCAGAGATTATTTTAGTTATTTAGAAAATAAACTAACAGACCATGATTGGAATGCACTTTTGTTAAGTTTTGTCTGAAGGACTGAGAGCTTTTCATATTTTTTCCCACGGCTGACAACCTTATTTACAAAGCAAAGTTTTCCAGTTGGGAAACATGTGCATCTCTCCATGCAGATGCACACATGCCAGTACACATTTGTATGTATTTATACATACATATGCCTACACACTCATGGAAACATTTGCTAGAAGCATCACAATTGGATTTCATTATGCAAACTTCTGAGAATCCACTAAGATTATGGAGTGTCTGTAGCTTCTGTTACCTTCAAGAGGGGAATAAAGACATTCAGCAGCTACATGTAGGATGTAGCCCACTACCATCACTGTATAAAGCTGTAAGGAATGCACCAATATACAGATCTCACAGTTGCTGCTTAAAGTGGTGAGAAAATCAATTCTAGACCAAAAGAGCTAGAGGCAAAAGAATGAGATGAAATGTGACTGACGGAGAGACAGCATTCAGTAATGCTCAGTCAAGTGAAAAGGCAGCAGAACACAGGAATAGTAAAGCTTATCCAGTTTTGTTTTAATTGGGAGGGGACCTAACAGGCAGTTTTGATGCTTGAGGCAGCCCCTGCTAGGCAAAGCCTATAAATGTTAACTCTGTTCTATTCTGAATCAAAACATGCAAAACATATATAGTGCTCTTTATAGCTTACACTATGACATAGAAAAATTGGACTGTGATTTCCTGAGATGTTGGGATGAAATGAGATGTCAAATCAAGTCAAAATGAAACAGGAGGGAAATATTCTTTTGCTTTCTGGTGCTGAGGTAGACAATGTCCTGTGCCTTTGCTTCTCACTGCGCTTTGCCCTGTGCTGCCCTACTGTTTGTGGTGTTTGGTGTTACAAAATCATACTGTCTTTAAAAGTGTGAAAGGTAAGGCTTTTCCCCTCAATTCACTTCATGCTCTGAAAAGGAATTAAAGTCCCAGGAAGGAGAAAGAACCTAAGATGCTGGCATTATAATCTCAACTGTACAGCTTGCCTGCCTCCTCTGCAGCTTCGGTTTACCCATCCGTGAAACACATTGTCTGCAGCATCCCCTAAGGGAGCATAAGAAGCTGGAGAATTTAATGCACACTAATGTATTTGGCTGAAATAACTCCACAATTATAAACTATTGTTACTGCAAAAATCCAAGTTGAAGCATTTGCAAATCAAGTGAGATGGAGTGGGAAATCCCTTTGTTTTTGGTAGCTTTTTTGACTTTTCTCGTACTTTCAGCAGTTAGAAAGACCTAATCAGTATTAGAGAATGTCAGGCTGAAGAAGGAAACAAGTACTGACCCACCCTCCACAATAGAAAATGTTGTCTCTGCAGGCACTGTGTCACAGTAATCCCACATACCCTGACCACTGACTGTTACAGTCAAAATATCTGGTTTTCCTCTTGCTCTCTTGGCTTTTTGATCACACTTGTTTGTGGTGATTTCAGAGGTAACAAGTGAGGAAGGCAACCTTTCTTTCATGTCTGATAGCGTGCTCTTTTAAGGGATTGTCTGCTCTCTATGATCCCTGAGGTTCTGAGGCAGCTTCACTTCCATGCAATGAGAGGAAGGGTGAAATAACACAGGAGAGAGTTGGGAAAGCTTCAGCATCGCAGACGTAAGATGGAGAGAGCTGGAAGCAAAGCCAGAACAGCTTGGAAGGCAGGCAGCAGAAGAGAAAGCTCTGAACATAAATCCTGTTAACTTCTTCCACAGGTGTGAGCAAAGAAAATGCTTCCTAGGGATTGCTATCTACAGAAATCTTCCTATGTGTAGATTGATTTAGTTTTCTGAGGATCAACCCATGAGACCTTCACGACACACAAGCCTTTCAAACCATAATGCCTAAGGGCACTCAGTGACTTGGGAACAGGACACTCCAAAAAAAGAAAGGACTAAAAGTTGTGATCAGAGGATTTCAGTTCTTTGTCACCATTTGTTTCTGACCAGCCAAATGGTACCAGTCTCTTTGAGTTCCACAGTCGGACCCAGTCAGATAGTCTAGCAGGACACATGTAACCGAAAGCACCAAAATGCCACTGAAAGCACCAGTGTGTTTCACACTCAAAACACTGTTCTTAACTCATGGTAGAGCAAAGCCAAGTTAAATGCAGGTTGGTATTGTCAGTGATACCAGCTCTTCCTGGCTTGACACTGCCATGTCTCAGTTGAAAGGCCAGTGAATGGCCTCAACCAGTTTTACAGTTCTTGTTTTTGCAGATACTCTGCTATAAGAGTTTTCTCTACTGTAAAAAGATGGATGAGCTAGAGGTCACAGAATCACAGAATGGTGGGAGTTGAAAGGGACCTCTAGAGATCGTCCAGTCCAATCCTACTGCTGAAGCAGGTTCACCTAGATCAGGTCACACAGGAATGTGTCCAGATGGGTCTTGAAGAGCTCCAAGGAAAGAGCCTCCACACCCTCCCTGGGCAGCCTGTGCCAGGGCTCCCTCACCTCAGCACTTAAATAGTTTTTTCTTAAGTGGCACTTTCTGTGTTCCAGCTTTTGTCCATTATCCCTTGTCCTGTAATCAGATACAAGAGAAAAAAAGTGCTGCCCCATCCTCTTGACAAACATCTTTTAAATACTTGTGAGTATTAATGAGATCCCCCTCGGTCTCCTCCAGACTAAACAGCCCCAGGTCCCACAGCCTTTCCTCAGAAGGAAGATGCTCCAGTCCCCTGATCATCTTGGTGGCCCTGCACTGGCCTCTCTCCAGCAGTTCCCTGTCCCTCTGGAGCTGAGGAGCCCAGAACTGGACACAGGACTCCAGATGAGGCCTCAGCAGGGCAGAGGAGAGGGGGAGAACCTCCCTCGACCTGCTGCCCACACTCTTCTTGATGCATCAAAGATCCTAAAGATCCTCACATAAAAGACAAATACTCCCTGAACCTCCAGTTAAAGTTGTGGGGCCTGCTGGGCACTAGAATTCGTGACATTCCTCACAGAGGCTATAGTGAACTCAGAGTTCATGTTCACAGCTGTGGCAGTTCTGCTCACGAGCAGGACAAAAATAAGAAAGGCAGGTGTGCATGAGAGAAGATATTGTCTTGTGTGTCCACAATGAGACAGGACTGTAGAGCTTATTTATTCCTACAGGGGTCTGGTAGTTGGCTTGTTCTTTGCCACAGGCAGGTACTGCTGTGCTCCTTGATGGACACTTTGCTCCAGACCTGTGTGCATGGTAGTCATGAAAGCTTGAGAGAAGCTGGCAGTACCAAGGCAAATATTTGCTGTTTGTTGCCTGAAACATTTAAGGAAATCCAGTAAACACTTTTCTATGTTGATAAGCAAGGACAAATGAAGTTGAAATGTAGAAGGAAAGGAGTTAACATAGGCTCCATGAAACTATAATGGCATGTTCTCCAATAAAGTAACTGTTGTCAGGCTCTGAGTCAGTCTCTGACCATCCCTGAGTCACTCCCACCTCATTTTCTCCTGCTACCCTCAGCTGGACTGTGTAGCTGCTACTGTTTGTTCTGAACAGCTCTTATCTCAGATGTCTGTATGAGTGGAGTTATGCAAATATAAGTTATTATTCTTCAAACATTTGTCCTTACAGCAGCAAGGAGAAAGCCACTGTTGGGGTGCAGTTTAATGAGATGTTAACAGAGCAGTGGGTGAATGTAACGTAAGTGTAGCAGGGGTTGTGCTGAGGAGCTCAGTTGACAAAAGACCTGTGAAAACATGGAGCTCTCTGAACTGTACCAAAAGCTGAAAGAAAGATTTTTATTCAGTGATGAAGGTGTCATTAAATAGCCATGTTTTCAAATATATGCTTGCTGTGGAGAACAGTGTCCTGCTCTGTGTTCTACAGTGACAGCATTTCAGTCAGAGAGAACAAAGATGGAGTGAACAAAGTCATGGTGTGGCTGTGAAAGACAGACTGGAGCAGGAGAATAGATTAGAATATTACACCACTTTTTAAAGCAGCAGCCTGCCACTTCATTTCATACAGAATAGACTGAAAAGCACAGCAATTCCAGAGAGTCAGAGATATCCTAGTTGAAAAAAGCCCAGGACTTGATCGACAGACTTGCTTCTATACAACTGCTGTACTGTTTGGACATCAGACTTGGCAAGCTCCATCAATCCATCAGCACACTGGGGAGTGTGTCATTCCGACACAGCCCACCTACCACTTCCATATCCCTACCTGCTCACACTGAAAGCTGCAACAAGGAACATCATTTGGGTTTAAAAAGCAGGCTGCAGTTTTAAGTGTTCTTAAGCACATACAGGAGAGTTCAGTGATGGTAGCTCTGCTGTCATGTGTGGGACCTGATGGCATCCTGGAACCAGTGCTCCTTTATCTGCTCCAGTCTGACAGTGTAGCACTGATACTCTCAGAGCTTCCAAAGGGCTCAGAACAACCTGGGCAAAGCTCTGTATCTGGTTTTCTTTTCAGAGGCAGAAAGCTGTTAATGATTTGCTCTTTCCAGAACAGAACTAGACCAGGTCTTTGAATGCCCAGTCCCATACAGCCTCCTCGAGTTTTCCTAAGGGTTTTTTTAGGCAGATTCTAACATCAGCTGTGAAACATCACAGTCCCACACTAACTATAGAAAAGGGTATTGTTCCAAAGAAAGGTAAGAAACCCAGGGCAGACAATGAGCCAATGCTTGGACTAAAAACTGTTCCAACCTCTTCTTCAAGGTGACAGTATCACCTTTTATCATGTAGTACAGCTAGCTAGGATGCAACTCAGAGTCTGGGCTGAATGACACCTTGAGTCCTCTGACTGCAATGAAGTCACAAGTGCCACACTGTTCCACCTTCCTACTCCAAAAGACACAGTGCTTGCTTTGCAATCTGTTTCCATGGGCCACCAAAGACATTTTCAGAGAGGTCTTACCTGAAGAGAGTGACTTGGAGATGTTAGCATTTAGTTGTCCTTTCTGTGGAGCAAAACTCAGTGGGCTCACAGTGGAGAAGGTGACAGACATCATGAGGCAGGAAAGGGCAGAGAGGTTCCCCTTCCTGGGTGGCTGGCTTCCTTCCCCAAGGGAAATGTCTGTAGTGGTAGGTCCACACAGGGCACACACAGCTGCAGTCTCAGCAAGGACAAATGTCTGAGAGAAAACAAACACAGAATAAAGCTGGATAAAAATGCAACTGACACCACATGAAGTTAATCACGCTCTGCAGCTGTTGTGGTTTGGAAGGCAACCAAATAAAAGGCTTTTAAGAGGTTTTATGTTTGGCACTTTCCTCCTCTACCACTAACCTGTTTCTGAAAGGAGGCCCTCACTTCCCATCAATCACAAGGTAAAAAATAGATCTGTGAGTGTGTGTGAAAAGCAGGTATCTAATTTACATGCAAAATCAATATAATTGCAAATGCAAATTGAACCACTGCTGCTGAAAGCAGATGAATTTAATCACACATATAAAGACAAAAATGTGTGTGGTTCTGGCAAACCCTATACAGCACCCAGTCTGACCTGTTGAATACATCAAGAAATCATCTTGTCCTGACTCTACTCTATGAGCAGCAGCCCATGGCAGACCTATATATGTGCACATGCCAATACAGACCCTAAATATCCTCACGTGCTTTGCTACCCAGAGCCAGACCAAAGACCCCTCTAATCCAGTGGGTATTTGTAATACATACCTAAGGTCAGTTTGGTCTGTCTTGAACTGAAGTTTGTATGAACCCAATTTGTTCAGTGGTCAGCAACACTTCCCTATGAATTTGGCTAGTCCATTTGTGGATCCACAAAGAGTCCTGCCCAATTTGCTCAGTCTCCCACAGCAGCAAATGCCACTGCAGAGTTAGGTATTGTAGGAAACAGCTCTTTGGGTTCTGTGAGCAGAACACTCACTTTTTTGTCTTGTTTGCCACCTTCCAGTCTTCTGACAGTTACTCAGCAACATCATGCTATCCTCTCTGTTTAAGCTGAAAGTATTTCACAAAGGGCTGTTCTATGAACTCTCCAGCATGAGATAATTCCTTACACAAGGAAATTCCCTACAAGCCTTGTAAGGAAAAGCTGGAGTCTGGAAATGAACAACAAGGGCTCTTGAGCTTTTCTGTAGTGGCTACTTTTAACCATTAGCCCTGGAACAGATTGACCCCAATCATAGAATCACAGAATGGTGGGGGTTGGAAGGGACCTTTAGAGCTCATCCAGTCCAACCCCCCTGCCAAAGCAGGTCCCACCTAGATCAGGTCACACAGGAACGTGTCCAGGTGGGGCTGAAAACATCCCATGAAGGAGCCTCCACACCCTCCCTGGGCAGCCTGGGCCAGGGTTCCCTCACCTCACACTGAAATAGCTTTAATTTAGGTTTAAGTGGAACTTTTTGTGTTCCAGCTTCTTCCCATCACCCCCTGTCTTGTTGCTAGATACAACAGAAAAAAGAGATATCCCAACCTCCCGACAACCACCATTTAGATATTTGTAATTATTAATGAGATCACTCATCAGTCTCCTGTTCTCCAGCCTAAACAGCCCCAGGTCCCTCAGCCTTTTCTCATAATTAATTACAACCAACAAGCAAAACTCCTGCACTCTTCAAACAGAGAAAACAAGGCTTGTGCCCCTCTCCACCAGTCAGTGGAACAGTTTAGGAATAAGCTGTTTTTTTCCCAAGGATTCACTCAGACCTCCTTTTCAACTTCAATAATAAGAACTGTCCATTCTGTTCCTAAAATGGCTCTTCAAGCACATTGTGCAAAGTGTAGGTATAGTCAACCATAAAACTTCACATGCAACATGGATTCTGTGTGATAAATCTCCTGAGAGTAGGATTCTCATCAAAGATCCAACCACAAAACAAGATAATGCATAGTGGGGATGCCTTTAAAAAGGATCACAGAAAAGGTTGTTAACTTGCATGTTTTAAACTACTTTGCTTTTTTGATTTCCCTTGAAAATGGACTGTGCTCAGAATGCTTCTTAGTGTGCAAGGAACAGCACAGGGTTTTCCCTCTACCACAGCACATTGTCTTCACAAAGTGCTTCGTAGTGCTGCTTCTCTTTGCCTTGTTTCCCTAAGACTTCTTGTCATTTCAACTCAAGGTCAGAAGTGCATCATGGGGAAGTGATGAGCTGGTCTCTGCTGGAGCATGCATGGGACCAGCATTTCTATTACCATGCTTTACTGAGCTCCCTCAACCCAGTCCTTGCTGCCTGGCCATTCCAGGCAGCACCCACCTTCATACAGGTTGCTGTGGCATACCTTGTCCATCTGGCACTGCTCCACCCAAAGAATCTCAGGCAAGGATGGGCCTTTAGCATGTGTTGGCAAAGAGGGAAAGAGTAAAGAGAACATTCAGTTCCTCATGGGCTCATTTTCATACTAGACCCACACAATATATGCACTTTTGCATGGATGGTTCCACGTCACAGCACAGTTGTGTAACTATGTAGTAGAAAACCTTAGAGAGTACATGTAACAACTATCTTCTACTGCTCACAGACCTATTGCTGGGTAACAGTATGGCTCAGAGAAATGCTCAACAGACTAGACATGTGGGAGAGCTACTCTTTCCTTTCAAGGGCTGAGGCTGTGGGTCTTGATTGAGATGCGGTTGCACTCTGGGAAGTTAGCTAAGAGTAAAGGCCCTGCAGCCAGCTCTGTCAGTGCTGCCTCAGCCACACTCACAGCAAACCCACTGGGGCTTGGGAGGATGCAGACACCAGCCTTCACTGGGCAGAAGAATTCCTAATGGCATCCATTAGTTCTTTACAATTCACCTGGCTTAGAACCATAGAATCATTAGGGTTGGCAAAGACTTAAGCTCATCAAGTCCAACCCCTCCCTCACCCTTCCAAGCCCACCACTAACCCAAGGCCCTCAGCACCTCAGCTCCATGGCTTTGGGAATCCCTCCAAGATGGGCACTCCCCCAGCTCCCTGGGCAGCCTGGCACAGGGACTGACACCCCTCTCAGGGAAACAGTTCTGCCCCAACTCCAATCTCAACCTCCTCTGGGACAACTTGAGGCTGTTTCCTCTTGTCCTGTCATTCGTTACTGAGAAGAGACTGACTCTCATTTTTCTATAACCTCCTGTCAGGGAGTGTCAGAGTGCTGCTGTGTCCCCTCAGCCTCCTCTTCTCCAGGCTCAACACTCCCATTCCCTCAGCCCCTCCCCAGCCCCCTTGTGCTCCAGCCCCTTCCCCAGCTCTGTGCCCGGCTCTGCAGCCCCTCAGTGTCCCTGTGGCAGTGAGTGAGGGGCCCAGCACTGACACAGCCCTGGAGCTGCAGCCCCTCAGTGTCCCTGTGGCAGTGAGTGAGGGGCCCAGCACTGACACAGCCCTGGAGCTGCAGCCCCTCAGTGTCCCTGTGGCCGTGAGTGAGGGGCCCAGCACTGAGCACAGCCCTGGAGCTGCAGCCCCTCAGTGTCCCTGTGGCAGTGAGTGAGGGGCCCAGCACTGACACAGCCCTGGAGCTGCAGCATCCCCAGGGCCCAGCACAGGGGACAATCCCTGCCCTGGGCCTGCTGGTCACACTATTTCTGATACAGGCCAGGATGCCCTTGGCCTTCTTGGCCACCTGGGCAAGCTGTTGATTAACACTCTCCAGGCTCTTTCCCTCCAGTCAGCTTTCCAGCCCCTCTGCCCTGAGTCTTCAGCATTGCCTGGGGTTGGTGAGGCCCAAGTGCTTCCATGGAGGAGTCAGCACTTCAGGCTCTTGCATTACCAGTTGAGCACTCCACTCAGTGTTTAACATACAAAAATGAGAGAATCTAGTTACGACAATAAAGGAGACAGAGTCCATTTTCTGGCAAACATACTTATTGATTGACAAATGTATACATTGAGAATCAAAATGTAATTCAGCTAGAGGAGCAAAAGAGCACATTTTCAATGCATGAGAAATAGTAATAGAAATCAAGCTTAGAGCTGAACCTGCTATTGCTCAAAAACAACGGTCCAATATCTATTTGATCTACAGCCAAGAAGCAGAAGGAAAAATAGATGTCCCCTGAGAAACAAGGAGATTCCTAATGATTTTCTTTTTTAAAAGTGTATTCCATTGCTGTTCAAGTAACCTGTTTGATAAAACAAAGAAATGCACTAATTCAGAGCCCCTTTATTTGTTTATTTAGGAATTGCAAGTAGTATTTTGCAAAAAATTATGGTAGGCTTTCATTTTTCAGGTTACCTGCATAGTCTCTAGAGTTAAACACTTATTAGTATGAAAAACTGTCCAGAAAACATCAAACAATGCTCCTGAATACAAATCATTTAATGAATATGTAAATTGTGCCTCAATGTGACACTTGGCTTGTCTGAGAAACACTGATAGGCTACGAAAAAATTGAACTCCATCAAGGATGAGGAAAATTTCACTTAATACTTTCCTTGTGTTGAAGTCAAAAATGAATTTTAATGGCTGTATATCACAGTTGAAACAAAATATCTGTAACTTGGCATAAACATGGAAAAGGGGGCAATAGCAGGGGGGGAAAGAAAAAATCAACATCAAGGCAAGAAGCAAACAAACAAACCAGCTCTGTCTTTTGTGTCCCATCATGGGCTTTGCTGCTGAAAGTTGTGCAGCAGTTGCTGAGGCCTCCAGAACATACCATCATTCTCCATGAGACTGCCCAAATCTGAGCACTGCTCTCCCAAACTTCTTCTGACCCAGGCAGAAACTCTTTCACTGGTGCCTCTATGCTGCCTTTTGAGAGAGGAGAGCCCAATGTGCTGTTCATGCACAGCTTGAATGTAGAACTTGTAGACTTGCATTAACACAGAGCAGGGCTGGAGTTAATTAGAAGCCCAGTGCTTGGCAAGTCTAAGGAGCTTGGATTCAAGCCATGCTAACAGCAGCAACTCAGGTTCCAATTACATCAGAGAATGCTCACATCTGCGTCAAAGGCTGTTTAAACGTGTCTGTGTTGCTAAGCTCTGTTTAATGCACTTCAGAGAAGACTTGGTCTTCTAACTGCTTTGGGTTCCTAAGTATATTTGGTGACAGAGCTTGTAGAAGCTTGCCATCAGCATTCAGTCCACTTCTGTCTTGTCACACCTACCACTGACAATTGCATTAAAGCAATTCACAAAGTATAGAACAGCAGTGAGGTTGTCCTCATGTATACACACTGATCAAATGCCACAGGCAGCGGGAGGAGAAAACTATCACACCAGGGAAGGGAGCAACTAAAGTGGTCTATTAGCTTTGGGAACAGATTTGTCCTCCTGAAACTGCATATGAACACTGCTTCAGACAGCTGAATGAATGTGTTCTTCAGGACAAAGTATTAGGAGCACAGGGGAAGGCAGTGGTTAGCCCAGTGGATCATAGCCTGACTAAGCAAACTGACTTAGGGAAAAGCAGAAAGAACCCACCATAACTATGCTTTTCTGATTTTTCTGAAATTAATGGTCTGAAATCAAGTGTAATGACCAGCTCTCCCTCAAGCTCAACATCTCTTTCCCTTGTATCCACTTTACTTGTCCAATATACTCCCATAGGCTTTCACATCCAGAGAAACACTTTGAAAGCATAAAAAGTGAAACTTTCCTACCTAGTCAAGTCTTGTTGAACTCTGAGCCAGATTCTTAACTTGGTCTTGGTGGGTTATTTCCGTGCTCAAAGGCATTTGTATCTTTCTCAATTTACTGCCAGCCATGTAATTCTCTAATCCTCTTCATTTGGTCTTGGGAGTCCCTACAGAGACACAATAAGATGAATATATATTTGCAAAACTTGACTGGAATGAAGGCCATATGAGCAATTAAATATCCTTCCTAGCACCAAAGTTCAGCTGAAACCTGCTCTGCATAGAAGAACATCGACACAGAAGGTATATATTTAAGCCAGACTATACTCATGCCTGAAATAAGTTAAAGCAAATTTGCACCCAAATAAGTGTCCACAGAAGGCCCTAGCCTTGTGTAATTCCTGTGGAGCATGAACTCAAGATCAGTTACCCTGAGGAATGTTAAACAACTAGACTGATTTTCCTTATTCTGAGGCTACTGTGAAGTAAGAACCATGTCACCAACAAATAGCTTCATGCTCTGTCACAGAGGTTTCACATAGCTGCATCTGCAAGCTCTGCATGGTAGTGAGAACTGTGGATTAAATCACTCAATTTTCTATTTCTTGGCAATTTCTGTTGCTATTTGTCTCTGTACACTGGCATCATATTACCATCTTGATCTAGGCTTATTAGTGCCAATGCCTGCAAAAGGCACAGCACAACAAGGTAGCAGGCTCCCCTGTAAGGTACATACACAAGCTGCTGTTGGTATTATTACATAAGACTGAAACACAAGTTACAAGCAGTCTCTGCAAAGACAACCTGAAGCACGATAGTGGCTGCTAATGAGAAAGAGTGAGAGACAATTTTCCTCATTGTTCGTTTCCCACGTTGGTGTTTGGCAAATAGAAAGTGCAAATTCAACACAGCAATTAAATCTTTGTGTTGGACATGTCAGTTTAAGCTATGGTAACACCTTCTGTGAATGAAATCACAATCCACTGCCTTTCTGCACTTGAGTTTCAGACCAAGTCCATGATCTTTTCCCTGGTGCTATGTGAAGGTGGTTTGGTGTTAAACTGAGCACACACAGACACCTTCCTCTGTCACCCTTTGAGTTTGTTTAGTGTTTTTACCAATTATTTTTGATGTCTATTACCTTGAGTTAACCTGTAGAGAGGACAAACTGTAGATGGTCTAAGCACCTAAAGATACAAAAAGTAACAATACTGATCACAAGTGCCTGTACACTGAAATATGAGAGTGAACTTTAGCAGCAAACAGCTGAAACTTGGAACTGAGATTTACAGTAGGGGATGCTTGTTCAAACATTGTCAAATAACTCCATGCAATGTATAAACTGCACACCTTGTTGGGGAGCAAATACAAATGTTTAGGTGGTGAAATAAAATCAATATACTATTTGGACCAGAGGATCACTAAATAGAAATGTGCACTAAGTAGAAATGTGCACAGCCTCCTGACACCTTCAGCTTCCATGAAGGACTGTGTCTCAACCTCTAGTACCTAAGGGAACTTGAGAGGCAATGAATCTCCCTGCAGTCAGGTAAACTCCTGGACATGGGTGACTGTGTAATGCCTCAAAGCCAGGCCAGATGTATATATTGTCAATGTGCAATGTACAGTAAGATGCCTGAAGTGAAATCTATATATATATGATGAGAGAACAGGAAGATATTTCCTCTTTGGCCTCAGTATACCTGAATAAAACATTGTGAAGTCATTTAGCAGTGCAAATCCCACTACACATCCTGCCCTTTCTGTCACACACACAGTGGCATCTCTTTTTTTCTTTTGGTCTTGTTTAAAATCTCATCACAAACAGGACACTGGGACCCTCAGATCCAGAAGGACAGGGAGCTGCTGGAAAGAGATCAGCCCAGGGCCACAAAGATGATGGAGTGGAGCACTCCACTGGGCTGTGGAGCCTCCTTCTCTGGAGACATTCAAACCCAGCTGGATGAGTTCCTATGTGATCTACTCTAGGTGGTCCTGCTCTGACAGGGGGGTTGAGACAGTATACTAAGATAGATGCTTTGTAAATAAGACATGTTATCAGTACATTTACATAAAATGACTTTCTTTTACTGCTCTAGCAATTTCATTCTCACATGTGGTTCCTAGGTATTACTGAACTATCGGTGAGAGAGGGAGAGCTCTGGCCTTTTGAGTCTATTTTCTTTTAAATCATGTCTGTATTTGTTAAAGAAGAATGAATCCTAGTTCATCTCAGTCTAAGTGATGGAGAAAAAAAATCCCAATAACTAAAGAACAAAATAGAGAAATCACTCTGGAAGCATAACCTTAGCATACAGCCCAAACTCCTTGAGACTGTATTTTTATTCCCTTGAGAGTATTTCCATTAAAGTGTAAAGTGTACATGTTGTGGATTTCCTCAAGGGAGGGCAGGGGAAGGACTTTCTTGCTTTAAAACCTTTGAAAACTGCAAATGGGTTACCTGCAGCAGCTGGATAACACTTAGAAAAACCTTTGACTTTCTCAAATCCAAAGCCTTAAAGAAGTAGCCCACAGAGGTGGCCAAAGAGGATAGCTTAGTAATGTCCTAGGGTTATATTTAGAGCTTAAGATTGAGACATTTTACAGAAAAACTCTAAGAGAGAGTTTAGGTTCATTTCCAGTCATACTAGGCAGTTATCTAAGGAGTTAGCTCTTCTGCTAATAAAACTAAAAATTAGAGACCTGAAGGCCACCACAGCAAAAAGCTTTGCATTTCATTACTAGATACAAATCCAAATGCATTAGTAATTTCTTTTAATATGGTAAGTTTCAGAATTAAACAAGTATGAGAAGAGAATGGCCTTGTAAAAGGTTTTAATTAGAAAGGCAAAGAATAAACGAGAGGAATGGAAAGCAAATTTTTGCCAAGTTCACTGAAAAGAAGCACTAAGATGTACTTAAAGCAACCAAAGCAAAAACAATCCAGTCTTTTGCTGTTGTCTAAGCTGAAGTTTCAGGGCTCTATGCTTTGTAAGAGTGTGTGTCACAGGACAGACATCAGAAACAGCATTTTAAGTGGCTATCCTAGAGAGCCATTGAGCAACTGCAATCTTATAAAGTATCTGCAAAATTAAATACATTGCTTACTGTCATGATAATAAGCCAAAAATTGCTAAACTAAACTCAGAAGATAAGGTATCAAAAGCACAAAGGAACATAAAATAGGTGATGCTGGATCTGAATGGGACAGTGTGAAGGGCAGTGTCCACACCCTCTCTGACTACTCAATAGGAAATTTGTCTTAGCAGTAAAGACTGAAGCAAAGAAGGCATTCAGTAGCTCTCCCTTCTCTGTATTCTCCATCACCAGGGTACCCTCCTCATTCAGCAGCAGGCTCACATTCTCCCCAGTCTTTCTTTTGCTGTGAATGTACTTGAAGAAACCCTTCTTGTTGCCCTTTCCATGCCTTGCCAGATTTAATTCCAAAAGGCTTACTGCTACACCCCTGTATAGTCTGACAACATTCCTATACTCTTCCCAAGTGACCAGACCCCTTTTACACTTTTGATAGACTTCCTTCTCCCATTTGAATTGTTCCAGTAACTCTCTGGAACTCAGGCATCTTACCTCCTCTTCCTGATTTCTTACTTGTGGGGACAAACCAATCTTGGGCTTGGAGGAAGTGGTATTTGAGGCCTGACCAGCTTTCTTGGGCACCTCTACCTTCTAGAGTCCTAGCCCAGGAACCTCCTCCAAGCAGGTGTTTGAAGAGGTATCTTTGTTCAGCTCTCCTGAAGTCCAGGGTCACAAATCCTTCCTAATGTCCTGCATCTTCTACACAGGATCCTGACTCCACCACCTCATGGTCACAGCAGCCAAGGCTTCTCCCAACCTTCTCATCCCCAACCAGACCTTTATTTGTTAGCACAAGGTCCAGTAGCACACATCCCATTGCTGGCTTCTCAACCCCCTGTGTCAGGGAGTTGTCATCAGCACACTGCAGGAACCTCCTGGACTGTGTGTGCTCAGCTGTGTGGCTTTGCCAGCAAATATCAGGGTGGTTGAAACCCTCCATGAGAACCAAGGCCTGTGACTGTGAGGCTGCTTTCAGCTGTCTGTAGAAAGCCTCATGCACTTGCTCTTCCTGATTAGATGGCCTGTAGTCAGCTTCCACAACAGTGTCACCCACATTAGCCTGCCCCTTAATTCTCACCCATAAACTTTTGACTCACTCTTCATCCCTGCCTGGGCAGAGCTCAATACATCCAGTTGCTGTCACATAAAGAACAACTCCACTACCTCACCTTCCCAGCCTGTTTTTCCTAAAAAGCACGTTACAATTACCAACTGCACCATTCTGCTCTCCAATCCAGAATACTGAAGGACATTCCCTTTTTAATAAGCCTTGGTGTACTCACAGCTCCTTGCAAATCCATTCATGTCATCTTCAGATGCTGAGTTGCCAGTGGTACCTAGCTAAGTCTTACTATCATGTAGATAATTCATCTCCAGGTGAGGAAAGGGCCTGTTTTTTTTTTTCCTCTGACACCACCAGTCTCTATCCTCTAGATAGACTGGAATCAGAGACAACCTGGTCTCTAGAAACTCTTCTTAGTAATGAATTGCATCACTTAACAGCACTTTAGTGGTGGGGGAAGGTCTCTTTCATTTTAGTTCAAAATAGCATCTCGTCTCTATATGGCACATGAAGTTTTTGCATGATTTCCTCTGCCCCCACAATTTAATTTTTAATTTCTATTCAGCTTGCTGAAAATGATGCAATAAAGACACTTCTATGTGTCAGGTTTTTGTCTTGGAAAAAAGTTAGTTCTTCTTTCGACTTCTGATCTTTCCTGCAACTTCTGTCCTAAAAACCTGGCTTGTGTCTGGAATCAGACCAGGCTTGGACAGCTTGAAATAAGAACAAGCCTGGACTCAAGAGATTTTTACTCTTTTCCTTGTACTTAATATTTTATCCAGCTTAAACAGTCTGTAAAACGAGGAAAGGATGCAGTTGTGTTTTATGCACTGTAGGCTGATACTTTTCCCTACTTGATAGTTTTGTGATATTTTGAGCTATGACATCACTTGAAATAAGAAATACTGCTTTTGGAGTTTAGTTTGTTTCCCTCCTACACTGATGTGTGGAGGAATTACAAGCTTGACACCTGACAGAGTGCAACTTCCCTGTATTGGTTCAGTGCACTGTGACATATGACGATGAGGTAGCACTGCTGAGGACAAGAGCAACGTGTAGACTCATACACTTCTATCTTTCTGCTTCATTGGATAATACACTATTTTACAAAGCAAAACAACATTTAAACAACTGAAACAACATTAAAAAATAGACTTTACATGCTTGGTTCCCTCCATTTGTGACATCTCTTTTTTCTGTTATACCTAGAAAGAGGACAAGGGGTGATGGGATGAAGCTGGAACACAAAAAGTTCCACTTAAATATAAGAAAAAACTCTTTCAGTGTTTCAGTGAGGGAGCCCTGGCACAGGCTGCCCAGGGAGGGTGTGGAGGCTCCTTCCTTGGAGGTCTTCCAGACCTGCCTGGACATGTTCCTGTGCAACCTAAGTGGACTTGCTTCTGCAGATGTGATTCTATGATATTTTGGAAAGACTTAGAAACTGTTACCTTCTAACATAAAATGTACATTACAGATATTGATGGTTAATAAATCCAATATGTTCTTTGTACTAGTCTGGAAAACTTAAGAGTGTTAAATATTCTGTGTTGGAAAATATCCAGCTGAACACTCCAAGCAGGTAAATCAAACCAGTAGAACCTACACAGAATATATTAAAAACAAATTAAAATCACTAACACAATGCTTATTTATCCACAGAAATTATCTCAATTTAATCTCTGTGTAGGAATAACCACAAAGCAAAGGCTTCATTGTAGCTCCAAATATAGGCACATACAATTATTATGTTATTAGAGAATGGTATGTTAAGGCACAAAGCTCTTTGGGATTGTTTATGTGCTGAAATGAACATAAGGTCCATTGTCCTTTCTTTCTGACTTTAGCTCATACACTTGAATTATTTCCGTGATATTTTGCTGCACTCTTCAAAATCCTTTGAAAGGAAGAACATTGTTGGAATAGGCCAGATAATAATAGAACCGCAAGCAGCAGTCAGAGAAGGAGCTGCGGGTGGGCAGGAGCAGAAAAATCCCTTTGTCTAATTATTAGATCTGTTCACCAGACTTGGGAAGATGTCAGAACACTTAAAAAACCCCTTCATCCTAACACTAGTGCTGTAATTAGGGAGCTGCTATAAGAACTGGAGAGAGAAGATGGCAAAAAGAGAATCACAGATATTAGTGGTGAAAAGGTTAATTCAGGATACCAAATCCTTTTCTTCACTGTTCCCCAACAGGTATTCACAAACACCTAGGTGGGAGCAGCTGCAGAGTGGACAGAAAGAATTAGGAGACAGACCTCAGAAAAGGAAACATTTCAGTGAGCTTAGGTGGAGCTCAATCTGTTTTAAAGCAAATGTAAGTAGAAGGCAGGGTGTTGCATTAGCTATCATGTAAGCAGCAATAGCTCCTTGGATAGCAGTGGAGCTTCTGACCTCCTCTTGGGATGAGTTTTTCCCAGCAAAGAGATAAATGGTGATTAGCATTAAGCAATAGCAAGCCTTTTATCAATGATCTCTTTGATTAATTCACAAGCCTTGCCAGGCTTCATGGAATATCATGAGTTTTGCATTTGCAGTGTAGTTCTCAAAGCTCATCTACTGGAGCAAAGTGATTATATGGGAATCTCGTCTTTCATTATGGACCTTAAATGAATTTCTAACCATGATAACAGCAGTTCTTAAAGTTGGAAAGCATGATCTTTAAAAGTTGCACATTCAACAAGTCAATCAGGGTTTTAAAGCTTATTAAAATCTAATTTCTAAGACGTGCACTTTGTGAAGTGGCTAGTTCAGGATTTGGAAATTCAAAACCTGATGCTCTTTGGCTGGATCACCTCACTGGAGAAGACCTTTTTTTCCTGTGCCTAAACTTAAATTCTAGAGTGAAAATTTCTTCAATTTATTTTCATGGATGTTAGTTTAGTTTCATGCTTATAAAAGTTTATTCAAGATGCTTTAAAAAAATAAGTAAATGTTAAATATAAATCAAAGAACTTTTCTTAAAAGTATGGATTGTTGTGATCTTGTACACAAGATGTTACAGACTGACTGAATGGAATGCACTAAATTATTATATCATTTATTAACATTATTATTATTATTATTATTATTATGTATTTCATTATTACATTCATTTTGGGCAGAGAGGAACCTCCTGAGGTTCAACAGGGGCAAGTGCAGACTCCTGCACCTGGGGAGGAACTATCCTCTGCTCCAGGACAAGCTGGGAATGAACTGCTGGAGAGCAGCTACAGGAGAAAGGTCTAGGAGTCCTGGTTGACAATAAAGTAACCATGAGCAGCAATGTGCCCATGTGGGCAAGAAGCCAATGGCATCAAGAAGAGTGGGGGCAGTAGGGCAAGGGAGGTTCTGCTCCCCCTTCATGCATCTAAATCCTGGATTTCTGGAGGCTGGGGCATCACTTTTTTCTATTGTATCTAGTGCAGGACAAGGGGTGATGGGATGAAACTGGAACACAAACAGCTCCATTTAAACACAAGAAAAAACTCTTTCAATGTTGAGGTGAGGGAGCCCTGGCCCAGGCTGCCCAGGGAGGGTGTGCAGGCTCCTTCTCAGGAGGTTTCCAAACCCACCTGAACGCATTTCTGTGTGACCTGATCTAGGTGAGACCTGCTTTGGCACAGGGGTTGGACTGGATGAGCTCTAGAGGTCCCTTCCAACCCTGACCATTCTATGAGTCTATGATCTTTTTCACTTGCACATCATGCCTGCTACAGAAAGGAATGCACTAACACCAGCTCACTTGACCATTACTGGATTTAACTGAAGACTGAATTGTGGTTTCTGGGTCTGGAATTAATCTTGTAATCATGTACAAGCTATTTCTCATCCTTTATCTACAAAATAGAGACCACCTCATCTCTTGGTTACTATTTAAACATTATATTGCCTTTTGTCACTATATTGTACATTCTCTGGAAAAAGTACTTTCTTCTGTTCATGTATGGCAGCTAAGAGAGCATTCAGTCCTTAGAGAGAGCTGCTATACAAATAATAGAGATATGCTTGTCTGGGTGTATGTACACCTGTCATATTTTTTTGATGTAGAAATGGAATTCAGATTCACACATAATTGCACCAGAAAGCAAAAAGGAGGGAAGGGGAGAGCAGATAGTGACTCAAAAGGACATTCTTTGAATATTAACCATGATTTTGAATAATGTTTTTACAGCCTTCCCAAATTTTATTTGCTATTCCTCAGAGCAAATATTTACAGAAATAATAGTAAGATCTGCTGGGAACAGCACAAAATATTCTCAGCATGATACTGAAAGAGCAGTAGGAACTTCCTCAAAGCATTTTTGTAGGTACCTCCAGCTAAAGACAGATTGTTTACACTGGAAATGGCCTCATTTAGGATTTCAAAGAAAGTTCATCATCACAAGGCAATGCAGAAGAAATAATCACTTGAGCCTGCAATAGGCAAGGACATGTGTCCCTGTGTGCATTTAGAGTAGCACCCTGTGCTGCATCATTCAGAAGTGCAGCGCCCAATGCATAACCCAGGGATGAAGCACTTATGTAATCTGGGCTGTGAATCTGGCAATATACACAAATAGAAGATACAGTATTTCCATCTTCATGACACTTATGGAATCATAGAATCATTTCAGCTGGAAGAGATCTTCAAGCTCATGGAGTTCAGCCTTTGTCCCAGTCCTATCACACACCAGCCCATTGCCCTCAGTGCAACATCCACCCAGCTCTGAAACCCCTCCAGGGACGGTGACTCCAGCAGCTCCCTGGGCAGCCCCTTCCAATGCCTGACAGCCCTGGCAGCAAAGAAATTCCTCCTCACATCCAGCCTGAACCTCCCCTGGAAACAAGCCTCATACAAAGTGCAGAAGTACCACTGAGGGAAGAATCAAATGCCACCCTCTGCAGGGCTTCTGACTGTGGGGAAACTTTCAGTGCAGTTTTGCTGGTGAACTATTTGGGACCACAGTGTTTGGGGTTCTTGCTGTGGTCCCTTAGTCTGCTCCAGTGTTTGGCAGAAAGTACCACTTGGTTTTCTGAATTGAAAGCAAGTCATATTTCAAATGCCCAATGTGGCTTTAGATGAGGGACAGGAAAGCTGTCTGGTAACACGTGGGGGCAGCTCTTTAAGTAAGCAAAGTTAGCTCAAAGTCCAAGATCTAAGTGCAACATAGGACTCAATAACTTTGAGGACACTTCTTCAGTGATGCTATCAACTATCATTCCACTTTTAAAGCCAGAGTTCAGACACATAAGTTTCCAAATTCAGTAGTGCTTTCCAGTCTGCCTGTTTCCATTCCTACCTTACCCACCAGTTATTCCAGTTAAGAAATTGATCATTTATCAGCTTTTCCTGTGTGCCCTAAATGAGCTCTGCCCTCATGGCATTTGCAGTAATTATGCTGCAAGTATTGCGTGCTTTTCTGTGAGCCTCTGAGAGTGAGAGCTGCTGAAACTATCTGGCACAGTACATTTGGCAGAGCACATGGTCCACTGCTTTAAGGATGGAACTTTAAGGTAGCAGCTTCAGATAGCAGGCTTAGTTCTGCAAGTATTAAATATAAGCCTTTTGATACGACAACCATCAAATGAGTGAACTCCTGTGCTCTCCCCCAAAAGTGACAAAGAGCCCATTGTGCACTGATGATAATTTATTGGACCGAAGTTCTTTCTTCAAGACAACGATTACCATGGGGTTGAGTCTGTAGCTTCATTAGAAGTTGCAGCTGCTGCTATCATTACTCTGATTAGTTACCTTGAATTGCTTTGCAAAAGACAATTATCATTACAGCTTCTCTATCACAAGGAGGAAGTGGCTCCTCATGGCAGAACTGAATTAGAAAACAAACTAGAGCATGAAATAAGGGGAAGAGAGTGAGTGTGTCAGATACTAGAAGAGACTCAAGTGTTTGAAATAGAGGCTATGGCACTGAAAGGTAGGAAATGGTAAAGCAGAAGGTGCAAGTAATCACTACTAGGTGCTAATGCTAATCAAGTGAAATGATCCTGTAGCTGGTAAGAAGGATTCATTTCTGAGAAATTACCCTAGTTTTGAGCCCCCCCCAAAAAAAACCCCAAACAACACAAGCTGTCAAGTGCCTATGCAGCTGCAGTACCACAGGCTAGTGATGTCATCAGATCCCTGGTTAGGAGTTTGGGTATTGTCTGTGTTTGTTACCTGATGCCTTTTCACTTGAGTCTTCATGAAGGAATAAGAAGTACATGGCAAGAAGGGATACAGGACCTGTGAGGCACAAAGCTGTGTCAGTAACTCACGCATTACTCTATAGCATTTGTTTCTTCTTTGCCTTGGTCTTCCTTTGTCATATATGCTCCACAAAACCTGCATGTCTGAACTCACTTTTCTATTTGTTTCTTCTTCCCACTTCCAGTATTTGACTCAGATAAAAAGAAAGGAGGAGATGCTTGGCTTGGTGAGGTTAGTGTTTGTGCTAGAATAGAGAGAACAACGAGTTATTTCAATGAGAAATGAGACACAGTGGGAAGCCAAGACATATAGAGTGTCAAGACTCTTGATTCTTAGTGGCAAAGGCACATTTTCTACTGGTGATATTAAAAATCCAGCAATGCACATCTGACTTTTGGCAAGAAAACATCCCTGTGCTCTAAGTTCCCTTAGCTGCAGACAAGACAGTATACCCAGTTCCACTCCTCTCCATTTTCACCTGGATTCTTCCTTGCTTGGAGTGTGGAAGTGGCCCAAAGACATTTATTTCATCACTTTTTCAGTTTGTTTGGCCTGGGAATTTTTGTTGGCCTAGGTGGAAATTTGGATTTAAGAACACAAGGACAGAGATCCTATGAGTGAGTATAAACAAGGATGGCCTTGTGGTTTGGGCAGTCATCATGGATTGTAATGTTACTAGTCACACTCAAAACTCTCCTGTCTTCTCCTTTTCCAGGCATTGGCACAGGTTTATTAATGAAGTAGAAGGAGGACATAGCCATCAGGGAAGCATAAAGCTATGGACAACTTTCTGAGCACTTTGAAAGAAAGAATTGGCTGTTATTTATGTAAGAAGGCTGAGAAAATGTAGACATGGCATGAATATACAAAGAGAGCAGCAAAAGATGAAAAAGAGCATTTCTTTTGGTGGAATTTAGTAGATTGACATAATTGACAAGTGTGGTTGGGGACAAGAATAACAGGAAAAAATTAGGAAGTTTATTCTCTAGGTTAGAGACTTGAGACATATTCAGTTAGCTTGGGTGCCTTACTGGAAAAATGGAGCATCTGGGTAGAAAGAGAACATAATATAAGAGGAGGTAGCACATAGACTTAGAAATGTCATTGTTTTAGCAGTTATTCCATGGTTAATTTAAATAAAGAAGTATGCAGAAAGGGAATTGTTTCGTGTGGAACATGCCACCACACTGTGGTCATTCCAGATGAATTGCACAAAGACATCCATTCAACCAAACCACCACGCACCCCCCTGAAAACAACCACAGTATGTCATGAGATGCTGTAAACTACCAACACCACAAGCTGCTGCTTCACTTTTGAGAGCAATCTGAAGGAGAAATACAGCTCTGGTCTCTGTGTTTTGGTCAGCAAATGTTCTTTGATCTTCCATTCCTAAGAAGGAGAGAGTTGCCTGTTGTTTTTGTAAGCCCCTGATGCAGAAGTGTTCAGCAAACATAAACCTGTTAGTGAAAATTGCTCAAGTGTGTCCCAGATCAGAATTAGCAACAGAAGTTATACAGCCAAAAGTCAAGTCACCTCTACAATTTATCTTTTGTTATTTCACTTATGATTTCTACATCTTTATTTGAATGGCCCAATTCAAGCACAGATGCCCTTCTGCTACAATTCTGATTGTTCATATTTCAATAGTGGCAAACACTTTCTCAAAGCCTCTCTTCCATCTCTTTTCAGCCTCTCTCACCCCACATTGACCAACTTCATTTCTGACACAGAAAACATCTTTTCTTTGTTTAATATTGATCTTGTCTTCCACATTCTTGCAGCTGGTCCCACAGCTCAGTCTCAACCTGCCTTTCCTTTTATGTCTTCCATGGACAATGTTGCTGCATCTCAGCTGAAGAGATGGGATTTTGTATTGGGGTTCCAAGGCACCAAACACACAGCAATTCTTGTCCTCAGTGGCTCACAAAATCAGATGAAGAGCAAGCAGGGAAGCTAAGAGAGCAGAGCAATATCAGAGCTTGAACCAGAATATTAATAACCTAGGTAAGATTTTGAGTGGGGGCTGACCTCACTGATACTATCTTCTCTTTCTCCTTACCTGTCTCTCTATCCAGACTTATGCTTCCTTAGTCCCCACTTTGTTCTAACTGTAGAATCTTTATTCCATCTGGTGCTACCTCCATCGTTCCCTCAGGTCTCTGATGTTGCCTCCTCACAGTTCCCATCCTATTACAAAGCTGATACTGAGAAAGCTCAGTAGAGCTTTTTCTTCCTCTCCCTTACTGACACCTTTAATAATTGTGTCAGTAGTGAACAAAGACCTCACCAGCCAGGAACTGTGACCTCAGACAATTCTGCATTTCAGATTTGTGCAGATATCATGAATAAAAAAGTGACATTACAAATGGCTTTCAGGTTGCAAAGTCAAGCACTAAACAAAGAGGAAGTGCTGGAATTGAACTTGCCTTCAAAACCTTAATTTGGCCCTTTTGTGTGTAAGTGTTATGACATAGACTTTAATTACACGAACACAGACTATTTTTTCCACATCTAGATGCATAGATGTGCAAATTCTCAAGCAGTTGACTTGATTACAAGGATGCATAATATAAAAGTTCAATAGTCTATTGATATTTAGTCAGATTGCAGAAATTCCACATATTCATTGCAGCAGCTGACTATATTAGGATACTATGCCAAGAGCTGAACAAATGAAATCAGATTACTGCAAATGAGAAGGAACAAATAGCCAGGGAAAAAAAAATAGCAGGGCCACAGGAAAAAAAAACAGCATGGTGAATATTAGACAACTGAATTAGGTTCAGCTGAAACAAAGCAAGAATTCTAAAGCAACCCGCAACTAATATTTAGTCTTTCCTCTAGTCCCAGTGAAACAGACTAATCAGCACAGCGGCTGCTTTATATTGGATAACTCCACAGACTAAACCATAAAAATGGGGTCAAAGGATGTGTTTGAAATACACACAAAGAATTCGAGGTGACATCCTGGCCTGTAGGCCTTCTTCTGGCAGGAGAAAAAAATAGAAGAAGGTTAATTTCAAGGTTAGAACTAACCTTGTTCTATTTCCCCCTCCCACCAGAGCTCAAAGCAGAGCTCATGGCCAACCTGTCACCTCTAATATTCTTTCCTCTCTCAACTGTGAGTTTAATATTAACCTTTTCTCTTGATTTTTGCAGTCAGAATGCTGTTGCACTGTGGATTTTGCTGCACTGTGAAGAAACTTGGCTTGATTTTTAATCACTGGTCAACTGAACATAGAGGCTGGCAAATGTTGATGGCTCTGTTACCGCTCTTCTGCACTTCACAGAATAAAACAGGGCAGAGCTGAACTGCTATACCCTTGGACAGTAACAGAAGCAAAGCAGGGAAAGACTTTATTATTCATTGATTTCTTTTTTACTGAGGGACATACTTGCAGATACAGGAACATCTTCAGCTACTACTTGATATGTGGACAGAATTTCTTAGTTTGCTAGGGAAAAGTTAGAGACTAGACCTCAAGATCTGACCTGGAAAATTCCATACATTGCATATATTGTGCAGATAACAAGACAAAATTGATCAAATCTTCAACCTGTTTTTAAACAATCAGCTTTTACCTTAATATGTTCCTTTCCTCTGTCACCCCAGTTCCTCAGTTCATTCTCTCCAGCTTGGCCTGCTCAACCAACTTCAGAAGCAACTCCATTGCTAGGTGGAGTCTTTTGGAGAAGTGCTCTGTGTGCCTGGCAAATCACTGCATTCCCATGCATCTACCTGTCATCTTTATATTCTCACCCAAGTATTTCTATGTGGAAAACAGTGAAGTGATAAGACACACTGGTGTGCATGGCTTCTTTTGCAGTAGGAGCAGACTGGCTCACCTGCTTACAGAGGAGAGGAGAGGAGAGGAGAGGAGAGGAGAGGAGAGGAGAGGAGAGGAGAGGAGAGGAGAGGAGAGGAGAGGAGAGGAGAGGAGAGGAGAGGAGAGGAGAGGAGAGGAGAGGAGAGGAGAGGAGAGGAGAGGAGAGGAGAGGAGAGGAGAGGAGAGGAGAGAAGAGAAGAGAAGAGGAGGCTCTCTTCTGTAGATTTGTAGTCCACTTGAAAACATACAGTAGGTTCTGCCTGCACCTTAGCATGGGACATGAGTGAAGATGTGGAACAAAAGATTTCACAGCTTGGTAAGAACAAATTAGAAGACTATGTAGGAGTGACAAGAGAAAATTGTCCCTGTGTTGTGTGAAGGTAGCTTAAAAATGAACTCCATGCCATTACACTCATCTGCCCCTACTCATATGTTGAGGTAGATCCTAGTTATTTTCACTCTGATTATATCATGATAAAACTTTGACTGAAACCAATCAGTGAAAGGCATTTCAATTATCCTGCTACTGCCCCAGACTAGTTTCAAACACCAGGAATATATTAAACCTGTTCATTGTAGCTACATGGCTCACAAATTCAGTTCCTGGCCATACAATCTCCACATCCAAAATCTTTTCATAGCCAGTCTTTGTAAAACCTGGGAAGGAGAGTACATCTCTGGACAGGCCATTATACTGTACTTGACTACGCTGAAGAAATGGGAAAAGGTCTCTATGCAGCCCAGAAATGTTGATTTCCTCAGCTCCAGTTCTCTCAGTCTATCAAACTGCTTCATACTCACCCCAGTCACATCCCATTCATTCAGTAGCAATGCTCAGAGAGCTACTTCCAGCTTCAAAGCTACACGTTGCTCTGACCCATGGGTTTATTCATTTGAAAATACAGCAAGATTTTTTGTGTAGGCCTGCTGTGTTTTACTTAAGCTTTCTTCTGTACTGCTGTCTTCAGCTATGTGAGGGTATGTGGGAGTCTATTTTCATTTCACACAGAGAACTCCTGACATCCCACCTCATTCAAAACCTGACATCCAGAGTAGAGTGCCCCATCTGAAGAGCACAGCATCACCAGACCTCTTCCTTTGACAGCAAGAATGGCACCAGCATTTGCCATGGCATTTTACAGTGCATCACACTGGCCTGCAGGGCTTCTTGAGCCCACACCACTCACCTCTCTGAGTATTAAAACACAAAATACAATGCAGCATGTCTGCCTGAGACAGACAAACAGCTTGTATGAGTATCTGCCTGCCTGCCTCTGTTCAAAGCATGACGTGGGACACTCGCTCTTTCTTTCAAATCACCGAACCGACGCTTTTGCTGATTCTCCCGTCACACGAGACAGCAGAGTTTCATGTTGCAAGCATTTCTTGTGGCTTACAGACTAGAGTGTATAAATATAGTGCATGGACAAAAATCCTACAGGACAAAGCTGTCAAAATCAACGTCAGTCCCCTGTTAGGAGCAGAGCCACGTCCAGGGAACGCCGAGGGCGTAGCTGGGGCTCTGTGTGCTACTAGGGCATATTCTCTGGTGCAATTAAAGCCAGAAAAGGGATGAAGGTCAGGAAATGAACATTAAATCTTGCTACCTAACAATGTGTTCTATTTTGTACAGAAATCTTTCATGGCTGTCCTTATGAAGTCTTACAGCTCTGCTCTCTTTTGGAATGCAATGTAGCATCAATTAGCTAGCAGTAATCCGCTGACAAACGGATTCTTTCTTTATAGGTAGCAAGGAAGATCAGAAAGCTGAGAAATTTAGCTGTGTAAGAGAAGAATCTGGTCCATGCCATGGACACAGAGCTCGATCAGCTCCATCAGCAGCCTGACACTCCAGGGTTTCAATGGCTTTTTAAAGAAAAGGCAGTGAAGACCTTCTTAGGGCTACAGAAGATGGGATGGCTGCAGGCATTTGTAACAAACTCAGAGCTTCAGCTCTAACATGTTTCTAGTAACTGAAAGTTCACCGTAGCAAAAGATCTCCAGCATTCAATAGACAAATCTGCTTCAGGCAGGAGCAATCCTCAGTTCTCCTGTAAAGATCATTGATGGTAATTAAGGATTCCTAGGAGCAAGCTGGCTACAGGCTCCTGTCACAGCCTCTTGGCAAAGCAATAGCAAAGACTCACCGTAATGCCAAAGCACCATCCATGAAGTAAAAAGAAAAATAGATGCTCCTTTGATCATACTTTCCTTAAAATGTCTAAATTAAGTTGGAAATGTCTGATATTATAAAGATCTGATATTATAACTGCCTTCTGTGATAATTTTTGATTCACAAATGTCCAGGTAGAGAGCAAAACATTCACTGTTCCAGCAACAGAAGAAGCTAACATGTAAGCAAAGTTGAAAGTACTGTCCCTGCAGAGGAAGAGAGTGCACAAGTAGATTGAACCTATTCACTGAAACAATGATTTTCAACCTCTTTTGAAAATCCTTCATGTTTTCCAGTAAAAGAGGTGTCATTGTAGAAAATAGTATTGAATTTAAAGACTTGGGCTTAAAAGGATGAAGAAGAAAGTATCTTAAGTATTCCCTTGTCACTTGTGACTCAAATTTTTGGCTTGTCCCTGGATTCAAGATTTCATCACGTGTATCCAAAGGCTGACAATCTTTCCCATGTATTGCAGCAGAAAACCTACCTCACTACTGTTCTACAACAACAGTTTGCAGAGCTTTTCTAACTAGCTAAGGATGAGACTTTACAGGATTAACAGTTGCAATGAAATGCACCCCAGGTTCTAAAACTCTGTTAAGAGCACATCATGAAGGAGATGTGACAAAAAGAAAATGAAGTATTAAAAAGATGAAGGAACTTAGCTTGAACTGTGCCACAGTTCAATTAGTTGTTGAGAGCAGCGTGTTACTCGTATAAAGTGGAAGGCAGGCCAAAGTCATTATGTTGCCTACAGTATACACTTGTGAGACTAGTACAAGGTGCTGCAGTTCAGAGGTAAATCACAGCTTCTCTATCACCTGCCAATGGCTGGAATAATCTCCATGAAGAATACATCAGCGTTTACAGTTCCCATTTGTCCGTGAGTCTGTTGGTAAGCAGGGCACAGTGACTCTACAATTTTCCTCTTTGGAAAATAACAAAGTTCTCTTGTTTTCAACACTATTCAGATAAGGGCACGTCAAAGGCCACATCCCAAGTCCTCTGTAAAACAATCCTATCTGAAGACAGAGACAGTAATGTTTCTTGTTATGCTTTGCATTTTGCTGCAGTACATATTAGATGAGTCTCCTTACTGCTCTCCCCCAAAACACCACCAAACATGTTCATTACTATTTTTTCTAAAGAAAGCAGTGACTCTGATTTCTACCCCAATCATATCACAGCACAAGTGCCTTAAAGCTAATGTGAAGGGTTGCCTAGCAACAGCACTAAGCCTGCTGGGATCATCCCGCTACTGATTTTCGCATTGATATTTGGTTCTCAAGGATGCTTTGTGATAATGGCAGACACTATTAACCCTGTTTTCTTACCTCACAATTTAATTAATGCTTTTACTGCTGTGAAAGCCAATGTTTTCCAAAATGTGTAACTATTTTGTCAGCTCAGGGTATTTGGGAGCAACACATAGCAATGGGTCCATTGAAAGAACCACAGGTTTCAAACAAACAGCATCAGAAATCTTACTGATCCTCTCAAATCTACACAAAAGTCATTATTTGCAATGAAACCATTGCTGGGTGTGATTTCAGAGTTCACACAACAAGACCAACTATATGCAGTCTCTGCTGGTGACTTTCAGAAAGCCTATATCAACAACCACTAAGTGTAATAGTCATGTTCTACATTTACCAGTTAAACAGGAAAGTTAAGAAAGTATTGTCACAGTTCACAGCATCCAAAACCAACCAAACAAGCAGTTGAACAATACACTTAGAGGAGGAAGGACTATATTTTAGCAAGTCTTTCAGGTTAAGACAAGGGCTCCAAAGACATCTAAACTTGATAATGGTTTTTATGAATACAGCTTCACAGTAGCAACAAAGAGTGTAAAGCCCATGAATTGCATATTGGTATGCAAGTGGACTTACCTAAATCTAGACTGAAAACAAGCACAGAAATAATGTGTCTCTAAGCAAGCAGAATATCATTGGGCAAGTGGTAAATTCTTGAGCCATCATTCCCCAATGTCATGTCAGAACATACTAATACCCTACTGAAAAGTTGTTACTGAGTTGAGAAGGGAACTTAATTCCTTTTCATTTTTCTCTGCTGGACTGAACAGAAGTCATAGTTGTTGGGCTCATAAAGATTTTTCCACAGTTAATATTAAAAAGCTTAAAAAAATGGACAAAACCCCTGGTGCTTTCAGCTCCCATGGTCTACACAGTAAGTATCAATGGGACTTAGAGACAGTAAGTTATAGATCAACAAATAACCAGCATGATATAACATAGATCCTAGCACTGTGTCTTAATTGTGCTTGAGCAAATTTTAGGACATTCACACTTTTGCACCCCCTAATGACTGTTCACATATGAGGCAGTCTCATTTCAGGCTTTTTTCTTTCAGAACAGTTAGAACCTGCTGATGTGCATCTCTTTCAGCAACTAGGATTTCTAAGCCCAGCAAATGCATGAAAACACACAGACAGGACCTGAGTGCTAGCCATGGTGTCTGAGGAACATCATAGCGATGACTCTTGCTCAAACTTCAGCACAATGGGAAAGAAGTAAAGGTTCAGTTCGCTCTACTTTGCGCTGCCGTGTCAAACAGTTCCAGGGTGGCCACCATGCTTCTGACCCAAGACTAAGGCTAGGGGTAAAAGATTGTGAACATGCCCCTCTACAAGCTGATGTCAGAATGCATCATTTAAAATGTATTCCAAACCAAAGGGCCCTAAAGAGCCAGTCCAGGTTGGCTCTGCAGTGACTGTGGTTTAAGTATTGTTTGACAAGAAGAAGAATGAGACCATCTGCTAATTCCACATGGGAATCAATTGGTTCTCATGGGATACAACTGACCATCCATGACATCAAACCTCAATTACAGACATCAAAGTCATACATCCACAGCTCTCCCCATCTAACTGTGGCAGGTATTCCTTCCTGCCTCTGCATGTGGCTGGTAGGCACACAGATACAGAACCTTCCACCTAGACACAGGGAAGGCAGGCAGCCTCTCAGCTTGCAACCTGCAGCCCAAGGAAATCAACTGGCACTTCTCCCTCTATTTTCATAACAGAAGCATCTCTCTCTAACAAATAAATCCCAAGCAGAAGAAGCTCTTTGACAATTATCATTTGGAACAAATATTTCCAGCCACGCACAAAACACCGTGGTAAAAAAAGCAAACTTTCAATAAACAGAAAATAGATGATTGTTCTAAAATGACAGCTTTCATGCTGTTTATCCCAAAGGATCCTCAGAGCTTATCTAGTGTGAAGTAAATTTGCCACTGGTTAAAAATGTAAATTCTTTAAATACATCAAGCCCTAATGAACAGCCTTGTAACATTTCCCTTTTCCCCATTCCCACTCTTCTCTCTTTATCTTCCTAGAAGACAACGTTGATTATAATTACAGTGGAGACTAAAATGCGTGCCTGATTTCGGGGTTGAAAGCATTATTTGGAAAGTAAAATGGGCTCTTAGTGTCTGCATGTGAAGTGGTGTATGTGCTTCTATGCAGGCATGTATATAGGAATCATTTCATGGCTTTTAAAGAATTTTAACACACCGAGTACATGTCATACTTAAATGCACATCATTTGTAGAGAGCACACAGAATCGAGCCTGCCTCTGGAGATGAGAGAGAAAGACCACTTTGAGATTTTTGTCACCTCTTTAATGCTTTCAAGATGCACAGCAATCTAAAACACAAGGACTGATCCTGCCTTCCCAGTGAAGCAGTGAGCACTGCAGGATCCACGCCACAGCCTGTCCCTTTCTGCTCACGGTAAGCAGGAGCTTGTGATCATTGCTGCAGGGTCAGCTGTTGGCAGGCCAGGGTAAGCTACAACCAGTGCTTTTTCTGGGGGCACAGAGTGCAAGCTCAGGGCTGAAGAAACACACTGTAGCACAAAACTCAGGCTTGCAGTAGGACCAAGCACATGCTGGTTAAGTGGGATGGCTTCAGATGCTGGTTAAGAGGAATGGCTGTCCAGAGAGGTTGTGGAGTCTCCTTCCTTGGAGGTCTTCAAGATCCACCTGGACACATTCCTGTGTAACCTGATCTAGATGGATCTGCTTCTGCAGGAAGGTTGGACCAGATGATCACTAAAGGTCCCTTCCAACTCCTACCATTCTGTGATTCTATGATTCAGGTGGAAGTGAGAAACTAAAGGTGAAACTAAGAGAAACTAGCAGGAGCTGGGTGAAAAGGCAGTTTGGATTACTCACATGTCAGTCCCCTATATTCAAACACAAATGAGACTCAACTCCCTACCTTATTTCACAGAGTGTCTACTTCTGCACCAAGTGAACATGCGACTGTGGATTTTCTGGATGAGATTTAAAGGCATTTGCTGATCTCTCCCCTAAGAGTTAATCTTAGGAGATACACATCACCAAATCCTACATATGTGAGTCCAGCACAGCCAGAACTCAAGCACATGCACCAGATTTAAGCAGAAGTCTGACACAATCAGTACACACCAACCTTGTTTACATATCAGACAGCAGTTATGTGAATTTAACTGTTATGGTCATGCCAACATTACAGGGATTTGATAAGCTCTGCTGGGTGTCCTAAGATTACACCTGCATCTATCCCAACATGTCATGATGTTTAGAGGAGTGACTACTAGAACTCCACTGCATAGATCCTTGGAGGATAGCTCAGGACTCTAGTCCCATGACTCCTGTTCACTCACTTGCACAACTATGTTAATAGCAGTAGTTGATATCTCATTCTTTCTTGAGAAAACAAAAACATCCCTCTGGGATACCAAGCTTCCCTTCTCACACCTACGCAGGTCACATTCTCTTGGAACGTATCTCAGCAAAGTACCTAAAATGCCTCTCAGTCTTTATTTTTCATTTCACAGGGACTGAAATAACAATGATTGCCAAGCTGCTGCCTACAGAAATGCTGTTCCACAGCCCAGCACCATGGGCATACTGTGACCAGTAGGCACTGGCCTGAAAATTTTCAGGGGCTGGATTGTTTGAAATGAAGTACTTTAAGCAGGTATGGATGAGTCCAGACTACTGGAGTGGCTCTTGTAAAGCACTCTCCTCGGGTCTGTGCATGGTTCTCCTTTTGAATGGCAACACTGAGCTCCCAACAGATGGAATCCCAGCAAAGGAAATAGCAAGCACACAGCATCGACAGTCAGTTCTATGGACCAGGGCTTGCCTTTGTTCTTGAAGCTCAGCTCAGGTTGCTAATCAAGTCATATATAAAGATGGAAGATTAGAATGAAACATTTCCTTTGGGATCCTTTCCAATGCAGTTTTGGACACAGATTGTGACTAGGTAGCTCATTTATAGTACAGAAGCATAGTCGTACTGAACTCAGTGTCAATACACAGTCTGTATCATTTCTTTTTCCCCTTTTCTTTTTTCACTCCTTTTTGTAATTATTCCTAATTCATACAAGCAAAGGCTAATGATGAGAGAAAATGAGTTATCATTTTCATTCCATAATTAATGCTTTCCACTATTCTTCATCAGTAGGTGTCCTGTGGAATTCCCTACACTTTGCTTTGCTCTGAGTGGAAAGATACTAAATTGGATAAATTACTCTTCAGCTCTCAGATGGACAATCCTACAGCTAGTTTAAATGCACAACCAGTAGCTGAATAGCATCAGAAATTTTCAGCACATTTCAGATGACCATTTGTGCAGAATGTGATGTCATAAACAGTCTTCTCTGAAGCAGGGCACCTGAGCAAAGAGATAAAGTCCAAAGATGGTTTTATACGAAGCTCATGTTTTGCCTTGTCCTTAGCAACTTAGAACCTTCCCTGCCTCTATTTTCAGTGAAATCAGCCTAACAAAAACATTGATTTTTATGGTGATATGTCTTGCAAACTTTTTCTGTCTTTCCATCTTACTACTGGTGATGATCAGGGGACTGGACCATCTTTCCTATGAGGAAAGGCTGTGGGACCTGGGGCTTTCAGCCTAGAAAAGAGAAGACTAAAGGGAAATCTCATTAACACAAGCATTTAAAATGTGTTTATCAAGAGGATGGGGCGACATTTTTTTTCTATTGTGTCCAGTGACGGGACAAGGAGTAATGGACAACAGCTGGAACACAAAAAATTCCACTTAAACACAAGGAAAAACTACTTTGGTGTTGAGGAGAGGGAGTCCTACCCCAGGCTGCAGAGAGAGAGTGTGGAGCCTCCTCCTCTGGAGGTTTCCAAACACACATGGATGTGCCAACTTATCAAGGCAAACCTGCTTTAGGTGGTGGTTGGGCTGGCTGATTTCTTGAGGTCCCTTCCAACCCTCACCACACTATGTTTGCAATGGAATGGACAAGCACCAGCATTACAAACAGCAGAAGACAAGCGTACCATCACCTTCCTTTAGGCAAGGTCATGACAGAAGTATGAAAGGAATTAAAGTTCAAATGTTATAGTCAAATGGGTTTTCATTCAAATTTGACCTTTACATGCTCTTCACCTTTTATAATCTCTTCAGGAGTGAACTTTGGCTTCCTTGATGTGCTAACTGTTCTGAGCATGCAGTTCACATCAACTTTAAGACTATAAATCTAGCAACCAAACTAAAGCCTCAGCCTGATACTGCCCAAGGATCTTGCTAGGGAAAAAGGCCAAAATGCTTGGAAATGCAAAACCAAAGTCCCATTAAATTGCCAGATATCAATACATTCATAATAAAGGAATTTGAAAGAGTGGGAAAGAATTTGAAGCAAACTAGAGCATTTGTTACTCAGCCCCCTACAAGTGATTTGTTCACTTCTGGGAAGTGAAGGAAGGGTTATTCAGTGGAACAGATATTCCCATTCTCCCACGAATACTATTGCATGGATTGAAACTGGTGGTAAGTTAAGATCTGAGATACATTACAAAAATGATGGCAATTTTAGGGCTGTGATTTCCAAAGTTTCTTTCACGTTTGGTTGCTTTGATGCCACAAAAGGAATCAAGAGTTTCTCATGACTGAAGGCTTTTAATTCCTTTCTTCCATGTTGGCTTCCTTATATCAAAACATGGCAGTACAGCTTTTTGCTTTGGGAAAAAATAGAATAAACTCCTGTAAAGTTTCTGAAAAGAAGTAGGCAAGGAGAGAACAGCCAACCTATTAATGATGCTATTGTTAAAGAATATAATGTCTTAAGTGCTTTGTTCCTCTATCACATCTACTTGAACTTTACTGAGTACAAAGATTACTGAGGGCATGATGAGAAAAAGTGAACAACAAAACCTCATGAGATGCATTTCCTCAGGAACCCAAGATGAAAACAAATACATTTTCAAACATTTTTAGATCAAATCCTGACTGGAAAATTCGGGAGCATACAACTTTGCAAGCTTCCCCCTGGGCTCAGCTGGGAGCAGTTGATACAGAGTTTCTCAGGCTCTATTTCCTCATCCCACATCTCATTGTTCCTGTGCCAAAATAAAAGAACTAGAAATTTATTTTTATACTAGGTTGTTCTAGATAAATACATCCATTATCTTCTGAAGATATGAAACCTCCTCATTCCAAACCAGGCTGTATTTTGCAAATACAATTTGCATTTCAGGCAGAGACCAGCAAATGCAGCTCTACCCATCAGCATGTTACTGTCAGCTGCACACAAGACACCTAAGAGATTTTAAGTTGCCTGACTTATCCCTTCAATTTCTTCTGTAATTCATGGAGAAGATGCAGAGAGAACTTTGCACCCTGCTGCTGCTGCTTGGAAGTCGCTGCATGATAGATTTGTCCAAGTTATTTCTGTTGAAAGCATCTATAAATAGCTTGCATAATGCCTCAAGTGTGTTATAGAATTATTGGGAGTCTTGCCTGATTAGAAGAAATAAGTAAAAGCTCTGAGAAAAGAGCTCAGGATTTTACATAGTAATGCATAGCAGTAATTGAAGGCCAGTGGATGTATTCATGTGCTTAAAATTAAGCATATACTCAAGTGTTTTGCTCAGCTGGAGATACTTTGCTTGTGAAATAATGTTGGCTCTTGTTTTACAAATCGAAAAATGGCCACAAAATGCTCATTTCCCCAAAGACTTGGTTGTTCAAGATGTTTGGTTTCCCTTCCTTTCTTTTTTCATATCCAAGATCTGGAAGCAATTTCTCAGTAGATGTCTAGAGAAAATGGAGATTGCAATTGTATGCTAGAGAATAGTCCAAAGCATCCTTGGGGCAAAAGATACAGCAAATTATAACTTACAGGTTGTGTATACTTCCATGTCTAACATCTGAATGGGCATATCAGGGTTTTGAACAGCACTATGGGACAGCTACTCCTGCTTAGCTGTTAGACAAAAGATGCAACTAAACATCAGTCAGTGCTGGTTACCCCCTTGCTCTTCAAAACAATATGAAGTAACCAACTTGTCATAGGTAACTTTGTAGCTAAGGAAAGACAAAATGAATCACAGTTTCATTGGAAATTGCTCTAAGGAATGGTCTGGGTTCTTCCTGAGCATGGACATAGAGCAATCATCTTGCTCAAGTTACATTTATCCTGCACAGTATTTTCTTGTGGATTAATTTTAAGATATTTTTTCCATCTCTCACTCTCAGATAGCTGACAGCACAGTCTTTGGAGAAGTTTGATTGTATACTTCCACAACTACAGCCTAAAAAACCATTTCCCTTACAGTGATTTCAATGTACTTTACATTAGGCCTTCAGAGTCAAAGTCCATTCACCAGTGTGATTTTTCAGGTGAAGCCCATAGACCTTAGTCTATCATATATTAATTTCTAACTTTGGATCAATTTACTATAGTAGTAGATAAGTTAGCATTTCTTCTGGGTTAGCACAAAGCCCTTTCTCTCACATACACATCAAACACGACGAGGTGCTGGCTGAAGTGTTTCACTAAACTGGAATAAATAGCTGACCCTGCACCACAAAAAGTACATGCACTATTCTGTGCACATGGTATTTATGCTAAGTATTTATTTTCTTGGAATTGCAATAGGACAACAGATCTGCAAAACTCAGTTCTATTTCTCTTCTGGAGCTATAGATGGCTGATTTGTTATTTCACTTAAGGATGGACTCATGTCTTCAAAAACCTGTTAAGAGTTTCTTTTTACCCACCACAGAGTTAAAGCTGCTTACTTTCCTCCTTTTGCAGCTGTTTCTGATTCAATCATCTGAATGTTGTTGTAGGATGAGATTTCAATCCAAGATAAAAGGATTAGATGAATCTCACATTTCACAAAGCCCCAATGTCTTTTCTTTTGCTGCAAAATGAGTGCAACAGTCAAATCTTTTATCACCTTGAAGAGCGAGCTGCTATTCTACTTGGGATCTATATTACATTGGGTTTTGGTGAGGTTAACTACCTACTGGAATAGCTTCAAAAGTTAGTTTTGCATTCATATACCACAAACCCCCAAAATCCTCAGTTGAAAAGTTTTCTGCTAAAACCCATGATATCATTACATTTTGTAAATGAGGACTCTCAGGAAGAGCTGACCTGATGCCCTGATGAACAATACCTGTTGCCTTCAGTGGATGATTGATAACAATAGCAATTGCAGAGGTGTCCTGCAGAGATACCAGCTCAATCACACTGCTGCAAGAAGATGCCATATTATCATATGCTATGGAGAAATGTGAGAGTTTTTTTTATCTGGATCAAGATGTTACAAATGACAGTTAATGGAAGCTAATCAAGAGCATCAAGCATCAATGACATCCAAAGAATGTGATTTCTAGAGTCACTTACCATAGGAGAGTTTTAGGAAGTGAACATTGTTTAACTATGACCCAAGACACATTTTCCTAAATAAATTCTAACAGCTTAACTAGCTATCAACATGGTAAGAACTCTCACACTTTATGTGACTCAAGGCCAGAGTTGGAGTGAAGTGCCTGCAATCAAAAGGTGCACATTCCCAGGCTCCAGAAATGTAGCATTGCCAGCTTTGCCTGGCATCTAAGACTAGTCTATGGAAAACACAGTGCTCAACCACCAACCTCCTCTGCAGAACAATTATTTCCCTCCCATGCAAGGAGACACCACATTGTCCTGGTGTTGCTGCTTACAGAAAATCACAGAATCATTGTGATTGGAAAAGACCTCTAAGATCATTGAGTCCAATCACTCACCTCACATTACCAGGCCCATCCCTAAACTAAACCATATCCCTCAGTGCCTCATTTATGCCTCTCAAATATATCCATCACCTTCCTGGGGAGCCCCTTCCAATGCTTAACAACCCTCTTGGTGAAAAAGTTCTTCCTAATGTCCAATCTAAACCTCCCTTGGCTTAATTAGAACCTGAGCTATGTATCACATACAATATCTTAAACAACACACTTAAAGCATGTTATATTGATGTATATCTATGACATTTATTTTCAGAGCAGTAGATTTTGGCTTTCCTCACTACTAAACCCTTCAGAAAGGCTGTCCAAGGACGCTGCACAGAAGTCAGCAGTTTCCTTCAGCCAGACAATCAAGCTGCTTCCACTCACTTGAAAGCTGAACATCTGTTACTTAGCAACTGGGGAGTCAATTTGGGAGCACACACCACCCGTGCCACTCTCTTCTTGCAAACCTGTCACAGACCCAGCTACTCTCTGGAAGTAATCCTTTCCACAAAGGCAGAAGGCTAATGTAAGAAGATTATACATTTCCAGAAATAAAACTTTACTTCAACACTTCTCTGAATTATAGAGAGGGAATGGTGAGTGGATCATTTTCTCCACAACCACTGGATACTTAATGCAACAACTGATCGGTCAAAAGCTGTTTCTAGGTCAGAGAAATAGCTTGGGGAGAAATATTGAAGTACAAGTAAATTTATCTCTTGGTTCACTGTAGGCCCTGCTTGCTTTTATAGTTCAGATGGACCAGGTGCTTGAAAGGTTTTTGTCCTGGTTAAGAAACTGCCAATAATCTCAAAAGCTTCAAGTTATTAATGTACACAAGTTATGGAGGATCTCCATGTTAGTTACTGATAGATTTAGTTTAAGGACTCTGTATCATGCTTTCCAGATACAAAGGACTGTCAGAATCCTGTGTTAATTTCTGTCTTTACTTTTGGTGCATTGTTGCTAGTTTCCTTCAGCCTTGGTCTTATACTGCATCAACTTGTTATTTACAGCAACGAGTTGAGTTGCAATTGAAGATCCAACAGAATCGTGACTTTGACTAAGTGGTTTGGTCCTCTTGCAAAAACTACATGCCATATTTACAGCATCACAGAACTGTTTAATTCAGAAAAGACCTTAAGATCATAAAGTCCAACCATTAACCCAGTACTATCAAGTGCACCACTAAATCATGTCCCGGAGCACTGCATCTATGCATCTTTTGAATACCTCCAAGGATGGTAATTCAACCACTTCCCTGGGCAGCCTGTTCCAATGTTTGACAACTCTTTTGAGGAAGGAATTTTTCCTAATAGCCAATCTAAATCTCCCCTGACACAACTTGAGGCCATTAATGGCCATTTATTGAGGCCATTGTCCTGTCACTTGTAGCTTGGGAGAACAGACTGACTCCTACTTTACCACAACCTCCTTTGTGTTTTCTTCATGAGAAGAGGCACTATAGATGTTAAGTCATCCAGGTGGACTTTTTTGATCATCATATCAGCTCTAAATTTTGTTTCACACTTCCTTTTAGTCTAGCTTTCATGACAGTTACTGTTCTAAAAGCACAATATATTTTGCTTGGCCTTTTTAGGCAGCCTTTTTGAAGCCTTTCCAAGATTCACATAAGCAGAATGTTTATACACAGAGAGGAGAGGTTTAAAACTGTTGAATATGTTGCCAGATGAACTTTTTAAAATAGCAAAATGTTTAAAGAAGTTGCTTTGTCATCAATAAGCAACGTTTCCTGGGAGCTCTATGATTCCTCATGGTAAAAGCTGCTTCCTATATGACTGAGATTGGCACATGCAGGCATTGTTGACTTGTTAGGCAAGACAATTCACAATCTTTCTTTTCCAAGTGAAACAGAAAGGTCTCTTCTTCCCACCTACCATCTACTTAGATAGAAAGATACCTATGTTCACTTTCCATGGAAGAAAAAAGTATAATTAAATAAGCAACTACAGTAAGGGGTAGGAAGAAAAAACCCCACACAGAGCATCTGCTCAACTGTTTCATGAGTATTAACAATAGATGTAGCACCACATCTTAATTCTGTAGGAGACCAATACAAACAGACAAGTCTACTTTGAAAATATGTATATACAGCCTTGAGATATTGGTGCATTACAAGGAGAGCAGCCAATTACACAGAGGAAACGTTTACTGTGTAGGTTACCATCTTATAAAGAGAAGGACATGCAGCCACCTCAGTGACCTACATTGTTTTATTGCTCTTCTGACTTTTCTCCTGTGAAGCTATTCTGACTGAGATGAACAGGTAGGCTACTAAATCTAATGCTCTTCTGGCTTCACATGAACAAAGAGAAAATTCTTCGTTCTTAAGTAATGAGTGTAGGTGGCCACATTTGCCACTGACAGGTGAAGACTGCTGCTAGAACACCTCCTGGCATTTCTCCAGCACTCATGTTCAATGTGTCTGGTATTTACACCAACCTGTAACTGTTTCCCAGCTGTAACTGAGTAATATGGTCCTAGGTTGTAACGTCTATAAAGATGTTTTGAGCCCCCAGGTGCTGCTCAGAGTACTTCTGAAACTCCTTATCACAGACAAAAAGCAACCTTTGCAATCCTACTTGCATCTGTGAGTTTGAAATTTGTACTTCATGTGTTTATTACTTTATTATGCTAATTTTACACCAAGAAATTAATCTATCCTATTGCAGTGGGGTACTTCTATATTCTACATTTGCACAGGCTCAGTTATCTACCTCTACATTCAGGATGATGGTTGCATCTCCTTCCACCTCTCTCAGGCAAAGGCTCCTGAAGTAAAGGGAGCACGGTTCACTAAAATAACTTCTTGTTGTTAAAAGTTCATAGAAGATTCAACACAAACTCCTAAATGCTTCTATGATATAGGCAGTTGATCCCATTATGGTAGCTCAAGATTTAACCTGTAAGTTGCAGTGAAGATGTATTAGTAAAATGATGTGCATTGCAGAAAGAAGAACAAGTATCAAAGAGAAGTCGAACAACCTTTAATGAAGGCTTGTGCTTTGTAACTTCAGCCTTCAGAAGTGAATCCCTTGGAGTTTGGAAAAGGAACCTTTCCAGTTAAAGATCTAGTAGTAAGAATTGTGGTCAAATAAGAGGAAATGCAGGATTAGGAAATTATTTTCTCTTAGATTTTCCACTGTCACCTTGAATCTTCTTGCACAAATCCTCAAAGCTTGTCTGGCATTTAAATGAAGTCAGGTGGATGATAGCTCACCATCAGTAATGCTTAGAGTCTTCTAAACACATTATTAACAGCTAATGAGTTCTAATTATGGTTTCTGTAGCTATTAAATTATTGGCTTATTTTCAAGGATTAAATTAGGATTTTTGCTTCTCCTCCCCATACTGACACACATTAGGCATATTTGTAGGTAGCCCAAATACCACAGGACTGACATTTGTCCATGCAGAATGGCTCCTGTAACAGAGCTGGGATGTATTGATGGAATCAAAGTATTTGTTGCTAGCCAGTGATCAGTGTTGGTTTTCTGTAAGACCTGCCACAAAGCAGGTCACTCAATCTGACATCAATTGCCATTTAAAAATCTCAATGATTTGAAAAAGGAAAATCAATACTTCAAATAGCAAAGAAATCTGACTTGAAAAGGACTTTGGAGAGCTATAAATGCTCCTTCCTATAATTAGAGTAGGAGATGTAACCACAATCATATTACTTTACACTGTAAGTGTACAAGAGAGCAATCAGCTGTTAGAATAGCTTAGCAAGGGCAGTAATTAATACATCATTAATGGGGCTTTTCATTCAGTCTCATCCTCTAAAGCTTGTGTTACAAGTTATTAGACTTATTTCATACGACTTCTGCAGTACCTGCTTTGTGGTGGGCAGAGGCCAGAGAATCACAACTGTCTTTTTGAGGGAAGCTGCTGGAAGATCTACTCTAAGAAGGGAAGAAATCCCTCAAGTATTGCCAATGAAAACTGCATGTAACTGTTACACAGCAATGCAATACTGACACTATCCCAGGTTGAGGCTCCCGAGGTTTCCACAAACAGCTTTAATGTAAGCACCAACATGAACGAGAAGATGTTAGAGAAATGATGAGATCATGGGCAACATGCTGACTCAGAGCAAGTGAAAAAAAACCAAGGTTACCTGGAGTCACTAGGCAAGTGAGCTGTCACTGATCAAGCATTCCTGGGCCTAAGCAAAACTTGCATCTTGCACATCATCTCACACATGTGACTGGCTAAGCATCTTTTGATATCACTTCATTTTTGACAGTGTGCTAAGTTATGAAGACATCTAAACTGGTCAACATGATGAGTTGAAAGGCTTGATTCTCAGGCAATGTGAGTAGCCTAAAGACACTATTGACTTCAGCAGCAAAATTTAGAACTGCAGGTTGGTATGAGCTTCAGACAGCAAGCAGAAATGAACTATCTAACTTTTACCACAATGCAAAGTCAATCCATTTTCTTTTGTAGGTTCTAAAACTTCTGTAGTGAAAAAAGGACAAAAGAAATGTCTATGATCTCTTTCCTTCTATTAAGAGAAGCAGCTCTACTTTGAAGTGTTACAACACAATATAAAGTGCTTTACCAAAACCAATATTTGTGCTTTGGAAGAATGCAGTGTGTTATGCATGATTGCCAGCCTCTCACTGATAAGAGCTGTGTGAAATCTCTTTCTAAAGCCACAAATAACTACAAACTTGTAATAAAGAAAAAAAATGAGGCTAAATGCCTTCTGAATTGGGATCAGGCATTCAAGGCTCAGACTTGCATGACTTTCAGTTTGCACTCCATGCTGCATAACCTCACATTTACTGTGTTTATCTCAACACCTTTCCCATTGTATCAGAGTGACAGGACAATTAGATACCAGCAAACCATTGCAACAAAGCAAAAAACCAGCCAAAACCTTTCAGCTCTGTTTAGGCTTCTACTCAGAAAGATTTTTAAAGGACAATGTTGTTTTCTATATGTGTGCATAGCAAGGATCTAAAATTAGGATATTTCAATTCCTAATGCTTATCACTTTCTACTTTTAACTGGAAATGGGATATTTAAATACAGTAAGGCTCTATTGGGTCTGATTTGAACCAGTTCAGAAAAATTCCAGTGAGTTCTTACAGTGCTCACGATTCCTGGGCTCACTGCTCCTGGAATACTGCAGAATGCATTCACAAGTCAGTCTGTATGTAGAGCAGATCTCACTCAAAATCAGAATCATCAGTATCAAACCCTCAAGCACCATAGATTAAGTTTGGGGTTTTTTTAAAGAAATAAACAAGAGAGAAAACAAACAAGAGTAAGAGATGTTTCAGTCTCAGCATCATTAAAGAGAAAACAGCTGTGGATAGGAAATTACTGCATTTCCATGCAGCACATGTGTGTACACACATGGCCCTCTGACCATATGCATACTCACACACGCCTATTCATATGCATCCAAATACACATAGATATCATTAATTAATTGTTTGAGATTTATAACTACAGAAAGTGCAGCTCAGTCTCCCACTTTTTGTACAGTCCTTGCCCAAGGCTGAGTTGGGCAGAGAGGAACGTCATGAGGTTCACCAAGGACAAGTGTAGACTCCTGCATCTAGGAACAAGCCCATGCACCAGGACAGGCTGGGGGTGACCTGAGCAGCTCCAGGAGAGGCACCTTGGAATACTGGTTGATAATAAACTAACCATGAGCCAGCAACGTGCCCTCATGGGCAAGAAGCCAATGGCATCCTGGGGGCATTAAGAAGAGCGCGGCCAGCAGGTCAAGGGAGGTTCTGCTCCCCCTCTGCTCTGCCCTGATGACATCTCATCTGGAGTCCTGTGTCCAATTCTGGGCTCTCCAACTCTAGAGGGACAGGGAACTGCTGGAGAGAGGCCAGTGCAGGGACACCAAGATGATCAGGGGACTGGAGCATCTTCCTTCTGAGGAAAGGCTGTGGGACCTGGGGCTGTTCAGTCTGGAGAAGAGGAGACTGAGGGGGGATCTCATTAATATTTACAAATATTTAAAAGGTCTTTGTCAAGAGGATGGGGCAGCACCTTTTCCTGTAGTGTCTAGTGACAAAACAAGGTGTAATGGACAAAAGCTGAAAGACAAAATGTCATTTAAACACAAGGAAAAACTATTTCAGTGTTGAGGTGAGGGAGCCCTGGCCCAGGCTGCCCAGGGAGGGGGTGGAGGCTCCTTCTTGGGAGGTTCCCAAACCCACCTGAACATGTTCCTGTGTGACCTGATCTAGGAGAACCTGCTTTAGCAGGGAATTGGACTGGATGATCTCCAAATTAGCAGAGCCTGTTGCAGTAGGACAAGGGATAACAATCTACCTTCCTAAAGGAAGAAGTTTTTGGTTTTTGTTTGGTTGTTTTATAATGAGGGTGGTGAAACAACAGAACATTTTGCCCAGAGAGCATCAGTGGAAGTGTTCAAGATAGGTTGGATGGGGCTCTGAGAAACCCAGTCTTGTGGAAAATGTCCTTTCTCATTGAAGGGTTGGTTGACTAGATGATCTTTGAAGGGTCCTTCCAACCCAAACCATTCTACAATCCTATGATTTTTTTGTGCACAGGAGGCTCTTAGGTTACAGATTTGACAGGGATTCAGACATTATAAGGCAAATTTAGTAATCATAATAACCTCAGTCCACATGGGCATGATCATAAATTTGCACAAGAACCTGATAATCTTTTAACTACATGGAGCTGAGGACAGAGTTTGTAGCTTCACCAGGAGAGCTCTCTCCTGCAAACATTTCACAATCCACTGCAGAGGGAAAATTAAACCTAGCCCAGGAGCACAATCTCACCATTTTGCTTTAAGAACTCTACTAGATTAAGCAGGAAGATTTTCATGAAATCTTTTAAGCAGATTTTCTTAAAGTCACCAGAAACTTTTCATGGAAAGCCTTTCAGGCTACTCACCCTGCACATTTCTTTTTAGGAGATTTGTTCATCCAGATTTATGAGAGTGATGAAAATAAATATATGCATGAGGACAGGTATTGCTTAGCAGAGCTGGCAAATCCATTGCCTCAAGAAGAAAATAGCCTCACCTTGGCTCCTTCCTGGCTTTGTTTGTAATCCCAGCTCAGGGGATGTTTATGTACACTAGAAATCTGTTTAGATGGAGCTGAGGTCTTTAAACTACTTGCACAGGCCCAAGGCTCTGGTGTTATTACCAAGCCAATATATGAAGCTGGGTAAAAATCTTGGCAAGTACAATACACATTCCAATTCACAAATGAACAGCCTCCCTTAAGATCAATGGCAATCCTCACTCAGTTGTATAAAGCCCTTTAAATAAGGCCTTGAGTAAAGACAAGTTGGAGAAGTCAATCTTTTAAACTCATAAATAGTATTTTAAGAAACAAACCAGGTTGGACATTATAAATAGTATTTTAAGAAACAAACCAGGTTGGACATTATGAGAGACCTGTTTTCTGTTCTGTGGGACCAAGGTTTGTGTTTTCACTAGAGATGGAGCAGTTTTCCAACCTAATGAATATAGCAGATCATGTCTCATGCATGAATTAGACCCGAGGAGACCAAAATTCAGGCAGTGTCTCTTGTGTTTCTCCTACATCATTAAGGCTTCAATCAGAGCTGTGTCCCACAAAGAACAACCCATTCCATTTGCAATTTTGCATGGGGAGAATACTGCTGCAAGCAGTTCATCTTTTTCCTAAAAGGACTGCTAGTAAGGACTCCCATCACTGCCTCAAGCAGGTCATTTGCAATGACACTCATGACCACTAGTTTGAGACAGCTGTGGTTTGTAAAACTTGCAATTAAATGGGCCAACAACCAGCCAATATAATCAAGCCTCTAATCAAGAAAATAACCAAAATACCTTGAAATAGACCACAACTACCTGTTGCAGATTAATTTTTGTTTTATTTTTATTACTGTTTTAATCACACTATGGTGAGGTGCAGGAAAAGATAGAACCTTTCTAGCACCCTAGGGAGGAAGTTGCCAAAGTGAGGCAAGGTATTAATACGTGGATGAGTAAATGAGGACGTTATTCAGTGAGTAAAACAGAACACCTCTGAAAAAAAAGTGTGCACTGTGTCACTCCTGGCTGAGAAGAATTTGTATTGGTAAATACTACCCCCAGCTCCTCAGCAGTGAGGTGTTTGGAAGAGAGTATCTCAGAACCCTGAAAAAAAGCCCCACTGCTCTTTGATAGTTTTCAGAGGAATTTGTCAGCAGCCTCTCATTCTTTCCAGTTTGAATAGTTGAATCTCTCCCCACCTGGGGTAGAAGTTGACACTATATAAAAAAAATCACAAGTCAAATCACATTTCTACTCCAATTCACAAGGCTGTGACATGCACATCTTGCTCCCTTCTCAGCATTTCTTCTTGCCATATTCACTCACAACCTCATTTTGAAACCGAGTCTAACCTATCCAATCCTCCTAAATGGGTGTAAGTGGTTTTAGTGGACACTATCACATCAATCCAGATAGCTTCTGTAGGGGCATCTCATGGCCATGAGCTGAGTAATGAGAAAGTATAAAATCTCAGGGGAAATTTTTACAGAACTACATCATCCAACTCCCATCTTCTATGGCAGCCATCACCCATGCAATGGCAGAGAGGAGAGCTGGGGGTTTTGGCCAAGGGTAGAGGTCTGTGTGTCTGGCATTTTGTATTAATGAGGTTTTGGAAATCTGTAAATGTCTGAGGACTCTCTGCCCATTTAAATAAGTGATAAAGAGGCACATGGGGAAAATGAAGGCTCCTTCCTGATACTTATTAGAAGGGTCGAGCTATTTATGTATCATCAGGGAAACATTCATTGATTTCACAGAGATGAGCTGGGTAATGGCATTCACAGCTTTTCCCTTGTAGCCACTAAGGCAACTGCAGGTCATTTGTGACAAAGAAGAATGGTATACTTCAGTATACTGAAGCTAGCTTATATCACTAATGCAAACCTCATCCTGACCTCATTTGTTATCACCTCTTCAAAAAGAGCCCCAAACTCCCATTTCTAAAATGATCCCTCTGAGATTTCTTCTTGTATGAACATTTGTGAGGAAATGGTTTGCTACATGCCAAAACTACCCATAGTAGGGCAAACTTAAATGAGAAGTTGTATGTCTCAGTCAACTAATTATGCCATTTAAATTTGTCATAGTACCCTGCCATCCTGTTCTATTGTGTGACACATGAGAAAGTTCTCCTGCTTGCTATAGCAGGTACATATTTTAGTGGCACTTGCTGGATTTTCTAGCTGTGTATATTTGGTGTTAGATATATTTTAGGAGGCACTAGTAATTGTATTTAAAGTGGTGGCTGTACCCTCGGTGCAAACATTTCCAGGCTCTTTCATATCAAATGTAAAAGGATGGTGGAAGACAACTACTTTGTTCCTGCTAAGGTGAAAGAGAGAGGGAGAAGTAGTTTGATCTGTGAAACTAAACATGTTCAGTGCTTTACATGGGCTAGACAGAATGCAAAGAGTGGTAGAGTCACAACAAATGTGACCACGATGTCACTGTGTCTCAAGGAAGGATCAGCTGTACCTGGATAATTTACAGCACATTATCTAAGTTATTGTTACAGTCTTTCACAGTGGAGGATATAGCTCTTTTCTACTCTCCCTAGCACCTTGAGAGGATTCTTCTCTACCTCTGTTAAGAGAGTCCATCCTCCACTTATAGCTTTTGCTGATTAGTGACTCAAGTTCTCCATGCAGCAGCTTAATGCCATTACTTATTGTTCTGGCCTTGGATGAATTCTTTTTGTACTGAGACATTTTACATGTGAAGTTCATAATGGCAGCATTCTTGGTCCCAAGCTAAATTATCCTCTGACAAATTGACCTACAACTTCTTGTCACACTTTGAAAGTGGAAAGTTGAGGAGAGCACTGGATTTCATTGACTTGAACATTCAGCTTCTAAGCCCAAAACAACCCAAGCAACCAAGTAAGACTCTAGAAAAGAAATCCTGGGGAAAAAAACCCAGTGGTTTGTCATTCCTGGTTATTCACTAAATAAAAACCAAACAAACCCAAACCTAGGTGCCTTTTGGCCAGTGTAACACTTGATACATCAGTGGCTTCATGGATAGGTAATAGAGCAACTTCTGCAAACTTTTCTCCTGCTTTTGCTGATGAATCCAGAATTTCACAGGCTTCTCCCTGTTTCAAAATGGAAGTGTAAAGATTCACATGGCCAAAGTACTTTGAGCTTTGTTAGAGTGACATCCAGTGGCACAGAAATGTTTCTGGCTTGTTGCAGCATATAGCAGCTAAATCTCTAGTTGTGTATCATGGAATGGTGGGAGTTAAAAGGGATCTCTAAAGATCATCTACTCCAACCCCCTACTCAAGTAGGTTCCCCTAGACCAGATAACACAGGAACATGTCCAGGTGGGTTTGGAAACCTCTTGAGAAGAGGCCTCCACACCCTCCCTGGTCAGCCTGGGCCAGGGCTCCCTCACCTCAACAATAAAGAGATTTTCCTTATTGTAGAACGTTAAGGTTTGGAAGGGACCTCAAAAAAATCATGTAGTTAACCCCTATATTTTTAACTGAAACCTTGTGTTCAAGCTTTTGTACATCAGCCCTTGTCCTTTCACTGGACACTACAGAGTTGTCTCATCCTCTTGACATACAGATTTCAAATACTTGTAAGTATTAATGACATCCCCCTTTGGTCTCCTCTTCTCCAGACTAAACAGCCCCAGGTCCCACAGCCTTTCCTCAGAAGGAAGATGCTCCAGTCCCCTGATCATCTTGGTGTCCCTGCACTGGCCTCTCTCCAGCAGTTCCCTGTCCCTCTGGAGCTGAGGAGCCCAGAACTGGACACAGGACTCCAGATGAGGCCTCACCAGGGCAGGGCAGAGGGGGAGCAGAACCTCCCTTGACCTGCTGCCCACACTCTGCTTGATGCCCCCAGGCTGCCATTGGCTTCTTGCCCACAAGGGTACGTTGCTGGCTCATGGTTAGTTTATTATCAACCAGTACTCCAAGGTGCCTCTCCTGGAGCTGCTCTCCAGCAGGTCACCCCCAGCCTGTCCTGGTGCACGGAGTTGTTCCTTCACTTCCCTTTGGTGAACCTCAGGAGGTTCCTCTGTGCCCAACTCTCCAGCCAGTTGAGATCCTGCTGAATGGCAGCACAGCCTCTGGGGAATCAGCCAGTGCTCCCAGTTTGGTGCCAGCAGGGAACTTGCTGAGGGTCCCTCTGTCCCCTCATCCAGGTGGTTGATGAAGATGTTGAACAAGACTGGCCCCAGAACCCATCCCTGTGGAACACCACTGGCCACAGGCCTCCAACTCAACTCTGTGCCATTGATCAGCACCCTCTGGGCTCTGTCATTCAGCCAGCTCTCCATCCAGTTGTACTACCAGCTTTAAAAACATTTCCTTTCATGATCATATAAATAACTGAAACATTAGAAGGAGATATATTAGCTGAAGACATCAGACTGGATTGCCTAAAGTAGGATATGTTAATTGATTTTTAATGTATCGATGTAAATAGCCTGCTAGTGCTGAGAAAAGCAGAACACTCCACTATATGGAAATTGTGGATACCTGAAACTTCTTAAAAGCATGGCTCAAGTATCCACTTCTGAGTGATTTCTAAGACTGTCACCTCACAGAATCCTAATCATATGCATTTATAAAATAACTAGATACTCTGCAGGGACTGCAGAATTAGAACATGAGAAAACGTTATGTCTTCTTACACAGGTTTTTAATGTAAGAACAGCTGGATCAAAAATCAAGGGTCAAAAATAGACCCTTGTACACATCTTTTCCTTAAATCCCATAAAAAGGAACGTAACAGGGTAAGTCAGGGTGGACTTGCAGGAGGGTTCTGTCACAAGAAAAACTGTTTGTGATTGCAGGCCAAGCTGACATTGATTGGAAGGCAGCTGCTGTCTTGTGAGCAGTAGAGAATGCCCACCTAAATTCATTCTTTGCTGGTCAAAAAAAACCCAACAGAGACACACAGAACCAGTTCAAAGGTATTTTTTGCCCTTCTCCACACAGAGCACACTTAAAATACAAGAAGCTCAAATGTGGAGGTAGAAGTCACATACCAGAAAGGAGGCGTTGGACCAACTTAGGCATGTGTTGTCATTCCAACAAAAGTGCAACTTCTTACTTAAATATAACCATGCAGAAGATTTATTTGGTGTTTTATTTAGCACATACAAACAGGCAACAATCTCTTCACCTACTTCAATGTTAGATCACAGTTAAAGCATACTTCTGGGCAGCAGCTTGGCAGACCCATGCTCTATCTGGCAAAGAGTTGTTTGAAACAAGTTGTGTATTGACATGGAGAATATACTTCTATCTGGGTCCAGACCCTCAGTCTAACTGGTAGTCCAAGCAGTATAAGAAGAGATAGGAAGGGAATATCTGCCTCAGTACACAAGACTGGCAGAGGTGACTGTGTTCATATTTCAGATATTGAAAGCTTTTCAGATCTTTGTAACTAACCTCTCCCATTAAGATACTAAATCACAGGGAAAACTACATCCTCCCTAGGCTTATGTGGGACATTTTCTTCCTAGCTTGGTCTCCAAGTAGTCTGAAAACATTTTTACCGCAGAGCTATAGAAACCCAAGTGACTCTTTGAGCAAGGGGTCAGTTTTAAGGTCACAATAGAAAATGAGGTGAAACAAATCCAATTGCACCTTGGCAGCAGCTGGAGACTCAGTCTAGCAGGGGACTGATACATCTACTGAACTGTGTGGTGTTTCTGGAAGAGAGGTCACTGAGGGTCTAATTCTTAATTCAATTTCTTTTGTGGGGAGGAGAGGAAAAGTGCACTTATGAATCGAGCCCAAGGCCAAAGGAGTGTACATCAGAGAGGTGGAAAGTCAACGTTCACAACATGCAACTTTTCCAACAAAGACGCCACTGGAGTGGGGAGACAGAGCTTGTATCAGAGCAAACCCTGAGATGAAACCTTGAAAAGTACCAATGTAAGAAGCCAAGATATTTCTCTCTTCCTCCCTTCCCCACAGTTTGTGGCACACAGGAGGAGGGGGAAATGTGGAAAAAGTATTGAGGGTTGGTAGAACTATTATAGAATCACAGAATCATTTGGGTTGGATAAGGCCCTGAAGACAGTCAAGTGCAACTGTTAACACTACCAAACCCACCACCAAACCACGTCCCTCAGCACCACACTTATAAGACTTGGATATTTCTCCAGGGATGATGACTCAAGTACTTCCCTGGGCAGCTTGTTCCAATGTTTCACAACTTTTCTCCAGCCTAAATAACCCCAGGTCTCTCAGCTGCTCTCCAGCAGACTTGTTCTCCAGCCCCTTTACCAGCTCCAGTGCCCTTCTTTGGACACATTCCAGCACTTCAATGTCTCCTTGTAGTGAGGGACCCAAAACTGACCACAACACTCAAGGGGAAGCCTCACCAGTGCCCAGCACAGGGGGACAATCACCGGCCTGGTCCTGCTGGCCACACTATCTCTGATACTGGCCAGGATGCCCTTGGCCTTCTTGGTCACCTGGGCACACTGCTGGCTCAGGTTCAGGTGACTGTCAATCAACACTAGCAGGCAGCTTTCCAGCCACATATCTCCAAGCCTGTAGCATTGTCTGAGGTTGTTGTGACTCAAGTGCAGGACCCTACCCTTGGCCTTGTTGAATCTCATACAGTTGGCCTCTTCCTATTGCTCCAGCCTGTCCAAGTCCCTCTGAAGAGTCCTCCTGCCCTCAAGCAGATCTATGCACCCACCCACCTTGGTGTCATCAGCAAATTTACAGAAGGTACCCTCAATCCCCTCATCTGGATCATTGATAAAGATGTTCAATAGAACAAGCCCCAGCACTGAGTCCTGGGGAGCACTAGTGGTGATCAGTCAACAACTGCATTTAGCTTCATTCCCCATCACTCTTTAGTTTTTGTACTAGAATGCCAACAGGCAGACTATCAGCCAACACTATCACTTAGTAGAAAACACCCTGGCTTTCAGCGTGTTCATCAGCTGCCTCACACAGGCCTAAAATGAAGTCTTTTTAGGTACATCAAAAGAGGCCCTGGTATGCCCCAGGTAAAGCACTGCATGGCATGCAGTTGTTCCATAATAATTAAGAGTTTCCTTTGCAAACTTTCTTCGTGCAGCAGGGAAAGCACGACTGTGCACACCAGCATCACATATGCAATCTGTAGCACATGAGGACTTCATTTAGTTGTTGCTGAACTTTGTATTATGTACACAAAAGCATAAACAGAGCCTTTTCTCACATGATTACAAGAAGATAAACCTCCCCCTTCTTTATCTATGCTTGCATGTGTACAGCCAATCAAATCCATTTACAAGTGACACCAGAATTTATGTTCAGCCTCCTCCAATCTACAAGCAGAAACTATGTCTGGTAAAACAGGTAGGGGATAATATCACAGAGATCTTTGCATGCTCTCCTTTGTCTCCTGCTTTTCCTATGTATATTTACAAGTGCTACAGATTCAGACATACAACCCAGACACAGCTTAACATACAACACAACATTTCCTTTAAAAGACAAAAGTCGCTGAAGCCCTTTTAGACATTTTCAGAAGCAAATGTTGGTCAGACAGACAAATCTAGTTTTGACATGCACTCCAAAAATAACCATGTCAGGCTCCGAATTTACATCTACATAAAGAAGGTTAATGAACCAGGCAAATCGTGCTGCACAGGCAACAAATGCCAAATATTGCTCTTAGCTTTTTCTCGTGAGTCAGTGGCTGCCACAGGAATGAGGGTATTCAAATAAACAGCACTACATACTGTGTGCAGTGGGAACGTTCCAAAATGCCACAAAGCTCTCAGTCCACACATCAGAAACAATGGGTAAGCTTGTCAGAAGAAAGGCAGAGTGAGTCTGGAGCTTTGAATCATCACCATCTTTGACTGTTGTTTATAAGCAGTGATGGAAGGAAGGGCTCCTTATGACTGCAGATCAAGCTCTCTGTTCAGAACTGCACTGTAATTACCTTCCCATGGATTTTTTTTTCAAGAAATACATATTTATTCATGTCTGAAAGAAAAATCCTAGTCAGAGGTGACAAACCAATTCAGATGATTTGAAGATGCTCAGGACTCTGGTCCCAGATTAAACTTGGAAGCATTAATGAGTCTTGAAGGAAGGCTGAGTTTTAACCAGTATGTCTTAATGAGCTGTTTCAAACAGCTCTCATAGAGATGAAGGACCTTGACAGACCACCAAGGGTCCAGTTGCACAACTGCCTTAATGAGGAACCTCCCACTAACTTCTGTGGTTCTTCAGTCAAAGCCTCAGTGTGAATTGTTCCTTCACTGGCTTCTTTTTAGCAACACCCTGTCCAACCTCAGGTGGCTTTTTTTTTCCTCTCTGACAGCTGCTTTTCAAGTCTGCTTTACAGAGAATACACAGACATAGTGAAGCTTTTCCTTTATATCCCTACACACATGTTCAAAATATGTATCTGCACCTTATTCCACTTTTGCTTTGCCTGCTGCTCATCAAATACACCTCATCACCTCACATCTGTATACCAATCTGTGTTCAGAGGTATTAATGATATCTTCTTTGAATTTCACAGGAGAGAGGAGGCTTGCTTCAACTATTAATTCTCTGATTTTGCTTGCTGGATGACAGAGCCCAGAGGGTGGGGATCAATGGCACAGAGTGGAGTTGGAGGCCTGTGGCCAGTGGGGTTCCTCAGTGATTGGTTCTGGGGCCAGTCTTGTTCAACATCTTCATCAATCACCTGGATGAGGGGACAGAGGGACCCTCAGCAAGTTCCCTGCTGGCACCAAACTGGGAGCACTGGCTGATTCCCCAGGGGCTGTGCTGCCATTCAGTGGGATCTCAACCAGCTTGAGAGTTGGGCAGAGAGGAACCTCCTGAGGTTCAACAAGGACAAGGGCAGAGTCCTGCAGCTGGGAAGGAACAACCCCCTGCACCAGAACAGGCTGGGGGTCGAACTGCTGAAGAGCAGCTCTGCAGAGAGAGACCTGGGAGTCCTGACTGATAATAAACTCAACGTGAGCAGCAACGTGCCCTCGTGGGCAAGAAGCCAATGGCACCCTGGGATGCATCAAGCAGAGTGTGGGCAGCAGGTCAAGGGAAGTTCTTCTCCCTCTCTACTCTGCCCTGGTGAGGCCTCATCTGGAGTCCTGTGTCCAGTTCTGGGCTCCTCAGCTCCAGAGAGAGAGGGAACTGCTGGAGAGAGGCCAGTGCAGGGCCACCAAGATGATCAGGGGACTGGAACATCTTTCATACAAAGAAAGGCTGCGGGACCTGGGGCTGTTTAGTGTGGAGAAGAGGAGACTGAGGGGAGATCTCATTAACATTTATAAATATCTAAAGGGTGGGTGTCAGGAGGTTGGGGCAGCACTTTTTTCTATAGTAGCTAGCAACGGGACAAGGGGTGATGGGATGAAGCTGGAACACAAAAAGTTCTGCTTAAACATAAGAGAAAACTATGTCACTGTTTCAGTGAGGGAGCCCTGGCCCAGGCTGCCCAGGGGGGTTGTGGAGGCTCCTTCCTTGAAGATCTTCAAGACCTGCCTGGACATGTTCCTGTGTGACCTGATCTAGGTGACCCTGCTTCTGCAAGGGAGTTGCACTGGATGATCTCTAAAGGTCCCTTCCAACCCCTAACATTCTGTAATTCACACTCAAGGAAGCATCTAGGAACCGCAATCATCACTGAGGATTGGTTGACAGTGAAGGCATCTTAGTTTTGTGTATAGGACTTTACTCTGTGACATTCTTCAGAAATACTTCACAGGATTCAGACAGAGCAAGAACTATGAGGACTAAAAGTCAAATTTAAATTTGACTTTTGAGGTCCAGGCAATTGGACATTTGTGGTTGGACTAGATCCAACCAGAAGGATTCTGTAATTGTATGATCAGAGCAACAGTCCCATACATATAATTCATGTGAAAGAGTGACCTCGTAAAGAAATTGATTTTGCTGGGTAAACTGATGGGGGGGGGGGAAGAGGATTTTGTTGTTTGAGGGGGATTGGTTTGTTTGCAATTGAAATATGGTTCCTCTGAGACCCATTGATCCATAAGAGTTTTCTACAAGTCTTCCCAAAGGCCTGAAGCAACTCGTATTTTAATTACATTTAGAAATGTAAAAAACTTGAAAAAAATCCAAATTGAATGAGTGACCACATGAAAAAAATCTTTCTAGCTGCATTTTAACAGTGGTGGATGCAGGACAAGATGATACTTCCCTTCTACCTCGGTTGGTACAGTCTAAAATTCACTTCTTTCCACTGCTAATAAGAAAACTGTGGTCGTGGAATGTCAGAGAACTGTTGTAGAGATCAACATCCATGAGTATCTATAGAAGCAAGCAGTGCTGAAGTGAAATTGCTTTGTGGTAAAAACTATATACATGTAAGATGCAATTAATTCCATCTGTCTTAGTACAAATCTAACAATTTTTGAGGACTAAGGGACACACAGTAGCTTTAACTATTTGACAGCAGAGGATTTGGGCAATTGGAAAAAACTCATCTTGGCAGGAGCTAACACTGGCTAATGTTTCCAGTTGATGCCTGCATTTTACATGCACAGATGTACAAACTGGTGATACCTCACAGCATCCTTCAGAAAGATGCCTTCAGTGCAGGCACACAGGTGAGTACCAAAAAGCTCATCAGTCTCACAACATGGCTTGGGAGCCTTGTTCCACAGCCTGTGCCACACCACAGGTATTTACAGATAATACCTGACTGAGAGAAGAGCGACTATGAGAATTATCCAACAAAACACAGATGATTGTGTTATGATCTAGACCATCTCTCAGGCACAGATAAGAGCATAAAGTGACCACATTGCTAATATTTCCTTATATTTTTTAAGTCACAGTGGTGCCCCTCACTGCTTGTTTCTGGATAAGCAGATTCCTTGTTTGCTACTAGTCTGTCTGAAGTACAACATCCAGTTTTTCTTTGTCTTCTCTATTTCACATGGAAATCAATTTCATTTTGCTCTAAAGAAAATGGTTTGAAAGGTTTTTCTCTTGAGAACACTACAACTGCTTAAGATGATAATTTGGATAAGGTAGTACTGCCTCTCAGCTACCAAGCAAAAAAGATATTCCTACACACATCCAGCTTCTCTTTTCCACAGGATTTGTTGGGGCTTGTCACTTCTCCTTATGTCACACATTATTTCCCAGCATCTTAAACATCTGTATCACTGCAGCTTTGCTGAAAACTCCAACATCACAGTGGCAGCTTCAGCATAAACCTTTTATTTAATAAAGAGAGATTCTTACAATGTCTCTGCAAAGACCATAAACACATTCTTTGGGGGTTGGGGGTCTAAGGAAACCTCTGCTGACTCCTTGTGCCACGGTTTAGTTGGCGAGCTATGAGAACAAACTGCTTTTGTGTAGGCGTGTGCTGCCACCTAATGATACACAAACCACATCTTTTGGTGAACAGAAGCAGAATTGCATCAAAACAGGCTGCAACTACAGAAAGGACTGGCACATCAAATTCCCTGAAGTGGTTTGTGTCAAGTACATGTCAAGACCTGGTAAAAAAAAAACTATGAGAGAACCAAATTCTGCTTGCCTGCTGCAAACAGAGGGTACACAGATGGCTTTTATGTACCAACCATAGGTTCATTGGGTTTAGACCAACTCTAAGCAAAAGCTATTCCTGCTGCCCCACCAAAATGCTGCTCAGAAGCACCTTTCCAGAGCATCTAACAGCCAAGGAGCCTGCTGTTAGCCAAGATTTTTACTCTTCAGCCTCACCGAGGAAAACCTTTCCCAAGAGGCTCCTCGACACACTACAGCAGAGACACTGCTGACATCATAAGCTACTTTCTCTGATTTCAGTTCTGAACTAGAAGTTTCAGCCAGGGGAAATTAAGTCAGATATTTCATTCATTATTTCCATCTTAGGAAGAAGTGGTCTGTGGTTCAGCCAACTGCACATGAACGAAGAACAATAGCTGTTGTAAGAAAGCAGCACCCCAGTGTGAGACAGCACTAGATATTCCTCACACAGTTCTGTTAGTCCATAAAGTTGCCCCAGTAGCTTTTTTGTAGTAAGTAGTTCTGATATTCAGTACCTTCACCCCATTCTACCTGCATACTTGTTCCAAAAGCAGAGCTAACAATACAGAGCTATTATATTGTTGGATATTTTCAAACAAAGCCCCAGAACACTACAAAAATATAGGTGAACTAAAGCCCTTCAGCAGAAAAGATAAAGTAAAAGCTTGTGCTCACACTGTGTTGATATCCCAACTCAGAGGGCACCCAGGCCCACACAGGCTGGTGATGTACAACAGGACAACACCAGACTAAGCATTACAGTTCCCAGCTGGAACATACAGGGTTTTGAGAACATTTGACAAAATATTCCTTTCACTCCAAAGAACTTTAAACACTTACTGGAATGATTTAAACAGGATTTTTCTTAACCAGCAACAACACTGTAATACATGAAGCAGGCTTGCAATTTAAAGTGTACATGAGTGAGATAGAGAATACACGAGCTGAGAGGTTGAATTTGGCACAAGTGGGAATAACCAAGACACAACCTGCACATTTAGTTAAGCTAAATCCAGTTCAGATCATTCCTCAACAAAAGCTTCTAATCCAGTCCAGAAATATATGAAAAACCTACTAATTCTAGAAAGTATAATGCCAGTTGAAACAAAACTTTGTCATCCACCCCACACTTGATAATCTCTACCTGCTGAATGCTTGAAGAAGACAGGTGAGACCCACAGGTAGTCCTAAGAGACAAAACAGCACCCCACAGCAGCACATCCACAAGCCTTCTTCCTTCTAGCTCCCTACCTTCTCATATATCACTTTCCTGCCCCTATCATGGTCACCATGGGTTGTCAATTACTCTTAATTCATTCAATCAGCTACTAGCCTCTGATGCCAACAGTTCCTCCTGCTCCTGCAGAAGCAGAGGTTGTATTCTGACCTTTGATGAAGAGAAATCACAGCTGTGTAGAGAAGGAGAAAAGTGGTGCCTAAGGAAGAAGCAGACCTTAAATGTTGGGGAAGAGGAGGAGAAGCAGCAGCCTGTGCTACAAGAACCCAAGATATTTTCCATGAAGTCTGAGGAGAAAGCTTGGCAAACAAGCCCAGACTTTAAACATAACCTGGGCTAGTTTTCTGGAAAGAATATCTAAAAATACACAGAAAATGTTAAAAGTTGATTTAAATATCAATTCCAATACACTATTATTTCCTCCCTGCAGACAATATAAAGAGATTAATTGTCCTTTGCCTGTCTTAATAGCCTATTTTTCTCTTGGTCTCTGCTTACTGACCTGTTGCTATGGTATTTGTCTTTTATTATTTGCCTACATTTCAACACAGACGATTAATGTCATTGGAAAAGGGCCCTTTTCCCCCAATTAAAACCAAACAACCTGATAAAGCCCAAAATAATTCTTTGACATATTTCTGTTGACGTTTATACACTTGTTCTCCCAGATTAATCTGAGAACAAGCTAAATGTAGGGCTGGAATAGACAGAAGCAGTGGCTCGACATCCCTGCTTACAGAGAACCCAAATCAGGGTGTTGCTCTGCAGCAGCTGCTCACAAGCAAGGTTGTGCTGATTCACAGAGGGAAGGATGTAAGCACAAAACCAGCTCTGACTTCTTATGTCACATATGAATAAACCACGTCATACTTTTGCCAATGCGCAGGGCTGGTGGAGGCACAAGTGGTACAATGTCTTGGCTGTGTCTCTACCATGCTTTGTGTTGCCTTGATCTGCTTTACCTCTTGCTCTTGCCTGAGGGTGCCAAGGCTTCCTGACACCAATGCTAATCAGAATTCAGCTCAATTCTACGTCACTGGCTGCAACCAAACTTAGAACTGGCCCTGGAGATGTCAGCCCAAATAGCTGTAGTTTGTGCTTTTGAGCATGGCCGTGCCTTAATTGCAGACAGTCTTCAGCCCCTTGGGAAGAGGAGAGGAATGATTCATCTGTGTATGGTATGAGAAATATGTGTTTTAATTTATTAATTAAAATTAACCAGAGCTCCCAAGTGTCTCTGGTAAGATATTTTACAACAGTATTAAAGAAAAGCTGCTGTGCTTCTAGAGCTGCAGCAAGTGCTGGGAATGGCCAGTGGAGCTGGCTCACAGACAGTGTTACAGCAAGCTGACAGAAACAGAAAGCATAGCATCATAGTTTGTCACTGACCATTTATAGGAAGGAACTCTTGGGCACCTTTATGCTTCTTTTATTGTTCAACTGGAATACCACAGTAGCAAAGACACTCTCATTTTAAAAGCCATGGGCTTCACCACGATGTAGAAGGATCCCCTTCCAGCGTGCATTACAATAGCACTAGAAACAACTGCTGGTGAGATGTTTCTTGGAACATGCAAACATTTTTGCTCCTTCCACTTAAGATGATGTGTCATACTTGGGCTTCTGATTTGGGAGTATGAGCAATCTAGCTCAAAGCTATTCTGTTTGCAGGATTGGCAAGCACCGGTGAGGATCAAGGCAACTGAGGAGGGCAGATGAAGAAAATTAGCTTGAAAGCCCAAGAAGATCCTTGTGCAATCAATGTGAGCCCAGCCAGACAACAAAGAGTGTGACTGGAGTTTGGGTTGACTTGAGGGGATGCTCATCAAGGCTGGTTGGTTGCAGCTCTTAGCAGAGCTTAAAAAAGATGAAGGATCTGATCCTTGCAAAATTGAAAGTAAGTAAGAAAAGGGATGAGTGATTTCTTCCCTCAGATCCTCATTTCAAATTAACACCCAAGCCTTGGTCTGTTTTGCTGTCTTACATTGTAATGAATACTTTCTGTTTTAGGAGTAGCTTTAGAAAGAAGAGCTGGACTGTTAGCACTCACCCTTTAGTAGCCATACAGATCTGGGGAGTCTGAGTAGCTGTGTATTATGACTTCTCAAGCTTTTCAGTCTCCTCGAAACCTTCTTTAAGAGAACCTCAGACGCTTTTTTATCCTCCTCTTTAAACCTATATTTGTGCAAATTTGCACATGTCCTTCCATCTAAGTGTGCAACTCTATAATCCACTGGGGGATTCTTGGTCTTGCCAGAGAGGAATGTTTTTAGAAGCCCTCACTAAACTTGTAGCCTCACTGAGGGTGACCAAGTTCAGGTATTCCCCTGAGCAGGGAGCGATCAACATGTGAGGCCAAATTTCCTGCTATGTTCAAATTTACTCCATAATTAGTAGTAAATCTGGGCCAAGAACCTTGTAATGCTGCCTGACTGGATCCTAGGTCTGCCATGGGCTGTTGCTGCAGGTGAAGAGACACAAACCCTGGGCTAAAGGGCACACGTCCTTTCTCTGGTATCCTTGCTGCTGGGTGGAGTACTAGGTACAGTCAGAGAGGAACTGAAAGGCTTTGTCAAAATCCATAGAACATTTGCCTTATTATGCCATGTTTCATTAATCAAGATGAGAAACAGCCTTTCAGAAGAGAGGTTCATTTGCTGCCTGGGAGGCTGCTGTATCATTGAGTGCCTTAGGGTAGAATATCAGGGTGTTTCATCAGTGGATCCTGTACTAAAGCAAGCGTTTTTCCCTGTACACTGACATAAGAATCATAGAATGGTTTGGGATGGAGGGGATTCTAAAGATTAGCTTGTTCCTGCTCCCCTGCCAGGGACCTTCCAGTAGACCAGGTTGTTCTGAGCCCATTCCAGCCTGGCATTGAACACTTCCAGGGATGGAGTAGCCACAACCTCTCTGGGCAGCCTGTGGCAGTGCCTCACCACCCTCACAGGGAAGAGCTTCTTCCTAATATCTCATCTAAGCCTGCTCTCTTTCAGTTTGAAGCCATTAACCCTTGCCATAACCCTCCAGGCCTTTGTAAAAAGTCCCTCTCCAGCTTTCTTGTAGGCTCCTTTAGGTTCTAGCAGGCTGCTCAAAGGTCTCCCCAGAAGCCTTCTCTTCTCCATGCTGAACAACGTCAACTCTCTCAGCCGGTCTTCGTAGGAGAGGTGCTCCAGCCTTCTGGTGATCTTTTTGGTCTTCTCTGGTCCATTTCTTCCTTATGCTGGGGGACCCAGAGCTGAATGCAGCACTCCAGGTGTACAGAAAAGCACAAAAGCCTAAAATCATAGTAAAGAAGATCATCAAAGGGACAAAGCATTGGCCTGTGACCGTGACCATGGTTAGAAGGTTATTTTAATCCTGCATAATGTCTGTATAGCAGGTGGGACACAAAAATCACCTTCCTGTGTCGTGTCCCTGCAGCACCAGCATTGGTGCAGCAAGGTAATAAGTTGCAGTTAGGGAACTAACTGTGGGCTTCTGTTGAGTGAAGCTTGAGCAGGATGGGTACCTGCAGTGGCTCTTCACAAGGCTCTCCTAACACTGGCAGCAACACAAAACACAGCCAGCAGTGGGGAGAGATGGGGCAGGGGCAGGAAAGTGGCATTTTCTTATGGCAACATGGATTTCTACTAAATAACAGTGAAATTAAGATGTGAGGTCGGGAAACTCTTCTGGATGAGCTTAAACAAGTTGCTAAACCTCTTCTTTCAAGTTCCCCATTGAACACTAAGGGACATGTCTGCTCTAACAAAGGTGGCTGTGATTGTTTCATTTGTTGGGTAAGGGTCACATAAAGGCATGGATATAAACTAAAATACACACAACAGGTTCTGCCCAATTCCTTTAATTTTTGAAAACAAGTAAGCACACCAACTCTTGTGCCCTTTAAAACCAAACAGAATAGTTCTTTGTGGAACATGTTACATAAACCTTAGTGGTTGTTCACTTTTACTTTATTATTTGCAATACTACTGCAGGTATTTCAGAAAAGGGCAATATTGTTTCTACTGCATAAAAAAATCATGATATCGCTGGTTTTCTTGCATTTTGTCCCATTCATATAGTTTCAAATAAAAACCCCCAACAACCAACCCAAACAAAAGGCAAATACTATGAGGAAATTCACCCTCCCACATCCCAACCCCACCAAAGAAAAAATAGTTCTTTAAAAAAAGAGAAAATCAGTAAAGTGTTAAACAAATCAGATACTAAATGCACACATGTACAGTCACAGCATGTTAGTGATACTGTATCATACTTTAGACCATGCCAAACCGTATGTATGTGTATAAAGCTACAGGTGAAATGGCTCATAGCAGCAGAATAGGAAGCACATTCCACAGAGAGCACGTTGTTCCTGTGGAGATATCTGGATGAGTATGACCCTCTGAAGCACACCAAGGCTAAAAATGCACAAGTCAAGTTTTCTTTCCACAGCAGTGTGAGTTTGAGATGCAAAGGGCAATCCTGACTTGTCTGGGATTTTCCTTTCCTGTCTTATGGATGGCCAGCTCTGGGTTCCACCTCTTGGCACACTGTACTGTAAACATCCATCAGGAGTCCTGACTGCTAAAGATGTCTGAAATCAAGGCCAAGTGCAACTTAACAGTCCCACCAACAGTTGCACCTCCTTCACTGATAAGAAAATGTGCTGATGTTTACTCTGGGAGGCAACCCAGCCAATCCAAAGTCCATATGTGGCTTTGGAGACTTAGACCTGCAACTCTGGTGGCTGGAGAGAAAGACCAGAAAGGGAGACTGGATCAGAAATATCTGTGACTCATTAGGACTTTCAAAACTATCTGTTCCTAGGTTTTGGAATGGGCATTTTTTCAGCATCAAAATGTAGCTTCCAGTTGCTTCCTTGTGCATAACTCAATCTGCAGTTTCAGTTCTGGGAGCACTGAGAAGTTATCTTTCTCCAATGGGACTGGGATTTTCATTGGTAACTGCCAGTTCTGGCTGCCAAGCTGAAGACTCCCTGTGAGGCAGTCCAGCATTCACAAGCTGATGGTTCTGTACCTTCATACAGGTAGACTCCCTCAAAACGTCCTTTCCTAAACACCTACCCATGGAGACATGCAAAGGCACACAGGACTTACAAGGGTTCAGGTAAAACTGGGGTAGAGATGTTATCTCCTGGACTCCTACCTTACCAAACAAACCCATACAAATAAGATAAAGTCAAATGAAATAGATCTGTTAGATTTAATGATGTGACTTGATACAGAGGGATTTTATGGAGATGCTTTTGTAGGAGGCAAAATCTCAAAGAAATACTGACCACATGTACAGTTCCATGTAGTATTAAGATGTAGTGACTTCTAGTGAAATGTTTTCCTCTGAAGGCAGCCAGCAGCCACTTTTGTTTCTAGCAAATCTGGATGCTGATATCTGAGCTTCAGTGACTGTGAATTGCAGAGGAGACAGCAGATTTTATGACATGTCATCAGAGCTGTCTCAGGCTGACGCTTATCTCTCCCCATCACTACTGTGCAGTGTAGTGCCATGTTCCTCCCCAGCTTCTCAAACAGCCATTCAATTAAAAACAAGACAAGGAAAAAAAACAAGCTGTCCAGAACAAATGAGTGTTTAGAATATTGGTAGGAAAAACAAAAGAACCAATGCAAGAGACAGTCTAGGGTTTCTGGTACGGAGACTAGCATTTCACACCTCATGGTAACAACCATTCATCAGCTGGGTTCATGTACAAAATCTATCTTATATCGCAGGGGATGGGTTCATACAATGAAAGGGCTTGATATCACAAACCCAATACAGCTCCCTTTGCAGAACAGAGAAGCCACAACATCCCTGTCTTCATTCCTTCATCTGCACTGTATATAAACTACCCTTGGGGACTCCTGTAGAGATGAAGGACCGGTGACTCTGACCTGTTCCACCACATAGCTCCCATTCTGACTTCAGTGCAAGCCTTGACATCATTCAGGGTGGAAGAATCAATGCCTAATCTGAGAGTATCTGGGAAGTATCTTGAAGATGAGAAAAGCTATAGACTGCTACATGTTGTGATTCTTTGACTTCTTCTGAAAGGAGTGAATAGTTGTACAGAGAAACAGACTGGCAAACAGATAGAGAGGCCAAGGCATGCAGAGCTCTAAACCTGCTCTTTCTTTTTGCACTCAGAACATATCCATGTATGTAAAGAAACCTTCATCTCCTGTTGCAAAAGCACAGACAAACACATTTCACTCCAGGAGATGAGAAGTGTTGACCAAAATGAAGTACTGGCCACCCAGAAAGTAAATGAAAAAGATGTAGAGGTTTCCTGGAGACCACTAAGAGATAAACAGCAAAATTCACAGCTCTTGTGAAATATTCTCCATCCAATCTCCAGAAAAGAAGTGACTGAGAAGTGGGCCAGTTCCACCACACTTTCAGACCCGTGGAAGGAAGCAAACAGAGGGTGGGGGGAAGGTAATGAGAGCAGCTGAGGTGGTGGTGCTTCCTCTTGGCTTCACAAAGGTCTCCCTGAAAGAGCAGCTTTATTCAGTGCAGACCTCAGCCTGGCAACAGCACTGGCCCAGGGGAGGCTGACCTTGGTGCCAAAGCCACAGGCCCTGGCTGGAATGACTTCCTTCAGTACCTGTGGGTACAGCCCACGTGTAGACAGTAACATGGGATAGCAGTTACAAGTCATCCCCCCAGCCCCTCACAATTTCTTCCAATAGAGACAAAAGGACATTCTGGTCTCCTTTATATACATACATTAAATGCTGAAATGGTCTGAAATGCTTACAGATTAGAACACAGGTATCCATACAACATTACACCTGACAGAAATCCAAGTAGAAAAGATTTACAGCACATTATACAGGTCCCTCTAACTTCTAAAAAAACATGGACTGAAGTCACTATATTACAAGGAGTCATCACTAAGGTACCATATAATACTGTTTCTTTCTCTTTTACATAACCATTACTTATATAGTAATTTAAAAAAATCACTTTTAAACAAGTATACAATATTCACTTCGAAATTAACTGGTTAATAAAAGTTTGTGCAAAACAAGCTTCTATAATTAAGTGAATTTATTTATTTATTTATAAAAAAACAAATAAAACAAGCAAAAAAAAAACCCAAAAGACAGTTCTTTCAGAAATGTGTCTCCTTTTCTGTAATGGTGGAAATGGTGCCATCTCCTTTCAGTTTGGCGTCACAGTCGTTTATTGCTGCAATGTAGGCTCCTCCTCCAAGTTTCCCTCTCATTTTCAGGTCTGAGCTAGGTGTAATCAACTTCCTGAATTTCTAGAGAATTTGAGAAATTGGAAATCATTACCTTTTCCCTGGTCAAAGACACACAATTGTTACACAGGTTGGCTATAAGCCCCCCTTTGCCTCTCGTTTCCCTGTTACAGTGCCACACAGTTCTTTACAAACCACACCAGAACAAAGGCTGGAGGATGAAGGCAAAGACAAAGTTAAAGTGACTTTCCATGCTGATCTCAAGTTTTCTTCCATGAACAAACACAGCACAATGCTCTGTTAGGGTCTCTTATTTGGGGACATGTTGTTCCTAATGGTAGAGTCAAAGAATATACACTGAAAAAAGAGAATAAATGAGAGTCTGATGAAGTGTGTTAAGCTACAACAATGAATGAAAGAAAATATGTGCATTCAACTGAGAGCTTTCTCTTCTACAGCAGTAACATGAGGAGGTTGAAGCATCACTTTGTTGTATCCAGTCACAGGACAAGGGGTGATGGGATGAAGCTGGAACACAAAAAGTTCCACTTAAACATAAGAAAAAACTCTGTCAGTGTTTGAGTGAGGGAGCCCTGGCACAGGCTGCCCAGAGGGGTTGTGGAGGCTCCTTCCTTGGAGGGCTTCAAGACCCGCCTGGACACGTTCCTGTGTGACCTGATCTAGGTGACCCTGCTTCTGCAGGGAGGTTGGACCAGATGATCTCTAAAGGTCCCTTCCAACCCCACCATTCTGTGATTCTATACACTGTGAGACAAGTCAATCATCCTCAGGCACCCTAGACACAGACATTCCTACTGGTTTACTCTTCACATAGGTATGATTCTGGCAAATATCAGACTGAGAAAGTATGAAAGGGACTGAATAAAATCTCTTCTCTATTAAGATAGGGAGTGGCAATATTTGGTGATATGCCAGGGTCTGGGAAACAGGCTTCAAATAATAGTTGGCCTCCAGATTAAGCCTCCATAATTGCACTTGCTACAATCTTACAGACAGTAGTTTCTTTACTGTTAACTGTTGCATTAATGAAATATGCATGGTTATTAGCCAAAGAAGTAGCTTGGATGGAATACAATTGTTGATGAGAATAAAGTCCCTAAGTATTAGTGAAGGGCATAGTTAGAATGTCCATGAGAACCTATTTATTGCTTTGATGTATCTGTTCCTATGTGTACAGATGCTGTGTTCAAGGCTGGGAAACTGGATCATAGAATGGTAGGGGTTGGAAGGGACCTTTAGAGATCATCCAGTCCAAAAGATGATCAGCCTCGGTTAAAAGTTACATGAAGAAAAAACCCAGAATATAAGGAAATTCCCGTGGTTCCTCCTGAAGCCTTGGGAAAGTTTCAGGTGATATCTCAACGGAGGATGAAGCCAGATATTCTGCCAATGAAGTTATGTATTGTTTATTCAGGACTTTGGAGATCTCCCCTATGAGTAGAGGCACAGTGTAGGAGCTCCCAGTTGCTGGGACAAGCTCTCCTGCTCCTTGCTGCAACCAGGGCTCCCCAGTGACTGCAGATCTGAATGATGGTCACATATTAGGGCAGTTGTTGATGTGTCTTTCTTAATCACTATGGTTATTCCCCTGTGGTAATGTTTAGCTGCACTACCTCACTTATGCTTGTTTCTGCTTAAGAGAGTTACATAGCTTATTGTTGTGATTGAATGCTTTATCTTATTTTCTGTATCATTTTTAAAGTGGTCATTAAACTAAGATTAATGTTTTTATTGATGTCTGTGTCCTTTCAGCTGCCCCCCATCATTTGGCAAAACATTGGGCAACACACTGGGATACCTACTTTTACTGACTAGTAAAAGTCAGTAGTCTAGTCTACAGTACTACAGTACTAGTACAGAGACTAAAGTACTAGTCTAAGGAGCTTCAGATGACAGAAGCAGACTTTCCTGGACTATGAGAAATCTCAACCAGCTGAATAAGGTTTGTCCATTATAACAGTCTCTACCATCTTTCTTTGGACATTACATTTGAGATTTAACAATGTTAATCTCAGCCTGGACCTGAGAGAACCTGATACCAAATGTTAGTAAGTTGCACTGAGTATTTTCTTTTGCCTGTTTTTCTCACTTAGAGAACTCTAATCAGGAAACCTGCCCAGTAAACCTATGTGAGTGTTTGCTACCCAGCACCTGGAGAAAAGTCCTGGCAGCACAAACATAGCTACCAAAACCATAGAAAGGAGGCAGCTGACTATTGAATGGCTGGTACAAACCTTCTTGAGGGATTTAGCTGATGTTACAGACATTTTAAGCTAGTAATTGAGCAGGAACAGAGCACCTTAAAGTGATGGTACTGGTTAGTTTACCACAGGCTGAGGTCAGTAAAGGCAAAAAAGGCAGAAACAGAGAGAAATTCAGAAGAAAATAGAGAAAATTCAGACATCTCTTTCCACCAGTGTCTGTGAGGCCTACTCCAAGCTGCCAAAGGTACATGGCATTGCTGGTTTGATTAAACTGTGCTTAGCTTCATGAAGGTGAAGGATTCATGCTCCCTTCCCACTTCTTTCTTTAGTATAATTGATCTGAAAATATATCTTACCTCCATGAAAGTGCCTTCTGTCTTCCACAGTTTAATGCAGATCCACAAAGGGATACAGATCATGGAGGAGAGTGCCATCATCCACCCTATGCCATAGCCCCAGTCAGGGTATATATACACATTATTGTATTTCAAAGGCTTGTATTTCACCAGGAAAAAGATGAAGATTCCCTGAAATAAACAGAAATGCATTAGTAGTATTTGGAAAAAGACACTGCCTCTGTAAGGAGAAGATGGTTGCTGCTTAGGCAAAGTCAATCTTCATGCACACAGAAAGCAGAGGGAAGCTGTTCAGTCAAGGAAAACACAAACCACCAAAGTCTTCTTTTCTCTACAGCTTAAATAACGTATCTCAGTAGCTTCCACAGAAACGAACAACCTTTCATGTTTAAACCCTATTTACCTCTTGATGACAATAAAACCTGCACTTTGATGACAAACAGTACCTGGGCAGGAAAGATTAAGTTTTGCTACCGTGAACCAGCTGTGATTAAGAAACACAAGCTGTGTTCTCTCCAACCTGCCACCATGAGAAAAGGAAAGACAAAATTTTCAAAGGTGCCTTAATCCACTGTCTGGAGTTCTGCAAGCCAACTCTTTCATCCTCATGAGAGCTCAAATAGATCTGTCTGAACTCGACAGGTGTCTAATCGAGCAGTTGGAAATGTTATGAAAGGTATGCAGTATAGAAACATTGCCGTGTACTTCTCCCCAAAGTGGTGAGAAGAGTGTGCAAGAGCAAGTGGTACCAGGTTCATTTTGGGGTTGGTGAAAATGAGTCAACTTTGCAAATGAATTGGCAGAGCTCAAGGCAACGTGGCTCTCCAGGAGCCCCAGCATCTGTGGTTTGGCAGCTGCTCTCATATACACAGTGGCCAACCAAAAGGTTTCTGTATCTAATCCTCATATACTTGTGAATCAAATTTATAGGCAACTTGATCATCTTCCTTTTGTAACTTTATCCCTGGCCACAGCAGACCGACAGAGTTATCACCAGTACTGTTAGCTTCTGGGGAAGCAAATTCCTTCCACTTCAGGCATACGGGACCTGCTCTCAGCCTCTTCTAGTACTTCTGCTAGAAGTAAAAACATCCTGTCCTCTCTGAAAAATGACTACTCACATAAAGAGAGAGAAGAAATGGGAGGCTGCAAGATAACCAGTACAAGTCTGGAAGACCTTGAGTTATGTCAGGTAGACATAAGCAATGAAGTGAAAAAAATCTCCATTTACAGCCCTGAGTTTATTTTCTTCCTATGATTTTATATAATAAGATGTCTCACAATTCACAGACTATTTAACAGTTTTTGCAGGTGCTACAGAGTGTTTTTAATGAAAACATATGCTGCAAATCAACAGGCCTTTTTCCCAGCAGTTGTGGGTTATTATTAGCAGTAGAACTCTAAAAACACTCACCAAAGGCCCTGTTCATGTCTAAACCCAGTCGTTTGGATACTCTGTACTTACTGCGCAAATACCTGGAGTTAAGACCATCCAGCACCATTTAATCAGTGACAGTGGTTTGTACCCAATCATATCTTCAATGTTGTCATAAAAGCGATTGCTGCCTGTCCAAAAGAATCCCAAACAGAAAGTAGATGTAGAGTGTATGTGTGAGAGGTTGTATAGGTCAGTGGTTAAAACAGTAGAGACAAACGTTGGTTCTGGCAGAGCTGCAAAGAGCAAAGCTGCTGTCTTGTTCCCTAACACATCTCTGCCCTCTGCTCCAGAGGCTGGCAGAGATTGCTGCCTACTGCTACAACTGCCTACTGCCTACTGACCAACACAAAGCATAGGAGTGGGCTAGCTGTCAAACAGAAATGGCTTCTGGTCACTCACAGTCTGAGCAAGCCCAGTGAATGAGGATACACACACTACAGCTCACGTGTGAATCCCTGCATGGCTGGGACACGTGTGAGCTGAGCTTCATATGTTGTTTTACAGAAGAAAATTGTCACTCCTTCATGTGCATAAAATGCTTGAGGGTGTAATCATGAATGTACCCAGCACCCTGGTGGTTTTCTCCTGACTTTAGTGACAGATACAAACAGCAGAGCCAGGGACACTGCTATGGCCCTGCTGTGTTAATGAGGCGTGAACTCCAGCTTCCCTGGATTGATCCCAAGTGTCAAGTGGAAGGGAACATGCCCCACACAGACACTTTGTGAGATAAGAAAGACTTATTGGCACCTGTGCTGTCTAAGGCAGCTAAGGACTTCCTTGGGGATGGAAGGAGGGGTTCAGTCCTGACAAGGACCAAGGAGGAAAAATAAGTAAATCTATTCCACTATCCATGTTATTATGGCAAAAAAGGGCATTCCTGATTTTTGTTAGGGCATGGGAATGTGGAGGGTCTGACTCCATTGTTTTTACACCAATAGAGAACTATCAGGAGAACTCAAAACCACAGCAGTTCTTCAGCAACTCACCGTAAACCCAGCCTATGCAGACACATTCAAATATGGCAACGAAAAGAAGGCACATGCCACTAGCTGCATAAGAGTCAAAGAGCTGAAAGACATACATCCCACCCTGAAAGACAAAAACAGGAGAAGGCAAAAAAATACTGTGTTAGCATGAGGAGGAATATTTCATTGCAAATATGGCTTTAATTACATGGTCAATCTGTTGGTTCCCTGGCAATCTTCCCACTAAAGCTGGATCCTTCTTAAACAAAGAATGTACAGTTTTCCTTGGTTTGTAATTGTGACATCTTTTTTTCTTCCATAGCACTAAAGATTACTTCCTGTGCCAGTTGAATGCTGTGCTTTTGCCTTAAGGTAGTAAGTCCTGGAGCTGAGAGAACTACATTTGACTCGTTTCCAAAGTGCTCTCCCGTCTCTACTCTTCTTTTTCAGCTTCTTCTGTTACCACATCAAACTTTAGATCATTGCACATGAAGATGCAGGGTCTTGGTTTTATGTCTGTGCTGTTAATATTTAAAGAATTAGTTAAAATGTGGGGAAAGAAGGGAGAATCTGAAGCTATTAGAATCACTCTTCAAAGGAGTAAACTGACCTACAACATCTGAACGTAGCTCACAACCTTTAAGCCACATTGCTTACATGAATCATTATTTCTTGACCAAAAAGAAAGGGAAATAAAAATCATCCTAACCCACAGCCAGCTTTGGAAAAATGTTTTCCTGACAAGTTAAAAATTGTTTTGCAGATGACTTTAAAGTGGCAACATCTGCACTTCCAGAGAGGAACCAAAAGCAGGCGCTGTCCTGAGTTAGCACAGCAGCCACACACTGTGCCATCAGCCATCTGGGATGCTCTGTATCCAGTGGTGCCACGTGAGAAGACAATATGAAAAAGGTAAGTGTGCTTTTAACTGAGACACCCTCACTTACACTTTGACTGTGACTCAGCTGTTTCAGTTGTCACATAATCCTTTTCCTCTTTTCCTGTGCTTTTTCTCTTGCTTACAACAGCCAGAACTGTTCAGGGAGCTGACTGGCTTCCTCTGCCTCCAGGCAAGGTGAGGGGAGTTCAATTAATAACATTATGGATAACCTAATGTGATTATGTGAATAATATTACGCTACTTTCTAGGCAAGATACTTAATTATCTGTCACATACATGTTCAATATTGAAACAATAATGAGGAGGAGATTCACAAAAGATCATTGTTAATATAAAGGAATCCCAAGACTTTCCTCTTTGCAGAAAGCTATGTGAAGGAAACGGGAGCTTGAGATCATCTCTTCAGTTGAAATGTGATGCTATTTGGAAGTACATTTCATCTGTTACAGCTCAGATCATTTTCTTCAAATGGAAGAGAACCCTAATAACGTGAAGCAAGATAAATAAAAACTATACCTAGGTTTTCCCCCTGTTTTACTCTGCATTAACTCAGTGAAGATGAGTTAAGATGGACTCTCTAGACTTGAAATTCTAAATCCTATGGAACATAAGAATATTTCAAAGTTATTGTATATAAAACTGGGTGGGTGTCCAAGCAAGCACTTGGCAAAGCTAATGCTGTTTTGGCAAAACTAATGCTGTTAGGGAATGACCTGAAGGAGAAAGTTTACCTGTAAGGTAAAATACCTTTTCTGAATAATCTCAGAATCACAGAATCTCAAGGGCTGGAAGGGACCTTGAAAGATCATCCTACCCCCCTGCCAGAGCAGGACCACCTAGAGCAGGGCACACAGGAACTCATCCAGCTGGGTTGGAATGTCTCCAGACAAGGAGCCTCCACAGCCCATCTGGGCAGCCCCTGCCAGCGCTCCCTCACCTCAACAGGGAACGAGTTTCTCTTTATGTTTCTTTGGAACCTCTTCTGTTCCAGCTTGTACCCATTGCCCCTTGTCCTGTCACTGTCCTATCACTGAGAACAGCCTGGCTCCAACCTCCTGACATTCAGCCTTTACCTATTTGTAAACATTCATGAGGTCACTCTTCAATCTCCTCTGCTCCAAGCTGAAGAGCCCCAGCTCCCTCAGCCTTTCATCACAAGGGAGATGCTCCACTCCATCACCTTTGTGGCCCTGCATTGAACTCTCTCCAGCAGCTCCCTGTCCTTCTGCAACTGAGGGGACCAGATATGATCTCACGAGGGCAGAGGAGAGGGGGAGGAGAACCTCTCTGACCTACTACCCACAGCCCTTCTAACCCACCCCAGGATGCCATTGGCCTTCTTGGCCACGAGGGCACATTGCTGGCTCAGGCTCATCCTGCTGCCCACAGTACCCCCAGGTCCCTTTCCCCTACACGACTCTAACAGTTCATTTCCCAGCCTGTACTGGCCCATGGGGTTGTTCTTTCCCAGCTGCAAGACTCAACACTTGCCCTGGTTGAATTTCATTAGATTTCTGTTTGCCCAACCCTCCAGCCTGTCCAGCTCTCGTTGGATGGCAGCACAGCCTCTGGGGTGGCAGCCACTGCCCCCACTTCAGTATCAGCAGCAAACTTGCTGACAGTGCCTCAGTTCCTTCATCCAAAGTCTGAAAGAAAATCTGGGAATATATGTTTATAAATGCCAGAGAAGTTAAGGACAGAGTTGAGATATATATTTACCCTTGGAAATCTCACTCATGCATAATGCTTTGACATCTTACTGAAGGATGGAGCAAGGCATTCTCCCTCAGTGTGTCCTTTCTGTATGGGATCACAGCTGCTGAGATTGCCTGATCCATGATGGAAATAAGTGACATCTCTCAGTAATAACTTAGGTCTCTAGCAATACTGAGAAAAAGGGGTTTCTCTGTCCTTTGAGCTTTCTGTTGAGCAAAAAGTTACAGTAGAAGCAATGGGGAATGTCAGCCCACTATAACAATGTTGAAGTAAAAAATCTGTAATTAAGTAATTTCTTTTTCCTCTCCTCTTAATGCAGATGCTTCTTTTGGCAATTAGCTACATTGCTTTTAGCCAGCTCTGTCAGCTGACTGCTCCCCAAAATCTCACAAGCTTTGCTACGGAGAACTCACTCACTATCAGGTCCAGCAAACTGGAGAATTAGAGATAAATCAACCAAGGCAATACAGTGTAAGGAAAACAGTCCCACAAAAGTCCTGTAAGGGTATTCCTGTCATTTTGAAGAATGTGCTTTCTCTTCAGCTCCTCATGCTTGTATTTCTTTTCATGCTTGTATTTCTTTTCTAGATAAAATACCTCTCAGTGTGGAATTATTCCAAGACTCCCCCCCACCTACATAGGAAAGGTCATTTACCTCACTGAGGGTAAGAAGCATTACAGACAAATTGGTCCCTGTAAGGTTTCTCTGCTTCAATGCTCAGCTTACAAGGACAAATATCTGGAAGGAATTCTTATTCAACCAGTGTTGATGTCTGTTCTCACAGGAAGCTGTGTCAAAGCTTCCCTAAACCAATTGACAATCTGAATTCCAGTTTAAAGCCAGAACTATTTTATTAGAAAAACTCCAAGAACACCACTATCTGATGGAGAGAAATCTTTATTGGTTTTCAGCCTCATTATTTGTGATCAGTCTAAACACCTTGGACTGGTCATGAGGGAGCAGGTGCCATTTATTTTTTACACAAACAGTTCACATTTGTAGCCACTGCTACATGGCTGATGTGCCTACAGGCAGTAATGATACACCCTTGCTGATATTATCATCGTTTTGGTTAGAAGGGACCTCAAAAGATCATCCAGTCCAACTCCCGTGCTCAAGCAGGTCCAGTTGGATCAGGTCACACAGGAACATGTCCAGGTGGGTTTGGAAAACCTCCAGAGAAGGAGACTCCACACCCTCCCTGGGCAGCCTGTGTCCGTCACCCTCACAGTAAAGAAGTTTTTCCTTAAGTGGAACTTTTTGTGTTCCAGCTTTTGTCCATTGCCCCTTGTCCTATCATTGGACACTACAGAAAAAAAAAAAAGTGCTGTCCCATCCTCCTGACATCCACCTTTTAAATATTTGTAAGTATTAATGAGCTCCCCCCTCAGTCTCCTCCAGACTAAACAGCCCCAGGTCCCACAGCCTTTCCTCAGAAGGAAGATGCTCCAGTCCCCTGATCATCTTGGTGGCCCTGTGCTGGCCTCTCTCCAGCAGTTCCCTGTCCCTTTTGAGCTGGGGAGCCCAGAACTGGACACAGTACTTCAGATGAGACGTGATCAGGGCAGAGGAGAGGGGTAGCAGAACCTCCCTCTACCTGCTGGATACACTCTTGATGTCCCCAAGATGCCAGGAGGATGAAGCCAGACTGTTCTCAATGATGTTCAATGATAGGACGAGGGCCAATAAGTACAAACTGGAACATAAGTGATTCCAAAGAAACATAAAGAGAAACTTTTTCCCTGTTGAGGTGAGGGAGCACTGCAAGGAGCTGCCCAGATGGGCTGTGGAAGCTCCTTTTCCAGAGACATTCAAACCACCTCGACAAGTTCCTGTGTGCCCTGCTCTAGGTGGTGCTGCTCTGGCAGGGGGGTTGCACTGGATGAGCTTTCCAGGTCCCTTCCAGCCCTTAGCATTCTGTGATTCTGTGATATGTGACTTGTTTTCGTAGCAAGTCACCTACAGGTACTGGATTAAGTTGCTATCAAGTCCTGACTGTGTAACTCCACCAAAAATTGCTTTTAACATCAGCGGCCATCATCTCCTCCTTGTCCAGTTACTTGTACAAGCTGTTTTCTTTTGCATAAAATTACTACTTTTTCTTGTGGTGAATTTTGATTGTCTTCACTGAAGTGTATAAACCTGCTGAACTGCATTTGTTTCATTCAGTGTCACACCTCTTATCAGAGGAATGTAACTTATCAGTCTCACACAAACTGTCTCTAAAAAAAAGTTTCATTATGTCCTAGTCTCCACTTTCCTTCTCATCTTTAGTTATTCTTTCCTTTAAAGTGTATCTAAAGCTGATATATTCTGACTATTTGATTTATTCTATCTGTTGTGAAAGCCTTCACACAGAGCACAACAGGATAACATGCTCACAATTGCCTAACATCCTTTTGGTGTGAAATTTGCTCAGTTTCAAAGCACATGCTCCAGGTACTGTGGGTCTCTAGAGGGAATGTCAGTGACCCCAGGTGAGTTCATGAAGTCCTGGGAGACTGTGTCACTGGGAGATCCTGCCTAAGGTTGCTGCACAGGAGAGATATGTGGCTCTTTATGGTTTGCACAGCCAGGCTCCCTCAGAGAAACATTCCTTACACATTTAATTCTACAGCTCCTCAGATATGAAACTTCTTTCTTTGCCTCGCTTCTTGCTACAGGGAGGCTCTAATGGCCCAGCAAGCAGAAGAATATGGGCAGAGTATGGACTCTGCCTCACTTTTTCCTGTCTTGGGAGAATAATGTGAAGGAGAGGAAGATGGTTGACACAACTCTCTGTGTAAGGCAGCACTGAGCAGCCAGAATACCCCTTACAAAGTACCAAAGGGTCCCAGAGTCCATCACCAGGCTGGGTATCAAACATAATTCATAGTTATTTTCAAACTGGTCTGCCCAGAGTATGGAAGCAGAAACCACAACCAGTGTACCTGGTTGGCTGGTGCAAAGCAGATGGAATTTCCTTGTCTACTGAAATATTTCCTGAACTCAGCTGAAAAACTGAGATACATTTCACATTTCCAATGCTACAGAGCAGTCGAGAAGAGTCTCTCAAGTATTTTCTAGTCATATTCCTGACAGTGAAATTTGTCTACAGCAAATGTTTGTGCATTTCATCTGTTGTGATTATAAACAGAAACACCTTTCTTTTTTTTCCCCCTGTAGTAGTACAAGGCTTATCTTACCTCAGTTAACATGATTAGGCCAATGAAGTATGACACAATGGAAAGGCCAAGAATCAAGAGCTCTCTTCTGTAGCCCCTCCGGAAAACCTTTGGGTACATATCTACAACGGCTGTCACGATGCTTTCCACACACACAAACTAGAACAAAGGACAGGAAAGTACAAATGAGACACGTGCCTCATCCACTGTTGGGGTTTGGATCTGCTACAGAACACTTCAAATATCCTCCTCTCTCCTCAGATTCATCCCTGAGGACATTCTATAAGCAGAAGCTCAAGCTGAGAGGAACGTTATTGCAGAATTAAAGAGCCCAAAGCGATGGATTTCCAGATCACCACCAAATCCACACAGCTGAATCCACAATCATTGTCTCAGAATGGATGTGCCTTGTAGCAGATGGATTAGATAAAAATTAAATCTTTCAAATGTGGCTTGAATGAGACTTAAACAATGTACAAACAGTTCATAGGGTGGCAGCAGAACTTCGCCCTGAGCATCCTGCACTTCTGTCACTCAAAGGAATGATATGCAGTGCTATGCTCATTCAAGCACTGCCAAATGAACTGCAGGGATTTGGGAGAAATTCTCTCCATTTTGCAGAAGAGAGGAATTCAACAAAGCTGTGAAGTGCCCAAGCTAAGTACATCCAATGAAGGAGGGAAGGAATATTCTTACTAACTTTAAAAGTCAGCAGCAAGCAGAGGCCTGGGCTTCTGACTCAGGGCTGTGGTGCAAGGTTTCCAAAATAGGCAGTAAAATTAATGCCCAAGCATAGCCAATATGAAATCTGCTTCACTGGAACAGTCCAGGGTAAAATCCAGGAAATGTTTGTTTTTTAAAAAGATTTAAAAATTTGGATATGGATAGATCACAAAAAAGAGCAGTTACTAAAATGCCAAATGTAATGATTGGAAAAGTCATGCAAAATAGGTACTGAAGAGCTTTATTCTCCCATATGCAATCATAACCTTTCTGAACCAAAGCCTGCCATGAGCTGAGCTGCATGCTGAAACACCAGCTGCCTTGTATTTGCCATGTGACAGCTTTCACAATTTGATGGCCACATAGGAAGGGCAACTTCTGTGTTTTCCTACATAGAATATGACCTGCAGAATATGACCCATGTTTCTTGCTATGGTATCTTGAAGTATACTACACCATAGGATTCTATCACTGCCTAATATTCAGTTTCAAAGTTAATTGTGACTTGCTAAAGGTGCTAATGCAAACTGGTGCATTACTGAACTGTGAATTTTAACCAGCTGTATTTAAGTTGAAACTGATTTCCATGTTAATAACTAAAGCTGCAGTCAGCCTGAATCAGTGTGCACAGTCAATTGTAAAGGAATCTCCAGCATTTCATAACCAGGATTTAAAAATAAGAAGCTTGACTCAGTGGTTTTAAGCAAGAAATTAAGGTTCATTCTTTCACTGGGCTAGATGCTGTTTACATCAAGGATGGTGATGTCCCCATGCTAGGGAGTGTGACAGAGTATTCAAACAGTGTTTCATACCTGACTATCTAATCCAAGGAATATAAGCATCATGAAGAACAGAGTTGCCCACAGAGGAGAAAGAGGCATCATGGTAACAGCTTTAGGATAAGCAATGAATGCGAGACCTGGTCCTGCAAAGGAAGAAACGAAAAGAAACAGGTTATATTGTGTCCAGGGGCTGAGATGGAGTCAATGTTCTTCACAACAGCCTGTGCAGCAGTTTGGATTTGTAGGTGGAAGAGCATTGCTGACAGCAGCACTGGCTGGACAGCACTTGCATAGCATCACTTACAAACTGTCTCTATTTGGATCCACCAGTTTTCTCAGTTTTCCTACTGCCTTCCCCATCCCATAGGGGTGGGAGAGTGAGTGAACAGCCATGTGGGTGCTTAGCTGCAGGCAGAGGTCAACCCACCACAACTGTTCTTCCATGGCAGATAAGAGGAGCAACACACAGGATTAAAGACCTAGACAAACCCAAGTCTCTACAAACAGTCTAAACATTTGGAGATGAGGCTAATCACTAACAAAGGCTTGCTTGGCACATCCAAGGTCAAGACATCACTGTCCTTCACATTCTCCTTCTTCTTTGTGTGGAGGTACAGCGAGATTCACAAGCCTGAATAAATAACAGCATGTGGTCCTGTGATTGCTTTGTGTAACTTATATCACTCTGGAGTCACTTCTTTTTCCCTAAGACAGCACTGTAGCTAACAACTTGTGCAAGGGTGCAGTTAGTGGTAGAACTTACATCTTGGAGGCTAGACATGGTGCAAGCCAAATGTCTACTTGTTTGTTCAAAGCCTGCTTTACATTTCTGAGTCCTGCTGCTAGTACATAACATTAATCCATTGGCTGTGTATTGACAGAGATCTTTAAACCAGAACATCTTTGCAATAGCATTGGCAACTACTCAGATCTGCCAAAATAACTTCTCACCTAGCCCATATGCCTTAATTGAAGTTACCCAGCTCTCAAAGTAAGGATACAAAAGCAGTATCACAAGGCTGATAAAGGAGTACCTCTGTGCTCCTGCTGCAGTACCTCCAGTGCTGACCTGTCAACACTCTACTGCTATTTAACACAGTATTTACAAGCCCCTATAGTTTCCAGAGTTGCTGTAGTCTTTTAACCTTTTCTCTACAGTTTCTGTAATAGTATAAGCCAGTTCTCCTGGGGGCTTTAGGACAGGAGAAACATTTTCTACAACAGTGTCAGTGAAGCTCTACTTGCTTTGAAGTTTTCCTGCTAACCTTAACTAACTTCATGAAAGATTTTCCTTCTCAGTAGTTCACCACTATACTGCTCTTCTTTCTGGGCAGCACTCCTGTTTCTTTTTGTCCTGTTGAGTTTTATGTGATGCTTCAAGATGTTACATCCATAGAAGTGCTGAAGAGCTGTTGCTGGGATTTGGGTAGTTACAGTGCATATCATTGAGGCTGGGGTAGTTGTTGGTCTGTTGTTCTCCCTTTCCCCCTGATGGTGCTGCCTAAACACAGAATCATAGAATCACAGCATGGTGGGGGTTGGAAGGAAGCTTTAGAGATCATCCAGTCCAACCCCCTACAGAAGCAGATCCCACCTAGATCAGGTCACATAGGAAAATGTCCAGGTGAGTTTTGAAGACCTCCTGAGAAGGAGCCTCCAAACCCTCCCTGGGCAGCCTGGGCCAGGGCTCCCTCACCTCACAGTAAAATAGGGTTTTTTTAACATTTAAATGGAACTTTTTGTGTTCCAGCTTCTTCTCATTACCCTTTGTCCTGTCACTAGATACAGTAGTTGGTAGATACCAGCCAGAGCCCAGCACAGTGGGGTCAGTTGTGACACTTTGGAATTGCCACATTTTCTTTTCAAATACTCTGTCACTCTATTAGGGTCTTGTAGTTGTTTGAGGGTGAAGTTCCAAACCACAAGAGATAAGAAGTTGTCTAGATAACTGCTCATACTCTCCCACATGCCATTCCATTCATTACTATCCAGCCTTGGGGCAGATCTTTGGGTGAAACTCTTAACAAATTTTACAACCCTAAGCAAGATTTTAGGAGGAGTTTCTTTGCTGCCAGGGCTGTCAGGCAAAGGGAGGGGTTGCCCAGGGAGCTGCTGGAGTCACCATCCCTGGAGGTGTTTCAGAGCTGGGTGGATGCTGCACTGAGGGCAATGGGCTGGTGGGTGATAGGGCTGGGACAGAGGCTGCACCCCATGGGCTGAAAGGGCTCTTCCAGCTGAAAACAGTCTATGATTCTATAAGATGTGAAACTTATTCAGGAGACATAACAGTAAAAGCAGGATGATTGAGATGAGCATCCAAACTTCTCAAATGTTGTTGTAATTAGCCAGAAGGAGAAAAGGGAGGTAAAAGGGTGGGAGAATGTATCCCTCCCTACCTTCTCCATAGGTTGAGTGACATTACTAATGAATTCTAAAGGGAAAAGCCCGAGGTATGGGAGTGACAACAATGCTGTATACAAATACCAGCTAAGCCTCATAACCAACAATACAATCATATCATAAGCTGGAAGAATCTAATAGAACAGAATCATGGTCCTCGTTACTCTCCCTGAGGTGACAAAGGGCACTGCAGGGAACACATAGAGCAGGAAAGAGCCTGCATACCATCACCATGTAAACAACTGGATGAGCATTGTGACCAGCTACCTTGCTTAACTAATGTGAGAAATCTGTATGATAAATTCCAGCATGCTCTGGTCAGATCTATCCTCCTCCCAACCCTTCAAGCCCCACATTGGGTGCCAAACAGAACTGTCATAGTGTAAACCCAACTGACAACAACCAAACCACACAGTTGCTCACCCCTCCTCACCTTGGCAGGATGGGGAGGACAATCAGGAGGAAAAGGTAGAGCTCTGTGGGTTGAGATAAGGACAATGGAACAGAACAGAAGGACAGAAGCAGCAGCTGTAAGGACAGCAAAGGGGCAGAGCAAAGGAGCACTGGCTGGTGCCACTGCTCTGGAGTGTGAGGTCAGCACAAGAGCCCTATCCCTGCCAAACCCAGGACAGGACCTTGTATATTGAGACAGACTTCAGAGGGCTTCCAAAGATTTCCCCCAAGCAGCTGGTTTCTCATTACTGTTATAGCAACATCTTTCTTTTCTTTTTCAGAAGGAACAAATATTTGTTTGGATTTCAGTCTGCCTCCTGTAAAGAGAACTGCATGCTGCTTTCATGAGGATAAAACACTCGAGGGTGTAACTGAGCAATTTATCTCTGCTAAACAATTTCTGGATGATCAGCTGGAGTAAGTTTGTGTTACAATAGCTCCTTGACTTTATGAATTTGGCCCTGTGCATGGTAACATTAATATTTTTACACACATAAATGCATGACCATAAAAAAAAGTTACAGACTGTTCATATAGCAGTTATTCTAATGAGTCAGGTAACAGCTTTTTAGGAGGATTTTTCCAAAGCTAGCTGCAAAGCACTCAACTCATCCATAAGACAAGACTAAGTATTCTGACAGCAATCTCTGGGCATCTTTTGTGACCTCAGAAAGCTGCTTCTGGAACTTACCTGATTCAGCAACTTCTGCAATGGGCACGCCTTGTTCATAAGCCATAAATCCAAGAACTGAAAAGATAGCAAAACCAGCAACAAAGCTTGTGCCACTGTTCAAGCAGCAGAGCATGACGCAGTCTCTGAAAATATAAATAAAAAACACTGCAGTTGATCTCCAGAGCCTGGGTTTCTTTCACAGACTGAGCCATAGGGCTAAGACAACCCTAAGTTGCAGGAACAGACATGAAGTTGCTCATTAAGAATAAGCTCTGAGCTGATACTATGCCTCAGAGGAATTAGTCAGACATGAGCAGGAAGATACCATCATAATATCCTTGCCTGTGTTTTAACTGGTTCAATTGCAAACCTGTTAGTACTCACTGTTTTTCAGTAGACTCTTTCAAAGAAGATAAAAAGTTCTGTAAGAATGGTGTTAAGAGCTTTTGTACAGTAGTTGTAATAATATGTTCCAGGGGATATGAACTGGTTGTAAAGGATATAGAAATGGTAGTGGTTTGTTTCCTAGAAAAAAAATCCCACCTTCAGACCTCAGCTATTTCTATTCCAGTTACAGTATATTGGCCATATCTATCCATATGAAATCACAGAATCACAGAATCTTAAGGATTGGAAGGGACCTGGAAAGATCATCCAGGCCAACCCCTCTGCCAGAGCAGCACCACCTAGAGCAGGGCACACAGGAACTCATCCAGCTGGGTTTGGAATGTCTCCAGAGAAGGAGCCTCCACAGCCCATCTGGGCAGCCCCTGCCAGGGCTCCCTCATCTCAACAGGGAACAAATTCTTCCTTGTACTTGTTTGGAACCTCTTCTGTTCCAGTTTATACACATTGCTCCTTGTCCTGTCATTGGCCATCACTGAGAAAAGCCTGCCTTCAGCCTTCTGACAACCACTATTTGTAAACATGAATGAGGTCACTCCTCAGTCTCCCATTCTCCAAGCTGAAGAGCCCCAGCTCCCTCAGCCTTTCATCACAAGGGAGATGCTCCCCTCCATCATCTCTGTGGCCCTGCACTGAACTCTCTCCAGCAGCTCCCTGTCCTTCTGCAACTGAGGGGCCCAGAACTGGACACACTATTCCAGATGTGGTTTCAGAATGGCAGAGTAGAGAGGGAGCAGAGCCTCTCTTGACCTACTGCCCACAGCCCTTCTAATCCACCCCAGGCTGCCATTGGCCTTCTTGGCCACGAGGGCACGTTGCTGGCTCAGGCTCATCCTGCTGCCCACAGCACCCCCAGGTCCCTTTCCTCTACACAACTCTCTAACAGTTCATTCCCCAGCCTGTACTGGTCCATGGGGTTGTTCTTTCCCAGATACAAGACCCTACACTTGCCCTCGTAGAATTTCATTAGATTCCTCTCTGCCCAACTCTCCAGTTGGGTTTATAAGCCCTTTTTAAGAAGCAGCAGTAATGAAAAGCACCATACATGTTTTAAGAAGCATGTTCATGTCTAAAAAAGTGTCTAAGAAATAGGTGAAGTGCAGGGACACTCATCTCATCCAACATATCAAGAAATGACAATTACAAAGCCAAGATAAAGAAATATTTTTTGTTGTCAGATTGGAAATGCCACAACAGTAAATCACTTTTTAAAAAGAGAAAATACTCTTGCAGAAAGGTGTGTTCTTTCCCCAGAGCACAGTGAGATATCGTTGCTCACCCTGCTTCCAGATAGCACTTCAGGCTGAGCTAGAACGTTATCTATCGTGACAGTCAGCCTTTTAAGTGTGTTTGCTGTGAGAGACTTGACAAAGCAATAATCTAACCTGGATGCCTGAAAGTAAACTAGCATTTCTACACTGAAACACCAGGTGAGCCCTGTAGCTCTCTCAAGCCTATACCATAGTCTGGTTTATTCCCATCCTACTACGGCTCTGAAGGTCATTTTTGTGCAAGCTATCCATCAGAAGAAATGACCCTGTAAAATCCAACTGGTTCTGAATCCACATCTTCAATAATGATTCCCATCTTTATCACAGATTTGTAGTGTCTTTTGGAGAAGCAGAGATGATTTATATCTCTGAAGTCCTGCCATACATTCTTCTTTGGTAACTCCTCTGTCCTTTTGCTTGTTGCATCTGATGTTTTTTGTCCCGTAGCTTTATCTCATCAGTTTAGTAAGCTGAAGGTGAGGTGACAAGTTCCATCATCTTATTCCTTCCTTGCACTGCCTCTCACATCTGTTCAAAGCTCTCCTGTCACTGACTTTGACTCACCTTACCATCAGACACGTACATCCTAAATGGCAGAATGTTTCCATACTGCAATGTGCAATCACTTGAACTACAACCACTGGGCCCAGGAAGGCTTTGTCTCTCTCCCATCACCATATCTGTAGTTAATTTTGAGAATGCTTTTATGTTTCCATAATCATTTCATAGAGAAAACAAAAATCAATATGGTATACCATCTATAAATTGCCATATTTTGTCCAGAAATGGAAAAGAATGAATACTCTCATTCATTCAAGATCACAACTTGGACACGGAGAGGTCGACTTCTGTTGTGCATGGACTGTTTCTAACACTGTTTGCTCAGTAGTGGGGGTAAGTAGGTCCTTTAACTTTCTGAAAATGGTCATAATTCTAACCTGTTATTTCAGGTGCTTCATGTTATGTTATTCATATGCTTTTCATGTGAAATTCCTTCCTTTAGTGAGGCACAGCCAGACTGGTTACACACTTTGGAAGCACTAAAGCAAAATAGCAATCCAGAAGAAAGCAGCCAGGAGCATGGGGTTCTTTGTGCTTTGCAGAGAAATAAAACACAGAAAAAGATCCTCTTCCTAAGCACTCTTCTCAGAGCATTTCAGTGCTGAAGTAGCTCTGGAGAGATTGTCACTCCAGCCTATCTCACCTAAGAAGCTGGTGAGTTCAATGTGATGAAACTCTGTCGATAAGAGATGTCAGAAAGGTGTAATTTGTAATCCCTGGCAGGGAGGGGGGCATAGGCAGGAGGAAAGACATACTGTTTGAGTGTGATGGATCTAGTTGCTCACCAGTCCTATGATGATGATATTTGGAACAGCCTGTTTTCTGCAGATAAGACTTATTTTAGATAATTCCCAGGCTTCAAATGCAGCCTAAACAACAAGATTCTTTTTTTTTCTAGTGGATGGTATGGTGCAGGGCATTTGAGAGCTGCTGTTTTCTAACCATGAGAAAAAGGCTTGAAGTGCAGACAGACTTCTCCCTGTGCACATTCAGAGCCCCTGGCAGTTTCTGCTGCTTCCTCATAAGGGAAAATCCAAGGGCAGGGCCCAAGGGGTTGAAGCTAGGCAATGCTATGTAAGTACACCATCTGTGAGAGAACAGCCACTCCTCCACTCACAGGGGAGACTCACAAACAACAGTGCCACGGTACAAAGTAGTTGCAGGTGTAGGTGCAAATTATCAAACCATAATCTCTGATTTTCATTTCCATTCTTCCTTAATCTTTGCAGAAAATTTACTAATGACTCAACTCCTGGGTTTTGTTTTTCCCTTAGATAGAAGTGTGTAACCTGTAGATCAGTCTCTTTTCTTACTGCTACAGGAAGGAAACCCGAGAGGAGGGTCTGGATCCATTGATTTTCCATCAATTTTTTATAAGCATCCTTGGTAGGAAGGCAGCAGAGCCTGACTTAAGCCCAAACTGATTCTAAATGAAAGGAAAACTTCAAATGTTTATGAATAGTTCACATTCTTCCAAATTAATGCTTGCCAATCACCTGAATAATTCAAGACCTGCATCCCTTATCCCCAAGACCTGCATCCCTTATCCTCTCCCTGCCTGACAGGCCAGACACTGCTGAAAATTGATTCCACCTTCCTTAAGGAGCTTCTCTGATTAGAGAAGAGGCCATAGAGCCTTTTTTAACCCCTCAGTTACACCCTTACTGTTGTGGATCCTCTCAAGACCAATTCCCATTCCTTTTTTCCTCTTCAGCTAGAAGCTTGATAGAAGACACATCTTCATTTCTTGAAAAGCTTTGTTCATTTCCTGACAGTGTGTGGAATCACTCATTTCTCTTTTGCACCACAGCAGCACCAGAGCAGCCAACCCCTGGGGTCACACACCTGTATGGTGCTGTGGATGTGCAGCTCAGCACACAGCAGTGGGGCTGCAAATGCTAAGCAAGGACATTTGCCTCTTCCGTCTCTTGAGGTTGTCTGAAGGTAATCCAGCCCTTAAAATCTGGATGGATTAGGAAGTCTTTGCTTGCTATAATTTAGAGGAAATATGAGTACAACTTTCTCATGGAATCATCATAGAATCATTACAGTTGGAAAGATCATTGAGTCCAACCACTCACCTCACTCTGCCACAAGCCCAACACTAAACTAAACCATATCCCTCAGCACCTCAGCTATGCATCTTTTCATTATCTCCAGGGATGGTGACTCCACCACCAACCTGGGCAGCCCCTTCCAATGCTTCATAACCCTCTCAGTGAAAAAGTTCTTCCTAATGTCCCATCTAAACCTCCCCTGGGGCAACTTGAGCTCGTTTCCTCTTGTCCTGTCATTCATTACTGTAGAGAAGTTATTGACCCCCCATCCCCCTACAACTGCCCTTCAGGTAGTTGCAGAGAGGGCTCCTGTCTCCCCTCAGGCTCCTCTTCTCCAGGCTCAACACCCCCATTCCCTCAGCCCCTCCCCAGCCCCTTGTGCTCCAGCCCCTTCCCCAGCTCTGTGCCCGGCTCTGCAGCCCCTCAGTGTCCCTGTGGCAGTGAGTGAGGGGCCCAGCACTGACACAGCCCTGGAGCTGCAGCCCCTCAGTGTCCCTGTGGCAGGGAGTGAGGGGCCCAGCACTGAGCACAGCCCTGGAGCTGCAGCCCCTCAGTGTCCCTGTGGCAGTGAGTGAGGGGCCCAGCACTGACACAGCCCTGGAGCTGCAGCCCCTCAGTGTCCTTGTGGCAGGGAGTGAGGGGCCCAGCACTGACACAGCCCTGGAGCTGCAGCCCCTCAGTGTCCCTGTGGCAGTGAGTGAGGGGCCAGCACTGAGCACAGCCCTGGAGCTGCAGCCCCTCAGTGTCCCTGTGGCAGTGAGTGAGGGGCCCAGCACTGAGCACAGCCCTGGAGCTACAGCCCCTCAGTGTCCCTGTGGCAGGGAGTGAGGGGCTCAGCACTGAGCACAGCCCTGGAGCTGCAGCCCCTCAGTGTCCTTGTGGCAGTGAGTGAGGGGCTCAGCACTGACACAGCCCTGGAGCTGCAGCCCCTCAGTGTCCCTGTGGCAGTGAGTGAGGGGCCAGCACTGAGCACAGCCCTGGAGCTGCAGCCCCTCAGTGTCCCTGTGGCAGTGAGTGAGGGGCCCAGCACTGACACAGCCCTGGAGCTGCAGCCCCTCAGTGTCCCTGTGGCAGGGAGTGAGGGGCTCAGCACTGAGCACAGCCCTGGAGCTGCAGCCCCTCAGTGTCCCTGTGGCAGTGAGTGAGGGGCCCAGCACTGAGCACAGCCCTGGAGCTGCAGCCCCTCAGTGTCCCTGTGGCAGTGAGTGAGGGGCCCAGCACTGACACAGCCCTGGAGCTGCAGCCCCTCAGTGTCCCTGTGGCAGGGAGTGAGGGGCTCAGCACTGAGCACAGCCCTGGAGCTGCAGCCCCTCAGTGTCCCTGTGGCAGTGAGTGAGGGGCTCAGCACTGACACAGCCCTGGAGCTGCAGCCCCTCAGTGTCCCTGTGGCAGTGAGTGAGGGGCCCAGCACTGAGCACAGCCCTGGAGCTGCAGCCCCTCAGTGTCCCTGTGGCAGTGAGTGAGGGGCCCAGCACTGAGCACAGCCCTGGAGCTGCAGCCCCTCAGTGTCCCTGTGGCAGTGAGTGAGGGGCCCAGCACTGACACAGCCCTGGAGCTGCAGCCCCTCAGTGTCCCTGTGGCAGTGAGTGAGGGGCTCAGCACTGAGCACAGCCCTGGAGCTGCAGCCCCTCAGTGTCCCTGTGGCAGGGAGTGAGGGGCTCAGCACTGAGCACAGCCCTGGAGCTGCAGCCCCTCAGTGTCCTTGTGGCAGTGAGTGAGGGGCTCAGCACTGACACAGCCCTGGAGCTGCAGCCCCTCAGTGTCCCTGTGGCAGTGAGTGAGGGGCCCAGCACTGAGCACAGCCCTGGAGCTGCAGCCCCTCAGTGTCCCTGTGGCAGTGAGTGAGGGGCCCAGCACTGAGCACAGCCCTGGAGCTGCAGCCCCTCAGTGTCCCTGTGGCAGTGAGTGAGGGGCCCAGCACTGACACAGCCCTGGAGCTGCAGCCCCTCAGTGTCCTTGTGGCAGTGAGTGAGGGGCCCAGCACTGACACAGCCCTGGAGCTGCAGCCCCTCAGTGTCCTTGTGGCAGTGAGTGAGGGGCCCAGCACTGAGCACAGCCCTGGAGCTGCAGCCCCTCAGTGTCCCTGTGGCAGTGAGTGAGGGGCCCAGCACTGACACAGCCCTGGAGCTGCAGCCCCTCAGTGTCCTTGTGGCAGGGAGTGAGGGGCCCAGCACTGACACAGCCCTGGAGCTGCAGCCCCTCAGTGTCCCTGTGGCAGGGAGTGAGGGGCCCAGCACTGAGCACAGCCCTGGAGCTGCAGCCTCCCCAGCACAGGGGCACAATCACCTGCTTGGCCCTGCTGGTCACACTATTTCTGATACAAACCAGGATGCCCTTGGCCTTTTTAGCAACCTGAGCACACTGCTGGCTCCTGTTCAGCTGCTGTCAATTAACACTCCCAGGTTCTCTTATGTATATGGAGAAAGCATTGCCAGCTGATGCTATTGCCATTAATTTCATCTTTTCCCAAGAGTCAATTTTGATAGGAACTGTTGTAAATCCGAAGTGGAACCATATGAATATATTACATCAAAATATAAGTAGAAACATTAAAAATCCATTTCCAGTTGAAAGACATGAAATGACTTGTTTGCAATTCATTTACCATGTTAATGGATTAGAGATCAGGTTACTAAGAAGAAAAACCCATGTGCAGCTTAGATTCTCCCATATCCCACTAAAACACCTGTATGTTTTCTAGTGCAGCTGCCCCTTAGAAGAAATAATAATCAGTAAGACAGTGCAAAAAGAGTGGTGGTAGATGTCACAATGAGACAGCACGTTGTGGGTATTGAGAAAGGCAAATCCATGACTTGCTTTCAATTTTTTTTAAGAGCTGGTTAGAATACCAATTTCATCCTACTTTCCACTGCATAGCTGCTTTGTATGTCTTGCTCTGTTTACAGCCCTATTTAACTCAGATGCTTTCTGTAATTAACTTCTGTCCTGATCCTTTCCTCAGCCTTCTTAAGAATCATACTTTGGCACTCAATGAAATCTGTCCTACTCAGGAAATAGGTGAAAAGATTTTGTTAGAGGACAGCTTGTATCCAGTGAAAAGCATTCTGTTGCAGCATCTTCCTCAGGTGCTTTAAAAGAGAGCTGCTGAACTCTTTCTTCACAAGCTCTTCCTCAGCTAGTGTGCTGAGGAAGAGAAGGAAAATTACATAAGCTCTCTGATCACACATCAAGCCACCTGCTTTTTGTAAGTAGTTACAAAAACCTAGTAAAAAGATTGCTGTAGTCCTTGAGGCAATGACAGAATAGTCTCTAAATGGAATGTGACTGGAAAGAAATAAAACTAAATGAGAAAAGCATTAGCACCCTTGTTAAGGCATCCCTTGTGCTAATTAGGAGACACTTTGGTCACTCATTCATTAGCCTCTGTTGTGGCATCTTTCTTGTTACTCTGAAAAATAACATCATCAATAGTATTATTTTGGTTGGAAAAGCTCTTTAAGCTCATTGAGTCCACTCCCTCACCCTGCCAAGCCCACCCTAACCCATGGCCCTCAGCACCTCAGCTCCACAGCTTTGGCATCCCTCCAGGGCTGGGGACTCCCCCAACTCCCTGGGCAGCCTGGCACAGGGGCTCACACCCCTCTCAGGGAAACAGTTCTTCCTCATTGCCAGTCTAAACCTCCTCTGCTTAAGGCCACTTTCTCTTGTCCTGCCACTTGTTACATGGGAGCAGAGACCAACCCCTACCTCACTACAACCTCCTGTCAGTCAGCACTGAAGATTGCAGGGGACTTCCATTGCTTCATGCAACAAAACATATGGAATTTTGGCTGTCATAGTCAAGCAGAGAGTAACTTAGGTTGGTACTAAGTCACTTTACATGTTCAGATGGCAAAGAACACTTAATTGCTCCACAGACATTGCACCAGGGGACACATTCATGTCTGGTTTTCAGCATTCCAATTCCCTCTCTGGCTGGAGGGTCCTGCTATTTGGTGTCTCTCTGGCAGACAGAGAAAGGTCACAAACCCATTCTTTTTCTAAAGGTGTCTCCTGAACTCTCAAAAGTAAAACTGTATCTTAAAATTTAAATCCTTAGAGTTTTGGGGCTTTGGGGGTAGTGAGTCAGGGCTTCTTTTGCTTCTGGGCTGTATTATCTCCTTTACAGAAAAATGAAATTTGAATTCTCTGTCTGGAGATCATAATGGAGTCAGTACAACCAAACTGTCATTTACTGTCTTGTGTTTAAGGTTGTTGAATAGTAGGGAAACTAATTCAATAACTACTGATGCCAGAATTAAAAACTAGTGCTCATATTCCTGCCCATGCCAGTAAAATGGAATGGGGGTCTTGTGTGAGTCATATCATTGTGACATTGATCCAAGGAAGACTAAACCTACTGAAGCCATTAGCAATCTCCTCACTGATTTCTATAAAGATAAGCAATGTAATGAAACCCATTTCTACTCTAGCTAGGAGACACTAAACTATGGGGGAAAATAACAGAGCACAGACCAAACTCAGGTGAGTTTTCATAACAGTTTTGTGTAGGGTTCTTCTTTTAAAGCAGGTAGACATTATACAATGAAACATTTCACATGTGCAACTTTACATGTATAGAAACTCCATATATTATACACCCTTCTGGGTGTGTACTGAGTGGCTTATGGCTGTGCAAGGGTCAGATGTTCAAAAGGGATGAAAACACCCAGTTTTGGAAGAGTGTCTCTGAAACAGTTATAAAAACTCTTTGTCTTCTACAAGAACACGTGCATGTGCTTATGATAGCTCAGGAAGGTAGCTGAAGGAAAAGGGAAGTTTCTAAGTGAAGTTAAGTATGTGCACACTTCCACCCCTCAAAATGAATGTAAAAATAGAATGGGGAAGATATTACCTGTAGCAGTTGTTATTATAGTTGTTATAACTTCCCAGGGCTGTCAGGCACCCCAAGCAGATCGCATAGGAGAAAAATATCTGTGTACCAGCATCCACCCACACCTGGAGACAGAAAGAGTTATTAAAATAGAGTGATTTAAAAAGATGAAGAAGGAATCACCTTCATGAATACATTGACTACAAATTTTCAGAGGCAAGTGTACAGGGCAATAGTGTCTGACAAACCTTTTCTAAGTCACAACTTGAAAAGTCATAGAATCACAGAATGGTAGGGGTTGGAAGGGACCTTTAGAGATCATCCAGTCCAATCCACCTGCAGAAGCAGGGTCACCTAGATCAGGTCACACAGGAACATGTCCAGGTGGGTCTTGAAGCCCTCCAAGGAGCCTCCACACCCTCCCTGGGCAGCCTGTGCCAGGGCTCCCTCACTGAAACAGTTTTTTCTTATATTTACATGGAACTTTTTGTGTTCCAGCTTCATCCCATCACCCCTTGTCCTGTTGCTAGATACAATGGAAAAAAGTGCTGCCCCAACCTCCTGACACCCACCAGTGAGATATTTGTAAATATGAATGAGCTCCCCCCTCAGTCTCCTCTTCTCCAGACTAAACAGCCCCAGGTCCCGCAGCTTTTCCTCAGAAGGAAGATGTTCCAGTCCCCTGATCATCTTGGTGTCCCTGCGCTGGCCTCTCTCCAGCAGTTCCCTGTCCCTCTGGAGCTGGGAAGCCCAGAACTGGACACAGGACTCCAGATGAGGCCTCACCAGGGCAGAGTAGAGGGGGAGCAGAACCTCCCTTGACCTGCTGCCCACATTCTTCTTGATGCATCCCAGGCTGCCATTGGCTTCTTGCCCAGGACAGCTCGTTGCTGGCTCATGGTTAGTTTGTTATTAACCAGGACTCCCAGGTCTCTCTCTGCAGAGCTGCTCTCCAGCAGGTCACCCCCAGCCTGTGCTGGTGCAGGGGGTTGTTCCTTCCCAGATGCAGGACTCTGCCCTTGTCGAACCTCAGGAGGTTCCTCTCTGCCCAACTCTCAGCCTGCCCGGATCCTGCTGAATGGCAGCACAGCCTCTGGTGAATCAGCCAGTGCTCCCAGTTTGGTGCCATTAGCTGTTACTTACAATCCCCTTTCATTCCCAGTGGTAAAAACAAGGAGTAACTCAGCTGACCTTTAGAAGTTTAACTTAGTCTGAGACCCAGACTTTCTGGAAAAGAATATCACCCAGTATAAATTCTTTAGTGGTTTTATTAACACTATAACATGTTTGTAATTGCAACCTAAACAGAATCATCTGTATGTATTTCATTCTCACTTATTATTTAAAGATACTCTAAAGAAAAATTATGCCATTTGTAGATAATATATAAATTAAACCAGGCAAGAAGAGACAACCTATCCAGGGAAAGGTTTTTGTTAACAGCACTTAATGGCACCAGGACATAGATGTTCTGGTCACTGTGCAATTGACAAACAAAAGTCCTGCAGAGTTTGGCAAGGAAGTAGATTTTAGCAAGTAAGGAGCTTTATAATGTAATTATGTTAACATTTATATCTTAAAGTTATGCAAATGACATTGTAAACCAAAGTGGGGGAAGGGGGCGCGGAAATATGAACTAACACAGTGAGATTATTCTCCCCAGAGAAATCTCAAAACATTAATATAACATGTGATATTTTTCACTTTTAAAACACTAACAAAACAATTCATTTCATTTGAGTGGAGCCTAGGTGCATTAACACTAGAGGACAACATAGGTCAATATACTCCTTTAACTCCTGATTTTGCCACGAAAGAAACATGAACAATCCACATCTGCACAGCCACACTATTATTTCCAATCCAATAAATTCTGACCCTTGGTTTCCTGGGATAAATGAGCTCTCTAAGGTTTTTTAAAGCAGAGCAACTGAAGTGCTTTTCAGAGAAGTAACAAAATGCTGACTGATAACCAGAGGCAATAGCTGTGCAACCATTAGCTACTGTAGTTTGAGACAGGAAAGAAGTAATGCAGGTAATGATTTCCATACTAATAATAGCAATCAAATATAAACATACCAAGTGGATGTATTTGTTTTACAAGTGATTAAGTGAGACCTTGGTCTCTGAAGTTGTTACGAGTGTTTCTCTTTAGGAATAGCATTAGGATCACATTTGATTTACATCAGTGGCTTAAATGGTTTCATTGCTGTCATCCTGAATAAGATACAGCTGATTACATCGCAAAGTTTCACCACTTGGTAAGGAAAAAACTGGGCAGAGAAAGTCTTTTGATAGACAGCCTCTTTAACAAGATCAGAAGCTCCCAAAAAGCTGAAAGTAGCATAGGTCAACTGAAAATGCACGGTCTTCTTAAGCACAAACAAAAGCCAGGAAACTGGATCAGCCCATGTAGAACATGCTGCTTCCTTCCATTTCAGTTCCTGCACAATGTATTGTTGCAGCACACTGTATAGCAGTTAGATGAGCAGTAGCCTTTCCTGTTGGCATACACCAGAAGTCTGGTTATCCTTTGGACAGCATGTCCTAGTGGAAATGGGGGCAAAGAAGAATAGAGCTGCTGGAGGAGAGGAGCAGAGAGCACATCCCTCTGAAGGTCCTGTGTACTTCATTAGAAAAGCAGAGAAAATTCTGGCCATAAGCCATATCGCTTCCTTCACAGAAAACAAGTCTCCTCTAAAGAATGTGACATCTGGCAGTGCTTCAACACAAAAAGTGGCAAATACATGTGGAGAAGTAAACATTCTGTAAGCTCACAAATGCTGTAAAGGTTGAACCAGAGTGAAGAGCCCTTTGCTTTTGTTGCACTCTATGACACTAATCTAGAACGTACTGCTACGGTTTGATAAGAAAGGAGGAGGTACTTTTATTTACTCAATGGAAGGACAGAAGCAGTGTAGCTCCTTTTGGGATGTACACTCAGAGAACCAGTGATGTTTAATTGGTGATGACTATTAGTTTTTCAATGTCAAGATTCTGAAATGGGAAAAAACATCTGCAATTGATCAAGGAAGGGGCAAATTGGGGAATAAATTTGGGGCAAATTGGGGAATAAATTTAGAAACCACAGGTAGACTTTTGGCAGCTGAAAGAAAACATGAGAGATGGATTAACTGTTGCATTTTGTCACAAGCCCAGAGGTGTCAATGTTTTAAAGCCATGCAATTAATACCATAGGTCAGTTCATATTTGTGCCCCAACAGCTAGAGACCATTTGACATTTAGCATCAGACTGCAGTACTCATTCATGGTTGGACAATTTGTTGAGGTACACAAAGTGTTTATTAGTCTGTCACACCCAGTCTTAGTCATTCATAAACTGTACCTCAGGGGAAGTTGTTCTCATTAAAACTTCTAGTGCAGATGGGCTCTTGTAGAATACCACTCACAAGTGCAGGTGTCATCCATCTGGCTTAGGGCAACAAAAGCATTACTGATTATCTCTGAGAGCCCTGAATTTGCAGTGTCTGGCTTTGACTGGAAGTTGTAACATTTTCCAAGTACATGGAATGAATGTAGCACGATTCTGAAGAACAATGAAATTCTGAAGGATAGAGACAAAGGAGACACTGGCAGTAAGCTGCAATGCAAGGGTTCTGGAGCCAGCAGCTGGTGAAAGGCTGGGACAAAAGGAGCAGGGTTTTTCTGAAATGAGATGGGGCTTGATGTGTTCCTGGCATGAATGAATTCCAGAAGAAGGTCCCATACCAGAGAACATTCTGTTCATGCTTTATAAACTTTGTGTGTTGAAGTCAAGTCAGCAGTATACCTTCATAAATACAGGGACTGAAAATGTTTCATAGCCTTCTATAGCTCCTACCTCAAAAGACAGAGCTAAGCTTTTCTTCTGACTTTTTTAATCTCATACTTAAAATGTTTCCATGCCAAAATCTGATTACAATTAAAACACAAAACCTTTGTTTATTGTACCATAATCTTTTAAAAATCCAAGTGCCAAAACACAGAACCTTTATGGTGATTGTGCTTTCATATTTGCACCCATGTTACAGCATTTTCTAGTCATTCTAGGCCCAGTATTACGTTAGCAACAGCACAGGCAAGCTAGAAGAAGGGAAAGGCCAACTCTGAATCCATCAGCACACCTATTGCCACAACTCCTGTACAGAAACAATGCTTGCTGCCTCCAAGTGGGGCCATTCAGTGAGCCTGTGTGATGAAGCTGTGTTCCCAAAGTAAGAAGGCAAAGTAAACAAGCCTCAGCTCTAAGGCACTGCTTGCTTTCTCAAAGTGGAAACTGAGGCATGACAGCGAGACTGAGAGTCTCTCCACTTCCCATTTTCTGAGCCACAAGCAAAGCAGAGCTGTCTCTGCCTGGAGCTGCACTTGGAGGCTTTCTCACACTTCACAGCTTTCCTGGTTCACACCATTAGCTCACAAGCAGTGGTCTCAGCTGTGGCCTGCTGATGACGAGCTTGTGGTGGTACAAACACAATTCCACAAAACAGAACAAAAAGAACTTTTTCTACTAAAAAGGGAAAGCACTGTTTTGCAAAGTCAAGCTCTCAAAAGCTAGCAACACCCAGATATTAAGTCTGCCTGGGTAACCTTGGTTTGGCCTTCTTGTGTGTAGGTCTAGGACACAATCTTCATTTACATGGCTATTCATCTCTCTGCCCAGGGAGATGAATCGAGCTTGTTGAACAGAGGATCCTGTTGTCTGGAGGATCACTCACTCCTTTTGTTGCTATGATTGTAGCACATGTAATGAATGAAGAAGAACAGAGAAGGAAGAAGGAGGATGTGCTGTAGTGAAGACAACAGAACACTGCTCTAGAGAATTACATTCTTCTCCTGTCTCTGCTGTAAAGTTGCTGTGTGACGTTATGTCCATAAATCTCTTAAAGCAACCCTTCATCAAATGTTCATTAGCTGAGTAGTCCTTATGTAATGGGTGTCTGAACTGCAGCACAAAAACACTGAGCACTCCCTGTTGCAACTAAGGTGAATGAAAGTCGTGTCTGGAATGATTTAAGAAAACCACAAGGTCTGGTCTACCTACTTCAAACTGAAAATCCCCAAAAGACTGACGGCCTCTCACTGGAAAATCACTATATATCTTCACTTAAGTAAGATGAGGTCATGCCATACACTGAAAACAACACATCTGAGGTTTATGAAGCACATAGTGCAGAAATAAGTCACTTTGAAAGGCAGAGCTGTTTTTGTGACAATCAGCCTAAATGATAAGCAGCATATATAGAGGGCAAAGCAATGGCTGAGAAGAATAAAACAAAATACTGCACAGCTGTTCTGAAGTGGGTCTAACTGATGCTGCCCCTGAATAAGGCAGAGGGAAAGTTTGTTACATGTTGACATTATTTCCATCATCATAGAATCACAGAATGATGGGGGCTAGAAGGGACCTTTAGAGATGATCCAGTCCAACCCCCCTGCAGAAGCAGGGTCACCTAGATCAGGTCACACAGGAACGTGTCCAGGTGGGTCTTGAAGAGCTCCAAGGAAGGAGCCTCCACACCCCCTCTGGGCAGCCTGGGCCAGGGCTCCCTCACTGAAACACTGAAATAGCTTTTCCTTAGGTTTAAGTGGTACTTTTTGTGTTCCAGCTTCATCCCTTTGTCCTGTTGCTAGATACTATAGAAAAAAGTGCTGCCCCAACCTCCTGACACCCACCATTTAGATATTTGTAAATATTAATGGGATCTCCCCTCAGTCTTTGCACACCTGAAGGACTAGCATTAGATTCCAGGTTTTTCTCTAACTTTGTACCCCTCCTTTACTTTCTATATCCCTTACTATACACTACTACACACCTATCACGGTATCCTCCTGTGACTGAAGGAAACATCTCCAAGAGTAAACTGTAACTGGCACCTCCACAAGCTTTTAGAGTCATGAGAAATCTCTGAATGTAAGTCTGAAGGTATAAAATTGTTTAATGACTAGGGAACATGGGAAAATTGAGTAGTTGTTTTCAGCCTGATCCACCTAAAAATATGTAGTTTTAAAAAAAAACATGATGTCACCTGAAAACCTTCCTTTTACACCTCAGCTAGGAAGCTATGCATAGAATGTCACTGTTCTGTCTCGTTGTGCACGTCTCTGTGTATTAGCCCACAGGATATATGCATCAAATACACATGGAGAACACTTTGGGCAGAAGTGGGAGGCAAGTGTTGAAATTGTGATGCTTGGAAATGGTGTTTGTGGCAGGTTGTATGTTCAAATCCACAGCCAGGCATCTCCCACCTGTGTGCCTGAGCCCTGAAAGAAGACAGGACCTGGTCACCCTACATTGCTTGTGGGCTGGGTGGAGAAGCTCTTGGGATAGACACCAGTTTGTGCTTTAATTTTTCAATCTGTTGCTCAAAGAATGGTAAAAATGGGAAAAGCAAAAGAGAACAGGATTTTTTAGGAAGGACCCAGTGCAACATTAAATCAGCTCAACCATTTCCTATAGTTGTTTGTTCAAACGTTTGTCTCTATGCCCATCTGTGTGAATACTGGTGGATGATTCACAGATCTACCCTGATTTGAAGGTAGTTTTTTGTGCTCTAAGTTAACAGATGAGAATAACCACTGTGTGGAACACTACTGCTATTGTCACTGTGGCACCAAATAGGAAAGGCCACATATAGGCCTGAAAGATATGATGGGATTTACACCAAGAAAACCCAGAAGAGCTCTGAAGAGACAATAAAGCATATGCCTGGTTACACACAAAGAAAAGTAACAGGAATGAATACAGCTGCTGTAGAGTAAGGCTCCCAGCTTTATATCAACAGGAAAACAGTATTGTCAGTGTCACTGCAACTGGCCCTGACACAAGAGCTGTATCTCACCTGTCACAGAAGTGTCTCATTAATGATTACAAACACATAAAGGATGGGTGTCAGGAGGCTGGAGCCAGGCTGTGCTCAGTGATGGCCAATGGACAAGGGGCAATGGGGACAAGCTGGAACTGAAGAGGTTCCAAAGAAACATAAGGGAAAACTTTCTCCCTGTTGAGGTGAGGGAGCCCTGGCAGGGGCTGCCCAGATGGGCTGTGGAGGCTCCTTCTCTGGAGACATTCCAACCCAGCTGGATGAGTCCCTGTGTGCCCTGCTCTAGGTGGTGCTGCTCTGGCTGGGGGGTTGCATTGGAAGAGCTTTCCAGGTCCCTTCTAACCCTTAATATTCTGTGATTCTGTCAAGATTTCCTCCCAACAGCACTGCTGTCTGAACTCACAGAGCCAGCAAGGACATTGAGCAGTAGCTGTGGGTCCTGAGTACTAGTCTGAGCTTACACGTGTGCTTTTGGGTGCTCACATATTGCAGGTTCAGAGGTCTGTGTGTGTAAACACACACATCATCCATTCTCTTTTTGCAGTGATCTGCATTATATTTCACAGATGATTCTTTGGTTCAGGTGCCAGTTTAAGGTGTTCTCAATGTAATGGCTGACCTAAAAACCCTGCCACATCCATGTTTCCCATACATAACTAGAACAACAAACACCTTGAGGATTCTTCTGTTAAACAAACCCTATATATTGTTTCTCTTTCCCTGACTTTTCCTGTGGCCTACAGTTAACAGACCTGTTAGAAATGATAAACAAGTAAGGGCTGCTTATATTTGCATCCACACACAGTTTGCTTCCTGGAGTGTTCTTATCCAAATCAAGGTGATTAATGCCACACAGTGCCTGAGTATTGGCTGAAATATGCATCCCTATGGGGCACTTTCATAAATATGCACTTTTTTTTAAATTATTATTCCTAACAGTGAGTTTGAACACCCACTTCAGCTGCAAAGCTCAAAGCATCCTTAACTACAGAGTGGTTAATGACAATTCCATAATGAAACACTCTGAGAATACAGGAGATCTCCCAGGCCAGTTAAATGCTGGGCTCACTTGTTAGATGTTCCAAGTGCTGATAGTCATTGATTTCACTTTTTGTTATCAGAGAATGAGCAATCACTTTACAGTTTTCTTTAAATTATGCATTACTTTTGATGAGTCTTGGCAGTGTTTAAAAAGAAGTTTGCTTTTGGTTTCAAACAAGAATTTCAAAAACAAAGCCTTTGCTGTCAGGATATAAGTGAAATTTCAAGGTAAATGCCTAGACTGTAAAGGCATAGACTGGCTGCAGATTTGCACAACAGCAAGAATGCCTGGATAAAGTCACCTGCTGCCAAACAGACTTCAATAGGTGCATTACCAGGGTTTGAGTCCTTCCATCATGGCAGGTTCAATGTCCATGTGCCAGTGCCTCTCACAATAAGTAGGGGGTGTGTGGAAAACATCAAACATGCACTACAGCTGTGGAACATCTCTGCCCATAGCAGATAGTGAGGTTTAGCATTTTCAGGTTGGTTTCTAAAGCACATGTTTTGTGTGTCCATAGTGGCACATCCCAGCTCCCTGGAAGTCGGTGAAGCTATCTGGATATTTCATGTACCATCAAAGGCAGGCAAAGTCAGTGAGTGGAGGAACCCACAACAAGAGGATTAAGTCAAGATCAGACAAAAAAAACCCCAAAAGTAAAAACATATACAGTGTAGAAAAAAAGATGGACAGCAAATGGAGCCTGGAAACCAGTAATGGAGCTCACACAGTGTGCCCAAAGTAAAGATCTTGGCTTCATCTTTTGGAAAAAGGACTGTACATCCTTTCATTTATTGTCTTGGTTTAGGTGTGACAGGACTGTAAGAAACTGTAAGAATGTTAGGTTTTAATCTTGAAGCATCATCTGCACTTAAAGAGTATCACTGTTGGACATGAAGGAGTTTACAACATGTTTGATTATGAGCACTATTAGGAACTTTTGGAGAATCAAACCACTTCAAAAGAGTCTGCCAGCTGGTGCCTTAACATAGTCTTCCTTCCTCCCCTCCTGACACCTGAATTAGAGAAGAGCATCAAAGGAGCTGCTGCCTTTGGCAATGCCAACTACAGCTCCAAGCACTGCTACAACAGGTCAGAGCAAATCTAAGAACTTCTGACATAAAACTAGGAAAATGAAATATCAGCACTGAGTAAAATATGATGAAAACCAAAGTTTCTGACAACTTTGGGAACAAACCAAGAGTCCCTATTTCACCTTCTCCTTTCATCTCAGTCTGATTCTTTCTTTTCCCTCAGTTCATCATTAAAGACTGCTTACAGTTACTAGCTGACTTATCTGACTGAATAGGAGCTGAAACTAAAATCAAGCTGACCTTTCTGCTGTCAGGTGCTCGTGCTGTGAGCCTATAAATGCAATCCAGAGGACAATCAGATGGATGGACAGATTCTCCTAAGGTATCTTGACCCTGTTGCAAGGTCAGACTGGAACCCTTCTTTCCTCTCATGATTAATAGGCCTTCATTTTCCATTGATACTATTAAATAGAGCTGGGATTGTGCATATGAAATGAGCATGAATAACTTGGCTATATTAAACAAACAAACCACAGTTCTTATAGAACAGTTTTCCCTGCAGAGGAACTTGTTAATGCACAAATCCTGCACATGCAGAGGCTCCTCACCATAAGTGTTCTGCTGTAGCAAACAGCAGGATGGCAGGACCACTGGACCGCTACTCAAAATCATGTTTTGATATGAGGAACATAGAGAGCACATACTCTCTGCTGTCACAGGAAAGTATCACATAGCCTGAAGTTTCCTAGGGAGAGAGCTTTATAATTTCTTATTTACAAGGCTGGTTTTTTTCCAGTCTTAGATCTCATGTCTCTTAAACAAATGACAGTATCACCAAGATGAACTTCTGAAGACACTAGGAAACTAAGAATTACTCTACAGATTGAAGTGTGCCTACCCAGTGTAGGTTAACATGCAACTCTAAGAATCATTCCCAGGCCATTTCTTAAATTGCCATTTATTACAGTCCTCTACTACAAGTGACATCTTTATGTTTGGATGGATGTATCTTTTAAGGAAAATGTTAAAATAGGAAGCACTGGAGGATTGAGTATTTTACTTCTGATCTTTTTCCAACTGAAGTAATTTTTTTCTCCCCAAATTTCTCATTATGAAGAACACTCAACTACATCACTATGTATTCCATTTGGCATGGTGTAGCATGGCTGGCAATAGCAGGAGGGAGCACCAGGATGGCAAGTAGAGCTGCTTATGAGGCTGGATATATACACACTGGAAGGAAAGCAACAAGTATGTGTTTGATGCTTCCTCTGGTCCACATATGCTAACCATGATGAAGAATGTTAAACATTCACCTGTCACCCCACTAGAAAAGACAGACAGAAATTCACTTGGGGGATTTTCAGTTTCAACACAGAATGCTTTGTCAAATGCAAAGAGAAGAGGCCAAAGCACCCACGTCTTGCCCCAGCAGTCATAGGGAGCAGGAATGTGCCATGGCTTTAGATTGCATGGCAATAAGTGCACATGATTATACTCTAGACAATTCATTGCCATCAACTGAAATTTGCATTCAAAGGCATGAAAATGAACCATTTTCATTTATTCTCTAGTCACTCTCTTGTAATCAAATGATTTTTTTTTTCCAATAGCAGATGACAAAAAAATCAGCTGAATGCCTGTTCTGTGCAACTGCACAAAATACAGATTTCAGTTCAAAGTATTGGTTTCTCCTCAGAAATAACCCAAACTCTCAGAAGATGGAGATGTTCTAAGTGAATAAACACATTCCTTGCATACATCCCACTCCCTTCCTGTCTAGCAGTACACTGATAATGTCCCTTATTCCTATCAATCCTTGCAGACAAAAACAAACAGGGAAGAATAAACTTTAGTATTTAAATGTACTCACATAATCAACACAGTTATTGTAACTACATATTTTTTCATGTTTGACTACAAAATACCCAAAAGGACCTATTTTCTGATCCTAATGTGTGTGTAGTTTTAAAAACAAATGTACAAATCTTTTACACCCAATTGAAAGACACATCTATTTAGAAATCAGACAAAAAGTTGCTTTGCAAAATGAAACTAGTTAACCCCAGGGGTTCACAAAGAAAAGCTTTTCACTTTAGGAAAACACAGCTTCCCGCTTGAAACTGAGATCTTGGAACAACCAGTGAGCAAACCAGACTCTTACAATGCCATTCTAAAGTAACTTTTCTGAATAGAATGAAGACAGAAGTTAAAGCTTCTAAGAACTTATGTGACTGCTGTCAAGATAACCACTCTGAATGTTGCTGCCTCTTACAGTTCAGGAGTAATTCAATGTGTATTCATAGAATGACTCAGAATCACAGAACGATGGGAGTTGGAAGGGACCTTTAGAGCTCATCCAGCCCAACCTCCCTGCAGAAGCAGCTCCCACCTAGGTCAGGTCACACAGAAATGTGTCCAGGTGGGTTTTGAACACCTCCCATGAAGGAGCCTCCACACCCTCCCTGGGCAGCCTGGGCCAGGGCTCCCTCACTGAAACACTGAAAGAGTTTTTCCTTATTCTTAAATGGAACTTGTTGCGTTCCAGCTTCTTCCCATCACCCCTTGTCCTGTCACTAGATGCAACAGAAAAAAGTGCTGCCCCAATCTGCTGACATCCTCCATTAAATATACATCTTTAAACAGAGCTTTCAATGTCTCCAGTTATCCATTCTGCACTTAGTGAACCTATGCTACAGGTGTGATGGTGAAAAATAAGGATATAAATCAGACTATTTACTGAAAATGCACCCTGTCCTCAGGTAACTTTGTTCAGACAGTCATCCACATAAAAGAGAGTTTAGTATGATGTTTTACAAGTGAGGCATAACCCTTCTAGGCTCATCCAGATGCAAGAGCAGTACTAAAATATCCCTGTTATCTCCATGCAGCCTCAGCCAACTCCAAGGAATTGCAGCTGAGGGCAAAGCTGGGGTCCCCCTGTTCAAAAAAGTTGAGTAAAAGAACCTGATGGATCCAAGAATGCTGGCACCAACTGTATTTACTGTATTACCTAAAGTAAATAAACCCTTTAGCCCCTGCCCCATGTCCCCAGACGCCTTCTTGGGAAATAAATAAATAAATAGATGCTCTCTCAACTCAATGGGAAAGGTAATTAAATGGGAAACCAAACCAAAACAAAATATGAACCGTGTATTGTGGAGAAGCAGGGAAAAAAGAAAAGCAAGCTGAGTTTTGGATACAGGACTTAGTTTGTTTCTGAAGTTTACTACCCAGGGGTTTCTAAACAACACAGCTCCTGAAAGCAGAGCCTTCATTAGAGCAGGAAAACACAACTTAAACGGCCAGGCAGAAAATGGCTGAATTAAGCTCTTTTTTCCCCCTCTTTAATGGTAGTGATTCTCAAAAGATTAAAAGTAGGTTAGGAGAATAATAAACCAGCTATGTTTCTAGTGTCTACCTGACAACAGCTTTTGTAGAAGTGAATAATTACATGAAAATCACTTCCTTTCCACCTCTCTTTGGGATCTCTGTGGGTTGCTAGGCAGTCTCTCTCCTACCTTCTGCTAATGTTACTTACAGACAGGATGAATACAGTATATTCATTATGAGAATGGTGAGCTGAGGGGGAGAAGGACCTAAATACTTGAAGTTTTGTTTATTCATTGCTGCCTTTGGAGACCAACTCTATAGCTCAGATTACTTTACACATATTTAAATGCTAATTTTCAGAGGCATCATTGTTAGCCAAGTACCACTCTGTTAAAATGGAACAGGACCTTTTCTCAATACAGCAGCCACACCAGTAGTATGTTTCTGTGTTGCCAGCCAATGTCAAAAGTCAGTTGCTGGAGTAAAGCATACTGAGATTCCTTCTGGGGCTTAGGGGAAGAATTCTTTCACTCACTCTGACTGCTTTTCATGGCTGAAATAATGTTTGTTAGGAGACTGGTTTAATTTCCTAAACTCCTTAACCCCAAACTTAGGAGGTATCTTAATTGCCTTGGTGTGATTCCAGAACTAGCAGCCACAAAGTACTGTTGTACCTCCCCATTTGTATAATCCTGAGTGGGCTCATACAGGTTAGGGTGTATCTTCATTAATATAAGAAATGATTACTTCTATATCCTAAAAATCCCTCTTCCCTGCAGAGTGTTACCTGAGATAACTTGGGGCTTGAACGCTCATTTCAGACTGCAGGTCTGCATGTGTGACTGAGGGAAGGGCAGTGAGCAAAGTGCAAGGCTTTGTGGGTTTTTGAAAAGTGCCTTTGGTTTCCAAACTGATTTCAGTGCACTTTGTGGATTTGACAGTTGACATCCTCAAAGTTACCCCACTCAGCATGGTACAACAGGAGACAGGAAAGACACCAGAGGCTTTGGATTCACTTCCCAGTCAGCCTATTCTGATAGCAGGATACAATACACAAACTGCCACCCCAACTAATCCCTACCTTGCAAGAACTAAGGTACTAAACATACTGCATTTGGTAACATTATTTTACCAGTTTCTTACTAACTGTCTCCTTTTAACTTGACAAGTTGCTGAGGACAGCCATCTACACAACTTTGCTTCCAATTCAACATCATTACAGAAACAACAGAAAGTAACAACTCTCAGATGTAAATCTATTATTTCATGAAATTGCAGCACAGTGAACTAATATCTTAAGAGAATAACTTGTGTCTCCTGCTTCACCCACACTCTGAATGGCACAAGACTCAGATACATTTAATGCTGGGGTGTTTGTTTGAATACTTCCATTTCTAACCTCTGTATTATCTCCATTTCTCATTGGCATCTCAAATCTCAAGAAGACTCTGAATTCCACCACACTAAATGCTCAGGTAACTTCAGTTTTCCACAGTGAAACAGACTTGAAAGCCTGTTTTGCCTGCAAGTGATGTAAAAGCACACTGTTGGGGAAGCACCCTTTTCGGGGTACCCGTTCAGACATTTAATCTGACACAAATTAACATCACAAAGAGGAATTGCAGGTGTGTGAAATAGCATTGTTGAGGCAGAAACCTTTGGAGCTGCTGTTTCCAAGTAGTATTTCAATGCCTATTAGTTATCCTGTCCTGACCATCCAAGAAATTTCAAGGTGTGAGAGAAATAACAGATGGCTGCTTGATGTTCCTTGATAAAGAAGTTACTTTGATTTAAGAGCACCAACTTAAGCCTCGCTTGATTTCTTCTGTGCAGATGTACAACATCCCAGGAATCATTTTTATAGTTCTTTTCTCATGTTTAGAAAGAAAAAAAATCAAATAAAAGAACAAATGTTTGGCCAGGCCTATCTTTATCTGAAAATAAACACTAACAGTCCAACTTTGCCCAAAGGAAAAACCCCATCCACAGTGGTAGTGAGCCCTAAACTGACTGTATGATACAATTTGCATGTTCTCCTTTACAGACAACAGTTACAACTCTTGCCTAGAACACATGTAGGGAGAGAGTTATTTCATAACATAGAATTTTCCCATGAAATACCAGTTTTCCATTACTTTACTTCTGGAAAATAACCTAAGGAGATGGCTGATAGTATAAGATACACAGAAATAATCAAGAGATTTGACTGGTATAAAAACCTTTATGTCGCTATGATGAGAATTGTGACCCGATTGTGACCTATGATAAGGATTGTGACCTGACCTGGGTGGGACTTGCTTTGGCAGGGGGTTGGACTGGATGATCTCTAAAGCTCCCTTCCAACCTCCCCTCATTCTGTGATTCTATGATTCTATGAGCACAATTTCTGGGGAGAAAAATAACCATGACTGAGCGACTGAAACAGTTCTTTTGTGTCTGAGCGATAAGAAATTTTACATTGGGAGCTTAAATTTAGCAAGTTGGAAACCTTTTTTGAAAAGGTATTGATAAGAGGCAAAAATATCATTAAATCTCAATATCTCTTGGGAGCAGCATCTGTTTTTCACTGACTCACTTTTTGTAATAGCACACTGAACGCACAGAGAATTCAGGTCAGCGGGCTGGGCTCCATCATTCCCCTGTCATGAAGCCTGATTGTATTGACAGTTCCTGGTTACTGAAAATTGTCCAGCAGTCCAGAAGTTATTGGACTACCAGAGCACCCACACATTCCAGTTGTGCTGTTTAGCTCTCTTGTAGCACACCTTAAAAGCGGCAAAAGTTTTGCCTTCTCATATAGCTGAACTATATAAAACTTCAGGCATTTTTCTCCTTCTGTGCATGATATGAAAAAGCACAAAGAACAGCCACTGCCTTTCTTTCTCTTTTCAATAGAGAGTGTATTTTCAGTGGCCTAGAGTCACCAGACTCCATCAGGTCTTTTTTGGGGCATGTTTGCAAGTCGAGTCAAGCTTAATGTCATTTCCTATAACTGATAAGTGAAGATGCTCACATTCTTGAAATGAATGCAGGAACTGCAGTTAACTAATTTCTAAAATGAGGGTGTTGATTAGTGTTCCTCTTTGCTAAGACACTACCACCAAATGCTTTCAGAATGACATACTTGGTGGGTCTCACATACACTGTAAGATCTATGGACAGTCAGAGGAGTTTCAAAATACTTGCACTCATTGGCACAGAGGGATCGATGAGTGAAGTCATCCTGACTAATTTCTGGAGCATTCTGAACCCAAACTCAGATGTTTAGAAGGCCTTTATTTTTCTTCAAGTACTCTATCTGCCTTACATTTCCCAGAAAATAGAGCCCTGGGGTTGGTTTTTAGGGTGAAGGGGAGACAAAAGTTTTAGCAAACATAGCAGAATCACAGAATCATGGAATGGTGGGGGTTGGAAGGGACCTTTAGAGATCATCCAGTCCAACCCCCTGCAGAAGCAGGGTCACCTAGATCAGGTCACACAGGAACCAGGTGGGTCTTGAAGACCTCCAAGGAAGGAGCCTCCACAACCCCTCTGGGCAGCCTGTGCCAGGGCTCCCTCACTGAAACACTGAAACAGTTTTTCCTTATGTTTAAATTGAACTTTTTGTGTTCCAGCTTCATCCCATCACCCCTTGTCCTGTTACTATCTACTATAGAGAAGAGGGATGTCCCAACCTCCTGACACCCACTCTTTAGATATTTGTAAATGTTAATGAGATCCCCCCTCAGTCTCCTCCAGACTAAACAGCCCCAGGTCCCGCAGCCTTTCCTCGTATGAAAGATGTTCCATCCCCTGATCATCTTGGTGTCCCTGCATTGGCCTCTCTCCAGCAGTTCCCTGTCCCTCTGGAGCTGAGGAGCCCAGAACTGGACACAGGACTCCAGATGAGGCCTCACCAGGGCAGAGCAGAGGGGGAGCAGAACCTCCCTTGACCTGCTGCCCACACTGTTCTTGATGCATCCCAGGATGCCATTGGCTTCTTGCCCATGAGGGCACATTGCTGGCTCATATTTACTTTATTAGTAGGATTCCATACTCTCTCAGCAAGTTGATACTGTCAAGATAAGTACCTAATTACTATTATACAGCTGTCTGACTGTAATATCAGAGTGACAAAATGAATCCTTCTCTGATAACTTCTTTGTTTACTCCTGTTATTTTCTTAAGATTCTTACTCAGTGTCTTTAAAGCCTGAGGAACACTGGAGAAATTTTTTAAAAGGGTAAATGCTTTGGTCTTGAATCTTTAGTCAAAGAATTCACTTCCTTTGGAAATTAAGAGGAAAGAGTACTTAGGTTGTATAACATTGGGTTTGATATTATTTAATCAAGCTCCTTTAAAAATCATGATCAAGAATTCTTTTTAAGCAACCTTCTTCAGAATACTTAATAATAGAACAGAGTTTGAAGTAAAAGAAAATACAGTAATAGAAGCATGATCATTATTTGATCTTGAATTCTTTTTATTGAAAGCAACTTAAACCTCATATTCAACTGAGCTTTCCACAAGGGAGATTTCCATTCAGCTCTGCAATTTTGGCACCATGAAAGTACCCAGTGATGAATGCTAAAATAATACACAAACCCTGACTGAAGCAAAGTTTGATTGAGAAGTAAAATGTTGTGTACTGTGTATGTGTTATTATTTACACAGTTACTGCTGTAGAATGCTGATCCAAAGGTTTCAAATGTACTGATGAAGTAACCCAGTGCCATGTGTTATTCATACCCAGTAATAACTAGAACACATACTAAATATTACTCAAAGTACATAACCTTATTGAACTGCATATGAACCACTCTAAAAACAGAGGCTAGGTTTCCTGAAAGAAGGATTCCCTCATCTTTGAACACTGTACTAGACCACAAAAAGCCTTATGCTTTGTGCAAACCTGCACCTGAGGCAGACAGGCTGTAACATCACTGCTTAAAGATACTTTTTAAACAACACTGGTTTTCATTTAGGCAGAAGTGGAACTGTCAAGGTCCTGAGAACAAGGTAGCAGCATTCTAGTGATCCCTTTCCTTTCCAATGTGTGTTCACTAACCAGTTCCACAGTAACATGGCTGCTTAGTGTAGGTGAGTCTGTACTAGTTTTTCAGTAGATTCACAACAAATTTCAATGTAAAAAACCACTATGGCCATATGCAGGCTACAACTATTCCATCCATGCAAGGGGGATGCTATGCTACAGGGCTGAAGAAGCTATCCATGCGTATCTGAACTGGAACAAAGCCAAAACACTATTACCTGGAGCAGGCAGAAAAGTGGCTCACAGTCTCTCTCCCTGCTCTAACACCTAATATGATGCAAGGAAGAGAGTCTGGACTCAGTTTATGTTCAGAAAACAGAACTTCTGCCCATAGAACAAGCCACTTGCACCTAAAGCATCAGCTTCCCACAAAAGTTATCTCTATTTTTTAAAGGGTTTGTGTCAGGCAATGGTCCTGCCCCCTCCAGCTAGTGACTATAACATAGCTATGGTGACAAGGTCTGTCTGCCACCTAGATTAGAGTCTAATGAGTGCTGAAATTAAGAGTGTACTCTCCACCTGTAGCCAAAGGAGAGAGATTGGCCCCTTCTTGAAAGTCAACCATTGAATGGGATAAAATACCATCTTGAGAAGCCTGTTTTCTCTCTGTCATTTATATGAAGAATTAAAAGCATTACACCAATATCAAATGCACAAACTCTGGTCTTCAGGAGCCCTCAGTGATTTTCAGTGGGAACTGTGGGAGCTAAAGATCCCAGACTGTTTTAAGTCCTGAAGGTTCTACTCAGAGTTATGTATTTCACCTCTAATATCTTTTAATGTCTTCTTCACAATATGGACATTTCTCTTTTTAAGGAAAACTCACATCTAGCACTATGTAGTATTTAAAAACAAAAAGGAAAAGGAAAGTCAGGATAGAAGAAGAAAAAAATACTCTACCTCACTATGGAATGCTTTAAAGTTTTTACAGTTCACTGAAAACAGTGTAAAGGGTGGTTGTGAGGAGGCTGGAGCCAGTGATGGCCAATGATAGAACAAGGGACAATGGGTACAGGCTGGAACAGAAGAGGTTCCAAAGAAACACAAGGAGAAACTTCTTCAGTGTTGAGGTGAGGGAGCACTGGCAGGGGCTGCCCAGATGGGCTGTGGAGGCTCCTTCTCTGGAGACATTCCAACCCAGCTGGATGAGTCCCTGTGTGCCCTGCTCTAGGTGGTGCTGCTCTGGCAGGGAGGTTGCACTGGGTGAGTTTTCAAGGTCCCTTCCAACCCTTGAGATTCTGTGATTCTATGAAAGCTTCTGCCATGTTAGAGTACCAAATTTAATGGACATTTTCCTGTGGATTTTCAAGGGCCAAGATTTGAAAGAAGTTTTCTACAGAATCCAAGTTCTGAAAACAAGAAATGCAACCAAAAGACTTGCTGCTTTGCTCTTCTTGCTATTTATCAAGCTAAAGTTTGAAATATGTAAAGAGTTAATACACATTCTACCACTCCAGCCTAGCACTTGGCAAATTGTGGGCTTGAGGACAACATACACAGCATAAAATTAAAGGAAAAAACCACTGATCCCTTACATTATGAAGACTTTAAAATTGAGCTGAGCTGGAATCATCAAATTTCTGATAGAAATTCTCATCTAAATAAAAAATATCCCTCAGGAATGTCTTCAGATTTTCTAAGTAGGAAATAAACATTTATCTCAGAAAAAGCTTATCTCCATTCCTTATATTTTATGCATTTCCAAAATCCCTTTTGTGACATGAAAGATTTTCCTGACTGCAAATATGTTGCAGAAGGAACTCTAATGGTGGCATTTAGATGAGGACAATTGTAGCCACTATGGCAAAATAAGCATATATAGAGATTTTACACTTGTGTGCACTGTTACAAAGACAGAGAAGTTCCCTGTGTATGTCACTGCACCATCTGGTTAAGTCAGTCTGAAGACACAAGATCAAGACTTGGCATGTAATGCATGCCCAAGGTCTAATTCTGTCTCCGCATATGCACACAAAGATCTCATTAAGTCCAGATTAAAAGAACTCTTTGAAAGATATAGGAAAGGGATATATGGGTTACAATATATACATATTGGATAAGTTATATATACGAGACACACATATATATGATATATAGGATGTGATATACATAAGAGATATATGAAAGTGATTTGGCTCTATGGACCAATACCACATTTTTTCCCAGGCTGCATTCTGCAATAATGACCCTGCTGTCTTCCCTGGAGTGTGCTGAGATTGACAGACACTGTCAATGCAGAGCAAGAACAGAGTAGACACAGCTCTTTTTTCAAATATAATCATAATATTTTCTTCTTGTTTGTTTATTCTTTCATTTTCTACAGTAACAGCAGCATTCAAGACTGTTTGGGGCAATCGAGGCATCAAAGGTTTGATTCCTGCTTTCTCAGATTAGATTAGATCAGATTACATGGCTGCCTTTCTCCAGCTCCACAGGGAAGGATGGCATTGAGTCTCAGTGATATTTTCTAAGGATGCAGTTTCTACTCACATCACCTTTTTTCAGTGACTGCAGTCAGGAAGTGATGGTAAGAAAAGGATCTGTCTATTGACTCTTCATGGAAAGCAGAGCAGTCGTCATTGCTTCCTAACCCATAGCATTGTCTTTCTCCAGCCACTACCAAAAGCATAGAGGCCCAAAGGCAAATTAAGCAAAGTCTGCAGTGTTGACTTGCCCAGAGGTGAAGAACATATTTCCCCTTCTCAACTACACTGGCATAGTGACATGGGTGAGCATCTCAACATTGGACTGTGGCCCAACTGCTGGACTTGTGCCACCAGCAGCTGCATTTCAAAAATTAAGAAACAAATCAAGCTCCTATCACATGAACAGAGCAGAACTGATCTCTGTTTCTAGAGTCTGTTCCCTCTGCTCTTTCTGTTCCTTCTACACTTGGCACGACAAACATGGCAGAAGCTGCTGGTAAAGCTTAGGAACTACAGAAAGGATAAACCTCAACCAAGAGAGATTACTGCTCCCAGATTTTTGCAAGTGGACAGCTAGTTTGATCTTCCAAAGTCTCTTGGAAAAAATCTGTCACCAAAAGCTCATTAGAAAATCAAGCATCTGTGGTTTTAGAAAGTAAGTCATAGCTGGAAAAATAAATGATGAGGAGATAGAAAACACCAGAAAAGAGTAAAGGAATAATTTTTACAGAAGAATAAGGCCATCAGTGGAATACTGCAGTGATCTGTGCCTCTGGGGCTCAGTTTCTTCACAGGTCACTGATAAAGGAGACACTCAATTAACTAGACCAGCAAAGGTAATAGTTAAAAGAGAAATGATAAGGAGTCACACAGACCTGTAGGAATAATGGCTAGTTTTGGTAGATGTTATAAGCTGGCATGGCTTAAATTCTCCTTTTTTAAATTATAGATAAAATTCAATGACATTTCAAGGAATTTATACAAGAAAAAGTAACTCTGATGGGCTAGTGGATGATAATGTTGATTTGGAAGTATTATCTTGTGGTTATGTTAGATAGTTCCCAGTGGATAGTGCTCAGTGATAGTGCTCAGCAGTGGCCAAGAAAACAAGTTAAGTGCTAGGCATTATTAAGGAATAAATACAAGGAATACTAAGAAAGGTAACATTATAACACTGACTAAATCCATCATTTGTCCACATCTTGAATACTCTGAAGTTCTCACTATGGTTAGTCACAAAAGAATTTGAAAGGGCTAAGAAAAAGATGAAACAGATAACCCAAAATAGCTTTGGATTTTGTGGTATGAACAACTTCATATATTCATACAGGCTAGGTGACAACCTTCTGGAAGGTCCAAGGGGACAAGCTGACTGTGAGTCAACAGTGTGCCCTTGGGGCAAAGACAGCATCCTGGGCTAAGCATGAGGAAGAGCATTACCAGCACATAAAGAGAGCTGGATGATCCTTTTTCCCTGTGTAGCACTGCTGAGACATGTCTGGGTTGCTGTGTTCAGTGCTGGGGGCTCAGTTCATGAGACACGTAGACTTACTGGAGTAAGTCCAGTGAAGGGCTACAAAAGTGATTAAGAGACTGTTGCATCTGACACACGAGGAGAGGTTGAGAGAGCTGGGACTGTTTAGGCCAGAGAAAAGGCTCAATGGATCATAATAATGTGTATAAATACTCCATGGGAGAGAGGAAAGAAGAGGGAACCACCATCTTCTCATTGGTGCCTGATGGAAGGACAAGAGGCCATGGGCACAAACTGTAACACAGAATATTCCATTTAAAACATAAGAAAACACTTGTGAGAACAATCAGACATTGGACAGGCTGCTCACAGAGAGCTTATGTAGTCACCATCCTTGGAGATACTTGGAATCCAACTGGTCATGGTCCTTGGTGGACTTGGCAATGTTAAGTTTACAGTTTGACTTAACCTTTAAAGTCTTTTTCAACATGAATGATTCTGTGGTCCTGAACAACCTGCTCTAGTCAAATGTGCTTTGGGAAGGGAGGTTGGAGCACAAGATGTCCAAAGATACCTGCAAGCTGCAACTGTTCTGTGTTGCTGTATGAGAAGAGAATGACTGGGCTAGGACTTCTTAAACTGAGGTGGGATGTCAGTGCAGTTAAATGATATGTGAGAAGAAAAGAAAGAGTAGGGATACTTTATTCACTGTTACTTCCAGTGCAAGAACACTTCAATCACCACATGAAGTTTCAACAGGAATGAAAGGAGCTAATTCCTCCTGATACAATTAGCATACCCGTGGAACTTGTTGCCAAGGGATGTTGGGGTTACTAAAAGTGTTTATGGAAGAGAAACCCATTAAGGATTTCTGAACATGAAAAGACACAGAGACCTCAGGGAATCACCTAGGCTGACAATGTCTGGCTGTCCAAAGAGTCCAAGAGAGATATATACCCCTAGGAATCCTCTTAGGTCCACTGCTGGGGACAGCATACTGGGCTACAGGGTCTACTACCTATTTGTTTTCATCTTATATTGTGGCTCCTTCCTTGGAGGTCTTCAAGACCCATCTGGACACACTCCTGTGTGACCTGATCTAGGTGAATAGACTTCTGCAGGGGGGTTGGACTGGATGATCTCTAAAAGTCCCTTCCAACCCCCACCATTTTGTGATTCCATGATTCTTTGATTTTAATGCTCCCTGCTCTGCAGAAAAAATTAGCATTGTGACTGTCCATTCCACTAACACCATCTAGATGTTTTCTCACACTCATTTCTAGAATTCTCTTAATCTCTCACATGATAATGCCAGTACCCAAACAAGGGCTACTATGTTTCCATGCCTAAACAACTGACATGATTTTCGCCACCAAACTATGCACAGGATAATGAAAATGACAAAGAATTGCTATTAAAGGGTTAAAGATACTGGTTACACTATGAGTCTGTAACCACTAATGTGTTGCTCTCTAGTTGAACAAGCGTGTACTAACTGGCATATACTCCATCATTTTATAACAGGGACAAGGGAGACTGTGCTTGCAGAGTGGCCACCCCAGGAAAGGGAACTGGCCAGTAGATGCTGGATAGAAATTCTCCTGCAGAAGCAAGCTGGAACCACAGGTTATACGTGAATTCTTATGTTTAAGAGTTTACAATTGACCTATCTGTAATTAAATGAATGAATTTATACTTTCGGCCTCCCACATCCTCTAGCAGGGAGTTCCACCATTTAGTTATTCATTGTGTGAAATAGCACTTTCTTTTGTATTTTTCTAAACCCACTACATCTCCATTTTCATAGAGTTCTGCCAAACCCAAGGCAGGCTTCCAGGAGGACCTCCTGAGCTACTGGCTGACTGCCAGTCAAACAGGGAATGGTGCCTTGGCTGCAGAACCAGGAGGGCAGTGCTCTAGTTTCAGGTCTGACAGTGTGTAAAAGCTGTCTTTTTTTCTTACTTTTCTACCAAAAAAACCCCTCCACCAGTGACTGTTGGCCATATACTACCCTATGGAGCTGCTGTTGCTGTTTAATAAGCAGATCAGTCTTCTAAGGAGCATCACAAATACAATATGGTTCTCGGAAAAGCTGCTGTAACTACTTGCCTATAATATCACCAGAACTGTGGTACAGCTTCCACCATCCAAGGAGTACCTCCACTACAGCTTATTTATTATTGAAAAATCAGGATTGCCTAAAGGCCAAAAGGAAAAGTGAAAGATGGTTTTAAAATGTAACTGGAATGTCTCTAGAAAATCCCTTGACTAAACCCAGTATTTAATGAACTAATCAAAGGTGCCAAGTGACAACTTAGTACCTACCATTCTGTTACACAAACAAATGCTTAATTGAAGACAACACTCCTTTCACATTGCCCACATAAACAAATATCACCTTTCACAAACACAATGAAACCTGGATGGATAGGCAGAAGAAGTAAGAAAGGCACAATTAGAAGTTAATTATCCTTTTAAAAAATAGTAATCTCAAGACATAGGTAACTGAAATCATAACTGAAATCTTGTGCAAGGTTGAATATTGTCACTGACAATATAGGTCAAGAATCCAAAGTGACAGAGAAGACAGTGTGTAATGATATTATCATTTAATCACATTTTAGTGACTCAGCCTTCAACAAAGCTCCAGAGTGGATAATCCCATCCTACCTCAGCAAAAATTGCCCCAGAAAGCTCAGAAAAGCCATATAGTTAATCTAGAGCATTAACTACTTTACTAAACCTTCTTAAATCCTCTTTTCATCTGAGAATTTTCATTTTCTGTTTAATATGACTTAAGACAATAGAATGGAAAGTATTCAAATTCCTACCAAGACAGCCAAACACGAGCATTTTTTTGTTTTAGCTGCTTATGTGCAAAGGGCACATATCTGGATGTAAATACATAACAAAAGGATGGCTACATTCCAATTGCATTCCGGTTAGTTCAACTGTATCAAAATGTTATATAACATTATGTGTTCAAATGACTTGAGTATAATGCAATGGAAACACTCTCCAAAGTGGGTTTCTTTTTGCCCTGTCTGCCCAGGTTGCCTGGGAGTCCCACTGTCTCCCTTAGCCCTGACAGGTAATCTACTGGTTGCAGGTCACTGGTAACCAACAGGCTTTAAACTATATTGCTCTGCCACTGGAGTTCTCAGAGAAACTCTCAAGGTCACAGCATCTTGACTCTTGCCTTTGGTGCAGCTTTGGTGTTTCATAGAATCATAGAATGGTGGGGGTTGGAAGGGACCTTTAGAGATCATCCAGTGCAACCCCCCTGCAGAAGCAGGGTCACCTAGATCAGGTCACACAGGAACGTGTCCAGGTGAGTCTTGAAGCCCTCCAAGGAAGGAGCCTCCACACCCTCCCTGGGCAGCCTGTGCCAGGGCTCCCTCACTCAAACACTGAAATGTTTTTTCTTATATTTAAGTGGAACTTTTTGGTGCCTTTCTGCCATTTTGTAAAATCATGATCAAACATAAATAATTTTATCCAGTTGTTTGAATGTAGAAGTCAAGTAACAGGAATGAGTCAAGGATACACAGAGCTGCCTGTGTGAAAACCAAAGCAGCATGTAGAAATGAAAAGTCAATAAATGTCTTTAAGCAACAATTAAGGCTGAATGGATCTGGCTCCATTGTGTACAACAAACTCAAATGAGTTCAAACAAAAGGCTATGTATTACTAATCACTCTCAGTTAAAGCAGAACAGCGATTCTGGGAAGCAGAAGTAAGAATCCATTAAGGTTACCTTACAGTCAAACCTTTAGAATATCAATTCTGTGTCAGCAGTGCCCAATAGTAAATTGCTTCAGAATACTGAGCATTGTCTCCTCAATACAAGCATGCCATGAAACCATATATATTAGTTGATTGTAGTCTTGAAGACTCCACATTCACAAGCAGAAAAGTCTGTTTCTTTGTCTCATAGCCTTTCCTCCTTGAATTTCATCAATGGTTAAGTACTGAGCAAGCAAGAGTCATTAACTTAGACACTTTATGGAATCATAGAACAAATAAGCTTTACATTAATCTCTCTCCACACTCTTAATTTGCATGCAAGTCAAGAAGCCTCCAATCCAAAACCTGATGGCCAGCTAGATGTGGGAGGTCTCTGCAATAGACAGCAAGTACTGCTACCAAGGGTGCATGACCAAGACTCCCAGGAAAGAACTGGGTCTGCTACAGTAGGGTAAATGAACTGGCTGTTGACTTCTTCTGTGGACTTGGATAAATCTGGTTCTGGGGATGAATGAGCACTGCCATAGCTCAGTGACTGGCAGGGCACCATTGCATTGATGCAAAGATCATCAGTTTGTTATGTACCCTCTGACTATGTGTCTCAGAGTTAATTACTGGTGAATGGTAGCTGGAATTTGCTTGGAATCAAACTAAGAACCTGGCACCTACCCAGGGTTATGTGCCAAGAATCTCTGAGGTTTGCCTAGCAAGCCCAGAGCAGCAACTTGTGCAATAAATCTCAGATCTTAAATTTGATTGGTTTGTTTTTTGGCTTGGTTTCTTTTAAAGGGGCATTTGGGGTTTTCTGGTTGTTCTCAGTTACAAGTCACTGAGACTCCACCTGACAGCTTAAAGAACCTCACATCACTAGTTAAGGGGCTACTAAAAAAGGCCAGCTCCATAAGGGGCTCAACAGATGTAAAATCAGGATGATTCCCCTAGATAACTAAATAAATGCTAAGGGGAATGGAGAAAGGCAAACCAATAAAGCAAATTTGTTTTAGACCTTCAAGCATAAGCTTGTCATCTTTTCCCTGTGACAGATTTTTCTTAGAGAAGTTAATTTGGGAAACAAACATTGTACTGCTGGTCTCCTAGGCTCATTTCAAAAGCTTATCTGAAATGTTCAAAGAGCTGATGTGCTGGTAGGTATTTTTCCTTATACCCATGCAGGAGCATGGAGTGATGTACAGGTCCTTCTAACCCACAAATATCTTTGATGCTATGTCTGTCCCACTTTTTTCATGATCCTTCTCCACCTGAAGGAAAATTTGCCTCTGATACCTTCAATCTACAGCACTTAATACAACAGGGTGGAAAGAAGACAAAAAGGGACTGCACTTTTGTTTGTTTCTTCCCCTGCTTGCTGCCAACTCATTTAATCTTCCACTGTTCAGCTGAAGATGCTGAGGGTACTGGAGCACCTTTCTTATGAGAAAAGGCTGTGGGACCTGAGACTGTTCAAAATTGAGAAGAGGAGACTGAGAGGGGGATCTCATTAATACTTACAAGTATTTGAAAGGTGTTTGTCAAGAGGATGGGGCAACAAGTGATAGGACAAGGGGTAATGGATGAAAGCTGGAAAACAAAAAGTTCCACTTGAGTAAAAACTTCTTTACTGATGGGTGAGGGAGCCCTGGCCCAGGCTGCCCAGGAGGGTGTGGAGGCTCCTTCTCTGGAGGTTTTCAAAGCCCACCTGGATGTGTTCCTGTGTGACCTGATCTGGGTGGGACCTGCTTTGGCAGGAGGTTTGGGCTGGATGATCTTTAAAGGTCCCTTCCAATCTCTACCATTCTGTGGATCTGTAATACATATACAGTTCTTTCTTCTACTGGCACCTGTATGACTATGCAGCCTAAGTGAAAATTTAAGCCACTGTATATAAAAAAACCCCTAAAAACCAAATCAATCAACAAACCACCTCTCTCTAACAAATGCACAACTTTAATATTTGACCAATTGGAGTTGTGTTTGACAAACTGTGTTAACTACTGACTCTATCACTGGCTATACATATCACCTGTTTGTGACCTGGACTACTTTAAAACCTGCAAGTATATAAACTCAAAAATACAGTTATCAGTGATATCCCACTACTGGTATATACTGGTCTTCTGGTCAGTCTCAACATATCTGAGAGAGTCAATTAGTCCCTGCGTTATTTAGCCTCTGCCTTCTTCACTGAAGCTGAGGAACGTGTCTCTGCTCTGGCTGTGTGGCTGTGGTCATTCCAACTCCTGCACAGAATCAGTGCAAAAAGGAATTTATAAGACTGATGAAGATGGTGGGTGACTGAACTACACTTCCAATGCACTGTCTCCCCTCCAGTGATGACAGAGGAATCTACAACGTTGTAACCTTGCTTACACGTGCCAGCTAGGCATGTAAAGCTAAACATGATGACTGAACCACCTTATCTACTTTGTTGTGAAGATTAAGATATAGATCACTGCAGTTTGTAGTCTCTAACCACGTGTCACCTTTTTGACCTTCTTCCATAAGACAGTAACAAAAGATTAGTGTAACCAACTCTACCTTTTTCAGCACTTTAACTGCTGCAATCATTTTCTACCTTTTTTCTGCTCACCTTCATAGATGGATAAACAAGTTATTTAGACCTCCAGGCTGGGAAAGTACCAGCTTTCACTATATCTTTTTGTGAACATCCCTCAGAGTCACCATGTTGTTTTATTATTTTACACAGAGGGATTTAGTGTATTTTTAAAGCATGAGTTGTTTTTAGAGTGACAAGAACTGGGTACCCAACTGGCAAATTTTAGTAAACAAGCCACTCAATGTTCACTAAAACTCTGCTGTGAGCCTAGTCCTTTTTAAAGAGAGCTGGGCAATGAAATCCTTTCATTTATACCACAGAGCTGGCAGAAACTTGAAGTAAAAACAAGTTCAAGACAAAAAAAAGGGTGCTAATGAAATATCATTTAGGTGTTGTATTCAAGGCCTGCACTCCTTGACACTCAGGGGGCTACTGAAGTATTGGCAGTGGTCAAATGCTCAATTTCTCAGAAGAATGAAGATTCAGTTTAATTTACAATATTTGTAGATTTGTAAAAGCATTTGGTGAAAAACTGAAAGGTTATTTGGAGAAGCCAAATGTTATTTCTCTGTTTTTTTTTAATGAAGCATTTGGGTTTTAATTCCTAAACAAGATTTTGTTTCAAAATGTGATAATAATAGCAACAAGGAAAAAGGAAAACACCTCTTTAAAATAAAATTGCTTTTTAAAGCTTTGGTCTGTGTGAAATGTTTTGGGTTTTTTTCTGTTTAAGTACCAATATGTGAACACAGAACCAGATTCTGCCACCAATTCTTTAGAAGTTCAGCTGCACCTTCTTGACTCAAATGTCCTCTGAGAAGTTCCCATGGGTTGACAATAATCAAGCAAAGGAAAGCTCAGTCAACCCATATTCCAAACTGCATGAACATTTGGTGATTTCCTGATAAGTTTGGAACAAATTTACTTGATGTATTTTATTACCTCTCTTTGTGACTGACAGATGAGGTTCAACAAGGACAAGGGCAGAGTCCTGCAGCTGGGAAGGAACAACCTCTTGCACAACCTCATGCAACAACCTCAGGCTGGGGGTGATCTGCTGGAGAGCAGCTCTGCAGAGAGGGACCTGGGAGTGCTGCTTGATAATAGACTAACCATGAGCCAGCAATGTGCTCTCATGGCCAAGAAGCCAATGGCAGCCTGGGGGCATCAAGAAGAGTGTGGGCAGCAGGTCAAGGGAGGTTCTTCTCCCCCTCTACTCTGCCCTGGTGAGGCTTCGTCTGGAGTCCCATGTCCAGTTCTGGGCTCCCCAGCTCCAGAGGGACAGGGAACTGCTGGAGAGAGGCCAGTGCAGGGACACCAAGATGATCAGGGGTATAGAACATCTTTAATATAAGGAAAGGCTGCGGGACCTGGGGCTGTTTAGTCTGGAGAAGAGGAGACTGAGGGGGGCTCTTATTAACACTTATAAATATCTAAAGGGTGGGTGTCAGGAGGTTGGGACATCCCTCTTTTCTATAGTAGCCAACAACAGGACAAGGGGTGATGGGATGAAGCTGCAACACAAAAAATTCCACTTCAACATAAGGAAAAACACTTTCAGTGCTGAGGTGAGGGAGCCCTGGCCCAGGCTGCCCAGCGGGGTTGTGGAGGCTCCTTCCTTGGAGGGCTTCAAGACCCACCTGGACATGTCCCTGTGTGACCTGATCTAGGTGACCCTGCTTCTGCAGGGGGGTTGGACTGGATGATTTCTAAAGGTCCCTTCCAATCCTACCATTCTATGATTCCTTATCCTTATTTACAGTCCTATATTGAAGGAGTAGCTTTGGTTGGTGGTAGTAGTGGTGTGACAAAACATGTTGTTGCCTCTGTTCCCTGATGGCATAAAAAAACATTCTTGCAGCCAAGATTCTCATGCAAATGGTCACAGAATGCTCAGTTTATTTGAGCCTCGGTGTTTAAGGTAGTTGTCTTTAAACATCCATATGGGAAAGCATGTCAACATATGGAAATCTAAGACTGTGAACACAGTTAAGGAAGAGATCTTTAAAAATATTCATTAACTTTGCAGGGATTCCTGTATTACTTTTCTGGCTTTAAATTTAACATGAACACAGGAGTAGATTTTTTTCTTATAAGAGTCTTATTTGAGAAATAGTCTTCTTATGTCAGAATGAGTCTTATTTCAGAGAACAAACTGTGAACTCTATCCCCAAGTCATCTAATGCACTACAGCAGAACCTGAAGTTAATAAAATGTTGACTATCCCATTCTGCCATTCACCTGCATGGCCAGTTCTTATGACATAGCTTTAGTATGTGTATATATATGTGTGTGTGTGTGTAAATATTTTATAAACATAAGGAAGAAACAATTATGCAATGTTATGTAAGCTGACAATCAATGTAGCTTCAATGGCCTAAACAAAAACTATACTAACACAACAGAGTTACTTTATCCATAAGGAGATAACACTCCATTTAGCATAGACATTCACAGTAGATAACATCAGAAAGGCACAGCTGCCAATACACACATCTCCTCATCTTTCCAATTTGCTCTTCTGGGTCTGGGTCCTTGCTGTGAGATGCCTGGCAGCTGGTGACAGTTTATCATGGGAGAGGCAGCTCCTTTTCCCTCATCCATTAGGGCAGTGTGCCAGCAATGTCACCAGTCACCTCCCACCTTCCTTTTCCTCACTTTCTATCACTTTTTTCTCCATTTCTCACATTACCCTTGCAAATAAATCACATATATATGCACAAATGTCATGCAAGCTATATGCTAGTGGATATGAAAAGCATGGTAAGAAAGAAGGAAGAGCATCAGTAAAGGCACATGCAGTTGTGAGATGACTATACAGCCCACAGCTCAGTGCAGTCCCCAGCCTCCTTATTCCACCCTGGAGGAAGGAACATTTTCTGCTCCTTTCTGCCTTCTCCTCATTTTGTATTTCCATTACTTCAGAAACTAACTTTAGGGGAGAATTTCAGTAACAATCTCCTCTAGACTACTCAGGAAAAACTGTATGTGAACCAACTCCATGTACTGTGAAAGGCAGAGACTTTTCCAGGCTCAGGGTCAACCCCTACAGCATGATACCTGTCCAATGGCAGTTTGTGTACACAATATATTGTAGCCATCATTCCTTTTCTGCAGATGCTTGCCCAGTCTTCCTTTTGTTGGTTTGTTTTGAGAATTCAGCTGTTATTCTAGTTCTCAGGTGGAAATAAAGAGAGTCTCAGTAATGTCAGGGGGAACCTCTCTTTCTAGGGGAACACATTTTTTTGTACAGGTTTTCAAAAAGCAACCTTTAGGAACACTCAACTTTTTAAACAGTATGTAACAGATTTTCTGCATCATTCCACTAGTGTAGGAATCTTTTTTTGTGTCATTTCTTACTCTCATTCCTCTGGAATAACAGGATTAAGAAGAATCCTCTTAGCAATTCTTAAAATAACTATGTATTTCCACTGACTCTATTTATATGGCATCATATACCCACTTGTGACTGTCCCAGAAACAGTGTGGAAGATTTGTTTCACTTAGTATCTTCACTGTGCAAAAGGTCCCTTATCCCTTATTAACATCCATATTTCACATAGTTTTGTTGGGGTTTTTTTGCACCAGTTTTTAATCTTATCTAAAACAAATGAGTTTTTAACCAGAGCTTTTTTCCTGCTGGGAGACTTGACTTGTGGAGCAGCTGACAGGCTGGAGTCATTGGTAGGATTTGCAATTCCTCAAAATAGTCCTGAGAATGGTAATTAATTTTTGAACAAAATGGCTCTTCAAGATGATTTTGTACTTCTTTTCAGGTGCCATCATTGAGAACTGTGAAAAAAATCTCTCCCTGTTATGCCAATACACTGAGCTAATGTGTGGATCCTGTCTCCCTCCAGTGGCACATTGTACCAGCCATAAAGTCTAATATTAAAGTGCAATTAGGTTTCCTAATACCCAGATGATGTCTCTCTATTGCCAAGGTTGCTAAGGGGTTGCAGGAATGGCTGGAAGAGATTTCATGGAGCCTGGAAATCCCAGTGAAATTATGAAATGACCTCATTCTTTCAACAGGTCTCTTCTAACTGCCAAAATCTGCTGCTGCCTGCACAGCTTGCTCTTGCTTGTGTAGCAGTAGCAAGAAACACAAGAAAAAACATGAGGAAGAGGCAGAAAACTAGTTGTTCAGGGCTTGTAATAACTTTGCAAGGCAAGCACTGGGCTTCTGAAATCACATTTGCTAAAGAACAGTCACAATATTATGCTGCTGAAAAAAAACCCCAGGGTTTCATACAAAGGCATAGAAAGGTATGTCACAGTCACTCATGTGCTCCAACAGCTTAGCAATTGTGTATTCAATTTAGATGGAGCCCTTCCCACAGACTTCAAAATCTTTGCACAGTGTAATGACCTCTGCAGTGAACAAATGCTAAAGTCCTTCATGCACCACAGAGAGCACTTTTTTTTGTCATAGGAGAAGATCCTGAATGTCCTCAGCCTGTACTTTTTGAAATGTGTGTGCCCAACACTGTAGTGCAGAATCACTGCAAGACAGCAGTATGGATGTTCCTTTGAGCAGGTGAAATGAAACGTGCTCCCAGGCATAGAATCATAGAATCATAGAATGGTGGGGGTTGGAAGGGACCTTTAGAGCTCATCCAGTCCAACCCCCCTGCAGAAGCAGGGTCACCTAGATCAGGTCACACAGGAACATGTCCAGGTGGATCTTGAAGCCCTCCAAGGAAGGAGCCTCCACAACCCCTCTGGGCAGCCTGTGCCAGGGCTGCCTCACTGAAACACTGAAACAGTTTGTTCTTATGTTGAAGTGGAACTTTTTGTGTTCCAGCTTCATCCCATCACCCCTTGTCCTGTTGCTAGCTACTAGTCCTGTTGCTATCTACTATAGAAAAGGGGGATGTCCCAACCTCCCAACCTCCTGTTGCTATCTACTATAGAAAAGAAGGATGTCCCAACCTCCTGACACCCACCCTTTAGATATTTATACGTGTTAATAAGATCCCCCCTCAGTCTCCTCTTCTCCAGACTGAACAGCCCCAGGTCCCACAGCCTTTCCTCATAAGGAAGATGTTCCAGTCCCCTGATCATCTTGATCATCTGGCCTCTCTCCAGCAGTTCCCTGTCCCTCTTGAGCTGGGGAGCCCAGAACTGGACACAGGACTCCAGTTGAGGCCTCACCAGATATGGCAGAGCAGAGGGGGAGCAGAACCTCCCTTGACCTGCTGCCCACACTCTTCTTGATGCATCCCAGGCTGCCATTGGCTTCTTGCCCACGAGGGCACGTTGCTGGCTCATAGTTAGTTTTTTATCAGTCAGGTCTCCCAGGTCTCTCTCTCTTCAGAGCTGCTCTTCAGCAGTTCGACCCCCAGCCTGTCCTGGTGCATGGGGTTGTTCCTTCCCAGCTGCAGGACTCTGCCCTTGTCCTTGTTGAACCTCAGGAGGTTCCTCTCTGCCCAACTCTCCAGCTGGTCGAGATCCCACTGAATGGCAGCACAGCCTCTGGGGAATCAGCCAGTGCTCCCAGTTTGGTGCCAGTAGGGAACTTGCTGAGGGTCCCTCTGTCCCCTCATCCAGGTGGTTGATGAAGATGTTGAACAAGACTGGCATGCCTTCAGTCATTCTTTGAGAGAAATGGGAATAGCATCTATCCCAGGAGAGATTTATGGCTTTGTTAAGCACCTGTTCCCTTTCAGCAAGAACACCACATTACAGCAATTTCTTGGTCTTCTAAAGAATAGTCTTTAAAACCACATAAACCATTTATAATGCCAAAGCCATAGTGCATAGTGCAATAGTTCCTCATCGTGGAGATTATAAACTACACTCTAGAGCAAAATACTTCTAAACATGGTACCAGTCTATATCCTGTGCTTACCTAACAATTGAAAATCTCAGCAATTTGTAAGCATGGTGCAAACTGTAGGCTTTGAGGAGATTCATTCAAGTTAATTCAAGTTAATCCTGCTTCTGCAGGGGGGTTGGACTAGATGATCTCTAAAACTCCTTTCCAATCCCTACCATTCTATGATTCTAAGGTTGAATTTCAAAAGTTTGAGTAGGGGATTACTACTTAACAGCAGCATGAGAGCCTCACAAGTAGCAGCAATACTTGTTTCCTTCATAGAATGAATGGCTTGAAATTTCATATCTGGCAGGGGGGTTGCACTGGGTGATCTTTCCAGGTCCCTTCCAACTCTTAAGATTCTGTGATTCAGTGATTAAAGACTGACTGTTCAAAGATCTGTTGGTAGAGTGGGAGTTGTGGTTATACAGAGTAAACCCAGCTGAGTTTTCATACCTGTGCCTTTGTATGAATTTCTGGCATTTCACTCTCTTTTAAGTGTTCTACAATTCCCATGTTCATGCACCACAACTGTCTGTTTCAGAAAGTGAACACCTGATGAAGCAAAGAATACAGAGAATGGGAAGAAAATGATAGGGAAAAAAGAAGAGCAAATTGCACAGCTGCCAACAGGACTGCACGAGTGTGATGTGAACTGGGCAACTTCCTCCACTCATTGCTACTATTTTTTCCTCTTTTTAAATGATTACACAAGTTCTTACAATGGTGAAAGATGCAGTAAATTGCATAAGGTATTACTAGACTTAATTGTATTGAAAGGCTGGTAAGATTTGCGATGAGCCTCTCAACCCTTTCTTTGAGTTCTATGCTTGAGATCTAGGTTGGGTGTCCACTATTTAACTCATCCTATGAGGTAAATTTCTCATTAGGCTGCATGTTTCTCACTCATCACATTCCAAACAAACAAAAGCATCAAAAAAGTTCTCCAGCAATTAGGTATCAGTTTATGAAAATTCTTAGGTTTCAATTTTAAGGCTCAGTAATGCTTAGATACAGCACAGACCTAAAACCCAGGTTTAGAGCAGTAAACCACCCAAAACTGAAATCACAATTCCTTCTACTTTTTTCCTTAAAAAAAAAGATAAAGAAAAGAGAGACAAAACAGAACTTTAAGACTCTATTTAATTGCAACAGTTTAGTCCACTTTTAAAGCTTGGAGACCATTTTTATTTTCTCCTGCCTTGAAAACATAAGTTTCATTCGGCCTCAAGGTGGCAATACAATTATGATAGCTGCTGGCTTCCAAGGCTGCATGTACTAGAACTGAATCTATCTGGGTTATTTCTTCTCCTGCTAAGACGAGAGATCCTGGTGAGGAGTCAGAGCGGCATTACTCCTGCAACTCTCATTGCTAAAACAACCCTGCACTATTAAACACTGAAATTAAAAGGGAAAAGAAATTGGCAAATCCTTTCCCAGTTTGGAAAAGAACCTATACACCTATATTATTCCCAAATGTCTTTCACACATATGCATATTATAATTAGTCTAATTAGCTAGCAATTGTTTACAGCTTTGGCAAGCAGCATCTTTTTCAGAAGTGTGATTTTATATAGATGCTCAAACATACTAAGATGATGTTGAAGAAAGAGTGAATAAGTAGCAAAATAAACTCATGCTAATCTGAAAATTAAGATATATACAAGAAAAAATACTATTTCAGGGGAGAAAAAGTATTTAATGGGCATTTATTCTAAGCAATTGTCATCTAAAACAGTCATCTTTTTTAGATGTAATCTAAAACAGATAGCAGATGCACTGAAATGTTCCTTTTCTCTGGAAATACATGGACCATGAAAACATAGCCTAAGTGCCACACAGGAAAACACAGGAGGAGCTTGTTGTCAGTAGGAGCAAGGAGGTGATCATTCTCTTGAACTCGGCTTTGAGGAGGCTGCACGTCCAGTGCTGTGGCCAGTTCTGGGCCTTTCTCTACAAGAAGGACATGGAGGTACTGGAGGGGATCCAGAGGCGGACTACCAAGCTAGGAAAAGATTTGGAGCACATCTCAGATGAGGAAAGCTGAGGGATCTGGGGCTGTTGAGCCCAGAGAAAAGGTGGCTCAGGGGAGACCTTCTCACTCTCTACAACCACCTGAAAGGAAGCTGGAGCCAGATGAGGGTTGATCTGTTCTCGCTGGTAACAAGCAACAGAACAAGAGGAAACAACCTCAAGTGGCACCAGGGGAGGTTCAGGCTGGATGTGAGGAGGAGTTTCTTTGGTGCCAGGGCTGTCAGGCATTGGAAGGGGCTGCCCAGGGAGCTGCTGCAGTCACCGTCCCTGGAGGGGTTTCTGAGGTGGTTGCACAGAGGGCAATGGGCTTGTGGTTGATAGGGCTGGGACAGAGGCTGCACTCCATGAGCTTAAAGATCTCTCCCAGCTGAAACCATTCTGTGATTCCATGATTCTATGAAATAAATTTTCAAGACAGACAGCAATGTAAGGAAAAGAGTCATCTTTGTCCTATAAGATTTACCTAGTGTAAGTGGGGTTTTTTTCAGGTTAGGGGGATTGCCCACTACAGTGTATTTGTGGTTTGGTGTTTATTTCCAAGAAGGAAGATACAGCAAGCTACAAGCCAGAAAACCAGATTTCAATGCCAAGGAAATTTCTGGGAAAAGTCCTTCTGGAATCTGTTTTCAAATTGTGTGGAGAAAACACCTGGAAGTTCTGTGCAGTCACCTGCCCAGTCACAGCTACCTAGTAGTTCAACTCATGGCTGAGATAGTAGAGGTGAATCGTAAAAAGGTTTTTGCCCTCCAAAATTTTAGTGCTATTTTAACACTTTCCCAGTGCAAATGGAAGATCAGAGGGATTTTAAATCAATCCTAACTATGATGGCTCCAATTTTCCCATATCTTATATGGAATTTGCCCTGCCATTCATTTATCACGCTCAGCATTCACATGAGAATATATTGGAGATAAAGTAAAACATGTATTCCTTTCACATAGAAATGTATTTGCATGTGTTGTTCAGTTGCAAAACCCAAATAAAAAATAGTCAACATTTTGGTAAGCATCAACTTTTCAGGGGAAAGTACAATAGTGACCGTGTGCCAGTGAACCCCTACAGACACTGTAACAAATATCTTCATTAATACAGGAACTTAGCCAGTCACTGTAGCATACAAGCACAAAATAAACAAGAAGACTTTATTTTCATTTTCCTCCTCATTTAAGAACCCACCATTACAGCAGGGTTCAAATATATGTTCATACATCTTCCAGATCATTCACTGTGATACTGCCCTTTGATCCATCATACTGTTATGTCTGTTAGTCCCTCACTGGTTTAACCTCTCCTATGCACAAAGGTTTGGTAAAATCCCAATTTAGACAAAGTGTTTTCCAAAAAAAAGTAGCAGTGAGTATCACACATGAGCACACTTACATGTTAAATGACTTAAATCTGCTGAGAGACAACCAGAACCATATTCTGACTCAGATTTGCACACAAAAGCCACAACAAACTCATTAACTTTTATAATACTTCTTTTATGTGAGTTGTAACTCAGGAAAGACCTTGTATTTAAGATATAAACAGATTTTTCAGATTGATGTAGAGATATGTATTTCAAACCAACTTGAGCATGAAGGCTAAAGAGATCTTACTGTTGAAGAGCATTGCTTGAGCTTAAATATAGTACTCCACAAATACAACGAAAAGTGATTGGTATGAACTCTACAGATACAGAGGACAAAAGATGGCATTTTCAGAGCAAGAGGATTCAGTCTGCTGAAAAGATAGAGTATAAAAATGAAATAGAGAACAGAGCACTTGAAAGCTAAGAGGAACTGAAAAGACAGATGAATAGCTGCTTAGAAAGCTATAATGAACCATGGAATGCAAATTACTCCAAGACAAAAGGTTGAAGAAACTTCAAACTGAAGCAAGCCTTGAAGAGAAACTTAATTTATTTAATCCACAGTAAACATAGTTGGCACTGGGGCTCAAATACTGCTCCCCTAATACAGATACAGTAGTCTCCCTGGAACGCTATTTAAACAGACCATAACTCCAGAAGAAAACAAGCTCTGCTAGTACATGTGCATTATGCTTTGGTATTGTGGAGTAAGTCCAAAGGGGCAAGAGTAAGGATGAAAACTGAAACCACAAACATCAATGTTGCTTCAGTTGTCTAATACTTGCTTCTTGGCAAAAATCTCTAGAACAGGCTTAAGGAATGTGGCTATTTGATGCAAAATTTGGTGCATTGGAACACTACTAATTATTTCTACACTTCCATAAAATGGAAAATGACTAGATATCTATCTCATTACCATTAAAAGCTGCAATGAAGCTGACCCAACTCTATTTCACTTTTCATTTTTTTAAATGAAATGAGATGTGGCACATTCTATTTGTAAGATTGAGAAGGCAAACTTCCTTTATTTCATGAAAATCAACCAGAGGTGCCACCCATAACTCTGAAATCCTTCTTCAAAAGTTCAGTTGCATATTCTCAACAAAATCTTTTCATTTCAATGAAATGGCTTTTTTTTTCATCAGAAGAATTCTCTAAAACCTTCTCTTCACACATACTACTGTAAAACGACCTGCATTAGTGTTCACAACCTCTATTACGTTCTACTTCAGCTTCTTTCCTACAAATAGATGCTTAAAATACTGAGGCTGAAGCATGGCAACGTGTCTGTTGCAGTCTCCTTGAAAGTTGGCTTGGTAAAGCAATCCATCAAGCTTTCCCAAAAGACACTCTAGTATCAGCTGAGCTATATGTGTGGGACAAATGACACATGCACACGTGTCCTTTCAGCTCTTTGTACTTCACAGAGCACTTAGAGTAATACTGTGTGCTTTGGAAATCGTCATGGCAACAATGCATTTCTTTACAAATGGAAACACTATAGTAAATTGGCATATAAAAACCCTCTTGTAGCCTGACAATAATGTTGGTTAAGTTAGCATGCCCTCCCTCAATGACAAACAGAAGCAGTGGTGTCAGTGACTGAAAAATCCACATATAGGGTAAAATCCTGTTAACAGGCCCCTTGCAAACCACTGACCAAGCAAAGGAGTCAGCACTTAAGCAGCAGGACTACCTCCTATTTGTACTAGGTTAATAGACTTGGAGGGGAGAGCAATCATCATAGTGTAGCACCAGAGCACTTCAGGAGGGCTTATTTAAGACCATAGTTAACTTCAGTTGCCAGTGAAGCAAAACATTAGATACAACAGGACAAAATAAACAGATGCCATCCACGTTCTCAGACGAGCGTATGACAGTCAAATTTCTTCTCTGCTAAAGTGGGTTAAGCCACAGGAGAGTCACTTGAAATTGGACTGGGTTGCTATATTTACTTCAGTCTGAGTCTGTTATAAGTTGCAAACAAATAACTGGGAGTCTGTCAAGAGAATCCTGGTTTTCTCTGTTCCCATGCTAATTCCTCAGGTGAACTGAGGCCACAGCTAAGCACTGGAAATCCACAGCACATCACTGATCACATCTAGCTCAACCTCTGCAACTCTTCTTGCACTTCCCATCCATGGGAAGTCTGTACTGACATAGAAAGATGGACACATTAACAAGTCCAAAAGTGGCAAAATAATTATATTTTCAGCTAAAATTGTCTATATTTTAAATTATTCTTCTTCTTCCTACCTGTTTTTTCCATAGAAATATTAGTTCTGAAAAGTAAACTTTACATGGGTCATTCACTTCAGACACTTCAAAGCAATAACCTGAAGGATGCCCTCTCCTGTATCTTGCAATAAAACATACATTTTCAGTAAGCAGAGGTTAAAATAAATAAGCTGACACATTTCAGCAAGCAGATTAAAAATCATTTTTAACAAATATTCCCAAACTTGCTTTCTATCTCTGTTTCAGGATCCATTTAGTATTGTAACAGCCTTAGGAGTAACATTATAGAATGTCTTTCACGTTGCCAAATTAGATAAGTAAAATGCTGTCTATGACCTGTCAGATTTTTAGAGCTTGTGACATTTTCCCACTTTGATATCAGACAAATGATACACAATAGCTGTTTTATTGCACTCATCTGTCACTGAAAAAAAAATCAACTTAATCCAGTATTTACACGTTCAACTCTACTCTGGAAACAACAAAAAAGACAAAAGTTCCTGGTCTGAATACTTAATTCCTTCTTGATTGCATATAGAGACTTCTGCTTCAAAGAAAGCAATCATCTGAATAAATAATTTCTCTACTAATCTTGACTGAGATTTAAATTTGGAATGAGCAAAGAGGAATAAAATGGATGAAACTCAGTTTAATTTGTTCTCGTTGAACCAGTGGCAAAGCTCTTGCCCCTCAGCAACAGAAGCAGCAACTGGACACCTCTGAAAGTTCTGATTTATCAACCAAGGTACTTTTCAACTGAAAGAACAATACATTCCAACACAAGAAAGTAGTGATGGCTTCAAAGTCTTATCCACACTTCCCAACCTCTAACAAGGAGCAACTATCCAGCAATCCTCTGCATTCAAATGTTAAATATCAAGAAACCCTTGCAGTTTTTTTCCAGTCAGAGAGGAAAACAAATAGATGGACCATGATCCTACCTGTGGGTCAGACAGTCGAGAAAGGTCAGGGTACAAGTAGAACTTTATCCCCTCGGAAGCACCTGGTAACGTTACTCCACGAATCAGAAGAATCATCAGCATGATATAGGGGAAGGTGGCTGTTACATATACAACCTGGCAAGAAGAAGCAAATATTAACAAAAGATACTCTTCCAACTGTGACCAAACCACCTCCTCTCCACATCCATCTGATTATTTCATAAAAATCCAATCCTTTTCTGGAGGAAAAGCACTTTCGATGCCTTTGTTCATGAAGGTGAATTTTGTCCTATAACCATATTCCCTCCTAAGCTATTTATATCTTGTAGAAAGGTCAACATTTTAAAATACTTGGTTTGGAAGTTCTCTTTAAGTTTGTTCCTCACCCTCTCTCTGTGACAGGTGACAGGACTATATTGTAGTGTACCTGTACACTGTACCACGGGCTGTTTCAAATACAGATACAGGGAAACAGACTCAGAATAGCAATTAACAGTTATATGTATTATGTAACAACACATGCAAGGAATTCTCAGTCACCTAGTCATTACTAAACTGTCATCTCATAAGACTGCTTTGCCTGCATGTCTGTGCTTGAGGAATAAACCCTTCATCAAAACTAAAGGTTAAACGTTACGTCTATCTCCTTGCAATTTGCTGTAGTACCCTTATCAAAGCACCCTCGGGAAATATGTTCTGAGTGCCATGAGATAATAGTCCTACACATCTGCCTTGCACAAGTTAAAATTACTTAACAAGCTGTAAGAACAGGGAGAAACATTTGTTGAAAAATACAACCTGAATAGTCCTCAAAACCATGCATTTTAAATTCAAAGGTTCATTATCTGTCTCATGCTTATGTAAACGAAAGAGATGCATCAGAGAAAGCCCCCATGAAAGGGTTCTCAAATGCATTTTTATGACTCATGAACCAAAATTTGATTTTCAGCCCATTCTGAATACTTAATCCCAATCTTGAAATCACCTCGTGTGCCTCAGCTAGTACATTCAGAAATGGGGGAACTTATAAGCATATGGCAGATCTTTAAACGTGTCTGTCTGCCCAACACATGTTTACACACTTCCCTCTCTCTGAGCTTGGTGAAGGTAAGCATCCCATGATTTTCCCAGGAGATGGAGATAGCTATTATACTCCTATAGATCTCAGAAGCCTGAATTCATTAATTCATAGATCAATAAAATGCAAAATGGAAAGATTTATCCCAGGATTTACATTTATTATAATTGACTATTAGTGCAAATGTGAACTGATATGACTGGCCAAATTTAAACAGATTTTGTCCTAAAGAGACTGCTCTCCACCTTCAGGTTTCAAAAGAATCATAAGTTAATGAGAAGCAAAAAAGAAACACATGGAATCAACATGGTCCTGTTCTGAGTCTTACAATGAGTGGAAAGGAAGGAGTAGTTAGCAAATGGTTTTCATGTTTCTGTATGCAATTGTTTTCCAGCTCTTTTTCTCTACTTCTTTAAATCAATAGATGCTTTTAATATAGGACAGACAGCAGGTATTGGATGACATGGATGGTACTGTACCTGTTCCACCTATCTATTATAACACTAAATAATAACATGTCATCGCATCAGGCTTCATTAACTAGAGTGTTTTGCAGCCTGCTAGCTTGTGCTTCCTGCCACTGCCTTGAGACATTTTACTTAAGTAAATATGTTTTGCAGAGGCAGATTTATTCCCAGATTCCTTTGGGTATATTTCCCTACTCTGCTCTATTAAGGAAGAGCTGAAACTACTCATCTCAATGCTCAAGAGAGGCCAAGTACAGGCACCTTCGTAGAGCATCTGGGCTTGTAGAGTGTATGCCTCAGTTTTCTGTTTGCTTTTCCAAATGCCTTCCACAGCCCATCTACACTTATTATGTTATTGCAAGGACTAGAATAACCTCAAGAGTATTTTTTTTTACCATGAGGGTAGTTGTGCCTTAGCTTTAGATGAATGCTTTCCCTCCTTTCTGGTTACCATGTAGAAAGAGAATATAAATAGAGTGCAATTGGCTCAGTAGTTTTGACAATAAATACTAATGCAGATATCCAGAACAACAATGAAAGAGATACCAAGGAAATGTATGTGAGAAAGGTAGAGCCTTCCAGAGTCAAATGACATTGTTGACAGTTTATCTGTTCTAGTGCTCATACAGCTAACAAGACTGATGAAACTGCAAACTTCTCTTGTACTGCAACAGGTAGCTGTATTGTGTTCAGAGGAGGGAGAGAAGGCAACCACTTGTAGGTGATGCTCATGTCTTCCAGTATGTTGAGCCATTTAATTCCATTGCATCCAGTGTATCTGTTGCTTATTTTGTTATGCTTCTCAAGAGCTCATGAGGTGAGGGAGGATGGGGCATTTCAAAAATGAAATGCCATTATTAGTATCATCGTCACATCTGTAGGCATTAAAAGTTTCCTGAATTGTTTTCTTTTCTTTCAATGCATCAAACCTCTCTGAATATAAATGTGAACACAACTGTGTCTAATTACACTGCATCCTGTTTTAATTGACTTTAATTGCCTGGTATTTAATTTGCATTCCAATGCTCCCATGCTTTTTTTAAACCCTTGTCAGAGCAATGCCAGTGTTTAGACAGTTGGAAAGAGAATAAAAATTTCTGGCATACTAGTTTTTGCACCAAGTTCTCCTATTGCAATATGACTGAAAGTTGAATTTACAAAGATTTTTAGACTTATAAGTATGGGGAAAGGCATCTACTTAGACATCTAACAGCTCTAAAGCACACTTAGCTGTGTAACCAATAGTACATTAGGACCAAAGATCCAATGGATAATTCATTGACCGCCATGAGCTTTAAGTACCAAAGTACTGAAGTAGGTTAAGTACCAAGAACTGGAATTTGAAAGATCAAAACCTTAAGAGACTAAGATTTATACAGATAACTAGGTAATGTAGTAAGACATCAAACTGGGAGCACTGGCTGATTCCCCAGGGGCTGTGCTGCTATTCAGTGGGATCTCAACCACCTTGAGACCTGCGCAGAGAGGAACCTCCTGAGGTTCAACAAGGACAAGGGCAGAGTGCTGCATCTGGGGAGGAACAAGCTCCTGCCCCAGGACAGGTTGGGGGTGACCTGCTGGAGAGCAGCTCTGCAGAGAGAGACCTGGGAGTCCTGATTGACAATAAACTGAACATGAGCCAGCAACGTGCCCTCGTGGGCAAGAAGCCGATGGCAGCCTGGGGGCATCAAGAAGAGTGTGGGCAGCAGGTCAAGGGAGGTTCTGCTCACCCTCTACTCTGCCCTGGTGAGGCCTCATCTGGAGTCCTGTGTCCAGTTCTGAGCTCCCCAGCTCAAGAGGGACAGGGAAGTGCTGGAGAGAGGCCAGTGCAGGGCCACCAAGATGATCAGGGCACTGGAGCATCTTCCTCATGAGGAAAGGCTGCGGGACCTGGGGCTGTTTAGTCTGGAGGACACTGAGGGGGAAGCTCATTAATAGTTACAAATATCTAAATGGTGAGTGTCAGGAGGTTGGGGCAGCACTTTTTCTCTTGTATCTAACACCAGGACAAGGGGTGATGGGATGAAGCTGGAACACAAAAAGTTCCATTTAAATGTAAGATTAAACAGGGAGGGTGTGGAGGCTCCTTCCTTGGAGGTCTTCAAGACTTATCTGGACACATTCCTGTGGGAGCTGCTTCTGCAGGGGGGTTGGACTGGATGGTCTCTAAAGGTCCCTTCCAACCCCACCATTCTGTGATTTCTATAATTTCTATGAACTGTGGAATGTAAAACTCTTTTTTTTTAAAAGAAATTGATGGAAGTCATGGCCAAATTGTTAATACCTGTGTGTGTCTGCAGAGACACCAGAACTGCCAGACAGTGGTCAGTGTCCCTGGGCAGCCTGGGACAGGGCTCCAACACCCTCACAGTAAAAGGCTTTTTCTTATGTTTAAATGGAATGTTTTGTGTTCCAGCTTCATCCCATCACCCCTTGTCCTGTTGCTAGATACCATCAAAAAAAGTGCTGCCCCAACCTCCTGACACCCACCATTTAGATATTTGTAAATATTAATGAGATCCCCCCTCAGTCTTCTCTTCTCCAGACTGAACAGCCGCAGGTCCCACAGCCTTTCCTCATAGGAAGATGAGTCCCCTGATTATCTTAGTATTGTGTCCAGTTACCTCAGACATGTTGGCTCCATAAATACTTCTCCAGTTTCCTAAATTCTAACTTCCTAGATGCTAACAGCAGACTTCAACACTATAAAATAATACTTCTTCTTCAACCATCGTGGTACACTGTGAGATTTTCCATCCAAAGTGTCTTTTCATGATATGACACTATAGCATCTACAGACATACAAATGACAACTGAAGAGAGATGTTCTCCACGTTAATTGGATTTACAAGAAAAAGGGTATAAAAGAGTAGAAAGGAATGACAGCTGATTTACAAGTTTTTTAAAAGTATGTCAAAAGGAAGGAATAAATTTCTATATCTGCCTACATCTTAAAGCTGAAAATTCTTATGCAAAGAAAGAAACTAAAGCAAAAACCCAACAGAATACCAGATGAGTAGGTTTGTATGAAATGTGATGGGGGGAGAGGACAGGAGAGAGTCAGCAAAATGGCTGATGCTTCTAATTTTTCTGTGTGTTTTATAGATTTATTCAGCTTCATCTTTGGTCTTTTCTTTTTTTGCTTATCCACAGGGAAATTTGCTGCAGAATAATGCTGTGAATCGTCCCCTCAACCAGATTGCTTGCAAACTGCAGAATTTCTTCTGAGCTGCTATTAAACCAGGTGTGATTGCAGACAGTTTCACTTGAGTAGAAAGAAGGTCAAAAAACTAACAAGAAAATGTAATGATATTTGAGAGCTCAGATTTAAGTATCAAAGAAGAAAATTTCACTGGGAATGCAAGATGAGCCAGAAAAAAAAGAGCCATGAGAGGACAATAAATGTATGTGAGAGCATTGTTAAATGCACAGTGATCATAGGGAGCAGAAGCTTCTACATGACACAATAACAGCAGAAAAGAATAAACACTTCCAATACCACATCACACTGAAGTCATTTGCTGAGATATGGAAAAATCTCTATCCATCAGAGATGTGGAAGGCCTGATTTTTATCAATGTGGACGTGAAGGCAATCGACCAATGAGTAGAAGGGAGATCTGTCCCGACTTAAAAACCCATTAACAAGCCCAAGTCATTATTTTTAAGCTTCATTTCAACAGTAACAAATGAGTGAAAATAATATTTTCCTTTTTTTTTTGACAAGAATGACTCTTTACATTGGGTCTGACTTTATGGACTTTTCAGCACTTCCCAAGTTCCATTTCAACAACAAAAGCTGTGTTCAAAAACCTATCTATCTGTAGTCAACATTTTCAAAAGGAAAGGAGGAAAGATACAGAGTTTTGACTCAGTGCTGAAGACCTTAGTGCTCCAACAGCCTCTAACAGGGCAATCTGGGAATACAGCTAAAATTGGAAAGCAATGAAAATATCAATGCACTGCAGCACCTCACAGTCCAGGCTGGAGTGAGTGAACTACAGGATGAGCTACTTCTCCCCATAAATATTCCTTAACTAGCACCAGGTTTTCTAAATACCTTTTACTTGAAATTATTTCCCACCTAATTACCACATCTACTTTTGTTTCCAGATAGCCCAGGATCATTTAAATGAATATCTGTCACCAGTTGTCTGAGTTTCAACAAGGACAAGTGCTGTGTCCAGCACTTGGGCCACACAAACCCCAGGCAAAGCTACAGGCTGGGGCAGAGGGGCTGGAAAGCTGTCCAAGGGAAAGGGCCTGGGGGTGTTCATTGACAGCAGCTGAACATGAGCCAGCAGCGTGCCCAGGTGGCCAGAAGGCCAAGGGCATCCTGGCCTGTATCAGAAATAGTGTGGCCAGCAGGGCCAAAGAATGGATTTTCCATCTGTACTCAGTGGTAGTGAGGCTGCAGCTCCAGGGCTGTGTTCAGTGTTGGGACCCTCACTCACTGCCCCAGGGACATTGAGGGGCTGGAGCATGGCCAGAGTCAGGTAGCAGAGCTGGGGAAGGGGCTGGAGCACAAGGGTGCTGGGGAGGGGCTGAGGGAATGGGTGTGTTCAGCCTGTAGGAGACTGAGGAGAGATGTGATCACCCTCTTAGCTACCTGAAAGGGGGTTATTGTGAGCCGAGGGTCAATCTCTTCTTTCCAGTAATGAATGACAGGACATGAGGAAATGGACTCAAGCTATGGCAGAGGAGGTTTAGATTGCAGAGGAGGGAAGAACTTTTTCACTGAGAAGCTTGTTAAGCACTGGAAGGGGCTGCCCAGGGAGGTGGTGGAGTCATCATCCCTGGAGATACTTAAAAGACACACAGATAAACTGTTGAGGAACATGGTTTAGTTTAGTGATGGACTTGGCAGTGTGAGGTGAGTGGTTGGACTCGATGATCTTAAAGGTCCACTCATAATTTTTCTATGATTCTAAAACATTCATTAGATTACCAAGAAAAAAGAAGCAGAGGTGGTCATAAAAATGGCCTGAAAGATCTCAAGTATCTTGAAACATAGCTGTACCTACACTATTAGACTGGTGCACTTCACAACACAAGCCCTTGGTTATTCCTACTTGTCAACGCTGTGTTGGGATACAGTGAGAGAGTGAAGAATCCCCACATCTCCCTCAGAAAAGAACTGCTGTGTTAGTAGGAGGGAGTTTCAGTGGTTCTGCAGACACTGCACAGTCCATACAGCTGGAAGACACAGATTAAGATGTACTTTCTGGAAAAGAATTTCCCTCTGCTCAGACATAATCATGAGGACATGAGCATGCCTATGCAACATGTAGAAGCAGTTGATTTTATTACATTAATTCAGTGACATGAGTGCCTAACTAAATAATGGCAAACATAGATAATCAAGTTCTTTCTTGAACTGATCATATGCATGCACAGCTCAATAATAAACTAATCATAAAGCCAATAGCATCTAAAAAAGTAGAACTGATCATATAGGGGGAGGAAGAGAGACTATAGATCATGGAAGGAAGGGATGGCCACTTGGGATGAATATAAGGCTCTTGTCAGAGGGTGTAGGGAGGCAACTAGGGAAGCTAAAGCCTCATTGGAGTTGTACCTTGCAAGGGAGGTCAAGGACAACAAGAAGGGCTTCTCCATATATATAGTGGATAAAACTAACATTGGGGGCCATGTAGGCCTAGTGTTGAATGACATGGGTGCCCTGGTGACAGAGAATACAGAGCTCCTGAATGCCTTCTTTGCCTCTGCCTGTACTGCTGGTGACTGCTCTCAGGAGCCCCATACTCCAGAGGAAGCCAGGTTAAAGAAGGAGTTGTGTTTGGTTGATGAAGATTGGGTTCAGGATCAGCTGAGCAATCTGAAGGTATATCAGTCCCTGAGCCCCGATGCATGCTCTGAAGGAGCTGGTGTTAAACCACTCTCCATCATCTTCAGTAAGTCATGGAGAACAGGAGAGGTGCCTGAGGGCTGGAGGAGAGCCAGTGTCAGTCCAGCCTTCAAAAAGGGTAAGAAGGAGGAGCTTGGTAACTCCAGAGCAGTCAGCCTCAGCTCCATCCCTTGAAAGGGGATGGAGGTACTTACCCTGGGTGCTGTCTGCAGGCAGTTAAAGGACAAGAGGGGCATTGGGAGCAGCCAACACGGCTTTACCAAGGAGAAGTCCTGTATGGCCAACCTGAGAGGCTTCTATGAAAATGTAACCAAGTGGATAGATGGTGGTAGGGCAGTGGATGTGGTTTATCTGGATTTCAGTCAAGCATCTGACACTGTCTCCCACAGCATCCTCACAGCAAAACTGAGACAGTGTGGGCTTGATAATCAGGTAGTGAGGTAGATTGTGAATTGGTTGAAGGGAAGAAAGCACAGAGTTGTGATCAATGGGGCAGGATCTGTGTCTAGTGCAGTCCCTCAGGGCTCAGTGCTGGGACCAGTACTGTTCAATCTATTCATTAGTGACTTTGCTGAGGGAACAGAGGCACTGTCAGCAAGTTTGCTGCTGATACTGAACTGGGGGCAGTGGCTGCCACCCCAGAACATTCTAAACACTAACATGCCTAAGACAATGCTATCCTTTTGTCAGTGTACTTCTCATGTTAATATACTGTTAATACAGAATTCCAACAACTTTAGAAACAGTATGTCCAAAATAATTCTGGGAAGCCTGGCAAGGTCTTCAGTGTAATTTGTGTTCTGCAGACAGTGGCAGAAAACCTTTAGCAAAATGAGCACTACAATTCACCAAGCAGATAGAGCTCCACTAGTGTAGATACAAAAGAAGAAATCCAGTGTTAAAATCAGGATATTATTGCCCCTAGTACCTATGCAAGAGGTTGGGGTGTGTTTTGTTTAGGGAAGGGTGTTTTGTTTTGGGTGGTTTTTTTACCCTGAAGAAGCTATCGATTTAAATTCATTGTTTTGTCTCCACCAGAAATGGGCCAGCTTCAAACTAAAATAGAAAATGAAATCATGGTATCCTGAAACTACAAATATCCACAAGAATAACCTTAATTTATTGTTTTGGTTACCATTCAAATGCACAAAGAGGAAGATCTGCCCTATGGCTGTGGGCAGGGAGAGAACTGATAGGGAGGGAGCAAACTTCAGCATGTTGGCTAAGCTCATCACTGCAAGAAAAGTGTTTATGTTCCCATCAACTAGGGAATCTGCAGAGCCACAAATATCTCAAAATTAAAGACTGCTCTTTAATCAAGTAAAAGTCAACTTTAAAAATCAATCAGGAAGAATTTTAAATAGAAATTAGGACTAATTAATCAACTGAGGGTTTTTTTTTTTCCCATTTGAAAAGGTCTTTAAAAAGTTCAAGCTTTTATAAATCAAAGCTACATTCCTTTTCAGAACCTTCCAGGATTTTCAGACTTGAGAAAGCTTTCTAGTTTGCCTTTACACAAGAACAAGCCAGACATGGGTATTAGTTACGTACATGCATAGACATCTGAATTTGCTTTAAAAGCCTTTACTGTGGAGTGACTGTTCCTGATACAGGACAATCCCAGAAGTATCCTCTACTAGTACCTCAATTTCCAGTTCTGTTACTGAGGTTACACAAGCACAAGTGGAAGTCTGATAAAATGCCAAATGAATTTGATTTCTTAGTTGCCTTAGACATTCCTTCCAGCTCTCACTGGAGGCAACACTCACTAGGTTCTGACATATTCCCTCATGAGATCTCATCTGGAGTATTGTGTCCTGGGCCCCTCAGATCCAGAAGGACAGGGAGCTGCTGGAGAAAGTTCAGCACAGGGCCACAAAGATGATGAAGAGAGTAGAGCATCTACCTTGTGATGAAAGGCTGAGGGAGCTGGGGCTCTTGAGCTTGGAGAAGAAGAGACTGAGGGGTGACCTCATGGATGTTTACAGATACATAAAGGGTGGATGTCAGGAGGATGGAGCCAGGCTGTGCTCAGTGATGGCCAATGATAGGACAAGGGGCAATGGGCACAAGCTGGAACAGAAGAGGTTCCAAAGAAACACAAGGAAGAATTTGTTCCCTGTTGAGGTGAGGGAGCACTGGCAGGGGCTGCCCAGATGGGCTGTGGAGGCTCCTTCTCTAGAGACATCCCAACCCAGCTGGATGAGTCCCTGTGTGCCCTGCTCTAGGTGGTGCTGCTCTGGCAGGGGGGTTGCACTGGATGAGCTTTCCAGGTCCCTTCCAGCCCTTGAGATTCTGAGATTCTGTGATATGTTAAAAATACTCAGCTTGTAGAGCAGATGAAGTTGCACAGATCAAAACGGGAGAAAAGTTGTTTTTCCAGTCACACAAAACTTTGTAATATCTTGAATCTGCAATGAAATTAACTTAAAATTTTTGGCCAACTTGTTTCTCTGATCCAAAGTACAGTAAAGTGCAAACAGTAAAGGTTTGTTTGCACTCTAATTCCTTGCTGGAGGACATGAAACTAGGTTTTTGAGGTGAGTTGTCCCCGCTTAATTACTAGCTGCCCGTACAAGTGACTAATTTCAGTGAATTAACATTTTCCAGTAAAACAGAGCTTTACCAGAACATTCATTACAACCTCCAGCTTAGATTGGCTGCTTATCTTGCTTCATTTTCCTTTCTTGTCCTTAAAAAAGCCCCATCAAATGAACAAAAAAACAACACACCTCCCCACTCAAACAGATGTAGGAAAAACAGATGTAGGAAAAACTCAAACAGATGCAGGAAAAAGAAGAGGACTGCATGCAGTCTGGGAAGTGGATACAATGCTGTCTACCAAAAGGATTAGTAGGTGAGGTTTCCTTGTTCAGCTAGCCACAAAAGGTAAAAGATGCCAGTCAGCAAAGACCAACAGAGAATGCTATCTGTACATAGGCCTCAACTGGGAAGGAGTAAGAGGAGAATCAGACACTGCAGCTGGCACATGAGAGGTCACCAAATAAATGCATGAATGCATTAGATATTTTAAATCATTGCAAATATTAAAACCAGGAGTCAGCAATACAATAGGAGTGTGGAATTTTGCCTAGTGCACTAGTGTCACATGTGATTCTCTTCTTCATGTGCAGTCTGTTGATCTTCCAAGCCCTCAAGCAGATATGTTAGTGGCCATCTCTAAACCATTTGTCAGTCAGCTCTGCACAGCTTTCTGAGAGTACCACAGCATTGTTTAATCTTGTGTAGCAAATGCTGGGAAAAAAAAAACAGTATTCTGTAAACAAACAGGTAAAAGAGCCATCCCTACAGCACACTCACAGCTCTTTTGTTAATCTTTGTAATAAAGGAACTTTCTTGTGTATTGGACTAGATGATCTTTAAAGGTCCCTTCCAAACAAAACCACTCCATAATTCTATTGAGAGGTTCAGGATATAGAGTAATAAAAAGCTTATTGTTTACTATTGAAGAAGGTGTGTGTTTGTCTAGCCACAGGATGACAGATAAAGTTCTGTCATCCACTGAGGGATACAGGCCCTTATCACGACGGTGACAGCTGAGCAATATACTCACCAGAGGCATCTGCAGTACTACTTGTGTATTAAGTATAACTATCAGAGCAAAAAAAATATAACAAAATGCCATATCATGTAAACCAACAAATATCCTTATCATCCAGATCCTAACTCTCCACATTTCCATTCCTTATAGCTACTACATCTGTTATAATGCAGTGAATTGCATCTTCATTTTACTTAAAGGCTTATCACACCATAAATTCCCTACTAATGAGCCTCCAAATCACCTCAAGGCTGTCCTGTAGGATGCTGATCTGACAGTGGGCTGTAACTTATGTTTTGAGGCTGAGTTTCAGTTTGAGAAGAAAAGGTGATGCAATGCTTAGGAAAAATGAGAGGAATCACACAATGAAGCCATTAGGCTGGAAGACAGTGTGACTTAAAGAGTATGTTACTGTCACAGTTCTATCTCTCTATCTTAAGTGAATGCTTTGATGTCTCTGCTCCTTCATTATCCCTTCAGCTCAACAGAGGTCTCTGATTGCCTGTTATGTGGATGTAAAGGCAAGATCTTTAGAGAATAAAGGTATCTCACTGTGATCATCTGAGATTTGGTACACTGAGATTCTAACCTCAGTAAGACACTCCAGGAATCAGTGACACAAAAACTAAACCACAGAAATTCTTACTGACCTGAACTACAGCTAGTTACCCCAGACAGCAACAAACTTGTTTTATACCCACTGGAAATAACTCAAATAAGTCTTTTGTACTGATAATTCTTTGTGCCAGACTGTTACAGCAGTGCCTTATGCTTTACACAAGACATGACTGAGATTATAGAGGATATTTTGATTTTCTTCTTTTCTCTTTTAACCACACCAAGCTTTCAAGTGCTCAGCAGCAGAAGTGAATAGCAGGTGCATGGCAGCCAACTCGCTTCTCGGGGATGTGTTTTAGTTACCAACATGGCACCAGCAGCCGCCTGAAGCTGCCTTTGTTGCTTACAAAGCAATTTATTCTGTTAAGCTGTCCCATTCTTAAGACTGAGCTTGGATTCAATCCATGTTAGTTGTCACTGGGGTGGTATAAGGAATTAGAGTTTGTAAATCTCCCAAGAACAGCCTTGTAAACAAAATGTCTTCTACAAAGACATCTTTACATTGTAGATAAAGACAAAACTCTGCCCAATACTGACTGCAGAAACTGAAGAGACTGTCTTCCCACTGGCAGTAATTTGATGGAATACTAAGTAACTTTGCATACAGAGCCATATGAATGGATACCTAGAAACTGCTTTGCAAATGCAAAGAGTGAACTGATCTTGAAGCTATATAGATTAGCAACAGATGAAGACAATCTACCTGTGTGAAAACAGGGAGTTTTATCTATTCTACTTCAGCTGAAGAAATATGAACTTGAAGCCTCACTAAGAGAGTCAGTACTATAAGCAAATACCAACTCTAATGTTTATATATTCAAGCTGAAGGACCATGCAGATACCTTGTGGGCTCTTGCTGAAGAAAAAGTGCAAGTAATATTCCAAATACATGTCAAGACCCAACAAGAGCAATATCTTAAGTGATTTCTGTACACACATGAGACTAGGACAGAGGCAACCAAAGCCTTTTTGTAAAATGGCATTGTGAAACACCTTCATAAAGCCTCAACAGTTATACAAGCAGCATGTCATGCACCTGGAAGTTTTAGCCTGCATCAATAATGACCACAACTAACAGAGCCACTTATATTTTGACTCCTGTTTGATTTTCTTTTGTATGGTGTCATTCCCTGGGGTTTTTTTTCTTGTTTTGGGTGGGAAGAGGGGTGTGAAGGGTAAAATGATTGATAAGGAAGGGCAGATTCTGTGAAAGGAGAAATGAAATATGTAGGAACAAATGAAACAATTCAGACATTTCTACTGTCTTTTTTTTAATTGTGTCAGTGGACTTATTTTTGATAACAGGCTAAAATTGCTTAGCAACCTCAATGGAGAATTACCTTCAGCCAATCAATGCTTTTCTCTTATAGAGATGCCTTGATATTAATTTGTTCTTTTTGGCCTCACCTTTAATTTTTCAGCAGGTTGCACTGCACTGCTGCTACAAACATCACAGCTGGTCTTCCACTCTCTGCCCCTGCATCCCTCCTTCCCCCACACCATCCCCCCTACATTAAGCTCACAGATCAGATGATTTCTCTGCCCAAAAACTCTCACATCTGCATGTGCCCTGAGCTGTCCTTCAGTGCACTGAAACACAATTTTGACTTGCCTGGGCTGTGGACCAGGGCTTAGATCCAGTCTAAGTAAGTATTCATAGAAAGTGGATCTTTGCTCCTAAGGTGCAGCTGGGAAGGAGTGAAATGGCAAGGACACAACTCTGATTGAAGTTTACTATTTGATACTTTCCCCAGGTGCCAAACAGAACTTTAGGAAAACCCTTGGGAGAGTCACAAAAGTCTCACTTTTTAACAAATCCAAGGTGTCCTTAAATGCTCAGTGCCCAGGAGAGCGAAACAAACATCGCAGTAGCCGTTTTAAAACCTCCCACAGAGGAGGCAGAGAGCAAGAACTCTGCATGCATCTCATGAATGTTCTACTTTCCCTCTTTGAATACAGAGATCAGTCTTGGACAGAGTGTTAAAGCCTTGCCATGAAGGGCTATTCTTTGCCATTACTTTAGGCTGAAACAAAAGACACTTCAGGAGACACAATCGTTGCTTCCTAGTTCCTTTTCCTGGGCTCCTACAATGGGCTCCAGTTCTTTTCTTTTTTTCTCTTCCACACATCTTTCTCTTATTTTCTTCTTCTGTCCTTTTACTCCTTCTTTCTGCCTCATTGAATCCATTAAGGCCTTTATATAGCCTGCTATTGAGAAATAAATTTTCTTTGGGACTAGTGACTGAGTCTCAACTGCTGGCAAGTAAAGCTTAACTCCTGAGGGGGCAGAGAAAATGATGGGGAAAAGGTATGAAAAGGCCACCTCTGAATGTGGAGTCTTTGAGCACACCTTGCACTGCCTTGCTGGTAATCAGCGCAAAGAGAAGGAACATCCTAATTCTAGCAGGTATTCCACTTCTGTGAATTAGTCTTGGTACACTGAGTTGTCTTTCTGATCATATTTTCAGCAAGATCAGTGTATTCTCTTCAATACTTTCCTTGGTTTAGGTCCATAAGCCAATCCTTTTTGTACAACTGTAAATTAATAAGTGCTCTGTCATCACTAGAGATTTGCAGCTATGGAGGAGATGTAAAACTGGGTCCTCTCTCACTGAATACAAAATTGTCCACAGGCAGATGAACAAGCACTATTCAGGTCTGCCAATAGCATGATAAAATATTTCAAAGACATTAAACCTAGATTCAAAGTGAGTGCACTGCAATTGACCTCAGAACCAGAATAGACATGCATGCAAGTGAAAAACTCGTCACTCCAGGGAGCCAAACCAGGTTTTATACAGGTGTAGAGTGGAAAAGAATAAAGGGAGCTACAGGAGGGCCAAGTAGAGATCTGTCTGTGAACAGAGAAAGAAGAGCTCTGCATACAAACAACCTTCTTAATCATAGAATCATGGAAGAGTAGGGGGTTGGAAGAGACCTTTAGAGATCATCCAGTCCAACCTCCCTGCCAAAACAGATCCACCTAGATCAGGTCACACAGGAATGTGTCCAGGTGGGTACTGAAGACCTCCAAGGAAGGAGCCTCCACACCCTCCCTGGGCAGCCTGTGCCAGGACTCCCTCACTGAAACACTGAAAGAGTTTCTTCTTATGTTTAAATGGAACGTTTTGTGTTCCAGTTTCTTCTCATTACTCCTTGTCTTATCACTAGATAGCATTGAAAACAGTGCTGCCCCAACCTCCTAACACCCACCCTTTAGATACTTATAAATACTAATGAGATCCCCCCTCAGTCTCCTCTTCTCCAGACTAAACAGCCCCAGGTCCCGCAGCCTTTCCTCATAAGGAAGATGCTCCATTCCCCTTCAGCATCTTGGTGGCCCTGCACTGGCCTCTCTCCAGCAGTTCCCTGTCCCTCTGGAGCTGAGGAGCCCAGAACTGGACACAGGACTCCAGATGAGGCCTCAATAGGGCTGAGCAGAGGGAGAGCAGAACCTCCCTTGACCTGCTGCTCACACTCTCTTCTTGAGGCCCCCAGGATGCCATTGGCTTCTTGGCCATGAGGGCATGTTGCTGGCTCATGGTTAATTTATTATCTTAAGCAGGCATGTACAGGCTGCCTTTGGCCCTCCCTGCATTTCTTGTGGTGAGAAGCTCTGTGGGATCAGTCTTTTGCCATGGGAATACTTCCCAATAGTGACAGCCTCAGCAGAAGGTGTGCAGAATCTAAGTCAACATGAAGGAGAAAAGTCTTCAAATCTTGAAGTTCTGAGCAAGTACTACATAAAATTGAAAACATATCTACTACCTGAGAGCTATATAAATCATTCACAAAATATAAAGAAATATGAGCTTGGCAGGAATGAAAAATATTAGTGCACACTCCTCATCATGGGTAATGAAGTTATCTGGGGGATGAACAGTGAAATACCCATCAATCACCCTACGCTCCCCAGCACTGCAAATGCATGTGGAGCAGGAGACATGGCTATAGGAAGCTATAATAAGAGCTTAAGAGAGGAATATGTGGGGTTCAACAGTGAGAGATGACACTACACTCAACCAGCCAGAGCTGGACAGCTGACATTTTGCATTTTAAATAAATACCAGGATATTCCTCAACAGAAAAAAATAGCAATAAAATGTAACCAATAGTTCAGTACAGTCACAGCTTTATGTTTTTCTCTCTAGTAATGCACAGCCAGGGGTTTGATTTCTTGAAATAAGCTCTCAACAGTTCAGATACTTATTGATAAAGGCCTATCAGAACTGCAACCTGCAATAGAAGGTCTTGAGAAGCACTACAGAGAAAAAGAAACAAGGCTCTACATCTTTAGTTAAGTCTTGCTAAAATATGAATGCTAAGTAAGTATGTTTTAGTACATTTTATTGGCCATCTTATTTATCAATTATAATTGGACTTACAGTTTTCAGCCCATCAAGTTCAAAGATTAACAATGTGAAAACTACCAAGCTATTTATCTGGTCTTGTTAACAGGTCTGTGTCAAGATGGCCCACTCAAACAGGCTATGTCTTACTATCTTATCTCTGGTCTTTTAACACATTGAACAAATATAGGCTTCCATAAAGTTTCTTGACAATTTGCACTTATTTGGCCCTTCACTGCTCATCAAATCAAACTGATCAGTGAAACTAATTAAGGAGTAAGAAACTAGTCAGAACTGGAAAGAATGACTGCTATGCAGTTACAAACTTAATTTTATGAAGTCCAGCTTAAGACTTTCATATTAATCACAGTATGTTAAGGCTTGGAAGGGACCTCAAAAGCTCATCCAGTCCAACCCCCCTGCCAGAGCAGCACCACCTAGAGCAGGGCACACAGGAACTCATCCAGCTGGGTTGGAATGTCTCCAGAGAAGGAGACTCCACAGCCCATCTGGGCAGCCCCTGCCAGGGCTCCCTCACCTCAACACTGAAGAAATTTGTCCTTGTGATTCTTTGGAACCTCTTCTGTTCCAGCTTGTACTTGTTGCTCCTTGTCCTATCATTGGACACCACTGAGAACAATCTTACTTCATCACAGCTATAAAACACAGCTTGTGCCCCTTGTAAGGTATGTAAAGCTTAAATAAAACACTGATATTGGGAAAAAAATATGAGATTTTGTGTGAATGGTTTGCCAAATGTAATGTTTAGAATGAGACAGATTCCCATCAGAACCATTAAGCAGAAAAGAACTATAGAAAACGTTACCAGTTAAGACACAATGCACATATACAGGAAAATAAATAATAGCATAAGAGCAAAAGAGCAAATTATGCCATCACTTACATCTATTGAACCCAATATCCTGGTTACTTGTGGTAGGTAAAACAATACTACTGCTCCAATCAGAAAAAGAAGTTCCTTTCTTTGCTAAGCTGTTTATAACTTTTCCAGTGATGTCATGGTAAAAGTGAGATACAACAGTGAAAGTGAGAGCTGGAAAAAAATCAGAGCCCCTCATACTTTCATGTTTGTATACAATAAGTACCTCACCACAAAAGCTTGCAAAGTCATTTCTAATCATTTACAATGATGAACTTCAAATTATTTTCTTAACCCAAAAGTGTCTTTTTTAGAGGTACAATGGACAGGATGAGGCCACTCAATGATAAATCAGGAGAAAAGTCATAAACATTTAATGAGGAAATACTGTGTAATTATTAGTCTATTGTTTTAGGAGTATTTAATCAAGCATCATAGATAACTCATATTTATGGAGAGAGAGTTGTTATATCAGTGGTTTTTCTTATGTAGCACATAAACATATGTGAGAACAGCACTACCTTTCAGCAATGCTTTCTGTGCTGTGGCTAAGAGTACCTACAGAGGGAAAAGGGGCATCAAGTGATAAACAGAACCATATGAACATTTTCTAGCAGGTTTTCAAGTGAAATCTTGATGATATAGTGTGCAAGGCATTTTCAAAGTTGATTATGTCCTGAAAAAACAAGCACATTTTTTAGAGCAACATCTACACCTTTTAAAGAGGGGACAGCCTCTTAACCCTGGGTCTACTCCTCTAGTGTTTTGTAGACACTCGATGCCTGTGAAAGAGTTGGCTCATTCTGCATTTTCTGGCATCAAATCAGTACAACCTTCCTGATCTCACCTTTCAGCATCAACTTCTATTTTTATTAACCTCTCCTCTTGTAGTTTTAAAGTATATCAAGTGGAGAAACAGCAGAAAGTTAGCACACTCTAAGATCAGGATGATTTTGAACTATTTGGGTTTGGCTCCAGCAAAAGATCTATAGACTTTTATGATACTAGAAAGAACTCATTCATAAAGACAATAAAACCCTACAAGCAGTGTGATATTCTAGTACTAAATAATCTCAAAGTCTCAAATGTACACAACAATATTCTTTTAATATTTTACATCAGAAAATGTTGACTTTGTGTTGAGTCATAAAATGACAAAACATGACCTACAGTTTTACAGCAGACATTGATTTTTTGTGTGTTTACTAAAACTTTCCCAGCCAAAAACCAATTTTCCTCCAGATAACCACTTTGGCTTTTTTTTTCAAATCAGTCTTATGCAGGCAAATTATATCAGAAATAATTAAACTTATTGATGTTATCTAAACTTTACAGAAAAGTTTCAGAGAACAAATTGAAATGCACTGTAAAGCTGAATGTAGTTTACTATTTTGTAAGGAACATAAGCTTTTTCTGTTGTCTTTATTTTTGTAATCAAACCATTATTTAATAATATAATTTACTGCCATACAATACATGGCAAAGTGAAGAAAATGATTGGAGTACATATTCATGTGGCAATATGAAATGTTATGACTGTTGTGTAAGAATGAAGCTTTCTTTTTGGCAATGTTTGTCTAAAATAATCTTCTACCAGACCTGTTGAAGTCTTCAGCAGACTTTGCATTATTTGTTCATGAGGTCCAAGTTTTTGCAATAAGACTGACACGGGTCTTATAAGAAAGATAAATTGCAGTGTACATGGATAAGGGCAGTTTATGGCATTTGTTACATGATAAATACTCAATGTCTAAACCAGCCTTTGGATCCAAATCTGTTAGTCACTATTACATTAATTTCCCTTTTACAAGTTTGGCATTTTTCTTTATGGCTTGCTTTTATAAGTTATATCACAAAGATTCAAAGCTGGGAATGTAAACCTACAATATTAACACCAGACAGGTATGTGTTGATGCATTCAAAAAGCAAGCAAGATGCTTGAAGATAAAAAGAATGGACTAATGAATAAGACAGAGACTACCATAGTGCTTTTATGTAACTCTAAGTCAGCCAGCCTCCCCACTGCAAAAAGAATTGTGAAGTTGCTACAATGGAAGAGTCACCATAAGCTCAGAGGACTGATCACTATCTGAAAGAAACTCCCATACTCTCATTAAAAATAACAAGAAATATTATGATTACTTCCATCAGCAAGCAGTTTAGGAAAAGCAGCTGAGGAACTTCTGTTTCCCTTTCTCAAAGGTTAAAGTGCAAGGACATTGAGTCTGATTAATAAACAGATAACAAAAAAATCCCAAAAAGAACTGGTTCCCTGGTACTTGAAGATTTCATGTTACATAGAATCATAGAATGGTGGGGTTGGAAGGGACCTTTAGAGATCATCCAGTCCAACCCCCCTGCAGAAGCAGGGTCACCTAGATCAGGTCACACAGGAACATGTCCAGGTGGGTCTTCAAGACCTCCAAGGAAGGAGTCTCCACACCCTCCCTGGACAGCCTGTGCCAGGGCTCCCTCACTGAAACACTGACATAGTTTTTTCTTATATTTAAGTGAAACTTTTTGTGTTCCATCTTCATCCCATCACCCCTTGTCCTGTTACTATCTACTATAGAAAAGAGGGATGTCCCAACCTCCTGACACCCACCCTTTAGATATTTATAAATGATAATAAGATCCCCCCTCAGTCTCCTCTTCTCCACACTAAACAGCCCCAGGTCCCACAGCCTTTCCTCCCATGAAAGATGTTCTATACCCCTGATCATCTTGGTGGCCCTGCACTGGCCTCTCTCCCGCAGTTCCCTGTCCATCCCTCTTGAGCCCAGAACTGGACACAGGACTCCAGATGAGGCCTCACCAAGGCAGAGCAGAGGGGAAGAAGAGCCTCCCTTGACCTGCTGCCCACACTCTTCTTGATGCATCCCAGAATGCCATGAAGATTAAAAAATAGTAATACTCTGCAACTAGGTACATATGTGATGGAAAGACTCAGAATTATCCTAACTAGCAAAAGTAAAATACAAAACCAAGTCCTAATGATCAGAGTTTAGAATGATACTTCAAATGTTCAGAAAATTAACTTCTTTCAGCCTTCCAACATTCTCACTTCAGTATGAAAAGCATTTGATACTAATTGCTGAAAATATTTCTGTATAAGAAAGATATCTCGGATTATCAAGCTCGGGAAGTTGCAATATAGACACAGCGTTACAATAACATTATCTTGCCATATTTTTCTCCATTTGATTTTGAGTTTCTTATTCAAGTGTTTAGTGTATATGCAACATTCTAAATGTAAAGGCTAGCTTACAAATAGCTTCGGATCTGGCCCTGAATAATGAATGGCAAAATCTTCAGAGAAGGCACAAATACATTCCTCCTGGAAGCCTCTAGAATCACCTAAAATTATCTTGATATTGCACATCTGTTGGAATGGGAAACTAAAATGTTTCACAAGAAAGTGATGACTTTCAAGAACAGTAATGGAAAAGTTTGAAGCAGCTCGTTAACAGTGTCACAAGCACTTCATTTGGAGTTCAACTTCAAGTTGGATTTAATAGATTTAATATATTAAAATATTAAATATTCATCATCTGAGTAGATGAGTTGTGTGGTAGTGCTAGTTGGTGAATGATGGCTTTAGCTTATGACATCTTTTTAAGGCTTGGTTTGTTTTCACCGTGCATTAGGATGCAGAGTACAGAGAGGAAGAGTAAATCAACCTCTTGAATATTTCACAGAGCACAGCTGTATGAAGATGATAAGTCTCTCTCCCATTCTTCTTTTTGTCTGTTTCTGTTTCCCCTATCCTCCTTGTCTCTAGCTATTTTGTCCCACAAACACCTTCCTTTGAAAATATTTTCAAAGGTAATAAAACTTTGAGAAATTCTCTGTTTTGAATAAATGTATTTTGTTGCCATTGTTTGATTGCTTTAAAGTATATAGCAAATTGAGCAGGCTAGCTTAAAAACATCTTAAATATTGCAATAAAAATCTAGAAGTAAAACTTAAATATTTCTAAGAACAAATAGATAATAAATTCAATCACAGAATGGTAGGGGTTGGAAGACACCTTTAGAGATCATCCAGTGCAACCCCCCTACAGAAACAGGTCCCACCTAGATCAGGTCACACAGGAACATGTCCAGGTAGGTCTTGAAGCCCTCCAAGGAAGGAGCCTCCACACCCTCCCTGGGCAGCCTGGGCCAGGGCTCCCTCACTGAAACAATGAAACAGTTTCTTCTTATGTTTAAGTGGAACTTTTTGTGTTCCAGCTTCATCCCATCACCCCTTGTCCTGTTGCTAGATACCATCAAAAAAAGTGCTGTCCCAGCCTCCTGACACCCATCACTTAGATATCTGTAAATATTAATGAGATCCCCCCTCAGTCTCCTCTTCTCCAGACTAAACAGCCCCAGGTCCCACAGCCTTTCCTCAGAAGGAAGATGCTCCAGTGCCCTGAGCATCTTGGTGGCCCTGCACTGGCCTCTCTCCAGCAGTTCCCTGTCCCTCTTGAGCTGAGGAGCCCAGAACTGGACACAGGACTCCAGATGAGGCCTCAGCAGGGCAGAGCAAAGGGCGAGCAGAACCTCCCTTGACCTGCTGCCCACACTCTTCTTGATGCATCCCAGGATGTCATTGGCCAATCTAGTGTGATCTGTTGTGATCATAATGAAGGACTATGGTTGGATGAGATTAAATATGAAGTTTTGAAGTGCCAATACATCAGATATGGAAAATGCAGCCCAGAAGAATGCTCTGACTCCTATATTTATGAGCATTTTATTCATTTGTAGAATCCACAACATCTGACTCCTTTCTTTCTTTGTTTAGCTGATCTGAGAAGGCAATGGAATGGCACAGATTTCCAGTGACTTCATCTAGAATCAGTGGTAAGTGTAAGAACTTTAAAATTCTTACATCTAAAAAGTGAACTAGTGTCCTGGGAGAAAAAAATTGTATCACTGGAAACCAATTGGAATGCCTCACACTCCTCTAGTAAAAAGCTTTCCTTACTAGTTATAGGAACAGAACTGAAAACAGGAATTATCAGTACAAAATACCCTTATAGCATGTTTCTTGAGAAGCAATGGATCCAATGGCATTCTGGGATGCATCAAGAAGAGTGTGGGCAGCAGGTTGAGGGAGGTTCTGCTCCCTCTATGCTCTGCCCTGCTGAGGCCTCATCTGGAGTCCTGTGTCCAGTTCTGGGCTCCTCAGCTCCAGAGGGACAGGGAACTGCTGGAGAGAGGCCAGTGCAGGGACACCAAGATGATCAAGGGTATGGAACATCTTTCATAGGAGGAAAGGCTGTGGGACCTGGGGCTGTTCAGTTTGGAGAAGAGGAGACTGAGGGGGGATCTTATTAACATTTATAAATATCTAAAGGGTGGGTGTCAGGAGGTTGGGACATCCCTCTTTTCTATAGTAGATAGTAACAGGACAAGGGGTGATGGGATGAAGCTGGAACACAAAAGTTCCACTTAAATATAAGAAAAAACTATGTCAGTGTTTGAGTGAGGGAGCCCTGGCACAGGCTGCCCAGAGGGGCTGTGGAGGCTCCTTCCTTGGAGGTCCTGAAGACCCACCTGGACACGTTCCTGTGTGACCTGATCTAGGTGACCCTGCTTCTGCAGGGGCGTTGGACTGGATGATCTCTAAAGGTCCCTTCCAACCCCCACCACTCTGTGATTCTATGATTCTATGCATAGACAGAACGGTGAATACCACAGTGTCTCCTGAGGAACTCAGGAATCTAGCTATCTGCCTCCTCGTGATTTCGGAAACAGAAGTAGTGCACAGAATAAAACAATCTAAATAATGTAAATGAGTCTGCTTCTTACAGGACCATGATCTAATTTTTTTTTTAAGCTTGAACCTTGTAAAGCTGGGCAATAATTCCATTTTCTTTACACTTCTCTTGCAAGACTGCTAGTTATTGTTGCTTAGTTGAAAAGCTTATTATCACATTTCAAGTGGGCAAGACACGTGTTTTTTCTCAGGCAGTTTCAAATGACTTTGTCAGGGTCATGGTTAACAAAACCATGCTGAAATAGATTTCTTTAAAGAAAAAATGATGAATTTCCCTTTAATTACTTCCAAAACACAACATCTGTTTCTGGGGAAATGGTATCAACTGAAGGAATCTCGTGTGATATGTATATGAAGAATAAAAATCTGTATGCAAACCACAGAAAGGCAGAAATGTAAAATACCTTCTTTCAAAAATTCACTGGAGACTATCACTATCAGCAAATGATTTCTAGCAATGCTGTTTTTCCTGAGCACACTACAGTTTGGTAACCTTGCACGCAATGCATGTTTTTTCCTCCACCCTTGGGTCAGATTATAGTACACTAGAATAGATCTCCATCTTCAGACATTGCTTCTGATGGAAAAAAGAAAATTAGTTGTGCTCAGTTTCATTTCTTTGCTGCCAGCTGTAGCTCCTCAACCAACTTTAAACCACTTCTGTACATCCCTGGAGTGCACACTTCAAAGACATATGGACATTTATCTTGTCATTCCCTTATATCACCTTTGCTTCTCTTTATTTTTCTCTTTTATTTTTCACCCCTTTTCCTCTAAACTATTCATGCTTATATGTATCCTTAGACAGCCTTTCTCAGCAGTTTTCCTACAGTGACTTGATAAAAGTAAGGTTGCATGAGTCTGTGTGTGGAAATATTTAGATGAAAAATGCAGTACTAGACTGACTGACACATTTGGAAAATGAAGACAGAATCCAGCAAAGATTTCCAGCCAAAATTGTGATAGGAAGAAGGATGTGTGTCGTTGAGAAAGCTGAAAAATTTCACTCTGGCATTTTCTACATTAAAAAAACCCAAACAACACAAGCAAACAAACCACCTCAACACTTCAAACGTTTCATTTATAAATGTAGGCTACTAAAGCAGAAACAAACACACAAACAATCCAAACACACTTCTGAAATAAGTAGTAAAGAATTGAAACTGCATAAAAAGAAGAAACTAAAGAATTGAAATGAAAGAATTGAAATGCATAAAATGTTCCAACCCACCACCTTTTTATCCCTTGTATTCTTGAGTTCCAACAGCAATTTTTTGCCCCCCATTCCCTCACTCCAAAGCACAGCTCTTTTCCTGTCTGTTCAATTGACTAATCATGTATTCTCCTCACAACTACACCTCCTACTACCCCAGGGACAACCTCTCCATCATCCCATGTTTCATTCCATGGCTGGGAATTAGTGTGTCTCTGTTGGTTGTCCAGTATGAAATGACAGTCACTTAAAAAGTTACAAGAATACAAGATATGTTTCTTTTTTTCCCCTAATATATCCATCTTCCTCTCTCAGGTTTTTTCATCATTTCTTCTTTTGGTGTTCCATTTGCATTTGTTTGAGTTTACATTTGCTGTGGGTTGCTTATGTTTCTAAATTCTGTCTGCTCATATGTGTAATTTGTGTAAATATGTGTCACTAAGAGTTTCAGCTCCTGTCAGTCTGGGCCAAAATTCAAACTTTGGATAATTCATGCACAGAACTCAACACAACTCTGATTTCTGGGCTCAAGGTTTGGTCAGTAGTCTTCTATTTCACGACACTGGATCACAACAGAAATAGCCAGCCTCATCTAACAGAATCAGGGAAAATGCAAACCATCAAAAACAGAACAATGCAAAGTATGATTCTTCATCACCTGGTATGCCATTGTACATAACCCCATGCATAGTTACTTACGGCAGTGCAAAACACATGTGAAATTCCACCATTCTGATTTGAATAAATGTCAATAACAACACAGGTTTGGAGCACAAGTGTCATAATAATACAGCTGGTACACAAATTTTTAACCTCACCTTTCCAGTAGACTTTGTTCCTTTCCAAATGCAAAAATAGCAGATAGTCCAAGCAGCAAGGAGGCACAGGGCAAGTTCCCAGCGGAGATTGCCAATATGTTCAATTCCATCAGATATAGCTAGCACCCTTCGTCTTCCCAGAGAAACAAAACAACAGGAGAAAGAAAAACAAAAGAAAACAAAAAGAAAGATAGTAATATTGAAGCAAAACAGCACTGCATATAAAACACTGGACTAAAACCAAATCAGCTTCAACTAAGGGTACCCCTGATCACTGAAAATGCACCATGCTAGGATGGGAGAGAGAAAAGGAAAAGACAGAATTGTCTGAATGGATTTTATATCTGGCTAGAAATGAAGAAATGTTTCAGTTTTCTAGGACAAATGATGAAATAAAAAAGATTTTTAAATAGCTTTTTCATGAAGTCAAAGAAAAACTCCCAAATTTCTCAGAATCAATACCTGATATAAGTCCAAAATAAAACATGGCATTAATAAATGGTTTTTCCCAATTTTACTGTTATTTCAAGAAAAAACAAAGTTCTAACCTTTCTTTCTTCCTTGAGACATTTATTTTTGTAAATTTCATTTATTATTTTTAAAACAAACCTTTTTTTTGGGAAAAGTATTGAGCAAAAATAGGCACAGCATTTGCTGTGTGAAAATAATGTCTTTGAAACCATATTCACTCAGTTTTAAAAACATAACTCCTCATATATTTTAGGAACAGTCCTCACAGCTCACAGGCCAGGGCCAAAGTATTTACTGACTTAGGAAACAAGGCAAAGAGAATGAGGAGTTTCTTTAATTTTCTTAAAACAAGGAATTGGCAACAGAAACATGAAGGTAATTGCTGGTATTCACAGGAAACCTGCAGAGCCAGGCTTCAATGCTAGTTTCCAGAAGGCTGGTCTAGCATCTCATTCATAAGATTGATTTTTGTTTTAATGTAAGAATGAGGCTCTTATCTGGGAGATGCAAAGTCCTTTTCTGCCTTTCATTTTTACTTTACCTAATCACTCAGATTAAATGAAATGTAAATTATTTACCAGCCCATAAATAAAACATGGGTACTCCTAGTTGTATGGATGAAGAGGAAAAAAGCAAGAGAAGAACTTTATTCCTATAGCTCTCAACGATTTCATGAATTCTCTTGAGATTTTCTAATTGCTCTTAGGCCTGAAAGAAACTCTGTAGATAATTTTTTCAATCTCCATTTTCCAGAACAATGAAAGCGTTATTTAACTGGTGTGTGAAGCCAGAAGTTGATGGGGATTTAAATTCCATACATTCAGAGATTTGAAAACACCTTGTTGGTTTAAAACAACATAAAGCAAACAGTTAGTCATTTACTTAGTACATGTACAGAATATATCATTTCAGTCATTCATGTGTTTTATCAGTTTAATCAAGTCTCTTTGGGGACTGCTCATGACTCATTCCATATGTATGTATTCCACAAATTTATTTGCACACATATACACATTCACATAATTCCCAACACTGAACCTTCCATAAATTATCCTGAGCAAAGCTTTCTCTAAAATCTGTATTAGATACTACCTACACAGCCCCAGAGACCCCAGACTTACACCACCCTCCCTCACAGTGAATAAAAAGAAATGACTTGAGTTACACAGGTGCTCTGATATAGTTAAAATCACTGTAATGATAATATTCATCACTGTATTTTAATGTAATTAATGTGCATTTAGCTACACAGATAACATGATTAATTACTTAAATATATTTTATTGTAAAGAGATTACTATTAAGTTAAAAAAACCCCAGCCTAGCATTGCCCATATTAAGTAATTCTTCCTTTTGCCTTTAATGCTGTCATTCAGTCATTGAATTCATTCAGCCATTGGCTGACGTCAACAATTTGGAGTGTAAAAAGTATGATCATATAATTCAAGTCTGTGCCTAAAACAAATCAATGTTGGGGCTACCCATGGACGAATTTGATCGGGTTCTTCTTGCTTTCCCCAGTAACAGGTCATTGCCTAGACTCTGTTTAATCATATTATACCACTTTTTGTGTTGTTTTGTTTTTTGCAAGTAATGCTCCTCACATTCAAAGTGTGCTAAGAATTCCAGGAGTCTTTTTTGCTTTTTGAAGGAGAACTTATGAAGGGGTTGGACACCATCCTAAGTCAAACCCTACAAAACATCTGTCACACTGCTTAGAAGAACTTTAAGTATCTATTTCATCAACCTTTCTGTGTAATTATTTGCGACCTGATCTAGGTGAACCTGCTTCTGCAGAGGAGTTGGACTAGATGGCCTCTGGAGGTCCCTTCCAACCCTACCCCATTCTATGATTCTATAAATTATGGCTCAGTGGTGTCATTTTTTAATTCTAGACTGTAGATTTAAAACATTTGCTCCCAATCCTGATTAAAATACAGCCTTCAATAAAATCTACCTCTTCATTTTCTAACACAGTTTGATTGATGACAGTTGTTTAGGTTCTTTGCAGGTCTTAGCTGAGTATGATCCATATTAAATCCCTTTCATCACTTCTCTTCCTAACTAGAAGATGGCAGAAGCTTTGAAGAACAAAGCTAGTTACTAGATGGGAGGAAATGTAGATGAGGTGGCAGTAATTCTACATTTAAGCATGTAACATTTTATATTGCAAAAAGTTTATGTAACACTCTCCCCTATGCCCTTTTCAAGCGGAAAGGTCAGCAACATCTATATTCATTGGAAAAGAAAAAGAAACCTCAGGATATAGAGCTTGAGGGCATTTTGTGTGTGGTTTGGTTTGGTTTTTTTAAGCTGCTACATTTTGCCCTGTCTTAGCTAAGCATTAAACTTTGGCAGCTGCAGCTTTGAAATGTATGAAAGCCTGAACAGATTCCACAGCATCTATATGGGCATCTGAAAACCTTGGTGACAGATCTTTCAGTTTTCCCACCATGTCACCAGCTGTTGATGTCTCTCTCCATCCTCTTACTCCATCATTAGAGGCAGGTGAAGGTATTTTCCCTGATCCTAAAGGGCCAGTGAGTGTGTACTGGCAACAGGCTCTGGATAACCATGGTGTTAAGCATGTTAAGAGTGAACAGTCCATCACAGAAACCTAATGACAAAACAAAGAGGCCTATTTCGTTTTCAAATACTGAAAGATTTTCACTAAAAAGATTATATGCATGGACTAAAAAGCCTCAAACTATGAATTACTGTCATGGAAAAGTACTAGTTAATAAATAACTTAATAGTCCTCACTTGGACATCAGTGTTCCCATGCAGAGTCTACCTGATCAAAGATCTCAACCCCTCTATAAAGTTTCTGCTCTGTCAGGATTAAGGAGGAACACCTTTGACAAATGCAGCTGCTGATAGTAAGAAAACATTGTTAAAGAGTATACACTCATTGCAAGCCTATGATGAGAAAGAGCATATTTTCAGTCTATTGGCACACAGTAAAATGTGTGGTTGATGCATCTACACAGTACATACCAGCAGGATGGAAATCCCTGAGCTTTATTGTGAGACCATGACACCTTAAGTGTACATTACCTGTAATTTCCAGTTCATAGCTACCATTGGTTTGGTGGGTTTTGTTTGAGAAGTATTAGTATCTTGACTTAAAGATGCAGGTTAGTAGCATAAGTAGCATTAATAAGTAATGCATAAGTAGCATTAATTTTCCAACATGGGGAGATGTGAACACATGTAAGATGGCTGCAGTAATGAAAACCAGTATTATGGGGAAACCTCTAAGCTTATTCAGCTACTGGGTGGTGTAGAGCTGTACTAACAGCACGCTCTGCCTGGGCTAAGCATTACAAGTGATTACTTGCATGTAACACACACCCCACATGTTTCTGTACATGAGCTGACCAGCCCAGATAGCCTGGAACCTCTGCACTAGACTCTGGAGGATTGCTAAATTTCCTTAGGAGAGGCTGACACCTTCTTCACTAGAAGATTTGTGCACATCTGTATGGATGATGAGCTTCATCACACCACTCATCCACTCCCCTATGAATGTCACCTGCCCAGTCTCATGATACCTCTCAGAACTCAATTCCTGCCAATAGTTGTGCATAGGACTACAATCACTCAACTTCCAGACCCATGAATATGTTAATTGAGAGATCAATATTTACTGAGCTGTCTTGTAATGTGGTTGTGGAGTTGTGTACTGTTGAAAGCCTTCATTAATAATTCCACAGTGCTGCTGCCATATTGCAAAACAGGGAGCACAATGGAAGTATGTGACTGATACATTGGCATACCTGAGGCTCAAACACACCTGTCAAACAGATTACCTGTCAAAGTCATCTATTTCAGCAGTAGGATGGTTCCACTTAGGCTCAAACCCAGGACTTTCTGCGTGTATAGCGGTAGTGACAACCACTACACACAGTGTGGGTTATACAGTGGGGCCTCTTCATATGTCATAGAATGGTAAGGGTTGGAAGGGACCTTTAGAGCTCATCCAGTCCAACCCCCCTGCCAAAGTAGGGCCACCTAGATCAGGTCACACAGGAACGTGTCCAGGTGGGGCTGGAAACCTCCCGAGAAGGATCCTCGACACCCTCGACAGCCTGTGCCAGGGCTCCCTCACTGAAACACTGAAATAGTTTTTCTTATGTTTAAATGGAATTTTTTGTGACCAATTTCATCTCATTACCCTTTGTCCTGTCACTAGATACAATAGAAAAAAGGGATATCCAAATCTCCTGACATCCACTGTTCATATACTTGCAAATATTAATGACATCCTCCCACGGTTGCCACAGCCTTTCCTCATAAGGAAGATGCTCCAGTCCCTTGGTCATCTTGGTGGCCCTGCACTGGCCTCTATCTAGAAGTTCCCTGTCCCTCTGCAGCTGGGGAGCCCAGAACTGGACACAGGACTCCAGTTGAGGCCTCAGCAGGGCAGAGTAGAGGGGGAACAGAACCTCCCTCGACCTTCTGCCCACACTCTCCTTGATGTCACCTCCCATTCTGGTGACTTTCCAAAATCTTTTCCTTCCTTAATATTCCTGAGTGACTGAGATTTCCCATTTGAGTCCCTTATCTGGTCAGTGTAACCATTTACTCAGTGTAGTGATGCCCAATGCAATTGCTCACCAAAGCCTGAGCAGCAATCCCCTTTCCCTGCCAACTCCCTCCAGTTTCCGTACTAGGCGACACATTCTACGGTATGGAATAGCGCTTTGGCTAGTTGAGTCAGCTCTCCTGGCTATAGTCTCTCCCACTTTCTTGAGCTATCCCAGCCTTCTCTCTGTCAGGGCAGAGGGAGAAGCAGAAAATGCCTTGGGACCCTGCAAGTGCTGCTCAGCAATAACCAACTATCCCTGTGTTATCAACATCACTCTCAGTACAAACCTGAAACACAGCCCTGCTCTGCCTACCAGGAAGAAAATGAACCCTGCCTAAACAAAACCAAGACAAGCAGCCAGTCACTCAAATTACTATGTTGGTCTTCCCTAATAGCATCATAACTTTGTAATAATTAAATGTTATTTATAACTTATTCTCTCATTGTTTATTGTTATTTTTTCACACACCAAAAGATAACTTTGTCTTAAGAACACAGTTGTCAGCAAAGATTTGAGATCAGGATTTTTTAAAGCAGCCAATTTCTGGAAGCTGTCTGAAGAAAGTCAACCCTCAGGCTTCTCTGAATGCTCTGTGGGAAGTCTCAAATAGCAGAGGCACCTACCTTACCCATCCAAAACTCTTGGCCCAATTCCTTTGTGTCAGGGAAAGTAAATGGCAAATTAATAGCCTGAGCACAATTATCCCTGCTGCTCCCAGTTAAAAAAATACAACAATCCACTTGAACTGTTAGCACCATAATGAGAATTTAAATAGACTGAACTGCTGTAAATTGGCTTGTGTTTTCTTTGTTCAAGTAGAACAAAGGCTTACTGTCTCCCTTTGAAAGTAAGCAGCAACAAGTTCAGAACTTATAATGAAACTATAACATAAAATGTGCACAAACAATAGATGAAAGGTAGAGAAAGAGACTAGCAGTGATTTCCTCAGCAAACACAATGCAGCTCTCCCTAACACCAGGGCCATAGCTCTCCTGCTGAAACCATCTCAAACAGCAGCAACAGATTCAGCTTTCCAAAGAAGGACACGTTCAAAACACAAAATTCTGCTCACAAAGCCTCAGTTCAGTCTTACCATCTCATTCAGTCTCATCTCTGCTCTTATTCTTTTACTATCCAACTTAAATAAAAGAAAATGGGTGAACACTTTAAAAATGAAGGAGTGTTTTAAAACATGAAGTCGCTGTGAGGTTGATGTATACAGAGGTCAGGTTGATGTGAGGCTGATGTATACAGAGGTCAGGTTGATGTGAGGTTGATGTATACAGAGGTCAGGTTGATGTGAGGTTGGTGTATACAGAGGTCAGGCTGATGTGAGGTTGATGTATACAGGGGTCAGAGGATGATGATGTTGATTACAGCTTCTTGCTCCTCAGCAGTTCAGCTTCTGTGGAAAAGCTGTCATGACCTTGCATAAACCACACATACAACAAAAAAAAGAGATAGTGTAGCTTCCACTGTGTCTTCCTCTTCTTCTCTGAACACTGCAAATCCCCTACACTACTCTGTTCTCACCCCTTAATGTAGCAGAAGACAGAGAGAGAGCAAGAGAAGTAAAATCAGCAGGAAAAGTCATGTTCTCTGTTTTGAAACAGCAAGTGTTTGGAAAAGAGAGATCCTACAGTGAGATGTGCAGGAATAGCCAAATCTGGGAAGGTTGTTTCCACCAATGTTTAATCACCTGTGAATGCACACATGAAAGCAGAGCAGAAGGGAGGGATTTATGCACATTGCATAATTGATATAGGTTGCAATGGGAAGAGGTTGTGAATACCTCATGGTCATTGGTTAAGTGAAAATGTTCTTGAACAGAGAGTCTCAGTCTCACCCTAAACATTCCCTAGTATAAACTAAATGTTCTTGTAAAATAAGACAATGGAATTCTGAGGCAAACTAGAAACTCATAGTGATTTTCTATTCCAATTATTGGGTGGTACTAAAAGAAAAAAACCAAAACCCAGTGACTTTCTGAGCTCAAGGTGCCCTGCTTAGATAACTACATGAGCCTGACAGTCTCAGGGAAGCCACTGGAGATAATTGACAAAGCTGGTTTATATAACTGCATTATCAAGAATCAGAAACTCAAGTTAAAGGATGAGTTCAAGACATTTCTCTGCGATAAAACTTTTCAACTGTCAGATCTGAACATCCCAGGAGGGATTATAACACCAGTGGTCATATGGCTTAGCAAAGGTGCCACTATGTGCCAAGCCTACTCTAAAAAAAGCAGACTTTCCAGTAATTGCCTCCTAGATTTACTTCTTGAATTCCGTATGTTTTGCCAAAAGGAATCACATGTGTCTGTCCTTAACAGCACTACCATAAAATACAGGTCGAATCTAGAGAGTTCATTTTAACTTCAGTGGGTTTGATTCATACCTGCCTTAAAAATAGAATTATAATTCATCTTTTTCCATATATCTGTATATCACAAGATTATTAAAACTCAGGATCTTTAAGTAAAACACCCTCAAAGTAAATGAGGAGAAATATCTTAACAGACACTTCATTGGGATGGCTTGAAACTTTACTACTAGAATTCACTACTGTCACTGGCCTAAAGCCTGAATATACTTACTTTCAAAGAATTATTGCAAGCTCCTTTACCTTGCAGATCACTTAGGGGAAAAAGTATTGGATTCAGGAAGGTTTTCTTAATGTTCTCTTAATAACTGAAAGTGTTGCCAGCACAACAAAGCGGAGGCAGCTGCAGGTAACCATTGGGCTTACTACAGAAAGTAAGATCCCAGGTTAATACAAGCCATCTCAAGCAGAGTAACAGCACACAGTTTGTTGCCAACAACTTAAGACTTTGTGAAACTTTGTTGTATAAAAGATTTGTCCTGCAAAGAGACCTGAAGATACAAATTGTTCACTATTTTTAGATCTCATTGAAGGCAGAAATTGCTGAGAGTCTGAAAGATTTATTGTGGGTATTGAGTTTGGGGCTTTGTTGTAGTAGCTGTTTTAGGGGATTTTGATGGTTTTTGTTTAAGAATACGCAGCTGTTCAGTTTCTTGAACCAACCAATAGCCTGGGAAAGAAGCCAGGGGACTGCTGGCATTTGGACATCTTGAACAGAACACTGAGGGAAACAAGCCCCGTAGGTATTTGGGGTTAATTTGGATCGCAGAGGTTAACCCAAATCAGAGAAAGAGTTTCAATTCAGTAGTAGTAAACTATAATTTCTACACAGGATATTTTGCCTGCAAATAGAAAATGGAAGTTAAACCAGAGTTGATTTGTAATGTGTCTCATAAAGACACCATGTTTGAAGGTGTCACTACCCTGAGTCACACGAATAGCTTGACTACATGGTATTGAAGAAAGACTTTTACTTCACTTTTTTTCTCAGCATGGAAGAAAAGTGCTAAGCATTACAAGAATCTAATGAATAAAAGAGAAATTTAAGTGGAATAGTAGGCCATAGCTGAATGGTGGCATTCTTTATGTTGCCTATTAGCTGTCAGAAAAGCTGCTATTTGGTCACAAGGGTGAACAAAATCATGACATTATTACTATAGAGTGTAGACTTATACTGGTTACAGCACATAGTATCAAATATTGTGAGCCTATTTATCCAGTTTAACTTGAATCAAAATGCAAGTGTGGATAAAAGCAACTAAACATGGACAGGGTCAGGAAGATTTAAGAGTCCTAGAAAAAAATCAGCAGACTTTAAGTATACACAGAGTAATACACTTAGTAAGAAACTGAACAGCATGCAATGACCTTTTGCTGCCTACATTCCAGGAACATACTGTTGCTAACGGTTACCTCTGTCCTTTCAATTAACACCATTGCATACACATGCCCCAGTAAAACCCAGAAAGATAAAATCCCATGAGGAAATTATTTCAAAAAGTATTATAAACTTACAGAAAATGTTCTTAATTTGTTTGAGGAGGCACTAAAGCACTTTCAACTTTGTAGCTCAGTACACCTGACAGAAGGAAGGGCCCCTCCGTTGCTGGAATTGCTGTATAAGGGTGTATTATGAGATACCTGCTACTTCTGACTATTCAGAGCTGAAAAGTAACCTTCCCATCCAAATTTGAAAACTAACACTTTGAAAGCTTACCATGCTACATTATCAGCTGGGAGAACACTGCCTTTCCCTGGGAAAGAGTGTCTGTATTAAAGTGTTCCAGTATGTGGAGCTGTACCAGGCTCTTGAATAGAAGGAGGATTAACTGCTGCCAACACATTGTTGAAAGGAATGTACTGGGCTACTTATTGCATTATCTCATGATTTAGAAAGCTGAAGAATAGATTCAATCTATTTGAGTAAGGTTCCTTTATATTCTCTCTCTGATTTGGAGCACTTTCCAAAACATCTTTCATTAAAACAAAAACAGAATCAAAGCCCTCCCAAACAGAGGAGGCAGCCTCTTGAGGTCACTTCTCCATCAGTATCTGTTCAGCCAGGAACATAGGTGGCAATGTTCCTGTTTACTGTGGGCCAGACTTTGTCCTCAGAGCATTCTGTGAGGATTGAAAGGAAAATAAAATTGAAGCCACTAAGCAGCAGTAGTGCAACAGTACAGTGGGCCTTCTATTACATGTTTTGGTATGTCTCTTTCATCCCTACAGGTTTTTAAGACCCAGTCCATATTTACCTTGTGAACCTTGTTACTGAGCTCCTTGTACAACAAACATAGCATATTTGAGTGCCATTGCCTTACAGATCTCCCACCAATTTAGTACAAAAGCACCAGTATCTTTCAGATATCTTCTATTCCTCTGTCAAAGTAAGTTTAAGTTTCTTCAAAGACATGTTTTCTAAACTCTCACCTTCCTCTCACTGCACTTCATGTAGTCAATATTCTTTAGTTCTTTCCAAATTGTATTTCATACCCAAAAGTATTCAAGTACACAGTTTCTAACATGCAGAAAGTCAAGTAGATATTAACTCAATTCTGAAAACGTTGAGACTAGTGGATGCTTGAACTGCTAGGCCAGAGAGCTAGCCAGCAATCAACATTCTGGTAAGCATCTGCATAAAGACAATGACACTGTTGCACTGTCAGATGATTATTCAAGTAGATACTGTCACAAAATCAACCTGATTTGTAAAACTATAACAATTGCAGTACTTCCAGACACACTGAAAGGCTGACATGTTTGCCAGGGACACAGAAAAAAAAGTTTAAAGTGACACTGCTTTTGGTCAGAAACCAGAGGCAGCTGCTCACCTAACGCTTGTGCCACATTACTTATTGATCAGACCGTGACCAAACACAGAACTACAGGAATGGATTAGAAACAGCTATTTTGAGTTGATTCACCACCAGGAACATTTGTTCCCTCTTGTCTGAATCACTACAGCTTTCCTATTATCTGCTAGAGAATGTTAAAAGTGGAATGCTGAGGCTCACTTGACCCTGCAACCCTTCCTAGGCAGCAGTGATGCCAGTTGTCACTCAGGTCAGTGCTGCTTCTACTCCTGTGATTGCAAGCAGCTTTAAAGGATCTCTCCAGTAGTGAAATTGCTCCTTTATTTCTGTTAAAATGCTACAGTCTACTGAACAGCACAGAAGCTTTCCTGTGCCGAAATCTCTTTCAGGGAGCTGCAACATTTCCCTGCGCCTGTCTGATCTGCACTAATTGTTATCTAATTGGAAGAGAGGCTGATCCACATAGCAAGATGATGTAACTCAAAGGTGGAAAAGGAACAGCTTAGGAGCAACAAAAAGCTTTTGAAGGCATGCTTATTTTAATAGTAGTACATAAACATACAAGCAGTGGTATTTCAGAGAAGGCTCTGTTGCTTGAGTCAATAGTCTCCAGGTTAGTGGCTGAGCACACTAAAACCCTTGTAAAGTAAGGAATAATGGCTAGAGAAAGGTAAGGTCATAGATATTACATGATTCCCGCCTTTCTTTGAGTGATTTTCTCTCATAAAGAATTAAAAACTTTAGTGTTAGAATATAAAAGATGCTAAATCTTTGAGGTAGCATTCTCCACTGCCTTACATACTAATGAGATAACTGTTGATAATGGTACTTATATGGTAAGCTTACAAAATCTATGCTGCATGCTAAAAGATATAAAACTCTCTGAAAGCAGAAGTCTAGCACTTTACTCTGTAAAATTCTCAGCACTTATATATTACATATAGAACAACAATTTAAAAAATATTCCAATAAAATGAACATAAAAAGAGCTTTCTTGTTACTTCACTAGTCAATGTATTGCTGCACTTATTACTCACACTGTTTTCCAAGTTTGCTTCTCTCTGGTGTGGTTCACTACCTCTTGACATAAGAAAATGTACAGACAAGTGCAATATTGCCCTAGATAACTGGTATAACAGCATTCTGTGTACTAGAGATACCAAAGCTCTGAAATGTTCTTCAGCTTGAAGACAGAAATCAGAACTCCTGGTTTACAGTTTCCAGGACTACAGATTAAAAGGCTGCCAAATAAAGTAAAGAAAACTTTCTGAGTGAGCAACAATCCACAGAATGAAAAAGTCTTGTTAGAAGAAAATCTATCTGGTGCAGGACTTTGACAAAAATGTGTGGGAGTCCTTTCTACAAGGAGGGAACATATAAAAGTTCTCTCAAAATATGACTGTAAGCTCCAGAGAACAATATATACTACATTCTATATATATTTATACACACCCTGTGCTACATAATATACATTGCATTGCCTGAATGTCAACATTTAGAGATGTGTATAACCCAGACTGCATATTAAATTGGTTCTGTTCCTGCTTGAATCCATATTATACCATCTCAAACCTTAGTAGGAGTGAAGGAGACAAGTACTCAGAGGATGTACTGCATGACTGGCTATTGCATGGACAGGCTTGCTAACCTGTGGAGCTGTGGCTATGTGATGACACCACAGGAAAGAGCAGTGTATTGATAATGTTAATACCATATCACAGAAACACAGAATGGTGGGTGTTGGAAGGGACCTCTAAAGATCATCCAGTCCAAACTCCTTGCCAAAGCAGGTCCACTTAGATCAGGGAACACAGAGACATGTCCAGGTGGGCTTGAAAACCTTCCAAGAAGGAGCCTCCACACCCTCCCTGGGCAGCCTGGGCCAGGGTTCCCTCACCTCAACAGTAAAGATGTTTTTCCTTGTGTTTACATGGAACTTTTTGTGTTCCGTCTTCTTTCCATTACCCCTTGTCCTGTCACTTGAGACAGTGGAAAAGTGTACCACCCCATCCTCTTGACAAACACCTTGTAAATATTGGTAACTATTAATGAGGTTCCCCCTCAGTCTTCTCCAGGCTGAGCAGTCCCAGTTCCTGCAGCCTTTCCTCCTCAGATGCTCCAGTCCTCTCATCAGCCCTCCCTTGGTCTCTCTCCAGCAGTTCCCTGTCCCTCTTGAGCTGGGGGCCCAGGACTGGACACAGGACTCCAGATGAGGCCTCACCAGAATAAATCTCCCTCAAGCTGCTGCACACACTCTCCTTGATGACCCTCAATGTGCTGTTGGCCTTCTTGGTCATGAGAGCACATTGCTGGCTCAAGTTTAGTGTGCTGCCCACCAGAACTCCCAGGTCCCTCTCTGCAGAGCTGCTCTGCAGCAGGTCATTCGTCAGCCTGTATGTCCATTACATAGTAAATATATAGAAAATACATAGAGATTCTAGATAGACAGAAAGATAATCTACTAAATAGTAGGTGTATATCTTTGTGAGAGAGAATGTCTTAAAAAGAAAGGATTCTTTTCAGACTATGTATTTTTTCTCCCTCTAGATTCTTATATTTAGGAAACTAAAAATGGGGCTGTTTGTGTCAGGGATTTTTTTCCCCCAGTGCAGGAGCATGGTAATCTCTGAAACATCCTCAGAACAGGCATGGATATGACTATAAAGTTAACAATTGTAATGTTCCATTGCATTTGGTAGCAGATTTAATCACTAAGAGTATATGTTCTTTGAAATGAACACAGAGTATGGGTGCAGAACTCTCCCTGGAAGTCAGCATGAGCTGACACTTTCAAGTCATATGTTCATAACTGAGAAAGCATCCAAAATCTGTGTATTGTACAAACCTCTCTTTCTAATGTTTCTTGTAAACTCTAGAAAAGGATATATACCCACAACTTTCTAAAAGTGCTACAAATAACCCTTGCAAATGTTACTGGATAGCTACTTGTAGTCTCCAACCATCATTACTTCATGATTAGAAAATTGTATTTCAATTTTTAGAGGACAATCTACATAAAACAGATTAAAGAAACTATAATAAAATTCTCCCAAACTGTAAAAATTCTCTCCTAGAAATCCACTCATTTCCACACTTGGCTTTTTTAAAGTAGCAGATAGATAGTTCCCAGTGGTCACATTAGTGAGAATCCCTTTCTAGAGCTTTCCCTCTAAAATATTTGCCTTTTACAGTGTATTTTCTGTGACCTATACATATGACTATGAGTTACTACTTGTTGAGCCACATTTGCTACTGTTCAGCCTAGTTCTTTCTTCTTAAATTTCTGAGAGGGTTGGATTTTGCCACCTTAACTGTTTTTACATTTCTTCTTGAATTAAAAGGTTAAACACTTCTCAGCAGACTTTGCTCAACATTGTCTAGGACTGGTTGCAAATGTTGCCATGTATTTCTTCTGTCAATCTGTCTCATTCAAGTCAGTACTTAGGTTATCTGAATGCAACATGACACTACTTGGCAGCTACATACATATGTGTTTGTGTATATCTATATTGAGGGACAGAGACAGGGATGGACAAACACTGAATACTCCATTTCTCCTCTAGTTGTTCCTGACCTGTTCTCCTTCAACCTTTCACTGAAGTCATGGCAACTTCTTCTTAACCAAGTCTGAGTTTAATCCTGACAAATAACTTTTTATTGTAATGTTCCACTCAGCTCTGCTCTATAGTTTCTTGGTACTCTCCCAATCTATTCTACTCAATGACTCCTTTAGTCTTTATTGCAGTTTTCCCCCTACTCCTCTCTAAAGAGGCCACACAGTGACAAAAATCTCCTTTCTATTCACTTTGAGTGACATAAATTAGCTCAGCACACAGCACACTGCAGCAGCTGTGAACTGAAAGCACCTAGAAGAAACGTAATTCAACCTGATGGCTCTCAAAATTTGCATTGAGCCTGTTAGACATCCCTTAGGTTTGTACTCAGTAGTTCACTCAATTAAATATTCATAAAAGAAGAGCTACAGGCCACAGAAATTGTGAGCTGTTCCATTATTTTTTAACACATTCCTTCACAGTGAGGTCTTGCCTACATACTCGTGTAACAAATGAGGGATGGCAAGCTCTGATCTCTTCCACACAAAACAGGCCAATAGGAAATCGTTCAGTTATTGGCTTTTAAAAAAAAGAAATCAAATTACTCTTGACAACATTTTTCTCCCACTCACTGGCCTTGTGCTGAGTCCTAGTCGCAAAAAAACCTCACAAGTGAAACTGCAAAGGAGCAGGGGCACAGGGTAAAGATAAAGACTAGCTGATATGTCAAAAGAGAAAAAAGAGAAAAGCTACTTTGGGAGGTCTCAAGTCCCTTGTCCACATTTACAGGCACTGAGTCTTCATCAAATATCTCTCTCCTATAGCACTTGCAACTTACAGTGTGATTAATAACTAAGTAAACACTAATGTATTCTAATTCTAAGATAAATTCTACTGGCTCCATTTTCCATTTGTCAGCTAACACCAACAGTCAGCAGAGTTGAAATCGTGACAAATTAGCTGCTGAAGGGACTTTGGGGAAGATATCAGTCCTTTCCCATCTGTAATCTTTAGAGGAATTCCACAGCAACACCTGACACTGCAAATCAATTTCCTTACTGATATGTAAGAATATAGTGGAAAACAATGAAAATATTAAAACAGTCGTTTCATTTTTTTCTGGTCTGTGGTCACTGTATTTTTTTTGCACAAGAATCTCTCTCCTTTGAGCATTTCATTTGAGTAAAAATAAAAATGTCCTGAATCTACAAAGCCATGCTTCAAAATATTCCATTAAAAACGTGACTAAACATTTATTATTATTATTTTACTTGTGATGATGCTTTCTCAGGAGTCAAAAAGAACTACAGGCTTGTTTAACTGCATATAACTATTTGCTTTCCACAGTACCTGTGCTGGGGCAGTCAAGAAGTAGATGAATATGACTGCTGTTTAACATTGTTTTCAGACTTATCTGGGCATGTCTAAAATCCCTTGCACCAAGATCCATCAGATTCTCAATTTCAAGACAGTGAGCAAAGCTAATGGACACATTTTTGGACAGTTGAAAATGGCTGTCTATTATTCACAAGGTCATACACTTATTTAAAGCATTCCAGAAGTATCGAAAAATACGCCTTGGAAGAGTTACATAGAACCATAATGGTTGGGAAAGACCTTTAAGACCAAGTCCAATCATTCACCTCACATTACCAGGCCCAGCATTAAATTAAACCATATCCCTCAGCACCTCATCTAAGTGTCTTTTGAATATCTCCAGGGCTGGTGACTCCCTCACCTTCCTGGGCAGCCCATTCCAGTGCTTAACAATCCTCTCAGTGAAAAAGTTCTTAGTAATGTTCAATCTAAACCTCTCCTGGTGCAACTTGAGCCCATTTCCTTGTGTCACAGAATCACAGAACGTTAAGGGTTGGAAGGGACTTGTTAGACATCGTGTAGTCCAGCCTCCCTGCTAAACTGTTCAGTAATGGAGAGAAAAAATGTGTGAAAGTTTTGGCCTATGGTTGTGGCAAAAAGAGAAGTTATAATTTTGTAGCTTTTTAACAGAATGACATGTTAGTTGTTTGCATAACTAGTAAATCCAAATCCCATGGTAAAACGGAGGAGTAAATACTTATTGGGATGAGTCACCTTTGGAAAACATGAATGGAACTTTCAGCTTGTCATGTACAAGAGAGCTCTTCCCCTCAGGGAAGCTAGTGATGGGGACTAATTTGTTTCAGGCAGAAATTGTCACTCCTTGTTCTTAGTCTTCTGGAAGATGTAAAAGTTGGCTTAGGTGCAAGTGTATGAAGCTACACATAATGACAGAAAGGATGAGCTCACTCTTGTAATTGCACAAAACCAGATGTAACTTAAAGAAGGCTCAGTAGAGGTCATCTCATATAAGTAACAACAACAGAAAAAATCTATGAGAAATCAATGAAGCCCTGACAAAGCCAGACAAAAAAATGCCTGGTTATTTTGGCCTGTTCTGCCATCGAGTGATTTGGCCAAGCTCATCATGGCACAATTAAGGTTTTACTATTTTAGACCTTTCACAGTTTTTATTTATCTCAAATTTCCCTGAAAGCAAGCTGTGCTTATCTCAAGTATTTCTTTCCCTCCAGTATCAAAAAATGCATATATAGATGTAAGTCATGGGTGTTTAAGCACATCCCTCAGCTCTCTGTATGTATTTTCCAACTGTTAGTAACAACACCTTTTACAATGGTGTAATCCAGGGAGTTTAAATAGCTCATATATGATTGTGGCTACAGAAATATAACATATGCCAATACTGTAGGCTAAAATCTTCACACACTTTGTCACAGGAAGCAACAGAATGATACAAATTCCCCAAGGACATTCTGAGTAGTACATATTGAAGTAAATGCTTTATGAACTATATCTGAAGCAATAGTATCATTGTAAGTAAACAGAACTGTAAATGAAAACTTTGTTCATGGTACCTTCATAACCAAAACAAAGTTGATTAATGTCTTATATAGCTTTAACCACTGAAAGGGTGTTTGTAATATTTTAAAGTCATTTTTCTAAAACATAAAAGGTTATCTCCTAATAGTAGATAATTAATTTTAATTGTTAAAACCATTATAAATACCTGTTTTCAGGTACAAATATACTTATTCAGATTCCTACTGTTGAAACTAAAGTTTTTACAATTAGCTTCACAAGTGTTGATGGCAATTTTGGCTGCACCCAAAACACAGGCATAGGAAAAAATATTTATTGTAGTAACCTGACAACTTAATCATTAAAGAAGAAAAGAAAAGTACACATCGTCAACAGACTACATCTGCATCCAGATAAAATCTTCCTAGATTCCTTCATCTAAATGCTCTAGTGCTGTACAGAATCATAGAATGGTGGGGTTGGAAGGGACCTTTAGAGCTCATCCAGTCCAACCCCCCTGCAGAAGCAGGGTCACCTAGATCAGGTCACATAGGAACATGTCCAGGCAGGTCTTGAAGACCTCCAAGGAAGGAGCCTCCACAACCCCTCTGGGCAGCCTGTGCCAGGGCTCCCTCACTGAAACACTGAAACAGTTTTTCCTTATGTTTAAATTGAACTTTTTGTGTTCCAGCTTCATCCCATCACCCCTTGTCCTGTTGCTACCTACTAGAGAAAAAAAGGGATGTCTCAACCTTCTGACATTCACCCTTTAGCTATTTGTAAATGTTAACAAGATCTCCTCTCAGTCTCCTCTTCTCCAGACTGAACAGCCCCAGTTCCCGCAGCCTTTCCTCATATGAAAGATGTTCCAGTGCCCTGATCATCTTGGTGGCCCTGCACTGGCCTCTCTCCAGCACTTCCCTGTCCCTCTGGAGCTGGGGAGCCCAGAACTGGACACAGGACTCCAGATGAGGCCTCAGCAGGGCAGAGTAGAGGGTGAGCAGAACCTCCCTTGACCTGCTGGCCACACATCCCAAGATGCCATTGGCTTTCTTGGCCACATATACACATTACTGGCTCATGTTCAGTTTATTATCAATCAGGACTCAAACTCACCAACTTTGCACATTTTGCAAAATATCAGGAAGGAAAAAACACATGGAGGAATGGGAGCTCAGGTGACTTGAAGATAAATTGGACTGAGACTGTCTGGACAATGAGGTCAGTTTTTGTCACATTAACAGATAGGCTTGGGGAGAGGGAGAGAAGCAATGAGCAGAACAAAGGGCAATCTACAGGGTAGCTGGCCAGTGAATTTAGGGAGCAGATGAGAAACGTTTATGGACAAGACTGGAGATCAGTGGGGACTCATCCTGGGATTAGATTCAAGTTTGGGGAGTGGTGGATGACTCAGACTAGGCAGCTGGAGGTGAGAAGTTCAAGTTACACCAGGAAAATACCAGATTTCAGGAGAAGGACAACTTGAACTACCCAAGAAAAGAAACTAGGATGAGTGACAAGATAAAGGAGAGAAAGCAGTGGGAAATATACATGGTCACAGAAGGACTGGATGCGATCCTAGGGAAGGATACTAAAGCTGAGCAATTGTGATGGAGGTGCCAGGACCAGAGAGTAACAACTCAGCTGAGGAAATAAGACCACAGGTAGCTCACCACTGTCTCAGAAGCATGCTAACATCTAGATTTCCTCTGAATAGACCTTTCAAAGTGTACTGAACTAAGATTAGAAATAAGGAGAATGAAGAGCAGACTTGCAAAAACAGAGAGAAGATACTAGAATAGGAGGTGACCAAAAAAGCTCACCCATCATGCTGAAAACCCAAGGCCATAGCCCTCCTCTACTCTAAAGGCTACAAACTTTTCTACCAAGAAGTCTTTAGTTATCGAGCTTGCTGCAATTCTGCAGCAGTTGGATTCAGGAAAAGCTTTCTCTCTTCTGTTTGTAGTGTATAAACAATTAAATAGTTGTTGGCATAAAGACTGAAAGTGGGTGTTCTATTAACCTATAAAGTATCAGAATAGTCTTCCTTGATCCTTCTTGTCCTCAAGTATCCTCTTTGATCTAAACCATCTAAATAAGCACTGAGACAGTGAGAGGAACCTGTAAAATTTCTGGCCAAGGAAATCACCTGAGAAGCAAGATATTAACATCCCAGTCTATGCTCTGTGATTATGTAACTTCTATGCAAAGTAGAGCAAGTTTCAAAGATGATGATGAAATTCCCACCTTGTGCAGAACACGTTCATGAAAGCAGAGCATGTGGACTCAATTTCTTGCAAGCAAAATACAATTAAGAGAGACTTCTAAATATTGAGGCATTAGAGCAAAGGTGACAAAAAATTGAAGATACCAGAAGTCAGTAACTAACTTATCTTTGGACAAAGCTGATTTCTACACATTTTGTTGTTTATTAATTAAAATTTGTGCAACCCTAATGCTAAATAGCTTGAAAAAAAAAGTCTTGGTTTTCTAATACTGGTTTTACTCACACTTGCACTTTCTATGCAGCTCAGACCCCTTCCTTTAAAATGGGAATGATTTTACTCTATCGAGACTTTGTGAAGCTAAATGAACAGGTAAATAATCTGGAAAGCTATGACTGTAAAGCCATTGACATCATGAGCACCTTGGGAAGCCTTAATTAAATTAATAACTCTGTTAGCAGAGCAGAAACCTAATAATAATGAAACCACTAAACAGAAGAAAATGGACAAAGAGAACAACAGCAATATACTGAATGCCTAAACAGCGTTTGCTCCCTAACCATCCTCTAGAAAGAACAAAGCACATCTATTGACAAAATATGAGGTAGTTCTTCAACTAAAGATGAGCATATTCAGAAAAAAGTGAACTTAATATCACCCAATCTTACTTCTAGCATTTCCTAATACTCAAATACTTGACTTTGACACTTTCAAGGTATTTTATTTTCTCTATAGTAAAAGTACTATGTACAATGCTCAAAACAAAAATCAAATGACATGGGCTTTCACTTGCCTGGTTTAGGGTAACATTTACCCCTTGATATTAAGAAATCAGCTTAGCATTTTGACACCTATCTCATTTACTGCTTTCATCTGAAACAAGGCAAAGGCAGTGGTTCAGAGGCAAAACCAGGTGAAGAGCTCACGTGACTCTGAACAAAAAGCAATTTTCACATGGCCTCTTACCAATCGAACACAAATGAGCAAGTCTGGCACAACTCGATGTTCCACACGACATGCACAAAGGGCCTAGTTCCGAGAGGTGCTGAAGGTCTCTGAGTACTGAGAGCTGCAGCATCAGGCTCTACTCGCTAATGACTTCTCATAGCCTGGTGGGGATTAACTACAGTGTGACTCCTGCAGTCATTCGCTGCCTGAATGGAACAGGAAAAAGTCTTTTTTGACTTTGCAAGGAGAGAGTTTTGTTGAGAACAGTCCCTTTTCTTTTCCCTAGACAAAAACAATGTTTTTTCTCACTAGGCTTTACTTGGAAATGCTAAGGATGTGTCACCCCTTCCAGAGAATGACAGGCCAACTACTAGAGCTTCTTTAACAGAGGACCAAGTTGTTTTTATACAGCCAATAAAAAACTATTGAGGTGGAATCAACCACAAAACCATGGGTCCTCTGTCTGTCCAGCTCTCTTCCCAGGCACTGGAAACCTCAAATTCCTGACCATGGTGACAGCCTGAAGTAGCAGCCAAAAGAGCACAGACATATTGGTTTTTGCCTACTATACCTGCCAGACAATTTCCTCTCGTAGGAAAGCACAAGGAACAACAGTGTAGATTATCTTCTCCTCTCTATTCTGTTTCCAAGGCCATATATATATAGATATACACACACACACACATATAGCCTCATCCACGGCCAAAGCTTTCTTTCATGGGACTGCTTTAACATATTCAAAACTATCAACACCTCTGTTATTACTGCAACTACCATTATTAACTGTTTAAAGTCTGAACACTAAGAGTTCTGTGTGCTGCACCTTGAATCTATGAATATTACTTTTCTCAGAAAACCTTTCATCAAGTTACATTATGAAAATCCATAAACAGTCTTCAACTGACTGCTGGGTGTGAATGTGAAATGAAAAGGTTCAGACTCTTGCCTGTCCTTTGGAATGAAGCATCAGAGAGTTTGGAGAATAAAACATGAGTTTTGATTAATTCATCTGTTTACCTTAGAAAACCATAAACACAGACGGAATGTGAAACTTCTGAAGGCTATGGTTTACAAAATCTTTTTAAGGAAGGTGAAAAATCCTTTAATCCCCTCATTTTTCCCAGAGTTGTCAACACTGGTACCTGTAGTCAATGGGAAGTCTGCTAATTCCAACAAAGTCTTAAAACATTAACAGGGATAGACATTTCTAGGCACAGAAACAAGTAAACAGGGCTCAAACTTCCAGACATTGCCTCCTGGTTCTCCAGCAGGATTAAACCATTTTATAGCTACAGATAAGTAGGGAATTGAATCTATACCTGCTAGAGTAGTAAGGAAACAGTATCCACAGCACAGAACTGAGGGAGAGTTAACTACTAGCCTGCAAGCCAGAAAAGCTTCATGGTACTGCAACACATCCTTTCAGTCAGCACTGCACTTGGGTGAGTTGTTGTTTGACTTCAACACCAGCTTTAGGAGTAGTCAAGGTCATAGAAGCAAGAAAAGCTAGAGATATTGCAGAAGAGAGGCTGAAGTCTTTATTTGCAATCCTCAAACCAGTTGTGGAATTGGATTTGCTTCCAGTAGGAAATAAATAAAGGCTGAGCCTTCTACTCTAGATGATAGAAAAGCTCTAGTAGTACTAGTGAAATGAGGGAGGCAAGGGAAGGCAAGGGAAGGCAAGGGAAGGCAAGGGAAGGCAAGGGAAGGCAAGGGAAGGCAAGGGAAGGCAAGGGAAGGCAAGGGAAGGCAAGGGAAGGCAAGGGAAGGCAAGGGAAGGCAAGGGAAGGCAAGGGAAGGCAAGGGAAGGCAAGGGAAGGCAAGGGAAGGCAAGGGAAGGCAAGGGAAGGCAAGGGAAGGCAAGGGAAGGCAAGGGAAGGCAAGGCAAGGCAAGGCAAGGCAAGGCAAGGCAAGGCAAGGCAAGGCAAGGCAAGGGAAGGCAAGGGAAGGCAAGGGAAGGCAAGGGAAGGCAAGGGAAGGCAAGGGAAGGCAAGGGAAGGCAAGGGAAGGGAAGGCAAGGCAAGGGAAGGGAAGGCAAGGGAAGGGAAGGCAAGGGAAGGGAAGGCAAGGCAAGGGAAGGCAAGGCAAGGGAAGGGAAGGCAAGGGAAGGGAAGGCAAGGGAAGGGAAGGCAAGGGAAGGGAAGGCAAGGGAAGGGAAGGCAAGGCAAGGGAAGGCAAGGCAAGGGAAGGCAAGGGAAGGGAAGGGAAGGCAAGGGAAGGGAAGGCAAGGCAAGGGAAGGCAAGGCAAGGGAAGGCAAGGCAAGGGAAGGCAAGGCAAGGGAAGGGAAGGCAAGGGAAGGGAAGGGAAGGCAAGGGAAGGGAAGGGAAGGCAAGGGAAGGCAAGGGAAGGCAAGGGAAGGCAAGGGAAGGCAAGGGAAGGCAAGGGAAGGCAAGGGAAGGCAAGGGAAGGCAAGGCAAGGCAAGGCAAGGCAAGGCAAGGCAAGGCAAGGCAAGGCAAGGCAAGGGAAGGCAAGGGAAGGCAAGGGAAGGCAAGGCAAGGCAAGGCAAGGCAAGGCAAGGCAAGGCAAGGCAAGGCAAGGCAAGGCAAGGCAAGGCAAGGCACTCTGTTTCAAAACCAGAAGACATCCTTCTGGGCCTTGTGTATTCATCTACATGTGTGCACACACACAAAACCAAATCCAACTTGTGCCTCTGTTACTAACCTCTGCTGGAATCTACATAATGCCAGTCTAGTTTGCTGTATGATACACAGCAACCTGTATATCCTTCAACTGTTAGACTGGCTTGAAAGAAACACACAGCAGTGCTAAAACATGCCTTTGTGTAAATAGTGATTCTTCACTAAGCATTGGTGCTGTCAGGGTGGGTTTTTTAAATTAAAAAAATCTAAATACAGGTATATTGTATAATTTAGAAGACTATGGTAATGTGACATGATTATCAAAGGAAAGATGTAACAACAGCCTGAGAGTTTACAAAAGCAGTATTCAGTTCTACACATGAGATCACATATAGTAAGCAAATAGAATCACTATTTACAAAACCACACTAATAGTTCACAGATTATCTCAATAATAGATTGTAACAGACCAGGAAAAGAAGAAAAACAACCACAAACCACAAATTGTCTTCCCCCAGCTGACCCTTTAACACAATGAATTGGATTTACGTGGCCGTGGAATTGAGGAATTTCAGTTACAGACCTATTGCAGTGAGCAAAGTGTAAAGGTTTTGAATGGTGTGGTTGCTCAGAAGAAACCTAGAGCCTTCCCTTTCCCTTCACAGGCATAACTGAATTAATTATAAGGAACCTGATCGATATATAAATTAACTCAGTCCTGTGAGTGGTTGTTGCCACAATGAAGATTCTCACACTCTATCCACATGAGTTCTGAGAACAACAACGAGCATTTGCTCTCTGCAGTCTACCTCATCAGCCTTCCTTCTACTGTTTGTTTCAAAGGGAGTCTTTCAATAAATTTATGGTTCCTGAAACCAGAATTTATAAAGCACTAAAACAACATCATGTGAACAAGACCTCTGGCTAAGTGAAATAACATTTCTGGTAACATCTATATCTAGAGCACAAGATGACTTGCTGGACAAATTACCTAGTTTAGTAATACATTTACTTCATATTAACTACTCTGGTTTGCACTGCACAACTATACACAAAGACCTCCACTGGGCATATACGTCTGATATGTTCAAGACATATAACTTAATGAACTTGTGTTCATTCCAATTAGTTATTGGAATACCAAATCAGTATATCAGATCCTTAATAAAGCTCATTCTGACACTCCTAAACTAGTGTGTTCACGGACATTCATGTCATTCAATGTCATACCTACTTACATTTTAACAAGGCAAATATCTTCCCTAGCAGAAAGAATACTTTCATTTTCCAAGAGTGAAAAGCTATGCAACTTCAGTTTTGCTATCTTAAACTACTTTTAGCCAGTAAGATGTTAGTATTATAGAAGGTTTGTTCACAGAACAGTAAAGAAAGAAGTTTCAAGTAAAGGACAAATTATTGCACATTTACTTTCTCTCCTGGGTTTTGTGATTTTAAAAGTTTTGGAGTGTGCATTTTCAACTTTGTATACACAAGACCAGCAAACAAGTTCGAGAAAAGGCTAAATCTGATTATCCCTTCAAATCTCAGAAATCATTCCTAATTCAGTCAAAATCAAGTTAGGCTAACATGTCCAAAATTTGAAGGATTTAAAAGCACTGTAACTTGAATCCAAGAATCTGTTCACCATCATTTTCAGAGAAGGAGATAAGTTTAAAATGTATCTGCATGTGTGTCAAAATAACATCAACACAGGAATTTGGACAATCCAAAGATGAGCACTAACAAGAAAACCCCAAAGCCCTAGAAACATGAGCATATAAAACCTAGTCTGTGCCCTTAGTATAACTCAACTGAACATTGCCTGTTTCTATGGATAACTGCAGTCACCTTCAACTGCTGTGGTTTTGTTATTATTGAACAGGGAAATAAACACAGTAGGTAAATAAGGCCAGTACTGGAGAAAAATACTGTTCACATTTAGTCCAACTGTATGAAATCTTAGTTCTAGTTATCCCAAAGATAACCATGAGATATTTCTGTTACCATGATGAGGTCATAGCAACAATAGGCACCATCTAAGGAACTCTTGTTTCTTCTGAAACATTAGCTGAAGAGTGCATTGAGCAAGTCTATTTTAAGGTATTAGGTGTTGAGATGACTGAAAACTTTAACAGACAATAAAATAACAACTTTAACCAGAGAAAGTATGCATCTTCAGGACTTGTTCAGATTTAAGTTGGTTTTGGGGTGTTTTATTTTTAAATAATGCAGTGTTATTTACTGAAGCAATAGCTACCACCCATGAAGGCTAAAGTAACAGAGGTAGCAAGACTAAGAGGTTCAGAGGCAAACACAATAGCACATACAAACATTCAAGAAAATTACATCAATGTAGAGTTCTAACTTCAATGGTAGCCTTTATTTGTGGTCCTTCAAAGTGTAGCTGTTGCTGTCCTGAACATAAACCAGAGCTTTGAAAATACAGTCTCAGAATAAGGCTGTATCTTAATAATGAAATTAATGAGATGAGAAATGTCCCTCAAGAAATTTCAGTAACCCAGAATATTGTAATGCACTTTGAATTGTGAGATGAATTCAGTTTAAAAGTAACATCCCATTTCTGTGACTCTCTTGACACACACTGTGCCCTGCAAGGAACAAATATGCCACTACACATGCTCTAATTAAATATTTATACTGAGAAAAAGAATATGTGTCATCACAAAAGCAGGCCATATTTTGTAAAGGCATAATTCTCTTTATTACTCTGACTAGAACTCAGAATCAAGGAGACACAAGAGAGTTAAACTCTCCTGTTACTATGGCTCAATAGCTAACACAAAGTCCTTTTCAAAATTCTGTGACACAAAAGTAAAATTATTAATTAGCTCAAACAAGGATGAAGATGCAGCTCTCAGGCTCCTAAGAGAATAAACATCCTGGGGGAAAAAAGTAACAACAGAAAAAACAAGAAATATTTAGAATCATCCTTTCTTTTACCTCTGCTTCCTCATTAGTATGGGTTTGAGGCTCTTTCCTCCAGCATCAGGAGCCAAGCTCCCAAGCAAGTGGCACATTTTGTTCTATGTTCTTTCAGGATATGGAATTCCTTTCCTTGTATCCTCTTAAAAAAGAGTTAAAACTCTCATCCCCACTCTCTTGGGCTGTATGAGAAAATTTCCAGCTGAACTCACAACGCTAAGTGCTATAGAGTTACAAGGTATCTAATCATGTGTAAACGATCCAAACATTGGAAGGTAATAAACAGTCTGACCAAATGTAAAGTTGATGTGCACTTACTCCCAGAATTCCATCACTGGAGAAGTGGCATTCTGTAAAGAGACTTGACTGCAGTTGCTCATATTAAGTTTTTGAAATTCCACACAGTTTTCTATAAGAGAACAAAAAAGAGTTTGCTCTATTGACATGTAAGTACATTTCCTCTTGTGCATCTTCTAGCTCATGCATCTTGCAAAGCCACTGCTGTATAACGCATTTTCTGTACGTGGTTAAAGGATTTCTAGGTGCACTAAAATGCCACAGCTGCTGTTTCTGCAGCACTGTGATTTCATCACCAAATCACAGGCCTAACCCAGAAAAATATCCACACAATGCACTACATTCTCCTGTTAAAATTTCCAAAGGCACCGCTGCAATGGCAAAGGCCAACAAAACATGGGAGGCAGAAGAAAGACACTTTGAGAAACTGAGGCAATTGATTGGGAATCACAGCCTGCTCCCCCTCCAACTGCTGGTTCAGGGGCCAATGGTAACAACTGGGTTTTGAAGTACTGCCAGCGACAAGTTTCCACTTTGTCTTAATATGGCAAGTGAAAAATCACTCTGGTTTATTATTATGACACTGTAGCAGTTCAGCAGCAATCAGCATTGGCTAAGCTCCTTTGCAGGTTTGCCAAAACTGATACTGCAGCCTTGCACATCTATTGGGCCCAAGATAGCTCCTTCACACACCCTGAACTGCAAGATTTCAGGGGAGCTTTTAGTGTGTTCAAAGAACACAATAATGACCAATTAATAAAACCCATGAAAGACAATACAAGCGATGCATGATTTGAAATCAGATGGTAATATATGGTACAAATGCAACAAATTCAGGCATATGGACATAAGGGCAATGGTATGTATTCCACCCCATAGATGTTTGTAATCTTCAAATGCAGTAAGCAGAGAATTATAGACAAAAAATATCAATGAGAGGACAGCTGCAGAGCTTTATACTGCAAGCCCTTACAAACACACACCTCATCTTTGATGTAAGAGGCTAGTTTGCATGCAGGAAGGATTATTTATGTGACTAGATTTTCAGAAGTAGCTTGATGAGCATTATCCCTCAACATCTGGCATTAAAAAAGCAAATCCAAAGTTCTACGTTTAGCATTTTCCTCTCCATTTAAACTCCTGATTCCATTAGAGCAAAAGAGCAAGATTGGAACCTGTCATCAGGTCACAAGCTCTTCAGTAGAATTCACTTACTGTATTCAGGGAGAATAGATATGATTGCAAATGAGTCTTGGGATTTAGCCAGACTATCTTACAAAATTAACAAAACCCAAAGTCTTCTGCTATCTAACATATTCTTCAGGAACAAATGCTTATACAATCACCTAAACCAAAAGGCATGAATAAGTCTTCACTCCAGGATTCCTTTATCGTGGCGTAGTGTGACGTGACTGGCCCACTTCCACAGACTTTTCTACCAAAATAGCTTTGTAAAATATAACTCAACTACTTGGAAGTATTGGTAGAGCAGTAATCTCTACTGAGGTCATACCTGTATTCCATTCGTGCCCACAGGTAGCCCAAGGAAGCTCTGTAGTAAAGCAGTTAAACAAATAGAAGATAGCCCATGCTAAAATGATGATGTAATACACATTTAGATGTGCCTCTATAACTTGAGTAGCATATCCAATCCCTAGAGACAAAAAAAAAAAGAGGTGAGGCAATAGATAAACCTTTACTCTTCAGGTACTTTGAAAACAAATGCTTGCTACTTTTAATACACTTTCAATTTCGATACAATTTGTTTTACTTCAAGGTTAATGTATTCTTTTGCAGTAGGACACAGAACTGTCTGTTACCTTCAAATAGTGGACAAACTTTCCTCCAGCATGTAATGCCTCCTTCACTAGTGAACTGTCCCAAGGCTGTTTCCAGGAAAAATACTGGTATTCCACAGCAAATAAAAAAAACCACATATGGGATGAGGAAAGCACCTGCAAGCAAACATTGAGAGGGTATTGGTTAGAATGAGTACAGTTCCTTGCCAGTCTAGTAAGAAATTGGTTTTCTTAATAAAAGAAGGATTACCTTTTAGCCACTTCTCAAGCATTGTGCTGAAAGTGCAGAAAGTATTTACTCCTGACCTCAAATATCAAAAGTTAACCTGCAAGCCAATGTCACAGACTAAGGACAATCAGACAAGTTCCTCAGTATGGGCTAAATTCTGCTCATGTGTCTCAAATGCGGAAAAGATAATAGTCTTGCTCAGCCACACAGTTCTGCCTTGGTTATCATCAAGTCACTCTACAATGTCATCTCTCCCCTGCTATTTTAAGGAAATCAGAGATGAAGAAATGAAATCCAAGAAGTCCTTTGCATGTTATTTGGATAAGTCTGATGATGAGGATCATGAAGAGAGAATGATGAGGTTAAACTTCAGAACTACTTACAAGATTAGGCAAGCCAGCCTTGGCCTTATCAGCTAGAAATAATAATGTGAAATTGCAGGAAAATAATAAAGCACCAACATTTTTCTGAGATGCTGACAGTGAACTTCAGCACAGGTAGTGAATAGTACAATTCAAGGCTGAAGTGCTGCACACAGTGACAAAATGTATCTTCTGTTGTCAATTAACAACACAGCAAAGCACTCTGCTATTTAATGACTGATCATGTCACTAGATAAAGCCCCTAAAGAACATCACTGTGAAGTATGGCGAAGCAAAGAAACAAGAGAAGACACGCTGGGCATGTCATCACTTGCTAATAATATAGATGTTAGGTATTCCATATAAAACTGAACTTAAATAATAAGGGTTAAAACACAGCCCTTTGGCTACATAGAAAATTCATTAACATATAAGGCATTAAAAAGTTCTTTCCTCATTCCCCAAGTACTCAGGCTTTCTGATGAGCTAAAGGATGAGGTAGAAAGTAACTATACTGGTTTACACTGAAAGAAGGGAGGAAATATATACCTTCAAGAAAGCACAACATGACCAATTGTGCCATTTTTACTTAAATCAGGGAAGTTTTACTGCTTTAATCAGGCAGATTAGCACAATGAAGGTCTGTACAGAATAATTTATCTGAAGCTGCAGGAAATTTAAAGTGTTGACTGTCTAATTAGAACAATAATATTAAAATAGTTATGAACAACAGTTATGGAAAGAAAGGTTAGTACAACATACATCATGTGTAGTATCCAGGCCTCAACCTACTGCTCTCTAACAATCCCACAATATTAATTAACTTAATGTAAAGCTCTCACTGAATGATGCAAGCACCCTACCATCCATTCCATTTCAAATCAGCACAAGATATGCTAAAGACACAAAGGTTTTGGTGGATGCATTTTTTTCTTAGGAAGATGTGTTTCACAGGGCTCTCCATCAGTGCACACATGGATCAGTTCTTCAGAGCATTAGCAACAGCAGCATATCCTTCCTTCAGTGGGGGTCATGAAGATGAATTTGATCATTAATGAACATCACTTTAACAGTTATCTCTCTAATAACTCTCTAAGGCTCTGCCAGAATATTAACTATGAACAAAATATTTCTGAGTATACCTCAGGAAAATAACTACAGGGCAAAAAGGTATTCCATTCACAATCTTGAACAAAACCACACCAAAACCCAAACACCACAGCACACCCACAAACCGCTACAACTGTTACGCTTCAGTCACTTTGATTAGGAAGTTGAGATGACTACATGCAGCTGCTTTGATTTGCAGTTTCTTTCTTCAGACTCAGCAGATCAAGAGAGATCTTTCCCTTCAACCTGGCAATTTGCCTGTAGTTGAATCTCAGCTGCAACTCAGTATGTGTGGGTTTCACAAACAATGAAATCTTTGCACCTGAAATGTGGTTCCTCTGTGCTGTGCAAGTGGCTTAAAGTCCTTATAGGAAGAGCAAACTGCTGGCCTGCATCAAATCAGACTTGGTCAACAAGTAGACACAATCACAGCAAGTTCAACATGGCAATTTGTTGAAAGTGAAAGGTTTACATTTTACTCTATTTTTCCAACACAGTTCTACAACAAGTAATGGAAATTAGAGGACATCAGTTTTTCCAGATAGCAAACAGATTTCAAGAAATCCTTAATTCTAAACATGAAATGTATTTTCCTTTAAAAAAACACCACTAAATATCCATAAGAACAAATTAAAATTATAGAAGCTAATGCCTACATTATCTGTTATGACTCAAAGTACTGGAGCGAGGTCAAACTCCAGAAGCTCCATACTACTGCTTCTAGATATATAGAGTCATAGAATGGTGGGGTTGGAAGGGACCTTTAGAGATCACCTAGTCCAACCTTCCTGTAGAAGCAGGGTCACCTAGATCAGGTCACACAGGAACATGTCCAGAGGGGTCTTGAAGCCCTCCAAGGAAGGAGCGTCCACACCCTCCATGGGCAGCCTGTGCCAGGGCTCCCTCACTGAAACACTGAAACAGTTTTTCTCTTATGTTTAAGTGGAATTTTTTGTGTTCCAGCTTCATCCCATTATTTGTCCATCAAAAAAAGTGCTGTCCCAACCTCCTGAGACCCATCATTTAGATATTTGTGAATATTAATGAGCTCTCCCCTCAGTCTCCTCTTCTCCAGCCCCAGGTCCCACAGCCTTTTCTCATAAGGAAGATGCTCCAGTCCCCTGATCATCTTGGTGTCCCTGCATTGGCCTCTCTCCAGCAGTTCCCTGTCCCTCTGGAGCTGGGGAGCCCAGAACTGGACACAAATTCATTCTGTATCTAGCAAGTTATTTCATAACTAGCCTTGCACCTTACCACTGTCTTTACCACACACTAAGAAGTTTTCACCATTTATACCTAATGCATCAAACAAGCCCAGCTCTGGTCTAATTCCAGCATGGCATTCCAGGCCATAGACCAAGTCCTCATTGAAAACAACTGAAGTCAGTGTCAAATCTCCCATGGTGTCAGGAGATGACCAATTGAACCACACACATTAAATATCATACTTAATCATCACTCTATTCTTTAAGAATAGAATTAAATAAGTCCTTTTTCACCAAACCACCCCAAACCAGAGATTTTTCTACCTAATGTTGTAGCCTTAGGAAATGATAACATCCCATTTTGACAAGCTGGTGTATAGAGGTTACTATATGAGTAAGGAAATCTTCATTGGATACTGAAAAAATATTTCTATCTTTCCCTCTGTCAACATTTCTCTGAGGAAACTTTGCCAATTAGTAAGAAATTGTCCTGTGAACCATATCCACCATATTAATATCTATGTACTAAGAGCAGTACTTGGTAGCACCATTCTGGAAACGGGAATTCTTGTTATCTTAATTTTGCCAAAGTACAGAGAAAGGAGCATAAACAGTATTAGCCTTAGAAACAGCAGGCAAAGAGGAGCAAAACATTCCTGTGTTAAGATAACTGTGCCTAGCTTTTGAAGGACAAGGGAATGAAATTTAGTGCAGCATTTTTAGCCAATCAAATCTGTTAAAGAACAGACCTTTGCATATCAGCCACTGGACAAATTGTTTTTCTCCCAGCCTATATGCTTACACTACACCACTGATTCAGGCCTCAAGTGGGGAGAATGTTGAATCTAGTCTACAGAACTCTAAACTAATGTCTTTATTTACTTTTCTTTCCTCAGTGCTTTGCAAATCACAGCTGACATACATCTTCTTAACTGTCACATATCTTAATTTAGACTTAACTACAACCGATACATACCAAGTACTATCTTTCTGTAGAAGTTAAGTCTGAGCTTTTTTTTCTCAATTAAACATCCTTATCCTAAGTTTTCTAGAGTCTGCTCTCTTCTTCGAGGAACAGGCAGCTTTTACATCTTCCTCTACTCTACTGGAGTGATTGGGAAAGTAATGAGAAAAAAGTGTAGTTGAGTTAAAGAAATTTTCATACAATGAAGCAAAAAGTAAGCTTCAGTAGCATTATCAAACCAGTAGTCACCCTCTCCAAAGCATACTGTTGTGATAAATAAGATGCTACATTCTTATCTACATCTGACAAACTTAATTAAGTATGCTTGGGTCAGTATTCACATGCAGAAGAAACACACAATGTACTACTATAATAGAACACTGGCAGCTTCTGCGTTAAAGATCTTACAGGAGAAAAATATGTCAATTTGCTAACACAAAAGCAACTCATGAAAGTAAGTCACATAAAATTTGAGGAAGAGCAGGAAGAGAAACACAATGCCTTTTTCTTAGTTGACATGCTTAATATTCCCCTCTCCTGAAGGGATGCACTGAAATCCTGAGTATCTACCTCTCACTAGTGCAAGAAATCATTGTAAAGCATTCCTAACTGTTTATTTGCCACATGTTTATGGTAAACTGTAAATCCACATATGACACCGTCTTACCTCCTCCATTCTTGTAGCAAAGATACGGGAATCTCCACACATTTCCCAAGCCAATAATCTCCCCTGCCACAGACAGCACAAATTCAACCTTATTGTTCCAGTGACCTCTTTCATGAACTTTCTTATCATTGCTGTGGACGAGGTTGGTGCTTGAGGCTTCTGGGTCCAAAGCATCTTCTGGCTTGCCGTTAATTATAGGAATAGTCTTTTCAGCTGTCATGACTGTTCAGCCTAGAGAAGAACAAAAGAAAGACATATAGATGTTTTAAGTCACATGTTAGTAATAAAAACCTTCAATGCCTAAAGAAGTCCCTCAGCACATCCCTGGCTTGTTATTACCTACATAAATTGGCAGGTGAAAGTGGAGGAGGCAACTCTATATGGCCAGAAAAGTTGTAAAGAGGAAAGAAAAGGGAAAATGAAGGGGGAAAACAGATAAAAACAGAAGAGAAGCTAACACACAAAGGAAGGAGATTTCCAAGTTGAGACAGACAACTCCATAGTGCAACATTGTATTAAAGCATAGATAGCAAAGACTTTCAAAATCCCTCCCCGAGCAAAGGTCTCAGCTTGCCTAATCTACCAGAAGACAGAGATCTGCACCTTCCAGGCACACAACTGAGAACAGAAGAAAGGGATGTGGAGAAGGGGGCCTGAATGGTTCTGGCCTGCCTGGAGGAGTAAGGATGCTCCCAGGCTACTCACCCAGGGCTCTGCCTATGCCTGCGCGGCTGGGAGAGGGACAGGGTCGCTATCTCAGTGCTGGGCTCCGAGCGAACCTCCACGAGCTGCGGCTCCTCGCTCTGCTGCACGGGAGGCACGGGGCAGGGGCAGCGGAGATCCGGCGGATAACGAGGAGCCGGGAAGCCTCCTCCTTTCGTGCGGCTGCTGCCCGGCCGGCCGGCGGGGATACGATGCTCCCCGAGCTCTGCAGCCGAAATTTGCAAATGCCCAGCCTTCCCCGGAGCGATGGTATAACACCCGCCTCCCCCCCTCCGCCCACCTCAGGCTGTCCCGCCAGCTCCCCCCTCCTCCTCCTCTTCCTCCTCCTCCAAGCATCACCATCCGAGCATCACCAGCCCGTCGCTCCCCCGCCCGGCGCAAAGCAACTAGGGGCCAAGCACCGGGCGGTACCCAGCCCCGGTCCTCACACCCCCTCGGCTCCGGCTTACGCGAGGGGGAGGCGACCTGAGCGCGGAGGAGCCGCCGGCGGCGGGAGGCGGCCGCGCACCTGCCGGGGCCGCGCTGCAGCGGCTGCGGGAGCCCGCCCGCGGGGAGCCGGCGCCGGGACCTGCTGCTCCGGAGAAGCTCAGGCCTGGAGGGTTAAAAGAAAGCAACCCGCTGAAAGCAGACGATCGGGAGAGGCTGGGCTTTAAAAGTTGGGGGGGAACATTTGGCAAAATGTGGAAATAATGCGGGGGGACGTTTTCGAGTTGCACTGGGAGAACGCAGTGCATTCTGCCCGGATGTTTCAAGCAGGAGAAGTGTAAAATAGAAGCAAGAATAGGTGGGGGGAAAAGTACACTGACTCTTGTTTCAATTAGAAATATTGATTAGAATTTGTTTCTAATAGAATCTTTTTTTTTTTTCCATTTTATATTCTTCATCCTCTCCCCCCACCCCCCAAACCCCCTGGTTTTGTTTTGTAGGTCAGTTACTTCACAGAATCACAGAATCTCACCCTTGTTCTCACAGAATTTCCACCCCATGCTTCTCAAACCTCCTCCATTATTCATCTCTACAGCTCCTCCATGGCAAATCCTAACTCAGGTTTTAGCTTCAAGTCTTCCCTCAGAAGCAAACTCTCAATGGCAGCCACCATCACCAACATTTTGCTCTGCAACTACAGGAGATATATTTTGGAATGCTGTCTCTTAAATCCAGGATTCCATTTAAAAGTGCTGGAGGATGCTGTCCCAGAGCCAGCATGCTCTTCCATGTGAGTTCTCTCTCTCTTGTCCTCCAGCTCCACCAACTTCACACTGACAGGAAAACTGTTATGCAGTATTTACAGAAGACAATGGAAAGATGCCCATAGATAGATTTTATATTCACTTTAGCTGACTTTGGAAACTAAACCTTGCCCATACACACAGCTTCAGAGTGTTTACACACTGCAGGTTCTACTATGGTTGAAGTCTTTACAAGTGTAGTTGTAAATGACACACAGCACAAGAGGGGACATTGGGACCTCATCCTATGTTCTCTCACTTAAACTACTGCCACCTAAGAGGTGTCATGATGAGGTCATTTCTTTTCTTATTGATACATACATATATAGTGCTAGTCAAGGTCATACTGTGAAATTAAAAACTTTCAGTGGTAAACCATGATAAAACTGTAGAATTATTGGTTTTTTTAAGGTATCCTCCACAGATACCATTACCAATGCTAGCTTTGGTTTTGGGTGGTCTTTTTGTGTTTTGTTTTGAATGCAACTGGTATTCATTAACTGAGGATGGAAAAGATCAATTTTTCCCAACCTGGCTTTGTACAAACCAAACTCAACTTTGATGGTTTTTCCTTGTTTCATTTTTTCCTCTTTTTTTCATCTAGTTTTCAGCAGGGATCCAAAAAAGCATTGTTTTTCTGTATTGCAGCCAGGCTGAGCAGGCTGAACAGGATATACTCAAACATCAAAGCTGAAACTGAATTCTTATTCCATTCCTGAGAGTGTTCTAAGGGACAGCAAACAGTTGGCTGATGATTCAACACATGAGAGAGATGAGTCTTCTTCAAACGGACTAATGATACCAAATTGAAGGGGCCTGCTCCAAAGAACAGTCTATAGGATGACTGGCAGATGCAAAAGGCATTTAATCACTTCTGATGTGTTCAGTATTTGAAACAATTAATTCCTGGAGACAAGTGTTTTATCTGCTGCTGCATTCTTGCACTGATTCCCATTCAGTGTCCTACCAACTGAGGAGTTCATGGAAGTAGTTGCTATCTGCTAATCTTTCTGAATACTTTACTGAAATGCAGCACAGTGTTAGCAACATGAAACTTGCCACATTTTAAACTGGATTGATAACTCTGCTTCTTTAATCTGGTGGAGCCTCCAGTCACACAGGAACATATCCAGGGGGGTCTTGAAGACGTCCAAGGAAGGAAACTCCACACTATCCCTGGGCAGCCTGTGCCAGGGCTCCCTCACTCTCATAGTAAAATGATTTTTTCTTATATTTAAGTGGAACTGTTTGTGTTCCAGCTTCATCCCATCCTTGTCCTGTCACTAGATACCATCAAAAAAAGTGCTACCCTAACCTCCTGACATCCATCATTTAGATATTTGTAAGTATTAATAAGATCCCCCCTCAGGCTAAACCTTTTCTAGACTAAACAGCCCCATGTCTGCTTCTGTCAGTCTGTTGGGAGATGTTCACTTGGTATGCAATCAGAGCTAAACTCAGTGACTGGGATGAGAGCAAACCTTGTAAATGGCTATACTGTAAAACGAGAGAGTAATAGTTACCAATATCAGAAGACTGTTACTAGCAAAAACAATATCTACTACTAAAACATTAGTACATGTCCTGTACAAGGGCTAGCAGCATCACACATCAAGTAGTGTAAGCTCAAGTAGATTTCTTCTGCACTGTCTGCTCCACTCCTGATAATGGAGCATCAGTTTGCAGAAGCATTTAAAATTGTCACCTCCAATCCACTCATTAGAAGTAAGTTTCCTGGCCATTCCTCTCAATTCCCACATTAAAATGGTGTGATCTAACGAAGCAATTCACGTTCTGCCTTATTCAGATTTACCTCCACACCTTCAAGGGAACAATTAAAACTCCATGTAGGGAGTAGTCAGGAGTGGGAGTGGAAACCCAAAGAGAAAGACAAAGAAAAGTGCTGGGAAGTATCAAATGTTCTGAGACTATAATTGTTCAGATTTATAAACTAAGATTAACAAAAGTGAGGAACTAATGAAGTAATTTAAGAACCTCCAAATAAAAACCACATTCCCACAGGGTTCTGCTAGGATGCTGAAATACACAGCTCAGATGCACCTAGGAATATGTACTGTACCCAAGCTGCTTTGGTCACTATCACAATCATATTCTGACTCTTTTTCCATTTATTCTTTTCTTGGACTTGTAACTGTTCTGTACTTTCAAGACACAGAAACACAGAGTGTTAAGACATACCAATGTGAGGTTTAAATCTTTTTGTGTCCAGACCTACATGATTCAGAAAGAATAAAGAAATATGAAGAAATATGAAGAAACCTGCATGATACAGTTGCACATTTCACTTCTTATGCTTTGGATGTCTAACTTTCCTTGGAACTCAGGATGTTTTGCTTATCCTGTGCTAGAAATCCTTGTTAGGATGACTCATTTTCTGTGGAACTACAGTTGGACAAGAGTGAAGGCTCTGCTACACTGTGTAATCTTTTGGCTCACATCTATGCCTCCAGATTTTTGCAGTTTTCCCAATTAAAACAAACAAACGAAAAAGAAGCAATGAGTAGCTCTCCAAAAAAGTGTTCTCATAAGGATTAAAGCTGCAATGAGAAGAGCTAATTTTCTAATAGATCAATGCAACATTCATGAGATAGTTCAATGTGAGCAAAAGTCATGTTCTGGAGCTGCAGAGATGAAAGGGTTTAGTTCCATTTCTTCTCCTTATTTATCTACTGTAACTCTTGATTCCTGTGTTGTTTTAGCCATATAGAACCCTGTGTAAATATAATTGAAGGGAGGAGGGAACAACAATCCTCTCCAGATTCAAAAGCTTCAGTTTAGATTTGATATAAGCACAGTCTGCACAAGTCTTATGTAAAGATTTCACAAAGTTAAAGTCTTCAGAGGTAAATAGCTACACAAAAGCTAGGAAATACAATAAGAATTTCGTTATTGATAGTGATCTGACACAATATTTTGGATGAAGAGCCTAAGATCATGAAGCAATTTGTGAACAAGACAGACACCTTTAGCTATGCTATTATAGACTGGACTTAAGTCAAAAAGCAATAGGCTGTTTAATTTGTACCTATTCAGTTTTCTGCAATGGGGGAAAAATGGTTTCTTTGTTGCAGATCAACTTTCAGGCAAGCAACAACTGACTGCTAGGCTTCTATTTAGAAAGGCTTAACAGCTATCACTGTAGATCCATCTCAAATTTATTACTCAAGTCTCACAATGGCTGAAATGCTGAATTTAGAGCTCAAGAGTGCTGTGAAAACCATATATTCCATCTATTGATGTTGCTCTTTGCGGGTCTTGTCTTGTCCCTAGCTGTCAGTCTGAGATCCATAATCTGTTACACACAGTTTATCTTCTAGACCATCTTATTTTCTAAACAGGAGTGGGGATAAAATCCACAATATGAGTCTTTTGCTGCAGATTTGTGCTAACATGTCTTCATCTTTGGATCACCTCTGAGGCATCTTGCTGTGAAAGGGTTCCTCGGTGCCTTGTCAGACAGACTTTTCTGAGGGTTACTGAGTGATTGCTTGTGTTTTAATAGATGACAAAGGTGGCCTAATGTCTCATGATAAGGGTGGTATACATCATGGGTTTGTCATGTTGCCACACATGAGTGAGCACCATTCCTGTTGTGTTTTATGGAGACACACCTGTGCTAATGTGGTTAATAGCACCTTGAGCTTTTTAAACACGAGTTTTACAGACAAGACAGCACTTAGGGGGAACCTCCAATTGTGAGGCTTATACACAACTTCCAAGAGTTAGCAGTCATCCATGCAAGTTGAACAGAGACCCCCTTCAATGTCAGGTCAAGGTTTTATCTGACAATATGAAGCATTTTTCTACATATTGACAAAAAAATAACCATCCTCCAGTGATTGAGCAAATGCATGCAGCCAAAGGTGTCCAACAAGACAGAGATAAAGAGTAAAATGCACTAGTGTTTGGTGAGAAGGGGAAAATACCTCTCCAAGCATGACAGCACTAAAAGAGAAGATGCCAATGGAATGATGTTTTAATTAATCTACAAGTGAAATCAAACAGAGACTTCAAAAAATCAGATATATTACACCACAACTGCCTTACCACTGGCAGTTACTCAGTAAGCATTTTTCCAGATCAGAAGCTGAACTTGCAATCTTCATGCAGCTACCTGTATCATCAGTATGCCAAACTCATACCTACAGGGAGCTGCTACAAGCTGGAAAAGGAACACACTCTGAGGAAAGTTAGTGCTCAGAGCTTCTGGATGCATTTTCAACTATACCAATATTCCCAGATTTGTATTATTAAAGGTACTTAGTGAATATTAAAATTGAATTCAGATTATAGATACTCCCTGTAGGCAGCTGAAGTTCTCTATCTTATCCCAGGCATCCTTCCTTGCTGTAGAAATAAGCAGGGTAAGGAGTTGCTTTGTGCACTGGTAACACCAGGCTAATGTGGGAAGAATTTAAGGATTTACAAAGCTGAAAGAACTTAACAACTCTGCACCTCAGGTGGGAAAGAGAGAACCCAACAGGAAGCATCATCTCCTCCCATCCAGAGGTAATGTTCCCATCTACCCAGGCTTTGTGTTAATACACAATTTTTGCAAAACTTCAAGCTTTAGACTGAGTCTATAGAACATTAACTCAAAAAAACCCATTTTCCAGCTTATAAATTAACCTAATCATCAATAGTTAAAGTAAAAAACATAGAAATGTAATCATCTTGCAATTATAGTAAGAGGTCAGTCTGGTCTCCCTAGTAACAAGCAAAAGAACAAGAGGAAACAGCCTCAAGTTGCAGAAGGGGAGATTCAGGCTGGGTATGAGAAGAAATTATTTCTTTCCTGCAAGGGTTGTCAGGCATTGGAAGGGGCTGCCCAGGGAGCTGCTGGAGTCACCGTCCCTGGAGGAGTTTCAGAGCCGGGTGGATGCTGCACCGAGGGCAATGGGCTGGTGGGTGATGGGGCTGGGACAGAGGCTGCACCCCATGAGCTGAAAGGTCTCTTCCAACCAAAACTATTCTATGATTCTAAAGCCTTCATTTATGCTTGCTTTTTCTTAATGTGTGTCAAGGAACTGAAACACTTCTTGATGGAAATCAATGGTTTTTGTTCTGTTCAACAGCTTACTATGCTGACCTATGTAAATTCCCTACTATACTGGCTTTGGCTGGGATAGAGTTCATTTGCTTCACAGTAGCTGTTATGGAGCTATGTTTTGGATTTGTGACCAAGACAATGTTGATAGCATATAGATATTTTAGCAAGTATTGATGCTGTGTAAGCTCTATTCAAAGTCTTCTCTATTTCTCCTGTTGCTTTGCCATCAAGGAGGCTGGGGGTGCATGGGGAGTTGGGAGCGGGGACAGCTGACCCCAAATGACCAATTATTCCAGAACATATGTTGATATCACACTCAGCAATGAAAGCTGAGAGGTAGAGAGACAGGCAGGACAATGTTACAGCATTTATCATCCCAAGTAACACTTACATATGATGAAGTCCTGCTTTCCTGGAAGTGGTTAAGCATCTACCTACTGATGGGAAGTAGTGAATTCATTCCTTGTTTTGTTTTGCTTGCACATGCAGCTGTGCTTTACCTATTAAAATCTTTCTTTCAGCCCATGAGTTTTCTCACTTTTACCCTTCTGATTCCCTCCTCCATGCCCCTGGAGGAGACAGTGAGCAGTTGTGGTACTTTGCTGTCTACTAAGGTTAAACTATAACATCCACCCAGAAGTAAAAGACTAGTGTTTCATCTAAATGTCCTTCACAAATATGGTAACCTTTGCAATTCCCACGTTGAGTGAAGGGTGGCAGCAGCACTGCATACAGTCTGCCAAAGGCTGCTTGAAAATCCATCAGAGTGAAGGACTGCAAGCTACCATTAGAAATGCAGTCATAAGATGTGAATGGTTTGGTTTCAGATCTGAAAAGCTCCAAAACACAGGTAAACCCATAAGGAAGATGATTTTGTTTTGTCAGTGATGCAAAATACTAAGAAATATGTACAAGTTACCCCAAAATTTCTGTTCAATTCAGTCACATTTTATGTTTGGTACTTTATAGCACTGGAAATGGAGGGTAACATCAATATATTGCCTCACAACTATAAAAGAGGTCTCCTGTATTTTCAAAAGGTTTCCTTTATTGGATTTTGGTTTAGATTGAAGCTGTATGTCAGTAATTGCCTGAAAATTTTTGATCAGCTCTTATCAAATCCACCCTACCATATCCAGTATTTGGTTACATCTTAGCACTGTAAGCATTTGAGCAGGGATACATCTAGAGTTTGAGAGGAATTAGTGTGTGTTAAATCCTCTACAGCACACCTCATATATTCATACAGACACTGTGCTACTGCAGCTCCTCTATCACATAAATTACACATGACAACTTGGACTAACTCAGCAAACAATCCTTTCTTGAACTGTCTACTGGCACATTGCTAATTAACAATTAATTGCCTTCAACAAGATTCCTGCAGAGCAGGATGATGTGATACTGCAGAACGTTCAGCCAAGTTGCATTTCTGTACACTGCTGAAATGCACCTAGCACTTTTTTACTGCTTTGCTTTTTGCCATTGCATTTTTAATCAGGAACATATTGCTTTTGTTAATTTGGTTTTGGTTCATTTGATGTTTGGTTTGGAGTTTCTTTATCATGTTGCAGTACTTGAGTGCTGAAGAAACTCCTTTTACTACCATACTCTTCACAGCTGTGAAAAGTCAGCTGTTAACTGACATCAGATGGACACCTGTAGATTTATACTCTGTGATTGGTTCAAACTGGAACTTATCTGGTAGATGAGACTATTGCAGTTTATGTCATAAAACTGCACCCCACTATGCCCAGCAATAGTAACACCTCAGTGTTCTAAGAGACAAGACATAGAATAGTCTAGATATTCACTTTCAACAAAATACAGGTATATGCCAGGCCTGGTGCATAGACTTTGTCATCCACAGCTAAAAGATAAATATTCTTGTCATCATTTCCTGGTGACTACAAGTGTCTAGTTAACTAAAACAGGGAGAATACCAATAAAGCTGTCACCAGCAGCTTATAGTCTCCTTACCAGATGTTACAAAAGGACATCTTTCCTGATGGAGTCAAGGCAATCAGACATCCTGAGGTGTAAGAGCATAAGTGACAGTGACATATTCACAAAGAACAGGTTTTCATTAGCCCTGCTGTTCACAAGTGTAACATTTTTGAGAGCATTATTGTGTGTTTTGCACTCTGCAAAACCTGTTGCTGAGGTGAAATACTACTTAAGAGTAAAAATTGAGGAGGAAAACTATTTCATCTGTAGTGGTATCCACAATCACACTCTTTCAACTTTTCACTGGCTGTAAAATATGCTGCAGGAAAACACAATGACATTTTTGACCAACACAACATTAACAAACCTTTCAGCACATTCAACATCTAATGGCTCCTTTTTTTCTGATGAAGAGGGCCAGAATATGTCACTTGCTTAGTTTTTTGCAGTTTGAAAGGGTTTTGTACATCTTAAATATTGACTGTTGGTAAATTTAAAGTAGCTGAATCTAACAAGGTATAGCTCCATATCTCATGGTTCTAATTGACTGATGGTAAATTTGAAGTAGCTGAATCTGATAAGATATGGCTCCATATCTCATGGCTCTATCTGTAAGTGCATTTATCTTTCCAGTAAGTGTGATCATTTCCTCACTAACATTATACACCTAATAGAAAGACATTATAGTCTTACATAATAGAATAGAAGGGTTTAATTCAGTGTGAAGTTAGTTGTTGGACTTGATGATCTTAAAGGTCTTTTCCAACTGTAACAGTTCTATGATTCTGTGAATTCAGGAAGTGCTTTCCCTTGAGGTTTGTTTTAAAAGAGTCAGTAAGAGCTTGCAGAAGTTAGCTGTTAATGTAACTCATTTCAGGTCCTTGTTAGTAGTGATAAGGAAGTACTGTATTTCAGATGCTTGTGTTAAAATAGAAGTAAACTTACAAACCAAATCCATTTGAGTCTAAGTTTGTTAAGAGTTTACCAGTCCAATCCTGAGTTTGTCAAGAGCCTTGAAAAAGGAACAGTTTATAGAATCCCTCTTCTACAGCTGAGCTAGTCAATCCTTTGAGACATTTAAAGTAGGTGGAAACATCATTCTAAGAGAAAGTTTCTAGGTGCAATACATGGTTTTGTACAGACAGAGTTTCGGAGGCAGCTGCTTTATAGTGTGCTGCTTGAGTATTCAACACAAAGGAATAATAATGTGAGTTCATTCACAGTATGATAAATGTGCAACACAGACTGCACCTATTAAACACAGTTTTTGTAATCTGTAACACAAACCACAATACCAAACGTTACTATAAAAGCACACTGGGGTTTTTTTGCACTGACCTTTCTTGCAGAACTATGATTGTATCACAGCATATTAAGTAGTGGAAGCTGAGTGACAACCTCCAGCAAGACATGGATCTAAATTTGTCCTGATTGTTCCATGAAAGTGTTCACACTGTACACTCTCATGGATACACATCTTTTTTTTTTAAACAGAGTGGCTCTACATGATTTCTCAAAGTATGTGTTTCAGAGCTACTTTGCTAACAGCATCCTGAAGTTCTAAGACCTCTTTTATGTTTGCAAATCAGAATCCTGGCCAGACACAGAAAACAACTCATCTATGAGACCGTTTGATTAAAACAAAATTTGGCTGCTGCCTAATGGCTCACTCAGGAAGCGTTTGGGTTGCATTAAAATGAAGAGGCCAAAGCAAGTTCCTGAGCTGCATTCAAAATCTGATGTTAAAGGTCAAAATAGCAGTGAATGGCACCTAATCTGTGTAACGACACAGCAGCAGCTCTCAGGAACAACTTTTACCACCTTCAAAATTCACCATTCTATTTCTAACTGAAGCAGATGTAAGTTACAGCTTCACTATAACATAAAGTACCCATTCAAGAACATTGATTTAAAGAAATGGCAGGAGCTAAATGCAATAAACTTAACATACACTTCAGTTCTGTGGTTTATATTATTTTTCCATAGATAATTTAAGGAGGACTATGGTTTTACAAGACATTATTATATCATAATTATCAGCTATTGTCAGGTAGAGTAAAATACCCCAAAAATCTGTCTGAATCTACAATTTACACTAAACAAACATCTTCCTATTCTATTTTTTGATTGAAATGTCTTACCTTGCTTTAACAACAATAAAGGAATAACTAATTAACAGCACCAGTGCCAAACCTCCATTCTTATATTTTGCAAAAGATGGTACTTAATCCTTCTGTGTCCCAAGTTCTAAATTAGGTCTTTTAGCAGTAAATACATCCCACATCTATTTCTATATTAAATCTGACGAGTTGCATTCTAGAGCATTCTGTTTACATTTATGTTCTTCATATCTCCTGATAAAACTCCCTTTCAATAACAATAACGGTCTCCCTCATTAACATATCCCTGGAGTATGGCAAAACTAGTGGCTGAAAACTCCATCCCAGTTCTAAGTATGACACTGAAAACTAAATACCAATAGTAGGACATAATGGCCAAAATAAACCCAAAACTATAGTGTATTGCAGTATTACTGACATGAGAAGTCAAGCAATGTGTTTCCCAAGATTAGCTACAGGACTATATCAGAAAACTTGCACAATTAAATTCTAAACAACTAAAAATTAAGACACATCTTTCTCTCACTATAAATGTTAATTTTTCACTAGTTTTTTGGGGTTTTTTTCAAATATCTTCTAAGATTTTTTTTCAGTTAATAATTATCACAGAATGGTAGGATTGGAAGGGACCTTTAGAGATCATCCAGTCCAAACCCCCTCCAGAAGCAGGGTCACCTAGATCAGGTCACACATGAACATGTCCTGGCAGGTCTTGAATATCTCCAAGGAAGGAGCCTCCACAACCCCTCTGGGCAGCCTGTGCCAGGGCTCCCTCACTCTCAAGGTGAAGTTTCTTATGTTTAAGTGGAACTGTTTGTGTTCCAGCTTCATCCCATCACCCCTTGTCCTGTTACTATCTACTATGGAAAAGAGGGATGTCCCAACCTCCTGACACCCACCCTTTAGATATTTATAAATGTTAATAAGATCCCCCCTCAGTCTCCTCTTCTCCAGACTGAACAGCCCCAGGTCCCGCAGCCTTTCCTCCTATGAAAGATGTTCCATTCCCCTGATCATCTTGGTGGCCCTGCACTGGCATCCCTGCAACAGTTCCCCCAAGGTTTTAAAATCCTTCTGGATCCTGGAGATGTCATGCCTCATGACACCCTTCATACCTACATGATGATTCTATGATCATGAAAACTGTCACTATAATCAACAACATTGGTGAGTAACAACCACTGTATCAGCTTCCTCAGCTGGATTACTCTGACAGTATTTCACTTTTTTTTAATTAAACTTAGGCTTGAAATTCCCTCTTAGAGCACGATTTTAAACTGGTTTTTTTTGCAAGGCATAATTACACGAATGTAATTAGATACATCTTTTCCAAAAATTGATTTCAAATCTGTATCTGGATCATAATATTTTATTATTCTCTTTCTTAAACTATTAGTTTTATTTGGCTTTTAACATTACTTAATGTACTATTTAACATTAAAAATCATGAAGTAAGTTTACTTCTAAATACAATCCTTAAATTATTTTTTTATTCAGTTTTAACTGTAGCATTATAATTCCATTAATAAATTATTTAAGCTGGTCTTACCTGTATATTACTTTGCAGATTATTTGACATGAAGGGAATATCTTTCTAAGTTGTTTATATACCTTAGACTATTAAGATCAGGAAATATCTGAAATGTGCTCAAAACCTTGTACTTTTCATTAAAAGAACATTACTCTGTTAGACAGATAATGGAGTTCCTACTGCACAGAGGCCAAAGGCAGATCCTGGGAAATTCAATGGTAGCTTAAGTTTAAACTTTGCATTTAGTTCCTTCACTTGAGATTAACTCAAAATATACTCACAAACAAGGCATACCTATAGATATGATTAGCTCTGTAGCTCATGGCTTAAAATGAGCCTCCCCTTTAGATTACCTAGTTTTTTTAATCCACTAACCTACTACATCATGTACCAGATCAGGCTGTGTATTTGCACCACTGTTTAAATGTAACTGTTTGCATAGGGAGTGTTTCTACACTATACCAAACTATTTCCACAAGTGCATTCTAAAGAAGGAAAACATGCTATAAATAGGAAGCCCATTCCTCATCCACAAAATTTTGGGGGTGTTTGTGTTTTCAGCTTGGGAGCACTATGTCTAATTGCTGTAAGGAGCAATTCATAAGAACTGAACAAACTCTTGGCAGATAAAAAAAGAAACCAAGCCAGACTAGCTCATTTTCATTACTAGCTATGAACTCTGACCAGACATACTGTGATCTAATAAGCTTTCCATTGGATTCTGTACAGACAGCAAATTCTGTGTCAAAACCAGGCACATCTCAGTGGCTGAAGCTGAGTTTTCACATCAGTGCTTGGATGCTATCAGATACCAAAACTGAACTAGTTTTACAGCCTTGCCTATGCAGACAACAAATGTGGAGGCAGAACTCTTACTTCTTCAATCTGCAACAGTAAACTAGTGAGAGGTAATAGCACGGGTGCTCAGGAAAGAGAACTTCTCTGTCTACAAGCATTCATTACCTGAGTGAAGTAGAAGTGCTTTAGTGTTTCTCCCCTGTTAGCTTTCCTAAAGAATCTGTTTAAATCTCACAGACTCCAGAAACAGTTTGACCCTTCCCTCAAAGGGCTGAGACCTACCATTCCTTGATAAATCTTTGGTAAGCAGTTTATTTTTAAAAAGAAAAGCCTCCTATTGCCAAATTCTTGTGTGTTGACAGAGTAAAAAGATATACTTGTTTGTAAGTGAGGTTTTTACATTAGCTAATTAAAGTTAACAGCTATAAGAAGTGGTCACATCACTCCCACTTCCTTGAAAACCGCTTGCTGCAATACAACCAGATATCACAGAATGCTGGTAGTGTAGCAAAAGTTACTTGCTACATGCTGCTATTGAACACTGCTCCAGTAACAGACCTTTCCAAGCAGTAGCCTTCCTCCACTCCCCATCCTCCCTCCCCCCGTCCCCCCTTCTTGAGTGGTCACTATTATCTAGAAAATGGGTTTCTCAGCAGGAGCTGTATGACAACAAAATGGGCCCTTGGCTCAGCAATCCAATGTTGTTGGAGCTGAATATCTGGCTGGAACAGGACTTGATATTCCCTAAAATAAGTTCATTAACTGTTTGACCTTTTCTACTTCCTTGGAAGATAAAAGTATCAATGCAAACCAAACACAGCACTGGACCACCTAGGATGTCGTTACATCCGTTTATAAACAGAAAGGCGTGTAAAAGTAGAAACCAGCCTCCTCCTGCACCCTGACCAGAAAGTATATCACAGGCAATGAAACCAACTAAAAGTCATTAACATTCTCCAACACTTTTCTGGTAGGTACACTGCTACAGGAATACACTTTGTCTACTCAATTACACTACAGACAGTCTCTTTACACAAACACCCCCACCTCCTACTGGATTCCCAATCTGACAAGTTGCTTCTATGTTTATCGCTTTCACATTTAGCAAAATTACTGAAAAGAAGTAATGTTGCTTGTGCTCCAGCACTGTGCACTTTGTTGCTGCTGTCAATCTTAGTAACAGGCTAAACCAAGCAACTACACAACCACAGATTCCATTAGCTAGAATGCAATAACATCAGAATTCCCAGTTCTTTGTGCTCATAACAACATACTTTTAACTCATTTTTTTTTATCCAATTACACCACTGACATATGAAAAAAATAAGAACTGTAAGAAGAAATTAGGTTCACCTTGACTGCTTTCTGTAGTTATTTTTCCAAGGGCTTCTCATCATGGAATTGTCGGGTTTGTTGAAATCCCATCTTTCCTTTGCATTATCCTCCAAGGAACCACTAGCTGCAGCCTCAGCCTTCCAAGGCTAAAATCCAAAGCTTCAAACACTTAATGGATGCTGTCATTTGGATTTCTTATCAACTCAGACCCAAAAGTCTCTTGTTATATAAAGATTATCCACAGATGTGAAGTGTTCAGAATGCCCACAGACAATTATTTCTTCTGTAGCCCCTGGAATCACTGTGCTAAAACACACAGAAAACTGGTATTTTCCAGTAGCCAATCTGTGCCACTCTGCTCTCTTTTCAAGTTGAGGATAAGATTATTTACATCATCCTGTATCAGATATGATTAAACAACACAAGGAAGACTTGAAACTAACCCTGGCATAATAAAAAACTAATCAAGGTTTTGAGTGTGTTAGTTCAAATGACAATCAAAGGGATTTTTGAGTTAACTTGCATAGAAATATTAAAGTTGTAATACAGATTGCCTTTTCAGACTACTGTAGCTTAAAATCTTTGATCTATCTATGGCAAGTTTGTGTTGTGCAAATACTATTGAGGGAAAAAAAGGAGCTTTTTAAAAACACTGTATCACTATTGATTTCAAATGCAATCATACAGAGATAAACTCAGACCATGAGATAGAAATTCAAATCTGGGCATTACAATGCAGAACAACTTTGAGAGCAGGTCAAGTAGGTAAAGCTGCAATCTACAGAAGTGCTTTCCTCTCCAATGCAAAGTGAGTTCTGAAGCATGAGGTCCTAACTCTGCTTCCAGATTGTGTGTATGAAAATGCAAACCCCTGATTTTAAACTATCTTGAAAAGATTACACAGTAATTTAGCAGCACTGCCAAAGCTGCAATTCTTGGTGGTATCCCTGGTACTACAGATTTCATCACAAGGAAAGTGGTCAGAGCAGGTAATCAAAGCAGTCCTCCTGGATTAATAGTTTGCAGTTAAATCAGTTGCTGGGAGCTCACCCCACCTGGCAGATAAGCCCCTACCCAGTTGCTTGCTCCATCTTCCCCCAGTAGAATGGGGAAGGAAACTGGAAGAGCAAAAGCAAGAAAAAAAAAACCCCTCACTAGGTCGAGATAAAGACAGATTAATACCTGAAGGAATATGCACCAACTACAGAAAAGAAACAAAGAATTGATGCAAAAGCAACCACGCAGCACCACCAGTCTGATTCCCAGCCTTAGTGATATTCTGGTTTATGGATAAGCAAAAAACAGCTATTTTTTCTCTAGCGGGGTAACATATATAGTTTTAATCAGAAGAGCCAAAATAAACTTACCTCCCAACCAGAAAATTGCTAGATTGAAAACGTCAAACAAGACCAACACTCAAAGCATCACATGTATTTCAAGTATTGCTCCTAAATATCTTCTGATGGAAACATGGGGATTTACATGCTCTACTAATTTTCCTTGTTTTACTCTCAGTTGAAGCATCTTCTTTTTCATGTGGTTTGGCAAACAAAGAAAGCTCAAAATAGATACTTTTATTACTACTTTTATGAACCTCCACATCAGCCTTTCCAATTTCTGACAGACAAGTTACCCAACACGTTATAAAAGAGACATAGGAAGTGAAATGGCCAAAAATGGACAGGCTATAGTCAAGGAAACAGCATAGACTAAGAGATAGGCAAGAATAAACACTAGGAGTGAAAAGTTGCCTGAATTATTACCAAATGGAGCAATGCTATTATCAGGATCTATGGCACAGACAGGGAGAAAGTCAGTCTGTCACCATGAGACATTGTCAGAAGCATTTTTGAAGGATTCAACAAGCCAGTGGGACCAGAGTTAGAGTCTACATCAGAACAAAGACTAGCAGGTGGAAGCCTCAGGCTCTATTCTACCAACCAACAGGAACTGTTGATGAGCTACAAGTAGATGCTTTGTGCTAAGGCCTGATGAAAACAAAGCAAGGCTCACAGAAACCTCAGGGACAGCTACACATGTCAGACTGTGTGAGAAGCCAGCATTTCTGGAGATTCATGAAGAAATGCAGTCTGACAAGAGATGTTCCTACTCTGCCTACAGTGAGTTTGCATACACAGCAAAGGGGCAAGATCAGCAGGAACTACTGATTAACAGAGAATGTCACTGTTGAAAATTAGTATATGGGAGTCATTCATTTTGATGCTCTTAGTTTGAAGAAGGATAGAATTTTGCTTCTTGTAATCTTCTGGAACATGTACAATGCTAATCCTGCTAATGCTGATCAGGACTTGAGGGATATGTTCTTTTTAAATCCACACCCTATTGTATATCTGAGTAGCTTGATGAGCTTTATAAATAATTATTCCCTGTCCTGAACTAAATCAAGCTCCATTCTCCATAAGACAAGAAGTGAATACTTTTGTACAATAAAAATTACACAGAGAGTGTAAAAAAACACAGAAAGTTGTTCTTGTGCCCAGACAAAAGCAGAGTTTACTTGCAGGAACCTACTCTATGATAATAACAGTTATGCAGACAAACCTATGCAGACATATAAGTGTTAACTTTTTTTTTCCCCAGATTTCCCCCACACACATATTGGAAAAGTAGACCAGCCACCTCAGAGATGTGTGTACAGTTCAACATAGTTTCATCAGTATTCCAAACCACACAGAGATTCTCCAGAACTAAAAACAAGAGGTAAAGAACATTGTGGAACTAGAAATCCAGAAGTCAAGACTGCATTTAAACATAGACCAGGAAAATCATAGAATCATAGAATGGTAGGGCTGGAAGGGACCTTCAGAGATCATCCAGTCCAACTCCTCAGCAGAAGCAGGGTCACCTAGATCAGGTCACACAGGAATGTGTCCAGGCAGGTGTTGAAGACCTCCAAGGAAGGAGCCTCCACAACCCCTCTGGGCAGCCTGGGCCAGGGCTCCCTCACCTCATAGTGAAATAGTTTTTTCTTATATTTAAGTGGAATGCTACATTTCACAGAAAACCTCTCTAGAAGACTAAAGCAATATTCAGTCATTTCAAAACCCATTTCTCTTTAGATATGCCCATGGACTGGAGAAGATTCACAGCTAATAAAAGAAGTTACCCAAATTATGGAAATAAACATACCTGGTAGCCTTCTGGGGAAAATAATCTTATTTAGTACAAAGGAAATATCTTGTAATACTCGTTGTGGAATAATCTGAGCTTTGCATGTGGAAGATATGGAAATCAAAAGTCTTAAAAAAACCCAAAACAATAAACTTAGAAACCAGAAATCATCAAGGAAAAGATTAAAACTTGTGAGAGATGCATTCACTAAGACAAGGCAATTATTGCTTAGCTTTGGTATGCATGGCCAGACTACAGAAACATCAAATCTCAATGTTTTAAAAGCAGCATTAAACCTTGTTACTTCTCCATAATTGAGAATGTGCACATGGAAACCTGTATTATCACAGTTAATATAAATATTCAAAGACACTGTCTGGAACAAACAAACAAAAATATCAATGATTAGAAACTATTGTAGGCACACATTCAATGCTTCTAAATAAAGCTTATTGGCATTGCTCATAACTTCTAGACTTTTCTTCCCAGACTAGTCACCAGTTTCTCTTACAGAGATGAGACGCAGGAAGTAATCTATATTCATTTTTAATTAAATGAGTGCAAGGAATTGAACCACAGAGCTCATAAATAGCTGTTACAAAGTGAAACACCTTGAAGGAAAATGTCTGAAATTCTTTTTTTTTTTAATTCATTTTTGGTCAAGAACTTAGAGCTAGATTAATCCTCACAGCTTTTATTCCCCAAGTGTGTCTCCAAAAGGGAGAAATGGAGGAGCTTTATAGGGAGCTTTATATCATGTTACTGTGCTTTAGAGTGAAGTCTTCAACAAAAGATGAAAAATGCTAGCTACCTGAAGTGTAGTTATTTTTAGAAGCTGAACACATCATCAGAAAAGTCTGTTCTGCATTCCCAGAGCCAAGAGGATATGTCACACCCAGCTTGAATGCGTTTCTGAAGCCTGCGGGCACGGATCGGCGAGTGACAGAGCATATCAGAGTGGAAACTGAACAGGAGGGCTATGGCACAAGCTATCAACTTACCTCAAGCACCCAGAAAACATATTGAAGGAAAACATTGAAATTGCTATCTTTATAGTCATTCCTGTACTTCTTACCAAGAAAGGGATACTCAACTGGTAGCTAGATCACTGGGATAAAAGCAGAGAAGTTTTACGTGGCTTATCATTGGAACAGAAGTTAAACACAATTTGTCCTCTTAGCAGGAAGAGAAGCAATGTTCTAGAGGACAGGCAGCTTAGTATCATCAAAAAGGCATTCAATTAGAAGAAAACTAACTGTGACTACTAGGGGTCCATGCACTCACTATACAAGTCAGGCACTTAAAACAGTGCTCAGTGTGCAGTTTCAATCTTGATTCCACAAGGAGTGCAACTGCTTCAAGTGAAACTAGAGCATTTGAGTGCCACCACCAAGACATCAAGTATAGACTATTTGCACCTCAGAACTCCCTCTAGCACACTGGCTTCCTACTGCAAATGCACCCATAACTCTCTGGGACCTTTGGAAAGTTACCTTCTTCCCTCACCCCTGAGATTCTTGCTTTGAATCTCAGTGCTGTTACAGGCACACTCCTTCCTTTCAGCCTGGGAGTTTCCAGCAGAAAGGGTTTGCACAGTCCCAGCACTCCCACTAAAAGGCACATGGTTGTTTTTTACTCTCCAAGCAGAAGTTGAGCCTCACCTAGAAGCAGATGAATCTATATGAACATGCATCCAGTGCAAATGTTTTTTGGAACAAAACATTGGAAACAAACATTGTAAACTTGTGTAACATGTTTCTTACTTTCATCTTGTAACAAAAGTATCTCATTTATTATAAAATATTGATATTTAACAATAATTCTCAGCACTAATGAATGTGAAGAGAAATTAACTGTCTGTTCTGCCCCCAGTCTTAGATAAGATGCTCTAGACTTGCTTATTTGTGAAAACAATCCTCATATGACTGTTAGCACTAACATGTGGAGAAATTGTTGTCAAACTTTAGATTAATTGCTACAAACATGTAGGAAGGATTAGGATAGAAGTAGATGGACAATGCCATTCCAGATCAAAGCCAACCATTCTTTTTTCAATCCTTGAAATTAAATTATCTTCAAGTTCTATTGGATAAGGCACAAGACAGGAGGCTGGCTACTGTATCTCCCACTCTATTAAATCCCACTAAATCAACTTTTTGGCCACATATTCACAATGAGTAAGAATCAAAGGTTTGTTATCATAGTGAACTTGAGTTTGGACTATACATGCTGAATTGTTCAGTCAACCAACACTAAAAAAACAATGTGTTTTCTATTTATGAACAGTACAATAGAGATTTTCCAAACTCAGGAAGTATCAACATGGGCTCAATTGTACTGATAAATCTAACAATATGTCAATATGTCACAATATTAGCATGATTATGGACTGGTAAAGAGCAGATGATCTCAGAATGTCATATTATCAGAGAGTATAAATAATGAGGACTTGGTATGATTTGACAAAGATAACTCAAAATTCACATTATATACCTGTTTCTTTTAAAGTCAGTTGTGTAAAGTGAAGTGAAGCCGAATCAGAACAGAAATAAAAGCTAATTAGAAAAATGTGAGCAATGATAGGCATTAAATGTCTTTCACAGCCTTTCTGGAATCCAAGTTGTGAAAGAAAGCTGCCATTGGGAAAAAGACACACAGAACAAGAAACACATTCTGTTAACAACTGAAACTCGGGAGACTGTCACAGCTGTTAAATCAAGAATTTTTAAGTCAGTATGTCCAGTAAACTTAACCCAGAAGCTTTAAAAGATCTAATAAAAGCCAAACTTTTAATGTAGATGATAACTCCAGAAGACAGGAAATGGCTGGATATATTTTGAAGAATTCATGGATAGTAACTGTAGAAATGGTAGCCAGTAATCACTCCCAGTCATAAAAACCAGCTTCCATCACAACCCAGTGTAAAAGAACTACAGAATGCTAAACCAACAAAACTGTGATTATAAAAAACAAAGGCTACAAAACATATTCTCTTTCATGTTCTTAAAAGTCAAGGCAGCAGTGGCAATATCTTCAACACAGTGTATTAGTAAAGCAAAACTCCTCAGACTCAATACTGGGTCATACGTAAGGCTTCCCTTTATTCTTTTCAGTCTTCCTCTCTGACAAGTTCATATTTTTATGTCCTATGACTTTACATTCTTAGTGTGAAGCAATATCTACATCATTCCTGACCAAAGCACACCCCTCAGATCACCACATATCCATATGTCTGCTTCAAACCACGCTTTGGCTACTTCACGGAATTCACACTCCAGTCCTGCATCAGTGTTTCTAGTCCCCAGTTTAGTTCCTCAGCCCCTGCTACATCAATTACTACATTGATGTTTCAGCATTTCTAATTTCATATACACTGTCTAGAATTTTTTTTAGGTTGATCTGTCCATTGTAACCACCAATAATATCACTTTCTCCTGCCAAGTCTCCAAGATCTCCACTAATAAAGAAATCCATGTTTCAATTTCTCTTTTGATCATGACTTTGTCCAGGTTATACAAGACTTTCCAAATGTTGTCTTTTCATTTGTTGTCTTTCCACTTATTTACTATTAGATTATAGCATATGATTAATAAATGAGATCTAGTAATTTCTGTCTCTGATTGAAACTGGTTTAGGTATAATCACACAGAATCATAGAATGGTAGGGGTTGGACGGGACTTTTAGAGATCATCCAGTCCAAGCTCCCTGCAGAAGCAGGTCCCACAGGAACGTATCCAGGTGGGTCTTGAAGACCTCCAAAGAAGGAGCCTCCACACCCTCCCTGGGCAGCCTGTGCCAGGGCTCCCTCACTTCATAGTAAAATAGTTCTTTCTTATGTTTAAATAGAACTTTTTGTGTTCCAGCTTCATCCCATCACCCCTTGTCCTCTTGCTAGATACCATCAAAAAAAGTGCTGCCTCAACCTCCTGACACCCACCCTTTAGATATTTGTAAATGTTAATGAGATTCCCCCATCAGTCTCCTCCAGACTGAACAGCCCCAGGTCCCGCAGCCTTTCCTCAGAAGGAAGATGCTCCAGTCCCCTGATCATCTTGGTGGCCCTGCACTGGCCTCTCTCCAGCAGTTCCCTGTCCTTCTTGAGCTGGGAAGCCCAGAAATGGACTCAGGACTCCAGATGAGGCCTCAGCAGGGCAGAGCAGAGGGGGAGAAGAACCTCCCTTGACCTGCTGCCCACACTCTTCTTGATGCCCCCAGGATGCCATTGGCTTCTTGCCTACAATGGCACAGTGCTGCTCACAGTTAGTTTATTATCAACCAGCACCCTCAGGTCTCTCTCCTGCAGCTGCTCTCCAGCAGGTCACCCCCAGCCTGTGCTGGTGCAGGGAGTTGTTCCCCAGCAGATGCAGGACTCTGCCCTTGTCCTTGTTGAACCTCAGCAGGTTCCTCTCTGCCCAACTCTCCAGCCGGTCAAGATCCCGCTGAATGGCAGCACAGCCTCTGGGGAATCAGCCAGTGCTCCCAGTTTGGTGCCAGCAGGGAACTTGCTGAGGGTACCTCTGTTCCCTCACCCAGGTGGTTGATGAAGATGTTGAACCAGACTGGCCCCAGAACCAATCCCTGTGGAACTCCACTGGCCACAGGCCTCCAACTCAACTCTGTGCCACTGATCAGCACCCTCTGGGCTCTGTCATTCAGCCAGTTCTCCATCCACTTCACTGTCCACTCATCCAAGCCACACTGCCTGGGCTTTCTGATGAGGATGATAATTATTTTCAACAGCTTATTAACTACAAGCAGCTAAGATATCCCATATCCTCACTCAATGGTTCACATCCATCTTTGAGTCCCTTAAAGTCACACACACAGAGGTGTACCTCCGTGTCTGACATTCTAGCCTTTGAATTTGTTTTCAAGAGATTAAAAACAAAGTCCCACAGTATTTTAGCTTTTTACCTCAAAGTTACATTTGTTTGAATTTTGTAAACTGGTTTTAAACTATTGAGAGCATGACTGATAGGCAGACTCACACCTAACACCATGGCACACACCTGCTCTCCTTTGGAAACCAGACTGAAAAACTATCAAGACCATAATGCCTGTCAGCAGCAGCTGCCAAGTCACCACTTTTCTTTCATTGCCATTATATGTGTCATGCTGTTTGCTTGATGTTGACTGCTCTTGGAATATGTAGGGAGAAACAACAACCTTTAAAGGAATTCATTCTGGGAGTCATTGCAGGCTGCTCAACAGAAACAGAGTACAGCACAGACAGGGAAAAGCACTACCTCTGTCTTAATGTCCAACCAGCACAGATAGTGAGTTAGCTGGAGGTCTACAAAGGACCATGCCTCCAAACTATAAGATCAGTGGTGAGGACTGTTGGGCTTCACATCAGCCCTCTGTTCTCCTGATTTTAACATTAGGGCTCCTTTAAAATAGATGAGATATCTGCAGTGTTAGAAGCAAAACAGAATAACTAAGGAGGAGTCACTGAGGTAGTGAAAGTAGGAATGTAAAGAGCAGACCTCTTTATTGAAGGCAACTTGTAGATAAGAACAGTGCTATCTCATTCAGGCAGGATACCACAGAATAACAGATAAGATGAGTAAAAATCAGCAACAAATACTGTTCAGACTGCCCTTCAAACTAGGATAGTTCACTTTGTGTACTGACAGGAATATTTTCTCTGCCCACCTCTGGCTCTAGATCAGTTGCTCATGTACAGCACAGTTGGCAGTGTGTTAAAAGCCTGAAAATAAACCACCATAACACAACACTTCAAAACACCAGCAACTTCTGTTAAGTGTCAGTGATGTTTAGATCTCAATTAACCTATGTATTCTGCAGCCTTGCTGGGCAGCAGCATCTGCCATTTTATACCTATGAAGGCCAAAACACTTCTCAGAGGTACTGTGCCTTACCAAATGATCAGAGTGCCTCCAGTTCTACAAATGTTATGAAGAACAAAAGATCTCTCTCGCTCACAAGATAGGCAGTCCTTGACATCATTTATGGCAGCAGCAGAATCCCAGTTCCTGTGCTTAGAAAGCTGTGCACTGAATTTAGCACAGAGTTCAAGTATCATTTAAAACTACTATAAAAATGGAAGGATTTATTAGCCCCACTTACACATGCAGTGAAAGCTCAATGAGTCTTCCTGGAAAAGGCAGATTTTACCTGAAGTTCAGCAGTATAAAATGACCAGAATTGCTCCTCTGTCTTTTCTTTGACATTTGCAGGGGAATATCAGCCTGTGAGATGCAGGATTTTCAGTTTCAGTCTTAGAGAGTGATGACCTATTCTTTATCTAGTCAGGCTAGGATCTTTGTTTGGTTTTAATGAATTACATAATAACTATAATCAAAAGTTGAAGATGTTCCATCGACAAGAAAACACAGGCAAAATCTTTTGTGTAGCAGTAAATGTTGGTCATTAACTATCACCAGTTCTTCCCTTTATTTGGCAAAGCTGCAGAGAGAATATCAATTGAAACTCCCAAAGTGACCACCATGGGATCCAGACCTTCCCATTCAACAAATTTAACTCATGTCTTACCACAGTTCTACTGATATAATCTCAACAAGGCAATCCAAACTATACAGCAAAAAGGAGACAAAGAAACATACATATTCACACAGGAATGAGTGCTAAATCCAATCATACACAAGGCATCTCTAAAGGTCCCTTCCAACCCCTACCATTCTGTGGTTCTGTGATCCACTTACCTTTTTCTCAGCTGAATTAAGTAAGAAACTTAGCTGCACAACTCAGAAGTTGTATTTGCTAGTCAAGATGACCATGGCTAAGGAGCAGCTTGCTAAGTGTAGAGTTTGAGAAGTCTTGCTTTCTCCATTTTCATTTGTGTACCACTCCCCCACCTCAGCAGATCAACTACTCTGAGGCATTTTAGTGGTAAGGAAAGCTCACCAGGGCAATCACAATAAAGCACTCAGCTCAGTGGTGACATTCTTCAGGTATATGTTGGGTTAAATAGCAGAGTGAAAAAAGTGGGTTATACTGAAAGCATCCATAGAAAATGCTCCCTCAGGACTCTGAGAGGGAAGACTCCTCCTGGCACTTACTGATTGCAATGTTTCCCCAGTGCCACATTCAGAGGTAACTTACTGATGGTAGGCTTGGGAAGCAGAACGTTTCCTTGAGCCTGAGAGGCCACTACAAGCATTTCTTTGTGGTAAAACTTTATGCTGGCTCCTTTAGTCCTCCTTTTTCTTGGTGGCTGGCTTTATGCAAACTGCCTCCCCTCTGGGCATGGGTGAGTGAAGCTTTCTTCCTGGAGGGCCCCAACAACTTCTGGCTTTATCTTCTCATTGCTTTGGCTTTTAAGGACATGTGTTGCATGTTAAAGGATAATAAGGAGTTGGCCATGGGCTCCCATTCAGTGGTCTCTTCTGCTCTTTGATTACAATTGTACCAATTAACCTAAGGGATGGAGGGAAGAGAATGAAGGGTTGGTGGTTTTGCTTTTAATTGCTTTACAAGTGTGATGTCCAAACCCTGGCTGACTACCACAGTTGAGGTTTTCTTCCATATTCTTGGGATTTAACAAGTTTGTAGCACAGCAGGTTTTGTGTAACCTTATTTATGATAGATAACAGTGGATGACAGATGAAATATGCCCCTTTGTAAATGTTTCTGAGGGTAAGATCTTTTGCTATAGTCTTTATTAAATATGCTGTATAGCCTGTGCACTAGTTATATCAAGACATTCTTGCAGTGCACTCCCTTTAACTGAATGATGCCTCAAAAAAGCATGTGAAGAGGTGAAAGGTTTCCCAAATCCTTTCTGGTAGCAGTACTTCTTCACAGCTGGTTTTTCATGCCACTTCCAAGCTGTTGGTTAGGGAACTGAGTGTGAGTGGCCCTGTTGCAGACCAGCAGCAAGTCCAGTGCATGCAGGAAACATTGGAATGATCATGATCTATAGAGGAACAGTGGAGCATGGCTCATCCCCCATGTTGATATTTGGTTTCTCATCTCAGAGAGGAAAAGGTTGAAATTGGGAATAGAAAAGGAAGAGCTATTAAACTTTTTACAAACAAAAAAGCCCATCTGCTGCTGGAGTTATCAGTCTGTAACATAGCTGAACAGTTAGTATGGAAAAGTATATTTAACACGAATGTAGCTGATAGCAAAGTAGAGGAGTTCTGTTCTATGTGTGTGTGCTAGGAGGAACACCTCTGTATCAGCTCAGCTCTACAGGCTCCCTCTGGTGGGAAACTTCCATAACTGACAGGCTTTTTACCAAAAAAGATTCACAGAATGGTTGCAGCTGGCAGAGACCTTTCAGCTCATGGGGTGCAGCCTCTGTCCCAGCCCCATCACCCACCAGCCCATTGCCCTCAGTGCAGCACCCACCTGGCTCTGAAACCCCTCCAGGGACGATGACTCCAGCAGCTCCCTGGGCAGCCCCTTCCAATGCCTGACAGCCCTGGCAGCAAAGAAATTCCTCCTCACATCCAGCCTGAACCTCCCCTGGTGCAACCTGAGGCCTTTTCCTCTTGTTCTGTTGCTTGTTACCAGGGGGAACAGACCAACCCCACCTGGCTACATCTTCCTTTCAGGTAGTTGTAGAGAGTGAGAAGGTCTCCCCTGAGACACCTTTTCTCCAGGCTGAACAGCCCCAGGTCCCTCAGCTGTTCCTTATATGAGACATGCTCCAAATCCTTTCCTAGCTTGATAGCCTGACTAGTAGTCCAACTGATTGGATACAACCTATGTTTGAGGGCATGTATGTTTAGGGAGCTATAAGTTTTCTGCAAAGCAATGATCAATAAATGAGGGGTTGTACAGGCTTTTGTTGTTGCTGTGCAAACTCTGAAAGCATACAGAAATGTTCAGCTTTTCAATTTAAGCTTTTTAAATAAGTATATTAACTTTGAAATAACACAGCTTCATTTCATATTGTTAAAAAAAAGGCGTAAATTTAATTCCATCCCTGCTGTATTTGGGAAAATTGTTATCCTTATTATTACTTCAATGTAACTGTTTACCTTTATGGGGATTGAGGAATAAAATCAGGCTTAAAACAGAACATGGAAAGATTTTTAAAGCAAACAAGAAGCATAAATACTTGGAAAAAAACCTGATCTTGGACATACATCTCTGTTGAGCACTGTCTTGCTGTTCAACAAGATCTCTAAATTTAAAAGAAATAAAGAACTAAATAAAAACACAAGCAAAAAACCCAAAGCAAAGGCCCAGATGATTGTATAACTGACATGATTACACATCTTCCAGTGGTTGTGTTAGGCAATAATCCCATGTGGACATACCCAAGACCTATCAGATTTTGACTTCAGTAGTTAAAGTTTCATAAATGGCTAAAAATAGTCTCCTAGTTAGCAAGTGTTATTTATATTAGAACCTTCTAGCAGGTCAGAAACAAGCATTTAGTTGAAAGAGGTAACTAGAGTACCTCTGCTACCTTTTACTTCAGACTGCAATTAACACTGGTGAAGTCTGAGTCTGACAGCTCCTAGTGCCTATGCTGACAGAACTAAAGCTTCAGGAGGAAATAGTATTTGTTCATGTCATCTAAATGTTGTGTTATTGATATAAAACTTACCAGAACTTCAAAAGCAATGAGGAGTTTGATACCACCCAATTTTCACTGAAGCACAGTTATTGCATTTACTATAGACATGGGAGATCTTCTGGAACACAGAACAGCTTGGGAATCTTCTGTGTTTAGGTCTAGAGAAATGACTAACATCTTTGGAGTAAATATTGTGTAATGATCATCTAGAAGAGACAGAAGACACAGCAGTGTTAAGCTTCAGGATGTCAGTACTCTTCATGAAAACACAGCAGGAAGAGGTCCTTGTTGTTAAGTCACAGATGGGAGGAATTGCTGGCCTCAGTGCGTGATTAAGGAGAGATGAATGCATGCCAGCTGCCTACATTGCAGATGCCACATATTAAAATGCACCTCCCTTTCTTCACTTTGCCAGAATTCACTTTTCTTGACCAGCTTAATTTTAAATCTTTAAGGGAAGCAGAATACTGACCGTTTCCTAATCAGTTCCCGTGAGTCCTCTATTCTGAAGTGTGATGCCAGAAAGGATTTGTTCTGCACCCCTTCTGATGCCACAGGAGTCACAGATGAAAGATTAGGAAATCCTTACTTACAGAAGGAACTGGAGTTTATTATACTTCTCTGGCTATTTCATTTCTCCAGTTGAGTCAATACACAATATTCACTTAAGGAAGTTGTGTACCAGAAGCCTTCCCTGATGTGATGGTTTTCTTATTTAGCTCCAACTCTTTCAGCCATGTATTTTTCCTCCTCCTTTGTTTACTCTTATATGAGTTGGCAGAATAAGCTTGCAGGTTCAGTTGAGTTTTGTTTTTTAATTTGACAAAGAAAAGGCACAATCATTGCCTGAATAAATGAAACTGGGCTATTCACAATCCGAGATGGTAAATTGGTCAGGATCCAAATGCAGCTGCACAGAGACAGCAAAGAGCAAATTGGAATGGAAAAAACATTTGGATAATTCCAAACATACCAAAATAGGAAATGGAAATCTGTGTAAAATTTCCACAAGAAAAAAAAAGAATAGCATTGTCTTTCTGTAGTATCCCCTGAATTAAAAACACAGAGGCCATAGTGACAGAAAGCTAAAGATTTACAAAGGAAAGTAGGTTGTGTGAATTAAGATGTACTGTGGTCTAAGAGGTAGGTCATTTTTAATGACTCCAGAAAACCAGTGTTAGGGAACCACAAGGGCTTGCCACTCCCTGAGATATGGGAAGCAGAAATACACCCCATGTGGAAAGAGCCCCAGTATCCAGGGCCCTGTCCCGCTGTACCCAAGCACGACATGCAGACAGACCCAGAGATGGTGATTTGGGGTCAGCCAGAAGACAAGATCTTTGGACAAGTCCATGGTGATGCTGTGTGTCCAGGATCAGGCCAAGAACACAAGATGCCATGTTGGGGTCAGAATCAGATCTAATGACGGTAAGCAAGGTCAGACACAAGCAGAAGTTGCCAGGTATACCCACAGAGAACCAGGCAGGCCCTAGGTCAGTTGATCTGCAGGTCAGGACTGAGAGCTGCAGCATCTTGGCCAGCTGCAGCTACAACAAAGCTAGAGGTTTTCAAAACCCTCCTGATTGCATTCCTGTGTGATCTGATCTAGGAGGGATCTGCTTTAGTGGGAGGTTGGGCTGGATGATCTTTAGAGGTCCCTTCCAACCCCCACCATTCTGTAGTTCTGTGAAAGCTTGTAACATCGAACCGTTTGCAGGAATTTCTTAAGACCCAAGAACTCCTGGTTTGTTAGGTGTGGGGTTTTTTGTATGGCCAAATAGGAGTCTTCTCTAGCTTTATTTTTCCCCCTGAAACAGGAGTACTGTAGTGTACAAACACATTCAAGGCATCACCTCACTGCTCTGCATTGCATATCCTGTCGGCTTTGAAGAAAAACAAAATCTGCACATTGAACGGTCTTATGAGGCATTTTGTTGGTATTCTTGTAACTGCCAACACCTGCCAAGACTTGGTTCCCCTGAGCTCCTAATCCTGGCTCCCAAGGTTCATCATAGGACATGTCTCTGTGCCAAAGTACTCCCTGTTAAAATATAGTGCTTATGTGATGTTTCTTATCTCACTGTGAGCACACAACACCACCAGAATAAAAAGATTGCTACCTTAACACTTCTCTTGTTTAAGAGATGAAACTACACAAGGAAACTGTGTTTCTGAAAGATTGATATTTAAGAGGCAGAGCATGTAAGGATTGAAATTTCCATTGCGCTCAATCCAGAGACTTTGAGAAACATCCTTCTTCCTTTAGCAACATATTTAACTTGTCCCTCCCCTCTCTATTTGTCGAAGACTCTGCTTAATGCGGTGTTACTAGAAACTTTCCATCTCCTTGAATTAAGAAGCACCAAAAGTCTCTCTAGAATAGAGCTTCTGAGCAAAACTGAAAGGACTAAGTGGCTGAATAACAGCCTCAAGAAAAGAGGATGTGGCCAGTAGCTTTGGAAAAAAAAAGTCCATTCAGTTGCTGGAGGACTTGGAGATGTTCAGACCACCCAGAAAGCAGGTAACACGCCAAATCAAAATCCAAAGTGCATCATGCATAAAGGGCTGCAGTGCACTTTGAGAACTCCCAGGACTACTGGGGTTTTACTTTGTCCTTCACTATTTAGAGCCATGAAGGACAACTTGCAGCTGAAATACCATATTTTGTCAGTAGTACCACCTATAGGAAAAAGTAACAGATATTAATTACAGCAGAAGAGATGAGAAGTACCTCTGTTGTGAAACTTGGGCAGGCACTGAGAGTTTGTAGTTATGGTAATATCAAGGAAGCTATTTTCTTGCTGCAGTGTGCACTTCCCACAGCATTCAGCTGAAACAAAAGCAGGTGGAAGAAGAGGTAACAAGAACAGAAACAGTGTTGTATCAGAACAGGACAATCATGGCATCATTTCCATTCAGGAAAAGTTTTGAGAGCTGCCAGATGAAGTCTACACAGAGTTGAGAGTTGTGCTTGGGGGTTTTACACTTGTAACCCCTAACTTTCTATCTCTGTCATTACTCAGTCTCAACAAAGCAGTGCAAATTATTGGTGTTTTCCATTCTTTAGAGACTTCTGCTCTGAAACCACCTGTATTAATTTTATGTGTCAATAAATGAGGGAATGGCACCCTCAGAAATGTTGTCAAATAAATAGTGGTGGCATTAGTGGTTGTTTTGTTTGGGATTGTCTTCAGATTCTGATAAAACTAATTTCTAGGCTCAATAAAAGTGGAAATGGGAACTATGTTCTTACCAGGTGTGATAATCTGACCAAATGTCCTGTTTATAAGTGAGCATTCATTTTAAAAATGTTTAATACCTCACAGGTATAACTAAGGCAGCAGATTCCATTGGTGTGCTCTGCTAGTAAAAACAGGGTTACCAGAGGCTGGCTTTCCAAAGAGTTGTTGATCATGCAGCAGCATCTGCTCAGTAGCACAGCCCTGCCAACTGCTAGTGACAATTCCTGTCATGTGCTTGAATCTTGATTATTTCAATTAGTAGGTAGTGATGAGAATACCACTGGAAATGTAGGCTACTAATAACAATTCAGATTTGCAAAGTATTTTATAATAATCAAAAACATGTTAACTTGGAGCACAGTAAGGTCATGGCAACAAAATACATCACTCTGATGAATGACTGCAGCCTCCACCATCTGCACGGTACCTCAGTCTATCATAGCAGCAGCCAGCTCAGGCAGGCACTGGGATAAAATTAAAATTACTTGCAAAAAAGATATCTGGAAGTTTTCCAAGAAGTTGTATTTACATTGTGAAATGTGAAGATAACAGATCTTTTGGCCCAAAGTATGATAATCTATTCTGACAACCTAGCAATATATTTTTCCTGGCAATTACTGCATCCAATTGAATAACTGACAGTTGAGCCTTAGACCAGCTTGTGGAAAAAAGAAAATCTCTTTGAGTTAAAATGTGCAAGTATGAGATAGAACTTCATTGATTTGTCACAGATTGGGTGACAAGTCCCTGGCTAGCCCCAGGTTTATTTTTCATTAATACTTCTTTTTTAATGCAGTGGTAGGTTCCAGTAGGTTCTGAATGCAGAGAAGGACTGACCACCTTAGAAATACCAAGGAGGAGAGAAAGGTTAAGGCTCTGTGTGAAGTGGATAGGAGATAACTTTAAAAACATATCAAAAAACATGTTTTGTAGGGGGGGTGATATTTTTCCAAATACATACACAAATAAACTTAATTTTTTTCCCTAGAGTTTTTTATCACTTGACCTGTCCTGTCAAGGTTATCTTTTGCTAGTCCTGATCCCAAATTCTTACCTTTACTCTGAGCATTGAGTAAAATATAGAACTGCTTTCCCATTCATCAGACATTTTTTGTAAGATATATAGCAATATAAGCTTGAAGAGAAGAGGAGCAAAGGAGAAGTATAACTCAAGTGCAGCAGAGAGTACATTCATAAACTAAGGAGAGGCAGATCTATATATTTCCAGAGGTGACCCGAAGTTGGGTCACTGCAGTTCATGCAGTGGTGCTCTGCAGGGTTTAGAGGTGAGTGAGGAGCACAGTAATTGAAAAAGCAATTGTCCAATCTGTTTTTTATGGAGTGAAGAAGCAGAGGTATTAAAGAAAAGGTCCCAAGAGTTACTATAGCGTATAAGAACCTGTGGGTTCTGTTTGAGCACAGTACTTCTAGAAAAGAGAACTGCAACATGAAAGAAGAGTGTGCTAACTCCTTCTGCACATTAGGTTAACTCCTTCTGCACATTAGGTTAACTCCTTCTGCACATTAGGTTTTGTGCTGGATCATACACTTACTGGGGGGATTTATCTGCCCATTTGTCAGCCACAAATTTAATCTTCACCACAGTGACATTGATTTTGTGTCTCATATCTGGCTTTTTACTCTAAGAGAAATATCTGCTGCTGACAGCAATGCTCCTCCTCCCATAACGTTCCTTTCTGAATCATTTAAATTCAGAACATTTTGAATTATGTCCCTACTTCATTAAATTATTCAGCCACAGGTAAACTATTTATGGTTTTCACCCTTTTTGGGTTTTAATGGTTTGTCAGTAACAAGTAAAAGAAATAGATAGTTTAGATGCTTGCCAGAATTGTTCCTACAACGGTGAGTCAGAACACAAGGTCATTTCTAGTCATGGGAAGCTATTTCAGTTCAGGTAATGTTGACTACAGTCCAATGCTGACCAATAGCAGATCTGGCACTGTCAAAACTGAGTACAGTAAAGCCTATAGCCAAAGAAAAGCAAAGCAGTCTGCCACTCTTTGCTTATACCACTGTATTACATCTACAGAATGCTTTTTCTCTCTGGGTTTCAAGATGATTTACTAGGAAAGGTACTGCTCTCATCCACATTGAAAAGACAGTAAAGCTTAGATATGGACTTTGCTCAGATATATGGATAACTTTCTCAAGAAGATGTGCTAGTAAACCCTCACCCCTGAAACCCCTTAAAACCTTCATGAGCAACAAGTATTTGTGTTGAAGATACAGTCCAAGCTGAAAATAATATGATAAATATACAAATGTTGTCTTCATAGCATCAGTAGGTTGGAGCAACTTGACAAAAGAAAAAGATCTGTTGCAAAAATGGCCATTGACTTGCACAAAGCATACCTCATTTTTAAATACATTGCCCTCATTAACACAGGTACTAATTCCATTGTTATTCACTGCAAAACTAGGTACTTTGGATAAGACCAAGAAAAGAACATCACTTAGCTTTAACAGCTGAATGTTATTCTGAAACACTCGATTCAAAAAGTCCAAGAGACTAAATTACTATCTGACAACTGAAAGGATTTGATTCCTCAATTGGATAAAATATCTTTTGCTGAGGCAAGACTTAAATTAATTGCAGATGATACTAAAAATCATTGACAGAAGGCTATGACCGTTCCATTAACCAGACTGCTGGGTTGTTGATCTTAGACAATCTGGTTCGTTTTCCTTTGCTTTCATTTTGATGTATTGCAGATCACAGCCCTCCAATATGTGCAATGTAAGTTTTGATTGCTGATGACAATTTTAAACTGAAAATAGTTGTGTGGAATTATGGGTGTCAGTACAGATAGAACAGAACAATGTCATTATCAACAGAGAAAATCATAAAGCTAGGTAAGAAATTAAACTGAATATCAGCTGCAAAAGCAGCCATGCTTTTTGAGCTTTGCAGGCTCATGGATGGCTTCATATTTAGGGCTGAGCTGCTAACATCATCATCATGTTAGTTCATTCCTAGCATTGTTATTACCAGCCCTGATGTATTTTGTCACCCTTGAGTGTAGCAGTGGAGCTTTGTGAGTTTGAGAAAGCTGGAGCAACAGTAAGACTCCATCTTTTCTTTTTGGTTAATTGATACAGAGCTATATTCCCATTCAGTTGTGCTCTTTGGACAGCCAATTTTATAAGATCACTGCTTAAATTCACAGGAGGAGGCCACTGCAAATTGCATGTAGCAAATCCATTAACATGACAGGGAAGTGCCTGTCTCAAGCCATCAAGGGAGGGAGTTGACCCTACACAGTTCAGTTCAAAATGTTTTGTTAGAATGGGAAATAAGGAAACTAAGAGAATTATTGTCTCCCTTCACAGTGTTTACAGAATTTGCTAAAGATGGTTGTAAATCTCTTCAGTCTGAAAGGACATATATTGCAAGTACATATGCCCCAATCTGCAGGCTACAGCACACTCTGAAAGGCTAGGATTAAAAAACCCCAAAGAGCTAGAAGTCGTCCATTGACATTACTGAACCTTCTGCAAAGAAACATCCACTGTGTTTGGGGCCAGAAAACAGGCAGATTTCACCTCCAAGCTGAAGAGCTTTGTGCAGTTGCTTGTGGCCAAGATAGCCTGAAGTATTTTACACAATGTGAGGCTGCTCTGGCAAAATGCATTTCAGAGGTTTCTCCTCTCAACATCCACAGCTCACTTCATAACTAGAAAAGATACATGTAACAGCATCCACAACAGGAGGTTGTGGTGGAATTTCAGTGTCTACATATGTGATGAATGTTGCCATTCCTCTCTTATTCAGTAATTCTAGGGTACAATACTTGGGTAGGGAAGGGAGTACAGATGCTTTTTTGGATGAAATTTATTAGGAAATTTGTGCCTGAAAAGATTGTTAGAATAATCTTACAATCATTATTTACTGCCCCTAAAGTACTTCTAGCTGCATTATTGCTTTTGAGATATTTTTGCCTATGTTTTGGGCTATGCTAGCTGGTATAGGACATGCAAAGAGTTATTACATTTAGCTGTTGCCAAGCTCTGCAGTATAACAGCTGTCTTTAGTTCCCTGTGCTTACAGTCAAAAAATGGCAGCATTGATCTTGATTGAGACATTGCCTATTGAGACATAGCCCCTTCTATTTAATAGATCTGTCATGTCTGTTGATAGAATAGAAAGAAATACATAAGAGAGTAAAAGAAATATCTCAATGGTGGGTGTCAGGAGGTTGGGATATCCTTTTTTTCTGTTGTATATAGCAACAGAACAAGGGGTAATGAGAAGAAGCTGGAATACAAAAAGTTCCATTTAAACACAAGGAAAAACTCTTTCACTGTTCAGGTGAGGGAGCCCTGGCCCAGGCTGCCCAGGGAGGGTGTGGAGGCTCCTTCCTTGGAGGTCTTCAAGACCCGCCTGGACACGTTCCTGTGTGACCTGATCTAGGTGACCCTGCTTCTGCAGGGAGGTTGAACTGAATGATCTCTGAAGGTCCCTTCCAACCCCACCGTTCTATGATTCTATGAACTTCATGTGGGTTGGGCTGGTTGATGTGATAAATATAGAACCATTCTTTCCATTTATTTCATTCAGATATCTCCTTGGCCCAGCAAAGAGTAAGACTGTTAAAGAATCATAGAATTGTTTAGGTTGGAAAAGACCTTACGATCATCAAGTCCAACCATTAACCCAGCACTGCCAAGTCCACCACTAAACCATGTCCCTAAGCACCAGTCTACACGTTTGAAATACCTCCAGGGATGGTGACTCAACTACTTCCCTGGGCAGCCCATTCCAATGCTTCACAATCCTTTCAGTGAAGATATTTTTTCTGATGTCCAATCTAAACCTTCCTTGGTGTAACTTGAGCCCCTTTCCTCTCATCCTATCACTCATTACTTGAGACACCAACGCCTACTTCGCTACAACCACTCCTTCAGGTAGTTGTAGAGAGCAAGATCTCTCCTCATCCTCCTCTTGTCCAGGCTAATCAATCCCAGTTGCCTCGGCTGCTCCTCATAAGACTTGTTCTCCAGACCCTTCAGCAGTGTCTCTACCCATCTTAGAATCATAGAATCATAGAGTGATAGAATGGGAGGGTTGGAAGGGACCTCCAGAGATCATCTAGCCCAACCCCCTGCAGAAGCAGGTCAACCTAGATCAGGTCGCAAGGGCAAGGACAAGTTCCAGTACCTCCATCTTTTTTCTTGTAGTGAGGGGCCCAAAACTCAGCACAGCATTTGAGGTGTGGCCTCACCAGTGCTATGTACAGGGGCACAAACACTGTCCTAGCTCTGCTGGTCACACTATTTCTGATACAAGCCAGCATTCCTTGCATCACCTTGTAGCACCTGGGCACGCTGCTGGCTCATGTTCAGGTGACAACCAACACTCCCAGGTCCTTTTCCTCTGGGCAGCTTCCCAGCCACTCTGCCCCAAGCCTGTAGCATTGCCTGGGGTTGTTGTGACCCAAGTGCAGGACCTGGCACTGAGCCTTGTTGAACCTCATGGAATTACCCTTAGCCCATTACTCCAGCCTGCCCAGATCCCACTGTAGAGCCTTCCTACCTTCAATGTCCAAGGCTTTATCCAAGTCCAGGTAGACACATCCACAGCCTTTCCCTCATTCTCTAAGTGGGTCACCTTGTCATAGAAGGAGATCAGGTTAGTCAAGTAGAACTTGCCTTTCCTAAACCATCATGTCTGGGCCTGATTATGTGGTTGTTCTACTGTTGATTGATCTATTGTTGGAGCAATACAGCTCATGAAGTTGGGAATACAATGTCAGACAAAAAAAAAGCCCTGCTACTTCTATTAGCAGTTCATGGTGCTCCCTGCTTTACACGATAAACTGACAGGGCTGTGAAGAATAGCAGTGCTTATAGCTTGTACTACAAAATGGGGACCCCTGTGAAGCAACTGTGTAGACATCTGGTAAAATGTCATTACACTGAGCCTTGTAACCTTCTTGCACTTCCCTCCTTTGTGGGTATTATGCAATACTAAACTTTCCAGTTTTCCCTCTTTCTCAGCATGTTCAATAGTCTGTGAATATGAAGCCCTCTTAGGTTCCTGAGGACAGGAGGAAAGGCACAAAGAGTTTTCCCCAGTTACTTTACTTCTGATGGCTAGCTCCTAAACTATAACAATATGCACTTCACATGCAGTTGGAGAACATATACTTTAAGGAAGAGCTAAACAACAAAACCTCATGAGAAGGGGGAATTATTTTTCAAGTAAAATAAAACTCTCAAGAGCTTCTTGATAGTTTCCTTACTATGACCCAAGCATATAGCAGGGCAATGTTAAGACTTATGAAAGACTATAGTCATGAACTAGGGACAAAAGAATTCTAACCTCAATCCTGTGTGCTTTTAAAAGATAGGTATGGTTTATCTATATACAGATGTTAAAAACAACAAAAGTTTTACATATATAGGTGCCAGTTTTGGCTATTTCTGAAGGACTGCCAGAAATATCTACATCAGTTTAAAAATGAAAAACAAGCATGATTCAAGAGAGCTCCAACAGAGGTCTTATTCTTTAGGGAAATCAGATTGAGTATGGACTTGAATAAATTCAGATTTAAACTCCATCAGCCTGTGGGAGTCTGTGAATGGCTCATCATGTATTCAAGACACACTGTTGAGTACAAATGCCAACCAGCGGAGCTGCAGTGCAGAGATCAGATTCATTTCCCATCTTAAAGCAGTTATTTCTTTTCTGAACATATACTTAAAAACCATACAAAGACTGAATCCTTCATTTTGTGGATTTTCTTCATCTAATCCTTGGGGTTTTTGTTCTTCTTTCAGTTTAAGTATTAAGAGAGTACCAAGGCTATAAACAAGCAAAAAGAAATAATTGATAATCTAAACGATGGAGAAAAAACTAGTTTATCTATTTCAACAGACAACAGCCTGCTGTTGTGGTCTGTCATTTGGATAATTTTTCACTTCTAACTGGGTGAAATTAAATTTGCTGAGATTTCTTTTGAAAGTCTACATGCAGGGAGGCTGAACTTTCCCACAGGAAAAGTGCATATTGTTTTGTTCCACATTAATCAAGACGTTAGCACGAGCGGTGCACTGCACTGCCAACCACCTGTGCTGTGCTTTTACATATGAGGCAAATTAAGCAGCTCTCGGGGCTGCAGTTGACAGCAGGAATGCTGGGGTAGATTTCAGAACAAAAGAAGAAAAATTAGCTTGATTTATTTATGCATTGAGCATGCTCCACTAGCAATGTGCATCATGTGATTCCTTGTTTCTAAGGAAATGACTACGATGCTGAGCACACAATTCTTCCATCATGAACTGCAGGATTTTGGGGTTTTTTTTCATCCTCAGATAATTTTTTAAAGACATAAATCTAAAACAACTTGCTGCACTTGATTGGCATTGGTTTCTATTTACAAACATATAATTCTTAACATATGAGTAGAGAGGATTATAAATCAATGCTGGAATTAACTACAATAAATATACAGCACAGTCAAATTTATTTCATTACATTCAGGATGGAATGACCCAGTTTACAGGGAACCAAGTCATTATGCAATTGCTGTCCCTAGATGACTCTTCTACTTTGATTCTTTGCATTCTTTGAAAGGGTAATTTGCATTACAGCTGATACATCATTTTTTTTTTAAATCAGAGCATGACTGTTCAAATTCTTCAGCTTTCATCAGCAGCTGCTTCCAGCAAACATGCCTAGATCACTGAGATACTGCACCTAGGGTAGCAGTGTGGTAATCTTGAACAGATGGGTACAAACTTGATAGAAAGGAAATAGTACTTTTATCTCTCAGTTAGTGTGGATGCTAAAATAAAGAAGAGAGGCTTTACAGATTTACAGTAGCTACAGAAAATGCTTCAGTATAATCATAAGCGTATTCCTGAAGGATTCTCTTTCCCTAGCTGCTGGTAAGGTAACCACTAACTAAGCAGCTGTAAAGTCTTCAAGCCTGGAGTTTAACTCAAAGGGTAGGTTTCATAGTGTTAACATTTTAGATGTGGTTGTAGAGTTGCAGTAATTAAACTGGCTAAGTTGTCTATTGAGTTTGTCTAAGCTACAGAGTGGGGTGCATTTGTTTTCCTTTGTGAGCTGTTGGTTCTTTTGCCAATATCAGTGCAATGGATGACATTATTAAATTCTCCACAGCACCAAAATAAATTGTAACAAAGGCAAAGAAATCCTGTGGAACAGAAATGAATGGAAAGTGCAAATAAACATTACTGAGTTAATAAGTCTGAAAAGAGACAAGTACAGATCATTTCTGCTTTCTGGTTTTATGAGCATTTGAGGGAAGGCTGTGAGATATCTTGGCACTTCTTCTGTAACAGAGGCTGTTTAAATCTTGGAAACAAATATTCAGATCATCAAAGCACCAGGACAGAAGTAGAAAGTAACAAAACAGCTAGGAATTTTTCTGTGCAGATGTAGACAGAAACTAGGATGCCTTTTTGCTGTACCTTCTTTCTCAGTGAAACTCTTCTGGCTTAAAGAAGTTTCTACCTGAAGGATGTTTCCATTCAGCAAGTATAGCCTGAACTTCTGACAGCTATTCATATGGCCTAGACGTAGAGACATTCCCAATGGCATCATGTGACACAAAATCTGGTTAGAGCATTAAAGATAGAAAGCAGTACTTTGATGTTGGCAGTAGATGTGGTTAACAAGTACCACTATTAGATGTAATAGTTATTATAATTTACAAGAGAAATGGAGTTAAATGAATGTATTCAGAGCTGGATATGGCCTTGACTGTCCTGTAAGGTTAACCCTGGAGGAAATGTGTGCAATATTTTTCACTCAGTGAGTGAGTGGAGAGCCACATCTGACTGGATGGCTAACACTCAGAATTAAATGCAGAAAGAAATTGTTGGTGCAGATTGGAAACCTTCATGTCTTTGACTCATCTCAAACTGGCAACAGAATGAACAGTGAAGTGGGCAAAGTCCTCCTTTGCAAAAACAGTCGAGCATCTCCGTGTGAAGAAACAGATGAAATCCAGGCATCCCATTTCTGCTCTGCTTGAGTTTCACTGAAGCCATTTGAGTTTCACAAGACCCCACAGCACTTAGGGTACAAGAGGTGACCACAGTGAAAAGGTGAGTTAAGTCTGTGTATGTAACACAGCATAAAGGAGACTCACTTCTATTTTAGCTGTAAAATCATCAGTGTCTCATACAAGAAGTCTCACAAGCATAAAATTACCATGAGTAGAACATTTGTGATACTGTATTACAATATACTGACAAGACTTGAATGGAACTCACAAACCATGCTGATCACACACATTTACTGCTGGGAAGGTAGTATCTTTCCTACTTGACAACACTTTAGCTCTGTGCTTGAAAACTATACCTAAAAATACCTGTTTAGATTCCCAGGAGCTGTGTTTTATTCCTAGTTTTATCAGAAGGATTTTTTACTGGCTTTGAAGTTGCTTTTCTTCTCCTTTTGTCTTTAGGAGAATAATTCCTAGTAATGTGCTTTATGGCAGCAAGGATTTTCATAGGCTAAGCTGCCTGCGTTTGCACACTTTATGCAAAGAAACATAACTCCTTCTGGCTTGCTAAAAATGAAGCAGGGCACTGCACACCTTGTCAGCATATTTAGCTTGTATTTTTCAATACTTGTACTCTGAGCCTTACATTCCTTTTTTTTAATTACCCCAAGGAAGATGAATATTGCACAAGAGGCTAATCAATAACTTAATATCTGTCAAGCCTTAGAGTGAATTTCCATTTGATTAAGTGGCATTATTATTGTGTATAACATTTGACTGTAAATGCTTCCTGGCTTATCTCCAATGCGATATCATAGACAATATTATCTGGTCTCTATTAACTAGCAGTCAGGGAAGAAGAGAATTATGTCTGTGCCTTAGGAAGGGACATAAGTCACAGGACTTCAGCATATCATTTAAACACATTTTATTTTTCATTCTGAGTAAAAATGTTTCTTTCAGTCAGGATCTAAACATCATTCTATTCTGGGAAAACAATCCTTCCATAAGTTCATTAGGTATTTGAAAGCCTGTGTGATGAAGACTATGAAGTCTTTTACAGAGAAAGTCTTGCTTTTTTATGTTCCATTCATGAGCAGAGAAACACTCATAAAATGAGTGTATCTCTATGGATGTTTACAGACAAAAGCAGTGAGAATGTCTCATGAGAATGAGCCTTAGCAGTAGAGCCAGTAGAGACACCCCAAAATTCAGTTTAGTGCCAAAACACTTGAAACATGGAGGGAACACAAAACTTCATAGTAATTTTTCAAGTTGTAACTGTCAACAGGCTGTTCCATCAGACTACACAGTAAAAGGAAAGTAAGTAGATGGAATATCTGTTGTTTTTACAAGAAATAAACATGTTTTAAAACCAAAAGTGAGGCCTGAGCCCAGCCTCTGCTGTTGAGTTGCACACTCTCTTTGTTGGTTAATCCATTGGAAAGGACAATTGCTATGAATTTTCTTAATGCTTGCAATTTAAAACAGTATAAAAAAGGAATCAGTTGCTAATTGCATTTCTATTACACATACAAAAATTGAATGGAAAGAGGTTTCATGCAATGGAAAACTCTTCAAAGTCTGAAGCTCTCTTACTGCAGTTCTGTTTCCAAACTCAAAAGTAGGTACTTGAAGGCTGATACATCCACAAAAAAACCTTCTGCTCAAAACTGATTTTGTAGGGAAAATAAAACATCACTTTATCTGTGTACAGTGTAATTTGTTTTAAAGAATATCTCCTCTATAAAATCTTATGCATGGATGTAACACAGTAAGGATTGAACTTGATCAATCTAAAACTCCCTTCTAGGACACATTTTGGTTTGTCTTCCTCCTTTCTTCTGATATCCAACTAACTGGACTTAAAGCCAGCAAGAACAAAACAGTCTCCTGAGTATCTGTAATTAAAAGATGAGCCTTATTAAGCAACAAGCAAAAAACTGCTGCAAGAAGAAACATTCTAAAGCATAATATCTGCACTCAGAGCGGTGATTGGTTTTATTAAATAGTGAGTAGTTCCTTTCTCGATGCACGGACAACAAAAGTACTCCAGGTTTACAATATCACTAACAGCAAACTATTCTCATTTTAGTTTTACAAAGCCCCTCTGTCAGAAAGATTATTCTGTTGAGTACTGAATGGGACCTAGACCTCTACACTACCCAATTTTGAAAACTATACTGAACCTGGATTGATTTTACAACTTAGAAGGAGCATGGAGAAACTTGTAGGAAAACAGTTCTCCAAAGCAATCTTTCCTTTGAAAGCCTACAACTTTTGGACAGTCATCTTGCCAGAAAGTGTCAAGCCATTTGTGTGTGTGTTTTTAATGTTTTCTTTAAAAAAAAAAATAAAGCCAAATGAAGGAGTCACCATTCATCTTCACTCCTCGTTACAGCATTTTCCTGTTTCAAAACACTCCTAACTTTTATTTTTAACATATTTGCTTTTCTACTTGTACCTTTCCAATAAGCTGAATAAGCCAAACACACCAGATTTTCTTCTGTATTTCCTCTGTGATGAGCATCCCTAGAACTGGTGTTGAATTACCAGAGAGCCTCAGGAAAGGATCAAGTGGGGGCTTTGATTACTTCCCAATCCCACTCAAACCTAATATAGTGCAAAAGAAGAACCATTTAATTCCCCTGTAAGGACTAGTCCTGAGGTATGATGTTCTAGATAAAACCAGAAAGGCTCAGATTGCTTTGTGTTCATTAAATACTGTAAGAAACATATCTAGAACATCTATTCTTCATGTCTGAGCTACTTTTTCCCCCCCTTACATGTACATTCATTCTCTGAAGGTATGGTTTAATCATAGTAGATTATTTTCAAGCTTTCCTTCCATCATTTGCAACTGTTATCCTAAAACTCTGTAGGAAGAGGTTTCATTTATAAATGAAAATAAAGAGGAAAACATTTTCTTGTTCCTACAAAACACTTCATTTTAGCAATTCTAGCTATTTAGAAGAAGTAATTTTGAGATTAAGACCTGTTTTCAGAATTTTCTCTCAATATCAAGGGGTTTGTATTTGTTTTTTTAACTAAATTACTTCTCTTGGTAAGTATCATTAACTACATATCAGGGGATCAGGGCTGCTTATTCTTGTTGCCTGGACAGGCTGCAAAAGAACCAAACCATATCAATCTGAAGATGGTAAGTTGAGCACTCCAGTGACTCAGGAGAAGTCAACAGATAGAGGGAGATAAAGCCAACAGCAAGAGGGAGTCAATATGAAAGCTAACAACCTGCATGCTTGTTCAGAGCCAGAAATAAGGGAAAATAAAGAGAAACAGACATTTGTTGTAAATAATTAAAACTTGCAAAAATAATAGAAAATGAAGTTAAAACAATTAAAAAAGCTTTGAGACAACTATTTCCAAAGTTGCTTCATGTAACCAAAGTACATCCTGAAACCTTTGTAGGCAACAACACTCCTGCCAAATACTGGGAGTACAGGTCTAATTCCTATGAAATATTGATTTCAGCTTATTTGAAACTCAAAGTTCTTATAACAAACTAACTCCTTACATATGATACTTCTAGTGACATCTGAAATCTTAATCCTTGGTGGGATTTCTCATCTGCTGAATGGTTTTAGACACCTATGCTCTACTGTTTTCCTCCATACTTGACCTTTAGTAATTTGTTTTTAGATGAACACAAAAGCTTCTTCATTGCTGTATCTAGGCCATAAACTTTCAGACACTAGGCCAGCCCATGACTGTGATTCTATTTAGAATCAAGAGATTGGAAGAACATGAAAGTTGTGCAGTCAGGAGCCAAGAGTAGTGAGGGCACAATTTCTGGGGAAAAAACATCCTTGCAGAGATCTCAGCCTGCTTTTCAGACTTTGCACACACTGTTCCAAACAATCTTGTTGTGCTTAGGGGCTTTTTAAAGAGTCATTTTCAACTGTAGCCCATTCCCTGAAAAATAAGAGTCTCATGAGAAATTCAGGGAGCCATAATTCAGGGAGACATAAGCTGGAACATGGGAAGGAGGAACATCTCTGCTGTGAAGATGAGGGAGCTCTGGCACTGGCTGCCCAGAGAGGTTGTGGAGTCTCCTTTGGAGGTTTCCAAACCCATCTGAACATATCCCTGGGAGCCCTGATTAAGAGGAACTTGCTTTAACAGGAGGTGAGACTGGATGATCTCTGGAGGTCCCTTCAATCCCTACCATTGTATGAATAGAGGCAAGGAGATGTTGTGGGCTCTGAGATGAGCCACGGTGAAAAAGGACACTGATCACACAGGAGCAGAGAATGAAGTGGAGCAGGGACTTCAGAGATGATGAGAAGAAAACTACAAGTTTGTGGGATTGACAGCAACTAGAGGAAGAGAAGATTTTCATGGTCATTTGCAGCTTTTCTAGTTTTCCAAGTATGTTTGTCAATGTTGAATTCCATGTCAACACACTTCAAGAACATCTTGTTGTGGGGTGCATCCATCAGTAGTGCAGTCAACGATCATCCACAGGTCTTTTGCCCTTGCCCTTACAAAGTCAGTATACACACAGCTTTCACCACAAATATCCCACTTGAGGGAACAAAAGTTACAACACCTCAGAAAACCCACAAAAGCAAAAATCCCAAACCTACCAAAGAAATAAAAATCAAACAAATAAAAAAACTCCACCCAGACAGCAAAACCCTCACATTCCTCCTCCATCTGCTTCAACAGCCTAGGCCCCAAGGAAATACACATAGCACAAAGTAAATCTGTTTTTGCAGCAAGTGTTTGATCAATTAACTTTGAAACCTCTGGAATGTACTAAAAATTATCACTTCATTTTTGTTCATTACACAGCTCAGCAGCTGGTAATCTGCTGCCTCTTGGTTTTGTCATCTCTTGACCTTTGTTAGGAGCAACTGGTATAGCTGTGAACCTCATGAAGTTCAACAAGGCCAAGTGAAAGGTTCTGCAAATGGGTTGGGGCAGTCCCAAGCACAAATACAGACAGGCAGAGAATGGATTAAGAGTAGCTCAGAAGAGAAGGGTTTGAACATGTTGAGTGACCTCTGCGTCCCACAATATAGGAAACACATGGACCTGTTGAGCCAGTCCAGAGGAAGACCACAGAGATATTCAGAAGGCTGGAGCACCTTTCCTTATGAAGACAGGTTAAGAGAGATGGAGTTGTTCAGCCCAGAGAAGAGAAGGCTCCAGGGAGACCTTCAAGCAGCCTCCTAGAACCTAAAGGGGCCTACAAGGAAGCCAGAGAGAGACTTTGTACAAGGATCTGTAGTGATAGAACACAGGTAATGGCTTCAAACTGACAGAGGTCAGAATTAGATTAGACATAGGAAGAAGTTTCTCACCACCCTCACAAGTGAACCCCTGGAATAAGGTTGTACAGAGAATTTGGAATGTCCCGTCCTGGAAGTCACAGAATCACAGAATGTTAAGAGTTGGAAGCTCATCCAGTGCAACCCCCCTGCCAGAGCAGCACCACCTAGAGTAGGGCACACAGGAACTCGTCCAGCTGGGTTGGAATGTCTCCAGAGAAGGAGACTCCACAGCCCATCTGGGCAGCCCCTGCCAGTGCTCCCTCACCTCAACAGGGAAGAAGTTTTCCCTTGTGTTTCTTTGGAACCTCTTCTGTTCCAGCTTGTAGCCATTGCCCTTTGCCCTGTCATTGGCCATCCCTGAGCACAGCCTGGCTCCAGCCTCCTCACATCCATCCTTTATGTATTTGTAAACATGAATGAGGTCACTCCTCAATCTCCTCTTCTCCAAGCTCAAGAGCTCCAGCTCCCTCAGCCTTTCACCAGAAGGGAGATGCTCCCCTTCCTTAAGTGTTCAAAGGCAGATTAGACAGGATTTGAGCACTGATCTGGTGGAAGGTCGCACTGCCCGTGGCAGAGGGGTCACAACAAGATGATCTTTGAGGTCTCTTCCAACCCAACCCATTCTATGATATATCTGGTGATGGTTTGTTACCAGCTATTCTTATCAAGAATATTCTTATCTGTGTTATCTGTTCCATACCAGTCTCCTTAACTACATCTATTACTTTTTTTGTAAGTAGTATACCTTTCTAATAATTTTAATCATTCATCTGTTTTGGAGAGTGAGAATAGGCTTTGAACTTTAACTCACTCCACATCTAGATGCCCATAACCCTCTCTCTGTAGCTGGATTTTAATGCATCACAGCCTTGGAGGAAGCATTTCTGGGGGTTTTTTACATAGAACTTTTCTTGGAGGTAGGAACTCTACCTTCAAAGTCTCTGCCAACTCAAATTGTTCAGTTATCTCAAACACATTTTGTAAATTTGCTTTATGCATTAAAATTATATGTTTTTTAAAGTGCTGCTCTTTGAAGACTTCTGTATTATCTGGGTCTAAATCTGAATATTACAAACTTCATTTAAAAAGAAAGCCATACAAGGCAAGTGCAAGAAAATGTTATTCATTTTCTATTCCAAATAGTCTCAGAAAGTAAGGATAAGGATGTCAAATATGAGGTTTTGCTTTAGGACCTCTTTTGAAGCATCACTGGAGTAACTTGACAAAATAAACATCACTACTATGCTTTTTGTATGCCTTCACAATCTACATTATATTTCAAGGAGTTGGAAAAATTCACTTTTGATATCTAATTACTAGAAATACAAAATGCTACAGTTATAACTTTCTTTTTAAATATGAAGGGAAGAGAGGTCAAGATCACAAGCAGAAAGGAACCACCAAAATTCACCTTGCTGACGACAATTAGCATGAAGTATTGCAGACAGCTCTTGGCCTAAATTTCAGGAACACCTGAAAACAGGTAGGCTCTGGCTACAGATGTGTCATACAGGATGAAGAAGCTTGTTAATTTAATTAGAAGTAGTAACATTCCTCCAGAGTATTTCCAACACAACTTCTCTAAACTGGTGATTAGGCAGAATGCCTTTCATTAGACTTTTGGATGGTCTAGGGTGACACTATGTGGCTAATCTGAGCACTGAAATATCAATTGCAAATCATCTCTTAGAACTACTCAGAGTTAAGAGGTTAGATTAGTTTCATTCTAACGCTAAACAGGCAAGGTTAGAGCATACTAGGTTTTATAACTGCTGTGTGAGGTGGTGAGCATGTCCAAACTTTTTGTTTCTAACTATAACCTTCACAGAGAACCACTTGACATAAATACATGCAAGAATGAAAGTCATGATGACACTGAAATGTGTTTATAGAGCTTATAGTGTTCAGTTTCCATCTTCCCTAAAAACAGATGTTTTTCTTATTATAAGGACAGATTAAAGTTGTCAAACAACTTTGACAAACTCTTGGAACATTATTGACCTTCAAGCTCTCTGCTGATAATGATTTAAGTCACAAGTAAATTGATCAGTTGTCAATTTGTCCTTCAGATCCTTATAATTATCTGGTTGATAGCCTCTCCTAGAAGTTTTGATCTCAACCATCTACAGTCAATCCACACACTTGGTACCTACAGTAATGGCAGACTTCTCAATGAGATTTCAAGTCCTAAACCTAACTGTAGCTAATTCAGGCCCCTTTTTGAGATGCACATTCCACTGCAGTTTTTAAAGCTCCAACTTCAAGCTGAATGCCTGAATCCAAGCAATCAATTTCCCTACATTTTCCCCATGGACCAAATCACTAATGAGACAAATAAGTATCCTATTGAGTTTTCTGCTAGAAGGAAGCTATATTGTCCATCTGTTTCTTTGTCACAATTGTTTCAGCAAAATATTCCACAGAGCAACCCAATTGTGGGCTTTTTTATAGGTGAGAAAACAGAAATGTATTTGGTTAATGAGGCTTTGACGATCTGCACAAGTAGATTTGAAGGTCATTTAAACACATGTTAAGAAAATAAAATGAAATGATGGTCAGAAGACAGCTAGTCTGCATAAATTATTAGAACTGAGCATGAGCCTGCTGGAGGGTATGCTATTCCTCTGCTTTAAAAGGGATTAGGAAAGATTCTACCCTAAGCTTATAGGGATGTTTCTATGATACACAGAAATATTCTGTTCTTGTACCTGGGACACAAAGTCCTGGCTATGGGACTCCAATGTGCAGTCTTAAGCACTACACAAGCTACTGAAGAGTTCTTCACCTTTGTTGATCCTTTGCCTCAGCAACTTGCAGCTTCCCAAACTTAATCCATCCTCTTGGTCGTGCCTCTGAATACTCTCCTGACATTTGCCCTATGTATTCAGTGGGGGAGTGGCAGAACTCCCTCTTTTGGAGTAGAGTTTGTGGTGTGTGGTATGCTTAGGTATGCTGCCTGCACATCAAGTGCTCCTGTAGAAGACTCTGGATCACATACAAGAATGGCTGGATATGAGGAAAGCCCAGCCTTTCAGCACAGTGTGAGAAATAAGAATCATTTGATCAATGTTTGTTCATCTTTCTTATCCTCAAGATCGATTTTTGTGTAGAAAAGTCTTATGTGTTGGTCCTAAAGATTTAAAAATCTATCTCAGCTGTTATGCCATCATCAACCTTTTCTGCAGACATATTGAAGCCAAATATAAAAGAACAAACCCTAAAAATAAACCCCTCAGATGTATATCAGCACCTGAACTGCTGTGGAGTGTGGCTTCTTTGGGTCTTTTAAAAAGAAATGAACCCTAGGTTCATTTAAGTGAAAAAACAGGTGCATCATCTAACATCTGGTTCTTTAATTTTGGTCATACAGCTACCAAAATATGACCCACAGCAGTTTAAAACAACAAGGAAAAAAAATCAGGTAAAAAGAAAAGAAAAACCCAAAAAACTTCGAATGCCAAGCAAGTCTTAGAAATGGTTCTCCCTTTTGATTAGAACAATTTAACATACCAGGGACTGCTTCTAAGCTCAGCAGCTTTCTGGGAAGTTTATGAAGCTTGAAGAGAGTGCTTGAAGTATTAGTCTGTTTTTGTGGTGGTAGTGGACTTGCACAAAATGCTCTTAGTGAGATTGAATCCTAATGTCACATGTTTTTTATAGCTGTATTTTACCATATGCTGAGGGCATCTAGGACGGGTGAATGAACACAATTTCTATTCTATAGAATGGAAAATTCATTTGAAAGATGAAATGTAGTTACTTAGTATCTTACACATTCTCCCTAGAAAGGTGCTGATGTGGTGGAAGTAATTGTTACGTGTAGGATCTTCATGAAACCCACAGAGGAAGAGACAGAAACACTTTCCCTTTGGTGACAGTGTGCAGTAACATTGTGCAACGTGACTGTAGGACCTGCAGAGACTTTGAGCCCTACTGATCTTACACTCTAGCCCTCTTGTTACTCCTAACAGATTCTTCAGGTCTGCACCATATCAGCTCTACTTTCAACTCAATTTGAAGGAGAGTATTTCTTCTAGCATGGACCATTAACATCACAGAGAATGCCCTCTCCCCACATTGGAGTCAGATCAAGGGATTGCTTCTGCATCACGAAAACTAAGCATGAGGAATCATTCATTATTATCACATGTATAACCATAGCCTCTAGATCCTGGACCACTCAGGCTGTGTGATATTGCACAGTACTTAAACCAAAACCACCTTATGAGGGTTAGAAATACATCACTCAAGTATTGTTCTTCCAATGCAGCGTCATCTGTGACTCTCAAATATGAAGTACTGCCTTTCTGTAATATTAGAAACTAATGCAACCTAAATCTTGAGAGAATAACTTATAAAAATAACCTGCTATAATTCATATTCTTTCCAGGATTCCTTCCATCATCCCCCTGGAGTAACTCTTTCTCTGTATAGATGTGTTATGAAGATTAATGGATATGGTACAACTCTGGCAGGTTTACAAGCCTTTGTGTGACACTGTACATGTAGACTATCAGTTTTTCACTTGCAAACCTCTTGGGGTTTGTCAGAGGTTGTAGGGACAAGAACAGATCACCACAGGTTTTGGAAATGTAATGTTGCTATTTCTTCTTTGCAGCTTTCTGTAACAAAAAGCACATCTGTGTACTCTGACTGGAAATTAGCTATTTCTTAGTTAAAAAGCTGTTCCTGGCATTTCCCTACACCTGAAAGCAAAACATATTAATCTTCTGGCAACAATTCACTGAACTGCTACAGTGTCATCTCAGCCTTTAACACCACAAAAGGCATATTAAAGTTAATTGGATGGTTTCTTAATTTCAGTGTTATAATCTGAAGATTACAGACTAGAATCATAGAATTATAGAATTATAATCTATTATAGAACAGATTGAGAAACCTAACACAGAAGCTACTCCAAGAAACAGACTATGACTTGATAGATGAAACTGAAAGCTATCACTGCAAAGGGAAATGGAGATCCACTGTGTGAGAGGGGGTTCTAGGAAAAACCAACTGAACCACAACACCCAAAACAATACACCAGTGTCCTTTCTCTGCAGGAACAGACTTAGAAATACTTCACATCAATACTGAACACACTACTGCTTGCATTGTTGTTTATTGAAATTGGTAGATTAAGCACAAGGATGAGAAGTAAGAGTACTACAGAGTTGAGTTTTACAATTTAAGATGTATCAGAAGGATCTCTGAAACCCTATTGACTTTTAGTGTAGGCAATTCCTGTCTTAATTCTACCTCCCTATTTAGACAGTAATATATCACAACATTAATTTATGCCCTGCATTTAATCAAAGATGGCTTTTAGTTACAGAACATGGCTTCTCACACTGAGATATTAATGAATATATCCTAAAAAGCTATATAAGAAAATTAAAGTACAAGTCCATAGCTCTCCTGCACCTTTAATTGCTCTTCTCTCTATCTATCTATGAAGCAATACACAAAAAGCACCTGATACTATTAATAAGAAAGCCTATGCTTGGGTGAACAAACAGCAGAGAGAGATACTGCTATAAATAAATGAGAAATGTAGTCTATCAGCTGAAATGTGAAATGAAGAGTAACTGGGAGATATTGAAAGCTGGAGAGCAACCTATTAAAATGCAGAACATTGTATTTTTTCATTACTTATAGAAATTACTTCAATTAACAGGTCTCCAAGTGCAATTCCAAAACATAACAGGCTAGAATAGAAGCAATAACAACAAATAAAACCATATTCCACAGAATTTAAGCAGCTTTTGTGAACCCAGAGTAACAGGTTGTAAACATCCCCCATTTCTACCAAAGGTAGTTGTGATTTTGGGGTGTGAGGATAAAATCAGTATTGCCTCAGTGGAGCTTTCCTACAATATTCAGACTCATAAAAGTTCAAATCTTACCAGGAAGTTTCTGAAAGTCTCATGACAAGCAGAAGAATAAAAGATAAAGAAAAAGAGCAATAATATCAATCAAAGCAGGAGTACCACGTGGGGAATAGTGGTGTTGGAGGTAGCATTAACTTCACTGGAAACTCTACATTAGTCTTTTCCAAACTTAGTAACACATTGCAGGTCAAAATAATCTTGGAGGACACAATATCTGAACACAAGAGAAGTACTCCACTGAGCCTTTAAAAGAATAAAATAGTGTACACTCTCCTTCACCACAATCTCAATTCATTACCTTTACCTCATCAGAAAACCAGTGCATAAGCGTTCAGACTGCTCTTTGTCCCATAACACTATCACACAAGAGAACCTTGCTCCCCTCCTTCCTCCCTGTAATATACTCCTCTGTTAATGAGCTTGTTTCCTGTTATATCAATGCTTCATCTCAAGTACCTCACACACCTGCAACTACTACATCTATTTGAGCTGACCTTCAATTTTTGGTGGTTTCAATGCTCTTTATGTCTGCCAATTAGATACATTTACGATCGTTAGAAGCAGAAATAGCTCCCAGGTTTGATTTCAATAATTGCTTAGATACATATGACTGGGTATAACATTATACTTTCTGGATACCTAATATTTCTGCAGTAGAGGACATCAAAAGATGTCCTTTTTGCACCTGCTGGTTTGGTTGGTTTGCAAATGCAAACAGTTCCTCTCATCACAAGTCTGTGCCTTTTGGCTTAGCCTATAATTGAGCTGCAGCCACCCAAGTTTCTAATAGGTGTCAGCTATTTTTCTTGTCTTGAAATTATCTTGATCAGAGTTTGAGCTTTAAAATAATGCAGGACTTTTGGAGAAGACCATTGTTGAAACCAGAGGATGAATTTGCCTTTCAATTTTGCAAGCTTAATAACCATAGTAAACCTGTATGTGCTATAAGGGAGGACAAGTGTAGTAATCTTATTCTCAGTTCAGTAGGACTGAAATGAAAAAGGCTTTGAAATTATAAAGGCTGTGATGATGTTATTGATAAATAACATATTCTCAAAATAAACCAAAGGCAAGGTCCCTGTCTTTTAAGGAAATGTTCAAACAACCCACAGAGGTTTGATTTGATTTTAAGCAAACCTGCATATTATTTAAAGGAATTCTGGAACTGTTTTACTAAAAGTATCTCAATGGAAATTTTCTCCAACTGTTTTTCATGTGACATTTTCAAGGCTCATTTTCTGAGGGCCATGGTAATGAGAAGAAAAAAAGAGTGCCATACTGACTTTTCTGCCTTTCTGACACCATTTCGTTTCAGCCTCGGGAACAAATACAGTATTTTGTATAAAGCTGCTGCTGTGATAAAAGCAGGATTGCTTCTTCTCTCCTTTGTGATAAAGCCTTAACATCAAAAGTAGGTGTTTTCTGAGGCCAGGGTAATTCAATTGACTAGTTGGTATTTTCTAAAACTAGACTGGGGTGTTTTTTTCTGTTTTGATAACATATTTGGACTGATTTGTGGAACTAATTTATAAGGAGATAAGCGTGTGTGAGGTTTATCTACCTGATTCCCCAACAAACCTCAGATTGCTGGGGTACCTGAAGAAAGCTTCTTTAGGATTTATTTTCCAGAAAGACACAGTTTGTATAACATAGCATGTGCATTATGTGAACTACTGAACAATGGAATCTAAAGCTGTAACTACACTTTCATCTCATTTCAGGATTCAAGAGCAAAAATGAACACAAGTTTGGCAAAGCCTGATGGGGTTCTCCATTCAGAAAGAGTCTAAATCTTAAAGCAAACATTTTATTGACTATATTTAGGCAGCAGCATTCCTCTTAGGTGAGGCAAATCAAACTTGTGTCAGAAGAGTCGTGTCAGGTATTATTCTTAGTGTGTGGTGTTTGGAAGGATGGTAGATTTCCACTCTGCTGCACTAGCTCACTATTAGCATAAGGATGCTCTGCCAGTGGCACATCATAGATCAGCCTGCAAACTGTGGAGAACAAAATGTACTGGCAGCAGCAGATGGGCACTGAGAGACAAAATGCTTTGTCATTATTTGGTACTGCTTCTATGCTTAAACAAGAAAATGAAAAGAAAGGCAATTGAATCATCCCTACAGCAGATTCAACCAATCTGGGTTTCATCTGTGTTTTCTCACACAATGAAAACACAATTTCTATCCATGAGTCATGGATATCAGAGGCTGTTGACAATGATACAAGGAAACAGTTTAAAAGGCTTCTTTCACTAAGACTGTTTTTATTGCCTCAGCCTTATAGGTAACAGCACAGAAAATGCAATGAAAATCCTGAAAATACCACAATCACTCACAAGCAGGGAAAAACAAGATAACATACCCAGCTAGAAGTGATTTTAATTCTTCATGGTAGATGAAACTCCACCAAAAAAATTACATATCCCAACCAGAAGTAGCTTCCCTCATATCCAGCCAATGCCATATATTGGCTCTGTAAAGAGCTCCCCAGCCTGGCTCGTACTTCCATCAAGAGTGTCAGTTCATGTGAAGTGTAACAGTGTTTTGTCAGATGTGAGCATCTGTCAGGCTGAAAATCATCTCCCAGATGCTAGTGAGTAGATGCTAGTGACTCTGCATTTTTTCTTCTGAAGCCACAATTCTCTGTGACAGCCTTGGTAAAACAGAAAGAGTCAAAAGCACTGAGTGTTCTGTCTTTGGGGGATGGGGAGCTCTAGAGGCAGCTGTTCAATTCCCTTCATTGTAGGCTTAGCAGAACAGTCTTTTTAATCTGAAATAATTGTGGCTTGATTCTCTGTTCAGTTGCTGCTGCTGCTTTTCTGCACCAGCATTAGCCCCTACCAAATCATTTGGTGAGACCAGTCATGGAGCTGGCTAGAAAGCAACTGAAATGACCTAACAACAGTTAAAAAACCCAAGCAGATAGTTGTCCTGTTCCAGATCATGCAACAACATAACCAGTAGTGCTGTCAGTTAAGAGAGGGTATGATGTTTTTCAGTGGAACAGAAGGTTTATCATAGGTAGCTATGTAGTAGTGTTAGCCATCTGGCATGTTCTTTGTGACAAAAGGCATTCTATTTCATTCAGTCACTTCCCAAATGTAAACCACTACATGGTTGTATGTATGCATGTGCATGACAGCTGTGTTCTGTATTCCTATAATCTTTTTCTTTCATGAAAGAATTCCAAACATGGATCAAATTAACAATTACAGTTAATTACACCTCTGCAAAGTAAGCATAAGCAAGCTTTCCTAGTTGACATGCTTTGATGAGGATGTATTGGTAACCAATCCACATGATGGTTATTGAATATCGACTTTAGGAAATCATTTAAACTGCCTCACACAACTTGAATCTGAAATAATTTCAAACAACCCACTGATGAAAGCACTAGAAGGCTTTACAAATACATATAGGGTCATCTTAAACAGATGTTCTCGATGTTCTATAGTGTTTTTTCAAGAAAGCTATTCACTTGTTTTTCTAGTTTCTGTAATCAGACTACCTTGTAAAAGCTAAAGTCAGTTCATTGCCTGTGCACCAGCACCGAGTATTACAAGTATTACCAAGGCTCAGTGATTTCTAAATGCAGACACAGAAGGAGTAGAGAAAGGTGCTTGAAAAATGAACAAATCCATCATGGACAGACTAAGTGAAGTACATTCCCTAGTTTGGTATTTAATGCTTCAGTGGGTACCAGGCAAATACGGTCTCCAAGAAACACAGATAATCAAAGTTTATTTGAACATATGGGAGAAAAGGTTGTAAAGATTTCCTCTGATTTGTGCTTTTCACCAGTCTGCCTCGTTTAATAACTGTTTAATAACTTCTCTTCCATTTCCATCGGATTAGATCATAATATGACTGTTTACACCTGTTTGTAAAAAGAAAAACAAAATCAGACACTTCTCTGATTTATTCAGTACCTCTTACATCAATGTGTAGGTGAACAAAAGTGAGCAGTACCTACATGTATTTCACATAGTGATCAAATTGGGATTATGGGTTTGTAGTTTATAATCCAAGACAATTTACACACAGACCCTAGTACTGAGCTGGGCCACGAAGAGATTTTATTAGGTACTTTTTATCATTATGTTTTATTATGGCAATGTCTCCCACCATTGCAGGAATACAATTAGCAATAGGAAAAGTCTCTTGCTTACCTTTTTCTGGTTCTTCAAAAGTAACTATAATAATCCTGTAACATTGACAGGTAGTCTGAAGTGTTGAACCCTGGTCCTGTGTGAGTACTGTGCTACTGTGGTGAAGTAAATCTATACCACATACTGTGTCAGGTATTTTCATATCAGAGAATAATAGAAAGAGTTAAGTTGGAAGGGGATGCTGGAGATCATGTACTGCTGGTCAAACCTCTGGTCAGATGTCAGATTTGGCATAACAGCTGAGCAAGAGTTTTCCAAACTGTTTCCCAGACAAAGGTCTAGAGCTCACTCAGGAATCTCAACCTATTAATGACTCTGGACTTTAGCTGGAAAAGGCTGGTAGACAGAGGGTACTATGGGAGTATCACTTGTATTAGAACCCAATACCTAGATCAAGCCAACAGGCAAGAAGTATAGAAGTATATAGTGAACTATGTTTGCACCTGAATTTCCTTCTTCTTTCTCCATGTTTTTTTTCCCTTTTTGCCTCTCCTCCAACCACTATTTATGAACCATTTTCCCCATTCCATATCAGTTTGGCATCTCATGACAAATACACATAGAGGCATTTACTGTAGGATCAGAGCACATGATGAGCAGGTGATTTTTCTGTCTAGGCATGCATGACTACCCTTGGCATCTTCTGAGTGCTAGAAGAATAGCAAGAATAAAACTTAGTGTTCTTATTTTGAAACGGGGCATCCATCTTAGTGCACTGTGACAGACCAGTAACTATGTGCCTTTGGTATCTTCAGTTTGATGCAGAGAATAGGAAGCTATTGTAATGAGGAATTTCATCCCTGTTCATGACCTAAATTTACAGGCACAGCTCATATCCATGCAGTGCTAAGAAACCCACCTGAAAAGGTGCGAGCCATAAAATAGATCTCTGAAGCCGACAGAAGCTTAATATGTACACAGTGCTTAGAACACACTAAACAGTCCCAGTCCTCTTTCTTCCTAACACCTCCATACACACATACTTTTTTGAAGAGATGAAGAGTCTTGACAAATGCACTTGGACTAAGGCTTTGTTGAATTTTCTCTGCTGAATACATGTTTGTTTACTGGTCACTTTTCTCCCAGTGTAGTACTACTTCATTGCAGTTTTGACTGCTACCAAATATTTCTTGTCACGCAGCATTTGTGGATAAAAGCTTGAAGACTAGGTGTGAAGACAGGAAAATCTGTAATTTGAAGCATTTTACCTTTAAAATGAGATTCTGTGACAGTTATTCACCTCACACCTTGTTTGAGGAGGTCAACCCAGTATGTCTGCTGGGCTGACTTCTAAACCTCACTGTTGCCAGTGCAGCAGCAGTGCATGGTCACAGGCTGTACTGCAGCTTATGGAACGACTGTATTAGTCTAAGGTAAAAAAAAAATGAAAATGAAGGAACTTCTGGGCTGAGCACCAGAATGGGAACTCCCTTATTGCCCCTGGGACTGCATCCACACAGTATTTAAAGTTGTAAGTGACAGGACATGAGTCCTGGACTGAACTTCCCAGTTCTAGAAGGTTTCAAAGGCGATTTTTCAGATGGTGACAGAGGGCTAAAGAGATTAAAATATGTATAAAATGGAGTGACACGACATATGGGCCAAAGTGATAGGAAAGCAGACTTGAGTGTCTGTTGGTCTCACAACCAAGAACTAATTGCTTCATATGAAAATTCACCAGGGCTTCATCCAAATGAAATGCTTATTCTGTACTTGGTAATTTCAGCCTGACTTCACTGCAGCATTCACATCAGACATTCCCACCACTGTGCACCACCAGAGCATGGACCAAGTTCTCTTTCTAGGCATTACCCTGACCCATAGTCAGGCAGGAATTCAAAGCACTGGGGGCTGACTCATCACCTGGATGTAGTGAAAGCTGAACCACTGACTGGTGAGCAGGCTTCTTACTGCTAATCTAGAAGATTTACACACACCTTTAGAGTAAAATATCCCAGTGGGATTCCAGAGCTAGATCTAAAGACTTCAGGTGAAAATAAAGAAAGCTGTTACGTTCAGACCATTATTGTTCATGCTGCTTTGTGAATTTATTTCTTTAAATTTTCCACTTGTGCTCCTGCCAAGAGAGATCTATCAGACAGAAAGCAGCAAGAGTAAAACTTTATCATTTTGTTTCAAACTATAAAATAATTTACATCACATATTTTACTTACTTTTGTCTTTTTTTTTTTTGTATTTTTTTGAAACCACAAACATTCCAGCATCACACTGTAGGAATAAGAATAACAATAGAAAGCATAACCTTTTGCATAGTATTAAATGAACAGACAGAGTAAGTTCTTTATTTACAATTATTGTCTAGATAAAAAAATTCATAAAAACAGATGAATGAACATATATTAATAACCCCTAGTGGGATGGATTGCCAACGTACCACTGTATTGTTGTCCACAAATCTCATGCTGCTAAGTACAGTACGTAGAGAGCGAGCATTTATATATTGCAGGGAATTGAAACAAACTGATCATTTTGGTTTTTGATCCATTGTTCCCATCACAGAGAGGTCAAGCAATAAAAGAAAGGAATTGTGATGCACAACTTGTAGTTGAAAGGTCATAGCTATTCGGCTTTAAAAAAAAAAAAAAGGAAGTCTATCATTTATCATATACATAAAGCACAGTCTCTGCTCACAAAAGCCCAGGGTTTCTATGCATCTCAGTTTATATATGTTTTACTATATATACACAGAATGTAGTGTTCATTTGCTTAACAGTTTTCAAGTCTGCAAATGGTACCTTAGGGAGGGGAACTCCTACAGGAAGATCTTAAAAAACGAAAGCAAGAAAAAACATGGGAGTGTTTGAAAAGAAAAAGGCAAAGAGTCAGTGTAAAGATGCTGCAAATAAATTGTTCCAGTATTAACAGCTTCCATAGATGTTCAAGTCCAAAGCTAGAGGCTTCCCTGTAAATAGATAACACTTTTTTTTTCTTCTGAATATGATATCCCAAATAGGCCATAGAAACCCAATACATGTTATACAAAGGTTAATCACCATATTTACAAAGCGAAGAACAATCCTGACTGAGTTTCAATCACTTCGTTGCTAGGAGTTAACTAAAATGATTACGTTGTCATGCTAGCTTTTTACTGTTAAGAAACGGGTCACACTATGTTGCAAAGAGAGTTGTGGATGCCTTCAAAGACCTGTCCTGTTGGTCAGTGACAAGTTTGGATCAGATAGCGAACTAGGAGTTTGAGCCAAAAACATTCAAGCTTCTACACAAAAGTCCGGAAGCTGGCAATTCAGGCTGATTAGAGCTTTACCTGGCTGAATAGTCTTGATGCACCCTGAAAACACTTTAGTCAGTTCAGTCTGCAGTTTGGCCATGAGTCTAATCTTGTTTTGGAGAGTTCTGGCTTGGTTTAGTTCTTGTGACTGCAGAGATGCACCACTTTATGAGCCAACTTTAAGACAACCAGTTACACCTTAACAAATCAATTAATCAAGCTAGTTGGAGAGTGTTTTTCAACACATCTGGCATAATCAATTGTGTAATTCAAAATGTCTTCTGCACTGTACAGTTATGGAAAAGATCATATGCTGAAAAGTCTCCAAGCAAACTTTATATTAAATACAAAAATTAGTTATGAAAAATCTGTGATCCACAAAGTGCTTTAGCATTCAAGTGGTTGACATAGCAATTATATAAGCTCATCAGTTTTAAGCTATCAGGGCTGTTACCATCTTGAAAAATAGTTTTCACCCTCTGTGCTGCAGGTTTTTTTTTTTCAAAGGAGCTTTCTTTGTAGAAAGCTCAAGGTAAAAGAATGTATTACTGTATCCCAGTATACCTTGTGACTACAGGAAGACAAGCTCGGTTAAAAAAAAGAAGAATCACACAAAGCACATCTGAGGATAGAATTAATAAAGTTTCATTCTGACCTAGTAGTGAGGAAATCATAGTTTTCTTTTAAAAAAAAAATCAAAGCAACGACCTACAGTGCTTTTCATCCAAAATGCCAACAGCCCATACTTTGCAAGTCATAAGGAAACAAATGCCTAAATGACTAACTGAAAAAGGATTAACACAATATAGCACAATAGTTTAACATTAGTTTTATCTCCATATAGACAGATCAAATATAACTTATTTTAAATTATATTTATAAACTCAACTCAGTTTCATGTAATATCTCTCTAAAAGTATCTTTGGAAGCCATATGTTTAAAGAATGAAATAGCCTCCGTTAGCGTACGTTGCACCAAAACAAAGTCAAGCGGGTTATCAGGGAGAGGAAGGGGAGGGGAGAAAAAAAAGGAGAGAACCTGATCATTTGGATTTTTATTTGAAACAAAGGAAGCCTGTTTTACCTCCCTGTATACAGGATCACAATGCTACATCCAATGTGTTATAGTTTGGCTTCTTTTGTTATTTACTAGCAGTATCTACATTATTTAACAAAAACAAAACCAAAAAAATCAGGCAGAAATCAGACCACGGTTGTAATAAAATATCCAGGGTGCGGTATTACAGACGTTTTCAATGAGCTGAGCTGAGCCATTTGTATACTACTTCGGCAGGAAGTGCTTTCTTAACCCTACAAATAGTTAAGGATATTATCTACAGGTTTGTAAACAAATTACATTCTTTTTTAGGACATAAATAAGTTAAAATAGTCAGAGCAATTTGAGCAGAAACAAGGCAACATGCCAACAAAGAAACTTTATATATATATAACTATATATATATAGATAGATATATACATATATATAATTAATTATGTATATACTTATATGTATATATCTCTATATATAGTCTCATAAATGTTTAAGTTCCTCTGTCCAACTGGTGCAAATCTACTGTGCAAGTTAAGCTTTGCAACTTCAAAAAAGTTATTTAAATTAATCTATACAATTGAGTCCATGCCACACAAGCATTTCAAAGAACTCACAGACCAGTGAATTGGATAAATAGCCTCAGAAAGAAGTCCTCTGCAGTTCCTGCTTCAGGAGGAAAAAAAAAAGAGGAAATGAAAAGAAACAGAGAGAGAGAAAGAGAGAGAGAGAGAGAGAGAGAAGGGCCAGAAGTGTACAGTACATTCATGCAAGAGGATTTTTTTTGTTGTTGTTTTTCTGAAAGGGAAGAAGGGGAGTATGTAAATCAGCCATTCATTCTTTCCCCAAAACCATTGTGATCAACAATTCATTCACTTGTCTCAGAGTGAATAAGAGTTCAAACAGCTTTTCAGCCAGCAATGTTTTTAATATATATATTTATATCTTTCGGTTGCTGTGGGGTTGTTAAATCTCATTTTATCTTAATTTCTTTTTCTTTTTTTTTTTGCAGTGACCTTTTCAGCTAAAGTGATGTCTCCAGGCTATGTATTGGGCTTCCTGGACTAGAAGAGGTAGCTGATTTACTTGTATCAGTTGTAAGATTTATTCCACTGTCGATAGCACTGTTGTTCTTGTTGAGTGAAGACGGTGGACTCGAGTTTTTCTTGAGAGCAGGGTCTTCTTCTAGGTCTGTGTCATCAATGAGTGGGATGTGGGGCTGGGAATCTTCTATCCTAAATTCAGGATGAGTCATAAAGTTGTGAATAGAGGTTCTAGATTCTGGTTTTTCTAAACCTTCATAGAGAGAGCTACGGAATGCCTTCACGACGCGGATCTAGGGGGAGAAAAGGAAAGAGGCGTCACAGGGAGCACCTTCCAAGGGCAACATCGTGTTAGAGAATACTTTGTGAAAAATGTAGCATATGGTTAGGGCAGTGCAGGCAGCTGAAGTCCATAGTCTCTGGATGTTATATGCATAAACGAGTGGCTCAGTTATGTGCATTTTGAATATCTGTATCAACTGCAACATTAAAATAAATCAAGTTTAAAGCCATCAAAGAACTGATGGGAAGTACTGGTTAAAGAAAGCCAACGTGTCCACTCGTGTGGTACATCCCTAGTAAAAGACAAGCCATGTTAATTGTAATGCAAATGTAAAACCATGCATGTTGATAGTTTTGCAGTGAGTAAGTAGGAAGGCTTTTTTTTTTTTTTAATTAAAAAAGTCTCTTTTGTATTGTTAAAAAAACCATTACACATAACATATCACACTTCACAAACAGAAAAGCACAGAACACGGACACAGTCGGATGGGTACGTATGAGACACACACAGGAGCCAAGTGTAAAAAAAAAACTATAAGTAATCTCAATGTTTGAAAGCAAAAATCTAAATGAATGCAGCCAAGAGCACAAAAAGCCAAGCAGACAAAGTACTAAGCATAACCATGCTATCACAGGGAAAGAAAAAAAAATTCACAGTTACCACATGTAAAGAGAGAACTTGCACACAACAACTACACTTGGAAGCCTGGATAATGTGAACATAGTATTGTTGAACCAACTTTTCTTTTTCCTTCATGCATATGTGAGGTAAACACTCGAGTATAGACCCACTGTTCTAGCCATTTAACTTCATGATTTTTTTTGTATAAAACATGTAATTAAATAATGTATTGATTGTTGGGTTGAATTGATTGATGTTGTTAAACAGCAAGCTTTTTCGTTTTCTGTGTCTCAGTTGTAACACTGTACAGTTAAATGCTGAAAGCGACACAATTTATGCCATATATGCAGTCTTTAAGCTAGGTCAGCTGACTTGTGCCAGGGTGAGTCTAATGTCATTAACCACCTGACAGAATACAGGCAAAAATCAACTACAAGACTCAGTCCACTAGACTGTCAGGGACAGCACAGATTGCTTTCCCCATAGGAAATGAGAGGAGCTGAATAAGGAGCACTGCAGAGGGGGGACACCAAGTCCCCTATGGGTGGGCAAAGGGAGGGGTGCTGTCTGTATCCCAGGGACCTATGGGTTCTGAAAAGAAGTGAAAGTTTGTGCTGCTTTACTGCTGAAAAAAACATAGCTTTTTGGAAGGGGGTGGAGGGAACATAACTTTTTGGAAGGGGGTGAGGGGGCAGAGAGGAAAAAACAGGATGGCAAAACGTGATCTGTTGGCAAATGTTTTATGAGCTGTTTATAAGTATGAGTTCTATCCTTCTACTTCCATGTAGTCCATGAGTGAATTTTTAGCATTTCTTAGAGGGGAGACCAAAACACAGGCAGAAGCAAAAAAGGTGCAAGCAGGCATTGTGAAAGCTTCTCCACGCACGTTTGAAATGGTTTGGTGGTTGGCATGTGTATCTTTTTACACGTAAGTATGCTGCACGTTATTGGCTGGTCTAACACATCACTGCTTTGTCAAGCTTTATCTCCTCTTTTAATCGGCAGACTGCACTTTAGTAATGGTGTGGGGTCACAGTGTTACTGCTGTGAGATCTAGCTCTTCCTGTGGTTGGAGTTGTGCAAGTTGTACAGAATTTCAGCACATTTGGAAGAGGCTGGCTTCTATTTTCATCTCTCTCACCTTTGCTCGTGTTTATGTTCCCTAAATTTGGATATTCATCGTCTTTCAAAAATCCTAAGAGCAGAAGTCAGGCTGCCTTCAGATACACAGCCTCCAGTCACTCCAAATACTCTCCAAATACATTTGGTAACAGCAGGGCACAGTACAAAAACTAGTTCATGTGACTGCTTAGGCTCAAAATAAGAGGATTGCAGCAGTACAGAACAGCTTGTCCAGATTTTGGGATACTTGAAGATTTTAGGAGGCTGGCAGAGGTGCAAGACGAGGGGAACATGAGAGAAGTAAATTGTACATGCTGCAATCACATAGTGTATCTAACACCCCTTTAACAGAGCACCTGGAATTATAAACCAGGGTTTTATGAGAGCTGAGTCTCCTTGACTTGTGCTACGCTTTGTGATGATTCTGGGAGGAGGTGACATGCCAACCCCGTCATTACCTATCCCTTTCAGTATTGTATTTTAAAGTGCAAAGCAATCAGCTTAAACAATGAAAAAACTATGATTTGTCAAGCCATATCTTAAAAACATGTCACTATATTGTCCTACTGTAAACTGGGAAACCTTTTAGTTAACTATAAAGCTTACTTTATAGTGTGGGCTGATATGGTGACATATTCTGCAAAGCAACCTATTATTTCTGCCATCCAAACAGAAATAACTGTCCTTCAGCTGCAGCTGTTTTCTATATCAACTAAGAATATAATTTAATTCTCTTGAATACAGCTACTTCTTAATACATGTCCCATTTGCCCTCTGGATTCTCTTTAATAAAGGTAAAATAAATTGTTACTTAACTAGAAAGGTTTGCAATTTGATGTTACACTTGAACAGGTTTCAAATTATGAGGCTCCAAGTGCCATAAATGGGAAAGGATCTATATTGCACTTCACACCAGAATTCTGGCATCTCATTTCCATTTAATACAAAGCTTGGAGTCAGCCTAAGCTAGCTGACTAAAGTCTTTCACAGCTGAGGGAAAACTAGACATTTTGGTTGTATTTGAAAGCCAGTTTTGAAAACCTCTGTGTCATGACCTGAATTTGGTACTCTGCAGCGACTGCTTGAACTAGTGTTCGGCTCAAAGAAACCACTGCACTTAGACCTTTTGCTTAGGTGTGTTTACACACACATCCTCACTTTGTGTAGTTTTGACATAGACTGTTTGAGCCTCGTGGAAACATTCAGGTGTTGCTAGAATGGCTGTTACTTGTTCAGGCTGATTTTTGGAAATATTAGCTTAGAACTGATTCAGACCTGCTGATATCTAAAGTAAGTAACCTCCTGAATGCAGTGGTAACGGAAGGGCCAAACATGGGCAAACCCCTAAAGCTAAGAATACATAAAATCAGCTTTCTAGTAAGCTTTCTTCACTAAGGGGATAAGAAAACTTCATTTCTTAACATTTCTTTTTCAGAGATGTACATATGTTTTCCATTATTTTCTCACTTGAGGAGAAACTCCCTCGCCAACTTCAAATTTGGCATATTTAGCTTGCCATCTACAGGGAAGCATTTCCTCTTTTAGGTGTCACACCTCAGTCAGTGTCAGAGTTTCTGCATTACAAAACAATTAAAAATGAGGTTCCCAGTCTGTCCCCCAGTGCACCAAATTGTTGCTTGTAGGAACAAAACTTGCTTCTCTCATTATGTTAGTGGAAACTGAGGTAGAGAGGTTCCTTGGATTTGGAGGTGGCGTTGTAATTTCTATCTAATACTACTATTTAAGAACTGAAGAAATATTTACCCAGAGTTACATGGCCCAACAGCAACAAATTCTTTTAAGACATGCTTATGTTCAAGATTTGAAGTAATATCTGAAGTAAAAATGTTTAGGGGCTTTGGTGAAACAAAGCTCACAAAACTTTCATGAAGATACAATCAAGCGGATGAACTTCATATAATGTTGTGATGGTTGTACAGCATGTAAAAGCAGAGACATACCCATGATGGATAGAACCTAAAAAATGCTGCTTTGTTATGAACTATGTAGAGTTCATGTAATGGTATTTCTTTATGATACTGACAATGCCAAGGGAAGACAAACAGTCTGATACAGCTCCCTTTTCTCACAGTAATGGAGACAACAGGAAAAGAAAAATGAACTGCTTTTAAACAAAAGACTGTGGGGACAACACTTCAGGACATTTTTGACATGGCTATAAGTTTCCACTTCTTTCTTCTCTGTAGCTGTAATAGAAAAAACTCTTCAGTTTCATCCCACCTTGAAAGTTAGATTTCTTATACTGCATCAGGCAAGAAAAATAAAAGAAATAGAATTTTAGATACTACAGATTTTTCCCAGCAAAAGAAAAAGCTGAAGTTGAGAATCTCACTCCTAAGTACAACAATCTAGGCAAAAGACACAACGCCTGTTACTCATCAACAGATGTATTATGGTTGGTAGTGTGTGGGCTTATACTCGAATGTTTACCTGGCTTCATATAAGCCAAGTATCTTGAGTTTGGTTCACATTCATTTCAGGCTCAAGGTTAAAGACTCACAACCTCTTTTTATTTCACTCTCTCCTGCTGAACCCTTTTGTCCAATGTTCTCTAGCCCTCTGGGAAAACAAACACATTTAATATTCAGACAGTAGAGAGTAGGGCACTGCAAAAGCAAATAAATTCAATACTGAAAGATCAGTAAGGTGATTAGTATAAAATTGTAAACAAGAGGTCAATTTTGCAAAGAGATGCCAACTCTTATGTGCAACTGATACTATTCTCTATCAAGACTATGGCTATACAAAGGTAAATAGGTTTGGTCAAGTACTACTGCATATCTATAGCTTGGAAACAGAAGACATATCTTCAGTATATTTGGGTTTGTTTATTTTTGCATCCTCCCAGTTTTAGGTGAGCAAAATCGAGTTAGGTGTCCACAGGTGGAGATATTACATGGATTGAAGTCACCTGTAAATGTTGTGGCTGGTATATTCTGGATTGTAAGGGGCAGAAGTTGAGCAAATCCAAAGATAAAAGTTGCAATAAGTTTTAGAAAAAAAACCAAAAGATTTCTAGGCTTCTGCTTTAATGTGTGAAACAGATGCACAACATTGTCTCTTTCTACATAAATAAGCAGTAAATCTACTAAGTGCTGCTGAAAAGTCATGCCACATGCAGCAAGAGAAAAACAGAACACCTACATGTTTTCTAAATTCCTCAGGCCTGATTCTTATTTCACAGGGCTATCGTTCCACTGAATTTTAGAGCATGAGATCAGAACCATATACTGGGCTTCCACTTTCCATAGCCCACCTCCTTTATAACAGGATTGATGCAAAATTATGGAGTCTAACACTCTTGTATGAGATTTGGCCAAATTTACATATATTATACAAGCCTCTGAAAATAATGTATTTCTGCACTAGGAGTCTAAACCCTCTTGTCATGTCATGTCTCTAGTTGAGGACTTGGTTTTATATTTAGACTTTAAGCCTAGTTAGTTTTCCTTCAGGGAAAATACACAGAAGATGATTTTGATCTTGCATATCCCAGCAGGACCGTGAAATCTTGGGTATAAACAGTGGGAATTTCTAAGCTTTAGTATTGTATCTCCATCCCTAGTTTAATTATAGTCTCAAATGGTACAACTTTTATGAACATAATTTTAGATGGATGTGGACTTGTGTTTGTTCCATTTCCTCGTGTGGTAAGTGGCTGGAATACCCACTTGACTTGGCCTGTAATCTGAACACAGATCAATATTGGACAGTAATCTTTGCCTTAACAGTTATTAAAACAGATGGTCAGGTTTTTCTTCACGAGAAATTTGGTACAAACAAGATTTTATTTTAAGATTTTGTTGTCCAGCTGAGTGATGATTGTATTTAAAGGAAACTTAATATGGGAGAAATATAGAAAAGTAAAAGTTGCTGGAACAGTCAGTAAGTTTTCTTGAGACAAAATAATCTGATTTTCACACCAAACAGGTTACAAATAACTAAACTAAGCTCTCTCTTTAAAATTATCTATTAGCAAATGGACTGTAACACACAACAGAATTGAGCTTGTTGAATGTCTTATGTTAGTTTGCAGATGCTTATGCCCTAGTGCCACTCTGAGGAAACTGTTTTATAGGTAAAGCTTCTACCTATAAATGACAGTTTCTTGGCAAGTCAGGCAAATTTCAACTATTCTTTAATTAAAGAGAGAATGAAAAAAAAATTGTCTTTCTATACCAATTAGCTCCACTTCTGTAGATTGTAACACCCTCCAAAAAGTGAACCAGAGCAAAAATTCAGCCTAAAGGGTGCTGTGCTCTCCTTTGCATGAACCCACTTCTTAAAAAACAAACAAACAGAAAAAGACCCCCCAAAAAATCTCTTTTTTTATGATTGACAAATACTTATGTGACTATTTTGGAAAGAGAATGGTTTGGTAAGATTTTAATTGGTTGCTATAAAATTAGGAGTCATGATGCTGTATATTTTCCTATGTCATCTTTACAAGTCACTTGTTTGAGGCCACTGTTGCTGGAGTTAATACAATAAAAAGCTGTGATTCACTTCTCAAAATCCCAGCCAAAAAAGTGACAGACCTCAACAGAACAAAGAAAAAAGAGCTTGCAAATTCAGAAATGAAAGCAGATTCATGATCTGGGAGGTTACCTTTTGGTGGGGTTTGTTTCTGTTTGTTTGTTGTTTCCTACACTTAACAATACTTTTTAATTATAACCTTTTATGAAAGAAAGGGGATTTTTAAGGGACCTGCAGCTTCTGGCTGCTTCCACTTAGGATCAGTATTAGCTATATGTAAGAACGAGATGAATGAGGAAGAGCAAGTACAAAGGAGTATTAAATGTGCATCTTGGGAAATTTGAAACCATGTTCTCTTGAAGGTGTTATCTACTGATAACAGTAATAACATCTGACAACCAGATATAAACAGATTAGGATAAAGAATAACTTGTTTACTTTGTGTACAGTTACAACTACTCATCCTCTACCTAACGAAGCAATATAGTAGCAAAGGCTTTAACCTTATTTTTAAGCACAAGGTAACATTTTGTGTTACTAATCCTGAGCTTCAAAAGTAAAAAAAAATACATGTTCCATTGCCCCCCTGAGTCTGCTTTTGACTTCTCAAAACAAAATGTAGGAAGAAATGTGTATAAAAAATATATCCACCAAAGCTGATATGGGATAGCCTGATAGGCCTTTTAACTCTGTAGTGTAACAGCTTTGTAATCAGAGAACCACAGAATCCTAAAGGCTGGAAGGGACCTGGAAAGCTCATCCAGTGCAACCCCTCTGCCAGAGCAGCACCACCTAGAGTAGATCACACAGCTGGGTTGGAATGTCTCCAGAGAAGGAGCCTCCACAGCCCATCTGGGCAGCCCCTGCCAGTGCTCCCTCACCTGAACAGGGAACAAATTCTTCCTTGTGTTCCTTTGGAACCTCTTCTGTTCCAGCTTGTAGCTGTTGCCCCTTGTCCTATCACTGGCCATCACTGAGCACAGTCTGTCTCCAGCCTCCTGACTCCCACCCTTTACATATTTGTAAACATTAATGAGGTCACTCCTCAGGCTCCTCCAAGCTGCAGAGCCCCAGCTCCCTCAGCCTTTCATCAGAAGGGAGATGCTCCACTCCATCATCTCTGTGGCCCTGCACTGAACTCTCTCCAGCAGCTCCCTGTCCTTCTGGAACTGAGGGGCCAGCACTGGGCACAATATTCCAGATGTGGTCTCACAAGAGCAGAGGGGGAAGAGAACCTCTCTAATGACAGCTTACGTGTGAATCCATGTGTCTGTGTGCTCATACACGACACATCAAAATTTACGAACTTGGCTGAGTCCATATTGACTGATTTTCCTATGATTTCATTTTCTGTTGCTTAACCATGTGCATATTAACTGTGTGCATAGCCAGTTGGCATTTAAATAATTTCCCTACTTTTACCAGCTTTTAATCTGCAGAAATTTTCACGATGCTGAAACGGTTTTCAGAAGAGATTAATAACACAGGCCTCATTTTTATGAATTAGTGCTGACAACTAAAAGCAAATCATTCATTATTGGGAAAAACTGCTGTGACAGCTAAAAATATCAGCATAACTAAGGCAACAGTAATACTGTAGTAAATATTGCTTTGTATAAATTACTTTTATTTAAGGTATTCCACAACCCTATGAAAGATTTCCATGTGCCATATCACAGAATCATAGAATGGTAGGGGTTGGATTTATGAATAGTTGAAAATTTCACATAATAACTTGCTAATCTGTTTCACAGACTACAGTAGAGAGTCTGCATTTGACAGGCAGATGTCTGTTTAAGCACACACTAACTTTTGATCAATCTGCCCAAAAATGTATCTATATTTTTTTTTAATTCCAAAGTTTTACTATAAACCTGCAGAAGAAAACTCACAGATATGTGGGGTGCCACAAGGAACTACATATTAAAAAGCTATACAGTTAGTAAAGGACTATGTAATTGCTTTTAAAAGGAGTATTTAATAATACTTACATAGCATTGATAAGGCATAATGTGATTCTTGGACATTTTATTAAGTTTCAATATCAGAAGCTCTGCATTTTGGGCAACCAAAATGATACCTGAATGATGCCCAATTGCTGCAACACGCAGAGCACCATTTATCTCAAAACAAACCTTCCTGACAGTATCTTATACCAGGCCCTTTTAAGTATTAGGCCCTTTTGCCTTTGCTATATGCTCAAGGTTTTCCCTTGATACTCCCTCTAATACATCCACGTATGTATCATTTTTAGAGTTCCTGAAGTGGAGGGAAAGGCTTCAAAGTCAGAGGTATAACTACCCCTTCCACCCCATAGGAAGAAGGTAATGATTTAGAGCTTGATTAATTCCAAGCAGCTAAGAGGAAAGAAGCCAGTCGTATCGTTGCATTTTAAGCAAGGAGTTGAACAGGAGAGCTGGATGTGCAAGTGCAACATACCCCATTTCAAAGAAATTTGGATTAGGAAAGGTTTTTCTATTGCTGGAAGTTGAATAATCAACTGTATTTACCCAATTTCAGAATAAAACCCTTTTTTTCCCCCCTTCTTTGCATTTTCACTGTCATTCATTAGGTTTGTGCCATTGTATTCATAAATCAGAACTTTCCCTAAGGGTTGGAGCACACACTGGTTTGATACTAAACAGACATTACATTGCAGTAATAAAACACTAACAGTCCAGAAAAGAACCCCACTTTAAAAATGCCCAATCTCTACCTGTCCTATGCAATGGAGATACATATCTCTGGGCAGCTTAACAAGTCAATCATATGGCTTTTATTTTACTGAATAAATGTGGCTGTAATTGATGAGCTCTGTAGACACGTTTTATTTTTCCAAATAAAAAGAGACATCAAAGACTGTGACGGATTATGCTTCCTCCTATTAATTAACTTCAGCCCATAACCTAGTAAGGCCTTTGCTGAGACAAAAGACTATTCAATTCTGAGCTGCTTTGCTGCAATGGAGAGAAGAGAGGGAAGATAAATTGTCTATTTTCATTTTATTAGATCTATCCTTTCAGGCTGCTGCCTACAAGATGTTATTGAAACATTTACCACAGCAGAATGAGTTGCTCTCTGGTTTCTGATGACACGTACAAATGCCATTATGTGAAATTGTTCCCTGGCTGAACTGGTTTGTGTGTGGCCAGTTGTGTCCTGCTCTGTGGGGTACTGAGGGAAGTTGTGCTCTGAGCTCTCAGAAGCAGGTTACAGTGCCCATAGCACAGTAGTGGCATGTAGCTCAGAGACTTTGCTTCTCTGGATTGTAGTGCTGCCTTGAAGTGGTTGGTGGTGTTGGAGTGAAAGTTAGCACACCAAGCTTCCCAAGAAAAGATTAGAATCAATGCAAATTTTCTCCAAAGAGCAACTGCCAAAGCTGGAAACTTTAATGGCTCTGGGTGCCTAGTAAAAACAAAGTTCCTCCCTTGACTTTTAATTCCAACAAAACATCTAATTGATGTCTAGATATGTTGAAATACTGAGGGGGTTTGCACTGAAACCTGATGGTAAAACTCCCTTTTATCTTCCTGTGGGAGTTCTGGAATGTTAGTTCCTTCTCTTGTCTGCCCTGTCTCTGTTGGCCAGACAGACAAGACTAGCTTCTCATCTGTTGGGCCAACTTTGCGCTGTAACTTGCAAGAAATGTACTGCATTATTTTGTACAGTAAGTGACAAGCCTGTAAACTGAGTTCTGTAAATTTAAATATTCTTTAAATGCTGGCTATGCTGTAAAACAAAATAGCTACTGAAAGATGCTACAAACACTTCCAATTATAAACCAAAATTAGATCTGTAAGAGCCTTCCTGAGCAACTGGAATCTTGCTGTTAGCGAAGCAATCCTTTCTTGTTAGCCACTTCAAAGTTTTTAATCACTTCACTACCTCTTCACTAGATGCTCTGTATGCATCCAAAAGAAAGCTGTGTCAGGATTTCAGTGCTCAGAAACCTACTTCTTCTAATAAAGAAATCTGTTACCACATTTATTTGAATGTTTACACACTGTCCTCTAAATTGTCTAGCTCCCTCCTTCCTTAATGCTTACCTCCCAGTGAATTTAGAGAGAAATCCATTCTTCCACCATTCATGTAAACCTTAATCCCTTAGCCTTACATCATAAACTAGATTCTCTTTTCTTTGATCCTGCACCTGTGCTAATTGGAGAACATTTTTCTTGGACATCAGTGACCTATATTACATACAGTCTTCCAGGTGGAATGATCTTTTATCTGACAAGCTGTGTTGCTTAATATAAGGTGCTTGCAGAACCATTTAAAGTATGTTTCTCTAACCAGTAGAAAACATATCCAATGAGACTGAGAAAACATGACACAGGAGCATTCAAATAAAATCAGAATCTCCATACACTGGGTAAAATGTGACTGGAAATTCCAGTCCTAATGGTAAGTTAAAAACACTTGCAATAAATCATGGAGAGTATCTACTGTACACAAAGTAATCACGTTATGTGTTTCAGGGTATGTGTAAGCTAATAAATATACAGGACAAAATGGGAAAGGGTAAGGTAGCTTAGTCTCAAGTGACTGCTACTTAAGTTGGCATCTCTGTAGGTCTGATGCATTAAGAATACACACTCACGCCCAGCCGCAGCAGCAGATGTGCTGGTAGGAGAGGAAAGAGCATTGGATAACGATACGTGACTAGGGCTAGAAATATTGGTTACATCCTGGGTCTGGCTTGTGACGGAGGACTGTCTCCTTAGAGCCCCCTGAAAGGAAGTGCCACTCTTGAAAGTATTGACTACTTCGATCTGTAATGGAGGAAAGAATGAGACAAGTTGCTTAAAGTATGGATACAGTTGCATAACTGACAGGAATAATAATGAAAAACAACAAATCAACCGTGCACACACTTTAACTTCAATAAATACTTTTAAGTGTTCCTTTTGATGGTTTTAGATATTAAATCATTCCGATTTTCTACCTGGATAAAATGAAACAGCTCCACAGGAGAAGGCAGTGGAGCTGCATCAGTTTAAACAACTAGATCTGAAACAATAATCTTTACCATTTAAATCATTTCATTTGTATGTAAATAAATAAAACTGGAACTCTTGATATAACTAATCTCCACTTTTTTCCTACTGAGAAGAAAATTACTTTCTTATTGCTTTCTAGGTGTTCTTCCAGAGGGAGTAAAATCGAGTCACTTAAGAGGAACTGGGGGTGAGAGGAGGACCAGGATGACACCCAACCAAACCAAAAATATAAAACACTACTCCATTTTGTCTACAAAACCAGAGTTGCCAGTACATTAACTTGATGAAATAGAAAGTGTTCCAATATTTCATCTGACTTTTTCTATAATGGAAGTTTGTATAAATTAAGCATAGTGATAACAAATATTGGTCCTTTATAATTACAGATCTAAGATTAATATTTTATCTTTATACAGAGCAGTTCAAGTCACAAAGTGATGTGGAGCTGGATTGACTATTGCAGCAAATAACATTACAGTCTCCTATGTGTTATTTTCATATGTCTATTGCATTTACTGTTTGGATAGATTCATCTTGAATACCTTTTTTGAGTGCTTTATTCATTGCCACAGAAGACGAGTTAAAAAAAGAGCAAGGCATTCTTTGTCACAGCTATAACCCAATCAAATGCAGACTTTGTGTACAAATGTAAACCCAGGGATTGGCAGTAGGCAATATCAAGGCATAAATCCATGCTAAAAATCCCTACACACCACAATGTCCTCTTTGTTACATTAGTACAACCACAACACAACAAAGCAGCAGCAGTAGTATCAGTTAGAATTCAGCCAGCTACTTATTTGAAGCAACCCATTGTTACCAGATTTGTATCTTGCAACCCAGATTTCTGAAGATATACAGCCTAGAAAGTAGTGGGGAGAAGGTGAAGTGGTATATTTATCAATTAAAACATCACAAATTGTGGTGCAAGGCCTGCTAAATATTCAAAGTTGAAAACACTCTAACGATTTGGCTTATGTTTTCTGCTGTGGTCAGTCTCAGGAAAAACCATTCATATGGCTTTATCTTTAACACCACTGATGTATCCCCTCCCACAATCTTATCTTTGGACATCACTTTATTTTCCTGTATGTTTTTTATGGGAATAATATCACAGCCAGCTGCAAAATGGATCAACAGTTGCTGCTGTAAAATCATCACACTGAAATTTTACTCTACAAACACGAAGCAGCTGATTTGTTCATTGACCCACACGGGGACCTGTTTAAAACATCCATTCAAATGTGCACACTAATAGGTGTACAGTATTTAAGCAGCCATCACAACACTTAACAGCTTTGCTCTCAGTGTTTTCTGCAGCAAACTTATTTTGAATTACATGTCCAATACACATACCACAGTAAAAAAAAATACAAGATGAGGTGAGTTAGAGTGAATCAGTAGCTAAAGTTCACAGTGGCATCTAGAAAAAAACATATGGCTGAAACCATCGGTTATATATGAAGGCATATTAAATACTCACCTGAAATGTTCACTGTACAAAAGTAGAATTAAATACAGATCTTGAGTTTTCATGATCTAACACAGCTGACAGAGCACTCTTCAAAAGAGACTATTCAAAAAAGATTTCACAGACCCTTAACTGAGAACATGAAGTGTATATCACTGTTGAAGACAGAAGACAAATCCTAAGCTACAGGGCATTCCCAGATGTACAGTTCTCTTCCTAATTAACTGAAAGGCAAGACCTTACTGTAAGAGTAAAAAGATAAGGGAAGAACTGTATGTAATAGTTTCTCCAGAGAACAAGCACACCAGGTATGTAATTTACTCTTTCTCCTGAAGAAAGTAACTCCAGATCTTCATGGATAAGGGACCAGATTGAAAAACTTTTTGGGATCCTAAAAGCTAAACATACAGGACTGTGTTCTGCCTGAAGTCAAGAAAGAAAAGATGAACTTGGCCCAAAAGTTTTTCTTCCAAAACCAGAAAACAAGAAAGAGGAAAGAGTTCATAGAAATAAATCAATAATGCATTTGAAATTGAGATGTGAATTTTTTAATTACATAAGAATGTATTTATTTAGAACAATTGCTAAGAGGGAGAAAGAAATGGTAAGTCATGAAAAGCTTGAAAAAATTCCAATGAACTATAGGATGCAAAAATGTTTTGATGATAAGCCTTCACTTGAAGGGTACTTGTAAGGCTGGAATTATTCTGTATGCTCTTTTCTCTGGAAGATCTGTATTTTAGAGGTATGCACAGCTAATAAAAATAGCAATGATAAGCAGTTTTAAAAAGAGATCTTACATTAGCAGAATAATCCTGGAAGAAGAAAAGTTTTTCTGGTGTTTAACAAGAAACAGACTTTCAGCAAGCATTTCTGTTGTCATTAATGTTAACAGGGCCCAGGTGTCATTCACCTAATCTCCAACCAGGATATTAGATTTTTATAAAATAACTTTTGCTGTATGAAGTAGAACAGTTTCCATTCCAATTACACTGGGCTACTGCAATGTTTTCTATATTAAAAGCTACACTGAAAGCCATTAAACGAGGTGCTAGCTTGTTGTCTAACTTCAAAACCACTTGCCAGAATCAACTTTCATTACTATAGGGTTTGTCTTGCTTCAAGACAAAAGTTTTAATGCAGGAAAGGGAAGAAAAATACTGTAGAGCACTTCTATGCTTTTGTAGTATTTGAAGAGGAATAATCTTTTATCAAAAGCAGTTAATATGGCAGATGTGTATTTTTCAGCTTTTTCTTTTATTCTCAAAACACTTCTAGACAGTTACTTCCCACCTTAAGCAGACAAACTGAATTCGGGATGAATGAAGCAGAGGAGGTAAGAATCAGTCCCAGTGGTCTGGAGTACAAATTTTAAATGCAGCTTGTACAGTTTTCATGTCTCCTCACTTCACAGTTTTTTCATACTCAAATGTGAGGGAATTAGAGCAACTTTTCAGTGTGCAATCAAAGAAGATGCACTGATTTTCTGTGCAGTTCACTGACTATGCAGTTTTGCCTGAAGGTGAACTTGCCTAACTTTCCAAAGGCTATTAGATCTGCTAAGATGGTGTGAGTCGTCTTGTCTCTTCCTTCAGAATGAAGAGTTTGTGAGACCTGCAGCAAAGACTTGGGAAAAAATTCTGAAAATGAGCAAGAGATTGAAAAGCCCTGTCTTTTGTGTAATTTGAGACCACTTTTATATCTGCCTGAAACTTTCATAACTAGGATGAGTCATTTGTGAAACTTCATGTCAGTGGTTTTCAGAGAGCTATCCAGTAAGGAAACATTGCCATTCAGAGAAGGAGAACATGCATCCAATCCAGAGAGGCCCTATAGTGTATTTACATGACCACAAACTGTCTAAATGAGCAAAAGTAGACAAAAAAAAGGAAAATCAGAAGTAGACAGCCAGTCTCCTAGACTCAGTTATGTGCTTTTTTCATATGTCTTTCTTTAAAGTAAATTCACACATGTCTTTGTAGAAATATGTCTGACATTTCAGTATGAAGAATCAACAGTAGAAATCCTTTCTCTGGTGTTAAGGTTTGAACCCTTTGTTTTGAGAGAGGGTGCAAAAAAGAAAAAAATCAATGTCTTTAGTACTGCAAAGGTTTTGTCAGATTGGATGAGTTTGTGTTGGAGGATTATGTGGGATCTGTCAGTTACCTGAATAAAAAACAAACCCCAAACCCAAGCCTATCCTAGATCCTTTGTAATTGTTTTAGGAGTGAAAGCTTTTGTTGAGTGCTGTGACTATCTGTCCAGAAAGGACTAAATAGAAAATAAGAAAAAAATAATCTAACACAAGGTACAAGTGTATGATGGTGGAAACTGGTCTTGTTAAGACTTGATCAATCTAGCCTTGAGATAGTCTAAAGTTTATTCCTAATCTTACTGTCATCCTCTTATATATATAAAGTGAGGGGATGCTCTACCTTCTTCTTCCGCATCTCCAGAAGTGCATTAGACATCAGAGGATTCTTGCAAATCCTCCAGCTCCCCAAGGATGCTACAGACATCCTCATCTTCTTCCATCAACTCTTCTTTTGCTGGCTTCCTGAGAAATGTAGTACAAGTGTATGAATTCATTTGGATGGGCCACAACACATAGTGCATCAAAATGCACTCAACTCAAGGTACATCCAACAATGGATCTAATTTGACCTGTTCATCACTCTCCAGTGGACACCTTGGAACTAGTTTTGAATCTGTTGGCCCATTTCCTTTTTTCATTATCATTCCACAGATGTGAAATGGATGTAAAAATCAAAGTCACTGAATAAATAAAGTGAGGGAAAAAAAATCAGGGTCCTCTTGGCAGGAGAGAAACAATTCGTCCTACCGAAGATACTTCTACATCTAAGAGCAGAAAGGAAACTAGGAAGATGCATGTTAGCAAAGGACTATAATTAATGTTCATTTGGTTTAAAGTAGTGTAAAAGAATAATAATTTATCTGTGAATTAAGTGGACAAAGATACACAGAACTAAAAGCTACCTCTCAGACTAGAAAAAGAACTGAAAGGATGTAATTTGCTTTTTTTTTGTGCTTGCAGTTGTTTACACTCACCACAACCAGAAAGACATCCTGACAGAAATGCCAACAGACAACAGTCCTCCTAAAGCCATCAGGAAGAAAAGAATGTACATTTAGAAGTCACCTTTTCATAAAGATCACCATTCCCTGGGCCCCTGTTTGTCACCTTTATACAGTGACAATTTGAATTTTCTCTAATGACGAGTGCTCCTGACGTAATAGAGTCAAGACACACAACCTCAAAGCTGAAGATCCGTATTTAATTACTTACCAGACAACTTCATGATTTTACCCAAACCCTTAATCTCTCTAATGGCAGTTTCTACTCTCTTTATTTTTTGCTCTGGGGATGCACTAAAGAGACCTGACTGTCCTAGTTTCATTTAACTGCTTTCCTTTATTTGTTTCCCTAATGCACACAGCTGCATCTCTTTCTCCAGAAAAAAAAATGTATCGAATTTGTAGATGGGTAAGGGGAAAAATTACTGTTTATCTTGAATGAAGAGAAAAATCAGAATCTTCTGAGCTTAAAGAATCTTTTAAACAATATTGAAACCAGTTTTCATACTTATTCACCTCTTTTTCCTGTGAGCAGCATGCAAAACTCACAGCTGATACAGCACGTACATATGTCTTTCAGAGCTGCCCTTTCCTGCCAGCTAGCACAAATACTTGATCTTAGAAAGCTCAAGTAGAGAGCCCTAGAGTGCTATAAAACGTGCTATTTCAAGGAAATAGCATGTAATGAAAAAGGCAAAAGTGTTAAAACTACATTTTTAGTGCTACAGAACATATTTTATTAGGTATCCTATTCTGTGCTATCTTTAGCACCACGACTCAGTGCAAATATTTGGTGTACTAAAAAATACCAGGGATTTTAGCACTTAGCCAAAGTTCAGGGGTTTTTTTTAAAATAAAAACCCCCAGATGATTTCTAAGAAATCATCCACAGTAGCCAATCCATACATTTCAACATTTAATAGATGCTTAGGCCCTTACTACTACAAATTAATCCAAAGCCACATTTTTCATTACCTCTTAGGAAAGAAAGTAAATTCCTTTCACTCGTGATATCTATAAGGTAGTGTCAGAACAGAAAATGTTTCTCTTTTTTCAATCAAATGGGACTTTATGCTTTAGACACAACAACTTTAACTATTCTGCTATTGCAGAAGTAGAAGGAACAATGTTTTTGACAAAACAAACAAGTACACTTTAGAAAACCTTCTAAACAATTTGCTAGCCATTGTCACCGCCAGCATTTTCCAACTAGTAGTGTTTTATGAGCTATCTCTGAAGCAGAAAAAGAATGTCTATTCACAGCACTGTCAAAAAAATCCTGTTTTTGCATATTATCATTTTCTACATCTTTTCACTTTATCTCTTGTTCTACATACACACATCTTTGTTCAGTTCACTGACTTCACTTTTTCATGTGTTCCTCCTTTGACAACAAGTACCATCATTCACATACACAAACATTCTAGGGCTTTCCTTATAACATTCTGTTGTCTTGATCAAAGATTAAACCTTTATATATTTTTTTTTCTAGACCATGTGAGTATTTACTTTTAGCATACCTGGGTTTGGATTCTGTTGAGCCCTCTGAACCAGAGAATTTGTCCACGGCGAAGTTCTCTCTCTGCATGATCAATTTCTTCAACATCTTCATTGAGTTCTTCTTCAGGGACCTCCTCCTTCTCAGTGAGCCTCCCTGCCTCCTTTAAAAACTTTAGCCTACTTGTTGGGATTGTTGCAATGACCTAAAATCATAAAAAAGTACTGAAAACATACGCCTCATTTAATAATAATAGCATAATAATCTGCTAATTACAAAAGAATGTTGATACTTTAATGACAGCAATAATCTAAGTCTTATTAATGCTAAGATAAGCATATTCCTAACAGTATTTTGCACTTACACAACTCAATTTAGTCAAAAAATATTTAATTAACTATATGAACTATATGATTCTATGATCCTATGATTGAGTCGTTACGCCACGTTGTCAATAGACAGCTATGGTGCAAGCTTAAGGCCAAAGAAAAAAAGTTGTCTTTTCTCAAACAAATAAGAAAAAAAAAGTAAGCATTTGAATGCAATTATTTATTGAAAAGTTAGCCAGATTGATACCTGAGCAATTAAAGTCTGGGTGTATCTAATGACAGAGTATAAGCTAATGTCTGTTCACGTGAGCGGAAAATTAGTTGCATCTCATGCTTAGAAATATCCTCATGCTACACTGGTTCGTGTATTCAGCTTCTCTTTGTTTCAGAAAGCTGAAATCCTTTCCTCAGCATTTACCAATAATGAGGTTTCTGAAAGGTGTGGGTTTGACTGTCTCCGTACTGAACTTCTTATAGGGCTCTTTCTATTACTACTAAATTCTGATTAAATCAGCTGCTCTTCTTCTTCTGTTTGTTCACCAACATTGTCCTTGTAAGTAACTAATCCAGGAGATGGCTAACAATCTTAAAAAACTGCAAATACCATTATTTTAAAGGCATTTCAGTGTTACCCTCTTGGGCAGTAATTTTTTCTTTTGTCAGCTTGAAAAATAACATGAACAGATGGTTATTTAAAGAAGACATTACCTGGAACATATTGAACACTTTAAAAAACCCTTTCCTACAAAGTTAATTATTGGACCCCGTGGGCAAAAAAAGTGCTGCCATTTTCTTTTTTGCTTGTCTTTGTTTCAGCAGTGAGAAATCACATCTCTGCAGCCCAGATGCGTGAAAGATGGAGAGGGAATCGGATAGTTGATGAGTAGAGTTGGTGAGGAGATATCTTATGGTTCAGAAAAACTGGAATGGATACGGTGAAGACACACGAAAAGGTACCAAATATCTTCATAACAAAAAAAACCCCTGTTGAGTTTGCTGAGAGTTCTCCTTGAACTTCACAATCCACAAGTCCATTTCTATTACATTATTTTTAAAGACAGATAAAGAATTGAGAACCCTCGGTTTCTACCATACCACAGAACCTTTGTAAAAGGCATTCCGAGGTTTGGAAAACAAGACATAAACTTGGAAAATTGATGAACTGGTGTGACATGAGCAAAGATGAAACAGGAGGGAAAAAGAAAAGGTGAATGCTAGTCATTTAGGTACTTACTGAAACTCCTTCAGCTTCCCAACTTTCAAAACACTATAATGCCACCACTCTACAGAAAGAAGCTACTTGAGACTGTTTGGTATCTGATGAAACTGATGATGATGAAGTACTTGCAAAAGACAACACACATAGAAACATACTGTACATGGAAGTGATTCTGTGTGACAGAACACATCACTCCTTCAAGACCTCTCTCAGCCAGGCTGTTAGATTCGGCTGTAATTCTTTTGCTAAGTTGTTTACATGTGTTTCTGTTTCCTACAGACAGCAGCCCAGCTCAGGTAATGGCAGACTCAATAGAATGGATGTAGATACGGAACTAGTGATCCACAATTCTAGGAATATAACTTGAAATATTGTAGAAATACTTTCTTTTCAGAAGTAACAAGGGCCACCTTTGGAATTGTGTCCCTCAAAGCATCTCAGATTGTCTTCCTAGAAATTACACTGTAAACCACTTCTAAAAATGCCAACTGTAATATCTAGGATGACAAATTTGTTTTTTGGTGAACTAGAATTAGTTATAGCAGGAGATAAAAGGTTGAGAAGGAAGAGAAGTATCTGTTCTACAGTAAAAGGAGACTCTCTTACTGTAGAGCTCTATTGAAATAATGCAATTTTTTAGCTTGTGTTTTTATTTTCTGGTCATTAAATACTGACCATAAGAGAAGTATTTTTTTCCTGCTGCATTTGTTTTATATAAAATTGTAGTCTTTCCATAATAAAATTGTGGAAGTATTCCAATACCAGTTTTAATTTAATGGCCAGGCTGTCACATTAAGGCTCAAGCAGCTATGTCCATCTTCAAATTGAAAACAGATGCTGGTATCATTCTTACTTTTCAATGGTTAAGTAACAACTACACATAACAAAATTTAGAAGCTAAATAGTACATTGATAAAAAGCTGTGGGAAACTCTTCACAGCTGGATGACATAATAAAGCACTTTATTTTTTTCTCCCTTTCACTGCTTTTCTTTCCCCCTTGGTAGCATCCAATCAGTTGAAAACAAATCATTTCCAAGAATTATCAAACTGATTTTAGGTCTTCCTCCTGCAAGGTCATAAACCAAATCTAACCTTCAGGTAATAATTATAGCAGAACAATCTAACAGTGATGGGTTTTAGCAGCATATGTATTGAAAGCTATCATGATCCTGAGATTATTTCTTAAAAAAATATCTGAGGCTCACTGTCCAAAGTTATTTTCTTCTACAAGAGAACCACATTGAAAGTTATCAGCTGTTCATCACAATTCCATCAGAACCATTTCAGTATTCAATTGCAGTTGGCAATTTCTTTGCCTCTTCCTTCATAGTCACAAACTAGTTGATCCATATGTATCTTTACATCTGAGAGGCAAAATGTAACTTCACATTTTTTCACATCCATTTTTACTCTGTCAGGTGGCATCAACATAAGCATGTTAATCATGCACTCAAAGATTAAAAAGATCATATTATTATTAACTTTGCAAAATGTGTTTGTACCTAAAGGAATAACGTAGTGTTGTAATAGTAATTGTATCCATGTTATTACTGGACTTAGTCCCATGCCAGAAACAAGGCTACCGTGAACTGACAGAATGGTAGTTTCAGCAAGGGAATGAGTAGGTTGACACAGAACTGGAGCTTCACTTTCAAAAAGCCCTTACTATACTTTTTTGTGTGTGTGACTAGAGAACTGGGCTATGAATGAAACATCTTTCATGAAAAAGCCTAAGTGAAGAAGATGGTGATAGCACGCCCTGCTTAGGGAAAGAAAAGATACAAACATTAAGAAAAATCCAAAGGAACATTGGGATATATTATCTTTATTCATGTATCTATTCTTGAAGTACTTAGAGAGCATCCTGTATTTCAATGTATGTTAAATATGACACTGTGAGAGATGAAGGAAACAATAGTACAGTAGGATTACAAACAATGTCAGGTTTGTGATCTGCATCTTCCTGAATGCTTACCTGACCCCATACAAGTTCTCCTAATCCAATAAATACACACCACATCCACTGGTCAAGTTGCAGGGGAGAACAGCTAAATGGTTTTCCTCCAAACTGGACAATTACTATCTACAAAGAAAAGCAGAGAAGAAAGGGGGTAAATGTTTTCTGTGGAGAAAAAACCCAGAATAAAACAGCATTCCCATTCCACTGTCCAATGCAAACCCCCCATAAATTTCAGTCATATTTTACTTGAGATTTTACTTTGGTTTTCCATATATTACAGCTCTGCTGGTTTCCTTCCAACACATTTTACCAGTGGAATAGTCAAACATATTATTAACAAGCTATTGTTTAGTAGACTGAATCCAAAGAGCACTCAAAATATTATCTGGTATTTCAAACATACCATCTGATACTCTCAGGTGGCACTAAGTCAAGACATACACATCTGGAACCCATCCAGGAAAGGATGCTGGATCTCAGCCACTACGAATCAAACCATGTGAACTTACCCATCCCAAATTAAAGGTTAGAAAAAGCCATACCAGTTGAGACTGAGGTTCCCATAGCCTAATATCTAACAAGTCATATATGAATGCCCAGCAACAAGAAATCAGGACTGTCCCCATGTATTCTCCTAGCTTCTGAGTATTGTCAGCTGGGAATATATTGACCTTGATGCAGTTTAGTTTGGAATGTCCACTGCATGAGACATTTCTCCCTCTAACTAACATTTTATTGTACGCTCTCATGGGTAGACTGATAGTAGACCAAAATCTAGTCCCGCTGGAGAAAGAGGGTGGGAAAACCACACACCTTGTGGCAGAAGAACCATCACACAGTGAATCTGAACAACTTTCTAAGCCAAGTTACATTGGGAAGATTTTGCTAACTGAAAATCAGGTGATATTGATATTTGTTGTTAGTAGTGCTGCTGCAAAACTAGAGACCTGAAATCACAAGCTAGAGATTTAAACTGCCAAAGACCACAGAACGGCAGCTGAAATAATTTGTCCAATCTAAGAGAGAAAATAACACACATAAAGTGATTGTTCTCCTGTGTGAGTGAATAAACACAAACTGTGAACACAAATTCATTCCTTGCAAAGGGCTAGTACACAGGAAGAAAGAAGGAGACAGAGAACAAGAGGCAGCAGATAGGATGTGGGAAAATGGTTGGAGAGAGTAAGTGAAGAGAAGGACGCAAAACAAAAGTTGTGACTGATGCTAAAACTGTCAGAAAGAAACTGCAACTCCACATTGAGGAGTTTCTCAATGCTATATGGTAGATAAGGCACATCTTAATCCATCTTCCTTCACTGGGAAAACTATTTGTTCTGAGAGCAGAGAAGGGAACAAAAATAAACCAAAGTTACTGCTTGTCTGAGGACAGGAGTGGTAACTACCTTTTTATTTCTCAAGCTGTTGTTGCTCTCTCTGAAGCACTTTGTGATCCTTATCAAGAGGGCACTGTAACGACCTCCATGTTTTTTACTTTGAACATTTGGCCACTGCTGCTGGTTGTTCTTTTTCTTTTTTGAAGGTTTAGGAGAAGGCCTAGATTAAACTAAGCTAAGTACTTAATGGAACTACTGCACTCAAAGCTGAAATATTGAAGGCAATTAGTCTGTGCTTCAAAGAGTGTGGCAAATAGATAAGAGACAAAGAAAGTTGTAAATCTAACATAGAAATACTCCTGTAATCTCCCATACCCATCTACATAATCCAAACTCCTCGAGGCAATAATTTTCTCCTTGAAATAAAAAGCTTGGCTCCTGCATTCAGATACTAAAACACACAGCCAAAATACTTTTCTGACATTGCTTCAGCAAGCAACACTACACAAAGCTGTATTTCCACAACATAATAAACAAAGTGGAAAAGTAATAGAAAGATTAATCTTCTCTTGTCCCAAGAAAAAGTACCTGACTTGAAAAGGAGAGTTAAAAGCAAGTGAGAGTCACAGCCTAAGTAACTCTCTTTTAATTAAGAGATGATTGTGAATTTGTCAGGTCTCTCCTAAAGGCATTTTAGTTCATGGTATTAAACTTTTCATAGAACCACAGAATCTCAAGGGTTTTTTGAACTAGCTCTGAAAAATCATCATTATCAAGTTCTACTAAAAGTTACTGATGTCCTTTCTCTCATATTTAGTTTCCCCTTTCCTGTTTCAAACTACAATAGCCTAGATTCAAATACTTCCATCCCCCTCCTTGTTCCTTCTGTGAAAATGTTCCCACTACTGATAGCTTCCAGGATGGCATTGCAGAAGGGAGGAATAACATTAAGATAGAAATAAGTCAACTCTAAACAATTTGCAGAGCTGCAGTAGACTTCTAAAAGGCAATGTCAAATGGTACCAAGCACAGGGCAGGTGCCAGCAAATGGATAGACACATGAGCAGAAGGAGGAATTAGAGTTCTTACAGAAGAAAAATTGCAAGTGAATTGGAAAAAGTGTGTATTTCTGTAACTATGTTCAATGACTGGGATAGCAAATTCACAGACAGACATTACTACCAAGAAGTAGTATTACCAAGACTACTGAGTAGCATTTGGAAGAGACATTTAACCCCATGACTGATGAGCATTTGCTATTTTAAGCCACTTTTCAGAGAGTTGTTATGTAAATGAATGTAAAATTTACAGTTTATTTAAATGTATGTATAATGTACAATGTATGTAAATCAATGTAAAATTCTCTGGAGGTCTTCAAAACCCACCTGGACACGTTCCTGTGTGACCTGATCCAGGTGGGACCTGCTTTGGCAAGGAGGTTAGACTGGATGATCTGTAAAAGTCCCTTCCAACCCCCCCCATTCTGTGATTCTATGAAAGTGCTTTGTTGCTATTGTTTGGTATACTGTTTAATAATTTCTTGTAATAAAACCCCAGTTACAACACCAACAAATCATGATGGCTATTATTATTGTTCCTCTTCAGATTAATTTAAGATGTGGCCTAGTTATAATGATCAAAATTTCTGTTGTATTAGTACAGCTACAAAACATTTTCCATTACTGACAGTTGTACTGATTGAGAAAATATGTGAAACTAAGTGACTTATTAGTAAAAGCATGCCTTCTATAGCATTTAGATCTTTTAAAAACTGCATAGAAAAAGCTCTTAAGGTAAATTCCTGACTCACAGTTATTGATTCTTGCCTGAATCATTACCTGAATGGCAAATGTACCCAGTACAATAGTGCAAAAAATAGGATTTCTGAAGATGCCATCAAAGACATTCCTTTCACCGTGGATTTTCCGTGCGTTGATCTCATTGAAAAGCTGCATCATGACAAAGGTGTTGAAGATAATAGTGTAATGCTCTGAAGGAGGAGAGTGAAGTGGTGCATTCCTCCCACTGTCAATCTTAAACATTTTCTCACCTAGGTGTAAGACAAACATAAACATTTCCAATAGAATGAATCAATCAAACAACTTTACATTCCTTGTTTTCTTTAGGTAGTTGCCTGCTATGCTCTGTTTTACCATTCAGCATTCTTTCTGCACTTACTATAACAGAGGTAGAACTGATAACAACAGAGAGCAAGAAGATTCTCAAACGATGACTTTTATCTAATAATTCAGTATACCTGTGCAAATCATTGTGTAATTATTCTGAGAAGTCACTTGTTGCTGATGTATCAAGCACCTGAGACCACTGACTGGATGTTTGTGATTTTCTACAGTAATTAGAAGCAAGCACTCTTCAGCAGATTTTACCCATTTGCTAATTCAGTATGGCATAACTCCTGACAAGCATTCAAGGGTATTAATGACAAAAAGCACAGACATTCCTGGTTTTAATTAGATTTGGTTTTCATCATTCTGTCAGTCTGCTTTGAAAGCACATTGTCAGGCATTGCTCTTCCTTTTGGTAATTTGCCTACCACTTTTAGACCTGATCAATAAAAAATACTCAAGATATAACCCATGATGGTTAACTGTAAAAATCAGACAAGCTTTAGAGAGATACCTGCTCCTGAGGGACCTCTTTTCTTATGCAATCATAGAATGGTTTTGGTTGGAAGGGACCTTTAAAGATCATCTAGTTCAATACCCCTGCCATGGGCAAGGACATGTTTCAGTAGATTATGTTGCTCAAAGTCCCATCCAACCTGACCTTGAACACGTCCAATGACGGAGCATCTACAGCGTCTCTGGGCAACCCGTTCCTGCGTTCTCACCACCAAGGCTACCTGTCACTACAAGCCCTGGTAAAAAGTCTCTCTTTGTCTTTCTTACACGTCCTCTTGATACACTGAAAGGCTGCAAATAAAGTCTCCCCAGAGACTGCTCTTCTCCAGGCTGAAAACTCCCAACTATCTCAGCCCTTCTCCACAGCAGAGTCGTTGCAGCTCTCTGATTAGTTTTGCGTCCTTCCTCTGGACCTAGTCTAACACATCCATGTCTTTCTTGTCCTGCAGACACCAGAACGAGACACAGTACTTAGGTGAGGTCTCGTCAGAGAAGAATAGAGGAGGCAAATCATCTCCCTTGACCTGCTGGCCACAATTCTTTTTACATAACCCAGGATATGACAGTCTTTGTGGGCTGCAAGTGCACATTGTCAGCTCGTGCCCAATTTTTCATCCACTTTTTACAAGCAAAGCTACAGATAACATACATTTATTGAAAGAAGTATTCTCTTAAAGTAATGCTGGGGCATTCACATGAAAGTATTATATTCAGCATTTCTGAAGAAAGCAGAGGAAAGGTTTTCTCTTGAGGTCGTTAATTCCATCAGCTAAGTTAACAGTGAGTGGTTTTTTGCCTTGGGATATTTCAGCAGTTCCTGTTCAAGTCACTGGGAATAATGAGCATGTTTTCAAAGAAAGATTTTGGCTCATAGTCTTTTGTCAGAAAGCAGATTAAGATATCCCAAATATATCAGTAATACAGTATGAGGTTAGAGAACTTAGGCTGTGAGAAAGCAGAGATTTTTAAGGTTATATCTCCAGAGAGATAACTAAGTGATGGAAAGAATCCCCTTTACTACAGATAAGAAATCAAGGAAAAAAATAATGAAAGTAAACAGATACCATCATTTTCTCTTTTATAAACATATACACACTTATATAAACACATATCTATTTGCTTTCATTCAACACATACACAAAGGCAAACTCAAGAATGATACTTTCCTCAGTCAGAGTATCTGTCCTTAAGTCTCTCATTACTGCATTTCATCACTTAGTTGGCAAAGCAGAGCATGCTGCTTTTGTGGAATGGCAGTGGTTAAACCCAACACTAGTTTCTATTTCCAAGCCTATTCCAAAATATGTTACAGTACATCAGCTTTAAGTTTGTTACATCTAATTGCTGAGAATGTTTGACAGAACTACACAGTGACTTCTGCCTTTCTAATGTGCTTGGTGTCTCAAAGGCATTACTGTATGCTCAAACACAATGTATTTATTACTACATCATGGAAAGAAATGGGCAAACCTGTTGTACTTGTCTCTATGGAAATCTGCTATAAAAAATACATTAGTTGATCAGAATATAAATAAATGTCACTGATTTGGAATTTCTTTATCCAAACACTACAGTTAGAACATCATGTCACTGCAAAGCTGAGCCTCGTAGGGTTTAGAAAGGGAATAACTCCATTTCCTAGGCTTATCAGAAAATTGGTAGGTCTGTGTCCTTTAAAGTATGCATGAGTTTTCCAGAGACACACAGAAGTAATTAGAATAGGGTGAAAAAGTCTGGTTTTCTTTTCACCGGGGCTCAGTAGAAAGTATTCTAACCATAAAACTCATTGAAAAGTCATTAAAATTCCCCATGAAGTTCACAGAAGTTCTTGTTCCAAGATTTATCTCACATGAATTACCAAGACCTGCTACACCTGTTCTAAAGAATCTGAAATTACAATTTCCGTAAGGCTCACTAGACACTCTCAAAGCACACTGTAAGCCTAGCAATATTACAGACCATCTCTCTTCAAAATCTGGCAATTATTTTGTTTTAAATAGCTCCACTGAAAAAAGGGTATTCCAGCAAGCTGCCAGTTGTTACTAAGGTGGAGCAAGACCTTCACAACAGAGCTCAAATAAATACTAAGTATCATAAATTTACATTTACAGCTTGTATGGAAATCTGTATATCAAGAAAAAAATCTGAAAGACAACACATGTAATTTAAGAGAGATGACATGGTAACAAGAACACAATACCAAATTGATAAAATTATCAGTCCTTTGAGCAAGTTATTTTTGTGGAGCAACAGAATCTATTATTAACCCCCTGCCTCAAGAAACATTCCTTCTTCTTCCCACTCCTCTCCAAAATACACCAATAAAAAGCATCCATCACCAGCAAGGCCTGAAGAGGAGTCAAGTAATCTAATAAATTAGATTTTTTTCTCTCTCCATTTAATATCCATTCTAGATATTAAATGTCAAAACAGAGTGTTATTTGTATCACTTAATGCTGGTTACTTGCTTATCTATCCTACTGAAGATTAGCATTATTTCTTGACCATGGCAAACATTTTGCTCCCACTTAGAGCTGCTACATATATTGGTAAAATGGATCTTGATTTTTGTCGTGTATTTGTTGTTGGGTTTTTTTTTATCTTGTTGTTACATGCCTACTAAAAATTACAAGTCTCAAAATGAAATTTCAGTATAGAAGCAGCAGAGTAGAGATCCACAGTAAAATGTGTCCTGTGCTGCATCTTAGAATAAACTTATGCCAAAGCCTAAGCCTATACTTTGTAAAGAGGCAAAAAAGCTCACTCAGGTCCTTCTCAGTGTAAGCAATATATTAAAGATGACTAAATCTCTTAATTGCATCTCTTCTTTTTTCCCCTACTGCTTTTGATCCCTTGGTCCTGCTAGCTGCTTGACTATGACAGACTTTACTACATGTGCATTAAGCAGTTATAGTGAAAGCATTTTGACATGACCTGCAAGACCTAGACACTTCTAAACTAAACAACAAGCTTAACAAACATTCTTACCAACAAAAAGAAGAGTAAATATGAGAGTAAGCTGATAAACAGCATGGCCCAGAATGTTCTTCATCATAGTACGGGATATAAGAGGTTTGTTCCTGCCATATGGCTTTCTCAGCAACAGAGCCTCTGTCGGAGGTTCAGTGGCCAAAGCGAGGGAGGCAAAGGTGTCCATAATTAGATTGACCCACAACATCTGTACAGCTTTTAGAGGAGAGTCCTGTGGAGATAAATGAGAAAATTACACATTTCATAGAAAAAGAATTGTTTCCAGGTGATTTCATTACTTCTTGTGTGACTGCAAGCAGTGCTGAACACAGGACACTGAAATACATGGACCTTTAGCCTGACTGATCTTGTATTTCTTATGCAAGACCAGAATCACAGGAAATAGTGATCTGAGCAAAGAGAAGTTATTTCTCTCAAGCCATTAAACAGGGAATATTTACAATGACACAATTCTTATCAAGCATAACATTAACACTTCACATCACATTTTACAACGCCCTCTGTCACTTCACACATCACACTTAAATGTTCAGATGAACTTAGGTAACTAGGTAATACAAGTTGGAATTTCTTTCCTGGAAGGAAAGTGATACTGAAACAATTTTAAAAGTGATGTTTCCTTTTATTACAACGTCCCTGGGTTTGGTTTTTTTCATCAACAGCTTGAAATTATTGAAAAAGAAACAATTAGTGAGACACGTTAATACGTCTCAAATAAGACCTTTTAAAAACAGTTGTGGTTTTTAAAAGCCTGAATTCCTAAAATATCCTCAAACTCATTCAACTACATAAAGTGTGCAAATGTAAGAAAATACTTCTTATTTTACTGGGTAACAGGATTGCAGATTTGAAACTACGGAACTGGAAATAAAAAGCCCCACATTACCACTTGTCAGGATGAATAATTTTCTACAGCAGATCGCCAACCACTAGAAGGAGCTCTTTCCTCACTTAATTCCAGAAGGAATCTATGGTCACATTCTAGAGGACTTTGGACTAAATCCCTCAAAATAAATAAATAAAAAAGCAAACTAAACCAGATCTCAGGAGAACTCGAGATGACTATTTAAAAGTTTTGCTGTCTAATTCACTGAAGCAGCTGTAATGACAAATAGGTGCAATGGCTTCGAGAAGCCACTTCAGGAAAAACAACGTAGATTCCTTTTTGTCCTGTACCTAACAACCTCCTCTCATGTGCCTTCAGACAGAATGCAGATCAGGCAGCATTAGTGAGGTCTGCCTCCTGTTTCAAATAGATGTTTTGTATTAAGAAAATCGAATCTCAAAAGTACCAGCATGCCCAATTTTATACTAGGAGTTAGTGTACAGTGTGAAAACTGGAAAAACATGGAAAATCAGAGCACTGTTTTTATGCATTACATTACCATGGTGCTGCAGCAATCAAGCAAAGAAATATATGGAACACTATACAAATCAAATCAAAGCCAAGAAGAATATCTTATGAAATCTGTCCTTTTCTTCAAAGGGTTAAATTTTTAATGACATTGTCAAATAACAAGAGCCAATGTCCACTCAGTATGCCAAGGATATATGAGGGCATATGAGTGGTTCTTGTGTTGTGGTCTCTTTGTTCTCTGTATGCCAACGCTCCCTTGAGATAAATAATACTTCCTCTTGAGAAAAACACTTTTAACACCCCTACATTTAGGGGACTTTGTACATTTTAAATGAATAAAACTGTTAATTTTTGGCTTATTCAAAGGAAGGGATAAATGCAAACTACTAAGTCTTAAAGGTTGACTAAATGAGGGAAAGCAGGAAGAGTAGCACTGACGGATTCTTGTCCTCTTGGTTATGGATTGCATGAACTGGGCTCATCTGGAGAGCTCAGCTCATTTATGTGATATGCAGCTGCAGAATTAGGAAACATCTTTGTCTTTAGAGATGGCTAAGAAACTAAAACCATCAGGGCAAACTTTTATTTTCATTAATATTAGTTGCTCAGCAAGAAAAGTACTTGCACTAAAACCAGTTTGTTGCTAAGTTAAGTCAGAAACCCCAGACTTGGACATAGCACACAGAGAAAAAGGAAATATGAAGAATTTTCCTTGTGGTATTTTCACTTGTCTAGTTATTAAGTTTTCTTGAGAGACATCCCCTACTTTGAGATGTTACCATACCTGAATTTCTGCTTCATGTACAGAGTTCTATGTCAATAAAACTGAATTTGTCTGTTAGACTTAATAGAGGCAAATATTCAGAGCCTAATATATTCCTAGCAGAACAAAAAATCAGATTATTTCAGTCTCTAAATCACACAACTGTAACTGGCAGTTATCAGTTTTGGCAACAACACGTTCTCACCGTTTCACACTGCCAATCACCTTGGGTGGCTATGGTGCCCCTAATAATTATCTATCATTGGCAGTGCTACACTGTTCAGTCAAGTGTGAAAGCTCATTCTAAGCTGAAGCCAAAACATTAAATACACATTAGTCTGGGCAGGCAGTGGAATGAAATTTCCACTGCAACTCTATCTGATTTCTGATTAGTTGGTGGAAACTGAGGAAAATACTTATCAGCAAAGTCTTCCATTACAGATTTTTGTCACTTATGTAAGTGGGGTGAAAATTCACTCTTCTTTTCACTGCATTTTAGCCACTACCCAACTGGCTAAAAACTCTTAATTCACTTTCTGAAAACTTTGGGGATGAAAACTGTTCAAACTGGAAAAAAATAAAAATCACCCAAAATCACCACTTATTTGTCAAATTCTTTTCCACTTGACCTTGGAATAGGTTAGCATTGGCCTAGAGGTAAAAGGAAAATGTCCCTTAAATCAAGTGATGTTACACTTCATCTTGGAAACACTTAAAAGTACAAATTGCCAAAGGCTGGAAATAAACTACAAATCTTTTGTGACATGAAGAGACTCAGAAATTTTAGAGCTTGTTACTTTTGATTTAGATGACAAGCTGTAAGGGAATAAAAAAGGTATTTTCACCCTTACCTCTTTACCCCCTCTTTTGTCACAAAACACATGCATGGATTCATAAAAACCAGGTAGGTTAACTTTATATACATTAATGCAAAAAAGAAATGGGAGCCCTCCTTCTGCTGCTAGATCACATTCTCTACTAATTCTATGGAAGTAGCATCCTCAATTCTACTTCCATGCCTCTAAGCCTTCCCAAAACAAAGCTACACAGGACATACTTTGATTTTATATCATAGCTTTTTCCAATTGGCCAATGCTATTATTTGAGGATTTGTCAAATAAAGTTCTGCAGTGAAACATTATAGCCATGTAAATTACTGCCTTATACATGTAAGTATACATTATCCTCATTTTTTGAACAACTGTAGAAACAATAAGTGATACAAGTGGTAGTTCATTGCTACAGTGCTTTTTAATCAACGTTTAATTTTCCAAACATAATGTCCTATAGAGTCACTGTTTTCAGATCCTAATGTCTGCTAAAACATTAAATCTTTGTCAAAATATGAGAATAGTAATTTGAATGTAAAATGTTAAAACACAGTCTTTGTCTTCTCTTTCTTTAATGCAACCTTTTTGAATAGTTACATTGCCTCGACAGTTGGAGACGTTGACAAAATCTGGCACAGAGATAAACCTGCCAGCTTTATAGTTCCAGTAGAACTGTTTCCACTTGAGTGAGCTGCATTTTAAAATCTTCATTTTGTTCACAACCAGACTATTTTTAACAGCTCCAAACATAATGACCTAATATTTTCTTGGTACTGTGTACATGTTGGGGACAGGAAACAGGATGAACCTTCTGGCTTTGTAAAGCACACACAGAACTCTAAATGCTACCTAGAGCTGTGGACCAATGACCCATTCAAAGGACAAAATTCACAATGACTGCATGCAATGCTCCAAAGATGAACCCTCACTTAGTCAATCAAGGCTCTGCAAAAACGTTATTCAGAGAATGAAGTCAGAATGTAAGAGCTGGTATCTCCCATTGGAAAAAAATTACTGGTTTAACCAACAGTTAATTGCAACTAATGGTTGTTAAACAGGAAAGACAATTCTATGCAAACTGGTCAAGAAAACCACACCCTGATCATTTAAAAAATATGCATTAGGCAACACAGAGAGGAAAAGCAAGCAAGAAGTGTATTAATTATATTAATTGAAAGGTAAGGTGGATTAATACAGCTCAGTAGCACCGTGCCACACAAACTGCACTGACATGGCACCAGCAGATATAACAGTTGTGATCTCATTGGTGGGTGTTGCGTAGACAATGGACTCAAAATTCAGAGCACCTATGCAGCCACAGATTGAATGATCCTGAATTAGCCTCTAAACAGAGACTTCTTTAAGCTTAGTGCAGTGGTTTCGCCTAGGCCAGGTTTTTTGGTAGCTGGGGACCCACAGCTGACCCAGGCCTGGACAATTCATGACTGAGGTAACATCTCTGTGAATAACAGATTTGAGAAGGGGAAGCAGTTGCTGAGTAGTTGCTGAACTGCAGCAGCAACAGGGAGAATGTGAGAACATCTCTGCAGATACTGAGGCCAGTGGAGAAAGTGGGAAGGAGAGTCCTTAGACCCTGAAACAAAGACTCCCCGGTGCCCTGTGGTGCAGCCCATGGTGAGGCAGCTGTGCCCCTGCAGCCCATGAAGGCCCCAGGGAGCAGAAACCCCTCCTAGACCATGGAGGAGCCCACGCCACAGCGGGTGGATCCCTGAAGGAGGCTGGGACTCCATGGGAAGCCCACCCTGGAGCAAGTTCCTGGCAGGACCTGGGAGTCCATTGGGAGAGAGGAGTCCAGGCCAGAGCAGGTCTGCTGTCAGCACTTGTGACCCTGTGAGGCTGGAGCAGTCTGTCCCTGAAGGCCTGTTCTCCTGTGGGTGACCCACGCTGGGGCAGGGTGTGAGGAGCTGCCCTGTGACAGGCCCCAGGCTGGAGCAGTTGGTGAGGAGCTGCAGCCCATGGAAGGAGCCACGCTGGAGCAGTTGGTGAGGGACTGTCTCCCATGGGAGGGACCCCACAGTGTAGCAGTGGGAAGTGGGGGGAGGCCTCCCCCTGAGAAGAAACATCAGCAAAGTCCATCTGTAACAAACTGACCCCAACCATCATCCCCCATCCCCTGCGCTGCTGGGGGGAAGGAAGGGGAGTCCTGGGAAGAGGGAGGGGGGAGGTGTTTGAAGATTTGGTTTTATTTCTCATCTCCCTGTTTGATGGTTTATTAATAAACCGTCTCCCCAGGTTGAGTCTGTCTTGCCCATGACACTAATTGCTGAGTGATCTCCCTGCCCTTATCTTGACTCACAAACCTCTCATTATATTTCTCTCTCCTCTGTCCAGTTTAGGAGGGAGAGTGATAGAGTGACTTGGTGGGCACTTGGCACGCAGCCAGGGCTAAACCACCACACTTGGTTTACTTGTATGACCTAGATCTCAGAGTGCTTTACATAATTAAAGAATTACAATAAAAACATTCTTTATTAGTTGAAAATTCAGAACTCTTGGTTTCTATGTTGAGCAGCTGTTAATTGAAGCAGGGCACAGTGTAAGTTAGATCCCAGTGAGGAGTAGCTTAGTTTTGGCAGAGGCCAGGCTAAGCTTGCCAACAGATGACACTGTATCTGTAATTCCTATGCTGCTTAGAAAATAATTTCTGTCATCCCTAACATGACTTCATGTTGGGACCCGTGACAGTGACTAGTAAATAACCATTTGCACTAGTCCCCTTTAGTCCATGTAACAACCTCTTTAACATCCCACTGCTACTCCTTTATAATCCTTTTAGAACACTGGAGGAGCACACAAGGTCATGTACATTTTGTATATGTAGTTAAACCCCTATTGAAACCAGGCAAAATTAGAAGTAGTAGATGCAGTAGATATTCTCTCAACTGGAAGCATTTTGCTGAAGCAGGCTTTGGGTAGATAAATAATAAAGTAGTATTTGCTTAAAATTAACAGAATTAAGCTATTACAGGGTAGTTCCCTGAAGTGGAATTGGCAAGGAAGCTGATTTTATCTATTTGAGAGAAAAAAACCCATCAAATCCTTAAAATGACCACTAGCAGTCATAGGTTCTACCTAATATTTTTCTTAAGTCTCTCCATGGCATTCCTAAGGTGCTCTGGGACCAAACAAATCAGCTCCTATTTGGCATTGCATTCTCTGGGTTCTCCTTGGAGGTCTAGTTTTACTCATAAACACACTCACACAGTTGGACTCTTTCATTAATACAGAGTGCTGTGGTTTCACTAGGAGTCCTGCGGTGATATGACACCACAGACAGACGTAGACTGATGCAATGGCAGGATCAAGACTGAATAAAATTCAGCCTATTTAATTGTAAAGCCTAGTGTTAAAAAAAATAGTCAAAATGAGGTTTTCATTATCCCTTAAATGACAGCAGTAGAGGCACCAAAAAGAAAAGTGCAAAGCTTCATACTCAAAGCATCCCAGTACACTGGTTTTGAATTGCAGAAGAGATTTTTTGAGAGATGACATTAAGAAACATGAAAGAAATGTCACTACCTACACAGAATTTTGCTCATTCCAGACCTGTTGAAATACCAAAAGAGTAGCCTGTGTAATGTTCATTAACCTGAGTATTAATTGTGGACTAAAATTACATTCTGTGTGTCAAAGAAAGCCAATCTGACTGCCTGAAAATGAAGCAAAATTCATCTCTACTTGGACCTTCTTTATATTCATTTTGAAGGTCATGAAAAGCTGTATGGCCTTTTGGAAACTATAGATTCTAGCTTCATTTATTTTTTAAGAGCTTAAATGTTTTCAAAATAGTCAATTAAGACCTTTGCACAGTTTTGCAGACTTCAGAACCCCGTGTGTGCACCTAACCTGTTGCATGCAACATTTGTGGTATGTTCATGCATTCTGTGTTAGAGCAATTTTCATGGCAACCAGAGGGTACAGTATGTGCTCAAATGTAATTTTCAGTAAGGCTTATGAGTCAAACAAACATAATGCCCTTTTGCTGGTGAGAGTTGAGTCAAAGCATAACACAATTACGTTCATTGCAAGGTGAGATCCTTGAATGGGCGAGAACCCAGAGCTACTTGGGAGTATCAGCAGTCAGGCTGCTGCATGTAAACAAAGCTACAATGGAAGAACTGCTACCCTTTTTGTTTCCATTTCAGTTCCTTTCAGACATCTCCTTTGGATTTGTATCGTTCCTGACAAATGAAGGAATTGTGTATGATTCTACTAGGACAGAAATGCAGCAATTTTTGGAGGTATACATTAAAACCTGTAAACGGGGATGACATACTTGACAGGCTCAGTGATGGCCTTACAGACCACTGGGACAATATAAATGCACTGGGCCTGATCCAGATCGTTATAGAAGACAATGAAATGACTGAAAGGATGAAACAAGGTCAAGGAATTAAAAAGGAAAACAAAATGCTGGACATTAAGAAAACAATCACCTTAAATAAACGTTGGTAGGCTGCGATTGAATGTCTATAAAACAGGTCTTAAAAGGAAGCAGTGGCCTCAGTTCCAATGATGGTATTCTCATCATGTTGCTCTTAGCACATTTTTCTATATGGTTTTGTAAAACCCATACAAATCCAGGAGGATCAACCTTCCAGGTTCCCAGTCCTTATTCACATGCTTCTGTTATCATCAACAATCACTTTAGGGCTAAACATTTTCTCAATATGCTCAGAAATATTTCCCAAGGGAAAAGGAGAAGTTTTGTTTTTAGGGGAAATGGTCTAGTGGTTGATAGGGCTGGGACAAAGGCTGCTAAAATGATTCTATGATTCCAACTTTTGCTGCAACGTTAGCAAGTTTGTCCCACAGCACAGGTTCAGTTGTGATGAGGCATCATCAAGACCTGGGGGCAGTCTGGGAAGGATCTAGCACTTAGCAGCTTGCAGCTTCCAATTCTGGAAAGCAAGTGAGTTGAGGTTTGAGTCTTTCCTTTATACAGAGTAAAACAGTCATTTCATTTGTTAAGGCTTGCTTCAAATCCAGCTGATTTCTCTGGGCATGCCATTTCTCAGAGAGCTAAATGATGGCAGTTGTGCTGATCCAGGCCTTGCATGGTGCTAGCAGAAGCTGGGAGCTTGCACACTCCTCATCTGCAGCACACACACACATACAAAAAAAATGCTTCTAAATGTCAGTCAAGGCTTAGGAGAAGTTTGACCTTGTGGTTTTGTAAAGGTATCTGGGTTTCTGGTTTCAAGTATCGATTCTATGAGTACGATATAAGTTTACCCTGGAGCAGAGCTATTGACTAATTCATTGTTTTGCTCAGGTGTGCATGAGGTGAAATTTACCTGCTGAAACAGGTCTGTGCATCTGTATGATGCACAGCAGAGGGAAGCATCAGCTTTCCCATAGCATGTCTCAATCAAAGGAGGCATTTTGTAACAGTATCCCTCTGCAGCATCTGAAATATACATTATTTTATGGAATGATAGCACTAAAAACTTCACCAAACACATCCTATTTTCTTTCTAGGGAAAAGAAAAAATTAATTGTATGAATCTAAAATGTTATCAATCTAAAAGTAGTAACATGAAGGGAATAAAAATACAGTTTGCTTTCACGTATGCTTCTTGCAAAAGACCTTAGACATGTTGTTTGTACATCAGGATTGCAACGAAGGATTAATAGAAAGGGAGAAAACAGACACGAAAATCCAACTGTATGTGCCATTCCATTAGTTTGTCACTTGCATCTGAAATTAAAAGGAATTGCCTGAAAGCAACAAAATCATTTTATCAGTCAAAAAGCTTCCCTGCTGAGATTATTTCTGTGTGTCAGAACTGCTGTCTTGAAAATAATAATCCCATTCCATAATCCATCAAGAAACATAGATTTAGTAGTGAATTATTCTGAGGAGGCAGCACAAAAATTAGAGGCACCTAAAAGCAATTTACTTCCAGAAGAAGACAGATTAATGCACTTCCTTATGTCAACAGCCATTTAACGTGTAGCAGCTTCATCCTAAATACACTCTTGCCACCTAGAAGAATTTCAGAAAGCACAGTTTCTGGTGTATGAAGTGAGGATCAAATGTAAGCCACCATTACTTCAGTGACAATGTAGCTTGGGAGGATGTGGCCCCATACTTGAAGCGATACCTCTCGTCAACCTTACCTGGGTAATGCATGCTCCAGTGAAAGCCACAATCACAGCCACAATGTTGACAGTGAGCTGGAACTGCAGGAACTTGGAGATGCTGTCATAGACATTACGTCCCCACATTACAGCCTTCACAATGCTGCTGAAATTGTCATCTGTTAGGATGATATCTGAGGCCTCCTTTGCAACATCTGTTCCAGCAATACCCTGAAAAAGGAATTGTGAATAAAATTACCCACTAGAAAGTACAGAGACAGTTGGGACACAACTCTTCACACCAATTCAAAGTGCACAGTTGTACAGCGACTTCCCAGCATAACAGTGACTGCTAAGTATATTCTGCACTTTGTATTTGCTAGGAAATGAATTCATTTGGCCTGGTTTTTAAAGTGAATAAGGATGCAGAAAAAGGAATGGATAGAGAGCAGTGGGATTCATGTGATGATAGTTCTGAGTGTTTGAAATGATCAGCTTAATGACAACCGATCCTCCAAGTTATTTTTATCGACGATTATATTTTATTAATATACATGAGCATAATTGCTAGCAAAAATTAGAATTATGTATCTTAATATATAGTCTAGTATGCTAATGACTTCCAGTCAGAGTATTTTGGGAAGATGTCTTTACAATCACTGATGGATTTCACCAAAGCAAAAGAGTACTCCGCTCTTGTGAAGAACACAGTGTTCATTTTCCTGTATTGGCACAGGATTCTGCATTTAGAAAAGAACTACCTCGTAAAACCATTGGGAAAAGTCTCAAAAATAAATCATATTTGTGAGTCTTACATAGTAAATGAAAGGGCTCTGAAGCAACATAACTCATCTCCTCCAATATATTGCTCCAAGTAATAGCTAGTGATAACAGACAAGTAATTACGTAATTTTCTCAAACTTAATGAATGAAAAACTTCTTTCAGCAAATTTGTAATGACACAAACATGAAGAAAACAAGCTGAAGATTATACCATTGCAAAGCCAACATCAGCTTTTTTAAGTGCTGGTCCATCATTGGTTCCATCACCAGTCACAGCTACGACCTGCCTCTGTTCCACCTGTGTGCTGTCAATAATACCTGCAAAAAAGGTATATCTGTGTGTATACATACACATAAACCCATTAGCAAGGCAAAACTTCCCTCTAAAACACAGCAGGGCTTGTGTAATATAGACTACATAATGCTACATAAGCCTCAGATTAATAGAGTTGATTTTTAAGGAACATAACGATGAAAGCAGTGTCATCAGTATTTAAACACTACGAGACACCACTACTGGAATTTACATGGAAAGTTCTGATCCTGCATCATCAAAACATCAACAAAACTTGCAGACTTCAAAGGGAGCTCTTTAGAAGACTTCTACTATTTAAAAGCATGTGTCACAGTAAACTCATTTCAACTCAGCTCTTTCATTAAACCTCAGTGGAAAAGATTTGCCAAAGACTTAAGTTCATGCTTAAACCCTCCTAAACTGGGACTGAACTGTAGTATCTGCTTTACTGGGATGCTGTCTGACAATCAGTTTAACCCAAAGATAACAAATGCCTTTGATGAATTTCATTTAGCTGGACCCAAATTAGTGTTTTAACAGACATGTTCAATTCTGCCAAACAATGATTAAGAAGATATAAAATACTTCTTTAAACTCTAGAGCCAAAACATGTAATAAATAGACATAATAATATAATTTCTGCTTTCATTTTGAGATCAGTTGAGAAAGGAAAGCACGTTTCACCAGGTGAATCAAGTTTCATGGAGCAAGCCTGCAGGAAAGTGTTTTCCACATATGTAGATGAGGAAAGTAAGGAAGAGGAAAGAATTTTTCTGATATTAGAGAAGTCTTGCTTTTCAATAGGATGGGAATCATTCACCACTCGTGCTTTTGTTTCCACATCAGAGTTCATTTGCATACAAGTCCAGAATAGAGGACTGTTGTGTACAATATCTCTGTATTACTAAGTCAGAGAGGAAAAAAGAAAAGATTCCTTTTGCCAACACATTTTGCACAGTCATAACCTCTAAAAACAATCATCAAAACCTACCCAATGTGAGAAGCTTTCATTCTACTCTGGAAAAAAATATAGCTCACATATCAGATAACTAACCAGAAATAGGAAATTGCAGATTATAGAGCAATAGCTGCTTGTTGGCAAGAGTCAGGCTTATCAGGCACACAGAAGATTGCAGTGCAGTATGGAAGCAGTTAGTGTCCTGTATTGTTCAGTGTTATGAAAATGAGGGGGGAAAAAATCACTTTCCATTGGCAGTGTGATAAATAACACATTATTCGGATAAGATCTTATAATTAGAGCTTTCAACTTGTTGGGGTGATTTGCCTTTGGTATCACTAAATAAAGAGCAACATCGGCTGCCATTGCTGTTAAGAGCATTTATCTTGGTCTTCCCTTCTTGTTATTAACACATCTTCTGATGTTTGATTACTAGTTTAAGGTTCTGAAAAACTTGATTAAAATCTCTGACATGTCATGGTATTAGTTGCTTCATATAGGTAAGGAGCATCCTCTCACAGATGAACTCCAAATGGGAACTCAAGCCAAATCGAGTTGAAGAGGCAGTAACAGGTGACCTCCTGGATATAAAGACTGCCCTGATGTGATTGCCTATAGTACCATTTGCCTTGCATCAGCTGATTGTTGGGTGTAGCTAAGTATTTTGCAAGGTTTAGTAGTCATTTTTATCCCTAAAAGCAAAGTATGCAGCCAGGATAAGCCCAACACCCTTGAGAGCACAGAACATGTCATGGAGAAACAGGTATTAAATGGTTTCAATTATCACCAGTACCTCAGTCATGCACCTTCATTGTAGTGACCACTGCTAATGGCTAGTGCTAGTGGCTAGATGGCTAGTGCCATCAATGCATGGCACAACAGTATATGAATGTGCTATTCACAGGAAGAGAGAAGAGCTTTGAACTTTTATATATGCATCAGACAAATGTCTAAAGTAGAGCTCTGGTGATTATTTGGGATTCAGAGGGTTTATCATAGCTATATTTAATGCTCCCTGACTTCTGCAGGCTCTTTTTCATCTGTTTCGCCTCTACTCTTCCTCATATTTCTGAATGCTTGTCTTCTTCCCAGCACTGGCCTCTTTCCTAATCACATTTACTTATACTTCTTGTTTCTTTCTTTGATATCATTCTGTTAATAATTGTGATAATGTTTCACCTCAAGAATTTTCTTCAGTATCAAGTAATATGTCTGTACAGTTGTTACAAACAGTGCAAGAGGACCAAGCAGAAGAGGGATGCCTAGGGTTCTCCCTCTGCAGTCTTGAGCTGTGGAGGACAACTGTTTCAGTGATCAGTGAGAAGTGTAAACATGCACATGACCTGACAGACCGACAATAAAGAGAATGCCCATGTCTTTACATTCGCTGGCCTTTCTGCCCCTTCAGAAGAGCTTAAAAAAAGCTTCAGTATTAATTAGTCACCTCTAACAACCAGGATATTTCTTCAAAATACACAGTTTTTCTCCAGTGGAATGCATCCATACAATATTTTAAGAAAAAAATAAGTGTGCAAGATATAGCTGGGGAATTCCTAAAACTCAGCAGTTTCCTCTAAAAACAGCCTTCACTGTTTCATTAAATCTGTTCCCTCATCTTAAGCTGTTTGGCCATGACTTTCCTCTGTCAAAAGAATTGTATTTAACAGCCACAGGAATACACCTAGAGCATAACATGGCCATGTGTTCCACACACACATTCCACTGATGCTGCAGGAATCTGGGGAGGAGCCATGTAGCTTGCATAAGGCACAAGGATTTTAGAGCAAGCAGTTTGTTTCAGAGGAGGAAAAAGATGCTATTTAAAACACCTCCATATAGCTACCATAGCTATATGCACAAGCTTGCTATAAAAGGTACCAGCACTGCATACACAGCTGAAAGTGAAATATATCGTGTATCTCCCACCTTCCTCCCATCTAACATCAAACAAGCATTAAATCAAATCCACTCAGGATAATAAGATAAGGAATATTAACCAACTGTGTCTCTTCCACTTCTTTTACAAGGAGATGTCTGTACCCACGCCTCTGATCAAAACCATCAAGTATAGCCTGAGGTTCTGCCTTTACTGCAGAATAAATGTCACTTTATTTAAACAACTCTTATTTGCATTTCACCCTTAGAGTCACATCAGTAAGAAAGCATCAGCTCTGGGAGAAGAAAATAAATTGTTGTTTGGAGATTTCATTCTGTTAACTGATTAACTCGAAACAGGCAGGCAGGAAAAGCTTAGCTGCAGTAGTGCATTTCAAAGATGCACATCAGTTGAGGCATTGCTGATGCAGTGATGAGATCATCTCACATGCTTACACATATTTAGAGTTCTTTGACAAGCTAAACAGACAGATGCAGTAATATATTTTTCATAGGCATGTTCTGTTCACATCAGTTTTTAATACTTCTCCACTTTCTGAAGCTCTCTGTTAACAAGGACTTAGAAACTGTCTGAAAGAGTGAATTTAAATTCACTTTAGTTACATGCTTAAGTATGTGCAGGAATAGAGCTTTAAAGGTTAATGTAAAAGTGCTGCATATAACATTACAGACAGCATTGGTAATTGGTAAATGAGTAGTGCTCCACAAAGTTCATGCTATTAGAATGGCAGTGAAGAAGCTGGCTAACACACACAGATTTCTGTACTAAGCAAGCACCACCAGTGTGCTTTATCAGACTGAAACACTAAAAGAGAACATTGAAGGCATCAGTGCCTCCCACAAAGTTACACTTAAGACAGCCTACAGAGACCTAAATGGTATCTACAGAGTATAAAATGGTATCTACAGAGTATAAAACTCTAGATTCAAATGCTGTGTACCTCCTGCTTCCCTTAAACTATTTTTATGCTCTTAACTTCAGGTAAGAGTTGGTTGGAGCTGACTTTTCATGTTGTGGAAAAGGCCAACTTTCTGAGTATTTCTGACATGAATTTGAATAAAAATAAACATGAGCATTTGCTCTCAAATGGAAAGCAAAGCCACTTGCAATTTGCAACACGTTGATATTTAACTTTAGACTCTCAAGTAATATATGTCTTTTTAATTCTACCTAGTCTCATGGCATGTCCACATGAATGAGATCATAAACAGAATACAACCTCCTACATCACCTTCTAAATATCTTTGCAATTAAGGATAATAATTAAAAATCTTTTTTCTTATTCAAAGTTCCCTCTCAGCCTTACAGGAGGGTACAACAGCTGTTTCTAATATCACAGAAAAATAATCCCAGCCTAATTTAAACATATTGGAAAGCACAGCTCCTTTAACTGTTAAATTGAACATTTATTTCATCTTCTCTACACCTTCTGATAAGATGGTATTTCCCAATAGCACTAAACAGTTGCTTCATATAGCATTTAAAACCCCCAATATTACAATATGGAAGTATCTCAGCAATAGTATTGTAAGGACATAGCAGGGTAAATCATATCATAGAATCATATAATGGTAGGGGTTGGAAGAGACCTTTAGAGATCATCCAGTCCAACGCCCCTGCAGAAGCAGGGTCACCTAGATCAGGTCACACAGGAACATGTCCAGGTGGGTCTTCAAGACCTCCAAGGAAGGAGCCTCCACAACCCCCCTGGGCAGCCTGTGCCAGGGCTCCCTCACTGAAACACTGAAAGAGTTTTTTCTTATATTTAAGTGGAACTTTTTGTGTTCCAGCTCCATCCCATCACCCCTTGTATATGCACTTTTACTCACTATATTTTGAAATATTAAGTAAAACCAATGGATGTCATAAAATCCATAAGAAACTCTACCTCAGTTGGATGAAGATGTCTAACATTTTTGTTTGACTGAAACAGTCCTGATGATAAACCATCCTGACGGGTTTTTTTCCAATCTAGCTCTACTTCAAAGCCATAAATATTTGAGAGAAACTGTCTGCCCAGCCTGAAATGCTGAACCATGTCTTTCTCCAGTCCCTGTGCAGTAGTGAAAACAAAAATGCAAAACAAAAATGATCCTTTTGTTGGGTGGGATTGTGCTATGTTAAGGAGAAAAAATATTCCCTCCAGCAGCTGTATGTCATTAAAAATTAAATATAAAAAAAGTGTATTTTGTGATGTGTGTTTTTACCCTACAGCAGATAGAATACATCAAAGGAGAGAAAATCCTCTTGATCCCTCAAGTATCTGAGAAAAAAACATAACATTTTAACAAGAGGCCCAAATCTAGTGAACATTTAAATAGTTTCTTGAAACTTTTAATGGCCCTTGGAGTATTACCAGCCAAAAGATTCCATTCTGATTTTCTACTTGTTGTTGAACTTCATTAGATACTTAACTGCTCTATCACTTGACCTTGTCACATCTTTAAAACATTAATTCCATTAGTTGCATAAGGCACTCAGTAGTAGTAAATATCTTCTGAATTGTCCAAGTGCATGTGCTATAAAACACCAGCAATTTGTTGCTTATTTTTCTTCAGCTCTTTGTATTGATTTCATTTTCTCTGGCAAAGGTTTAATTTTTCTCTTAAGGAAAAATCCTGAATGATTCCAACTCCCAAGGGACTTACTGGATCCACTTAAAGAAACACAAATTGTTGTTTGTTTCTGAAACAAATAGGCTGTGCAAGTCATGTCCTCTAAGAGCTATAAGACAGCATTAGGGAAGTGAGGAGACTTTGTGCTGTTTTAATACTGACCTATGGAGGTGATAATTATGTTATCCAAATCAATGCTTTCCAAAACTTTTCACTCATGAGCACCACTGGTAACCTATTTTTGAGCCTGCACCCCCAAAATATGTCTATTATTTATAATGATATATCTGTGCTACACTATTATGTGCATTGTAAAACACACCTTAGAAAAGGATGAGAAAGATGAAATAAACAGCATTTTTAGAATATTCTTCTGTTTTAAGGTGGTAAAAAGTATTTTCTTCCTGCATCCCAGCAGACTGTGTCTGTTCTGTGTGCACCTCACTTCAAAGAGCACTGGTCTAAAGAGTGGCTGGAGAGAGTGAGTAACAGCAGCCTGTGTCCAGCTGCCCCATCAGGGCAGGGCTTTCCAGGTATCTCAGTTTTCCTGAATAATTCACACTTTCAGACCTCTACACATCCACTGGACACAATCCTCAAAGACTCAAGTTTAAACTCACAATGAGACTTTTGCTCTAAAGTGATTTAGGTATTTTAAAATATTACATACTGCTCAAAAGTCTTTGTAATCTCTCATGTACAGAGTCTTAACAACAAAACCTTGTTACACCAAAAGGATATGATTTCTTAACTAAACATTAATTAGAATTGAAGTAGTCAACCAGCTGAAAACATGTAACTGATCAGCTGGATCTTATCCTGAACTTCAGCTCCTCCAAGAACTGTTAATAAAGGTCTCTCCAGACTTTCTAGAGCCTAAGCAAAATATTCCAGTTCTTTTTTCATCAGCCAGAAAATGCAGCCATTCAGCAACAGGGCTTCTACCTGAATCAGCCCTTTGTCTTATCATAGAATCACGGGATGGGGGGTGTTGGGAGGGACCTTTAGAGATCATCCAGCCTAATCCCCTGCCAGAGCGCATCTCACCTAGATCAGGTCAGACAGGAATATGTCGAAGTAGGTCTTGAAGACCTCATGGTCAGAAACTATGTTATTCCTCATCAGAAGTTTTCTGATTTCACCAGCTGTCTTTTAAGTGTGAACTTCAAAGTCAACAGATTAAGATTTCAAGTCATCAAGAGTTATGGATATGAAAAAGGCTTTATAAAGAAAACGGCAAACAACTCCCTCTTTTATAGGAACATTCCACCTGCAGACAGCGTGCTATGAGAATATCATTTGTATGGTGTAGTTTTATAGGACAAGAAAGGACTCTAAAAATACAGACAGAATCATACAACTAGTGAGCCTATAGGCAAACAGAATCAGCTTAAAATACATAACTCCACTCACATAATGATACAGAGCGCAGCTCCTAGATACATGATCTCCAATAGCTGCTACTGTAACATGGAAAGGTTTTTATCATGGAATACTCCTTACAAAGAATTGTGGGAAAACAGATGCACTTGAGTGGCTTGATTTACTCTAAACAAGGTTCTTTCCTTCACAAAGACACACAGGCAAAGGCTACAAAATCTATACCCCCTCTTGTTTATAAACTATTTCTCAACAACATTTGCTCTCTGACCAGCAAACACACATTTTTCCTTCACAGCTAGAGCCAATGAAAAGTCACAAGGGAAATGTGAGATTGCCTATATATACTTGTCATACATCTGGTTAGTATTTCTGTTGATCCTGACAACTACTTTTCTACTACTTTCCCTTTGAAGGCTCAGCTAGAAAGTAAACACAAGAGACTTGGTTACCAAGAAAACCTCCTTGCATTATGTACAGTTGTGCAATTAAAGGTAACAACTCAGGGATATTTATAAGAGTGCAGATGATGTGCTGAGCATACTTCAATAAGTTTGGCATTAAGTTACACACACATACACAGAGGCAGCCTGCACGTACCTTTTACCAAAGTGTGTTTGTCCGTGGGAGATGAGCGAGCAAGCACTCGAAGCTTTGGCCAGATCTTGTCAATTCTCTCTTGCTCAATCTGGAGGAGAACATACACACATAAAACCCACCAAAATAGTAAAACTGTGATTAGAAAAGTGCAAAATATATTTGTGTCCCTGTACCAGGTAATTCAGGCCACTACTTGGATTTGCAACTTTTCTCCAAAAGAACAGAAACATCAATATGCCATCAGCCATCTACAAGGCAAATGAAGGGAGGTTTTCTACAACCAAAGCTCAGCTGTGGTGAATTTTGCCACAGTATCTAATCAGCCTTTTCTTGCATCTTTGTGGATAATTCCACTCAGAATCATGACTCCAGACATAGAGTCGTGGAGTTTCTCAAAGCTGATCAAACATGTTTATGAATAAAAGTACTAAAAGTTCGCTTCAGCCTTCAAATCCAAGTTCTCCTCTTTGTTTTGGCACTAAAAACGGCAGAATTTTCTCTGCATACCAACAGCAACAAGGACAAAGGATTCTATCAATGCAAGGAGCAGACAACTGTCCTCTCATTAATGATGAACTCAAAGAGACAGCTGACTTTTTTAAAGCCGATTTCAGTAGCCTGGGTGTTAGCTCATCTTCTCTGAGAACTTAAAAATCCATTAAGTTATGCAAATCAGAGTGAGTGGATATAGCAGCACATTAGATTAAGCAGTACAAAAAGATGAGAGAAGCTGGTTTTCAGTACAGATTCTATTTTTATGAGAAAGACCCACAAACCACTGTTGAATTCCTTCTCCTCTTTGCTAACAAACCTGCTTTCATGTGCTTAGTTTTGATTTCTTGCAGACTAGTGCTGTGGTTCTAAAAACTGCTGAATTATGCCAGCACTAAACCAACAGTAGCTCTGCATCTTGAAAAGGGAAGACTTCAGTTTCAAGGGGATTTTGAATTGCAAAAGGCTAGCACTCAAAGAAACAGCCACCTCTCCAAGTAGTGTTTACTGATATGAGGTACACGTCAGTGCAGGAGAATCCTTTCAGTCTTCTCGCTACTTTTTAATAACATATCATTAATATGCATGGATTTAGTACATGAATTACCTCTCCTTTCTCATTTCGGATCCTTCTGTTAAACTCTTTCCCTTCAAGGCAGAGAAAGTCTTCTCCTGGATGAATGATTCCACATTTGATGGCAATGGCACGAGCTGTGTTGATGTTGTCTCCAGTGACCATGCGGACTGTAATTCCAGCTCGCTGGCACTTTCTTATGGCTTCTGGGACCTACAAAAGCAACACAAGAGGAAAGAAAATTCCTAGATAAGAAATAAAATGTACATCAGGTGTTTCCAATCAGACTATATTGAGGCCAAGAAATTCATGGAGCAAAGAAAGAAATCACACCATACATGTTATGGCTTATTATAGCTACCTGATAATGGAGTCAACTTTACAGGACAGGCAAAGTGAATCTTGTATCAAGAAGCACACAAGCCATTTTTTAGATCAGTTGCCTAAATCGTCTCCTCCCTCTAATAAAAAGGAGTGATCTGCAGCTTTTTTGACCTTTAGGCTCAAGGAATGTCATGCTGATCCCAATATACTCATCATACATGTAAAGACAACACATGTATTTTGTACAGGAAATAATCTCACTTCTGATCCTCACTTTCCTTTCAATATTATCTAAAAAGTTATTGTAGCTTAGCACTATTACTCTAATTGATGCATACCAACAGGTGTAATTCCTAACTATACAAGCTCAAAATTTCATGAGTAATTTCTATGTTTTGAAACTAGAAATGAAGCATCATTTTAGTCATGCTCCCTTCTGCACAAGACTGACCTTTCCTGCTGCAAAGTGTACAAACCAGTGAGGGAGAACTCAGTGTGTAACAAGGCCCATGAGATTAATGCAGAAGCTATACACTGACTTAGCATCTTTTACAGCTTGGAGTTTTTTGGGTTTTGGGGTTTTGTTTTGTAATTAAAATGTTCAAGACCTGAGAAATGAATTCCTAATAATGAAATGAAGCTCTTTCAATACAGCTACTTGGGTGTATGAAGTCAGTGCCTATAGAAAGGCTACACATTTAAATGTATCAGAAGTAATGATAACTTCTTAATTAAAAACATCACTCCAACAAATGCAGTCTCATCATACTTTTGCATTCTGATGAAAGTATTATTTCTTCAAGAAAAAGACACCAATATCCTTTGGCATGGAGGAATGAGAAGTGTGTGTAACACTTCAAGAACAGCCCAGATAGCTTCAGCCCACCGTCACTTCTCATTTTCTTTTTTACCTTGAAGAGACTAAGGGCAGCCCATGACTCCTCATGAAGACAGAACCCTTTCACAAAGTTAAACTAAACTGCTCTACTACAGAAAATGGCAAAGTACAGGTAGAAACTATAGGCTGCACTGGTTCTTCCATGTGAAGCAGCAGAGAGGCACTTCAATAGACAAGTGCCAGTCTGAGAGGAAAATGTTTCCCAGAAGCTGAACGTGACTCAGGTAAGTATCTGAATTTTAAGTAGTGATCCTAAGTCAGCCTCCAGACTAGACTAGGAAGAGAATTTCAATTTAGAAATAATTATTATAAAATTTCAAAGACAACAGCACAACCTCTGCTAATTAGGAAAGAGTTTATCAAATGGGTATTACTGGCTACAACAGCAAAGCCTCACTCTGCTGCCAGTTCAGTGCAGCTTCCTGATCACAGTCTCTGCCATAGGTATAAGAATATCACAGAACTCAATACCAATTTCTGTGGATTCATCTGAACCATTAGTATCAAAAATATGAAGAGAAGGAGCCACAGTCTGCAATAGTAGACTACAGTGTTAATTTTGTGCATTTCTAGCTGTTGTAATTTCCTCAGCATTTCATGTGCGTGACGCTGCTGAGGGCAGGACATCGCCTGTTACACGACTATCACTGCTCTGATCCAGCATGGCTAATGCTGGGCTTCCAACGATTTCATGGGGCCAGAAACACTATGTATCTCAGCCTGCACATCAGACTGAAATGATACACCCTTAAACCATATTGTAGAGAGTTATAGTTCTAATCAGTGGATACAATTTCACACCATGTTTCTGCATCTTTACTAAAGGCAGCTGTGAAGTTTATGTTTTCCAAACTACCTGACTAAACTAACACCTAATTGAGTACCCCACTAGTACTTTTCCCATGAATGCCATCCACATAATGTGCTTTTTGTAGAGTGACTCTGTCAATAAAGAATACAGAACCAAGAGAAAAATTAAGGGACAGAGATTTATCTTCCCATTTCCTCATCTCTACTAACTGAGAATATTCTTTCCATAAGTTCTATCCTAGAAACATTATTTGGACCTGAAGCCTTTTAATATTGTGAAATAAGAGAGTGTACAATCAGATTTAACCTGTTACTTAAGCAAATGACTCCTGATTCACTGAGTTTTCACATTCATAATCCTGAATAAATCCCATTTGCCAATTTGGAATGCTCTTAGTATCCACTGTAACTGTGGTGACCCTCTTGCATAGGATATGACAGATTTAGATGACTATCTGTAAAACCAGCACAGTGTATGAAACCTGAAGAAGAAAAACAAATTACAGAGAAAACACCAAAGAAAAGGTCTGTTCACACAAACTGCCAATCCCATTAAACAAGGTCATGGGAGGACAACCTACTTTCAAATACATCTCAGATTCCCATACAACTAGAGAAATAACTCTATTTTCCTCTTCTCTCATGTTTTGGATAGCTGGTGGGTGGTATCTTATTTAATATTGTGTACAGTAAGTACAGTTAAAATATTGTTCATATTTTTTATCACTGTAAGGAAGAAAGAGTGTTGGCAGACTGAGTGGGCAGTGGAAGCAGATAGTTTCCATCAGTTTTGCAGAGTTGAAGTAAACATCTCAAAATTTGCTGCTTTATTTTCTCTCTAAAGGAAAGGAAAACCTTCTAATGCATGCATGCATGCATAAATTACCCAATGCAGGAGTATCTACCAGAATCAGGTGACAAATAAATAGGTGACACTTGGAAGTGATGTATGTTCATCTCCCAGAAATAACAGATTGGAGGCGTACGTTAGCAAATTGGTGTATGCCAGTACAGGCTCATTAAAATCAGTCCAGAAAGACTGTCAAAATCAACACAGAAAATCTCTACAGGAACATAATATCATTCTATTTGCTCCTGTGTACTTATCAAAGAAAAAAAGAACCCAGCAGAAACACATATACCAAAAAAATATCAAGTATCAAGCAGGTAGCACAGTGCTTGATAAAACCAGCTGCTGGTAATAAATGAGCTAGTGTCTGAGCTAACCTAGGAATGGTGCAGAAGTCATGGCCAGGCAGTGGTTATACTCCAGATAAAGCCAGTCAGTTGCTGGACATCATTGTTGAATAATTCATACAAATGGTTTCTTTTAATGTATGGAAGGAAATGCAAGTGCAAGAAAGCTCCCAGCAATATCATCACAATAAATGCAGTACTCATCTCTGAAACCATGCAAGCATGATCCCACTGACACTGCAGGCATTCACAGATTTAAACACACTAAGGATGTGAGTAACGTGCCACGGGAGCTCAGTGGAAACAAGGAGACTGCCATTTCGCATCTGTGAACTCCAACAATCATCAAGGAAAAGGGAAATACTGAGCCTTCTTCAAGAAAAAAAAGGAATGTAATTCAAGGGAAACTAGCAGCTGCCAGGATTGGATTGTTTCATTGGAATTACCTGATCTGTCACTTCTGTCAGAATCAATTCTGATACCCATGAATGCTGAGAATATTAATAAAATACCAACTGAAGTAATATTTCTTTATGTGTGTGTGTGTGTTCTTTTTTCCCCACAGAAAACACTCTGAAAATTATCAATTCCAGTGATGAATCTATTTAATAAGCAGGAGTCATTTTGGCAAAATACTAAGGTCCCTCATAACAGCTCAGCATCTTAGCTTGCACCTACAATGGTGCACCTACTGCAACATCTGGGTATTACAATATTCCCACTAAGTCAGGTATTCCATACTCAGTTTTTCTAAAATTCATGTTTTTGTTCTGGCCTGGGGTTTTTTTTGGTTCATTTCTTTCTAAAGTACCACTACTGCTTTTTACCACTGTGTGGAGTAGTAATAGTTTAATTTAAATGTTCTCATGGTATTATTACCACTTTAAAACAGTCAAAAGCCACAAGGAGAAAAAAACCTCCAAAGTTAAAAATCCCCAAAATCAACTGTCCAATATTTGGTAAAATTCTGAAATGATAATGTCTTGCAACGAAGAAAGAAGTCACTGCACATTCTGCAGATATACTGCAAAAAATTCAATACATAATTCAAATAAATATCTAGAAATAGAACACTTTCCTGGCTTCATCTTCTCTGATCCTTTACATGGAAGTGAGACTTGACCTTTCTATTTTTAGCAACAGTATTCATTTTTACCTCAAGCTCCTAAGAAATCACTCCCTACAAGACAAGAGTACTTCTCTTAGGAAACACACTCATAAGAGTATCATAGAATGGTGGGGTTGGAAGAGACCTTTAGAGATCATCCAGTCCAACCCCCTGCAGAAGCAGGGTCACCTAGATCAGGTCACACACGAACATGTCCAGGTGGGTCTTGAAGAACTCCAAGGAAGGAGCCTCCACAACCCCTCTGGGCAGCCTGTGCCAGGGCTCCCTCACCTGAACAGTGAAAGAGTTTTTTCATATATTTAAGTGTAACTTTTTGTGTTCCAGCTTCATCCCATCACCCCTTGTCCTGTTGCTGGCTACTATAGAAAAAAGGGATGTCCCAACCTCCTGACACCCACCCTTTAGATATTTATAAATGTTAATAAGAATAGCCACATGAAAGGATAGTTTGCAGCTATTTTCAATAAAAACTGCAAATCCCACTGCCTCAGTCTGTTGTAACACACACAACCTGACTTAAAGCTAATGTCAAACAACAGGGATCAGGAATCAGTTTTGAAAGGAAAGAAGAATGATTTCAGTTCCAGTGGTCCCTGGCACTTAAAAACTTTCAGAGTTTCTATATCTATGAGGTAGGGCATTAAAAGTTCACTGCAGACAGAACATTTTAAGAATGTTTTAAAATATTTTTGAAGACTTGCAACGTCAGGTGCAGGGACAGATGGATTAGCAGCAAGAGCTCATCTGATGACAGATAAAGTGAATGCTGTTTTATCTCCAGTGACTGTGGAGAGAAGGAGCTTATCACACAGTTTTCATCTAAGTAAGATTTACTTTATATTACAGCCTTCTTGATACTTAAAAAAACCCCAAAAAAGCCCATTACCATGCAAAGTACAGTTACACAGTTGGTAACTGTAGTTGTATCATCTTAGTTTCAAAAGTTACAGCAGTTTGAAGCACGTAAAAGCCTACTTTACAAAGGACTGGGGGAAATATCTCCAATTACTTTGCACCTCTGATGTTTTAGTAAGAAAATATCCTTTCCTAACATGTCTAGCATTGCCACCAGTTCTCAGTGGATCAAATACAAAGATTTTCATGTGATTAAAAAAAGACTCACCAAAAATGTGAAATGAGTCAGAAGAACAAAAAAAGACAATGGTTTTGTACCAAATCACTTACTCTGTGCAGCGCCAGAACACACTCTTTTTTGTATAAGAGAAATTTCAGTTACTTTTTAATGACCTTACCCCAGAGAAAAGCACATTCATTAATAATCTGCTGAAATAACAGCAGAATCAAAGAGTGGATTTCTTGGAGTAACCCAGCATTTAGCAGGAGGTGCTGGGGCAGGTGGTCTCACACCACGCCACGCAGCTGGAGCTGAGCCTGCACAGCAGCCCCAGCCACACACTCACAGCTGAGTCAGTGAGAAAAGCACTATAGATACCCAAAATGCTTGCATTTCACTCCCAGCACTTCCAACTTTGGGGACTTACCTTCTGTCACTGTTTCTAAACTATAGAATAGAAGTAATTCTCCACTACCAAGATTAATTATCAAGCACTGTATATATAGGTCAGGAGAAAAAGTTTCTACCTCTTAATATACCCTTTGTACTACTGCAGTAATACAGTTAATGAGTGCAGTAGCAAGGCATGTGCTTCCAGTGTGCTCACTCTGAAGTGACTTTCTCAGTGTTGCTGAGTTGAAATCTTAGCCATGTTTTCACAAGCCCTTTCAATGCTGTATCCATTTAATCTGCAGTCTTCCCATGGCAAAGCTCTTCTTTGTCCACATAATATGTTAAAAGCAGTTTTCCCGAGTAGACACCAGTTACAATGATAAGACAATTGTTGATAAGACAATTGGCAACTGTTACAGTGAACCACAAAACTCCAGGGCTGTGTGCAATTTCTGTGGAACCTGAGCACATTGGAGTTATAAGCATGGCAATTATGATCACTGCATGCCTTTTCCCCTCTGAGTTACACATCACCTCATCATTAAAAGGAAAGTTCTTTAATATCTGGGAGCACACTAAAACTTCTGCTGATCAGTCCTCCTATACACTACTCCCTGAAAGAAGGTTAAGTCAGCTTGATCCTGTAGTTCAAAAAGCTCTATTTTGCCTTATTTTAATATTAGTTGATTAATGATGGTTCTTATTGGGTTAATTATTTGACTTTTTAGCAGGTAAAGCCTATTTCTAACGCTCACTTCCATCTTCTTTGGCAGAACTAATTAAAAGGCAAAACAGAGAGAAATTCTGCAAGAAACTTGTCATTCAATTGATGTTCAGTTCTGAGAAATGCTTTATAACACTGGAACTCAATATACCTCTGGCCTTACTGGGTCTTCAATGCCAACAACACAAATGCAAGTCAGGTCAGATAATATGTCATTTTCGTTGTCCCAGTCGGGCTCTGGGCTGCTGTTAAAGTCTCGGAAAGCAACACAGATAGTTCTCAGTCCATCACAGGCCATAGGTTCAATCACTTTTTTCACCATTTCATCCCGGTCACGAGGTCTGAAGATCCGAGGTTCACCAGCTGCATTGAGGATCCTGGAACATCTTTGTTTAAAGATAAAAAAGCAAAACAAGATTGTGTATTTTCACAACTGCTGACAAGTATTTCCTTGTATCAGCTCATCTCATTCACTATTCTTTTGATGGCAAGTTTTAAGTTTCTAGTGGAAATTTCTACATTAAACAAGAAGATTCACTATGGAAATATCAGACAGAATTTGTTTCTAATTTATTACAGAGACACCAAAAGCCTTTCAGCCATTCTTTCCTCAATATCCATGTAATTAACAATCACACAGCTTCTAATGACATTGCAAAATCCTTATTTTCCAAATGGGTTAAATGTAAAGAATCCATCTGTAAACCACCAAATACAGCCCCATGTTTCATATAGTCCTATTTCTACTGTTAAGTAGTGAATTCCAAATACCAAAATCCCCAAATATTATCAGAATGTTTTGCACTTTGGAAAACCACAGCAACTCATCCACTGAACTTACTTCTTCAGAACAATTTCCGAAGCTCCTTTGCTGTACATTCGGAAGCTACCATCTGGCATTTTAATGACAGTGCTCATTGACTTTCTGACAGAGTTGAAAGTGTAAACTTTATAGAGTTTCTCCTCGGGGATGAGGTTGCGAACAGGCTCATAATCCTGCTTCAAATCCAGGACAAATCCCAAGAGTCCGCACTCCGTCTTGTTGCCTACCTGGCGAGGCAGGCCACCCTCTTTTTCTGGTGGCTGAAGAGAAGAAAAAAATTAGATATGAGTTTCTCTGATGATAAGAACTCTACAGTGCCTTCCAACAATTAACAGCAAAGTCACGGTGTACAGTTTAAGGTCTGAACCCCTAACCGTGCAATCACGTGTCTTCTGATTTTTTAAAAGCTAGCAAAAAAAATCCACGGGGCTTTAACACACTTGAAGCAGCTATTCTCACAATAAGCAAAATCCCTCTAGAGAAACAGCTACATTTGGACTCTTGCATTTCTTTCCTTTTAAATTAGCCACTGGCAGTAGAATAGCTTGAGATGGTTGGGCAATGCATCGTTAAAAAATGAAGTGACTTTCTTTAGGCTGAAAAAGAATTGATTCCCATTGGTCACATTCTTCTCTCTCCTGCTTGGAATTCTATTGTTTTGCTGACTTCCATGGTTATAATGATGAGTTAAAGAAAGATTTGTTCTTTTCTTTCTACTAAGTCTTTTTTATGTAAAAATAAATCTGCATCTAATCATAACAGCAAATCTCAGTGAAAAAAGTCTTTCCAACAATCTAATAGTTCTACACCTAAAAGTACCTTTTTCTAGAATTACCAGTCTGTAATTACCGTTACTCTGCTGCTTTAGATAATAAATGCTTTATACATTAGGAAAAAAAAAGGAGTAGGCTAAACATTTTGCAACTCCAGACAATTCTCAGTCATTCTAAGGACAAGAAAGGCTTTACCTTCCCATTTACAACATAAACAGACAAGCATACATTTCATTTATAAACTTTCTTGGAGGTGTAATGCACCCCAAACAAAAAGCTCCTGTGTTGTCAAGACTCCAAGTTACCTTAAACTGACCAATGTGTGAACTGGAGACTGCTGATAACTTCTCTTGTACCAAGTAGAATTAGAAGAGTGTTGTTTAAGCTAGGACTGAACTATACCCATGGGAACCAAAAGATGCAACTTTAATTTGCCTTGGAAGCAGATTTTTATTTGACTCAAGACAATACCACAGGTCATAATTTTGAATGCCACTTAAACTTTTGCCTCACACTATAGTTTTAGGACTATGCAGGACTATATTCAGAATCCACACTTAATCTCAGTGTAGACTGTGAAATCCAGTCTACTTTGGAAATGGGATTCTCAAGTAGATGAAGTTCCCTCAGTGGGAATGATATATGGAATGATTCAAGTTGCACATCAGTAATTCTTCTTAGATTTGAATTCTTGTAAAAACTATGGCTGCACAAAGGGAAAAGGGGACCTTTAAGTAAGCATTAGTAACTAGTCTACATACTAGTAGCTGGCTTAAAGAATGAATGTCAGATAGATAACTGAAGATAGAACTGAAGTAAGCAAGTAAATACCAATTTTTCCACATAGTCACCTTTCTGCCACCAGGAAAATATATACCTGGTGGCAGATTGATTAATGACATTTCTTTTTTCAGAGAGATGCATCTACATTGAGCAATACATCATAATAAAAAAATCTTTGTCTCTAAGACACCTATTTTTACAAAAATGATCCTATCATCTTTCTTCTGTATGAACCATTACTGAGTTCAGTAATATGGGGAAAATTTATGTTGCTGAGATATTTTAGTGTAGGTTCATGCAAAACACTGACAGTCAGCAAAAATGCTAAAATGATGTATTAATTTTATTATAAGATACAACAACTTGCCCTGCTCAAAGCTCATTATGCTGTCATGTATCGTCCCTCTGGATTCTCAAAGTCACTTAAGAATCCCTAATTTAAGACTAGAGTGCTTGTAGTTTTGTTTATCTGGAAGGATTGTTACATTCAGTGGATATGAAAATGTCAGGTAGGAGGCAAAAATATCATATAAAATGCAGTTTTGTTTAAATAAATAGGGTTAATTTTCATGACATTTCAGGTTTGTAGCACCTGAAACGTGCTAAGAACCTGAGGTGTCTCAAAGCAACAGAGCAATCACCTTCCCTGTTTGGGTAGTGATGTTAGGAAAGTCTGACTTCTACATGTGTGTCATATCAAATATTTCCATTTTAGATCTAAATGCTTGTTTATGCTTTGTTTCTCTCTGCCACTGAAGTCAGTGAATCTTGGCATTGGCTTAAATGTGAACGTGACCGAGCCACTAGTGAACACACATTGGAAACCAATGGAAGACAAAAGTGGCACTTTTCCATCAAAAGCATACAATCCTAGGCAACAGTTAATTCGTGCACATGATTTTGTCATGCCCTGATGTGAATGGATATTGAGAACATTAAAATCTACCCACATTGCACTGTATAGGAAACAAGAGTCCCTCTAAAAGTATTTTTATTTCAGCAAAAAAGTAGATGACTCTCTCCTCTTCTTGCTGTGGTCTAAAAATAGATCTCTTTCAGTGAACAGCTTTTGAATGCAAATACGTAAGCAAGGGGAAAAAAATACCAGTGAAAAGAAAACGAACAGACATTTCAGAAAGGTTTCAAAATCTACCAAGTGGCCACCTCCCTCTAGAGCAGCTGCTGTCTCCATATTCTTTGTACATTACATTATAATAAAGCATATGGTGGTGAGAGCTGGCAAGGAGCGCTTCCTTTCCTGTACTGCTTCAGCTCGAAAATCTATATGCCAAAACTAGTCTCCTTGCAGATTGCTCTTGACAATCCTTTGCAGAAGCTGCTGGCTTTTAAAACTTCCTACTGTGTCGTCTCTAAATTTATTTCTTGGTGAAATTTGCAGTTTACAGCACCCAGAAATTAAGGGGATGGCCCAAAGGGGTTACTTGGGAATAATTAAGTAGGAACAACCTCATTGACTTCTCAGAAAATGGAAAACATTTTGAGGACACAAGAGAGAAAGCCTTTGAACTATGATTTGTGAATAAGAGCTTAGTGGTTTTGAATTCACTGCTGCTCAAGAGCTCAGTGACAGATCTTCTGCAAGTCACAAGACAGCTACACACCCTCCAATCTTTTAGTAGGAAGAGATTCACTGATCCAATACCTTCCTGCAATAACAAATTTCCACTGATCCTTGTAAAAATGGTCTCAAATGTTTCTTTCAAGTCTTTATATTATTTGTGTAATAATATTATTTCAATTGTAACTAAATACTTGCATGTAAAACAAACTGCAGACAGATGTTAAACAACAACTATTGGATCAAAATAGGTTTCTAGGTCAAAGTACAGATGTATTATTAAGGCTTAAAACACCAACCCAAAAGCTAGCATTGACCTAATACTGAATTTGAATTAGAGAAGGAATTCTCAGAATTATTCCACTGGCAACAAATTGACTAATAAAATGGGTTAAGAGGGAAGGAAGATAAAATTGTGGACATAATTTAAAGAGGTGCTTCAGCTGTTTAAATTAGGTTAGGAAATTATAATAGTTCCATTTTTACCATAACATTGACTAAACCTCATTTTTCTTCTTGCCCCTTTGGATGTGAAAAGAGAGGACCATGCAAGAAGATCCAAGTCTTTCTTAAAAAAAATGTTAGCATTTCACGTATTATATGAGGACTTCATTTGCTTTGTGTGATTCTCACATGTTCTCCAGATTGAAGTATCCCTTTAGAAAATGACAGCTATAAATATACACATTTTCTTAAGAGAAAAAAATAACTTTGCTAGAATATTATATGTTCCACTTCAACTCCACTCAGCACAAGCAGGCAAACAGCAGAAAATACATTTTCAAATTAAATTGCAAAAAATATCCACTCTGTATTTACCAAAAAATGAGAAAATGGACCAGGATGTGTCGGGTTTTTCTCCATATATTCAAACATTACATATATAAAATAACCAAGAAGGCTGAATTCTGCTTGAACCATGTGACGTGTAGTGTAGAACTACTAAAACCCTATAGTACCCTCAAGTTCTTCACATAAAATGAATAAATGGTTTAATTGAAGACATCTAAAGCAAGATTAAAATAGCCTAAATGTATAATCAAATATAACAGCTTTTTGTAGATACAGTTCTATTCAATTGACTTCAAGCTAAACCAAGATAGCTTTAAAAACAACTGTTTATCTTAGAGTGAGTTCTTTTCAGGCAATGACTAAGAATCTAAAACTTTGCTTGACTAAATAAAGTTTTCAATTACAAAATGGGACACAGTTTCAAGAGATGTGTTGACAAGAATTAAAGAAGCAATACTAGACTTCATCTGTTCTAGATTTCATTTATGATACCTCCAGAATCTTGTTAACAACAGAAGTTTAACAACAGTGTTGGTTTTTTCTGTCTTTCGTATTGTGACTACTTCCACAGATCCTTCACTCATCTGTTCTGGATTTCAAACACCAGAAACAAATTTACCTTCTTTTTCATTCTTTACTATTTATTCTCAGAGTATTTGTTGATTTCTAGCTCTATCACTTCTGCATAACTACATAGGATTGCACATCCCTGCACAAGAATGCAACAGTCGCTTTCCTAAAGCTTTGTGAGAAAAAGCTTACTTTTGACATGCAAAGATTCTCTTACAGACACCTTTTTTACACTTTCACTTACTGTTTAGAAAGTTTACTTAATAATCTTGTCTGATTTTTCCCAAACAATCCCATGGAACTTTCCCACCTTATATTTTCAACACATATACTACTGCTGGCTTTGTGGGCAAGACACACAATCACAGAATCTCAAGGGTTGGAAGGGACCTCAAAAGCTCATCCAGTGCAACCCCCCTGCCAGAGCAGCACCACCTAGAGCAGGGCACACAGGGACTCATCCAGCTGGGTTGGAGTGTCTCCAGAGAAGGAGCCTCCACAGCCCATCTGGGCAGTCCCTGCCAGTGCTCCCTCACCTCAACAGGGAAAAAGTTTCTACTTGTGTTTCTTTGGAACCTCTTATATTCTAGCTTGTACCCATTGCCCCTTGTCCTATTACTGGCCATCACTGAGCACAGCCTGGCTCCAGCCTCCTGACACCCACCCTTTACATATTTACACACATGAATGAGGTCACCCCTCAGTCTCCAAGCTGTAGAGCCCCAGCTCCCTAACCACTCCATCATCTTCATGGCCCTGTGCTGAACTCTCTCCAGCAGCTCCCTGTCCTTCTGGAACTGAGGGACCCAGAACTGGACACAACTTGTATATTAACACTACACAAGACTAGGATAATACTAATTAACCAAACTCCAAATGGTTTATTAGAATTGTTGAAAAATCTTTTTGTGTATTGAAACAAATGAAAACAAAACAGCACCCTAAAGATATATTTCACTACAAACTCCTGGCATCAGGTCTATACTGTTAAAATGTTATGAATTTATTTTCATAAGGTCTTCATTTAGGAATTAAAATGAGTCTTTATATCCTGTGCCGATTCTGATCTTTGCTACCTTTGAGGACACATCTAGAGTATTATTGACTTGACTGATAAAGAAGAGCACAATTTCTCCTCACACTGGAATTCTTTTCATGTATTTTTTCCATGATCACGATGAGTCAGTTACCTCTTCTTCACACAGACCACAGAAAGGAATATGCTTTCTGATAATATACATGCTATTTTACATCTCAGAACCATCACAGCAATGCACAATGCTGTTCAAATTCAGTTAAAGTCAAAAGCTAGTTTGAATTGGGGTCAGCATTGAAAAAGAACAGTTAACAGTTAACTTGGAGCTTGTTGCATAATCTTTTTGGCACCAGAAAAAAACCCAGACTGCATTAACCTTACATACTGCTCTGATCTCACTCACTGCTTTTAAAGTCCAACATTTAGAAGTTTAAAGATTTTTTTCTCTATTATTATTCTGCTACAGACCACTGGGCAGACTAACACAGGTGTCACCACAAAATAAAATCTATCTCTTTTTTTACCTTCACAGGATTAAAAATTTGTATACATTAAACTGATACTTCTTTTACTTCAGGCTCAAGCAAAGTCTTTCAATTCCAGAGAACTAGAAGTGTGCCTCTCTTAAGGATGGTAAGCTTCTAAATTCCTGCCTCGGATCAGTTTGCTCTATAATGCATCATTTTTTAGGTCCAATGATTACACATTCATCAACTCAAAGCCCTCTGGGACATCTATTTGGAATTTGGTTCCAAACTCAACAACAAAGAAATGTTTGGGAACGCTTTCATAAATGCTCTGGTAACTAAGACTGGCCATGTTTTCTAAATATGATAGGATTTGTGTTTCACATGTTATATAATGGTGTCACACAGTGCTGCACAGAAGCTACAAAAATACTGCAGGGTGGCATCACAGACCAGAGGATGTGGAGTGTTTGAATTCAAAGTAAGTGGGAGGAACGGGATTATGAGAAGAAATTGGGTTTACACCAATGCATATTGGCAACTAAGCACATCAGCAGTGTTCCCTGGCATAAAACAGGAATAAATGAAAGGAAAATATGAAGAGGGAAATAATAACTGGATCACATAAATAAACAAACATCTGGAACGTCACCAGTGCTGCCCTGTAGAGATGTGTGTCTCCTATTTTTTTTCTGAAAGGAAGGTAAAGGAATACAACAGCTAATTCTTTTAGTTCCCCATTAACCACAAACCCTTAGTGTTCAGAGCAGCAGGAAAACATGCACCAAGTAAGTTACCTCACATTCTCACCATTCACTCCAGCAGCCACCATCACAATCTTAGCAAAATCAAGGCAATTTATTCCAATTCCTGACTAACAGGCAGTGATATGTTAGCCAGCCTGGTACCCATTCCAGATCTAGACAATCTCAAAGGAAAGCACTTGAAACACATTTCAGCAGTCAAAAGACACACCAATTCTGAAGACAGAAATGTAAATAACAAGGTTGTTTAATGATAAAGCTATACATTTGCAAGTTGGTACTTAACACTACTGCATGGTGAGGCTGCCTTCCCACTGAAGCACCTACTGCACAGCCCCTTCATTACTACATCCTGAACGCAGCAGAACTCTCACACTAGTTAGACCTCTATGCTACAGTAAAACTGTAGTCTCAAAAGTACTTTTATATTGCATGTCAAGGCCAAGTCAGGACCCCAACTTGCTGGCAGTTCAAATTGTTAAAGCCATAAGACAGCCTTCACATCTCTCGTGGTTAGATTTTTATCAGGACATCCTTCTGAGCTCAGTGATGCTGTCTCAGCAAGAAATGAGTAGCAACAGAGAAGCAGTTTAAAGGGCTTCCCTGTCACTGATCAGCTGCACCTCCATCTGACATGAAGCAGGCTCCTCAGACGAGTGACAGCAGTGTCATTGGGCACTGCTCCACAGCATAGGTCCACGTCTCGGTATTTAACATCTATTTTAACGACCAAATCCACTCACTTCCTCAGAAATTACTCTGTAGAGTGTAGGATTAGTTCTGATGCAGGATAATTACTTATTTCTTAGGAGGATATCTAAAGACAGACCTGAAAGTGATGCAGCAACCTCGTTACCTAATGAAATGCTGTGGTACCATGTCATTCTCATTGCTAACGCTTTAGATGGATACAGGTTTAGTCAGACAGCACATTACATAAAAATGGTGTATTTCAACATCTCTTGTTGCCTCAAACAATAGCAATAACCATGTAAAAAGGGGCCATCTATAATTACGTAACATATCAGTGTGACATTACCTATCAACATGGCAAAGTTGAGAGCAGCAGTGATGTGGCTCAGTGAATGTGGCTCATGCTTGCTTCAGCTCACGTAATAGGAACAAAGAAAAAATACGACCCATACATTCCCCCAAGAGTGATTATGAAAGAAGATTAAATCTTGCATGAAGAACAGACTGAGAGGCTGGTGTGACAGTCTCTATTCCCTCTCTCATTTACTGTTACCTATTTTTACCTTCAGAAAGAGCCAATAGTTAGCCCTTAATTTTAATACCAAATAATTAAATCAGTGGTTTTGTTTGAAGAACAAATTTACCTTTATTTGAATTAAAAAGGATAAAGGAAAAAAAACCCCACTACTGCAAATATGAAAATTGTTTCTTATCAGTAGTTTAAGGTACATGGATGGATATGTCAGTCCTGTACACATTTTTTTGACAATTACGGAGTAGTTGAGGCTGGAGGGCACCAGCTTCCCTCTTTTGGGGGACCACCTAAGCCCTGGAGCCCCACCAAAGCAGGTTCAATGAGAGCAGGTTACTCATGGCTGTGGCCAGCTGAGCCTTGAGTACCTCCAGGGAAGGAACTCTACAACCTCTCTTAGTAAGTAATGCCAGTGTTTGCCTATCCTCACAGTAAAACATGTTTTCTTATGTTTAAATGGAATTTCTTGTGTTTCAGTTTCCTCTTCCTGCCTTTTTGCCTTTCCCTTGGCACCCTTGCAAAGAGTTTGGCTCTTTCTTCATTCCCTCTCATACACATTGATAAGGTCCCCCCAAGCCTGCTCTTCTCCAGACTGAACAGTCCCATTCTTCACAACCTCCACGTCAGAGACTAAGACCCATCATTCTTCACAAGCTTGCATGTCAGAGACTAAGCCCCACCATCCAGGTCACTAATGACATGAAACATGATTGTCTCCCCTTATTGATCACTGGGCTACACCATTAGTATCCATTTCCAGATGGACTTTGTTATCTGAACCCCCGGCTATCAGCAGTTCAGCCAGGTTTCAATTTACCTCACTGTCCTTTCTGGTCCATGCATACCTACATCAATTTCTCAATTCATTCTCAAGGACAGAGGATGCAAGTTAAAACTACAAGCAAAACATTTACATTGTGCATAAATTCCCAGCCATCACAAATGCTGACACACATGAGCAACCTGCACTGTTCATATGGTATCAATCCCAGATACAAAGAACTTGTTAGAACTAATCAGAACAAAAAATGCTATTTCCTTCAGCTTCACATCCAGGGAAAAAGTGGGATGGCTACAGTAGAAGCAATATTTGAGGTAGGTAAACTTGAGGATGCTAAATTTGGCTAGATTTACCTATGCAATTAATATAAGTGGGCCCAGAGCAAGGACTTTCAAATTATGAAAACACTAACTGAGGACTTTTTAAAGTTAATAATACCTTTCCATAAAGTCCTGCTTGTGTGACTGAACAGTACAAACACTAACATGTGTATGTTACATGTAGGCATTACAATTCATCAGCAGTTCCACAATCAGAAGACAGGCCACTTGAGTGATCTCATCATCTAACTTTTTGCTTTTGTAATAAATAACCTACAGTTCAAGAATAAAAAAATCACAATAGAAGGTTGGATGTACTGTAATCTAAAAAATAGAAATGCTTCAATAAAAACATCTGATTTCTAAATGACAACAGTTCATGGCTGTTTTCAAATAGAGGTACATTCACACACCACATCACAGTCCAAAGAATGAACTCTGTCTTCTCATGACACTACAGATTTGTCATAGTTATGATGAGGATACTTCAATCTTAGTGTTTCCAGATTAGAATCACACAATCTTAAGGACTGGAAGGAACCTTGAAAGCTCATCCAGTGCAACTCCCCTGCCAGAGCAGGACCACCTAGAGTAGGTCACATAGGAACTCATCCAGCTGGGTTGGAATGTCTCCAGAGAAGGAGACTCCACAGCCCATCTGGGCACCCTATTCCACTGAATTTTACAGACACAGATTTTTCTCAGCATTTTCCCCAAAAGAGTCTTGGTAAATCTACTATGGTATATGACATTATCTATCTGTATTTAGGGACATTTATTTTGGTTTTTATCATAACCATTCCCACGTCCCCTTAAAGCATCTAATCTAATGGCAATTGGGCTCCCAAATCTTGAAAATTATATCTTCCATTTCCAAATCTGGACACTAAAAAAATTAAAATCTTCACTTTTTCCCTTTCATACAGTGATTTTCACAGGGAACTGGCAATTGTTAGATTTATACTAGTGCCATTGCAGCTTTGTTTAAGTGCAAGCAGAACTGTTGACGAGTAACCTACATAATCAAAATAATTAGACACAGTAATTGTTATTAACTTACTTTAATTAACAACCAATTTACTTTAAATATAGTCTAAGTACGAGGTTTCAGTTCAGGCTCATTATAAAGAAGCAAGAACACGTTTCTCCCCTACTACCAATACCATTAGAAGACAGATCAGAATGATAAATGTGCCATTTCTAAACCAAATTGATCACAATTAAGAACAGATCAACAGATTTGATAAAGTTCTAATAATTTGTTCCATATATTTGGCAAATTCTCACTATATTTTCACAAACAACAAACAAGTTGAACATATTTTTTCAAGTGCAGAAGAGAAATTGCACTTAATTGCAGAATTGTAATTGGTACCTCCATAACGACAATGCAAACATCTGCTACCTTGTTTTAGATCTATTAAACCAAGGCTTTACTGCACGCTGGAATTAGCCTGGCTTCATGAGCATAGCAGACAAAGAAAACAGAGATGAGATGAACTGAATAATGTTGAGCTGATCAGACAGTGAAAATTTCATTTCAGGCAATGTCTGCAGTTTAAAAGGTGTATTTCCAAATTAGCAACAACACTAGAGACTCACATTTTTTGCCAACATTGGAAGAACTGATGCATCTGTTTTAGGGCTGAAACCTCATCTTTTAGACTTTTAAATCCAGCAGTGATCTACCTAGCAATTGTACATTTGGAAAATGTCCTTCAAGCCACTTGCTTTAGTAATCTGTCAAAAGTTTCCTCCCTAGCATCTCAAGATTTTCTCTTACCAAAGATGCCTATGAAGACCTCATTCGATGTTGCTGAACATATCATGATCATAACCCCAGTTACAGAATCTTCCTTACTTTTAACAACTAGTTAACTGCCAATTAAAACTAATCATACTTTCTAAAAACCACCTTCACTGCTAGTCTGAAGTGGACCTCAATCATGATTTTTACTAGCCATTGTACACAAGTTTCAGTCACAAAGCTGTGAAATACACACCATCTACTCCACGGTATCTAAATATACCAACTCTCATTCTAATTTGCATTACCTTCACTATCTTTTTTACTAATCTTGTAGTGCACTGCAGACATGAAACCATCACTGGGGGGGGGGAAAACCCCAAAAAAGCAAAACCCATAAGAACAAACTACAAAACCCCCCAGTGCCACTATCTGAAAAATATGCACTGTGACAATGGTCATATTGTACTAGAATTTCATCACATTACCCAACAGAAAATGCATGGCCTTTACACATGCAGATCTGAGTTCCAACCAAAAAACCCCACTATTTGTAGGCAGCTGATCTGTGCATACAGTCTTCATTTGCACAAAGCTTATCGATATATTGGATTTTCTACTAAACAGATAGGAAAAATAATTGTCTAGAAAGGCCAAACCAAAGCAAAGATTAGTCTTAATACTCACTGCCTTCTGGTTGCAGTATAATTACAAACAATATGGTGGGTGTCAGGAGGTTGGGGCAGCACTTTTTTCTGTTGTATCTAGCAACAGGACAAGGGGTAATGGGATGAAGCTGGAACACAAAAAGAACCATTTAAATATAAGAAAAAACTATTTAACTGTGAGGTGAGGGAGTCCTGGCACAGACTGCCCAGGGAGAGTGTGGAGGCTCCTTCTCTGGAAGCTTTCAAAACCCGCCTGGACATGTTCCTGTGTGACCTGGTGGGAGCTGCTTCTGCGGGGGGGTTGGACTGGATGGCCTTTAAAGGTCCCCTCCAACCCCCACCACTCTATCATTCTATGATTCTATGAATTGTACAGTTTAAGGTGCTAAATTTTATAAATGCAAAGCAAATCTAGCCATGTGAAACATAGTCTATCATCATTATAGATCTTCTCTGCTACTAGTACTTATTTCCAAAGTACTTCTTCAAGTATCCATTTCTAAAACTCATCTAAAAGCACTAACAGCAGCTATTTTCCTTCTCATACAAAACATACTCCTCTTTAAATCTATTCTAGCACGTAGCAGTTAAAATTAATTTTCATTGGGTTTTGATTAGTCTGAGGTTGGTTTTTGGGGGGAAGCAAATGAGTGACCTCAAATGTATGTAATATTTCCTCATAAGAATTATTTGCATGGCTGGTGAGGTAATGTTTGAGAAGCATTTCAAACCGAGTCCTCTGGCCTGTCCCTTTCCTTGTCAGGATACTGAGCATGATGCCTTTGCTGAGCAGACTGTGAGACTGCAGCCAATTTTTATCTGGTTATTCATTCAGAAGGAAATAGGACAGGAATGATGGAGAGGCTGAACATCCTGTCCTTTGCAGGAAAACTGACGCAGAAAAACTTGTCTCTCATATCTTCCAAATACATAAGCCCTGGCAAACCAGCACTGAGCTCTGCAAACCCTCCTCCTTTGTACTGGGGGGACATGTAAGGCAACTAAATTCTCTGCTCACTTGAATAAGTAGAAGGCACAGAAACATAACAACAGCATAAGAAATTAGCAGGGGAACTTTTTCATGTGCTCAATACTTTCATTCAGTATTATAAACAACAAGCTACATCTTCTGCCCAACACTCATTTGTAATTTCAGATGGATATGAAGTCCCCCTGCCTCCATCAGGACTTGCCAGGGGCCAGTCATACTCCTTTGCTCTCTGTGTTTGCATTTACACAGGAGAGAGGTTTGTAGTAGTACTTACTAAAGTTGCCTTAAATGTTTAAAACTGCCTTCAAGAAGCTTAGCTTTTCCATCCAAGGTGCTTGCCAAAACAGATCTGTCATATCTTCAGTGATGCTAAGGAATAGTATAGTTTTGAGTACATAAAATAACTCAAGCAACCTTTCCTTTGAAAATTTTCCATTTCTTCTGCTAGACTCCAGCTGGGAAAAGGATTTTATGTAACGGGTGCCTTCTGCCTTCCGTCCATCAAAGTCATATGCCCCTGAGAAAACAGATCCATCACAGACATATGCTTTTGAGAAGTCTGTGCCCCTTGCAGTTTGCTCAGAATCTGTGGTTACAGATCTCCAGAACCCCATCCACTCTAGAGATTTTTCTGGTGTATCTGTCACCATATCTAAAAGCAGCAAGGCCATCATTTTTGGACACACTCCCACATTTGCTTGTAAATAACACAGAAACATGACTGATTGGAGCCCAGAGGATCCAAGAGATTCACATGCAATGACAGATAGCTGGAAGCTTGAAAGAAAAATTAGTAGTGGTGGCTACCTGGAGAAGAAAGCAGGAGCTAGAATTTGAAGTACAGGTTTTTATTTACTGTTTATTTATCACCAACTTCCTAGGACTAGCTGTGTCTCAAAAGAAATAGTAGTGTTTTGCTTACATCAACAGAAATACCACAAATCTTAAGTGCAACTTCAAAGAGGAGCAACACCAAGTCAATTTAAAGTCTCTTTCAAGACTGTAAAGTAAGTCCTGCACATTTATTGCTCTGAAATTAGCAAGATGTTTTGTGTCACATACTGTATTGCTGATCAGGCATGGTACCAGTTGAGGGGATTTTTTGAGCTGAGGGATTTTTTTTTCCCCAGAAGAATGAATAACATTGGAACTCTGAGAGTAAAACCAAAAAACCTTACTAAAATTATATGTCATATATTTATGTTATGTGTCTGAAAAAAGAAACCTCATGTCATCCTTCTTTATGGGGTGATTCACCCACCCCATTGTCTCCTAGTATGGCTGTTTGGGTATCTTTGAGTGTAAAACCACTATCATTTCCTATAAAATTCATATTAAATTATAGCCTTTGAAGTTATCATCTCCCTGTTTCTGATCCTAGAGAACACAAAGAAAACCTGCATTAAAACAGATGTGCCTAAAGTAAGCAGTTTACCCTCACTCATGTGAAAACAAAAGCTCCCATCAGGCAAACATGCTCCCTGATAATACCCCTGCAAAGTGTTAACAGTACATTTAAACAAGGATATCAATTAGATCCAAGGTGTGATGATTTTATCAATAGGGCATCATATGGGCTTAAAAATATATGCTCAACCAATTAAAAAATATGGTCCTAAAAGCAATCATAAGACAATAAACAATATTTGTGTATCTAGGTGAAAATATTTGGAATATCTTGCAGGAAAAATTGACTTTTAAAGCCTGCATTCACCAATAGGTGTTTGGAAAGAGCTGGTAGTCATCCCTGTTAAGTGAGTCATCTTATGCCAGGTATGGGTGGAAAGCAAGAACATGAAAGTAAAATAACATAAAACACTATAAAAGGTAATAGGAGAAGCATTTGTTGCATCATAGCAAGTTAAAAGTCAAATTTGCTCATTTTCAGACAAGCAAGCATTGGGGAGGCTAATGTGGTAAACGATATCATACTAACAAAAAGCTTCCAAGTGACTGCCAATCCTTTTTATATCTTGCAGAGATTATTTATTCCAAAGGAATAGATGGAATCTGCAGTCACCAAGCTGTGATGGCAAAGAAGGCCAGTATGAAGGAGGTTTTTATTACCTTGTTTTCTCTCACATGAAGAAAATATAATTGAAGAAGAAATATCATTTACTTGATTATACACTTTCAGCTAGTATGAGGATAATTTGTCATGCTGCATTACACAGTGCAGGATCATTTTATGTCTCCATCTTCTCATCCTAGGTTCATTTGCTGCTGAGGCAGGACAGTCACCCCCTTCTTTGACAGAAAAGGAGACTGGGAACCAAGAAAAAGAGTTGCTAGGAGCTGCAGTTCTCCTGTTGCCAAGTTCATTACAGCTTACTGTAAATTGAGAACTTCACCAAAAAAAAAACTAGCTTGCTCTGAGCACATTTATCTCACCTCTACCTATAACATTTCTGCCACATTGTGGGGAAATTTGCCTTGCCTCTGACAACTTGGCCACTCGTGAAAATATGCAACCTTCCAGGGCTTCACAATGTCAACAAACAGATTTACAGGCCAGCCCTGCTCTGATCTCTGCTCCCTAATCCTCTTTGCTTAGGTAAATCTATCCCACAGACAACTGTCCAGAAGCTTTCTGGGCAGCTGATTTCATTCTACCCCTCTCAGACTTCATTTGAAAAAAAGCCTTTTGCTAGCAAGATAAAGCTCCTGTACCCCAACAGCAGAAAGCAAAACAGGGCTAACAACATGTCCAATGTTTTACATATTGAAGTGTTTTTTTCTAACCAGTTACTTCAATTAATAACTCAGTAGTTAATTTAGTGAGAAAACTACATTAGTACCTCTAATTATATAAAACTTGAATGGCAAGTGATGTATGAAGATCATTACTCTTTGCTAATTACTGTTCCTAGAAGGAGAGACAATTCACCACACAATCTATTATCTCCAATAATTATTACACAGTCAATAATATGCATGCTGTAGGTTGCTTTTTTCCTCCCCAGCTTATTCTGAGGAAATGCTTACAAAGGACTTTATGAAAAGGTTTTAAAGAAAATGTTGTTGGGGATATTTTTTTGGGGGGGTGATGATTGTTTTGCTTATATATAGAAAGATGCTTTGGCCTGCATTGTCTGGGCCCATCTATAATGTATATCTACATGATACAACTGTATAACACTGGGAACAGAATACAGAAAATGAGATAAAGAGATGAATTTATCTATAGAGGTCATACTTTGGCCTATGAAGCAAAAACACATACCAAATGCACAGAGTTTTATAAATCAGCTCAATCACATTTCAATCAAATCAATTGTTTTTATTATGATTTTAAAAGGCAGAAAAGCAGCATTTGGCTGCAGATTCAGAAATGCTCCAGAGAAGATTTTAGTGCCATTACCAGAGCATTTCAAAAACAGGAGCACACACAATTGTCAAAAATTTCCACTAGCAAACTGATGTCCTGAAAACAGCCAATAAAAGATGTACAGTATTATCCTCAAGTCACTTGACTCATAAGACAACCTCACTGACCTAAATCCAACCCTGTTGAGCTGGAAGGTACCGCGCTGAAAATCATGCACGGATTTGCTGCACGATTTTCTGCAAAGCAGATTTGCCTCCATGTTTGTCCTCATATCATGTATTTAGGAGGTTTTTGTACCCCTAAGATTGCAGAACACAAACTGGAAAGCCTGGAGAAGAGCTTCATGATTCCATACAAATCCACTTGCTCTTTTTCAGACAACAAAACAAAAAATTGCTATCTTTGAATCCTTGCACCAGTTCATTAATTTGTAGCTGACAATCCTCCTCTCAGGACATTTTTTATGTGACATTTTCTGGATGGCTTTAAGCACACTAGAAGCAGAGGATTTTGTCATTCCTGATATATTCCTCAGTGACAATGCAGGAAGAAGACTCAAGCCTGTTGATTCTTCCTCTTGCTTCTCTCATCCAAAGCCCAGTGACCCAGATGACAAGCCAATCCAGTGTCATCATATGGGCAAGCTGCAAAAATTCATTGCAGATATGTTTCTCTCAGCATTATTATGGAAGGATAAAACCTTCCACTGATCTATTCTTACATTAAATGGCTGTCAAACAGCACTCCTCCTCCTCCCCATCCTTCTCAACCTCAAAACACAAATTACTGAAAGGCTGACACATGATCTAGAGGTAAAATTGATTTTTGAGCAATGCCTGAGGAAAGAAAGCAGAGTTAAAAAAACTCATTATGCAGGATGGTCTCTGCTGAGATTGTCCCCAAAATACACTCAAAGCCTTCTATACCAAAATTACTAGTGCAAACTTCCCTGTGGACAGAGCTTTCAACTCTGTGTGAAGAAAATGTGATGCAGTAGAATATGGAAAGAATAATACATGAAGACACTGCTGCTGCCACGTTATCATAATCTGTCCTCCTTCTGTTCCAGTTTTATCTTCTTTCCCCTCCACGTGCCCTCATTGTGACATTCTGTTTTCTGGAGTTCTCATTCCTTCTTTCACTGCCTCTCATTCCCCAGAGCTGACCTGCTTTCTTATAGGCAAGTCAACCTTGATTGATGACTTCACTGTCTCTCTGAAAAGGGACTTGACTTTTTTCAACAGACTTCAGCAGCTGGAGCTGCTGGTTATATTTGCAGCTTAATGTTAATGGGAGGGAAGTACAGAAGGAATAGAACAGAATTTAGGCCAGGTCATTTTCTTGGGTTGTCATTTAATGTTATTATAAATGAGAGCTATTCTCAATGCAGTATTTTTTTTACCACTTCTTTTTACCACCCTATTTCTAGCATACTTGTTTTTGTTGAAGTGTTTGGAGATTATCTGAACCTTTATGGACAGTAAAACAAATAGTAATGTTATCTGTATTTTAGCCCAAGAAACAAACAACTTGAAAACAGATCTTAAGAAAACCATACCTAAGAGTAAAATTATCTGTCCAGTTTCAAATGCCAAAATAACTAAAATGTAGTTTAGAGGATAAAAACCACAAACTCATGATTCTTCTTTACTAAAGAAGAGAATTCTAGTGACATCCTTTAGTAGTTCCATTTAGCATGACTGGCCTTGGCAGACATCTACAGTAATGCTGAGGCTCTTTTGCTGTTGCCTCAGGAAATGCAAATTCTGATGATCTTCTATTGATAGACTGTTGGCATAATCTGATCAATTTGGTTTTGAGCTTTGTGCAAAGCTGAAATAAACAATCTTTCCTAAATAGTCAGGTTCTTGCTCTTCCATTCCATTCTGAAAACAAGACTTCATATAAATTCACAGGCACGTTAGAATTAGAGAGCTGTGAGCAACTTCTGCTTAAAAGGTATGACATGTCAATCCTCTTTTCTATCACTGATAACTTCATATATTATTGTATGGAAAAATCCATAAACCAACCTACTATTCATTTTCAAATGGTTCAGTACAAAAATTCCAAGTATCCATATTTCCCAAAACAATTTTAACTTGTTTTCAGGAAGGCCTTTCTATATTGAAGGTGATGAAACTATGAGAAGTGAAAGGAGATGACAGGTAATTTCTGTTGGTTAAATAATACATCTCTGCATATACATTATTATTGAGGTTTTTTATAGGATTAAATAAAAACTAGAACTAATTCAAGTGTTTGATAAATGAAATTCAGTCTTTAAATATGATTCCAGGAAAAAAAAATCTGTGAGAGAAGTGTGTTTTGTATCTTGCACACCTTTTTAAGTATTGTTTCTGATGAGGGAACTGAGGCACTGTCAGCAAGTTTGCTGCTGATACTGAAGTGGGGGCAGTGGCTGCCACCCCAGAGGCTGTGCTGCCATCCAACGAGAGCTGGACAGGCTGGAGGGTTGGGCAGACAGAAATCTAATGAAATTCAACCAGGGCAAGTGCTGAGTCTTGCAGCTGGGAGAGAACAACCCCATGGGCCAGTACAGGCTGGGGAATGAACTGTTAGAGTCGTGTAGGGGAAAGGGACCTGGGGGTGCTGTGGGCTGCAGGATGAGCTTGAGCCAGCAACGTGCCCTCATGGCCAAGAAGGCCAATGGCATCCTGGGCTGGGTTAGAAGGGCTGTGGGCAGTGGGTTGAGAGAGAGGTTCTCATTCCCTTCTCCTCTGACCTTGTGTGTCCAGCTCTGGGCCCCTCAATTCCAGAAGGACAGGGAGCTGTTGGAGAATTCAGCACAGGGCCACAAAGATGATGGAGGGAACCATCTCCCTCGTGATGAGAGTCTGAGGGAGCTGGGGCTCTTCAACTTACAAGAGACTGAGGGGTGACCTCATTAATGTTTACAAATCCATAAAGGGTGGGTGTGAGGAGGCTGGAGCCAGGCTGTGCTCAGTGATGGCCAATGATAGGACAAGGGGCAATGGGTACAAGCTGGAACAGAAGAGGTTCCAAACAAACACAAGGAAAAACCTCTTCAGTGTGAGGGTGAGGGAGCACTGGCAGGGGCTGCCCAGATGAGCTGTGGAGTCTCCTTCTCTGGAGACATTCAAACCCAGCTGGATGAGTCCCTGTGTGCCCTGCTCTAGGTGGCCCTGCTCTGGCAGGGGGGTTGCACTGGATGAGCTTTTGAGGTCCCTTCCAACCCTTAACATTCTCTGATTCTGTATTTATGTGATTATATCTCCCAACAATCCATAGAGCTATACTTCTTTTGGATGCCAATATATTCCTCACAAAAAGCAAGAACCCTTCACCTGGATACTAGATCCATGTTCTCAGTTCCCACAGCAGACTTTCATCTATTCCTGTAAAGCAGCTGGTTTTTTTTTCCCATTACTTTTACTCTTTTTTGCTTGTAGAAAGTAATTTCTTCTTATGTTTTTCATATATTGCAGGTTACCTGCCTGTTCTGCCAGCCTCCCTCCATCCCCCCAAGAAAATATGAGGTGCATTCATTCCACTATTCCGTACCAGACAATCGGTCAATGGAACCATTTGCTCTGAACAGTAAAATTCAGTGCCAAAATCTCTTGATCCACTTAAAAGTCTGTTCATTATATATTCAGGAAAAAGTAATTACACACAACAAGAAGGTGAATTAACACCTTCCTTCCTAAATTTTGATGGCTGTGTCTGTGGTGCTTCTCCATCCCACTGAGCTGCATCAAGCATCTCTGCAGTCAGCTTGCATCCTCAGTATCCTTCTCCCAAAGAGAGTAATCACTGTTTTTCCCCAGAAAAAAGACTCCTCTCAGGGAAGCTTGTGGGGAATCCTTATTTCTCCCTGCTGGGGTTATTCAGGGCCCACCAAGCAATCCCTGCAGCCTTGTGATGAGAGGTCTGACCAAGTGCACACCAAAGACACTCATCTAGGGGTATATTGGGAATGGAGCTGTAATTTGGGTGCTGGCAGCAACTTTGATAACTTCAGTGTTTTCTTGGAAGTTTTAGTCTCATATGCTCATAAACAAGAAATTGCTTTCTCTGCTCTGGCTGCACTGACATTGTCTACATTTATTTAAAAATAAAATGGTTTTGCCTTCATTTGCCTGTTTTGATTTTATCCAACAGAGGCTTTTGTCTTCCATTTTGTCTCATTCATTACCTGATCAACATTTGCTAACGTATAGACTAGCATCTGTTTACTTTATGCCCTAAGCTGGCAGAAGCTGTTGAAGGGAGTGAATATTTTGCACTTTTCTGTGACATCTCTGTTTAATTTCCTTCGAGGATTCTGTTACATTGCAGAACCACAGAATCATAGAATGGTTTCAGCTGGAAGAGACCTTTCAGCTCATGGAGTGCAGCCTCTGTCCCAGCCCCATCACCCACCAGCCCATTGCCCTCAGTGCAACACCCACCCAGCTCTGAAACCCCTCCAGGGACGGTGACTCCAGCAGCTCCCTGGGCAGCCCCTTCCAATGCCTGACAGCCCTGGCACCAAAGACATTCCTCCTCAGACCCAGCCTGAACCTCCCCTGGAGCAACTTGAGGCCATTTCCTCTTATTCTATTGTTTGTCACTAGAGAGAATAGACTGAACCCCAGCTGGCTACAGCTTTCTTTCAGGTACTTGTAGAGAGTGTGAAGTTCTCCCCTGAGCCTTTTTTTTCTCCAGGCTGAACAGCTCCACATCCCTCAGCCCTTCCTCATATAAGACATGCTTCAGATCCTTTCCTGGCTTGGCAGCTGCCTCTGGATCCTCTCCAGCACCTCCACATCCTTCTTGTAGAGAGGGGCCCAAAACTGGACACAGTATTTGAGGTGCAGCTTCCCCAAAGTTGAGTCCAGGGGAACGCTCATCTCCCTGCTCCTCAGATCCAGCCTGAACCTCGCCTGGCACAACTTGAGGCCATTTCCCCTTGTTCTATTGCTTGGTGTTCAAATGCAGTAAATGATACTCCAGATCGTCAGAACTGACGAAAGTCCTCCTGGTGCAGATCCAGATATTCACCTAACAAAACCCAAAGTAGCTTTCTTGCTCCCTGGGCACCTATCAAGTACTAAATTAAGTGCTTGTGTTAGAGCCTAACAATAACAGGTTCAACTGGGTCTTTTCCACTGGTGCTGAAAATCACTCAACTAAATACTAATTGTGATTTCTTCTTAATAAGAACACATTATACCCACATGGCAAGCATGTCATCTATGCCCTCTGATGGTTTTCAGGAGATTAGAAGAAGAAATCCTTTTCTAATTAAACTGAATTTCTTCAAGCAAGAGCCCAATGGAACAGCTCAAATCACTAGTTTTGGTATTTGGAGTCTTTATTTCATTATTGCTCCATGATTTGGAAGATCAATGTACTTGTCTGCTCCAAGTGCAATCAAAGTATTCCCAAAAGGCAAACTGTGTTTTCAGACTAAAACAGTCTTTACAGTCTCCATCACAGCTTACATGCAAAAATATATGGTCTAATTCTTATTTCAATGTGGCAAAGCTATCTAAAACATAAATACTGAGAAAGAAAGGTTTTTCTGGAGAACAGCTTCACACAAACAGCATAAAAGCAGCATTAAACTTGTTCTGAAGCTATTGGAATGCAAAATCAGACCACCCAGTAACATAATCCTTGGAAAGTATTAAAAAGAACTATATTTAATGATTCTATTGTTCAGCTGGAATAATTTGTGTTTAATTTCTCAGGGAAATTCAAATCTTTTATCTGAAGCAGTGACATTATTTTCTTTTTATATTTTTATCAATGGTTCAATTGCCCCTTAATCAAAAGACAATGCAAGTGGGAATATTTCCCATTCAGCAGAGCATCTTGACTAATTTTATGGTCCCATATGTGATCATTCCGAACAGAAGTTCATACAAAGCACAATTTACAGCACATGCATAACTAGATGACTAAAAATGGAATATGTAAAATTCAATCTTAGAGACATAACACTTCTATGCCCTTTGGGTTTGAGCTGATTTTCACAACTTGAATAAAATCTGCTCTAAGAAGGAGTGAACAAGTATATATTCAGTAATAGCATCCAGAAAATTGTTTTTGTGTACTGCATCCTGGAAGCAACTCCCTTACCTAATTTTTACTGTATTTATTTAGGATTTTAAATGAAGGAGGGCCATGGAACACTACCTTGTATCTTAAACTTTAGCTTAAGCTTGTGATAGATAATGAATAACATGAAATCCTCTGATTTAAGAGTTGTTATTCTCAAGGGATCCACACCACAAGGCTTGATCTTACGATGTTGCTATAAAAGCTAAAAGTATCACCATTAATTTTAACACTGGTAAGCTCAAGGAGTCATCTGATATGCATCCAGCACAAAGGTGATTTCCAGAGGACTTCACCCATTTATCAGTTTTACAGAGAACTGGTGTCTGTGCAAAGCAAAAGAAAAATTGAGATACTGGTGCAATCCTGACTCTTTTTAACAGGCACACATAACAAACTTCAATGAGAAGCAATGAAGTCAAACCAGAGTAACAGTAATTGTGAGACCAAAGTGAAATTTTGGGACTACTACTGAGCAGAATTTTTTCAGTCAAATGCAACTATTACCACAAAAGAAAGACAGAACATTAAACTTAATATCACAGAGGCATCACTGTGGAGAGTCTGATGCCCTCCCATGCCTCACTCAGCAACCTGAACCCATTCTGAGATTCAGACAGCACAAACTGGTGTGGGAGTCTACCAGTCTAAACACTTTGACTGTTTTCTGTCTCAGGCACTGAAAATGAACATCAAAATATGAAACAGAAGAAGCACAGCTGCCATTGAGTCTTGCTCTGACAGTCATATCTGACTTAAGTACCAAACAGTCTGCCTGCCCTCTGCCTTATTGTTTCCTAGGAAGGAGGAAAGTTCTGCCAACATTCATACCATTCTCTCCAAGATCTCCCAAAGTCAAACTCCATAGTGACAGTCAGAGCTAATGCTGGTGACTAGCATTACCATTACAGCAGGTATGGAGAGACCAATTTATCCAGCTACCTATTATCCTTCATCCCAGTTTGTCTCTGTTACCTTGTCTTAACTCCAGACTGTATGTTGAGGATGTCTGAGTCTATTTCTCTTTCTACAGAAGGAAGCATGTAACCTCACTTAGGCTGTAACAATATTAAAGTAAGTAAGATATATGTTCCTCTCCCCAACAATCAAATGTGATATTGATTTGTGAAAGCATGATTTACCCAGCAACAGCAAAATATCCTTGCTCATTTACCAATGCACAAATTAGATTTCAAAAAGCCACTGACATAAAGTATCTACACTGAGCTATCGTGTAGTATTTACACTGAACCACCTGAAAATTGAAGGCCTGTTCCTCATTTCAGCTGCCCTGGTGTGATTTTTGGCCTGGACAGACCATAGGAAACAGAATTAGATCCAGGATTCAGATGGGAACTGGTGCTGCTAGCTGGATGCCCACAGCTGAAATTGGTGCAGAGCTGAGGGAACTCTGCTCTTCAAAGATATCTGAATTCAAAACAAAAGGGCTAGCGCCAAACTCCAGTTGACTGGAGTCACAGAAGTCATGCACTCACATTGCTGGTTAATTTCAGCTGGAAGATGGCATCTAACAGTATATTTCTGAGCTGATGGAGGGTTTTTGTGATTCCCTGGCCACTCTCTCTTGATGTAGGAAGCAGCTCGAGCTGCCTCTGGGGCTGGTTCTCCCCATATTTCCCTTTCCAAAGAGCTTTCAGAGAGAACAGACCAGTGAATGTATCACAGCACAAATGACTGACACAAGGGTGTCTAAGCTGTGGCTTGATTTCAGACATTAGCTCAGGTGAAACAATCCTCAGGATCAATCCTTTCAAAAAACACCTTCACTGCAAACACACTTCACGTAACTGCATCAAGTTTCTCTAAACATTCTTCTTCCAAGTGATGACTGTTAGTCATATTCACTTATTTACATCTCAAGAATTAAAGGAAATATGTGCTGCAGTAATATTTCACCAATTGTTTTCTGTGGTTGCCTTTTGAAAGACCAGTTTAAAACAAGTGTGAAGCACGTGCAAGACTGATTCACGTAGCTCAGTGTAGAGCTACAAAAAGGACAATATATAAATTCATAAGGTAAAAACAACAGGTTTTGTTCTGCAATGCTAAGATTAAACTTGACCTTTCCAATCTATTGGAATTCCAAACATTTTTGACCTCTTAATTAGCTCTGTACAGAAGAATCTAATCCCACAAGCCAACAGAATATTTCCATTTTGCTCTCTGTTACAGACTGAATAAAATACTTTTGGATGTAATTCACTTGAAACCATAATGATTGAAGATCATTAACCTCCCTAATTTACCCAATCCAATTTGTCCTATTAGAAAATTAATTGAAAGTTCTTAGACACAAGAATCATTTGACACACAGGAAGGCTCAGTGAAAGCTAGTTGTGTTGGCAAACACCTCAAACTGGGCCATCTCAATCGAACACAGCAGGAGGTTTGTAAATGTGATGGTATTTTCTTGTACTTATAAATACATCCCTATCCTTAAAAGAATATATATTGTTTTTACAGCACCTGTTCACATTTTGGGGACCTCAACGGTATTTCACACTTCATAATCAACAAGAGGACGCTAAGGAATCAACATTCCCTTCAAAAAATGACAACTCCTCTGCTATGTTTCATTTTATTGACAGAAAAAGCCTACTTACCAGAATTTTGGTAGTGTAAGCACTATTGATAGCAATTGCATTGACCAGCAACTCCAGGGTTTTGGCGGGCACAGAATCTGGGTCAGGGATCTCTTTGTAGTGGATGTCACCAACGTAGGCTTGGACGACCGTCATCCGGTTGGTCGTCAGCGTCCCTGTTTTGTCGGAGCAGATGGCTGTAGCGTTACCCATCGTTTCACAAGCATCCAAGTGACGGACCAGATTGTTATCCTTCATCATTTTCTGAGAAAAAGCAAAGTAAAAAAAAAAACCTTTCAAGATTTGCTTTGACAGATTTTAAACTTCAGTTATAAAACAGTAAAAAACATGAGTTTAAGTCTAGTTCCTGAGAACAACATGCTCATTAAACTTCAATCGGGGCCAATAATTCAAGCCCTAGTTACAGACAACCAAACAGCAACTAGGTGGATCTGCCTCTGCAAGGGAGTAGGACTGGATGATCTCTAAAGGTCCCTTCCAGTCCGTACCATTCTATGACTCTATGATTCTAACTGTCCCTAAAGTAATGTTGTCTTTGACAAATCAGCATAGTTCAAGTGTTTTTTGGTGGATGTTTAACACCTAGAGCAGCAAAGAACAGCTAAAGAAACTGAAAATACTAGGATTTTTTTAAACAATATCATTGTTTGATATCTAATATCATTATATTAGACCTTTTTACTACTATTTCCAATTCCAGTGTTGTCCTGCAGCACTCAGAGGGACTATAAAGTTTGTGAAAGAAAGAAACTAATCAACCCCAAACAGACCAAAAAAAAACCCCCAACACCCACATCCATTAAAAGAAAAAAACCCAACAGAGTAGACAAGATGCAGAGTCATCCTGGAAATGCATGTTAGCTTTGTTTATGTTTTCAGTATTACCATCAGGCACTATCTTATACTCACAGGGCACAGTATCACCAGTTGTACACAAAGCTGTACTGCAGGCTGATGCTGCAATAGATAGCCATGCATGTGCTGCATGTGTCAGATGAAGAGGACAAGGAGAACTGGAAAATACTTTAAAAGCAGCTACAGTCTTTATTAGCAAAATCCCATGCTTGAGGTACACTAATAATAATGATATTAGGCTGCATATAAATCAAGCTATTCCTTTCTAATGTTCATATAGCAATTTTTACATGCTAAATGGAAATAAACTTTACAAAATCTTCACCTACGATTCCCAGAATGTTTAAATAAGGCCCATCTGACTCAACTGCTACAACAATCTGAGAATATTCCTAGATGGAGTAAACCACAAGTCTGGGATTTTAAATCCTCTTTAATTTCCTAATAGAATCATTTACATTGGCTACAAAGAACTGCAACTGCATTTGAGAAAAGGACACGAAAGCTCCAGTGAAACTCCAGTTTCTTTGAAAAATATTCCTGAAAAACTTCAGATCTTTGTCAAAACTTTGTACAGTTGCACAAGAAAATTTGATGAAAAAGTTATTCTGTATCAAAAGATTGAGCTAATAGTAAATTCCACTCAGTACATTTCTTAGCAACCTTGCAAACTAGGTAGGTATTTCTAATGTTTGATATTCCTGCACTGTGCAGCTCCCATGAATTAGGATACATATGTATTTGTATCTTTGCCACTTGAAATAAATTTCACTCTCCTGACAGAGTACATTAATATCCAGGCCAATTTTCATCACACCTGTTAAAACCTGAAGAGTAACTCACTAGCAAAATCAGCCAGATTGTATTTTTTTTCTCACAGAATTATCTTTCATGTTTCTTACCTTTACAGAATAAGCCAGAGAAATGGTGACGGCAAGTGGAAGTCCCTCGGGAACAGCGACCACAAGTACAGTAACACCAATAATGAAGAACTTAACAAAATACTGCACGTAGACAGGAGTGCACTCAGGCAACCACTGCTTCTTGTTGACCACAAACGTGTCAATGGCAAAATATAGTACCAAAATTATTACAGTGATGGCAGACATCACCAAACCTGTAAACAGAAAGAACCGATTACTAGAAAACAAAACACAATTAAAACCATGTGCAATTAGAAGTCTACATTTGAATTCAATATGAATTATTTTCTTACTCTATTTGCCATTTTTCACCAGTACCAATGATGGTGATAATGATACATTTTTACAGCCATACATTCCAGTGAGTAAGGAAACACTGAATTCTACAGAACAGCTGAATCATAATGTATTCATTTTTAAATACCATCTTCTTGCTGCCTTTAAAATAACTCAGTCACTTTTGTCCAACACGAGATAGTTTAAGCTTAAAAATAGCTTAAGCTATTTTTTTAGTGTAGTACCTTACTTGAGCCAGTACAAGATTTCTGTGTCCTTTTAAACTCCACCTTTTGCAAGTTACTAGTCTACTCAACATTCAAACACTTGCTTTCTCTTAAATAAGCTCATCTTGAGATGTTTGTTCAAAGGAGTCTCCTGTTGCTGTATAAAGTATTTTAGAAAACCCCTACTGGTATGGCTGGTTGAACACAATGAGGTAATACTGCAGAGTTCTCCACAGAACAGTTTTTAACTGTTTTTCTTGAAAATGTGATAAATACTAGTGTTTCTAAGGTTTCCCTTCTCAAAGGGACATATTTTTAGGAGAAGCGGCTCGAACGAGGTACAACACTGACAGTATAGTGCAAGACATGTAATGAATAGTTCATGGAAGTCACAAAAGATCCCAGGGACTTCAGATGCTCTCCCAGTGACAAACTTTGATAAGACAGAACTGCTCCTCCACAATATTGTTCCTGGATTTGTGTATGCAGCTAAAAACTCCATTAGAACATCTGTTTTGCCTTGCTATGTATGATTACTGCTCTAGGAAGCAGTTCAAAAGAAATTACTTTTTCTCTAATGAGATCATACAGTAGAAGAATGCTATGAATTTCCCATCTTGACTGAAGGTAAAACAATGATGAAATTGGTAAGCTGAACGATGCTAAGGTTGACAGGAAACAGATGAGTGTGGAGGGATTGTTAAATGCCAGAGGATAAAGGAAAATCCATCAAATTATTGTACAGGCAAATACTCATGACAGTGTAAGACATCCTCATAGATTGCCCAGTGACAAAGAAAAACCAAATGAGGTAATGATTAATTAATTTAATTCCTATGACTTGCCACATTATGTTTAGAAATCCCTACACAATTACTTCAAAAGTGATATTCACATACTTGCTAAAATACCAGAGAGTAATAATGAGAAGGCAATGTGGGAATGTACTTATTCTAAGAAATTACTGATCATGAGAAATGAAGTAGTTTTAGATCAAAGCACATAGCATTGTACAACTAGCAAGAAAACAGAGAAGCAAGAAACAGAGAAGCTTGAGGAACAGGAAGCTTGCTGGCTGAACATGAGCCAGCAGCGTGCCCAGGAGGCCAAGAAGGCCAATGGCATCCTGGCCTGGATCAGGAACAGTGCTGTCAGTAGGAGCAGGGAGCTGATCATTCACCTGGACTCGGCTTTGGGGAGGCCACATCTCCAATACTATGTCCAATTCTGGGCCCCTCTCTACAAGAAGGTGCTGGAGAGGATCCAGAGGCTGGGCTACCAAGCCAGGAAAGGATTTGGAGCATGTCTCAGATGAGGAAGGGCTGAGGGATCTGGGGCTGTTCAGTCTGGAGAAAAGAAGGCTCAGGGGAGACCTCACTCTCTACAACTATCATAGAATCATAGAATGGTGGGGTTGGAAGGGACCTTTAGAGATCACCCAGTCCAACCCCCCTGCAGAAGCAGGGTCACCTAGATCAGGTCACACAGGAACGTGTCCAGGTGGGTCCTGAAGCCCTCCAAGGAAGGAGCCTCCACAACCCCTCTGGGCAGCCTGTGCCAGGGCTCCCTCATTGAAACACTGAAAGAGTTTTTTCTTATGTTTAAGTGGAACTTTTTGTGTTCCAGCTTCATCCCTTGTGTTCCCCTTCATCCCCAACTACCTGAAAGGAAGCTGTAGGAAGGTGGGGGTCAGCCTGTTCTCCCTGGTAACAAGCAATAGAACAAGATGAAATGGCCTTAAGTGTCACCAGGGAAGGTTCAGGCTGGATGTGAGGAGGAATTTCTTTGCTGCCAGGGCTGTCAGGCATTGGAAGGGGCTGCCCAGGGAGCTGCTGGAGTCACCGTCCCTGGAGGGGTTTCAGAGGTGGGTGGATGCTGCACTCAAGGAAACAGGCTGGTGGCTGGGCTCAAAAGTCTCTTCCAGCTGAAACTATTTCTATAAAACTGGGCAAAGCATGAAATTGGATGCTCAGGAGATGATAACCACAGATTCCAAGTCATGCACTGTTCAGGCAGATAGGTGGAAGTGGAATCACGGGGTTATGTGACCAACTAAGTGTACTGAACTTAAGAGGGTATGAGAAGGAATAACAGGGGCAAAAATCAGACTGGTAAAGAAGAATAAAGGAGACTGAACAGAATTAAAGTTAGGAATCTGTAGTAGGGCCTCAGGATAGAGATGAGGATCTCTGTAATAACACTAGAAAAATGAAACTAATGAACATTATGCCATTATGAAAGATTTTCACTTTCTACCTACACATTGGAGAAGAAGTGCTACTTAGAACAGTAGGGACCAGATGGTGCTGGATACAAGAGTCAACAGATGTGTTACATTCGAGTAGAAGGCAGGAACATGGATATTAAGAGAGACCATAAGAAGGAAATACTCTGTAGTGATATTTTGAGATGATGGCAAGGATTCTGAAAGTGTGTATTCAGAAGTACTAAGGGAAGAGGAATTCAATATGTAATCACTGCACTTTGGAACATTGCCTATGAGAAAAGCTACATTTCATTTTCATTCAAATATTCATTACAATCCAAGTTGTCCAAGGCTTCCAGTTTCTTGACAGTCAAATCTAAGTATTAAAAGAGAAAAAGATCCTTGATACTAACCTTAGAACAGTATTATGATAATCTATTTCTGAATATTGTAGTAAAAAGGCCTATCCCTTTTAAGAACAGTTTGCTTTAAAACCCTTTATTGCTAGTAGAACACACTTGTATTTGGTGGGTGGATCCAGCCATACCTGCTTTGCCTATCTGAACCGCCAGCTTGGTCAGCTTTCCCTGAAGAACAGATTTTTCTTTCTTGTGCATGTTGGATTTCTTCTTGTCTTTGTCATCGCCCTCTCCTCCTTCTGCACTCTTCAGTGGCTGCATCTCCATGGCAGCAGCCCCATCCTGCTGCTTGGCTAATAATGCAGAACAAAACCATTACTCCAAAACCATCCTTCATTCTCTTAGTGTTGATACTTACTGAATTCACCCAGTGACACCCATTTCAGGGGCTGACTGCAGTATGAATGGCTGTAGCTATGCCCAGAACCACACTTCACTGCTACCGCAGATGACCCTGTGAGATCCAGTGGGGTTCTGCAGGGGCATGAGCATACAAGTGTACCCACATGCACTGCACAGATATGGGGACATGTAGTGTGCCCTTTGTCAAGAACCATGAGAACCACTGATTTTTATTGATTGATGTTTTTAAACTGCCAATGACATTCTGTGTTATACACATATATATCACTTAAATGTCTTGCACTTAATGCCTTACTTGGCAAGTAGCAGTACATCAACACTGAAGAATTTCACAGCAGATCTCAAATGCAAATAGTCTGTATTTCTTTAATTTTTAGTATGTCTCATAGATGAAAACATACTCTTTTAATGAAAACACATTAAGGGTGATGTGGTTCCATGGACTATCCATGTGACCCTCCCCTCGACTGCATGGGCACCTCACACTTTGCAAACCATTCTTCTGGACAATATCAGACTTGAAAAGTTTCCTTATCATTCAATGTTCAAGTACCTTAACCACCAGGTCTGGTGGTGATACCATCATCATTCGCTCACAGATGCACACTTAATATAAAAGCTAAAATACCCGTTCTTGTAAGAGTGATAATGGTAATATAAGGAAACTTTCCTCTAGCATCAAACTGAAAGATGCAGTTTTTTAAAAGCAATGACATTCCAGTTTATATATGTGTATGTGTCTGTCTTGTACTGAACACACACAGAAGTAAATTAAATAGAATGAGATGAAACAGCTTTGCTTTGACATTCGTGAACACGTTGTACACAATTCCGCTCATTTGACCTGGAAATCTAATTTGTATATCTAACCTCAGAACTTATTTATTTAGTGTCATTTTTTTAATAGTTTTCTACCATTAACCACTGAGTTTATCTATTCAATTTTGGATCCATCACCTCTGCAATCTCTAGTATTGGTTGAGAAAACAAAGTTATAGTTTAATTTCCTTACTTGGCGTAACTCTAAGAAGTCACGATATCTGTGTCTCAGGTAATGAGAAAGGAACCCTGACTTTGCCTCAGAGAAAACAATTTATTTCAATTCCTTCCTCAGATTGTACATTAAAGAAGAATCTCCTAAGATTCTTATTTTTCCTGTTATTGATCCTTGTAACACACTTTTACATTGCTAAATAATCTCATGGCTTTTAAGTCTCCTTTTGTTAGTACTTTACCTTCTCTCTGCAAAAAAAAAGAGATAAATGTCTGTACGACACCATTAAACACCAAAGACAACAAGACATACCAAAATTAGGAAATTCACTAACAATACATAGCATACATAACTTGCACAAGAAAAATGAATCCAAATGAGCTTTGTGACATGACAGTATCACCTATAAACAGCTTTTTAGAAATATTGATCTTGTCCTATCCTAAACATCTGATATACCAAAATTCTCTAAGTTAAAATCTCTTTGATAAGGTTTTGTTGTTGTTTGGGTTTATTGTTTGAGGGTTTTTTAATATTCTGTTTGAACAATAGGGCCATTTTTTACACACAGGCACAAACCACAAGTTTCCATTTGATTTTTTAACAGAATTTAACTACATGCTAAAAGAAAACGCACAACCTCCTTAATACAAAAGAAGATTACCTTTGTTCTGGCTGTTCTCCATATTCCCATCCTGCATTTTGCCTATATGATGAAAAATTTCAACAGACAACAGACAGTAAACAATCTTCTCTCACGACAGAACATGAAAATGGGAATTTAAACAAAAAGGGCAGACAAAAGTAATGAGCATGTTACAGATACTTATTTATGATCAGTAGCCACCATTATTACACATTTACTTAAAAGCATGGACAACTGAGCTGGGCACGTTCAAGGAACTGCAGTCAAGTTCAATATTGTAACATTTAAAATACTAAATATCAGCACATCTTTTTTTGAGCAATTTCTGTAAGCTGAGAAGATGAAACTAAAGAGTTCAGTGGTGTTGGAATTTGAGTAATATTCCTGAAAGGAAATTTCAGAGGGTTGGGACTTAAAAAAACCCCATGTATAATTTTGGCACACAGCAGTATAAAGTGGAACTTTCTTAATGTATTCCAGAACTGAATTCATTATTGTAACTAATTGAGACAAAATGTAAATAATAGCAGTAATAATTTTTTTTAATGTAAAATCAGGTAAGACTTTAAAATGACATCTTCCTCACTTGTATTATTATTACAGTTACTCCTGTAAATGCAAGTGCCAGTTCACCATCATTTATCGTAAAGAAGGGTTTGCCAAGTGCATTTGTAATTGCCAGGTCAATAGTTTAGCTACATATAGTCTTACCATATCAAAGCCTTTAGTGATGCTTTTTTTTAACTGAAAATAAACCATTTGAAAGTGTGTATGAAATTAAAATGGCAAAATACAAATCAGAGTGTACCAAACTTTGGTAATCAGAATAACCATCAACCTGTTTGAAATGTACTCAAAATTTCTTAGTGGGATCCCTAATGAAACTTTGACAGTGATAGATGAATTTCTCTCACAGAAAAGACTACTTGAGTTTTAGAAGTATTACATTCTGAAGAGATGACATTCTCCTCTTGTGTAATGCACAATAAACCAATAATGCTAAGGAAAATGAATGGCTAAAACACCTGTACCAGATTTTTGACACATTCTAATAAGAAATGTATCCTTAGAGTTTATAAAACAAATATTAAGTCTTGCTCTTCTGATTTCTTGTGACAATACAGCTGGTACCAACACACACAACAAAGCAGCAGACATTATGCTTCAATGTATGTACTACTTTTTTCACTCTATGCTGTGAATAACTTGTAGCAAAACTGAAAGCTATGATGCATTTCTTGCACGTTTGTATTTTCAAGAACTGGGAGATCACTAAAATCTTCCTTCTCAAAAAGAGTAAAAATGGCCAAATCATTCATTAACTTACCACCCATACTGGTAGGCACCAGGAAATTCAAAAGCACAGAATTACAATGAAGGAAATGATATCTCACTACATATAACCACCTCAGGATGCAGATGGATGACTAAAGTCTGCTGAAGTACCCCACTTAGCATCAACTGCTTGTCTCTGTTCCTAACTCTATTCCTAGCTTGGCTATAATATCACTGTTTAAAAGGCAGACTCTTTCTTCCAAAGACTTAGGTTTTGCCATAAGACATGAATCTGGGAACCTGAACAAGTCCAAGTTCATTTTCATGGTGAAATTTCCTTTATAATTTCTTCATACTGTGCATAGTTGAACTTCATATCTGCCTAATGGCTGTTCTTAGAATGGTTTTTAATCAAATTGGTGGAAGACATAAAACATCTCTAGAGATTCTGATTTCTGGCTAGAGGATAAAGCCTCCTTTAAGAATTGAAAACGTTACTTTAGAGCAGACAGTCTGCTCTATGTCCTGCTCTATAATTCCTTTATCAGAATACATTTCAAAATTTTAAGGCAATATAACTGAAGATTCTTTAAATGAGAAAAAAGTAAAAAACAAACAAATGCCAAATCCACAACTCTCATGGCTGGCAAACACAAAATACACTGGATTTCCTATGTAAATTATTTAACCTTATGACATATTTGCTATTAATAATGGTATCATAATTGTAATGAATGACACTAACATTTTATATACCCTGACCACCTAAAAAAAGCAGTACACAAAATGGACAATTGCTAATAACAGTGTAAACATTGGTAGTTAAGAAATATATTCTTATTAGAGGATAGCAAAGTGGAGGAGAAGGAATCACAACTAGTTATATTCCAATTATTTAGCAAGACTCACAAAGAACAGGTAGTTCAGGTAATTATGAGAAAGAATGCTGTAAAGGATTTATTTCCTCTTGTTTCCAATAATTTTAAGCCTGCACTTAGCTATAAGTTATTAACAAGGAAAGAAGCTAAGAAAGGAACTAGGACGACAGAATCACTACTGCTGAGAGATCCTCTCTCTTTTCAGTTAGTGCTAGGAGCAGAAATACTATCCCATCTTTCTGACCTTTTGTGCATTGTTTAGAAACATTAAAAGGATTAGTACTTATCAATATTTTAATTCTTTAAAATATGGTCTATTTTTACACAATTTTTTGCAATTTTTTTCTTATTTTCTTTTTGGAAATAAGTGAGGAAAAGAAACACTGTCTGGGCCCTGAAACCTAGAGGAATGCATCTGAGTTTATCCCTTTCTAAGCAAGGATGAAGGTTTAGAAAAGAATACAGAGCCTAGTAATATGACTCATACTCTGCAGTTGCTTTGAAGGTTTTGAAATTGAACATTAAATGTTTTGCATGTTGCCTCTGCCTTACTCCAATCTCTCCTTTGGAATGCAACCATGGTACCACGATTGCATAAGTTCTCACTCCAAAAGACAGCTATTTCTCCAAATAAACTTTCCAAGAAGACTCCCTTTTACCTTCTCCAGCCCTTGCTGAAGAGTCAAAGGGACAGAATAACAACTACCTCTTACTGGGGTTAGAAATGATTTGTACATTGGAGTAAGTGCCTGGAATCAAGGGAAGAAGCTTATCGAGTTACGTTCTCATGTGCTGTGATGGAGCAAAATATCTCCAAAATATTCCAAAATATCTCTCCTTGCAAGAGAAATGAGTTACAGTCCTCTTCATGACAAAGTCAATTGCATCCTGCAGCTAGTAAAAACAGATGCATGCTGCAGATCTATATATAGGGGCAAAAGTCACATCAAACAGATCTGAAGTGAGTCATTAGGAATTCTTCCATGCAATATGACATCAGAGTCAATGCATTAGTAAAACTCATAGAACCACAGAATCTCACAGAATCATTAAGGTTCAAAAAGACCTTTAAGACCATCAAGTCCAACGGTTCCCCTCACACTGCCAAGCCCAACACTAAACCCAACCATGTCCCTCAGCAACTCATCTATGCTTCCTTTGGATATTTCCAGGAATAGTGACTCCATCATCTACCTGGGCAGCCCCTTCCAATGCTTAATAACCCTTAATAATCCTAACTCCCTCTTAATAACCCTCTGGCACAACTTGAGCCCATTTCCTCTTGTTCTATCATTCTTTACTGGAGAGATCAACCCCTATGTCACTACAACTCCCTTTCAGGGAGCTGTAGAGAGTGATCATGCCTCCTCTCAGCCTAAATTTTCAGATCTGATTCCACTGTATCAAATAAGAAGTTTTAAATAAACCTTCCATGTGCTCACTAAATAACTTCACTTACAATTCAGAAAATACTTTAAAATATATTAAAACTGCCAATTGCTTTGCAGGAATTGAATAGTAGTGTACATATGTCAGAACTGACAGAATTAACAGCTGATGTGAAGTACTTCAGCTGAGATATTTCTCTTGAGTCTGGTCTGGTATTTCTGTAGCAGAACATAATTTTAAGTAACTAATTCTCTGAGTACTAAATGCCAAAAAAAGCTCAAATAACCCTGATTTAAGGATTAGGTGGCACTCTGCTACACAATGACATGCACTACTTTCTCTAGGGAAATGAAACTTGGGGTAAGCAAGCTGTATAGAGTAATTGCTGCTTCCCATATTTTCTTTCAAAAAACCTAACTTTTCTAAATACAGTATTTGAACATTAGATGAACCTTCACGAATTACTATCTTTCTGTAAAATTTTCCAATCTCCTTATAACCTTGACTTGCAACCTGTCAAAAACTGAACATATTGTCCACAGTTTTAACAAAGAGATCATGAAATTATGATGCATTTTAATCCCAATCACTAGAAGTGAATTGATAATAGTTCCTTCACTACAGCAGATAAACAGGCTGTGCCACAAACCTGGAAGTGTTTATCAGTATAAGCTGTTTTGTTTTGAAAACAAAATACTTCTTGTGTGTAACTATATATTGACAAACAGGAAAATAGCAATATTTTATTTGAAATGGTAATGGCTTGATTTTCAGGTAACAAGCAACAGCATTTCCTAAGCTAAGCACTTATTCAAGTATATTTATTTCTTATGTGAAGGCATTTTCTGCACAGAGGTATTAGACTTTAGGTAAAAAAGCTTGTTTCTGGTCATATCTCAGGGAGAACTCTCAGATATTGCTGAAAAAATTCATTTCATCCATATCAAAAATATTTCTGCATGAACTCAGACTCCTTGCTTCAGGATGTATTTTTCCCCTTCCTTTCTCCCCTCCATAACGTATCTACATTTTAAATGTTCTATAACTCATCATCACTGCTGACTAGAAAAATGTGTAGTATAAATAGAAATCAGACTTTGGCAACTTCCCAGACAATTTCAAGGCTCTCAGATCTAACTCCAGTAAGAGTCTCAGTTCTCTTCTGAACACAACATCAGGTAAGTTGAATTGTGAAAAGTACCTCCTGTTCATGTTGATCAAAGACCTGCAGAATTAATTCAAGTGCCTCACCTCAGAAAAGTTAAAAGCATAAAAAACCCCCACTCAGCTGCAGGGAAAAAAAATGACTTCTACACTCTGTGCATTGAAAAGAAATGAGTATGTACCTCTCAGCTCCAAGATCAACAGGGACAGGAACTGTTGCTTCTCAAGGGACAAAAGATAATGGAAAATCACATGCTTCCTTAAGATACAGATTTAATATCCCTTGGACTTCAATTTCCATATTCAATACAGGCATTACGATAACAGAGACAACCTGTTAGAACGACTTTGAACTCATTTCTGCATCTTGCCGAGCGGTTGTTCTCATCCAGCAAAGCATTTAAGCATATGCTTAATTTAATACTCAGCAACTTGTAGGACTGAGCATAAAAGTAGTACCACAGTCTCCAGCAGGACTGAAGGAGGGTATCTGGTAAGACTGTTGTATGTGTATGTGTGTTTCACACTTAACAGTCTGGAATTATACAGCTTAAAGAATGAAATAGTCATCATTAACTTCCTGGTTCTTGGGCCCTAAGGAATCTGAAATTGGGATGCTGGAACCAAGATAATATACTTCCCTGTCATGCAGTGAGATATGTAGCCACTGTAAAGCCTAGTTTTGCAGCAAATTTAGAATGAGTAGGAACTTTAAAATCTAGTTACATGTTTGCTTTCAATGATAATGAAATTATTTTTCAATAGGCTCAAAGATTTCCAATGTCATTGCTTCAAATGAGGTACTACACTTACTAATTGTTTAGTACTAGGTATTGCTAAGTCAGAAACTTCGGTTTCACATGCATCATGCAACATATGCAGAAGAATATAGCTGGTGCCTAGACAAATACTGATTCATTCCATTTAATACTGGAATTAGAAGAGATGTCAAAATATCAGCACGCTAAGAAGTGGGGTCAAGAATCCATACTGAGAGACAGTCAAAACTGACTACAGTAATATTTGGTGGTCTTATTCATTGTAGTAAATACATCATTAGAGGATCATCATTTAAGGGTATACACAAATAAACATAGCTTTTCAGTCAGTCTCCTTCAAAAAAGATGCTCAAAGCAGCAAAAGTTATTCCTAATGCACTGGTAGTTGAAACTAAGCCAGATTCCTGATCCCAGCACTACTTCTCAGAACTACATGAAGACTATACAAATACTTATGAGAGTGCCACATTGAAAAAAAAGTAAGCTATTTAGCACAGCATTCTTCTTCAGATCTATGCTGACAAATATATAAACAGCTGTACAATAGCACAGCATTCTTCTTCAGATCTATGCTGACAAATATATAAACAGCTGTACAATGAAACTTCATGGTAAGGCAACTCAACAGTTTTGAAACTAACTTCACTTAACTGCTCCTTTTAATTGCACTTTTAATTAATGGCAAATAGATTATAATTCCTCCTTCTTCCTAGCCCATACCTAACTCTATGTGAATAAAGTAAATAAGTCGCAGCATCTTTGTGGCATCTCTTATAAGCTACTATATGGTTTACAGAGTAGGATCTCTCAGAGGGTAACCACATGCACATAGAACATCTGTGCAGCTCATAAAAGGAAGAGGGAATCTTAGGAGAGAAAATCTGTCAAATAAAACAAGCTAGGTGTTCGTGACGTACCATTGACTAAGCTGGCATTTGCATTATCAGTGGCATTTGCACCTGTTGCACCATCTGTGGCTGAAGGAGGGTGGGAGGAGGGATGGGAAGAATCTACTGAGCAATAATGGATAGAAGAAAAAAAAAATAACAATATGAACATATGCACATGACAAAACAAAACCAAACATTTGTGAAATACTATGGCTTCATTTCCTCCAAAATCACTCTGTTCAAAATTAATTAACAGAACGTTCAAAAGCAAAATGTGATATAAAGTAAGGCAAAAACTCATACATGGAATAACAGAAAAAATAAAATAAACCAACACAAAAGATGTATAACAAAGTTAACAGAGCTGGTGAGAACTGGCTGTACACAGTACTATGTTCACTGCTTTGGTCCTTGCATGAGCAGTTATTTTACGTTAATATAACGTTATGCAAATACTGCAATGGTTAATGAATTTACACAATCCCTGGTTAGTTTAAAAATATGCAGCTTACCACACAGTATGTCTTGCATTTAATGTAATTTTGCATATTATGCACATTGTTGACACATCTCATTCTAACATGAGCTCCATCCATGTCCTGCTGTAATGTAATTCATAAGCACAGTGATCCGAGGCAAAACTCTCAACGTTATCCGTGGAAATAGCAAATGTAGATTTAAGGAGAATAATAACTTAATCTACATCCACATCAAGGACAATATGCAATTCCTTGGTTTGTGGTGAAATGAAAAAAGTGTCAGAAAATCAAATCCTCTGTTTGTTTTCAGCAATTATCTGCCTATTAGAGAAATTAGTCAAGAAATCTTTTCCAACAGGAAGGTGAAAAGCTCAGGGAAGACTTTATTATTTTATTGTAATTTTCATACTAGTGTTCAGAGAAACTAGTTTATATAAATAATAGATAAACAGGGTTTCGTTTTCTTTCTGTTGGAAATGCTCTAATGAATCCTGATCTGCACCTGACCCATAGTGACTGTTTCTCACTGTACTGGTTAGTTATTCAAGAAAAATGGTCTGGTTTTATTTACAAATGGTAAATTGGGAGAAGAAAATAAACAGCATACAGCATTTAAAACACTCTCTGGGTAACTACATTCAAGAAAATTTCAATTGCAAATTTGATTACTGTGATGGTAATAAACTGTTTTGGTTACTCATGCTTATTTTTCACGCCATTTGGATCTTCATACTAACCAGCACAGCATGAACTACTAGCAGCCAATCATGCATTCCAACATTCAATATACTGTAATTTACTCCTGGAGAATAACTGATTATTCAAGCTTAACATTAAGATTTGCAACACCAACATCGCATTCACACTTAAAGGTTTGCCATGAACAATCCCTTCTATTTGAAATTATTCTTTATTTAATCAGACTGATTCAAAGAGAATTAGTTTAATCATAAGTTCAACCCTGATTTGCACCAAAGCTTGCTTGCTAAAAGCCCCATCCTTTCATTTGATGTGGTACAATTCTTACTCTACCTGGAAGCTGAGGTCCATCCTCCTGTTTCACACCTGTATGATGATTTTTACAAAATGTTAATGAATGAGAAAAGGATACACCCACATACCACTGAAACAAACATTTTCATTTGGCAGGATTTCAGAGAACTGTGGGTTTATATGTGAGAGTACATGATTTGAGTTTGGGCCTCAATCTGCTAAGAGCTCTGCCCAGCCACTCCCCTGCACTAACACAAAGCTGCGAGAAATATCATGAAGAAAAGATGAAGGAATTTGCTTGGTATTGTAGCTATACACAACTAGATTCAGCAACTGCACAATAAGTTGTTATACACCTCTGTAAGAATCTCTGTCTCTAAGGTAGGAAGTTATGACCACAGTGAGTGCATCTCCAATTTCTCTTTCCCTGTCTTTCAAGGCTATCCGTTGAAGTGAGAGAATCACCAGTATCCTGAGTAAAATACCCTCCAGGGAAGGCCAACTCAGTTAAGCAAAGGACCTCAGTGCAGACAGCTGTACATTCAATCAGGGACTGAAGTTGCTTCTTCTCACCTGAAGTATCCTTAGACATTGTCAAAGCAGACAGTGCCAGATCTCAAAAGATCTGTTTCTAGGAGTCTTCCTCTTAATGATACCAAGTTTAGACTCTAAAGTACGGTAACAATGACATGAAAGGATTTTACTTTGTGAAATTTAAGTCTTTCCCCTTTTCATGTTTCAGACCTTACCATGCCTAGCAGGTTTTGTGCATTTCTGTGTGGGAATGAAAGAGTAAACATGTCAGCACGTAAAAATTTCCTCAGATTTCCTCAGAGAAACACGGAGGCCTGTGCAACCACTTGCTGAATGTGTTAAAAAATGGAAATTGCAGATCATGAAAACCATTTGAATTTGGCCATCCTAACTGTAGCTTCAAATTAGAAGGATGGAAGTGAACAAAAGGTGCAACCACACTGCCTGACAGATACCAAGTAAAAAGTTCAGTGAAGCTGTAACTACTCTTCCTAATTAATAGTGACATCCACTAAAAAGTGGAAATGCATATTAACTGGCCCTTAATTATGTCTGAGAGATAAATATTCTTAGAACAAACTTGGAATAAAATTCTGAATCTAGAGTGTACAACTTGCAAGACTGTACGAACAAAAACTGGAAAGGACACACATTACATCAGGCTTCTGCCTAGTGAGCAACCCATAAACTAGCAATGACATCACACTATAATACACTAAAAAGAGACTTCTTGATTTCATTAACTGATAGAGGACATCAGAGTTAAACTCACTGTTAACATTGACTGTTACTTTCTTGTCTTTTACTATTCTTAGCTTGACCTTTACACCTTAAGAAATTAAAATGTCTCTTAAGTCAGACTCTGACATTAACAGCTAGGCTAGCCAAAAGCCACATCTTGCCTTGATTCTATTTTTGGAGCTCAAAGACATTATTTTCATAGCCTAAGAGTTAAAAAAATTACACAGATGTAAATGCACAAGAGCAAAACCTTAGCAAATTTCAGATCAGTATGGATTTATGTAAAGATGACACTGCAATGGGAGTATTCTCATGTATCCCCCTGCATTTAACTATGTACTGAGAGGCTGCAGTTTCACACTGGAAAAACATCTTGTTATCCAATGCATTTATTGGTTAACAGCTCCTGCTGTTTTTCTGTGTGATATGTAATGACAAAAATGTATGCAAAAAAAGATGTTTTAAAAATCAGATTTATTTGTAAAGAATGGAGGAGAGCTCTGGCCACATACACAAAGCCCAAGAGCTTTCTTCAGAGCATCCTTATGTGTTGTGAAATTTACCTTTCTTATCTTTCTTTTCCTCTTCTTCTCCTCCAGCGCCCAGCAGAGTAAAGATGATGCCTGTCTGAGAATTCACCCCCACAGCAGTTACCAGCATTCGTCCAGAGCCTTCCATGACGTGAGTACCTGAAAATATGCAATATAAGTTACAGCCAGCTCAAAAAGGAAAAAGAACAACCATTAAATGTTTTACACAAGACTTTTACTATACACTGAGAGAATGTTGTTACACTTTTAAAATCTCTATTGAGGTTAATATAAATATATACCCCAATTATTCCTATTGTTGCATATCATTCTTAACCAAGAATGGATGCTTAACTGCAAATCTGAGGCTGCACATCCATTAACCACACACATCAGATTCCTTTCTTAAAAGAAATGTTGTCACTAACCAAGTTTACATAATCTTGGGATATAATAGTTTAGCTTCACATAGGTAAGTTTTTTAACGTTGAAAACACTTTTTTAGCGTTTTGCAAACATTCCTCCGTAACTCAAGTCAAGATGACATTGTCTGCACACGGAATACTTATAAGCAAAGTGAAAACATTTGCATGATTTCTCTCATCTTTCTCAGTTACAGCAATATTTTCAAAAATTACTTCATTTCTCTGAACTTGTAAAATCAACACAGAGAAAATCTTCAAGGAGATCTTTAATTAAATCACAAGATTCTCAAACAACAAGAGGAAAACAAATCAGAATGAGAGACTTCAATTATTCTAAACCAAATAAAAACGTTCATCAGGTTTTTCTGGGATGGATCATTTGTTAAACCAGGTAATTTTAACATTATATTAAGTAAATTCCTTTTGAGATATATTTCAGATTTGATTGTATAGAAATAGCTTATTTTTATTGCTATATTGAACCAAATGTTAGGTGCATCTACGATCACAGCCTCTCAGGAACTTTTTTGCTATGAGTTGTGGAAACACAAATGCATAGAAATGCCTAGAAATGATCAAAAGTATTCTGATTTACAATATAAACAAATTTTATAACTGAAGATTTGAATGAAGATCAGTCTATGTGATTGCACACTGACTCTCTCTAAAAAAAATGGTTGAAATTGAAGAACAACCCATTGTTACGACGTGTATTTGAGGCCAGTTACCAAAAGCTCATTAAAGCTCATTAAAAAAACCTGCCATTGAAGCACAGGAACAAATGTGCCAATGATGGCATCAGATGACTAATTTGTCATTTCATATGGTGACAAAGTCTTAATCTAAAAAATTCATTATTGAATATTCAAACTGTTTGAAGAGAGATCTCATTAGCAGGTAGGGAATTTTTAAAGATATAAATCAGATTGCAGTGCTTCTATGAAACAGATGAAAACCAAATACATAATGAGCAGAAATGACAGATAATGCTATTCATTGAAATAGACTTTGTATTTTGTCCACTTGCAGTAGAAAATTACGTTATGCCTATTCACTGTGAGAACACAGAGGCAAAGTAATTATTTCTTAGCAGAAAGTTGACAGACTGAGCTAGGATTGCAAGAAAGTTTGAAGAAAATCATTGTATACAAAAGAGGCAAACATTTATTTATACCTCCAAGTGAACTATGGGTGCTTACCGAGAACCTGCTCAGAAAATACTCTATTATTTAACAGTTGTTTTTAATTCTAGGTGCTCTAGTTTTAGATAAGTTGTATTTTAAGAACAGTCATTATTCCAGATTTGCAGCTGTGGGACATGAGAAGAATGGAATCAGAGGGAATCAGAACATAGTCCAATAATTACATTTTCCTTTGAGGGGTGAGGAGGACAGTGGAAAGAGATAGAATTTTCACTTTTCTTCTGCAGATATTTGTTGGTTTAAGAGTTTAAGTCAACTAAATAGTTTGACCATTGTGATAATTAACCAATTATACTGCTTATAATACTCCTTGCCTTGTCACTGCTGTATTTGTGGAAAAGTTCTATTCTTTGCTGGGTTTTAATCTGTTTTTCCTTAGATCCTCACCTCCCCTAAAAGTATACACTATACTGCTTTACAGTTACAAAGTTTGTCTTAAATGTAAGGTTATCCATTTACCTCAATTTGAAATGCCTTTCTGAACTTTTCCTTAACATTAGCCTTGTAATTTTGAAACTCTTAAGCTGCATACAAAAGCATGTTTTAGAGCAGGAACTAATTTATCATCAGATTATGTTCCATTAGTACTGCTGGAAAGATTCTTCAGCAGCTAAACTAATCCAGAGAGCTGGAACTCTTTCCACCTAACTGGTAATTTCACCATTTAAACAGTATAATATTAACCTGCATAAAGAAATGGGCTCTGTAACTTCAGTCAGCTCTTGTTATATAAATGGAATCCAGGAATGAATATTTTTCACTTTTCTGGACACTAAACATGCATTTCAACCTCATGTTGAACAATTGTTTCCCTTTCAAGATTCAGCTTTCAATATGAGTAAAATACGTTTTTTCACATTTAATTTGAAGTTGATAAATGGTGACTATTCCACGACAGAAAAGGAAGAAGTGTAGTTTACTAAGAAAAGAGACGAGTTAGACAGATAAGAAACCTATTACAACACATACTTTTGAGACAAAAAGGCAACTAACCTGAGACTGCTCGAAATGCCTCAAATCTAATAATAGTGCTGGTGAAATAGATTGGAAATAGGGATGAAAAACAAGAAAAAAAACCCCACAGCATGAGAGTTTGGGGGTTTGATGCTGTTTTGGTATCTCCAGCAAACTTGTAGCAAACAAGAATTCTCTGTCAGCATATCTAAAAAACTGTGTTAGTCACAGCAATTATTAAGATATAATCGAAGTGAATAATATTGTGAACCAACCCTCAGAATTTCCCCTGTGAGTGAAAAGAAAATAACAAAAAAAAGAGTTTGCCAGAAAAAAACCCCATCTACAAGGTATTTAACCATACCCAAATAGTTCAGAACTTCTGAATTCGCTGAAATTAGCTGAATTAGAAAACTCCTATTGTGTTAGAAACCTAGCTTGGAATGTTTTCTGGTAGAGAAAGACAGGATCGGAACTATTTTTCTCCAGGCAATAACTGACCTGATTCCTCAACCAAGCTTCCTTTTTCTTTACAAAACCTCTTTTTTATTTATTTGTTCTTGAACAAGCTCTGTTTCTTTTGTTTCAAATCCTTGTTGTACACTGACAGAAATACACATTTGTAAAAGTTAGGCTAGAATAATGTTTTGTCAGTCTTGGTTCAGTGAGAACTGCATTACTTGAGCTCCTCTATGTAACTCTTTCACACCTTAATCAAATTAACTTTAATTCCTGGGGGAAAAAAATATGTTTTAAACAGTAAGCCTCACAAGATGATTTTTACAATGTGAACTTTTACAATACATAGTACCCCAAAATACTTCAGTATGGTTAATACTGAGACAAAGCTCACCTTCAAAACTTTTGTATTTAGGAACCAGGGATTTCTGCAAACTTTGAATAATACAAAACTTAAAACTGTTAGAAATCAGCATCAAGGAAGACAGCTGAGTAGCAGTTTGGTTACTCAAGATGATAAATTTATAGCTACCATTGATCTATTTAAAGTTATCACAGTCTCATTTAAGCTGATGCAATGGCTTATGCTACATCATGCATGCACACCTCTGTTAATGAACTACAAGAAGGAGAATGTTTTAGACAGAAGCATAGAGGAACTATAGAAAAGAAGCTGCTTCTTTTGGTTTCAGGTATCTCCAAGTCTGATTTTCATTTTGGCCTTTCTAGGTGGCACCAAATGTACTATATACAGATGGAAATGAACCATCTGGTTTAGTCAGCACTTGAACTCTGAGAATTGCTTCTCAAGTACAGCAAATGACTATCTGGATGATTAAACAGGACATTAAGCACAGAATCTCATTTAGTTTAATTATGTCATTGAAACTGATTGAATATTAAAAATGTTGGTTCAGGTGCCAATGGTGAAAATAATACTTCCTGATTCAGGGTGTTTATCGTTCATCAAATTTAGACTCACAAAACAAACTGTGGCTGCAACACAAATCAAATGTCATGGTTTTTTAGTTATTCCTCTGTCAAACCTGAATTGGTTTTAATTTCCAACAGGTGATTAAGGGAGAACAGTGGCAAGATGACAATATCTGTGAAACATCCTGATAATATTTGTCTAAATTCCAAAGGCACACCTGGAGATAACCTGGTGTCTTCAGGTGCTGAGATGTGGAAAATTTAAGGGTTGTGTATTGTTTTTTGGGGGGTTTGGTTGGGTTTTTTAAATTTAAACAAGTTTTATAAAAATATAGGTCTAGGCTAACATCCAGTAGTAAACCAGTTTTTAAACCAGGTCAAATACACCCTAACAGGCACAGTGGTTTTCAAGTGTTTGGGGTTTGGACTACTAAATTTCCAGCTTGCACAACATTGGGACTAAATCTTGCACTCTATATATAGGAAAAGGTAGATTTTTGCACAATAAAATCTCAAATCATCAACTCTACTTCTGAGCAGACAGAGTTCAGGGATTTTCTAACATGGTCTGAGTAAAAATTAATTAGTGAAAGTATAGAATAAAGGTGTGTTAACTCTTCATTTTCTTTGTAATCACAGGAGAGATTACATAGTGATTAATAGAGAAAAATACAGAGAATAAACTTTAACTCTGCAATAAAAACATAAAGAAAAATGTCTCTCCTCATGGCAAAGAAATTTAAGTTTTGGCACATGAGATAAAAGTATTTTTTCTCCTAACTTGACTGCTTTCTCTTTCAACTACCACTGAAATCATGGCTATTCAAAAAGATCTAAATCAGTTTAGGAATATGTAGGAATACATCAATAATTGTAAACTTCATAATCAGAAAACATCTACAATTCAACATCAAGATATTTTAGCTGATAAAAGTTGATGGTATTGTATAACAGAAGTTTCTAGAAGAAAATATCATTAATACTATCTCTTAACATCTTTAGTCTAGCTTTGAAGTTATATTTACAAAACAGTACAACTGTCAGCTAAGAAAAACAGAAATGGGAAAAAAAGCACAAATATTTCAAGGACAAAACTGGATCACAAATTTTCTTGGGAGCAGCAACAGTGAGCTACCTTTCCCTAATATCACTGCAGACCTCCCTGTTTACACCCTGGAAAGCATCTCCAAGAGAACTTCAATCTGCAATCACGTTAAATCTAAATATCTGCACTCCTAGGATAAATTAAATTATTGCCAATCTAGCATAAATAGGAGTTTGTAGCTTCATACTCTACTCATGAAAGTCAGGACACTTCCTCACTATTCAGTATTTCTATATTTTGCTGCCTGCAATTGCTGAACTCTTCATTGTATTTTCTCTGCACAAATGCAACCTTCAGAGTTTGCAACTACTCCACCAGTCTTTGCTTGCCTCTACCAAACTTGTGCAAAAGCATTTTTCAAACATTAATAGCTTGGAAAAACTTGGAGGTTTCCAACATGAACAGAAAAAGACATATCCTTGGCAAGGAAACTCCAGAAAAAACATTGAATTCATAAAAAACAGAATATTTTTAAAGAAAATACGGGATTTTTTTTCTAAAAGGGAAAATAAATTTGATTTGCTCTTTTATTATCAGAAGCAATGGGAAGTTTTTGTGTCATTTGAAATAAAGTAATTTTTAATATACACTTTCAGGCAGAAAAATACCTGAAGCTTGCTAAAGTTCAAATTCATTAACGTGGACTTTTGTAACATGGAGTCTATGGCAAAGTCCACAAATAACATTAGCGACTTCATCTTAAATTAATGCAGCCACTTTGGCTGAAAACTGATGTTTTTTTTCCAGACCACAACTTCATAATTTACACAGTAAACCCCATAACCTCATAGTGAGCTACCTGATTTTAATTTTGGAAAGGATTTGCACTGTTAAATTCAACAAAACATGTCACACCTTTACTTTTCGCTACTTGCCTCTTCTGAACAAGATGAGCTGTTGCTTGGGAAACACCAGCTCAGTGAGGCAAGATGAGGGCAGGATTTCTGCAGGAATGTGTACTTACTTGCTGCACTGCAACATAAATATTCTATTTGGAATGACTCTTGGCTTACTGTACAACCAGACAGTAAAAAGAATCGTCTCCACGAATAAAAAGTCCGAATGTGTTTGAAAACGCTTGTTTCGGGTTATAACATATAGATGTCTAATATGAGATTAGCAGGCTGTTATCTGGAATCACATCCCAGCTGGAAACTATTGACAACCACCCTATTTAGAAATGAGCTTTATTAGAATTTTAAAAATCAGATTCTATTTAACTGATTTACTGTATAGAATTGTTTAACAAGATAGAAACATAACAAGTAACTTAAATTCACCATAGAAGTCAAGCCCGCAACCTCTTAGCATATCCATTTCCTTCTAAGTGTGTGGTTTCTTTTTCTATTGTGTCTGGTATACACACAATGAAAGTGTTTAAAGAGTCCTTAAAATGCTTTGAAATTGAATGATTAAATTAAAACTAGCACACAACTAATTGAAACAGTTATTTCCCCAAGCGATAGTTTCTTTTTCCTCTGAAAATGTTTCACTACTTTCTCACTTTGTAAAATAAGTGTGATGATGGGAAAGAATTGCACACAATCAAAAGTCCCTAGCATATCTTTTGAATGACAGACAAGGCCAGTGTCTGTGTTCAAAAGATCAGCTGTATCTAGGTTGCCAAAACCTGATGTCATGGAAAAACAAGACAAAACATGAACAGAGCAGTGCGTCAAAGGTAACTCAAAAAGAATTCAGGCAGATTTACCTGACAGTAGCATTGGGTCTTTGTCGACAGATTTGCGGACTTGGTCTGACTCTCCAGTTAAAGAGCTTTCATCAATTTTAAGATCATTTCCTTGAATAAATATCCCATCAGCAGGTAGAAGATCGCCTTTGAACGGGAACATGGTAAAGAAAAACCACCGTGGTTGAGTAAGATCGTTTTCAAAATTACATAATGACTTTTATTATTAAATCACAATTAACAACAGTTGCATTCAAATGTAAAATGAATGCAAAAGTGAAACAAGTACCACCAAATCTATCCATAGGAGACACATTATTGCAATCCTGTAGGGAAGGGCCTTTTTATAACAAGTATTTTTTGCCTGATGCTATCCCAGAATCAGAATGCATCACATTTAACATACAATTAATGTAATAATCACTGAGATTTGGCAGAGGCCAGTAGCCTTCTTAACACAACACAAAGGCTTCTCTATCAGACCTCACAGGAATTAGCCAGCCAAAAAAACAGTCAAGCTGCCCTTTCCCTGGTTCACATAGAACAGGCATTTTGCTGGAATTTTCCAGCTCCATCAGAGTACACAGAGTTCCTGCAAAACTCTTTCTGTTCATCAGAGCAAAGGGCTTTCCCTATGGCATATAATTGTAAGGCATCCACCCACCAGAAACATCCAATTTGGGGGGGCTTAGGAGATCCCTAGCTCTGGATCCATAGCCTGCCAAGTTGGGTGAGCACAGAGGCACAATTCCCTTTCACAGAGTATTTAAAAATACTCTCTCTTGTTCCTAACTGAACAGAAACCAAAAATGCCAAATATAATATCTTTCAGGAAAGATAATCCCCTCTGTATGAACACTATTTGTCCTTGTCAGTGAAAGAGAGTGAAGATTACAAACATAAAATTAATGGCATAGTACACTGCTATAGCAAGTGTCTTGGGTTTTCCTTTTGCCCTAACAGCCAACGTTGTACCATGGACAATGATGACACCACACAAGTCTCTGTCTTTTAAATCACTTCCTCTGAATTGAGTCTATTCTGCTACAAAGGGAAAAGAGAATAGATAAAGTTCAGAAAAGAGGATATCTAGTTGATGGAACTTACCATATTTCACCTGTGCAATGTCACCAACTACTATCTCTGCCACTGGGATTTGGATAACCTGTCCTCCTCGGACAACAGTAAATTTCTGTTCCTGCTCAATACGACTTTGAAGCCCCCGAAACTGCTTCTCCTTGCTCCAGTCATTGAAGGCAGTGACAAGTACAACACAGATAACAGAGAGTAGGATGGCAGCACCTTCAATCCAGCCAGCTTCGGCCTCACCTTCATCTTCAGCTCCTCCTGTTGCAGTACCACATCCTGCAAAGACAACATTAAGAATCATTCACTCAAGGGAAGATCGGGTTTATCATGTTTATCACCAAAAGGAAAACTTGCTGGGAAGTGATAACAAGGGTAAAGAACAGAATTTCTTTTTGAAGCACTGTGTTTGCTAAATGAAACACAGCAGGACAGAGAAAATATAGAAATAAAGATGTGAGAGGAAAACAGAAAGGAAAAAAACCCCAGTAATAATTTTAGATGGTTTTTTTTTTTAATGAACAAGCTATCCCTGGTAATCCAAACCTAAGAGAAGGCACCAATTCTGTTATCTAAGAGAAGGGTTCATAGCGTCAACTGAGCCACAAGCATTTCCAGAAATAAGAAGGACTTACTAGAAGTGACAAGAAGGACTAAAACAATGAGTAACATCAACCAACACAAAGCAATGATGTTAAGATTAAAGAAGACAAATTAAAACAATCTTAAGAAACATTTTTGATAGACTTTCTGAAAGTTCTCAACTAAAGGCACCTAGAAAGAACATTTGTTTAAAGAATACTAAGGTTAATTAAGTATATTAATAGAACTATTCAAATGTGACAATGACATGTATTAGGGAATATTGAGTAAAAATAATAACTTAATATTTAATTGATCATCACAGAGAAACACAGTGGTACGTTCATAGCACTGTAAGTACACTGGTGTTGGCAGAACAAAACAGTATTAAAAACCACATCCTGTGTATTAAATCTGAATTGCTTTATACATATCTGCTAATTATTTATGTCAAAGTAATATGCCATTCAATTTGAAATAGATTTCCTAGATGGTATTTGCAAAATAAAACTAATGCAGTTCTCCTTAATGAAGTAAGACCTAGAAATGATAATAGTGGACAGCAAAGTACATATAATAGAATCACACAATTCAGAGGTATCCCAACTGATAGGAAAGGGAAAAACAAGAACTTGGTGTCAGCAACACAGCTTCCTCTCCTGAGTGAGCAAGAGACAAAAGAAATCTTTCAATTTTTCATGAAGAACTGAACTGGGTAGGCATTTGACATCATTTTTCCATCTTATCCAGGTACCAGGGAGTTTAGCAATTTAGCAATCGTGCAGTTTCCATCTATGTCTGAAGTTCAATCTCGGTCACCTGTCACTAGAGGGAATTAACATGCAATTTGATTCTATTTTTAAGGTACAAAGATTTCCCTGAAACATAAGTATCATAATTCATTAATCAGCTGAGTAATTACTCCTGCATATGAACAGTAACTGAAGTCAAAGGAAGAAAGATGAAGATGAACATCCCACACATAAATGGAAGAAATTAAACAGAGATTTTACCAATGTTCTCTGTAGTTTAAATTCAGACAACATAATTGAAAGGCAAACACACTTCCAAGAGAAGAGGCTTCCTAGCAGAGATGCCCTTAGACTGATGACCCACATGAACCTCTTTCTGCAGTGCAAAAACCTTGCCAAAGAAACCATTTTTATAACACCCAAGAAAGGAATTAAGTAACCTTTTGTAACTTCAGTACTTTAAGCTAATTAAAACGAGTCACAAATGCAATTTGCGAGCCACATCTTCAATTGCTTCCTTCAGCACAACGTTACATTTGGGAAGGACTAATGAACTTTACTCTGTTTAACCTTAATCATTTTAACTGGTCTGTGTGGGATTTTAGATTTCTTTTCCAAATCAGTACATTCACTTTTGCCTTTTGTGGATTAAGTGGTTTCCTAGCACAAGTAATTCTGTTTTGGGAAATATCAGACACTATAATTCACTATTCACTTTTCATTAGATATAATTAAGCAATACAAATATCCTAGTCTTTTTAATAGCAGAGCTCATGTCCTATTGCTCACAAAAGAAATATGGTCTGGCCTAGCCACAGTCAAAGACTTTATTTCCCTTTAGATAGTTGAAATCTAGCTTGTAAAAAAGGACCAACAGGCACTGTTGTTTCCTACAGTCATCCCTTTGGCCAGGATAACTGACAACAGGAAGATGCCAACTGATGCAGAGCAGTGGGCAACTCAGCTCTTCAGTGGCTTTTGGTATTTCCAGTGGGGTGATGCTTGTTTATTCTGTTGCACACCTTCTTAGGCTTTCACTAAGAAATCTTCCATTTCTGCATATCGATTACAGATAATTTTACTGTGGTATTTTCTACACAATCAAGAACTAACATTATGTACAAGTTTTTTATTTGAGCTCTATCAACATTCCCCCCCCCACCTCAAAATCAGCCATTTGAAAGACACAAATTGTGCTTTTTCTTTCATTATAAGGATCCCATTATGGATCTGAACATAGGCAAACTTTATAGTAACATTAGATGAATATCCTCTCTCTATCACAGAAAGCTATTTGTTTTCAGAAAGTCATTGTTTTTATTCCAAAGAACCACCAGTTCTGGTCACTGCCTCTATGTTGTGTCAGAGAAACAAAGTAATAGCTAGTCAGTGCACTTGAACCCAATAGTAACACATTGTACCTTGAATGAGTTGGAGAGTTGTATTTCTGAGTCCCTTCAGGAAAAAAATCAAACTTCTTGATTCAGTAAAACCAGATATTTTAAAATGAGTTTAATTTTGTGTGTATGTCTTGTCAGAACTGATTTCCATGTTAATATAAACAGGATAATAATATTCATATAATCCAAAAAGTAGTCTAACATAGCATGTAAATAATACAAGATGATATCATTAAGATGAAAGGAATAGCGTTTACCTGTCTCATAGATTATGCATAAGCAAAGAACAAAATCCACTCTTCATTTTACAGATAAAAGAAAATGTTTTAGGAATGAAAGTAAATTTGGAGAAAACAATCTGGATAAAACAGTTTAGATCAAGTTCCTGGAAAGTGTCCCTAATTGTGACAAGCTTCTGAACAATAACTCATTATTTTAGTTTTTAAAATCATGAGAAGATTCTCCATAACCCAATGGAAAGAACAACAGTTCAAATGTATTTATTTTCCTTCATTCCATCAGACAAAGGTGAATTCAGGTGAATTTGAAGGGGAGGAAAGAATTCTTGGAGTGAGATGGGAGTAGAGAAAGTAATTGATAGACATGGTTAAAACCAGAAGTTAGTCTTTTAGATGGATGGCAGAAATGGTGAGATGCTTCATGCATTGTAAAATCCTTACTGGCCAAGATTCAGTCTGGCTTCTAAAAAACTACAGATGTTGCTTCTTGCAGGGATCCATCGGTCCTGGTTATCCGACAGACTAGGAGGAAAATTCACCCACAGAAATGGACGAGTAGCACAAAGCAGACAGGTCCCACTGGTTTCATTCAACTTGACTCACTACAGTCAGATGGGATATGGGAGACACAATTTCCTTTTTTTCACCCCTCTCTCAAGGATCAGAACTCAGGATCACAATCTCAAAACCCACAAAAGGCTGAGATGACATAAATGGGAATCTTACTCCCTGGCCTGCAGATCCCAAGCCATGTCTGGCCAGCCATTTCCCCTCCTGAGCACCATGAACACACACATTCCTGTCTCCTTTAATTGATTCCCTCCTTTAATCCTGCTTCAAAAGCACTTCACTATAACAGTATTTCAGGTTAGGAGGAAGCAGAATTTCAGCTACAGAAGGAGTTTGAACAGAAGGGACCAGATATCTCCAAGTTCAAGAAGCAGCAGCTGAGCAAGGCTTTTGAATACCTAAGATTGGCAGGTAGATACGTGTAACGAGTTCAGAATTGAAATTGCACTTTTTGTGGATCTAGCCCAGTATAACTAAAACCAGACTCTAAAGGATCAACCAAGATGATCATCAGACTTTCCCAGAATTTTGTCTTTGCTTTTTACAGTCCCACAGAAATGGAATGGGATAAAAGTGCTACATAAATGAATGCAAAATCATAGATCACAGAATCACAGAATCTCAAGGGTTGGAAGGGATCTCAAAAGCTCATCCAGTGCAACCCCCCTGCCAGAGCAGCACCACCTAGAGTAGGGCACACAGGAACGTGTCCAGGTGGGTTTGGAACATCTCCAGAGAAGGAGACTCCACAACCCATTTGGACAGCCCCTTCCAGTGCTCTGTCACCCCCACAGTGAAGAAATTCTTCCTTTTATTTCTTTGGAACCTCTTCTGTTCCAGCTTGTACCCATTGTCCTGTCATTGGGCAAAATGTGGATATCATTCTTATTACAGGGATAAACTCTAGCAAATTCCAGGGAGTAAATAACCACCTACATCTTCCAGTAGTAAGATTTCAGAACTGATTTTTTTAATCAGAGATTTACAGACAAGTGGGATTTAAAAAGGCAACCTGCACTTCATGAAACAACGTATCTGTCAGGAAACGTTTCTGGAACTATGTTGTGTTCTTGTTTCAAAACTATTTAAAAAATATTCTGTTTTAATAGAGGAAAAAAAACCCATAAAAGTTTAAGTTTTAAGTCTAAGTTTGTAGAATACTTGCTGATATACTTCAGGAAAGACTTTTTTTCCTTTTTCTTCTGTGATTATGTGATTCTGGTAGGATTTTCTAGAAATTCTAGACATGAATCTACAGGAAGAAACTCTGTCTCTTCATAGGAGGAAAAAATCCCACAGATTTCTTAACTATACACTTACACTGTCTGTCTTCATTTAAAAGGCAGATTGAAAGAGTACTGACTTTACAGATAAGGGTAAAATAAGGAATGTAAATAAGATCCACATAAGGTGTAATAATAATATGCCTAAATAGCAAAATACAGTTTGAAGTTTGTAATGTTTATTAATAATGCTCTTAGAAGCCTTAAAAAAAAATGTGTTAAAGGTCTAAGATTGCTGTTATCCTTTCAGAAGACAGAAGCTGGTTCCTAAAGTTACTGAAAAAACATGCCTGGGATTTTAATGAAAGGCATAGATTGAATGCGTCACGAAAGAATTTTTAATATACACTTGTGATTTGTGGTAGAGTTTTATTCCAAGACAGTGAATTGTGAAGCACTCATTTAAAATTATATTTAACATGGGTCCTATCTGTCAGAAAATTCAATCTCAAAAATGTAAACAAGTTTTTAATATGAAGCTATTTTCTGCCATAATCATGAACATATGCCATGAGTGTGTGTGTCATTCCCCAAAGTCTCATCCTCGTGAGACAGAAAATGCATCTTCAGTTTGAAATGGAAATTATAAAGGTTTGACTGCAAGTCAAGAATGTAAAGGGCTGTAACTCCTTTGGCATAGAAAAAACAGACAAATTCATAAAATGGATTAGCTTCTTCCAAAAGAGTGCAGGAGCATACAGGTGAAACGAACTCTACCAGCAGAGTAGAAGCATCTTGACAGTGCAGCCTCAAAGAATATTCAGAAATACAAAAGAAGATTAGTATAATTATGTCCTCAGTAAAACATCTCAAGAGTACATTGCAAAAAATTAAGAACAGAATTTCAAAAGCGTGACATTCAAACAGAAACGGGTCAGCAAAGACTGTTGGAAAAGTTTTCCGTGGAAGGGAAATGAAGGGAAGACAGAATCCAAAGGTAAACAGGATTCAGGAAAAGAAGAATGGGAAAGTAATTCAAACCAACACATGTAGTCAGTCCATCTGAAACTGCTCCAGCCTGGGCTTCTTCATCAGAGATCATAAGCAACTTGGGCACAAGAGCTGTGGGCAACAAAACCTGCCCAAGAATCTGGAAAGTTGAGCAAATACCCAGGCACTGGGCCTTTTCTGCACCCTTTTATGCCCTTATTTAATTGGTGGTCATTTCCAAATTATCTTGAGAAGTCTAGTCTGCATCAGTGGCATAGTCATTATAGATAGTGTTTTAGAAAGAAACAATAAGCAAGCTAGGCATAGGATATTAAAAGGCAAGGGAAATGTATGTCAGAAAAGACTTGAATATATCTGTACCATAATGGGAAGGTAAGAAAGGAGAGGAAGGTATACAAGAGCAGGTTAAAGACCTTCAGGAAAACAGTAATCTGTACCTGTCAGGAGAAAATAATTTGGCTGATTTTATTAATCACCTTAATTTGGTAAAAGCCAGAAAGAGCGAAAGGGAAAAAAAAGGCCACAAATAGTTACAAGGAGATTCTTAAAGCTGCTCTGAATACCAATTATAATTACAAACTATCCACTCTTCAACTGCAACATGGTAATTTTTAAAACAAAAATTGTATTTTTAAAAATCTATGAACACCTGTATTCCTGAGTCCCAACCTACAGCACATATCTTTCAGCTACTCATCCCAACCTACACACTTCTATTTTTAAGCTGAGAATACCTTGTGGCATTTAAATTCCCTAGGAAAATCTCACAACGCCCCCAGAGGTAATTTTTTTAGTCAGTCAAACTGGTTTTGTTATCAGAAAGACAACAGTTCCCATGATAAAAACTTTTTATCTAATCACTCTCTGTAAAGGTGTTTTTCCTTAGCTGCAACTCCAACATCAATGTTATTAAAACAAATTGAGCCGCTCTAAGTTACAGCTTTTTCATTAGTAGAGTTGGGCTCTTGTTAAGAACATTGTAAGTGATGTTACTTCTTTTATCAAATGTATTCAGTTGAGTAGGAAAAGGAGTAACAACCAAAAATTATGCAATTATCTTAAATGCTTGAAGCATCACCATGGAGCCACCACTAGTAGCAAAGGTGCAGAAATTACTACAGCCTTCAAAATGAAGTTTTCTGCCTTTCTCTCATATCTCTAAGGACTTATTCAACCTGAAGAACATTTTCTAGTTACTTGTAGTAAATCAGACCATATTCTCAAGAAACACGTCTGCTTCTGTGACCCATCACGCAGAAAGGATTTACTAGCATGAGATATCTCCAATACACACAGTTCAGGTTTAGGGTGCTTCACTGAAAGTGATTTTTGGACATTTATATGACAACAATATTAGAACTTGCTCTGCAATACTTCAGTTGGTTATATAAGGGCTCCAGCGAGGGGGGTGGGGTGGATACAGTCCCTGTAGGAGAGTTATGTAACTGTCAAATTTAGAGTTCAATATTAAATATTTACACTTTTTTGACATATTCATGCAAGGAAACAAATCTGCAAAGCCTGAAAGCATATATACTCACATATTCCTCAGTCTGATCACAAATGTTTGTGATGGAAATGTTAATTTAAACACTCAGTTTTAAGCAATGCAATATGTCGAGCAAGACTCTTCTGACTGGTACCTCCAAGGAAATGCATTTTGTAAAGACTGGTCAAAAGGATGGGGTCCTAACTCCACTAAAGACAGTGGAAGGGGAGCATACAACCATCTCTGTGATGTTTATATGCAGTTTTGCTTCCTTTTGTGGCCATAGAGGAAGTAGATAAAAGGCAATATGGGAACCTTAATCACTAGTCCCATTCTTAGGGACTGCAAGAGACAAGTTTGACATCTGATTGTTATAGTTTTACTGTACGTTGCCCAGAGCTAATAGTGTCTGGTAAATATAGTCACACATTCAAAAGGCAAAACAGTTTTGAAATGTAAGAATCAGACTTTGAAGGTTGTTGTCTTGTGTTCACTAATAAGAGTTCAAGTGCAGTTTACTCATAATACTTGCAAGGTCATGTCCTAGCAAGTTTCACTTACAGAGCTAAAACTTCTGGAGAATCTCTGCCTGGAAAATACTGGAGAAGATTTTATATTTCATCCCAAAGTTCTAAATCTCACTACCTCATATCCCCAGTTGAGCGTTAAGTTGTGCTTGGCAACCTGTTAATGTATCTAATGAGCAGTGTCTAAACCCAATCGAGTTTTGCCAATGACCTACGCATTTCTAATGAAGGGATCTATGGGAATTAATTTTTTGCAGTCCAGCACATGTTTATAGAAACCAGATGTAGGTCACTTTACATTATGAAACAATTATTTAATTATCAGGTCTCAAATGACACAATGTGCACTTTACAAGCTCTTTATGTGTTGTTACTGAAGCAAGTTCAAGTCTTAAAACTTCTGTCATTTATCTCCAGCAGTGTCATCCAGTAATGAATTTGCTCCCTGAGCACCCTATGTGCTGGTGAACAGCATATAACTGATAGTTTTGATACAGTCAAGCAAAACATGAGTGAAATCATTCCTGGACAAATGTTTGGCTCCCCAAAATTGATATTCCATTTCATCCCATCTGTATTTTAGAAGTGCTACGTCTGCTTTTTTCTGTGTCCATGACACACACAGTGTCATTTCCATTCTTCCCTGAGATATCTGTTCTTGGGCAGAGAGTGATACCTAAACCAGGTCTTCCTTGCTGACTCTGACAATCTGTGTATAAATATCCATTTTATTTCTTGTTGCCTTTTACAGAGTCATCAAATGTATCTTATTTGCAGACCTGTATTTCCAGTTTTCCACATTGCAGTAAAAATATTGATTGTCATAAAACCAGCAAACCATTATTGGATGAGAAGAATCTCACTTGTTCCCCCTCATTCAAAAGGTGACGGGTTCAAAGGAAATAGAGGAAAAAGGGTGAGAGTCAGAAAGAGAGACAGGGAGGCTGTGTATATCCAGACAGAAAAGTAGGAAGTTAAGAATCAAGAAATTTGTAATAGGGAAGCTTCAGAAAAGATAATATCTACTAAATAACATTGTACTGCAGCCTTGAATAAACTAGATGTAGGCTAGATAAATAAACTAGAATTAAACTTGAATAAACTAGATGTATTTTTTAACCATTTTAGAATATGGTAAAAAACCCAACAGGACAGCATCTTAAAGAACAAGCAGTGCAATACATTTTCATCAAAGCATTTATAAAAGAGCATTTACAATTGCTTGAGTATCTTCTCAGTATTGTTGTTTTCTGCACAACCCAGTAAGAATTTACAAAACAAGTGTCTTCACACGGCATCAAAAATACTTACCCCATAATAACAAACGATCAGAAACCGTGCCATGGGCATTACTAAATGTATGAGATAGCAAAAGCTTTTCAAAAAAAGGCAAAAGAATGAACTGGAAAAATCAATCTCCTCTTAAAAGTCTGCAAAAAATTCATTATTAAGGGGTTAACTGGGATAAGTAAAGACTGACAGTCAAGAAGTAAGTTTCCCAATACAGGAAAATATATTTCACAGAACAAGAGCTTTGTCAATGTTAGGAGGGTGGTGCTGGGATAATTGTAACAATGACCTTCTCCAGTAAAGACACAACTTACAAACAACTTGTATTTTGTTACTCTTCCATAAAGAAACACATACTTATTATTCTTTAATTGTCTCTATGGAGATATTTTAAAAAATTAGATAAAAGATTAGATCACATGTAAAAAACACATTTCTCAAAACCAAACTGTTCACTTCAGTACAAACTTCAATGTCCACCAAAAAAAATTCTGGTTAAGGTTGCAGGTTTCATTATGTTCCTCCAGGACATATAAAAATGCACTTAAAAAATTTTCCACATTTAAGTCACTCTTCCAAGAATGCAGAAGAAGTGCACATGGTCTTAACCATAAACACTCTTCAGTTTAGGCTCTTTTCTCAGGGTTTCTCATGGAAAAAAAAGTTGGAAGACCCTGGTTCAGTTCCAGTGCAGAACAGAAATAAGTATCAATACTTTGCTGTGAAATTTTGTTTAGTGGCCAGCCTTGATAGGCTAACCCAGTTAGAGTTTCTGAGGATAATTCAACTGATTTAAACAGTATCAGAAGATGTTTATGTTTAGACTGCATCAGCAACAGGGCAAAGTAATTCCCAGCAATGAAGAACACAGTATAATGAAGGGATTTCTTTTGGATGATACTATTTAAATGTCAGAACCATGAAAAAACTGAATGTTTACAAAGTCAGTTTGAAAGACCTATGTACAAAATTGAATTAACAATGTAGGAAATTATGAACCCAAAGATCTGCCTGAGTTTTGAAACACTGAACTGGAATGCCAATGTAAATAGCATTGGCTGATTCAGAGTAAAATGAAATTAAGAGGGAAAGCAATGCCTTTCCTTATCATCATGTATTGTATGACCACACTTGGAATAGGCTATTGACCGAATGCAAATACAACATTATGAACAAAACTGATAGGAAGAAACTAGAATTTCTGTTAGTCTGAGATTAGCAGTGAAGTGGTTGTCCATATCTTGGTACTCATTCACTTGGACTAATTTAATTTGCAATTCTAACCTTGCTATTTAAAAGACCTGCATAGGGAACACTGCAATTACTGGGGTAAAATTGTCTTAGAAAAGTCTTATTAAGTACCTCAAGAAAACAACATTTGGAGCTCCAGTTGTCCTGGTATTCTTTACAAACACATTGGGAAGCTAAAGCTGTAGTTACTTGGGTTAGTTTCTAAAAACAGGAAGAGTGCTCCCATTACTCACACAGAGATCCCTAACAACTTCCAGTCCTTCCTAAATACAGTTGGATGGAGAGGAGGATTTGAACATTTCCTCAGCTCCACTCCCAGTGCAGATCACTGAAAGCACCAAGAAACATGAAAGCCCATGAAAATCAACAAATGCTTGACAACAAACTGGCCATCATCAAGGCACTTGACTTTAAATAGACCTAAGAAGAACCTTTAACAAATAATTCATAAGTACATAATCCAGTTGAGAGCTGTCTTGCACCTACAATTCCTATAAACAAAGCCCATTCTCTTTCTACCTGAATCAGAATGATCAGAAGAGCAAGTCACTGAAGAAGGCTTTTAGGATAGCACCTGAGTGATGAATGCCTGTACTATTCTTTGATTGTGTTCTAATATAAACAAAATGTACTTGCTTCCAAAAGTATTACCTTTTCCCTTTCTCTTTTTTTCCTTTGTACTTTAAAACAAGATGTTCTAACCAAGCGGATTTTAGAGAAAGACTGTCTTTAACAAAATTGCTACCAAAAATTTGCAAGACAATACTGAAAAAAGTTGACTTTGCCCAGAAATCTTGACAGACAATTCATTGGAGCTTCTAAAACAAATCAAACTGGAGAACAGGATGAAGTTAAGGTTGCTAACTGATACACTTCATACATCTATGCCATTTAAAGAGTAACTGCCAACTTTTTCCAACATGCAAGGCCTGCAAAGAGAGGTTTATAACAACAGGTTACTGATTTTAATAGGCCCCTTCAAAGTTATTCATGGACTCTCAGAGGACCACAGCTTGAATGCTGATGATTAAGGAAATTTGCAACTGAGTAGCTTAAGCAACCTCACACAGCTAGGATACTGCAAACCCAGAAAATTAAATCAGTGCTCTTGTCAGCTGAGGTTATAGTGATGTGCTCTAGAGCCAGTTCTTGAAACTTCTCATCCTCTTTTGATGCTGTTACTCTCTCACTCATCAGTCACATTCGTGAGAACAAGAAAACCAGGTTGAACAAGATATGGAAGACTTACAGACCTCAGCCACGAAACCAGCTCATAAACTGCAGTGTTTATTACTTTCATTAAATTTCCCATCTTCATTACTTTATACTATAAAGCTTTAAGAGGTGAAAAATCATGTCAGTAAAAGATTAAATAGTATATCATAATGTCTTGCACCAGAAGGCATTAAAAAGCTCCATCAGCACTAGCAAATAGTATGGCCCTATAAAAACAGTTTTACAGGACAAATTTATGTGCTATGGAAACATGTTTCTGAACCACATTTTTCAGTTTAGTTTCATCTCAAAGGATGGGATGAAATCCCATCTGAATGCTCATCCAGTTTGTGCCCTCCTTGAAAGTACTCTGCCATGTGACCCAGAGCATATTAACTGGGGACAATAGGAGATGTAACTTATGAAGCATGGTCTGAATTCAAGCTAAATTGTTACTGTAGATACATCCCAAGCAAGTTAAAGCTGCATGCAATTAGAACAACCTGCATTTAGAACATATATTCTAGAGATTCTTCACATTACTTTCAGTCCATCTAGTTTTTAAGATTCTAAAATGTTTTGCATACTTAATTGAAACAAAATGAGCACACCCTAGAGAGAAAAAGCAGAACCCCTTATGCAATAACAGCAAGAAACTGGAATCAGTTGTTTAAATTGTTACTTTTCTGACAGGAGACATACATATATATGTATATATACATATAGGAAAGAATATGCATATATTAACTCATATGTATGTGCAAACAATATCTACATAATATATATAATGTGTATAGAATATATATATTAACAGACACATATGTGCACAAACACACTGTGCACATAGGCATACATATTAAAAAAGCAGCATAATTCAGTGCCATTACCAGTTGGTATTTAGTGCTCTAGATGCAACAGATGAGGACTGCAATACCAAACACTTACTAGTCTGCACTGCATTCCTGAAGGAGGAGAGCAGCAAGGAGGGAGCCTGTTTGATCCTTTCTCTGATTAAGCTTTAAAAAAACCCTCCAGGGCCAAGTTTTTGGTAGCAGGAGGCCACAGGGGTGGCTTCTTTAAAAAAAGAGCTGCCAGAAGCTTCCTCTGCAGCTGACAGAGCTAATGCCAGTCAATTCTAAGATGAACCCACAGCTGACCCAGGCCTGGCTAATTAGTGACTGAGGTAACACCTCTGTGATTAACATATTGGAGAAGGGGAAGAAGTTGCTGGGCAGTTGCTGAACTGCAGCACCAACAAGGAGTGAGAATGTGAAAAGAAGGTGTTTTAAGATTCAGTTTTATTTCTCATCTCCCTGTTCTGATGGTTTATTAATAAATCAAAACTTTTCCTCCCCAAGTTAAGTCTGTTTAGGAGAGAGAGTGATAGAGTGACTTGGTGGGCACCTGGCACCCAGCCAGGGCTTAAATAACCACATGCACCTACACAGATTTGAAGTTGAGAGATTTCCTTCCCTCAGGTCTGAATTCAACACTTGATTACACACGTGTGTGCACACACTTTTTGCTGAGTTTTCAATATTTTGTCTCAAAGGCCTGTTTTACTGATTTCTCAAAAAAACCAAAATCCCAAATCAGACAAAAAAAACCCAGCCCACCCAAAATCCTACCAAAAATCCCTGCAGAGCGCTATACACCTGCCTTGTCACCACAGTTTGCATGTTCAGAAGGGTGTACCTGTTTTATTTCAGCCATCTACGCTTGTACATTTTTTCCAGCTAATAATTTTCCATTCTAATTTAAACTCACCAACAGACATGAACCATCAGTGCGTGCAGACTTCAGCATTTTTACACAGTTTGTTTGAACTCATGTGGACTACTTGGCAAACAGCATTCCCCTTTGAATCTGTAAAACAATCCTATAGCCTGAGCCAAAAATCCTTTCATTAAAGTCACAAAATAAACAGATTTTGCAAATTTGAAAAATGAACAAGATTTTAAAGCTGCTAAATTAGATCTGATGGTTTAAAGTCACAATCAAATAAGAAAACACTTGGTATTGCTGTATTTCATATTGGTTTATTCTGTAAGTCATTAATGTTAACTTTCAACAATAAAGACATTTCCAGGGGTTTTCTTTGGTTTGGGGGAAATTTGATTTTTCTTTAAACATCAGGTACATCATTTTAAAATCACATTTTGGCTCCCTTTGTTGCTCAGTGCAACACTGAGTGTATATATGGATGTGTGTATATATAGATGAATACATATATGAATCTATATTGCAAATACAGTATATTCCTCTGTACTATTGAGATGGCCAAATCCAAAATTCCTGTTGAAAATGCTGGATATGTTCCCATAAATAGCTATACATTGGTATTTATAATCAAGTTGTTTTCAAGTAGATGAAATACGTCTGGAAACATAATATGACAAATTAGCCTTCACATCCATGTAAAACTAAAACAAATCAGCAGGGATGTGTTTAAATTCTGATAAGAGACATTTAGCTTATACACCACATAACTGCCTCACTGCACGGACACTTACACAAACTATCTAGGAAAGACACAGAATTTCCATCGCTGGGCCCTTTTAAAAGCAAATGTGATAAATTTCTGTCAAGAGTGGCTTAAGTATTGTTGATACTGCTTTTGAGTATGGGGACAGACTAGACGACCTCCAAGATCCCCTCAAGTAGGTTTTCTCATATCCTGTCTCTTCTTGTTTGCCTTTGGATGTCGTCATCAGACCATGAATTAACCAGGCCAGGGAGGAAGAGAGACTGGAGCATGCTCTGATTTATATACTCAGCATCCACCTCAGCACTTCACTCCTAATATAGGGAGTGCTGGGGAGTTTAAAGTAAAGATAACTTTGCTGCTCTGCATAGGAGGAAACGAAGGCCAGCAAGGCTTGTGCTTGCTGTTGCAGTCACAGATGAACCCCTGTACCACCTCCCCTGTCTGCAGCCTGCACAGCACCTCTGTACAAACCACAGAGCCAGACAAAATGGCAGAGTTTCCCCACATCCATAGCAGCAACCAGCATGAATCTGCAAAAATGTGCCAACGTAGCCAGGTTTCTTACTCTCCTCGCACAACCCATCAGAGAAGCTCCAAAGGAGGCTGCTGTGGCAGTTGGAGTCATTGCACTCTCAGCAGTACACACATCTTGTGCACAGGGGTACAAAGCCCCAGAGAGGCTCTGCAGGTTCAATTCATGTCCTGATGCGTTTGTCAGCTACAGCTCAATGCTCATAGTCAGGCTCCACCTGGCTCTGTAAAACCAGCCACCAAACCATCCTTGCACCGTGCTCTCCATGACCTCATATCACCCAGGACTCTCACCAACTCATCTAGTATTGGAGCATCAAATCTGAATTTGTCTCATCTTTGGAATCTAGAAAACAACATAAAAGGAAATATGTTTCTGAAATTAAATAGTACATGCAGGTACACTCCAATGTGCACAACTTTCTGCTCAGGAAAACAGCCTTGTACAAGTATTGGAAGACAGGATGATAATCTGCATGCATGAGAGGTTGGACACATGTGGAATAGCTGGACAGTCCAACCTGTTCTGTTCTCTGCTCCTTCACAATTAAACTTTGCATTTATATACATCTTAAGGCAGGAATTTGAAAAGAAAGAAAGGGAAGGAAGGAAGGAAGGAAGGAAGGAAGGAAGGAAGGAAGGAAGGAAGGAAGGAAGGAAGGAAGGAAGGAAGGAAGGAAGAAGAGAGAAAGAGAGAGAGAGAGAAAGAGAGAGAGAAAGAGAGAGAGAAAGAAAGAGAGAGAAAGAAAGAAAGAAAGAGAGAGAGAGGAGAGAGAGAAAGAGAGAGAGAAAGAAAGAGAGAGAAAGAAAGAAAGAAAGAGAGAGAGAAAGAGAGAGAGAAA